>NC_054468.1:188896005-193896005 GCF_017639515.1 Carcharodon carcharias | reverse complement strand
GGGGCAGATCAGCTATGATCTTATTGAATGGCTTGAGGGGCTAAATGGCCTACTCCTGCTCCTATTTCTTATGAACCACAGAACAGTTCTCGAATCAGAAATTATAGAGATGTTTGCAGCTCAATACCTGGTCCTCCTGTATGAGGCAAAGTATAATGGAGAAATGTAACTGTATGGTAGAGGTTATCATAGGGCAAAAAAAAACTACTGAGTAATAATGGATGTTGAGAACATAATAGTTGTCTATACATAGTACATTCATACGTTTTATTGATATTTGGGCATCCATAGCAGATAAGTTAAAGTGTATCAGTTAATGTTGCATCCAATAACTTGTTCTGACAGGTCTACAAATGAAATCAACCAATTTTAATATGAAATGCTGTCAAAAGTATTGAAGATTCACATATGCAAGCAGCCTAACCAGACTGTAAAACAGAATAATAAATGCTTGTTGGTGCCAAGATAGATGGCATCAACTTATGCATTTTTGGAGATGTAATTAACCCCTTCAGCCTACATCCACTTCCTCTTCTTTGTAGAGCAGTTAAAATCCATATTTTGCTTCTGTGCAAAGTGATTTGGTGTTGTAGCAGAAGGAAGAGAGCAGGAAGGTAGATGGAAAGGAACTGTGAGACAATAGGGAGAATGAAGAAAGGGAAATTAGAGCTAGGGAAAGAGCAAATAAGAGTGAGACAGGCTTAGAGAGGAGAACGTTGGCCTTAGGTTAATTCAGCCTTTCACAACTTCAACATCCTATTTGACCCTGAGCCTCCAGTCTTACATACTTTCTGTCACAAGGATTGTCTATTGCCAACTCCATGACATTGCATGACTTTGTCCCTGTCTTACTCCAGTTATATTTTTGTCACTTCCAGACTCAATGAGGGTAATTTTAACTTTTGGTAATAATTTAAAATCAACAATATCATTTGGTTGCTGGTTATACACTATTCCAACACTTTCCTGGCTGGCTGCCTATCCTGCATTCTTTGTTAACTTGAACTCATCCAAAACTCTGATATCATTATTCAATCCCACAACTGCTCAGCTATCAACACTTCAATGGGCCCCAGTCCTCTAATGCTTCCAATCTAAAATTCTCATCCTCATTAAGATCCTTTGTGGCCTTGCCTATCAAGCTTTGTCACACCCTCCAGCCTTATAGTCACCTCACCCCTTCTGAACAAATTCTGCATTCCCCCAACTCTGGTCTCTTGTGCATCAATCCATTTCCTTCAACCTACCATTGACTGTACCTTCAGCCATCTAAACCCTATGCTCTAGAGTTCCTTCTCTGCCTCTTGACCTCTCTATCTTTCAAGACCCTCCTTAAAATTATCTGTTTGATTAGATCAAGTGTTCTAATATTTCCTTTGTCTATTTTCATCCAATCTTTATCTGATAAATTGTACCGTACAATTTATATAGCAGCTTGAGATGTGTTTTCTCTGTTAAGGGTGCTATGCAAATACAAGTTGTTGAAAAAGAAATGAGATATATGGCAAAAAGGAGAACTGAGCAATCAGGAATAAGGGCCAAATGGCGGGAGTAGTATGAAAAAAAGAAAGATTTGCATTATATAGCAGCTTTCATGACCTCAATGTCCCAAAGCGCTTCACAGCCAGTTAAGTACTTTTAGAACTGTAGCCAGTGTTTAATGTCAGGACCAAATGAGTTTCCAAGCCTGCAGTTGCAGGCAGCGTGACCAGCAGAACAATCTTCCAGCAGATAGTGTCTTAATTGGTCATCCCCACAATCACTGCTCAGGAGAGGTGGGTGCTGCTGAGGCAAGTTGTGGACCATGACGGGGATATACTCGCGCAATATTTCGGTCAGCGGGCATGTGTCAGCAGCAGCGTGCCTGCCGACAATTAACAGGCCTAATAAGGTCATTAAAGTGATAATTAAATGCAATTTTTCACTCTGCCTGTCCAACCTTACAGTTGGCGGTCAGAGTGAATCGGCCAGGCAGCCTTTGGATTTTTTATGAAACCTCATCCAAGGGCAGGATGAGGTTTCCAACAGGAATTAAAAATAAAATAAAAATGTTGAAATATCATTTATAACATGTCCCTGCTCATGTGACAGATTCACATGAGGGGACATGTTTTTAACATTTTTAAAATCTGTATTTATGTTTTTAAAAACCTTCAGTTCCCTGAAGCAGCTCTATGCCTTCAGGAAGCTTTCAGTGCACGCACCCGGGTACATGTGCAAACGTCTGCGCTCATCCTTCTCTTGCCCGGACCCTGGCAGTGCTGAGGCTCTGCTGGCTGGCCACTAATTGGCCAGCCAGCGTGAAATCGCAGTTGGCGGTTGGTTTTGCGACCACTCCCAGGCCTGCCCACCTCGCCTGCCCGACGAGGTAAAAACCCTGCCCATGGTGTTAATTGAAGGAAAGCAAAGGATTTATTTGTTGTCCTGGCCAATTTTTATCCTTCACATATTCGGGTGATTTTTTGTGAAGGTTCTTCCACTTGTGGGTCATGACTTTGGTGGAAGAGTCATGAAAAGCCCAGGAAAACAGTCAGTTATCTCACCACTCTTGGTGGGACCTTGCTGTGTGCAAATTGCCTGCCATGTTTACTAACATTACAACTGTGACTACATTTACACTTAATTCACTCAGAAGTGTACCTGAGGACACAGAAGGTTCTAAGTAAATGGAAGTTTTTTCTTCCAATTAAATGTTTAAATTACAAGAGACTGACATTTGCTTCTCTGACAAAGCTGTCAAGACTGTGATGAAAATTTTTGCTATGACTCAAAATTGCATTATTTGTATTTATGAATAAAAATCTCACTCCCAATTACTGCAGTTTTTTCATGTATTAATGTGTAGGAACAGTATAGTTAAATATCTGAAACTCAAGACAAGGGGCAGAATTTTCCGGTCTTGCAAGGGGTGAGTTTCATGGCGGGCAGGAGAAGAAAATTAGGAGAGGGGCCAAAAATCGGAATCCCGCCATCGGGAAATCAGTTCGGAACTTTCCTCTCATCACTTTTATGGCGGGCTGATGGCGGATTGGGTTTCCTGCTGATCCATGTCGGGATCGCCATGTGCAGACATTACCATGTCAAGAATGCTCATTAAAACTCTACTTGCTAGAATAACATCCCCCCTCCCAATTAAGTGCCACACCAGCGGGAAATTAGACCAGTCTAAATCATGACCGGATGTAAGTGGTGTGCAGCTGCCTTCCCTCACTTCATTCGTGACTTCTAGGTGAGTCCAACATGTAAAGCCTATCTGCAGCAGCACTGCTCCGGTTATTCACCAATGCCAGCGTGATGCCACAATGGTGGGGGTGTAGGGTCGGTCTCCTCATGGTGAGTGCCTCTGTTCTCCGGGAAGACAGCACTTAGTGTGTGCTGTGGATCTCAGGCAGGCCTGCACTCTGAAACAGAGACCAGCATTGTGACTGGGGAATGGGGGGGAGGGGAAGGATGACAGACACATGAGTGTCAATTGGGTATGGTGGGTTGGAGTGGGGGAGGGCTGGCAGACACCTGGGGGACAATGGGGTATGGTGGTGTTTGGGGGGGTGGGGGATGATGGCAGGCAGAAGGAGACCGAGGGTGGGTAAACTGGAGCCCGATATGGAAAACTACAATGCAGACACAGAAAGGGATGAATGGGAATCAAACTGTATGAATGGGAGGGAATGCATGCAGACTCTAGAAAAAGAAGGGGGGTTGTGTTAGTGTGGCACGTGATGGATGGCTTGTACAGACTCCTGGAGCTGGGGGAGGGAAAAGGCTTGCACATGAGGGACAGCTTGCAGAGAGACTCATGGTGGGGTGGGTGGGGGGAAGGTAGACTGTTGTGATTAGTCATGAAGGAACAGGAGAACTCATTGAAAGATAGTTATAGACCTTGGTCTATTGCCAAGAAGTTGGAGTGAGAGATTAAAGGCTGTCCTGGAGCTTTGTGGACCTCATAGGCTGCGAGATTAAAGGCAGTCCTGGAGCTTTGCAGGCCAAGCTACAGAGCTATGCATGGCATGCAAGTCATAGTCCTGCTCCAGGGATGGGCCAGGCCTGTGTGGATAAGGAACAGCTTGGTGTGCAGGGCATATTCGTTATAGTTGGTGGCGATGGGGTTGTCTGGTACTGAGCTGCAAATGGGATGGGCATGGTTAGGGGAGGCATCTGCAGCCTGTAAATGGGGAAACAATAATGAAGGGGGATATTCGAAGCTCTCCTGGAAGGGGTGGAGGGTTGGTTCTCCTCCGAATGTGATGGTGCACACAGCCTTGAGGTCACATGCAGCATGGGACATCTACAGTGATGGGTTCAGTGGAGAACCAGGGTTACAGGGGGAAGCTGGAGAATAATTGAAGGGAGGTTTACGTGCACTTTGTGAGGTTCCAGGAAGATTGGAGGGACCTGCACACTGACAAGTGGAAGGTTGAAGCTGGTCTTGAAATAAAAGTGCCCTTAAAAATACTATCTTGACACCCTGAAGTTATTGCACAGTTTAAAATCGAAAGTGGAAAAGAATCTGCACGGTAGGGGTCGGAGGCGTTGTAGGAGGAACCCATGGCTGGACTAAGGGGCCCTTTCGGGGGGCACCCTCAAATTGCTTAGAGTCACAGTATTGAAATAGAGTCAGAGCTGAAAGAAAATAGGAAGACGTTCTTGAAAAGGTCCAGTTGAAGCCAATGCCTTTTGGTGCGCATTAACAAGAGACTGCAGGAGTCATTGGCTTCACAATAATGTTGCTCAGGTTGAGCATTAACAGAGAGATATGTGAGAATGGAAAATGCAGGCATCTGTTAAGGAAGCACAGCTACTGCATATCTGTCAGATTATCAATGAAAGCCTGTAATGTGCTTTCTCCAATTGGCATGGATAATGGGCCAGAGGGCATCCAGTCGTAGCTGAAGTGCAAGTTGAGCTTAATCAGCATACCAGATCAGAGATTGCAGAAGTGCCTTTGGCAAGGTGGCACATTTCATAAATGCATCAAACTTCTTCCAACCTTTGTGGGTTAGAGATGTCAAGTATCAGGGTTGGCATCTTGATCACCTGGACCTGTGAAGCTGCACCTCGGCTACAAGGCTGTATCAGCGAAAAGCTAGTGTGCAGATGAAGCTCCAGGGCATGACAGCAGTTTTCTGTTTGCAAATGGCCAGTCTACTATATTTGCCTAGTATTCATTAATCTGTTGCATCTATCAGTCCACAGGAAGAAACTGCCTTCTTAATGGCAGTAATCCAACTGAGAAGGAGAAGGGTCCAGTGCTGCCTAGCCCAGCTTTGAGAGGAGGCCTGGCCTGAGGTCCATGGTCCAGGGAAGCCCCAGCAAGACCCAGAGGATAAAGAGGTTAGACACACCCCACGGAGGCGACTCGTATGACCAAGGGTCTACCGAATATCTGGAGATGAGCAAAAGACAATGGCACGTACATCTGCTCTTGTCTAGAGATGTGGTGGAGCATATCTGGCACATTCTGCGACAGGATCTAATGCCCCCTGCCAGTGCCCCTAAAGGTCACTGCCACTCAATTTTTTTGCCTGCGGATCGTTCCAGGGATCCACAGGGAACCTATGCGGCATCTCACAGTCCTCAACACATAACTATATCAGGGAGATTACAGATGCCCTCTGTAGGAAGGTTCATCATTACATGAAGTACACACACGATGAAGCTAGCCAGGCTGCTACAGTTCTGGGGTTAGCAGATATCTCAGGCTTTCCTAGAGTACAGGGTGCAATAAATTGCACACAAGTGGCATTGAGAACTCCATGGTAGCAGCCCCTGATGTTCATTAGCAGGAAAGGATTCCACCCCCTGAACTTTCAACTGGGGTGTGATCATCAGAAGCACATCATGCATGTTTGTGCCAGGTACCCTGGGTCAGACATTCTGAGTCACTTCCAGGTGCCTCACATAGTTGTAGGGCCTCAGCGATTACAGAGCTGGCTGCTTTGGGATAAAGTGTACCCGCTCAAATGATGGCTCTTGACATCCTTGCATCACCCTAAGAGTGCCTCGGAGGAGAGATACAACGCGATGCATAGGTTGACACGATCCATCATCAAGCAGACCATTGGCATCTTGAAGACGCGCCTTCGACGTTAGGACTGCTCAGGTGGAGTTTTGCAGTACTCTGCACAGAGGGCGTCCCATATAATCGTGGTCTGCTGTGTCCTTCACAACCTGGTGCTCCAAAGGAGGAATCCCTTGCCAGAAGCAGACATGGAGGCTGAGAGCTCCTCAGACAATGAAGAGCAGGAAGGTCAGGTACCTGAAAAGGGAAATGAGGATCAGCTTCCACAAGAGGATGCCATTGAAGAAGCATGACATGGAAGACATGCCTGTGCCACATTGATAGCCACAAGATTTCAGGAGGAGTAAGACGCAGGCAACAGCCACACTCCTTCTGTCCTTTAGCGCCAAGTCAGTGCAAGTTCAGCATTCAGACTTGCACCTTCAACACTTGTGCTTCACCAGGCCCTAATCTTTGGAAAGGTCAGTGGCGAACCCTGTATTCATGCATTCTGGGAAGTGAAAGTCAGCACAACAGTGCAAATAGTGTGTGAAAGGACTTGATGCAGTTGTTGCCACCTTAATGAGAAACTTTTAGCAGACATTGAGATGCACGCATGGTTGAAGAGACTATCATGGCTGAAGGCCTTATGTCTTGCCAGTACTAATGAAAGCAGCATTCTCATTTTGAGAAACAATTACAGCTAACCCTCCAAGGCTAGTGAACACACCTAACTCCATGTTGTCTTGTAAGGAGTAGAGGTCACTAACGCATTTTGCAAACACTTTTAGTAAAGAGTCTGACACATCTCCCTTATAAAGCACGAGGGTTGAGTAACTATCATGACTCAGCTGCTCATCACATAAGCATGAGGCTCACAAAGGGAGGCAATCACTGAGTGGGAGCATGGCTTACCCTTGCAATAAGAGGGCACTTAGATGCATATGGACGACGCTTTCAAATGAAGAGACCATTCTCATGAGCAGCAAATGTATTTACAAAGGTGCATGATGTATACAATGATTGAACACCCAATGCCCAGAAGTGATGTCAAAGTTTCTTAATTTTTCTAACCCTGCTGCTATGTCTAGGTGCATCCCCGACATTTGCAACAGAGAGGTGGAGGCCTCCTGCTGACTGCTACACCCTATTGTCTTTGACGACTTTGGAGGGCATTCTCTAGAGGGCTGAGAACTGGAGGGCCGCAGCCTGCTTTGGGTCTGCTGCTATGGGGCAGATGCATCCTCCTCAGCCTGTACAGCTGGAGGTCATGGGGTCATAGGCAAAGGGGATTGGGATCAGCTGGACACTTCTGGAGCCACCTGGGTGGATGGCCTTGGAGTCTCCAGCTGCTGGTCCTCCTTCCTGTGGGCACCCAAGGGCCTCTGCCTGACTCCCTGAGGAGAAGGGACTCCTGGAGAGATGTCAAGGTGCCCCGCTCCCCTCGCTTAGTCACTGATGGGTCCCACCAATGCCTATAGCAATGGAGTGCAGGTCCGAGCACAAATTTGGCAGAACCTGCTGGACCAAGGTCTCCAAGGCAGCCACCACCCGTCCCATGGAGAGCTTGAGGTGCTCGCATGTCAGAGCCACAACATCAGGCAGAGTTCAGACGGACTCCCCCATCCTTCGCTCTAGTCTGTTGACTGCTTCTTGCAACTCTACCTGATTTTCCACCACCTGTCATGCCATCTCCAGCATGTTAGAGACGCTGCTTGCAGAGGTTCATCATCTGACTTAGACTGGAATACTTAATGAGTACCTTGGATGTCTGCATATAAGTTGACCTTTGAAGCCTCGAAAAATCCCTTCAAAGTGGGGATTGACTTACACGCTTTGTATAAAAGTGAATCGCCGGCATGGGTGTGGATGGTCACCATCTTTGTCGTTCAGCATGCAGGGTCTGCTTTGTGTGGGGATGTCTTAATCTCCTGCGCATCTTCACAACAGAACCTGTATCGCCTGCTTGATCCATTGCACCCAGTAATAAGGTACTGGCAAGTAAAACATCTATTTCTTGGTTGAAAAATTAAGACTGGCTACTAATCTGAGTATAACATGTCATGGCTGAAAAGGGGGTGGGGTTGACTTAGATGTCAAATTATTGCAAAAACATGATACTTGGGGCAGAAAAAATGGGGTCGTCTTATAAGCCGCGTTGGCATTAATAGTGTGATCTATGGTACTTCGTATTGGTGTTTACTAAGGAAAAGGATGCTGACGAAATATTGATAGAAATGGAGATGGTAGAGGTAATGGATGGGGTGAAAATTTATAGGCAGAATGTAATAGAAAGGCTGGTTATGCTTATTGTGGCTAAGTCACCTGGTTGGGATGGCTTGCATCCCAGGTTGCTAAAAGAAGTGGGAGTGGAGATAATAGATGGGCTTGCCATAACTTTCCAATCTTTCCTAGATAAGAGGGAGCTGACAGAGAATTGGAGGGGCCAATGTGATACCCTTATTCAATAAAAGCTGTAAGGACTGTCCTGGCGACTACAGGCCAGTCAATTTAACATCAGTGGTGGGTAAGGTCTTAGAAGAATTAATCAGGGAAAAAATTAACAAGCACTTGGCGAGGTTTGAGTGAATTAAGGAGAGCCAGCACAGATTTGTAAAAGGAATTTCATATTTGACTAAGCTAATTAATTGTTTGGATGAATTAGCAAAGTTAATGAAGGGTATGCAATGGATGTATTCTGTATGGATTTTTAAAAAGCTTTTGACAAAGAACCAGGTTTTTGATTGGTAATGGGATCAAAGCTTATGGGGAGAAGGCGGGAGAATGGGGTTGATAAACTTATCAGCCATGATTGAATGGCAGAGCAGACTCAATGGGCCGAATGGCCTAATTTCTGCTCCTATGTTTTATGGTCTTATGGTCTAAAAGACTGGTTAAAATAATTGAGGCTCATTGAATAAGAGGGTCAGTGTCAGCTTGGATAAAAAATTTGCTTAGGAACATATAACAGTCATGGTAAATGGTTGTTTTTTGGACTGGAGGATGGTAGACAGTGGTGTTCCCCAAGGTTCAGAGTGGGGATCACTGCTATTTTTGCTATATATAAATGACTTGGACATTGGAATACAGAGCAAAATTTCAAAATTTGTCAATGATACCAAACTTTGAGAGGCAAACAGTGAGGATGATATCAGGACACAGATTGGCTAGCAGAATGGGAAGACAAGTGGGAGATAGGATGTAATACATAGAAGTTTGAGGTGACACATTTTGGCAGAAGGGATGGGGAGAGGCAATTTTGATTTAATGGTACAGTTCTAAAGAGTGTACAGGGATGGAGGAACCTGCGGGTTCATTCGCGTGGATCTTTGAAAACAGCGAAACACATTGAGAAAATTATTAACTAAGTACATGGGACCTTAAGATTTATAAATAGAGGTATTGAGCACAAAAGCAGGGATGTTATTTTGAACCTTTATAAAGCTCTGGTTAGGCCAGAATTAGTGTGTTGCATCCAGTTCTGACCACCACACTTTTAAAAGGATGCAGGGGTCCTTGAGAGCATGCAGAGGAGATTTACCAGAATAGTTACAGGGAATCAGGGATTTAGGAACATAGGAACAGAGGAACTTAGGATTTAGGAGCAAGAGGTGCTCAGCTACTTAGGTTAGAGAAGCTGGGATTATTCTCCTTGGACCAAAGTAGATTGAGGGGAGACTTGATAAAGCTGCCCAAGATTATGACAGGTAAGATAAGGTCGTCAAAGAAAAGCTGTTCCCATTAGCTGATAGTACAAGACAGGGAACACAGCTTTAAGATTTTGGGCAAGAGATGCAGGATGTGAGGAAGAACTTATTTTATGCAGTGAGTGATAATGACCTGAAATTCGCTGCCCATAAGGTTGGTGGAAGCAAAGACAAATGATTTCTACTGGAAATTGGTTGGACACTTGAGAGAAATAAACTTGCCGGGTTACAGGGTAAGGGGGTGGACTAGATTGTCCTACAGAGGGCCAGAATGGACTCGATGGGCTGAATGGCTTCCTTCTATGTGGTAAATAACTGATTCTGTGACTCCATAATTTTCCAAGATTCTATTTAAGAAAGAAAGATAATGCATTTAAATATAATCATTTACAACCTCAGGACTTTCCCAAGCACATCACAGCCAAAGTATTTTTCAGGTGTAGCCTCTGTTGTAAGGTCAAGACAGAAGTAGCCAATATTGCGCAGCAAGGTCTCACAAACATCATTGAGGTAAATGACCAGACAATCTGTTTTAATGGTTATGATCAGGTGCCAGACTGTGGGAGAACTCCCCAGCACTTTGAATAGTGTCATGGTATCTTTTATGTCCACCTTATGGGAGGTAGCAAAGATTCCAGTTTAACACCTTATCCAAAAGACAGCCACCTCCTACTCACTGACAAAGTTCATTTCTGACTGCTTGGTGAATATATCAATACTGAGAAACCCAAAAGTCCTGGAGGTTTTTAGGGAAAATCCAAAGTTGCACAACTTCAGAGTATCCATCAAAATAATTAAGAAATTGAACTATTTGGTTGGAGGGACAGTTTGCTAGTATAGATTCTGCTGGAGGCACCAATGCTATTCACAACTACAGAGATCACTGCAGTTACTGTGACAAGGGGCAGAATCGTCCCAGATTTGCACTAATGGTGGTAGTGGGCGGGTAAAACAATGCAATGGCAGCTTTTCGCGCCATATCTTCCTAAACCCACCGCATTAGCTATGCATTCCTGGGAAGCACACCGTTTCCATGGCAGCGGGTGTCTCATTTGCCCGCCACCCAATCACCTCGCAGCTTCATCATGCTGGGTGTCATGTTTAAGGTCCAGCTGCACGCACACATCTCAGTGCTTCCAGCCCACAATTGCTGCAGGGAAGATATCTGCAAAAGGCAAAAAATTACAGCCTCCAGGTTTAGCGAGGCCTCACTTGAACACCTTTTGGATGCCATGGAGGTGTGCAGTGATGTCCTCTATCCCAGCTCTGGCTGCAGGATAGGCAGTGACGTGACCAACCAGGCTTGGGAGGCGGTGGCAGTGGTGAAGAGTGCCAATGCTGCACAGAAGAGGTTGGCCATCCAATGCAGATAGAGGATGAATGATCTCATCTGTGCAACCAGGTATGGCAACCATCTCATCACTCTAAACTCACACACTCAAGCCCATCACACATTCACTGGCATCTCACTCACTGCCAGCTCCAGCAACATCACCACCCATTCTCACACATATACCCTCACATGTCCATCTGGACTCATCTTCTCTGGAGACTGTGTCCTCAGCCCTCACCATCATGAGGCCATTTGCACAGATCAACATGTGCCCCGACACACACCCTGGGTTACCCTCCTTCCCCAGTACAGCCCTCGTTCTACAGCCTCTTCCCTGGCCTGAGGCCACTTCTCCCTCTTTGCCAAGCAAGCCTTAGTCCTGCAGCCATTGAAAAGCTGCCCACACATAACTGATCTGGTAGTTAGGGACCTGCCATGAGCCCCCCCGCCAAAAGTGTTGTGGTGCTGCCTGTGAAGCCTGGCTCCGATGATTGTTAGTGCTGACCAAAGCAAGGTAGGCAAACAAACTTTGAAGTCCTGAGCAAAGTCCAGCTCGCCAGGTGCACGTTGCTTATGTGCTGTCGTGAAACACATCGGCATGTTTTCCCACCGACAAGGACAGATGATTACAGCAGGCAGGCCTCATAATGATATGCTGATGTATTACAATGAGGTTCCTGACGTCCGATGGCTGAGAACGCGGCCCGCCATTGGCGGGCTGAGCGGACGATCGTGAACTGGTTTCATGCCGTTGTGAAACCGATCACGCCATATTGTCTGCTCACGTCACCGAACATGCCCCATGCTGTTGGGCACAGAAAAAAACAGTCATGGTGTTCACCAGAGAAGGATGCAGCCATCCATCGAAATTGGTTTGTTTTGGGAATCCAAGATGTATACTGACAGTTCAGTGGGCATGCTGAAGAGATGTCCTATAGTAGTGGTGAGAGAGCACAGCTCAGCAGCAGTCATCTGACAACCATCAGTATTGAAATCTATGCTAGCATCTACGTAAATAAATTCCAGAATTGGCTTTGAAAGGATGACCATATAAATTCAGGAGTTGTAAGTACTAATAAGGAAGCATCAGGGTAGCCTCCAATGTGGTTGGAAGGAATCAGGGTTTCAAACAAGTAATTTCTGGCTGTCCTAAGCAACTGCAAGGATCATGGGCATCACCACCACTATATCCATTTACCCTTCAACCAACATTAACAAACAAAGCAGATTAATTCGTCATTTATCACATTGCTGTTTATGGAACTGCGCTCTGTGCAGATTGGCTGCCATGTTTCTCTACATAATAGTGAACACTCTTCAAAACTAATTAAGTTGGCTCAGATGCTCTATGGAACATTTGTGGATCGTGAAAGGCGCTGTATAACTAGAATTTTTTTTCCACTGATATATAGAAGTGCACAGCTCATAGGTGATGATCTTAAGCATAATAGGTAAACATATTGAAAAATAACATTTAGGGGACTCTAAGACAAATACCAAGCAGAAGACACATTTGGATGCTTCCAGCAATGAAAAACAAGACTATAAGCTCATCCTGTTTGATGAATACCTTTGTTTAGGTATAGGCATCATAATCTCTCTTCTGGATTTGATTGAAAAGATTAACTAGAGGTGTCAGCTGCCATGGATGAAATGTATGCATCTTACTTCCCAGGAGCCAGCCATCCATCTGCTCTTCCTCTTCAAACAATTCAACCAAACTAGACTTCCCTCAATATAAATGATTTGTTTGCTCACTGGGTATGTGCATAGACATGTATAATCTTGAACTAATGCAAAATAAGTAATAGTCTTTCCTATTTACATGTGAACTAGAATTACGAACAGGTGCTAATATCCTGGACTTCAAAAAAGAGAGCCAACAAGTAAAAACCAAGATGCCTTGCTCTTGCTGAAGAGTTTTTGGGGCTAATTTCCATCTCTCACATCTGGTAAAAAGCACTGCTTATGGCCCCATTCCCACTGATGTCCAGTTCAGCACCACTTCGTTGGAAATTGTGATATAGGCAGCCCAAGCTACTGTTGGAAACAGACAAAAGCCTCATTTATCCCGATTTCAGGTAAACCTCAAGTTCTATCCCTGAATCTTTGTCAGGTTGCTACCTTCACTTTCCTAATAAAGTGTACAGCAGAACACACTGCAGTAGTGTTAGTCCATATCACTTTCAGGCATTGCTTAAAATTCTAAATTATTTCTCTAGTCCTGTGCAACTCTGAAACTGTTCAGTAATGAGGTGATGGGTTGATAGTCAACGATTGTAAACATTTAGACTGGGATTTTGTCAACAATGTGCCTTTCCCAACCCAGTAATGGAACTGTGTCACTTTCTTTTTGCCTTCTTCCAGACAATTATAATTAAAAATTCTAAGGGTCAGTGGCGTGCATGCAAATTACATTTGATTTAGCAGTGGGGGAAGCTTTCCATTGGTGAAACCCACCATCAGCTGACAACACTTCATCTATAGTGGTCTATTAAAGAGCCTCCTGGTCAAACAAGGAGGCTCTGCATCACAGCTACAACTTTCCTTCCCAATTACATTGCCATTAACATAAGACATATTGAGAACGGCAGGGCTGACATCTTGGGGGGGATGCCCCCAATGGTCAGAGGGCACCCCCGAATGAGGTTCCCCACTTTCCTTCCTACCCTTTTCTCATGGAGGCCATAAAAAAAAGGCCTGCCCACCTGCTCACGCCAGCCATATTATGGTGTGGGCAGTGTATTATCTGGGTCAATAGGTTTTCCAACAAGCCTAATAGACCTTTAATTATTCATTTACTCATGACAGGCGGGCTGCCGATTTTGGTACCTGCCCCCCGAGCATATTATAGGGGTCCGCTCAGGGATTGATGGGAAGGTGGTGGGCTATCCACCTGTACTATTTTACATGCCTGCCCCCCGCCCCCCCACCTCCCCCACTGAAAATATACCTGGTGGGGGCAGGTAAAATCCAGCTCAATGTTTCCATTTTTGCATTCATTCTTTCATGTTAATGTCCAGTGTTGAACTCACCACTTTGTGGGACATGGCTGAACTTGCATGATCAGCTAGCCCTCTCTTCTTACATTGTAAAGGATATTATCCAAGAGCAATCTCAGCAGAGGTAATTGAAATGATGTAGGTGAACTCAAGGCCTATAAGGACTTTGCCAACCAACACCTGATATGGACACACATTTAGACAGTACTGACATCACCCTTTAGACCCCTCATTCTATTACCTTGACTGACTGTCCCCGCCACAATTCCACCACATCCATGACACCACCAGGCCCTTCCCACTTCACTCCTCCATTTGCCTAACCCTACCCTCCAACCTCTCCTGGATCCCTCTTTCACTCCTCTGTGCCCCGATCCCACTCCATAACTCACTTCATCACTGACCCAACCTTGCCAGCCCTAAGTCTCCATGCAAGAGTCCATTCCCCTGCTCCCCTCCCTTGTGCCATAAAGTTAAACAAGGAAAACTGCTAAGATAAAGGCAAAATACTACAGATGCTGGAAATCAGAAACAAAAACAAAAAATGTTGGAAAAACTCAGCAGGTCTGACAGCATCTGTGGAGAGAAAGCCAGAGTTAATGTTTTGAGTCCATAAGACTCTTCTTCAGAGCTGGAAACCGCTGACCTTACACACAACTGCACAAAGCTGACAGGTGCATTCCACCTTCAAACAATTGTGAACTGGGTGCCATGAGATTCTTATGTGCCGCTGACTTTATCTTGAATGTAGGGCAGAATTTTTAAAACGTTTTACTCTAATGAGTATTCATGGCATGCAAATGTATTACAATCACAGGCGTGAGGCTCAACATGCCACGAACATGCTATTGAATTTGTCTCTTCATCTCAACCTACCATCAGGAAATGAAAATTTTACATCCTGCCTAATTACCTGCTCGCTATGGTTCTTGCTCTTGTGGGCTCCATACAATCCCCCCGCCATACCGCCCCCTACCCCCCTTAACTCTCCAGTTGTGGGATTTGTGATCTGCAAGGGTGATTTATAAATTTTAACTTTGGTTACCCCATTATGAACACTTCTGCATCTATCACTCCTCTCTTCTTTTCTTCCAAGTCTTTATCATCTGCTGTTGCACACATCCCTTGGCCCGTTTCTTGCTAAAATCTCTTCCCACCTCACCTTACTTAGCCTCTGCTCCAAGCAACTTTTGATCCTTTCTGAAGTTAATCTTCACATAAATTTCTCTCTTCTTCTCCTCACCCCAATCTTATCTTCTACATCAACCCCCCACCACTCTCATGGCCACCCCTTTGCTATCTTGTTAGACCTTCCAAGCGAAAAGTTTCTATCCTTGAAAAGCCATAATAATCATTTCCTCGTTTTCTTCAACATCCACATTGCCCTATTTTCCTTCAGGATCAACCCTTGATTTTTTCCCCTCCCAAAATATTCATCCCTGTCGCTTCTCAACACCATCTCACACTCATGACTTCTTTGCCTTGCATATGCCATAACACACAGCTGCCACTGAGCTGCTTACTTGCCACTACCTTCAATGCCTTATCACTCCATCCCTACCAGTTCCCCAGTGCAATTTCTAACTCCATCTTTCAGATGTGAGAACTGTACGCTTAAACACATGACTTGCCTGAGAGTAGTGGATCTGATTGGCTCAACATTTCAAATGCCCTTATTAGTCCAGGGTAAAAAAAACCCCAGACTCCTTTCCTCAATAATAAAGCACATATTCTGGCTTGTTTCCTCTGCTCCCCCATTTTATCTCCAAAGTAAAGTTAGGAGATCATGATCTTTTTTCTCAAGTTTAAATTATTGCTTTACTATGTTTAATAACAATTGAGATTACACTTGTATTTATGGAAAAGCTTAGTTGAATCAGCTTAAGGTTTTAAACTATAGCCTGTGGAGATTTATAGCGATAAAGGTTTACGGTAATGGAGCACTTCAGTGATTAAGAAAAAGTGAATCAGCATAGGTGCCCATTTTCTTCTAAATAAAGCTATAGGCTTAGCGTTATGAGAGTGGTCCCTAAAATCTACAGGTAGATACGGACTGTATCCAGGCACAAGTGCATCTTGGATAGTGGCTGTGGGAGTGGGTTAGGAACTGGGGGTTCTGAGAAGAGTGGCTCACCTCCTGGCTCCCAGGGCCTGTCTGCCATCGGCAGGGCTTGGGTCAGGAGTATGGTGGAGTGCTCTCCACTTGCCTGGACGAGTGCAGCTCCAACAACACTCAAGAAGCTCCACACCATCCAGGTCAAAGCAGTCCGCTTGATTGGCACCCCATCCACCACCTTGGAGATTCACTTCCTCCACCGCTAATGCATTGTTGCAGCAATGTGTGTTACCTAGAGTATAAGATAGATAATATTTAGTGTTTGCTTTGTTGACTTTTGTGTAGTTAAAAAAACTCTTCAGTTTTAAACTGTTGAATCTTGTGAATTTATTCTTCTAGTAAATAACTTGGATTTTGAATTTCGTCTACTTTTTAAAAAAAAGTTACTGGTCTCTACCATGACTGTGACAGGACATAAAGCTCAAAGAGAAATCGTCTATTTAATCAGCAACAATTGCAATCCCTGCTGCCAATATTAATTCCAAGTTCATAAATATTCTTCAGCATTATTACATCTCTCGTTGTGATAATTCAAAGGTAAAATTAACTAAATTTACTATTATGCATATCTGCTATTTCTTTGAATGAATATGTAGAAGACTTAAGTGCTAAGGTAGCATTCAACATACTAGTCTGAACAGTATTCAAGTGCATAGAAATGTCATAAAACCACAATACAGTAGTGTCTATGAATGATAAAAAATACTGATGAACAAGAATGTGACTAAGGAGTTGTCCAAACATAGTAGCACATTCTCAGAGAAAGACATGAACAATCCTGTTGGAAAGATGTCAGACATTCTATGTGAAGAAATACATGTGTAGTCATTCAAATGGCAGATCTTAAATGCAGCTATTGTGTTATGGCAATTACTGAGATAATGTAGACTTGTCATTGGATTCATTCGTGAAACTTAAAATAGCCCAGTGGACGAACGTGCAAAGCTGAAGTGTGGCCATGCGCTTACATCGGTAAAACTAGGTTCAATCAGCTTACAGTTTTTACGCTGTGGACAAAGTCCTTTGATGATGAGGATTTGAATGTAATTTGCCACTTTGTTATATAAATCTAGTTTGTGAATTAATTAATAGTTAATGAGCAACTCAATGCTACAAATACACCTAGTATATGAAGTACATGGTTCACAGTTGTGAGGCACAATACATTTATTCTCATTTGGACTAATTAATTTAGAACTGATCAATCTTTCTGGTACCTTCTCTTGTAGATTCATAAGAGTAATTTTACTCAACTGATAATATTCTTTCAAGGGCCGTTGGTGATGGAAATCCCATGAATTTACTTAATTCTTTAAAATGCACCAGTTTAACACTATCAAAAGTAAATGACCACCTGCTGCAACTATTGTAAAAATCAAATTTCAGAGATTAAAAAAATTTTGAAACTGTTTAGGAATGTTCTCATTGTAAAATTGGCAGCTCATTTGCAAGCCACGTGTTCCTGATTAGTGTGTCCATCGATTATAGATTCAGTTCCCAAGCTGTTATGACGTTTTGAATTCCACCCTGGTAACATGTTTTGTAACAAAATTGTTTGTTTTATTTATTTTTATTTCCAGAGTAATGAGTATAGAAAGAATCATTCTTAAGCTAGGATTTTCTATTCGTTGGGCGGACTCAGCGGGAACAGGCAGGGGTGGTCGCTGAGCCGACTGCCACCCGCGATTAGGCCTGCACCGTGATTTCATGCAGGCAAGCCTTAAGTGGATCGTGAGTGGTAGCGCACTACCAGACCTGCTGAGTTTTTCCAGGTAATTCTGTTTTTGTTTGTAGCGCACTACCTGTGTGGGCGGGGGTAGGAGGGAGAGTCAAGTCCAGCACACTTTTGCGTATGCGCGCTTCAATCTCCCTGAGGCATGGAGCTGCCTCAGGAAGATTAAAGCGCTTTTTAGAGAAATTATTAAAAACATTAAAAATTTAATGAAACATGCCCCCTCTGTGTCACATGAGATGGGACATGTTTTTATTTTACAAAAAAAGTTTTTATTCAATTTGTAAAAGCTTTAGGAAACCTCATCCTGCTCTTGGATGAGGTTTCCTAAGAAACGTAGAGGCCACTTGGCCTTTTCGCCTGCCTGTAGTAGCACATTCTCAGAGAAAGACATGAACAGTCCTCTCGGAAAGATGTCAGACATTCAATGTGAAGAAATACATGTGTAGTCATTCAAATGGCAGATCTTAAATGCAGCTATTGTGTAGTGAATATTACTGAGATAATGTAGACTTGTCATTGGATTCATTCGTGAAACTTAAAATCACCCAGTGGACGAACATGCAAAGCTGAAGTGTGGCCATGCACTTACATCGGTAAAACTAGGTTCAATCAGCTTACAGTTTTTACGCTGTGGACAAAGTCCTTTGATGACGGGCAGTGAAAAATTCAGGTTAATTACCTGCTTAATGGCCTTAATAGGCCTATCAATTATCGGCGGGCTTGCAGCCGACTCCAGCACACACCTGCAGAATGAAATATCGCGCGACTTTGCGATGACATCAGGACGCATGCCAGACGACATCGTATGTCATTCAATGTTCCGGCGTCTCAGGCACGCCCCCGCATGCCGAATCGAAAATTCTGCCCTTAGTGCTGAATTTTTCACTGCTCATTCAACCTAACAGTTGACAGACAGGCGAAAAGGCAAGTGGTCTTTCAATTTTTTGGAAGCCTCATCCACAGGCAGGATGAGGTTTCCAAAATCAAATACAAATGAAATAAAAACTTCAATTTTTAATTAAAAATATGTCCCTGCTCATGTGACAGTCATATGAGGGGTCATGTTTCATTAATTTTTCTGCCCTTTAATAATTTTTTCAATACATTCTTCATCTCCCTGAGGCAGCTCCGTGCCTCAGGGAGATTTTTTTTATTATTCATTCATGGGATGTGGGCTTCACTGACTGGACCAGCATTTTTATTGCCTCCTTACCCTTGAGAAGGTGGTTGTGAGCTGCCTTCTTGAACCATTGCAGTCAATGTGGTATGGGTAAACCCACAGTGCTGTTAGGAAGCGAGTTCCAGCAACAGTGAAGGAGCAGCAATATATTTCCAAGTTAGGATGGTGAGTGGCTTGGAGGGGAACTTCTAGATGGTGGTGTTCCCATATATCTGCTGCCCTTGTCCTTCTAGATGTTAGTGGTTGTGGGTTAGGACGGGGCAGTCAAAGGAGCCTTGGTGAATTCCTGCAGTGCATCTTGTAGATTATACACACTGCTATTACTGTGCGTCGGTGGTGGAGGGAGTGAATGTTTGTGGATGTGGTGCCAATCAAGCGGGCTGCTTTGTCCTGGATGGTGTCAAGCATCTTGGGTGTTGTGGGAGCTGCACTCATCCAGGCAAGTGGGGAGTATTCCATCACACTCCTGACTTGCACCTTGTAGTTGGTGGACAGGTTTTGGGGAGAGTCAGGAGGTGGGTTACTCATCACACTATTCCAAGCCTCTGACCTGACTTGTAGCCACAGTATTCAAATGGCTAATCCAGTTCAGTTTCTAATCAATGATAACCCCCAGGATGTTGAAAGTGGGGGATTCAGTGATGGTAATGCCACCGAACATCAATGAGCGATGGTTGGATTCTCTCTTGTTGGAGATGGTCATTGCCTGACACTTGTGTGGTGCGAATATTATTTGCTGCTTGTCAGCCCAAGCCTGGATATTGTCCAGGTCTTGATGCATTTGGACATGGACTGCTTCAATACCTGAGGAGTCATGAATGGTGCTGAACATTGTGCAATCATCAGCGAACATTCCCACTTCTGACCTTATGATGGAAAGAAGGTCATTGATGAAGCAGTTGAAGATACGATTTTTTGTGCATATGTGCGAAGTTTGCACCAGGCCTGCTCGCCCTCCTCCTCCCATCCACACAGGCAGTGCTGCCGCTTGCGTGTCACTCTGGGAAGGCCTTAACTGGCCCGCCTGCATAAAATCGTGGAGTGCTGCAGATCGCGGGCAGCAATCAGCTTCCCTACTGCCCCACCCGCCCCCGCCGATCCCACACACCAAGGGCAAAATTCTGCCCCATGTGTAGCTAAATTTGTCTTCCCCAGCTTATTCCCACAAATAGCTTTGTGTGACTGCATTGGTTTCCCAAATCACTTTGACACATGGTTGGAAGGTAGCTCAATATTACACTTAAATTTTCTAGTACCCCCTCATTGTCCAATTTGATTAGAGGAAAATCAATTTCAGAATCTTTTATTTCTACCCCTTTCTCTTTATCTACCACCACTGATACCTCCTTCTAGTTATCCTCCCTGTCAAAGTATTTTTTAAGCATATTTACACAACACACCCACTGCTTCTTTCTTCTATCTCGAATATTTATTAAATAATTTACTTCACTCAGTTTCTTTTCAATCCTATAAGGCCCACCAAACCTTGCCTTTAATGATTCACCTAACACTGGTAACAAAATTAACACTTTTTCCTCAGCAACAAAAGTATGAGCTGTGGCTCTCTTATCTGCCAAGCCTTCATCTTCTGCTGTGATATCTTTAAATGTTCCTTTGCTAACTCATACACTCTGTTTAATCTTTCTCTGAAGTTTGTCACATAATCTAGGCGGGTAGTTTCCAAATTCTGACCCAATAACTTCTCCTGAATCAACTTAAGTGGTTCCCTTACTTCATGACCATAGAATAATTCAAAAGGACTAAATCCTGTTGCTCCATTTGGAGCATCCCTAATAGGAAATAACAAGAATGGAATCCCACAATCCCAATCCTGTGGTAGCCTTGACTATAAGCTCTCATTGTTTTTAAAGTTTGATGACATCTCTCTACAGCACCTTATGATTCAGGATCATAAGCTGTTGACTTAAAAATTACTTCCTTAAACAGCTGTGAAATTCGAACCCTGATCCAACTGCATTTCTTTCAGTAACCCATATCTTGTAAAAAATTTAGTCAACTCCTCTACAATTCTCTGCTGTAATATTTTGTAAAGGTATCACTTCTGGAAACCTTGTAGACACATCCATAATTGTCAGCAAGTACTGATTTCTACTTTTAATCTTATGGAGGGACCTTACACAATCAATCAGGACCCTGGTAAAAGGTTCCTCAAATGCTTGAATTGGAATTAAAGGTGCCGGATTAATCACTGCTTGAGGTTTTCCTGTCACTTGACATGTGTGACATGTTTTATAGAATTTGACTACATGTTTATGCAATCCAGATCAATTAAAAAGTTTTTGTATTTTCACCTGAGTTTTCCTAATTCCTAAATGCTACTGGAATTTCATGAGTTACTCTCAATATTTCATTTCTGTATCCAGATGGTATAACTATTTGATGTACTATCTCCCATTTCTCATCTGCTGAAACATGAGACAGCCTCCACTTCCTCATTAACACATTACCTTTAAGGTAATAACATTCTGAAATACATTCCGCCTCTGCTTCTGAATAAACTGTCTAATATAACTTATTTATTCATGAATCCTTTTGCCATAACTCTACTAGTTTAACTGAACTAAGAACTGCCACTTTTATCTCTTCAAACTTCTCTTCCTGCACAATCTTTTCAAAGACAGATCCAGCTAATTGAATGTCTGAATCTTTTCCCTGCCTTTTAGGTTCCTCCTTTTCCTTTTTCAACCTGTGAGTTTGTAATCTCATTACTACACAGTCTGGAAACAATCCAGGATATTCTTTCTGCAACATCTCTGTTGAATGCACCTACACGGGCTGCCCAACTACTGTAGGCATCACCAACATCTGTGACCCAGCTATATAATTACCTTAGATAAATTGAATACCTGCAATGGGCAATTTTCCACTACTCCAACAAGCACCTCACCTGTTTTCAATTTACTTTTTAAATTCACCTTCCAAAATGAAATAGGTTTAGCATCTCCATGAATTCCACTTATTACCACTCTTTCCTGCAATCTCCCTCTGGAAAACAAATAGCATTATCCCATAACATCAAGGATTGACTAGCCCCCGTATCCCTTAAAGTTTTAGTATCTTTGCATGCTCCACCCTGTACACATGGAAAGACTTTCCCTTCACACACAAAATCTTTAAACATTTCTGTAGCCTGCCCTTCAGAACTCCCTTGGGTAAATTGTGAACACATTCCCACTTCTTTATCTACCACTGATTCTTCCTACTTCACCTGTACATAAGCCACTGTTTTTTCTTGCTCCTGGATCTCCGAACCCACAGTACTCTTATTTCCAGAACTTTCCTGTGTTCCAACTACTGCAATAGGTTTTACCTGTAACCTCCAACACATTGAATTTGTGTGCCCAACCTTATTACAATGAAAACACCTAAGATTTTGGGTGTCACTTCTACCCTTAGCACCTTCCTTTTCAGTCTGAAGAGAAACTTCCTGAAAATTTCCAACTGCTCATTCTCTTCCTTGACTACCTTCCTTACACTTTCCTATCCTTTTCAGATTTAAAAGGGTGACAAAAAAAGGTTTTGATCTGTGGACTAGATCATAATCATCAGCTATCTCTGCTGCTTGCCTTGCCATTTTAACCGTCTGTTCTTCCACATGAGTTCTAACTACTGAATGAATTGAATATTTACATTTTTTCAGAATAAGTATTTCTCTAAGAGCTGCATATGTTGTCTCTACCTTTAATGCCCAAATCCACCAGTCAAAATTACTTTGTTTTACTCTCAAACTCAACATAAGACTGACCAGGCTGTTTCCTTATATTCCTAAATTTCTGCCTGTATGCCTCAGGAACTAACTCATATGCACTCAAAATAGCCTTCTTTACTGCATCATAATCCACCGATACCTCCTTTGACAGTGATGCATATATCTCATGAGCTCTACCTACCAACTTAGACTGTAAAAGCGATGTCCAGATTTCTTGTGGCCATTTCATCTGCTTAGTTATCTTCTCAAATGAAATAAATAATGCCTCTGCATCCCTTTCCCCAAACTTTGGAACAGCCTGCACAAATTTAAACATCTTCTATTGGGTTTTAAGTTGAAAGTAGTCATTTCTATATCAGAACCTTCATCAGCATCTGAGATCTCTTTTTTAACCTCCAGCGTTTTAAACTGATACTCTTTTTCTCTTTCCTTTTCTCTTTCCTCCATTGTTAATTTCTCCATTTCCCTTTGAGACACTCGTTCTCTTTCCTTTTTCTCTAGCCTTTTCAATTCCAATTCTCTTTCTCTTTCTTTTTCTTCTAATTCAAATGTTTTCATTTGCAACTGAATCTTAGCCAATTCAGCTGACTCACTAGCTTCACATATCCCTTCCAATTTCAAAGGCTGTGCTATTACTTCAATTATATCCACTTTCTTTGCCCCTGCGGTTAAACCTAACTGCAACTCCTAACTGCAACTTATCTGCCAATTCTGTTAACTGACCCTTAGTCACTTTTTGTAAACTAATCAGGGTTATATATTCTACTCCAAGAAAAGCTTAGCAATGTTTAAAGCCATATTTGCAGTCTCACCGCTTTAAAATCCCTCAACACCAACCCTGAGTTCAATGTTCTTCTCGTATTCATAGCCTTAAGATTCACCAACTCCAAGTCAATCAAGGAATTTCAAAAATCCTGCTAAGAACTCCCAATTTTGTTGTGATATGGCAGGTGGTATTTGCCAGGCTGACCAAATCCACAAAGGAACTTTGGCCACACTATCACAATGGCTTTGCAATTTGTATTTATTACGAGAAGGTTTGTGCACTGAATTCAGAAGTAATGGGTCCACTAACACCTTTGAAGATTTTAAAAACTAAATTAAAACATTTATTAATGTAAGAAAAGAGTTAGAACATACACAAGATAACAATTACATGGTTACTTAATATTATAACAATTCCTAAAATTGCTAGTTAACCAGACTCCCAATTACATAGCCCCTTTAAGCCAACAGTCCAAAATAGTTATTAAATTTATATAGACAATCCAGCAAGGCTACCATAAGCACCCACTTGACAGTGGAATTCCAAAGGTTTTTAACACAACTTTGGTTACTGGAACAGCAGACTCCTGCAAAGTGGCTAGAGGCTTTTCCCCAAGCCTGTTTCATATGGCGTACCTTTCAGATATTACGCGGCCACACCCACAGCCGTCCAATCCTTCTTTAAATATTTTTCTTCCCCTTTAATCTGTAAATCCATTGTTCCACCATGCCTTTGGAATTTTCTGTTCCCATAATATAAAAACCGTTAATGTTGTTATTATGGTCAGCACTTTTGGAAAAAAATCAATGTAATAATCTGCTTTATTTACCTTTTTAGTTGTAAGTATCCTTTAGTTAGTTGTATGTTTCTTTGAAAACCAGACTCCTCTCCGTTTATCTTAAAATGCAAATTTCATTCACATTCTATCTGCTGAGATTTTACTCTAGTTTATTCATCAGCATTTCACATGCCCTTTTACACCTAACTCTTTTGATAATTTCAACCTTGCAGTCTATCTGTCTCTAATTTAATTAAATCAACCACACAGAACCATCCACACACACACAAACATAAGCCTACTTTGCAATACTCCACAATAATATTATGAAAAATATGATAGTTGCGACAGCTTCCAGACAATTGATATGCCACCCATTGCACTGGGAGATTGGAGACCGACTGGAAAATCCCAGTCAACCTCCTTAATTTACCTTTGAGAAGGCTTTTAATGAGCATAATTGACTGCCCACCTCACGTGGGCAGGTGGTCCTGCCAGCCCCAAAACCACCTTAGTCAAAATGGTCAACCAGTCGGGAAACCAGTACCCAGCCTATTTCTGGTATTTTAGAGCCCTGTCTGCCTCCATCCCTAATCTTGGCAGGGTCCAAACATCCTCCCCTACAGTCAAGTTAAACTGAAAAATAAATTGAATATGCCATAGATCCTGCTTCTAAAGGGAAGCGTGTTTTTTTTTTAACGCAGAGGTTCATGCACGATTTCCAATTGATAATAACCTATTTCAAAATAATGAAGGAGCTTCATCATAGAGCTCATGTTGATAACTTCTTGATATATGTTTGCTGGACTTCCAGAGACATCTTTATTTCTTAAATGCTGATTCACAAGCCCACTGTTGCATAGTACGTGTGCATGTTTTTACATTCATAGTTGATGTTAATGTTATTGGTTCGGTACTGGTACCTTCTGTAAGATGTGGTCCAGGGTCATATATTATTTGAGGAGTTAGCAGTGGCTTATTGAGAAGCGACAAAGCAATAGTTCAAATACATCATATAATCAGAATAAGTAGACATACAACCTGTAACAGGTGAGGACAATTTACCAGTCCCAGATTGGACAGACAGATGAGGCTTAGATAAGAAGTAGGAGCAGGAGTGGATCGTATAGCAGTTTAATCCTGCTTTGCCATTCAATATGATCACATCTGATCTTCTCAACTCCCATTTTCTCACCTGCTCCCCCTACCCCTTAATTGCCTGAAGCACCAAAAACTATCTATCTCATCCTTAAATATGATGATAAATAAATAATGAAGCAACCACGACTATCAGGGTTAGGGAATAGCAAAGGTTCACATCCCTCTGAGTGAAGAAATTTCTCCTCATCTCAATCCTAAATAATATCAGCCCCTTATGCTGAGAATATGCCCAGTGATCTAGATTCTCCAGCCAGGGAAACAATCTCTCCATGACTTCCCTGTCAAGCCCCTTCAGCCCCTTTCAATGAGATCACCTAGCATTCTTCAAAGAATATAGGCCCAATTCACTCAGCCTCTCACCAAAGGACAACCATGATTTGATTTCTGTATCTTGCAGTAACTATTTCTTCTCCTACAGTTTTCTCTTGATCTAGATGGAGTTGTTAAGCTGAAGCTAGCATGGATTCACCTCGGCCATTAAAGCTGACCAAGATGTTAAGCATGGATCCTTCTCGAGGGAATTTTTCCTCTATCCAATGTGATCTTTTCCTCCTCAGTTGCTCGTTTACATACTTTATTTTAGGCATGTTGTTGGATACTTTATGCTAAAGTTACATCTTCCCATTCAATGACTTAATTACTAGGGTACAGGTATACAATATGAGCCTCTTCTGCTCCAGCCCCCAGGAAATGAGGTTACCCACTTGTCTATCCCTTGTATGAACATCTTCTATCCTTCATCCAGACAATTTGTTGTACATACTGTGCATGACTCCTTTCAGGAATACCTACAGAAACACATGTTCCTAGAATTGTATCCTTGACTCGATAAGCTTGATAAAAAGGCTTTATTCAGAAATTGCTGCAGAAATTGTCTTCTTGGAAACTAGGAGGAGAGCGAGAGAGTCTATTTTTATTGTATTAAATTAATGTCTTCAGCTTTAGACAGCATTTTCTTATACTATATTAAGCCAGTAGCAACAAAATTATTAATCTTTGCAGATGTTAGAGTACAATGAATAAAAAATTGCTGGGATTGTTCTTGATTGGTGTCTTTTTTGATAATTGGGGTCTCCTACTAAGACAAGCATCCCAAGCAGTTAGCCAGATGGAAGAACATAAAGAAAGAATCTGAATTAAATAGCATTTTGTATTCCACAGCACTTCACAACCAATAAGTTGATTTTGAAGTCCAGTTATTTTTATATTGACAAACTAGTCAGGCAGTTTGCTGAGAATACAGTCCAACAAACAGCAAATGAATAATTAACCAGATAAAAACAGAAATTGCTGGAAATATTCAGCAGGTCTGGCAGCATCTAAGGAAAGAGAAACAGAGGGCAGGATTTTACGCGTCGGCAGGCAGGACCTGCTCGCCAACGCGTAAAATGATGCGCAGTGACGTCGGGGGGAACTCCTGACATCACCATGCCCCATTTAAATTTTCAGGAAGGTGGGGGCGCAGTGAAATCAGCTGCGCGCCAGCTGACCTGTCAATGGCCAATTGAGGCTATTGACAGAGGCAATTAAGTAATTAAAGGACCAGCCCGTCCAACCTTAAGTTTGGTGTGCAGGCCAGGAGCCCCGGCGTGAATTAGAAAAAGCATGAAACCTCATCCACAGGCGGATGAGGTCTCATGTAGCTTTTAAAAAATTTTAATAAAGTTTTTGTGAAAATTATGGACATGTCCCAACTCATGTGACAATGTCACATGAGGGGAAATGTTAGGGAAATTTTATTTTTCTATTTTTAGGTTTTTGACATTTAGAGCCTATCACCCTGAGGCTGCACTTAGCCTCAGGGAGATGAGTGCGCTCTTTCGTGAGCATGCGCATGCAAAACTCCCGATTTTGGGATTCTTCCCCCGCTCGCACAGCAAGTGCACAGTGTTTCTGTGCTGATGTCACGCTGGGCGGGCCTTGATTGGCCCGCCCACGTAAAATGGCAATCGGGGGTGCTGATCGGAAGCGCGCCTGTGCGCCACCGCCATTCAACTTCCTCCCCCGACAGGGGGAAAATTCAGCCCAGAATTAACGTGCTGGAGACACATAGAGGGAGCCAGGAAATGTCCTGGCTCAACCCGCCTCGGGAGAAAGTGCCAGCAAAGACCAGATTTTTGTTTCGGGAGACGGGATGGAGGACAGTGCTAACAGGAGCCTGCCATCCCTGGAAAGGGCTTGGAGATGGCCGCAGGAGCTTCTGGATGCCATGTTGGGTTTAAAAGGTTTAAAAGGCTTATCTTGGTGCTTTGGGACTTTGTCACAGTTATAATAAAAACAGCAAGTCCCTCTAAACCTCACGGGACACACATCTTCAGCCCCACATATTCCCCATGCCCCATTTCTGCCACCTCATGCTCTTCCACCGACCCTCCATGGCCCCTCATACCCTCCATGCCAAACTATAGCACTTTATAGTTCTATATACTATATAGTCTATATACCCATAGTATATAGGTGCCCATATATACTATATATAGTATATATATAGTATATATGTACTATACAATAGTACATATAGTATATGTATATACTATATACATGCCCACTCACGCACTATACACTCTGAGGGTATGAGGGACAGTGAGGTGTGGGTTGGGGGGCATAGGTTGGCATGGGGGTGTGGAGCAGCATAGGGTAAGACCTTTTGAACTTAACTTTCAAAAGGTTCCCTCACAACACCTCTGAGATGCCACAAAGCGTGAGTCTTTTAAAACTGAATATTGTGGACTAAGAGACTATCCTCACTATGGAGTTGGCCAGGTCGGGAGTGCAGGTTGCAGGCTTGCAACCTTTACCCGCCCACACCCTTAACCCATACTGGTGAAAATTGGAAACACCAGGAATGGGGCCAGGAATCCTGGAATTGGGCCCCAACCCCACTTTCACACCTCCGTGGAGTCTCCCAGACTACATGAAATCTGGCCTAAATTTTCAAGTTACCTTTAATCAGAACTGGGAAAACTTAGAAGTGTAATAGCTATTAAGTTGGTGAAATGGGGAAATTTGGAAAAAGAACAGAAGGGAAGGCCAGTGAATAGAGCAGAAGATGAGAGACATTAATTGACAAAAACGTTAGTTGGGCGGAGCCAAAGGAAATGGTAATAGGATAAGTAAAGAAACAAAGGATGGGTCCAGAAGAGGTTGTGCATGGCAGAATAATGAACAGTGCCACCCAAGATCAAAAGTGAGAAAAACAAGATAAACGTTGATACATGCAAAGAAAAGGAAACAAAATGGGGGAGCAGAGATGACAGCCTGAAACTGTTGAAGTCAACGCTGAATTCAGAAGGCTGTAGAGTGCCTAATTGAAAGATGAGGCGCTGTCCTTTGAGCTTGCATTGAGCTTCATTGGAATACTGCAGCAGGCTGAGAACAGTGATGTCAGCTTGAGAGCAAGGTGGAGAATTAAAATGACTGGCCACCAGATTCTCAGGGTCACGTCTGCAAACTGAATAGAGGTGTTCTGCAAAGCGGTCACCCAATCTGCGGTTGGTTACCCCAGTGTTGAGAAGACCACATCCTCAATAGCTGATGACAGTATTTCTAGCATTTTCTGTTTTTATTTCGGATTTCCAATCTCCATGGTATTTTACTCTTGAATGGCCCGATAATTGTGTTTGTGGCAATGTTGGTTGAGAGAAAAATGGTGATCTAAAGAACTCCTTCTTCTACTCTGAATAGTGCCATAGGTTTGCATATGACCACAGGAAAGCAGATGGAGCCTCAGTTTAGCAGCTTATCCAATAAACTGCCTTTATTCAGTACTGCTTTGAATTGTTAGCCTAGATTGTGTTCTTAAAACTGTAAGTGAATCTTAAAACTACAATTTACAACTCAGGTAAGTTTTTTTCTATCTTGTAGGTGCCATGGTCTCTCTTCAATTTTAGTTTGCTTCCAATATATTTATCCACAGCATTCTGAATCTTGAAGTAGTCTCCTTATTAATGGTTTGAATATATTCTGCAACTCTACATTATCCTATTTTAATTCCCTGGTCGATCAGCTGTATGCTAGTATCCCACTCCATCTCAACTCTAGCAGTGGTTTTCCCCCTTTAACCTTGGTCCCACCATAGCCTCTGTTTCTTATCCACTAACTCCGTTCCCCTTCCAGGTTCTTGGTCACTGCCTAAGGCTGAACCAGGTTGTTTGCAATTCCACCATCCTATTTGACTGAGCTGAGCATTCAACTCCATCTCCCTTCTGTCACCAAGGCTACTTACCTCCACCTCCTGCCTCAGCCCATCTGTGGCTCACCCATGCTTTTATTACCCCTGAACTCGATTAATCCAGTGGTCTCCTGTTTGGCCTCCCATCTTCCACCCTTCATAGACTTCAGCCTTTCTGAACTTGAACTCAGCCAAATCTCTGCTGCCTGTATCTTAACTTGCAGAAACTCCTGTTCATCCATCAGCTCTATGAATGGTAACCTACATTGACTCCTGGTCTAACAACACCTCGATTTTAAAATTCTTATCCTTGCATTCAATTCCCTCCAAAGCCCATCTCCACCATCTCTCTGTAACCTCCCCCAGCCTACAACCCTCAGATTTCTATATTTCCAGTTCTGGCCTCTGTGCATCCGATCTCCATCGCCCCACGATTGGTGGCAGTGCCTTCAATCTAATCTTTGAAATTACCTCTCTCCACCACTCTTTAAGACATTCCTTAAATTTTACCTTTGACCAAGCAGTTAGTCACTTATCCTAATAGCCCAAAACTTCTGATAAGAGTTGGAATCTCTGTGTCCGACTCTGATCAGACAGAAAACTACCCACTTACCATATGATGAAAAGGCTCCGACTTCCAATAGCGGATACTGCAGAACTCCTTCAGCACAGGTATCTTCACAGAGAGCAGCAAAGAGAATCTGTGCAGAAGTCACACAACCTTTTTACAGCACTGCCCTATTATGGTTAGTGGTTAAGGGAGGGGAGGGGAGTTGGGTTGTGAGGCTATTCGGGTCGGGTCAGGGGGGCTGTGGCGTTGGGATCTGGCTGGAGGGGAGTCGGGGTATGGGGCTAGTCAGGTGGGGATATAGGAGAAAACCAGGAAGTCAAAGGTTGGAGGGAGGGACTCGGGGGCCAGGTGGAGGGGATTGGGGTTGCGGGGCTAGTCCGATCTGGTTGGGGGGAGGGGTATGGAGTCGGAGCTGGGTGGAGGGGAGTCAGGCTGTGGGGCTAGTCAGGTTGTTTTGGAGGGTATTAGGGGGGTCAGGGGGGTTAGTTGGGATTCAATCAGGGAGTCGGAGATGTCAGTTTGTATAGCTCCCCAGGAGTTAGCCTAGGATTTTTCAGTCTAACATTTCCTGAGTAACTATCCAGGTAAGTAAGTCGGAACCATCTGAAGTCTCCGACTGTAACTCAGAGTTGGAGACCTTTTCAGAGGGTCCCAAGGAGCAGAGGAATTGCCCATGAGAAGTTCAAACTTGCTGGGCAATTCCCATGGAGCCATTGTTTCAAGACTTCTGCAGGCTCCCGAAGCACCTCTTGTGGGGCACGTCCAGTCTCCAACGATCCATGGATTGGAAGATCTAGGCCAATATCTCATGATGCTGCTCTGACAATTTTTTTTTATCTTACAACAATCCTCTGAGATGCTTTCAGATAATTTGCTAGATCAAAGGGTACAGACACACAACTCATTGCTTAAGGAAGTGTCCAGCACTCATAAAGGAATTTAATTCCTTTTCCTCAGTTTACTTCTTCTGTGCCCCAATCAGTGGATAATTAAAGTTTTTGGATTCATGTTATTTCTACCCATCTCCATGATTTATCTATAGCAGGCTTGTCCAATCTTGTTGCGCAAGGGCCACATTTCTATTTTTTTCTCACTCAATGAGTCAATGAACAAATTTTGGAAAGATAAGGTTTGGCACAACATTAAACATGAATTTCAAAAAAAAGTTGAGGCATGAAGGAAAGAAACAACTTGCTGAGCAAAAATAAAGCAATGAGAAAGCAATAAAATGATAATTTTAAAAAATTAGTAAATAATAAAGATGACCATTACAATGTGAGAGGGTCAGAGTGTGTGTGTCTGGCTCACTCCCAGTCTCAGGGTGCTCATTCAGTCACTCTCCCCCACTGTGTGAGTGGGTGTGAGTATGTGTTGGTATGTGGAGGTGAGGGTGAGTGAGAAACCTGAGACTGGAAGTGAGCCAGATACATACAAGCACAAACACTCACTGTTTCTCTCACACACAAACTCTCTCTCACATACACACATTCACTATCTCTCTCACACACACACTCCATCTCTTTCGTACACGCATACACTCTCTCACACACTCGCACACACACTCTCGTACACATACACTCTCATGCACACACTTTCTTGTACACGCACACACTCTCGCGCACACACTCTCACGCACAACTCTCGCCCACACTCTCGTACACTCTCTTGCACACTCTCTTTCACACACTCTCTCTCTAGCACACACTATCTCTCGCACACACTCTCTCACCAACACTCATTCTCTCGTGCACTCTCTCACGCACACTCTCTCTCACACACACTCTCACACACACACTCACTTTCTCTCGTGCATACAGAATCCATAGACACCTTCATCAGCAGATGCAGAGAAAAGGGTACATCCTGTGATTTTTTTCAAAAGCAGAGCTAGCAGACAGAATTGTTGAGTTGCCAATTGCTAGGTGAATTATAACAACACAATAATGCCTTTGTGGTATCTGAGGATACCAGCTCAAAGCAGATGTAATGAGGTGTATAGAAACACCAGAATAATTATTGAGCACACCACTGACATGTTGAAGCAGCACTTCCGGTACCTGGATCAATCTGACATCTTTGTGCAATATATCCTGGCCAGAATTTAATTAATCATGCACACTGCGCAACCCTTGCAAAGAAACATTTTCATAGTGGTCCCAGAAGAGGAAGTAGGAAGACTTTCTGAAATAACAAGAGGAGCAGGAATTCTCTAAAGAGGCAGTGGAAGAAACATTTCTGCCAACTGTAATTCACGAAGATTTCATAATGGCGATGTCTTAGAAATAACTAACAATCCTGCTTGATTATTCACACATTCTCAATGGCCATGCCTGCCTTCAACCATACTTTTCTAGCGTTTCTACAAATCACGGGTTCACTTCATCTGATTAAAACCAGCTCTCAAACCTTTGCAGAAACCCTCTCTGCACATGTGTGGTAATCTGAGGTGTAATAGATCTTTAAGATAATGTGAGCAGATTGACGACATGACTGTAAGACCCAATAGCTGTGTAGCGTGGGGCTACCATGTTAATGTTAGTCTAGGGTAGGGACTGGTTGGGGAGGCACTGTTAATGCTCTGTTGTTTGTGTAAATAAATAGCATGTGCTTCATTTCATATTGATCTCTGCGCCTGCAGTATATTGTAATGGACTCACCTGCTGACAGATAAGCTTGCAACTGGCTGGTGAGCAAAGCGACCCTGTAATAGAACATAACAACTGGCAACGAGGCAAAACACGACCAGTTGACAAGACCAAGGAAAGCTGTGAAAACTCAGCTGTAATGAATCAGCCGTGCCTTGCAGGCTGATTGTAAGTACAGCCCTCACCATAGTCGTCGAAGTTATCTCCCTACGCTCTGCCACAATTTGTCCGCATCGAACCGTTTGGTCAGACCACTGATGATTTGTCAGATTATGTTGAACACCTCGCATTTTTCTTTTTGACTAACAACATATCAAGGGAGGAGAAGAGACGGGTGATCCTCTTATCGACAAACAACATACGGCCTAATTAGTAGTTTAACGACACCCAACACCCCAGATTCCAAGAGCTTTGATAAGTTGGTGAACCTTATGAAAAGCTGCTTTCAACCAAAACCCTCGATGACAATACAGCGTTTTAAATTCAATTTGAGGTGTCGTGCCACTGGAGAGGCAGTCGCATGCTATTGTAGCAGCCTTAAAACAATTGACAGAGCACTGTGAGTTCGGGACATTGATTAATGACATGTTAAGAGACTGATTAGTGTGTGGGATTGACAAAGACACTATTCAAAAAAAGGTTAAAAGCAAAATACTGCGGATGCTGGAAACCTGAAACAAAAACAAAAATAGATGGAAAAACTCAGCAGGTCTGACAGCATCTGTGGAGAGGATGACTGTCTTCCTCTCCATTCAAAAAAGGATGTTGTCAAAAACAAATTTAGACTTAAGCAAGGCGTTGGAGTTGGCGCTTGCAATGGAAAGCGCAGTCAGAGACTCAGAAGAAATCAAGGGAGCACAAAGTGGCACCATTCTTCGCATGGGAAGGAAGCACAGGTTTGAAATGGCATGGAAGCACAGGGCACTGCGGAAAGGTGGGAAACAGCTGCCATTAACAGACCAGCAAAAAGCAATGGCTTAACGGATAAAAAACATTAATAATAGCATAATTGGAACCAGAAACCTACAAACGAATGACAATTTAAATAAACCAAGTGTTTCCACTGCCATCACAATGGGCACATTATGCAATATTGTAAAGAAAGATTGAGACAAATTATCAAGCAAAAAAGCAAAAGTGAAATTTATGTAATGGGGGAGCCAGAAGACACAGAGTCAGATATTTACTCGCTACACAACTTAAAAATAGGTAAAACAGAGCCAATCTACGTGACAGTAGAAGTCAACAGAAAACCCTTTTGATGGAGGTGGATGCAGGCACATCCACAACAGTCATAGGAGAACACACGTTCAAGTATTTGAATGGAGGAGGCCACTCACTAAAGCTGGAAAACTCAGATGCCAGACTAAAGATATATACTGGCGAAAACATGCGAGTGAAAAGTTTATGTAAGGTTCCAGTACAATACGGAAGCCGGTCTGCTAATCTACCCCTCATGGTGATAGCAGGCAAAGGACCGAGTCTCCTCAGAAGGAACTGGTTAAGAGAGATCAATCTTGAGCGATTACTGAGATCTCAATCAGGAGCAGGAAATGTTGCCGTTTGGGAAAAGGAGCATGTAAAGACTCAATGAAAGGAACTCGTAGAGCTGATGCTTCAGGACAGAGTTGGAGTTGAAGTCAGTAACCTCCAAAAAGAAAAAGAAAACCTGCTGAAGGACTTTCACATTTTGCAAGATTCCCTTAGATCCCAATTTGTGCCACTAAAACGTTATGAGTAAGAACAGAAAGAATTCCGCATATCTCTGGCCGAGATGAAGAATCAATTAGCTGAGAAAGTACAACAGTACTTAATTCTCCAGGAAAGAACTAACAAATATAAAAAAGAAATGGAAGAACTGAAGAATCAGCTACATGGAAGCCAAGAAGCCTTAAAAATAGAGACCCCTGAGTTTTCAAAGGAGCTGACAGTTGAGGAAATGCTGGAAGACTCAACCACTAAGTTCACTCGAGCTGAGCTCATACCTGAGCCTAGTCTGGCCAATAGGGAAATTGAAGAGGACGCAAAGATGAAAGTCAGCGCTGCCAAGAGGAAAACCCATCAAAAGAAGACACGTAGGAAGAGAAAGCAAAATTACTAACAAGACCTCGAATTTTTTTTTACACAACAGGAAGCTGATCATTTCATGTTGCATTTAGCCTTGCCCAACATCCTGATTCTCAGAACCTGCCTCACAGTTGCCTTTCATATTGTTGAACTGGGAGGAGCAGCAGGAGTGCATGTGATGGGGCACAAAAGAGGATGAAAACATTCCCATTGGAGCCTACATCACAGGTAGAAGGAACTCCTCTTGCTTTGGAAGTACCTGTAGGACCCATAGAGCCTGAGAGAGTCAAAGAGGCAAATTTATAGGTTCCTACTGGGGAACCTAGTGGACAGATAACTCCTGAGAGGGAGGCCTCAGATAAACCATCCGAAGTCGTAGAACTACGACAATCAACATTTGTAGAAGCCTGCTGAGAGACTAAATTTGTAAATAGTTCATTTTTGTAAATAGTTAATATATTGTAAAATATACTTTCAAGTAAAGGGGGAGGGCTGTGGTAATCTGAGATGTAATTCACCTTTAAGAAAATGTGGGCAGATTGACAACATGACTGTAAGACACAATAGCTGTGTAGCGCAGGCTACCATGTTAATGTTAGTCTATAATAGGGTCTGGTTGGAGAAGCACACATCATGTTAGTGCTATGTTGTCTGTGTAAATAAATAGCATGTGCTTCATTTCATATTGGTCTCGGCACTTGTAATCGACTCACTTGCCAACAGAAAAGTGTGCAACCGGTTCATGAGCATATCAACTCCGTAGTAGACCGTAACAACATGCAATCATTTTAGCGTTACTAGATTTTTAATACCATGCTAGTATTATTTGTTACCATGGTACGATCCCTTGCTAGCAGAATGTGATATTGATGCCCCAGTGCAGGATCACATGACAATTGAGGCTGGCTACTGCATATGCTTAGAATGCTTTTGGATCTCCTGGCAGCTTCAACCTGTGTAACCAGTATCATTTGAATTGCTGCCTGGACAGCCTGCATGCATAGCATGCAGACACTGGAGGGGATCAACTGGAGATTCCAGATCATTGATGTACCATCATCCAAATCCATTCCTGCCTTGTTTCTGCCGTATGGCATTCTATTGATTGGATAGAAGATGTAATGACAACTATGAGATCAATTGATTTCAAATCACTCCATGGCCCATGCCTATCAATCACTGTAACCTCCTCCAATCCTCCGAGGTATCTGTGCTGCTCCAGTTCTGTCCTCCTGCACGTTCCAATATTAATTGTTCACCATTGGCCACTCTCCTTACAGTGACTAAGCCCACGGCTCTGGGATTCCATCCCAAGCCTCTGCCTCAAACTGCTGCTTAAAACCTGGCCTTGGAGGCCATGGCAGAGCATGTCAGCATGGCTGGTAACCGCACCCGAAATGCCACCCAGTGCAGGAAGGGAATAAATGATCTCATCCACTCCACCAGGGTAAGTCATCCTTCAACTCCCTCCAATATCAAGCTCTCATCATGGCATCACACACTCAAACAGCTACTCTTGGCAGGAACCTTACGGAACCATTAGCGAGGGACACATATCAACACTCATTCACTCACCAAGACTGTCACATCACCACCATCCCATCTATCATGTTGCTCATACTCCATCCTCTGGCCCTTCTGGGGAGAGCCTATTTGAGTGCCACAGCACAGTGGTGCTCCTGGGGACAATGTAGACAAAGAGCAGGAGCAGACCAACCCTACAGCCCCAGCAGTGTGGCATTCATCGGAACAAGACCAGCACATCACCATGGCAGGTAGGCTTTGTATGTTCCACTCACCATGGAGTTACCAGCAAACTGAGGACCAACTTGTGCACACTGCCCTTTTCAAAATGGCTTTGAGGCCGACATAATTTCCCACTGGTTTGACGCAAGTTTGGAAGGCCTGACAAGATTCAGGTGAGCAGCTGTTTTAATGAACATTCATGACATGTTAATGAATGCAAATGGCGTTCAAGCCACTGGTCGGTAAGATAACTAACTTGCCATAAACACACCATTGGGAGAATTGCAAGCTGTTTTTATGATGGTTGATCTGCAATTTTTTGCCTGCCGCTGGATTCTCTGCTCCCACCCACCCCAAATCCCGCCATAGGCGGGATGGGAAAATTCCACCCATAGTTCCAAGTCATGGTGGTGAGCGGCTTGGAGGGGAACTTCCTGGTGGTGGTGTTCCCACGCACCTGCTGCCTTGCCTGTTGCAGCTTTGGAAGGTGCTGTCGATGGAACCTTGGTGAGTTGCTGCAGTGCATCTTGTATATGGTACACACTGCTGCTACTGTGCATCGGTTGTGGAGGGAATGAATGTTGAAGATAGTGGATGGGGTGCCAATCAAGTTGGCTTTTCTGGATGGTATTGAGCTTCTTGAGTGTTGCTGAAGCTGCACTCATCCAGGCGAGTGCAGAATATTCCATCACAATCATGACTTGTGCCTTGTAGATGATGGACAAACTTTGGGGAGTCAGGAGGAAAGTTACTTGCCACAGGATTCCTAGCCTTTGACCTGCTCTTATAACCACGGTATTTATGTGGCTAGTCCAGTTCAGTTTCTGGTCAATGGCAACTCTCAGGATGTTGATAGTGGGGGACTCAGCATTGGTAATGCCACCAAATGTCAATGGGAGATGATTAGATTCTCTCTTGCTGGAGATGGTCATTGCCTGGCACTTGTGTGATGCAAATGTTGCTTGCAACTTATCAGCCCAAGCTTGAATGTTGTCCAGGTCTTGCTGCAGATGGACACAGACCGCTTCAATATCTGAGGAGTTGAGAATGAAGCTGAACATTGTGCAATCATTAGCGCACATCCCCACTTCTGACCTTATGGTGGAAGGAAAGTCATCGATGAAGCAGCTGAATGTGTTTGGGCCTAGGGTACTAACCTAAGGAACTCCTGCAGTGATGTCCTGGGAATGGGATGATTGACCTCCAACAGCCACAACCACCTTCCTTTGTGCTAGGATGACTTCCCATTGACTTCAGTTTTGCTAGGGCTCCTTGATGCCACACTCAGTCAAATACTGTTTTGATGTCAAAGGCAGTCACCCTCACCTCGTCTCTTGAGTTCAGCTCTTTTTTCTATATTTGGACCAAGGCTATAATGATGTCAGGAGCTGAGTGACCCTGGCAGAATACAAACTGAGCATCAGTGAGCAGGTTATTGCTAAGTGCTGTTTGATACCACTGTCAATGACACCTTCCATCCATACTGATCTACATTGCCTCCTGGTTAAAAAGTACCTTGACTTGAAAATTCTCATCCTTGCTTTCAAATCTCTCAATGACCTAGCCGCTCCCTATCTTTGTAATTTTCTCCAGCTGTAAAATTCTCTGAGATGTCTGTGCTCCTCTTATTCCATCTTCTTTGGCATCCCCAATTTTAATTTCTCCACCATTGGTGGCCCTGCCTTAAGCCTCTCTGTCTCAAAATGCACCTTAAAACCTATTTTTTTGACAAAGCTTACGATCATCTGCCCTACTGTCTCCTTATGTGACTCAGTTTAAAATTTTGTTTGATAACACCCCTGCGAAATGCCTTGGGATATTTTGCTGTGTTAAAGACGCTATATAAATGCAACGTGTTGTTCTAATGAAGCCCCACTCTACAGGAGTAATTTTCCCTTCATGAAACTAAGTGCGGTGGCGGGCGGTTTCAATTGTGCCCACCCAACTGTCCAGAATGGTCAGTGTGCAGAATGCAAAGGCAAGCACTCTATCCCAGGGATGGCTGCAGGATGCACAGCAGCCTTACCTCTCTGGCCTGGGAGGCCGTTACAGAGCAGGTCAGCGTGGCTGGCAACCACACCCGAAACGCCACCCAGTGCAGGAAGGAGATGAATGATCTTATCTGCTCTGTCAGGGTAAGTCATCCTTCAACTTCCTCCAATATCAAATTCAAATCATGCACTCAAATGGCAACTCTCCTCAGCTATCTTGCGCAACCATATCAACACTCGTTCTCTTACTGAGACTTTCACATCACCACCATCCCATCTATCATGTTGTTCACACTCCATCCTCTGGTCCTTCTGGGCAGGGCTCACCACACATAGGGGACATACATCTCACCCAACCTTGGCTCCATCCCGCCTCATCACATGCCTTTCTTTCTCGTTCATAATGGCCAAGCTGGTGCACAACAGGCGCGAGAGATCGCAGACCGGTGAGGGATGGCTGACGTCCTTGCCCTCACTGAGTTTGAGGAGGCTGCAGCCGAGCTGGCTGAGGAGGACAGGGATCATCCCTGTGGGAAAGGGGAGCTTAGCTTTTCTCACCAACCTAGTACGGATCACAGCTCCATCACTTCATCAAATCCTGCCATTCACAGTGAGTCACATGCAGTCTTATCTAGCTCATGCTCATTAACTGAAACTCTATTTTCTATTTTCTAGGCACCAGCTGATCGAGGCCCCCAGCCAGTCCAGCACCAGTGTGAGCCCCCAGACTTCATCCGAAGAGGAAGCTCTGGAAGAACTGTCACGACGCTCACACGCACCCTCCACCAGTTCAGAGATACACACGTCGGTGGGGCACAGCTGTAGATTAGGCTCAGGCTCACTTTCTGGGGGACACTTCACTGATATGTCCCCACAGCAGTCAGAGGCAGGGACAGCCCAGGTCTCTGGCACTTGGAGGGCTACTGGAGATCAGTCACCTGTTCAGTCTGAATCAGATGATGAGCCTCTGGAAGTGGCCAAGTCAATGCTGGTGTTGCAACAACAGGTGGCGGAACATCATGCAGAGATTCAACATTCACTGAGCAGACTACCACAAACAATGGAGGAGTCCGTTAGCGGTCTGTCTGATGTTGCGGCTTTGACATGCGAGTGCTTTGAGATTACCATGGGAAGGCTGGCAACTATCATGGAGACATTGGTCCAGCAGGTCTTGCCAGATTTGAGCTTGACCTTGCACTCCGTGGCCACATACCCTGGTGGATATCATCAAGATATAGGCCACTTGGGGACGAAGCACCTTGATCTCCCTTCAGGTGCACCATCTCCGGCAGGAGTGAGGGCACGGCCCTTGGGCACACACATGGAGGATGAGCATCAACTGGACACCCCAGGAGTCTCCTCTCAGGACACTCCAAGAATGTGCAACCACTGCCTGTGACCCCATCCATTTCAGTTTCTCAGGCCACTGAGGGTGCTTCTGCCCCTGAAGACCTGACCCTTATCAGGCCGGTGTCCTCCAGGCCTCAGGCCACCAGAGGATGCCCACTAAGGTCATAGCAGACATCAGGACGAAGCAGTCAGCAGGCTGCCTCCACCTCTGCTGCGGATGTTGGGGCTGCACTCAGACGTAGTAGAGTTAGGAAAAGACAAATTGATGTCACTTTTGGGTCACAGGTGTGCTATACATGTAAATACATTGCACTTTTGCTAATACATTTGATGGCTATGTGAATATTCTTGTCAACTGAAGGTGTTGTGATTTTGTACTTTGGAATCTTCTTATTTTGAAGTTTAGCTTTGCCCCCACTCAGTGAGAGGTTCATATTCCTGTGATGTTAACCTCAGTTGAACTAGCCTCCGTACCCTTGTGTGATATCAGCGAGATGTGTTTAAATTTTTATTTGAAGTGTGTGATGTAAGTGTTTCCAACTCTTCTTCCTTGAGGAACACTATTGAGTGAGGGCAGCTCAACAGCATTGATATTCTAATGGCATTTGTGTCTGCTCAGTGGTACTGGCAGAAGAAAAGACATGCATGGGAGGAGGAAATCCCTAGGCATGCCCACATCTCAGTCACAGCAGTGTTTGCATCATTAGATGGCGGCAAAGGCTTCAAGTCTTCTCCCGCATCGCTCTTGTTCCTAAGTGAACTCTCAGTTCCCAGAGTGAGCTCACTCACAGTGCCCCACTGACCAAAGCAAAGATCATGGCCTGGTATTTCATGAGGCCAGAAGGCGCAAGTGTGAAAGCAGGAATCGTTCTCCCTGCAAGTGGGTGGACATCCCCTAAGTTGAAAGTAAATGGCATTGAGTGCTAGGAGAGATGTGGCCTATTACCTCATTTAACTTTACTCTTTCTGGAATCCGTCACATCTCCCATGTCTTCCTTCCTCCATGGCAAGATTGCGTTCATACTGACCCTCAGCAGCCTTGTGAGGTTCCTTGGCCTCCGGATCCTCATACTCTGATGAGCTCTCTTCCTCCTCCAGTTCATCCTCTGGCAGGGATTCACCTTTTTGCATTGTCAGATTGTGAAGGGTGCAACACATTGTGACGATGCGGGAAACCCTGTTGGGAGTGTATTGCAGTGAGCCACCTGAGCGGTCCAAACATCTGAAGCACATCTTCAGAAGCCCTATGGTCTGCTCTGTAAAGGAGTGTGTGGAGCTGTGAGCAGCGTTGTAACTCTCCTAGGAACGACTCTGAGGTGACGCACCAGTGTCATCAACCAGCGTTTCAGTGGGTATCCCCAAGCAGCCATTCCTGCAGATGTATTGGTCCCTCGAAAATCTCAGGCACCTGGGAGTGATTCAGGATGTAGGAGTCATGGCAACTCCCAGGTTCTGTGCAGAAATGTATAGTGTGTGCTTCTGGTGATCACACACCAGTTGTTCATTGATGGAATGATAGCCCTTGCAGTTTATAAACATTAGGGCCTGCTGCCATGGAGGCCATATACACTTGGGTGCAGTCTATTGCACCTTGCACTCTTGGGAAGCCTGAGTTGGCAGTGAAGCCAGTGAATCTTGCGGCCTGGCTATCTTTGTCCAGAGCAAACCTGGTGAGCCTTCCTGTAAAGGGCTTCTGTGTCCTCCTTTATGCATTGATGTGTTGTGGACTGTGAGATGCCACACAGGGTCCCCGTTGATCCTGGAAAGAACCAGAGGCAATAAAATTTAGTGCTGCGGTCACCTTCGAAACCACTGGCAGGGAATACCCTGCAACGCCACATGGCATCAGGTCTTCACGAAGAATGGGGCATATGTGATGTACCAGAGCTCGGGACAAGCGCAGACCTGCACGGCATTGCCTCTCACTCATTTGTAAATGGGAGATTCTTCTTTGATAAACCCTAGGCTTGGCGAGTCACCCCCGTTATCTGGGCCTTTGCTCCTGACCCTCCAGTTCATGCTCTGGCTCTGCTTGACTATGTCCCTCCTGCTAGAGCTATGCATGGAGTCGCCTCTCCCTCCTTCACCTCCTCCATTGCATTAAGACCCTGACAAAGGCAACATTGAGCCCTGAATCCATATCTGCCCTTGCCTTGTCTCTGAAAGGAAACATTGAAGACATTAATGATTCCAGGGGCAATAAAGTGAAACTCAGAAGATGACATGTTTGGAAACTGTAAGGGTCCATAGATTTTCCTGCCCTATTTGCATGGTCATTGATGCTGCCTTGTCCTTGAGACACTAGCACACACATTGAGATGACCAATATGTCATCTCAGATATGCAACATCTTGAGCTCTGCATAGGATGCCAAAGTTTCAGTGAGATGAGTGACCCAGCCTAGCTCTGTGCTCCAATCTCTAATGTGGCATATTAATGACAAATCAGTTGCTCATGGTCAATGAGTGGATGCCCTTTGACCCGTTAGGAGTGTCAAATCTGGTGAACATGTGACAGGCCTTCATTGATGGAATGCCATATATGATACAGCTGTGCCTCCTTCACTAATGCCTGCATTCACAAATTCTGCTATGTGTTACTCTTGAGATGCAGTGAAGCCAGAGTTCTGAGTAGCCCTTTAACAGTGCTCATGAAGCCATTGGCTTTCAGTGGCTTTCATCACAAGGAGGTCTTCCTCTTTTCTTTCTAAGCAGACTCCTGCTCACTCCTGCGGCACTAATAGGCTAGGGGATGACCCCACAAAGGATCTCCTCATGTTCCCCCTTCCCCCTCACTGCCATTCCACAGCCTTCCCTCCCCGTTGCACCTCTCGTGTTTGTCAACCCCACCCTCGCCTCACAGACCACCCCCGGTTGAAGTTCTAGTTTCTTAAAGTGGAGGCCTGCATGAGTGCCACAGCATAGTAGTGCTCTTCGGGACAACGTAGGCAAAGATCAGGAGCAGACCAACCCTACAGCCCCAGCAGTGAGGCGTTCATCGCAACAAGACGGGCACAGCGCTCTGGCAGGTAGGCTACGTATGTTCCACTCACCACGAAGTTACCAGTGAACTGAGGATCGACTTGTGCACGCCACCCCTTTTCAAATGGGTTTGAGGCCGACGTAATTTTCCATGACAAGATTCCAGTGAGCAGCTGTTTTAATGAGCATTCATGACATGTTAACGGATGCAAATGGCATTCACGCCACTGGTCGGGGGATAGCTAACTTGCCATAAACCCCCCATCGGGAGAATTGTAAGCTGTTTTTTATGACGGCGGAATTTGCGACTATTTGCCTGCTGCTGGATTCTCTGCTCCTGACTGCCACGAAACCCACTGCGGGCAGGATGGGAATATTTCGCCCTATGATTCCAATTAAACAATCCCTAAACCTCCTGAAGGTAGAGGGGATAGCCAATTCCACTTTAGCATAAGAGCCTGAATGAGAGTAATCTGAGCACCTATGGGAGAAACTCACCCTCATTTATTGCATTGGGGATTTCACTGCAGATGTCTCTGGCATTGTTACTTGTGCCATCATGGAGTCCATTGTTACAAAAACATCTCACAAAGCTGAATTTAATGGTTAAAGGAACTTCCCTACCTGAACTGTTATCAACACAACTTTTCACAGCATGGTACTTAATGTCTGCACCAACACGTGATGTTCAGAAAGCATCGTTCCTAAAATCAGGTCCCTAGAGGTCTAGAGTCCCAAGCTCAGAAACCAAAGGAGGATGCAAGGCACCCATCCAAAAGGCAAATTCCCCCTTTTCCTCCACAATCAGTTACCATCAACTGTTGTGTAACTCACACTAGCTCTAGCTCATTCTCGATATCCTCCATATTGTATGTTTCTGAGCTGCTGATTTCAAGGGACAGCATGAGATATGGTGCATGCTGTGAAATGTTAGGGAATCTAGATACAGTGGGCCTAGTTTGGCTTCTTGAGGCGCATTTGGAGAAAGAGAAGAGGAAGGTAGGATACAGTGGTGCCCTTATGAGGAATAAATTAATAATATTTTCAGTAGAAGGAGTGAGATTGTAAAGAGCTTGTGTTGACTATTCTGGCAGCTAGTGAGTAAGAGAGTAGTATGAGAAAGAAGAGCAACAGGAGAGGATTGCAATCCTAAGCTGAGGACAGGTCTCCCACCTCTGCATATCCAGCACTGTTAATGGCCTCCATTCTCAGGTATCCAAAGGCTTCTTTTTCATAGGAAGTTAATACTAAAGTTTAAAGTCAAGTTTAGTGATACTCCTTCTATTGATGCTTTCTTTTTGTTGCAATGGATTATTATCCACAAGAGGAGTAAAATAAGTGAGAAGTTTCACTTGTAAGACTTGTAAGACCCTCTATCTGGTCTAAAATTTCTTGTCCCTACTCTGGGTATCAATGGCACACAATGATATAGTTCCACTAAATGTGGTATACTTTTACTAAGCCACGAAACAATAGTATATGCTCACAATAATACCAGTTGCTTAGTTCCCCTGTGAGCTGGAGTCCATCTTGGTGGTCGATCCACTGCCGAGCTCTCTGTGCACAACTTCTGAATGACTGATCAGGTCATTCTAGCCACTGCAGTATGGGCTCTTTCTTCATACCTTTTTTGCTATGGTCCTGTACCATATAAGGTAAAGCCTATTTTTAACCCATTTAATCAGTTTTCAATTACATCACTTTCCTTCTCCTTGCCTTCTTCAGATATCTCCTGTTTATACCCCCTTTGAAGGAATTTCAAGATTTATGCTTGAGGTACCATAGCCAGCTTGGCTCCTCTTTGTTATCTCTAACACTGTTATCAATCTCCAAAGCTGGGAGAAGGAAGCCTGTTTATTATCCTTTAACAAGGGACAGTCTATTTCTTTTCCCTGCTATAAGCACTCCTGCAGTTTAACTCATTTTGCAGAACTTGCTAATTTTAGCCAGGATTTGTTGTAGCTAAACTAACCAGCCTACCTTGCGTCTTCAAGCCCACAGTCCAGTTCTTTAGACATCGTCGATCTCCTTTTGCCTTCATGTTCCATGTTATCACCATGAGACAGACTCTGCACACAGGGCTACAGCACAAGTGGTCTACAGTTATTAATATAAAAGAAACAAAGAAAGTTATATGGTTAAAATGTAATTGTACATTAAAAAGATAATAATACGTTGATGTGGTGAAAAGCTTCAGTTGTATTATGTTATATGTCAAGATTCATTTTGGCTGAGAGCATTGAAGAATATAAGAAAGAAGCATTTTCAGATGTAGGCTGATGTTGTAACTCTTTCGAGTACAAACACGTTTCCATCTGTTTCAGATGAAGTTACATTGTTTGCCATTGTGAGATTTGAACTCTTGATCTTGGGGTTACAAACCCAGTACCATAACCACTTGGCTATTTAGGCCAAGCGCTGATGTTGTAAGGTGCACTTCGCAGGATAAGAGTTGAAAGTGCTTTGAGATTGGACGAAGAGAGGAAGTTACAAATGTCATATATGGATAGTACACTGCATTAATGAAAGGTTATGATCAATTCTCCCACTTTGGTTGACTTGGCTGGATCACTAAATTTGTTCTTGCATTGCTTCCAGATGTGTGCAATTAAGGACAAGGCATTTCACTTGTGGTGAAACCCTCCCATTCTCCTGCACTGAGCTTGGAGGCTTGTGATGCTCTTCCCAAAAGCTTAAAGCTTGGGATTTGATATAAAAAGAAACAATGCCTCTTAAATTGCTGCAGGACTTTAAATCCTGTAGCAGTACCTGATTTCTGCCCACGTGTTTTGAGCTCACCTGTAATACCGAAATTAGGCTGCCCTGGAAATTTGCACAGGTCATTATGACACTATGACAGTGGGTCCTTTGGGCATAATTTGGATTCTGCCCCATTTCAGCTCAGGGTAATGCCCAAATAGAAAATTGATATAACTCTCTTCACATTTTTCAGCAAAAAATAAAAGGCAATACCTAAAAAGTAAAATGGATGGCACTCATGATAGCCACCTCACAGCTGGAGAAAGTTCTTTGATGCATAGAGTAGATTAATCTTCTCATCGTAAACTCAATTCTATGAGTTATGTTTTGTAAACAGTTTGCTGCAGCCAGATTAGCTCAATTGCAAACATCACTTACCCAGGAACTGCTATAGATCATCCTTTGTCGTGCAATGATTAAAATAAAACTGTCAAACTCCAAAACTAACAGTGTGATGGGAATTGTACTGTTATAGCTGTTGCTCAAAGTTTGAGCTTGTCCCTAAACACAGCTGTATTTCACATGAATTCTTATAGGTCCAATCCATTGTTAAAATCTCCATGGTCAGCATTTCAGTTCAGCAGGTGCAGGGGAGCCCGGGGAACAGACCTGAAACCGCAATCAGCCCCTGGCTGTGATTTCACACTGGCTGGCCAATTAATGGCCAGCCAGCATGAAAGGCACGCTTAAAGGCTCAGCACTGCCAGGGTGCGGTGGGAAGAGAGTGAGTACTGAAGTTACTGTTGGCACGGAGGAGCGCGGAATGAAAGTTTCCTGAAGACAGAGAGCTGCCTCAGGGAGCTGAAGAATTGAAATGCCAAAAATAAAGATTTTAAAAATTGGAAGATAATGCCCACACATCAGGATCAGTCACCAGAATGTATATCTGATGAAAATTGTGTTCATACTTTTTTATATTTAATAATGGAAACCTCATCCCACCCGTGCATGAGGTTTCCTGAAAAATGCAAAGGCCGCCTGGCCGATTCGCCCGCCAATCATAAGGTTGTACAAGCAATGAAAAATCTCCATTAATTACAACTTTAATAGCGTTGATCAACCTCTTAATTGTTGGTGGGCGCACTTCTGACTCTCAAAGCGCGCACCGCTGATGGAAATATCGCACAAGTGCTGTTGATGTTGGGGACGCTCGCCTGACGTCATCACGCGCTATTTTACAATCAAGTTTGTTGGCCACCCGCCTGCACGCCAAGCAAAAAATTGCCTTTGGGTTTTATTAATTAAGAGGTCAGTACTGTCACTTAGGGGAATGGTTGATTGTGGGACAAGCTTCATTTTTGTAGATCACAGAATCACACAGTGCAGAAGAGGCCCTTCGGCCCATTGAGTCTGCACTGACATGTGAGAAACACCTGACCTACCTACCTAAATCCCATTTACCAGCACTTGGCCCATAGCCTTGAATGTTATGACGTGCCAAGTGCTCATCCAGGTACTTTTTAAAGGATGTGAGGCAACCCGCCTCTACCACCCTCCCAGTCAGCGCATTCCAGACTGTCACCACCCTCTGGGTAAAAACGTTTTTCCTCACATCCCCCCTAAACCTCCTACCCCTTACCTTGAACGTATGCCCCCTTGTGACTGATCCTTCAACTAAGGGGAACAGCTGCTACCTATCTACCCTGTCCATGCCCCTCATAATCTTGTACAGCTCGATCAGGTCGCCCCTCATTCTCTGCTCCAACAAAAACGACCCAAGTCTATCCGACCTTTTTCATAACTTAAACGTTTCATCCCAGGCAACATCCTGGTGAATCTCCTCTGCGCCCCCTCCAGTGCAATCACATCCTTCCAATAATGTGGTGACCAGAACTGCACACAGTACTCCAGCTGTGGCTTCACCAAGATTCTATACAACTCCAACATGATCTCCCTTTTTTTGTAATCAATACCTCGATTGATAAAGGCAAGTGTCCCATATGCCTTTTTCACCACCCCACTAACATGCCCCTCCGCCTTCAGAGATCTGTGGACACACACACTAAGGTCCCTTTGGTTCCTCAGAACTTCTTAGTGTCATGCCATTCATTGAATACTTCCTTGTCAAATTACTCCTTCCAAAGTGTACCACCTCACACTTTTCAGGGTTAAATTCCATCTGCCACTTATCTGCCCATTTGACCATCCCGTCTATATCTTCCTGTAGCCCAAGACATTCAACCTCACTGTTAACCACCTGGCTAATCTTTGTGCCATCCGCAACCTTACTAATCCTACCCCCCACATAGTCATCTAAATGTTTATGTAAATGACGAATAATCGGGGACCCAGCAGAGATCCCTGTGGTACTGGACACTGGCTTCCAGTCACTAAAGCATCCTTCTGTCATCACCCTCTATCTCCTACAGCTAAGCCAATTTTGAATCCACCTTATCAAATTACCCTGTATCCCATGTGCATTTGCCTTCTTTATAAGTCTCCCATGTGGGGCCTTGTCAAAGGCTTTGCTGAAATCCATATAAACTGCATTAACTGTACTACCCACATCTATACATCTGGTCACCTCCTCAAAAAATTCAATCAAATTTGTTAGACATGACCTCCCTCTGACAAGGCCTTGCTGACTATCCCTGATCAAACCTTGCCTCTCCAAGTGGAGATAGATTCTCACCTTCAGAATTGTCTCCAATAGTTTCCTTACCACTGACGTGAGATTCACTGGCCTGTAGTTCCCTGGCTTATCTCTACAACCCTTCTTAAATAGTGGAACCACTTTAGCTGCTCTCCAGTCCTCTGGCACCTCCCCCATGGCCAGAGAGGATGTCTGTTCTGAAATCATACTTGATACGAACTTGCAGTGAGTTACAACAGGATCCTTCTTGCTGGACCCACCAGGGTTTGCTGGGTCATTTGAAGGTGCCTGCAAGTGGCAGGCAACGTATCTCACCTGTACCATGTGATCAGAACGTCAGCCTTCCACCACTGAGGGAAGTGGGAACATACCCAGGGCTCCTCGGCTCCATTCATAAAGGTTTAGAAAAAAACTCAGTCCTTTATTCAGAGATTCTATCACTTGACTCCACCACTGAGGCATTGCTTAGTCTGCCCACCTGAAAGAGAGTACATCTCAAATTGATTTGCCTATCTGCCTGTAGAAATAAACTGGGTCCTGACTGAGCCAACCTCGCAGGAACGCCTGGCGTAGGGAGTTCTCTCCTTATCCCGATTCTGCTTTCTGATGATATTTTCCTTGTAGTTGGTGCGCAGAAGTTCCACTTGTTATGAGGCATCTTGGTCTTTTGCCATTTTCCATGGATTTCTGCCAGACTCCGAGTGGAGTTACAGCAGGAGACTGGAGGAACCCCTACAGATTGTCTGTTTGTTAATTTTGCAATACAAAAGTTTCAGTTGGTAGTTTCCACCTTGTTTTGCGATAATAGTTCCTTGAAAATATGAGTACAGATAGATAAAGTAAAAAAAAAGCCAACAGCATTTTGGATTTTATAAACTAGGACATAAAGTACAAGAGTAATCGAATATTGAACTATATGTTTGTAGAAAAAGAGGTTTACCAATGAAAATACAGGGCAGAATCTTCCCAGTCCCATGGAGGCGGTTTTGGAGGCAGGACCGGCAAAAAAGTTAGGAAATCTCATGTTGAGGTGGCTCCCTGATAAGTTCCTGCCTGCGAGCGATCTTGCTGGAGGCAGGGTCTATCCAGCAAAGGCTCCCTCCCTCACAACAGTGGGTATAGTAGCTAACTGTTATCAATTAAATGCCCACTTAAGTCAAATTGGTGACGCCACCAGGATCTTCCGATGGACCGCCTTTAATTTGCCTTCCCCTGGCCCACCTGAAGCTGAAGTTCCACCCACTCTATGCAGTTTAGACTGCTCCATTACAGAAAAGACTTTGAAGCCATAGACAATACATACAGTGTTCATTCATCTGTGTGATGTCAGGGAGCGGAACTCTAATTTAAGAGGAGCTACGTGAGACGCAGGGATTATTACCACTGGAGCAGGAAAGCTTATGAGGAAATTTAATAGAGGATTTTAAAATTATTAAGTGTTTTTACATGTGAATAGAGAGATATTGAGCAGAATTTAATGGGAGCAGCCTGACATCTGCCACCGTAGCCGATTTCCAGGAGTCCTGAGGGAATTAAGTCTCAGAACGGCAGCAGAAACCCTGCCACTTGGGCTGCCGACTTAATTTAATTCCAGGTCCAGAATTCTACCCTCCCCGGACCCAATCCCCACCCCCAGCCAGGTTCTGAAGCACAGTGAGGAGTGTGAAATTGCATGGATGGGATTCCCTCTTGGTTCCCACCCACCCCGACTGGTAGTGATTTTACAATGGGGTGGGCAGGGCCTTGGACGGGAAGCCTGCTTTTGCCCCAATATTTTAAGTGGCAGCTTAATGGCTGGTTAAGGTTCTTTTCCAGCCCAGCCTCAATTTTTAGGCTGGCAGGCGGATGACAGCTCAGGGGGGATGGCGGGAAATTAGCTGAGTTCAATCTCGGTTGGGAAGGAGAGGGGGCTGCCTCCATCAAAGCCCCTTCTGACTAGGGGTGCCCTCCCCTTACGGTCCTGTGACCCCTGGCCCTTTCTCCCCACCGGCCTATCCCCCGAGACCCTCATCGCCTTCCTCGCAACCCCCAGGCATTGCCTACCCTTCCCGCCTTGGGACCCTTGCCACTTACCTGTCCTTCAGGTTCCAGGACTTAGTTCCAGGCAACTCCCTGCAGTACCTCTTCCGGCAAATTGGTCGGCAGCACTCCAAGGCGGGACTTCCTCCTGAGTGAGGCAGAACCCCTGCCTTATGCCAATCAACGTTCATTAGAGTGTAAAATGTCATCAGAGTGTAAAATGTTCCCCACCAACTCCTCAGATGGCAGGAGCTGAGCCCCGCCATCCTCAAAGTTCAGGCCTAGCATTTCCCCAATAGGGCAGAAATCCCACCCTGAGAGCCGCCGATCAGAGGCTGGCAGCTCCCCATTGCCACCGGGAGTGATGGCTGCTGCTGGTAATACACTTGGACCATGACCAAGGTTCATCACAGGATCCCTGGAGAAAGATAAGTGTTGGCAGGATGGGGGTCATGCCAGCAAGGGTTGGGAAGGGTGATCAGAAGAAAGGGCAGGGGGGTGGCTCTCAGTTCCCCAGCACCCCCTTTCTGATGCCAGGGTCCCTTGATCAGCCACTTTAGAACCCTGCCACTAAAAACAAACCTGATAGGCCATTGTAGATGCTCAGTCATTGAATATATTCAAGATAAAACTCAAAAGATTTTTGGATATTAAGGGAATTAATGGATATGGGGATAGTGTGGGATGGAGAAGTTGAGATAGATGATCATGGTGAGTCCCCTGTCTGTCACTGGTTGAATACCAGCAGCAGTAGGATGAGGCATTAATTGCTCACTTAAGGGCCTCAGTTGGCCTCAGAATCATTTACTGGTCCTGGTGGGAAGACTACCTGAAGCCTCCCTGCCCCGGACTTAATTTGGGGGAGGCAGCAAGGTCCCCATCCAATCAAACATCCCACCCACATGGAACTCATCTCCAGGGGAGGTGCATTAAATTCCCCTACTGTTTCCAAGGTTAGAATGTTAATAATGAAGGTTTGTTGATTTAATATTGCCACATAAGAGTGAGGAAAGAGGTTAGGCGAAATTTCTTCGCAGTTGGGGTTGCTGAAGCGTGGAATCCTTTACCACAGATCAAGGCAGAGAACATTGCATATTTTAAGTGGAAATATAATAATTCTTTGAAGCATACAGGGCTATGGGATTAATTTTGGATTGCTCTAGCAAATATTTGGCACAGGTGCAATGGACCAAAATATCCTCCTTGTGTGCTCTTAGGGTTGGGAAAGAAAATGTTGCATCCATTGTGTTATATTGGACTGACTTCCTTGATCACTTTAGGTATCAGAGGAAAATATGCTCGTGGGTCTTTAAGAGCTTCTCTTGATTCTAGTGAGAAGATATCACTTTCATCTCTGGCATGTCTAAGACCTGTGGCATCTGCAGCAAAGCCAACCATTGTATCAGCCATAGAATGATGAAGATCAGGATGTGTCATGTGCAAAAGAAGGTCAACGGCCCTTTCTGGATTCAGGGGAATTTGCTCTGGAAGCCTCAGGAAATAATTATGCTGGTTGATTTGAAAATTGTGCCGAAAATTCGCTTAAATTTGCACTGGTTATGTTAGGCTTTAAGTTTTTGCTTAAAAAATTTGCATAAGCTTAAATTTAAAATCTTCCATGAACCAGTGCAATAGGGAGTGTAATAGAACATAATTGTTTCTCTTTTTTCCATTAAAAATATTCCTGGATATATTTAAGAATATATGCTCAGAGTATAAGAATACCTGCTGCACTTTTATTAATACAGCTGAAAATGGGCTTATCAGTAAAAATAAGCTTTTTAACAAGGGTGTCCAGTTGTTCATATGAGCAACCTGACATAAAACTACTGAAGATTACTTTAAAAATTATACTGAACCGTTTACTAGTTTCGTTTGTGCATGCAATTCAGTTTCTCAGTAAATTAAATGCTTTTGGATATAAGAGAACTTTAAAAATAGCTTACTAGTGCAATGGGTCGAAGAAAGTGAGCACAATTTGAAGAGCTTTCAGAACTAGTGCAATTGGCAGAATGAAAAATATAAGTGTTATATGCACCATTGAGGATGAGATGGATGGGGAAACAGAGACTTTTCATTAGCTGTACACCTGCCAGGGAATTGAAAGCTAAAACTCCATCTAAGAGTGGAATATTGTCATATATCAAGGACAGGGAACAAATGTTGACAGTCATCAGCCACACTGACAGGTGCTGCCATTACAAAGCCTGATTAAAGACCAGAAAAAATGTGAAACCTTATTTATTATAAACAATAGCAGATAGCAGGGAATGATTTCAAAGCAATAGTTTAAGCACTGAGCTCTGATGATAGTTAAAAATGATTAGTCTCATCTCTCGCAGTTTACAATGACAGCTGAGCTCCTCAATTCCATTTTGCACTTATTATAACTCCAGATATCTGCCATACTGCATATCATTGTCATTACTGCTGCGATCCTGCTTCTACTATCTGTCCAATCATAGAGGGTTCATTCATTGGGTATTTTAACTCTCTGAAGTTGATCTGTAAAGTCACATGGAAGATCACAATCATGGTACAGCGGATGAAAAATTTCTGGTGATTAATATGGTCTTCTTTTCATCAAATTAACTTTGCTGTATAACTTCTTGCTAAGTTACAGGTGACATAACTGCTATATCATTCTGATTGAAGTATTTGGAATGGAAAAACTGACTTTTTCATTGCAACACAATTGTTCTCACAGTATTATTTATCATGATGAAATATGAGATAATTTGTTTCTGTTGATCAAACTGGTGAATACTAACTGTTCTAACTGTAACAATAAATGGTAAAAATGTAGAGTTACCATTGTTCCCTGGTGCAGTGCAAGGCAATAAATGAGCAGATGGTTGATATCATAAATTGACAAAAGTTATTCATTAAACTGACTCTTGGAATAAGAGCCCTATGAGGAGAGATTGAGTAAAATAGGTCTATATTCCCTGGAATTTAGAAGACTGAGAGGTGATCTCATTGAAATGTATAAAATTCTTAAGTGGCTTGACAGGGTCGATGCTGGAGGGATGACCCGCCTGGCTAGGAAACTAAGGGATGTAGTTTCAGAATATGAGGTCAATCATTTAGAACTGAGATAAGGAGGAATTTCTTCACTCAAAGGGTTGTGAGTCTTTGAAATTCTCTACGTCAGAGATACTCAAGTCATTGACTTTATTCAAGACAAAGATCAATAGATTGTTAAGTACTAAGGGAATTAAGGGATACAGGGATAGTGTGGGTCAGTGGAGTTGAGGTAGATGATCAGCTATGACCTTACTGAATGGTGGAGCAGGCTTGAAGCACCTATTTCCCAATAAGTGGAATCCGTAATAATAAATTTCTGGAAACTGTGGTAGTACTTCCACTTAAATAATATCCAACAAGGCTAAGTCATTTCACAGGAATTTAAGAGTTTAGCTATTTGATTACTAATTCAAGAATTACTGAAGGTGGAATAGATGGCCTAATCTTGCTCCTATTTCTTCAGTTCATATAGCCTGTAAGGATTGTGTTTGCAAACCATTGATCTTTATAGTTTAGTTCTTTCAAAATCTTTGTTTAAACAATTTGACAACAGTTTCCATATTAGACTATGGCCAGGATTTTCTGGTGATCGGGCGGCTTTCCGACCGCTCCCAGGCCCACTCGACCAATTAATGGCCAGCTAGCGTGAAACGTGCACTGCAGAGCTCAGTGCTGCCATGGTGGGGGTGGGAGGAGCACGAGCGCTGAAGTTCACGCATGCGCATGGGTGCACGCAGTAAAAGTTCCCTGAGGCACAGAGCTGCCTCAGGGAGCTGAAGCATTTTGAAAATAAAAAATAAAACATTTAAAAATGTTAATAACATGTCCCCTCAAGACTCTGTCACATGAGCAGGGACATGTTAGAAATTAGTTTGAAAAATCTTTATTTCTTTTTTAATCACTGAATGAAATCTCATCCTGCCCATGGATGAGGTTTTCGCAAAAAATCCAAAGGCCGCTTGGGCTTTGTGCCTGTGCAGCAAAAAATTTCATTTAATTGTTACTTTAATGGCCTTAATAGGCCTGTTAATTATCTGCGGGCATGCTCTTGACTCCTGTCCGCGCCCACCAACTGAAATATTGCGCGAATGCGTGATGATGTCAGGACGTCATGGCACGTCATTTTATGCTTGTTTGGGTCAGTCGTGTGCCCACCTGATGAGCACGATATTCTGCCCTATATTTCAAAAGATCTGAAATCTGCACCGTTTGCTTTCTGCCTTAAATAATGCTTAGTGAACTTCTGAGAAAATAGATTGGTTAGAGCAGATTTTAAAATTGTTTGATTCTTCCAGATTAATGACGGTGGGCGGGCCCAGGAGCAGCCTGAAAACGGTGCGCCGCCTGCGATTGGCTCCCCAACCACGATTTCACATGGCAGCCAGAGTGAAACGTGCGCTGAGAAGCTCAGTGCTGCCGGGGGGGTGGGTGGGTGCAGGAGGAGTGCAAGCGCAAAAGTCTGCGCATGCGCAGGGGAGTGTGCACTGAAAACTCCTGGTAGGCAGGGAGCTGAAGAATATTAAAATCAAAAATAAAGATTCTGAAAAAGTGCAAAATATGTCCCCACATAGGACTCACTGGTATGAACATAAACGTTATAAAAATTATGTCAAAAAAATTTTTTTTTAATTAATGTTGGAAATCTCATCCCACCCATGGATGAGGTTTCCTAAAAAATCCAAAGGCCACCCGGCCGATTCACCCGCCCACCAACCATAAGGTTGGACAGGCAGCGATAAATAGGCCTAAATTAATTGATTAACAGCCTTAATAGGCCTCTTAATTGTTGGTGGGCATGCTGCCGACACTCAAGTGCGCCCGCTGACCGAAATATCACACGATATCGGGACGCTCACCAATGGGACATAAAATCCTGCCCTGTGTTTCTAATGGAGGCTGTGCTAAATGCAGTCTGGCGCTGTCATTTAAAAGAGTAATTTAAATTTAATAATCCCATCATTAAATTAAAAAAATTGTGAATCTTTGTTACTTATGGTTGATCATTCCATTAACACAACTTAAAAGTATGAATGATATAAATTAGAACTGATAAATTTATTTTCTCTCTAGAGCCCACCTAGCGGTATGATTTTTTCACATTCATAGCAGTTTGATACTTGCCTTTCAGATCCAAGTATTAAGTTAAATAAACGTTCCCAACCAGGTATATGCAGAAATGAGTAAAATGCTTTTCTCAGAATATTTTCATAATTGCAGATGTAATTCAAATTGAACATAATCTCAGTAGCTTACAATAGTGCCCTGAAGATTGAACTTGTTATGCTTAGCTGACAGTCTGAGGCTATGAACCTGATGAGAAGAGGTTATTGCCTTTTTCCACTGGAACTTTCTCCTTGTTAGACTACAGCTGGATTGTTGTGGAAATGATACATGGCGTGATAGTACAAATGGTGTGTCTGCACTGATAAGCAGGTCAAGGTAGTGATGGGCATGAAATAGGTGTCCGACTTCTAGCAAATAGTTTTACCCTTGAGGAACAGTGATATAGGATACCTCTGTTTTCATTTACAGTGCCATGAACTGGTAGGGTGCATTTTCATGATCATGGTAAACTGCACTGCCTGTTAATGCAGAAAATCCTATATGTCAGAGGCTTTCCTCCAAAAAACCCAAAGTGTTAACTCCATTACTCATATGCTTGAGGAAAGAATGAGTGTGGATGAAAGAATGAGAATGGAAGCCAGCTAGTACCTTAAGACAGGTTTATTTCCATGACTACAGAGTAAATACATAGGCTCTTCCAGTTCTCCACCCCCAATAAATCATTTCCCATGCATTTCTCAGGTTCAAGTGCCTATAGTCACCATCTCAGATCCGCTTTTTTGTCTTAACTCTGAAATTGGCCAAGTCTTCAGACCACTTATCAACAACTCCATCTTCATACTGAAATCTGCATCTATTATTTTGGCAATCTCGAACTTTGGTAACCATGGAGTCTTCCGTCTTCGCTCTACAGCAGAGTTGCCTGTATTTGATAGGGAAGTAGTTGGAAATTACTGTTTTCCCAAAAATGTTTTAGGACAGCAGCCATTTGGTCTAGGAGCAAGCCTTTGCCATGAAATTGAACCTCCATCAAAACCAAAAATCTATTGACATGAGAAATGCATGCACAGTCCAGTAATTTGAAAGCCAGTACAGACCCCAGGATTTCAAAGTTAAACTTTTACAGTCTCTTATACCACTTATCAAAGTCCATAATGTATCCTCTATGGTCTGATCGTCTGTCTTCTTGAATCTATCAAAAGTTGACCATCCCTCCAATGCTTCCAACAACTTTTTTGCAAAACGTTTCCGAAAATTGTATTAGACTCCCGCTTTGGAGTCCAAGTCATCCACGTCAATTTCCCCTTCCTATCCTCCCCCTCCTCCCCTTCCCCACTCCCCCCACCTTACTCCACCCTTCCTCCCTCCTCCCCACCCCCTCCTATGCACTATAATTGGCTGGATTGCCACCTGGCAGCCACTAATTGGCCATAACATGCTTTATTCGGCGTGTATAAAAGGCAGGGGTGGGAGTCAGCAGACTACGCATTTCCAGGCCGGCCTCCTGCCTCTTGCTGAGAAATGTAAGATTCAGCCCAAGGTTTAAAAAAACCTTTCTTCCCCATAAAACTATGCGTATCTCCATTTTTTCTCATATGCATGCATTTTTATTTTTTATTATTCTTTTATGGGATGTGAGTGTTGCTGGCAAGACCAACATTTGTTGCTCATCCCTAATTGCCCTTGAGAAGGTGGTGGTAAGCCACCTTCTTGAATCATTGCAGTCATCTGGCATAGGTATAGGCCCTACATTGCTATTAGGAAGGCAATTCCAGGATTTTGACTCAGCAACAGTGAAGGACTGATGATATAGTTCCAAGTCAGGATGATGTGTGGCCTGGAGGGGAACTTGCAGATGGTGGCATTTCCATGCATCTGTTGTCCCTGTCCTTCTAGGTTGTAGACGTCATGGGTTTGGAAGGTGCTGTCGAAGGAACTTGGTGAGTTGCTGCAGTGCATCTTTTAAATGGTACACACTATGCGTCAGTGGTGGAGGAATGTTTAAGGTGGTGATGGGGTGCCAGTCAAGTCGGCTGCTTTGTCCTGGATTGTGCCAAGCTTGTGTGTTGTTGGAGTTACACTCATCCAGGCAATTGGAGCATTCCATCACACTCCTGACTTGTGCTTTGTAGAACAGCTTTTGGGGAGGAGTCAGGAGGTGTGTTACTTGCCACAGAATTCCCAACCTCTGCCTGCTCTTGTAGCCACAGTATCTATATGGCTGATCCAGTTCAATTTCTGGTCAATGGTAGTATGTTGATGGTGGGGGATTCAACAATGGTAGTGCCATTTAATGTCAAAGGGAGATGGTTAGAGTCTCTCTTATTGGAGATGGTCATTGCCTAGCACTTGCTTGGCCGAATGTTACTTGCCGCTTATCAGCCCAAGCCTTAATGTTATTAAGGGCTTGCTGCATATGGACATGGACTGCTTCAGTATCTGAGCAGTCATGAATGGTGCTGAACATTGTGCTATCATCAACGAACATCCTCAATTCTGGCCTTATGATGGATGGAAGGTCATTGATGAAGCAGCTGAAGATGGTTGGACCTAGGACACTACCCTGTGGAACTCCTGCAGTGGCATCCTGTGGCTGAGATGATTGACCTCCAGCAACTACAGCCATCTTCCTTTGTGCCAGGTATGACTGCAACCATTAGAGAGATTTTCCCCTGATTTCCATTGACTTCAGTTTTGTAAGGGCACTTTGATGCCACAGTCAGTCAAACTTGATGTCAAGCGCAGTCTCTTTTGTCTCGCTTCTTGAGTTCAGCTCTTTTACCCATGTTTGGACCAAGGCTGTAATGAGGTCAGGAGCTGAGTGGCCCGGGTGGAACCCAAACTGAGCACTGGTGAGCAGGTTATTGCTGTGGAAGTGCTGCTTGATAGCACTGTTAACAACACCTTCCGTCACTTTCCTGATGATCTTGAGTAGACTGATCAGGTGGTAATTGGCCGGGTTGGATTTTTCCTGTTTTTTCTGGACAAGACATACATAGTCAGTGTCAACTCCTCAGATATTGAAACAGTCTGTGTCAATCAGCAGCAAGACCTGGACAATATTCAAGCTTGGGCTGATAAGTTGCAAGTATCATTTGCGCCACACAAGTGCCAGGCAATGACCATCTCCAACGAGAGAGAATCTAATCATCTCTCATTGATATTCAGTGGCATTACCAATGCTGAATCTTCCACTATCAACATCCTGAGGCTTACCATTGACCAGAAACTGAACTGGACTAGCTACATAAATACTGTGGTTATAAGAGCAGGTCAGAGGCTGGGAATCCTGTGGCGAGTAACTCACCTCCTGACTCCCCAAAGTTTGTCCATCATCTTCAAGGCACAAGTCAGGATTGTGATAGAATATTCTGCACTCACCTGGATGAGTGCAGCTCCAGAAACACTCAAGAAGCTCAACACCATCTAGAATAGCCAACTTGATTGGGACCCCATCCACTAACTTCAACATTCATTCCCTCCACAACTGATGCACAGTCGCTGATCTGCTCCTGCTCTTTGTCTACATCGTCCCGAAGAACACCATTGTGCTGTGGTACTTATCCTGGCGTCCACTTTCAGAAACTAGCATTTCAATCAGGAGTGGGCTGTGAGGCGTGGGTGGGGTTGATAAACATTCCGGAGACAACGGAGAGGGAAGGCTGTGTAATGGGAAAAAGGGCATCCACTCATTGAACATGAGCAACTAGTTGGTCATTAATATGCCACGTCAGAGATTTGAGCATGGAGCTAGGTTGAGTCACTCATCTCACTGAAACTTCAGCATCCCACACAGGGATCAAGGTGTTACATATCTTCGATGTCATATTAGTTACCTTGGTGTGTGTGCTAGTGTCTCAGCAACAAGGCAGCATCAGCCACCATGCAAGTAGGGCAGGAAAAACTATGGACCCTTACAGTTTCCAAACGTGTCATCTTCTGAGCTTCACTTTCTTGCCCCTTGAATCATTAATGTCTTCAATGTTTCCTTTCAGAGAGTTGGCAAAAGCAGATATAGATCCAGGGCTCAATGCTGCCTTTTTCAGAGTCCTAATGCAATGGAGAAGGCAAAAAAGGGAGAGGTGACTCTGTGCACATCTCCAGCAGGAGGAACATGCTCAAGCAGAGCCAGAGCATGAACAAGAGGGTCAGGTGGAGAGAATCAGGCAACAATGCTTACCCGCCAAACCTAGGGTTTATCATAGAAGAGTCTCCTATTTACAAATGAGTGAGAGGCAATGCCGTGCACGTCTGCGCTTGTCTCGAGCTCTGGTACATCAAATATGCCCCATTCTTCGTGAAGACCTGACGCCACGTGGAGTTGGAGAGTATCCCCTGCCAGTGGCTTTGAAAATGACCAGTGCACCCAATTCTTTTGCCTCTGGTTTTTTCCAAGGATCAACAAGGGACCTGTGCAGCATCTCTCAGTCTGCAACACATTGATGCATTAAGGAGGTCACAGGTGCCCTTTACAGGAAGGCCCATCATTATGTCAGGTTTGCTCTGGATGAAGATAGCTAGGCTGCGAGATTCACCGGCTTCGCCGCCATCTTAGGCTTCCCAAGAGTGCAGGGTGCAATAGACTGCACCCATGTGGCTATACAGGCTCCATGGCAGCAGGCCGTTGTTTATAAACCACAAGGGCTATCATTCCATCAATGTACAACTGGTATATGATCACCAGAAGCACATACTGCACGTTTATGGATGGTACCTGGGAGTTGCCATGGCTCCTACAACCTGAGTCACTCCCAGGTGCCTGAGATTTTCGAGGGGTCATTACATCTGGAGGGATGGCTGCTTGGGGATAAGGGGTACCCACTGAAACGCTGGCTGATGACACCAGTGCATTGCCCTCAGAGCCATTCTGAAGAGAGATACAATGCTGCTCACAGCTCCACACGTTCCCTTATAGAACAGGCCATAGGGCTTCTGAAGATGCACTTCAGATGCTTGGACCCGCTCAGGTGGCTAACTACAATACACCCCTGAGAGGGTTTCCCACATCATCACAGTGTTTTGCGCCCTTCACATTCTGACAATGCAAAGAGGTGAACCCCTGCCAGAGGGTGAACTGGAGAAGGATGAGAGCTCATCAGAGGATGAAGATTCGGAAGACCAGGCACCTCAGGAGGCTGCTGAGGGTCAGTATGAACATGATCACACCATGGAGGAAGGAAGATGTGGGAGACATGACTGTGATACATTAATTGCTGACAAATTCCAGGAAGAGTTAAGTTAAATGAGGGAATATGGCCATATTTCTCCTAGCCCTCAATGCCATTTTCTTTCAGCTTGGGGGATGTCCACCCACTTTCAGCGAGAACGAGTCCCGCATTCACACTTGTGCATTCTGGCCTCATGAATCGCCAGGCCATGATCTTTGCTTTGGTCCGTGGGGCCCTGTGAGGGAGCTCATTGTGGGAACTGAGAGTCCACTTAGGAACAAGAGCGATGTGAGAGAAGACTTGAAGCCTTCACCGCTATCTAATGATGCAAACACTGCTGCGACTGAGATTGGACATACCTAGGGATCTCCTCCTCCCGTGCATGTTTTTTCTTCTGCCACCATTACTGAGGAGACACAAATGCTGCTAGAATGCTGATGAGCTGTCCACAATGGTGTCCCATGAGGAAGAAGGGTTAGAAATGCTTACATCACACATTTCGATTAAAGGTTTAAACACATCTCCCGGACATCGCACAAGGGTGTGGGGTTCAGTTCAACCGAGGTTGACATCACAGGAATATGAATCTCACAGTGGGACACTATCACTGAACAGCAGCAAGGCTAAACCTCGAAATAAGAGGATTCCAAAGTACAAAATCGCAACAAAATCGCAACATGGAGTGCAGGGTCGAGTGCAAATCCTGCAAGACTGCTGGATCAGGGTCTCCATGGTGGTCGCCAGCCTTCTCATGGTGACCTTGAGGCGCTCACATGTTGGAGCCATAACATTAGACACAACATGGATGGACTCCTCCATCGTTCACTTTCATCTGCTGAGTGACTGTTGAATCTCCGCCTGATGTCCCACTGCCTGTCGTTGCATCTCCAGCATTGATTTGGTGGCCGCTTCCAGAGGCTCATCATCTGACTCGGACTGAGCTGGTGGCTGGTCTCCAGCAGCCCTCTGAGTGCTGGAGACCTGGGCTGTCCCTGCCTCTGACTGCTGCGGACGTGTTCCCCAGGAAGTGAGCCGAAGCCTAATCTACAGCTGTGCATCACCATCGTGTGTCTCTGAGCTGGTGGAGTGTGCGTGTGAGCACCGTGATGGTTCTCCCAGAGCTTCATCTTTGGATGAAGTCTATGAGTTTGCACTGGTGCTGGACTGACTTGGGGCCCTCAATCTGCTGGTGCCTGGAAAATAGAAAATAGAGTTTCAGTTAATGAGCCTGAGCTAGATAAGACTGCATGTGAGTTACTGTGAATGTCAGGATTTGATGAGGAGCTGTGATCCGTACTAGGTTGGTGGAAGAGTCCGATCTCTCCTTCCCCACAGGAGCAATGCCTATCCTTCCCAGCCAGCTCAGCTGCAGCCCCCTCAAACTCACTGAGGACAATGATGTCGATTGTCCCTCCTCCCAGTCTGCGATCTCTCACGCCTGTTCTGCGCCAGCTTGGTCTGTATAAAGAAGAGAGGCATGTGATGGGAAGGGATGGAGCCGAGATTGGGTGAGATGCATGTCCCCTGTGTGTGGTGAGCCCTCCCCAGAAGGGCCAGAGGATGGAGTGTGAGCAACATGATAGATGGGGTAGTGGTGATGTGAAAGCCTCAGTGAGAAAATGAGTGTTGATATGTGTCCCTTGCAAATGGTTGCGTGAGATTCCTGCAGAGAGTAGTTGTTTGAGTGCATGATGCCATGATGACAGTTTGATATTTGAAGGATGACTTATCCTGGCAGAGCAGATGAAATCGTTCATCCTCTTCCTGCACTGGGTGGCATTTCTGTAATGGTTACCAGCCATGCTGACCTGCTCCGTAACGGCCTCCAAGGCTGGAGAGGTGAGGCTGCTGTGCTTCCTCCAGCCATCCCTGGGATAGAGCGCATGCCTTTGTGTCTGCACCTCTCTAATCAAGACCTTGGAGGGCCTGATGCATGAAGCAGGGTGCTGCCTTCTTTTCAGGCTCTCAGCCTTCCTCTTCTGGCTGCCAGACGTTTCTGGTGAGCTGGAGAGAGTGAGATTGTGTGTTGGACTGGCCTTTCAATATGGCGCCCGCACCTTCGGAGCCGCCAGCTGATGGCGGGTGGACGAATCAGCTCCCGACCTGCCCGGTGACTTGGACCGATACGCAACTTTGCATACCTAATGATCCTCCAACTGCAGAGTTGGGCGTGAGTTCCTGTCATTCTGGACAGCGGGGCAGGCACTGCCAAAACTGTCTGCCACCACACTTAGTCTCATTTATGGAAAATTCCGCCCTATATCAGCATTCCTTCACTGTCGCTGGGTCAAAATCCTGGAACTCCCTTCCTAACAGCACTATGGGTGTACCTACACCATATGGACTGCAGAGGTTCAAGAAGGCAGCTCACCACCACCTTCTCAAGGGCAATTAGGGATGGGCAATAAATGCTGGCCTGGCCGGCAATGTCATATCCCATGAAAGAATAAATAAATAAAAACAAAGGGATGATGGGTGAAAGGGGGCTTGATGTGATCTTCGCCATGGGCAGCAGAGTTTTGGATGACCTCAAATTTATGGAGGGTAACATTTAGGAGGGCAGCGAGGAGTGCATCTCTGGAGGTATGGTTGAGGGTTTCAGCAGAAGAAGACCTGATGCAGGGGCAGACAGGCGCAATGTAAGGGAGATAGAAGTAGGCGATCTTATTGAAGGCACAGATATGCGGTAGAAAGCCCATCTCAGAATCACATATGGCACCAAGGTGACAAACAGTCAGATTCAGCCTCAGACTTTTGCCAGGGAGAGAGATGGAGTCAGTGGCGAGGGAGCAGAGTTTGTGGTAGAGCCCAAAGATAATTGTTCAGTCTTCCCAATATTTAGTCGAGGAAATTTCTGCTCACTGGAATTCAGATAAGCAATCTGACAATTTAGAGATCGTGGAAGGATTGAGGGTACTGGTGGTGAGTTTTGGCAGGGTATTGTCAGTGTCCAAGTGGAGGCTGATGTGTTTTCAGATGGTGTTGTCAGTTGGAAACTTGAAGATTGAGAAATGGGGGTTGGGGTCTAAGTATCATTCCTGGGGGACACCAAAGCTGACTGTGTGAGAGCCAGGTGAGTACAATCCCACCCTGCTGAATGACAATGGAGAGGCATTTGAGGAGGATGATGTTGTCAAATGTGTCAAAAGCTGCAGACAGGTCAAGAAGGATTGGGAGAGATATTTAGCCTTGCCACAGTCGCATAGGATGTCATTTGTGACTTTGAAAAGAGCTGTTTCGGTACTGTGGCAGGGTGGAAACCTGATTGGAGGCATTCAAACATGGAGTTCTGGAAAAGAAAGGCATGAATTTGGGAGGAGACAACAAGTTCCAGGATTTTCGAGAAGAAAGGGATGTTGGAGATGGACAGCCAGTTTGCAAAGACACAGGGGTCAAGGGTTGTTCTTTTTTTTGAGGAGAGGGAGTCATTAACAATATCAGCTAACGTGGAAGCCAAGAAGGCAAGTTGGGTGGTCAGCAGTTTAGTGGGATTTGAGTCAAGAGAACAGGAGCTGAGGAGTTTGGAGAGGGCATGAGGGGAGATAGGAGAGATGGCCTCAATCTTGGTGACAAACAAATCCATGAGCTCCTTGTACTTGTCCTTGGAAGTGTCAATGGAAGAGAAAAAAGTTTAAGAAGATGGCTCCTAGTAGAGAACAGAAACCTGGATTCCTTTGCTTTCTAGGATGATCCTAGAATAGTGAGCTGTTTTTGCAGATGAGAGCTGAATCCGATAGCACTTTATGTGGTGCAGCCAGATTTGTCTGTGAATGGAAACCAGAATCTGCCATGTCTGTTCAGGTCTGCGTCCCGTAGACTAAAGGGAGTGGAGATGAGGACTGTACTGCAGGAAGAGAGAGTATTGGTTTTAATGGAGACTAAGATGATCATAACATCATAAGAAATAAGAGCAGGAGTAGGCCATTCGGCCCTTCAAGTCTGCTCTGCCATTCAACAAGATCATGGCTAATCTGATTGTAGTGTTAACTCCACTTGCCTGCCTGCTCCCCATAACCCTTGACTCTCTTAAGTCGATCAAGAATCTGTTTAACTCAGTCTTGAATATATTCAATGACCTAGCCTCCACTGCTCTCTGTGGAAGAGAATTCCAAAGACTAACTGCCTTCTGAGAGTAGAAATTCCTTCTCATCTCCATTTTAAATGTGAGACCCCTTGTTTTTAAACTATGCCCCCTAATTCTAGATCCCTTCACAAAGGGAAACATCCTCTTAGCATCCACCATGTCAAGCCCTCTCAGAATCTTATGTTTCAGTATGGTCACTTCTCATTTTTCTAAATTTCAATGAGAATAGGCTCAACCTTTCCTCACAAGACAACCCCATCACTCCAGGAATCAGCCTAGTGATCCTTCTCTGAACTGAAATGCAAGTAAGGAGACCAAAACTGTACATAATTCTCTATGGGAAGTCTCACCAATGCCACGTGCAGCTGCAGCAAGACTTCCCTTTTATCTTATTATTCATCCCCTTTGCAGTAAAGGGCAACATTCCATTTGCCTTCCAAATTACTTTACACACCTGCATGCTAACTTTTTGTGATTCATGTACAAGGACACCCAGATTCCTCTGTGCCACAGCATTCTGCAGTCTCTCCATTTAAATAATATTCTTTTCTATTCTTCCTGCCAAATGGACAACCTCATATTTTACCACATTATATTCCATCTGCCAATTTTTTCCCACTCACTTATCTATCTATATCACTTTGCTTTCCTACTTATCTTTATATCATCTGCAAATTTGGCTACAATACAGTCCTTTCATCCAAGTCATTAATATAGATCGTAAATAGTTGAGACCCTGGCACTGACCCCTATGACACTCCACTCATTACAGTTTATCAAACTGAAAATGATCCATTTGACCCAACTCTTTGTTTCCTGTTCATTAGCCAAACTCCTGTCCATGCTACTATGTCACCCCCAATACCGTGAGCTCTTATCTTGTATAGTAATCTTTTATCTGTCACCTTATCAAATGCCTTTTGGAAATCCAAATACACTACATTTACTGATTCCCCATTATCCACCCTGCTTATTACATCTTCAAAGAACTCTAATAAATTTATCAAACATGATTTCCTTTTCACAAAACCATGTTAACTCTGCCTGATTGTATTATGATTCTCTAGAAACCTGCAACTCCCCTACTTAAAAATGGATTCTAGCATTTTGCCAGTGATAGATTTTAGACTAACTGGCCTGTAGTTCTCTGTCTTCCTACTTTCTTGAATGGAGGTGTTTACATTGTTATGACTTGTGGAGAAGTGGGGCTAGAATTAACTGCGCCTTCCTCCCATCCTGGTCCGTAACATAAGACAGGGGTCTCTCAAGGGATTTGAAGCACGGACAGAGTGTTGTTGGATGCAGATTAATAATAATTGTTGAAGGATGAAAGACAGATACCATGTTTCTGATTCATTGATAATCGACATGGTTTTGGAAGTTGCTATGACTTTTTAAAGATGGAAGATTTATAGCTGTTCTACTAACAGACTTATTACAAAAGAATCAAAGGTAGAATGGTCAAGAGTGTGCCAGACTTTTGAGAGGTAGAAACAGAAATCCAACATATGTTGAAAAATCACTTAATTGAACTGGTGTTGGCTGTCCCTAACTTCACTAAACCCTTCAATGTGGGAATCGATGCCAGTGACATGGGTATGGGTGTAATCTTATTACAAGAAGATGAATTAGGCAAAGAAAAACCAGTGGGATACTTTTCGAAAAAGTTAAATCGTTAAAAAAAAATCCTAGCATAGAAAAGGAAACTCTGGGATTGTTACTGGCCTTTGTAGAAAAGTTTGAGAATCAGAATGTCAGACTGTTTCAATGGAGTTTGTTACCACAGCCAAATAGTTTGAAGCAAAAACAGAAAATGCTGGAAAAACTCAGCAGGTCTGACAGCATCTGTGGAGAGAGAAATAGACTTAACGTTTCGAATCCATATGACCCTTCTTCAGTCTCCTTGACCTCACTTGGTGAATAAGGAGTTACTTTTCCTATTGACAAGAATTACCTGTAGCTTTCAGGTATCTTATTCACCTCACCTGCACTCATAGCAGTGTTCACACTCGGATGCACAGCTGCTGTTAACATTACAACTTGATCAGTTCTATTTTCAGTCGGGGCTTTTTTTCCTAAATCAGCCTTGTGAACCTCAATAAATCCAGTGGATTTCCCATCCAACATCCAGCAATTTTCCCGAATGTGTCTGGCCTTATTACAGTGGAATCACTTAGGTCTTAGATTATGAGGGGCATGGACAGGGTGGATAGGGAGCAGCTGTTCGCCTTAGTTGAAGGGTCAGTCACAAGGGGACATAAGTTCGAGATGAGGGGCAGAAGGTTTAGGGGGGATGTGAGGAAAAACTTTTTTACCCAGAGGGTGATGACGGTCTGGAATGCACTGCCTGGGAGGGTGGTGTAGGTGGGTTGCCTCACATCCTTTAAAAAGTACCTGGATGATCACTTGGCATGTCATAACATTCAAGGCTATGGGCCAAGTGCTGGTAAATGGGATTAGGTAGGTAGTTCAGGTGTTTCTCATGTGTCGGTGCAGACTCTATGGGCCAAAGGGCCTCTTCTGCTCTGTGATTCTGTGATTTGGATGTCACTCCCATGCTCAGAACTTTCCTTTCTGGTCTGAGGAGGAGATTTCAGCACATTCCCAGCTATCCCTTCTCTTCCCTGGCTACCTGCCTTCCTTTCACCTTCCCACTATCTATCCTTCTCAGGTTTGTGGGGTTTTTAAAAATTCATTTACGGGATGTGGGCGAGCCAATGAAGGCCAGCATTTATTGCCCATCTCTAATTACCCTTGAGAAGGTGGTAGTGAGCTGCCTTCTTGAAGCGTTGCAGACCCTGTGGTCTTGGTTCACCCACAACATTGTTAGTGAGGGAGTTCCAGGATTTTGACCTAGTGACAGTGAAGGAACGGCAATATATTTCCCAGTTAGGATGGTGAGTGGCTTGGATGGGAACTCCCAGGTGGCAGTGTTCCCGTGTGTCTGCTGCCCTTGTCCTTCCAGATGGCAGTGGCCGTGGGTTTGGAAGATGCTGCTTAAGAAGCTTTGGTGAGTTTCTGCAGTGCATCTTGTAAATGGTACACACTGCTGCCACTGTGTGTCAGTGGTAGAGGGAGTGAATGTTTGTAGAAGGGGTGCCAATCAAGTGGGTTGCTTTATCCTGGATTATGTCAAGCTTCTTCAGTGCTTTTGGAGCTGCACTCATCCAGGCAACTGGAGTGTATTCCATCACACCCCTGACTTGTGCCTTGTGGATGGTGGACAGGCTTTGGAGTGTCAGGAGGTGAGTTAATTGCTGCAGTGTTCCTAGCCTCAGGCCCGCTCTTGTAGCCACAGTATTTATATGGCTAGCCCAGTTCAGCTTCTGATCGACAGTAACCCCCAGGATGTTGATAGTGGGAGATTCAGTGATGGTAATGCCATTGAATGTCAAAGGGCAAGGTTAGATTCTGTCTTGTTGGAGATGGTCATTACCTGGCACTTGTGTGGTGTGAATGTAACTTGAAACTTGTCGGCCCAAGCCTGGATATTGTCCAGGTCTTGCTGCAAATGGACATGAACTGCTTCAGTATCTGAGGAGTCACGAATGGGCTGAACTTTGTGCAATCATTGGCGAACATTCCCATTTCTGATCTTATGATGGAAGGAAGGTCATTGATTAAGCAGCTGAAGATGTTTGGGCTGAGGATACTACCCTGAGGAACTCCTGCAGCGATGCCCTGGTGATGATGGCCTTCAACAGCCACTACCATCTTCTTTTGTGCGAGGTACGACTCTAACCAGTGGAGAGTTTTCCCCCTAATTCCCATTGACTGCAGTTTTGCTAGGGCTCCTTGATGCCATACTTGGTCGAATTTTGCCTTGGTGTCACTTTCACCTCAACTCTTGAGTTCAGCTCTTTTGCCCATGTATAAACCAAGGCTGTAATGATATCAGGAGCTGCGTGACCCTGGCAGAATCCAAACTGAGCGTCAGTGACCAGGTTATTTCTGAGTAAGTGCCGCTTTATGGCACGGTTGATGCCATCTTTCATCATTTTGATGATTATTGGGAGTAGATTGATGGGACAATAATTGGATTTATCCTGCTTTTTGTGGACAGGATTTACATGGGTAATTTTCCACATTGCCCAGTAGATGCCAATGTTGTAGCTATATGGAGCAGTTTGACTGGGGGCTAGTTCTGGAGCACGGGCCTTTAAAACTATTGCCGGAATGTTGTCAGGGCCCATAGCCTTTGCAGTATCCGGTGCCTTCAGATGTTTCTTGATATCACATTGAATCAAATTGGTTGAAGACTGGCAGCAGTGGATGCTGCGGACCTCAGGAGGAGGTCAAGTCACTCCACACCTCTAGCTGAATGTGGTACAAGTGCTTCAGCTTGCCTTGATGTGTGGGGCTCCCCCATTCTCAGCAGCAATAGAGGGGAAATAAATGGAACATCTCCAATGTAAACACCAGAAGCCTGTTGCAGTTATGTCTCACCTTATACTTGAACGTAATACATATGCTAACGTGTGGATTTTAAATTAAAGAAATTAACATAGTGGTCCAAGAAAATATAATTGATTTGGTGCAGCAAAGGTTAAAAAGTAAAAAGTGCTGATAACTTTCTGTAATTGTGCATTTTCAACAATTTTTTACCCCTGGAAAACGACGACAGATGCCCACTGCAAATTTCAGATGCCACAACGCTACTCTCGCCACAGCTTGAATACTCCAGACAATCAGGGGCTAACGCTACCTCTTTAAGAAAAATTGCAGAAGCTTTATGCTCCTCCTAAAGTCTTAATTGTTGTAATTTCTACAACAGACAGCAACTATCAGTCCTCACAATGAAAATTATGGTGGGTTTTAGAAAATGACTTTGCACATTCCAGGCAGATTTTAATCGGACCCTCGAGAGCAGGTTTGGAGGCAGGTGGAAAGGGCTGGAGAATTGAGAGGGGAGACTCCTTCCCAACACCATGGAATTTTTTCGATGGCAGGGAAGGTGAAGGATGGCCTTCCCTTCCAGGGGCCAATTAAGGCCCTTAAGTGACCACTTAAGGGCTACTTAAGGACCCCTTTCTGCTGTCTCTAGCATTTTACCAGTGGCCGGGGGGCCCTCCACCAAGTGCGGAGAACATCTGGTAAACCCTGGCAACCCTGATCCACTTACCTTAGCCCAAGCATGGCGTCCATCACTGCTTCTCTGGACTGGGTTCAGTTCCAATAGTGGCCAGCAATCCTGGTGGTTGGATGTTTCCCCTTAAAGAGAAGGAGCCCTGAAGGCAGCTCATTAGCTGCCCAATTGTCACGGAATCTCGTTGGGGCTCCCCGAAATGATTGAGGCCCCCGGCTTTCAGGCCCACTGCCACCCAGAAAAATTCAACCCTCTGTGTCTATACATGTAGCAATTGGAAAATGTCATGTTCATGTTTAGGGCTCTTTTCACCAAAACAAAAATGCCTTTCCTAATGTTCCTGTGCTCTTACTTGAAACAGTGCATGACATCTTTTACATCCAGCTGAGTGCACACTGTCCCATCTGAAAATCTGCACCTCTAACTGTACAGCACAATATTGCACTTGAGTGTCAGCATTTACGTGCTTAAGTGCCTAGAGTAGAACACGGACCCATAACCTGCTGACTCAGAGGCAAGAGTGGTGTCAGAGTCACAATATTATTGGTAAAGGAATTCAGTATAAAATCTAATTAATAATATAAGATAAAATTTACATTAATACCAATGTGAGCAGGACCTAAGGACAGGAGTCCTGTGCATTTTGCTAACTGTTAACACTGATTGTTATTTTTGTTTTGCAGGTTGGCCATGGATACCTATAGCGGTTCTGGCATATTTCTACTGCTATGCCCAAGTAGGAATTGAATATGACCGAATCAAAAATTAAATCTTCTGTCAATCATGCTACTTTTTCTTATTAGAATAAAATATTAGGCCTAAAAATATCCTGTGTTTTCTTAAACTTTAAAATACAATACTCTCTTTGGATTAAAGTTAATTTGATTGCATTTTGACTGATTCTCATTTCCCAATTTGCTAAACGGTTTGAATAAACTTTCACATACTTCCTGTAATGCAAAAGGTTTGGAGAGAGAGATAGAAACACTAGAAGCAGCGCTATATCATTTTCCTTGGTGGGAGGTGGGGGGGTGCGGTGCGGTGGGCGGACACTTAGGCCCTGCCACGACCTTCTTCAATGATATCAAAGGAGAACACTGCACAGGTAAGAGTCTATGGTGCTGCCTGCCTCCAGAGGATCAACATAGTCTGTGTAGCACCCCTAATGCAAATTTATCCCCATTGGTGGACGTAGAATGCATTAGTTCTCATTGAAATAGCTATTTTTAAAACGTACATTGAAATGACCTGCTATTTAAATCCTTATGTTGCTGCTTTTGGAGTTGATTCGACACATTAATCCATCTTCGTGAATGAAATTCCATTGCCTAATATTTTAACAAAGGATTGTGACACCATTAGATTAGTGGGCCAGAGGAATACAATACAGACAGTTCAAAACACTTATCATAAATATATATTTCAAAACATGATTCTAACCAAGCAAATTCTTCTATTTGCTACATACCGCAGGTTAATTTACAAAACTCAATTAGGATTAGGTGTTGGTTTTACACAGCCAGAGATTAATGCAGGTTGGCTGATCAATTAAATCAGAGAAGCAGTATCTGGTTACCTAATCCCAAAGAAGATTCAAGGGGTCAAATTAAATGAATAAATACTGTCTATTGGAATTAGCCTGAACCAGATTGTGATGCAAAGCTGAAACATTACATCATGAATGATAGTAGGTCAGAGAGTACAATAGCTAGATATTCGCCAATTGTTTATCTTCCTTCACATCTACGCTTATATTGGAGTGTTTATAATCACAACAGAAAAATCACATGCATTTACCTCTTTTGAACCAAATTTACCTCACTAAGGGCAAATTGATCTACAATAATTGATTCTCCAAAATTAATTTCTGATAACTTATCATGTTAATTTAACATCAACAGTTGGTCCGAATGGTTATTTCATCTTCCTCGTCTCAATAGCTTTCTCCCTTTACATTCTCTGCCCATCTCTCTCCACATTTGCAGGAGATATTTAGACACAATCCCTCTATGATCAAATAGTAAGCACACATTCTCCCTTCAGTCCTTGTCTTCGTTGACCACACCATCATCCTTCAATGCCTTTCTTCCATTGTCCAGCTTGGTGGGTTTACCCTAGCTTGATTTGACTCTTACTTAACTTAGCCAAAGCATCTTCAGCAATGGAATCTTTTGCTGCCCCCACACCATTACATTTGGAGTTCTCAAGGATCCATCCATGGAATCAGCTTCTGCATGTTTGGTGCTGACAACCAGCTCGTCCGTTTTTTTTATTCATTCGTGGGATATGGACATCACTGGCTAGGCCAGCATTTATTGCCATCCCTAATTGCCCTTGTTCAGAGGGCAGTTAAGTGTCAACCACAATGCTGTTTGGAATCACATGTTAGCCAGACCAAGTAAGAGCAGCAGATCTCCTTTCTTATAGGACATTGGTGAACCTGATGGGTTTTTACAACAATCAGCAATGGTTTTGTGGTCATAATCAGACTTTTAATTCAGATTTTTATTGAATTCAAATTTCACCAAATGCGGTGGTGGGATTTGAACCTGGATCTCCAGAGCATTACACTGGGACTTCTGGAATACTAATCCAGTGACAATACTGCTATGCCACCACTTCACCACCACCACCCACCGCCCCCCCCTCCCCCTCCCCCTGCTCCACCACAAACAACCCTTCCACTGTTTCTGGGTTGTCAGACTGCTTGTCCAGCAGCCAGTATTGGATAAAGTGCAATTTCCTCCAACTTGGAAAGATTGAAGACATTGGATGGGATTTTCTGGCCCCAACTCTGGCAGGCATTGTCACAGGCAGGAGGCTCTCCGAATTTTCCCAACCCACCCGCAACGATGCAGGACTGAAAAATTCCAGCCATTGTCTTCTGCCACCGTTACAAATATTGTAACCGTGCCATTTATTCCATCCCTTCTTAAGCTGAATCAGGCTGCTCACAACCTTGGTGTCCTGTTCCACTTTGTACTGCACTACCAACCCCATAACCTTCCTGTGACAAAGATCACCTACTTTTACCATAGACATTGGGCCTACCACAACCTAAGAAATTGGTGGGGAACACATACCCCCACGATCACAGCAGCCCCACGGCCAGAGTGTTAGTTGACTGGCGATGTGACTTAGGTCCCTCAGTTAGGCAGAGATCTTGCCTCAGAGATCTGTTGATCAATCTGATTGGCCAGCAGCTCTTTAGTCCCAGCAGCGCCAGTGACAGCAGTGGTCAAGATAGCGACTGCAAGCAATCCTCAGATTCTCAGTCCTGGTGTCCTGGACCAGGTAAGTGTGGTCGGTCTAACAGCAAGGGGAGATAAGGTCCGGGTGAGTGAGGAGAGGGGTGAGGGGTCTTGATGGAGAGGCTGGGGGTGGGGCAGAGGGGGGGTCCCAATGTGCAAACCCTCTGGAGAGGGCCTGTAAAATTCTGCCCATTGTTTACCTCTGCCCCGCCTCAGCCCATTTGTTACAGAAACCTTCATCTCTGCCTTTTCACCTCAACTTGACTCCCAGTACTTTACCGGTCAGTTTTCTATCCTCCACACCCATAAACTTTAGCACATCCAATATTCTTCTGCTTGTGGTATATTTCACATCAATTCTCATTTATTCATGACCTGCAGTACCTCGAATTTAAAATTCTTATCAAGTTTAAAACCTTTCATCGTAGCTTTTTTAAAAAAAATAGGACACAATGTGAAAGTAAACAAATTACTTTTGTTGAATGTGAAGGCAGGTACTGAGAAGAATTAAGGAAGGGAAGCATGTTGGGAATGGAGTGAAGGAAATTGCAACCAATAACTGTGAGGGCAGTCCACAAAATGGGAAGGAGAATTGACATAAGGGGAATGGCTGTGGGATCATAGAGAAAAAATAATTGTTATGATATGGCAGATGATGTGTACCAGGCGGATCGAATCACGCGGTCACAACTGTTTTGCAATTTGTATTTTATTTCGAGGTGTGTGCCTTGAATTCAAACTACAGCGACTTCAGAGGTTTTTAGAAAACTAAATTAAACATTTATTAACAAAAGAAAAGATTTCAAGCACATACATAGGTCGCAGGAAAAGCAACAGTTGCATTCCAAATGAGTTTTCTCAGCTTTTGTTCCTGTAGACAGCAACTTGATGCACAGGGGCTGGAGGCGTTTCAAACTTGTGTTAAATTTTAGAATGCTTTCTCCTCTTACCCATATCCTCATCTCCTTTATACATGTTTCTCCATTTTTAATGCAAATTCCATTGTTCCCATATGTTTTTGCAACTTTATTTTTCTCATAATATAAATCTTTCATAGTACTCACTTTAACAGTAACCTTTGGGGCAGGTTTTTCTGGTCGGCAAGCGGGGGTGGGGCCTGCTCACCAACACGTAAAATGACGCAGGGATATGTGGGGTGTGCGTCCAGACGTCACCCCATGTCATTTAGATTTTCAGTTCGGCGGGCGCATAGCCATCAATGGCCTATTAAGGCCATTAAAAAACTAATTAACACGATTGATGGACCTGCCCGTCCAACGCAGGCGGGCTTCGGCAAAAACATAAAACCTCATCCACCGGCGGGATGAGGTTTCATGAGGGTATTTAAATTTTTATTAAATGTTTAAATAAAAGTTATAGACGTCACATGAGGGAACATGGCAGGGAAATTTTTTAATCACCTTTACTGAAAGTCTTAAATCAGAGCTGATCCTGCACAGGGAGCGCATAGTGCTTTCTGGCGGACATCACGCTGGGTGGCCCTTTATTGGCCTGCCCATGTAAAATGGAGGTTCATGCCCGACCGGGGACACCTATCGGAAGCCCACCCACCTGCGCCCAATCCCGCTCTTCCCGCACCCCCCCCCCCCCCCCCCCCCCGCCCACCCACCCCGAACAGGGAGAAAATGTTGTCCTTGGAAAAAATAAACACATTGTTTGGCTTGGCTTGTTCTGGCTAAGTGTAGCATCCTACCATCTCTTTGAAATTCAAACTACTCTACTTTATCTGAAAATGCAAATTTTCCCTATACCCCACATTCTAATACTTGAGCCATGCTTACGTATTTAGCATTTCAAATCTAGCTTCTTGTTGATAACTCAAAACCTCCAGACCAGTTGTCTCCCATTCAATTCAATCCCCCTCCAATACACATACACACAGAGAAACTAATCCAAACCCCACTATTACAATAAATCACAATAATATTATGAAAATTATATTTTCATGACACAGTAGAACAGGAAAAAATGTCATAGATAAACCTACTGATATAAAACAAATATTAAATATATGACTGACAAGCCTTATTCTTCTAAATCAGGTGCCATCTGCATGTATATTGCTTCTCTTATCCCCTCCACTTCTTCTATACATACCTTTGACACTGATTTCCTCTGAGAATCACAATTGTGAACAAATTTTGTGTTTCCAATTTCAATATAAATACCAGAGTGAATCTTCCCCTCCTTTCAACTGCCCAAAACTTGGTGTTGTAGGGCTTTTAACTGCTTCAGAACGATATGTTTTTGTCATAGTTTATTTTTGGCTGAATTTAAGTAAGGTTTCCAAGGTGAAGAGTGTCATCTCTATATTTTGGTCTTATGTAATGAATAATGTGAGGATCATGTCACATAGCATATTGATTCAAAACTGGAGGGAAAATGTGACAAGTGGACTACTTAATAAGCAATCAATGCTTCACTGATTTACACACCAACACTAAAAGCTTAAATATGTATAAAATATTCTTTATTGTTATAAATAAAGTTTACATATCTTTACAAATCAAATAATTTGTGCTTCATGTTTCTTTTTGTTACAGGAATATATTAATATATACGATATGCATAAATTATATTTAATTGACTTTCAGTAAATGTTGCAAAACTGGTACATATGCCACTCCTGGCAGCTTTTCTTGCTGACCACAAAAATAGTTCCTAAATTGTTCAGTACTTTTGCCATGCTCACAGGAGTATGTGCATAATTACATTAGTGATAAAAGTAAAGTAGTGGACTGGAACCAATAATGTAGGTTATCTGGTACTTCTTTGATTTGGGAAGAAAATAAGTGAAGCACATACCTACTGTGCCCTAATCTTAATGCAGTTTGCAGGTTCATGCAAAAAGCTTCTAAAATTAACTCATACAAAACAGATATTTCTTTTCTATTAGAACTTTCTCCAGTCACTTTTAACAATGACAAGAACCTGGTTTACAATGACAAGAACCTGGTTTTGTCTTTAAATTGATATTTTCCCCAAAGTTCAGGAGGTTTGAGTCTTTAAGATAAAAGTGGTGGGTCATGCTATGGGAGATTTGGCAGCCCCAGCCAATAGTCCATTGACTTTCAGCGGGACTGGACGATCCTGGTGGTGGGCAGGGCTGGAACATCCCGCCCTAAGTCTTATTTCTTCAGCATCCTACTCCACAACTTCTAACTGCTGTACACAGTATTAATCTGCCTCTGTGATTTTAATTCAAACACTCTATAGATCAAGTTCCTTTGAGTGTATCTGACCATCCTGTGTTGCTAATCCAAATTTATATAGAGTATTGCTCAGCTACTGTGTCATCACTCCTAATGGAGTACAGCAGCAAGATCAATACACAATTAGAAAAGTCTTATCAATTCATTTCACTAACTAGTTTTAAGAAAATTAGTCTATTAATTGTTCTTTAGAAATTACAGCTTTGATATATGATTGTAGGTATCTGAAGTAATTTGAACTGAACTGTAAAAAATACAATTTAGTAATTATTTAAAACTTATAAAAAATTAAAGCATCTTTTCTAAGTACCTCTTATGCAGACCACATATATTGCATGGTACCATCTGCTAATTCATCCTAGATTGATGAACAAAGGCGACTGTAGAAAAATTACATGGAAATAATTGTAAATGTTTAACAAAGTCTTTAGAATTATTTAGTTTACTAGCTAATGACAATGTATTAAACCACTCATTTTTATTGAGCAATGTAAACATCATTCCCTGTTTAAGACTGAATTCTTGGATCCTGCTTGGCATAGCCTTTCAGTATTGTATTCATTTACAATAATTGTCAACTGTGGATGCCCTGGAAAGAATTACATTTTGGGCAAACAGCTTTGTACAATAGTTGTAATGGTAGAAACCTTTACATCATTAAACCATTCAAAATATAGTGAAAGCCCAAATGAAACTGGAATTTATATTGTTCCTTATAACATTCAGAAAAGCTGACAGTTACAAATCTCTCCTGTTCCCATTCTTTTTAAAGCAAATTTGCTCTGAATGGAAGTATGTTACAATGGGCTTATTAAAAATTTCCCTTCGAGCACTTAAATCAGTAGGTGCTTTGTTGGTCTTGAACTGTTTAAGAGTCTCTTCTGCCTGTACATATCAAGTCGGCACTTAGTATGTTGCACTAGATCCTTTGGATTAGAAGAGTCTGTCTTATGCTGCCACTGAATGATTTCTCCAAAGCTGGTCTTCATAAAAATTAACACTTTAGCTATTGAAGCAGCTGCTGTTTACATTCACACTTATGGTGGAATAAGATACTTACCCAATTTTATCCAATTTCATTCTTAACGTACATGACCAGCAGAATCATGCAGGATGCTGTAAAGAAAATACTCAGATCCTATGGCATCTTTTAGGATTTATCTGCAGCCATTTTTAAGCTGCTTTTATTATTGTATATTGTTTTAAGTTTTGATTTTGGGAGAACTGCAATCATGACTTGGCTACTGGCATTTGCACTGTTGAACAAATGCCAGTCTTGTCAGTAATACACAGTTCCCGCGAATAAATTGAAAATTAGATTCTGTCTCTTTTAGTTCAACAATAGAATTGCAGACCAACAAAAAAAAAAACTGGATGCACGAGTCTGCCATTAGAAGAAGGGAGTCTGATTTAATAACATAAACATAAAAAGTTGGTCTACAAATGCTAGTCTTCCAGAATTCAGTATAAAAATAGTTTAAGTGTTCCAAGTAATTGTAGCACATCTACTAGGGAAGGAGAAATCATCCCATGAGTCCCGCTCCTGATCATTATTCAGTGACTGCTACATAAAATGTTTGTGTGTTTGGTGCTCAGTGAAGACAAATTGGGTTCAGTTTTGATGCTCCCACAATTACAAGATTGTTGATACTGACTGTTTGGAGTTACAATGAAGAACAGTCACTTGGGGCACAATACTGAAGGATATCCAGTGCCTATGGAACCATGGCACAGTATAATTTAGTGGCTTCAAGAGGGGATGGAGCAATTTTTAAAAATCAGCTGAGGTGAGAGAAGACCACAGGCAAAAACAGCAGGGCAGTGAACATAATTCATTGCCATTTTATGTTCTAAAACTGCAATAAATTTTCACCTTTGAAATTTCAGCTCAAAAAGCTTTAAAAAATCAGTGGACTTAGACAAAGCAAAGGTTAGCATGAACAAGAAGCAATAGGATGATCCACATTCTGTTAAAAGCAAAGGAGAACAATTAATGTTTGTCTTCAGCTGTTATTTTCGTGCAATTAAAAAAAATTAAACATATCTCTTCTATAAAAAAGGTGAGCTACATGGAGCATAAAGAGGCGTTATTTTCTGTCTATAATCTTAAAAATAAAGCAAAATAAACATGACTAGTGAAGGATGAATCTAAAGAAATACAGTACAGATCTGTAAAATTTCCTAAGAGTCCCTTTGGTTACATTAGTGAAATAGATAAGCTATGCAGACAATATGCTAAAAAATAAGAAATCCTGCATTTTTCAAATTAGTTTCCAGCAGAAGTGAGGCATTTGTCTCCATGAAATGACATCATAAGCCAGTGTGCAAAAATATTTGTAGATTGACTGGGTGTTTATAATTTCATTTTCTTTAAACTGTCTAAACAAAATACAGCAGATCAGTAAAAACAAAAGGAACATTTTTTAGTCTTCATGCCATAATTGAGGCATATATATCCGGGCATGCCTCCTAGGAAGTTGAAATAAGCATGATTAATCCCCATCATTTCAGCACTCTGGACAGCTCATCTTCAAATTAGATGATGTTTAGTAAATGACACCTGAATTTTCCCATTATAGATTTTTGTCACCCAAAGGCTGATTCAGTTAGAACTGCTGGTCTTCTTTATCAGATTCTGGGGTTGTTGGCCTTGATATTTCAAATATTTCCTGTGGCGAATTTGTGGGTCTTGCGTTTAATATTCTCAGTATTTCTGAAAGTTGTTTTTCAATATTGGTGATCTTGTTATTCAGGGACTTTATGTCTTGTTTCAGCTCATTTTTTACTTCCAATATGGTTGCTTGAAGGGTTTGTTCAGGAATTGGATAAAAAGTGTGCTTTGCCTCCGTCTGCACGGGGCTTCGGTCCTGAGGGCTCCGTGTTTCCCCTGCGTTGTCTAATCTCAGATCACTCTTTGTGATACCACTATCACATGAATCTGTTTTCCTCAGAGACATCTCCTCATGTGTTTTAGTTCTTTCTGGTAAAGTTTCCATGGATTCTGCCTTTGACACTTTATTCCAGTCTTCTGCTTTAGAACCAGACTCTTTAAATTTGGACCAGCCCTTCCGCTTACTAGATTCTCCAGGTTGCCTAGCAGCTGCAAATTGCTCAGATGTTGGAGCTTGCAATTTAGCCTGGTCTGATGTCTCTGATGTTGAGGCCCTAACCACTTGTGAAGGGACTGGAGTTGCAGGACTTTCAGTTACTGTAACTACACTAGTCGTTGCTGCAGCATCTGTTACGTGGCCATCTAACTGTGCAGTACCTTTCTCTACATCATTAGCATCCTTCAATCTTTCTGCAGCTATACGAGCTTCCTTCTGCTGTCGAAACCTTTGAAAAAGCCTGCGGACAGGATGGTCAGGAGGCAGGTTTAATGGCGCCTCATTCTTTCTCCTCATTCTTTCTTCTTCTTCACGCTTCACATCACTGATCTTCCTGAACACAATCTACATGAATGAAAGGTTGAAAAATCAAAAATTAATAGTTCACTTATAATGTGTTACATGTGTACATCTCTTCCATCACATTGTCAATGGTTAAAGGTGCATCATTGCAGCCAAACAATTATAAAAAAAGTTACTTTACTTCTTTTGACTAACAGACAACACATTGTTATTAATTCATAGCAATGTCCTTTATGGAACCTTAGTGTGATATGACTGTGACCCATAAGTCTTGCTGATGCATTTACAAAACAATATTGATTTTTTAAAAGTTGGTCATCGTTTTGGTTTAGAGTATTATTGATTTCTTGAGTCAATATTGGTCTCAAACTGATGGGACACTCAAACCGTTTCCAAATAACATGCTGCTTTAAAGGAGAAAATGTTTAAAAGGAAACATTCTAATTCACATGTAATCAAACATGTTGAACTATGGTTCAAGGCTACACAAAGTTATTGACTGAAGTATTAAAATGCTTAAATTTATTTTCAAAAGATTATGCTACAGTCTGGATAATAATTCTTAAAAATTACTCCAGAATTCACTAAGCATGTTATGGTAGTTCATTGAAGAATCAATAGTGTCTTTGATTTCACACAGAAGCTCAAAAAGATTATAAGGATATTGAAAATAAGTTTTAGTTGTGCACTAAGACCAGTTAAACAGTTAGATATTTTAAAAATAGTAATTTTATTTAATGCCCTGGAAATCTGTCCTTGTATGAATCCAATAATCTATCAAAAGTTAATTAGTAATCACTGCATATCATTTCTTTATAACTTTATAAACTAAATGGTACAAGTCTAAAGAGGATGCAAGAACAGAGAGGCTTCACATAAATCTTTTGATGGTGGCCGGACAAATTGATAAAGCTGTTAAAAAAGCTTACATGACTCTTTGATGTCTCTAACACCCACCCTAGCATCTAGAGTGAACATATCAAAGTAGTCACACTTTTCTAGCTTTGGACAGTAAATTGACCTGACATACATAGATATATATATGCAGAGACCAAGCAACTGCAGCATCACACACACACAAAATAAACACACCATCTATTATTGTACCTTTAATGTGGATCCAAAACTATCAAATCTATTAATCAATCTTTGGACTACAAACAAAATCCCATCATCCAATCATACAGGTACCGTATACACAGGTCTCAGATTTCTTAAGCTTCAGTCATATGATCGCTTCCACCATTTGCTTTTGTCCATCTGACCTACCTTATCAGGACAGCTATGTTCAGGTATAAAACATGTCTCCCTAGCAAGAAAACAAACATTCACAGTCTCTGAGAAGCGCTTATTGCACTGTTCCTCAGGAGATAGTGACTCTTCCTAATGGATTTACCACGTTACAGGCAGGGACACCAGCATATACACTTACTTCGCTGCCATTGTCTCTTTCTTTCAAATATTCATCCTTCGCTGGCTATCACAGCCCTATTAACTCTTTACCAGTCTAAATAGCTAATACCATATAATCACCTCAGTAGTATAGCTTATTTAACCTACATGTGCCAACACCCTTGGATTTATAGGTAGAGGCATAGGGCAGAATTTTCATTCCAGGGTCAGGACTATGATGCCTGATGCTATTTCTGTACGGATAGCCAATTAGTGACCAGGGAGTACATTGGCCATCTAATTAAGGATGGCATTCGGGCTCTCAAGTCTGCAGGGCCAACAGAATGACTTCCAGCAGTGACACATCAGGAGCCCTACTGTTTGAGGTGGGAACTGCCAATGCATGTAAGAGAGGGAGAGAGGGCACCTCACAATGGTGAAGTACTCTGAAGAGTAGGTGAAGAACTTAAATGTAAAAAATGTAAAAAGGCCACAGCTACTCTACTGGATCGAACACTGCCCCCACAACCCACCCCAACCCCACTGCCCCTGTGGAAGGATGCCTCCATCCCGTGGCCATGTTTTGGCTTCAGTGAGGGACCCACAGGCTGACTGGAAAATTCATTCCAGGGTCAGGACCCCAACACCTGATGTGATTTCTCTAATGGCCAGAAAAAAATTCCAGTCAACTTTTGCTCAGTGGCCTTAAAGAACCATTTAATTGGCTGAATAGGCAACTGCCCCTCCCCCCACCCACACCCCCTTCCTGTGGGTGGGTAGCTGGCCCCATCCCACTTCTTTTGTAACAAAATTGACCTGGAGCCAGAAACATGTCAGCAACCGGGCACGGAACTCTCTGATGCCAATTTTTGAATCTTCCCATTTCTGGCCTTGCTTCTAATGAAAATTGAAATTTCTGCCCATGAAGTATAAAAGCAAGGAAGTTGTGCTGCGGTTTTAGAAATCATTGGTTAGGCTTGAACTGTATCTAATCTGTGCACCACACTTTAGGAAGAATATCAAGTCCTTCAAGAAGATGCAGAAGAGATTTACCAGAATTATACAAGGATGTGGGTCTTAAGTTATGTGGAGAGAATAGAGAAGTTGGAATTATTCTCCTAAAAACTGAGAAGATTAAAGGGAGATTTAATAGGTATTCAAAATTATTGAGGATTCTGATAAGAGTAAATAAGGAGACACTGTTTCCAACTGCAGGAGGGTTGGTCTCTTACACGCATTGGATTGAAGATAATTGGCAATTAAACCAGATGCGGAAAATTTGTTTTACACAGTGAGTTATGATCTGGCATTTATTGCCTGAGAGGTTAGTGGGAGCAAATTTAATAGTAACTTTCAAAAGAGAATTAGATGAAAATTAGATTAAGGATAAAATTGCAGGGGAGTGAAACTAGTTGCATAGCTCTTTCAAAGAGCTGGCATAGGCATAATGGGCCAAATGGCCTCCTTATCTGTTGTATCATTCTATGATTCTAAGATACACATTTTGAAGAACTGAAATTGCAGTGTTCAGCTAAAATCAAACTTCTCTTGGTTTGTGTTATCAGATTATCACTTCATTCAAGTGATCATACTCAAAATGTCCTGCTAATGCAGCCAATACCTTCAAATCAGTTAATCTACTTCCTTAGAACATCTGGCAAGAACCATTCATTTTGATAAGCATCAGGCATAATTTTGTATGACTAAACTGTAGTTTGAGCTGCAATTAAACTTTTCCAATGCCTGGAGCTGACAGCAAACGTTGACAAGGTACATATTTAAACGTTTCCCACTCCTACAAGCTTTCTATGACTAATAAGGAATGAGAAAGTTTGACCCATGCAACCCCTCTTCTCTTTCTGTGGTACTCCGATAATTAAAGTACCTTGTAAAAGTGACAAATGTTTAAAATATAAACCTTGGTTCTTGTTGTTAACCTTTAGCACTGCAGAAGTGTCAGTATATTTAGAACTACAATACAGCATAGAAACACATATGATGTAATGAAGGACTAGATGGAGGAACCAGATTCATGCCACTGGTACATCAGTCAGCCATTCAGAGCTCCAAAACCCAAACGCAACATTAGAAATGGCAATGGTGCCTGCATGTGATGAGATGAAGTTAATGATGGGGGCTTGGCTGAATGGACTTTATTACTTGAAATTTTATAATTCAGATTTAAGCATTAGTTATCTGAAGGGCACCATAAATACAAAATTAATTTCACTTGCCATGTCCCATCCAAAATGCATCCAGTTTTATTCCCCGAGTGGAATAGTTTTTAAACAATTATTTTGTAGCAAAGTGATATAAATTCAGTTCTCAACATTTAATGAAAGGTTGAATTGCAAAATAAGCATCTTTGCAAGACAAAAATAACTGTTTTCCTAAACTTTTTTCACACTTAATTGTCATATTAATACAAATAAGATGAAACCAAAAATAAATAAATAAAACTCAGATAAAGAGCTATTACTGTTACTTCTGATATTTGTAAATGTCAGCAGAACTTAATTACCAGATCCAATAACTTTCACAGTGTCAGTCACAGAATCAGTGCATGTGTAGCTGTAAAGAATAATATTTTTCAAGTTGTTGGAAGAAGAGATGTTCCTGGAGAATTCACTAAACTGATAAACACTCAAACTGTTCTCAACTCTATCTCTGCGCAGATAAACAGAGTGGAACAAGGCAGCTCAAAAGCCACCCACCGCCGTCAAAGAAACAGCATAAAATATTGCAAAATTTTCATTCTGAGTGCTGATGGAGAAAAAATAGCTTTGGGGTTATTGTTGAAAAATCACTTTTTTTGTTCATATTCACTTCTGACAAAATGTCATCAAGCTGAAACATTGGGTTGAATTTTCCTGTCTCCATGATGGCGGGTTTGGAGTTGGGGGAGGGCGGTGGCTTCCTGATGCAGTCCTATCACCACGGAACTTCCTCAGTGCAGGCTGCGAATAGGCGGACAACCAATTAAGACAGCTAAGGCCCGCCCTACACGCTAACAAACAAATCCTGCTTATTGTCTCAATGTCATTGGCATTGGTCACTTATACAACCAAATTCCACAGACTGTACATTACAGTGTCCATCGTTTACTGGCCAATATTTAAACAATTGCCTGATAGAGAGATACATCTCACTCTACGTACCAGTACTAAATTGTCACATGTGCCACCACGTGAATTCTCTTTAATACATTCCATCAAAACAAGAACAGCTACAAAACAATCAATGGTGTGTTTTACAAGCAGTACATTAATGAATAGCAAGTAGTTTTCATCTTCAGAATAGTCTATGTGATTTACCCCACAGTTATGGAAAAATAATAATAGCACAACGTACTATCTCTTGCAAAATTAACTCAATTTTCTAGTGAAGGTATTAGAGCCATTCTGGCATAGACCTTTTCTAAAATTCATGCAAGTCTCTGCTGGTGGCCGGGGGAGGACACAAGAAAGGAAGGAGGAAGGAGGGAGGGAAAGAAAGGAAGGTGAAAGATCTATGTGGTGAAATGGGCTCAAATTAGGCCGAGTGCCTTTGGCTTCACAGCATTACACTCACAATGTGCCAAAATTATAGATAATGATACTAGCTTTCTTTGCTAATTGATACTCCAAGTACTAATGCAAAAGGCTCAACCCGCACATTGGCTCACTACAAACAAAATACTTAACTTAGCATTATAGAAATATTCTAAATTTTAAAATCCAGTTCATACAACACAGGCAAAAACTCTAAATCATGCACCCACATACTACAGCATGTCTAGATTATGCTTCTTCCTTCTCCATTTCCTGTAAAAACCCCATGCCTACTCATAGCTAGTTTCTCTGTCTCCATTGCATCTACCTTGATGACTCCATTTTCTAATCAGAACATCCAAGAAGCCTCCCTTTTTCTTTGGCAGAACGTTTTTGCTTCACACTGTTGGAATGGCCACCGAATTGTGTTCACACCATTACCCATGCCTCTGCTATCATTCCCTTTCATGATGACAGAGTTGTTCTTTTCTTCATTTTCCACCCACTAGCCATTCCATTCACTTGATCCACTGCCACCTACATTAGTCTTCCCTTCCCATCCCTTCTCTTCTTTCCTTCCAGGATAGAATTTTTCATTCTTCCATCAATTCATTTTACAGCTCTTCTCTCCCCAGCTGTTCGGGTGCTGCTGCAGCAAATGCAACATCTGTTCCTTTGTTTTTTTTCTCCTCACTGTTATCCAGGGCCCCAAAGATTCCTTCTATGTGAAGCAGCTGTTTAGGTGTGCTACCTCTAACCAAGTAAACTGTTTCCAATTGCTTACAGTAGTCATGTCTTCAGCACTAGCAAGTCCAAATGTAAATCAGGTGACCACTTTTCAAAAGCCTCTGTTCTGTATGTGACTGTGACCCTGGACCCCTTTGCAATTCACCACATTAACAGCCCTCCCACTCTGGCATCTGCTGTCTTTCACCTCCAACACAGAACTCATAACCCTCAGTGACAGCAGCTATCCCTGGGCATGCTGCAATACTCTGAACTGAATGCTGAATTTAGTAAATTCAGACCGTAACTATATTCTCCACTTTCTTTACAGGAGGGACTGAGGATGGATGGATTTATCAGCATTTAGGGGAGGAGATACAGAAGAAGTGGCTTTATATATCTGAAAACATCTTTGGACCCAACATTTGCAGTGAGGGAATGGAGGAGTATGTTGCTGGGCAGGGGGCAAGGTAGGGCAGAAAATCCGGAAACACAGAGGACCTGCTCAATTTAATGGCCAGACCTCATTATCATTTATTTACTCTGTTTCCCACCTAGCAGTCGACCAGATTGATAGACTGGCCAGAGGGAAAACCATAAAATGCTACAACCAGGCACTGTCTCTAGCCACTGGGAAAGATTGAAGTTTGATGAGTAGGTTTGGAACAACAATCAGGAGGGTGGGGAGACCAGGAGAGATCACAGAGCAGAAGGGAAAGGCTGGGTGGAGAGGACAGGGGTTCTGCCATCGGGGAGGAATGGCAGGAGGCAGTGATTGTGGGGAAGAAGATTCGGAATGGCGGATTTGGCAGGGGGTAGAGTGGAGTGGCAGTTGATTGATTTTGGCAGATGATTTGCTTGAGAAACTGGGTCCTGGTCCACAGAAGCGATATAAAAACCCTAGTTCTGCTTGATCTGGCTGCTCTCATCTCCATTTAGTTGCCAGGTTTCCCAAACTCTGGAAAGTTCAACCGGCCAGCGATAAAGTCAGGATTGCAGCTGCACTGTGGGAGCCTGATTTCAACATTATAGTGAGGTGTCCTGCTTTTTGAGAGCATGAGACCCACATACCACTTGTACTTATACATGTGTGCCTCTTCATTGGCATCAGACTGCTGAGCTTAGCCATTTTCAAGTCAGTTAACAGGATTGTTATGAACTGGTAAGCTACCAAATATCTGCTGGAATAACAGTTAATATTAAAATGTACAAATACGTTTAGGAAAATAATTCACTTAAGCCACATGCAAATAAAATAGTGCCTGAATTAGAGAGACATATGTCAAGTTTACAACAGGCTCCAGTTCATTTAAATTATAAACAAGTTGATCTTCATTTATCCCCATTCCTAAAATCTATGCAAAACAAACTTAACTAGCATTGGCCTCAATGTTGTTTGCTTGAGATTGCCAGCTGCACAGTATGTGTAACCAAAAGTCCAATACAGTTATTTGTGCTTGCAACTGTTCCTGAGCAGGTGTAAACTGTGGCTTCAAAGGGTGCCAGGATTGTTTCATTTTTGAAGATAAAATATTATAGTGAATCAAATGGTTTTATTAAGTCTAATATAGGATGCTCAACTGGCACCAAATAATACTTGTCTGATATTTCCTGAATGAACAGAAGTGAGCTAATTTATATGACAACTTGTAAATATTTTAGAAGTTTTATAGAGGTTTATTTCAGTCCACCAAAAAATAGCTTCCAGGAGGTGAAAGGAAGAGATTGATTATATCCTCCAGGACTGCATCTAGTAGGAAAGTAACATCAGTCCCTACCAAGAAATAACTATGATATTATTAATGTAGAACTCTGTAATTCGCAAATATGTGCATAAATAGAAAACAGGTATATTTTTTTCATAGGAATGCTTACCTCTCACAGAAGAGGATGAGTAATTTGACCTATCTGCCAGCTATAGTTTAGTTAACTTATCGAGGAGAATGAGGCTTGGAATAGAATGATTAATTTCAGGAAAATTACAAGACATAATTAAATTTTTTTTTTAAACTGTGCAGCTTCCAAAACCAAATGGATTCTGAATTATGTATTAATTTGGCTCCTACTGTATTTGCTACTGCAAGTGAGGTTTTTATCTAATTAATTTTAATGTCTGCACTTATTGATATCTCTGATTTCACATAGATGTCCCAGGGTCCCTTCTCTTGACTATTGGTATTTCATTACTTCTTTCCTGTCTTTCTTACAAGTTGGTGGTCAGATTCCTAACAAAAACATGCTCATCCATCAAGTTGCCAGTTGAGGTTTCTGGCAACACCAGAATGTATATAATTGCAGAAAATGCACAAACAATGTCAAGATTTTGATAAATGAACAATTATTTACATTATGGTGCTTCTCAAAATATCAATAACTACTCTAGAAGAGGAATGTTTCAAGGTTTTTCTGTAAGATGAGGTGTTTTGAATAATTTAATGTCTAAAATAAAACTTGCATTTATAATATTGTGTTTCATGACCTCATGGTGTCTCAAAGTGCTTAATTGATCAGCTGTCATTTTAGTTTTTGATACCACAGTTATAAGCTTACTTGTTCTTTCAGAAAATATTGAGGTTGTAACACAGTAGACGTTACGTGTGATCCTGTAACATGCTTACAATAGAAATAGTACAACTTCATTTTGATTATTTATGGATTACAACTTGTTTATTATAGGGTTTTTTTTTATTAACTTAACAGTATTATTGAAAAACCAAACTGATGGATGCCCCTTAGTGAATAAGGAATAGAACAATGAGTTAAATCAGGAAGTAGTGATTAGGTGAGGCCAAGTTTATGTTTTAAAGTATGGAAATTATAGAAGAAAAAATTGATCAGTATGGAGTTCCACAGTGTGGTCACAGGAAATAATTTGAGCAGGAGACTGATAAGTTTGAATTTCAATACAATGTCATACACCGAAGTAGAAGAGCAAGTAAGATAGTCTATCTGAAGCATAGAAGGAATAACGTGAAAGTTCTGAGAGGTAATTATCACAGTAGCATCAAAACATAGAGTAGCCAAGCAGGGAAGTGACAAGGCAGAGATGAAGCAGGAATAACTTTCAGACAACAGGCAATTTGCTTTTCACAAAAATCCAGAGTTGGGAATGCTTCTTGGAGAATGTGGCCACCCCAGGTCCTTGTCAGTAACTGTGCCAAAGTTCACAGAGTTATGTTGTGCATTGCAATGGTGGGCACATCTGCCACTAGGGCACCTGCCTTTACTAAGTCTGTGATGTCTAGAAAATGAATGGCTGGCCAAAGGGGGGAAAGTAGTGGGGGAGGGAGATTATTATAGTGTCAGGCAGTCGTCTATCAGAAACATCTAAAAATTGCCCTGTGTAAATGTTTTTTTTAATTCATGATCCTCTTTGGGATTCAAGGTCACCATCTGGACCTGGACTCCCAGGTGGGCCCCACTTTTACTATTCAGGAACCTGGTATGCCTTGTCTCACCAGATGTCATTGATCTTGCTCTGGCAGGAATTCCATGTCCCCAACCCGAGAATCTCTTAAACTGCTGGCATTGTAAAAGACAAAGGCTGGCATTGTAAAGGTTCTGCCCCGTAAAAAGACTGAGCAGGATTTCTCTTGCAAGGCCATGGACTAGCATATCCAGGTTCCAGTAAAGAAACTGGGGCGGGGTACTTGTGAAGAGTTCTGAATTTTCAATATTCATACTCTTCAGTTACCTCTAGAATAGAATTACATAGAATTTACAGCAGAGAAATAAGCTATTCATCCCAACTGGGCTATGCTGGTATTTAAACTCCACAGGAGCCTCCTCCCACTCTACTTACTTAATTTCACCCTATCAATATATCCTTCTATTCTGTTCTCCCACATGTATTTATCCATTTTAAATATTCAAACATATCTTTACAAATGTAGGTAAGGGTACTGAATATATCAGTTAACTTACTACTGAAAACTTTTTTCAGGGAACAGGCAGTAATCTTTTGTCTTTTAGTTGGGGTAAATAATTGATAATATTACATTGCTGTTTATGAATCTGCAGTTGACATTGTTGACAATGTTGGGTTAATGTTAGATCTCTGACATACTTGCCTCTTGAAAGGAAGACTTTATGTACCAAATAAATACTACTCACCGGTTGGGATAGTATGCTGATTTAGAAACATATACATTTAACCCTTGAAAGAAGAGTGAGTAGCTGATCCACTGAGATCAGAAAGTCGCAATTCTATCCTGGTCTGCAATGATCACAACGGCCCTAGGTTTAAAGGAAATTAGTGGCCTGGGTTCCAGTGTTGATTGCTTTCAACTAACCCTTCTGGAAGTGGACATATGTAGAGTTTGGCTGAAGACAGGATTGACTGGGATGCGATGCCTCCCAAGATGAACAGCCTCCTGCCATTCAGTGGTCTGTATGGCTGATAATGAATTATTGGTCATGGTACAAGAGTACCACTGGCACTTACCAAACCATCGAGTAAGTTGCCTTGCAGACCTTATCCATTTATCTCAAGGAGTCAATTACTTTAAAAGAAATGGGAAGGGCAGAAAATTAGCAAAAATAAGAATGATTTAACATATCAGCTAAAGCATGTTAGTGATTCTTTTATACAAGCCCAAATAAAACACAGTGATAGTATCCTATTTTCCCTGTATAGTTTGTATTGTTGGAGTAGCCTAACTTTCATAATTTAAAATATGTTTAATGGCATTATTAATGATATTCCTAATAACACAATAATTATGCCTTCTTTCTCTCACCCAGGTAGATCTTATGCTTCTCAAATAACTAAATGAATCTAATGTGCAAATTTGTAATTAATTTACATTTTATCTTTTAGCATCATAATTATACTCTACAAATTTCATTATAATAAATCTTAGTTTAAGTTGGAAGAGATAATCAATTTTCTATATAATTAACATACACCATTGAAGGTTGTAAGTTTTTAAATCATCAATGAAATTCTTCCTTCCTTCTATTTCTATATATAGCATTATTGTGAAGGCAATGCAGATTGGATAACAATTATGCTACGCAAGACATTTTTCCTGGATCAATTCTTGCTGAGACATCATAGAGTGATTGCCCTCATGTTGCGCATTATCAAATCTATCCAAACATCTACAAGGCTTCAATGCTGATTTATGAAATCTATTGCCAAAGTATTTCTCTGATACTGTTAATCCTGTTAATCAACAAGAAGCAGGAGACTCCTCACCTTCAGGCAAACAATATGTAACAGAAACTGTGACTGCAGATAACAAGTGCCAAGGGAGCTAATGACATTTTGTCCAAGAAAGTGCGATTTTTCACATTTGTAACTGAATAGAAAAATAATGTAGAAAATGTTGCATTTTGTAAGATACCAAGTGCCTTATAAATAATAATCAAGCCCCTGCATAAATGCAACACGTAGGGCATCAGCATGGGGCGGGAGTGGTTCGCCAGCCAGGGTAGGGGGTGGCTTCCTGCTGGGCCCCATTCCAAATGCCAGGTCTTAGTGCGTAGGTACGAGGGACCCCTTTCCTCAGAAGGTCGCATACACAACTGGGTTTGCTATACTGTCTTCCCAGCTGGCGAGTCCCCCTCCCGCCGCTGGTAGAATTCAGTGACAACAGGATGAGGCCGTTAAGTCCTCTAGCCTCCCCATCCCGGACTTAATCTGAGGTAGGTGGAAAGGCAGTGGGAACTCCACGTTGCACTCTCCCGTCTGATCACACAGCCCACCCCCACCTCCAAACCCACATGTAGGTTGGGGGGGGGGGGGTCATTAAATTCCGCCATTGACTTACCAATGGATGTGCGCCTATTTTAATTTTCAGGTGGACTTCAAAATAGCCAGAGGTTAGATTAAAATATAAAAATAGGGAGTTAACTGCCATTGTCAGGATACACCACTACATTTCCTTTGTTAACCAGCATTGTCATTGCCACTTCCTTGACCACTCACAAACCATAAGCAGTATAGTTTGGGAGGCATACAATCCAGAGGCTGCATTTAAAAGGATCTGTAGCGTCATCAAGGGAAAGCTGCCTATGGGTCTGCATTCGCATTTTATTCATTATTTTGTAAGTTTTGATCCTTATAAGCTTCTTTAAGTTAATTTCTTTGCTGCTAGGTGAAGAGAATAAACATCCATGGCTTTAAAATTCTTTGTATGGGGGTGATGCTGGCAATTTTGAAAGGCAAGAGGACAGTTGCTGAGGAGAGGTAATCTAAATCCCAGAGACACGAGGTCAGATTTTTGTGGAGTCGTTAGTGTGGAGTCATTAGAAATGACAGGAGGGACACAGTTCCAGACATTCCATTCCGATTTCCAACAGATCCCACTTCTGCTGGCAAGGAGAAGGAGGCAGCATGTGAATTACACAGAAAGGAGATCTGAACTCAACAGGGCCGTTTGAAATTAGTGCCGAGTTCAAACAGACCGCATTATAATTGTTCCAAGGGCCTTAACCCGCAATGTGGGACTCACAAAGGCTCGCCTCGGTTCTCTGGGACTTTGTTTCCATAGCTTTAAAAGCTGTTTGGCCCTGTAGCATTCATCTCTCACACCTCTTACCGGCACCCCCCACCCCACCCACACCTCATGGCCCCTCCATGGCAACTCATGCACCTGCACCAAATCCCCATGCTACCTCATACCCATCAGATGTAAACACTCTTGAAGGATAGATAAGGTCTGTTTCAGTGTTATGATTTCATTTTTAAAATCACCTGCCCTTTGAATATGTAATAAAAAAAAGGCTGTAGCTGTCAGATCCAGTTAAAAAAAAAATCTTCTAATAGACTGCTTTGATTCACAGGACATCTGTGTAGGTTAGAAAAAAACATTACCATCTGTTCCTGCCGTTTCAATAGAGTTCTTTGTTGGCATTTCCCATGGGCTTTTATTACAGCTGAGGTCATTATGAATGCTTGGCTGAGTTTCAAAAGTGCTTATCTCAGTGGGGGGGTCACTGAGTTCACATTTTGATTGACAGTTTAAAGAAGATATTAAAGGATTAGCTTTCTTTGAAGTTGATACTGAATAGAAATTTGTTTTTGTAACAGATTGAACACCTGAGGGGATTTAAAATCTTTGAATGGGTTTTGTGAATGGGAGTTTTTTTCTGTATCAAGTGTGTATGATTGGGAGCTGTATTGGACTGTCAGCAGTCTTTTTTTCATCTCCACATGGCTTTTGAAGTCTGTCTGTGGTGGATACTGGATCAGTGGCAATGGAGGTGGCATGGGCATATGAGGTGGCATGGAGGTATGTGGTGGTATAGAAGTGACATAGGGATTTGGTGTGGGAGGATGAATTGGTATGGAGGGGCCATGAGGTGTGGGTGGGGGATGAGGGGGTGTGAGAGGTGAGTGCTAGAGGGGCAAATAGCTTTTAAAACAATGAGAAAAAATTCCCAGAGAACCGAGGTGAGCCATCGAACCACCCGCCTTGGCACTCACCTGCCCCTTTGGTCGTCTACAATGTGCTTCTGGGTCAGTGGGCTCAACATTATCCTGCCCCCGCTTTCCCAGACAGAAATTTGTGTGTAGCAGGGCCCTTTAAACTGAGGTGAGTCTGCTAAGTCGGGAAATTCCCTGACTTGAGCTACCCACCTAAGTAGCGAAAATCCTGTCCATGGTCATTTGAATGAGGAGAAGGTACCTACATGTATAGTGGTGTTACAGAGGTGCTTACGTAGTGCCTAGTGTGATTGCAGAGTAGCAATGTCACTCTGAGAGGGGCAGTAGTAGGTTGGTTGAACCAAAGATTAAGGGTTGCAATGACTTTCAATATGTGTCCTGCATTATAAGTCCACAGCAGATGAAAGGACCATTGAACTTATGAGAGGTGTATCTGACAAGTTTCCAATGGTAACCTGGCCCACCTAGGCACACCCCCAAATTACTGTAAGGATCTAAAGGAGGGGCCAGGGAGAAGGGGTGCTCTGTTCCGATGGGAACAGATTTGGTAGATCCAAAATCCTGACAGATTGGAATTTTCTCCCTAGGATTTTTTTAACACCAAATTTTAAATACATTTACCCTGGTTTATCTCCTTTTATTCCTTCCATTTTGTTTTGTAATCTATTCCTTTCATTTCCAACAGTCTTGAACTGAAAGAGCGAGCAGGATGATATTCCTGATGCTGCTCCCCTAATGGTATAGCATTTATTACATGTTCAGTGGACACAGATGAGCATTTCCATGGTTAAGAATTTTCTTTTCCTCCCCAACTAGTGTGGTGCTGAGACTCAACAAAGCTTATTATACACTAACAAACAGAATGACATATCTGGCTCCCCTCAGTATGAAAACCTGTGCCATATAAATGTGAAATCTTTCAGTTTATCCAATCCGTACAGAGTTTTTTTTTAACATTGTATGGCATATATTCACAGATATTTCTGAATTACCATAGGATCACCTCCATATTTTATTCTCATCATGTTTTACAGGAGGGCAAGAATGCATTTTTGCTATGCATACAATGAACAAGTGCCTGTTGAACATATAACATGGAAGCGCAAAATTATAACAGTGAAATTGTGTTGAGTCAAACTTGGATAACACGAAATTCTGGTTATGTCGAAGTCCTCGACCATTCCTGTAGCAGAATAGTAAATCTCATAGAACAACGTCTTGTTAAACCAAAATTCTCCACTGGTAACTCTGGATTAGCTGAACTTGTCTAAGCTTGTCATATGACCACACCGACCTATCTTAGTGGGGTTAGACCACACAAGAGCGGAACATCTTGGAGCACTGGGCAAGCCATCATTGGACATTGAGATCTCTCCGTGAAAGGATGTGAACAGCCTGCAAGTATGACTAAACTGGTGAGAAAGTTAAAAGTGTTGCTGATCAAAGAGAAGGTGAAGTGGATGCAGCAAGTTGAGAGCCGTCGTGCAAAACAGAAAGTGGACATTGCAAAGGAGTGGGACATTCCACCATCAATTTGTCCACCATTACGAAATACAGGTGACATTTTGGAACAATTCAACAAACAGGCATTCCCTCCAACAAGGACGAGGATGAGAACAGCTGCCTATCCAGACATTGAAGAAGCTCTGCTAACATGGTTCAAGGCAACCCAAGCAGAGACTGTTCCCAAGTCCAACCCAATTCTACAGGAAAGGGAGGTTGCCCTGGCAGTGATGGATGGCTGAACCAATTAAGACAAGGCACTGCATTGTCTTCACATGGTATGCAGTGGAGGTGCAGCAATTATGGTAGTAATGACAGATGATTAGCTCCAAAATGCTCTTGGCCACATCCTGAATGAGTATGCACCAAGAGACATTTTTAACGCAGGTGAAACCAAACTGTTTTATCATCTTTTCCCAGACCGCTCGCTTAAAGATGAAACATATAAGAGTGGAAAGTGGAGCAAGGAATGTGTCACAAGTCCAAATATGGATGAACATATTAAATGATGTGCAAATGAGGGGAATTAATCATACAACGTACTTCTCAACATTTGCCCACAGCATGTGCTTTGGTGTAGAGTATTTCTGCCACATAATCAAGGTAGGTTTATAATATTTATTTATAAGTCTTTATGTCTAATTGATATACCATTATCCAGATGATTGGAGGATTTCACAGCTCTGAAAACACAAAATTCTCGGATTTCCTTTTGATCACATATTACAGGTACAATATCTCAAAGGTAGATATCTTGAAAGTAACTAACAATAAAAAATTAACATACCTTTGAATTCAGTGTGCACTATTTGTATTGTCACAATTGTATGTATTTTACAGCTCAGTACAAATTCATTGCAGAACAGTATGTTTCGTAGAATTCTTATCAGATTTCTAACATGAATTTTGCAAACGTATAAAGTATTGAAGCAGCCTCTGGTAGTGTTACACTAGAATCTTACAGCTCACCATCAATATAATCAGTGAAACTGACAGTCTGTCTTTCTAATTCAAACTGTTTACAATTTAATAAGTTCTTCTGAACTCCTTAAACTCCTCTTCCCACTCCCACCAAATAAGGTTCACCAGACTAATCTTGGGGAAGGTGGGATTGTCCTATGAGGAAACATTTAGGAGACTGGGCCTGTATTCTCCTGAGTTTCGAAGCGTGAGAGGTGATCTCATTGGAGTGTACTAAATTCTTCAGGGCTTGACAGGTTAGATGCATTGGAGTCTGCAAATGTGATTTGCTAAACAAATACCTTATTATGAACTTAAAAAATCCTCTCCTTCTTGCTTGATTTTTTAAGGAAGATTTGCAGTTGCTCTTTTGAATGGACAGGAATCCTCAACACGGGGGCTAAACGTGCAAACAGTCCATAAGTTCTTTTTACTGCCATTACCCAACTTTTGAATACATTCCAATTATTTTACTAATAGTAGTAAATGCAAGAAAAATTGTTTTAGATCAATTAAATCTTCTTGAAATCTAATTTTATCAATTAGAAAGCAAAAGCTTTGACGATTAGTTGAAAGACACAATCATGAAATAAGAAATACAGGGTTCACATCAAACACTCACCAGACAACATTTTATCCATGTTAACCTATTTTGGGTTTATGGTAGAAAACCTTTTTTATCAGATAATATTTACAAACAGGTGTCTGTGTTTCCTACTTTCAAATTACTATTGTTAAAAACATCAGGTAATTGGTCATTCCGCCAGAAAACAATTTTCAGGATTTGATTTGACGAGTGCGTATATATCACTTCCTGTTTGGTGACTGACATTCAGTTCTATTATCTAAAAAGATTTTTTAAAACTAATTCTTTAAAGAACATGGGTGTGAAATATGCATTGTGTTACATCTGTTTTTCTACAAAGTGATCTTGTGATCTTAGATCACTATATAAAGTCCAGCTGTAATGTTATGTCCTAGATAGTGTTATTGGAGATATGTCAGTGGAGCAAACGGTCCGATGATAATGACAAAAGAATTGCCCTCTGTTATGCCATCAGCATTTCCTCAATCAACTCTGTAATGTGCCAAGCAGAAGTAGCCTAAATCTTCACTTTTTGAAGAGTACCTTTTATAGTGGATTACATTAAATATACATTCTTCCCCTTGTTGAAGAACGGTAGTGTGCATCCAATCTATTTTTAATCATAGGACACTGAACATTAAAAATATCACAAACTTAGCTTAAAAGGATGTTGCATGTCTTGACTTAATTAATTATTAATGTCTATGCTGCCTCTGAAATCTGTGACTTATATCAAAGGCATTCAACAACTAAGAGGATGCCAAAAATACGTTCTATTAACTTTCACTTTCTAAGTCTCCTTTGGTGTTGCTCACAGGTGAAGAAAGGGTATGATATTTTATGCTTTAGAGCGTACAATATATCAAGCCATTGATCCCAATGTTGAGCTAGGAACCTTAAGGGCGAAATTGATCATGGAAAAGAAAATTGGACAGGGTATAAAAGGAAGTGCCAATTTATTACGGCCTGCTTTAAGCCACTGCTGAAGACCAACTTCACCCCTCCTTGTTTCTGGTGGTACCCTTGCCATTATGCCAGAAAGTTGTGTATTCAAGCTCCGCTGCAAACCTAAGCATTTAATATGGACTGACACTGTAGTGCAGGACTGATCGACTGCTGCACTGACAGACATCTATCAGAAGAGACATTAAACTGTGCGTGAGTTCAGGTGGATGTGAAAGATCCCACGGAGCTACTTTAATAAAGTAGGGAACTCACCCTGTGCACTTGCCAATAACCTTCTTTCAATGAACACTAGCCAAAACACATTATCTGGTCAGTCATTTATTTGTTGTTTGTGGGATCTTGCTGTACGTAAATCGATTGCATCATTTCCTACAAAACAGCCATGACTACATTTCAAATACTAACGCATTGGTTTTCAAGTGTTTTAGGACGTGATAAAGTATTACGCAAATGCAAGTTCTTCAGTTGTCTCAGTAGTTAACTGTGTAAACACATTATGCACAATGCCATTTCAATTCCAGAAATGCCAGTCGGGTTTCCGTTCCTGTGATGGCCTTATTGTTCCATTCCTAGCTATGGTACAGGAACTTTGGTTTCAATTTTTCAGACTGTTATGTTTTTATTTCTGGAACAAAACAAAGCTGGCTCTCAGATAATTCTGGGAAATACAGCAATCTAGCCTTAGTGAGCAGGGTGCAGATCAAGTGCAAGGGCGAGTGACCTGGAAGCAGGTCTCCTGCTTTGGGCAATTTGGTAGCTCAGATGCAGTCAAGGCATAGACCTACTCCCTAATAGGGAAAAGCACTGATGGTAGGGCCTGGAAATGGAATGGTATCTCCTTCTCTGGCCTTGATGATTGGCACCTTCAAGATGATATCTTGTAGATGGAGATTAATGAACTTGAAACTCCTGGAGGAGTGGGAGCTGAAAGTATAAGTGGTGCTTTACCTGAATTCTACAGTCTGTCTTTGGGATCACTGCAGAGACTGTAGTCATTGGGGTCCAGGACAGTTAACAATGTTATATTTTCTGGGTGAGTGAGAGTTCTGGGCAAATGTTATATCATCAGGATAAGGTAGGAAGCCAATAGGAATCCCACTTCACATGATTACAGTAACTTTGTTTGGTCTATTCCTTTTTTAGAAGCAGACCAGGAGTCCAGGAAAGCCTTGAAAACCAAGGACAGGATTAAACAGGCAGATACCCAGGACCCAGGTCTACATCTCTTTACCTTAAAATTTGTGCCTGAAGAATGTACAGTACCCTGGGCATAACAAGCTGCAAAATCAGCTCCACAATATTAATTTTGTTGGCTAATTCTATAGATATTATCCAGATTCAGTAATGTGCAAGGACTGTACAAAATAATGGAGCTTGAAAGTGTAAGGATTTTACATAAGGTATATTCAATCACTTTTCAGGGATTTAAATAATTTTATTGCAGACACCTACATCACTATTATTTCAGATAACAAGGAGGAATTTTGGAGAATTTACCAAAAGCAACCAACAGATGGATATTTGGATTTGTGTGACCATTTCCTTCATCTTAACCCTCAAGTTGCCCATAGTATAAAATTTGGCTGTGGAGTAATTTCCAGTGTAAGTTGTATAGAAAGTCTTACAGAACTGTCTGTTTTACACCATACATAAGAAGATGAAGACAAAAATACATAATACTGGTATTTAAAATATGCACGTGTATGGTTCTGTTAAATATTTTGGCACAAGTCACCTAAGCCAAAGCTGAACTTTGTAACATTAGTAACAAATTTGCTTGTACAAACTCCATTGTTGATTATCTTAATAAAGGCATCCTCCATCGGAATAATCAGTTTAGTGTGATTATTTTAAAGTGTTTATAAGCTAACTTTTTTTTTAAGATGTCTAGACGCAGAAAATTTGTGAAAGATCAACTATGGTACATTACTACATGTAGCCATGGACAGAATTCTGGCATAGTTAAAACACGATTCCATGTTTGGCATTGTTTCAACATTCCTGAAAATGGGACCCACAGTTTCTTTGTAAAATTCACTCCATGGCATTACTTTCATTGCTTAAATGAGAGTGATGTCTCAGAATGGTGCCCTGTACACAGGAACTTTCAATTTATTCTGATACCACAGTTTTAAGTTTTCAGTCTTTTCATTATTAGTATTATATATTACCAGCACATGGCCGCAACAGAAGGCAGCTCACCACCACCTTCTCAAGGCCAATTAGGGATGGACAATAAACGCTGGCCTAGCCAGCGACGCCCACACCCCAAGAATAAATAAATATACACAAAATACCCATGATATTTGATTGGCTTTTCCTCATAATATATATGTTTGCTGCATCAATGTGTGTAAAGAGTTCTTAAAAAAAATAGCTCGCCCAGTGAGACAGCTTTCTAACAGTCTATTAAATTGCATAATATTTTGAAAAAGAAAAATAAAGCAGTTGTGAGGGAATCTATATTTCTGGATTGTTTCTGTATGTTTTCAGGCGGAGGCTGGGCCCTGGTTGAAGGACTACAACTCTCAACATGTCCAAGGCTCTGGCACAAGCACAGAGCGCAGCAGGGGGATGGGCCATGCATGCTCTGTTCCGGGTTTCCTTTGACACTTGCTCAGAAAAGATGCAAAAATGCAACCATGGGACCATATGTGGCCTGAGTAAAAAGCCTACGTGACAAAAGCCCACAACACAGGATTCAGCAGAAGCAGGTTGGAAGCAGTCATTGGCAGCAGCATAGCTGGGGAGCTGGAACTGTGCTTGAGTTTAGACTCTGTGGGGCAGCCTGGTAAATACTGTGGAGCATAGTCTTGGGCAATGTGATTGACTGGCTGGGGCAGCCTGAGCTGGAGTTGGGTTGCCTGACAACTCATTGCAGGTAGAAGAGGCAAGAGGGTTTCCAGGCTGAGTTAGAGCTGCTGTTAAGGAAAATCAGAGGTTAAATCCTCGAAGGAGAGGAGCTGAAATCCCCTATGAGAAAGACAGGGTTTGAAAGATTTTTTTGTGTGCTTCACAGTGATCACTGACGTCTGGATGGGCTGCTGAGAAATTCGTGGGTTCTATGTTGGTTGTGTCTGCCATTTGGCAGGCAGTTTGTGGTTTGTGCTCAATCAGAGTTTTCCTGTTAATTCACGTTTACCTCATGTTAATTCTGGATGTTTGAGCATAAGATAGACAGTATTGACTGCTTACTTTGTTGAGTCTTGTATAGTAAAAATTCTCCTGATTGTTTAAATCCATTGAACCTTGTTGCTTTACTCTTTTAATAACCGGGATTTCAAATTTTGTCTTCTTTACAATGAAATTTACTCGTCCTGACTGGATTGTAACACAGTAGATTTTTATCTTCCTATGGCATGCATTAAACACTGCGACTGCTTATTGACAGGAGTCTGAAGCATTTGTTTATTTAAGACAACATGACTGTTTTAAATTACATACAACACTGTGTTAAGCATTTACAAAATGTTTTCTAAATAATGCTGTTCATTCTGTTTTAAACCTAACAATTGATGTGGCAGTGATGTGATGCTTTACACCATTTCCTAATAACCGATAAGGCAAGAAAACAAACTCACTGTTGTTTCAGTCATGATTCTAATCTTATGTAATCAAGGCTACTCTCAAAGGTCTTAACAGAAATGAATTTATAAGACAAAGGTTTCTGAATTGCAAGAATGGCCAAGGAAGGAAGCATACAATGCTTGGGTAGAGGCAGGGGAAGACTACATTACAATCACCCTGTATTATGAGATTTTAACAGTGGGGGCAAAGTAGAAATTGCTACATTCCAAAGGATGGCTATTTCTCACATGTTATGATTACAAAACAATATTAAACAAGAACAAAATGGCTCCAAAATATTTTGTAAAATAGGCTGTTTAGTCAGACCAACTTGAAAACTGCATCCAGTTCTGGTCATTTGTACAGTCTTCTGTTCCAGTCATCAAAAAACAAGGGAGATATTTGGGTGGAATTTAACATCCCTCTTTCCCACCCCCTAAACGGAGGTGCGTTCAGAGCTGGGGTGGGGTGGGGGGGGGGGCGGTGGCGGATGGTGGGTGGATAGGTGTATGATCTGCCAGGAGGGTGCGGTGTGGAGATCCTGCAGCCTTCTCAACCCCCTCCAATTAAGTCTGCGGTGGGAAGGCTTGAGGACAGCCTTCCTGTCTGGGGGCCAGTCGAGGCCCTCAAGTGTGGTGGACTTACCTGCAGCCTCCTGTGTTGGGGCGGTGGGGAGTGGGCAAGTCCTACATACTCAGGCACTCTGTGCTATATCGAGGGATCCTGAATCACAAATGGGGAGAACTGCAGGAAGTCACCCCGTCATCCCTTTGCTGTTGGTCGCCCCTCCACCCCCAGTCTCACTGGTAACCCCCTATCCCACCCTACTACCTGACTCCAGAGGGTCTATCATCAGTCCTTTGCATTGGCCCAAGTGCAGTAACAGCAGTGGCTACCAATCTCAGAGGCACTGCCTCTAATTGGCCAGCAGCTCCTGGAGGCAGGATATCCTTCCCACATTAGATGATTCAGCAATTTAATTCCCCCTTAGAGCCTGGAACCCTGATGGCAGGGTTCTCGTTGTCAATTAGACACTTTATTCCATCGGGTCTTCCAGAGATCAGGTCAGTGGGAATGTTACCAGATTTCATCATAGAACTTGGGTCTCCCAAAATTCCACCCATTCAAGTGCTGAATGGAGTTCAGAAAAGAGCCATAAGACTGATTCTAGCATTAAAGACTGAATTATTAGGAAAGACTGGAGAAACCTGGGGTACATTTTCATCCTTGGCACCCTGGCAAGAGCTTGAAATTCCTAGCATGTGAATCATTGTGCTAGGAACAGTAAACACAAAATACAACATTTTAGCCTTGCAAAGGGGTAACTGAAAGGTATATCTATATAATCGACAATATATATATTAAAAAATTGAGCAAAATTATGGTACCCACTGAAGCGGGTTTTATGGCTGGAGGGGCCATAGAATGTGCAGGAGCAGGCGAGTTAGATTCCCAAAGGCAGAAACTGATGGCAGCGGGTGGGAAGGCAGCAGGGAGGTGAACCTGCATCAACCCTGCAGATAGCCAATTAAGATTGTTAAGAAGGCAGTTGAGAGACATTTGTATGTTGCTGAACACAATTAAATGAGTGGTGAGCGGGTATCATGGGCCATCAGACCCCTGATCAGTGAAAGCTGGCGCTGTTGAAGCGAGGTTGTCTGAAGTGGAATGTCAGCCATTTTGTAGCTGCCTTCCACCGGAGGCCAGGAGGAGTTCAGAAAGCTGTAGGCTGAGGGGTAGAGATCGGGTGGAGAGGGCCTGATGGTACAGGCTGAGGGGTACAGATTAGTGGGGAGGGCCTGGTGGCACAGGCTGAGGGGTATAGATCGGCACTTTAAATCCAGGGGCAGCAGCCATTCAAAGGGATAAAATCAGACCCATGGTGATCACAAATATTAATAGTCGTTTCATAGTATAGAACTTGAGTATTGCTGAACAAAGACACAAGTTGAAACTTTTCGTCTTGCGCTCATCAGGGCAATCCTACCAAGGGCAGGAGTTTCGGGTGGTCAGGCGGGTGTGGCAGGCAAGGCCCGGGAGTGGCTGGGAAAGGGCCCGCTTCCCACAATTGGCCCCCAACCATGATTTCGCGCTGGCTGCCCAATTAACGGCCAGCCAGCGTGAACTGCGCTCTGAAAGGCTCAGCGCTGCCGGATGGGGGCAGGAGGAGGGCGAGTGCTGAAGTCAGCACAGGCGCGAGGGAGCGAGCAATGAAAGTTCCATGAAGGCAGAGTTGCTTCAGGGAGCTGAAGAAGTTTAAAACCAAAAAATAAAGATTTTAAGATCCCAGAAAAAAATTCCACACACAGGACTCACTCACCTGAACACATAGGTAATAAAAATTCTGTCAAAACATTTTAAAAGATAATTTAACTCGGAAACCTCATCCCGCCCGTGGATGAGATTTCTTCAAAAATCCAAAGGCCGCCTGGCCGATTTATCCATCCGCCAAACATAAGGTTGGATGGGGAGCAGAAAATTGCTCTTAATTAATATGTTAAAGGCCTTAATAGGCCCCTTAATTGTTGGCAGGTGCACTGTCAACTCTCACGCGCGACCACTGACCGAAATATCGGGTTAGTGTGTGATGATGTCAGGTCGCACACCCGACATCTTCGCCCACTATTCTACTCCCGATCGGGTTGGGCGCACGCCCGCGCGACGTAAAATTCTGACCCAAAATTAAAGGGAACAGCAATTTATACCTCATGAGAAGAGAGTGCTGATTTGTTAGCAAGTGGACTCTGATTGGTAGAGGTGCTGCCATGGAGAATGCACCAGTTAACTAATGACTGACAGTTAACTGGCAAGATTTGTTTAAATTCAAACCAGGCAGGTTGACTCTGATTGGTCAAGACATTGCCAAGGGGAATGAACTAAATAGGCCGTTGCCTATTTTGCTTAGTTGAAACAGGCACAATGTGTGCACAGGTTCTTTCTGTCTGCAAAAAACAGGGCTGATGTCAGAACTGACATCAGCGCCTGCCCATGCCGATGTCAGCACCCGCCCACGCCAACGTCAGCCCCCACCCGTGCTCAGGCTGACGTCAGCCCCTGCCTGTGCCTGCGCTGACATCAGTGCCTGCCCCCTTCCCACCCCCCCCCGGCAGCGCTGAGCTTCTCAGTGCGCATTTCACGCTGGTTGGCCGTTAATTGGCCATCCAGTGTGAAATCAGGGTCAGGGGCCGACTGTCCATTCCCCGGCTGATCCTGGGCCCGGCGTCCTAAAAATTCTGCCCTAAGTCACCAAACAGTAAAAAAGGAATGCTGAGCAATGCAACATGTAAGGTTAAGGTCACAGAGTATGTACTTCAGCCACAGAGATTTTGTTTGAGTATAATGCAGAATGGCTCACTTGGAATAGACTTTGCAAACTGTGAATATTAAAAATGTCAACACAGTCCCCTAATTACTATTAAGTAAACAAATCAGATTCTAGTCATATGGTCAGTTCCATATATTGCTGGATCAAAACGATTTCGAAATAAGTTTTACAATCACCCAGGAGGGCAAAATTTTATCTGACACATATCATTTTAAATCCCTTATCTCACTGTTTTCCAGGATTAGAAAATACAAAAATTTCATATTTCAGTACAAAGTCTCAATTTTTGTTACAACTCAATGTGAAATGTGAGTCCCAAGAATATATTGCAAAGTTGAACTGTTCACCAACACTTTCACACTGCTACATGCTAAGTTTCCACTTTCCCGTTCCAATGGTCTAAAGCAAACCCTTGCCTCTATTGAGCTTTTGTACAACCTGTCTTCTACTTAGTTGGAAACATAATCAGACTTCAAAGAACAAGCTTTTCAACCAATTAAGAAAGGGGTTTTTAATGAGCTGGGTTAGTTAAGAAGGACAGAGTAAATTGTAGGAAGAAAATATAAAATATACATAAAAGAATTAATTAATTGATCAAAACAGTTAGATAATGAAGGATAAATGTAAAAATCATTTTATTTTGGTATTTTTAATATTTTATGTTAGTGATAGTTTGACAGTAAACCAATTTCTGATATCTTCTCAGCAGTATTGGTACAAAATTAAAAATGGAGGGTCTCCATCAGTATTCCTTGTAAACAAAAGCTACAAAAGATTAATACATAACTGAAACCATTGACAATTTGCTTTTGATTTACATTTCACTTTACTCCCCTCGGGTATATAGTTCTGTTAGTGGCAGCAGCCCTATGGTACCCCAACAAATAATCTTTGTTTATGTATGAGTTCAAATAATGAGAGCCCCAGCTGAGCTTGGGCTTGTCCTGACCCAGACCATGTGTGCACATGCAAGCACCCACACACTTTCCAGCAAGGGCCACTAAGGAGCGACATGGGTCAAAAATCATTCACCTCCTTCGTACACAGGACACAAGACACTTAAACGTCAAACACTTCCCCCTTTTGGTGAGAAGGTGCTCTGAAAAGTTGGACCACCACAAAGACAGCTTCAGTTTCCATCCTTGGTTTCTGAGGAGTGTAATATTCATTGCCATGTTCCAAGGTAGATCAGAACCTGGCTACGTTTCTCCATCCACAGGTTTCTCTCTCTTGCAGGTAGCACCATCACAGCTATCTCTGCTCAGGTCAGCTAACTCAGTAGACATCAAGGATAACACTGGGAATTTTCAGGATTGTATAGCTGAGTGATGCATAGCATTTCTTGGCTCACTTGACATCAGAAGAGTTACTATTTTTAAGATAGGTATTCCTGTTGGAACAATGAGTACTCATCATGGGGGATTTACTTCAGAAAAGCTGCAGAATCAAGATAAGGAGCCAGCGTGAATAGTCGTCATTCTAGCTACTAACTTAACAGGGTGAGTAATGCCAGGGGAGCAATACATTTATTCGTTAATTGTATTGGGTGATTTTAGAAAATGCAGCTCTCAGGGGGAGCACAACCATGGTGCCACTCTAACAATGTAGAAGTACTGTTTACTCCCAAAGTCAGCTTCTCCCAATTAACTCATTATTTACTACTTCAAACCCAAAGGCTGCTGGAGGGAATTTGAGATGTGGGAACTGGTTAGTTAGGTTAATGGCTTTTTGGTACCAACATATGATTGAGTAGTTGGACATGAGTTTGTGCTCAAAATGTCTCAACTGTAATATCCAAATATTGACCTTAATATCATGGAAGGGACCTGAAGAGTCTGTGAGGCATCAATCAGCAGGTTGACATAAATAAATTCAAAACATCAAATTAATCTTGCAGATCCACTGATAGCAGCAACTGCTAGAGTTCACTGATGCACTAACATAATAGACACTTAAAAAGGATAACATTTTATACAGCTTAAACCAACAGCTGTTAAAAGCAGCTTATACACAGTGCTGGCATCAGAATGCATTAACTGGGCCAGCTCACTCAACATGATCTGTAACATGTCTATTTTTCCAACTTCCATCACCTCAACCGCTAAATACTGTATTAGCTGAATTTGAGAAACAAGCTTGAGTAAGACAAACTGGCCCAAATGTTTAGTGGTTCCTCCCTTATACCAATTTCAAATAAAAGCACAAGAAAATTAAAAACCAAACCTGGGGAGATACCACTGAAAATTCTTCAATTTTCTAAATCAAATCTGAGATCTAATGGGGCGTACACAAAATGGGAGCATTAACCTCAGCTCACCTGAAACAGAAGAGCTGTAAATCTCAAGATCTCCCAATTCATTGCTGCCTTTGTGCCAATTGAACACCTAGGGAGGAATTTAATTCCTTCAGCAGAAGCAGGCGGGGAGGCTGGTGGTATGGCTGTAGAACCGGGAGGTGCGGCAGGTGGCAGAGTGCCCATCGCCTTCTCAACTCTCCCCTTGATTAAGTCAGAGGCAGGAAGGCTGAGGACTGTCTTCCCACCTGGTAGCCAATTGAGCCTTTAAGTGGCCAATTAAGGACAACTTAAGTGCCTCTTCCCACCTCTGGCTGGCAGCAGCAGGGAGCTGTTTGCCACATGGGGAACCACCCAATAAAAGCTGGCAGGCTCCATGCGGGCTTGGGGACAGGGCCTACTAATTGGATACCCTATGACCCCTGATTTGATACCCTATGGCCCATTTCGGGCCTTCTCAGGCAAGGGCCAGTCTGGCTGAAAGAGTCCCCCATCCCCTCCATTGCCAAGGCCTGCCTGACTGGCCCCACTGAGCCCAATCCGTTCACCTGTATTCTGGGCTCTTCATCATGGCTGCTGTTCCGGGGCTGCTACAGCCCAGCACTGACCACTGCTCTCTGTGGTGTTGCTGAGATTGTAGAGTAGCCAGCCCTCCGACTGACTGACAGTTCTTAGAGGCAGCCTCTTCACCTTTAAACACATGGGAGCCCTGATGGCAGGCAGTTAACTGCTTGATTGACATTTAATTACGTCAGGGCTTCCGAAAATGGCCAGGACAGGGATGCCACCAGCTTTCTGGCCACTGCCTTGGACAGTAAATTCAGCCCTATTCTCCTGGAGAAGTGGGCCATTAAAGCATTATGAGGAATTTGGGTGACAAAGTTAGCGTGCTCCCACACAATATCCTATTCATGGAAATTAATATGCATTCCAGTTGCGTAAGCTTTCATTAATTCTGAAATTTGGCCATGGGCTGTAGAAGCTGCATTCCTGTTTGTTTCTTTCCCCATGCTCTCCAACATTCTCAAACTGGTCGCTACTATCCTTCACATGAAAATTATTTTGTGTGAACTCTTCTGAATGTGCGTGAAGTGAAGGAAGATAAGAAAAGTTCAGACACCAGAGGATTATACCCAGTTCCATTGGAGGATGTCAAAAACATAATGAAAATGATTATCACTCTAAAGAGGTAGAAAAGTTTTGCATTCCATTGAGTATTCTCTTCTGGTATGAAACATACCAAGATCTATTAAGATCAAGCCACCTGAAATAGAAATTTGTTTTCATTTGAAAAATAACAGTAATCTCTCAAGCACTCCTGCATTCTATCCATGTCAATCAACTAAGCAATTTGCTCTTTTAAATTAACATCCAGATACAGAGCAAGGACAGTGTTTAAAATAAAATCTCAGTGACTAGGACTTTTGCATCAGCTCAATGGGGAGAACAAATGCAGAATAGCATTTCTCAAGGCACAATTCAACAGAAAAGCCTAGTAAGGTAATCATTTAACTGCCTTCAATAAAGAACTTGAACCAAGCATTTAAGCATTCAAGGTATGCATTAAAACGGATTTCAGGAAATAATGTTTACCTAACCCACCCAGTGGGAAACTTGATGGGGGTTGATTTTCATTATCTTTAACTGATATCAATGGTCCATAACAGTGATGCACTTGCTCCACTCTGATGCGAGGTGTTCAAATACCTGGCTGTTTCAGGTGATAGGCCCCATCTAATTTGGAAATGGAGGCACTATGATGTTAATAGTTTGTCATTGTAATCATAACAGGTTGAAGCCTATGCAGTTAAGGCTCCAATCAGTTTCACAGGCAATGGAATCAAAAATTCTACAAAACAATGCACTGAATTACTTTTGTGGGCTTCAAAAGATCTGATCTACAGTGACCCTGAAAGCCCCCCCACCCTCAATGATAACCCATCAAGGCCCCCCTCCCCCAAAAAACGTAGTTTGCTGCCAGCAATCCTGGCCCAATCTTGAGACCACTAGCTTGATAAATTAATGAGATTAGGACCACAAAATCAAGTGATCTTCTACAGCACTGGAGCAGGTGGTCATCCAATGCACTCCACCAGCTGGTCACCCGAAGGACAAAATCAATCCCAATGTAATCAGAAAATGGCCTCCGGTCTAACTCACTATTGATATCAAAGAAAAAAATCAGGCCATGTGTAAAATAAGCAGCCAATCTGATCATGCCCGTTTTCTAAATCAGGCGGATTAGTTCAAAATTATCACTGTCTTCTTTGGATATCAAAATTCTTCTCAGTAAATGGAGAATATTCAAGTTATAACTGTTGTCCCTGGTTTTAGCTAGCTCATCAATTCTAGATTGATAAAGTAATAAAATATCTCTAAATTCCAAATATAGTACAGTTATTCTTTTGTTCTTACAATACAAAAAGTACTGTTTTCACTTGAAATTGGTAGATTATGCGCCAGCCTGACATGATGGAATTGGAATTGTTGAAGGCCTTCACTGAATAAGAGAAGATTACGAACAAAATTCTAACTGATAATGTATTGTAACAAGTTTAAAGCTGATGTATCAAGACTGAATTTTCTGAACACCTGTCTGCCTGCCATGAGCATACATCAAGAAATCGCATAAAAGCTTCTATAATTTTGTGACCACAAGAAAGATAGACAAAAAATCGTGAATAGCACAGCAGCAAATAATGCGGATAAGGATCTCTACTAAGGGTGTGTTTGTAAAATCAATTTCATCAGCAAAACCTTGTTAGGAAGAATCCACAATGTGAAATTTCCATTGCAGAAGTGCTAAGACAAAGGGGTGCAAAGACACTCCATTTCCTGTTGCGTACTGTTTATAAGCAATTCAAGACACAAAGTGAAAGCAGCTCATTGTAAGTGGATCAAAATCAGGATGCTGAGCTGTGTGGTTCAGGAAAAATACTTCTGTTAATGTCACAATAGGCAAAATGCATCCACATCAAGGAATAGTTCCAGGTTAAACCGTAAGCCTAATATGAATAGCTATTTATATGAATTAGCTTTTCGCATCAATTAGGTCAACAAAATGGTATCCTTTTCTGAGACAAAGAACACTCTTTGTCCAAAAGTATATATATTAACATCTGTTCTTATTTTTTATGGCAGCTACTTTCCTTCCTGATTGCTTTCTTGTTTTATCAAATTTGCTTACAAAAATGAGCATCACTGAACCTCTCCTGCATTAAACATGTCTGTCTACATGGGTTAACGTATTCAGGGACACTCATTTTCAGCTTGGGATTGTTACAGGTGGTCTCTGGTGTGTCTCCACAGAGCAACAGATGGAAGAATGAATGCTCACACACAAACAGGCCTGGTGTTTTATTAAGCATGTATTCAAAAACTGGGAATCGAAAAATCATCAAGGTTGGACCTGTAAAACTCAACTATCTAGTTTGGATAGTTGGTTACTGTCGATTGAAGCTGGTAGTGGAAGGAGTTAGAAATACAGAAGACAGCAACAGAAGTTCTCAAAGATCAGAGTTATTGCATGGCCGGTTTAATGAGTAACCCTATCATAAAAGAACCTCGATTAATTTCTTCAGAGTTGAATCAGATGATCACATCCAATACCCAAAAAATAACCTTGGAAATGGCTGCTTGCCAGAAGCTAATGGATTAAACAGTCACCTTTCTTAGCACTTGAGAGTCAATGTCATGGCTGATAAGCTAATACAGATTTTAGTCTGCCACCTTTACTCATCATTAAATACACCAATCTTTACTTACAACCCTGTTCTGCTGCATTAGGTAATGGAATTGCTGCAGTGCAAATCAGATGCAAGTGGGAGAAGAAGAGGCACCTACAATAATTAGTGTTTTGCTTAAGTCTGATTTTACTAGAACATTCAATTACAAAGTACTGAAAAGTATTATCTTAGTCTTAAGAACGTGACCTTTAGTTCAAAAGATAAATTCATGCTTTGCACACAATCAGTAGCACAGAGCTGAAATAATGAACTTACTAAAATTGACTTGGTAATTCAATTCATTCTAGAGATACTCATTTTTGATTGATTCCTAGTATTGAATGTCTCTGTAAAGAGGAAAGATGAGAGAGAATTGGGGCAGGATTTTCCTGCAGGTTCTGGAACCCCAATGTCTGGACTCACTTGCCAGCATTGAGACTGGCTCCTGGAGGCAGCCGCCTAATTGGTCACCTCCGAGCTCACCATCCAATTAAAGATGACGGGTGAGCTCCCGATGCTGCTGGCCCGATCAGAGGGCCAGCAGTTCTGAAGCTTCAGCAGACCCACTGGGAGAGGTGAGGCAGGATGGAAATCGAGATGGTGCCTCCAGGGGTAAGCTTAAACTAAAATTTCAGATAGGCCCAGTCTGTTTTTCCCAAAAATATATTTTATTCATAAAATTTATAAAAGTACATTACATAACAATTTAAAGTTGACTTTATATAGAGTACAAATGAGATCAGTGTCTTTCAATACAATGAGTGTGAGGGACTCGGAGATGCCTCAATACAATTACAGCTTATATTTACAATATTCATTCTATTTCCAACATACAGCTCGAGGAGTTTTACACAATTTCCAACCCCTCAGTGAACCATGGTTAGAGGGTCCAGTGGCCTTTCCCCATTGTACTTTTGTAGCGGTTGTCCCAAGCTGTAGTGCGCCCCCAGCACCTAGCCCTGGGCATTGGAATGTGCCTGTTGCTATTCTTTGCACTGGAAGGCCAGCGAGTTCCAGGCAGACCAAAAGGTTTCTTTTAAAGCATTGATAGTCCTCCAGCAGCAGACGATGTTTATCTCAGTGTGCATCTCTGGGAACAGCCAATGCAGCACAGAATCACTCCACATAACTGAGCTGCTTGCTATGAACCTCGATAAGACCCACTACATCTCCTTCCAGGCCTGTTTTGAAAAGGTACATTCCAGAAGAAGGTAGCCAACCGACTCTTGCCCATCACAGCTGCCTTGAGTGCAGCGTGTGGAGAAGGTGAGATTCCAGGCATGTAAGAAGGATCTGACCACCAGCCAAGTTACATCTTAGTACCAGTTTGAAAGTTCTGGCAATGACGCAATCTGCCAAATGACTTTAATATTCTACTCAGGGAACCATCCAACAGGATCCACCATCTTTTTTTCCTGCAAAGCCTCGAGGACATTATGTGCTGACCACTGTCTGATGAACTTGTGGGTTAAAGGTGTTTCTCTACATAAACCTTTCCATGAGGGACAGATGGTATGGCATGGTCCAACTGAATGGAGCATTCCGCAGCAACATGACAAGACCCATCCTTTGCAGCACCAGAAACAGATAGATCCTCAACATGTAGTGACACTTGGTGTTTGCATACCAAGGGTTTATGCACAGCTTGATGCTGCCACACACAATGGTGGCCATCAGGATGAGGACTTTACTACCCCTTTGTCTACAGGTTTGTACATTATGTCCATGCGGCTATTGTCGATTTTTGATCTCCAGACAAAGCAGAAGCTGGTTCAGGTGATTGCCACAGCAAAGGAGTGGGGTATGGGCCAGGCTAGTACAACGACACCGAGAGCACCTCACACCTGATGACCAGATTCTTAACCGCAATGGATTTGGAGCATCACTCCTGCAGTCCTAGTTTTTGTTTTACCGCATTTACAAGCTCCTTCTAGGCTTTTAGCGCATGCCCCAGTCTGTCTGAACCAATCACCAGTACCTTCAGATAATCTGACCTGACTGTGAAAGAGACATAGGATAACTTGGCTCAGTTCTCAAAGCACATGGTCTCACACTTGCCACAATTTATATTGGTTCCTAAGGCCAGTTTGACCTACTCGTAGATGCTCATCAGTCTGCACAATGACAGCAGATCTGAGCAGATCCCTACATCATGGTTCTAAGATTATATTGCAAGATACTAGAGCAGAGGTGTTAATCAATTAATTTTGAATGGGTTAGCATATTCACTTAAAAAACCCAAAAAGAGGAATTTACACACAAAATATTTCCATGTCATTATTGCGAGATGAACAGAAACTTGCAAATTGGAATTTTATTAGGTATGCCACAGGCTTTGCCACTCGTCACACGTCCAGTTATAGTGCACCCAATTTTCTAGGCCACGCTTTTTCATTAAACAAATAAGATACATGAAAGAAATTAACTGGCCTTATTCTAATGGAATGTTCATAGTTTATAATTAATATTAGAGAATGCATTATAGCATTGAAATGACTGTTTTCTACTGTATTGTACTGTTTATGGTATAAACTCCTTTCGTGGAGACACTGAGGACAGATGGTGCTGTTGTAGTGGGGATAGCCATTGCTGTCAGGGGTTGGGCTACTCTATGTGCCATGGAGTGTACACAAAGGAGAATTCCCCTATCCCAGAGTCAGCTGGGAAGCCACCAGGGGCATAAATTTCCCCCCGTCGGGGAGGATTGTGCGGTGTGGGTGCAAACCGTGCTGCAATTTTACGTGGCCGGGCAAATTAAGGCCCGCCGAGTGTGATGCGCGGCTGGAAGTGCTGAGTGCTCCCTGTGCGGGCGCGGGGGGGTGTTTTCCAGATTCGGGGCCTGCGCTCTTTCATGCATGTGCGCAAAAGAGTGCAGAAATCTCCCTGAGGCATAGAGGTGCCTCAGGGAGATTAGTTTAAGGTTTAAAAATTTAAGTGAAGAAAAGGAAATATTTTAAGACATGTTCCCTCATGTGACCGTGTCACATGAGCATGGAGATGTCAAGGAATTTTTTCAAAAAGTTTTCTAAAATGAATAAACCCTTTGTGAAACTTCATCCCGCCGTGGATGAGGTTTCATGAAAAATGCGAAGGCCGCCTGGGCTCTAAACCTGCCCACCAACCTTAAGGTTGGACGGACATCATTCTTAACAATTTTAATTACTTTCTTAATGGCCTTTGACAATTCAGCGGGTGCACAGCTGAGCCGGCTGCATGCCCGCCAAACTGACAATCTAAATGACCCGCGGTGACGTCGGGACGCATGCCCGATGTCACCATGCTTCATTTTACGTGTCGGTGAGCGGGCCCCGCCCCAGCTCGCCGTCCCAAAAATTCTTCCCCAGGTTTCACAGCATGGTCTCATCACGGGCTGCAGGTCTATCCATACTGCTGGTGAAGTACCCTCAGAGATGGGAAGAAGCACATAATTGGTCACTTAAGTGGTTCGATTTGGCTCCCGGGTGGCAGCCGCTCTGCCGCCTTTATAACTGATGGGAAATTGGCATCGCAGTGGGAAAACACTCCCCCCACCTGACATCTTTCCACACCATTTTGTCAGCCTTCCCACCTCCCAGCCTGCCATCAATGATGTCAAAATTCCAACCTAGGTGTCCATCCCTTTGATGATACATGGCAATGTTCACACTGCAGGGCAAAGGATTCTAATATTATCACTTAAGTTCATGGAATGATACAGCACAGAAGGAAGCTATCCAACCTATTTTGTCTGCACTGGCTCTTTGAAGGAGCTATCCAATAAGTCTCAATCACTTCCTTCTTTCTGCATAACCCAATAATTTTGTCCCTGTACAAATATATATCCAATTCTCTTTTGAAAGTTATTAGTCACCTGCTTCAACCACCCTTTCAGGCTGTGCATTCCAGGTCATAACAACTCACTGTATAAAACAAATTCTCATCACCACCCCCCACCCCCCCGTTTAGTTCTTCTGCCAATTATCTTAAGTCTATGTCCTCTGGGTACCAATATTCCTGCTCCTCCTGGAAACCGTTCCTTTTTATTCAATCTTTCCAAAACCCCTAATAATTTTGAAGACCTCCATTAAGTCTGCCTTTAACTTTCTCTGCTCTAAGGAGAACAATCCCAGTTTCTGTAAGTTCTTCATCCTGGTTTAGTTTTAGTAAATCTCCTCTGCATCCTCTCCAAAAACTTGTTACCCTTTGCAAAATGCGGTGCCTAGACCTGGGCACAATACTCCAGTTGAAACCTAACCAATGATTTCTGATATTGCAGCATAACTTCCTTGGTTTTGTACTCTCTGCCTCTATTTATAAACCTGTCTTTCTTATTAACAGCTTTATCAGTTTGTCCTGCCACCATCGAAGATTTATGCATGTGAACCCCAAGTTGCACTCTTCCTACAGTCTCCATAAACTTGTACCATTTAAAGTATATTAAGACATTATTTACAGTGGCTACCAGCAAGCTTTTAATAGATGAATGGATCCCTATGAGGCCAGAGTTCCAGGACCTTAACAAAATTCTAATTATTTAACTTGTCTTAGTGCACAACTAAAATTAATTTTAATAACCTGTTGTGTGTCTTTTTGAGCTTTTGCAATGGTTGCGATTGACAGATTGGAATGGTTCTATCGTTTCCTACTGGTTTTGTAGGTAAATAATCCAAGACAATTTTTGTATTTAGCCCTGGCAATAACACTTTATCTTCTGGAATAAATATCATTTATACAATTTAGCATCAATTAGGTCAACAAAATGGTATCCTTTTCTGAGACAAAGAACACTCTTTGTCCAAAAGTATATATACTAACATCTGTTCTTATTTTTTATGGCAGCTACTTTCCTTCCTGATTGCTTTCTTGTTTTATCAAATTTGCTTACAAAAATGAGTATCACTGAACCTCTCCTGCATTAAACATGTCTGTCTACATGGATTAACGTATTCAGGGACACTCATTTTCAGCTTGGGATTGTTACAGGTGGTCTCTGATGTGTCTCCACAGAGCAACAGATGGAAGACTGAATGCTCACACACAAACAGGCCTGATGTTTTATTAAGCATGTATTCAAAAACTGGGAATCGAAAAATCATCAAGGTTGGACCTGTAAAACTCAACTATCTAGTTTGGATAGTTGGTTACTGTCGATTGAAGCTGGTAGTGGAAGGAGTTAGAAATACAGAAGACAGCAACAGAAGTTCTCAAAGATCAGAGTTATTGCATGGCCGGTATAATGAGTAACCCTATCATAAAAGAACCTCAATTAATTTCTTCAGAGTTGAATCAGATGATCGCATCCAATACCCAAAAAATAACCTTGGAAATGGCTACTTGCCAGAGGCTAATGGATTAAACTGTCACCTTTCTTAGCACTTGAGAGTCAATGTCATGGCTGAAAGGCTAATACAGATTTTAGTCTGCCACCTTTACTCATCATTAAATACACCAATATTTATTTACAACCCTGTTCTGTTGCTTTAGGTAATGGAATTGCTGCAGTGCAAATCAGATGCAAGTGGGAGAAGAAGAGGCACCTACAATAATTAGTGTATTGCTTAAGTCTGATTTTACTAGAACATTCAATTACAAAGTACTGAAGAGTATTATCTTAGTCTTAAGAATGTGACCTTTATTTCAAAAGGTACATTCATGCTTTGCACACGATCAGTAGCACAGAGCTGAAATAATGAACTTACTAAAACTGACTAGGTAATTCAATTCATTCTAGAGATACTCATTTTTGATTGATTCCTAGTATTGAATGTCTCTGTAAAGAGGAAAGATGAGAGAGAATTGGGGCAGGATTTTCCTGCAGGTTCTGGAACCCCAATGTCTGGACTCACTTGCCAGCATTGAGACTGGCTCCTGGAGGCAGCCGCCTAATTGGTCACCTCCGAGCTCACCATCCAATTAAAGATGACGGGTGAGCTCCCGATGCTGCTGGCCCGATCAGAGGGCCAGCAGTTCTGAAGCTTCAGCAGACCCACTGGGAGAGGTGAGGCAGGATGGAAATCGAGATGGTGCCTCCAGGGGTAAGTTTAAACTAAAATTTCAGATAGGCCCAGTCTGTTTTTCCCAAAAATATATTTTATTCATAAAATTTATAAAAGTACATTACATAACAATTTAAAGTTGACTTTATATAGAGTACAAATGAGATCAGTGTCTTTCAATACGATGAGTGTGAGGGACTCTGAGATGCCTCAATACAATTACAGCTTATATTTACAATAATCATTCTATTTCCAACATACAGCTCGAGGAGTTTTACACAATTTCCAACCCCTCAGTGAACCATGGTTAGAGGGTCCAGTGGCCTTTCCCCATTGTACTTTTGTAGCAGTTGCCCCAAGCTGTCGTGCGCCCCCAGCACCTAGCCCTGGGCATTGGAATGTGCCTGTTGCTATTCTTTGCACTGGAAGGCCAGCGAGTTTCAGGCAGACCAAAAAGCTTCTTTTAAAGCATTGATAGTCCTCCAGCAGCAGACGATGTTTATCTCAGTGTGCGTCCCTGGGAACAGCCAATGCAGCACAGAATCACTCTACGTAACTGAGCTGCTTGCTAAGACCCACTACATCTCCTTCCAGACCTGCTTTGAAAAGGTACATTCCAGAAGAAGGTAGCCGACCGACTCTTGCCCATCACAGCTGCCTCGAGTGCAGCATGTGGAGAAGGTGAGATTCCAGGCACGTAAGAAGGATCTGACCACCAGCCAAGTTACATCTTGGTACCAGTTTGAAAGTTCTGGCAATGACGTAATCTGCCAGATGACTTTAATAGTCTACTCAGGGAACCATCCAACAGGATCCACCATCTTCTTTTCCTGCAAAGCCTCGAGGACAATATGGGCTGACCACTGTCTGATGAACTTGTGGGTTAAAGTTGTTTCTCTACATAAACCTTTCCATGAGGGACAGATGGTATGGCATGGTCCAACTGAATGGAGCATTCCGCAGCAACATGACAAGACCCATCCTTTGCAGCACCAGAAACAGATAGATCCTCAGCATGTAGTGACACTTAGTGTTTGCATACCAAGGGTTTATGCACAGCTTGATGCTGCCACACACAATGGTGGCTATCAGGATGAGGATGATGTCGGGTACTTTACTACCTCTTTGTCTACAGGTTTGTACATTATGTCCATGCGGCTATGGTTGATTTTCGATCTCCAGACAAAGCAGAAGCTGGTTCAGGGGATTGCCACGGCAAAGGAGTGGGGTATGGGCCAGGCTAGTACAACGACACCGAGAGCACCTCACACCTGATGATCAGATTCTTAACCGCAATGGATTTGGAGCATCACTCCTGCAGTCCTAGTTTTTGTTTTACCGCATTTACAAGCTCCTTCTAGGCTTTTAGCGCATGCCCCGGTCTGTCTGAACCAACCACCAGTACCTTCAGGTAATCTGAGCTGGCTGTGAAAGGGACATAGGATAACTTGGCTCAGTTCTCAAAGCACTTGGTCTCACACTTGCCACAATTTATACTGGTTCTTAAGACCAGTTTGACCTAGTCGTAGATGCTCATCAGTCTGCACAATGACAGCAGATCTGAGCAGATCCCTACATCATGGTTCTAAGATTATATTGCAAGATACTAGAGCAGAGGTGTTAATCAATTAATTTTGAATGGGTTAGCATATTTACTTAAAAAACCCAAAAAGAGGAATTTACACACAAAATATTTCCATGTCATTATTGCGAGATGAACAGAAACTTGCAAATTGGAATTTTATTAGGTATGCCACGGGCTTTGCCACTCGTCACACGTCCAGTTATAGTGCACCCAATTTTCTAGGCCACGCTTTTTCATTAAACAAATAAGATACATGAAAGAAATTAACTGGCCTTATTCTAATGGAATGTTCATAGTTTGTAATTAATGTTAGAGAATGCATTATAGCATTGAAATGACTGTTTTCTACTGTACTGTACTGTTTATGGTATAAACTCCTTTCGTGGAGACACTGAGGACAGGTGGTGCTTTTGTAGTGGGGATGGCCATTGCTGTCAGGGGTTGGGCTATTCTATGTGCCATGGAGTGTCCACGAAGGAGAATTCCCCTATCCCAGAGTCAGCTGGGAAGCCACCAGGGGCATAAATTTCCCCCCGTCGGGGAGGGTTGTGCGGTGTGGGTGCAAACCGTGCTGCAACTTTACGTGGCCGGGTCAATTAAGGCCCGCCGAGTGTGATGCGCGGCTGGAAGTGCTGAGTGCTCCCTGTGCGGGCGCGGGGGGGTGTTTTCCAGATTCGGGGCCTGCGCTCTTTCATGCATGTGCGCAAAAGAGTGCAGAAATCTCCCTGAGGCATAGAGGTGCCTCAGGGAGATTAGTTTAAGGTTTAAAAATTTAAGTGAAGAAAAGGAAATATTTTAAGACATGTTCTCTCATGTGACAGTGTCACATGAGCATGGAGATGTCAAGGAATTTTTTCAAAAAGTTTTCTAAAATGAATAAACCCTTTGTGAAACTTCATCCCGCCGTGGATGAGGTTTCATGAAAAATGCGAAGGCCGCCTGGGCTCTTCACCTGCCCACCAACCTTAAAGTTGGACGGGCATCATTCTTAACAACTTTAATTACTTTCTTAATGGCCTTTGACAATTCAACGGGTGCACAGCTGAGCCGGCTGCATGCCCGCCAAACTGACAATCTAAATGACCCGCGGTGACGTCGGGACGCACGCCCGATGTCACCATGCTTCATTTTACGCGTCGGTGAGCGGGCCCCGCCCCAGCTCGCCGTCCCAAAAATTCTTCCCCAGGTTTCACAGCATGGTCTCCTCACGGGCTGCAGGTCTATCCATACTGCTGGTGAAGTAACTCTTTCCAGTAGAAACACGTTTCCATCTGTTTCAGATGAAGTAACATTGTTTCATAGTTTGCCACTGTGAGATTTGAACTCTTGATCTTGGGGTTACAAATCCAGTACCATAACCACTTGGCTATTTAGGCCAAGCTACCCTCAGAGGTGGGAAGAAGCACATAATTGGTCACTTAAATGGTTCGATTTGGCTCCCGGGTGGCAGCCGCTCTGCTGCCTTTATAACTGAAGGGAAATTGGCATCGCAGTGGGAAAACACTCCCCCCACCTGACATCTTTCCACACCATTTTGTCAGCCTTCCCACCTCCCAGCCTGCCATCAATGATGTCAAAATTCCAACCTAGGTGTCCATCCCTTTGATGATACATGGCGATGTTCACACTGCAGGGCAAAGGATTCTAATATTATCACTTAAGTTCATGGAATGATACAGCACAGAAGGAAGCTATCCAACCTAATTTGTCTGCACTGGCTCTTTGAAGGAGCTATCCAATAAGTCTCAATCACTTCCTTCTTTCTGCATATCCCAATAATTTTGTCCCTGTACAAATATATATCCAATTCTCTTTTGAAAGTTATTAGTCACCTGCTTCAACCACCCTTTCAGGCTGTGCATTCCAGGTCATAACAACTCACTGTATAAAACAAATTCTCATCACCACCCCCCACCCCCCGTTTAGTTCTTCTGCCAATTATCTTAAATCTATGTCCTCTGGGTACCAACATTCCTGCTCCTCCTGGAAACCGTTCCTTTTTATTCAATCTTTCCAAAATCCCTAATAATTTTGAAGACCTCCATTAAGTCTACCTTTAACTTTCTCTGCTCTAAGGAGAACAATCCCAGTTTCTGTAAGTTCTTCATCCTGGTTTAGTTTTAGTAAATCTCCTCTGCATCCTCTCCAAAAACTTGTTACCCTTTGCAAAATGCAGTGCCTAGACCTGGGCACAATACTCCAGTTGAAACCTAACCAATGATTTCTGATATTGCAACATAACTTCCTTGGTTTTGTACTCTCTGCCTCTATTTATAAACCTGTCTTTCTTATTAACAGCTTTATCAGTTTGTCCTGTCGCCATCGAAGATTTATGCATGTGAACCCCAAGTTGCACTCTTCCTACAGTCTCCATAAACTTGTACCATTTAAAGTATATTAAGGCATTATTTACAGTGGCTACTAGCAAGCTTTTAATAGATGAATGGATCCCTATGAGGCCAGGACCTTAACAAAATTCTAATTATTTAACTTGTCTTAGTGCACAACTAAAACTTATTTTAATAACCTGTTGTGCGTCTTTTTGAGCTTTTGCAATGGTTGAGATTGACAGGTTGGAATGGTTCTATCATTTCCTACTGGTTTTGTAGGTAAATAATCCAAGACAATTTTAGCCCTGGCAATAACACTTTATCTTCCGGAATAAATATCATTTCTACCCTTGTGTGTTGGGATATTTTTCCCCTCAAAGCCTTTATAATTGAAATGCACATGGTTCTTAGAAATAGAATTCAAGTGTTAAAACAGATCCTTTTGGAAAATAAGGTAAGAAAGATAACTTCCCTATAGATTTTCAATTTTTCTTCTCACAAAATAATTTCAGGAATTACTGAGGCTTTACTAGATGAGGGATTAAGCATGAGCACCCTGTAGATGCACAGTAGGACAGCCATCAAACTGCAGCTTCCCCAGAGGAAATCCTTCTGTGGTTGCATACAATGTCCCATGGAACAATACGTTAGTAAACCAGCTGCTCTTCTCTTTTGCTGCGACTGAGCCAAGTATGGGATGTGTATTTCAAACAGAATTTCTGGATCGAGTTAGCAGGTTTGTATGTTACTGTGTTCATGTACTTCATTACAGTTGAGCTTTTTAAAATTTGTAATATTGAATGATATAGCTAAGAAAAGGCCTTTCAGGTCATCTTGCCTGTGCTGGCACTTTGAAAGTGCTACCTAATTAGCCTCACTGCCCTGCTTTTTCCCCGAAAGGCATGAAGAGTTACAGTTATAAAGATAGACTTGAGAAACCAAAGCTTTTTTTACTAGAGCTGAGAAGATTAAGGGACGATCTGGTAATTATGGAACATTATGATATTGTAAATAGTGATGATTGTTTCCATTGGCATTGGCTTTCAAAAGGGAATAAACACCTGAAGAGAAAAGATTTGCAGGGCTATAGGGAAAGGTCAGAGCAGTGAGACTAGCTGAGTTGCTCTTGCCCATAGCTAGAACAGGTTAGACAGACAGAATGGTCTCCTTCTGTGCTGGAACCATTCTATGGGCTGGAATTTAGGCCCCACTGTTGCCAAATTTGAAAGTGGAGGGGCTCATAAAATAAAACAGGTGGCCTTCCGACCGCATTGCCACCCACCCCTGATCTGTCTTCTATATTAAGATGTACAGGGAAAGCTACAGGTAGACCACTTGCCCTTAGATCTATTGAGGCCCTTAAGTAGACATTAATTGCCAGTTAAGGGCCTTATTCCACCTCCACCACTACTTTACATATGGCAGGGAAAGGCGGTAACAAGGCTGGTAGTGCAGCAACTTTCGCTGCACGGGCTGCTGTCAGGCAGGGAGGGAAGGGCATACCTCCTTTTAGGGGTCTCCTGTGCCTATCAGAGGCAGTCTCCGCTCCCCAAAATCATACTCCACACCTTTAAGCCTCCCCCTCTGGGCTCTCAAACCTGACTCCCCACTCCCCTCACTGGGGTCTGCCAGCCAGGCCCATTCAAAATCCCAGACCTACCTAAAGTTTGGACTCCAGCAGTCTTCTTCTTCGGGGCCTGACTGTAGTCCCAGCAGTGTCCACTGCTTGATCCTGGCACGGCTGGGGCTACAGAGCTGCCGGCTATTCAGATTGGCCGGTAGCTCTCTAGGACAGGACTTCCTCCAATATGGGGAATGAAAATCCCACTCTGAAACAGTTAAGGCTGCTTCCAGCATAATATCACTGCGGGGTAGCCGAGTTTTGGGTGGGTGGACCGACAATGGGCTTGTCGGTCGGTAGGGCAGGGAATACAGCACCCCATAAAATCCAGCCCTGTGATTCTATTCTGTAACATTCTATATTCTATGTCAGATTTTCATCCACTCAGTCAATGGGCAGAAAATCTTGCCCAGGGGTGTTTGGGTCCAACTGCACTGTGATAATTCATGTTATTAATTTGGGGAATTTAATTGATGGGAATTAACTGAATTGGTCCATAATACTAAATTAACAAACTCTTCCAAAATTTCTTATGTTCATTGGGTAAGGCAGTTTGTGGTAGAAAACAGGACACTTTTCATTGTTGTCGTTCAATTCTAATTTATAAGACAAATTGCCATTTTCTTTCATTTCAACAAATAAAATGACAAAACCAAGACAAGCATACATGTAAGTAGACTATATTATAGTATTGAGTTGATCCTCAGTTACAATTGTACACAATACCTCTGATGTCAAACAATTAGTATGATCTTTCTGACTTGACAACTGTAGCTGTCAAAAGGGTATGCTGCAATTGCTCAGCAAGAAATCAGCATCTGTCAATAAAATATGTTGGTTTCCTTCTTCTACAATGAAAATTAAGTTGAGCCTTTTTATGGAATGTTTGAAATATAAATTTCAAGACACTACATTATGTTGTGCTTCCAGTGAATTGGTCTATATTTGTTAGCAATAAATCAAGACACTGACACACCTAGAATCCTGATTTAATTTAGAGGCACACCTGATTCAAGTTTGCCCTGCCAACAAGAAGAGGCCCAAAGAAGGGATATTTAAAATTATTTTTGTGTGGGGGCCAGGAATGGAAGCTGGGTGACCAGCAGTTTTGCGGTAATCCATTGTGATAATTTATCTTCCAAAGTCATCATTATATCTTTATGTTTTTGAATTCAAGGTCCCACTTCATATAAGACCCAGAAATCCAAATGCTTTTTTTGAGTTTCCAACCTGCAATCCTGCTTTTAAAGAACCGCAACAGCGGTTTGGTTTGGTTCCCCTAATCATTGGCCTAAGTTTTGCAATGACAACAATGGTGAAACTGTCCATTTGCCACATTACTCAATTGAAAATGACAGCAACTTCAGAAGTCCATACATGCAAATAACACAGAAATCTAGAAGTTGCTGTCGATGCTTCTATGGTCCTCGAGAGGTTGCGCTGCTGAGGTCCTGACCAGACTATAATCAATGGGAAATCTTTGAACTGATGAGAACTTCCATTCTTATGCTCTTGGTCCTTGCTGTAAAATGTTACACTTTGCTTAAATGAGGTGTATCATAATTTTTAATGGCATAGTAACTTCACGATTACTGCCAATTACTGGTCCTGAAAAATTAATTTTATATTTATGGAATGTCAAATTTTTCTGTTATGGCAAAGAAAATACCATATATTTTAAAATATATTTCAAGTATATTTATATGGGTATTTTAGCTTCTACCTGAATCCAATCATAATCATTTATTTTGCTATCTGAAACTTCTTTGTTTGCTGTCTGTGACAGTACTTCAATGGGATTGGCTGTTTACCCTACTTGTTGGCAACATCGTTGCTGCATGCCTGGCCTTTGACTTGGCGTCAGATTTAAACTGACACCGGGAAAGGGGAAGTCTGCACAACAGAGATCGCCATTGCTTAGCCACTGATTGTAGAATCTTGGCCAATTGAGAATTTGCTCATATAGGTTGCTTTTCCATACATTTTCCCAAATGCATGATATCACTCTTAGTTTATTTGCATTTGCTGTGTATTTGATTTCTCTTTTAATCTATGTTCTCATTCAGTCTTCTGCATTCATTCCTGCAACCTGCCCTGCCCTCTAATTTTGCATCATCAGGAAAATTTGATACCAGGCCTTCCGTATCCAAGTTGCTTTTATGAATTGAAAATAAGAGCTCAATACACAAATTCCTGGATGTATCACTAACTATATGCTGCGAATTGGAGAAACATCTATTTACTCCTATTCTCAGTTTTCTACATGTCAGTCATCCCAATTCATTCATGCTGATACTTTGGCTATAATACCATAAGCCTTATCTTCATAGCTGGTCTCAAGATGCAATGTATAGAAACATTTTTAAAGTTTAAATATATCACATCCACTGCATTACTTTGGTCCAAATGCTCATTAATTTCCTCTAAGAGTCTGATTAAATTTGACACAAAAAGGCACAATCTGCCCTTTTACAAACCCATGCTGGTTCTGACTTCTGCTGAGGAAGGTATAAAATCCTGCTGAATCGTTTTATGATTTAACCTCATGGTGTAGTCACGAAACAAGATACTTCGAAAGCAGAAGGGGGTAGTAAAATCACTTGGCTCCTCACAGAGAATAATGCAAACAGTCGGTACACAGTTTGTTGTTATAGCAAAGGCTTTCAGCTCTGCAGACTGTCATTGATCAGCAAGCAGCGTCAATGGCATCTGTTCTTAGGGGCTCCTCAAGTACACAGGTGGAAAGCAGCATCTGTCATTAATGCTGTCACTGCTGCTGTTAAAGAAATGGCGTCCAAATGCCAAGTTTCATCAACATCTGGTTTCAATGCATTTGGAGGTACACATGACTGAGGGATGACAGAGAATTGTGATCGAGGGATTCAGAGGCTTAATGCTAATGCTCAAAAAAAGAACTTATGTGAGAACTTGTCTCCAGTACAGGCTTATGACCAGGAGAAAAGGGTTAGGTGGGTGACTCTCAAGTCACATCAGTACCTTTTCTTGTCTCTGAACAAGGAAAAATCCCTAAAGGTCTGTGATGCCGACACAACCAAAGCAGAAGCAGAAGCAGAAACAAGCCCCCGTGGACAGAATAACACAAACTATTCCTCCAATGCAAACATCCAGGTCTACCACTTTTTGGAATAAGCTGCCAACTATCAATCAAAAGCATCTATCAGGAGGCCTCCACACCTGTTCCTTCCTGCACTGCATCATGCTATCAAGCACTTTAATTCATATACCTCAAGTGGTCGATGCATTATCACATCATGTCAAATGCGTTACTCCTTCATTACTATTTTCAAAAGGCACAAAATGCACCTTATACTTTTTAGTCATTGTTTATTTTTAAAATTAATGGTTTCCATTATTGAGGAATGGGTTTCTACAGAAGAAAGCAAAGAGGTAATTTTTACCACAGGAACAGGATGGGTGGGTGACAGTGAAAATTACCACGCCACTGTCATTGCATTCCCAGCAGCCACCATTTTAATTGCAGTTCTTTCTTAATAGGTTGAGAAGCCTGTCAGGGACAAGAGACAGCCTCATGAACACATGAAAATCGAGATCCTATAATGCTATTAGGACTTTGACGTAATCAGAGTTTCCAACAATGGGTTTCTGCTGACCAAGTTTGGGTACCTAGAGCTCTGTCTGGCACATATTGCAGCTCCATTATGGAATACTTGCATATTGATGGAACATGGTCCAAGCCAGTTACCAACACTAATAATGATAAACAAGGCTGAGTGCCTGCACACAGGCTATTTGAATTCTTCACAGTTGTGTTTGATGTTGCAGCACCATGTCTAGGGATGGATGTTTGTATGCATTTCTGAACAAAGGCGAGGTCTTCAACATGGGTGAAAAATGAACCTAAATAAAAGCCATGGAGTAGTTCATACATGAACTTTCCTTTGCATATGATTACCTTCATGATATATTAGCATTACATTTGCCATAGTAGTAATCAATTTCAATTTCAACTTTATTTTCTCATAAGCCTAACATAAAAGATTTCTTATACTAGCTAGACCTGAAAACCCAACTATCGCCAGTAATAAGATTAAATTAAATATAGTAAATTAGTGTTTTTCTCTGCATAGTGTGGTCACAAAATAATTACAGAAAAAGAAGGCATATCTTAATTTATCTTTCCAGAAAAAATCTAAAATTTCCCGTTTCAACATCCAATTGATTCTGAAAAGATTGCAGAGCTTTCACCTCCCTTACTCTTCCTGAAAGTGGAATCCATATTTTGGTTACTCTATGTGTGCAGAAGAGTTCCTAAATATCAGTTTTAAATTCATCTTTTAACTGGCTTAAATCTAAAAGCTTGGTCAAAGAGGTGGGTTTTAAGGAAGGTCTTTAAGGAAGAGAGGGAGGTGCTGGGTTTAGACAAGGAATTCCAGCAGGGAGATGGAGAGACAGATGGGTTTAGAGAGGGAACTCCAGACCATGTAGCCAAGATATGTGTGAAAGCCAATGGTAGGTTGAGGGAAGAGGGTGATGCACAAAAGGCAAGGGTCAGGTAAAGAGAGTTTGGGCTGAGGAGATTAGAGAGATTGGCAGGGATGACGCCAGGAAATAACTTAAAGATGAGAATTTTGGGGAACTGGGTGGGGGGTGGGGGGTGGTGGTGGTGGCCTGTGTAGGTTTAGCAACTATAACAGTGATAGCCCTCCTTGTAGTGAGAGTGCAGAAATTGACAGTTATCTTGTGACTTTGGAGGAAACTCGATGCCACATTTTTGGTTCAAACAAAATAGACAATGATTACAGGTGAGCTCTACTGGACATCCTGGAGTTGTATGTTGGACATTTTGGGGAGTGTAGAGTGAACAGTTGAAATTTTTATCATGGAGCAACCAACTCTCCAAGACAAACAGGATGGTTTTTAAGTATTATAAGAGTAAAACCTAGCTCCTCTCATACTTTGATGTCCAAGTATTACATATAAGAAATGCTTGTGCATGGGAATAAGTGACAACAATGATGTCAGCTATGCCTGATTAAGGTGTAACTTTCATGGACATGGTAAGCATAGATGATAGGTTCCATTAACCATAGTATACAAAGATAACAACCTGTTTTTCAAAGTAGTTAAAAGCAGTTTGGTCAGGAAGACTTGTTTGAGGGAAATAGCTTTCGAAAAAGAGCTACAACCTTTACAAGAATGAGTTTGTCTTCAAAAAGATCTTAGAACAAATGTGTCATGTTCTCTTTTCTATGACTTGTAGCTTTGATGTAGGCAAAAGAAGCATGGCTTTCAATAGGTTTCAGAGAGCTTACAAAATATAGGAACTGAAAAGCTGCTATCCATGTCTAGTTGATTACTCAAACTAGATATCAATATAGAGATAAAAGCAAAGAACTGCAGGTGCTGGAAATTCAAAACAAAAACAGAAACAGAAATACCTGGAAAAACTCAGCAGGTCTGGCAGCATCGGCGGAGAAGAGCACAGTTGATGTTTCGAGTCCTCATGACCCTTCAACAGAACTAAGTAAAAATAGGAAAGGGGTGAAATATAAGCTGGTTTAGGGGGGGAGGGTGCGGGTTGTTGGGACAAGCAGCCAGTAATAGGTGGAGATAACCAAAAGATGTCACAGACAAAAGGACAAAGAGGTGATAAAGGTGGTGATATTATCTAAAGGAATGTGCTAATTAAGAGTAGAGAGCAGGACAGACAAGGTACAGGTAGCTCTAGTGGGGGTGAGGTGAAGGAATACTAAAAGGACGAAAAGGTAGAGATAAACAATGGGTGGAAATACATTTAAAAATAATGGAAATAGGTGGGAAAAGAAAATTCTATATAAATTATTGGAACAAACAAAAAGGAGGGGGAAGAAACGGAAAGGGGGTGGGGATGGAGGAGAGAGTTCAAGATCTAAAATTGTTGAACTCAATATTCAGTCCGGAAGGCTGTAAAGTTACTAGTCGGAAGATGAGGTGCTGTTCCTCCAGTTTGCGTTGAGCTTCACTGGAACAACGCAGCAAGCCAAGGACAGACATGTGGGCATGAGAGCAGGGTGGAGTGTTAAAATGGCAAGCGACAGGGAGGTCTGGGTAATGCTTGAGGACAGACTGAAGGTGTTCTGCAAAGCGGTCACCCAGTCTGCGTTTGGTCTCTCCAATGTAGAGGAAACTGCATTGGGAGCAACGAATGCAGCAGACTAAGTTGAGGGAAGTGCAAGTGCGGTTTCATCTACATTGGAGAGACCAAACGCAGACTGGGTGACCGCTTTGCAGAACACCTTCGGTCTGTCCGCAAGCATTACCCAGACCTCCCTGTTGCTTGCCATTTAAACACTCCACCCTGCTCTCATGCCCACATGTCTGTCCTTGGCTTGCTGCATTGTTCCAGTAAAGCTCAACGCAAACTGCAGGAACAGCACCTCATTTTCCGACTAGGAACTTTACAGCCTTCCAGACTGAATATTGAGTTCAACAATTTTAGATCTTGAACTCTCTCCTCCATCCCCACCCCCTTTCCGTTTCTTCCCCCTCCTTTTTGTTTTTTCCAATAATTTATATAGAATTTTCTTTTCCCACCTATTTCCATTATTTTTAAATGTATTTCCACCCATTGTTTATCTCTACCTTTTAGCCCTTTTAGTATTCCTTCACCCCACCCCCACTAGAGCTATCTGTACCTTGTCTGTCCTGCTCTCTACTCTTATTAGCACATTCCTTTAGATAATATCACCACCTTCAACACCTCTTTGTCCTTTTGTCTGTGACATCTTTTGGCTATCTCCACCTATTACTGGCTGCTTGTCCCAACTACCCCCCCCCCCCCCCCCCCCCCCTCACCCCCCCCCCCCCCCCCCCCCCCCCCCCCAAACCAGCTTATATTTCATCCCTTTCCTATTTTTACTTAGTTCTGTTGAAGGGTCATGAGGACTCGAAACTTTAACTGTGCTCTTCTCCACCAATGCTGCCAGACCTGCTGAGTTTTTCCAGGTATTTCTGTTTCTGTTTTTGTTTTAGATCTCAATATATTCTGTTCCATTTACTCCATCATCAAGTGTCACATGCTTACTTGAAACATGTGGTTGTGGAGAACAAAGGTAGCTGAATGCTAACAAGCAGGGTCTGGTACTGGATAGGAAATAGACATCAGAGTTTTGAATTAACTTAACTTTAGGGCTCGTGGCAGATTGGAGGTCAAGTCTGCAGGTGACAAAGGATAAAGGATTCAAGAGCAGATGGGTGGGCAATATTATAAAGGTGAAAGTAGGCAGTCTTTGTGATGAGACTATATGAAGGTGCAAGATCTGCTCGGGGTTGAATGGAACATGAAATTAATGTAGGAAAAGGTAAAATATTACACTAGAAGGAAAATACCAACATACTCCATGAATTGTGTTAAAATATCTAAGGATTGGGTTTAAGAGGATGTCTTGTGGCGCAGTGGGTAGCGTCCCTACCTCTGAGTCAGAAGCTCCGGGTTTGAGTCCCACTCCAAGACTTGATGGTCACAGAAGGTGCATTCATAATGCGGCCAAATGGGTTGTTATCAATCTGCAAATCCTTCCAGTTATGGCAGGTGGCAAGAGCGGGAGAGCCTCCTGGTAAGCCATGCTTCATGTGGAGTGGGATCCCCCTCAAGCTATGGCCCCTGGCTTCAGGTTAGTGACCAGTTCCAGGAAAAACAAACTACAAAAACAGCTATAAGCATGTGCTCATATGTCACTAGATGTGTGGAAGCCTACAAAGAAGATTGGGTCTAAAGAAACCTAAGGATTCAGTAGACTCAATGCACAACATATCTAATGCAAAGCTGCAATCAACAAAGATAACACAATGTTGGACTACACAACTAATACAGTAGAATATAAATCGGCGGGAATTGTGATCAATCTGTACAATACTCTGGACAAACCACATTTTAAGTACTCTGTCTGTTTTGGGCTGCCAAGAAAAAAAAGAGCCATTCAATTGTTAAAGGCAGAACAGGGAAGAGCCAAGAGGCTGATTTCTATTGTCTAAATAATGAGAAGGATCTGGAGAGACTTGGAAAAGAAGCATCTAGGATGTGATCTTAGAGAGGAGTATAAGATAGTAAATGGTATAGAAAAAGTTAATCCAGGATATTATGTTAAATTAAGCAGTAAGGGTATGATAGAGGGCACAGTTTCAAAATAGTGCAAGATAATTTTAGGGCTGACATCAGGAGGTGCTTCTTCACACAGATAGCGGTCAATAATTGGAATGGAAATCTCACGCAGGACGATGGAGACAAAATCCCCTGGAATCATTTAAGAAACAGTCTTTTATTAAGTACCAATGGGGGGTGGGCATGTGTAGGTCTCTTCTGAATGGGTGAATTAAGATGAGCCAAATGGTGACCTTTCTTATCTGTAGGAATCTCATAATCTTGTGGTGCAATAACTTCAGTGAAAAAATGATGGATTCCTGGCCAACATGCCTGAGTAAAGACCCATGATTGTATATTTTAACTTGGCTAACCTTTAAGGGAAAATGTTAATGGTTCTGTCAGACAGTCAGATGGAGTGCACTGCTGTGGTGCAAAGAAGCATGCTGAAGGATAGGAAGATTGATAGGAATGGCTATTCTCTCCTACAAAGCCAACAGGTTTGTTTAACTGGTGACATGGAGTTCAATGGAAGCACTGACTAATGGCAAGAGGTTAGAAAGCAATAAACAGATATATTGCTTTCAAAATTTAATTTAGAAATAAACAGACCAGCTTTATTGAAAAGGGCGCTTGGAGGGTGGGGGAAAACAGAGAAAGGAATGCTAGAGGGAACAATTTCAGGCAACAAAAGAACTATGCTCAGCAATTATTAAACCTGATTTGAACTATGGTCAGATACAAAAAAGAAAATTAAACATTAGTGTTATTAGCACACAGACCAAGTAGTTAAAGCCATCTCATTCTTTTCTGCACTACACAAAATGAATCCCAGCCTTTAACAGTCATGAAGACTGTGCAAGAGATTGGGCGGAATCCTGCCTTTCTGTTATAAGTTCTGTGGTGGGATAAGGAAGTCGGAGTGATTCCCGCCACAGAGCAGGGCGGGCTTTTACGCGCAACCATGTGCTCCCCACCTCATTAATTATACATGCACTTGTTCTGCATTGAGTCTCCGTGGTGGGGCAGGCAGGAATTCGGGTGCCCCAGCATCATGTCCTGGCACCATATTTCAAAGGCACCTGGACAACCCTTCACTCATGGGAAGAAGGAAAGGATGCGCAGAAGGAGGCAGCAAGCCACGCTCTCTGCTTCAGCGACATATCTCTCGAGCATCTCCTGGAGGCAGTGCAAGAAAGGTCTTCTTCCCCAGGGATGGGACACAAGGAGCCATCCCAGCTGACCACTGCAGCCTGGGAGGACATAGCCAGAACGGTCAGCACCCATGGGGTACGGAAGACGACCAGCCTGCAGTGCAGAAAAAGAGTCAATGATTTAATCGCGCCGCTGGGTAACTGAACCCTCTCCCCTTCAAAGCCATCTCGCCACATCTCTGTTTGTCTCATGGGACCTGGGTGTCACCGGCAAGGCCAACATTTCTCTTGCCCATCCCTAAATGGGCTGCTGCCTTATTGAACCCCTGCACTCATGTCCTGTGCTATTAGCAAGGGAACTGCAGGATTTTCCCCCAGCCACGTGAAACCAAAGGGTGTAGAGTAAAGGGCAACTTCTAGGTGCTGGTGCTCCCATGCACCTGCTGTCCTTGTCCTAGCTGGTAGAGGTCGCGGGGTTGGAGGGTGCTGTTGAACAAGCCTTGGTGGCTTGCTGCAGTGCATCTTGTACATGGTACACACTGCTGCCACTGTGCACAGGTGGTGGAGGGAGTGAATGTTGAGGGTGCTGGATGGCGTGCCAATCAAGCGGATTGCAATGTCTTGGGTGGTGTCCAGCTTCCTGAGTGTTCTTGGAGCTGCACTCATCCAGGCAGCTGGAGACTATTCCATCTCACTCCCCATTTGTGCCATGCACATGGTGGTCAGGTTTTGAGGAGTCACGAGGTCAGTTAGCAGCCACAGATTTAGCAGCCTGCGACCTACTCTTTCATCATATGTGCTCAAAATCCAGCTGTCTGTCTTTATGCAGGAGAAGGCAACCCACAACAGGAGGGAGAGAGAGAAACCAGGAGGGGGGATGCCCTGAGCTCCGGCCCCTCATACAATTTGAACAACAGGCTGCCGAGCTGGCAGGGGTAGACTGTGACTGTGCCTGTGCCGATGGTGAGGTCAGCATCCCCCAAGCATCTAGCAAGAAAACATGCATAATCCAAACTACCTCAGAAAATCAAGGTGATTGATAAATGCCAAGTTTGAGCCATCCTTGGCAGTCACTCATCCTCTCCTCTCTCCATTCTAGGTGCCAGCAGGAAGAGGGTGAGGCCAGCCCCTGCACCAGAATATGCTCCAGCCCCCTGAACTTTTCACCTGTACAGCCGTCACAGCATTCACCTGCACCTTCCATCAGCTCAGAGGCACACACCTCGGTAGCTCGTATATCTAGGTTAGGCTCGGGCTCTGGTGATCACCGCACAGATACATGTCTGCATCAGGAGGAGGCAGTGACAGTCAAGGTCTCTGGCACTCAGACAATTGCTGGAGTCTGAGTCAGATAACGAGTCTCTGGAAATGACCATAGAGAGGATGCTGGAGTGTCAGCGAGACACGGAGAACATCAGGCAGATGTGTCAGAGGCCCTCAACAGAGTGGTACGTGAGGCAGGGTCTGCCAATGTGCTCTCTGATGTCATGGCTCTGACATGTGAGCACATCGAAATCTCCACGGGCAGGATGCCAGATGCTGTGCAGAACCTGGTTCAGAAGAACGCCCGGTTTCTGCCGGAGATGTGCTCAGATCTGCACTCCATTTCTGTAGGGTGAGCTTTTGCAGTGGCTATGCAAGAGGGGGACAGGTGTCCCTTCTCTTCAAGGAGTCGGGAGGAGCCCTCGGCCATCCAAATGGAGAAGAAGCGTCAGGCAGACACCCCAGGGGCATCCACCCAGTAATCTCCAAGGGTGTCCAGACGTTCCCAATCCCCTCTGCCTGCGACCTCATCGGCTCAAGCTGCTTAGACTAAGGAAGGTGCACCTCTCCCTGAGCAGGAGACCCAAAGCAGGCCGAGGCCCTCCAGGCCTCACCCTCCAGAGGGCGCCCGCCAAAGTCATCACAGACAACAGGGCATGGTAGTCAGCAGGCTGCCTCCTTCTCTGCTGTGGCTGTCAGGGAAGCACCTAAACATAGTGATAGAGTAAGGAAAATTAAAAAGTACAGAATGAGCAATGGTGGCACGGATGTTCAATCATTGTAAATAGTTTTTACATTCCCAAATATATGCTATGTTGCACTGTTTAGAAGTCTCCTGGATTCATTCTTGCTGCTAGTCATTATAATGATCGTGCCCACTCAACCCCTTCCGGGGTGGACCAAGGATGGGTCTTCCTTCCCATAATACGTGGCTGTACATGGAGGCATCACTCTTTGACAAGCATGATAACTGCCATGTGCGAGAGGCCTCCCACTCACACAATTCCGCTTGCACCCATGGCCTTCAGGGCTCTATGGATGGACCTTGTCATAACGAAAAGACTAACCACATGAACCCATGTCAGGTAGGTTCATCACCTCGGGAGGATAGAGGTTTGCAGCCACGACTTGGCTGTCAATTACTTGCATGCCCCTTGTAGGCATCCCCCTCCCTCCCTTCCCCCAACCATTCTTCCCTAACTCTGCCTGGAGCAGATATGGCCAATGGTTCAGAGTGAACGTCAGCTCTGCACCTTGATGGAATCTCGTTGTCATGAGAACCCTCTGGGCCAGACCTGCTGGCATGTTGCCTTCACCAAACAGTGAGGAATATCAAATGAGAAAGCTCTCATACATTCTCCACATGATTATTAGCATTTCCCTTTAGTTGCCCAGTTGTGCTGGCCTTTAATTGCACCCACCTGAGCACGCCCTCCCACTACCCCGATGCTTTGTACCTTGGACATTGAAGGAGTTGCCTTAGTCTGGAGCAGGCGTTGTCTCAGGATGGTGCGAGTTTCATTTCAACCTGTCTCCACCATATTTTACTCTCCCCCTGTCACCCACCAACTACCCCCCATCATTGTTGACACCCCTGATGTCACCTTCACTCTCACCTCAGTAACCTTTTAGCTTTCCCGCATCACCCTGGACCCTATCACTGTTAACCTGCACATGCCTTCCCTCCCCACTGAGCTCACCCCAGTCACTGTTCCTATGCCCACCCTGATCGTCTCTACTCCTGTGATCTGTGTCACCATCTCTGCCCCCCTCAATGAACCCCCCAGATAAGAAAAATACCCACCATACCCGGAACCTGACCCTCCCACCCTACCGCGTCCCACTTCCCCTTCTCACAGTCACTGTCCCCTCATATCACCAGCACCCTCAGTTCTCCCCGCAGATTTCTGATTTGACTGACCCCTCCCTCTGAAGCACTCTAGCCTCACCCACCTCCACTCCCTTCCCCATCCCTTTCATGCCTTCCTCCCTTCCCCTTCCCCTCATGCCTTCCTCCCTCCCTCTTCCCCTTAATGCCTTCCTCCTTCCCCCTTTCCCTTCATGCCTTCCTTCCTCCTCACTCCATCCAGACTCCCCCATCTTGTTCTCCTCTGCCCTTCTCTTCTTCTCCTCTGCCCACTTCTTCTCTTCTGAACCCACCATCCCCCCACTTCATGTTTTCCACGCGCATCATACATGTGGCCAGCTCCAGTGGTATGGCCAGCTTCAACTCTAAGGGAGAAGTTTTAAAATTCTCCCTCGCCAGGTGCATGCCACGGATGACTGGTTGGGTTAAAGGACAGCGTAAATTCCCTCTGGCGGGTTGAAAGGTTTGACGGGGGCACATGATTCTGGTCTGTTGGGGTTTTAATGAGCCTGCATGAGATGAAAAGTGGGTTCCTACCGGGCTTCAGTGGGAGACCCAATCTGCCATCAACCTGCCATGGACATTGGAAGGGGTGGTCCCGACTTGGTTTCCCGACATTGGGAAACTGATTTTTTGCCCCCCGCCATATCCTCCACCCCCACCCGCCACGAGTCCTGCTGATGATGGGGGGGCAGTGTGGGGGGGATGATTCCGCCCTCTGGATTGGAATAGTAGCAAATGTGACATATGTATCATAAAGTTTATTGCAAAAACATCAGAGGTGGCTTTAAGGTCCTGACCAATGCAAGGAAACAGGAACAAACCACTAGTATTAACTTTCAAACATTGACTCATTTGATCCCCAGGTATGCATACGTATGGGGCTGTGGGGAAGGTGGTGGTTGGGCGGGGGGGGGGTGGGGGGTGGGGGGAGTGGTGGTGAGCCAGGGGGGCTGGGGGTGCAGGAAGGGGGTGGTAGAATCTCCACTTTAGCACCAGTTGACTCCACTCAACAGTAACTTGACTGCATTTTAAACCTTTGACTTCTGTGTTTACAATTAGCTACAAAAAGGATCTCCTCCCCTTTATGTTCCAGAAACAAAATGTTAGTAAAGTCTCATTAGAAAATGTGAAGAACCCACAACTCCCATGATGGTCTGTGCTTACAGCTGAACAGTTTGTACATCCACATTAATTCAAGCAATGGATGATCTTGGCACTGGTACCAGACAAATGTGCCAGACAACCAAGCAGCATTTATTTTTAATGCAAATACCATATATCTCATGCCTGCTTACTGGCATTTATCTGAGCAGTTAGCAGATATGGAATAAACTGTGTATAAAATTTGAAAGTATAGTAAAAAGAACCCTAAATGTTCATAATGTGCCTTGAGCACAAATGCCAGAAGATTAAATATAATTTTGGGGCATGGGGAAGAAAGTTTGAGGGAGCAGGTTCTCTTATTCCCTGCAGTCCTGAAGCCACTCCTTTTTGCTGAGAAGTAAGTGGGAATTATTCACATATTCCTTGTTGGTGAACTGTGCAGATTTCACAGCTAAACCTGTCCTGATGTACCATCGATACTTCCTGCAAGGAATGTGGAATAGCACTGGGCCTTGTCCTTGAGAGGCTCCTCCTGGGGGGAATGGGGTGTTCATGGCCTGAAAATCACAGTGATGTATTTACTGCCCCATTCCCACTCATTTTTGCTCACTCTTACTTTGGGTTTTCTCCACTGCGGCCCAGGCGGCCTATTTCAGCTGGGAGTCTACTTATGCTACATTAATTGGGGTCCAATAAAGTAGATATCTCCCCAGTGTAATTTTGAGGTCACAATGGATTCAGCATTCACTGGGTATGTTCCGTTCATTGGTACCCAGGCTAACCTGTGGTCCTTATAACAGCCACTATAGGACCATCAGGAAGGTGTAAATTGCAGATAAAACTTCTGGCTCAGCTTTGTATGTTGGAGCTGTGAGAATTCCTGCTCCTCCCAGTCAGCAAGCTGTTTGTGAGCACCATGGTTCTGGACCATCAAAATGGTTCACACTTTGTGGGAAGCACTTCAAGCAGGCCACGGAACCAACCTTCCCACACTGCCTACCTGAAGTCCACCCAAACTCAAAAGCCCAGATTTTCACCCTGATGGAGAGGTTCCTTCATCTGCAAAAGAACCGTAAGCAAATAGGAACAGTAATTGCAAAAATAATTTTAGCAATTATTTTTAGTAGCAACCAAAATTTCAGCTCCTCACCTAGGAATAATTTCCAGGATGAACATTTTGACTTTTATGCCTGTGATTTATATGCCCAGAGATTTGTCCCTAACCTAAATCTCAAATGCCTAGCCCAGGGGTCTGCAACATGATGCCACGCTTTAACATCTCGTTTGAGGCTCCCAAACTTTTCCAATTGGATTGCATTAGCATGAAAAAAGCCTAAAAGAGTTAAATCGAGAAAAGTAAAAGCCGTGTTTTATTGTGGGGAGGATAATCATTATGCTGCATTTTACGGTTTTAAATGATTATTTTAATGAAAATCCGCTTGAGTGGTATAACTACCATATGGTTATAGATAATGCCTTTGATTCAAGGAGCAGGTTTTCTGGTTGTGATCATTATTGTTTCTAATATAGCTGAGATGATAAATTATTCAGAATATGCTATTAGTAGATTGTTTTAATGGGAGAATCAATAGCTGAAAACATTACCTTAATTCTATGCATCTTAAGCTAAAAGAAAACTTTACCGACAAAATTACAGTAAACAAAATCAAAAACATGATAATTCAGAGTTAGGTCTATTTTAATTGCAATTCTTTTCTATTGGTATATAAATTCAGTACATCTTATTTATTATGTATGCAAATTATACATTCTACTGGAGACACCCAGCAATTTGCCAAGTATTTGCTTTAGAAATGCCAATTTTTTGTCTTTTTTATTTTAGGCAATTTCTTTAAAAGAAGGCTCTTCAGGTAAAGAAAAGGTTGCCAGCCCCTGGCCTAGCCTTTGGCCCGCTGTTTGCCATAATCATTTTGTAGGCTGCTTAACCACTGCTTCACCTTTGGTGCCCTTGTCCACAGAAATCTGTTACTCTCAATCATCTTTGTTGATCCCCCTGGTATAATCCCCATTGATCCTTCAAGTCCAAAGGCTCTGACTCAGAAATGAGTAAATCTGACACACAACAGATATAGGCATCCATCATCAAATCAAGTGCTATATATCGGGCTATACTTTCCACTGCGAAAACCACATTTTACTCCGGGATCATCCCGGACAGCAAAATTGCTCTCACCACTTCTTTTCTCCATTACCAAGTGTCTCCTTAAACCACTCTCCCTTGCCCCTCCACTCTTATTTTCAACAACAAATACAATGAGCTCATGAGCTATTATATCACTGAGATTGAGACCAACGGTGGAATCTTATCACTTTAGTCTCTGGATCAGCAGGCTTTCCGGTTGCTATTTGCTGAGAAATGCAATTGCAGCTTCTTGACCACCAATTAGGGAGGGCAGGCAGGACAACATGGCCATTTTATCAAAAGAAGGATTTCTGTTTAAAGGGACCACAGCATATTGGATTTTTCAGGCTGCAGCTCCCACAGGGATGGTGAGGAGACCAATGAAGGCTGGAATCTGGATCTCCTATTCTTATCTGGTGGTCCGGCTGAGGGAGCTGAGGAGCTGCAATGAGGTGAGCTTTCGCAAGGGAAGGAGGAGGGAGGGCAGCCTTTCCAACCTAGCAGGCATAGATGGAAGTGGCCAAGGCAGTGAAAAGCAGGAGTGTGCTCCTCCAACCTGGAGACAGGGATGGGCCTCCAGTGACAGGCACCTTGTTGGCCATTGGCAATGTGTATCTGCCTGGTCCACTGGGAAAGCGATCTTGTCCTATGAGGCCACAGATGTCAGTTATGCAATGCTATGAGAGCCTAAACCTCCTGAAGCATTGGTTCTCAGACATGACCAAGGGCACTGGTCGTCTGCCTATAGACCCTGTGTTGGTGGATTTTGCTTCCTTCCACCTGGACCTCTGTATCTATCCTCTGCCCTGTGGAGGAGCATGTAGCTGAGGAGAAGGCAGCTGGTGCTGCTGCTGGTGTTGCTTCTGTTGCTGCTGGGGCAGCTGGTGGTGGTGTAGCCTCTGTCACTACCCTTCAGCAGAGATGGACAGTGGAGCTGCAAAAGCTGCTCCCATGTCACTCAGAAGACTGGCAGTAGAAATTTGCAACTGAAGGTGAGTGAACTTCTGGATAAGTGAAGTGCCTTCCAAGAATTTGACAATCACCTGTAAAGCACTCCTAACAGGATAGCAGCCACTTGCCTGGCCATGGCCAGATCTTTTCAATGTAACTGATCAAACCCTTCCCAGCCTGTCAGTTTCACTGAGGAAGTCCTTTCAGCTGTGCACTTGCCTTCTCTAACCTTCCGGTTTGGAGGCACAGCATGGAACTCCTGCACTATTAGGAAAGAGGAAATCCATGTGCAAAATCCCTCTTAACTACCTTAAACACTTCAATTGCCTTCCCACCTCAGCCACTGGGGCTTCTGATTCCACTACCAACCCTCCCCAGGAAAGATGTAACAAGGGGAAAAACATTGGGATACTGGCCCTATGACATTTTCTGCAATTTTCCTGACCCCTCCCCATCTCCAAACCTGCCTCACCTGGCCTGGAAAAACTGCACTCCAACTGTTCAGCTGTCTTTGCTGCTTCCACTCTTTCCTTGCTCACTAGCCCAAAAATGTCCCACCCTGGATCCCCCTTCCCAGATCTGAATCCGCATTTTTCGACAGATTAATTTCATCCATTTCAAATTCTCTCCAAGTTCATGAGACACACCCTCTTCTTCCTTGACCCCATTCCCTTCCTTACACCAACATTAGTAAATGATTCCTTTTCCTTTGGTACTATCTCTCTCATCTACTAAACCATCATCATCACTCCGTCTCAAAAAACTGAACCTTGGCAGCTCTATCCACCCAGGTTAAAACTTCTCCATTCAGAAGACCCTCCCTGCAAAATCACGGCATCAGCCCTACTCAAAAACAAGAGAGACATTCTCAGTGACTTCAACAGTTGACTGTGACTTTGACATAATCGGTCAAACCATCCTCCTCCAACATCTCTCCTCTATTATCCAAATGATATTGCCCTCTCTTGGTCCTGCTCTTACAAAACCAACCATAGCCAAAACATCTGCGGCAATGGTCTCTCTTCCCACCTCTACACCATTTCATTTGTAGACCCAATCCATAGGATCAACCATAACCACTTCCTCTTTGTCATCAACATGTCTTTGCTTGATGGCATCATTAGCTAGCATGGAATTCAATTACCACATGTATGCTGATGATATCCACATCTATTTTACAACCACCTCTCTTGACCCCTTCACTGCCTCTTTGTTGTCAGACCCCTTGCCTTGGATGATCAATGATTTTTTTCAGCTAAACAATGGAAGAACAAATACATTGTGTTTAGCCATTACGACAAGCTCCATACTTTCACTGCCAATTCTGACCCCTCTTCTTGACCACTGGTTCAGGCATAACCAGATTGTACCATACTTGAGTTTATCTAAAAGTCTGCTGCCCCTATCATATTCCACACACATTCCATTCACCTATCACCCGTGTCCTCACTGACCTGCATTGCTCCAATTCCAACACCTCAAAAGGAAAATTCTCATCCTTGTGCTTAATATCCTTCACGGCCTCACTGTTTCCATCCTTGCAACATTCTCTAGCCCTACAAATCCCCAGCCTAAACTCTTCATTCCTCTGCCCTTAATTTCTGTGCATCCCCATTCTCTTTACCTCACCATTGGCTGTGATGCCTTCAGCCATCCAGTCTGAAATTCCTTCCTTTAACTGCTTCACTTTCCTCTCCTCCTTAAAATCCTCTTTGACCAAGCTCTTTCTAAAATCTCCTTCTTTGGCTCTGCATCCATCTTTCTCCAGCGACACTTCTGAAAAGTACTGTTGGCAGCTTTTCTACTTTAATGGTGCTATATGAATACAAGTTTATGGGGTATGGTAGCACAGTGGTTACATTACTGGGCTAGCATTCTAGAGGCCTGAGCTAATGGTCCAGAGTTGAGTTCAAATCCCAGCACTAGGGAATTTAAATTCAGTTAATTCAATACATGTGGAATTTTAACAAATCAGTAATTGGTGACCATGAAATGACCAGGTTCTCCTAAAACCTCTAGTGTTCTTTAGGGAATGAAATCTACCATCTTTATTTAATCCGGCCTATATGTGATTCCAGGCCCATAGTTGTTGACCCTTAACTTCCTTCTAAAATGGCCTAGCAACCCATTCAGTTTTATAGGGATGGGTAGTGATGCCCATATCCTGTGAATGAATAGCTTTTAAGAAATTATTATTTTACTTGACCTAATTTTCATGTGATCTATATCAGATTTCCTTTCAAAATGGTTTGACATAAAATCCATGTAGTTTATGCTGACCAAAAAGTTACAAAGCCAAGTCACAAAGAGATCCAGCTAAATGGATCCTAATCCAATTTCCTAAAAATTGCCTGATCATTCTCCATTTGACATGAAAAGACTACCTATCCCATGAATTCATTTTTGGAAGGGTAGAAATTCAGTGTTACTATGGGTAAGTGGTCTCCTTGTACTTTTTATTTTCAGTACACCATTCTTCATTCACTTTTACCTTGTCAACACAATCAACAATGAAACCCTATGAAATCTGCAGACATCAACCCTTATGAAACTTACCTACACTGTATGTCAAGCAATCTGATGAAGAATACTTTTCACCTTTGGTGTCTTACCAAGAATTATATGCGCAGGATATCATCTGCAATATCAGCAATATATTATTACAATATTGATCAAGATTTTTGTTTCACATGGCTTCGGAATGTTATGCACAGAACTTAAATGCTGCATGTTTAATGGAATTGGTGCTTAACTGGTTGAATCAGCTGAATAAGGACTGTACTTGTTCATCTTTCTGCTGTGTTGTACTGTTAAATAAGCATCATACATACTGGGTGCTTATAAATTATTATAAGCCTATAAACAAGGAACATTTCCTTTATATTTTAGAATCAGTCAATAAGCATTAAAATAAATATGGCAGGCTCGCTGGTTAGATTTATATAATCAATGTGAGGTGATGCTGTGACATTAAGAAGCAAGTGAAATGTAAACTGCTTAGGATTAATATCAATTATTTTAGCTCCCAGTGTTAAATACTTCTAGGGAGCTGTAAGGTTGTCAAAGAAATGCTAATTCAGTACCGATTTTAACTTCAGCACCTCTGATGTTTTTTAAATAACAGACGAAATTCTAACATAATCCTATACATCTTTATATGGTTTGAAAAAAAGAATGAGCACAATCAAATATAAGTTTTTCACATAAATCTGACATTATAGAAAATTGCCCAGGTATGTCCTGTCTACAAAAAGCAGGACATATCCAATCCAGACAATGATGACTCCATCAGTGTACTCTCAATCATCAGCAAAGTGATGGATCAACAGTGCTATCAAGCAGCATCTACACACAATAACCTGCTCACAATTGCTCAGTTTGCTACTCAGCTTCTGGCTTCATTGGTCCAAACTTGGACAAAAGGGCTGAACTCCAGTGGTGAAGTGAGAATGACTGCCCTTGGCATCAAGGCAACATTTGACCGAGTGTGGCATCAAGGAGCCCCTCCGAAATGGGAATCAGGATGAAAATTCTCCACTGGTTGGAGTCATGCCTAGCACAAGAGAAGATGGTGTGGTTATTAGAGGTCAACTATCTCAGCCCCTGAGTTCCTTAGGGTAGTGTCCCGGGTCCAACCACCTTCAGCTGCTTCATCAATGATCTTCCCTCCATGATAAGATCAGAAATAGGAAAGTTCGCTGATAGTTGTACAGTGTTCAGTATCATTCACGACTCCTCAGATACTGAAGCAATCCTTGCTCCTATGCAGCAAGACATAGACAATATTCAGGCTTGGGCTGGTAAGTGGCAAATACCATTTGCACAACATAAGTGCCAGGCAATGACCATCACCAACAGGAGAGAATCTAACCACCTCCCCCTACATTCAATGGTATTACCATTGCTGAATCCCTCAACATCAATATCACGGGGGTTACCATTGACTAAAAGTTTAATGCCAACAGCCCAACATATTAGTGTACCAACAATGTGCAAGGCAAAAGTAACATTTTAGTTTGGCCATCAGGGAGAGACACCAGCCACTTCCCCACAAAAAGAAGAGAAAAATAAATTATGAATGAGCCTGATTATTCTCATACTACTCCCAGTGGCCTGTCAAATAGTAGCATAAACAAAGCCAGGATGGGAAGTCACCTAGTTGTCCCTCAATTGGACAATAGTGGGATTCGAAAAGATGGCAGGAAAAATAAACATAAAAAAGGGATGGGACATAATGGGAGAAAAAGAATAATAGCATGGAATTATGTATGGTTTCACATCGCAGCAAGCTTGCGAAACAGTAACTAACTTATTACAACAATACAGGTTCATAGACAAAATGTTCATTTCTTAATATAGCATTCTTTCATTTATAGTAAACTTATTTCAGTGAAACAGCTCTCTCTGGATTTGCATCTCAGACATTACCAACAAATTTATACAATGCTGGTGCATGAACAAAACTGAATTAAAATAATGTAAGCACATAATTAAATGTGGACAACAAGGGTATTTAAGGCATTGCTATATGTAAATTTTTGTAGAAGATAAGGATTACGGTAGCTGTTGCAAGAGTTTTCATTAATGCTGTACGGATATTAAATCAAAAAGTAATCCTACCTTTGCTTCTTGAGTTATGATCTTGAAAATGTAATATAAAAATTGCATTATACTAATTCAAAATTGAAAAGAAAAAATAATCTTACCAAGACATTATAAATGTCATTATCCTGACTAAAGGTAAACCACGTGCAGATCGTTTCCATAGATTCTGACAATTAACCTCATTCCAACCTTCTGCAAATATTCTTAGTCACTGCCTTGTCAAGCTGATGTTGTCAGGATCCCAATATAGCTCTTTAATTTTCAATTCCTAGGATCTCAAAACTATAAAAATCATTACCTTTTTCAGGCTTACCCTACTTCTATAGTGTTCAAACTTTTGAAACCCAAGTTAGGTGTCACCTAATCACTACATTTTGCTTTACTACCTTAACCATTTAAGCTTTTCGGTATCCTCCATTTTGGGCTTTAGCAATTAATCTTGGCTTCTAAATAAAAATACAATGGAGGTGCATTTTCCAATAGTAACTCAACTGATGCAACTGAATATTCAGTTCTTGTATAAATTTGGTGATTTTGTTGTATCCAACATGTCACTTCTATCGTAAATTTAACAATAAAAATGTCAAACTAAATCACCACCTTCATTTTTGTGTCGCTATATTGTGGGAAAGTGATACCAAAAACAAAAGTAGCAGCATCTAAAACAAACAAAGGCTGCCACTGACCTCGATAGCCAAATTCCTTTGTTCACCCTGGAAGTAGTTCAATGCTTGGGAAAACTGTTGAAGCAAACAACTAAAATTCTCTTCACTAAAGTTTTCTCCTCTTCCCTCAGGAAGGCAATGCCTTATCTTAGAATGCATTTCCACACTCATCTAGTAGCTATTTTTAGTGCATGAATACAGCAGAAAAGTTGGCCCTACCTTTACACTATAGGATAAAAACAGTGAGCTGTTTGCTTCCAAAGGAAATCCAACTTTGAAGGGAGTGCAGGTTAGAACTAGGACTATAACATATTAACCTCAATTCTTCTAGTGAGCCCACGGAAAATAGCCAAGTACAGCAAAGGCCAAGGTAAACATGTGCAAAAGGTTGACCCTCTTATTCTACTCGAGTGAAGGGGAGACAGGAAATGAGAAAAAAAGCTCGCCGTTGTGTCCACGTACTTTGGCTTCAAACAAAATTAATCTGCTACAAAATTATTTGAGAGTTTAAAGAGAAGATCATTATGGATTGTCACAGCTTATTTAATTTTGCCGTATATACTAAATGCTACAGTTTTCTCCAAAATTCTACATTATGATAAACACTAAAGATGCATGGTATGGTTGCAAACAGGAGATACAAAGCTGTTTTAATGCAGACATAAATTAGGAATATTTTTGTTCTGAAAAGCTACTCCTTTGCCACAACTTGAATGGGTTTTGGTAGATGTAATGCAACCAAAGAGAGTGAGATTGAACCATTCCAGAGCAATGATTTCATGGCAAATATATGATGATTCCCTGGAAAGGGACTCTGAACACACAGCCCTCTGATGGAAAGGTGAGACTGCTACCCAGTGAGCCACAATTGACAATGAGCCACATGTGCTCCCACCACCAGTGTGAATTTGGAAAATTACCCAGGATTTTCAAACTTAGTTTACATGCATGTTTACCTGATACTTAGAGTGCTTTAGCTGGCCTAGTTTTTGTTGTGATGGTTAACAGGTAATTTTATCTTCAATACATTTTTAATCTTTTTAGATTATTGAAGATAATCTGTGAAATAATTTTGAATCAACTAAATTACAGTATTTTTGTAGGGTTGGATTATGCTTTCAATCTCAGACATGGCGTAATGACTAATGATTATATGATCTAAATAGTTATAGAAACACCTGGAATATCACAATCCATACCAAAGCCAATTAATATTATGTGCATTATCAGAGCAAAAAGGCGTAAATTTTTCAGTTTGCGTGTGGGGGCAGGCCTGACTTGCCGGCACTTAAAATGATGTGCAATGATGTCGGGCATGTGTCCCGTCGTCATCGCGCTGTCTTGTGATGTTTCGTTCCCTGGGCGTGCGCCAGAGTTGACTGTGCACCCGCTGATATTTAAACGGCCTATTAAAGCCATTAAGGAAGTAATTAAGATCATTGTTTATGCTGCCCGTCCAACCTTAAGGTTGGCAGGCAAGCGAAAAGGCCAAGCGGCCTTCACGCTTTTCAGGAAACCTCATCCACGAGTGGGATGAGATTTCCTGAAGCTTTTATGAATGAAATGTTTTAAATTTCTGAAATATAAAGACATGTCCCATCTCATGTGACACAGTCTCATGAGATGGGACATGTCTAATTCAATTTTCGATCCATTTATTTATTTATTTCAAAAGCACTTCAATCTCCCCAAGGCAGCTCTGTGCCTCAGGGAAAATGAAGCGCTCTTTTGCGCATGTGCGAAAGAGCACTGGCCCCGACTCTCCCTCCTCCCCTCGCCTGCACAGATTGTGCCCTGCACCACCGCTCATGTGTTACGCTAGGTGGGCCTTAATTGGCCCACCCACGTAAAATGGTGGTGCAGAGCCGATCACGGGCAGCGGGTGGCTACGCGACTGCCCCACCTGCTCCCACTAAGCCCATCCGTCTACTGAAAAATTCAGGCCTATGTATTGGTAACTAAGTGGTAACTAACTGCAAGAAATTATTAACTTCTTGTAACATTTATTTTCAGTGGAATTTGGGGCCTTTTACCTGCTGAGTTTGCAGAAAGCAGACAAAGTGTTCCTAATGCACATGTGAAGACGAGCTGGAACATGCTATGGAACAAAAATCATTAAAGAAATGTAATTACATGGACAAGTAACAGTCACAATTATTACACACTAGTGTTAGTTTCTAACTTCATGGCTACCGGTGGGGAATCTCACCCATCGAAAGCACATTCTGGAAATTCTGCTTCTGCTTTAGTTGACTAAATCCGTATTCCACCAACATTTATATGGGTAGCACCAGCTAAACCAGGCATGACCTGCTGAGGTAGTAGTCCCAATAATGAAAACTTTTAAATGGAAATAATCTAAAGATGGGTCTTGAAGGTTTCAAGTGATGGGGCTTTGAATATTTCCTTTGGTAGCTTGTTCCGTTGTGGAATTGCCCTTGGGAAGAAAGATTGTTGATACAGTGTTTTGGAAACAAATGGCCTTTCTAGGTTGTGTGGATGGCCACCTCATATTTTTTCATTGCCAGAGGGCAGTAGGTACTTGCTTCTGTTAATTTCCACCAGTCCACCCCATATTTTATAGAACATGGTCAGTCTATTTTTGTCCCTTGTTTACTGTAGCAATTCCCGTTCCAAATCTTTGGGCAAGCATGTGACCCTGGTGCATTTCTCATACTGACACCCCAAGTTAATGGTGTGAGAATCAGGGAGCAGGAACCTAGTGGCCTCTCTCCAGATGGCAGTATTCCTGTTCCCTTCACCAATGCCCTTGCAGTTGCCCATCAATGGGCAGCCTCCACTGAGGTGGTGTAATCTGAAGCAGGCCAGCACAGCCCACAGCCCCTTGAGAGTGTCAGAGGAGGACATCTGAACTGCCCTCTTCACATTCTCAGCATCCATGCTGCTGCCACTCAGGTTCCACTTCACAAAAGCATCAGAGTGGACAGCAGCACTCCAGGATACACATTGGGGATAAGCCCCAATGTGAATAGTTTAATATTCGTAGGCGCTATTGGTTGTGTGATGCTTTCATTGTTTATTTTCTAAATGAAGACTGGTTATGTTAATTGAGTTGTGATGGAATTGGTGGCCGTTTTTGTTGTGTTCTTCATGGGAGGTTGTTGAAAGGATTGAGCGCAGCCCCTGGATGGCTTGATGGATCCTCAGTCATAGATAATTTTACATGTGGCAACAGTGTCTGATATGGAGAATATCTCTCAAAAGCGGTTTTCGATTATTGGTGAGGACAAGGTTGCACATGCATTCTGCTGCAGAGGACTCAGATGGGGGACTTTGATGAGGCCGGCCACAGAAGAAGGCTGACGGGTATGTACAATGAAAAGCTTCGTGCAATTTTAAGGAGCATCAGAAATCTGGCATCAAGTTGATGCATGGCTTTAAGCGCAATTTGAAGCCCATCCTTTTCAGCATGGAAGTGATGACCAAGTTGATTAGAGCACTTGCAGATCAAAGCTTGATGCAGTATCTGATGGTCAATGTCTCAACTTCCACTGCAGCACAAACAGAAGCCACCCAATGTTAGGGTGCTGCAGTGGAAGCTCAAACGTCGGTTGCATAAGCTCAGACTGCTGCATAAGCTCAGACTGCTGCCACCATGGGTGCAGATAGCAGTGTGAAATGGGGTTTGCAGAATGTCATGGCAGTCCAGCAATCTGTCTTCCAACAAATTACTAGGATTGCTGAGGTGCTGCCCTGGGGAGTGGCATGGTTCCATTAAGCATGAACCTGCTATCCTCTCTCAAGAAGACAGCATGTGTCTTCCCATCACTGCCATTCCATCACTGCCCTTGCTGTTGCCTAGTAGGCAGCAAGCCCAGACTGCTGCCACCCATGCTGAGATATTGCAATCTAAAACAGGCTTTCTAGAGCTGCTCAAGGTCATCCTGCAAGGCTATCTGCTGTCTCCTCTGCTGAAAGTTAGCAGCTTTCCACCAGCCATGTTACAGCCACTGGGTTAGAACAGTATAGGAACACTGGGACAAGCAAAGACGCCCCTACAAGACAGGTATTAAGGGAATGTGCAAGGATGATTAGTTGACATTTGCATGCAATATGGCAGACTTTGAGTTATAAATTTTATTTGGAATGTTTATTTTATGTTGCCTTTTATTTTTGCATGCGGCCAAGTGAACTGTGATGTAAAAACAGAAAATGCTGGAAGAACTTAGCAGGTCTGACAGCATCTGTGGAGAGAGAAACAGAGTTAACGTTTCAAGTCCGCATGACTCTTCTTCAGAGCTCTAAAGCTCTGAAGGTTGGCTCCTCCCTTCCTCTTTCTCCACTTCCTCCTGCTCCTCAGCTGTCTCCATATAGCTGGTGGCAAGAGCTGTGCTCTCATGATGGCGAGGTTGTGCAGCATGCAGCACACTACCATGAATCTTGATGCCTACTCAGCTGAGTATCCCTGAGCTCTTCCAGAGTGGTCCAGGCAGTGGAACTATTATTTCAGCACCCTATGATCTGCTCTATCACATTTCTTATGGAAGCATGACTTTTGTTGTATACATGCTGCCCACATGTGCTGGTTGTACACCAGGGTCATGAGTCATGTCATCAAAGGATAGCACCTGTTGCTCAGTTACAGCTCTCTGGTTTGTAGTGGTGTCTTAAATGTAGATGGCATTTCAGGAATCTGCAGAATCAAGACATCATGACTCCTTCCAAGATACCAGGCATTGGCCTGAATGATACTCTGTGCATGATTTCACACCAATGACACAGTGAGGGAGTAGAATCTCTTTCAGTTACGGTGTATCCTAGGGTTGACACACAGTGCCCGCAAAACAACGTACATACAGCAATGGCACCCTGCACCATGGAAAGCCTGTAATCCTTGCAAAGCTGTGTGCTTGCTCTGCCTACTTTTCTCTGGCAAGAGAGAATGAAATGTATTCAGCTCTCTTTGCACACACTGCCTCAGTGACATCCCTTATGTAACAGTGGATGGCAAACTGGGAGATGTTGCAAATATCACCTACGCCAGTCTGGAAGGAGCCGAATACACGAAAGTTCTTGGGCATCGTCAACTCCACAGCCGCTGGCAATGTAGTCTTCGCTCTGCTCTGAGGTTGCAGTGTGGCTGCAATAGAAGTTACATTTCAGTGAGGACGTCCTTCCTGAAGTAGAGACATCTGATACACTGTTCCTTGCTGAGGTTCAGGTAGGAGAATTGTACCCTGAACAGCCTGGGCAGATATGGCCTCCTTCTAAGAAGCCTTCTTCCCTTCCTCCACCTCCCTCTTCTAGCAGCTTGTCCTGCTCTGTTCTGCCTCTGTTCATTCTCAGTGTCAGGTTATAATCCAAGGGAATGCCTATTGCTGCCTCCATGCCTGTGAGTAATTTATGCAAAATCCTTGAAGTCAGGACAAAGTCCAATAGCTGCAGTGTTGAGCTGTAAGATGGACTTCAAATCAGTATTATATATTGACTGATGTCACAACTTGTATGTTCTTTTAGCAAACATCCCCGTACATGTGATAATGCCCTCAACAAGTTGGAGTCATACAAGATGGTTATAGTTGTTGGAGGTCAATCATCTCAGTTCCAAGAAATCACTGCAGGAGTTCCCCAAGGTAGTGTCCTAGGCCCAGCCATCTTCAGCTGCTTCATCAATGATCTTCCATCCATCATAAGGTCAGAAGTGGAATGTTTGCTGATGATTGCACAATGTTCAGCACCATTTGCAATTCCTCAGATACTGAAGCAGTCCATGTCCAAATGCAGCAAGACCTGGACAGTATCCAGGCTTGGGCTGACAAGTGGCAAGAAACATACATGCTACACAAGTGCCAGGCAATGACCATCTCCAATAAGAAAGAATCTAACCATCACCCCTTAACATTCAATGGCATTACCATCGCTAAATCCCCCACCATCAACATCCTGGGGCTTACCATTGACCAGAAGCTGAACTGGAATAGCCATGTAAATACTGTGGCTACAAGAGCAGGACAGAGGCTAGGAATACTGCAGCAAGTAGCTCACCCCCTGACTCCCCAAAGCCTGTCCACCATCTACAAGGTAAAAGGTACAGGAGTGTGATGGAATACTCTCCGCTTGTCTGGACGAGTGCAGCTCCAACAACACTCAAGAAGGTTGAAACCATCCAGGACAAAGCAGCTGCTTGAGTGGCACCCCTTCCACAAACTTTTACTCCCTCCACTACTGACACAAGCAATGGCAGCAGTGTGTAATATCTACAAGATACACTGCAGAAACTCACAAGGCTCCTTAGGCAGCACTTGGCAAACCTACCATCTAGAAGGACAGGGGCAGCAGATACATGGGAACACCACAACCTGCAAGTTCCCCTTCAAGTCACTCACCATCCTGACTTGGAAATATATCACCATTCCTTCACTGTAGTTGGATCAAAATCCTGGGACTCCCTCCCTAACAGCACTGTGGGCGTACCTACACCATGGTGACTGCAGCAGATCACCACCATCTTCTCAAGGGCAATTAGGGATGGGCAACACTTGTTGGCCTAACCAACAACAACCACATCCTGTAAATACATTATTAAAAATGGCATCCACTACAGTTTGCACTTAAATAGTGCATGCTCACTGGAGCTAAAACGTCATTCGTTGCACTGAGAAACTAGATGCTAAGGAGCCAAATTTTGCAGTTGCTATGTTTTAAAGTTCTTAGTTTGGGGGGGTGGGGGTGGCATAATAAAGACATTATCATGGCGGAAAGATAAGAATTTAGGGCAAAGCCTGGATCCACTATGTTTCCACTCCACTTCAATTACAAATTCCAACCTGGATGGCTTTTTTGCCTGCCACCCCTCTTACTCAATAGCATTTTGGGACTGTATGTGGGAAAATCAATAGACTATCTTGGGAATTCTGCCAGAAGCACATTACATCCTAATGAAAGCTGACATGGGTTCCATTCTGAGCTGAGAAAATTGGGGCCCACAGAGCAGGTGAATCAATTGCCAATGGAAGGGAGACAAACAGCACTCTGGGAGGTGAAAAAAAATGTAACCTACCTATTCTTTTTCCTGACAAGGCCCTAAGGTCCCTGCCCTCTGAACAAACAGATCCCCTTCTGAGATTCCTACGGCACAGAGGGGTGGACAATTCTGTTGCACCTCCAAAGGATCACCCACCCCTATCACACAAATGATCCTGTGAACGATATTTGAGAAGGGGATCATGGCAAGAAGAAAGCAGCATGCATAAGGTCAGTGTTTTATTTTCAGTCTTTTCTTCTGCATTTTGAGACCATCACTGTACTTGTGAGATATACTGCTCCAGATTTCATCTTCATATATATTGTATACTTTTCACTTGTTATGGTTAATTATTAACTACATTTAGCAGAAAATTTCCTTGTACTATAACAATTATTAGTATGTCGATTGTTGTTGATTGCTTCCTGTGATAACGCTTTGAATTATCTCCTGTAGCATGTGCACCAGAAATGAAAACAAAACGCTACCTTTAGGTGGAGTGGGCTAGAAACTGGGGTACAGTCGGACCAATTTGAAAAACAGGAACGTATAGTTGATTGGCACATAGAAGCTTATCTGCAGCACAGGCTCAGGAACTGGGAGATGCCAAACTGGGGTGTTACTGCACCACCATTGTTGGAAGAGTATAATTACAGTATGAAGAACACACATTGGCAGGTTTGTTAAAAACATGGACATAGGAATTCAAAATAGAATATGTTTACACAGAGGTGTGACAAAAACATGACATCTGGAAAAGATGCTTTTATAGACAGTATGAATGTTTAGAATCTTAGAGTAATATCAATTCTATATTACATCAGTGAACTCTCCTGTTGTAAAACAGCCAAGCCTCTGACCCACTATGAACAATGCCACGGATCATTCATTTTATTTTGTTTGATAATTATGCATGAGATTGGTCAAGGTGACTCAAAGGTTATGCTATTTTACAATAGAAAATTCATTCAGCATCATTTAGTATCACAATTAAGTTTTCAAGCTGGTGCCAGTTTTATTTGTTAGTTATATAACACCAGCTTGCAAACTGAATCGCCATACAACAGCAGGTGATACTCAGAAGCTAATATAGCAGATCCAAAGCATTCTGACAAACAGTCAATTCATCTGTTCTTTCCACAGACACTGACTGGCCTGCTGAATACTTCCAGCATTTTCACAGCATTAAAATATATTTCAGTAGACCCAGGAACCCAGCCTACAAAAAAAACTCTGTGACGGAGAAATTATTGCAGTAGCCCAATGTGAATATTTAAAGTTGCATTTGTGAAAAAACATGCATTCATGGAGCTTTGGTATATATTTCTAGATGACATACCAAATACTATGAAGGAATCATATTTACTGGGCAGAATTTTATGGCCCCATTTCGGCGGGGACGGGGCTGTAAAATGCGGTGAGCCATTATAAACCCCATTGATGACAGCGGGAATGTAAAATCCTGCTGTCGTAAAATTCTGCCCGCTGTGTGGGACTTTAGCTTGCTTTGCATCAGAATGCATCAGTTAAGGGGTGGCATTCTCACATCTGAGTGAGATGATCATGGCTTGGAGCCATATTCCAAAATCTTGAGCACATCCTCTAGGTTGACACTTCAGTTCAGTACTGTGGGGATACCATCTTTCAGATCAGACATTAAACCAAGGTGCTGTTGGCCTACCCAGGCAAAAGATCCCATGGCACTATTCAAAGAAGAGCAGGGAAGTTCTCCCAATATCACTAAGGTTACCTGGTCGTTTGCCTCATTGCTGCTTGTGTTAAGTTTGCTGTGTGTAAAATTGGCTGCTGCATTTCCCGGCATTATAGCAGTGACTACACCTTCACGGGTTGTAACGCATTTCAAAATGTTCTGAAGTCATGAAAGGCATTATATTACTGCAAGTTCTTTCTTACCTTTAGAATTCATTAAATTCCAAAGTACACAAATGAATTAACTATGTAGTGAGAATGTATAGTGTCAAACTTATTCGTATAAACCTATTTCCACGCTGATCAAGTTATGATAACTTATCATGTTGTTTGTTATTGGCCTAACTCCGGTTTCCCTAGTCAAAAGCATTTACAGTATAATTGCTTCAAAAATAGCACACTTTAGAAACATACCATACCAGTAAAATCATAGGAATTATACTTATTTTGACTCATGGGGCACTCAATCATTTTTCTTGTGGAAACACATTACATCACACAGACCACTATAAAATTGTTAATCAGTTCCATGTGTTTTCTTCAGCTATTTCAGCAATCTTGCAAATGTGACACCCTTGTTCAAAAAGGGGTGCAAGGATAAAGCTGGCAATTACAGGCCAGACAGCTTGACCTCAGTGGTAGGGATTCTTCTGGAAACTACAATATGGGTAAAATTTTCCCATTGGCGAGCAGGGGCAGGGCCTGCTCACCGACGCGTGGTGATGTCGGGCAGGCGTCCTGATGTCACTGTGCGTCATTTAGATTGTCAGTTTGGTGGGCGCGCAGCCACATCAGCTGCACGCCCACCAAACAGTCAAAGGCCTAGTAAGGCCCTTAAGAAAGTAATTAATGTTGTTAAGAACGCTGTCCATCCAACCTTAAGGTTGGTGAGCAGATGAAGAGACCAGGCAGCCTTCGCATTTTTCATGAAACTTCAGCCACGGGCAGGATGAGGTTTCATGAAGTGTTTTAAAATGTAATAACAATTTATACTTTTATTCTTTGACATGTCCCAGCTCAGGCGATAGTGTCACATGAGGGGACATGTTTTAAAAGTGTTACAAACCTTCATTTCAAACTTTAGCACTTAAACCAATCTCCCTGAAGCACCTCCTTAGGGAGATCTCTGTGCTCTTTCGCATGCATGCGCAAAAGAGCGCAGGGAACCTCTCAGGGAATCCCCCACCCCCGCCTGCACAGGGAGCACTCAGCGCTTCCAGGTGTGCATCACACTGGGTGGGCCCTTAATTGGCCCACCCACGTAAAATGGCGGCACACACCCATTTAGGGGAAAATTCTCTCCTATCGAATAAAATCAATAGTCACTTAGACAAGTGCAGGATAACTAAAGAATGCCAGCATCAATACATTAAGGGGAAATCATGTTTAATTAACCTGCTGGAGTTTTTTGAGGAGGTAACAGAGCAGGTTGATAAGAGAAATGCTGTTGATGTAGTTTACATGGATTTTCAAAAGGCATTTGATACAGTGCCACACAACAGACTTGTGAGCAAAATTCTAGGTTATGGAATAAAAGGGAAAGTAGGCACTTGGTTAAGAAATTGGCTGAGTGACAGGAAACAGAGAGTAGTGATAAATGCTTTTTTTTCACATTGGATGGAGGTTTGTAGTGGAGTTCCCCAGGGGTTAGTTGGGATGCCTGCTCTTCCTGATATATACTAATGTGGTGTGCAGGACATGATTTCAAGATTTGCAGATGATACAAGGATTGGAAATGTTGTCAACTGTGATGAGAGTAGTCTTGAACTTCAAAAGGACATAGACATGTTGGTGGGTTAGGCAGACAAGTGGGAGACGAAGTTCAATGCAGGGAAGTGTGTGGTGGTTTATTTTGGCAGGAAAAATATGATGAGACAGTATAAACTAAAGGGAGAGTCTTTAAAGGAGGTGCAGGAACAAAGGGACCTCAGTGTATAAGTACATAGGTCAATGAAGATGGCAGGGCATGTTGAGAGAGCAATTAATAAAGTACATAGTTTCTTGGGCTTTATTAATAGAGGCATTGAGTACAAGAGTAAGGAAGTCATATTGAACTTGTATAAGACATTGGTTAGGCCTCATCTTGAGTACTGCATCCAGTTCTGGGCACCATACTTGAGGAAGGATGTGAACACATTGGAGAGAGTACAGAGGAGATTCACAAGAATGCCCGTGATGAAGAACTGTAGCTATGAGGATAGGTTGGAGGGGTTGGGACTCTTTTCCTTGAAGAAAAGAAGGCTAAGAGGAGACTTGATGGAGGTATTCAAGATCCTGAGGGTATAGACAGGGTGAATAGAATACTGTTTCCACTCAAGAGAACATCAAGAACTAAAGGGCACAGATTCAAAATAATTGGCAAAAGGAGTAAATGTGACGTGAGGAAAAAGTTTTCACCCAGAGAATGGTTGGAGTCTGGAACAAACTTCCTGAAAGGGTGGTGGAGGCAGGTTCGCTTGAGGTATTCAAAAGGGTATTGGATTGCTACCTGAAAATGTGCAAGGTTATGGGGATAAGGCAAGGGAGTGGGATTAGGTGGAATGCTCTTTCAGAGAGCCAGGGCAGACTCCATGGGCCAAATGGCTTCCTTCTGCACTGTAGAGATATGTGATATATTTTAACCCATTTTAAAATCAAAAAAGTTCCAACATCATTAAATAGGTGCTGGCTATTGCTTGGAACCACATTGTTTATGTAAACCACAAACCAGAGAGTGAAAATAAATCAAGCAAACAACAGTAACACTTTATCGACAAAAGCCAGACGATGCAACTGCACAAACACCAGTCAAGATGTACTGTCATTACAATGATTCACACCTGGTTTTATTGTATAATCTAGCAAGAAAGGTAAAAGCTTCAAGAAAAATTTGAAGAATGAACATCCAACTATATAATGTTTGATCACTTTTAGAGAAAAAAGAAATTTGATCTTGGTAAAGGCAATAATAACTGAAGTGAGAGTCATATTCTGCATATTGAGAACAGCTGATTGTCATTCTAATCTGCAGAATCTGTGCAGGTGCAATGCAGAGTAACAGGATGAAGTGAAGGGGGTTTGTAACTCTTTCGAGTACAAACATGTTTCCATTTGTTCCTATTCAGATGAAGTTACATTGTTTCATAGTTTGCCATTGTGAGACTTGAACTCTTGATCTTGGGGTTACAAGCCCAGTACCATAACCACTTGGATATTTAGGCCAAGCTGAAAGGGGTTTGTAACTCTTTCGAGTACAAACACGTTTCCATCTGTTCCTATTCAGATGAAGTTACATTGTTTCATAGTTTGCCATTGTGAGATTTGAACTCTTGATCTTGGGGTTACAAACCCAGTACCGTAACCACTTGGCTATTTAGGCCAAGCTAAAAGTAACTCTTTTGAGTACAAATATGTTTTCATCTGTTTCAGAGTTTGCCATTGTGAGAGTGGAACTCTTGATTTGTTTTGTAACTCTTTCGAGTACAAACCTGTTTCCATCTGTTCCTATTCAGATGAAGTTACATTGTTTCATAGTTTGCCATTGTGAGATTTGAACTCTTGACCTTGGGGTTATAAACCCAGTACCATAACCACTTGGCTATTTAGGCCAAGCCACAAAACACATTTCCATCTGTTTCAGATGAAGTTACATTGTTCCATAGTTTGCCATTGTGAGATTTGAACTCTTGATCTTGGGGTTACAAGCCCAGTACCATAACCACTTGGCTATTTAGGCCAAGCTGAAAGGGGTTTGTAACTCTTTCAAGTACAAACCCGTTTCCATCTGTTTCAGATGAAGTTACATTGTTTCATAGTTTGCCATTGTGAGATTTGAACTCTTGATACTCTTTTGAGTAAACCTGTTTCCATCTGTTTCAGATGAAGTTACATTGTTTCATAGTTTGCCATTGTGAGATTTGAACTCTTGATCTTGGGGTTACAAACCCAGTACCATAACCACTTGGCCATTTAGGCCAAACACATTTCCATCTGTTTCAGATGAAGTTACATTGTTCCATAGTTTGCCATTGTGAGATTTGAACTCTTGATCTTGGGGTTACAAACCCAGTACCATAACCACTTGGCTATTTAGGCCAAGCTAAAAGTAACTCTTTTGAGTACAAATATGTTTTCATCTGTTTCAGAGTTTGCCATTGTGAGATTGGAACTCTTGATTTGTTTTGTAACTCTTTCGAGTACAAACCTGTTTCCATCTGTTCCTATTCAGATGAAGTTACATTGTTTCATAGTTTGCCATTGTGAGATTTGAACTCTTGACCTTGGGGTTATAAACCCAGTACCATAACCACTTGGCTATTTAGGCCAAGCCACAAAACACGTTTCCATCTGTTTCAGATGAAGTTACATTGTTCCATAGTTTGCCATTGTGAGATTTGAACTCTTGATCTTGGGGTTACAAGCCCAGTACCATAACCACTTGGCTATTTAGGCCAAGCTGAAGGGGGTTTGTAACTCTTTCAAGTACAAACCCGTTTCCATCTGTTTCAGATGAAGTTACATTGTTCCATAGTTTGCCATTGTGAGATTTGAACTCTTGATCTTGGGGTTACAAACCCAGTACCATAACCACTTGGCTATTTAGGCCAAGCTAAAAGTAACTCTTTTGAGTACAAATATGTTTTCATCTGTTTCAGAGTTTGCCATTGTGAGATTGGAACTCTTGATTTGTTTTGTAACTCTTTCGAGTACAAACCTGTTTCCATCTGTTCCTATTCAGATGAAGTTACATTGTTTCATAGTTTGCCATTGTGAGATTTGAACTCTTGACCTTGGGGTTATAAACCCAGTACCATAACCACTTGGCTATTTAGGCCAAGCCACAAAACATGTTTCCATCTGTTTCAGATGAAGTTACATTGTTCCATAGTTTGCCATTGTGAGATTTGAACTCTTGATACTCTTTTGAGTAAACCTGTTTCCATCTGTTTCAGATGAAGTTACATTGTTTCATAGTTTTGCCATTGTGAGATTTGAACTCTTGATACTCTTTTGAGTAAACCTGTTTCCATCTGTTTCAGATGAAGTTACATTGTTTCATAGTTTGCCATTGTGAGATTTGAACTCTTGATCTTGGGGTTACAAACCCAGTACCATAACCACTTGGCTATTTAAGCCAAGCCCCTAAAGTTACATTGTTTCATAGTTCGCCATTGTGAGATTTGAACTCTTGATACTCTTTTGAGTAAACCTGTTTCCATCTGTTTCAGATGAAGTTACATTGTTTCATAGTTTGCCATTGTGAGATTTGAACTCTTGATCTTGGTGTTACAAACCCAGTACCATAACCACTTGGCTATTTAGGCCAAGCTAAAAAAAAAATATGTTTTCATCTGTTTCAGAGTTTGCCATTGTGAGATTGGAACTCTTGATTTGTTTTTTGTAACTCTTTCGAGTACAAACCTGTTTCCATCTGTTCCTATTCAGATGAAGTTACATTGTTTCATAGTTTGCCATTGTGAGATTTGAACTCTTGATCTTGGGGTTATAAGCCCAGTACCATAACCACTTGGGTATTTAGGCCAAGCTGAAGGGGGTCTGTACTGAGCCAGCTGACCGATGATAGTGAATTAGATTCAATTAGCTTCAATTTCCCCATACTAGTGAGGTTCAAAAAGTAAGAATTTCAATTATTGAATTATTGATTACTAGTCAGTAGTTCCTGTGCTCAGTTGTGATACCTTGGCATCAATCTGCCTGCCAACAATTCCCATGTGAGCTCAAACATGAAAAATGACAACAGGGATACTATGGTACCGCCAGTGCCTGTGGCACCCCACATGCCCGAAAGTTAATGGGCGAAAAATGATGCCCTGTTGCAGAAATTATTTTAGGCACAACATGCATTGGAGGGACGAATTTTGGTTGATGATCTCACGTACTGAATCTTCCTGCAAGCATGCCAACTGCCAAATTGGCAGTGACTTTCAAGTGTTGAGTTCTCATGAAAGGTCATCCACATGAAACATTAACTCTGTTTCTCTCCACAGGTGCTGCCTAATCTATTGAGTATTTCCAGCATTTTTTAGTTATTATTTCAGTTTTCCGCAACCACAGTATTTTGCTTTTGTCCAAGTTTTGAGGTTGTCTGACAGTCTAAAACCAACGTGAGACACCTGCAATGTGCAAACCGGGGTCCTAATTCTTGTTTTAATAACCCCAATTAAAGTTATTTTTCAAAATGCTGGAGCTGGCTCCATGCATGCTCCACTCAGTTGATCTGAGTTTTCAGTGGGCACAACCAGCAGTATTTAAAAAGACCTCTAGACTCACAAAGGATAAGCGAAGATTTTCATAGTTTTATTTCTACAGAGATGGGAGGAACAAGTAGGAAGGTAGCATCTACAACTCAGTTGAGAGAGAAAGAGAAAGAGAGAGAGAGACAAGAAATATAGAGAACACCAGCATTGATTTGTAAAAGGTAGTTCATGCCTGACGAAATTGAATGATTTTTTTGAAGAAGTAACCAAAATAGTGGACAAGGGCTGTTACTTACATAGATATCCAGAAGCATTTGATAAAGTTCCTCATAAGAGACTATCAAATCAAATTGAAACAGATGAACTTGAATGAAAATTACTGACCTAGTTAGGAAATTGGTTGAGTGGCAGGAAACAGAGAGTAGGAATCATGAATTGGTATTCTAATTGACGGGATAAAACTGGTGGTGTCTCACAAGGATGAACATTGCTTCAACTATTCACTGTATTTATTAACTACTTAAGTGACAGAATAGAAAGCCACATCCAAATCTGCTCATGCCATGAAGATAAGTGGTATTGTAAATAATATAGATGGAATCACAAAATTACACGGAGATATTAATAAATTAAGTGAATGGGCAAAACTGTGGCACATGAATTTCAACATAGGCAAATGTGAGGTCATCCATTTTGGATCTAAAAAGGATAGCATAGTGTACTTTCTAAATGGTAAAAAGCTAGAAACAATGGAGGTGCAAAGAGACTTGAGAGTCCAGGTACATAAATCAAAAAATGTCATGAACAGATACAGAAAATAATCAAAAAAGCGAATGGCAAGCTGGCTTTATATCTAGAGGTCTAGAATACAAGAGCGTAGTGGTCATGCTTCAGCTAAACATAGCTCTGGTTAAACCACACATGCAATACTGTGAAAAGTTCAGGGCACTGCACCACTTTGTAGGAATGGTGCACTGGCCTTGGAGAGAGTGCATCTTAGAATTACCAGAATAATACCTGGATTAAATTACGAGGATAGATTACACAAACAAGGGTTGCAATCCCTAGAATTTAAGCGGTTAAGGGGTGATTTGATCAAAATTCTCAAAATATTAAGGCAACAGAAAGAATATATTATTTCCCTTGGTTGGGGAGTTTAGGACTGGGGGTATAGTCTAGAAATTAAAGCCACGACCTTTCAGGAGTTTATTTTTTATTCATTCACGGGATGTGGGCGTCGCTGACTAGGCCAGCATTTGTTGCTCATCCTTAGTTGCCCTTGAGAAGGTGGTGGTGAGCTGCCTTCTTGAACTGCTGCAGTCCATGTGGTGTAGGTACACCCATAATACTGTTACGAATGGAGTTCCAGGTATTTGAACCAGCAACAGTGAAGGAACAGCGATATATTTTCAAGTCACCATGGTGAGTGACTTGAAGGGGAACTTCAGGTGGTGGTGTTCCCATGTATCTGTTGCCCTTGTCCTTCTAGATGGTAGTGGTCATGGGTTTTGAAGGTGCTGTCTAAGGAGCCTTGGTGAGTTCCTGCAGTGCATCTTGTACATGGTACACACACTGCTGCTATAGTGCGTCGGTGGTGGAGAGACTGAATGTTTGTGGATGTGGTGCCAGTCAAGCAGACTGCTTTGTCCTGGACAGTGTCCAGCTTCTTCAGTGCTGTAGGAGCTGTGCCTATCCAGGCAAGTGGGGAGTATTCCATCACATTCCTGACTTGTGCCTTGTTGATGGTGGACAGGCTTTGGGGCGTCAGGACGCGAGTTACTTCCTCCACGATTCCTAGCCTCTGACCTGCTCTTGTAGTCACAGTATTTATATGGCTAGTCCAGTTCAGTTTCTGGTCAATGGTAACCCCCAGGATGTTGATAGTGGGGGATTCAGTGATGGTAATGCCTTTGAACATCAAGGGGCAATGGTTGGATTCTCTCTTGTTGCAGATGGTCATTGCCTGACACTTGTATGCTGCGAATGTTACTTGCCACTTGTCAGCCCAAGCCTAGATATTGTCCAGGTCTTGCTTATTTGGACATGGACTGCTTCAGTTTCCGAGGAGTTGTGAATGGTGCTGAACATTGTGCAATCATCAGCAAACATCCCCACTTCTGGACCTTATGATGGAAGGAAGGTCATTGATGAAGCAGCTGAAGATGGTTGGGCTGAGAACATTACCCTGAGGAACTTCTGCAGTGATGTCCATGGAGCTGAGGTGACTGACCTCCAACAACCCCAACCATCTTCCTTTGTGCTAGCAATGACTCCAACCAGTGAAGAGTTTTTCCCCTGATTCCCATTGACTCCAGTTTTGCTAGGGGTCCTTAATGCCACACTGGTCAAATGCTGCCTTGCTGTCAAGGGCAGTCATTCTCACTTCACCTCGGGAGTTCAGCTCTTTTGTCCAAGGCTGTAACAAGGTCAGGAGCTGAATGGCCCTGGTGGAATCCAAACTGGGCATCAATAAGCGGGTTATTGCTAACGAAATGCTGCTTGATAGCACTGTTGACGACCCCTTCCGTTATTTTACTGATGATCGAGAGTAGACTGATGGGGCAGTAATTGGCCGGGTTGGATTTGTCCTGCTTTTTGTGTACAGGGCATACCCGGGCAATTTTCCACATAGCCAGGTAGATGCCAGTGTTGTAGCTGTAATGGAACAGCTTGGCTAGGGGCACAGCAAGTTCCAGAACTCAAGTTTTCAGTACTATTGCTGGAATATTGTCAGGGCCCATAGCTTTTGCATTATTCAGTGTCTTCCAATGTTTCTTGATGTCATGTGGAGTGAATCGAATTAGCTAAAGACTGGCATCTGTGATGCTGGGGACCTCTGGAGAAGGCCGAGATGGATTATCCACTTGGCACTTCTGGCTGAATGTTGTTGCGAATGTTTCAGCCTTATCTTTTGCATTGCTGTGCTGGGCTCCTCCATCATTGAAGATGGGGATATTTGTGGAGCCACCTCCTCCAGTGAGTTGTTTAATTGTCCACCACCATTCACAACTGGATGTGGCAGGACTGCAGAGCTTCGATTTGATCTGTTGGTTGTGGGATCGCTTAGCTTTATCACTTGCTGCTTATGCTGTTTGAGATGCAAGTAGTCCTGTTTCATAGTTTCACCAGGTTTTTTTTTAAGGTATGCCTGGTGCTGCTCCAGGAATGCCCTCCTGCACTCTTCATTGAACCAGTGTTGATCCCCTGGCGTGATGGCAATGGTAGAGTGGGGGATATGCTGGGCCACGAGGTTACAGCTTGTGTTCAAGTACAATTCTGCTGCTGCTGCTGATGGCCCACAGCACCTCATGGATGCCCAGTCTTGAGTTGCTAGATCTGTTCGAAATCTATCCCATTTAGCACAGTGGTCGTGCCACACAACAGGATGAAGGATATCCTCAATGTGAAGGCAAGACTTCGTCTCCACAATGGCTGTGCAGTGGTCACTCCTACCAGTACTGTCATTGACAGATGCATCGATTCACTCCACATGACATCAAGATTGGTGAGGATGAGGTCAAGTATGTTTTTCCCTCTTGTTGGTTCCCTCACCACCTGCTGCAGACCCAGTCTAGCAGCTATGTCATTTAGGACTCGGCCAGCTCGGTCAGTAGTAGTGCTACTGAGCCACTCTTGGTGATGGACATGAAATCCCCCACCCAGAGAACATTCTGCATCCTTGCAAGTGATGTTCAATATGGAGGAGCACTGACTCATCAGCTGAGGGAGGGCGGTACGTGGTAATCAGCAGGAGGTTTCCTTGCCCATGTTTGACCTGATGCTAGGAGACTTCATGGGGTCTGGAGTTCATGTTGAGGACTCCCAGGGCAACTCCCACCTGACCGTATACCACTGTGGTGCCACCTCTGCTGGGTCTGTGCTGCTGATGGGTCAGGAAATAACCAGGGATGGTGATGGTGGTGTCTTGGGCATTATCTGTAAGGTATGATTCCATGAGGATGACTATGTCAGGCTGTTGCTTGACTAGTCTATGAGACAGCTCTCCCAATTTTGGCACTAGCCCCCAGATGTTAGTAAGGAGGACTTTGTAGGGTCGACAGGGCAGCAATTGCCATTGTCGTTTCCGGTGCATAGGTTGATGCCAGGTGGTCTGTCCGGTTTCATTCCTTTTTTGTGTCTTTGTGGCAGTTTGTTACAACTGAGTGGCTGAGGGCATTTAAGAGTCACCCACATTGGAGTCCAGACCAGGTAAGGATGACAGATTTCCTTCCCTAAAGGACATTAGTGAACCAGGTGGGTTTTTACAACAATCAACAAGTCCAGATTTTTTTTTATTGAATTCAAATTCAACCATCTGGTGGGATTCGAACCCAATCCCCTGGGTCTCTGGATTATTAGTCCAGCAACAATACCACTATGCCATTGCCTCCCCTAAAGTGTAATTAGGAGCGTAATTAGGAAACGCCTCGACACAGAAAGGGTGGTAGATGTTTGGAACTCTCTTTCTCAAATGGCAATTATTGCTAGATCAATAGTTAATTTTAAATATAGTTGATATATTTTTGTTAATTCAAGCTTTTATGGGATATGGGGCAAAAGGGGCTATTAGATTTAGGTCACCAATCAGCCATGATCTCATTAAATGTTTGAATAGGCTTGAGGAAATTAACAGCGTATCAGCGTACTTCTGTTCCTATGGTTTTATGCAGATAAGGCCTGAGCCTCAATTTTCAGCATCATTTTGCAGCACTACTCTAATTTCTACACCAGATGGGACAGCCAGTACCTGTTGTTCTAATACACTGTTCATTACAATACATGAGAGTATATCAAGTAGTTGTTCTTACAGGTTTCCAAGTCTGGGAGTGTCCCAAATGGGGGTTTCCGAATGATGAGAAGTGAAAAACAAATGACATGATCAGAACAGATCTAGGAAATTCCCTTTAGGCTGCAGCCCTCCAGCAGTTATCTGGTATGGAGGGATGGAATTAGTAGAAAAGGGGTGAGGTGCCATATATGCAATGTATAATTTGGAATTGGCCTTCATGCATTTTGTTGCCGATGGTAGTGTTTAGGGTCTAACTCTATGTACTGCTTCCCCTATAAGATTTGAACTGGGTCTGATTCTCGGGCCAATGTCAGTCTTTCTTGGTCATGGAGTTAAGGGGCTGGATTTTGCAATGTCAATAACAGTAACAGTGATACAATCTGTGTTCGCCATTACTGAATGTCGGAGAGGCCCCACACCTTTTGGAGCACGCAAATCTGAACGTTGCTTTGGGTGAACCAACACTACTCTCAAGGGTTCATTACTTCAAAGGACGATTATGGAACTAACGGAAATTTGGGATTAATGGCCTACTAATTATAAATTAAATCTTACAACTATATTTCCAGGCATAAAGATTCTCCTCTCAATTCACAAATACTTAATGAGGAAGCCTGTGCCATTTTAAAAGTTAAAATGCATTGATTTTGAACATGAAACCTTATAAAAGTTTGATAAATCTTGTTAAAAAGTAAAATCTATGACTCTTTAGCATGATTTATCAGGCTTTATAAATATTGCTTTTTAAAATGATTTATCTGCTCAAAATTATTGGACTTTTATAAAATATGTTTAAATCTTTAATTTTGTAATATTAATCACGTCTACCAAATCTAATTTTCCAATGCCTTTTTACTGCAGAAGCTTGCTGTCACGAGCATTTAATTATATTACAGATTTTAAGGACAACTATTTAAAGGTACATTTCTGTTTTCAAACCTTTACCTTGGGCAGAATTTTGCCGTCAGCGAGCAGGGGGCGGGGCCCACTCGCCAACGTGTAAAATGCCACAGGATGACATCGGGCGTCATCCCAGCCCATTTAAATTTTCAGCAAGTCGGGCCCACAGCAAAATCAGCTGCGGGCTCGCCGACCTGTCAATGGCCAATTGAGGCCATTGACAGGGTCATTACAACAATTAAAGCTTAAGGCTGGCAGGCAGTCCAGGAGCCCCAGCAGCAAATAGAGAAACCATGAAACCTCATCCACCGACGGGATGAGGTTTCATGCAGGGTTTTAAAAAGTTTAATAAAGTTATTATGTAAATTACGGACATGTCCCATGAGGGGGACATGTTAGGGATTTTTTTTTCTATTTTTCATATTTTTCAAAGTGCCAGCAATCTCTCTGAGGCAGCACTTAGCCTCAGGGAGATGTGCACTCTTTCATGCACATGCGCGAAAGAGCGCACTCTTGCTTTTGGGAGATCCTCCCCCTGCCCGCATAGGAAGTGCATAGCGCTTCCCACCGGACGTCATGCTGGGTGGGCCTTAATTGGCCCACCCACGTAAAATGGCGGTGGAGATTGGGTCGGGCCCACCCACCCGGCAGGCAGAAAATTCTGCCCGTTGAGTTTAAAAGCCATTTTTTTAAAATGGAAGCATGGACAGACAACCTGGTTCCTTCCAGTGTTTATTCAAACCTTGTCAGACTCCTATGTCTAGTGCTAGTTACGAAGAGTCATTAAAAAATGCAAAGACTGCTCCAGGGATGTCCATTGAATTCTAAAAGGTGTGAAAAACCATTTTACTTCTGAGGGGACAAGAGACAGGAAGGGGTTTCAAAGGACCTCAACATAATTAACTTCTTTGCCTGGTGGAACAATGCTTCATTGGAATTAACACAGCAGCATTTTGTTTTGGTTGTGGTAAAGACAGGCTAAGAATGGACATTTTGATGTGCAGAACCCCAGGAAGAAACAATTTCAGAAAGAGTTCTTGGCTAAGGGAGGACAAAGAGGAAGGTATTAAGAAATCAACTGCTGTTTTAATGAAAGAATCCAAGCAAACTACAAGTGCTGTAACCACAGAATTAGTAATGAATAGGAAACCTTCTCCCTCTCCCCCAAAGGCCTGCTAACCTGCTGAGTCAACTTAAGAAAAACACTAACTGGTTGACTGCAAAAGCCACCGCAGCTGCTAAACTGAACCTCATGTTTTAACACCTTCACTCCGGAAAGAAGGAACTCAAGCAACAGACCGGCAATAATATCTCACAGAGACTGATTTGAAATCTCATCTTTAAGTTTCCTTTTCCTTTATCTGCATTATAATCTTTGTATCAGCATTTTAGTTAATAATTTTATCACTTTTACCTAAGTAACTTGCAGTAGTTTTTGTAATAAATTAACATTTATCTTGTTTCAGACTAAAGCTTGTCTGCTGGGTTTTTTTTTAAATTCATAAATTAAAAGGGAGCTACATACACACACACAAATTCTTAGTTCACGGACCAGTTTAAGGAAATGCCTTTTATATGGTCATGACACTGCTCTCTAACATTTTCATGATGTAGTGATTGTAAGCCATGCCCACAACTGCCTGCCACTTTCACCCACTGCTGGGCCTCATTGCAGCCCACAATGGGATCGAGTCCTCCCTCAAGACAGCTGGACATGAAATGTGTGCTGCAGCGCTCAGCACTACCTGTGTGGTAGTGGGGAGGAGAGCGAGCAGGGCAAGTGGGGAACTTCGCACATGCACGAGGGTGCATGCTGGAAAAGCTCCCTGAGGCACACAGCTGCCTCAGGGAGATGAAGAGTCCTGAAAAACAAAAATAAAGAATTTTAAATGTTAAAAAAGTCCCCTCATGTGACTCTGTCACATGAGCAGGGACATGTTATGAATGAGACATACAATTTTTTAGTTTATTTTTATTTGCCTTTGAAAACCTCATCCTGCCCATGGATGAGGTATCCTAAAAAATGCAAAGGCCACTTGGCCTTATCACCTGCCTGCCAACCGTAAGGTTGGATGGCCAGCAAAATATCTAAGTTAATTAATACTTTAATGGCCTTTTTGGCCTTCTAATTGTCGACGGATGCGTTGCCGATTCCCGTGTGGTGCTGTCAACTGAACTAACGCGTGACTGCGCAATGACGTTGGGATGCTTGCCCGACGTCATCTTGTATCATTTCATGCTCAAGCAAGTCTGGCACGCACCCGCCCGTCAAGATGAAAATTCTGCCCCTGGGTTCACAAATGCGATGCTGGAGGCCTTAATGTGGAGCATGGCAAGAGGAGAGAGATCATGCTTTTTTGGGGAGTAGGGTTCCCAGGAGGCTCTCAGCATACACCCTCCAAAGTGGGTGGGAGTAGGTGGTCAGGTGGGAGGTTAATTCAATGCCTGCAGGCTGGCCCCAAAGACCTGATAGCAGGGCTACATGATGTTCAATGACCTCGAGTGGTTAAAGTCAATGAATGCATCCTCAAGTGACATCACCTCCCTGCCTTTTTCTCTTCCTCCTTGTCCTCTTCACCCCATGCAGAGCTTCCCCTCTTCTCAGCATCTTCTATCTCACTGTCATGTTGCAGACCCGGAAGCACGGCAAATACTGCCCACATACCTGCCACAGTCTTTATATAGACAGGTCACAAAATCTCTGTCATCCCTGCGAGGATGCAGCAACATTCCCTACCCAATCCAGCAGCTCACCATAACAATTCCAAATACACTCCGCCATATGCCCACAAACATTGCTCAAAACTTTGGGAAATTACTCAAGATCACCTCACCAGAAAGTTCGATGGTTGCCCCTTTAAATAGCACCAGTGAGGGCTCCCTCTGCAGCTGAACGCATGCTCATTTTTGATTGACAACCGGATGTGTTCAGTGGACCTGCACAGTCCAAGCTCAGTGGGCTGGCATCAGCACCAGCAGCGCCAAAGAATCAAATTATTTGCCCTTAATAACGCAACATGTTCACCTTATGCTATTATGTTTTACGTTTTAAAACTACCTTCAAGAAAGAGACTAACATCAAGTAATTGATGAATAATGTCTCAAATGAGGGAGTCCATACAAATATTTGCTCCAAGCTTCTTCTCATCAATATGCACAGGAAAAAAAGATTAAGAATTAGTAAATATATATAGGAATCTCCCCATATATTCCTATTGGATCTATGTGGCCATTCAAGTTAATACACTTATTCTTTATTTCTTCATTGTTCCCTGCTCATTATACTTTGCAACTTACAACATTTTTACAGTTGTTGTCTCTTTTCATAAAATATCATCTTCAAGTTTTCTGAATCTGCGCAATGTTACATTAATCATCCAAGATCAGATAGATTTCACCACAGAAGTTTTCATAACAACTATTTTATACATAACATTGAATGGTCCATGACCAGGTAACCAGTAACACCCTCACAATTAATAGAAAGCCAATTCAGCATTAGTTAGCTATGTAAGATGTCAAAAATTACTAACTTCATTCTTTTTATCAAATGACAAGCCTGCTGTGAAATTCATTTTTGGAACCATTTATGACAAGCTATAGTGATCAGCTTTGTTATTGATTCATTTTGAGATTACTTACTTATGAGGTGAGAATCGTGGTTAAGCAGAAGATGCCAATGACTGAATGTGAAGTTACTACGCCTGAAGGTAGAAGTGTCAGGGAACTGAGCATAAACAACTGAAGTGACACAATCATTGCAACACTCTAGGTTAGCAAGCATTTATAGATGTTATAGATGTTAATGAACATGTCTCATGCTAGTAGGCTTAATGACCCATCAGCCCTTTACCTGACATCATTAATACTGTATTTTAGCAACAATTTTAGAAAATATAATAAAATAGATAGAAAAGTATGTTTTCTTTTACATTCTTTTGAAAAATTATTCAATGATGACATAGATATAGAATAAAGTCAATGATGCTAAAGAGGGAGTAGTCAGGTGTCAGTTGTAGCTCAATGGTAGCACTTTCAGGTCTCAGTCAGGTTGTGAGCATATAATCTAGGTTGTGGCTTCAATGTAGTCAGGGGTGCTGTTTTTCAGTTAAACGAGGCTTCATATGCCCTCTCAGGTAAACGTAATGAATCTTGTAATGCTATTCATATTCAACATAAAAGGGAATCCCAAAGCTTTCTATAGGCGTGTAAATGGTAAAAGGAGCGGTAGAGCCAATTAGGAATCAAAAAGAGGAATTTCACATGGAGGCAGAGGGCATTGCTGAGTATTAAATGAATACTTTGCATCTGTCTTTATCAAGGAAATAGATGGTACCCAGGCCATGGTCAAAGAGGAAGTAATTCAAACATTAGGAGGGTTTAAAATTGATAAGGAGAAGGAATTGTCTGTCAGTACTTAAAGTGGATAAGACACCAGGACCGGATGAGATGCATCCAAGGATACTGAGAGAAGTGAGAGTGGAAATTGCAAAGGCACTGGTCATAACTTTTCAGTTTATCTTAGATTCAAGGTGGTGCTAGAGGACTGGAGAATTGCAAACAGTACACCCTTGTTTAAAAAAGAACGTAAAAGTAAGCCCAACAACTACAGGCTAGTCACTTTAACTTTGGTGGTGGGGAAACTTCTAAATGATTCGGGACAAAATCGACAAATGCAGGTTAATTAATTAAAGACAGCATGGATTTCTTAATGGAAAATCATGTTTCACTAACTTGCTGGACTTTTTTGAAGAGGTAACAAAGGGGGTTGATGAGGGTAATGCTGTTGATGTGGTGTACATGGACCACATGTTCAAAAATCGTTTGATACAGTGCCACACAACAGACTTGTGAGCAAAGTTATAGCTCATGGAATAAAAGGGATATGTAGCGACATGGACTCAGAATTGGCTGAGTTTCAGGAAGCAGAGAGTAGTGGTTAATGGATGATGTTTGGGCTGGAGGAAGGTTTGTAGTGGAGTTCCCCAGAGGTAGGTGTTGGGGTCCTTGCTTTTCCTGATATATATTAATGACCTAGGCCTTGGTGTACAGGGAACAATTTCAAAGTTTGCAGATGATATGAAACTTGTAAACATTGTGAACTGTGGGAAGGATGGAGTATAACTTCAAAAGGATACAGACAAGTTGGTGGAGTGGGTGGACAGGTGGCAGATGAAGTTCAATGCTGAGAAATGTGAAGTGATTCATTTTGTAGAACATCGAGAGACAATATAAAATAAAGGGCACCATTCAAAAGGGGATGCAGGAGCAGAAGGACCTGGGTGTATATGTGCACAAGTCACTGAAGGCAGCAGGACAGGTTGAGACAGCGGTTAATAAAACATACATTATCCTAGATTTTATTAATGAGCAAAGAGTACAAGAGCAAAGAGGTTATGTTGAACTTGCATAGGACACTATTTCAGCCTCAGCTGGAGTACTCCTTCCAGTTCTGGGCACCGCACTTTAGGAAGGATGTGAAGGCCTTGGAGTGAATGCAAAGAAGATTCACGAGAATGGTTCCAGGGATGAGGAACTTCAGTTACGAAGATAGATTGAAAAAGTCAGGACTGTTTTCCTTGGGGAAAAGAAGGCTGAGAGAGATTTGATAGAGGTATTCAAAATCATGAGGGGTCTGGACAGAGTAGATAAGGAGAAACTGTTCCCACACATGAAAAGATCGAGAACGAGAGAACACAAGTTTAAAGTAATTGGTAAAAGAAGCAAAAGCGACATAATGAAAACTTTTTCATGCAGCATGTGATTAAGGTCTGGAATGCATTGCCTAAGAGTGTAGTGGAGGCAGTTTCAATCGAAGAATTCAAAAGAGAATTAGACTGTTATCTAAAAGGAAGAATATGTAGTGTTACAGGGAGAAGGCAGGAGAAAGGCGCTAAGTGAGTTGCTCATTCAGAAAGCTGGTGCAGACACAATGGGCCGAATGGCCTCATGTGCTGTAACAATTCTGAGATTCTATTCAAAGGAGATCAGGGGAATTCTCCCTGTTGCCCTGGCCAATATTTGTCCCTCAAGCAACACCATTAAAATACTTTCATAAAATTTGCTTCTGATTTGAACACTTCCCACACACTCACATGCTCCATCTCTAACTCTTCCTTTCTTTTATTTCTCTTTCCCCATTTCTGGGGATTGGCTATTCACCAATATCATTGTTACCTTTACTACCACTTCCTCCCACCGGACACCTGGTCAGGATTCTATTCCGTTCTACCTCTGCCTCCGTTACATCTGTTCTGACGATGCCACCTTCTGTACCAATGTGTGACTTCCTTGTTCCTCAATCGACAATTGACTGTAGTTGAGAGGACTCTCGATTGTGTCCGTTCTATTTCATGCACCTCTTCTCTAACCCCTTCCCCTCCCTCCCACAACCACATTAGAATTCCCTGGTCCTCACCCTCCACCCCACCAAACTCCACTTTCAACAGATCATCCTCCACCATTTCCATCACCTCCAGTATGATGCCACCAACATATTTTCCGTTTCCCTTGCAGCATTCTGAAGAGACCGTTCCCTCCTCAACACCCTTGTCCAATCCTCAATCATCCTCTAACACACATCCTGTCCCTTCCAATGCAAGCACAGGAAATGCAAACCTGCCCTTATACTTCTGCCCTTCCCATTATTCAAGCCCCCAAATAGTCCTTCCAGGTGAAACAGTGATTTACCTGTTGTTCTTTCGATTTAGTATATGGTACTCACTGCTCACGATGAAGTCTCCTCTACATTGGGGAGACCAAATGCAGATAGGGTGACGGCTTTGTGGAACACCTCTGTTAAGTCCACAAGCTTCATCCCCAAGCTTTCTTTTGCCCGTCATTTTAATTCTATGCCTTGTTGCCACTCTGACTTCTCTGTTGTTGACTTCCTATGCTGTTCCAATGAAGATCAGTGCAAGCTGGAGGAACAGCAGTTCACCTTTTAAGTAGGGACTTTACAGCTATCTGGACTCAACAAAGAATTCAACAATTTCAGATCATAACCTATGACTCTTTTTTGCAGCTGTTGTTGAAGATGCTGGTTTTCTTATTTAAAACTCCTCTAGACCCATCATTTGTTACTTTACCCCAATGTGGGCAGTGAAGCCAAAGGGAACATCTAGCCAGTACATAAGATGCACGCGTGGAATAGCAGTTCTCCAGTTTAAATGAATGCCCATTCCATTATGTAACTGGAATGTCTGAGTAGTGCTTCAGCTGCACAGCTCCTTTAAGTTAAAAAAAACTTCAGGCACTTCTTGTCCTTTGTCCCAGCACCATTGCTGCCCTGTGCACTATTTGCAATCTTTTTGCCCTATGCCAAGTATTTATCTTCCATGTGCCAAGAAAGCACCTGGTGTGCAGCAGGCAGTCAGCAGTCCTTCAATGAGCAGATCTCACGCCATCACAAGATCAGCTCTTACGTTTGCACAGTTGTGTGGAGCACCTGAACAGCACCAGCACTGGTTGAACTGCATAACACTCACATTATCATTCCCTTGGTCTTTTTGCTTAAACGTCAAGGAATATATTTTAAAATTATTTTTCAACATAGACATTAAGGGAGCAGTTTGAATAAAAATATTCCCACTGGACTTTCCTTACCCTTTAAGAACTATCACTTTATACTGTTAAAAATAAAACAGAGTTATGCAATGAAGCGTAAATTGGGCACAGGAGAAAGCTCAATTTAGTCATTAGGAAGGTGGCTAATTAACTCAAATTGTAACCATGATCTCTTTTATTACTATGTTGAATGGATGCGGGGTTGTAGGGAGGCAGACACATTGCACACGAACAGGTACAGTTCCTGTCCTTTTAGATGTCTGTGGCAGCAGAGCTGAGTAGGGGGAGAGAAGCCAGTTGGTGTCAGACTTGGAACATGCAAGAAGACTGATCAAGGTTGAGACCAGTGGGTGAGCACAGTGACTCAGAGCTTTCATGTGCCCCATTCAGTCCCTCACTGGTAACATATCATGAGTAATATAAAAACAAATCTTCACAGAAGCTTAATGTTGTGGAAAACAGTGCTTTGCTATGGAGATTCAGCAGGGATGAACCATTAGAAACTGGAACGTAGGGTGAAGCTACTTTTCTCACATTATACAGTAAGTCTCTGCAGCACCCACAGGGCACAGAGTATACATACTGCATTCAAATCTATGCACTTCTTATTCTCCTAGATGCAAATCAACAGGTTTTCAAAACAATAAATGATTGTTTGCCTGAAGAGATTGTTGGAAAATTGTTGTATCTCAGTCCCTTAATAATCTTCCTACTACCAATCCTGGTTGCAGCTATGATATTGATTTATTGAGAGACCAAAAAATTCCCTCACAGCGTATAGCCAGTTCCCAGACCAAAGCAATATCAGAAGCTAAGAGTTATAGCCAGGAGTGGCAACGAGAGTATCACCAAGAAAGGAGACTTGGATGAAGGGGAGGATATTGAAGCGAATACGTCTGTAAACTGGGGCTAATGAAGTTAATGTCCAGAGAGTATCTCTGTAAAACACAAAGGGGAAAAACTGCAATTCTTTTGTCAGTACAGGCTCTTGTTTAAATGAAATCTGCTGCTGTTAAAGATTCAATAATCCACACCACTGCACTGCAGGAATGAAGAAAGATTTATAGAGTAGCAACCTCATCAGTAGTAAATGCAATCAAAGTCTCACAGTTCTAGGGTTGCATCCACTGTTCACATTTTATTAGGATGGCAATTAAATGCATCCCTTGGTATTTGTTGCTTGCAGAGATTATGTGTTTTTTTAACTGAGCACAGAGTAACTGAATTTATAACAGGGAGAGATGGTTTAAATGTAAATGTATTTTATTGTAATATTTCTCTGTAGTTAACATTTAAATAATAATAACTGTTTAAATACTGTTGCCGATGAAAGCCCTAACATGAGTAAGCTAAACACAGGGCATTTTTCATAATTTCTTATTAAGATCCATTGGTAATATACATTAGATCAAAGGTACAATTTTAGTATAATTCTAGAATTATTTTCTTAGACAGCATCTACTGGCAATTATTTTCAGATGAATACTACGTTGGCTTTGCCACCACAAAAATATTGGGCAGAATCGTCCCAGGTGTGCACTAAGTGTGGTAAGTAGGCAGGAAAAAGAACGTTTTACCTGCTAGCCGCAATGGCAGCTTTTCACGGAGTATCGTCCCAATCCCACCTCACTATTCATGCATTCCCGGGAAACATGTTGTTTCTAGGGCGGGCAGCCTATGATTTTCCCGCCACTCCATCACCTCACCGCTTCATCAAGCCGCGCACCACATTTAAAGTGCAGCCATGTGCACGCCTCTCATTGCTTCAAGCCAAGGATTGCTGCAAAGACATGGTCCTGAAAGGCAAGAAAACTGCAGCGCCCCAATTCAGTGACGCAACCCTTGGGCGCCTTTTGGATGCCGCTCTGGCCCGCCATGATGTCCTCTACCCCCGTACTGGCCACAGGAAGTCCAGCAATCTCACTTCTCTGGCTTGGTAGGCGATGGCAGTGGTGATCAGTGCCAATGCTGCACAGAATGGGTTAGCTATTCAATGCAGAAGGATAAAAAGGCTGCCAGGGTAAGGCAACCATCTGTTCATTCTAAATTCACACACCCATAAACCCATCACATTGCACTCACTGCCAGCTCAAGGGCATCACCACTCACTCTCTTACACACACCCTCACATCTCCATCTGGTCTCATCTCCTCTGGAGACTGCCTTCTCAGTCCCCACCATCTTGAAGTCACTTGCACAGATCAACTTGTGCCCCCCCCTACACACCTTGGGATACCTTCCTTCCATAGTACAGTCCTAGCCTTGCAGCCTCTTGCCCTTGCCTGAGGCCACTTCTACCCATTGCCCAAGAAAGCCCTAGCCCTGCAGCTGTTGAAAAGCCACCCCCACCTTATGGCTAGTCTGGTAGATAAGAGACATGCGGGTGGGCCCCCCTAAAAGTGATGTGGTGCTGTCCGCGGAGCCTGGCACTGATGACCACAAGTGTTGCCCGAAGCAAGGTAGGCAAACATACCTCGAAATCCTGAGCAAAGTGCAGCTCACCAGATGCATGTTGCTTATGTACATTTGTGAAACACGTTGGTCTGCAATCTCGCTGATGTGCTCAGATGATCCAGTGTGGGGGGAATGTTGCTGGGGGCTAGGCTTATAATTATATGCAGATGTATTAGAATGAAGTGCCCGATGTCTGATGGCAAGAAACGTGGATCGCCATTGACGGTCAGAGCAGACGATTGCAAATTGGTTTCACAATGTTGTGAAACTGATTTTTGGCCTTCTCGCCATATTGTCTGCTCATGCTGCCAAACACATCTGCCACCAATACACACGGAAAATTCCATCCATTGTTTTTTATGCAATGTGAGAAATTCTAATATCCTGTATACATTAAAATTAAAGAATTGCATGGCACCAGCATAAACAAATCACTGTAAATTACAAATATAGTTAATCATTTTCACAAATGACTCTGTGATTACAATTACTTTCTAACTCCAACAATTGCTTACACATACAATTATTGCTTTTGATAAACAGTTGGATGCTGTACAATAAGAGGTTTGATATCAGGTTTCCTAATATGATGGCAACACTCATAGCACTGCTACAGATGGGGTATTGGCAACTCATATAATAGGGCACTGAAGCCTGAGGCCTGACAGTCCCTTTGAGCATTGTGTGTTATCATCTAACCTGTCTATGTGGCACCTGCAATGCCCTAGGCTCATTACCAACCAGCAGAAAAATGCAAATCACGGCTAATCCCCATAAGACATTCAGAGCACCTGAACAGTGCTTCAGACATTCATATAGAATAAGTAATGTACGTGGGTTTTGGTGATTCACAGCAGCTCCTTGCTCTTAAATGAGTTACTATTTTGAGGATTTGGTTTCTAGATGCTAGCAATTATCACAAGCAACTATTTATTGTCTTTCTGTTCTGGGAGAAATTAAGGTCGGAATTATCCAGCCTGTTGGTGCTGGGCGTCATGGTGGGTGTGAACGGACAATATGTCGGAAGAACAAAAATTGGCTTCATGCCGTCGTGAAACCAGTTTGCAATTGTTCCACCCATCAATGGTGGGCCGCTTTCCCCGCTGCTGCACGTCAGGAACATCATTTTAATACATCTGCATCTAATTACAAGCCCGGCTCGCCGGAATCATCCCCACACATCAAATTTATCGTCCACGTCAGTGTGAAAACATACCGGCCCAGAACACTTCTTGACAAGAAGTCAGGACTTACTGTTAGGGCCTTCCTCACATTGAGGACATCCGAGGAGCAGAACATGCTGGAGCCCTGCAGCTATCGGACCCTGGAGGAAAACGTGTATCGCTTGCTGGGTGGATTCTCATGGACATGGCTCCACTGCGAAGCAGCTCACGGAAGGTGGAAGGTCACTGCTGATGTCTGGGGTCTGCTTAGGACATTAGTGTCTCTGCCCTGGGCTGCTAAGGATGGTCATCGAGGGGGGTGGAGAGGGAGGTCTAGGATTGACTGGAAGAGGAATGTGTACCGGAGTGGGGGGGGTGAGGTTGGGAGCAGGGGAAGGATGGTGTGGGGGGCTGGGGGTCAGTTTGGGAGGGAGGGAAAAAGAGTGCTGGGACGTGAGGTTGGGAGGGGGGAAATTATGGTGTTGGGGGGTGGGGGGGGGCGGGGTGGAGGGGGTTGAGGTTGGGAGGAGTTTGGGAGTATGGGGTGAGGAGGGTTTAACAGGGAAGAATGCGGCACCTGAGGGGGTAGGTATAAGGGAGGAGGAAGACGTAAGGGATGGAATTCGGAGGGGGGAAAGGAGTTCGGAGTGAGGGAGGAGTGGGGGTAGAATGGAGTTTGGAGGGGGAAGGGGCCCGGGAGAGGAAGGAGTTCAGAGGGGGGAGAAGGAGTAAGGGTGGAGGAAGGGTGGAGGAAGGAGCGGGGGGGTTGGGATTTCCAGGTGAACCTGCAAGGGAGGGGTCTGGAGAATAAAATGAGGGTGGGTGTGGTAGGAAATGGTGAGAATGAGAGAGGGCAAAGTGAGATGGTAGGGTGGGAGGGTGAGGGTGCAACGGTAGCGGTAGAAGCGACAGTGAGGGTGGTTGGTGGGCACTTGGAGACAGACATGGACACTTGAGGTGGAAGAAGCTGGTCAGGGAGGTCAATGTGAATGGGGGTGAATTCTTGGGAAGGAAGGGCGTATGCACATTCACCTGGACATCCCAGATAAAAAAGGGTTCTGGCAGGTAGGTGACGTGGAGAGGTGGAAGGTGATGCCAGGGGGGTCAACAGTGATGGGGGAAAGGACATGGGTGACTGGGGGATGGGAAACGACCAGGGAGCTGAAGATATACTTAACAACCACCATGCTTCTAAAATCAAAAGTGAAAGGAGCCTTGTGCTGCACAGGCACAGGTGCTGCATGGGAGTGTGATCAGTGGGTGGGCAGCTCAGATGGAGAACTGAAAGAAAACCCTAGCAGGCAGCATTGAAAATGCTCAGGACATTAAGATGAATGTGATAGAGGGGGGCTCCATGTGTATGGTAGAATGCTTGCACAAGGCTTTGAAAGGCCCTGCCACAGACACATTTTTCCTCCAGAATCACCCATGGGCCGGCTGCGTGCAGTGGAGGGTGGGGGTGGCGGGACTTGCAAAGCCTGTAAATGAAGCTAAAAGACACCATTACAAATTACTCAGTGAAAATGAATATATTTTCAGATTATAAAGTGATAAAATGCGTTCACCCGTGCAACCATTTGTGATCAGAAATTCTTAACATTCCTAGGGCTACCACTTCTTCTAGGTGCTGCCCTGACATCCACAACAAAGATGAAGACAGCCTGGTCCCTGTTGCCTCTGATGACTTTGGCGTGGGTCCTCTGGACAATCGAGGCCTTGAGGGCCCCAGCTTGCTTTGGTTGTCCTGTGGGCCAGCTGCTCCCTCTGCGGTGACAGAGGATAAGGTTGAGGGGGTCACAGGCAAAGGGGACTTGGAGGGAGAGGTCAGCCTCTGAGATTCCTGAATGGATGACCCCAGGGGTGTCCAGCCGCCCCTCTCTTCCCTTCGGGTGCCCAAGAGCCCCAGCCTGTCTCCTTGAGGGGAAGGAGCACCTGGAGGGATGTTGGGGTGCTCCTTTTCCCTCTCACGTTGCCATTGTAGGAACTCACTCATGGCTACCGCGATGGAGTGCAGGTCTGCACACATCTCCACATTCTCCTGGACTAGGATCTCCACGGAGTCCGCCATCCTTCCCATGGAGCCCTCCATACATGTGGGCACCATTTCATCAGAGGGCAGGCAGACGCACTCTTCTGACTCATGTGCTGAGGGCTTCCAACAGCGTGATGTTCTGCCACCTTCTGCTGACTCTACGTGATGAGTTGGCAGGCCAAATCCAGAGTCGTTATCTGACTTGGTCCTCACAGATGCCTCTTCCCCAGCACTCCTCAGAGTGCCGGGGAGCATGGCTGAACCTGCTTCCTCTTGCCACAGACATATGCCCGTGTGAGCCAGATTGTGAACCCAAACCTGTTCTAGATATAGGTCCCACTGAGGTGTGTGTCTCTGCGCTGGTGGAGGGTGTAGGTAAGTTCTGTGACAGGCCTTCCAGGCTGTTTATTTCCAGCTCCTCAATAGAGGAAGGTGTCCGCTTGGCTGGAGATGCAGACCAGAATAGAGCTGAGGGACTGGCTGACTGAGAGAGTCGGTTGCTTGGTAGAGCTCCCTGTGAACCAAGTAGAAATAATTAGTGCATGGGAGCAGAGTCAAAAGCAAAAGAGAGAGCACTCACATTTGTGTTGAGAGGGGTATGATGTGGTGCAGAATCTTCACGTGGGAGTTCATCGCCGTTTTCACCGTTGCCGAAGACACAGTCCACATCCTCACCAGTCAGCGCAATGGCACGCCCCTCAAAGTGAGTGAGGGGCCTAATGTGGTCTACTCCACCCCCCAGTCTGGGACCTCTCCCTGTTGTGAGCCAGCTTTGCCTGCATGAAAACAGGTGGCGAGAGTGTGAGCTGAACACATAGTACTGCGCGGAACATTTGTGTGGTGAGCGGAGCCATGGAGGGGATGAGGACACGAGCTCCATGGGGTATGAGCCTGATGGAGCTGTGAGGGTGTGTATGAAAGTTAGTGGTGTCCCTTGAGGTGTGAGATCCCTGTGGTTATGTGATGGGTTTGTTTGTGTGTGTGAGTTGAGAGTGATCAGAAGAATGACTTACCCTGGCAGAACGGATGAGACCATTCATCTCTTCCAGCACTGGGTGGCTGTCCTCTTTTGCAAGGTGTTGGCATTGACCACCGCTCCACCGCTTCCCATGCTAGATAGGTGACTTTGCTTGCTGGTCTACGCCCAGAGGGAGGGCAGAGGACATCCCAGCACTGACTCCAGTAGGCACATCAGGGAGGGGTCATTAAACCTGGAGGCAGCATGCTTCCTCCCTTTGGCAGCCATCAGTTCCCAGCAGCTTCCTATCCCTTGAAGAGTGTTAGCTCTTTGCAGGGGCAGCCTTTAAATACGGCACCTAGTTTACCGAAGGTGATGGGGCAGGCAATTATTAGGATGCCCTGCCAGCGATCTGGCGTGTTTCCCAGGAAAGCCTAATTAATGAGGCAGGAATGGGATGATATGGCGTGAAAACCCGCCCTTGCAGCCAGCGGGTAAAATGTCCTACCACACTTAGTGCAAATTTGGGACAATTCTGCCCAAATTCCTGAAAAATTCTTAAAACTGTGTCCCATCTGCTTTCTGTAGACCAGCAGCACTCTTAAACAAAAGTTCAGATTCTAAGTCAATCAGAGGAATATTCCATTATCTGCCAACCAAAATGATCGTTGTCTGCTATATCTCACGTAACTTTGACCCGCAAATGGTCTTTCCATGAAGCAACTGATAAAACACAAGTGGCATCAACCAGTGGCACAAGACAACCCTGGCTAAAGGTGTATCTACCTAACCAACTGACTAGTCAGCAAGATTACTATGGCAAGCTCTAAAACCAAACCATTCAGTTACAATTTAGAAGGAGGAATAGTCGAAGTATAATGAAGAGTTGCACATTTGCCCAATGCTGTAACAAAATTCGTTGTTGTCTTATTGACCAAAGCCTTACATCAAGACCCAAGGACACAACTTTTTGCTCCAAACCGTAATCTGCCTCATACCATAAGAATTGTTAGGACACTGTAGAGAATCAACGACCAGAAATTTAATGTACTCTAGCTGTGTGGTACAAGAACACTCAATTTGCTATTCCTTAGTTCTTTCCCTCTATTGCATTGGGTGGAATACTGCCATTTCTCCATTGCAACACAAATATCAGGGACAGCAGCAGTTGTTTAAAAGCTACTGCTCCCAATATCTCATGTTCTTGCATATGATAATGAGTAAGTCATAGGAACATAGGGAGATAGGAACAGGAGGAGGCTATTTAAACCCTCGAGCCTGTTTCACTATTCGAAGAGATCATGTCTGATCTGCAAACTAATGCCATACAACCGCTTCTGGACCACATCTTTTAATATCTTTGGCTAACAAGAATCTATCGATCTCAGGCTTAAAATTAATAATTGCAGTAATTGTCTTTTGCGGAAGTGAGGTCCAAACTGCTGTCAACCTTTGTGTGTAGAAGTGTTTCCTTAATTTCATTCCTGAAAGGCCTGGGTCTAATTTTTGTTGGTTTCCATAACCAGCAAAAATAGTTTCTCTCTAACTACCCTATCAGTTCTCTTTAATATGTTGAAAGATCTCTTCTTGGCCTTCTAAATTCCAAGGAATACAACCCTAGTTTTTGTAATTTCTCCTCATAATTTAATCCTTGGAGACCAGGGGCAGGATTTTCACCCTGATATGGGGATAGGAATGGAGGCGGGCGGACACGAAATTTTGCATCATGGACCAGTTTTTTGGTTTGCTGACACCATATGCCCCTGAACCATTTTGGGGGGTTCTGATCAGTTTGGGGCTGAAAGGCACCCACAAGCAACCAGCACCCATAAGTTAGCTGGTTTATGTCATGAGAAGCTCAATTAAAGCCCTGAATCAGAGGCCCATCAGAATTGTCTGGTCAGCCCCAATGACATGGCCAGCAGAGCAGCCTCCTTGAGATGACCTCCAGGTGGCAGACTGGGGAGGCCAGCATTCCAGGCTGACTCTGAGGCCTCCCCACACACATTTCCCTACCCCCATTGACTTGGCCATAGCACATTGAAGAAATGTTCCCCCTCTACAATAGGGTACAGCAGCGGTGGCCATTTTTAATACAAATCTTTAAAAGTGCTGAGAGAGCACCACAAGACATCCTCTCTCTCCCTTACCTACAATGGCAGGCTGCAGCTCCTTCCATGCTGGAGGGTGGTCCCACCTCCCACCTACCACTGATAACCTTTCACCCCTTTGTTAATCAAGAATCTATCTAACTCCGCCTTAAAATTATTCAAAGACTCTGCTTCCACTGCCTTTTGAGGGAGATGAGTTCCAAAGACTCATGGCCCTCTGAGAGAAAAAATTCTCCTCACCTCTGTCTTAAATGAGCGACCCCTCATTTTTAAACTGTGACCTCTAGTTGTAGATTCACCCAGAAAAGGAAACATCCTCTCCATATCTACCCTGTTAAGATGCCTCAGGACCTTAAAGGTCTCAATCAAGTCACCTCTTACTCTCTTAAACTCCAGTGGATACAAGCCTAACCTGCTCAACCTTTCCTTAGAAGACAATTGGCTCATTCCTGGTATTAGCCTAGTAAACCTTCTCTGAGCTGCTTCGAACATATTTACAACTTTCTTTAAATGAGACCAATACTGTACACAGTACTCCAGATGTAGGGCTGAATTTTCCCAGAATTGCACTAAGTGCGGTAGTAGCAGGCAGGTAAAATGGAGTCCTACCCACTGAAAATAGTGGATTTTCACGCCGTGTCTTCCCGAGTTCGCCTCATTATATATTCACTCCCGTGAAACAAGCCGTTTCCATGGCAGGCGGGCTCTCACTCGCCCGCTCACCATCACCCCGCTGTTGCATCACGCCAGTCGCCATCTTTAAAAGGCAGCCGTCAGCAAAGCGCTCATTGCCACCAGTTCAGCACTGCTGCCTGGGAGGCATGACAAAGGCAAAAAGACTGCAGTCCCCTGCTTCAACGATGAGTCCCTCGAGTGACTACTGGATGCCATGGAGGCCCGCCAGGATGTGCTCTACCCCCACTATGGCTGCAGGATTGGTAGCAATGTCAACAACCTGGCTTGGGTGGCGGTGGCAGCAGTGGTCAGCGCCAATGCCCTTCAGAATAGGGGAGCCGTCCAGTGCCACAAAAGGATGAATGATCTCTTCTGTTCAGCCAGGGAAAGTCACTCTTTCCATCACTCCCAACTCACACACTCACAAACCCATCAAATACCCACAGGGCCCTCACTCACTGCCAGTGCAAGAGACATCACCATTCACTCTTTCACACACACCATTATTGTCCTCATCCTGTCCCTCACCACCCACACAGGCCAGACATACTTAACATCTGGCCCGGCAGGCATCCTGATGCACTCTCCCCATCTCTATCCATGCAGGACAAACTGGCTCACAACAGGAGGGACTTCCCAGGGCCCTGGCACTCGGAGGACTGCTGGAGGCTGGAACGTTGCTGAGTCCGAGACAGATGAAGAGCCTCTGGACTCAGTCATGTCACAGTTGCTGGAGCTGTAAAGGCACGCTTCGGAACATCAGGAAGGGATGTCTGCTACACTCCTCAGGTTGCAAGGGACGATGGAGGAGTCCGTCTGTCTTCAGGCTGAGGTGATAGCGCCGGCATTGCAACGTACCGAGGTCAACACTGGCAGGATGGCGGCCGCCATGGAGACCTTGGTGCAGGATATCAATCTTGCACTGCTGTGCAGGCTTAACTCCATCGCTGATGCCATAGCTGGCCTCCAACAGTGTGTACGCGAAAGGGGTGCTGGGCAGCTCGATCTTATTTCAGTTAACCCTTCCACTCACAGAGTCAGCCAGGGGCCCTCGAGCACTCATAGGGAGGAGGATCAGCAAGTGCACACTCCGGGGCCATCCACCCGGGTGACTCTGGGAGTGACCGGCCCATCTGACTGCCCTCTTCCTGTGACCTCCGCAGATCCAGCTTCACAGGTCGAGGAGGGTGCCACTGCCACACAGCAGGGCCCCAGAAGCAGGCCGGGGTCCTCCAAGTCTCGGCCCTCCAGAGGACGCCCATCAAAGTCATCACAGACAAGGCGTCATAGTCAGCAGGCTGCCTCCAACTCTGCTGTGGATGTCCAGGGAACACAAAGACAGGGTTAGGGCAGTTAAGGAGAATTTGTTGCTTAGCCTGGGCACGGCTATTAATCACTTGTACATAATGTTCACTATTGTCAATAAACTCCCAAGAATGTCTCCCTGCCTATCACTCCTTGTTCTGTTGAGCAATGTTCTTGTCACTCAGATGTGCAGGTGTCTCAGTTCAGGGCCTCTTTCCTGTGCTCTGCATGACCTTCAGACCACAGTGATAGTCCAGCCTCATATTCCCTGGACACATTACTGATGCCTGCACCTCGGCAGTGCTGGTCATAGCTGTCAGAATGTAGTGGGCAGGCGCCACAGAGTTCTCTCATACTCGGTGTGCTCTCAGCACCTTTAAGGTGGGGCTGGCCCCCATCATACCAGCATCTGCAACCAGTGATTCCGTGCACTATCTCCTGAAGAGCTAAGGTGCCGAAGGCGGACACAGCATCAGATGCATCTACAGTTTCATGGCTGCGTCTCTGAGATGGCCCTGATCATGGCGCGCAAGCGAGCTGCCCTCAGCCAGGCAGGAGACATTCACAGAGGCTATGTGAAGATCTATGGAGTGTCCTCACTGCATGTTGTCATCATCCTCCTGCGATCGAGCAACTATTAGGGCCTCCACTACATCTCCATGACAGGAGCATTGTCTCAGAGAGTATTGGCACTGAGATAAGCCAGACTGGAGTCAAATGTTCACAACTGCAATGTGAGGATCTATGGGGACACCTCACTGCTTATCGTCATCATCCTCCACAAATCTAGCAGCTATGAGGGCCTCCCGAGTGCACCTGCCTCGTCTAGCCAGTGCGAGAGCCTTATCCCTGTTATTGTAAACCACTGAGGACCCCCTCACCCTCATTCCTGTCAGCGTCCTCCAGATCAGAGGAGACATGCAGCTCCTCCATCTCCTCACCTCATTGCAATGTCAGGTTATAAAGGGTGCAGTAGATGACAAGGATGTGTGACACCCTCTGCGGACTGTATTGCAGGGCTCCACCAGACTAGTCCAGGCACCAGAGCCACATCTTCAGCATCCTTATGGTTTACTGCACCAAGTTGAGAGCTGTTGCATGAGCCTCATTATAGTGTTGCTCTGCTGCAGACTGAGGCTGCCACATGGGTGTTATCAGTCATGGCCTCTGCAGGTTGCCCTTGTTCCCAAGGAGCCAACCCGGCAGCCTCTGTGGACCCTGGAAGACTGCAGGGAACTGCGAGCGACTCAGGATGTAGGCGTCGTGCACACTCCCTGGGAACCATGCGCATACCTGCAGGATGAGTTTCTGGTGGTCGCATACCAGCTGCACGTTCAGTCTGTAGAAGCTCTTGCAGCTGATGAAATCCACTGAGTGTCATGATGGAGACCTGAGCGCCACGAGTGCAGTCAATTGCACCCTACACCTGTAGGAATCCCAAGATCCAGGTGAATCCAATGGCCCTTGCATCCTGGTTGCCCCATTCCTGGGCGAAATGCACAAAGTTGTGAGCCATGGAGAAGATGACATCCGTGACCTCATGGATGCATTTGTGGTTGGCGTATTGTGAAATCCCACAGACGTCACCTGTGGAGCCCTGAAAGGAGCCACTGGCATAGAAATTGAGCACCATGCTCACTTTCACAGCCACTGGCAGTGGATACCCTCCATGTGCCCTTGGCACCAAGTCCTGCAGTAAGTGGAAGATGTGAGCCACCAGGTCCCTAGACATGCGCAGTTAACGGTGACACTGGTTTGCAGTCATCTGCTGGAATGGCAGGCAGCATCTATAGGCCCTGGGTGTCACTTGGCACCGACTAGCCACGGCTCGCTATCGCTCCTGTGCAGCGTGTATGGGAGCCCCTGCTGCCACTTCTTCATGAGGTTGCTGCTCCTGCCTTTGGGCAGACCAGGTGCCTCGGTTACTCTCTCCTCTGTCTTCTATGGTCTCTGTTGGCCATCAGGCATACAACTAGGTTACCAGGATCCATGATCCTAACGTGGTCCTCCTGCAGCATGAAAGAGAGGGAGACGTGGTTATCATGGCTGGACTTAGCACCTTTCCTGGCCTTGTGTGATGGCCCCTTAATGCTTCCTGGAGAGTGCTGGTCACACCTCAGTTGGCCAGAGATGAGTGCGCTGCATGGCTGCCCTGTCAACCTGCAACATTGGGGACACTGGTCCAAACTGGGGTGCTAAAATTGCAAGGGGTTGCGAGTACCTCCAGCAGTGCTACATTGCCAGCATTGGCGAGGAGATTGTACAGCGTGTGCAGTCCAACTACACTGCGGTCCAATAAAGTGGTGGCAGACTCGAAGTCGGTGTCGGTGGGGGAAGTGGTGAGGTGTGGAGCGCTTGGTGGCCCTTTGGTGCTTCCATGATGATTGCATGGGCAGGCAGGCCAGGAGACTGACCCCAATCATATCACTGTGGCTGCGCCTGATCTGTCTTATTGCAGAGGCATGGTCAGTTTACACAGGTGTCCCTAATGCATGGCCACTTACCTCACTTACCCTACCCCCACCTTGATTGCCTGCGTGCAGGATGCAGCTCCAGGGCAGCACCTGACACCTCCCCTCCCCGCCCCTCAGCAGTCACATCCAAGGCTGGCCAGCACTTGCCCGCAGACACCCCCCACCCCTCAGCAGTCGCTAGCAGAGCCGCACATCAGTTTTCCCTGTCTCCCGGTGCCCCTGAGGCCTGTAAACAATAGGCAAGCTGTGGAGAACGCTGCTTCTCACTCACATTAGTTCCCTCAAAAGTGCCAAATGCACGTTGCCTGTGTGCTGTTGTGAAACACGTCAGCATGCCTTCCCACTGACGTGGATGGATAATACAGTGGGGTTCCAAGAGCCCAGCGGGATGGCCTTTTAATTATACGCTAATGTATTACAATTAACACCCTGCCAACTGATGGTGGGAAATGCGGCCCACCATCAGCAGGCTGAGCAGAGGATCGCGACCTGTCTTCATGCTGTCGTGAATTGGGTCCAGCCATATATTCCGTGCACACCACCTGTCACACCCGCCACCAGCGGGCTCGGAAAATTTGGCCCGTAGTCTCACCAGTGCCTTGTACAACTGAAGTGTAACTGCCCTACCTTTGTATTCAATTCCACTTGCAATACACAATAACATTCTATTAGCTTTCCTAATTCCTTGCTGTACGTGCATACTAGTCTTTTGTGATTCATGCAGCAGGATACCCATATCCCTCTGAATCTCAGAGCTCTGCAATCTTTCGCCACTTAGATAATAAGCTTCTTTTTTATTCTTGCTTCCAAAATGAACAATTTCACATTTGCCCACATTATACTCCATTTGCCAGGTCTTTGCCCACTCACTTAAACTATCTATGTCAATTTGTGGCTTTAAGTCCTCTTCACAATTTACTTTCCTATCTATTTTTGTGTCATCAGCAAATTTAGCAACCATACCATTTGTCCTTTCATCCAAGTCATTTATATAAATTGTGAAAAGTTGAGGCCCCAGCACTGATCCCTGTGGCACACCACTTGTTACATCCCATCAACCAGAAAAAGACCCATTTATGGCTACCCTATATTTCCTGTTAGCTAGCCAATCTTCTATCCATGCCAATATGTTACCCCCTACATCATGAGCTTTTATTTTCCGAATTAACCTTTGATGTGCCACCTTATCAAATGCCTTCTGGAAATCTAAGTACATCCACCAGTTCCCCTTTATCCACAGCACATGTGACTCATTCAATGAACTCCAAAAAATTGGTTAAACATGATTTCCCTTTCACAAAACCATGTTGACTCTGCCTAGTTGCCTTTTCTAAGTGCCCTGCTATAATATCTTTAATAATAGCTTTTAACATTTTCCCTGTGATAGATGTTAAGCTAACTGGCTTGTACTTTCCTGCTTTCTGTCTCCCTCCCTCTTTGAATTAAGGAATTACATTTCTTATTTTCCAATCTAATGGAATCTTCCCTGAATCTAGGGAATTTTGGAAAATTAAAACCAGTGCATCAGCTATCTCACTAGCTGCTTCTTTCAAGTCCATCAGGACCTGGGGATTTGTCAGCCCGCAGCTCCAACAATTTGCTCAATACCACTTTTCTGATTATTGTAATTTTCCTGAGTTCCTCCCTCCCTTCCATTTCCTGATTTATAGCTATTTCTGGGATGTTACTTGTATCCTCTATAGTGAAAACATATGCAAATTACCTGTTCAATTCAGCTGCCATCTCTTTATTTTCCATTACTAATTCCCCAGACTCACTTTCTAAAGGACCAACACTCACTTTGTTAACTCTTTTCTTATTTAAATATCAGTAGGAACTCTTACTATCTGATTTTATATTTTCAGCTAGGTTTTTCTAATACTCAATTTTTCCCTCTTTATTAATCTTTTTGTCTTTCTTTGCTGTTCTTTATATTCTGTCCAATTTTCTGACTTGCCACCCATCTTTGCGCAATTGTATGCTTTCTCTTTAAGTTTTATACTGCCTTTAACTTTTTTAAGTTAACCACGGATGGTGGATTCTCCCCTTGAAAGTTTTCTTTCACATTTGAATGTATCTATTCTGTTTATTCTAAAATAACCCTTTAAAAGTCGGTCACTGCATCTCTATGGACCTATCCCTTAGCTTCATTTGCCAGTTCACTCTAGCTAGCTCTGCTTTCATGCCCTCATAATTGCCCTTATTTAACTTTAAATACTAGTCTTGGACCTACTCTTCTCTCCCTCAAACTGAATGTAAAATTCAATCATAATGTGATAGCTGCTACCTAGGGGTGCCGTCACTATGAAGTTACCAATTAATCCCATCTCATTGCACAGTACCAGGTCTAGTGTAGCCTGCCCTCTGGCTGGCTTCAGAACATTCCGTTCCAAGAAACTATCCAAAAAACAGTCTATGAACTCCTCATCTAGGTTACTTTTGTCCATCTGATTTTTCCAGTCTATCTGTCCTAATTAAAATCACCCATGATTATCGCTGTACCTTTCTGACAAGCTCCCATTGTCTCTTCCTTTATACTCTGCCCTACCATGTAGTTACAATTAGGGGGGCCCGTACAGCACTCCCACAAATTACTTCTTACCTTTATCGTTTCTTATTTCAACCCAATCTCCTCCTACATTCTGGTTTTCTGAACTTAGGTCATCCCTCTATAATATGCTAATACCATCGTTAAGTAACAGAGCCACCCTTCCATCTTTTCCTAGCTTCCTTTCCTTCTTAAATGTCACATACCCTTCAACATTCAGGTCCCAATCTATGTCATCCTGCAGCTATGTCTCTGTAATGGCTATCTGTTTGTAATTATTTATTTCTATTTTCATTATCAGTTTATCCGTTTCCTTTCAAATGCTGCGTGCATTTAGATACAGAGCCTTTAATTTTGTCCTTTTATTATTTTTGTAATTCCTGGCCTTATCTGCTGATTTACTCTTAGATTTGTATTTTTTGTCCCTTCCTGTCATGTTCTGTTTATCATTTCCCATATTAGTATCTTTCTCTCTTGCCTTGTCTCTACTCTTTGGTTTACCACATCTTCCTAAATTTGATCCCTTGCCCCCACTATTTAGTATAAAGCCCTCTCCACCTCCCTAGTTATGTGACTCGCTAGAATATCAGTCCCAGCACAATTCAGGCATACACTGTCCCAACGGTACAGCCCTCACTTTCCCCAGTACCAGCGCCAGTGTCCCACAAACCAGGACTCACTAATCCCACACAGTCATTGAAACACACATTCATTTCTCTAATCTTATTTGCCCTATGCCAATTTGCACATGGTTTAGGTAATAACCCAGAGATTATTACCTTTGAGGTTCTGCTTCTTAACTTACTGCCTAGATCCTCATGCTGCCTATGCAGAACCTCCTTCCTTGCCCTGCCTATGTCATTGGTAAGTACATGGGCCACAACAACTGGATCCTCCCCCTCCCACTTTAAGTTCCTCTCCAGCCCTGAGCAAATGTCCCAAAGCCTGACAGCAGGCAGGCAACATAGCCATCTGGATACTCACTCTTTGTTTCACAGAACAGTGTCAATCCCCCCTCACTATACTCTCCCCTATTACCACTACATTCCTTTTTGCTCCCCCCACCACCCAGCTTGAATGGCTTACTGTATCACAGTGCTATGGTCAGTCAACTCATCAAACCTGAGCCCCACTCTCTTCCAAACAAGCTGAGAGAACCTCAAACCTGTTGGACAATTGCAGAGACTGACACTCCTGCACTCCTGGCTTCTGGGTCCCCTTACCTGCCTCACTCACAGTCACAGCCTCCTTTCCCTGGACACCGTCCAAATCAGAAGACCCTATCCTGAGGGAGGCATGACTGCCTCCTGGAACAAAATGTCAAGGTAACTCTCCCCCTCCCTGATGTGACACAATATTTGCACCTCAACCTCCAGCTCAATGACTCTGAGCCAAAGCTCCTCAAGGCTCAGAAACTTACTGCAGATGTGTTTGCCCTGGAATATACTGGTATCCAAGAGCTCCCACATGTTGCAGCCATGACACATCACCTGTCCTGCCATCTCTATGTGCTTTAATTAATTACTTAATTATTTTATTCAACTATTTATTTTCTTTAATGTATTCTATAAATCTTACCACAGATTCCTGTACTATTTTGAATCTTGGGAATAGAATAGACTTATCCACTTACCAGATACTTACCAAACAGAGCAAGAATCAATATCTGCAGGGCGAACAATTTAGAAAAAAAGCAAAGAAGGGACCTCCCTCCCCTCCTCACTGAACTCCCTCAGGTCACCAAACTCTCACACTCCGTTGAAGTCGCACTCAGTACTGGTTGCACTGAGAATGTCTGAATTTATATGTTCTGAAACAAAGGGACTGAGCCTAGGTACAGAACAAATCAGTTTGAGCTTGTTTCTTTAATTAGCTATTTCAGCTGCTGCCAATGGATAGCTTCTAACTCCCTGTTTAGGCCCTTGGATGAAACTTAGAATTTAAACAACACTTGCAGTTAAATGTTAATCTATACAATATTTGATTTTTAGAAAGAGATTTAAGATTCCCTCAACTCACTAATACTCTCACACTTTCAGTAACAAATGTTGAAATGTTTGCTCCACACCCACAGGTTTTCATCTGTTTCTGTATTTAACCCCAATGTCAGGCTACTGCCCAAAACACAAAATCCTGCTCCAGGTAAGATTCAAGTAAATCTATGCTGTGCTCCCTACAAGGCCAATATATCTTTCCTAAGGTGTGGTTCCCAGAGCTGCTCATACTGCTCCAGCTGTGGTCCAGCCAGGGTTTTTTACAGCTGAAGCATGACTTCTACCTGGTTGTATACTAATCTTCTGGATATAAAGGCCAGTATTCCATTAGCCTTTTTGTTTATTGTCTGCGCCTGTTTATGGTATTTTAAAAATGAATGTACCTGGTTCCCCACCAGCCCCACACTCCGCCAGAAGTCTCTTTGGTCCCCCACTGTTTCTAGCTTTTCACCATTTAGAAAATACCATGTTCAATCCTTTTTAGGTCCAAAGCTCACATCTACCTGCATTGAAATCCATTTGCCACAGTTTCTCTCCATTCACTTAATATCAATATCTCTATGGCCTCATTAATGTTTAAATGAGCTGGTCTTCTGTTATAGTGCACGGTCTGCTCCATTTAGTAATGAAACCAGCTCTCTTTTGGTTTTGATGCATAAAACGCATCAAAGACTGGCCTGATTTATTATTCCAATCTTTGAAGGATGTGCTTTGATTTAAAGCCCAGTCTTATCAGTCAACAAAAGCCCATTTTGTTCTCATTTGTTCCCACCTTGAAAATAGAAAGTATGAATCAGCAGAAGAGGAAAGGTAATCAAGTGCTGTTAAATCTAATGTTTCTAAGCAACAATAAATGGAAGGAAAGATAGTCATCTGGTTAGAGAGAAATTTCTTTGACCTGTCAGCAATCTTAGGGTGAATTGAATTGTTGATGGATATGGAAGCTTAGCTTAGTTGTCTGTTGTCACTTGATTCTTGCTTTGGTGAAATTTGTGCTGGCCTGAAGTCCCAAGGTTCTCAATCGGTTCAATTTTCAGAAACCTGTTTTGCATATTCATTCTTAGAAATTGTCACCAATTATAGTAAATGTCCACATGCTTAATCAATATAGTCTTCTGTTGTCATTCTCGTAAGCAAAATGCTAAATGTCAATTCAAATGTTTGTACTGCAAATGTCGATTGCCTTCGAGAAAGCTGGATTTATCTTTGTACAACATTAACTCATCTGTATCCATTGTCACAACAAAGAGTAATATGATTTATTTCAATCCATGTTAATTCTGCATTAACGTATATCTGTCAGTTATAGAATTTTAAGATAGTGAACTGAAGGTTATTTGTCAGAAAATATGCATTATTGGTGGTATAATGATTATTCTGCTAATGCAACCAAGTACATTAAATATGCTAACAACTGGTTTCGTCAACATCAAACAGATCTAATAATAAATAAAAACCTCCATACAAAATTACAATCAGTATTGCTATATGACACTTAAGAATATTTTCAGGCTCTTCTGCTTCCACACTGAACTTATTAAACCTTAAATTAACTATGTATTCTCCTGTGTATTTTGTAGCACAATTTATCCTGTCAGGTACAAAATCCAATTGGCTTACTCTCTTCATACTAAATTCCTATTACACTAGTTTATTTATTTGAAATTAACTAATGTCTGTGTAAACGCAGCACATACTGGAATGTTGTATGGCTAGGGTAAGTGCTCGTACAGTTTCTCAATTGGAATTTCTACCTCGTTGTATGTAAATAAACTTCCAAAAGGGTAATAAAATCAGAAAATTAACATCAGGTCCATCATAAGAATAATTGACTTTCTGTTGTTGAGTGATTCAAAGAACGAAAACAAATCAACCCTTTCTGTGCTCCTTCAAACAAGCCACTTAATCTAATCCATTCTCCTGCTCACTTTCTATATCATACAGAATTATGAAAGATTATTTAATGTTTCAGGTAGAGATGCTTAATCAGTTGTAAATGAACAGCGCTATGAGTACAGTTCTGAGGAAGAATCACTTCTTGAAATAGTAAAACTTGTCTTTTCTTTTGTCAGGTGCTAATGGTTCATCTATACATATCCAGCATTTTTGTTTTAATGTTCAAAATCTGAAATAACAAGTATCACCTCAAAACAGATAAACAAAAGAAAGCAAATGCACATTGCATCTCTTATTACCTTACATTATGCAGATATACTTAAAACTAGTGTGTTACATATCTTATATACTTGTTAATCTTTTCTTGTTAAATAAACTGGATATCAGATCAAAATCACATTAGCAACTTTCAGCGTTGTTCACAGTGTAATGATGCATGGTACCCATTGAAACAAATTTGTTCCTCTCAATTTATTCAGAGCAAAACAATGAAGGTTAAAAAACTTGTTACAGGATCCACAATTGAATTATATCCCAAGTACTGTTCAGCATATGTTAATATCACAGGAAATGTGAAATCATTGATGAAATACAATTAGACCCCAATGGTGTGTGCATTAAGAATTGTTGCACAATAAAGGTGAAGGGCATATCAACCCACTCAAAAGTATTTATGAAGACACGAAAGAAAGATGTCATGATTTATAAGTATACATACTGTAACTTTTATTCATTGAGAGAACACAATCAAAAATTTCTTGAGAAAAAAAGTGTGTTCATAATAAAAGGAAGACTTACCCTTTTTCTAAGATTATATGTTAGGATAAGGTTTCTTGAAAAGGAGTTTGCAAAGGCTGTATAGAATTCTAGTACTTTCTGCAAGGCGTCTCTTTTGATAACGTGAAGGTCACAATAAGTCAGGGCTCTGACATTAACGCATGACTGAGCAAGGGTATTTTCCTTCCAGAAAACATCGCCAAAGACATCACCTTTCCCTAGGCAAGTTAAAAAAAAACAAATGAGCTACAGAGTTGTGACATTTTTGCTTTCTGAAAAATTTTAGTTCATTTACTTTCTACACTGACATTTTGCAGCATATAATATGCCAAAGATCATGTCAAATGTTGACATGATCCTATAAAATTCTGTCATCTACATTTTATCAGAACCATTAACCTATTTATTTTATACATGTGAATACTCCAATTAAAATGATATACATGGAATTTCACATAAATGCATTAAGCATACATAGCTCAACTTCAAGGTCAATAATTTTAAAACAGATGACCATAATGTGTTAAATAAGCTAACATTTGAGTAGGAGATAAACAATTAGATGCCGTGAGTGTAAAACTTTGATGCAGTTTTTATAGTACATCCAACATGTCAATTAAATTTGTTTGTAAACAAGAAGCATCCTTCCCCAAACACTATACGGTATTTCCTTAACAGGGACAGCTGGACAATGGGAATGTTTTATTCATCACATTCCCACTAACATTACAATAACCAGTTAACTCATATTTGAACTTGGAGAGCAGCTTTGTGTAACAAAGTTTGAAACTGTAATCAAAACCATTATAAATGACATAAGCTATGCATTGCACTAAATGTATGAAAAAAACACATGTTCTATACGTAGAACAGATCATAATGCTATTGAAAAATTCCACGTGGAACTCTTGGCCCAAGGCCAAGAACTGTAGTTAAACACTGGTTCCAACTACAAGATAATATGTCAAGAAGCAATGCGCTGGGGAATCTTCACTCCTTTTATTTATGTTGACAACTTTACAACACCTTGAGCACAATTAGAACCTTTTTCTTCCCCCTATATAACAGTGACTGTGCTCTTCATGTGAAGTACTTAGGGGCACTTCTGAAAGATGCAATAAGGCGTTAAGCAATTATTTTCTGGCACATTCTTATGGCTAACTTTCTCCTTCAACATGAAAACAGCCACACGCCAGCAGCATTTATAAATTATCATGAGATATGTTACTGGACTAGAAACGCAGAGAGCATTTTTGGGTCCCAAGTCCGCTCGCTGCCACAGTGCACCTTCTGGCTTAATTTTATGGGCGACGACCTGCCAGTTGGCTGCCTCTGCATTCACTGTCCAATTAGCTGGGTTCTGGAGATGTGAGGTGGATACAACGTGGCCCACTACAAAAGTGACCAGCAGTCCTCACTATGTCACAGGTGAGAGCGCTGCTGAGGGCCCAGCAATGGGAACAGCAGGGAGGCGGTGTAGCTGCTATCATTATCAGGGGAGTGACTGTCACTGCATCAGTCCCAGCACTATCGAAGAATCAGTCTCTGGAAAATCCTCATTGAATGGCAAGCCTCTGACATAGCAATATTTTCTGCCTGTAAGCATAAAAGATCCTTGAAATCACCAACAGCGCCAACCACCCACTGTGCAGCCTCCTCCTCTGGGTTGGCAAGGTGACAAAGTGGGGGGCCCATTCGACACCAGCAAAATTGGCTTGTGGTGCAAAAATTGCTGATAATTTCACCTTTAACTTCCTTAATTTAGCTCTGAAGAAGAGCCATATGGACTCAAAATATTAACTGTTTCTCTCTCCACAGATGCTGCCAGATCCACTGAGTCTTTCCAGCATTTTCTGTTTGCATTCCTTTATTGGCTTAATTCCCACCATGGACTCACAGGTTGCCAGGATTGGTCCCAGCTGCCCATGGGAAAAGCAGCCGTAGGCAGGAACATGTCGGCAAGCCAGCCCAACACATTTCTTTCAAAATTTTCAAGGTCCTCTTCCTCCAAACATGCCCCCAAGGGGCTAGGAAAATTCTCCCCATTATTTTCCACTGCAAAATCAAATACAGGCAGCAGCTGCCTTCTCTGATCTAATGACTCAATGAACAAAAAAAGTTTCCTGACCTAAAGAAACTCATACTTTAAACATAGGAGTATGAAAGCATAATATGAAAACAAAAGTGCATTCTGCACTGCAGCTGTCATCTGACAGGTGCACAATGTTTCTATGTATTAACCAATTTCCTATAGTATTACTCATGATGATTTATTGGCCTTGGGATAGCCTCGAGATCAGGAAGCACTGCCAAAGTGTAGGGTCTGTTAGTACTCGGAGTGGATCCCAGGATTAGGTAGCTTTTTGAAGGGAACAAAAAAGCTTTAGGAACATTAGAGCATGTGTTAGGATTTGAGATCACTGGTGAAGGTATCCTGGGATCTTGGAGCACTGGGGAGGATGTGGGTGTCACTGGCCAGCATTCATTGCCCATCCCTAATTGCCCTCGAACAGAGTGGCTTGCTAGGCCAATGCAGAGAGCAGTTAAGAGTCAACCACATTACTATGGGTCTGGAGTCACATGTAGGCCAGACCAGGTAAAGGTTTCCTTCCCTAAAGGACATTAGTGAACCAGGTTTTTTTTTAACAGTAGACAATGGTTTCAAGAACACCAGACTAGCTTTCAATTCAAGTTTTATTAATCCACCAGCTCCCATAGTGAGATTTGAACCTGTGTCGCCATAGCATTGGCCTGGGCCTCTGGATTACTCGTCCAGTAACATTACTTTCTATGCCACCACGCAGTCTTCATCTTGCAACATCTGACCGGTTTTACTTGACCCAGGAAGCCTGAGCAGCCACAATTAAACCTGAAAAACAGGCTAAACAGGCCACCTGCCCTGTCCCACCTGAGTAAAAGCTGGAAGTTGGCAGGATGAAGCCAACTTCCCAACTTACTTCAATGTATATTGAATTTAACCTCCACCCACATATAATCCCATCTGCTACCCACATTAAAATTTCCCTGAAGAGCCTGTAAAGGAAGATAGGCAGGTTAACTGAGTAGGCCAGAAGATGGCAGGTGGGGTAAAGTGTGGGGAAGTGTGAGGTTATTTACTTTGGTAGGAAAAATAGGAAAAAAAAGACTCCTTTTAAATGAATAGTTTCTCACCAAGGGAACTTGGGTGGCCTTATGCATAAATCACAAAGGCCTGAATTTTCATACAAATGGAGGGGCTCTCTGTCTTAGTTAAAATGGCACCAGAGGTGCAAATCCATAAGCCCTGTCCCCAAAGCCAGCCTCCAGCATTTCTGCAGGGGGCAGGGAACAGGGGTGGGTTCTAAATTGCACATCCATGGTTCACAAAGGCAACTGCACATGTTAAAGTGCAACTGCCTCTGTCAAATCTGATTTTGGCTAATGCAGTGTCCAAAACACAACTTGTGCACTTTAGACCTGGTATGAGAAGGTCTAAAGATGCTGAATTCTTTGGAAAGGTAGAATACACTTTTGGATGTGGTCTTGGAACATCTTTCGGGGAGGTCAGGTGGCCTTTGGGATTGTTAAAAGTAAACATGAATGTGTGTAAAAAGTGGATAAACTCATTGAAACTGTCAGGCTTATTGGACCTGTTAAAGGGAACGATCAAATGGAGCTGTCAAAAGGAACCATCAAGCTGTCAAGGGATTTAAATTTCCTGCCCTTTAAGTATTTGAAAAAGACTGCAGCTTTAAAAAATACAGTGCTTGTTATTTCAATCTGTCTGTAGATACTGTGGGTTAGCATTATAGGATTAGTGCTGCATGACTGATTTCACAACCTACCGTTATCACAGTTGGTGCCTGTTAGTTCATAGTTTGATTGACAGCTCCAAGTGCCTATAATGTCTATGATGTGGGTCTATGAATACAAATGCTTGTTGGCATAAAGGATTACGTATTTGAATGTAGTGAACGGGTTTTTATTAGTCAGAGTGTTTTTAATAGTGAAGTCGTCAATAGACACTTGAGAACCTTATTAAATCTCAGCATGGGTCCTGAGGTCTGCCCATGGTGGATACTGGGTGAGTTGGGATGAAGGCTGTAAGGGCAAATGATGATGGTGGGGGGCATGGGTTGGCACTAGTAAAGCATTGGGGCTATGAAGGGCAATACTGGGTGAATGGAGGCACACATAGATTGGCATAGAGGGGATGAAGGGCTATGGGGAGTGGGTGGAGAGCTTGAGGTGGCATGGGTTGCATAGATGGGGCTTGGGGAGTTTGTGGGGGTGAGGGAATATGAGGGGTGAGTGCTGGAGGGCACTTTTTTGTTTCATTCTCCTTTTCACAGTTGAAACAAAGTCCTGGAGCACCAAGGTGGGCCTTTCCACGCAGCCCACCTCTGCACCTGGTACATCCTTTGCTGCCTCTGCACTGTTTTTGGGCATTGTTCCCACCACCACAACTCCCATTTCACCGCCCCCCACCCCCCCCAAACCAGAATGAAAATTGGAAGTTCCGGCGTGCATTTTCCTGGTCAGGTTTGTGGAGCCAGGAACTGTCCAAGGAAAATTCAGGTCAAAGTTAACATGCAAGTCCAGCAAGGAATTAGGAAGGCAAATGGTATGTTGGCTTTTATTGCAAATGGGTGGGAGCAAAGGAGTAAAGAGTGCTGCAACTGTACAAGCTTTGGTGAGATCATACCTGGAGTACTGTGTACAGTTTTGGTCTCCATACCTAAGGAAGGATACATGTGCCTTAGGTTTGGTGCAACAAAGGCTCATTAGATTGATCCCTGGAATGAGAGGATTGTCCTATGAGGAGAAATCAGGTAGAATTGGCTTATATTCTTTGCAGTTTAGAAGAATGAGAGGTGATCTCATTGAAACATAAAAGAATCAGAGAGTTTTGACAGGGTAAATGCTGACAGGCTGTTTTTCCTGGCTGGAGGGTTTAGAACTAGGGGGCCTAATCTCTGGTCAAGGGATCAGCCACTTAGGACTGAGATGAGGAGAAATTCCTTCAGAGTGTTGTCAGTCTGTGGAATTCTATAGACCAGAGGCGGTGGATGTTCATCAATGACGCCTCTTCTTGGCATCTTCAGCTCCCCTGTCTGATCTGCAGATAAACTTCTTTATTCCAACCAACTCAATCTCTCCATATCCCAAGCAGTCATGTGCCTTGCTACTAAACAATTATAACTAAAATCAAAGTGTTACATAAAAGACAGAATATATGACGCTGAAATAATGACTAAATTAAGTTTATGCACCATGGTTCAATCAGCTTCCACTTCTAATTTCACTATGCCTAAAAATTACACTTGGCGACTATTCCTCATGTACAATAGCATGGAAGATCAATTGAAATTATAGAAAAGGTAACTAAAATCTTTTCAGCCAAGAGAAATTCACTTGTTTAGCAAATTTAGTAAAACAAAACTAATGCAAAATGCAGCCACAACGTAAAAAAGTCTGGAAAAAGTAATTCATGTAGAAAGACAGACTTTCCAGTGCTTGTTTTTAGAGCCATTCATGACCTCAGGATGTCACAAAGCATTTTACGACCAATTAAGTACTTTTTGAAGTGTGGTCACTATTGTAAGGTTGTAAAAGTGCAGCCAATTTGCAGTTTGTTTCCACTGGGGTTTAGAAGAGTGACGTGTGACTTAATTGAAGTATATAAGATCCTGAATGGTCTCAACACAGTGGGCATGGAAAGGATGTTTCCTCTTGTGGGTGAGTACAGAACTAGGGGGCACTGTTTTAAAATTAAGGGTCGCCCTTTTAGAACAGAAATGAGGAGAAAGTTTTTCTCTCTGAGGGTTGTGCAACTTTGGATCTCTCTGCCTCAGAGGGTGGTGGAGGCGGGGACATTGAATATTTTTATAGCAGAGGTAGATAGATTCTTGTTAGGCAAGGGAACCAAAGATTATCGAGGGTAGATGGGAATATGGAAATCAAAACGCAACAACAGATAAGCCATGATCTTATTGAAAGGTAGAGCAGGCTCAAAGGGCTGAGTGGCCGCTTCTGCTCCCATTTCATATGCTCGTATTTAACATTTTATGAAGAGTCACAGCTAGAGTATTAATCTGTTTATCTTTTAAATGTTAATTGACCTTCTGTGCATCTTTGATGTTTTTGTTTTGTTTTTAATCTTATTTCTTGTACTGATTTACTCCAGAACTTTACATGAGAACAACTGGTATGTTCCATACAACAAAACATCAGAACTAACACTTTGCAATATATGGTGACTATATCCTCTGTTCAATTTTATTAAATGTTCAGGGTTACTGGGAACTTGAAAGGAAGTCATTGAAATTCCTTACCAGCAAGTATTATCGTCGATATATAAGAGAGATCGTAGCCTACTTCAGTTAAAAATAGTATTAATCTCTTTTCATTGCTTTGAATATAAAGTTCATCTGTGCTAAGTACTCTGTCTTTTTGTATAGCAACCCTAGATCAAGTTCTGAGGTTAATGCAATGCATTCATAAAGAACAATGCTATGATCCATAAAATGCTTTGATCACTTCTATCACATAACGGGGAGATTTCTCGCATTTTTAATCTCTGATTAAAAATTCAATCCAGCTCTGCAGGGTGATTGAGTTACTCTCAGAGATCATTGTGTTCTCGCTAAACAGTAGTCAGAATAATTACTTATTATTCTGCCTTAATTTATCATATTAAACTAAAATTAACATGTTCTCTATAAAACATTTTAATCCATTCAATTACAGATAAAAACCTGAATTCCATTTCAACGTAGCATGGCACACAATTGCACATACTGAAGACAGGCTTGTACTAATGTAGCACTTTTCATAATCCCAGGCCTTCCCAAAGCACTCTGCAGCCAATTAAGTACTTTTGAAGTGTGATCACTGTTTTAAAAAATATTTTCACGAGTAACTCTAGTAAGCAGTAACCGTTAGAAAAAACATCAATAGCCAAACTATGAAATCTACAAAAGAGTTTACTGTTGTACTGCAAATTAATGAATGGTTTCTTAAATTAATCAGCATATCTAAATTATCTACATAAACTAGGTTTATATTATTCAAGTACCTAATATTATCTTATGAATGGTTAATAGATACACTTTGAATGGAATGAAAATTACATAGATTTAAAATTTAAACTAATTTCGCCTGGAATAATCAATTTATTAATAAAGATAGCAAGATATTTGTAATGAGGATGTATTGTTCCTGATCATAGCTTAAACTAATTCTAATTTATTATTTTATCAATCAATTCCACATGGCTGTTATGGTCTTAATGGACTTGAAACAAGATGACCTCTGGCACTGTATGATAGCAGTCAGGTGGTTTGCAGAAAATTCTTTGTCAATCTGATGATCAGTGCAGCATTCATGTAATTATCCTTCTTGGTGCTTCTGTTTAGGTGATCAAAGGTTAACACAGAATATCCAATTAATGTGTGTTTATATAGGTTTCAAATGGCATGATCAAAGTAGCAGAATGATTCTTTGGCCAGTGTTGTAGACAATAAGGCAAATTTCAATTCAAGGCTGGAAACCCAGCTGGAAATTACTCCAGCAAGTTGATTTTTCTGTCTGGCAGAGACAGCAGGAGGTCATGGTGAATTTAATTCCCAAGTTGCATTTAAATGCTGCAGGTACACTTAGCTAGTGTCTGCCGGCAAGGGAAGATTGAGCTGCCCTTAACCACTTGTTGGCTTCTAGGTAAGGTGAGGGGTAGGGGTTTTGGGAGCATCTTTCAGTTGGATCTCCACAAATAAAAATTTTAGATTTACTAGAATGGCATCTTCTGCCTTGAGGCTCGTTGCACACCTGGTTTTGCCTAATGGGAAAGCCAAAGCCGCTTCCCCACTCACACCCCCGTTAACATTGTATCTGGGTCCTATCGAAATAATAGGACCGTGATTTGCATACATTTATGAGGCTTCCTGCAAAGGCCCACAGAGTAACATCGGAGCCGATCGAGATCTGAATGGGAGATCTGCTCAATTTTAACGGCTCGCCAGCCCAGTTTCCACTGGGTGGGAAATGCTAAAATCGATTTGTGCGATCCAGTGAGGGTGAGACATTTGTGATATATGGCTATTAGTTGATGCTGAATAGGTGGTGTTGAGACCATAGTATTGAAGGTCAGATGATCATCATTCTCCTCATAGCTGTTCCAGCTAGATATTTCTGGATTTCCACTAGTAATTAAGCTCCAATCACAGTCCAAGCTTTGGGACTATATAGCTATATGGTAATAAGGCAGTATGAAAAGTTTGAAGTTTCAGCTGCAGGCTAACTTGTACCACAATCACTGTTGAAAGTCGCACATGATGGATGTGACAAGTCCAATTCTTTGATTCACTTGTACAGTAATGGTGGTGCTGGAGTGGATGTTTCTATTAAAATATATGAAATGGTCAAAATGATTATTGTTATTTCTGATCTTTAAAGAAACAACTCAAGGAAGTTGTCAATAGAACACATGGCTTGCATCTTTCATCAATTGATTTTCATTCTCATTCTAAATTTGGTAGTTCCTTTGGCTAGCTAGCTGTGATCAGATAACAGTATAGCACACATCAGCGAAAAAGGTGTCCAATTAGTCATCATTTCTGTCATGTTTCAGTCCATTACTTCTTTGAACAGCTCTGTGGCCATCACATCTTTTTGAAAAATTCGAAACTAAGGAAATGCAATGATTAGGTGAGTTGAAAGTAAAATATCTTGACAACCACTGTCAAGTGGTTCATGATTCTTTGTTGGCAAAATCAAGTCAGTAATAGTATTCATAAAGTCTCACAGGCGACAAGATCAAAGTTTTTCTGAGATCAGTGGGGCTTATTAAAATTTTCCACTGGAGTAATTTTTCTGTTCGTAATTTGAATAGAAAATCTGGTCGACTGTTGAACAGAACAATACAAAGGAAAGCTGTAAACACATTAGAAATAGGAGCAGGAATAGGCCATTCAGCCCCTCAAGTATGCTTCACCATTCATTTAAGATCATGGCTGATCTTCTATCTCAACTGTGCTTTCCTGCACTATCCCCATATCACTTGATATCCAAAAGCCTTGGTATCCAAAAATCTATTGATCTCCATCTTGAATATACTCAATGGTTGAGGGTCCACAACTCTCTGGTGTAGAGAATTCCAGGTGTTCACAATAATTTGAGTGAAGAAATTTCCCCTCATCTAAAGTTTTAAATGGGTGATACCTCATATTGAGACTGTGAACTCTAGATCTAGACTTCCCAGTCATGGGAAACATCCACCTAATGTCTGCCCTGTCAAGCCCCTTAAAAATTTTATGGACAGAATCTTCTGGTCAGTGTGCGGGCGTGGGCCCGATACGCCGACGCGTAAAATGATGTGTGATGACATCAGGTATGCGTCCCAATTATGGCCATTAATTAATCAATTGCGCCATTTGAGAACGCTGCCCATCCAACCTGAAGGTTGGTGGGCAGACGGAAAGCCCAAGCGGCCTTCACGTTTTTCAGGAAACCTCATCCATGAGTAAGATAAGGTTTCCTGGAGCTTTTGTTAAATAAATTTTATCTTAACAGTTTCATGCAACATTGTTGATTTGACAGAAAAATATCCCATTAGCTATTTATAACACTGTGCAGACGAAAGCACTGATTTCCGTGACTGCCTCATTAATATGTTCTGTCCATTACACCATATATACACGATGACAGCAAATTCATTATTTGGGGGAAAGGTTCAATAATTGCAACCCAGATTGCAAGAAAACCTTTCAGGTTTTGTTTTATATATTTCATTGCCAGTCCTGCATAAAAAAAAGACCATCTTCATGCTGCAGCTCATTTCATTGTTGAGCTGTAGAAGGAAGACAGAGAGGAATGAGGAGAGGAAGGAGGGGGACAGTCCCATTCACTTACTAGTGCCTGTACCCCTCCTCCCTCCCTGAAAAGGAATGGCCAAAGCGGTGGCTCGCCACTTAACCTCTGCCTGCTGACCCCCCTGTGATTGGCTGTCATGGGGTCACATTCCTCGGCAACAACGAAGGAGGGGAGATGCTGGATGATCCAAGAGCACTGCTGATCAGCCTGATCTCACTTCTTGATCCTGACAAGATCTCCATTATGACAATGAGCCAAGGAAGAAGACCGAGCGCGTGCCAATGCTAAACTGGGAGCATGTAGCAGAGTTCGTGTATTTTGGGTACTCCCTCTCCCAAGCCCTGGTTGCAGCTAGGGTAGTACTGTAGAGCAGCCCTACTCTAGGTAAATCTTCCACAAGACAGGCCCTAAGGGAATGCAAAAGGTTAATTAGTTAACTTTGGCATGAAATGGTAGATGCTTTGCATGGTAAAGTTGGTTTAGAATGTTATTATGTTTTATTTTAGCATTGTGGCCAAGACAAAACTGTGATGCTCAGTAATGCAGGAAAGCTAAGCGATGAATATTACAGGGACAGCAAAGTTGGCATGGAGCCAACTTGCTCAACGCTGGTCCACCCCGCAGCCCTAAAGCACTGGGGGTGGCAAAACAGGGCCAGTGTGGGACTTCCGCCCCTTACTGGGATGCAAGTCCTGCCCTTGGGAGCTGCCAGCCAATCAGGTCGTCCAGCAGCTCCATCAGTCCCAGGAACGCGAAGAACGCATTAGGGAATACTGCTGGGGCTGCAATGAGGAAGCAGAAAGCCCATGGATCTCCAGAAACAGGCAAGTCAGGGATCTTGGGCAGGAAGAGTTTGGGCAATTTAGGGACGGGGCCAGGTTGGTGGTTTTGAGGCAGCAGGTTGGGGGGGGGGGGGGGGATGTGCAGGTGTTCTATCTTAGGGGGCTGCCCCTGATCCACCAAGGGCAGCCCCCGAAGATAGAATCCCATACTTCTTTCCACCCTTTGAAGAATTTTTTTTTAAAAAAATTGGTCTTCCCACTCCCACTAGACTGTCCACACCAAATGTTTTATGGCGTGGGCATCATATTATTAGGATCAATTGCCTGGTAACAATTGAACTTTGATTATCTACTTAAATATGGCGGGCAAGCTACCGATTTCGGCACCTGCCCATCCCCCCACCCTGCTGTTTTATGGGGGTGAGCTTGGGGACAGGTGGGAAGGTGGTGGGGGTGGGTGGGAAGGGAGTAGGGTGAGCACCCCACCCACTTGATTTTACATGCTCCCTCCAGTGAAAACATACATGGGGGGAATATAAAATGCAGTCCAAGATGTGTGAACGTTCTAGAATAGAGGTTTGGTGTTGCGTTCACAGAAATCATAATCATGAACAACGCAACCTAAAACAGCATGTGCTGACTGCCTCTTCCACTCTTCCTGCTTGTTCTCTTCCTTTTCCTTCTCTTCCTCCTCAGCTGCTTGTCATATCCCTGTCAGCAAGGACTGCACCCTCATGATGGTGAGGTTATGCAGGATGCAGCAGACCATTATGAGTTGCAATGCATGTTCCAGCAGGTACTGATGGGCTCCTCTAGACCAGTCCAGGCATCAGAACTGCTGCTTGAGCACCCCAATGGTCTGCTCAATGATGGCAGCATGGCTCTCATTATATGTATGCTAATCATTACACACTGGAGTCATCAGCCAGGTGGTCAGTGAATAATTCTTGTCATCTAGCAGCCCTGGTTTGAACTGGTGAGTCAAGTACTGAAAAAAATGCAGACTGGCACAGAATAAAGGCATCACGACTGCTGCCAGGATAATGGGTGTTTATCTGCATGATGTGGTGAGTATGGTCGCACACTAATTGTACATTCAGGGAGTGGAACCCTTTGTGATCGTGGTACATTTTCATAGTTAGATGCAGTGCCTGAAAAGCCATATGTGTAAAGTCATTGGCACCCTGCACCATGGGAAAGCCTGCTAATCTATCAAAGCCACAAGAATGCTCCATCTGTTTCTGACTGGTTAGACAGAACACATTGTACTCCGCTCTCCTGACATAAGAGCCATCTCCATTATGCAGCAGTGAGCAGCGAACTGGGAGATGTCATTTGCACCAGTCTGGAATAACACCAAGCTAAGAAAGCTAAGAAATTCATGACTACGGTCACCATCGTGGGCACTGGTAGTGCTGTCCTTGCCCTTCAGGTCTGCCTGCAGGAGGGGGCAGATTTCCATGAGCACCTCTTCTGTAAAACAGGGATGATGCATACACTGTTCCTGACTTAGTCTGAGGTAAAATAAATATTTCCTGAAGACCTCAGGTGGATTAGACTTACTGCCAAGAACCCTTCTCCCTTTCCTCTTTCTTTTATGATCAGCTTGCCCACTTCAGTGTTATCTCTGCTCAGCCTTCCTTTTATTCTAGTACGCCAAGGGAGTGATAAATGCAGCATCCATGATTGGGAGCAATGGGTTAACCAGAACCCTTGAAGTCAAAACCAAAGCCTTCAACACATGCAGACTTCCATGTTGGGTTGCCAACTGTGATTCCTAGAGCTTTCATCACATGACTTGCCCCATACCCACCCACCCCACGGTCCAAACATTCTTCGGCCAAAAGATCCATTCTTGTGACATACCATCCTCCTACGCCAATTGGAAAGCAAAAAAGACTCATTGCCCAGTTGGATGGTGCTTGACTTTCAGCCAAACAGCCTCTTATCCAATTTTCAATATTTTTATATCTGGTAAAGAGAAATGAAAATGATGAAAAAAATCCTTTTTTTAATGACCTGATGAGTTTTCTCCAGGGTTGCACCCAGCAGTGCCCTGGAGATTGAGCTTCAATTCCTGGAGACTCCAGGCCAATCTTGGAAGGTTGGCATCCCTACTTCCCTGACTTTCAATAGCAGTAGGAAACTCACAACACTTCCACACACTCAGATGGAGCCAGCAAAAATCAATCAACAACTAACCTAAAAGGAGTTAATGATCCCTTTAAATAATGCTGGTAGGAGAAGGCTCCTTCCTGCTGCTAAGTGCATGTTCAGTTGTGCATGTTTAAGAGAGGGCATTATTTGGAGCAGTGAGGTCAAAAATGCTGTGCTGGTATCAAATCAACATTACACACAGATTAGTGTCATGAGCTGAATACTCTCCATACTTCCAGTGCACGCTCCTAACACCCTCACCAAAATGGCATCCGATATGGGTCGAAAGGAAGTGGACATAAGCACACAGAGTGGACATCATTTTGGTATCAAAATGCCACTTACAACATTGGCACTACTGAGCCAAATTTTGTGGGCCTTTACTCTTACGCACCAATCCCTTTATAATATAGGCTAACATAGCATTTGCTTTCCGAATTGCTTTCTGTATTTGAACACTAATTTTCTGTGATTTGTGTACAAGCACATGCAGGTCCCTCTTAATAATAGTAATTCCCAGTCTCTCATCATTTAAAACTAAAATCTGCTTTTTTGTTTTTCCTACCAAATTGGATAACTTAATACGTCAGCGCATTATACTCCATCGCCCATGTTCTGGCTTGCTTACTTAGCCTATCATTTTTTAAAAATTTATTCTTTCAAGGGGTGTGTGCATCACTGGCTAGCCCATTGCTAATTGCCCTTGAGAAAGTGATGGTGAGCCATCTTCTTGAATTGCTGCAGTCTAGTGGTGTGGTGTAGGTAGATCCACAATGCTATTAGGAAGGGAATTCCGGGATTTTAACCTAGCAACAGTGAAGGAACGACAATATAGTTCCAAATCAGGATGGTGTATGGCTTGGAGGGGAACTTGCAGGTAGTAGCATTCCCATGCATCTGTTGCCAGTGTCCTTCTAATTGGTGGAGGTCGTGGGTTTGCAAGGTGCTTTTGAAGGAACCTTGGTGAGTTGCTGCAGTGCATCTTGTAGATGGTACACACTGCTGTCACTGTGCTTCAGTAGTGGAGGGAGTAAATGTTTAAATGGCGGATGGGGTGCCAATCAAGTAGGCTGCTTTGTCTTGGGTAGTGGTGAGCTTCTTGAGTCTTGTTTGAGCCACTCTCATCCCGGCAAGTAGAGAGTATTCCATCACATTTCTGATTTGTGCCTTGTAGATGGTGGACAGGCTTTGGGGAGTCAGGAGGTGAGGTACACACCGCAAAATTTCCAGCCTCTGTAACCACAGTATTTATATGGCTGGTCCATTTCAGTTTCTGGTCAATGGTAGCCCCCAGGATGTTGATAGTGGGAGATTCAGTGATGGTAAAGCCATTAAATGTCAAGGGGAGATGGGTAGATACTCTCTTGTAGGAGATAGTCATTGCCTGGCACTTGTGTGGCGCAAATGTTACTTGCCACTTATCAGCCCAAGCCCGAATATTGTCCAGGTCTTGCTGCATTTGAACATGGACTGTTCCAGTGCCTGAGGAGTCCCGAATAGTACTGAACATTGTTCGCTGATGATAGCACATCGCCACTTCTGATCTTATGATGGAGGGCAGGCCATTGATGAAGCAGCCGAAGATGCTTGAGCTAGAACCTGAGGAGCTCTTGCAGCACAATCCCAGGACTGAGATGATTAGCTTCCAACAAGCACAACCAACTTCCTTTGTGCTAGGTATGACTCCAACCAGTGGAGAGCTTCCCGCCCGCATTCCCATTAAGTCCAGTTTTGCCACGGCTTCTTAATGCTACATTCAATCAAATGTTGCCTTGTGGTCAAGGGCAGTCACTCACCTCACCTCTTGAGTTCAGCTCTTTTGTCCATGTTTGGACCAAGGCTGTAATGAGGTCAGGAGCTGAGTGGCCTGACAGAACCCAAACTGATGGTCAGTGACGTACCTTTCTAGTGTCTTTGTGTCCTCCTCATAGTTTACGTTCCTTCCTAACTTTGTATCAGCAGCAAATTTGGAATCATTACATTCAGTCCCCTCAAGAAAGTCATTGTTACAGAGTGTAAATTTCTGATCACTGAGTATCCTACCAGTTACAGGCTGTCAACCCCAAAATAATCCATTTATTCCTGCTCTCCATTTTCTGTTCGTTAACCAATCTTCAATCCATGCTAAGATATTCCACCTCATCCCAGAGTCCTAATTTTGTTTAATAACCTCCTGTGTGGCATCTTATTGAATGCTTTTTGGAAATCCAGATACACTTCATCTACTGATCCCCCTTATCTACTTGCTAGTTACAATTTTGAAAACCTCTCACCGATTTGTTAAGCATGATTTCCCTTTCATAAATCTGTGCTGACTCTGCCCAATCAATATGATTTTCTAAATGCCCTATTATAACTAAAATGATAAATTCTAGCATTTTCCCTGTCATTGATGTTAGGCTAACTGGCCTATTATTCCCTGTTCTCTCTCTCCCTCCTTTCTTGAATAGCAAGGTTACATTTGATATCTTGCAATCCCGAGGGACTGTTCTAGAATTTAGGGAATCTTATAAGATCAAAACCAATGCATCTACTTATGTCTGAAGCCATCTCTTTTAAAACCCTAGGATGTGAGCCATTAAAACTACATGATTTGTCCACTTAGTTGCACTAATTTCTCCAGGACAATTTATTTCCTTATGCGGCTTTCTTTAAGTTTCCCATTCTCTCTAGATCCCTACTTCCCCACTATTGTTGGAATGGTTTTGGTGTCTTCTACCACGAAGATGATACAAAGCATTTGTTTAATGTCTCTGTCATTTCCTTATTCCCCATTAGAATTTCTCCTACCTCGGCCTCTAAGGGGAACCAATTTACTTTTACTAATCTCTTTCTTTTCACATACTTTCAAAGCTTTTACAAACTGCTTTTATCTGTCTTGGTATTTTACTCTCCCATTCTATTTTCTCCAAAAGCTTTATATTAAAAGAAATAGTCGCAATAATTTCTCCAGTACTAAATTGACAAACCCTGTGGATCAAATGGTTTACATCCAAGGAGGAGGCAGTTTCAATAGTAGATGCATTGTTTTCCCATTGGTGACACTGACAATAAAGATGTGAGATTTATCCAGAGCCTATATTGGGACCAAAGAGCAAGCCTCAGGCTAGAAGATGGACAATCAGACATGTTTCAAGTGGAGGGAGGACTACGACAAGGCTGCTTGCTGGCAAAATTATTCAATCTGTAGACAGAAAAAATATTCAGAGAATTAGATGTACTTCCAGGGGTAAAAATTGGAGGTAAGAACACAACAAACTTGTTGATGACACAGGGATATTTGCAGAATCAGAGGAGGTCCTACAAAATATCGTAGATCAAGTAAAATCTATCAGTTTAGAATATAGATTGAGCATGAACACCAAAAAGACAAAAACAATGGTAGTTAGAAGGAAAACATTAGAAGAAACTAGACTGAAGATTGAAGTGGATTATGTCACACTGGAACAAGTAGATAAGCTTGTCTATTTAGTACAAATGATAACAGCAGATGGTTGATGCTTTGCCAAAATTAGAAGAGGGATAGTGATAGCCAAATTATCCACTTTCCTGTATGCCTCAGAAACCTGGACAACAAATAAAGGTCTATGGAAGAAAATAGAGGCCTTTGAAATGTGGATGGTGAGACATATGCTAAAGACTCCATATCTAGACCATTAGACCAATGAAGTCATACTTGCAATTGCAAGAACAAAAAGAATTCTAAAAAGTGACATCCAGAAAGGAAAATGTCAGCATTTCAGCCTTTTGATCAGAGCTGAAAAGCCACTGAGATCACTTCTAGAGAGCAAAGTGGAGGGCAGTAGAAAAAGAGGTTGACCTCTCAGCGTGGTTGGATTACGGATGTCACAGAATGGTCACAGACGAGCCATAGCGGATAAGTGAGGATGATGCAAGATAGATGTGCATGACATACCAATTCAGCAGATCTCCTAGCAAACTACAAGCAGCAGCAGCAGCAGCAACATTGGTTTTCCAAGATTCCCCAGATTATTGCTGAAAAAAGAGATTTTTTTCATCGAAGTTTTTGATTTGGCACTCATCAGGACAATTTGCAAGAAAATGCCAACGTCAGAGGAAACAACAAATCTATTCTGTATGAGGAGAGAGTGCTAATTGGTTGACAAGTGGACTCTGATTGGTAGAGGCATTGCCATGGAGAATACACCAGTTGATGGTGACTGACAATTAACTGCCAAGCACCACTGATTGCAAAACAAAAAGCTTTGACAAAAACAAGTCACTTTTTTCAGCAATACTCGAGTTCTGTACTATCAAACAACTATTCCCTAGATTCTAAAATGGTCCACGTGAATTGGAAGACAGCAAACATAACATTGCTATTCAAGAAAGATGGGAGAGAGAACAGAGAATTATAGGTCAGTTTATCAATTTTTTGGTCACTCTTTGCTGAATTCTAATTCCTCCCAATCAGGCTTGCTACTCTTTGGCAACATTATAAGCCTTTTCCTTCATCTAATATTATATAGCCCAGTAAGAACCAAAGGTATAGGATATTACTGCTGGCCATGACCTCTTCTTTTCTTTATTCTATCATGGATGTGGGCATTGTTGGCAAGACCATTCCTAATAGCACTCAAACTGAATGGCCATTTCAGAGTCAAACCACATAGCTATGGGGTCTGGAGTTAGATGTAGCCAAACCAGGTTAGGATGATAGATTTCCTTCCCTAAAGGGTATCAGTGAACCAGGTGGGTTCTGACAACAATCAATGATAGTTTTCATGGTTATCATTCCTGAAATCAGCTTTATATTCCAGATTTATTAAAATGAATTTAAACTCCACCAATTGCCATGGTGGGATTTAAACCCATGCCCCCAGAGTTTTAGCCTGGACCTCTGGATTGCTAGTCCAGTGACAGTAGCACTACGCCAACATCTCTCCTACCTAATATGAAGAAAATTGAACTGGACACTCTCCTGCATTGAAAAGATAATTGTTTATTGTCAATCAGATGGAATTTGTTCGGCTCTCCACAGTCCACTGAATTGGTGTAATGTATTTGCCTTCAGTCCAGACGGGGTTTGAACATTGAAAACATCCGGGTAATATTGCAACAGCTGGGACTCTTCTTATCTTCAGCCAATTAATAATTTACATAACGTTGGTCCAATTTTGACTGGGGGCTTAACTGAACAATTGCTAAACAGCTTGGGTGATCACACAGTACAGCAGAAGGTTTATGGATTCCACATTAAGCAGATGGTCAAAGTGTTCCGCCCATTTTTCTGACTGGTCATGAGTTATTATTTTTCATCAAAGGACGGGTTGACATTGGGTGCCCCGCATTTTCATTGCCTCTTAAAACAAGGCCTTTTATATCATTATGATTGAAGGGCTTGTTCCAAGGCAAACACATGAATTTATTATCTTTTGGTTCCAATTTAACCTTCCTTTGCATTAAATATGGCTAATTCCCAAAATAATTTTTTCTCTGTCACTGCAACATCAGAATGCAAACAAACAAGTTAGAAGCAACACTATTTCAAAATTATAAGGAGTTTTGATAGAGCAATTAAGGGTAAAATGTTTCTACTGGCAAGACAGTCAGTAATTAGACAATACAGGTCCAAATGAGGAGTGTAAATGACTTTGCCAGGGTAAGCACCAGACATAACTAAAAATTAAGTGCCAACTGGTGAAGTTACAACACAGGACTGCATGCATACTAAACAGCTGAAGCAGCAGGCTATAGATAGAGCTAAGTGGTCCCACAACCAATGCATCAGATAAAACTCTGAATTCCTGCCATATTCAGTCTTGCATGGTGGTGGACAACTAAGAGCAGGAAGAAGCACTGTCAACATTGTTACGAGATCCAAACTTGACTTAAAGTCGAGCAGGAGCTCAGGAACTCCAAGTCCTGAAAGGCCTCGGGAGTTTCGCACATGCGCAGACCAGGAATGGGCAACATATGCACAATCCAGTGTTTTGTGCTTCTTTGGGCCAAGGACAGGCCCCATGCGCCTGCGTAAAGAGAAAAAAAAAAGCAGCATGAAAACCCCAATCGGGTGACCGGGAATGGAGCGCCATAATCGAGAAGAGTCCCAGACAGGGGACAGGGAGAGAGGAGAGGGAGAGGTCCCAAAGAAGAGTTCCAGACAGGGAAAAGGGAGAGAGTATAGGGAGAGGTTCCAGTTAAGAAGAAAGACAGAGAGGAGCAGAGAAAGAGGCTCCAAGCAGAAAAAGAGCTGTACTTGGCAGACATTAAGTAATGGGGGCTCGAGAAAAGCCCTGAAGATCTAAGAAGGCAGCAGAAGGTTGGTGTTGGGGCGAAGGTAACCATTCCAGTGTGGCTGAAGAGTTGAAGCTGTGCTTGTGAGTTGGTGCTCGAGTGCGGATTCGGGAATCCAGAAGAACAGAGTCTTAGAAGACGAGATTATAACCCTAGAGATGGACTGTCGTTGAGGCCATCTGAGTCACAACGGCCTTTGGAGATAACTCCAAGGTGAGATCTTAAAAGGTGAAGACTAGAATCCCTCATCAGAGAGACAGAATTTTAATGAGATTGGTTGACTCACAGGATTTATTGACGTTTGGGTGGGTTGTTAAGAAATCCACAGAATCTATTTTGGTCGCATCTATCATTTATTATGGAGTGTTCTGTGTTCAACCACAGTTTGCATGCTAATTTGCATGTACCTCATATTAACCCGAAAGTTAGAGTATAACATAGACATTGTAAATTGTCTTATTTTTCTAACCTTGCATAATAACGTTTATTTTTGTTTGTACAAAACCTATGGTATCCTCTGGCTTTATTTTCTCAGCAAATGTCTTGAATCTCAAACTTTGTCTATTTTAAACAAAAAGTTGGTCCCTAACCGGATCATACCAAAAGATCAAAAACTGGGGGTCTGACCCAGGAACATGACAACATCCCCATCCTCAATGACGGTGAAGCCTAGCATATGAGTGCAAAAGGGGGAGGCAGTGGCATTGCGGTAACGTCGCCATACTAGTAATCCAGAGGTCCAAGCTAATGCTCTGGGAACACATGTTGGAATTTAAATTCAGTTCAAAAATCTAGAATTAAAAAGCTAGACATGTGTCTTCAGACCCACAGTAATATGTGGTTGACTCTTAAATGCCCTCTGAAATGGACTAGCAAGACTCAGTTATATAAAACTGCTAAAAAGCCTACAAAAAGGAAAAAAAGCAGATGGATTACCCAGCATTGACCTAGGCACCAGAAATGACAACGGTAAACCCAGCCCCGTCGACCCTGCAAAGTCCTCCTTAATAACATCTGGAGGCTTGTGCCAAAATTGGGAGAGCTGTCTCACAGACTAGTCAAGCAACAACCTGACATAGTTATACTCACAGAATCATACCATTCAGACAATTTCCCAGACACGGCCATCACCACCTCTGGGCACCTCCTGTTTCACCAACAGGACAGACTCACTAGAGGTGGAGATGCAGTGGTAAACAGTCAAGGGGAATTGCCCTGGCAGTTTTCAACATCAACTCTGGACTCCATGAAGTCTCATGGCATCAGGTCAAACATGGGGAAGGAAACCTGTTGCTGATTACCACCCACCGCACGCCCCTCAGGGTGAATTAGTACTTCTCCATGTTGAACACAACTCGGACGAAGCACTGAGGGTGGCAAGTGCACAGAATGTACTCTGGGTGGGGGGCTTCAATGTCCATCACCAAGAGTGGTTCAGTAGCACCGCTACTGACATAGCTGGATGAGTCCTAAAGGACATAGCTGCTGGACTGGTTTGCAACAGGTAGTGAGGGAACCAACAAGAGGGAAAGACCTACTTGCCTCTTCCTCACAAATCTACCTGTTGCAGATGCATCTGCCCATGCCAGTATTGGTAGGAGTGACCACCGCACAGTTCTTGTGGCGACCAAGTCCCATCTTCACATTGAAGATACCCTTCATCCTGTTGTTTGGCACTACCGCCATGCTAAATGGGATAGATTTCAAACAGATCCAGCAACTCAAAACTGGGCATCCATGAGGTGTTGTGGGCCATCAGCACAGCAGCATTGTATACAACCATAATTTGTAACCTCATGGTCCGGCATATGCCCCACTCTATCATTACCATCAGGCTGAGGGATCAATCCTGGTTCAATGAAGAGTGCAGGGGAGCATGCCAGGAGCAGCACCAGGCATACCTAAAATTGAGGTGCCAACCCGGTGAACGCAGGACTACTTGCATGCCAAACAGCGAAAGCAGCATACGATAGACAGAACTAAGTGATCCCACAACCAACAGATCAGATTTAAGCTCTGCAGTCCTGCCACATCCAGTAATGAATGGTGGTGGACAATTAAACAAGAGGAGACTTTACAAATATCGTCATATTCAATGATGGGGGAGCCCAGCACATCAGTGCAAAAGACAAGGCTGCAGCATTTGCAACAATCTTCAGCCAGAAGTGCTGAGTGGATGATCCATCTCAGCCTCCTCCTGAGGTCCTGAGCATCACAGATGCCAGTCTTCACCCAAATTGATTCACTCTACATGATATCAAGAAACGGCTGAAGGCACTGGATACTGCAAAGGCTATGGGACCTGACAATATTCTGGCAATAGTACTGAAGACTTGTGATCCAGAACTAGCTGCGCCCCTAGCCAAGCTGTTCCGGTACAGTTACAACACCGGCATCTACCCGCCAAGTGGAAAACTACCCAGGTATGTCCTGTCCACAAAAATCAGGACAAATCCAACCGGGCTAATTACTGCTACATCAGTCTCTATCATCAGCAAAGTGATGGAAAGTGTCGTCGACAGTAATATCAAATGGAACTTACTCAGCAATAACCTGCTCACTGACGCTCAGTTTGGGTTCTGCCAGGGCCAGCTCCTGACCTCATTACAGCTTTGTTTATACATGGACAAAAGAACTGAACTCAAAGATGAGGTGAGTGTGACAGCACATACATCAAGGCAGTATTTGACCAAGTGTGGCATCAAAGATACGTAGCAAAACTGAAGTCAATGCAAATCAGGGGGAACACATACATTGTTTGGAATCATACTTAGCACAACGGAAGATGGTTAAGGCTGTGGAGGGTTAATCATCTCAGTCCCAGGAAATCACTGCAAGAGTTCCTCAGGGTAGTGTCCTAGGTCCAACCATCTTCAGTTGCTTCATCAATGGCCTTCCCCACATCAAAAGGTCAGAATGGGGATGGGGTGATTTCACAGTGTTCAGCACCGTTTGCAACTCCTCAGATACTGTAACAGTCCTTGCCTGAACAATATTCAGGCTTGGGCTAATAAGTGGCAAGTAACATTCATGCCACACAAGTGCCAGGCAGTGACCATCTTCAATAAATGAAAATCCAAACATCTCCCCTTGACATTCAAAGATATTACCCCACTATCAACATCCTGGGGGTTAGCGTTGACTAGAAACTGAGCTGGGCCAGCCATAGAAATACTGCAGGTCAGAGGCTGGGACTTTTACAGATAGTAACTCACCTCCTGGCTCCCTAAAGCCTGTCCACCATCTACAAGGCACAACTCAGGAGTCTGATGGAATATGCTGCACATGCCTGGATGAGTGCAGCTCCAACAACACTCAAGAAGCTCAACACCACCCAGAACAAAGCAGTACACTTGAATGGCACCCCATCTGCCACATTCAACGTCCAGTCCCTCCACCACTGATGCACAATGGCAGCAGTGTGTACCATTTACAAGATGCACTGCAGCAACTCACCATGGCTCTTTCAACAGCACCTTCCGAACCCAACCTCTACCACCTAGAAGGATAAGGGCAGCAGATACATGGGAACACCATCGTCTGTAAATTCCCCTGCAAGCCACACACCATCCTGACTTGGAACTATATCCCTGTTCCTTATTGTTGCTTGGTCAAAATCCTGGAACACCTTCCCCAACAGCACTATAGGTGTACCTGCACCACATGGATTACAGCGATTCAAGAAGGCAGCTCATCACCACCTTCTTGAGGGCAAATGGGACGGGCAATAAAAATGTTAGCCTAGCCAGCGACACCCGTGTCCCATGAATGAATTAAAAAAAGGCAAGGCTTAAGTATTTGCAATCATTTTCAGTCAGAGGTATAGGCTGGATTATCCATCTTGGCCACTTCCTGAGGTCCTCAGCATAACAGAAGCAAGTCTTTAGCTAATTCAATTCACTCCACTTGATATCAAGAAACGGTTTAGTGCACTGGGTACAGCAAAGGTTATGGGCTCCTTCAACATCCCAGCTGTAGTGTTTGAGACTTGGGACCGGATTTTCATCATGGAGGCAGGAATTGGGAGTTGGGAGTTTTCCCAACATCACAATCCCGCCTCTATTCCAGCAGGCGGTTCCAGCAGGCGGTTAGCTGGTTTTTAACCAGGGGATGAGGAGGGTGGTGAGGACAGCCTGGAGTGAATGATGCCTGCTGCCAGAGCAGTCAATGCCAAGGCAGCCAGGTTAAAAGGCTACCTCTGTTCCCAGGGACATTGGCCTAGTTCTGCAGATCAGAGTGATATGCCCTCACCTCCTATCCACCTTACCCCCCGCCTTAGCCCCACTTTACAAATCTTCAACCCCGTACTACTCTGTCAGCAATCCTCACCACCCCCATCCACCAAACCGCTTACAAAGTATTCACTAGAAACAGAACTCACGTGCCACATAATAACATTTGGAAGTTGTTGATAAGCTCATAAATCTGCCAAAATAAACAAACATTACTTGCTAAAGCATTTGAAAACTATTGTCCTCTTCAGATGCTCAGGAATCTTTCAAAATTAACAAACTAACATTTCCCTGGAATACCTGCCTTACCAAACCCTGCAGTGCAGAATCCATTAGAGATCTGCAAAGCAGCCAAGCCATCAAACTAGCATTCCCCTAAATAACTCTGTAAACAAACCCTGCAATGTAGAATCCATTAGAGCCTTTGAAGATAGCCCAAAGCTCAGACATCTGTCAAAGCTTTCAAATAGCCAAACAGTTCTGTAAAGAATGAAGGAAAGTCATGAGGAGAGTTTAAGCAATTAGCTCTGAATCTCACACTGGGCTATGGTTTCAATATTGTACACTGCTATGCTTTCAATATTGTACACTGTAAAATAATACCTTATCCACTGGATAATCTATTCTAATGCATCTGAAGATTTTTAACATTTTTCCAATGCTGTTCTTTCACTTGACAGCTTGCCACTTGTCAGAGGTAATAACCTGCCCATTACATTATTTAATGGTCACTTACCTTTTCCAATCACAGCACTGTCATAACTCATTTTAGTATACATAGATAAAACTCAGGCTACAGCATTTCATGATGAAAATGTTACTTATCACTTAGACTCTTCCCACCTCCAATATATTGGACAGCTGTCCACTCACCAGGTATGATTTTTAAAGGCTTCCAAAACATGGCTATCGTGCTGAAAATTGCAGAAGTTATGAAATGCCCACCTCTTGAATGGGGCCAGCAACTTCTAAACAGCAGTGCACAGGATCCCTGAACCTCCCTCTTTCCCGCACCATTGAAAATAGCCAGAGATGGAAATGGGGCCGAAATTCCAGATCTACGCTCCGGCCACCATTTTTTTTCTCCCATATGGTCCCCGAATCGGGACTGAAAAATCTAACCCTTGCACTCCAGAATTAGCTGATCCTCTAGTATTGTGTCCCACCCATTTACAGGATGCCTCAGCTTTCAAAGTGGCAGGCATATAATTTTCCTGCACCAGAAATGCATCAGCTGCCAGTATGGAAAATATCCTCGTATGGGCGTCCAAGGTACACGCCTGAAACAGGCATTAGGTTCTATCCAAATGCAAATAGACACCCTAACACCTGCCTGCTATAATGAGGGCTTAGGTACAGATTTTATACTTCAAGATGAGTGCTACACCATCAGATTTTTTATCCTGATTATTTCAAAGGCTTATAATTGCTAACAACTGGTTTCTGAAGACCTTATCATTGTTATTTACTACAGAATGAACATGCTACAAGAGACAGTCAGGAATATGAAAATAAACATTAAAGATACCAAAATTAATAGCAAAGAGTCCTAATATCAAGAAAATATGTGTACTAATGAAAGAAATTCACCTCTACCAATGCAATACTCCCTCAGCATTGCACTAAATTATCTATAATATGTACTCTGGAGTGAGCTTAAAACCAAGACCTTCTAACTCAAAGCCATTGAGCTAAACTGACATCACTTATTACTAAGGCCATGTAGCTACGATGATCATCTATTTTCATCTTTGGATTCTCTTCTCAGATAACACCATAGCCGTTTAAAAAAAAACTTCTGTATTTCTCTGTTTTGCAATCACGTTATTGTACCTGTTTGTTTCCCCAAACAATAGGCAAGCCTTCAAAAAGTCAAAGCATTTTTAGCGGAGCATACAATTGCTAATGCAATGGGATCATCCGTCATATCTCGATGCAATTCTATTTACAAAGCTGGAAATAGTACATAAAGTACCAGGATCACAGTGTTCTGTGACAGATTATCACAAACCTATGAGAAACCAGGTTTAATTTTTTAAAACTTATTTTGCTTTGAATATCATTTTTGTTCATTAATTGAAAAATAATGATGAGGTTACTCAGGGTGCTAACATTTAATTGGTTATCAATTCTCATCGGAATGAGCTGGCTACACTGTTTCATAGAAGATTCACTGACCATTCTACTTTCACAATGAGACAAGGCAGTGGTACACAGCAAGAAGCTGGATATGATAAAACATTTAATCTGTTTTAAATGGGCTGAAACATTTTTTTCCAGAAAGGATTGTCCATTATAGAGTGGTTATTTATGAATGCCACATCGACATATCCGCACATGTGAATATTGGGATGACAGCAAGATCAGGTGATGCCCCCATATGTTCATAGCCTGTCTTGTTTATGACCGCACAAAGAATGACAATTTGGCCAACATACTAGAATAAATCCAATGCTTCTCCAATGGAATCCTGCAAGGGGTCAACACCTCCAGCAGAAGATAAGGAGACAAGACACAGAAAATTGGAGAGAAATGGTGGGAAGAGAAAGCTAAACTTAATAATTTTGACAAGTGAAGAACAATGGATCAGCAGGTTATCTTCAGGAAAAAGCTTTCCTCTGAATGCTATACATAAAATAAAAATTACAAATAAATTGGTTTTACAAATGAAGCCAGATACATAAAGGTCTATGATAGCGCAATGTCTGGCTTGCCACTTTGGATGGCCTAAGTGATGTCTGGAACAGTTTGCAACAACCAGGCTCCATTTCCAGTGACCATGACACCTAAGCAACATTATAACCAGAATAAAGCAACTGCAAGCTATGTGCAGGATTCAGCATAACAATACTACCACTCAGCTATCACACTGAATTGCTTAGTATCAGCAAATTTTTTTTTGCTTTTATGTAACACTTCAAACAAGAAAGCTAATGTCATTGAGATCCTCCAGGCTACAGGGCATTCAACACAATAAAAGGTGTACAATGACTCAAAATGAAAAGCCTATTATTGCCAACATTTGTAAAAAGCAGATCAAAAATCTGGTTAGAATTGTGAATCTTCCATAACTGCGTTTAAAGAATGGTCAGTTTACAAGTTTTGACGATGTACTCAAATCTACTTTCCAGGACAAAAAAGAATGGAAAAACTAAATAACAGTTCCAAATACAATATTACATTTTCTTTAAATTTCTGCTACTCCATGCATTTTTTAAATCATTCCTTTTGTTAAAGAAAACAAAACTTGTAATATAAAACAATGGCCCTGAAATTCTACTTTGGGATACCAGGGGTCAAACACCAAAACATTTTCCAAAAATTCTCCTTTTTACGATTTTAGCAGAGCGGTACATGAGGGTATTTTAAAGTAAATAGGTACGGCCAATAAAAACACAAATGCTGGAAATACTCAGGTCAGACAGCATCCGTGGAGAGAGTAAAAAAAAGTTAGTGTTTCAGGTCAATCAGCTTTCATTAAAACTGACAGAAATATAACAGGTTTAAGGCAAGTACAATGCAGGAAAAAGGGGGAGGGGAGGAAGAACAAAAGGGAAGATCTGTGATATGTTGGAAAGTAGGAGAGATTAAGTGGCAAAAAGAATGATGGTCTAAGGCAAAAGGATACAGTAATGTACATACATACGAATTAGGAGCAGGAGTAGGCCACTCGGCCCCTCGAGCTGCTCCGCCATTCAATAAGATCATGGCTGATCTGAATGTAACTTCAACCCCACATTCCTGCTGCCTACCCCAATAACATTTCATCCCTTTGTCAATCAATAATCTATCCAGCTCTGCTGTAAAAATATTCAAAGGGCTGAATTTTCCCCTCGCTGAGGGGGAAGTTGATGGGCGGGAGTGTACGGGCGCGCTTCCGATCGGTGCCCCCGATCAGAGGCACGCCGCCATTTTACGTGGGCGGGCCAATTAAGCGTGATGTCCACACAGAAGCGCTATACACTTCCTGTGTGGGCAGCGGTGAATCCCAAAATCGAGAGTGCGCTCTTTCGCATGAACGAGTGCACTCATCTCCTTGAGGCTGTGTTGCCTCAGAGAGATCGTCTATAAATGTAAAAAATAGAAAAATAAAATTTCCCTTACATGTCCTCTCATGTGATAATGTCACATGAGTTGGGACATGTCCATAATTTTTACAAAATCTTTATTAAAATTTTTTAAAGCCTACAAGAAACCTCATCCCACCTGTGGATGAGGTTTCATGTTTTTTCTAGTTCCTGCTGGGGCTCCTGGTCTGCCCGCCAACCTTAAAGTTGGACGGGCAGGTCCATTAATTACTTAATTGACCCTGTCAATGGCCTCAAATGGCCATTGACAGGTCGGCAGGCGCGCAGCTGATTTTGCTGCGCTCCCGCCTTCCTGAACATTTAAATTGGGCGTGGTGACGTAGGGAGTTCCCCCCCACCCGACATCACCACGTGTTATTTTACACATCAGCGAGTGGGCCCTGCCCTCGCTTGCCGATTCGTAAAATTCTGCCCAAAGACTCTGCTTCCACCACCTTTTGAGTCAGAGAATTCCAAAGACTCATAACTCTGAGAAAAAAATTCTCCTCATCTCTGTCCTAAATGAGTAACCCCTTATTTTCAAACAGTGACCCCCTAGTTCTAGATTCTCCCACATGATGAAGCAGTCTCTCCACAACCATCCTATCAGGACCTCTCAGGGTCTTAAATGTTTCAATTAAGTCGCCTCTTACTCTTCTAAATTCCAGTGGATACAAGCCTAACCTGTGCAGCTTTTCTCCATAAAATAATCTGCCCATTCCTTGTATTAGCCTAGTAAACCTTCTCTGAACTGCTTCTAGTGCATTTACATCTTTCTTTAAATAAAGAGACCAGTACTGTACATAATACTCCAGATGTGGTCTCACCAATACCCTCTACCACTGCAGCATAACCTCCCTACTTTTGTAATCAATTCCCCTCACAATAAACAGTAACATACCATTAGCTTTCCTAATTACCTGCTGCACCTGCATACTAATCTTTATGATTCATGCACTAAGTCACCCAGATCCCTCTGAATATCAGAGCTCTGCAATCTCTCACCATTTAAATAATAAACTTCTTTTTTATTCTTCCTGCCAAAATGAACAATTTCATTTTGCCCACATTATACTTCATTTGCCACATCTTTGCCCACTCACTTATCCTATCTTTGTAACTTTGCAGCCTCTTTATGTCCTCTTCACAATTTATTTTCGTACCTATCTTTGTGTTGCCAGCAAATTTAGCAACCATTTCTTCAGTCCCTTCATCCAAGTCATTTATATAAATTGTAAAAAGTTGAGGCCCCAGCACTGATCCCTGTGGCACACCACTCGTCACATCCTGCCAACCAGAAAAATACCCATTTATGCCACCTTTCTGCTTCCTGTTAGCTAGCCAATCTTCTATCCATGCCAATATGTTAGCCTTTACACCATTTATTTTTATTTTCTACAATAACCTCTGATGTGACACTTTATCAAACGCCTTCTGTAAATCTAAGTACAGTACATCCACTGGTTCCCCTTTATTCACAGCACATGTGACTCCTTCAGAGAACACCAATAAATTGGTTAAACATGATTTCCTTTTTACAAAACCATATTGACTCTGCCTGATTGCCTTGATTTTTTCTAAGTACCCTGCTATAATATCTTTAATAATAGCTTCTAACATTTTCCCTGTGACAGATGTTAGGCTAACTGGCCTATAGTTTCCTACTTTCTGTCTCCCTCCCTTTTTGAATAAAGGAGTTATATTTGCTATTTTCCAATCTAATGGAACCTTCCTCGAATCTAGGGAATTTTGTAAAATTAAAACCAATGCATCAACTATCTCGCTAGCCGCTTCTTTCAAGGCCTTAGGGTGAAGTCCACCTGGACCTAGGAATTTGTCAACCCGCACATCCCAACAATTTGCTCAATATCATTTCCCTGGTGACTGTAATTTTCCAGATTTCCTCCCTCCCTTCCATTTCCTTATTTACAGCTATTTCTGGGGTGTTACTTGTGTCCTGTATAGTGAAGATGCTATAATTCATCCGCCATCTCCCTACTTTCCATTATCAATTCCTCAGGCGCACTCTCTATAGGACCAACGCTCACTTTGTTAACTCATTTCTTATTTAAAGTATCTATAGGAACTCTTACTATCCCATCTTTATCTTACTAGCTAGCTTTCTCTCATACTTTGATATTTTTCCTCCTTATTAATCTTTTTGTCATTCTTTGCTGTTCTTTATATTCTTTCCAATCTTCTGACCTGCAATCCATCCTTGCATAATTATATACTTTTTCTTTAAGTTTGATACTGTCTTTAACTTTTCTGGTTAACCACGGATGGTGGGCCCTCCCCTTGGATTTTTTCTTTCCCATTGGAAGGTTTATATTCTGTATATTCTTAAATATCCCTTTAAATGTATGCCGCTGAACTTCTATTGACATATCCCTTTACCTCATTTTCCAGTTCACTTTAGCTAGCTCTGCTTTCATAACTGTCCTTATTTAAGTTAAAAATATTAGTCTTGGACATACTTGCTTCTCTCTCAAAATGAACGTAAAATTCAATCAAATTATGATCACTGTTACCTAGGGGTGCCTTCACTAGGAGGTTATCAATTAATCCTATTTCATTGCTAAGTACCAGGTCTCTTATAGCCTGCCCTCTGGTTGGCTCCAGAACATGCTGTTTTAAGAAATTATCCTCAAACATTCTATGAATTCTTCATCTTTGCTTCCTTTGCCCATCTGGTTTTTCCAGTCTATATGTAGATTAAAATTCCCCATGATTATTGCTGTAACTTTCTGGCAAACTCCCATTATCTCTTCTTTTATACTCTGTCCTACTGTATAGTTACAATTAGGGGGCCTGTACACCACTCTCACAAGTGACTTCTTGCCTTTATTATTTCTCATCTCAACCCAAACGGCTTCTAAATCCTGGTTTACTGAACTTAGGTCATCCCTCTCTAATGTGCTAATATCATCATTAATTAACAGAACCACCCCTCCACCTTTACCTAACTTCCTGCCCTTCCTAAATGTCTCATACCCTTCAATATTCAGGTAGTAATCTATGTCATCCTGTAGCCACGCCTCTGCAATGGCTATCAGGTCATATTTATTTATTTCTATTTGCGCTATCAGTTCATCTGTTTTGTTTTGAATGCTACGTGCATTTAGATACAGAGGCTTTAGTTTTGTCCTGTTATTATTTTTGCAGCTTCTAGCCTTATCTGCTGATTTACTCTTAGATTTGTACTCTGTGTCACTTCCTGTCACCATATTAATAATTGTCTATCTTGCCTTATCTCTACTCTTTGGTTTACCACATCTTCCCAAATTTGATCCTTTACCCACACTATTCAGTTTAAAACCCTCTCTACTTCCCTGGTTGGGATAGGTAAAGAAACACTTCTCAATGCTTGCAGCCAGGACTGCTCTGGTGAAGACATGGTCCAGAAGTCAAGAAGACTGCACCCCTCCCCCCATTTCAGTGACGCATCCCTGGGATGTCTTCTGGATGACGGGGAGGCCCACCGCAATGTCCTCAACCCCCACTCTGGCTGCAGGAGGCCCATTTGTCTCACCATTTGGGTTTGGGAGGTGGTAGCAGAGGTAGTCAGTGCCAATGCTTTTCTTAAATATGCAGACCAAAACTGCACACAGTACCCCAGATGTGGTCTCACCAAAACTCTATACAACTCTAGCAGGACGTATTTAATTCTGTACTTCAATCCGCTTGCAATAAAGGTCAAGATGCCATTTGCCTTCCTAATTGTTTGTTCAGTATTTGGTTTCTGGATCATGAGCAGCGAATGCAGTATAATAAATTGAAAGAAGTACAAGTAATTTGCTGAGTCACCTTGAAGGAGGGTTTGGAGTTTTGGATGATGAGGAGAGATGAAGTAAAAGGTTAAGCACTCAATCCCCTGTGCTTACACAGGAAGGTGCTGTGGGAAGGAGTGGAGGTATTGGCGGTTATTAAAAAGTGCACCAAGGTATTTCAGAGGAAATAGTCCCTTCAGAATACCAAGAGTGTGGCCGGAATTTTCCGGCCCCGTCAGTGTCAGCGTCAGCGTCATAACAGGCAGTTGGGGGGGGGGCGGGGAACACAATAAGGCGAGAAGGCCAAAAATCGGTTTCACGCCATCGTGAAACCAGTTTGCAATCATCTGCTCCACCCATCAATGGCGGGCCATATTTCCCATTGCCACACGTCAGGAACCTAATTTCAAAATTTTAGCATCTCATTATAATCCCTGCTCACCGGAATCACTCCCCCACTCTGGGTCATCCCAGCACGTCGGTGTCATTGCACGCCAACGTATTTCAAACTGTACAAAAGTGAAGTGCACCTGACATTTCACTCAGGACTTCGAGGTTTGTTTGTCTACCTTACTTCAGTCAGCACTCGTGGTCATCCACGCCAGGCTTCGCAGGCAGAACCACACCACTTTTAGGGGGGCTCACAGGCAGGTCTCTACTAACCAGACCAGCCATAAAGCCAGGGTGGCTTTTCAAAGGCTGTAGGGCTGGAGCTTGTTTGGGGAAGGAGGAGAAGTGGCCTCAGGCAAGGGAAGAGGCTGCAGGGTAAGGGCTGTACAGGGGAAGGAGGGTATCCCAGGGTGTGTTTGGGGGCACATGTTGATTTGCGTAAGTGGCCTCAAGATGGTGAGGACTGAGGAGGCAGTCTCCAGAGTAGATGAGGCCAGATGGAGATGTGATGGTGTGTGTGTGAGAGTGTGAGTGGTGATGTCCCTTGAGCTGGCAGTGAGTGAGATGCCAGTGAAAGCGTGATGGCCTTGTGAGTGTGTGAGTTTAGAGTGCGTGAGTTTAGCCTTACCTTGGCGGCACGGATGCGATCCTTCATCTATTTTCTGCACTGGATGGCTGACCTCTTTTGTGCAGCATTGGCACTGACTACCTCTGCCACCACCTCCCAAGCCCAAATGGTGAGACAAATGAGCCTCCTGCAGCCAGAGTGGGGGTTGAGGACATTGCGGTGGGCCTCCCCGTCATCCAGAAGACATCCCAGGGATGCGTCACTGAATTGGGGGGAGGGGGTGCAGTCTTCTTGACTTTTGGACCATGTCTTCACCAGAGCAGTCCTGGCTGCAAGCATTGAGAAGTGTGCACGCAGCTGCAGGTTAAATATGGCGCCCGGCATGAGGAAGCAGCAAGTTAATGGGGTGGCGGGCAAATCAGAGGCCGCCTGCCAGCGAGACAGTGTGTTTCCTATGGCTGCATAATTAATGAGGCAGAAATGAGGTGACAACCCACCATTGCAGCTGGCAGGTAAAACGGCTTTTTTCCCGCCCACTACCACACTTTGTGCAAATCTGGAACAATTTCGCCCTATGGGTCTGTAATCTCCTCCAACCTTACAATCCTCGAAGATCTTGGTGCTCCTTCAATCACTGCTTTACCACTGGTGGCCATGACTTCAGCTGCCTGGGCCCTAAACTCAGAAATTTCCTCCAGAAACTTCTGTGCTTCTCCACCTTTAAGGTAATCTTTAAGACCTACCTCATTGGCCAAGCTTTCGGTCACCTAACCTCAAATCTGCTTATGTGGCTCAATGTCAAACCTTATCTGATTAACGCTCTTGTGAAGCACATTGGAATGTTGTACTATGTTAAAGGTTCTACACAAATGCAAGTTATCATGGTTATTTTTAATGTTCCTACATAGAGAAGGGGTATAAAATCGAAGTGGTGCTCTCATGAATCTTTGGCTTCCACAGTAGCTTTGCAATAGTACTGCAAAAGCCTAATGGAAAAAATACAGTTTAACCGCCCAGTTGAAACAGTTGCCAACCGTGTTTTGGGACCAGTTGAAAATTATTTAATTAATTAGGCCCTGTCCTGATCCAAGGCCCTACTAGTGAACTCCTAGCATAACTTCAGCATAAATCCACCAATAGGTCCGGAATCCAGATCAAGACTAATACACCGGTTCCCAATCTGGGTGTCAGCCTTTAGATCTGATCAATGTCCCATACAGAGTTATTGTTCCAATGAGGAGTCGGGATACTGTGGGTAGGGGTTTTTAGGGTACCGACACCATGCATGCCCACTGAAAACTTATAAATATATGGTCATTTTACTGTACGGAACTCAGGTATTGCTGAGAAAATACAAATACATTATATTTATATAAACATATACTATAAAGGCAAGCAATTATAAAGGGACCCACCATCTAGCCAAACACCCTTTGGCCACCAGCTGTGTCCCTTTTGATACAGGTGCCTGCCATAGGTTTAAAGAGGAAGCTTCTCAATGGTCCTAAAGTTCACTGGGGTCAGGAACAGCAATTCCTAAAAGGTACATCTCAGCACGTAAACTGAGCTTTGCTGTACTGCAGATTTTTGGGTTCCCACAGTCTTGGCTGCATAACCTGCATATTCTGTGAAAACCAGGATGACTTAGGAAATCAGGGGGAACAAAACAACTGTCTTCTTAACCAGGAATATCATGAAATAGAAAATCCATCTATTGTACAGTTAATTTTTAAAAGGTTTAATAATTAAATATGTTTCTCTTTAAGTTATTGCCACTTAATTTTAAGAAAGCTTTCAAAAAGGTTTTTCATGAAAGATGGATTCAGGAACTAAGAGCATTGGGAGTTCAAGGCACAACCCTCAAAGTGGATCAGAAACTGAAGCCATGGTAGTCAGGGAGTGATGTCAAAGTGGTTAAGGACCAACTGAAGCACCACAGAGATCAATGCTGTGGCTTCTAATGATTTGAATCAACACCAACCGTGTAAGGGGGTGGGAGGGAGGGAAATTACTCTCATTTATTATTTAAAGAAAAATTGCAAATGTATTCTTAATAACAAGCATTTTTGATTTTGTTATAATTAACATGGACATTTCTCTCAAGGACTCTAGAAAATCGATGCAAATCAATCAAATTAACAGATTGCATTGAACTAAAGAGGGCAACTGAGTCTGAGAAAGTAGCCAGGGACCTACCAAAGAAAATATATGAAATCCATAAATCAACAGAATGGATTTCATGCCTATATTATGGATGAAAACTATTTGGGATTAATACTAGATTCGATAGATATCATGTTAGATTGCTGTAAAAACAACAACGTCAAACGAACAGATTACCAAATCAGTAAAATATGAATTGAAAGGTTTGATGATCAAACCGTACAGCGCACAAGTAATTCCACACTTTAAGGACTGTGGTTAGTCTTGGTCAACAAGATTCAAGGAAAATAATCAGACCATAGAGGTGATGCAGTGATGTAAAGACGCAAATCCTGGTGTCAAAGGATTGTGTTCTGAATAAAGATTGGGGGATCGTGGGTTGTTTGAAAAGAGGCAGGTAAAATGTGACAAAATAAAAGGTATGGTGTAGCCCTGATGTGTGACTTAATGTGAACCAAAACAGTAGAACATGGAGCACCGATTAAAAGTCGTATAAAGCCTATCCAGGATGGATGTCAATAATAGCTTCTTCACACACAGGTTGTAAATTTGGCCTCCATAGTTCCACTTGTGTCGGTGCTACAGGAGCATGGAGTCTCAAAAATGGCAGCTGATCCACTTCCGACCACTTCCAGCGCAGCCTACACGGCATGCCATGTTTGGAAGGGTGCTGGCATGGGTGCACCGTGTATGTGCGGGAGTATGCAGAGTGAGCATATTGTGACGTCACTCAACATTTAACACTGATTTGGTACCCAAACTAAATTTTGGACCTTGCGGGTCTTATTAACGCCTTCTCTTTAACATGCTCAGCTGAGCACGCAGTCAGCTTCACGTGGGATCCCCCACCAGCGCTATTTAAAGGCAGTAGCATGGGTCTTTCAGGTGAAGTGCTTTTAACTTTCTTTTCCTGCTGGAGAGTACTGTGTGCTACGTTGTTGGAGGTGTTCCGAAAAGTTGACGGAGTGAGGAGGGAGTGGTATTGGACTTTTCCAAGGAGTTCAGTGGAGTTTGAAGGTCTGTGAGCAGAAAGCCTGCAATCACTCATGAGGATTATAGTTGCAGTCCCTCTTGGGCCAGAGCACGACAGGGAGATGGAGTTAACACAGCAGAGAGGGGAAGCTGTACACAGAGGGAAGAAGTCAGACAGTACTTTTCCTTCCTCCACCTCAGCCAGAAGTGTCTGAGACTGCTGTAATTCACCAAGGTGGCTACTAAATCATGTTCCCTCCTCCAATTGGACTTGCAGCTACACAGCAGAGTGAGGACAGCGCTGCCTGTGACCATTAAGATCACAAAGATCCTCAATTTCTACCCCTCAGGATCATTCTGGGGTGGAACCAGCCAACATTTTACTATTCTCCTTGCAATGCTGCATCAGGGAGGTATCAGAGGTGCACAAAGGTTGGGGAGAGTGGTCCAGGGGGGGTTGTCATTGTCTTCTCTCCAACCATGGAGAAACAGGGGAAGCAGGCACACAACTTTGCCAAGTTAGTGGGATCCCCAGTGATGCGGAGTGCCATTGAACGCACACATGTGGGACTGCAGACTACACCTCAAGGGGAGATGTACTGAAGCACTCCCCTGACATTGGTGTATGAAAATGCACAGAGCATCATGTCAGTGAATTCCCACTATCCAGGCAGCTTTTATCCTGCGCCAGTCACCCATTCCCACAATATTCAAGCAAAAAACCAGAGGACAACTGCATGGTGAGAAGGTGTACCCTCTCTACCATGGCTCATGAACCCCTCCATCACAGCATGCGCTTGGCCAAAATCCTGAAATAAAAGACAGCCCAAAATCACAATTCCATAACAACTTTATTCAATAAAACGTCTAATACTACATGTAAATCTAAACTATTCACTTTTGTGCATTGCAGTAGGACCTTACTTGCAGGTGCCTTCACCTATCCTAGTGCTCCTACCTAGAGCCTGCAAGATGGCAGGTGAAAGGCTACAGATTTTCGTTGGATGAAGATTGTAAATGGCCTTCAGGAGCCCCACTTGAGCAACTCTGGGCCTTGAGGGGCCAGCTTTAGCATGGACCACATTTCCCGGGGTGGCAGAAGTCTCAGCTGGCTGACATGAGCATCAGCAAGGGCATTGGTGAAAGCATGAATGCTGTCTTCTTGAGAAAGGACAGCAGGTTCCTGTCCACAGAGCGACTGCTAATATCTTCCCCACACCACCCCCAATTATACCTCCTGTATTAAGGCCTGCAGTGGCCTGCTGCTTCTCTTACTCATTCCTTTTCTGAAATGCTATTTCAAAGAGTTCCACCAGCGGCTACAGCCAGAATGCACTTCTCCTTTCAAAGGTGCAGATTGCCTTTTAGAAGTGCAGACTAGCTGAAACTCGTGCTAGCCACTTACGCCCCCTGCTGAGCATGCAGCAAATCACCAGCGCGTTTCACTCTGGGCTACACGTTGCATTCATGTTGATCAGGAAGCAGCATGAAAATTGCATGCTGCCTGCATCAGTTTGAATGAGCATGAGCCAATCGGATATCGCAATCTTCACACCCAAAAACTGGCATTATGGAATTTTTAGCTCCAAGAATTAGTGAGGGAAAAGCCCTGAGATTCACTCAAGATACACTCAAATAACGTGATGAGGAGATTGAAATCTTTTCACAGATGTATGGGCTAATGAGGACCAAAAGGCCACCATTATATCTATTTATCATGTGATCAGATCTTTACATTCGTTTTAGTGAAAAAAATGGCATCATTGGCACTACAACGTCCTACTAACTACAATTCAACCATGACTTTCATTAATTTTTTTTTAGAAATATACCATTTTCTGAAATGTGAGGTAGGATAGGTTATTGTTTAGCACATAATCCTATCATATCAAGGTTTGAATCTAACCAGACTGATGGAGTAAAGGATTGCTCTCTATAACATCTGTAAGGGTCATAGTTTTAGGATAAGGGGATAAGGTAGATTTAAATCAGAGATACAGAGGGATTACTTTTCTCAAAGGGCCGTGAATCAGTGGAATTCACTACCTCAGAGTGCAGTGGATGCCAGGGCGCTGAATAAATTTAAGGAGGAGATAGACAGATTTTTAATTAGTAATGGGTTGAAAGGTTATGGGGAGAGGGTGGGAAATTGGAGTTGAGGCCAAAATGAGATCAGCCATGATCATAATGAATGGCGGAGCAGGCTTGAGGGGCTGAATTGCCTATTCCTGCTCCTAGTTCTTATGTTCTTATGTTCTAAGGGTCATAAAACTGCCAATTTGCACCAGCTAACTGAAGTTACGTCGAATCGTCCCATATTGAACCAAATAGTTACACGTTTACATCAAAAAAAACTTTCTATTGCTTACATCTCCTTTCGTAGGTGCAGATTGCCTTTTAGAAGTGCAGGCTAGCTGAAATTAAATTGATAATCACAATTCAGAGATCACACTAAGGAAATGATCTCACGTTGAACTGTAGCTGGAGGAAGGTGCTTTTGTATGATTAAGAGTTATGGCACATTGTGAAAACAGGATAGAAACAGCCTCACACCAGCTTTTAAATTCTATACAGACTTCAGTGCTTGGAGCTACTGTGGATGCGAAAATGCTCTAATGCCTCACATAAAAATTCATCAATATGTTTCAATTTTACATGCACCTAAATTACCAACTTAAGATATCTGACGTTTTAAAGCATTTTGTTACACCTCCTCAGAATGTACCTATTACACAATATTGTGTATAAGACATAGAACAAGCATAGGAAGAAAAAGTAATTACTAAAAGAATGTTCTCAAATGATCTTCTCACAGAAAAAGCTTTATATAGTGGCCAAATGGTCTGATCATTAGAAACATTATTCAATAATATTTTAATACAACTTCATTCACCAAATTCTAATCAAATGTACAGAAATTATATTTGGTCCAATAAAAAAGGCTTTGCTAACAGCTGTTCCATGAAGTACATTTGCCCATAATTGCTGAAAATGTACTTTATGGAGGAAACTATTATATTTTTACATGGAACCTTACGATCAACAATATGCTTTTAATATTACAACTGTCATCCCTACCCCAGAACCCACTACGAAGCCATCTCGGTTTACTTGCTGGTCTCCCCACTTGGCAGAGGGCCTCCCAGCCGCTGGTAAAATACCAGTGGAGGTGGAAAGAGGTGATTAATTGACCACTTAAGTGACGCAATTGGGCTCCAGGCAGGTGAGCCATCTGCTCCCTTTCCTGCTGTTGGCAAAATGGTATGGCAGTGAGAAGATGATGGGCACACCATGCACCACCTTCCTCCGCCTTTTGCCAGCCTTCCCACCTCCCAGCCTATCCCCAGAGAGTTGTAAAATTCAGCTCTTATTTTTAGTGTTGTTGATAAAAATGTCTAACAAGAAAGCAAATTTAAAAAGGGATCTTACAAGCTTCAATAAAATGTTCTTTCCTTTAGAAAATGTGACATTGCTGTAATTGAAGAAAAGGGATAGCTAGAGTTGCATAAGTACACATTGCCAGTGTTGATTTTAAATAATGTATTTTTTTAACCATGGTTTAAATTGTGCCTTGAACACAGCAATAGAGAGACAAAGGCAAAATACTGTGGATACTGGAAATGTGAAACAAAAACAAAAAATGCTTGAAAAACTCTTCTTCAGAACGGACTCTTCCCAGCTCATACGAACTCGAAACGTTAACTCTGTCTTTCTCTCCTGAAGTGCTGTCAGACCTGCTGAGTTTTACTAGCATTTTTTGTTTTTGAATACAAAAACAAATACAGATTAAAAGTAACTGCAAAATGGGCTGTAAGGTAACCACCAAATACAGATACACTGAAGTCTGAAATTTGGTTCGCTGATTCCAAACTGAGTCATAGGTCAGGATTTCCCGGTCACCAATGCGGAAAATGAGGCGGGATGACATTGGGCAGAACTCTCAGCATCACCCCCGCATCATTTCAACTTTCAGGTTGGCGAGGGCTCAGCTGAATCAGCTGTGTGCCCGCTAACCTGTCAATGGCCTATTGAGGATATTGACAATGTAATTGAGCTAGTTAAAGGACCTGCCCTTCTAACCTTAATGTTGGCAGGCAGGCCGGGAGCTCTGGTGGGCTTCAGAGAAAGCGTGAAACCTCATCCATGGGATGAGGTTTCATGTAGGTTTTAAAAAATTTAATAAAAGTTCAACTAAAAGTGATGGACATGTCCCAACTCATGTGTCAGTGTCCCATGAGGGGACATGCCAGGGAAATTTTATTTTTTCTGTTTTTAACATTTTTGTATTTGGTGCCAATCTCCCTGAGGCAGCACTTAGCCTCTGGGAAATGAGTGCACTCTATCGCGCGCATGTGCGAAAGAGCACACTCTCGGCTTAGGGAACCCCCACCTGCCCGCGCATGGAGCACATAGCGCTTCCTGGCAGACGTCACGCTGGGTGGGCCTTAATTGGCCTGCCCACGTAAAATGGCACCTGCCCCCGATTGGGGGCGCCGATCGGAGGCCCACCTCTATGCGCCTGCTCCTGAACTTTCCCCCTGACTGGGGAAAATTCTGCCCACATTGACCATACAGAATTTCCCAGCATGCAAAAGAAATAATTGGAGGGTGAGAGGCACCGGTGACTAGTTCCCTGTGCCTCCCAGACAGGTTGGTTATGTGGGGAAAATCAGCCAGTGGTCTGGAATAAGGCAATATTTCTGCTCTCTGCAAGATGTCAAGTGGACAAAGACAAATCCAAAAAGATCAAAAATATCAGATAAAGGGCAAAAACATACCAAGAAAAATACTTTCTTGATAAAAGACATTTAGAATCATTTAACTGCAGCAAACAATAACTTGAAAAAATGTACACCTGATTTGATCTCATAAGCAAGTTGTTCTGGTTTGGAGGAGGTGGGAGATAGTGTGGAGACTAGCAAAGGAAGAGAAAGAAGGAATAAAATTATGTTGTTTCCATAAACAAGTAAGAAACATTGGGGGGTAATTATGACCATGCGATAGGGTAAAATAGGTGATAGCAAATCAGCAGTGTGTTTTACATTTTTCCTGATTTCTATATCCATTGAAGAATTACTCTGGTCACTACCTGTGGTGAACATGTTCTATCAAGGAGCATGCTTACAGTTTTGTTACATGCAGCAAAGCATTTTATACCCCTCCAATGTGGTAAACACATCAACCAAGCAATTCTCATAGTGTGAAGATGACTGAATAGGCAAGTATGTCATTCTGGACAATTGCAAAGGATAATAATAAGTACTGGTACAAGACATGTAGTCCAGGTAGAGGGTTGTCCCCATCTTCTGCCATAACTTCAGCAGGAGATTAGTAACTCCCCTGGAGAAACAGCTTAAACAGCCATGGACAACAGTTTGCCAAGGGTTTTTTTCTGATTTCCCACCGTGGAAATATTTTTCACTTTTCATTAATTCCACATGGTTCCAATTTGAAAATGATGTTTAGTCAACCAAACTTGAGAGTTAAGTACATGCCAGCACCAATTCAACAGTCAGAATCCAATACAATCTAATTGAAGAATCTGTGAAAAAGACCCTAATTTCTTTCCTACTCCCTGTCCTCTCATCCAGTTCATCACAGGTGCTACAATTGTCAGGAGCTGTCCAACTGCATTCAAGAAACTGTTTAAAAATTGTTTTCCCAAATTGGAGTGCAAAAATAATGGATACAACGGTAAAACAAAGGTTTATGTGCAGCCGATCCACTGAGTGCATTAGGGCAGTTCCATTCCAAAATCAGCATATATATTCAATAAACTGAACATGGACTGGATTTTCTGGCCTTCACAATCTCATCATGACCAACAATGGTGCCCTTTTATCACCTATCACATGAAAATAGAGTGAGTTAGGCAGAACATGACTACTTGATCCATAGCTCTCCCACACACCCGTTCCCTTTCTGCCACTTCTCAGCTGGTATCCCAAGATTTCAAATGGTGGGAGATAGCTGACAAAAGTGTCTTCTCTCTCCATCCAGGAGACATGGCTCATGGGGGAGGGGGGAGGGGGGGAGGGGGAGGAGCGGGGAGAGAGGATGGGGGAGAGGGGAAGGGAGGGGAGGGGAGGGGGAGGGAGGGGGAGGGGCTGGAGCAGGTGGAGCATAATGGAAGGTCAGAGATAGGCTGGAGATGAGGAGAGATTAAATGACAAAGATGTCGTGGTTACAAGGCAAAGGGGATGGTAATGATTGCATTCAAGACTAAAGCGGGTGTTAATAGCAACATAAAGGTTTGAAATCATGATAGCAGAACATGTTAATGGCAGAACAAGGGTCAGCACTTTCTGAAAGCAAAACATGAGAACAAGATACAGACGGGCACTGGGGAGAGGAGGGGAGTGGGGTGAGAAAAAATCAAAATGGAGGAGACAGTTCATGGTCTGAAGTTGTTGAGCTCAATGTTAAGTCCAGAAGGCTGTGAAGTACCTAATCAGAAGATGAGGTGCTCCAGTTTGTGTTGGGTTTCACTTGAACATTGTAGCAGACTGAGGACAGAAATGTGAGCATGAGAGCAAGATGGTGAATTGAAATGGCAAGCGATAGGAAGGTTGGAGTCATGCTTGTAGATTAAGCAAAGGTGCTCCACAAAGTGGTCACCCAATCTGCATTTAGTCTCCCCAGTGTAGGGGAGACCATATTGTGAGCAGCAGCTGCTTACTGACGTTCACTGACGCTTAGTTTGGGTTCCGCCAGGTCCACTCAGCTACTGACCTCATTCAGCCTTGGTCCAAACATGGACAAAAGAGACCACAAGAGGTGAGCTGAGAGTGACTGCCCTTGACATCAAGGCAGCATTTGACTGAGTGTGGCATCAAGGAGCCTCAGTAAAATTGAAATCAATGGGAATCAGCAGGAGGAAACTGTCCACTGGAGGAGTCATACCTAGCAGAAAGGAAGATGGTTGTGGTTGTCAGAGGTCAATTGCTGCAGAAATTTCTTAAGGTAGTGTCCTAGTCCAATCAGCTTCAGCTGCATCATCAATGACCTTACCTACATAACATCAGAACTCGGAATGTTTGCTGATGATTGCACAATGTACAGCATCATTCATGCTTTTTCAGGCACCGAAGCAGTCTATATCCATATGCAGCATGGACAACATTCAGGCTTGGGCTGACAAGTGGCAAGTAACATTCACACCACACAGTTGCCAGCCAATGACCATCTCCAACAAGAGAGAATCTAATCATCTCCCCTTGACACTCAATGGTAGTACCATCATTGACTCCCTCACTATCAACATCCTAGGGGTTTCCAGTAACCAAAAACTGAACTGGACCAGCCATATAAATACTGTGCTACAAGAGCAGGTCAGAAGCTGGGAATTCTGACTCCTCAAAGCCTGCCCACCATCTACGAGGCGTAAGTCAAGAGTCTGATGGAATAGTCTCCACTTGCCTGGATGAGTGCAGCTTCAACAACACTTAAGAAGCACAATACCATCCAGGACAAAGCAACTCATTTGATTGGCACCCCATTCATCAGCTTAAATATTCACTCCTTCCATCATCAATACACAGTGGCAGCAATGTGTACCATCTACAAGGTGCCCTATGGTAAATCACCAAGGCTTCTTGGACAGCACTTTCCAAACCCACAACTCCTACCACCTAGAAGGACAAGGGCAACAGATGCATGGAAACTCCACCCTCTGCAAATTCCCCTCCAAGGCACACACCATCATGACTTGAAACTATATCGCCCTTCCTTCACTGTTGCTAAGTCAAAATCCTGGAACTCCCTTCCTAACAACATTGTGGGTGAAACATAGGACTTCAGGAGTAGGCCTTCAAGCCTGCTCCCTCATTCAATATAGATCATGGCTGATCTGGTTGCAGTCTCAACTCCACTTTCCTGTCTGGCCCACATAGTCCTTGACTCCCTTGTACTTACACCATATGGAAAACAGCACTTGAAGTAGGTGGCTCACTACCACCCCTTCTCAAGGACAATTAGGGATGGGCAATAAATGCTGGCCTAGGCAATGACACCCATATTTGCATGAATGAATAAATAAAAAAATAGTGATTCCAAGGTTTCCTCATTGGCAATTTTCTTCAAGTAACTACTTAACTTTCTCAGCAAGTTCTTTGCAAACCAGCTTCTGTTTTTCAGTGGTGCACATCAAGAAACCGACAACTTAATTATCAATCCTGGGATGAAATTATTCACAAATACTATTTAATAGACTGTCGCTTGGTAGTACAGAACTTGAATATTGATGAAAACAGAGACATGTTGTCAAAGCTTTTCATCTTGCCCTCTTTAGGACAAACGCAAGAATGCCAAATTTCAAACAATCACAACAATTTATACGACAAGAGAAAAGAGTGCTGATTGGTTGGCAAGTCAGCTCAGATTGCCATGGAGAAAGCAACAGGGAACTATAGACCCCACTTCCCAATTCCTCCAAGATCCCTGGCAATTCAAAAAAAGCACGTGGCTTGAACATATTCCTTTTGTCTGCAGAGAATGGGTCCCTGTGTATGAAAGTACTTCTAGCAAGCATAAATGAGCCACGTTACAAGCTCAACTGATTATCTTAAGTCGGGTGTTAGTGTAGCTATTAGCGCACTCCAGATTGTTCAGCAAGTGGTGCCCAATCGCAGAATCACAGTACATGTTAGGTTTTGGGTTTTGCAAGTACAAGTTGGTTGAGTACAGTCTATACTCTGCCTATTACAAACAACTGAAGGAACATGCAGACTGTAATTGTTCAGAAGAGTACAGTTAGAAAGACAAACCAATGGCCCATTGAATGAAAGAAAATTAATGCTTCACACTGCTAGAACATTAAAACTAAATGGTTAAGTTGAACAGAAAAAGAACTATACCCATGTAGAAAATGAACATATAAGGGAAAAATTGAATAATGGCTACACTGGAAGCGCATTGAATAGAATCACAGTGACAGAATGTAAGCAACACAGTTTGTAACAGTCACTTTTTAATACGACAGCACACTTCCAGGCAGTGGGATAACTTCAGCTGCTCATTAATTTTTTGTGTAACTGTTTCTGTACACTATGCATCATTTCTTTGCATACATCTAAATTGGTTACACTCGTTTCATTAATCATATATCTCACACATTGATGTATATAATATTGATGTTGATCACTAATAACTAATAATGTATCCTTCTCTTAAGAATTCTGAATATTACACCATGAGCAGGATTTTCCCAGCCCTGGGATGGCAGGCTGGGAGAGAGGAGGTGAGGAAAATAGAGGAGAGCTGCTTCGGGAAGGCTCCTGATGCGTTCCTGCTTGCAGGTAAGTTCCTCAGGGATGGGATGGCATGCATATCGGTTGCCCACTCAACTGAAATGAGCAACCAATTCAAGTAATTAAGGCCCCAGATAGGTGCAACTTTTTGCACTCATTGACATTTTGCAAGTGGCAGAGCAGCCACTTGCACCCTCTCCATCTCATCTGGCAGCTGTCAGTTTCACAGAGGTGTCCTTTCAGAAGCAGCCCAGAGGGCCTTCAGAGCCAGAGGCTCCATCCACCGAAGAGGGCTCTGTGCGCAGGGAAGACTGTCCCTTCAGCCCCAGCGGGCCACCAGAGGGGTTCCCTCCCAATTGGAGGAGTCTGTCCGCTTGGCTCCTCTGAATGTTTATTTTTAACTTAACTTCTCTAAGGACGCTTCCATGTTCAGGTGCCCTCTTGATTCTCGACCTGCCTCAGCAGTGCCTACCTCTCCTAACAGGGCTGTGGAGCCTTTAAAACCGCTGGCCTTCTGTTTAGATTAACAGCATCAGGAGCCCACCTGCCATCCTTGATTGGATGGTGAACTTGGAAGCAGACAATTAGGAGACGGTGTCTGGGAAAAGAGCTCCCTCAGTTTGGCACTCAGTAAGTATGAGCTCGGGGCTCCCCTTTGGTCCTGATGTCAGGGTCCTAAAACCTGTGTTAAAATTCAGCCCTATGAGTCAGAATGTCACACACAATACTGATATATGTCAATTTGTGTAAACAGATCTGATAATTACTTTTTATACAACTGTATAAATCTAATGTAATTTACCCCATAGCACCCTGAGCTCTTTGATAATTTGTCCATTCACATTATTTAAGGATTAACATTAAGACACAGCAATATGGTTCATCAAAATGCAAACTTGGTCAATGTTTTATTCATATTTGCAAAGGGCATTGCTACATTTCAGATGTTCAGTACAAAGCAGAAAATAGTGGGAGGGCAGAGCCCTAATTTTGCTCTTAATTAAAGCTCTTAATGACTGGTACTGCAAAGGGGATATCAGACAAAAGTCACTGCAGTGCCCTGCAGAGGCAGAGATAATCAGCTGGTAGTACTGCCCTTGGGACTTACATAATTTTGAGTAGGCAGGATAGCGGGGCCACAGGCCTGGGAGCAAGCCTTCACTTCCTGTTCAACAGCAGAAGTGACTTTGAGATACAACAGGAGAGAAAATCAAAGTACATGCCCTTTGTTGATAAATGGCTTCATTAAAAATAAACAATTACAGTAATTTCATTTGTGAATTCTTTTTAAAAAATCATTCCATTGAAATCAGGGAATTAAACTTGGGCATGTGCTGTAATGGAAAAGTGATTTATTCCACCAGATTACTGCCCATGCAATGAAGACAATAAATTAGTCCAAAGTCTCTAACATTAGTAATTAGTTTTATTGTCTCTTTGGCTTACAAAAAAACAACTCCTCCCAAATAGGGAATAGGGTTCAGCACCAGGTCCCTTGCTTCTCGTAGTAGTGGTCATTGATGTAGACTTAAATGCAGGGGGCATGATTAAAATGCTTGCAGATACAAAAATTGGCCATGTCTTTGGTAGTGAGGAAGAAAGCTTTAGACTGTGGGAAGATATCATGGACTCATCATGTGCCTGAAAGAAGAGACAAGTAGACTTCAATCCAGAGAAGTATGGGGCGGTGCATTGGGGGAGAGCAAACAAGGCAAGGGAATACCCAATAAATGGCCAGAAAAGTGGAGAGGAGCAGAGGGTTCTTGGAATTTATGTCCACAGATCCTTTGAAGATAGCAGGACAGGTTGGTAAGATGGGTCAGACTACATATGGGATACTTTCCTTTATTAGCTGAAGCTTTAAATAAGAGTTACTCTGGAACTACATAAAACACTAGTTAACCCACAGCTAGAGTACTGATTACAAATCTAGTCACCGCATTACAGGGAGGCTATGATGTAGAAAAGGTACAAAGAAGATTTAAGAGAATGTTGCCAGGACTTAAAAATTTTATCTATGAGAAAAGATTGTTAGACTGCGGTTGTTTTCTAACAGAGGAGGCTGAGTGGAGATTTAATTGAGATGTATAAAATTATGCAAAGCCTAGAGAGAGTGGATAGGAAGGACCTATATCAGTTAGCAGAGAAGCCAATAACCGGGGACATAGATTCAAAGAAACTTGTTGAAGAATTAGAAGAGAGTTGAGGGATTTATTTTCATCCCAGAAAGCGGTGGGGATCTGGAACACACTGTCTGAAAGGGTGGTAGAGACAGAAAGCCTCATCATATTTGGAAAGTACTTAGATAGACACTTGAAGTGCCATAGCCTATAAGGCTATGGACCAAAAGCTGGAAAGTGGGATTAGTTTTAATGCTTTTTCTCGACTGGCACAGACACGATGTGCAAAATGGTATTTGTGCCATAAATTTCATAGGGTAGAATTCTCCCCCTGTTGGGAGTGGTTGTGTGGGCGCTGGCGCGGACCTGTTCGAGTCCGCACCGCCATTTTACATGGGCGGGCCAATTAAGGCCCGCCCAGTGAGAGTGCCCCTGGAAGTGCTGAAGGGGTTCCCAGAGTCGGGGCCTGCACTCTTTTGCATGCACAAATCGGTTTAAGTTCCAAAAATTTTAATAAAGAAAAAGAAATATTTAAGACGTGTCCCCTCATGTGACAGAGTCAATGAACTTTAATGAAAAAATGTATTTAATTTATAAACCCTTCATGAAACCTCATCCCGCCCATGGATGAGGTTCCATGAAAAATGCGAAGGCCACCTGGGCTCTATGCCTGCCCACCAACCTTAAGGTTGGATGGGCAGCTTTCTCAATAGGCTTAATTAGTTCATTAATGGCCTCAACAGGCATTTGACAGTTTGGCAGGCGCGCAGCCAAGTCGGCTGTGCGCCTGCCAAACTGAAAATCTAAATGACACGCAGTGACGTCGGGACACATGTCCGACATCATCCCGTGTCATTTTATGTCTCAGCAAGCAGGCCCCATCCCCATTCACCGAGCCGACAATTCAGCCCATAGAATCATGGGATGATTACTGCACAGAAGGAGACCATTTGGCCTGTCATATCTGTGTCTGATCTCTGCATCTCACTTAGATCCACTCTCCTGCATTTTGCTCATAGCTCTGCAAATTTTGTTTCTCTTCAGCTAATTATCCAATTCTCTTTTGAAGGCTTCTGTTGAGCCTGACTCCACCATGCTCTCAGTGCATTCCAGATCGTAATCACTCACTGCATAAAAAAAGTTTTCCCTAATGTTGCCATTGATTTTTTGCCCATGATGCCATTGATTTTTTGCCCATTACCTTACATTGGTGTCCTCTGGTTCTTGATCCTTCCTCCAAGTAGAACAGCTAGCTACCCTGTCCAGACCTCTCATGATTTTGAACACCACGATCAAATCTCCTTTCAATCTTCTCTTCTCCAAAGAGAACAGCACCAGTATCTCCAGTAACTGTTCAAGTAACTGAAGTTCCTCATTCCTGGAACCATTTTTATGAATCTTTTCTGCAACCTCTCTAATGCCTTCACGTCCTTCCTAAAGTGTAGTGCCCTGAACTGGATACATTGGGCTGGATTTTATGCTCCCCTGCTGATGGGTTTGAAGATGGGGAGGCTGGTTAAATCCAGCGGGTGGCCTGCCCACTGCCTACCCACCCGCCCCTGTCCTCACCACAATTATACTAGTGGCTGGAAGGCATTGGGTGGCCTGCCTCCCATTGGGCCAATTGAGGCCCTTAAGTGGGAAATTAATGCCCACTTAAGGGCCTCATCCTGCCACCACTGGGATTTAACTGGTGGTGGTTGAAGCTAGGCCAAGTGGGCAGCCCGGCTGGCTTCCCTGCGCAGTCTGATGGTGGGCAAGGGGGTGGTGGGCCCATCAGAGGGTCCTCTATGAGGTTCTACCCCCACCACAAGGTTGCCTTCTCCCTATGGCCTCTCAAACCCCAGCCTTCATCCCAATCACTGCCCTCGATGGGGCTTGCCAGCTTATCCCCTGGCGAGACCCACAAACACTGACCAAAATCCCAATCCAATGCCACATGCCTCTGTTTCAAAACGCTGGAGTGCTGCAGGCTTCAGATTGGCCGGCAGCTCTCTGAGGCGGGACTTACTGTCTCCGAGAGGCAATTAATGGCCAATTAGCTATTAAGTGGCTGCAGGGCAGCCAGTGTTCCTCTTCAATGAGCTCTTCCCCAGACTTTTTGGCCAGGAGGGGGCGGGGAATCAGGCACCTCGTATAATTCAGCCTCATACTCCAGTTGAGTATATTAAAGTTTTGCAGTCCTGCCATATCCAGTCATGAATAGCGGTGGACAATTAAACAACTAACCTGAGAAGGAGGCTCCAAAATTATCCTCAATGATGGTGGAGCCCAGCGTTTCAGTGCAAAAGACAAGGCTGAAACACTAGCAATGACCTTCATCCAGAAGTGCTGAGTGGATGATCCATCTTGGCTTCTTTCTGAAGTCCCCAGCATCACAGATGCCAGTCATCAGTCAATTCGATTTAGTCCATGTGACTTCAAGAAACAGCTGAAGACACTGACACAACAAAGGCTATGGACCTGGCAATATCTCAGCAGCAGTGCTGAAGATTTGTGCTACAGAGCTAGCTACAAAATTTGTCAAGGTATGTCCTGCTGCAAAAAACAGGAGAAATCTAGTCTAGCTAATACAACCCCATCAATCTATTCTTAATCATCAGCAAAGTGATGGAAGGGATCGTCAACAGTGCTATCAAACAGCACTTACTCAGCAATAACCAGCTCACTGATGCTTGGTTGGATTATGCCACGGGTCATTCAGCTCCAGGCCTCATTCCAGCCTTGATCCAAGCATGGACAAAATAGCTGAATTCGAGAAGTGAGCTGAGAGTGACTGACCTTGAATGAAGATAGCATTTGACCAAGTGTGGCATCAAGGACACCTAGCAAAACTGAAGTCAATGAGAATCAGGGGAAAATTCTCCACTGGTTGGAATCATACATAGCTGTGGTAATCTGAGGTGTAATACACCTTTAAGAGACTGTGAGCAGATTGACCACGTGACTGCAAGACCCAATAGCTGTGTAGCGCAGGCTACCATATAAATGTTAGTCTAGAGTAGGGTCTGGCTAGAGAAGCACACATCATGTTAATGCTCTGTTGTTTGTGTAAATAAGTAGTACATGCTACATTTCATATTGGTCTCTACATTTACTATATGTTGTAATTGACTCATCTGCTGACAGGTATGCATGGAACCGGTTCGTGAGCAAAGCGCCCCAAAATATAACAATAGCACAAAGGAAGATGGTGCTGGTTGTTAGAGATCGATCATGTCAGCCCCAGGACATCGTTGCAGGAGTTCTTCAGGATAGTATCCTAGACCCAACCATCTTTAGCTGCTTTTTCAATAACCTTCCCTCCTTCATAAGGTCAGAAGTGAGGATATTAAATCAAATACTGAAGTCATTCATGCCACCTGCAGTGTGACCTAAAAAAGATTCAGGCTTGGGCTAATAAGTGGAAAGTGACATTTGTGCCACAAAAGTGCCAGGCAATGATCATCTCCAACAAGAGAAAATCCAACTATCTCCCCTTGTCATTCAATGATATTACCTGAAGCCCCCATCACCAACATCGTGGGGGTTACCACTGACCAGCAAACTGAACTGGACTAGCCATATAAATACTGTGGCTACTAGAGCAGACCAAAGGTTGGGAATTTTGCAGCGAGTAGCTCACCTCATGACTCCCCAAAGCCTGTCCACCATCTACAAGGCATATTTCAGGACAATGATGGAATGTTCCCCATTTGCCTGGATGTGTACAGCTTCAACATCACTCAAGAAGCTTGACACCATCTGGGACAAAGCAGCCCATTTAGCACTCTATGCCAAACATTCAACCCTCCACCACCGGCGCAAAGTAGCAACAGTGTGTACCATCTACAAGATGCACTGTAGCAACTCATCAAGCCTCCTTTCACAACACTTTTCAAACCACTACCTCTGCCACATCGAAGGACAAGAGCACTAGACACTTGGGATCACCACCACCAGCAAGTTCCCCTCCAAGCCATACACAATCCTGACTTGAAACTATATCACCCTTCCTTCACTGTCGTTGGCTCAAAATCCTGGAATATCCTCCCTAACAGCATTGTGGGTGTACCTACACTATGTAATTCCAGTGGTTCAAGAAGTCATCTCACCACCCCCTTCTCCAGAGCAATTAGGTATAGGTAAATAAATGCTGACCTGGACAGCAATGCTCACATTCCAAGATCAAATTATTTTTTTAAAAATTGGACTGTACCACAGACCACTCATTTCTGGCTGCTGCTGTCCCACTAAACATATTTCCTCTCATCTCAATGCTGACTATTTTCCCCCCTATACAATCCCTATCCATCTACAGCTGCTACTCTTCTGAAAGGATATCGTTTTAACAAATGCCAGTTTTCCTAGTCCTAACCATCTCCTTTTCACCCTGAGTATAAAGTCCCTCTACACCTCCATATCTCATCAGGGTGGTCTGCAAGTGATCTGTGAACAGGAGACCAAACAATTCCCAGACACCATCACCCTCCTCTGCCTTGCTGAACACCTTCTCACGCTGAGCACCTTAACCTTAAACTATATTTCCCTAATTATGCCTTCTATTATCTCATGCTAATATTATTTCTGTCATCTCCTGTTCTTCAGCACTTCACAGGTCATATTTATTTTGCTGTGTGGTTATTTATTGACTTATCTCCTTCCCCTTGCTTTTCAAAAACTATTCATCTGCGATATCCTGAAGTTCCATAGATGCTGCCTGACCTGCTGAGTTTTTCTAGTGTTTTCCGTTTTTGCTTCAGATTGCTAATAGCTACAGTATTTTTAAAGATAAATAACAAGACTTGTTTTATTGGTAGAAAATATGGTTACATTTACATTTTTAATTTGACATGTATTAAGTGTTTTTAAATACATTTAATGGGGAATATCTGCATTATGCTTTGCATCCAAAATATTTCCCACAGCATATGTCAGCAAGATCCAATTTTTTACAGAATGAAATGAAGGATAAAAAGGTTTTAAAACCAAATTCTGCTTTTCTGCATTAAGTATCACTACATCACTGAGAGCTAAAACTGACCACGGTCACCACTTGAGGCAGATTTTCACTGATTTAAATATATTGGAAAATTTGGATATCCATGTTGACATATCCAGCACTGGATTTTGTGGTAAAAATATTGATTAAGCCAGTTACGCCAGTTCATGATCATGCCAATCAATGAAACACAAGAACAGGAATAGACCATTTAGACCCTCCAGTCTGCTCTGTCATTTTACGAGATCATGGCTGATTTGCAACTTAGCTCCATTTATCCATCTTTGCCTTTTGGTTAACAAATCTCAGATTTAAATTTAACAAATCACCTAGATCAGATTTGCGGAAGTGAGTCCAGAACTTTTACCATCCTTTGTGTGCAGAAGTTTTCCTAATTTAACTCCTGACAAGTCTGGCTCTAATTTTTAGACGATATCCCTAGTCCTAGATTCCCCAATCAACAAAAGTAGTTTCTAGCTACCCTATCTTTTCCCCTTGAACTTCTATTAAATTACCTTTTAACTTTCTAAATACCAAGGAATGCAACTCTGCTTAGTGTAATCTCCTAATTTGACTATGAGGGCCCAGGAATCATTCTGGTAAAACGATGTTGTACTCCCTCCAAGGCCAACGTATCCTTCCTAAGGTTCGATACCCAGGCCTGCTCACAGTACTCCAGGGGAAAAATTTTCCCCATTGTCCAGGGGTGGGCTGGGCCGGGGGCGGGCGCCCCCGATCGGGGCCACGCTGCCATTTTATGTGGGCAGGCCAATTAAGGCTGAGTGCTCCCTGTGCGGGCGGGGGGGAGATTACCTGAGTCCAGGCCTGTGCTCTTTCGCGCATGCGTGTGAAAGAGCGCAGAAATCTCCCTGAGGCACCTCTGTGCCTCAGGGAGATCAGTTTGACATTTAATACCTGAAATAAAGCATTTAAGAACTTTTAAAACATGTCCCCACATGAGTTGGGACATGTCAAAGAATTATTTTAAAACATTTTTATTGAATTTTAAAACCCTTCATGAAACCTCATCCCACCCTTGGATGAGGTTTCATGAAAAATGTGATGGCCACCTGGGCTCTTCACCTGCCTGTCAATCTTAAGGTTGAACAGGCAGCTCATTTAATTACTTTAATTAGTTTTTAACAGGCCTTAATAGGCCTTTGGCAGTTTGGTGGGTGCCCGCCCGACGTCACCACGCGTCACTTTATGTGTCGGCGAGCGGGCCCCGCCCTCGCTCGCTGAACGGAGAATTCTGCCCCAGGTATGGCCTAACCAATACTTTAACTGAAGCATGACTTCTACCTGCTTTAGCCTAGTCCTCTGGATGTAAACACCAGCATTTCATAACCATTTTGATTACTTTCTGTACTTGTTCATTTCAATGATATATGTACCTTAATCCCCAAGTGTCTTTGGACCTCCACTGTTTTAGCTTTTCACCATTTAGAAAGTAGCCTGTTCTATTCTTGTTTTCATCCTTTGAGAAGCTAATTAACAACGCAAGAAACAGCAGGAAATAATCTATTTCCAGAAAACAATATAGTCAAATTCATGCTGAGCTAGGGAATGCAAAACAAAAACTCAGTTGGCAAAACCAATAAAAGGTAACTTAAGCATTTAAGCTTATTGAACTGGGACTGTACATTTTCATTGATGCAGCAAATACTGAAAAAAGGTTTGGTACATAGTTGATTTATTGATTTTCTATCAGTCTCCTCATTGCAATATTTAAACCAGATGGATTTTGATAAACGTGTCCACATAGCAGCAAAGTTCTGACGGCAGCAACAGGTAAAAGACCTATGGAACTCCAAAAAAAATTTTTAAAAGCCTTTTTCGACCAAGATCTCCAATTTACATGCCATAATAATGACGTTAGCCTTGACTCAGTTGGTAACACATTTGGCTCTGTGTTATGAAGGTTGTGGGTTCAAGTCCCACTCCAAGGACTTGAACAGATAATACAGAAAAACATTCCAGCGCAGTACTGAGGGGTTATGACATTGCGCTAAAACAATGAAGTATATTTGTGGATAAATACACAAGGTTACAATGGAAGTAACTTTATTGACAGGTGTATGGTTTTAGAGTACACATGAAAATTTGCTATACTTGCACTATTTGTTGGTCCCTTGAGACCAGCATCTACTTTTCCTCCTCTCATTCCATCTTTAAATTGAAGATTTTCAGACCTCCTCATCTATCGTCTTGAGTGCATCTGATACTATCTCTGGAACATCAGTCACGTGTGATGTTCCTTCGTTCATGTAGGCACGGCTGTCATTAACACATTCATATGGAGGATATCATGACTTGTTCTAATGCAAGAGAAATTATTTTCTTCACACAAATAATGCTCTTGCATCCATTTTCAATGTGTTCACTTAAGGCATTTAACATCATGCATTCATTTTGTACAGGTTTGTCCAACCTTTTCGTGTGGGGGGCCACATTTCCATGTTTTTCCCTCTCAAGGGATCAATGAGCAAACTTTGTAAAGATAAGGTTTGCCACATTAAACAGGAAAAAAGAAACAACTTGCTGAGCAAAAATAAAACAATGTCAAAGCAATAATTTGATACTTGCTTTTTAAAAAAGTGTAATAGAAAAAGATGACCATTAGACTGCGAGAGGATCAGAGTATGTGTGTCTAGCTCATTCCCAAGGGGAAATTGTCCCTGGTTTGCATTAAGTGTGATAGCAGTTGGGAAAAAGGATATTTTACCCACTGGCCACAATGGCAGCTTTTTGCGTCCCTCCTCATAAATTATGCATTCTTGGGAAACACGCTGGCAGGGCGGCCTCTGACCTTCAGTAAACCAGGCACCATATTTAAAGAACGCCCCTACACAGAGCCAGCACTACCTAAGGGATTGGAAGCTGCTGGAAAGTCAAGACTGCCAAAGGGAGGAAACATGCTGCTCCCAAAATTAGAGACACCTCCCTCAATCGCCAACTGGAGGCAGTAGGGATGCCATGAAGTCCTCTACCCCTGCTCTGGGTGAAAACCAGCAAGGTCGCCGAACCAGCATGAGAGATGGTGGTAACCATGGTCAGCGCCAATGTCCTGCAAAAGAGGACAGCCACCCAGCACCAAAAGAGGATGAATGATCTCTTCCATTCCACCAGAGTAAGTGACACTTCTCATCACTTTCAACTTACACATTCACAAGCCCATTACGCATCCACAGGGATCTCACTCACTGCCAGTTCAAGGGACACTGCCATTCACTCTCACACGCACCTTCATCTGCCCTGCGAGTTGTGCCTTCATCCTGTCTATGGCACCATTCACCACCCATGCATGCCAGACATACTTATCGTCTGGCCTGGCAGGTGTCCTGCTTACACTCTCTCCATCTGTCTTCATGCAGAACAAACAGGCACACAACAAAAGGGAGAGGGCGCAGACTGGTGGAGGAATGCCCGACATCAAGGTCTTCACAGGCTTTGAAAATAGAGTCATCCAGCTGGCCGTCGATGATCTGGACCGTTCCTGTGCTGACAGTGAGGTCAGTGGTGCTCAACCAAGTGAGGATACAGCAGTGCAACATCCATCAGACAACCATGCTGTGAGTCAGTTTCCCTGTTCCGCAGTCTCCTGCTTTCACAGGCACATCTGGAAAGTAGTCGAGAGGGTCCACGACCCAGGTCCTTGACTCAAGCCCCAGAGACACCTCGGAAGGAGAATCTGATGACATCCTCATGAAAACCTGTCAGAGCATGCACCCACACCCTCTACCAGTGCAGACACATGCACCTTAGTGGGACCTACCTCTAGCTCCACAGCTCAAGGAGGGTACCACTGCCACACAGCATGACCCTGAAAGTAGCCTGAGGGCCTCCAGATCTCGGCCTTCCACAGGATGTCTGTCAAGCTCATCACAAACAGGGCATAACAGTCAGCAGGCTGCCTCCACCACCACTGTGGATGCCGGGGGAGCACCAAGAACACCATCAGGGTGAGGAAGATTAAGAAAATGTACTTTCCCTCTGTGGGCAAGAATGCTAATCACTTGTACATAATGTTCACTGTTGTAAATAAACTCCCAACAATGTCACCTTGTCGATGGCTCCTTGTTATGATGAGCAGTATTTATGTCTGTCTGAAGTGAAAGTTTGTTCCTGCACAAGATAATGGCAGGCGTCTCAGCCTGGAGCCTCACCCATGTGCTTTGTGCAACCTTCCCAACACACGGATGGTGCACCTTCAGTCACTGGAAACTCAGGGGAGGTTTTTGGGTCATTGGGTGGACTCAGGAGCGACTGGGAAATGTTCCACTGCTCATGATCGGCCCCCGACAGCGATTTCATGCTGGCTGGCCAATTAACGGCTCAGTGCTGCTGGCGTGGGGGCGGGAGGAGGGTGAGTGAAAAAGTCTGCGCACGCGCAGGGGAGCGCACACTGCAAGCTCCCTGAAAGCAGGGAGCTACATCAGGAAGCTGAACAATGTTAACATCAAAAATAAAGATTTTGAAAATGTGAAAAATATGTCTCCACATAGGACTCGCTCACATGAACAAGGACATAGTAAAAATGCTGTCAAAACATCTTTCTTTTAAATCAATGTTAGAAAACTCATCCCGCCCGTGGATGAGGTTTCCTAAAAAAATGCAAAGGCCGCCTAGCTGATTCACCTGCCCACCAACGTAAGGTTGGACAGGCAGTGAAAAATAACTTTTAATTAATTGATTAATGGCCTTAATAGGCCTCTTAATTGTCGGCAGGCACGCTGCTAACTCTTGTACGTGCCCACTGACTGGAATATCATGCGAGTGCATGATGACATCATCGCGTGCAATTTTACACCCGATCGGGTCGGGCACGCGCTCACCCGCAGGACATAAAGTCCTACCCTCAGTCATGCCTGCACATCAATTGGGCTTATCATTGCTGCCAGAATGTCCTGGGCCGGCAGCACAGAGTTCCGCCATTTTCTCTGTGTGCTCCCAGCACCTTTGAGGTGCGGCTGGTCCCCCATGTCATTAGCATCTGTGTCCAGTGACAGTATGGTCATGAAAGGTTCAGCTCACGATGGATGCCATTGAATCATGAGAAGTTAAAGTTTCCCCACAGCATCTCCACAATATGAACCTGTTCACAGATCGCAAGCGAGCTGCCAAAGGCCAGACAGGAGTCAGACATTCACATGAGCTATGTGAGGATCTATGCAGCATCCCCACTGCATGTCGTCATCATCCTCCTGGAATGTAGGGACCGAGGGTATCCGTTGCATCTCCATGACAGGAGCCGTATCACAGAGGTTATGTGCCCTGCCATCAGCCATATTGGAGGCAAACATTCACAGATGCAATGTAAGGATCTATGGAGTGTCCTCACTGAATGTTGTATCGTGCTCCACGAATCTAGTGGTTATGGTGACCTCCTGAGCGCCTGCCATGTCTAGACAATGCGATGGCCTCATCAGCTTCATCTTCGCCTTTGAGGACTCCTCACTCTCATCCCCGCTGACATCTTCCTCATCGGAGGAGACATGCAGCCCCTCCATCTCCTCCTCAGGCAGTTCCTCCCCCTGCTGCAGCACCAGGTTCTGAAGGGCACAGCAGGTGACGACAATGCGTAATACCCTCGGCGGACTGTATTGCAGGGCTGGACCAGGCACTGGAACCTCATCTTCAATAGCCCAGTGTTTTGCTCCACAAAACTCCAAGTTTCAGCATGAGCCTCGTTATACTTTCTCTCTGCTGCAGTCTGAGGTGGCCGCACGGGTGATATTAGCCACGTCCTCTGTAGGTAGCCCTTGTCCCCGAGCAGCCAACCCTGCAGCCTCTGTGGACCCTGGAAGACATCAGGGATCTGAAACCCACTGAGATTGTAGGAGTCATGGACTCTCCCAGGGAATCATGCACAGGCCTGCAGGATGCATTTGCTGTGGTCACAGACCAGCTGAACATTCAGCGAGCGGGAGCCCTTGCGATTGGTGTAGTTAACTGCTTGCTGCCACGGAGATCTAAGCGCCATGTGAGTGCAGTCATTGGCACCCTGCACCTGTGGGAAACCAGAGATCTGCACAAATTCCAGTGCTCTTGCTTCCTGGCTTGCCTGATGCCGGGTGAAATGCACAAAGTTCTGTGCCTTCGCAAATATGGCATCCATAACCTCCTGGATGCACTAGTGCGCAGAGGCTTGTGAGAACCCGCAGAGCTCACCTGTGAAGCCCTAGAAGGAGCCACTGATGTAAAAATTGACCTGTGGTCACTTTCATGGCCACTTGCAGTGGATGCCCTCCATGTACCCGTGACACCAAATCCTGCAGCACGTAGCATATGTGACCAATCAGTTCCCTGGACATGCACAGTCTTTGGCGACACTGGTTCTTGGTCATCTGCAGGAATGACAAGTGCCATTGTAGACCCAGGGTCTAGCTAGGGAACAGCTCACTATGGCTCTTCAGCGGCATGCACAGGAGCCCCAGCCGCTCCTACTTCTTGAGGGTGCTGCTCTGCCCTCTGTCCAGCCAGGGACCTCTGTGGCTCTCTTCTCCTTCGTCTCTGCTCCCTGTAATCCATGAGGCATACAGCTATGTCGCCAGGCTCCATGCTCCTTGTGTACTCCACCTGCAGGATGCAAGAGAGAGATGTGCAGGTCAGCATGGGTGTACTAAGAACATCTCTTGGTTAAGTCTGCATCCTGGAGAGTGCTGGCCACCACTTGGAAGGCCAGAGATTAGTGCACTGCACAGCTGCCCAAGACCCCACCCAACTCCACTTGACCAATTGGTGGCAGCTTCGCCCATTGGACTGCATGCTGTGCTCTCAGCTCAGGCATTCTCCTAACGCACACTGCAAGGCTGCGCTATTAGCTTAAACCATGGGGGAGACTCGTCCCATCCTGAAAGAAGACATCACAAGTGACTGCTCCACGGCCAGCTTTAGCAAGGAGATTGTACAACTTGCCCAGTCAGCCAATTTTTATGCAGCCCCCTAAAAATCTCATTAACTTGCAGTCTGTGCCTAAGGAGCGAAAAGTTCAGGAGGATCTGGTGGCACTTTCATGCCTCTGCTTGAATGGGCAGATAAACTAGAGGCCCGACTCCAAGCATGTCAGTGTAGCAGTGCCTAAACTGTCTCAGCTGTGGAAGAATGCTAACTTAATGCAAGGTTTCCCTAATGCGTGGCCGCTTCCCTCCACTCCCCTGCATGTGCTTGCGCACTACCATCAGTCCATGCTGCCTTGCACCACTCCCACTCCTGCCCCTCGCCCCAAAGACAGTGTAGCCCTTGCCCCGGCACTGCACTGTCAGCCAGCCAGGAAAAAATGACTTGTCTGTGCCCTCACCTGAATGCGCAGTACCTCTTCCTTGAAGTCGAAGGAGCGACCTTCACCAGTGCTGCATTAGTGTGCGCTCACCTCTAAGTTCCCCATAAAGTTCAGCTCACCAGGTGCATGCCTTTTAAATGCTGTTGTGAAACACATGCCAACATGTCCAGATGATCCCATGTGGGGAGATGATTTTGGCGAGCAGGCAAGATATGAGATGCAAATGCATTTAAATTAAGGACCCAATGTTGGACAGTGTGAAAGGCGGCCCACCATTGATGGATGGAGCGGGTGATCACAAACTGGTTTCACGACGTTTTGGCCTTCTCGCCCTATTATCCACTCATGTCTGCCATGATGCGCAATGCCAACAGGGGTGGAAAATTGCAGCCCTGATCTCAGGGTGCTCACTCACTCACCCTCATCCACTGTGTGAGTGGGTGTGAGTATGTGTTGGTGTGTGGGGGTGAGGTTGAGTGAGAACCCTGAGACTGAGAGTGAGCTGGATGCACTCTCCCTCTCTCCCTCTCTCCCCCACACACACATTCTCTCTCCATCCCACACACTCACACTCTTTCACTCTGTGTTTTCCATTCACTCTACCCCACACAATCTATCACTCTCTCTACCTGTAATGTTATGGTAGGTGGCATGTGCCAGGCTAACCAAATTCCAAAGGAAACTTGGCCACACTATCACAACAATCTTGCAATTTGTATATATTACGAGAAGGTTTGGGCACTGAAGTCAGAAATAATGAGTCCAGCTCTAGAGATCTTAAAGTTAAATTAAAACATTTACTAACAAGTGAAAAGAAAACTTAAACACATAAGATTTCCGTTATACAGTTACATTTAGTTTTATAACAGTTTGCACAAGATTTATACTTAACTAAGCTCCCAGCTACACACCCACTTTCAGGCAACAGTCCAAAATAGATTATTAATCTATAAGACATCCAGCAAGGTCACCATGAGCACCCACTGTTTCTATAAGGGAGGTATTTCACAGTTTCTTTCTCCCTCGCACTTGACAGTGAAACTCCAAAGACTTTTAACACAACCTTGGCTACTGGAACATCAAACTTCTTCAGCAGCTTATTCCCACAAGTCTGTTTCACACAGTGTACCTTTCAAGATCTCACATGGCCACTTCCATACATCCCAGGCCCCACAGGCAGCCTGTTCCATCCCTGGCCCCGCAGCCAGCCTGTTCCATCCTGAGCCATGCAGCCAGCCTTTTCTATCCCTGGCCCCGCAGCCAGCCTGTTCCATCCTGAGCCATGCAGCCAGCCTTTTCTATCCCTGGCCCCGTAGCCAGCCTGTTCCATCCTGAGCCATGCAGCCAGCCTTTTCTATCCCTGGCCCCATAGCCAGCCTGTTCCAACCCGGGCCCTGCAGTCAGCCTGTTCTATCCCGGACCCTGCAGCCAGCCTGTTCTATCCCGGACCCTGCAGCCAGCCTGTTCTATCCCGGACCCTGCAGCCAGCCTGTTCCATCCTGGGCCCCATAGCCAGCCTGTTCCAACCCGGGCCCTGCAGCCAGCCTGTTCTGTCCCGGACCCTGCAGCCAGCCTGTTCTATCCCAGACCCCGTAGCCAGCCTGTTCCATCCTGGGCCCTGCAGCCAGGCTGTTCCGTCCCGGGCCCCATAGTCAGCCGGTTCCATCCTGAGCCATGCAGCCAGCCTCCTTCTTTCCTTTTGCCCTCCCTGAATTCCTCTTTTTTTCCCCACTACACTCAACGACACTGATGTTTGCTGCTCCTTCAGAAACAGTTTCTCTCCCACATTTCCTGTTGATAGGCTCACAAGTGAGCCTATCAGTAGCAAACACGGGAGTGGAATGCCCTGTATTTGGAGGAGCAGTTCCTTTTAAAATATTCCACTCCACTTATTCATCTGACTGGCATTCTGAACAGTGGTTCCTTGGGCCACATAGAATGGCATCGGGGGCCACAATCCAGTCTATGGACCACACGTTGGATAGGCCTGATTTTGTACGTTGAATTTGCTACATTTAAAATCACATAAAACTATGGAGAAAAACAGTTGTAATAGTGCATGATGCCACTAAACATCAGTATGACATGGGCACAGCAATTTAATTTTCCAAATTCCATCAGATGTTAAAAATGTGACCTGAATCATATCAATTTTACTGCAGCAGTGCTTTAGTCTAGTCTGAATCTCACTGACAGCGCAGGGCGCAGGTATACTATGTTCAGAATATGCAATCAAACTTAATTGGATCTACCCCAACAGCCCACAACAAGTGACTCAATTAGTGGTGAGAATAAAATATTTAACACCCAAAGAAGCCACAGTTCTTCAACTCCCAATCTCTATAGAATGGCAAAAACATTACCACAGTCCTAAACATTTGTTTGCCATCTGTAACAAAACAGTATTAAAATCCTTGAATCAGTTTAGCTCTAAGACCCGAAATAAAACATGCTTTCTTTATACAAAAACAAAAATTACTGGAAAAACTCAGCAGGTCTGACAGCATCTGTGGAGTGGAAGACAGAATTAATGTTTTGAGTCCGTATTTCTCTTCTTCAGAACTAAAGAGAAGTAGAAATGTGGTGAAATATATACTGTTAAAGGGGGTGGGTCAGGTGAAGCGGGACAGAAGGCCAGTGATAGTTGGAGGCAAAGGAAAGATTGCAAAAGATGTCATAAACAAAAGGGTGAAGGAGTGTTGATGGTGGTGATACTGGCTAAAGGAGGTGCTAATGGTGACATTAAGAGTAGACATCAGAATGAGCAAGTGACAGATGGCTCTAGTGGGGGCGGGGTAGGGGGAGGGAATGTTGTGGGGAAAAAAGATCGAAATAGGCTATAACATGGGGATAAAACATTGAATGGAAATAAATTTTTAAAAATAATAATAGAAGTAGGTGGGAAAAAATATATATATAAAAACTAAAAAATAAATATCGAAAAAAGGGGGATCAAAAAGGGGTGAGGATGGAGGAGAGAGTTCGTGATCTGAAGTTGTTGAACTCAATGTTAAGTCCAGAAGGCTGTAAAGTGCCTAATCGGAAGATGAGGTGCGGCTCCTTCAGTTTGCGTTGAGCTTCACTGGAACACTGACACACCCTATCTCTATCCACACTCAATGCTTTCTTTATAAATCTTTTGTCTTGCCTCACACTGAACACAGAACTCCTCTCTTAACCATAAAAACTTCATCTTTCACTCACAATGTGTAATGTGTGTCCTATTTACACCAGATACTGCATACCCTTTGATTACCAAACAATGCTTCTTTTTACTATCCACATGGGTACATCAATATTTCATAATAATTCCAACAAGTAATTTCCTGCTGATGACTCCGGCACAGCCATCATATTTCATTAGTTTAATCATGTCTCACAAATCAATAGTGATTACAGTTCCATTCAAGCACAAATAATGTCTTTTCACAAAATATTGTGTATATAATACAATTTTACAATCTGAATTTCTAAATTTGTGCTTTGCTGATCACCCTTTAACCCTACAAGAACTGCAATAGTATTTTTCCACCAACTTAAAAGCAAAAATAGCTTTATGGCTTTTTGATAAAAATTGTATGTTTTAAAACCTGGAACACTTGACATGCAGAATTATTTGTCTCCTTCATACCGGCAACTAAAATTTTCTAATCTTATTGTTTATTTTGATTATACCACAACACTGTATCTCTATATTAGCTGCCCGAGAACTAATCAAAGTATCATTTCTCCAGTCCTGTATCTATTTACTCATCTGAATAAACACAAATGCTTGATTTATTAAGTACTAAGAAATAAAAACATTATTGATTAAAGTTTGTCATTCTAATCACATCATTAAACACTGTTTACATCTGGGTATGTCTATGTTATCACCACAAAGAACGTTGAACATTTGTACACAGCAAAAGTCCAGTATTTTTCAACCTAAATATACCATATCTTACATAAGATTTGATTAATCATCAACCCTTCTTCCATATTTTGAATTGATTGGTTGGTTAGTTGCAACTGACAGATCAAGTATACAGGATTTAAAATGTTCTGGCCTGGCCACTTTAGTTATCAGCTCCTTGACTGTAATCAATGGATAATGGCAGCGAAAACTCAGGGGAGTGCTCAGTAATTATTGCAGCAGCAGCTGGGTCAATAATATCAATGCAATTCCTGTGTAGAAATTTACGCTGTGTTTGAGAGGAATTGACTGGCCTTTTCCTGTGACACATGGTAAGATATGATATTGCAAGGGCAGTAAAATCAGAACACAGCTCACCCATGGCATTGATGTCTCTGCTCTGGCAGTGGAGAGAGCTGGGCTGCGTGATTTTATTTTGAAGTTGGGGCAGAAATTAATCCAGGTGATGGGGATCTCACTTGCCAGCTGGAGAACCAGCGGGAGCCTCACATCGCCTCCATTGGGAAGACCCAACATATTAAGTGTTTATCAGGAGCCCAGGGGTGGAAATCCTGCCTCCGAAGAGCTGCCGGACAACAAGCAGCTGTCCATTTTAAGCAGCGCCACCAGGAGCGGTGGCAGCTGCCAACAATGAATCCACCCAGGCCCAAGATTAACAAAGTATCCAAGGCCAAAGGTGAGGGCCAGAGGTATGGGTGTCAGGGGAGAGAAGGAGGTTGGTCGGAGACAAGGGCAGGGGGGTGTTTTTCAGTGCCCCCTCCCTCGCCCCCACCACCCATTCCTTTTATCAGGTCCCTCGATCATGCACTGAGTGCCTTTGATGGGCCCCATTGGAAACTCATAAGCAAACCCGTCAAAGGTTTGCTTTTTGGGCTTCCTTCATGGTAACTCCTGCTGATCATTGAATTCCAAAGGTGGTGGAATGAGACTTTTAAGTGGGCATTAATTGAGGCTGCACTGGAACTCATGGGCAGAAGATGCATCAGGTGTATCACAACTGCCAAGCTGGACAATATACTCCACAATCATATTGGCCAATTTGCCCTCTTTTTCTCTTCTCATTGATCTTGTTACTGAGTGGTATTGTTTTACTCGTTTCTCTCTGCTAACTCTTGTAACTAACTACCAACTCTTGCCCCTCCATTCTCTCTCCGGATCCATTGCAAGTAACCGGTCTATTTGCAACAGAGGAAGGGGAGGAGAGCCCTGCTGAAGAGATACCATACTCCTTTACCCTTGCAGGCACCGACTCAGAAACCGGCACACCAGACTTTTTAGGAAGTGAGTTAGAAGAATTCTCGCTGGGAGATGCACTGAGCACCAGTGTGCAGGATCAAGGACAGGGGCTTATGGTCCAGGACTCAGCTTTCCATGGGGTAATGGGGGAGCCCACATCTTAGCCCTGCTGCAGAGGACACATATATTGGGTTCAAGGGCCCAGACAATAGGAGACAGTGGTTGTGCGCTACCAACTTACCAAGTGTACTGAAGTGTTTGCTAGCCTGAGCATAGAGTCAGGCAGTATGGAGGAGTCTCCAGATTGTCTGGAGTCAGCATGAAGGGTAGCCAAACATGGAGCATTTGGTTATCCTTATTCACAGAGCAGCAGGGCCCTCAGTTATGGAGAATTGAAGCAAACAAAGCCTGCTGTCATTATAGGCCTGGGTTTGAACATCTCTAGCTTCTGGTGCATTAAGGAAGGCAACAAACCATTTCTGAAATAAAACAAAAACAGAATTACCTGGAAAAACTCAGCAGGTCTGGCAGCATCGGTGTAGAAGAAAAGAGTTGACGTTTTGAGTCCTCATGACCCTTCAACCGAACTGAGTGAATATTAGAAGATGGATGAAATATAAGCTGGTTTAAGGTGAGGGAGGGGGGGTGGGTGGGGGGAGAGAAGTGGGGGGGTGGTGTGGTTGTAGGGACAAGCAAGCAGTGATAGGAGCAGATAATCAAAAGATGTCACAGACAAAAGAACAAAGAGGTGTTGAAGGTAATGATATTATCTAAACGAATGTGCTAATTAAGAATGGATGGCAGGGCACTCAAGGTACAGCTCTAGTAGGGGTGGGGTGGAAAGACTAACAGGGCATAAAAGATTTAAAAATAATGGAAATAGGTGGGAAAAGAAAAATCTATATAAGTTATTGGAAAAAACAAAAGGGAGGGGGAAGAAATGGAAAGGGGGTGGGGATGGAGTTCAAGATCTAAAGTTGTTGAATTCAATATTCAGTCCAGAAGGCTGTAAAGTGCCTAGTCGGGAGATGAGGTGCTGTTCCTCCATTTTGCGTTGGGCTTCATTGGAACAATGCAGCAAGCCAAGGACAGACATGTGGGCAAGAGAGCAGGGTGGAGTGTTAAAATGGCAAGTGACAGGGAGGTTTGGGTCATTCTTGCGGACAGATCGCAGGTGTTCTGCAAAGCGGTCGCCCAGTTTACGTTTGGTCTCTCCAATGTAGAGGAGACCGCATTGGGAGCAACGAATGCAGTAGACTAAGTTGGGGGAAATGCAAGTGCTTGAAAGGAGTGTTTGGGCCCTTGGATGGTGAGGAGAGAGGAAGTGAAGGGGCAGGTGTTGCATCTTTTGCGTATGCATGGGGAGGTGCCATAGTTGGGGGTTGAGGAGTAGGGGGTGATGGAGGAGTGGACCAGGGTGTCCCGGAGGGAACAATCCCTATGGAATGCCGCCAGGGTGGGTAAAGGGAAGATGTGTTTGATGGTGGCATCATGCTGGAGTTGGCGGAAATGGCGGAGGATGACCGAATGCGGAGGCTGGTGGGGTGATAAGTGAGGACAAGGGGGATCGTATCATGTTTCTGGAAGGGAGAAGGTGTGAGGGCGGATGCGCGGGAGATGGGCCGGACACGGTTGAGGGCCCTGTCAATGACCGTGGGTGGAAAACCTCGGTTAAGGAAGAAGGAGGACATGTCAGAGGAACTGTTTTTGAAGGTAGCATCATCAGAACAGATGCGATGGAGGCATAGGAACTGAGAGAATGGGATGGAGTCCTTACAGGAAGCGGGGTGTGAGGAGTTGTAGTCGAGGTAGCTGTGGGAGTCGGTAGGCTTGTAACGGATATTGGTGGACAGTCTATCACCAGAAATTGAGACAGAGAGGTCAAGGAAGGGAAGGGAAGTGTCAGAGATGGACCATGTGAAAATGATGGAGGGGTGGAGATTGGAAGCAAAATTAATATATTTTTCCAAGTCCCGACGAGAGCTTGAAGCAGCACCGAAGTAATCATCGATGTACTGGAGAAAGAGTTGTGGGAGGGGGCCGGAGTAGGACTGGAACAAGGAATGTTCCACATACCCCATAAAGAGACAGGCATAGCTGGGGCCCATAGCCACACCTTTTATTTGGAGGAAGTGAGAGGAGTTAAAGGAGAAATGGTTCAGTGTGAGAACAAGTTCAGCCAGACGGAGGAGAGTAGTGGTGGATGGGGGTTGTTCGGGCTTCTGTTCGATGAAGAAGCTAAGGGCCTTCAGACCATCCTGGTGGGGGGTGGAGGTGTAGAGGGATTGGGCGTCCATGGTGAAGAGGAAGCGGTTGGGGCCAGGGAATTGGAAATTGTTGATGTGACGTAAGGAATCATGGATGTAGATGGGAAGGGACTGGACAAGGGGAGAGAACATGTGAGGGGCAGTGGTGCCATGGGAGAGGCAGATGCAATCTTCTCTCAGGATAACATTATGTCTGCTTCCTGCAAATCCCTGAACCAGTGCCATGCAGGTGCCAGGCAGCCATTTGAGCTAGGATGCCCTGGCTGCCAAGAGACTGCATACAACAGCTCTGCCTTCTCTGGACACAGATCCTCGAAGTGACCCACCACAGCATCTCAAATATCTACAGTGGATATCTTGCATCTTTAACCATTGTGGTAACATGTAGTATGAGCACCAGATTAGGCAAATGAACACTTAAGACAGGCACTAGGGTATGCACTAGTGTGACCTTTAGTGACCTGTTAATTAACTTTTCAATTCGGAACAATTTGGAACCAGGGTGCAGAATTTCTTTGGATTGGGGTTTGACCATCCCTGGTGAAATAATTACAATGCTCATGCTGGTGTTCAAGTTGAAGACATTATTCTGGATAACTGTGTCTGATTGTAAGAGGGACTGTTGGTATCAGGGGTGGGGAATGAATAACCATTGATTTATTGCCATAAAGCTCTAGCAGATGGCAGTACTGCTAACTTTTGCTCTTGTTCTGGATCCTCATCATCCTGCTGTTCTCTCTGCTCCTGCATCTCCATTTCTTCCTGCTCAGGTGGCTGCAAGGGTTGCCATCTCTGTAGAGCCAAGTTGGAGAGCATGCAGCAAAATGTAACAAATCTGGAGACTCTCAGGACTATAATCCACAGGACTTCCATGTCTATCCAAATAGGGAAATAATTGTTTCAGGATGCTGATGGTTTGCTCAAAAAGCACTCTGGGAAAGATTTGGCTCTAATTTGTCTGTACTTGGACAAATTTGTTTTTACTTGGATTCCTGATAAGTGTCATGAGCCACGTGCTCAGTGTCTCCAAACAGCTGGTCTGGTATCCAATGATCAGGATGGTAGGGAGTATTGAAGACTGGAGCAGGATAAAGGCATTATGACAATTGCCAAGAAACATACCAGTGATCTGCACAACACATTATCAGCTGACACACACCAGCTGAATGTCAAGTCAATGGAGGGCTTACCTATTGCCAACACAAGTAAATATTGGCCTAAAAGCCCCCAAGCAGTAAAAAACAAATAACCAGAGACTTATCCGAATGCAGCTGAGGATGCCTGTAAATAATGTTGGTTCAACCTTCTTCTAAATGTTGCCACCAAGGATTTGTGGGTGGGTTTTAGAATGAGAGAATGCTGCATCCCAAATGCACTTTGTTACAAAATCAGTTGATTCCTCACTCAATCTGGAGTTATTCAGCACAAGAATCGTATTGCTGCAGGTATTAATTGAAACTTTTTTTTAAAGTATTGGCATAAAGTGCAATCATGAACCATGGGAAAATGCCAGAAGTCCTTTCTTGCCATTGAAGCTAATTTTGAAGCCAAAAAATTGCCGTAAATCATACAGCTGAATAAAATCCTAATAATAAAATACTTACACTGCATTACTCACAATAAGAAGGAAGATTAGCTGTCTTTTGCTATGTAACACACATTTTATAAGGACCACTTATTTATGGCAAATAATTTAAATTGCATTTGTTTTGCAAGTTTTCAGTTAACAAAAATAACTGATGCAGAATGCTCCTGCAATCCTCAAAGCATCCAATTGTCTTAACAATTGTTTAACTATTTGCATATCACATACCCTGTAGTTTGAGGATCATGTGTTACATTTGATAGCCTATTGGTTCAGTTTGAACAAGACAGATGGATCATCAAACTTTGAGCCAGAAAGAAGCATTTGAATTTTGCCATCTATCCCCAAGTGCCAAGAAATGTTACCATTCCATTGCTTGCTCTTTCTTTCTACCTTTTGTAGCACACCTACCTTCAGGTAGCTTTTAATCATTACACATGTATAGGTCAAACATAACCCATTTTGGGCTTCACATATTCACACCTTTCTGCTTAGCTTCTATCTGCAAATCTACTGTTCCTCATGATAAAATGAATTACATACACATACACTTCACTAACATTTTGTCTAGTTAGCAATGATTGCTAAGTTTATAAGTATTGAGGTAACTTCTAAAATATCTACACTTTAATAAAATAAACGGAATCCAACTTTCTGTGCTATGTAGAGCTTGCCTTACAAGCTCACATAGGAGGGATTTTTAATATTAAAATCCAAGACTTAAACCAGAACTTAAGAATCTAGCGAATGAGATATTAAACTGAGGCCCTTTCAGCTGGGCTTAAAGGACCACCAGGCACTACTCAAAGAAGAGCAGGGGAGTTCTCCCATTTTCCTGGCCGATATTTATCCTCAACCAACAGCTAAAACAGGTTACCTGGTGAGTGTTTCATTTCTGTCTTTGGGAGGTTGCAATGCACAAACTGGATGGCATTTTTCCTACATCACTAGTGTCTACACTTCAAAAGTATTTAACTGATTGTGAAACAAACTAGGGCATCTTGAGGTTATGAAAAGCATTATCAAAAACATTTTTCCTACTAATAAATGGTTCTTACCTTTAGAACTTACTCCATTAAGGGCGCTTGTATTATCCGTAATCATCTATTGCATGACCTGAATGACATTTTTTAGAGCCACAACATTTAAGCTCTTAAGCATTTTGTTTTGAAAATGCCAATGGTGTGCTATGATACCATTAGCAAATATTTCAGTTCAATGCAAATTCATTTGGTACATTATATAGTATGCTGTCATACTGACAATCAAGACAATCAAAAATTATACTTTTAGGTATTTTTAGAAGCTTATAGTTTCCGTAATGCATAGCATCATGATTGCTTGAAAGCATATGAGTTCCAGCTGTCTGACCTCTAATAGCCTAAATGTCAGTCTATCATCCACAAAAGTAACCTGAATCAATACAGCATGTTTTCAAGTCTTACCTAGGATAGCAACAACTTCGTCATCTTGTATTACTTCCAAGGACCCAGAAACCACAAAGCAAAGGTTGTCCACACTTTCGCCTGCATGGTAAATTAAATCTCCTGGAGCACTATGTATGGTTTGAAACTCTATTGCCAGAGCTCGGAGACAGCCATCACTTGCAAGTCTAAATGCTGGATGCTCTTTGAAGACTTTGCGGTTTAAGTGGACACAAATGTCTGCTCGCATATCCTTAGGGCAAATTTCTAGAACCTATAGAGAAATATACAAATAGAATTAATTTTTGCTTCATAATTTATTAAAAGACTACTAGATAATTTTGTAGATGTCATACACTATACAGAAAGAATCTTGCGTACGAGCTAAATGGAACATATTCTTCTGTAATGTACAGAACAATCCATTCATTTTTGGTATTATTCAATCCTACTTAACCTGTGAATATAAATGGAATTAGCAAAATCTCATCAATTCTTTCATGCTTCCTCCATATAATAGAGAAGAACAGGCCATTTGTTTTTACTACATCACTCAAAGAGTCAGGAAAATTATAAGAATCACATAACAATAATGCAATTAGTTGAGCAATGCTATATATATTAAATACAAGTTACTAGAAATCATTGTTGTTTGTTAAGAAGTGTTTCAGCATTACAGGAATATAATATGTAATTAAGTACCATGTTATTCAAGATTAATATTAATATATCTTTTTCTTGGCATGTAGCGAAAATCAGCTTCAACATACAACTTAAGGTATTTGCCATTTATTTGTGCTCCTTTTAAAAGTGATCCTTTTAGAAATGAGGTTGCCTTAATGACATAAATTCTGACTACATCATGGTATTCTTGATCAGTACAATATAAAATCATGTACTAACTACAAGATTATGAAAAGAAAAACACGCTTGCTAAAAGGATGATGCATTGCAAAAAAAAACTCTCATTGCAGCTTTGGTACTTCAAAAACAAAATAATGGAATGGGGCACTAATGTTAAAATGAAAAAAAATATGCAGCTTTCTGTTACTCTTTGCTTAACATATTCCTAGAGATAGCCTGCAACTTAGATGCAAGACATGGAGACAATATAATGATTTATTCATGATGTATATTCTAGAATCAAGTTGCAACTAAAAAAATCAATACAGTTACGGACAAGTGAAATCTCTGTTGCTAGAGCCACACTTCAACTGCATAGCTTGCAACAGTATATACAATAGCATATTCAGTTTGAGATTCAAGTGGGTTTCAATTAAATAGTAGCTAGTATATTAAATTATATTTACTTGTAGAATGCTAGAAGTCAAAATTCTTGCTTAATATCCAAAAGTTTCCCCTTTGCCTTGTAAGGGAATGAACCTCTGCCTGCACCTTAGGAGACAAATAATTGCAAAGGGACAGAGACAGGGACAGAGATTCTTTATTCCAGTAATTATGGATCCTTAGGCTTAATGAATGGGCAGAAATGCACCAGTTGTTGAGAGTACTAGCCTCCATCAGGCAAATTAACTGGACTCCAGGAGACAAGGATGCTTTTTTTGCAGGGCACAATGGCTGAGCTGGCCTCAACGATCTCCCTCCCAAGCAGGCAAGTGAGCACAGGAGTTGCTGCCTGTCATGGGTAGACTTGAAGTGGTACTAATGTGCCCTCCCATAGATCTCTCCGAGCTCTGCTGGGAGAAAAGAAGGATAGGACAGTTGGACTGCTGCACGTTAGAAGGCTGACTCAATGGGCCCTTCAGAGACATCAACTATTGTCTCATGGGACTGAATTTTCGCAGAGAGGCAGGAGACAGGAGCCAGGTGGATCAAAGCACACCTCCAGGGGAAAGCTGATTAAAGTTAAGATTTTTGTGCGGGGAAGTCCTTAATTGGCATGGAGAATTTCTTGTCCACTTAGAGCCAGTGGGCGAGAATGGAGGTGGGTCAGATGAAGAGTGGGACTCACTTAGACACAAGATGGTAGCCATCACTGAGACTGGTGGTTGTCCTTTGTTTTGTGCCATACACTTCCACCACACTGGAGGGAAGCAGATCACAGGGGAGCTGGAGACCTGGCACCTGCAGTACGGCTGTCCCTCGCTTCTTCGATACCGAACCAGGTCTAATGCTGAAGGTTGTGAGGGAGAGGAGGGAAGTCTTTGTCCTGGAGGAGGCCATCTTGCTGTTCAGCATCATCTCCCTCTGCCTCCAGTTCCACCACCCCTCTTACCTCCTACTCCTCCCTGGATGACCTGTCTCCTACCAGGCCCTCACCATCTTCAAAATCCATACTTCTCTGAAGGGAAATGTTATGGCGAGCACAGCAGCCACTGCAATGACTGGGATCCTTGGAGAAGGATATTGGAGGGGACTACCTAAATGGTTCAGGCACTGGAATCGCATTTTTAGAAGCCTGACGGCCTGCCCAACGGTTGTTATACTGAGCAGGTGGTATTGGTTGTATCACCTCTGTCTGGGGCTCCCATAAGGAGGTGAGTAGCTATCTCTTCAAGGGACATCCCTTGTTCCCAAGGATCCATCCATATATTTTGGAGATTGGAGTGAAAATCTGAGGCAGCTTGGACTGCTGGGGGATGAAGGAGCCATGGCAGCTGAGAGGAAAGTAAGCACACACATTGAGGAAGTTCTTGTTGTGGTAGCAGACCATTTGGACATCGAAGGAGCAAAGGCTCTTTCTGTCACTGGATGCCTCGATGGGTGCAATCGATGATCCCCTGCATCAGGGTAATCCAGTGATGGAGGTGAAACCCCATGCCCTCTGTCCCTGCAAGGTTCCATCTGCCCTTAAATGAATGAGCTCTCCTGCTCTGGGAAAGAGGACATCAGTGACCAATGAGATGCAATTGTGTGCAGCCACTTGCAAGATGCCACTAAGGTCAGTAACTGATCCTTGGAAGGAGCCAGGAGAAAAGACCTTCAAGACAAAGGTGACTTTGATGACTACTGACAGGGCTTGGTGACCAGTGCTGGTCTCCTGTGATGAGGGCACAGATCTTTGTGACTATCTGTTTGGAACATCACAGCCTCCTGTGGCACTGGTTCTTACTCATCTCCAGGCAGCTCTGTCTTCGGCAGTAGATCCTGTGTTGAGGATTCGGCCTCTGTTGTCTTCAAGCCCCTCTTTCCTCTCCCTGCTCTCCTTATGCCTGGGGTTCTGCTCTTCCTACAGAGGATGTTGTTCCTCATCATCATTGAATCAAAATCTGACTGTCATATCCCCATTGCCAGCTGGAGCCATCCTTCTGGGCAGGTGGTCACCCAATTCACCTTAGCAGCTTTGCCAACAGCTCTTCTGCTCCTGCAATGTCGGGACTGTGCTGACTCCATTCAAAGCCTGGGTGCTCAATGCACACTCTCCCTGCCACCTGTGCAGCACCATGGCACTCCCTTACCAAGTGCCCATTCCCCCTTTGCCCCACTGGCCCTCTTCTGGGGTTGGCTGGCTGCCCATTCTTTACCTGCCTCCCTTCAGCTAATCAGTTTCTGAAGGGGCAGGAAACCTATACACCCTTTAAACATTTAAAGTTACAGTTCCGGATTTCCATCCTTGAGACAGGTGGCAGGAGTTGTGCCCACAAAAGTGAGATCTTCATTGCCAGGGAGCTAATTCGGGCTGGAATTGGGCCATTCAACCCAGGAGAAGTTTGGAGGTAGCCACAGGGGCTGCAGGTGTGGAGGTGGCCTGTTTAAAAGGTTCACCAGTGCTGTGGGACTTTGTCCCAGTTAAAATAAAAACACAAAGGGCCTCCAGATCTCACCCCTCATATCCCCTCACTCTCCAAAAACTCCCCATGCCATCTCATGTCCCCCGCCTACCTCCTAAGGCCCCTCATGTCCTCTATGCCAAGTTCTGCTTTTCCACCCACCCGCTATGGCCCTCCATACATCCATGCCATGCCATGGTACTTCCATGCCCAATAACCCACTATGCACCGTCTAGAACCAATGAACCTTTTTCTGCCCTGTAGTATGTGTAAAAAAAAGCTTTGAAAAAAGTAATTCATTCATAATTTTCTCAGGCACTCTGATCTCTGCCGTTAATTTCAAAAGGTTTGTTTACACAAGGTTAAGTGATTTCAAGGGTTTGTGGTTTTTGTTATTGATACTGTAAAGGATCTGGATGATTGACACTTTTATCTGATTTGTAGTGAAATAATTTTTTCAACATAGGGGAAAGTTATAAGGGGCATGAGGGGCCATAGGGGGTGGGTAGAAGGGCGGAGCTGGCATAACAGACATGAGGAGGACCTTTTGAACTTACCTTTCAAAAGATCCCCTCATTCAGACCACGGTTCATGACTCCTCTGAGGGGCTGTGAACCACGACTCTTTAAAAATCTGGCCCCAATCCATGAAAATTGTGGAGGAGTAGGTTATACCTATCTCCGCAATGGAGCTGGCCAAGTTAGGAGTGCTGGATGCAGGCTTTTGACAGGAACCACCCTACACATTTTAAAGGCACTCCCAAAAATCAGACAGTCCAGGAATGGGGTCAGGAATCCCAGATTCGGGGCCCACCCACCATTATTAAAGGGAAAATACAGGCCTTAGCCTTGAATAGCTCCTAAGGAGCTTTTAAACAGTGTGAATTGGCCTCTATTGAGAGGAGAATAGGATTCCTGCCCTGCCCTCCACCACCACAACTCCCCTCTATCCTAGTGATTATTGCCAGTGCTGAATTGATGTACCACCCAATGCTGGTATTTTTGGGGAGCACCCTCTTCAGTTCCCAGTCTATGTTTTCAGAATTGCAATGGGGGAGCTTTACTACAAAGGCATAAAATTTGCTGTGTCCATTGATTTCAATGGGATTTTGTAATTGAATAGGAATCTGAATCCACTATCTCTTTGAGGAAAGCTCCAAGTTAAAAACTACATAAATAATTAACATTATGGGACTTCACATATTGCTTGATTGTTGTTGAGTCCAAGTTTAAAAGTGGTATTATGCTTCTGTTAGCCTCAAATATAATTGAAACATACATGTTTGAAGTAAGGAGAATTAAAAGGAAGTTATTAAAAGAAGAAAATTACTGCACAATGTTATTCTGAGATCCAAAGACTCAAAGTAAATTAGAATTTTAATCACTAAACTGTGACACCTATTTTCTGCTATGCTGGCAGTTAATGAGTATACAGCAGGAATTTGAAGAGGCAATACTCACAATTCAACTTTGCACTTGAAAAGGAGTCTCCACAGTATTCAAATCTTTATTAAGCAACTACAAAGGGACAGCTGTTCTATTACAAAGTCACACTGCAAGTTGGAAGCCAAAAAATCACCAAAGTGAATCAAATTCAGTTCTCAAAGTATCCTAGTCAAGATTGGAAAGTAAACTAACATAATATAATATTCTCTTTCACTTTTAACCATCATCCAAATAGAGCATTAAAATGTATTATTCAATTATTTTTATGGCATGTTGTGCAATCCATTTTGAGTAATCTGCGTGAGCAGCATAAAATTTGTATTGCTTAGTTAGTGCTTCTGGAACAAATTTTCAAAATAGAATTTTAAATGAAATATTTATCATGTCAGTCTCAGACTCTGAGGGAGGAGGCGGCTGGCGGGCTGGGTAGGAGCGGGTGGGGGCGGGCGCAGAGCCGAAAGAGTGCAGCAATCTCCCTGAGGCACTGAGCTGGAGATTGACTCAGGGAGATTGACTGGATTAGAAAACTTTTTAATAAATAAAGTAAAAATTTATTTAAACATGTCCCCTCATGTGACAGTGTCACATGAGCTGGGACATGTTTGTGAAGTTAGTAAACTTTCTTTGTTTATTTTATAAAAGCTTCAGGAAACCTCATCCAGCCCGTGGATGAGCTTTCCTGCAAAATGCAAAAGCCACTTGGGCTCTTCGCCTGCCCGACAACCTTAAGGTTGGACAGGCAGTGTTCTTAACAAGTGTAATTACTTTTTAATGGCCTTAATAGGCCGTTGACAGTTCGGCAGGTGCACAGCCGCCTCTGGCGCCCGCCCGCCAAATGAAATATGGAAATGACGTACAATAACGTCAGGACCCAAGCCCAACGTCATCGCACATCATTTTATGTGTCAGCATGTCGGGCCCACCCCAGCACGCCAACCAGAAGATTCAGTCCAGTGTTTTTGAGGTATTTATTTAGATAAGGCACATAAAACCTTATCAGAACAATAATCAGATCTCCCAACAATGGCATTGCTCACAAGATGGCAAACAAGAAGCTATCTTATAAGAGGTACAGTTTCTCTTGTAACACAAGTGTTATTATATTAACACACCTATGGATGTACCTATCAATTCCATGCTTACATTGGGGTTCCATACTCAAGGGCAGAATCTTCTGTTCAGCGTGTGGGGAAAGACCCCACATACCGACACATAAAATGACGTGGTGACATCGGGCGTGCTTCCTGATGTCACCGCGCATCACTCTGACCTTCTGTTCGGCAGGTGCACACCAGAGTCAGCTGCGCACCCGCCAAACTGTCAAAGGCCCGTTAAGGCAATTAATGAACTAATTAAAGTAATTGTCAGGGTTGCCCTTCACATTTTTCACGGAACCTCATCCACGAGCAGGATGAGTTTTAATGAAGGGTTTATTAATTAAATAAAATTTTTAATGAAAATTCATAAACACTGTCACATGAGGGGACATGTCTGAATCATTTTATTTTTTTATTTTTCCCATCTTTATAATTGAACTTGATCTCCCTGAGGCAGCTCCGTGCCTCAGGAAGATTTCTGCGCTCTTTCGCACACATGCGCAAGACAGCACAGGCCCTGGCTCTCCCTTTTCCCCCTGCTCACACAGGTAGCGCTCAGCCCTTCCAGGTGCGAGTCATGCTGGGCGGGCCTTAGTTAGCCCGCCCACATAAAATGGCGGTGCATAAAACCTTATCAGAACAATAATCAGATCTCCCAACAATGGCACTGCTCACAGGATGGCAAACAACAAGCTATCTTATAAGAGGTACAGTTTCACTGGTAACACAAGTGTTATTATATAGCACACCTATGAGTGTACCTAGCAATTCCTAGCTTACATTGGGGTTCCATACCCAAGGGCAAAATCTTCTGTTCAGCATGTGGGGGAGGACCCCACATACCGAAGCATAAAATGACACGCAGTGATGTCAGGCGTGCGTCAGCACATGCCCGTTCCCAACTGGCCCATCCAACGGGGAGAAAATTCTCCCCCAAATGGAGTTCAGATTTTCTGGCCGAAGCTCAATTCAACTGACATCAGGATCAGTGACTTTACCTTTTGTTCTCCAAGAATGTTGCTCATGGAGAACATTAAAACAAATCATTCCTCCCTTCCCTCAACTGTCTCTCATTCTTCTGTACCAGCCAACGATTTGCGTGTTGCACCATTTGGGGTAGATTTTGACTTTGAGTAATAATGTAAAATGGGTGATAGCAAATTGGACTCAAAACTTTACACTACCGCACAAAATCAAAATCTACTCCCCTGTCTGACTCTCACACGTTCCTTTACCTATGTACTCAAGGTTGGATCTCCTTCCTTTTTAAAACTCAACATGGTAGACAATATGTAACAGATTCAAATAGATATGAGGATCAGCCGGAAAAAGAATGCCAGTAATTAGAGGAACACTCAAAAGCAAAAAAGAATAGGCTGGGGGTTCAGTTTGGGAGGCAGTAAAGGTGCGAGAACCAGGTGAAAGCAGAAGATTGAGACTTGGGAGAGTGTTGGGTGAGGTTGATACCTGATAGAATGTGAAGTACATCTAGACAAATAGGTATGGAACTTGGGAATCGAACACCGAGCCCATTCCTCAAGCAGGATAACTCTGGGCAAAATTTATAAGTACAGGATGTGTAATTTTATGATTGAGTTTAATTTTTGCTAAGTATTTAAGTTTTTATGCTTGTAAGTTGTACTTTTTACCTGTAGGTAAGTCTGTAAGGAGATAACAAACAGCGAATGAAATAAATCACAATTTAAGCACTTTTTGATTGAGTGAGGAATGATGCTCAAGACTTTTCCCTGCTTGTTTTCAAATAGGCCTGTAGGATCTTCTACATCTACCTTAACAGAGCCTTTGTTTAACATCTTGCATAAAAGACAGCACTTTCAACAATGCAATATTCCCTTGGTACAACTGTGGAACGGCAACATAAATTATGTACCCAAGTCCTATAGTGGTGTTTAATCCTATGACCTAACTCAAAAGGTAAGAAGAGACAATGACATTATTATGTCAAAATATACTGCAGAAGCATTAGAAAAGATGTGCATATTTTCTGTTTAGTTTCTGTACCTTTTCTGTATCAATTCCTTTAGACATGGACCAAGTAGAAACAATGTAGTCCATGACACGCTCACTCAGGCCCTTGGGCACCTGATAAAGCTTCAAAAAGTCTCGGACACAGTTCAACATCTCGTGGTACCTGTTGCTATTCGCATACATTTGCTGGAAGATCGTTGTCACGTTACCAAAGATGGTCGCATACAGAAGAGCTGCAACCAAGAAAAGAACAGATCAGATTTTATCAGCAAATTAACAGCTACAATACTAGTCTGAAAACGCCCGATCTCGTCTGATCTCGGAAGCTAAGCAGACTCAGGCCTGGTTAGTACTTGGATGGGAGACTGCCTGGGAATACCAGGTGCAGTAGGCTTGCCTAAGGCCATACTAGTCTGAAAACACCCGATCTAGTCTGATTTCAGAAGCTAAGCAGACTCAGGCCTGGTTAGTACTTGGATGGGAGACTGCCTGGGAATACCAGGTGCAGTAGGCTTTAAGCTTGGCCTAAATAGCCAAGTGGTTATGGTACTGGGTTTGTAACCCCCAGATCAAAAGTTCAAATCTCATAATGGCAAACTATGAAACAATGTAACTTTATCTGAAACAGACAGAAACAGGTTTGTACTCAAAAGAGTTACAAAGTGAATGTTAAGGCAGTGTTGAAGAAAGAACAAAGTATTCAGAATGAGGAACTTAGGTTTTTACTGCTACTGCCTTAACTTTTCATTGTGAACATTAAGATCAGAAGGTTAACAGGACTAAATAAATCCTACAACAGAATACAGCCCACAAATGATGTGGAAAAGGTGCCATTTGATGGGATAGGGAGAAGTTCAATGGGGTATGAATAGGCAAGATCCAGTACCAAAGCATAAAGTAAAATACAGGAACATAGGAATTACTAGACAATAAAAGACCAAGGTCCATCTAGCTTGCTTTCCACTCACCTGTCAGTTATATGATATAATAATAATAGAGTTGGTGACAGAGAGTTGTAATCAATTTATATCAAATAGTTTATGATAGACCCAGTTATAAGATGAGGAAAACCCCACTGGCGAAAAGCTTTAGAAACGATGGGCAGAATTTTCGGGTTGGTGAGCGGGGCAGGGCCCACTCGCCGACATGTAAAATGACGCACAGTGACGTCGGGCGGGCATCCCGACGTCACCATGTGTCATTCAGATTTTCAGTTTGGCAGGCATGCAGCCGAGTCAGCTGCGTGCCCACCGAACTGTCAAAGGCCTATTAAGGCCTGTTAAAAACTAACTGAAATAATTAAATGAGCTGACCGTCCAATCTTAAGGTTAGCGGGCAGGCAAAGAGCCCAGGCGGCCTTCACATTTTTCATTGAACCTCATCCAAGGGCGGTATGAGGTTTTAAGAAATGTTTAAAAATTTAATAAAAATTTTCAAAAAAATTCATTGACATGTCCCAGCTCACATGAGGGGCCATGTTTTAAAAGTTTTTAATTGCTTTATTTTGATGTCTAAAACTTAAACAAATCTCCTCAGGGAGATTTCTGCATTCTTTCATGTGCATGCGCAAAAGAGGGCAGGCCCTGATTCATGGAATCCACCCTCCCACCCACAAATCGAGAGCTCAGTGCTTCTGGGAAGGTGTCACGCTGGGCGGGCCTTAATTGGCCCGCCTACGTAAAATGGCAGCGCGGCTCCGATTGGAAGCGCCAATCAGGTTCGCGCCTGCCCTCGCCTGCCCCCCCAACAGGGGAAAACCGCTGACCCATAAGTCCAAAGTTACCTGTTCCTCCCACGTTATGTTATACTTATCCGTATGTGTCTTAAATTAGTCATACGTTATATCCAAAGGTATTTTCTGATTCATTTATTGTATATGAATATTATCAAGCAAAAGACTGCAAATGGAGAGAAACACACTAATGCTACTCGAAAATTGCTTTAGGTTGTCATTATATTACTACTTCAATATTATTCTGAAATAATGATGACTAGCGATACATGTGTATGTTTGGGAGCATCGGTCACAGGCGAAACATTGGGCAGAATTTTGCCCTTGAATGGCACGTGGGCCCCATCGGCTTGGTGGCGGGTGTACAGCTGACCCCCACCACTGAAACGGGGCCCACCGCCATTTTGAATGGGCGGGCCAATTAAGGTCCGCCCAGCGGCCTGCCCGACAGGAAGCTATGCGCTTCCTGTGCGGGGGGTGGAGGGAATCCCCATCTGTCAAAGTGCGTTCTTTCGTGCATGCGCGGAAGAGTGCACTGCTCCCTGAGGCAAAGTCCTGTCTCAGGGAGTTTAGTGGCAGGTAAGTAAAGTCTAAAAATAGAAAAATATTAAAATTATTAACATGTCCCCCTCATGGATGAAGTTTCATGAATAATCTGGAGCCTGCTGGGGCTCCTGGCCTACCTGCCAGCCTTAAGGTTGGATGGGCAGGTATTTAATTATCTTAACTAGCCTGTCAATGGCCTCACTTGACCATTGACAGGTCAGCGGGTGGACAGTTGATTTCGCTGTCCGCCCGCCTTCCTAAAAATTTAAATGGCCCGGGATGACGTCGGGGATTCCTCCCAACGTCATCCCATGTCCTTTTCCTCTCGGCGAGCGGGCCCTGCCCCCAAATCGCCGAGGGGGAAATCCTGGCCCTTGTATCTGACAGTCTGTCGTTCGCTTAACTATTTTCTTTCAGACAAATCCTCAGGGCAATGGCAATCTGGAGGACAGTAGCAACAGCAATCACACTCTCAATGATAACAGCAGCATGGGAGGTGTCCACCATGAACATCAATAAAGTCACCTGTCTGCATCCAGGACAATACGTGCAGCTACCTAAAGGCGGGAGCGGAAAGTGGATAACGAAACCAAGCATTTCGATTTCTCAGAGTCACTACCAGTAGTCATTGTGTTATTCAGGTTATATTATCGAAAGGGGACAGTCTGACTCAGGTAACTTTGCCCTGACTTTTACACTAATGACATGGCTGGAAATATGAACTTAAAGAGAGTGTACAACACCTGCTCGGTGTGGTATCTGTGTCCAACACAGGGATGAACATTACGGTGGGATGGACTAAACTGCCCTCACTTGTTTGGGAGTCCAAATTAGAGGGACAACATTGTCAAGAGCAATGTGTAAATGTTGTTCATCAATTTGGTCGTAATGATATGAGATGCTTTAGTTTGTCAACCTGTGGGTATCAGGAACTCACTAAACGCCCAGCCACCATGTCATCACCCCTGGATGGGATAATTAGAATCGGGAAACCCAAAGTGAGATTACATGATGTTGCAATGGGTACACTGGAGGTGACCTACAATTTCACCAACCTCAACCTGGTCTTATTGGCGGATTGGGCAAAACAAAAGTTACAGCACTTATGCCTCCCAGGTAGCAAAGGAAACCGGAGGAGGACTGTGATTCGCAGCACAGGGAACTAAGTAAAAATTTCAGCTATACAAGTTCAGGGAGAAAGTATACTAGAGAGTTTTTTAAAAATCAATACGACTGACTCACAGGGTAAGGGGAGGTCATGTGACATGGTGGCTCGTGACGCGATAGATAATGTTAGGTCAGATATTGAAAATATAAGATTTGGTACAGCATCTCGAATATATCAGGCTGTGGAGAAATTAGATCTTATCAATGTACAGGAAGAACGACAGGGATTCATAATTACACAGCCTGTGATAGGAAGCAAGAGACACAATAAAATTTCTGATGAGTATAACACAGAAACATACTAACGGAACATATGGGAGGAGTATAAATTTGAATCCCTGGGAGTGGTAAAGGATAGGTGAGTGTACCAGATAGGATCCCCGTGGGCATACAGTCCCAGGGCAGAATGGCACCCTCCTAATAACAACACCAGAATGTTGTACTGACTCCCAGCATTACATCATCTGCTCCTGTAATACCCTGAATCCCATCAGTAATGATTCTGCCGTCGTGGTGTCGGATAAACCTCTTGAAGGGGCCTTCAAGGCAGTTCAAACCTCTCCTACACAGTGGTGTTTTCTGATGGACAGGACGAGATTCATATATGAAGGGTTAGAGTGTGACAATAACCACACTTTCTGCTTACAGATCACTGACTCCTTCACCTTGCAGATAGGGCCCTCACTGGCTATGTATTCAGTCCATGGTAGGATGGTACGTTAAACATCAATGACACCTCGGGTCAAATGGCTCGGGTAGCAGTGAAAAGGGCCCGATCACTACCAGGAAGGTAATGTAACAAAGCCGTCAAGCAATTAGGAGAAGGGTGCAGGTGAATCTGGACACCGGAAAAGCTAGGAGATCGAAGACTCAGCCAGTAATCGGGCCAAGATGGCGAAAACGCAGGATAACTGATAGGAAGTAGGGAAGAGGGACAGCAGCCGTTGTGTCTTTTGTGGTCTTAATAGTTAGTCTCTGTATTTGCTGTTATCAGAGACTGATGGTATCCAAGCAAGACAGATGGTAACGCTGGCCAGTAAAGGTTAAACCTCGGTATCCACTGCAATTGAAGCTCCCCTCCCATGGAATACAAAAATCAGAAACATTTATGAGGATTTCATAATTTAGTGAAATTATGGTTCCAGGCCTAGCTTAGGTCAATAGAGCTTAGGCAAAGCCGTAAGAGAACAGTAGAGTAGCGCCATTCGCTACTCCTCAGATACTGAAGCAGTCCATGTCCAAATGCAGCAAGACCGGGACAATATCCAGGCTTGGGCTGACAAGTGGCAAGTAACTTGCGTGCCACACAAGTGCCACGCAATGACCATCTCCAACATGAAAGAATCTAGCCATCACCCCTTGACATTTAGTGGCATTAGCATCATTAAATCTCCCACTATCAACATCCATTGACCAGAAATTGAACTGAACTAGCCATATAAATACTGTGGCCACAAGAGCATATCAGGCTAGGAATCCTGTGATGAGTAACTCACCTCCTGACTCCCCAAAGCTTGTCCACCAACTACAAGGCACAGGTCAGGAGTGTGATGGAATACTGTCCACTTGCCAGGATGAGTGTAGCTCCCACAACACTCAAGAAGCTTGACACTGTCTAGGACATCACATCCATAAACATTCATTCCCTCCACCACTGACGCACAGTAGCAGCAGTGTGCATCATCTACAAGATGCACTGAAGGAATTCTTCAAGGCTCCTTATATAGCACCTTCCAAACCCATGACCACTGCTATCTGGAAGGACAAGGGCAGCAGATAGATGGGAATACTCCAAGTCCCCCTCCAAGTCACTCACCATCCTGACTTGGAAATGTATTGCCTTTCCTTCACTGTCACTGGGTCAAAATCCTGGAACTCCCTTCCTAACAGCACTGTGGGTGAACCTACACCACATGGACTGCAACAGTTCAAGAAGACAACTTGCCACCACCTTCTCAAGGGCAACTAGGGATGGGCAATAAATGCTGGCCCTGCCAGCGAAGCCCATGTCCCGTGAATGAATTTTTTAAAAGGCAGTGGAGACAGGGTCACTGAATATTTTTAAGGCAGAGGTAGATAGATTCTTGTTAGGCAAGGGAATCAAAGGTTATCAAGGGTAGATGGGCATATGGAACTCGAAACACAAATAGATCAGCCATGACTTTATTGAGGATGCTTAAGGGGTCAAATGGCCTACTTCTGTTCCTATTTCGTATGTTCATATGTTTGTATGTTGTGTTCTACCTCCCCTTCCCCACTCCTTTCTCCCTTCCCCTTTTCCTTCCCCTCCCTCCCTGTTCTCTCTTCACCTTTCCCCTGTCCCTGTCCCCTCTCCCTCCCCTGCCCTTTCCTTTCTCCTCCCTTCTCTGCTCTCCCCTTCCCTACTTCCTCCTCCTTCCTCTATGCTCCCATCACTCCCAACCCTCCCTTCCCCTCTCTCCCCCTCCCCCCTCATCTTTCCCCTCACACTCCTTCTGCTGACTATGCCAGCTGTCTCCTTAAAGTGGATGGGCGGCCTCCTCCTGCAACACTCCAGGAAGAGGACTTCCCACCTCTTCTTTACGGCCTCCAGGAGGAACTCCAGGTTTGCATCAGATGCCCTGCCCCAAGTTCCAGGCCCCCGATATATTCCAAGTTTCTCTGAATGTATAATTTGCAAACAGATGATACAACAGTGAAACTGTTGCCACAGTAATGCCTGCCGTGGTCTCTTCATATCAGGCCAGCACTTGAGCGTACCAACTCCGTTCCTGCCCCTGCAGCTGATAATTGTCCACCAAGCCTATCTCCAGGCCAACTAAGAGGGCGCCCAGTGAAACTTGAGGTCAGTAACTGCTTCCGCCCAGGGGGTGGGTTCAGATTCTGGAAACATTCCCAAATTCCCTTTCCCAGGGAAAATCATTTGCCACTAAGACAACCTTTATATTCCAAATCCAGTGGTGCCAACCCTTGGGCTTGTTTCCAGAGTCCTGGCAAACTGCAAGTTCCCTCCATAATGATGTAATATCAAAGAATCCCTCCAAGGAGTAGAATCTTCTGTTCGACGTGCATGAGCAGAAAGGGCAAAGGAGGGAGAGGGGACAGGGGAAAGGGGAGGGGAGAACAGGGAGGGGGAGGAAAAATGGAAGGGAAGGAAAAGGGGAAGGGAGAGGGCGTGGGGAAGGGGAGGTAGAATACAAACATACAGCGCATAAAATGACGCGCGGTGATGTCGGGTGTACATCCCAACGTCACCACACATCATTCTGATCTTCTGTTCGGCGGGCGCGCACCAGAGTCGGCTGTGCACCTGCCGAATTGTCAAAGGCCCGTTGAGGCTATTAATGAACTAGTTAAAGCAATTGTCAGGGCTGCCTGTCCAACCTTAAGGTTGACGGGCAGGAAAAGAGCCCAGGCAGCCATCGCATTTCTCATGAACTCTCATCCATGGGTGGGATGAGGTTTCATGAAGGGTTTATTAATTGAATAAAATATTTAATGAAAATTCATAAAATTGTCCCAGCTCATGTGTCACATGAGGGGACATGTCTGAACCATTTTATTTTTTTATTTTTACCATCTTTGACACTGAACTTAATCTCCCTGAGGAATGGAGCTGCCTCAGGGAGAATTTTGCGCTCTTTCGCACGGATGTGCGAAAGAGCACAAGCCCCAACTCTCCCTCCTCCCCCGCCCGCACAGATTGCGCTGAGCACTACCAGGCATGCATCAGACTAGGTGGGCCTTAATTGGCCCGCCCACGTAAAATGGCGGCGCGCAGCTGATCAAGGGCGACGATCGGCTCTGTGCTCGCCCACGCATGCTCCTGACCAGAAAATTCTCCCCATGATTTCAAACACATGTGGACAGATTCCAGTTCTGTCAAATTCCAGGAATATTGCCCCAGTGACCAAGTGAACAAAGCCCTTGACAATCACCAGTGTTAAAAAAACAGGATTCTGCACATTGCTACTAAAGTACAGATTTGCCCTGGTGCATATAAATGCCATTCCCACTCCTCATTACTGCCAAATATCAGATGTCGGCCTACACTTGATGCATGTTACATTCCATTACGACATATATAAGCTGTAAAATGGTAATAGAATAAAACTAAATTCACAGGTAATAGATATAGATATAAAGGAAAATTCCCAGATTATCATTTATTTGACAACTTTAAGTCAATGAACCTGATAAGCACCTCACCTTTTCATATAAAATAGAAATCACCTCTCACTGTGAGCAGGGCTGTAGGATATAACAGCAAATACAGGCAATCTTTGAGAAATGTTTATCGCACTTTGATTATCAACATGCAAAGCTTCCTGTCACCTTTTTTTAAAGAGTTTAAAAAAGAGCAAGAGCCAGTTATTTAATTTTAGTTTCTCCTTCCCTCTCATTGACCTCAGAATCTCCTCAAGAGCCTCTAGTGCACCTTGGGAAGATCCTGAGACACAGCAATTAGATAATGTCACCTTAAAGGACCATAACAGATACTCTCAGCTGTCTCTTAATAACAAAAAGTGTACTGTGTCAGTGGCGATCAGGGGCAAACCCACATCGAGCAGAGGGAAAATTAGGTGGGGGGGGAAACCAGAATTCCGAAACTGTGACTTAATTCCCGCCAACCGTTATTTTAACCGGCATGGGAAATGTGATGGGTCACAACCCGACGTGCACACGAACTGACATCGGGACTGCGTGGAGTTTGATATTTTCAGTGAGGCGAGTGGGTTTTTGAAGCTTATGTGAACCATGTCAGGTCAGAGGGTCTGTGAAACATGGGGGAAGCCTGTTCTGGAGTTGTGAACCTTTTGACAGGTAACTGTAAAAGTCAGTGGAAACTTCACGTCATAATTAAATGATGTATGAAAATGTAAGTATATTTTTTATGTAGTGATTGACAATGGAGCTTTGTTTTTAAAAGGTAAGTGACCATTAAATTCACTAGCATTGTGAAGGTGTTCAGATGCGTTAGAGTACATTATCCACTGCATAAAATACTCTTCTGAATTCAACAGTATTGAGATCAAATTTTAACATGTCATTTGGGCCTCTTTACGTTAATTCACAGCTCAACCATCTGTTGAGCCTTTGAAATAACTGAACAGTTGGCTGTGTTACAATCTTCATTAGAGAGCACTAGCATTTAAAAAAAACACAGAAGAAATCCAAAATCCCAGTTATTTACTGAAAGGATGAAGTCACAAGATTGCGCAATTTAAAACAGAAGAATTTTATCTATACAAGAGTCAAAGAAAGCAACACTGAAAAATATCTCAAATAACTCTAAAACCCAGAATCAACATAGGTTAAACATGAATTAACAGGCAAATTATAGTCAATTATAAATTACACATTAAATGGCAGATACAATTGAGACAGGAAATACAAATTAGCTGAGCAATTTACTCAGCATATAGGTCATCAAACCCAGTCACAAACTCCTTCAAAACTCAGTTTTCCTCACACAGAATTTCAGCTCCTCATCTTTTAAGATTTAACTCGATCCTCAGCCAATAGCAGTGCACAACCAACCCGAGTTCCACAGGCACGGTCTTCACCAAAAATGGCACATAGCTGCAGAACCTCCTCAACTCTGCTTTTGACAGTCTGGATGTTGTAAACCCACCAATGTTATCTTCAAGTAACAGAAGCAGCTGCAGCAACTGTATCTTTGCTTATTCACAGCTTCTGGATCTAGCCTCTATCTTCTCAGCCTCTCTGGACTGCACCACTAGAATCATCACCTGCTACTGAGCTCTGAGGGCTCCCTGTGTCCTTTTATAAGATTTCAACCAGGTTCAGTCTCCCCAGATGTTTTGGTTTCCAATCTCAGTTTCAGTCTTAGTTTCCCTTTTCAGTTTCCCTTTTCAATTAGGGTCTGTCTCAAAAAAATAAACAAGCTTTGAAACCATGGAGTCCATCACATTTTTCCCTTTGGGAAGAAGAAAGTTTTACCACTGTAAAGGTTTCTTTGCAACAATTTTGAAATAAAGCAATTTCTTTTCGTCCCAAACATTTTAACAAATAGGTATTACATACTGTACAGGTAACCTTTCCATATACCACAATTACACATACTGTATTTACAAAATTATAAGGGATTAACCAAAGCAAAACAAGTAAACGTAACAATTAGGATTAGCAGGATTCATATATCATAGAAATATCATAACTCTGAGTCTGCCTTCTCTCCAATGCCCCTTCTTTAAACTCTGGGCAGAGCATCAACAATTACATTGTTTTTCCTGGTGATATGCTCAATTTTTAGGTTGAAGGGCTGCAGCATCAAACTCCAGTGTAACAACTGAAGATTCTGCACGTGAAACTTCTTGAAAAATACCAGTCGATAATGATTAGTGTAAATTAATGTGTCTCTCCTTGACTATTTGAAACATATACTTCAAAATGATGAAGAGCCAAGACAAACACTTCCTTCTCAATTGTGGAATATTTTCATTGATGTACATTAAGTTTTTTTGAGGAATAACTGACTAGGTGTGCTACATGAACATCATCATTTCGTACCAACACCACTCCTATGCCTACATCACTGGCATCAATAGCTGTTTTGAATGGTTTATTGAAACTTGAAGCAGCCAAAACAGGTTCATTTATTAATACAGCCTTTAACCTCTCAAAGAGGGTACGATAAGACTCGGTCCAATTAACTTTCATATTTTTCTTCAATAAGTTTGTTAATGGAGCAACTACTGCATTGGTATTCAGGACAAACCTCCTGTAAAGTCCACACATTCTGAGGAGCTTTGATATTTCCCATTTTGTTTCAGGGGCAGGAAACTCCATAACTGCTTAAACTTTAGCTTCTCTGGGCAACAAACAATCTTGTCCATGACATGTCCCAAATAGTTGTCTTTAGCCTTGGCAAACTCACTCTTCGCCAAAATTATCACCAAATCAGCTTTTGTAGTCTATCAAATAGTGCATTTAGTTCTTCATGTTCCACAGGTTCTTCCCAAGTGTTATTGTAGACCAATAGATCATTACTATACACAATACAGTTGTGTAATCAGAGAATTTGAGATACTGTGTTTTGTCCTCCAGCTTCCATAACAATCTCTACACAAATAAAACATTTCAGACTGATGAAATTTGATTTTGACCATAATGGCCTGGTTTCTGCTGAATGGATGGATAGCTAAAAACAAACAGGTTACTTACTCACTCAGATCACAACCATTTTCGATTTTAACCTGCAGTTTCTGCAGGCAAATGAGGCAGTCACCTAAGCCAGATGGGCACCTCATAAATTTATGCATATCAGAGTACTTTTACAGAAATTGGGACCAGAGTGCAATTTTAGCTGGTGGCAAAGTAGCTGGTAAGAGGCCTTCCATTTAGGCAGATGCAGGTCTTAAGAGCGAAAGGTTTAAATTTAAACTTTCAATGAGGGAAGTTGTTGCCTCACCTGCACCCAGGCCCCATTCTACCCCAGACGGTCCAGCCCCTGGGACCCTCTCAAAATCCCTCCATGTCACTTACCTGAAAGTCAGATGGCAGCCTGACTGGTGTCTCTCAGTCAGTGCATTTTGCACTCACAGCTCAGAGTTAAAAATCAACCCCATGGATTTCGTTCAATAATGTCAATTACTAAATACTATCATTTTAGTACCGCAAAACCAGTATTTCAACAATTTACATATTTCTGCCTAATACTTAAAATTCAACATTTCATTCAATGCCCAACAAAAACATTATGACGATAAAGCTCTGCATTATCTGCAGTATTATTTCATTCCAAGACTGCTTTCAATTTTTGTGTGGCATTAGAAAAATAGTATGTAGGATCCTTGGCTTTATTAATAGAGGAATAGAGTAAAACTGCAAGGTTATTTTGCTAAATCTTTATAAAAGACTGAAGGGCCTCATGGCTTTCTTTTTTTTTGCTCTTTTTTACAGGATGTGGGCATTGCTGGCTAGGCCAACATTTGTTGCCCATCTTTAATCTCTTGAGGTGGTGGTGAGCTGCCTTCTTGAACCTCTGCAGTCTATGTGGTGTAGGAATATCCACAATGTTGTTAGGGAGTTCCAGCATTTTGACCCAGCAACAGTGAAGGATATAGTTCCAAGTCAGGCTGTTGCGTGGCTTGGAGAGGAACTTGCAGGTGGTTGTGTTCCCGTGCATCTGCTGTCCTTGTTCTTCTAGGTGGTAGAAGTTGTGGGTTTAGGAGGTACTGTCAAAGGATTCTTGGTGAGTTGCTGCAGTGCATCTTGTAGATCGTACACACTACTGCCACTGTGCATCGGTGGTGGAAGAAGTGAAAATTTAAGGGCTACCAATCAAGTAGGCTACTTTGTCCTGGATGATGTTGAGCTTCTTGCGTGTTGTTGGAGCTGTACTCATCCAGGCAAGTGCAGAGTATTCCAACACATTCCTGACTTGTGCCTTGTAAATGTTGGATAGACTCTGGGGAGTTAGGAGTTGAGAATTCCCAGCCTCTGACCTGCTACATCATTCTATGATTCTAATGTAGCCTGTGCCAAAAGGTTTGTATCTCCTTTTAACACAGCTAACAAGCCTTTAAGTCTTTGAAGTAAAATAATTTTTTTGTGCTTTCTTTACTAATAGAGAAATCAAATATATTTCTAGAATACAGCTATAGCTATCAGTATAAAATTTATGAGATTCTTTATTATAGAAGTGACATTATGTGACTTATGATCTATAACACTGTATTTAAATTATTTTGTCCATAGTAGCATATTAGAAATTTAATAGACAACATATTAGTTCTGAATACTTTCCTTCTGAAACAACAGATTTCAGAGGTAGTTGGAAGCAGCAGAGTACACTGGAACTCCCATTATCCACCATAATGTTAGAGGCCCTTCTTGGAGAATAATGGAAATTGTAGACAATCGAGAGTTTCATTTTATTTACAATGGTACAGAAATAATCTAGACACAAGAATAAAGACAAGTGTAACAGAAATTGCAAATATTGAATTTACTCTTCCTTGGCCTATGAAGTTGAATTATTTGAGATAGTACCAAGTTGGTATTTTCAAAATGTACAGTGAAACAATGATCTAGATCTTCCACTCTCCAGACAGTTGTACCCTGGAAGTACCCCAGAAGATGCACTGGGTGGACCCCTCGGACCCCAATGCAAGGACCCCACGGGAATTGCTCAGGAAGTTTTGACTTCCAATGGGCAAGTTCTATGTGCCCCGAACCCTCCAAAAATGTCTCCAACTCTGAGTTAGAGTCAGAGATTTTGTAGGGTCTCAACTCATTACCTGTTAGTTACCCAGGAAATATTAGATACGAAGGAAGCATGTCTAATTCCTGTGTAACGATAAAACTGACCCCACCACCTCCCCCCCACCCCCCTCCCAGCCCACCAATTCCCCCTGTGACCTTCCCTTGGACCCCGACCCCCCAACCCTCTGGCTCCCCGCCATGACCCGGCGACCCAACCTCACCACCTTATCACTCTACCACCCTACCCAGCTGGCAGCCTACCCAACCCATCACCTTACCCACCCTGCTACCCTATCCAGCTGGCACCCTCCCCACCCTGCTAGCCTACTCATCCTGCCAACTACCACATGACACACCACCCTACCAACCTAACCAGCTGCCACCCTACCCACCTACCACCCTATCTTCTAACATCAGGGTCTGGGAGAACAGGGTTGCAAATGGTGCCCAGTCTAATTGCTGTAAATCGAGTTTCTTGATGTCCCCCAGCCTTGGAAGCCAGAAGTAGAGCTGCAGACCTGAAAGACCGACTTTAAAAAATGTCGGAACCTACAGGCTGAGAGTTCCGATTTTTTAAAAGTCGGCCTTTCATATCAGTTCCACAAGTTGCTGCGCTGCCGCTTCCAACCTTCAGGCAGCTTTGTAGTTCCAATTTATTTTAATGCCCCCGGAAAACACCAAAGCTGCCCAAAGGGCAGCAGCAGCAGCACAGCAACTGAAAGTGTTCTTGCTTGAAAAATGGGAGTGAAATCTCTATTTTAGAGCTAACTGGATGCTTGGGGGGGTGGGGGGACGATGGTCAGGGGAGGTTGGAAATTGTTGAAGGGGTGGGGAAAAGGTTGGGAGCTTTGGAGGGATGGGAGGGGGAGTTTGGGGGCTGTTGGAGAGGTGTGGGTAGGTTGGGGGCTGTTGGAGGGGTGGGGGTGGCTGGAAGGGTTGGGAAGCTGGAATGACAGGGTGGTGTGGGGGAAGGTGGGGGCTGTGGGTGTGCAGTGGGTGTGTCATTTTTTTTGCTGTTAGAGTTTATTTATTAATTACAATTTTCCATGTTAGGTTGTAAATTCACAGGGCACAACACAATTTGTATGACAGTTTCTGGAGGAAGGGGAAACAATCCAGTTCTTGAATTAAGGCCATACTGAATTTATGTACCTTGCATCATTCTTCTCTGAAAAATTCAGATCAACAATTCAATCTACATTTTTCCTAAGCTGCTGGCGGATGTCTGATTCACAAATACTGGGGATAGTGTCATTAACCTAAAAGGAGCAGATGCCATTTATGGTATATTGCGGATTGGCGCCAGAGAAGTCAGAATGGTAAGGCTGTACTAGCTACAGAGTTGAATTGTTTTGTCAATATAGTGATTTCTTTGTAGCCACTTTCCTAACATCAGTAATTGCTCTGTGATTAATTATCCTTACAGAATCAGCATTGGCCCTCCAATTTTACCACAGTTATTCTCCCTATTACATGCAGATGCAATGAAAGAAAGACAAAACCTACATTTATACAGCACCTTTCACAACGCCTCAAATCGTTTTACAGCCAATTAAATACTTTTGAGTTGTAGTCACTGGTATAATGTAGGCAATGTTATTAAATGATACAGCCGACTCAAGGGGTCATAAGGCTTACTCATGCTCCTAATACATATGCTTGTTTGTCATTCTGGATGGATGAGATGAGCTGGGCTGGGCTAGATGGCCTTTGTCATCCATAATTATCTTGCAAACAGTGGGTGGGATCATGGCTGGAGTTCTGTTTATTTTGTTGTTAATGGAATGTTATTGTGAGCAAGCTTTGTGGGGTGAAATTGCCAGTACAGGTGTGCCTAATGGCTCATAGTAAATCTGTTTTATCCTGCGCATGATCCTCATGAATCTTTTCCATTGACTTCAATCTTGCCCTTTTATCTACCTATCATCCCAGTCTATCTTGGTATCATGATAAAGCTGTGTTGCACAGTAGCTATTGAAAATATGTTGTAGTAGAAGCAGCAATTAGCAGAGTCGTTAGACTTGCTGATCAAGAAAACACAGATACATTGTAAGCCATTCAGTCTTTGTCATCTGGCATCTGAAAAATTGTGTCACACAGAGACACCTGAAGACTCCAATGCTTCTCGCTGACAGTAAGACCTATGTTGTTTAATCAATCCACTTTGTTGCTCAGGAGTCATTTGATCTTTCTACATTATGAGACTACTGATAAAACAAAATAAAATTACACCCCTTCTATGAAATAATGCTATTGAATACTATCATGCTCACAGGCAAGATAAAGTCCTCTAATTCTTCTACAGAATGGAAAATTAACAATATTGAATGATGCTGATAAAGTAAGATTTGTACTCTCTAGTTTAATAGCCATGGTGGGATCATCTATAGGGTGCACACAAACTTATACTGCATTATATCATTGCTGCTCTTAATATTAATGACCAATGCTGCATATATGTCAGACGATATTTGGAACCAGATGCCAACAATGGCAGTTATCATTTTACTATGACCTTTCAATGATTGGTGAATTGATTGGTGAATCTTGAAAGAGGGCAAAATATCATACTTTATTGAGGGTGAGGGTTAACGGGAAGGGGGCAACGGGGAATAAGGGGCCAGGAAAGAGGAGCAGCACCATGGCCCATGATTTCTCTCCCTGGACCGGCCTGCCACCTTCCCACTTGCATCACTCACACACTTGTCCACTAACACAGTGAAAAGCAATTTAAATGTTCCGAAGTTTTTCACTATGTAGTGAATGAAGACTTACCAAAAAACGGCAGCAAGTGTCATAAAAAGGGGGACATGGCGTGGCTTTCCTTGACAATCTTGACTTACAAAGAAGGACTCCCAGAACAGGTGCACTCCACATTTCTGAAGAGTTCTGGTTCAGAAGTCCAGGTCGAAAATGCTGAGCTCCAGCGTAGTGTAAAAAATAGCAGCAGAGTGGCAATCCAACGGTGACTGCCACTCCTTGGAATATTTGGCCTAATGTTGCACGAAAGGCTTTGCTGCAAAAAGTTTCTGGCAGCTAACTGCAAAACCGGGAAATAGAAGGCAGGATCTTCCAGTCCTGCCAGCAGTGAGAAGCTTGGCGGGCGGGGGAACTTAATTTGGCACAAGGCCAAAAATCAATTTCCCAAAGGCAGGATGAACTTTAACAATTAAGTTCTCAAGATTTTAAAGGCTTGTTAAAGATGGGGTCGAGCTTCCCAATGAACAAAGTCGGGAAGTCCTTTTGCATGCATTAGCATGTCATGCATGCTCATTAAAAAGCCACCTCACTGGAATTAAGTTCCCCTCCAAACTAAATTCCCTGCCAGTGACAAAGTAGAAGCTCACATTCACAACTGCAGATAAGTGGCGTGCACCTGGTGAAGTGGACTTCTTCCATGATTAACGATGACTTGCCGCTGTATTGTCCTCTTTAGGGAGTGTCTGTAAATGTCAGCCTATGCTTGAGACCGAGTGATGACAGTGCAAGTTGCATGGAGGATGAAAAAGGAAGGAAGGGTTAGCAGGGAAGAGTGGAACAGCGGCCGGGCAAAGGTGGAAGGGCTGTCCAGGTGCCCTTTAAATATGGTGCCTGGACCTTGGAGTTCATGAGCTTACAGTGAAGATGTCGACTTCCTGCCACCCTGCAGTGAGAATTGGTGAGCTCCTCGCAGATGCATATGTAATTAGCTGAACAGCACAAGATCACACATGATCAGCCATCCTGCCCCACTACAGAAATCACACCTGCCACCAAATTTAAAATCCAGAATGGAAGAATCTGGCCAGAATGCATATAATTGATGTTCCATTGCAGTAAGTTCTTGGAAGTTTGTATTAACAATGGAGAAATAATGAATCTAAATCTAAGTGCTTCTAGTCAGTTTAAATTTTATTTTGTTTGAACTTCCACTGATAGTTGTGCATCATAATTAAGTGGTAGTCTTGCTAATTAACTGCATTGCAAAATTTCAATGCACTTCAAGCAACATCCTTTGGTAAGATTCCCAATGTATTTTTATGTAACATCTGGCATATAAAAGGTTCTAAAACAAAAACAGAATTACCTGGAAAAACTCAGCAGGTCTGGCAGCATCGGTGGAGAAGAAAAGAGTTGACATTTCGAGTCCTAATGACCCTTCAACAGAACTGATTTTTAAAAGGTTCTGATTGAACTGGCTGTCACTAGGAAATCTCTTTGAACCTTAAGCCTGGCTATACAAAATACAGCAGATCTTTCTATATTCGAGTGTAAAGTGTGATATTTCTACATCCAGTAAACCACTTTCCCTCAGGCATCTGACAGGGAAATCACAGTACACCGAACAAGAAAGCTTGACTATCATTACAACAGTCCATAAAAACAAAAAACTGCGGACGCTGGAGATCCAAAACACAAACAGAATTACCTGGAAAAACTCAGCTGGTCTGGCAGCATCGGCGGAGAAGAGTTGACGTTTCGAGTCCTCATGACCCTTCAACAGAACTAGGTGAATCCAAGGAAGAGGTGAAATATAAGCTGGTTTAAGGTGTTGGTGGGGGTGGGGTGCAGGGAGAGAGGTTGGGTTGGGGGAGAGAATTGGAAGGGGGTGGTGTGGTTGTAGGGACAAGCAAGCAGTGATAGAAGCAGATCATCAAAAGATGTCACAGACAAAGAACAAAAGAACACATAAGTGTTGAAGTTGGTGATATTATCTAAACGAATGTGCTAATTAAGAATGGATGGCAGGGCACTCAAGGTATAGCTCTAGTGGGGGTGGGGGGAGCATAAAAGATTTAAAAATATTTAAAAATAATGGAAATAGGTGGGAAAAGAAAAATCTATATAATTTATTGGAAAAAACAAAAGGAAGGGGGAAGAAACAGAAAGGGGGTGGGGGATGGAGGAGGGAGTTCAAGACCTAAAGTTGTTGAATTCAATATTCAGTCCGGATGGCTGTAAAGTGCCTAGTCGGAAGATGAGGTGCTGTTCCTCCACTTTGTGTTGGGCTTCACTGGAACAATGCAGCAAGCCAAGGACAGACATGTGGGCAAGAGAGCAGGGTGGAGTGTTAAAATGGCAAGCGACAGGGAGGTTTGGGTCATTCTTGTGGACAGACTGCAGGTGTTCTGCAAAGCGGTCGCCCAGTTTATGTTTGGTCTCTCCAATGTAAAGGAGACCGCATTGGGAGCAACAAATACAGTAGACTAAGTTACAACAGTCCATACTATTTGGATGCTTCACAGCTCAGCATTTACCACAAATATTCTCCACATAGCATCCTTGATTATTCGAGGGTTGCCAAACTATGGCTTATGCCATGATTTTTACCAAGGGGCATGGCAAGGAAGCAGGCCCCAAGTCTACCTTAGCCAGATGTGTATTGAACATTGCGCTGTTGGCTTTATTCTGAACCACACACTAGCTGTCTAGCCAACTGAACTAACGAGTCCCCCTTACCATATATAATGCAACATTTATCAGAGAAATCACTGTGATATGAATGTCCAACATATATATTTAATACTTCTGTTTAGGTATTGACTCTTAACAATACTATTACTTACTCGTGTACATAACCGCAACAACAACAATACTTATATAAAGAGTGTCTTTAACATAAAAAAACACCCCAAGGTGCTTCACAGGAGCATTATAAAGCAAGATTTAACACTGAGACAAGTAAGGCAGGAGTGGAGCAGATGGCCAAAAGCTTCAAAGAGATAAGTTTTAAAGATTGTCTTAAAGGGAGAAAAGAAAGGTACAAGAGGCTAAGAGGTTTTTGGGAGGCAGGGGTCAGGAGGGGGAGGGGTAGGATCCCAGAGCTTAAGATCCAGGCAACTGAAGGCACAGTCACCAGTGATGGAGCAATTAAAATTGCTTAAGCGGCCAGAATTAGAAGATTGCAGATATTTCAGAGGGCTGTGAGGCTGGAGGAGATTACAATGATCTGAGGAGGGGCAAGGCCATGGAGAAACTCAAAAACAAGAATGAGAATTTTAAAATCGAGGCATTGCTTGTCTGGGAGTCTCCATAGGTCATTACAGGTAAACGGGGTTTGGCAAGTAGAACACGAGCAGCCGAGTTCTGGAGGATGTCAAGTTTACGGAGGGTAGAATGAGGGACTGTAGCCAGGAGTGCATTAGAATAGTCAAAGGCATGGATGATGGTTTCAGCAGCCAATGGGATTGAGGCTGGGATGGAGTCAGGTGACGTTACTGAGGTGGAAATAGGCAGTCTTAGTGGTGGCATGGAAATGCGGTCAGGGTCAAATATGACACCATGGTTGCTAGTGCACTGGTTCAGCCTCAGATAATTGCCAGAGAGAGAGGGGTAGTTCAGTAGCTAGGAAGTGGACTTTGTAATAAGGACTGAAAACAGTGGCGTTGGTCTTCCCAACAGATCAAAGAAAGAATTGATTGGTGACAACTGGCTTTCCATCAGTTATCATAGGCAATGACAATAAAAGTGGGAAATTGAACCAAGTTAAGATACACCTTTTGTGAATGTCAGCTAATCTTACATTCATATGAATACAACACAGTTGTTAAGAAAACTTACCTACCACAAGGCAATCAGTAAAATTAGCTACTCTAGTAATTGCATGATATTGGTGCTGACCTTTTGCTGTGTGACTGATAACAATTGCGGCATAAGAATATTTGGACCTGAACAAAGTTAATAATAAATATCACATGGAGGCCCTTCCACTCAGTTTGCATAAGTACTTTGTGAAAACAATCTACAGGGTTGATATTTCCTGGAACAGAATCCAAGCAGCATCTTGGTGGAACATGGGTGACCCAAGGGGGGACCAATCCATTTTGAGGACCGGGCCTCACTTGCATCAGGTTGGCAGGCTGGAGTCGGAAACTGAGCACCCTGGGACAAGTGACCGACTCCAGGCTGCCAGAAAATCAGGTAATCAGCTGCCTCAGAGCCAGAGGAGGTAGGTTGTAGGTTGGGGAGGGAGGTGGTGATCAATAAAGAAAGCCGGAACTGTAGCAGCTTCAGCCCAAGGTGAAAAGTCATCTTGTGGATCTCTTTGGCCAGTCAACAGCTGATAATGGTCATCAGATGCAAAAATGGCAATTGAGGTGTATTGATATCATAGGACCCTGATTGCCAGTGGGGTTACGGACCAAATATGGCTTTTCCAGCTACCTAGCAGTAGACCCCAGTGAATATTATCGTGCCACAGGCCAATAGCTCATGGCCTAACATTTTTGGGGGAATATCAACATTTGCTCTGGAATCGAATGAAGTCATTTCTGTCCTTTACAATAGGTAATTTTTGCACTCAAGAGTACATTTGCACATGTCTTGAGTTTTAGAGATAATGCATACAGAAGTACTTAAAATAAATAACAGAAAAAATCAGCTACTGTTAAATTATCAATTGTCTCTCCTTTTTCAGCAAAAGTCAAGCCCAACTGTGATCAGTGATCAGAAAAACATAGAAAGATAAATGGCACAGCAGGAAGCCATTCTACCCATGGTATCCATATCGAGCATAGAAAAGAGCTATTCAATCTTATACCACCTTACAGCTCTTGGTCTGTAGATCTGTAGGATAAAACACCTTGTGTTTTTTTTAATGGTGAGGGCTTCTTTCTGCCTCTACCACCCTTTCAGGCATTGAGTTCTAGACCCACACTTTAGGTGAAAAGATTACTCCCCAGCTCCTCTCTAATCATTCAATCAATCACTTTAAATCTATGTTCCCTGGTTTTTTTCCTCTCTTCTGGTGGAAATAGGTCCTTCCTATTCATACTACCTAGGTACCTCATATTTTTATATACATCAATTAAATATTCTCTCACCCTATGTTCCAAAGAAAACAACAATAACCTATGCAATCTTTCCTCCTTCCTGGCAACATCCTCGTAAATCTCTTCTGTATACTCTCTAGTGCAATCGCATCCTTTCTGTAACGTGGTGACCAGAATTGGCTGCAGCCTAACTAGTATTTTATATAGTTCTAGCATAACCTCCCTGCTCTTATACCCCAGGCCTCAGACAATAAAGGAAAGTATCCTGTATGCCTTCTTCACCACCTTATCTACCTGCCCTGCCACCTTCAGGGATTTGTGGGTATAAATTCCAAGGACACTGTTCTCCTTCACATCCCAGTATCTTACAATTTATTGTGTATTCCCTTTGCCTTGCTTGCCCTCTCCAAATCTATTATCTCACACTTCTGCAGATTGATTTCTATTTGAGACTTTTCTGCCCAACTGTCTAGTCCATTGGTAGTTTTCTGCAGTCTACAGCTTTCTTCCTCACTATCAACCACATAGCAATTACATCATCTGCAGACTTCTTAATCATGTCCGCTACATTTAAGTCCTAATCACTGAAATATGCAACAAAGAGCAAGGGACTCAGTACTGAACCATGCGGAATCAAACTGGAAACCGCCTTCCAGTCAAAAAAAACACCCATTGCCAACAAAATCCATTGCTTCCAGCCACTTAGCCAATTTTGGATCTAACTTGCCACTTTCCCTTGGATCCCATGAGTTTTTAATTTTCTGAGTAACCGGTCATGTGGAATCTTATCAAAAGCCTTACCAAAATCCATGTAGACTACGTCAAACATGCTACCATCATCAGCCCTCATTGCCTCCTCAAAGATTTTGTCAAGTTAGTCAGGCATGACCTTCCCTTAGCAAATCCATATTGATTGTCTTTGGTTAACAAGTCATCTCTAGTTGATGACTTATACTGTCTCAGAATTTTTTTCCAATAATTTGCCCATCACCAAGGTTAAGCTGATTGGTCTATAATTACGTGGTCATCCTTTCCTCCCTTTTTAAACAATGGTACAATATTAGCAGTCCCCCAATAACATGCCTGTAGCCAGAGTGGATTGGAAAATGATGGTCAGAGCTTCTGCTTTTTCTTCCCTTGCTTCCCTTAGCAGCCTGGGACACATTACATCCAGGTCTAGTGATTTATCCATTTTCAAGGATGCTAAACACCTTAATATTTCCTCCCTCACTATATTTGTCCCATCCAACATTTCGCACTCCTGCTCCTTAATTATGTCTGCTTCATCCCTCTCATGAAAACAGCTGCAAAAGTATTCATTAAGAACCATGCCCACATCTTTGCCTTTATGCACAAGTTATCTTTTTGGCCTATAATTGACCTTACTCTGTCCTTAGTTATCCTCTTGATCTTTATGTATTTAAAAACATCTTTGGGTTTTTCATGATTTCACTTGCCAATATTCTTTCATGCCCTCTCTTTGTTTTCTTAATTTCCTTTTTAATTTCACCCTGCAGTTTTTATATTCCCCTAGGCTTTCTGCAGCATTGAGCTCTTGGCACCTGGCATAAGCGTTCTTTTTTTTGGCCTTACTGTACTCTGCATACTCGTTGTCATCCAGAGGTTCTAGATTTGTGAGTCTCACCCTTTCTCTGTTGGGAACATATTAGTTTCAAATATCCTTTAGCTCCCCCTTGAATGCCTCCCACTTCTCTGGCACTGATTTACTTTCAAGTAGTTGGTTCCAGACCACTTGCGCCAAAAATTGGGCTTTTCACCAATTTAAAATTTTTACACTTATCAGTACCATTTTTCATAAATACTCTAAATCTAACTGAATTATAATCACTACCATTAAAATGCTCTTCCGCTGATACCAAACTGCCCCGAGTTATTCCCTAAAACTAAGTTTAAAACTGTCCCTTTGCTCCTAGGATTGTTACATATGGGCTAAAAAAGTTCTCCTGAATTAATTTTAAGAAATTTTCATCTCCTGTATCTTTTGCATAATAATTTATTCCAGTTAAGTTGGAATCCCATACTATTACTGACCTTTTGTTTTTGCGCTTCTCAGCAATTTGCCTACGGATTTGCTCTTCCATCTTTCACTAACCATTTAGGGGTTTAGAGTATACTCCTAGCTGTGTGATTGCCCTTTTTTATTCCTCAGTTTCCAAGTTTCCTTCTGTGCCCTCAGCTCATCTACGTTATTCATAAGGCTCCTTAAATTGCAGGATATGCCACTAATCACTGAACAACTCCTTTGTTGTCTATTTTCTTGCCTTCGTCTCCTCAATCTTCCATACTCACTTATTAACTTTCTACCTTCTATTTTCAGTTTTGTTTCTTTTCCTCCTGAATCTGTGCTCAGGTTCCCACACCCCTCCAAAACTAGATTATCCTCACCCCAACAGCACAAGCAAACCTCACCACCAAGATATTGCCCCCAGCCCCATTGAGGGGTAACCTGCCTGGCTTACAGAGGTGCCACCTTCCCCAAAACCGGTCCCAACACCCTAGGAATCTAAAGCCCTCCATTCCTGCACCATCCATCCTGCCGCGCATTCAGCTGCACTATCCCCCTGCTTCTGTACTCACTAGCGTATGACATCTGGAGTAATCCGGGCATTACTACCTTTGAGGTCCTACTTTTTAATTTCTCCCCCAATTCCCTGAAATCTGCCTGCAGGGCCTTTTCCCACTTTCTAGTGGTACCAATATGGACAATAACTTCTAGCTGTTCACCATCCTCCTCAGAACATTCAGCAGTCGCTCAGTGATATCCTGGACCCTGACACCAGGGAGGCAACATACCATCCTGGGGTCATATCTATGGTCCATTCCTCTAACTACTGAATCATATTAATTCACCATTTACTTTGCAACGTTCATGGGGAAAGAATTCCTCTGCTGATCTTTTTTAACAAATAATTATCAAATGTTTTCTTTATACTTAAAGTCATGAGTTTGTACAAATAACAAGCAGAGAAAATAATTTCCCCGTGTGCTTGTTCTTTCTATAACAGGAGTTAGAATCGTTTATAGGCTGGTCTTACCTCCTCACAATTGCCATTAGTGGATAACAATGACAATTTGAACTGATAAACAAGTCAAAGCATTTTTCCAATGTAGTATAAATTGTTACATCTCTCTATAATAAAAAATCTGAGTGAGTCTCTACTACTAATACCATTCAAATCCTACTGTGTAAGTACCTTCAATATGCTATCACTTTTGACAGTAGAGGAAATTTCTTGTGTACAACATGCAACAAAATTCGAAAGTTAGTTGTCATAAATAGGCATATTATTTTATTACACATACTCCACAGAGCAATTCTCCCTCTGGTGTGTTAAAGGATTGTCCTAAACTCGTTTCATATCCAGCATAAACCTATTAACAATCTGACCCTGCCCTCTTAGTGGAAATAAAAGATCCCATGGCACTATTTTGAAGAAGAGCAGGGGATTTATTCTCAATATCCTAGCCAATACCTATCCATCAATCAACATTACAAAACCAGATTATCTGATCATTACTACATTGCTGTTTGTGAGATTACTACATTGCTGAGTGCAAGTTGGCTCCTGTATTTCCTAAGTAAACAATGACTACACTTAAAAATACCCCATAGGTGGTAATGCGCTTTGAGAGATCCTGTAGTCATGAAAGTCACTATATAAATACAGTGAATAGTTGAAACCCCAACACAGATTCTTACAGGACACAGTCACATCCTGTCAAGTGGAGTACCTGTCCATTATCCTGACTCTCTGTCTGCTGTCTCTCAGCAAATTTCCTAACCAGGTCAATAATTTCCTTTCAATTTCATGAGCTTCAACTTTAGCTAACAGTTTCTAATAAGGACATTTATCAAATGCCTTCTGAAAGTCTATATAAATATCAAGCTTAGAGCTTCACCTCTTCATAAAATTCAATCAGGTTCTTCAGGCATGACCTGTCTTACAAATTTATGCTGGCTCTCTTTGATCACTCTTCGGGGCCATTATTTTCTTCAGTACTGCTCTTTTGCTTACAATAATTTTACTGATTCCCTGTCCCTGATTCAATATTAGTTTCCTTTTATACAAATGTGGCCTACCCACCTGCCTATTGCACCCTTGCAACGAACTAAAGCTCACATGGGCCCTGAAAAATCTCCGAAAATTGCTGCCTCAAGGGCCCCCGCATGCCGACGAGAACATTCTGGCCATAGTGTCTGCCTCAGATGCAAGGATTAAATGTGTCTTGTGCAGCCATCATTTTCATATAGGAAGTGCCTTTGTTCATGTAGCTGAATTGTAAATAAAGGCAATTCACTGATGAGACTGAGTTAGACAATGAAAATGAGGGGCAAGATGGGAGATAATTGGGGGGGTCATGTTGGGGGTTCATTTTGCACACTTGAATAAGTGGGGGACCTTGCATCACATCGATTAGCCATTCAATAGCTGAGACTTGGAGAGGGATAAATGTGAAATATATTTATAATAGTGCAGATTATGTACAGTGAACAAACATCTGTGTCACCATTGTGTATTCAAAACTTCTTAATTTTCTTAACTCTACTGCCATGTCTAGGTGCAGCCCTGACACCCGCAGCAGAGATGGGAGAAACCTGCTGACTGTTATGCCCTGTCGTCTGTGATGGCTTTGGCAGGTGTCCTCTGGAGGCCTGAGCCTTGGAGGGCCCCAGCCTGCTAAGGGTCTCCTGCACATCCTCTTCAGCCTGACCTGCTAGAATTGATGAGGTCACAGACAGAGAGGATTGGAGAGCCAGGGCACCTTGGAGTTTCCTGAGTGGATGCCCCTGGGGTATCTGGCTGGCACTCCTCCTCCCTTTGGTTACCCCAGACTCATCAAGGAGAAGGGGCATCTGGAGGGAGGTCGAGGTGCCCTGTCCCTCTCTCACCTAGCCATTGCTCAAAGCTAGAGCGATGGTGAGCAGGTCCAAGCACAAATCCAGCAGAAACTGCTGGACCTGGTCTCCAAGGCGGCCACCACCCTTCCCATGGAGACTTCGATGCACTCCCATGTCGGAGTCATCACATCAGTCAGAATGTGGATGGACTCCTCCCATCCTTCATTCCAGTTTGGTGACAGCCTCTGGCTGTCTGATTTTCCCCTGCCTGTCTTTGTATCTCCAACATTTCTTTCAAGGCCAATTGCAGAGGCTTGTCATTGGACTCTGACTCTGCAGGGGCCTGGTCTCCAGCAGTCCTCCAAGTGTCAGTGGCATTGGCTGTCACTGCCTCTGCCTGCTGTGGACACATGTCCATGAGGTGATCACCAGATTGTGACCCCCAAGACCCCTCTAGCACCAAGGTGCATATATCTGTGCTGACGGAGAGTGCAGATGAATGCAGCGACAGGTCATCAACAGATGCTGCCTCTGCCTTCTCATCTGCAGTGCTCTGGGGGCTGGGACTGAGGTGCTTGCTGCAACTCTTCCTTTGCCTTTCTGGCTGATGGCTAGAATAGAGAGAAGAGATTAATTAGTGATTGATGAGGCAACTCCCACACTACAAGTCACGCACAGTTATTATCTGCATGTGGCCGAGATATACCTAATGGACCCTCACTAGCTTGTTGGGGGAGGCTTCCACACAGGAGCAATCTCTGTCCTAAGCCAGCTCTACTGTCTGCTCCTTGTGGGAGGGTAGTGTCCTGAGTTCTGAGGTTTCCCCCTCCATTTTTGGTTCTCTCCCATCGATTGTAGGTGATCTTGTCCTGCATAAAGACAGATAGATTCACTGTGCACACTATGGATGAATGAGCATTTCAGAAGCATGCGTGCTGCTGTGTATGGTGTGCCCTCCCCAGTAAGGGATTAAGACACCATTTGTGCCGGATTTTACATGACATGGTGATCTTAAAGTGGCTGGCAGACATGCAGTGCCGATGTCCCATCTGCTGCTACTGCGTGAGATCCCTGTGGACTCTAAGCCTTAAGCTGCCTGATGCACTTAGGAGAGTGAGAGTCTTGGAGTGAGTAGAAGTTTCACTTACCCTGGCGGAGTGCATCAGATCATTCATTCATTTCCAGAAATACAGGGTGGTCCTTTCTGAGTGGCACGGGCAGTGACCTTGCTGGCAATCTCCTGCCAGGCTGGGATGGTCAGGTGGGAGGGCCTTCTGCTTTCATCACACCCAAAGAGAACCACCCACCTTTCTTGGACAGCCTAGAGGAGAATTCCCATGTAGGCCTCACTGAACCATGAGGCCGAGGGTCTGTTGCATTTGGTCGCTACAGTAATGCAGATGTTCAGGCCACTTTCTGGCCTGCAGTGAGTGAATACCTGTCCATGTGCCATTTAAATTTGGCATCAGGACCTTTGGCCCCATGAGGTAACGGTGGGGCAGATGAATCACTGCTCACCCCATCACGAGATTCGACAAGCTCCTCGTTGATGCATAATTAATAAGCTGAGAAATAGAAAATCGTGTGCAAAAATCCACCCTGCTGTTCAGCAGAAATCATGCTGACTATTCCATGCACTCTCCTCCCCACCGCATTTAGTCTCCAGAATGGGAAATTCCATCCATTGATTTATATATCTACTCTATTTTTTGATCTCTTATGGATGGTTAATAAGATATCTCTACTGTTCCTGGCCCAGTCTTGTACAGCCATTGCAAAATGAGTGCTAGTGTGCAGATGTATATTTTATAAGCTTACTATGGCTACAGTCCCTTATACTTACAACCATGTCCCTGAATATTCCCTCACTCTTCACCCCAAACCCTTCCAATTTCAGGTGGAATTGCAAATGAGAATCCCAGCCTTGTTTTCTATTCAGATCACATACCTTTTCTGTGCACTTAGCTATCTGCAAATTCCTTCCCTTTACTGGTATAATTTCACTGTCTTACTGAGATGATAATTTATATAACTTAACAAGTTTATGCTTCTTAATGATGTAGGTTGCAAGTCATTAAATCCATTAACTACATTAAACTCCATCAAACTCAGTGTTTAGAGTATTAGTTATCTTTTCCTCTCCCTTCTTCTTCTCTTCCACCCAAGAAATGCTGACTACCCTCTAATCCTAGATTATATAGAATACAACAAACTACAAATATATTACACATTTATACTGAGTTATACAAATAGATGCCACAATTACATCTTCATCTTTATTTCAACTGACCAAAAGAATGGCTCAATAACAGAAAGTTCAGTGCATGTTGGAATCCTTCTGTTAGTTTTGTCTAGTTATGGTAAAAACAGTTTTAAAGTACAATCTTCCTTCCACTCCTTAAAACTCAAACTTGTAGTTGATTTCTCCATTCAAATAATGATGGCACAGATTGAGAATGAAAATCATTCGTAGTCCAGGGAACTCAGCTGTAAACAAGAGTATTGATGGTGCATGCATGATACAGAATTATAAGGACCAGTACCTCAATGTGTAAACTGTTGATTATATCCTGCACTTTTGCAAGTGCACCTAGTATGCAAAAGTCCTATTGCCTTGACAAATGTACGAGGTGTCAAAATATGTGCCATTACAAATTGTTACAGTCTGTTTTGTACCTTAGCAGTATGATCTTCCTAAGATGTTTAAAACAAAACTCCATGATCCAAAGATAACAAAATGAAAATCAGATTAGCATGATTTTATTTCCTCAAGAGTGGGAGAAAATTTAAAGAATTATTCCCTATAGTTTAAGTCATCAACATGTCTCTCTAACGGCCTGGCTGTTTAATGCAAACCTCCTCACATACTCCACTTTAGAATAAACAAGATCATTTTTCTTTGGCCTGTAAGCATTTTTACCAGGATAAATTCTTCTGAAAAATTTCCTCTAACTTTCTAGACCTAGAATGCTTGAAGCTACCCCAATAAAAGACATTTTCTGAAATGGCAAGAGAACAGATTATTCTGTTTGGCTTCTGAACCTGCACTGATTGAGTCTTTAATTCTCATTTGGTGGATGGAAGACTGTCTCATTTTTGGCAAATCATTGGGCACACTTAATAGGACAAACTCCTTCATAAGTGAGTAAATTACAGGAATAAATCATAAGGCAGACTTCCTACCTAACAAAATCTGTTCCAGTGGCACAAAACCAGCATAAGGGAGGCAGGAAATTGAACCATTTTGCTGGGCCTCAACTTGAACTGTGCTGTGTGGTAATTTCCTGCTGGTCTTTGATGCCAGCCTAAAGCATTCTAGCTTTTGCAGGAAATTAATGTGTGATTACCTGTATAAAACAGGTGATTCTGGGCAATAATGACCACTAACATCGGGTCTTTCAGGAAGTGATTTTGGAGGATAAAGAAGTAAATAAAAGGATGCAGAAAGAGTTCACTTGTACTAGAGCTGAACTTCCGCTACCCATGAAACTGTATATAGACTCATACACACACCTATTTGTCGTGGGACAACTCCCTTCTCAGATTCTGGTGCTGTAGGGAAACTGGGAACTGCCTGCTGGAACCAGACCTGCAGGCATCAGTTACAGGCCACCACAACAGTGGGCTTTTGTGCCTCCAGATCCTTTCAAACTATCACAGAGAGTGTCAACAACATTCATGAATTTAGGGGACGGAGCTGCATCCAGAAAATGTGTTATTCAGCATGACTTTGCCCATTGAAAAAATTATAGCAAAACAAGACTGTCTTGCACATTTCCTCATCACAGGATCCCTAAAGTGAAGGGCATTATTAACGGTACCAAGTAGCCATTTGGGCTTCTAAACAGGATGCAATGGTTTTAAGAACTACAAATACTTCCACTGCATCAATGTGCAGATGATTAGCAATCATCAACACAAGACAGTATAGGTCAGTTGTCGCTTCCCAGGCAGATGTCATGATTCCTTTATTTTAATCCTTGAATTGAATGAGAAAGCAGAGTTGAAAGCTGAGTGAGAAAGTAATAAGAAATTTTTACATACCCATACCCCTCAGATACAATAGCCAGGAGAGAAATATATTAAGCTTCCTCATCTGACACCTCCACCTATGTGCCCTGAGGCACCTAATACACAGCAGTCTGAATATCCACTGCCAGGTATTGATTGCAGTAACGTTAAGTAGGTAATTGAGTGTGGAAAATATTTGGGAGATCAATACCTACAGAACTCCACCAAACTTGCGCTTCAGCGAAACTTCTGGGATGGGTGTGGGCAGTGATATTGAAGACGCCTACCTCACCTCAGTGAGTATTTCAATGACAGATGCATTTGTGAAGTATGGGCATCGTTTCCACCATTTCATACCATTTGAACATGCAAGATGACATTCTAAAGAATGCCCATTTGATATGGATGGCCTGATGTGTTTGGGAATCAGCTATCAGCAAATTAAAAGACATAGTTACATAACTTTATGTCATTATCATTATTCAGTCATTATCTGATTATTTTTGTTAATTTGTTTTCTGTTTTGTTTCTGCTTGTAAATAAATTCTTATGAAACTTAGTGCTGATTTTTCACATTGCTTATATAGATGAGAATTTCTGTTTCTCGACACAGCGAGTTATGACGATCCAGAATGCGCTACATCTAAATGATTTTTATCCCACAGCATTCACATAAACTAATTAGCACCCAAAATCTGACCATAGAAGTTGGGAAATCAAATGCTATCATTCATATATATATAGAAAATAAAGTCTTTGAATGTACTTACAGCCAATCATCATCATAGCCACAGCAAAAATCTTCTCGCCATCAGTTGTTGGAGCAATGTTACCAAACCCAATACTGGTGAGGCTGGTCATTGTAAAATAGAGTGAGGCAATGTATACAGAGTCTTTACTCGGTCCACCTTCCCATTTTTCTGTCCCACTTGTATTAAAATGATACGGCATCCCTACGGTTTCTCCTAACTGATAGAGCCAGCTGTCTGTTCTGATTCTGTTTAGTTCTTCATCGATCACTTCATAATCCCCAATGCTGTACCAGATGCAAGCCAGCCAATGAGCTGCAAGCCCAAAAACACACACAAGTAGTACTAATACAGCTGCTCCATATTCAATGTAATGATCCAACTTCCGTGCTACTCGGCCTAAACGAAGAAGCCTAACAACTTTCAGGGAGCTGAAGAGACTGCTGATGCCCTGCAAAAATGATATTACATATACATATATAAGTAAATATATAAGCACTTGCAAAATAAAATTAATAATGACAGAACATTTGAACTATTTCCAAAGCTATACATCATATTTTTAGTCCTCCTATATTATATAGGCACTTATAATTGCAAGAGATTGGGCTGTTGAGGGGGGGCAAGGTCATCATGGGAGACAGTACAAGAGAGATGTCAGGCTTGTCGGGGATGAGGGAGTGTGGAGACACATTGAGGGAGGGAGGGGGGCGAGAGATCAGGGTAGAGCAGGAGGAAAGGGATGCCATTGCAGAAGGGAGGGGGAGAAGGATCAGGCTTAGTTGGAGAAGGTAGCTGTAATCAGCTGCAGGGGAGGCCAAATGCAGCACTCTTGTTCCTCTTGGCCCACAAGGAGCATCGTAAAAGACAATTAACCTTCTTGGCTCCTGCTTCCCTATTTCTGAGGGCTTCTTAAGCCCTGAGGAACTCACCCTGCAACTGTTAAATTTAAATCAGGCTCACAATTACACTGTGGGAGTCTGAAATAAATATATTAATGTCCCATGAGGTTCCAAACCCACCACTGCAGAAACATCAATGTACATAGCAGGTTGGGGATGCATTTCCTGTTAGATTAATTTTACTCACTCACACCACCCCCACCATCTACTGGTTATTGGGCAGGGGTGGGGGGGTGGATGTTAATATTGAATGCAGAGTTTTTCACAGCCCTTGTATGTTTTGCATGAAAAAATATCAGTTACCCCTCAACAGCTTAACGAGTTAGCAGATATGTGAAAAACTAATTGTCGGATTGGATATGCAAATCAGAAAACAGGCTAATTTGACTCTTTATTAGCAGCTTGAGCTATTAAGGGATATAAAACATAGTATTACAAAAAGGAGGTGGGAAGGCAATATCTCCATAGTGAGCTATGACTGTCCTGTCATCACTGTGAAACAGCAACCAAGGATGAGTCAGAATAGTCCATGTCATTGTGAAAATAACCTCTAGAACTCAATGTCACCCACAGATTGAGGTTCATCTTATTCAACTGTCATTGGTACAGCCTTAACCACAAATTTAAGGAAATTCGGAAATATTATATGCTGTTTTATTTCATATGTGAATTAGCATTTCTATTTTTCACACCTGTGATATTTCAATAATATGGAAAATGGCATTTATCCAATCACATTAATACAACGAATAAAGATTATATGGGCGTCCTTATGCAACTCATAAAAAAAGTCATGCAATGGTTAATGTTGTCTTTAGCTGCGCACTGTGTATGCATAGGCAAGCAAATGGTAAAGAAAGCCATAAAAATTGTACAAAGCATCATAAACCTGACACAGTGGCTATACTAGAAATAACCTTTATACATTTTTATATTGGTTGTAAATGATTCATTCAGAATGCAAATAATCAAACCTATGATATATGATATTAATGACCCAGACCTAGATATACAGGGCACAATTTCAAAATTTTTGGATGATACGAAACTGGGAAGCATTGTGAGGAGGACAGCATGCAACTTCAAAAGGATGTAGACAAGTTGGTGAAAGGGGCAGACAAGTGACAGATGAAGTTCAATGCAGAGAAGTGTAAAGTGATTCATTTCAGTAGGAAGAACACAGACAATATAAAATAAAGGATACAATTCTAAAGGGGATGCAGGAGCAGGGGCTTGGGTATAGACATGCATAAGTCATTCTAGGTGGCAGGACAGGTTGAGAGCATGGTTAATAAAGCATACAGTATCCTAGGCTTTATTAATAGGGGCATAGAGCACAGGAACAAGGAGGTTGTGTTAAACTTGTATAAAAACTGGTTCAGCCTCAACTGGAGTATTGCATCCAGTTCTGGGCACCACACTTTAGAAAAGATGTGAAGGCATTAGAATGCAGAAAAAACAGTTGTTCCAAGATGTGGAACTTCAGTTATGGAGACAGATTGGAGAAGGTGGGACTGTTTTCCTTGGAAAAAGGTTGACAGAAGGTTTGACAGAGGTGTTCAAAATCATGAGGGGTCTAAACAGAGCAGATAGGGAAAAACTGTTCCCACTGGTGGAAGGGTCGAGAACCAAAGGGCATAGACTCAAAGTAATTGGCAAAAGAAGCAATTTGGACATGAGGAAAAACTTTTTCACGCAGTGAGTGGTTAAAATCTGGATGTACTGCTTGAGACTGTTCAATCAGGCATTCAAGATGGAATTGGGTTACTATCTGAAAAACAAGAATGTGCAGGGTTATGGAGAGAAAGCTGGGAAATGGCACTAGGTGAATTGCTCAGCCACAGAGCCAGTACAGACATGACAGGCTGAATGGCCTCCTTCTGTTCTGTGATTCTGTGAAGTTAGCTAGACAGACCTTTGTACATAGATTTTCTGGCGTTCTTTCTCCACATTTCTCAGCTACATTTAGCTGCACTAAGTTAATACAGCATAAATAATACAATCTATCGTCAATACCAAGCAACACAAGGCGAGCATTATAAAAACATTTAGCCCATCATTACTTTCAAACACTTAAGAGAAGGTACATTAAACATAACTTATGAAATAGAAAGCCTACTTTAGTTACGGCATGATGATTCCAGTTCTTCAAACCCCAAAAGATAGTCAGAAGAGGGTTAAGCCACAGAAATAAAGAAGCATGCAAATGGAAAAAGTAGAAAGCAAGAAGAAAATAAAGTATAAAAACGTGATTTAATGCTGGTGCAAATGTCACAAACGATTGTAAATCAATTACAGTTCATTATTTTACACATTACAAATCAATATAAAAAGAGAAAACACTGTTAGCTGCAACATCTTTTTGTATTCTGCATACATCTAGAAACTCAGTATCACAATGTAGCATGTAAATGCTGTTTGATGTACACAATAAAAACAGCATTTCAAACCTTTCATCAGCACTATTCTCAGTGGACAAGCGTTTTATACACAAACAAGGTATGAACATGGATTTCTTCAGAATTCAGCAAACAACCCATTGCAATTATTATTTTTTACAGAAGCGGATGCTTAGCAACATGGATAAGGCCAATTGAATGAATGAATAGGAATGATGTAACTCCCACAGGAGTTTAAACAAAGCAACCACATCATCAGGATCACTGAGCACAACTGAGCAAAGGGCCAAAATGCCATTTGCACCTTTGCATTCTATTCCTTGGATTAATATTACAGCATTGAAGAACTTGTTCACGAATCCTCCTCAACACATTGTCATCTTGACAGCAGTGGCACAGAAGTGTAAACAAGTAAATACTGTTCCAACAGTGCATAATTTCATATTATGCTGTAGTATAAAGCATATTTTAGCACTATAGTTCTATTATGTCGGGGAAAGAAATAATTGTATTAATGGATTACTACTAAAATTTCAGACCTTCATAAATGCTAGATAATGACCATCTCAAAGAAGAGAAAGCCAAGCCATCTCCCTCAACCTTTAATTGCACCACTATCACTGTGCCCCACACCATCAGTATCTTGGAGGTTACCACTGATCAAGTAGACCAGTCATATCAGCTGGGTTCTATACGAATGGTTCATTTCCCGACCCCTCAAAAGTTCTCCACCTTCTACAAGACTGAAGTTAAGAATGTAATGGAATATTCACCACTGACCTCGATGAGCACAGCTGTAACATACAAGAAACTCAATATTATCCAGGTAGGAACTATTTGTTTCATTGGTCCCTGTGTCACTGGATTCAATACCCAGCTAATCACCATCTGGTCTTGTTGCACTGGTTGTATTAGGACAGTAAGGCAGCAAATCGACCAGTTTCCCAAGCCCCCCTCCCTCACCAACATTTAAATATGACAGGGTAAGAAAAGGGTGGGCAACTGAAACATTGCTCAGGTGATAGGACAATCTAGATATCCCTGCCCCGCATTCATAGCTCCAATACTGCTGGCAATGGGAAGTTTACTCGGAAAAATTTGGTTTACATATCATCACTAGGAAATATTGACTTTGGCCAGCCAATTACAATCTTAGTTTTTACTGAATTGCTTTCTAATTGAAAAGAAATGTATTTTAATGGTCCATTCTGTTAATTTTACTTGTTTAAACATGGTAAAGAATCCTCCAAGTTAATTTAAGAAACTTAATGAATATTGAAGTAGATTTTCAACTTCAACTATGGGCAGAAATTTTCTCTCGCCAGGCAGGCATGCGCCCAACCCCGACGAGAGTAAAATAGTGCACGATGACATCGGGCAAGCATCCCAACGTCATCATGCACTCTCGCGATATTTCGTTCGGCAGGCACACACGAGAGGCAGCAGCGCGCCCACCAGCAAGTAAGAGGTCTATTAAGGCCCTTAATCAATTAATTAAATTTGACTTTCGTTGCCCGTCCAACCTTTTGGTTGGCCGGCAGATGAAAAGGCCAAGCGGCCTTTGGATTTTTTATAAAGCCTCATCCATAGGTGGGATGCAGTTTCCAACAGGAACTAAAAATTAAATTAAAAGGTTGAAATCTCATTTATAACATGTCCCTGCTCATGTGGCAGAGTCACATGAGGGGACATGTTTTAAACATTTTCATATTCTTTGTCTATGTTTTTAAAACTCTTCAGCTCCATGAGGCAGCTCTGTGCCTTCAGGGAGCTTTCAGAGCACGCACCGGCGCACGTGTCCAAACATCCACGCTCGCCCTCCACCTGCCCCCACCCCGTCAGCGCTCAGTGTTCAGCGCACGATACACGCTGATTGGCCGTTAATTGGCCAATCGCCGGCGGTGGTCAGTTTTGCAACCGCTCCCTGGCCTGCCCGCCGTGCCCACCCGACGAGGTAAAAATCCTGCCCTATGTGTAGTAATCCGGCAGAGCAGATTATCCACCCTTAATCAGATCTGCCTGGTTTACGCTTCATTAATTTCTATAAAAGGAGGGTGTTCCACTCCGCCAGATTACCACACAAACAATTAAGATGAAAATCTACCCCACTAATTTATTCTTACACTGTAAGGTCCCACTGAATCTTCAATTTTCTTCCCCCCTAAAGGAATGAGGTTCAGTTCTGAATTTACCAGAGTATTAACCGGGGAAATATCACAGCCAAATCTCATCTGACATCCATTCAGAAGCACTTTCTAGAAAGAGTAACTGGATAATACTCAGGATAAAAAATATAGACTTATTTTTCTCCTTGCTAGTCTGGAGCTGAGAGAAGTTATTTGACAGGTCTTATTTTACAATCCATAGATTACAAGGCAAAATCATCAGATACCAACCTCATCCACATTTTCAAATGCGTTGATGACATCATACGGCAAACAGGAGAGGAGATCTATAACAAACCAAGTCTTCAAATAATTCATACGGATGAGCTTTGGGTCTGAAATTACCTCTCCCGCTGGCCCGACGAAAGTGGTATGAAAATTGAGGACAATGTCTACCAAGAAGATTACATCAACTATACTGTCAACCACCAACCAAGTCACATTGTTTTGTTTGGTCTTGAAGGAGACATTGTATGGAACCATGATTGCAGTGTAGAAGGTCAGAATCAGGATTATCCAATCCCAGGAAGTTTTGAATGCACAGTAATGCAAGATGATATGTGGTGGAGTCTTTGGTGCCTCTTGCTTGTATTGTGGAAGGATTTCAGACCCAAGTTGTAATACCTGCACAACAAAAATAATTATGATTATTAATTAGTAAAACATTGAGATTAATAACAGTAGAATCCAGTAGTGCACTTCTGGGGGGTGTTAGCAAAATGCCTGGATTAGTTATATCTGCCTAGAGATCCAAAGGCCTTGGAGACAGCATGATCCAAATAATAGAAGCAAGAAGGTGCTATGGCATGTAAAGCTATGATTTTGCTTCAAAAAAACTCAAATTGATGTATGCTACAGAGGACTAAGAAGAATCTAGAAAGTATTTGGTAAATTGATCTTAGAACACAGATTTGTACCAGTGCTTTGAAAGACTTATTCAGTTTATCCTTACTTGTCCTTTCCCTATATTTTTTGAAAAGTTTCCTTGCCAAATATTTATCCACTTTTATTTATAGCATGTGTAGACTTAGCAGGCATCTTAAAGCACTGTCAACACTAACATGCAAAGCACACAGATCACCAGGTAGCTCAGTGCGCTTGTTGCAAAGGTGTGGGACATGGTTTCTATTTGTCCATATAGCCTTGTTTATTGTCATGAAGGTCCCTTCTCTTTCAAAGGGCATTGTGGATTTTGCTCCCACACTGTTTCTAGTAAAGCATCTTATGTCCTAATAACCCACTGTATAAAAGAAAACCTTGCTAACTTCTTTCTTTATTCTTTTGGTGCTGATAGTAAATTTATGCCCTCCAGTTATCCATTCACCAACCAATGGAAATAGTGTTTTCCCAATTTTCCTTACCAACCCCCTCATAAGTTTCAATACTTCTATTAGATCTCCTCTGAATCTTCTTCATTCTATTGCAAAGGCCACACCCCCGCCCCCCTCCCGCAGATTCTCTAACCATGCCTCACAACTGAAGCCTTTCATGGCTGATATCATGTTAGCAAATCTCTTCCATCCTCTCCTTCATCTTGACTGTATTCTAACTGCAAGATATCAAGGTTTTCTGTAGACTTACCTTTAGTCCTTTGTTTTTGTACCCAATGCCACTGCCTGTAAAACCTGGGATGCCAGGTATGTTTTTTTATAATTAACATTCTTATAAACTTGACCTGCCCATCTTAAAGGTTTGTGTATTTGAAGCACCTGCTCTCTCTGCTCCTTTGCTTTAAAAAAAGGTTTTGCTATTTAATACATCTTTCTCCTCATGCTTCCTCCCAAAAGCTTTCACTCCATGGCTGGAATTTTCCCTGAACTGCAAAGGCAGGTGTGGAAAAAAAACGTTCTTCCCACTAGCTGCAAGGGCAGTTCTTTGCACTGTATCGTCTGCTTCCCCCCTCAATAATTAAGAGACGCATTGTATCACTGGCCAGTGGCTCTGACTCATCCGCCATGCCGTCACCTCACTCCGGGTGTCATATCTAAACTGCAGGCCACGCATACACTTCACAATGCTTGCAGCCCAGGACTGTTCCAGTGAAGACATGGCAAGACACAATGCAGGAACTCACCAAGCCTCCTTAGACAACACCTTCCAAACACAAGACCACTATTATCTGGAAGGACAAGGGCAGCAAACACATGGGAACACCACCACCTGGAAGTTCCCCTCCAAGCCACTCACCAGCCTGACTTGGAAATAAACACAATTCCTTCACTGTCGTTGGGTCAAGATCTTGGAACTCCCTCCCTAACAGCACTATGAGTGTACCCACACCACATGGGCTGCAACAGCTCAAGAAGGCAGCTCACCACCAACTTCTCAAGGGAAATTAGGGATGGGCAATAAATACTGGCCTAGTCAGCAACATCCATCCCATGAAAGAATAAAAAAAATCATAAGCTATCACATATTCACTGGCATCTCACTCATTGCCAGCTCAAGGGGCATCACCACTCACACACAGCCTCACATCTCCATTTGGCCTCCTCCCCTCTGGAGGCTGCCTCCACAGCCCTTACCATGTTGAAGCCACTTACTCAGGTCACCATGTGTCCCCACACACATCCTGGGATACCCCCCTTCCTCAAGCAAGCCCTAGCCCTGTAGCCATTAAAAAGTCAGCCTTACTGCTGGGCTCGTAGGTAAAGACCTGCTCATGAGGCCCCTAAAAGTGATGTGGTGCTGCCTGCAAAGCCTGGCGCTGATGACTGTGAGTGCTGCCCGAAGCAAGGTAGGCAAACAAGCCTTGAAGTCCCGAGCGAAGCGCAGGTCACCAGGTACACGTTGCTTATGTACTGTTGTGAAACACGTCAGCGTGCAGCCATGCCAATGTGAGTTCATGATCTAGCGTGGGGGAATGATTCCGGCGAGCAGAGCTTATAATGAGTTGCTAAAGTATTGAAATTAGGTTTCCAACGTGCGGCAGAGGGAAACATGGCCCGCCATTGACGGGTGGAGTGGACAATTGCAAACTGGTTTTACGACGATGTGAAACCGATTTTTCCGATCTCCCGTTACTTTCCGCCCCTGCCTGCTGTGACGCCCAGTGCAAACGGGAGTGGAAAAGCCCAGCTCACATTTCTCCACATTAAATTTCATCTGACAACAAACTGCCCAGTTTAATTTATGTCCTTTTGAAATGACTTACAATCTGGTGAAGTTAAGTGTTATATTTATTATTTTATTTTACAGATTTTTTTTTTATTCATTCACGGGGTGTGGGCTTTGCTGGCTAGGCCAGCATTTATTGCCCATCCCTAGTTGCCCTTGAGAAGGCGGTGGTGAGCTGCCTTCTTGAACTGCTGGTTCATGTTTGCTAGTAACTTTACTTCTTAGTTAAGCTATGTTAGTTATTTTTATCCTTAATTAGTGCTGGGAAATCCTGAGGGGAAAGATCCACAGAAACCTCGCATACTTTGCCTAATTTGGATTTCTGCAAATCTTCTGCCAAACCACAGTAGCCAATCGAGGGAATTCTAGGAAATTCTTGGCATATATGTTTTATTGGCAAATATCCTTTGTTGGCATATTTGAATTGCATTAGGTAACGAGGAGTATGGAATGGTATCCATTAGTATTCATAGTGCAGTACTTTCCAAACTATTTTTCAATATGACCCCATTTTAACAGTTGAAAATTAAAATGACCCAAGATGCCAACAAAAACAAAACAGCAATAAAGCGGCATAATAACATTCATTATATAATTATTAAAGTAAGTGTATTGCAGATCTATATACAATACATCATATAAATATGAAAATCGGTGATGAAAATCCCGGACCTATGGTGACCGGGTTGCCACTGGTCGCTAAATCCACATCTGCCTCCATTGCCATCGCTCTGGGGAACCTCTGACATTTTTACGTGGATGCATAGTTACATCACAACTTGGCTCATCATGGCTTCCACAGCCAAAGTGTCCAATGTCAGGAGTTCATCTTATAATTGATTACTTCCTACTGCTGGGGCAATACAAGGTGGCAGGTGTGGGGTTGTGGGGATGGGGGTGGAGGGGCAGGGGCGGCAGGTTAATGTGATTTGTTTCTCATGACCCCATTCACTGTTTCATACTTTGGGAACTGCTGTTCAAGTACATACCCCAACAAAAAATAGGATTGCTGTTTGCCCCAAGGGCTGCATCTTAGATACCTAGGGTCAAATTTCTGTTCATAAGAAGTCACCCCAAATCATTGCGATTCTTAAGAGCTAAGGGTGGGATAACTATCAAAGCTTCATTAACACAGAGGTGGTGAGCTTCCAAAACAGACATCCAGAGGCTGCTCACTAAGTTTCAGGCCGAGGTGCTCCAGCCCCTTCGTGGTGTGATCGGCCGCGAGAGATCCAGCAGCCCAGCCAAAAGTAGATTGACTTTTTGGAGGACCAGACAATCCCAGTGTCAGGCAGGGACGGAAAATCTCATCCTTAGGGCAAGATTTTTACCTCGACGGGTGGACACGGGCCCGACCCACTCGAGTGTAAAATGACGTTGGGCGAGCAACCCGACATCAACTCGCAGTCATGCGACATTTCGGTCAGCAGCGCGCCTGTCAACAAATAAAAGGCCTATTAAGGCCATTAAAAAGGTACTTACAGATGGCGGGCAGGCGAAAACGCCATGTGGCATTAGGAAGCCTCATCCAAGGGCAGGATGGTGGTTCCAAAAGCAAATAAAAATAAAATTAAAATTTTAAAATGTAATTAATAACATGCCCTGCTCACGTGACAGAGTCGCATGAGGGGACATGTTTTATAACATTCTTAAATTCTTTTTTTTAAAAACTTTATCACCCTGAGGCAGCTCTGTGCCTCAGGGATACTCTCAAGCATGCACTCGCGGACATGCATGAAGTTCGCGCTCACCCCGCTCACCTTCCTCCCCCGCTGCCTCTCACGTTTAGGCCCATCAGCATGAAATCGTCTTCCGGCCTCGATCGCGGGCAGAAGTCAGTGTCCCGCCTGCCCTGCCGAGCCCGCCTGACAAGGGCTCAATTCTGCCCTTAGTCTCCAGGCTGCTCGGGTAAGTTATCAGCTGGAAGATTCAGGTGGGTTTTGAAAATATAGAAGGAGGGAGCTCAGAGCGCAACAGTCCAAACTTATTTGAAGCCCGGTAGAGATCTCCTGCATCACCTGGCTCAAGAAAAATAACTATTACACATGACTGTAAAGATCCCAATTTCTTGCCCACCAGGTTCTGTGAAGTGCCGTGTCCAGTATACACACTATTTAAAGGGACATCAGTAGGGTTCAGGAGGGCTGCGGGTAAGTTTGTTTCTGAAGGAAACTGGAGGCAAGAAGATGGAAGGAAGACATAGGAAGACGGCCCCTCAGTTTTTCGGCTCTTCCTTGGAAGTCATGCTGGAGGCGGTGAGAGCCAAAAGGGAAATCCGCTTCCCTGTGAATGGAAGGAAAAAGCCAGCCGCCTAAACAAAGAAGGTGTAGCTGGTTAAAGGCAAAATACTGCAGATGCTGGAAAGCTGAAACAAGAACAAAAAGTGCTGGAAAAACTCAGCAGGTCTGACAGCATCTGTGGAGAGAAAGACAGAGTTAATGTTTCGAGTCTGTACGATTCTTCTTCAGAGCTAAGGGAAGTAAAAAAGTGGTGAAATGTTCAAGTGGAGTGGAGCAGGTGAAGCTGGATAGAAGGCCAGCAATAGGTAGAAGCAAAGGAGAGATTGCCAAAGATGTCATAAACAAAAGGACAAAGGGGTGTTAATGATGGTGTTACTGGAAAAAGGAGGTGCTAACGATGATGTTAAGGATAGAAGGCAGAATGTGATAATGGCCAGACTAGGGTAAGCACTTTGGGAAAAACAACTTGAGCAAGTGACAGATGGCCCTAGTGGGGTGGGGTGGGCAGAGGGGAAGGTGGTGGGAAAAAAGATCAAAAATAGGCTAAAAGATGAGGATAAAACAATGAATAAAGATGAAAATAAAATTTTTAAATAATAATAAAAATAAGTGGAAAAAATTAAAAATGAATGTTAAAAAAGGGGATAAAAAGGGGTGAGAATGGAGGAGAGAGTTCTTGGTCTGAAATTGTTGAACTCAATGTTAAGTCCAGAAGGCTGTAAAGTGCCTAATCGGAAGATGAGGTGCTGTCCCTCCAGTCTGCATTCAATGGAACATTGCAGCAGGCCAAGGACAGACATTTGGGCATGAGAGCAGCTTAGGGTTTTGAAATGGCAAGCAACAGGAAGATCTGGGTCATGCTTGTGGACAGACCGAAGGTGTTCCACAAAGCGGTCACCCAGTCTGCATTTGGTCTCTCCAATGTAGAGGAGACCGCATTGGGAGCAGCAAATGCAGTAGAACAAATTGAGGGAAGTGCAAGTGAAGCGCTGCTTCACTTGAAATGAGTGTTTGGGCTCTTGGACATGCACTTGGTGACTTGCCACATCTGATTCTCCATGCAGGCGGCCACTCTTTCCAGCAAGGTGGACATCAATGCAAATGCCTGAGACATCTTGGCATTCAAGCTAGTGATGGCCTCTTCCAATCTCTCAAGGTGTGCACTGTTTCTGGAAACACTGACAGAAGCATACACATTTCTTTTGGTGCTCTGTAAGTTCCTTTTTGCGGATGGCTCCTGAGGTTGTTGAGATGGAGATTTAGGGAGGTGCCTGAAGAGAAACGAATATCTGGAACTGCAAGATGGCTGGTTGGAGGAGCGCTGTGCAGAAGAATGCTAGAGAGGTAAGAGAATAATGAATGCCACCTGAAAGTGGCATGACACTCACCTTTTCTGATATATTGAAAGTATTAAACCTTTTCTGATGCTGAGACCAGCCTGGGCACCATACCCTTGCTGCTCACAACCTCTGCTACTTCCAGCTACCTTGCTCAGTGTGATTTGGCTCTCATCTGTAGCTTTTGCAGCAAACAAAAACCCATCATTCTGTAGATTTCATTTATTTCCATTTATTATCTCTGAATGCAAAGCATTTCACTGGTGCAGACATTGGAGATCTCTACCACTGGATTCATAATGGTCAGAATTGTTATTGTATAAACAATGCCCTCCTAATTACAACGGTGTCAATGTTTATTAACAAAATGTTCTATGCACCACAGATGATTTACAACACTGATGGCATTCAGGTGAGAAGCTACCCCACAACCGTCAACAATAAAGTTCACAATTATGTCCTCAGATGGCTTTGGATCTATTGGCATTACAGCATCTCCTCCCATTCTCCTTTACACAAAAAGGTAGATCAATCTCAACTGAAGTTCAGCTGAGAACTCTTAAAACTAAAGACAGCAAACTTGAGTACCAGGTATGCCTGAAGTTCCACAGTTGTGATGCTTGCTGACCACATTTCCAAGTGAAAATTCAATTTTTAAACTTCTTTGAGAAATCAAGCCATACATATTAGAAACACATGAGAAACAAACATTAACCATACTTCCCATTCCTGCCCTGTCCTGCTTGTAGCTACTCCTACCAGGAGATCTACTTCTTAAGAAGATACAAAAACTTGAAGTTAGTACTATGCAAGCATATAAAGGATGCCAGGGACATTAAGTCTTTAATAATTCATGACATTAGGGCACTTGAGATCAGAAATTTAAAAGAGAAAAATTCCTTTCTGTGGAAGCATAGCACACATTGCAACAACTCATCTTGATGACAAAGGTATGTGCTTATTCAGTTCAGATAGCTGGTAATTGCTAACCCCAGCATCATAACCAAGACTTCAAAGCACTCAGCATTTGAAGAGGATGGCAGTTTTGAAGTCTTAGCGGGATTTTTACCATGGAAACTAATTACAAACATTACCTAAGAATCAAATCAATAAGTCAAAAGGACCAAACACCACTTGATAAGCATTTAATAACAACCAATGTCAAAAGCCCATTCTTTCTTTCTACTTTTGTGAAATTATTCTCTTTCAATTAAATAGTGCATTTAGCAAAATGTACATTATGAACAATGTTAAATGTTCTGTGATTAATGCCCAATAAAATTTGTATTATTCAGTTTCTTTGCATCTGGATGGACGGCTGTCATTACAGTTCTCTTACAATCTTCATTGCAGGATTCATATAGGATTGCGCTAATCCTATATGATATTTGCTGTTTGGCAGAGGTGAATTTGATTCAACTTTAACTATTGACCATGAGAATTTTGCAGAAAACCAAAATTGAGAAATACATAATCTGCTTTATAATTTAACATTCAACAATTGCAAAATAGAAAGAGCTTCACATATAATGATTTGCTTCTGAAAAACAATCACTTGTTATATCAGCCGCTTTTGCACACAAGGTCAAACAAACAATGAAATAAACGAACAGTTAATCTGCTCATGATTGCATTTCAATACCTCATTGCTGAAAAGTGACCTATAGCTGATCTTCAGGTTTCACCACCAGGAAAAAATATTGACAAGGCCAAGGATTTATTATTACAAATGTAGATTATAATGATGAATAATTTGATGAATACTTCAAACTCTTAACAAATGGTTTGCTTTCCAGATGTGTTTACAGAATGACCATATATCCATTTCACCGGATTGCATTTATTACTTTTAGTGTCAGCTCAGTTGCAACGTGCTCCCCAAGTCATAAGTTGTGGGTTCAAGCCCCACTGAAGACTTGAGCACAAAACCTTCAGTGGACATCCCAGTACAGCACTGAGTGAGTGCTGCACTGACAGAAGTGCCATATTTTGGAAGAGACATTAAACCAAGGCTCCATCAGCTCTTTCAGTCTGTGTGAAAGATCCCATGGCACTGTTTTGAACAGCAGCAAAAATCAGTTGAAACTGGTTGAAAACTGCAGCTGCATCTAACTGGCATCTAACTGGAATAACCGACATGCACTGGGAGAAACCGGAACAACAATAAATGCTAGCCTAGCCAGTGATGCTCACATCCCATGAACGAAAAAAAACCCTGGGAAATCCAACCGGGAATCAGTTGGTGCCCGATTTTGTTAGCCGACACTGGTTGTGGCCAGTTGTGGTTTGCCTGTAACAATTGACTTAACAGGGAGCTAGAATTTGTTATTCTCCATATGGTCCCCTGCATTCTGTGTGTCACATATGTCTGATAATATTTCCATTTTGCTTGTTACCAGATTAGACAGAGTTTGTACATCCTTGCCATTTTTGCTGGCATTTTGCTCCCTTGCTGATTATCGAATTTTGCCAGGTAATTCTGTATCATCAGATTGCACAGACTCTTTTCCATGTCTCCAGCCAGGGTGACCAACTGCCGTGTATTTTATGCTATTGTCCCAGAATTACCGTTGCTGTCTTGTGTCCTATATGGCAGGCATGGAGGTGAGTAGTCCAATAGGTCCAGTGTAAAAGAAATATTTTTTTCCCCTAATATTACTGCGGGATACTGAAGCAGGCTTATGAGGACAATGTGTATGTATGTTTGTGTGTGTATGTCTTGTTTAATTAAACTGCAGACAATCAGACTGCAAGGTGTGAATCATCAAAAGGGGCTAGGTATAAAACAGGCATTTGAAATGGAAATGGATAAGCTAGGATGAAGTCTCAGCAGATGCAGTGTGAATGGAATTTGCATTTTTAGATAAGTTGAGAGTTGTTTGATTTGCAAAGGGACATGATAAGGTGCTTACAACAGGCTAGATAAATAAAGCAAAGTTATTAAGTTTATTTTTCCTGGAGTGCTGGCAATAATGACAACATGAAAAATTTTTATATTCTGGGAAAAGTAACTTCCAAAGCAAGGTTGAAACAATGGGATTTACAGATCAAAAGAGAGAAAATATATTTAAAGAAAGAAGGAAATCTGTATGCGAAGTGACTGTGTGAGATTTTGAAAGGTGAACAGTGTGAAACAGACTTGTGGGAAATGCCTTTAACCACCCAGGAGAAGTTTCCTGTTCCAGTGACCAAGGTTGTGTTGAAAGCCTTTGGAGTTCCATTGTCGAGTGAGAGGGAGAAAGAAGCTGTGAAATACCTCCCTTACAGCAACGGTGGGTGCTTGTGGTAATATTACTGGATGTTATATGGATTAAGAATCTATTCGGACTGTTGCCCAAAAGGGATGTTTAGGAGTTTGGGAGTCTAGTTAAGTAGAAATCATGTGAGAACTGCTATAAAACTAAATGCAACGGTGTAACTGTAGTCTTGTGTGTTTAAGTTTTCTTTTCTTTTGTTAATAATTGTTTTAATTTAATCTTTAAAATCTCTAAAGGTGGTAGTGGATTCACTACTTCTGACTTCAGTGCACAAACCTTCTCGTAATAAATACGAATTGCAAAATCGTTGTGATAACGTGGCCAAGTTTCCCTTTGGGATTTGGTCAGCCTGGCAAATACCACCTGTCATATCATAACAATAGGGGTGGGGGGTGCTAGGGGTTTCAGAGGCCATGTGGGCCAGGGGTGTGGGATTTCCAGCAGGCCTGAGGGTCGGTGTGGGGGGGGAGCCAGCAGGCCCAGGTGCAGGGTGCCCACCAGGCCCGTGGGTTCAAGGGGTCTGCCAGGCCTGTGGGAGCGGGGTGTCCAGAAGACCCCTTGGTTCCAGGGCTTGTGAGTGTAGGAAGTCTACTGGGCTCATGGGTGCAGGAGGTCTGGCAGGCCCATGGGTGCAGGGTTTCCAGTTGGCCCAAAGGTGTGGGGTCTGGTGGGCCCAAGGGGACACACAAACCTGGGGGTGCTGCCCGTCTGGCAGGCCTGGGCATATTCAGCAGGTCCAAGGTGCGGGAGTCCAGCAGGCCCAGGCTGCATGGGGTCCATCAGGCCCAAGGGAGTGGGGTGTTCGCCAGACCCAAGGGCCCTCAAAGTACAGGGTGTGTGGGGTATCCGGCGGGCCCAAGGGTCCAGCTGGTTCTCTGCAGGCCTCAGCCACCTGGTCACTGTCATGCCTGACAAAGTGACCCTTATTTATTTCCAGCAGTGCTTGCCCGCCTCCACCTTTTAATCCAATTAATGCTATTGATACAGCATAGTAGGGTTTACAGGCAAAAGTGAACTCAAATTCTCATTAGTCTGCACAGCTTCCACACGAATTGCTTGCCTGGCCCCGCTCCCAATTCTTCACAGTGCACTAGTTCTACTTCCTGTCTAGGCCATGCGGCTCCTGACTAGCTGCAGCTCTGGCCTGGTTTTTAAAATATTCAGCATTTTGGTTTGATTTATGTTGTGACTAACTTTATCCTAGCTAGGTTTATCCACAGATAATTGCAATTGGACCAGTGCAGATGGTCGAGACTCGTAGGTAGACAAGTACAAAAGGTCAATGCTGGTAATATTGGGCAGAATCTCCTGGTTGGCGTGCGGGGGCGGGCCCCGCATGCCAACGTGTAAAATGATGCGCGGTGACATCGGGCATGCATCCCGGCATCACCACGCGTCATTCCGATCTTCTGTCAAACTGTCAAAGGCCTATTAAGGCCATTAATCAACTAATTGAAATACTTGTCAGGGCTGCACGTCCAACCTTAAGGTTGGCAGGCAGGCCAAGAGCCCAGGCGGCCTTCACATTTTTCATGGAACCTCATCCAAGGGCGGGATGAGGTTTCATGAAAGGTTTATAACTTCAATAAAAATGTTTATTAAAATTCATAGACATGTCCCAGCTCATGTGACACTGTCACATGAGGGGACATGTCTGAATAATTTTTTTTAATTTTTTAAAAAATTTTTCATAATCAAATTAATTTCTCTGAGGTAGTCCCAACTCTCCCTCCGCACCACCCCCCCCCCCCCCCCCCCCACCCACCCACACAGGCAGCGCTGAACGCTTCCAGGTGCACGTCACATTGGGTGGGCCTTAATTGGCCACACGGGCCCGCTCACGCCCAGCCCACCTAACGGAGATAAGATTCTCCCCATTTAGTTTTAACCCAGCTCATTCTGTAATTCCCTCTCCCTCTCTCTCCCTCCCTCTTTCTCTTTCTCTCTCCCGCTCTCTTCCCATCTCTCTCTCTCTCCCCCAATCTCTCTCTCCCTCCATCTTCCCCATCTCTCTCTCTCTTTCCCACCTCTCTCTATCTGTTTTCCCCATCTTCCTCTCTCTCCAAAATTCCCTCAATTCGGGGAAGATTCCATTAGATTGGGAAATAGTAAATGTAACTCCTTCATTCAAAAAGGGAGAGAAACAGAAAGCAGGAAACTATAGGCCAGTTAGCCTAACATCTGTCATAGGGAAAACCTTAGAAGCCATTATTAAAGATGTTATAGCTGGGCACTTGGGAAAATTCAAGGCAATCAGACAGAGTCAACATGGGCTAGGATTTTGCAGTCGATGTGCGGGGGCAGGCACGACACACCGGCGCATAAAATGATGCGCGATGACATCGGGTGTGCATCCCAACGTCATCCCGTTGTCTCGTGATGTTTCATTCGGCAGGCGAGCGCCGGAGTCAGTTGCGTGCCCGCTAATAATTGATAGGCCTATTAAGGCCATTAACGAATTAATTAATGTCAAGTTAACACTGCCCAGAGAACCTTCTGGTTGGCAGGCAGGCAAAAAGGCTAAGCGCCCTTTACGTTTTTTATGACACCTCATCCACGAGCGAGATAAGGTTTCCTAAAGCTTTTATGAATTAAATTTTAAAAATTCCTTAAAGATAAAAGCATTTCCCTCTTTCCCATCCCTCAATCTTCCTCTTTCCCAGCCCCCCTCCCCTCCCTCTCCCCCACCTCCCTCTCTCTCTCCCTCACTCTTTTTCTCTTTCTCTCTCTCCCCTCTCTCCAGTGCAATGCTTTACTACAAAGCTCAAATGCTACAAAGCTCAAAATGGATCACAGCATAATCTCAAAAATGAGATTCTTCCCCACTGTTCTTTTAAATATCAGCATTTGTTCTTATATTAAAAGCATCTTGGAAATGTGATGCCCTGAGCCAGACAGGTGAATCTAAGATGCATTCTGTAAAACTGAATTTAATTTCCCCATGTTTTGCTCTCTAGAGACCTTTCAGTAGGTCAAAGGTCGGGCAACAGCATAAGAGTCAATGGTGCCGAGGGTTATTGACACTGCTGTCGAGACAGACCACAGCGGTGACGATTTCTCCTGGTGTGGATCTGATGAAAGCAAAGAGAGATCTGGCGGACGAAGATACAGCCAGGGTAAATGTTCCCTGGATATCTCGATTGTTATTTGCAAATAGACTTCGAGAGCTAAAATGAAAGCATGTCATGGCTGTGATGTTCTAAATGCCTATTTCTCCTGACTAGAAGAAAAGGTCTACTCAAATGAAAGAGGCCCCAGACAGTCAGCGCACCACCATCACAAGCTAAAGGGTGGTGGCTGAGCAGAAGAAGCATGTGACTCAGACACCACTGCAAGCTTTCCGACCCCAGGAGCAGGTGGAAGGAATGGAAATTCCCTGCAGGCTGCAGGAGGTGCCTGAGCCCCCAACCCCACCAGCACCCCCACCCCCACCCCCACCCCGACCCCTTGCCCCCACCATCACATCCCCGACAAAAAAATCACAGCTTTGAAAGGGGATAAGAAGATCAGGAGACTAAGAGAAGAGAAGCCAGTCCTGCACCAAAAAATTGAGAGCCTGGAGGAAGAGAAAGCAGCTCTGTGCCGAAGGGAGGAGCTGCTGGAGGCTCAGAATATAAAGCTGCAGAATGAAATTGTGGCACTCTCAGAATTAGGAAACGTATTTATCTGTATATTACTTACATCTCCTTCTGTGCCTAAAGCAGCGTGAAATAGCAAACAGATGCGTAAATTTGCATTTGTCCAATGGGCTCCCAGAATGGCACTAATGATTTTTCACCATTACAACAGTGTCAGAGCCAGCAACAGGTGTAGCTCCAACAACACTGAGGCAGAGTCACCTCCAAATGTTTACTTGGAGACACAGCTGGCGACCTGTACATCCCAACTGATGGCAAGGTAATTAATCTTAAATGATTTTTAGTAGCAACGCCTGAGCTGTGGCCACAACTGCTTGTAGAAGTAGATCAATATGACAATATTGACTGCAGTGTTAAACTTACCTGGTGCCAATTCATTGGTACCTGAACCTTAACAACTAATCATTTGAAATGTGACATTTTCCCTTTTTAGCTTTGGGACACTGATCTGTCCTTGATTTTACTTACAGTCACAACTGTTGGGTGGCATCGTGATCCCAAAGTGAACCTGGGATACTGCCCAAGACCCAAGGACAAATTCTTTACTTGTTATGTAAAGTTCAATTTAATTCTGTTTTACCAATAAAAGTTTGAAACCTACAGCTATGGTCAGTGTCTTTCAGTTTCTTCACTAGTTTTTCGCAACTGTTGATACAAAAGGCCTTAATTATAGGGGTGAAATTACCTTTCATAAGTTAGGGTCAACGAGGATAAACATAAACACAACAGGTGACAACTGTTCTTACAACCGGGAAAAGCCAATCGGCGATGACTGTTGTCAGCAGCCTGTGTCAGCTGTTTCCAACTGGGAAAAGCCAGCTCCCCGGCAACCAGGGCCAGCTGTTTCCAATTGGTCCCAATTTGCGGTTGGCAACTGTTTCAGCTGTTCCAGTTAAACTGTTTTTCCCTTCACTCCAGTTTCCTGGTCAGCATTAATCCCTCAACCAACATTACTAAGGCCAATTATCTGGTTACACCACATTGCTGTTTGTGGGACCTTGATGTGCAGAAATTGGATGCCCTGTTTCCTATATTACACGAGTGGCTTGCTTCAAGATTGGATGTTTGGCAGTTTGGGATATCCTGAGGTCACGAAACAGATTATATAAATGCTTTTTCTTTCTTTTACTTTTGTGAGATGGGGTGCATGCATATATGCATATGTGAAATCCCTGACTTGTATGACTTAATTTAACAAGCATTTTAATTTTCTTGTATTCTTACCTCAGCCAGCCGTGAATGTTTATGAACACTTTCTCCTTTATGCACAGCTGGAGCAAGCTGCTGTAGAACACCTCTGCTGCTTGTGAGTGCTCTTGTCAGACGGGCAAATTTACCCCAGCCTACGAATACATCAAGCAGTTTAAACACATTTACCATTCACAGAACAAAAACACAAGCAAACTGTTATTCTCCTTTACTCTTCAAGCATCAACACATTCAGTTGTATTTGTCAACCAGTTTAAAACACACAAAAAAAATGGAACAAGGAAAACAATAATTGAGCAAATTTGTGCCATGCATCACAAAGAAGTTAACCATTTCTTTTATCTCTGAAAGTCATAAATAGAAAATATTCTTTTTGATCCTACTTTAATGGGTGTACATAGAACAATAAATGATGGAATTAGACAAGAATGATTGGAAAATTACTATGTGTATCCTGCCATTGTTTGATCTTTTCTTATCTTTTTTCTAACGAGAAGATTTGAAACTGGTAAGAACAAAAAACTGCGGATGCTGGAAATCCAAAACAAAAACAGAATTACCTGGAAAAACTCAGCAGGTCTGGCAGCATCGGCGGAGAAGAAAAGAGTTGACGTTTCGAGTCCTCATGACCCTTCAACAGACAGAGGCCAGACCTGCTGAGTTGTTCCAGATTTGAAACTGGATTTGAAAGTGAAAAAAGGATTTGCATATATACAATGCCTTTCATGTTCTCAGGACATCCCAAAGCACTTTACAGCCAATGGAGTAATTCTGAAGTGCAGTCAATGTTGCAGGAAATGTGGCAGCCAGTTTGCGAATGGCAAATTCCCACAAACAACGTGATAATGATCAGATAATCTGTGTTTATGATGTTGATCGTGTGATGGCCCATATGCTTTTGGGAAAAGAAAACTTATATTTTATATTAGGATGATGGTCCCTTTAAGAACTAGGGCCTGAATCTCCTGGTCGGCGTGCGGGGGCAGACCCCGCTCGCCAACTCATAAAATGACACGTGGTGATATAGGGCATGCGTCCCAACGTCACCGAGCGTCATTCTGATCTTCAGTTCGGCGGGTGCGCACCAGAGTAAGCTGTGCACCCACCGAACTGTCAAAGGCCTATTAAAATTATTTAAATAGCAACTGAAGTAATTAACAGGGCTGCCCGTCCAACCTTAAGGTTGGTGAGCAGGTGCAGAGACCGTGCGGCCTTTGCATTTTACATGGAACCTCATCCAAGGGCGGGATGAGGTTTCAAGAAGGTTTTTAAACTTTAATTAAAATTTTTCATAAAATTCATAGACATGTTCCAGCTCATGTGACACTGATACTGGGGCCTGGGGACATGTCCTAATAATTTTTAAAAATCTTTTATTCACTTTTTCACAATTAAATTAAACCCCCTGTGGCAGCACCATACCTCAGGGAGATTTCTGCACTCTTTTGTGTGCATGTGCAAAAGAGCGCAGGCGCCGACTCAGCCTCCTCCCCCACCCCCCCCCGCCCACACAGGGAGTGCTTAGCGTTTCTGGGTGCGTGTCACACTGGGCAGGCCTTAATTGGCCCACCTACGTAAAATGGCAGCACGCAACCGATTGCAGGCGGCAATCAGTGGCACACCCACCAGCGCCCACTCCTGCTCAGCTATCCCCCCCACCCCTGCCCGACGGGGAGAAAATAATTCTCCCCAAAGTTTTTGCAAATTATAGTGGAAGTAGATTGTTTGAGTGCAGTTTGAGTTTGATTTTTAGTTCAGAACAAGCTAGATGCAGGGAGCAGCTGTTTCAAGCCTGTTTCAGTTGAAATACAGTGTGCTAGCTAAAAAGGATTAAACTTTGTTAACTGAAGGATTCTACAAACAGAAGGTCGGACTTCTGGGACAGCCAAACTGAGAAGAGGGAAAGAAAGAGTTCATAGATGCAAGACTCCGGAGTGAAAGAACATTAGAACCAGGAAAGTTCTGACCCGAGGTGGCTACACTTAAGGCACTAGCAACACCTGTGTTTCACTGGGAGTTTACAACCACGCGATGGTTGGAGGAGATTTTAAGGGAAAACTTTTCCGGAAGTAAATTGAAAGCCCAAAAAATCGCTTTGCTTATACAAATTTTTGAAACTGTCCTCAGAGGCCGAATGGTTAATCTTCCAATTTCTGAAAAGTATCTGACTTGGGTTTTTGGGGGTGTAAGTCAAATGTGTTTAGCAGTTACAATAAAACTGAATAGTTAAGACAGAGGGCTGAATTTTTCAGTCAGTGTGAGGAGGCGGGCCCAAAATGCTGACACATAAAATGACGTGCGATGACGTCAGGCATGCATCCTAATGTCATCGCGCTGTCTAACAAAGTTTCGTTCGGCGGGCACGCACTGGAATTGGCTGCGCGCCTGCCAATATTTAAACGGCCTATTAAAGCCATTAAGGAAGTAATTAAGGTCATTGTTTTAGCTACCCATCCAAACGTTAAGGTTGGCGGCAGGCAAAAAGGCCAAGCGGACTTCATGTTTTTTAGGAAACCTCGTCCACGGGCGGGATGAGGTTTTCAAAAGCTTTTACCACTTAAATAAAAAAATGTTCTGAAACATTAAAACATGTCCCATCACATGTGACACATGCTTATGCGCGAGAAAGCGCTGGCCCTGACTCTCCCTCCTCCTCCCACCGGCGTAAAATGGCAGCGCAGAGCCGATCGCGGGCAGCGGTCAGCTCCATGACCACCCCCGCCCACACCTGCCGAGCCCACCCGCCAACTGAAAAATTCAGGCCAGAGTGTAGTTGATAATATTCAAGTTCTTCAATTTTTGTGCAGCAAAATTTTATTGTTTTAAACGGTGAATCCCGTGGTTTATTCTTTCCATAAATCCCTGGATTTCTGAATTTCCTCTACTGAGATCAGAGAAGTAAAAATTATCATAAGTGAGAATTAATAGTTTTATTCCATCTGCATTTCATATGCTGTGGTTTCATTGGGAATTCTGCCACAAAGGTCAGCACCATCCAAGGTTTTCTCAGTTCATGGAGTCAAAATTCTGCAGAATGCACTGACCTCAAGGATTGTTTTAAATATAGCTGACTTTGACTTGTGCTCAATTGCATTGGCCGTTTTATTTGTTGTGTTTATTGACATTCTGCAATAATTGGAGATTTTGTTCTGAGTTCATATATGGAAGCGGGTGTATGGCACAGGGGGTTGCCGGGGTGTGTAAAATCAGGTGGGATGACAATGTGGTGCTGTGTCCATCAACTATCCACCTCCGCTGGTACCGGCCTGCTCTTGGGCCAATTGAGGCCCTCATGTGGCCAATTAATGACCACGTAAGGCCTCTTCCTGCCACTACATTGGGTGCCCACACCATGTAGTGAGGCCACCAGGTTTACTCTGGCAAGCTGACTGCAGGCTCAGGGGAGGGTCCTCCTGTTCGAGTACACACGGAGGGACCCACCCAGCAGAAAGCCGCCCCTGCTTGTTCACCCACTCAGGCCTCCTGATCGCTACTCCATTTACCTGCTTCCCTGATCTCCATCGCTACTCCTGGCCCAGGACTGACTGCAGACCCAACAGCAGCCACCGCTCCCTTTGATTGGCCAGCAGCTCTTGGAGACAGAACATCCTGCCTCGGGGAGGGGGGGGTGGGGGGGGGGGGTGGTGGTGGCAGAAGCCATGACCTCATGGAACTAATTGCCTGAGCCATGTAAAATACCATTGTGGCTTCCAGGCTGTCAGTGGCAGACACATTCTAATTTTACAGACATTGGGATAGGCCATTGTCACCATGTTAAATCCCAGCCATTATCTGATATATTAGTCATTTAATAAACAATATTTAGAAATATTAAAATTGCTTTCAGATAGCTGAAAATTAGTGTCAGCTGTGGCTCAGTTGGTAGCACTCTTACTACTGATTCAGAAGGTTCTGGGTTCAAATCCCATTCCACGGTCTGAATTTTACAGGCCACCCACAGGCGGGAAAACAGGCAAATGGACTCATAAATCAGGGCCCACTCCCCCACGCTGCCACATTTTACAGGTAGGGAGGGCACGGCATTGTGTGGGCCATCTGCCCTGGCCCAATTGAGGCCCTCAAGCGGGCAATTAATGTCCAATTTGGGGCCTCACCCCACCATCGGGCTGAGAGGCCTGAGCCCAACATGTAGCCCTGTGCAGGTTTAACCCTGCATGCTGCCGGTCAATAAAGGCCCCCTGCACCAATTAGATGCCCCCAAAGTTTTGCCTCCCCATGTCCACCCTTCCTCCCAGCCCTGTCCAACATGCGTCCCCATCCTCCTCACCAGGACCTGCCAACCTAGCCCCAGCAAGATCTCAAACTTCCCTGGTTTTGGGGGCACCCATGGTTCCTCCTTCAGCCAGACTTCCTGCAATACCAGCAGTGGCCAGCTATCCTGGTGTGGCACAGAGCTGCTGAGCTTTGATAGGCTGGCAGCTCTATAAAGTGGGAATTCCTCCTGGAGATGGATGGAAGTTCTGCCTCATACTAATTAAAGGGCCGTCACCTGAAAAATTAAAGCCGGGCAAGCCGGCCAAGCAGAGGCAGGCTCCCCATCAAAATTTACTCTGGGGTTCTAGAACCTGTTCTCAGCCCCAGGAGTTCAGCACAAAAATTAAAGCTGACATTCCTGTGCAGTACTGAAGGAGTGCTGCAGTGCCAGATGTGCCATCTATTGATGAGGCGTTAAACAGAGGGCTCTGTCTGGCTTCTCAGGTAGATGTAAATGATCTCATGACACAATTTTGCAGAAGAGCAGAGAAGTTGTCCCATCGTCTTGACCAATATTTAATCCTTCAATCAACAGTACAAAAACAGATTATCTGATCATTGGGCAACATTTTCCCCCTATCATGGGGGGAAGTGCAGGAGCAGGTGCGGGTTGGTGGGCCTCCGATCAGCACCTCCCCCCCCATCAGAGGCGTGGCACCATTTTATTTGGGCGGGCCAATTAAGGCCCGTCCAGCGTGATGTCCACCAGGAAGAGCTATGCACTCTCTGTGTGCGTGAAAGAGCACACAGATCTCCTTGAGGCAAAGGGAGATCGGCTCCAATTCAAAAGTTGAAATAAAGGTAATAAAAAAAATTTCCCTGCCATGTCCCCTGACACATTTGACACTGTCACATGAGTTGGGACATGTCCATAACTTTTATTTAAACATTTGAGAAAAATTTAAAAGTCCTCATGAAACCTCATCCCGCCCATGGATGAAGTTTCATGCTTTTTCCGAGGCCCGCCTGGGCTCCCAGCCTGCCTGCCAACCATAAGGCTGGACGAGCAGGTCCATCAATCAGGTTAATTAGTTTTTTAATGGCCTTTAAAGGCTTTTGACAGTTCAGCAGGCGTGTAGCCAATTCGGCTGCACGCCACCGAACTGAAAATCCAAATGACGCGGGGTGATGTCAGGATTCATGCCCAACATATCCCCGTGTCATTTTACGTGTCGACGAGCGGGCCCCTCTCCCGCTCACCGAGCAGAAAAACCTGCCCATTATCACACTGCTGTTTGTGGGAACTTGTGTTCACAATTGGCTGCCTCATTTCCTATTTTACAACAGTAATTACATTAGTAAAGTACTTCATTGGCTGTAAAGTGCTTTGAGATGCCTAGTGGTCATGAGACGCGCTATGTAGAAATGCAAGATTCCTTTCTATAGTTCAGAGATATAATGGGCTGAAGTTTAACTGAGGGATCATGAATCAGCAGCCCATCTTCCCAGCATAGTGTAAATCAGGCTGCTGATTCACTATCACCCATTTTACCAGGCATGGTGGAAAACAGGCTGCTGGTTCACTGCCGCACATTTACTGGGCATTGTATAAACCAGGCTGCTGATTCACTTATGCCCATCTTACCTGGCTTCATGTAAAACAGGCTGCTGATTCACTGTTGTTTGTTTTACCTGGCCTGCTGTAAAACAAGCTTCCAACTGCTATTGCCTGTTTTGCATCAGCATCCAAGATGTATTTCTACCCCAATGAATTACATTAGATATCTATTTTAATAATAATTGGCTCAAAAGAAATACAATCAGAGCTACTACACAGTAAACTCAATTTTCAGCTGGCTGCATGGGAAATGCAATTAGTCTTCATGTTTTATCAATTTAACAATGTCTAAACCTATCAATTGAAAGCATTTTCCTTTTTTGCCATCATAGCTATGTTAGGCTAGCATATTAAGAGAAATATATTCATCAAGAACATTACAGGGGACTATCAATTTACTTATTGGAATTTACTTATTGGAATACAATGCTACAATCTTCACTTGTATTGCCTAACAATACAAATGCTGGAACATATAAATATCAATTTATGTATTTTCAGAGTCTACTCTGATGTGATGTTAAGCTAAATCAAGATTATTACAAAAGTGAAAAAGGCCAGAACAGTTACCTTTGGATGACTCATCTTCAATGGGTTGCTTGAAAGCTGTGATATCACTGAAGGTGCAAAGAAATAATACCACCTTATCTTGCTCATTTCGAATTGGAGCAATTTTCACAAAGAACCACACTGGTGTCCCTTTCACAGGAAAAAAAAAAATTATTTTAAGGTGTCAAGTATATGGGTACATTTGTGTTAAATAGTATGTGCTATTTAAAATGGTTGCAATCTTTAATAAGAAAATACATTCTAATTATGTCAATTAGACCATATCCAAGAAAATGTAGAACAGGTTAAAGTACAAAAAATTCTTAGGGGTAGGTATTTTAATGTACAAATGCATGTTTAAGTGTTTGAAGTAGATTGGCACAAGCAAGTGTATATATACTCCTGGACATACAATTTAATTTTCTCCATGTACATTTTTATAGCAGACTGATTTTCCTGTTAAATTCCTCTCATTGCTACTTGATGTAGTCATTAACCAATTTATTTTAATTGAGCTAACAACTGTGCCAAAGGAAATTAATTACCACAGATGGCAGACCTAAGCACAACCCCTGAGTTCTAATCTACATTAACAGTTTTCATTATGAACAAAAGAAAACCAGCCTGATAAAGTAATACAAGGCTTATTTATTTTGAGCGAGAAGAAAACAAAAGCAGGATCGAGGAAGACAAAGTTATTAATAGAAAACACAATTTAAGATAATGGAAGGAAACAAGTTCTGATGAACGATTCAGTTAAAATGATAATATTTCTGCTTTGGATGATTATAATTTTTTGCATTTTCTATTTTTTATTCCATTTAGCAACATTTTCTTTTATCCCAACAAATTTCCTGAAAATACAATACTAATCTGTTGAGGAAAGTTGTTTGATAAAAGTTTCTACACATTAAAGTTGCTCTGATATTCCGCTGAATTAAGGTTACTCTGTTATATTATTATGTCTGTCATAAAATAGGTAATCCACGCGCTTTGTTATATACAACCGACTAGCACTAGTTCTAAAATCTAGAGTCCTAAATTTTTAAGAAGCAGGAGAGAAAGTGATATTAAGCAGTAAAATTACCTGTTGAAATCAGAGACATCAATTTATGCTTTCAACTGTGCTAAAATACTCTGAAAACCTGCTATCTTAATAGATGTGAAAGAATCAACCCCAGTTGTACATTGTGACTTAATTCTAAGTGTTGTGGAGACTGGAGATGAATTAAAAGGTGTAACCCTGTCATGATCAGTCTCATAAAAGAGTTAAATGCATTAAGTGCAATGAATTCAGACCAGCAGGTATGGACAAAGTTCTAATCAAAAAGTGTACTCTGTAATATACAGCTATACTTTCAACAGTTATGCACTCCTAATAGATTTTTTGAATATTACAAATGAAAAGCAAAGACAATGTAAATGATCTTTGCGAAACTGCATTACTGTATAAGAACTAACCTGCGACTACTTTAATTATTATTTACGAAAAATAAAAGTTATGGTGACTGAACCATAATCTGGAAATTACTGATCTATAATTTTGGACACACAGGCTATTTTCAGGACACTTACTGGTTTAGGTGCTAAGCCCCCATGGTAGCAGGCAGGAACCATGTGCATAATTTTCAGCCAGAAGTATGCCAACCGCCATGTTGGGAAAGAGAATCATGCAGGCAGTAGGAGTACGTTGAATAGGTTCAACCACAGCTTGCTAATAGCAGGTAAAATCAAGCCTGAAAGCTAATTTGATTTGGACCTCAGGTTGGTATAGACCAGCATGTAAAGTTGCTACTCCACTCAGTTTGTAATATTTTTGGTACAAGACAAATCTTTCAGCCATTAATCTATAATCAGAAAAAGCTGATACAAAAATAGCATGCCAAAGTGTGCCCTGCCTGCACCAGTTAACATATAAGCCAGCAACATGCAATGTCCATGCTGCCTGCTGATTCTAATGATCCAGACGTGCAGCCAGCATTTATCGCACTACCCGCTGGCTGTATACCAACTGGGTAAAGATATTGGCAATGGTGACACTACGTAAAGGCAGCAAGCACTTCTTAAAGGGGAGGTGCATTCTGTACAGACCCTTAGAGAAAAGCTGTTAAACCACCAATTGAAAGAGGGAGTGAGCAAGCACACAGTTTCTACGATGCTACACTGAAAGTCTTGGTGCAGGCAGTGGAGAGGGGGCGAAACATTCTCTTTCCAGGTATCTTCTTGGTAGGCAGTAGGAAAAAATTGCTAAGTATAACAATGCCAGAAGCACTATCTAATAATCTGGCTAGAGTTGTTAAAGTAAGAAGACCTCTCTTCACAGAGAAGTGCACCACTTAAAGCCTCATTAATTACAACATTGATAGCATGCATAAGACTTCCCTTTCCCCAATATCTTACAATAGCTGCAGTACACTTCACTAAACCTCTTTCTCCTCATGCTGTCAGACTCACCATCATTACAATCCTCACTTAGCCCACAATGCACATCTCTCACACACAGATACAGCCATACTTTCCAAACGCCTCATTTACAGACAACCCTGAGTGGAATTTTATGGCCCCATCGCGGTGGGGGCAGGGCTGTAAAATGCGGAGAGACTGTAAAATCCTGTCGGCATAAATTCCACCCCCCATTTCTTGCAGAAAGAAATCACACATAACACCTAACAACATACTGTCAATGATGAGGAATTGCCCACCTACACACCCTCTCCCCCGCCCCCTGGAGAGAACACACTTGCCATTTTAGGAAGGGGTTGAGTGGAAGCTACGGTATCTGGCAATGTTGATGTCTATTCATCTCTAATTCTCTATGCCGCTGTTGGCTTCTTCCTCACCACCCAATCTAACATATTAAGCTGCAGATGCTTTCAACACCCAATTATTTCCTGATGCTTTCCCTTACACCACAAGCTGTCCCTTATCCCTTTCTTCCATTTCAGCTGTTGAGAATGCCAACGCTGCTCAGCCAGTGCAGGAAGAGGAGAACATTCACTCATTTCAATTGCAACTGCACCCTTAGACTAACCCAACATATCAATGCTGTCTGCATTTCCCTACTGAAGAAGTGCCTTAGCATCCATAGCCTTATTGAAGTTGAAACAAAAACAAAAATTGCTGGAAAAGCTCAGCAGGTCTGACAGCATCTGTGGAGAGGAAGACAGAGTTAACATTTCGAGCTCTTATGACTCTTCACCAGAACTAAAGAGAAAGAGAGAAAGAAGACATCCTGGTTTTGACTGAAACTTGGCTCACAATTGCCGATACTTAGCCCATTGCTGATGCCTTCTCGCCAGGCTGAACTTTCCAGTAGCTGCCCTGCCAAAACTGCCACAATGACAGTGTGGCCTTTATCATACTTTGCTCATGGACCTACTTGGCTCCTGCGCCCCTGCAATTGATGGCCTTGCCATCAGCCACCTAAGCCCATGCTCTAGAATTTCCACCCTAGATTGCTGCATCTCTCCTCCTTTAAATTCTTTTTTAAAATCATCTGCTTTGACCAATGATTTGATCACTTCCCCTTTTACCTCCATTTTCTTGGTGTCAATTTTTGCAAACTGTGAAATGTTTTGGGTCATTTTTCTATGTTGACGACACCATATAAATGCAAGTTTTAGTATTGTCCACATTTGGTGGGCAGGAGCAAGTAGTAGCGTTAGCCAAACAACGAGATTAGAAATAGTGCCAGTCTGATGCTATTTAATCCTGATTTGAATTTATTCATGAGGCTCCTGCTTGTTTTAAATGGAAGCTTTTCCCACCAAGATTAATGTCCTCTTGAACATCTGGCCAGCTTCAAGTGGGCAGGAGGAAAAGACATTTTTGAGCATAAGTGGGATGGAAGTGAGTTGAAGATCTTCCTCCCAACCAAATATCTTTTACTTAATCAGTATCTTAGTAACCAACAGGAAATTTACCAGTTTGCATTTCGGTACATGTTGGATATTCTTAGTCCACGTGCTTTTTGGACAGAAAATCTGAGATTACCTACTGCTAAATAAAGAGAGTTTCCTGAAAGTTTTTTTTAAAGATTTCCATCATATTTAAGTGGAAAACCAACAAAATTGAATAATCTTTATGGATGTTAATACCTTGGTACCACTTGGTATTAACTTGTTATTCATAATTCTGGCCAACTGCATGAATTAAGTTACTACATATATATTATTTACCTTTAAATCCTTACTAAAATCGTCCTCATTTAACTTTTTGCAATTTGAAAATTTTATTTGCTGTTTAATGTCATTCGTCAATCAACGCAAACAGGACCACAATTACTATTGCATTGATGTCTGTAATCCTTGTGGTGTCTGCATGACTATGGGTAGAATTTTGTCCTAGTTGGGCGAGCTCGGCAGGGGCTGTTGGGAAGCTGACTGCTGCCTGCAATCGAGGCCAGAAGGCGATTTCATGCTGGCGGGCCAAGAAATGCAAGCAGCAGCGCTCAGCAGGGGAGGGGGGGGAGTGCGAGTGGGGCAAGCACAAATTTCGCGCATGCGTGCTTGAGACAGCTCCGTGCCTCAGGGAGATGAAGAGTATTAAAATAAATTAATAAAGAAATGAAAAATGTAATAAAACATGTCACATGAGCAGGGACACGTTATTAATTAAATTTTAGTTTTTTAATTTAATTTTTATTTGCTTTAGGAAACCTCATCCCACCTGTGGATGAGGTTTCCTAAAAAGTGCAAAGGCTGCTTTGCCTTTTCACCTGCCTGCTAACCCTAAGGTTGGACGGGCAGTGAAAAATTTTGTTCAATTACCTTTTTCATGGCCTTAACAGGCCTTTTAATTGTCAGCGGGTGTGCTGCTGACTCCGGCACGTGCCCACCGAACAAAATATCGTGTAATTGCGTGTTGACATTGGGACGCTCGCCCAACGTCAACGCGTGTCATTTTACCCTGAGTGGGTTGGGCGCTCGCCCACCCTCGGAGCTAAAAATTTTGCCATATAAGAAAAAGAATCACAAATAAGTTAATTAACAATGCTATACAAATGTAACATTAAAATTGAGGATTCCAATACATAAAACAAAGTTTTAAAACCTCTTACAACATCTCTGCCCAAAGGTGGGTCTTTGGCAATTATTTGCTGAACCACGGCAAAGTGCCATGATTTTTACTACGGGTAGGATGCAGAAGCAGGCCCCAAGTCTGCCTCAGCCGGAACAGGGATCAAACTCAGTGCTGTTGGCATTCTCATACTACATATTCCACCCAAATCTCTGGTATTCCTCTTTGACAACCAACCCTGTCCCTTCTAAGTAACTACAGAATATTGAAAGATCACATAATGACTAACCATAAGAGCAACAGAATGCTATATTGGTATTAACACTACAGATCTAAGAACAGCAGCTACCCAGAGTTCAAATTGAAGACTGCAAGTCTGAATTTACTTCAGGCTGTGACTCACACATGCATGAGCTCCTCTGACAGCTATTTTCTAATGTTAGGAGAGCGTGGTTGGCAAAGTCAATGTCTCAAAACGTTTAAAAGGCTTTAGCCCAAGCTCGTAAAGCGGGTAAAATTCAACTTCGGCAAGAGCATAAATCAGGCAGAACTGGACTAGCTGCCCATCATAAATCCCATCCAATTTTTCTTTCCATTTAATTTGGATCTCATCCCAAAATATCCAACTTGGCTTCAATGTGCTCAAGAATCAGATGGCCAACCAATTACCATGTTACTCTCACTCTCACATTAACACATATCTGGAATTGCTTTGTATTGATGCAAAACTAACTTAGGTTACGATATGCTCTTTCACTAAATCTAGCTATGTGAAACATGGGTAAATGCTGCCCTGTTGCACCTTGATAACTAAACATAAAGTGAGACATCTTACACAGTAAATGAAATAAATGATTATTCAACATAAAACAAAATAACCATTTTTAATCATACCCTCACTCACTGTCTATATTTCCACTGCAATTAAAACCATATAACAATCCTTTCTTTGGTGTCAGAAACAACAAATTCTGAACAAAATGTTTTTACTTACTGTTCTTTTTGTACATTAGGATTTCAAATGAGTTTATCTCGTAGTTTTCAAATGTCTGTTGTACTTTTTCAATTGTTTCTTTGTCTGTTAGCTCCCCAAACATGAAACTGCGAACATAAATCAAATTTAAACTGACAATTATTCGTATAAAATGTCCATTTTTTGTTTCAACTGAATTTTACATTCAATGTTGTGATTTTGCAGCTTAATTTAAAACTCCTTGTTAACTTTCTCCAACACCAATGTTAAATACACAATACAGTGTAACAATAATGTGCACAGAACAGGAAAGTGTAAGTTCAACAATTGTTCTGTGCTGGTTCTGCTGATCTCTTCGGATACACCAGGGGAACACAGCACTGGCCAGTGCCTAGTCCAGGGGAAAGATTCTGCAGGATTTCCACTCCCAATGGCTGCCTAATAAAGGCCACTGGAAAGTACCCTTGCACATGTTGGGTGAGGACAGTATCAGGCTCAACTCTGATGCCTGCAGGGTTCAAGAACCTACAGATACTTGCTGTCTAGCCTCATATATAAAGAATGATTATTGCTGGGCTACTAGTGCCTTATTAAAAACTTACCTCCTGCAGGAAAGAAGAGCAGAATAAAAAATATTGATCACTATTCTATCAGTCTTGTATTTACTAGAAATAGTTGCTCTAGGCTCCTAATGGAAATTCCAGACTCCAAGCAACTTGCTCCAAAATTCCTAGTACCATTCCTTTAAAGACAGAATCTCACATGCAGGAAACAATAAACTTTAATGCTTCAGTAATAATCACATTTTCAGTTTCTTCTCTGCCTTTCAAGCCAATAGACAAAAACTGTAACTTTGATAGCCACATAGTACCATCAATATTAAGGGTAATTCAGTTCACTCATGCTATCAGTTTGGAAGTAATGCTCTGATGAAGTCATCGACACTGATTTAAAAACCAATTGTAAGGGAAGGAACAAAGTAAAGGAAGTTTATCCGAATTTTAATAGATCATCTGCAAAAGGGTTCCAAACAATAGTTTAAATTATAAAAATTGAACACCAAGATACAGAAAGGATTGCAAGGTGATTTATATGATGCTGGAGGCATTAGCGATGGCGCTAGGCAGGAAGAGAGACACAGTCATTCCACAAGGGATCAGGAGGTCCTCAAGAATCACCCTAGAAAGGGAGTGGGAGCAGATGGCTAGGGAGGTTAATTCCCAATGTCTGGGCCCAAGGACCTGGCAGCAGTGTCACAAAAAATCTAATGACTTCATGCAGGTGGTCAACATACAGCCTTCACATATCTCCAATTATTTGGCTATGGCAAGAACATCACACAAACACATTCTGGCCCCTCTCTTGCAGGACAAAATGGCACACAACAAAAGGGAGCAGAACTGAACCAATAGGGGACAAGGATTCCTGCATCTCCTGAACCCTAGGGAGGAGATGGCTCTCAGCATCATGAGGCTGGCAGCAACACAGCCCATGCCATTTGGTGTCATTAGCATTGAGGGTGACGGTATATTCCAGTCTTGTGCCCCTTCTCAATTCCTAGCTCACCCTCATCCTGCTAACTGGCATGATGTGCAAACTGCATGCTTCCCACTTCGCCTCTCCTCCCTCACCCCAACCCTCCCCTTCTGATTTTCTGCTATCAGACACCTAAGAACAGTCATCTGCCAGCTTCAGTAGCCCAAAGAGGGAGAGAGACAATGCAACACTGATCAAGAGATTCTGTCACTTGATCTGAAACAAGCAGCCACCAGCTCAAATATAGTCATGCCCTGGAGGTAAGAATAGAGTTATGATCAGAATGTGATGAGTCATCTGGGAACAAGTGGCCTGCAGGCCAGGCCAGGGGGAAAGGGTGGTTTGCCAGATCACCAGAGGCTGATGTTGCAACTGAGTTCTGCTGCAGAGGAGTCGGATAAGGACCTCAATGAGGTGGCATCCAGTAAAGAGTGGATGAGCACACACGCCGAGATCTGGGTTCATTAACTGGCCTGCCAGACGGCCTCTTGTTCAACATGCAAATGTAGGTGAAAATAGTTAATTGATAGCTTTCTCCTGGAAACATCTGAGTTCTTGTCTATGCTGAACAACAAGAAAGCTAGTTATTACCTGAGACATCGAGAACATACAAGGGGAGATAAGCAATGAACTCTAGCTGCCCCAAGTCTTTTGATAAGATAACATGAAAGCTAAGAACAGCTTGTAAATCGTCACTTGTGGCATGATGTTGGGATGCTACTGTGTGTAAAAATACTCGGCGGAATTGTCCATGCCCGTTCACAACAGGCATGTTTGGCGGCATGAGCGGACAATATGGTGACAAGGCCAAAAGTTGGTTTCACATTGTTGTGAAACCAGTTTGTAATCATCTGCTCTGCCCATCAATGGCACACCACGTTTCCTGCAGTCAGACATTGGGAACTTCATTTTATTACTTCTCGATATCATTATAAATCCTGCTCTTCGGGATTAATCTACCATGCTGAATCATCCGAGCATGTCAGCATACCACAACTGAACAAAAGCAACGTGCACCTGGCGAGCTGAACTTCGCTCGGGACTTTGAGGTTTGTTTGCCTACCTTGCTCTGGGCAGCACTCTCAGTCATCAGCACCAGGCTTCCCAGACAGCACACATCACTTTTAGGGGGGCTCTGGGGCCAGCCTCTACCAACCAAACCAGCCATAAGGGAGGGGTGGCGTTACAACTGCTGCAGGGCTAGGGCTTGCTTGGAGAAGAGGAAAGAAGTGACCTCAGGCAAGCGAAGAGGCTGCAGGGCCATGGCTGTACTGGGGAAGAAGGTTATGCCAGGGTGTGTGGGGGCACACGTTGATTTTCGCAACTGATCTCAAGATGGCGAGGGCTGGGGAGACAGTCTCCAGAGGAGATGAGGCCAGATGGAGATGTGAGGGTGTGTGTGTGAGAATGGGTGGTGATGTCCCTTGAGCTGGCAGCGAGTGAGATGCCAGTAAATGTGCAATGGGCTTGAGTGTGTGAGTTTAGAGTGATGAGATGGTTGCCTTACTCTGACAGCACGGATGAGTTTATTCATCCTCTTTCTGCATTGGATGGTCAACCTCTTCTGTGCAGCACTGGCACTGATCACCACTGTCATCGCCTACCAAGCCAGAGTGGTGAAATTGTTGGACCTCCTGCGGCCAAAATGGGGGTAGAGGACATCACGACAGGCCTCCATGGCATTCCAGGGATGCGTCACTGAATCGGAGGGCTGCAGTGTTCTTGACTTTCAAGGCCATATCTTCTATGCAGCAGTCCTGCATTGGAAGCACTGAGAGGTGTGTGCGCGGCTGCACTTTAAATATGGCACCAGGTGTGCAGAAATGGCGAGGTGATGGTATGGCGGGAAAATGAGAGTCCGCCTGCCATCAAAACAGTATATTTCCTGGGAATGTATGATTAATGAGGCGGGGTTGTGACGCTATGGCGTGAAAAGCTGCTACTGCGGCCGGCGGGTAAAAAGCATTCTTTTTCCCGCCCATACCGCACTTTGTGCAAATCTGGGATGATTCTGTCCATTATGTGTGAATATTTTTGTGTTCAATTAAACTTTCTGTAAACCTTCAGGTGATTTCCTGATTCACAGATCATATTTGAATGGTGATCAGTATCCAGCAGGATGTGCTAGTGCTCACGTTATGAAGCCTACTACACCTGGTATTCCAAAGTAGTCTTCCATCCAAGTGCTAACCAGATCTGAGTCTGCTTAGCTTCTGAGATCAGATGAGAGCATGTGTTTTTAGACTAGCATGGCAGTAGGCAAAGTCTTATTTAATGTCTTTTGCAAAAAATTCTTTGAAATGTTTTAATGCATCAAACAAGGATTGACCCCAGGTCTCCCATGCAGCAAGCAGAAACTCTAGCCCTAAACCAACAATGCTCCAATGGCGTGTGGAAATGGCATGGATGAAAGAATCATGGATGATGGTTTTGCTCAGCTGAGCAGGTGCACAGCCATCCAGGAGCCTTAAAGGTACCATGCAAGCCTTGTTCTGGAATAAATAGTGTGTGTACAGTGATATAAAAAATTTAAAGGGACCACACACTTAAGAAAATGAGGTGCCCACAGCAGCCAAATTTTAAAGGGAGCATTGGTAACAGATATGCTCATCTATTTGACAGCAGCAGAACATGAAATGGTTAATGTGGCCCAGGAATGTGAGAGAACGTTTAAGTAAAGGCATGTTCCATATAGAAACTGACTGCTTAATGGAACATTCGGTTTAGAGTTAAATATAATGACACCTATCAAAAGGAGTAAATTAGAAAGAGACAGAGAACCTGGATTTCTAAAATTAAAGGTTGGGTTCCTTTGAGTTAAAAATCCAATTGGGGGAATTCAGGGCCAAGGAGAAAATAATACTTGTCAAGAATTATCCACACAATGGATAAACATAAAATAAAGAGTTGGAGAGTCTTTTAAGTCCATGATTTCTTGACCAGTTGGTATACTAGAGCTTTCTATGTTATCTATTATGGGGGCAAATCTTTCCTATGGTGGGCGGGCTGTTCAGGAGCGGGCGTGGGTGGGCGTGGAGCAGATCGCTGCCCGTGATTGGCTCCGCGCCGCCACTTTACGCAGGCAGGCCGATTAAGGCCCGCCCTGCGTGAATCGTGGTTCCTGAGAACAGTGGGAAGGGGCAGGCGGCAGCATAAGTCCAATGACCGCCGGGTCCAATGGTAATCTGGCAGCCTAATTAAAAACGGCACAAGCAGCTTTCCAAAGAACCGATGTCGCACAGGAGGATGTCTGACAGCGCTCTCGGAGAGCAGGCCAGGTGAGAGGGCAGGTTGGCGGGGCAATGTGCCCCAAGATTTTCGGATGATTGCCTCGCTGCCCCTCATCAAGGAGGTGGCAGCATGCCGTGATATCCTTGTGTCAAGGGATGGAAGGAAGAAGCCCCCCCACTTGACGAAACGTGCTTGGGAGGAGGTGGCAGAAAGGGTCAGCTCCCACGATGTGGTGAGACGCACCTGGGTGCAATGCCGCAAGCAGTTCAATTACCTCTTGCGATCAGGAAGGATGAGTACCGAGTTGGCATGGGTCACTTAACACAGCAGTTCGGTTGGTACCCTCTGGCCTCCCCACCAACTCGGAATTTTGTTACTGCATTCATTCATTCATGGCATGTGGCCTTTGCTGGGTGGGCCAGCATTTATTGCCCATGCCTAGTTGCCCCTGAGAGGATGGTGGTGAGCTGCCTTCTGTATCTGGTGCATATGGTGCAGGTACACCCACAGTACTGTTTTCGGGTGAGCTCCAGGATCTGGACCTAGGCACAGTGGCAGAGCACTGAAATATTTCAAAGTCAGGAAGCTGAGTGACTTGGAGGGGAACTTCCAGGTGGTGGGGTAGCCATCCATCTGCTGCCCTTGTCCTTCTAGGTGGTAGTGCTCATGGGTTTGGAAGATCTTAAGTGTGAGTGGCAAATGTGATGGAGGCAGCATCTGGGCAAGGAGGTCAGCCCTGGCTGCTTGGAGTGAGTGTATGGCACTCCAGGGTCACGAATCGGATGAGCCCTGCAATGTTTCCCTCAGGTGGGGGTGGCAGGGCTGCAATAGCAATGCAGGTACAGGGTGGACTAATCAATGCTTCTCACTCCTTTCAGGAGAAGACCACACACAATAATGCCGAACGGCTGCTGACAGGTGATGGGAAGGCCCACCTATTCATACTGACCAGATACGAGCAGGAGGCACTGGAGCTAGAGAGGCACCATGCGCTCAAGTCTACCGGCCGCGGTGAGGTTGGGATGCCACTGGGAGGTAAGAGTGCTGTGCCCTGAGGTCACAATGACAGTCAATGTAAACATTCCACTGTTGACTGTATATTGATTTCAGCATCCAACACGGGTTGCCCATTGATAATGGAAGGAGGAGCACATCCTGATCTGGGTGCCAGGCATACACATTAAGACGTCCGCAAGAAAGACCCAAACCTCCCTGTTGCTTGCCATTTTAACACTCCACCCTGCTCTCTTGCCCACATGTCTGTCCTTAGCTTGCTGCATTGTTCCAGTGAAGCCCAACGCAAACTGGAGGAACAGCACCTCATCTTCCGACTAGGCACTTTACAGCCTTCCGGACTGAATATTGAATTCAACAACTTTAGATCTTGAACTCCCTCCTCCATCGCCACCCTTTTTCCGTTTCTTCCCCCTTCCTTTTGTTTTTTCCAATAATTTATATAGATTTTTCTTTTCCCACCTATTTCCATTATTTTTAAATCTTTTATGCCCTGCTACTCTTTCCACCCCACCCCCACTAGAGCTGTACCTTGAGTGCCCTGCCCTCCATTCTTAATTAGCACATTCGTTTAGATAATATCACCACCTTCAACACCTCTTTGTTCCTTTGTCTGTGACATCTTTTGATTATCTGCTCCTATCACTGCTTGCTTGTCCCTACAACCACACCACCCCACCCCACTTCTCTCCCCCCACCTTAAACCAGCTTATATTTCACCCTTCTCCTAATATTCACTCAGTTCTGTTGAAGGGTCATGAGGACTCAAAACATCAACTCTTTTCTTCTCCGCCGATGCTGCCAGACCTGCTGAGTTTTTCCAGGTAATTCTGTTTTTGTAGCAGAGTGAGCAGGCTGTCTCAAATGCCGGTGCCAGTGAGGGGGGCGGGGTGGGGGGGAGTACCTGGACATAGCACCCAAAAATGTAAACGTAAATCACCTTAGGCACACCACGGGCTAATCACTGGCGGTTTTCTTTTGCCCCCCATTTCATTGTCTTTCATTAGATGTGCTGCTCAATGCTTTTTAATGCACTTTCATTTCTGTATGCAAGTATGCAATCATTAAATGTTTTGGTTCTCAACAAGCCTCTGGGTGCTTCATTAGTTCTGCAGGTGTAGGGGAACCCATGGGGGAGAATTTTCCCCTCGTGGGGGTTGGACAGGAGCAGGCACAGGCGGGCACACAGCCAATCACTGCCTGCGATCGACTGTGCGCCGCCATTTTATGTGGGCTTGCTAATTAAGGCCCGCCCAGCGTGACGCACTCCCGGAAGTGCTGAGCGCACCCTGTGCGGGCGGGGGGAGGAGGCTGAGTCGGGGGCTGCTCCATTGAGTATTTCAATTACTATTTAAATAGCCTTAATAGGCCTTTGACAGTTCAGCAGGCGTGCAACCAACTCCGGTGCGCGCCCGCCGAACTGAAAATCTAAATGCCGCACAGTGATATAGGGAAGCACACCCAACGTCACCACGCGTCCCACGCTCGCTGACCCAAAGATTCTGGCCGTGATGTTATGAGTGACTTGTTTGTCATTGAACTTTATTGACAAGGCACATAGTTAATGTTCCTAACCAGGCAAGTGTTGCTGTCAGGTATCAAGTACAGAGCCTCCAGCCCTGGCACGTGTTGGAAGTTCATCTGTGGTGGGCTAGCTAAAGGGTCGTTGGATCAAAGCCTCCTGAGTGTCTCAACCTCCCTGGAGATTGCCCAGTATCATCTATCCCCTTAGGGTTCTCCTGAGCGTGTTCGTCATCGGACTCACTACTGAACTCATCATCTGCAGCCAGAGCATCTGCGTCTATGTCTTATTCCTCCACTGCGTCCCCCCTTTCCAGTGCCAAATTGTAGAGAGCGCAGCATGCAACCACTGTCAGTGACACACTATTTGGGGGGTATTGAAGTACACCCCCTGAACGGTCCAGGCATTGGAAGCGCACAAGACCAATGGTTCTCACTACCACCGCTCTTGTGGAGGCGTGGCTCCTATTGTACCGCCGTTCGGCCTCTTGGATGATGGAGGAGCGTCATGAGCCACCTTTTGAGGGGATAGCCCTTGTCACCCAGCAGCCATCCATCAAGCCGAGCCGAAGCACTGAAGAGCCTCGGCACCTGGGAGTGTCTCAGGATGTAGGTGTCATGGGACCTGCCTGGGTACCTTGCACAGCCTTGCAGAATCTGCATCCTATGGTTACACAGTATCTACACATTCATGGAGTGGAAGCCCTTCCTGTTGACGAAGGCACCGGGCTCACCCACTGGCACCTTGATGGCCACATGTGTGCAGTCGATTGTACCCTGGAAACGGGGGAACACAGCAATCGTTGCAAAGCCTCTGGCTCGCTCCGCCTGGCTGGCCTCATCCGAGCGGTAGTGAATGAAAGTCAATGCACACCTGAACAGAGCACCTGTCACCAGCTTGACACAGTTGTAAACAGCTGATCACCCACTGATCCCTGGAAAGAGCCAGAGGCATGGAAGTTGAGGGTAGCCGTGGTCTTCAACACCACTGGCATGGGGTGTCCACCCACACAGTTGGAGCTGATCTCAGGGCCTATCATCTGACAGATGGAGGTCACTGTCTCCCTTGAGAGACATAGCCTCCTTCGGTACTGCACCTCAGACATATTGAGGTAGCTACATCTCTGCCTGCACACCCTGGTAGCAGGATAGAGGCGTCTTCTGCGGCCCCTTCCATCTTGCACTTCCTGTTGGCCCTGCACCCCTTGTGGCTGTGGCTGTCCTCACAAAGGTGGCTCCCCTGGAGGCTGAATATGAACTCTTGGCTCCTCCCCCGTCTGGCCCTCTATTCCTCCTCAGAGGAGGTGCCTCCAGTGGAGAGCACAAATCCCATTCCCAGGATAAGGGAAGGCTGCCTGAAATGTGTTAGCCCCAAGAGTTATGTTACCTCCAGAGTCCTGATCTGAAGCCTTATCTGTCAAAGCAGCTCTGAAGAGAATTGAAGTTGTCCTGTTCACACAAGCAAGTAGCAGTAAGTTTAAAAAGTAAATTACTAACAACTCGCATTTGCGAGCCCACTCACCTCTCTCATCCCACCTGTGGATGAGGTTTTTAAAAACATGGCCAACCTGCCTGCCGTTGTGCCCACGCGAAGCACTGAAAATCGCACGGGCTGCGAAAAATCGCTGTGTATTACTGCCTCAAGGGCATTAAGTGGCCCGTTAATTAATGACAGGTGCACCTGGGAAGTCATAGCACACCTGCCTTCTGAAATATCGCGATGGAGCGCGGTGACCTCGGGTCACACCCCCGCACGCCAACGGCAAAATTCTGCCAATGATTTTCTTTGTCTACATTATGGTGTATAGATTTGACCAAATGAAGCTTAGTGCAAAAGAGAAAGTCTAAGCGCTTTTCATGACTATTGGACCTTCCAAAGCCAATGAAGATTTTTTTTTGAAGTGTAGTCACTGTTGTAATGTAGGAAACACGACAGCCAATCTGCACATAGCAAGCTTCTAAAAAAAGCAATGTGATGGTGACCAGATTTTCTGTTTTTGGTGATGCTGATTGAGGGATTAATACTGGTCAGTACACCATGGATAATTCACCTGCTCTTCTTCAAAATAGTGATTTGGGATCTTTTGTATCCACTTGAGAGGGCCGATGGACCTCAGGTTAAGATTTCATCTAAAAGACAGCACCTCCAACAGTGCAGCATTCCATCAGTACTGCACTGGAGTGTCAAAATTGATTTTTGTCCTCAAGCTTTTTTTCATTCTTTCATAAGATGTGAGCATCGTTAGCCAGGCCAGTATTTATTGCCCATCCCTTATTGCCCTTGAGAAGGTAGTGGTGAGCTGTCTTCTTGAACCGCTGCAGTCCATGTGGTGTAGGTACACCCACAGTGCTGTTAGGTAGGGAGTTCCAGGATTTTGACCCAGCAGTAACAGAACGTTGATATATTTCCAAGTCAGGACGGTGAGTGGCTTGGAGGAGAACTTCCAGGCAGTGGTGTTCCCATTTATCTGTTGTCCTTGTCCTTCTAGATGGTAGTGGTCGTGGGTTTGGAAGGTGCTGTCTAAGGAGGCTTGGTGAGTTCCGGCAGTGCACCTTATAGATACACGCTGTGGCTACTGTGCATCGGTGGTGGAGGGAGTGAATGTTTGTGGATGGAGTGCCAATCAAGCGGGCTGCTTTGTCCTAGATAGTGTCAAGCTTCTTAAGTGTTGTTAGAGCTGCATTCATCCAGGCAAGTGGAAAGTATTCCATTGCACTCCTGGATTTGTGCCTTGTTGATGGTGGACAGGCTTTGCAGAGTCAGGAGGTGAGTTACTCACCACAGGATTCCTAGCCTCTGATCTGGAGTGAGACTTGAAGCCATAGTCTTCTGACTCAGAGGCAAAAAAAAAAGCATTATCAACTGAGCCACAGCTGACACACCAAAGCAAATGGTTTGAGAAAGGTATATGGTGCAAAAAAGGATGAAAACCTGAAGTAAAGCTATCTGGGAGAACCAAGGGCTATTCAAGACTGAGACTAAGAAGAAGTAAAGGAAACCATTTTCTTGGTTTACTTCTGTAGTTTAACACACTGTAATATTGAAAGACTGGCCTGTATATGAAACAACATAATTCTAACATTAAAGAGGAGATATCTATCTTTGGGAATCATGCCTGGTAGGATATGGTTTACAATATAGTTCAGCAGGCATGGCTGAGCTTGGGGCGGACATGTGGGCAGTTGGAAAATTCCCCATTCTCAATGAGTGATATGTTAGCTAAGAGTTTTTTTTAAGACTTCTATTTTAGAAGAAGGCTTTCTATATAAACAATGCAGTTTAATTAGGCAGTTAGAGATTGAAGTCTTGTCTAATCAAGTATGTTCTTGGAACATTGGAAGCAAAGAAGGTGTCCCTGTTATTTTATGCTTTAAAGGACAGTTTAAGAGAGGCTTGAGTGGTCAGATAGTGGGTGTGTTCTCAGATGAGGAATAAGGGTGTATTTTAATGTATATAAGTCTAGACTTGCAGCACAGTTATTAGGGCTAACCTGGACATACTCAAGTGGTAGGAAGGCCATTCAAGATCTACCACTTCAAAATCTTGTAAATGTTAACAGGTTAATTGTCAGATCTACTGAGTTTGTCCAGGTATTTTTGTTTTTGTTCTAGATTTCCAGCATCCGCAGTGTTTTGCTTTTATCTTAGTGTTTAATTGACTGCCACTTCTCTTCGAGAAATGTCTACCTTGAAGAAGTATTGCTCTTCTCTCCGACAGGATTTCCACCTGTCTCTTTCGCCCTGTTCACTTTCATTGCTCTTCTGGTGTTTGACAAGGTGTTTACTAAAACTCGCTTTCACAGCCATATTTCATTCCTCAGTGACTGTCTCTGTCTCCGACTTACCCCACGTGGATTCCAACTGAAGTTCCACCCCTCATGTTTCAAACCCACCCAGGATTACAGGTATCTCCGGGACATACAATGCTCCTTGGACTGCTGTTCTCATCACATCCTGAGATCCACACTCAGTGCCATGCGCCACCGTATGAACATACTCGACCTCTCCCTCCAGCAGCACCGACACACCCTATTTCTAAGCTGTCCTTGCCCCCAGTTTCATTTTATTCTTCGTCTCATCCGACGCCTCAACAAGAAACTTTGGCTCTTGCTTTCAGATGCAAAAGAATGCAAGTTCCAACAACTCATCGACACCAACGCCCATCCAGGACCATCCACCCATGCCCGTCCCTCTGTTCCCATCCCGTCTTCCAATCCCAGCTCTGACCTTCCCCTCTCTGATGCTGAACGTTCAGTGCTCAGCAAAGGACTCAGTTTCATACCCTTACGCCCTCACCTCAATGAATTTTGGGCTCAACATGATGCTGAACTCTTCTTCCGCTCACTTCTTTGGGCAGGAGTCCTCTTCCCGTTCAATGGATCCTTTTACCTGCCTCCAATATTATCCCTCCACCTAGGTGCCTCCCTCTGGATTTTTACCTGCTCTTGATCTTTTCACTGAGAACTGCCGGCGTGACATCAGTCGTCTCAATTCCTTTGCTCCCCTCATCCACTCTAACCTGTCTCTTTCTGAACTTGCTGCACTCCGTTCTCTCAGGTCCAACTCTAACTTTGTCATCAAACCTGCTGACAAGGGTGGTGCTGTTGTTGTCTGGCGCACTGACCTCTTCCTCACAGAGGCTGAGCGTCAACTTACAGACACTTCCACCTACCTCCCGCTGGACCATGACCCCACCACTGAACATCAAGCCATTGTTTCCAGGAATATCACTGACCTCATCTCCTCTGGAGATCTTCCCTCCACAGCTTCCAACCTCATAGTCTCCCAACCTTAGACAGCCAGCTTTTAACTCCTACCCAAAATCCACAAACAAGACTGTCCCAGCGGACCGATTGTGTCAGCCTGTTCCTGCCCCATAGAACTCATTTCTTGCTATCTTGACTCCATTCTCTCTCCCCTTGTCCAGTCTCTTCCCACCTACATCCATGATTCCTCTCATGCCCTACATCATATCAACAATTTCCAGTTCCCTGGTCCCAACCGCCTCCGCTTCACCATGGACGTCCAATCCCTCTACACCTCCAACCCCCACCAGGATGGTCTGAGGGCTCTCCGCTTCTTCCTCGAACAGAGACCTGAACAATCCCCATTCACCACTGCTCTCCTCCGTCTAGCTGAACTTGTTCTCTCACTGAACAATTTCTCCTTTAACTCGTCTCACTTCCTCCAAATAAAAGGTGTGGCTATAGGTACCCGCATGGGCCCCAGTTATGCCTGTCTCTTTATGTGGAACATTCCTTGTTCCGGTCCTACTCAGGCCCCCTCGCACAATTCTTTCTCCGGTACATCGATGACTTCTTCGGTGCCACTTCATGCTCTCGTCTGGATCTGGAAAAATATATTAATCTTGCTTCCCAATTTCCATCCCTCCATCATTTTCACATGGTCCATCACTGACACTTCCCTTCCCTTCCTTGACCTCTCAGTCTCAATTTCTGGTGATAAGCTATCCACCAATATTCATTACAAGCCTAACAACTCCCACAGCTACCTCGACTACAGCTCCTCACACCCTGCTTCCTGTAAGAACTCCATCCCATTCTCTCAGTTCCTTTGCCTCCGTCGCATCTGTTCTGATGAAGCCACTTTCCAAAACAGTTCCTCTGACATGTCTTCCTTCTTCCTTAACCGAGGTTTTCCACCCATGGTGGTTGACAGGGCCCTCAACCGTGTCCGGCCCATCTCCCGTGCATCCGCCCTCACACCTTCCTCTCCCTCCCAGAACCGTGATAGGGTCCCCCTTGTCCTCACTTATCACCACACCAGCCTCCGCGTTCAAAGGATCATCTTTCGCCAACTCCAGCATGATGTCATCACCAAACACATCTTCCCTTCACGCCCACTGGTGGCTTTCTGCAGGGACCGTTCCCTGTGGGACACCGTGGTCCACTCCTCCATCACCCCTTACACCTCAATCCCCTCCCACGGCACCTTCCCATGCAACCACAGAAGGGGCAACACCTGCCCTTTTACTTCCCCTCTCCTCACCATACAAGGGCCCAAACACTCCTTTCAAGTGAAGCAGCGCTTCGTTTGCACTTCCCTCAATTTAGTCTACTGCATTCACTGCTCCCAATGTGGTCTCCTCTACATTGGAGAGACCAAATGCAGACTGGGTGACCGCTTTGCGGAACACCTTCAGTCTGTCCGCAAGCATGATCCAGACCTCCCTGACACTTGCCATTTCAATGCACCACCCTGATCTCATGCTCACATGTCTGTCCTTGGCCTGCTGCAATGTTCCAGCGAAGTTCAACGCAAACTGGAGGAACCGCACCTCATCTTCCGACTCGGCACTTTACAGCCTTCCGGACTTAATAGAGTTCAACAATTTCAGATCATGAACTCTCTCCTCCATCCCCACCCCCTTACCGATCCCCCTTTTTCCAATAATTTATAATTCTTTTACAAATATATTTTTCTTTTCCCTCCTATTTTTAAATTTATTTCAATCTATTGTTTCATCTCCACCTTTTAGCCCATTTCGATCCCTTCCCCCCCACCCCACCCCCACTAGGGCCATCTCCCACTTGCTAGTCCTGCTTTCTACCCTTATTGTCCCCATTAGCACATGCTTTAGATAATATCACCACTGTCAACACCCCTTTGTCCTTTTGTCTATGACATCTTTGGCAATCTCTTCTTGGCCTCCACCTATCACTGGCCCCCTATCGAGCTCTACCTGTCCCACCCACCCCCCTCTACCAGCTTATATTTAATCTAATTTCTATATGTCTTAGTTCTGATGAAGGGTCATATGGACTCGAAACATCAACTATATCCCTCTCCACAAATGCTGTCAGACCTGCTGTGTTTTTCCAGATATTTTTGTTTTTGTTCTATTTGTCTTTAACTGGCTATGCTAATGGAGTAACTATTATCTTTTAACATTACTTTTCATAAGCTCCTTTTATAACTGTAATAAACATATATATGTTGAAACAAGGCTTTGGTTTGAGCGTTACAAGCCAAATCGAATATACATCACTTATATCTGTTTTTCTCAAGCATGCTACAATTAACATATGTCATGCCTCAAGTTACTCTTGTATCCAAAAATATTATTTTCTGAAACAAAGATATCTAATTTGCATTTCAATAAATCAATGCTATCCATCTTCTCTAGGGAACCTATTTCACTCATTCATTGAAATAATGTTTCCACAGATTAATTTTGAATTTACCCCTTTAAAGTGCTTGCCGTGTCCTCTGGTTTGGCTGTTCTGGACAAGGGGCATCAGTTTGCTATACCTTTGAACTTCTGTGCAGGCCTTTAAATCCTGCAGCAACATGCAAATTTCTGCCCCCTCCATAGCAAACCCCAGTGGGTGCTAGTTTTGATGTCAGTTGCTCACTCACATTGTGTAAATTTGGCTGAACCAGAAACTGTGGCAGGATCAGTCCACCTCTCATTCAAATATTTCCCCCATGGAAAATATAGGCTTGTATCTTTATTTACACTAGTTCACTTTTGTGGAATATATATATCAGTTCTGCTACTGCTGTCACAGAACTCACTATTTAAAATGTGTTTTTTTATAAAACCATAAAAAGATACTTAACAAAAATATCAAAAGTATTCATAATTTTTCAAAAAAACTTTTAGGTGATGATTGAACTCAGTGTTCTGCACAAAGAAATGAGTTATCTATAAATGTAATTATGTCATAATAACCATTAAGTTATGCTGGAATCATTTAAAGCTTCTGAAAGCTATACATTTAACACAATGTTTAAGTTAATTAAACTTGGATAACCTTTATGCAGTTTACCTGAAAATACAACGTGAATCACAAATGCAGCAAAGTAAAATTAATTTAAAATTTATCTATGCAACCACGCACAAAATTATTTTAAAGATGCCTTGTTAGGTGATAATTTTGGATTCAAAAATCACTGACAATGACTACTGGATATCATTAGAACCTGAAGTGAAGAATATTTTGCCTACATTCAAACAAGCCATTAGTTACCCATTAACTGCCATTGAGTACTGATGCAACTTGTGTTCCAGTTCATCAGATTATTCATTATATTTGTAACCTTTACAAACATACAGAATAATACGATGTCCTAGATTTCCTTATGAGGTTGAAAATAAGATGCTGTTACATCTTTTAATACCTGCAAGTGCTGCTTTTTTGCATAACTTCTGCTCGATGATATCCAGACAGTTTGCAGAATCCATCATTGCTGTATACAATAGGCCAGTCCACTATCTGAGCATTCCCAAGCACAAAATTTGTGTCTGTAGAAAAAGAAAATAGATTTAAAGACATCTTATTTTGACAGGACATTACATTCCTCTAATATTTTGGTTCTTCAATAATCAACAGAATGGATTTTCCATTTGACTCTTCATGATAACAGAAATGACTGACACAGCCTTTCTGGGCTTTATGGGTACAGATGACACTATCTGTAGTTTCTGTGAAAATGACACAACAATCTACATTATTTGTTTCAGTCTAGCTGTCAAGTACTTCAATCAACAAGTTCACCCATAATTTTCCAGTGCAATTCCCCTTAACATAGATTAATTTTTAATCAAGGACTGGAATGATGGGCTAATGGAATAGGTTTAGAATGCAAAGGGGTAAATTTGACTTCAATTATCTTAAATGGAAATGAAAATTGAGAGAAATGTATAATGGGCAGCTGAATCAATATCATCTGATTCATGCAATCATCCGAAGTCAAAATTAACCCCTTATACTTTTAACTCTAGGTCAGACATTTCAGTCTAGCCCAAATGTTGAAATGAAAGTTTCTGTAAATGCTCAGCAGGTAACCTTTACTGTAATGAGTAAACTTCACACCTTTAAAAATACAAATTTGGGTTGTTTTTTAATGACATCTCAAAGCGATAAACATTACCTTCAGAAGAATTGCACAGAACCAAGGAAGAATAAGTAACTATATATAATTTGGAAATAAATGGGAAAACATATTTCTATTGTACACTTTTGACTTTGATTTTGAAAAATTACAGGGGCATTTTATGGTAGGAAAGGAATCAGATGGATAAGTACAGAATAATGAAAAAGTTAGCAGTACTCAAAATGGAAAAGGCAATGAGTCCTGGTAGTTTGCATTCAAGAGTGCTGATGAAGTCAGAGAAGAAAGGGCAGAAACTCTGATCACAATGTTTCAAACATTTTTAGATAAGCAAGTGCACCAGAGATGGAGAATTACATCATGAAGGCAAAAAGGAAGAGAACAATAGCAATATATTGCAGATGCTGGAAATCTGAAATAAAAACAAGATGCTGGAAATACTAAGCAGGTCAGGTGCACTTGTGGAACAAGAAGCGGAGATAACATTTCAGGTCATTGGCCTTTCGTCAGAACTTGAGAAAGAAACCTTCTAGCTATAGACCTATAAACTTAACATCGGTAGTGGCTGGAATATGGGATAGAATATCCTTACTTAGAAACATTTGGGTTAAGCAAGGAAAGCCAGTATATATTTGTAAAAGCAAGTGTCCCTGACAAATTTAATAGAATATTTAGAGGAAATAAGAGTGAATTTAAAAAGTAAATACAGTGGATGTTGCATATTTATTTTCAAAAGGTGCATGCATTAAAGGAAGTATTACATTAGTTAAATGACAGAAAAGAAAGTTTCGGGCAGCTCATGATAGGGCATTTCTTGGAACTTCTCCCATTCTGCCAGCGTTACCTTACTGGATATATGCAGCATTAATGAAGGTCGGAATTGTCCATGCCCACTGGTATCGGATGTGTTTGGTGGTGTGAGCGGACGCTATGCACCGAGAAGGCCAAAAATTCGTTTCACGACATCATGAAACCAGTCTGTGATCGTCGGCTCAGCCCATCGATGGTGGGGCGCATTTTCCACCATCAGACGTCAGGAACCTCATTGCAATACATCAATATAAGGCTAGACCGCTGGACTCATCCCCACCCCGCCGGATCGTCCGCCCACGTCGGATTGATTGCACACCAATGAGTCTCACAACAGCATATAAAAGGCGTGCACTTGGCAGGCTGCACTTTGAGGGGAACTCGGAGGTGAGTACACAGTAACGTTGTGGAGCACTCGCGAGGGACGCCTGTTGGACTTCAAGGTTCAGTCATGTTGGGGGATGGAAAAGGCTGCCCTGTGGTTGAGACAACTTTGGGGGGGGGGGGGGGGGGGGGGGGGGGGGGGGGGGGGGGCAGTGGCGCAAAGGCTGCCCTCCAACTGCGGCAGCTTTGGAGAGGGGGAACAAAGGCTGCATTGCAGTGGAGGTGACTTTGTGGGGAGGCAAAGGCTGCCCTGCGGTTGAAGGTAGCACACAAGCATATGCAGGGTCGGGGTGAGGTGAACGAGGGAAGCGGCCACACATTAGGGACACCTTGTATACAGTGACCATTCATCTGCAGCTGAGACAGCTCAGGTGCAGCTACAATGATATGATTGGAGTCAGGCCTCTAGTTTATTTGCCCACTCAAGCAGCGCAGAAGCATCAAATTGCCACAAAATGCTTCAGAGCTTTTTACCCCTCAGGCACAGACTGCAAACTAATGAGCATTTTAGTGGACTGCAGAATAGATGGACTACTGGATATGTTGTACAATCTCCTTGCAAAAGCTAGCCATGGAGCAGTCACTGGTGAAGGTGCTCACAGCCCCTTGCAATGTCATCATCCCAGTTTGGACCAGTATCTCCCATGGATGAAGCTAACCAACATGGATTAGGAGAATGCCTGTGCCTGAGCTCAGAGCACAGCATACAGTTCAGTGGGAAAAGCTGCTGCCAATCGGTCAGGTGGACTGGGGCGGAGGAAGGGGTTTCAGGCAGCCATGCTGCACACTAATCTCTGACCATCCAAGTGGTGGCCAGCACTCTCCAAGGTGAGTTAAGAGGCATTCAGGCTGAACCAACAGAGGCTCTCAGTACACTCACGCTAACCCACGCGACTCTCTCTTTCATCCTGCAGGAGGAGTACATCAGGATCATGGAGCCTGGTGAACTAGCTGTATGCCTCATGGTTTACAGAGAGCAAAGATGCCGGAGAAGAGAGCGACTGAGGCGCTTGGTTGCTCAGAGGGAGGAGCAGCACCCACAGGAAGAAGGGGCGGCTGGGGCTGCCACACACACTGCTGAAGAGCCACAGTGAGCCATCGCTGGTAGGTGCCTAGCTAGACCCAGGATCTATAGACACTGGCTTTCATTCCTGCAGATGACTGAGAACCAGTGTCGCTGAAGACTGTGCATGTCTAGGGAACTGGTTAATCAAATCTGCCAGCTACTGCAGGATTTGACGCCACGAGGACATGTAGGACATCCACTGCTAGTGACCATGAAAGTAACAGTGGCGCTCAATTTCTATGCCAGTGGATCCTTTCAGGGCTCCTCAGGTGACCTCTGTGAGATATCACAAGCCTCCATATACAAATGCATCCATTAAGTCACAGACGCCATCTTCACAAAGGCACACAGCTTTGTGTACTTTCCCCGGGACCAGGAGAGCCAGGATGCAAGAACAATTAGATTCGCCCAGGTGCTGGGTGCAATCGAATGCACTAACGTGTCACTCAGATCTCCATCGCAACACACAGTCAACTGTGTCAACTGCAAAGGATCCCATTCGCTGAATGCGCAGCTAGTGTGCAACCACCATAACGCATCCTGCAGATCTGCGCACATCCAGGGAGTGTGCACAACTCCTATGTTCTCGGTCGGTCACAGATTCCTGACATCTTCCAGGGTCTACAGAGGCTGCAGGGACGGCTCCTCGGGGACAAGGACTACACCAGAGGACTTGACTGATGACTACCAATGCGGCGGCCTCAGAATGCAGTAGAGCGAAGGTACAACGAGGCTCATGCTACGATTCACAACTTGGTGGAGTGGACCATAAGGATGCTGAAAATGAGGTTCCGGTGCCTGGGCCGGTCTGGTGGAGCCCTGCAATATAGTCCACAGAGGGTGTCACACATCGTCATTGCCTACTGTATCCTTTACAACCTGGCACTGCAACAAGGAGAGGAGCTGGCTGAGGAGGAGCTGGAGGTCTTCTCTGATGAGGAGGACGCCGACGATGAGGGCGAGGAGGTCCTTGAAGGCGACGATGATGGCAATAAGGCCCTCGCACTCACTACATGAGGCAGGCGCATTCTGGAGGCCCTCAAAGCTGCTAGATTTGTGGAGGATGATGATGACGACATGCAGTGAGGAGACACCATAAGATCCTCACATTGCACCTAGGAACGTTTGACTCCAGTCTGGCTTATGGCAGCGCACATACCCTCTGTGATAATGCTCCTCTCATGGAAACACATTGGAGGCCCTAATAGTCACTTGATTGCAGGAGGATGGTGACGACATGCAGTGAGGACACTCCATAGATCTTCACATAGCCTCTGAGAATGTCTGACTCCTGTCTGGCCGAGGGCAGCTCGCTTGCGCTTGGTGATCATGGTTATATCATAGAGATAAAAGCAAAACACTGCGGATGCTGGAAATCTGAAACAAAAACAAAAATAGCTGGAAAAACTCAGCAGGTCTGACAGCATCTGCAAAGAGGAATACAGTTAACATTTCGAGTCCGTATGACTCTTCATCAGAACTAAGGGAATATAGAAATAAGGTGAAATATAGGCTGGTTGAGGGGGTGGGACAGGCAGAGCTGGATAGAAATCCAGTGATAGGTAGGGGCAAAGAAGAGATTGCCAAAGATGTCATACACAAAAGGTCAAAGGGGTGTTGACGGTGGAGATATTAGCCAAAGAATGTTCTAATGGTGACATTAAGGGTAGAAAGCAGGACAAGCAAGTGACAGATAACCCTAGTGGGGTGGGGTGGGTGGAAGGGATCGAAAAAGGCTAAAAGGTGGAGATAAAACAATGGATGGAAATAAATTTATAAATAATGGAAAGAGGTGGGAAAAGACAAATATGTTTTAAAATATTATAAATTATTGAAAAAAGGGGGATTGGAAGGGGGGTGGGGATGGAGGAGAGAGTTCATGATCTGAAGTTGTTCAATTCAATGTTAAGTCCGGAAAGCTGTAAAGTGCCTTGTCGGAAGATGAGGTGCTGTTCCTCCAGTTTGCATTGAGCTTCACTGGAACAATGCAGCAGGCCAAGGATGGACATGTGGGCATGAGAGCAGGGTGGTGTGTTGAAATGGCAAGCAACAGGGAGGTCTGGGTAATGCTTGCAGACGGACCGAAGGTGTTTCTCAAAGCAGTCACCCAGTCTGCATTTGGTCTTTTTCCATTATTTTAAAATATATTTTCATCCATTGTTTTATCTCCACCTTTTAGCCTATTTCGATCCCTTCCCCCCACAGGTAGAGGGGACTCGATGAGCCGGACACTTCCGGAGTCACCTGGATAAGTGGCCCCAAGGTATACACCTGCTGTTCCTCCTACCTGTGGGTTTCCAAGGGCCCTTGGCTGACTCCTTGAGGAGAAGGGGTAGCTGGTGTGAGATCGGTCTGCCCTGCACCCCTCTTGCGTACACACTGTTGGAGGCCAACTATGGCGTCAGCGATAGAGTTCAGCCCACGCAGCAGTGCAGGAGCGATGTCCTGGACCAAGGTCTCAATGGGGCCACCGTCCTACCAGTTTTGACCTCGGTGCATTGGCATGCCGGTGCTATCACCTCAGCCTGAAGGCAGACGGACTCCTCCATCATGCCTTGCAATCTGAGGAGTGCAGCGGACATCCCTTCCTGATGTTCCTGAACTTGCCTTTGAAGTTCCAGAAACTGTGACATGACCAAGTCCAGAAGCTCGTCATCTGACTTGGACTCAGCATATTTCTGGCCACCAGCAGTCTTCCAAGTGCCAGACAGCTGGGAAGTCCCTGCTGCTGCCTGCTGTGGATCAGAAATTACGATGTGCTCACCAGATTGTGATCCTAAGGCTACTTTAAAGCTAGGTCCCACCGAGGTGTGTATCTCTGTGCTAGCAGAGGGTGTGGATGAACATTGTGAGGGTCTTCAGGGAGGGTTTTAACAGATTCCTCTTCTGAGCTTCCCTCGAGGCTTGATTAGAGGCCCTGACTCGTGAACTCCATCGGCTGTTCAGCAGATGTGTTTGCGAAAGCAAGAAAAGATAATTGGTGCATCACTCACAGCATGGTTGTCTGATGGATGTTGCACTGCTGGACCCTCACTTGGTAGAGCACCGCTGCCCTCACCGTCAGCAAAGGAACGGTCTAGATCCTCGCTGGCCAGCTGGATGGCTCTGTTTTCAAAATCCATCAGGACTTTGATTTCAGGTATTCCTCCACCAGTAAGCATCCTCTCCTTCTTGTTTTCCTGCATGAATAGAGATGGAGAGGGTGCAAGGAGGACACTTGCTATGCCAGATGGTAAGTATGCCTGGCATGTGTGGATGGTGAGTGGTCCCACAGATGGGATGAGGGCAATGAACCTGTGTATGAGGGAGTGAATAGTGATATCACTTGAACTGGCAGTAAGTGAGGGCCCTGTGGATATGTGAGGGGTTTGAGTGTGTGTGAGTTGAGAGTGATGAAAAGAGTGACTTACCCTGGCGGAACAGAGGAGATCGTTCATCCTCTTGCGGCACTGGGTGGCTGTCCTCTTTTGCAGACCACTGGCGCTGACCACTGCTGCCACTACCTCCCAAGCCAGCTTAGTGAGCTTCCTGCCCATTCTGCAGCCAGAGCAGAGGTAGAGGACATCCCGGTAAGCCTCCGCCGCATCCAAAATGCACTCGAGGGACGCGTCATTGAACCTGGGGGCTGCAGTCTTATTGCCTTTTAGGGCGGTGTCTTCTTTGCAGCTGAAGTGGGCTGGAAGCACTGAGAGGTGTGCACACAGATGCACTTTAAGTATGGCGCCCAGCATGATGATGTGGCGAGGTGATGGCATGGCGAGGGACTGAGAGCCTGTCCACCACAGAAACAGCGAGTTTCTCGGGAAGGCATAATTAATGCGGCAGGTTTGGGACGATACAGCATGAAAAGCCGCCATTTCAGCCAGCAGGTAAAACTACCCACCACCGCACTTAGTGCAAATCTGGAACGACTGCCTTGAGCATCAGAGGAGACCCCCACTCAAAGTTTCTGCTTCACTTCCAGTGAAGTAATGCTGGCACAGTGGGGGCAATTCTGAGAAATTTCCTGGGCAACATTTATCAGGCTGGGCGAATGTAAACAGCCACATCCAACAAGGTGCTGTGCTAGGACCATTGCTATTCTTTGATAAATATAAATAATCTGGCTGAGTCTATAGTGTACAACATCAAAATGTACAGACAGCATTAAAAATAAGGAGCCTGGGTAACTGTGAAAAAAACTAAGCAACTTCAGGAAAATATGGACAGCAGATTGAGCAGGTCGATGTTTAATGAAATTTAATACAGAAATATGAGGAGACATGTTTTCAGAAGAGGAATATGCAGAGGAAATACACACAAACATAACATTTTTCAAAAAGTAGAGAAGCAGAGGTCTAGAGAGCGGGAGCAGAAATCGATAAAAGCTGTCAAAAAATTGAATCCTGGGCTCTATAGATGGGGCAATGCAAATACAAAGACAAATGTATAAAGAGTCAGATTTTGCTGCAGCAGGGCATTTAGTGGTATCTGCCATTATTTAGACTCATTCTTGTACCCTTCAAAAATGTTTTCACCAAAATTTGCTGAAAGTGTGAGCTAATAATTGTGCAATGAGGGAAACAGCATCTGAGACCTGAGTGAACAGGACACCTTAACCAATGCAAGTTAGGGATTGGGAAATAACCAGTGGAAGTACTGAGAAGCAGGATGAATTAAAGGGGGTGAATTCAATATCAAATCAAGTATAGAAAGAGAAATAAAGAGGAAAAGACAGTTGGATTGAGAGTGAGAAAAAAATGAAAAGTAAAAAAAAACATTGAAATTGAAACAACATTTTTAATATGCTAAAATAATTCACAACCTAAATGAATGAAACTCCATACTTATGATAGTGTTCAGTGCCAGAGAGGTTGATTGACAGTCATTAACACTTACCACATCATTGAAAGGATACTTACACTTAGAGTGAAACAGCCCTGAAATCAATAGTATAAAGGGTGAAACTGGCAATCCTGTGGTTAGCCACAGTGAAAGGCTTGCACTGACCAGCACAGTTCTTTCAGCTTGTTAGGTACAGCAACTGTATGCAACTTCAATTTAGTGCCTTTGATTCCAATGAGGGTAATGTTACCTTATTGATTGTGAGACTTCCCTGTAACATGGGGTCTACATGTTCTGCAATTGCTTGAATTTCTAAGGAGCTCCAGCTCAGTAATGACAGCAACTGGGGCAACAACTCCAGCAACTACATAGAATAGAAAGGCCATACCTAAAAGGAGATGATACCCTCAGCATAGGGCCTATAGACCAACGGTCAACTTCCTCAATTCCTCTCAAAACAATGCCTTAGAAGGTTTAGGCTCTTAAAGTAGCGAGTCATAGATATGTGCAGACTCTTTAAAGAAGACCTCCACCCAAGAGGAGTAAGTGGCCACCTATTACCCATGGCTTCAAGATGACCACAGCTCTTAATTCGTTTCACTTCAGTGGTCTTCTAGGGATCTTCCGGTGAATTGTGTATGATCTCCCAATCTGTAGCTCACGACTGCATCAGCCAAGTCACCAGTGCCTTTTTTATGATGGCTTCCAGCTATTAGGTTTGAGAAAGATGAGACCAGTCAAACCCAGAACGCTGTCATCTTTGCTTCCCTCACAGGATTTCCACAAGTCCAGTGGGTTATTATATTGTACTTATGTGGCAATCAGGCCTCCATCAGAACATCCAGGTGCATTTGTAAATTGGAAGGGCTTCCACTCCCTTAATTTGCAGCTTGATAGTAATCACTACAAGAGGGTAAAATAAGTGTGCACCAAGTATCCAGAGGGCTGCTGTGACTTTCATATTTCAGCCGTCTTATGTTCTGTAGGTCTTTTCTCCACCAGATAGCCTCAGCAGTCGGCTCCTGAGAAGAAGGAATACTAATTCAAAAGTTAGCTGACAACCCCACTGAGGAGCACACTAATAGTGGTGAGGAGAGTTACAACAGGATCCAAGGCATCATCACAGTAACTGTAGGATCAGCCCAAGGCTTGCTCAAAATTAGGTTCTGCTACCTTGGCAAATTTTGAGGTAGCCTTCAATGCACCCAACAAGGTTCTTTGAGATTATAGTGGTCTGCTGTGCCCTGTACAACAGGCACTGCAGAGGTGACGACCGCTGGCACCAGAGGAAGGTGGACAGCATCTGGAATCCTACCAGGAGAAGGAGGAAGAGGAGCATCCTAATATGTCATTGGCGTCTGCAGGCATGGACTTGCCTGCCAGAAAAGTCCAGAAGTCTTCCAGGCACCCTTCACTTCAGAAGCATACTTGCAGCATTGAAAGCTTCACATCGTGACCCCTGAGAATAAGGGTTCCTAGTTGGCTGCATGCAGATCATGACATTTCACTTATTGGTAACATTGATTTAACCTGACTGACAGTTAAATGACAAGCGGCAGTATGATATCTATTACAGTTACCAGAAGTCGGATTTTGTGGTCCCAATTCTGAAGCGCATGGCTGAGACAAAAATAATAGCCAGAGCATGGATCCAGAGGTCCCGCTCCATTTAAGCAGTGCGGGAAAGGAGTGAGTTGGGAACGCAGCACTCTGCTGTTTAGAGCTTGCCATTACCACTCTGGAAGTGAGCACATCAGAACATCTGCAATTTTCAGCAAGGGGCTTTTCTGAATCACACCTGGTGAGTGGAGGCATGAACCATGGATTGGAGGCGGGAAAAGTCTAAAAAGTGAGTACCAATTCATCATGAAATGCTGTAGCCTGAGTTATATCTGTGTTTACCAAAGTGAGTATGACAGTGTTGTGATTGGAAAAGGTAAGTGACCATTAAATAATGTAGTTGCTAAGTTGTTATTTCTGACAAGTGGAAAGCTGTCAAGTGAAAGAACAGCATTGAAAAAAGGGAAAGTCTTCAGGTGCATTGGACACTGGACAAAGTACAATTCTGAATTGTACAATATTGAAAGCATAGCCCACTAGGAGATCAATGCCTAAAATGGTTAAAATTTTCCCATGGCTTTCATTCATTCTTTAAAGACCATCTCAGCCATTTGTCTGGCTGTTCTGAAGCTTCGACAGATGTCTAGGCTTTCATTCATTTTTAAAGAACCACTCAGCTATCTGTTTGGTTGTCTTCAAATGCACCAATGGATTCTGAACTGCAGGTTTTGTTTAGACAGCTGTGCTGGAGAACATCATTTGATGACCTGGCTACCTTGCAAACCACTAATGGATTCTGCACTGCAGAGTTTCTTTAGAGAGCTGTCCATGGAAGTGTGGGGGGTGGTGAAGAGGGGTGAGTGGAGTGAGGGGGGGGAGTGAAGAGGGAGTGGAAAGGCAATGATGTGGGTAGGGGGATTTATAATTAACTGTAGAACTTAGCCGATGTCTCAATGAATGAAGATGGACATTTAACCTGGCCACCTCAGCATCAGCCCATCTCTATCTCTGCTTTGGCGGGCCCAACTCCAAGCTGTCCCCGCCTCCATCAGATGAAAGTCCTGCCTGCTGGCAATATCGGGAGAGAGATGGGATCATGACACTGAGAAAATTCCTGACTACCACCTCCATAAAGAAAATCCAGCCCCAGTTCTCTGGGCCATCCCTACTTCTCCATCACCAATGGTCTGTACTGCTGCCACTCTTCCAATTTCCAGGGCTTCCTCCTCCATAACGGTCAAGGTGGCCATGGTTGCAGCTCCAACCCAATTCTCTGCCTCTCCCTTAAATTATAGACTTTTTTCTCCAGCAATGAGAAAAGCCTGGGAGTTCTAAGTGTGGGAAGTGAACTGATTGCTAAGGATGAGTAAACATTTGAGGAGAGTTGGAATAAGAGCACAATAGGTTGAGGGTGAGTATGAGTGATGTCTATTGAGATGGATATTTGAGGAGAAGAATAGGGAGAAAAGAATGTATGTGACAGCAAGATATTTCGGTCAGAAGAGTGCTATGCAGGAGAATGCTCGGGAGGTGCCAGAGTGAAGGCTGCCAGCTGCGAGTTGCAGGACACCCACCTTACCAGACTTGATGATGTAATTAAATCTTCTCCTGCACAGGACCTAGGTCTCTGGCACCACGTTTTGACTGCTGACAGCCTCTGCAACTTGCAGTCATGCCTGCTTGGTGAGGCTGGCTGACCTGCTCCTGTCATCCTCAGAGAAGAGGACTTCTCTCAGTGCTCTCACTGCATCAACCATCACCGCCAGGGATGAGTCTGTGAACTAGGGAGCAGCCTTTCCATGTCTTCCATCTATACTGCAGTCCCTTGCTCCTTCACATTGGATTATGTGTTTCAATTATTGCTGCCACCAAGAGACCTGTCGGGGTCTCTTTAAATAGAGATCCTTCATTGCTTGTTTAGGCATGCTATCCTCCATGATCATTTAGGGAACTAATTAGTTTGCTCTTGGAAAGAGCAATGGCAAGGTGTGCAATTTAGTTGGGCGGGTTCCCAATCCACAAGTGGTCTCACCATTCCATCAGGGACTAAATGGAAAAGATTCCGTCCTAAGTTTGTCAAGAAGGTGTAAACAGATCTTGGTGATGTAACTTTCCATGATTTACCCACTTGTGGGCTGATTGATAAATAGAAAACAAAGACAAAAAAGTTGAAGAAACACGTTGCAGATATAATAAAAATGTGTGAATTATAAGCAAGAAGGTGTATATAAAAGAATTTACATTTTTACGTCTTAGCACATTCTCAGGATGTCTCAAAGTACTTCCTGTTTGATACATTACTCTTGAAGTATGGTTACTATTGTACCAGCAAACAATTTACACAGAGTAAGATTACCAGTTAATCTGTTTTTGATGATGTTCGTTAAGGAAGGAATGTTGGACAACTGGAGAACTCTCTACTTTGCTTCAAATCTTGTATGCTCAGCCAACCAGGCAGATAAGCCTTAGTTTAATATATCAGCTAAAAGATGCCATGGCCAACTATGTGGCATTTACTCAGCACCACTCTGGTGAAGCTGAGATGATATATTGAAATCCTATAGAACGCTTGAAGCCACAACCTTCTGATTCAAAGACAATAGGGTTAACAATGAGTCTAAACCCAGAGATTCCAAAAAGTAGTATTCTAATATTCAAATAAATATCCCATGATGTAACATTTGCACCACATAAGTGCCAGGCAATGACCATCTTAAACGAGTGAATCCAACCCTCTGCCCTTGACATTCAATGGCATTACCATTGCTGAATTCCCCAATATCAACATCCTGGTGGCTACCATTGACCAAAAATTGAATTGGATCAGCCATGTAAACACTGTGGCTACAAGAGCAGGTCAGAGGCTGGGAATTCTGCGGAAACAAACTCATCTCCTGACTCCCCAAAGCCTGTTCACCGTCTACAAGGCAGAAGTCAAGAGTCTGATGGAATTTTCTCTACTTGCCTGGATGAGTGCAGTTTTAACAACACTGAAGAAGCTCGATATCATCCAGAACAAAGCAGCCTGCTTGACTGGCACCACTTCTACCACCTTCAACATTCATGCCCTCCAGCCTGGTGCACAGTGGCAGCAGTATGTACCATCTACAAGATGCACTGTAGTATCTCACCAAGGCTTCTTCGACAGCACCTTCCAAATTCGCGACCTCTACCACCTAGTGGAACAAGGGCAGCAGATGCATGGGAACACCACCATCTGCAAAGATCCCCTCCAAGCCACTCACCATCCTGACTTTGAACTATACTGCCATTCCTTCACTGTCACTGGGTCAAAATCCTGGAACTTCCTCCCTAACAGCACTGTGGGTGGACCTACACCACATGGACCACAGTAGCTCAAGGCAGCGACTCACCACCACCTTCTTAAGGGCAATTAGGGGTGAGCAATAAAATTGCTAGCCTAGCCAGCGATGCCCACATCCTGTGAAAGAATAAAAAAGAATGTTTATATGGCATCATTCAGAATGCACAAGCCATTATCATTTACATGCAGAACCTATCTTGCCACAGTGGTTAGTCATTAATAGTTACTTGCACAATTTTTTTGCTGGCAACACAATCAAAATTCCCGCAAAGCTGCAGCACAAATCATTTTAAATGACCAATTTTGCTTCTTGAAGCAATAAATCCACGCTTTATGGGAGTGAAACGTTTTTATTGCTACTTAAGTTCAACAGTGCTTTTTGTATTGACATGGTTAAAGAGATGGAAGGAATCCACAGTGCACTGATAAATGTTGCATCATGTCAACAGTAAAGGGGTTCTGGCTTAGGGCAGAATTTTCTGCCTGTCGGGCGGGATGGCCAGACCCAATCTCCAGCGGGCGAGAAGCCAATCCCCGCCGGAGAAGCGGGCCCCGTCGCCATTTTACGTGGGTGGGCCAATTAAGGCCCGCCCAGCGTGACATCCAGTGGGTAGTGCTATGCGCTTCCTGTGCGGGTGGGGTGGGGTGGGGGGGGGGGGATGGGGGGAGGAACTCCCCAAAAGCAAGGGAGATCGCTGACACTTTTAAAAAGATAAAAAAATAGAAAAAAAATCCTTAACATGTCCCCCTCATGTGACAATATCAGTGACACTTGAGATGGGACATTGTCATAAATTACATTAAAACTTTATTAAACTTTTTAAAACCCTGCATGAAACCTCATCCCGGCGGTGGATAAGATTTCATGTTTTTCTAGTTGCCGACGAGGCTCCTGGCCTGCCCACCAACCTTAAGGTTGGACGGGCAGGTCCTTTAATTGTTTAAATGAACCTGTCAATGGCCTCAATTGGCCATTGACAGGTCGGCGGGCCCGCAGCTGATTTTGCTGCGCCCCCGCCTTCCTGAAAATTTAAATGGGGCAGGATGACGTCGGGGGTTCTCCCAACGTTATCCCACGTCAGTGAGCAGGGCCCACCCCCTGCTCGCCGACGGCAAAATTCTGCCCTTAGCTTCTGAAGTGGCAATAGTTGATAATCTTGATAAACAGAAAGAGATCAAGCCCTTAACAAGACACACTCAAAGTAGTGATATATTTACCCATTTTAAACGTGTTTTTCAAAATCAAATTTCTCCTTATAAATACATACCTCAGCTTTGTTATTTCATATTCACTTAACCTGTATAAGAATGTAACTGACCCCAACTAGCCTAGGTTACTTGCAAGGTCAATCCCATTTGCCCACCTTCTCACTATATAACTCCATGCCCTCCACCTCCCATTAATAAGACTAACCTATGCCTGTTTAATTTCTGTGAAGCTTTGAATTAGAAGTTGCTGTAAATGCCATAATATGGCATGCTTTTCAGGGCATTTGGGATCTGCGTGACAGGAAAAGCAATTGTGTTCTCCTGAACAAATCAGATTGAAGTGTTGTGAAAGGAACAGTGCAGAGTCTAAACCATGCAGTGTCTAAACCAGGGAGTGTAAATTAGAATTCAATGTCAAATCAGAGAGAGGAAGTGAAATAAAGAGGGGGAATGAAAACAAAAACAGAATTACCTGGAAAAACTCAGCAGGTCTGGCAGCATTGCCGGAGAAGAACAAAGTTGACGTTTTCAGTCCTCATGATCCTTCATCAGAACTGAGTAAAAATAGGAGAGGGTGAAATATAAGCTGGTTTGAGGTGGGTGGGGTGGGGGGAGAGAACTGGGGGGGTGGTTGTAGGGACAAGCAAGCAGTAATAGGAGCAGATAATCAAAAGATATCACAGACAAAAGAACAAAGAGGTGTTGAAGGTGGTGATATTATCGATAAGAATGTGCTAATTAAGAATGGATGGCAGGACACACAAGGTACAGCTCTAGTGGGGATGGGATGAAATAAGACTAACAGGGCATAAAAGGTATAGATTTAAAAATAATGGAAATAGGTGGGAAAAGAAAAATCTATATAAGTTATTGGGAAAAAAAGGGAGGGGGAAGAAACGGAAAGGGGGTGGGGATGGAGGAGGGAGTTCAAGATCTAAAGTTGTTGAATTCAATATTCAGTCCGGAAGACTATAAAGTGCCTAGTCAGAAGATGAGGTGCTGTTCCTCCAGTTTGCGTTGAGCTTCAATGGAACAATGCAGCAAGCCAAGGACAGACATGTGGGCAAGAGAGCAGGGTGGAGTGTTAAAATGGCAAGTGACAGGGAGGTTTGGGTCATTCTTGCGGACAGACCGAAGATGTTCTGCAAAGCGGTCACCAGTTTGCGTTTGGTCTCTCCAATGTAGAGGAGACCGCATTGGGAGCAACGAATGCAGTAGACTAAGTTGGGGGAAATGCAAGTGAAATGCTGCTTCACTTGAAAGCAGTGTTTGGGCCCTTGGACGGTGAGGAGAGGGGAAGTGAAGGGGTAGGTGTTGCATCTTTTGCGTATGCATGGGAAGGTGCCGTAGGTGGGGGTTGAGGAGTAGGAGGTGATGGAGGACTGGACCAGGGTGTCCCAGAGGGAACGATCCCTACGGAATGCCGCCAGGGGGGTGAAGGGAAGATGTTTTTGGTGGTGGCATCATGCTGGAGTTGGCGGAAATGGCGGAGGATGATCCTTTGAATGCGGAGGCTGGTGGGGTGATAAGTGAGGACAAGGGGGACCCTATCATGTTTCTGAGAGGGAGGAGAAGGCGTGAGGGCGGATGCGTGGGAGATGGGCTGGACACGGTTGAGGGCCCTGTCAACGACTGTGGGTGGAAAACCTCGGTTAAGGAAGAAGGAGGACATGTCAGAGGAACTGTTTTTGAAGGTAGCATCATCGGAACAGATGCGACGGAGGCGGAGGAACTGAGAGAATGGGATGGAGTCCTTACAGGAAGCGGGGTGTGAGGAGCTGTAGTCGAGGTAGCTGTGGGAGTCGGTAGGCTTGTAATAGATATTGGTGGACAGTCTATCACCAGAAATTGAGACAGAGAGGTCAAGGAAAGGATAGACCTTGTGAAAATGATGGGAGGCTGGAGATTGGAAGCAAAATTAATAAATTTTTCCAGGTCCCGACGAGAGCATGAGGCAGCACCGAAGTAATCATTGATGTACCGGAGAAAGAGTTGTGGGAGGGGGCCTGAGTAGGACTGGAACAAGGAATGCTCCACATACCCCATAAAGAGACAAGCATAGCTGGGGCCCATGCGGGTACCCATAGCCACACCTTTTATTTGGAGGAAGTGAGAGGAGTTAAAGGAGAAATTGTTCAGTGTGAGAACAGGTTCAGCCAGACGGAGGAGAGTAGTGGTGGATGGGGATTGTTCAGGTCTCTGTTCGAGGAAGAAGCTAAGGGCCCTCAGACCATCCTGGTGGGGGTTGGAGGTGTAGAGGGATTGGACGTCCATGGTGAAGAGGAGGCGGTTGGGACCAGGGAACTGGAAATTGTTGATGTGACCTAAGGTGTCAGAGAAATCATGGATGTAGGTGGGAAGGGACTGGACAAGGGGAGAGAGAAGGGAGTCAAGGTGACGAGAAATGAGTTCCGTGGGGCAGGAACAGGCTGACACGATCGGTCTGCCGGGACAGTCCTGTTTGTGGATTTTGGGTAGGAGGTAGAAGCGGGCCGTCCAAAGTTGGGCAACAATCAGTTGGAAGCTGAGGGAGGAAGATCTCCAGAGGAGATGAGGTCAGTGCCAGTCCTGGGAACAATGGCTTGATGTTCAGTGGTGGGGTCATGGTCCAGGGAGAGGTAGGAGGAAATGTCTGCGAGTTGACATTCAGCCTCCACAAGTTAGAAGTCAGTGCGCCAGACAACAATAGCACCACCCTTGTCAGTGGGTTTGATGACAATGTAAGGGTTGGACCTGAGAGAATGGAGTGCAGTAAGTTCAGAGAGAGACAGGTTAGAATGGGTGAGAGGAGCAGAGAAATTGAGACGACTAATGTCACGCCGACAGTTCTCAATGAATAGATCAAGAGAAGGTAAGAATCCAGAGGGAGAGGTCCAGGTGGAGGGAGAATATTGGAGGTGGGTAAAAGGATCCATTGAACGGGAAGAGTTCAGTATCGTGCCGAGCCCGAAATTCATTGAGATGAGGGCGTAAGGGTGTGAAACTAAGACCTTTGCTGAGCACTGAACGTTCAGCATTGGAGAGGGGAAGGTCAAGGGGTGTAGTTAATACAGGGTCGGAGCTGGGATTGGAAGATGGGGTGGGGAGGGGAATGAAAGACTGGATTAAGAGGTAGAAAAAACTGTTTCTATTAAATCCCTAACATTTAAAAGGAATTGAAAGAATAAGACTCCACACTTGTAATAGCTAATTTCAACCCCAGAGAGGTTGTTTGGCAGAAATTAACATTATTCAGTCTGTTATAAGGGTACTTAGGTGGAAATGGACAAGCCCTAACCTTCTGTGGCGTGTTTCGTTCATACCTACAATGCAAGTTCAGGAACTTCACTGTGTTCAGTACATTAAAATGATTAGCCAGTTGATGAAATGTTATTTTTGCAAAGCTAATGGTAACACAATGCATTTTGAACAGCAGTACCTGGAGTATCTTGTTTAACTGTACATCTGCTCTCGCCTGAAGTTACAGTGCAATCATCATATAAATAACAATGTCTAACCCCTATTTTGACAGGAAATTCTGGGCCAACATATGTTGATATGGTTTACATAATCTTTTTTTTTCTCTGAAGTTGTATGATGAATTATCTATAGCCCATTTCTGTATTACCATATATCAATGTTTCCTTGACATATTTGGCTCATACTTTGACAAAAGCTTCAAAAGATGTATCAGTGTATATTGCCTTCATATAAATGTCCAAGAAAAAATATAAATATTTGAAAGTGGAAAACCACATCAAGAAGAATCATACAAAACCTTATGGTGTTGTGCCAATTTATTTGCACCAAGAAAATGTGATCAGGACTGAAGCTGACACACATTAGAATAATTTTTAAATGTTAATCTCGGACTATGTACACAAGTGATACAATATATTGCTCGGAAAGTTATGTGACAGTACTTTAATGGATGGCTGTTGATTCTAAAATTACCATATAAAGGCTGTAATAGAATATTAAAGTCAAAGCTACATTTAAAAATCTCTGCACATTGGTCTATTACATTGATTTATTACAAAACTATGTCTGGGTGTGGCAAGCAATTAACAACACTTCTAGTTATTTTGCGTAGTATGTAAAAATAATTGCAATTGGATAAAGTTGGTATGGTCATGGTGAAATCCAGTTTCTAAATTATCTGTCTCAATTTTACTACCCCTTCCCAAGAGCAGGAAAGGGTTGGGGTGGATGGTTAAAATCTAATGATTGAGCAACCTGACCCCCTTCCTACCCTTCTCAATTTTAAGATTGAAATCAACTCATTGACAAGCCTCCCACAAAATACAGGAAACCAAATCAACATTCCAAATTATGACTAATCAGCATGAGCTTTAAATTTAACAGAAAGCCAGAGGAAGGCCTGAGCTGCTGATTCCCAAAGGTAAATGCTAAAGTCCTCAGGGATGAAAGACAGCGGGCACCAAGGATTTTAGATGCTACTCTGGAGGTCATGGCTGAAGAAATGGAAAAGTGAAGGAAAAAGGATACCCTTGCAAAGAAATTCTTAGCCATGGTCATCTTCACAACCACTTACAATGCCATTCCCACCCTGCTCTGAGGCTGCAGATCTGTTTCCAAGAAGTGGCAGAGTTCTGTGAGTACCTCCTTCATAAAGCACAGACAACGCACCTGGCTTAGGTAAAGGTGAGGGAAGTGTTCCTGGAAGATCCTAGGTGGACAGGGCTTCCTGTTGAGCTCTTCTGTCCCACCTCCTCCTCAATGTGAGCAGCTTGCCTTCTTATTTTCTGCTTCTGCTTCATCACCCTCTCATGCTGCAGCCCAATGGAGATTGCAATTATAGCATCCATAGCTGGGAGCCCTTGCAGTCATAACCAACAGTTTTTCCACATGCAACACCACCCCTTACATACTACACCAACTACAACCAACTACTTAAAACAGCCAGCATCTTCACAAATTCAAACAGAGTCAGTAGCAAGTAATCAAAAACCAGCCTCAAGTTATTTATGATCCTTTTAAGTAGCACTGGTGGCAGATCCTTCTTGCTGCTGAACACATTTACTGTGCGAACACATTTAATTAGATCAGCCCAGTCCCAAATGGCAGCGTTGGTGTCAAATCACTGTTACATGCTGGTTAACATCATGATTTGCCTACTCTGCATATTTCTAGCGTATTTTAATGCCCACACCAAGATGGCGTTCAGTGTAGGCAATGCCAGAAGTGAACATGAGAGTCATTTTGGTACCTATACACCACCCAATACGCCAAAACTATGGGCACAATGGAGCCCAGTTTTGTGGTCAAAGTATCTTAATCTTCTGTTACCTGACCTCTATATAGTTTATGAGTTGAACCATTAGTAATGACTAAAATTTAAAGCCCATATTAAGTTATATACATATATGCACTACCTGAAAAGGTGAAGAATTGAAGTGGTGAAATGAAGAGAATTTCTCAGAAAACTCTCAGTCAGGCAATAAATACTTTCAAGCATAAAAACCATAAAAAGTTAATATGAGTTATAGAAAAATGTGTTACTTCAACTGTGACTAAGAAAAAAATGCCCAGAGCCTAATGGAAAGTTCTGAGTATTTGCCATTTAACAGAATCGTAGAAACATAAACAATATAAAGATAACGGTTTTAATTTCAGGATGGCTTTGGGTGGGTGGACAGCAGGATGAATTAGAAACTCACCCACTGCACCATATAACAGAGAAAGGGTATTTTAGCTAATCTCGCAACAGGGTTTCCCACTTGATTGGGAAATCAATTTCCCACTTTCTCAGTATGGCAGGTCAATCAGAGTGCGCCTTTTCAAGTGAGGTTATATTTTCTTCTGCCAGATATTGCTCTGGAATGGTGGAGGAAGAAATTATTTCAAAATGCGTTGCCTGGAAAACCACCACCACCACCTCCCCGTGCCTCACCAGCCCCCATGTCCTATTAAGTTTCCCTAGAGCCTGGAAGAGGTCAGGGCAAAGAGGGAAGATTTCTTTCCCAGACAGTGGGAAAAGAACCCCAGAAGCACCAAGTGCAACAGGTCTGTTGGAGGGAGATTGCACAAAAAAATGGCAATTCAAGTAGCATTACTCCCAGGTTTTGGAGCCTAAGTAGGGAACATCAATTAAGTCATAAGAGCAGCAAGCTGCGTAGAGGTTTTCATTTCTCCTTCACTCTCAACACATGATAACAGTCCTTTTCCCACTCCCCATGACTCTGAACTATCTCCTCACCTCCATCACATCATTCATTATCCAGTATAAGAGCACTGTAAATCACCTCTCATTCATATTACTAACACACATTCACCTCTTCCTTGCTCCCTTCATAGGCCACCAGCAGCATTCTTTTCTTACTTGCTGATCTTTGCTGAATTACCAACTTCTCTCATTGCTCTTTCTCACATCAAACTCCAGATCGATGCTAACTATTAACCCTTTTCTATTTCCTCCGTGCCCTTCTCAACAGCCACTGCACACAGTAGATGAAACATCTCAGAGAAGTATTCTAAAGAGGCATCATCACAAGTTTCATCACTCCCAAGCATCGACAAAATGACTGGCATCTCAGCTGGTTTATAAAATGAGTTAGAGGGGTCAGCTAGTGACAAAGCACAGCACTGGTGAGCAGCAGCAGATACTGATGCAGTCACAGCCCAGGAGAAAGCTCAAAGGACAGGAGGATCCTCGACCCTCTTTAGTGAGGATAACAGAGATGTGGACTTCAAAGAGCACGCAATGAGAATAAAACTGCTTGCATCACACAACCAGTTATCAAGTATTGTAAGATCTATGAAGAAGTTTCATCACCACGGCTGAAAGTATAGTGAAGTCCACTTAGAGCCTGTGCATCATGTCATCTTGCATGGCATCAGTATTTTAGAGAATGTAACCACCTCAAGGATGTTGCAGCTGAGCCCTCACAGCACCAGTCAATGGTCTCATTATTTGCAACTTGAGTGTAAGATGAAATGGCTGCCATGCAGGCTCGGGACTCAAATCTGTATTTTGTATTGGAGTGGCAGGCATTTGCCTCAGGGAAATTGGTGGAACAAACAGGTGTTTCCAAGGTACCATTCATCTTTTGAAATCTGCTCTCTCAGAGATCTGTGGAAATAATCTGCCCAACCTGCAGAGGGTGCCAGAGCAGCCATGGAAGCAGCACAAGTTATCCTCCCTCAAAATGTCAGCAGGTCTGGTCCCTTGCCAGTCCCTTAACCAATACCATCTGTGATGCCAGAAAGCTGGATCAAGATCCCAGATATCGGCAGGCGCAAGCAATTGACATGACCACAACAGCCTTCCACAAGCTCTATTGATGGCACAAAAGGAACACCTGAAGAGCAGCAAAGTTAATCAGACTTCTTTTTTAAAAAGCCCATTAGGTGAGAAAATAATTCACTATAATGATGTGTTTGGAATTAAAGACATCACCTTTACCACATCTATTTTTGATATTAACTTCTTAGCCTGCTTTGTCATTGATACGGAGGTTGGCCAAATTTTTTCACTTCTTTAATGCAGATTGAAGGGACTGGTGAAGGGAATAACAAGGACTATTAATGCTAAGAGATTTAACACTTTTCAAATACGGGATGGAACAGTTCACCAAATGCACTACTATATCAACTGCCCTTTGGCTTCCAAGCTGCAATATATTATACTGGCCTCATACAGAAAATATGCTCTATCATGTTCCTGATTGTGCCGTGGCTCTGATTGTACCTTTGTGGTTCATGCATGATGGGGTTGGCAAGAGATATCATCAGCAAGGTATCAAGGGAATATCCCTTGTCCTATGTCAGCAACCCTCTGATGTTCCTGGATTTGGTGAAGGGCCAGTGTAAGTCAGATAATAATGATATTGTGACAGTTGCCAACAAAATTGCCACAAACTTGCATTACCCTTCAGTAGTGATCACATCAATGGAGTGGAAAGAAATCCTTACTGTTCGTATAAACTGCTAGCTCATCTTATAATGCCCTTTTGGTCTCATGAGTGCACTATATTATGCTCTGGAGATTAGGAAAACTGATCACTGCTGCAAAACCATAGCTCTCTCATTCTGGCCATTGACATCCACCATAAAGAAGACAGAGATGCAGCTTGGAAGGAGCCTGTGGCAGGTGCTGGAGTTAATTGCAGAGTTAAAACAGTGGCTAGCAAACTTAGCTTTCTTTTGAAAGCCTGGTTTTATCATGGTTCCTCGGCGCTGTAATCTTGTACATTAGATAGACATAAAGAATAGCAGTGCTTTACACCAGAGACAGATTCCTGTGGATGAGCATATTTTGTTTATTTTAAACCAGTGTCTTTACAACCAGTGTCTGAACTTGTGAACTCAGCTTGCTGACTGAAGAATACGAGGGAGAGTCCAAAGTCCAGAATATTCAGGTGATGAGCTACCCTTTCTTTTCACAAAAGACAAGATGTTGTAATCACATTTGAGTAAGTTTGCAATTTGTGATTTTTTTCTGTTTGTTATGCAGTGCATGCTAAACAACAGAAGCAGCACAATATATATCAGGGGTGGCCAAACTGTGGCTCAGGAGCCACATGCAGCTCTATTACACATAAAATGCAATTCACAGAAAAATATCTCTATCTCCATGATTTTAATGAAAAGATCTGAGGTGAAGTGATCCAAACTCCTGCTCGCACTGACTGCACTCAGGCTAACTCTCGCTGCTCACGCCCAATCGCTCAATGAAACTTAAACCCCACCAATCTCATCACAGCCCCCCACAATCCCAGCCAATTGGAGCCCTCCTTGCTTTTTTCCCATTTAATCAAATTTCAGGTTTGAATTTGATTGGGCGACACTGTGCCTAATGTGATGCCACTGCATGGCAATGCCTCATGATGGGCATTGTAGTTTCTTCCCCTTCTTGTGGTTGCTACTGATGATTGGTTGGTCCGGCTGTGGCTCAGAAGTACCCTGATTGAAAGGACCACAGTGACATGGCTTTAAATCAGATTTTTTTGGGGGTGGTGGGACGCAGGAAGAGGTTGCAGAAATGTAGACAGAGAGCAACAGATAGTGAGAGAGAGAGAGAAAGACAGAAGGGAAAATGATGGTGCAGGGAAGCGGGAAGAGGTAGCAGAAAACACAGATAGAGAGCGAGAGAGAGAGAGAGACACACACACACACACACACACACACACACACACACACACACAGAGACAAATAAGCAGAAGTGTGAATTATGTGACTGATTTGCTTAAAATATAATTTTACAATCTTCTGGATTGCTTTCTTTGGCCACCGGGAAATTGATGCCAATTCCAGTAGACTCCCAGCCATTCTAGGATGGGGATTCACAAGGCCTCTAACTCTTGCACTGATTAGCCCTGACAACTATATCATCTAAAATATAACTATTATTTCAGATTTAGAAACTGTGTTATATGTACTTTACGATTATTGAAGTTAAGAGACAACTTATAGCTAGTAATATCTTAAAGCACATGTAATAAAAATCGGTCGGTAAAATTGTCCGTGTCTTGTGGCTTTCGAATTAAGATTATCGTATGAGGTTCTACGGATCAAAAAGTCTGGCCAGCCCGGCATAGATAGGGCTAAGCAACAGTACAACCAAAAAGTCAAATCAAAGCTTTATAGTGAACATCCTATATTTATAGTGGGTACAGCTGAATAGCCAACTGTGAATGGTGGTGGATAATTAAACAAGTAAATGGAGGGGGAGGTCCCATAACCATCTCCATCCTCAATGATGGCATTGCCCAGCATTTGAGTGCAAAAGACAAGGATGAAGCGTTTGCAACCATCTTCAGTCAGAAGTGCCAAGTAGATGATCCATCTTGCTTTCATCCTGACGACATCACCATCACAGATGCCAGTCTTCAGCCAATTCAATCCACTCCAAGTGACATCAGGAAATGGCTGAGCACACTGCTTACTGGATATAGCAAAGGCTATGGGCCCTGACAACATCCCTCCTATAATGCTGAAGACTGGCATTCTAGAACTAACTGCACCCTGTTGTTCCAATTTAGCTACAACACTGGCATCTACCTGAAAATGTGGAAATGTGTCCAGTTATATCCTGTCCACAGAAAGCAGGACAATTCCAATCCAGCCAAGTACTGCCCCATCAGTTGACTATCGAGCATCAGCAAGGTAATGGAAGGTGTCATCAACAGTGCTGTCAAGTGGCACTTACTCACCAATAAGCTGCTCACTAATGCCCAGCTTGGTTTTGCCAAGACTGCTTGGCTCCAGTCCTCATTACAGTCTTGATCCAAATGTCATAGAACCCTAGCAAAACTCAAGTCAATGGGAATCAGGAAGAAAACTCTCCACTGGCTAGAGTCATACCTGGCATAATATAAGATGGTTAGTATTGTTGGAGGCCAAAAATTTCAGCCCCGAGACATCACTGCAGGAGTTCCTCAGGACAGTGTCCTAGATCCAACCATCTTCAGCTGCTTCATCAATGACCTTCCCTCCATTATGAGGCCAGAAGTCACGAATAAAGATGTTTCTACTTGTCGAAGAATCCAAAATTAAGGGCCATAAATATATGATGGAGGATATGAAGATGGGATACTTATCCATTAGACACCCAATAAAACAGAAGAAAAAGTTAGGAATTGTCCACTCAAGTGTAAGTGAATTTTTAACAGCATGCTAAGTCTAACTGCTGCCAAACAACCTCTCTGGCACTGAGAGTTTACTTTTAAAAGTGTGAGTCTCATACCTACAGTTTTTAATTATTATTGGATATTCTAAAAAATTTAAAAATCAAACTTTTTTCTTTTACTTTCTGCTTTCTTTATCTCGATCTCTTAATCCCATCTTTCTTTCCCTCTCTAAATCACTCTCTGCATCAGGTTTGGCATTGAATTAAAAATTTTGTATTGCACATCCTTGGACCTAAAGACTGTTGTCTCAAGAATGCCTCTTCAACCTGATTGATTAAGAATAGAGGCCATAGCTTGCCCTGTTCACAAAGGTCTCCTGTAGAGGGTGCCATGCTGTTTCAATGCATTGCAAAAGCCCACAGAAAGTCTGTAGACAAATGTAAGTGTATTGAATGGCGAGTGCCATTCATTCACCACTGACTGCAAAATCTAGGCAATTATCAAAATTTGTAGACGGTACCAAATTGGGGTGAGAGGGGAGTGGGCAGTGGCAAAATATAGCTAATAGTGAGGAAGAATGCAGCATAATACAAGAACACATTAGAAAACTTGCCTTTAGGATGGTTGTGGCAAACAAACTTTAATGTGATAAACAGATGGTGATGCACTTTGGTAAAAAAAATAGAAACATCACCTACACTTCAGTAAATAAGAAAACTGAATGAAGTAGAACAGCAAAGAGATTTAGGTACCGGTGAATAAATCACATGTTAGCAAAACACTTGAAAATGCTAACAAAGTGCGAGGATTTATTTCTAGAAGCATAAAATTCAAAAGTAGTGAAGCTATGTTAAATTTATATAGAGTCCTTGTCAAGCTCCACTTTGACTACTCTACACAGTTCTGAACTCCACACTATAAAAAAAGATAAAGGGCAGAATTTTACGAGCTGTCGCTGGTGGATTTGTAGGCTGGGGAGAAGGGGTGCCACAAAATTCACCAGGTGGCTTTCCCACCACCTACTTGCTGTCTCTGACCTTTTGGGATGTGGGGTGTGCAAGGGAGGCATAGGGCAGTGCTCCTGCCCTCCTCCCAGCTGAGGCCACTTAAGGGCTGCTTCCCATCCAGTCGCAATTTAGAGTCTGGCAAGAGGAGGTCAGAGACAAATGGGGTAGCATGGCAGGTAAGGCTGCACGTGCCTCGGGCAGGATGAGGTAAAACGCCTCCATCACTGGTCTCCTTTCCCGATCGCTTCCACCCAAGGTCTGCCCCGCACACCGTGTCCCTACCTCCCTTCCTCCCCAGCTTTTCCAACACTGCCCCGACTCCTCTTGCTGCACCCTCCTCCTCCTGGAGCTTTCCTTCCTGTCTCTGCCGCAAGATCCCGGGCCTTATTTTTGTCCTGGGATCCGAACACTTAGAATTTGGGGACTGTCTGCATGTCCCAGCAGTGGCCACCACTACCAGTGGAAATGCTAGGCCTGTAGATCTGCTGGTCAAACTCCGAGGCAGGACTTCCTCCCAAGTGAGGGACAAAAGTCCCATCTCCAGCCAATTAAAGCTCCATTAAATGGCTGCAGGACTGGCAACATGGGCAGGTATGCGTCTGTCACTAACATTTTTGGTGGCATCTGAAAAATCCTACCCCTAAAAGCACAGGAGAAAATGCAAAGATTTACAAAGCTAATATCAAAGCAAAAAAATTTCACAGATTTTGGCTTCTTTCTGGAAAAATGGAGGCTTAGAGGTGACTTGATCTCTATCTTTAAAACTCTGAATGGGTTAGACAGGATAGATGTGGTGAGAATGTTTCCATTTGCAGGAAAATCCTGGACTAGGTATGTTAAACACAATATAGTTATTAATAAATCCAAAACAAGTTAAGTAATGTTTAATAACTCAAAGTTGTTAGGATGTGCATCTTGCTAGCACAGGAAATGTTTGAGGGAAATCGCTCAAAAGCTTTCAAAAGCAAATTAGCTAAGTACGAGAGAAAAGGGGCTAGAAAGATATTCTGAAAAGCTGAAGGTATAAATAAAATTGGAGGAAGCATGTTTGGAATATGAACAACAGCATAGACTAGTTATGCTGAATGGCCTGTTTCACTGCTTTATATTCCATATAACTCTGTACAATAAACTCAAAATATGACAGCTGCAAGAAATATTGTGAATTTTATAGCATTTGACAAGGGAGTTTTTTTACTCAAAAGTTATTCTAAAGACTTATTCTGCACCCCATAACATGATGTTGTACGATATAGTGATGTTACAATCCCAGTTGAGGTTACCCCTGGACAGGCCTGATCCCAGAGAGGAACCTAGATTGACAGATCCTATCTTATAATTTGTTTGTTCAGATATGTTGAGATTAGCTACTGAACAGAGTCACAGGAGTCAGCTAACGAACTTTTAACAAAAGAATAAAACATTTATTCAACCAGAAAAAATGAACTATATTACAATAGTCCTTCACCCACAACCATACCTTTACAGATATATACAGATTTGTAAGGATAACACAAGTTACAAAAGCTATTTTATACTCTAATGTTCACAGTAAGTACACAGTCCAATAGGCACTCTGTGGTCAGACACACCACACTCTGAAACCAAGTGACAGATGCCACTTCAACCAGATGCTATGGATCTCTCCTCAAGTCCCCCTAGATACTTGTCACACCGTAAGCCAATCAGTCTCACTGAATTCCATCTCTCACACGTGGGTTTCCAATCTCCACTTTCCAAGAACTGGCTTTAGAATCTTCTCCCAAACTGACACTTTCTCTCAGAAACCTTCCACAAGGCCTCCAGAGTTTTGAACTCTCCTTCTGATGTTCCTCTTCCCCGGGTCACCACATGCATTCAAGCTGTCTTTGACACATTCTCTCTCACCGACTCAGCTGTCAACAGTACCACTGCTGCTTCACATGCCCATAGCAAAGAATTACAGACCTTCAGTTGTCTCTTTGGACCTTCTTGCCTCATGCAAGCTGTTCTTGCTTTAAATCTGCTTGCTGCAGCTTTTCTCTCTTTAAATCTGAAAATTGGAGCCGTTCTCTCTGCCCCTCACTCTTAACTTCGTTAAAAGGACATTTTCCTGGTTCCTGTCCTTTCTTTGACTAGAAGATCTTCTTTGGACTTTCTCCTCTGGATTTTTGGGATTTTTTTTTTTAGCTTGGGACTGACAATCTGTCCCCTTTGCTCCAGTCTCTCCTGGCAGTAAGTTCCAAAAAAACAACTGAATTCTATCAGCTTCCAAAACAAACTGCTGTCTTTCTTCTTGTGTGTGTCTGTGGGAGGGATCTGCCTCTCTGGACCTCTGTTGCTAGGCAACAGTCCAATTCTTCTACTCCTGTTTGTTTAACTTCTTAAGTCATAAACTCCCATTAGAAATGCAAGCATCTTTTTAAAGTGAAACTAAAACTCAATTTAACCTTTCTTTACCCACAGATACAGAAATACAAATCAAAATTAAACTTTAAAGCTAAAACTCATTCCTAACACCCACAAATACAAATATAACTTAGTTAAACTGATTCTATTTCCTAACAATGACTAACCACCGCTGCAGCTATGCCAATACCGTTTTAGCCACATGCACTAAATTTAGTCGGAAACTCCTCAAACACAAAAGAAGTAAATGTACTTCATATGTATATTTATTTAAACATCTACCACCATTCAGTACAAAACTTTGAAATCTCTTTCAACAAAGTTTGGAATTCTGGCATTGATTTATCAATCATTCCACATCAATGTAAGCGTATCCAACAGTTGTGAGCGGTACTTTGACTTTGTTCAAGTTACTGCTGCAACTGTTGACACACAAAAGATACGCCACAACCACCTCTGCTCTAAATCTGAAATGTAGTTGGACCGTATTTGCCTTTTGCCATGATGTGCCCTGTTGGAGCTGTTATTATTGGGTTTGCTCTCTTCCACTGGTTTTTAGCAGTTGTTCCAGTTGATTGAGCTGACCAAACTCACAAGTCCCCCCTCCATGGAGTATTGCTGGTGTTCCATGGTGCTGAAGTCCAACAGTTCCATCATGTTGCAATCCACTTTTAGCACATAACCAAAAGTAACAATCAAAGAAAGTAAAGCATATCCATACAATAATTAAAAATACTCACACACTTTTCTTTTTGTTTACCATTTTACTAGATTAACAAAATGTTGAAGTACATGAATGAGTATTCATATCACATGCCCAATAGTGTCCATTACTCATTTTCTATTTACTAACAGAACTGCAATTAGCCACATCTAAATTCCAAATAAGTCACATGCGGTGAATGTATTTGAAAACACTGCTATAGAGTTGTGTGAGACTAAACAAAATTAATTGAATGGTCAATCCTTTTGATAAATTGGCCTATTTATAAAAAGCACACAACAGAGCCATCTTCCTCCCAGGCCCAGCAAACCTAAAACTAATCACAGTTAAAATCAATAAGGAGACACATGAGATTCATGAGCCATCATTATTGACACTGAGCCATTCTTATGTTATGAATGCTGTTCCAAAGCAGAACACAGCTATCTGAAACGTGATGGAGATATTGTTAAATTCATGACAATTATAACATTGGTTACAGACAAAAATATTATTTACCTAACTTCCACACAACCAGAACTTAGAACCATCCTTCAAGTTGTCTGTTAAGATTGTTAAATTATATTGGGCTAGCTTTTGCTGTAGCAGACATCTAGCTGAACCCACTGTTAGTTAAACTTGCCCCTGCACCCTTCAGCTCAAAAGATGTTTGCCCACTAAGCTGCCAAAAATGCGAGTTGATAGTGCAGCAAGGGAAATAGGGTATCTGAGATTTGAGTAAGCAGGACAAACAATAGGGTATCTCTGGCAAATGAGGTTTAAGGATTCCTACAATAAACAGTGACTGACTACAAGTACTTTGTTGACTGTATAGCACTTCTGGGCATCCTAAGGCTGTGAAAAGCACCATATAAATTCAAGTCTTTCTTTCTATTGGGAAGCCAACAGAAGGAGTGAGAAGGAGGTGATTTAAAGGGGGTTAACTCAATGTCAAATCAGGTACAAGAAGGAAAGAAAGTTTAGATTAAGAGAGAAAGAAGACAGGAAATAAAAGTAAGAAAAAATTAAATTTAAACTCTGACATTTTAAAAATCACCTAAAACAATCTACAACCTGAAAGAATGAAATATTACACTTATAATAAATAATTTTCTGTTCCAGAGAAGTTGTTTAGCCATCATTAACACTTACCACATTGTTAAAATGATAATTATACTTGTAATTAATTACTAGCCCTAAAAATTTGCAGTGAGTTTCATTCATATCTACCATGTAAAACAGCAACTTACCATTTAATACATTTCATTGGTAAGGCAGTCAGCAAAATGCTGATTTTACAAAACTAATTGTGTAACAGTACAACGAGGACAGCAATGTTTGGATATGTGGACTTAACGATAATTCTGCCTCTTGCCTGAAGTTGCTGTATGCTTTGCATATAAATAAGTGAGTTTCATTAGCCTCACTGTTATTTTAACTGCAAAATCTAGCCCATTGCTTCCTTAAGAAAATGTTGTTTTATCTTCATTTAAATCTTGTTATATCTTTATATTGTTTAAATGATGGCAGGAGGATTAGTGTTGTGTTGAACGGTAAATAGGAGTTGGGAAAAACAAGGGTAATTTGGATTTTGTGTGATAGTGTAAAATGTCATTAATGCATCAGCAGCCCATTTAACACCTCTCTGATTTTCATTTCCATTGACTTCATTGAACTGTCTGGCAATCTGCTGAGCATCAGAGAAACTTTACTTTCAATTCATTAATGTTAGAGAAAGCAGACACTCTCAACCACTCCCTACAAACATCAACAAATTGTCAAAAGGGCAGTAGAGATCTGTAAATACATCCAAGCACAAAAAATCAGAGTTCCTGTGTGACTGACATAATTTCAATTAACAGCAAATCACAGATACTGCTGCAGGATAGCATTTTCCCTCAGATCATCAAAGTGTTTCATTCTAAGACTAAGAATAGTATTTTCACATCCTATTTCCTATTAAGGCCCTATATGTATCTGATGTTCCAGATTTCACTTGAAATCACAACCAAAGTAAAACTTCTAAGCTTTTCAATTTCCAGAAACATTTGCTATATTTGATCAACTACATAACAAGGAATACAAAAAGTCTGAGATTGGAAGGCTAACACTGTGTTTTCAATCCAATCACCTAATGCCCATTGTTCAGTGGCTTACCTGATTGGGAATATGTCATCCTACTTTATTTAGCTTATTAAACAAAGGTACATTGGATTGCCCTATGTAAATATAACTCTTGACAAAGCAAACAGAGGAGGAAAAACAACTTCTCCAATACTTCCCATATGTACAGAGGGTGGTGGGTCAAAAGAACTGTCTATTCTATCAGGAAGGGAAAAATGGAAAAAAAACTGATAGGGACAAAGGCGCAATTAAAGAGATGGACCTTATAAAGTTTTTTAATGGTAGTGAGGGAGAGATTCAGGTGGAATCACTGAGCAGAAACATAATGGTAGAAAATCATTCATGCTCACTAAGTTATGTGATCTGGGTGCAAGAGAATGGCACAAGACCAGATAAAACTAGGCCTTGGGTCTCATTTCACTAAGTCAAAGGGCCTTTGGGCACCAACCGCACATCCCTGGCCAGCTCTCCCGTGAAGCAGAGGTAAATGTCAGGCTACTGTGATGTTGTAAAGAGCCCTTAGTTGGGTTCTAACGGGGTGGCAGAGGCACTTGAGAAGGGGCTCTTTCTGAATCCACATTAAGGTATGTTTTAACAATTTACTAAACAAATTTTTACCTGGCCTTTGGCGACCTCTAAAGTTATCTTAAAGAACCGATGGCTAGGCCTCTGTGGAACCCTGTTTCCACAGTGCAAGATCTGCCTAGTTTTTGACCAACTTTGGAAAGGGGTTCTGAAGCACATGTTCAAGGAGTCTAATAGCTGTTTCTGGACTGACGCTAAAGCTTTAGATCACCAGAACCAATATATCAAGGGGAATGTGTTTCTGATGCTGTTCCAAAGATTGGACCTCTCTGCCCCATTTTCTGCCCATACAAAAGGCACAACCAGGTCAAATTTCACCCTCATAGTACCTGAAGAAACAGCCACCAGTGGAATGGAGTGGGGAATAAAGAATAGATGTAGGAGTATATACTGGAGGAGACTACTAGAAATAGGATGGGGCAAGACCAATTTGACCAGGTGTGGAGCTAGTGAAACAGTGAGGACAAGAATGTGAAACTTTGTGCTGATGAAGACGTAAGTTCTCATTTTGGTTGAGTTATAATTTGTGAAAGATGCAACTAAGAAATCTGACAATATACATGCTGAAAAATGGAGCCTCAAAGTCATAAAGGTGTAGAGTAAACATAGGAAATGATTGCCAATGAATCCAATTAATGTAGAGGTAAGTGCAAACATTCTATCTATTTGCCCACCATTAAAATTTCTTTGAAATCTGTCTATGGAACAAGCTAAGTCTCTTCTCTTTGATTACAACTGATGGAATATGGAATAACAGGAAGTATTACTGCAAAATGTTGATATTGTATTTCAGTATTATACTGAAGAGATCCTTGCAGATGCCCACAGAATGGTTTAAAAAATCAGTTGCTTTAACTAACTATGACAGCAAGAGTTTTAACGGTGCTTTACTTAACTGATAAACTCTTAGGATCACTGAACTAAACAATTCAGTGACATAAATTATTAGTTGAGAGTAACGAGAGAAATGCTAGAACTCATCACTCCCAGACAGTGTCTATACAATTGGTTTTTAATCAGTGTTCAACAGAAAATTGCTACTGTAGTCTTTGTAGAGTGCATGCCATGGTTTAATTCCAGTTTATTGTTCTACCTTCTGTCACCACGCCTGCCTCTTTCAATACCGCTGAATGTTTGCAAATCACAAACTTCTTTCTGTCTACTCTTAAACAAATTAATTTTTTCCACCAAAATGAGGCAATTGTAATATATAAGGACTGCCCATTACCAAACAGTAAGTCAATATGCAATTACCTGAAATGATATTAACATGAGTTTTGTAGATTTATTACTTCAAAAAGCCAATAGCTTTGACTGTGTTTCATCAAGGAACTACCTTTAAAGAATTCAATATTTTTTAAACAGAGAGCTGTTATACAAACGGTCATTGGTTTATCACTTCTTTCTATAAAAAGACTAGGTAATAAAATACTAGTTTTAGTTTTTGATAAAGAATGTCTGCACAACCCCAAACAAAGCCCGATTGAGTAAAACATAATTCAGATTGACATGTTAGCAGTTTTGGTTATAATAGACATTCCATTATGCTGTGGAATAGGGATGGAGAGCTGAATAAAGCATGGGGTTCAACCAAGTTCTTTAATCAGCTCTAAGCTCCAGTATAGTATCAAACATGTTGGCATTCACATCACAGCTATTAGTCGGCAAGACAAAAGCAAGCACAACCCCTAGGGTCTGTTTAAGAACTTGTATTGCTTCTGGTCCGCTAGGAATGTGACCTTCTCATTTGTTGATTATCTTTTGTCAATCAGACCACTTCTATATAATAATGTCTACCAATTCCTGATGCAGATTTATGGAGTGAAAAAGTAATGATTTTGTTTTCCAGTTTACAGACAAAACTGGAACATAAAAGTGATATCTAAAACATCAAAAACTCAACATTAATTTCCTTCATACAGTGGGGCAAAACTATTTGCCTAGAATAATATGGAAGTGTTGAAACCTGAATTACCTTCTTACAGCTACAGAGAATTGCCCAGCAAATTCGATGTCAGAATCGGTACCCCACAATAAAAAAAAGTTCAGTTCAGTTCTTAACTCTTGCTTCCATTCTCTTTTCTCAGGATAAAACCAGCTATAATCATTCAGTAACCTCTGCTTAAATATCAAATATTTTGCAAAATAACACAAATCATCTACTCATAAAACCCTTCACAACATGCTTCAATAAGTGTATTCGTAGCCACATTGAAAACAAACTCAACATTGAGGACCAATGCATAAAAACATGGGACTAAAAAGTTACTCACATTTCCTCAGCACACATTTCCAGATTTATTAGTTACAGTAAATTTGTATGTGATCTTTCAATGAACTCAAGAGTGCGACTGATCTTAGATTTCCTCTGGATCCAGAACCTCAGCTGACTAACAATGAACCAAAGAAAACAGAATCAAAGCTGAAGAGCCCTTCTCAACATAAATGAGTATCATCAAAAGGGTTTCCCAATCAACTGCATATTTGAGATGATGAAGTGTAATTATTCTAAGTTTTAGAACATGGGTCAAAAATAATCTATATGCTTTTAAGGCTACATAATTTGCATGATTTCCTTGTGAAACTAAGGTTATAAAACATATCCCAAATTTGTACAGACAGCTTGTGCCCTGAAGAGATAGTTTGTTCAAATAATTCCTTTAAAAACGTAGTATTGGTATGTGGCTGAGAAGTTTCATAAAGTATTAGCATAACAAAATACAAAACGATTGTAGAACTGCATACCTAAATTATTCGAGTGTTCTGATCCCTTGGAATATCTCGCCTTAAGTAATTATTTTCATTCGCAAAACAAATCGAAGTTGGAACTAGATCGCATGGATATTTCTAGAATTACCCAATCTGTACAATGTTTTTTTTTCTTTCAAACGATCTAATAATTCTTTTCCAGACACCGATAGGAAAGAAAGCCTCTGGAACGAAATCAACGCACCAAGCCGAAATGACTACCACCGAAAAACAATGCTTCCCTTTGATCGTATAGTGTCGCTGTCTACTGGACGTATTTCTATAGTATTCGCTATCCTACGGCAATCACTCTATAAACATACTGACACTATACCAACATTATAGAGCTGTTCTAATACGTCCACGTCTCATTCTACCTCAATTATCAAATATGCTTACTCGGGTGAAATACAGGTGATATAAACGGGAAGATTTGTGTTTTTTTTCCTCCGGTGGTTGTGTGCCTTTTTCCTGAGAGCGGAATAAATAACAAAAAGAAAATCAACCTTATGCTGCGAGAACCACAGCGACTTTGAGCATGGGATTGGCCAAAAAAATCTTTCCTGTTTTTGGGAAGCTGGCTAAATGGGACCCAGGTCATTTTGTCGCATTCAGAAAACGGAGAAATGCTTAAATCTATTTATTTTTTCAATGGGATTGTTTCGGACATCCAATATTCATAGCTGCAGCAGTCCTTCCTCCATCCCGGAGAGAGTTTACATCTTTTGACTGCAAAAAACTTGCAGCGTTTGCAGGCTGGCTGCTGCTGCTGCATTGAATGTTCACCGATCTTGAACACTGCAGGATGCACATGCATTTTCAATTCGTATTTTAAAAGCATTTCTGCTCCAAGGTTGTCGTGATTCTGATGATTCCGGGGAGGGTGGTTGGGAGTAACAAAGGTGAGGGGGGGGGGGGGGGTGAAATACAATTCAGGTCAAAGCATGCAATCTAGTTACTGCACTTGCACTGTCTGACATCCCAGCATAAGGTGGACAGCAGCCCCATATACTACTGTACAGCCGATGCTGCATTCCAGTGTAACAGAAAACATCATCACAAACATTTTATTTTCCAGTAACCAGATTTAGCAGTAATGAGACTTGGCTGGGGTACTTGTTAATCAGTTCACAAAGGACAAGGAACCCACAGATAACCCGGAGCAGCACTGTAATGTTTTAAAAAGAAAAACAAAATTACACTTTCTCACCCTGCAAAAAAAAACCCTAACTTTTAAGAGCACCGATTGGGGGCCTCTTCCCACTTACCATTGGAGCGTCTGACAATATTTTCCAGAAAAGTGTTCTGAGGGGCAACAAGTCCTTTCCTTCCCCCCGCCATCCTCTCTGCTCAGTGGGTAGTGCTGCAGTGATGGAGCTGGTGCGATGGGGAGAGCGGGACGCAAGCTGCAGCTCTCGATCTTCCCTGCTCATGGTAACGGCGCAGACAATGCGTGGAGCTCCGAGCCCGGCGAAACCTCCCCTCCCCTCCTCCTCCTCGTCGTTCCGCTGTTCTGACCGCCCGCCTCTCACACGCCGCGGGGACGCGCACTGGCGGCGTACGCCAGGCTCAAGGCGGGAGCGAGCTTGAGCGCGCGCACCGTCCCTCCACTCTCCCCACACCCCCCACCAGCTTCCAACAAATGCAGCAGCACAGCATTGATTCATCCGCAACATAACACTTCACTTAACCCCGTCAGCTTCTCTTCACTGAGAGTTCCCTGTGCACGCACCTAGCTGAGAACGACTTGAGGCATCATCAACAGCATCTTCTACAAACGTGTTGAGCCTTACTTTGTCCAAAATGTAACCCTCTTTCATTATATCCCACTAGATGCATGAGTTTCGAAAATGATTGTAAACTTAGCTCTTAAATTCCCCTCAATGCTGTCAGTTTTATCCCTCAAAAATACATCCAAACGAGTGCAGACAAGTACCAAGGAGAGTGGTATCCTGCTGCATCTCTTAATCAAGTGCTCCAAAGCGTGCAACCACTATCGTGAGAATGTCACTTGTGGACAAAGTTGATAAGGTCGATTCCAGGATGATATTCTGGAGCTTTGTTCAGTTATCTCCTGGGATATGTGGGGTAAAAAAAATCTAAGTTTGGGAGAATTCATCATTGGGCAACTGTACAGAGAGTCCATTGGAAAGAAGAGTTTTGATAGACAAATGCATATTTGCGATTTCATACTTTTATAACCTACAGTTAGCGCGAACAGCGCCTCACGAGTCAATATCATTAGTATGTGCTCAGGTAGGGGTGACCAGGTAGAGTTGTCCGAGATGCTTGACATTGGCACACATTTATTAAAATCCACATCTACCGATAATGCGATACGATAGTGAATTGATACGATAATGAACGGCCAGCTGCAGTGCAATTTACAGGCACTAGACTCTGGGTGATGACCCATCATTTAACAAACAAGTTGCAGCACTGTCCTCCCAGCACCAACTCCCAACACCTGCAGCAGCATAATGTTAGTCTTAGTTAACTAAATATGCACATTAACTCTGGGAAAGAGTTTAAGAAATGTGTATTAGCAGCCGACACTAATGAACAATGATTGTAGTCCATTCCTCTTAAGAATACATTTTATGGTAATATTTACCTTTCCGATCCATTATTAGGCTGTTCATTTTATTCCTGCGAATGTTTCAAGGGATCTTTCAAAGGAACAAAATGTCATAAGCAGACTACAAATGATGGAATCCTCACCACGATTTTGCCACTAACAATTTGCTGGATCCTTCATTTTTCTCAAAAACTCTAAGAAGGGGCACCTAATGACAATACAGGGCAGCAGTGCACACATGCTGTTTTTAGTGCCATTCTTTTAACTTCTGGGATTTATGTTAAGAAGTGCATGAGATCTTCCAAACTTGAACAGAACTGAAGCCAAATTTAGCATTTCTCTTGTCTGTATGGTGTAACTACTTATTGGATTAACTATCTGAACCATCAGGCAAGCTTGGTGAAGTAGCTTATATATACTGTAACCAATGTACCTTGATAAATCTCTGAGTTCCTCACCATTACTTCCAATGTGTGAAATAACTCCCCATTCTAGTCCTCAACTTGAATTACTAGACCAGAACTGCTTGTCTCAGTGATGAGAATGATCAATGCATAGCTGTATAGCAGCAATTCTGTACTGACAGCATTCAGAACACCAGCACTTACATTATCTACTTTGAAAGGGAAGTGGCACTGCATGCAGCTGATGTCCTGCTGGTCACAGCAAAGATATTTGCTTTGGTTCTATGCATGAATGACAAACTCACTTTTTTTTGCTTCACCTTCTTTGCAGGCATCTACAAAACTTAAGTTTATTTCTGGGCCAAACATTGAATTCCTAAAAGTCAAACCACATCCTGTTCACTCTGATTGTATAAAGTATGAACATAACACTTAAATAAAGCTGAAAATGTATTGCTGTTAACAGCAGTGTGTTCATTTAATCTAAAATTTAAAGGTATTTTAGAAAGTTGACATAATTTTGTAAAATACATATTTTCACAGTGTCTTTACATAATTATCCATTTTGTGCATTTTCCCAAATAGTTACTATTATTTACAATTTATGGAAATCCTAATTTACACATCTTTTTCACTTCATACTTACTAGCATTTATTAGCATTTGAATGTATGATGCATTTCCAAACCATAACTTTGAAAATCAAGTAACTAACTTTATGAATGTCATGACAATTAAGAAGCTTCTCCCAAGCCTTACCTCCAAACAACGTATCTCTAACCTACTACAGGATATTATTTAATATGTACCTACATTTTCTCCACATTTTCCCCTTGACTTTATCTGCAGTAAATGTAATTTGTCAATCATTAGCTGTTATGTCAAACCGCTCTGAATTCCTTTGAATAATTCCTGCCTTGGCATTTAGTTCTCCCACACAGATATTTACCATCAAACTCTGATTTCAAACCTTCTATTGAGCATCAGCTTGCTGCTTTAGCAAAGGCTGTAAACAGTCTTCATTGTTAAGGCACTGCTAGTTTTGCCCTTATCATTCTTTTATACATATCGGCTTCCATAACAATGCGAGTAAAGGTTTCCACCCATATATTGTATTTTCAAGCACATCTCAGTAACTATGGATGAAGAGACATAGGGGCAGAATTTTCCTCCACAATTCCACCTGAAAAGTGGTAGGAAAATGACAGAGAACTGTGAAAAATTCCAGTGATAAGGCTTACCTAGATTTCCTTCTCTCCTTCCCTAGAGCGTCACTAACTGCTCCTTCCACCCTCACTGTGTGCAAATTGTAGCAGGGCTGTAATGCCTGGTCCCCAGCAGATTTTCCTGACATCCTGTACACTTGCTACTGCTTTTTGGGACAACCATGGTGAAGCAGTGGTAACAGTCCAATTGAAGGAGAGATCCAGTTCCTACTTACCTTCAAGCCTCAACCTCTGCCAGTTGTCCAATCTTTTGAGAGCTCTCCACCTTTAAAATGCCTAACTGCTACAGCACCACTAGGATTTTGTAGCTGGACACTGGTGGGCTCACTTCCGGTGACAGAAATCCCATTGAACCTGCAGTGTATTAAAAACGATCAAAACCAAGGGAAATGGGGCAGGATTGGAACAGATTTGATGCAGCATTTGAAAGTTCCACCCATCAGAGCTGCAACCCAAAGAGGGGAATTTATTTAGCAGTGAACGAGATTAGTCCCATTGGCACTGAACAGCAATGAGAGGCCAAAAAGTGGCATGGGCTTTACCTTTCCTAGCAAATCCTATAAAAGACCATAATCTTCCAGAAGCTGTTTAGGCCATCCTCACAAAAGAAGTTTAAATTAATTGTTATAATGATAGTTAATAAAATGGTAATGAGTCACAGTGACTTCCACTAATATGTCATCAAAATACCCTACACTAAGTACTGGCTGCAACCCAACCAACTGCTTTCTGAAACATGGTGTATGCATTTTCTTCTAATAGCACTTGCCCTATGTGCATTGGTGGCATTTATTTTTCCAAACGCACATTTGGTGTAATATAAACCTTATATTCTCTTATTGCAGTAATTCTAAAGCCCACACCTCACAAGTGCCACCATTCAATGTTGAGAGTTTTGTTTCACCTCTCAACAAGCTTTTTAATGTTGGTAAAACTTTCTTTCTTCCTTAGTTCTATTATATGGTTGCTAGATGTTTAGATTACGACTGAGCTCATGACTATGATTACAATAAGAACTTATTTTTAAAACAATAAACAAATTCTATTTTGCTGTGTATTTCTAATATTAGTTTAAATCATTGACTTCCATCATTGAGGTTTTAATCTCTTTTTCTTTCAATCTGATTTTTCATTTAGACTATGCACAATAGAACAATACAAGGTATTTCAATTTCAGTGTAATAAATATTCTGATACGTATTAACCTACTAAAATGAATAAAATTGAAAAAACATTTTTAAAAAACTAGGTGCAATGCAATTCACTTAAAGCAGTTGCAGTTTATATGTATAGTTAGGTAAACTAGACAAAACCTGATTTCCAAAACTAAGCAATAAAATTAGGCATGTTTTGTTGGTTGTAATGGGAAAAGATATCAGCTTGTCTAGACAAATAGATGCAAACTCTTGAAATCACAAATTCCATACAGTTCTGATCCAGCGGGCATTTTTAACTTGTGAATAGGTCTGTTTTGTAGCTGCTTTAGATATGAAACTCTGAATTAAAAATCATACCTTCCACAAGAATAGAAAGTACAAAAGAATGCTGTCTGTATTTTATTGCTGCAATATGACAGTAACAAAGAAAGAAAAGCGTGGTGTAGGGAAAGTTGCCAATCCATGCTGTTTTAGAAGACCATAACATCTGTTACATGCTATGCACAAAGGCTGCATGGTTTGATTTATTTTATATTCACTGAAGGTCCCTTTCAGTTAGAATGAAGATCAGTCATAATGGACAAATTAAGTTAGCAATGCATTTAAGGAGGTTTTTTTTTACTGTTAAACAACTTACTAACTTACTAATTGGAATCTCACCACTTTTGTTTTGTTGAATTGTAAGATAAACATGTTATCCCAAATGGCTTGGGTTGTCAACCTCTGCTCTCTAAATTTTAAGCATGTGCCTCAGGTACAACTCTATAAAACCCAACTGCTGTCTGTATTAGCCATAAGCAGTCAGTGGATGCTATTCCTAAGCTGTTTATTCAGGTGTCAATGATAATACTGTAGTGCTCCAGCTACACTGTGCTCAAGCACCCCCTGCTGTCTTCACTTGAACAATCTTCTTTAGATGTAAATATGAGCAAAATAAACACCTGAATTGTTTTATACTGAGAGGTGTGTTGCATCTTTTCTTTCCGTTCTCTTTCAAACTGAATTAGACAATTAATCCTTGGTGAATTTTTGAGTGTTTCCACTGGTGTGTGAGTTTCTAAGTACTTTGTCAATGTAACATGTTACTTGACTTGGATCCAAGCACTGACAAACTTAATTTCTGGCCTTTTAAACTATACTTGCATGCATTTTATTAAATTGAGATGGACCAAGATTACAGTTGTGAGAGATAGTCATGTAATGTTTTCAGTACATTTCCAAGTATCATAATTAAAGCTGCATGAACAATCTAGGTGTAAATCTGCAGAGAGGTCAGCAGGAAATCAGCTGAAACCCAGATATGCCAGGTCCCAGCCTCCACTATGAGTTTCTGAGACATCCTTCACCTGCCTCCTCCATCTGCCTCAAGCATGACCCATGATATTGTACAGGATGAGGTGGGAAATGGATTTTCCACACCCAGAATTTCATGATTCCTGGGTTCCCTTCTGCCTATTGGCTAGCGCCCCCAAATTTCAAATAAGCTTTCCATTAAGTGCTGGGAAGTGTATAGAGTTACCATGGGAATCCAGCTGAATACGCAAGTAAATTCAGGACAAATTTATTTCCAGGAAACATTAAGAGGATCTTAATTCAATGACTCTGGCTAAATCTTTTACAATTCTAAATTCTTTCACCCTTTCCCCTCTTCTACAGACCAGCATCATTGTGTGCAATGACATAGGACATTTGCTGGTCTTAGAAAAACAGTTTATAAAAGCAATACATATTACCAGAGCTAGGTTTGAGTAACTAATTAGTATATCATAAACATGAATTTGAATTATGGTGACCCACAAAATTATCTCATTGAATGCACCCCCAGGTTTCCATCTTCCCCATCTAATCCAAATTAATTTTCACTGTACAATGCTAAGATTTCTTATTATTGTCAACCAGTGTGTAACTGAGTCAATCTGAGTGTGGTAAGTTCATGGATCCTGTGCTCCAAGTGGCATGCCTAATATGAAACATAAGTAGAAATACCTGAGATATCCGAGATACAACTGTGTAGCCCAGATTTTCCAGCGTGTGCTCTTTGAGTTTAGCTTCCAGCTGCAAGTGCAAGTTTGGTGAACTACCCTTGTACTTCATAACTGATATAACTGGGGCAATTTTTGGCTTGTCTGAACATTGAGCAGGTACTGGAGCAAAGCTATCGCACCACCTGTCTTATGGCAGCAATGAGAAACCGGAACCATTTTCATGATCGGTCTTTATTTAAATTCTTTGAATAAGCTGCTAGCACTCAAATGAACACTGACAGACAACTTGCTAATTGGGGCAGGACAGGGAATCTGGCATGAGAACAGAAAATGTTGAAAATACTCGGCAGGTCAAGCAACATCTGTGGAGAAGGAAACTAAGTTAAGGGACTGAATTTTAATGAGAGGCTGATATCTGGCTCATTTGGCAGCAGAATTCCATTAGCGTTCAATTAACAAGCGAGCGTGGGAGCAGGGGGAGGAAGTCCCAGCAACTGAAGTGAAGGTACCATGTTTAAAGAGATGATAGCACTCAGAACAAAGGCATCACAGATTGAGGCAACAAGAAGGAAGACTAAACAAGAGAGACCAGTTCGGTCGAAGGGTCATGAGGACTCAAAACGTCAACTCTTTTCTTCTCCGCCGATGCTGCCAGACCTGCTGAGTTTTTCCAGGTAATTCTGTTTTTGTTTTGGATTTCCAGCATCCGCAGTTTTTTTGTTTTTATCTCTGTCAAGGAATGGCTGAATTTAAAGGAAAGATTGCTCCCAGGTTTAATGATGCCTCCCTGCAGGTGGTCTTCAGGCAGCAAGTGCATGTTGAGAGGTGCTCTTGCCAGTTATTGGGAGAAGGAAGTCAGCAAGCCTCACCAAGAAGGCGTGGCTGGAAGTCTCAGAGGAAATCAGCAGTCGTGGGAGGGGTGGGTGGGGGTCAGGGTTTGCATGAGAATAGATGCAGTGCCGCAAGTGAATCAATGATCCGATGCAGTCTGGAAAGTTGAGTGGCATTCATAATGCCAAGCTTGCAGCCCTGTTTGTAATAAAAGGCACCAAATGTAAGAAGAGGTCACCCACCCAGGCCTCAGGCATTAGCAGGTACCAGTGTTCACAGTGAAACATATAGTACCCTCACAGCAGAGTCCCCTGGTTAGTTAGATTTGATTGCTGCTTTGCCAATACTGAAATTGCATTAGGCCTCCAAGGGGCGCCATATTGGTGACATTGGTGACATTTAAACTGTCACAAAATGAGTGCAACTGGGCTGTGAAAGACCAGGGACACTGTGAATGTCTGTGTTTGTAGGAGAAGTGAGCTCACAATAACAGGGAGTGGACACTAAGTGGAGACAGGTTGCCATTGCTTTCTGTATTGCCACTGATGGAGCATGAGGCAATGCAGCCAGGGGTTGCAGCAGGGCAGCTGTTGCTGATGTTGAGTTAGGTGCATAGCCCACAGAGAGTGAGTAACTTCATTGAAGCAGCCAAGAAATCTTCTGACAAGCAATAATTATGGGGCACCTGTGGCCATTGATGAACACAGGGAGCTACTATTGAAGGACAAGCAGACGGATGTGGTGGAAAGTACAGTCCTCCCACAGGTCAGTGACAACAGTTTGGCCACATGAGGCATCAGTGGAGGAGCCACCATCCAAGGAGACAGCGTCACATCATTCTAGTGCATCTTCCACCAGCACAGATACTTACATACTCCACTTTGGTGGGCCTTGGTTCATGGTTAGGAAGGGTAGCACAAGCTGTTGAGCATGGCACAGATACACATGAGCAGCTAACAGAGGCTGTGACAGCTGCAACCACTCCCCATCAGAGGGCTGAGGAAGGGCCCAACAATGCTCAGTTTCATGCAAATTGCTAATTAGCAAATTAGCAAGCAGCAAAGTGAAATGTGTGGATACCTGTCAGGTTTCCAGAGGCTGGTCACATCCATGCACAGATCACAAAGGAGTTGATCTCTGGTGTATGAGCTCATGGCATCATCTATTGAGAGGGTGGTACCCCCATGAAGGGCCACATGCAGCAAATCAGCAATGGATGCAGGAATTCTGCACTGACCTGCAGGCCATCGCCTCAATCATGAGCTCTGTGGAGCAATGGATGGAAAAATAGATGCTGAGACGCCTGAATCCCTGCCAGGTGCTCAAGCACTTCAGGTAAGCAGGGAAGGACAAATAAATCTTGAAAGGGAGGTGGAGTAGCTGTCTGAAGCCCCTAGGGTTCTTCTCAGAGCCTTCGTACCTAGACGGCTCCTTGGCCCCTTTGGCAGTGACATTAATGCTTCATGAAGCCGCAATGATAGACAGCTCCTGCACAGATGTAGGTGGCCACCCTGTCTCCCCCCTTCCTCTCCCATGCTGAGACCCTGTATGGTCTCAGGCACCCAATTGACATCTGGTGTAGCTGTCTAATGTACTGGAATATAAAGGCAAGCAGCCTGCTTCCACATCAGCTGCATGCGCCAGGAAAGCGCAGTGTAGGAACACTCACAAACATTTGAGACTTGGGTCTCATTGGGTGATATATTGTTGAATGTCAAAGGATTGGCTTAATGTGCTAAACAAAAAGTTGAGCTTTACTTCAGATAATGTTTCGAGAGCTCATTTCTACAATATAGGACCCTCACCAGCTAGTGAACTATTGAGAAGAAGGTCATGCAAAGGTCTGCACTTTATGAGGGCTATGGTTAATGTCATGACAGGCCAACTGAGATGGTAGGATATTCAAGGAAAGGCTGCCCAAGGCTAAATAAGGGAGAAGACTGAATCAGTTACGTGCGGTTTAAAGGAGAACTATGTCCCTATGAGTGATTTACGTGTCTCTCTGGCACACATTTGTGCCACACACATGCAGTTGATTACCCCCCTGCAACTAGGGTAATCTAGCGATGGCCCTGAATACAACAACCTTCTCAACCTGACTGGCTTGATTTGTGCTAAAGCATATGTATCAATACATGTCCAATGTCACAAATGAAATCCTGTGGGCCAGTGACCATGGTAAATTAGACCTCCTCATCATTTTGACAATGTCCTCATGTGCATCGCCATTGCCTGCCAGTTGTAAGCCCCCTCCAAATTTTTGGTCTTGGAGGAGGAGGCATAATGCTCAAGGAGGTCTTCATTCTGCAATGCTACTTTCCTCTGGAATGCCAGTTCATGCAGAGCACAGGTGCCACAATGATGTGTGAGACCCTTGATGGGAGATGCGGCAGGTTCCACCAGATCTATCCAGGCATCTGAACCTCATTTTCAGTAGGCCTAGAGTCTGTTACATGGTTGTCCTGTTAGCCGCAAGGCAGAAATTGTAAGTGCCCTCTGCCTCTACGTTGGGATTCTGAACAGGTGTAAGGAGTCAGGTCTTCAATGCGTTGCCCTTGTCACCCAGTGTCCATCCACAAAGGCACTTGGGTGGCCTGAAAAGTTGGTACGTGGGACTGTTTCTGGATGAATGCATTGTGACAATTTCTCAGGAACCTTGCACACACCTGCAGGATCCTTTTGCAGTAGTCGCATATTAATTATAAATTCAGAAATTGTAAACCCTTCATGTTGACAAAGGCTCCCGGCTACTCTGCAGGAACCTTGAAGGCCACATGCATGCAGTTGATTACCCCCCTGAATCCAACAACCTTCTCAACCTGACTGGCTTGATTTGTGCTAAAGCATATGTATCAATACAAGACATGTCCAATGTCACAAATGAAATCCTGTGGGCCAGTGACCATGGTAAATTATACCTCCACATCATTTTGACCTGTCTGCAACCTTTAAACTGATTCATCACATCATTCTCTTCAAATGTCCTTTTTCCATTGTCCTGCTGGGTGGGATTGCTTTTGCCTGGTTTATTCTTATTTATTCAGCCATGCCAGAGAATAACATGTACTGGTTTCCACTCCCACACTGCTACCTCCAGTGACCTCCAAAGATCTATCTTTAACTCTGTCCTTATTCTCATCTACATGTTACCCCCTTGGTGACGTCAAATGAAAACACATGGAGAGAAAAACAACGCTAACACTTTAGGTTGGTGAACTTTCATCCGAAAATACCATCAAGTTCTACATGTATGCTGACAACACTTAGCCCAGTCTCTTGATCCCTCCTCTGACTCTAAATTGTCTCGTTGTTGGTTCAACATCCAGTACTGCTTGATTAGAAATTTCCTTCAACCAAATATTTTAAACACCAAAACCACTGGCCCCCACCACAAACTCTGTTCCCTAGTTAGGTACTCTATCCCTCGTCCTGGCAGCCGTCTGGGGGTTGAATCATACTGTTTGAAAAGTTGGTGTCGTATTTAACTTTGAGATGAGCTTTCAACCACATATCTGCGCCATGACTTAGACTGCCTGCTTCCACCTGCATAATATTGCTCAAACCCTGCTTGCATTGGCTCATCTGCTGCTAAAACCCTCATCTATGCCTTTGATACCTCTAGTCTTGACTATTCCAACGCAGTCTTGGCTGGTCTTCCATCTTCCACCCTTCATAAACTTAAGCTCATTCAAAGTTCTTTTGCCTATATCCTAACTTACACCAAGTCAGGGTTCACTCATCACCCTGGGTGGAATCTTGTGCCCTCCACCATGGTGAGTTGATGGTGGTGTGGTTGGCGGGGGTGGGGTGGGGGGGAGCGGGGGTGGCATTTAATCATGTCAGAGGGTGCAGGATGGGGACTCTTCCACCTTCCCACCTCCACCCTGATTAAGGCCCATGGGTGGCCTTCCTGCCACACTACCAACTGAGGCCCTTAAATGGGCAATTAATGCCCTCATGCCACTGATGCTGGTATTAATCCAATGGCAGGAGAGGGGCTAGCTATGTGGCGTGCACAACAAGCAAACCCTGGCATGTTTGTTTGTGGGCTCCCGGGGTGTCTCTCGTTCAAAGGCATACAATGCCTGATCAAAGTACTTAGCATGGGATAGGGAGGGGCCCACTGCCAACTCCCGTACAAACCCATCCCAGCGACCCCCACCCTGTGAGCCCCTTCTCCCGTGACCTGTGCCCTGGGTCCTGAGCATTGGGTGGATGTCATTCCAGCAACAGACACTGCCTCCCCAGTGGCGCTGCTGTTCAAAAGAGTTGCCAGCCTCTGATTGGCCAGCAGTTCTCAGTGGATGGAACGACCGCCCCGAGGTCCTGATCCCAGGAAAGGTCTGCTGTTGGCCTGTCAAGAGCCTGATTGGCACATAATATCGGCAGGCCTTCCCAGAAAGAGGTGATGCAGAGCTCTTGCTAACCCTCCAGCTGCCAGCTCAAGATTCCACCCACCCACCCACCCCGCCCCCTCACCCCCCTATTCACTGACGCACCTTGGCTCTCAGTTAGGCAAAGCCTGGATTTTATAATTCTCATCCTTGGCTGCAAAACCTTCTTGGCTTTGCACTCACTGCCTGGAATCTTCCGTTCTGGAGTCTTGGGGCAGAATTGTCCATGTCGCTGGCATTGGGCATGTTTGGTGGCATGAGCGGACAATATAGCGAGAAGGCCAAAGATTAGTGAAACCAATTTGCAATCACCCGCTCAGCCCGTCAATGGCAGGCCACGTTTCCCGCCATTGGGCATCGGGAAGCTTGTTGTATTACATCCACATATCATTATAAGGCCACCGCACCAGAATTATCCCCTCCAATCCCCCGCTAGATCATCTGCCCATGTCAGTATGATTGCACGCCGATGTGTTTCACAACATCATATAAAAGACATGCCCTTGGCGGGCTGCACTTTGAGGGGAACTCAGAGGTGAAAGAGCGCTTGCGGGGATGCCTGTTGCACTTCAAGTTCGAGGCACGTTGTGGGGTGAGGGGCAAAGGCTGCCTTGCAGTTGAGGTGACTTTGGGTGGGGGGGAAAAGGCTGCCCTGAGGTTAAAGGTAGTGCACAAGCACATGCGGGGTGGGGGGCTGGGTGAGCAACGGAAGCGGCTATGCATTTGGGACACCTTGTATGAAGTGACCATTCCTCTGCGGCTAAGACAGTTCAGGCGCAGCCACATCGTTATGATTGGAGTCAGGCCTCTAGCTCATCTGTCCACTCAAGCAATGCAGCGGCATCAAAGTGCCACCAAGTGCTCCAGAGCTTTTCACCTCTCAGGCACAGACTGCAAACTAATGAGCATTTTAGTGTACTGTGAACCGTACAATCTCCTTCATAAAGCTAGACATGGAGCAGTCACTGGTGGAGGCACTCACAGTCCCTTGCAATGTCATAATTTCGGTTTGGACCAGTCTCCCCTCTGGTTCAATCTAATGATGCAGACTTGCAATGCAGGTTAGGAGAATGCCGGTGCCTGAGCTGAGAGCACAGCATGCAGTCCAATGGGGAAAGCTGCCGCCAATTGGTCAGGTGGAATGGGGCGGAGGAAGGTGGTTTCGGGAAGCCATACAGCACACTAATCTTTGGCCATCCAAGCAGTGGCCTGTGCTCTCTGGGATGCGTTAAGACTTAACCAGAAAGGTTCGGAGTGCACCCATGCTAACCCACATGTCTCTCTCTTTCATCCTACAGGAGGAGTACATCAGGATCATGGAGGCTGGTGAACTAGCTGTACGCCTCAAGAGGTACAGAGAGCAAAGATGCTGGAGAAGAGAGCGACTTAGGCCCCTGGCTATGCAGAAGGATGAGCAGCAGCCTCAGGAAGAAGGGGCAGCTAGGGCTCCCACACATGACGCCCAAGAGCCACAGCGAGCCATCGCTGGTCAGTGCCTAGCTAGACCCAGGGTCTATAGATGCCGGCTTTCATTCCTGCAGATGATCAAGAACTATTGTCACCAAAGAATGCACATGCCTAGGGAACTGGCCGGTCACATCTACTAGCTACTGCAGGATTTGGCGCCACAAGGACATGGAGGGCATCCACTGCCAGTGGCGTGGAAATGACAGCGGTGCTCAATTTCTATATCAGTGGCTCCTTTCAGGGTTCCACAGATGACCTCTGTGAGATACGACAAGCCCCCACCCACAAATGCATCCACGGATGCCATCTTCGCGAGGGCACAAAACTTTGTGCAGTTCACCTGGAAGGAGGAGAGCCAGGATGCAAGAGCGATTGAATTTGTCCAGATCTCAGGTTTCCCCCAGATGCAGGGTGCCATCGACTGCATTAAAGTTGTGCTCTGATCTCTGTCACAACACCCAGTCAACTATGTAAACTGCAAGGGATTCCATTTGCTGAATGTGCAACCCCTACAAACATCCTGCAGGTCTGTGCACTGTTTCCAGGGAGTGTGCATGACTCCTACATTCTCAGTTGGTTACAGATTCCTGATACCTTCTAGGGTCCACAGAAGCTGCAGAGATGGCTCCTCGAGCCAAGGGCTACCCGCAGAGGACGTAGCTGATGACACGCGTGCGGCAGCCTCAGACTGCAGCAGAGCAAAGGTATAATGAGGCTCACGCTGCAACTCGCAACTTGTTGGAGCAGACTATTGGGATGCTGAAAATAGGTTCCGGTGCCTGGGCCGGTCTGGTGGAGCCCTACAATATAATCCACAGAAGGTATCACACCTTGTTGTCGCCTGCTGCACCCTTCAAACCTGATGCTGCAACAGGGTGAGGAGTTGCACATCTCCTCTGATGAGGAGGGCGTCGATGGGATGAGGATGAGGATGACGAAGTCCTCAAAGGCGATGATGACATCAATGAGACCCTTGCACTTACCAGATGAGGCAGGTGCACTCGGGAGTCCCTCATAGCTGTTAGATTTGTGGAAGATGATGATGACATGCAGCGAGGAGACACCATAAGATCCATACATTGCACCTGTGAACATTTGACTCCAGTCTGGCGTATGGCAGCACACATATCCTCTGTGATAATGCTCCTGTCATGGAGATGCAGTGGAGGCCCTAATAGTCGCTCGTGCAGGAGGATGATGATGACATGCAGTGAGGAAATTCCACACATCTTCTCATAGCCTCTGAGAATGTCTGACTCTCATCTGGCTGAGGGCAGCTTGCTTGCGCCCTGTGATCAGGCTCATATCATGGAGATGCAGCCATGAAACTTTAAAAGCATCTGATCCTTTGTCTGCTGTGTGGCAGTGGCACGCTCCTTGGTCTGTAAAGCTGGAGCTGATGGGGTCACAGCAAGAGGGGATTCGGATGGGCCGGACACTCCTGGAGTCACCTGGATGAATGGCCCCGAGGGAAACACCTGCTGACCCTCCTCCCTATGTGTGCCCAATGGCCCCTGGCTGACTCCTTAAGGAGAAGGGGTAGCTGGAGTGAGATTGATCTGCCCCACAATCATTTCATGTACACACTGTTGGAGGCCAACCATGGCCTCAGCGATGGAGTTCAGCCCATGTAGCACTGCAGCATCAATGTCCTGTACCAAGGTCTCAATGGCGATCGGCATCCAACCAGTGTTGACCTTAGTGCATTGCCATGCCAGTGCTATCACCGCAGCCTGAAGGTAGATGGACTTCTCCATCGTGCCTTGCAATCCGAGGAGTGCAGCGGACATCCATTCCTGATGTTCCCAAGCTTGCCTTTGCAGCTCCAGCAACTGTGACATGACCAAGTCCAGAGGCTCATCATCTGACTCAGGCTCAGCAATTCTCTGGCCTCCAGCAGTCCTCTGAATGCCGGACACCTGGGAAGTCCCTGCCTCTGCCTGCTGTGGATCAGAAAGTGCGATGTGCTCACCAGATTGAGGTCCCAAGGCTACTCTAAAGCTAGGTCCCACCGAGTCTTGTGTCTCTGCACTAGTGAAGGGTGTGGGTGGGTGCTGCGATGGGTCTTCAGTGAGGGTTTCAACGGATTCCTCTTTTGAGCTTTCCTCGGGGCTTGATTGGAGGCCCTGGGTCATGTACTTCCTTGGCTGTTTCCCAGATGTGCCTGCAAAAGGAAGGAGAGAAAATTAGTGCATGGCAGTGGCCTGTGAAACAGAACACATCACTCAGAGCGTGGTTATCTGATGGATGTTGCACTGCAGGATCCTAACTTGGTAGAGCACTGCCGACCTCAATATCAGCACAGGAACAGTCCAGATCCTTGCCTGTATGGCTCTGTTTTCAAAGTCCATGAGAACCTTGATCTCAAGCATTCATCCACTGGTCTGCAGCCTCTCCCTCTTGTTGTGTCCCAGCTTCTCCTGCATGAATAGAGATGGAGAGTGTGTAAGCAGGATGCCTGCCAGGCCAGATGATAAATATGCCAGTCATGTGTGGGTGGTAAGTGGTCCCATGGATGGGATGAGGATAATGAAGGTGTGTGTGAGAGAGTGAATGGTGATGTCCCTTGAACTGGCAGTGAGCAAAGGTTCTGTGGATGTGTGGTGGGTTTGTGAGTTGAGAGTGAGGAGAAGAGTGACTTACCGTGGTGGAACGGAGGCGATCATTCATCTCTTGCGGCACTGGATGGCTGTCTTCTTTTGCAGGGCGTTGGCGCTGACCACTGTTGCTATGGCTTCCCAAGCCAGATTAGTGAGGTTGCTGCCCATCCTGCAGCCAGAGTGGGCATAGAGGACATCATGGCAAAGCCTCCATTGCGTCCAAAAGGCGCTTGAGTGATGTGATTTTGAACCTGGGGGCTGCAGTCTTTTTGCTTCTCAGGGCCATGTCTTCTTTGCAGCAGTCATGGGTTGGAAGCACTGAAAGGTATGCGCGCAGCTGTACCCTAAATATGGCACCTGGTGTGATGAAGCGGTGAGATGATGGCAAATGAGAGCCCGCCTGCCATGGAAACAGTGTGATTCCCGGGAATGCATAATAAATGCAGCGAGTTTGGGATGATATGGTGTGAAAAGCCGCCATTGCGGCCGGCGGCTAAAATGTTGTTTTACTCGCCTGCTTATGCACTTAGCACAAATCTGGGATGATTCTGCCTTAGGTTTGGTGGCGGGCATGGAAGTGAAAGTGATTTCCACTGGAGAGGCCGTGATGGCTGACAATGTGCAGTCTTGCATTGTTCAGCTCATTAAATTTGCATCTGCATGGAGCCCAACGATTCTCGTAGCGGGGGCAGGTAGGAAGTTGCTGTCCCAGCTGTTGCCTCATGGGGTTTGAAAGTTCTGGTGTCAAATTTAAAGGGCACACGGGCAGCCTGCACTATCCTTCCACCTTTGCCAAGCCAATACTCCTCCCCACTAATCCTTCCTCCCTTCCTTGGTCATCCTCCACCCCATTTCAAGCATAGGTTGGCACTTAGAGATACTCCCCAAAGAGGACTATGCAGCGGCAACTCACTAATAATCATGGTAGAAGTCTAGCTCAACAGGTGCACGCCACTTACATGCAGTTGTGAATGTTCTAATTTCTCTTAACGGGAACTTCATTTGGAGGAGCACTTAATTCTGGCAAGGTGGCCTTTTAATGAGCATGCATAACATGTAAAAGGGTTTCCCAACATTGTTCATCAGGAAGCTCAACTCACCTTTAACCCACCGTTTGAGTCCCGAGAACATAATTGCTGAAGCTCATCCCGCTGTCAGGAAACTGACTTTTGGCCTCTGCCAAGTTAAGTTCCCCTGCCTGCCAAGCCTCCCCTTGCTGGCTGGAAGATTCCAGCCACTAGCTCTGAACCTCCTCCATATCTACAGTCCTCTGAGATACCTGTGCTCCTCCAATTCTAGCCTCTTGCGCGTCTCCAATATTCAATGCTCCACCATCGGCAGCCAGGCTTTCACCTGCCAAGGAACTAAATTTTGGAATTCCCTCTCTAAAGATCTCTACCTCCCTACAACTCTTTCCTCCTTTCTCCTTAAAGCCAGCCTCTGCCACCAAGTTTTAGGTCATTTTACCAGTATCTCCTGTGAAATTTTGTTTGATAACACTTCTGTGAAGCACTTTGAGACTTTTTTACTATGTTAAAGGTGCTATATAAATGGCAGCTGTTGTTGTATGCATACCTAGCTGGTTCTTTAGAGGCAGGTAGTACACTTCTCCAACTAAACCACTTTATGCAGCATATTATGGACTCTTTCAACAACTTGTGCATATTTCTGATGGTCTGAAGTGAGTTGTTTACAAGGGTGAGATGCAATGGCAAAGTTGGTGAAGAGCAGCCAGGTGTTCCTTTTGCTGCTTTTGCTCTACTTGTTGCTCTTTGACCATATTTTTCACCTCTCCTAGGAGACTACATATTAAGGATTCTCTTGATCTGGTGTTTAAGGCATGAAAACCGCATGGGACAAGCTAGATGGGCCAGCTGGAATTTTCCTGTCTGACATTTTTATGTGTTCGTATTGTAATGACATATTGAATTTGAGCAGCAGGAACTGAGACAGTAAATTTTTTGACCAGCAATAGCTCTGATTACAAGAAGACAGATACATCATGCCTAGGTAGGCATGAGAAGACCTGAACACCACCACCACCACCCACCCACCCACCCACCACCCCCCCCCCCCCCCCCCCCCCCCAAGACCCCAGCTATGAGATGAATGACCAAATAACTGTTTTAGTAATGTCACTTGGGAGATAAATATTTGCCAGGACATATAACACTCATTAAATTTATCATTAAATTATAATTTATCTTACTTTTTATTTCTGTTCTTATTTGTTATTGTTAGTTCATTCAAACCTTATGCAAAATCATAATTGATGCCCATTCATGGAAGCTACAATTCTAACCTTAGGGCGGAATCATCCCAGATTTGCACTAAGTGTAGCAATGGGCGGGAAAAAGAATGTTTTACCTGCTAGCCGTAATGGCGAGTTTTCGTGCCACATTGTCCCAATCCCGCCATATTAATCATGCATTCCCAGGAAACACACCATTTCGATGGCGGGCCATCGCCATATCATCGCCTCACCGCTTCATCTCACTGGACACTATATTTAATGTGCAGCCATGTGCACACCTCTCTGTGTTTCCAGCCCAGGACTGCTGTACAGAAGACATGGTCCTGAAAGGCAAGAAGACTGGAATCTCCCGGTTTAATGATGTGTCCCTCGAGCGCCTTTTGGATGCTGTGGAGGCCCGCCATAATGTCCTCTACCCCTGGAGGACCAGCAACACCACCCATCTGACTTGGGAGGTGGATGAATCTGTGGTCAGTGCCAACACCCTGGAAAAGAGTTCAGCCACGCAGTGCCACAAGAGGATGAAGATCTCTTCCATTCCACCAGGATAAGTCACTCTTCTCATCACTTCCAGCTCACACAATCACAAACCCATCACACATCCACAGGGATCTCACTTAATGCCAGTTCAAGGGACATCACCATTCACTCTCACACAACTTCATTGTCCTCATCACGCTCATGGGACCACTCACCACCCACACATTCCAGGCATACTTATCATCTGGCCTGGCAGGCATCCTGCTCACACTCACTCCATCTCCATTGATGCAGGGCACAACAAGGAGAGGGTGCTTACTGGTGGAGGAATGCCTGAAATTAAGGTCCTCACGGACTTTGAAAATAGTCATCAAGCTGGCTGGGAAAGATATGGACTGATCCTGTGCTGATGGTGAGGTCACCAGTGCTCTACCACGTGAGGATCCAGCAGTGCAACATCCATCAGACAACCATGCTATGAGTCACTTCCTCTGTTCCGCAGTCCCCTGCCATGCGCTAATTATCTCTCCTTGCTTTCACAGGCACATCTGGGAGACAACCAACAGAGTCCATGACCCACGTCCTCCAATCAAGCCCCAAAGATACGTCTGAAGAGGAATCTGAAGGCACCTTCACAGCACTCACCCACACCCTCCAGAAGCACAGAGACACACACCTCGGTGGGGCCTAGCTTTAGAGTAGCCTCAGGATCACAATCTGGTGAGCACCATCGCACTGTCTGATCCACAGTAGGCGGCGACAGGAACTTCCCAGTCCTCCAGCACTTGGAGGAATGCTAGAGACCAGAGATATCCTGAGTCCAAGTCAGATGACGAGCCTCTGGACTCAGTCATACATCAGTTGCTGGAGCTGTAAAGGCAAGCTCAGAAACATCAGGAAGGGATGTCCACTGCAATCCTCAGATTGCAAGGCATGATGGAGGAGTCCATCTACCTTCAGTCTGAGGTGATAAAGCCTGCATGCCAATGCACCAGAGTCAACACTGGTAGGATGGTGGTCGCCATGGAGACGTTGGTCAAGGACATTGCTCCTGCACTGCTGCCTAGGCTGAACTCTGTTGCTGACACCATAGTTGGCCTCCAACAATGTGTACGCGAGAGGGGTGCGGGGCTCAGTCGATCTCACTCCAGCTTCTCCTCCTTTTGAAGGAGTCAGCCTGGAGCCGTCGGACACCCATAGGGAGGAGGTCCAGCAGCTTGACATCCCGGGGCCTTCCACACAGGTGACTCTGGGAGCATCTGGCCCATCTGAACCCCCTTTTTCTGTGACCACAGCAGCTCCAGATCCATAGGCCGAGAAGGGTGCCACTGCCACACAGCAGGATGCCAAAAGCAGGCCAGGGCCCTCAGGTCTTGGCCTTCCAGAGGACGCCCCCAAGGTAATCAAAAACAGGGCATAGCAGTTAGCAGGCTGCCCCCACCTCCACTGTGGAGGTCGGGGGAATTCCAAGACATAGCAGCAGGGTTAGGAATGTTTAGAAGATGTAGTTGCACAACTTGGGTGTGGGTGTAATCACTTGTATATAATGTTCATTATTGTCAATAAACTCCCAAGAATGTCTCCTTGCCTATGGCTCCATGTTCTGATGAGCAGTGTTCTTGTCACTCAGGTGTCAAATCTTGGTTCCTGCACAAGATAAGGGCAGGTGTCTCAGTCCAGGGCCTCTTCCCTGTGCTTTGTGCAGCTTGCAGATCAAGGTGATGGTCCGGCCTCACACTCCCTGGACACATTACTGATGGCTGCACCTCGAAGGTGTTTGTTATTGCTGCCAGAATGTCATGAGCAGGTGTCACAGAGTTCCATCCTTCTATCTGTGTGCTCTCAGCATCTTTAAGGCAGTGCTGGCCCCATCTTTTCAGCATCTGTGACCAATGATGCTGTGCTCCTGAAGGGTTCAGGTGCTGAAGGCTGACAAAGGATCAGGTACATTAAAAGTTTCACGGCTGCTTCTCCATGATATGACCCTGATCACAAAACACAAGCGAACTGCCCTCGGCCAGACAGGAGTCAGACATTTTCAGAGACAATGTGAAGATCTATGGAGTGTCCGCACTGCATGTTGTCATCATCCTCCTGGAAACAAGCAACTATTAGGGCCTCCACTGCGTCTCCATGACAGGAGCATTACACCAGAGGTTATGTGTGCTGCTATCAGCCAGACTGGAGTCAAACATTCACAGATGTAATGTGAGGATCTATGGTGTCTCCTCGCTGCATGTCGTCATCATCCTTCACAAATCTAGCAACTATGAGGGCCTCCCGAGTGCATCTACCTCGTCTAGCCAGTGCGATGGCCTCATCACCTTCAATGTTGCCTTTGAAGACCTCCTCACCCTAACCCCTGTCGACGTCCTCCTCATCAAAGGAGATGTGCAGCTCCTCCATCTCCTCCTCAGCCAGCTCCTCGCCCCGTTGCGGTGCCAGGTTGTAAAGGGTACAGCAGGTGACAATGATGCATGACACCCTCTGTGGGCTATGTTGTAGGGCTCCACCGGACCAACCAAGGCCCTGGAAACTCACTTTCAGCATCCTGATGGTTTGCTCCACCAAGGTGCAAGTTGCAGCATAAGCCTCATTATACCTTCGCTCGGCTGCAGTCTGAGGCCACCATGGGTATCATCAGCCACAGCATCTGTGGGTAGTCCTTGTCCCCGAGGAGCCAACTCTGCAGCCTCTGTGGACCCTGGAAGACATCAGGGATCCAAGATCTGCTAAGGATGTAGGAGTCGTGACAACAGTGCGCACACCTGCAGAATGCTTTTGTGGTGGTCGCGCACCAGCTGAACATTCAGCAAGTGGAAGCCCTTGCAGTTAATGTAGTTGGCCGTTTGTTGCCATGGAGATCTGAGCGCCACATGAGTGCAGTCAATGGCACCCTGCACACAAATCCCAGTGCTCTTGCATCCTGGTTTTCCTGGTCCTGGTCAAAATGCACAAAGTTGTGTGCCCTTGCGAAGGTGGCATCTGTGACCTCATGCATGCATTTGTGGGTAAAGACTTGCAATAGCCCACAGAAGTCCCCAGGAGCCCTGAAAGGAGCTACTGGCGTAAATTTGAGCGCTGCGTTCACTTTGACAGCCATGGGCAGTGGATGCCCTCTATGCCCCCAGGGCACCGAATCCTGCAGTAGCTGGCAGATATGAGCGACCAGTTCACTAGACATGCGCAGTCTTCGGCAACACTGGTTCTCGGTCGTCTGCAGGAATGAAAGGGGGCACCTATAAACCCAGGGTCTAGCTATGCGCCGACCAGCAACGGCTCACTATGGTTCTTCACTGGCATGTGTCGAAGCCCCAGCCTCCCCTTCCTCCTGAGGGTGCTACTCCTGCCTCTGTCCAGCCAGGCACCTCAGTCGCTTTCTTCTCAGTCATCTTCACTCTCTGTACGTCATAAGGCATACAGCTAGGTCACCAGGCTCCATGATCCTGATGTACCCTTCCTGCAGGATGAAAGAGAGAGACACATGGGTTAGCTTGGGTATACTAAGAACCTCTCTTGGTTAAGTCTGAAAGCCCTTTAATGCATGTCAGAGAGTGCTGGCCACCACTTGGATGGCCAGAGTATAGTGCACTGTGTGGCTACCCAAAATCCCATCCACCTCCACCCCACTCCACCTGACCGATTGGCAGCAGCTTTGCCCATTGGACTGCATGCTGTGCTGTCAGCTCAGGTGTGGGCATTCTCCCAACCCGTGCTCCAAGGCTGCACTGTTAGCGTGAACCATAGGTCAAACTGGTCCAAACCGGATGATGACATTGCAAGGGGCTGTGGCCACCTCCACCAGTGACTGCTCCATGGCCAGATTTAGCAAGGAGATTGTACAAAATCCCAGTCATCCAACTGTTCTGCAGTCCACTAATTGCTCCTTAGCTTACAGTCTGTTCCCGAGGGGTGATAAGTTCAGGAGCATTTGATGGCACTTTCATGCCTCTGCGTTGTTTGAGTGGACAGATATACAAGAGGCCCAACTCCAAGCATATTAATGTGGCTGCTTCTGAACTGTCTCAGCTGCAGAGAAATGGTCACTTTATACAAGGTTTCCCTAATATGTGACCGCTTCCCTCTCCCTGACCCTGCACAAGCTTGTGCTCTACCTTCAATCTCAATGCAGCCCTTGCCCCCTCCCCCAAGTCTCCTCGACTGCAGTGCAGTTCTTGCCCCACCAAGTCGCTTCAGCCGCAGTGAAACCCTCGCCCCACCCAAGTTGCTTCAGCCACAGTGAAACCCTTGCCCCTCCCAAGTCACCTTGAACGCAGTGCAGCCCTTGCCCCCACCCCCGCAAGTTGCCTTGACCATAGTGCAGCCCTTGTCCCCACCAAGTCACCTTCATCTTGAAGTCCAACAAATGACCCTGGCAAGCGCTGCACAACCTTACTGTGCACTCACCTCTGAGTTCCCCTCAAAGTACAGCCCGCCAAGTGCACGCATTATATGTGCTGTTGTGAAACATGTCGGCGTGATTGTGGGTGGACGATCCAGCATGGGGGTTGATTCCAGCGGGCTGGGCTTATAATGATATGCAGATGTATTACAATGAGGTTCCTGATGTCCGACGGCAGGAACCATTGACGGGCGGAGTGGAGCGGATGGCTGCAAACTAGTTTCACAACATTGTGAAACTGATTTTTGGCCTCCTCGCCATATTGTCCACTCACGCAGCCGAACATGCCCGATGCCAGTGGGCACAGAAAATTCCGCCCTTAGTCTGTTGTGCCATGTTTTATCATGATTCTTTGTGCTGATGTGCCATCTGCTGGCTGTTTGAAATGCAAGCAAAAGGTCGAAATGCCTAACACTGATGTCAAAGAATATTAAATATTGCTACCTAGTTCATGTCAGCTAGATTGTACTTAATGCACATACTTACCTCTAAAACACAAAACACAGTCACATGTATGCACTAGCATTTTTCATATAGTTGCCTGTAGAGTGGCGCTCAGAGTTTTTGAGAAAGCCAAAGAGCCCCATATTTCTGGCCTATATAATTTGTCATTATTCACATTTCTGCCTTTGTACTGGTTTGAGCCATTGGTTTGGATGGTTGAACTTGCACCTCTAAGATTCTTTCGAGAAGGAGATAGTTCAATTATAGATTAAGCAGATTCCTGTGAGAAGGAGAGGAAGATTTTTTAAAACTAGAGCTCCTGGATGACTATGGAATTAAAATGAAACAGAAAATGGATAAATGTCACGTTCATAACATAGTGGAGAATCAAGCCGAATACAGAAACTGCAGGGGAGAAAATGGAAATCAGAGAGACAAAAAGCGGTTTTGTTTTATTTGTTCATGGGGTGTGGGCATCGCTGGCTAAGCCAGCTGTTATTCCCCATCCCTAACTGCCTTTGTTCAGACCACATTGCTGTGGGTGTGGAGTCACATGTAGGCCAGACCAGGTAAGGACAGCAGATTTCCTCCCCTAAAGGACATTAGTGAACCAGATGAGTTTTTAAAGAGATAGAAAGGTTCTTGATTGGTAAGGGGATCAAAGGTTACGGGGAGAAGGCGGGAGAATGGGGATGAGAAACTTATCAGCCATGATTGAATGGCGGAGCAGACTCGATGGGCCAAATGGCCTAATTTCTGCTCCTATGTCTTATAACAATTGGCAATGGTTTCATGGTCATCTAATTGGACTTTTAATTCCAGATTTTTAGTGAATTCAAATTCCACCATCTGCTGTGGTGGGATTCAAACCTAGGTCCCCAGAGCATTACCCTAGGTCTCTGGATTACCAGTCCAGTGACAATACCACTATGCCACCATAGGTAGTGGGTAACATAAAAGGGAGCACTAAAGTAGTTTATAAACTTATAAAGAGTAAACAGGGAGTCAAAGGGTGAGGCCAAGTAAAGACCAAAAAAGAAATCTTGTTGCAGCAGAAAGCATGCCCATAACATGTGAATACATTACACTGCTATTTCTTGTCTCACTAACTATACATCTTCACTAGTGATAAGTAAATAAACAAATATTTGTAAATATGCACACTTGGCATGATTACAACTGACTTTTAAAAACTATATCTTGTTATGAATCGCTTGTTCATGGTCATGTTAATACTTTAAAGGTAATGTTTAGTTCTGGGAAAATTATTGTTGTGAAGGTAACTAAAATGCTGGGCTTTAGAGATTGCCAGAACACCTAAAAGAAAATGGCAGTTCAGAAGGTTACCCATGTTTGTTTAACAGAGTCAGAATAGAAGAGATGGAGCCATTAAACAGCAGGTGAGCTTACTTAGCTGGACAACTGGAGACAATGTCTACACTGCTTGCAAAGAAGTGCAGTCCAGAGAGATGTTTTGTTCTGGGAGCTAAATTAGTTTAAAAGTATTCAGTGAACCCTGAAAGGCTACATCATCATGTAGCTAGGTGGAGCATAAGAAGATTCTCCGGTTTCAATTTATCTGAGTGTTCTGCAGCAAGGAAAGAGTACTGTTAGGAAGGGAGTTCCAGGATACCAAAAAGGGGGTTGCAGTGGGATCTGTCCTTTAATGTGCAGTGCGGTGTGTTCAGTCTCAGTTTGCCAGTTAATTCATATTTACCTCTTGTTAATTCTAAATGTTACAGTATAAGATAGATATTGTAGATCATTTTACTATTCTGATTTTGTAGAGTAAAATTTATTTTGTTTGTTTAAAACCGTGGAATCTTGTAGCATTATTCTCCTAGTGGGTAACTGGGATTTCAAACTTTGTCTACTTTAAACAAAAAGTTGTTGGTCCCTAACCAGATTGTAACAATCTACAGAACAAGTTTAGTAACTGGTTTATGAAGCCTTCCTGATCTTCTTATAAGTTTTGCCTATGGTTCAGTACCAACAAAAGATCCTGTTCCTTTCTCAGAAATTGGTACTTAACTGGTTCATACTCTGGCATGAACTCGTAAGCCAGTGGATCATGCTCATGTTAGGTTCATCACTCGCTGGGATCCTATGATCTACGTGGATATTTCTCCCCTTTCTGTCAATTTGATCTCCACAAACTTCTACTATATTTCCCATATCCCACTCGTGTGACTTGTGAGGGAGGTTCAGAACACATACATGTTTATTTTGCCTGAAACATTGCTCTCTTTTGTTTATGTCACACTGACATTTTTGACTGAGCTGTTTATGTGCAACTCTAACAATCAAGTTTGGTTGAACCAGACTCCAATGTATCTTGACCTTCTCCTCATCAAAAGCTGGTATCTACCCTAATGTGGGGTTGTTCCATACTTGAGCAGGAAATTAGCCAACTGCTACTCATTTCGTACTGAAATTTGAACACCCATGCAGCATTTGTTTCTTGGGTGTTTCATTGCCTATCCTAACAGATCTTTAAAGTGCTTCATTTGATGCTGGAAAGTAATGAAGGGTGAGAGTATGTCTGATAACGTTTTTGCTTCATGAAATCTTTGGAACAAAACAGAACTAAATTGAGGGTCGTTATCTGAGGTAAGCTGCTCAGGTAATCCATGGCAGGAAAAATAGACCATAACCCACCTATTGTTCAGTCAGCACTGGTGTTTTGACCTATGTACTTCAATCCATTTCGAGTGACTATCAATGAGTACCAAAGAAATTGTCATTTTCCTTTTCACAAAAGACTGCATGAGTCAACCATGGTTAAAATAGAGTCTTTGGAGCTTATCTCTACAGTTTTGGCAGAGAGTACATTTGCTTACCATTGATTCTAGATCACTTTCTAGACCAGGCCAATAAACAAATTATTTTGTAGTGAATTTTATACAGGCTGTCCCTGTGCGTTCCTATGGATTTCTGTCAGAACCCTACCTTTCAAAGAACTTGGTCCCATCAATCTGTGACTCATGTAGCTCATGATAACTCATTTCGACTTTGTGCAACAGTTTCAGTTCCTTGTCTGTACACTGGTCAAACTTTGTCCAACCATTTAGTGTCTGTTTGTGGACTCTTCTCAATGCCACATCTTTCTGAGTTCCAGCTGAAATTTCAGATGCTGTGATTGAGAAGACATCACCCAGTACCCATATTGGGAAGATTGCACCTTCACAGCCTACATTTGAGACTGCAGCAGTGCTTCAGCGATAGCATTCTCTTTCAAACTCATCTGAACTGCAATATTCAATATATTAGTCATATGTTGAGGGAGGTACAGCCATCATTGCATCCTTGACACCGCCAGCATCAGTATTGCAGACTTCGGTCCCAAAATAGCTACTGAAGGTTTATGATTGTTACTAGCATGAAGTTTCTACCCAACAAAAGCTGGTGAAATTTTACTATTTCAAAAATGATTCGAAGTGATTCCTTTTCTATCTGCACGTAGATTAATTCACTTGTAGTAACAGTGCACAGCGCGAATGCTATGGGTTTCCCTTGACCACCATCCATGACATGACTGATCACTGTCCCAGCTCCATGGCCAGAATTTTACACTACCCCGCACCCTGCCCCCACAACCCTTGGGTGGGTTCTGAGGCAGTGAGGGGGAAACTGCATGGACAAGATTCCTTCCAGGATCCCACCCATCCGAACCTCATAATGATTATACACTGGTGCAGAAAGAACCTCAGACAGGAAGCCCACCCTTGCCCTTAAGTGACCAAGCCCTGCCATCCTAAAAATTCAGGCCCGTAGTTTGAAGTATCACACGTTAGCTCCAAGTCATGATTTGTGTCGTAATAAACGGGTAGTGCATCACTGGACAAGCTTCTCTTACATGTATTATAAGCATCTTGTTGTACTTAGATCATTCCCATTTCACATTTTTCTTCATCAACAACTCATGAAGTAGAGAAACACAGACAGAAATTGTGAGTAATATTGGACCTAAGATCTAAGTTCAGACACATCTTTTGACTTTGGGATATTGATTATAGCCTCTATCTTCTCTTTCACTGGCTGTAGCCCATTTTCCATGATTTTCAGGTCAAGGTACCCTGGATTGCATATTGCTTCTTTTCAACTTCACATTGAGCTTGTCTAGCCTTTTTAACACTTCATCCATCACTTGAAGATTCTCTTCCTCAGTTGCGGTCACGATCAACACATCATCTTGACTGCACAAGCAACCTGGCAGTCTTCACGAAATCTTACCTATTGCTGCATTGAAGATTTTTGGGACGACTTCACATCATAAGGCAGCTTCATGTAGTTGTATAATCCCATGCGTCTGCTTATTGTGAGTTTCAGTGTTGACTCTCTCAATCCACAGTGAACTGTGCATAAGTGTGAGACAAATCCAACTTCATAAATATCATAGGACCTGCTAACTCCACATAAAAATCTTGGGAGGTTGGTAATGGATACAGCACATCATCCACTGCCTGGGTGGTTGTGACTTTGTAGTCTCACAGTCTTACAGTTATGTCTCACCTGGGTGCTACTATGATTGGGCTTGCCCAATCATTGTAGTCAGTTTTCACAAGCACACAAATTCTCACTTGCTTCTTTAATTCCTCTTCGACCTGGATTTCAGAGCACAATGAACTTGTCCAGCCTTGCAATATACTGGTCTTGCATCGGGACTGATTCAGATGTGCGCTTCTACACCAATTATGCCTTTTCATAACTATCCTTGAAAATGTTGCTGTAGCTATTCAATAGCTGATCAAGTTGCTTGGTCATCTCAACCTGAAAAATGTGCTTCCAGTCTAACTTCAGCTTGTGAAGCCCATCCTTATCCATTAATGTTAGTTTGTTGACATATCTCGCTACACCAATGGGCAACTTGAAGGATTTCCCCTTCTAATGGACATTGCTCTCCATTTATCCACATGTTTCTAACACCTCACCAGAGTAGGTTTTCAATTAAATTATGCTCTCAGTTAGAGGTACACTACTGAATTTGCTCTCTTAGGTGTCTCTACTCATAATGGAGCAATCTGCGGCCGTATCGATACATATGTTGATATACTGTTGATTTACCAACACCTTTGTACAAAATTCTCTGTCATTTGTTATTGATAGTGGCATAAGTGCTGTACAACCCTAGTTTGTCTTTGCTTAAGCACTCTGGATTCACTTCAATATTATGAACTTTACCCTTGTGACGTTGTCATTTTCTATTACCACTGGAAAGTGTTCTTTTTCCCACTTTGGATATCACTCAGCAAGCAATTGCAATATGACCTTTATTTTGGCAATTAAAGCATCTGGCATTTCTGGACTGACATGCCCATCACCTGTGGTTGCCACTGCAGCAATAACAAATCAATAAACTGCTATCACCAGCAATCTTCTGACCAGGTCTTCCCACCTTAGTCTTGGCAGAAGTCTTTAGACTGTGGGCAGAAGTTGTACTAGTTACTTGCATAGGACACAGTTCCTGAGTTCTTTTTGTGTCATCTGCAAGGTAAAAGCAATCCTAAACGCTAGCTGAAGTGTAAGATTTTATGTGTTTAGAACTTCAGTTCCTCCAATAATCAACATATAAATCTGTCCATAATGCACAGTCTAAAAATATGCTAAAGTTGCAAAGTAGTGATAAGTTATTCAATGCTACTCTGTACTCACCAACTGTTTTGCTACTTTTCTGGGTTCTGTTTCCAAATTTGTAGCTTTCTGCTATCTCTGCTGGCTTAGGATTGTTCCTCACCCTTGCTGATGATGACACATCTTTTGCCAGTTTGTGTGCAAGACGGTTTGTTATCACACTGCACACTTCTGGACCAATTTCCATTAGCTAATTTGCTTTATTGCACTCAAGAATTGCATTTTTCTGAGTCTGGACCTCTTCACTTTCACCTTTGGTTCTAAAATATTATTAGTGCTGAAGAAAATGTCCATTTATTTCAATGTGGAAACTGAATGGTTCTCGAGCTCTCTCATATTTCCTAGGTTTCCAATGTATCCCATGGTTGCAGCCACATTGTCCTGTTTTAGATGTAACAGTGACACAGTACCTTCACTGTTTTTTTTATTCATTTATGGGATGTGTGTGTTGCTGGCTAGGCCAGCATTTATTGCCCATCCCTAATTGCCCTTTAGAAGGTGGTGGTGAGCTGCCTTCTTGAACCGCTGCAATCCATGTGGTGTAAGTACACTCACAGTACTGTTAGGGAGGGAGTTACAAGATTTTGACCCAGCGACAGTGAAGGAATAACGATATATTTCCAAGTCAGGATGATGAGTGACTTGGAGGGGAACTTCCAGGTGGTGGTGTTCCCATGTATCTACTGCCCTTGTCCTTCTAGATGGTAGTGGTCATGGGTTTGGAAGATGCTGCCTAAGAAGCCTTGGTGCATTTTGTAGATGGTATACACTGCTTCCACTGTTCAACCGTGGTGGAGGGAATGAATGTTTGTGGAAGGGCTGCTTTATCCTGGATGGTGTCAAGCTTCTCTAGGTAATCAGAGGGTATTCCATCACATTACTGACTTGTGCCTTGTAGAGGCGGACAGGCTTTGGGGATTTAGGAGGTGATACAGAGTCTAAGTGAGCTGATGTAGAACAAACTACCCTGAAGCCAGACTAGTTGGTAGTTAAATCAAACAGACACTAGGGCCCTGCAGCAGCCCATTTGACAGAGTGTATCTACGTGGTATCAGGAACAGTGAGGCCCAGCACAATTCAGTTGAGATGTCTGCCATCCAAGCAGGTAAGTCACTGGGACCCAGCTGATCTTGTTCATCGCAGTCCCTACTGCCATTTGCTGCCAATATTTTTGAACTGCGATCCCATCTCCTCACAAAAATCTTATACATATTGGGAGGTACATGCCAAGAAAGACACCGAGGTGGCCAGTTCACGTATTTAAAGACACCATTGCGCACTGTGCATGCACAACATGAATATATTACTTCCGCTAATCTCACAGCAAAGGAGAACAGTAAATAAAACTAAAGAGGAGGTACTAAAAAGGCTGTCAGAACTCAAAGTTAAAAGTTACCCAGTCCAAATAGGATTCATACTATGTTGTTGAGGGAAGTGTGGAAATTTAGCGGTAATCTTTCAATTCTCCTTGGATATGGGAGTGGTGCCAGCAAACTGCAAGGTTGCAAATTTTACATCCCTGTTTAAAAAAGGGAAGAGCGATAAACCCTAGACCAGTAAATCTTACTTCCGTGGTGGGGGAGTTTCTAGAAACCATAATCAAGAACAAAATTAACTGTCACTCAGAAGAGCATGGGTTAAATGACAGCCAACATGGGTTTATTATAGGCAAATCATGATCTGACTAACCTGGGGATTGATGAAGTAATGCAGTTGATATATGGACTTTCAAAAGGTGTTTGATAAAGCACCATGTAATAGATTTGTTAGAAAAATTGAAGCCCGTGTCATTAAAGGGGCAGTGGCAACATGCGTATGAAATTGGCAGAGACACAGAAGGGAGAGGGTAGTAGTGAGCGGTCAGATCTTACGATGTAGGGAAGATCATTGATGAAGTAGCCAAAGATAATTGAGCTTAGGATACTACCCTGAGGAGCTGCTGCAATGTCCTGGGGCTGAGATTTTTGTCCTCCAACAACCACAAGAATGAGGAAAAGCAAAATAAACTAAATCATACAATTTTAAAATAGATGCGGAGACAGGCAGACATAGGGGTTTGCGTATAACTGTTATGATCCCAGTAGGGACCATTAAAGTTTAAAGAGAAATCCAAGCACCCAGAGCAGAATTTTTAGGTCAGTGTGCAGGCACGCACCCGACCCAATTGGACGCAAGATCGCACATGATGATATCGGACAAGCGCCCCAATGTCATCCCACGCTCACGCAATATTTTGGTAGGCGCGCGCATGCGAGTGCCGGAAGTGCGCCCACCGACAATTAAGAAGACAATTAAAGTTATTAAGGTTCCAAGTGTCCCCAGTTTTTTGTGGGGCGTCCCAACCTTACAGTCGGCAGATGGGTGAACCTGCCCAGTGGACTCTGCATTTTTGATGAAAACTCATCCAACGGCGGGATGAGGTTTCCGTTATTAAATGAAAGAAAAATAAAAACGTATGGGCAGAGTTTTCATCACGTATATGCTCAGGTCACTGATTCTGATGCGTGGGCATTTCTTTCCAGGCCCGTATCTTCGGGGTTGGCGTGCGGGGGCGGGCCCTGCTCACCGATGCGTAAAATGACACGCGGTGACGTCAGGCCTGCGTCCTGATGTCATTGCGCGATATTCAAGTCTTCCGCTCGAATGCGTGAAAGAACATAGGCCCTGACTCAGCCTCCTCCCTCCGCCCGCGCAGGGAGTACTCAGTGCTTCCGGATGCACATCACGCTGGACGGGCCTTAATCGGCCCGCCAACGTAAAATGGCGGTGCAGAGCTGAGCATGGGTGGCGATCGACTGCACGCTTGCCCATGCCCGCTTCCACTCAGGCCCCCGGACGGGGGGGGGAAGTTTCTCCTCCCAGGTTTTAAAATCTTTGTTTAATTGTTTTGAAGTCTTCAGCTCCCTGAGGCAGCTCTCTACCTTCAGGAAGGTTTCATTCAGCACTCACATGCGCCCACTTTTACATCAGCGCCCATTCTCTTCCCGCCCCCACCCCAGCACGCTGAGCATTTCAGCGCCCCTTCACGCTGGTTGGCCGTTAATTGGTCAGCCAGCATGAAAACGCACTCGGGGGCCGATCGCAGGTTCCCCGGCCGCTCCTGGGCCTGCTGATCACGCCCGCAGGTCAATCTAAAAATCCTGCTCCCAGTAATTATCCAACAGAACTAGGCCACAAGATTTCACATTTTTAAACAAAAACAAACTTTATTGTGAATATTTTTAAAGAATTAAACAAAGCAAACGTTACTAACTTAACAATATAGTTTATGAAGAGTTATGCTGTAAACTCAGTTTTACTTTTAACTCCCCGCTCCGTCCACCTTATTTTACAAAACCTTGAAGGTTCATTCATTTTTCTGGGACTGACCCAAATATACGTCACAGCTCTCCGGAATTCAGTTTAATTCTGGTCAGGGTAGATAGAGAGAAACGGTTCCTGCTCATGAAATGATTCAGAACAAGAGGGCTCAAATTTAAAGTAATTGCAAAAGAAGCAAAAATCGACATGAGGGAAAACTTTTTCATACAGCGAGTGGTTAAAAATCTGGAATGCACAGCCTGAGAGTGTGGTGAGGACAGGTTCAATCGAGGCATTCAAAGGGGTATTAGACTCTTATCTGAAAAGGAAGCATATGCAGAGGTATGGGGAGAAGGCACGGGAATGGCAGAAGGTGAATTGCTTAATTGGAGAGCCGGTGCAGACATGATGGGCTTTTGCGCCGTAACAATTCTGTAATTCAGTGTTTCAGCAATTCTCCAAGGTCGAAGATTTTATGGGGATTCCTCCTTTTGGCTAAGTGACCCTCCAACTTTTCTTTAAGAACTCAAAACTGTGGAGTCCTCAGTTCAAGCTATTCTTACTAACATCAGGGAGCTTGTGCCAAAATTGGGAGAGCTGTCACACAGACTAGTCAAGCAAGTGCCTGACATAGTCATACACACCGAATCATACCTTATGGACAATGTCCCAGGTACCACCATCACCATCCCTCAGTATGTCCACCGGCAACAGCAGGGCTGCAGTGAGGTAAAGCTTTATTGATTAGGGTACAACAGGTAGTAAGGATCATATGAATCATCTATGTAATAGCGCATCCCCAGCCTTCCTAGCACATATCTCATTGCGCCTTGCCTGTGGTCCCTGGGGCCCTTCATCTTGCATCACCTGGTCAGCAGCCTCTTCGCATCCTCATCATTGGAGGAGATACTGTGATTCATTATTTCCTCCCGCTCTGCAGTGCCAGGGTGTTCAGTGCACAGTAGGCCACAATGATATGCAATACTCTCGCTGGGGCAAACTGAAGGGCTCCATTGGATCGATCAAGGCACCTGAATTGCATCTTCAGGAGACCAATGATCTGCTTGACCTATTCAGGTTGCACCATGGCAGGTGATGTATCTCTCCACATCCGTTTTGGGGTTCCTCACAGATGTGGGTAGCCTTTTCCTCAGTGGATAGCCTTTGTCTCCAAGTATCCATTCCTGAAGATGTGCAGTGCGGGGCTGGAAAAGCTTCAACACCTGGGGTTGCTTCCTGGAAACCATGCATATACCTGGAGGATCTGTCCGCACTGGTTGCCAACCAGTAGAATATTGTTGAAATGGAAGCCCTTTCTGTTGATGAAGGCCACTGGCTGGTCTGTCTTTAACGGCCACATGCATTCAGTTGATCAGACCCTGCACTTGGACCAGAGATGGCCCTGAAACCAATGCTTCTCTCAGCTTGACCATCTGGATTGGAGCGGGAATGGACACATTCACTGGCCCTCTTGACTAAGTTATTGGTCACCGCCCTGGTGCACTGATGAGCCGCAGACTGTGAGATTGCACACATATCTCCAATGGATCCCTGGGAAGATCCAGAGGCATCGAAGCTCAACATCACAGTGACCTTCAGCCACACTGGCATTGGATGGCCATTATATCCAATGGGACTTAGCTCATCCTCCATCATGGCGCACAGCTCTGTGATGGTCTCCCTGGAGAGTTGCAGTCTTCTATGAGACTGCTGTTTAAGCATTTGAAGGTAGCTGAACCTCTGATGATATACTCTCTCTGCTGGGCAGTCTATTCTATGCACAGGAGGCTGCTCGTATGCCCTTCCACACAATTTGCCTGTTTACCCACCCTGAGACAGGCCCTCCATGTTGCTGATCTCCCAATGCCTTTGGCTGTATTTTCCTCCTTCTCTGCTTCTTCTCTTCCTTACTGGCGACAGCCAATGTGGAAAGGGGGCCTTTGAAGGAGTTCCCCACCCCCTTTCCCACCAGTGGCCCAAGCAAGGTGGCGTGCAGGGCTCACCCCATCCATAACTCCTTCCACCAGCCTCAAAATTGAGACCAGGTGTGAAGTAGCCTTTAAGTGGCCAATAAGAGCTTCAATTGGAACAGGGACGCTGGGTGCAGGTGGGAAGGTGGCGGGAAGGCCACCTGCGGAATTTTATGGTGCATCACTGTTTACAAACCTGCCAGCAGGGAACCATAAAATTTTGCCCCATGGTATTTTTTATCTTCGCTTTTTTTAAGTTTCCCCATGCTACATACAGTAACTGACACAGCGAACAGATGACCTTCCTTCTGATATCTGCCTATGATGTCTACAGGAAACCACTAGGTGGTGCTTGAGAGCAATAGATGATAATTGAACCGCTGATTTTCCCTCCCATCTTCTTCAAAGGATTGTACATTCTATTGATGGCAGGGGAGATTTAGAATTCAAAATCAGGAATCGCTAAGTAAAATCAGGAATCACTAAGTGAAATTCTGTTGCTAAACGCATCTAACACCTAAGGTATCCCAGTCATTGCTGTTAAAGATGCAAATGGCTATTACATCTATAATATCTGAAACTATCCCAATACGTCAATTTGTGACTTTCCTGTAGCCTCACCATGTAGAACATTATCTAGCTATATACTGATTTTGCAACACTAAAAATCGATTTCTTAATGAATTCCGAATTGTAATTTGAAGCTATTGATTTTGTGGCTTTGAACACAAACAATTCTGTTTCCCTTACCCATAGTAAAGAATCTTGTCTGCTTCTCCTTTGCATATTTATATCTTAATTTCATTAATACAACATTGTGCCACAATTCCCAAACCCCTTTGTGATCATATGGAACAAAAGATCCAAATCGGAAATCAACAATTATTCTAGTACAAATAATAAGTTAAAAAAGACCCCAAAATATTTGTAAATTCCAACTTCTACCTGACTAGATTGTTGGTGCAGACACTGTGACAACAAAGAATCATGAAGCTAGAATATCCATAAAGAAAAATGTTATGTTGCATCATCATCCAGCAAATGAAAAAAACTGGCAGCTATGCACGCTGCAAATTTTAATATAGTGGTTAAGCTAGATTATGGCACAGAGGTAGGAAATCTTAAAGTGTTGTATAAGACTTGCCAAGTTCCATCAGCGCTGCACTAAGACAATGATCATTCAAAATTGAAAAGCTATCTTTAATATTATAATTTTAAAAATATTGCTATTCAGTTGCTAGACTTTGATTTCTTGTCAAAAACCTAATTTAAAAATATTTGCATTTCATTTCTGTATGTATTTCTAAATACAGTAGTATTTGCCTCTACTGTGCTATTTTGACCCAACTGTCCCCACCCCATACTACATTTTGGAACAGGAACAAAACGCAAAATTTTGAATCTAACAACAGATACTTATGAAGCCAATTCATGTAAATTTTTATTTATCAGAGTATTGTATGTAATCTGCAATACCTTAACTGCTTTTCAATAGCGCATTGACTGCAAAAGATGCCACGATTCACACCTAATTAAAGGATGGTGGGTGCACTAGTACATTCTCATAATGACCACACTAGGTGGTTCGGCTGGCCCCATAACTCATTTTAAAAAGCTATTAAAACAGTAATCAAGATAAAATGTTACCACTACTTTTAAAAGGAAAACACAGCTGGAATAATGGACTCAATCCCTTCCCTTCAGTATGAATAACCTAATCTGCTGGAAAGTGGAAACAAATTTGCCATTTGTTCTTCAATACAAAACCAGCTGGCTTTCAGTTCCCTTTTTTTAAAAAAGCCGGAAGTTTTTTGCCACTCCCCAAACAGTGCCACCCTAGGCAACTGTCTGGTTCACCTAGTGGACGCACCGGTTTGGCAGGTCTCACAGGCATTCCATATCTCTTGGGTACTGTCTCAAGATGGCCATTGGTCTAACTCAGAACAGAACTTTGGGTAGCTATAAGGCCTGTAAATCCTTGCCTCATAGTTGTCTTTATGCCTTTATGTGATGTCTCAACACGAAGCAGCTGGCCAAGACAGCATCTTTAAGATGCATTTGTGGAATCTTGCCTCATGTTAATGCCACAATACTTTAAAGTAGTTCAATATAAAACATTTGTAAAGGGCCTGAATTTATACAATCATTTTTCAATATTTTTAAACTTATAAAAATGGAACTTCACAGCATCATTCCATACAGCAGCCGATGTCCGTTTGTAGTCACAATTTTTTATTCTGCATCAAGCTAATACCCTGCAATGCCAAAAGCTTGGGAATGGTTTGTTACCATTCCCTGTTATCTAGAGATGGCCATACCAGGTTTTCAAACATTGAAGAGAAAAACTGAAAACTAACAGCAGCCTGTGGGAATATTGATGGACATCAATAAATAATTCTGAAACTGGAAACATAACAAGCAGAAGTTACTAAAAATAAGGAGTACTGTAAATGATGATCACCAAAGGGTTAAAATCAAAAACTAATGGTGTTCATTAGTAACAGGTTTTGAAGAAGAGGCTTGTTTGCAAAATTGTTTCTCTGGTTGGCCTTTCTCTCTTCTCCCCATTTTATCCTCATATCTATGTATCGCAGTACAAGCCAACTAAGTATTTCTTCAGCATGGATAAAGTTATATTTGGGAGCAAATCAATAGGCAGCATGAAATTGGTGAAACCCTATTTGTAGCTTTCTCAATCAATTCTCAAATATGCTAAATCCAAACAAGATAGACCCCAGCCTCTTGCACTTGAAAGTATCATGCCCAATTTTCTGGGGTGCAATTTGAGGGGAGAGTATGAAGCTGTGCTACTGCCAAGCATAAATTTAAACAAGTTTTTTTTGCATTTAAATTGGGTATCATTCCAAATTTCCCAACTTCGAATGAGGCTCAATCCACAATACATACTATGTCTCGATGCAATAGGTATAACAGGGATCTGAGGGCTTGGCCTTCTCAAGCAGGCTTTTTAAAGATAGGTTAATGTTGCACAGGTAAATTCTGCTGCAGCTTGCCAGACAGTTCAACATTTTTGTATTTTTCCTGTTAACACTTTGTTTCAACATTACTCAATTCTGATGTCATTGAAATAACACAATACAAAATGCTGATGATGGAAATTCTTTTGGCAGTTATGATAGCGCTGCATGATTTAGATAATGTGTGTGTATGGGACCAACAAATGTAGATACAATAACATCTGAAATGTTTGGTCGACTATCTTTTATTAAAATGCATGATGCCTACCTGGATGTGTCAGAAGAGACCTAATTTAGCCACCTCCACTTCAGAAGAGATGTACCAGCTACTTCAGGGTCACTACAGACAACTCTCAAAGGTTGATGGCTCATCTCATAGGAGGGAAAATAACCATAGCATTAGGGTTTGATGTCACTACATCATTCCAGTTCACTCCAAGGGACTTCTGCTGCATCAGAAAATCTGCCCTGTATGTCTTTATCAAGAAAATGACAAAAACTCTGAAAAGTGCTAGACCATTATCGTGCTTCTTGTGGAAAGGAGGCATCACAAAATATAGCTTTTGCTGGGAGGTGAGAATCACAGGAAGAGTAGTCTAGATGGTACCCATTGGTGCCTCAAGGTGCCAGCACTCTAATTTCTGAGACAGAAGATTGTGGGTTTAAGCCTCAGTCCAGAGACTGAAGAAGATAACCCAATCTGGTACTTTTTTGCAGTACTAAAGGCGTTCTACAGCATTAGAGTTGCTATCTTTCTGATGAAATGTTAAAGCGAAGCTTCATCTATCCTCTCGGGTGGACATAAAGAAAGTCCCATAACACTATTTAAAAAGAGCTGGGAAGTCCTTCCAGTATCCTGACCAACATTTCAACATTTCTCTACAGTGCAAAGAAAACTACCATTTTAGAATACCTCCTCAGCTATGAAGCACTTTGAGAAGTCCTGAAGTCAGAAAAGGAACGAAATAAATGCAACTTATTTCTTTCCTTGTTTAATATGCTTGGAGGTGCTAAAATGGACACCTGCATGTTTAGTACTCTAGCGCTGATTAGGAGCGATTTTCATGGAGCTGTATATGTAGCCTCTATGCACACACTTTCAGGTGTGTCTGCACTGGTTGACAGCCAATGGAATGTATGAGGATGCTCAGGGATGGAGGAAGTGGCCTCACAGGTTCTTGGACGTGGGACTGGAAGTCCTGGTGGAGGAGGTACAAAGGAGGATAGATGTCCTGTTCGTGTAGGGGGAAGGAGGACAGAGGGGCAAATAATACAGCAGATGTGGGAGGTGATCACTAAGGAGATCACAGTAGGCACCCCTGCCATCAGAACAAGGCTCCAGTGCTGCAAAGAAGCTAAACAATTTAGCACAGGTGACCAAGGAAGATCCAATCTCTTAAACACACTACTCAATAACTGCACCAATACCAGCATCACAATCTCAGCACGATTCATCCACCCACTGAACTATACACACCCACACAATTGCATACTTCACAGGGGCTTCTCACATCTCAGCCAGAACTCATAATTCTTCAATCATGTAATAACAGAAACAAACACAGTTGCCAATGCTGTCATTCACAATAACGACTCTCTTTTTTCTGGAACAAGTTGGCACATAACAAGCAAGAGCAGGACCTCACCAGGGGAGGGGAAGCATGACTGCATAAGATCACTCCTCTTGAGGTGGCAGTATTGGCAGTAATCAGGAGGAGAGTGACATATGCTGTAGCCATAGGCAGTACTGGGGACATCTCACCTAGAGATATGTGGTAATTTCCAGTTTCCTTACATATCCACAACTATTCCTGATACCTCATCTCCAAACCTACACTAACTCACAAGCTCCGTAAGGTCTCATCACATGCAATCTCCTATAATGGCCACACGCATTACACCTTACCCTTCTAACTTTATCAGTAGAGGAACATTTAGGGGACAATGATCAATGTATCATAAGATTTATGTTGGCTATGGAAAAGGAGAAGAAACAATCCAGAGTAAGAATAATTAACTGGGTGAAAGCCAACCTCAATGGGGTAAAAATGGATCTGACCTTGATAAATTGGAACCAAAGATTGGGAGGCAAAACTGTAAACTGAAAAATGGGCTGCCTTTAAAGAAGAGATAGTTTGGGCACAGTCAAGGTATATTCCCTTGAAGGAGAAAGGTAGGGCAAACAAATCCTGGATTATGAAAGAGATAAAGATTAAATTAAAGAAGAAAAAGTGTGCTTATAACTGATGGCAGGTGGATAATACAACTGAGAACCAGGCTGTATAGACAAGGTTCAGAGGGGGATTGCAAAAGCAAATAAGAAAAGCTAAGAGAGAGTATGAAAAAAGACTGGCAGCTAACATAAAAGGGAATCCAAAAGTCTTCTATTGGCATATAAATAATATAAGGTGGTAAAAGGTGGAGTGGGTTCAATTAGGGACCAAAAAGTGAGTGTACGCATGAAGGCAGGGGGCATGTTGAAGTATTAAATGAATGTTTGCATCTGTCTTTACCAAGGAGGAAGATGCTATCCAGGCCATGGCGAAATGGAGGTAGCTCAGACAGTAGAAGGGTTTAAAATTGATAAGGAGGAAGTATTGGATAGGCTGTCTGTACTTAAAGTTGATAAGGCATCAGGACCAGCAGAGGTACAGCCTAGGATACTGAGGGAAGTGAGACTGGAAATTGCAGAGGCACTGTCCATAATTTTCCAATCTTCCTTAAACTCAGAGGTATTTCCAGATGACTGGAGAATTGCAAATGTTACAACTTGGTTCAAAAAAGATCGTAAAGGTAAGCTCAGCACCTACAAGGCAGTCAGTTTAATCTTGGTGGTAGGGAAGCTTTAGAAACAATCATGGGACAAACTTAATACAGTAAGTCCCTGTTTTAAGTTGCCCATTTTTAATTGTTCTGCTTTAACATCAGTTACCTAATGGGGCCCGTACTTGCATTTAGAATTGGGAATTTTGTCTTAAAGTGTTTCGCATCAAGTCACATTAATTGCTCGGCGCATTTTGGAGTGGCCACTCCCGCTCCCGAATTTATTCAAGGCCAAGTTAAATAGTTTTTTGATAAACAAGGGAGTCAAAGTTTATGGGGGACAGACAGGAAAGTGGAGGTGAGACCGCAACCAGAGTCCTATGTTCCTATGTCTCCCACCCCGCTGCCTCACTGACCCTTAGGCTCACAGCCTCTCCACTGCCTGACCCTCCCTCCCGATGACCCTCCAGCTCTTGGCCTTGCCAGCTTGCGGCTTACCTCCTACAAGTCAAAGTTGCTCTTTCTGTTTCTCACCGCTCTTCATCCCCAGAGCCCTCACTCATAGCAAGGGTTCAGGGGAGGGAAGCAATGTGTAGGAGAGGCAGGAAATGGGATTTTCAATGAGTGACAGTGTTGGCGAGAGGGAGGGGCAGGGAGCAGGGCCCGTGGTGAGCTGGAAAGTCTGAGAGAGGGGAGGTTGGGGGCAGGATATGTAGTGAGCCAGAAGGTCAGTGAGAGGGAGGCTCAGGGAGCATAATGTGTAGTGAGCTGGAAGATTGACGAGAGGGAGGAACAGGGAGCTGGACATATGGCGAGCTGGAAGGTCAGAAAAAGGGGAGGTAGGGGACAGGATGTGTTGCAAGCCAGAGGGTCAGCGAGAGGGAGGGTGAGGGAACAGGTTGTGTAGCAGGATCAGCAGCAACTGGGGAGGTATGGGAGTGTGAGAGGCAGCAAACTGGAGGGTCAGCTAGAGGCTGTGTACAGCAAAGGCTATGGGCCCTGACAAAATTCTGGCAATAGTACTGTAGGCATGTGCTCCAGAACTAGCCACGCCCCTAACCAAGCAGTTCCAGTACAACTACAACACTGGCATCTACCCAGCAATGTGGAACATTGCCTAGGTATGTCCTGTCCACAAAAAGCAGGACACATCCAACCCGGCCAATTACCGCCCATCAGTCTATTCTCAATCATCAGTGAGGTGATGGAAGGGGTCATCGACAGTGCTTTCAAGCGACACTTACTCAGCAATAACCTGCTCACTGACACTCAGTTTGGGTTCCGCCAGGGCCACTCAGATTCTGACCTCATCACAGCCTTGGTCCAAACTTGGACAGAAGAGCTGAACTCAAGAAGTGAGTGAGAGTGACTGCCTTTGACATCAAGGCTGTATTCAACAGAGTGTGGCATCAAGGAGCCCCAGCAAAACGGAGTCAATGGGAATAGGGGGGAAACTCTCCACTGTTTGGAGTCATACCTAGCTCAAGGAAGATGGTTGTGATCATTGGAGGTGAATCATCTCAGTCCTGGGATATCACTGCAGGAGTTCCTCAGGGTAGTGTCCTCAGTCCAACCATCTTCAGCTCCTTCATAAGGTCAGAAGTGAGGATATTTGCTGATGCTTGCACAAAGTTCAGCATCATTCACAACTCCTCAGATGCTGAAGCAGATCATGCCCATATGAATCAAGACCTGGGCAGTTTTCAGGCTTGGCTGATAAGTGGTAAGTAATGTTCATGCCACACAAGTGCCAGGCAATGACCATCTCCAACAAGAGAGAATGCAACCATCTCCTCTTGGCATTCAATGGCATTACCATCGCTGAATTCCCCACTATCAACATCCTGGAGCTACCATTGACAAGAAACTTAACTAGACCAGTCATATAAATACTTTGGCTATACGAGCAAGTCAGAAGCTGTGAATTCTGCAGCGAGTAACTCACCTCCTGACTCCCCAAAGCATGTCCACCATCTACAAGGCACAAGTCAGGAGTGTGATGGAATACTCTCCACTTGCCTGGATGAGTGCAGCTTCAACAACACTCAAAAAGCTCGACACCATTCAGAACAAAGGAGACCGCTTGATTAGCACCCCATCCATCACCTTAAACATTCACTGCCTCTACCACCGATGCACTGTGGCAGCAGTGTGTACCATCTACAACAACTCACCAAGGCTCCTTCAACAGCACCTTCCAAACCTAGAAAGACAAGGGCAGCAGATACATGGGAACACCACCACCTGCATGTTCCCCTCCAAGTCACACACCATCCTGACTTGGAATTATATTACCATTCCTTCACAGTCACTGGGTCAAGATTCTAGAACTCCCTTCCTAACAGCACTGTGGGTGTGCCTACACCGCATGGAGAGCAGCAGATCAAGAAGGCAACTCACCACCACCTTCTCAAGGGCAATTAGGGATGGGCAATAAATGCTGGCCTAGCCAGTGACGCCGACATCCCATGAAAGAATTTAGAAAATGGATCGGTGGCAAGCAGGTGGTGAGTTGAAAGTGCCAGCATATTTCTTTTATAGTTTTAAAATTATTTTATTTTAGAAGTTATTTCATTTACAAATATAGGAATTTAGCAATGTAAATTATTTCAACTTACAGGGTACAATGTTTTTTTTTCTGATGAGAAAGATCCTGCAGAACCTAACTACAGCTTTTGCATTAGTTGTAATAGGAAAACCTGATTCGCTTAAAGTGTTTCACTTGAAGCTCAGAGATTGTAGCTAAGGGGATGGCACAGAGCCTGGAATCCATCAACTTAAGCATGGAGAGGTTAGCCAATTTCATCCAGTGACCAGTGGAGTCAAATACCATTGAGAGTCTGATGACTATGGTCACATCTTCCACTGCAGTCATAGCAGCTTCCATAACATGACAAACATCTTCAATGGAACAACAAAGTGCTGCAGTGGAAGCCAAGACTGCTTCCATTGCACTACTCGCATCTTCCATGGAATAGCAAAGTGCTGCAATGGAAGCTCATGTAGCTGTCATGGTGGCTTTGGGCCCATCAGTTGAAAGGGGCTTGCAGAGAGAGTCTTCTGGCAGATCACTGGGCTGGCTGAAAATACGCCCCGCGGTAATGATGCAGGGACCTAGGGACGTCTTTCCAGATTGCAGCATTCCTGCTCCCTTCACCTTTGTAATTGCAGCTGCCTGTCAGCCAAGCAACGCAGACTGCTCAAGTCCATGCTGAGATGGTGAATGTGAGGCTAAGTCATCATGGCCAACAGCCTCTCAAGGAGGACATTTTAGGGGCCATCACATGCCACTGCCGATCGGGTTTCATTTTGTAGAATCACCAGACAAGAACACTGATAGAATAACCACTAAGGATAAGCACTAGGGTGAATAATGTAATATTTCTAAATATTGTTGTGCCATGTTTGCATTGCTCTGGATACAGTGATTTTGTTATTTGGGTGTTGTTGGAATTGGTGGGTTGTTTTATTGTGTTCTTCATGGGAAATGGTTTCAAAGGATTGAGTGCATATGGTGAACTTTTTGATGAATATGCCATCATAGCAAATCAGACATGTGGTATTAGTGCTCTGAAGTTTGATGGTGGAGGACATCTCTCAAAAGTGGTCTTCAATTAGGTGGTGGTGAGCGTCCTTCCTGAGTGTGACCTCAACAGAGTGTGAGAGTTTAGTGAGCTGAGGGAAAATTAAATATATTTCTAAAAATCTAATATTGTTTGTATTTAACATTTAACTCCAAATACTGTTTAACTACAAGTACTGTTTAAATTCTAAATCTCATCCAGGGCCTAAGCATGGAGATAGAATCCACTGGCAGTAGCTGAAATAGTTAACCAAGAAAACTAGCTTGAACTGGTCTTGCTATACCAGGGTTCAGCTAGTCCCTTTGTTTAGAACATATAAATTCAATCATTCTTCGTGCGACCTGCACTGGGTGTGTGACCTCAGCAGAATGTGAGAGTTTGGTGAGCTGAGGGAGTTTGTTGAGGAGGGGATGGAGGTGCACCTTTGCTTTTTCTAACTTTCTCACCCTGTAGGAACTGGTCCTTGGTGAGTATCTGGTAAGTGGTCAGGGTCTGTTCTATTCCTAAGGTTTAAAATAGTACAGGAATTTGTGATGAGATTAATGAATATATAAAAGAAAATAAATAATTGAATAAAATAATTAAGTAATTAATTAAAGCACATGAGTATGGCAGGACAGGTAACTTGTCATGGCTGCAGCATCTGGGAGCTCCTGGATACCAGTGTTGTCCAGGGCAACACGTCTGCAGTAAGTTTCTGTGGCTTGAAGAGCTTTGGCGCATAATCATTGAGCTGGAGGCTGAGCTGCAGACACTGCATCACATCAGGGAGGATGAGAGTTATCTGAACGCTTTGTACCAGGAGGGTGTCACACCATTTAAGATAAGGTCTTCTGATTTGGAAAGTGATCAAGGACAGGAGCGTGCAACTGCAGCTGAGGCAGGTAAGGGGACCCAGAGGGCAGGAATCCAGGATTGTGAGCCTCTGCACTGTTCAACATGTTTGAGATCTTTCAGCTTGTTTGAATGAAAGTGGAGACTGCAGGTTGGATGAGCTGACTGACCATTGCACTGTGGTACAGGAAGTCATTCAAGTGAGGGGAGCACAAAGGAATGTAATGCTAGGAGGGGACAGTATACTAAGGTGCATTGTTCTCTGTAGCAAGGAGCGAGAGTCCAGGTGACTATCTTGCCTGGCTAGTGCCAGGATTCAGGACATTTGCTCAGGGCTGGAGAGGAACTTTCAATGGGAGGGGGAGGATCCAGTGGTTGTGGTCCAAGTGGGTGCCAATGACATAGGCAGGACAAGGAAGGAAGCTCTACATAGTCAGTATGAGGAGCTAGGCACCAAATTAAGAAGCAGAACTTCTAAGGTAATAATTTCTGGATTATTACCTGAGCCATGTGCAAATTGGCACAGGGCAAATAAGATTAGAGAAATGAATGCGTGGTTCAAAGATTGATATGGGAGAAGTGGGCTCCGTCTCGCGGGGCACTGGCACATATTTTAGGGAAAATGGGATATGTACCATTGGGACGGTCTACACCTGAAGTATGCTGGGGCTGGTGTCCTTGCGAGCCACACAACTAGGGAAGTAGAGAATGTTTTAAACTGAATAGTGGGGGCAAGGGATCAAATTTGGGAAGGTGTGGTAAATCAAAGAGTAGAGACAAGGCAAGAGAGAAAGGTACTAAAATGGGAAATGATAAACAGACCATGACAGGAAGGGACAGAAAGTAAAATATAAGAGTAAACCAGCTAAGGTTAGGCGCTACATAAATAATAAAAGGACAAATTAACGGATCTGAATCTAAATGCACATAGCATTCAAAATAAAACAGATGAACTGATAGTGCAAATAGAAATAAAAATATACGATCTGATAGCCATTACAGAGACATGACTACTGGATGACATATATTAGGACCTGAATATTGAGGGTATATGACACTTTGGAAGGACAGGAAGTTAGGAAAAGGTGGAGGGGTGGCTCTGTTAATTAATGATGATATTAGCACATTAGAGAGGGATGACCTAAGTTCAGGAAACCAGGATGTAGAAGCAGTTTGGGTTGAGAAGAGAAATAATAAAGGAAAGAAGTCACTTGTGGGACTGGTGTACAGGCCCCCTAATTGTAACTACACAGTAGGACAGACCATAAAAGAAGAGATAATGGGAGCTTGTTAGAAAGCTATGGTGATAACCATCGGAGATTTCAATCGACATATAGAATGAAAAATCAAATGGACAAAGGTAACATAGATGAGGAGTTCATAGAATGTTTTCAGGATAGTTTCTGAGGACAACACGTTCTGGGGCCAAACAGAGAGCAGGCTATTCGAGGCCTGGTATTGTGCAATGAGATAGGATCAATTGATAACCTCATAGTGAAAGCACCCCTAGGTAGCAGCGATAATATGATTGAATTTTACATTAAAATTAAGGGAGAGACAAGTGCGTCCAAGACTAGTAATTTAAACTTAAATAAGGACATTTATGAGGGGATGAAAGCAGAGCTAGCTAAAGTGAACTGGCAAATGAGGTTAAGGGATAGATGTATAAAGGTTCAGTGGCAGACATTTAAAGGGATATTTCAGAATACACACAATAGATACGTGCCAATAAGAAAGAAAAATTCCAAGAGGAGGGCCCACCATCTGTGGTTAACTCAAAAAAGTTAAAGATAGTATCAAACATAAAGAAAAAGCATATAATTGTGCAAAGACGGGTGGCAGGTCAGAAGATTGGAAAGAACATAAAGAACAGCAAAGAATGCCAAAAAAGTTAATAAGGAGGAAAAAATTAGAGTACGAGAGAAAGCTAGCTAGTAATATAAAGACAGATAGTAAGAGTTTTTATGGATATTTAAATAAGAAAAGAGTTAACAAAGTGGGCGTTGGTCCTATAGGAAGTGCGCCTGGGGAATTGATAATGGAAAGTAGGGAGATGGCAGATGAATTAAACAGATATTTTGCACCATTCTTCACTATAGAGAACACAAGTAACATCCCAGAAATGGCTGTAAATCAGGAAAAAGGAGAGAGGAACTCAGGGTAATTACAATCATCAGGGAAGTGGTGTGAGCAAATTGTTGGGGCTGCGGGCTGACAAATCCCTCATTCCAGATGGACTTCACCCTGAGGTCTTGAAAGAAGTGGCTAGTGAGATAGTTGATGCATTGGTTGTAATTTTCCAAAACTCCCTAGATTCGGGGAAGGTTCCATTCGATTGGAAAATAGCAAATGTTGCTCCTTTACTTAAAAAGGGAGGGGGACAGAAAACAGGAAACTACAGGCTGGTTAGCCTAACATCTGTCATAGGGAAAATGTTATATGCTATTATAAAGATGTTATAGCAGGGCACTTAGAAAAATGCAAGGTAATCAGGCAGAGTCAACATACTTTTGTAAAAGGAAAATCATATTTAATCAATTTATTGGAGTTCTTTGAAGGAGTCACATGTGCTGGTGGATGTACTGTTCTTAGATTTCCAGAAGGCATTTGATAAAGTGCCACATCAAAAATTATTGTGGAAAATAAAAGCTCATGGTATAGTGGGTAACATATTGGCATGGATAGAAGATTGGTTAGCTAACAGGAAGCAAAGAGTTGGCATAAATAGGTCTTATTCTGGTTGACAGGTTGTGATAAGTGGTGTGCCATAGGGATCAGCTGGGCTTCAACATTTTACAATTTATATAAATGGCTTGAATGAAGGGAGCAAAGGTATGGTTGCTAAATTTGCTGAAGACACAAAGATAGGTAGGAAAATAAATTGTGAAGAGGAAATAAGGAGGCTACAAAGGGACTTAGATAGGTTAAGTGACTTGGCAAAGATCTGGCAAATGGAGTATAATATGGGCAAATGTGTAATTGTCCATTTTGGCAGGAAGAATAAAAACAAAACTTATTATGTAAATAGCGAGAGATTGCAGAGCTCTGAGATTCAGAGGGATCTGGATGTCCTAGTGCATGAATCACAAAAGGCTAGTATGCAGGTACAGCAAGTAATTAGGAAAGCTAATAGAATGTTTTCACTTATTGTGAGGGGAATTGATTACAATAGTAGGGAGGTTCTGCTTCAGTTGTACAGGGCACTGGTGAGACCACATCTGAAATGCTATGTACAGTACCGGTCTCCTTATTTAAGGAAAGGTGTAAATGTGTTAGAAGCAGTTCAGGGAAGGTTTACTAGACTAATACTAGGAATGAGCAGGTTATCTTATGAGGAAAGGTTGGACAGGTTAGGCTTGTATCCACTGGAATTTAGAAGAGTAAGAGGCGACTTGATCGAAACCTTTAAGATCAATCCTAAGGGGTCATGGCAGGGTGGATGTGGAGAAGATGTTTCCTCTTGTGGGAGAATCTAGAACTAGAGGTCATTGTTTAAAAATAAGGGGTTGCTTATTTAAGACAGAGATGAGGAGAAATGTTTTCTTTCAGAGGATCTTGAGTCTTTGGACCTCCCTTCCTCAAAAGATGGTGGAAGCAGAGTCTTCGAATATTTTTAAGGTAGATAGATTCTTGATTAAGAAAGGGGTGAAAGGTTTTCGGGGGCAGGCAGGAATGAAGGGTTGAAGTTGCAATCAGCTCAGCCATGATCTTATTTTAATGGCAGAGCAGGCTCGAGGGGCTGAGTGGCCTACTCCAGCGGCTAACATATATGTTCGTATGTGTGAGCTGTCCACATGGAGCTTTCTGCTGTTCCCTCATTTCCCCTGGTCTTCCTCTTCCTCCTCAACCTTCCCCTCTTGTGGCTATTGACTCTCTGACACAATTGCTAATGGTAGCAGATGGGCTGTATGATCATCAAATTGTGAAGCTTGCAGCAAATCACCACGAATCTAGAGCCCTCCTGTGTCCCTATACTTCTGCAGGCAGTGGAACTCTCCATGACCTCATAGACTCATAGAGTCATAGAGTTATAGAGTTATACAGCACAGAAACAGGCCCTTTGGCCCATCATGTCCGTGCTGGCCATCAAGCACCTATCTATTCTCTTCCCATTTTCCAGCACTTGGCCCGTAGCTCTGTATGCTCTGGTGTTTCAAGTGCTCATCTAAATACTTCTTAAATGTTGTGACAGTTCCTACCTCTACCATCCCCTCAGGCTATGTGTTCCAGATTCTAACCACCCACTGGGTGAAAAAAGGTTTCCTCAAATCCCTTCTAAACCTCCTGCCCCTTACCTTAAATCGATGCCCCCTGGTTATTGACACCTCCGATGAGGGGAAAAATTTCTTCCTATCTACCCTACCTATGCCCCTCATAATTTTGTATACCTCTAGCAGGTCCCCCCTCAGCCTTCTCTGCTCTAAGGAGAACAACCCTAGCCTATCCAGTTTCTCTTCATTGCTGAAACGCTCCAGCCCAGGCAACATCTTGGCGAATCTCCCCTGCATCCTTTCCAGTGCAAACCCATCCTATAATGTAGCAACCAGAACTGCACGCAGTACTCCAGCTGTGGCCATCTAGCATTTTATACAGCTCCAACCTAACCTCCCTGCTCTTATATTCTATGCCTCGGCTAATTAAGGTAAGTATCCCATATGCCTTCTTAACCACCTTATCTACCTGTGCTGCTGCCTTCAGGGATCAATGGACATGTACACCAAGCTCCCTCTGATCCTCTGTACTTCCTAGGGTCCTAGCATTCATTGTGTATTCCCTTGCTATGGTAGTCCTCCCAAAATGTATCACCTCACACTTCTCAGGATTAAATTCCATTTGTCACTGCTCTGCCCATCTTACCAGCCCATCTACATTGTCCTGTAATCTAAGGCTTTTCTTCTCACTATTTACAACACCACGAATTTTCATGTCATCTGCAATCTTACTGGTCATACCTCCTATATTCACGTCTAAATCATTAATGTACAGTACAAACAGCAAGGGTCCCAGCAATGATCCTTGTGGTACACCACTCATCACAGGTTCCAATCTTAAAAACAACCTTCAACCATCATCCTCTGCCTCCTGCCACTAAGCCAATTTTGGATCTCCTCTTCCAGACCAAGGGGACCTCTAGCAACCTTGACCAACCACTCCCTTCCTCCTGATGGCTCCTATAAAATCTCCAATGAGGTACAGTAGCGTAGCACTAATTCTCTTTAGATAAGGTTCTCAGAGAATTTCTGAAATAAACGTTGATAGAATGTTGGTGAAGCCTGACAAGGTGTCCTAGAAAGTCTTCTAATGAGTAACAAAAGTCTTCTTCAAACACAGGAAGTGTCCAGCGAAAGCTGGGCATGGCTTTAAATGGCATTCACAATCATCATCAACAACTTCACCTGGTCAGTGTTAGGAGAAGTCACTAATTGCAGCGCTAGCCAGAAAAATGGCATGCAGCTTCTTTAATGAGCATAAAGAGCCAAATTAATTGGTCATGAGAGCCTTAATAATCATTGGGGTCCATGTTCCTTCAATTCCTTTACCAGGATGCCACATTGTGCTGAAAGTGTTGCGGTTGTTCAAGAAATTCAACTTGACTAGCTCAAAGACTATTTAATGTCCAAAATATCCAGGAAAAGTAGACCCAAAACATTTACTGCAGCTCCCATATTTTTGCCTTGACTTGTCAGAGTGATAGCTGTGAAGGTTGGCCGGCACAATGAGATGTACCAGCCCCTGTTCTCCATTTACTGTGTGGTGGATGGTGCCTGTACCTTGCCATAATGTGCAGTGTTGGAGCTTCTTTTTGTTGTTTGGTTTTCATTTTTTCTGCTGGCCTGGAGCAATTGATCCAGGGCTCACTGAATGCTTTCAAACTAATTGTAGCTTGAACTCCCAAAACAAAACAACTTTCTGGGCTGCACTTTTTGCAAGCAGTGTAATGGGCAGAATTTTCTGAGCCTGCTGGCGGCCGGATTGATATGTCTCGTGCATGGAAAATATGGTATGACCTGCTTCACAGCGGCGTTTCCCGCCATTGGTAAGCAGAGAGCTAATTGTAATACATCAGCATATAATTAAAAGCCATCCCACCAGGCTCTTGGAAACCCATCGTGTCATCCGTCCACGTCGGCAGGAAAGCAGGCCAACATGTTTCACAACAGCACACAGGCCACGTGCATTTGGCGGCCTTCACTTTGGGGGAACTGAGGTGAGTGAGCAGCAGCATTCTCCACAGCTTGCCTGTTGTTTACAGACCTCAGGGGCGCCAGAGGCAGGAGTAGCTGATGCATAACCCCGGAGATGACTGCTGAGGTGGGGCAATGTCCAGGGGCAAGTGCTGGCCAGCCTAGGAGACAACTGTTGCTTGTGGGGTTGGGGGTGGGGGGGGGGTGCAGTTCAAGTGCTGTCCTGGTGCTGCATCCCACGCACAGGCAATCAAGGTGAGGGGTAGGGTAAGTGAAGGAAGTGGTCACACATTAGGGACAGCAACCAAGATAGATCAGGCACAGCCACAGTGATATGATTGGGGTCGGGCACCTAACCTGCCCGTCCATGCAAGCAATGCGGAGGCACCGAAGGGCCACCAAGTGCTCCATTCCTTACCCCGCCACCCCTCCCCAACCCCAGGCACAGACTTCGAGTCTGCCATCACTTTATTGGACCACAGAGCAGTTAGGCTGCAAAATTTGTACAATCTCCTCACCAACGCTGGCCATTTAGCAGTCACTGCTGGTGGTGCTCACAGCCCCTTGCAATCTCAGCATCCCAGTGCGGACCAGCGTCCCCCATGTTGTAGGTTGACAGAATAGGCATGCAACGCATTCATCTCTGGCCATCCGAGCAGCCACTCTCCGGGAAGTGTAAAGGGGCGGTCACACAGGGCCAGGGAAAGTACTAATTACACCCATGGTAACCATGTCCCTCTCTCTCTTTCATGCTACAGGAGGACCATGTCAGGATCATGGATCCTGGTGACCCAAGATCCTGGGTCCCAGTATGCCTGATGGCCTACAGAGACCGTAGAAGACGGAGGAGAGAGCGACCGAGGCATGGCCATGCAAAGGCAGGAGCGGCAACCTCATGAAGATGGGGCAGCAGGGGCTCCCGCACCCGCTGCCCAGGAGCGACAGCGAGCCGTGGCTGGTCAGCGCCTAGAGACACTCAGTGTCTATAGACATTGTCTGCCATTCCTGTAGATGACTGAGAACCAGCGTTGGTGACGGCTGCACATGTCCAAGGACCTGGTGATCACATCTGCCACTTACTGCAGGACTTGGCGCTAAGCGGACATGGAAGGCACCCACTGATAGTGGCTGTGAAAGTGACTGCGGTGCTCAATTTCTATGCCAGTGGCTCCTTTCAGGGCTCCACAGATGACCTCTGTGGGATTTCACAATCCCCCATCCACAAATGCTTCCATGAGGTCATGGATGGCACACAACTTTGTTCATTTCACCCAGGAGCGAGACAGCAAGGGCCACTGGATTCGCGATTTCCATAGGTGCAGAGTGCAATTGACTGCACTCATGTGGCACTCAGATCTCCATCGCTACACTTGGTGGACTTCATCAACTGCAAGGGTATGCAACCACCAGAAATGCAGGAGTGCGCAGTTTCCAGGGAATGTGCACAACACCTACATCTTGAGTTGTTTGCAGATCCCTAAGTCTTCCAGGGTCCACAGAGGCTGCAGGGTTGGCTACTTGGGGACAAGGGCTACCCGCAGAGTCTGTGCCTGATGACACCCGTGCGGCGGCCTCAGACTGCAGCACAGCGACGCTATAATGAGGATCAAGCAGCAGCTCGCAACTTGGTGGAGCAGGCTATCTGGATGCTGAAGATGCAGTTCCGGTGCCTGGACCGGTGTGGTGGAGCCCTGCAACAGAGTCCGCAGAGGGTCTCAGGCATCATTGTCATTTACTATGCCCTGTACAACCTGGCACTGCAACAGGGAGAGGAGCTGGCTAAGGAGGAGATAGAGGAGCTGCACATCTCCTCTGATGAGGAGGATGCCAACAGGGATGTGGGTGAGGGGGTCGTTGGTGGTAACGATGACGGGGATGAGGATCTCACACTGGCTAGATGAGGCAGGCATGCTCAGGAGGCCCTCATAGCTGCCAGATTAGTGGAGGATTATGATGATATGCAGTGAGGTGACCCCATAGATCCTCACATCGCAGTTGTGAATGTTTGACTCCAGTCTGGCTTATGGCAGCACCAATAACCTCTGAGAGAATGCTCCTGTCATGGAGATGCAGTGGAGGCCCTAATAGTTGCTTGATCGCAGGAGGATGATGACAACATGTAGTGAGGCCACTCCATAGATCTTCACATAGCCTCTGAGAATGTCTGACTACTGTCTGGCTGAAGGCAGCTCGCTTGCGCTCCAGGATCAGGGCCATCTCAAAGACACAGCCATGAAATTTTAGATGCATTTGATGCTGTGTCCTCCTTCAGCACCTCAGCCCTTCAGGAGCTGGTGCACAGCATTACTGGTTGCAGATGCTGCTGCGTTGGTGGCCAGCCCCACCTTAAAGGTGCTGAGAGCACACAGAGAGTATAAGGTAACTCTGTAACGCCTGCCCACTACATTCTGGCAGCAATGACCAGCACCACCGGAGGTGCAGGCATCAGTAATGTGTCCAGGGAGCGTGAGGCTGGACCATCACCATGGTCTGAAGGCTGCACAGAGCACAGGGAAGAGGCCCTGGACTGAGACAACTGCCTTTTATCTTGTGCAGAGAACAAGGAGCCACAGGCAAGGTGACATTCTTAGGAGTTTATTGACAATAGTGAACAGTATGTACAAGTGATCAATACCTGTGACTAGGCTGTGCAAGTAGTTTTACCTAACTTTCCTAACCCTGCCACTACGTCTTGGTGCTGCCTGGACATCCACAGCAGAGGTGGAGGCAACCTGCTGACTGTGACGACTTTGACAGGTATCCCCTGGACAGCCAACATTTGGAGGGCCACGGCAGTGCTTCCGGCAGTGGCACCCTCCTCAGCCTGCGAAGCTGGAGCTGCGGAGGTCACAGGAAGAGGGGAGTCAGGTCACTCCCAGAATCACCTGGGTGGATGGCCCCGGAGCATGCACCTGCTGATCCTCTTCCCTGTGGGTGCCCTAGGGCCCCTGGCTGACTCTGAGTGGAAGGAGTAGCTGGAATGAGATCGAGCTTCCCTGCACACTTCTCACGTACACACTTTGGCGGAACGGAGGAAATCATTCATCCTTTTGCAGCTGGGTGGCTGTCCTTCTCTGTAGGGTGTTTGTGCTGAGCACCGCTGCCACCCCCTCCCAAACCGGGTTGGTGACTTTGCTGCCCATCCTGTGGCCAGAGGCGGGTTAGAGCACATCCCGGCGGTACTCCATCACATCCAGCAGTTGCTTGGGAAACCCGTCATTTAAGCTGGAGGTGGTGGGGGGCTGCAGTCTTTTTTCCTTTGCTGGCCACTTCTCCCAGGCAGCGGTGGTGAGCTGCTGGTGATAAGCGCTTTGCTGGCAGATGACTTTTAAAGATGGTGGCTGGCGTGATGCAACAGGGCAGGCGAATGAGAGCCTGCTTGCCATGGAAACAGCGTGTTTTGCGTGAGTGAATAAATAATGAGGCATGCTCAGAAGGATATGGCATGAAAACCTGCCGTTTTTGTCAGCAGGTAGGGCTCCATTTTACGCATCCGCTACTGCACTTAGTGCAATTCTGGGAAAATTCCGCCCATTATCTCTAATTCTCCAGCTAAGTAAGCCTACCTCCTGTTTTATGGTCTTACCTTTCTAGTTATTTACCCCTTAAGTCAACATGGCCCCAACATTTTATCTGTGATAGTCTTCCAGCTGCTTTAGTTGTATTTATCCCATTTTCACCAGTTAACCTTCAATCTTCTCAGAACTAAAAATTACCTCTAAAACAGTGCTACGAATTATATAGTTATAATACAATACAACGTCAATAAGTGTGAGGCAGCACATTTTGGTTAAAAAAAAGCAACAAACATAGGCTGGGATTTTCCTCGGCCAAAGTTCCGTTGACTTCGAGCAGGAATTTCTGGTCCTATGGTGGGTGGGACCAGAAAATCCCCGCCATACTCTGAATTGAAATAGGCTCAGTGCTGAGAAAGAACAGAAAGATTTGAGGCATAGGTTAACAGGACAATAAGGGCAGCACTTCAGGATATTTGGCCATAACAAAAAAAGCTAATGGGTTCCATCAGAAGACATATAAAATATAAAAGCTAAGAGGAATCAATGTGACTATATAAAATGTTAATATGACCTCAGTTAGAGTTCTGTGTGCAATATTGGGCTCCACACTATTAAAAGAATATTGAGACTATAGTGAGGGATAACACAGGTTCACTGGAATTATACACTAAGATAAAAGCAAAATTCTGCGGATGCTGGAAATCTGAAACAAAAAGAGAAAATGCTGGAAAAATGCAGTAGGTCTAACAGCACCTGTAAAGAGGAAAAAAAGCGCTGAAGAAGAGTCATACAGACTCGAAATGTTAACTCTGGGTTTTTTTTCTCTGATAGACCTGCTGAGTTTCCAGCATTTTCTATTTTTGTTTCACTAGAATTATGCCTCATACGGGGAAATACAAGTATGCAAAAAATTGAAAAAATGGGTCTTTTATCATTAGAACAATGCAGTTTCCAGGATGATATGATGGAAGTACTTAAATTTATGAAATGATGGAACAGGTAGGATGGAAGCAAACGTATTCCAGCGGCTGAAGGGCCTAAACGAGGAGCCATGGTGACAGCTTTCTGTATCATAAGATGATGATTTGTACTGTGGTGGTCAACTCTCTGTTAAGCATTGCTTGGAGTAGATCAGGAGCCCTACTCTGGCATGGCAGTCTCTGCTGCATTTGCTGGAGAGGAAGACAATGGCTGAGAACGTGCATGATTCACTGGCCTCTCTATTCTCTGGGCCCACTTCTTAAACAGCTGGACTTTCATTTCTACTCACTTCTTCCAATGCCCTTCCAAACAGTCAAACTCCAAAGGTCATAGTCATCAGCGATTCTCTCTCTCATTTGTCAGTGTTAATGTGCGCCATCTCCACTTATTGTTTGTGCTTGTGGCCGAGGAATGGATGCCCAGAAGGTTGTGAGCCAGTGGTCAGTTCACCGTACATATGGCTTTTAGGTATACAGCCGTCATCCATCTGATAAGTGAGTTTGAGCTAGACTAGATGTCGTTCACTTAACAATGAGTGTGTGCTGATGGAATTAGCATGCTCCAGGACCTCTGGGTTGGTGACCTTGTCCTGAGATGTTGAGGATTCATCTGAGGCATCGAAGGTGGAAGCTGTTTAGCCTTTTCTCCTGCCTTGCATATGTGTCCAGGTCACACCATTGTAGAAGAGTGCCCTGAGGGCACAGGCTTGGTAGACTCACAGTTTATTGTTCTCACTCAGTTTGCTGTTGTTCCACACTCTTACTCAGCTTGGACATGACAGCTGCAGCTTTTACAATGCGTATGTTGATTTCAGCATCAAGTGACAGATTGCTGGTAATTGTGGAACCTAGATATGTGAAGCTATCAACAACCTCCAGCATCACATTGTCATGATGGCAACATCCTGGACCATGACATTTGTCTTCCTGATGCTGATGGTCAAACCAAACTTGTTACTTGTGTGACAGAGTCTGTCCATTTGTTGTTCAAAGTGTTTCTCAGCATAAAATGCTAGTGCGGCATCGTCTCCTTAGAACAAGTCTCTGATGAGGACTTGGCATAATTTTGTCTTGGGTCTCAGGTGAGCAAGGCTGAACAGCTTTCCATCAGTTCTGGAATTTTTTTTTATTTGTTAATGGGATGTGGGCGTCGCTGGCTAGGCCAGCATTTATTTCCCATCCCTAATTGCCCTTGAGAAGGTGGTGGTGAACCACTTTGTTGAACCGCTGAAGTCCATATGTTGTAGGAACACGCACAGAGCTATTAAGATCCATGGACATGCGCACCAAGGTCCCTTCCATCCTCTGTACTTCCTAGGGACCTGCCATTCATCGTGTACTCCCTTGCCTTGTTAGTCCTCCCAAAATGCATCACCTCACAGTTTTCAGAATTAAATTCCATTTGCCACTGTTCTGCCCATTTGAGGCCGAACCAGTGTCCTAAATAAGTTAAACATAACGTCCTTGCTCTTGTACTCCCCTATTAATAAAACCTAGTACACTGTATGTTTTATTAACTACGCAGTCAACCTGTCCACCTTCAATAACTTATGTACATATACACCCAGATCCCTCTGCTCCTGCATCGCCTTTAGAATTGTACCCTTTATTTTATATTGTTTCTCCAAGTTCTTCAAACCAAAATTAATCATTTCACATTTCTCCACATTGAACTCCATCTGTCCGCCCATTCCACCAAGTTGTCTATGTCCTTTTGAAGTTATACTCTATCCTCCCAACAGTTCAAAATATTTCCAAATTTAGTACCATGCTCAAATTTTGAATTTGTGCTCTGTATTCCAAGGTTGAGGTCATTGATGTATTTCAGTAAAAGCAAGAGTCTCAACACTGACCCCTGGGTAACTCCACCACAAACCTTCCTCCAGCCTGAAAAACAGCTATTATCCAGCACTTGCTATTTCCTGTCATTCAGCCAATTTTGTATCCATGTTGCAACTGTCTCTTTTGTTCCATAACTATAACTTCGCTCACAAGTCTGTTGTACGGCACTGTGTCAAATGCCTTCTGGAAGTTCACATATACTACATCAACAGCATTGTCCTCATCAGCCCTCTCTGTTATCTCTTCCAAACACCTCCAGCCATTCCTCCAACTGTTTATTGCTGTCGGTGGTGGTCTTCTCTTCCTATGTTTTCTACCTCAGATCTCTCTTGTAATGAAGATTAATTATTGTAATTAATGAGACATTGCTGCAAGATTAGACAGAAGGCAGAAGAAATTTCTACAGAGAGAGAATTATGAGACTACGGAATTCACTTCCCAGGTTAGTGGTTGAGGCAGAAACTATGTTGATTTTCAAGATTGAATTGGATTGACTAAAGGAAAATAAATATGGGACAGGGTGGGTAAATGTGATTAGGACTTAGGGCTCAAATGGAGGGTAAATGCTAACAAGGGCTGGTTGGACTGAGTAGCTTGTTCTCATGTTGTAACATACACGCACGTATAAATATATATTACATATACATATTGTTACAATTTTATAAGATTCTTATGTTTTCAGACTGTATCTTTACAGTTAGGGATTCATGTGTCCTGTTCTGCAGTCTGCATGGCAGTAAACCTGGGCGGTTTGATTATTAGAGGTCAAAGGAAGGTTTAGATTGTTTTACAGAGAAGAAAGTGCAAAGTATTTGCAATTGGAGACAATGGCAGCTGTTTCTGAGTTTACAATAAGTAGACTCCCAAAGTTCAGGAAAGGTGTAAACAGTTGTGCTGTAAACTGTCCATTTACTTTTAGGATGAAAAAGAGTTGGAATCAAGAATAACTAATTAACATTTCTACCTGGATGTAAGATTAAAGTGTTTCACTTTGCCATGGGAAAGAGGGCAGAAGTCATTTTTGAGATCAGGTTACAGTCTTCCCTATAAATGAATGAATATCACAGACAGATTGCTGTTTGTTCTGTGTGATCAACAGAGAGAAGAGACTGCTTGGTTTTGTAAGCTACCACAGATAGATGCAGGAGGGAGACAGTCTCTCGTCGAAAAGACATATCCTGCAGCCTTCTATGAATTCTGGGAGATTTGTTCTGGCACGGTCAGGGGGAAGAAAAACCATTGGAACAGGTTTTACCGCTGTTGGTGGATTTAAGAAACTCTCCAAAAACTGAAGAAAGCTCCTGGAGATGGTCACTTCAAGTTACTACTCGACAAAACTGGAGTACAGAAACACATTGGAGCTGGGAGCAGCTGTGGACTGTTTGCTAAATGGACTGTAATTCTGTGAAGAGTGCATTGGGTGATAAGTATAAAAAAGGGGCATCAATTTCTTTAGTTTAAAGTATACGTTGTCAACAAAAGGAAAATAGTACCTCATTAACATTGCTTTTAGTTATTTGTTATAGTAAAAGCTCTATACATGAAGTTTTGAAATATCAGTGTTTAAGCTTTTAGCTGGATGTTCAAATTTATTTTTAAATGTTATTGGTCTCAACAGCGATCATAACAACATATATAAAAGTTATAGAAGTACATGGAAGTCACAACACAAGTGTAATTTTAAGTTATTGCTGATTGTGCTTAATTCTCTAATTCTGTGAGTAAGGCTCCACAACAGGATTGGAACTGTAAACCCTTTAAGGTTAGAATTTGATATATTTGGGCCTAAAATGGGTGCAAAGCATACCAAGTTAAGTAGTGGAACAACCTATAAGAGGATTTTTCAGCAGCCCCTCCAACAGTGCTCCCTATAATGCCACAGTCCAAATGAAGACCCACCCCACCATGCCCATCAAACCCTGGCCTGGTCAAGTTCTCTCCTGGAACTTATCTGAGGGCTGCTGCTGGAAGCCCTAAATTCACCTTTCACATCGGGCAAGGGTGGAGGCATGGCTGACATCAGCAGCTCACCTGGAGGAATTAGATGGGGCCAAAGTCCAATTTAAGGATGGTCTCGGGCCTCTCTGTCCACATGCACGTTGCTCATGCAGCATCACATCTAGGCCCCAAAATAATTAAGCCCAGACTAATTTCTACCTACTGTTTACTATTCAGCTTCACTGATGAAGAATGGCTTGTTAAGCAATTTATTAGAGGAGTGCTGTACCTGTGGGATTGATATTGCAACATGAATCATTATTTTAAAGAGAAGAAGGATGAGTGGAAGGATATTGGAGGAAAACCTAAATGCTAAAAGTATTTTATGTACCAGCTGGCAGTCTAAAGGAGGTGTCAGATCTCTAGAGTCTGATTTATGTCAGTTTGCAGCTTATTGATAAACATTTGTCAGTTTTCTACAGTAATCTTTTGGGAAAAGTATATCTGGTATTTACCTGTCTGGTGTGTCAATTTTTTCCAGTGAGCCCATGGGATTGAATAGGAGAAATAGCCCAGTCTTTGATATTTTAATAGGAAAGTATACAACTCACAACCTGAGTGGGTGCCTTCAGGTAAATAAGACTACACTGTCTACATCAGGTCTCTGGTGATATAAAGTTTAGTCGCTATCTGTTTTCTCTAGATATATAGTGGTGGCAAGTTGTCTATTCCTAAATGATCTACAGAGACTCAATTAGATTAAATGTTTGGATTTTTGAGTTTGGCTTTCCTAATATTCAAATTATCAATCATCAAATACAAATTTTAAGCAGAATAACAAGTTTTCATCAACAACAGAAGCACAAAGCATTATTGGAACAAGCCACATATAACATCAGTTGTCATCATCCAATAAATAGTGTGATTCACTATAAATCAGTGGAAAGTCAGAATGGGCTCTGGATCTCGAAGAGACAAAACAGGAAGGCAAAATAAGAATAATCTGACAGGATGACAAGATAATTATAATGGCAAACTGATATTTAGCATTTAAGTTTTGAATGTCATACTTATATCAGCAAACTATGGTACAACAGAGAACAGGAGCACATAATGGGTGCTAATAAATTGGCAGCTGGTTTTAATTTTATCTAATTTTTTTTTCCATCTGTGAGGGCCCAGTCAGCAGGATTTGAACCTGTACAAAGAAACCCTGATGGATTTCTAGTCCATTCCCTTAACCACTTGGCCAGAACTACTACCAGCTAAGAGGATAGTGAAAAAAGGAAATTGGGTGAAGTTCAAAATGGGCCACCAGTTTTCTGTTACCCTTTCTGTGCTACCCCCAAGACAAATTTATGCCCCATGATATTCTAGAATGAGTGAATAATATTAGATAACAATTATAAACTTTAAAAAAGGTGTTCAGTTAAGGATGCATTACTTCATTAGCCATGTGAAGTGTTAATTCTGTAATCCTATGAACAAAAAAATGAATTCCAAGGTCATGCTATGCAGCAGTTTTTTTGTGATGGTGAAGTGGAGAACTTGCCTAGCTCGATTCAGCAAGGTCAGCTAATGTAAATGATTTATATGTGCTCCCTGCATATTGATCACATGTATAGGGAGTTGCTCCTTGTTAATTTTTTTCACGGTTCTGCTTGAGTGCTGCAAATAAAATGGAGTGTAGTCAAAGCACAGAGTTGCCCCTGTTTATGAGCAGAGGTTGAGTGTGTTAGTGGAGGAGGAGCAGTAGGAAAAGGATTCCATTTTGGGACCGAGGGGACCTCTGCTTTCTAAATCAATAAACAGCAAACATGGCAGGAAGTTTTCCAGTGATTTCAGCCTCCATGCCTATATATTGTTGGAGTAAACTACGAATAAATGTTCGACTAAGAAAGTGTGCCAAGGTAATATTGTTTATGGTTTTCCATCTCGGCTGACATTAATAGCTGCACCAAACCTGCACCAAGCACTGGCTAACAGCATGGTGCATCATCAGCATTACAGCACTGAAAGCATTGGTTCTATCCCCGTCCCTCAAGCTTTACCCAAAGTTGTAAAGCCACAGCAGAAAATAGATCTCAAATAACTAAATACATCTTTTACAGCCAATTCCCGGTAGCACTTTGTCATGAAAAGCCGATTTCAACCACAAATTACTTATGGGCATATTGAACTTTTTAAGGAAGACTTGTCAAGAAATACATGCAAGGATACTGAACAAAAAACGGTTGATAATGTAAAGTGACCTAGAAAAATTCCTGAGTGGATTATACTGACAGACCTGCCCTGAAAGAACATGGAATGTTGCAGCTGAAAAAGTGTCAAGGCCTTCTTCAAGCAGAGACACTTAAAAGGGAGATAGAAAAAATGTAAAAGACTGAACTTTAATCTCCTGTGGTTGCAATGACAAAAGACTGATTACCATGTCTCAGCAGTCATCTAAAATCCAGTTTCTGTTGATTCATATCTCATAATATGTAAAATGATCAGAGATCAATGAAAACCAACTGTGGGTGCAAGACTTTTTTTCCCTTACAGGAATACACAGGGAAAAATGGGTTGAAAAGCTGGCTGCAGAGCGGTGCAGCGTGTACTAGTGTGCCGTGTGTGTGACAGCAAGAAGAACACCAACTAGTCACCCCTACAGTTGCAGGTGAATTTTCTCTCTCTCACTGTTACTGGATGCAAGGCTCAGTGGAAGCTACAATCAAAAAAGAAACAGGAAAGCTTCTTCAGCTATCCTGCAGAACCAAGTGTGCCCAAACCCACTGCAAAACTGCCAAAGTCAGCACTACCAGGATCATCCAATTTAATGGCCGCAATGTTTCGCCATCTACGGCTCACTAGCAAGCCAATGACTGATTCGTATGTCTTTTCAAACTTTTATTTGGACTCTTAACTTCTCATTTCTGATCTGTGTGTATGTATGTTGCGTTTTTATTATTTTTCTCAGGTTTTTAGTAACTAATAAACCTACTCTTTCTTTGACTCAAGAAAGCCTGGTTAAATTGGCTCCATATAAAAAAAAAGTGCATTTGGACTGTGAAAAGATATCCACAGGGGAAGGGATCCCTTTTAAATTAACGTTGTTGCAACCAACCAAGGGATTGAATAAAGAAGGGGAGTCAGCTCATTCCTCCTTACACGGGAGCATAACAAAACTGGGATCCCATATGGGAAGTTAACAAATTGAGGGACCTTACCCAGGGACCAGTCATAACAACTCGTTGGATGTTAATAAATTGGGGGACCTCACCCAGGGACCAGTGGTACCAAATTGGTGGCTTGGTGCTGGGTAGTTCCCACAGACAAAACAAAAGAATTAGAATGGGGAAAATAAATTGGATTTTTTAGATCAATTTTTAAAAAACAAAAAGGTTTTCTTGAGTTTTCCCGACCAAAGCGTAAAACTGTCCGTGTTTGATGCCAGTGTTTTCACAGACAGAAGGGATGTTAGTTATGAAAATTTAACAGTTCTGTTCTTCAAAGAGTTAAAAGAGCTAGCAGGGCACTAAGGGTTTGAATATCACCCGGGTGCCAGAAAACCCAAAATTTTAAAAGGGATGGCCAAAAGTCTACAGGTGGAAATTGAGGATGATGAAATGGATAGGATAGCATTGGAGAGATTAAATTTGGAGCAGCAGAAATTAGAATTTCAGGAAAGTATAATGGAAAGGGAAAGCGAGAAAGAGGAAAGACAGGAAAGGGCATGGAGAGAAGAGAGAGAACTTCAGGCCAGGGAAGGGGAAAGGGAGTTCAAACTAAAACAGCTTGAGTTGAGGGGCAGGAATCCTACTGTGTCCCTTGAAGACACCGCTTTCTCAGACTTAAGGGCTGAGGCAATCCAGTTTGCTCATTTAATCCCTAAGTTTAATGAAGCAGAGGTGGAAACCTTCTTTATCTCTTTTGAGCGGTTAGCACAGCAGTTAAAATGGCCAGTCGAACACCGGTCCCTACTACTGCAGAGTAAGCTTTCAGAAAAAGCTCACGAGGTTTACTCCTCCTTGCCTGAGGAAAGTGCCATTCACTATGAGGCAGCAAAAAGGGTCATTTTAAGTGCGTACTATTTAATGCCGGCGACGTACCATCAGAAGTTCCATACCCTTAGGAAATGGCCTGACCAGACGTACCCGGTATTTGAAAGGCTTAAGCAACTTGCTTTTGACCAGTGGGTTCAGGCACTTAAAACAAAAGCCACTTACAAAAACTTCTGTGAAATAATTCTCCTTGAGGAGTTTAAAAACTCCATACCCTTCCCAATAAGAACACACCTAGAGAAACAGAGGGTAACAGGGGCCAGGCAGGCAGCCACACTGGATGATTATGAGCTGATCCACAAAACCTTGTCCCAGAAGAGATCTTCCCCTAGTCACCCCCCAACCAAGGAGATGGAGAGAGTGATAGAAAACCGAGCACCCATGGGAGAGAGGGAAATGCTAGGGGCCCTCCTCAGGACAGAAAGTGTGGTACAGAGATGAAAAGTGAGGCCAAGAAGCCTGTGTGTTTTAACTGCCATAAGGTAGGGCACCTTCGGGCCAGCTGCTGGGGGTTAGGGGGAAAACCATCGGGAATTTTTGGGGTACATACACCCTATTCAGAGAATGGCACAGCAGACTAGGCTCTATGGCTCTGACTGTGGCTGTCAGTCCTTGTGGATGCACTCCTGAGAATGTGGGTGAGGTTAAACAAATCCTTGAGAGATACAAGGATTTTATATCCGAAGGAAGGGTGGTCACATTTCCCCAGGATGAGGCGAGTAAGCCCGTAGTGATACTGAGGGATGGTCAGCCAAACTCTACTGCTGGGAAAAGGCATGACCTTTCCACCAGACGGTGCAGTAAGTGCCAAGGTGTTGGTAAAGAGGATTGAAGGAGGGTACATACCCATCCCCTTACACCGGGTACATGTGGAGGGTGACCTTATGTCAGGACCAGTGACCATGGGAGTCGTCCCCAGTTTGCTTATGGGTGGGTCGACCTGCTCCTTGGCAATGTCCTGGTGTGATCAAAGGCAATAGCATCCCCAGTGGTCTCAGAGAGGACCAGTGAGATCAGGGAGACAGAAGAGCTGCAGGAAAAGTGCCTGCCATTTTCCCTAACTGTGTGGTAATGCTGTCTAAGGACAGACAAGCTCCATCAGTGGAGGCTGAAGTGGCACTGCAGACAGAAGACCCGACGGTCTGCTTACCTGAAAGCTTTTTTCAGAAGTCTAGAAGACCCTAAGAAGAGGTAATAAATAGATCTTCCTTGGTAGTGGCCCAGGAAGCTAACCCACTGTTAAAAACATTAACTCAGACTGCCCACACTAAAGCTGAAGCAGAAGCACTCCCTGAATGCTACTACGTTAAAAATGAGGTGCGAATGAGGAAATGGAGAGCCCCCTCACAGATCTGCAAACGAGGAGTGGACAGTGATCCACCAGGTAGTGGTGCCACTGAGGTACCGTAGGAAAATATTACGGCTAGCTCACAAAATTCCAGTGGCTGGACATGTCAGTTTATGCAAAACCCAAGCCTGCATCAGCCAGCATTTTTATTGGCCACACCTTGACAGGGATGTAATAAGGTTTTGCAGTATCTGCCAGGAAAACCCCAGCCTGCAATAAAACCTGCACCTATGACTCACGTGCCTCAAACTATCTCCATGCCATGAGGTCATCCCAATTCACAAAGTAGAATGTAGTTGGTGACAGGGATGCATCTCTTGCTACAACCAAATATCAAAAGCATATATTTTGTGAATTTTAAAGGCAAAAGCTGGCCACAACCACTAAGAAAGAACCTGGATTGTTGTGGCACTGCCAATGTATTCATCCTCTCTGAGAATGAAAAGGTAGTGAAACAGACTGTTGGGGTAGAGGTCACTAAGGTATAGGTAAGGGAAAGTTTGGTTCTTTTGTGATATCCCAGTGAGGTAATTGTTCTCTTCAACTTCTTCTTGCTTGTCCTTCAAATTAATTTGAAGGAAAGACTTGCATCTATTTGTGCCCTTCATTGTCACAGGACATTCCAAAGCTTTTTATTTTTTGAAATGTAGTCACTATTGTAAGTTAAGAAATGTGGCAGTCAATTTGTGCACAGCAAGCTCCAGAAAATCTATTTTTGTGATATTGATTGAGGGATGAATATTGGCAATGACACTGGGGATAACCCCACTGCTCCTCATCAAAATACAACCTTGGGAGAGCTCTCGGACTGATGTCTCATCTGATATATGGCACATTTGACAGTACAGCACTCCTTCAGTACTAAAACTAAATTAAAATACAGGGAACAGTGACCAACCCCAATTAAGTTTGTTCTTGGGAGGGCACTTAGGGGTGGTAGAAGAATAAGCAAGAAAAATAACTCCCAGCAAAAAAGATCAACTATTTTATGCACCCCAAATAAGGTCAGCTTTGACTTTTGTGCTCAAGTCCTAGAGTGGGACTTGAACTCATAGCTATCTGATTCAGAGGCAAGAGTGCTACTAACTGAACCATAGTTGGCATGGTATTAGTCTCACTACTATGCATAGAACCATTTGCTGCATACGTCATGCTAACACATATTCTTTTTTCCTTATGTGTCCTAACGGAGTCCCTGCCAACAGAATATGCAGGAGCTGCCACATCACACAAAAACACGTCAAGCTTTCCTGATCTTGCAAACACAAACTCCTATATATTTACCTCAAGAGACGCTGAAGGAGAGGGTCAGAACCTATTGGCTGATGAACAACACAGTGCAAGTGAGGAGGAGGTGGCAGTAGAGAAACAACAACAAAGGAAAGGGAAAACTAGTGACAGATGTGTGTCAATTGCATGACCTATACTCCCTCTTGGCATGCAAAGTAAAACTTCTTAAATATTAATACTTTATTCAATCCTTTAGGAATCTTTAGAGTTTTTCAACATGGTATAACAGACATTCTTCAAGAATACAGCTCTGACACCTGTGCAAGCCTGCAAAAAGTTTTCATAATTGCACTAGTGGAAATTTTACAGCCATTTGTAGGAGTCCTCAAGAAAAGAGCTTCAAAGCTGGTGAGTTGTTTTGCTTGTCAATGTTGTGACTGGGGCTATATAAACCTGGCTCTCCAGTTTACTGGCAGCTCTCACATCTGGCCTTGATAGTGGTTTTCTAATTCTGTGGTGGTGTAGAAAATATGCCCTAAACATATCCAGTGGCTTTCTAAATATGGTTTTGCGATAATCCTGATAAAGTCTCAAAAGTATCTGTGGTAACTGAGGGTATAGCCCCATCTGCTGTCTATCAGGAGTCACGTGATGTTCTTTTACAGCTCCAACCAGTGAGCCCTAAGTGCGAGCAATCCAGGGGGTGGGGCTTCCTGACGATAGTCCTGATCGAGTGTGTAGCACCTGAAAAGCTCTCTGTAATAAAGTTTAGCTGTTTCTTGTTGAAACCTATCTATTCCATTGAGTTGTTACATTTGGTGAAGAGGGTAAAATTAGCTCTGACTATGCGCCTCGCCCTGTTACTGTGAGTACATCACATTTTAAGAGAAAGAAAAGCTACTTATCAGTCATGCCACTGTTTGGCAGAATCGATCCATATGATGCGACTATGGAATACTGGAGCTGGTATGTAGAGCACCTCAGATTTTATTTTGTAGGCCGCAGAGGAAATGCAGAAAGCCATCCTCTTGAGTGTATGTGGCAGTAAAACATACAACCTCATTTGTAACCTGACAGTCTCGAGCGTGCCCAATTCTAAGTCCTGTAATGAATTAGTGGACCTCATGAAAACACACTTCCAGCCGAAGCTATCTGTAATAATAGTGTTTTAAATTCATTTCGGGAGAGTACATTGCAACAAATGTAGCAAACCTCAAGCAGTTAACAGAGCACTGCGACTTCAGGGACAAATTAAATAATATGCTGTGGGATTGATTAGTTTGTGGAGTTATGAACAATGCGATACAACGCCGTTTATTTGCCGAGGTTGACATTGACTTGAAGCGCGCCCTAGAAATCTCCCTCGCCATGGAAAGTGCTGCAATGACTCGCAAGCTTTGCAGCACATAGGACATGGCGTCATACTTCATGTGGGGCAGAAACCTACCGCCAACTGTGGCACAAAAACCAGACCCACAGCATCGAAGCGAGATGCAATGTTTGCTGTGAGAAAAATGAAAAAGCCTAGTAGAAACACTTCAGCAGCAACTTCAAGATTAAGGGCGGGATTTTCTGCACTCGCCCACCGCCAGGATCTTCCACTCCCACTGCAAGTCAAAGGACTTCTGGCTGGGACACCACCTCACCCACGGCAGGTCCTGCCCGTGACGGAGCCAGAAAATCCCGGCTTAAGTTGTAATAGATATGGAAGTGATCATGGAGTGGACATCTGTAAATTTAAGGTGGTGGAATGTCATTACTGCCATAAGAAAGGTCATGTGGTAAAGCAATGCAGGAAAATCTGAAGCAGCCTGCAAAACAGCAAACCAACATGATTGAATTAAAGAATACAGCAGAGAGTGAAGCTGCCACCACAGAGGTTTATTCCCTGTATAGCATAAAAGCTGTGATAACCGAACCTATCACTGGGACAATCCAAGTTAATGAGAAGCCACTAATAATGGAGGTGGATATGGGCACCTCAACTACAGTGGTGGGAGAGCACAGTTTCAGGTACCTTAATGAAGGTAGACAGCCAATAAACCTGGAGCAGACAACCGCTAAATTAGACACGCATGGGTGAATCCATTCAGGTATAGGGCATCGCCAAAGTACTGGTTTCTTACAAGCTACAGACAGCCCAGCTACTTGTAATAATTGTGAATGGAGAAGGACCCAGTCTTTTAGGCCAATACTGGCTATAGAAAATCAAGCTCGATTGTTCTGAGGTATTTCACCCCAAATCTGCTGGAGTTCCAGAACTTCTAAGAAAATACAACATAGTTTCTTGGGATGAGTTAGGAGAATTGAGGGACCTTCATATGCTGCAAGGATCCCTCAGGTCAGAGTTGGTTCCTCTGGAAAATCATGAAAAGAAACAAAATAAATTTTGTGCCACTCTGAACAAACTGAAGAAACAGTTGGCAGAGAAGACTCAACAATGTTCTATATTCCAGGAGGAAGCCAAGAAAGGACTGAAGAATCAGCTGAATGAAACAAAAGAGGCATTAGGGGGAAAAGTCATAGAACTTTCCAAGATGTGTGTGGATAATGAAGCCATGAGTAGCTCAGCTGATCTGAGCCAAGTTAAAGTTTCACCAGAGAGAGACTTGGCCGACTGTGAAATCAAAATGAAGGACATGGCAAAACTCTGCAGCAAACAGGAAAAGAAAAGATAGAAATCAGATTAGACAGGCTAACCCAACACTGGTTCCAAATTAGTGCTATTATTGAATTTCTTAGATTCTTCGCCTGTGTGCACGAAACAAATTAGTAATTAGACAAACAGAGATCCAACATTATTGAAAGTCAGAGACTTTGTCTTAAAAGGATGGCCAAACTTGCCCATATCTGAAGAATTGAGAGCCTTTCATGTCAGATAGATGGAATTGTACTGCCAAGGCAGGATTTTGTTGTGGGGGTCAAGAGTCGTGGCCCCACCGCAAGCCTGAGAGCCGCTCTTGACAGAGCTCCATTGGTGAAGTGGCATTCATGCGAAATTTGGGCTCTGTAGGGCTCCTGGAACATTGTCTCAGAGACTGGTCCATTATCTAAGTACAAATGGGAAATAGAATCATCCGTAAACATGTAGACGATATTGTGCCAGAGAGACATTCCAACAACCAACTATTCAGTCTGTGATTAATATCGAATCGTCAATTCCTGAGGTGACTGATTAACCTAGGATAGACATGCCCAATTTCTCTGTAGAGTTGCCAAAGCCTGAACTACCACGTTCCAATGATGTGTCTCATGCTGCAGTTCCAGATCTTGTTAATGAACCTCAAGTGGTAGAGCTACGCCACTCTAGCCATTTAAGGAGAGCATCTCAGGGATTTGATCTTTAATCACCTGAAATTGTATATATGTATGTGTTGTTGGATGTTCAAATGTTTCTGTTATTAGAAATTGTAAAAAATTAAAGGTGAAGGAAATGTGATAACTGAGGGTACAGACCCTCCTGATGTCTATTAAGGGTCATGTGATGTTCTGTTGAGGCTCCACGGGCAATCTGGTGGTTGGGGCTTTCTGACGAGAGTCCTGAAAAGCTCTCTGTATAAAGTTAGGCTGTTTCTTGTTGAAACCTATCTGCTCTGTCAAATCATTACAATAGCAAGTGTTAATGCTAAGAAACATTGGTCTTCCAATGCAACACTGTGAGGACAAAAGTTCTTTCATAGCTAACAGCTGGTTCCCATCTGTGACCAGAGCTAGGCTGATAGGTAAGTGACCCTTGTCCTGCCTTGAACTATGGTTCAAGGCCAGGGAACATGAAAGAAGTTTTCACACAATAAGCTGGGGGCAACCTAATCCCTTTCTGGATTGTCTGAATGCAAATATTTGTATCTGCACGTTCCATTTATAATTAATAAGTAAATATGGCTTCTCTCAAGAAATTAAAAATTTGCTCATTATAATTGCTCAACAAGTCCCTGTCAAAGTTACTGTCACTAAATAAAGGAATGCTTGCCACAAGACATATTATTCAGATTGGTCAATAGGTTGAAATAGCATATGTGAGAATCAAGGGTAGGAAAGGTAGGCCCTGAATTTCAACATTGTCTTCAGCACTTATGTCATAGTCATGCAGTTATTGGGCTGAAAATATGGAGAATATTTGCATTTTAACACATCTACACAGTTATTGTCTTAAACGCAAGTTTTCTCCATCATTTTAATAGTGCAAATCAAAGACCCTCTGGAATCTTTTGCATAGCTACAAGGATATGAAAAATTATTGGAATTATACTGCTATGGCAATCAGTGTAACTTTACATCCAAAATAATAGTCATACAACTCCCCCTATCACTTCAGACAAGTGTAAGTGAGGAGTTGATGAGCTGAACATGAGAAATAGGAGCAGGCCATTTGGTCCTTTCAACCTACTCTTACCATTCATAGGATAATGGCTGATCTTCTACCTCAACCCCACTTTCTCAGACCATCCCCATATTCCTTAATTCCCACACTTTCCAAAAATCCATTGATCTCTGTTTTAAACATAGTCTACCACTAAGCATTCACAAAATCTCTGGGATGCAGAATTACAGAGATTCCCAAACTTTTGAGTAAGAAAAATTCTCCTCATCTCAATCCTAAATGACCAACTCCTTATTTTGAGATTGTGACCTCTAGTTCAAGACTTCCCAGCCAGGAGAAACATCCTTCCAGCATCTGCCCTATTAACCCCTTTAAGAATTTTAAATGTTTCAATGAGATCACTCTCATTCTTTTAACTGCCAAAGAATACAGGCCCAGTTTACTCAATCTTTCCTCTTGGGACAATCCCCTCATCCCAGGAATCAGTCTAGTGAAAATACCAGCAGAGGCAGGAAGATAATGGGCACAATACCCCCTGTTATCCCACCCTATTTTATGTGCCCCTCCTCCAGACCTCCCAGCCCATTCCCAGGGAAGCAGCAATTTCTAGCCCATGTCTGTTGATGGAATGAAAGCGTTTTCTATTCAGATATGGTTATTGTTAGGGGCATTGATGGCTATACTTGTAACATCAATGAGACTTTGGGTTTTAGGAAAGCCCGTTATTAAACTGCTGCATCCTTTTATGACATTGATTCTTTTCCATGGGAAATGGACAAATGTGTTTCCACTGCTTGACGTATCAATGGAACAAAGTCTGACAATTATGATAAATTTCACCAGTGGGAGCTTAAAAGGACTAGGTCTTGACTGTAGATCAGACTACAATGGACAGCATGTGACATGGCGGAGATTATCCCAGTTAGGGATAGCCAAGTAGACGTGCTTAGATTTGAATTGGGTTCCAGGCTAAACATGGTGATCAACAGATGTCTGAGGTGCCTCCAATATACTTTACCCTTTGCAGGCACTTATTTTCTTCTTCTAGATCCATAACACCCATTTGAAAATTCAATGGAATGCCCAACTAAGCAGTGTGGTTATAGCTAAGTGTTGAATCTGTTGGCAATAACAATGCTGAGGTCACAAGTCTGTAGAAAAAAGAATCGTATCATGCAAAAATGTAGGAGCAAAAGTAGTGGAAAGTTAATGCAACAAAACTAAGACAAGGATTCCAAGTCAAACAGTGAACCAGGTGAATCTGAGATACCCTGGAAGCTGCCATATCCTTTCATTTTCTGACGGTTATTGATTGGCAGAATATCTAAGTTCCAGAGCAAACAATGTGGAAGTCTGAAACAATGCTACAGGAGTGAAAAGGCAGATTGCATCAGGGCCCTACATTAGTGTGATTTCATAAAATTACCGGATGTAATAAGGCCCATACACCTCCAAAATGCAGAAATGTTTTGTGATCACTGAATTCAGAGGTCCAGTGATTCTGATGCTCAGATGAATTTGTCTAGTTCTGTAACGCTGGTGTACACTGTTGTGCTTCCTGCCATTGAAGAAACGTGCTGATATGCCATCAGTAAAACTCTTTAGTTAATGATTTTAAAAAGTATTTTACCCCAGACAAAGGACCTCTTGTTGTTCTGTAACAGCACACTACACATGTAAATAGCATCCAATGAGGCAGGTTATTTTGCTTTGTCACAAGATGGTAAGCTTCCCCTTTCCATCACAGCTCATTTTTCAATTTATTACATGCAACTCTTAACGATTAATGCCATAGTCTCACCTGTTCAGGCATAAACAGCTATAAGAATGTGGTCAATGCCCCCTGTTCTATGGTGTATTGGAGTCAGTCTGACCCCTGCATTGATGCCATAAATTATTGAACTGAAAAGCTTTTAGCAGCATCAGTAATAAATAGCTACATTTCACTATAATGCCAGTGGGTGCATTGATTTTCAAAAAGTCTGTTTTTCTACAAATTTTGACAGTGCAGTGCTCTCTCAGTACTACAGTCAAGTATATCCCTATGTGCTCAAGCTTCACTTCTGAGTCTCAAAGTCTTAAGCTTCAGGGTTAATGGCAAGAGAACTATCACTCAGCCAAGATTGAGTACATAGCTTTACTTGTTGCATAGGCTGATTTCAGAATGGGAAATAGAATTAATTAGAATGAATTTTGATATGAGAACTGTAAAAAGGGGTGCATTTCCCTCCATTTGACAATTTTAGCAAATAGTAAAAAATAATGATAAAGTTCAGCAAACTGCATTATTTTCATTAACATTGTCAAATGCAAGAATACTCCTTTATTTTTATTTTCACAGTAGATAGACCCTGAATATTGGGCAGTCAATTGTGGTCATTATTTTAATGAGGGCTGATGCAGCAGTCAACTTAAACAGAATCAGAACACACAAACAACAATGAGGCATCTCACCAGGTAATCTCATAAATTGAGAATTGAAGGTAATCCTTCTGAATTTGACCATTTCCATGAAACAAAATTCCTCTCAAAGGTGTTTCTTTAGATTATTAATCCAGAAGAAATGGCACACCTCGAGCTAAGCCAGCATTTATTGCCCATCCCTAACTACCTTTGAAAAGAAGCTGGTGAGCCACCTTCTTGAACTGCTGCAATCCATGTGGTGAAAACATACAGATGGTAGAGAACTTCCAGGATTTTGACACAGCGACGATTAAGGAACGGTGATATTTTTCCAAGTCAGGGTGTTGTGTAACTTGGACAGGAAGCTGGACGTGGTGACGTTCCCATGTATCTGCTGCCCTTGTCCATCTAGGTGGTAGAGGTCACAGGTTTGTGAAGTGCTGTTGAAGAAACCTCAATGACTTTCTGCAGTGCACCTAGTATTTTGCAATTAAGTGTCACAGTGAGTGAAGAAACTACTGAGATTAACATACTTCTGAGCCCTAGGTCTGAATCCACTCTTGGTTGACAGTATAGGAGTCTCCTGTTTCTGCTAGGTGTAAGTATTGTACTAAAATGAGTTTGGTTAGTTTCAGCTCATTTCCTTATGCCTAACACTCACTCTGAGACACAAAACTGCAGCGTTCTGTTTTCCAGAATTGACATACTTTATCTCAGAAAGCACAAAAACTTACTAAAATATTATAAAGTCAAGGACAAAAAAAGAGTAAGGCACTTTAATTACAATCACAATATTTCTACAGTTGCAGTGAATTTGATGATAATGTATGGTACATACATACAAACATACATACGAATTAGGAACAGGAGTAGGCCACTCGGCCCCTTGAAACCACTCCGCCATTTATTAATATCATGACTGATCTGACTGTAACCTCAACTCCACATTCCTGCTTACCCCCAAAAACCTTTCGCCCCCTTGTTAATCAAGAATCTATCTCGCTCTGCCTTAAAAATATTCAAAGAGTCTGCTTCCACCACCTTTTGAGGAAGAGTTCCAAAGATTCACGACCCTCTGAAAGAAAAATATTCTCCTAATCTCTGTATTAAATGAGCAACCCCTTATTTTTAAACAATAACCCCTAGTTCTAGATTCTCCCACAAGAGGAAACATTATCTCCACATTCACCCTGTCAAGACTCCTCAGAATCTTAAAGGTTTCGATCAAGTCACCTCCTACTCTTCTAAATTCCAGTGGATGCAAGACTAACCTGTCCAACCTTTCCTCATAAGATAACCTGCCCATTCCTGGTATTAGTCTGGTAAACCTTCTCTGAACTGCTTCTAATGCACTTACATCTTTCCTTAAATATGGAGACTAGCACTGTACATAATACTCCAGATGTACTCTCACCAGTGCCCTGTACAACTGAAGCATAACCTCCCTACTTTTGTAATCAATTCCCCTCACAATAAATGATAACATTCTATTGGCTTTCCTAATTACTTGCTGTACTTGCACACTAGCCTTTTGTGATTCATGCACTAGGACACCCAAATGCCTCTGAATCTCAGAGTTCTGCAATCTCTCGCCATTTAGATGATAAGTTTATTTTTTATTCTTCCTGCCAAAATGAACAATTTCACATTTGGCTGCATTATACTCCATTTGCCACATTTTTTCCCACTCACTTAACCCTTTGTTACCTCCTTATGTCTTCCTCACAATTTACTTTCCTATCAGCAAATTTAGCAACCATTCCTTCAGTCCCTTCATCCAAGTCATTTCTACAAATTCTAAAAAGTTGAGGCCCCAGCACTGATCCCAGTAGCATTCTATTCGTCACATCCTGCCAACCAGAAAAAGACCCATTTTCTGCCCACTCTCTGTCCCCTGTTAGCTAGCCAATCTTCTATCCATACCATTATGGTATCCCTACACCATGACTTTTTATTTTCTGCAATAACCTTTGACGTGGCACTTTATCAAATGCCTTCTGGAAATCTAAGTACAGTATATCCACCGATTCCCCTTTATCCACAGCACATGGGACTCTTTCAAAGAACTCCAATAAATTGGTTAAACATGATTTCCCTTTCACAAAACCATGTTGACTCTGACTGACTACCTTGAATTTTTCTAAATGCCCTGCTATAGCATCTTTAATAATAGCATATAACATTTTCCTTATGACAGATGTTAGGCAAACTAGCCTGTAGTTTCCTAATTTCTATCTCCCTCCCTTTTTGAATAAAGGAGTTATAGTTGCTATTTTCCAATCAAATGGAACCTTCCCCGAATCTAGGGAATTTTGGAAAATTACAACCAATGCTTCAACTACCTCATTAGCCACTTCTTTCAAGACCTTAGGGTGAAGTCCATCCAGACCTGGGGATATGTCAGCACACAGCCCCAACGATTTTCCCAATGCCACTTCCCTGATGATTGTAATTTTCCCAAGTTCCTCCCTGCCTTCCATTTCCTGGTTTGCAGCTATTTCCGGGATGTTACTTGTGTGCTCTATAGTGAAGACTGAAGCAAAATACCTGTTTAATTCATCCATTATCAATTCCCCAGATGCACTTTCTATAGCACCAACACTCACTTTGTTAACTCTTTTCATACTTAAATATCTATAGGAACTCTTACTATCCGTTTTTATATTACTAGCTAGCTTTCTCTCATACTCTAATTTTTCCCTCCTTATTAATCTTTTTCTCATTGTTTGCTGTTCTTTATATCTTTCCAATCTTCTGACTTGTCACCCGGCTTTGCGTAATTATATGCTTTTTCTTTAAGTTTGATATTGTCTTTAACTTTTTGAGTTAACCACAGATGCTGGGCCCTCCCCTTCTCTCTCATTAGAATATATATATATTCTTTAAATGGCTGTCACTGAACCTCTATTGATCTATTCCTTAACCTCATTTGCCAATTCACTTTAGCTAAATCCACTTTCATGCCCTCATAATTGCCTTTAAGTTTAAAATGCTAGTCTTTGACCCTTTATTTCTCCCTCAAAATGAATGTAAAATTCAACCATATTATGATTGCTGCTACCTAGGGATGCCTTCATTATGAGGTTATCAATTAATCCTATCTCGTTGATCAATACCAGGTCTAGCATAGCCTGCTCTCTGGTTGGCTCCAGAACGTGCTGTTCTAAGAAACTATACCAAAAACATTCAACAAACTCCTCATCTATGCTACCTTTGCCCATTTAATTTTCCCAGTCTTTATGTAGATTAAAATCCCCCATAATTATTGCTGTACCATTCTGACAATCATTTAACTGGTGTGGTAATGTGAAACCGTTAGCTATCTAATATTTATTACATTTTAGATCTGCCAAATTGAGAAAACCAATTTAGGGACACATTTACTGCTACCCAAACATTACATGTTAAAGGCATGCTTCTACACAGGGCGTTAGTATTTTCTATTGAGATTGTCCTTTTTGTTACCACTTGGGTTGGTACAATTTAGAAATATTGAACAGATATGCACTAGATGCAAAACTTTTATTAATTGATACATTAATATAGTGATATGTGAGTTTGACAACAAATTTCTGTGAAAGGTTATCTTATTTATTCTGATGTCCCAATTGATTTACAGCAACTGAGTGCACGTAAAATAGTCAAATTCTCTAAATTTCAATGCAGTATTACTTTTCTCTAATTCTGTATTTTCCAATAAACTGAATTAGTAACCATGTACATAATAATATTGGTTATTGAGTAAAGGCAAATCCCTTTGAAGTGGAGGAGAAAGGAAAACTCATCAACTCACTCTTTTGTTTTTTTTTTAAAGGGCCGTTTCACCGCTGACGGACGGGATGACAGCTCGTCCTCCGCAGCAAGGCGGGGGAGGGGGAGAGTGCGAGAGAGAAAAGAGTGCAAGAGACAGGTGTTGGGGGTGGTGGGGGGAAGATATCGTCGCCGCGCGGGGCTGAGTGCAGGCTGTGAGCAGCGGGACGCGGGGGCCAAGGAGGAATCATGAGGGGTGGGGGAGGAATGGGGGGAGGGGCGCGGAGTGACCTCCCTCCCTGTGCTCAGGCTGCCTGTTGTGAACCGCCGCTCCGCTTGTCAATCCTCATCCGCGCCAAAGAAGTTCCGCTGCGTCCATCCCCCTTTCTCTCCCCTCCCCTTCGCCCTGTGGGCCTTCCATTGTTTCGAACTCCCATCCAGTTGTAATTTTCTTTTTTTCTGCATTTATAAAAACATTTTTGCAATGCCCGGGATGATGGAGAAAGGGTCGGAATACCTGGGGAAAGGCCGATCAAACGGCACCAAGAGCCCGGCTGGAGCCTCTTCCAATGGACATTATTCCGAGGAGAGTGGCAGCGACGACGAGCACGGTGGTAGCCTCGAACGCTATGCGAAAAAATTCAAATCAAACTTCATTCGTAGCCGTTGAATTCTTTAAATACCAAGTTATTCGGTGTCGGTAGTTGGACGCCGTTTGTTTTATTTTTATTTTGTATCGTCGTAATGTGTTTTATTTTTATTTTCTTATTGTTACAGATGTCGGAATGCGAGTGGGCTCTGATTATCAGGCATCCATTCCAGAATTTAACCCCGGTAAAGAATCATTCTCAATCGATGATAATATTGTCTGTTTATTAATGTGAGCCTAGATTGTTCTGGAACTGAAGGTGAGGGTTGGTAGCCTCGGCTCCGGGTGTACGTGACCCCCCTCTTCCCCTGACTCTTGGATTGGGGGTGGGGTGGAGGACGGTATTCGCAGTTTAAACTTTCGGCTGGTGTGTTCTGTACGAGGGGAAGTGAATCGAGCGGCTTGCTTGCTATCTGTGCCAAAGGTTTTTTTTGTTTGGGGAGTGGCCGGGAAGGTGGGGGTTGGTGGTTGTCGGTGGGGTGAGGGGCTCCGAGTGAACCGAGCCCGCCCAGACAGGAAACCAGCTCTTTCAATGGGCAGGAGGCCCTGCGCGTGCGCAGTCGTTGCGGCCGGGAGCGCGCGCGTGCGCAGTTGTCGGTCGGCAGGGGCGTCCGCAGTTGTCGGACCGGCCGGGAGCCCCCGCGCGCACAGCTGTCGGACCTGGAGACCCCCGGCGCGTGCGCAGACTTAGAACGAGGCTACTCAAATACATTGCTGTAAATTCTGGAGCGGCTGTTGATGTAGACGTACTGGTCACTCACTGTCTATGTTTCCATTGAGCCCTTCTTTGCTGGTTGATTATCAGCTTTCTTTTCTCCTAATTGCCAGCTGTTTTTGTTGTGCTTTTTGCAATTTTGGCCAAAATGGATTTTTTGCATTATCATGTTTTTCCCCCTTGGGTGATATTGCTAAAAACAAAATCTAAATGGATGTGTCTACATGCATGTATTTCTTAGAAGCATTAAAAACTAAACAATGATTAGTTTAAAATTTGGAAATGTGACAATACATTTCAAAATTAGGGTGTATGCAAAATTAAAATATATGTGCAAAATAGATAAGCTGAGACTCAAATTTGAGGACTGATATCCTGTGAGCCATGAATGACAGAAAAGTGCAGATTCAAAATTGGTTGGGCTGGTTTTCAGATGTCCCCAGAGGCTGCCTAAAACAGTCGGTTTAGGCTCATTAGTTATGTAAAAGTATTGAATGCTTGTTTTAGGCCCCCTTGCTGAAATTGGTCTGCAATGAGCAGGGCCAGCCTTACTAATGATTCAGCAGCAATTTGCTGCAGTATATAAAATGGCTGCTAACAAAAGGTGAGTTTCCTTTTATTTAACCATTCTCTGGAGAGAGGGGGAGCAGAAAAGCCCTTTTCTGTTTTCTTAACCCCTCACCAAGTACTGCTGTGTATGTGGCCTATATTTGAAACAGCAGTAAGGGGAGCTGCCTGTGGAGGTATGATGGGCAGCAGCTCTCACTTTTATGTAGATGAACCCAGTTTCAGGCTTCCTGGTTTGACTACACTCCAACCACCTTGCCACCTTTGCACTTGAAATTGAGCCAGTCAAATTTCCACTGCAACATCTCTAGACTGATGTAGGATCCCAGCATGGAAACTCTGTCAGTAATTTGGGTGAGAACAGGACTAAGATTGACTATGGTAGCTGTCCCCATCTCCCTCACATCCCCCGAGTCATCTAACCTGTTAACATTTTCTGTCCAGGCTCATAGTTTAAAACATGACTGTGTGGTAGGGTGGGAGGAGGGTCACTACAGAATGTGAAATGCTTTGTGTCATCACCTTCAGAAGAAGACAGGGTGACTCACAAGTTTAGGACAAAATATGCCATTCTGAAAAGATTTATTTGGTGTATATTCAGTCATCTTTTATCTTTCCTTACAAAGTGAAAACTTTATGGTAATTTTCTTAAGTATTTAATTTCTTACAATTACATTATATTTTTGTGGGCTGTATGCATATTGATAGACCGTATTGACCATTTATTATTCCTTGTGTAGGTCTGCTCCAATGTTGAGGCTAATTTTTATCATTTTCTCGAAGAGGCGGTTATTTACATAGTCTAATACTGACCACTTGTTAATTGTCATATATGGATATATGGTTGGTAGTTGATTCGCACGGTTACATTGCATCATTTGAGCTCACCAAAGTTTTATTTCTGGCTAGCGGAATATTCTGAAAATTCTAGACCAAAATGGTAACTGTATTCTGCTTATACTATTCTTTTAAAAATCCTTGTAAAACAACATTTTTAGTTGATTTTGATTTGTAGAAAGCAGCTTAGTATCTGGTGATGTAACGTATTCTTATGGTTGTCTTCATTGCAGTGGAGGGTAAATGAAGTGGGGCAGATACTTGAAGAAGGGAAGCCTCTGCTACTGAAGGGGTTGATATGTAGTTGGCAGTCCCAAATTAAAGGAAAAGACCAACTTCATTGAAAGGGAAGAGAAATTACCTCAAGTTTAATGGAGCAGGTCAGAAGGGAAGCCATCACCACTGATGCACAAGGCTCTTGGGAGAATACTGCGAGTGATTTAACAATAGGGAGGATTGAGTGATTATGGCAAAGGCCTAGTTACTGGAGTACCTTCTCGGGACTTGCATTAGATCACCTGCCTTTTTTATCATCTTAACCTTTTTGGGGGTAAGGATGATTTTCTTTTTAATGAAAATGTTCAGTAGGGTTTTATTTAAATTAATGATGATTTGATTTAATTGTAAGTATTTTGAGTGTGAGACCATGCAATAGTCACCTGGTATATGTACATTCTTTAACTTTCATTCACGTGATGTAGGTTTCACTGGCAAGGCCAGCATTCGTTGCCCATCGTACTTGACCTTGAGAAGTTGGTAGTGAGTTGCCTTCTTGAACCGCTGCAGTCCATGTAGTGTTATTCTGACAGTGGTGATAGGGAGTTTGATTCAGCGATTCTGAGGGAGCCGGGATATATTTCCAACTCAGGATAGAGTGGGGCTTGAAGGTGGTAGTGATTTTGTGCCCCTAAGCTTTGGGAGTTTGAATCTAATTTGGGTGTTCAGATGGCTTGCTAACTGCGTGAATTATATAATCCAATCCTTTGCAATGGATTACTGCTTTGAAAATAGAGTATCCATTGTTTGAAGTATTTCAGCACTTCATTTAGTTCTAACAATTGAAGGCTTAAGCCTTACATTTCACATAAAGTTTATGGACACCATTTCACAGTACATTTTGCTTAAAAACTTTCATAAGCACAAGAATAGATCTTTACCTTTTTTGTCAGTGCAATGAAATATTGCATCTTCTAAAATAAGGTAATATTTGCTTGAAATAAAAACAAATTTCTGGAAAAACTCAGCAAGTCTGGCAGTATCTGTGGAGACAGAAACAGAGTTAATGTTTCAAGTCCAATATGACTCCTTTGGAACTGAAGAGATGGGTTTTATGCTATTGAAAAAGACAGGAGGAGCAGGTGGAACAAATAAGCTCATAGGTTAGATTGCAGGGGAGATTAAATGACAAAAGATGTCATGAAACACAAGGCAAAGGGAGTGGTGGTGATGGTATTAAAGACACAAAGCATTGATCCTGCGTAGGTGTTATAAAACCTATTATGTTCCTACCTCTTCAGTTCTAAAGATGTCATATTGCACTTGGGCTGCTGTAGAGTGCTTCAGTTGGAGTTTGGTGATTGAGGGGGTTTGGTGAGAAGGGAGGAGGTGCTCCTTTCTTCTTTACCTTTGCTCAGAAAGAAGAGCGGCAGCCTTGGTAAGTAGGAACTGCTGAGTAAATTAGAAGAGTAATATTTTTAAGTTCCTATGCTTGGATTTAACTGCAAAGTGCCAGGAATAAGGGAAATTTAGGGCTAATATAATAAAGTAATATAAATAATCCAAAGTAGAATAAAGTTAACATAAGGGAAGTAGAGTTAAGACATGGCAGGGCAACTCAGTCAAGTGGAATGCGTGTCCAGTAATATGTGCAAAGTGATGGACACTACCAGTGTCCTAGCTGACCACATGTGCAGGAAATGCTGTCAGCTGCAGAAACTTGAGCTTCAGGTTTCAGAGCTTGAGCGGTAGTTGAAGTCACTGTGGAGCATCAGCGAGGCTGAGAGATACGTGAATAGCTCATTCAGAGAGGTGGTCATACCACAGCTTAAGGGCCTGGAGACAATGAGGGAAGGGGTGACCACCGGGCAGTCCAAGTGAAGTAGACAGGCAGTGCAGGAGTACCCCGGGTCCTGTTCACAAATTGGTTTTCTGTTTTGGAAGCTGTTGAGGGTGACGATTCCACAAAGGAGTGTAGCCAGAGCCAAGTTTGTGACACCACGAGTGGCTCAGCTGTGCAGGAGGGGAGGAAGAAGAAAGGAAAAGCTATAGTGATAGGGGCTTCATTGGTTAGGGGAAACAGGCAGGCATTTCTGTGGTTGTAAAATAACCCCCCAGGATGGTATGTTGCTCCCCTGGTGCCAGGGTCAAAGCTGTCACTGAGCGGCCACAGTACATTTTTCTGGGAGAGGGTGATCAGCCACCGGTTGTGGTCCACATTGGTACCAGTGACTTAGGTAGGAAGGGGGGATGTGGTCCTGCAATCTGAATTTAGGGTGCTAGGTAGAAAATTAGCAAGCAGAAACTCTAATGTAGTAATCTATGGATTGTTCCCAGTGCCACATGCCAGTGAGTACAGAAATAGGAGGATAAGGCAGATGAATGCATGGCTGGAAAGATGGTGCAGGAAGGAGGACTTTAGATTCTTGGGACTACCTCTGGGGAAGATGGCACCTTTAAAGCCGGGTGGGTTGCACCTGAACAGAGTTGGGACTGAGTTCCTTGTAGGGTGTTTTGATAGTGCTGTTGGGAGGGCTTTAAACTAACTCGGCAGGGGTGTGGGAACCAAGAAAAAATATTAGCGAGGAATACCAGGATGCACAAAATACTGGGAGGGACAGATAGCACTAGTACAGAGAAAAGTAAGTTAATAGGCAACATCGGGGTAAGAGAAAAAGTAACAATTTAAATCAGGGTTGCTATGCATGTATGTGAATGCACGGAGTATGGTAAGTAAGATCGGGGAGTTACAGGTGTAGATTGCCATGTGGAAATATGATGAAATGGCGATAACAGAGACTTGGCATTAGGAAGGGCAGAACTGGGTGTTAAATATTCCTGGGTATCAGGTGTTCAGAAGAGATAGGAAAGGAGGAGGGGTGGCGGTATTGGTTAAGGAATGCATTGTAGTGCTGGAGAAAGACGATATCCCAGAGGGTTCAAGGACAGAATCAATGTGGCTAGAACTAAGGAACAAAAGGGGCACAATTACATTGCTTGGTGTAGCCTATAGACCACCAAATAGTGAGAAGGACGTAGAAAAACAAACCTGCAGGGAAATTACAGAGAGGTGCAGGCATTATAGAATAGTTATAATGGGTACTTTAATTACCCGCATGTAGACTGGGACAGTGGTCGTGTAAAGGGAGGAGAGGGGCAAAAGTTCCTAGATTGTGTTCAGGAGAATTTTCTACAGCGGTATGTGTCCAGTCTAATAAGAAAGGATGCATTATTGGACCTAGTTGGAAATGAGGCTCGCAAAGTAGACCAAGTGTCAGTGGGGGGACATTAGGAGACCTTCAAAAAAGAATTGGTTTGGGCACAGGTATATTCCATCAAAAGAGAAAGGTAGGACAAACAAATCCAGAGCTCCCTGGATGAAAAAGAAGATTGAAATTAAGATAAAGAAGAAAAAGGTGCACTTATGACAGGTATCAGGTAGAAAATACAATTGAGGACCTAGAGGGATACAGAAGGTTCAGAGGGGAGGTGAAAAAGCATATTAGAGAAGCGAAGACAGAATATGAGAAAAGACTCACAACCAACATGAAGGGGAATCCCAAAGCCTAGAGGCATATAAATTGTAAAAGGTAGTAAAAGGAGGAGTAGGGCCGATTAGGGACCTAAAAGGGAATTTACACGTGGACAAAGGGGGCCAGTGCTGAGGTACTAAATTAATACTTTGCATCCATCTTTACTGAGGATATAGATGCTACCCAGGCCATGGTGGCAGACTGGTTAACTCTGTCACTAGAAGGGTTCAAAATTGATAAGGAGGAACTGTTGAATAGACTGTTGGTACTTAAAGTTGACAAGGCACCGGGACCGGATAAGATACATGCAAGAATATCGAAGGACGTGAGAGTAGAAATTGCAGGGACACGGGCCATAATCTTTCAGTCTTCCCTAAACTCGGGGGTGGTGCCAGAGGACTGGAGAATTGCAAACGTTACGTCCTTGTTCAAAAAAGGTTGTAAGGATAAGCCCCGCAATTACAGACCAGTCAGTTTAACTTCAGTGATGGGCAAGATTCTAGAAACAATTATTTGGGATAGAATTAGTAGTCACGTGGAAAAATATGGGTTGGTAAGGAGGAGCCAGCATGGATTTCTAAAGTGGAAATGGTGTTTAACTAACTTGCTGGAGTTTTTTGAAGAGGTAACAGAAAAGGTCGATGAGGGTAATGCTGTTGATGTGGTGTAAATGGACTTTAAAAGGCATTTGATACAGTGCCACACAACCAACTTGCAACGTCGATACAAAATTGGCTGAAAAATAGAAGCAGAGAGTAATGGTCAATGGATATTTTTCGGGCTGGAGGAAAGCTTGTAGTGGAGTTCTCCGGGGTCAGTATTAGAACATAAGAAGTAGGAGCAGGAGTAAGGCAATTCAGCCTCTCGAGCCTGCCAACATTCAATACGATCATGACTGATCTCATTTCGGCCTCAACTCCAATTTCCTGCCCCCTCCCATAACCTTTCAACCCATTACTAAATAAAAATCTGTCTATCTCCTCCTAAAATTTATTCAGCATCCCAGCATCCACTGCACTCTGAGGTAGTGAATTCCACAGATTCACAACCCTTTGGGAAAAGTAATTTCTCCTCATCTATGATTTAAACCTACCACCCCTTAGCCTAAAACTATGGCCGCTTGTTCTAGAATGCCCCACAAGGGGGAACATCTGCTCCACGTCCACTTTGTCTATCCCCTTTAGCATCTTACGTACCTCAATTAGATCTCCTCTCATCCTTCTAAACTCTAGCGAGTATAGGCCTAAACTGCTCAATCTCTCCTCATTAGACAAGCCCCACATCTCTGGAATCAATTGAGTGAACCTCCTCTGAACCACCTCCAATGCAACTACATCCTTCCTCAAGGGGACCACAACTGTGCACAGTACTCTAGGTGCGGTCTCACCAATGCCTTGTACAGTTGCAACAACACTTCCCTATTTTTATACTCTATTCCTTTAGCAATAAATGCCAAAATTCAATTTGCCTTCCTTATTACCTGCTATATCTGCATACTAGCTTTCAGCGATTCATGCACGAAGACACCCAGATCCCTCTGCACTGAATTATTCTGAAGTTTCTCTCCATTTAAATAATGCCGCCTTTTTATTCTTCCTACCAAAATGGATAACCTCTCACTTATCCATGTTAAACTCCATCTGCCAAATTTTGGTCCATTCACCTAACCTGTCCATATCCATTTGTAAATGTCTTATTTCTTCATTGCAACTTATTTTCCCACCTATTTTGGTGTTATATGCAAATTTAGCTATAGTACCTTCTATCCCTGAATCCAAGTCATTAATATAGATTGTAACTAGCTGGGGCCCAAGGACCGAATTCTGTGGCACCCCACTAGTTAGAGCTTGCCATCCAGGAAAAGACTTTTTTTTACAGTATTGGGACTATTGCTTTTCCTGACCTATATTAATGATCTAGATCTTGGTATGTAGGGGACAATTTCAAAGTTTGCGGATGACATGAAGCTTAGGAGTGTTGTGAACTACAAGGATGGTGTGGAACTTCAAGAGGACATAGACAAGTTAGTGGAGTGGGCAGATAGGTGACAGATGAAGTTTAATGCGGAGAAGTGTGAGGTGATGCATTTTGGTAGGAAGAACATGGACAGACAATGTAAAATAAGGGGTGAAATTTTGAAGGGGGTGCAGGAGCAGAAAGACTTGGGTATATATGTGCATAAATCATTGAAGGTGGCAGGACGGGTGGAGAGAGCAAGTTAATAAAGCATATACTATTCTGGGCTTTTAATAGGAGCACAGAGTACAAGAACAATAGGATTATGCTGAATTTGAATGAGACATTCATTAGACTTCAGCTGGAATATTGTGTACAGTTCTGAGCACCATATTATAGGAAGGTTATGAACACATTGGGGAGAGTGCAGAAGAAGTTTACAAGAATGGTTCCAGGGATGAGAAACTTCAGCTTTGAGGACAGATTAGAGAGTTGGGACTATTCTCCTTGGAGAGAAGAAGGGTAAGAGGAGATTTGATAGAGATGTTCAAAATCATGAAGGGGCTGGACGGAGTAGTTGGGGAGAAGCTGTTCCCGTTCATAAAAGGACTAGGAACGAGAGGGCACAGATTTGAAGTGATTTGGAAAAGAAGCAAGTGTGACATGAAAAAATCTTTTTCACACGAGTGGTTCGGGTCTGGAATGCACTGCCTGGAAGTGTGGTGGAGGCAGGTTCAATCGAGGCATTCAAGAGGATATTAGATGATCATTTGAATAGAAACAATGTGCAAGGGTATGGGGAAGAGGCAGGGCAATGGCACTAGGTTATAAAGCTCATTTGGAGAGCCGGTGCAAGACATGATGGGCCAAATGGCCTTCTGTGCTGTTAAGATTCTGTGATTCAATATTAACTGTTTCTCTGCCAGATCTGCTGAATTTTTCCAGCACTCTGTTATTTCAGATCTCCAGCATCCACTGTATTTTGCTAATATTTGCTTGATCTTTGTCATTTAAATCAAATTTGAAGACTTAGACATTACTTTAAGGAGCTGTTGGCTCTTGAATGACCAGCATTTGACTGGCACCAGATAATGTATTAGTTAGAATAACTGAGTTGGATTTGCTGCTCCCTTTTTAGCTCTTGGTCCTGGACAGATACCAGGTGGCACTTTCATTCCAGTACAAGCTCGAATAGAGCATAAACACCAAATGTCCAGTTTCTGTCCTGTATACTTATGTAATTCTAGGTAAGGCATGTAATATTGTGATAGCGATGCTCAAGTGAATGAGTTTAAATTTTTAAAATATATCTTTCCTCCCATTTTCTTTTTCCTGCTTTTAAATGTGCTGACTGTTGCTGCAGTATGGTTCCATCAGCACTGTGCACACTTTTTGCTTTGTCCAATTGGTCATTCTTCATACATAAGCCTAGATGATGAGTATCAGCTGGTTATTCCTTATCAAATAGTCCTTGATACCCTCTTTCCAGCAGACCAGAAACATGCACCCTGACTGGATTGCGGTTGTCTTTACTGGCCCAGGGTACTGAATGTCCTTGCTGTCTTAAGATCATATGTAACTTGACATAGATGGGGCGTGCATTGTGTGACCTTTGTGGGTCAATGTTCCTTTGTTAGTAAATGCACTACCTAGAATAAAACTGAGTGTTAAGGATCCTTAAGTTAAAATTTATATCATTTTAAACTAAACTGAGATACTGGTCCAGATTTTTGTGTGGGCTTAGGAAAACCTGACCTGTGCACTTCCTTGCCTTCTAAAATGTGCACCTGACCTACGTATGACTTTACATAGAATTTTTGTCTTTTCAAACAGGAATTGGGTTTGCATTGCATTTATCGACCCACGATGGAGTGCATTAGGTGTGGAGGCAGCCCAGTTGGAAGGCCCCCCCTCAGTACTCCCAACAGAGCAGACCACCTCCCAAAACCATTTAAATGCCCACTAAACCTCACCCTCCTCATCACCCTATGCCACCTCCATGTTCCCTCATATATCCTCCAAAGCCATTCACCCAGTCTGCAAAGCATACAATCCTCAGGAGCCATGCAATACCAATGGGAATTATTTTAAAAACATTTCAAAGAAGTAAATTTCTAACAATCTAATAAAACCCTGAAATCAAACACATGTATCGTTGATACTAGAAAAAAAAGCTACTCCAATGAAAAAAAATGTAATCTTTTAAGTGCCTGTTAGGTTTGTAAACAAACAAGAAAACACATCAAAGGCATAGTCTGTTATTACAGCCACTAAAATGTTCCAATTGTTCTTGGAACAATAGATGATCTGCTGAGCTGAAGCCATTATAAGCCTTTGAAACCCAGCCAAGTATTCATAATTGCTACAGCTGTCATAACAAAAGCTTCCAGCTATATTGCCTGAAACTTAACAGAACGGTGCCCCGTTTCCATTTCAGAGAAGAGTGCCTGTCACTCAGTGGAGGGGAGCAGGTGCAGAGATTTTTTTTCACCTTTCAAAAGCAAGAGTATTTTGAATAGCTGTCAGTTGATTTAAATCACAGCACAAAACAGGACTAACAGAACATTTTAATATATTTTAATGCAATATGACACTTATGACAATTGGAAAAGTACTGTAACGCATGACAACAATTACACAATGCTGATCAATGTAAGGGTCAACTTACCTTTACAGGACAGATCCCAATGATCACTATTAAAAACATATCCACATTACAGTGCAGCATTTAATAGTGACATTTGAAGGTGTTAAAGCCTTTAACACCTGTCAGATTGTCCCCAACTCCTCAGTAGGCTCTCCCTAGTTGTCATGAACTCTCCAGGAAGGTGTTTTTTTTTAAGGCTTCACAAAAATAATGTGCAGGAGGAAATACAATTTTCTGTGGCCATCTCAATGGGGACATCAACCTCTTAAGAGGTGCATGTGTGTTTTGCACCCAAGGCCTTGTCAACTTGCCTAAAAGGAGGCACAGGGAAATTGTTTTCCCCAGCAAAAATACGAAGTTCAGCATTTCACAGCCTGATTTGCACCTCCATTAGGAGATGAAAATCCAGCCCATTGTATTTACAATTAGATTTTGTAACAACTGCAGATATAGAATTGCATTTGTACCTCGGCAAGCAGAATGTCTGACTTGGTAGGGGGAGAAATTACTTCATGATTGTGATAGTTATGCATGGATTTTGGAAGTCATGGTCTTAATGTGTGAAAGCTGTTTCTCAAACTTTTTCTCAAAGTAGCTTACTCAATTTTCTTTCAGGTGCTACAAAGTATAGTGATAAGGAAATTGGTGGCATGCTGGTTTGGTCCCCTTATCATGTTATTCCTGATGTAAAGCGTAAGTAATCTAATAATCATTTATTCTAATTACTGATAAAATATAGTAGCTGTCTTAATTTCTATTCCCACAAATCTTTTTTCGATATGTGAAATTATTCTTCAAATTTGTAATTATTTTCAAGGAGTGAAAATGTTATTAATCTAAAGTTCAGGACCTATGGAAAGTGTAAGCCAGATTCTGAAGTCTGATGCCGGATCACAGAGTTTGGTGAACATCACAATGTTCAGTTTCTACCATAGTCCTAGAACTTTTAAACAGCAGCCTATAGAGTAGTAGGTAGCGAACACTACAGAAACACACGAGTACATTAGACATTATTCAGGCTGTGGAAATGTTCCATGCCGTGGGCATTTTGAATACCAGACTGGTAGATTCAAGTGCGCAAATACTTGCAGAAATTAAATTTATATTTGCAAATACATCAAGTTTCTGATGCAAAACACCTAAAAAAAAAATCTAGTCCCTATAATGAGTTGAATATTTTGAATTTTAATTATGTATAATTTAGTATATTTGCCACTGTATTGTTCAAAGTAAGCTAAATGTTGGAGCAAGATGGGTGTGTTACTTAATCTAATCCACAATGTAAAATGTTGTAGAGGAGAATTATGTATTTTTTAAGGTAACAAAGTTTAATTGTTAAGCATACATAGGCTCATGTCAGTGAGATTAATTGCTTAGTTAGGAATCTTGGCAGATTTAATTTCAGTTTTAGGCTGTAACTCAGAATCCAGCAGTTCAAGTTTTTGCATTAGTAACCAAGCATGAATCTGTGTGTGTTGGATATATAGCTTTTAATACATTACAACACAGTCCCTATTAGCATTGACCATGCTAATCCTGCACAACTGTCTATATCAGACAAATGACAGTAACCATTTGCCATTGCCATTGAATTCGATTACCTAGGTGCCATTATAACACATGAAGTGGATTGGCTGTTTCGGTCCATTCAATAAACGTTTTGTACCTTGTTAAATTGTGATGAACTATTTATTCAAGGAGCTGAGTGCCAAGGGGCACAGTCTATCCATTTATCTTTTTATGCCCCAGGTACAGCTAATTGAAGCTTCCTGACATCTCCACTTGTCAACTGCCATATTTGTTGACAGTTTAAAAAACCAAGGGAGACTTCAGACAGCTTTAATCATATGGTCGCAATTTACAGACTTGACTAAACTCTCATTTGATTTAGTAGCATGTAGTACATCCACCACTTTTAACTAGATTAGGGATCCTAGGTCCTTACCACTTCAAAAATCATAATCAACCAAGTGCATTAGATTTAGTGCCCATCACATAGAGTGGGCAAATCGAGTTTTCATGAACATGTTGCTGGATGTGTTAGGAATTACAATATATTTCATTGGCAGTTTCATGCCCATTTTCTGTTCCTCAGTTCGCAGTTGCACTAAAGTGTCTGTTGCCCATGTTTTTAAAACAAGTAAATGAAAAATGATTGTAGTGAAATGCTAAAGCAGTGTTGTCCAGTGCTTTTGTCACTAGCCACATGTAGCTAATTGGAAACCCAGATAAGACTAATTGCATTTTTGATTATTAAAAAGAAAATGTCATAGATACCGTCACTGAATATTTGACCTCATTACTCATTCTCATGACATATGCATGTGTAGTTTAGTTTTGTTTGTTGGTAGAAAAGCACGTGCAAATGTGTTTGTGATCATTGTTCAGTAACCAAAGCACAAACAATGCTAGATGCTAGAGTGCAATTACCTCTGTGAGTATATGAGATGTATTCTACTAAAGTCAGTGCATGTGTCTAAAACAGTATTGTTTTAGCCATACCTATGGTTCAGCATTTTCTATTGGAAAACACCACTCAAAAATATCAATTTGGAATGCCTATATCCTCTCAATTTCCCTCATCAGTTGTGCTTATTTTTAAGATCTGCAGTTTGAATAGCAGTTGTATTCTGAGCTCCTGTTTTGTTTACTTAATCTGTGGTGAAAGAGACACATCATCACCTTAGCAGCAAAAAAAAAATTGTGTATTGTATGACATAACATTTCTGTCATTATAAACTTGTCTTGTGCAATGCAATATTGGTCAGATAATCACACTCTTACAGATATAAAAAATCTTAAAAAACTGGATACTGCTCAGCACACTCTGATCTTGAGGATTTCTTACCAAACAAAACTTAAAATTAAGGGATTTCGGATTCAATTTATTTCTTTTGCAATTAAACTGTCGGACCTTAAAAGTACAATGTGTTAACTTAAGTGTAGCTTTGTCAAAGCAAAATGCTACATTGTGCATTACATGGTGCATTATTTTGGTAAAAGCATTATATCATCTGATAATTCTGGAGTAGTGTAATACAATGTCCTCTTAAATGTATTACAAGATGGTGCATGTTTGCTGTCATGTGAACTTCATACATGCTGTGTCACGCTCATGTGATGCACTTTATAGATAGTTCAGATGAAAACAGCAGCCAAATTGAACTTGTGCTATAGGAAATATCGAAATCAAACATGCAGGAGGTAGCTAGGAAACCAAGAACTTGTAAAGAACATTGGCTTGGATAGTAATAGGGATGGTTCCTGTAAGCGACATGTGTGGAGGGGTTGAGGGTTGGAGCTTCAGATGGGAAACCCAGAATTGACCCTGAAGGCTCCGCAGTCAACCAGTTGGGCAGGGAACATTCACGGGAACATGTAGATCTGAACCATGACCCCGGGAGGGATCTTCCAAGCCATCTGGGGATGGGATGGGCTTTGATCCAGGACCCAGGGGTCTTTATATGGAAGAGGGATGCTGTTCCAATGTACCTTGGGGAGGGGTTTGGTGGGGAGCACTCTTAGCCTACAAGAGGTTCTGCAAAGGCACACCTCCCTGAAGCTGTCCTACTGAGACCTGAAAAACTTGGCTGCCCACTGTGAAACTTGAAAAGCAGGTTAGATCAGAGGCTCCTGACCTCATTGTTGTACTAAATTTGCCATCCTGCATCTTGGGAATAGCTTGGCTGCCCAACATCTGTCCTGGAAAGCATGGCCTGCAGCAATTAACATTTTCTGTAAAAGTGGGCAGGTTAGAGTCGGGCTTCAGAATTAGAAATAGAAAATTTTCTCCCCACATCTACTGCATTCCACTTGTTTTGCGTATTAATATTCCCCACATCCAGTCTTGAATGGCCAGTCAGGTAAACTTACAAATAATAGTGAACCAATCACTCAGAACATGAGAATTTCCCGAATCCATTTTCTTTATCCTAGCCTGCTGCATATGGGCATGACTAACAATAGTATTTTAACTGTAGGAGGCATTTTGATTCCCCTGTCTGGCAGAAACCAAGTGCTGAAGGAATTAAAAATGAACGGGTCGATTTGCTATTCTTTGACTTTATTGCAGTTGTTTTTTGGGCAGTCAAAATGTCCGCCCAAATGAGGCAAAGCCTCATCTGTTCATGCAAATTAGGATTCTGTGACCTATGTGGGACACCCAGTCTCACCCCACTTGGTGAAACCTGGTCTGCAGCACGAAAGGCTACGTAAGATGTGAAGCGAGGAGAAGCTGGAGTGCTGACTGGGCAGTGTAAGTTTGAGTGATTTGGTTGGTTCGTCATCAAACTGACATCAATGGTGTACAATTGAATGGAGAGAGCAAAGAAATAAAAACTTACAATGGGAAAAGCTGTCTCAGCAGTGAGACAAAATTTGTGACAACAGGAGTTAGAACATTTGTAGACAGAAAATCACAGAGAATTAATACTGTTTTTGTAAGGATGAGAGCATTATACTATGTAATGCACAATGGGCCATAACTTCTGAGCTCCCAAGAGTCGGGGATTGGGGTGTAACCCAAAGATGCGCTGGGGACTCTCTCTTGGTACCTCACAGGTAAGGGCTTGCACAGCAATTGCCCAGAAATGCAAACTTCCTCCTCAGGGCAATTGCCCTCTGCTGGGAAACATCTGAAAATGTGATTCAAATTGCAGAGTGCGGGTGGTTCCAGCTGTGTTACACAATTAGATACCCAGAAAAAGTTAGAATTAGTTAGAACTTCTGAGTAAGTACTTAAAAAACCCAGACCACCCCCCACACTCCCAGGGGACTCACCCCACCCCACAGCTAACCACCTCCCCAACCCCCCTCTGATCTGACCCACCCTGCACCACCCCCACCCCCGGAAGGCCTCAACCTGAGCCCCCCACAGGCCGAACCAACCCCCCGAAATGACCCAACCCAACCCAATCTTCCCAATCTCCGACCCCCAACCCTCACCCCCCAGCCAAGATGCTCACAAGCAGCCTGAGTAAATGAAAGCGAGGTCTGTAAGTTGGATGAGCAGGCTGGCCATGACACCATGATACAGGAAGCTGTTCGAGCATGGGTTGCAAAAGGAAAGTAGTGGTAGTAGGGGGACAGCAAAGTGAGAGGGATTGACACTGTTCTCTGCAGCAAAGAGAGTCCAGAAGGCTGTGTTGCCTGCCCAGCGCCAGAGTTCTGCGCATCTGCTCAGGGAGGGAGAAGAACTTGCAGTGGGAGAGGGAGAATCCAGTTGTTGTGGTCCACGTAGGTACCAGTGACATAAGGAGGAGGTTCTGCATAGTCAGTATGAGAAGCTAGGTATCAAATTAAGAAGCAGAACCTCAGAGGTGATAATCTCTGCATTATTACCTGAGCCACATGTAAAGTGGTATGGGAAAATAAGATTAGAAAGATGAATGCGTGGCTCAAAGACTGCTGTGGGAGAAGTGAGTTCACGTTTGTGGGGCACTGGCACCAGCACTGGGGAAAGTGGGGGATCTACCGTTGGGGTGGTCTACACCTGAACCGGGCTGGGATGAGTGTTCTTGCGAATTGTATAACTAGAGAAGTAGAAAGGCCTTTAAACTAAATGAGGGGGTGAGGGATCAAGTTTGGGTAAATGTGGCAAATCAAGGGCTAGATCCAAGGCAGAGGACCATCATAGTAATATGGGAAATGAGAGTCCTAGAATAGCTGGAAGGGGCAGGGAGATAAAACCTAAGAATATACCAAAAGTTAAGATTAGATGTTACAAAGATAACACAAAGACAAAACTCAAGGCTCTACTTCTGCACATAGCATTCATAATGAAGTAAATGAATTGATAGCACACATTGAAGGAAATAAATATGACCTGACAACCATTAGAGAGCCATGGCTGCAGGATGACAAGGATTCGGTCCTGAATGTTGAGGGCTATATGACATTCAGGAAGAATAGGAAGCTAGGTAAAGATGGAGGGGTAGCACTGTTGATCAAGGATGCATTGGTGCAGTAGTTAGAGACGATCTTGGTTCAGGAGATCAGGACATAGAATAGGTTTGGGGAAGATGAGGAATAGGGGAAAGAAGTCACTAGTGGGAATGGTCTACAGGTACCCTAACTAACCACAATTTAGGACAAAGTATGCAAGAAGAAATATTGGGTGCTTGTGATAAAGGGATGGCAGTAATCATGGGTTTTAATCTACATATAAACATGAAAAATCAGATTGGCAGTAAAAGCCTGGATGAGGAGTTCGTAGAATGCTTTTGAGAGAGTTTTGTAGAGCAGCACATTGTGGAACCAACCAGAGAGCAGGTTATATTAGATTTTGTATTCTGTATTGTGACAAGATTGATTAATGCCCTCAGAGTGAAGGCACCTCTAGATAGTAGCAACCACAATATGATTGAATTTTACACCCAGTTTGAAAGGGAGAAGAATGGGTCCAAGGCTAGTATTTTAAACCTAAATAAGGGCAACTACGTGGGCATGAAAGCTGAACTAGCTGAAGTGAACTGGGATACTAGGCTAGGGGATCAATAGAGAACTAGTGGCAGACATTTAAGGGGATATTTCAGAATGCGCATAGTAAGTATATTCCTACTATGAAAAATTCTAAAGGGAGGACCCGCCATCTGTTATTAACTAAAGAAGTTAAGGAAAGCATCAAACTTAAGGAAAAAGCAAATAACTGCATGAAGATGACTGGCAGGTCAGATGATTGGTCAGAATATAAAGAATGGCAGAGAATGACTAAAAGCTTAATCAGGAATAAGAACAGAGTACGAGACTAAGCTAGCGAGAAATTTAAAAACTGATAGCAAGGGTTTCTACAGGTATTTAACAAGGAAAAGACTAAGTAAAGTGAGTATTGGTTCTCTAGAGAGTGAGAATGGGGAGTTAATAGTGGGTAATAAGGAAATGACAGATGAAATGAACAAATATTTTGCTCTGTATTCACCAAAGAGGATACAAAAATCATTCCAGTAATAGCTGTAAATCAAGAGGTGGGTGGGAGAGGGGTACTTGGTGAAATTGCAGTCATCAGGGAAGCGGTAATGAGCAAACTGTGAGAGCTGCGGGCTGACAAGTCTCTGGGTCCTGATAGACTTCATCCCAGGGTCTTAAAAGAGGTGGTGAATGAGGTGGTAGATGTGTTAGTGTTAATTTTCCAAAATTCCCCAGATTCTGGAAAGGTTCTATCAGACTGGAAAGTAGCAAACATAACTCCTCTATTCAGGAAGGGAGGGAGGCAGAAAACAGGAAACTATAGACCAATTAGTTTGATGTCTGTCATGGGGAAGTGTTGGACTCTATCATTAAGGAGGTTATAGCCAGGCACTTGGAGAAACTCGTAATCAGGAAGAGTCAGCAAGGTTTTGTAAAAGGGAAATCATGTGTAACTAATTTATTGGAGTTCTTTGAAGGAGTAACATGAGCTGTGGATAAGAGGGAGCCTGCAGATGTGATGTACTTGGATTTCCAGAAGGCATTTGATAAGGTGCCTCATCAAAGGTCTTCGCGGGAAATAGAAGTTCGTGGATAGAAGATTGGCTGGCTGGCCGCAAACTGAGAGTATGCATAAATGGGTCTTTTTTTGATTGGCAGGATGTGACGAGCAGAGTTCCGCAAGGGTCTGTGCTGGGGCCTCAAGTTTTCACAATTTATACCAATGATTTAAATGAGGGGAGTGAAGGCATGATAGCTAAATTTGCAGATGACACGAAGGTGGAAAGTATGTCGCACAGAGGACAGAAGGAGGTTGCAGTCGGACATAGTGAGTGGGCAAAAATCTAGCAAATGGAGTATAATGCAGGAAAATGTGAAGTTGTTCACTTTGGCAGGAAGAATATGGATCTTGGGTATAGCTCATGGGTAATCTGGGCTTGGCACAAGGTTGTTGAACTGTAAACTTTTTGTACTTTTAAGACCACAGTTTAGGTGTTCCTTGGGACATTTTAGGATATTTAACAAATGCTATACAAATGCAAATTGTGGCTGCAAATTTGTAATCTGTCCAAAGTCAGCAAATTGCTTGTAGACGTCAGGCTGCAGATCAGAATAATCCAGGTTGAAATTCCTGGCTTTTTTTTTCCTTTTGAAGATTGTTTTGTAGAAGTAACAGTATAATGTTTGAATATTATGGATGTATGGTAGACTTGGAAAAAACGTATTTCACATGGTAGTGCTTATGATGAGTGAATGTTATACTGTTTTCACAATCTGGCAAAATCCAGTTTGACACACTGATATTAGGATTAACAAAATCATAAATACTTTTTAAATAATCTTAAAAAGATAAAGTGACAATCAGGTTGAATCAAATGGGCATCTGAACTGATGTTTGATCTCTTTTTGCATGATTCTGCTAATGAAGGGGAAAGGGGGTGATATTTTCATGGCTGTAAGTATTGAGATCCATCATTTGTAGGACACTTCTTTACACGCAGATTTGATCAATTTTCATTTTCCATTTTCTTTAGTGTGTATTGGATGGATTAAGCATCAGGGCTTTATATGCTGAGGTCCTGAATAAAACCAGAAAATTCTGCCAATTAACTTCAAGTCTGTTAGCATCTGAAGAAACATAGGTCAGGCATAACATCAGACAGATGTTAGAGTAAAACTCCTCTACTCTTTCCAACAATGCACATTAACCTTAGCAGCTGCTCTTTGCTAATCTTTAACGGGAGTATTCTTCTTGCCCATTTCCTCTTGGATATTTGGTGCACTGAACTGAGAAGCATTTTCCTTTTTGAAAGCATTCAATGCCTGGCATTGCTTATACTGCCAGTTAAATGATAAACTTCAATTGAGGCTGTATTTAAAAGCAAACTCTAATCATTCGTCAGACTCTGAAAACATTTTGGATTTGTTGCAACCAGTGGCATTGCATGGATGTCATCAGGGCACCTGCTGCTTTAGCGAAATGTTGGTCTAGTATATTCCATTGAAAACTGTTTAGAAAATAATTGTGCATATCAGTACAAATTTGACAAAAACAAATTTAAAAAGCATTTACAATAAACATATTGATTGAAAGTTACTTCCCCTATGGTATCACTCTCCATTTAGAAAGTAAATTGCACCAGTTTGGAAAGCAAAGATTATTTTACATTTTGAAAAATTACTGTTGTATGTGCAAATTAATAATTGCTAAGGCACATAAATATGTTTTCTATTCAAATTTATAATTGCAAATTCACTGGGTTATCTTCACATGCGATTTTATCAATATATTAATTAGTGCTGTTATCCTCAAACACATTAAGAATATTGGTGGCAGATTCGTGTTCCCTTGGTAGTTTATAACAACAGGCATATTTCCTACTCCATTCTTTATGTCATCAAAACATCTTGATTGTGGCTGGAATTAGTGTCATGCTGCAACTGTGGATGAAGGTTAATTCTCCCTTTAAGAATACCTGATGCTGATGTTGGGCCATGATGATGAATGCCAACAAATGTCTGTATTGTGTAATAATTATTAAAAATTTTGCACTTTTTTTTAATAGTGGATGAATATATTGCAGTAGCAAAGGAAAAGCATGGCTACAATGTGGAACAGGTTTGTAAAAGAAAACTATTCTGGAAGTTGCTTTGGAGGATGGATGCAGTCTTCCTTTGCATTTAGAGCCTATAACTTTGTTTTTTGTTGTCTTAAACTTTTATTATAATGCATGACCATATCAAGCAGAAAGCATTAATTTCATTTTGATGTTTAGATCACTTTAGTAAACTCCCTATTTTAGCTGTCAGATCTAAAAGTTTCCATTCCTGATTGCTACCTAGTGACCTCTCTGTACTTCTAAACATTGGGTGAACTATGCTGCGCTCTGTTGAATTGCGTACTGACACTCTGACCCCAATACTTATGGAAGTTACTTATAGCCACTAGGAAATGTGAAGGTCCTGACAAATTTAACAACTTATTTAAAATTTTTCCTTCTATTTCCTGGTCAGCAGCCAACCAAATCAACAGGCTGACTGGCTTTTGGGCTGCAAGGTCTTTGCTAGAAGGCTGCAGCTGAGAATTGGGGAGCAGGCAGGGAGAAATTGCAGGGAGGCTGAAGTACTAAACATGGGATGGGTCATGAGGTGCCAGTCACAGGGAGGGAGGGTGGTTGCTGCAGGTTAGCCTTGGGGGGTTGGGGGTGGGGGGGTGCTTCTGCTTCTCCTGCCCTACAAGTGGTACTAGAAAAACAATCACTTGCTGGATATGGCAGGTCTTACTTCCCTTTAGCTACTGGATTTCCGGAACCTTGGAAATCTGGCTTGCAGCCGCATTGCATTAAATCCATGCGGCTACTAAAATTTGAGGTGCACTTTCATTAGCATATTTAAATTACTGTACATCCGCTCAAGAACAAGTTATTCACCTGCCTTCCCGCCCCAACCTTCTCAAGTTCCACAGGATATAGGTACGTTCACAGCGGATTGGACTTACATTTCAGACTTTTAAGTTGTTACTGTCTCTTGTCTGGTAGAGGGGTGGTGGGGAGGTGGTTGAAGTCCCACCCTCTGCTGTTATTGTAGCAAAAGGGGCATGGAGGAGAGAATAATTGATTGTGCAAAGACAAATTCTGATATTCAAAACTATAATGGATCAGGGACTGAAATGCCATTTGGAAAAACGTCAACCTTCCCAAGAATCCCCTTGAGTACCTTCATAGTGCTGTGTTAACAGTGCCCCCTTTTTGTTATGGAGAATTGGGAAAATGCTGTGCCTCTTCGAGACAAAAAGTCTGCCCTATATGGAATTTGATACTTGCTTGGATGACAAATATTGCATAAATGTGCAGACAGTTTTCTAACATTTGTTACTTTGTGTATACCTCAAATAGGCTTTGGGAATGTTATTCTGGCACAAACACAACATTGAGAAGTCATTGGCGGACTTGCCTAACTTCACCCCTTTTCCAGACGAATGGACTGTGGAAGATAAGGTCCTGTTTGAACAGGCCTTCAGTTTTCATGGAAAAAGTTTTCACAGGATTCAGCAAATGGTAACTATACCTTTGCAAATTATTTCATAAATTTTAAGGCAACATATTTGATACTGAATTCAGGTTGAATTCTGGCAAAAGGTAATAGACCTTTCAAAATTATGAATTTTGATTATATTAATACTAAAGCAAAATACTGTGGATGCAGCATTTCAGGTCGATGACCTTTCATCATTATGGATCAAGCTATTCCAGTGATGAGAAATTTCAACCATTTGGCAGAATTACAACTTCAGGGAAATGGAATTCAAGCCCTCTGCTTGCCTGGGGGCGCAGTCATTCAGCTCCCCTCTCCTGAATCTGTGGCCATTCTACCTGACTTTGTGATTGGGAGATGTAGAAGCCAGATCCCCCAACCCCACCCTTGCCCATGAGCTGCTACTGCCATGAGCAACTTGCAGAGTACTTGCCTGCACTGGAACATATATCTGGTGCTGCCTCTGCTGCTGGACTTGGGTGAGATCAGGTTTAGGGCTGGGACGTGGGCTAAGAAGTGGACTGTGAAGAACTTTGGGTGTTGTTGGTGAGGGCATGGCTGGTCCAGGGAATGGAGCAGGGCTTGGGGTTTGTACCCTTAGCCCTGACAGCCACTTTCTTTCCCTCCAGCTCTCCCACATCTGGGCTAGGTGGATAAATCCAGGGTAGGGGGAGGGTGGAGAAAGAGGAGGGCATGAGTGAATGTGGCTGGGTGAGTGAGTGGGCCCAGTAGTTGAGGGAGGGCGTGAGTGTGAGGGGAGGCAAGTTGGGAAAACGGGTGTCTGTATGTGTGGCGGAGGTAGAAGAGCTGATTACAGTTTGTATGGTGGGAGGGGCTTCATTGAGTCTTGTCACCATGGAATATGGAGAGTTTGGCTGAAACCTACATGAGTACATAGAATAACAGTTTTGCAAAGTACTTTAAAATCACAGATTTTCATATTTATATATTATTAGATGTTGATCTATAATAGGTGCATTTTACAAAGCATTGCCTTGGTCCTTTTCTTCACTTTGCATGTACATATCCAATAAGATCATGTTCTGGTGTTAACATGGACTTCATCCTGTAATACATGCACTAGCTGCATTGATTGCTGAATTGTTGGGATCAATTGGTGATTTTATACCGATTCTTTGGTCCACAGCCTTGAGGGTAATAAAAGGGAAGACTGATGTTCCCACCCATTTGAAATAGTCTAGAAGGATTTGCATTTCACTATAGATCATACAGTGCTATAATTACATGATTCCTTGTCACAAAATTTTCAGGCCTTTTTGTCTTTGGCCACTGTCACTTATTAACTACTCACTGCATAAAGTTGTTCTCAGGGAAGTTGCTATATTCTTGCTTTTAACAAGATTGACCTCTTTTATTTCAAGAGAAATAGGTCTTAACCTGTCCCCCCCGTCCCACCTGGCAGAAACTATGGGTAAGGGGCTAGGGGACAGTTGCCTAGTGATAATGTTACTGGGCTAGTAATTCAGAGGCCCAGGCTAATGGTCTGGGGACGTGAGTTCAAATCCTACCATGGCAGCTGGTGGAATTTAAATTCAATTAATTAATAAATCTAGAATTAAAAGCTAGCCTCAATAATGGTGAGCATGTAACTTGAATTGGCATAAAAACCATCTGTTTCACTAATATCCATTAGGAAAGTAAATCTTCTGACCTTACCTTATCTGGCCTATATGTGACTCCAGAACACTCAATGTGCCTCAGCTGTACCAAACAGCTGCAGAAAGGGCAAATAGGAGTAAAACTGGACACACTACCTGGCATTGACCTAGGCATTGGAAACAACAATGGCACATGCTGCCAGTCAACCCGGCAAAGCTCTCCTTAATAATATCTGAGGGCTCCTGCCAAAATTGGGAGAGCTGTCCTACAGACTAGTCAAGCAATAGCCTGACATAGCTATACTCAATGAATCATACCTTTTATAGCCAATGCCCCAGACACCACTATCACCATCCCTGCATATGTCCTGTCCCAATGGCAGGACAGACCCACCAGAGGTGGCAGCACAGTGGTCTAAAGTTAGAAGGAAGTTGCTGTGGGAGTCCTCAACATTGACTTTTGGATACCAGAACAATAAGTCAAACATAGGCAAGGAAACATCCTGCTGATTACCACCTACAACCCTGTCATAGCTGATGAATCAGTACTCCTTCATGTTGAACACCATTTGGAAGAAGCACTGAGGGTGGCAAGGGCACAGAATGTACTCTGGATGGGGGACTTGGATGTTCATCACCAAGAGTGGCTTGGTAGCACCGCTACTGACCGAGCTGCCCACGTCTTGATGGACATATCTACTAGACTTGACCTGCGGCAGATGGTGAAAGAACCAACAAGAGGGAAAAACCTATTTGACCTCTCCCTCACCAGTCTGCTGTCACATACGTATCTGTCCATGACAGGATTGGTAGGAGTTAACATCGCACAGTCCTTGTGAAGATGAAGTTCCGTCTTCACACTGAGGATACCATCCATTGTGATGTGTGGCACTACCACCATGTTAAATGGAATAGATTCAGCACACATCTAGCAACTGAAAAGTGGGCATTTATTAGGTGCTGTGGTCAATCAGCAGCAGCAGAATTATAACCAACCACAATGTGAAACCTCATGGCCTGGCATATCCCTCACTCTGCTATACCACCAAGCCAGGCAATCAACTCTGGTTCAATGAGGAGTGCAAGAGAGCATGCCAGGAGCAGCACCAGACAGAGCCAAAAACGAGGCACCAACCTGTTGAAGCTACATGTATGCCAGATAGCCAATACTTGCGATACACAAAGCTAAACGATCCTATAAACGAACTGATCGGTTCAAAGCTCTGCAGTCCTTTCACATCTGGTTATGAATGATGATGGACAGTTAAATAACTGGAGGAGGAGGTTGCACAAATATCTCCATCCTCAATGTTACGGCAGTCTCACTTGTCAGTGCAAGAGACAAGGCTGAAGCATTTGGAACCATCTGCAGCCAAAAGTGCCAAGTAGATGATCCATTTCTGCTTCCTCCTAAGGCTCTCAGCATCACAGATGCCAGTCGTCAACCAATTTGATTCACTCCACATGATATCAAGAAAAGGCTGAAGGCATTAGAGAAGGCACTGAGCCCTGACAACATCCCAGCAGTAGTACTGAAGACTTGTATTCCAAAATTGCCACGCCCTTAGCTGAGCTGTTCCAGTATAGCTACAACGCTGACAGCTACCTGACAATTTGGAAAAGTGCCCAGCTATGTCCTACCTATAAGGACATGAGGACAAATTCAATCCGGCCAGTTACAGGCCCATCAATCTACTCCCTATCATCAGTACAGTGATGGAATATGTTGTTGACTGTGCTGTCGAGCGGCACTTACACAGCAGTAACCTGCTCACTGATGCTTAGTTTGGGTCCCGCCAAACATGAACAAAAGAGCTGAACTCAATGCAGGATTTGACTAAGTGTGGCATCAAGGAACCCCAGCAAAATTTGATGTTACTGTGAATATGGAGTAACCTCTCCACTGGTTGGAATCAGGCCAATCATCTCAGTCCAGGATATTGCTGCAGGAGTTTCTCAGGGTAGTGTCCTAGGACCAACCATCTTCATCAATGACCTTCCATCCATCATAAGGTCAGAAGTGGGGATGTTTGCTGATGATTGCACAACGTTCAGTGCCATTTCCAACTCCTTAGATACTAAGACAGTCTATGGCCATATGCAGTTATCCCTGGACGACATTCAGGCTTGGGATGATATTACAATCCCTTTGAGGATACATAAACCAAATGAAGAAATTACAAACAAGATTTCTCCTTTGGTGCCTTTGTTTTAACACAAATCAAAATGAACTTAACTTAAACATAAATTAACAGGCAAATCATGGTCTGTACAAACTATAAATTACACATGGAATAGCAGATACAACAAAGATGGCTTTTCTAGGCAGTGGACTCCACTGTTCAGCACCAATCTCAGCTATGAAGTTCTTTCCAGCTCAGGCCTTCCTTGGGCAGAATTCTAGTCCTTTTCCTTCAAGGAGGTAGTTGATTTCCCGTAGGCAACATCTTCCGCCTAAACAGGATTCTGCCCGTGTTGTCTTCTGCACAATGGCGCACTTGTTTCTGGACTTCTAAATTCTCAGCTTCCCTTGGTCATGGTAGTGTGGATCTACCAGAACTGCCTTTACATTTGCATGGAATGACTGATTCTGGATGTTCATTCAGCTCGGCAGGAAAGAAACACCAGCTGTCGTCTTAAATGTGCTTTCAAACTACTCAGAAGACCAGATCCCCCCACAATACTTGCTGACCACTTGTAGAGTAAAGGGTTAACTCTTAATGATAGCTCCTCACACTCATGCTCAGTACCTATGTCACAATGATGTCACTTACAGAAGGAAAATAATGAGAAGCCTCTTGTAGAGTAGCTCTAGCTATGTCTCCCTCTTGTAAATAGTTAGTATGTAAATAAAGGTGTTTCCAACAAAAGATCCAGCAAGATCTCTTCAGGTGTAAGAAGCTAATCAATCCCAAGGTAAAACCATGGTAACCAATGGTGTCTGCAGTGACTGCACCCACAGAGAAACAGTGGAAAATTGCGGGAAAAGCCTCAAGTGGAAGTGCAGCAATAGTGCAGCACAACAAGTGAAGGACTTCGAGGCCAACCCAGCAACCACACTGGAGACAAGAAAATAATGAGGGCAGCCCAGTGACTGGCAAGACATGCAGTTTGAGAAAAAACAACTTCGAATCAGGGTGAGAAATGGTTACTACTTTGCTCTTACCAGAATCATTTCAAAATTTAGACGGCCCCCAGACAGGCTGAGGAGTGGCAAAATTGGCAAAGATATTTTACCCGGTACCACAACGCTTCGCCTTGCAAGTAAAGGGAACAAAGATCAAGTTAGCACTTTGTTGTATTCTGTTGTGAGCATAACAGTCGTGCTGGCCAGATGGGATGAACGAAGAGACAGCCTCCTACAAGGACGTCATCGGAGCCTTTCACTCATATCTCAGTGTTTGTGAATTATTGTCATTGAGGGGGTGAAATTTAATCAGCACAGTCAAAAATGGGGTGAAGGGGTACTGCCTAGACAAAAGTTGAGAATATGGAACATTAACTGACAACCTGATCAGAGATAAAGTTGGTGTTTTAGATGAATCTCTGACTTTTTACAATCTTGGGTACATTTAAATTTAAGCAAAGCTGTACAACTGGGCAGACAGGCCTAAGAGCAGAGGTAGAATAAAGCTTTTGTCAGAGATACGAGGAAAATTTCCAAAACAGCCTGATGAAGTTGTTCAGTTTGTCGTTCGTAAAACCAAAAGCATAGCAAGGCAACAACCGGGGACATACCCTGAAAAAGCGCCAACTGCCATTTTCCAATGGCCCGGCTGTGGTGGGAAGAGGGTCCAGAGGCGGGAAGAGTGCCCCGCCTGAATTGCATGTTGCCATGAGTGTGGCAAGTTAAAACATTTTAAAGTGGTCTGCCGTTCCGGGAAATCTGTGTTTACAAGACAGGAGGAGAAATCTGCTAAAGGAGCTTCACTAAAGAAATTCAAGATTTTGACAACCAGGAAATCATCATCTTAGAAGAAATAAAAGAAAATAAAAACAATATTGAGTGCTGACGTTGATGTGAATGGACATCTGATTGAATTCGAGCTAGATACAGGAGCTGGCGCCTTAGTGTTATCTGATAGAGTTTCATGGCTGAATAACATGACACTGTAACTGTCCTCTATTCAACTCCAAGGACCATAGGAGAATATTACAGACCTTTCACCTTTCTTTGGGGACAAGCTAGAAGAAGCAGGAACAAAATGCACCAAGAATGGTGGAGACCACTGCGAGATCGTATTCTATACCTTAATTTGCTCTTTTAGGAAAGAGTGCAAGAGAATGAAGTTGCCACTGAGGCAGATGATCTGTTGGAAGAAGAGGTCCTGGCCCGTACTACACTCTGGCTCCACTGCCAATAATTGTGAAGTCTTTGTCCTCTCTTTTGAGGAGAATTACCCTTTTGTTAAAGAAGGTAACAGGTGAATTTGTCTGCTTATTCCACTGAGCCCATCGATGACATGCAACAACAACAATAACATGCAAGCAGCCAACAAAAAGCTATCCAGGGAGAATGAGACGCTTAACCCCAAATTGGAATAGTGAAAGTTCAGAGGTTATTAGGCAAGCCATGGAAGCACTCAAGCTTTCTTTCGGTAAGGAAGCCGAGGCCCAAACTACAGAGTTTCTACAGCTGAGTATCTGAGAAAAATTTAGTCGAGCATCAAATGGAGCTTGAAAATATTAAAATTAAACATGAGCTGGCAAAGTCTACCTACCTAAAAAGGAAGGCTGAACTACAAACCCAGCATTTAGCAGTCACACAGCACTAGCTAGCCATAGAGAGGCATTACACATTGGAAATGGTGCATCAAAAAAAAGTGAACATATTGCAGCATAGGAGTGTATAAATGCAGTATCTCATCTAAGGAAATGGCCACGCATCAGACAAAAAAGTTGGCTACAGAGCAACTGCACGAGCTGTCTTTCCTATGACTATTGAGATTCATGTAATAAAAATGTCGGACACTTTCAAGCAAGTCTGCAAACCAGAGCACTATGCAGGAACCTCCTTTAGATCCCAGCCCTGAAGTTTATTCAATGTTTGATGGTGCAATCCTACTTTCTGCAGTTGACCCTGAGATATTGACTGCAATGGAGCAACCTCATGCTGAAGCAAGGATGGAAGCGATATGCCTACCTATAGGAGAAATTCCTACCCTATGAGTGGTAGGGAAGTCCTTTCCTTGCCTCCACCAGTAACTTCAGGATGTTCTTTGTTCTTCTTTTCATCCATCAGATTCATTCCTCACTCAGGCATTGAATCCTTCTCTTGTCGCAGCAGAGGTGAATGATACAACTGCAAAGTTCTTCATAGGAGCTAAAAGTGTTTCATTTTGTTAAGCTGTTGCTTTCGCCTTTTGCCAGTGTACACTGCAGGAGACAATGAGAGGGAGAATTTCATTTCGTTCCTTTTCAAGGGGTGGTGATCATTCAAGTCCTGGAAGGTTCTCTCTCAAATCAGTTTTTCCTTTATTGGTCTTCACTGCCTTTACATTCAGGTCATTGTATGTAATCACAGCCAAGGAGTGAGATGTCGAGTGAGGCTGCTTTCCCAGCCTACCAATGTGTTTGCCTTCGATGGTGACAATAAAAGAAAATATATGTCCTCCAGGAGAGCCAAGAACACTGTTGGGGATTGACGCCTTTGGCAAAATTGACTTCGGGGTGGAGGTGTAGGGGGTGGAATTCGGAGTTGGATGGGAACTTTGAATAGTACATAAGGTTTACAGTTTGTGGAAAATGTGAATTTGGGTTGTAAAGGGTTAACTTTAATAGCTCCAGAGCATGTGCGTGAGACACTATGTCACAGTGATGTCACTCAGTGAAGGAAGGTGACTGAGAAGCATCTTAAAGCGTAGTTCCAGCTATGTTTTAGCCTTGTTTAACCCATGTAACTGGATAGTATGTAAAGGTGTTTTCAACAAAAGATTGTTGCCTCCAGCAACATCTCTAGTAAGAAGCTAAAGAATCCTAAGATAAAACAATGCCAACAAAACCACCTCCTCTGCCCAGCTCTTCTTTCTCTCTTTGTCTGCCATATTACTTCTGCATTTTAATTTGCTTCTTTTTTTAAATTCTTCCATGGGATGTGGGTGTCGACGGCTAGGGCAGCATTTATTGCCCATCCCTTATTGCCCTCAAGAAGGTGGTGGGGAGCCACCTTTGTGAACCGCTGCAGTCCATGTTGTGTAGATACACCCACGGTGCTGTTAGGAAGGGAGCTTCAGGATTTTGACCCAGCAGAAGTGAAAGAGCAGAGATATAGTTTCGAGTCAGGATGGTGTGTGGCTTGGAGGGGATTTTGCAGGTGGTGGTGTTCTCATGCATCTGCTGCCCTTGCCCACCTAGGCAGTAGAGGTAGTGGGTTTGGAAGGTGCTGTTGAAGGAGCCTTGGTGAGTTGCTGCAATGCATCTTGTAGATGTACATACTGCCACTGCGTCAGTAATGGAGGAACTGAATGCTGAAGGTGGTGGATGGGGTGCTAGTCAAGTAGGGTGGTTTGTGCTGGATGGTGTCAAGCTGCTTGAGTGTTGTTGGACCTGCACTCATCCAGGTAAGTGGAGAGTATTCCATCACACTCCTGACCTGTGCCTTGTAGATGGTGAATAGGCTCAGTAAGTGAGCTACTCACTGCAAAATTCCTATCCTCTGACCTACTCTTGTAACCTCAGTATTTACATGGTTGCTGGTACTGCTTCCATGACAAGGGTCATCAGCTCATGAAGACCAGTCTTTCTTATTATCCAAAAAATTATAATTGATCTCTTTACTAGTGATACAAATGCTTAAAATTCCTTTTCAAATGTTTTTAAAAACAATTGCACATTCCCAAACGTTTAAGGTAATTACAAATTTTTCTTACTGATACTGCTTCTGGGTGAAAGGCCACCACACTGTTATGTGGCATGCAAGTTACTTGCCACTTAAGTGCCATGCAATGACCATTGCCAACAAGAGAGGAACTAACCATCTCCCCTTGATGTTCACTGGTTATTACCATCGCTGAATTCCCCATCATCATCCTGGAGGATTGCCATTGATAAGAAACTTAACTGGACCAGTCATATGAATACTATGGCTACAAGAGCAGGTCAGAGGCTGGGAATTTTGTGGCAAGTTACTTTCCTCCTGACTCCCCAAAGCCTGCCCACCATCTGCAAGACACAGGTCAGGGATGTGATAAAATATTCTCCACCCTTGACTGGATGAGTGTGAGTGCAGCACCAACAACATTCTAGAAAGCTCAACACCATCCAGGACAAAGCAAACCTGCTTGATCGGTACACCATCCGTCAGATTAAACGATCATTCCCTCCATCACCAATGTATAATGGCAGCAGTTATCCGAATTGCACTGCAGAACTCGCCAAGCCTCCTTCAACAGCATCTCCCCAACATGTAACTTCAACTATCCAGAAGGACAAGGGCAGTAGATGCATGGGAACACCACCACTTGCAAGTTTCCCTCCAAGCAACATACCAACCTGACCTGGAACTATATCGCCTAACTCTATGCCAGGGCTCCTCGGGCCATGTTTTCCTTGCTACCATGCCTGCCAACCCTGATGTCAGTCCCGCTGGATTTTGCTAGGAAATTAAAATAAACCCCAATATCTGTCATTGATTCAATTGGAGAACATTGAGATGATACAAAAGCAAATGATATAGGGCAGGAGCAAACCATTTGATCTTTTGAGCCTGATCCATCATTCATTAAGGTTGTGGTTAATCTGACTGAACTCCACCTTTCCACACCTGCATATCCCTTGATTCCCTTAGTTATTGATAGATTTTTGGATACTGCCTCGAATATACACAATGACTGACCATCCATAATTCAGGATTCCCCTGTCAGGAGAAACATCCTCCTGGTATCTCGCCTGTCAAACCCTTGAGAATTTTATACATTTCAGTAAGATTGCTTCTAAACTCTAGTGAATATAGGCGCTGTCTACTCAACCCTTCTTCAAGGCAATTCTTTCATCCCATGAAGCAGTCTAGTGAACCTGTGCTGCATTCCCTCTGAGCCTAATATCGGTCCTTGAGTAAGAAGGTCAAATTGTATACAGTGCTCTAGGAATGATCTCACAAGGCCCAATATAATTGCTGCAAGACTTATTAACTCTTATAATCCAAGCCCTTTGTTATAAAGACTCATGTACCGTTTGAATTTTTAATTGCTTACTGTAACTGGATATTTTTTGCCGTTTTATGTACAAGGATACCCAAAGACCTCTGAATACTAACATTTCCCAGTCTCTCACCGTTTAAACATTATTCTGTTTTTTTCATTTTTGCTAATAAAGTGGATAACTTCATACTTCTCCATATTATGTACCATCTGCAACATTACTGTCCATACACTTAATCTAACCCTTTGCAGCTTCTTTGCATCCTTCCAGAGCCCACTTTCATTCCTAACTTTGCATCAGCAGCAACTTGGATGCATTATGCTCAGTCCCCACATCTGAGCTGGGGATATGGATTGTAAATAGCTGAGGCCCAAGCACTGATCCTTGTGGTGCCCCACTAATTATAACCTACCAACCTGAAAGTGACCCATTTGTTCACATTCTTTGTTTTCTGTTCATTAACCAATCCTACTACATTATCCTCCATACTGTGAGCCCTAATTTTGTGTAATAATTTCTTGTGTGGCAGCTTATTGAATGTTTTTTGAAAATTCAAATGCACTACATCTACTAGTTTCCCCCTTATCTATCTTGATAGTTAGATCCTCAAAAAACTTATTTGCAAATATGATTTCTCTTTCATAAATCCATATTGACTCTGCACAGTCATATTATAATTTTCTAAGTGCCCTGGCATTGCGTACGTAGTAATAGATTCTAGTATTTTCCCTACTACTATTGTCAGGCCTTCTCGCCTATAGTTCCCTGTTTTCTCCCTTTTTTGAATACTGTGGTTACATTTGCTAAATCTCTGAATTCTTATAAGTAAAGGTTGAAGGAATTCTACGAGAGGCTTAAGTTCACTGGATAAGAGTGCTGAACATGAAACAAAATCATTAGCAACGATATAAAATTATCATTCTACGTAGATCTTTAATTTACTTGCAGACTAGAGAACCATTCTAATAACCCATGTCCAAATGCAGAAAGACCTGGACAATATCCAGGCTTGGGCTGACAAGTGGCAAGTAACATTCGCACCACACAAGTATGAGGCAATGACCATCTCCAGTAAGAGAGAATCCAACCACCGCCCCTTGATGTTCAGTGGCATTGCCAACACTGAATCCCCTGTTATCAACATCCTGAGGATTACCATTGACCAGAAACCGAACTGGACTAGCCATATAAATACTGTGGCTGCAAGAGCAGATCAGAAGCTAGGAATTGTGCAATGAGTAACTCACCACCGGACTCCCCAAAGCCTGTCCACCATCTACAAGGCACAAGTTAGGAGTGTGTTGGAATACTCCTCACTTGTCTGGATGAGTGCAGCTCCCACAACACCCAAGAAGCTTGACACCGTCCAGGACAAAGCAGCCTGCTTGATTGGCACCACATCCACAAACACTCACTCCCTCCACCACCGACGCACAGTAGCAGCAGTGTGTACCGTTTACAAGATGCATTGCAGGAATTCAACAAGGCTCCTTCGAAAGCACCTTCTAGATAGATGGGAACACCATCACCTGGAAGTTCCCCTCCAAGTCACTGACCATCCTGACTTGGAAACATATCGCCGTTCTTCACTGTCGCAGGGTCAAAATCCTGGAACTCACTTTCTAACAGCACTGTGGGTGTACCCACACCACATGGACCACAGTGGTTCAAGAAGGCAGCTCACCACCTCAGCAGCAACTAGGGATGGCCCAGCCAGTGAACCCCACATCCCATGAATGAATAAAAAATAATCATGTTTCTGTATAGGTGAAGCTGCTCTAAGTTTCCTTGACTTCTCTTGCCACAGGATAGTGGTGGCTTATTAGTGGTTCAGCATTAAAATTCCTACCTCTAAGCAATATTTATCTTTCTTTCATTTTTATCCTGTTCCTCCCTTGCTGTTGACTTACCTGGTTTTATAAATTCATAGGCCAGAGTTTTACGTGTTAGTTTTGGGCATGTGACTGACCTGAAAGAACATTAAATCGCTCCTGATGATGTCATACACACGTCCTGATGTCATCGTGCACTCGCGCAATATTGCGGGCAGTGGGCACATGCAGGAGTCGGCCAACAACTAATCAGCCGCGAAAGGCAATTAAAAGGGCAATTGACTAGAATTTTACATTGTGCAATTTTTTGGTTGGTGCATGGGAGACAGGGGTAGATGGCCATCCCATTTTTTCACTTTCCTCATCCAAGGGCAGGATAAAAGGGGGCAGGAGCATTGACTCAGAGTTGTTAGGAGTTCGGGTGAGAGTTTGCTGTTGCCTTATTGTTGAGATTTCAGACCTTTTTCCTCTGGTTTCTTCTGAAGTATTGGTTTCTCCTGAAGTATTTGTTTTGTTATCCTTGTTCTGAGGACTCTTTTGTCAACTCTGTTGGATCATTTCTGCCCACTGCAGCCTTCAGTGCAAAGGACAGTGCCATCTGTATCTCAGTAGATCAGGATTTTGTACTCCACTGAGGGCACCATCTCTGAGGAGGAGAGATGGGCAGAAGGGAAAGGAGGCCATGAGTCCGCAGGCAACATCGCAAGGAGAGACCTTTGGGAGGAGAGGCGCAGGGACGGGGGGTATAGGGGCAGCAAGGCAGACAGGACCCCAGAAGACACTGCTATCCTGCTGCCAGAGTGAACAGGCAGCAATCCAGCTATCTCAACATATCTGAGCTCCAATGCCGTTGGAGGCTTCGCTTCTCTAGGGCCACCATGACATCATTATGCCAGATTATTGGGCCGGAGATTGCCTCCAACAGTGTGGGTGGGCACCCAATGCCAGTGGCTCTGAGGGCCACATTAGCCCTCAATTTTTATGCATCCTGATCTTTACAGGGAACAATGAGACACTCCACACAGATCCCCCAATCGGCTTTCTGTAGCTGCGTCAAGCTTGTACCTGATGCTCCGTTTTGACGGGTCCTCACAGTCATTCATTACCAGATGGATGAAGCCAGCCAGGCTGTGTGAGCCAGAGACTTCACAGTTGTTGCTGGGTTCCCCAACATCCAGGGTGCCCTAGACTGCACTCATGGCCATCAAGGTGCCAAGGGGTCAGCTGGTGCCTTTGTGAATTGGAAGGGTTACCACTCGATGCATATGCAAAAACAGTATGTGACCACAATCCAGATTCTGCAAGTCTGTGCAAGGTACCCTGGAAGCTCCCACGATGCAAACGTACTGCAACACCCAGGTGCCAGGGTTGTTTGTGGCTGCAGCTTGGCTGCATGGATGGTTGCTGGGTGACAAAGGGTATCCACTGAAAAGGTAGCTCATGACCCATTCCGGCACCCTAGGCTGAAGAGAGGTATAACTGGAGTCATCCCTCCACAAGGTTGTGGTTAAGATGACAATAGAACTACTGAAGTTGAGGTTCTGCTGCCTGGACCATTCTGGGGGTTCCCTGCATTATCCTCCAGATTGGATGTTGCTTATTGTCGTGACCTACTGCGCTCTGCACAATCTGGCACTGGCAAGGGGAAAGCTGCTTGAGGATGATACCGAGGCAGCTCCGCGTGCTTCAGCGGAAGACTCTACAGATGGATCAGATGAGGAGCCCGGGCAGACACAGTTTGAGGACGAGGGGACATATTTGATTAACCTTCAGAGAGGTAGGGACAGCAGGGAGGTCTTGATTCAATGAACATAGGAACAAGGAGCAGGAGTAGACTGTTCAGCCCCTCGAGCCTGCTCTACCGTTTAACAAGATCATGGCTGATCTGATAACAACCTCAAATCTGCATCCCACCTACCCCCAGTAACCTATCACCCCCTTGCTTACCAAGAATCTATCCACCTCTACCTTAAAAATATTCAAAGACTCTGCTTCCATTGTCTTTTCAGGAAGAATGTTCCAAAGACAACCCTCAGCGAAAAAAATTCACCTCATCTCTGTTCTAAATGGGCGATCACTTATTTTTAAATAGTGACCCCTAGTTCTAGATTCTCCCACAAGAGGAAACACCCTCTCCACGTCCATCCTGTCAAGACCCCTCAGGATCTTATGTTTCAATCAAATCATCTCTTATTCTAAAATTCAGCGGATATAAGCCTAGCCTGTCCAATCTTTCCTCATAAGACAGCCTGCCCATTCCAAGTATTAGTCTGGTAAACCTTCTCTGAACTGCTTCCAATGCATTTACATCCTTCCTTAAATAAGGTGACCAAAGCTGTACACTACTCCAATGTGGTCTCACTACTGCTCTGTGAAACTAAAGCATAACCTCCCTACTTTTGTATTCAATTCCCCTTACAATAAATGATAACATTCTATTAGCCTTTCTAATTACTTGCTGTACCTACGTACTAGCCTTTTGTGATTCATGCACTAGCACACCCAGATCCCTCGGCATCTCAGAGCTCTGCAAACTCTCACCATATAGATAATATGCTTCTCTTTTTTTCTTCCTGCCAAAATGAACAATTTCACATTTTCCTACATTATAATCCATTTGTCAGATCTTTGCCCATTCACTTAACCTGTCTCTATACCTTTTTGTAGCCTCCTTATGTCCTCTTCACAACTTACTTTCCTCCTTATCTTTGTGTCATCGGCAAATTTGGCAATTATCCCATTCATCCCTTCATCCAAGTCATTCATATAAATTGTAAACAGTTGAGGTTCCAGCACTGATCCCTGTGGCACACCACTCATCACATCCTGCCAACTTGAAAAAGGCCCATTTATCCCTATTGTCTGCTTCCTGTTAGCCAGCCAATCTTTTATCCATGCCAATATGTTACCCCCTATACCATGAGCTTTTATTTTCTGTAATAACCTTTGAAGTGGCACTTTATACAATGCCTTCTGGAAATCTAAGTACACTGCATACACTGGTTCCCCTTTATCCACAGCACACATTACTTCCTCCAAGAGCTCCAATAAGCTAGTTAAACATGATTTCACGTTCACAAAACCATGTTGACTGTGTGTGATTACCTTGAACTTATCCAAGTGCCCTGCTATAGCTTCTTGGGACAGGCGGTAACATAGTGATATTATCACTGGACAATTATTCCAGAGACCCAAGGTAATGCTCAGGGGACCAGGGTTCAAATCCCACCACTGCAGATGGAGAAATTTGAATCCAATAAAAACCTGGAATTAAAAGTCTAATGATGACCATGAAATCAATTGTCACGAAAACCCATCTGGTTCTTTAGGGAAAGAAATCTGCCACCCTTACCTGGTCTGGCCTACATCAGATTCCAGACCCACAGCAATGTGGTTGACTCTTAAAAGGGATGGGCAATAAATGCTGGCCGAGCTAATTTTAAAAAAAAAACATTTCCCTATGAGATATGTTAAGCTAACTCGCTTTCTGTCTCCTTCCCCTTTTGGAGTTTGCTTTCTTCCAATCTAATGGGTTTTGGAAAATTATAACCATCTCATTTCTTTTAAGACCCTAGGTTAAAGTCCATCAGGGCACTTGTCAGCCCGCAGTTCCAACAATTTACTCTCTACCACTTCTTTGGTGATTGTAATTTTCCTGAATTCCTCCCTCCCTTCCATTTCCTGATTTATAGCTGCTTCTAGGAAGTTACTTGTACCTTCTATAGTGAAGACTGATGCAAAATACCTATTCCATTTCCTTGTTTTGCATGATCAATTCTCCAGACTCACTTTCTATCGGACCAACACTCACTTTGTTAACATGTTTCATTTTTTAAATATTTATAGAAACTCTTCTGTTTTTATATTTCTGGCTAACATTCTCTCATACTCTAATTTTCCCCTCCTTATTAATCTTTTAGTCATCCTTTGCTGTTCCTTACGTTCTGTCCAATCTTCTGACCTTCCACTGATCTTTACACAATTATATGCTTTTTCTCTAAGTTTGATGCTATCTTTAACCTTTCTAGTTAACCATGGATGGTGTGTCTGTCCCTTGGACTTTTTCTTACTCGTTGGAATGTATCTATTCTGTTTATTCTGAAATATCTTCTTAAGTGTTTCACACTGCATTTCTATTGACCTACCCCTTAACCTAATTTACCCAATTCACTTTAGCCAGCTCTGCTTTCATGCGCTCATAATTACCCTCAGACCCACTCCTCTCTCCCTCAAACAATGTAAAATTCAATCATATTATGGTCACTGCCAGCTAGGGGCACCTTCACTATGAGATCATTAATTAATCCCACCCCGTTGTACAATACCAGCTCTAGTGTAGCTCTCTGGTTGTCTCCAGAACACGCTGTTCTAAGAAACTATCCCAAAAACGTTCTATGAACTTCTCATCTAGGCTACCTGTTCCCTTTCTGACTTTCCAGTCGATATGTACATTATCTATGTGCCTTTCTGACAAACTTCCATTATTTCTTCCTTGATGTTCCACCCTACCATATGGTTACCATTAGGGGGCCTGTACACAACTCCCACAGTGACTTCTTGCCTTTACCATTTCTCATCTGTACTCAAACTGTTTCCACATTCTGGCTTCCTAAACTTGGGTCATGCCTCTTTATTGTGCTAATACCATCATTAACTAACTGAACCACCCCTCCGCCTTTTCCTCGCTTCCTGTCACAGAATCTCACAATGCAGGAGAGGCCTTTCGGCCCATCGAGTCTGCTCCGACACGTGAGAAACACCTGACCTACCTACCTAATCCCATTTAGCAGCACTTCGCCCATAGCCTTGAATGTTATGACGTGCTCATCCAGGTAATTTTTAAAGGACCACCCTCCCACGCAGCACATTCCAGACTGTCACCACCCTCTGGGTAAAAAGGTTTTTCCTCACATACCCCCCTAAACCTCCTGCCCCTTACCTTGAACTTGTGTCCCATCATGACTGACCCTTCAACTAAGGGGAATAGCTGCTCCGTTTTCAACCTGTCCATGCCCCTCATAATCTTGTACACCTCGATCAGGTCGCCCCTCAGTTTTCTCTGCTCCAACAAAAACAACCCAAGTCTATCCAACCTCTCTTCATAACTTAAATGTTTCATCCCAGACAACATCCTGGTGAATCTCCTCTGCACATCCTTCCTGTAATGTGGCGACCAGAACCACACACACTACTCCAGCTGTGGCCTCACTGAAGTTCTATACAACTCCAACATGACCTCCCTACTTTTGTAATCTATGCCTCAATTGATAAAAGCAAGTATCCTATATGCCTTTTTCACCACCCCACTAACATGCCCTTCTGCCTTCAGAGATCTATGGACACACACGCCAAGGTCCCTTTGTTCCTCAGAACTTCCTAGTGTCATGCTGTTCCTTGAATACTTCCTTGTCAAATTACTCCTTCCAAAGTGTATCACCTCACTTTTCAGAGTTAAATTCCATCTGCCACTTATCTGCCCATTTGACCATCCCTTCTATATCTTCCTGTAGCCCAAGACGGTCAACCTCACTATTAACCACCTGGCCAATCTTTGTGTCATCCGCAAACTTACTAATCCTACCCCCAAATAGTCATCCATGTCGTTTATATAAATGACGAATAATAGGGGACCCAGCACAGACCCCTGTGGACACTGGCTTCCAGTCACTAAAGCATCCTTCTGTCATCACCCTCTGTCCCCTACAATTAAGCCAATTTTGAATCCACTTTATCAAATTACCCTGTATCCCATGTGCATTTGCTGCCTTTATAAGTCTCCCATGTGGTTCCTTGTCAAAGGCTTTTCTGAAATCCATATAAACTACTTCAATTGCACTACCCTCATCTACACACCTAGTCACCACCTCAAAAAATTCAATCAAATTTGTTAGGCATGACCTCTGACAAAACCATGTCGACTATCCCTGATCAAACCTTGCCTCTCCAAGTGGAGATAGATTCTCGCCTTCAGAATTTTCTCCAATAGTTTCCCTACCACTGACGTGAGACTCACTGGTCTGTAGTTCCCTGACTTTTCTCTACAACCCTCCTTAAATAGTGGAACCACATTAGCTGTTCTCCAGTCCTCTGCCATCTCCCCCGTGACCAGAGAGGAATTAAAAATTTGGGTCAGAGCCCCTGCGATCTCCCCCGTTGCCTCCCTCAGCAGTCTGGGACACAAATCATCCGAACCTGGAGATCTGTCCACTTTTAAGCCTGTCCACACCTCCATTACCTTGTCACTCCCTATATCAATTTGCTCAAGAGCCTCGCAGTCTCTCCCCCCGAGTTCGATACCTTCACCCTCATTCTCTTGGGTGAAGACGGAAGTGGTATTCGTTCAACACTCTAGTGATGTTCTCTGGCTCCACCAATAAATTGCCCCCTTGATCCCTAATGGGCCCTACTCTTTCCCTGACTATCCTCTTCCCATTGATACACTTATAGAATATCTTGGGATTTTCCCTACTTTTACCAGCCAGAGCTTTCTCTTATTCCCTCTTTGCTCTCCTAATTGCTTTCTTAAGCTCCACCCTCCTACACTCTTTAATATTCAGGTCCCAATCCACGTCCTTCTGAAACCATGCCTCTGTAATGGTTATCAGATCGTACTTATTTATTTCTGTGTGTGTTCTTCGTTCAGCCATTTTGTTTCGAATGCTTTGTGCATTCAGATGCAGAGCCTTTAGTTTTATTCTTTTTATAACCTCTAGCCTCATCTGTTGATTCACTGTTAGATTTGTACTCTCTATCCCTTCCTGTCAAGGTCTGTTTTTTGTTAATAATACCTTTCTCTTTTGCTTTGTTTCTACTCTATAATTTACCGCATCTTCCCAAATTTGATCCCTTTCTCCCCCCCCACTACTTAGTTTAAAACCCTTTCTACTTCCCTAGTTATGCGGCTCACAAGAACGTCAGTCCCAGCATGGTTCAGGTGTAGACCATCTCAACAGTACAGATCCCACTTTCCCCATTATTGACACCAGTGCCCCATGAACTGGAACCCACTTCTCTCACACCAGTCTTTGAGCCACGTGTTCATCTCCCTAATCTGATTTGTCGTATGCCAGTTTGCAAGTGGCTTGGGTAGAGATTATGATCTTTGAAGTTCTGTTTCTTAATTTGGTGCCAAGCTCCTCATACTGACTATGCAGAACCACCTCCTTTATCCTGCCTATGTCGTTGGTACTAATATGGACCACAACAACTGGGTCCTCCCCACTCCCACTGCAAGTTCCTCACCAGCCCGGAGCAGATGTCCCGAACCCTGGCACTGGGCAGGCAACACAGCTGTCTGAATTCACACTCAGTGCTGCAGAGAACGGTGTCAGTTGCTCTGGCTGTACTGTCCCCTACTACCATTACTTTTCCTATAACTCCCCCCGTTCGAATGGCTTCCTGTACCATGGTGCCATGGCCAATTAGCTCATCCACCTGGAAGACCCCACTCTCATTCAGACAAGCTAAAAAAACTCAAACCTGTTGGACAATTACCAAGGCCAAGGCTCTTGTACTTCTACCCTCTGAGTCCCCTTATCTGCCTCACTTGCAGTCACACCGTCCTGCCCCTGACCACTGACCAAATCAGAAGACCCTATCCTAAGGGGTGTGACCACCTCCTGGAATAGTGTGTCCGGGTAACTTTGCCCCTCCCTGATGAGCTGCAGTGCCTGCAACTCAGACTCCAGCTCAGTAACATAGAGCCAAAGTTCCTGCAGCTGCAAGCACTTATTGCAGATGTGTTTGCCCTTGGATCCAGAAGCTTCCACATCCTACAATTGCAGTACATCACCTGCACAGCCATCTCCAATTATGTATTAATTAATAATTGCTAATTAATTATAATTAATAGAGCCTACACCTCCCCAATAGGTTTTGGCACTGCCAGTAAACTTTACAATATTGATAAAACTAATAATACCAGTTACTGGTTTACCTGCTCCTTCTGCACCAAAGTGGAAATCAAATACTGGAGGCTGAAAAGGAGTAGAAGAAAAAAATACCTCCTCCCTGCCCTTCACTGAACTCCCCACTCAGCACACTTCTTGCAGTAAACCTTACCTAAAGCATCTCTTTCCCCCTATGTACCAAATTCCCACTTTGAACCAAATTCCCAAATGTACTCACTCAGTTGTCTGTCTCATTCAAGCCGAAGTCTCCCCTCACTGACCAAGAGCCTCTTACTCTTTCAGCTAGGCTGCGAAGGCTTGGCTTCTGCCTCAGTGCAAGGGCGCTGCCTCTGTCACACACATTTCTGAGAAGGCAATGCTGTGACCCCAATGTCGCCTCACAACCTCTGCCCCTGCTGTCCATCTTAAGACACTGATGAGGCCTGTGCCTATGGAAAACATGAGGGAAACTCGGCATTGAAACAAGATCTTGCTTTATATCTTTACCAAAGTTGCAAACAAGGAACAAAACATAAAACAATTATCAAAGTCACACAAAAACATTCAGGTAGCACTGATAAAATGAACACGTCACCCGTGAAAACCTCATCCTGTCCTGATGGTGCTTTAAACTTACACTTGTGAGTGCTACGCCATGGTGCTGCCCATCACCACCCCCTCAATGGCAGCGGCTTTGGAGGCAGATTGCTGACACTGCTGTTGTGTTGTCCCTGATGACCTTAGTGGTCGTCCTCTGGCAAGCAGGGCCTCAGCAGGCTCCGCCTGGGACTGTGAGACCAGCGACCTGGCTGGGCACTTCTCAGTTGTCACGGCCTCAGAAGATGCCACAGTCACTGGCAGAGGGGTGGAGGAGCTGCCACCCTCGTCCAGAGTGCTGTGAGAGGAGTCCACAGAGACGACAGGCAGCTTATCCATCAATGTGAAGTATGTCTGGACCTCCCTGCTCACCATTGATGGACAGACACTTAACAGAGAGACTAGGTGCCTCATCCATCTCTCACACTGGCAGTGACCTCCTGAGGTCACAGCGGTGTATGGGCATGCAAGTTTGAATGTGACCCGAAGAACCTCTGATTCTGTCCCTGGAGCTTCCTCTCCATGAGAGTCACCCAGGTTGTGTATTCGGTGCTCAGAGTCAACGCATCATCACTAAATGTCTGTGTAAGCATGACAGTTGCTTGCCAAAACAGTTGCTGAGGCACTGAGTGGCCAAGCGATGGATACTCTGGATTTGAACTTCTCAACGGAGGGGCCAGGACCCTGCCTTCTTGCACACTCCCCCGTTCTCTCAACTGCCCAGTGTACTCTTACCACCCTTCCAGACCCCTGCCTCTCTTAGACCTGTTGACCTTGCTCCTCGCTCGCATTCCATGTCCTGGGCGTCCATCTCAAACCTGATCAGGATGGAACCCCACCATCATTCGTGTGTACTCCAAACCTGAACTGGATGGCACCCCACCATCTGTTCGTGCGCTCTCCAGCACATTATGGCTTCTCTTCTGAACATAAACAAGTGCATTCACTGGTTCACCCTCTACCTGCATCACCATTCCAGCCTGGCAATCCCCCGCCCCGAGAGCCAGTTTGAGCTGCCTATCACATTGGCACTTCTCACCCTTCTTTACACATAAGGTGAGCAGCAACATCTCACACCCTTGACAGGCACAGGGATATGTGCCATTTGGCACTCAGCATCTCACACCCCTGAGCACCACGATTTACAGCCACCCTCCAAGACACAAATGCTCAGTTCCATGCCAAGTTGGTACTCATCCTAGCAGAGCATAGAAGATCATTGAACCATTTCGGGCACTAGAAACTAGATCCATATGCGGCATGCCACATCATGCCAGCTCAGCTGGGCAGCCACCTCTGTACAGGCCTCCTTTGGCTGGTGGTGTGGCCTCCTCTTGTCATTCCACTGCATGAATATTTCATGCTGGGCACTCTGCCTCCACTAGGGCGCACAGGCAATTGCCTACGAATCATGGGGCAGAGTGCCCACCAGCATTGGCATCCCCTGCCTGCCATGCTCACCAGGTGCTGAGGCCATCACTTAGGCCAAATCTTTCAGTCTGTTGTCGACAGCTCCATTAGCTTCTTCCCCAACTCCTAACAGGCTTCTGGGAACTGACTGGGCTCGTTTTATATCCCCCTCCAGGTCACCATTCAATCCGGTGCCTGTCATGCTCCCGCCAGCAGTCCTACACCAGTGTCCAGCCCTTAATTGGCCAGCCAGTATTAAATCATGTTCTGACGTTCACAGGCGGAAGCGGACATCACAGCCACTTCCCAGCCCACTGATCACGCACGAAATTTGGGGAATAGTTTGCAAAGGTTTGAGCCTCAATTGAAAATATTGCTGAGAATATTGAAAATATTATTTGACACTGAAAATCTCGTCAACTGATCATTGATATGCTGTGCTTGTTGTCCAACCCCTGGTTTTTCATTTTTGAGATATTTTAACGTTTCAAAACCATAACCAGAGATGAAAATGATAATGATTTCTCTCAAGCATGTGAATATTCACTGACCATATGCTGGGTGCATCAGTCTTTTGCCCACCTTGAAATGCTGCTGCCATCAAGGACTAAGAGAATGCAGCATATTGTTATGTGAAGTATCCTTTTTAATGGAAATTTTTGAGTAATTATCAATTCAGGATATGGACCATATTTATTTCCCTCATCCTGTTCGCTTCCCCTTCCCAAATCCATTATAGTGATGGTGTATACAATAGGGGAGGTGGTGGCATAGTGGTATTGTCACTGGACTAGTATTCCAGAGACCCAGGGTAATGTTCCAGGTACCCAGGTTCGAATCCCACCATGGCAGATGGTGAAATTTGAATTCAATTGCCGATTGTCATAAAAACCCATCTGGTTCATTATTGTCCTCTAGGGAAGGAAATCTGCCATCCTTACCTGGTCTGGCCCACATGCGACTGCAGACCCACAGCAATATGGTTGACTCTTTAAAATGCCCTCTGAATAAGGGATGGGCAATAAATGCTGGCCTAGCCCAGCAGTGCCTGCATCCCATGAACAAATAATAAAAAAAATTACAATATCATTTTTTTTAATTGATTTCCTCTTGTATCATATCTCAGCTACCAGATAAGTCAATTGCAAGTCTAGTGAAGTACTACTACTCCTGGAAAAAAACTCGATCACGAACAAGTTTAATGGATCGGCAAGCACGAAAATTAGCAAGTAGAAACAATCAAGATGAAAGGTGGGTCAAGTTAGATAGTTATTATGCTTACTACTTTATAAAGCTTAATATGTGTACACTAAATTGTAGTGTTTTAGATCAAAATCAGGAAATAACATTGAAGTTCATCTGGTCTAGGATATATCAAATTCTGCAATACATTTCATACTCTTCGCAAATTTTTCATCAGGTACTTATCTCGCTCTCCCCTGAAGTTACTTGTTCAATCAGCCACAACTGCCTGCTTTGGATGTATTCACTACTCAGTATAAAGTGGTTATATCCAAATGTACTTTTCATCCTCCCTCTTCTATATAAATTTGAGGCTACTCCCTCATGTAGGATTTATGTTAAACATATTGATTATCTTGACTATATATTTTAGGATCCTGAATGTACTTCAATAAAATCATTCCTAAACTGTATCTTCTCTCACAAACATTTTCAGCTTCTGCAGTTTCTACTAATTACAGATCTTAACATATACTAACGCAAATTTGCACTTATATAATGTATTTAACACAGTAAAACAGCTCACTGTGCTGTACAGGAGTATTTATCAAACAAAATTTGACCGTGAACCATATAAGAAGATATTAGGACAGGTGGCCCAATAGCTTGGTCAACTAAGTCATTTTGAGAGCTTTAAAGGAGGAGAGAAAAGGGAAGACACAGAGATTTGATGAGAGAATTCCAGAGTGTAAGAGTTCTGATAAAAGGCCATTAACTGCCTCACCACAGATTTTGCCAGACCTGCTGAGTATTTCTGGCATTTTCTATTTTTATTCTAGAGCTTAATGCCCAGGCAGCTGAAAGCATGACTGCTTTTGATGGAGCAAAGAAAATCGGGGATGAGCAAGAGGCCAGAATTAGGAATGCAGAGATCTTGGAAGTTTGTAGAGCTGGCTACAGAGATAGGGGTGAGACCATGGAGAGATTTGAGAACCAGGTGAAAATTTTAAGATGGAGCTGGAGGCCTTGCCAGAATCAGAACCAGTGTAATTCAGCAAGCAGAGGGATGAAGGGTAAATGGGATTTGGTGCAAGTTAGGACATGGGATGATGGGCAAATGGGACTTGGAGTGAGTTAGGACATGGGCTTTTAAATGTGTTCAAGTTTGCAGAGGTGCATTACACCCTTTTAAATACTGGGTTGTTTATTTTGTAACATATGATCAAAATTGTGTACAGTACTCCACATGCAACCGGATCAATTGCAATATGTATAAACAGCTCAAATCCTCTCTAGTCAACACTGATCACACCAAATTTTGATATTAATGCTAAAGGCCTGATGCTATAAAATATATTTGTCTTAAAAAAGAATTGCACTAACCATTTGAAATTACCTAGATGTCTTATTCTCATCTAGTTGAATTAGTTGAGCTCTAATTTGTAATATTAAGAGGTGGTAAGAACTTCAAAATCAGACCAGACCCATTCAGATTGCGCAAAACGATATTGCCGAAACCACTATACAATAATTTCATTTTTCCACAAATGCAAATATCTTCAGTTCAAAGTAAAAATTACAATTTGTGCGATTAATCGTATTTAGAAAATTGAACTTTAAATACCTTCCTTATCATGTTTAGTTTGACTTCTCATCCTCTGTTGAACCCCTTCACAAGCAGTTGATAACTTCAGGGAAAGTATCTCAGGTAAAGGAAAGGAGTTACTAATTGCATCCATGACTACAATTCCCAAGATCACAGTCTCAGCTAGTGCACTGTAAAGAATTATTTAACATTCATTAGAATAATTATTTGTTCAAATTTAAATGTTTTCTCATGCTGTTTCAGGATTTATGAAATTATTTTAATTGCAAACAGACTAGGAAATTAATTTAGTAGCATTTTTAACTAAAATGTTATATTTAGACTTCAGTGAACCTAGCTCAGAGAAAGAGACAAAAGGGGTAATCATTCTTAAAATTTGAAAACAATGAATTTTTATTAAAAATCAGTAATTATTTTGGTGTAATTTTCAGTGTGTGCCTCTACTTAGATTATAACACTGATTGAGTTAGTTATTCAAAATAGTTTGTAAAGAATCTGGAAGGTACAGTTTTAGAACATTTTTTAAAAATAAGTCAAACTCCGAGAGGGATAATAGCATGTTTCTTTTATTTATACTGAGAATTCAAAAACAAATGTTATTCATGGATTAATTAAACAGCTGTGTTAGCTGTTTATTCAGTGGTAGTGTATTTGGAAAGCATGTACAAGGAACCAAATAATAAAGAAATGCTTCATTGTCTTTGAGCAGAAGTTTTGGAAGATACACAATTTATTTTGCAATGAAAATGTACATTCCTCCTCCTCCTCTTCCACTCCAACCCAACTTTCAACAGCATGAGGATAATCACAGGAGGTAGTGTCAATTATGCTTCACATGTCTGCGTTTCATATAAAATATGAACCAGTCACAACTGAGCAGTATATTTTTTAAACAGAGAGAAGTTAGTCATTTGTTTTTGACCTTCACATAACACCAGCCTCTCCAAATAGAGCTTCCAAGAGCAGTTGCCCTGTATTTGGCCTCTGAATGTACCTCTTTAGACAACTTTTCTACATGGAATATCTGAACAGTGGCTTTTAAAAGAGCAGACCAGGTAAAAAAACTAAACATCAAAACCTCTCCACACCTCTGTTACCAATGTGCAATGCCATCAGTGATCAGTAACTTTTATGCTATTTGGTACAGAAGCCTAAGTGTATCAATATCAGTTAAGATATTTAAACTATATTCTTGATTTTAGTGATGATGGAATGGAGGAAGGAGCTGCAAATGACGTTACTGACAGTGATTATGATCCCACTAAGGAAACTAAGAAAGAGGTGAGAAATTTTGAACGTAACAAAGCCAGATTTTCAGCTGAAGATTCATTGAATGAGACTCTGAAAGTTCCTTGTCCTGGATGTGGTGATGTTAAAAGTTAAAGTTACAGAAGCTTGCTGCAGTCCACCTTCACAGTCAGATTTTCAACACTGAGACCTCAATGCTTTTAAGCCTTTGTTGCAGTTGCCTTTTAGATTACTTATTTCTTTACAAGTTAAATATATATGTTTAACCTTCAAAGAGTTAAAAACCTTCAGAGTTAGTTCAGTTCAAAGAGCAGTAAAGCTGTTATTAATTTTAATTAGTGACATAGTTTTCCATGAATGCCTAAAGGGATCAAACTGATAAATATGGTAGAAACTGGGACAAGAGTCCATCTTGCATAGTGATCATCACTGCTTAATACTGCTACTTCGAAGGAAATTCAGAGTGGAATTTAATGTAATGGGAGTCTTGCCCATTGGCTGGCGAACCAGCGAGAGTCCCACGTCGCCTCTTTTTGGCAATTTGGTACTTAGCTGGGCAGCAGCAGACCTTCCCTGGGGTCAAGTACCCAGGGCAGAGACACACCTGCCAAGACCTGCCGGCCAGTCAGAGACTGGCAACTGTTCATTGCTCAGCAGATTCAGAATACATGGATTATGTGGAGGTGGTGGCTGCTGCCAGTATTGCACCCACTCGAGGCCCAGGATCTCTAAGGGACCCAGGCCAGAGGTGAGTGATGGCAAGAGGAAGATCGTGGGTTGGGGTTGCAGGGAGAGGGGATTGGCAACAAGGGCAGGGATGGCCCTTTGCGCCCACCCCTCCCACCCACCCACAACCAAGCTGAGTCTGTCGATTAGGCATTGAGTGCCTTTGCATGAGGGTCCTTCATGGAAGCCTGCAAGCAACTCCTTAGGGTTAGCTTTTTCAGGCTTCCAACATGGTGAATCTCCTGCCAGCCACCGATGGTTGAATGCCAGTGGTGGCGGGATGAGAAAGGGCCTCAATTGGTGGTGGGGCAGGAAGGCCGTCCATGAGTATTTCTGCCACAAACTTAAACGGAGCAGATGTAGGTAGGTGGTGGGGCCCCACCCATCATCCGCTCGATTAAATGCCCCCACCGCCTCCAAACTTGCCCATGGGGGAAGGGTATTAAATTCTATCCTCAATGTCTCCAGTCATACTTGCAAAAAACTAACATTTGCAGGAATGCAGTGTATAGAAAGCACAGAACAAGAAAAGGCATTTAACCCAGTATGCTCTTTCTTTCATTAGCTGTGCAGGGTAAACAAATGGAAACTCTGCTTATGTGAATTCCTTGCTGATTTGGTTTGGAGACTTTTAAATATGGTGATGAATTTTTACTTATGCTAGGTATCCAGCTGACCAAGGAAAAGGAAGGGAATACTTTTTTGTTAAGCACCTGAAAAAAGACCAGTAATTATACAAAAATAGAAACCTGGAATAGGAGAGAAATATGCATATTTCCTGATTCCCTTATTCCTGATTGCTGTCTACTGATCTCGGCTGGAAATATACATGCAGAAATTGCCTGAGAATAGGTCACTTGGCTGTGATGTCCTCCACCTTTCATTAGCTTGCAGACATTCATTACTCAAGTTCATGTCAAGAGTAACTATTTGTACAAGGTACTGCAGGGTAGTCAACCTAGCAAAAGTTACCTTAAGAGACAGGTAATTGGAGAAAATCGGTAAGGAAAAATAATCTGATGGCCTTTAAATGTTCCTGCTTCATTAAATTAGCATTATTTTTTTCTCCAGGTTTTATGATTTGTGCATTAAGAGTTGTGTATTTGAGGGAAAAAAATTACGTTGCTGCAGTGGTTTTCTGTAGATGGTGAGAGAGTATAGTAATTACACAATTTCACTTTGGCACACGCTCCCCTGTTTCTTCTAACCTCCTTTGCTGGCACGCAATGCTTTTGTGTTTATGGAGCGGAGCTATGAAGCAAAGTAGAACTGTTCCATAGCTACTGGACAGTCTGTGTAATCCATGTATTCTGAATCTTGGTCATAAAAGAAAACTGACTAATTGAGAGCAAAGCCAACTTGCTCCATTGTCTAAAGTAAAAGCAAAATACTGCAGATGCTGGAAATCTGAAATAAAAACAAAGTACTGTAAGGTCTCAGCAGGTCTGGCAAACAGTTCCGAAGAAGAGGCATATCGGACTCAAAATGCAACTCTGGCCTGGATTTTCCAGCCCCATCATGATGGGACCTGCTGCATGAGATCTGGCAGCCCAGCCTAAAGTCCATTTACTTTGGGCGGGACTGGATGATCCTGGTAGCAGGCAGGGCTGATATCTGGCCCTCTGATTCCCTCACCTCAGATGTTGCCAGACCTGCTGGATTTTGCCAACATTTTGTTTTTATTTGCTTTGTGGGCTGCCTTCCAAATTAAGTAAATCACTTATTATAAAAATCATTATAGCATTCATCCACCTTAATGGATGCCTGTTCTCTTTCTCCCACTTCAGAATAGAAACAAGCTGGTTCCTATTTTTTAGGATGCAGTAAAACAACTATGGAGAAATGCTTAAGCATAAGATGTTGCAAAACAAAAGAGGGTAATGGGTGGGTACCACCACACACACCCAATTATGTGCTGGAGATAAATTGAAGAGAAGAGAATGCCTTGAAATGGGAAATGAGAGCAAAATATTAGCTGGAATGTTATAGAAACAATGCAAAATAGTTAAAGATAAACCTTGAGAAGCATAAAAATGAATGAGTTGCACTGCCGAGGGATTGGAAGGCACAGCAGTTTGCGTCTCAATGTCTTGTGGCTCATTTGTTATAGCACTGTTTTGTATGATAAAGAATGCAAGTCTGCCACATGTGACAACCTATCACCTTTAAGAGTCTGTAAATGATTCCACTAAGAAAGCCATTCACCTAAAGTTTTTGTTTGCCTAATATGAATTGCACACTGTCGCACTAGAGTATACGCCAATTACCTAATCATGAGAACTCAGCTTTGTTTAGCAAGACTCAAGACTTCAGGATCTTTATCCCAACTATGCACAGAGGTACCGCTGGAGTTAAACCAACTGAACCCATGCAAGTTGCCAACAAGCGGCATGATTTTTTTTTGCCTCTTGCCCTCCCCAGGACCGCCTTAGCATTGACTTTCAGAAGTATCTAGCGCTAATGGGAAGAATCACAATCCCAGTGACAGTACCTGAGGTCAAATCTTTTAAGGAACCAGGCTGGCTAATCCATCAACACACTGACCTTGCCTGTCTTCAGAATTGGATGTTTGAATTTACTACAGAGTACACATTTGTTTTCTGTCTCCCATTGCCAGATGTCATCTTTTAAGCCAAAATGACCCCAAAAAGAAACTGCCTGGGTGGGATTTTCATCTTTGAAACAGAGTTGGGCCATTTCTTGATGTCACGATCCTGCCTCCTGCCCAGCAGTGCCTGTCCGCACAACTTTCATCATGGGGTGTTGGGGACAGGCTGGAGTAGGGATCACTGAATCCCGAAGCAGGGCAGAGGCAGGCAGATGCTGAGGTGCGCGAGCTGGAAGACTCGACACTGGACATCAACCCATATCCGTAGCTGAGTGTAATACCCCCTAAAACCTCATCGCCTAACCCTCCATGACGCCCTCTCATCCCCCATGCCTGCGCACGCCACCCCCATACCCATTCATCCATTCCTGTGCCCACTTACCGCTGTACTCCTTCAACTCTTCCCCCTTCTCTCTTTCCCCCCCCGACCTCCCAATGCTGACTCACCCAGTATCCACTACGTAGAAAACTGCTCAGCCCTATAATAACATTGGGAAGTCTTTGATATGCTTACAAAACTACCAAAATAAAGTCTTTTCTAAAGACCTGTTCAAAAAAGATTCCTTTTAACTGGTCATGAAACTCAAAACAAATAAACTCGTAGTCCCCTTGATAGGTGTGTCAAAATAATAAAACAGCATGTTTTATTACACTCCTAAGTTTGCAGCTGAAAGGGGAACTATGCAGTCTAATTTACATTAGAAGGGTATGCAGTGTGATATGGTGGCTTGTATCTTAGCAGTTAGAGTTGGGTATTGAGTTACTTATAAAGTCATGTTATCTTTATATTTCACAGGATTAGTGCATAGAATTTAGGTTTTTTTGCAATACAGTAGGTGGCAGTAATTCACCAAAGATGTGTGAATTTACCAGAAACTGTCATCCCTGCTGAGCTAAATCCATTTGTCTAATGCAATTCTATTGAATGACTGTCAAAAACCCCTGCTGAGTTAAATCTATTGGTGAAGTTTGGAAATCGGGCAAGCATTCACAATGGGATTCCATTACACAGCTATATAATCAAAGACTCCAGAACTAATTACATTAAAATCTTTGAAAGCCCTCAGCCATCTGTTCAAACTTGAAAGCAGGGAACATATGTCTGAGCAGCACATCAATGAAAAGATGAACTCAGGGGAAAATTGAGACCCCACAATGGAGCCGGCAATGGCGGGAATGCTGTGTGCGGGCTGGCTACCTCAAAAAAAAACACAGTGGAAATCCTGGAACCAGGTCCTATCCATTGTTTTAAATCCTGCCCATCTCCGTTCCAACACACGGGGAGGCATGAAAATCTGGCTGTTGTCTCCTCCCCCATCGACAAAGTGGATGGTCACTAGATTTTCAGAAAAATAAAATAACTGGTGTTCTGCAAGATACAGTTCAAAATATGAAAATATATTAAGTGTTAGTTGCAAACACTCATTGTTTTATAATAGTGATCATAAATTTATCAATGATGAAACAAAAACAATACCTAAAAATGTGAATTTAATTCTTAGCTTGCTGCAAGAAAGCATAAGTAACCTTGTCTTAACACCATAATTATTGTAAAAAAAATTAAACCGTACTATTTTGAATGGAAGCTGGGATAATTCTTCTTTGTGATTCACTGACCAGAGTTGTGTGTTTTCAGGATTTTGTACTAATCAAGTGCTGAGTACTATCGCAACACCTGACTTATGGTGAGTGTAGGGGAAATCATTAAAATTAAGTTCAATCATGTGATTTCTGGATTTCTGGAAGTCTCATTGTGCTACTACAGGAATGAATGTGCTGTCCTAGAAATCCAGAAGTTCTGTTAATTGGCCTTACCCAACCCTTCAGCTACTCCAGGTTATAAATGCCTCCTATCTGAAACTTGGAGAAAGCTTGGATTCACAGATGATTACATTTTTTGGCTCTTCTGAATTCAGTGTTAAAAAGAAAGAATCTCACTATTGAGACCTTGTTTAAAATTTGAAGTGACACAGTCAGTGATTATCATTTACCCCTTATTTTTAGCACACATTTGTTGTTTTTAGAAATGACAGTTACATGGTTAAAACGATGAAGTGGAATTGTTTTTAGTTAAAATACTGTATCATTTTTGATAACATCTTTATAATTTCTGTAACTCATTTTACTTACATTTATATAATCTGTTAGCATGTCAGTATCTCAAAGCACTTCACACAATTAATTTTGAAGTGCTATGACTGTTATCTAGGCAAATTCTCTGGGTGAGGTTGTCAAAATTCAGTGACATCACCTGGGGATGTATTGAACAACTAGATAATTTAAGAAGAATAAAGACTAACTGAACATAATCCTATTTTCATTATATTAGCATGATAGTTTGCTTTTCTTTTTAAGTGGAGTATGTTTTGTCTCTTAAAATACATGTAACATCTACCTGCATTCTGATGTTTATTTTTCTGTTAGGGTAATCCTGATCCACCTGTGCAGGTCAGCAGAGTTGGTTCAGTCAGACGTGAGCTTCCAAGTTTGCAGCATCGTCACCACCCTCTTCGATCCAAGTGCCGCCCACCAAAAGGAATGTATCTTAGCCAAGAAGATGTTGGAGCCATGTCCTGCAGCCCAAATGCAGCAAGTACCATTCTTAGACAGCTTGATATGGAACTAATCTCATTGAAGCGCCAGGTATTTGGATACCTGTAGTGTAGTTTTAAAACTCCCAAGAAGTAAATTTTGTTTCTTGTCTACCATGTATAAAGTAACCTGAACTACAGAATAATTTTCATAACAAAAGCTATAATCTTATCACTGCTAAATAAAGATGGACTTTATACAATTAATCCAGCAAGTGTTAATTCATACTTGAACAAATGTTTAAATTAAAACTTAACTTTTATTTGCATTTTAAGTATCTTCGCTTTCTAATCCAATAATGTCAAGTGTCAGCTTGGCCAATTTGTAGCACTCTTGAAGATCATGTGTTCAAGCCCCACTCCAGGGACTTGAACACGTAATCTAGGCTGACTCTTCAGTGCAGTACTGAAGGGATATTGTATTGGCATAGGCACCAATGGTGAGACATTAAAGCAAGGCCACATAACTTGTTCAGGTGGATGTAAAAGATCCCATGGCTCTACTCCAAAGAGCGGAGTTCTCCTAATGTCTTGACCAAAATTTATCCTCAAACAGCATCACCAGCCAGATGAATCGGGCATTTACTTATGTCCATGCTTTTTGTGAGACCTTGCTGTATAGGAATTGGTTATCATGTTTGCTTGCCTATGTAGCAACAATAACTGCCTTCAAAAGTAGTTCATTGGCTATGAAGCACTTTTGGATTTTATGAAGTGAAGAAAATCTTGGAAGCTTTTTTCTTCCAACCAGAATACCTCTTAATGAGTGTAAATGAGAAAGAAATTGCATTTACATAGTGCCTTTCATATTCTCGGGACTCCTTTCTCAAGCAGTATGTTAGTAGACTTACAAAGGTGGATTATTTGCTAGATCTGGTTATGAGTAATGAAATAGAAGAGGTGGTATGAGCACATTACGACTAGTGATCACAATATGATATGGTTTAAGATCCAACTGGAAAGGGAAAATGATCAGTAAAAAAGCTAATATTCCAGATCGGATTGGAGAAAATTTTAGAAAAATTAGCATGCTAGCTCTGGTAAGGCGGTGGGAGAAATTGGCACGTAAGCTGTATAACAACAGTGGGATGTTTTTAAAAAGAGATCAAAGTTACAGAATAAATATATTCCATTAAAAAAAAAGCTGCTGGTAGTTTTAGGATGCTGTGCATAAATACTGAGGTGAGAAACCAATTAAAATTGAAGAAGATGGCCTGTGAGGACCATAAAAATAACAAGGAATGAACTAAAAAAGTAAGAGATTAAGAGTGGGATAAGGAAAGCCAAGAAGGAGTGTAGGGGAACAATTTCAGGGTGTGCAATGTTACAGTGAAATATTTTACAAATATATCCATTAAGAGAGTGAAGACTGACTCCTGAGGGATTGAGGATGCAGTGAAAATCACAAAAGAACTTGATTTAACTTTAATGGATTAAATTTTACAAAAGGAGATAGACTAGAGGAATTGGCAACTCTTTAGAGTACTCAGACCATTCAAATAGTGCATATATTGGCAACTTCTAGTATTGTATTATAGGAGTGATATCAAAACAACTTAAAAGCCATTTTTGGATCTAAGTTTTGGAGTGAAGTTTATGAAACTGATGTACACCCATTTTTGATGAGCTTTGTTTTTTTAAAATTAAACTTGAACAAAAGTTGGAGGTTCAATGTATCTTCAATCAAACAATTTCCTGTGATGTGATGTATGAGGAACAGGCTATTCAATCTCAGTTGTTGCAGTCCTTTACTGTAAGGAACCCTGCTTTTATTGACTGCTTGTAGTTTCTTATACATAATGAAAGGATGTAATAATTGCAAAAGGTGCATTCTTTAGCCTAAATTAGCAACTTCGATTTTTCTTGGGTTGATGTGATTAAACTAAAATGACCATCTGTACGTCATAGTTTGTTCCATTCTCTGCAAGATCTTGATGTATGCCTTACGTAATGGAGGAGATGAAGCTTAAAGCAGCGGTACAGCCTGTCAAATTGGCTCTGATGTTGAACTTGCGAAATTTAAGAAAATATTAAATCTTTACTTAAGAAATTCTGGTTAAAATGTTTATCCTTTTATTTCTTCAGTCCTGCTCTATCTGGCCCCACAAAAAAAGATGTCTTTCTGACTTGGCTCCTCTTTCTGTTAGTTGGCCTTTGGGCGCACCTCAGTAATTTCCCTGCGCAGGCAGTTGAAGCCCCAACAATGTCATCATAACCTGTTTACATTAAGAAGGATCTGGCAGCCATCTGTCAGGGTCCCTCTTGTGCGCTCAGAAGAACAGGTTAAGATCGCAATCAATGGGAAGGCAGCTTGATTAGTGTATATAAGTTGCATTGTTCATTTTACCTATCCGCCTGCCTGGTTTTTGCCAGGTGGGCAGGGTTAAAATTGGTCCTTTAGTTATTTATCATAGAAGTTTTACTGCAGAATGAGGTATATTGAGAGGTTGAGAGAATGAGGTTCATTATACTTGTGACATTACTAGCTCCACTTGGAGCTGCATATTGCTGTTCCATTTCCCTGCTCTTTTGTCATATCTATTAATATTTTCCTCTTCATCTTAAAGTTATCAAAAAGGGGGGAGAAAATTAAGCAGGGTTTCCTTCAAGTTGAAGTGGCTTCAAGATGGTATGCTTGATGATAGAAATTCAAAATAATGACAATCCTTTGTGGCACACTTAGTCATCTGATACCCTTAACCATGCAGATCCGATGTTCCCCCATTGTTGATGATTGATAGGCCAATCTGGCTCATAAGTGGAACCTGGAAGGTAGACATATCACTGTGAGCTGGGATTCTTCCCACTTGTCTCCAGGTAATCCTGCAAGCCACTGCCCTATGGACAAACAGCAGGTAACTTACCAGTGGTCTGTGCTGGTAAGTGAAATGGTTTTACACCAATTTGCACTTATATAGCATCTTTAAAACAAAAACATCCCAAGGTAATTAAGAAAGACATGAGGAAAATGGATGCTGAGATAAAAAGGAGAAATTAGAAACAGTGACCAAAAACTTCATCAAAGAAGTAGATCTTAAGAAGAAGGGATGAAGAAGAAGGGATGATGGAGAGGCAAGAGTTCCAGATTGAGAGTAAATCAGCTGAAAATACAGCCACCAGATTAAATGGAAATGGACATGTACAAGTACTTGGTGTTGAAGAAAAAGAGCTTGGGGGATGTGGGGATGGGCAATGACAGTGATGTTTTAGAACTGGAAGAGGTTGCAAATAGAACCTAGGCCATGTGGTACTTTAAAGACCACTACAAGAATTTTAACATCGCAGTATTAGGGGAATGGGAGCCAGGGTAGGCTGGTAAGGGAGGCCCCTTGTGGATGTGCAGGACTTGGTGCGGAATAGGATACAACAAGTAGCATTTTGGATGTGCAGAGGTTGGCGGGTCAGCACGGAGAAGATTGGAGTCATCTAATCTGAAAGCAGCAAATACACGTAGGAACATTTTAGTGACAGACTACGGTGGGACAGGGGCAAACAATGTTTGGAGGTTTTGTGATGAAGAGATTATAGATTCAGAAACTTATCTTTAGGTTGAACAGTATGCTAAAGTTCAGAATGAGTTGGTGACCAGCAGAAGACATGGAGTTGGTAGTAAGAGAATAGAGGTGGTGATGAGGGTGAAGGCGATGGCTTTAGTTCTGAACTGCAGCAGTATCTTTCAGCATCCCTGGGGTCCCTAAGGCTTGGCTTTGTCAACCCTCGTTCATGGTCTCAAAACTTGGGTGTGTATGTACTTTGCATTGGACAAACAGATTCTACCTGTGTGGGTTTTTCAGTAGATTAGTTCTGAGACTTAAAAGATTTCCATTACTCTCAAATATCTGGGTGTCTTCCCTCTTAAATGTATTAAGCTCCTTGCATTCAGCTATTTGGATGACATTCTCCATACTCTTATTATCAAAATAAAAATTCCTTCCAAACACCCCTTACCTGCTTTTGGTATTAATCCTAAATTTATGCTCCAATACTGATTCAGTGACTAGTACAAATAATAATTATTTACCCTCCCCAAACTTTGGGAAAACTTTGAACACTTCTGTTAGATTCCTTCCTACCTCCTCTGTTCTGGCGGTTATTGTCATGAGTCCTAAAATGACATTGGATAATACCAGATGAATACTTAATGCTTTTGTCCAAAATTCCTATTTGTAGTATTGATTTTGCTGATGCATTAATTCCATTATTTTAAATGCGTTACTCTTCCACTGAAATAACAAGACAAGTTAGAAGCACGTTAGGCATTCATGCATTTAAATGGTGCACTTTTCAGGACTGGAGTTTTTCAAGTGTCTCATCATAATTATAATCCTCTGATACCTGGTATCATCCTCATAAATCAACATTACACCTTTTCTATGGCTTCAATACCATTGCAAAATGAAATTCTCAAAACTGAACAGAATAATCCAGATTTTTGTTTCTTTTTGTACTCAATGATCTAGATATACAATACAGAACTTTTTATGACTCTTCCCCCCACCCTCCCCAGCAACTTTGCATATCTGTACCACTTTAGTTTCTGTTCGTCAGCTCCATTCTTTGCAACAGTTTTAGTTTTTATAGGAAGTGCTAATGACCAAAATTCCTTTTCAAAGTTAACCCAACAGTTTGTGAGGATGAGATTATGTCATGAGGATCCATACTGTACTGCCATTTGAACTCCTCTCCAGCGGATACTTGTATCTTTCATAGCTCTTGACCATGCTGTGCCCTATTGTGAGGTGAGAAGAGCGGAAAGGTAAATTGACAGGGAGCCTCTGGTCTTCCAATCCTCAGATATGGACCTGACTGGTTTTCTACCTTGCCAAAGGATTTCTAATGTCCGCACACCACTAAACTAAGATTCCCACGTTTGTGGCAATTTGAGTTCACTGCACACCTAAGGTTAGTATTGTATGTATAGTCAAAGTTTTCAATTAGCGCGTTTGCTGCCTCAATTTTACTCTCCCTGAAAATGAATGGGGCGAAATTGCAGCTGGTGAGCACACAAGTGGAAAGTATCAGCCATCTAATAAGTTATTAGTCATGTGTTTATTCTTCTTGCAGACAGTAGAGGGATGCGGGTGGCACCAAAGCAATGTCAATTTAATAAGAGGATCAAGGATTGAGAATTTTTGGAATTCTGTTGATATATAAAAAAAAAAATTCTCTTTCAACAGAACTTTGCAAATTGAAAGAGCCGTTGTAAAGACATTTTTTGGATTTTAAATATGTTAATGTAATAAGTCACTGGGCTCATTAAAGCTTAATTTGACTAGATATCCAGGTTTATGAGATTCCTAATTTTGTTGACTCCAAGAGCTGAATTTTGCGTTTTGGGTCAATATTATAATGTCGGATCAAATGTGGGTCCTGACACCGTGTTGGGAACCGGCACCAACATGGTTTTGCCTTGATGGGTCCATTAGTGACCAGAGGGCTTGCTCGCCATCCAATTAAGGATGGTGGGCGGGCTCTTGAAACTGAAGGGCCAATAGGAACTCCTCCAGCACTGAAGGAACTGCAGCCTGCTGTTACAGGTGACGGGGAGAGAGAGGACACCTTTATCTTGAGGTACCCACTTATCCTCTTAAAATGTGAATTAAAAATGGTCACAGCTGCCTAGCCACCATGGTGGAGGGGAAACCCCTCCAAAGGGTGGCCTGCCGCCGCAGCTATAACTGAATAGGCAGGTTGGGGATGAGGGCGGAATGGGGAAGGTGATGGGGCTTAGAGTCTGCCTACAGTGCTGGTTCCGCAGTCTGCTGCCAGGTGACTGACTCCAGCAAGCTTCCGATGCTGCAGCCAACTGGAAAGTTTCAGTTGACCTCTAATTCATAGTTTGATTGACCTTTTAATGACTTCAATTGGCAACCCATAGCTTGTGGGCAGCTAGCCATTACATCCCTGACCCATCCCTCCCCAAAATGGCTTAGGGGCGGAGTGATGCAGGTGAACTGATATGCAAGTCAGTAGCATGAAATTCTGGGGTGAAAACCCTGCTCCACATGGTGATTTGATGGGCAATTTTGTGCTGAAGTTGGTGTCTTAGTTTTAATTCATGTTGCCCCCCCTCCCCCACCCAACCAATAGAAATAAATTTGCTTGCGATTGCAAACAGACATATCGTTCTGAGCGTAAGTGAAACCTCAGCTTGTCACTCCACTCCCATGCCACTTATTAGTATGGATTTTCTGAGAAGTAAAAGCTTCTGCTTTGCCCCTTCCCACAATTGTTTTTGATCCTATGTATCAACTTTGCAAAATTAAAATCTGGTTGTAACTACATTTTATAAATTGCTTAAATTAATTTTACTAACCTATAGAGAAAAAATATGCTGCCTAAAGGAGCAATGTTAATTTCAAAATTGATTATAAAAAGATAGGTAAAAGTCTAATTTTGAAATGGTTTCCCAGGTACAAAATGCCAAGCAAGTTAACAGTGCACTGAAGCTGAAATTAGAAGGAGGCATAGAAGAATTCAGACCATCTGAGGTAAATAATATGGTGCTTATAATTTCACAACCAATGTAATTCTCTGTCTTGTTATGTGTGCAGTTTTAGGTCTGTAGTTTTATACGTTATATGATAATATTCCTCTGTTCATTGACTACCTGTAAATCTAGACGGATCTGGAGATCTGTGGCAAAAGTGGAGTTCTATATCAAGAAATTACTCTTTCACTTGGCATAAATAAGTACATGAATGAATCCACATTGGGAATGCCACCGTATTCAATGTGCACTGATCTTTTTTGGCAAGATTGAAAAAAACACTGTGTGCTGATGCAATGCACATCTGTGCTCAGATATGATGTATGTCTGCATTTGCAGCTATACAAATTTATAAAACAATTCTCCCTTTATCGTTTTTGGGAATTAAGTGTGTGCAGTTTAGACCTGGGGAAACCAGAACAAATGTTTCAAAAATTAGACACGAAATAAACACACTCTCTGTCCTTTGTAAATGGGATTAATAAACAGCCCAATAGACATTTGAAACTCATAATAGATGAATCTATAAACTATCAATTGAGTATGAGTTCTTTCATCTTCTATTTACACACAGCTGCTAATAATTGGACAAGCTAAAATTTTTATCTTGGAGTATAATAGGCATGAATTAGAAAATTTTATTTTGGTATATATGTAGGTCCCAATGTGCCTGACACTATAGAGGGGGAATATTTTTTTTAACTTTGGAAAAAGTACTTGGCAATTTTACAAAGGTTTAGAATAACTTTTTTATAGGGAGCGTGTAGCATAAACGGTTTGACAGAAAGCAATATAACAAGTTGAAAGAGCAAAAGTATTTGAGCTTCAGTCTTTGTTGTGAGGTGTTGATAGTAGTGCACCTGTTTCTTGATTTAAGATGGGAGTGCACTGAAAACGCTTGACTGAACAAGTCAGTGAAAAGATTAGCAATGATGTGATTTCATCTTCTCATCAATAACTAAGGCCAGAAATACTCAAATACTGTTAAGTAGCATTATGCAACGTAAGTTTTTTTTTTATAGGGTACGTTCAGACTTTAGCTTAAGTTGAAGCTGTTTATTTGTTTCAGTAAAATACTCATCCACAGAACCTATAAATTGACAGATGACCAGAGGAGCTTTAAAAGGGTATAAGAAACTTTAAGGATTTACACTTTTAGGGCTGAGTTTTATGTGCTGGTGTTGGTCAAATCTAAATGATTGAGAAATGATGCAAATCTTGCTAGGATGCTAATAGCACTCAATTTTCTAGGGTCAGGCCATTTGAAAAAATATTCATAAGATCATGATAATTAAAGGTGAAGCAGCCATTAATTCCCTTTCAGAGCAACTACCCATAATGACTCTAAAGTCCCCTCATTGGAGCATCCAGTTAGTTTTCCTCATCCCAAAGTGTTTGCTTTGATTACCGTATCTAGAAGTCCACTCTGGGATATTGATCTCTCTTTGTGTGAAGAAGTACTTCCTTGTATTCTAAATCTGTATTACACGAGTAACTTGCGCAATTATTTATTTTATTCTCATTTGTTTACATTTGTCTCTGTTAAACTTCATCTATTTTGCCCACTTGCATATTATCGAGTTCATTCTATAATTTCTGAGCTGCTTCATAAAATTCACTGAGCTTTCTAACTTGGCATCGTGGACAAATTTAACCAATTTGCATTGGGTTTCTGAGTCCAAATAATTGATGTAAATTAGAAATGTATTAGTCCCAGCATTGAGTATTGTGTGCAGTTCTGGTCACCACATTATAGGAAGGACGTAATAGCTCTGGAGAGAGTGCAGATGAGGTTTACAAGAATGTTGCCATGGTTAGAAAAGTGTAGCAACGAGGAGTGATTGGATAGGTTGGACCTATTTTCCTTAGAACAAAGAAGGCTGAGAAGTGACTTGAATGAGGTGTACAAAATTATGAGGGGAATAGAGTGGACAGAATAAAATTGTTTCACTTGGTGGAGAATTCTAGAACCAAGGGACATAGATTCAAGATAAGTAGCAGAAGGTGTAGGGGGGGACATGAGGAAGAACTTTTTTACGCAGAGGGTCTGGAATTCGCTGCCCAAGTTTGTGGCAGAAACTCTAAACTCTTTTAAAAAGTACCTGGATCTGCACCTTAAGTGCTGTAAGCTGCAGGGCTATGGGCCGGGTGCAGGAAGGTGAGATTAGAAAGGGCATCTGGGTGTCCTCGGGCTGGCATGGACAAGATGGGTTGAATGGCCGCCTTCTGTGCTGTAGCTTTTCTATGATTCCTGGGGTACCACAGTCACCCCACACCACTCTCATATAACTCCTGTAACAAGTACTTAATAGTTTCTACTCTGAAGCTAATTTCTTAGCTATGCAAAATATTTACCCTGAGTTAGCTTGATTTTGATGGTCATCTTAATCTTGTCAAATGCTGTCTAGGTACATTCATTTTAGGGTTTCCAACAGCCTGCCAGGAATGCTACTTCCTCAAAGATGTCAAGGACATTGGTCAGGCAGCATCATCCCCTTTCTGACTCCATATTGACTGCTGTTAATGAAATTATTATACAGATAATACTTAAGTTTCCGGGCATATTCTATTGCATTATTTCACAGGATTGAAGTAAGACTAATCTGTTGCCCTTATTGAATATGGGAACCATGTTGACCTGTTCCTAATCTAGTATCTCCCCATTGTCCAGTTACTCCTTTCATAATGATTGCCCATACCTTAGTAATCTCTTCCCTACAACATCAACTTGAATTTAGAAATTTCATTTAACATAACTCTTCATGGGAATGGTTAGCAAACACAGAATTTGACACCACACCAGAGAGGGGATATCAGGAGATGGGACCAAAAGCTTGGTCAAAGAGACAGGTTTTAAGGAGCAGCGTAAGGGAGGAGGGGAGGGGTCGAGAAGCGGAGGGTTAAGAGGGAATTCCAGAGCTTGTATGCTGGACAACTGAAGACACGGCCAGTGGTGGAGCAAAAAATATTTTGGGTTGTGCTGGAGACCAGAAATGGAGGAGTGCTGAGACATAGGGCAGAATTTAATGGTCCCTTGGGGATTGGGGTGGGGGGTGGGGGCATAAAATTCCCAGTGTGGCCTTCCCATCAACCATCTACCCACCTATCTGCAATTTTATGTGGGGTAGGTGAGGCCTAGGGTGGTCCATTACCCTTGTCCCAATGGAGGCTTTTGGTCACTTCCTGCCCCAGCCTCAATTTTGAGGCTGGTGGGAGGAGTTCCCGGGAAGGGGGCCACTGGCAAGTCACCCAGCTCGGGCTTGAAGTGAGAGGGGCAATGCCTCCCTAATGGGCTCCCTCTCTACAACAGTTTAACAGTTTCTCGCTCTTCTTCCCCCTCCCAAACCACCACCACCACCACCACACAGTTGCTCACTTACCCCAGCCTTTTTATCAAGATTTCCCAGCCACCACCTCGGGTCTCACCTCTCCTCCCCACCATGAGACCCCTGCACTTACCTGGACTCTGGGACTTAGAATCTGGGGACTGCCACAGTCCCATTCCTGATCAATGTTGGCGGAAATCCATTTTCCAGCCATCTAACTCTGAAGAGTTTAGAAATAGGGAAGGATAAGGCCAAGGAAAGATTTGAAAACCAGGGTGAGAATTTTAAAATTGCGGAATTGGTCAGCATACACAAGGGATGATGAGTAAACATGACTTGGCATGAGTTGGGATACAAGCAGCAAAGTTTTGGATGAGCTTAAATTTACAGAGGGTGCAGGGGTGGACAGCCTGCAGAGTTTTGGAATAATCGGGTAGTGTCCTTCAGTCCTCTAGGGAAAATACTGTCTATCCCTCAGGGTTTATTGCTTTGCCCTTTTAGCCTGTAAAAGACTTAATAGCTCCAAATACAGATTGATGACTTGAGGGAGGTGCTATAGCAGTAGGACCAGAAAATTGTATGCAGACAAAATTTAAAGAGATGTGGACAATTAAAAAGTGTCAGAATTAGTGGACAGAATCATTGCATCCTTAGGCTCAAAAAGCATTCCACGCTGTTAGAAGCTTTTGCTAAAATTAAGGGGGAAGAGTGCTAAGAACTGATCATCAAAAATGAAGGGACAAGAAACCCTCTGTGCAGGTGTCAGTTGACAGGCAAATAATGGAGCAGACCAACATCTGAACTCTTGTTTTATGGCTGCAAGACTAGAGATGGTGCTGCAAGAGGCGATTGTGAAGTGGATGGCCCTATTTTTCCATTTATCCCTATAGATCAGCAATGCAGCAAACCTGGAAAAAGGTAGGGGCAAAAATCTTGCATGTCCATTTCATGGTCTTTGCAGCAAGTGACACTGCTGTACATCTCTGTCCCTGAGCCTATGAAGACATTCTCAATGGATGTGCCAATGCTTATTGATATGGAAGGTGGCATTTTGGGTTTGAACAAGCAGGTTATTTTGGCATAAGTTGCTTTTGGATGCTTGCTCACAAGCAGTGCCACTGAGGTGTTAATGATGTTTGCCACATATCATTTGAATATTTTAATGAAGCACCACGTGTTTCAGGCAGGAGTTTCCTGTACCACATAATGCCTATTGAAAAAGTAACTCAACTACAAATAAGTGGAGCTCAAGTACCCATTTCTGATCCTTTACACCCTGTGCATAAATGCAGCTTTTTTTGAATTGTGCATGTAGCAAAAAACTAACACAAAAATCAGCTCCATTATATTTGAACAGTTAATTATATTATTTTATTTGACACTCAAACCAAATGCTTGTCACTGGTGTGTGAACATGCATTCCAATTTTATGATTGCTATTTTTCTAAAACTAAAGTTATACTTATGGGGAGTAACACTAATTTATATAGAGGATTTAAAATTGGCTGTGAAGGTATAGTTGGGTACGCTAGAGTATGTGTGTTAATTTGTTTTATCTTAATTGCTATCACTTAAGCAGTGCTAGAATTTATTGTGGCATGATTATATCAGTTAATATAAATTGTATGAGGATATTAAGAGACTTCTACTTTTCACACCAAGTCAGCTTTTGATCAAATGTCTTGTCTCTTCCTTTAACACTTGATGAATATACTCCCTCTTGTGGTACTCAGGAAGCCTTCATCTTGAAACTCTGTTTTATACTGAGATAACTGATTTTCGTAAATGCTCACCAATTGGCCTTAGTTGTCCTGGGCTTGGCAAGAGAAAAAGATCAGGCAAAGTTCCTGGTTCTGTTTTCAAAATTGTGATCTTGGCTTGAAAGACTGTGGCCTGGATATTCTTCTCGGGCTCTTGAAATGCAAATCAGGCCATTTTGCTGTTCCCGAAACATACCTGATTCATGACTGACTTTGCCCAGGATTTTTGTTTCATTAAGCAAGGGGCGGGTTCCATGTGCAGTTTTTGCAACGCAGTACAGGAGGAGTGTGGATGCCGAGTCAGACTGGTTAGAAGGTCAGCCTCAGTTCTCGGGGACAGCAGCCCAGCTCCAAGCATTGTTCTTATGACACCTAAACCTCACACCCATCCACAACCCCATGCCCCCTCCATTCTCTCTTGTACTCCTCATGCCTCCTCATGCACATTCGATGCCCCTTCATACACCGCATGCCACCCATAGCCACTCACCCAGTACCCACCATGGGTGCTCAGGTGCCATGCAGTAGCAATGGGTGCAGGTAAAATAAAATTTAAACCTATAAGAATCTAATAAAACTTTCATTCAAACATCTGGCATTGATACAGCAAAAAAAAAACTTAATCCTTCAAATGGCTGTTAAGTTGTGCAAACAAACAACCAGGTATTCAGGAACCACAACAAAGGAAGATTGTTATTAAAACCTCATAAAACGACCAATCACTCCCCCGAGCAGCTGTGCAAATGGAGCTGAGCACTCGGAATTCAGCCAAGCATTCATAATGGTCTCACACTCTCCATGGAAGCGTGATTTTTTTTTTGGGACAGGAGCTTCTGAAATCCACACCACACGAAAATAGCATTGGGAAGATAAATGAAATTTCCTAGGATCCTCACAATGGTAACCATTTTTGGTAACCAGTTGTGTGTGTATCTTGCACCCAAGGCTTTCCCAACCCATAAAAAGGCCAGGTGAAAAGAGCACGGGGTCAGGAAGGCAGAGCAAATTTGTTTTTGCAACCAAAAAATAAACAATTTCAGCTTTCTCCACCCAATTCCTGCCTCCATTGGGAGACTAAAATCTGCGGGGATGTGGTGTCTGTTTTTGTGTGTTTTGACATAATCTACAAACAGGATTGGACTCACCTCTCCCTCCAGCAATAAAATAGTTTGTTGCTCACAGAATGGAGGCATGGGTAAAATACCAGAAGTTGCTGATAATCTTGGGAAGGAAAGGGGACTGGAGAACATGCTTTTCACCAAAATTGCTGTTCTTAGGCCTCCATTTCTACATTATTAATTGAACTAAATTAAATGGTCTCAAAATAAATTGCAGATTAACCATATGCTTTTAACTGTAACAACTTGTTCAGTGTGACTAAGCAGCATTTATTAAGTAACTGACAAGTGTATACAACATTAGGGCAATCTATTGACCATATGTGATCTTGAAATAGGATATTTTTATTCAACTTTTTGTAAACTGATTAATATAATTCCAGTGTATGGTTTTTAACTGTTCTTAATGGCTACAAATGCAAGATTAGGGACCAAAAGGGCATCTACACATGGAGGCAGATGGCATGGCTAAGGAACTAAATAAGTACTTTGCACCTGTCTTTACCAAGGAAGAAGATGCTGCCCAAGTTATATTAAAAGAGGAGGTAATTGAGGTACTGTGTGAAAAATTGATAAAGAGGTGATAATAGAAAGGCTGGTTGTACTTAAAAGTTCATAAGTCACGAGGAAGTAAAGGAGGAAATTGCAGAGGCGCACTGGTCATAATTTTCCAAATATTGCTACAGAGATGGTGCTTGCGGGCTAAAGAATTGCCAATGCCACACCTTTATTCAAAAAAGGATGTAAGGATAAACTACCCAGTACAGGCCAGTTGTGTTAACCTTGATGCTGGAAAACTTTCAGAGATCATTATCCAGGACAAAATTAACAATCACTTGGACAAGTGTGGATTAATTAGGGAAAGCCTGCAGGGATTTGTTAAAGGCAAATTGTATTTAACTAACTTAATTAAGTTTTCTGATGAAATGACAGAGTTGGTTGATCTGATGCATATGGATCTCTGAAAGGCATTTAGTAAAGTGTCACATAATAGACTTGTCAGCAAAGTTGAAGCCTATGGAATGAAAGGGAAAGTGGCACTATGGATGCAAAATTGGCTGAATATCAGAAAACTGAAAGTAGTGGTGAATGGTTGCTTTTCAGATGAAAGAATAAACACATTGGAGTTCCCCAAGAATTGATTCTAGGACCACTGCTTTTCATGAAATATATTAATGACTTAGACTTGGGTGTACACAGCACAATTTCAAAATTTGCAGATGACACAATAGTTGTGTATTGTGAGCTGTACGAATAATAGTGATAGAGTTCAAGAAGATATAGGCTAGTGGAATGAATAGATGTGGCAGATTATATTTAATGCATAGAAATGTAAAGTGGTACATCTTTGGTAGGAAGAATGAAGAGAGGCAATACAAAAATAAAGAGCACAATCCTAAACGGGGTGCAGAAGCAGAGACCTGGGGGTATATGTGCATAAATTATTCGGTGGCAGGGCTGGTTGAGAATGTAGTTAAAATGCGTGCTGGATCCTGGGCTTTATAAATAGAGGCATAGAGTACAAAAGCAAGGAGGTTATGATGAACATTTATAGAACTCTGGATCAGCCTCAGCTGAACAAATACATCTAATTTTGAGAACCACACGGTAGGAATGATGTGAAAACTTTAGAGAGGGTGCTGGAAAGATTTACAAGAATAAATCCAGGAATGAGGAACTTCATTTATGTGGACACTTGGAAAAACTATAGTTGTTCTGCTTGGAGAGGAGAAGGTTGGGAGGAGATTTGATAGAAGTATTCAAAATCATGAAATCTAGGCAGAGTATATAGAGAGAAACAGTTTTCATTGGCAGAAGGGTCAAGAACCAGAGGACACTGATTTAAGGTAAAAGACAGAAGAACCAACGGTGACATGAGGAAAAATATTTTTACACAATGCATAGTTAGCATCTAGAATGCACTCCATAATAGAGTAGTGGGGCAAGATACAAGTAAGACTTTCAAAATGGAATTGGATAAACATCTAAAGAGGAAAGTTTGCAGGACTTAAGGGGAAAGGTCAGAGGAGTGGGACTAACTGAGTTCTTGCAGAGAGCCAGCACACAGACAATGAGCTAAATGGCCTCTTTCTGTGCTGCAAGCATTCTATGATTCTATGTTGTTGGATACATTGCAGATAACAAGCGCATCAGCTTGCAATACATTTTCCACTTGCTAGCACAAGCATTTAATGTGTTTGAGCTAAACTCTTTTGTATGCTCTTAAAATGCAGCCATGAAGCTGCTTGCAGAGATTGTATTAAAGTGTGTGTTTGTGTGAGGACTGTATCAGTCAAAAAAATGACTTGCTTGTAAAAAAAACATTTGATGCCAAGAATAACTACAATTCCCATATTAATCAAACTTTAAGTGAGCAGCTTATAGCCTCAATTATGATATATTTAAGATACAAAATACCAGAATGTGAGACTTTCTGAATTATTGCCAGCAGGTTTCCGCAGCATATTTTGTTGGGTATCATGCGTTAGTTATTTTCTGTATAGAATGCGTAGCAGTATTTTAAGGTGGGGTACGATTGGGGTCAGTAAGCCAGAGAGGGGATAGGAAGTATCTTGAACATGCTATCTTTCCAGAAGCACATACATAATGCATATTAATATTTGTCCTGAGTGTTAGGTTCTATAGAAGCTTTATTTTCATTAAAAACCTTTAAACAGCCTTTTGGATCTCCATTTTGAATTTTGTCTTTTGGCTGCTTGCTGTTGAACAGAAGGGAGGGGAATAAAAGAGGAGGACATCGACTTGGATGATATTTTTATCTACGAGGATGTTTGTGCCAGCTTTGGGATATGTCACCTAACAAGTTATTTTCTATTCAGGAGGCAAAAATTGCAGTCTCCAGTCGGAGCTTTTAACTTTTTAAATTAATTATTCTTTAAAGATAATCTTCTTGAGAAAATACTCAGAAGTATTCCCACACTACCCATATGCACCTTTAAGGATATCAGTGTCTCCAAATTATCTTAGAGCCTATAACGGAGGCTCTTGGATACAGCTACTGAATATATACCTGAAAAGTAATGATTTAGTTATAGGTTTTGATCATTTTTGGTTGCTAATATTATTAGTTTTTGCCTAATAGTCCTGTTAAACTGGAAAGAGATAGCTGTCAAAGAGACAGCTTTTGAAAGTTAATATTTACACTGAGACCCTTTGTTCTGTTAGAAGGATTAACATTTCAGATAAAACTTTTTTTTTTAGATACTGGCTTAACTATTTGCATATTTCCAGCATTTTCTATTACAGATTTCCAACACTTAACCTGTTTTTATTTCAGATTTCAGCATTCATCATTGCACAAGGGTGGGGAATGTGTTTTGACTTTATGCAATAAACCTCAACAAGTCTTATCATTTACTACTTTTGCTACGTGTAATGCAATGTGCCACCCAGGTATTGCAGTTTTACAAAGCACAGTCCTGGGCTGAGGGAAATCATGGCATTGAACAATGGCAAATCACACTCACTGCATATTTGCAGTGTGCAAATATACTCTCTGTTAATTTATGACAAAATGGATTTTACTTCGATTAATAATCAAATTTTTATATCTATTATGACCAGAAAAAAGATACCTGTATTTTTATCAGTGTATGTGTATATATACAGTAGAATAAAACTTAACAGAAGAATTGAAGCCATTGCCTACAACGTTGGCCTAATGGATTTTTGATTAACCTACAATATATTTGTCAAGTCTCATGAAGTGTAAACCTTACATACTTAAAACTAAATGTGCAAACAAAGGTATAGTTGACATCTGTCTACACATGCTGACAAGTTTAAAAAAGAATACAAGAGACCAAGTAAAATCTTGGATAGAACTATAACATGCAAAAATAAGAACTTTTGATATTGAAATTACTTAAAATTTGGAGCACCTAAACAGGTCATTTGGCCTAACTAGCTTATGCTAGTCTTTAACGAGCCTCCTCCCATCCTACTTCATCATCTATACATATCAGTATATCCTTATATTCCTTTCATCCTTGTACCCACTAAGCTTCTCCCTAAATGCATCTATGCTAATTATTATTATTGTAACCACTCTGGGTAACTAAGTATCTTCTGGATTTATTAGTGACTGTCTTATATTATGGCCTCTGAATTTTTTTAATGTCAATTTATACTTAAAACAATATGGAAAGTCTGGTTCTGCACATGATGAATAAATGTCATTGCAGGATAATAAAGATTTTGATGTAGAGGTTTTTACATTTTGTTTTTTGCACTGAACAAATGCATGTCCTATATGTTTTGTTTTGAATGCTGCTGGGAACCTGCCGTCACAGCTTCAATTCTTTTTCTGTTCCTTTTTCTTCTCTGATATATGACTTATGTTTGGAGTACAGTGCCTTTAGACCATTCCATATTGCACCCAACTTCCCATCCTTCTACATAAGCCGAAACACTGAAGGCCACGTTTAACCCTGCCCACCCGGTGTAAGCTGGGCAGTTAAAATCACCTGGGAAAATTGTTTGATAATGTCCTTCACCTTTCAAGCTTTAGCCTATTCTTCTAAGCAGGTAGAAAGACTCCTGCTTGGCAACCAGTGAGGTGCTTATTTAAATATGCAGATCAGGTTGCGATGATATCATCGTATCCAACAGATATTTCAATTAGTGGCCTGAGCAGGGAAGCAATTGTGACTTTCCTGCCAGGTGAACATGGAAGGGGAAAGAGGTAGGGCCAGAAGAAGCCAAAGCAGGTAAGTTTTTTTTTAAACTTTATTTTGGTTTGTTTGTGGGACCAGGGGAACAAGAGTACCCCATGAGAAACATTTAGGCATCCATTATCTCAGGTCCTCCTACCCATCGATCACAAAGCCCTGCCCAAGTTACATCCCCGCAACATAGCTGAATGCCAGTGACTGTTCTGCCTGACAGTCTGCTCTTTATCAACCTTAGGTTCCTGCCGATTTCAGATGGGCAACTGAAAAAACACCCAGGCCTCTCTCTGTTGAGGTTCGGAGGATTTGCTATCTACCTCAACCCGATCCTATCTGATACTGTCCTCGTCAAAATCAAGCCTTCAGTGTCAGCAGAAATTCAAGTGTGGATGCCAGCTCAGTTCAGCCCAATCTTTCCCATGTGATAGCTAAATGTGCATGCAACCAACAAGAGTTATTGTGTAGCAATCAGGAGCTATAACTCTGCCTAACTTTTTTACTCACCTTTTTTTATTCGCTCCCTTTTCCTAGTGCCCAATTTCTTGATGGGAAAGTTTAGCACTGCCATTGTCAGCTTACTGCGATCAATTATCTTGTTAAATAATGAAGGTCAAGCTTGTGACTTTTCTGTAGAGTACTGCAGCACACTGGGCATTAATGCAGTGAACTATCAGAGGAGCTTGTTTTTTTTTCTTGGAGGCAATAATTGATTTGAGAGTTATGCAATGGTACTAAAATTTTCAATCCAGCTATATTAGTTTTTTTTAAAAAAAAGCAAACCATTGCCAGAGGGATCTGTCTTGCCTTTAAATATAGATTTTTGTCTTCAAATAGAAAATAGAAGTAAAGATTGACAGTGGACCAATATGAAGTTGAACCTATTCCAGAAGCCTTTGGGGAGTAAACACCATTCCACCGATGCTTTTGATCTCTTTTCTGCACCTCCAAAAAAGATGTAGTGCTGTCTAGTTCCTTCCTCATTGTGTTTAATTTCCCTGTTAATTACAGATATTGTTTCTATTGAAAGAGAAAATGCATTGTAGGTTTTTTGAAGTTCTCATGTGATCAACGAGCTTTAAATAAAAATAATTCCAGTCATAAATTGGAGTTTGTAGATCATGGCGATCTATGATGTGCAACTGACTTTTATTTCCCCATTTCCATTTACAGTCCACTCAAAAAATCAATGCACGTTGGACAACAGAGGAGCAGCTACTTGCAGTACAAGGTGGGCTTCATCCAAAGGCCTGAATCTGAAGCTGTGATTAATTCAGAGCTCTTATTCAATTGCCACTTTAATGGTATTATTGAAGCAATCAAAAAAAAACCTAAGGCCCCTCAGGAGTGTTGGATTTTTCATAATACTCAGACAGCAGCAATTTTAAGACAGATTTTTTCTAGAATTCAGAATTTTTTTTGGATAGAACATTATTAGTTCTAATAACATTCTATTGTTAGTAATACTTTTATTTGCCTTTTATGTCAACCTTGGCCATTAGAAAGATTGACCGATGCAAATATATAAGCTCCCTGCTTCAAAGATACGAGAAATATTCATTGCATTGGTGAATGTTATTTCAAGTGAGCTTTTATGAGATTTTAAATCGTGTCGAGCAACAGTTCATAAGCATGTTTTATGTCTGCCTTTCTAATGAGCAAAATGTATACAAGTTGATCAGAATCTTGGGACATTCATAATTATTATGACAGGAATTCAAAGCACCTTTCCTGAGAAGAGTAGGTTATGAACCTTTTTTGTTTGCACAATATTTTAGGAGCATTAGTGTGTAAAAGCAGTATAGTGCTCAACTTTATTGTCCCAGGATTTTATTAATCTTGCCCAGAGCATTAGTTTAGGCAATGAAGTTAGCTTCAAATTTGAGCTAGACAGGGAAGCTACCATTTAGGTTCCTGCTTCCTTTTGCGATCCACTGATGTACTGGAAAATCTCTGCAGATATCTAGTGAGAACAGAATCAGGCTCAGTTGTGATGCATTTCAAGGTCAGTATGTGGGCTAACACAAAGGGTGACCATTTGTGCCTAAGCCTTTACATCAGATGGTCATCTTTTAGTTTACTGCTATGATATTTTTCTGTTTCCCACACCAGCTAACCCTTGGTCTCTAAAGTAAGATTTTCAGCTGCCGAATTATGAGCATTTTCAGCTTGGGAGCACCTCTTCCCACTTCAAACTGCGATGAGATTGCACAAATTATTTTTTTTGCTGCAGTTCTAACCCAGCAGAGACCTCTTCCAGTTACTGTGAGCAGTTTCTACCAACTAGTGTGAACTGGATTTGAACCTAGAGGTAAAGGCCAGTGCCCAACCAATTCATTTCCACCACTCCTTCATTTTTTAATAGTAATACCCATTTGTAATTTTACATTAGAGTGTGCCATATCTCTTAAAAATAAATCTTCCAAAAATTAACTTTTTTAAAAAGTTTTATTATCTTTCTCAATTACTGTTTTTGCTTTCAGTCTTAGATTGGGGAGATTTAGTAATCTTGAGTTTAAGAAGTTTAGCATTGATAGACATGGTCACTTCACTAGAGATGCTTTAGCTTTAAGTGGGTGTGCTAATTCAGCTCCCTCACACTTTATGACTTACTAACTCCTCCAATACAATTTGCCTGATGATTTTGGGACTTCAGTATGTCCTGAACTTAAAGTTAGAAACAAATATTAGAATTGTTTTTTTGTACCTGTTCTATATACCATATTATACACACACTGTAGAATTATTTAAGAAGGAAAAGAATGACACTAAACATCTGAATTTTATTAGCATGGAAAAATACAGCTCTTTTAAAACCAAGGATTCTTGTTTCATTGAGCAATATGATTTAAAAATAGATAGAAACTGTGGTCCACTGAAATAGTGTTGCAACTAGAACATCAAGACTGGCAAGTTAACAAGTCAAATAACCCAACTTTCAGGACTGCATCTGTGTGGCTGTTGTGTAAGTGAGAAGCAGGCACTCTGTCTTTTGCAGTCAGCTTTTAAAAAAGAGCCCTTTCCATTAGCAGCACTGAAGTTGTGCTGTACAAAAGTGTTTTGTTCTTGTATTCCTCCACATCAGTAATGAAATAACAACACATTCAGGTAATTATTCACACTACTCACTTATGTGAAAATGTGCTTGCTTTCTGCTCACCCCTCCATATATCATGTGCATTGACTATTTTCCTAGTTTTCTATTTGGATGTTTACAGCCATTCCCCTCTTACTGCTTCATTATTGTGAGAAGAAATCGCAAGCTAAAAATGTCTTATGTGACTGCAGGTGTCCGTAAATATGGGAAGGACTTTCAAGCCATTGCAGACGTAATTGGAAACAAAACTGTTGGCCAAGTGAAGAACTTTTTTGTTAACTACAGACGTCGTTTTAATCTTGAAGAGGTCCTACAGGAATGGGAGGCAGAGCAAGGAACACAAGAATCAAATGGAGTTTCTCCCACACCAGGGGAGGAAGGAAAGCCTACTTTGATTTCCGTTCCAGCAAAAAGTCCAGATATAGAAGAGGAGGTAGTAAGTTTTTCCACCCTTACACTTAAACACTGCAAATACCTTTGTTTCTGTTGTAAGGGCAAATACTAAGGGCCGGATCTTCACAACCGAGGCAGGAGGATCAATATTTCCCAACCCAGCAGACCCATCTTAGCAGAAAGAGCCCAATGGACCCAATTATCGCACCGGATGTTGGAGGGATGGTGGGCAGTGGTGGGTGTGCAGGATGGACTTGGGGCTGCCACCCTCAGAAGCATATTGGAGGTGGCCGTGGGCAGCCGAGTGCCAAGACAGGCTGTTTAACTGCCCGTCTTGGTTCTTTGGGACTTAGCCCCACTTTTTTTATATTTTTGGCCCTCTAGCCCTTGATCCTCCCACCTCTTCACACATCCACCCACTCCCCTTGCCCTCGCCAATCCACCCCACTGGCCCCTAGTATCTTCCATGCCAACCCATGACACTACCATGCCCATTCACCCATTATATGCTTGGTACAGAATCAGTGAACTTTATAGTAACAATGGCATCTGTGGAACTACTTAAAAACCTATTCATAATTTTCTTCAAAAAAGCTGCTATTGTTACAACCTTATAAAAGTGTCAATCAGCCACACCCTTAAAGTAAAAGTAACAGAAGCTGTTAACGTTTGACACTACTTTATCTTGTACAAATAAACGTTGAGCCATTGACAAACAAGATCTTTGAAAAAAATAGATTATTATAACATCATTCAGCTGTCAATCAGGCAGAGTTTTCCCCTCTTCCCAGCTGTGTCAACAGAGGTAATTGTTTTATGGAAGTCTGGGCTCAGACTAAAGCCTCATTATGCATGCTTGGCTAAGAGCCAGACTCCCATAAAAGGATTACCTCTGTTGACACAGCTGGTGAGGAGGGAAAACTTTGCTTGACTGATAGCTTAATATTATAATAACTTATTTTTATTTGATCTCTTTTGTCACTGGCTCGGTGTTTATTTGTACAACATAGAGGTGTGAAGTGCTTATAGCTTCTGTTATCAATAGGGCTAGGAACATAGGACTTAGGAGCAGGAGGTGACCATTCGGCCCTTTGAGCTTGCTCTGCCATTGCAATAAGATCATGGCTGATCTGGTTGTGGTCACAATTCCACTTTCCTGTCTGCTCTCCATAACCCTTGACTCCTTTGTTTATCAAAAATCTGTTTAACTCTGCCTTGAATAAGTCCAATAATCCAGCCTGCACTGCTTTCTGAGGAAGAGAAATCCACAGACTAACGACCCTTTGAGAGAAAAAAATTCTCCTCATTACAGTCTTAAAAGGGAGGAGGCCACTTTTTCTTAGACTGTGTCCCTTAGTTTTAGTCTCCCCCATAAGTGAAAGCATCCTCCTGGTTTCTACCCTATCAAGTGCCCTCAGGATTTTATGTTTAAAAAAGATCACCTCTCATTCTTCTAAACTCCGATGAGTATAGGCCCAACTTGTTCTTAGGATAAGCCCTTCACCCCAGGAATGAATCAAGTGAACCTTCTCTGTACTGCTCTAACCCAATTATATATTTTCAAATAAGGAGACCAGAATTGTGTACAGTATTCTAGATGTGGTCTCACCAATGCCCTGTACAGCTACAGTAAATCTTCACCTTGCAATAAATGTCAACATTCCATTTGCCTTCCTAATAACTTGCTTTAGCTACATACTAACCTTTTGTGATTCATGTACCAGGACACCTAGATGCCTCTGTACCAGTCAATCTCTCCCCATTTAAATAGTATACTGCATTTCTATTCTTCCTGCCAGAGTGGACAAGTTCACATTTTCCCACATTGTCCCCAATCTGCCAAATTTTTGCCCACTCATTTAACCGTCTATATCCCCTTGCAGGCTCTCTACCTGTTCTTGATGACTTAATTTCCTATACATCTTGGTGTCATTGGCGAATTTAGGTACCATGCATTCGGTCCAAATCATTGATGTAGATTATAAATAGTTGAAGCCCCAGCATTGATTCCTGTGGCATTCCACTAGTTACTACTTGCCAACCAAAAAATGGTTCCATTTATTCCTACTGTCTGCTTCCTGTTAGTTAACCAATCCTTTATCCATGCCAATATGTTACTCCCTATACTATGTTCTCTTGTGTAGTAACCTTTGATGTAGCACCTTATCAAATGTCTTTTGGAAATCCAAGTACGCCTCATCTACAAGTTCTCCTTTATCTACCTTGCTTGTTACTTCCTCAAAAGTCTCTAATAAATTAGTTAAACACAATTTCCCTTCCACAGCCATGTTGACTCTGTCTGATCAAATTATGGTTTTCTAAATATCCTACTGCAACTTCTTTTAATAATGAATTCTAGCATTCTCCCTATGTTAGGTTCGCTGGCCTATGGTTTCCTGCTTTCTGTCTTCTCCCTTTCTGAAATAAAGGTATAACATTAGCTGTTTTCCAATTCGCTGGAACCTTCTAGAATCTGAGGAAGCTAGCTTTCTCTTATACTTAACTTTCTTTCTCTTTATTATTCTGTTTAGTCATTCCTTGCTGGTTCTTAAAATCTGACTTAGCACTAATCTTTGCAGATTTGTAGTGTTTCTTTCAATTTAATATTATCCTTAACTTGCTTATTCAGCCATGAATTATGCATCCTTCTCAGAGTCTTTCTTTCTCACTGAAATAAACCTTTGCTGAAAGTTATTAAATATCTCCTTAAAAGTTTGCCACTGTACCTCTACTGTCCTACATTTTAACCTAGTTTCCCAGTTCAATTTAACTAGCTCTGCCTTCATACCCTTGCAATGACCTTTTTTCAGGCTTAAAACACTAGTCTTAGACCCATACTTCACCCCTTCAAACTGAACATGAAATCCTATCATGTTATGATCGCTGTCACCCACAGGCCCCTTTACCATAATGTTATTGAGTAATTCTGTCTCTTTGCTCTTTCCCACATTGAGGATAGCATGCTCCCTGTTGGCTCTAGAACATATTGCTCAAAGAAATTGGCCCACATACACTCTACGAAGTCATTTTCCAGGCTAGCTTTGCCAATCTGATTTGTCCAATCTACATGTGGATTAAAGTCACCCATGATTATTGTGATACCTTTCTTACATGCCCCATTTATTTTTTCCTGTATACTCTGTCCTACAGTGTAACCACTGTTAGGGGGCCTGTAAACTACTCCCACAAGTGCACTCCTCCCTTTCCTATTTTTACCTCTATCCAAATTGATTATACATCTTGCTCTTTTGAGCTAAGGTCATCTCTCACGGCAGTACTGTTGACATCTTAAATTAACAGAGCTACCCCATCACCTTTCTTAGCTTGTTATCTTTTTGAAATGTCAAATGGTTTTCAATATTCAGGTCCCAGCCTTGGTCACCTTGCAACCATGTCTCCATGATAGCTTTCAGGTCATACATATTTATTTCTACCTGTGCTAATAATTCATTAATTTTGTTACAAGTGCTGCATGCATTCAGATACAGAACCTTTAACCCAGTTTTTTTTTTTTACTATTTTTAAAATCTCTGGTCCTATCTACTGCTGCACTTAAGTGACCTCTCTGTCCTTTCCTGCCACACCCAAATCACTACCCTGCTGTAGTATCTTATTGTTACCCTTTGATTTACTACATCTCTTTTCACACAATCCCTTCACCCCCCTCATCCCCACCGACTATTTAGCTTAAAGCCCCCTCCACCACCCTAGTTTCCGACTCACCAGGACACTGATATTTAGTTTTTAAAGAAAATTATGTATGGGCGGCTTTTTAAGCAATTCCACACATGCTGTTGTTACTATAGTGTTCATTGGTGTATACTTCGGAATGGGCATGAAAGTGCCATGAGTTGGCTTGGAAAGTATGAGGGGCCAAGGGGGGTGTGGGTGGGGGACAGGAGTTGGCATAAGGTTGCATGGGTAAGGCCTTTTGATCTTGCCTTTCAAAAGGTTCCCAAATTCAGGCTATGATTCTTGACTCCACTGAGGGACTGTGAACCACAAGTCATGGAGAAGCTGGTCCAACTCCTCAAAAAATGCAGGGGTCTAGGAGACATCTACCCCTACATTGGAGCTTGTCAGTTTAGGAATGCAAGCTAACCGTTCGCACCTTTATTCCACACCACTGAAAATTGTAGGTGCTGAGAATAGGGGCGGGAATCACGAAATCTGGCCCCACCTGCCATTTTTAAATAGCTCCAGAGCCCTTGGAACTCTGCAACAACCCAGCCCAAAGTATTTTACTTTACCAAGGTTCTTTCTGACACAATCACAATATGTTTATTGAAAACTAAATAAGCATATTTTATTGCTGATCTGATAATTTGGTGGATAACATATTTTAGTGAAGTTTAAAAAGTTGAGCAGCCTGAAGGTAACAACAATAATTAAAAACTGAATAACAAAAATAAGTTGATGCACATAATTTTGCAGAATAAACAAAAACCATTAATTAAAATGTCTCGTTGTAGATGTTAGACATGACGGAGGGGTTGGGTTTCTGTTCCTGCAATTACCAACCCCCATTTTTTTGATGTATGTTCTTTCATGGGATGTAGGCGTCACTGGCAAGACCAGTATTTGTTGCCTATCCCTAATTGCCCTTGAACTGAGTGGCTTGCTAGGCCATTTCAGAGGGCAGTTAAGAGTCAGCCCCATTGCTGTGGGTCAGCAGTTGCATGTAGATCAGACTGGCTAAGGATGGCAGATTTTTTTCCCTAAAGGACTTTATTTGGAGAAGTGCCTTTGTGTATTATGACCATAGGCTTGCCATAGTCATGTGACATCTCATGTCACCCTTGGTGTACGAAGGGTTGAGAGCAGAAGCCATTTCGTCCACCGCTTGCAACATGTTGTCAGGAGTGTGCAGCTGAAATTGAGGGGATTTTGATAGCTATAAACGAGCCAGCAATTGTAAGAAACAGCAGAGAATCCTTAAAACTTCAGTCTGCAACTTCGTACAAGACATTGGTCACTGGGTAATTCAGCATAGCTTTGAATATTCCAGTACCTTCACCTATTGGGATGAAGGCAGATTTAAAAATAAATTGGAAATTCTTCCAGTCTCAATGGCAAAATTATGAAATTGCCGTAAAGTTAAACAAGAAATCTGAACAAATAAGAGTATCAACTCTGTCAACAGTGCTGGGGAAAGAGTGCTACAATCTTTATTGCACTCTAGATCTCACTGAGGAGCAGAAAAGCCAGCCTTGTGAAATTTTGGAGGTCTTAAGGACCCACTTTGAGCCCTTGTGAATACTTTGTTTTCAACACCAGAGCTCAGGAGGAGGGGGAGAACATTGAACAGTATGTGACTACATTGAGATGCCTAGTTAAATCTTGAGTTTGAGCAGCTGAAGGATGATCTGATCAGAGACAGATTTTCTTAGGAACAAGAGATCCCTCCACGAGAGCACGTCTGAGGGAAGGGAAGGCTACTCTGACGAAAGCTGTTGATGTGCGCAGAAGCTCTGAAATGGTCAATCATCTGTATGATGGGAGAACTGATGAGGCTTTGCACTTTGCTGAGAGGGAGTTCAGGCCTTCCATGTCCAAAACAATGGAGAGAAGCAAGAACTGTTTGCAGAAGGGCCAGCCGAAAGATCAAGGCTGGAGTACGGGATGTAAATGTTATGGAGGACACAACGCAAAAGAAAAAGAAGTATGTCTGGCATGGGGAAAGCAGTGCTTTAACTGCAAGAAGCTAGATAAATTTGCATGCCAAGTATTTTGCTGGGAAGAAGAAAAGCAAGCCTATAACGATGGTTCCTGAAGAGATGTCGATGAACTAGACAAATTACGCCACACCCTAGAACAGGTTGGCACCTTCAAGCCTAAAGGAGAAAAATGCTTTGGACTATTGGAATGATGACTGCAGAAGGAGAGTATGAAGTGTCAGATAGACACTGGTGCTAAGTGCAACGTCATGAGCTTCGCGGACCTGCATGAGGTTGCGCAAGATTGTGACCTAAAAATTAAGCTGTCAAAGGTAATGTTGAGACTATATGGTGGAACATTGCTCACCTTAAGAGGGCAAACTAAGCTGAGCCACAGTAATGAAGATCATCTACAATTCCAAATAGTAGACACTAAACAAAATCCACTCATCTCAGCTGAAACAAGTCAAGATTTTGGGCTGATAACCCTCCATGTACCAGAAGAGATTTGGAAGTGTTTCGCATGGCACAAAACCATTTACTGCTTACTAAATCCTAAAAATTTACAAAGATGTTTCACAGGTCTTGGATGTCTTCCTGGTGAATATCATCTTGAAGTAGATGAGATTATGCAACCAACTCAGCATCTTCCGAGGAGAGTTCCAGCTGCTCTCAAACACAGCCTGAAAGACAAGACAGGAGAGCTAGAAAAGATGAGAATAATGAAGAAAATGACAACTCCTACAAACAGGATTAGCAGCATGGTAGCAGTGAAACAATTTGGAAAGCTGGCAGTGTGTAGAGATCCAAAGGACCTCAATAAAGCTTTGAAGAGATCTCTCTACCCCATGAAAAATGTTCAAGAAAATTTGCCACAACTTGCCAAGGCAAAGGTCTTTACTGCCGTAGATGCGAAGGATGGATACTGGCAAGTGAAGTTGGATGAAAGCAGCAGTTTCCTGACTATGTTCTGGATGCCATTTAGGAGGTACAGATGGTTGCTGTTGGGAATTTGGCCATGCTTCGGAAGAGTATCAACACAGACTGCATGAGATAGTCAATGCCCCTCCAGGAGTGGAAGCAATCATGGATGATCTGCTAATCAGTAGATGTGGAGATACGATGGAAGACGGCATCGCAGACCATGATCAGAATCTAGAGAGAGATTGCCTGATGAACCTGAAGCTGAATAAGAAAAAGTGACTGAAGTCAAGCACATAGGTCATGTAGGACAGCGAAAGGGGTTTGCCCTGATCCTGATAAGGTGAGAGCAGCAGCAGCAGAGAATCAACAACCAAAATATGCAAAGGTGGTGCAACGATTTGTTGGATTTGTAAACTATCTAGCAAAGCTCATGCCCCAGTTTGTCATTGGAGTGAACCTCTACGCAAACTCACTGCAAAGGATAATCAGGGGTATTGCTGTACAGAACAAGCAGCAGCTTTCACTTGCGTGAAACAACTAGTGAAGACAATGCCAGTGCTGAGGCACTACGATGTTGACGATGAGATCATCCTGCCAGCGAGACAGGACTTGGAGCAACCGTCATGCAGCAATGAGAACCAGTTGCATTTGCATCCAGAATGTTGACGCAAACTGAACGAGGCCATGCAGAAATTGAGAAAGAGTTAAATAAAAATGCTGGAAAAACTCAGCAGGCCTGGTAGCATCTGTGGAGAGAAACAGAGTTAACATTTCCATTACAATGTGACTCTTCTTCGGAACCCGCCCCAGCTTTGGATTTCACCCCACCTTTCTTCTGCACCGTCCATCCTCCAAAGCCCTGAAGTAGGACTTGAACCAACAATCTTTTTACTCAGAGGCGAGAGTGTTACCAACTGAGTTATGGCTGACATCCTTCTGATATCAGCAGATAAACAGAAGCCTTGTTCTACATGTCAGTGCAGTAAATATAAAAATGCTGCGCAAAGTCCCATCAGGTTTCTAATTTAAAGTAGAATAGGTACTTATGTCTTCAGAAACTGATAGGAAACAAAATTGTGGATCTTGAGCACTGTAAACTTAAAGTTTGGTATAATTTGTACGAGTAAGTATGTAGCATTAATATTTTAATAAAGTTACATCTGATGAAGATCTAGAAGCACTTGTGCTAATACACTAATGAACTACTGTATTTCAAAATTGTAGTTATCAAGCTGTGCTAATTTAACTGTCTGTAAAGGGTGCTTGTTTTTCAGTAAGCTATGGCTACCGTTTCCCCTTATTTCTCTTACAGGTTCAACCTCCTCCAGCTTCTGGCCCAGCACCTCCAACTCCAGTTACTGTAGCTGTTACATGTGTCGCTACCTTAAACCAGCCTCCACCACTGCTTCGACCAGTGCTTCCTGCAGCTCCTGCTCTTCATCGTCAACCACCTCCTCTCCAGCAACAGACTCGATTTTTACAGCCAAGACCTTCCCTTAACCAACCACCACCCCCACTAATTCGTCCAAGTAACCCTATTCCACCCCGTTTGAATCCTAGGCCAGTACTACAGCAGCCTCCATCACTGATTGGAATTCAGTCTGAATCACAGTCTTCATCTTTACATTGACTTAGTTTTTTCTTTGCTTTATGACCTAAAACAAAAAAGTTAGCTTGTGTGGCTTTGTTTAACTGAAGATGCTTCACATAACCCAAAATTCACCAACTAAGAAGAATGTTTCACACTATCTAATTGCATCTTGATGTACTCCATCTCTGCGAGTTCTACGTTTTGGGTGAATTGAACTCCTGACAACACAACAATTTAAATTAGATGATTTATTGTATATCAACATATCTTTTTTGTACAGAAAAATAAAAGCCAGTAAGATTGACACCTGAGAAACTTAAAAATATTTTTAACACAATTATTTATGAAATTTGATGCACCACAGCCCTTGTTTTATTGCCCTGTATTAATTTATTATATTTGAAAATACAGTATTCAGCAAATAAAGGCGAAAACATCAGGAAACATTTAAGATTGTATTGTGTGAAATACAGTCTTTTGAAATTGTATTTTTTATGGTTAAAACTTTTTGGACTTGACAGCATTAACTCCTGGTTGTACGAGTCAAAAACTTAGTCCCAAGGAAGTGCACTTAATTCAACTTATTTCCAAAATAGGTATTTTGGTTTGAAACACCAGTTGGTAAGATTGAAAATTAATCTTAATTTGTTAAATGTTATCAATTTGCTGCATATAATTTCAGCTTTGAATTTTGTAAAATGGTTAACATTGCCGAAAGTGAAATAGTTACTGCATTTAATTGGTTTTGATACCAAAGAGGTGCACTTGGTTTAGGAAAACTCCAGATAATCTTCTTGTTAATTAACATTTCAGTAATGTTAAATGCCTGTTCCCAGCTTATCAAAATCTGTCATTACTCCTACCTTTTTAAATATCTATTTATAAAATGATTAATAATTACTGAAATGTGGCAATTGCTGCATTTTTGTAGCAAACATATTTTAAATTTCTGATAAATATTAAATGCATTTCTTATAAATTAAAGTGATTTCCTCATAGGATACAAGTAGTGAGTCCTGTTCGAACTGAGATGATCATCACTAAGGGTACATTCATCATGCTATCAAATCAGTACGGTTAAAGTTGTTGACAATGATGGCCGAGAATAGGTCCTAGAACAGTTATTTCCAAGCCAGTAGTTTGTGGGTCTGAGTTGTAAGGGTGTCCTTCATAGTGCTGTACACCTTGAGTGTGAACTTTTTCAGTTTTCATTCTAGCCAGTACACTGAACAGTAGAGTACAATAGGATACTTACTGTGAGGGGAAAGTGACTAGGCTAGCACAGGCACCATTGCCTTACCCTAAAAATGTGCCTCCAGTTGGCTGCTGATAATAGACCATTAACTATGATCTTGTATTAGAGGACAGTCCACAGAATCATGCTTCCCCAGCAGGAGACTCAAATGTGCCTTGCGGGGAAATAGAGGAGGCACGGGTGTGGAGGTTTTTCAGATAGTTACTTTTTATTAAAAATGGCTTGAGACTGTAATTGGTATGCATTAATTCTTTTTTTCCGTGTAAGATGTTTGAAAATACTAAAATGAAATACTGTAATTTGATGTAGAAAATAGCACAAAGAAGAACCTATAAAACCTCAAAGTACTTTAGTTTACTGTACATATTGACATGAATTTTGTCTTATTTTAGTTTTCGTTTTCAGTTTATAGGATGTGTAACAACTGTGCATGTACAGTCAGAGCTCCCTTATTTATCTGTTAAGTCAGACATTCGGCATGTATTTTAAGCAGTATTTTTAGTGTAAGAAATTGTGTGCTTGCTCCTTTGCTGTATTAAACTTCTATCTGGAAATGCTTTTCTTTTCGTATTTTCTAAAGTTTTGTTTCAAAGACTTGGAGTTAATGCATTGTTATAATTGGACTTTACTTCGTTAGGGTCTATTGTACTCCACAAAGCATTAATCCTATTGATGGAAATTTGTTAATGAATATTGCAGGGAGAAATAGTTTCCAAGTTCTTGTAGTTTTGCTTGAGGTTGGCCAATTTTGTACTTTGATTCACAAACATTTATTCAAGACAAACACATAAGCAAGGCAGGGATTAGGGCCTGGAGTTTCTATTATATAATGCATGTGGCACAGAAACTTGCCATTTGGCCCAATAGGCCTGTGCCAGTGGTTATACTGTCAGGAGCTGTCTCCAGCTTACTTTACTCAAACTATCAATATATCCTTCTAGTCCTTTCTCCCTCATGAAATTACATAGCTTCCCCTAAACATCATCTATACTTTTTATCTCAACTATTCCATGTGGTAGCAAGGTTCCACATTCTAACCATTCTCTTGAGTAAGGAAATTTCTCCTGAACTCCTTATTCGATTTAGTAATGACTATTTTATATCTGTGGCCATAGCTTTGGGCTCTTACCCACACCAATTCCCCCCCAACCAACTCTGCCCTTCCCAAGTGAAAACATCTCTATCAAATGGTTTAATAATGTTAAAGACCTCTTAGTCTTACCTTTTCAAGAGAAGAACCCAGCCTGTTTTTTTTTTGCATTTTCTCCAATGCCTATCCTTTGTGTAATTTCCTCGCCATTAGCCCCAGATGCACATGGAAACTGGACGCAAACTATTTATATGGCTTAAAAGGTTGCAAGGTTTAGCGTATGTGTTATGCATATAATTACAATGACAAGTGCCCTCGATTGTTATTTTACATTCATATCGTTATTTTACGTTCATAACCGAAGCTGTCCAAACAAATAAATCTCTACTTACATATCTGACTCAAATGCAAGTACTTTCCAATTACTTTTGTTTGGAGAGCAGTCTCAAAATTTTGTCTAGATTTTCAGCCATGCTAAGAAATCAAGTAATTTTTCTGGTCTTTTAACTGCAATTATCCTCACTGAGACCTGGGGCAGAATTTTACGCTGATTGGGCAGGCATGCACCCGACCCAATCAGGCATGAAATCGCACGAGATGACATCATGCGAGCATCCAAACTCTGCATGCATGATATTTCGCTTGCATGCTCAAAAGTGGGAAGGCATGCCTATCGACAATTAAGAGAGCAATTAAGTCCATTAATGACACAATTTTCACTTTACGTAGCCCGTCCAACCTTGTGGTTGGCGGACAGAAAATCAGCTGGCCAGCCTTTACACTTCTCATCGAAGTTCACCCGAGTGGGATGAGATTTCTGTTATTAAATAAAATAAAAATAGAAATCTGTGGACAGCATTTTTATAATCTATATGTTTAGGTGCCTGATTGTGATGCTTGGACAATTTTTTTCTGATTTTAAAAACTTTATTTCCTGGGTTCCTGGTCTTCAGCCCCCTGCAGCAGTTCTCTGTCTTCAGGGAGCTTTCTGTCAGCGCTCACCTGTGCCTGTGTTGATGACATCTCCCACCCCCATCCCGGCAGCACTGAGCTTTTCAGCGTGCACTTCACACTGGCTGGCCGTTAATTGGCCAGCCAGGGTGAAATTGTGGTTGGGGGCTGATTGCAGTCGGTGGCCCGTTTCCCGACTGCTCCCAGGCTCGCCGATCACTCCTGCCCGCCGACCTGAAAATTCAGGCCCTGATCTATATTAATATGTTTCTTTGAATGCATTAAATATAAGTAACACTAAAAATTGGATAACTTCCCTGTTTACAGATCCTTAAAAGATGCTGTGTCTGATTTGCATGAATGATGATTAAATGGGTAGAACCTTTAAATTTTAAGACCCAGTGAAGGGATGTGCTGATTTGGAATTGGCATTTCCTTGTTCTCTGATTGTACAGGCTGATTTATGCCCACATAATGTTCAGGCGTTTTCGGAGATTGGGAAGATAATTGCATGTAACTTGACATTGACAAAATGGGTGCAATTTTGGATACAACCTCTTAATTATATGCAACCTCCTAAATTGATTTTTTTTTTTTTGCTTGTCCAAAGTTGAGCTTCAGAGACATTAGGGCACATATAAAGGATTGTAGTAAAATTAAGAATAGTAAAGCAAAACAAAAACAACATGAGAACAATAACGAGCTGTGAAGTTTAAAGGGAGATTATGGGAGCTTAAAAAGCTATGGAGTACTATAACTGGCAATCAACCTGAAGTGAAATAACAAAGGCTTTGTAAACATATCAAAATCTTGTTTAAAAAGAGCCAGCATATGCATGATGGGCTGAATGACTTTGTCAAAGCTTTTATTATTCAAAGGTTAGACCAATAAGACAATTAGAAAGCCATAATCAAATAATTTGTAACAGACCAGAAGCTGAAAATCTGAACTGTATAGCAGGGCAATCAGCATTTGTTGAGATAAGTGAGTGGTTAATGTTTTGGGAATAACCATTTGCCAGAATTGAAAACAAGGGAACCCATTTTAGTAGTTCAGGTGGTAGAAGAAGAGAAAGAGGAAAGAAAGAATAAGGACTTAGTCATAGTGAGAAAATGGATAGGCTCAATAACCTCAAGCTGCCTGATAGCAAACTGATATGAAAGAGCATCTCAGTAAGGCCCTGGAAAAGCATTAAAAGAATAAAAGCAAGTGAACAGCTAAGACAATGAAGAGAAGCTTGTACAAAGAAAAAGGCACCAAAATGAGAGAAATTGAAACGGGAGGAAAAACAGGAGAGGTAGGCAGTCCAAAGTAAAAATAGAAAACTTGAAACACACATACACAACATCTATCTGCCTGTAAAAACAAACTCTGGATTCCACAGCCAGAACTGTTCTGACAAATATATTTCAACTCCCCCTTCTGAAACACATTGAATTTAGATCACCAACACCCAATGCTCTGAAAAGGTTGGATTTCCTTGCCGAAGCCAGAGCTTTAATTAGTGGAAGCCGACATGTATGTATTACTTAAGGGATATTAATGAGATTTTTAAATTGATGTTGAGGGAAACTGACCAGAGAAAGAGATGCGAGATTGAGCAGCAGTTCAGGTGGACATCTAAATTTGTAATGTACCTCATCATTCGAACCACTGGTGTCTCCATGCCTCTGGCAAAATTTTGGTAGACGATACAGTTTTCTTGAACTTGAGGTTTTCAAACTGGCAAGATCAGAACAGGATGTGAGGTAGGATAGATGTGTTTGGCAGCACTTCAGAAGGTGGAATTTTTTTTATTATTCATTTATGGGATGTGGGCATCATTGGTTAGGCCAGCATTAATTGCCTATCCCTAAATGCCCTTGTTTAGAGGGCAATTAAGAATCAACCACACTTGTGGGTCTGGAGTCAGACGTATGTCAGACTAGGTAAGGATGGAGGATGCAGAGATGCTTCAGTGTGATTTGGACAAGCTGAGTGAGTGGGCAAATGCATGGCAGATGCAGTATAAAGCGGATAAATGTGCAATCCACTTTGGAAGGCAGATTATTATCTAAATGGCTATAAATTGAGAGAGGGGAATGTACAACGAGACCTGGGAGTCCTCAAACACCAGTTGCTGAAGGTAAACATGCAGGTGTAGCAGGCAGTAAAGAAGGCAATTGGTATGTTGGCCTTCATGGGGAGAGGATTCAAGTACAGGGACAGGGATGCCTTACTGCAATTATACAGGACTTTGGTGAGACCACAGTTGAAATATTGTGTGCAGTTTTGGCCTCCTTATCTGAGGAAAGATGTTCTTGCTATAGAGGGAGTACAGCGAAGGTTTACCAGACTGATTCCTGGGATGGCGGGACTGGCATATGAGGAGAGATTGAGTCGGTTAGGATTATATTTGCTGGAGTTCAGAAGAATGAGGGGGGGATCTCATAGATACCTACAAAATTCTAACAGGACTAATCAGGGTAGATGCAGGAAGGATGTTACCGATGAGGGGTAGTCCAGAACCAAGGGTCATAGCCTGAGGATACGGGATAGGCCATTTCGCACTGAGATGAGAAATTTCTTCACCCAGAGAGTGGTGATCCTGTGGAATTTGCTACCACAGAAAGTAGTTGAGGCCAAAACATTGTGTTTTCAAGAAGGAGCTAGATATAGCTGTTCGGGCGAAAGGGATCAAAGGATATGGGAAGAAAGTGGGAGCAGGCTATTGATTTGGATGATCAGCCACAATCATAATGAATGGTGGAGCAGGCTCGAAGGGCCTACTCCTGCTCTCTATGGCAGATTTCCCTTCCTTAAGGGGGAATTAGTGAACCAGATTGGTTTTTATGACAACCAGCAATAGCTTCATGGGCATCATCAAACTTTAATTCTAGATTTTTGTTAAATTCAAATTTCACTAGTTGCTATGGTGGGATTTGAGCCCAGGTCCCCACAGCATTAGCCTCTGGATTGCTAGTCCATTGAAAATATCACAATGCCAGCACCTCCCCCATATTCAGAAGGGGTGCACAAGAGAGGAACTGACATCACCATGGCGCTATCCTTGTCACAATGTTTACAGACAGAGACTTAACTACCCTAATCCTTCAGTAGAATAGCTTTTCTTCAGGCTGAGGTTGTCACGGCAGCTGATGGCAAACATCTGCCTGCTAGACTTGGTGGGCATACATTCCAGTAGTCTTGAAAGTCAACACCGATTTCAATTGTTTTGCCTCTGGTTCTTTCCAGGATACTACCAGAGATATCTTGAGGGTCTCAGTCTGCTGCACATAAGGTGATGGATGAAATTTTTGACACGGCTGGGAGTTATGTAAACTTCCTTTGTGATGCCATTTCCACAGGTACAGGGTGCCAGCAATTGCACATACATGACAATCCAAACATCACCATACTACCATGAGTTTTTTTTTTATCAACTCCAAGGGATATTCATTCATCAGTGCATACAGCTGGATTGCATCCACAAGAAAGGGTTCATGCAAGTCTACATCATGATGCTTTCAAACTGCTGCAGTCAAACATTCCAGACTTATTGTTCCAGGAAACATACCGGAGGGCTGACTCTTATAAAACAAGCAATACTCCCTTTCAGCTTGACTCATGACACCTTGGAGGAATCCCACCAATGAAAGCTAGGGTGAGGATTATATGATTAGTGGTGATCTATCTGAATGTTTAAGATGTGTTTCAGGTGCCCAGATAGGTCTGGAGCCCCACTTCGGTATTCGCCAACAAGGTTGTACAGAATAATGGTGGTGCTTTGTGTCCTGCACATCCTTCAGATGAGGAGAAAATATAGGAGGAAGAGGATGAAAATTGGACTTTGCCAACTACATTGCTCTCCAGGATGACAAGGATGCCTTAATATCGTGAATGTTCACCTTGTGTTGACTCACACAGCAAAACATAAGAAATGAAATCCTGTACTTCGCACCCACTCCCTCTCTTCACACTAAGCAATCTTTCAACCACTCATCCACCCTTTGCACATTCACCAAGTGGATTCCGTCATGTTTTGACATTCATCATGATATAAGTTAAAGGGTAACAACTCTTGTGACACAATAATAGACAAATGTAGAAGTAGTGCTGATCAATAAATTTTATGTGGCATTATAGAGAAAGGAAACTTAATAACATAGCATTTTGTCAAACACCCATTGGCATTCCCTTGGTGAATTACAACTTCTTGAACTTACACTTCCCACTGCTGCTATGTTGTGCATCTTGTGTGGTTCAGAGATAGAGATGGGATACCCAGATCCTTGCTCTATCTGCCAAAATGCTTTTGGCCTATGACCTCTGAGGGTCCCACCAAAGACTTCTCCAGCTGCACCCGTGCAGAGTCAGTCATTGGAAAAGGAGACAGCATATCAGGTGTTAGTTAAGGGGGGCAATGGATAAGAAATGGGACCACTTTGAGTGACGTTCCCACTTACATGTTCCCTCTTGCCATCATCCCTCTCATGGACCAGCACCATATCACTATAAAACTTACTGGAGATCAATGATGTAACACCATGAAAAAGGCATCTGTAATCCTGTTTATAGTGGCAGAAATGTCCTGTGGCAATGGTCATGGCCTGCATGGCGTTATTTGACGGCCATACTTGAAATTTTATAGCAAGATCCCCTATCTCCTTGGCAGACAATTCCCTGCACCATCAATCCACTAGCAATCAAGTTGGACTCTTCCATCTTCTCCATTATTGTGGAGAGTGTACATGACACATCCACCAGTATTTGGCTAAATTGTTGCTGCATTCTTCTACTCAATAATAACTTCCAGGTTTTGGCATCTACGTCCAGCTGAATAGAGCTTGCAGTGGATTATAGCCACAATATGAACTCTCCACAGCTGTTGCTGCACCAGTATCTGCTTGTGCTCACTTGTGAGTTGTAAATCACCAGGGGAAAACAATACTAACTGTTTAAGTGTGTGCTTTTGCATTGACCCAGGCTGTACATCGTGAGACTGTGCACCCTCAGAATGAATGATGTCCTCTGAGGAATCATCCTCATCCATGTCCTGCAACACTTGCAGTATATGTGAAGGCACTGGAAAGCAAATTAAAAGGATACGATTTAGTCATGGCAAAGCCACAATCTTGGCAATCACCATTCTCAGTTTATTCATAGTTCAGTCATTGATGAAATAAAGTCAGTATTTGTGTGTCAAGGATATTTGTAATTCAGCTGTCAGTTATCTGTGAGTTCCCTGTCTCTCTATCTCTGGGAGGAATGTAAATGTGTCATTTATCTCCATGGCCTGACCTCAGCATCTGGTAGGTAGACTATTTGTGGTCGATCACCTCCAGTCCTATGATTTTCCTTTGTGTTTTGTGCTCTCTTCTACTAGGAGAGAGAAAATAGACCTATGAGTGAGTGATAGTCTGGTATTTACTTGATAGATGCATTCGATGAGGGTGACTATGAGACAGATGCATCAGGATTGAGATGACGATGGTGCATGGATAAATGGGGAGTTGATAAATTGCATAGAAAACAAAGGCTGGATATCACTGAAAGTTAAGTGGGCGTGAGGAATGAGGTGATGGATTTCACTTGGTAAGCATAGTGAGAGGGAGTAGGGCCTTACAATAGAGGATTTTTATTTATTCATTGGATGTGGGTGTCACTGGCTAGGCCAGCATTTATTGCCCACCCCTAATTGTCCTTCTTCAGAGTCAACCGCATTTCTGTGGGTCTAGAGTCATATGTAGGCCAGACCAGGTAAGGACAATAGATTTACTTCCCTAAAGGGACATTCATGAACAATTGGCAATGGTTTCATGGTCATCATCAGACTTTTAATTCCAGATTTTTTTATTGAATTCAAATATCATCATCTGCTATGGTGGGATTTGAACTCCAGTCTGCTACCCTGGGTCACTAGAATATTAGTCCACTGACAATACCACTATTCCACCACCTTCCCATTAATGCCACCACCTCTTCATAATAAAGGATGCAGATTAATCAATAAATGTTCTTACGTTCCCTGATTTGCTTATGTGAGTAAACTCCTTCCTGCATCGCATTCAAGACACAGGCACAACCGTCCTGTTCTATACCTCCTCACTACTTCTAATCACATTTTCTTGATGATAGCCATAGGTTTCTTCCCTAAGGAATGTATACCACAGAATCGCAGAATTGTTACAATGCAGGAGAAGTCCATTTGACCCACTGTGTCTGCACTTGATCTCTGAATGAGCAATTCACTTAGTGCCATTTTCCTGTCTTCTCCCCGTAACCCTGCACATTCTTCCTTTTCAGATAGCAGTTGAATTCCCTTTTGAACTCTTTGATTGAACCTGCCTCCACCACACCCTCAGGCAGTGCATTCCAGACCTTAACCACTCACTGCATGAAAAAGTATTTTCTCATATCGCTTTTGCTTCTTTTGTCAATTATTTTAAATCTGTGCCCTGTCATTCTCGATCCTTTCACAAGCGGGAACAGTTTCTCCCTACCTATTTTGTCTATACCCCTCGTGATTTTGAATACCTCTATCAAGTCTCCTCTCAGCCTTCTTTTCTCCAAGGAAAACATATCCAATTACTCCAGTCTATTTTCATAACTGAAGTTCTTCATCCCTGAAACCATTCTTGTGAATCTTTTCTGCACTCTCTCCAATTTTTTCAAATCCTTCCTAAAGTACAGTGCCCCAGGACTGGATGCAATACTCCAGCTGAAGGTGAACTAGTGACTTATACAAGTTCAGCATAACTTCCTTACTCTTGTACTCTATGCCCCTATTAATAAAGGCTACGGTACTGAATGCTTGTTTAGCCAGTCTCTCAACCTGTCCTGCCACTTCAATGACTTATGCACATATGCACCCAGGTTTCTCTACTCCTACACCCCTTTTAGATTGTGCCCTTGATTTTATATTGTCTCTCCATGTTCTTCCTACCAAAGTGAATCACCTCACATTTCTCTGCATTGAATTTCATCTGTCACCTGTCTGCCCACTCCACCAACTTGTCCATATCCTTTTGAAGTTATACACTATCCTCCCCACAGTTTACAATGCTTCCAAGTTTCATATCACAAGCAAATTTTGAAATTGTGCCATGTTTGCCAAGGTTGAGGTCATTAATATATATCAGGAAAAGCAAGGGTCTCAACACTGACCACTGAGGAACTCCACCACAAACCGTCCTCCAGCCCAAAAAAATCCATTAACTACTACTCTCTGTTTCCTGTCACTCAGCCAATTGCTTATTCATGTTGTTAATATCCCTTTTATTCCATGAGGTATAACTTTGTTCACAAGTCTGTTGTGCGGCACTGTGTCAAATGACTTTTGAAAGTCCATGTACACTACATCAATAACACTGTCTTCATCAACATCCTGTTGTCTCTTCAAAAAACTCTAGCAAGTTAGTTAAACGCAATTTTCCTTAAGAAATCCATGCTGGCTTTCCTTAATTAACCTGCATTTGTCCATGTGACTATTAATTTTGTACCGAATTATTGTTCTGGAAGTTTCCCGCCACCAAAGTTAAACTGACTGGCCCGTAGTTGCTGGGTTTATCTTTACACTCTTTTTTGAGTAATATTTGTAACATTTGCAGCTCTCCAGCCCTCTGGCACCACTCATGACTGTAAAGAAAACTGAAAAATTATGGCCAGTGCCTCTGCAATTTCCAAATTCCCCCAGTATACTTGGATGCATCTCATCTGGTCAGGGTGCCTTATCAACTTTAAATATAGACAGCCCACCCAATAGCTCCTCCTCATCAACTTTAAACCCTTGTAGTGTCTGAATTTCCTCCTCTTTCACCATGGCCTGGGTAACATCTTCTTCCTTGGTAAAGACAAATACAAAATATTCATTTTAAACCTCAGCTATGCCCTCTGCCTCCATGCTTAAATTCCCTTTTTGGTCCCTAATCAGCCATACTCCTCCTTCTACCACTCTTTTACTATTTTTATGCCCATAGAAGGTTTCAGGATTCCCTTTTATATTGGCTGCCAGTCTCTTTTCATACTGACTCTTTGCTTCTCTTATTTGTTTTTTCACCTCCTCTCTGAACCTTCTGCATTCAGCCTGGTTCTCAATTGTATTTTCTACCTGATATCTGTCATAAGCACACTTTTTTTTCTTTATCTTAATTTCTATTGTCATTCAAGATGCTTTGGATTTGTTTGCCCCACCTTTCCCTTTCGAGAGAATATCCCTTGACTTTGCCTGAACTATCTCTTTTTTGAAGGTAGGCCATTGTTCCATTACTGTTTTTCCTGCCAGCCTTTGGTTCCAATTTATTTGGCCCAGATCTATCCTTACCCCATTGAATTTCACTTTCCCCCAGTTAATTATTCTTACTCTGGATTGTTCTTTGGCCTTTTTCATAGCCAGTCTAAATTTTATGATACATTGATCACTCTCCCCTAAATGTTCTCCAACTGATTCTTGATCCAGTTGGCCCACCTTATTCCCAAGAGCCAGGTCTAGCAGTGCCTCTTTTATTAAACTGAGAACATACTGCTGTAGAAAATTTCCTGAACACGCTCTAGGAACTCTTTCCCCTCCCTGCCCTTTAAGTTACTAGTTTCCCAGTCCATATTCAGATAATTAACAGCCCCATTATAATTACTCTACAATTTTTGCACCTCTTTGTAACTTCCTTGCAAATTTGTTCCTTTACTTCCTTCCTATTAGTTAGTGGCCTAGAGACTACACTGAGCAATGCAATTGCAGCTTTTTTGTTCCTTAACTCTAGCCACATAGATTCTGTCTTTGACCTCTCTGGGACTTCCTCTTTCTCTAGGACTGCAATGCGCTCCTTAATCAATACCTCCACCAATCCCCTTTTCTTCCTTTCCTATCTTTCCTGAACACTTTGTATCCAGGAATATTTAACACCCAATCCTGCACTTCTTTGAGCCAGGTCCCTGTAATAGCAACAATATCATATTTCCAAATGGCAATCTGCACCTGTAACTCACCCAATCTTATTTGCTACACTCTGTGCATTCACATACATGCAGAGTAACCCTGATTTAGACTTGATTACTTTCTCTGACACTCTGATCCCACCTATTAACTTAATATTTCCTATTCTAGTGCTATCTATCTCTTCCAGTATACTGTGTACCTTGGTATTCCTCTCTGATATTATCTCCTGGTTCCCACACCCCTGCTAAGTTAGTTTAAACCCTCCATAATAGCACTCACAAAATGCCCCACAAGCAACTCAGTCTCGGCTCTACTTAGGTGCAACCCCAGTCAGGCCTGTACAGGTCCCATCTCCCCCAGAGCCAGTCTCAATGTCCCAACAATCAAAAGCCCTACAGCCCTACCTTCTGCACCATCTTTCTAGCCATATATTCATCCACTTTATCCCCCTAACTCTATTCTCACTTGCGCGTGGTACTGGCAGTAATCCAGAGATTACTACTTTTGAGGTCCTGCTAATTTCCTACATGGCTCCCTAAATTATGACCACAGGACCCCACCCCTCTTCCAGTCTATGTCAATTGAATCAATGTGGACCATGACAGCTGGCTGTTCACCATTTCCCCTCAGGGTAGTCTGGAGCCGTTCAGTGACATCCTTGATCCTGACAACAGGGAGGCAGTACACCATCCTGGATTCATGTTGCAGCCAGAGAAGTGCCTATCTATCGAATCATCTCTCACTCTTGCTCTTCCAATCTTCCTTGTACTCCTCTGTAGAGCTGAGCCACATGTGGTGCCATAGAATTGGCTCTGGTTGCACTCCCCAGATGAAGTATAAATCTCATCAATATTCAGAACTAGATAAATATTGGAGAGCGGGATGTACTCAGGGGAGGGACTTCTGTACTACCTGCCTACTTCTACTTGACTGTCTGGTGGTCACCCATTTCCTCTCTCCCTGCATACTCCTAAGTTACGGGTGACCACCACAAATGTGCTGTCCACAGAGCTATAAAATTCATGGATACACCGCAGTGATGCCAGCTGCCATTCAAGTTCTGATACCCAAAGCTCAAACTGCTGCAAGAGACGACACTTCCTGCACAAATGGTTCTCCGGGACAGGGAATCATCCTGGAGTTCTCAAAGTCCAAGAAACCCTGGCATTCCTCTATTTATTAATTAATAACCTTGACACTGCGAATAAATCTTATTACTGATAATAAACCTTACCAATGCGAATAAACTTTACTGCTATTAATAAACTATACCAATACTGATAAGCCATTTTCATATTTAATGCACCTTGCTAACAGTAATAAACCTTACTTAAAAATAGAAGATAAGACTCACCAGCAACTCACTTGTTACTCGTTATAAATAGCTAATATTTTTAACATTTGTTAAACTCCAAGTTGTTTAGATCCAGTTCCTAAGCAGCAATACTCACCAGCCAATCAATTTACAGCTTTCCTGTGATGTTATTGTTCACTTTTTTTACAAACTCAGGGTGTGCCTAGACCTCTCTGCCTCTCTCCTCAAAGGTATATCCTTCCTGCTCCTGACTGCATGCAACAGTAATTTCAATGTGTCATTGAACTTAGGTGTTGCCCTTGCTCTCTAAACACCATCCATCATGAACATCTCCAGTTTCCATTGGTACACTGTTCCGTTAATACAGTTGAGAACTCCTCTTGTGGGAGCACATCCCACCCCTTGTGCAGTTTGCAGACGCAAAACCTGGAAGTCAAAATTAATTACTTCAATTTAGTTGTGATCACTTATTCAAACCCATTGACTTGACTTCTGGGTTTCACACAACTATTGCACACCAGATGAAACACCTAGCATTGACCTAGGCACTGGAAATGGCAATGGCACACCTTGCCCAGTCAACTCTGCAAGGCCCTACTGACTGGGTACTTGTGCCAAAATTGGGAGAGCTGTCCTGCAGACTAGTCAAGCAACAGCTTGACAAAGTCATAATCACGAAATCATATATTGCAACCAATGTCCCAGACAATTCAATCAGCATCCATGGTTATGTCCTATATCCTACCAGCAGGACAGATCCACCAGAGGTGGCAGCATGGTTGTATATAGTCAAAGGGAGTGGCCCTTAGAGTCCTCAAAATTGTCTCTGGACCCCATGAATTCTTATAGCATCAGGTCAGTTATGAACAAGGAAACTTCTTGCTGATTACCACCTACTGCCCTCCCTCAGCTGATGAACTTGGGGGCACAATCCCACGATGAGTAGTCAAACATTTGGACTGAGATAAGGAGAAATTTCTTCACTCAGTGAATTATAAATCTTTGGAATTGTCTGCACTAGGGTGTTGTAGATGCTCCATCGTTGAGTACATTTAGGGCTGAAACGCACAGTTTTTTGGCCTCTCAGGGAATCAAGGGAAATTGGTAGTGACAGAAAAGTGGAGTTGAGGCAGGTGATTATCCATGAATCCTTGAATGATGGAACAGGCTCAAGGGCCGGTATGGTCCACTCTTGCTCCCATTTCTTATGTTCGCATGTTCTTATAAAAAGTACTGTGAGAGGTGAGTATGAATGTTATAGTAATGATCCAGAATGGGGCTAACATGTCTCACATAAATCCCACTCTTGCTCTGTCTGAGGCCATGTGCTCTTCCAGCCCCATTTCCTTCTGTGTCTGGACCTGTAAACAACTTTCCCTTAAGATACTTAGAAGAGTACTTTCAAACTTCCAATTGTCTGGTCTTTGGCCCTCCATAATAGATCTGCAGCAAAGCAATGTCTGATCAAGGGACCTGGCATTGGGAAGTGGGGGGAGCCTGCTGAAAGCCACCTCCTTGCCCTTGCTGCCAAACCAGCCCCCCCACCCTGACTTCTGCGACCCCCAAATTTGCAAACCTACCCATCCCACCATCACTCACCTCTGGCCTGGGATCCTGCAACAATCCTCGAACTTGCGTGGGTATCCAACTGGCAGCAGCCACTGCCTCCATGGTGCTGCTGCCATTCTATGACCTCTGATTGTCCTACAGCTCTTGCCAGGTGGGACTTCTGCCCTGGAGTCCTCATTCCTGGGGAAGGCCCGCCGCTGCTGACCTGTTAAGTGTCTGAGTAGCACTGAATTCACCGAGCCTTCCCTAAAAGAGGCAACATGAGCCTCCCACCTGCTCTCCAGTCAGTCACCTCTATTAAATGCATTCCATTAGTCTATGCTCCTTTGTAACTTGCTGCTTTCAGTTGCACTGCCTACTGTCCTTTAGTGATATACAGCTCTCTATTCCTTCATCTATTTCATTAAAGCATTTGGTAAAAAGTTGAGTTGTCCCTGTGGGACACTTCCCACCAATCCGAGAACAAACTTTTATCACTACTTTTTGTCCCCTGCCTCCCAATAAAATTTCCAACCCAAGTCAAAAGACTATCCCCAATTCCATGCATTCTCAATTTGCCAATAATCTCTAGCGTGGAACCTTATCACCTATATTTTGGAAATCCATATAGACACAACCTTATCTGAATTCAACTTGATTAGTCAGTTATGATTTGACATAAACAGTATCTGAGGAGTCATGAATGATAAAGAACACTGAAATCATTAGCAAACATGCCCACTTCTGACCTTATGATGGAGGGATGGTCATCAATGAAGCAACTGAAGATGTCACTACCCCGAGGAACTCACACAGCGATGTCCTGGGGTTGAGATGATTAGCCTCTGATAACCACAACCATCATCCTTTGTGCAAGGTATGTGGAGAGCTTTCCTCTGATTCCCATTGACTCCAGTCTTGCTAGGGCCCCTTGATGCCACATTCAGTCAAATGCTACCTTGATGACAAGGGCAGTCACTCTCACCTCACCTCTAGAGTTCAGCTTTTTTGTCCATGCTTGAACCACAGCTATAATGAAGTCTGGAGCTGAGTGGCCCTGGCAGAACCCAAACTGAGCAATGATGAGCAGGTTGATTTTAAGCAAGTGCCTCTTGATAGCACTTGTCATTGATGCCTTACATCAATTTGGATTGATTAGGCAGTAATTGGCTAGATTGGATTTGTTCTGCTTTTTGTGGACACGATATACCTGGACAATTTTCCACATTGTCGGGTAGATGTCAGTGTTCCAGATATACTGGAACAGTTTGGCTAGGGGTGTGGCAAATTCTGCAGCATAAGTCTTCAACTGTCAGGGCCCATAGTCTTTGCAGCATCCAATGCCAAAGGCATTTCTTGATATCATGTGGAGTGAATTGGGTTTGTTGAAGATGATGGTGGTGACCTCAGGAGAAGGCAGAGATAGATAATCCACTCAGTACTTTTAGCTGAAGATGGTTGCAAATGTTTCAGCATTGTCATTTGCATTGACATGCTGGCCTCCCCCCATTATTGAACATGTAAATATTTATGGAGCCTTCTCCTCCAGTTCGTGGTTTAATTGTCCACCACCACCATCATGACTGGATGTGGCAGGACTACAGAGCTTTGATCTGTTTCATTGGGATTGGGCTACTTTGCTCTGTCTATCACTTGCTGCTCCTGCTCTTTAGCATGCATGTAGCCCTGTATAGTCGCTTCAGCAGATTGACACCTCATTTTTAGACATGTCTGGTGCTGCTCCTGGCATGCTCCCCTACTCTCCTCTGAACTGATTTTGATCCCCTGGCTTGATGCTAATGGTAGAGTAAGGCGATGGAATTGCAGATTTTAGTTGAATACAATTCTGCTGCTGATGATGGCTCAAAGTGCCTCATGGATGCCCAGTTTTGAGCTGCTAGATCTATTCTGAATCTATACCATTCAGTACGGCGGTAGTGCCTTACAACATGATGGAAGGTATCCTCAGTGTGAAGACAGGGCTTTGTCTTCAAAAAGACTTGTGTGGTGGTCACTTCTACCAATAAAGTCATGGATAAAAGCATCTGTGATAGGTAGATTGGTGGTCTGCCCAAACCTTGCTGGTCTTCCAGTGCAAAGAATTTTCCACAACCAAGTGCTGCAGACTGACATATTCCAAGGTCTAGGACTACATGCTGAGGGATGCTCTTGGAATTGAGGCAGCTGTCGCAAGGGCTCAATAGGGAAAGGCCATGGTGTTAGGGCCAAGGGACTGTAACCCATGTAAAGCTTCTTGGGCTGTATGCATCAGAGACTGTTTGACATGAAATGTAAATATATATTTAAATATAACCAGTAACTGTTAGTGTAGTGCAATACTTCAGGGTGCCACAAACTGTATTGGAAGAAATTGAACTGCAACTTCATAGTTGAACTATTATGTAATGTATTTCTATAAATTTTAAGAGTGAAGTATATTTTGGGTAAAAAATCTGCGACAAAGAGATTGATGAGAGTGAGATCAAATAGGTTTTTCCCTCTTGTTGGTTCTCTCACCACCTGCTGCAGGCCCAGTCTGGCAGATGTGTCCTTCAGGACTAGGCCAGCTCAGTCAGTGGTTGTGTTACTGAGCCACTGTTTGTGATAGACTTTGAAGCCCCCACCTGAGTAGATTTGGTGCCAATGCTACCATAGGGCTTCTTCAAAGTGGTGTTCAACATGGAGGAATAATGATTCATCAGCTGAGGGAAGGTGGTAGATACGATCAGCAGAAGATTTCCTTTGACTTGTTGCCATGAGACATCAGGGGCAGAATTTTCCCATTGGCGTGCAGGGGCGGGACCCACACGCCAACGCATAAAATGACGTGTGGTGACGTCAGGCGAGCGACCCGACATCAACACGTGTCATTTCATTGGGCGGGCACGTGATGATATCTGGTGCACGCCCACCATTAATTAACGGGTCACTTAAGGCCCTTGAGGCACCAATTGACAGCAATTTTTCAGTGCCCGTGTGATCTTCAGGTTGGCACATGGGCGCAATGGGCAGGCGAGTAGGAGACATTTGTATTAACCTCATTGATGGGCGGGATAAGAGGGCTCAGTGGGGTCGCGAGTGTGCACTGTCAAATATTGATTTTTCAAAGTTACTGATACTTGCCTGTGTGATCTGCAATACTTCAAAACTCACAACAGCTGCTTGGACTAGACTCACAACCTTCAGGTCAGTACTCTGCAGTGAAGAATCTTTTTTGGGGCTGCAGTTTTCAGGAAGCCTTCCCTTAGCCTGGGAATAGGAGTTGAACTCTCCACTGGGGGCGCCTCCTCTGAGGAGGAAGGGAGGGCTAGAAGATGGAGGAGGTCAGGAGTGCACATTCAGCATCCAGGGGAGCTACCTTTAGGGGGACAGGCGCAGAGACGAGGGGTGCAGGGCTAAGAGGTAGTTCAAGGTGGAAAGGGCCGCAGAAGATACCACTATCCTGCTGCCAGGGTATACAGGCGGAGAAGCAGCTACCTCAATATGTCTGAGGTGCAGTGCCAAAGGGGGCTCCGACTCTCAAGACAGACAGTCAACTATATCTGTCAGATGATTGGGCCTGAGATCTCCGCGAACTGAAGGTCACAGCTGCCCTCAACTTCTATGCAATTGGCTCCATCCAGGGGTCGGTGGGTGACCTTTGCGGTGTCTCCCAATCAGCTGTCCACACTTGTGTCAAGTAGGTTACAGACACTTTGTTCAGATGTGCATTTACCTTCATTCACTACCGTTGGTATTAGGCAAGCCAGATAGAGCGAGCCAGAGGCTTCACAGCCATTGCTGGCTTCCCCTGTGTCCAGGGTGCAATAGACTGTACAAAGCGCCAGCAGGTGAGCCCGGTGCCTTCATCAACAGGAAGGGCTTCCACTCCATGAACGTGCAGATAGTGTGTGATCACAGGATGCTGATTCTACAAGTCTGTGCAAGGTACCCAGGCAGCTCCCATGACACCTACCTGCTCAGACACTCCCAGTTGCTGGGGCTCTTCAGTGCTCCAGTCCGGCTGGATGGATGGCTCCTGAGTGACAAGGGCTATCCCCTCAGAAGGTGGCTCATGACTCCTCTCCACCACCCTAGAACAGAAGCTGAGCAGTGCTACAATAGGAGCCACACCTCCACAAGGGTTGTGGTGGAGAGAACAATCGGTCTTCTCAAAATGCGCTTCCGATGACTGGGCTGCTCAGGGGGCGCACTCCAGTATCCCCCAGATCGTGTGTCGCTGATAGTGGTTGCATGCTGTGCTCTCCACAATCTTGCGCTGGAAAGGGGGGTTGCTGTGGACGATGAAGATGTAGACGCAGTGTCTGCGGCTGCACACGATGACTCCAGCAGTGAATCCAAAGATGAGCACGCACAGGGAAATGCTGAGGGGGTAGCATTTCCTACCCGGATCCAGGGAGACAGGGACACCCAGGAGGCTTCAACTGAATGACCTTCAGCTAGGACACCACATATGGACCTCCGTGGCAAGCCTGGGCTGCAGGCTACATACTTGCTACATAAGTGCAAAGTCTGCCTGGATAGGAACATTAACTAAGGGCCTTGTTAATAAAGCTGAACGTCCCACAAATCACTCATAACATTATTGGTAACCATCCACCTGCAGAAGAAAAGAGGCACCCTCAGCCATGTTAACATGTCTGAATTTAATATTACAACAAAAGGAACTTAAAAAAACAAAATGACAGAGGTGTTAAAAATCATACCAACTCATAAAGGCCTCATTGCTAGCCAACACAAAAGCACCAGTGATAAACCCGTGGTGTGTCTAAGGTGCCTTATGTTTACGTTTTCGGGTGCTACATCTTGGTGCTGCCCCTTTGTTGGGATTGGCATCTGAGATAGCCTGCTGACTCTGCTGTCCTGTTGGCCTCGATGACCTTGGCGGTCGTCCTCTGGCCTGCGGAGCCTGTGCTGGCCCCGCCTGGGAGGGAGCTGCCAGTTCCACAGCTGGCATCTCCCCAGTCGTTGCAGCCTCATTGGATGCAATGGTCACTGGCAGAGGGGTGGAGAGCTGCAGCCCTCATCCGGAGCACCCTGAGAGGAGCCCACAGAGGTAACAGGCAGCTGCTGCGCCGACGTGAGGTCGCTTCGGACCTCCCTGCTCACCGTAGATGGATGGGCACCCAGCTGGGGAACTTGGTGCCCAGACCATCTCCCACACTGGCACAGACTAGCTGAGGTCAATGCCAACATGAAGGCTTGCTGGTCCGAGCGCATCACCAGGAAGTCCTGATTGGTCTCCTGGAGGATCCTCTCCACGATAGTCGCCACTCTCTCCATGGAGGACACATATCACTCGGGCATGAGGCTCATTGCATCGGCGATAGTGCACTTAGACTCCTCCACCACGGACACCAAGCCAAGCATAGCCTCATGTATCTCCCCTAGATGCTCCCACACACCAACCTGCGTTAGCTGCGTCACAGACGACTCCAGAGGCACATTATCAGTCACCGACTGAGCATGTGCCTGGTCCCCTGCAGCCCTCCGGCTGGCACCATGGGCACCCTCTGTCTCCGCCAGGTCCTCCCGCGACTGTGAAGTGCCCTCACCCCTGTGCCCCAGGACACTAGCCGATGTTCTAATTCCCACCAAGGTGCTAGTATCTGCGCTGGTGCCTGCCTGGCAGAGATGGTGTGACACTGGTGAATCTGAGACTTCAGGGCCCTCAGGTGTGAGAGGGGGCCTCTGCTGTTCCTCCTCCTGTCCCTGCTCCACTGATGCTGAAAGGAAGACCAAGGACAGTGGATCAGTTAATGTGGAGACAATGTCAATGTGTATCCCTGTCTCCCGGATCATTATGCGCTCATCCTTCCATAAGCAATGGTCAAGCCGTTTGCAAACTTCAATCACTGAACATTCTGCACTGCCATAGCTGCTGGGAGAACAATGCTGACCTCACTGCTGGGCAAACATATCTGCCCATGGCAACCCAACCTCACCGACACCTGTGGACCTGGGCGCATGGTGCCTCTCCAGATCTAGGACCTCCTGCTCGAAGCGGTTGAGAATCGCCAACAGGGCCGGCCTCCACCAGTCCTCACCTGCTCGCCAGCATTATGTGCATTCTTCTTCTGAAAAGGAGAGGAGAGCATTGATTAGTGCTGCTTATACCTGGACTCTTTTCATGGATGGCCCACCCCAACCAGAGTGGGACATTGCAGGGCTCCAGTGCCTTCTCACCCCGCTGCTGCTGAACACTCACACAAAGATGCTAGGCCTGTTCCCCCCACCCCCTTGGCCAAATGCTGCCTACATCACATTAGGCACCACACGGTCTAACCTTCCAAAGCAAGGAGGCACAAGCACGTGGAACGCTGAGGACAGCAGGTCGATCGGTGCCACGCCACCCTGAAGCTCCCCTCCCAGCATGCCCTGGAGTTCCAGCACTGCGCCTAGGTGCAGCTCCTCCAGGTTGCCCCCAAAACAGTAATGTGGGTCTCAGTGTACTACATGCTGTGGGTACAGAACCCATCTCTTCACCACCCTCTCAGGATGACCTCAGCAAGGACAATATCTGCTGGCCTACCCAGCAAAGGACACATGCCATCAATGATTCAATGCAGTCACTACACTCAGACTTGGTCGGCAGGGGGTAAAGCCTACCTGCTGGGTTAAGTGACTAATGCCAACAGGGTACTCACCCTTCCTGAGCGCAACAGGTCGTTGAAGCACTTGCGACGCTGGATCCAGGTGCGCTGCACCACATCGCAGGAGCTCACCACCTCCACCACCTCCTCCCAGGCATATCTGGTCATGTGGGGGGCTTCCTGCTCCCACCCTGGGGTTCAAGGACATCCCGCTGTGCTGCCACCTCCTTGAGGAGGGCAGCAAGACAAACGTCAGGAAAAGGAGGGGCACAGTGCCCTCCTGCCCTCCCTTCCTGCCTGGCCTGCTCAGCAGCAGCGTTCTGGGGAGCCCATCCAGCAGCCATGATTTGCAGCCTTTGAAAGGCTGCAGCAACTTTTTAAACAGGCTGCCGGGTCGCCATTGGACCCAGTGGTCATTGCAGTCCCGCCGCTGCCCACCCACTCCTGCTGTCCTCGGGAGCTGTGATTCACGCTGGGCGGACCTGAATTGGCCCGCCCGCGTAAAATGGTGGCACGGACTCGATCACAGGCGGCGTTCGGGTCTGCACCCCTTCCCTCACCGACTGCCCAACAGGCAGAAAATTCTGCCCTGGCGGTCCAGTGTAAATGATGAGGACTCCCAGGGCCATTTCCTCCTGACTGTATATCAGAGTGCTGTCACCTCTGGCGGGTGTGTCCTGCTGATGAGACAAGACAAATGTGCCACACTGTGCGCCTGACTGACAATCTTAAATTGGTTGTCAGCATAATTTTTAGCACACTGAGGATTATTTAGTAAATGTTGTCCAATCACGGATCACATCTAATGTTGGACACTGTTTTGAATTTTGCGAGCATGGGCTGCTTGGGTACAGTCTGTACCTTGTCCATTTCGAACAGTGGAAGAGACATGCTGTTTGATATGATCTGTCAGTCTTTGGGATGTACGGCCTACATACCTAGCATCAGTCTGGCACTGAAATTCATATACCACATCACTCATTTGTGTGCTAAGCAGAACGTCTTTTTGGCTTGATGGCAGCATCCTGTTACTGGTGAATACCATACAAACATATGAATATACATACGAACATACGAAGAAGTAGCAGGAGTAGGCCATTCAGCCCCTCAAGCCTGCTCTGCCATTTAATAAGATCATGGCTTGTCTGATAGTAACTTCAAATCTGCATCTAGCCTGCCCCTGACAACTTATCACCCCACTGCTTACCAAGATCTATCCACCTCTGCTTTAAAAATATTCAGACTCTGCATCCATAACCTTTTCAGGAAGAGTTCCAAAGACTCATGACTCTCTGAGAGAAAAAAATTCACCTCATCTTGGTGTTAAATGGGCAACCCCTTGTTTTTAAACAGTGACCCCTAGTTTTAGATTCTCCCAAAGAGGAGACATCCTCTCCACATCCACCCTGTCAAGACCCCTCAGGATCTTAAAGGTTTAAGTCAAGTTGCCACTTGCTCTTCTAAACTCCACCAGATACAAGCCTAACCTGTCCAACGTTTCCTCATAAGACAACCCACCCATTCCAGGTATTATTTTGGTAAACCTTCTCTGAACTGTTTCCAACGCATTTACATCCTTCCTTGAATAAGGTAACCAATACTGTACTCAAGATGTGGTCTTACTAGTGCTCTGTATAACTGAAGCATAACCTCCCTATGTTTGTATTCAATTCCTCTCGCAATAAGTTATAACATTCTATTAGCTTTCCCAATTACTTGCCGCACCTGCATGCTAGCCTTTTGTGATTCATGCACTAACACACTCAGATCCCTCTGCATTTCAGAGTTCTGCAATTTCTCACCATTTTGATAATATGCTTCTCTTTTGTTTGTGCTGCCAAAATGGACAATTTCACATTTTCCCACATTATACTCCATTTGCCCACTCACTTAATCTATATCTTTCTGTAGCCTCCTTTTGTCCTCTTCACAACTTACTTTTCTACCTATCTTTATGTCATCAGCACATCTGGCAACCATCCCATCCATCCCTTCATCCAAGTAATTTATATAAATTGTAAACAGTTGAGGTCCCAGCATTGATCCCTGCGGCACACCACTTGTTACATCTTGCCAACCTAAAAAAGATCCTTTTATGCCTACTCTCTGCTTCCAGCCAGTCTTCTATCCATGCCAATATGTTACCCCCTAGACAATGAGCTTTTATTTTCTGCAATAACCTTTCATGTGACACTTCATCAAATGCATTCTGGAGATCCACTGGTTCCCCTTTATCCACAGCACATGATGCTTCCTCAAAGAACTCCAATAAGTTGGTTAAACATGATTTCCCTTTCACGAAACCATGTTAACTCTGCCTGATTACCTTGAACTTATCCAAGTGCCCTGCTACATCTTCTTTAATAATAGCTTCTAACATTTTCCCTATGACAGATGTTAAGCTAACAGGCCTGTAGTTTCCTGCTTTCTGTCTCCCTCCCTTTTTGAATAATGGAGTTACTATTGCTACTGCACAGTAACAGCATGAAACTGCTGGTCTTACCCTTTGCTCAAATTTTTGAGATTATTTGTCCTTCCAGGGTAATCTGAAGTAGACTGGGCACTTTTCAGTGCCAAAAATGACAGCCTCAGGCCCATTCATAAGTTTGTGTGAAATGATCTGATCAGGGTAGCCATTATCTTGCAGGATGTCTTTGATGTGCCCTATTCAGCATCAAGCTTGCATTGGGAGCAAATGGCTTGGGCCCTATTTATGAGGTTGCCGATAAGGCCAATTTTATAGTGCGTGGAACTGTAAGAATCCCAACATGTGTATTGACCAGTGAAGATAGGCTTGTAGTAGACAATGGTAGAGTACTGCCTGGCAGATTTCTCAACTAGGAAAGGTAGTTCATTTGACTGCTCCATTTCAAAGGTGAATTTGAGCGCAGGATGGAATCCATTAAGATACGCTAGAAAATTATTACAATCAGCTGCGGATTTAAATATAGCAAACGAATCATCCACATATCGGAAATATGCAAGGGGTAGGAGGTTAGGTGTCATTCTATTGAAGACACCTTTCTCATGGAACCCAACAAAGATGTTTGAGAGATCTGGGCCTAGAGGGGATCCCATGGCAGCACCATCTATTTGGGCATACATGGTGTTGTTAAAGCTGAACTCAACTGCGTGAATTGCTGAGTTCATAAGTTCAATGAATATTGATTCATGGAATGGTGGCGAGTCTTGGTGGCTATGATATAGTGCTGTAGCGCAAATCTCAGTGGCTTTCTTATGTGGAACATTAGTGAATAGACTAGCAATTCAAATGAGCACATGGACACAGCATTGCTATCGATGTGCAAGTCTTTTATGGTTTTCGCAAATGTGAAGGAATTCTTCACCGTGTATCTGGAAAACTTGTTGAAAACTGGTTGTAACAATTTGCCCAACTATTTGGCTAATTCATGCTGTGCAGAGCCAGTCATAGATAAGATAGAGTGTAAAGGGACAACCAGCTTATGCTTACAAAACTCAAAACACAGTGTCCAACCTTAGATGTGATTCTGTGATTGGACAGCATTTGCTAAAAATCCTTGGTGTGCTAAAAATGACGCTGACAACCAATTTAAGATTGTCAGTCAGGCTTGCAGTGTAGCACACTTGTGTGTACTAGAAGCTACATATATTAATACGCATACATACATTGTGCCTATTTCAGCTGAACAAAATAAGTGATAGCCATTCGCTGGTTCATTCCTCAGGGCAATGCCTCAACCAAACAGAGTCAAGCTACCTGGTTTAGATTTCAAAAATGCTTGGCAGTTAACTGTCAGTCACCATTAACTGGTGCATTCTCCATGGCAATGCCTTTACTATTCAGAGTTCATTTGCCAACAAATCAGCACTCTCTTCTCATAGAGTGTAAAGTTGTTGCTTCCCCTGACATTGGTATTCTTGTGATTGTCCTGATGAGTGCAAGACGAAAAGTTTCTACAAGATGTCTTTTTTCAGCCTTTCTTAAATAGTGGGATTACAATTTCTAACTTCCAATGTGCATGCACCATTCCTGAATCTACAGAATTACGGAAAATGACCACCAACACATCCACTATCTCTGCCACCTCTTTCAACACCTTGGACCTGTAGATCATCAGGACCAAGAGATTTATCAACTTTCAGTCCCATTAATTTCTCCAGTACTATTTTTCTCTAATACTAATTTCTTTCAGTTCCTCATTCTCACTAGTCCCTTAGTTCTCTAGTATGGCTGGAAGGGTTTTGTAACTTCCTCTGTGAAGACAGAATCAAAGTATTTGTTTAGTTTCTCTGCCATGCCCTATTATAAATTCTTGTGTCTCAGCCTATATTGGACCCACATTTGCCTTTCCTAATCTGTTCCTTTTCACATACCTATAGAAGCTTTTACTGTCCGTTTTTATGTTTCTCACTAGGTTACTTTCATATTCTATTTTCGCTTTCTTTATCAGTTTTTTGGTCCTCATTTGCTGAATTCTAAAACACTCTCAATCCTCAGTCCTACTACTTTTTGTGCAACTTTATAAGCCTCTTCCATTGATCTAATACAATCTTTAACTTCTCTTGTTAGCCATGGTTGTATCACCTTTTCTGGTGGGTTTTAAAGGAATTTAAACTTGTTGTAAATCATGTATTAATTCTTCAAATGCTAGCCATTGTCTATCTACCAGCATATCTTTTAATGTAGTTTCCCATGCTACCATAGCCAATTTGCCCCTCAAACGTTTGTAGTTTCCTTTGCTTAAATCTGAGACCCTAGATTCAGATTGAACTACACCACTTTCAAACTTCATGTAAAATTATATCATATTATGGCTGCTCTTCCCCCTGTAATGAAATTATTTGTTAGTCCTTTCTCATTGCACAATACTAGATCTAAAATAGCCCATTCCCTAGTTGGTTCCTCAACATACTGTTCTAGAAAACCATCATGTATACATTCCAGGAAGTTGCCCTCTACACATTAGTGCTAATTAGGTTTACCTAAGCTATATGTAGATTGAAGTCACCCATGATTACTGCATTAGCCTTGTTACATGCACATCTAACTTCCTGATTTATACTGTGCCATACATTGCCACTACTGTTTAGTGGCCTAGAAACCATAAGACCATAAGACGTAGAAACAGAAGTAGGCCATTTGGCCCATCGAGTCTGCTCCGCCATTCAATGAGATCATGGCCGATCCGATAATCCTCAACTCCACTTTCCTGCCTGTTCCCTATAATCCTTGATTCCCTTACTGATCAAAAATCTGTCTATCTCCGCTTTGAATATACTTAACGACCCAACTTCTACAGCCCTCTGCGGTAAAGAATTCCACAGTTTCACTACCCTCAGAGAAGAAATTCCTCCTCATCTCTGTCTTAAATGGGTGACTCCTTACTCTGAGATTATACCCTCTGATCTTGGACTCTCCCACAAGGGGAAACAACTTCTCAGCATCTATCCTGTCAAGCCCCCTAAGAATCTTATGTGTTTCAATAAGGTCGCCTCTCATTCTTCTAAACTCCAATGAGTATAGGTCCAACCTACTCAACCTCTCCTCAGAAGAAAATTCCCTCATACCCAGGATCAGCCTAGTGAACCTCCTCTGGACTGCCTCCAATGCCAGTGTATCTTTCCTTAGATAAGGGGACCAAAATTGTTCACAGTATTCTAGTTGTGGTCTAACTAGTGCCATGTATAATTTTGGCAAGACTTCCCTGTTTTAATACTCTACTTCCTTTGAAATAAAGGCCAACATTCCATCTGCCTTCCCTATTACCTGCTGAAACTTATTAGCTTTTTGGGATTCATGCACAAGGAGCCCCAAATCCCTCTGTGCTGCAGTTTTCTGCAGTCTTTTTCTATTTAAATAATATTCAACTCCTCTATTCTTCCTGCTAAAGTACGTAATCTCACATTTTCCCACGTTATATTCCATCTGCCAATTTTTTGCCCACTCACTTAACCTGTCTATATCCCTCTGTAGACTCTTTGTGTCATCCTCACCACTTGTCTTCCCACCTACTTTTGTGTCATCCATAAACCTAACACATTCACTTCCCTCATCCAAGTCATTAATATATAATATATATTGTAAATAATTGTGGCCCCAGCACTGATCCCTCCTGCACTCCACGAGTTACAGATTGCCATCCTGAAAATGCCTCCCTTATCCCAACTCTCTCTCTCTTCTATTAGTTAGCCAATCCTCTAACCATGCTAAAATGCTACCCCAAACACCCATGGGCTCTTGTCTTATTAAGTAGCCTTATGTGCGGTACCTTATCAAACACCTTTTGGAAATCCAAATATATTAAATCTACTGGTTCATCTTTATCCAGCCTGCTTGTTACCTCCTCAAAGAATTCTAATAAATTTGTCATGCATGATTCCCTCTTCATGAAGCCATGCTGACTCTGCTTGATTATATTATGCATTTCTAAATGCTCTGCTAATACATCCTTTATAATAGACTTCAACATTTTTCCCAATGACTGATGTTAAGCTATCTGGTCTATAGTTACCTGTTTTTCGTTTGCCTCCCTTTTGGAATAAGGTTGTTACATTTACAGTTTTCCAGTCCTCTGGGACTTTTCCAGAATTTAAGGATTCTTGGAAGTTTACTACCAATGCATCCACTAGCTCTGTAGCTACTACCATTAATATTTTAGGGTGCAATCCATCAGGTTGAGGGGAATTATTGACCTTTAGATCCATTAGTTTCCCTAGTACTTTTTCTCTAGTGATAGTTATTGTATTTATTTCCTCCCCTGCCTTTTGTCCTTGATTATTTAATATTGCTGGAATGCCATGAGTGTCTTCTACCATGCAAAGTATTTATTCAAGTCCTCTGCCATTTCCTGGTTCCCCATTATTATTTCCCCAGCCTCATTCTCTAAGGGAACTATGTTCACCTTGGCCTCTCTCTTCCTTTTTAAATATTTAAAGGAGCTGCTCTTTGCTGTTTCTTAATTCCACCCAAACAGATTCTACATCTTGATCTTCCAATCTAAGATCTTCTCCCGTTAATGTACTGATCTCATCCTTTATTAACAGTGCTACCATATCTCCTTTTTGCCTATCCTTCCTAAATGTCAAATACTCTTGAACATTCAATTCCCAGCCTTGGTCACCCTGCAGCCATGTCTCTGTAATGGCAATTAGATCATACCTGTTTTCTTCCATTTATGCTATCAATTTATCTACCTTGTTGGGAACGCTGTGTGCATTCAGACAGAATGCCTTTAATTTTGTCTTTTTATTATTTTCACAATCTGTGGCCTTATCTATTGGTGCACTCTTAAGTTTGTATGCTCTGTGCCTTCCTGCCACACACAGATTATCAATTCCCTTATGGCTACTTTTCTTTCTTGCCTTGTCCTCTCTCTTCAATTTATCACATCTTCCCTCACTTGACCCCTTGCGCCACTATTTAATTTAAAGTTCTTTCTACCACTCTAGTTATATGACTCACCAGAACACTGGTCCCAGCATGTTTCTGATGAAGACCATCCCAAATGTACAGCTCCCACTTTCTTTAGTACTGGTGCCAGTGTTCTATGAATCAAAACCCATTTCTCCCACATCAATTATGGAGCCACACATTTAACTCTCTAATCTTATTTACCCTATGCCAATTTGTTCATGGTTCACGTTACTTTGAGGTTCTGCTTTTCAATTTAGCCCCCTAGCTGCTCATGCTATCTAAGAAGCACCTTTTTCCTAGTCCTGCCTATAGTTGGTACCTATGTGGACCATGACAATTGGATATTCCCCCTCCCACTGCAAATTCCTTGCCAGCCTAGGGCTGATGTCCCAAACCCTGGCACCAGGTAGGCAACACAGCCTTCCGGACTCATGCTCTCAGCTGCAGAGAACTGTGTCTATGCCTTTGACTGTGCTGTCCTCTGCTATCACTACATTCCTGTTAACTCCCCCCAACCCAACCCCATGAGTGACTTCCTGTACCATGGCACCATGGTCAGTTTGCTCACCCACGCTGCAGCCCCCGCTTTTGCCCATACAGGCTGCAAGAACCTCGAACCTGTAGGTCAATTGCAAGGGCTTATGGTTCCGAATATAAATTCCATGCCCAAACTTATCGTGGAAACCACCTAGGTCAGCTTGTAATTGTGGTCTCTTATCAATGGTGGAGCTCCAGTACCTTCATTGACAGGCGAACATTGCAGCGCCAAATTTATGAATGCGATGAATTCATCATGTCAAAAGTTGACAGTAAATGCACTTAGAGGCAAAATAAAAGACAGCCTGATGGGCGGTTGAGTTGTGGCATTATGTATGGCTAAAACTCAACTAGCGGAGTGGAAAGGGCCAAATCAAAATCCAGAGGTTAGCTGTAGGTGACTGTAGTATTTCCCTTTACAGTCAGTTTCGTTCTTCTGTGTTGCAGGAGATGTGACACTTCCTGAAAGTGCTGTACAATGTGTCAGCGCCGTGTATGTGTGATCGTGCGTTCGGATCGTAGGGCACTGCACCGACTGTAATGTAAAGACTTCCCCAAGCCCAGCTCGACCAGATCCGGGAGGTAAGACGGGGTTTAGGGACGAGTTCCCTAAAGTGACTTGCCGCTGAGAGCGTCCGTGTCCAGAAATGTTCGTGTTAACCCAAATTCCCTGACTGATTTCAGGAGTGCTTTAAAGCAAGAGTAAACGTGTTGGGTCCTAGACCTAGGTGTTACTTTGAAACTTTTATTCTGATATAAATAATAATCCGTTGAAGTGAGATTCAGGCGTTTTCCTCCTTGTGAGCGATAATGGTGTTGGGGTGGGGGGGGGGGTGTCCCCCCACCTCCAACCATTGCCGTTAAAATGGCGCTGCTGAGTGCAATCCAAACAGTTTGTCTTTTTTAATCACTCCCAAAGGAAATGCTGTGTGCAAATTGACATTATTATTAGCACCGCTTCTGCAATACTTGAAGCTGCGCCGAGCGATCAGCTGATTCGATACCGCCTGGTTGGAGCCGAGCCTTTACTCTGTCCGGGTAACAGTCCCTATCACTGGCCAGAGTGACAGGCTATAAACACAGGAGGAAGTGTGGCAAAATGTCAGTTTCGAAAATCTCTGGTCCAGTGAATTTTTTTGTAAATTATTATATTTTCTGGTATTTCCATTTTCTCTGTAGCTTCAACACAATCATATTACCGAAGTCTCCCTAGAGGCATCAGGCAGTGGTAATTGTTTAAAAATATGTTTGTTTTAATATTGCTGAGCTGTGAGAAATTGCGGGTGGTGATGTCAGTGGATAAAAGCTCACCACATTTGTAGGGCATTCCTTTATTTTCTATTTTAACACAGGCCATGGATCACCTGGATTAAAAAGTGAACAGAGGCATGTCACATGAGCACATAAACTTCATTTACTATATACCGCCAACAGTGATCACTGGGCTCTGGCGGAGACACTGCGGATTAGCTAGTGTATTGAACAAGTGGTTCAATTTATCGCCAATGACTTGGTGTCTCTGCTCGCCCCCAGCTTCCCCAAGTTTAATTAATATGGACATTTAGAAAATAGCTCCGGGGTTGGAGGTTGAACTACAAAAAAAAGCGAGTGATTTATAACTGCCTTTCTAATCATTTGATGCTATAATAACGTTTGCAGTTGAGGCTTTAATCAAGCGCCCACTGCAACTGCACTTCATAACATTCACATGTGAAACATTAGCAGTTGTGAGGTAATTAGGACAACGTAACCACTAGCGCATTTAAAAACAATTTTCAGTTGATGCTCAGGGTTTTTTCTGTTCTGCAGTTGTTAAAAGCTGGTAATACTGGAACACTCAAAAAAAATGTTTCCATTATTCTCCCTCAATGGCAGGAAAAATTATAATGCCAGATAAGAAAATGTACTTTACATAACTTGATTCACTATAACCCAAATATTTTTTAAACATTTCATGTATAGAGAACACTTACTGCTCACAAGCATACGTACTGTAACATTTTAAAATCATGGTATGGCAAAACAATCTGAAGCATTTTATAATGGCATAACCGAACCTCAACATTTATAATGGAAACATTGGCCTAGGAATTGGTTTGCACCTGAATTCAGGTGTGAGGTCAATGCTGGCCACAACCGCCACAGCAAAACTGATGCATAAACTTAGTCACCTTGCATTATCAAGTTGTGGCCAGCCTGCTGGAGGAGCTAGTGGCACCCCAAGAGATAAGTGTACTAGTCATGAAGAGGCGGTCAATTGACAGGGACACCAGGTCTTTAGTAAGTCTGGAAAGGCAGAATGGGAATTGAGGGGAGGGTGAGTAGCAGCCAGCAGCAGCCCACTGTTTCAATGCAGATCCAGGAGAATTCCTGCTGCTCCTAGTTTGGATAAGTAAAAATGTTGCTAGCAGTTCCTTTAAGTACCATTGATTTGGCCTGAGATAACTGACAGGAGCGTGAAAGCCACATGTTGTAGTTAGTCACAATCTAATTTTGCAAAGGGACTTGCAATAGCCATTAGGTACTCCATTTGCATAGGTGTTGATGGGCAGCGATTGCCATTTCAGGAGATAGGCCCCTTTTAATCTAGATTATGCAGGACATGGCATTGATCAGCACTTGGTCATGTCAAATTAGTTAGCGTGCAGAGTCATCCAGGGCATCTGACTGGTTCTGGGAAACAATTTCTAGGCCCATGAGTCAAATTTATACGAAGCCATATGTAAAATCTTTTACCATCACAGTTTGTTAATGAACTAATCAAATATATCTAAAGTTTTTTTTAGAATTGCAATTGAAATTCATAATGTCCAAACTAAGTTTTAAGCAAAATTCAAAAACTTACATTTCACAATGACATTATTAAATTTATCCTTTAATTTAGCTTTTGTGTTTTTTTAATACCTTCATGTAAAAGTTCAATTCCTGACACCAGATTATGGTTTGCAACATTCTCCATTATTGTAAGTGACCGAGACCAGGTGCACACAATATTTTTAATCAGTGGGCATGCAGAGAAATAGAACAATACAACTATGTTTTCTTTCCTCAGGTAGAGACATATAACCTTGTCATTGTCTTTCCTTCCCGATCCTGATTTTCTGTACAAATTGTTAAAGAAAAGCTCAAGATCTTATAGTCCAATTGTTGTGAAAAGCTGACATTCCCAGTTAATTATGACAAGTGTTTTTGTGAACAAGACCCCCAGAGAGACTGAATTTCCTACAAACAAAAGAAACATGTTTCTTATCCCATCTTCATTCTTCTATCTTTTTATCTCAAAACTGCCTTGCTAAGTGTTTCCTAACATAGTTATGAAGACAGATGAATCATACCTTTTATAGTTTCAGCAAGCAATTAAAGCACTTGTGTCATCTAAAATTGTACCTTGGCAAAGCAAACACCAAAGCAACCAGAAAATGAAAAATTTTGAACTATTTCATTATTTCTAGCTACAATACAAATCTACGAGCTATCTGTATGCAAATGAAACCACAAAACTTTAATTATATGATCTGAAACCAAATCTTTATCCTACATATCTTACATTCTTCCAATTCTCCTATTATCACTGACCTACATTGGCTCCCAGTTCACTAGCATATCAACTTTAAAATTCTCATTCTTGTTTCCAAATCCCTCCAAGACCTCCCGATCTCTGTAATCTCCTCCAGTCCTACGCACCTTAAGAGATCTTTGTGCTCCTTCTAGTCTGGCCATTCTGTGTCTGTGATTTTAATTGCTCCATCATTGGTGGCCATGCTTTCAGCTGCATAGGCCCTAATCTCTGAAATTTCCTCCCTAAACCTTTCCATTCTCTCTCCTCTTTTAAGATGCTCCTTAATACTTACCTCTCTGTTCAAGCTTTTGGTTATCTGTCCTAATATCTCTTTATGTGCTTTGGTGTCTAATTTTGTTTCAAGATGGTCCTGTGAAGAGCCTCGGGACTTATTACATTAAATGTACTATATAAATGCAAGTTCTTGTTGTTGTATACTTGAAAGCCCAAGTTCTCCCAAAGACCGGGTCTTGGATTTAATGAAATTGATTTTCAGGCTTTCATCTGGCATTGATAGGGTGGTAACAGGCTCAAAAAGAGGTTGGTACCCTTACTACTCCGTTAACAGTGGCAATGCAGTTGGCTCCAATTTGAAAGTTGCTAAGCCCCCTTTATGGAAATTGGTTGTGCTATAAAAAAAGGACTGCAAGTTTAATTTTTTGTTGGAACTAGTTGGAGTCTGCACCATGCAAGCTTCAATCATTTCCAATAGAATGGGACAATGCAACTGAATAGGCCCACCAAAGCTATATGTTGAATTATTTTGTGGCCTGCAGATGACAGCACTTTTCTGGGTGCCAGAAAAATAATTGGGTCACTACCACCCCGGGACCCCACCCTCCACATTTGCATTCCCCTCGTGCAACTCGCATTGCTGTCAACTGCCACAGCCTGATCCTGAGGCTTCAGTCAAGCAATTTGCCTGTCAGGGTCTCATAATTATGGGGTTCTCTTCACCACTTTAACAGGTGGCTGACAACACAGTCTGTTGGTCGCTCACCCAAAATGATTTTATCTGGAATTAGTTGCAGTTTCGCAGTTTCTCAGGATGCATCAGCAGCATTTAGATAACCAAATGATTGGATGCCTTTCTATCAGTATCTAACCAAATCTATTTGGGTTTTCCCAAAAATAATTTGAAGAAATGCTAGATGACAAATTTCAAAAGTTTTAGTGAGGTAACACTGGCGTGTTCAGACATACAGAGCACTGCTCGTTTTTCCGGAGATGAATATAAGCAAAGCCTACTGGCAAAATTTCTCTGGCTTGAGGCAACATATGGTAGATGCTTGTAACCTTACATGCAAAGAATACAATATTACCTGTAAAAGAGATAAGAAAATGTCTAAATCTGCTTTCTTGCAAGCCCCCAATAATTTTTAAAAAAGGAAAACAAACATATTGCTGGGTGCTTTTAGAACTTATAAGCTTGAGCTGTCACTATTACAACTGTGTTTTATATATGTATATAATATATATATGTGAGATTACATCGGTTTCTTATTAAAAACCTTTGTTGCTTGTTGACTGACAAGAAAATGTATATAACAATCAAAAATCTTACACTTTCACTGCCATTCTCTTAAGATTGAAAGTGGTCAATGAGTGAGATTTATGATTAAAGTTCTAAATACATTTAAACACAAAGTTATGATTTTTAGTGGTGAAATGTGTCTCAGTGGATTAATTTTAAATACTCAAAATGATTTACCCCAAATACGTTGACTGAGGGTATATCGGATGATTTGGTGATACCAGGACATATCAAAGTATCATTCTAATTAAATCATTATAAAGTAAATGAGTGCGATGTGACAGGCCTGATATCACAGTGTCCTCTTTAATGATCAAACAACAAAAGAATCACAATTACTTTATAAGATTGGGTCTATGTAAGAAGGCTGTTCCAGCCAATTGATCTTATTCTTCTGGAATACAACCCGTTTTTAACTACTCTGGTGTTACTGCACCTTATTCTGTACTAACTCTCTCACATATTACGACATTGTGCTGACACTCTAGTTATCTATACTTACAGCACACAAAGATCATAACCATAGATATTAGAATACTGTGAGATTTGTGAATACCACATTTAATATAACAGTGCAATTTATCCTAATAAATATTCTATTTAGCAAAATCCTCTAGAATATCCTCTATTATTTTCAAAGAGAATTTTAGCACTGTAGCAACTTAGATTAAACCTATCACTGATTTTATTTTCAATGTGGTACCCACAAATTAAGCCATGAGATGATGTGTCCCCTAGCTGGGGAGTCTAGAACATGCAAATGTCAGGCAAAAAGGGCTGAGATTTCTACTCAAGGGTTGTGAATCTTTGGAATTCTCTATTCCAGGAAGCTGTGGATGTATTCAGTGCAGATATTGATAGATTATTGGAATCTACAGGCATCAAGGAACATGGGCATGGTGCAGGAAAATGGAGTTGAGATAGACCAGCAACAAGAATCTTATTGAATGGAGGAACAGGCTCAAAGGGCCAAATAACCCAATTCTACTTCTCTTTATTAGGTTCTTAAGTCTGATTAGCACCCGTGACAGCTGCTGTCATTAATTTGGAGTAACATACATGTTGTTTATCAATAATAAATGTTTATTCATGCATCCTACTTTCATATACCATACTGGAATATAGATAAAATACAAATGTGTAAATTAATTGGCAGTGTTGTTAACGCCTTCCTATTAATTTGCCCGATGTTGACAAATCTGGTAAGTGGGTATCCCTCCCTGTGCTGAAGGGTCTAGTTGGTGGCCTCGGTTCTGGAGTTGCAGCCGTTTGGGGTCGAGCCCGTCTGCTGACGACGCTGGAGCACAGCGGATGCGGTGGAGCTGCGGCGAGCGCTGCTGCCTTATGGGAGCAGATGGAAAGTGCGGGGATTTCCGACTCTCTGCCGCTGGCGCCTGACTCCCGCTGCTGTGAGCAGCCACAGGCAAGCACCGTCTGTGACTGTGTTTCCGCTCTGGGATCTGCGCTGCCTTCATTCCATTCTGGTGTTCAGAATAAACACCTTTTTTCACCGTGAGGAGGAAGAAGGCACATTCACTTGAAAGTCCTTTTTGAGTTAAGTCTGGGGAAAGATTAAATTCAAATCTCTCATATCGCCTTACAGACCGAACTTGGAAACCGAGAACCATATCCCTGTTTAACCAAGGATTAATGGGAAGCGGTACAGAGGGGGTAAAGGTTTCAAGAAAATGTTTATGCAAATTTGTTTAAAGGCATCGTGGAAATGTTTCACTGATCAAAATAACTTATTTATATAGTGCCTTTTAGAGAGGATATTCCAAAGTGCAGCCAATCAAGTATTTTTTTTTTGGTCCTTGTTGCAATTTGGAAAACGAATTAGCCAATTTGCACACAGCAAGCTCCCACAAACAGCAGTGTGATACTGACCAGATGATCTGTTTTTGTAAAGTTGGTTGAGGGATAAATACTGGCCAAGACATTAGGGAGAACGCCTCTGCTCTTTTTCAAAGTAGACCATGGAATATTATATCCACCTGAAAGGGCAGACTCACTTTAACATCTCATCCAAAAAGTGTCACCTCCAAGAGCACAGCACTCTCTCCCTCAGTAGTGTACTGAGTATCAGCTTTGATTTTTGTGCTTAAGTCTTGAATAGGACTTGAACCCATGACCTACTGACTCAGAGTGGTCAAGTGAGCCACAGCTGACGGAGTAGTTAGGTTTGGGAGGTGTGTGTGATGGGGGAAGATATGTGTTCGAGAAAACTGCTTGTTTGAATTGGTTTACAGCTTTTTTCCGATGACCTGACAATTGACATGTTTCTGCAGTCATTCTGGAGAGATAGCAGGATGCAGCAAAAGCCGGTTGACATATTCATATTTCAGTGTTTTAGGATACTATATATGTGTGTCTGTGTGTGTGTGTATCCATAAGGAAAAACCAGTCGACTTTGGAAATGGAGGGTACCAGTAAAACTTGTCTGAGCTAGTTTTTCCTTAGAGTTTCCACTTGGGAACGAGCAGACACGACACCAGTTTCACCAACATGAAGTCACGCCGAAGTTTCTGTGTAACTCTTTTGAGTACAAACACGTTTCCATCTGTTTCAGATGAAGTTACATTGTTTCATAGTTTGCCATTGTGAGATTTGAACTCTTGATCTTAGGGTTACAAACCCAGTACCATAACCACTTGGCCATTTAGGCCAAGCTCCGAAGTTTCTGTGTAAATGCATTAGCATAAGCTTGAATGTAAAAGTTCCCATTAATCAGTGCAATCAAGCAACACAATTGATGGTAATCAATTTGTAACTGGAACAAGGCTACCTCCATCATCACAAAGAGGAATGGGATTGTCAGAAAACAGAGACATTCTTTAATTTTTTAAACTAATTTATCTGCAGAAGAGCAGGGCAGATCAATTGACTGACTTAATATTCTTGGTGTTACTTTTTAATTGGCTTCAATTGACTGCTGGTAAAGTCGTTAAGCATGGGTGCTTGAACGTCTGAGACTTTGGTTCCAATGTGATGGTTATGGGCACAGCTCATTACACTTAAAATTCCATGCACTTTTGTGCTATTTCATTGCATCTGCCCAGATTAAGCTGCTATTTGGATGGAAATCATGGAACACTGCTGGCGATAAACTTTAGGTATTAAGTATATAGCAGGTATCTGGTATGCAAATAATGTAACATCAAGGGGACAAAGGAAATAGAATAGTATGTTATCCTGTTGTTCAAAAAATAGTGAAGTATGACTTAGAATTTAGAAGCCAATTAATATTGATAATAGAAAAGTGCTCAATAGTGTTCACAGATGGTATCTGTGTTAACCTTGGTCGCAAATTAACTCCATTTTTTTTTGAAAAGGCTTCCAAGTCAAGAAGAAAGATAATCAGTGGATCTAATGTGCTTTGACTTTCAGAAAGATTTAGGCTCTTAAAGAAGTTTAAGGTCCATGGTGTTCATGATACTATCAAGTACTTCCTCTTAAGAAGTGATTGTACTACGAATATGGTAGTTGGTTTTCCTTTAAAAAGAATTGACCAAAAAAATTAAGTCATAGAGGTAAGCTCAGCAGGAAACCACTGTATTTCAGTGCAATGGGAAAAACAGCAACATTATATACAAAGAGGAGCTGTGCTCATGGCCAGCTTGACCACTCAGAAAAACTCCAGGTCAGCAAAAAAAGCAAGCCCAGTAATAGCAGCTCCACCAGGCTGTATCAATGGGGATAGGTCACTGTCTAAGACCTTTCTGCCAGAGTGCACCGAGGGGCTGGGAAAGGTATAGATCTCTCGGGCTGTACGGCTCACAATAAACGTATGCAATGAATACTAATTGTATTATAATTGTATTGAAGCACCTCAGAGTGCAACATGGGGCAGAATTTTCAGGGTGACGTGCGGTGATGTTGGGTGAGCATCCCGACGTCACCACGCGCCATCGTGATATTTTGTTGGGCGGGCGTACGATGAATTGTGACACGTGCCCACCAATGATTAACGGGCTAGTTAAGGCCCTTAACTCGGCAATCGATGTTGATTTTCAGGCGCCAGTGCGATCTCTGGCTCGGCGCACGGGCGCAATGGGTAAGCGACTTTTTAATAAATCTCATCCACAGCCAGGATAAGAGGGCTCAGTGGGGTTGTCTATCTGGTCTGTGAGTATTTATTGCAGCAAGTATTTTAAACTTGCCTGTGTGATCTGTAGCAGTTCAGAACGAATTCCAGCAGCTTTCTGTGTACTTTGAAGCATCAGGTCAGCACTCTTCCGTCAGGAATCTTTATCAAGCCTGCAACTTTCCAGAGGCCTCCCTTTAGCCTGGATATGGGTTCTGACATATCTACTGGAAGCAGCTCCTCTGAGGAGGAAGGGAGGGCTAGAATGAGAAGGTGGCCAGGAGTGCACAATCAGCCTCCAGAGGAGCCACCTTTGGGAATACAGGCGCAGGCACAAGGGGCGCAAGGCCAAGAGATAGTCCAAGGTGGAAGGGGCCACAGAAGATGCCACTATCCTGCTGCCAGGGTATGCAGGCGGCCAAGCAGCTACCTCAATATGACTGCAGTGCCGAAGGAGGCTCTGACTGTCAAGGGAGACAGTCAACTACATCTGTCAGATGATTGGCCCTGAGATTGGTCCTAACTGTGTGGGTGGACACCCCATGCCAGCGGCTCTGAAGGTCACAGTTGCCCTCAACTTCTATGCCTCTGGCTCTTTCCAGGGCTCGGTGGGTGATCTTTGTGGTGTATCCCAATCAGCTGTCCACACTTGTGTCAAGCAGGTTACAGACGCTCTGTTCAGACTGGCATTGACCTATGTCCACTTCCACTGGGACCAGGCAAGTCGGGCAGAGCGAGCCAGAGGCTTCGCGGCCATTGCTGGCTTCCCTCGTGTCCAGGGTGCAATAGACTGTACACATGTGGCCATCAAGGCACCAGCAGGTGAGCCCGGTGCCTTCGTCAACAGGAAGGGCTTCCACTCCATGATGCAGATTCTGCAAGTTTGTACAAGGTACCCAGGCAGCTCTCACGATGCCTACATCCTCAGACACTCCTAGGTGCCAGGGCTGTTCAGTGCTTCGGCTCGGCTTGATGGATGGCTGGTGGGTGACAAGGGCTGTCCCCTCAGAATGTGGCTCATGACACTTCTCCGCCATCTAAGAACAGAAGCTGAGGAGCACTACTTTAGGAGCCACGCCTCCACAAGGGCTGTGGTGGAGAGAACCATCGGTCTTCTCAAAATACGTTTCCGATGCCTGGACCATTCAGAGGGCGCACTCCAGTAGTCCCCAGATCGTGTCTTGGTGATAGTGGTAGCGTGCTGCACTCTCCAAAATCTTGTGCTGGAAGGGGGGGATGCAGTGGACGATGAAGACGTTGACGCAGGGGATGCGGCTGTACACGATGAGTCCAGCACTGATTTGGAGGATGAGGAAGCACAGGGGAATGATAAGGGACTAAATGTTGACCTGGGATTACACCAAGGAGGCAGGGACACCCAGGAGACTTTAATCCAACAAGCCTTCAGCTAGCTCCACAGAAATAAATCAGGAGGACCAGCCTTGCCTGGCACTTCCATACTTGGCACTTAAGTGCTACATCTGCCACTTCATCAGTTGCAAATAAGGGCTTTGGACATAAACCTCCACCACGAACACCAAGCGAAGCATGGTTTCATGCAACACTCCCAGGTGCTCCTGCACACCTGGCCGCATTTCCTGCAGCTGCTGCTTTGCGGACGACTCCAGAGGTACATCATCACGCCCTGACTCAGCATATGCCTGGTCCCCTGCAGTTCTCCGGCTGCTGGTGCCATTGACACCGTCTGTCTCTGCCATCTCCTCCAGCAATTGTGAAGTGCCCTCTTCACTGTGCCCTGCGACACTAGCCGACGTTGCAATTCCCACCAATTTGCTAGTATCTGCGCTGGCGCCTGCCTGGCAGAAATGGTGTGACGCAAGTGACAGTTCATGGCCTCAGGTGTGAGAGCGGGCATCTGGAATGGAGCCTGGTCGCCAGCCTCTGATGATGCTGAAAATAACAAGGACACTGGATCAGTTAGCGTCCACACAGTGACACACTTCATCCCTTTTCCCCCAGGCTCATTATGCACTCAACCTTCCAGAACCTAAGAAGACGAACATTAGTGGGGTGGCAAATAGTCAGGAGTAGGCCCAAACATTACAAGCAGATACAGACGGGCTGGTCAGATGGCCTAAGGAATGCCAAATGGAATGTTATGTGGATAAGTGTGAGGTGATGCACTTAGGCAGGAGAAACAAGGTACAGGGATACACGAGGAATGGTAGGACCGTGGAAAGTAAGGAGGATCAGAGGGACCTTGCTGGGCATGTCAACAGGCCCGTTAAGGTAGTTGGACAGGCACATAAGGTGTTTAAGAAGGTAAGTGCCATACTTGCCTTTATTAGCTGAGGAATAGAATGTAGGAACAGGGAGGTCATGTTGTAAGTGGTGAAAATGCTGCTGCGGCCACAGCTACACTTCTGCGTGCAGTTGTGATCAGCGCTTCATGGGAGGGATGTGATTGGAGTGAAGAGCGTGCAGAGGTCGCTGACCAGGATGCATGATGGGCTGGAGAGTTGGAGTTATGAGGACACATAGCATAGACTGGGGATATTTGTCGCGGAGCACAGGAGATTGAGGTGTGATATTATTGAGCTTCATAACATTATGAGGGACATAGATAGGGTGGACAGAAAGCAACTTTTCCCCTTGGCGGAGGGATGACTAACCTGGTGGCATTTATTTAAGGTAAGGGGCATGTGGTTGACAGATGAGGTAATGAGGAACTCTTGCACACAGTAATGTGGGACGCATTGGCTGAAAGGGTGGTGGACACAGAAAATCCCCGAACATGTAATAAGTATTTGGATGTGCAGTTGCGATGCCATGGCATACAAGGCCATGGGGATAGTGGTCAGAAATGGGATAAGGCAACTTTGGAAGGTGCTGGACACACACATCTTCGAAGGGCTGAGGGACCTTTGTCTATGACCCACAAGTCTGACTCTATCAGCCTGTGAATGAGCAGATTGCTACATTAACGATTCCAACAATCATCAGTGCTTTGGATGGTGGGAAGACAGAGCGGATGTGACTGTGGACCTCAGAAACCTGGCCGTCCACCCCAGCCTCACCGACACTGTGGACCTGGGTGCATAGAGCGTTTCAAGCTCCAGGGCCTCCTGCTCAAAACGGCTCAATATCACCAACTGGGCCTGGCCATCTCCAGTGCGCAAACGCTCATAAGCATTGTGCGCATTTTTCTCCTGCAAAACAGGGAAGACCATTCACTGGGGCTAATTGCACATGTACTCTGCACGCGCAGGCCACACCCCAAGCACAATGACCCATCTGAGGCCTCCAGTGCCTCCTGTCCATGCTACTGCTGATTGGTCACAAAAATATAGTACAACTGCTCCAAACGCACTTCCCCCCTCCCCTCCCCTCCAACAGCCACCTTGGACATATTCTGCGTCCATCACTTTCAGAAACACAAAGTCTTAGCTCCCATGGCAAGGAGACGCAACTAGGTATGGCGCCAAGGGCACCAGATGACTCTTGGCCATGAGACCATGAGGCTCCCCTTCTGCCGTCTCATCACCCCGAATAAGACGTGTTGGAGTTCTGAGTTTGCGCCTAGCTGCATCTCCTGTAGGTTGTCCCCAGACTAGTCATGTGCAACTGCTAGCAACACATGGTGCGGGGAGAACTCATCTTCTCATGAACCATTGGGGCTGATGTAAGCATGGTCACTATTTGCTTGATCACTCAGCGTGCGACAAATGCCCAACATGAGTCAATGCAGTCACAACAGTAAGACTTGGGGAGGGGTTGGCCTCAAAGGCTAAGGCTACCTGCTGGGTTAACACCAACATGGTACTCACCCTTCCAGAGCGCAACAAATCGTTGAAGCGCTTACAGCACTGGATCCAGATGCGTCGCACCACGCAGTGGGAACTCACCACCTCCGCCACCTCCCCCCAGGCACACTTCGTCATGTGGGGGGGGCCACCCCTTCCCATCCTGGGGAAACAGCACCTCCCACGGTGCTGCCGCCTCCTTGAGAAGGGCAGCAAGGCAATCATCAGATAATTGAGGGGCATATTGGTCCCCCACTGGCCTACCCTGCAGCCTGCCCTACTCCTGGCCCCCACACTGCAGCCTGCCCTCCTCCTCTGGCCTTCCCTCTACATTGGCTTGCTGTGCAGACCTCCTGCGGTACCATCTGCAATCGGCCATAGTGAACAGCCTAAAGGAGGCTGCCAGGCCTTTTTTTAAACAGACTGCCGGGTCGCCATTGTACCTGGCGGTCTGTACATATCTGCCACAAACTTTAGACTCCCGCTCTCTATGGGAGTCAAATGTGTTGGGCAAGCCTTAATTGGCCCACTTGTGCAAAATGGCGGTGCAGCCCGTGTTGGCACCTGCTCCGCCCGCCCGCCAAATGGAAAATTTTGGCCATGGTGTATGTTGATAACTCCAATACCATTGCACTACCTGACTGTCTGTAATGACCATATTGAAATAACTGTAACATTCATTGATTGTATTGAAGCACCTCGTGTTCCATGTGTAAAAGTTGAATCTGATTACACTTGTTGTGATGGCAATTTAGAAATATTTTGTAATGTTCGTTCAGATATTTAATGAATAAAGTATAATTTTCAAAAAAATAGCTCCACCAGGGTGCATCATGGTGAAGAGCAAGTACCATTCAACCACTGGGGAGCAGCACCACTGGGTGTGGCACATCTTGTGGTGCAAACCAACATTCTCAGCAATCACTGGTGAAGTCAATATACTGCTTGCAACTTCTGGACAAAAGATGTAGTAAGGTGCAATGGCACTTTTGAATTCATGCTAGAATTCTAAAAGCTGATGAAAGACTGCATCGTTTCATACTGAATGGTTGGTCATGGTTGTTAAGTGAAATTATTTAATGTGTATGTTTACTTATGTCCTATGTAAGAATTTGTCTACTAAAAAATAGTGCAGTGGCTAAAACAGCTTTTGGTCAACATCTTCAATACCCCCTAATTTAGCTCAGTAGCAAATTTTATTTTATAATGCTCCTGTGAAGTGCTTTTGGACATTACCATATTAAAGGTACCTATAAGTTATTGTTGAAGGTCTGGTCACCCTGATTTTTAAAACACAAACTAAAAATTAACTAACAATCAAACTAAAATGAAAATGAAAATAACATGATCAAAATTAGAATAAATATTCCACATAGTGCTCACTTCAGGAAAATGTGCATTTTTTCTTATTTAAACCATTCTAAATTAATATAAGGAACAACTTTGGTAACAAGCAACTCTTAGCATTAACTGACAAAAGGTAGAGCAAATATACATTCAGTTGGTAACACTCCTACCTCTAAAACAGGAAGTTGTGGGTTGAAGCTCCTCCATAGGACATAACTTATATGATGTCCTGGAGTGGAATTTGAACCTACAACTTACTGACTCAGAGCTGGGAGTCACTGCACTGCAGCACTGTTGGAGTACTTTGTTGTAAGAAATGTTGGCCCAGATCTTAAGATCAGCGTGCTACCGGCGAAGTTTTCTGCGCCTCAACAGTATTGTGCATTTTCAGCCGGGCCCTCTGATCACAGCTGTAGCAGAAATGAGCCAGCGCAGACTCTCCAAGGCAAAAGCAAAAAACTGCGGATGCTGGAAATCCAAAACAAAAACAAAAATACCTGGAAAAACTCAGCAGGTCTGACAGCATCTGCGGAGAGGAGCATAATTAACGTTTCGAATCCATATGACTCTTCAACAGAACTAAGGAAAAATAGAAAAGAGGTGAAATATAAGCTGGTTTAAGGGGGGTTGGGACAGGTAGACCTGGATAGAGGTCCATTGATAGTTGGAGATAACCAAAAGATGTCATAGACAAAAGGACAAAGAGGTGTTGAAGCTGGTGATATTATCTAAGGAATGTGATAATAAAGGTACAGATATCCCTAGTGGGGGTGGGGTGGGGGGGAAGGGATCGAAATAGGCTAAAAGGCAGAGATAAAACAATGGATGGAAATATATTTAAAAATAATGGAACTAAGTGGGAAAAGAAAAATCTATATAAATTATTGGAAAAAAGGGGGATCGGAAAGGTGGGTGGGGATGGAGGAGAGAGTTCATGATCTAAAATTGTTGAACTCAATATTCAGTCCGGAAGGCTGTAAAGTGCCTAGTCGGAAGATGAGGTGCTGTTCCACCAGCTTGCGTTGAGCTTCACTGGAACAATGCAGCAAGCCAAGGACAGACATGTGGGCATGAGAGCAGGGTGGAGTGTTGAAATGGCAAGCGACAGGGAGGTCTGGGTCATGCTTGCAGACAGACCAAGATGGGTAAGCATAGAAGAAAACGGACGAAGAGAGGACACACCCCCTTTTATGATAGTAGGTTCCATATTCGGGTAAGTTTTAAAGGTCTTGAGTGTTTCAATGAGTGAGTGGGTTAGTGAGTGAGTGGATGGGTCGTCGAGTTGGGGGGTAGCCAGGGTCGGGAGGTAGTTGGCTCAGGTCGGTCGGGTAGTGATTGAGGTTGTGGTGCTCAGTTCAGTTACATTGGTTAATTTGAGTTATACTAGAAATTAAACGTGTAAAATTTCCAGGGTAAGTACCCAGGCAGGTCCCATGGATTTGACCCAAGTCTCTGACCCTGAGCTCAGGGCCGGAGACATTCGTGGAGAATCCAGAGCCCATCAGAAGTTTAAACTTTGTGGACAATTACAGCGCATGTGTGTGCACCTGGACTTCCATAGGGTCCTGATGTGCAACACAAACTCAAGAGCAGATTTCGCTGCTCTGAACATTAAAAGATTTACTTCATTGTCTTTCAGATTAGTTTTTAAACAACATCTGCCCAGGACATAAAAGATTCCATGACACTATTTGAAGAGCAGACAGTTTTCTTAGTTTCCTGACCAATATTTCTCTCTGAACTAACTCCACCCAAATTAGATTATCTGCTATTGATTGCTGTTTTTGGGATTTGGATGTGTGCAAATTAACTGCTATATTTAGCAGAAATGACCACACTTCAGACAGTGATTCATTGATTAGAAAGTGCTTTAGGAAAGTCATTTGATGTGGTAGCTGCTACATAAATGCATTCTTAAATTACAAGAAAGAAGATTAATATTATGGGATGTTATTTTAATTGATCTAAAATTATGTTCTCAGGGCACATCTCGCAGATGTATTTGACCCCAGGTCTGCCACCAGTTTTTATTTTTATAATGTATAAGGTAGCCAACTTTAGTTGGTCATATTCCAGGAGATGTCATCAGAAATGATGTCATGGAGACTTACTTTAAGAATGTGGGTCCATTTCTCGATGGGGACTCATTTTCTTAAATGGAGCCATTGGATAAAGAGAAAAGTAACTTAACTGTTCAATGCAATTTGCTTGAGATTCACTGAAGGATTTCTCAGTGAAATTTTGATTATTTTCAAGTCGTAATTTTGAAAAAAGGATTAAAAGAATTTAGTAGATAATTGTGGGCATGGGATTTTGACTTATTTAGTTTAATTGCCTGGTGATTCAATGCCACTTTCTAAGCTGGAGCTGAAGGGTTCCAGACACAGATTCCTGCCTGCCCTCCTCGCTGGAATCATCAGCTGCAGCTCATGATGGGGCAGCAGCTCCCCGCCACGGAAGTGGATCGGGATTGCTTCTTGGCCACTGCCCAGGAAGGGATAAGCTGACAGCGTTGACACTCAGTATAATGGATCTGGCTTTCCCCACGCTCCTCGGCAACCTGTCAGTTTGTGGTGCTGGGACGAGGCACAGGTGCTGCTAATTCCCTCCCAGCATCTCTACATCTGTGTTGGGCAAGGAGTGAGCCTCCTGCACATGCTCTATCCCTGGGACAATGGTCTCGCGCTTAGCGCCTGCTTGCTGCCGAAGTGCCAATTTCCCCCACCCACTCACATCGCAATCGCCCCAGGGGCAGCTGTTGAACAGCTCTCCGAGCCTCCCATCTAGCAAACCAGCAGCCAGAAACACGATAGTCGTCATTCCGTTACTTGGAGTCACTCCTGCAGCTACTCCTTCTGCAGCTCGTTCACTGTGCTTGCTGAGGGATTCTGGGATGGGAGCAGGGGGTGCGAGTTCACAGTTTGCACCAGAACATTTTGCAAGGCAGCTAGGAGGGGTTCCCTTTGACTTTTCTCTACAACTACATACAAGTTTTAACCTACACGGCGGTAAAAAACAGACAACGGTGTTTATGAGAGCAGTATGAGTGCTTGACCCATGTCGGTGCTGTTTACGTCTTATGTCATCACACTGCCAAGTACACCAACAGATCACCGTTTTACAAAGAATGATGAGTTGTGTGCGAATTATTGTGCATATTAATTTATTTGCTTAAAATAATGTTTTAAAACTCCCCGGAATGCTTTCAATAGCCAATGGGAGATTGATGCCAATTCCAGGAGGCTCATGGCCACTTTGTGAGGATTGGCAACCTTAATAACTTATCTTAGTAGTAGTTATTTGTTTTCCAACCTTGTCAGGAGAAGCCAAATTTGTTGCAGTCATGAAGTTTTTGTGTCATTAATCATCTTAGTTCCTCTTTTGAATGTTCATTGATATAAGTTTATATGAAGGCCTGTGATGTGAGACTATCATTCTAACATGTACAGGGGAAGGATCATGAATTGAAAAGTTAAAAAATATGAATAGATCTGTAAACTTATTGATTCTGTTGCAACAGAGAAGTTCTGTCAGGCTCTGGTCAACTAAGTGTTGGGCAGAAGCTTGTTAATTTTTTTTAAGCTCTCTCATTTTCCTCCTCCCCCTTCCCAACCCCGTCTCCTCCTCCTCTATGTCATTCACACACACAGTCGTTGATAGAAGCTGACTAAAAAGACAGGAAGAATTAATTTGTCTGTTTGATGTTTTGGAGACTGGAACACAAGTGCTGCGGTGAACATAGTGGAATGGAACACTGTTATAAATGGTTTTGATATTGTCAATGTCATTGGCTTGACTTTTTTTTTGGAGATGACAATCATTGAAAAACTATTTGTACCTATACTCTGAGCACTTCCTAAATTTTAACATGCACTCAGCAGATACTGAGAGAGAAGACCTTGTTGGTTAGTCTTTTCTCAGTAATTTCCTTTAATACTCCTTTATGCACATGATTTTATTCTTGGACTATGTGGCTCAGTACTAAAATCACATGTTGGAGTCATCATAACAAAACTGAAACTTGTGGGAGGACTTGGATTGTGAAAGTTTTCTTCCTGTAGACTGCTGCAGAAATTGCATTTTGGTTCCAAAGGCATCAAAGTGTCCTAAAAAAAGGTCCGTCATGGATAAATTTCTTTTTGAGCCTACATTCTAACCAAGGGGCATTACATAATAGAAAAATTAGTACTAACTAAATATTGTGTGAATAAATGCTGCTCTTTGTTGAGTTTGAGATGCATAATATTCTTTCTGTAGAAGGGAATGCTGCTTAAGATGTGCTGCTTTGTTGTGAAAGTGCAATTTTTAAGAAAGTCGTCTGTCAACCATGTAAAATTATTTGATTCTCAAAAACAACAAGAAACTTTAAAGGGTAATTCATTTTACAAAATATTTGAACAACTAAAGGATTTAGCTTGAAATAGAGCTAAACTGGATTTCTAGAATCATTTGATTAAAGTCAGACCTCTTTCAACAATCATGTGAACCCTGAGTTTATTTTTAAGACAGTTTCAAATCAGTCAAAGTACCAAGTTCTTTCAATAACAAGAATGGAGGAAAATCCATACCTGCAAAAATCTGCTCAGAGCTTTATTTTGCATTAAGCATTGAAATATTTCTTCTGTTGGGGATAACAGTAAATCTAATCAAAACAACAAAGAAACAAGATGAGGTGTACAAGAATAGTAACCATACCATGATGATATTTGTGTCTCAAAACAATAGTGACAAAGTTAGACTAAGAAATTATTAAACTTGCAATTCCGTTACTAGCTATTAAGTACCAACTTATATTTGTCCAGAATTTCTTGGAAAAATAAGGTGAGGCTAATGGTGCTCTCTGTTATTTATGTGCAAATGGTATAGCATCTTCAGGAGAAGATATTCAAAAGTTGCTGGCCACGTAGTGCTGCTGCATCATTAGTTTAATGAAAATGACATCTCACTGTCTCACTAATAAAATGCATTGAATGGTGTCCAGATGCATCATCCAAAACTCTCAGTAAATCCCATTCAGCCACTGGGCTCGTTGATCTACGTTTTCTCCCTGACTGATAGCGATTCAATTTTAAAATTCTCATTCTTGTTTTCAAATCTTTCCATGGCCTCACCTCACCATGCCTCTAACCTCTTCCAATCCTTGTGCCTTAGGATATTTTACTCTATGCTAATAGTTGATGTAGATCTCTGCGCTCCTCCAATTTTAGCCTCTTGTGCATCATTGATTTTCTTTCCTCCACCACTGGTGGCCATACCTTCAGTTACTTAGGCCCTAAGCTCAGGTACTCCTTCCCTAAAAATTCTGTATCTCTACCTCTCCTCCTTTATGATGCTCCTTAAAACCTACCTCTTTGTCCAAGATTTTGGCCACCTGTCCTAATCTCTCTTTCTATGGCTTGGTGTCACACTTTGTTAATCTGAAGTCCCTTAGAACATTTTGCTATGTTAAAGGCACTATATAAATATCTGTGTTGTTGTATTTGCATGCTCAATATAAATGTGACTTGCCATAAAAAATAAAGTCTTGCCCATTTCAGCCTTATGTTGTTAAAAATGTACTTAAGTGTTATTTACAGCCAAACCTCTCCAGCTCTAAAATGTAACAATTACAAGTGTAGAGTTTAATTCCTTTAGCTTTCAATTGTTGTTAGAGATTTTAAAAATGTAAAATCCTATTTTTCTTTTCTCTCTCTCAATCAAATCTTTCTTTTCCTGTCCTTATTTTACTTTCTACACCTGACATGGCATTGAATTCACCCACTCTGATTTACACGTCCTTCCTTGGGTTGTTAATTTTGCAATCCTTTAACCTGATTAGTTAAGGAGGTAAACCATTTCTTGCCCTTTTCACTCAGTTCTCAATTGCCCTGTTTCTCTTCCTGTGACATTATCATCTCACTCTTAGTAACTAGCTATGCAAGAAAGTTAAATATCTAAATGTGCAAGGACAGGATTAACTAATGGTAGATGCTGTTATATGCCCTGCTATAACAAGATCTGGGTCATTGTGTCAACTTAACAAGGATAGTCCTGTAGTTGAAGAGTTTCTTATATTTAATGAGCCAGAAAAGTAGTGATCAAATAAAATTTTATTTGGTGTTGAGGAATGTATCATTCCATAAATGTTCTGGAACTAGTCTGACATTTTGCTGGATATTACCAGGTTCTGAAATTGCTTGCAACATCATGAATAATCAATAAATATGACTGCAGTAATAAAATATGTCCTTCAATACACCACCATCTGTCCATAAGAGTACAGCCTGTTCCTTATCCAACTCAAAATCGCCATGCTAATCCCACTGGAATCTATCTTGTTAAGTAGCTTTTGAACATGGGGTTGCATCTTCCAGGCAGGGGGCGGAGCCCACTCACCGATGTGGGGTGATGTCGGGGGGGTGTCCTGATGTCACCGCGTGTCATTTAGATTTTCAGTTCGGCGGCCGCGCAGTCGAATCGGCTGCGCGTCCACTGAACTTTCAAAGGCCATTAAAAAAGTAATTAAACTGATTAATGGACCTGCCTGTCCAACATTAAGTTTGGCAGGCAGGCAAAGAGCCCAGGCGGCCTTCAGAAAAAACATGAAACATTATCCATGGGCGGGATGAGGTTTCATGAGGGTATTAAAATTTGTTTGAAATGTCTAAATAAAGGAAATTGACATGTCCCAGCTCATGTGACAGTGTCACATGAGGGGACATCAGGAATATTTTTTTCTGCCTTTGATGAAATTTTGAATCTTGAGCTGACCTCCCTGAGGCAGCACTTGCCTCAGGGAGACCTGTGTGCTCTTTTGCGCGCATGCGCGTAAGAGTGCACTCCCAGCTCAGGGAATCCCCCCCCTGCCTGCACAGGGAGCGCACAGTGCTCCTGAACGGATGTCACGCTGGGCAGGCTTTAATTGGCCTGCCCACGCAAAATGGTGCCTCGGGAACCCCCTTGCTCCCACTCAACTCCCTCAAAGGGGGGAAAATGCTGCCCATGATATAACATTGAAGAAATGGACCTTAAGGGAATTGCTAAAAAAATTTGGACGCATTCTAAAAAAGTCTTTTAAATTGAAAGAAGATTTAAAGAAAGCATTTCCTGATAGGGTGCAGAGCTAAAATAAGCATGGTTTTTGGCTCTTATAAGAAGAAAAAATGGGATTTTTTAGTATATATATTTAAGCTCAGTCAGTGTCAAAGCTGATTGTTCAACAGAGAAGCAATGGTTTCCAATTCTATAGCAATTAAAATGTTATTTTGTATCTTTAATGGTGAACACTTATTTAGCATATATGCACACAAAACAGAATTAAGGTCAGATCCAGTGTGGCTGTTGTCATTTTGGCAATCCCCTAGGACTGTAAGCAAATATTTTCAATAAAATAAAATATTCTATTCAAGATAGCAAAAATTGACTCTCTTGCTTTGAAATTATGCTACTCAATAGATTTGTCTGAATAGAATTGTCCACTATTTTAATGGAGACAAGTTTGCCTATATATACATACTTTGCACGGATATACATATAACCACCCCTAGTTGACAAGTGTGAAGCAGGGAATTATAACCAGTTGTGTTTGATTATGTTGCACAAAATTATATGGTCTGCGGAATGTCACAAGACAGGATCACCACTCTGCCTTGAGATGATCATGATAACCCACATGAGCTTTATTCTTGTGGTGTATGATAATAGTTCATTCCATTTACTGTCTTCTCACATACAGCAGACTACCTAATTTGAAGCTAGCGACAATAGTTTCTTTGTTGGTAAAATAGAAGAAAACGAAAATAAATCTAGCCTGTTTATATTTCCTTGATAAATGTTGGCCAGGTCAATCTAAAAAATGTCTATTGACAAACTCTAAATCAATTTGTCTAACATTGCAGTACAAGTATATAAACAGACCAGCTTGAATTTTGAGTATCATCTATTAGCTTTCTTAGGTACTAGTTATGCTGCAACTGCTGATCTGAGACCAGTAATTGCTGACTGCAGTGTGATTCAGACCAAAGTGAGATGACCTGAAGAAAGTCTCACACTACTTGCTTTGCTGCGTTAAAATCAGATTGAGACCTGACTCCTGAATTATGCTACCACTTTTTGCATTATATACATCTAAGCTGCTTCTCATCACACAAAAACACCAGTATAACTGTGCCCTTAGTTATCTTAGTCATCTTGGCTATTTCTCCACAACATTTTCTGCATAAAACCTATCGAAGAACGGCTGAATTAAACCAAATTTGTCGAATGAATCTTATAAGGAACATATATTTTTATTTTCTGTTGGACTGTGGTTTAAAATTACAATTGCTGCAGTTTGAAAGACACGTCCACTGGAACAAGATGAGAGATATATACAATGTTGCAGTCCTGGAACAGAGTATGCCATGAAAGACAGGATGGTGCTGGAAAGGAGTCCTGGACCAAGGGAGCTGCCTGACAACAGCATTTTAATTGGCTCCTGACCAGGTTTTTTATGAGGCACTGGAGCTGAATAGCTTCTAGCCTGAAAGGGACAAGATCTAAAGCCTCTTTCCCCTGTGCATGGAAGATTCCAGTAATTCCACAATAATAGATAGCTGGCTTTTCTCCTCATATCTCTATAACCTGGTCCCTCTCTGAAAACCCCTGTCAAGCTGCTAGACTGGGTCTGCGGCTGTTGGCGAGGGAACAAACAAGAGGGAAAAACATACTTGACCTCATCCTCACCAACCTGCCTGCTGCAGATGCATCCATCCATGACAGTATCAGTAGGAGTGGCCACCACACAGTCTTTGTGGAGACAAAGTCCTGTCTTCACATTGAGGATACCCTCCGCCGTGTTGTGTGCCACTACCACTGTGCTAAATGGGATAGATTTCGAATAGATCTATCAACTCAAGATTGGGCATCCATGAGGCGCTGTGGGCCATCAGCAGCAGCAGAATTGTATTCGAACACAACCTGTAATCTCATGACCTGGCATGTCCCCCACTTTACCATTACCATCAAGCCAGAAGGTCAACCCTGGTTCAATGAAGAGTGCAGGAGGCCATGCCAGGAGCAGCACCAGGCATACCTAAAAATGAAGTATCAACCTGGTGAAGCTATAACACAGGATTACTTGTGTGTCAAACAGCGTAAGCAGCAAGTAATAGACAGAGCTGGTTGATCCGACAACCAACGGATCAGATCTAAGCTCTGCAGTCCTGCCACATCAAGTCGTGAATGGCGGTGGACAACTAAACAACTCAGTGGAGGACGTGGCTCCACAAATATCCCCATGCTCAATGATGGAGGAGCCCAGCACAGCAGTGTAAAAGATAAGGCTGAAACATTTGCAACAATCTTCAGCCAGAAGTGCCAATTGGGTGATCCATTTCGGCCTGCTCTGGAGGTCCCCAGCATCACAGATGCTGATCTTCAGCCAATTCAATTCACTCCACGTGATATCAAGAAACGGCTAAAGGTACTGGATACTGCAAAGGCTATGGGCTCTGTCTATATCCCAGCAATAGTACTGAAGACTTGTGCTCCAGAAATTGCCGCGCCCCTAGCCAAGCTGTTCCAGTACATCTACAACACCGGCATCTACCCGGCTATGTGGAAAATTGCTCAGGTATGTCCAATACACAAAAAGCAGGACAAATCCAACACAGCCAATGACCGCCCTATCAGTCTACTCTCGATCATCAGTAAAGTAAGGGAAGGGGTCTTCAACAGTGCTATCAAGAGGTACTTGCTTAGCAATAACCTGCTCACTGACACTCAATTTGGCTTCCGCCAGTGCCACTCGGCTCCTGACTTCATTATAACCTTGATTCAAACTTGGACAAAAGAGCTGGACTCTCAAGGTGAGGTGAGAGTGACTGCCTTTGACATCAAGGCAGCATTTGACCAAGTGTGGCATCAAGGAGCCCTAGAAAAAACTGGAGTCAATGAGAATTAGGGGGAAAACTCTCTGCTGGTTGGAGTCATACCTAGCACAAACAAAGATGATTGTGGTTATAGGAGGTCAATCATCTCAGCTCCAGGACATCACTGCTGGAATTCCTCCTGGTAGTGTCCTAGGCCCAACCATCTTCAGCTGCTTCATCAATGACTTTCCTTCCATCATAAAGTCAGAAGTGGGAATGTTCGCTGATGATTGCACAATGTTCAGCACCATTTGCCACTCCTCAGATACTGAAGCGACCCATGTCCAAATGCAGCAAGACCTGGACAATATCCAGGCTTGGGCTGACAAGTGGCAAGTAATATTCACACTACAGAAGTGTCAGACAATGACCTTCTCCAACAAGAGAGAATCCAACTATCGCCCCGTGATGTTCAATGACATTACCATCACTGAATCCCCCACTATCAACATCTTGGGGGTTACCATTGACCAGAAACTGAACTACACTAGCCTTATCAATACTGTGGCTACAAGAGCAGGTGAGAGGCTAGGAATTGTGTGAAGGGTAACTCACCACCTGACTCCTCAAATCCTGTCCACCATCTATGAGGCACAAGTCAGGAGTGTGATGGAATATTCCCCACTTGCCTGAATAAGCACAGCTCCTACAACACTGAAGAAGCTGGACACTTTCCAGAACAAAGCAGTCCGCTTGATTGGCACCATATTCACAAACATTCACTCCCTCCATCACCAACGCACAGTAGCATTAGTGTGTACCATCTACAAGATGCACTGCAGGAACTCACCAAGGCTCCTTAGACAGCACCTTCCAAACCCACAACCACTACCAGCTAGAAAGACAAGGGCAGCAGATAGATGGGAACACCACCACCTGGAAGTTCCCCTGCAAGTCACTCACCATCCTGACTTGGAAATATATCACTGTTCCTTCACTGTCGCTGGGTCATAACTCTGGAACTCCCTTCCTAACAGCACTGTGGGTGTACCTACACCACATGGACTGCAGCGGTTCAAGAAGGCAGCTCACTACTACCTTCTTGAGGGTAACTAGGGATGGGCAATAAATGCTGACCCAGCCAGCGAAGCCCAAATCCCGTGAATGAATAAAAAAAAAAAGAGGCAAAGGAGAAAACCATTGTTAGAGACATTGAAAAACAAGTGCTCAACCACTAAATACTGAAAGTGCTAGAAGACCACCTCGTGTCATCCACAAGAACTGAAAGGAATTTGGAAGACATCAATGAAAATCAACCCATCGAATCCTGTACTCCAGAATTGGTGCTATTGAACTGTTTTATACCACCCTTAACATCCATGTTTTTTTCTATTTTGTGTTTGTATGTGTATGTATAGGGATTTAAGAATGGGTAGAGTTTCGATTATGGGGTTAGAAATTAGCAGCTCATTTTTCTTTCTTTTGTCACTGGTTAACAACGGTTTGTTCAATAAACAGTTATTTACTTATTAAGTTTACAAACCAGGTGCTGTTATTCTGTTAACCTAAATTAGACAGTTAGGTAGAATTGGGGCAATCTGGTGGCTTGGTCAAACTTTTCACATTTGTTGCTGCTCGAGGAACAGTGGGGCTTGATGTTACAGCGCACTATCCCCAGTGAGTTGTGACAATCTGATAATGATTTTCTTAGAATTGTTGATGCCGCTAAAAACCGAAGCATTAGTTTATTTTTCTGCAAGTTTAACAATTAATTTATTGACATAATAATTGGTTCCAAGAAATTTATTTCCCAAATCTTAAAAAATTATTTAGTAAAGTAACTACCAGTATCACATTAATTTGTTTTAAGAATGGATTATTATAATTTTTTAAAAGCAACACAAAAACCCCACAGAATTTTTGGAGTCACCATGATGTGAAAATACCACAGTGAGATCTTTTTGAACAGAGTGGTTTGAGTTTCATTATTTAAGGTTGGATATATGTTTGAGCTTGGGACTTTTTTTTATCAATTACCTGATTAAAATCAGTCAGATGTTCCAGGCAATGCAAAGGTTGTGAATTGGGGGTGTTTATCATTCATTATGTTTCTCTTAACCTTTTTAAAATTGCTTTTTTTGCCAAATTTCTCTCCTCCCCTCTTGAGGCTGTTGGCTCCTTGTTAGGACACAGTTCCACAGGCTGTGTGTGCCCAACAACATTTTCCCCAAGTGTACATTATTAAGGTGTGAGCCTTGATAATGAGCTTCAAAAGACTATTTCAACATGGGATTATCAAAGCTATGCTCACCTGACACCCAAACTTCTATTAGAAAATTACTGAGTTACTATCATACCACGATCTCCCTAACCTGGCGATCACCCTAACCTGGCGATGCCATCAATTGTTGTAACTGGACCAGCCATATAAATACTGTGCCTACAAGAACAGGTCAGAGGCTGGAAATTCTGAAGCAAGTAAGTCACCTCCTGACTCCCCAAAGCCTGGCCACCAAGAACAAATGCACAGGTCAGGAGTGTGGTGGAATACTCACAAATTATTTGGATGAGTGTGGGTCCAACAGCACTCGAGAAGCTCGACACTATCCAAGACAAGTAGCCAGCTTGAATAGCAACCCATCCACCACCATAAACATTCATTCCCTCCACCATTGATGCACAGTTGAAGCAGCATGTACCATATTGCAAGATTCACTGCAAGCAACTCAGCAAACCTCCTTCCAAATCCATGAGTTCTACCAACTAGAGGGACAAGGGCAACAAATGCATGGGAACATCACCATCTGCAAATTCCCCTCCGCCAAGCAACACACCATCCTGACTTGGAATGATATCACTTTTCATTCTCTGCCAGGTCAAAATCCTGGGACTCCCTTCCTAACAACACTGTGGGTTTACCTACACCACATGGAATGCAGCAGTTCAAGAAAGCAGCACACCACCACCTTCTCAAGGGCAATTAGGGATGAGCAATAAATGCTGGCTTAGCCAGTGATGCCCACATCCCATGAAAGAATTTTAAAAATTGTACTCCACAGCCCCATTGGCTGAAATCTTGCTGGCACAGACCCAGAAACATTCCTGATCTGTTTGACGCAGGTACTTACTGTTTTTTATTTTGTTTGTCAGCCTGACAGATAAATGTCTTCATGGCCGTGTTAGGGATAAAGATATTCTGATGAAGGATTCTTTCCCAAAATTACATCTGCCATTCTTAATTTGGATGCTGAGAGAACTGCTGTGCCTTTCCCTCATTTTCTGCTTTTATTTCTTAATAATCGTGCTGTTTTTCTACATTGTTCAGTTGATCAAAAATTGAGTATAGCTAATGAAACAGCTCTACGAAACAGAATTTTTAATAGGCAGAGTAGTAACAATGAGCAACAGGAAATTTAGTGAAGGACATAAAAGGGACAATATAATCAATTAATAATGGCATGTGTATTTATCGTGAGATATGCCAAAAATGAAGTAGAATACTAAAATGGACTCCAATGTACTGAGATTTATATTCTTAGGAGCACAAAGGGTCTCCCATTTAAGACACAGATGAGGAAGAAGTTCTTCAATCAGAGTTAGGCCTGGATTTTCACTCCCAGGTCAGGAGTTGGGACATTTCCTGGCTCTGCAAATGCAACCCGGGAGAAGGTTCCCTGGAACATTGGATTTTCATTCGGGGGTAGTGGAGTTCCCTGGGAATCTAGTCAGGCGATGCCAGAATGAGTACAGAGGAGGGCTGGGCAGAAGGCACTGTGGAAGATTAATTTAAAAAAACAAAACAAAATACAGCCATCCATCCCTCACCTTCTCACACGGTTCCCGGGCCTCATCCATGCCAACCCATGCCACCCCTCCCACCCCCTCATATCCCCTTACCCTCCATGCTGACCTATGTACCCACTCAACCCCCATGGCTCTTTATAGCCCCTATGCTAACTTAGTGCCAACTTATGCCAACCAATGATACCTACTCAACACCCTTTGCCTATACAGCGACCGTGCCAGTCTCCCAGTATCGACCATAGGCAGACTTCGGGACTCATGCGGAGATAAAATAAAACAAACTTCCAAGTGTCTATTGCAGGCTTTATTTAAAAAAAAACACTCAGATTCATAAAAATACATTTACTATCATTTATATTCTTCAACTACATTATCCTTTATAATAACAAACCTTTCATTCAATTGCATAATTCCTTCCAAAATTAAGCATTGGAATTCATAGTCCCATTTCAAAGAATCCATAACCACTTGGAGCTGTCAATCAAGCAGGCACCCTACTGTGATAATCAGTCATGCAGTACTAATCTTGTAATGGTAGCCTGAGGGCTTTTGTCAACAGTTAGAGTGAAGTAGCAAACAATCATTTTTTTAACACTTCAGATAATTTTTTCATTGAATTAAAGGGCAGGGGTTTTAAATGCCTTGACAGCTCCCTTTGACAGTTTAAATGTGCTTCACAGTTTCAATGAGTTTAGCTCATTTTATGCAAGTTCATGGCCACTTTTAGCAATCCCAAAGGGCACCTTACCTCTCCCAAAGGGCATGTGACCTCCCCCAAAGGTGTCCCAGGACCATATCCAAAGGGTTACCTTACCTCTCCAAAATGGTACCCTGGCTATCCAAACAAATCTGCAAAGTTTAGACCTGTTCCTAACAGGTCTAATCTGCACACATCAGGTTTCAGACATCTCTCACACCAACGCCACATGAGTAGAAGCAGCTGCTGATTCCTATGGGCAGCTTCCTCCATGAAATGCACACGCACAAATCCTGACTTGGGCCCATTTCCATGGCCACGAAAATGATAGGTGTTGTGTTCAGGGTGGGACCTCCAGTTTCGGGTCTTTTCCACCATTTTTGTCACAATAGAGAAGCTCTCCCTTGTGGCAAAAATCCAGGCCTTAGTGCTTGGAATTCTCTTCCATAGCGACCAGTGGAGGCTGGGTCATTGAAAACATTCAAGGCTGACCAAGACATATTTTTGATTGACAAGGGAGTCAAGGGTTATGGGGGCAGGCAGAAAAGCCACAATCAAATCAGCCATAATCTTATTGAATGGCGGAGCAGGTGCAGGGGCCGAATGTCCTGCTCCTATTTATTATGTTATGTTCTTATGCTTGAATAGTACCTTTAATTTGTGCATTTTTTTGTCCCTTTAAGTGGTATAAATATAGGAATACCATGTTTGCCACACTAACAATACAAAAATGTAAAATGGAATCACTGGAAAATACAGAATTGAAAATTATACTTAGCTAATGATATGAGTGCACCGGCTAAGAATGACTGTTTCGTCACTGTCTCCTATCCCACAATAGTTTCTTACGTTTGTTCCATATCAAAGATGCTGCTTTGATATCTACAGAAAAATTAAGAAGATAAAAAAGTTCAAACCGTTCTCTGGTATGTGTTTGCCATTTAATAAAAAGTGGTTCAGCTCCTCCCTTCCTGAAGCAGTTGACTTCCTGTTAGCCTCCCATCTATCAGGCTGGAGCCACTGGGGAAGCAGCTCATAGGAACTAGGCAAGGAGTGAGACCAATTAAAACAGACACTAGGGTGTAATGGCCCAACTTCTGCCTGACTGAAATCAGTCAAACTGTACAGACTGTAGCTTCAATCAAGGACCTGTCTGATCTGAGTGCCTTAGTTCCGTGTTCCTCAAACCTTTTTGGATAGAAGGGCCTATTCAAATGGATTTTTCATCATGCAACTCCCATCTAAGTTATAATGTATAATACTCATTGTAAAAAGGCGCCACATGTAAGGAGTGTTTTAATAAGGCTTTTAAGAAAAGATATTGACTTACAGATATCAGCAAGATGGGTGTTTCTGCTCACACTGCAGTCTTTATATCCTTGGCCAGAACACAGATAAAGCAGGAGCCTGGAGAGAGCAAAACAGAGAAAGCACTAGGGGAGCCGGGGGAGAGCAGGGGCACCATGAAAGCAAAGCATGCAATGGCCAGTAGTATGGGGAGAGCAGAGTACAGAGAAAGCAAGAGCCTGGAGAGAGCAGGAGCACAGGCGGAGCAGGAGCACAGAGGCAACAGGAGCGATGAGAGAGCAGGAGTATGGAGAAAGCAGGAATAGAGAGAGGTGTATGAGAGAGCAGGAGCCCAGAGGGGAGCAGAGCATGGAGAACGCCTCTGGCCATTGCCTACTCTTGCCCTGGGTATGTCTCCGTGGACCCCAGTTTGAGAACTACTGCCTTAGTTAATCACTGGATAAATTTACTGAGCTATTGGGAAGGTTCTGGCTAACATATTACCCATGATATAAGTCAGACCATTTGGCCCTTTTTGAAGATTCATTCCCATTGGTCTGTAATTAGTAATCTGAAATTGAAGAACAAAAATTCTCATAGTACAAATATGGAAGTATACATAGAAGTATCAAATGTCATATTTATCTCTCCCATATCGAATCCTCTTAATTCATGAGGATAATAACAGCATTCTACATGTTCTCATCAAAAAACATTTAATTGCATAATTCAGTAGCTAGTGAATCAAATACAGGTTGTGTTTAATTTCAACTAATTATAACCTTTTAAACAATCATTAGGTTTGTTGAGCAATACAACTTTGATGGCTTCCGAAGAAAGCTGTGGTGTCAGATCAAGTGTGCTCATTCGCCAAGATAGCTCCAGCACATCACTCTCTCTAGGGTTTGACCCTTATCAAGCTGGATTAAATCTTCAGTTTGTTGAACCATTAGAAGATAGGTACAAATGTGTCACTTGTTCATTCGTTCTTTGCAATCCTTACCAGACTGGATGTGGACATCGATTTTGTGAAAATTGCATTGCAGAATTATTGTAAGTATTAACTTTATTCGCTTTCAAAGCTGTTCAATTTTAAATTGCACATTGGTAGTGAAGTTGGAGTGCACAATTAACTTGAATTGTTGTTAGTTTCTTGTACATATCTATTTCAGTAAATAATTGTAATCATCTGTTAAACTGAACTGTCGCTTATATTTGTAATCAGTGTGGTTTGGAGCGAAGGGGATGTTACTCTTGCCCCCATTTTTTGCAGGTAATTTATAAGTGCATATTTTATGACTTTTCTCTCCTCCAACACAAGCTGGAAGTAAGAAAATGACTCAAACACAATCCTTTGTGTGCTCCCTGTCAGTGACATATTGGTCATGCTGAAATCAAGCTGGAACCATTATGTTATTGTACTCAGAATAACAGACCCACCCAGGAGCACTGATGTTTGGTACATATTTTAATATACAGGAACACAATACGATCAGGTGAGGAGGTGTTGAATGACTGCCTTCTTTTCCCTCTCCTTGTCTGATCACAACAGGTTATTTTTTTGTTTTGAAAAGGATTTACTTGCCAATTTAATGAGTACTTAACTGTTTACGCACTGTGATCATAGAAGAACCAATTGGGCAAGTTTTCTTGCGTTTAACAAAGAAAGAGGTTAGCTTTATTGTACTTAAAATTGATCTAAGTAGAACAATAAAATATACACTCAAAAGTCACACATGCACACAAATAGATTACAGAGTGGGGAAGGATATGTTGGTCAAATTAAAGTCCATAAAAATATAAAGGAATATACAGTCTGTAGTTTGGTGACTCGGCTGGCTTCAGGCCTTGCGACTTTCCTTCAGTGGTCCCACATAAAGATGTAGACTGCTGATTTGGCTATTCCCTTGGAGATGGTTGAATTCTTTTGAGAAGTCTCGGTCTGCAACAGTGACGTCCTTGGATGGTCATGGTCAGCAAACACAGTTTGAAGCTTGAAAGGTGAGTTGGAGAGAGAGGGAGAAAGGAGGGATCCCACTTGGGTCTTCTCCTGTTAGTGCCTCAGCTGCTTGTCCCGTTAATGCAGAGAAAGCAGAAGCTTAATACAGACAAGGGTGGACCTGTTACATGACCATCAATAAGTGATTCAAACATGGTCGTCACTAGTGTATTCCCCCTTGTAACTTTAATCAGTTCAAGTCTGGGAACCCCGCTCTCACAGTGAGGGTCCTATTGTTGAAATGATTGGGTTTAAGGCATTCCCATTATAGCTCCATGAGTTCATGTCTGAGGACCCTCTCTTGGCTATGGTGCTATTGTCCAAGTGATTAGGTTTATTGGTTCATCGCCACTGGTTGAATAGCTCAGGTGATTGCCTTGATGCCTAGCTAATAGGGAAATGATATGTGGTTCACATATATTCCCCAAGTCATTGTCCTTGATGGATCTTTCAGACATGCTGTCTCCATCCCAATGGGTTGAAATGTGAAATGTACAGTAATGCAAATTGGGGTAGCCAATTTTAGCTGCAAACTCAAGTCACCTTTAGTCTCTGTGTTTAAAAAGTCTCTGTTTTTATAAGTTCAATTCAGGTTTTCAGCTAGCATTTTAAAAACCATTATTTGACATAAAGCACTTTTTCATGACAGATTGTATTAAATTAGATTTGATTTATGCTTCTTGTAAATAATGGTGGCTTTATTTGTAGAAAGCATTATATGAGTGAACCGTTTTATGGGAATATGCAGGAGAATCATATATGATATGAAGGCTCGCAAGGTTGTTTTTTCAGTGTTATGAACAATTGAAACTGTCTACTTTAATCCTTTTATCTAATCATTTTCTTCTGTTTTCAAAATGCTTCCTAGAGAGACTAAACCTATTGCTGTTTGCCCCATTGATCATGAAAAAATTATTGAAAATTGGGTAAGATAAGGTTTTTTTGTATTATATATTTTATAAAAATATAAAATGCTGAACAGTAAGAACAGTGAAATTCCTCTTAATGAAAAACAGTAGTGCTGTTTTCTCCACAGTGATCTTCCAAATAAATCACATTTTCAAAAATTCTACAATTCAAAGCTGTACATCATCCCAGCTTGATCAGTAGTTTAATTGTGAAGAAAAGCAAAATGAAAAAAAAATCATTTTTTGTTAAGAGCGTCTCAGTCCATTGCATTTTAATGAATATCTGTGTCTTTTAAGAAAACATTTAATTTGTTGAAATAATTTTGCAATTGTTGGCTACTCATTGTGTCCTTACAGTAATATGTCATGCCAAGAAATGGAAGAACACAGTCTGCCTCTGCTGTTCCTTGCAGCCAGTTCCTGATCTCAGTTGCTTGGCTAGCAGTAGTTATCCTTATGGAAGACTGGGAGGGGGGAAGATCACGTTGTGTAGCTCCTTTATGATGATGTTATACTGAAAGCATCTCAAGTGAAGCTTGGTCAAACATCATAATCTTACTTATGCTGGCAACATGATCCCTACCTCTAGCGATAAAATTCCAGTTTCCTCTAAAACTTAGGATCTGTGTATTTCACATATACATATAAACAACAGTGCTGCACGTTTTAAAAGAAACGGCATGTTCGAAATGTGTGGCATGTTGCATGTTGTAATTGCATTACATAACAGTACAGAAAGAGAAAGGAAAAATTTGCATTTTTATAGCACCTTTCACAACCATCTGATACTTTAAAACGCTTTACAGCCAGTGAAGTACTTTGTAATAATGTACGAAATTCTGAAGAAAGATTCCACCCAGGCATGGAAATGGGGTAGGCTGTGAAAAAGGTTCAGATCATGTTAGTAATTAGAGTGGTTTCAAGGAGAATGATGACATGCCTGTAACTCACCTATTTACATAGATCCCAAGGTGGGTCAATCTGGATGCACAAACTTGATGCCAAATTTATGCTGTTGTGGATTTGGCATCAAATCTGAGCTGCAACATTTGCAAACAGCTGAGAATGGAGAGGGAAAAACTAAATGAGAGAGAGAGAGACAAAGGCACGTAGAAAAAGACAGTAATTGTTTTACTATAGCCTCTGAACAATGTTTGAAATTGAGTTCTATAAAAGTCTGAAAGGGGAAGGCTTAAATTTATTGGGGCTTGACTAACTGTCCTGCAGACAATTGCTATTTTATTGCTTTACATTTATAGTCTATTTGATACAATGAACATTTTGCAGTGTAAGGGAGCTTTATAGTGTGTGCCTTTTGACAGGATTGTCACATTCAATATTTTCCTAAAATCTTCCCATCCATTTCTAGAGAACAAAAAGATTAACATTTACCTATCATCTTAACCGTTTCAGAAATATCTCAAGAGCATCTTGCATACAATGAATTACTTTGAAGTGAATGACTGTTACACTCATAAATGAAGGACTAACTTATGCTGCTGTGCAGTTTCACAACAGCCCTCTTGTACTGCATTAATGTATCCATTCTAATCTTGATATTAGACTTAGACTGTCTTGTCCCCTCCTACCACTTTGTGTCAACCCATATATGGTGCATTCATTCAGACCAAATTGAAATTGGGGAAACATGACCTCTGTTCCACACATCAAGATTAAAACGTATATCAAAATTACATACACTGCAACTTGAAGACAGATGAAAATAAGAAGTAAAACCATGAATGATAGAAAGTTGAAAATAAAACAGAAAATACCGGAAATACTCAGCTGGCCAATTTACAACTGAAGAGAAAGATAAGTCACTGTTCTGGGTAGAATCCTTCATCCAAATTCGGGGTTAACTCACCCTTCTCATTCCAACTGTGGCTCGACTACTGTACATTTCTAGTAATTCCTTTTTTATCCTATTGTATAGTCTATTCGAGATAAGTTAAGCATTTCAATTTTTTAACAGAATATTTAATAAATACATCTTTTTTGAAAGATATTTAGAGATAATTGCTGCAAGAGGGAAGTTTGGAATTTGATGGTTTACTGTAAAAATGCACCAGACTGTAACGTAAAAGAATCATTTGGACGTTTAGGGGTAAGTACTGTAGAAGCGCATGCACAATTTTGAATGACCTGCTGTAGTTTTCTCTACTATTTCATATGTATGGATTTATTAAGTACGATCCTGCTATTTGTTTCAGTAGTATTTCACATTGCAAGCAATATAATTATACCCACCTTTCTTATGGCAAATATTTATTCAAATATCTGAACATTAATATGTTTCTATGTTTCTACTGTATTTTTACTGTATTTCATTATTTTGTAAAATTTAGAAAAGCATTTTACAATAATGTTGTATTATCCTTGACAGCCAACTGAAATTGCTGACTGGTACTTGAGTCTTCCAAGACCCATTCGCTGTATTACTGTAATGAAACAGAATAATTATGCCATCCTCTTCTACTTTACTCCTACATAGCTTAATAATTGTGTCTTTGAAGTTTGTGTGTTCCACTCTTTTGCAAATCCCAAATTCCATATCCATTAAACATGTCCCTACATGGTCAAGTCCTTTATATTGTCAATTTCTTTCAGCTGTCACCAATGCTGGAATGGTGTCTCCAACCCTGGAGTTAACAGCCACTTCAACTCTTGTGATTTTCATAGAACGTTACAGCGCAGAATTAGGCTATTTGACCCATGAGGTATACTGGGTAGTCAGATTGTGATGCCAATCAACAAGTAACGGTGCTGCTGTTTCGGAGCCCGACACTCCAAATAATGCTCTTTCCTAATCACACATGACTGAAAACAAGTTCAGTAGCAGCTATTAATACTTTTGGTTTGGTTGCTGATTGATTACTCCTGGCTGTTGCTACAATTGTACAAGCCTTTGGTGCTTTCTAGCATTCTTTAATTTGCTAACGTTTACAGGGAATTGTGTGGCAGTGGCAGAAGGACCTCATCCTATCTTAAAGGCTCCTGAACAAACAAGTTGCTCCCAGAGAAGTGTGTAGTAGGCATTCCTCCTGGAATACAGCATGGCTGGGAGAATGAGCAGAGGCTTCACAGATTAGGAGAATCTACTAGAAGAGGAAGGAGGAATGGCAGGGGGGAGGAGGGGTTTGGGGGGGAGATGGTGGGGGGGAGAGCTGTCAACACCGACACATCTGCCCAAAGTGTTCATGGAGCAATTTTCCTACCTGTGCCAAATTGGTGCCAGACTCTTCCATGCTCCTTGGTGTTGCACATAGGCTTCTGGTAGCCTTTCCAAAGAAGCAAGCATTTCATTATACAGACTCATCAATCTTCATCTATAGCCTGCCCATCAAAGTGCTACTTGGAGTCTTCTGCAGTAGAACTCATGTACAACCATGTCCTCTGGGGAGCTGGTATCTGTGTTTCCTTTGCTCACAGCCCTGCCTGCAGCCAGTTGTGCTAGTTGTGCACATGCTCACCATGTGCATAATCCACTGCTTGGTTATCCTCTAAATTACGCACAATGTCAGAATCGGAGCTAGTGGCTGTGAGTGAGAGATGTTTCTTCATCATCGCTGTCTTCTTGCTCTTGTACCACTGCCTGGCCAGGTTGCTGATCTTGGATATCTGAAACAATAAAGGAAAAGGGTTGGCTTATGGTGAGGAAAGGGGGAGAAAGTAAGAGGTGCATGTTTACATTATAAGCAGCTTTTAAATCAAAAGAGGTTTTTGGATGAGGGGTAAGTGGAATGTGAGACATAAGATTGGGTATGATGATACAGTCATCACCAATCATTTTAGCCCTGCCACTGACCACTGCCTCAGCAATAATTACTCGCATGGTGATGAGCATCGCTTCCTTCACAGGGGCTTGGACATGTAGCTGCACCTATCCCCCAACAGTTAGCACCTGCTGCCTCCAGTTGTGCATCTTATTCTGTGAGACAGAGGGAAATGTGTTAGTGTGTATGATAGAATCTGTTTGGGTATATGGCTGTCATGGTTAAATAGCTGACAGTGAACACAAGCTGCAAGATGTGGGTGTGAGGTTTACAGTCATGCTAACTGTGTGAGGGTGAGGTGAAGCTATGAGTATTAGCTATGAGTCAGGATAGGTAGAAATTGTTGGTAGATGAATGTTGGGGAATGATACATTAAGGAATGTCTAAGACTAGTGGAATATGACATTTAAAGATACATTCACTAACCTTAGCCACTCATGTAAGTTCATTGAACTTCTTGCAGCACTGCATCTAGATCCTTGGGACTTGACTCCTGGCATTGACCACCATGGCCATCTGGTATCAATGCTTTAAGTTTGTCTGGAGGGCCATCTGGTCCCCTGTGGATAGAGCACTATTTTTCTCCTCTGCACCTCCTTGACCAAGACCTCTAGTGCAACATTGGAAAATCTTGGAACCCAACATGCTTGTGTTGTGCCATTCTTTTGACTTTTCCAGGTCAGATTCAGTTGGAGAATGACTTCCAAAACCTGCTCCAGCCAGAATGTACCTTACCTTTAAGAGGTGCAAACTGGCTTCAAGTAGTGCAGGTTAGCGTTAACTGTGCCAGCCTCTGCTGAGACATGCAGCCACTCAAAAGTGCAGTCAGTGCTGGCTGCACACTACAATCATGCAAATTAGCAGGTAGGCACCAAGTTCATGTGCTGCCTGCATTGGAAGCAATAGGCGTGAATTAACCACACATTATTATCCTTTTGCCCATTTTAGGGGGCTATTGATTTAGGCCTTCTGGTCTAATCCCACATGCCTGCTCACTTGGCATTCCTTTTAATAATTTGTTTCCTCAAATAACTGGCTAACTCCCCTTTAAAGTAACTTATTCATTCTGTTTCAAAAATGATTTGTGGCAGAGAACTACACATGTAAGATGTGGTGGTCTAATGGCCTTACAAACTCTTAAGGGATTTAATGTTATAAGAATAGTTCTCTATCTGATCAATGATGTGATGTATTTGAACTTATACCACTCAGTAAACCGCTTGTGACTCCTACACTCTTTCTAGTGGACTGTGACCTTTGATCAAATCTTACACATGTTCTAACCACCTGCTGTGCAAAGTCATTTTTTTTAACCTCTCTTAATTCTTTCCGGCATTATTTTTATGTTTCGTTTCACTCCTTAACATCCTGCTGATCATTGGTAGCAGTCCCTCATTATTTATCTTACTTTAAATCTTTGTAATCTTGAATGTTGTTATTTTCTGACTGCTAACCTTCTCAAATCTATTTTTTTGTTAAAAACTTGCTTAAGTTTCTTTTCACAATTGTAACTCCTGGTATCATCCAAGCAAATCTATGCTGTACCTTTTCCATTGCTTTTAAATCCTTTCTGTAATGAATGCCTAATGCTGTACACAATACTCCAACTGTGGTCTAACTAAAATCCCACAAAAGTTTAACATTGCCTTTTTATATACTATTTGCTATCTGTTTCCTCTTAAGACATATCTACTTGTGCTGCCACCTTTAGTAACCTATGTGACTGCACCAAACTTCCTCTGCTCCCCTACTATACTTAAGATTTTACCTTTAAGGTGTATTCCTTTGCCATGTTCTTGCTTCCAGAATGTGTTACTTCATATTTTTCTACATTGAACTGTATCTACTGCCCATTTGCTTACCTCACTGGCCTATATGCATTTTTCCATATTCTTGCATAGTCCTCACCACAATTCACCATGCACCCAATTTGGTGTCATGATCGAATTTCGACTTTGTTTCCAGGATTGTTTATGTGTACTGTAAATAAGTGCAGCCCCAACACAGGCCTTTGTGAAACACTGCACATCACTTCGGTCAAGACCAAGAAATTCTCTTTTGCTCGTGTTGTTTTGCTTTCTCCTCCAACCATGGTTCGATCAATCCTAGCTACATTCCCCTTAATTCCATTTTCCATAAATCTCTTAGGTGTTTAATTTTCAAATGCCCGAATGATTTTAATGCTGCATTTATTCCTGTGCCTGAACATTGTAAACGTTTCTACTCACTGGATGAAATTTTGTTCTGATCTCACCTTTATAAAGAATATTTGGCACTGGTATTATGCTTTGATACTCAACATAGAAATGTCAAAAATACAAAAATGTTAAAGATCTAGTAGTGTTAATCATTATCAAATGAAGCAAGAGCATCTGGAAGCAATGATCTCATTTTGGTTTCCTTTGCACCATGTCAATGTAACGGCTGCTAATGTGAAGAAATTAGCTTGACTTAGAATTGCAGTGGCCTTTTCTGCCCATTCATTTTCTACCAGCTGCCCTGTCAAGTTTTCCCCATTAATATTAAATTTGTTACAGAAAAATGCTGATTAGCAACCCTAAGTGCTTGTGTTTGAGGGTGTCTTGCTGTACACCAATGCCCTGGCAGAGTTGTGAATGGGCAGCGTAACATTTATACAGCTGCTGAAATGCACTGGCAGTGCCTATTGTAGGAACAGAATACACAATGGGGTTCATCCAAATTTCCAGTTCATTTCACTCACAACTTGGTCTCTTCAATACTCTCATGTTTTCTTCCTTGCTCTCCATATAACTCTGTTCTTGAAATATATCACAGGGTTTGTCAATTTGCTATTGTATCTAGAACTGTCCGAGTTTAAAAGGGGAGAACTAAGGAGTGAAGCGAGTTAACGCAATATCTGTCTATTTCAGATACCTAGGTTTTGGTACAGTTCACTATGCTAAATGATATGATTTAGACATTATCAAACTGCAGGTAATTCCTTTAGGAACCAATCAATTGATTAAAATCTGGTGGAATTAACATATTTGTTGGTCAGATTTTGAATTGCATACTCTTGGAGCGGAGTTTCACCTGCTGGGAGCACATATCAACAAATTGTGCAAGCTTGGCCAATTATTTCCCATCCAAAATTGGAAAATTTATCTTAGAATTTGCGTTCAAATTCAGACCATAAGAAAATGGAATAAGTCACTCTGGTGCCGTAGGTGGCACTCATCTAAGGTAGGGGCTAAGTCAAACTTCTGAAGCAGAGCAGCTTAATGTAGCTCGGGTTCCTTCCACCTTGGAAGTGTTTGATACTGACATTGGGTGTTAAAAGCGAAAAGGGCACCATTCACTTGCACTGACATCTCTCTTCCTGATGAATATAAAATATTTCCCAAATCAAAGTCTATGACTTACTGATAATATTTTTTCTCTATTATTTTAGGATCACCTTAAGAAATGCCAGTTTGAAACTGCAGCATGCATAAATGGTTGTGATGCTATCTTGCAAAGAAAAGATTTAACTGGACATTTGCAAACAGTGTGTGAATATAGAGAAGAAGCCTGCCAATATTGCAAAGTGAAACTGATCTTTAAAAACATTAAGGTAACACCATACTCAAAGTTATTTTGTTGGCCAGTCCATGATTGCTTTATAGAGCTGGAATTTACTGGGCATCCTGGTCCCCAACCAGGCAAAAAAGTTGGTGGTGAGCCCGCCCACCATAGTGACGGTTTCCCCTCAGCAATTTAACACTGGAAGCAGCGTTCATTGCTTTAAGATGAGACTTCCGCCCCTATCTCAGAAGGAAGCCCTGCCTTAGAGGGCTGCTGGCCAATTGGATGTCCGGCAGTTCTATAGTCCCTGCAGCGCCAGATTGGAGCCTCTCAGGGTCTACAGGCAGTCCGAATGAAAAGGAGTTCAGAACTACAGATATGTCTGGGCTGTTACCTAGGCCAGGCTGGCAGGCCCAGGCAAGGGGAATCAGGGGCTGGGTTTGAGTGGCCGGTGGGGAGGGTAAAGGGGAAAGGATGATCTGGGTGGGGGTGGGGTACCAATAGGCACAGGGGACTCACAAAGGATGTTCCCCCTGCCTTGTCTTACACCAGCCCACACAGCTAAATCTGCCAGTCTTCCCACATGGCATGGGCCTCCCCGTGCCACAGTTAAAATAGTGACTGGGCAGGATGAGGCCCTTAAGTGGGTAGGCAGCAGGAAGGCCACACACTGGTTTATCAACCCCCCCCCCCATCCAATGCCTTCAAACCTGCTGGCAGGGGAGTGTAAAATCCAACCCATTATTTTATGGCATGGAGGATAAAATATATACATATTTCCCTGGCTCCCGAGCTGTCTGGGTTTGTTTTCATGTGCTCTTCATGATATCTGGTACCCATTCAAGAACGTAAAGTGTTTTGGGATGTCCTGACATTGTGAAAGGTGCTATATACATACACAATTTTCGTTTAGGCATTAAGGGTTACTAAGCCATAAAACCTGAGCACAAGACAGCATTTGACCGAGTGTGGCATCAGAGAGCCCCAGCAAAACTGGAGTCAATGGGAATCGAGGGAAAACTCTCCACTGGTTGGATTCATAACTTTCATTGTCGTTGTTAGAGATCAGTCATCTCAGTTCCATGACATCATTGCAAGAGATTCTCAGGGCAGTGTCCTTGGCCCAACCATCCTCAGCTGCTTCATCAATGACCTTCCTTTCATCATAAGGTCAGAAGTGGGGATATTCACTGATGATTGCACAATGTTCAGCACCATTCATGACTTCTCGGATACTAAAGCAATCCATATCTGAATGCAGCAAGACCTGGACAATATCCAAATGGCAAGTAACATTTGCACTACACAAGTCCAGGCAATGACCATCTCCAGCAAGAGAGAATCTAACCATCGCCCTTGACATTCAATGGCATTGCCATCACTGAAGCCCTCACTATCAAATCCTGGGGGTTACCATTGACCAGAAACTGAACTGGACTAGCCATATCAATACTGTGGCTACAAGAGCAGGTCAGAGGCTAGGAATCCTGCAGTGAGTAACTCACCTCCTGACTCCCCAAACCTTGTTTACCATCTACAAGGCACAGGTCGGGAGTGTGATGGAATACTCTCCACTTGCCTGGATGAGTGCAGCTCCAACAACACTCATGAAGCTTGACACCAACCGGGACAAAGAAGCCAACTTGATTGGCACCACATCCATAAACATTTACTCCCTCTACCTCAATGGACAGTAGCAGCAGTACGTACCATAGACAAGATGCACTGCAGGAACTCACCAAGGCTCCTTAGACAGCACCTTCCAAACCCATGACCATTACCATCTAGAAGAACATGGGCAGCAGACACATAGGAATACCACCACCTGGAAGTTCCTCTTCAAGCCACTCACCACCCGAACTTGGAAATATATTGCCGTTCTTTCACTGTCACTGGGTCAACATCCTGGAATTCCTTCCCTAACAGCACTGTGGGTGTACCTACACCAATGGTTCAAGAAAGTAGCTCACCACTACCTTCTCAAGGGCAATTAGGGATGGACAATAAATGCTGGCCTAGCCATTGACACCCACATCCCACAAAAGAATTTAAAAAAAGTTTTCCAGGAGGGTTACTGGATGACATGGAAAAGAGAGAAACCTCTGTATTATCTTGCTGGTATCAACTAATTCAGCACAGGATCAAACCTAGGACCATTATGGTCTGCATGGTTTAATACTACAAAGGAAGTTAGGATGGAAAGTAGAGGCAGAGCAGAGTGAGGAAAGGGGACTGGAAATTGGAAATGGTCCAATTTTGGGAGGATGTACCAAAGATGAATTAGATAGGTGCTTTCTATTTGTTAAGATTTCCCTCCGTAGTCTTTCACTGGGGAACTTTCACTGGAAGTGCACAATGAGTTCAGTCAATGGTCAAATTAATTGAAAAAATTCAATAGGTTTTCCTTAAATGAATTTTTAGGGAGCATGGTGATTAAAGTTTTTGGAAGATTGTTCCAGCCCTTAATTGTCCTTGGGAAAAGGAATTAGCAAAGGCAGCATGTTGCGATGTACATAGTTGAAGCTGTTGGTAATGAAATATTTGAGCGTGGTCATTTTTGGGTTTGATGTACTGCTTAGAAATATCTAATTTCCATTCAAAATTTTATAGTGGCATGTCAACCACATGGGACTTTCTTTGCTTCTGGATACTGCCAGTCTAGCGACATGGCTATCTTGGAGACACTAATATCTCGCAAGTAATTGTTTGTAATGCAACGAGCTGTCTGCCATTGAATTTTCTCAAGGAGAGTAATGTTTTTAGCAGCATATGGGCCCCAAGTGGCTATGCCATACTCTAAGTGTGGTCTAACCAATGTCTGGTCCAGCATTTTCTTTGCTGTAACTGAAGCATGATGGAAGTTCCGTTTCACAAACACAAGCATTTTGGATGCCTTGGAAGCTGCTTGTTGACTTTACACATTCCACTTTATTTTGGATGTGGATTCCCAAGTGACAACATTCTTTAGTAACCTCAAGCAAGGAATCATGTATTGTGCAATTGGGTACTGATGGACAATGAGTATTGCTACTTCAGAGAATGTTGCATTTCTCGACATTGTACTTCATTCCCCATATATTGGCCCATGTGGTGAGATTATTTCAATCTTCCTGAAGGCTAACCTCATCTTCTGTTTCAGTAGTGGCTCTATAGACTAGCCAGTCTGCAAAAAGTCCGATCTGGCTTTTTCATTATGGACTGGGAGGACCAAGGGTGGAGCTAATCACATGATAAAATCCAATCAATAAGGAGGAAGTATAATTAATATCCATGATGGGTTCAGATGGATGTACTTTGGTGCTACTTACAGAATTTTACATTTTTGTTTTTCAAGGAGCATGAAGGCATTGCATGTCCAAAATATCCTATTCAATGTACATACAATTGTGGTGAAAGTTTCTTAAGAAGTGAGGTGAGTAATACTAAATTGACAAAAATAGCATGTTTGAATAAAGATGAGCTACGTGAATGTCAGTAATAATATTTTCGCTTTGATTTTATTACCATATTTCTCAGTCTATCTCATCAAAATGCACCAAAAATACAGTTCCAGTAATCTCCTTACAACAGAAATTCCAATAAAATTACTTAGATGGGTTTTCTACTGTGGAATATTGGTAATATTTGTAGACAGACAGTTTATAAGTGCTTAATTAGTTAACCAAATTATACTCAAATTATAAAACAAGTCTTCCTTAACCAGTAGGCATTGCAAGGACTGGAGTGCTTCATCGACCCCCAAAACCACATTTTGATTTAGTTAGATAAGTCTACTTTAAATCCTTACCCTTTTGTTACAGTGCCCCTTTAAGGGGCTGTCAATTTGGCTTATTCAGCTAATTTGATTCATTAGTCTGGTTAATTTCACAGGTGGTCAAAAGAGTAATAACAAGTCTTATAACATTGTATATCTCACTATGTGTAACCTATGCAGTTAAAGATTCTGAACAAAAAACGTTTGACATAAATTACTATCTCTTCTATATCTATTTTTTTAAGTCTTTAATATTGCACATACTTCCTCCATGTATCACATTTTATTCTATCATACTTTAGTAATCACACTTAAGCGCATCCTTTGAATCACCATCAGCAATGCAATGGAAGACCTGTTAGTAATACATCAGAAGTCTTGCATGTGTCATGCACTTCCTGTGTCACACTTATTTCTTCTAACATTGCATATTGTTGCATTATTAATTCATGGTTTTCTCTAATGCTTCAATTGTCCTTATCATTATTCCGAGCCATGATTCAGTGTTGAATCAGTTCTCCTCAAAATGAGCATCAAGACTAGATGGCACTACTCTATTAGCTATACTTACTTGTGGTTGGCTTGGTTCTCCCTGTCACTATTCACAGGTTTGTTGGACTGTACCACCGCCACATCATCCCCCCTCCCTGCGCCCCCATCCCTGAACTTGTTGCCAGCTGTAACTCCTGCCAGCTCCCTTCTCATCTGACCATTCCCACTCCCATTGCTACTGCCTTCTGCTCAATTCCAGCTCAATTCCAGCTTAATCCCACAAGCATTTCTCTTGCCACTGCTGTACCTCTTAAGCATGCAGCTGTGGCTGCATTTACACCGCTCATTCTTGGAGCAGACCCCTGCCAGGGGCTTGGCTTGTGCCTGGGAAATGCTAAGGCCATGAAAATGATCTGAACCCAAAAACACTGATGAGTTCAGGTCAAGCAGAATGTGAATTCTGCCTGTCTAGCATTGGGTGTGGAGACAGAATATTGTGCTTCATAGGTACTCGAAGTAGAAATAGATGGAATGTAAAAGTTCAGAAGTAAACATTCTCCTTCATCTCATCATTATAAAAGTTAGATTTATAATATTTGCTTCAATTAAACTAAAGTGATGACTTATGTTAGTATATTTTTCCATGGGTACGAGGAATCTTGATGAGCTCATTAGCAAAATCCATGGACAAGATATGAGAAATCCGATTGTAGTAACCTTTCATCTCCCTAGTTGTGAATGCTAATTCAGCACAGACCAAGGATCAAACCTTTCTGCTTTTTATTGCTAAGTACCACAACACACAGTGGGCAGAATTTTCTGCCTGCCGGGCGGGTGGGCCCTACCCAATCTCCGGTGGGCGGGGAGCCAATCCCCGCAGGAGAAGCAGGCCCCGCCGCCATTTTACGTGGGTGAGCCAATTAAGGCCCACTCAGCGGGCTGCCTGATGGGAAGTGCTATGTGCTCCCTGTGCGGGCGGGGGGGATTCCCCAAAAGCGAGAGTGCACTGTTTTGCACATGTGCACGAAAGAGCACACATCTCCCTGAGGCTAAGTGCTAACTCAGGGAGATCGCTGACAGTTTTAAAAACGTTAAAAATAGAAAGAAAAATAAATCTTTAACATGTCCCCCTCATGTGACAATGTCACATGAGATGGGACAAGTTCATAAATTACACTAAAACTTTATTAAACTTTTTAAATCCCTACATGAAACCTCATCCCGCCGGTGGATGAGGTTTCATGTTTTCTCTATTTGCCGCCGGGGCTCCTGGCCTGCCCGCCAACATTAAGGTTAGACAGGCAGGTCCTTTAATTGTTTCAATGATCCTGTCAATGGCCTCAATTGGCCATTGACAGGTCGGCGGGCCCACAGCTGATTTTGCTGCGGGCCTGCCTACTTGAAAACTTACATCGGGCGGGATGATGTCGGGGGTTCCGCCCAACGTCATTCCGTGTCATTTTACAAGCGGGCCCCGCCCCCTGCTTGCCAACGGCAAAATTCAGCCCAGATTTTATCCAGTGAGTCACCTGACATCTTTTATAATTCTCTTTTAAACTGTTTTTCTCTTTCATCAACAGACCAATTGTCACGTTCACAAATAGTTGTGCTTGCAACTGAAAGGGATGGAGTATAATTCTAAGCTGATAACATTTGATTAGTATTTCCTTTGTAAAACATTTGGATGGTGCCTCAGCACTTTGCTGTTGAATTACCTCACAGACAAGAATCTCCCAAATGCCATTCAATTGTTAAACTGCTACTTCATCAAAACATGATAGAGAATTCAGACCATGTTTGAAAACATCAGCACAAAGCTTGAGTGGCACCATCAAAGTTCCAGTATTGAATTTTCCAATACAAATGTGAAATGGTTCCCTTCCAACTGTTTTTCACATTTTATTTAGTAAACTTTAGGGCTAAGTGCACATAATTTCTCACATTCAGGCATATCCCCACCATGTAATATGAGTCCTACAACGCTAATAATTTTTATTCTTAAATTGTTTAATCACTCCTGTCCCAAGAATATCTCTATAGGACACTATGTCAATCAGCTTCTGAAGAAGGGGTGTGCTAATTTGCTGTAGAAAACTTAACTCTTGCTGACAATTGATAGATTTGTTGCATGTAGTCAGACATATATCTCATGAAAATGTGTGGAGGAAGGAACATAATCTACTGAAACAGTGAAATCATTAAATAGGAGCATTATTAGAAAATTACCCAGGTTTTGAACCAGAGATGCTGATGTTAAGAAGTTTGCATCACTTTCTGTGGTACACAGTAAGCTCTGATCCCTATTTTTCTTAACCGTTCACTTAGGTTCTGCCCACTGCTCCCAGCTAGTTCTGCAACAAACAATGAAAACTTCAGAAGTTAAACAAACTACTATATTTCTTTCTTGGTTTTAATAATACTGTTCAGCCTACTAGTTAATTTGGTGTGAAGGACTTAAAATAATTGTGAAAATAACTATACGTTGCATTGGAAGAAATTGCTACAAAAATTATCAACATTGCTATATTCAACTTTATTTGTGAACAAAAACAACATTCAAATATTGAACATATTTTCTATAGTTTTGTTTTCAATATAGAAAGCGCTACAGCAGAGTTTATTTCCTAGGCATAAAATGCAGCATTAATTCTAATGACGGAAGCCTGTGATATGATGTATATATTTCCCTCAGCAGCATGATAATAAGAATTCCTTTATTAATATTAACAATCATGGCTTGATGCTAACCTCCAAACACATGGGCCAACAATTTGATAGTAAGAACTTTACTAAAAAGCTGAGGGACTGTGTGCTGCAGAATACTTGGGTTGTCCTTTCATTTCTGGGCCTAGCCTGATGAGATGATAGAGTCAGCAGACTTTTGATTAAATGGATCTATATGAAATATGTTCTAGGAGTCACAATTCTTGGAACATTTCCATTGCACAAAACTGACTATCACAGCAGGTTCGGTATAAATGCATTAGTCTTAGAGCACACAAATAGCTGTTTTGAGAAATAGAATGCTCACACTAGAAGAACAAGAAATGGTCTCTTAAAATTGGGATTGAGTGAGTATGAAGGGAGCTTTTCTCTAACTTAGCAAGGAGTGTTTTAAAATGAAACAAGCAATAGAAAAGTGTTCATGGACTTCTGTTATCTTCATTACCACAAAAAAACCCAAAGAACATTTTATTTCCTCTAAATGGGAAGGGCTCTGTCATGCATCCATAGTTATTTTATCAAGGAGCTTCCAATAACATATTCAGATAGTCACAACTGGTTATCGTCAACTATACTGAGCTGGTGTTTCAAGATCTGTGTGTTTTCTTTGTAGCTTGACACACACCTGACGAAATGTCCAGAAGCTGAAGTGGAATGTAGTTACAAAAAATATGGTTGCCATGTCAGGGTAAGTTAGGATATTAATTGTCAAATGACCAGTATTCAGCAGTTGATATTGTAAAATAAATGTAATTTTGGCATTATTTTTACAGGAAAAGCGGAGGATGGTAAAGGAACATGAACATTCTTATTTAAATGAACATTTGTTGCTTGTTGTTACAAACAATACAAGATTAGAAGAACAGGTAATACCTTCTGAAAAGTACTTTCATGTTGTTTCCCATCAAATCCACTAGATGCCAGTGACCTCTGGTGTTGTCACAATCTGTCCTGCCCTTGCTCCTAGACTCCCTGATCAAACTTTCCAGACTTTAGGTCTCCTGGTCTCAGAGTTTCCTGACCACTAATACATCTTCAAATTCTCACAAACCTATGCTGCCTTCCAGACCTCTAGAAACATCCTCAGTGCTCACAATCCCAGGAACTTTCCAACCAGTGCTCCCTGATCCCAGGATTATATGCTCAAATACTGGGAAATTCCTTCCAAATGAATCCACTGTTTTCAGATCCCTGCTGTAGGATTTGATCACATCTCACATGGTAGACATGCAGCCTGTACCAGGTGAGAACAGTTGACCAGCCCAGAATTGGACAGATGGATGACAAAGCAGAACAATTTGATTTTTTTTTTGATTCATTCATGGTATGTGGGCTTCACTAGTTGGGCCAGTATTTTATTGCCCATTCTTATTTGCCCTTGAGAAGGTGGTGGTGAGCTGCCTTCTTGAACCGCTGCAGTCATATAGTGTAGGTACACCCACAGTGCTGTTAGGAAGGGAGTTCCAGGATTTTGACCCAGCGACAGTGAAGGAACGACTATGTATTTCCAAGTCAGGATGGTGGGCGTCTTGGAGGGGAACTTCCAGGTGGTGGTGTTCTCATCCATCTGCTGCCCTTGTCCTTCTAGATGGTAGCAGTTGTGGGTTTGGAAGGTGCTGTCTAAGGAGGCTTGGTGAATTCCTGCAGTGCATCTTGTAGATGGTACCCAGTGCTGCTACTGTGTGTCAGTGTGGAGGAAGTGTATGTTTGTGGATCTGGTGCCAATCAAGTGGGCTGATTTGTCCTGGACAGTGTCAAGCTTCTTCAGCATTGTAGGAGCTGCACTCATCCAGGAAAGTGGAGAGTATTCCATCACACTCCTGACCTCTGTCTTGTAGCTGGTGGACAGGGTTTGGGGAGTCAGGAGGTGAGTTACTCGTTGCAGGATTCCTAGCCTCTGACGTGCTCTTGTAGCTGCAGTATTTATATGGCTAGTCCAGTTCAGTTTCTGGCCAATGGTAACCCCAGGATGTTGATGGTGGGGGATTCAGTGATGGTAATGCCATTGCACATCAAGGGGTGATGGTTAGATTCTCTCTTGTTGGAGATGGTCTTTGCCTGCCACTTGTGTGACACGAGTGTTATTTGTCACTTGTCAGCCCAAGCCTGGATATTGTCCAGGTCTTACTGCATTGGACATGGACTGCTTCAGTATCTGAGGAGTCGTGAATGATGCTGAACATTATGCAATCATCAGCGAACATCCCCACTTCTGACCTTATGATGGAAGGAAGGTTATTGATGAAGCAGCTGAAGATGGTTGGGCCGAGGACACTACTCTCAGGAACCTTGCTGCTTGCTGTAATGTTCTTTTCTCCTTCGGCTGTCTCTTGAGCTGCATGTGGTGTTAAGCCGAAGCTAGCATGGGCCCAATAAGGTTGAGCTGACCAGGGTGTCAAGCCGAAGCTAACATGGATGCACCTTGTGGAGCTCTTCTCCATCTGCCTTCCTTCTCTTCTTGACTGCCCTTTTATATACCTTATTTTAGGGGCCAGTGGATCCCTCACATAAATTATTTGTTTAATTTTATTTATTCTTTCATGGGATATGGGCATCACTGGCAAGGCCAGCATCCCTAATTGTTGCCCATCCCAAATTGCTGTTGAACTGATTGGCTTGCTAGGTCACATTAGAGGGCAGTTAAGAAACAACATTATTACTTTGGATCTGGAGTCACATGTAGGGCAGACCAGATAAGGAGTAAGGTAAGAGTGTTCCTTCCCATAAGGGACACTAGTGAATAGTATATATTCCAGATGTATTAATTGAATTTAAATTCCACCTGCTGTCATGGTGGGATTTGAAGTCATGTCCCTACAGCATTGGCCTGGGTCTCTAGATTACTGGTGCAGTAACATTACCACTATGTCACTGTCTCACCCTGTAATTACATTTACCCACTCAATTGTCCAATTACAGGGAAATAGATACCCAAAGCTGATCCCTCCTAACCTAGGCTCTAGCCCCATGAGATCATTTCTTCACTTACCTCTTGTGTATATGTCTTGTTACCTTCTCCCAGATAATTTGTTTGGATATGTAGATCATTAGGCTCCTTTCTCAACCTCTGATCAGGTCCAATAGTGCCTACACAAAGCTCTGTTTCAACATTATATCCATGGCCACAAAACAGGCCCTTGTGAAAGAAAGTTAATCTAACATGATTAACACTATTCTTTGTCAGCTCAGGCAGACTGCTGAGGAATTTCTCTTAGATAGTTTACAATTCTACAACACTGTTATTTCTTACACTACATTCCCAGAAAACCTTTTTGTGGTGCTGCTACATCTCTGGACTGTCTAGTTATTTCAGACCCTGGCTTCTCAAAGCATTTAGAGACTCCAATTTCAGCATTTCCATGTCATAATCTGCCTTCCCAGTGCATCCAGAACTTAGGACCAGCACTAATGCAAATTAATTAATTTACCAACAAACACTACCAGGGATAATTTAGTGAATGTTGTTATAAAATCTCTAACTGTGAGCGAAGATATTGGATATCAATTGGTATATATAGGGTGCAAAACTTGGATTCATAGTCCCCATTTTCTAAGCATTAGAAATGCTCTTAGTGGTCCAAAATGGCATCCTAGCATTTGTGCATGCAAACCTCCGGTCTAAGTCCAGCCAGATGCCACATTGGCGAAGGAGTTAGAATATGTGCAGTAAGCATCTGCCAGAAGCATGCAGAGTGGGCAGATTATGTCATCAATCAGCTTGTAAAATGGATTTGGCACCAGCACTGCTATTTTGGGGTTCAACAATCCAGCGAATGCCTTTTCTTAACCGCACACGATTGAACATCCATTCAGCAGCAGGAAAGAAACCCAGCCCCTACTAGCTCCACTATTTTAAGGGATCATCAACTACTTAACAGATTCGTTTCTGATTGATTACAATTGGCTGTCGCTGTGATTGTACAAGTGTTGGTACCCTCTAGATTTCTTTAAAGTTGCTAAAGTCTACAAGGAACTCAGAGAAGGACTTTTTGTTGACTTAAAGGCTTTTGCACAAACCAATTACTCGCAGACATGGGTGCACTAGTAACCATTCTCCTTGGAATACAGCATGACTTGGAGAATGAACTGAGGGCAAAAAGAGTAGGACAAGCTGCTGTAAGAGAGAGGAGGAGGAGTGAGAGAGAGAGAAAGGCTCTCTGCAGGAGGCCATATCCTCCCAGGATGTTCAGGGAGCAATTCTTCTACCTGGCCTGTATTTGCTGAGCCACCACTAAATTCTGGAGGCTTCAGGGATAATTGGCTCAATAATTAGTCTAATTGCCAACCTGCAAATTTACCCGGACCCAATCCCATCTCCAACTTAATCGCAGGAGGTTTTCCCACTGCCAAGAGACTGACATACAGTCTCTCCCGTGATTAAGTGGGTTTTTATTTATTTTTTATTCATTCAAGGGACATGGGCTTCACTGGCTGGTCCAGCATTTATTGCCCATCCCTAGCTGTCCTTGAGAAGGTGGTGGTGAGCTGCTTTCTTGAACCGCTGCAGTCCATGAGGCGTAGGTACATCCACAGTGCTGTTAGGAAGGGAGTTCCAGGATTCTGACCCAATGACAATGAAGGAATGGTGATATATTTCCAAGTCAGGCTGGAGGGGAACTTTTAGGTCGTGGAGTTCCCATCTCTCTATTGCCCTTGTTTTCTGGCTGGTAGCGGTTGTGGGTTTGGAAGGTGCTGTCGAAGGAACCCTGGTGAATTCCTACAGTGCATCTTGTAGATGGTACACATTGCTGCTATTGTGCATCGGTGGTGGAGGGAGTGAATGTTTGTGGATGTGGTGCCAGTTGGCATGTGGGTTCAGTTGGCATGTTTCCCAGCAGAATATTTTGCATTAAATCCAGTCCAATGCTTCCACTGCCTGGACCACTCTGGGGTGGTTCTACAGTACTCACCACAGTGTGTGCCAAAATCCATGGTGGTCTTCTACATGTTGCACCATCTCAGTATCATGAGGTCATTAAACAGGGAATTGCTGAGGAGCAGGAGGACAAGAAGGAGCAGGAAGAGGAAGAGAAAAGGAGGAGACAAACTAGACATCCTCTTTCTGCCTGAACTCTTCATGAACAACTATCTGATTGTGAAACCTGTAACCATCACCCCAATTCTCCATTCACCAACAGACCCACACCTTACCTTCTCTCGGTCACTGCCATTGCAATGTTCACACCGACTCAACGCAAAAATAAAAAGCCAACACAAGGTGCAGCAAATAATTAGGAAGGTAAACAATATGTTGGCCATCATCACAAGGGGTTTTGAGTACTGGAGTAAAGATGTCTTTCTGCAATTAGATAGAGCCTTGAAACTGCACCTAGAGTATTATGTACAGTTTTGGTCCCCTTACCTAAGAAAGGATATACTTGCCATAGAGGGAGTGCAATGGAGGTTCACTAGACTATCCCTGGGATGGTGGGATTGTTTTATGAGGAGGGATTGAGAAGACATGGCCTGTATTTTCTAGCATTTTGAAGAATGAGAGGTGGATCGCATTGAAACTTACAATGTTCTTACAGAGCATGACAGGGTAGAGGTGGATAGAATGTTTCCCTGGCTAGTGAGTCTAGAACCAGGGGACATGGTCTCAGAATAAGGGGCAGACCATTTAAGACTGAGATGAGGCAGAATTTCTTCACCCAGAGGGCCATGGAAAATCAATCATTAAGCATGCTCAAGACAGAAATCAATAGATATCTGGATACTGATGACATCAAGGGTTATGGGTAGAGCATGGGAAAGTGGTGTTGAGGTAGATGATCAGCCATAATCTAAGTGAATGATGGAAAAGGCTCAACAGGCTGAATGGCCTACTCCTGCTCCCATGTTCCTAGTGCTCCTACCCATTACAACCCCAGTGGCTGCAGTATGGCTGGTGGAAGGCAGTTGAGTTTCAGTGGAGGAAACTGCAGATAACCTTGAAGGATGAGCAACTGTGAGCCTAGAAGGCCTGACTTCAGAGTGCACAATTTCAGTATGGGTGGGAGCAGCCTGGGCTAGCTGACAGACAACAGCAAGGGCACTGGTGAAAGAAATGAATGATGCCATCCTGAGAGAAAATAATAGGTGCCTGCTTTACAGCGCCACTGCCAATACCCTGAGCAGTGTCTCAGTAATCTTAGCATTGTGCTGGAGGACTAATTGCTGGACTGCAGTAACACTCTGCTTTCCACACTGTAATCCACAGTCAGGATACCAGCAGTCTGAGCTTGTGTGGCAGTAAGCAAACCTTGTGTGACGTTAGCCTAAGCATCCATTGCATTGGGTGGCTTCTTCTTGTACTGCAGTGGAAGCTGAGGTATCAGCCAACGGAAACAGCATGATGGTTGGGTTCACAAAGTGTGCTAATGGAGTTGGTTGCCAGTTCCATGTTGGAAAGAATGGGTTCCAAGCTCTACATAAAGCCCTGTGCAAAGTTGGTGCTGGACTCCTCTGTGTTCCTTAGCAGTAACTGCAGGCTTTCTAACAGGCCTGCCAAAGCACCAAGCGTTTCGTTGTGCATTCCCTTCAGCCTTCTGTAGCTCAGCCCATCAAAATGTTCTTCTGAGGCCTCTGTAGTCAAACTCATATGCAACCTCGCCCTCTGGTGAGCTGACAGCTGCGCAAAACTTACTTAGCCTTAGCTGCAAGCCACTTTAACCACCTGGTGTCTCGCCATAAATTTATACCCCATCCAAACTGTCCTCTAAATTACGTGCAGTGTCAGTGTCTGTGCTGGTAGCAGCAAGTTTTAATTCAACTGACGATGTTTCTTCATCATCAGAGTCTTGTTTCTCTTCCAGCTGTTTTTCTTCTACTCCTACAAGCAAGGTTGCACATCTTGGGTATTTGAAAGGAAAAAGGTACATGGTTGTGGTGAGGGGAGGGGAGCACAGTGGTAGGGAAAGAAGGAAGTTCTTTTTTACACCATCTGCAGCTCATATAGAAAAGAGTGTGGAATAAGGGCTAAGTAGAATGTAAGAAGGAATATTAGGTATGAGGATACTGTCATTTTCTATGGTTTCTGCCCCCCCCATTGACCATGGTCTTAGCAATGGCCACTCCAATGATGGCAAGCACCATCACCTCAATGAGTGTAAGGACATGCAGTCACACCTCTCCCTTGCCTGTTAGTTTGCTTTGTTTCCTGTTGTCCACCACCTTTTCCTGCAAGACAGAAGGAAGTGTGTCAGTGAGTGTGGTACAATCTGCTTGGGTAACGTGGCTGTCAGTGGAATAACTGTGCAACTTGTGAGATGTGGGTGTGAGACTTGCAAGCAGTGCTAAGTGTTTGAGGGTAAATTGAAGCTATGTTAGCTAAGATTTCTGATTGATACAGATTGTTGGCAGGTGAGTGGTGCATCGAGCAGAATCTGAGATAGTGGTCTACTTGGTGGGAAATGGAATTTGAAGATTAGTTCACTGACCTTCATCACTTGTGTGAGATCATTGAACTATATGTAGTACTGCATCCAGGTACTTGGGATTTGATTGCTTGCATTGACCAATACAGCTATCTGTTCCCTGTCTTCTAAGCATTTTTTGGGAGGACCCCCTGGTTCCCTGTGGATACAGCACTTCTCTCCTGCTTTGCACTTTCCCCACCAAGGCCTTGAGTGCAGTGTCTGAGAATGTTGGAGCACACTTTTTTCCCATGTTGTGCCATCATTCAGTCTATTTCCATGTCAGAGTGACTTGTACATGAACATTCAGCAACTGCTCCAGCCACAATGCACCTTTCTCCGCTTGAGGTTCAGCCTGACTTTAATTATTGCAGGCTAGCTTCAACCTAGCCTCTCACAATTTTGGGCCTCCTGCTGAGGTGTACAGCCACTCAGCATCAATTTTAATGCTGGCTGCATACTACAATTATGGTAATAAATAGGCAGCACAAAATTGGCGTGTGCCTACATCATATTGGGTGCATGGAAATCATGCATCTTCAATTCCTGTTATTGGGGGCCATCCAATTTAGCTCCCATACTATTTACAAAGGTGCTTTAGAAAGAAAGAGCTTGTATTTATAAGGCACCTTTCATGTCATAGAAGTTAAACCTGATCAATTACTTTTGGAGTGTAGTTATTATTGTAATAAAGGCAAATGTAGTAACCATTTTGCACTCTGTTATCTTAAGGGTAAATATCTTATATTACATTGTTACCTTGAGACGTGTTGGATGTTATTTTTATCTATCTAATGCAATCCATTAGTTAAATTGTATTTGAAAGGTTGCTAAATCTGAGGAGGTATTCCAGTGATGTCATCAACTAATGGGATTCTTGCAGATCACAACTGATGTGGTCCTTTTCCAGATGAATTGGGAAGGACCATCTTTTATTTTGGGCAATTTATAGAATCATTCCACACTGAGATTTTGTTTGCTGGTTGAAGAAAATACAGGAAAATGCCCACAAAAGACAGGTATAATTTATTAAGAGTCAATTTGCGCACTCTGCACATAAAATTAAAATTGAAATGTAGGTAAACATATAGGCTAAAAGGTCAACTAATTTTACCCCAGTCATATGCATGTTCCCATAGAGCCAAAAAAAATTGCTTAATTATGCACTTGATCTATTTGCAGTATTTCCTGTTATCGTTAAGTTTTATTCAAACTGCTTTCTTTTATTTCTTAATCTAGATTTTAGACCTAAAACTAACTTTATGCAGAAGAAATCAAGCCATCACTCAATTAGAAGAGCAAATCAGCAAACTTGACATTGAGATTAAACAATTAAGTGGGCACGTTTCTAAAAATGATGATGAAGTTGCAAAAACACAGGTAAGAAATTTCTCTGATTTGATGTATTCTCATAGAAACACTAGGTAAATAATTTTGTGCTGCCTAAGGTGACGGGCGTGGTTAAAAACAAATGTCTCTGATTTGACAATTTATGACTGATGTGGTCATATAAGACTGAGTCTTATAGATGTGAGACAGGTTGTCTGCCTGCTCTTATGATCAGAGTAGATACATGAGGATCACAAACTTGTGGAACATACACGCAAATTTCACAAGGATTCCAGGTTTAAATCGGTAGAACATTATATCCCCTTCCTAATGTTGAAAGTGCTTATTTCAAAAACTCAAATAGATCTTTGAAAATAAGGGAAAGAGGCATAAGAAACTCCCTAAACCATATATTTTCCTGTCCTGTTTTACCTTCATTTGTACATTTTGTTATCTGTAAAATAAAAATGCTATTTGATTTACCTTGACAATGATCCAGAGGAATGGTTCTTTCTATCTGAAACTGAAACTGTTCAACTGGGGATGAAACAGCAATCTTTCATAATGTTCCTTGCATATCATTTTACTTTTTTTTACATAAAGAGCATCAAGAAAATCTGGATTTAGTCATATTATGGAAATAGTTTTTTTAAAAAGCCTGAATCCCAAAAAAGTGACATTACTGCCAGCTTCATAACACATGGAGTCATAAGTAATAAATGTTTGTTGTAAATCACCAGATTAGCACAGCACAGGAAAGTCTAGATTTGACTCCTTTTATCCATACTGAGGGATTAAAATGCGTAATCCATTTATTTTAAAGCTTTAGCAATCTAACAGTAATTCATTATACAAATGCAAGCATTTAATTAAACTTGCTGTGATTGTGTCAAGATCACTAAACCTTTGGTGTGAAGTGCCTCATGTTTTACCTACATGGAGGGCACCGATCCCATCAGCATCTTCTGTTAGCAAAGAAAACAATTAAAACTCACTTCTCTGCTCGTAATCCTTCTACTCCTTTAGATACCATGCCCCAAGAGGGCATTGGCGACCATGGATTTCCATTAGATTGGTCCATGATTATTTTTGACAAAGTACTGCAGATGTTTGCTGTTGCCTTCTGCTGTATGACTGACCAGGAAACTCTCCCATTGTTACCACCTGCCATTAGGATGTTAGAAGTATTCACAGGCTGCTAATCAACCTGTTTGGGCATGTTACGAACATAGCCCATCCAGTCCTGACGTGGGACTTGAACCCAGATGTAGGGATGCTACCACTGCACCACAAGACCTCCCCTGCTCCTTGTACAACATGAAAATGAATTTTTAAACCTAAAACTGAAACAATGTTTAACTTGAGACACACTTGTGGTATAAACAGAATGCTATGGCATGTGCTGATGCATTTGCCTTTTGTTTATTATTCTACTCCTAAACCAGACTTATTGAAATTTTAAAACCTTTGTGATTGACGTTTTGACACATATCTTTTAACAATTCTTCAGTCATGTATGAGATGCACGTGTCTGAGTCATTATGCTACTTAATTACTGAAAGTGTTAAATAAGGCTGTATTTAGCGACATGTAGATTTTTTTTCCTTTCCTGATCCCTATTGTTTTAATTGTTATTTCAATATATTGTTGCAATAAAACAGAAAATGCTGGCTGGGCATGCTGACAAAATCATAACCATTGAGCAGCAGTCACAACAACTTTGCAGAAGATTAGATCAAGAAGGAAAAAATGAAATCTCAGAGCTGAAGGAAATCATTAATGTTTTGAAGGAAAAAGTGGAACGTACTGAAAATAACATGGCGTCACTAGGTCTGTATGACATTCAACTTTTCATTTCTTTTCATTAATATTATTTTATATTTTTTATTTTAGTTTTTTTTTCTTTTAATGTAAATTTGACAAAATTTTCTCAGTTTTAAGCTGGATATTCTCCTGAACTACTTAAAATCCACATGAATTGACAATATGAGTGGAGAATTATGAATATAGATTATACCCACATAATGACACAAGAGCGTGTTTCACACAAAATGTCCACTTTTAGGCTCTCTCCAAGTAACAGTTCTAAAGCATAAATCGTGGCAACAATGGGTGATTTGAGAAAAGAAACTAATTTAAAAAGGAATATTTCTTTATAACATTTATAACTCCAAAGCAATTTAGTAGAATATGCTTCCTCTATAACAAAGATTATGCACTACTCTATACTGATGCATTTCCTCATCGTAAACACAATTACCTAAATTAGGCTTTTAATGTATCAAATAGTAGATTCAAATAACATACATTGTCTGGCATCCCTTGGCTGCTGTGAATTCCTGAGCCTGGAAAAGATGGTTATTGAAAGGCCCAGAGTTCACTGTGATTTAATGAGGGGTGTGTGGAAGGAACAGCCCTTTGGGCCTGTTATGCCATTGAATGAATTGTGACCAACCTGTATTTTAACTGCAGTTATCCACCTTTGTTCCATATTTCATGATACTCTTATGTAACAAAAAGCTACCCTTCTCAGTATTGAAAATTTCATTTGTCTTAGCATTCACCGTCATTTGGAGAAGAAAATTTCAGATTTCCACTACCCTTTGTGTTTCCTGATTTTACTCTGAAAGCCCAATTTCTAAATTTAAGTTTGGATCCTCCAGTTCTGGACTCTTCCATTGGAGAAAATAGTTTATCTATGTTTACCCTTTCAAATTCCCTAATCATTCTAAATACCTTGATTCAGAGTCTCTCACTCCTGCTAATTCTCACTCTCTGTCCCGCAGCGCTTTCAGTACCGCCAAGTCTCAGTCCTGCTGGCTTGCTCATACATTAACCACTTACATTACAAAATGGATGATAATGTTATCACAGAAACTGAATCAGCCTGTAATAGGATCTACACTGGGCACTATTTTTCCATCGGCGAGCGATGACATTGGGCAGGCATCCCGACATCAGTGTACATCATTTAGATTTTCAGTTCAGCAGGCCCGCTGAACTGTCAAAGGCCTATTCAGACCATTTTAAACCTAATTAACTCAATTTAATGAGCTGCCCATCCAACCTTAAGGTTGGCGGGCAGGCGAAGAGCCCAGGCGGCCTCCGCATTTTTCATGAAACCTCATCTATGGGCGGGATGAGGTTTCATGAAGCATTTTAAAATCTAATAAAAATTTATACATTTATTCTTTGACATTTCCCAGCTCAGTGTCACAAAAGAGGACATGTTTTAAAAGTTTTAAAAACCTTTATTTACAAGTTTAACAGCGAAACAAATCTCTGCTCTTTTGTGCACATGCGTGAAAGAGCGCAGGGAACCACTCAGGGAATCTCCCACCCCCCCACCCGCACAGGGAGCGCTTAGCGCTTCCAGGCACGCATCACAATGGGCGGGTCTTAATTGGCCCACCCACGTAAAATGGCGGCATGGACCCAATCAGGGGCGCCGATTGGGTTCACGCCCGCCTCTGCACAACACCACCCCCCCCCCCCCCGCCCCGACAGGGGGACATTTCTGGCCATTGTCTTTCTGTTGAAATTTGTCATATAATTCTAATGGTCTTAGTTATTAATTATATATAGTAATAGAGCTCTTAACAGTTTGAAATTTGGAAACATTTTAAAGTCACCCACCATTGATTATATTGTGTATTTTTTCTTTAGTCACTTTTGAGCCCTGTCTGAAGCAACATGAATTATTGCTAAGTGCTCATAAGAAACTTCTGGAAAAGAATAATGAAAGATTTCAAGTTTTAGAAGCCACTGGCTACAATGGCAAACTGATTTGGAAGATCTGCAATTATAAAACGAGAAAGCAGGAAGCAGCAGAGGGACGCACTCCTTCACTTTTTAGCCAGCCCTTTTACACTAGCCGCTGTGGATATAGGTTGTGTGCTAGAGCATATTTAAATGGAGATGGAACAGGTAAAGGGACGCACCTATCTTTGTTTTTTGTGGTTATGAAAGGTGATTATGATTCTCTGTTGTTGTGGCCGTTCAAGCAGAAGGTCAGCCTCGTACTGCTTGACCAGGGTCCAAAGAAGAATCACATTGTAGAGCTCTTTAAGGCTGATGCCAGCAGCACAAGCTTTCAAAGACCAATTTCAGAAATGAATATCGCATCTGGGTGTCCAAGGTTTGTGTCTCATACTGTACTTGAAGGTGGGAAAACTGCAACTTTTATCAAAGATGATACATTGTTCATCAAAGTCATTGTAGATTTATCTGATCTTGAAGACCCATAAAAGCATTTCCAAAAAATGATAACTATTTATGTAATTTAGGGAAGAAATTTGCACATGAATTAAAGGAATGAATCTACATTGCTCAACATTGAGAAATTGTCAGCGATTGTAATCAGAGGTATATATTTGTATTTTGTCAATATTTCTATTTTTATATTAAACACAGTTATCTTATTCATATAAAGACTTGTTTTTCATTAGTGTGATTATTTTTAATAAAATTTGGCTCTGTAGGACCACTGGAGCTGCACAATGGAAGCCAAAGGCCCTCTGAGTTGGGGGTGCAACACTCCCGGCCACTTCCGGTGTGACCTGCACAGTTCTTTATGCTGGGAAGGGTGCTCTTGCTGGTGTGTCCTTTATGTGCCAGAGGCTTCTCAACTGGCCAGATCGTTATGTCGACCAGTCGTTCCAGCTGACTTAATGCACAGTTTACAAACTTGGACGATGCGAGTCCGCTCAACATGTTGACTTGTCAATTACTAAAGAACATACATACAGCTACAAGTGGGTCATACTCCTTGGTTTATTTAAAGGGCCAGACATCAAACTTGCAGATGACTTAGTCTAAAGTCTGCCATTGCACAATTTGTGGCAATACGGTGAAGTGTTTTTGGAGGTGTTGTGGTGAGTTGATGGATTTGACAGGGAATGTTGCTGCATCCTCACAAGGAGGACAGAGGATTAGGTGGCCTGTCCATACTAAAGCAGCAACAGGTATGGGTCTGCAGTTGCATTGCTTCTATGTGTGCAACATCACAGGAACATGGGGAGAAGGCTGTGAAGAGGGGAAGCTCCATGCGGAGGGAGGAGGAGGCATCCAGACGCCTTTGCTCTGGAAGGCTACCCATGAGTGCCTACACAAACTCTGGTTCCCTTAAGAAGGCATCTCTTCACACGATAATTCCTCCACCAAACACCGCCATCCTATTTATTTGCAATGCCGCATCACATGTCCTCTCAGCCAGAATCCTGAACTAAAAGCATCCAATAAAAACTTTGCCACAACAACTTCATCAAACAACTCATCCAATGTGATAAACAAAAAAGATTTGTTCACCCATGTGCATTTTCTTAGTGCCTGCCTCGTGGGTGCCCTTGTCTGCCCTAGTGCTTCAAATGCTGTACTAACCCAGGGGCTACAACTTGGCTGGTGGAAGGCTGATGGTTTTCACTGGGGGAAGATGGCCTCAAGCAGCTTGGTCATGAGGGCCTAGCTTTGAACTGCACCACCTTGGCATGGGTGGCAGCAGTCTGTGATGACTGGCTGGGAGACAATAGCAAGGGAATTGGCGGGCAGTGGTGGGAGCACAAATGCTATCATCTTGTGAAAGGGCAGATGAGTGTGCTCCACAATACCACTGTTACTCCCCATTTGGGCAGCTCCAACTTTCAACCAGTGACCATTTTGTGATGGCTACGACCTATTGAATTGATAATCTCAGGAATGCAGATTATTTATGACATCTTTGAGGAATTTTTTTCATGTCCCTATCACTGTCTGTGCTTTTAAATAGGGCAGTGACGGTTTTAAAATAGCGCATGAAACAGACATGCCAGCTATCACTATGTTCCCACCTGTTCAGATTTTCACAGATCCTTGATCCAGACAGCCAGAAATGCAGCCACAAATAGATGGGAGGCCTAAATATATTTTTCATTACTGAAGAGATTTTACTGGTTAAGTTTAAAATTGATCTGATATGAATGAAAAGGACATTAGAATTGTTGTATCATTTGTTGGGATTTATATGGTAGATATAACTGAGATAACAATGTACACATTGAAGCTGTATCCTCTTTGTGATGATTCAATACCACTCTAGTTTTCATCAAAGATGGACACAAATATGTGCCATTTAAGAATGAACTTCAGTGCAATTAAGATAATTCATTAGAAGGCAGTTGAAACAAACAGTCTGATCGGAAAACAATGGGCAGAATTTTACGTCCCGCAGGCGGGCCTGTGCCTGACCCAGTTGGGTGTAAAATAGCATGTGATGATGTCAGGTGAGCGTCCCAACATCATCATGCACTTGATCTATATTTCAGTCAGCGGGCATGCGCAAGAGTCAGCAGTGCACCAGCCGACAATTAGGAGACCTACTAAGGCCATTAACCAATTCATTAACTGCTATTTTTTGCTGCCTTCTGACCTTACTGTCGGCGGGTGAGCAAATCGGACAGGCAGCCTTTGCATTTTTGAGGAAACCTCATCCACAGGTGGGGTGAGGTTTCCGACATTAATTAATAAAAATTCTGTCAAACCATTTTTCTATGTCTATGTTCATGTGAGTGAGCCCCATGTGGGGATATTTTTTCACATTTTCCACATCTTTAAGGGTTGTACATTCTTCAGCTCCCTGAGGCAGCTCTCTGCCTTCAGGGAGCTTTCATTGCGCGCTCCCCACACATGCAGAGGCTTCGGCGCTCGCCCTCCTCCCTCCCCCAACTTGGCAGCGCCAAGCTTCTCGGTGCACCTTTCACACTGGCTGGCCATTAATTGGCCAGTCAGTGTGAAATCGCAGTCGGTGGCCTATTGCGAGCAGTGGACCGTTTCTTGGCCACTCCCGGGCCCACCTGCTGTGCCTGCCCAATGACCCGAAAAACCTGCCCAATGTGATCAGGGTGTGGCCAATAACCCAGAATAAAGATTATGATGTGTCACAAAGGATGGAGGATAGAAGACTAGCAACACTATAGTAACAGTTGTCACAGCGGCTATCCTAAAGCATAACAACCATTATCAGGATAGGCTAGAAATGAAATTGAATTCCTGACTGCTCCTGTTTATTTCCCTTTTGAAATAGAGCATCTGGTCACCCTTTTGATAGAATTTTCATTCAGATGATTACAATGGGATTTGATTAAAGTTCAGTTCATTTCATTTTTTTTTTTGCATGGTGCCTTGAACATCAGGTTTCTGTTGCATAAATCCAACATTTTCATCACAAATTTTGAGGTCAATTTACAGGAATTGATTTTTTAAAATGGAAAATCTGGCACAGCTCTCTCAGGCTCTATCTCTCTCCCACTGTTATTATCCCGTTGTTGGAGGATGAAATAAAGCTCTTGTCTATTTGTTTTAATGAATTTGAATTTTGATCTTCTTTGTCACATTATTGTTTGCCAGCATTGTGATGTAATCATTATATACATTCATTTCTGTCCACATTGCTACTGCTGGTTCCTACTTCTATCCACAATACACTGATGGTACAGCCCTTCCAGGCAATATATGAAGGATTCTCAGTTGCTTTCCGGCAAAATTTTAGAAAACGTTGAGTATTTTACTTGAGTGAGACAAGTAAGATAATTTTCCTTTGCTACGTATATGATTTCAAGGGCTTTACAGCTTCTGTAGAATATTCTGAACTCTTTGCATGAGCCATCAGATTTCTATTCTTTATGGGAGCCTGAGAATTCCACTCTGGCCAGATGGGGGATGGGGTTTGGGGGGATGCTGTTGGTGTGGGAAGAGAAGAGAAAAGAATATGACAGGAAGAAACTGCTGCAGCAGGAGAGACACTAAACAGAAAGGGGCTGTGTTTGCAAATATCCTTATCCTCACAGTTTATTGAGGGGGGGGCGGGGGGGTGGTGGTTTCAGAGTTACTGTGGTAACATGCACTTTTACATGCATGTTGTAGTCTGGAACTACAGATCCTGATGTTAGAGCCTCCCGCATTCTTTCCATCACGTTGCTGGCCACAAGTCTCTCCCATTCTAACCACCTGCCATTGGCATTTGTTAGAAGGATTTGCAGGTTGATACTCAAACCTATTTGACTGTGTTATGAACACACACACCTTCCATGGCCATCAAGTCCTGGGGTGGAACTCAAACCCAGAACTTGTGGCTCAGAGGTAGGAATGCTAACCACTATACCTTTCCCCTCAGTTTATAGGCCACAGAAAAGGGTAAAAGATGGATTCATCTCTCTAGGGACACTGACACAGAGTTGTGCCACCTCCTACAACAAGAACTGCAACACAGCATCACAGCTGGCACTTTATTGCCTCCCTCCAATTCAGGTCACTGCAGCACTCAACCTCAGAACCAGAGCCAATCAGTAATGTCAGACAGCCTGCCGTCCATGTTCCAACTTAGCAGGTGCAAACATTTGGATCCATTCTTCTCAGACAGCAGGAGACGGTCCTGAAGATTCGCACATTTCCCCTAAGGGCACCAGTGACTGTCCCACTATCATCCTACAGGCACCTTCCCATCACAACTGGGGGCCCTGTGATCGCTATTTAACAGGGGTGGGGATATATCTCAGGGTCACTATCTAATGTGCTTTGGTTCCTATGGCCCCCATTTAATCAGGATGAAAGTTGTCGGACAGCGACTCCTGCAAATCTTGAATAGACTGAGAGGTCCATTGACCACATTTGTTGCTAATGAGCTGCCTGCTTCACACAGTACAGTGAAGCGTCACCTGCCTGAAAACAGAACATGAGCAGAATTGACGCTGCAAGCGCTCCGGCTGTTGTTGGATTTCCCAGTTTGGGAAGTTTCCTGCGGGAAGGAGCCTCGTTCTCCACAGCCCCAGCTGGAATAAGGGGCAGGTCAAAGAGAAAAGACCCAGCTGTCGTGCGTGGCAACTTTGCCATCAAGGTCACTTTAAAAAATGAAGTCAATGCGATCTGCCTTCCCACAACTGCAGATGTAAATATAGTGACCGGCCGGCCACTCCAACCAGTTTAACTACCTCGTTAAGCCATTTACAAAGTCTCCAGTCGCTGCAGCCATGTGGAAACTTAAACGTAAGTATTACTTTATTTAATTGGGATCGTTAGGAAAGCAAGTTGTTGGAGTGTGAGATCAAGTCAAAACGTGAAAACCCAGGGGAAAAACCGGCCAAAATAGTTTGACGGCATAATGGTAACCATTGGTATTGGTTGCTTACTCATGGGCACATAGGAATTGCTGGACGGAAAAAAGTCAGCTTAATTCACCTTCTCCTATCCTGGTAATGACATGATACAATGATAATGGAGTTGGTTAATTATGGCCATCAATCTATCAATTCAACCGCAAGAGGCGCAGACATCTTCCAATATTTCATTTATGATTTTGTATTGTTAAAGTGTAGATTATTTTATTGGTTTTACTTTTTTTGGATTTTTCTGCACAAGTTACAAATTGTGCTTTTGTTGTTTCTAACAGCCCCGCTGGAAATGCCCCTTAGTCTCAAGTACAAGCACATTTTGGAGGTTTGTATTCTGGAAGCGGAATAAACAATGTTATCTTCTGTATTTACATTGTAGACAAGGGTGTGGCAAGGACGACGACGTGTCAGAATTTGCATCAGAAATGTATGTGCATTTGCCACTGACAACAATAGCATGTTTTGTTGAGGAGTGGAATATAAAAGTAGGGAAGTTTTAATATAACTGTACAGGGCATTGGTGAGACCACATTTGCAGTACAGTGTACAGTTTTGGTCTCCTTATTTGAAAATAAGTTATAATTGCGTTAGAAGCAGTTCAGAGAAGGTTCACCTGAAGGATGAAGGGCTTATTTTATAAAGAAATATTGAACAGATTGGGTCTATATCCATTAGAGTTTAGAAGAATGAGAGGTGATCTTATTGAAACATAAGATCTTGAAGGAACTTGTTAAGGTGGATACCAGGAGAATGTTTCTCCCATGCAAGTTTAAGAATAATTGGGCTCCCTTTTAAGGCAGGTGAGCTTTTATTTCTCTTAGGGAGTCGTTAGTATGTGGAATTCTCTTCCCCAAAAAGCAATGGAGGCTGGGGATAGACCGAATAATTACAGGCCAGTCAGTCTAACCTTAGTAGTGGGCAAATTATTGGAATCAATTCTGAGACACAGGATAAACTGTCACTTAGAAAGGCACAGATTAATCAAGGGTGGTCAGCATGGATTTGTTAAAGGAAGATCGTGTCTGACTGACTAGATTTAATTTTTTGAGGAAATAGCAAGGAGGATTGATGAGAGTAATGCAGTTGATGTGGTCTACATGGATTTTTAGCAAGACTTTTGACAAGGCCCCACATGGCACACTGGGTGCAAAAAAAGCCTATGGGGTCCAAGGGAATGTAGAAAGCTGGATACAAAAGTGGCTCAGTGGCAGGAAACAAGGGTAATTGTTGACTGGTGTTTTTGCGACTGGAAGGCTGTTACCGGTGGGTTTCTGCAGGGCTCAGTGCTAGGTCCCCTGCTTTTTGTGGTATATATTAATGATTTAATGTAGGGGACATGATCAAAAAGTTTGCAGATGACATACAAATTGGCCATGTGGTTGATAGCAAGGAGGATAGCCATGAACTGCAGGAAGATATCAATGGGCTGGTCAGGTGGGCAGAAAATTGGCAAATGGAATTTAACCTGGAGGAGTGAAGTGATGCATTCGGGGAGGCCAAATAGGACAAAGGAATACACAACAAATGGGAGAATACTGAGAGGTGTAGAGGAAGTGAGGGACCTTGGGGTGAATGTCCACAGATCCCTGAAGGCAGTGGGACAGTCGATAAGGTAATTAAAAAGGCACATGGAATCCTTTCTTTTAATAGATAAGGAATAGAATACAAGAGCTGGGAAGTTACGCTGGAACTGTAGAAATCATTAGTTAGGCCATAACTTGAATACTGTGTGCAGTTCTGGTTGCCTCATTAGAGAAAGGATGTAACTCTTTCGAGTACAAACACGTTTCCATCTGTTCCTATTCAGATGAAGTTACATTGTTTCATAGTTTGCCATTGTGGGATTTGAACTCTTGATCTTGGAGTTACAAGCCCAGTACCATAACCACTTGGCTATTTAGGCCAAGCCTAGAGAAAGGATGTAATTGCACTAGAGAAGGTACAGAGGAGATTTACGAGGATGTTACCAGGACTGGAAAAATACAGCAATGAGGAAAGGTTGGAAAGGCTGGGGTTGTTCTCCACTTGGAACAGAGGAGGCTGAGGGGAGATTTGATTGAGATGTTCAAAATCGTGAGGGGTCCAGATAGAGTGAATGGGAATGACCTACTTACCTTAGCAGAGAGGTCAGTGACTAGCGGGGCATAGATTTAAAGTGATTGGTAAAAAAAGATTGGAGGGGAGATGAGAAGAAAAATTTCACTCAGGGGGTGGTTGGGGTCTGCAACTCTGCCTGAAAGGGTAGTAGAGGCAGAAACCTTCAACTCATTTGAAAGATGTCTGGATGTGCACTTCAAGTGCTGTAATCTGCAGGGCAACGGACCAAATGCTGTAATGTGGGATTAGGCTGGGAGGCTAGTTTCTCAGCTGGCACTGGCATGATGGACTAAGTGGCCTCTTTCTGTGCTGTAAATATTCTATGATTCTATTGAATTTATTCAAGACTGAGTTAGATAGTCAAGGGGGGCAGATAGGAAAGTGGAGTTGAGACCTTGACCAGATCAGCCATGATCTTATTGAATGGCAGAGCAGGCTCAAAGGGCTGAATCACCTACTCCAGCTCCTAAATCCTTTATTCCTAGTTATGAACACACCTTCTGTGACCATCAAGTCCTGAGGTGGGACTTGAACTCTCTCACTGTGCCACAAGACATCCTGATTTACTTGTACTTCGTTCAATTTAATAGATATATTTGCTACTCACAGTTCAGTCCCCTCTGCATTGGGGAGACCAACGCTGATTGGTTGACCACTTTGCAGAACACCTCTGCTCAGTCCACGTGCGTGATCCCGAGCTTCCGGTGGCTTGCCATTTTAATTCACCACCTTGCTTTCACGCTCACGTTTTTGTCTGCTGCAGTGTTCCAATGAAACTCAATACAAGTTTGAGGAAGAGCTCCTTATCTTCTGATTAGGCATTTTATAGACTGCTGGGCGCAATATTGAGTTCAACAATTTCAGTCCATGAACTTTGGCCCCCATTTTGGTTCTGTTTTTTTGCCGTGTGCCAGTCCAAAACTTGTTTTTGCTTTTGAACAGAGCTCTTCATTATTCTACCATCAACACTCACTCAGGACCAATGCTATGTTCTTGATTACAACCATTACCACTGCCTTTGGCTTTTGTTTTATGACATCTTTGTCATTTAAGTTGTCCTATCCCAAACCTTCCCATGTGTTCTTCTCCTTTTCCCCCCTTTCAATTGCATAAAACCCATCACCTTTCTACCTTCTTTCAGTTCTGAAGTAGAGTCAAGTTCTGAAGTAGAGTCATGATCAACTCGAAGTGTTAACTCTGTTTCTTGCTGCCAGACCAGTTAAGTATCTCAGAAATTTTCTTGTATTCAATACCATCAATCAATCCTAAGTGGAATCTATGGGCAGGATCTTGCCAGCTTTGAAACTTTTCTGCCAGCGGGCCAAAAGCAGATCCCGACTTTAATGTGTCACGTTTTTATGGGAGTCAGCCAATTAAGAGGCCACCTCTGTGTTTGCCATCCAATTAAGGATAAAAGATATTCTCCAAAACCTTCTGAAAATGTAATAAATTAAAAATGGCCACACTCTCCAATACCAGTAAGGGTTCTCTGATACAATCACAGCCCACGAGTGACTCTATTTCCCTTCAAAGGGCAGACAGAATATACACTCCATCAAACTAACACTTAGGCCTGGATCTTTGTGTAGTCACGCTGACTCAGGAGGAATTTAAAAATGGCAAGCGGGACCCAATTCTGGGGTTTCTGCCCCCATTCCCATTTCCAGCAAATTTTGCTAGTGCAGGATAAGTGTGTTGGTAGCCAACGCAGCACCCCAGCCCTTGCTGGCTCCATTGCAGGGATGGACAGATCAAATTCCCCGCAATTTTTGTGGAGTCAGGCCCCTTGCGTAAATTGATGTGTTTGATGACCTCTTAGAGGAGTTGTGAAACAAGGGGGATCCCAGTTCTGAGTCATCAACCAAAAAATAACCAACACTCGACATTCCCATTGAAATACATTGTTCCCCTTACCGTCTCCTAAAGCTGTCACTCGTTCGCAGCCATTTACAGTATCAGCATTAGAAGCTTTTCTCCATTTCACGTCGTTTAATTTTGTGTAAATAAACACATGGGTAGTTAAAATAACTTCAAAGAAACAAGGTAATAGAGACATCAATCAAACAAAGCTTTCCCTCCCTTCTGCAGAAGTATAAACATTGCTTGCTGGGGTCTTTGTGCATTAGTCATTATTGCAACTCAGCCAAGCATTCATAATGAGGTCATCTGTTCAGACTGTTTTTGTTGATACGGTTGCCAAATGGCTTATTATGAATCCCTTGTTTGAAAAAAGATGTAAAGATAAGCACATCAACTACAGTTCAGTCAATTTAAGCTTAGTTGTGAGCAAGCTTTTAGAAACAATAATTTGGGATAAATTTAATAGTCACTTGGGCAAGTGTGGCAAAATTAAGGAAAGCCAGCATGGATTTATGAAGGGAAAATCATGTTTAACTAACTAGCTTGAGTTTTTTGTGAAGTAACCCAAAGAGTTTATGAGGGTAATGCTGTTGATGTAGTGTACATGGACTTTTAAAAAGCTTTCGATAAAATGCTGCACAACAGACTCGTGAGCCAAGTTAGAGCTGATGGAATGAAAAGGACATTAGCAACATGGGGAAGAATCTTTAACTTGGTGGGCGGGTGCAAGACTGACCTGACCAGGCGTGAAATGATGTGCGTTGACATAGGCCCAGCATGCCGACATCAATGTATAGTTGTGCGAAAGTTCGGTTGGCGGGCCTGCTAAGACCATTAAGTAATCAATTGTCCTGAATTTTTCACTGCCTGTTCAACCTAATGGTTGACTGACAGGCAAAAAGGCCAGGCAACCTTTGCATTTTTTTGGAAACCTCATCCACGGGCGGGATGAGGTTTCCAAAAGCAAATACAAATGAAATAAAAACTTTGATTTTTAACTAAAAACATGTCCCTGCTCATGTGACAGAGTCACAGGAGAGGAAATGTTTTATTATTTTTTCTGCTGTTTAGTAATGCTTTCAATATATTCTTTATCTCCCTGAGGCAGCTCGGGTCCTCAGGGGGATTTTTCAATGCTCTTTCACGCACGTGCACAAAGTGTGCGCTCGGCCTGCTCGCCCTCCTCCCCCCACCCGCACAGACAGTGCTCAGCGCTGCTGCTCGCCTATCATGCTGGGCGGGCCTTAATTGGCCCACCCGTGTAAAATTGCAGAGCGCTGCCGATCGCAGGCGGTGGTCGGCTTCCTGACCGCCTCTGCTGATCCCGCACGCCAAAGGCAAAATTCTGCCCATGGATATGAAATTGGCTGAGTGACAGGAAACAAAGATTAGCGGTGAAAGGATTTTTTCACACTGGAGGAAGATTTATAGTGAAGTTCTCCAGGGAATGGTGTTAGGACCCCTGTTCTTCCTGATATATATTAATGACTTTGACCTTGGTGTGACAGGCACAATTTCAAAATTTGCAGATGATATGAAACTTGGAAGTATTGTGAATCATGAAGAGGATAGTGTAGAACTTCAAAAGAACATAGATTGGTGAAATGGGCAGCCAAGTGGCAGATGAAATTTAATGCAGAGGAGTGTGAAGTGACTCATTTTGGTAGGAAGAACGCGAAGACAATATAAAATAAAGGGTACAATTCTAAAGGGGGTGCAGGAGCAGAGAGACCTGGCTGTATGTATGCATAAGTCATTGAAGGTGGCAGGACAGGTTGAAAGAGTGGTTAATAAAGCATACGACATCCTGGGCTTTATCAATAGGGGCATAGAGTACAAAGGCAAATAAATTATGCTAAACCTGTATAAAACACTGGTTCAACCTCTTCTGGAGTATTGCATGCAGTTCTGGGCAGCACACTTTAGGAATGATGTGAAGACATTACAGAAGGTGCAGAAAAGATCTACAAGAATGGCTCCAGGGATGGGGGACTTCAGTTATGTAGAAAGACTGGAGAAGTTGGGACTGTCCTTCTTGGAGAAGAGAAGGTTGCAAGGAGATTTGATAGAAATATTCAAAATCATGGGTCTGGACAGAGTAGATGGGGGAAACTGTTCCATTTGGTAGAAGGATGAAGAGGAGGACACAGGTTTAAGGAAATTGGCAAAAGAAGTAACAGGATAAAAAAACTTTTTAACGCAGCTAGTGGTTAGGATTGAGCATGCAGTGCCTGAGAGTGTAGCAGAGGCAGTGTCAATTGAGGCTGTTGATTGGAATTGGATCATTATCTGAAAAGGAAAAATTTGCAGGACGACGGGGGAAAAGGCAAGTAGTGGCACTGGGTGAAAGCTTCTTCAGAGAGACAGTACAGACACAATGGGCTGAATGGCTTCCTTCTGTGCTGTAACCATTCTATGATCCTATGATTGACACTATGAATGGGCAGTTGATTGACATTATTAAGAGGTTGTAAGCTGAGCTGTTTCTTTCAAAGGACTTTTTCAAAGCCCCTGCTTATTGTGTCAGTTTATGGATCATTTCATAGACTTGCCGGACTTGCCAATGGCTCATTGGTTCTATACTGGGAGAGTGGGTGCGCAGGATGTGAGGGGGAAATGGAAGGTGCATGGGGGAATATGGTGTCTTGGAAGAGAAATTAGTTAAATAAGGGGCATGGAACGGGTATGGGGTGGCATGTGGGATGGTTGGGGATCAGGAGTTGTTGAGGGGTGAGGGCTTGAAGGCTTGGCATTAATCATTACAGCTGTGCTAATGTCCCAGTAAATGGAGGCAAGCATTCCAGCCTGTCGGCCTCGCTATCTGCTCGTGACCCGGAGTGAAAATATGGTGGGCCGGGGCCTCCTTAATGGATACTGGCTTCCTGATAAGTGTCTCCCTCGTGAAAGTCCAGCCATCGAAGTCCAAACCAAAAATAAAATAGATAAATGAACAGTACACAGAATAAAAAACAGTGAATGGTAAACCATCATAAAAGCACCACTCACTTTTTTTCTAAAGCAGGAATATATGTGCTGTAGTTTCAGTCTCCCTTAGGTTGTCTGCTGGGATGGGATAAGTATAAAACAAAGAACTTGTCTGCTGCTAAACTAAAGATAAAACTGGTTCTCTAATGTAAAACAAGCTTTATACAGAAATGCAATGTCAACCCCTTGAAATATACAGAAACAAAAAGCAACAGACAATTTCATCTTCCATAATTAGAATTGATTGACAGCTCTCCACATAGAAGGCTGCATGTCTCCCATCAGCATTGAATTGTTAGCCAATTTTTGATGATCGCAAAGTATGCTGCAATTGAATGCAGCAGCTCCTGTTCAGACATCCCAATTTGCCTTCCTGAGCAAGTTGCACTCTGTTAAATCTACTCCAGAAAATTTTTAAGTTCTCCATGCTGATGGTTTTCATTTGAGAATTCCCTCTAACTATGGGTTTTAAGGCATTACGCTATTATTACCAATACAAAACACAAGTTAAAATTTCATAACAATCAAATATGTACTTTTGTCATAGTCATAACCACACACCATTAAATGTGTGCTGTATGACATTCTGTCTGTGTCATATTGCATTCCACAGCTACTTATTTTTGATTGACATCCTGCAGTTTGTTATTTAAGTAGCTCAGACTTAATCAGTTTACGTAGTAATAATGTACAAATGAGCAGTCCAAAAATGTATGATAGTGCTCAAACTGAGGTTCTATTTTCCATAGTATCACCTTGCATATTAAAAAAAAATGTTATTTAAATCCATCAAATTGATGCTGGCATGGTTGTTTATAATTTTAGCAATTAACTCCACGTGACCCTGGAGCTTCAATTAACCTTAAAAAATTGTCGGCTGAAAAAGAATTTCCAAACTTGGCCGAAAATCATACCTATATGGCAGATGTTCTTACTATTCAAATGTACAAGAGACTGAGAGGCAGAGCAACCCAAAGTGGCTTCACACTGGATGATGTCATTCAACCTGGTGTAGAGAATTCTGGTAAGTGACATGTTAATAAAAATTTACAGTATAAAATGAAACATTTGTAAATGTTACATCTGAGACAATATTGCATTAAAGTACTATTAAATATGGGTCACACCACTCTTCATTAACCAATGGTATTTCAGTTTGACAGTTCTAGTTTGACTTGTTCCTGGTGATTTGGTCATGTGCGTTTGATCACATGTCATTTGTCCACAGTTTAAAATGTTCCACTTTCCCTCATTGAGTGTTTCACTATCATTAAGCTCTGAATTCACTTTTTGTTTTATTGTGAGATGAATAACAGAATTTATAAATCAAAGAAAGAACACAAAAAAGTATAAAGATTTAAGGATGAGTAATGTTTAAATAAAAATGACTTTGTGGTGTTTCTACAGTATTAACTGCAATGAGAAACATGAGTTTACTATCATTGATCCAGTCAAATTATCATTGAGAGAAAGTAACTTCTAACCAATGTTTTCATAAATGTTATGACTTTTTGTAACGTGCAGCGAGTTATAAATATAATACATAAAACAAAAATAAAACCTAATTTAATCACTGACTCCCATACTCCACCACTGAAGCACAACTTTCAGGAAGGTGAAGCTCAGTCCTCAGGAAGCACCAATGCCACCCAGCTCTCATAATAAAACACATTATGCAACAGCACACATCCCAGGCCAACCACAATCTCTCTCCCTCCCTAATTTGTGTTGTTCTCCCCTTTGCTTCCCCAGTTTATAGTTCTCTTTCCCTACCTGCTCCATCCACCACCCCACCTCCCACCAATTTGTGTGTATGTCTCTCTCTGCAGTTTGTGCTTCTCCCTCCTCCCTCCCCCAGTTGCTCTCTTAGGATTCACAGAGTTTCCAAACTATTTTCTTTGGCGCCATTACTGTTATCCTCATCACCCATAAGGAAATGATGCAGTCCTTATGGCCGGGAAACCAGCAGGACTCAGGCAATGGAGTTTGGCTGTAAGCCATGACATTTCCTGTACTGCTAATGTACACACTGCACATACAATCTCCAGGCCAAATTTGTCGGGGTTCAGAGGTATCCGCCTGCAACCTCCTTATGTCCTCTTCACAACATATTTTCCTAACTATCTTTGCGTCATTCACAAATTTAGCTATCATGCCTCCACTCCCCTCATCTAAGTCATTGATATAAATTGTAAAAAGTTGAGGGCCCAGCACAGACCCCTGCAGGACTCTACTCGTCACATCTGCTAATTAGAAAAAAAACATTTATGCATACTCTGTTTTCTGCCAGCCAGCCAATCTTCTACCCATGCTAATATGTCACCCCCTACACCATGAGCTTTTATTTTCCACAGTAACCTTTGATATCGCACTTTATCAAATACCTTCTAGAAATCCAAGTACAGCACGTATACAGACTCCCCTTTATCCAAAGCGCATGTTACTCCTTCAAAGAACTCTAATAAATTGGTTAAACATGATTTTCCTTTCACAAAACCATGCTGCCTCTTCCCGAATACCTTGAGTTTCTCTAAGTGCCCAGCTATAACCTCCTTCATGATCAATTCTTACACCTTCCCCACAACAGACATCAAGCTAACTGGCCTATAGTTTCCTGTTTTCTGCCCCCCTCCCTTCTTGAATAGAGGGGTTATATTAGCTACTTTGCAGTCTGAAGGAACCTTTTCAGAATTTTGGAAAGTTAGCACCAACTCATCTACTACTTCATTAGGCACCTCTTTTAAGACGCTAAGATGACGTCCTTTACAACCCAGAGGCTTGTCAGCCCACAGCTCCATCAGTTTGCTCAGTACTGCTTCCCTAGTGACAGTAATTTCACTGAGATCCCCTCTCCCTTCCACGTTCTGATTTCCTGCTATTACTGGAATGTTTTTTGTATCCTCCATATTGAAGACAGAAACAAAATATTTGTTCATTTCAATAGCCATTTCCTTATTATCTACTATTAACTCCCAGCTGTCACTCTTTAGAGGACCAACACTCACTTTACTTACTCCTTTTCTTTATAAACACCTGTAGAAATTCTTGCTATCCATTTTTACATTTCTAGATAGCTTCCTCTAATATTCTAATTTCTTTCTCCTGATTAACCTTTTAGTCATTCTCTACTGTTCTTTATATTCTGACCAATCATCTGACCTGCCACTCATCTTTATGCAGTTATATGCTTTCTCCTTTAGCTTGATGCTTTCCTTAACTTCTTTAGTAAATAACGGAAGATAAGTCCCCCGCCTTAGAATTTTTATATATAGTAGGAATATACTTATTATGAGTATTCTGAAATATCCCCTTAAATGTCTGCCAGTGCTTCTCTATTGATCTATCCCCTAGCCTAGTATCCCAGTTCACTTCAGCTAGGTCAGCTTTCATGTCCACATAGTTGCCCTTATTTAAGTTTAAAAGTCTTAGACTCACTCTTTTCCCTTTCAAACTGGATGTAAAATTCAAATATATTGTGGTCACTGCAACCTAGGCATGCCTTCACTCTGAGGTCATTCATTAATCCTGTCACTATACACAATATCAAGTCTAATATAACCTGCTGTTTGGTTGGTTCCAGAACATGCTGCTTTAAGAAACTATCTCGAAAGCATTCTATGAATCCTTCATACAGACTACCAGTACCAATGATTTTTCCAGTTTATATGTAGATTAAAATCACCCATGATTATTGCTGTCCCTTCATCACAAGCACCCAATATTTCTTCTTGTATACTTTGTCCTACACTGTGGTTACTGTTAGGGGACCTATAGACCCCTCCCACTAGTGACTTCTTTCCCCCACTATTCCTCATTTTCACCCAAACCGATTCTACATCCTGATCTCCTGAACCTAGGTCAACTCTAACTATTGCATTAATGCCATCTTTGATCAACAGTGCTACCCCTCCACCTTTACCTAGCTTTCTATTTATTCTTGAATGTCATATAACCCTCAGTATTCAGGACCCAATCCTTGTCATCCTGCAGCCACATCTCCGTAATTGCTATCAGATCATAGTTATTAATTTCAATGTGTGCTATCAATTCATTTACTTTGTTATGAATGCTATGTGCATCCAGATACAGACCCTTGAGTTTTGTCTTTTTGTTATCTTTGCATAATCTAGTCTTGACTACTGGTGTATTCTTAGGTTTTATCTCTCTGTCCCTTCCTGCTCGTCTATGATCCTCATTTCTATTATGGTCTCCTGCCTTGAATCTACCCCTTGATTTGCCACATCTACCCAAGCTTGATCCCTCACCCTTTTTGTGTAGTTTAAAGCCCCTTCTACTTCCCTAGTTATGTGGTTTGCAAGAACACACATCCCAGCACAGTTCAGGTGTAGACCGTCCCAATGGTACAGCCCCCACTATCCCCAGTACTCATGCCAGTGCTCCACAAACCAGAACCCACTTCTCCCACACCAGTCTTTGAGCCACACATTCATCTCCCTAATCTTATTTGCCCTATGCCAATTTGCACGCGGCTCAGGTAATAATCCAGAGTATTACCTTTGAGGTTCTACTTCTTAATTTGGTACCTAGCTTCTTATACTGACTATGCAGTATGGGACCTTCCTTGTCCTGCCTATGTCATTGGTACCTACATGGACCATGACAACTGGAATCTCCCCCTCCCACTGCAATTTCCTCTCCAGCCCTGAAGCAAATGTCCTGAACCCTGACACCAGGCAGGCAACGCAGCCTTCTGAACTCTCGCTCTTTGCTACAGAGAACTATGTCAATCCCTCTCACTAACCTGTCCCTTATTACTATTACATCCCTGTTTGCTCCCCCCCTCCCCCTGAATGGCTTCCTGTACCATGATGCGATGGCCAGTCTGCTCATCTACCTTGCAGACCTCGCTTTCATCCATACAGGTTGTGAGCAACCTGTTTGACAATTGCAGAGTCTGAGTCTCCTCCACTACTGTCTACGCGGTCCCACTACCTGTCTCACTGATGGTCACATCTTCCTTTCTCTCACTGTTGACCAAAACAGTGGAAAAACCATTCTAAAGACTTGACCAAAGTGTCCAGGCCTTTCTCTCCCTCCCTAACATTGCCCAATGTTTGCAGTTTGGCTTCCAGATCAATAATCCTGATCTGGAATTCCTCTAGCAGCTTACACTTTCTGCAGACGCATTTGTCATGGATTGTCTTGGTGTCCAAAAGCACCCACATTCCATAGCTGCAACATAACACCTGTCCTGCCATTATTATTTATGTTATTTAGTTAATTTAATTTAATTACTCACTTAATTAACTTAGAATAATTCCTATGTATGCCACACCTCTTTCCCCGGTGCACCAAATTCCCACATGAACCTAATTCGCAACTCACTCAGCCTCCATCTCACTCTGACCTAGCTGCCTGTCTCCTTGCTGGTCCCATACTGAGGCAAGGAAGATACATGGGAGCATAGAGATGGCATACAGGAATCTGAGGGGTGGGGTGTGGAGGACATATGGGCATAAGGGTGGCATTGGTGATCTGAAGGACAATGGTTGGCATGGGAGTGGGTGAGGGATGAGGCTTAGTGGGCTTTTAAACACTGTTGGATTTCTGTGATTTCAGTGTTGGTGAACTGAGGTGGGCCTTCTAATTGGCCCACCTCCGCACCCACACTCCTCCCACACTGGCTCACGGCTCACAAACAGCACTGTGAATCTGACCCCAGTGTGAAAGGACACAAATGGCATGTGAAGTTACACATGGGTCAGGGGTGCAGTTTGCAAGCCGCAAAAGCTGCAGGTTGGGTTTTCCTAAGCCCAGTGGAAGACTTGGCCAGGACTGTTTCTCCTGAGTCCCCAACAGCAGCGTTCATGAGACCTATTGTCCATTCCTGTAGATTCCTGCTGAAAACAATAGTGGGGTGAGGGTGTTGGGAACTCTACTGACATAAGATGTGAATCTAGCCAGTAATCAAGCATTAACAACATTGTGCATACATTAATGAGTATAGATGTACCATTGTGTTTTGAGTAACTTCTCAAACTTGTCCCCTGCTGTGTATCTGTAATATGTTTGAGTTTTATCTCGCTGAAGCAGAGCAGCTCAGCGTGTTGTTTCAGAGTTCAGAAGAGACTTGGGAACAATTAATTGCTTCATTAACGTTGATTGAAATAAGAGCAGTACATCGCTGAAAATCAAATACATGCTGGTTGAAATATTTTTCTAAAGTTTCAAGTTTTAAACAGATATGGTAAAAATAGCTTCTTTCTTGGCTGCTTAATCAACTTCTCAACATGCTGATGACAGGGATAGCATGTAAGATCCCTGCCCTAAAAGAATTCCTATTTACATAGCAACTTCCACGGCCTTAGAACATCCCAAAGCACAATATAACCAATTTTTTGAAGTGGTTACGTAAGAAAATGCAGAACCCAACCTTTGCTCAGCCAGGTTGCATGAAAAGCAATGAGATAAATGACCAGATAGTGATCTTGATAAATATTAGTTAGGACGCCTTGAGAACTACCCCGCTCTTCTTTGAATAGTGCGATGAGATTTTTTACATCCATTTAAAAGGAAAGTTGGGACCTCAATTGGTATTGCACTGATGTCCTGGAGTAGGGTTTGAGCCCATAAAAATTCTGACTGTGACAAGAGTATTACTACTGAGTCAAGGCTAGTACTTGAACAATATACTTTCTCCTCCGGCACTAATCTCAAAACCTCATAAGCGTAAAAGGACTTCATCTATTTCCACAGGAAGGTAGGGCTTAGGAACAGGTGTTGGCATTTGGTGTTGGCCTTCGAGCCTGCTCTGCCATTCGATAAGATCATGACTGTTCTGTTGTGATCTCAACACTACTTTCCTGCTATTCCCAATTATCCTTGACCCCTTGTCTATCAAAAATCTATTTAACTCAGCCTTGACCCACTCTCCATAGCTTTCTGGGGAAAGAGAATTCCACCTACTAATGACCCTCAGAGAAAAATATTCTCATCTCCATCATAAAAAGGGAGACCTCTTGTTCTTAAACTGTGTCCCTTAGTTCTAGTCTCCGCACAAAAGGAAACATCCTTCTGGTATCCACCCTATCAGAGCCCTTCAGGATCTTTATATGTTTCATTCTTCTAAATTCCAATGGGTATGGACCCAACTTAATCAACCTTTCTTCATAAAATAAGCCCTTCATCCCAGGAGTGAGCCAAGTGAACCTTCTCTGAACTGTTTCTAATGCAATTATATCCTTTTACAAATAAGGAAACCAAAACTGTGCACAGTACTCCAGATGTTGTCTCACCAGTGCCCTCTACAGCTGCAGTAAAACTTACCCTATTTTTATATTCCATTCTCCTTGCAATAAATACCAACATTCAATTTGCATTCTTAATCACTTGCTGTACCTGAATATTAGCTTTTTGTGATTCATGTATCAGGACACCCAGATCCCTCTGTACCAATGAGTTTGGCAATCTCAATCCATTTAAATAGTATACTGCTTTTCTATTCCTCCTGTCAAAGCGGACAAGTTCACATTTTCCCACATTATACTCCATCTGCTAAATTTATGCCCACTCGTTTAACCTAGCTTTTTTCCTTCTCAGACTCTTTCTCTCCTCTTGACATCTTACTTTCCTACCTATTTTGGTGTCATCAGCGAATTTAGCTATCATATATTCGGTCCCTTCATCCAAGTATTTCAGCATATTTCTACTTTTCATTTTGTGCATCCCCCCGCCTTCAGCTCAACATTGACAGCAGTGCTTTCAGCCACCAGAATCCTATCCTATGGAGCAGTATTTACATATGATTAAATATAAAATCAACACAGAGAACATTTACCTTCAGGGGATTTCCCCAGATATTCAAATGATTGTCAGATAGTCAACAGATTCCATTGAGTGCTATAGATTTCTGCAAGCTCATGGCTTGATTTGGATTTTACAAGTTGGCCCATCCGTTCTTAGGGATTCATTAGGTTAAGTGGAATAAGAGACCTTTTTAAAGAGAGAGATTTGCCAATCCCCTGCCATCAAGCATGCCAGAATGTCATTCTGAATATGAGAAGCTAAAAACCAATGGAAATTTCTTTCACGGTTTTCTTCAATAACCTGTGTGTACTGAAAACATCAACCACTAATTTTAGAAAGATCTTAACAATGTTTCTTATTTAGAACATTGTTATGGAACTAAGGATTTAATTAACACCAGTTACTTTATTTGTTTGCTTGTTCATTTAGAGCATTCTTGCACCAGAAGTGTGGGTTGTGTGGCTGGAGATGCTGAATCATACACTGTCTTCATGGAGTTCTTTGATCCACTTATTGAACTTTATCACTATGATTATCAGCAAAGTAGAATGCATAGGAGTGACATGAATCCAGAAAACCTAAAGGTAGCTTCTTAAAATTCATTTTGTCATTTCTACACATTGCATAAGAAAAGAATTAGACATAAAGCAAGAACAGGCTATTCAGCCCATCAAGCAAGCTTGTTTCATAGACAATGCACAATGTTCCTTATCAATGTTTCTAACTTACCTTTTAATTTTGGGTAGAGTTACACGTAAATACTTCAAACCCACAGAAGTAATAAAGCAAAGCTCAACAATAAGTATCAACTCACATCTCCTTGATACCATTTACAGATCATGTGCTACCTGTTACTCTGTTGCTCCCTACACCACCACAACACCATGCCTCCCCCCGCCCCCAACCCCACCCTAATGTCCCGCCAGCCTCGAGTGGCACAAAGACCATTGTCCCATGGGGCAGAATTTTACGCTTGGCGTGCAGGCCCAACACGCCTGAGTGTAAAATGATGCGCAATGACGTCTGGCGAGCGTTCCGACATCATCGCGCCTTCGTGTAATGTTTTGTTCGGTGCGCGCGCGTCAGAGTCGGCTGCGTGCCCACCAATAATTAAAAGGCCTATTAAGGCCATTAACAAGCTAATTAAATTCAAATTTACGTTGCCCATACAGTTGGCGGGCAGGTGAAAAGGCCAAGCGGCCTTTACATTTTTTTTAGGAAACCTCATCTACGAGCGGGATGAGTTCCCTAAAGCAAATAAACATTAAATATAAACTTTATTTTGGAATTAAAAACATGTCCCATCTCATGTGACAGAGTCACATGAGGGGACATATTTTATTAAATTTTCACTGTCTTTATTAATTTTTTTAAAAAGCGCTTCGATCTCCCTGAGGCAGCTCCATGCCTCAGGGAGATTGAAGTGCTCTTGCGCGTGCATGCACAAACTGCGTGCCAGGCCCAGCTCTCCCTCCTCCTCCCGTCCGCCCGCGTGAAATCACTGAGCAGAGCCCATTGAGGCGACGGTTGGCTGGCTGACCACCCGCCTGAGGACCCCCGCTAAGGGGAAAACCATGGTGTACTTGATCATCTTAGGCATTATTCTTCCCTATGGTCTTTAATCCTTTCAAAATCAGATGGCTGTTATGCTTTTTGAGGAAGTTAGTAAACACTGTTTTAACTGCATTTGCTGGAAATCTGTTCCACATATTTAGAGGCTGTGTTGAAATAAATTCTTCAGATCTCAAACCTTACAAAATCATGAAAGGAGACAGAAAAAGGCTGGCTGCACCATCACCTCACTGTGCATCAATGTTAAAAATCTAATTTTCAAATGCCTCCATACCTTAGCAACCTCCTCCAGCCACACAGCCCTACCCTCATTCTCTGCTCTTCCAACCCTGGACAACAGCACATATTTCCTTTCCTCTATTCCATCATCAATGGAAAAGCCATCAGCCATCTTGCTCCCACATTCCAGAATTCCTTCCCTAAATCCTTTGTCCTGCTACACCTCTCCTCACCTTCAAAAGCACTGTCGAAAGAACCTCCTTACCAGCACCTCTGTCAACTTCCCTTATTCTATTTTACTTCTGAACCCCAGCTGTCAAGTAACACTTTGCTACATTAAACGTGCAATACTGTGATTTACTGTTGAAGACATCAGTCTTCCTCTTTGTTCCTATTAAAGAGAAATAACATTTACAATGGCCATTTAATTTTCCAGTGACATTTTCAAAAACTATTCCTTAACCATTCAAACTCTCCTCTATACTTAATGATACATTGGCCTGAATTTTTCAGGTGACGGGCAGGCTCGGCTGGAGCAGGCATTTGCGGAGCCAATCACCACCCGCAATTAAGGCCCACCCAACGTAAGACATGGGCCGTAGCGCTCAGTGCTATCTGTGCGGGCAGGGGGGGAGAGGAGAGAGAGTCGAGGCCAGCGCTCTTTTGCGTGCATGTACAGAGCTGCTTCAGGGAGATTGAATCGTTGTTGTAAATAAGAATAAAAGGTTCAAAAATGTATTTAAATATGTCCCCTCATGTGACTGTGTCACATGAGATGGGACATGTTTTTATATTTATGAAAATTTTTATTAATTAATAAAAGCTCATCCTGCTTGTGGATGAGGTTTCCTAAAAAACGCAAAGGCCACTTGGTCTTTTCACCTGCCGCCAACATTAAGGCTGGATGGGCAACGTTAACAATCACCTTAATCAGTTCCTTAATGGTCTTAATAGGCCGTTTACATATCGGCGGGCATACAGCTGACTCCGGGGCGCGCCCGCCGAATGAAACATCGTGATGATGTTGGGATGCACAGCTGACGTCACCACTCGTCATTTTATGTGTTGGCGTGTCAGGCCCACCGACTGAAAAACCCTGGACAATATTTCATATCTAATCCTTTCACTGTCTTGGTCTCTTTTCAAATGTTAGCATCCTTTTCTTGTATTTGGAGAATATGTTACCATTTGTGCTATAATTGTAGAATATTTGTTATTTTTACATTTTTTAAAATTGAGGGTTTCTATTGATAGTATAGAAGTTCCATTTTAGTGATGTCACTGCTAGAACCCTGCATGCACAATTTGAGTTGCAGTGCATGTGTCAAGTGACGCAGAGCCAACAGACCTGACTTATACTTCCGACTCCACGTACTGTTCTCTAGTTAGTGAAGTCAACAGCCTCTGCTCACATGTGAAAGGTTAGAAATTAAATTTAAAACTTTTCAGAAAGTCCAGTTTCTAACTTTGCTTCATTCTTTGCAGCTATACTACAGTTGGTGCATAGCTGAAGAAGTACCCAAATTCTTCCTGGAGGAATCTCATTGTTTGTCCACATGAAGTCACATCCAAATTATACTTGCATTAATGCAAGCCAAAATGACTTCAGGCCAAAGTAAAATTTGTAGTATTACCGAACCATGAAATATGGATGACAGTGTACAACGACAGTAGCTCCATGAACATTACATTGAATCTACGGATTCAGATCATTATTTCTATATCCCTAGTGTCCAATAATTACCAACAATTGAATGGTTAGCTAATAAAAGATTTGTAATTATTTATTACTCTTTCCCCTGCAGGGTGGAGCTGATTTAGATGGACAGTATGTGTTGACCTGTCAAGTGAGTGCAGGACGCAATGTGGATGATTTTTCTTTTCCGCCACACTGTAGTCGTGGAGAAAGACGTGCGCTTGAAAAACTTGCAGTAGAGGGTGATTTATTTTTGTTTATTCAACACTGCAGAAGATGGATATAACATAAAAGTTAACATAAAACTCTAGAATTATCCATGTTTGAATCCCTCCAATCAGATTTTCACCCTTCACTGCACCAAAAGTCACAAATGACATACTGTGTGACTATGACAAAGGTAACCCATTAATCCCTCCTTATTCTTCTCAACCCGTCTGCAGCCTTTGACATGGTTGATTACACCATCCTCCTTCAACGCCTCCCCATGTTGTCCAGCTCCTTTGGACTGCTCTCCCTGGTTCCATTCTTATCTATCTAATCATAGACAGAGTGTCACCTGCAGTGGCTTCTCTTCTTGCTCCCATGCAATTATCTCTGATGTCTTTCAAGGATGTATCCTTGGTCTCCTCCTATTTCTCATCTATATGCTGCGCTTGGTGACTTCATCCAAAAATACAGTGTTGATATTTAAATATGTGCTGCCAACAACCAGCTCTACCTCACCACCACCTCTCTTAACTTCTCCATTATTGCTAAATTATTGGACTGCTCATCTGATGTCCACTACTGGATAAGCAGAAATTTCCTCCATTAAAATATTGGGAGGACTGAAGCCATTGTTTTTGGTCCCCACTCCAAACTCTGTTACCTAACTACCGACTTCCTCTCCCTGGCAACAGTCTGAGGTTGAACCAGGCCGTTCATAACTTTGGTGTCATATTTGACTCCAAAATGAGCTTTTGACCACATATTTGCAACATCACTAAGGCTGCCTTAAATGGATTAAAATGGGTAGCTAGCTTTTTATTCTTTTTTAACTGGTGCAGACACAATGGGCTGAATGGCCTCCTTCAGTACTGTAACTTGTCTATGGTTCTGTCTTATTCTGGCCTCTTGAGCATCATTGAATTTAATCACTCCACCATTGGTGGCCACACCTTGAATTGTCAAGATCCGAAACTTTGGAATTCCCTCCCTAAATCTTGCTTTCCTACCCAACATTTTTGATCATCTGACCTCATATGTCCTAATATGGTTCAGTGTCATATTTTAGTTTTGAGGTGCTATATAAATATCCTAAATAATGGCAAATGAATCAACCTGGCACATAAAACTACCTATTTCTCCGGCCCCAAAAATCATGTTTTGCGTATACTCGATATATAAGTTGACTTTGTCCTTTTCAGCCATGACATGTTATACTCACATTAGTAGTCAGCCTCAATTTTTCATCCCATAAATGTACCTTATAACTGGATGCAAGGGATTAAACAGGAGATATGGGCTGTGTTGCGAAGATGCACTGGAGTTTAAGATGTGTCCACTCTTTGGGTTGGATACCAAAGACATTTCAAAATGGTGACCACCCACACCGGCAGTTCACTTTTATACTTGGAGTATAAGTTGACCACGGTTTTTGGAGGGACTTTTCAAGGCTTCAACTGTCGACTTATATGCTGACTTATACTGTATAAGTTGTTGTTTTGCTCCATCTTTAGCATTCTCTAAATTATTGAGTGAATTGAATTCTATCACCATCTAGTGGGAAAACACTATAGCTGTTTCACATGTTATCACAATAGAAAGGACAAGCAGCTATTGATGATCCATCAGCAGTAGCTTCTGAAAATAACACAAGGCTTTGTGCTATTTTTAATCAGCTGCCGTTCAAAGAATAGTCAGGATGCTGATGAAACATTCATTCCCATTTGTTCTGTCTGGAGATTACGATCTCTCTACATTCATCAGCTATTGCACTATGAAAAGATCTTGTTGGGCTGCTATTGCGTTGTGCTGGAATTTTCATTGTTTATGAATTACTAATTCAACCCACAATTTAACATAAATCATGAAACATGGATCCATAATTCACCTAATGAATATTATCTATCAGATTTGTGGTAAGCGAAATCCACTTAAGTGCAAATGATTTATGTTAGAATCCATTCAATGTATATTTTAAAATGATGAATTTCATCCCTATTTTTGACTTGGCTTGTATGAAACTCCATCCTTACAAGTTGTATTTAAATACAAGAGACGATCCTATTGATAACAAATTAGTCCTAGTATTAATTTTCTTCTTTGTTATGAAGTATCCTATGATCAGATAATGTCTGTCAAATGGGATGTAAAATGGTTCAATTTAAAAAAAGAGTTTTCCCTTTATCCTGGTCAATATTCCTCCCTTAAGCAATGTGACCAAGCTTTTGTGGAATCTTGATGCGCACAATTTGGTTTACATACATATCAACAGTGACTACACGTCGAAACAAACTCATTGGTTGTGAAGAGTTTGGGACATGCTAATAGGGTGCTTATACCTTTTTCCTTAGTCTTAATCTGCCTATCCACCTTAGAGCATGAAACATCATGTTCCCAAAACTAGCTTCAATGTTTTTGATTTTTAGCTTTCTTCCTCCCTCATTCCTCACACGAGATTCACTGGCTGCCCATCCAACCCTGTGAAAGTCCTTTCTACATTCCCTGATGCCATTCAAGAAGACAGCATACTGTTCTGAACTTCCAGTCACACCCTCAGCCATAACTGTCTATACCAATCATTAAGCCTTCCTCTCGGAGTACCTGTCTGCAATGTTCACTTGTTACCAGGTAGCACAATGCTTCATTGGGTTGTGATTTATATAGTTTATATCAGCCCTCTTGTTTCCTCAGAAACAGTCTCCAGAAACTGAGCCTCAACCAACCATCTTACATTCTAGACCAGAGAATGATCCCATCCTATCTGCCTGGCTCTTTTCCACTTTGTCCATAAATAGAATTATGGGGAGATGGTGGCATAGTGCTAATCTCACTGGACTGGAAATCCAGAGGCCCAGGCTAATGCTCTGGGGACATGGGTTTAAATCCCATGATGGCAGCTTGTGGAATTTTAAATTCAATTGATAAATCTGAAATTGAAAGCTGGTCTCAGTGATGGGGTTCATGAAACCATTGTTGATTGTCATAAAACCCTATCTGGTTCACTAATGTCCTTTAAGGAAGGAAGTCTGCTGTCCTTACCTGGTGTGGCCTACATGTGACTCCAGACCCACTGCAATGTGATTGACTCTTCATTACCCTCTGAAATGGCTAGCAAGCCTCTTAGCTTAAGGGCAATTGGGGATGGGCAAAAACTGCTGGCCTTGCCAGCGACACCCATACCCCATAAAAGAATAAAAAAAGAATTGTATACATTGAAATTACAACACAGAATTGAGTCTATTTGCCTGACCAGTCCATGTTGATGTTCATCCTTCTCACAAGCAAGTAGTCCTAATCCCAATAGTCCACTCTTCCCATATCCACTTTTCTTCAATCTATCTAACATATTCTTAAATATTGATATAGTCATTTCTTCAATCAGTAATCTCAACAGTGCATTCCACAGCCTCAGAATCCTCTGTGTAAAAATATTTATCTTGCTTTTTGTCCTAAATCTCTTACATTTAATCTTATATCTATGTTCGTCTCGTTCTAAATCCCACAATCACTTAAAAATGTCTGTCCTATCTTCTCATAATTTTAAATACTTTTCCATCTCTTCTGTTCTAACAATAACTTCCTCAATTTTACAAGCCTTTCTTCATATTTGTATTTTCTTACACCAGGCAACATTTTATTTACTCTGTGCTGCACTGTCTCTATTACCTCAACATACTTCCTGTAGAATGGAACTCAAAATTGCAACTGTCGTCTTACTAAGGTTTTATGTAGATTTACCATTATGTCCCTATATTTGTCACTCTACCAAAATTATTAAAATCTTAGATACCACACCCTGTTGCTGACTCAATTTATATATGCTTTCTGCTCAAACTGTCCAGACATGCCCACCCTACAGCACATCTTTTGCAACAGAAGCTCAAATCAGACCCAGTATTTTTATTGTAAACCAGAGTAAATAGTAATGGATAGATGCCTGTACTGAACATAAGACCATTCAATTGAAGAATGACACCATTTTTCAAGCCTATCAATAAGGTTGCTATCTCTTATTCTTGATTATGATAAAAAACATTTGCTATTATTTCCATTCAGTTATGTCAATGGCTGTTCTGAACCAACTTTTATTGTTTGCTATGCTGTCTTTTATTTTATTCATTCATGGGATGTGGGTGTTGCTGGCTGGACCAACATTCATTGCCCTTGTTCAGAGGGCATTTGAGAGTCAACCACATTGCTGTGGATCTGGAGTCACATGTAGGCCAGACCACCTAAGGACAGCAGATTTCCTTCCCTAAAGGACATTAGAGAACCAGATGGGTTTTTACTACAATCAGTAATTGCAGCAGCACAGCCTTCCTTCATGTCATAACTTCTGACTTGTGTCAAGAGGTTAAGCTATACACTGGCACTACCACTAACCAGCTAATGATTTTTCTATTTAACCGATTTTTGTCCAAAATACCAAATTACAAAATCCTCCTCCTCCTTCAGGTATGATGCTCTGAGAGGGTGTAGGCAACAATGGACTTCCATTGGATTGATCCATGGTTAGGCCTGGCACAGTACTGAAGTGGCTTGCCATTGCCTTCTTCAGTATTGCAGCCATTGCCTTCTTCAGTATTGCAGACCAAGAAACTCTCCTGCTCGTCACTGCCTGCCTTCAGGCATGTTGGAAGGATTTATGGGCTGATAATCAACTTGTTTGGCCACATTATGAATGCACTTTCCTTGGCCATCAAGTCCTGAAGTGGAACTTGAACCTGGAGCTCCTGGCCCAGCGATAGGGATCGTACCACTGCACCACAAGAGCTCCTAATTACAGAATGCGCTTTGTAATTACATATATTATTCTTTTCACTATTTCTATTCTTACTTCTATCCTTTGACAAAAAATTATGTGTTATAACTGAATAGTTTTGATTTCCACGTCACTGCTGGTATTTTTGACCCAGTCCTTTTGGTTTCTTTGTGATTTGCCTTAGGAGGCTTCTGAAATTGTGTTTGTTATGAAAGGAAAAACTTGGAAACTCGCCAATTTCCCTGCAGTGCACAGAACATATGCTGACAGCAGCAAGCATTCCCTTTCTACAACAAAGTCTTGTGTTTGCTGTTGCCACTAAGTTAATGCCAGCCATACTGCAAAGCTTGGATTGAAAGTGATAGAACCAACAGAAATGGCTTCTTTGATTTTCCACGCTGTAATCAATGAACATAGGACTGCGAAACAGCTACAATGGTTGTCTGCTTTACACCTCTTGGTGTGTGTGGGAGGGGTCAGTGTCAGGGACTGAGGAAAATAAACTATGGTGCATTTTGTTTGCATTATTGAGATGTTGCACGAGGGTATCCTAAATTATGCCAACATATTTTCATCAAAATGTGAAAATTATCATGTGCCATTGAATATAAATGTTTTTCCCCCAAAGGAAATAGATAATTGCAATTGCACAGACTGCTTACTAAGTTTGCTTTAAATTAAAGAAAGACTTGCACTGAAAAAGTGTCTTTCACAACCATCAGATGTCACAAAGTACTTTACAACCAATGAAGTACTTTAACAGCCAATTTGGGCACAGAAACTCCAACAAACACCAATGTAATAATGACCAGATAATCTGTTTTTTTGTAATGTTGAGGGATAAATATTGGCCAGAACAGCAGGGATGTCCACCTGAAAGGGCAAACAGAGCCTCAGTTTAATGTTTCATCTGAAAGCCAGCATCTCGGACAGTACAGCACTCCGATTCAGCCTTGATTTTTGTGTTGGATAGGTAACTAAAACATTTTTTACTTGATTTATTTGGAGCAAAAAGCATATAAAATCATGAGCTCTCTCTCCTGTATTATCTATCTTAATGAGACCTATTTTCAATTACTTTCTCCTAACAAATTATAACCCGTAGCCTTCAATGCGTTAGATGGTGAATTTAAGGGAACTTATCACTCGCTGAAGAACTTGAGTGAGGAGGAACTTCAGAGACTGACCACTGCTGGAATTCTTACTGATAACCTTATTTCTCCATTGATGCTTTCATCTGGTATGGCCAGGGATTGGCCAGATGCACGGGGTGTCTGGTGAGCATGTTTGGTTTAAACTTAAATTGTTTGTCAAGTACAGTGGAATAGTACATTGCAACTGATGCATCCTCAGCTCAGCTTTATCATGTTACTGACTTTCTGATCTTGATTGTTCTGAGGCACTGAAGTCATATACCAATTACAAGTGAACTAAAGCATGCTGCTTCTTGTGTTGGTATTTCACAGTAGCACTAAGAGATTGATGAGCAAAAAACCCTTAACTACAAAATACCTGTGGTGTGGAGAGACAAGTATAGTGAAGGGTGAAGAAAGGAATCAAAGGGAGATCTGGCTTCAGACTGGTCTCATCTAATATCAGGATGGGAGGGGCTTGGCTGGCCATCACTTTGACCATAAGGTGCATAGAAATAAAAATTTACATGGTTTTCGAAAAGGAGAAAACCATCCACACGAGGCAGTTTGTGCAATTTGCAATCTGGTGGTAATCCCACCCAGGGCCATTTTCAGGAGGCCCTATTAAGTCCCAATCAGGCATTTAGCTATCTGGCTGTCGGGCTTCCTGGCTCCTCTGAAGGGGATTCCACCCCCATTGGACACCCTGATGCAGGCCAATCAGAGTAGCACTGCAGTGCACCTACACCAGGGATTGATGATGGAGCCCAAGGAAATGGGTGAGTGGGGCAGGTTTGCCGGGGTCAAACAGGAAAGTCCCGGTGAGGTTTGGAATGCGGCTCAACTTAAAGAGCAGATGGAGTCTTTGGGTCCCTCTGTTCTCAACGGTGGGTGTCTCCATCAGGCACAAAATGCCTGGTAGGGAGGGACACCCCAGCCAGGCCCCAAGCCTACTCAACAGGTTTTTCCTGGGGATAGGCCCATGTCGTGTGGTCCCTGCCTGCCACTGGTTAAGTTTAAACTTAAAGGACTCAATTAGCATCTGGGCAGGAAGGCTGCTCTTGAGCCTTCCTGCCTTGTGCTAAATCAGAGCAAAGCTTGAAGGCACTGGGATCTTCAAGGCGCCCCTGCCCACCTGACTGCATGGCACCTGCACCTACATACATCACCCCCTCCCCAACCTAGCCCCATCCAGTGGCTGAGGCATTGCATTTTGCCCAATGTTTCAGCCCGATGACTCTTCTTAATTATTTGTTTTGCTGGTTCATTTTAAGACAGCATCCTGTTACTAAGAACAAAACTGAAGTTTCTGTGGTGATCTGTAACTTTGATCCTTATGAAGAGGAATGTACTTTGTTTGTGACAGCCAGAGACTGAACAGATAGATAACAACCTCAATACACCTTGAAAAGTACTATGAGTGGTTTGCTTGTGTGGGGGAGAAATTAACATGGTTTAATAAACAATAAATAGTCACATTCTATCCATCCTTTTACATTTGGAACATATATTGGAGCAATTTTACATGGAACAATGTAGTGTTAGTCCAACATCTCTGTTTTGGCAAGGGAACCTACTTTGATAATACTAATAAATTAATATTGTTTTGAATTATACTTTTGCACAAATAGAAATGAAGGGATAATACTCTGTAAATGGACAAATTTGTTTTGTACATAGCAATCCGTCATAGTGCTTAGCAAGTTAATTGAAATATTCATATGCAGTGATGCACTGATCGTAGAAAGTTACTATTGATTGTTCAGATAGAAATTACTTTGGTTCCTTTAACCCTTGTGCAGTTCAAGGGAGCATGGCACCACATACACAATTATAAATTTATGTTCTGCAGGCATAATGATATGAAGAATTTTATTGTCTGGGTCAATAAAGAAGACCATCTTCGCTTTACTTCTAAGCAACAAGGAGGAAATATGAACCAAGTTTTTACACGTTATTGTTCAGGTCTTAAAAAGGTATGTAATAACTTGCATATTCTGAACACACATTAATTTTCAAAAAAGATCAATTGAAAAATAGATGTAAAATGCTACAGATACTTGAAAACTGAAATAAAACTGTGCGTTAAGTTGCCAGCAATAAGATACAGAAAATTCTGTTTTTTTTTCTATCTGGCAGAAATGCCTGCTGGATATCATAAGTTTACCCTTTGGAATGGTAAGATAATTAGAGGACAAATTACACCAGTGTGCTCTTCAGCACTTCCCAAGAATTAGCTAGAGGTTTGTTGGAAGTAGCTTATGTACTCTCCATTTGGATCAGTGTATGTGACTGGAAGAAATTAAAATGGAAATAAAATTAAGGATGAAAAACAAGGAGAGGTACAATGCAGATGGAATTTCTTCACTCCTTTCTGCTCATTCTCAGCCAAATGGTATAGTGCCAAACAAAGACTTGGTATCTTCCTGGTAGAAAGGGAGGGAATGTTTGCCAGGCAACTCATTTCCTTCTAGTAGAAATTGGTAGAATCTGGGAATCCAGTCTCACCAGAAAGGAGGAATAGGCAGCAAAAAAATCAGACAGCAACACCCCCTCAAAAATATGATGTATACAAGAGAGCATGTTTGTGATGCTGAACGTCATGGGATGCATGGGCACACCACCACCTGCAAGTTCCCCTTCGAGTCACTCACTATCCTGACTTGAAACTATATCGCCGTTCCTTCACCCTTGCTCAGTTAAAATCCTGGAACTCCCTCCACAACAGCACTGTGGATTTACCTACACCATTTTGACTGTAGCAGTTCACGAAATCAGCTCACCATCACCTTCTCAAGGGCAATTAGAGATGGGCAATAAAAATGCTGGCCAAGCTAGTGAGGCACACTTCCCGTGAAAGAATAAAAGAAACCAAATAGCCATTACTTAACTGGATTTAGAAATTAACCTGGTGTTTGAAGGGGGGAACTTGTCACAAGAGAACTGTAGTTTTTTTGTTTGTTGAGGACTAGCATTGAGTCACACATCTTTAAAAGATGGAGAGCTAACTGTGGTTGTTGATTTAGCTTGAAGAAATATACCATCAGAAAAACCACCCCTTCATCTGGAAAGACAATCTAGGTTATGTGTCAACCTGCCCTTCGGATCTTGGCACTGGTTTGCGGGCAAGTGTCCACATTAGGCTGAAGTACGTCAGTAAACATAAGAAGTTCGGTGAGGTCTTGCAGAGATTACGTCTGGAAAAAATTTTTACTGGTATTGTATTAGAATAAAACATTTTTATATAAAATTACTAATGTAACTAACTATTTGAACAAAAAGAAAAATGATGAGTGACACCAAATTCTGAATACATTAGTAAACAACTTAACACTTCTGCATTTCATGTGTTAAGTTCATGCTACCTCACCATAATATACTAACCTCTAGCTTTCTTTTCGTTCAAGACAAATACATTTCCATATGGTTCTTCCATTTCTCAAGCTGCTGTCTTGTCTATGTACCTTTTTGTTTACTCAATACCCTAACGTATCCATTTATGTATCATGCCAAACCATATACATATACAAAGCTGGGATGTATGTTTTATTCTCCAAGCAAAGTATTAAAGCAGTCCATGTCCAAATGCAGCAAGATTTGGACAATATCCAGTCTTGGGCTGACAAGTGGCAAGTAACATTCGCACCTCACAAGTGGCAGGCAATGACCAACTCCAACAAGAGAGAATCCAACCATCACCCCTTGATGTTCAATGGCATTACCATCATTGAATCTCCCACTATCAATATCCTGGGGGTTACCATTGACCAGAAACTGAACTGGATTAGCCACATAAATACTAGGAATCGTGTGATGTTTAATTCACTTCTTGACTCCCCAAAGCCTGTCCACATCTACAAGGCACAAGTCAGGAGTGTGATGGAATACTCCCCACTTGCCTGGATGAGTGCAGCTCCCAGAACACACAAGAAGCTTGATACTGTCCAGGACAAAGCCGCCCGCTTGATTGGCACCACATACACAAACGTTCACTCCCTCCACCACTAACGCACAGTAGCAGCAGTGTGTATCATCTACAAGATGCACTGCAGGAATTCACCAAGGTTCCTTAGAAAGCATCTTCCAAACCCATGACACTACCATCTAGAAAGACAAGGGCAGCAGATAGATGGGGACACCACCACCTGAAGTTCCCCTCCAAGTCACTCACCATCCTGACTTGGATGTCTTTTCACTATCACTGGGTCAAAACCCTTCCTAACAGCACTGTGTGTGTACCTACACCACATGGACTGCAGCGGTTCAAGAAGGCAGCTCACCACCACCTTCTCAAGGGCAACTAAGAATGGGCAATAAATGCTGGCCCAGCCAGCGAAGCCCACATCCCGGGAATGAATAAAAAAAATACAGCAACTTGATGCCTTTCAATGTTGAGGTAGACAGTGAGATGCCATTTTTATGAAGCTAATGGCGGTGTGGCTCATCTCAAACAGCAACTTCTGGATTTCTACTTTAAACTGCACATCGGCCTCTCGCTCTTAACAGTGTGCATAAATAATTGAGTTCCATTAGCCTCATTGTTATTTTGACAGCAAATTATGGCCCAATGTCTCTAATTATTACACCATTACTTCCAAAAAATGTTTGCTGAATTTATTTTGACTTCCTGTTCACTTTTATAGACTCTCCTGTTATAATCATTGAAACAGTCGTTATATTTATTAACTTAACTTTTGTACTCACCTTTCCTGTAGGTTCTGTAGATTCTTCTGTTGAAAGTGACGTCTGGGATATTTCCAACGCAGACAGAATTGGTTTCTCAGAAGTTCAACTGTTGCAGTTGGTAGTTGATGGCATTAAACTGCTGATCAACATGGATAAATATATAGAACATGGAATACCTATTGACGACCTTTTTCCTTCTCAGAAGTAGATGGATTTACATGAATAATTATGATACAGCACATATAATAGTAAATATTAAGTTACATAGTGGGATGGAAACTATATTTTCCTCACAAAGGAAGGGATTCTTACAAGTTATTTTGAGAGCGTGTAACAAAAATAAATGTTTTGTAATAGGCTGTTAAACACTAGGATTTTCCTGTAAACTGAGCCAAATAAACAAAACTGAATAAAAATAATATGTTGATACAAAGTAACTTATGCCTCTGAAATAAAGCATTAATTTACAAATGAGAACATGGCACTAGTGTGCACCATCAACAAGATGTACTGCAGGAACTCACCAAGGCTGCTTAGACAGCACCTTCAAACCCATGACCGCTACCATCCAGAAGGACAAGGGCAGCAGACAATGGGCTAGGATTTTCAGCTCGGCATGCGGGCGCGCGCTCAACATGCCCGAGTGTGAAATAGTGCACGATGATGTCAGGCGAGCACCCCGTCACCGCAAACTCGCGCAATATTTTGGCTAGCAGGCGTGCACGAGTCAGCAGCACACCCGCTGACAATTAAGAGGCTTATTAAGGCCCTTAAGCATGTAATTAAGCTGAATTTTTTGCTGCTTGGTCAACCTTCTGGTTGGCGGCCCTTACATTTTTTGCGAAACCTCATTCACAGGTGGGATGAGGTTTCCTCCAGTAAATAAAAAAAAACATTTTTTAACTCATTTTTAACATGTCCCTCTTTATGTGACAGAGTCACATGTGGGGACATGTTTATTTTACTTGTTGATTCTTCATTTTTCATTTAAAAAATCTTCAGCTCCCTGAGGCAGCTCTGTGCCTTCAGGGAGCTTTCAGTGAATGCAACCCTGCGCATGCACAAACTTCAGCACTCGCTCTCCTCCTGCCCCATCCCAGCAGCGCTGAGGCTCTCAGTGCACATTTCACGCTGGCTGGCTGTTAATTGGCCAGCATGAAATCACAGTCAGGGCCCGATCAAAGGTGGCAGACCATTTTGCGGCTGCTCCCTGGCCGGCCCACCTGACAAGGGGAAAATCCTGCCCATGGGAACAACAACACCTGGAAGTTCCCCTCCAAGCCTCTCAACACCCTGACTTGGAAATATATCACCGTTCCTTCTCTATTGCTGGGTCAAAATCTTGGAACTCCCTTCCTAACAGCACTGTGGATGTACCTACACAATATGGACTGCAGCAGTTCAAGAAGGCAGCTCATCACTATCTTCTCAAGGGCAATTAGGCAATAAATACTGGCTTAACCAGCAACGCCCACATCCCATGAATGAATAAAAAAAATGGTGTTACACACTGATGATGTTACATTTTTAGACGTCAATGCTTTTGAATTTTCTGTACTCAGGTCAGCATCCAACATTAGGAATGTTAAATCTTAAATAACATTCAAAAAATGGATACATGTTGACAAGGTTAGGCTTTGAGAATTCTAACAAGGTGATCTCCATAAAAAAACCTACGTTCTCCAATTGGTTTCTTTCTCCAATTTACTCTATTTTTGAAATAAATAATTCCCTTCTGACAATTTCATGGGTCCCAAGTACCTTTACGAACCTCACCTAAGTGACCATTATTCATGTGTGTCCCGTGACAGTTAAATGCAGCAAACTGTTTAACTGCAGGCTGAAATATTTCACCAAACATCATTGACACTTCCAGCAAGGATTGCTGTGTAGTTACCTGAAGCAGAAATTCTGGCCAGTTTACTATAGACCAGGCATGTGAAGCCATTTGTTGCACCCTTACCACTGCCTTGATAAAGGGCTTCTTAGCACAGTTTAGTTTCTGGAGGGTAAGGGTTCATAACCAGAAGTCATGGTCCACATTGGCACCAATGATATAGGTAGAAAAAGGCATGAGATCCTTTAGGCTGAGTTTAGGGAGTTAGGAAAGAGGTTAGCGAGCAGGACCTCAAAGGTAGTAATCTCTGGGTTACTCCCAAATCCACGTGCTAGTGAGTATTGAAATAGGAGAAAACACTAGATGAATGTGTGGCTGGAGAAATGGTGCAGGAGGGAGGGCTTCAGATTTCTGGGGCATTGTGGCCGGTTCTGGGGAAGGTGGGATCTATACAAGCCGGACAGTCTACACCCGAACAGGACCAGGACAAATGTCCTTGCAGGGAGATTTGCTAGTGTTGTTGGGGAGGGTTTAAACTAGACTGCCAGTGGGATGGGAACCTGAGGGCAGATTCAGATAGGACAAATTCAGAGCAGGGAGCGGGAGACAGAAAATTAGCCAGTAGCTCTGCAAGACAGAAAAAGCAAAGGTTAAAAAGTGTACAGCTCAGGAATTTGGCAGCGTTAAAAGGTATATATTTAAATGCAAGGAGTATAGCAAAAATAAAGCCGATGAGCTGAGGGCACAGTTAGACATATGGCAGCATGATATCATAGTTATAACAGAAACTTGTCTTAAAGAGGGGCAAAATTGGCAGCTCAACATCCTTGGATATAGGGTGCTCAGACAGGATAGAGAGGAGGGTAAAATGGTGGGGGTGTAGCATTATTGATTAAATAATCAATTACAACTGTGAGGAGGGATGATATACTAAATTAATCATCAAATGAGGGCATATGGGTTGAGCTCAGAAATAAAGGGGCAGCGACACTACTAGGAGTGCACTATAGATCCCCAAAGAGTGAGGGAGATAGAAGAGCAAACATGTAGGAAAATTCTGAGTACAAAAACAAGAGGGCAATAATAGTTCAGGGCTTCAACTACCCTAGTATCACTGGGATACGAACAGTGAAGGGCACAGATGTCAAATAATTCTTCAACTGCATTCAAGAGAACTTATTTAACCAGCATGTAAGAAGCCTAATGAGAGGGAGCGCAATTCTAGATTTAGTCTTAGGAAATGAAGCTGGGAAAATGGATGAAGTAGCACTGGGTGAATATTTTGGAGACAATGACCAGATTTAGCATAATTATGGAAAAGGATAAAGATAGAACAGAAGTTCTATCCTCATCAATCCTCCTTGTTACTTCCTCAAAAAATTCAATTAAGTTAATAAGACATGACTTTCCCTTAACCAAACCAGGCTGACTATCCCTGATTAATCCTTTCCGAAAATTCTAAACTGGGGAAAGACAAATGTTATGAAGTTGAGAGACGATCTGGTGAAAATGGACTGGTTAAAGCTACTTGAAGAGAAATCAGTGAGACCAGTGGGAGGCATTCAAAAGCAATATTACGAACAGAGTGTGGACATGTCCCCACAAAGGAAAAAGTTGGTACTACCAAACCTAGAGCCCCTTGGTTATCTAGGAGCATACAGGGTAAGATAAAGAAAAAGAAAACTTATGACAGTTACAAAAAATTAATATATTAGAAAGCTTAGAGGAGTATAGAAAATATAGGGGTGAAGTAAAAAATGAAATCCGGGAAGTAAAGAGAGGATATGGAAGAATATTGGCAGGTAAAATCAAGGAAAACCCAAAGATGTTTTATCAGTAAATTAAGAGCAAGAGGATAACATCCTCTTTCAGGGATGTACAAGGCAACTTACGTATTGATGTAGAAGATGTAGGCAGGGTTCTTAATGATTACTTAATCTGTCTTCAAAAGGAAAGGGATGAATCAGACATTCTAGTTAATGATGAAGGGTTGTTTAATGTTGTTTAAAAACGGTGCAAGAGATAAGCCAAATTATAGGCTGGTCAGTCTGTCTTTAGTGGTAGGCAAACTATTAGAATCAATTCTGAGCCACCATAAACTGCCACTTGGAAAGGATTAATCAGGGATAGTCAGCCTGGTTTGGTTAAGGGAAAGTCATGTCTTATTAACTTAATTGAATTTTTTGAGGAAGTACCAAGGAGGATTGATGAGGATAGTGCAGCAGATGTGGTTTACATGGATTTTAGTAAGGCATGTGACGAGGTCCCACATGGCAGGCTGGTCAGAAAAGTAAAATCCCATAGGATACAGGGGTATGTGCAGGCTGGATTCAAAATTGGCTCAGTAATAGGAAACAAAGGGTAATGATCAACAGATGCTTTAGCGAATGGAAAGTGTTTTGCAATGGTCTTCCTGAGTGTTGGGTCCCTTGCTATTTGTTGTATATATTAATGATTTGGACTTAAATGTGGGAGACATTTGCAGATGACACAAAAATCAGCCATGTAGTTGATAGTGAAGCGAATAGATGTGGATGCCAGAACTATATCAATGGTTTGAATGAGTGTGTGGAAAAATGGCAAATTGAATTCAACCCAAAAAAGTGAGAGGAAATGCATTTGGGGATGGCAAAGCAGTGAAATACTCCATAAACAGGAGGATATAGAGACGGGTAGAGGAAGTAAGAGACCTTGGAATGTATGTCCACAGGATCCTGAAGGTGGCAGGACAGGTAGATAGGGTGGTAGAGAAGGCGTATAGAATACCTTCCTTTATTGCATGAGGTAATGAATACAAAAGCAAGGAGGTAATGCTGGAACTATCTCAAATGTTGGTTAGGCCACAGCTGGAGTTTTGGTCAACATATTTCAGGAATGACATAATTAGTCTGCAGAGAGTACAGAAGAGATTTATAAGAATGTTGCTGGGGTGGAAAATTATAACTATGAGGAGAGATTAGGTAGGCTAGGGTTGTGTTTCTTGAAACAGAGGAGTCTCGAGGGATGACTTGATCGAGGTATACAAAATTATGAAAACCTAGAGAGATATGAAAGACTTGTTTCCCCTGGCGGAGAGGTAAATTACCAGGGGGTATAGAATTAGTGTGATTGGTAGAAGGATTAGAGGGGATATTCGGAAAAACATTTTCACTCAGAGGATGGCAAGTGTCTGGAATTCGCTGCTTGAATTGGTGGCTGAAGCAGAAACCCTCAGCTCATTTAAAAGGTACCTAGCTCTGCACCTGAAGTGCTGAAAGGCTATGGGCCAGGTGCTGGAAGGTGGAATTAGAATGGGCGGCTAGTTTTTTTTTCAGCCAGCAGACATGATGGGCTGAATTGTCTCTTTCTGTGCCATAATTTTTCTACGGTTTAATGGTTCAAAGGCTGAATATTGAACGTGGGATGTTTCTGGTCTATATAATTTTGATGAGCCACAAATGGGAATTTTAAAAATATCTTATAGTATTCCTGGGTGGGTTGAGGAGCAGAAAGAGTTAACATGAAATCCTCTAATTCCCCCTTGTTTTCTCTTTTTAACAAAAGCTTGAACAAGTAGCTTCAAAAACTGTATTTGAAATGCAAGTCCAAAAGCTCAACTCCTACAGTGTCCAGTCAATATGAACAGAAGTATGAAATTACGTACCAGAAAAATAAAAGTGCACTTTTAAATGAATCTTTTTTTTAATAGAAATTTTCTGGCACTTTTAAATAACATGGTTATTAATAGATGTACAACTGTCAGAAGGGACAGTGGAATAAAGTTAGAACAAATATAAATCTCACTGGGTATCAATTAACAGGTCATGAATTGCACTGAAGACCACAGGTCATTTCCAACATTAAAAAATTATACATAACACATGGTTCTATTGTCAGTTTGAATTCACAACAATCAGGGGACACTTTTTAAACCCCTTCATTGGATCTGGCATCTCAATTAAACAAGGCTTCTTCTGCCAAATTTCTCACATGCCCCATTTTTTGGTTACATTTAGATGTTTTAAATGCTCTTCAATATGCTTAGGTTCAGGGAAGGTTGCAGCATTGGCAGTTTTGAAGGCTTCCCAACGCTCAGCTCTGCGTTGTGCTGCATGACCTCTTTCCTGCTCCACGGTCATCCAGGGTCGGCTCAGCCAGTACTCTGTCTCCCTTTCGATCTCCAGTCTTTTAATTACATTACGCATCATTTGCCAGGTAATTTTTCTAGGCCGTCTGTACTTTCCTATCCACTGTTTGCCTGGAATTCCTTTCCGAAGCAAAAATGCTGTAAGAAACATTTTGCCACAACTTTACCTTGAAAGAAAGAGTAAACATCAACAATTAGAATATAATTTGTAGTTAAATATTAAAAATTAAATACCTTCTTGCATACAAGGGGAATTTAAAAATTACTGAAAAACAAAATAGAAAACGACAGATGTGAGGTTCAGCAATTAACCTGTTAAAGAGACAGCCAACCTGTTAAATCTGAACAGCTGGACAAAAAAACCTCCATACCGGCAAAGTGCCTCAAAGGTTGATCTTACAATTATAAAATGCCTTTTACATTTCCAGAGGCTCCCAAATCACTTTGCAACCAGTTAATGACTCTTGAAATGCAGTCACTGTTGTTATGTAGATAAATGTGGCAGTTCATTTCCACAAAACAAGGTTCTAGAAACAGCAGTGAGATTAAGTGATAATCAGATAATTCACTTCTGAGCCTATTGAAGAAGTAAAAAATGTTTGCATTGACATTGGGAGAACACGCCACTTTCCTTCAGGGCCTTTTATATCCACCAAAGAGGGTGGATAGGACCTATCCAAAAGACACCACCTCCCAGTAATGCTACACTGCCTCAATATTTGTAGTCAAATCCAGGCCCTGGAGTGGGACTTAAACCCATAACCTTCTGACTCAGACGAGATTGCTACCACTGAGGCAAGCTGACACTCAACTTTTACAGTATACTGACAGAATCACTAATTAGGAAATATACTTTGTCAGAAATTTTGAAAACTAGTCCAGTGCTGAGAATTCTTCTGCCACTGGAAACAACAAAATACAGCAATGCTCTAACGTGCTGCCATTTCTTTAGGGAGCCAATTCCAAAATTACATAAACGTTAGTAAAAGAGTTGTAGATAATTATTTGGTCAATTGCCCGGTACATTTATGCTTTTGCAACTGTATTGAAATAAGGTTCTGCTTATAGAGCTAGATGAAGTAAAGGTGGGAGGAAGCTTCTGTGGAGCAGAGACATTAGACCAGTGGGCCAAATAGCAGGTTCAGAGCTGTAAATTTGCTGTAATTATCACAGTGCAACACACTATAATTTTTAACCAAATCAAGTTAATAAGTTTCACAAAATTTGAACCTCTCCAATCAGGCTAACACCTGTGCCACAGTAGTGAAACAGAGCCAATCAAGTCGCAAATGATCCTCTCTGATGGTGGTGCACTAACCTTCGCAACTGCTCTGCAACCTTTGTCATGGCAACCATACCATCCTCCTCCAAGCCCAGTTCAGTCTTTGGACCCTATCACAAACTCTAATCCCTCAACAATACGCCAATACTGGGGAGGCAGTGGCGTAGTGGTATTGTCACTGGCCTAGTAATCAAGAATCCCAGAATAATGCTCTGGGATCCAGGGTTCGAATCCCACCATGCAGATGGTTGAATTTGAATTCAATAAAAATGTGGAATTAACAGTCTAATGATGACCATGAAATCATTGTTGTAAAAACCCATGTGGTACACAAATGTCCCTTTAGGGAAGGAAATCTGCCGCCCTTACCTGGTCTGTACTACATGTGACTCCAGGCCCACAGTAATGTGGTTGACTCTTAAATGCCCTGTTGTATCAAACAACTATGAAGCCTACAAGGAATGAAACCAGACAGACCACTTGGCATTGACTTAGACACCGGAAGGGACAACGGCAAACTCAGCCCTGTCGACACTGCAAAGTCCTCCTTTCTAACATCTGGGAGCTTGTGCCGAAATTAGGAGAGCTGTCTCAGACTAGTCAAACAACAGCCTGACATAGTCATATTCACCAAATCATACCTTACAGATAATGTCCCAGACACCACCATCACCATCCCTGGGTATGTCCTGTCCCACCAGCAGGACAGACCCAGCAGAGCTGGCGGCATAGTGGTATACAGTCAGAAGTCCTCAACATCGACTGCGGACCCCATGAAGTCTCATGGCATCAGGTCAAATATGGGAAAAGAAACCTCCTGCTGATTACCACATACCAGCCACCCCTTCAACTGATGAATCAGTGCTCCTCCATGTTGAACACCACATGGAGGAAGCACCAAGGGTGGCAAGAGTGCAGAATGTACTCTGGGTGGGGGGGCTTCAATATCCATTACCAAGAGTGGCTTGGTAGCACCATCACAGAATGAGCTGGCCGAAACCTAAAAGACATAGCTGCTAGACTGGGTCTGCGGCAGGTAGTGAGGGAACCAACAAGAGGGGAAAACATTCTTGACCTTATCCTTACCAACCTGCCTGCCATATATGCACCTGTCCATAACTGTATCAGTAGGAGTGACCTCCGAACAGTCCTTGTGGAGATGAAATCCTGTCTTCACATTGAGGGTACCCTCAATGATGTTGTGTGGCATGAACACCGTGCTAAAAGGGATAGATTTCAAATAGAACTAGAAACTCAAGACTGGGAATCCATGAGGTGCTTTGGATCATCATCAGCAACAGAATTGTACTCGAACACAATCTGTAACCTCATGGCCTGACATATCCCACAGTCTACCATTACCACCAAGCCAGGGGATCAACCCTGGCTCAATGAAGAGTGCAAGAGGGCATGCCAGTGCAGCACCAGGCATACCTAAAAGTGAGGCATCAACCTGATGATTCAACAACTGTACTATTTGTGTGCCAAACAATGTAAGCAGCATGGGATAGACAGAGATAAGCAATCCCACAACCAATGGATCAAACCTAACCTCTGCAGTCCTGCCACATCCAGCTGTGAATGGTGGTAGGCAGTTAAACAGCTCACTGGAGGTGGCGGCTCCACAAATATCCCCATCCTCAATGATGGAGGAGCCCAGCACAGCAGTGCGAAAGATAAGGCTGAAGCAGTTGCAACAATCATCAGCCAAAAATGCTGAGTGGATGATCCATCGCGACCTTCTCCGCAGATCCCCAGCATCACAGATGCCAGTCTTCAGTCAATCCGATTCACTCCACATGATATCAAGAAATGGCTGAAGACACTGGATGCTGAAAAGGCTATGGGCCCTGACAATATTCCAGCAATGTTACAGAAGACTCATGCTCCAGAATTTGTCGCATCTCTAGCCAAGTTGTTCCAGTACAGCTACAGCACTGGCATCTACCTGGCAATGTGGAAAATTGCCCAGGTATGTCCCGTCCACAAAAAGCAGGGCAAATCCAACCTGACCAATTACTGCCCCAAGAGTCTACTCTTGATCATTGGTAAAGTGATGGAAGGGATCATCAACAGTGCTATCAAGCGGCACTTGCTAAGCAATAACCTGCTTGCTGATGCTCAGTTTGGGTTCTGCCAAGGTCACTCGCCTTTTGATCTCATTACAGTCTTGGTTCAAACATGGAAAAAGGGGTGAGCCCCAGAGGTGTGATAAGAGTGACTGTCCTTGATATCAAGGCTGCATTTGATCAAGTGTGGCATCAAGGAGCCCTAGCAAAATTGGAGACAATGGAAATCAGGGGGAAAACTCTGTTGGTTGGAGTCATACCTAGCACAAAGAAAGATGATTGTGGTCATTGGGAGTCGATCGTCTCAGTTGCAGGGCATCACTGCAGGAGTTCCTCAGGGTAGTTTCCTCGGCCCAATGATCTTCAGCTGCTTCATCACTAACCTTCCTTCATAAGGTCAGAAGTGAGAATGTTCGCTGATGATTGCACAATGTTCAGCACCATTTGAGACTCCTCAGATACTGAAGCAGTCCATGTCTAAATGCAGCAAGGCCTGGACAATATCCAGGTTTGGGCTGACAAGTGGCAAATAATATTCACGCTACACAAATGCCAAGCAGTGACCATGTCCAACAAGAGAGAATCTAATGTTGTCCCTTGATATTCAATGGCATTACTATCATCGAAAGCCCCACTATCAACATCCTAGGCGTTTTCACTGATCAGAAATGCCGTGGCTACAAGAGCAGGTCAGAGACTAGGAATCGTGTGGCAAGTAATTCACCTAACTCCCCAAAGCCTGTCCACCATCTACAAGGCACAAGTCATGTGTTTGATGGAACACTCTCCGCTTGCCTGGATTAGTGCAGCTCCAACAACACTTAGGAAGCTCAACATCGTCCAGGCCAAACCAGCCCACTTGATTCACACCCTCTTCACAAACATTCACACCCTCCAGAACTGACACACAGTGGCAGCAGTGTGTACCATCTACAAGATGAATTGCAGGAACTCAACAATGCAGCACCACCCAAACCCATGACCATTACTATCTAGAAGGACAAGGGCAGCAGACAGATGGGAACACCACCACCTGGAAGTTTCCCTCCAAGCACATAACATCCTGACTTAGAAACATATCACCATTCCTTCACTGTCGCTGGGTCAAAATCCTGGAACTCTCTCCCTAACAGCACAATGAGTGTATCTACACTACATGGACTGCAGTGGTTCAAGAGGGAGCTCACCACCAACTTCTCAAGGGCAATTAGGGATGAGCAATAAATGCAGGCCTAGACAGTGATGCCCACATCCCATGAATGAATAGAAAAAAAAATTTCCATTCCCTTCCCTAGCCACTGTCTTGCACCGAACCAGACTGTTTGCAGCCTTGGGGTCCTTTTTTGACTCCAAGCAGTTTATAACCCGAAAGCTTTTCCACCACAAAAACAGTGCATTGAAATTCTCATTTATATCCTTGTTGCCTCTAGACTCTACTATTTCAATGCTCTTCTGGCTGGCCTCCCATCTTTCACCCTCCATAAACTTCTGCATCTCCAAAACTCTGATGCTGATACCCTAGGCTGCAACAAGTTCTCTTCAGCTGCCTATATTGGCTCCAAGGAAATTTAAACTTAGTGTTCAAATCCCTCTGTCAAATGTTGCTATGGCTCAATTAATAGCACTCTCACCTGAGTCAGTAGATTGTGGGCTCAAGTGCAACTCCAGAAGTTTGAGCACGATAATCAGGGTTTACGCTCCAGCACAGTACTGAGAGAGTGCTGCACTGTCTGCCATGTTGTCTTTCAGGAGAGATGTCAAAATGACATCTGTTTGCCCTCTCAAAGATGTAAAAGACTCCACAGCACCAGTTGAACTAGTGCAGGTCAGTTCTCCCCAGTGTCTAGACCAATATTTATCCCTCAACCAACATCACAAGAAACAGATGAACTGGCCATTATTACATTGCTGTTTGTGGGATCTTGCTGTGTGTAAATGGGTTGCTGAATTTTGTACATTACAACAATGACTACACTTCAAAAAGTCGCTCCACAACAATTTGGATATTCTGAAGTCATGAAAGGTGCCATAGAAATGAAAGATCTTTCTTTTTTTAACTCTCCTATCTCTACAAGAACTCTGTTCCTCCAACTTTGATCTCATGCATTTCACACCCTCTTCATCCCAACATTGGCAACTGTGCCTTCAGCCATCTGCAACTTAAGGTCTGGAATCCTTCACTAAACCTCTCTTCCTCTGTATCTTCCTTTAAAGGCCTCATTGAAACCTAACTCTTTGGCCAAGCTTTTGAATATCCCATCTAATAACTTCTCATTTGGCTGCGTCACTCTGAGTACATCCCTGTTTAGTTCATTAGGATATTTTCCTATGTTCAAAATGTTATATAAAATGCAAGTTGTTGTTACTGCTAACTTTCAGAAATTAGGCTAGTAACATGTCAATATTTGCAATAAGTCCCTACATGTAAATATGAAAATCTTTGCCTTTATTCTATATACAAGGACTATACTAAAGCACACATGGTAGACACTAAGGTGATCAACAGAATATGATTTAAATTAGATTGACCTAATAAGAACACAATTTATCAAGACTTTTCAATTGTGTTAAAACCATACCATTACATAAATTTAAGTCATTTAATTCAAATTACTGGATCAATTGGATGCAAATCGCACTAAAAATCTCTCAATTGCTGACTTATTCCAGTTGCTGAATTTGAATTGCTAGATAATTGATCCACTTTTCCCCATAAAAATTATCAGGAGCAAATTGCATCCCACAGGTCCACATTTGCGAAATTAATTCGAGATGACAACAGAACAAATAAGTGAACAACAGAAGGACTGAAGTACAGCAAACAATGTTGCAAAGACAGAAATGGAAATATCATGCCGATCGATAGGATGCAAGGACTGAACCTCGATGTTGGAGTGAACAGGATGTGAGGTTTTGGTCTGACTGTGTGCATGAATGAGTGGTTGGGGGTTTTTGGAAGAGGAGGAAGTGAGTGGTGAGGGGCAAAGCAATGACTTCCATAATACAGATGTTCGCCTGGAGAAAATCAGAGTTAAATAGTCAGATAGACTCTACAGCACTGAAACAAATTACTTGACCCAACTGGCCAATGCCAGGGTTTATGTTCCACACAAGCCTCCTCCCACTTTACTTCACCTAACCCTACCAACATATCCTTGAATTCCTTTCTCCCTCATGAGCTTAATTACCTTCCTCTTAAATACATCTATGCTATTTGCCTTAACAACTCATGTGGTAGCAAATTTCATATTCTTAATACTCTTCAAGAAAAGTTTCTTCTGAATTCCCTAATGAATTTATTAACAACTATTTTATACTGTATTATGAGCTCTAGTTTTGGACTCCCCACAACAGGAAACATTTTCTTTATATCTATCAATTCAAAATCTTGAAAGAGCTCTATCAGTCACACCATAGCATTCTTTTTTCTAAAGTGAGCCCCAGCCTGTTCAGCCTTTTTTGATAAGTTCTGGTATCATCTTTGTGAATTGGTTTTGGACCTTCTCCAATACCTATCCTTTTTAAAATATGGTGACCAGAACTAAGTACAGTACTTCAAATGTGGTTTAACCACGGTTCTATAATTTAGGGCTGGTGCTGTTCCCTGCATTTCTCTTGCAGTTGCCGCGCGATGAAGATCATGTTTGTTGTGCCTCTTAGCGAGCGGAATCCACATTGTGACTCTTGAAGGAGCTCTTCAACCACAGGGAGACGGCATTTGAGAATTCTTGTGATGACCTTTACTGTGGCTGACAGCTGAGAGATTCTGCTATAGTTAACACAGTCGGACTTGTCACTTTTCTTGAAGATGGTCATGATTACGGCGTCTGAGATCTCCTGGCATGCTCTCCTCCATTGAGATAAAGGCCATGTATTCGTGCCAATCATGCTTCTCTGCCATGCTTTAGTGCTTTGGCAGGGATTTCATCTACTTCTGATGCCTTGTTGCTCTTTAGCTGTTGAATGACCCAATTCACATTTGGACGGGCTGTGTCATCGTACCAACACTCTTCTCGATCTTCCTTGCCGCAATGCCCCCTCTCACCCTCAGCAAGCTCCCCACAGGAATGGAGCTAAACTAACAACAAGTGAGAACCTGTTCAACCTCTGCTGCCTGCAGGTCAGACCCAAGGCCATCCCATCCTCTGTCACTGAACTACATCATGCAGATGACGCTTGCGTCTGCGCACACTTGGAGGCTGATCTCCAAGCCACTGTCAATACCTTCACCGAGGCGTACGAGAGCCTGGGCCTAACACTAAACATCCTCAAGACAAAGATCCTCTATCAACTTGCCCCCTTCACACCGCTTTGCACCACCCCCCCCCCCAACTCCTCCCAGGTTATCCAAATCCACGACGAGGCCTTGGACAACGTGGACCACTTTCCATATCTTGGAAGCCCACTGTCAACAAGGGCAGACATTGATGACAAGGTTCAACACTGCCTTCAGTGTGCCAGCAAAGTGTTCGGCTGCCTGAGGAAGTGTGTGTGAAGACCAGGACCCCAAACCCAACACCAACCTCATGGTCTACAGAACAGTAGTGATACCTATAATGAAGTTACTAATGTATATAATGTTGTTGGAAGTTATTTTAAATTGGACTGTAGTAGGGTCTGTGTCAGTGGGTGTGTCTTAATTGGATTAAAGCCACCTAGTGTGGTTGCTTGACATACAGTAGTTTTGAGATGTTAAACAGTGAGGTAGAGGGTACATTTGCTTTTGTTGAATAAACCATTTTCAAAGATTGGGGGTGAAATCTTGCACCTAGCTAGGAGACACCAAGCAATATGGCTACATTACCAATAAAATTGGTACTATGAAAGAGGTTTCATTGTTAAAAGAGATGGAGCTCAAAGGGCCTGGTGATACAATGAGAATTTACATTCAAAGGGAAGGTTAGGTATAACCCGAGAGACGTTTGTGTGTGCAGGTCAGGGGCATATAATATCTAAGCCGCCTGTAAGCCTACAACTGCGCGAAGGAACCAAACAGAAAGGAACCTAATTTTGAATTCATAAGATAAACTGTGCTTTGCCTGGTGTCTGCTAAGTCTATGGGTTATTGTTTTGTGGAAGATTACCTGGGGAGTGATTAATTTGGGGGTTTGTTTAAAAGTTATGGTAGTAATTTGTAGACATGTATATGTTATTAAATTAATAAATATTTAATTTAATTTATATAAAACACCTCAAGGCCTGGTGGTTTTTTTCTCTAATTCAGAGCTGCATCTCAAACATACCAATTGAAAATAAAGGTTATGACAGTTGTTTAAAAATTCCCTCTGGGATTTTAAATAACTCAGCCTTTACCAACTGCTGTGTCATAACATACCCGCCCTTATATATGGCTCAGAGATGTGAACTATGAACAGGAAGCATCTCAAAACTCTGGAGAAGTACCACCAGCACTGCCTCCGCAAGATCCTGCAAATCCATTAGCATGATAGGCACCGTCAGTATTCTTGCTCAGGCCAACATCCCCAGCATCAAAGCACTGACCACGTTCAATCAGCTTCGCTGGGCAGGTCACAGCGTGTGTATGCCTGACACGAGACTAAAACAAGCGCTCTACTCAGAGCTTCAACACGGCAAGCAAGCCCCAGGAAGTCAGAGGAAACGCTCCAAGGACAGCATCAAAGCCTCCTTGAAAAAGTGCAACATCACCACCGACATCTGGGAATCCCTGGCCCAAGACCAGCTAAGTGGAGAGAAAGCATCCGGGAAGAGCTGAACACCTCAAGTCCCATCGTCAAGGGCTAGCTGAAGCCAATTGTCAACAGTGAAAGGAATGCGTGGCAACCCAGAAACCCCACCCATCCGTTTCCCCCTAACACCATCTGTCCCACCTGTGACAGAGACTATAGGTCGCACACTGGACTCTTCAGTCACCTGAGGACTCATTCTTAAATCAGAAGCAAGCCATCCTCGACCCTAAGGGACTGCCCAAGAAGATACAAATTTAATAACCTCTGCCTTTCGATTCTGCTCTTCATGAAATGAACCCCAGTACTTATTTAGCCAGCTTGCTATGCATTCTGCTACTTGTCCCAACTCCATATGCTTTGTCTTTAATCAAGAGTCTACTATACAATACCTTATTAAAGACCTTTTGAAAATTCAAATATTTTATACCTATTGCATTACCCTCAGCAACTCTTTCTGTTACTTCTTTGAAGACTTCAATAAGGTTGGTCAAGTATGACCTTACATTTTGAAACCAATATCCACTCATTATTACAGGAGTGTGAACCCTCGGCGCAGGGGCTGGATCTGGCCCGCAGTGAAGTTACAAAAAAATATATCATGTGCATATGACTCTTGACTCACTGCCTGGACAGGGGTGGGTGAGAGAGAGAGTGGGAAAGGAGAGAGGGAGCCAACAAGTGACACATAGAGAGAGGGGGGAGGAAAGGGGAAAGTAGGGGGAGGGAGGAAAAGGGGAGAGAGAGGTGGAGGCAGAGGGGGAGGAAAAAGAATGGGAAAGGAAAGCAAGCAAAATGTTTAGCTCAGCCATCGCATTAAAGCAGGGGTGGGAAGCCCCCCACCCCAGCCGCCATGGGCAGATCCAGCTCATTGCCTTTTTCATCCAGCCCACAGTGACATTTCAAAAAAACATATCACATGCATATGTCTCCACCATTTTAGGCCTCACACTTCCCAGCCCATCTCCCGAGAGCGGTCAAAATCCTGCCCCCATGCCTCCAAGTGCTATGCTGTGGACCAGCCATCGCCATGTTCCGATGCCTGAGCCTCGGCTGCAGTCCTCAGAGGCCCAGGCTGCGTGGAGAGAGCAAAGCCCGAGCTCTGGGAGCAGGAAAGCAGGGCAAGGACAGGAAGCTGCCAGTTGCTGGTTGAGTAGGGAGGTGAGAGAAAACCAGGGCGGGGCGAAGAAAGGCAGCAGGACACCTGGCTCCATCAGCAGCTCCCCTCCACCTCCAGCTCCACTGGGTCCCAGTACAGGGGGTCAGTCCTGCACACTGAGCTAGAGGCCCATGCGCAGCCTCAGACTGGGAGCTGACCAGAGCCTTGGGTCGTTGAGTCACTGTATCATCGCCAAATCAGCAAGGGGTGGGGCAGAGCGGGAAAGGAGAGGCAGCGAGAAGGGCAGGGAGCGGCAGGCAGACCGTGGGAAAACAGAGGTGGACAGGGACAGGCAGAGCGGGAAAGGAGAGGTGGACAGGGACAGGCAGAGCGGGAAAGGAGAGGTGGACAGGGACAGGCAGAGCGGGAAAGGAGAGGTGGACAGGGACAGGCAGAGCGGGAAAGGAGAGGTGGACAGGGACAGGCAGAGCGGGAAAGGAGAGGTGGACAGGGACAGGCAGAGGGGGAAAGGAGAGGTGGACAGGGACAGGCAGAGGGGGAAAGGAGAGGTGGACAGGGACAGGCAGAGGGGGAAAGGAGAGGTGGACAGGGACAGGCAGAGCGGGAAAGGAGAGGTGGACAGGGACAGGCAGAGCGGGAAAGGAGAGGTGGACAGGGACAGGCAGAGCGGGAAAGGAGAGGTGGACAGGGACAGGCAGAGCGGGAAAGGAGAGGTGGACAGGGACAGGCAGAGCGGGAAAGGAGAGGTGGACAGGGACAGGCAGAGCGGGAAAGGAGAGGTGGACAGGGACAGGCAGAGCGGGAAAGGAGAGGTGGACAGGGACAGGCAGAGCGGGAAAGGAGAGGTGGACAGGGACAGGCAGAGCGGGAAAGCAGAGGTGGACAGGGACAGGCAGAGCGGGAAAGCAGAGGTGGACAGGGACAGGCAGAGCGGGAAAGGAGAGGTGGACAGGGACAGGCAGAGCGGGAAAGGAGAGGTGGACAGGGACAGGCAGAGCGGGAAAGGAGAGGTGGACAGGGACAGGCAGAGCGGGAAAGGAGAGGTGGACAGGGACAGGCAGAGCGGGAAAGGAGAGGTGGACAGGGACAGGCAGAGCGGGAAAGGAGAGGTGGACAGGGACAGGCAGAGCGGGAAAGGAGAGGTGGACAGGGACAGGCAGAGCGGGAAAGGAGAGGTGGACAGGGACAGGCAGAGCGGGAAAGGAGAGGTGGACAGGGACAGGCAGAGCGGGAAAGGAGAGGTGGACAGGGACAGGCAGAGCGGGAAAGGAGAGGTGGACAGGGACAGGCAGAGCGGGAAAGGAGAGGTGGACAGGGACAGGCAGAGCGGGAAAGGAGAGGTGGACAGGGACAGGCAGAGCGGGAAAGGAGAGGTGGACAGGGACAGGCAGAGCGGGAAAGGAGAGGTGGACAGGGACAGGCAGAGCGGGAAAGGAGAGGTGGACAGGGACAGGCAGAGCGGGAAAGGAGAGGTGGACAGGGACAGGCAGAGCGGGAAAGGAGAGGTGGACAGGGACAGGCAGAGCGGGAAAGGAGAGGTGGACAGGGACAGGCAGAGCGGGAAAGGAGAGGTGGACAGGGACAGGCAGAGCGGGAAAGGAGAGGTGGACAGGGACAGGCAGAGCGGGAAAGGAGAGGTGGACAGGGACAGGCAGAGCGGGAAAGGAGAGGTGGACAGGGACAGGCAGAGCGGGAAAGGAGAGGTGGACAGGGACAGGCAGAGCGGGAAAGGAGAGGTGGACAGGGACAGGCAGAGCGGGGAAGGAGAGGTGGACAGGGACAGGCAGAGCGGGGAAGGAGAGGTGGACAGGGACAGGCAGAGCGGGGAAGGAGAGGTGGACAGGGACAGGCAGAGCGGGGAAGGAGAGGTGGACAGGGACAGGCAGAGCGGGGAAGGAGAGGTGGACAGGGACAGGCAGAGCGGGGAAGGAGAGGTGGACAGGGACAGGCAGAGCGGGGAAGGAGAGGTGGACAGGGACAGGCAGAGCGGGGAAGGAGAGGTGGACAGGGACAGGCAGAGCGGGGAAGGAGAGGTGGACAGGGACAGGCAGAGCGGGGAAGGAGAGGTGGACAGGGACAGGCAGAGCGGGGAAGGAGAGGTGGACAGGGACAGGCAGAGCGGGGAAGGAGAGGTGGACAGGGACAGGCAGAGCGGGGAAGGAGAGGTGGACAGGGACAGGCAGAGCGGGGAAGGAGAGGTGGACAGGGACAGGCAGAGCGGGGAAGGAGAGGTGGACAGGGACAGGCAGAGCGGGGAAGGAGAGGTGGACAGGGACAGGCAGAGCGGGGAAGGAGAGGTGGACAGGGACAGGCAGAGCGGGGAAGGAGAGGTGGACAGGGACAGGCAGAGCGGGGAAGGAGAGGTGGACAGGGACAGGCAGAGCGGGGAAGGAGAGGTGGACAGGGACAGGCAGAGCGGGGAAGGAGAGGTGGACAGGGACAGGCAGAGCGGGGAAGGAGAGGTGGACAGGGACAGGCAGAGCGGGGAAGGAGAGGTGGACAGGGACAGGCAGAGCGGGGAAGGAGAGGTGGACAGGGACAGGCAGAGCGGGGAAGGAGAGGTGGACAGGGACAGGCAGAGCGGGGAAGGAGAGGTGGACAGGGACAGGCAGAGCGGGGAAGGAGAGGTGGACAGGGACAGGCAGAGCGGGGAAGGAGAGGTGGACAGGGACAGGCAGAGCGGGGAAGGAGAGGTGGACAGGGACAGGCAGAGCGGGGAAGGAGAGGTGGACAGGGACAGGCAGAGCGGGGAAGGAGAGGTGGACAGGGACAGGCAGAGCGGGGAAGGAGAGGTGGACAGGGACAGGCAGAGCGGGGAAGGAGAGGTGGACAGGGACAGGCAGAGCGGGGAAGGAGAGGTGGACAGGGACAGGCAGAGCGGGGAAGGAGAGGTGGACAGGGACAGGCAGAGCGGGGAAGGAGAGGTGGACAGGGACAGGCAGAGCGGGGAAGGAGAGGTGGACAGGGACAGGCAGAGCGGGGAAGGAGAGGTGGACAGGGACAGGCAGAGCGGGGAAGGAGAGGTGGACAGGGACAGGCAGAGCGGGGAAGGAGAGGTGGACAGGGACAGGCAGAGCGGGGAAGGAGAGGTGGACAGGGACAGGCAGAGCGGGGAAGGAGAGGTGGACAGGGACAGGCAGAGCGGGGAAGGAGAGGTGGACAGGGACAGGCAGAGCGGGGAAGGAGAGGTGGACAGGGACAGGCAGAGCGGGGAAGGAGAGGTGGACAGGGACAGGCAGAGCGGGGAAGGAGAGGTGGACAGGGACAGGCAGAGCGGGGAAGGAGAGGTGGACAGGGACAGGCAGAGCGGGGAAGGAGAGGTGGACAGGGACAGGCAGAGCGGGGAAGGAGAGGTGGACAGGGACAGGCAGAGCGGGGAAGGAGAGGTGGACAGGGACAGGCAGAGCGGGGAAGGAGAGGTGGACAGGGACAGGCAGAGCGGGGAAGGAGAGGTGGACAGGGACAGGCAGAGCGGGGAAGGAGAGGTGGACAGGGACAGGCAGAGCGGGGAAGGAGAGGTGGACAGGGACAGGCAGAGCGGGGAAGGAGAGGTGGACAGGGACAGGCAGAGCGGGGAAGGAGAGGTGGACAGGGACAGGCAGAGCGGGGAAGGGAGGGACAGGGACAGGCAGAGCGGGGAAGGGAGGGACAGGGACAGGCAGAGCGGGGAAGGGAGGGACAGGGACAGGCAGAGCGGGGAAGGGAGGGACAGGGACAGGCAGAGCGGGGAAGGGAGGGACAGGGACAGGCAGAGCGGGGAAGGGAGGGACAGGGACAGGCAGAGCGGGGAAGGGAGGGACAGGGACAGGCAGAGCGGGGAAGGGAGGGACAGGGACAGGCAGAGCGGGGAAGGGAGGGACAGGGACAGGCAGAGCGGGGAAGGGAGGGACAGGGACAGGCAGAGCGGGGAAGGGAGGGACAGGGACAGGCAGAGCGGGGAAGGGAGGGACAGGGACAGGCAGAGCGGGGAAGGGAGGGACAGGGACAGGCAGAGCGGGGAAGGGAGGGACAGGGACAGGCAGAGCGGGGAAGGGAGGGACAGGGACAGGCAGAGCGGGGAAGGGAGGGACAGGGACAGGCAGAGCGGGGAAGGGAGGGACAGGGACAGGCAGAGCGGGGAAGGAGGAGAGACAGGCAGAGCGGGGAAGGAGGAGAGACAGACAGAGCGGGGAAGGAGGAGAGACAGACAGAGCGGGGAAGGAGGAGAGACAGACAGAGCGGGGAAGGAGGAGAGACAGACAGAGCGGGGAAGGAGGAGAGACAGACAGAGCGGGGAAGGAGGAGAGACAGACAGAGCGGGGAAGGAGGAGAGACAGACAGAGCGGGGAAGGAGGAGAGACAGACAGAGCGGGGAAGGAGGAGAGACAGACAGAGCGGGGAAGGAGGAGAGACAGACAGAGCGGGGAAGGAGGAGAGACAGACAGAGTGGGGAAGGAGGAGAGACAGACAGAGTGGGGAAGGAGGAGAGACAGACAGAGTGGGGAAGGAGGAGAGACAGACAGAGTGGGGAAGGAGGAGAGACAGACAGAGTGGGGAAGGAGGAGAGACAGACAGAGTGGGGAAGGAGGAGAGACAGACAGAGTGGGGAAGGAGGAGAGACAGACAGAGTGGGGAAGGAGGAGAGACAGACAGAGTGGGGAAGGAGGAGAGACAGACAGAGTGGGGAAGGAGGAGAGACAGACAGAGTGGGGAAGGAGGAGAGACAGACAGAGTGGGGAAGGAGGAGAGACAGACAGAGTGGGGAAGGAGGAGAGACAGACAGAGTGGGGAAGGAGGAGAGACAGACAGAGTGGGGAAGGAGGAGAGACAGACAGAGTGGGGAAGGAGGAGAGACAGACAGAGTGGGGAAGGAGGAGAGACAGACAGAGTGGGGAAGGAGGAGAGACAGACAGAGTGGGGAAGGAGGAGAGACAGACAGAGTGGGGAAGGAGGAGAGACAGACAGAGTGGGGAAGGAGGAGAGACAGACAGAGTGGGGAAGGAGGAGAGACAGACAGAGTGGGGAAGGAGGAGAGACAGACAGAGTGGGGAAGGAGGAGAGACAGACAGAGTGGGGAAGGAGGAGAGACAGACAGAGTGGGGAAGGAGGAGAGACAGACAGAGTGGGGAAGGAGGAGAGACAGACAGAGTGGGGAAGGAGGAGAGACAGACAGAGTGGGGAAGGAGGAGAGACAGACAGAGTGGGGAAGGAGGAGAGACAGACAGAGTGGGGAAGGAGGAGAGACAGACAGAGTGGGGAAGGAGGAGAGACAGACAGAGTGGGGAAGGAGGAGAGACAGACAGAGTGGGGAAGGAGGAGAGACAGACAGAGTGGGGAAGGAGGAGAGACAGACAGAGTGGGGAAGGAGGAGAGACAGACAGAGTGGGGAAGGAGGAGAGACAGACAGAGTGGGGAAGGAGGAGAGACAGACAGAGTGGGGAAGGAGGAGAGACAGACAGAGTGGGGAAGGAGGAGAGACAGACAGAGTGGGGAAGGAGGAGAGACAGACAGAGTGGGGAAGGAGGAGAGACAGACAGAGTGGGGAAGGAGGAGAGACAGACAGAGTGGGGAAGGAGGAGAGACAGACAGAGTGGGGAAGGAGGAGAGACAGACAGAGTGGGGAAGGAGGAGAGACAGACAGAGTGGGGAAGGAGGAGAGACAGACAGAGTGGGGAAGGAGGAGAGACAGACAGAGTGGGGAAGGAGGAGAGACAGACAGAGTGGGGAAGGAGGAGAGACAGACAGAGTGGGGAAGGAGGAGAGACAGACAGAGTGGGGAAGGAGGAGAGACAGACAGAGTGGGGAAGGAGAGACAAACACAGAGTGGGGAAAGTGGAGACACAGACACAAGAGTGGGGAAAGTGGAGACACAGACACAAGAGTGGGGAAGGTGGAGACACAGACACAGATAGAGTGGGGAAGGAGGAGACAGACACAGACAGAGTGGGGAAGGAGGAGACAGACACAGACAGAGTGGGGAAGGAGGAGACCGACACTGACAGAGTGGGGAAGGAGGAGACCGACACTGACAGAGTGGGGAAGGAGGAGAGACCGACACAGAGTGGGGAAGGAGGAGACAGCCACAGACAGTGGGGAAGGAGAAACAGACATAGAGGGGAAGGAGGGCGAGAGAAACTCGCTCAGTTTTTTCCGATTTATTTCCCACTACAACTTCGCCTCACTCAACGTCCCCTTTACGCGGGCATTGGAAACGTGCAACAAACGCGAAAGGCTGGGAGCAGCTGAGGCAGAATCAGAGTCCGGTTCATGTTGGGGGCGGCAGCCCCTCGCCTGAGCCGGAGAGTTTACAACCTCCCTCTTTCTGTGAAAAGAATTACAGGATCCTCCCACTTCTCCGGCCAGGTTCGCTTCTTAGATCTCTCACTCACCGGCCTCTCACTCTGTCCACTAACCAGCTCCGCAGAACCAGAAACCACCTCGGAATAACCCTTCATTCGATTGGCCCACGCCGCCACAGACTGCACAAGCAAAGGGCAATACTATTGGCTACCTCCGGCAATCGGCATTCTGATTGGTGGCTCCATTCGATTGGCTGCTACGGGTGACACCTTGTACTAAAAGACCCTGAAAGCGGCTCAGCTCCGATTGTTTGGAGAGGAAACTGCAGGTGGATTAATATCAAGCTAAAACGCAAACAGAATTACCTGGAAAAACTCAGCAGGTCTGGCAGCATCGGCGGAGAAGAAAAGAGTTGACGTTTCGAGTCCTCACGACTCTTCCACGGAACTGAGTGAATATAAGGAGAGGGGTGAAATATAGAGATAAAAACAACAAAACTGCGGATGCTGGAAATCCAAAACAAAAACAGAATTACCTGGAAAAACTCAGCAGGGTCATGAGGACTCGAAACGTCAGCTCTTTTCTTCTCCGCCGATGCTGCTGGACCAAGGTGGAGTTTGGGGGGGGGGGGGAGTAGAGAAGTATCAAGCTAACTCAAGTCACACTTAGGTCCGGCGGTACCGAGAGATAGACGTTAATATAACCTGTCTCAGCTATCGCCAGGATTGGGGTCGTTTGTTTGCCGGCAGTGGGAACTCACCCGAGCTTAGCCACCAAGGACAGACTTTTCTGAACGGCTGGAGGAATAGGGTCTATCCCGCCGCTGGACTCGTGTAGAGTTGCTCTGCCGTAAACTCCGACTGGCCCTAATATTGCCTGTCACACATAACATGGTGTGTCACCCAACAACCACCCACTATCCCTCATCATCCAACATTTACACACCCCACGCCCAGCCGTGGCCCCCTACCACCCCCCCAATCATCCCCCCTGCCCCCCCACCCCCCATCACCACCTAAACACCTCTGGACACACAACCTGCTGTCCTGGGAACCTCCAGTTCTGAGTAGTGCAATTCCTTCAGGAATTGGTGTCAGACATACGAGCGACATGTAGCGAATATGGTTTTGAGTGATTAGTGCCTTGATGCTTGGAACATTAGCTTGAGAGAGGATGCTGTTATTGGACTGCCTTTATTTCCACTGGATTTGGAGGATCTTGCGAAGGCACCAGTGGTGGTAATTCTCAAGTGCTTTGAGGTGCCTGTTGTAGGTTGTCCAAGTTTCCAAAACATGTAGGAGAATTGGGATCACTGCTGCCTGGTAAACTATTACCTTGGCCTCAGGTTTGAGATCCTGGTCTTCAAATACTCTTTTTCCCAGTCAGCTGAAGGCTGAGCTGGCACATTTGAGGTGATTATGAATTTTGTCCACATTTTCCTGGATCTCGCCATTGGATCTTAATTGATGGGGGAAGGTGTAGTGTTGTGGGAGATGGTTGGAAGAGGACCTTGGTTTTTGGGTATTTAACGAAAGGCCCATTTTCTCATATGCTTTGAAGAAGGAGTCAACAATGACCTGGAACTCAGTTTCTGAGTGAACCCGCACACAAGTACCAACTGCATAATGGAGCCCAATAACTGAAATCGGAGTGATTTTGGTTTTGGATTGAAGGTGGCATAGGTTGAACACTTTCCTGTCTGTTCTTCAAATTATCTCTACACCTGTGGGTAGTTTCCTTGAAATAAGTAGCAGTTTTGCAGCTAGGATGATGGAGAAGAGGTAGGTGCAACGACACAGCCTTGTTTAACCCCAGTCTTCACTGAAGTAAGGTCTGCGTGGTTCCATTGATGAGGATCACAGCTTGCATGCCATTGTGGAGTAAGTAGAGGATGGTAACAAATTTCTAAGGGCAGCCAATTTTGAGGAGGATACTCCATAAGCCTTCACCATCCAATGTTTGCTCACCGCACTCATCCATCCCTCTAATCACCTTCTAACCACTCAACACCTACCCGCCTACCCACTATTCAATCTATGCTCACGCAGCTGTCCTGCTCACCCAACATCCTTCCTTTTCACAGCCCTGCCCACCCACTCATCATCTGCCCACCAGCATTCACCTCCTTTTGAAGCATCTGTCCTTAACACCAGCTTCTGGTCCCCATTGTATCATATAATATCACCACCGTCAACACCCCTTTGTCCTTTTGTCTATGACATCTTTGGCAGTCTCTTCCTGGCCTCCACCTATCACTGGCCCCCTATCAAGCTCCTCCTGTCCCATCCCCCTCTACCAACTTATATTTCATCAAATTTCTATATTTTTTACTTCTGATGAAGGGTCATATGGACTGGAAACATCAAGTGTATCCCTCTCCGCAGACACTGTCAAACCTGCTGAGTTTTTCCAGGTATTTTTATTTTTGTTCTAGATTTCCAGCATCTGCAGTATTTTGCTTTTATCTTAGTGTTTAATTGACTGCCACTTCTCTTCAAGGAATGTCTACCTTGAAGAAATATTGCTCTTCTCTCCAACAGGATTTCTGCTTGTCTCTTTTGCCCTGTTCACTTTCATTGCTGTCCATTTCTCTCCTGGTGTTTGACAATGTGTTTACTAAAACTCACTTTCAGTCATATTTCATTCCTCAGTGACTGTCCCCATTTCTGACTTACCCCATGTGGATTCCAGCTGAAGTTTCACCGCTCATGTTTCGAACCCACCCAGGATTACAGGTATCTCCAGGACATACAACACTCCTTGGACTGCTGTTCTCATCACATCCTGAGATCCACACTCAGTGCCATGCACTGCCATATGAACACACTCGACCTCTCCCTCCAGCAGCACCGACGCACCCTATTTTAAGCTGTCCTTGCCCCCAGTTTAATTTTATTCTTCATCTCAACAAGAAACCTCTTTCTTTCAGATGCAAAGGAACGCAAGCTCCAACAACTCATTGACACCAACGCCCATCCAGGACCCTCCACTCCTGCCCGTCCCTCTGTCCCCATCCCGTCTTCCAATCCCAGACCCGGCCGTGTATTCACCATACCCTCTGACCTTCCCCTCTCTGATGCTGAATGTTCAGTGCTCAGCAAAGGACTCAGTTTCATATCCTTACGCCCTCACCTCAAAGAATTTCGGGCTCGGCATGATGCTGAACTCTTCTTCCGCCGCCATCGTCTCCGTGCTCACTTCTTTGGGCAGGAGTCCTCTCCCCATTCAACGGATCCTTTTACCCATCTCTAATATTCTCCCTCCACCTGGACCCCTCCCTCTGGATTTTTACCTGATTTTTCATCAGTCGTCTTAATTTTTCTGCTCCTCTCACCCACTCTCACCTGTCTCTTTCTGAACTTGCCGCACTCCGTTCTCTTAGGTGCAATCCTGACTTTGTCATCAAACCTGCTGACAAGGGTGGTGCTGTTGTTGTCTGGCGTACTGACCTCTACCTCGCAGAGGCTGAGCATCAACTCGCAGACACTTCCTCCTACCTCCCGCTGGACCATGACCCCACCACTGAACATCAAGCCATTGTTTCCAGGACTGTCACTGACCTCATCTCCTCTGGAGATCTTCCCTCCACAGCTTCCAACCTCATGGTCTCCCAACCTCAGACGGCCCGCTTCTACCTCCTACCCAAAATCTACAAACAGGACTGCCCCGGCGGACCGATCGTGTCAGCCTGTTCCTGCCCCATGGAATTCATTTCTTGCTATCTTGACTTCATTCTCTCCCCCCTTGTCCAGTCCCTTCCCACCTGCATCCGTGATTCCTCTCACGCCCTATATCATATCGACAATTTCCAGTTCCCTGGCCCCAACTGCTTCAACTTCACCATGGACGTCCAATCCCTCTACACCTCCATCCCCCACCGGGATGGTCTGAGGGCTCTCCGCTTTTTCCTCGAACAGAGACCCCAACAATCCCCATCCACCACCACTCTCCTCCGTCTGGCTGAACTTGTTGTCTCACTGAACAATTTCACCTTAAACTCATCTCACTTCTTCCAAGTAAAAGGTGTGGCTATGGGTACCCGCATTGGCCCCAGTTATGCCTGTCTCTTTATTGGGTATGTGGAACATTCCTTGTTCCAGTCCTACTCAGGCCCCCTCCCACAATTCTTTCTCCGGTACATCGATGACTGCTTCGGTGCCGCTTCATGCTCTCATCTGGATCTGGAAAAATTTATTACTTTTGCTTCCAATTTCCACCCCTCCATCATTTTCACGTGGTCCATCACTGACACTTCCCTTCCCTTCCTTGACCCCTCAGTCTCAATTTCTGGTGATAGGCTGTCCACCAATATTCATTACAAGCCTACCGACTCCCACAGCTACCTCAACTACAGCTCCTCACACCCCACTTCCTGTAAGGATTCCATCTTATTCTCTCAGTTCCTTCCCCTCCGTCGCATCTGTTCTGATGATGCCACTTTCCAAAACAGTTCTTCTGACATGCCTTCCTTCTTCCTTAACTGAGGTTTTCCACCTACGGTGGTTGACAGGGCCCTCAACCGCGTCTGGCCCATCTCCCACGCATCTGCCCTCACACCTTCCTCTCCCTCCCAGAACCATGACAAGGTCCGCCTTGTCCTCACTTATCACTCCACTAGCCTCCGCGTTCAAAGGATCATCCTCCGCCATTTCTGTCAACTCCAGCATGATGCCGCCACCAATTACACCTTCCCTTCACCTCCCTGGCGGCTTTCTGCAGGGATCATTCCCTGTGGGACACACTGGTCCACTCCTCCATCATCCCCTACACCTCAACCCCCTCCCACGGCACCTTCCCATGAAACCGCAGAAGGTGCAACACCTGTCCCTTTACTTCCCCCCTCCTCACCACCCAAGGGCCCAAACACTCCTTTCAAGTGAAGCAGCACTTCACTTGCACTTCCCTCAATTTAGTCTACTGCATTCGCTGCTCCTAATGCGGTCTCCTGTCATTGGAGAGACCAAACACAGACTGGGTGACCGCTTTGCAGAACACCTTCAGTCCATCCACAGGCATGACCCAGACCTCCCTGTTGCTTGCCATTTCAACACACCACCCTGCTCTCATGCCCATATGTCCATCCTTGGCCTGCTGTAATGTTCCAGTGAACCTCAACGCAAACTGGAGGAACAGCTCTTCATCTTCCGACTAGGCACTTCACAGTCTTCCGGACTTAATATTGAGTTCAACAATTTCAGATCATGAACTCTCTCCTCCATCCCCACCCCCTTTCCGATCCGCCCTTTTCCAATAATTTATAATTTATTTTTTACAAATATATTTTTCTTTTCTCACCTATTTTTAAATGTATTTCGATCTATTGTTTCATCTTCACCTTTTAGCCCATTCTGATCCCTTCCCCCCACCCAACCCCAGTAGGGCCATCTGCCACTAGCTTGTCCTGCTTGCCACCCTTAATGTCCCCATTAGCACATCCTTTAGATAATATCACCGCCGTCAACACCCCTTTGTCCTTTTGTCTATGACATATTTGGCAGTCTCTTCCTGGCCTCCTGTTGAGCTCCTCCTGTCCCACCCCCCTGTACCAGCTTATATTTCATCTCATTTCTATATTTTTTAGTTCCGATGAAGGGTCATACGGACTCAAAACGTCAATTGTATCCCTCTTTGCAGATGTTGTCAGACCTGCTGAGTTTTTCCAGGTATTTTTGTTTTTGTTCTAGATTTCCAGCATCCGCATTATTTTGCTTTTATTATAATAAAATAATAGTTAACTGAAAGCTTCAGGTCCTGTTTGTGGACTGAATAGATGTGCTGAATTTTAAAAGGCCACCCATGGGATGCGATGTAGGCATGTGGACCTGTAAATTAAGGTGCCACGTTGTTGGCAATGTGCCTGCTACCTTCCCGCCTGACACCACCCTACAGCGATTTTACAAGGGACAGGGGAGGAGTCAGGTGGGTCACTGGCCTGTGGCCTAATTGAGGCCCGTAAGTGGGCAATTAATGGCTTCATCCCGCTGCCACTCTGATTTAACGTGCAGCCTGGCAGGTTTAACCTTGCTGGCCATTTAAAGGGCAGAATGCCTCTTGCTCGGTCTCTGGTGGCAATTGGAGGCCCCTCCCCCTCAGTTTTGACACCTCACCTCCACCCTTCTACTCGTCCTGTCCAACATGCCCCATATTTCCCCTCACCGAGGCCTGTCAGCCTGACCCCTGCGAGATCCGTATGTACATGAATGTCCGGGTCCATAACTGAATGCCACCTCCTTGGCCTACCTGCTGAAGCACCAGTGGCTATTGCTTCATCTGGCAGTACCGGCAGTGACCACTGCTTCTTCTGGCACTGCCAGTGTGCAGAGCTGCTGGCCTCTTATTGGATGGCAGTTCTTTGAGGCAGGACTTCCTCCTGCAGATGGATGGAAGTCCCACCTCGTACTAATTAAAGGGCGATCACCCAAAAAAGTTAAAACAGGGCAAGCTGGCTAAGTGGAGGCGGGCTTGCCCCCGACATTTATGCTGGGTTGCGGGCAGGGTCAGGGACAGAAATCATTGGCTGTGGTGCTTCTCCTGTTTCTGGGCCTCTTATCCCTACCCATCTCTTAATCCTCCCCCTTGCATCCTTTGGGTGCCCAGAATTGGGAACCATAGTCACATTGGCGGCGAATATTTCATATAGGTTTAGCAAAACTTCTTGGCTTTTGTACTCTTTGCCTTTATTTATAAAGCCCATTGAAAGTTCAGGTTTCAGTATGATACACTTTACAACCATGGCTTTATCAGACAATTACATACAACTTGGTTGTTCATGTGATGCAACCAGCTCCAGTCTTTGAACCTGGCCCTGAGCAATATCATACAGCAACATCCAAAAGATTTTAACTTCAAGCACCACCAACAACAATCCCATGTACAAATGAGAACATCTTGAACTAACATTGACATATGCTTGAATATCTTGAACTAACAGTAACATATTTTATTGGTGCATGACTCCTGGTTTCACATCCAAGTATAAAAATGGCAAAACCTTCCAATAAATTCACGCCAACAAATTCACTTGCAATAATGTGCTGTTTCTATCCACACAAGCAGGTTTTGTTAACAGAGAAATTACACTTTGCACTGAGTTGTAAATATTTTCTCTTTTAAATTGAAACTAACCACAATTACAGATGCCCAGCATGGAGCATATAATGGGAGAGCAAGGTACTACAGATACTAGAAATCTGAAATATAAACAGAAATTGCTAGAAAAACTCAGCAGGCCAGGCAGCATCTGTGGAGAGAGAAACAAAGTCAACGCTTCAGGTTCATGATCTGCACTAAGGCTGACAAAGTGTCTCTGATCTTTGTTTTTCTCAGCACAGATGCTGCCAGACATGCTGAGCAATTCCAACACTTCCCCTTGTTATGATCCCAGCTGAAGTTACAATTGGACAAGCCTGATCCCAACTTTTATTTGTTTGTTTAGATACGTGGTGAGTAGCTACTGAACAGAGTCACAGCAGTCAGCTGATGAACTTTTAACAAAAGAATAAAACATTTAATAAACATGAAAAGATGAACTATATTTCAATACTCCTTCACCCACAGCTATTCCTCTACAGATATATACAGATTTGTAAGGATAACACAAATCACAAAAGCTTTCTTATACTCTAATGCCCACCGTAAGTACAAAGCCCTTGTAAACCAATAGGTGACTTGTGGTCTGACACACCGCACTCCGAAACCAAGTAACAGATGCCACCCCAGGTAGATGCTATGGATCTCTCCTCAACTCCCCCCAGACGCTTGTCACACTGTGAGCCAACCAGTCTCACTGCACTCCATCTTTCACACGAGGCTTCCAATCTCCACTTTCCAAGAACTCACCTTGGAATCTTCTCCCAAACTGACACTTTCTCTCAGATGCCTTCCACAAAGGTTCACCTCCAGGGTTTCGAAATCTCCTTCCAGTGTTCCTCCTCTGGGTCACCACATGCATTCGAGCTTTCCTCCATGCACTCTCTCTCGCTGACTTAGCTGTCAACAGTACACCACTGCTTCATCTGCCCGTAGCAAAGAGTTACAGACCTTCAGTTGTCTTTTTGGATATTCTGCCTTCTCACAAGCCTTTATTCTTTAAGCTTGAAGCTTGGGGCTTTTCTCTACTCCTCACTCTTAACTTCACTTAACAGGACCTATTCGAGGTTCTTGTCCTTCCTTTGACTAGAAGGCCTGCTTGGGACTTTCTCCTGTTCCACTCCTCTGGATTTGGGGACTTTAGTCATAAGCTTTGGACTTGCCGCCTGCCCTTTTTGCTCCTGTCTCTCTCTGGCAGCTACTTCCAACCAACTTTAGCTTGGGACTGGCTATCTGCCCCTTCTAGGTTGCTTCTGCTTGGCAACTGTCTTCAAACTGAACTCAAAACTGCCGTTTCTTTAGTTTTCTGTGTGGGTGGGAGGGTCCTGCCTCTCTGGACTCCTGTTGCTAGGCAACAGCACAGTTTTTTTCTACTCTTGTGTTTGCTTAATTAGTCTTTAGGAGTTGTAAATCTCATTAGAAATGCAGGCAGCTTTAAAAGTGAAACTAAAACTCAATTTGACCTTAACACATACAGAAATACAAATCAAACTTAAACTTTAAAACTAAAACTCATTCCTAAGACCCACAGATATAACCTTATTTAAACTGTCTCTATTTCCTAACACACTTTCTATTGGAGAAAAAGTAACTTCTTTTGCCAGCCCTTAAAAAAGCAGTCTGATTCTTTGTGAGCCTCTCATTCTCTTTCAGCAAGAAACCCAGCAGCAGCTGCCTGAGATCTGGCTTGGCAACATCAAACATCAATTTCAAAAAAAAATTTAAGATATGAAGAAAACATAAACAAAAAAATCATTGTCAAAGCAATGAACTGATAATTTTTTTAAAAAAATGAGCAATTAATGAAAATGACCATTAAAAAATGCCAAGTAGCAGAGCTAATTCATAAAACCTTTTTGCCTTTTCACTTAAGAAGCAGAGCTAGGGAGAGACAGCCCGGGCCCCAAGTCCTGGTCACCAGGGAAGGGGGAGGGGACCAGCCAGAGCTAAGGAGTTGAATTTAACTAACACGAACCTTGCTTTTGCCTTTCCGTAGTGCACACTCTGAGCTGGCCTCAGCAGAATTCATACAAAAGTAGGGATCAGAAGCAGGTTGCCTTTCGGCCTAGGTTTCCCCTCTCTCCTGCCCCATTGTGTGGATAGGTTTTTGGGTGGAGGGTGTGTGTGTCCTTGCACCCAGCAGCCTGTGTGTGTATTCAGCTCACTTTCAGCCTCAGGGTTCTCTCTCTTTCACTCTCACAGTCACTCACCCTCACACACACTCTCACATACACTCACTCACAGTCTCACTTACTCTCACACTCACTACCCCCACCAGATCCAGGAGGTTTGGAGATTAATATCACTGAGCAGGAGTTTGGGACGGTCATGGATCTGACAGGACATGCTTCCTCTTTTCCCTGTCTAACACCCCAGCTGCTCTGGGCCTCATTATTGCTGCAACGACCACTCCTTCTGGCCTCCCCAGCCCACTCTGCCACCTTGATGGGGGGCAACTCCTGCAGTCCTTTAGTGGGCTGGTGCATGAGCAGGAGGGTGATTGTGCAGCCAAGGGCAGACTACATTGGGCAGAATGCACCCTGGTTATCAAAACAGATGGCTGCACGGATTTGGGCTCAAGTTCCAGGACAATTGGATCTCAAGCGCTGGAAGTCTGTCCCAGAGCAGAGCACCCACTGCGTGCTTGTGCAAGCACAATGAGGAGTGAGGTGGCCACTTGAGACAGAGACAGTGCTGCTCGTAAAGGCAAAGGCAAGTTGAGCCCAGGCCCCCTTAAAGCATGGGCCCTGGCATTTTGCACCTTGTGCACACACCCCTCCTGGACCTTGGGTGCAGTGAGTCTGCCCTCAGCGTGTAATCCAGCCCAATGTGTTTTACAGAGTGATCACCCAAATCTCTCCACTGTAGAATCCATGTCATGAGCAGTGAATATAGTGTAATAAAATGAAAGTACAAGTAAATCACTGTTTGACCTGCACAGTGGGTCGGGTGGAGGTAAAAGGATATATGTTGCATGGGAAGGTGCTGTGTGAAAGGGCATGGTATTTGGAGTGGTTGAAGAGTTGACCAACGTGTTACAGGGGAGAGAAATGGTCCCTTTGGAATGCTGGAAGGGAAAGGGAAGATGTGTGTGGTGGTATCCTGCTGGAGTTGGCAGACATGGTGGAGGATGATCGATTCAATGGCTGGTGGAATGGAAGATGGGAACATGAGAAATCCTATCATGATTCTGGGGTGGAGGGGAAGGGGTGAGAAGAAGTACAAGAAATGGGATGAAGGACCCTGTCAACATGGTGGTTGAAGAAAAAGATATATTGGATGCACCATTATGGCAGGTAGCATCTTCAAAACAGAGATAAAAGCAAAAAAATGGGGATGCTGGAAATCCAAAATAAAAACAAAAGCAAAAATACCTGGAAAAACTCAGCAGGTCTCACAGCATCTGCAGAGAGGAACACAGTTAACGTTTCGAGTCCGTATGACTCTTTAACAGAACTAAGGAAAAATAGAAGAGAGGTGAAATATAAGCTGGTTTAAGGGGTTGGGGGGGGGGTTGTGGTGGGACAAGTAGAGCTGGATAGAGGGCCAGTAGAGCTCTACTCTTTGTCCTTTTGTCTATGACATCTTTGGCAATCTCTTCTTTGCCTCTACTGATCACTGGCCCTCTATCCAGTTCTACTTGTACCACTCCCCCTTAAACCAGCTTATATTTCACCTCTCCTCTATTTTTCTTTAGTTCTGTTGAAGAGTCATACGGACTTGAAACGTTAACTGTGTTCCTCTCTGCAGATGCTATCAGACCTGCTGAGTTTTTCCAGGTATTTTTATTTTTGTTTTTATCATCAAAACAGATCTTTTTTTTGTGAACTGCCAACATGAGATCAGCCACCTCCATTCATCTCGCTTTATGCCCAGTGAGGTCATGTCTTACTCATAACTTCAAACATGGACTGTGTTTATATGAAAGCTTCTGGAACTGTCCATTTTTTAAATGGACAGTCACAAAGTGACTAAGATGGCTGACAATCATCAGCTGACCTTTGCAACTTCAACACAGACTATCTGCAGCTTTCGGAAAGTTCCTAATTGAATCACCCTGGGGGTGCCTCCCACTGGAATGGACATACCAAGATAAACATGATTGGCAGAATTTACAATTGTGATTGTTTGGGGATTTACCCAAAACACAAGTCCAGACTCCATCGGTGGGATCTTCTGGTCCCACCCAGCAGCAGATTTATTGGTGCTGCCAAAGTCAATGGACTTTTGGCTGTCCAGAAAATCCCAGCCAATGGGCAGAATTTTGCCTTAAGGTTAGACAGACAGTGTCTTTAACGATCTTAATTATCCTGTCAATGATTTCGCCATCCGCCCACCTTCCTAAAAATTTAAATGGACCGGGTTGACGTTAGGGGTTCCTCACAACGTCACCCGCATCATTTTCCCATCGGCGAGCGGGCCCCACACCCAAACTGTTGACAGGAAAATTCTGGTCAATGTCTCTGAGTTGGAACTCTAACAATGAAAGCTGGACAGAAACCAATTTATCTTGAAAAAGTGTGAAGAACTCATCCATTATCTCTCTATTGCATAGCAGCAACTTTCACCTTTAAGCCGCTCTGGGTGGACAATACGTGCTTTAGACATGTGACTGAAACCAGCTGGAAATAATGAGTTTTTATCTGAAGACCCTAGAAGACCTGGGCACTCTGCAGAGAACACTGCAAGCCAAAACAGCTGCAGAAATGGCAGTATTATATTTGCCTTTTAAAACAGGAGTTTATAAAACCTAAAAATTCTTGTAGCCTGATTCCTAAATCTAAGTCCATCTGTAAAGAAATTGGACTTCCTGAAATGAAAACCACAAGTGCCTAGCTTTGTGACCTGCTGAATATTCATCTCTTCAAGGGAATCCTGCAATTAGCTTGATATCTGACTGCAGCTATTGAACTCATCTAAATGATAATTAAAGAGGGGAGAAAACTGCTTTCTTTCTTAGGTCCATAATGACCGCCAGACATGTGAACAATGAGCCAGACATGTGAACTATGAACTATTTTGTCTCTAACTTGTAAAAGTACACTATTGTCTCTGAATATATTTTTTTCTCCTGTGTGTGTGTGTGTGTGAGAAAGAGAGAGTGCTGATTAATTGGGATGGCAATTAGACTTTCAAGGTGAATTATCAAACTCAATTTAAACCCACAAAATATTGCTGCTGTTATTTAAATTGATCATTCATTCACACTGGGGGCTAAGAAACATGCATCTTTTCCAAAAACCACACTGACTACGGACAGTAAGAGAGGGTACAAGGGTTTCAGTTCACTCCCGACCCTGTCCTTAACATTGCTGATAAATGTGGCATTGGTGTTGCTTGCAGACTTGTCCTCTACCTTTGGAAACTGAACACAAACTCTGATACCTCCTCCAAGACTATGACCCCATGAACAAACATCAAACCATTGCTTTCCATATCATCACAGATGACATATTCTCTGGAGATCTTCCCTCCATGGCCTCCAACCTCATACTTCCACAACCAGTCTGCTTCTACTTCCTTCCAAAAAACACACAAACAGGACTGCCCTTGTAGATCCATTGTTTTAGCCAGTTTCTGCTCCATGGAGCGGACTTCTCCCTTCCTTGACTATTTTTCCTCCCCTTGTTCGTTTTGTTTTCACGTACATTGGAAGATGATTCTTCCAATGCCCTATGCCACTTCAACAGTTTCTTGGCTTTAACCATTTCCTTTGCACTAAGAATGCCAGCCCATCTATATCTCTATCCCCAACAAAACAGCTGAGGGCCCTCCACCTCCTCCTTGAATGGAGGCCCTATCCACCACCATACTCATCTGCCTGGCTAAACCTGTTCTCACATTGAACTTAAAATGACTTTAAAATTGTCATAGCTCTCAAATTCCCCTTGCCTTGCCCTTCCCTATCTCATTAATCTCCTCCAGCCTCAGAGATAGCTGCTCTCCTCTAATTTTGGCCTCTTGTGCATTTCCAGTTATAAGCACTCCACCATTTGTGGTCATGTCTTAGCTGCCTAGACCCTAAGCCCTAGAATACCTTCCGTACACCTCTCTACCTTGCTTTCCTCCTTTAAGACACTCTTTAAAACCTACCTGTTTGACCAAGCTTTCAGTCATCCAATCTAATAGCTCATGTAGCTCAGTATCATGTTTTGTTTTATAACGGTCCCGTGAATCATCTTGGGAGGTTAATTATGTTGAAGCTCCTGCATAAATTCAAGTTGTTGTTGAACAAGTTCTTTGACACCACTCACCTCCTTCAAATAACCATAAAAATGATAAGTAAGAGCAGAAGACCTTAAAGTCTGTCGAGCCTGCTCTGCCATTCGATATGATCATGGCTAATCTTGGGTTTCAACTCTACTTTCCTGTCCACTTCCCATATCTCTTGGTTCCCTTGGAGACCAAAAATCTACCTCAGCCTTAAATATATTCAATTGATACTGTAACCATCTCCTTTTTATTATATATGCCAGCCCATCTATATCTCTAACCCCAAGATAGCCTGAGAGGTAGAAAATTCCCAAGTTTCACAACCCTTTGAGTGAAGATGCTTCTTATCTCTGCCTTAAATGATCGCCCCCTTTTCCTGAAACTGCCTCCTTGTTCTAGATTCCATCTGGAAACGCATCTCAGTATCTACCATCAAGCCCCTTCATAATCTTGAATGAGATCACCTCTCATTCTTCTAAACTCCAGAGAATATGAACCAAATTAACTCATCCTCATCATAGGATAACCCTCTCATCCCAGGGACCAATCTAGTGAACATTCACTGTATTGCCTATGCAAAAATATTGTTACGATCAAATGAGGAAGTAGAATGCCTCTTCTCTTTCCCACTTGTTTGACTGCAAGTTTTTTAAGGGTGCTTGCCAATTCAGTTTGTCTAACTGTTTACATGCTGTGATTGTAATAGACGCACACAGTTTTAAAAAAAGATTATAGTATTTATTGTACTGAAAAATAAAAACACACTGACTTTCATACACACCCGTTCAAGGGTTCGCACAAAAACACAAGTTACAAAGTGGGAGGAAAGATTAAGCAGTTTTTAAAAAAAAAATCCAATAAAAGTTAGTGATATATGGATCTTGTAGATTGATGACTTGGATGATTTCAGGCTGGGCTCAAGTGGTCCCTCAGGATTTTACAAGATGATTTAAAGATGTTGACCGATGATTTATCTTTTCTTCTTGAGGCATCAGCTGCTGATTTGATTCTTAAAACACTGTCTGCAATGAGTAGATGGTCAAACATCACAGGGCTCAAGCTTGCAGGATGGGTGGAAGTTTTGTGAGAGAGATTGAGAGAGAGAGAGAGAGAGAAAAAGAGTGTACCCACTCAGGAGTTCTCCTTCAGTGTTTCTCTTGTTCTGTGGCCTGGAGAAAAAAAAGTTTCTTAAAGCACAAAAGAGTTAGTTGGCTTATCGCATGATTCTCTCTCTCCCCCCCCAGCTGACCAGTTACTCAACCATGGGCATAGCAAGTTGATTCCAGGTCCATGGTTAGACATAATTATATTATAGCTATATAAGTTCCTTTCTCAGCCAGAGCCATTGTCCAAAGTGATGTCTAATGGATTGTTCCTCACCCAGTTGAATATTGCTGTCTGGATGTTTTGTGAATGGGTCAGGAGATGTGGTCATTCACATTCCTCTAAGGTGATTGTCCTCGATGGGTTCTTCCAATAGACAGACTCCACTTTAACAGTTTTGCTTGTGTAAGGTACAATCATGTAAATGTTCAGCCTTCTTAGAAACTGTTGTTTTAAATCTTTGGAATGCTGTTTTAGTCTTCCAAAAAAAAACTCAACTGGCTGTTTCAGCTCAATTAAATAAAGTCATCTTTTATATAAAGCATGGCTTTATAACAATATCCTTCCCTAAATATGGAGACCATAATTACACAGTATTCCAGATGTGGTCTCACCAAAGCTCCATACAATTGTAGCAAGACTTCTTTATACTTGTACTCCAACCCCCTTGCAATAAAGACCAAATTGCCATTTGCATTTCTAATTGCTTGTGTACCTGTATGCTAACATTTTGTCATGTCTCTCTGAACATCAACATTGACAAGTTTCACACCATTAAAAAAGTATTCTGCTTTTCTTTTCTTACGACCAAAGTGAATAACCTTACACTTCCCACATTATATTCCATCTGCCACCTTGTTGCCCATTCACTTAAAGTCTCTATATCTCTTTGCAACCTTTGTGTCCTCCTCTCAGCTTGTATTTCCACCTAGTTTTGTATCATCAGCGAACCTAGATACATCACTCTGTCTCTTCATCTAAGTCATTAACATAGATTGTAAATAGCTGAGGCTCCAACTCATCCTTGTAGCACTTTACTAGCCACAGCCTGCCAACTTGAAAATGCCCCATTTATTCCAATTCTTTGCTTCCTGTCCTCTATCCAAGCTAATATAATACCCCCAACTCCATTAGCCTTTATATTGTGTATTACACTTTTGAGTGGCACCATACCAAATGCCTTTTGGAAATCCAAGTTTACTACTGTAGCTGTTTATCTAGCCTACCAGTTACGTCCTCAAAAACTATAATAAGTTTGTTAAACAGAAATTCCCCTTTTGCGAAACCATGTTGACTTGTTTGAATCATACTATAATCACACTATACTCTTTTAAGTGCATTAGAGTCCAGCACTTTTCCTAGTGACTGATGTCAGACTTACTGGCCTATTGTTCCACACTTTCTCTCTCCAGACTTTCTCGAACAGAAGTTAGCAAATGTAGTATTGCTAATGTACTGGGCTTGTTCCAGAGGGAATTTTGGAAAATCATAGCCAGCACATTCACTATCTCTGCACCTATCTCTATTAGAACCCTAGCATGTATGTCTTAAGGTCCTGGGATTTGTCAGATTTTAGTCCTTTGAGTTTCATGTCCCTTGAGGACTAAAAGGTGTTGCTCTGGGAATCTGTTATGCATCCTAGCCATGTCAACCTTTCAATGGTAAATGTGGCATATTTTGTTCCAGTCCTTTTCAGGCCCCTTTCATCACTTCTTTTTCCCGTGTCTTAATGACTGTACGGGTACTTTTTCCTGCTGTCACCGTAAACAGCAAAATCTTGTCAACTTTGTTTCCAATTTTCACTCTTCCCTCACTTTCTCCTATTCTTCCTTTCCTTGAGTAATCCATCTCCTTTTCTGAAAACTGGCTATTGACCAATATCCACCATGAACCCACTGACTTCCACAGTTACCTTGACTACGCTTCCTTCAATTCCACTAACAGCTCATGCTGTTGCAGGTAATATATTATCATTTTCAGGTTGGAAAACTATTAGTAGTAGAGTGCCACAGGAATGAGTGCTGGGTGCTCAATTATTTACAATGAAATAAATGAAGGAACCAATTATAATTTTCTAATGATACAAAGATAGGTCAGAAAGCAAGTTGTGAGGAGGACACAAGGAGACTGAAAAGGGATATAGATAGGTTGTGAGTGGGCAAAAAAATTGACAGATGGAGTATAATGTGGAAAAATATGAGGTTGTCCACTTTGGCAGAAAAAACAGAAAAGCAGAATATTATTTAGAGATTGCAGAATTCTGTAGTAAGGAGGGATCTGAATGTCCTTGTGCATGAATCACAAAAGGTTGCCATGAAGGTACAGCAAGTAATTAGGAAGGCAAATAGAATGTTGGCCTTTATTGCAAAGGGGTTGAAGTATAAAAATAAGAAGTGTTGCTAAAACTGCACATTGGTGAGACCGGACCTGGAGTACTATATACAATTTTGGTCTCCTTACTTAGAGGGATGAACTTGCAGTGGAAGCAGTGCACAGAAAGTTCACTAGACTTATTCTTGGGATGAAGGGGTTGTCTTATAGGAAAGGTTGAACAAGTTGGGCCTATACATACTGGAGTTTAGAAGAACGAGAAATGATCTTATTGAAACATATAAGATTCTGAGGGGGCTTCACAGATCATAAGGCACAGGAGCATGAGGAGGTCATTTGGTCTAATAAGACTGCTCTGCCATTCAGTCAGACCATGGCCGATTGAACTGTGGCTTTAACTCCACTTTCCTGCCTCTCCCCCAGAACTGTGGACTCCCTTATAAATCAAAAATTTATCCTCCTTGAATATATTCAATGACCCAGCCTCCACTGCTCTCTGTGGAAGAAAATTCCAAACAAGAATAACCCCCTGAGAGAAGAAATTGAAGTCATTGAAACATATAAGATTCTTAGGAAGCTTGACAGGTTAGTTGACGATGGGATGTTTCTACTCGTGGGGGAAATCTAGAACTTGGGCTGTGGGTTGGTGGTGGTGGGGGGGGGGTGGGGGGGGGGGGGGGGGGGGTTTGTCACCAATTAAAAATAAAAAGTTTCCCATTTAAGATGGAGATGAGGCATGAGGCATTTCTTCTCTCAAAAGGTTGTTAATAACTTTGGAATTCTCTTCCCCAGAGAGCTGTGGAGACTGGGCCATTGAATATATTCAACGCTGACTTAGATAGATTTTTGATCTACATGTGAGTCAAGGTGGGGGAGAGGGAGTGATCAGGCAGGAAAGTACAGTTAAGGTCACAATTAGATTAGCCATGATCTTATTAAATGGTGGAGCAGGCATAAAGGGGTAAAATGGCCTACTCCTCATCCTATTTTTAATGATCTTACTTCCTGAAAGGATTCATCCAGTCTCCCAGTTAATCTGTCCCAATTGTTTTGATGATTGGATCTTCCCTCTTTCATCAACATAGGAATTTTCTCCACCATGGTTGGAAGGCCCTCAACTATGTCCATCTCATTTTCTGAACTTCTACTCTCACCCTTTCCATCACACAACCATAATAGGATTCCCCTTATCCCCACTTTCCATTCCATCAGTCTCCACATTCAACAGATCATCCTCTACCATCTCTAGTGCGATGGATCTTCACCACCCCTTTTCAGCACTCCAAAGAGATCACTCTGTTTGCAACATCCGATTGATTCTTTAACCACCCCAAACATCCCACCTCTTCCCATGTAACCACAGAAGTAATAACTGCCTTCCTATCTCCTCCCTTCCCACTGCCCAGGTCCCCAAAACACTCCTTTTCCAGGCAAGGCAGCAGTTTACTTCTACTTTCAATTTTAGTATGTTGTAATCATTGCTCATGATGTGATTTCCTGTACATTGGGGAGACAAAACAGAAATTGGATGACCACTTTGCAGAACACTTGCCTTCAATCCGCAAGTGTAACTGAGCTTTTGGTCATTTCATTTCAATTCTCTAATGCACTCCGACCTCCTACACCTTTCCAATGAAGTGCAATGTAAGCTTGAGGATTAGCACCTCCTATGGCCTTTATGGCATTCTGCATAAGACGTTAAGTTCAGTAGTTTCAGATTGTAACCTCTGCCCTCAATTTTTCAGACAACAGTTGTTGGTAATGATTCTGCTGTTCTCATTTGTACTACTACCAGACCCATTGTTTGTTTCCTTGCTTAAGCTATTAACAAATCCCCTTGTGCCTTGCACCATCACCCCCTTAATCATTTAATCACTTCTACCTTGCACCTCCTTCACAGAACTTCCCTCTTGTCCTTTATTCCTATCCCTTCCTCTGTACTAGCTTTACATTTTCCAATTTGAATGAAAGACAATTAACCTTTAAATTAAAACTTTGTTTCTCTCTTCAGAGGCACTGCCTGACCTGAATACACCCAGCATTTTCTGTTTGTATTACATTTAAAATCCTTTACCTGGTCTACTTATAATTTCTAGATCTTTATAGGCTAACCTGATATATCCATTTGGGGACACAAATGCAAAATACTGCAGAAGCTTGAAATCTGAAATGAAAACAGAAATGTTGGAAACACTCAGCTGGTCAGTCAGCATCTGTATAGAGAAAGAAAATTAAGGTTTCAGGTTGATGACCTTTCATCAGAACCGAGGAAAGACAGAAATGTCGAGTCAGTGGAAGGGGTGTGGGGACAGGAAGAACAAAAAGAGAAGGTCTGTGATATGGTGGAGGGCAGGAGGGATTAAATAATTAAAAGTTTCATGGTACAAAAGCCAAAAGGTGGTAATGGGTATGTAAAGAAAGAAAAGACTTAACCAGATGTGTGAATGGCTGCATAGCAACTGTCCAAATCCAACATGAAAGAATAAAGATAGAAATGAGACAAGACCGAAACAGCAAAAGCATAGAAGATGGAGGCAGAGCCTATGATCTAAAATTGTGGAACTGAATAATGAATCCAGAAGGCTAGAGTGCCAAGTCAAAAGAAGAGGTGCTGTTCTTCGAGCTTGAGTTGAGCTTCAGTAGAAAACAGCAGCAGGCCATGGACAGAAAGGTACAAGGTGGAGAATTAAAATGACAAGCAACAGGAAACTCAAGGGTCATGACTGCAGACTGAATAGAGGTGTTCCACCAAGCAGTCACCCAATCTGCATTTGGTCTCCCAAATGTAGAGGAGACAACATCGTGAGCAACGAATACTGTATACTATTTTAAGTAAGTACAAGTAAATCACTATTTCACTTGGAAGGAGTGTTTGGGGTCTTGGATGGCGAGACCATAATACCATAATACATAGGAGCAGAAATTAGGCCATTCGGCCCATCGAGTCTGCTCTACCATTTAATCATGGCTGATAAGTTTCTCAACCCCATTCTCCCACCTTCTCCCCGTAACCTTTGATCCCCATACCAATCAAGAACCTATCTATCTTGGTCTTAAATACACTCAATGACCTGGCCTCCACAGCCTTCTGTGGCAATGAATTCCATAGATTCACCACTCTCTGGCTAAAGAAGTTTCTCCTCATCTCTGTTCTAAAAGGTCTTCCCTTTACTCTGAGGCTGTGCCCTTGGGTCCTAGTCTCTCCTACTAATGGAAACATCTTCCCCACGTCCACTCTATCCAGGCCTCTCAGTATTCTGTAAGTTTCAATCAGATCCCCCCATCATCCTTCTAAACTCCATCGAGTATAGACCCAGAGTCCTCAAACATTCCTCATATGTTAAGCCTTTCATTCCAGGGATCATTCTCCTGAACCTCCTCTGGACCCTTCCTGAGATATGGGGCCCAAAATTGCTCACAATATTCTAAATGTGGTCTGACCAGAGCCTTATAAAGCCTCAGCAGCACATCCCTGCCTTTATATTCTAGTCCTCTCAAAACAAATGCCAACATTGCATTTGTCTTCCTACCGCCTCAACCTGCAAGTTAACCTTAAGAGAATCCTGGACTAGGACTCCCAAGTCCCTTTGCACTCCAGACTTCTGAATTCTCTCCCCATTTAGAAAATAGTCTATGCCTTTATTCTGCCTACCAAAGCATGACCTCACACTTCCCCATGTTGTATTTCATCTGCCACTTCTTTGCCCATCCTCCTAACCTGTCCAAATCCTTCTGCAGCCTTCCCACCTCCTCAATACTATTTGTCCCTCCACCTATCTTTGCATCATCTGCAAATTAGCCAGGATACCCTCAGTTCCTTCATCTAGATCATTAATGTATAAAGTGAAAAGTTGTGGTCCCAACACTGACCCCTGCGAATCTCCACTAGTCACCGGCCGCCATCCTGAGAAGGACCCCCTTATCCCCACTCTCTGCCTCCTGCCAGACAGCCAATCTTCTATCCATGCTAGTACCTTGCCTCTAACACCATGGGCTCTTATCTTACTGAGCAGCCTCCTGTGCAGCACCTTGTCAAAGGCCTTCTGTAAGTCCAAGTAGATAACATCCATTGGCTCTCCTTTGTCTAACCTGCTCAAAGAATTCTAACAGGTTTGTCAGGCATGACCTCCCCTTGATGAAACCATGCTGACTTTGCCTGATTTTACCATGCACTTCCAAGTATTCTGAAATCTCATCCTTAATAATGGACTCTAAAATCTTACCAACGACTGAGGTCAGGCTAATCGGCCTGTAATTTCCCGTCTTTTGCCTCACTCCCTTCTTAAACAGGGGGGTTAACATTAGCGATTTTCCAGTCCTCTGGGACCCTCCCTGACTCCAGTGATTCCTGAAAGATCACCACTAACGCCTCCACTATCTCTTCAGCTTTCTCCTTCAGTACTCTGGGGTGTAATCCATCTGGTCCAGGTGATTTATCCACCTTCAGACCTTTCAGTTTTCCTAGCACCTTTTCCTTGGTGAGAAGGGGAGGAGATAAAAGGACAGGTGTTTCATTTCCTATGCTTGCATGGGAAGATGTTGTAAGAAAGGGAGGAATTGTTAGGGGTGACTGAAGAGTGGATCAGGGTGTAATGGAGGGAATGGTCCCTTTGGAATGCTGAAAGGGGGGGGGGGTGGCACAGAGGAAGATATGTTTGTTGATGACATCACACTGGAGTTGGCAGAGAATGATTCGTTGAAGACAGTGGCTAGTGGGGTGAAAGGTGAGGACATGGGGAATCCTAACATGCCTCTGGGAGAGAGGGGAAGGGATGAAAGCAGAAATATATCAAACAGATTGGACATGGTGGAGGACCCTGTCAACCACACCGGCGCTGGGGGGTGGGGGTGGGGGGGGGGGGGGGGTGGAGAAATTCATTCGTTGAAGAAAAAGGAAGACATATTGGAACACTAGTATGGAAGGTTGCATTGTCTGAACAAGTGTGGCAGAGCCAGAGAATCTGGGAGAATGGAATAAAGGCCTTACAGGAAGTGGGGCGTGAGGAAGTTTAGTCAAGGTAGCTTGGAAGTCTGTGGGCTTCAAGTGAATATTAGTTGATATTAGGTAGACAGAAGTCTGGGAAGGGAAGAAAAAATATAGTTCACATGGATGATTATATTCAACTAACAACTGAAAACAGATATGATGTGCAGAACAAAAACAGAATTACCTGGAAACACTCAGCAGGTCTGGCAGCATCGGCAGAGAAGAAAAGAGTTGACATTTCGAATCCTCATGACCCTTCGACAGAACTAGTTCTGTCGAAGGGTCATGAGGACTCAAAACGTCAACTCTTTTCTTCTCTGCCGATGCTGCCAGACCTGCTGAGTTTTTCCAGGTAATTCTGTTTTTGTTTTGGATTTCCAGCATCCGCAGTTTTTTTGTTTTTATGATGTACAGAACAGTGTTTAGATCATTGTAAAGCTGAGCAAAACCCATTATAAAACCTGTTTGAAGAACATGTTAATACAACAATGGTGTGTACTTCGTATGAACAATAATGGCGAAGCTTGTAACAAGTATCTGCAATTTCATATCTTTAACATAGTCAAATGTCTCAAAGCGCTTTACAGAAGTGTTGTCAGACAGAATTTGGCACCAAGTCATGAGATATTAAAACATATGACCAAAACCAGTCAGAAAAATAGTTTTAGTGAAAATCTTAAAGGAGGAGAGGTAGAGATGGAGTGGCTTAGGGAAGGCAGTCATTAGCTTAGCACATGGGCAACTGAAGGCATCACCCCCAATGCCAGGGTTGAAGGAAATTGAAAATGCCCAAGAGGCTAGAATTGGAGGAACATGGTTACAGAGATGAGCAATGGTGAAGCTATGGAGGGATTTGAACACAAGTATTAGGATTTTAAATTTATGCATTTGGGGACTGGGATCCAATCTGCAAGCACAGGGCTGATAGGTGAACAGGACTTTGTTTCATGTATCCTATCTCACAGTTAGTTTCGGACGAGTTGCAGTTTACAGAGCATGGCAGATGGGAGGCTAGCTGGGAGAGCAGTAGTATAATTGTGTCTGGAGATTAACAGGGCTATGGATGAAGGTTTTAGCAGCAGGTTGACTGAGGCATGGATGAAGATCAGCAATATTACAGAGGAGATGGTATTGGCGACGGAGAGGATAAGGGGTCAGAAGCTCAACTCAACTCAAGCAAGGTTGCTAACAGTCTGGCTCAGCCTCAGATAGTTTTAAAAAAATAGGAGTGGAATTTCCTATGACTAATAGGAGCTAGAACGTGGAGTAAGAAATATATTGATGTATGGTTTTTTTTTAGCCATCCTGATGTTAGTAACAAGGAGACAGCCTCTTTAACTGGGGATCATAAATTATTTCACACATCAGTAAATGTTTTCAAAGCAAACATGAATTTTTGTAACTTAAAATAAGATCTGTTGTATAATAAATAACACAGATGACAAAACTCCACATTACCTGTTAAAAAGGAAAACGATTCCTGCTCTCAATTCTTTTTGTTCTTTCAGGATAGTTGTAGCATGACCTGCAAATGTTGTTGTACTACAAAACTTTCGGCTCCTCATGGCCACATTATATTAGAATGGTGTGTTTTACGTCTTCATGTCACATCTGTTGCTTACAGCTATAATTTGCTTATGCTGTTCGTATCAAAGGGGTAGAATATTTCTTTGAGAACATTTTCACATTTTGGTACAAATATATTTTCCACTTTTGTACAGTAAAACAAGTTGTAAAAAAAGTAAACTAGCATAAACAAAGTAACAAGAATTGTAAAAGTTATAAAAGAACAGATTTATGCTATTTTACACTGAAATCAAATGATCTGAAAAACTATTTCCTCTAAAGGGTTAAAAAAATGAAATAAAGCTTATGCCATATTCAGATCATTTCAAGTTTGTTTTAATATTGTGCACCAGTGAAACTGTACTCATGTACCTTGCACTGACCTCCTCTCAATTAACATCAAGGGGGAGGGGCAAGTACAACTTTCCAAGCATCTTCTAAGGCAACAAAATCAACGTCATTCTGAAACACAACCGCCAAAGGAAAGAAGCTACATCACAGAATATTTACAATCCAAAGCTTCAATCATATGCTGCTGTATGTTTATGCAACCATACAAAGATTTAGTTCACCTTCTGATAATCAGGGTTCCAGATCTGATCACAGCATGTACATTGACAGATTTTGATTATTTTTCTAAATCTCCACAAGAGTGCAGGCAGGGTCAAATGCTAATATTACAATAATTACAACATAAAATACAATTGCACAATTAACCTACATGGTTAATTTGGTACAAAACAAGTATTAAATGTACCAGTACTAGTGGTTTTACATAGTACATTACTAGTCATAAAGGAAAAAAACTCCTTTAATTGGTGAAGGCCTAATAATTAAAATGCTGCACATTACAGGTATATTGTCCTGGAATAAATACAAGAAATCTGGTAAACTATTCAGCACAGGTGATTACAGTGGGATAGGAAATCATACAACCACTTAACATGTGAGCATTACCAATTTATTATACAAGTTGGAAAATGAACTTGATAGATACTTGTAAGCTCCATACAGCACTAAAAGGAAAAAAAAAAGAGCCATCTTCCTCAAAGATGAATGTCAATTCCTGAGACAATTTTCCCAAAAGCTGTTTTGTGCTATTAATGAAAATATTATAGTATGGAGGGAAGAGCACTGGGTGCCTAGGCAACACATCTGAAAGATCATAATGGCTTTTTTTGGTGGATTCAGGGAAAGGGAAGATTTAATTCCAATAACAATGAAGCCAAAAATCGTATCTAACATCCAGAGATGTAGTTGGTGTTAAAGAACTTCAAAAGCTCAAATACACTTCTTGGAACATTAATATGGGCATTTCTGTACATAAATCAGGACACAGCTATACAATACCTGGAGATGTTAGGTATTACTCTTTATTGTACAACTATATGAACATAAGCTGTGACAATGCTCAATATACTTACCTGTACATGTGGAAATAAGATCACAATTCTTTAAAGCTAATTCACAATAAGCCATACAGACCTGGGTTTTACAATTTAGAATCACAATGTATATAACCTTATTGCGACGGAAATTTCTAACCGTTTAATTTATTTGGGTATGAGGAAGTGGGGTCAGTGGTCAAACTCACGCACATTAGCAATAATACCAGTACATTCAAGAGTGAACTGTACATCACACAAAAAACTTCCCTGATCCCGTAATTACAGTTTCTCTTTACAACTTCAGCTCATTTGCAATTTTGGATGCAATGTTCTTGAATGCTATAGATGTCCCAGATATTCGCTTAAAGCGCACACCATTTAGAGACAACCGTGGTAACTTGCAGACCTCCATTTCCCACTGGACCAAGTTGTCCTGCCGAGCGTCCCCATGAACACAGAACAAGAGGAACCTTTCTCTTTGCTCATAGTCACAGTTATTGGCGTCCAGCACCTTTCGGATCTCTCGCATCATATCATTGGGATCCATTGAACTAGTGGTCTTCATGCTCCATGTGAACCTCAAAGACCTTGGTTTTGCATCTTTGTAGTCATCCCTTTCTCTATCCTTTGCGTCTCCTGACACACTTCTGAAAATAGAGAAAGACCATGCAGTCATTCAAGAATATTATAGAAACTACATTTAGGTTCTCGATCTCTATTTGCAACCATGACATCCGTCATATTTCAAAATTCATTTGTTATTCTAAATACAATGCAAATCTTTGAAACTATTTTGGATCCTTAATTAGGTAAATTTGCAGCATCTACATTAAGGATAAAACTATCAGCATTTTCTAACAAAAACACCAAGTGTTAATTTGAAGAATGCCCAGCTAATATAATGCTGATTGTGTTTTTGTTTGTTCCTCCCCAGTTCACACTGAACCATTGAAATTGAGACTTGAACAAAAGTATTAAATGGTGCTGCAGTGTAGCTTTTGATAGATTAGATGGTGCAATTAACATTTGAGCTAGCTCCACAACTTGCAGATGTTTCAATCATTTTGAAATATAGTACTACTATTGGTGGACTTTGCTATGGACAAGGAAGTTTAAAGACAAATTTAAGTTTGTCTAAGGACACACTTCTATAGCACATCTAGAAGATTATACAAATTAATTTTGCACTCCAGATACAGTAGACTGACACTGGAAACAAATGAGTGAAAATAGATTAGTTTCACTGAAGCTTTGTATTTCAACTACTGGCAGCCATTTCTCAAATTAACTTTTAAAACAGTAGTTAGTAATTTTGTTCTAATCATTAATTTAGGTAATAGATAATTTTAATGGCTTCCAGCTTCAGAACATATAGCATATAAGACAAATCAATGACCAAAAATAAAATTGCTTCGTTCTTCATGTGATTTTCTACCTCCTACCCAAAATTCTCTGTAGCTCACCCAAGTAATCCTTCCTGGGAAGGCAGGTGTGCAAAATGTATAAACACTCTGGAGCTGTGAAATATTGATCTTGCGTGATCCTCAGTCAGGAACAGTGTAATTGCCTTCATATGAATTCCTAGGCCACAAAAGCCAAAGATTCATCTAGCTCACCTACTTCTACCAACTGGATAAGTTGAATTATACTACGATAGTGGAGGTATTGACTAATCACTCTCTATTATTCCACAACAGATCCAGAAATAAGGTGAGGGCATCTCCAGTAATGGGGAACTTTGGGAATTATAGGCCCTAAGTCACTTTTATCCACCCAAGCCAACTACAATTACCATGTCATATCTCAAATTACTCATTTGCTGTATGCCAAAATGTTATTCTTTGGAAGAAAATCTAATTTCCATTTCTTAGTATTGAAACAGCTTTGCATTGTGAAAATGATTGTCTAACAACATGAAAAAGAGTGTGGATGCAAGTCTAGCATATGTTAGACTAAGTCCCACAAAGGGTTGACTGTAATAGTCTGAGATGTCTATTCATACCGTCTACTTGTATGATCTAAGAGTCTAGGAGAAAGCAGCATGGAAAGAAGCGAGCGTAAGGGAGTGTTCTCACAACTGTAAATATGTTACAATAAAGTTGCAGCTAGCAGACTTCAGGAGTTACTGAAACCACTCCAACCCACAACACAATAATTTACCTACCAGAGAGGGAGAGAGACAATAATACATGGTAGCAACTGGTAAAAAGATGATGATAGAAAAATCTCTACTTCTACTGAAGAGTTTTGAGAAAGTTGCAGGCCTATCAGCTAAATCAGGTTGAAGTGTGGCCAAAGTGGTATAGGAGATGTGTTTGAATTTGCACCACATCAGGTCATGCAGCTAAGCCAGACTGTGAGCAGGCCACAACACTTTTGTACACAATGGGCGACTGCGCGGACTTACATTACCTTGGGTACGCATGATGGTAAAGCAGCATATGTCAAAACCACTGATGCATTGGAGCATATGTCAATCTCCGCAAGAACACGTAGAATGCACAAAGTTTAATAAATGTACCCAGAGACATGGGGAAAAACATTGACGCATTTATTAATGATCTGTACCGATTAGCAGAAGACTAAGTACAATAATCTGAAAGAGAAGCTAATTTATGACAGAATAGTTGTTGGATTAGTGGATGATGCATTATCAGGTAATTTGCAGTCCCGAGATGATTTGACACTTGCAAAGGCTATTCAGTTAAGTAGATAAGCCAAGATCAGGAGGCAAAACTGATCAGTAGTCAGAGGAGAGAGAGAGAGAGAGACAGCCCAAATCCCAAAGTACCAGGGCCAATTGAATTCGTCAGACATAAAAAAGCGGAAATAAAGAGATGGGGAGATATGCATCAAGAAAAGCAATTAATGGCACAGCCCAGGCTAGCTGTTGCTGGTGTGGAAAAGAAAGGCATGGGTGTGGGAATTGTCCCACCAAAGATGTGCAATGCCATTGGTGCAAAAAGATGGGGCCTTTTCCGGGAGTCTGTCATAGAAGAAAAAACAAGCAGAACACTCAAAAAAAAATTAAGTTTTAAAAGGAAACTGTCCATGAAGTTGAAGATTTACAAGACATTGAGATACCCTCCTTAGAAGAGATTAAATAAATAAGCAGGAAGTACTGGAGTGCAGAAATCCTGGCAGAAAGTCACAGGACACATTTTGAATTAGATACTGGAGCAGTTCTTTCCGATACTGAAACATGCTTAAACAAGAGAGTTCTTCAACCGTCCTACAAAAAGCTACATGGACCAGGGGAACAGACCTGAAGGTTCTGGGAGAATTAACAGCCACTTTAGAGCACAGAGAGAAAGTAATTACCAAAGTACTGTATGCAATTCAAGATCAGAATGGTTCACTTTAAAGTAGAAAGGCATGTATGGAATTGAATCTAATCCACAGAAAAGAAGAAATAAAGAATGGTCAAGGTCAATTAGGAGACTTCAAAGCAGAATTCTCAAAAGGTATTTACAGGATTGGGAGAGCTAAAAACAACATATCGTATAACAATAAGCCTAGAAGTGACACAATATGCTTATATACACCTAGAAAGCTTCTACATTCCTTTACTTTCAAATGCAAAGAAAGAGATTGTCTCAATGGTAAGACAAGGGGCAAGATTTTCCACTTGGTGTGCGGGCGCGCGCCCGAGTATGCAATAACCCGTGATAACATTGGGTGAGCGTCCCGATGTCATCGTGCACTCCCGCGATATTTCGGTTGGCGGGCGCGCATGAGAGTTGGCAGTGCACCCGCCGACAATTAAGAGGCCTATTAAGGCTATTAAAGTTTCAATTAACTGTCATTTTTCATTGCCTGTCCAACATTATGGTTGGCAGGTGGGCGAATCGGTCAAGCAGTCTTTGGATTTTTTAGGAAACCTCATCCATGGGTGGGATGAGGTTTCTGAAATTAATTTAAAAAAATGTTTTGACATAATTTTTATTACGTTTCTGTTCATGTGAGTCCTATGCGGGGATTTTTTTCCGATTTTCAGAATCTTTATTTTTAATTTTAAAATTCTTCAGCTCTGAGCCAGGTCCCTGCCTTCAGGGAGCATTCAGTGTGTGCTCCCCTGTGTATGCACAGGCTTTTGCGCTCACCCTCCTCCTGCCCCCAACCCAGCAGCGCTGAGCTTCTCAGCGCCTTTCACAATGGCTGGTCGTTAATTGGCCAGCGGTCAGGGGCTGATCCGGGGCTGAAGGCCGTTTGCTGGCTACTCCTGGGCCCGCCTGCCCAATGATGACCTGAAAATCCTGCCCAAGCAGTCATTTCACCCATAAACGAGTCAACGAGTTGGTGCTCAGGGATGGTACCGGTTCCGAAGCCAAACGGTTCCATAAGAATATGTGTTGATCTCACACAAACTCAATAAAGCTGTGAAAAGAGAAGTCCATCCAATGGTTTCGGCAGATGAAAGTTTAGCTAACTTAGGGGAGAGCTCAATATTCTTTAACTTAATTGTTAACATGGGATTTTGGCAAATATCACTGGAAGAGGAGTCCAAGCTTCTCAACTTTCATAAGACAATTTGGAAGATTCTATTTTAACAGGTTATCCTTTGGAATAACATCAACACCACACCTCTTTGAAAAAACAATGTCAAATCCTTTAGAGAGTTTACATGGAGTTGTTTGCCACATGACAACGTCTTGATTCGTGGGTCCACTCAAGCTGAGCATCAAATGAGAGCGAGTGCGTTATGATCGGGATGGGAGGAGTGCAGAGTTTAGCTAGCCCTGCTACTCCACAGGTTGCACCTTTTCAATTGCTTCCTTTTCAATTACTGCATACCTCTTCTCTGTGTCTGCTAATGAACATGATGCATAATAGACAGGCCTGCATTTTCCACCTCTTTGTACCTGATAAAGCACTTACCAAAATGGTCAGTGATTTATCTTTGCTACTGTTGGACCCAAAATAAAAAATACTTTAATCAGGCTTCTTCCAATAAACTCAATGATTGATTTGTTTTAAAAATAAGTTTCATTTTATAATAAGTTGCAAGATCTGGTTAACGCATAATTTGTAACCTGGAAGTGTAACTATTTATCCCTCTTAAAATTCCCCAACACACACACACACACAAAGAACAAACAGGTAGGGTCTCTGCAGAGATAGACAGTTGAAGAAAAGACTTTTTAAAACAAAGGATAAAGTTTGCAGGGTTTTGGCGCTGTCAATCTGGAGCTCTCTCATGTGAAGACAGATGGCTAGTCCTAGTAAATGCCTGGAGGTTCTCACCAATGGAGCTTTGGCATGGAGGAAAATAGAGCCAGATGAATCCTTCTTGTCTCAGCCTCTCTGGTTTCCAAAGAGAGCCGAGTTCCACTGAGATGAGGATTCCTAGCTGGACTCTGATAACCACTCTGTTTCAGGCAAGGAGAGTGTAAGCTGAGCAGCTTCACTTTCTCATTTCATTCCCAACTAAGTTAAGGAAAAAGTTCAAAACATAAAGCTCCTCTGTCAGGTGATTTCTAGTAAATCACCAGGCCTTTGCCTTTAAGCAGTTTTTTCCCCATCAATTAAAGTAATTGCAGTCCAAATAGCAAATGGTTCTCCACACCAAGTTTTATGCAGGTCAGGTGACTTTTTGGAAAAAGCATGCTTGCTCATAGTCTAGCATGAACTTATGATCAAACAAGTGTCCAACTAATGCAATGTCTTTTCAAATTTTAAAAGAAAATACAGTTCTTGAAGATATGTTTTCCAACAAGAGCAATGCTGAGAAGACTAAAGGAGGAGCATTGACACTCAATAGTAAGTGCAAATTTTCACAGCCAACAATCAGGTAACTTGGTCACATAGCAAGTGCCTCGGGAACAAAGGTGATCCGCTGAAGACCAGAGTCATAAAAGAATTTACAGCTCCAAGGAACATTACGGACTTACAAAAGTTCATGGGAATGTCGAATCAAGTGGCAAAATTTCTAAAATATTTAACAGAGCTAAACGAGTCGCCACGTCAGTTATGCCAAGACAACAAGTGGTGTTGGGAAAGGGCACATCAGAAAACATTCAAAAAAATCTAAGAGAGATTGATGTCATCATTAGCACCTATGATCTGGAATTACCTACAAAATAGCAGTAGACGCATACTCTAGGATTGGGCGCAGTGCTTTATCAGGTACAAAGAGGTGGAAAATGCAGGCCTGTCTATTATGCATCATGTTCATTAGCAGACACAGAGAAGAGGTATGCAGTAATTGAAAAGGAAGCATTAGCAGCCACGTGGGCATGTGAGAAATTTGCTGACTACGTCTTAGGACTTTACGATAGAAACAGTTCATAAATCCTTAGTCACACTCTTGAATTTGAAGGAGCTTCCAGTGATGCCACCAATTGTTCAAAGGTCTAAATTAAGATTGGTTTGATACTCGTACAGCATATGTTCAAAGTAAACAACAAAGCACAACAGACACATTATCACGCATTGAAACAAAGAATGCAGAAAACTGTGATAATGAATTTGTGGAAGTAGTTGAGGAGTTTGATATAATGACAGTCCAGGCATTAGTGGCAACTGCACAAATGTTGAGTGAAATCAAAGACACTCAAAAATCACATGAGGAATGTAAACAGATCAGAGCATGTTGCATTAGATGGCCAACATATATACACAAAATCCTATTTTGAGACCATATTTCAAGCAAAGAGCACATCTGACATTGATAGATGACTTACTGGTATAGAATGATAGAATAGTAATCCCAAGTACATTGAGACTTGAGATCTTATAATGCCTACATCAAGGTCATTTAGATATTCCCAAGTGCAGAGCCGGAGCATTGTATTCAGTTTGGTGGCCGGGTCTCTCAAAGTCATTGGAAGAAATTATATCCTGATGTATCACATGTACAATTCACAGGGCAAGAACATTATAAGATCTTTGACAGGGAGAACAGGTCTAGATCAGAGATCAATTGAGATTTAGAAAAATAACCATCTTAGTTACAGTGGGACTTACATTGTCCAGAAAGAACAGGGCGCAGTAAGAAGAAACAGAAGAGCTTTGATTGCAATCGAGCAATAGAGTGAAAATCAGAGACCAGAGGGGTCACAGTCATCAGAAATGAAAGAAGACATTGAAATAGGTAACCACGGACCAGCTACTAGTTTGAATTTTGTTTGATAGTGTCCAGAGAGCCAAGAGCAGAATGAGAAGGCCTTATTCCCTACAAAGAAGAGCAGAGCAGGGTACAGTAGACTAGTGAAGTCACTACAATGCCTGTTGGGGTAAGAGAAGTTGGGAACCTCAAGAAATGGAGGAAGGAGAGAGAAGAAACAAGAAGAGGAGAACATGGAGAGAGAAAGAAAAATGACATTTATTGAAGAGAGCAAAGAGAGGCCACATTTCCTACAAGACTTCATAACATTGAAATGTTCAGGATGACTAGGAGAGTGAAACATTGGGGAACGTCAGAGAACGTTGAAGTCTGAGCAGCTACTTGGGGCGGGGGGGTGGGGGGGAGGAATGCAGTATGATGGACTATGTTACACTAAATCCCACAAAGCATTAACTGTAATAGTCTGTGAAGAGATCTATACTCATGTAGTCCAAGAGTCTGGGAGAAAGCTTCATGGAAAAAAGTGAGTTTAAGGGAATGTTTTCATAACTGTAAATATGTTACAATAAAGTTAGAGTGTTTACAGCTGGCAGTCTTTGAAAGTTATTGATTCAAATCCAACCCAACACCACAATAACATACCTGCCAGAGAGAGAGAAAGAGAGAGACACTTCACAGTTTCATTGTTGCATTTTTGGGTTTCCAAAGTTAAGTGGCATGTCAAGACTATAAACCATATAATTAACTGATCCTTATGACAAGAATTATAAGTCCTAAATGACTGAGGAGAGATTAATTTGCATTGTAAAACCAGCAGTAAACTTCAATGGAAAGGCTCACAGTGAGGTTGAAATTTTTTCGGTTTTGTTGAGGCAAATGGCAGAGTGGCGCAAATCGTCCAACAGTCTGTGGAGAATCAGAATTCATAGCATACTCTTTCACCATAAATTTCTGGACTTTTAAGAAACTGTTAATGGAGGGCACCATAAACTTGCCATTACTTTTCCAGTAGTTTCTGCAACAAAGTAATTATTGCATCTCCAAACTATAAAAGGTTTTGTGGAACAACACAGGTCATATTTTATAGATTGATGTTTCCATCCTCCAATCGTATTTTAGCTACATGTGCAGACGCAGAATCTTGCATTGGAATTAAGTAAATCTTCCTACATTTCCTCAAGACCAATCATAAGGTAACATTTTAAATTCAGGCAATGAATGAATCATTTATCAAATTCCTCTGGTCAGAAAGGAGAAATCCTGAATTTTTAGTCAAAATGAACTGTAGCCTAATCCAATTACTCCAAACTTGTGAAAACTAGTAACAGTTCTCATTAGGGAATCGATTTTATTGAAGCTTGAGCTCATGCAATGACAAAAATAAAGTTTCTCCTGAGACAAAGGTTAACATTTTGTTGCAATGAGAGGTCTGCAATAAGAGTTATAAAACGTTGAGCAGGATACTATAAACCTGAACAATAAATTAGAGAGATAATGCAAACTGCATGGCTAAGATTCAATATGTGGCCTATAGAATTTATGAAACTGGGGACAGCAAGATAAAATTTGACATTGTAATGGGAGTACAAGCTCACATCATTTATCTCAAATTTTGAAGGAGTCTTGAGCATTGTTTTACACTTCAATTGAGGACCCCCTTGAGTATTAAGCTGCTGCTGTACTTTACACTGCATTGTTCCCATCTTTTAAAATTTTTTTTTATTCTTTTCATTGGATGTGGGTGTCACTGGGAAGGTTGGCATTTGTTGCCCATCCCTACTTGCCCTTAGACTGAGTGGCTTGCTAGGCCATTTCAGAGGGCAGCCAACCACATTGCTGTGGGTCTGGAGTCACATGTAGGCCAGATCGGGTAAAGATGGCAGATTTCCTTCCCCAAAGGACATTATTGAACCAGATGGGTTTTTACAACATTCGATGCTTGTCATCATGGTTACCATTTTAATTGCATATTTATTAGTTGAATTTAAATTCCACCAGCTATCATGGTGGGATTTGAACCCATGTCCCCAGAACTGTAGGGTTTACTAGTCCAGTGACATTACCACTACGCCACCACCTCCCCATCTGAGCTGAAATAAACCTATTTATCTGCACAAAAATACAGCAAGCTCCTAAATTAACTGCAACATTTTGAAGCATAACTAGTAACTTGCTAGTTTAGATATTTAACAGTCATTCAACTGTTTGGGACTGTACTCATCCAGTTGTAGCCAGAGAATCATCTCCAATGGCTTCTCTCCCCCCACTACCCCCGCCTCCCGCACCATGACCTCTGGTGTTCCCCAAGGAACTATCCTTGTCCTCTTTCTATTTTCCAAATATATGCTGCCCCTTGGTGATATTATTCGAACACAAGTCACATTCCACATGCACGTTGGTGGCTCCCAGCTCTACCTCACCACTGCCTTTCCTGACCCATTCACTGTTTCTAAATTATCTGACTGCTTGTCTGGCATCCAGTACTGGATGAGCAGAAATTTCCTCTACCTAAATATTGGAAATACTGTAGTATAAGAGTCTGGCACATAAAGGATTAACGTGGGACTGAGTACAGTACCGGCCACACAGTGATGTTAGAAAACACAAGACCCACACCTAGGGGTCAGTGTAGTGTTGGACAGAGCTGTGGGTGGAAGCAAGCATGGAGTCAGCTCCTAGCTTGGGCCTTGTCAGTATCTATGTATATAGTTTCTAGTAGTTAATAAATACTCTCTGTTGAAATACCCAAGACTAAGAACACCTTATAAAATCTACTGATCAATGCCCAACAACTTACAACAAAGACCAGAGCCATTTTCTTCAATCCATGCTTGAATCTCCATCTCCTAGCCACTGACTTCATCCCTCTCCCATGCCTGAGGCTGAACCATAATTTGCAACCTTGGTGTCATATTTGACCCGAGATGCATTTTCAACCACATTTCCATGCCACCACCTATTTCCACCTCCATAACATAGCCCAACTCCACCCCTGCCTCAGCACATCTACTGCTGAAACCGTCATGTTACCTCAAGGCTTGACCATTCCAATGCAATCCTGGCCAGCCTCCCATTTTTATCTTTCATAAACTAGGGGTCATCCAAAACTCTGCTGTCTGCATTTTAACTTTCACCAAGTCCCATTTACACATAACCCATGTGCTCGCTGACCTGCATTGGCTCCAGGTTAAACAATGCCTCTATTTAAAAATTCTCATTTATATTTTCAAATAGCCTTGCCCCTTCCTATCTCTGTTACCTCCTTCATCCCTACAACCCTCCAAGATACTTGTGCTTCCTCAATTTTAATTGCAGTCATGCCTTCAGCTACCAAGACCCTCAGCTCCAGAATTTCCTCCCTAAACTCCTCTGTCTTTCTTTCTTCTCTAAGACACCTCCTACCACTTAAACCTACCACTTTGACCAAGCTTTTGGTCATTTGCCCCAATACCTCCTCATATGGCTTGGTGCCAAATTTTGTATGGTATGGTTCCTGTGAAGTGCCTTGGACATTTTACTACATGAAAGATGTTACATAAATACGAACAGTGGTTGTTGGTGGTGGTAATGGAGGATAGGCAAAGTGAACAAGACCTATGTTTTCATCCTTAAAATTCCATCGTTTATCTTTAATGTGTTTGAACAGCACATTGCTTTTGTACATTCATGCTCAAATCTAAGCATTATATTTTAACAAATATTCCATTAATATACTGAAAATAGTGTTTTTTTTAGATTGATAAAGCAGTTTCTATAAAATAAAGTGCAAAGCAAACATTTGCCAGTTTGGTGGGCGAGTGGGGGAGAACAGCTGAATGATACATTTTCTCTTAAGCTCTGCTACCTTACACCAATTTCTGTACCCTTTAAAGTTTCAACAACCATAGTAATGCACACAAATAGAGTCAATATTAGCAGTGGCACCTCACCTTGCAGTGTCAGCTCTGCCACTGCCTTCACCTTCACTTGGGCCCCTCAAAAGCAATCAGAATTAAGGTTCAGTGCAAATAGAGGAAACAAGATAACAAGTTAGAAATATGAAAAATGAAGGAGAGAGCCTAGATCTTCATTAAATGACACCAAAAAAGCAATACAACCTTAAAGATACACAACATGGACAGAATCAATGGCTGAGTAACATTACAGGTTCTTTAAGACTTCAGTGTTATCAATCTTCATTTTGTAAGTAAGTTCAAAATAAGTCTAGTAAAAACCAAGTGACAATCAAAATTATATATCCAGTGTTTCTATTTAACACTAATTTGATCATTTAACAGGCAGTTTAATTTTGGTTTTCATGGGTTAAAAAGAAACCACAAGTAAAATACATTTTTCTGCAGAAACACAAATGCATTATAAACAGAAAAAGCCAATATCCTGCTTGGGGGGCCTTACTGTAACTTCTGTTAAAACATTTATTACGTATTAGTGACACATGGCAGATCTGAATTTTCTCAGTGAACTGTTGCAGTCACAAAAGGCATTAGTTTCCCCCTCTCTCCCCCCAAAAGTGAAATTGAAACACAACAGGTATGTTACATTTATGCATTGTGTCTTTTCCACCTATGAGAGTTAAATATAGAAACAATACTCACTTAATGAGTCAAGGCAGTTGCAATTTCTCAAGTACAATGCACAGCTAGTACTCCTTACCTCCACATTCTTCATTTATTACCATTCTTGGCCTCACCTTTTCTAATTTAAAATTGAATTTTAACATTTCCTCCATTGCTAAAATGGTTTCCAACAAATTGAGTTCCCCTTTTATGCCAAATACCTCTCTTTCCCCATTCTTCAGCTCAAATGCAAAACTCAAATTCATCCAAGACTTGGGTACTACTCCATTGTTAAACCGAATCTTCAAATGTCTTTCTGGCTTTTTTTCGTCTTGAAGTCCAAGTTAGCTGAAAAGTGGTTCGTCTCTTGCTTCAAGGTTCAAACCCTTTTCTTCAATTGCAACTTTTTTATTTTATTCATCCTACTAGTTATTGCTGCTGCAAACTTTTCAAATTCTTAAATGCGAAATAATTCTTCCTTAGCTCTGCATTCAAGTCAAAACTCGTCAAGTTATCTACTATTCTAATTTCATTTACTCCAGGTCCTCAAAGCTTGGAACTGCACGGCCCCCAATTTTCCCCTTAACAATATCCAGATTTTTACAACACAAACCTGACAGCACCAAACCACTACCTCTTCATTTACCTTATATTAAGCTGAGTATTTTCAACCTGAGTGATGCCCTGCACCAGCTGCTCCAGGCTTTGACCATGGGTTTTTTAAAAAATCACTTATTACTTGAAAGTATTATTTTCGCTCTGATACTGAATCATTATCAGTCCAGTGTGATGCCATAGCTCTTGATATTCTGGCATTGACTGCCTTACCTAGTAAAACACTATATTTTTAAAGTACAGATATCAAAAAGACTACTACAAAGGCAGAACAGGAATTCTCGCATTTGTTTCATTTAAAAAAAGTATACTAGATAAATGCTAAAAACAGCAATAAATTGAGTTATACAGAGTTCTTAACTGTACATGTAAAGTTTCTGTTTTTAACAATGAGCTAGCCTGTGTACTGTCTCCATGTTCTGGAACAACCTGAAGTCAATTTCTTGAAATTTCATTCGACAAAAACACTAAACAGAGCAGACGATTATCTCAGTATTCTTGTCAATATTCCTTCCTAAACCCGTGCCAAAAAGGTACAGATTAACTGTTCTTTCATAGTACCTTCTGGGCATTTCTGGAGCAGGATGCTTGCACTTTGCAGCTAAAAACCAGACGCTGCACTCCAAAATCAACTCACCTGAGAAAGTTTAACTACATTATAACATTTATTATATAAATGAAACTATTTCAATGGACTTCGAATCACAATTAAGCAAAGTATGGTCTCAGCAGCTGCAGCCACTGCTCCAACAGTCCTATCCTATGAACTGGGAGAGCTTGGTGAAAGTGATCAGTCTGAGAAAGGTTGAAAACACAGAGAATGAGAAGGGAAAAGGCATAGGTAGAGACAGTAGAGGTGCAAGGAGATTTACTCATTCATATGTTTTCTTAACCCAATTCTGTCACTTAATACTGTAATTATCCTGTACATTATTTAATCGTAGTGTTTGTGGGAAAGGTTTGTTGAATAAAGATCATCTTGACTGCTTTCATTTGCAAAGATTTGTCTTTTGTTATGGAACAAAAGAGATTCACATGACTGAATTTGGTAAGGAAATAAAACCAAGCGATGTAGGATAACCCAGAGCAAAAGATGGCGCCAAATGGTTAGCACAAGCCCTGCCACGCCCCCAAGGAAGAATAACAAAAATAAGACAAACTATTGCTGTAGAAGCAGTTATTCCCCATTAGCTTTGGCTCACAAATCAAAATATACAACTTCCCTATTCCACTGTAATTCTCATATATTTGTTCATGGGCTGTGGATGTCACCAGCAAGACTAGCATTTATTACTCATCCCTAATTGCCCTTGAGAAGGTAGTGATGAACCACCTTTTTCAAACACTGCAGTGGTGCAGGTACACTCTCAGTGCTGCTGGGTAAGGAGTTGCAGGGTTTTGACCCAGCCACAATTTATTTATTATAAAGAAAAACATCTCCCTTTTGGAGAGTAACATACCAATGACACAGTTTATGAATTATTTAGGTGCTGATTAGCTAATATCTGAGCTTCAGTTAACAAAGCAAATTTTATAAACAGCTGTAGGAAAATTTACATATATACCACAGATATACTCTGATGTTTTAAATAACGACTTTCAGAAGGATTTTAAACATGTAGACATCTGGACTAACTATATTTTCTCATCTTTCTAATTGGCTATCATCTCCTCATTGGAGCAAGCCTTTGGCTCAGTGGCGGCAGTCTTTCTTTTGGGTCAGAGGTAGAGGGTTCAAACCATGCTAAAGACAGTCTTGACAACTAGAGACCAAAGCTTTGGCTCTACATTTTAAGTTAACACCCAGTGGGGCACTGCAGTTGCCCCCATACCCCGTCCCCCACCACATTGTACAACTTGAGAACCCATAAAATCTTCCTGCTTTAGAAGATCGTATTATTGACTGGTATAAAGCTGTGGATGGAGTGTTAACAGCCTAACAGGTCAAGATGTAAATCAGCCTGAAAGAATAATCATGGAAGGGATCTATGAGCATGCAAATGTAGAATCAACAACCACACTTTCAATTTTTATTACACTTTGAAAAATGGACCATTAATATTCTACTTTGGGTAAAAGAAAATCATCAGTGTGAGTCAAAGTCAAAATCCAAGCCAGGGAGCTCTTTTTGTCTGATCTATTCATAGAACGTGTTGGTTGACTCCAGAACAACACCGACAAACACAGGCCATCTGCTCTCTCGGCTAGGGTTAACATGTCATGAGATCATCCAAGAATTGGGATGTAAAAACATCTTATAAGCAAAAACTAAGGGAAACATAGTATCTTAAACAAAAAAAAAATTAAGCCCCAAAATTGTAAGTTTGTTCAAAAGTCTTCTGACTACGCAAGTTTGACTAGTGTATTCAGATTCACAAGGCATTTGGATATTTGCTCTAAAACAGTAGAAATAAAATCTTGCTGTACCTGCAACAAATGACTGCCTTCCTCCTGGCCAATGACAAGAGATTCTTTCTTTTGTTTAAAAAACAGCCTTTTTCTAAAACTGATGTTTTAATTGATAAATCTATGCTGAATACTATCCAACCACACCAAACATTGCATTTCCAATGACTGGATCAAAGGAACAGCTTTGAAAGGTCTAAAATGACAACTCAAAATAGGCCCAGATTCCGTAGTCTCTAGATGGGCGGGGACCGGACCTACCCCAGTGGATATGAGAAGGAAACCCTCGGAAGTCCCAATGCAGAAACTCCGCACTTACACACCCCCCGACTCCCAACTAACCTCCCCTGTGCCCCCAACGGTCTGACCATCCTCGAACCCCCAACATTTCCCTGAACCGCCAATTCCCCCCGACCAACTGACTCCCCCCACCTTGACCTGGGAAGTTTCAAATTCCGATAGGGGAGAGGCAGTGGCATACTGGCATTGTCACTAGACTAGTATTCCACAGATCCAGGGTAATGCTCTGGGGATCCCAGTTCAAATCCCACCATGACAGATGGCGAAATTTGAATTCAATAAAACTCTGATGACGACCATAAAACCATTGCTGATTGTCATAAAAACCCATCTGGTTCACTAACGTCCTTTAGGGAAGGAAATCAGGAAATCTGCCATCCTTACCTGGTCTGGCTGACATTTGACTCCAGACCCACAGCAGTGTGGTTGACTCTTAAATGTCCTCTGAATGAAGCCAATTAGGGATGGGCAATAAGTGCTGGTCTAGCCAGCGACACCCACATCCCATGAACAAATAAAAAAAGAATTCCCCAGCGCCCCGGGGCCTTCCAAAAAAGTCTCCAGCTCTGAGTTAGAGTCAGAAACTTCATGGGGTTCCAACTCATTTACCTAGTAAGTTACCCAGGAAATATTAGACAGAAAAAAAAACATGGGTAACTAGATAACTTACACACCCCCGGCTCCTGATTAACCTCCCCTACACCCCCAACAGTCTGACCACCCCTGGTCCACCAACATTTCCCAGACCGCTGACTCTCCCCCGACCTTCTGACTCCTCCAACCTACCCCCCACCCCTGACCTGATCTCACCACACTGTCACCTACCCAGCTGGCACCCTCCCTGCACTGCCACCCTTACCCACCTTGCCACCTTAACCAGCTAGCCCCTACCCACCCTACCAAGCTGGCACTCTAAGCTGAGCCTTACCCCCCCTACCCACACACTTCGCTCACACTCATTCACTAACACACTGAAAAGCTATTTAAATGTCCCAAAGCTTTTCATGTTTGTGAATAAAGACTTACCAAAATACGGCGGCTAGTGCTGTAAAAAGGGGTGTGGCTTGGCTTCCCCTGATGATCCTGCACTACAAGTAAGGACTCCTTGAACAGGTACACTCTGCATTCCTGTAGAGGCCCGGTTCGGATGTCCAGGCCAGAAACACAGACCTCCATCTTAGTGCAAAACAATAGGAGTGGAATAGCAATCTGACAGTGATTGCCACTCCTTGGAAGATGCGCCTAAAGGTTGTAACATTAAATGGAAGCTACAAGTTGTTTTTGTCCTGAAGGCCCTTCTACAAACACATTTCCAACAGAATAAGGGGGTGATTCATTTCTCTGTAGTTCGTAGCCAACTTAATCAGGGGAAAATTAGAACACAACCTCACAATAAATGAGGTAAATACATTAATGAGGTGAAATCATAGAAATCCTTCAACTATCAAATTGTGTTACAAATCTCCATTAACATTTCATTCTTTATGTGAAACAGGTTTTGAACAGATTTATGTGCAAGATGTTTGAAATCGGCCGTGGAGCATTCCTCTTGTATATTTATTTCATATAATTGAAAAAATGACATTATAGAAAGATATATATTAAAATATATCTCCTATTTCCCATCTACGTGCTGCCCTGCAACAATATCATCTGAAAACTCAGCATTAGCTTTCACATGTACGTTGATGACACCCAACATTACCTCACCATCACTTCTCATCACTCCTCCCCTGTTGCTAAATTATCAAACTGCTATCTGACATCCAGTACTGGGTGAGCAAAATTTTCCTCCAATTAAATACTGAAAAGATCAAAGCCATTGCCTTCAGTCCCTGCTACAAACTATGTTCCCCTAGCCACCAATTCCATCCCTCTTCCAGGCATCTGTCTTAGGTTGAACCAGGCTGTTCGTAACCTTGGTGTCATGTTTGACTCTGAGATGAACTTCTGACCACATATATGTGCAACCACCAGGACTGCCTAATTACAGCTCTATAGCATTGCTGGACTCCACCTTGCCTCAGCTCATCTACTGCTAAAACCCTCATTCATGCCTTTCTTACTTCTACACTTGACTATTTTAATGTACTCCTAGCTGGACTCCCACATTCTATACTCCATGAACTTGAAGTGATCCAAAACTCTGCTGCCTATTTCCCTTCACAGAACTGGATGGTTCCAGCAAACTGGCATGCCAGCCACTGTTGCGAAATTATGTGCCCCACCCGCCCCCACCCCCCCCAACCCTCAGTTCTCGACTCCAGTGGCCTGCAAAAATCCTGCCCTTATTGTATTCTAGTACCCAGATGGCCATTCTTCAGGATCATTTTGAATGTCAGTGCAAACTCGAAGGGCTGAATAGCCTACTCCTGCTCATATTTCATATGTTCTAATGAATATTTATCATGTATGCTGCCATGATTTCCAATTATAGGGGCATCACATCCTGACCGTTCTCACCAAATGCCCACAAAGTTTGCCATTGTGAGATTTGAACTCTTGATCTTGGGTTTACAAACCCAGCACCATAACCACTTGGCTATTTAGGCCAAGCCCAAATGCCCACAAACATGCACTACCTGGCAACTCTAGCCAATTAGTATCTCTATAACCTAAGGCCACACAGGTGCCATCCTAGCCATAATCAACTAACTCAGAGTAGGTCTCAAACCAAGGGACATTTTGGTTTGCATGGCTTAGCCACATATTGGAAGCTCATGCAGCCATTGTGGGAGCTATATGAAAACAAGCTGCAAAAACGACCTTACATTTTACCAACAACTATTACAACATTTAATCTATTTTACAAGATCAGTAAATTTTCATCTGCACTGCCTGGGTGATAATGTGGCAGAGTAGATTGTCCACTCATTGTTGAGACTGTGAAGATTGGGCAGGTCCTGCAATGAATGGGTGATCCGCTCTGCCAGGTTAACTTCCAGGCAGCCAAGGAGAAAACCTGCCTCTGGGCATTGTGTCAGGTTTAGAACTTGGTATTTTTTTTTTTACACAACCTCAAATTCTAGTCTGGAATCTTCATGGTCACCTGAAATATTTAAAGTTTCTGATGGAATAAAGGAGCAGAGGGGCCTTGCTGTCCAGATTACACAGATCATGAAAGCAGGCAGTACCTGTAAATAATGATATAAACAAAGCAACTAAGATCTATTTTTTAAAAAATCAAGTAAGCAAAGAATACAAAAGCAAGAAGTGAATGTTGGCCTTGTGCAAGACCTTAGGCTGAAGTTGAAGTCATGTTTGAAGTTTTGGGTACTCCATTTTAAGAAAGACATAAAAGCAAAGGGAAGCTACGCTGTAAATTGATTAGGATATTTCCAGACATGAGAAGGTAATATTACAAAGGTATATTTGAAAAATCTGGGGTTCAGAAAATTATGGAATGTTGTACTAGAGGGGTTATGAGAAGGGAAATAGCATAAGCATCTCATTTACCAGTGGAAGACCTAACAGGAATCACAAATTTAAAACAAATCTGAAGGTGAAGCTAGAAAAAACTCTTTGTACTCCTCAGTAAGTTTACCTGGATATGTTTTTATAGTTATGTGAATCAAAACAAATGTTCCATTCAAAAGAAAAACAAAACACCCATTCTATATTCTCCACGCTTACCCTAGAGCATAATGATAAATGAACAGCTCAGTGACCATGAGTCACCACCAAGTGAGCTGTACTGGTAACAGTTTATAACTAAGACAGTATGGCCACTATCAAATAGTGGTGTCTTCATGTAAAATAGAGGGGAGGGAGAATGGGAAGTTATTACATTTTTTGTTACCTGTATTTCAAAAGCAAAGGATCAGTGAACTTTGGAAATAACTGAATAACCTACCTGCGGGCAAATTTGGACGTGATCTTGCTTATTATACCAGTTGAAGTTCCTCTTCGAGCTTGAGAGAGGGCACCAGTATCATGTGACAATGTTGGTGAAGCTGGTGGTCCATTGTACGTGGCAGTTCGTCGCTCCCGTAACTGCCCGCCATGAAAAGTGCTTCGGCTAGAGCTTCCTCGAGGGAAGCGGGTTCGATCTGGAGTAGTAGTGCTAATACTGTGTGCAGAAGGAGAAGCAGCAGGTACCCTTTGGGCTGCAGTGCTGAGTAAGGAAAGAAAATTTGAAACATGAATTGTAATCCATTATATATTCCTAAAGGTTTAGCTTTCCGTATCTGCAATGTGAGAAGTGTTTATTATTTAATATACATTTTTTAAACAGGTTCTTCATGATAAGGCTAAAAATAATTAGAATTTTACTTGGCTTAAATCTATTCAGACTTAATTACAATGGAACCAAATGGACACTAAAATAGTACTATATCGGATCGTTGCGCAAATGGATTAAGTAAATTAAAATTTCTATGATCAAGTTCCAGGCGAGTAAAGAAAAGTAAAGCCCCAGTCATATTATTATCAAGTGCAGCTGAATGAACAGAACAAACATTTGTGTCCTTAACCTAAATATCTAGTTGTGCTCAGTTTGTGTATATAGAGTACAGTGATTTATATAATTTCACCATTGAGAATAGCAAAATTTAGATACTACACTGCAGGGACTATATTAATGCACCAATTTTTGAAAAAATCCTGAATTAAAATGTAATCCCATCTCAGAACATGGATCTGGATCGGAATTTTCTTCATAGCTATACTACAAACATCTTTTTCATATTTTTGGTTCCATTTGTAACCTCAATTTGCAAGACAGGAGATTAAAAGAATTGAAGATTGTATATGCTGTAAAACTTAAGAAAAAAAAACAAACAATATTGTTCAGCACCAGGAAGAGATGTGTCGGACAGAATTTTCCATCAGTAGTCTGAGATGCTATGCTCAAACACAAGTTCTACCATGGTTCAGGCTCTCATTTTGTTGAAACACTCCATTTTTGGAACCTTCTACATATTTACCTGGGTCGGTAACTTTCACCACCATCTTCAATGGAAGGTAGTGTGACCTTGATTGGGTGCCCAGAAGCTGACATGGATTTCTGGTGTCGAGGATGTGCTGATGTTACTCCAGAAGGTGCTGCAGGGCTTGCAACGGATGTGGAAGTACTGCTTGCACAAGCAGACATTTCAGTTAGGCTTATGGGTTGAGGCAAAAGAAAGATAGAAGCCAAAATGTAACACAAAATATTATAACAAAAAAAGCGTTACTTTTTATAGGGCTCCTCAAATACTAACATTAAGTTTTTACACGTTTCACATGAGAGCAAAGATGGGTAGGCTGAGTCTGGCTTTGCTCAATAATTTACAGTCTAAACACTGTATTCCAGTGTACCAACATATAATATGCGCTGCACCACATTGTAGCAGATTGTAATTTCTTCTGTATATTGGCAGCAACAATATTTTTCTCCCAACTGTATATAAAGTGGCTAAATTCAGCAAATTATGTGCCAAAAAAATCCATTTATGCTTTCTAGTTTTCCACACCAAAGCTTATGCTGCTCTCAAGCAGTATGAATAGTGGCACTGAAAGGAAACAGATGCCACTTCAGAATTCAAAAAGCAGAATTCTATGGATGCTGGAAACCTGAAATAAAAACATAAAATGCTATAAATACTCAGCAGATCGGGCAGCTTCTGTGGAGAGAAACAGAGTTAACTTCAGAATTGTTCTACTTCCCAAATTTCACAACGGGAGTCTGGCGTTAGTATACTAGTGGAGCCATAATGCAGAAAACAAAGGCAATCATCAGGACTTTTTTTTTTAAATATAAACTGGTTTCACAGGTTGATTTAATACAGATCAGTTTGGACAATCAAAATTAATGAAAAATTGTTGTGTCTGTATGGAGCAGAATACATACAACTCTACAGAAAATGTTTCTACTGTGCGTACCAATGTAGTCTTTAGTCCTTTCTATTCCTTGAGCACACTCTGCACCCCAGCCAAAGCAACATGGGCAGGCAGCGTTTTAAGTTTTAACTCAATTGTTTTGCTTCATTCAGGACCAAGGCTAAGTATCCTCTTAATAGTCCTACAGCATTGTTACACACCTTAAGAGATATCTTTCAAAAATGTTGCAAAGTAGTAATTTTCTAATTTCTCTAGAAGCACCCATGACTTGCCAGCTGTCTCTGCCAATTTTGTTTTTACAGTGCACATTATCTTAAGAAGCTCTTGGTTACCAGTTAAATATCAGTAACAATATTTGTTGTGCAAATGTTCTTCTTATATCACTTAGTTCTTTTATGAATAGCACTTGCTGCATATGGAATGAATTCACAACTCATGACTTCAGTTCCAAAACCAGGATAGAAGAGGTAGAAAATAGGCCTCCAATGTCCTGAAGAATAAAGCACATACACAAAGCTAAAGATTGAAAATGTTCTACAAATATTTCCTTGTTCATTGATATTCTCTATACCTACTTCTTAAACTGAATGAAAACAAGGAAAAAGAACTAGTTATAGACTTCAGGAAAAAGCCTGTTAATGATATTGTTCTTGTGAAGAATCATGACGTGGACATTGAAATAGTTACTAATTACAAGTATCTAGGTCTCAAAGTAGATGATAAGTTGAATTGGAAGGAATAGTGTACAGATGTTGTGGCCTAGGGATTATAGTACCTCAGAAAATTAAAATCCTTTCGAGTAGATCCAACAATACTGAAAAACTTCTTTACTGCTGTAATTGAGAGTGCTATCCTTTTTGGACATCTCACCTGGTAGTGTTGTCTTAGGAAATCTGACTCTTTAAGGGTACTCAGGTTATTGAACCAGGCAGGAAGGATATTTGATAAGTAGATCTTTCTTGACAAAATCTGTTCTTGAAGAATTTTGGCAAAAATAAGGAGTATCACGAACAATGAGAATCACCCCTTGTCTCAGTATTTGGGGAAAGGCTACAATCCCTCAGATGCAGGACAAATTGGTTCCTGAACTTGTTTATGCCCTTCTCTTTAAAGAACATTTAACAGGAGATTGCCGTATGGATGAGGATATACAATCAGGGTGGGACTCACTGACTGATTATTTTAACGCATTGGATAGTTTTAAATAATATTTTAATTAAAGTTAGATCTCTATGAACGGATAATTTTCTTTCTTTTATTGTTATTTTTCGTTTTTATGTAATTTTGTAAAGTACGAGCAATGTATCAAAATTAATTTCCGTATGGACAATGAAGTGAAACTGAAATTACTGCTCACATTTCAGAGAATAACAAACAACAGATGAACACAGGAAACAGGAAAGGATCGTATTAGGTTTAAACTAATTAAAATAGTATTTTCTTGACCCACTACAGATAGAATTTCAAGCATAGGAGGCAGCTATTCAGCATCTCATGCCCAGGCCTCGTCTCCATGAAGTAGTTACTTTGTCCCATTCCCCTGGTATTGCCCCATGTCCTTTAAATTTTTCCTTCTTGAAATATTTATCAATTTCCCTTTTTAAAATGATTATGGATTCTGCCTCAACCACTGTATCTGGACATGCCAAGTCAAGTCTCTCATTCCTCATGTCATCTTAAATGAATCTTTTATGAACTGGCTTCATCGCATTGACATCCTTTTTAAAGTAAGGCACACAAAAACTGGACACATTGGGGACAAATTCCCAATTGTCTGTTCTAAATTTGATGGCAGAGCCAGAGGGAAAAAAACAGTAAAATGTGTTAACACCACTTATACTGTTTGTCCCCAGCGTTTCTGTGGCTCTTCTTCTGAAGTTATGGTGGCTGAGTGGAAGACCACCATCAGAACTTCATTACCAATATTCCAAATGCAGCTCAAGTAATGATTTGCAGAGGTTCAGCATTACTGCTTTGTTTTTGTACGTGATTCCTCTATTCACAAAACCCAGGATCCCACATTGCTTTAAAAAAAAAACAAAAAAAGTACACCATCCACTGTCTTTCCTTTATAAATACACTTTTATTTTCCCCAAAGTGAACTCCAATATATTTGTCAAACATAAACTAGTCTTTTACAAAGCCTGCTGGCTGGTCCTTATTTAACTTATTTACTCCATCTGTCTGCAGCTTCCTCTTTAAGCGAAATGGATAGCAATTCAACTCGTATGTATTTTCCAAATGCTATCCCTTCTTTCCCAAGCACATTGTAGGATCATAGAATGATACAGCACAGAAGGAGTCCATTTGGATCCATCAAATTGGTGCTGGCTCTTTTGATGAGTAGTTCTGTTTGTCCCACGCCTCCTAGACTTTTCTCATATCTCTAATTTTTCCTCCTTCGAGTATTTATCCAATTCCCTTTTGAAAGCCACTATTGAATCTGTATCCACCAGTTGAACAGGCAATGTATTCCAAATCCTAACCACTTGTTGCACAAAGAAGTTTTTCCTCGTGGCCACCTCTGGTTATCAGCCCTTCAGACATTGGAAACAGTTTCTCCATATTTACTCTATCTAAACCCTTCATGATTTTAAACAACTCCATCAATTCTCCTTTTAACCTTAGTGCAAGTCTTTAATTAATGTTGAAACTCAGCTACATAGTCAATAAAACATTTCATTTGGTACGCCCATCAACTGAATCTAACACTCGTTTCTGTCACATTTTTAAAAAACTGTAATACGATGAAATTAATTTGAATCTCTTGTTTTCTCAGCATCGCAATTGAGGCAGGTATTTTGCATTGTATCATGTTGTATGAGTCCCTGAGCTTATCTCTATTTCATTTTGTGAGCAACATGGATTAGAATCTTAATTCCCCTTTGCACCTCTGCAAACAAATATTTTGCAGCAGATTATATTACCTGGATGCATACATGTATGCTGTTACACATGGGAAGAATAGAAATTAGCCCTCTCATCTTACAATATGTTATTAGAACAATGGGCTTCTGATTCATTCATGTATGGAGTCAACACAAGTGGCATTTAAATATTTAGTAAACAGAGAAATTGAAAAACAAATCAGTTTCATGGACCAAGTATTTCATATTTTTCAGTCACTGCTTTTAACTGAACGTGGAAATAGTTTGCTCTTGATTGCATTTCATTTACCTGCAAACACAATAGCACAATGCATTTCTACTTATTTCATCAAGCATTATTCTTTGCAAAAACCCCCTAATTTTGTAACGTGTAGCTCATCCAATAATGACCTCATTCAGTTAAATGTCTCAACAGCAAGGCGTTTTACTCTCATTTGTTTTTGATTAATTCATATCTGCTACACTCATTATAGTTTTTCATTAGCTTCTGCATGGCTGGTTACTCATTTGGCTTTAAGAAAATCACAGGAATTTGACAATATTGCAATGTTATGGATTCTCACCTGCTGTCTTTTCCATTTTGCATGGCAGAGTATCGATCTCCAGTGGAGCGTTCACACACGTAGGTGTTTCTTCTTGTCATACCAGGGAGCATGTTGTTCTGAAACATTAAAGCAATTTAAATCAGCTAGGCATCACTTGTAATAAAACTAATGATAATTCTGGAAAGCAAAAACATCATCTAAATTTCAGATGGTCAGTCTAACAATTTCAAACATATCATAAATGTGATTATTTCCCTGCACAGCCAATTATAAAGCATGTATTAAATATGCAGCTTCACAGGCAAATTTATTATATGCCACTGATCACACATCATTCAGGTGATCTGAGGGCCTTTTTGCTGAAATAACGGTTTATAAATATCATACACTTCATAAGACATTATCAGACAAGTATGATTACAACAATTAAGTTTAGCCATATAAAATTTACAACTTGGGGATAAGCAAAAGATGGTTTCTCACCACTAGCACTAGCTACCGTAAATCAGGTAAGTTAAAGGTCCTGTTAAAATAGGCAGGCCAGGTAGAAAGTAAGTATCTAAGCTAAATGGATAGGATTTGGGGAATCGAAGGCTGGGGGAGGGGGAAATCGGAGGTTGGGGGGGGTGGGGTGTTGCACCTGGGGGTGGGGGCAGCGGGGGTCAGGTTGGGTCAGGGAATACTGTAGGGGTGTTGGTTAGTTGTTAGGGTGTCCCTTAGGGGTTCGGGGGTATGGTGGAGGAAGTCCCTTTGGGGGTTGGTCTAGGTCTTTACATTGGTTGCCAAGAAGTTAAAGGAAGTTCTAATTCTTCTAACTTTCTCTGGATAACTATTTGTATAATACCGCTGGCACCATCCAAAGTTTGCAATTTAAATTGCATTTTCTGATGGTTCTCAGCACATGGCAATTGTCCAGAGGAAGTCTGCACTTCTGGGCAATTGCTATATAAACCCTTACCTGTGAAGTTCCGAGAGGGATTCCCCAGTGCATTTTCGGGATACTCCCCACAATCTGGCACTGGGGAGCTCTGAAGTTATGGCCCCTGATATTTGGTGTCTTCTTAGGGAGCAGATCGGTTAGTTGTATAAATTAGCATTATTGATAGTTTTTCTACACATTGTACTAATAATAAACTGCCAGATTATCCTATCTCCATAAAGGGAGCCTTTCCTGGGTCTATGCCATGGATTTCCTGTGTGTAGTGGACATTGAAAGGTAGGACAGATCAGAACACGTACCTGCAAAGCAACCTTCCCACTTTTCCTCCATTTAAATTTAGCATTGAATCTTAATTCGCTTTGTGAATTCTAATCTTCTATCTTTCACTCCTGAACTCTGACTTGGGCATAAAGCTGCCAACTCTGATGTCTCCAATCCTAGGAATGTGATCATTGGTTCTTTGATCACATGATATTCAGCCACCCACTGAAAGTGGGGGCACAGGTGGGTCCCCTCAGGCAAACATTTTGACGTGATCCCACGTGAAGCCCACTCATTTTACTTTGGCATCCACTGTTATATGGTAGCTGCTTTTGGTTTGCCTTATCCTTTTCCTTGGGAGTTCCATTCTAACGACTGTGTAGCAAGACAGGTTTGGGATTGTTCAAGGGAACATCTACTCCAATAACATTTTCTCCATCATATTTGCAACTCTATTCTCTGTGATCCTGTGCTTCCCTACACTTCCTCACTGTCCCAAGCCAGCAACTGCCCTTCATAGGCATTTACTGATAAATGTAAACTTGTTTATCATCATCTGCTTCCCTCCGTTTCTCGACTCTGTACAAAGGCCTTGATTTGACATTGGTGTTAAAAAAGCAAAGTTTGCTCTCTTAAGATAATATTTTGGATCTCCAAATTTGTTTTAAAGATAGAGTACTGTTCTTGCCTTTCCCATTATTGTATGGATATCGTCATCAGTTCTTTCATCCTTGCATCTAAGAGAGGTGAATTTGCTTGTCCTCAAGGGCTTCACCATTTACGGAAATTCTCTCATTCTTCTCGTTGCATATGCAAAGAACTTTAGTTTTGTCCTTAGTGAGAGCCCTGTTTTTGCCATTAGTCTACTGGTGTTTTTCTGAACATTTTGTTGGTTGTGTGACAGGAAGACAATGTCATCAGAGAAGTCCAAATCATCTGGCTGCAGGACCTTCTTCTGGGGGAAGGTGAACAGCCAGAGGTCGTGGTCCACATTGGTACCAACGACAAAATAGGAAGAGGGATGAGGTCCTGAAAGCAGATTTTAGGAGTTAGTAAATAAATTAAAATGCAGGACTTCAAAAGCAGTAATCTCAGGATTACTCCCAGTGTCATATGGTATATTTGGAATTTTCGAAGGCTTTTGATAAGGTCCCACATAGGACGTTAGTAAACAAGGATGGCATGCTGTTACTAGTGGGGTACCACAAGGATCAGTGCGAGGGCTACAGCTCTTCACACACTCTATATAAATGATTTGGATGGAGGGACTAAATGTAATATTTCCAACTTTGCTGATGATACAAAATGAGGTGGGAATTTAAGTTATGAGGAGGATGCAAGGAGGCTCCAAGGGGATTTGGACCGGCTAAGCGAATGGGTAAGAACATGGCAGATGGAACATAATGTGGATAAGTGTGAAGTTTTCCACTTTGGTAGAAAAAACAAAAAGGCAGAGTGTTTCTTAAATGGTTGAGAGGTTGGAAAGTGTTGATGTCCAAAGAGACCTGGGTATCCTTATTCATGAGTTACTAAAAGCTAGCATGCAGGTGCAGCAAGCAATCAGAAAGGCAAATTGTATACTGGCCTTCATTGCAGGGAGATTTGAGTAAGGGGGTAAAGATGTTTTGCTGCAAATGTATAGAGCCTTGATGAGACTGCACCAGGAGTATTGTGTATAGTTTTTGTCTCCTTATCTAAGGAAGGATGTACTTGTCGTAGAGGAAGTGCAATGAAGGTCCACCAGACTAATCACTGGGATAGTGAGATTTTCTTATGAGGAGACACTAAGGAAACTGGGCCTGTATTCCCTAGAGTTTCAAAGAATGAGTGATCATCTCAATGAAGCTTACAAAATTCTTACAGGGCGTGACAGGGTAGATAGATAGGAAGTTTCCCCTGACTGGTGCGTCTAGAACCAGAGGACAGAGTCTCAGAATAAATGGTAGGCCATTTAGGGCTGAGATGAGAAGGAATTTCTTCACTCAGAGGGTGGCGAATCTTTGGAATTCTCTACCCCAGAGGGCTGTGGAAGCTCAAACATTAAGCATGTTCAAAACAGAAATCGATAGATTTCCAGAATCTAATGACATCAAGGGACATGGGTATAACACAGGAAAGTGGCATTGAGGTAGATGATCAGCCATGGTCTAACTGAATAGTGGCGCAGGCTCGAAGGGCTGAATGGCCTACTCCTGCTCCCATGTCCCTATCTAGCTGGCTAGTGCCCACTTGGTCCATCTGTTTTCCTTTGAATTATTCAACCTACCACAGCAGAAGTAACAATGGCTGGGGGAACAATCATCCCTATCATTTCCACTTTCTAAATTGAAGGGTTCTGTGAGCATTCTATTGTGTACTACGGTGCAGGATGGAGTTCGGTACGTCTTAGGGTTTTATGTTAATACGATTCTCCAGTATTCCATGGTACCTCAATTTCTACAAGGCATTTTGGTCGACAATATCAAATAACTTTAAGAATTTGAGATATAGAGAATGTTCCATTCAGCTGAATGCTTCAATGTGATATATAGCACACTTATATGGTCAACGCATGATTTGTCTTTTTGAAAACCAGCCTATTTGTCTCTTAACCACTTGTCAAGTTCTGTCTTTAGTCTCTCAAGTGCAATTCTGTTTAAGGTGTTCGCTGGTTATTGACTACAACATGATGCCGCTCATGTTCTTACAATCTTTTGTCACTTTTTGACAAATCCATGCTTTCTGTCCTGTTACTTTTTTTCAGTTTCCCATCTCTTCTAAAAAGGTTGTGACAGCATTTCAATGGATGTTCCTATGTAACTTTAATGACCTCAGGTGGTATATTATCAGGATCTGGGGCAACGCCTGCCCTTCATTTTCTTTATGGTTTCCTTCATTTTTATCTGCCAGGTTTGTTTATATTTCCCTATAAAGGATTTTCTGCCTGGTATCTGGAGGCTGGGTTGGAATGGGGTGATTTCCTTGAAGTTTTTCCCATCTTATGAATTGCTTATGAGTACTGGCCTGTTCTGCTTTCTATTTAGGTCATATAGATCTTTTAATGTTTCCTTGTTTTGCTGCAGCTTCTAATTCTTTAGCTAGATTTCAATGAGGATTCTCTTTTTATGGCTGGGACTTCCTGTTCTTTCTTTGTCAACCTCTGAATACTGATCTTGTGCTTCCTACATGCAAGTACACAGATAATAGAATGGAAACAGGTCATGTGGCCCAACTGATCTATGCTGGCATTCATGCTTCACATGAGTCTCCTCCCATCCTACTTTATTTACACCCATTTGTATGTCTTTCTTTTCTTTTCTCCTTCATGTATTTATAGAGCTTTCTCTTAATGGCATCTATGAAATTCCTCTCTACTCAACATGGCAGCAAGTTTCACATCCTAACCACTCTCCAGATAAAGAAATTTCTCCTGAAATAACCATTCCTATATTCATATCCCCAGTTTTGGATTCCCAATATGTTCTGTATCTCAACCCTATCAAACCCCTTCATAATTTTAAAGCCCCCTATTTGTACACCCTTCAGCCTTCTCTTTTCTAGAGTAAAGAACCCCAGTCTGTTCCATTTTTCCTGATAGTTATAATCTCACAATCTGGCATTATCATTGTAAATCCTTTTAGCACCTTTCCCAGCAGTTCGATGTCCTTTTTGTAATACGGAAATCAGAATCGTATACAGTATGCTAAGCATTAGCTGCTATTGTTCAAATATTATTTAAGGCTTCCTTTTTCTCTCTTCCTTGCTTCTTGTTTCATGTTTCTCCAGTGATCAAATCTTAATCTCTCCAATGGTTTCCTCATGTTTCTTTCCATGCTTTCTTTATTTGTTGCCATTTTTGTTCGAGGACTGATTCCTCTGTCTCCAATAGGCTTTTAAGAATTTCTCATTGCTGCCTGGTATCAACTCCACATTACATCTATCAGCTATTCGCTTCTGTTGATATAAAACTGAAATCTGAATTCATCCATTAGTAGGTGGTGATCCGATACTCTAATGCTGCTATCATTATTTTGATGTCTAACATTTAATAGAGATCTTTTAAACATGTACTGATGCCAATGTATTATCCAGAAGTTCAGAAGATCACAGCCAGGATATTTCGGATGGAGGGGTTTCCCATCCTGCCATCTGAAGTGTCAGCAGGGAACATATCTCTGCCTTCACTGCCTGACCCGCAGCCATTTCACGTTCCATTGAGAGTTCATTGGCTGTAGGCGGGACTTACTCGGGAGTAAGTTCCTTCCTAGAGAGCGGACTGGCCAGCAGCTCTCTAATCTCTGCAGTGCCAGAAGCTGCAGTGGACAGAAGTGGAGCTTCATGCAGTCCACAGAACTTAAGTCCTGGGAGTGCAGGAAAAGGTGAGTTTTTGAGGTCTCAGGGTGGGGAGATTAGGACAGGCCTGGGGGCTGGAAAAGTTGGAGGCTGGAAAGGTGGGGGTGGGGGTGGGGGTGGTGAGGGTGGGGGAGATGGGGTGCAGGGGAGGGAGGTCCAGCAGCCACTGGACCTTAAGGTGGTGTGGGGGTGTGCCCGAAGTTAGAAGAGGTCTTTTGATGGAGGCACATCGTCCCACCCCCAACCCCTACCCAAGGCCTAAACCCGATCATTTTCAGGCTGCCCCATAGCTGGGAAATTATCCCGCCAATCTAAAAATTGAGTCTGGGCAGGAAACAGCCCTGAAGTGGTCAATAATTGGCCTCAGTTGAGGCAAGGACAGGTGGCCCTTCCGAATACCTCATCAGTCCCAGCATAAAATTTCAGAGAGGTCGGGACGGGCGGCAACCCAACAGGAAGCCCGTTCGTGCTGTTTCATATGCTCCCTGCCCACAAACCCAGCAGAGGGTGAGTGTGAAATTCAGGCCCACTATTAGATGTCAAACTGAAAAAATGATCCTGGGTTCAGACCCGAAAACCACCCCCATATATAGGTGTATTACTTTTACTCCGTGCATGATTTTAAAAAAAGAATTGCATGATAAGGCGACGATTCAACTTAGAAGCTGATGTCTGATCTCACGCATTGGCTATTAGCTGTGAAAACTTTTAGGAGAGTCATCAATTGTTACACGAGAAAGGTTTCCATTTCAAATAGATTATAAGTGGTCCGATAATATGAATTGTGGAATGTTGTATGTATGACAAAAGTCTCATGATTTCTATCAATGGCATGCATTGCTGCCAAAGCATGCAATAAACATGTGAAGAGAAGAAGAGGATCAATTTAGTTTGTAATTCAAACTGACAGATCAGGCTTACTCAATCCTATGTATGATCTCCTCATTAATGACACAGGAAAGGTACCTCTGGCCTAATCAAATCAAACCCGCAACTCAGTCAAATCAAGTTGCTGCTTACACTTGGTCCAGTAGTGGATTTCTTCCTCTCAAGGCCTGCAAGTGGGCTTGCAGGCACATCTCCTTTGGAACTTACAGTGGTGCTACTTAATTTACGAGCTATGTCTTTGTCCCAGTCTTCCTTCTGTTCACTTTCCACACTGTTTGCTTGAGCTCGTTTAGTATATGAGACAGCGGGTGGGATTGATGGACCAGCTGCAAAACAGAAAAATAAAACAAATCAAAAACTCATTTGACTCCAGTTGTGTAAAATTCCATGTCTTTCCTTTATAGCTGGACATATTTTAAAGTGCATCTAATTTACTATGATCGGACACTTGACAACATACTTATGAGAAGCATAAACAAAGGTGGCAAATAAGTAACGGAAGGTAAAGACTATGAAAGCTAACTTCATAGATCTGTCCATCTCATCTTGGATAAGAAAGGGTGATTGAAAATAGATGATGGGCAGATGAAAACACTGCACTGCCACATTGTGATAATAGCATTTTATTCTTAGTATCTTTTTGAAGCTTATAACTATTATAATTAACTAAAACTGTACTAGTCAATTATCACTATGGAACTACTCTTCTTACAAAGCTACCTCTCTCTATTGTTGTTAACTGATACTTTGTGCATGAGTCAGAGGTAACAGGCAACAACAAATTACATATCCACATATTAAAGAACTCGATCATCTGATAAAAAGCATTAAAACACTAGAAATGTACAGCAGGCCAATGACAAATGGAGAAAAAAATTGACCAGAGTTTTAACCTATCTTACTCTGGGGCTTTGCTTGACAGTTGTGCATTTCCAACAGTTGCTTTTTTCCCCATTTCATATTTTCAGGAGTTCTGATTTTTTTAGACCTGGTATTTACTCCTTATCTCATTCAATTAACAGGAACTCTGTGACATGCAAGGCTCTGGTATTTAATTAGGTTCCTGGTATTAGGCTGTTACTTTTTGAAGTAGATTTTTCCATTTATTTTTAATAAAATTATGAAATCCAAAATAGATAATTAAAAACATCTTGGCAGAAGTTGCAGTTTTTCATTTACTGATTCAATTACCTGGGATGGAATTTACATTTTGAAAGGCAAGGGAGACTAGATATCCCCTGCAAGGATTGGCTTCTTTTAAAATTTAAGAAAGGGAAGTGATCAGCTACATAAATTGGATACAAACAAGTCCCAGATTTAAGTCGCCAGTTGGTGCTATAATGGCTAAGAAGCCACTAAAATGCCACAAATGCTTTTCATGAACCATGCTCTCTTGGTTAATCAGACTAGACATCAGGATGGTATTTTGTACGTGCAAAGCAATGTGTCATGGCAAGCGTTTCCTTAGAAACTGGAGGCTGTGAAATTTCACTGGCAATTTTATAAAGATTACCTCCATCACCTTAAAACGTCAACAATTTTCACCGCACAAATCATTAAATAAATCTCCAGCTCCATTTAAAAAAGGCATATAAGGAATTAATTATAAATGCTGGAAATCTGAATAAAATCAGAAAATGAGAGTGCACAACAATAGAACAGTCAGTATCTGAAAGAAAAGGTAAGGTTCAGGTGCTTGCTTGAACAGAATATTTTGACATCTCTATCAGATACTGAATGATCTGTTGTGCATTTTTAAGTTTCTAATTTCCGGTTAACTTAAAAAAAAATTGAAATTCTTGGAATCTATGGGCAGGATTTTCAGGTTGTCAAGCAGGTGCAGTGGGTGGGCCTGGGAGTGGCCGGGAAACAGTCTGCCGCCCGCGATTGGCCCGAGTGCGATTTCACACTGGCTGGCCAATTAACGGCCTGTCATTGTGAAACGTGCACTGAAAGACTCAGCGCTGCCGGATGGGGGTGGGAGGTGGGTGAGTGCTGAAATTTGCACAGGCAGAGAGCTTTCTCAGGGAGCTGAAGAATTTTAAAATCAAAAATAAAGATTTGAAAAGTCTGAAAAAAGAGTTCTCACGTCGGATTCACTCACATGAACATATACATAATAAAAATTATGTCAAGACATTTTTATTTTTTAAAAAATTAATGTCAGAAACCTCATCCTGCCTGTGGATGAGGTTTCCTCAAAAATACAAAGGCTGCCTGGCTGATTCGCTCGCCTGCCCGCCAACTGTAACATTGGACGGGCAGTGAAAAGTCTCTCTTAATTAATAAGTTAATGGCTTTAATAGTCAGCGGGCACATTGCTGAGTTACGTGCACGCATGCCGACCGAAATATCGCGCAGGTGCGCGATGACATCAGACGCTCGCCTGCCCACGGGGCATAAAATTCTGCCCTATAGCACAAACAGTTCAATTAGGTCTGCTGTGTTGCCTAAAATAACATTTCTTGAAACTAACTTTACTGAAATTACACAAAAGGGGATATACTGATTCAGAATCCTTCACCGAAACCATTTCAGTATCTATTTCTACATACATTTTTTCTAATTTGTTTTTCTCCCCATGTAGGCAGATAAAAGAAAAAAAATGAGGGATTCCATTTACTTTGAAAAATGGCACAATTCAAGACCATCTACAAAATGCTGTGAAAAAATATTTCGAAACTACAGCAGCAATTGTGTCTTCAGTTTAAATAAATACCAAATATAAAAGGGAAAGAGAATACACATTTGATGGAGCTTCTAACCCATTGTCTATACATTTGCCTTCAAGAACAAAAATGCTATGAAATGAGATATTGAATGAAATACCAAGGTTTGAACCTGCACTTTGGGTCTTTATTTTTAAGTGGCATGGGCTAATTAAACATTTTCTACTCAAACTGTAATACCCTTGCTGCTCCAAAAAGAAATGGATCATGAAAGATAATCATCAGCTAAGTTTTATCTGTTTAGAGTGATTCATTAAAGTTAAATATCCTAGGTACACAAAACAGTGATGGAATGGAATATCAGACTGTTAAATTATAGATAAGACTATTTTGGGTGTTACTACAGTAAAAACATTAAATGTTAGATTTTCACTGCAAACTGAGTACAAAAATGCAAACAATAAACCAGGTCTATAAACAGTGCAAAAGTGCTTTGAAACAAACAACGGAACCAAATCAAATTTTAAAAAATGAGCAGAGTTTAGCCCAGTAAGGCTCACTGCAGCACTGCACACTCCAAAGTTGAAATGTGCAATGTTATTTTACGTGCTTGAATGTCATCCCCACCATGATCACTAAACCGCCGCTGTTTCTGATTCGCTGATATACTGCGTTGGACCTTCGAATGTGCCGGAGACTGCGTGGAGCTGTTGTTGAGGTCGCTATTGGGTCGAGACCTTTGACACAGGTTACTACTGGATACAGATTCGCTGCCTTCAAACTGGAAAGTTTGAAAAACAGTCGTTAGAAATAATTCTTGAACTTATAAATCTCTTGTTTTATTAAGTTCAAACAAAATTCTCTTCTGCACCATTGCTTCCACTATAGAGCCACTGAACCAAGAGAGGTAATGAAAAGACCAATTTACCAGCCATACCACCTGCCCACCACATATATTGTATTAAAAAACACATGTCTCATTAATTTCCAAATAGTGTGGATGGATGAGTTCTAGGCTTTTTATAAAAGACAACAAACTTTTAGTGTTGTCACTGTACTAGCACAGGTAAACTGGACAGAACAACCTGCACCCAGCAAAGTTCAACAAAATGTAATGAGATAAATTTGATTTTAGTGATATAAAAGCAAAATACTGCGGATGTTGGAAATCTGAAATAAAAACAAAGTGCTAGAAAAACTCAAGCAGGTGTGGCAGTGTCTGAGGAGAGAAAAACAGTTAAAGTTTTGAGTCCAATATGTCTCCTCTTCTTTGAAACTCTTTCTCACTCCACAGATGCTGCCAGACTTGCTGAATTGATCTAGTACTTACTGTTTTTATATTATTTTTAGTGATGCTGGTTAAGCATTGGCCAAAACATCAGGAGGATGAGTTAAGGGTGAGGATTGACATGTGGAATTGTGATATAGTAGCCATCACTGAGATGTGGTTGAGTGAAGGGCAGGATTGGCAGTTCAACATTTCGGGATATAGAATCTTCAGGCGAGACAGGGGAGGGGGTAAAAGAGGAGGAGGCATTGCATTATTAGTTAAGGAGTCAGTTACTGTAGTAAGGAGAGATGATATCTTGGGCGGGGCATCAACTGAAGCTTTGTGGGTAGAGTTTAGGAATAAAAAAGGGGCAACCACATTATTAGGTGTTTATTATAGACCCCCAGATAGTCAGTGGGAAATTGAGGAGCAAATATGTGCACAATTTGAGGAGATGTGTAAAAACAATAACAATAGGGTATTATATTAGGTAATTTCAACTTTCCCAACATTAATTGGGATGGACATAGTGTTAAGGGCTTGGATGGAATGGATTTCTTGAAACGTGTACAGGAGAACTTTTTAGGTCAATATGTAGAGGGTCCAAAAAGGGTTGGCGCATTGCTGGACCTAATTCTGGGGAATGAAGCCGGACAGGTGGCTGAGGTGGCGGTGGGCGAGCATTTTTGTGATAGTGACCACAACATGGTACAGTTTAAGTTTGTTATGGACAAAGAAATAGACAAGTTGCAAGAAAATGTTTTGGATTGGGGGAGAGTGGATTTTAGTAAAACAAGGCAGGATCTGGCCAAGGTAGACTGGGAAGTTACTTGTGGGGAAATCTACAGAGGAACAGTGGGGTGTGTTCAAAAAGGAAATGGGGAGGGTCACAGGTTCACCATGTTCCCTCTAGGGTGATAGGAAGGAGTAACAAGCTCAGAGAACCATGGATGACCAGAGATATTCAGGTTACGCTGAGAAGGAAAAGAGAGGCTTTTAGCAGGTACAAGGGAAGCAAATCAGCAGTGGCATAAGTAGAGTACAGACAATGTAGGGTGGAGCTTAAGAAAGCAATTAGGAGAGCAAAGAGGGCATATGAGAAAGCTCTGGCTGGTAAAAGTAGGGAAAATCCCAAGATATTCTATAAGTATATCAATGGGAAGAGGATAACCAGGTAAAGAGTAGGGCCCATATGGGTGGAGCCAGAGGACATCGCTAGAGTGTTGAATGAATACTTCACGTCCGTCTTCACACAAGGGAATGAGGATGAAGGTATCAAACTCAGGGAGAGAGACTGCGAGGTTCTTAAGCAAATTGATATAGGGAGTGACAAGGTATGGAGGTGTTGGCAGGCTTAAAAGTGGACAAATCTCCAGGTCCGGATGATTTGTGTCCCAGACTGCTGAGAGAGGCAAGGGAGGAGATCGCAGGGGTTCTGACCCAAATTTTTAATTCCTCTCTGGCCACGAGGGAAATGCCAGAGGACTGGAGAACAGCTAATGTGATCCCGCTATTTAAAAAGGTTATAGAGATAGGCCAGTGAGTCTTATGTCAGTGGTTGGGAAACTATAGAAGAAAATTCTGAGAGTATCTATCTCCACTTGGAGAGGCAAGGTTTGATCAGGAATGGTCAGCATGGCTTTGTCAGAGGGAGCTCATGCCTAACAAATTTGATTGAATTTTTTGAGGTGGTGACCAGGTGTGTAGATGAGGGTAGTGCAGTTGATGTAGTTTATATGGATTTCAGCAAAGCCTTTGACAAGGTCCCACATGGGAGACTTATAAAGGCGGCAAATGCACATGTAATACAGGGTAATTTTCTTTCTGTTTCTGGCATGACTGGAGCAGGGAATACAGATGGGGGAGGAAGGCACATCTCATAGGCACTGGTAAGAAAGGCCATCATTGTGTTTGAGAAGATCTCAGTGGAGAAATTCATTCTGTAGTGCCGGTTCTAGCAGTGCTACACAAATATATGTTGATTCCCTGGGGGCAAGTGGCACCTTCGCCTGTGCACTGCCTGCCCCTAGGAAATTGACACAAGCCCAAAATTACTCCCCCCGCACACAAACCCCCCCCCGCCCCCCCGAGTCTGAACAACTTTGATATAGAATCGTGCAATAGTACAGAAGATAACCTCAGCTAGCGAACCAGGGGCCAGCTGGGGAGTATTTGCAAGTGTATACACATGTTCCAATTGTTTTCATGCAACCAAACTTTACAAAATTTAAATTGATTATGAAGCTTGCCTCTGGAGGTTTCCTGCCCAATAACAGGTAACAGGCCATGACTTCATCATACTTCTGCCCCACTAGGGATTCAGTAATTTCTTCTCTTGGGAAGCCCATAGTGACCATCGTTTCTGTAAATATCAATGTAAAATTTACAAAGGAGAAACATACATCTTCTGTTTTAGTACATGCAATGAAATATTATCAAAAATCCCATCAGTGCACCAAATTAAACCCCTGGTCTCAATGGAGGTGCCATTATCCGATGGATATCCTAAGGCTTATTAAAACGAACTTCCTTCGTCGGGTCCCTGCATGTTTATGACACAAACGACATACAGATAATTACGCACTGTAATTGCATTTCAGAGCATCTGTAAGATCAAGCCCAAATCACTCATGCAAAAGTATCAGACTTACCTATTCTTTTGGGATCACTATAGTCAGGTTCTGGTTCACTGTAAGGTTTTAATTCCTCCTCCTCAAAACCAACATTCATCCATCGGTCCTTCATGATTTGCTATTTTTAAAAAAAAAGTTCATGTCAATAATTTGCAAATCGGCAGGGTGGTGGTGGTGATGGTTGAGAAATCTCAAGCCTGATATAAATGAATATATAATAAATATTTTAAAGAAGAATTGCAGAGTTGAAAAATAGTCAGCTGAAGAATCTCACTTACTTCCAAACTGCCTCGTTTGGCAGGATTTAATACCAAGAGTTTTTTGAGCAAGTTTTCACAGTCTGTTGACATATAAAAAGGAATTCGGTATTTCCCTCGCAACACTCTTTCCCTTAGTTCCTGGAAGAAGGGAATGAATAGGGGAAGTCACGCTCTGCACAAGATAGAATCAGATCAGGTCTTGAATTTTTCTTAATAAACCCCAAGATGTTATCAAGAGAAAGCTCAGTGTTAGGGATATATGAAGTTTTTGCAGAATGCAGATTTTGAAAAAGCACTCACATTTGATGAAAAAGTAACTTAGGACCTTTGGGTCAGTAATGATAAAATCATTCAAGTTACTGTGAAAAGAATCTAGGATCTCGTTACAAAGGGAAAACAAATGCATCCTCCTGCTTCTGATGTGTTTTTTATGCAGGAAAAGAGGGGCCACTGTGAATTAAATTCCAATACTTAGTTGCACAATCTTCTTTTCCACTAGTGAGGTTTAAAGTGATACATTTCAAAAAATTTATTGGATTTTATTAAGCCAAGCACCCTACCATCCAACCATGCGCTCACTTACACAGCAGGTTAAAAATTTCTGAAACAAAGTAAGTAACTTGGATATTTATGGGGCGATCGGGGCGGAGTAGGAGGCAAGGTTGCTAATCCTGGGAGGGAAGCAACTAGAGATCAGGACTTGGAGGCAGGGTGAAAGAGAGGTTGCCGATAGGGGGAGGGAGGGAGTTAAGAGATTGAGGCTGGGGCCAGTTGGGAGGAGATTCCACTGATTGCGACAGGAGGTAGAGGCCGTGACTAGCAGTAGGGAGACGGAATATTTCCATGGAGGGCCAAGGGGAACTCCCACTCCTCCTGGCTAACAATGTAAAAGGCACTTACGTTCTAGAGCAGGCATTGTCCTTCTTCCCTTCAGAATTAGATTTTGCAAGCCCTGGGAAACCCATGCAGCAATATGTTAAATTTAAATCAGGCTCCCAAATGTGGTATGGTAACCCGCTTTTAATATGTTAATAAAGTGACCCACCTTTCCAAGACGCAATACTCACATGCCACAAAAACGGCAATGGGGTGCAAATTCAGAGGGGGTGGGTCTTGTTCCCTGCTTTTAGACTTTTAACTCCTCCCCCTCCCGTTGTGTCTGAGAGAGGGTGGTGCCAGGATAGTCATATTCATGCCAGTATTGTACGTAAAACAACAAGCTCCTCATTGCAATGTAAGCCACTACAGACCAAGTCCAAATGTTCCATTGCTCAGTTTTATATTTTACAACAGCACTATGTGCACTGGTGCAAGCGGAATTTATCGATTTGGCATTTTTTTTTAAAGTACCAATGGGCCCACGATCAATACCTCGCTTTTATGAAGTTCTATTCAACAACTGAGAAAGCCAAAACTAGTCAACAAAATTTTCTCATGAAAGGATATTCTCAGTAAAATTTAAAGGAAACAAACTAACAAATAAGTAATTAGGAAAGCTAATAGAACGTTATAGTTTATTGCAAAGGGAATTGAATACAAAAGTATGGAGGTTATGCTTCAACTATACAGGGCACTGGTGAAAACAAATCTGGAGTACTGTGTACAGTATTGGTCGCCTTATTTAAGGAAGGATGTAAATGCATTAGAAGCAGTTCAGAGAAGGTTCACTAAACTAATACAAGGAATGGGTGGGTTGCCTTATGAGAAAAGCTTGAACAGGCTAGGCTTGTATCCACTGGAATTTAGAAGAGTAAGAAGCGATTTGATTGAAACCTTTAAGATCGTCAGGGGTCTTGACAGGGTGGATGTGGAAAGGCTGCTTCCTTTTGCAGGAGAATCTAGAACCAGGGGTCATTGTTTAAAAATAAAGGGTCGTTCATTTAAGACAGAGATGAGGAGAAAGTCTCTCTCTCGGAAAGTCGCGAGTCTTTGGAACTCTCTTCCTCAAAAGGCAGTGGGAGCAGAGTCTTTGAATATTTTTAAGGCAGAGGTAGATAGATTCTTGATAAGCAAGAGGGTGAAATGTTATCAGGAGTAAGCGGGAGGTTATATTCAAATCAGCCTTGATCTTATTGAATGGCGGAGCAGGCTCAAGGGGCCGAGTTGCCTACTCCTGCTCCTAATTCGTGCGTTTGCATGCAAGTTAAACTTTCGATTGAAGATGACATCAACATTTTTTTTAAAAAAGTGCTGCTTCACAAGCTTTTCTGAAATCGTATCTAAAATCATTTGCCAAGGAAGAGGGAAGGTGCCGGACCCTGCTGAATTAAAATAGCCCACTTAGTGGGGCGGTCAAATACTCCTCCACTTCTCAATCTTAGCAGGACCATTGGGGATAGGATGAGGATAGCGAATGAGGGAGGAAAAGCAACAAAAAAAATTCACCCAAGGGCCTGGAAATTAAATCTGACTTTCATGTGCCTCTCAGCGGCTACCTAAAAGGCAGCACTAGAGGAGGCTCAAGAACAAGACATCACACCAGTATTTTTAAAATTCATTTATGGGATGTGGGCATCGCTGGCTAGGCCAGCATTTATTGCCCATCCCCAACTGCCCTTGTTCAGAGGGGATTTAAGAGTCAACCACATTGCTGTGGGTCTGGAGTCCCATGTAGGCCAGACCAGGTAAGGACGGCATATTTGCTTCCCTAAAGGACATTAGTAAACCAGATGGGTTTTTAAAACAATCGGCAATGGTTTTGACAATGGTAGCTTGCTTAGGGTACAATGTGAATAATGGGAAGACTAAAATGGTGAATAACATTTTAAAAAAAGATTACCTTTAAATTTTGGCCATCAAATGGCAAAGAGCCACTAACTAGAGTGTAAAGGATGACGCCGAGACTCCAGACGTCCACCTCTGGGCCATCGTACTTCTTTCCTTGGAAAAGCTCTGGTGCAGCATATGGTGGACTTCCACAGAATGTGTCTAATTTGTTACCAATTGTAAATTCATTACTAAAGCCAAAGTCTGCAATTTTTATATTCATATCTGCATCAAGAAGCAAATTCTCTGCCTAAAGAAAGGAAGCATCAAATATTTACTATTGTGAATTTCTGCAAAGTTCATTAATGAACCAAACCTCAATCTACTGCAGCTGTAAGCATAAAAAGCAGGAAAAGGCAAAATACTCTTTGCTTTCAAGTACCTTAAGATCCCTATGTACAATATACTTCTGATGACAGTATTGTACGGATGACACAATCTGAAACACAAAAATCAGAACAATTCAATAATGTTCATCATGTACATATGCTGCATGGTCATTCTATTGAGGCTATTTCAAATATAAAAATCAGTGACGTGCGTCTGACTACTCATAGCACTAGCACAAATCTATCCTCTAAGGTAAAGAAAGCACATATATAGAAAGACTGTAAAAGTGGGGAATGGTTAGCATAACGTCTAATAATGTAGCTGCTAAATTTAAAAAAATCTTTATTAAGATCTCACTTATTTCAAAAGGTACACAGAACAAATACTACACTACACTATGCTGCAATGCTTATCTCCTTAAAATTAAGTTTTGTGGAATATTAGCAATAAATTTCATGTTTCAAGCCCTGAATACATGCTAAAACCTTTAAAAAAAGTGACATGAGTTCATGGTGATCATTTTAGTTATGAATTATAAAAATTGTTTTGCCTTATATGCAAGAAATTGTTTAGATATCTCACCTCCAAAAAACCAAACTGTTATGGTTTTATTTGCACATACATTAAGAGGTGTACAATGTCCCACTAACTGAATTGCAAAGAACATTAATAATACTGTGAGAATATAAATACTTAATCTTAATTGGAATTCTGATCAGTAATAGATCCCTCAATTAATTAGAAAATCTGCATCTACACCAACAGAAAGTATGTGGTGTCCTTCATGTCCTTAAGTTTCTCAAAATATTTCTTAGCCAATCAATTACTTTTAAAGTATAGTACTAATATTTCATAGGTTAATAGAGCAGCACATTGATGCACAGGTACAATTAATTGAATGGCTAGTTAATCTATTTTGGCTTCAGTGATAACTGATAAGGAACACTTCCTTCTACTTGTTGTCCTTCCCCTTTCATAGCTCTTCTTCAGCAAAGTGTTGGGAAATCTATTGTACCCACTTTAACAGGTAGACAAGGCCTAGGTTTAACATCTTGCTTCAATAGATGTACCTTGAGCAAAGCAGTGTACTTTCACTACTGCACTCAAATGTCAGTTTAGATTGTCTTCTTACATCCTGGAGTAGGGTTTGAACCTATAACCTTCTGATTATGATAGGTCTGCCACAGAGCAGATGTTGTGTCAAGGACTGGAAATTTCCTGTTCGGATTCGGGATGGAACAGAGATAGGACAACAAGCAAAATGGCTGCCAAGTGGTGCATCCAGAAATCTCTTCTCCATTTCTACCTGTCACCATTTTCCTGAGGGCAGGAAATGAGGGGACCGAGAACAGTCCTACTCCTGTTAACAAGCTCATTTACATCTGGTGGACTAATTAAGATGCCATCTCTAGAACGTTTTCTGGTTTTCAGCAAGGCAGCCGGGGTTCAGCAGCTGTCAGGTTTCACTCCAGCTGCACGGATGTGGGAAGAGTTTTAAAAGATAAGCAAAATGGTTTTGCCTCCTTTACAGTTCAGAAAATTATAGGTACCATCGCATCATTTGTATCTATGTTCATTGTGAGTCATGACATTGCTGTGATTGGAAGATTTAACTACCCATTCAGTAATGTATTTGTCAAATTTTTTACTTCTGTCAACTATCAAGCTGTCAAGTAAATGATCAACATTGTAAATGTGGAACTAAAAGAGTACGTAAAATGGATTAAATGGGAAAGTACATTTTACAATAGTGTAAGTGTAGTTTAGTAAATAATTGCAATTTTTTAAAAACACTTTCAATAACACTTTCATATTTTCTGTTTAAACATTTGCTGTGTTCTAAGGTCAAACTCTTTATTTGGGGGAATCATGGGCTCTTGGGATGCATTCCAGCTGTTTAATGTGTTCATAAATAGTTGATTGAGTTTACCTAGCTACTCTCAAAAGGTCAAATTGTTTATTTGGGGGTCTATGGGCTCTTGAACATATTGCAGCTTTTATAACAGGACTTGTGGGTTTGTATGTTTATGAAGAGGATAAGGGAGGGGCAAGGCTGTCAAGTGGAGCAGCTGGGTGGGTGAGGAGGTAAGGGGGTAAATACATTTAAATCTTAAAATACTTTTAAATACAATGGAGGGCTCCCCAATACAGCTTAATGTTTGCTGCTAATTTCATCGGAAGATCCGGGCCGACATATCTGAAAACGGACGGGAAGGGAGACGCTCCTTTCAACCTGCCCACTTGGAATCGACACACCTTCACTCCTGGCTCAGGTCTGCCTAGTTGGGCAGCAAAACTGTCTCTAAGCCAACGAGGGCCCCGATCCCCAGAAATCCCGCTTCCCGGTAGGCTGGCATTGGAGATTGGTTCCTGACATGAAACTGAACCTGCCTCCCAATTCCTACCTCTGAGGGGAAATCTGGCCCAGAATGTCAGCCATATTCTTTACGTTATCTACTCACCCAACCAAAATGTAACAATAAAGCTACCATAATTCTGGTAACAAGTAGTTTCACAATATACGACACCAACCATAAAAACAAATAATGAGGCCATTCAATCCACTGTGCCTGTGCAAGCTCCATGTCAGAACAATCCACTTTAATCCCACTTGCATGCTCTTTTCCTATTCCCTTTCAATCCTCAAAGTGCATCATCCCTTCTTAAATGTCATGATTGGCTTAGCTTCAGTAGCCACTCAGTAATGCGTTCAATATTCAAATAATCCCTGACATAAAAAACTCTTCCTTAATATCTGTAGTACTGAAAATAAATTTACGTGCTCTTACCAATCTATTGACTGTTGGAAATGATTTTGAAGCATTTACCACTAAGCCTTTCAAATTTTAAAACAATTTTGTTTAATTCAGTAACTTTTTTATTTCATGTCGTAATTTTTCAAGTTTATCATAATTACATGATCTCATCCTTGGTAGGGAATCTATGTTGCACTCTTTTCTAATGTTCCAATGTCCTTTCTATGATAGGGGCCTGAATTTTCATCCTTGAGGCAATTCATAGCTCAGCCTACCTACCCCGGAAAAAAGTACCTGCAAAGGTGGGATCTTCACCTGCTGGGGGGCAGGTGCAAGCTGGAGGCAGGCCAGCCAACTTGGGAAGAAGTGCAGAGACAGCCACAGGGGCTGTTGGGTGCCAAGCTGGGCTGTTTAAAAGGCCTATCTCAGTGCAGTGGGACTTCGCCCCTGTTAAAATAAAACACAAAGGCCCTCCACGCCTCTCATCCCCTCACCCTCTAGACACTCTGCATGCCCCATCCATGCCATCTCATGCCTCTGACCCACTCTCCATGCCCCCTATGCCAAGCTCTGGCACTTCCATGCTCATTGGTTCTATAGTGTATAGTGATCAATAAACCTAATAGTTACAGTAAGATGTGTTAAAAGATGCTTTTACTTTTCACTATGTTTAATAAAGTCATTTTGCTACAAGGCAAATGTGTCAATCATACAGACACTTTATAGTATCAATAAAAGAAACCACAAGCCTTTGAAACCACTTAATCTTCTGTAAATGAACATTGAGAAATTGACTGCGGAGATCAGAGAGCCAGAAACGTCAGTCAAGCAATGTTATGTCTGGGACACAGCTGTTTCAACAAGAGTAATGGATGTCTGGGCTGGCAGCCACTTTTATGATACTTTAAAGGTTCGGGATGATTGATACTTTTATTGCCTTGGAGTGAAGTGGCTTTTTTTAAAACAATAGTGGAAAGTAGTGAATGAATGACGTTTTTAAAGCTTTTTTAAACAACACATCCTACTGTCATTATAGAGCTCATTGGTTCCATAGTGTATAGTGGGTCAATGGGCATGCAGGTGTCATAGCTTGGCACAGGAGGTACAAGGGCTGGTGGGAGTGCCAGAGCTTGGCATGGGGGCATGAGGGGTGGGTGGCTGGGGGGGGGACCTTACCTTGGCATAAGGAGGACATTTTGACTTCATCTTTTGAAAAGGTCCTCTCATACAGACTCAGTTTCACGACTCCTCTGAGGGGCCGTTAACCATGACTCTTTAAAAAACCTGGCCCGACTCCATGAAAATTGCAGAGCAGTAGGAGATGCCCACCTGTGCAATGGAGCAGGCCAAGTCTGGCTTTTGACAGGAACCAGCCCGCACCCTTTAGAGGTACTCCCAAAAAATCAGACATACCCCAGGAATAGGGTCAGGAATCCCAGAATTAGGACCGGCCTAGCATTTTAAAAGGGCTCCTGAGTCATCCTGACATGGTGAAAATTCAGCCCTGGGAGTCTGAAGCAGAAGTCCAATTGTTGCCTAATTAAAGCCTTCTACTAATTCATTATTGTTGGCATGGACAAAGGCATTCAAGGGGAGCTATATAGACCAGGACCATCTCAAGTTCCATTTCCAATCTGTGCTCAGTTAGCGGATTTCAGCCTGGAGAGTTGGTGGGACAAAGGAAGAAAAAGGATAGCCTGTATCTAATCGCTAACCTTCACCCTTTCAGAAACATGTTTGTGAGAACGCTGATTAAAGACAGAATCAGGCATAGCTGTGATGTTCCTGCGTATGTTGACACAAGATGATGAATGGAAAAGATGAAAAAAAAAGGGAAAGATTGTAAAGATTAAAAAATGCTTTTCCCTACAAAAATGAAATTCATTGATTTAGTTTTGCACATTTAATAGGAATAAATATATCACAATCCATAATGAACACAAGAACTAAACTCAAATTCTTATGTAGTTATGCTCAACTCACCTGTCTAAACTTTGCCCTTGCTTCTTTTTCTTTCATTCTTCCATGTGCAACTAAGTAATCAAAAACTTCTCCTGCATTGTAGAGGTAAAAAGAGAAAGAAAGAGGCAAATTTACCAGATATGTAGTCTAATGTCACACTTCTTCCTAATCCAGTGCACTTTTCAGAGCTCTTTTCAAATGAACTTTGAAAAAAAGTTGTTTGTTATTAAGTGTTGACATGGTCCATATTTTCTATACCCTACACATACATTAACATAATCGCCACAGTTATGAAGGAAGGTCTCATCTCTGTATTTTAAAGTGTGGATCAAATTTAACATATAAGCACAATGGAGATACTCAACAGAAAGAACAGCCTGCTGTATAAAACAAGCACTGAATTAATTATGGAAGTAAATCTGCAGTCAAAGCTGAGCAGTGAATACAAGGTCACTAATTTATGTTAGAATTATACATGAACAATTAGAAAATAATAAACAGCATGTTACCCAATTACTGTGGCTTTAAGCAATTTTTAAGTTAGCAGCACTACAGTAAAATAATGCTATAGGTTGAATAAAATCCCCCAAAATGTAAAATAAATTTAATGTTAAGTGATAGTATATTAAGAAAATTTACAAGACAAAACCAAATGGGTTGAATTTTTTTAAATTTGCATTAATTAACAAGGGCAACCAACTTCAGGATTAAAAAAAACTTTCATAAATTCAATCATGCCATCAATCTCAACGAATTGTACAAATGAATGATCAAGATTAAGAGTGATCAAGATCAAAACAATGTACATTCTGATGCAGATCCAATGATCTGAAACATTAACTGTTTTTATTCACAGATGCTGCCTGACCTGCTGACTATTTCCAGCATTTTCTGTTTTTATTTCAAAATAATGCACAGCTCCTCCCACGCAAAAAAATTGCCAGTCATTTCATAAACTGCAGTTTATTATCCAGAATCTCTTGAATAAATTGAGATTTATCCCTATGCAACAATTAAAATTGGAAGGGACTGATCCAGCTCAGGGAAAAGGACTATTCCCAGTTTCATTGTTTGAAATATGTGCCTTCCTGATAAATAACAAAGCTGAATGGATAAAAACAAAAAAACTGCGGATGCTGGAAACCCAAAACAAAAACAGAATTACCTGGAAAAACTCAGCAGGTCTGGCGGCATCGGCGGAGAAGAAAAGAGTTGACGTTTCGAGTCCTCATGACCCTTCGACAGAACTTGAGTTCGAGTCCAAGAAAGAGTTGAAATATAAGCTGGTTTAAGGTGTGTGTGTGGGGGAGAGATAGAGAGACAGAGAGGTGGAGGGGGGGGTGGTGGTTGTAGGGACAAACAAGCAGACACACACCTTAAACCAGCTTATATTTCAACTCTTTCTTGGACTCGAACTCAAGTTCTGTCGAAGGGTCATGAGGACTCGAAACGTCAACTCTTTTCTTCTCCGCCGATGCTGCCAGACAAAGCTGAATGGATAATGGTTATAATGAATTCTATGATGATTGAGAGCTTCACAGCTAGAGTAGAATGTGACAGACTTATTTTTAAGGTGGACAAAGATTGAAAAAAAAACGTGACCAGTTTGATGCATCCAGTCCAACATATTACTGCATTCCAGTGTTGTTTTCCTGTTGTATTTTTAGAGGAAATTAGATGCACTAGATGCTGTACTAGCACTAGAAGCTCTATTGTCATACAATTTAACAAGATGCTACCCTATAATTTTCTGGGACAGAGTTTAAATGGAAATGGCTGGAACAATGTAGAGAATTATAGACATAAAAATTATGAATTTCTTTATTCAATAGGAAAAACTATATATACACGCACTGGTCAATATTAATATTTAGAATTTTAAGATAACTTGTTATAACCCATCTTTTAGTTATCGTATGGTGTGGATTATGATTCCAGATAAATGACACCACTTTCAACTCTTAGCTCAACAGAAAATGCAAGGCAGAAAAAGGGACCCCAAACATGTCTAAACATTAAAAGGAGCTAACCTGCTCAAGGAACAATGGTAGTGGTTAAAAAACAATAGTCTAATGTTAATGTTCTTCATTTCCTTTTCAAAATAGAACAACAAAATAAATTGTTTAACTACCAATTTAGCTAGCTCATCATTTTATGACACAGAGCAAAAACTATTGGTTCTCATCCTCTAAAGAATTGCCTTATTTTAATTGCCCAATTCCCTGGTAGCAAACTGCACACTTGACTGCCCGAAATGGCTGTCCTTGCACCAGGTTACATAGGAACTTGGGATTGGCAGGAAGGGGTGGAGATAGCATGCTTAAAAACCTATTTTTTAAAAAAGGGAAAAGGCTGTGAAGATAAATACCTTAATGCTGAAAAACAAATATTTGTATTTTAAAATATCAAACCCAAATTACTTTAAGAGAGGTCAATCCTGCAACTGTCAGCACTACAGTTATTTCAGTGAGTCTTCCATCTCCAGTGACCACATATTGTGCATCAGTAATTAGTAACGATCAAAACCTCAACTTACCTCCACTTGCATACTCCATAATTAAATATAGCGTTTTCTCAGTTTCAATTACTTCAAATAACTTAACTAGGAGAAAGAAGAGGGAAAAGATTAATCATAAATATTATTCAAACAGTTTAACAAACACTGTTAGGGCTGCAGTAGTCTGGTCACTGTTTGCATCAACATCACAATTCTTTCAAAAAGGACAAGTTTAAAACAAAAATACAATCGAGGCAATTTTCTTCATATTTCCATACATTTTTATAACAAAAATCCTTCTATAATCAAGTTGTGATTCCATTCAGGTAATAAATCACCTAAAAGTTTGAATTGTGCTTTAGAATCTTATTCTGAATACATCCTTAGCCCCCATTTGATCAATTCAATGCAACATTGCGCCAATAAGGCAAAGAGTTGGTGGCTTGCTCTCCATGACACACTGACTCAAATTATTACAACTGAAATTTCAGTGGTCTGGGTGTCACTATAAATTTCATTCTTGAAAGTAAATGTGCTTCATTATTTAACTGCGGGCCCACGAGATCATGTTTACACAATGCATCAGTTGTAGCTGCAGAGTTCCCTAAAACCTTCTGGTACTAGAGCATTTGTTTCCTTTCTTGGAATGTGGGCATCGCCAACAAGGCCAGCATTTATTGCCCATCCTTAATTGCCCTCGAGTGGCCTGCTAAGCCATTTCATGGGGCAGTTAAGAGTCGACCACATTAATGTGGGTCTGGAGATATCTGTAGGCCAGAGGATGGCAGATTTCCTTCCCTAAAGGACATTAGTCAACCAGATGAGATTTTATGACAATTGATGATAGTTTCATGGGCACCATTATTGAGACTAGCTTTATATTCCACATTTTATTAACTGAATTTAAATTCCACCACCTGCCATGGTGGGATTTGGACCCATTTACCCTGGGCATTACGCTGGGCCTCTGGATTACTTGTCCAGTGACATTACCACTACGCCACCGTCTCTCACTAGCTATTAAATACTATTTTGAAAGCATCTCCTCCTCTCCTGATGGTGCCAATTTTGTCAACAGATTTGTGACCACAATTTCATGGGTGCCAGCAATCCTCAAGTAGCTCACCAACTGACTATCCTATTGGGTCCGGCAGGCTAGTTTATCTCAATTAAGGCTGACACCCTGTATCCAATCGCACTTGCAAATTTTCCTTTGAACGGGTGAAATTAGTTTTAATTAGTCTTAAAAAGTAACTTGGTTCATCAATGTCATGTTGTTTCAAACAACATCATGGCCAGGAGCTTATCAACAGTGTCCGCTTTCTCTCTTTTTGCCTCTTCTTAAGCGACTGAAATGAAAATTCTAAGTGGCAGCAGCATGCATGCAAGACACGTGCAATTTAGCAGCAGGGGAAGCTTTTTATTGCTGAAACCCGCCATCAACCAACAATGTTGCATCCAAGGGCGGCCTATTAAAGAGCCTCCTGTTCAAACAGGAGGCTGTGCATCACTGCCAGGATGTCTCAATTAACGAGGCTGCCCATACATGTTGGGGAAATGAGTGAGTGCTGAAGCAGGACAGCCCCACGGTTCAGCGATACCCCTCCACGTTCTCCTCCGGGATGTCCGGAAAAGGCAGGAGGTGCTCTTTCCTGATGATGGCGTAAGGAGGCTCTTCCACCGGACCAAGGCAGCCTGGATGGAGATTGCAGAGGTGGTGAGCAACCTTGGGGTTACCTGTCAAACCTAGGTCCAGTGCAGGAAACGGCTCAGTGACCTACTTTGATCCACATGGGTAAGTGCCAGTGTCACATCTCCAAAGGAACCTCTTGTGTGGTAATCAATAATGTATGTGTGCAAGCGGGCAGCTATGCCAGAAGAGAGAATGGTTGATAGTGCCACATGGTAATTGAGGCCAAAGCATCTGGAAGTTTGCCTTTTGTGTGCACTTGAATGCAACATCTAACTGACAGGCCAGTGTGTGATGGGGATGCAAGCAGACAAGGGTGTTAGGTGCGAGTTGACATGTCACTAACTCTACACTTTATCATGCAGAACAAGAAGACCCATAATTCCCACAAGAGGTGCACAGGACGAGGAGTTCGCTACCCAAGGCTCCTCACAGCCCACTGAGGCGGTGGCAATGGAGATCGCTGGCAAGGAGGGAGTGTGACAGGTGGCAGATAGTGTGGCTTGTCTGGCCAGGAGTAAGAGAGAAGAGGCAACCATCTTGTTGGTGGTATATAGGCACATAGGATGGATGCAATGAAATGTAAAGCACTCAAATTTTGATGGTTCTTCATGTGATTCTTTTTGTTCTCGACTACAGATCATCATCCATCAAAGGGTCAGGCTGCAACCAAAGCAGGAATCAGAAGGCTTCACCTCTGGGGATGAAGCACCAGTGTACCAGAGGATGCATCCAAACTACCTCCACCAGCAGTGGATCCATGGGGGGTTTGCACATAGACTCGGCAGCACAATCTGGTGAGCACACATGTCCCAGCAGCTGAGGGAGGATATGGCAGCCGGGTCCCCAGATGATCGGAAGACTTCTGGGGATCAGGTCCCCCCTGTGCTGAGCCCCACGACAATGACAGGCCTCTGGTTGTGACCAGGAGAAACCTGGCTAGGGGAAAATATGATGGACATGCGCACCATGAATTCTTCCAATTCAACTGCTATGAAGAGCCAGGTCAAGCATTTGATCCATTTGTACTCGGACCTGCACACCATCACTCTAGCCATGGGCTCAATGCAGTAGTAGCCAGGTGAGAGGAGAATGAGGCATCTGGCCTCCCTACAGGAGCCCTTTCCCCTCAGGAAGACAGAGTGGCTCCAACGCACACACAGATGGAAGAGGAGCATGTGTCACCTACCCTGGGGCTTTCGTCTCTGAACAGCCAAAGGTTCAGCAGCAACTCCTCATTCCCTTCTCTAGCAACCCCAATCCCAGGCAGTGAGGCAGAGAGGGATGCCCCTGCATCAGTGCAGGAGATTCCCAGAGGGCTGGAGCCCTTAAGGCCCCATGCCACCAGAAGATAGCCAACACAGTCATCTAAGGCTGAAACAGGAATTTTTTTTTTAAACTGAAAACCAGGTGAGCCATTTTGGCTGGAAACAGAGACCTTTTTTCACTGAAGAGTGTCTTTTTCTCTGATATTCCAGAGGAAACTATTTTTGCAGGTCGAGGAGGATGATGACACCAAGGTCGGGAAGGAGGATACCAGGACCAGCGCTTAGGTCAAGGAGGAGGATGCTGAGGTCAAGAAGGAAATCAAGGAGGAGGTTGCCAGGGACAGCACCGAGGATGAGGAGGGGTCGCCAGGGAGGAGAGTGTATCTGATGTCAGCAACATCAAATTCACAAAACGTCTGCAGGCAGACAGCCATTAGAATGCAAGTGCCACACAGCTGAACCATTGGTATTTGAAAGACAATCTGCATTGCTTCTCAACACCAAACCATACTCCTGACTGCTGATTGCCTGTCTCAATCGATGCCAATGATGCATGCTCTCTTATTTGTTTCGCCCCCGGCAGACCCTCCCCAACTTCATGGCGGGGGGGGGGGGGGGGGGGGGAGGAGTGCAGCCGAATCAACAATGGGCACCGTGCACAGCCACCATGAAATCCTGAATGCGGTCACCATGTCCGTGACAACCATTAGGCAGCAACTGGCGAGCATTTTCTAAGGAGAGGAAAACGGTGTTTACTTTTGCTCAGAGCCTGGGATGGAGTGGTGAAGGAGGGGGGGTGGAGGGCGGTGATGTTGGAGTGTTGGCCCTAGAGCAGTTATTTGAAGTTGCCCTTTGCTGAGTCGAGCTCCCAATAAAATGAGTAAATAAATGAGTAAAACTTGGTAGCTATGTGTGGTGTGATTTATTCCAAGAGGAGCAGTAAGCAGTCCGAAGTTGGCAATAATCACGGATCACCCTGAGATCCCACACCATCTTGGAACCAGGGGCACTCAGGGACGGCTTCAGTGCAGTGCAACCAGGTGGGAGCGTAGCAATGGGAGGGGAGATAAAAGCACCTCTAATGCCATTCACACTATTCAATGAGAGGAGGGTTGCTCTATTACTTGACTACATATGCCTGCCTGTTCCCAATATCCCACAAGACCTTGTCTCAATTAACAATGGGAATGGGTCCAGCGCCACTTTCCATTTGCAGATGAAGGTTGTAAGCCTCTGACACACTACGTGTAGTGTTGCGTCTTGCAGTTCACAGGAACCAAGCGTCCCTATATCAGAAGACACCGTGAGACTGCTGGAAGATCCCCTCTTGACCCAGTTGTTAACAGCTCAATTGTCCAATAAGCTCAAGACCAAATGTGCCAGCAACACAAAAGGGGTAATCAGATTGTAATAATCATCACAAATCACATATAAGAACAGACTGTCAATTCAGTTAGCAGTGTACGAGATGGCTGGATGGACATGGAGGGATATCAAAGGGTGAGTCAATTGAATGGGAGAGTGGGATTAGACTGTGTGTAGTATCAAAGGGTGAGGCAGAGAGTGGAAATAGACTGGGAGGGACATTAGACCATTTGGGGGCAGGTGAGGGGGAAGGAGGGATTACATTGGGTGGATGTTAAAAGCTTTGGGGGTGAACAAGAGACAGGAAATTGAGCCAGGTTGGCAACTTTAGGACAGGGAAAGTAACACTTAAGTGCTCAGGTTCAGCAGGCATTCAAAGGTGTTGCTGATTCCCAATGCCCAAAGCAATCACCATCGGCAATTGCAAGTGATCATAGAAACATAGAAAATCGGAGCAGGAATAGGTCATTCATCCCTTCAAGCCTACTGCGCCATTTATTATGATCATGACTGATTCTCTATCTCAATGCCATACTCCTGCTCTCTCCCCATACCCCTTGACGCCTTTAGAGTTCAGAAATCCATCTATTTCTTTCTTAAATATATTCAGCCACTTAGCCTTCACAGCCTTCTGTGGTAGAAATTCCGCAGGTTCACCACCCTCTGAATGAAGAAGTTTCTCCTCATTTCAGTCCTAAATGGTCTACCCCGTATCCTGAGACTGTGACCCCTTGTTCCAGATCCCCTAGCCAGAGGAAACATCATCCCTGCATCCAGTCTGTCGACCCCTGTCAGAGTTTTATATGTTTCAATGAGATCCCTTCTCATTCTTTTTTATTTACTCGTTCACAGGATGTGGGCTTCGTTGGCAGGGCCAGCATTTATTGCCCATCCCTAGCTGCCCTTGAGAAGGTGGTGGTGAGCTGCCTTCTTGAACCACTGCTTTCCATGTGGTGCAGGTACACCCACAGTGCTGTTTGAAAAGGAGTTCCAGAATTTTGGCCCAGCGACAATGATGGAATGGCAATATGTTTCCAAATCAGGATGGTGGGTGACTTGGAGGGGAACTTCCAGATGGTGGTGTTCCCCTCTATCTGCTGCCCTTGTCCTTTTAGGTGGTAGTGGTCAGCAAAAATCAGCAAACTTGGAAATATTATATATTATACAATATTATATTGAAAATATTATAACTTGGAAACATTGAGTTCAACAACTTCAGACCATGAACTTTCTCCTCCATCCCCACCCCTCTTTTTTCATCCCCCTTTTTTCCATATTCATTTAAAAAAAAAATTCAAAATTTTTATTAATTTTTCCCCCAATTATTTCATTATTACTATTTTAAAAATTTATTTCCATTTTCATTCATTGTTTTATCCCCAGCTTTTAGCCTATTATCGATGTTTCTTCCCCCACCCCACCCCCACTAGGGCTATCTGCCACTTTCCAGAGCGCTCAACTTAGTCCAGCCATTATCATATTTTGCTTTCTTAATGTCACAATTAGCACCTCCTTTAGCCAGTACAACCACCATTAACAACTCCTTTTGTTTATGACATCTTTTGCCATCTTTCCTTTGCCTCCACCTATTGCTGGCTTCATCAGTTCCACTCCCCTTAATCATATATATTTCACCACATCTCTACCTCCCTTTAGATCTCAAGAAAAGTCATATAGACTCAAAGTGTTATCTCTGTCTCTCTCCCCACAGATGCTGTCAGACCTGCTGAGTTTTTCCAGCATTTTTTGTTTTCGTTTCAGATTTCTAGCATCTACAGTATTTTGCCTTTATTTTGGAAATATTATGTTTGATTCCCTCATCCAAATCATTGATATATATTGTGAATAGCTGGGGCCCAAGCACTGATCCCTGTGTTACCCCAGTTGTCACTGCCTGCCAGTCCATAAAAGACCCATTTATCCCCACTCTGTTTCCTGTCTGCTAACCAATTCTCAATCCATGCCAATATATTGCACCCAATTCCATGTGCTTTAATTTTACACACTAAGCTCTTATGTGGGATTTTATTAAAAGCTTTCTGAAAATCTAAATACACCACTTCCACTGGTTCTCCCTTATCTATTCTGCTAGTTACATCCTCAAGAATCTCCAGTAGGTTTGTCAAATATGATTTCTCTTTCATAAGTTAATGTTGACTTTGTCTAATCCCGTTAATATTTTCTAAGTGTCCCGTCATCACACCCCTTATAATAGACTCTTGCATTTTCCCTACTATTGATGTTAGGCTAACTGGTCTGTAATTTGCTGTTTTCTCTCTCCCTCCTTTTTAAAAAAATAGTGAGGTTACATCTGCCACCCTCCAATCTGCCGGGACTGTTCCAGAACCTACAGAATTTTGGAAGATGACAACCAACGCATCCATTATTTCCATCGCCACCTCCTTTAGTACCCTGGAATGTAGATCATTGGGCTCTGGGGATTTATCACTTTTCAGTCCCATTAATTTCTGCAGCACTATTGTTTTAGTAATACTAATTTCCTTCAAGTTCCCTTCTCACTAGACCCTTGGTTCCCTAGCATTTCTGGGAAATTATTTGCGTTTTCCTCTTTGAAGGCAGAACTAAAGTAGTTGTTTAATTGCTCTGCCATTTCCTTGTTCTCTATTATAAATTCTCCTGCTTCGGACTATAAGGGACCTACATTTGTCTTCACTAATCTTTTTCTTTTTACATACTTATAAAAGCTTTTACAACCCGCTTTTACGTTCCTTTTCAAGTTTACTCCCATATTCTATTTCCCCCTCTTAATCAATATCTTGGTTCTCCTTTGCTGAATTCCAAACTGCTCTCAATCCCCAGGCTTGCTGCTTTTTCTAGGAACTTATATGGCTCCTCTTTGGATCTAATCCTATCCTTAATTTCTTTCATTAGCCACAATTGGGCTGCTTTTTCTGTTGTATTTTTGCACCAGAAAGGAGTGTATAACTGTTGCAATGCATATATTAGTTCCTTAAATATTAGCCATTGCCCATCCACCTTTTAATGAAGTTCCCCAATCTAGCTTAGCCAACTCATACCTTCATAGTTTCCTTGTTTAGATTTAGGGCCCGAGTTGCAGATCTGACTACTTCAATTTCCTATCCAATGAAGAATTCTATCATGTTATGGTCACTGTTCCCTAAAGGACCCCGCACAACAAAATGATTAATTAACCCCTTCTCATTGCACAATACCAAATCTATAATAGCCTGTTCCCTAGTTGGTTCCTCAACACACTGGTCTAAAAAAAATCTCGTACACACTCCAGGAATTCATCCACCACATTATTATTGCTGATTTGGTTTGCCCAGTCTATTTGTAGACTGGAAGTCACCCATGGTTACTGTAGTACCCTTGTTGCATGCATCTCTCCTTTCCTGTTTAATACCGCTCCCTGCCTTATCACTACTGTTTGAGGCCTATAGACAACTCCCACTAATGTTTTCTGCCCCTTGTTGCTTCTTAGCTCCACCCAAACTAATTCTACATCTAGGTCAGCCACATTTGCAGTTGATACACTAGGTATTGAATACCTCCCCCCCCACCACCCGACCTGTGTATCTCTCTCGCCTATACTCTTCCCCACTTCCATACCCCAGCTCACCCAAAAGTGTGCAGGCCCAGGCAGATCTATCAATTCACCACAAGGGTAGCCACAGTGTTTGAAAGGGCATTCTTTAACGTAAGAACAAAAAAGAACACAAAAAATAAAAGCTGGAGTAGACCACAAATCCCATTGAGCCTGTTCCATCATGCCTACCCGCTCCAAATATCCTTCAACTTCCTGAGACCAAAAATCTGCCTATCTCAGCCTTAAATATCTTCAACAATAGAACAACCACAGTCCTCAGGGGTAAAGAATTCCAAAGATTCACAACATGTTTTACACTCCCTGACTAGTGGAAACAATCTGTCAGCATCGACCCCATCAAGCCTCTTCAAAGCTCTGTACGTTTCAAGAAGATTACCTCTCAATATAGGCGGAGGTTTCGCCTTGCTCAATGTCCAGGTTACTATGGCTGACTGGAAGCAAAAGTGGCAGGTGTGTGAGCGACATCAGTCAGCAGGCACAGTGTATTGGCACCGTGCCACTTCATTCTGCAGACCTGACTGATGAAACCCCTTCAAGACCCGTTCAGTGAGGCAGAAGAGAGGTTTGATGATGACCATGGCAGAGTTAGGGCCTTAATGGAGCAAACTATTGGTCTTCTGGGGATGTGGCTCTTTTCAGAGGCAGCACACAGGGAGGTGATGGGGGGGCAATGGAAGGTGATGTATATGACAAGAAATGACAGACCAGGACAATGACATGGAAGTAGCTCACAGAGGAGAAACAGGGCACAAAGACCAAGTGTCAGGGGCAGGATGGGTATGGGATTGAATGGATTTCAAGATTGATTAATGGGATAGGTGGACATGAAACTGCGTGGTACTGAAACATTTAAATACTTTAGCAAGGAAGGGAATGGGCTTGTGAATTTTTGGAATTCTCTATCCTAGAGGGTTGCGGAGACTCAATATTCAAGACAAAGATGGATAGATTTCTAAATATCAGAGAGATCAAGGGATATGGGGATTGTGCGGGCAAATGTCATTGAAGTAGAAGATCAGCTATGATCTGGTTGAATGGCGGAGCGGGCTTGAGGGGCTTCTATTTCCTATGCCCTATGTTCCGATGACGCTTGGAGATCGGGCTGTACACAGTGAGGACGGAAGGATTAACGGTGGATTTTTTGAGGGGTTGAAATGACAGCAGCGTGTGGGAGACAGAACCTAATCAGATTCTTTCTTGGCTATCAGACAAGAGGGCTTATGATAAAGTTTATGAAACCCTCTTCCAATTTCTGCAATGATTTAATTCCCAGAATTTTATTTCAACATATTTATTAGCGGCTTAACCTCTCAATACTGGAATCCAGAAAGAGTAGATGCAGTACTCTGTATAATACTACGTGCAGTAATTTATCAAACAGGAGTTTATTCTGATATAAGATAAATTGCGGTGTTACGAGAAGTAGAGCGTTTGGTGCAATGATAGCCGCTTGACTTTTGTAATGACACCATGCGTGAGCCGGGCTGGTAAGGAATGAACTGTGATTGACAGGACCTATGGACAGCGCCTATCCAGATATATATATGCGCAGCAGTGTAGGTTACCCGTGCGGCTTTATGACCCAGAGCCCGGATACTTGCAGGCGAGAAGAGCAGTACCCATTGTAAAGCTGGCTTTAGCCAGGCAATTCGGAACTTCTGCCGAGACGATCAGCTTGCTCTGTTTGAGAGACTCAGTCTCATCCGAATGAACCTGCCGTTAGCTAAAATTACCAAGAATCTCAGCTCCCAGTTAAACGCGAATTTAAACAGTCCTGTACAAATGTGAATCATGCGAAGCGGGAGAGAATACTGCTGTGATCATTTGAGTGACGCCATCTTTGGTCCTGGCCGCTACCGGCCAATTCTCCAGCTTATATTTCACCCCTCTCCTATTTTTACTTAGTTCTGTTGAAGGGTCATGAGGGCTCGAAACGTCAACTTTGTTCTTCTCCGCCGATGCTGCCAGACCTGCTGAGTTTTTCCAGGTATTTGTTTTTTTGCGGCCAATTCTCTCGCTCGCAGTGACGGAAAGGAGCTCTACAATTGACTGCGCATGCCCGGCGTTGACAGCAAACGCACCTTCCATTATAACGGAGGCTTACCCTCTGCATGCAGACTTTGGCTAGAGAGGGGTTAAGAGGATAACATTCAACTGCTCCTGATCACTATTCAGGGACAACCCCCCCCCCACCCACCCCGGTAAAGATGCATTTTAGAATTCGTGAAGGACAAAATGCCTCAGGTAAAAGCAAAATACTGGAAATCTGAAATGAAAACAGAAAATACAGGAAAAACTCAGCAGGTCTGACTGCATCTGCGGAGAGATGCCTCATTTGTTTTGCCCCTCACTGCCCCATGCTCACGAATGAAGAATTACCATTGCCCACAGAACTATTTCCCAACCTAAGGCACTTAGGAGAGTTAAAAATTGGCAAAAGAATAAAAATGTTAAAAGCTAAAGGGAAAATTAAGTGCAGCATTGACAGCATAACACTTTTTACACAATAAACGATTGGCTACTGCAAGTTGGAAAGAGATTTTTTTTTGAAAAAATATACTTTATTCATAAAACATCTTCAACAACATTCCAAACCATTTTAAAATCAGCATTACAAAAGTACAATCAGGTTCAACTTTTACAAGTTGGAAAGAGATGAACCAGACAAGTTCATGAAAGAGAAGTAAAATATATTGTAAAATAATGGCGATGTCAAGTTAATTTGTATTGAATACATATTTTATTAGGGCTAAAATACAATCTTACCAATATTGGGATGATTCAAAATCTTCATAATCCTTACTTCTCGAAACAGCTGTTAAAGTTAAAAATATGAAGTGTTAGAAATATATTGTCGTTTTTAAAACCCACACACTGGTCTTCGTTTTAACATGCTACTGATTGGATTGGTTTTGGGATCACTGTTAAAATTAATGTAGAACAAGATGTTTCAGTGCATTAATACACAACTTTTACACCTATAGGAATTTGGTTAGAATTCAGCCCAAGGATGAAAGTTTTCTCATTCTTCTATATGGAAGGGCACCTACTAATGCCACTTTCAAATTGAAGTGCAGCAGTTTCAACTGTGATCAATGCAAAAAACTGTACTATAACTTGAATTACAACCAGGAAGCTGCACACTGAAGTCATTTTAAATCAGTTGCCATAACTTATATGCTTTGCACTATGCATAGTACAACTTGAGTTGCTTTCTGCCAAGGAACTTCATATAACTTATTTTTTCAGTGTTCCCTCTTAAAATTATAGACTGGCTGGGATTGGAATTGACACACTGTTTCTTTGTTGCTGAACAACATGCAACCAGTAAAACCACTGGCAATCTGTCAGCTGAATGCCAAACCCTACAGTTACTGATCTCAGACTGGTATCTGTAGTGTGAATTAAATCAAAGCAGTCTCAGTTTAGTTCCTAGTTACTGTAGGCTCTCAGCACAACTTTACTCAAATAAGGACTAACCTTTTAATCATACTTGGAGAAAGACTTGTACTTATGTAGTGCCTCAGCATATCTCTCAAATGTCTCAAAGTACTCCCTCACAATGAATTACTTTGAATGGCAGTATTTGTTCATATGAGCCAACACAGCAACCTAATTGGACAAAACCAAATTGGTCAGTTAGTCTGTTTTTGGGTGGTGTAATAAAGGTTGACAAAGACCCCAAGTGAACTCACTGTTCTTTGAACAATGGCATTTATCCTTATTATCCTCTCAAACAGATAGATGGAGCCTCAGTTCAAAGTCTCATACGAAGGACTTAACTTGAACTGTAGTATTAGATTATGTTAAACAAAAACACCTGGAAAAACTCAGCAGGTCTGGCAGCATCTGCGGAGAGGAACACAGTCAACGTTTCAAGTCCGTATGACTCGTTAACAGAACTAAATAAAAATAGAAAAGAGGTGAAATATATGCTGGTTTGGTGGGTGGGGGGGGGGCGGAGAAGAGCTGCCGCCCCCCCCCCCCCCCCCCCTTAAACCAGCATATATTTCACCTCTTTTCTATTTTTATTGCATTTCTATATTTATTCCACTGCATGGACATTGATGTCTCAGGAAGGTGGCTCACTACCACCTTCTCAGCAGCAATTAGGGATGGGCAACAAATGTTGGTCTATCCATCGCCTCTCACATCCCATGAGCAAATATAAAAAAAACTATAAGCCGGGCAACCCCTGCCCTTTTCTCACCCTTTCACCTGATGGAATTCACAGGCCTTAAGCCTGTGGACAGGTTGGGAACTGGCTTCAGGATTAAAAACATTTAAACCAAACTCACTACTCTCTGGGAATTAAAATTCCTGGGGATATCTGTTCCATTTTTTTAAAACAAGCATTTATAAAATTATAACTATCAGTTTTTAAAGTAGAAACTAAACTGAAAACTTAAATATGTGCAGAACTGAAATTGTGCAATGAAAGGATTAAGTAGCATCAGAAATTACTTAAAATGTTTTTCTGCTTATTTGAACAAGTGAGGTCAATGCCGGGGACTGGAATCTTTTCATTTTAGGTTCACAGTGTCATTGAGTTCCAGTGTATCATAGATGGGGAAAAAAAACTAAGCTCCCCCTTTATGAGTTGATACCATTTCCCATCCTAATGTCCTGGCTGGTTAATGGCACTACCCCTTTTTGAGTAAGATGAGGAGGCGAGAGTGACTGCCCTTGACATCAAGGCAGCATTTGACGAAATGCAGCATCAAGGAAAACTAGTAAAATTGAAGTGAACAGGAAAACTCTCCACTGGCTGGAGTCAAAGCTAGCACAAAGGAAGATAGATTGGGCCTCAGTTTATGTCTCATATGTAGGAATTATGCAGGCCAATCATCTCAGTCCCAGGACATCATTGTTGGAGCTTCTGTGCAAATTAATGAACCAGATGGGTTTTTACAACAATCATGGTCATCATTACTGATAATAGCTTTTTATTCCAGTTTTGTTGATGAAATAAATCTGTCAGCCATGGCTCAGTTCACAGTACACTCGCCTCTGAATCGCAAGGTTCCAGCTTCAAATCCCATTCCAAGGCTTGAGCACAAAAATCAAGGCTGACACTCCTGTGAAGTAGTGGGGGAGCATTGCATTGTACGAGGGTCAGCTTTCAGATGAGACATTAAACTGAGATTCCATCTGCCTGCTCAGGTGGATTTAAGGATCCCATGGCACTATTTTGAAGGAAAGCAGAGGAGTAATCCACTGTGTCCTGGCCAATATTTATTCCTCAATCAACATCACAAAAAATGGATCATCTGTTATTATCACATTCGTGCTTGCAGGAATTTGCTGAGCACAAATTAGCTGTCACATTTCCTAAGATATAATAGTGACTACACTTCAAAATGTACTTCATTGGCTGTAAGGTGCTTCGAGACATCCGGTTGTCAAACAAGTATTTTTGTCCTTTTTAAAACAATTTAAATTCTACCAGCTATTGTGGTGAGATTTGAACTCATGTCTCCAGAGCATTAGGCCAGGTCTTTGGATTACTAGTCAACTAACATTACCACCAGGCCACCATTCCCACATCCTGGAGGAGAGTTTTCCCAGGCCCAACAAACTAGCCTCTAACCAATCAGACCACTGCATGCCATGTCCAACTGCCCCACACCCTGTGTCACTTCTGGAATGTGCCACGTTCAACCCCTTCCACCTTGTCCAAGTGTCAGACCCCTCACCCCCACTGCTACCTCCCCCAGCTCTGGCATGATACTCACTTGACATCTGCTCCCTGGCTGCTTTCCTGCCAGATAGAGAACCAGCCTGTCAATGTGATTGGCTTTTGGGCAGGAAAGGTATTGAAAAATAAAAAAAAAAGAGACATCGTTTGGCAGGACATGCGGGAACCCATACTTCCATGAGAAAATCTTTCTCCTCACTTTTCATCAATGCTCACAGTAAATATCAGAGCCACTGTAACCTATAATACTGCAAAATGTTATCTGTTGCAGTGCAGTTTTTCAGAGGCAATTAAATTTATTGCACTAAGCCACAAATTGTTTAAAATACATATTTCACAAATATGTGAAATAATAATTATTATGCCATTTGAGACCTGCTCCCCGCTACTGGTGAATAGAGTCATTCACAGCATGCATAAAACGTAATTTTACTTTACATTTATGCATACATTATATGTACATAAAAGACTGCAGCAGATAACATTTTGCAGTATTATAGGTTACAGTGGTTCTGATATTTACTGTGAGCATTGATGAGAAGTGAGGAGGAAGATTTGCTCATGGAAGTATGGGTTCCCGCATGTCCTGCCAAACGATGTCTCTTTTTTTTAATTTCAACACATTTCCTGCCCAAAAGCCAATCACATTGACAGGCTGGTTCTCTATCTGGCAGGAAAGCAGCCAGGGAGCAGATGTCAAGTGAGTATCATGCCAGAGCTGGGGGAGGTAGCAGTGGGGGTGAGGGGTCTGACACTTGGACAAGGTGGAAGGGGTTGAACGTGGCACATTCCAGAAATGACACAGGGTGTGGGGCAGTTGGACATGGCATGCAGTGGTCTGATTGGGTAGAGGCTAACTTGTTGGGCCTGGGAAAACTCCTCCAGGATGTGGGAATGGTGGTAATGTTAGTGGACTAGTAATCCAAAAACCTGGCCTAATGCTCTGGAGGCATGAGTTCAAATCTCACCACAATAGCTGGTAGAATTTAAATTATGTTAAATGCTATGCACAAATGTTTCTATTTGTCCAAATAATTGGAATTATTTAAGCACACACAAGAGACACTAATCAAAATCTATGCTTAGCCATCTACGTATGTGCAAATCCTGCTATCAACTCCCTTCCTGCTCAGATTATAGCTGAACAAAGGTACAGAGTCAATAATGGAAACAGAAAAATCAAAGGCTAAGAAGGCAGCCAATTTGGCCCATCATGTTTGTGCAGGCTGAGAAAGAGCAATGCACCTTTCCGCCCTTGGTTCGTAACCCTGTAGGTTATGGCACCTCAAGTGCATATCCAAGTGTTTTTTTTTATTTAATGAGGGTTTCTGCCTCCACTACCCTTTCAGGCATTGAATTGTAGTTTCCCACCACCCTTTGGGCAAAAAGAAGTGCTCAACTCTCCTCCACTCTTGCCAACAATTACCTTATGCCCCTGGTTAATTACATCTCCTCTAGCAAAAATAGATCCTTCCAATCTACTCCATTTAGGTCCCTCATAATTATATACACCTCAATTAAATCTATCCTCAGCCTCCTCTGTTCCACAGAAAACCCTGGGCCTATCCAAACTATCCTCAAAGTTAAAGTTGTCAATTCTTAGCAACATTTGTGTAAATCTCTTCTGTACCATCTATAATGTGATCATACCCCTCCTGTAATGCCATGACAGAACTGTACACAGTATTCTAGTTGTGGTCCAACTCATGTTTTATTTGATTCTAGCATAATCTCCCTGATTTTATACTCTATGCTTTGGCCACTAAAGGAAAGTATCCATTGCCTTCTTGATCACCTTATCAGCCTGTCACACTACTTTCAGGAATCTGTGAACATGCACTCAAGGCCCCTCTATTCCTTTACACCTTTCAGAGTCATCCCATTTATTGTGTATTCCCTTGACTTATTTGTCCTCCCTAATGCATAACCTCACACTTCTCCAGACTTAATTCTATTTGACACTACTCTGCCCATCTGACCAGCACATTGATATACTTCTGCAGTCTACAGCTTTCTTCCTCATTATTAATCACATGGCCGATTTTCCTATCATCTGCAAACTTCTTAATCGTGCCCCTCACATTTAAGTCTAAATCATTGATATATAATGTAGCGCATTGAAAATTGCAACCTGTCCTGCCACCTTTAATGATTTATCTACATATACATCTAGGTCTCTCTGCTCCTGCACACCCTTTAGAGTTGTCTCTCCATGTTCTTTGTACCAATGTGTATCACCTCACATGTCTCTGCATTTAACTTCACCTGCAACCTATCTGCCGACTCCACCAATGTGTCAATGTCCTTTTGAAGTTCTACACTGTCCTCCTCAAGTTTACAATTCTCCCAAGTTTTGTGTTCACTACAAACTTGGAAATTGTCCCCTGCACACCAAGATCTAGATCATTTATATATATCAGGAAAAAGCAAGGGTCCCAATACCGATCCCTGGGGAACTCCACTACAAACCTTCTTCCTGCCTGAAAAATGCCCATTAACTATTACTCTGTTTCCTATCCTTCAGTCAATTTTGTATCCATGTTGCCACTGTCCCTTTTATTCCACGACCTATAACTTTCCTCACACTTTCCTGTTGTGGCACTGTATCGAATGCCTTTTAGAAGTCCATATATGCCTCATCAACGGCCTTGCCCTCATCCACCATCTCTATTACCTCTTCAAAAAACTCCAGCAAGTTAGTTAGACAGGATTTTCCTTTAACAAATCCATGATGACACTTCCGAATCAATCCACATTTTTCCACGCGACTTTTCATTCTATCCAGGATAATTGTTTCTAGAAGTTTCCCCACACCAAAGTTAAAGTGACTGGTCTGTAATTGCAGGGCAGATCTTTAAATCTTTTTTGAAGAAGGGCGTAATGTTTGCAATTCTCCAGTCCTCCGGCACCTCCCCCGAATCCAGGGAACATTGAAAGATTATTGCCAGTGCCTCTGCAATTTCCACTCTCACTTCCTTCAATATTCTTGGATGCATCTCATCTTGTCCTGATGCCTATCAACTTTAAATACCAACAGCTTATCTTTTAACAGCTTATCCAATACCACCTCCTCATCAATTTTAACCCTTCTAGTGACTGAGTTTCCTCCTCTGTCACCATGGCCTGGGGAGCACCTGCATCTGTCTTTACCGACAAGGCAAAGTATTCATTTAACACCTCAGCCATGCCTCTTGCCTCTATGTGTAAATCCCCTTTTGGGTCCCTAATCAGCCCTACCCCTCCTTTTACTACCCTTTTACTATTGATGTGCTTATGGAATCCTTTGAGATTTCCTTTTATGTTAGCTGCCAATCTTTTTCATAATCCCCATTTGCTTCTCATATTTGCTTTTTCACATTCCTTCTGAACCTTCCGTATTCAGCTTGGTTCTCAATTGTATTTGCTACCGGACACCTGTTGAAAGTACATTTCTCTTCTTTAACTTAATTTCTATCTCCTTTGTCATCCAGGGAGCTCTGGATTTGTTTGTCCTAAATAGAGACACACTGCAGAATGCTGCAGTACAAAAGATCTGGGTGTCCTTGTACACAGGAACATAGGAAATAGGGGCAGGAGTAGGCCATTGGCTATTAAACTATATCATGGCCGATCTTCCACCTCAAAGCCATTTCCCCACACTATCCCCATAATCCTTATCTCTTTAAAATATAGGAATTTATCGATCTTGGTCTTGAATATACTCTACGCTGAGTCTCCACAGCCCCCTGGAGTAGAGAATTCCAGTTCTTCTGAAGGAACTTCTCCTCATATCAGTCCAAAATAGCTTACTCCTTATTCTGAAACTGTTCCCCTGGTTCTGGACCACCCCAGCCATCTACCCTGTTGAGCCCTGTAAGAATTTTGTATGTTTCAATGAGATCACCTCTCATTATTCTAAACTCTAGAGAATACAGGCCTAGTATCCTCAACCTCTTCTCTCAAGAGATTCCCACCATCTCAGAAATCAGTCTGGTGAACCTTCATTGCACTCCCTCCATGGCAGGGGTGGGGAATCTATGGCCTATGGGCCGGATCCAGCCCGCTGCTCAATTTCATCGGGCCCACAGCAAGATTTCTAAAAATATAAACCAATGACAGTAGTGCCTTCAAAACAGCATTTATCATCGTTGCGAATTTGCTTTGGATAAAAGTGTCAGCTAAATTACTATAATAATATTTAACAATATAATATTCAAATTCAGCCATTGCATTAGAAGAGCAAGTGAGTTAGAAAAACTAAATTAAGTTGATTTTTGTGTGTGTGTGGCCTGCGACTGATTTTGTCTATGTGTGAATGGCCCGTGATATGAAAAGCTTCCCCACCCCTGCTCTATGACAAATATATTCTCTCTTAGGTAAGGAGGCCAAAACTGTACACAATACTCCAGGTGCAGTCTCATCAAGGCTTTTTACAATTGCAGCAAGACATCTTTACTCCTGTACTCAAATCCTCTTAAAATGAAGGCCAACACACCATTTGCCTTCTGAATTGCTTGCTACACCTGCATGTTAGCTTTCAGTGGCTGGTGAACAAGGACACCCAGGTCCCTTTGGGCATCAACACTTCCTAATCTCTCATGAATCACAAAAGGTTGGCCTTTATTTCAAGGGGGATACTGTATAAAAGGGCAACAGCTGTACGAGCATTGGTGAGACCACACCTGGAGTACTGTACAGTTTTGGTCTCCTTACTTAAGGAGGGATATACTTGCATTGGAAGAGAAAGTTCACTAGGCTGATTCCTGAATGAAGGGGTTGTCTCATGACGCAAGTTTGAGCAGTTTGGGTCTATACTCATTGGAGATTAGAGGAATTAGAGGTGATCGTATTGAAACAGACAAGTTTCTGAGGGAGCTGGACAGAGTAGATGCTGGGGGGATGTTTCCTCTCGTGGGAGAATCTAAACTAAGAGCACAGTTTAAAAATAAGGAGTCTCCCATTTAAGACAGAAGAATTTCTTCTCTCAGAGGGGAATGATAGTCTTTGGAATTTTCTTGTAGAGAGAGCAGTGGAGGCTGGATCATTGAAAATATTCAAGGCCAAGTTAGATTTTTGATTGACAAGGTAGTTAAGGGTTATGGGGGACAGGCAGGAAAGTGTAGCTGCCACAATCAGATCAGCCATATCGAATGGCAGAGGCTGGCTCAATGGACTGAATGATTCTTATGATCTTATAAACCAGCAGAGGGAGTCTAGAAGGGAAGTAAAGGAATCAATGCTTTAACAGCACACACACTTCTGATTCTGAATGCTTCTTACTGAATCTTACTGTTTCTTTCTAAGAACTTAGCATATACCATGAAGAGCAAGGGCCTAGTACTGAGCCTTGTGGAAACCCACTGGGAGCAGTCTTCCAGTCACAAAAACATCTGCAAAACATAACTTCTTAACTCCTTCTGCTGAGCCAATTTTCAATCCAATTTGCCACTTGCCCTTGGATTCCATGAGCTGTTAATTTACTGATCCGTCTGCCATGTCTACCTTGTCAAAAGCCTTGCTAAAATCCATGCCGACTACTTCAAAAGTGCTATCCTCATCAACCCTTTGTTACTTCCTCAAAAAATTCAATTGTTAGCCAGGAATGACCTTCCCTTAACAAATTCAGAAATGTTTCCAATAATTTGCCCACCAAAGTTAGGCTGACTGCCCTCTAATTACTCAGGCTATCCCTTCCTCCCATTTGATGAGGAGAAATTTTTTCTTTAAGAGGGTTCTGCGACTTTGGAACTCTCTTCCTCCTAAGATGGTAGAGGCGGGATCAATGAATATTTTTACAGCAGGGGTAAATAGATTCTTATTAGGCAAGGGAATCAAAGGTTATCAGGGAGTAAATGGGAATGTGGAATTCAAAACACAAACAGATCAGCCATGATCTTAATGAATAGCGGAGAAGGCTCAAAGGGCCAAATGGCCTATTTCTGTTCCTATTTTGTATGTTTGTATGTTTTTCAGCAACGGTACAACACTGGCAGTCCTCCAGTACTTTGGCATCATACCTGCAACCAGAAAGGATTGGAAAATTATGGTCAGAGCCTCTGCTATTTGCTCCCTTAGCAGCCTGGGATACATTTCATCCAGGTCTGGTGATTTATCGACTTTCAAGGTTGCTAAACACCAAAATATTTCCTTTCTCACTTTGTTTATCCCATCAAATATTTCACACTCCTCCTCTGTAACTAGTGTCTCCTTCATTCCCCTCCTTTTGTGGCAACAGACACAAAGTATTCATTGGAAATGTTGCCCATATTTTCACCTTCACACACAAGTTACCTTTTAAGCCTCTAATTGGCCCTACTATTTCCTTAGTTATCCTCTTGCTGTTTATGTATTTATATTTTCTCATGATCCCTCTTTTCTTTCCTAATTTCCTTTTTTAATTTCACTCCTGCATTTTCTATACTTCGCTAGGCTTCCTATAATTTGAGCTCTTGGCTTCAGGAATAAGATTTTTTTTTTGCCTTTTCCTGCTCCATATGCTCTTTGACATTCGGGAAGTGGAGTTACCCAAATTTGAGAGCTAAACCCTTATTTTGGGGGAACATTTTTTTTGAACCCTCTTCAGCTTCTCCTTTAATGCCTCCCACTGCTGTGACATTGATTTACCTTCAAGTGGCTGTTTCCAGACTACTTCTGCCGAATCATATCTCAGCTTTGTAAAATTGGCCTTCTCCCAATTTAAAAACTTCACTCTTGGTTTGTCTTTATGCTTTTCTATAACTACTCCACATCTAATTGAATTATGATCATGACCATTAAAATGCTCTCACATTGATACCACCTCTACCTGCCCAGATTCTCTCCCTAAAACTAAGAACTGCCCTTCTCTTGTTGGACTTGCTATACATAATGGCTAAAAAAGTTCTCCTGAATACATTTCAAGACTTCCGTGGCCTCGGTACCTTTTATAGTGAATTTATCTCAGTTAATATTAGGAAAGTTGAAATAGCCTACTATTATTGCCGTTTTGTTTCTGCACTTGTCAGCAATTTGCCTATATACCTCTAACAATACTATACTCCCAGCAGCATGATTGCTCCTGTTTTGTTCCTCAGTTCAACCCATATTACCTTGTTTGACGCTCCTTCTAGCATGCCATTCCTCCTTAGCTGCAATTGCTTCTTTAATCAATAGTGCAAAACCCCTTCCTTTTTTATCCCTCACTCTATCCTGTTTGAAAACCCTGTACCCAGGAATGTTGAACTGCCACTCCTGTCCTTCAAGTTTCTGTAATAGCCAAGATGTCATACTTCCTAGTGTCTATCTGTGCCCTCAACACACCAGTCATATTCACTCGACTCCTTGCAGTGAACCACTGAACAAATCCTTTCCTCTTAATTTTCTAGCCTTTACTTCCTCACTCTTCCATACTTGCTTATTAATTTTCTGCCTTGTATTCCCAGCTTTGCTTCTTTTTTCTGAATCTACACCCAAGTTCTCATCTCCCTGCCAAGCTAATTTAAACTCGTGGCTATCTGAGTATTCCAGAGATTAAAACCTTTGAGGTTCTACCTTTCAAGTTCTTTTCCTAGCTCTCTGAATCCTATTATAGGGCCTCATCCCTCTTTCTACCTCTGTCATCTGTACCAATAAGGCTATGACATCTGGATGTTCACCCTTTTCCTCAATTATTCATTCAACAAATTATAACAGGAAGGATAGCAAGCTAGAAATCAACAAATGTATATCAGTAATACCCGTCAGCTTTAGGAAAATGTTGGTATATGAGAAAAGTTAAATTTCTAATCATTTAAAAAATACTGGACTGAAATAAAATCAAAATGGAGATTCTACCTATTGATTTTTTTCTCCACTGAGTCCACCAACAGCATATTATAGATGGCAGAGGTCAGTAGACTTGTCAAATTTCACTCACCTCAGCAAAGACATTTTCAAGTTTGTTTTAATAAAGTAACCCAATTTGATGCATTTCACTCTGGGAAAAAATGTGCTTCTGAATGTTTGAATAAATCAGTAATTTGTCTCTTTGATCCAACAACTTACTCCCAACATTGTCCTGAAGTTGACAGCTGTATCAATACATGTTTGCTCACCTCCAGCTTCCTACCCAAATCTCACACTGCATGCGGACACATCTGTGTCTATTAGCATCCAAATATATGTTCAGCTACAAGAAAGTTTAGTCAAAAGTTTTGAACAAAATTACCAATGGGTCTTTTAAGGTTTGCAACAGCTCATGCCATATACAATAAAAGTCTGTCAACATTCACCATCTGGTAGGTTAGAAATAAACGTGATGCCAATTGTATTACCACCATGCTAAATGGGATAGATTTGGAAGAGATCTTGTAATTCAAAACTGGGCCTCCATGAGGTGCTGTGGCCATCAGCCACAGCAGAATTATATTCAATCATAATCTGTAACCTCGTGGCTGGCCATATCCTTTGCTCTACCATTACCATCAAGCCAAGGGATCAACCCTGGAGTGCTCGAGGACATGCCAGGAGCAGCAGCAAGCGTACTTAAAAATGAGGGGTGGGATTTTCCAGCACCGACACCAGCAAGCAATGTCGCGGGCAGGACGGGAAAATTTGGAGAGCTGATAAAAGTCAACAGCTCTCCAAATTTTCTCATCCCACCTGCAACAATGCCTGGTGTCAGGGCCAAAAAATCCCGCGCATGGTGTGAACCTGGTAAAGCTATAGCACGGGGCTACATAGGCATGCTAACTAGTAGAAGCAGCATGCAATAGAATGAGCTAAGCAATCCCACAGCCAACGGATCAGATCTAAGCTCTGCAATCCTGTGACATTTTGTCATGAATGGGGGTAAACAACTAAACAACTGACAAGAGGAGGAGGATGCTCCACAAATATTCCCATCTTCAATGATGGGGGGAGTGGGGGGTGCTCAGCACAACAGTGCAAAAGACAAGGCTGCCAAGTGAATGATTTATCTCTGCCCCCATCTGAAGTCCCGAGCATCACAGATGCCAGTCTTCAGTCAATTCGATTCACTCCACCTAATATTAAGAAATGGCCGAAGGTACTGGATACTGCAAAGGCTATAAGCCCTGACAATATACCAGCAATAGTACTGAAGACTTGTTCTCCAGAACTAGCTGTGGCCCTAGCCAACCTATTTCAGTACAGCTAAAACACTGGCATTTACCCAATGATGTGGAAAATTGGATGGCTATATCCTGTGCACAAAATGCAGCACAATTCCAATCTGGCCAATCTCCATCAGCCTCCTCTTGATCATCAGCAACTTGATGGAAAGTGTTATCGATGGTGCTGTGAAGTGGCAGTTACACAGCAATAACCTGCTCAGGTTGCTCAGTCTGGGTTCTGCCAGGATCATTCCTGATCTCATGATAGCCTAGGTGCAAACATGGACAAAACAGCTCAACTCAACAGGTGAGGTGAGAGTGACTGCCCTTAACATCAAGCAGCATTTGACCGAGTGTGGCATCAAGGAGCCCTAGCAAAACTAGAGTCAATGGGAATCGGGGGAAAACCTCCATTGGTTGGAGTCACACCTAGCACAAAGGAAGGTGGTTATGGAGGCCAATCATCTCAGTTCCAGGAAATCGCTGCAAGAGTTCCTCAGGGTAGTGTCTTAGGCCCAACCATCCTCAAGTGCTTCATCAATGACCTTCCCTCCATCATAAGATCAGAAGTGGGGTTTTTCATTGATGATTGCACAATTTTCAGTACTATTCGCAACTCCTCAGATACTGAAGCACTCCATGTCAATATGCAGCAAGACCTGACAACATTCAGGCTTGAGCTGATAAGCGGCAGGTGACATTCGCATCAACAAGTGCCAGATAATGACCACCTCCAACAAAAGAGAATCTAACAATCTCCCCATGACATTCATTTGCATTACCATTGCTGAATCCCCCACTATCAACATCGCAGGGGTTACCAATGACCAGAAACTAAACTGGACTCGACAAAAAAATACTTTAGCTACAACAGTTGGTCAGAGGCTGAGGCAACTAACACAGTTCCTGACTCCCCAAAGCCTGCTCACCATCTACAAGGCACAAGTCAGGAGTTTTGATGGAATATTCTTCACTTGCCTGGACAACTGTAGCTCCAACAACATTCAAGAAGCTCGGCACCAACCAGGACAAAGCAGCCTTCTTGATCGGCACCTCATCTGCCAATTTAAACATTCACTTCCTCCACCACAGACCCAGTAGCAGCAGTGTGCACTATACACAGTACGAACTGCAAGAACTCACCAAGGTTCCTTCGACAGCACCTTCCAAACCCACAACCTCCACCAACTAGAAGGATAAGGGCAACAGATGCATGGAAACACTACCACCAGGAAGTTCCTCTCCACGCCATATACCATCCTGACTTGGAACTATATCAGTGTTCCTTCACTGTCGTGGGATCAAAATCTTGGAACTCCCTTCTTAACAGCACTGTGGGTGTACCTACACCTCATGGATTACCACCTTCCCAAGGGCACTTAGGGACTGACAATAAATGCTGGCCTAGCCAATGACACCCACATCCCATGAAAGAATAAAACAAATAATGTTAAAGATTTCTTGGATGGGGTGGGGGAGGGAGAGGGTGCGACAGAAGAGACTAAATTACATGTTTCAAAATTCTGTCTCTAAAACTATATACATCTCAAAAACTGGTACCAACCATTGTAAATAAATATTTTATACTTCTATTACATTAGCACCTCACACGTGTTCCCATGTACCATGGCCCATATATGTGTTCTTGAAATTGGGTGTCAGGGATTGAGACTCAGTGACAGTGATGGTCAGAAAATAAACTTTCCACCTCTTAGATCTGCTTTCAAATCCAATCCAGAATTATATCATGATGATCTCCTCTGCTAGTAATTAGGTTGAATTGAGCTTTGCAATTACAATCCAAATGCCAGTGGGTACTGACCACAGCACAAAACTAGCACTTGCTGACAGTTTCATTCAGACTTCATAGGGTGCCTGGAGGGTAAAATGGAAAAGCATCAGGTGCACATAAAAGATGATCTTCTGAGTTCAGGGTAAAAACATTATTGGGTCAGACACAAAGATGTTTTACTTTGATCTAACTACACCAGACCAAAATACTTGATGCTGATATAGGGTGCTTAAAATACAAACATTCTATTTTCCCAGTACCAACACCTCTCAAAATTTGAGAAATACAAATTTCACAACAAAAGCATCCATTAAAGTTCTTTCAACTGTTGACAGCACCTTCCAAACCTAAGACCACTACCATCTAGAAGGACAGGGACAGCAGATACATGTGAACACCGCCACCTGGAAGTTCCCCTCCAAGCCACTCACAATCCTGAATTTCCACAATTGGAAATATATCGCAGTTCCTTCACTGTCGCAGGGTCAAAATTCTGGAACTCCCTCCATAACACCTACACCACAGGCACTGCAGCGGTTCAAGACGGCAGCTCACCACCACCTTCTCAAGGGCAATTAGGGATGGACAATGAATGCTGGCCTAGCCAGCGACGCCCACATCCCGTAAATGAATAAAAAAAAGTCATTGCAACTAGGACTATTTGATTTTAAGTGTGTACAGTGTCACGGTAAAGTTTATTTCCTCTTATTGCTGAGGGAAAGTGGCTATGCCTAGGTCAGATTATCTTCATGAGGGAGGGTAGAGGTCAGACTTTCCATCGAAGGGGGCTGTTAGGTGTTTTTTGTGCATATGGAGTGGGTTCATCAGGTTTTCTGCACAGTAGGGGCTGTTGGCCCACTTTTCTCAGGAAGGGCACAGGTGAGACATATGGTTAATTCTGAATTGGCCATGATAGAAGTCAGACTTTATTCCCTTTATTGAAGAGGGGGCAGGTCAAATTTCTCATGGATGAGGCATTCGGCTGATTTTTTTTTAAGTGAGTGAGAGGACATGAGCTCACTCTTATGCGATTGTCTAATACCAGGCCAGATCACATGGTGTCTAGTACTTGCATTTTGCTTCGATTTGGCATTTTTGTTAATAATTCATTAGTATGCAAAAATATCCTTCGTTAGGATGGCACATAAACTAATTGTGCTGATAACATGCTGCGAGGAAAAAGGGTTGTTTCGGCTACTGCCAAATTGCACTGGTTTGCGTGGCAGTGTTCTACCACACTTGGATATTACTTATTCATAGCCACATTATTTATTTTTGCCCAATTGTACTACTATCTGTAAGCACAAAATCACTCTTGGAAACCCTGTATTAACAAGAATATAGTCACTTCCACTACTGAAAAGAAAATCAGAGTCTGCTGAGAACAAAATATGGCTTGGTTCAGTGCTCTCCTGTACTTGATATTGTTCCCTCCTTCTCTTCTACGGAACAAAAAATATTGCCCTTTTTAGGGAGGAACGAGAGCCTTTCCCCCATTGTCAGCATTTTCTGCCAACGCCAGTTGAGTTTTCCCTGTCTTTGCTTCCACATCCATATCCCTGTCTCCCACTTCACCCTCTTCTCCACCCATTCCCATTCACCCCCTTCAAACTTGAAAGATATGAACCCCTTCATTGTTTGCAAAATCAGAAGGGAATTTTTTATATGACTGAATAAATAATAAAACCATAATCCTGTATGCTTATGAACTATAGGAACATTCTCCATTTTAGAAAATTTAGCCTTTTTTTACATTGAAATATCAGGCTATTTTGAAAACCAGAGTAGCCCCCAAAAGAACTCTTCCTCTCCCTCCCTACCCACCCACCCCATCCCTTTATTCACCTACCATTCCCAGCTGAAGTACATGTCCAAACCATCCTCCCACAAGGGACTTCCCCAGCCCCAGCAACTGAGATACCTCTGCTAATCACCCTAGCTCTTAACCCATCCCCCTCTTCCCCATCCCACCTTTTCACTTCTCTCTCCTTTCCTCCTCCACTCTCTACCTTGGTTCCATTATTCCTCTGGCCTATAATCCTGCTGAGCCATACGAGAGCCCTGGACCATGACTACACAACGCCATGGGAGACTGCCCAGTAAGCACTTAATAACAAAGCAGTCACACCCAGGGGGGTAACCGAGCAGCCTACTTTTTTGTCTCAGGGAAGCCCTAATTATAATTGTACCAAACCAGCTTTTCCTGGAATTGGTTTGACTTCTGAAGGTAACCATAGTGATAGACTTTGAAAGAAAATAAATAGTGAAGGAAGTGCGCAACAGAAGGAGGCTTGTCTGCAAAATGCTCAATTCGATAAAGAGGTATTTGATTCTAACTGCAGGCAAAGCTGTTGGGAATAAAGCCAGCACTGGTGACATTCAATTTCAATTCTTGTTCCAGATTTACTTTTTCATTCCTGTTAGTTATTTTTCAGAAACTCTGTTGTACACTTTCAGGAGATTAAATAAGCAGGATAGACACTGCTTCCAAGTTAGATTTTCTTATTCTGTGCTTTGCGTTTTTATTTTTATGTGATGTAGTTTCAATTTGTAAAGAAGGATGGAGAGGGGAGAGGGGTGGTCAATGGCGACGGCAAGAGGACAAAAATAGAGAAAGTGGAATGAGCAAGAGAAAAGGGAAAATTGTGGAGACAGGAATGGAAAGGGACAGGGCAAGGTGTTGTTTACATGCTTTTCCAGAGGGCAAGTTATTTATCTTCAGTAGTGGGTGTAGAACTGCATGTCAGCAGTTGATGGCAATCCATCAAGGTAAAAAAACACTATCACTGTGACCAGCATTCTGTCAAAGTGTCAACCCATGTGACTGAGGCCCATCTTGGACTTTAGATGGTGAGATGGTATGGCACCCTAGAAGGTAAACTTTCCCTTCTCGACCTGTCTGCCACTTTTGACATGACTGATCATACCATCCTCTTCCAACACCTCTTCACTGGTTATTCAGCTGGGTGGGAGTATTTGCACTTGGTTCTGTTCTTATCTAACCACAGACAGAGAATCACTTGTAATGGCCCATTTGTTCAAAACTTTGGTGCCACATTTGACCAAAGATGAGCTATGGACTTCAAAGCGTCACCATGACTGCTTATTTTCACCTCTGTAACATTGCCAGATTTTGCTCTGGTCCATTCATCTGCTGCCAAAATTCTCATTCATGCCTTTGTTGCCTGTAGACTAAACTATTCTAATGTACTCCTGGCTGGTCTCTCACATTCTGCTCCTCGTAAATTTGAGGTCGCCCAAAACCTGTGTTCTAATTTGCACTAAGTCCCATTTCTCCTATTACCCCTGTGCTCAGTAACTTACATTGGCTCCAAGTTAAGTAGGCTCCTGATATTAAAATTTTCATCCTTCTTTTTGAATCTCTCCATGGCTTTGCCCCTCCATATTGCTGTAATCTCCTCCAGTCCCACAACCCTCAGATATATCTGCACTCCTCTAAGTCTGGCCTCTTGTGCATCCCCAATTTTAATCACTGCACTACTGGAGGCTGTGCCTTCAGTTGCCTAGGTCCCTAGCTCTGGAATACCCACCCTACACTTCTCTACCTTGTTTCCCTCCTATAAGATGCTCCTTAAAACATACTTCTTTGATTAAGCTTTTGGTCACCTTACCTAATAACTCCTTAAGCAGCTTGGTGTTATATTTTGTTTCATAATGCTTCTGTAAAATGCCTCGAGACATGTTATGATATTAAGGGACTATATAAATATAAGTTGTTGCTGTATGGCATCAGTAAAAATTAAGTTGTGTCTGCTGAATACAAATATTTGCACAATAACTTTCTGTTAGGTGGCTGATAAAGACATATCTCAAATTCAACAATTATCTTTTGATGCTTAAGTCTGCGTCCAACCTACTCGGTGACCAAAATTGTGAGCCTGGATTTTCATCCATGTGTTGGGTGCGCAGAGTTGGGAGAATTCCCAGCTCTGCAAGTCCAACCTTTAAAAATGGCTATCCAGACGTCGGATTTTCAGTTGGGGGAGTGTTGCTGGATTAGAAGTCAGGGCAGGCAACCCTGGAGGAGCTGAGGAGGCTGCCGGGTGTAGAGGCGGAATGGGTGGAAGACCTGTCACATGGCTCTGGCACAGTGTCCAAAATACAAAAAAAAAAATCCCTCTAACCCTCAACTCACAGCCCATGCCCTACCCATGCCAACCCATGCTACTTCATGCCTTGTACTGACCTCATAACCCCTCATACCCTCCATGCCAACCTATGTCCCTCCATGCTGCTTTATAGCTCCAATCCAACTTAGTGCTAACTCATGGTAACCCATGCCCTCTCAACTGCCACCCTTTGCCTTTTCACCTACCATGCCAACTCACCCAGTTTCCACCAAGGATACTCAAGGACCCATGAGATAAAGTAAGTGTCTATTGCAGATTTCACTATATTAAAAAAATAAAATAATTACTACATTTATATTCTTTCAACTAAATGAAGCCATGCAATAACAAACATTTCATTCAAGTATACAATCCCTTATGACAACAAGGGAGGAACTGGTCAAACCTGTGCAAAAGATTGGGTATTTAAAACTAAGTGAGTTATGTCCAAAACCACTTCTGTTCATGTTTCCGTGATTTTTTTACATTGATTCAAGATGGTCTTGCCCACAGAACTGGCTATGCAGAGGTCAAAATTGCCAAATTTTGTTGCCTGCTCTGGTTTGAGAAGGCTCTTCAAATTGTGTTCATATGCACAGCCACATGTTTCAAAAACTTCACATGGATAATTATTATAATAGTTTTCAACAATCATTTTCAGTAATGTTAAAACAGGTTCATCCTGATTAAAAATGCTTACTTTTGGTGATTAACCCATTTTCAGCTATATCAATAAAACTGCACCAGGTCACCACTCGAATACATCAAGGAATATTTTTTTTAAATGGAAAAAAATAGCAAAATGGAATGTGTCCCACTTCACTGCTATATGGAAGATTTTAGGATTACGATAATGCAAATGAATCATCTTGTCAGTGCAATTTCAAATACATTTTGGGTGTAATTTCATGATTGCGTACAAATGGAAACTGTACCCCACATCTTTTCTCTTTAATAAAGCTGACTGAATACCTGCATATTTACTACATTTTCTATTTTGGTCTCGATGGATTTCTCAAGTGAAATATTTAGTATGAATGATGTGAATCTCAGTTCAATCTATGTTGTTTGGATTTTCTGCTAGTACCAAAACCAATACAGGAATTCCCCAGTATTTATCTACTCCCAAAACTTTGAAGCTGTCAATTATCAATGGTTAAAGGCACAGCAGGAATGATCACACAGAATGCTGATGAGCAGTGGCTTGTAAGCTATCTAGTAATTTTTACATACCTGTGTTGATCATGTACAAATTATACTGGCATCTAGAACAAAGCTCTGTACCCTGGCCAATTTCCACATCAATTGCTGTGGTTTGATCCCTTGTACAAGTCATCTCTCAAACTTAATTTGGAAGCTATCTTTCTTTAAAATTCTATCTTAAGTAGAGTTATTTCAAAGGTGCAGAAATCTTATTTTGAATATGGTGGAGATACAATCCATACAAAACATTTAGATTGAAAAATGTTAACACTTCTGCTTATTCTAATTGGTCTTTTTGCATCCACTCATTCTGTTACAGTTACTGATATTATTAAAACTTTCCTTTTACTGTTTTTCTACTGCTACAAATTCTGGCCTTCCTACTTTTAAAAGCATCCGTTAAAATTGCTTTACTCTCTCACAACTGGCTTCTACCATTAATTTTGGAGGCAGGGCCCAGATACAGCCATTGGCTGTAATTAACTCCAAAATCAATTGCAAGATGTTTCTTTTTCAGCTAGGCCATAAAATGATAGAACCCCAATAACTATCAATGCTTTTTTAAAATATGTAATGGGACCAATATGAAACCTGCAATATCATGCCTGTCAACATTTAAGCTTGAATAAACTATCACATTATAGCCGATTACTGAATTGTATTGATATGTAGACAGAAATGAAATTCTGAACATTGTACACAATGGTCCATAATGAATTTTATTGCTTTGCACTGCAATTTTCATAGGCACCCATAACTGTTGACCAAAGGTTGCTGCTACTTCTATGCAATCACAAGCAATAATGATTAATTGAGTTTATATGAATCTCAAAGCTACAAAGTTCAAACAAACTTATTTATAGTACCTCCAAACTTAAAACATTTATAAATACTGTTGATAAGTGTTGGAACAATATGGTTTTATGCTGTAATAATGTGGTTTTAAACTGTATTGACAACTCTGCACTAATTTACCTTTTGACACTTTTAAGGCCTTGTGCCCTATCCCACTGAAAACAATAGAGAGAACAATTGAGACAAGGACACAGTTTCACTATGACAGGCCAAGTGTCATTCACCCTATCAGTTTGTCAATGCATGATGTGGAGACTTCAGCAAAGGGCAGGAAGACTGCTTTAACAGAATGGACTTTGATCCTTTTAATTGAAAACAGACTGACTTATCAAAAGTATTCAGTAACACTATAATTAGAAAACAACACACAGAATTCAGAGCATTCTTCCAAAAGTAACACAAGGCGGCCTTTCTACACGGACAATGTCACAGATCTTTACTTGCCTTCACCACTATGGCACTGTCTCCAATATTTATCACTTGTCACGGTGCAGTTACGAAAGTAATACTCAAGTTTGTATATAGGTTTCTAAAAATAAAACTGGCTGCAGTTCAGTCACAGCATTTTACTGCCATCCTGAGAAAATTTGGGTTTGCACTTGTGAATTATGACATCGCCCTTCCTTTCATAAAATGTAGAACTATAGCACTCCAACATGTGCAGTACCCAGTTCAGCACATGCCTGGCGCCCAAAAACTCTTAAGGATCAACACATTCCCTGAAATCTCTGTCCGAACTTCTGAATGCTAGCATTAGCTACAGAAAAAAAGAGCCAGACTGTACAATCTTTAATGAATACACAGCAACAGAAAAGTGAGAGTTAAAGGACAGTGAGAGTAGGTGAAAGGGTTAAAAATAGTACTACAAAAACTGTAACAGAATGATCAAGCATTTTTCTCTGTTTGTTGGTTGGAATTAACTACACAATGTCATATTGAGATTGTTTTAAGTGGCTGGTGAAAAAAATCAAGTCACAAACTTCTGCACACAAGAGCTGGGATTTGCAAAGAGACTGTTGGCTTTTCATCTTACACCACCAGGATCATGTTGAGAGAGAAAAGTAGTAGTAAGAGAAAAGTAGTAACAAAGAACGGATGGGCTTTTAAAGATACTGCTCCAGCAAGCATAAGTTAGAAGAAACATGGGAAGGAGTACAGGAACAATTACATTGGCAGCCACAGAGGCCACAACATAACAGTCAAGACAGCATTTTGTTTTACCTCTAATGCAATTTCATATCCCAATATTCTGGAGGAAATCATCTGTGGCAGTCACACATGAATAAATGTTAGATAGAGGTTTCATTCACTGGAACTTTAAATGCATTTTAAAAGGACAAATCCTGGTGACACTTAATTGTCTGTCCAGCTTCAATTTTTTGCATTGTGTGTAAGTGGCTTTACATTACATAACAATATGATGATTCTAATATATGATGGAAACCAATTTAGTTTTCAGGCCTTTTTGTTACAGCAAACTGAAAAAAATGTATGTGGTAATGACCTCTAAAGGTTTGCTGTTCCAAATTTGTTATGATATTTGTACTGCAGTGTGCAAGGCCTGGTTACATTTAAAATGAATAGTTGCTGCTTGCTTGCAAGCTCTCTGAAGGAAAGTAGTTCAGCTGTTCTTACTTCAATGTCCTTGTCACTGCAATTGTAGCAGATCGTGAGATTCATACTAGCATATAAAAAGTTGTAAACTAGCAGTTCACATGTGCAATTCTGAAGGGCTGTTGATCACCTTGTGGTTTGATACAGGGGAAACTTCAGATAGCAATATCCATGAGTGGTGCTGTGATTTGTGAGATTAGCTGATATATTTTCATTCTGTTATATTCACTGTTACACAAGAATGCTTTGTATAATGCAGCAGCATAATGTCACCTACATTGAAATAATACGGAATGTTAACAGCGGCTGAAGACTGGAGGAAAAATACACACTCTCTTTTATTCATTGAGTTTCAATAATGTGACTCCAGGAAAGGCTAATGCTGAACTTCAGTTCGCTCCTTACACAGTAAATCCATGCATAAAATGGTAAAATCAGTAAAGGCATTAACAGAATTTGTTATATATTTCTTGCAGTCCTTGAAATAATGGTTTGGCAAGTGTGTTCATTGTAGGATTTTACTAAAAACACATTAAAAAGTAAAAACACCACGGCCAGGATTTTACGGTCCCAACGTGGTGTGTCTGCCCCCAGCAGATGCGGCGAGCCACTTAAATCTCCATTCAGTTCGGTGGATCCATAATATCCCGCTGGGCAAGCGAGGCCATAAAATCCTGGCCAATTGGAAACTAGCGGTCCAGAACATCGGTTTTCAATTGAATGTCCCTGGACCACAGAAGATCTACCAGGTAATGACTGGGTATCTCCAGAATCATCAGATTTATATCACTTTTAGCCTTTATTGACTTCTCCACACATTTTTTCTATTGTGTTTTACTGACTCAGCTCTTTTCCGGCCTTCATTACAACGGCACTTCTACCAATATTTATTACTGTTGTCAACGTGCAGTTACAAAAACAATATGTAGTTTTTGCATATATAGATGTCAAAAGTAAACCAGACTGAAATTCAGACCGTGGGTTTTGTGGACACTTGGAGACCATTTTGAGTTTGCCTCATTTGAAGTACGATGTCATTCACTTTTAATAAAAGGGAGAACCGCAACTCTCAGATACACACACAAATTACTCATTTCTATACCAGCTCATCCTAGTTTTGCAGGCCACAAACTCTAAATATCAACACACTCTGACGAAACCCTGCCCTAACTTCTCGATGTTATTGTTGCCCACAGGAAAAAAAGTGCCACCACTGTAGGATGTTTAAGCTACTATTGGAAAAAGTTCTGAATGTTAAGTTGGAAAAATCTGCCAATTAAAAAAATAAAAAAGGTGAACAATTATTGAGTCAACACCTTTTGAAAAATAAATCTACTTCTTTGGAATTTCAAACAGGCAAGATAAGGTTTTGAAAAAAACAAACATTGCAATTTTATCTGTTCCTGATACCTTCAGAAAATTATTTTCTTGACCACAGCCTCTACCAAAACTGTGGCTTGAAGTGGACTATGGCAATTAATGGAAGGCAAGCTCTGTGCTCTGAGCAACTTTCCAAGACACATCAGTAGCATTTACTGAGCAACTGTTTCTAGCCTGCAGCAACACCTGGTTCATTGCTTTTCAAAATTGAAGGGAAAAAAAGATGATAAATGTCAAACATTTATTCAGGTAAAGTTTGTGTTGACTTCGTTTTAAAGCAGGGAAATTGCGCATGTTTGTGTATCAGTGAGGGAAACCATGTGAGATAACAAAAATCTCCTTGAAATATGATGCTCTGAATTGACTACATAACTGTTGTAGCTATCATTTATGTTTAAAACCAAAAAAGCTATAAACATTTTTTTTTAACAAGTGGAAAAGCCCAGTGAGTTTGAAAAAAAGATAGATACACATAGTCCTCATCCTAATTTGATTTTCTTTTTCTGTTCAAAAAACAATTAATTGAATATGAAAACATTTCAGCCCTAAGGATTGCTTTTGACAAATTAATGGTTTAGTTGATAAATAGAAATAGTAATAATTTTAATTAGTAACTGCCAAAAAGAGAGCAAGAGACAAAGTTAGGCAGTGACCGAGAAAGAAACAACTTATATTCATTAGTGCTTTTAACGTAATAAAACTTCTCAAGGTGCATCATAGGAGGATTATGAAACAAAATATGACACCAAGCCACACAAGGATATATTCAGTCAGATAGCCAAAAGCTTCATCAAACAGGTATGGTTTTAAGAAGCGTCATAGAGGAGGAAAGCAAGGTAGAGAGGGGGAGGTTTAACGAAAGGTATTCCAGAGCTTAGGGCCCAGGCAAATGAAGGCATGGCCACCAATCATCAGACAATTAAAATTGGGAGGAACCCAGAATTAGAGGAGTCCAGATATTGTGGAAGGTTGTGGGCTGGAGGAAATTACAGACATAGGGAGGGGTGAGGCCAGGCAGTGATTTGAAAACAAGGCTGGAAAATTAAGATGTTACTTGACTGGGAACCAATATAGGTCAGCAGGCACAGGGGTCATAGGTGAAGGGGACTTGCTGTGAGTTAAGACTTGGCCAGAAGACTTTTGAATTCAGAGGATACAATGTGGGAGACAGTGAGGAGCAGTTGGAAGAGTCAAGTCTAGAGGTAACAAAGGGATGAATGAAGGGTTCAGCAGTAGATGGAGGTGGAAGGAGGTGGTCCTTGTGATGACGGAGATGTGTGCTCGGAAGCTCAATTAGGGGTCAATGTGACATGGAAGTTGTGAACAGACTGGTTCAAACTCAGGCTGTTGTTAGGGAGAGGAAAAGGGTTGGTAGCAAGGGAGTGGAATTTGGAGCAGGACCAAAAACAATGGCTTCAATCTTCCCAATACTTACTTAGAGGATTTTTTTGTTCATCCAGTATTGGATGTTGGATGGGTAGTCTGATAATTTAGCAACAATGGAGGAATTGATAAAGGTGGTGGAAAGATAGATCTGGATATCATCAGCATACATGTGAAAATTCATGTGCTTTTGGATGATGTCGCCAAGGGGCAGCATGCAGATAAAAATAGGGGAGGGGGCAAGGATTGAACAAGTGAGAAAGAGAATTTAGGGGATATAAAGAGAGGCAGAGAAAGGAATAATGAAGGTGTAAGTATTTATATGTGAGTGAACTGTATCTCTTGGACATATATATCCAGGGACCAATCACAAAACCCAAATTCAATATTTGCAGAGAGATCTCAAAACATAAAGTAGTGCTGTCAGGTCCAGAAGCTCCCCTACAAATTCATGCTCTTCCTATCCCTTCAATGCTGACAGATCCTAGGATGGAATGAGCCAAACTCTCAAGTCCACCATCACATTCTGTCAAGACAACAGGTTCCATCGCCACAGTGGTGCTGAATAACAGGACCTTACAGAAATCTGCCAAATTCAACACCTCCCCAAGCCCATAATGTCAAACACCAGGGGCGGAATTTTACACTGATGGGATTTTACGGTCCCAAAGTCATAGGACTTTTGAATGGCTTGCTGCATTTTATGGCCCCACCCCTACCACGACCGTGTAAATTCCACTCCAAGAATTGCACTCTGCCTACCACTTCTATATACGAGGTACTGAAGTCAAATTGGTACATCTTGCACACCATTTTCCTGTATACTGTCAGCTCCAAATATTGCAGGAGATAAAAGACTTCCACTCACATAGGGCCTTTCACATGAGATCCCAGAATACTTCCCAGCCAATGAAATACTTTTGAAATGAAGTGTAGTCACCGTTGCAAAAGAAGGAACTGTGGAAGCCGATATGCTCAAAGCAAGCTTCCACAAACAGCAATATGTTAATGATCAGATAGTCTGTTTTTGAGATGATGATTTAGGGAGAAATATTGTTAAATACACTGCAGGCAACTCCCCTGCTCGTCTTCCAATAGTGCTACATGGGAATCATTCAAGCCCACCAAAGAGGAGACAGGACCTCGGTTTGACATTCTTAAAATTCATTTTTACAGGATGTGGGATTCGCTCGCTAGGCTAGCATTTGTTGCCCATCTCATCCAAAAGACAGAACCTCTGACAGGGCAACACTCTCTGTACTGGAGCGTTAGGCCAGATTTCTGTGCTCAAGTCTCTGGTATGGCACTTGAATCCTCAACCTTTTGACTGAAAAGGTGAAAGTGCTACCAAACGAACCACAGCCAACACCATAATGAAGTACAGAAAGGTAAAGGAACATATAAGCAAAATGACAGTTGTTTTACAGTTTTGATAGAGTGGATACAGAGAGCATATTTCCTCTCATGAGGAAGATCATAACTAGAAGCCATCAATTTAAGATAATCACCAGAAGAAATTCCTTTACCAAAAGATTGGTGAGAATGTGGGACTTACAACCACAGGAACTGGTTGAAGCAAACAGTATATATGCATTTAATGGGAAGCTATGGAGAAGGTAACAGAGAGTTATGATGATAAATTCAGATGAGGAACTTTGGGAGGAAGCTTAAGTGGAGCATAAATGTTAGCATGGACTGGTTGGGCTGAATGGCCCATTTCAGTGCCATACATCCTATGTATACAATTATATGTAATCCTGCAGCAGGTCAGATAAAGGAAGATTTAGAAATCTAAGGAGAAAAATTGAGACAATAGAGCAATGTGGCAATTTGCATAAAGACAAGCAGAGTGGGACAGAGTTTAATCCTAATGGTGCATCAGCAAATAATGCCCATGAAAAGAACAGTAATAAAAAAAGGCAAAAAACTGCGGATGCTGGAAATCCAAAACAAAAACAGAATTACCTGGAAAAACTCAGCAGGTCTGGCAGCATCAGTGGAGAAGAGCAAAGTTGACGTTGACGAAAGGCTTTCTACCTGAATGTCCAAAGCATTTCTAGTTAAGATGGATGAACTAGCAGAACAAGTAGAGAAAAATGGTTTAAATGTAATTGCCATCACAGATATATGGAGCGGAATCATCCGGTCCCATTGGCAGCAAGCCTCATGGTGGGCGTGAAGGGACAATATGGCAAGAAGGCCAAAAATCAGATTTACGCCATCGTAAAACAAGTTTGCAATTGTCTGCTCCACCCATCTCAACAGCAGGCCACCAGGCTTGGGGTGACAAGTAACAAATAACATTCACGCCACACGAGTGCCAGGCAATGACCATCTCCAACAAGAGAGAATCTAATCATCACCCCTTGACATTCAATGGCATTATCATCGCTGAATTTCCTCACTATCAACATCTTGGGGGTCAGCATTGACCAGAAACTGAACTGGACTACTATATAAATACTGTGGCTACAACAGCAGGTCAGAGGTGAGGAATCCTGTGGCGAGTAACTCCCGACTCCCCAAAGCCTGTCCACCATGTACAAGGCACAAGTCAGGAGTGTCATTGAATATTCTCCACTTGCCTAGATGAGCGCAGCACCAAGAACACAAGAAACTTGACTCCATCCAGGACAAACTAGCCCACTTTATTGGCACCCCATCCACAGACATTCACTCCCTCCAGTACTGATGCACAGTAGCAGCAGTGTGTACCATCTACAAAACGCACTGCAGAAACTCAACAAGGCTCCTTAAACAGCAGCTTTCAAACCCATGACCGCTACATCTTGGAGGACAAGGGCAACAAACACATGGGAACACCACCACCTGCAAGTTCCCGTCCAAGCCACTAACCATCCTGACTTGGAAATATATTGCCGTTCCTTCACTGTTGCTGAAACTCCCTCCCTAACAGCACTGTGGGTATACCTACACCACATGGACTGCAGCAGTTGAAGAAAGCAGCTCACCACCACCTTCTCGAGGGCAATTAGAGATAGGCAATAAATGCTGGCCTAGGCAGTGATGCCCACATCCCATGAATGAATAAAAGAAAAACAACCATTATTAAATATAAGTTCAAGTAGTGCTCAACTTTAACATGATGAGGTGAAAATAAAATGTTACTACATCAGTAATATTAGTTAGATGAAATGTGCAAAGTATTGTTCCTTCGGAGAACATAAGTAGACTGTCATAATCAAATGATATTTTATCAATGTTGAGCTCAATAGTACACCCCTTGAACAGTGGCACTCACACTAATGACTGTGCAGAGCAATCGACTGGTCAAGTTCAATTTTAACTTGTATTCATTTCTTTCTCAGGAGCAGTAGGGAATAAGGCATACAGGTGGGAAATCAAATAACTTGCACTGGCATGACCTGACTCTCTGGCATCTAGGACAAGCCTGAAGGATCATATTCCGCTTGAGTCAAAAGGAAGCAATTCTAAGTGACGTACTAATAAATGTCAAGCTAAATTTAGTTATTTTTACAAAACAATTCATTTGACAGCTAGAAACATTATTTCATTCTGCATATGTTGCCAGAACATTTCAAGCACATATAAATGTTTTCCATTAATTTTCTTTACTGTTGAAAATTCATACTGAAAGCTAAGCAACCCAGTGATCCAAAGTGACTTTGTATAATAATGTTCAATTATCTGGCCTATGAATAACCAATAACAAAAAAATGTGGTAACTATTCATAGGCAGCAGCAGCAACATGCACTTATATTGTGCCTCTAACATAAAGAGCATCCCACGAAGCTTCACAGATAGGGAACATGAACAGTTTGAATCGGAAGAGGTATGCTAGACGAGGTGATTGAAAACTTAGTTAATGAGATCGGTTTGAAGAAGATTTTTAAAGGAATAGATTTCTTTTTATTCTTAAGGGGCTGATTAGTAATTTACGACCTGTAGACAGGTCAAAAAGGATGAGGAGGGAGAGTTTGCACAATCTCACTTACATAGGATGTAATTTGTGCCTTTGATAAGAGCTGTTTCAGTACTGTGGTAGGGTGGAAGCCTGATTGGAGGATTCAAACGTGGAGTTGCAGGCCAGATGGGCATATATTTGGGAGATGACAATAGGTTCAAGGACTTTGGAGAAGAAAGGGAGGCTGGAGATGCCATGGTAGTTAGCAAGAATAAAGAAGGGGTCAAGGTAGAAAATACATTTTCACTTGTAGTAGAGACAAAAACTAGGGACCATAAATATAAGTTAGTTGTTAATGGATCCAGTAGAAAAATTTCTTTATCCGAGAGTTAGAATGTGGAACATGCTACCACAAAGAGTAGCTAAGTTGAATAATAGATTTGTTTTAGGGGAAGCTGGATAGACACAACAAAGAAAAAATAGAAGGTTATGCTGATAGGGTGGACAGAAGGAGGATGGGAGGAGGCCCTTGCAATGCGTAAACGCCAACATGGACCACATGGGCCAAATGACCTGTATCTTTGCAATACATTTTATGTAAACAACTTTGATCAATTTCAATAACTTGTTATGGTAAATACATGATCAACTAAGTACTTTATTGGAAATTCAACCTGCTTCAAAGAATTGTTGCCATATCATTATAATTTTCATATTGTTATGTTGCAGTGTTCAAGTGATTTTATTCATTGAAGCACAAACCACATTTGTGGTCCCTGCACAAGTGTGTCCAAGACCTGTTTATTCGTGATGATTTAAGGAGTAGAGAATATGTGCAATTCAAAAGTATATTACTGAATCCTGATTTATGCACAAGGAAAAATATTTCAACATACTGTAAACCACAAATTACAACTTTTGTGAATATCAGAAGTTGCAGTGTATAAGTCAACCTCATTTTTCCAGCCCCAAAAATGCTTTTGCATATTCTCAACGTGTAACTTGATGCCCTATTCAGCCAGAACATGCTATACTTGCATTAGTAGTCAGCCTTAATTTTTCACCCCACAAATGTATAGAAATTATGGTTTTATTTAGTATGTAATGTACCTTTTAAGAATAATGCTTGTTAGGAGAGATCACATAAGCTGTAGTAACCAATAGGAGAGTAGCAGGGGCTATCTAAGCAGTCAGTGGCAAGAGAGAGTTGGAGTTTAAAGCACACGTGTAGTTGCTGCTGAGTGTATTGAAAATAAACAAAGTTTCCACCCAACAAGTGTTCACAGATTAACTATCGTTAATGGTGCAGCTCGGCCACCCTACAACAAACTGACAACGAGGATAAAACAGGGCTGAACAGAAAAAATCAAGTTAAAAAGAATTGGCCCTGTACCTCATCCAGTGATTGTAAGTAGCAAACTCTGTTAGAATTGAAGAAGTTATCCTCTCTCAGAATGCCACAATTTTGTAGAATTGATCCTTTTGAAACAGCCACAGATGATTGGTCTCAATACATAGAATGCCTCACATTCTTTTTTCAAGCGAACAAAATTATGGGGGAAGAGAAGAGGTGAGCAATCCTTTTGAGTACTTGTGGGAGCAAAACTTACGGTTTGATTTGAAGTGTGACAGCGCCCAGTGCCCCAGATTTGAAACATTTTGATGAATTGGTGGACCTCATGAAGGGTTACTTTCAACCCAAGGCTTGAGTCATGATGCAGGGGTTCAAGTTTAATTCACAAAATAAAGTCCTGAGTGAGACAATTGCATGCTATGTGGCAACTTTCAAGCAGCTAACGCAACATTGCGAGTTCGGTACGACTCTGAATGACATGACATGCTCAGAGATCGTTTAGTGTGTGGTGTGAAAGAGGACTCTATTCAGAAATTATTATTGTTCGAAGTGAATTTGGATTTCAGGAAGGTGCTAGAGATAGCGCTGGCCATGGAAAGCGCAGTAAGAGATTCAGAAGCAATATAAGGTGCGCAAAATGGCGCCGTCCTCCACATCGGGCAGGAAACCTCAGCCAAAAGTGGTGCGAAGAAGTGAGATTCTGCTGAGAAGCGGGAAACAGCTCCCACTAGCCGAAGAATAAAGAAAAATAACTTAACAGTGAAATCGAAGAATAATTTTAATAGAGGTGGAAGCAATCAGCCTTTTAGCGATTGGCAGTTTAAAAAAATTGAATGCTACTGTTGCCATAGAAATGGACATATGATGAGGCAGTGCGAGGAAAGATTCAAGCCGGCTTGTAAACAAAAGAAGAAGCCCAATTAAATCTGCAATGTAGAAGAGCATGAAACAACTTGTTTAATCTTAAAGTTGGAAAGACAGAGCCAATATTTGTCACAGTGAAAGTAAATGGCAAACCTATTAGAATGGAAGTGGACACGGAGCTTCCACTACAGTAATTGGGGAACATACCTTCAGATATTTGAATTATGGTAAACATAGATCAACTTAGAACAAACAGCTGCCAAACCAAAAACTTACACAGATGAAGACATTCAAGTAAAGGGCTTAAGCAGAGTAATGGTCCATTATGGAAGCCAATCGGCAAAGCTACCATGTTGGCATTGAAAGGCAGAGGACCAAGCCTCAAGGGCGAAATTGGATAAAGGAAATCAACGTTGATTGGCCATGAGATTCCAGAAGGAAGCTGGAAGCTGATTTGAAAAAGGAGCATGCAAAGACTCAACAACCTGAAGAAATGCAGGCTGTCTTAAGCCAAAACCTGGAAGAACAGCAGAAGAAACTCGAAGTGACCCTGCTTGATGACAGAGTTCGAGACGAGGCGAGCAACCTTTGAAGGGAAAAAGAGAACCTGTTGAAAGACCTTCAGACACTACAAGATTCTCTCTGTCAAAGTTTGTACCTCTGGAAAAGTATGAAGAGAAACAGAAAGAATTCAGCAATTGTCTGAATAAACTGAAGAATGAGTTGGCAGAGTAGGCAACAGTGCTCAATTTTCCAGGAGGCAGCAAACAAATACAAAAAAAGATATGGAAGAGCTGAAGAATCAGCTAAATGAAGCCAAAGAGGCTTTGGAAGCAAAAGTCCCAGAATTTCCAAGAAGCAGGCAGATAATGAAATTTTAGGAGACTCAGTCACTGCTCAGACAAGTTGAGCTTGCGTCTGAGAGAAGTCTGGCCAACAGTGAAGTCAAAAAAGAGGAGAGATTAAAGTCTGCACTATAAAGAAGGCCCGTTCCAAGTGAGGGAGGTAATCTATTTGGGTCACCAGGTAGATTCCCAGGACCTCCACCCATAAGACATAAGACCATAAGACATAGGAGCAGAAATTAGGCCATTCGGCCCATCGAGTCTGCTCCTCCATTCAATCATGGCTGATAAGTTTCTCAACTCCATTCTCCCGTCTTCTTCCCGTAACCTTTGATCCCCTTACCAATCAAGAACCTATCTATCTCGGTCTTAAATACACTCAATGACCCAGTTCAGGAGAAAGGTGAGAGCCATAAGAGATGCACCTGCACCAAAGAATGCCTCAGGGCTCAAATTATTCCTAGAAATGATCAACTATTGTGGGTGGTTCTTACCCAATTTGTCTACAGTGTTGACCCCCCTGCATTCTCTACTCAAAAAGACCCAACGCACCCCAGAAAGAAGCTTCCATAAAAGGTGAAACAATTGTTACGCTCGTCCAATCGATTAGTGCATTGTGACCAGACAAAAAAGAATTGGTGCTGAATGTGATGCATCTCCCTACAGAGTGGGAGCAGTGCTCTCTCATTGAATGGACAATGGCAAGGATTGGCTAGTATGTTATGTATCAAGAATGCTCACCACAGTGGAAAAGGGATAGTTGCAGATAGAAAAACGCAGCCTATCCATCACCTTTGGTGTCAAGGAATTTCACTAGTACGTACTTGGCCACCATTTTACCATCATTTCAGATCATAAACTATTGCTAAAAGTTTTTAGTGAGGTCAATGCTATACCACCCATAGCCTCAGCAAGAATAAAATAGTGAGCTGTAAATCAGTGAATACACTTTCGTACATAGGCCTGGCAATCAAATTGCAAACGCCAATGCCTTTAGTCATTTGCCTTTACAAGAAAATGAGGAGCACAGGAACTTGTTTTACAGTTAAATTTCTTAGATTCCTTGTTCGTATGTGCTCGACAGATCAGAGACTGGACAAGTCAGGACCCAATCCTATCTCAAGTCCGAGAGCAAGTACGACATGGTTGGTCACAGAAGCCCGTGTCTGACGAAATGAAATCGTACTTCAACAGAACATGAAATAACCATCCAGGATGGTATCTTATTGTGGGGAGCATGAGTGTTAGTTCCTCCAAAGGCAAGGGAGTCACTTTTAATTGAACTATACAGTGCCCATCCAGGAAATTCCCGAATGAAGACAACAGCATGCAGCTATCTATGGTGGCCTGGGATGGACGACGAAATAGAGAGTTTAGTGAAGCACTGTGTGCAATGTTAGCAACTGCGACAGCTCCATTACACCCATGGGAGTGGCCAGGTAGACCCTGGGTGCGGTTACACATTGTTCCCGGGAGAGGTCCAACATAGTCAATGTTTCTACTCATTGTCGATGCCCATTCTAAATGGTTGGACGTATACAAGGTGAAGTCACCAACGTCAGCCGCTACGATTGAGAAACTGCGTCAAAGTTCTGCCATTCACAGACTACCAGTAGTCGTTTCCGTAATGGCATGGCATTTACAAGTGCTGAGTTTCAACGGTTTATCAACCTCAACGGTATCACTCATGTGAAAACTGCACTGTAACACCCTTCCTCAAACGGACTGGCCGAAAGGGCAGTTCAATGTTCAAGGCAGGCATGAGAAAGCTAACTAGTGATTCCATGGCAGCCAAGCTAGCACACTTTCTTCTTCATTATAGGACTACCCCTCATACAGCAACAGGTGTCACACCTGTGGAGTTGTTGTTGAAACGCCATCTCAGGACGAGATTGAGATAATAATGCCAAATTTAGAGCGGAAGGTTGAAAGGAGTCAGGGAAGCCAGAAAACTATACACGACTGGCATAGTTGCCAGAGGAAATTTACTGTGCGAGAGCTGGTATATGTAAAAAACTGTGGGGAAGGACCAAAGTGGTTACTGGGTGAAATAAGTGCTGTGACTGGATCTCTATCTTACCACGCAGAGGTGGAAGGCCGGATCATTTGTAAGCACGTAGACCATTTAAGGGAGAGAGAGACAAATCACCAAGATTTGGTTCCACCAGTGACTATAACTGCGTTTCCTGTTGAGGATATTCAACCCACGACAGACATGTCTGATGTTCCTGTAAGTGTTGAGGATACAGAACTGCAAGCACCGAAGCACCTGATGTTCAGACGACTCCGGAAAAGGAGGTTCCTGACAAAGAATTTGAAGTGGAGCTGCGACATTCCACACGTACCATAAAACCACCTGAAAGACTGAACTTGTAAATTCCTTACCCAGTGTAACTATTATGTTGTCTTGAAAAATATGTACTTGTAAATATATGTATAGCCGAGTTGAAGAGGAAGGAATATAGTAATTATGGTTTTGTTTAGTGTGTAATGTAGCTTTGAATAATACTTGTTAGGAGAGATCACATGATCTATAGTAACCAATAAAAGAGTAGCACGGGCTACCTAAGCAGTCAGTGTGGAGATAGAGTTGGAGTTGAAAGCACATGTGTAGTTGCTGCTGAGTAAATTGTAAATAAACTTAAAGTCTCCACCCAAGAAGTGTTTTGCAGATCAACTCTATCACTAATAGTACAATTTGGCCACCCTACGACAAAATGCATGTTTTACTTACCAGTACCTTACAACCGAGCACAAGGGATCACGCATACACTACAGGCTGTATTGCAAAGATGCACAGGAGTATAAGACATGCCCACAATTTGTGTCAGATGCTAATGACATTTCAAAATGATGACCACCCATGCCAGCAGTTCACCTTTTTCCTCAACGTTTAAGTTGATGCCCCCGTTTTTGCAGGCATTTTTCTGGGCTTCAAAGGTCAACTTATGTGCCAACATCTATCGTTACCCAATTACATGATTACTCACGCAATTGGCTTGGAAATATACAGAGTGTGATATCCAGTATCTGGTTAACTCAAATGTTTTGTTTCATTTTCCAGCTGTCACTCTCTGGCACGTGCTGGCTCATCCACTATGGATTTCTAACACTGGATGCCTGAAGATAATTAAATATTTGCTTGAGACTGTCAATATAAATCTGTGTCCAATGAAACCCAAGATTTGCATTTTGTATTATAATGTACCAAGGGGTCCATGTTTGCAAAAGTTGCACAGCAATATTTCTTGAATACAAGGCTAACTCCTCAAATATTACTAAAAAGACTATGTTAATAATTATGCCAATGTTGGTTTAGATGCACAGGATAGGAAATGTTTACAATAATCTGTCAGAATTTAAAAATAAATATTTTTTCAAGGACTATGTAAGGGAACAGGAAGTGCCAGATTGAAAACTATACAAAATATTTTCACTAGGATGATTGGGAATGAAAATGACAGTGACTGAAAGGGGTGCAGGAGGAATAAAATAAGATTATTGGGAAGCGAGAGAGAGAAAGGAATGAAAGGGAAGAGGGTCAGGAAAAAGTAAGGAAGGAGATAGAGAAGGAATGATTAAATAGCACTTACATAAATCTATCACATTCTTAGGTTATGTCAAAATAGTTTACAACTAATGAGTTACTTCTGAAGTAAAGCACAGTTGTTGTGTAGGCAAAATGAGACAGCCAATTTGTAAACAGCAAGTACCCACAAACAGAAAATAGGATCAATGTGCAGATAATATGTTTTTTTTAGCTTATTGGATGATTGAAAAATGTTGGCAAGGACACCAGGAGAACTCTGAGCAGGCAGATAAGAACCTGGTTTAATACATCAGCCAGAAGATGGCACCTACAGCAAATCAGCACTGCAGTCCACCACTATATATAACGTTCTGATTCAGAAAAGAAAGCACAATAAAGTAAATCAGATTACAATTAGTATTGAAGAATAAGGGAGAGCCCTGAGAAAAATAGGGGATATGGTGGAAAAAAATATGGCGAACACTTAAAGGAAAGATGCAGAGGGGCTTCCCTGATTACTTAGCTCTAAGGCGCTGAGTAGCCATACAGACAACAGCATCCCAGTTTCAACGCCCAGTCTCTGATGACTAAGCTGATATCAGCCAGGTTATCAATAGGGGCACTATAAGTGGCCTTAGTTCCCTATAATAAAGAGGGGGAAATGAGTCACCCTTCCTACTGACTGCTATTCAACAAATATTTATTGAAGTATATCTATGTGGACATATGGTGAGGGTGGTAGCAACCACGGCAGTTATGTGGCCTGAAGTAAAACAGGAACCCAGCAATTACTGTGTAGGTCCCAAATCATGCTTTGGGATTTTTAAAATAATTTCTTTGTTCACAGGATGAGATCGAGTTAAGTTTCTTTGTATTTTAAACCAAAATGCAACATTTAAAAAAAAATACCCAGGCTGCAGGCATGGAAGGTATGTCCTGAGGCTGGATTGGCTAGCTTGTGGAATGACACAATGAAGATCACCTATCCAACCTCAGGCACATTAGCCAGAATGGCCACAATTCAAGGGAACTGAGCTTTATCCAGTTCAGGTCAAAATATAGTCCTACATGGTGCATCCCCAATAATTATACAATTAAATATTGAACGTTCTAATCACATTGCTGAACTCAAGACACTCAAATCACTTATAGGAATGACCAGAAGCACTGTACCAGAGACAACATCGAAGACAGGCTTGAAAGCTGTAATTTTACCATGTGAAAAACAGCCACTTGGACAATATGCTGGTTGGGTGAGAATGACAGGAAAGAAAGAGCCTGCATTTATATAGCACCTTTCATGAACTTGGGTCATTTCAGCATGTTTTACATCCAGTGAGTTACTTTTGTTTTTAAGTGCATCTATTGTTGTAATATAGGAAATGCAGCAGCCAATATGCCCACAGTAAGATCCCACGAACAGCAATGCAACAGTTGACTGGATAAACTGTTTTGGTTATATTAATTCAAGGATACATGTTGACTAGACCATCATGGGATCTCTCCTGTTCATATTAGAATAGTGCAAAGGGGTCGTTTACATTCGCCTGATAGGGAAGGTTCTGTGCACAAGTTTCTGGTTAGGGCCTTGAGCCCAAGTCCTCCTGACTCAGAGGGCAGAGTGCTACCTCTGAGCCACAGTTGCTTAATAAAAGAGAAGGGTATCCGAGGAAAGGGAGGGCAAGATGATGAGGCAGATAAAAGTTGGCAAAAAAAAAGGACTAAAATGCAGCAACTATAGTGCAGAAAATGATGTAAATGCCCTTTCTGGCATTTGGAAGGGCAGTAAATTCTTCCAAATTGATCGTGAAACAGAATAATAATGAAATAGTCATTAAAACCTGCAGCGCTTGACAATTCATAAGGCAAGATGGAATGTTTCCAAGAATAGTTAATTAAATTAGGGTGGAAGTAGGGGAGAAGTGCTGAAGGTTTTCATAGCTCATTAAATACAAGGGCAATACAGAAGATTACAAAACAGACCAAGAATTATAGACTCATTAGTTTGACAACTATATTAAAAATAACAGTGGAATCTATAACAAAGCAAGCAATTCAACATATGTGCCACGAGTAAAGGCAATAACTTCCAGCCAATGCAGGCAGTTCACATACAAGATTAAACAAATCCTTTGAGCCCACAATGAAATCACCTATAACATTATGGACATTGAATCTTCAGTTTCGGAAAACACTTAAATACTTCATGAGAAAAATGGTGCTCAAATAAAAACACGAGAGAAATTAGCTGACCAAACTTGGTCAAGTAATTTTCCAAACAATTATCAGTAATATTGAATTGTTAGGACTGGCAGGATATACTAGATCTTACTAATTCATATAATGAAAAGAAAACATGATTCTCATAAATGTCCATTGCATGACATTGAGCAATAGTTGTACAACTGAAAATGTGGCCTCAGAGAAACACGTTAAAGCGCCACATGTCCAGAGGGCAAGGAAAAATATAATTGACCATCTATAACCAAATATTCAGCTCAGTAAATATGAACAAGTGAAAACTGGCAAAAAAAGCACTTTTGCCTCCAAGTCAGAATGATATGGGTTCAATTCCACGTCAGTTGGACTCCAGTGCAGCACTCGAGGAATGCTGCACTGTCAGGGGTCTTGTTTTTTTAGAAGAGACATGTGAACTCTCAAGCACCCACAAAAGATCTCATGGCACTACTTGAAGCACAGTCAGGAAGTTTTCTTAGTGTCCTGGCCAATATTTATTCCTCAACCATCACTTTGGAAAAAAGCAAATTATCATCACTTGCTGTTCGGGGACCATGCTGTGTACAAATTGGTAGCCACATTTCTCTACAGTACAACAGACACCAAGCTTTGAAAAGTAATTCATTGGTTGCATATTGACATAGGGCATCTTGGGGCTGTGAAAGACACTACATAAGTTCAAGTTCCTCTTTCCTTAGAAGTATACCAATGAAAAACAAGTACCATCAGAAAATTAAGCATTGGATCAGGACATGCCCTACTCAGTTTAGAACAGGCTAAAACAGGCATCAAGGGTAGGATTTTCCGGTAGGCTTAAAGACACTGCTGTCTGGCTAAAATGGGGGTCAGATATCCGCAATATGTGGGAAACAGTCACTCATCTGTGATTTTCCCCAAATTGATCAATTAGTGATGAGAGGGCAGGCTCGGCATCCAATTGAAGTCAATGGGTGAGCTTTTGATGCTGGAGGGCTAAAGGAAGCCCTCCAGTGTGAAATCAGCAGCAGGGTGCCATGAGAGGTAAGAAAATGCCACATTGGTAATTGTAGCTCATCTGAGGCTGGGGCAGAATAGCAAGAAATTCATTTTGGCTGACCTAGGAGCACTTGACGCCAACAATGGGTGCTCAAAATGGAAAGGGTTCAGTTTTCCAGCACTAAGTATCCTTCATCTTGCTCAGCACTAGCAATAATTTACCTTACCCTCAAATGTCAGCACTGACAACTTTCTATCCATTTTTAGGTCTCAGGCCATATAAAAAACTCATTTGAAGATTTACTTTCTCTACAAACTTTAAACATTTGTACAGAAATTTGCTGCTTAACCACAGCTGGATTTTGTGTGACATACAAAACAGCCAAAAAAGGGAGTGATGAAATGTACGCAACACTAAATATTTACTTATTCAAAATGTTAACATTTGTGCCTTGGTGCCGTTTAGCATTCTTACTTAAACATCACATCTGAGCTAGGTTAGTGTATGTAGTTACATCTTCCCTTCCCAATCACAGCTCAATTTCTTGCATTTCAGATAAAGTTGAGAAGCAGGAATACAAAATTGATTCAAAGCCCATGAACAACAGACTCTCTTCTGAAGTTTCAAAGTAATATTTCCAATGGATGCAATTAGCACCTTAAGCATCACAGGTACAAAACATTGGGCAAAAGCATTCTATTTGTGCAACAAAAAAAAAAATCACTGAGATAAGTATTTTCAGTCATGTAATTAGAGATACAAACTAAGCATATTTTTAAATCACCAGCTTCAAAAACATTACTGTACCTTTAAAGTTACAAAGGTTTAAAATAAATCAAGCTTCCTTAACCTGTTCAAATATCAGCAAACTTTTTTTGAATATTCAAGGTCATTCACGCATTCAGACTTTTGATACTTCGGAACGGAGAAATAATGATGAGAATACAACACAATTGCTGACCAGAGGGTTTCCAACCTATAACACCATTTGGAACTGTTGTTTGAGCCCAAGCATGGTATTACAATAGTGCCGAGTCCAGAGCACAAAAACAGCTCATTCAGCCTAACTGGTCTGTGCAACCACTTATGGGGTGCACAAGCCTCCTCGTATCCTTCTATCTAATCCCGATCAGCATATCCTACTATTCTGTTCTCCTTTGTGCTTATTGTGCATTTGGCATGAACAGCCAAATGTCAACCAGAACATAACTAACAGAAAAAAAATCCTGCGTTGCCAGTATACAGTAGCTAAACATACAGGTGCTGGCAGAAGGTTCAGAGAAATACTAAGTAGAGTAATGGACAACTAGGAGCAAGACAGCAAAGGTTCAGAAAATACCATGAACCACAAGATTGAACCTCAAGTCATTAACTAAACCTAGGAATTGCACTACTGGAGAAAAATAGTTATTGGCTAAGACTGGCAAGTATAATCTGGATTTTCAAAGAAAGGTTCTATTCCATTTAAAAACTAATAAGTTGCACATAGCTGGTTCATATGGCCTTGGAGGAACAACAAATGGATTTTTGGAGTCACCTCATGAATTACCATGATCCACTTTTGGCAAGATAAGCCTTCACCATCACCATTTCGTACATTTTTACAAACGACTGACGTACATGTCGTACGACTGATTCGATATTTTGCTATGCTAATCGTGTAATTTTGTCACCTGCCAAATTTAATGTGGTTTTTGGGAGGAGATTCAAATAGTTTGCCAAATGTACACCATTGAGATACAGCTGCAATCTTTATGATTGATGTTTTCATTTTAATCTACACACATTTACTGATTGTTGTAGCACTAAGATTTTGAAATTTTCCCCATAAATAACTAATAATGCCAGAATAATGCCAGAATGCTTTTCACACAGAAGTGTGGCTTTGACACAGCTCTTAATGTAACACAACACATCTAAGAAATGACTGGTGTATTTTCCAAGCTTGCATTTCAACCACCAGGAACACAATTTTGCTGATGACAATTTTGTATTTCAGAATCCGCAATGTTCAGTCTCAATTCTGTCCCTTGCACCACCAAATCTGCCTTGATTCAGGTAGTTTCAAGCTAATGCAGTACAACATTTCAAGTGACAATACAAACACCAAATATTTGATAATTCAAAAATCACCATAATATATGAAATCGTTCATTTTACAAGTAGAGTTGAAAATTAATTTTAAATTCTCCCTTCACGGCAGCATTATATTTCACAACTTCAGCAGGGTTGTAATAACAGCCAACTATGGCAAATATATAAAGGATACTGGCTGACTGTACACAGAGGAGTATAAAATCATTTGGTTGAAATCCCATGAGCTTATATTATTTGGATGTTGACTATTTTTAGAAAGAAGTTTCCAGCAGTAATAGCTTTGACAGCTAGCTGACAGCTATATTAGGTAGTCTCAGGGTTCATAAAGAAAACGTGAATGAGCACAAAGGCTAACCACTCTTTAAATATAAAATGCTTTTTTTTGGACAAATGATACATCATTGGAAGAAATTGAAGTTGCTCTGTCACAAAAAGGGTTTGATGCCGAGAGCTGTCCATCATTTCCTTTTATTTGCCTTGTTTCTGTATGCTTTGTTTTAACAAAGCTGCTAAGTAGAATACTACATTCAAGTGAGGTATTCTACTTCTGTAAGAGTACAACAGAAGCCAATGTCATATGGTTTGTCCAACGGAAATCAGGTTGCCAGCCAGTCATGAAGTCACACTAATGGTTACCCTCAGATCATCCTTTTCAGCTGCAGGAGGATAAGCTTATTGACTAAAGGACATAGGGAGAAAATATAAAATTCAGCTATTTGAATGCACATCTTTTTATATATGACAGTCTTAAATTTTCTCAGAACGAGGATCCTCCAAGAGTAATTGGAATTATATTAGCTCCCAGAATGAGATGGTAAAGTTTTTAAAGTCTTAATTGCACAGACAGCCAGCCATGAAATCTGGTTTAATCAACTAAACTTTTCTGGCTTCAGCAGGATAACAAAATATCAACAAGCCTAGCAAAATCAAAAGATAGGCTTTGCTGGTTATGGCTATGTTAATCAATATGTGCAGCCACAATGGTTGTTCCCATATGTTGCCTTGCTCGTCTGTTCCCAAGGATAGGACTGGCGGAAGTGCAGGTCGAGTATCCTTTATCTGAAACCCTTGGGGCCAACAGTGTTTTAGATTTTAGATCATTTCAGTTTTCGGATACCGCATATGAGCCTAGGCCTACTTGCAGTACAATGGCCAAAGCCTAGGCTAGCTAAATAAAATGGCTAGAAAAGTAAGATGCACCACTGAATAATAAATACAGGGTGCAATCAGCAAGGTTCTTGTTGGCATAGGTCAGGTCAGCTCAGGTCACAGACTACCTGTGTTAAAGGTCGATCAGGTGCAAAAATATTGGGGTTTTTGGGCGTGTTCAGTTTTCGGATTTACAGATAAGGGATACTCGACCTGTACTGAAATGGATAAATCCATTTTGCTTTGAGGCTCAACGTCAAAGTTAGCATGGATCAATGCCTCAACCAACATGACTACATCTGTCCCTGCTGAAAATGCACTTCTGAAAATCACCAGAGCATTGGTTGATGACAAATGTGCTAGTCACCAGCAGTTGCTGCTAATCTGTATGTCACTTCAGTTCCTTTGCCACTGCCCTTCGGCATGTTGAAAGGAAATTCTGTTGAAGTTTGGTGAGCCACTCAAATTTAAGTTGTAGTGTAGAGGTGACTGAATGAAAAAGCCACCTTTAATTGATGCTTAAAGAAGTTATACAAGATATCTTCTCTCTGCTCGTTTAAACCAATGTGGCGTGTAGCTCAACTGATGCAGTTGTCATGGAAATGTATTTTAAGTTTCCATGACCACATTGAATTTCTTAAAGAACCTGTGAGTTGACAAGTGTCCTAAATGCTGAGGAAACGGATGAATTGAACTTCAACAGTTTTTGGCCAGGATGAATTTCTCAACAGATGGATCTATCATACTGAGCTCGTGTGCTGTTTTGTGATCAGGTTTCAAACTAAAAAGCAGTGCTACAATGGAAAACAGTAAATGGTGTCATGGGATTGACGGTGCCTATGTTGGGGATGGGAGGGGTGGAGAGGGGAGAGAATTGGTTGCAGATTGATGAAATTCTAATTCTGTTTTAAAGCCAGAGTCAAGCGTGGCAATTAACATAGGCAAGTCCGAATTAATGTAGGACAAAATCAGAGAATTATTTTAAAAATGATGCCACAAAATACTACAACTTCAACTTGAGTAGTTCACCAAACTTCAACAAAACTTCCTTTTGGCATACCAAAGGGCAGTAGCAAAGGAGTAGAAGTAACATACAAATTAAGAGAAAACTAACGTCGCAAACTGAACTCTCTCTCATATGGCCGTAGGCGAGGGCAAGAGTGAACTGCTGGAGAGGGAAAACACAACATGCAGGTCAAGATGGCCTGTTATATGGAGAAGCAGGAGGATCCTATTAATTCCCAATCCCTTCCTTGCTCCCATCCCCACACTACAATTTTCTTAAAGGTGCAATTTCCTAGTGGATTTCAGTCTCGGACGTCTGGCAACTGCTTAAATTTAAAATTGTCCTCCTTGTTTTTAAATCCCTCCATGGCCTCACCTCTCCCAATTTCTATAACATCCTCCAGCCCTCCAAGATCTCTGGGCTCGTACAATTTTGGCCTCCTGCACATCCCAAGTGGCCATATGGATTGAGCTCAGGAACAAAAAAGGGGCAGTCACAATGCTAGGAGTGTATTATAGACCCCACGTGAGAGGGAGATAGAAAAGCAAACATGTAGGCAAATCTCTGAGAAGTGCAAAAACAATAGGGCAGCAACAGCAGTGGATTTTAACTACCCCAATATTAACTGGGATAATTGTCTGCAAGGAATTGTGGGAGCAGGATTCTTGAGGTGCATTCAGGAGAACTTTTTTGGCCAGTATGTGGCAAGTCCAACAAGGTCAATAAGGTGGTTAAGAAAGCATACGGAATCCTTTCCTTTATTAGATGTTAGGGAGGTTATGCTGGAACTGTTTAAATCATTACTTAGGCCATGACTTGAGTGCTGTGTGCAGTTATGGACTTAGTTTTAGGAAATGAAGTTGGGCAGGTGGAAGGGGTGGCAGTGATCATAATTCAAGAAGTTTTAACATAATTATGGAAAAGGGCAAAGATAAAAAAGGAGTTAGAGTTCTAAATTGGGACAAGGTAAATTTAACTAATCTGAAGAGAGATTTAACAAAAGACTGGGAGCAGCTACTTGAGGTAAATTGGTGTCAGAGCAGTGGGAGGCACTCAAAGAGGAGATTCAAGGGGTTCCATAAAGAAAAAGGGTGGGACAGCCAAACCCAGAGCCTGCTGGATGTCAAGGAGCTTACAGAGCAAGATAAGGCAGAAAAGGAAAGCTTATGCCCGACACCAAGAACTCAATACTACAGAAAGCCAGGAGCAGTATAAAAAGTGGAGGGGTAAAATTAAAAAGGAATCTCACCACCACCTTCTCAAGGGCAATTAGGAATGGGCAATAAATGCTGGCCCACATCCCATGAATGAATTAAAAAAAAGGAAATTATGAAAGCAAAGAGGAGGCATGAAAGAACAGTGACAAGCAAAATGCAGGGGAATCCCAAGATGTTTTATCAATACATTAAGAGTAAGAGAATAACCAAGGAAGGAGTGGAGCCTATAAAGGACCAAAAAGGTAACCTATGGGTAGAGACAGAGGATATTGGTATAGTTCTTAATGAATAATTTACGTCTGTCTTCATAAAAGAGAGGGAGAATGCAGATACTGTAGTTAAGTAGGAGGAATGTGAAGTATTGAATGTGATAAACATAGGGAGGCAGGAAGTGTTAATGAGATTATCATTCTTGAAAGTGGATAAATCACTAGGGCTGAATGACATGCACCCCAGGCTGTTAAAAGAAGCCAGGGAGGAAATAGTGGAAGGTCTGACCAGCATTTTTCATCCTCACTGGATACAGTTGTGGTGCCAGAGAATTGGAGGACTTCTAATGTTGTACCCTTGTTTAAAAAGGAGCAAGGGATAGGCTAGTCAGTCTAACCTTAGTAGTGGGCAAACAACTGGAATCAATTCTGAGAGACAGGATAAACGGTCATTTAGAAAGGCACAGATTAATCACAGAAAGTCAACATGGATTTGTTAAAGGAAGATCGAGTCTGATTAACTTGATTGAATTTTTTGAGGAAGTAATAAGGAGGATTAATGAGGGTGGTGCGGTTGATGTGGTCCACATGGATTTTAGCAAGGCTTTTGACAAGGTCCCACGTGACAGGCTGGTTAAAAAAAAAAATTAGAGCCCACCGGATCGAGGGGAATGTACAAAGTTGGATACAAAATTGGCTCAGTGGCAGGAAACAAAGAGTAATTGTTGATGGGTGTTTTTGCAACTGGAAGGCTGTTTCCAGTGGGGTTCTGCAGGGCTCAGTACTAGGTCCCTTGCTTTTTGTGGTTATATATTAATGATTTGGGCATAAATGTAGGGGGCATGATCAAGTAGTTTGCAAAAAGTGGCTGTGTGGTTAAGAGTGAGGAGGATAGCCATAGATTGAGGAGGATAGCTGTAGATTGCAGGAAGATATCAATGGACTGGTCAGGTGGGCAGAAAAGAGGCAAGTGAAATTCAACCCAGAGAATTGTGAGGTGATGCACTTGGAAAGGCCAAACAAGGCAAAGGAATACACAATTAATGAGGGAATATCGAGAGGTGTAGAGGAAGTGAGGGACCTTGGAGTGCATGTCCACAGGTCTCTGAAGGTAGCAGGACAGGTCAATAAGGTGGATAAGAAGGCATATGGAACCCTTTCTTTTATTGGACGAGGTATAGAATATAAGAGCAGGGAGGTTATGCTGGAACTGTGTAAATCATTAGTTAGGCCATGACTTGAATACTGTGTGCAATTCTGGTCACCTCATTAGAGAAAGAATGTAGTTGCACTAGAGAGGGTACAGAGGAGATTTAAGAGGATGTTGCCACACAGCTATGAGGAGCGACTGGATAGGCTGGGATTTTATCTCCATGGAACAGAGGAGGTTGAGGGGAGATTTGACTGAGATGTACACAATTGTGAAGGGCCTGATAGAGTGAATGGGAATGACTTATTTTCCTTAGCAGAGAGGTCAGTGACTAGGGGGTGTAGATTTAAAGTGACTGGTAGAAGGATTAGAGAGGTGATGAGGATTTTTTTCATCCAGAGGGTAGTAAGGGTCTGGAGCTCACTGCCTGAAATAGTAGCAGAGGCAGAAACCCTCAACCCATTCGAAAGGTGCCTGGATATGCGCCTCAAGTGCTGTAACCAACACAGCTACGGACCAAATGCTGCAACTTGGGATTAGGCTGGGTGGCTCGTTTCTCAGCTGGTGCAGACACAATGGGTCAAATGGCCTCTTTCTGTGCCATCGACTATGATTTTCTACGATTCAATTTTCATCACTCCACCATTGGCAACCATGTCTTTAGCTGCTTCTTAAACCTTTCAGTTTCTCTCAGCTCCTTTAAGGTACTCCTTAATATGCATCTGTTTGACCAAGCTTTTGGTCACCAATCCTCATATCTCCTTATATTGCCTGATGCCACATTTTGCTTGATAGTGCTGCTGTGAAGCGTCTTGCAATGAATTGTGGCATTAAAGGCACTATCTAAATGTAAGTAGTTGTTTTTTTACATCCTATTTAATATGAAGGTTAAATACCGAGGTACAGTTTATTTTACTATTTCACCTAGAGCACAACAATTGCTAGGAAGCCTCTATGGATCACATGCCTCTATGGAATTCAGAAAGAAAAAGTTGCAATTACATAAAATTACCTAGAGCATGTTAATATTACAATATTGAACATGTTAATACTTTAATACCGTAATCCACTAATCTGTATTATTGTGTTCATGAATGCTTTTCAAAGAAATCAGTAGTTTAAGACCGTTTCAGTTAGGTCTATCCAACCCCTCTTCCTGCTCAGGTTTTGATTATGTTCGTCATGTCACATCATCCAAGGTATCAGAGTGATTAAGAGTTTCAGTGTTCATTTTGTCACATTCTTCAGCACATACACGGATGTCTGTATCTAATTACACAATACTCAGCTTAAATAAAATCATGTGAACTGGAACAAATATTTGAAAAGAACAATCTGCACACAAATAAAAAAAGCTTATGCCTAGCCACAAAAACGCATGCACCAATCTTGATTTTTTAAAAGAAGAATACATTTTCCGACTTGAATTTCAAAACCCAGCTTTAAAGGTACAATAGGCACTCATTATAAAAACAATTTTATTCTATCCTTGGACTAGAACCAGCTTTCCAAAGCCATTGGTGGCAATCCCCTCCTGTGGGAACACAGGGTAAGTAATTGGGGTCACGGACTCCCCTCGCCTGGGGCAGTGATGACCATTGTGGAGATGAAACTAGGCCCTAGTGGAACTCTTTCAAGGGGCCACTTTGACAGAACCACAACTCCCTCATGTTCCACACTGAGTATCTGGTTGGCTATCTTGAGATCTCCAGAGCTGGCCTCCATTTTGCTGCCAATGAATTTGATCCAGCTGTATTCACTACCCTCCAGCTCATCATATCCCTCATGCTCACAGTGAGGATTTGGGACAGGAAAACAGCAATTGAGAGAGGCAGCAAACTGGAGACAAGAAATTCTAAATAGGAGATAACTTGAAGGAGTTACTAAACTATTAAGAGTTAGCAAGAGGATTTTTGGACCTGTGAGGCTCAAGGTAGTCAACAGGTTTTTAATGTAAAAATTACAGGTCAGGAACATAACCCAACCTTATTATGTGATTTATTATGGGAAAGTGATTTTCATTGAATATGTTTTTGTTTAGCACACCATTTTTTAGGAACACATTAGGAGTGCTAAACAAAGGATAGTATAAAGTATGTATAAAGTGGAGAAGTTATGCTCACTGTAAATCGACCCTTGGTAAGATCACATTTGGTGCACTGTGTACCGTTACGAATGATTTATCGCTCATAATCATTTTTTCTGTTTTATGTATAAAGATAGCTTTTAGAATAAACAAATCGGAAGGAATCTTTAAGTATTTTTAAAAATTCTACCTGTGGGCTGATTAAAATTTTCCGCTATCCCCACTGGTTCGCTTTATTTTTCTTGTGAATACCATTGGCTTGAACGATCTGCGTGTCTGCAGCATTTGTATTATTATTCTTGTGGTTATAAAGAGGAGGAGTGGGCTGGTGGAGATAGTGCAATGCTGTAACAATCAGCTTCAAGTTACTGAATAAACGAAGGGCTTCAGTATCACGAGAGGGCGCAGGAATTCTCTTTTTGCCGGCAATCAATCCAGGCAAAGATCAAACCTTCAGAACAGTATGGTAAATTCTGCCACCCGGCCCCAACACAGCTCTCATAACTCTCTCTCCCCTAAGTTCTCTAGAACACTCTCCCCCGACCAACCCTGCATTCACTACACCACCACCACCCCCTCTCTCACAACTCTTCTACTCCCACTCTAGGGTCACAGCAATTTTACAGCATTAAATGAGGTCACTGTGGGAAAATGTTTGGGAAGCTCTAAACTAGAATCTCAAGCAACTGAGTGGCTAGCATAACATAGTTGGGAAGAACTAGTTTTCTCAATTCCCTGCTAACAAACTGGAAAGGATTTTAGCTGTCAGAAAGTAATCTGAGAAGGCATTTGCACAGATGGCTATTGCACACTTAGTGCCACTGGTCTCAAAGCTACTGTGTGGTTGAAATATTGGGATGTAACTTAAGTAAGCAAACACTAAACACAGTTTATCCTAGTTGCAGGTTCCCTTAGTAGAAGAAAAATCTCCAGAGGGTATTAATGTTCAAACACACATCTTGGTCAATATTATGTGATGGTAGGTCCACTGAAAAACTATTCAAATTGTTCCATATGTCTTTGCAGAAAGATAAAAAGGGCAGTGGGTAATGGTTTAGCCTAATTAAGAAGTTTGGCGGGAAAACACCACATTGTCAAAAGTGAGAGAAAAAGACCAACAGGACATATAACTGGGGGCAGTTAACCAGATGAAAGTTCCAGATAAGAGTTAGAAGCACAAATTCAGCTCAAAGGGTACAACGTCATGAGCATTACAAAGAAGTAGTTTCAGTATAGCTGACCAGACAGTAGAAAAAATAGGTAAAGTTAAAAATCAGAAAATGATGCAAGAATCTAAAGTAGGAGCTGTCTGTGGATTTGAACAGTTATGGAGTGGAGCGGCACATGGTGCATAAATGCTGAGATGTGGGAAACTTGTAGTAAAAGCAACGTGGTTACAATGGAAGCTTTTAATTTTCATAGACTAGGAGCTGCAGATCAGCTTAAGATGTAAAGGCAATTTTTAGAATGTATTCTAGAAGAATATGTTTTGGCCCTGACAATGGAGCAGGCTCATACTGAATTTAATGCAATGAATCAGAATTAGTTAACAACCTGATGGTAAAACAATATCTTGCAAATAGTGACAATAACATAACTGAATTTGATTGTTCAGTTTCAGAAAGAGGACAGTTACAATCAAGGTTTTAAATTTAAATAAGGCAGGTTTTGAAAGGATGAAACTAAGTTGACCAGAGGAAAATAGGCTGAACTGTTAATGGGTAAACCTACAAGCAATGGGATGTACTCGAATAGGGAAATATTCAACAAAATATAAAACTAGTCTACACCCTGAAGGCAAATGTCTAGCTAAGCAACAATGGTCAACATGAGGTATCAGACAGTATCAAGCTAAAAATAAGGTTACTATAGATGCAAGGGAAAGTAGTAATCCAGCAGGCTGAAAGAGCTATAGAAAGCAACAAATTAGTACAAAGAATGTAATGAGGTACGAAAGGGGAGCATGTAAAAATCTTGGAGCAGGTTTAAAAACTAACAGCAAAAGTTTTTCATAAATATATTAAGAGCAAGGCAGGCTTATAATTTGAAATGCAGGCCCATTAAAGACTGATGCAGGCAAATCTATAATGGAGAAGAAGAAAACAGCAGATTTGTTAAATCAATGCTTCATGTTCATTTTCACAATTGAGGAAGAGGACAAAATACCAGTGATACAATGGAACCTAAAAAATAAGTAATTGGAAGGAACTTGTTGGATTTAATGTAAGGATTGATCAAAGAGGCCGCCTGAATTTGTGAAAGATAGGATATATCTGATTAATCTAGTTCAATTTTTGAGGAGCATAGTGACATGGGGGTTATTCCTATGTCAACAAACAAGACAGCGAATATGCTGGATACAGAATTTTTCCTATGAACATGAATTGACATCGTCTCCAAGTGTGCAACATTTTGCTTGCATTCGGGAAAAGTTTTATATAGTTCATAACTTCTCATCTAATCTCTTGTTCAAGCTTTTCATAAAAAACTTGGATGAAAGGAAACGTATTTGAGCTAGGTATTAACCAGTAAAAACTTGAGGATATTTGAATAATTGTCAGCCACCATCTCAGATACTAATACAGCAAATAATTTAGAGGACAGTTTAGAGATGGGAGATGCATGTGCTGTGATACTGGGCACAAGTGGCCTGCAGGCAGGGCAGGGGGCGAGGAGAAAGAGATCAAAGAGTTCTGCTTCAAAGGGATTCAGATGAGCACTTTAATGGGATGGGCTACAGAAAAGGTTGATGGCTGTGGAGAATTACATGCTTGGTGCTTTTGCAGGCCTACCAAAAGGCCTGCATGCAATGTCACACAACACGGAGCAGACCAGCACCAATTTTGTTGAGGGCTTTGTGCAGAGCTTGAAACCCATCCTTTCCAACATAGAAGAGGTAACCAACTCCATTAGCACATTTGTGGGTCTAACCATGATGGAGCACCTGATAGCCAATGTCTAAGCTTCTACTGCAGCATAAGCAGAAACAACCCAATAATTGGACACTACAGTGGAAGCTCAAGATTTCTGCCATACAAACTCAGATTGCTTTCATGCAAGCATAGCTTACTGCCATGCTGGTTGCAGATACCAGTGCATAAGAAATAATAAGAGCATAAAATATAAGAACATAAGAAATAGGAGCAGTAGGTCATACGGTCCCTCAAGCCCGCTTAGTCACAGAATAAGTTGATGGCTGGTGTGATTTTCCTGCCAGTTCCCTGTTACCCTCAACTCTCCTACAGTTCAAGAAGCTGATCTTCCCAGTTTTGAGTATATTCAATGACGCAGCCACCACAGGTCTCTGGAGTAAAGAATTCCAAAGATTCATGGCTCTCAGAAGAAATTCTTCCTTTAGGGGAAACTTCCCATCAGCATTGACCCCATCAAAGTCCCCTCGGAGTCTTATATTTCAAAAGGTCACCTCTCATTCTTCTAAACCCCAATGTGTACAGACAAACCTGCTCAACCTTTCCTCATACAGCCCCTTCTTTCCAGGAATCAAGCTAGTGAACCTTCTCTAAACTGCCTCTAATGGAGATATATCCCTCCTTACATAAGGAGACCAAAACTGTGCACAGTGCTCCAGGTATGGTCTCATCAATGGCCTGTAGAGTTGTAACAAGATTTCCCTACTTTTATACTCCATCCCCCTTGCAATAAAAGCTAACATTCAATTTGCCTTGCTAATAACTTGCTTTACCTGCATGCTAACTTTGTGTTTCATGTATGAGGACACCTAAATTGCTCTGTACTGCAGCAGTATTTCATTTTTATTTTTCCCACCAAAATTGATAACCTCATATTTACCCAAATTACATTCCATCCGCCAAATTTTTGCCTACTCACTTATCTATCTATATCCCTTTGCGGACTCTATTCTCCCCACAACTTGTTTTTGCAACTACCTTTGCATCATCACAAGTTTAGCTAAAATCTACTTGATCCCTTCATCCAAATCATTCATCTTACTCTGTTTTTATATTTCTTCTTAGTTTATTCTCATAATCTATTTTCTCCCACTTTACTATTGTTTTAGTCATCCTTTGTTGGTTTCTAAAATGTTTCCAATCTTCTCGTCTACCACTAATCTTTGCAACATCGTACACCTTTTCTTTCAATTCAATACCATCCTTAACTTCTTTAGTTAGCCATGGATGGTTCACCCTTCTTGTAGTTTTTCGTTCTCAGTGGAATATATCTTTGTTAAGAGTTATGAAATATCTCCTTAAACGGCTGCCACTGCTTATCGACTGTCCTGCTTTTTAATGTATTTTCCCAGCCCATTTGAGCCAACTCTGTCTTCATACATATGTAATTTGCCTTTATTTAAGCTTAAGACACCAGTTTCAGACCCAAGCTTCTCACCCTCAAACTGAATGTAAAATCTTATCAAAGGGGCTTCACAGCAGTCCAGCACCTGCCCTTCAGCAAATTATTAGGATTATGAATGCACCGCACAGGGGAGTGCCAGTGATTCCATGCACAAAGGACAAGCCTGCTGTCCTCTTTCAGAATGATAGCATTAGTCCTCCCATCACTACCACTTTGCCAGTACCCTTGCTGTTGCCTGTCAGCCAACCAGCCCAGAGTGCTGTCGCCCATGCTGAGATGGTGCAAACAACACTGGCCTTCCTATGCTCAGAGCGGCCATAGATCAATCACATAGGTCATCTGATGTTTCCTCCACTGAAAGTCAGCAGCATTCCACCAGCCAAGCTGCAGACAGTGAGGTTGCATTGTGTAGGAGGACTAGGACAGGTAAAAGGCACATGAAAAACAGGCATTGAGGGAGTGCACAAGGGTGACTGGTTTATACTAGCATGCAAATTTGGTTGTAAATTATAAATTTGGTTTGGAATGCATATTTTGTGTTGGCTTTTATTTTTGCATTGTGGTCAAGTGACCACTGTGATGATTAATAATAGAGAAGGCAAGATGTGGAATGCTGGCGAATGTGGAACTGGGGTTCTTTTCACTAGTATGGAGTCAATGGAAGTCAGGGGTAAAACTCTCTGCTGGTTGGAGTCATACCTAGCACAAAGGAGGATGGTTGTGGTTGTTGGAGGTCAATCATCTCAGTTCCAGGACATCACTGCAGGAGTTCCTCAGGGTCCCAGGCCCAACCATCATCAGCTGCTTCATCAATGAGCACTGGTGTCAAATCAGTGTCACACCCAATATGGTGTCCGCCGTGACTTGCACCAGAAATGTGCCCATGCACCACTGTTATGGCAAAGCGACTGGTAAATGCTGAGCTGCTTAAATCCTAGAGGGAAACTTGAAACAGATGCCACAACTGTTTTGCAATTTGTATTTTTATTTCAAGATGCGTGCCTTGAATTCAGTAGAAATAAGACCACCGAGTCTTAGAGTTTTTTTTTACAAAACTAAATTAAACGTTTGTTACTAAAAGAAATAATTTTAAGCACATATATAGGTCTACAAATTACTACTATAATAACTCCTAAATCCCCTCATTAATCTAGCTCCCAGGTAGACCTCTTTTAAGGCAACAATAAAACAACATAGATTTCAACAGACCCAGGCAAAGCACACAATACCCTGGACAGTGATATTCAAAGTGAATTCTCTTAGCTTCGGTTCCTGGAGATAGCAGCTTGGTACATAGAGGCTGGAGGCTTTTCACACTTGTTAGATCTTAGTATTCCTTCTTTTTATGCATAACCTCATCTCCTTTATACAGTTTCTCCCTTTTTAATGTAAATCCCATTGTCCCAATATATCTTTGCAACTTTACTTTTTCCATAATATAAATCTTTCATAGCACTCTCATTATCTGTAATCTTTGGGAAAAATAGACACACTGTTTGGCTTAGCCTCTTATAGCTAGGTGTAACAACTTACCATCTCTTTGAAATTCACTACCCTGGTTTATCCAAAAAAGCAAATATTCTTCACACGTCACATTCTAAAACTTCAGCCATGTTTACATATTTAGCATTTCAAACCTAGTTTCTCTTCTGATACATCAAAGCACCCAAACCAGCTGACTGCAATTCAATTAAAGCCCTTACACACAGAAACTAATCCAAACCCCACTATCAACCTGCCTTTACAATTACAATAATGTTATGAAAATTATTATATTTTCATGACAACCGCAGACGCTATTTTGGACATGAACCCACTTGAAATACCCGATAAATAAGAGCTAGACATCCAAACTTCACGCTGGTATAATTTAACAAAATTATTTAAGGGAATGTACAAAACTGATAACGGAATTCAGAGATTCTGTGCTATAATGGAGCTCAAATTTTAGGGAGTATAAGGCTGCCAGTAAGATTTCTGTAATGGTGGGTTGTTGCCAGCATAACATACCAACTTGTAAAAGTCCTTTTCAAAAGGAATTGACAGATTGGGGAGAACCATGCATTTAAATTACCCAAGTTTCATACATGAGATTTTAGGCAGTTCCTCTTTTGCCCTCCCAGAGATAAGAGAGCCCCTGGAATGCATTGCCAGCTTGTGTGATGGGTGCTGATCCTCTGCACACCTTCAAAAGCTACAGCCTGAGCAGAGATCATGTCAAGTATTTTAACCGTTAACACAGGCATAGTCAATGTGATCTCCTGGACTTGTTTCAATCACCCGAGGGGATTGTAAAGGAGTTTTCTGACTATAGCCTTGCTTTTCCCCTATAGCTTTTTGCCTCTCCCAGAAGTATACATGGCTGCTGTGGGGATAGGAACTGTCTTGTCTTGATACTACAGGCATCATGAATGTGAGGCAAGTTTGATGGGCAGGAAAAGACTAGGGGATCTGTTATTTTTGAATGTTCATAAGACTGGGTACATTGTATTTTATTGCTTTCTGTTCCAAATTTCACAAAACAAAAACCTTTGCATACTTCGAGTGTGGGCAAATGAATTTATTGCTATTGTTTTCTAATTTGTGACAAATACACAACTATTAAAATTACTGTGATAACTAGCTGCAAACTTAATCAATATTTTTAAAAATCTAAGACTTCAATCACCAGAAAAATTATTTCCTTATCAATTGAAATTAATTGTAGATACTTAAATGATCCATCTGGTTTCACTGACGGATATTCCTTACTAGACTGTGCCCAGGTACTGCATAACTGTATTTTCTAGGTTGTTGGACTGCATCTTATTATTTGTCGGTTTATTGGATAGCGTACAAAATGCAAGTACTGTATAGCTCTAATTTCCCCTTGCAAGAATGCAGGTCCTGTCAAAAGTGAAAGAAAAATACAAATTTATATAGTGCTTCAGTGAAGGCAGAAGTTGGATGTATTTAAAGGTCATCAGGCCATTTCTCCTTCGCCTGTGGCCTTTCAGACCCAACATGCTTCAAATGCCTGGTGACAAGGCGGTTTTATTTCTACAATTGGCCGTTGCAGGCTCTCACACATTCCCTTTGCCTCTGGAATCGAGAGCACACACAGATGGAAAGATTCTGTCAGTTTCTTCCATCAGAAGGAAAGGCTCTCCCTCTGTGGAGTGAGGTTGGACAATCTCAACCTAGATTTGAAGAAGGGTGGATCCACGGCAAAATCCTGATCACAAACTAAAACAACTTTAGCAGTTTCAAAAAGATCACCAGCTGAGTGGTGTAGGAAATGGAAACAGCAACAGGTTCAGTATAGGATGGATTTCTGAAGGTACAACATATCCTTGCAGAAGAACTGCCTCTGTACCTGGATGCTGCACTACCTAAGTGACACTGAATGGCAACAATTGCACAGAAAAAGAATATTCCATTACCCAGAATTGGCAATCCTTTCCATCATGGGTAAAGGCAAAATACAAATTTGGTGGTAAACTGTGAAATGTGTGCTGTCAAATAAATGCCACTACATCTGTACATTTAAATTTATTATAAAATTTGTCCCTGCTACATTAATTTTGTCTGTAAGTGTTAATAGCTTGGACTTCACAAAACATCATTTACATTAATATTTCCTGATTTGTAGTATTTTCATGAGCCATGCTGGTGAGAAGATGAGTGTAGTGGCACTCTAGTTCAATGAGTGGTAAACATCAATGGTCCCAGTTTGACAGAATCATGCGAAGAGCAGAGGCCTATAACTAGCTGACCAATACAGGTGGAGCTATTTTTTTTGGGTGGGGGATATATTTAGTTTTTGCTTGGTGGTACAAAACTTAAATCTTGTTGAAAAAAAAAAGAGGCGTTTTGCTGAAGCTTTTTTCGTGCACTCATCAGGACAAATGCAAGAATGCTAAATTTCAAATGATCGCAACAATTTATAGTACAAGCGAAAAGGGTAGGGGATTTATTGGCATGTCGACTCTGGTTGCAATGGAGAAAGCAACAGGGAACTACTGGCTCTTCAAGCTCCCAGGCAATTCTAAAAAGGTGCAAGGCTCAGACATGTTCCTTTTATTTGTAAAGAATGTGTCCTTGTGTATGAACTCATGCCACTTCTTGAATCATAAATGACTCACATTACAATTTCGACTGATTATTTTAAATTAATTGTTACTGCAGCTATTAGCACACTCAGGATTATTCATCAAGTGCTGCCTAATTGTGGAATCTCATCTAACAGCAGGCTTTTTGTTCTGGGGTTTTGCAAGTGCGGGCTGGTTGAGTATGGTCTATGTTCTACTATACTATTACAAACAACTTAAGGAACATGCTGTTTGATTCAATCATAAGCTTCGGCAGCAGCTCATTTTTCAGCAACATATTGCTTTGCTTATGCTGCTTTCCATAAGCAAAGCAAACCCCTGTAATCAAAAACCTACACTCTCAGATTTGCTGCATTTGGAATAGTTTTCCCAAGGTTAAAAATAATCCCCTGATTGCAATACTTGTCTCTGGAAATTATATACTCCTGCCTTTCCCATGGGCAGGTGGTGACACAGTGGTATTGTCACTGGACTGGTTATCCAGAGACTCAGGGTAATGCTCTGGGGACCTGGGTTCGAATCCCACCATAGCAGATGGTGGAATTTGAATTCAATAAAAATCAAGAATTAAAAGTCTGATGACCGTGAAACCATTGCCGATTGTCATAAAAGCCTACCTGGTTCACTAATGTCCTTTAAGGAAGGAAATCTGCCGCCCTTACCAGGTCTGGCCTACATGTGATTCCAGACCCATAGCAATGTGGTTGACTTTTAAATGCCCTATAAACAAGGGCAATTAAGGATGGGCAATAAATTCTGCTTAACCCGCGATGCCCACATCCCATGAATGAATAAAAAAAGGTAAGAAATATCATAATGACAGACCTGTGTGGGAATGCATAAACTGAATGTCAGATTTGTTTTGAAGTTAAACAATAGTCAAACGAACTAGGTAAACAGCCAACAGTTAAAAACAATATCTAAATAGAATTGAAATCAATGTGGGGGTTGTAGGTCAAAAGTCTTTTAAGAATGCAGTCAAACACTTGAAAAGCCAAAAGACTTTTGGATGAAATTGGCTCATCTCATGGTAGACTTTCCAAATACTAGGCGATAAATAGAGAATTCAGATCTAAGTTCAATGGAGTTCAGATTTCCAGTCAGAACCAAAGCTGACGGAGCAACTTCCATTGGTGAATCAGTTCAGAAGCCTCTGAAGTCAAATCTATCAATCACCCATGATTAAAGGCACAATTGTGCGATCCTTTGCATAGAACACTTATGAGCTTGAATGATTGGCTAGTGAGGATGTGTAACTTAATTACCATAGAATAAAGCTCCTGCATCCTCATTACCTCCAAGATAACCAACGTGGCCAAGTCAGGTGAATAATTATATAATAAAACAGAAAATGCTAGAAAAGCTGAGCAGGTCTGGCAGCTTCTGTGGAGAGAGAAACAGTTAACATTTCGAGTCCGTATGATTCTTCTTCAGAGCTAAAGAGGAGTACAAATATAATGGGTTTTATACTGTTTAAGAGGTGTGGAGCAGATTGAACAAAAAACGAACGTCAGGGATAGGGGGAGCTCAAGAGAGATTGACAAAGATGTCATGGATACAAGACAAAGGGAGTGTTAAGTAGTGTTAAAAACTAAAGACGGTGCTGATATTGGCATAAAAGTGTGATAGCAGATGTTAATAGCAGAACAAGGATCAGCACTCTGTGAAAGCACAACATAAGAATAAGTGACAGATGACCCTGTGGTTGCGGTGTGCGGGGGAGGGGGGTGGTTGGGGAGAAAGGATAAAAAAGGATTTTTAAAAATTAAAATATATACAAAAATTTTAAAAAGTGAATGTGAATAAAAATAAATAAATAAAAGACAAATACAAATTTAAAAATGGATTAAAAGAGGAGTACAAATGGAGGAGAGAGTTCATGGTCTGACGTTGTTGAACTCAATGTTGTTTCTGGGAGGCTGTCAAGTGCCTAATCGGATGATGAGGTGCAGTTCTTCTAGTTTGCGTTGGACTTCACTGGAACATTGCAGCAGGCCAAGGACAGACATGTGGACATGAGAGCAAGATGGTGTGTTGAAATAGCAAGCAGCAGGAAGGTCTGGGTCATGCTAGCGGACAGACTGAAGGTGTTCCACAAACAGTCACCAAGTCTGTGTTTAGTTTCCCCAGTGTAAAGGAGACCACATTGAGAGCAGCAAACGTAGTAGGCCAAATTGAAAGAGGCGCAAGTGAAGCGTTGCTTCACCTGAAAGGAGTGTTTGGGGCCTTGGGCGGTGAGCAAGGAGGAGGTAAAGAGGCAGGTGTTGCACCTTCTGCGATTGCATGGGAAGGTGCCGGGGCAAGGGGATGAGGAGTTAGGGATGATGGAGGAGTGCACCAGAGTGTCATGGAGGGAATGGTCCCTACAGAATGCTGACATGGGGGGGTGAGGGGAAGGTGTGCTTGGTGGTGGCATCACGCTGGAGCTGGCAGAAATGGCGGATCCATCAGGTGAATAATTCATCTTTTGAAATTGTTACAACAAGACTGCTTCCATTTTAACAATGATTCCAGAACTGTAGGATAAAATGCAGAATTTTCCTTATTTCACCACAGTGATCTCGTTTCTCAGGTAGAGAATGGTACCTAATGTTTGGGAAGGGGAAAGGAGAAGAAACTTGATATACATCTTGGTATCAAACTAGATGTCAAACCCTCAATTTAGGGATGGAACACATTTAACAATTCCCACAAGTTCTACCGTTTACTAAGGAAATTCCAAGATGGGCGGTATGAGAGTTCACATATCTCTGGTGTGAAGAATTTGGGGTAACAATGTCCACGATATTATTTCATGCACTTGGAATAAATTACATATTTATTAGTTATATGTGAGATAACACATTATAAATGCTTACTAACATTATGTTTGAGGATTATTTTCATGAACTTAGGTTTGCATAGCCTTGTTGCTCCTCAAAATGGTCTGGGGGCCTTACTTTTATTGGGGTTGGCTCACACTGTCCTACTTCTACCTCCATGCTACTTTGATCCAGGAATGTAATAATAAATCGCCATTATGATCTAGACTGGATCTTTCACATATATGTACTTCTTCAATATTTCCAAAGGTTGACTAAGTTAACGTAAGAAATAAAGACTTGCACTTGTATAGCGCCTTTCGTAACCTGCAGACATCACAAAATGCTTTACAACCAACGGAGTGCTTTTGAAGTGTAGTCATTATTATGATATAGGAGGTAAAGTTTGCAAATTGCAAAGTACTTTATTCCACAGTAACGTGAACCATACACAGTAAGCAGTATGAGCAGAGTTAGAATTCAAATCATTACAACCAATGCTTGCATAATAACACAAAATAAAGGTCATGCACTACTATCCCACTTCAGTGGGTTGTTTTATTTAATTTAAACAGAATAAGCTCCTTGCATTCTGCCCCACAAATCCACTTTCCTTATGCAGCCTTTTGCAGCTAGGCAATCTGTGTAGCCCCACCTTCATGGAAAGCAGAAATAGAGGAAGAGAGTTAACACTTCCCAAATTGGGAAAAGTTAGAAATGTAAGAAGTTTTGAGTAAGTGAAAGGGTTAGGGTGGGACAAAGAACAAAAGGGAATGTCTAGAACAGGATGGAGTGCTGGCGAGATTAAATGACAAAGAGGACATGGTGCAAGGCCAAATGGAGTGGCAATGGGACAAGTAAAGAAACAAAAGAATGTCTAGAGGAGGTGGGAATGGCAGGATTCTGAAAAGCTGCCTCACTATCACAGATCTTCCTTTAAATTCTTTTCCCTATCTCTTCCCTTTCACTTGCTTAAAACCTGCTATTTTCCTAACCTTTCCCAGTTCTGATGAATTGTCACAGGCTTGAAATGTTAACTCTGTTTCTCTTTCCATTGATACTGCCAGACCTGCTAAGTATTTCTAGCATCTGCAGTATTTTGCTTTTGTACGTAGAAGACAGTCTTTGTATGAGTGAGTGTTCAGCCTTATTCCTGACTGTTCATTTAAGGTATGCTTATTTCTTATGGAGACAATCCACCAAATTGTTCATCACTTGCACTCTGGCAAGTGCAGGAGATGTGATTATTATATTAAATCACCTTGCATCTGATTTTGGATTCACAGTCCAGTATGGGATGTCCTGAGAAGAGAGTCCTGAAATGTGACAAGTGATAAATTGCTACAAATACACACTTGCAGATGTTCTATTACATTAATGTGTCACTTCTTGTCTCATTGCATCAGATCACAAAAAGAATGGCTACATCATAATTTTTTGCACGAAACACAACCCTACAGCAGACAGAATGATCACAAAAAGTAAATGCTATAATGAAAATCTAAAACTGTGCAGTATATTCTTATGCTTTGAAAGTTTACGTATTTATTTTCCATTTCCACCAATACTGTTACTGTATTATATTGTGATTAGTTTAACTGCTGTTCTAAAGCACTGTGTTGATTTAAATTTTTGTTAGAAACGGTATTTTAGATTTTTTTTTGTTTTACCAAATCAATTAATTATCACAAAAAAGTCTGGGAACAAGCAAGATTACAGAAGCCATGTTGCTCACTAATTCAGTGTGTTTAGCACTATTTTACATGCCTTTAATGAAACTAACCTTGTATTATCCTTGGAAAGCAAACACCAACTCGGCATTTCACCGAAGAAATTTTAAAGCTATAAAGTTATAACTACTCACCAAAATATACCATCTGCCAAAAAATAAACAGAATGATGCCGTGATGTTATGTCGGCTACAAGTCCTGATAAAGGAAGCAATGCAGATTCTGGTATATTCCAGCAGTCCTACTGCTTCAGGTTGCATTACAACAGCAGCCCTGAGATAGTCTTTGTTATGTTAACATTTAAGATGAGTTTCGGACCACATATCCTTGCAGTCACTAAGACTGCCTATTTCCACCTCTGTAAAACTGCGTGACTCCACCATGCTTCTGCTCATCTGATGCTGAAACCCTTACCCATGCCTTAGTTGCCTTAACTGTTCCAACACACTCCTGGCCATTTACCTTCCGTTTTCCACTCTTCATACACTTCTGGTCACCCAAAACTCTGCTGTCTGCATCCTAACTTGCAACAAGTGCTGTTCACCTATCAGCCCAATGTTTACTTGACTATAGTGGCTCCCAGTTCAGCAATGCTACAATTAAAATTCTTAACCTTGTTTTCAAATCCCTCCATGGCTTTGGGTCATATGCCCTGATAACCCCATTTAACTCAATGTCAAATTCTGTTTGATAATGCTGCAGTGGCGCACCTTAGGATGTCTTACTACGTTAAAGGCTCTATAGGAATACAAATTGTTATTGACCTCAAGTTCTGTCAAAGGGTCATGAGGACTCGAAACGTCAATTCTTTTCTTCTCTGCCGATGCTGCCAGACCTGCTGAGTTTTTCCAGGTAATTCTGTTTTTGTTTTGGATTTCCAGCATCCGCAGTTTTTTTGTTTTTATTTTTGTTTTTATCTTTGTTATTGACGGTGTTTGATTGGCATGAGCAAAACCAATTCCTGAGTTATAGTTTTTCAAGTTCCATTTTGCAAATACTGAAAAAAGCTGACATGAGCTAATAGCATCCCTCAATACATAACTTTGTTTTGTGCAGTTTATATATTTTATTTTGCAAAAAACAGCACAAGCCTCAACTACAGTTTATTTTTTAAGGGCCACTATAATGTTCCTTTTTCTTGAGGCTTAACTTCCGCCTGCCCAGTTCATGAAGTTTCCAATAGCAATCTAACTTGAAGCTGTCACACAGAACATTAGGTAATAAAAAGTCACCCACAGCAGCCTACGTGTGACTTTGAATAAGAGTGCTGAGAGTTGGGTGATTGAGGGAATCCTCTTAATCTCTTCCAAAAAATCTAATTTTGTTTGTATTTAACATCAACTGAAATTTACTGTTTAAATTCTAAATTTCATCCAGGCTTAAGCAGGGATATACAAGCTCTCCACTGGAGAGCAGTTCAAATTAGTTAGTTAAGGAAACTATCTTAAACTGTTTTTTTCTGTGCCTGGGGCTGAGCTAGTTTTTGTTCTATATTGGATAGATACATAGATGGGAGAGGTCTGGAGGGTTATGGACTAGGTGCAGGTCAATGGGACCAGCGGAATAATATTTTGGCACAGACTAGAAGGGCCAAATGGCCTCTTTTCTGTGCTGTAGTGTTCTATGGTTCTAGTTTCAGAGCATATAAATATCGGCCTCTCAGTGCAACTTAGTACAGGAGTGCGTCTTTGAACAAGAGTGCTGAGAGTTAGGGGAGTGAGGGAGTTGGGCGAAGAGGGGAAAAAGGAGCTCCTTTGCTTTTTCTAACCTTTTAATCCTGTAGGAATTGGTCCTTACTGTGCTACAGGGGAACAAACTAGCTGTTTTAAGTAACTGGTATGTGATCAAGGTCTATTCCATGTCTAAGGTTTAAAATAGTACACAAACTGGTGATAAGGTGAATAAAATATATGAAAAAAGGAAAATAATTAATTGAATAAAATAATTAAGTGGTTCATTAAAACACATTAAGGATGGCAGGGCATATGATGTGTCAAGGCTGACGCATGTGGGAGCTCCTGGACGCCACTGTGATCCAGGGCAAACATGTATGCAGTAAGTGTTTGAGGCTCAGAGTCATTGAGCTGGAGATACTGCAATGCATCAGGGAGGGGGAAAGTTACCTGGACACCTTGTACCAGGAGACGGTCACACCCCTTAGGATAGGGTCTTCTGATTTGGTCAGTGGTCAGGGACAGGAGGGCGTGACAGTGAGTGAGGGAGGTGAGGGAACACAGAGGGCAGGAGTGCAGCAGCCTCAGCCTTTGCCATTGTCTGACAGGTTTGAGGTTCTCTCAGCTTGTTTGGATGAGTGGGTGAAGGAGCTGACTGGCCATGGTACCGTAATTCAAGAAGCCATTCAAGTGGGGGGTGGGGGGAGCAAAATGGAATGTAGTGGTAGTAGGGAACAATATAGTGAGGGAGACTGACACCATTCTCTGCAGCAAAGAACAAGAGTCCAGAAGGCTGTGTTAACTGCCCGGTACCAGGGACATCTGCTCAGGGCTGGAGGAGAACTTGGAGTGGGACGATCCAGTCGTCATGGTCCATGTAGGTACCAATGACATAGACAGGACAAGGAAAGAGGTTCTGCATAGACAGTATGAACAGCTAGACACCAAATTAAAAAGCAGAACTGCAAAGGCGGTAATCCCTGGATTATTATCTGAGCCACGTGCAAACTAACATAGGGCAAATAAGATTAGAAAAATGAATGCATGGCTCAAAGACTGGTGTGGTAGAAGTGGGTTCTGGTTCCTGGGGCACTGGCACCAATACTGGGGAAAGTGGGGGCTGCACTGTTGGGACAGTCTACACCTGAACCATGTGGGGACAGTGTTCTAGCAAGACACATAACTAGGGAAGTAGACAGGATTTAAAACTAGTAGGAGCAAGGGATCAAATTTGGGTAGATGTGGCAAATAAAGAGTAGAGACAGGGCAAGAGAGAAAGATATTATTATGGGAAAGGATAAACAGACCATGACAGGAAGGGATAGAGAGTACAAATCTAAGAGTAAATTGGCAGACAAGGCTAAAGGTTACAAAAATAAAAGGACAAAACTAAAGGCTCTGTATACGAATGCCTGAAGCATTGAAAAAAAACAGATGAATTGATAGCTCAAATAGAAATAAATAAAAGTACGATTTGATAGCCATCACAGAGACATTGGTGCAGGATGACAGACTGGGAACTGAATATTGAAGGGTACATGACATTTAGGAAGGAGAGGAAGCTAGGAAAAGGTGGAAGGGTGGCTCAGTTAATTAATGATGATATTAGCATAATAGAGAGGGATGACCCAAATTCAGGAAACCAGGGTGTAGAAGCGATATGAATAGAGATGAGAAATGTTTAAGGCAAGAAGTCACTTGGGGGAGTGGTGTACGGGCCTCCCCAACAGGATTCACACGGTAGGATGGGATATTAAAGGAAGAAATAATGGGAGCTTGTCAGAAAGGTATGGTGATAATCATGGGGGATTTTAATCTATATATGGACTGGAAAAATCAGATGGGCAAAGATAGCCTTGATGAGGAATTCATAGAATGTTTTCAGGATAGTTTCTTAGAACAGCACATTCTGGAGCCGGTCTGGGAGCAGGCTATACTAGATCTGGTATTGTGCAATGAGATAAGATTAATTAATGACCTCAGTGAAGGTAGCAGCGATCATAATATGATTGTATTTCATATTCAGTTTAAGGGAGAGAAGAGGTCCCAAGAATAGTATTTAAGTTTAAGTTATGAGAGCATGAAAGGAGAGCTATCTAAAATGTAGTAGCAAATTCAGTTAAGGGACAGACTAATAGCGATACAGTGGGTAGACATTTAAAGGGATATTTCAGAATACACAGAATAGATACATTCCAAAGAGGAAAAAATTCCAAGGGGAAGAGCCACCATCTGTGATTAACTAAGAAAGTCAAAGATAGTATCAAACTTAAAGAAAAAGCTTATAATTACGCAAGAATGGGTGGCAGAATATAAAAAACAAAGAATGACTAAAAGATTAATAAGGAGGGAAAAATTACAGTATGAGAGAAAACTAGCTAGAAATATAAAACCAGATAGTAAGAGTTTCTATAGACATTTTAAAAATAAACAAGTTAAACGAAGTGGGCGCTGGTCCCACAGAAAGTGAGTGGGGAATTAATGGAAAATAAGAAGATGGCAGATGGGTTGAACAGCTATTTTGCATCAGTCTTCACCATAGAGGACACAAGTGACATCCCAGAAATTGCTGTAAATCAGGAAATGGAAGGGAGAGAGGAACTCAAGAAAATTACAATCATCAGAAAAGTGGTACTGAGAAAATTGTTGGAGATGTGAGCAAGTGGCAGCTAGTGAGATAGTTGATGCGTTGGTTTTAATTTTCCAAAATTCCCTAGATTCGGGGAAGGTTCTTTTAGATTGAAAAATAATGAATGTAACTTCTTTATTCAAAAGAGGAGGGAGACAGAAAGTAGAAAACAAGCCGGTTGGCTTAAGATCTGTCATAGGGAAAATGTTAGAAGATATTATTAAAGACATTATATTAGGCACTTAGATAAATTCAAGGCAATCAGGTAGAGTCAACATCGTTTGAGGGGGAAATCATGTTTAACCAATTTATTGGAGTTCTTTGAAGTAACATGCTGTGGATACAAGGGAACCGGCGGATGTACTGTACTTAGACTTCTAGAAGGCATAAGGTGTCACATCAAAGGTTATTGTGGAAAATAAAAGCTCATGGTGTAGGGGGTAACATATTGGCATGGATTGAAGATTAAGAAACAGAGTAGCAGCCATAAATGGGTCATTTTCTGATTGGCAAGATGTAATGAGTGGTGTGCCCCAGGGATCAGTGCTAGGGCCTCAACCTTTTACAATTTATACAAATGACTTGAATGAAGGGACTGAAGGTATGGTTGTTAAATTTGCTGAAGATGCAAAGATGGGTAGGAAAGTAAGTTGTGAAGAGGACATAACCTGTATATATCTCTTTGTAGTCTACTTAAGTTTGTGGACAAAGTTCTAGCAAATGAATTATAATGTGGGAAAACGTGTAAGTGTCTATTTTGGCAAGAAGAATAAAAAAGCACATTATCTCAATGGTGAGAGATTGCAGAGCTCTAAGATGCACAGGGATCTGGTTGTCCTAATGCATGAATCGCAAAAGGTTAGAATGCAGGTACAGCAAGTAATTAGGAAAGCTAATAGAACGTTATAATTTATTGCAAGGGGAATTGAATACAGAAGTAGAGAGGTTACGTTTCAGTCATACAACAGGACATTAGTGAGACCACATCTAGAGTACTGTGTGCAGTAATGGTCTCCTTACTTAAGGAAGGATGTAACTGCACTGGAAGCAGTTCAAATAAGTCTCATACCAGGAACAGGAAGGTTGTCTTATGAGGAAAGGTTGGACAGCTAGGCTTGTATCTGCTGAAGTTTAGGAGAGTAAAAGGCAACTTGACTGAAACATGTCAGATCCTGAGGGGTCTTGACAGGGTGGATGTGGAAAGATTCTTGTGTGAGAATCTAGAACTAGGGGTCACTATTTAAAAATTAGGGGTTGCCCAATTAATACAGATATGATGAGAAATGTTTTCTCTCAGAGGGTTGAGAGTGTTTAGAACTTCCTCAAAAGGCAGTGGAAGCAGACCCTTTGAATATTTTTATGTAGATTCTTGATAAGAAAGGGGTTGAAAGGTTATCGAGCGTAGGTGGGAATGTGGAGTTGAAATTACAATCAGATCAGCATGATCTTATTGAATGGCAGAGCAGGTTCGAGGGGCTGAATGGCTTACTCCTGCTACTAATTTGTATGTTCGTGGGTGCCAATACCATCATTTGAAACTGTTCACAAACTTATAATAATTGTTATGATTAAAAGTATAGACAATGACCCTGAATGTCCACACTCTTTTTGCTTAGAATTGAGATACTACCTTCTTTACTGCCACCATAAGAGATCACCCCCCCAAAACTGATCCCACTGAATTCTCTCATACCTGTTAACTCTTTCCCTTGCTACAATTGAGGTTTATAAGATTGTTCTGTTTTGGGTCAACATCTTTAAACTTAAGATAAAATGAAGGGATCATGTGAGTTGTCCTGAGGACTGCCTAACAGTAAGCCTGGGTGGTTTTGATTGTTAGAGATCAAAGGAAGGTTTAGCTTGTTTTACTGGGAAGAAGATGCGAGGTGTTTACACTTAGAAACAATGGCAGCAGCCTGTGTGTGAACAGTGGAGGCTGAGTCTTCAAAGATCAAGAAAAGCATTGAGAATGTTGGGTTGCAAGCAGTTGTGTTTCAACCTGCCCATTTTGTTCCAAGGTGATGACTTGGACTCTCAGGGATAAGAAATTAGCATTTCTACCTAGATACATGGTCCTTGTAATTCATTTTGCCATGGGGAAGAATGTAGAGGAAGGTATTGTAAATATTAGGTTACAAGCTTTCCTGGAATATGACTTAGTGTTTTGGAATCTGCCTAGATCCAAGATGGAGAGAGCAGCTAGAGGTCAAAGAAATCCCTATGGTTTGTCATCCAGGAATGCTCAGATTGATATGAGCAAATTTGTGGGGAGTTAAAACAAACCTGGAAGAGTTGCCTACCTTGAGGTAGAGGGAAAAGAAAAGCTCACATTGCAAGACACCAGGCTGAGAAAAGAAAAGAACAGGAATAAACCCTCGGGAGCTAAGAGTCACTTTGGATTGATTTTGGGAAAATTCAACGCCCACATAAGGGCAGTGTAAAGTGTTTTTTTTTGTTTGGTTAAGAATAAAAAGGATGTGTTCCATTCTGTGGGTTTAAAGTAGAAGTTTAAAACAAAGTATAATTTACTAGTTGAAAATAGGGTTTAGTCAATAGTACTTTTTAGTCACTTGTTACGGTAAATGTTTTAAAATGTGAAATCTTGTTGTGTCAAACTTTCAGCTATTAACTGGAAGTTCAACTTTGTTTTCCCCAAAGTTATCGGTCTCCCTGGAGATCATAACACCCTAAACTCCACCCTGAAGTCCCAAATGAAGTAATTAGTATATAGGAAAATGAGGGCCAGCGGCACAATAGCCATGAATTTTCTCGTAGTGCGCTCGGGATAGGTTAGAAGGAAAATTATCAGACATGGCTGTTGCCAGGACCAATGAAACAGGCACAAGATTGGAGTTTTTGAGTTCACCGAACAAAGAGTTCAAAAGTTGATTTTTGTCACCGGCAATTAATTTTTGAAACCAGCTTTATGGCATTCTGCATCATGTGTAGCATGTTTATATAACCTTGGATTTGATTCTCCCAGCTCCTGGGAGTCAGAGCACTGGCAACTTTTTAAACACACTGCTACTGGCAATGAGGGTTTTTCAGAAGCAGTTTTGGCATTTCCCATAAGCCATTCCTTATATGGTAGTACGATGGAGGAGGAGGATAAGCAGAGGATGTAGGAGAATGAGGCAGTACTTGAGATGCAATGATATAGATCATCTTGCGCTTTGTGAAAAACTTCAAAACAACTTTGGCAAAAGTAAAGCTTAAAATGAAGCATCCGTTGATCAGATTTAGCATAGGCTAAGTGCACAGCTTCATCTGTATCACCAAGGTGATGTGACTAACACAAGAGAATGGGTTTCTTTTTAAAGGAAGAGTCCCATATTTCTTCAGTCTATGGTTGTGTTCAAGTCTGCTCTCCGGTTATCCAGCATGGCTTATTTGACTTCTAGGACACAATTTTGTTCCTATAATGGGCAGACTGCCAAAATTATTTTTGAGGTTTTTTTCATAATAAAGGCAATCAAATGTTATTTTCTCCTTAATTTTGGCCACTTTGCTATTTTCGGGCCCTAAAGTGCAATTCCAAAAAGACGTTTTTATTGATCTTGGAAATTAAATTTATATATTGTGGTGCCCAGATTGTGCTGCATTTGCCCTTTCTCTCCCTTGTTTGGTAACTGACAAAATGTGTTAAGAATTTTTCAAACAGTTTGGGAAATAAGTCCACTTATATGTATTATCTTTTTTCATCTTCATGTTTATGAAAACCTGATTTAAGAGATCTTCAAAGTTGCATCCTTATTTAGTGGAAAAGCAACATAAATAAAAGCCAAGCTAAAAGTTGACCAGCCAGCTCTGAATGACCAGATTTATTTTTCTATTAATTTATTTACCATTTGTTTTTGTCTCCATTTATTTCTCAAAGCTTTAAAACAACTTGTACAGGATGAAGCATTCCTTCTAAACAGGCGGTGCGAGTGTCAAAACAGTTCAGTTACTTTGCCATGCTGCGACAGGATTGACTGAAGAGTCCAATTCTCACTCGAATGTCCTTGCCACAGGTGGAGGAGACAAGACAGGATCAGGTGAAGACGACCACATTGTTTTAACTCGCAAACCTGCTAGACTTCCCTCTTGCCTCAACCTCTATGGCGCCATGGTGCAATGTAAAACTCTAGTGTAGCCTGTTGTTGCATCAACACTGAATGTTTTCAAGTCCCTCTTGTGAATGTTTTTGAACCCGAGGATAGGTTGGCCCAGCAGCATTGAACCTTCTGCAAGTTCCCCATACAAGGAAATGTGCCTATCTTCCATCTAATGCAGATAAGGTATCTTCTGTTTGATAAAAGTTATTAATCGTGTCAATTTAGGCTCAAGTACCTCGGCATCAGGAAATTTGTCGTCTTGACATTCAGACACACAAGGGCAATTTGCAATTTTGCAGCACCTTTCAATGTGAGAAAACAGTGCTTCATAGGAGTGCAATTAGACAAAATATCTCTTCCTTTGGGCCACTGTCAGTTTAAGAGGGGAGATTAAAAGTTTCTTTAAAAAGGTAATTATTAAAGCTCTTAAAAGGAAGAAGCAGTCAGTTTTAAATACCAATTATAAAGAAAAAAAAGTGCAGATGTAAACTATCAGCATTAGTTTCAATCTATATCAGAGTTTAGAGACACCGTGTTGAGATAAATGTTTCACTCAATAAGTTTAAATTTATCTTCCAACATGTTTTCAAATCATTTGGAAAAACAAACTGATACTGTTATGCCCAAAACAAAGGGATTATTCCACTTTTGTACTGGGGAGAATAAACACATTTTACAAACAGTAATGATTCACAATTTATCAGTATAAACAAAAAGCGCAACCACTTTTTCTTGGGGTGAAGTTTTCTCTTCAAAATTTTTCACATCTATTTTTTAAGTCTTCATTCTAGTTTTCAAATGATTTGGAAAAATAAGAACTCAAACCCTGTTACAAGCTTACGGATACATTTTCACTTGTAATGCTGATTCATGCTCCGGCTTTTGAGAAAGGCTAAAGTTTCCAAGTAAAAATATTAAATAAAGGTTGTCTGACAAAAAAAGGTATGTTTAATCATGTTGGTGAAATGTATAATGTTGTTGTAACAACAAATTGCCTTTAGCACCTCTCTCAAAAAACACTCATGATCCTTCACAAGTCAGCATAAGGAAAATACAGTGAGTCCTTGTTTAACATTGTTTCGCTTTAATGTCAATAAGTTAATGGGCCTGTAATCTTGAGCATTGCGAGATTCATTTTAATGTCGTTTCCCATGTGACCCGATTGTGCCATTCTGAAGCTGACCAGGCCAGCATTTATTGCCCGTTTCTAATTGACCTTGAGAACTGTCTGGCTTGCTAGGCCATTTCAGAGGGCAATCAAGAGCCAACCACATTGCTGTGGGTCTAGAGTTGCATGTAGGCCAGACCAGGTGAGGGATGGCAGATTTCCTTCCCTTAAAGACATCAGTGAACCAGATGGGTTTTTACGACAATGGTTTCATGGCCATCATTAGAATAGTAATACCAGATTTTTAATTGAATTCAAATTTCACCATGTGTCAGTGTGGGATTCGAACCCTAGTCCCCAGAGCATTACCCTGGGTCTCTGAATTACTAGCCCAGTGGCAATGCCACTACGCCATCACCTTCCCCACCGCCGCCGCCTTCCTTTTATTGTCCAGCCATCTGTTGCTGCAGTTGAACTCTATGTGGCCCAGCTTCTTTGCCAGGGTGACTCCCCTTTCCTGCAGGATTGGACTGGAGATGGGAACATTCTCTGCTCAGGCTGTCTTGAGTCACGTTAGCAGAGCTTCTTCAGCGTCAGGATAGGCAGCTGTTCTCATCCAGTTCCTTGCTGGAGAGAATTCCAGCTTGTTGAGCTGTTCCAAGATGCTCGCCCTGCATTTCATAATGGTGGAAAAACTCGACAGTGGAATTTCCCACTCCATTGCAATGTCCACCTTCTGCTTCACACCTTGGTTTTCCACTTGCTGCATCCAATCGACAACACTTTTAACTTTCACACAGTTTTAACTGTGCTCATTGGCACTGTACGTCCTTTCACAGGGAGATCGGCTTAACATGGGCATTGTTCCGTGAGGTTTGCTATTCTGCCAGTGGGGATAGTTGACGACTTCAACAGAGCTGGAATTTTGTGTTATTCAAGCTTGACTCATGATTTCACTACTACCTCAGAATTTCAAAAACAGAGACCACAGTGATCCCAAGGCGAAAAGGAAGCTAAAAAGCTGGCTTTCCATCCAGTAAACATGCAAGGAACATACATGTGCGCAATTCAGGTGAGGACAGGATTCAATTTTTGCATAATTGCTAGTGTGAGGTACTGAGGCAACTAATTCCATAGAGTTGCTCCATTTTAAAATTTCCTGCCTCGTTTTCAAATCCATCCACAGACTTGGACTCATCCCTGCTCAGAGTCTATTACCTACCGAGATCTCTGCAGCCTCCAACTCTAGCCTCTTACACATCTCTGATTTTCATTGCTCCACACTGGGAGTTGTGCTTTCAACTGCTAAGGTCCCAAGCTCTGGAAGCCTTTCACTAAACCCCTCTACCCCTCCGCCTGCCTCTTCTCCTTTATGACATTCAAAATCCTACCTCTTCAACCTCACTTTTTATCACCGGCCTACAATCTCCTACCATAGTTCGGTGTCAAATTCTGTTTGATAACACTGACATGAACCAGTTTGGGACATTTTACTACATTGAAGGTGCTATGTAAATGCAAGTTGTTGTTTACCCATGGCCGAGCGCTTTTCTAAGGCAAAGAAGAAAGCTGACCATAAAATTATTTCCACACGGAAAGAAACAATTTGCAGCAAGCACACCCACCTCTTAGGTGCACTCCCATGTGCACAGTTTCTGGCTTTTTCATAAACCATACATTTTGAAATACAGAGTTTATTTAATAGTAAAACATATATGAATCACCGTCCAAGTTTACCAAGCGCTTTAAAAGTCACTTAGGGGTATGTGACAGACCACTTAATTTTACGCTGATTACTGTTTAACTGTCTTGATCCATGTGACGGAGCCCATCAACAAGTTATGACGAATGAAAGTTAATTTCTTTATATTCATTTGGTTTGGGCTATTTTTAAAATGTACAATTAGGACATTCCTTGCTGACAGTGACAAGTGATCTTCTTCCTGGCTGCAATTCCCAAACACATCATCTTTGTTACTCTTGAGAACTCACTGCAGAAGTACAAAAATGCATGAAACTATTCTATCCTCAAAACATATTACACTGTGATTCAGCCCAACATGTGTTAAATTAATATGATAAATCATTTATGCTTCAACATTTTTTATTAAATGTAACCTATAGCTGAGGCAAAGTGACAGTCACAAAGAATAACTTTCTCACACTTGCTATGCATTCTCTGTAACTTGAATCATTAGTACTATTGGTTGACCACAGTTAAAATCAGTTTCTGCTTTTCACAACTTTGCAAACACGTTATAGCTTCCAAAATGTATATATTTTTTTAATTTTCCAATGCACGGAACATCCTGTTTTAGCATTTTAAAAATAGGTACCATTTCCCACTAATCTTTACAAACCTAGAAACAATGGTTTACAATGTATAATGAGAAATACACCAGAAGAAAAACTTCTGAAGGGCTGCCTTTTTCCAGGATGAGCTCAATTCTATAAGACTGTTTTTAGTGGATCTTCTATAACTTGAAAACAAGTAAAGATGAATATTCAGCACTTTTTTGGATTTAAGTGCTTAATAGCTTAAAATGTAGGTTTTCACAATTCATGAAAGCTTGAGGTACCAACATAAACACAGGATGGCACTAGCAAATACAGATACATAATTTTCCTCAAGCGAAATGAAATTAGTTGCATACACATCTACCATTAAACTACCAAGAATATTTTTGACTTTCGAACTCTTGTCATTCATTCTGAAATATTGCAACAAGATACTTTTCTAGTTTGCCACATTCATCAAGCACAATCCTCACTCCATTTACATGGATGGTGTTGTCCCTGTTGAGGGTATCTGTTTTTAGGATCTGTATATTCTACAGCCTCTACACTGTACCTCCCCAACATCGTGCAGTGTTAACCAGATATGTTCTTGTCCAAGAGTCTCTGAATCCATGTGCATAATGTCAAGACAAATAAAAGAGGAAGTAATTCCTCATTTTCTGTGAATTTTATGACAATGGTAGTCTCTGAGCAGATTGTCACCCATTTACAGCGAATGTCTTCTTAACACAAAGCAAAATAAATCGATTGCAATTTAAGCCTAAGTGACTAGGTGGCATGCAGTTGCATCTTTGACCCTTTTACCATGAATCTCATGTTGTGACTGTAGAGCAATGCTGCAAGAAACAAAGAGTGAGAATACACCTTTAACCCACAGAGTTGTCACTTGAGGCAACAATTTAGGCCATTGTATGTGAAATAACCGCAGTCACATACCAGATTTCGACCATTTCAAGAGCAGTATAGTCTTGGGCAGCAATGAATAACATCACTGTCAAAAAGCCATGAACTCATTTTCACCATTGTATCTGAATCCTAGCTGCCCATGCCATGGAAGGAAAATTCAAGCTACATAATCTTGAAATATTCTAAATCTTGAGATTTGGTTCAGGACTATTTGGAATTGGTCTCCCATAAGTGGTAGTCTCAAGCTAGGATTATCTTAGTTCATCAGTAAACCCAATTTCACTGCTATTTTTCCCCCACACAGTGAGTGGTTATCTGGAATACACTGCTTGAAAGGGTGGTTGGGGCAGATTCAACGGTGGCTTTCAAAAAGTAATTGGATTAGTACCTGAAGGGGGCAAGAAGTTGCAGGGAAAGGGCAAGGAGTAGGTCCAACTAAATTGCTCTTGCAGAGCATCAGCACAGACTCAACAGGACAAATGACCTCCTCCAGTTCTGCAACCAGTCAATGAATCTATAATTTCTCAGAAAGATTTGAGGCCAGTTGATGTGTGCAGTTATAGGAGGAGCAGCAGCAAGCCAAAGTGAAGATGCAACAAAGATAATGAAGTCCGCAATGGTGGTCACTGTCATGATGTTTCTGCCTGGAGCACACCCTTCCCCACTGCAAACTCTGCTCAATGCCTGGGAATCAGATCCAGGACACCTTAGACGGCATGCACTTCTATTTCAGTATTTCAGCTGCTCATAACACTTTAAAATCAGGCAGGCAAGTTTGATGATATTGGCTACTCGTATCTGATACAGAGCAGACCATTCCCACACTAATTAGCCTCTCTCTTTGACCCTTTCCTTCTTTTAAAACACGGCAGTGCTAGTATAATCAGTGTTTTAAAAGAAACCTGACTCACTTAAAAACTTGGGCCCATTGTGTTCTTTATTTTCAAAATTGAAGCTGGTGCCCAGTTTAATCATTGCATCTGCTGGGCTGCCTTTTAAATAGCCCTCAGTACAGTTGTATTCCTTCTTCCCCCATTATTCGGCTTGTTATGCTTTTTGCAACAATGGTTCCAGCTCTTTCTAAATACTGGAATAGACCCATTTCTGTTCCTCCCCCACAATGCACCCAAGGTCCCACTTGTGTTTCCTTTTGAAGATAACCTCATTTCTCATTTTCTTTGAGAACCTCAGTTCTGCTAACTTTATTTTCAAGTTGTCGGTTCCACTCTATTTTAAAGAAAGTAAGTCTATGTGTGATGTCACAGAAGACTGAAGAATCTATGTAAAAATATCACAACACTAGAAAACAGGTGATTCCACATGACATAGTCTACTCCTGTGCCATGCCAAGCCCCAAGTTCAGTACTACCCATTTTGATGCAACAGCAAGCAACCTAAAAACTGATTTTAAATACTCACAAAACTATAGCCCTGGAAGGGAAGATGTAGGAGTGGTTGAAATCTGCAGTACATGTGAATAATTTAAAGAACAAAGACAACTCTAAAACACAGTTAATCTATAATTTGAAGTAATTCAAATCTGCACTATGCCATAAGAGCATTCCAAAGTGGTATACATTTAAGAGGGGAGAACCCAAATTTGAGCCATAATACCAACCGTCTGGACCTAACTGCATGTTACTGATCTTGACTACAGTTATATCTGGAGAGAGTAATCTATCTGTAAATTGATAATATATAAAAAATCTTATATTTGTCAGTTCTTTTCCACTAATCGGAGGATGTTATCACAGCATACGTTTACGCAGACAACTTTGATTTTAAATACGGACACATTAATTCATAATAGAGAAGAATGGTTATTTTACAATGAAGACAAAATGACATCGCCACACCCCTATCCAATTATCCCTACCCTCTAACCCTACTTCACCTGAAGACTACATGGTCTTGAACATGGGAGTTTACCCAAGGCCTGGAGTTTTTGCTTTAGTGGCGAGTGCACCAAGTCAGGAAATATCCCGGCCCGTCGCACCTGCCTGAGGAAAAAGTGCCCTGAACAACGGGATCTTGATTTCTGGAGGGGCGGGCAGAAGGTAGGGGTTGGTGATGGCTGCATGTGCAGTGGAGTCAGGCCTGCCCCTCTGGAAACAGTTCTGAGGCAGCCGCAGGGGCTGCCGAGTTCCAGGGCCCTCCTTGGTGCTCTTGGACTTTGTCCCAGTTGTGCAGTTGCAAATCAGACCCCCTACATCTCTTTCCCTCTCACACCCAATGAACTCCCCATGCCAACTCATATCCCCACCCATCCCCAATGGTTCCTCATACCCTCCATGCAAACCTATGCCCACCACTCATCTCCATGGCCCCTTATGAGTGCCAACTCATGCCCCCCAATCATCATGATCCCTTATAGCCCTATGCCAATTTAGTGTCAACTCATGCCAACCCATGCCCCCCACCAATCACCCTTTGCCCTTACATCCTCAATGCCAACTCACCCAGTATCCACCATGGGCAAACCTCAGGAACCATGGTGAGATGAATTAAAGTTCTAAGTATCTAATACAGACTTCACTATATAAAAAAACACTCATTGCAATAAAAGCCCACTCAATACTTCTAAATCCCCTCAAGTACTTAATCCCTTATAAAAAAAATTAACATCTGCATTCATAGCCAAACATCAAAGAAAACTAATCCCTTAATAACCTTTTGGAGCCGTCAGTCAAACGGTGAACTCACAGCCCCACACTATGATAATGATAGGTCATGGGAACAGACAAGCAGCAATAATGCATTACTATAATGATAGCCCTCAGGCTTATGTCAACAAACAGCTATTGAAACAAAGCGCCAATGTTTTCAGCTCTCAGACACAGCAGGCTGTTTTTTTTTCCAATTTGAAGACCAGGGGATCTAAGTAATTTGACAGTTCCACAGACCTTATTCTGTCTACTCTTAAAAATCCAAAGTCGCACACTGAAGGAACGAACCTGGCTCCAACAAAAATGGGATCTGTTTGAACTCAACAATGCGTTCAAATGGCCCTGTAGGATTTGGGTCTCCCCTAAGTGTACTCACACCCCATACACTTTCCCCTAACAATAAAAATAGATAATGTCAGAAATGGAGTCTCCATGAAGTCATGAAAATCTGGGCCCAAGCATTTGATAAATGCGCAAGCATTATTTGACATGGCAGCAATTGATGTGCTATCATCACTGTTATGATCCTTGGCCAGGCTCTGGGATGTGGGTGGGGGGGATTTGGTTAGGGACCAGTAATGTTTTGTTTAAAGCAGTTAAAGCTTTTGGAATAAAGCACAAGATTCAATGGGTTTTGAACGAACTGTACACACTCAAAAGATAAAACAATTTATAATATGTATCTTATACTCAAACAACATTCAGGTATGTAAGAGGTAAATGTGAATTAACAGGTGAACTGTGGTTGAACACACCACACTACAGAATAAATGACAGATACAACCAAGACAGAGTTCATGAATTTCTCAAGAATGCACCCTGATGTCAGTAAACACCAAGTCAAACAATCTCGCTGAATCTCTATCTTACGAGGGATTCCCAGCTTCACCTTCAAAGATCTCCTCTTTGAGTTCTCTCCAAAAGTTACTCTCACTCAGCTGGCTTTAACAATGGTCCACCTCAAGGAGCTTCAATCTCACTTTCTGAGATTCCATCATCCTGGATTTCTGAATACACTCAACACTGGCTTATAAGCGCACTTTCAGATCTATGGCAGAACACCATTGCTCCAAAGGGGCCCCTTTGCCCCAACGGCTCACAGTACGGAGTCAGTCTGCTAACTGAAGCTCTTTCTTTAATTTGGAGCCCACTTCTTTGCTCCCTTCTTTTAGCTTACTTAATAGGACCTATTCCTGTCCCTGTGCCTGTGACACTTCTATGAAACTGACTGCCTCAAGAGTTGTTCACTGACCTTTGAACTGTTCTGGTGACCTATTAAAACACTCCCAGTGGGTCCCACCTTGTTACTAGGCATGAACCAATGTAACAAGCATTGGAACATCCTGTACCTTAAATGTTACACTTTTCAGACTGCAACTTTAACACCCAGGGACATACAGATCAATGCATCTCATGGCACCACATGATTAAGGGGTCCCATAAAACTGCCATTTAATAGTTGGAGTACCCCTAAATTTCTTTCCTACAAGGTGCATTTGAACATCCATCTGCTAACTCAGCTAACAGTTTTCCTTAGGTCCTATCATCACAGCAAGTCGCTAATTTTTCATCAACATTGCCCTGTGCAAAAGATCTTTGTCCTCTGCGAGTACCCATTACTTTCCCATTTTAACTTGTACAACAGTGTTTAAAACAATGGGTTAGATTTTGCTGTATGCAACAACAGTGGTGCTCACCGCTGGTCTCTAAGAAAGCTGCCCGCAAACTTCCAGCAACCTCTGGCGTGTTACTTTCCCCAAAGGTAGTTTAAATTTGGCTCCAAGTCGAGGGATCGCTAGGTGAGCAGCAGTATCATTAGCAAGCAGCCAATTATACTGAAACATGCCTACAGACAGCAAACCAGGAAGTTAAAAGCACTTTGCCTTTCACTTTTAATTTGAAATTTCTCAGATGGCAAAATAAATGATTGGATTTAGATTGCAGTTAAAATAATACAAACAACATTTTTAAAAAATTAAATGTGGAGTTATCATAAATGGAGAAATTTGACATTCGACAAATTTTAAAAAAGCTTTAGTACCAATGGGGGTGTTTAGCATTAATCATGAAGTTAATACATTATTTAAAAATCCAGTTATACCGCATTCAACAAGGTGCAAGTTTTTCCAAGAGTTTTTACAGTGAGGTTAATAGTGAAGGAGTGGAAGTTCTTAGAAACTGCACACTGGGGGATGGGGTGGCACAATAGCACATCCTCTGAAGGGGCACAGGATCACCAACAGCAAATTCTGGATTTCCGCAATAATCTGCGATGTGTGGAGTCCCCAAATTTCTATCAGTTTCAGTGGGGTAATGACAGTTTCATCATTATATCACCACAAGATCTGGGCCAATATGATACTTACTGGAAAGTAGTCTAAAGTTAAAAAATCCAGGTCAGTTTGCCAGTTAGGCTGCTAAATGGGGGACCACAGCAATAATTTCAGCTCAGAGTTAGTGAACTAATAACATGGTTTTCCATTCACGAAAAACTTAAACTCACATCAAGATATTCAAAATGGTGGGTGCATTAATTGGTGAACAACTAAATTAAGGCTCCAGTGGAAATCTAGGAAAGCCTAATTGAGCACAAATTCTAAATAACTTGAATAAACTAGTCATTAACAGGTGATTCAACTGTATGAAAATAGTCAAAACAAACAAGAAAACTATGTTTTAAAACAAATCAAACAAATGCTGTTAAGCTTCATTAGAACATTGCAGAAGACAGGAAGTTCAGAAAGAGTTAGACTGGGAGGGAAGAATTAAAGTGTCAAACCACAGAGGTGGCCTGTATCACAAACAGATTGGAAATATTTACAAAGCTTTAGTGTGATAAGCAGAGCTTCAAAATTTCTGTCAAGCTGAAAAAAAAATTATGGGGTGTGATTCAACTTTGAGGTAACTTTAACCAAACTCAATGAATAAACTGACAGTGAGGTCAATGGAAAGTAAAATTGGGTGGGGTGTGAAATAAGCAGCTGAACCAGTGGTGGGGTGGGGGAGCAGTGGTGTTGTGTGGGGGGGCGGATCTTGGAGCTCAGAAGTTAAGAAGATAAATAAATGGGCTGCCTCTATCCCTTGACCAGTATTATCCCCAGTGTAACTGCAGTCATGCTAATTCAAGTCATGATAATTCAACTGATAGTGCATCATGCACTGTCTCGTAATTTGCCACACATGGCATTTCTGGTCTCACACAGGTCATCCACATGATGTAACTTTTCTACCAAGCTAAATAAATGCTAATAGCAATGATAATTTGCAGCCTTGCAACTTAAATTACTTGCAAAAATGTGTGACTCGAGAATCAGCTACTTCACACAAGGAGCAATGCAGCAGGTGTTACATGGATCATTTGTGAAAAGTTAGGTTTTGCACAGATAAACTGCAAGTCCTGCAGCACTGATCTTTCAGGTCTCAACTGCCAAAATAAAGGGTCTGTCGAAGGGTCATGAGGACTCGAAACGTCAACTCTTTTCTTCTCCGCCGATGCTGCCAGACCTACTGAGTTTTTCCAGGTAATTCTGTTTTTGTTTTTGTTTTGGATTTCCAGCATCCGCAGTTTTTTTGTTTTTATGCCAAAATAAAGGGTTGTTTTGCCTATCAAGTAGCGTTATTGGAATATGGTTACATAAATAGTCAACAATTTTCTTTTGCAAAACAGTTTCAAAGCAATTGGCAGGATATAGATACAATATTTTTACCCATAAAAATATAGCAAATTACAAGAAAAAGCAATGCATATTTATATTGTATGCTGGCTTGGCAACTCTGTACAGTGTTTTGGACTGTTGCTGCATTGAAAGAGCAATGTAATAAAAAAGCCTCAGCCAAACCCAGATCTTTTAATGAATTAATGTGTCACAAACATAGTCCATCAAGACTCACAATTCTTCACATGCATATATGCATGGAACTTGAATTGAAGATTTTCCTTCAGGGTGATTCATTTGTGAAGTCCTGCACTGAAACCTGGCAAGTGCAATAGTGCTTCCTACAGAAAAACAATCCTTTTGAGTCCTTCCCGCCTACCCCCATCCTGCACCTAACAATTAACGGCATTTAACTCTGGCTTCTTCTAAAAAGCACTTCCCAGCAGGACCACATGTTTCATGAGAATAATATATGAGGATGGTGGAAGGATTCATCAATAGATGTGTCTGGAAGCATGAGAGTTTAATGGCCACCTTCAAACTGAATTTTGCTGAAGTAATCTTTTTAGTATGTCACAAGTGCCATGTGCTAAAGGTCATGTTCTAATATTAAACAGATGCTACTACAGTCAGCAAAGGATAGCATTGTTACTTTACATTTACAGTCATGAACCACAAGACCGTGTCCTATGGCTAAGAACATACAGAGTTACTTTTCTATCCAAAGAAAAACATAGGATTAGTTTCACTGATTTCCGGCTTGCTGTTGTAATCTTGCTGAAATTGTCCATGAGTTAGATTTTGATATTTAGTTTATAAATTACTCATTATTATTGTGTGATGTGCTACATCAAGAGTAGACTGTATAGTTATTGCAGTAAAGGAAAAAGGTTGAAATTCAGCAATTTTGTGACCAAAACATTTGGAAAATAATCAGATTGTAATTTCTGCCACAACCTAAAAATAAGCAAAAAGTGGAAGTACTTGGGTTGTGATGAGTTGGTGCAACCTTGCTTAAAAATAAGACTAATTCACATCAAAAACTTGGCAATCTGGAAAGCTGTTCATTTAAGTTTCATTTCTCTTTCCCCTCCCTCCTCAGACTTTTATATAAACCTCACTCTGAAGATTTACACATTCATTTAATAACTGAGCCTAAGGGGCTGGGTTGGAAATAACCTGACATCCAACAGTCTGAGACCACTAAAAATAGAGTTCAACTTAGTCGTCAGATTGAATTTTGAGTATCCAGTAACTGGTGTGTAATTTGTACTTGATTAGCCCTGAAAGCTTTGCAAAAGACCAATGTTAAGAAATATAGCCCAATATAGCCTTGTTTCTGAAGTTTTCAATGAAAAATAAATCAGCCCAATAATCTGCAGATTTAAAGTTGATTAAATTACATAGCCTGTCCCAGAAATCCAACACATACCAACTTATTAAATTTCATAGACATTTCCTTTCATTTTTCCTACAAATGTTTTGGGAGAAAGATATCTGTTTCCAGTTATTTGTAGATCAGATTATTACGTAATTGTTACAGTGAGATTTTTATGCCACAGGCATGGATGGTCAACACAGCACTTGAAATTCGACCTTGAAGACATGCCTGATCTCAGAGATGAGGACATCAGTTACATAAAGAGGCTGGAGTTATTCAACCTGGAGCAGGGAAGGTTAGAAGGAGATTCAGGGACAACATTTAAAATTCAGCTATCCAAAAACTGAAATTGTCCAAAAACTGGACATTTTTGAAAGCGCTGCATTTCATTTGTAGCAAAAAGAAATTTGGACTTACTGGGACAATTTTGTCAGGCACCGGTTCTCAGTAGCACCAACTTCTCTGCTTCATTTGCCAATTTAGTTCCCGTGTTCTAGTTGACGACCCTCAGCCCCACATGACCTGCCCAACCAGCCTGAACTGCCCCGCCCATATCACTCTGTGTACAGGGTAATACCCTGTAATTAAAAAAAACTTTCAATGTAGTACTGATAAAAGTTCTGCCATCATGTCAAAATGGTCAGCAGATAGCTCCATGGGTGGCATTGCAAAAGGAAGTGTATTTCCTTGTCTACAGCCAAAAAAGAGTGGAATTTTTGCAGAAATTAGATAGAGGTGCCTCAGTGCAAAAGCTGAGTGAAGAGCATGGGATGGGTACCTCCACCATTTATGATTTAAACAAACAGAAAGGCCAGATATTGAAGTTTTATGCTCAAAGTGATGTTCAGAAAGAAATTAATGCCAAAAATTATGCATAAATCTAAAAATGATGATTTAGACAGTGATGATGGAGTGGATCTGTCAAAGGAGTTGAGTCGATGCCGTTGACTGGGTCACTGTTGATTAATCAAACCAAAATTTTCCCTGATAAACTGAGTATTTCAACTCCATGCAACTGCACTTCAGGTTGGTTAACAAAATTTAATAGGCGCCACGGAATAAAGCAATTAAGTATGTAGAAAAAACTTCAGCAGAACATGAGATGGCAAACTCAACTATGTAATTTTCAGCTAAGTTAATGCTGATGAAAACCCCTGTGCTGAACGTATCTATAGTGCCAATGAAACATCCCTATTTTATATTACATGCCACCAGAAAACTTAGCAATAGCTGCTGAGAAGGCACCAACAGATGTAAAAGATGCAAAAGATAACCTTACTATGCTTGGTTGCGCTAATGCAGCTGGGACACACACGTGTAAGCTGATGTGCATCAGAAAAAGGCACCATCCAAGATGATTCAAGGTGATAAGAATATTTGCAGTTTGTTACTATGCTAACAAGAGAACATGGATAACCAGGCAAATTTGTTTGAGCTGGTTTATGAAGCACTTCGTTCCCAAGGTTCGGACTCATTTTAAGTTGGTTGGGCCTGAAGCAAAGTGTAAGATATTGCTGTTGCTCGACAATTGCTCAGCGCATCTTGATGCTGAACTTCATGAAAGACAATGGCCAGGATTTTCCAGCCCCGTCCTGGTGGGGTCCAACGCAGGAGATTCAGCAGCCCAGCCAAAAGTCCACTGATTTTTGGAGGGACCAGACGATCCCGCTGGCAGGTGGAGCCTGAAAATCCCACCCAATGTGTTTGAAATAGATTTACCCCCGAACGTAACATCACTGATACAGCCAACGGACCAAGGAATTTAAGATCCATGAAGTCTAAGTATAAGGACAAATTTATGAGGCAGATGCTTAGTGCTGTGAACCGAGACCTGGGGATAGCAGAGTTCCAAAAAGAATTTACAGTAAAGGACGCAAACTGGGCTGCTAAGCATGCATGGATCCAAATGACTAAAGGCACAACCCATGGCCGGCAACTATGTTTAATGACAATACTAATTTTGAAGGATTTGGTTTGTCTTACGAGAAGAAAGTGAATTTCGGGACTGATATGAGTATGCTAGTGAGTTGTCCTCTCAAGATGCGCAATCATTGGATGAGCAAGATAGTGGAGATGTTATTGACATTGACAATGATGCCCCCTTTGTTCACATACTTACAGATGGTGAAATTGTGGAAAAGGTTTTACGCCCAGAGGAGAACGATAAGAGTTAAGATGACGATCATTGTTGACATTGTTGATCAAGTGGAGAAAAAAAGTGTCCATAGACAAATGTATAAATACATGCGAAGATTTAATTTGTGCCCTAGAGCAACGTAGCTTCATAATGGAGCAAGAGGTAATAAAGGTTTACAATATTCAAGAAAAACTAATCAAAGGGAAGCCTAAGTTTATGAAACAAATAATATTAGTTGACCTCTTTAACAAGGCATCCCAACAGAGTGCTATTGGCCTGACTTCAACTTCAAATGCAACTTCCATGCTGTAAAAACCTATTGCAGGCCCATCTTCAACCTGATACATCCCAATTGTGCCTTCTCCCTCAAGCTCAACCTGGTACAAAAACCTTTTCTTTTTCAAATTTTATTTATACACTATTTTGTATTCTTTTTCATACTTTATTGAAAAAAACCTTATTTATTTTATTCTATGTGATGTCTTTTTCATTGCATTTGGCTTAGCATTGGCTTCAGATTTTATTATCTGAAGTCCAGGAAAACCCAAAATCCAGCAAGGTCTCGGTCCTGAGGGTGCCAGATTTTAGACATTGTACTGTATTTAAAATTATGAATGGTTTTGATAAAGTAAATAAGAGAGTGTGTTTCCAGTGGCAGGAAGGTCAGTAACCAGAAGACAGACTTAAAATGATTAGCAAAAGAACCAGGGGAGACATAAAGATTAGATATATATTTTTTAAACAAAGTGCATGCTTGTGATCTGGAATGCAAGGACTTAAAGGGTCCTGCAAGCAGGTTCAATACTAACTTTCAAGAAGAGAACTGAATAAATATTTGCAGAGAAAAAACATACAGGGCCATTGGGAAATAGCAGGGTAGTGGGATGAATTGGGTAGCTCTACCAAACAGCCAGCACAGGTCCATCTGTGCTCTATATTTCTATAATATAATACTAAAATTACAAGAGTAGTCCATGGCCACAAGTTAAACTACCAGGGCTGCCCATCACCGAAGCTACTATTGCACTGCTGTAATAAAGTGCCATCAGTTTTTGACCAGGTTACCAAGTGCAGTGATTTCCAAAAGAAGGACATACTACCCGTGTTGGTAGTAACAGTGAGAGCAGATAAAAAGGTGTCATTCTTAACTTGGTATTCAGCGACAATGTCCTGTTTCACAGTCAGAAACAGCATTCTGCAGCATAAATCATCCAGCTTTGTGGGGGAAAAAGCAGGTCTCAGAAAAACATAAAATGCAAACAGTTTCCCTCTTTCTATACCTTTTCCTGGCATAACTGCACTTGTATGTATGCATGATACGTACAGACAAAGCACAATACAATAAGACAAAGTAAATACAAAGGGAGAAAGGTGTGCATTTTATGAAATGTCTTGCAGACATCTTCCTACTGTCATGACCTTTTGATTATGCTTGTCAATATTTATCATAAATTGCCTTGCTGACATTTTCCATAAAATCTGCCTGTCAATGATTTGGTTGTAGGTTCTGATCATCATGTGGCTCTGAAGTGAGTTTGTCAAGTTTCTCTCCCAGGTCTCATTGCATGTATTTACATACACAAAAGCTTATCAACCAACCGTTGACAAAACCACTAGAAATTTATTAATACATTCTTTTTTAAAAAAGAAACAGACCTATCCAGGATACACAGGTATTATTTCAAGGTGCTAACAGTTTTGAGCTGATTGTGATCTACAATAGTTCTAGGTTTTTTTCCCTTCCTTGATGTTTGCCCCACATGGCCTAGGTCAGAAGTGGAAATCACTGTGTGACACACATCACTTCGCTGCTTTATAGTAGAAGCAATACACCATGCCTTGGGCCATCTTAAAAACAAATCAACAGTATATGTAGCAAACCACGTATTGTCACACACAAAGTATATGAAATCCATATTTAACAGCCCAAATGGATCTTACGTACTTCAGCACAATGGGGAAATGGGAAAAATTTCTTTATTAGGTACAATAAGCCACCAGTTTGCCACATTTTATTTCATTAAGAGTAAAATGTACCTCATTGCCCTAGAAGTACAAATAACAGCTAATCCTCAACACCCCTTTATCCAGCTGGTTCTGCCTTGGTGTAAGTCAACTTGAGCAAATGTGATAATAATAGAAGACCCAAGCCATCCTTCACTGCATCACATGCTGCCTGGTAAACAGGTCCTGCTGCTGGTGGGTGGAAACATGGTGCTATAGCTGGCTGAACACCTAGATTCACAATGCCAGTTATACAGAACAACAAGACTCAGATACCAAGTTTACTGCAGAAACATTTCCTTTTAAGGCAACGATTGTGCCCGTTTATATATAGTATGAGGGACTTAGCATCATTGATTGCATAGAACATCCAGGGCAGCAACAGTTGCTCAGAATTCATGGTTGTAACGTACTGTATTAGTTGTAGCCTTCCACCAATATTGATGGAATTCCTTTAGGCTATGTCACGCTCACACAGTAAGAAATTATGATCTATAAATATAAGCTTAAGCATAACCCAAAATGGACACTTTCCTGTAACAAAAAATGGAGCCGAGAGATCAGATGACCTTTATTCTTGCCAACACATGGAACTGTAAGAACACTGAGCTACTTTTCATGCCTGGACAAGTCTTGGTGAAGTCATTAAAATGCAAACAACTCTTCCTGCGATAGTGGTTGCATTTCTCCAACTAATTAAAATGACCACTTTCACAATACTGTTGTAGCCTCTGTGACTTTAAATTTGAAATTCAGAAACAATGTGTGAGAGAAGCTCTATTTTAATCAAGGTGGGTGAGTAACATCTGGACGCCATTGCCTGATAATGCTAACCATCAGAAACACTTTATAAGAACAATGGGAAGAGATGCTCTGGTCACATGGCAGACAAGGTTTCTGATATGGGTTTTGATAAAGCATATCCTGGTCAGACAGGCAGAAACATTTATGCCAACGAAAGGAAAAGATCCTGTTTAAGAACCTGCTCTTAAGCCACATGTGGGCAGAGAATCAAGTTGGCCTTGAGCTCTCTGCCTGAGGAACTGTCCAGGGCTCCGCTATTGCATCTTGACTGGAGCATAATAAGAGAAATCTGCTACTGCAACATAAAACAACAGCGAATCCGTCCTTCTGAACAACCAGAGTTTTTCTTCACTGGACAAAAAGAATTACAAGCCTGCATCATTTCAAGTCTTCACCCTAGGGAAAAGTAAGTGTAACAAAGAACTCTTAAAATCAGAAAACAAACACATCCCATTTACATCATTTTTTTCCTCAGTGTGTGTATATCTATGTGAGACTGAGCATGGATGTAGTTGCATATATCCGGGTGTTGAACAATATTAAATGTCTATCTTTCTTTTAAACTTATAAAAGCCTGTCACTTGCCTGTTCCTGACAATTAAAGCTCTCAGATCAATTTTTTTTAAAAACACATTTCTTCTGTCAGTGGATGGGTGAAAAAACAAGGGGGAGGCCTGCCTATCATCTTTATTCTGTCCATAACAGTCAACAAAATTAAAATAACCAGAATGAAATAGCAGATACCATGACAAGTCCAACCACCATCATCCACGTTTCCTAATCGGACTTGACCTTTAGAGGGAGGAACTAAAACCTGAAGTGGCTTTCTTGCCTCTGAAGAAATGTCGACAATTTATTTGTATTACAGGCCCACTTCTGACAGTGGGAAATATGGGCCTGAATTTTTCAGGCGGCAGGCGGGCTCAGCAGGAGCGGGCAGGGGCGGACACGCAGCCGATCGCCGCCCGCGATCAGCTCCGCACCATTTTATGCAGTCGGGCCAATTAGGCCCACCCAACATAATACGTGTGCCATAGCGCTCAGCACCACCTGGTGTGAGCAGGGGGGAGGAGGGAGAGTCAGGGCCAGTGCTCTTTCACGCATGCGTGCGAAAGAGTGCTTCAATTTCTGAGGCACGGAGCTGCCTCAGAGAGATTGATTCTATATTAAAATAATTAAATAAATTATTTTAAAATTTATTTAAACATATCCCCTCATGTGACTGTGTCACAGAAATGGGACATGTTTTTATATTTAGGAATTTTATTTATTTATTTAATAAAAGCTTTAGGAAACCTCATTCCGTTTTTGGATGAGGTTTCCTAAAAAATGCAAAGGCCGCTTGGCCTTTTTGCCTGCCCGCCAACCTTAAGGTTGGATGGGCAGCTTTAACAATTCCACCAATTACTTTCTTAATGCCCTTAATAGGCCGTTTACATATCAGCACGCTCCCGCCGAACGAAATATCACATGATAGCGCGATGACATTGGGACACACGCCCGACGTCATCGTGCATCATTTTACGCGTTGGCATGTCGGGCCCATCCACGCACGCCGACTGAAAAATCCTGTCCATGAAATATGAGTAACTTAGATTTTTTTTGTGGTAAAATTCAGTGTTATAATGACAAAGTGGAAAATTACCCAAGTATGGCCTGTTCAGAAAGAAAACTAGACAAATCCAATACATCCAATTACCCAACACCACCCACTCCCTCCACCTCATCAGCCAACTGTCAAAGTGCTGGAAGGCATCGTCAACAGTGTTATCAAACAGCATTTACTCAGTAATGACCTGTTCACCAATGTTTAGTTTGGGTTCTGCCAGGAACACTTGACTGCAGACCTCATTACAGTTTGGGTCCAAAATGAGCTGAATTCCAGAGATGAGGAGAAAGTTACAATTATGAGATTTATAAAGTTATCATAATTTGAGACAGTGTCTTTAAAATTAGAGTAAATTAATGAGGTCATGTGACTTGTTCTGCAGTCTGCTTGACAGTAAGTCTAGATCATTTGATTGTTACAGGCTAAATGAAGACTTGGATTCTCTTACTGAAGGGTGGGTGCCAGGTACTGATGCTTAGAGACAATATCATAGTCTCTGAATATTCCATGAATAGATCCTGATTCTCCCAAAGTCCCAGAAAGATGTTATAGGTATTGAGTTGTAAACAGTGGTGCTGTAAATTACCCATTTACTTCTAACATGAAAGGAAGTTGGGATCAAAGATAACTAAGCTGCATTTCTACTTAGATACAAAGCTAATATGCTTCCATTGCCACAGGGAGAGAGCTATTTTTGAGATTAGGTTACAGGCTTCAAATCTCAAATATATCAGACTGACAGCAGTTTGCAATTGACACTTTTACCTTGTATGGTCTGTAGCCATTGAGGGGTAAAGACAGCAAGAGATAGAAGAATCCAGGCTTGCACCTTAAGCTCTATCATTCAACATACAGAACATGGGTGGGAGCTTGTGTTCAAAATGACGACTGAGTTTGTGAGGATTTAAAGGAGGCTAAAAGATTTACCTAGTTTGGAGTTAGAGGAAGAGATCTACAGCATAATCCTCACCATAAAAGGCAGTTCTGGGATTAGAAGTTACCCATCTGGGGAAGTAAACAGGAAGCAAGGCATCACAGGTCTGATAATAATTTAGACTCATTCCTGGAGAATGAGGTGTCCACATAAGGAACAGTGTAATATATAATCATAGTGGGAGATTTCCGGTCATGCTAAAAGTTAAACGAGGAATCTTTTTTCTGTATTTTAAAAGTATAAGTTGCTTATGAAAAGAAAATAATGCTTAGTCAGTTGTGGTTTTTTAAAGTCATTTCTTGCAGCCGTTAACTGGAAGTTTGAATTTTTCTTTAAAAGCCTCATTCTCTATGGAGATTGCAACAAAATATAGCCCTTGACATGAAGGTAGCATTTGACTGAGTTTGGCATCGAGTAGCCCTATTAAAACTGATCAACGGAAATCAGGTGAAAAACTTGCCACTGGTTGAAATCATCCCTAGTACAAAAGGAAGGTGGTGTGATGGAGAGAGACCAATCATCTCAAGTTACAGGATAATATTACAAGAGTTCATCAGGGTAGTGTCCTAGGCCCAACCATCTTCAGCTGTTTCAATGACCTCCCCTCCATAAGGTCAGAAGTGGGAATGTTCTATGGTGATTGCAGTGTTCAGCACTATTAATGAATCCTCAGATACCGGGTGCATCACTGTTACTTTTTTGAGATTGACCTTCAATCGATATGAGACCTGCACTAAATTCAACTTCAAGGCCTTTGGAGAATGCAATGTGGTGAAGGTAGGAGACAATTGAAGAAAAGCAATAATGCAGTATTGCTTTTCAGTTGGGAGCTAGGTATTTAATAGAGAAATTCATTTTAATTTCCTTTGTGTACATTTATGCATAGATATAAAGACCAAGTTATAAATTCCATTTTTATAATTACGACTTCAACTTCATGTGTCTAATGTGTGTGTGTGATAGTGTGAGTGAGATGAGCAATAGAGACATTGTATTCAAACATCCAGAGCAAGTGTGTGATAATAAATAAACTCTTTTTAAAAAAAAAATCACCAAAATGCCTGCTGCAGGAAATTATTTTAAAATAGGAAAAATCACTCTCAACGTAAGATAATACACAAACCTTACACACAAACATCCTGGTTACAGACTAGAAGGGACCAAACAAATTTTGCTCATAACACTTCCCAAGGATGTGAATGATCATCTGATGGTGCTTATACTGCCCCTGCACGGCAACAGGCAAGCAGCTCTCCTCAGGGTATATACCTCAACCATGACCAACCCTGAAGTAGTCATGGATAAATTCTTTAATTGCTACTGTGGCAGAATCAGACAAGTTAAACACTCTTTGTGTTGGACAGCCGTGCAGATGTTTTGGTAGGCTTCCTGCTTGAGGTAGAGGTGATGTTTCTCCTCCAGTAGTTTCTGTATTACTTAATTGTTTTTATTGAACCAATCTTGATGCATCCGACCTCACGCCTTCTCCTCCCTCCCAGAAACATGATAGGGTCCCCCTTGTCCTCACTTATCACCCCACCAGCCTCTGCATTCAAAGGATCATCCTCCGCCATTTCCGCCAACTCCAGCATGATGCCACACACATCTTCCCTTCACCCCCACCCCCGGCGGCATTCAGTAGGGATCATTCCCTCCGGGACACCCTGGTCCACTCCTCCATCACCCCCTATTCCTCAACCTCCTCCTACGGCACCTCCCCATGCAAACAGAGCATATGCAACACCTGCCCCTTCACTTCCTCTCTCCTCACCGTCCAAGGGCCCAAACACTCCTTTCAAGTGAAGCAGCATTTCACTTGCACTTCCCTCAACTTAGACTCCTGCATTCGTTGCTCCCAATGAGGTTCCCTCTACGTTGGAGAGACCAAACGCAGACTGGGTGACCGCGTTGCAGAACACCTGTCTGTCCGCAAGCATTACCCAGACCTCCCTATTGCTTGCCATTTTAACACTCTACCCTGCTCTCTTGCCCACATGTCTGTCCTTGGCTTGCTGCGTTGTTCCAGTGAAGCTCAACACAAACTGGAGGAACAGCACCTCACTTCCGACTAGGCACTTTACAGCCTTCCGGACTGAACATTGAGTTCAACAATTTTAGATCTTGAACTCCCTCCTCCATCCCCACCCCCTTTCAGTTTCTTCCCCCCCTTTTTGTTTTTTTCAATAATTTATATAGATTTTTCTTCTCCCACCTATTTCCATTATTTTTAAATGTATTCCACCCATCGTTTATCTATACCTTTTATGCCCTTTTAGTCTTATTTCACCCAACCCCCACTAGAGCTATCTGTACCTTGCTTGTCCTGCTCTCCACGCTTAATTAGCACATTCTTTTAGATAACATCACCACCTTCAACACCTCTTTGTTCTTTTGTCTGTGACATCTTTTGGTTATCTGCTCCTATCACTGCTTGCTTGTCCCAACAACCCCCCACCCGCCAACCAGCTTATATTTCACCCCTTTCCTATTTTTATTTCGTTCTGATGAAGGGTCATGAGGACTCGAAACGTCAATTGCGCTCTTCTCCACTGATGCTGCCAGACCTGCTGAGTTTTTCCAGGTATTTCTGCTTTTGGTTTTGTTTTAAACACTCTTGTTGGCTTCAATACACGAGTTGGTACATGTCACCAGGTGTGGGAAGGGGTTGCCAGGGAAAAATGGGGTTGACAGCTATAACAACAATGGTCTCCTCATGCTGAAGCTGTGTGCTGAGCATAAGTTCTTACTCACCAACATAGTTTTCCGCCTCCCTAATCGCAACAGTCACAACATCTTGGATGCACCCCCGTTCTATATGCACTGGCATCGGATCTAATATGTCATCATCAGACAGAAGGACAAGCAGGATGTCCATGTAACAAATGGCATGTGTGGCACTGACTGACAGCTCATTCAAAGCTAAACATCAGGATCTGTCCTCATGGACTGACCTGTGCCCCCTATCCCAAGGACAAGAAGGTCCAAAAGTGTCTCAAAGCTCAAACCAACAGTTATGAAGGAAACTTTCTCAGGGTAACTAGAGAGTGGCCTATATACAGCGAATATGGACACTCAATGCATTGAGGAGGACTGGGCGACCTGAAGGGCTAGTGTACTCCACTGCTCTAGAGGCCCGTGGCCCTACCTCTCATAAACATCAAGATTGGTTCAATAACAACAATTAGATAATACAGAAACTACTGGAGGAGAAACATCACCTCTACCTCAAGCACGAAGCCTACCAAAACATCTGCACAGCTGTCCAACACAAGCTTAGAGAGATACAAAACACTTGACTGAATGAGAAAGTCAATGAACTTCAGTCATAGGCACACCACAAAGACAAAGAGATTCCATGATGCTCTGATATCTGTCTATGGGCCCCAGTCTACTGGTTTATCACCAATCCTCAATGTCAATGGGTAAACATTGCTCAGAGAAGAAGCCAAAATTTTAGAAAGATGGGCAGAGCAGTTTAACCACATCCTCAATTGATTTCCACCCAGCAATGAAGAAGCAATCAACAGGCCGCCACAGATCACCATTAACTGCTCTCTTGATGAGCCTCCCACACTGGTTGAAACACAGACTACTGTCCAGCAACAAAACTCCAGAAGCTCGTGCTATCCCAACTGAGGTCAAAGGGCTGGACGTCAATGCCTGCTCAAGAGGTTCACTGAACTCTTTCAGTCTATGTGGGAGCAAGAGTATAAGAACAGTCCACCTGTACAAATGGAAGGGAACTCATGACAATCTGAGGAATCTCACTCCTCTCCATCGCCAGCAAAATCTTTGCCGGAATACTTCTGAGATGTTGCACTAAGCGGTTCAAACAGAATCCACTGCCAGAGTCAGTGTGGTTTGCAGTTTGACAGCTCCAGGAGAAATGACAACAGAACCTGGACCTCTACACCACATTTGTTAACTGACCAAGGCCTCTTACACAGTCAGCAGTGACAGCCCTTGGAAGGTAATGGAAAAATTCATCATAATTTTTCAACAGTTCCATGAAGGCATGCTCTTATGTGACCTGGATGATAGTGAATCTGGTGACCATTTCCAGGGCTGTATGCTAGCTCCAACCCTCTGCCATGTTCTCCGATGCCTCCCAAGATGGTGATCCTGGAATCAAAATTAGATATCACGTGGACGAACAGCTGTTCAATCCAAGACAATTCCAGACAAAGACCAAGGCCTCCAAACAAATGCATCCTGCTTTGTGATTTCCTGTTTGCTGATGATGGTGCACTAGACATGCAATGCAGCATGGATTTATTCTCCAATGCATGCAATAATTTCGGCCGTACAATCAGCACAGATTTTATTCACTCATGGGATGTGGGCAATGCTGACTAGGCCAGCATTTATTGCCTATCTCTTGTTCAGACAGCATTTAAGAGTCAACCGCATTCCTATGGTTTGAAGTCACATGTAGGCTAGACCAGGTAAGAACAGTAGATTTCCTTCCCTAAAAGAACATTAGTGAACCAGATGGGTTTTTACAACAATCGGCAATGGTTTCATGGTCATCATCAGACTTTTAATTCCAGATTTTTACTGAATTCAAATTTCACCATCTGCCGTGGTGGGATTAGAACCCAGGTCCCCAAAACATTACCCTGGGTCTCTGGAATAATACCACTATGCCACCACCTCCCCATATAAGTAATGTATCAGCCTTCTCCAGGGAAACCCTATCTCAAGCTCAACATTTCAGAACCTGTCAGCAATGGATAGACTCACTTATCCCAACATCAACCTCTCCAGAGCTGTTTATATTGACAAGACACATGCAAGAATTGCCAAAGCAAAGCCTTCAGCAAACTTCTAACATCAGTCAGGGAATGAAGAGAAGTAACTCTGCCTATCAAACTGAAAGTCTAGACAGCAATTGTCCTGCCCACTCTGCTCTACACATGAGAGATTTAGCCTGAGAACCAGCATCATGCCAAAAAGTTCAACCATTTTCACTTGAGCTGCCTTCAGAAGCTTCTGAAGATCAGATGGCAGATCAGAATACCAGACACTAGGTGCTTACCCAGTCTGGTACACCATACTGAGATAGTCACAAATGAATTGGGCTGGTCATTAAGCCAGAATGCCTGACAGTTGCTTATCAAAGCGAATCGTCTATGGAGAGCTCAAGTCTGGGGTGCACTCTCATGGTAGTCAAAGGAAGTGCTTCAAGGACCTCGCCCAGGATCACTGCGCCTAGCACAACCAAATAAAATTTTTCAAAATGGTGCAGTCACCTTTGAGAGCAAGCCCATATCAGAGGCAGAGTGAAATACAAGGAGAGAAAATCACGAGCCAGCAACTTTTCCAAAACTCAATTGTTGCAGTATACTGTCCCATTTTCAGCAGAAACTTCCGGGTATAGATCAGCCTTAGCAATCACCTACGTACCCACCAGGACACTACCAAACACCCCACATATTGATCATCTTTGACTTGAAGGACAAACAAGAAAATCACCAAATATTTTGAGGTCTTACAAGAAGAATGCAGAGCACCACAGGAGAGGCCTATGACTTAATAGAGCAGCACCAGCAGAGTGCAGAAAACAAACATCATGGGAATTTGAGAAGGTGACTTCACAATAAAGGCACAGGAGGACAACATCGCAGGACCAGGCTGAGCAGTAACGATAAGCTGCAAGTAAATAATTAATCTAACCCATCTATAACATAAACGAGATCAAGTAATTAAGTCTTAAGTTTATTTTTTTTCAAGTTTAGCTGCACATCTAAAACAAAGAGGCATGGCAGAAGACCTTAGTCCTGTGGAATGCATATTCTGTGCCATGTGGGAGCTCAATGAAGCTCCTCCTGTCCTGGACAACCACAGGTGCAGGAAGGATTGTCAGCTGGAGCAGCTCACGCTCTGGGTTTCAGAGTTTGAGAAGTAGATGACATCACTGCAGTGCATCCAAGAGGCTGAAAGTGAGTGTATGCGATCGCATGTTTCAGGAGGTGGATGAACTGCAGCTTAAGAGTGGGAAGGCAGAGAGAGAGAGAATGGGTAACTGCCAGACTGACAAGGAGGACCAGGCAGTTAGTGCAGGTGCCCTTCCAAGTGCATCTCACTCTCTAACCAGCATTCAGTTTTGAATACTGGTGAGGGCAATAGTTCCTCTGGGGTGTATAGCCAGAGCCAAGTCCATTGCAACATGGGTGGCTCAGCTGTACAGTAGAGTAGGAAGAAGGTCTGAAAAACAATAGCAATAGGGGATTTAATAGTTAGGAAAACAGAGAGGTTTCTGCAGATGTAATTTGGGGATAATATGTTGCCTCCCTGGTGCCCAGGTCAAGGATGTTACCAAGTGGCTGCAGAGCATTCTGAGGGGAGGCAGAAGGGTGAGCAGCCAGAGGTCATGGCCCATATCGATACGAATAACATAGGTACAAAGAAGGATGAGGTCCTTCAGGCACACTTATGTCCAAGAGAAAATAAAAAGGAAGATCTCAAAAGTAGTAATCTCCGGATTACTCCCAGTGCCATGTGCCAGCGACTACAGAAATAGAAGATCAGAGCAGTGAATGCGTGGCTGCAGGGATGGTGCAGAAGGGAGGGCTTTACATTCCTAGGACATTGGAACTGGTTCTGGGGAGATGGGACCTGTACAAGACTGAGAGGTCACACCTCAACAGGACTGGGACCCAAGTCATGATAGGGAAGTTTGCTAGCGCTGTTCAGGTTGCCAGGGATGGGAACTTACGCAGATTCGGAAGGGAGAGTAGCAAAGCTGGAAACGGAAGGCAGGAAATTAGAAAGCAAATACAGAGAAAACAATGGCTAGCAAAAAAGAGTTGTTCGCTGATTAATGGTATATATTTCCATGCAACATATCTAGTGAATAGGAATGAACTGGGTGCACAGATAGACACTTGGAAGGAGGACATCATCGCTATTAAGTACTGAAGCATGGTTTAATGAAGGGCAGGAATGGCCATTCAACATTCCTGGTTACACAGGATAGAGAGGCATAAATAAAGAGGGGAGGTCATAATGAGAATTGAGTGCAATGCAATTCCACGTGCTTGCAATAGCATATCTGCAACATAGCAGAGTCTCAATTAATACGTAGAATTTACAATTACATTGTGCTTAAGATTTCAATATGATGTTAAAGATGCTCTACCCTTTGAAAAGAACCTCTCAAATTTCAGTTGCATTGAAGCACAATCATAATAGACTGAAAAAGATAAGAAAACTGCGCTCTCAAAAAGTGAATATTACTTATTTCATGAGTGGGCAACAAAAGTGCAATCATTGCACAGCAATCAGCTTACTCTGTCTACAATCTACGCTATTGGATAGGGTAGGAAAGTGCATGGGCTGCAGGGGGTGGGGGCAGGGGGAAGGATAAATCAGAATAAGGCACAAGAGATTAATGAGGCACAACTGTCATGGTGTAAAATCACATTTATTTTCTAACAGCTATTACAGATCTACTATCACACAGTGCTTCAGACACCAAGCTACACCTCTCCATCACCTCTCCGGACCACTCCACCACCTCAACGCGGTCAGAGCCTGGCATTCAGTATTGTATGAGTCACAAATCCATCAAGCTAAAAACTAGGAAGGCTGTTGTCCGTGGCCCTCATCATTTACTCCATCTCACTCCTGGACCATTTCCTCCGAGTGATCCTGTACAACTCTCAGCTGGGTTTCTGACAAAGGCTACTTACTGTTATGATCCCCATGGAGGCCAATAACCCAAAAATAAAGGAATCTCCAAACAACTCCGATGAAAGGAACCACTGAAAAGATTTCACTTTTTTAAAAAACTTTTACTGTGACAGTCAAACTCAAAATCAAAAACTTAAGCATGCATTAACAGAGAAATGGTTTTACAATAGAAATTACGAATTTCACTTTCAACAGTCAATATAACAGTTCTGTGACTATGTTCTGCTACACCACAAGCTGAAATTTGACCCCTCCCCTATGAACTTCTATTTGCCTTTTCTGATTGCCAAACTCTCATCTCCATAACAATGTCAAGTCACAAGTCACTTCTCAGAAATGACTTCACAGCTAGGAAATCCAATTACAAATTCCTTTCCCAGAATTGGCTCTGTTTCACTTTGGATTAAAAGGGTATCTCACAAATACAAGCTTTTTGCAAAGTGCAGAGCTCTGTAGAATTCACTACCTCAGACTGCAGTGGATGCCGGGACGCTGAATAAATTTGAGGAGATAGACAGATTTTTAATTAGTTTATGGGTTGAAAGGTTATGGGGAGAAGGTGGGAAATTGGAGTTGAGGCCGAAATTAGATCAGCCATAATCATAATGAATGGCGGGGCAGGCTCAAGGGGCTGAAGTGCCTACTCCTGCTCCTAGTTCTTATGTTCTATATCCAACCCTACCACTCATTTCTTCCAAAAACTCTCAATCATTCTTTTTCTAGGTTTAGACTCAATTAATCTGGTGCTGTCCTCACTTATTTTCCATCTTTCATCCAGTGTAAACAGTTCATGATAAGCTGCCAACCATATTATATCCTGCATCAACTCTGGTTTACATGTCACCTGTTCTCACAGTTCTGCATTTGTCTGCAAATATCTCAAATTCTCACCCTTGTTTTAATCCCTCTAGGTACTCACTCCTCCCTATCTCTCATCTCCTGCAATTTTACAACCCTCCAGGACATCAAATACTCAGTTTCACCGAATCTGACATGTGCATTTACCCTTTTACTCCCCCACCATAAATATGTTGTTTAATTTATTTATGAAGATGTTCTGATTAATATGTTGTTTGTATTATTTATGGAGAAGTTCAGAATTGTAATAGTATTTAATTGTGCTGTTTGCAGCTAGGAGGAAACTTAAGGGTTGATGCTAAAAACATGCTTGCCACAAAGCTTCTGCTTTTTGATGCCAAAACACAGACCTCAGTGTCATATGGGTGGTAAATGGTGCAAAAGTGTCGCTGGTGAATCTGGGATTTGATGGCCAGGGTACACAAAGACAAGGCGTCAGGTAGCCAGATCGCACGTAGGCAGGAGCTGATGTGCCAAATTGCACGTAGGCAAGCCTTAGGTGAGTTTAAAAGTAGGAACCTCGAGGACCTCAACACACAGGAAGAGGAGCCAGAGAAGTGAAAACATCAGAGGAAACTGAAGACAACATCACCTGTGACCAGGCAGCTTCGAGGAGCAAGGATAAAGAGCAGCTCTTCTACGATCACCTATTGTTAAGTGTTTTTGTTCAATCATTTACTTAATATATTCTGTTAACTTGTTGCATCAAGGTGATTGTGTGTTGCCTTTTTGTCTTGTCCCAAAAACTCAACTAAAGTCAGGGGCCTTAAGCCTAGGCCCCACGCTCCAGAATTCCCAAGCTAAAACCTCTGCTGCTCTAACCCCAGCCATCCTTTACAACTCTCCTTAAAAACCAACCTTTTCTGACCAAGCTTTTGGTCATGCATCCTAATCTTTACATCTTTGACTCAGCGTCTGTTTTCCTTACACCACTGTGCCTGGAAACATTTTTCCACATGATAGACATTATATAAATGGAAGTTATTGTATTGATACAGCATTTCATATAGGAACAGGTGCAGGTTATTTTACCTTTCTAGTCTGTTCCACATTCAATTTGATCATAACTAATCTGTACCTCAATCCTATTGACTCATCTTATTCCATCTCTTGATGTCCTCACCTACTAACAAAAACTGATTGCTTCAGTCTTAAAAATTTCAATAGGCCCACCATCTACAACCTTTGGGGGAGTGGTACACTACCTTTATTATGGGAAAAGTGCTCCATGATTTCACTCCAAAATGGCCTAGTTCTAATTTTATTATAGTCTACTTCTGGATTTGCCACAAGAGGCAATAGTTTGTCCATATCAATCATTTTAAAGTTCTTAATTAGATCGTCATTCAGTCTTCTAAACTCAAAGAAATACAAATTAGGTCTGTCTGATCAAGGTTCTATCCAACTAAGTGTCACTTCCTCATTGTAGAATTCAAACCCCCTTGAGATTAAAAACCAACATTCAGTTAGCCTTTTCGCCTAATCTTTATACTTGTGCACTAGTTCTCAACAATATGCCCACGAGTGCCTAAATCCTCCCACATGGTTTCTAGTCTCTCACAATTAGCAACTATTCGAATTTATCTTTCTTGCATCTGAAGTGGATGACCTCAGACTTCCCCACACTGAGTTCCATCTGTCATTGTTTTTCCCCCAATCACTTGTCCTTTTGTAACTGTGTGCACCCATCCACATAACTTACTGTGTTCTAATTCACTGTCATCTGCAAAAGTAAAATTCTATATTCCTTTACCCAAGTCATAAATCCAAGCTGAGGCCCCATAAAGATTCCCAAAAAGCAATAATTACATTTTGCCAATCGCACTCTTTGCCCCTGTCTTTTCAACGAAATATCATTCTATATCACAATGTTACATACCATTGTGTCCAATCCTCATGTTTCATAACTTCCTGTGCAGAATCTTATCAAACACCTTCAGAAAGTCAATACAGACAAGAATCATAGGCAGTTCCCGATCCACCATGCTAATGGCCTCCTCAAAAATTAAACTAGGTTCATTAGACATGATCTATCCTTCAAAAATCCATGCCAACTGTAAAATAATTTTTGAGCAAATACTCAGTGTTTCTCATGATAGTTTGCCTTAACTTAACCAACTTATTGGGGTACTTTGAGGAAGTAACATGTGCTGCAGATAAAGGGGAACGGGTATAAGTACTGTACTTCCAGAAGGCATTTGATAAATTGCTGTAAAGAGCATATATTTTTATTTCTGTTGGACTGTGGATTAAAATTACAATGGCTGCAGTTTGAAGGACATGTCTACTGGAACAGTGTGAGGGATGTTTTGAGTGTTGCTATCCTGAAACAGAACATGAAAGACAGGATGGTGCCGAGGAGGGGTCTGGTCTAATGGGGAACTGCCAGGCAACAACGATTTAATTGGCTCTTGACCAAGTGACCAGGGCTTGTGTGAGAGCAGTGCAGGAGAATAGCTCCTAGCCTGAAAGGAAAAAGACCTAAATCCTCTCTCTCGTGTGTGTGTAAGATTCCAGTAATTCTACAATAGCTTGCTGGCTTTTTCTCCTCATATCTCTATAACCTGTTCTTTCCTTGAAAACCCCTGTCAAAAGGCAAACGGGAAAATCACCATTCGAGACATTGAAAGGCAAGTGCTCAACCAGTGAATTAAAGACAAAGTGCTGGAAGACCACCTTGTGTCATCAACAAAGAACTGAAAGGAAATTGGAAGACACCGATCAAAATCAACCCATTGAATCTTATACTCATGAATTGGTGCTATTGAACCGTTTTATCCCACGCTTAAAATCCATGCTCTTGTGTCCCTTATGTGTCTTGTATGTGTGTGTGTATAGGGATTTAAGAAGGGATAGAATTTAGGTTATAGAGTTAGAAATTAGCAGTTCACATTTCTTTCTTTTGCCACTGGTTAAAGACAATTTGTTCAATAAACAGTTATTTACTTATTAAGTTTACAAACCTGGTGCTTGTATTCTATTAACCTAAGTTAAACAATTAGGTGGGTTGATCAAACTTTCACATTTGTCGTGGCTCGAGGAGCACTGGAGCTTAATATTGCAGAACACTATCCCCAGTGAGCCATGACAGTGCCGCATAAAAGGTTATTGCAGAGAATAAAAGCTCATGGTATAGGGAATAACATATTGGCATGGATAGAAGATTGGCTAGCTAACCAGGAAGCAGAGAGTAGGTATAAACGGGTCTTTTCAGGTTGGCTAGATGTAACAAGTGGCATGCCACAGGGATCAGTGCTGATACCTAAACTGTTTACAATTTATATAAATGAATTGGATAAAGGGATTGAAGGGATGGTTGCCAAATTTGCTGATGACACAAAGATAGGTTGGAAAGTAAGCTGTGAAGGGGACATAAGGAGGCTACAAAAATATATAGATAGGTTAAGTGAGTGGGCAAAGATCTGGCAAATGGACTATAATATGGGAAAATGGGAAATTATCCATTTTGGCAGGAAGAATAAAAAAAGCATATTATATAAATGGTGAGGGATTGCAGAGCTCTGAGGTGCAGAGAGATATGGGTGTCCTAGTATATGAATCACAAAAAGCTTGTATGCAAGTACAGCAAGTAATTAGGAAAGCTAATAGAATGTTATCATTTATTGCGAGGGGAATTGATTACAAAAGTAAGGAGGTTATGCTTCAGTTATACAGAGCACTAGTGAGGCCACATCTGAAGTACTGTGTACAGTATTGGTCGTCTTATTTAACAAAGGATGTAAATACATTGGAAGCAGTTCAGAGAAGGTTTACCCGACGAATGCTTGGAATAGGTGGGTAGTCTTAAGAGGAAAGGTTGGACAGACTAGGCTTGCATCCACTGGAGCTTAGAAGAGTAAGAAGCGGCTTGACTGAAACATATAAGATCCTGAGGGGGTCTTAGCAGGATGGATGTGAAGAGGATGTTTCCTCTCGTGGAAGAATCTAGAACTGGGGGGTCACTGTTTAAAAATAAGGGGCTGCCCATTTAAAACAGAGCTGAGGCAAAATTGTTTCTCTCAGAGGGCCGTGAGTCTTTGGAATTCTCTTCCTGAAAAGGTGGTGGAGGTAGATAGATTCTTGGTTAGCAAGGGGGTGATAGGTTATCAGAGGCAAGTGGGAAGCAGGTTTCAGGTTAGTATCAGATCAGTCATACCCTTATTAAAGAGCAGAGCAGGTTGGAGGGGCTGAGTGGCCTACTCCTGCTCCTTGTTTGTATGTTCCCCAGAACTGTTATGAAACTGGCAATGTGTTATTAAATGACTTCTCCCTCCTTCCCATAATAAATAACAAGGAATAAATCTGAAGCTAAATCAATGAGTGAAAGTTAGGCCTACAAAACCCACTTTCCCAAAGGTGGAAAGCTGAGGATTTGTTTTTCTAAACAACCATGCCTTATTTAACACCATTTGACGATCATTCTAGTCTCAATATAAGATTATAATATTTTACATTGAAATGTTTTAAGAACATATTTAGCATTCATATTTAAAGCATTAACCCAAACTTTGTCCTGTGTCTTTGTTTCAACAAATCAACAAATGAATTACAAAAGCAAAACACCGCACATACTGGAAATCTGAAATAAAAACAGAAAAGGCTGGAAATACAGAGCAGGTCGAGTAGTATGTGTGGAGTGAGAAACAATTAATGTTTCAAGCCAATAAGCCTTCGTCTGAATGTTCTGATGCAGGATCATCCACCTGAAACATTGGGCTGGATTTTCACCAAGTCAAGGTGACTCGGGTGCCCTTTAAAAATGGGGCCAGGACCTGACTGAAGGATTACTTAACCCATTCCCAGGGTTTCTGATATTTTGGAGTGCCTTTTAAGGGTGCAGGCTGGTTTGGTCAAAAGTCTACACCTGGCACTCCCAGCCTGGCCAACTCCAATGTGGAGATAGGCACATCGGAGTTCTCTGCAATGTTCATGGGAGTCGGGTCAGGTTTTCAATGAATCGTGATTCAAGGAACCTCAGAGATACTATGGACCATGGCCTGCATGAAGGGATCTTTTAAAAGATACGTTCAAAAGGTCCTTCCTGTGCCCCTGCCAAAGTATTCCTCCCCCACACCCCACAAACACCCTTATGTCCCCTCGTGCCCTTGATGTCAAGGTATGCCCTCAAACTCTTTAAAGCTCGTGCCTAGCTATTCCCCATACCCATCTTTATGGCCTCTCATGCCAGCTATTCCAAGCTGTGGCACTTCCATGCCCATTGGTTCTATGCAGTGCATTGTCAATGAATCCTATAGTGACAAGAGGACGTGAAAAAAGCTTTTTTTTAAAAAAGTCATTCATTCATAACTTTCCGCTATGTTTTTTTTAAAAAATCCTTATACTACAAATCAATAGAAGTGTCAATCAGCCAAAACTGCAAACGCTTGGAACCTCTTTATCTTGTATAAATAAAAACTGTGACATTGAGAGCAGAGATCAGGGAGCCAGAGCTGTGAAGTAATGGGGCTCAGGGAGTTTCAGTACTCCAATGGATTTCTGGGCTCTCAGCCAAGCCTCATTATGTATTCTTGTCTGAAAACCAGCTCTGGCTCTCTGATCTCTACTGTCAATTTCAGAATGTTTATTTAGACAAGATAGAGGTTTCAAGTGCTTGCAGTTTCAGCTATTGAAACTTTTAACATCTGGATGATTCACACTTTTATTGGGCTGTAGTAAAAGGACTTGTTTTTTAAAAAAAGTGGAAAGACTTTTTAAAGATTTTTTTTTTTTACACATCCTACTGTCACTATAGAGTTCATTGTTTCCATATAGTATATAATGGGTCAAATGGGCACGGGAATTCACAACTTGGCATAGGCAGCATGAAGGACCATGGGGAGGTGGGGTGGGAGCATAATCTGGAATAGGGGCAAGAGGGACTATGGGTGGAGGTGATGAGCTTGGCATGGGGGCCACAGCTTGTTGTAGGGACATGAAGAGCCATAGGGGTTGTTTGTGGGCATACCTTGGCATGGGAGGAGAGCCATAGGAGGCTGGTGGCAGACAAGAAGTGTATGTGAAGGGTGAGTGGGTTAAGCAGTGAGGGCCTGCTTTTATTTTAAGTGGGACAAAGTCTCACAGCACTGAGGTGGACCTTTTAAACAACCTGTATTACTACCCAGTAGCCCCTGTGGTTGCCTCCGAGCTTTTTCCCGGGTCAGCTGGCTTGACTACAGCTTACACCTGCCCCTGCACAATGAAAATCCCATCCTTGCGGGCACTTTGCCAGGAGGTGTGGGGGCCAGGCCAGGAATTTCCCCGACTCCCAATAGGCGCCTCGAGACTGAAAATCCAGGCCGTTAGCTCAATTTCTTTCTCCGTAGATGTCGTCCTGCCAAGTATTTCCAGCATTTTCTGCCCATAAATAAATTGTATGCATAAGAATAGGTTTATTAAAACTAAACACAGAAATTATCAGAGTAATTTTTAAAATATATTTTAAATCTCAACTAGAGTAACTATTACATGTTATTCTGAACAAAAATATTTCAAATACATGAAAAAAATAAAAATTAAAGAATTCATACTGCTTATCAACAAGGATTTCTGACTAGGCTATGTATTGTTTCCACTGTTCTAGGAACTCAGATCTAAAACTTTTCTCTAGGAGCGATCAAACAATAAAATTCTCAATGAAAACACACAGACAGATGGCAGTATTACAAAACACTTATAGTTTAACCTTTAAAGAACCTTTATTTGTCATTAGATATAATTAACATATCTTATGTTGTTAAAAGCATGAGTAACTCTTATTCTGTATAATGCAACTGCCAATACTGACATTTTTATGACACACAAGGTTGTTACAAACTTGTACACCACATTCATTGGCAGCACATCAGTCACAATACACAAACTCCACATTACAATGCATGTATTAATGCGAATAAATTATTTTGAAAACTGAATACAAAGATTACATGCCATTATGTCATGTGCATTGAAAGTTATAACCAGTTGCATTTCTGCTTGATCACACAAGTGGTCGTTATCTAAACACTTCACTAATTTTCTTCCTCCCTTTTGAAGCATCTGGCTACTGCTGATGTATGATTCCACTGGCCTAGTATCTCATTCAAGTGAATATTATTCACATATAAGGACAAATGGTGAAAGCGTTGGCACACCCAATGATTGAGGTGGAATCGAATTTAAGATTGACTTAGTTTTCAACTGACATTCACTTTGATAAGAATCCAAGGTGATTTTTCCTTGTCCTGTGCAGAGATTCTGAGCTAAGCCAAGTGCACTCAAACTCATGGCCTGGCTGAGATCACCTCTGGTACTGAAACAGGTCATGCATTTACCAAGAAAACCATTGGGAAAGCTTATGTTTCAAATTTAATGGACAGCCTGGGTGTGATGAGATGTGAAAAAAGACCCAGAGCGCTGCTGGGAAGCAGTATCCAACTGGCTTCAACATTTGTTACATGTTTGAGCGACAGCCACAGAGGTGTGGGAAATTTTGAGGTGCAGGAGCTCTTAAGAAAATGAGATGGCCATATCATTTCTAAGTCCACTATTATGTTGTTCTCCTATTAATCATTTTACTCCACAAATGTCAGTAAAGCTAGACTTTTTAAGTGAAAAATATTAGTGCTGATAGGCATTTTATTTTGAACCATGTGGTATTTTGAAAGATTAGTCTTTAGCATAGCTAGAATTTCATTATGCATCAAATTAATTATTTAATTCAATCCTATTAAAAATGTGAATTACAAAAGACCTCACTTACTTCTGACTGGGGGATGGTATATGGAGGAATCACTGCTTTTCTTGGTTTATCATTATAACCTAGACCTGGGTGTACAGGTCACATGTCAAAATTTGAAGATGAGGCAAGACTAGAAGTATTGTGAACTGTGAGGAGGATAGTGATAGACAGGCTGGTGGAATGGGCAGACACGTGGCAGATGAAATTTCATGTAGAGAAGTGTGAAGTGATACATCTTGGTACAAAGCACGAGGAGAGGTGACATAAAATAAAAGTTACAATTCTAAAGGAAATGCAGGAGCAGATGGATCTGGATGTATATGTGCATAAACCATTGAAGGTGGCAGGACAGATTGAGAAAGCAGTTAATAAATTACGCTGAATCCTGTGTTTTATACATAGGGGCACAGAGTACAAATGCAAGTTATGAACCTCCATAAAACACTGGTTCAGCCTCAACGGGAAGGATGTGAAGAATTTAGAAAGAGTGCAAACAAGCTTTACAAGAATGGTTCCGAGGATGAGACACTTCAGATATGTAGATAGATTGGCAGAGCTGGGGTTGTTTTCCTTGAAGAAGGGAAGGTTGAGAGGAAGTTTGTTAGATATGTTCAAAATCATGTGGGGTCTGGAAAAGTCTGGGAAGAGCATCCTGCAGTCAGCATTGCTGTGTAGTAGTCTGGGAAGAGTGTCTTGCAGTCAGCATCACAGTCTGCACTGCAGGTCTGCTTTGGGAGTTCAGTGAGGAGGGAACGAGGTGATCCTTTGAGTACCGTGAGTACAGACGGGTAAGTATTTACCACTTTTATCGCTTATAGTTTTTAAGGTCTTATTTTGTGGTTCATCGCTTGTAAGGGCTATATTCTGTAACAACGAGGAGCAGGATAGAAGGGCCCTAGAGGAATTGATATTATTTGATATGAAGTATCTTCCAAAAGGTTTAATTTAATTTAAAGGGGTAAGTCATGATAGGAGAGCTCAAAGCCGTGGTGCACTCCTCCTGCTTTATGTGAGAAGCCGGGAACATTTCCAGTGCCCGGGGCCAGCATGTCTGTGGGAAGCGTCTCCAGCTGCAGCTCCTGGAAGCCCTGGTTTTGGTGCTGGAGCGGAGGCTATGAACATTGTGGAACATCCACGAGGCAGAGAGTATTCTGGATAGCACGCATAGAGCGGTAGTCACACCGCAGGCTAAGAGTCTACAGGCAGGAAGGGAATGGATGACCACCAGGCAGAGCAATAGGACTAGGCAGGCAGTGCAGGAATCTCCTGTGGCTATTCCCCTGCAAAACAGATATACCGCTTTGAATACTGTTAAGGGGAATGGCCTCTCAGGGGAAAGCAGCAACAGCCAAATTCGTTGCATCACGGTTGGCTCTGCTGCACAGGGGAGGAGTAAAAAGTGTGGGAATGCAATAGTTATAGGGGATTCAATTATAAGTGGAATAGATAGGCATTTCTGTGGCTGCAAACGAGACTCCAGGATGGTATGTTGCCTCCCTGGTGCTAGGGTCAAGGATGTCTCAGAGCAGCTACAGGACATTTTGAAGGAGGAGGATGAACAGCCAGTGGTCGTGGTACACATTGGTACACAAACGACATAAGTACAACAAGGGATAAGGTCCTAAAAACAGAATATAGCGAGTTAGAAAGTAAGTTGAAAAGTAGGACCTCAATAGGTAGTGATCTCAGGATTACTACCAGCGCCACGTGCTAGTCAGAGTAGAAGTAGCAGGATATATTGGATGAATACATGGCTGAAGAGGTGGTGTGGCGGGGGGGGAGGGTTTCAGATTCCTGGGACATTGGGACCAGTTCTGGGGGAGGTGGAACCAGTACAAACTGGACAGGTCACACCTGGGCAGGACCGGGACTGACGTCCTGGGGGAATACTTGCTAGAGCGGTTAGGGAAGGTTTAAACTAAAATGGCAGGGAGAAGGGAACCAATGCAAGGAGTCAGAGGAGGGGGAATTAAGGACAAGAACAAAAGGCAGAAAGGGGAATAAGAAAAGTGATAGGCAGAGAAATCAAGGCCAATAATCAAACAGGGCCTCAGTGAAAACTAGTGGGAATGGGACAGGTAATGTTAAAAAGACAAGCCTTAAGGCTTTGTGTCTTAACGCGAGGAGCATTTGAAGTAAAGTGGTAGTTAACCGCGCAAATAGATGTAAATAGGTATGATATAATCGGGATTACAGAGACATGGCTGCAGGGTGACCAGGGATGGGAACTGAACATCCAGAGATATTCAGTGTTTAGGAAAGACAGACAAAAAGGGAAAGGCTGTGGAGTTGCATTGCTGGTTAAAAAGGAAATTAACGCAATAGTGAGGAAAGGTATTAGCTCCAACGATGTGGAATTTTTATGGGTAGAGCTGAGAAACACTAAGGGGCAAAAAACATTAGTGGGGGTTGTATACAGACCCCCAAACTGTAGAGGTGATGTTGGGAATGGCATTCAACAGAACTTAGAGATGCATGTAATAAAGGAACATCTGTAAGTAAGGGTGATTTTAATCTGCATATAGATTGGGCAAATCAAATTAGTAACAATACCGTAGAGGAGGAATTCCTGGAGTATATACGGGATGTTTTTCTGGACCAATATGTTGAGAAACCAACTAGAGAATAGGCCATCCCAGACTGGGTATTGTGAAATGGGAAAGGAATAATTGGCAATCTAGTTGTGCGAGGCCCCTTGGGGATGAGCGACCATATCATAGAATTCTTCATCAAGCTGGAGAGTGATGTGGTTGATTCTGATACTAGAGGCCTGAATCTTAATAAAGGAAACTATGATGGTATGAGGCATGAGTTGGCTATGGTGGATTGTGAAACATTACTTAAAGGAATGGTGGATAGGGAATGGCAAGCATTCAAAAAACGCATGGGTGAACCGCAACAATTATTTATTCCTGTCTGGCACAGAAGTAAAACAGGAAAGGTGGCCAAGCCATGGGCTTACAACGTAAATTAGAGATAGCATTAGATCCAAGGAAGAGGCATACAAATTGGCTTTAAAAAAAGACCTGAGGATTGGGAGCAGTTTAGAATTCAGTAAAGGAGGACCAAGGGATGAATTAAGAAGGGGATAATACTGTACGAGAGTAAGCTTGCGGGGAACATAAAAACTGACTGTAAAAGTTTCTATAGGTATGTGACGAGAAAAAGATTAGTGAAGACAAATGTAGGTTCCTTACAGTCGGAAACAGGGGAATTTATAATGGGGAACAAAGAAATGGCTGACCAACCAAATACATACTTTCTGTCTTCTCAAAGGAGGACACAAATATCATACCAGAAATGTTGGGGGGGACAGGGTTTAGTGAGAGGGAGGAACTGAAAGAAATCCGTATTAGTAGGGAAATGGTGTTGGGGAAATTGAAGGGACTGAAGGCCGAAAAATCCCCAGGGCCTGATAATCTACATCCCAGAGTACTTAAGGAAGTGGCCCGAGAAATAGTTGATGCATTGTGGTCATTTTCTGAGATTCTATAGGCTCTGGAACAGTTCCTGCAGATTGGAAGGTAGCCAATGTAACCACACTATTTAAAAAGAGAGGTAGAGAGAAAACAGGGAATTATAGACCAGTCAGCCTGACTTCGGTAGTGCGGAAAATTCTAGAATCCATTATAAAAGATTTAATAGCTAAGCACGTGGAAAACAGTGGCAGAATCGGACAGAATCAGCATGGATTTATGAAAGGGAAATCATGCTTGACAAATCTACTGGAATTTTTTGAGGATGTAACAAGTAGAGTTGATGAGGGGGAGCCAGTAATGTGGTTTATTTGGACTTTCAGAAGGCTTTCAACAAGTCCCACATAAGAGATAAGCATGTAAAATTAAAGCGCATGGAATTGGGGGTAGTGTATTGAGATGGATAGAAAACTGGTTGGCAGACAGGAAACAAAGAGTAGGAATAAACGGGTCGTTTTCCGAATGGCAGGCAGTGACTAGTGGGGTACCACAGCGATCGGTGCTGGGACCCCAGTTATTCACAATATACATTAATGATTTAGATGAGGGAACTAAAAGTAATATCTCAAAATTTGCAGATGACACAAAGCTGGGTGGGAGGGTGAGCTGTGAGGAGGATGCAGAGATGCTTCAGTGTGATTTGGACAAGTTGAGTGAGTGGGCAAATGCATGGCAAACGCATTATAATGTGAATAAATGTGAGGTTATCCACTTTGGTAGCAAAAACAGGAAAGCAGATTATTATCTGAATGGCTATAAATTGAGAGAGGGGAATGTACGAGACCTGGGTGTCCTCGTACACCAGTCGCTAAAGGTAAGCATGCAGGTGCAGCAGGTGGTAAAGGCGGCAGATGGTATGTCCACTTTCATAGCCAGAGGGTTCAAGTACAGGAGCAGGGATGTCTTGCTGCAATTATACAAGGCCTTGGTGAGACCACACCTAGAATATTGTGTGCAGTTTTGGTCTCCTTATCTGAGGAAGGATGTTCTTGCTATGGAGGGTGTGCAGCGAAGGTTTACCAGACTGACTCCTGGGATGGCGGGACTGACATATGAGGAGAGATTGAGTCGGTTAGGAATATATTCGCTGGAGTTCAGAAGAATGAGAGGAGATCTCATAGAAACCTATAAAATTCTAACAGGACTAGACAGGGTAGATGCAGGAAGGATGTTCCTGATGGTGGGGGAGTCCAGAACCAAGGGTCACAATCTGAGGATACGGGGCAGACCATTTAGGACTGAGAAGAGGAGAAATTTCTTCACCCAGAGAGTGGTGGGCCTGTGGAATTCGCTACCACAGAAAGTGGTGGAGACAGATTCAATTGAAGTTTTCAAAAGGGAACTGGATAATTGTCTGAAAAGATTTTACTGGGCTGTAGGGAACAGGTCAAGGAGTGGGATTAGCTTAGAACAAAAACAGAATTACCTGGAAAAACTCAGCAGGTCTGGCAGCATCGGCGGAGAAGAAAAGAGTTGACGTTTCGAGTCCTCATGACCCTTCGACAGAACTTGAGTTCGAGTCCAGGAAAGAGCTGAAATATAAGCTGGTTTAAGGTGTGTGTGTGGGGGGCGGAGAGATAGAGAGACAGAGAGGTGGAGGGGGTTGGTGTGGTTGTAGCGACAAACAAGCAGTGATAGAAGCAGATCATCAAAAGATGTCAACAACAATAGTACAATAGAACACATAGGTGTTAAAGTTAAAAGTTGGTGATATTATCTAAACGAATGTGCTAATTAAGAATGGATGGTAGGGCACTCAAGGTATAGCTCTAGTGGGTTTTTTTTTTATTTTATATAAAAAAAACCCACTAGAGCTATACCTTGAGTGCCCTACCATCCATTCTTAATTAGCACATTCGTTTAGATAATATCACCAACTTTAACTTTAACACCTATGTGTTCTATTGTACTATTGTTGTTGACATCTTTTGATGATCTGCTTCTATCACTGCTTGTTTGTCGCTACAACCACACCAACCCCCTCCACCTCTCTGTCTCTCTATCTCTCCGCCCCCCACACACACACCTTAAACCAGCTTATATTTCAGCTCTTTCCTGGACTCGAACTCAAGTTCTGTCGAAGGGTCATGAGGACTCGAAACGTCAACTCTTTTCTTCTCCGCCGATGCTGCCAGACCTGCTGAGTTTTTCCAGGTAATTCTGTTTTTGTTTTGGATTTCCAGCATCCGCAGTTTTTTTGTTTTTATCTCTGGGATTAGCTTAGATCCTGTTCTAGAGAACTGACACAAAGACAATGTACTGAATGGACTCCTGCTGTGATAACAATTCTATGATTCTAACATCGATACTTTCAAGGAAGCTGATAAACAAGTGGAACAAAGAAGCTGAAGGTTACCCCGATAGTGTGATCAAGAAGGGTGGGAGAAGGCTTGTGTGGAACATAAACACCAAGATGGATGAATTAGACCAAGTGGCCTGTTTCTGTGCTGTAAATCTCGTGTAAAGCTGACAGCCGGGAATACAAACAGTATACCACATCACAATGGCATCTCACATCCTCAGGCCAGCACAGCCAAGGAATTAATGTGAATTGCGAGCCCTCTCCCTCACCCGCTCCCCCAGATCCTCTCCCTACCTCGCCCGGTCCCCCCATGCCCTCTCACTCCCCCTCTCCCTCTCCCAGCCTGAGTCCACTCTCTCCCTAACCCTCGCCACAAGCGCCCTCTCCCCCCACTGCTGCCATTTCCCTCCCCCACCCCCTCTGCCTCCCTCTCCCTCCCCTCCTTTCTCCCCACCTCCCTCTCCCCCCTTTCTCCTCGTCTCCCTCCCGCCCTCCTCCCCGCCTCCCTCTCCCACGTCCACCTCCCTGGCCCTGTCCCACATCCTCTCCCTCTCCCATACCCCACACCCTCTCCCTATCCCCAACCCTTCCCTCACCTCCCACACCCACTCCCTCCCACCGCCTCTCCCACACCTTCTCCCTCCCCTCCTGCTCCTCCGCCCCACCCTCCCTCCCCCGCTGCCTCCGCCCCACCCTCCCTCCCCCGCTGCCTCCCACCCCCTCACTCAGACTCCCCCTGCTCTTCCCCCCCACACCCTCCTCTCCCCCTCCCTCCCTCTCCCTCTCCCGCTACCCCTCCCTCCCCCCCTCCCACTCCCGCTCCCCCTCCCCCTCCCCACTTGCATACCCATCACACCCTCCCTGCCTCCCCTCACTCCCCGGCCACCTGCTTCGTTCTCCCTCTCGCTCCTCGGCCTCCCGCCTCATTCTCCCTCTTGCTCCCCCGCCTCTTTCTCCCACCCGCTCCCCCGCCACCCACCTCATTCTCCCTCTTGCTCCAGTCACTCAGTCACTCACTCAGCTGCCAGTGGGCTCCTCTGCCCCAGCTGCCTCGCAAGGGTCCTGCACCACTGCTCCAGCTGCCATGCGCTCCGGGTCCCGAAATTCAGTTTCAATACTTACCTTCCCAGTCTTTGCTGCTAGCCCCATCAAAAGCTGGATTCTCCCTGATTTGTTGCTGATCCAGCCTGTGATTGGATCTGAGCAGCTTTACAACCTTTTTCAACTATCATTCACTTGAATGTCCAGGTTTGGCTGGCCGCATTGATTTCAAACAGACTTGTAAATTCAAAGATGCTGGAGCAGCGCTCCGGTATGCTCCGGCAGCACTACACCACTGGACAGCCACTTCCCATTATCGTCCACTGTCAAATAAGTTACTATTTGAAGATGAAACAGAAAATGCTGGAGACACTTTACAGATAAGTGGAGATTTCAATTGTAAGCACTTTGTCAGAACTGTTCACTCCACCTGAAATATTAATTAATTTGCTCTCTCGCCAGATGCTGACTGACCTACAAAAAGTTCTCCAGCATTTTCTATCTTTAATTCCCATCTTCAGCATCTACATTTCTCTTTTTGGTTTTTATGTGTTTAGTCCTTTTATTGAGTAAATGTCATCATAGTAATCAAACAAGAGGATGGTGCACTGTTCAGTGGTCACATACATATCTAAGAAGTACCATTTGGAGTCCAAATATCCTAAAACAATTGTGGTTTTAAGCTGACAGTTTTGCAAAATAAATTTTGCAAGCACTTATGTTAATTGACTCCCTTTCCTCTCCAACATCCCCGAGTACGTTGTCAACTCCGTGCTCATTTCTAGCCCAATCTTTAACAATGTCATCCTCCTCCACTGGCAGAACTGATTCCATTCCTATATGCATGAATGAAGTCAGTGAATCTCTAGCACAGCTTCTCCACCTTGCTCTGCACTGTTATCAAAGTCCATCCACCAACCTCAAAAGGATCCCCCCTTAACACACTCTCTTCTTTACCAATACATTGTCATTTAGTAATATAATCCACTGGAACATGGCCAACTTCCATGTGTATGTTCATGAAATTTAGTTTTCTCTCTCTCTCTCTCTCTCAACCACTTCTCCCAATCTCACAATTATTTCTGTATTCTCTGCTTCCAAGTGAATTGCAATTTCCTTCAATTAAACTTTGGGAAGACTGAAGTCCATTGTATTAGGCACCTGTTATAAACTCTGATCCCTTACCACTGATGCTATCCCCCTCCCTGACTAGTTTTTTAAAATTAAATCTGCGCAGAAGTTCAGTGTCATATTCAAACTTGAAATGTACTTCAAGCCCAAGATCCTCTCCAATCACTATATCACATATTTCTACCTACAAGACACTGCCTTGTCTCTGTCCCACCTTAGCCACAAACACACCCCTGCCCAGCCCCCCACCCATATATTGTATTCTTAGAATCAAAAATGATATAGGTGGGTGAGTGGGTGGGAATGAGATGGGATAAGAGCAGGGAAACTAAAATCTGCTGGATAGACAGGATCTAATTTCTAAACTGCTGCAGAGCTGCACAAAGAGAAGTGCGAGTTTGCAGAAAACTTGGAAGTTACATAAATACAACATAATAATTGTGGATGCATAGTCATGCTTTTGAGCCAAGTGATTTTTGGAAACCATTGCACCTGACAGCAGGCATGAGCCAGGTAATTATAAACACGAACTTCACATTCTAAAAGCTACTTGTGTAATCCAAACTCTCACCTTTGTCAGTTGGGTACTGCCAACAGAAAATGGCCAGTCACAGAGTTGTCAGATTTGGGGAAATGTTAAGAGTGACATCTATGATCAAGAAGCCTTAAACATTTGGAGTTGTATTTATATATGAGTGACATGTGATAGCACAATTTTTTTCTTTTAAAGCAAACTGAGTGATTGTCTCTCTGAACACCTGAGACTCGGCAGATCTATGTTTCAAAGGTATCTGAACAGTGGAAATTTCTCAATGACATTTATCTGAGAGCACGGTGGACACATATAGTCTATACCTCGCTGGGAAAAGTGACCAAACATCATCAATTTTCTTTCCTATCTTGATGTAACATAACCAGATCAAACTTGAATACTGTGACCTTTGCATCCTAATACCTATAGTTGATTTTTCTTTTACAACCTAATATGGACCCCAAATTATCATTTGGTCAATGTCATTTTGGTGTACACACATGCACAGACTATTTGAACATATGGGGAAATGATGCACTGAGAAAGAAATGTCTCAATAATGCATCATAATAAAGCAGACTGATCCTCCTATCCATTACTGCTTTCACCTTATTAAAAAAATGCACTAAAAAGTTATCTGAAAACATTTCACTTTGCTGCTTTATGCAAGGTAGTATGGAATATCTAATCTGCTCCACCTAAGTTCTGTCCTCTGACAGAAATCTGCAGCAAGAACCACTATAACTCCCACAATTACATTGTGATTCTTATGCATATTCAGAAACTCTTGTTTATATAAGTTTGCATCAAAAGAAGCTGCTGAATGGTAGATATTTCTACAATTTATTGACTTGAAAATGTGAAAAATGTATTGTACTGTTGAAAAACCACCCACTGTATGGTCAGCTAAAAGGTTTATTCTGCCAGCTAGTTCCTATTTGAAATTCCCAGTTATACCGTTAAAAAGGCGGCAGCCTGTCTTGACATAACAGCTCCTAAAATGTACCACTTACCCTAACTGATTTAAGCAACATTGTCGTGGGCCTGTTTATAGAAGAGTACAAAGGCATGCAGGAACCAGCTCTATTGAACTAAGCATTATTTTTCCTAGGGTTTCTGGGACTCATTCCCCATTGCAATTCCTCAGAGCTGTATAGCTAGAATGCCAGGAAATTCCTCACCTGACCAGTGAGAGCAAGAATCGCATGGTCATCTCACTTGCTGCCCTGGGAAGTGGGACACATTCTTTCAGACAAAGGCACTAGATTTTCTTGGATAACCTGGGATAGTATTATTGCCATCTCTCAGGCAACAAGTCCACAATGAGTTCCCAGTGTCCTGGGTCGGTTGCCAGATTCTCAATAAAGTTCTCTTTCTGTTTCACTCCTTCTCCTCCTCAGTTTCACCCTTACAATCACACTCTTGTTTCAAGACTTTCAAAATCCAAGCTTGCCGTCACCAAATCAATTATGTTTTTATTTACTTCTCTGTTACTGTTTCCAAGTTTGGAGAGTGCTGCATTATGGGCCTTGGCCCTTTGCCTTCCTTCCTCAATAGGAAAGGTTAAAGCCAGGTTTAAGTTGTCTCTCGATTCAACAAAGGACCAAAAGTGAACAGTGTCCGTCCATTGCCAAGGCAGGAACACAATTCAATTACGTCCAAAAGAAAAATGAAAAGCAATGAAACAACATGCTCAGTTAGCAGAAATAAAAACACAACTAGTGACAATTAAATAAGCTGTGTTTGAATCAAACCAAATGTGGCTTTCGTCTATTTGCATACAGGAATGCACTCGCATCTGACAGTAATTACCCCAGTAAAAGATGACTGAGCTGAAAACTAATTAAACGTCCAAACATTAACATTGGAAAACATTTGGAATGATTTTTCCAGATGGTCTGAGATTTGGGAGTCAACAATTGAAATCCCTCTCAAATAGTCTCTGGTAAACATCTCGTGCCATTGTGGAGCAGTCTCGGATAGGAATGGAAAACATCCATGGGAGGAGAGATATGAATCCTTCCCTAAACATCCATGTTGCACAACAATTTGAACAACCTGTGGGTCCGAAAGCCAGAACAAATCAAACAACAGCAAAACAGCATCCACTGGGGCAGGAAGGGATCATTACGACAGCAATCACATCCTATATTTCACTGTATAGTTCATGATTGCTAACAAAAATACATAATAAAGATTGCTGTAAAAAGTCAATGCCATTCAAAACAGAATAAAATTACACCTTTTTGTAAATCAAACTTCATTAAAAAAGTTGATCATTTCACTTTCAACATAACTCATGATTTTTTAAAAAAGGGAAATTATCTCCAATGAGAATTCTTTCCTTATCTCCTCATACCTCATCGATCAAGAACAGTGTATCTCTAACCTGTGCCATTGCATTCCTAAATTCAATCATTCCCATCCATTCATCTACTAATAGTAAGCACAATTAAGAATTTGCATGGGGGGTTTTACAGCAATGCTGTTCCTAAAATGTTGTTGCTTTGTGTTATAGATGTTTGGACTTCCACCATACGACCACACATTTAAAAGCTGGCTACTCTCATGCAGATAACAGCAACATCAATATAAACACCCATATCATTAACCAAAAATGGAAAATATTCAACATAAAAAATGTACTGTAAACAGACTTTTTTCTTATTCCAAAATATTCCCAAGTGATGCAAGAATTCATATCCTTTTATTTGAAACAACACAAAGCACAAGTGAAGGAAATTTAATTAATTTCCAATGGGCCAGTGCTTAATGTAAGTCAGGAAATGGCAGAAAACAATGCTAGTTTTTAAAGAATTTAGAGGAGAACCAACTTCAATGAAAATGTTAGTAGAATATTTGTTATTTGCATCACAACACTATCATTTTAAGCAAGTTATGTCATCAGCATGACCAAAATGATTCACTGTTCTAAGAGAACCACTATCAATTGTATTTGTGCTATATCATATCCAAACTCTCAAACTGTTTACAGACTCAAAGAAAACAATGACTTTTTTGATATGATATATTGCTCTTTGCCATTCTGCATCAGCAATGAGACAATTCAATAGCTCATCTTAAAAAATTGACTTACGCTACCAACTGAGCCAGGGCGGACATTTATGTATTCTACCTGCGTACCATTTTGTATTTTTCTACCTTTCCAACAAATAAAGTTTGCTAAATAATTTCTGCCTGAAGGAACCATCCCTTTCAAAAATTATTGATAAGTTATTCATTGCTTAGTTCAAATATTTAACATTGTTGAATAACAAAAAGTTAACATAAAGCAACGGGTCACCCAAATTGAAGGTTAAAGCTCACATTCTAATACCACAATAATTCAAGAGAAAATGAAATCTAAGGACGCCAATATATAATTCAAGAATATGAATAAAACAAGACAAAGCTCTGAAGAAGGGTCACACAGACTTAAAACGTCGACTGTATTTCTCTCTCCACAGAGCTGAGCTTTTACAGCATTTTCTGTTTTTGTTTAAGATAAAGTGTCCAACTGCAACCAATATTTAACTTAGTTTTCAGAAACTGAATCCAAACTAAGCATAGCTTTATGGTGATTTGCAAATCTGCTGGTAGCAGAGTTATCCAGCTCTTCAATCTCTCCCAATGCTAAGCTTTGGAGTGACAGGATCCCCATAGCTTGTGCGTAGACAGAATCCATGTACAACTTCAGACAAGTCCTTCTCTACTTTCTCTTACAACCTGAATTGAGAGCTTCCTCAAGGTGTAACTTCCAGCAGCCAACCAAAAACACCCTAAAAACTTCACATTTCAAACACTTGGCTGGATGCTGTAACTGTGTCATTCAATACATCACAGAGTTTGCTTATTATATATCCATACAATGTGACCATTTAGCAGACACAAAGAAAATGCACACGTATTATGTTACCACTGTTTGCACAAACCTCCAATTTTTAAGTACAGCACCAAGGCTAGGGTTGCTACTCTTATTTCAAATAATTAATACTCTAAGTGCTGTCAGAGGGAATTGCTAGCCAATATATTACGATCCTATTAGGGACCATTAATGTTTGAAGAGAAATTCAAATACCCAGTGATTAACCAAAAGAACTATGCCACAGGGTTTCATTTTTTTTAAACAAAAACAAGCTTTACTGTGTGTGTGTGTGTGTGTGTGTGTGTGTGTGTATATATATATATATATATATATATATATATATGTATATGAATTAAATAAAGCAAGTGCTATTAACTTAACACTGTAACTTATAACTACATATGCTATGACACCAGTTCTACTTTTTTACTACCCCGCACCAGCACCTCCATCCCCCACACAAGTTCCCTCACACATTACAAGAATCTTGAAGGGTCATTCACATTTCCTTGTACCAATGCAAAGGTATACCACAGCTATCTGCATCTCACTTTGATTTCTTCTCAGTGTTCCAGCCATTCTCGGAGGTATGAAATTTCATGAGGAGCCTTCCATTAGTTTTTGGCTTAGCGATCGCCCAATTTTCTTCACGGCCATGGACTCTCCAGCTCAAGCATGAGCTTCACTGCCTTCTTGCTAAGGGATTTAAACATCAGGGACACCCTTGATCCCAAATGGCCCTCTATGTTCCCACAGCTTCTGTACAGCTACTGGTCCCACAGCTGATTCCCAACTCCTGGAGGATGCTTTCTGTCTGCCTGTTCCAAGCTGACTGACTGACTGCTTGTTTCTGTGAGCAAGCACACACACATAAACATTAAGGAAAGGAACATTCTAACCCCATCGTGCATCTCCATGACAACATGGCATACCTGGGATGTTCCAAATAGAAATGTAGCTCCGAACTGTAATTAAATCCAAGCTTGTTTGATTTGGATTCACACTAGGTTGTTCATCAGTTTCTCTAATGATCTTCTCTCCAGACTTGCTGGTCCTTATTAAGGAATTCCTTTTGTTTACAAGTTGGTTTTACCTTCTTTTGAACTGGGAATTACATGCTTCAATAATAGATTTAAACGATCTAATTGTAAACCTTCAGGCTCCATTATGAAGCTAAGAAAAAAACCCTATTATTTATTGCTTTTAAACCTCTACCTCTGACCTGGTGAGATAAACCTAGGTTACTCTGAACTGTAATTAACTCCAAGCTAGTTTAATTTGCATTCACATGAGGGTTTCTCAGTCAGATGTTTCCATTTATTTAACATTTCACACTGTAATTCCTAAAACTATAAGCTATATTCCAAAACATGAGTTATGAACCAGATATTCACAACAAATAACTGAGAGGTCCATAAAATATCACAAACTGCAAGAAAAGTTTGCACTTAAGTTCAGCCTTTCCATTTCTTTCCATTACCATTGACACCATATGTTTTATGTAAAACAATAATGTGGTACTTCTAAATTTTGCATATAGAAAGCAAGGCTTTCACACATGGCTGGACTGTAAAGGTGTCGGTGGCACCAGATACAAACAAGAGAAAGTTCAATCAAGCAACATGGTATTAAGATTATTTTGTGCATAGTGAAATGAAAGATCTTATATTTGAGGTGTTTGGTCCATTGAGCTGAAAATGAGTTTCCCAGCTACCTGCTTTAGCTACTATAACATTCCTTTCATATCCAATAAAATTCAGAATGCAAGTTCAAGGCAGTAGCTCCACTGCATAAGTCACCATGAAAATAATTCATTCTTAATGCGCAATGGAATATAAGAACAGAGTTAGGCCTTTCAGTCCCTCAAGCTGATTCCACCAGGCAGTCAGATCCTAGCTGATTGGTACCTCAATTCCATTTACTCATTTTTGCAGTTGCAAAGATTGCTTATGATTACCACTCAGATCACACATTTTTCAGCAATTCCAAAGCAAGTTCCAGGCTACGGTACACATACACATGCAATAAAGGACAACATACATGTTCATGCACAATCATACAAAAGCCATCAGTGAAATAAAAACTTGAGAAAAAAGTTCCCAGAACATATTAATTGCTTGCTATGCAATTTGCAAACCTCACAACATGACACACTGGTGTTCTAAGGTGCCTTCAAGCTAGAAGTGATTCAAAACCCCTAACTCCTCCTACTGTGATACACTACAATCTGATTGCAGACTTATACTGGCATTTTTGTTTCACTAAAGTGGTAAAACACCACAAAATAGCAATATAAAAATTACAGGAAAAATATTTTACACAAGTATGCTTCTAATACCTCTTGGGCCTGATTTCAGCTCTTTCTTTGCTCATTAAATTCACAACAGTCAAAAAGACTTGATAACTAACATTTCCGTGGAAAAAAAAGAACTTAATACTTAAACTTCCTACTTAAAATAAATCCAGAAATTTATATCAAATATTCCATTCAAAGCTGAAGCACTTTTATTGATTCAAGCATGAACAGAACAGAACCGAGGTTTTCATTTGTTTGGCTAGCTTTACTTTTGATTAAAATTTTTTACAAAGAGCATTTTTATACCATCATAGAATGGTCACAGCACAAAATGGTCATTGGATCTGTCGTGTCTGTGCCAGCTTTCTGCTTGAGCAACTGTGTCATAGCCCCATTACCCACCTTTTCCCTGCAAATTATTTCTCTGCAGATAATTATCCAATTCCCTTTTGAAAGCCACAATTGAACCTGCATCCAGCACACTCAGTCAGTGCACTCCAAATCCTAATGTCATGAAGAGATATTAATGTCTATAATGTTATTAGAAATTATTTTTAAAATTGAGTTGTAGTGGGGTCTGTGTCTATGTGTTTGACTTGTGTCTCAATTGGATTAAAGCCAGCTAGTCTGGGTGCTTTGATATATAGTTTGAGGTGCTAATTGGGTAAACAGTAAAGGCAGTTAAAAGATAAGGTGTACATTTGCATTTGTTGAATAAAGCATTCAAGAATGGAGTAAAATCTTGCACCTAGCTGGGAGATGCCAAACAATGTGTTTATATTACTAATAAAATTAGTAGGATGAAAATGTTATTGTTAAAAGATGTGGAGTTAAAAGTCTAAGTGATACCATGGAAAACTTACAATTCAAAGGGGAAGCTAGGTATAAAGAGGGAAAGGAGATTTTGTGTAAGGCATTTAAGATCTAACCAGCCTGTAAGCCATCGAATCTGTCTGCAAAGGAACCAAACTGTAAGGAACCTCATTTTGAATTCATAAGGTCAAATGAGCCTTGCCTGGTGTCTGTTTAAAGTCTATGAGTTACCGTTACCTTGGTGGAGATTTACCTGGGAGTGATTAATTTGGGGATTTGTTTAAAAGTTATTGTGGTAGACATGTGTATGTGTATAATTTGTTGCAAATTAATAAATGTTTAATTTAGTTTTATATAAAAAACCTCTCGAGGTTCAATGGCCTTATTCCTGAATTCAGAGCTGCATCTCAAACATACCAATTGAAAATATAGGTTATGACAGTTGTTTCAAGTTTCCCTCTGAGATTTAAACAACTCAGCCTTTATCAACTGCTGCATCATAACACTAAATACGCGCTGTATGAAAAGATCTTTCACATCTTGCTGTTGTTTCTATTGCCAATCATCTTAAACTGATATCCTCTGGTTCTCAATCCTTCTGTCAACAGGAACAGTCTCTCCCTATGTACTCTGCCTAGACCTCGAATGATGTTGAGTACCTCTATCGAACCTCTTCTCAACCTTCTCTTTTGTCAAGAGAACAACCTCAGCTTCTCTGAGCTAACCACATAACTGCGGTCCATCATCCTATTTCACTACGAAAATTAAATAAATAACTAGCAACTTAGCGGTGAATGAGGTTGTAGCAACTGACATGAAGGTGCGACACATCTGCTGAAAAAGTAGCAAATAGAAAACCAACTAGTGCCATTTGCACAGTATTTCCAGCAAGAAACAGCCATTCAGCCCATCTGCTCCATGCTGGTGTCTCTGCTCCACACTAGCCTCCTCCCACCCCCTATCAGCATATCCTTCTATTCCTTTTTCCCTCATGTGTTTATCCAGCTTCCCCCTTAAATGTATCAATACTATTTACCTCAGCCACTCCCTGTGGGAGCGAGTTCCACATTCTCTCCACTCCCTGGGTAAAGGAGTTTTTCCTGAATTTCCCCATTGGATTATTAATGACTGTCTTACATTGATGGCCCCGAGTTCTGGTCATGTCTCTTCCCAAGCCCACACCCCCACCGACCTGGCTACATGAAGTATTATTCTCTGTATGCCTGCTAAGAAAGCTCCTCTTCATTTTAAAGATCTCTATAGATTGCCCTTCAGCTTGTTCCTTTTTTTTTAAAAGAGAAAACAGCTCCAGCCTGTTCATTCCTTCCTGACTGGTAAAAACCTCTCAGTTCTGGGATCATCCTGGGAAATTTTTTTAACAACGATTTCAGTGTCCCTATATTCATTCTGTAATATGGAGATCAGAAGTATTCTGGTGCTCAGAGTGTGGTCCAAACAATTTTAACGTAATTTAATTAGAACAAGGGAACACAGGAAGAAAGAGTTGGTACCTTTTGGACCTGTATATGTGGCAAATTTTCTCCTTTAACATGGGCAAGAAATCATTTCGATTCCAGTGTTGCTGGTCCAGGACAGGCCTAGGTTTGCAAATCCCTTCGTCCTCTTCCCTTTGCCCCTTGTCAGCTGTTTCTTCCTTCCCTCTCTTCCTCCCCATCTCCTCCTAATCCCCAACGACCCCTCCCCCTCCTCACTGAATCTGTAGGAGTTGAATCCAGCAGCCTCTAGGACCCAGAAGGATATTTTTTGGGGGAGTTAGAACTGAAATACATTGCTGGGAGGGAGTTTTACTCCCGTGCCATACCTGTCCTGGAGTGTTTGTAGACAATTCAGTTTCTAACACAAAGGGTGGTGAAAACATACAACACTCCCAAATGCTGGAGGTGAATAGGAATTTTCTCCAGGTTGCTAGATTTTGATTAGGAAAGGGATGTAAAGCAAAGGGAGATAATTAGAGTTGAGATGCAGAACAGCTGTGATCCAGCTGAATGACAGAACTGGCTCAAGGGGCTGAAGAGCCTCCTCTTGTTCCTCTATAATGAACTCATGTTCACTTCCATCCATCTTTTCCCCTCTACAATTAATGGCCTTCCAGTCAGTCAACACTGACATGGAACCTTGGAATGATTACAGCACAGAAGGAGGCCATTAGAGCTATCGTGTCTGAGCAATGCACCGAGTCCCACTCCCTTGTCTTTTCTCCGTAGCCCTGTAAATTGTGATAATGGTCCAATTCCCTTTTGAAACTACAATTGAACCTGCCTCCACCACACACTCAGGCAGCTCATTGCAGGCCCTCACCCCTCACTGTGTGAAGAAGATTCTCCTCATGCGGCTGTTGCTTCTTCTGCCAATTACTTGAAATTGTTGTCCTCTAGTTCTCGATCCTTCCACCAGTGGGAACATTTTCTCCTGGATTCTGGAAAGTTTCCAGTGGATTGGAAAAATGCTAATATAACGCTCTTATTCAAAAAAAAAGGTGGGGGGGGAGGCAGAAGGTAGGAAACTACATACCAGTTAGTTTAACATCTGTCATTGGGAAATTGTTGGAATCCATTATTAAGGAAGTAGTAATGGGGCATTTGGAAAGTAAAAATGCAATCCATTAGAGTCAGCATAGTTTTATGAAGAGTAAATCGTGTTTGACTAATTTGCTAGAGCTCTTTGAAAATGTGACAAGCAAAGTGGATAATGGGGATCCTGTAGATGTAGTATATCTGGACTTCCAGAAGGCCTTTGATAAGGTGCTGCACAAAAGGTTAATACATAAGATAAGATCACACGGAGTTAAAGGTAATATATTAGCTTGGATAGAGGATTGGCTAACCAACAGAAAGCAGAGAGTCGGGATAAATGAGTCTTTTTCTGGATGGCAAGCTGTAACTAGTGGGGTGCCACAGGGTTTGGTCCTTAGATTTACAATCTATATTAATGATTTGGATTCAGGGGTAGAAGGTACCATAGCCAAATTTGCAGGTGACACCAAAATAGGTGGGAAAGTAAGTTGCAATGAAGAAATAAGAAATTTACAAATGGATATGGACAGGTTAGATGAATGGGCCAAAATTTGAGAGATGGAGTTTAACGTGGATAAGTGTGAGGTTATCCATTTTGATCGGAAGAATAAAAGGGCGACTTATTATTTAAATGGAGAGAAACTTCAGAATGTTTCAGTGCAGAGAGATCTGGGTGTCCTCGTGCATGAATTGCTGAAAGCCAGTACGCAGGTACAGCAGGTAATAAGGAAGGCAAATGGAATATTAGCATTTTTTGCTAAAGGAATAGAGTATAAAAATAGGGAAGTGTTGTTGCAACTGTACAAGGCATTAGTGAGACCGCACCTGAAGTACTGTGCACAGTTTTGGTCCCCTTACTTGAGGAAGGATGTAGTTGCACTGGAGGCGGTTCAGAGCAGGTTCACTAGATTGATTCCAGAGATGTGGGGCTTGTCTTATGAGGAGAGATTGAGCAGTTTAGGCCTATACTTCCCTAGAGTTTAGAAGGATGAGAGGAGATCTAATTGAGGTATATAAGATGCTACAGGGGATAGACAAAGTAGAGGTGGAGCAGATGTTTCCTCTTGTGAGGCATTCTAGAACGAGAGGCCATAGCTTTAGGATAAGGGGTGGTAGGTTTAAATCAGAGATACAGAGGAATTACTTTTCTCAAAGGGTCGTGAATCTGTGGAATTCATTACCTCAGAGTGCAGTGGATGCCGGGACGCTGAATAAATTTGAGGAGGAGATAGACAGATTTTTAATTAGTAATGGGTTGAAAGGTTATGGGGAGAGGGTGGGAAATTGGAGTTGAGGCTGAAATAAGATCAGCCATGATCGTAATGAATGGCGGGGCAGGCTCAAGGGGCTGAATTACCTACTCCTGCTCCTAGTTCTTATGTTCATCCCTATAACTTTTTCTGTACCCTCTCTCTAAATTCTTCACATCCTTCCTAAAATGTGTCAAATACTCCAATTCGAGCCAAACTGGTGTTTTATAAAAGTTCATCATAACTTCTTTGTTTTTGTACTCTAAGCATTTATTTATAAAGCACAGGATTCTACATGCTTCTTAAACACTTTCTCAACCTACCAACTTCAACAACTTTTGCGCATATATCTCTCTGTTCCTGCACCCTTTTTAGAACTGAACCCTTTGCCTCTCCTCATTTTTCCATCCAAAATGCATCACTTCACACACCTCATCATTAAATTTCATCTACCACACGTCTGCCCAATCCATCATCCTACGTCCTCTTGAATTCAAGCACAGCCCTCCTCACAGCCCACAGGACCTCCAAGTTTTGTGTCATCTGCAGAATTTTGAATCTGTGCCTCACATACTTAAGTCTAGGTCATTGATGTAGATCAAGAAAACCAGCAGTCCTAGCATCAATACCTGGGGAACCCCACTCTATATCTTCCTCCAGCCCAAAAAAAAGCAACCAACCATTCACCATTACTCGGTTTCCTCTCACTCAGTCAATATCGTATCCATGCTGCTACTGACCCTCCTATTCCATGGCTGTCAACTTTGCTGGCAAGTTTGTTATGCGGCACTTAATCAAATACCTTCTGGAAGTCCATGTCCACTACATTAACCGCATTACCCTCACCCAAAAACCCTCTGTTACCTCATCAAAAAACTCAATCAATTAAACTCAACTTTGTTTTAACAAATCTGGGCTGGCTTTCCTTCATTAATTCACAGCTGTCAAAGTGGTTAAAGAAGTGATTTGATTTTTGGTTAAATGCAATAAGAAGAAAACTAAAACAATAAAAACCAACATTAGAAATAAAACTAAAAATATTAGGATGCTGATGAATGGTAGTAATAGCAAAATTTTTAAAGCTTGAAAACAAAAACATTATGAAATCTTAAATATTTTATTTTCAGAAGGCTGTGAATACAGACTCAACCTTTACAAGATTTCTTAAAAAGCAGCCTGTTCATAACTACTGCTCTTTAACCATTAATAGAAATATTTAAATCTTTCAATGTAAAACTAAGTCAGCTAGTTCATGCTTTATAAATTAGTATTCTATTATCTTAATCACCATTGTTTTAATGCTCGTGCATCAAATAACGTGCATGGCAATAACAAACCCATTATTACAAGCATGCTTAACAACTAGTATTTACTGTCAGGGTCCTTGCTGTAATTGTGCACTGCCAAATAAAAAGGAATTCAGCTGGGCCCCACTATTAAATGTTAGAGATCTCTTTTAATAGCATAGTACATTCAAGGAACTATGGTATCTTTAAACCTTACACAGGGTTTCTTTAAGGAATTGGCATATTCATGTTCTTCAAGGTGAGCATTTTAAGATATTGCAGAATGAAAGACCATTCACTTAGGGCACCTGTTGGTAAGCAATCTCTCCTTGCTAGGTATGCCACAGCTAGACATAGAATAAAGCTTCTATTCAGCCCAAATGGCTCTCAATCCCACAGATGTTGGACATTTTCCAATTTCCCAATAAGCAGCCTCGCAGAGTGAGACCATCAACTTAGGACCAAATTATGAGGTGGTTTATATAGTGTAAGCCCATGCCCACCTTGTTGGAACTACCCAAAATCAACCATTCATTATGATCACTCTAGGAGTTGGGGTTGGATTTAAACCCAGTAATAGCAGAGAAAGATTGTCCAACGCATTGGGACATCCTCTCCCTGTCCATAATGCTTTTCCTGTATCAGTGTGCTATTACAGAAGTGATTTTGAACACGGCACAAGCAGTCTGACGGAAAACATACAGCAGATTATTCACATACATCTACCAGCTATCTAAAACTGGCATTGGCAGTAACTTATCAGCATGATGCTGGCTAACTGGTTGAGATATTGTTATGACCCAGAGCCCAGAGACAGGCCGAGAAAGAGAATCAGAATAGGAAAACACCAACACAAGAAAAAATTACTTCACTACAATTCCTAAAAAGGTAACTCATCTGAATGGGGTAACTGTTCAGATTCAAGAGGAAGAGAATTGCTGTTCTTCCCCATTGCTGCTTATGCAACATAATGAAAGAGTGTATTTTTCCAAGGTCACGCAGCTTTGCAGCAGTTGCCGGCCCAGTCTGAGTCACTGCTCCCACTGCAACGAACGAAGATGCTTTGGGTTGCATAGGGCACCTCCCTATCATCAAGGCCACTGGAGCAGCCTGGACACAAGAAAACACAGCTTGCGTTTTAGCTGTCAAAGATGATTTTTAAGTGAATTTTTTTAAACCGGAAATTGGGGAGTACTTTGTACATAACAAACTCCCTGTTAACTTAGTTTTGCCTTCACCTAAAATTATCACAGAACTTGCCTGATTTTTCAGAATGCTTTAAACAGCTAAAGAAGCATTTGAAAAGCAAGTGTTGCATTTTTCCAGATGACATCAGAAATGCTGAAAGATAATGCGAAACAAGTATGTTTCATCACTGCCCTTCTCTTGTGTGCTGAGCTCAGTTCTAAATCTCAGTCAGGGAGTCTGAGGATTGCACCAAATAGAAGTAAATGAACAAATGTAAATAATAAGGAGGAAAGTTGACAGCAGAGTCACCATCAAATCCTCACACAAAACCTCCTAAAAGGAGATTAAAAAGAAGCAACGACAGAGGCCTAGCAGAAAGCCCACTGGGCTGTAGTAGCTACGTTTCAAAAGAAAGCACACAATTGTATAAGTGAAACAATGAACATAAATAAAATTAAATTGAAACTACAAATTCTGCTTAAACTTGACAACCAGTTAATTTGTCGAAAAATTAAAAGTAAAATACACAGGACCTCAAAAAAAACAAAATCATGATTGTTTTCATGAAATTCATGCAACTTTTCAGAAACAGAACTTAACAAGATCATCTTAGGCCAGTTGACAGTGAGGCCTGTTTCTAAGTTGGCAACTAATAATAGATCTTCCTTGATCAGTAGGGTTACCAACCCTCTCAGAATGGCCGGGAGTCTTCTGGAATTGATATTAATCTCCCGGTGGCTATTGAAAGCAAATCAGGAGATTGTAAAATATTAATAAGCAAATAAATTAATATGTACAATAATTCAAACACAGGAGCTCATGGTTCATTGTGGATTTCTCAACATGATGACATGAGATGTAAACTGGTACTGATGTGGGTCGCATACGTGTACTGTGCTCATAAATGCTGTAACCAGTTTTTCCCTACCCAACTTGACTCTCAGTCAGAGGGAATTCCTTCTAGCGGCCTTATTGCTCCCAATGAATGTTCAGGTGCAAATTGTGAAACCCCCCCCATCCCAGAATCCCTCAGCAGGCACAGTGAACAAGCTGCAGCAGGATTAGCTGCAGAAGTGACTCCGAGTAATGCAATGGCGACTATATCTCTGGTTGCTGGTTTGCTCGGTAGCAGGCTCGGAGGAGCTCCTCAGCAGCTGCCTCTTGGACGATGCAATGTGAGCAGACATGGAAAAAAAAGAATCGGCACTTCGGCAGTAAGTCTAAAGTCAATGATGGCTCTGACATGCAAATGAGTAAGGCTTCTATTAATAAATTCTTAAAACAGAAAGCATGACACAGTTCAACGACGCAAATATAGTTTTGGGAACAATTCACGTTTGCCTGTTGTTTGAGGTTTGAAAATAAAGATGCAAAATGTGAAACGGAATCCATTTCAGATTTGCGTCTGTCAAACCTCACCGGAATCTTGGATTTCTGCGATTGGGAAGGTAGGTGAAGCATAAGTGATGCTTTCAATGTAGGTTTGCTATTTGTTCATAAGTTGTCTTTGAAAAGGCTGATCAGGAGGGTTGCCAACTCTGGCTGCTCATATTCTGGGAGATGTCGGTAAGACCATTGTCCTAGGAATGGAGTAAGTGTAGGTGGCTCGCTCCCTGCCTGCCCAACATGGGATGAGAGAACAAAAACAGAATTACCTGGAAAAACTCAGCAGGTCTGGCAGCATCGGCGGAGAAGAAAAGAGTTGACGTTTCGAGTCCTCATGACCCTTTTGGATTTCCAGCATCCGCAGTTTTTTTGTTTTTGTTTTTATTTTTGTTTTTATCTATGGGATGAGAGATGCTGGGAGGGAACCATCGGCACCTCTGCCTCATCCCAGCACCAACGACTGACAGATTGCCAAGGAACACAGAGAAAGCCGGATCCATGATACCAGGTGTCAGTGGTGCCGGTTCATCCTTTCCTGGGCAACAGCCAAGGAGACCCAATACACTTCCATGGCAGGGAGCCACTGCCAAGCTGCAGCTGATGATACTGGCAAGGAGGGCAGGCAGGAGTCCATGTCTGCAACCCTCCAGCTCCAGCTTAGAAAATGGCACTGAGTTACCAGGCAATTAAACTAAATAAGGCAAAATCCCGTGCCCACGATAATCTGCTAAATTATTTTCTTCTTTTTTCAAAATTATTACTTTAAAATAATAACTATTTCACTGAAAAATCCTTTAGTGAACCTTAAGCAAATTGCATGGGGCAGTTCAGTTACTTGCCTCCCTGTCCAATGGCTTCATTCCATCGAGAAACGGACCCAGTTTCCTAAATTCAGTTATTCCATGCTGTCATTTCCGCCGACATCTCCCAGAATATGAGCAGCCAGAGTTGGCAACCCTCCTGATCAGATTTTCAGAAGACAACTGATGAACAAATAGCAAAACCTACACTGAAGCATAACTGATGCTTTCACCTACCTTCTCAATCACAGAATTCCAAGATTTCAGTGTGGTTTGACAGACGCAAGTCTGAAATGGATTCCATTTCACATTTTGCACCTTTATTTTCAAACCTCAAACAACAGGCAAATGTGAATTGTTCCCAAAACTATATTTCTGTCTTTGGACTGTGTCCCGTTTTCTGGTTTAAGAATTCATTAATAGAAGCCTCACTCATTTGCATGTTAGAGCCATCATTGACTTTAAATGATCATGCTAATCAGTCATTTGGCTTCAGTGATGCAGCACTGACCCTCCAAAAGTCGATCTAGTACATGTCCAAATCTGCACTGTTGGCAGCCCTAACCCATCTAGAAATGCTTTGACTGCTCAAGATTGGCCTCCTGAAATGATGAGGATCATTATCCATACTGAAAATGAAAATGAGACGCATTCATCCATGGACCTTCCAGGCAGCAATGTGGCTGTCGTCAGCTTCTTTAAGTTAATGATATCATAAGGAATCATTCCTGTTTTTAGGTTCCTCTTAAGAGTATCAGAATATTCAATAGGGGTCAAGACAGTAAGGCTTCTCCTGCTCTTACAGAGACATACCTGATTCTCAAGTTAATTTAAATTTTGATCACCTCAACAGTGAGCACAAGAAGAATTCATGATAGCAACATGCAGCAGTTCATTATTGTCAAACCTCCTTGGCAATGTCAAGCTGCAGAGAAGAGAATGAGCCTGAATACATACCTCTTTAACCTTTTATATTCAAGCTAACACAAAAAGGAGGTGGCATATTCATTTTTAGAAATCAAAATTATTAGGCTGAATATGCCTGTTCCTCTTTAAGAAAAACAGATCAAAGACACCTACTCACCAAATAATCTGTATGCCAAAAACACCTACTTGTCCACTTGAACTACCACCCCTGATAATTTACATTGTTACAAACTTGAATTTTATTATCCATTGTACAGCTATAAATCATTTGTTGAACAACAACACGAGCTACTTCTCAGGACTTTATAGTTTGATTTTGATGGGGGGTGGTGGGGGATGCAAGTGTTTTCAAGGATACTTATACTACTTATACTGAAGCCAACTACTGGAAACATAAGGGCAATATTAAAATGTCCCTAATTTTCTCCCTATATCAAACTTTGATCACATAAATATTTCTTCAGATCTGAACTGAGATTCATGAGGCATGAAGGTTTAAAATGGTTCGACGTCAATAGCCTAATTTTAATTTTTAAAAAATCCACACAGAAGAGATGTCTTGCTGAATTAATGATGTGATTTTTTGAATTTGTTTGACTTTTCCCATCTGTAGCAGAAAACCATTAGACAGCAAGACAGGGAGAAACCTTCTGAACTTTAAATTTTACTATGACTATCAGTATGCTCTTGATTTCAAACATGAATTACTATTCCAATTTAATTATTACAGGCAATCAAACCGCATATCAAGTTCTCACTATACAAATGCAAACACAAAATCAAGTCACTGCTGGACAGAGTCAAGTCTTATCAGTATTCAATGAAAACACCTGTTTAACTGCTATGAAATGTGACAAAAATTAAGTATCCAAACCCTCCTAAAACAATAGGTGTATATTCCAATTCACAATTACAGCATTTAGTAAATTATTTAAAGGCAACAAAATGGTGTGTGGTTACAGCATCAATTTGTCCATTCTATCTTTTAAGATAATTACACATTTTATCATCCTGAACTGAGAGCCAACTGAAATTCTATCACATCAGATCTCACAGCTGAGTCAAAGACAATAACAACTCCATCAGCAAGTGGATTTTGAATATGGATCACTGTCCCTGCAGATAATTTTTCTCCCCTCCTCAGCTACAATAGCTGAATCATGGTTCATCCTAGAGTATGATGTACAGTGTTAACTGCTCTCCAGCACCTCCCCCAAGCAACCATTCCTCATGTGTGAGCCTCAATAGTAATGTATTCAACTTGGGGAAGCATTACAATCAACCTTAAATGTTGCCTTCAGACAACATTCATTTTGCACACTGATTTACTGTTTACCAATCAAGGATAATGTTGTATGATATTGTATGTGCCTGCATGCCACTATAATGTAAATGTGCCCGACAGAGCAAGGATTCAGCAGAGCAAGGGTTAATGTGGGACTGGAGAATAGCACCACCCACGGTATGATATATAAAGTCACATGGTAATAGACAGAGAACAGTCTAGAAAGAACACTCTGGAACCAGCCTGCACAGAGGTAACAGCACATGCATGACAGTAACCTTGGACCTGTAAGTAGTTAAAGATTAACAATAAAGGGTTCATGTTGAAATATAGTCTCAATATCTCATCATTGAGACACCGCTATGCTCATAATACAACATGGTTGGCAGCGCTGGGAGCTCCCAAAAGATATCACATCAGAGGGAGTACCATAATCCAACATAGTGATCCATGGTGATATGAAAGGTGGCAGCTAAATACGTGAACCTCAGTAAAAAGCAACTGAAGCCTAACTAGAGAGACGTACACTAAGAAGAAAACTTGAAGTAAAGGTTGAAAAAGCTTCACTACAGACTTGAAAGTGAGGAATTCACCAGAGTGAGTGGGAGTCTATTACAGAAACTAGCAAGAACCTGAGTGACACAGTTCACAAGTTGGTGAGCAAAAATACAATAAAAGTAGCTGTACTTACATTTTAAAGTAGGTGGCGGCCCCAAGGGCTCTACGTACAGAGGGCAGCTGAAAGAAAGCTGCAAGTGAAAAAAAGGTTTAAAAAAAATGTCTGGCAGAGTCATGAGGGAAAACTGCAGAGTTAAGAAAACCTGCAGAGTATAACAAAAAAAAGTGGAAAAAAATCCCCTTCACAGCAAGCAGAGAACACAGAACTAAGTGCTGCAGCTTTAAGTTAAAAAAGAGCCCCGGTCAGAACGCAAGCCCACCAAGTCTTCCCAAATGTAGGACATTCGAAGGAAAAAAAGACCTGCAGAGTTCCAAAAAACTAAAAATCACCCATAAAAGAGTTGCTGCAGTTCTAAAGGTTTTATGAAGAATTTTTTAAAAAGCAGCCACAATTGCCGGATAGCCCACCAAAGCAATAAAGCACAGGAAACTCGCTACAAAGAAAGCCAACAGCCTGAGTGTAAAAAAAAAGGTTAGTGCACTCAGTCTTAAAGAGGCAACACAATTTAAAGCTGTAACTACAAGAAACTAGCCATGGACAGAAATTTAGAAGAGACCGCATAGACAAGGAAACTCTGCCGAGGGCAACAAGAGACCCCAGAAAGGCTGCAACCAAAGACCTGAGAGGGAGGGCAACAGACAACCCCCATAAGAGGGAGCCAAAAGACCCCAGAGTGAGGGAGACAGACAACAGTGCAGAGTGAACAGATGGCTATGAAATGAAGGAAAGCTATCTGAGGTAACTCAAAAGAAACAAAATATGCAAAAAGTAAATCTTCACATCAGAGCTGAACTGGAAGATTTGAAGCGCAAGATTCAAGCTGAGTATATACCTCTGAAAACACACAATAAACTGAAGTCATCAATGAACCAAGCTGTTCGAGATCTGAACAAACAAATTTCAGAGACGACACAAAGGTAATAGGAGGAAATAACGACTCTCAATTCCACAGTTAGCAAATCAAAGCAGGAGTTGGGAAAACTCAACCAGATGTACAGCCAGGCAAAACAGCAGGCAGAAAAGGCACACAAAGAAGTTGCAACCCTGAAAGACTCACTGAAGAATCACAGAAAGACATGAGGAGCTACACAGGATGTTGGATATTACTTCAGAAAAAGCTGCATTGGTATTATCAGTAACAACGAAACAATGTACTGAAGCCCAGAGTGAGTTGGCAAGAGACCAACAAGAAAATGAACAGTTGAAAAAACAATTGAGTGTCCTTCAAAATCAATTGCAAAAGGAATGTGTAACCATTCAGCAACATGAAGAAATGAAGACTTTCTTAAACAGCAGAATGGAAGCACAGCAGAAGAAACTCAAGGAGACTATGCTGAATTACAGGGAAACTCAAGATGAAGCAAGCAAGCTTCGCAAAGAAAAAGGAAAACCTGTTGACAAAACTTCACACACTAGAAGAATTCCTTAGGAGAGAGTTTATTCTTCTAGAAAATTACAAAGAAAAGGAAAATAAATTTAACGTTGCTATAAACAAACTGAAGAACCAGTAGGCAGAGAAGGCTCAGCAATGTTCCATAATCCAGGAGGAAGCTGAAAGTTAAAAGAAACAAACTGAAGAGTTGAAGAAGGAGTTGAATGGAAAAAGGGAGGCATTGAAAGAAAAAGGCTGCTTTTCCAAACTGCCAGTGGATAGTGAAGCCATAAGTAGTACAATTACAGGACTGAAACAAGTTAAGACTTTGCCAGAGATAGACCTGACCTCAATGAATCCAAAATGAAGCATAAGGACAAAGTTCTGTTGCAGGCAGAGAAAGAAAGAGACAGAAATGAGATCCAAAAATATAAATCTGACACTGAAGTGCAAGGCACTAGAAGAAGAAAAAGCTGAGCTGAATGAAAAGATTCATAAGCTTGCAAAAGGATTTGAAAATAAAACAGCAAACAAATATTTTGCTGAAATTGTGAAACAAGTGGAAATGAAGGTTCCATTTGCAAAACGTATATATCCAGGAAGAATATGGCAGACACCACGGAAAAAAAAAACGCGCATCCACTCTAGGGATGAACGAGTGCACATTCCCTGAGGAAGGAATGGGACAAACACTTGGTGCCTAAAAGAAAGCAGACGAGCTGTTAAGGAGAAACGCAACTCGAAGGAGCACAAAAAATGAATCAAATGGAGATGGTCAGTACCAGAAACAAGAGTACTACTGCCATTCCTCCAAACATGACAGACCAAGATGTGAAAAAACTTCAAGCCTCAAGACTGTCTGAATTTATACAGTCAGAGACTTGAGATGGGGGAGCAGGGGCAGCAAGTAAAGATTATATTGTAATACTCCATTGGAAGGATGCAAAGTTTGCCTTGGTGAGGAAAGGTGGATGTTGCATGATGTAGGTGTGTGTGTGCCACTGTAATGTAAAAGTGCTCAGCAAAATAAGGGTTAACATGGGACTGGAGAACAGCACCACCTATGGTATGATGTATAGAGTCACATGGTAATAGAATGAGAACAGTCTGGAAAGAACCCTCTGGAATTCAGCTTGCATGGATATAACAGCACCATGCATGACAGTCACCTTAGATCTGTAAATAGTTAAAAGATTAACAATAAAGCATTCATGTTTAAATATACAAGTCTCGAGATCTCATCATCGAGAAACCACCACGCACCATAATACAACAGATAGCTTTGTCTGATTTTTCTCCTTCCTAACTAACAGAGCACAGATTAGCAGTCAAACCTGGAACCTCACTTCCACATGGGGTAGTGCATTTCCCAACTGAATCATGAGGGAATTACACACATTTTAATTTCCCAAACATTACCTTGCAGAAGGGAAAGGTGATGGTAACCTATTAGTTATACTATTATTTAAAATTGTGAACAAGTCTTATGGCATTTATTTTAACAGGGAACTTGAATACTAGTACTCAGGGTATATAGTCCGCATTATTAAAATCAGGGGTGGGAGGGGGCATCTGAAACTTTCAAAATCATGGCAAATGAGATGATTACAGTCACTCAAATCTAGCAAGCTCCAAGAATTAATTCAATTGAATTGAACATCAATGTTGACAGCATCCACAGGAGCATCCACTTACTGTCCTTCACAGTTTTTACTTCATTTTATTCCTGTCTTGTTCACTGCAATCTTCTTTTCACTTCCTCCCTCTCCCCTACTGCTCCCATTTGTCTTCCATTCATTTTTGCCAATTGCCTTTTGGCTGGATTTAAACCCAGCAACTAACCAGCCTCTCTATTATCAGTAGGCCTTCTTACACTGCCAACCCCATCATTAAAAAATACACACAAACATGGAAACAATCTGACTAAAAAAAAACATGCACACAAAACAGAATAACAGATCTAAGACTCCAATTAGAATAAAATAAGCAGCACATCAGGTGCTTCACTGATGGGTGGAAGGGGCTCCACCTTCAATGGCACTTCAGTAACCTTGCAGGTGAAGACCACTGTAGTCCACTAGCTTAATGCCCTCCAAATAATTAAGATCATCTGCGGGTAGAAACTCCATTGCATAGAGTTGGGCTGTGCAAAAGCAAATAAAGCATCCCAGGCTGGTGCCACATGCTTCACAGCATATTCAACAGTAGCACTGATGGAAACCTGCAAGTCAGTTGCCTGCCTGATTCCTCAATTAAGAAATTGTATATGGGCAAAGGTGAAATTAAGCATCTCACAAAAATTTGCCAGACACATGACCAAAGTCATAAGTGCAAATTACAACCTCAAATTTGATAACCTCATACAGAGGTATTGAAGCTGCAGGTTAAATGACTGAGTGGACGGTGGTCTTTGCAACATGCTGACCAACAAATATGGGGTGGGAAATTGAAGTAAATGTGTCTTGGAGAGTAAATTGCAGCATAAAGCAAAGATGTGGCCAAATGAGTGGATCTAACCATTCTTTTCTGCTTAGACAGATAAAATGCTCACAGGTGGTAACTTAAAAAGGGGGAAAAATGAGAAAAAAACTATTTTAAAAACTACCATTTTGATGTTGTTAGTAGCACAAATTGCTAATGACAAGACTACAAGTTTACCAAATAACACAGGAAAGTCAAATAAATTCTTCTTCAAAACAGCACAGAGCCACTACCTGTCACCTCAGAGGTGGAATATTGTATATATTGTAAAATTAAATGGATCACTAATGATTTATCCAAATGCTACATTAATCTGTTTCTGTCTATTCCTCTTGAGCAGTTAACCATAGAAGAGGAGATGGAATAGCAACAGGGTACCATGTACAATCCGCAAAAAATATGTACATTATGAAATGTAAAGCAAATACATCTTTACACAAAGAAACAGGTATCAGTTGAGATGACAGCTATGTGACAGACCATACTAAGGCAACAGCTTAGGTTACAAGCAATAGAAAATAACAAGAACTGTTCATCGATAGTCTCCAACTTTAGGTTAAATGTAGTATTTCCTTTTGCTGAAGTGAATAAATAGATCAGAAGGAAAAGTCTTGCAACTGTATGGCTGAGTGTTTGCAAATATCCCAAAATCCTACATACATGTACAAAAGGCTGACTGTTTATTTGATTCACCAATTCACCAAGAAACCTAATTAATTTTTATATGTCTTTTAAAGCACTGGCTAGCGGAAGGATCTCATTGTACAGTGTATGTTATTATGGCTGTTCGACTGCCTAACACAACCTAAATCTGGATAATCATACAGCAATATTGCCTGCAAGACATGAAAATGGAACCACAATGCCAGTTTTATAAATAATCAGGAAAATTCATACTCCGTCTTGCTTACATGCTGTAGAATGAAATATTACATTATACTGGACAAAATAAGCCTTTTAAAAACAAAAAGCTACTTACATTACATTGCAGACATGCCATGGAAGAAAAACTGAAAAATTTGGCAACAAAAAACAGATATTCTGTTGCTAAGAAATACTCAAAAGGTACCCAAATTAAATTTCCTTAGGTGAAATAGGTTTTGTACCAAGATACATCTTCATTACAATCATCATTTTGCCCATTTTAAAATTGGACTTCTACAATTGAGAATTATACTCAAAGCTTTTAGGAAAAAACCGAATCTATCCAAATCCAAATAAAGTGTAATATCTGTAAATCACCTCAACTGAGAATGTTGGAAGACAATTACAACTCAAAACATGCTTTTCTTTCCTAATCTGGGGCTGTAAATTTACAAGCACCTGGCAATCTGTAAACTTTCCTCATCAAATGGCAATTAAACTATGATTGGTCTCAAGATCTATTTAAATTACTCTCGCTTGGTTTACTGAATCTTAAGGGGACATTTCAATTTAGAAGCTAATCAAAAACTGTGTTTCACAAGTATAACTAACTCCATTAACCATAAGCAAAGCAAGAAGATATCAGCAAGTTTTAATAACCAATGGGTAGGAATGTCTAACAAAGGTTTATTTCATTTTTCTCAAAGATTTTGGACATAAAACAAAGCCTAATTTGTAAAATCAAGCGATTTATTTTCAGGACCTAAAGAAAAGCAATATTTAAGCACGCAAGAAATAAAACAATGGTTAAATCCGAGCCAGGAGAAAAAAGTTCTTACCAGTTGTCAATCTTCCTATTTAACTAAAAGCATTAAGGACTATTTGAATCACAGCACTACTTGTTTGCCTGCACTTGCTTTGTTAAAAGTTTACTTGTTGTATTTAAAATAGATATGTAGGGTTGTAATATTTCAAAATGTTAACCCACAATCATACACCAACTATAGGGACAAGATTTATCACTAATGCATATTAGCAAAAAGGAAGAACTTCTTTAAATCTTTTACCCTCAATCTGTATTTTTTAATTAAAAAGTTCAAAGCTATTAATCGATTTGCAAATAACTTAGCAAAATATGAATGAAGCCTTAAAAATCTCAAATCACAAAATTCATTAAGAAATCTTTTTAATAATTTAATCTTAGAGCAGAAAAAAGGGCACAAAAACAGCAATAAAACATAAAACTTTACTTTTAGAGCTGAAGAGCACAATTCTTGAGGTTTCCAGGGTATACATTAGCTTAAAAGTTTCCTTGAAAACATTCTCTTTTTACACAAACCAAACTGGTGTATACTTTTGGAAGGAGGGCAGGTTCTTTATTTATTTAGACCTAAACAATCCACTGCCATTTTCACTCAAAAATTATAGATGGAATTTGGCAAGTGATGGTCATAAACCATATTCATCAGCAGTAATTGGATGCTACACAAAAGGAAAAAACTCTCCAAACTCAGATTGTACTTTTCCTTTTTGGGCCATAGTGACAATAAAGGAAGCCAATAAGTCATTGTAAAAGATGAAACCCTCGTCGGAAAATACGCTAGAAATATATAGTATTTTTCAGCAGTCTCTAACCATCATGCCACAACCCTGACAGTTCTATCAATAAACCAACCTTATTTCTTTCCACCCCACCCCAAGCAAAATTTTTCCTCATCCTACACAAAAATTCTTTGAGGTTAATGTAGGCTGATCTGGAGGAGCAATAATGACTGACACAGGCTACTTTAGCCTCATATGTGCATTTCAATTTTCCAAATCCTTCACTTATGCATTCTGAGCAGCTTTCACTAGAATTAGCAGGGTTTATTTTTACACACAAAGAAGTGCCTTGACCTCGAGCCAAACAAAATGCCTGTTTTATAATTATTTGTCTCCAATAGTTGTGAAATATCCCATATATTGCTGACAGCTGTTACATAATCAATCATTCTTCTGTATGAGAACCAATAATAACTCAAATACAAATTATTCTTTCATTGGACTGTGAAATGATCAGTCACACTCACAGGATGATAAAAGGAAGAACAACTGCAAACTTCTCACATTTTACCACAGCTAGAGGCCTGTAGTTTATTGTAAGTTACCTTACAAAACAAAAAATCTCAAACCATAAAATTCATTATGAATCACTGAAATTTCTTTTAAGAATTTAACAGTAGGCAAGGAGAGAGCGTAAAATGGCAATAAAATGTGAAACACTACTTTTAGGGAAAATGTATGCTGTAATTAAAAAATACTGATACAAAAAGATTCCAAAGGAAATTTAGACTTCCCCATGTCATTCCCAATGTCCATAATCCAAGTAAATTAAGAGTCAGAAAGGAAAGTGGACAACCCAACTAGTGAAGTTAATGAGAAGGGGTAAAATGGGTCTGCAGGAATATATGAATTGACCAAAAAGGGGTTCACACATCGTGGTGCAGTACAAAGAGGCAATGATTCAGTTTCATGATATATTACAAATTTTTCTCAAACAGTTATATGTATCTGGCATAGTACTACTTAGATAAAAAATAACAGTGTTAAAAGTATTTATGTTTCTTTTAAGTCCACAAAAATGTCTTCAATAAAGTGTATTAAACTATCTTTCATTTACAAACAGGTCATACAAGAAAGCAATGTTGGCATTTATTTCAAGAGGACTAGAATATAAAGGCAGGGATGTGCTGCTGAAGCTTTATATGGCTCTGGTCAGACCACATTTAGAATATTGAGAGCAATTTTGGACCCCGTATCTCAGGAAGTATGTGCTGGCCCTGGAGAGGGTCCAGAGGAGGTTCACGAGAACGATCCCAGGAATGAAAGGCTTAACGAAAGAGGAACGTTTGAGGACTCTGGGTCTATACGCGATGGAGTTTAGAAGGATGAGGGGGGATCTGATTGAAACTTACAGAATACTGAAAGGCCTGGATACAGTGGACATGGGAAAGGTGTTTCCATTAGTAGGAGAGACTAGGACCCGAGGGCGCAGCCTCAGAGAAAAGGGAAGACCTTTTAGAACAGAGATGAGGAGAAACTTCTATAGCCAGAGAGTAGTGAATCTATGGAATTCATTGCCACAGAAGGCTGTGGAGGCCAGGTCATTGAGTGTATTTAAGACCGAGATAGATAGGTTCTTGATTGGTAAGGGGATCAGAGGTTACGGGGAGAAGCCGGGAGAATGGGGTTGAGAAACTTATCATCCATGATTGAATGGCAGAGCAGACTCAATGGGCTGAATGGCCTAATTTCTGCTCCTATGTCTTATGGTCAAATCTTTTGGTTAAGGTGTTTTAAGCCACTCATGCTTTACTTGCCCTCCCTCTGACATGATGTGGCTGAGTATTTTTGTCCCCTCTTCCTGTCATGCAACATAAAAACAGTCTTTGCAAGACCACAATGACAGATTTCACAGACCATAACCAGCAGCAAGAAAATGGAGCAGAATATGTATGATACAAAAATAATAGTGACTTTTGGTTATAATCCAATCTCAGTTTCTGATGGTTTCATGAAACGTTTAAGTTTCGCTCTTACAGTATACATCAGAACCTCCTGAAAAATGATTTGGTTCTGTTTTAAATAACTTCATACCAACACGCAAGAATAGAATGGTCAAAACATCAAGTATACAGCACAGAAACAGGCCACTTAGCCCAACGTGTCTATGCCTGTGTTTATGCTCCACACAAACCTCCTCTCACCCTTCTTGATTATGAAAAGTTAAAATACGACAAGATTTGTCCTCATAGCAACTGTAATATCTTGAAATCAACTTTCTTCAAAGTGAAAAAATAATGAAATGGGTGATGAATCATTTATTGCCTTTTACATCTATATTTGATTCTGGATAGGGTTGTTGACATAGTGTTAAAAGTATTTATGTTTCATTTAAGTCCACAAAAATGTCTTCAATAAAGTGTATTAAACTATCTTTCATTTACAAACAGGTCATACATACATCGTGGTAAAACAAATCTCATCAGTTGTTAATAATGCAATGGTGAAACAATTTAGATGTTGCTCTGCTCCCTTCCCAAAAAAAAGGTTTCCCAAAGACATCTTCAGGGGTACTGCACCCTTTAAGCTATACATAACAAGGGTTTTACAAAAGCACTAATGTCCATCATCCGTATATTATTTCCCATCCCACAACCCCAACCAAACTCAAAGTGTTCAATAGTCCTCAATACAAACACAACAATAAAAATAATGTAACTCTTGCTGGCAAGGAAAAGTGCTCCTATATCTTTAAAACAGATTAATACTGTAATAAGAAATATGTTTCATCAGTACAGAAACTTGTTATTTGTTGTGAGTCACAATGAACATTCACAATCCCTAAAACACATAGGGCTGAATTTTCTGTTCGTCGGGCGGAGCTGACCCAATCATGGGCTGCACCACCATTTCATGTGGGCAGGCCAATTAAGGCCCGCCCAGAATGACGTCCGCAGGAAAGCGCTATGTGCTCCCTGTGCAGGCGGGGGAGGCCTAAAATCAAGAGTGCACTCTTTAGCATGTGCGCACAAAAGAGCGCAAGAGCGTACTCTTCTAGGTGCTGCCTCAGGGAGATCGCTTCGACTTTGAAAAATATTAAAAATAGAGGAAAAAAAATCCCTTACATGTCCCCTCATGTGATAATGTCACATGAGTTGGGACATGTTCATAATTTCCATAACAACTTTATTACAATTTTTAAAACCCTACATGAAACTTCATCCCGTCGCTGGATGAGGTTTCATGTTTTTTCTAACTGCCGCTGGGGCTCCTGGCCTACCCACCAATCTTAAGGTTGGACGGGCAGGTCCTTTAATTGCTTAATTGATCCTGTCAATGGCCTCAAGTGGCTATTGACAGTTCAGCAGGCCCGCAGCTGATTTTGCTGCGCCCCCGCCTTCCTGAAAATGTAAATAGGGCGGGGTGACGTCATCCCACATCATTTTACACATTGGCGAGCGGGCCCCTCTCCCACTCGCCGACAGTAAAATTACTATTATAGACATGCCATGAATGAATTCTGTATCATATCTCATGATTGCAACTAATGATTTGCGATAATCATTTTTTCTGGTTTAAGTTTTACTGTGATTCTTAATATATATTTGTGAATATAACAGCTACAGCAATGCAATAAAGATCTTCCTCTCAATTGTCCATAAAAGTACTGATTCTCAGTCAAAAGTTTAATAGTTATTACAACTCTTGTTGCAAACAATAAATATCATGGAGGTGAATAGCAAATGAGAACATTTTCTGCACATAGCCAGTTACTCCTCTTGCCTTACTAAGGCTTACATAGTAACACTGCATTAGGCCTACACTTGCTAGGTCCACACATAAATCCCAAGTTCACAAAAACACCATTCCTTTTGTTACTAAAAGTAATATTTCTGTGCATGCAAATACAAAACAAGTTCATTCATATTTTCTTAGTTTGTCCCCATTGATAAAGCTGCAAAAATGAGTTTGTAATTGGAGATAAAACTATACCTTTTGTAGACTGGTAGGATTCAGCTGTGTTTTGTCAATTATTTTAACAGCAACCTGAAAATGATTTTTAAGAGTAATCAGATTGTTTGTTAAGATATTCTATACTTAAAATATTTATTAGATAGGATGCACAATTTTACGACCAGGTGGTCATAAGTATGAACCTCAAGACTGCCTGACACCCAAATCTGCTCCATTCTTATTTCTGCCAACGTCTCACAAAAGCAAGCATTTTGTATAAATGGAGCTTGTCTGGGTGCAAGGCCTGAAATTTATTTAGATAGAGTTAAGAAAACTAATCATTTATCTTTAAAGTATCACATGCAAATTTTCAACAGAAAAAAATCATTAAAACCTGCAGTATTCTAAATAGTTCAGCTTCCAACAAAATTGATATTGACAAAATCTAACGTTTAAGAGAAATAAACAGGATACAATACACAGAGAATCTAAGGTTACAATGTTGTAGCATCCAGTTTTAACTCAAGTATATTATAACAGAAGGTAGCATACAAACACTGGTTCTGATGGCTTCCGAGGAGCACACCAAAAACTCTGCTACTTCCACCAAGTGTTCAGAGACATACCAAGATAAGGAACGGAATAGCAACATTTGAGTTGTTGCTACTCTATCTTGCATATCAAAATTGTAGTCCATATGCCTGTTTTGCTTTGCCACAGGAATTCCAAAACAGAATGAGGGATTCAGCCATGACTGGGTCAGCCTTCCAGGCTAATGGAAGGTACATGGAAACAATAGGCCATGTGAAAATGAAATCAGAAAAAAAAACGTAGAGATGTAGAAGAATAGAACTTTTAAAATGCTTCAAAATATATATTTAAATACAAAACGAGGAAATAACTCCAATTCAAAAACAGTACGAATACATCAGAAATGGAAATAAAATGCTGATAATCTGAAGCAACCAAAGTAAAACTCACTTCTCTTCCAGTCAGAACATGTCGTGCTAATTTTACTTTTGCAAAGTTTCCCTTGCCTATTGTCTTTAGCAGCCTATAATTTCCAATGTGGGGTTGCTCTTCAGTTGTAGATGCCACTGAATTTCTGCATCGTGGTAGGTTTTGTCTGCTACTTGATTTGGAAGGCTGGATTTGAGAGTCACCATATCCATCAAGAGAAGTGTGCTGCAAAAGTGGCCATGTACACACTACATTAATTATTTCACAATAAGCACTTATATAGTGCTCTATACATTTTAATTGCATGCAACAATTTTGATTTACAACATTCATAGCTTTGAATACTTGAAGAATCATTGGACAGCAATGCACATAATGCATACTAAAGGTGCTGTCATTGTACTTGGATGACTTCAGCATTATCGGTTACTTACACCAAATCTCCCTTGCTGAAAACTTAATATATAAAAAACAGGCTTCCTCTCAAATTAACAAGTCCAAAACTAAAAATCCTTGCAGTGCATGCAAATTGTTTACGTTAACGTCCTGTTGAATATAACAGGCACAGTGAGACTAAAAGCATCAATATTAAAAAGGCCCAATTTGGGAAGAGGATAGAATATGCAATGCAACTAAATAATAAGTCAGTGAAGAAACAAAATTTGCACTTGTAATATTTTGGTTTTGAAGTAGGTAGCTGTGCGGTTGACCCTTAACCCTGCCAGTGAGTCGTCAGTTTTCATAGTCCTTCCATCAACGCATTTTCCTCCTCCAAATATATAGGGAGTGAAAAGATTGTGAAAGAAACATCGCTAATAACGCAGATTATGGTCTCATATGTTGTCAACTCAAAAGCAAAGGAAAAAAACTCCCACAATAATAGATCAAACTGAAAATTACTGCGCCAGATGGAAAGTCTGCATTGAGCGATACTAAATAGGGACGGGGTTCTTTTGTGGTCCAGTAAACAGCTCCTTGTCATTGAGCTGCTCCCTACAGTCAAAGGCAGCCTTAAATGGATATTTCCAGGCTGAAGGACAGAGAGTAAAAGGAGGGAAAGGGGGGGAATCAAATTGAAAGGCAGGATTTTTAAGTTCAGCCTGAAGGAAGTAATCTTTCCCCAGAAAAACCCTTGTCCCTTATATTGAGAGAGGCCTGTGAGATCGATGAAGCAGGCGAGTCAATGCCTCCGCTCCTCTACAAGGGATTTTTAAAAATATGCTGGAACCATCTCCCGGTGCAGTCACACATCAGAACATCCCTCCTTAGCAAGAAACACACGCATTCTTTCAGCGAGCAGCGTTAAAGCCCCCGCGTCCTCGGCTGAAACCTTCACATAAAAGTAACAATAATAAAAATGAAACATTGTCTCACTTACATTTTCTGTGTCGCGCTCATTCACTGTGGGCAATGGCGTTCTGGTCGACATTTTGGCTTCACACTCAGTGCCTAGGCCGAATTGTTCCCTTTCCTTTATTTCTTCCCACTTGCACCTCTCTCTCTCTCTCTCTTTTGTTTTACCTTTCTCTCTTATTTTCAAATAAAAGTCTCCAGCGGAGAAGGGAACGCTCGCCTACATGTTGGATAGAAAATCCTCCATTACTGACCGGGCATCTGTTGGTTAGTGAGGAAGGTGGGGAGGGGAAGAAGACAAGAGAGAGAGAGAGAGAGAAATCTGTATGAATTGAAAGAGGAGGAGAGGCAGAAAGACAGAGAAAGAGAAAAGGGGAGGGGGGAGGGGGAGGAAGAGAAGGAGCTGGGGGAGAAAAGCCGCCGGAGCTCAGGTATACTTGTCACCACAGGCAGGCAGGGACTGAGAGCGAGTTTGTGAGCGTACATACATTCTGAGAGACAGTACACAGACAGCGAGAGAGCGATCCCAGCGGCAGCCAGTTCCAGCATTAACTTGCAGTTAATACAGCAGACACACTCTCTTTCCTTGGACTTTCAGCAAAAGGGGTCCAAGAGGTATCTAATCTGCCACACTGCAACACAAGTCAATACTTCAGCATAATGACATTGGCATGATCTTTTGCATATTAGACCTTTGTTGAGTATCATTTTATGGCTGGATATTTTTCATCCACCCATGCACAAAATGAAAGCAATCTTTTTTAAAAATCGTATTATCCCTAGGAGGTTAAATACAACATTAAATTTATTCTGGTAATTTTACAATCAGGGCAAAACAACTTTTTGGGGGGCAGGGGAGAGACAACTCTTCCGTTGGCTGATGTTATGAATTCAGAAGCTTTTGGGATTACATTATATCCTTTCGCTTGATGAGGTGATTATGTGCACGAATTAATTCATCCAAATAGTGTCACAAGGTCACTCGTCAGGTGACCCCCACCAAATAGATTATCGCGTTCCTGTTGATACAGTGAGACCTGAACGATGTCCATAAATCTTATTGACTAGTATGAGCTATAGTTACCATTGTTACTATGATTCCTATCGATTGCAAACCAGCAATAACAAAGGCAAAATACTGCGGATGCTGGAAATCTGAACTAAAAACAAAAAGTGCTGGTAATACTCGGCAGGTCAGGCAGCATCCGTGGAGAGAAACATAGTTAAGTTTTAGGTGGAGATGAAAGGTATCTCTACATGAAACTTAACACTTTCTCACCACAGATGCTGCCTGACCTGCTGAGTATTTCCAGAAATTTTCATTTTTTTTAAATTTGTTCACAGTATGTTGGAGTCACTGGCTAGGCCTGCGTTTGTTGTCCATGCCTAAATGTTCTTGAGGAGTTAATGAGGAGCCTCCTTCTCGAACTGCTGCACTCCATGTGCTGTAAGTACAGGTGGTGGTGTCCCCATGCATCTGCTGCAATTGTCCTTCTAGGTGGTAGAGATAAAGGTTTGGAAGGTGCTGTCAAAGGAGCCTTGGTGAATTGTTGCAATGCATCTTGTAAATGGTACACACTGCTGACACACTGTGTCAGTGGTGGAGGGAGTGCCAACCAATGGGGCTGCTTTGTCCTGTATGGTGTCAAGCTTCTTGAGTGTTGTTGGAGCTGCATTCATCCAGGCAAATGAAAAATATTCCATCCCACTCCTGACTTATGCCTTGTAGATGGTAGACAGGCTTTGGGGAATCAGGAGGTTAATTACTCTCCGCAGAATTTCCAGCCTCTGACCTGTTCTTGTAGCCACACTGCTTACCTGGCTGCAGCTTCTGATCAATGGTAACCCCTAGGATGTTGAGAATACAGTGATGATAATGCCATTGAATGTCAAGGGGAAATGGTTAGATTCTCTTTTGTTGAAGATGGTCATGGCCTGGCACTTGTGAGGTTCGAATGTTACTTGCTACTTATCAGTCCAAATCTGAATGTTATCCAGGTCTTGCTGCATATGGACATGGACCACTTCAGTATCTGAAAAGTTGCAAATGGTGCTGAATATTATGCAATCATCAGCAAACATCCCCATTTCTGACCTTATGATGAAGGGAAGGTCATTGATGAAGCAGCTGAAGATGGCTGGACCTAGGACACTACCCTGAAGAACTCCTACAGCGATATCCTGGGAGTGAGACGATTGGTGCCCAAAAACCACAACCACCTTCCTTTGTGCTAGGTATCATTCCAACCACTGGAGAGTTTTCCCCCTAATTCCCATTAACTTTAGTTTTTCTAGGGCTCCTTAATGCCAGGCTCAGTCAATTGCTGCCTTGATGTCAAGGGCAGTCACTTTCACCTGACCTCTTGAGATCATGCTCTTTTGTCCATGTTTGGACCAAGGCTGTAATGAGGTCAAGAGCTGAGTGGCTCTGGCGGAATCCAAACTGAATGTTGGTGAGCAGGTTATGCTAAGTAAGTTTTGCTTTATCGTACACCCCTTCCTTCATTTTTCTGATGACCAAGAGTAGACTGAAGGGGTGGTAATTGGCCAAGTTGAATTTTTACTGCTTTTCGTGAACAGGATATACCTGGGCAATTTTCCGGATTGCTGGAAATTGCCAGTGTTGTAGCTTTTTTCTATGCATTCAAGGGATGTGGGCATTGTTGGCAGCCCTAATTTCCCATTGAGAAGGTAGTGATGAGCAACCTTCTTGAACCTCTGCAGTCCATGTGGTGTAGGTACTTCCACTGCTGTTAGGGAGGGCATTCCACAATTTTGACCTAGCGACAGTGAAGGAACAATGATACATTTCAGGGTGGTGTGAGGCTTGGAGGGGAACTTCCAGCTGGCGGTATTCCCATGTGTCTGCTGCCCTTGTCCTTTGAGATGAGAGTGTTAATGGGTTTGGAAGGTGCTGTCTAAGGAGCCTTGGTGCGTTCCGCAGTGCATCTTGTAGATGGTACACACTGCTGCCATTGGAACAACATAGCTTGAGTCATGGCTCGTTCTAGGGCATAAGTCTTTAATACTATTGCTGAAACATTGTCAGGGCCCATAGCCTTTCAGCAATTAATTTCAGCAATACAAAGCTTCAGTGCAAAATACAAAATAAATTGCCCATTTTCATTGGGAATCATGTAATGATTGTTTCCACGCTGCATTTCCAGTTAGACATAGGAATGGTCATTAATACCAGTTAATGCACTTTATGTTTTCATACCCAAAGTGCTAGAAATGTAAAGTTGGTTAGGTTACAAGGCTTCCAGTTTAACAGTTTTCCATGACCAGAAAGTGGCACATAAGTTTGTGAAATATTTTGCAATTAAGAATTTTGAATTTTTTCTTGATTTTAATACTCAAGGGCATTATTTGTGATACAATACTTAGAAAAGTAGTAATCAGTGAGGAGGAAAGTTGCAGAATTTAGGGTAGTGTAGTAGACTAGCAAAATGGGCAGACACACGACAGAGGAAGTGTGAATGGATGCATTTTGGAAAGAAAAATGACAAGCTGTAATACAAATCAAATGGTACAATTTTGTGAATGATACATGAGCATAAAATTAATTTGCGTAAATGCTTCATCCCACGTCTAACTGGAAATGCTACATGGGTTAATTGAAACAATCATTACGTGATTGCCAGTGAAAATGGCCAATTATTTTTTTTATTTTGCACTGAAGCTTTGTAATTGCTGAAATTAAAAACGAAGCATGTTGAAATAGTCAGGAGATGAAGAATCTGTGGAGAGAAACAAAGGGCAGGATTTTTAGGTCGACGTGCGGGCACAGTTGGCGGGCCCGGGAGCAGCCAGGAAATGGACCACTAACTGCGATCGGCCCCCTACTGCAATTTCACACTGGCTGGTCATTAACTGGCCAATCAGCGGCCAACCAGCATGAAGCGTGCTGAAATGCTCAGCGCTGCTGGGGTTGGAGCGGGAGGAGGGCGGTTGCTGGCAGGAGAGCACTGAACAAAAGCCCCCTGAAGCCAGAGAGCTGCCTCAGGGAGCTGAAGACGTTAAAACCAATAAATGAAGTTTTTAAAATCCGGATTAAAATGTTCACACATCACAACCAGTCACCTGAGCATGTACATGATAAAAATTCTGTTTTTTTTAAACTTACTAACGGAAACCTCATCCCACCTTGGATGAGGTTTCATGAAAAATGCAAAGTCCGCCTAATCAATTTGCCCGTCCGTCAACCTTAAGGTTGAGCGGGCCACAAAAAATCAGAGACAATTACGATTTTAATTGCACTAATTGGTCTCTTAATTGTCGGTGGGCGTGCTTCTGACTTCTGCACGGGCGCCAACTGAAATATTGCGCAAGCGTGGAATGACATCAGGACGCTCGCCCAAAGTCATCTCGTGCAATTTTGCATCCGATCGGGTCAGGCACGTGACTGTGCAGCAATGTAAAAATTCTGCCCAAAGTTAACGTTTCAGGTCAAGACGACCTTTCATCAGAACTATGGTACATGAGCTTGGTACACAGGCAAATCTTTCAAAGTGGCAGGACAATTTGAGCAGGTTGTTCAAAAATACATGGGATCCTTAGCTCTATACATAGAGGCAGAGTACAAAAGCAATGAGCTAGGCCTCAGCTAGACCATTGTGCCCAATTCTTAGCATCACATTTTAAAAAGGAAAACAAGTTCTTGGAGAGGGTGCAGGGGAGATTTACCAGAATGGTACCGGGTGAGGGAATCAAGTTATGTAAGGAAACTTGAGAACCTGGGGTTGTACTTCTAGAACTGAGAGGATTAATGGAAGAATTTAGAGATGGATTAATAGAGATGTTCAATACTCTCCACTTGTCTGGCTAATTGCATCCCCAACAGCACTCAAGAAACTCAACACCATCCAGGATAAAGCAGCCAGCTTGACTGGCATCCCATCCACCGTCCTAAACATTCACTCCCTCCACCATTGGCACACGGTGGCCACAGTGTGCACCATCAACAACATGCACTGCAGCAACTTGCCAAGGTTCCTTCAACAGCACCTTCAAAACCAGCGACTTCTACTAGATAGAAGGGCAGTGGCAGTTGATGCATGGGAATGCCACCACCTGTAAGTTCCCCCCCAAGTGACACATTGTCCTGACTTGGAACTATATCACTGTTTCTTCACTATCGTTGGGTCAAAATCCTGGAACTTCCAACCTAACAGCACTGTGGGTGTACTTACACCATTCTTCTGTGCTCTATGATTCTATGAATGTTAAATCAAAAAAAGCATTTTGGTAAAGTTTAGAAAATACAACCCTGATATACTCAATATAACATTTATCACATAATAATGGCTCATTTAAGTATCAAATCTGTCTAACAGACAATGCAAAAGCTTTTGTCAATTGCAACACTGAGGTTTGACTTAGGAGCTCCTCAGAAATCTAAACTATAAGTTCTTTTTCACAGCATGTTGATTGTGTAGTATAGCCAGAAATTCAGTCACAGCAATTAGTGCTTTTTTAAAATTTCCAATAAATCTCTACTTTCTTTGCTAGTAATCTCATGAATCCTTTATATTACTCTGTTAGACATTACACAATCAAAGGCATAGTCTTGACCTGATATAGTCCACTATAGAAGTAATTTAAGCAGTCTTCTGAATAAAACCATATTCCTACATATACATTTTGTGGAACATTCAACTTTTCTTCATGGGGTGTGGTTAAAAGAATGTTGGGTAATAAAAGCTCTTCATTCTTAACAACAGGCAAATTCCAGGTCAAATGTACCAGTGTAAATGCATAATTTCCTGCACTAGCCATCTTTATGGCCTCCAGGAGAGATTGCAGTTGTGCTGTGAACCCACACTGATGAGAAGTTTTGTCAGGAATACCAAACATGTAGAAATCCATCATCAAACACAACTTAAGCACAAGGGGTCATATTTACAAAGAAAAGACAACAACATAAATTTGGAAATGTAGGAGGATTTTTTTTTACTGAAAAGTTAGTAACTAAGTGGAAAGGTTACTGGCTTGGTAGTAGATCAAGAAACCTTAATGGGATTTAGGAAGGTACTTGACAATTTCTTGTCAATAAAAGAAAAAAATCATGATTATTAGAACTGCACCAATACAATACTGTAACTGGATGGATTGAAGATCTTCTCCTTCCTGAAACTGATAGTCTGCAATGTAGGTCCCAGACATGAATAAATAACATTCACTGTATTTAATCATTTGGGTCCACACTATTGTGAAAAATTCTGCAATTGAAGTGAAGAACAAAATTTTGTTTACCAATATGGCTATTAAGATTTCTCACAATTAAAATAAATGAACAAAGCCTGTAATGGCTTATCATCAAACTTATATCAGTTATGTCTATTTTTCCTAATGAACAAGCAGCAAACATTGTGAAATAAAACAGGATGCGGCCTTGTTTATTCCAAGCCTGCGTTGGATTACGAGCTAGAGAACTGAATCATTAATAGCCAAAGCCATGACTGACAGTACAATGAACCAGTTAAGAAGACCATTCATGTCATTATGTACTAATCCCTCAGGTCAATTTGCAAACATTTCTAGGAGTAAGAAGTTGGCTAATTAAATTGCTTGGCTTAAAATTGATTTAAAATTTGATACAAACATGAAATCTTAAGGATTATGAAACAATTCTACATTTAATTTTATGTCTGTACAAATTATTACTTTTGAGGTTATAAACATTATATTCACATGGTAATGGAACATTATAGCCCATTTGGCAGTTTTCCAGGAAAACCCATCTCTCGCTCCTGGGTTCACAATCCATAGTGTTGTCAAACAACTAGACAATCTGAGGATGCTGTACTCCATGCTGGTATCTAGTCAACAACATCGGAGAGATGAGGCTGGACTGTGACTGACCTTCATCTTTATATTAGGAACACATGAGCTGCTGCAGCTGCTCTTAGCACTCTATATCACATTAGAAGCTCCATGCAATATGCAAGTTTCAAGGTTTCATCCATCAGTTGTTCTGGCCATAGAATTCTTTGCCAGGAATTTATCCAATGTCGATATAAATAAGCTAAAGTCAAACAGTTTAAACATGGTAACAGTTTTTTCAAATTTATTCTTCCCTGGAATGTGGACATCACTGTCAAGGCCAGTATTTGTTGCCCTCCCTACTTGCCTTTGAACAGAGTAGCTTGCATGGCCATTTCAGAGGACTGTTAAGACTCAAGCACATTGCTGTGGGTCTGGAGCCACATGTAAGCCAGACCTGGTAAGTGTGGCAGATTTTTACAACAGTCATGGTCCCCATTATTAAGACTAGCTTTCAATTCCAGACTTTATTAATAAAATTCTAATTCCACCAAGTGCCATTTGAACCTGTGTCCCCAGAGCATTAGCCTAGGCCTATGCATTATTAGTCCAGTGACATTAACATTATGGCACTGTCTCCCCCATAGAGTGTAGTGAACATTTTATGAGGAGAATCTCAAGCTGATGCTCTGTAAAAAGGAACAAATAGTTACATATCATTCCAGGAAATTCTGACTGGCTCACGTTTCTATATATGTATTATCAACCTTAACCAGCTCTCATTTAGAAGGTATTTTTTGTTTATTTCAATTATTAATTTTAGTTTCTATCATTTTGGCATTGGCTTAACATGGAAAATATTCAGTTGGTTCACATCTTCAGGTTAATGATGCAATTGATTAACTTTTAGATCAGGAATTTTGAAATGTTTTGGTTTTGTTTGTTTGTTTTGTATCTTCACACTTTTTTTCCCTTTTGGGGAATAGTGGGGAGGTGCTGGAAGGATTCGGAGGCTAATTTTCAACCTGTTTGAACTAAGTCATGCAAGCCCCATCCATGGCCAACTAGTCCTGCGATGGAACCTAAACCCGGATCTTCTGAACAGTCTCTTAATGTTCCGGTGAATGGAAGCAACATCAGTCACCCAAGACAAGAAACAGCTTTTCAGGTATTATAAAGTATCATGTTTTACTCTTGTTAAGCATATGAAAGCACAGAATGATATTGTCAAGAATATAAAAGTTGTGTCCCATACAAAGAAAGGAATTGGAGTTTTATAAAAACAATCTTAGTCTAGATAACTATACAACTGACCCACCAATCACTCACACTGATCCCCCCACAACACAATTCTTCCCATCGAATGTGTGACCGCTCCCAATCCCCGACTCCCCACCGACCCGACCTGACTAGCCCCTGCCACCTGACTACCTCAACACAACCTGACTAGCTTCTGCTATCTGACTCCAGCCTGAACCCGACCCCACCACCCAACTCCCTGCCAACACAACCTGAGTAGCCCCCATCCAACCTTAAACTCCCCACCACCCAACTCCCCACTGACTGGATCTGACTAGCCCTGACTTGACAGCCCCTTTTGACCCAACCCGAATATCCACCAACCCCACCTATCCACTCACCCAGCTGCCACCCAGCTACCCTACCCACCTGCCACCCTACCCAGCTGCTACTGTACCCACGTCACCCTGTCACTCTACCCAGCAGCCACCCTACACACCTGCCACATTACCCACCTGCCACACTACCCACCTGCCACACAACCCAGCTGGCACCCTGCCATTCTACCAACCTGCCACCCTACCCACCTGGCACCCTGCCAGTTTACCCACCTACCACCTTAACTAGCAGCCACCTTGCCACCCTTCCCACTTGCTGCCACCCTGACACATTACTTACTTACCACATTACCCATCTGCCACCCTACCTATCTGCCAGCCTGTCACCAGACCCACCTACCACCCTACCCAGCTGCCACCCTGCCACCACACCCACCTATTACTCTACATGCCTGCCACCCTACCCACCTACCTTCCTACCCTCTTATCCATTTACCTTACCCAGCCTACCCCCCTACCCACTTACTCTACCTAGCCTACCCCCTTACCCACCCTACACCCTTACCCACTTACCTCCTGTCCATAACCTTTCGAAGAAGCTTTGGGACATTTAATCTCTTTACTTACAGAAAATGGCAGCTAGTGCCTTAAAAAGGGGGCATGTTTTCTATGCAGATTTTCTCCATTGTTCCCTCTGAGATTTCTTACATTGACTGAGTTTGCAGGATCCTCCATTGGAATATTGCCCTGAAAAATCAGAGGGAATTAAGTGTGTATTTTTTTTTAGCCTGATCAGAGTCAGAAATAGGGCTTCTGGGCCAAGATACTCTTGTGAATGGGCACAAACTACCAAAACAATTAATGTTGTGTGGAATTTAACCAGCTCAATGTACATGTTGCTTATCTTGGTTGCTTTTCCTACAAATTCAATTGATTCTTCAGAGCATTGGCCAGGAAGTACATCATTATCATCCAAGCTGATCTATAATTCCAAGTTTGTATTTCCCTGCTCTTTTGACATATCACTTTCAGTCAGTATTTACTTCCTATTCATAATTATTTATTTTTACTTTTCAATTTCTGGTACTTAATGTTTTTGACCAATGAGGGGATTGTCATGTATTTGGATGCATAAGGAATTCTGCCTTATTGCATTGTCTGCAATTTGTTGTTGTATATTTATGTACCATGATTTCCCAAGAAAATGAATAAACTGTCCTTTAAGTGGTCAAGGCAAAAAATAAGAGTTTTACAGTCAAATGTAATGTCCTAAAAGCTAATTAGCCAACTGTGTCTGAGCAGCAAATTTAGTCTTTTGATTCTGTCTCTACAGTATTAATAAATGTGGAGAGAATAAAAATAGAGAAGAACAGTTTTGCAAGGTCAACTGGATGATTTAATTCACAAATTCCAGAATATATTTCTGGAAAGCAACTGTTGCAATAAGGTGAAATTATTTTTTTTAATATATTTTTTTGCCACAAATAAGCTGAGTTAAGCATTTTCCCTTCTTTTCTTGTTTGAAGTGGATATGCCAGAATTGCCAGTAGCTTCAAAAATGTGTAGCTTCTGTAACAAAACAACATCCTTGTCAGTAATTTATTGCTGTAACATATTTAAATAGAAGTGCTTATTTGATTTGAGTTAGCATGCTTGACTGAATTCTGAGTAAAATCTGCTGGAACATGTCTAACTGAATATGATATTGAACTTGTTTCCTGCATGGCATAGGTTCTGAATTGTGCTAAGTGATTATGTGCTTTCTTGTGTTTCAGTAAACTACTTTGTATATTTTTATGTAATTCGGTCCAGAATTATATCTGAACTTTGTACTGTATTGAATTGAGAAACATGCCCTGGATTAGCGATTGATGCTAAATAGCTGTCACCCCATAATGCTAAATAGCTGACCAATAATGCGGAGAGAAAAATTAAGGAATACTATTTTTTAAAGACAAGAGAAAATATGGCTTTGAAACATACCATTTCTGGGAATATGATTTTGTTAGGGGATCATCAATTGAAGGGAAAAAATGGCATTTCTGGAGTTACAGGAATGTAGTTGTTATGTTACTGGACTAGAAATCTAGAGGTCTGGACTAATAATTGGGAATCATGGGTTCAAAATGGCAGTTTGTGAATTTAAATTATAGCTAAGAGAAAACACAAATAAATCTGGAATAAAAAAGTTAGTTATGGTGACCATGATCAAATTGGATTATTGGAAAAACACACTGGTTCACTAATGTTCTTTAGGGAAGAAAACTTGCTGTCCTTACTCGATCTGGTAAAAATGTGATTCCAGATCCACAACAAAATGTGGTTTACTCTTTACTGCCCTATGAAATAGCCGAGTAAATCTCACATTTGTATCAAACCACTACACTGATGTGTATATAATAAAACCATCAGATCACTTGGCTTTGACTAAGCATCGGATTCGGATACAGCAAATACATACCCAACCAAATTGACACTGCAGAATGCTCCTCAGTCACATCTGGGGACTTATGCTAAAGTTAGGAAAGCTGTCCCACAGGCTAGTCAAGCAACAGCTTGACATAGTCATCCTCACAGAATCATACCTGTCAGCCAATGATTCCTCCATCACCAGCCCTGAATATGACCTGTCCTGTCCTAATGGCAGGAAAGATTCACCATAGGTGGTGGGAAGGTGGTTTACAGTCAGGGTAAAGGAGCCCTGGATGTCCTCAAGAATGTATCCCGTAAGTCTCGTGGCATCAAGTTAATCACAGGTAAGGAAACCTTCCCTGATTATCATCGACTTCCTTCCCCAAAATAATCATTTAGGTAATCCCTTAAGTAACAACTTAGAACATCACTTAGAAGGAGAACTGAAGCAAAGGCACATAATGTACTCTTGGTGGGGGACTTCAATGTCCATCATCGAGATTGGCCAAGCGTACTGAGTCCTGAAGAACATAATACCAGGCTGGGCATGCAGCAGATTGTGACAGAACCAATCTGAGGGGGAAAAAACTGCTTGATATCATCCTCACCAACCTACCTGTCACTGATGCATCTTTTCATGACAATATTGGTAGGTATGACCTCTGCAAAGCCCTGATGTTGATGAAGTCACATCCACATTCAGGACTTCCTCCATTGACTTGTGTAGCACTACCACCATGCTAAATAGGATATATTCAGAACAGATCTAGCAACTCAAATATAGGCATCTGGAGGCACTGTGGGCCATTAGCATCGGCAGAATTGTATATCATCACAATCTTATTAACCTTATGGCCCAGCATATTCTTCACCACGCCAGGGCACAAAACCTGGTTCAATTAAGGAGAAGGGCATGCCGGGAGCAGTACCAGGTTTGTCTAAAAATGAGGTGACATCCTAATGAAGCTAAAACATAGGGCTACATGCATGTTAAACAGCGGAAACAGCATGCTAATGATTGAACTGAGTGATCCCAAAACCACCAGATCAGATCAAAGACCACAGCCCAGCCACAACCAGTAGTGAATGGTCATGGATAGTTAAATAGTTAAGGGGAGGAAGAGGCTCAGGGATATAACCATCTTTAATAATTGCAGAGCCCACCATTCAAGTGCAAAATAGAAAGCTGAAGCCTTTGCCACTATCATCACCCAGAAGTACGAAGTGTATGATCCATCTTGTCTTCCTCCTGTGGTTACCACCATCACAGAAGCCAGTCTTCAGCGAATTCGATTCACTCCATGTGACATCAAGAAACGGCTGAGCGCACTGGATACAGAAAAGACTATGGTCCCGACAATATCCAGGTGGTAGTGCTGAAGACTTGTGCTCCAGTGCCAAGCTGTTTCAGTACAGCTATAACACTGGTATCTACACAACAATTGCCCAGGTACATCCTGTTCACAAAAAGCAGGACAAATCCGATCCAGCCAATTGATGCCCTATCAGACTGCTCTCCATCATCAGCAAAGTGATGGAAGGTGTCATCAATAGCATTATCAAATGGTACCTACTCACCAATAAACTACTCACCAATATTACACTAGATCACTTAGCACCAGACCTCGTTACAGCATGAACCAAACATGAACAAAAGAGCTGAATTCCAGAGGTGCGGTGACATCAAGGCATCATTCAACCAAATGTGGCACAAGGAGCCATACTTAAATTGAAGACAATTGGGATTAGGGGAAAGCTCTCAATTGGCTGAAATCATACTTAAGACAAAAGAGTTGTGATTTTTGGAGGCCAATCATCTCAGCCCAAGACATTGCTGAAGAAGTTCCAGAGGGCAGTGTCCTGGGCCCAACTATCTGCAGCTACCTCAACATTGACTTTCTCTCCTTCCTAATGTCAGAAGTGGGGACGTTCACTGATGATTGCATAGTATTCAGTTCCCTAAGCAATTCCTCAGATAATGAAACACTCTGTGACCATATGCATCAAGACCTGGAAAGCATCTAACCTGGGCAACTAACACTCACGCCAGCGTTCAATATCATCAGCATTCTGAGGGCCACCATTGTCCAGAAATTTAATTGGACCAGCTACATAAATATTGTGGCTATAAGAGCGGGTCAGAAGCTGGGCATTCTGTGACTCACCTCCATCTTCTCAAGGGCAACTAGCATTGGGCAATAAATGCTGGTGTTACCAGTGACACCCACATCTCGTGAATGATTAAAAAAAACTCCTCCTGTTTTTCATTAAAATGCCATTATATTCTTTTACTAATTTGCCTTTTTATCTTTATCAAGATGTCAAGTTGGGAGAATCTTACACTTTTATATGTCAACAAGATACATCCGAAGGCAGATGTGGCAAAAGAAAATGCACTGTACAAGGGCAATGTATTTCATTTCTTACACCAACCAGCCTTCTCTGAATGAGATTACTAATTTCATACCAATTTGTGCCAGAAAGTGAGCCATTTTTGATATGGGTGTACAACCACTAAGAACTGAATGAAAATTCCACAAATTTATATTTTACATCTGATCTTGCAAAACCATGAGATTGAAGAGATTCTCACCCCATTGGTCTGTGTTCCATTGAGTCTTAGATCCCAGAGGTGAAAAGACAGTGTACCAGCTTACTGCAATATTCAGTCCCTCGAGCAATGTTACATCAAGTTGATCAAAAATAAATATTTCTTCCTACCAACTCAATAATTTTCTGTAAAATAACCCAAAATAACTTAAAATCCTGTTCAGAAATTCTGCTTTGTTGCATGACAGAAGCAGAACACCAAATTGCTTGGCAACAAAAAATTACAATATTTATGCAATTGAAAATGTAAATATTTCTTTATTCAATAGGCTTTAGGCTAAGAATAGAGATCCAGGTTTGATCTAAAGAAAAAAAACAATTATTTGAGTACTGCTGAAAAAAGATACTTGGTGTCGAAGGACTTCACTTTTGTGAAGACATACATATTGCCAGCAGTGCCATGTCTATCACGTCCATGTGCTCGTTCAACATTGTGAGCCTATTCACTAATGTGCCATTCGATGAAGCCATAGACATTTACCGCAAGTTATTGTACCATGGCAATCTAGAAGCACTACCATGTTCTGAACCTGTATTCATTGAAATTATGAACTTAGCAACTCACACAGTTAAATTCAGCTTTAATGACACTACGGATGGGATCGTCTGTGCCTGCTCGCGTCGGGTGTGTTCGGTGATGTGAGCGGACAATATGGCAAGAAGACCAAAAATCGGTTTCATGATATCTTGAAACCAGTTTGCAATCATCCGCTCTGCCACCGATGGCAGCTGTGTTTCCTGCCATCAGGCATCAGTAACCTCATTGTAATACATCTGCATATCATTATAAGCCCAGCCCGTCGGAATCGACCCCCCTGCACCCCGCCTCACCGCTGGACCATCTGATGGTGTGGTTTCACAACAGCATATAAAAGGCTTGCACTTGGCGAGCTGCACTTTGAGGGTAACTCGGAGGTGAGAACACAACAACATTGTGGAACGCTCGCCCGGGGCAGCTGTTGGACTTCAAGGTTGAGGCGCGTCCGGGTTGGGTGCAAGGGCTGCCCTCGGTTGAGGCGACTGTGGGAGGGGTGGGGGGCAAAGGCTGCCTTGCGGTTGAAGGTAGCACACAAGCATATGTGGGTTATGGGGGTTTGGGGGAGGGAAGCAGCCATGTATTGAGGAAAACTTGTATAAAGTGACCATTACTCTGCAGCTGAGACAGTTCAGGTGCAGTCAAATTGATATGATTGGAGTTGGGCCTCTGGCTTCTCTGCCCACTTAAGTAACGCCCACGCATCAAAGTGTCACCAAGTGCTCCAGATATTTTCACTCCTTGGCGCAGGCTGCAAATTAATGATTGTTTTAGTGGATTGCAGTACAATTGGACCAGTACAAGAGCAATGTCCTGGACCAAGGTCTCCATGGTGTCCGCCATCCTACCAGTGTTGACCTCGGTGCATTGGCATGCCAGTGCTATCACTTCAGCCAGATGGTGGACAGATTCCTCCATTGTGCCTTGAAATCTGAGGAGTGCAGCAGACATTCATTCCTGCTAAACCTAAGCTTGCCTTTGTAGCTCCAGCAACTGTGACATGACCAAGTCCAGAGGCTCGTCATCTGACTTGGACTCAGGAATTTCTGTCCTCCAGCAGTCCTCCATGTGCCAGACACCTGGGAAGTCCCTGGCATGTGTGCGCAGTGAGTGGTTCCATGGATGGGATAAGCACAACGAAGGTGTGTGTGAGAGAGTGAATGGTGATGTCCCTTGAACTGGCAGTGAATGAGGTCCTGTGGATGTGTGATGGGTTTGTGAACATGTGAGCTGAGGTTGTTGAGAAGAGTTACTTAGGTTGGCAGAATGGAGGAGATCATTCATCGTCTTGTGGCACTGGATGGCTGTCCTCTTTTGCAGGGCATTGGCACTGACCACCACTGCCACCGCCTCCCAAGCTGGATTAGTGAGGTTGCTGCCCATTCTGCTGTCAGAGCAGGGGTAGAAGATATCACAACGAGCCTCCCTGCATCCAAAAGGCACTTGAGGGATGTGTCATTGAACCTGGGGGCTGCAGTCTTCTTGCCTTTCAGGACCATGTTTTCTTTGCAGCAGTCATGGGCTGGTAGCTCTGAGAGGTATGCATGCGGCTGGACTTTAAATATGGCACACAGCATGCTGAAGCGTCAAGGTGATGGCATGACAGGTGAATAACAGCCCACTTACCATGGGAATGGCGTGTTTCCCAGGAATGCACAAATAATGCAGTGGGTTTGGGATGATAAGGCATGAAAAGCTGCCATTGCGGCCGGCAGGAGAAACGTTTTATCTGCCTGCTATTGCACTTAGTCAAATCTGGGACGATTTTGCCCTATGTCTGCCTAAATAGATGGTGTTGCCATGGGTTCCCCTCCAGGGCCAGCTCTCACTAACATTTTCGCTGGTTTCCATGAGAAACGTGTTTTCAACGGAATGATCTAGAACCTCCTATGCCTTGCATATTTCTGATATGTAGATGACACATTTGCTATATTTGAATCTGCAGCTGCATGTAAGAATTTTCTCATATCGGGTCCATCCTGCACTCAAATTCACATTTGAAATGAGACAGTCTAACTTCCTAGTGTTAATTGGGAAGTCCGCTAATGAGTTCTCTACTGCTGTCTATACCACAAGTCTACCTTTAATGGTCAATATACATGTTGGTATTCCTACAGCTCCATGAGCTACAAGATTGGCCTTATCAGCAATCTCATAAATAAGGCCTGAGCCATTTCTTCACTGTGCAAGGTTGATGCTGAAATAGGGCACATCAAAGCTATCCTGCTAGTGGCTACCCCAATCAGATCATTGCTCACTGTATATTGTGCATACTCACAAATAGGCCTAAGGCCCATTTTTGGACCTGAAAAGCACCCTGTCTGTCTCAAATTACCCGATAAGGGTAAAGTATTTCAAAAATTTGAGCAGCAGGCGAAGCTAATCATTTCATGCTGCTGCTATTCAATGGCAACATGAGTGGTGTTTCCACTAACAGGATGCTGCTATCAAGCCAAAAAAATATTCTGCCTACCATACAACTGAGTAATGTGATGTATGAATTTCAGAGCTGGTGTGATGTCAGGTACAGAGGCTGTATGTCCCAATGACTAATGGATCATGTCAAACAGCATGTCCCTTCGGCTGTTCGCAATGGGCAGAGTACTGACCACACTCAACCAACCCATGCTTGCTAAACTCGAAACATAATGTCTAACGTTGGATGTGGTTCTGCAATTGGGCAGCATTTGCTGAACAACCCTGACTGTATTAAGAATTACACCAACAACCAATTTAAGATTATCAGTCAAACTCACAGTATAGCTCACCTACACTTTCTACAAGCTACATATTTTCATTTTCAAGGACTTGTCCTCTGCAGGCAAAAGGAATATGTCCAGATATTGCATCTTTTTTGAATAAGCAAAAGTATGCAACGTCTTGACTAATCAAAGCTGACTTGCCAACCAATCAACACCCCTTTTCTCATGCAGTATAAATTGTTGTTTCCTTTGAATTTTGGCATTCCTGATGAGTGCAAAATGAAAAGCTTTGACAGCATGTCTCTTTTTCCAGCAATACTCATGTTCTGTACCACTAAGTGAAACAATTATTCTGTATTAGCAATGAGTTTTGGCATTTCTTGATTTTACAAATAATCAAGAAATTCAGGAAGTACTATAATTAGCCAATGGAAAAGCACATACAAAGAGACAGAGTCGTGATAAAACTAGAATGACTGTGGTCTTGAAAAGGACTTGAGGCAAAGCAAGAATCAAAAGGAGACTACAGTGGTTTAACCTGGAAGCAGGATGAGTCATTCATCTACACAAAGAGATGTGTAGTTTCTGGTGAATCAAACCAACACAACTTTTATATAGCATATTCCACAAAACTCCAGTTAATTTTGATTCAACTTTGAATATTATCTGAATTGTTAATATGGTAATGTTTGATAAGCTGTCTTAAGTCTCTTATCCACAAAGTGAACTGTAGATTCATTCGCACTTTCAGAGAAACAAAGAGCTGTAAGAAAATAAGGAAGGAAAAAATATTGGGTAATTTCATACAGAACACCTTTGCAGAGGGTATAGGAATTAATAGATTCCTGGGGATAGGTGACTATTTGACTATTTTCCTGTCCCCTAGATCTTAAAGCACAAAGGTAGAGCTGAGGGGAAAAAAAAGTCTTAATCTGTATAAAAGTCCTGCACTGTCAGAATCATATGTGGCAGTCACCTGCATTTTACACAATCAGTGTTTCAATCCATTGTGCACTTTTTCTGCTGGCACTTCAGAATCCTCGTAGAACTGCCTAACTGCCTCCATTGCAGCTTCCTGGCCCTGCAATCTGTAGAACTGATCATCGGTTCACTGGAATTGACTTTTTAATGCACATAACCTGTGCTTATCTGAACAAGAATTGTGGTGGAGAAGGTGAGGGTGAGAGGTCATATGGTTCCAAATCAGAAGCAGTTGATCTGTTTAAAGCTAATATACTAGTTTAGATGGACTGATAGGCAGAAAACAATTTTGACTCTAAGTGAGGGTAATGCTGAGTAAGTAAGTTGAAAAATGTCTGTTTATATTTTGATAATCTGAAAGAACAGCATGTATCAATTGGTAGCCAAATGACAAATCAGGAAACCATTGAAATGTTAAGCTTCCTGTCCTTCATCAGCAGCAGCCTTTGCTGCCATGTCTGGAATAAAGGCCACAATGATATAATGATATTTAATTGCAGTCAGGAGGGAAGTAATACAGGTTGATCTCCCACATTAGAATGAGCATGCAGGATGTGAGAGTCCTGTTGAGATTTACACCAGATTTTGTTAAAACTGCAGTTTTTGTGGAAATATTTTTAACAAAGTTTTGAATGTTCTAGTTGGTCTTCAAACACATAATCTGCAACATAACAACTCTGCAAACTGCTCAAATAATTCTTTTATGTTGAATTTGCAAATGTACAATTCTAAATTGCCACCAGTCCCTGAAGGTATGGTGTGGCGTGGATGGACAACACTGTACTGGAAGAAACATGGTCTAAGCAGTTGCGATTGATTATCCTTTTATTGTCATTCACACAGATGAACACGAATAAAAACAAATATATCGCCAACAACAATATTGCTTACTTTTATACCTCTCCTGTCCATTTACTGAATTATGTGCTTTCCTGGCTATTTTCCGTTTCCAAAATGATGGTGGGATTTTGTCAATGAAGTGGAGACTGGCTGGGAGGCAGGAGGGATGGGAATGTGACAGTGAAAGGCATCAGGGAAGAAGCCTTGATGTATGTAAGCCACTAGTAGATATTCACACAGATAACTGTGGGTTAACAGGAGGAAGGTGGCGCTTGAAGGTAATTCAACTTGTTAAACCTGGCAATTTAAGGTGATTTTACCAATGTTTTTCCATTTTGTGAGAAAGATGCAAGAACGAAGGAGTTTCGCAAGATATAAGGAGGCAGAAGGTCAGTCTTGGCATTGCAAGAGGTGGCGAGGCTTGATAGGGAGGATGAAATTGAGTATACAGCAGCAGTAACAATTTGGAGGCAAGCCAAACTTCCCTGACACAGGGGAGGCACTCTGGTTGAGTGTCAAGGCTGACTTGGCACTTGTATATACAGAGTAAAGGGGTAGGAGGTGCTGAGAGCTCCATGCAGCATTTTGTTATGGGCCTCATTCACTCAAGCCTTGAGACCTCCAGTGAGGAGGAACATCAATGAGAGAAAGTGGTGAAGCCATTGGGAGCAGGGCTGCAGCACCCAGAGGGGCAATCGGATCATGCAGTCGGAAGGGGGGCACAGAAGAGGAGCGTGCAGAGGATTACACAACCAAACTCTTGCACTCAGAAGACACCAGCCAGCAGAGAAGGTTTGCCATCAGAGGCTTGCCTCCTGCAAATGTTGGAGTAGCAGTGTCACTGAAGACTGCACCTCTCTAGGGAGGTGGTCACGAAGCTGTGTACCATAATGGAGGAGGAGCTGCGCTCAATTGTAAATGGTGGGTACTCATTGCCTGTAGTTTTGCAGGTCACAGTGGCACTGAATTTCTATGCTTCAATATCATTCCAGGAATCTTCTGGTGATATTTTTGGGACCTCCTAGTCTGCGGCTCAATAACTGTATCAAGATGGCTACCAATTCAAGAGGACATGCCAATCCAGACAGTCAGGAGAACTGTGGGATTTGGAGGCAATGCATGATGCCCCTAGGTGCAGGGTGTCATTGACTGCATGCATTTGGCCATCAAGATTCCCACAGACTGGACAGCAGCTTTCAGTGACAGGAAGGGCCTCCAACTGCTCAATGAACAACTGGTCTACGACCACCACAAATGTTCAGGTCTGTGCAAGGTTCCCAGAAAGCTGTCAGAACACTCACTTATTAAGGTGGTCCCATGTGCTTGGCATTTTCAGGCCCCTCGCATTCCATCAGGGATGGATACTGGGTGATAAGGGCTACCCACTTAAAAGATGGCTACTAGTGCCTGTGGAAAGCCCAAACACAGATGCAGAGGACAGACACAATAGCTGCTACGGGACAACATGAGCAACCATTGAGCAGACAATAGGGCTTCTGGAGATTCAGTTCAGTTGCCCTGATAGATGTGGTGGAGCCCTTCAACGTACTCCAGCAAAAGTCTCGCAAACAATGAGGACACCCTGGAGTGTGGCCTCCTCCAAGGATATGGATATGGAGAGGGATGGTGACCAGATGCAATATGAAGACGACTCTGAGGAACTGCAGGCAAGGTGCAACGATACATGCCAAGGGAATCTCACAATTCACGAAGACAGACACGTTTTTGACACCCAGTTAATCAGCTAAAATTTCCACCTTCTATAACCTGTACTTTCCTTGAATGTCCTTTCTTTATCCCTGGACTCATCACATCACTTGTGAGAGCCATCAAACTGATAATTGCCCAGAAGATCATAAATAATTCAGATATTTTTTGTGGCGCAGCATATCAGAATTCACTAAAGATAAATGAACAGCAAGATGATATCCAATTAAATAGCATAATCCTGTGAAACCCAAATGAAGCTAGGTGGAATTTCTCATGCACTTGTGGGTGCTCCTATTTGGCGCTCCCCCGCACTGTCAGCTGAGGTGGAGGCAGGTTTCTGAGCTTTCTGCTCCATGGCTGTAGTGGTCGTCCTCTGGTTGCCTGTGGCCTTGAGGGACCAGAGATATTGGAGGCTTCTGCACAGGCGCAAGAGCTGCCTCTATCTTTGCAGCTTCATGAGGTGGTGGTGTCACTGTCAGAGGGTCTGAGGACCCACCATCCATCACAGCAGGATTGCCCTGAGAGGAGCATTCAGATGCTTCTGGCAGCTGCTCCTCTTCCTTTTCAGGCAAACTTTTATCTCCCTGCTCACCTGCCAAATTCGAGGACCTGGCAATGACTCCAGGCATCCTGTGCCTGCCTTGCCCAGCTATTGCTTTGCAGTACTCATGAAAAAGGTGATGGCAAGCAGGTCAGTACATATCTCTAATATCCATTGAGTGGTTTGCTGGATGTGGCTCTCCTTAAGGGTTGCCACTCAATGCCGAATGCCATGCACGTACATTCGAGACACATGGTTGCGCTCATGGTCTGGATTGGCCCCTCCATTGTCCACCCATGAGTGCACAAAGCCTATGGAAGCTCTGGCAGATCTCACACACCTCACACTGCAGCTCCAGCATCTGCCGCCTTGTGGATGATTCCATGGGCATTTCATCAGCTGGAAACTCAGAATTGCCTTCCTTCCCACAGTCCCCTGAGCATAAGTGGCCCCAACTGTCATTGCCTGCATCAGTTGCTCAGTCACAGCTGTGCTGTGCTCACCAGATTATGATCCCATTGCTAATCATGTGCAACTACCTACCAACAAGAGAATATCTGCGCTGGTGGAGGATGCGGGGGAATGATGTGCCAGTGCACTCTCTGAAATCTCCTCCTCTTCCTCAGAGATGAAAAGCTGTCCTGAAGGCTTGGGTGTTGGCTGCTCTTGTCCATGACCTGTGAGAGAGAGAGAAGTGATGAGAGAGCAATGTGCGTTCCAACACATCCTTCCAACAATTCATCATCTGGAGTTCTGTGTGACCAGTGGTGAGCACATGAGCACCATAATTTATGCTCGTTAGAGGGTCTATTGCACCCATCCATTTGACCACTTATTCTCTCGAACCTTCACACCCATCTCACCATCAGTGATTGCCTGCCCTTCCTCCATGCCTCCCAGCTCTAATCACTGACTCTTCCTTCATTGGCATGAGGATCACCCTGCATCGCATATTGCCTCTGGCTCTTGAACTTTCTATAGCATTGTATGCTCTCTTTTCCTGAAATTTCCATTGTTACTCACCCATCAAAAACATGAATGATGCCTATGTTGATGGCAGACTAACTGTCCATCATGGTACTACAGAGATGGCTCCTGCATGTGATCACTCTGCACTGGCTGTGAGGAGTCAACTCTGACTGACCTGTGTCCTCCATAGAGAGGTTAACATTGCATCTGACAATGCTGCTGCCTGGGCATTGCCACTGGCTGGGTGGACACCTTCAATCTCATACTCATCTGAGTCACATTTAAAGCTGCAAGCTGAAAATAATGCGCCAGAATACATCAGGTCATTGACTCTCTTTTGACACAGCAGCCACGTATGTGATAGCACCCCATGGCTTTTCACCTCCTCCGCTATCTCCATCCATGGACTTTTTGGTTGGCAAGCTGACCTCCTCCTTTCCTGATGGAAAAGGACTTCCCTCCAAGCCCTTGCCGCCTGGAAGAGCACCACCTGGGAGGCATCAAAGAACTTGGACGCCACCCTGCTCTGCCTTCTGCAAGTCACTACTTTTGCCATTGCTAGGGCTCCCTTGCTGTCCCCTCCGGGGCTGCTGCCTTTAAACGTACAGCTAGCTGCCTTTTATTGTGGCACCTACCTGGTACTCCCCCCACACCTGCCCCGCAACCTTGAGCCTCTTATCTGGTTGGCTCCCAGGCGTGCCAGCTGTAATTGGAGAAGATCATGTTCCCACTTCCACCCCCTGCCCACACAGCCATGCCACATGTCTTAGGTCCTGGCATCGAGAGTTTATTGCTGCTGGTAAATGCCTAGCCAATGTTTCAAGGTTTCATACTGCTAATGAAACTCCCAGGGTAACATGGTTTCTAAACAGATAGTATAAATTCTAAATTCTTGAAAATGCACCAAATGAAATGTCAAATCAAATGCTTTTCAGGGTTGGTGAAGAATGCCCAGCGATACCACCCTAGAAACAGATTTCCCTTTCATATTTTTTTCCTATTTGAATACCGACAACTTGATAATGAGAATCCCTTGTCACACTGCACTCACATGCTGTAAACCATAGTGCTATATTCAGGATTGCTTTTTATTTGTTAGCTTTTTGAAACTATTGGTAAATTTTGATATTACTCTCACTTGGCATGCATTGAGAATATAATTTGAAGCTCCAAAATAGAAGCACATAGTTCCTTAGATGTTTTTCACACTATTTCAGTCTAAGAATATATTGCAAATTTAAAGTCACGCATGCATCAGTTCTAATCTCTTAATTCAGCATAAGAGACACTGCAGCCAGCAGGGCGGCTGTCTGAATTGACATATCAATGCACATCACATCAGACGACATGGATTTGACCAACCATTCAGCCCCCATTTTGAAGCGTTTAGATTTTAAATTGCCATTTGAGAATAAACCTGATATTGCCGATATATCACCTGTTACAAGAACTGTTCAGTTTTAATTTCGTTGATTTCAACACAACCTGAAAGGTGTCCTCTATATGGAAGGGGGTGACGCAGTGGGGACGATATTAGTGGTATTCTTCACCAAGGTGTTGTTGTTCACCCTTCAACTACCAATTTAAATACATGTTCTGGAAGCTGACCAGCTATCCATCCTCAGAGGTTAGTGGGTTGAAAATGAACTTTTAATTTGTACTTCCCAGATTCAAAGTAGCCTGCTTGATCAGCACCCCATCCAATGACTTAAACACTCACTCCTTCCACTACTGACGCACAGTGGCAGCAGTGTGTACCATCTACAAGATGCATTGCAGCAACCTGCCACAGCTCCTTTGACAGCACCTTCCAAAACCACAACCGCTACCACCTAGAAGGACAAGGGCAGCAGGCACATGGGTACACCACCACCTGCAAGTTTCCCTCCAAGCCAGACCATCCTGACTTGGAACTACATTGCTGTTCATTCATTATCATGATATTGAAATCCTAAAACCCCCTTCCCAGCAGCACTCTGTGCGTACTTGCACCATTTGGACTGCAGGCATTCAAGAAGGCGGCTCATTGCCACCTTCTCAAGGGCAATTAGGGATGGGCAACAAATACTGGCCTTGCCAGCAATGCCCACATCATATGAAAGAATTTTTAAAAATGTGGGCATCGCTGGCAAGCTAAAATTTATTGCCCATCATTAGTTGCCCTGAGACAACTGAGTGGCTTGCTGGACGACTTCAGAGGGAGTTAAGGGTGAAGCACATTGGAAATGAATGAATCAGATAGGCTTATTTGACAATCTAACAGGTACATTATGAGATAACAAAATCCCTAAGGTGTGGATCTTTGGAAGATATATATATTACTCCAAATAAAGTGAAGAAGAATTATAAAATGAAAAGAAAAGAAATGTGTGTACTATAATTGTACAATTACACATTGTGCAAGAAACATCACTGAGGGACAAACTATTCCTCAATAATTGCTTCCAAGATTCAAGGGGGAGGGAGCACTCTCCAGAAGCCTCAGTTCCTATTCATACTGCGAATCATGTAATTAAGTATCCAGATAGGAAAATCCCAGGTTCAATCCCAAATCTGTGCAGAATTAACTGGGGCAATATGACAATTAGCTTTCACATTGCTGGGCTAGAAAGGGAAGAAACGGTCAGGATTCTTGCTCCTGGTGGCTCTCCAGTCACCTCTGTGGGAAAGTGTGTCTAATCACATTTTTATGATGCCTCTTATGGGTAATAATTTACATACGGACATACAAAGTGGGAGCAGGAGTAGGCCCCTCAGCCCCTCGAGCATGCTCCGTCATTCAATAAGATCATGGCTGATCTGATTGTATCCTCAACTCCACATTCCCACCTACCCTCTTGCTTATCAAGAATCTATCTAGCTCTGCCTTAAAAATATTCAAAGGCTCTGCTTCCACCGCCTTTTGAGGAATAGAGTTTCAAAGACTCACTACCCTGATACAACCCAGACTTATACTTTAAGAAAGACCATATGGGTAATTTAAAGTGGTTGGCATTAAAAACACTGCAGCTGAGCAAGTCTTGGTGCTTTCAGAAAATGGCAATGTGGGGAGAGGGTGGGGTGAGGGTGTTGGTGGCAGTGGAGGAAATAAAAGCTAGACTAACCAGAACACTAAATTATTACAATTGTTCAAATTGCAGGTGTATATGAATTAATCAAAAATTACTTTGGGATATGAAACTAGGTTGCTACTTTGAAAAGAAGATAGGCAGAAAAAGAATCTCATTTCAGCATTGAAATGTAAATGATACACTGTTGGAATAAGAGGCAATAGGACACACCAGATGGTGAGTTGAAAACAAATTTGAACACAATGCCTAAAAATGCAGATGGCTCACTGAGCTAATTTATAAGGAATAGCTGCAATGAGAAAGTCCTTGATTGTTTGTATTTCTTAAAACATAAACTACTGAATCATATAACAAAGGATCTCAGGGATTTTTTTAAAAATCAAAAGAACTGAAGAAATTATAGATTTAAAAATGATTACTGTGGAAGAAGAGAATAGAACTTGAAAAGAAGCATTCCAGTGAATGAGAGGAAATCAAACCTATTCCAGTAAACTACAGTTTCTGGCTTGTTGTGAAACAATGCAATCTGATGCAGATTAGTAAAAAAGATAATTTGCCGTTCTAAATAACACACTAATTTGTGAAATGGATAACAAGTTCTTTAAAACATTGAAGATTGAACAACTTGAGATAAAGTTGTGTGGTAGCAGTTGTGGAATTGTACATCTATGAAATTTATTTTCTCAGAAAGTATGCATTGTATTTTCAATTCTATTTGATACAGTTTCTTGCATTTTAGCACAGATGTTTTCTAGATATGTAAATATTTTACATTTCATATTCTACTTCATGTGAGTGAGTATACCTCGTAAGTTGGAGGGGAAATAAATGTTGAATTACAAATGTTATGGTCATTTAGGATAAAGGATTAGTCTCTTGACTCTTAATTGTTCTTTTGATACAGATGTGGCTTTTTGAGCCTGCAAAATACTGGTTGTGATATTAGCAGAAACACTTCACAGATTTGTATGGGATTCCTTTGGCCATCATTGTAATACAGGCATTACCCATTTATTATAAATGGGTTAACACTCATTTTAAAAGACAAAGGCAATGGCATGTCAAATGAATGTGTTAAACATACTTTGTTAACATTATTAATGGGTCTTTTTTACAATCATTGACATAGGGCTAGATTTTTCCAACCCTCTAGGGACGAGTTAGGAGCCAGGAAGCTTGTAAAATTGTACAAGAAGGCAGGAGGTGGAATGCCTATTGCCTTCTTGTTGCCATAGCATTTCGCTATTGATGGCAAAGGTGGAAGACTGCCCTCCTGCCTAGAGGCCAATTGAGTTACTTAAGTGGCCAGTTAAGGGCCTCTTCCCATCTTTGCTGGCATTTACCAGCAATTGGTGGACCCTCCTCCATGTGGGACACAGGTTGGTGAACCCTGGCTCGGGGGGTGTGGCCCTCCTAATCAGACACCATGTGGCCCATGGAGGGCCCCACTGAGACAATGACCGTCCTGGTGGCAACACCTCCTCTTGCCCTCTCCAACCCCTCTCCCCCTCACGGGGACCTGCCTAACCGGCCCTGCGGACTACCTACCATGCTCATCTTGTTGTGAGGGCAGCGTCCACCGCTGTGTCCTTTCAACTGGGTGCAGTCCCCACAGCGACCACTGCTCCCTGTTACATTGCTGAGACTGAAGAGCTGCCAGCGCTCTGAATGGCCAGCAGCATTTGGAGGTGAGCTCTTGTCCTTTTCGATGACGGGAACCCCAGCAGCAACTAATTAGTTGCCAGATGGGCCTAAATTGCGACCAGGGGTCCCACAAGCAGCCGAGGTGGAGTTGCCCCCCAACCCCCCCCCCCCCCCCCCCCCCTCCACCCCACCCCAACAGCTTTCAGGCCTGTTGTCAGTGTCCCTGCTGCCCTAAGTAAATTCAGCCCATAGAATGTTATGATCTTCATCTGACAGTGGCTGCGTTGCCCTAACCTTATGTAATTTTCCAGTGCCGTTTTGAGGCTAGGATCAGATGTATTTCTTTCAATGCCATTAGGGAAATGGTAGTCCTTTCAAGTTTACTACATGAGACATTCCAATATTTGAAATGAGTTTTGCTCGATTGTCATTTTTCTTTATACTTCCATCATATTACAGTTATTCTGCCCCTTCGCAAATATGTAACTTTTCTAAGCTGGGATTCAATCAACTTAAAATGAGCAATGTTAAGTAGTCCCACCTGAAAGAAGTCTTAAAGGACCCCCCTTGGGAGAGCAGATATAGTCAAGGAAGCAAGGTTTCAATACTAGCTGGGTATAAATCACTTTATAGGCCACAAATCATTCATAATTATCCATATAGTTGTGGATGAGAATTTTTTATAGCCACATTAGTAATAGTTAAGGTTGTATGGAGAAACACAAAGAAATTACAGTATGGAATCAGGCCATTCAGCCCAATTGGTCTGTGTCAGCTTTTACCCTCCAGATAAGCAATAAGTTCTCCCATAGTATGTAATGGTAATGTTTACGAATATAGATTTTTTATATTGTATATTGACAATGGTAGTCAGATGCAAATAAAGTTAAAAATAATGTGCAGGTGGAAGATGTTGATGGTGACTAAGCATAACTTGCTTCTCCAGGGAATAGGATATATGCTTCTGACCCCAGACAACCGTATAGTCTTGAAGTATAGGAAGTGGACTTGCCAAACTCTGTCAGCAAACTCTATGAAAATAGGGCTGGTTTAGTTGAAGCAGGTCTCTGAGGTCTGCCACACAAGTAGCTGCACAGCATCAATGCAGCTTGCAAATATCACATTTTTTTTAAAAAAAAGATCAATTATTGGGCCTCCTCTTGGGCCTGTGCAAGGCCATGCTGTTTGAGCACTTGTACAAGCTCAAGTAGTAAAATAATTCAACCCTGCTATCGTCAGGAAATACTGGGCACCTGGCTTCCTGTGTTCAATGGTCAGTGAACAATGAACATAAATCACAAGAAACACATTGGAGGATGTTTTGGATGGTTCCTCTGATCTGTGGTCTCTTGGCATGGTTCGTAGTTATTGGACAGACTATAGTTATACTGTGGTACTTCCTTAAAATTTGTTTATTAGTACTACATCTAAACAGGTTACAGAATAGGCATGTTGCTCCTGAGTATGGTGTGTTCTCTCTCTCTCTCTCTCAAGTCTAACGATGACTGACTGTTGTCAGTGATACATTATCATCTATGTCATAGATTAGTATACAGGATTGGGTAAAGCGAAAAAGGGAGGCTTATGTCAGATACCGAGGACTCAAAACAGCAGAAGCCCTAGAGGAGTATAGAATGTGTGGGGTGGAACTTAAAATGGAAATTAGGAGAGCAAAAAGGGGGCATGATAAAACATTGGCAGGTAAAACAAAGGAAAATCCAGTTATTTTACAAGTACATTAAGAGTAAGAGGATAACTAGGGAAAGAGTCAGGCCCATTAAGGACCACAGTGGTAATTTGTGTGTGGAGCCAGAAGATGTAGGTAGGGTTCCAAATTAATATTTTGTGTCCATGTTCACAAGTGAGAGGGATGACATGGGTATGGAAATCAAGTAGAAGGACGGTAATATAATTAAAGAAATTAGCATAGAAAGGGAGGACGTTCTAAGTGGCCTGGCAGGCTTAAAAGTAGATAATTCTCCAGACCCGGATGAAATGTATCCCAGGCTGTTGAGTGAGGCAAGGGAGGAGATACCAGGGGCGCTGGCAATAATTTTCAAACGTCTCTGGCCACAGGAGAGGTGCCAGAGGATTGGAGGAAGGAATAAACCAGGGAACTACAGGCCAGTCAGTCTAACCTCAGTGGTGGGGAAACTATTGGAAGCAATTCTGAGGGACGAGTGGCATAGTTTTATTAAGGGGAGGTCATGTCTGACCAATTTGATTGAATTTTTCAAGGAGGTTATCAGGTGTGTAGATAAGGGCAATGCATTTGATGTGGTCTACTTGCACTTCAGTAAGGTTTTTGATAAGGTCCCACATGGGAGGCTGATAATGAAGGTAAGAGCCCATGGGATCCAAGGGAATTGGGCAAATTGGATCCAGAATTGGCTGAGTGGCAGGGAGCAGAGGGTGATGGTCGAGGGGTGTTTTGTGACTGGATGCCTGTGTCCAGTGGGGTTTCATAGAGATAGTTGTTGGGTCCCTTGCTGTTTGTGGTATATATGAACGATTTAGACTTGAATGTGGGAGGGTTGATCAGTAAGTTCGCGGATGACATGAAAATTGGTGGGGTGGTAAATACTGAGGAGGATAGCCTTAGATTACAGGAGGATGCAGATGGGCTGGTCAGATGGGCTGATCAGTGGCAAATGGAACTTAAACTGGATAAGTGTGAGGTGATGAACTTGGGCAGGACAAACAAGGCACGGGAATACACGATGAAAATGGTAGGACCCTGCGAATTACCGAGGATCAGAGGGACCTCGGTGAGCATGTCTACTGGTCCCTTAAAGTAGCGGGACAGGTAAATAAGGGGGTTAAGAAGGCAAATGGGATACTTGCTTTTATTAGCCGAGGCATAGAATATAAGAGCAGGGAAGTTATGCTGGAACTGTATAAGATGCTGGTTAGGCCACAGCTAGAGTATTGCGTGCAGTTCTGGAATCTGCATTGTAGGAAGGATGTGATTGAACTAGAAGGAGTGCAGAGGAGATTTACAAGGATGTTGCATGGACTGGAGAGGGTTTTAGTTATGAGGAGAGATTGGATAGACTGGGGTTATTTTCCCTGGAGCTGGGGAGATTGTGGGACATGATTGAGGTGTATAAAATTATGAGGGGCATAGATAGGACAGACAGGAAGGAACTTTTCCCCTTGGTGGAGAGATCAATAACCGGGAGTATAGATTTAAGGCAAGGGACAAGGGGTTTAGAGGGGATGTGAGGAAGAATTTTTTCACTCAGACAGTGGTGGGAATCTGGAACTCACTGCCTGAAAGGGTGGTAGAGGCAGAAACACTCATAACATTCAAGAAATATTTGGATGTGCACTTGCAATGCCATGGCATACAAGGCTATGAGCCTAGTGCTGGAAAATGGGGTTAGAATAGTTAGGTATGTGTTTGAATGGTGCAGACTTGATGGGCTGAAGGGCCTTTTTCTGTGCTGTAGACCTCTATGACTCTATGATCTCTATATCCATTCTGTTAACCTTTGCACTGCATTCGACATGGTTCCACAATTTGCATATCATTGACAGACTCTGCTTCTATGTCTAGGTGCTGGAAAATGGATGGTGGTGTAAATAAACATGGATACAGCCAAGCACATCCCGAAATGCCTTTCTGCCCTGTCCTACCTCAGATGCATCAAGAATTCAGTGAAGTGGAGGATCATGCCCAAGAAAATGTTTAATCCTAACTAATAACTTAATTTCTAAAAATGGAAAAGTGAATATATTGTCAAAAATGAGCAAACTATTTGTCTCTAAAGGTAAAAAGTGAGTGTAAGAGTACATTCCCCAATGGGGCAGCATCAAAGCAGAATCTCTAGTCAGGAGATAGATCTCCGAATTTCAGAATCCAACAACATTGTGTTAATCTAACAAAATGACTTTTACAAATATTCAAGGATGCATCAAATTGAGTTCTAGGGATCGATTTTCAATCCAGGGTTGGGAATCTGACACCTGGATCATTTTTTGGTCCCAATCCCATTGGTGACGCAACTAAGTAACTACTTTGAAATGAGAAATCACTAATTGGGCCAGAGGTGAGCTTGTTGCCTAATAAGTGACACGGGATATTGCGGGCAGGTAGGACCCTGCTCTAAATTGCAGTGTTCAAAGCCAGACAATAGCCATGACAGGGTTTGCCATTGCCTAGCAGAATAGAGCAGGCGGAAGATCAGTGTCACAGCGCATACTGGTGGCCAAATGGTCAATTGGACGGTATTTGACTTGATTCATTTGAATCACCCTAATTTTCCATTACTTAAGTTCACCAGCCACATTGCGTAATGGTTCCCTGCATGACTCCCAATAGCTGAGCACTTATGTGCACCAGACTATTCGCCTTCTCCAAATTTCACTTTGAAAATCTCCTTCTGGCCACCCCAGCTTGTTAACGAGCTCTTCAAGGAGCTTCACAGGCAGTTAATTGGAGCAGGTTCTGGCTCCCAACACCCCTCACCCTGGCTATGAAAATAATAGAACACTCAGGAGGCATCAGAAGACTGATATGCCACCTAGATACATTATTTTCGAAGTGTGCCCGCACCTGACCTCGGCCCCTCAGGCATTTGAAAATCAAGTTCCAAATTTCAAATGGCTTTGGATTAATTCACAGGGCAGAGTCTTGTGGAGGCAACAGGGGTCTCGGCTGCCAGCTGGGAGCAGGCAAGGGTTCCGCATTGCCTCTTTTTGGGAAGGCCCACCTGATATTGTGCCACTCTGGCACTTAACAGGCCAGCAGCGGGCCTTCCCCCAGGATTAAGGACCCCAGGGACGGATGTCCCACCGCCTAGAGCTGTCAGTCAATTAGAGGATAGCAGCTCTTCTGTACTCAGCAGTGCCACCCACCTGAGGCCTCAGATCAACGGTGGGCCCAGGCACAGGTGAGTGATGTCAGGAGAGGGTGGCAGGGTGGGGGTTGCAGGAAGGGGGAGGTGAGGGATGGTTGGTATCGAGGGCAGAGGGGTGGCATTTGGTGGGCCCAACCCTTCCCAATGCTGGGTCCTTCGATCAGGCACTGAGTACTTTTGAAAGAGGGTCCCCCCTGGGAGCCCACAAGCAAATACGCCAGGGTTATTCACCATGTGGATAAAAACATGAACTTATTTTAAATTTTAAAACACATTACTTGCCCATTTCACCATGCCATTAGGAATTGAATACCCTCCGCTAACAGGAATTGGATGCAATCCATTAGATTACCAGCTGCTGGATGAAGACAAAAACGTGAAAATTTAGGAGGAAATAATTAGAACAAAACAATATACCTAAATTTGTTGCTATGGTACCAAAACAGACAGCTGCTACACAATTGTCACCTGTCACAAGGTCAGGGAAACTTGGAGTAGGATAAGAAAATTGTTGACAGACATACCGTTTTCTCTTTTGTGTTCTGGTACAGATCAACCTGAAATATATACATTTAAAATTGGATTGGATTTTACTGGGTGCCACAGTCCCCACCAGTCCCCACAACCCCCACCCCCTGCTCCCTGCTAAAAGGTCAGAAGGGAGCACACCCATGATTCTGACAGCTGTCTGGCAGCAATTAACACTGGGAGCAGTGCCAATTGCTTTAAGGCAAAACTTCTGCCCATTTGCCCCTTTCTCGGGAGGAAGTCCTACCTTAAAGAGCTGTCAACCTCTCAGCTGGCCGGCAGATTTGTAGTCCCAGCAGCGTCCATGTGAGTGCTGACCACTACAGGGAGTCCCACCATGCCAAAGAGTCTAGATGAGTCTGGGGTCATGGTGTGGGGTTGAGGGGGATGGCAGGCCGGGCTTAAGAGGTGGTTAAAGTGGGTGGGGGCGGGTGGATAACTTCGGAGGTGCCTCCCAGTCAAGGTCATCCCACCTTGCCGACATCAGCCTGCATAGCTAAAGCTGCTGGGCTTCTCACATGGTGTGGGCCTCCCTCTGCTGTGGGTAAACTACCTGCAGCGGTGGGATGAGACCCCCTAAGTGGCTATCAATGGGCCCAAGTGTGGGCTGGCTGCCTGACACCTCCCCTCCCTCATAAAATTTCAGAGAGCCTGGGGCGAGAGGGTAGGCAGTGGAAGGCCCCCTGTTTGATGTTACGTGTGCCCTGCCTTGTAATCAGCTGGCAGGTGAGCATAAAATCCAACCAAGGCTTCTGTGGGTGGAATCTTGTACCCTCCTCTGTGGCGCGTTTGGAGGTAGCGGAGGGGCATTTAATTGGGCAGAAGGATGGTGGATAGGGACTCCCACCACCTTCCCACCTTCACCTATCTCCTCCTATCAAGAAAGACTTAGATATTGCTCTTGGGGCGAAAGGGATCAAAGATATGGGGAGAAAGTGGGAGTAGGCTATTGAGTTGGATGATCAGCCATGATCATAATGAATGATGGAGCAGGCTCAAAGGACTGAATGGCCAACTCCTGCTCCTAGTTTCTAAGTTTCTATGTTTCTATCCTGATTAAGTCCATGGCGGAACGGCAATAAGTGCCCAATTAAGAGCCTCATTCCACCACCACTGGTATCAACCCAGCGACAGTGTGGGGCGCTCGGCATGCAGGGAGCAGGTGGTGGTCTATCTGTTGGAACCTGAATAATTTAGTCCGGATCCACAATCTTTTAGTAGCAATGTACAACAAAAAGTTAATATATGCTGATTCTTACCAATGTTGTTTGGTATAACATTAATGGATAATTTACCTTACCCCAACGAAGATGAGCAAGGACCACATATTTTAGCTTGTGTTTCTCATTTCTAACCCAGAATTAATATTTGTCCATGGAGAACCCACATTTCTGAAGCTCAAGGAGCTAAATTTGATAGCCCCCAAAAGTGGGCAGAGAGTTTGCAATATTCAATTCACTCATGCCTGTTCAATGTGGTTCAGGCAGCACTCCCAACTTTGCATAGCCTGCTGATTAACCACGATTGGAATATGCAGCCAGCTCTACCCGCACTGTTGAAAGGCACATGGAAGACACACATTAGGAGCATGCACTAGGATGATTAGCTGATGTTTGAATGCAATATGGAATGATTGAATTTATAAATTTGGTTTGGAAAGTTCATTATGTGGTGGCTTATATTTTTGCATTGTGGTCAGGCAAATGCAGCGATGGTTAATGACGGAGAGAAGGTAAGATGTGGGACTGTTGGTAAATGGAAATTGGGCATGTGGTTACTGTTTCAGCACTCAGATGAGTTCTTCACAGCCACCTTGGCCAGAAAGAGGAGGTTGCCTCCATCTTCTTCCTTTCCCTCCTCCTCTTCCTTGTCCTCATGCTCCAGCTCCTGAGCTTCTCACTATGTAACAGATGGCAGGGGCTATCCCCTCACAGCGGCAGAGTTGTGCAACATGCAGCATGTACATGGCACCTGCTCTGACAAGTACGACAGAGTCCCTACAGAGCGGCTCAGGCAGCACAAACATTGCTTTAGCATGCTAATGGATTGCTCTATCGCATTTTATGTGGCAGCATTGCTTTCATTGTATGCAGCTACAGAAATGTGCATAGGCTGCATACTGGAGTCATCAGCCATGTCATCAGTGGATACCTCTTGTTGCCAAGTGGTTAAAATAGAGATAGCACGCCAAACTGACATAGAATGAAGGCAACGTGACTACTGCCAAGATAGCGAACATTAACCTGTAAGATTCTCCATCCATAGTCACATGTCAGTGGATGTTGAGGGCGTGGCATCCCTTTCAGTTCTGGCATAGGGCAGTGTTGACATGTGATAGATGTATAATCAACAGCACCCTACACTGGAGTTGTTTGGGGGGCGGGGGGGGGGGCCTGCAATTCTACTGAAGATGCAGCTCGCTCTGCCTGCTTCTTTCAAGAAAGGATGAAATGCAATTACTTCTCAATGCTTCAGTACCTCCTTCACACACAGTGGACAACAAATTTTAAGATGTAATCATCAGCTTCAGGCCTGGAACAAGCCAAATGCATGAAAGCTCATTGCCCTGGTCACCTTCACCGTCACTGGCAATGTGCTCCTTGATCTGCTCTGAGGTTGCAACTGCAGCTGTATCAGGTGGCATGCTTCTGTGAGGATGTCCTGAACGAAGTGCATACTTTGCACTTGTTTCTCGCTGAGAAACAAGTGGGAGAATTGCCCCCTAAACACACTGGCTACATGTGGCCTCCTGCTGAGGACCATTCTCCTCCTCCCCTTGGTCTCTCTTCCAGCAGTTTGTCTGGCTGTGCATGGCCTCTGCTCATTCTTCAAGTTATGCTGTATTCCAAGATGAATGGCTATTAATGCATCCATATTAGAAACTGGATTGTAAAATGAGCAAAAACTCCTTCAGCCATACCACTCCCCATAGACCTTGGCAACCTAGAACAGTTATAGAAAGCACCAAGCCCCTGCAGAATTGAAGAACAGCCAGAAGAAATCAACCAGCAACCAACCTGTAAGTAGTTAATGATCCCCTTAAATAGCGCGGTTAGTGAGTTCTTCCTGCTGCAGAACAATATTCAGCTTTGCAAGGTTAAGAGATGGAGTTAAATGGAGCATTGAACTCCAAAATCACACTGCCAGCATCAAATCAAAGCAGCACACTGATTGACATCATGATCTGCTAACTCTGAACATTCCTGGATAATGTTCACTGTACCCGTATGAAGACCTCTCCTTTATGGCATCTGGGTATGAAGTGCCCCAAAAATATCCATGTGCATCGCCAACCACATTTTAGTTGCCAAACAGCCGTTGTAGTGACCAGACAGCTGGCATCATCAAGCCAAGTTTTGCCATTTGATAGCTAGAGTCCAAATTAATTTAAACCTCCACTTCCTACTCTAATTTGTAGGATCAGAATTGAAAGATGAAAAATGACCAAGGTGCATTTAGTTGTCTTCTATGGTCATGGTCAGACACATGATACAATAGTAGTTAATGAATCATAGCAATAAATCTCTATAAATTAGTCTACCACAACAGACCCAGAAACTGGACAAGGGACAGAATTTAATGTAGGCAACAGGATCTTGTCCACTAGCTGAAGAGCCAACAAGAGCTCCATGTTGCTCCTTTTTGGGAAGGCCTGCTGCATTAAGTGCCATTACTGGGTGCAAGTCCCACCCACCAAGAGCTGACAGCCATTCAGAGCTCTTCATTGCTCAGCAGCACAACCAGGAAACAGTGGCTGCTGCTGGTAAAAACAAAAAACTGTGGATGCTGGAAATCCAAAACAAAAACAGAATTACCTGGAAAAACTCAGTAGGTCTGGCAGCATCGGTGGAGAAGAAAAGAGTTGACGTTTCGAGTCCTCATGACCCTTCCACAGAAGTGGGACTGGCTGCTGCTGGTAATGCACCCACCAAGGATCTCGGAGGGACCCAGGCCACAGGTAAGGGATGGCGGGAGGGGAATCGAGGGGTCAGAGTCTGGGGATTGGAGGGGTGGTGGGGGATAGGCAGCAAGGGCTGGGGTTGGATCTCTGTGGGCCCTCCCCCCTTCCAGATGCTGGGTTCCTCGATCAGGACCGTGTTTTTGAACGATTGAACTCTCTCGGAAACCTGCAAGTATCCCCAACAGGATTTGTTTCTCGGTATTCCCGCATGGAGAGTCCCCTGCCTGCTGTTGGGTGTGTACAAGTAGCAGTGGGATGAGGCCCTTAAGTGGACATTAATTGCCTTGCCTGTCATAGACTTAATCAGGGTAGAGGCAGGAAGGTGACAGTGTTCCCACCCATCACCCTCCTGCTGGACTAAATGTTCCCTACCACAAAACTTGTCATGGAGGATAGCATTAAATTCCAGCCTGGTGGCAGAAAACTTTGGAATGTTCCAAAGACATCTTTTTCCTCCCAAGCACTTTACCAGAGGTCATGTCTCAATTTACTCATATACTGTATCCCAAAATTTATCCTCTGACAACACGATAACATCAATGAACAACATGAAAGCTTCCTAAAAGAAACTCTTCTATGTCCCACAGAAGAAAACAGTTAGAGGCAAGTATTACCTTTTATTCATTATTGCAAAGTTCACAGATGCTGAATTTCACCATTTGAGTGTTCTGTTGAATATAATGAAAACTGTACCTAATATAAATAAAAATATGATGGAACTCAGAAATAAACATTTGTCTGATGTAGAACAAGCTCTGAATTATTTATACACTGATGAATTAAATATATTATAGAAACCCTGAATAACTTTGTATTACTGAGTGAATGGTTGTGCATTAAAATACTACACCATTAAACCAAACTCTTTGCAGCCTTAACATCCTTCTTGATTCTGAGCAGAGCTTCTGTCCCCATATCCTCTCCATCTCCAAAACCAAATTCTTCCACGTTCATACCATTGCGTGTCTCCAACCCTGCATTAGCCCATCTGAAATGCTTTGTTACCGCTAGACTCGACTGTTCCAATGCTTTCCTGGCCAGCCTCCTATCTTTTCTCCTCCATAAACTTAAACTCATTAAAAAGTCCACATCTTAAATCACACCAAGCCCTGCTCACCCATGGCTCCTGTGCCTGCTGCCTTATAATGATACACCAATGCCTCAAATGTAAAATCCTCATCCTCTTGTTCAAAAAACGTCATTGACTCGATCCTGCCTAACTCTGTAATCTCGTCCAACCCTACAACCCTCTAGGGACTCTGTGTTTTCTAACCCTAATCTCATTTGCGTCCCTCACTGTCTTTGCTGTCATTGGTGGACACACCTTCAGTTGTCTCGTCCCTAAACTCTGGAATTCCCTCACTAACTCTTCTTTCCAACACTCGCTTTCTTTACAATCCGCCTTGAAACCTTTCACCAAGCTTTTAATAACCCTTCATAAAGATCTATTTCACTGGCTTGATGCCATTTTTTGTTTGTTTTTTTTTGCCTCTGAAGTATCTTGGAATATTTATAGAGACTATATAAATGCAAGTATAAATATAAGTTGTTGTTTTGGTATCTTAGTGTGTTCACAGAACAACCACCTACATGCTACCATTATAACATGAAAGCAATTGCTCTCAGAGTAAAGGTAAACTGCACACCCTGGAGGCACAGCCTGAAGAATTGATAGTTCTCTAAATGGCAGGACTAGCCAAAAGTTAAAGCAGGAGAAGGGACTATGATGATAGTTATTTAAACGCACTGGGGCTACATTTGAATTGAATATGAATAGAAGAAACAGGAACAGGAGTAGACCATATAGCCTCTTGGGCCTGCTCTGCCATTCAATACAATCATGGCTAATCTTCCGCCTCAACTTGCTCATTGATGCTCAGTTTGGGTTCCACCATGGCAACTCAGCTCTGGATCTCGTTATATCCTTGGTCCAAATATGGACAAAAAAAGCTGAACTCCAGAGGTGAGGTGAGAGTGACACAAAGACAACATTTGACCAAGTGTGGCATCAAGGAACCATGACAAAATTGAAGTCAATGGGAAAAGCTCTCTGCTGGTTGGAGTCATATCTAACACAAAGGAAAATGGTAATGAGTGTTGAAGTCCAATTATCTCAGGCCCAGGACTTCACTGCAGCAGTTCCTCAGGGGAGTGTCCGAGGCCCTCTCGTCTTCAGCTGCTTCATCAATGACCTTCCTTCCATCATAAAGTCAGAAGTGGGGATGTTCGCTGATGATTGCACATTGTTCAATACTATTTGCAACTCCTCACATACTGAAGTAGTCTACGTACATATTCAGCAAAACCTGGGCAACCTTCAGGCTTGGGCTGGTAAGTGGCAAATTCATGCCACACAGGTGCCAGCGATAACCATTTCCAAGAGAGAATCTAACCATCTTCCCTTGACATTCAACAGTGTTACCATTGCTGAATCCCCCATCACCAACATCTGGGTATTATCATTGTCCAGAAACTTATCTAGATCAGTCAAATAAATACTGTGGCTACAGGAGCAGGCCTGGTGCTCAGAATTCTACCGCAAGTAATTCACTTTCTGACTTCCCAAAGTCTGTCCACTGTGTAAGGCACAAATCAGGTGTGTGATGGAATACTATCCACTTGGCTGGATAAGCACAGCTCCAACAACACTCAAGGAGTTTAACACCACCCAAGACAATGCAGCTTGACACCTCACCCACTACTTTAAATATTCATACCTTCCAATTTCGGCGCACAGTGACAGCAGTGTGTACTATCTACAAGATCTATTCCAGCAACTCACCAAAACTCCTTCAACAGCACCTTCCAAACCCATGACCACTTCCACCTAGAAAGACTTAAGGGCAGCAGACACAAAGGAATACCACCACCTACAACTCCCTGTTCAAATCACTCATCATCCTGACTTGGAAGTATATCACCTTTCTTTCACTGCCACTGGGTCTAACTCTCAGAACTCCCTCCCTAACAGCACTATGGGTGTACCTACACACATGGACTGCAGCAGTTCATGAAGGCAACTCACCCCCACTCCTTTTCAAGGGCAACTCGGAATGGGCAATAAATGCTGGCCTTGCAAGGGAAACCCAAATCCTGTGAATGAATAAAACAATCCTCTACCTTCCAACCCAACCCCCGTATTCCTTGATACCCTGAGAGACCAAAAATCTGTCTATCTCAACCTTGAATATAAAGCCTTGAATATGGAGCGTCCACAACCCTCTGGACTGGACAATTCCAAAAATTCACAATTTGCTGAGAAGAAATGTGTCTTCATCTCAGTCCTAAATGATCAACCTCTTATCCTGAGGTTGCACATGCCATGTTGTAGATATTCCAGCTAGTGCAGCAACCTTTCAGTGTTTACCTTGTTAAGCCCCATCAGAATCTTGTATCTCTCATTACTTTACTTTTCAGAAAGTATAGGTCCAATTAACTCAGCCTCCCATCATAGGCAACCCTCTCATCTCAGAAACCAATCTAGTGAACATTCACTGTACTGCCTCCAAGGCAAGTATATCTTTTCTTACATCAGTAATTTAGGTATGGTCCCACCAAAGCCCTATACAATTGTCACCTTATTCTTGTACTCCAATCTCCTTGCAATAAAGGCCAACATCTCATTTTGATGATAGCTTGCTTGACTTGCATGTTAAATTTCTATGTCCCTTCTGAACATTTAAAAATTTCACACTTTTTAAAAAGTATTCTGCCTTTTTATTCTTACCACCAAAATTAATAATCTCACATTTCCCCACAATATATTCCATCTACCACCTTGTGCACTCACTTAACCCGTCGATAATCTTTATAGCTTCATTGTGTCCTCTTTACAGCTTACATTCCCACCTAGCTTTGTATTGTCAGCAAGCTTGGATACATTACTCTGGCGATCTTTGTCTATTATAGATTGTAAAAAGATGAGACCCCAGCACTGATTCTTGCAGCACTCCAAAATTTACAGCCTGAAAACTCTGGTCTCGTATCTGCAGCCGAACAAAAATTCAACCCCTTGTCTCTGTTATGGCGCTTAGATAAATCTCATTTACCTCTATTTGTTAGTTCATCTATTTAGTTACAGATGCTTTGTGCCTTCAGATAAAGAGCTTTAAATTTTATCATTCACCGCTATTCTTTGCATGGACCTTATTTACTGATGCACTATCACTGTTAAACTCTCTTCCCCTTCCTGTCCCACTCAGCTTGTCTTTATCCAAATTGCTACACTGCTCTATTGCCTCAACTTTTCTCTTTAGGTTTCTGAATTTCTCTTTACTTGACCCCTCCCCTGCCTTGGTGAGGTGGCTTGTAAAAGGATTTACACTTCTAATATAAGAAAATTGAAACAAGTGAGATGATGTTGTAATGCCAAAGTGCTAGGAGTTTTCGGGTATTGTTTTACAACAGTCGTAAAGCCAGAAATATTTACTAGTGGAGCATTGTAAATTAATTACAAGTTGTATGGATTTCAAGATGGAAATGTTTATTTCTAAAATTTCAGACTTAATGTTAAAACTTTGTCTGTTTCCAGTTAGAAATGATTGATATTGATATGTCGTGGATACCTGTGAACATTTTAACTGGTAGGAAGTTGCCAACAAGAGAGAACCGTCAACTGTCCCAGTGTTAATCTAGCAATTGGCTTAAAATTCTTAGAAATTAGGGCTTTACTCATGAAAGCTGCCTGTTAAAGACAGTCAATATGCTCCTGTTGGTAATAATCCAGGTAAATCTGAATCTGTTTGTATTTTAATCCATTGATACATTTTTTCTTTGTCTTCTGTATTTCACAGTCAATTATAATCGACTGTTTTCTTTGAAAGTTTTTTGACATTGGATGTGTATCTCAGATGAAGTTCATAATCAGGAGTCTATCAGCATGGTGGAATGAGTGTTCCATGATGTAAAGCGATTTAGCAGGCACCTTATTAGAGTAAAACAATGGTTTACTGTAGCACTGATATACCAATTAGGAAATTATGACTCAGCTCTGCCAGGGTAGCAGCTACTAACAGACAAGAGCTTTGAGTACGTACAGGGGAAATAACTCATTTTAGGCAAGAAATATCTACTTAGAAATTTCAAAAAATGATTAGCTTATTTACCTTAAAATCCCCAAGATATATAATAAAACAAATCGTGGCTCTTTTTATTTTTAAATCGCTCAAAAATCAAGTGAAAATTAATTTTTGCTAGGTAATTAATATTCAGCCATTGTCCTGAAAATCTGAAAGTTTAAACATACTTTTGTTTTTGTTTTTTTTTATGTAAACCCAGTCACTTTTTGTCTATTTGTCTATAATACATAATATATTGTTGGCATTTTGGGGTGTTGACATTTATTTGGAATGGCGCAACATATCCAATTCAGAATAAATGACTTTAAACTTATAAATTCAAATAAATATTATGTATTATTAACAGTTTTCTCAACTCAGGACCTGTTCCCCTCTCCTTTAAATCTGCCATCATGACACTTTTCCTCAAAAAACCAACCCTTGACCACTCCTTCCCTGCAAACTACCACCACATCTCCATGTTCCCTTTCCTTTCCAAAGTCCTTGTATGTGTTATGGATTTTGAAAGCCATTCCTAACTTTCTCTGAACTTCAGGTTGAATGCCTGCAATGAGGACTACATACATGCTAGACAGCAGAAGCAGCATGCTATTCACAGATCTAAGTGATCCCACAACCAAAAGATCTGATAAATTTTCAGTAATCCATCACATCCAGTCGTGAATGGTGGTGAACAATTAAAGAACTAACCAGAGGAGGAAAATTCACAAACATCCCCATCCTCACATCCTCCTCCTAAGGTCCCCAGCATCATAGATGCCAGTCGCCTTTAGCCAATTCAATTCATTCCACGTTAAATGGTTGAAGGCACTGGATACAGCAAAGGCTATGGGCCCTGACTGTAATACTGTGCCCATAGCCAAGCTGTTCCAGTGCAGATACAACACTGGCATCCAACCAACAAAGTGGATAATTGCCCAGGTATGTCCTGCCCACAGAAAGCAAGATAAATCCAATCCGGGCAAATACTGCCAATCAGTCTACTCTTGATCATCAGCAAAGTAATGGAAGATGTCATTGACAGTGTATCAAGTGGCATTTACTCAGCAATAACCTGCTTTTCATTACTCAGTTTGGGTTCTGCTGGGGACACTCAGCTCTAGACCTCATTCCGGCCTTGGTCCAATTATGGATAAAAGAGCTGAATTCCAGAGGTGAAGTAAGAATGACTGCCTTTGACATCAAGGCAGCGTTTGACTGGATCCGGCATCAAGGAGCCCTAGTAAAATGCAAGTTAATGGGAAACGGGGGAAAGCTCTCCACTGGTTAATGTCATGCCTAGCATAAAAGAAGATGGTTGTGATTGTTCAAGGTCAATCACCTCAGTCTCAGGACATCACTGCAAGAGTTCCTCAGGGCCGTGTCTTAGGCCCAACCATCTTCAGCTGCTTCATCAATGACTTTCCCTCCATCATAAGGTCAAAAAGGGGGTGTTTATTGATGATTACATAGTGCTCCGTACTATTCACAGCTCCCCAGATATTAAGGCAATTCATGCCAATATGCAGCAAGACCTGGACAACATTCAGGCATGGGCAGTTAAGTGGCAAGCAACATTCATGCCACATATGTGCCAGGCAATGACCATTTCCAACAAGAGAGAATCTAGCCATCTCCCCTTGATATTCATTGGCATTGCCATCCTTGAATGCTGCATCATTAACATCCTGGGATTTAGCATTGACCAGAAACTTGACTAGACTAGCCATATAAATATTGTGGATAGGAAAGAAGGTTAGAGGCTGGGAATTCTGAAGTGAGTAACTCACCTCCTGAGTCCCCAAAGCCTCTTCACCATCTCCAAAGGCATGTCAGGAATATGATGTAATACTCTCCACTTGCAGGGATGAGCAGCACTCAAGAAGCTCGACACCTCCAGGGCAAAATAGCTCAGTTTATTAGCACCCCATCCACTACCTTAAACATTGGCCCCCTCCACCACCAATGCACAATAGCAGCAGTCAATACCATATAAAACCTGTGCTGCAGCAACTCAACAATACTCCACAAACAGCACCTTCCAACCCACGGCCTCTTCCGACTGAAAGAACAAGAGTAGCAAGGTGTGGACGCATCATCACCTGTAGGTTTCCCTCCAAGCCATTCATCATCTTGACTTGGAATTAGATCACGCCTGAAATCCTGAAACCCTCTCCTATGGGTGCACCTAAATCACATGGATTGCAGTGGTTCAAGGAGGTGCCTCACCACCATTTTCTCAAGGGCAATTTGTAATGGGGCATTAAATACTGACCTTGCCAATAATGCTAACACCCCATGAACAATTTTTTAAAAAAGCCACCCCTTCCATAGTACATAACGGCTCTTACCAATGTCACCAATGACATCCCAGTTGATTGTGACATAAGGGAGCCACCCATTCTCGCCCTTCTCAGCCTGTCTACAGTCTTTGACGTGGTTGGACACAAAAGTCTGCTCCAAAGCCTTGCTGCCATCATCCAACTGCACCCGCCTGGTTCAATTCTTACTTATCTAGTCACAGCCAGGAAATTATCTGCAGTGGCTTCTTTGCCCACTCACGCACCGTTACATCCGGTGTTCACCAAGGATCTATCTTGGCCCCTCCCATTTTGCATCTACAAACTGCCCCATAGCAGCATTAGAAATTGATTGCCAGTTTAAAAATAAAAAGGATGGTAATTTTCATTCAGCCATTTGAAGCACTCATTGACTGAGCTGTTGCTTGATATCGGCTGAATAAGTATCAATTCTTCAACGCCTACCCAAAATGGAATGCAGAGGTCCACTCAAGTTATGAAAATCAGCCACTTACTCTGAAGTTGTCATCGGCCCTCACTGGATGGTTATTGCAAATCAGACAACTCTGACAGCAAAATTTTGACAACTATCAGCTTTACAAAAAATCAATGATTTTAGTTTCATATATGTAATAAATAGAGCAGAAACATTTGTGAAACCCTGATTTTTACGATAAAAGGCCAATGAAAAATTCAGAAAAAAATAAAACCGCACATGAACATTTTCATGAACAGGAAATTTGATTTTAGGTTTGTATAATATTTGTTGCATGGGCCTGAAGTTTTCCCTGGATGGGCGCATGTGATCGGTGGGCCAGCAAGCGGTCGGGAAACAGGCCCCCAAGCACGATCAGCCCATGACAACGATTTCACACTGCCAATTAAGGCCCACCCGGTGTGAAACGCGTCTCCCCAATGGTTGGGAAGGGCTGGGCAGTGGCGGGGGCCTGTTGGGCGCTGGGCCCAATGGCGACCTGGCAGGAGGTTTAAAATCGGCAGAGGCAACTCCCTGAAGGCTGCCTCCCTGAAGAGAGAATCATCATGCGGTCTGGGGACTGGAGCAATGGCCTCAACAGCAGCTAGAGACATCAGGTGGGAGGGCAGGTCCCCCATTTTTTGGACGAGTGCCTTGTGGTCCTCGTGGAGGAGATGGATGTCAGGCCTCGTTCCCAGGGATGGCAGGAGGAGGCCACCGCATCAGACCAAAAAAGCTCGGGAGGAGGTGGCAGCCGAGGTCAGCAGGCATGACGTTGTGAGGCACACTTGGCTATAGTGTCGCAAAAGGTTCAATGACCTGCTGTGCTCAGCAAGGGTGAGTACCATGTTGGCATGGATTAGTGTGGAGAAGTTTTAAGTGTTGGCTGTCTCCCCGTAGACCTCAGGGGTGTTAGAGTCTGAGTGCCAACTTTCAATGACGCCAGAGCTGGCCAAGGGGGTGAACCTTGGCTGCTTGGACTTTGAGTCCCTTGCGGCTCGAGGACCACAATTCGGATATGCCCTGCAAAGTTCTCCTCAGCTGGGGTTGGCCAGGCTGCAATGGCGCTGCAGGTAGTGAGTGGACTAATAAATGCTCTTCTGTCCTTTCAGGAGAAGAGGAGCCATACTAACATTGAGAGGTCAAGGACAGGTGGAGGCCTGACCAAACCTCCTAATCATGACGAGGTTTGAAATTGATGCATTGGAGCTGGAGAGCCGCCACCCACCTCATTCAGCCAGTCATGGAGAGGCAGGGGTCTCTGATGAAGGTAAGATTGCAGTGCACAGAGGTGGGAGTGTCAGATTGTGCAAACATTCTTGTGTAGTCTCATCATTGATGGGAGCCTCAAAACTGGAGTCCCCATTGATCATTGAAAGATGTTGGCACCATGATGCAGATCTCCATTGTCTCACCAGAGTGCATGGCATGCACAATGAAAGTGTGATGACTTAAACTAATGACATGTCAGCGTTCTCCCTTAGATTCGCCAGCAGGCACTCGTATGCAGGACCCTGAAGAGCCATCCTTGATGCCAGAGGACCACCTGGCTTCAGATGCACCTGCATTACACCCGTTCTCTGAACAAGGCACCAGCACAGATTCCAGCATCTTGGTGGGCATTAGATTTTTGGCTAGAATGTCGGTGCACAGGGGTGAGGGCACTTCACACTCGCAGTGTTCACAAACAAAAGTTTAAGGCACCATGAGTACAAGAGGGACTGTTCACGGGTGATCTTCTGTTCTGCCATGTTTTGTTTATATGTTTACTGGCGTGAGCATTAATACCAGATATTGTAATGTTCATTTGTTTTCAGTGTCAAAATTATCTAAATTTTGGCTTTTGTCTTAATGGCCTGAGTGTACTTCACTTGTTTTGTAGGTGCAGGGCGTGCCAGTATATAACGCTGGATGTGCGTGGCTCTAAACTTTATTGCACAGCCACTGAGTGGACTTTGGGTTCAAATGAAAGGGTAATTTTAGACATCCGGGATGGAGGTGTGCAGCCGTGTGATGAGGTGCAAACAGATCTTTGACAGCCTAGCTGAAGGAGCGTTGGATCAAGGAGTCCCTGGTGTTCTTGCCTCTCTGAAGGATACAGAGGTCTGCCTTCATGCCCTCAGCATTCTCCGCACCATGCTTCCCTTCTCACTCACTACTGGATTCATCCTCTGTGCCTGTAGAGCTGCCTCAAGATCCTCTTCCTCCAGTGGGACACCCCCTTACCAGTGCAAAATTGTGGAGAGTGCAGTATGCAAACAGGATCAGTGACATCCGCTTTGGGGGGTATTATAATGCTCCCCCTGAATGGCCCAGGCATTGGAAGAGCATCTTCAGAAGACCTATGGTCATCTTTATCACAGCCCTTGTGGGGACATGACTCTTATCATAATGCTGCACTGCCTTGGGTGGCGGAGAGGTGTCATAAGCCACCTTTTCAATGGATTGAGTTTTTCACCCAGCAGCCATCCATCCAGTTGGGCTGGACCACTGAAGAGCCTCAGCACCTGTGACTGTCTGAGGATATGAGCATCATGGGAGCTGCCTGGGTACCTTGCACAGACTCACAGAATCTGCATCCTGTGATCACACACTATCTGCACGTTCATGAAGTGGAAGCCCTTCCTGTTGACGAAGGCCTTGGGCTCACTTACTGGCGCCTTGATGGCTACATGTGTGCAGTCGATTGCACCCTGGACTCAGGGGAAGCCAGCAATCACTGCGAAGCCTCTGGCTCGCTCAGCCTGGCAGGCCTCGTCCATACTTGCCTGAACAGAGCTTCTGTCATCAGCTTGAGGCAACTGTAGACAACTGATTAGGACACTCCACAAAGATCCCCCACTGACCCCTGGAAAAAGCCCGAGGCATCGAAGTTGAGGGCCACTCTGACCTTCAGAGCCACTGACAAGGGGTGTCTGCCCACACAGTTGGAGCTGATGTCAGGCCCAATCATTTGACAAATGGAGGTCACTGTCTCCCTGGAGAGGTGGAACCTCCTTCGGCATTGCATGTTGGACATATTGAGGTAACCGCATCGCCGACTGTAAACCCTGGCAGCAGAGTAGTGGCATCTTCTGCAGCCGCTTCCACAGCCCCTTCCACCTTGGACAATTTGCTGGCTCTGTGCCACTTGTGCCTCTCCTCCCACAGCTCCCTCCCCTGCAAGCTGTGATGGACCCCTGGCCTCCTCTCCCTTCTGCCCCTCTCTTCCTCCTCAGAGGAGCTGCCACCAGCGGAGAGCACAACCCCCATTACTAGTGTTACATAAGGCTGTCTGATACCTGAAGGGTCCACGTGGTCAAAATTCTCCGGGGGCCTTGGAGACACTAATGAATCCTGAAGTGAAGCCGAGAAATGCTAAGAATAAAGCCCCGAACAGAGATGAAGCTGCCAACTTCGAATCAGCAAACAGCAGCAAATTATCTCCTAAACTCCTCACTACTCACACTGACAATGCTGCTGACTCTTTTTATCCTGCCTGCCTACCTGTTTTCCCTGTGCGACGAACACGAAATCGCACGGGCAATGTAAAATCGTGAACAATTGTCTTTTTAATGGTCTTAAGTGGCCTTTAAATTGATGGCAGGTGTGGCTCCGACATCCGTGCGCTGACCTGAAGATTGCTCATGTGCAAGATGACGTTAACCTTGGAATAATTACAAACTGTGAGGAGGGTAGTGATAGACCCCAAGAGGAGATAGACGGACAGGTGGGACAGTGGACGTGTCGCATACAAAGTTTAATTTAAATATTCATTTGGTCGTACGGAACTGTAATATTGCTGAAAAAAAGAGACATGTCGAAACTTCTCATCATGCACTCATCAGGACTCTTCCCAAGAATACCAATATAAGCGAAAAACAACAATTTATCCTTATGAGAAGAGAGTGCAAGTGGACCCTGATTGGTGGAGTCATTGCCATGGAGAATGCACCAGTGATGGTGACTGACAGTTAACTGCCAAACATTGTTTGAAATTTAAACTAGGCAGTTTGATCCTGAGAAGACTGGCAGCTGGGAAGTGCATATCCAAGGCGGAAAACACCAAGGTAGTCAAAATGACCTCCAAAGCCTTGAAGACTGAAGCAGTGAAAGCAAAGCGTCAGAACAATTCCTATGAGCAAAAGCCTTTCACTTAGGCAAAGAAGCAGCTGTCATATCTCAGTATTTTCAACCTGTCAATTCACCAGCCCTCCCAATCCCCACTGTCCTCTGAGGGAAACCTGTATCCTGGCAGTTAAAAACAGAATCTAGGGTTAACAATGGGCTCAATTGCCTTTTCACACATGTGAATTGCAGACCTGCTTGTCCCATGGAGTTTTTCATGCTCTACCAGAGGCATTTGAGTCAAATACAGAAATCAATGGGTTCCAGTCAGCTTCCAGACACGCTAGCAATATCTGCTCTTTTATCCTGCTGCCCGCACAACATCTGCTCAACTTCACAGATTAAAATTCCCTCCTATGATTGATTCCATGGGCTGGATTTCATGGATACCCCACGCAGGGCATGTTTTCATTGAGGGGTTGTGGGGAGGCACATAAAATATGAGGGGTGCCCAGCCCGCCACCTACCCACCCACCCCTAAGCTGTCCCCCCATAATACATTCGGTGGCCAGGTGTGGAAATCGCCAGCCTGCCTGCAATATTTAAATAAAGAATTTATGATCAATTGAGCTTGTTACCACTCCAGTTGACCGGGATATTACTCTGTCCACACCATAATATGGTTGGCGTGGGTAGGCAGGAGTTGGCAGGCCATTTTTTGAAGCCAAGTTGAAAAAAGGCAGGAAGGAAAGAGGGACACATAATTTGGGTAGTGGGGGGGCGGTGGGGGTGGGGTGGGGAGGGGGGGTGGGTGGGGGGGTGGGGGCCCTGTGTGCATTGGGGGTACTCATCTTAAAATGTCACCCCTCGCTTCATTCCTCACCTCCTGCCCTCCAAAATCCAGACCCCACCTCCACCCCCAACTTCTCCTGTGGGATCTCGGATCCACCCCCCCCTGCCCTAAAAGCCTGGGACTTACCTCAGCTCAAGGCCATCACTCCCTCTTCCTGCTCCTGCGTGCAGCCCTGGAGTGCCCACTATTGAGCTCGGGCATTGCCGGGAATGCTAGAGCTGCGGGCCAATCAGATTGGTCGGCAGCTGTCGGGGGTGGGACATTCTCCCGCTGAGGGGCTGAAGTCTCACTCTCACTGTTTTATGGTTGCCGGGCTGCCGGCTGACTTTCCTTCTGGGGCAGGGGGCAAGCAATCTGTGCCCCCCCGCCCCACCGTAAAATCCAGCCCTATGATTCTATGGGCAGAATCGTCCCAAATCTGCGCTAAGTGTGGTAGCAGGCGGGTAAAACAATGTTTTACCTGCCGTCCCCAATGGCGGCTTTTCATGCCATGTCAACCCAAACCCGCCACATTAATTATGCATTCCCAGGAAACATGATGTTTCCATGGTGGGCAGGCTCTCATTCGCTGCCATGCCATCATCTCATCGCTTCATCACACTGAGCGCCATCTAAATTGCAGCCATGCGCATACCTCACAGTGCTTCTGGCCCACGCCTGCTGCATGGAAGACATGGCCCTGGAAGGCGAGAAGTCTGCAGCCCTTAGGTTCAACGCCGAATACCTCGAGTGCCTTTTGAACGCAGTGGAGGCTCGCTGTAATGTCCTCTACCCGCCTCTGGCCACAGGATGGACAGCAACAACACTAATCTGGCTTGGGAGGCGGTAGCAGCAGTGGTCAGTGTGAGTGCCCTGCAGAGGAGAACTGCCATCCAGTGCCACAAGATGATGAATGATCTCCTCCGTTCCGCCAGGGTAAGTCACCCTTCTCATCACTCTCCACTCACACTCACAAACCCATCACAAATCCACAGGGCCCTCACTCATGCACTCTCTCAAAAACACCTTCATTGTCCTCATCCCGTCCATGTAACCACACACCACCCACACATGCCAGGCACACTTAACATTTAGCCTGGCAGGCATCCTGCTTACACTCTCTCCACCTGTATTCATGCATTGCCAGCTTGCACACAACAAGACTGATGGAGGAATACTCCCTGGCCTCCAACAGTGTGTATGCGAGAGGGGTACAGGCAGCCCGATCTCACTTGGGCATCCATAGGGTGGAGGATCAGCAGGTGTACCCCATCCAGGTAACTCCGGGAGAGTCCAGCCCATCCAAATACCCTCAGCCTGTGACCTCAGCAGCTCTAGCTCCACAGACCGAGGAGGGTGCCACTGCCACATAGCAGGACCCCGAAAGAAGGCTGGGGCCCCCCAGGTGTCAGCCCTTAGGGATACTTGCCAAGGTCACCATAGACAGGGTGTAGCAGTCAGCAAGCTGCCTCCACCTCCACTGTGGATGTCTGGGGAGCACCAAGACATAGCTGCAGGGTTAGGAAGGTTAAGAAGATGTAGTTGAACAGCCTGGGCACAGGTGTTAATAGCTTGTACATAATGTTCACTATTGTCAATAAACTCCCAAGAATGTCTCCCTGCCTATGGCTCCTTGTTCTGATCAGCAGTGTTCGTGTCACTCAGATGTGAAACCTTTCTGCATAAGAGAAAGGAAGACGTCTTTATGAGGCAGGATAAGAGGTAGGGCCCTCTTCCCTGTGTCTTGTGCAGCCTTCTGACCAAAGTGATGGTCCGGCCTCACACTCCCTGGGCATACTAGTGATGCCTGCACCTTGACGGTGCTTGTCATTGCTGCCAGAATGTCATGGGTAGGCATCACAGAGTTCCGTCAATCTCTCTGTGTGCTCTCAACACCTTTAGGGTGGAGCTGGCCCCCATCTCTTCAGCATCTGTGACTAGTGATGCTGTGCTCCTGAAGAGGCCACATGCTGAAGGCAGACATAGGATCAGATGCTTCTAAAGTTTCATGGCAGTGTCTCCATGAAATGACCCTGATCACAGAGCGCAAATGAACTGCCCTCGGCCAGACAGGAGTCAGACATTCTCAGAGGCTATGTGAAGATCTATGGAGTGTCCTTACTATATGTCATTATCATCCTCCTGCAATCAATTAACTATTAGGGCCTCCAATGTGTGTCCATGACAGGAGCATTATCACAGAGGGTATGTGCGCTGCCATAAGCCAGACTGGAGTCAAATGTTCATAGATGCAATGTGAGAATCTTATTGTGTCTCTTCACTGCATCATCCTCCACAAATCTAGCAGTTTTGAGGGCCTCGTTTGGCCAGTACGAGGGCCTCATCCCCTTCATCGTCACCTTTGAGGACCTCCTCACCCTCAGCACTGTCGATGTTCTCCTCATCAGAGGAGACCTCCAGCTCCTCCATCTCCTCCACAGTCAGGTCCTCTCCCTGTTGCAGCATCAGGTTGTAAAAGGCGCAGCAGGTGATAATGATGTGTGACACCCTCTATTTTGCAGCGCTCCACCAGACCAGTCCAGAAACCTGAACCTCATTTTCAGCATCCCGATGGTTTGCGCCACCAAGTTGCCTCGTTACACCTTCACTCTGCTGCAGCCTGAGGCCACCGCACGGACGTCTTCAGCCACGTCCTCTGTGGGTAGCCCTTGTCTCCGAGGAGTCATCTCTGCAGCTTCTGTGGACCCTGGAAGATGTCAGGAATCTGTGACCAACTGAGAATGTAGGAGTCATGGACACTCCCTGGAAACCATGAGCAGACCTGCAGGATGTGTTTGTGGTGGTTGCACACCAGCTGAACATTCAGCAAATGGAAGCTCTTGCAGTTGACATTTTTGACCCCACGTTGTGACAGAGCTCTGAGTGCCACATGAGTGCAGTCAATGGCACCCTGCACCTGTGGGAAATCCAAGATCTACACACTCTTACATCCTGGCTCTCTTGGCCCTGGGCAAAATGCACAAAGTTGTGTGCCCTCGCAGAGATGGCATTCGTGACCTCATGGATGCATTTGTGGGTGGAGGCTTGTGATATCCCATAGAGGTCACCTGTGGAGCCCTGAAAGGCACCATTGGCGTAGAAATTGAGCAAGACGGTTATTTTCAAGGCCACTGGCAATGGATGCCCTCCACGTCCACCTGGCGCCAAATCCTACAGTAGCTGGCATGTGTGACTGACCAGTTCCATAGAGATGCGCAGTCTTTAGCGACACTAGTTCTCGGACATCTGCAGGAATGAAATATTCTGTCTATAGACACTTGTTCTATCTAGGCACCGACCAACAATGGCTTGTTGTGGCCCTTCAGTATTGTGTGCAGGAGCCCCAGCTGCCCCTTTTTCCTGAGGGCGTTGCTCCTCCCTCTGCACAACCAGATGCCTCTATCGCTTTCTTCTCCATTGTCTCTGCTCTCTGTGCACCATGAGGCAAACAGCTAGTTTATCATGCTCCATGATCCTGATGTACTCCTCCTGCAGGATGAAAGAGAGAGACACGTGGGTTAGCATGGATGTACTAAGAACCTCTCTTGGTTAAGCCTGAAGGCCCTTTAACGCATCCTGGAGAGTGCTGGGCACCATTTGGATGGCCAGAGTTTACTTTGCTGCATGGCTGCCCGAAACCCCACCTTCCTCCGCTCCAGTCCACCTGACCGATTGGCAGCAGCTTTGCCCACTGAACTGCTCCCAGCTCAGGCACAGGCATTCTCCTAACCCAATCTGCAAAGCTGTACTGTTAGCTTGAACCATGGGACAAACTGGTCCAAACCGGGATGATGACGTTGCAAGGGGCTGTGAGCACCTCCACCAATGACTGGTCCATGGCCAGTTTTAGCAAGGAGATTGTACAACGTGCCCAGTCACTCAACTGCTCTGTAGTCGACTAAAATGTTCATTTGCTTGCAGTCTGTCCCTGAGGGGGTGAAAAGCTCTGGAGCACTTGGTGGCACTTGCATGCCTCTGTGTTGCTTGAGTCGGCAGAGAAGCTAGAGGCCCGACTCCAACCATATCAACCTGGCTGCGCCTGAACTGTCTCAGCTGCAGAGGAATGGTAACTTTATACAACGTTTCCCTAATGCGTGCTCCTTCCCTCTCCCCGACCCCGCACGTGCTTCTGCACTATGTTCAACTGCAGGGCAGCCCTTGCCCCACCCCCAAGTTGCCTCAACCGCAGGGCAACCCTTGTTGCCACACCTCCAATATGCCTCAACCTTGAAGTCCAACAGGCAACCCGGGCGAGCACTGTGCAATGTTACAGTGTACTCACCCCTGAGTTCCCCTCAAAGCGAAGGCTGCCAGGTGCACGCCTTATATATGCTTTTGTGAAACACATTGGGTGCAATCACGTCAACATGGGCAGACGATCCGGTGGGGAGGGGGATGATTCCGGCAGGTTGACCTTATAATGATATGCAGATATATTATAATGAGGTCCTGATGTCCAATGGCAGGAAAAGCGGCCCACCATTGACAGGCTGAACAGACGATCGCAAACTGTCACAAGGCATCAGTTTTGGCCTTCTTGCCATATTGTCCACTCACGCCACCGATCACGCCTGACGCCAGCGGGCACGGATGATTCGCCCAATTTAAAGACAACCTGTTTAAGAATAAGTCAGTTCATTACATTTACAAGCAAGGAGCTCTGAGTGAAATATAACATCAACAACAATAGCAACATGCATTTATATATTGCCTTCAATCTAGCGAAACGTCTCAAAATGCTTTACATAATCAAACAAAAACAGGTGTCGAGCAAAGGAGGAGGTATTAGGATGGTGGCCAAAGTTTGGTCAAAGTGGTGGATTTTAAGGAGGGTCTTACAATGAGATAAGTTTCTTGAAGGCATTGGCTTTTATTAGAGTGTGGTTCTGTGGCTTCCAACACTTCTAAACTATCTCACTCAATTCGCCAATCTTCACAGGTGAGCTTAGACAATGAGCGCTGGTAGAGTATTTGACAACCACAACCAAGTCTGCCATCCATATAGTTGCATTGCTTTCCAGCAGGAGTTAAATAATAGTGATCAGAAGTGGTCAATCTCTGGATAATTTCCCCTTCCTTACCTAATCACACGGAGATCAATTGAAATGCACAGTGAGATCAGCTGGAAATCCTCGATGTCAACTCCAGACCCCATGAAGTCTCATGGCATCAGGTCAAACATGGCCAAGGAAACTCCTGCTGATTACCACATAATCTCCTCTCTCAGCTGATGAACCAGTAATCCTCCACATTGAACATCGCTTGGAGAAAGCACTAAGGGTGGCAAGGGCGCAGAATGTAATCTGGGTGGGGGACTTCAATATCCATCACCAACAGTGGCTCAGTAGCACCAGTACAGGCCGGGCTGGCTGAATCCTAAAGGACATAGCTGTTAGACTTGGTTTATGGCAGGTGGTGAGGTAACCAACAAGAGGGAAAAACATATTTGATCTTATCCTCACCAGCCTGCTTGCTGCAGATGCATCTGCCTATGACAGTATCGGTAGAAGTGACCAGCGCACAGTCCTTGTGGAGATTAAGTCCCACCTTCATATTGAGGATACCCTCCATTGTGTTGTGTGACATCACCACCATGCTAAATGGGATAGGTTTCAAACAGATCTAGCAACTCAAGACTGGGCAGCCATGAGGCGCTGTGGACCATCAGTAACAGCAGAATTATATGCAACCACAACTTATATATTGCCTTCAATGTAGCGAAACGTCTCAAGATGCTTTAACCTCATGGCCTGATTTATCCCTCACTCTACCATTACCACCAAGCCAGGGAATCGACCCTGTTTTAATGAAGAGTGCAGGAGGGCATGCCAGGAGCTGCACCAGGCATACCTAAAAATGAGGTGTCAACCTGGAGAAGTAAAACACAGGACTACTTGCATGCCAAACAGTTAAGCAGCAAGTGATAGAAAGAGCTAAGCGATTCCACAATCAACAGATCAGATCTAAGTCCTACAGTCCTGCCACTTCCAGTCATGAATGGTGGTGGACAATTAAACAACTCACTGGAGGAGGAGGCTCCACAAATATCCCCATCCTCAGTGATGGGGGAGCCCAGCACATCAGTGGAAAAGATGAGGCTGAAGCATTTGCAACAATCTTCAGCCAGAAGTGCCGAGTGGATGTTCCATCTTGGCCTCCTCCGGAAGACCCAGCATCACAGATGCCAGTCTTCAGGCAATTCAGTTCACTCCACATGATATCAAGAAATGGCTGAAGGAACTGGACACTGCAAAGGCTATGGGCCCTGACAATATTTTGGGAATAGTACTGAAGACTTGTCCTCCAGAACTTGCCGCGCCCCTAGCCAAGCTGTTTCAGTGCAGCTACAACACTGGCATCTACCCGGCAATGTGGAAAATTACCTAGGTATGTCCTGCACACAAAAAGCAGGACAAATCCAACCCGGCCAATTGCTGCCCCATCAGTCTACTCCTGATCATCAGTAAAGTAATGGAAGAGGTCACCAACAGTGCTTTCAAGCAGCATTTGCTTAACAATAACCTGCTCACTGAAGCTCAGTTTGGGTTCTGCTGGCCAATCAGCTCGTCACCTCATTACAGCCTTGGTTTAAACATGAACAAAAGAGCTGAACTCCAGAGGTGAGGTGAGAGTGACTGCCCTTGACATCAAGGCAGCAATTGACTGAGTGTAGCATCAAGGAGCCCTAGCAAAACCGGAGTCAATGGGAATCAGAGGAAAAGCTCTCCGTTAGTTGGAGTCATACCTAGCACAAAGGAACATGGTTGTGCTTGTTGGAGGTCAATCCTCTCAGTTCCAAGATACCACTGCAGGAGTTCCTCAGGGTAGTGTCTTAAGCCCAACCATCTTCAACTGCTTCATCAGTGATCTTCCTTCCATTGTAAGGTCAGAATAGGGATGTTCACTGATGAATGCTCAATGTTTAGCACCATTCACAACTTCTCAGATACTGAAGCAGTCCATGTCCAAATGAAGCAAGACCTGGACAATATCCAGGCTTGGGCTGACAAGTGGTAAGTAACATTCGCGCCACACAAGTGCCAGGAAATAACCATCTCCAAAAAGAGAGCATCTAACCATTGCTCCTTGACATTCAATGGCATTACCACCACTGAATCCCCCATTATCAACATCCTGGGTGTTACCATTGACCAAAAATTGAAGTGGACTAGCTGTATAAACACAAGAGCAGGTCAGATGCTTGGAATTCTGCAGTCAGTAACCCACCTCCTGACTCCCCAAATCCTGTCCACCATCCACAAGACACAAGTCAGGAGTGTGATACTCTCCACTTGCTTGGATGAGTGCAGCTCCAACAACACTCAAGAAGCTTGACACCATCCAGGATAAAGCAGCCTGCTTGATTGGCACCCCACCCACAAACATTCACTCCCTCCACCACTGATGCACAGTGGCAGCTGTGTGTACCATCTACAAGGTACACTGCAGGAACTCAACAAGGCTCCTTTGACAGCATCTTCCAAACCTACGACCGCCACCATCTAGAAGAACAAAGGCAGAGACACATGGGAACATCACCACCTAGAAGTTCCCCTTCAAGCCACTCATCATCCTGACTTGGAAATATATCTCCGTTCCTTCACTGTTGCTGGGTCAAAATCCTGGAACTCCCTTCCTAACAGCACCGTGGGTGTACCTACATCGCATGTTCTGCAGCAGTTGAAGAAGGCAGATCACCACCATCTTCTCAAGGGGAGGTAGTGATGAGCCATAAGAACATAAGAACTAGGAGCAGGAGTAGGCAATTCGGCCCCTCAAGCCTGCCCCGCCATTCAATATGATTATGACTGATCTCATTTCGGCTTCAACTCCAATTTCCCGCCCTCTCCCCATAACCTTTCAACCCGTTACTAATTAAAAATCTATCTCCTCCTTAAATTTATTCAGCGTCCTGGCATCCACTGCACTGAGGCAATGAATTCTATAGATTTACGACCCTTTGAGAAAAGTAATTCCTCCTCATCTCTGATTTAAATCTACCACCCCTTCACCTAAAACCATGGCCTCTTGTTCTAGAACGCCCCACAAGGGGAAACATCCGCTCCACATAAATGCTGGCCTAGCCAGTGACACCCACATCCCATAAAATGAATAAAATAAATTCAGCCAAAACTCAGGACTGAACTTTAAACTTCTGGTTTGTATAGCTTCATATCACGTTGGGTTGTTTCTTTTGCCAGAGACAACAGGGTAAATGTGAAATTATCTTCCACTATTATTACACATAAAGCAAATCACCTTTATGTTGGTTAGCATTGCAGTCACAAAATGGAAAAAGAAAAGAAAATCTATGGTGAAGGATAATAAATGTTCTACAGAGCATTCACTACAGCGATTCTGCCAATGTTCATACCGCTAAAATAAAATCTGCTGTGGTTTAAGACAAAATTTGAATGACTGATTCAATTGCTCGCTTGAAGGGAATTTATTCAGAATCAGGTTGACATTAAAAAGTTGTCAAACAGCCTGACATCAATTTCTAGACAATGGAGGGTTGTTTGCCAAGAATAACACTGGGTGTGAACTCAGAATGTGGGAAATAAACAGATACAAAAGAGGCTGAGTACTGACTTGTACTAAAGCGTTTTATCAAGAACTGGAACATTCGAATTAATCAAACTATAATGGGATAGATTTTCTGACAGAAAGGAACTTTTCCACTAAAAGGGAGTGAAGTGTCCAGGAGATTGCATGGTGGCACTTTTCACTGGTTTCCCATTCTACTTGCATATTGCTCGATTTCCCACTGTGTCCTTTTACACAGTTGAGCAATGCTCTCACGCAAATGGGGGTAATATTAACTTTTATTGCCAGGGAAAACAATGGATGAATGAATAGAATGAGACTGTAGAAGACATTTGTGCTCAGATAGCAACCTTCTTTTATAAGCAGGCCCCATGAGGTCAGAATCCCTATGCATGGGTGAGGCTGCTGAGAAAAGAAAGTACACAGCCCTTAGAATTTTTCTCTGCCTCAGTGCCTCTGTTCTGCATAACGAGGAGTGAATGCCATTTTTGGATGATTTAAAATGCCACTTCTGATAGGCATTCTCATGGGTTTCATTTTGTGTGTGTTCAGTAAATTAAACTCAAGTTAAAAAATTAAGTAGAACTCTCTGACAAGTTTAAAGGCATGTTGGTCAGCATTTTGGATATGATGAGCTGCTGGAACAGAACATTGTGGAAAATGCTGTTCAAGGTAACCCTACAATTTACAACATTAAAAGATTCACTCAGTCATATCATGGCTGAAAATTGTTGATAGAGACTGTGCATTGTTGAAATATTTCATTTTTAAAAACCGCAAATAAATGATGCATTTGGTTTACATTGATAGCATTATATTGTCTATTAAGAATATTATGCACGCTACACCTTACATCAACATTCAATGTATTTCCTGGAAGTATTTACTGGAATTTAAAGAAAATATACCTGTAAACTAGCCACAAGTTGGAGATCCAAAAATTCCACATTTAAAAGCAAAGATGATTTATTATATTGCCTGGGATATGCAATTAACCAATCTGACATTATTTGGGACCAGATCATCTTGTTTGTGACAGCTATTCAAAGATTTGGCATTTGAAGCATGTTTTTTTTAATGATTATGATATATGTATCATAATTCAGTACACGCAGTTACTGCTAAGCCATCTGACAATGCTGGCTGCTCAAATGATCAAATATCAAAACACGATGGCCCAAATCTTCTGGTCTCCAGATCATCAGAGACCGGACCTACAATGGAAGATACACATCAACACCCTGTGTAAGTCCTGATGCATGGACTAATGTGGGAATTGCCCGGGAAGTTTAAACTTCCAGTGGAAAATACCCTGCTGCACAGGGTCCTCCTCGAATGTCTTCAACTCTAAGTTAGAGTCAGAGACTTGGGCAACTTACCTTGATTGTTACCCAGGAAATGTTAGTTTAAAACCTGGTGTAACCACTAGGTAACTCCACTACCGACAACACCCACCCCCACCCCCCCACCCCCCCACCCCCGCCAATAACCCACCCCGACCACCTTATTACTGCCCAATCCCCCTCGATCCCCCTGACTATACCCTCTGAACACCTGACTACCACCCTGCCCAAAACTGTCTACCACTGACCGGATCTGACTACCACCCTGCTCCCCCCGCCAACCCCCCTAACCAGACCCGACTACCCCCTGGCTACCTAACGACTCCCAACCCAACCCAATCGTCCCCCCAAACCATCTGACTACCTCTGACCTGAATACCAACTCACTCAGTTCACCCAACTACCCACCTCACCCACTCACCCTCAAACACACCTCCCCACTAACCCCCTCATCCACATATCCACCTCATCCAATCACCCTCCTACCCATCTCACCCTCCTTCCCATCTCATCCATCTGCACACCTGGTCCACTTACCCACTTAACCCACTCACCCACCCCACCCACCTACCCACCTGATCCACTCACACCCCTTCTCACCCACCTACCTATCTCACCCACCTAACCATCTTACCCACCAACCCACCTCATCTATTCACCTACCTACCCACCTTATCCACTCGTCCACTCACCCATTCACTCACTCACCTATTCACTCACTTATTTAATGACACACTCATTCAGTAACACACTGAAACATTTTGGGACTTTTAAACGCTCACCTGTCCTTTGCTCTGATCCTCTTTGCAGGTCTTTCTATGGATTCCTACACTGAAGAATATCTGCAGAATCCTGCATTGGAAAATTAGCCGGAAAAATGTATCCAGGTTAATGGGCAGTTTTCTGTCTGATCAGCATGGGACACAGTGGTTCCAATGCTGATTGGAAGATTTGGACCAATATGAAGATCTCAACAAAGGTAAGAGAATTGTGTGAAAAAACTCAAATTCAATTTCTAATCACCAATTTTAGCACTAAGTATTTTACAAACATTCAAGCAAGGCTTAGGCCTAGACTTTTGTGGAGTTGGGAAGCTCTGCAGATCTTCAGAAACGGCAGGTGGGACCCTAATGCAGAAGTCCCACCCCCAGTTCCAACAGATCTAATTATTACTGGTAGGGAAAAGGGGGTGGAGTATGATTTACACATGAGAGAAACCCAAACTCAGCAGGGCCATTTGAACTCTGTGCTGAGTTCAAATAGATCCTATTTTGGCTGTTGAAAGGGTCTTAACCCACAATATGGGAATCACAAATTTATTAAATAGATGTAAATGCACTAGAAGATCAGATAACGCATGTTTAACTGTCATGATCTTAAGTTATTTAAATCCCAAATCCTTTAAAATGAAAAAAAAAACAGGCTGTAGATGTCAGTGCGAATATTTTTAAAGACTGTTCCATCAGTTTCAATAGTTGTTTGTTGACATTACCTTAAAGGTTCTTTTTGAATGGTTGACTGATTTCTAAAAGCTACAATTATCTCAGCAGGGGTATTCTGAGTTTACAGTTTGACTGACAGGTTAAAAGCCTATTAAAGGATTAGTTGTCTTTGATTTAGGATTTGAATAAAAGTTTGTTTTAATAAGAAATTAAGCATTTGAGATTGTTAAAAAAGCTGTGAATGTGCTTTTGTAAATGGGAGTTTTTTTAACTATCAAGTCTTTATAGTGAAATCTGTATTAGATTTTTAGAAGTTTATTTTATCTCCACATGGCTCCAGAGTCTGCCCAGGGTGAATGCTGTGTGAGTTAGCATGAGTTGCTGTGATAGAAAGGGGCCTTGTGGGTGTGAGGGGTGGGGGGTACATGAGTTGGCATGGGTTGGCATGGGTGTATTAAAGTTCATGTGGTGGGTGGGGGCATGAGTTAGCATGGAGGGAATAAGGGGCCAAGGGATGTGTGGGTGAGGAGTAAGGAGTGTGAGGCATTAGGGGTGGATCAACCCACCTCAGCATTCGCCCATCCCCGTGGCCACCTATGCTCTGCTTCTGGGCTTGGCCGACTATCCAGAAACTGCCCCCCTCGGAGCAAAGGTCATGACATTTGGGGACCTTTTTTCCAAGGCGAGGCCAGTGGGTTGTGATATTACCCAACTTGAGCTGCGAGCCTCAGTAGTGAAAATCTGGGCTTTAATGTTAACAAAGCGCCCCAGAATATTCTCAGACCATAACCTTTGTACTGCTTTGTACAAATGACACAAGATATAATTAGCGTCTGATTGCCACTCCGTGCCCGTTACTTACCTCAATTTTTCTTGAGTCCTATCTTGCCCAACCTTGCAAACAAGTGTCGAAATGCAGGAGAGTCAAAATGAAAGAGGCCACTCCCCCTTTTTTACAATACTAGCTGCTGTAAACCAGGCAACTTTAAAGGTCCTGTGATCTTTAAATGTTCTTGACAGGTCAGGGAGAAGGTATGTGTCTGAGATAATTGGGTACGATTTTGGGAGGTTGGGGGAAATGAAGGTCAGGAGGGGTTGTCGGAGGTCAAGGGTTTGGAGATCAGGGGGTCAGAGATCAGAGGTCGGGGTGGGTCAGGTCTCGGATCTGGTTGGGTCAGGCTTGTGGATGTTGGAGGGGAGGATGTTGGGCCTCGGCAGGGACTGGGCATCCGGCTTCGGGGGCGGTTTGGGCCTCAGGCCTTGAGGGGGTTGGGGTTGAGGGTGTCAGGCCTTGGGGGTGGGGGTCAGGCCTTGGTGGCGGGGGTGGGGAGGGTGTTGGGCCTTGGCTTGGGTCCAGTCTGGCCTTGGGGTGTTAGAGCTGGGCCCACTGCGGGGGTGGAATCAGCCTGTGTGGATGGGGGAGTCCAGTTGTAGGGGTGGGGGAGAGTGGGAGACCCCTGGGGGTTCGCGGAGCTGGGGTTTCCTGTTGGGGGGGTAGTTGGGGAGTGGGGGGACTCCCCTGGGGGGTTGGGGGTGTGGGTGTAGTTCCATGGGTGGGGTTGTTGGGGATGTGGGGAAGTTCCCTGGAGGAGTTGGGGTGTGGGGTTCGTCCCATGGGTGGGGTAGTTGGGGGTTGAGGGAAGTTCCCTGGGGAGTTGGGGGTGGGTGGGGAGTCCCATGAGGGGGGGTGTCGGTCTGGGTCAGTACAATAGTTACCCAGAATTTAGAAGAGATTTTAATCATTCTACCTTTGTCTGGGCAACTATATTGATGTAACCCAGTCAGAAATATTCGAAGTTTGCGATTTAAATCGTATTTTTCAGATGGCTTCTAGTGCAAGGCAATTGCTCAGGGCAAGTTTGTGCTTTGGCAATTGCCGTGCAAACCTTACCTGGGAACATCCGTAGGGGATCCCCCTCAATGCATCTTTCAGATACCTCCTCAGTCCAACACTGGGAAGATTGTAAGTTAAAGCCCAATGGCTACAGTTCCCAAAAAATCAATAGGGGAATAGGGACTCAAGAGGTTTAAGAAGAAACATTAGCTTCTCAACTGGAATAAACAGCAAAGGTTGAATTCTCTGAATTGTATTGAAAGGCAAAGCCTGAGGAAATCTAAACTCAGCAAACAAGTCTTTATGATCCTTTCCCTGAGGAGTTTCAAATGATTTATTATCTCTGCAATTTCCCCTGCATTACCAGCATTCGTGACATTGGCAATATTGACTTTTCTGCTGCTCCACCTTTCAAGTACACAACAGAAAATAGGAATGGACCCATCAGCTAGCGGTGTTACATTGCATACAACAGCTAAAAAAATGCATTGCTCGTGAGTGTATGTCATTAAATATAGCTCATTTGTTGAATTTCTATGGGTGTTGGATGTTATCACTTTAGCATTAAGTGGAAAGTATAAATTTATACAAATGTGTTACACCTGGATCAAATCTGCCCAACCACATTGTAAAATCTGGAACAAGATACTAAAGTACTTACACAAGAATGGTCATTTTCAAATAATTGTTCATGTTGCTTAATTAAGCCCCTAATTTAAATGTTACTTCACTTTATTTTGTCTAATTTTAGAGTTCCAGGAGCTAGTTTGTGTATTGCCACAGCCCTGTCTCACGTTTTGACAATTGTGACTTCAAACCTGGAAAATAAAATTATAAAACAATCACTCAAAGAAGTAGTCATGCATATTGTGCAGGTCTATTTAAATGGCTCCAGTGATTCAATTGGTTCTTACACTTTTAAGGTATTGATTTGTTTCTGTTTTCAACTGGCCTTTAAAAATGCTCTTGATGCGACTAAATCAAAATGTTTTGGGTAGGGCTAAGCTGATCAGTTTGAATATAACCACCACAAAAAGTCAAATTAAAACCGCAACATTTTCAAATTGGCCCAAAATGGGCACAAAATTGGCAATGCACTGGTGACACCCACACAAGGGCATATCTGGGAGGACCAAAACATTTTCAGCCAAGGCAGACCAAAAATCAATGGAATTTTGAATAATGCAGCCAAAACAGTCGAATGCAAATTAGAGGAGGTCTGTGCTCTGATCAGACTACGCCTTGGGTACTAGGCCCAATGTTTTTCATTGAGAAATAATGGAATCCTCAATCGTTGGAGGCAACATAGAAGCAACACAATGGTGAGTCCTTGTGTCAGAAGTGAGAGCTCTGATAGTCAATGAGAGAGACTTGGGATTTTCAGCCTAGAAAGTTGATCTTATAGAGATATCTAAGACAGTAAATAGTATACAAAAGATTAACCCAGAATAATACTTGAAATTAAACTGTAGGAGTAAGAACAAGAGAAACAGGTTCAAATAAAAATTGATAGATTGTTGCTAGGTAAAGCTATCAATGGATAAGGTGGGAAAATGGAGTGCGGATACAGAATAGCCACGATCTAATTGAATGGTGGAATAGGCCCAACAGGTTGAATGGTGCACTCCTGTTTTTATGTTACTATTAAAATATAATGTTAAGATTGATATCATGGGGTGATACATAGCATGGGCTTCTGTTAAATGGTCAAGGCAAGAACTTTGGAATCATTTAAGAAACAACTAGATGCAGAAAATAAGGATGCTGTTTGGATGATAAATTAAGAATAGCCTTCCTTGTCCCTAAGTATCTGGTGATTGTCTGTGATCATCGGACTTTTCCTATCATCACTCTTCAATCTGTGTAATAAAGCAGTTTGGATCTCAGTTCTATGATCATTAAATACAACGCGGGGAGAAATTAGTCTGGGTAGTGCCGCAGACTTACATCAATTTTTCCAGCACAGTTAGCGGCACAAGCCACTAACTGTGCATCACTAGTGGCTATCTCCATTGAAGAATACCGTGCAGGCCATGCACAAATTTATATGAATGTACGGACATACAAACATATGAATTGGGAACAGGAATAGGCCTGCTCCACCATTTGATGACATCATGGTTGAAGTGATTGTGGCCTCAACTCCACTTTCTGGCCTAGCCCCTATACCTTTGACTCCCTTGTTAGTCAAGAACCCATAGCCAAATTGTTCTATTACAGCTATAACACTGGCATTTACCCAAAAATGTGGAAAATTGCCCAGGTATGTCCTGTTCATGAAAAACAGCACAAATCCAATGCAGCCAATTACCACCCCACCAGTCTACTCTTGACCCTCAAAGTGATGGGAGGGGTCTCTGATAGTGCTATCAGGTGGCATTTACTCAACACTAACCTACTCACTGACGTTGAGTGTGGGTTCTGCCAGGGCCACTCACTCTTGACTTCACTACAGCCTTGGTCCAAACATGGATAAAAAAGTTGAGCTCCAGAGGTGAGGTGAGAAGGGCTCTCAAGGCAGCATTTGATCGAGTGTGGTATCAAGGAGCATTAGCAATACTGGAGTCAATAGGAATCAGGAGGAAAATTCCCTGCTGGTTGTAGCCATACCTAGCACAAAGAAAGATGGTTGTGGTTCTTGAAGGTCAATCATCTCAGTTCCAGGACATCACAGCAGGAGTTCCTCAGGGTAGTGTCCTAGGCCCAACTATCTTCAGCTGCTTCATGAGAAGTGGCCTTCTCTCCATCATAAGATCAGAAGTGTGGATGTTCGCTGATGATTGCACAATGTTCAATGCCATTTGCAACTCCTCAAATACTGAAGCAGTCCGCACCCATACGATACAAGACGCGGACAATATTCAGGCTTGGGCCAAATGGCCACACAAGTGACAGGCAATGACCATCTCCAACAAGAGAGAATCCAACCATCTCCCCTTGACATTCAACAGCATTACCATTGCTGAATCTCCCAACATCAATACCCTAAGGATTATCATTGACTAGAAACTGAACTGAATCAGCCATATAAATACCGTGGCTACAAGGGCAGGTCAGAGGCTGGGAAATCTGTGGTATATAACTCACCTTCTGACTCCCTGAAGCCTGTCCACCATCTACAAGGCACAAATCAGGAGTGTCGTGGAATACTCTTCACTTGCCTGGATGAGTCCTGCTCCAGCAACACCCAAGCAACTCGATACTATCCAGAACAAAGCAGCCTGCTTGACTGACACCCCATCCACCACTTTCATCATTCGCTTCCACCACCACTGATACACAATGACCACCTAAAATATGCACTGCAGCAACTTACCAAGGCTCTTCAACAGCACATTCCAAACCTGTGAACTCTATCAACTAAAAGGACAAGGGCAGCAGGTGCATGGGAACGCCACCACCTGCAAGTTCCCCTTCAAACCACACACCATCCTGACTTGGAGCTATATCGCTGTTCCTTCACCGTCGCTGCATCAAAATCCTAGGATTCCTTGCCTAACAGCACCATGGGTGTACCTATACCACATGGACTGCAGCAGTTCAAGAAGCCGGCTCACCACCATCTTCTCATGGGCAATTAGGGATGGGCAAGGCCTGGGAGAAAAAAAGTCATGGGTCCTGGTGCTTTGCCTGTTTCCAGGCCCCTTACTCATGGGCCCCTCCATTTAGCTGTCCCCCTTGTATCCTTTGGGTGCCCAGAATTGGAAACTATTTTCACAGTGGGGTTGAACTGTTTCATATAGCTCTAGCAAAGCTTCTTAGCTTTTGTATTTTATGTTTCTACTTACAAACACATCAAAAGCTAAGGTTTCAGTATGATGCATTTACAACCATGGCTTGTCAGGCAATTACACACAACCTGGTGATTCGTATTATGTAAGCAACTCCACTTCTTTGAATCTGGCCTTACGCAATATCTGGACAACAACATCCAAAAGCACTGAAACCAACAATCCCATGTACAAATGAAAATACCTTGAACTAATAGTGACATATTCAATCAGCGCATGATTCCTGGTTTTACTTCCAAATTTAAAAACAGCAAAACTTTCCAGTACAAAAGCAGAAAATGCTAGAAAAACTCAGCAGGTCTAAAAGCATCTGTGGAGACAAAGACAGAGTTAATGTTTTGAGTCCGAATGACTTTTCTTCAGAGCTAAAGAGAAGTAAAAAGAACTTTCCGGTAAATTGGCACCAATCAACTTACCTGCAATACTATGATATTTCTATCCACAAAAGTGGGTTTTATTAACAGAAAAAATACACTTTGCTTGGAGTGATGAATATTTTCTCATTTACATTGAAACAAACTGCACTTACAAATGCCCATCACGGAGCATACAAAAGGAGATACTGTAGATGCTGGAAATCTGACATATAAACAGAAAATGCTGAAAAGACTCAGCATCTGTGGAGAGAGAAACAGAGTCAATGCTTCAGGTCCACAATCTGCACTTGTTCTGGCTAAGAGTTCCTGACCTCTATTTCTCTCAGCACAGATGCTGCCAGACACACTGAGCATTTCCAACACTTCCCATTTCTATTGGAGCAAAAGTAACTCCTTTTGCCAGGCCTCCAAAGATCAATCAGATTTCTTGTGAGTCTCTCATTCTCCTTCAGCAAGAAATCCAGCAGTAGCTGTCTGAGATCTGGTTTGGCAAAACATCAAACGTGAATTTAAAAAAAACTTAACGATGAAGGAAACATAACCAATTTGCTGAGCAAAAAAAAACAATGTCAATGCAATACATTGATTATTTAAAAAAATAAAACTGACCATTATTAAGTGCCATGCAGCAGAGCTAAATAATAAAACATTTTTGCATTGTCACTTAAGAAGCAGAGCTATAGAGAGATAGACTAGGCCGCGAGTCCTTAACACCAGGGAAGGGGAGGGGGACATGGGCTGAAATAAGGAGTTGGATTTAACTAACACCGATCTTGCATTTGCCTCTGGTGGTGCAGACTCTAAGCTGGCTTCGGCAGAATTCATATGAAAGTGGGGGGTCAGAAGCAGGTTGCAGCCGGTTTGTGGATTGGTTTTTTTAGAGATGGAGGAGGAGGAAGTGTGTACGTGTGTGCGCATGCGTGTGTGTGTGTCTCCAGCTCACTCCAGCTTCAGGGTTCTCACTTACACCACCTCTATTTTTCAAAGTGAATCCTGGGATCACAGTTCCTGTGGCCCCCAACAGAGTTTTCAATAGCTGCAACTTCCCTCTTTTTTTCTCGTCAATGTTTCCTCGTCTCCTTCATAACATTAAACTGTTCTCTGAACTGAATGTCAAAGTGATTTCCTCAACTTTTTTTATTGGAATGTGGAATGGGAGCAAGGTGGGGAGGAGGGGGACACATTCTCATGCTGTAGACTACCACCTTTAATGGTTATCAGATCATACATATTTGTTTCTATTGAGTTGACAATTCGTCCGTTGTTTTATGAATGCTGTGCACATTCAGATACAGAGCCTTTAGTTCTGTCTTTTTACTATTTTTGCAACCTCTAGCCTTATCTGCAGACACACTCCTTAGTCTGTGAGCTCTGTCCCTTCCTGCCATGTTCTATCATTACTCTATTGCTACCTTTTTCTCTGGTTTTGTCCTCACCCTTTGATTTACCACATCTTCACTCACTTGGTCCCTGAACCCCATTATTTAATTTAAAGCCTTCTCTACCACCCTAGATATACGACTCACCAGAACACTGGTCCCAAAACAGTTCAGGTGAAGACCATCCCAACACCACAGCTCCCTCTTTCCCCAGTATTGGTGCCAGTGCCCTGTGAATCAAAATCCATTTCTCTGTCATCAGTTTTTGCACCACACATTTATCTCTCTTGTCTTATCTCTCTTGTCTTGTCTACACCAATTTCTCATGTCTCAGACAGTAATCTACAGATTATTGCCTCTGAGGTTTCACTTTTTAATTTAGCCCTTAGCTGCTCAAACTTCCTGAGCAGAACTTCTTTCCTAGACGTACCTATGTCATTGGTACCTACATGGACCATGACAACTGGATTCTCCCCCATTGTTATGATTCAAGATGAGGTTACTCCTGGACAAGCCTGGCTCCAAAGTGGAACCCAACTTGATAGATCCTAACTTTATTTTTGTTTGTCGTGGAGAGTAGCTACTGAACAGAGGCATGAGAGTCAGCTGACGAACTTTTAACAAAAGAATAAAACATGTAGTCAACAAGAAAAGATGAGAGGACAAACTTGGTAAGGCACAGCCTGAAACAGCATACTCAAAAATTGGTGAAAGCCACTTGAATGTTAAAATAAGGAAACAAAAAGACTGGCAACTTAGCTACTTGAACCCAGAATAATTAGGATGTGTGGTTGCCTTCTGTGCTGTTGGATGAGTCCAAATAGAATAATTTAACCTGTATTTGCATGTTCCAGTTAACTGGCTTCAGCTGTATCGTTGGAGGAGATGCAAAGATGGAGCTCATTAAATCTGTGAAACAAGACTATGAAATCCCTTCACTCACCTGGCCATGGACCAGAGGACTGGGAAACTAATGATTATGAATTCATTGATTGCCTCCTTTATTTTCTGTGAATAATATTGTCCACAGTTTTTTGACTACAGTTTATTCAATGATAACTTGTGTTAATACAGTTTATTTATTATACAGATTTCATGTTATATGCCAATTCCAGTTTCATTGATACATTGTACAGTGAGATGCTACATCACTACCTCATTGTATTGAGGTGAACGTAATTGTCTTTTAAGTGACTGATCCAGATTTTTCTGAGGCTAAGTCAGCCATCACTGTGGACAAGAATGCAAACAAGAATGCATTAATAGCAAATGTATGATCCTTATTTAAGAAAGATGAGTAATTCCAATAGGATGCTGTCTCCCAAATACAGAGGCAATCATTAAATTAACTAAGGAGGGAGCACTACCACAAAAATGCAGTTGACACAGCTGAATGTGATGGGACCTGAGCTCACAAATTCCCCAGCTGGTCTGCAAAACTCCTTCAAAAAGTGAAAAGATGAGATGTTCTGGACATATTGCCTCAGCTCATTTTCAGTTGATTTTTTTCTGAATGGCTCACAATTACGCTTTGAAGTCCATTATGTTGGTATATTTGTGGCTGTTCAATTTCTACTCTACTGTAATATAAGTAATAATAAATGCTGGTACTGTCTTGTCAAATTGAAGATTGTCTTGATTGAAAAAATGTGTAAAAGTGAGGCTTTTAATATGGTATTAGAAGAGCACAACAGAGTCCAATAAAGCAGAGTGGTTGAGTCAAAACAAACTTTAATTTATGTAGTATCTTTCACAACCTCAGAATGTCTCAAAGTGCACTTCCCAGCCAGTGATGTAAGTTTAAAATGCAGTCACTGATGTAACATGGTAGCCAATTTGGGTGTAACAAGATCCCACATGGAGCAGTGTGATACCATAACCAGATAATCTGTTCTAGTCATGTTGGTTCAGGGATAAATGTTGGCCACAATGCTGGGAAAACTCTCTTGTTCTTCGTTGAATAGTGTTTGGATTGAAATGCAATCATGTACCAGAGGTCCTACCTAGCCTGCTGTAGTCATGTGACCTTTGCCATGAGGCATTCCCTGCAAGCAGCCATGTTAGATGAAGTTCTAATAAAGACATTGTACTAGAAGCATTGTACTCTTTGAGTTTGTAACAAGGTGTCAGAGTGGAGCTGAGATTGAGTTTTGAAAAGCTGTGGAGAAGCCACAGTGATAAGAGAAGCTGTTCCTTTACTGTGGGTGGCCAATCAGAAAGATGGGATCTCACCAGCTGCACAGGGAACAGAATGATCATCACTCCCAGAAGTCCAGTGGTCAACAACGATGGTAATGGAACAACAACAGTTACTATAGCAATAACAAATGCCACGAGAACGATACTCCCCAAAGCAGGAACATCACCCAGATGAACAGCCAATGACAATGTGTACATGTACCATTTAAGTGACCTCCACGATTTAACGTCTATGTATGCCATGCATGTGCAGAGACTGATGAGGATAACAAACATTTTGTTATTGCACGAGAATACTGGTTGTATAGTAGGCAACTTGGCTAACTCACAGGTACACATGATAGTGCATGAAAATTTGTCTTTTGTTCATTATGAAAAGGGGGATGTTTGGACTGAAATGCAATCATGTATTAACGGTCCTACCTGGCTTGCTGTAGCCAGGTGACCTCTGCCATGAGGTAGGCCCTGCAGGCAGCCATGTTAAATGGAGGTCTAATAAAGACATTGTACTAGAAGCATTGTACTCTTTGAGCTTGTAACAGATAGTGCCATGCCATCGTATACACTTATCTGATAAGGCAGATCTCATCTGATAGACAACACAGCAATCTTTCAGTAATGTATTAAAAGTCAGCTTAGATCAGGTTAGGTATGAATATATGGCTTTCAGATTCAAAGGAATGAGTGTTACCACTGAGCCAAGGGTCAGGAAAATTTGTAGGTGACAATGGCACATATAAGGCTTTCAATGTTGGAAGGGCTGAGGGAAGAGTAGAGGCAAACACTGTTGTGAGGGTGAAAGTTAGAGATATTGGTAAAATTAGAGCGCTCATTTATACAAAATACACTCTAATATGTACATTAAACTTTCTCTCATCACCCATTCATTGGACAGAATTTAATGAGAAAAGTGCGGCTCCGGATAGTAGGATCAGAAGTGAGTGCCAATTGCCACTCACAAGTCGGGAGCCGCAATGCACCCGATCATAATGTAACTTGTAAGTGTGTGCAGCAGATCAGGTGCTGGGGGTGGGCTATAAAAAGCCCACCTCTGCAAGCATGCACATTCTATAGGCAGGGAGAACTGATGCTGATAGGGTGAAGTGATCGTCCACCTCCAGAGCCATCTGGAAATTTTTTGTGACTCGCAGCCTCCATCCCTCCTAGACAACCTTCATCAGTTGACCCCAATCACTCCCTCCACCCCTTTCATATGTCAATTTATGTTCTTGGACCCCATCAGCACCCCCCACCCCCACTACCCCCCACCCCCAGCCCCATCTTCTGCATAGTTATCTTTTTGGACCCCCATCACTCTTCCACCATTCACCAAAATGTCTTGCCATAGACAATGAATGGTCCCTCAGTTTAGCAATGTCTCCCTGCAGGTTCTCCTTTAGGCCATCCAGGAAAGTTTTTCCCCAGGGATGGGAATAAAAGACCCTCCTGCTTGAACAAGGCAACGTGGACAGAGATCACAGAGGATGTGAGCAGCTTGGCGCCACCCAAGATCCTGAGTCCTGTGCTACAAACTGACGAACGAGCTCCTCCGCTCAACCAAGGTAAGTGGCAACATGGTGTTCCGTCAAAGGGCGCCTCATGGGGGTGTCAAGTCAAGGCACTTTGCAAGTGGGGAAAGAGGCCCGGCTGGGAAATGTATAATCATCATATCATCAGTACCATATGGCAAAAGGGGCCAGACTGTGTGAAAGTTGTGCATGATTAGACCATGGTGTATCACTAAGATTGTGTGGCCAGATGTGGTATGGGGTTGCATGGGGATAAGGGAGTTAGGTATCTCTTGACATGCTATTAACTCTCCACTTTGTCATGCAAGACAAGGAGCTATTCAGTGCCAGGGAGAGGGCCAAGACAGAGGAGGAGGGGCTAAGCTGAGAGTGATCTTGCCTTTGGAGCAGGAGGCCTTGGAGATAGTTGGAGAACAGGGAGGACACTCAGTTAGAGATGGACAAGCCAGCCAGTAGAGTGTGAATGCCTCCAAACTGGTTTTGAGACATCGGCAAGACAGAGTCACGCATGAAACTGTGGTTTCCTGATAGAGTAACCTGCTCCTTAATGCCACAGGCTGAGGAAGCCAAAACCAATAGAGCTAACAGATGATTCCACCTCTGATGAAGATGAAGAGGTTGCAGCATCATCTGCCTCTTCCCCATCCTCTACCAGTGCAGTTACACTTGACCGGCTTTCTGAGGATTCATATGTAGAATCGCTGGCACATGCTGGTTGTCGTTTCACAGATAAATTCCAGTAATTCAGGGAGGCTGTGTCAGCTGAGGCCCCTGACAGTAGGAGGACTGTTGGGAGTTGGGCACATGCTGAACCCCAGGATGATGTTAAGCCTCTGGTCTTGTCCACAGTAAGCCTGTTGGACATGCAGAGGCTCTTAGGGGAATGCCTGGTGCAGGTGCCAGGGACTCTGTGGAACCTTGTGTGAATGGTGGAGGAGTCCATCCATGCTTTGACTTCTGCCATGGCTCCAGCATGTGAACGCATGGCTTCCTCCATGGAGAAGTTGGAAACCGCCAGGTCTATCATACAACCCACATATGCGATGACTTGCATTCCATTGCTCTGGCCATGTGCTCAAAACAGCAGCAGCTAGGCAACAGGGGAATGGAGCAACTGGACCTCCCTCCAGGTGCCCATTCTCCTCAGGGATACAGGGAGGTGCCACTGTGCGCCGAGGAAGGAGGAGCATCAGCCAACCACCCTAGAGGACACTCTCAGGGTGACCAGCTGCTCCTCATCCCCTCTGCTGGTGACCACAGAGCCTCCAGTAGGCCAGGCCAAGGAGGGTGACCTTTCGGCAGCCCCCCAGTAGCCAGAGCCCTCAAGGCCTTGGAACACCAGAGGACATGCACCAAAGTTATCCCATACAACGGGACATCGCTCTCAGCAGCCTGCCTGTGCATCAGCTGCTGATGTAGGGGTCACACCAAGGTGTAGTGGGCGTAAAAAAAAGAAATGTGGTGTGATTTGCATTCTCCAGGAAATGTGACATGGCTGAACATATGAACATGTATTTTCTGCTGGCCTCCCCATAAACGATTAACCAAGGAGATTGACCAAGTTCACTGATAAGCATCAGAAGTGATGAGCTACTCATACAATGAAAGAGAGGTGGCCTATGATAGCTTCATTGACATAAGTGCCAGGGCAGTCATTGCTTTTCATCCCTTTTTATAACAATCCACTCCCCTTGGCCCTCTAGCAGGTAGAGAATGTGTGTAGTGAGGTAGCTCCAGATGGAGGCTGGCAGAGGTGGGCACACAATTGGAGCAGGCAAAAGTTTGCAGGTGAGATAATGATGGTCAGTGAGGTGCATCGCTCTTGGTCAAAATTATTGAAAATGTGGTTACCCCTGGCACATCTCCCCATGGTGCTGGCATCTGGGAGAACTGATGTGAGGTCTCTGTCCTTTTCCTCAGATTCCTCCCCAGTATCCTCATCTGAGGAGGTTAGCAGCTCTTCCATGTCCTCGATTGACAATTCTTCTCCCCTTTGCAATGACAAGTTGTGCAAGGCACAGCAGACTATGACATTCCAGGACTCTTTCTCTGGCATGTATTGCAAAGCTCTGCTAGAGTTGTCAATAGGCTTTGGAAGCACACTTTGAACAATTCTATGGTGTAGTCTATGGTTGGCCTTATTGAGTTGTGTACAGTACTGTAACACTCCTCTGAGGGGCTGTGGTGATAATGCACTGGTGTTATGAGCCTCAACCTGAGCTGATAGCCTGTCACCCAGGATCCATTGCACTTAGGACAGGACATCAGATAGCTGTTGCAGCTGGGAGTTCCTTAAGATGTATGATTCATGAGAGCTCCCTGGGAAACAAGCACACATCTGATTAATTATTTTCCGGTGGTCACACTCAACTTGAACATTAAGGGATTGAAACCCTTCCAATTGACAGATGCAGCTGGCTGTTCCCATGGAGCTCTAGTGGTCACGTGTGTGCAGTCAATTACACCATGTACCCACGGGAACCATGCGATGGCCCAAAACCAACTGCCCTTGCAGCATGTCTATCAGCTTTCTTGAGAACAAGATGAATTTGTTGGCCCTTCTGAACAGGGCATTAGTCATCTTCTGTATGCACCTATGCATTGCAGCCTAGGAAATGCCACCTATGTCCCCCTTGGAGCCCTGAAATGAGCCCCTGACACACAAGCTTAGGGCTGCAGTAACCTTGAATGTGACTGACATAGGGTTCCCTACAAAGCCACAGGACAGCAAGTCTTGTTGTAGGATTGCAGATTGGTCAGTGACTGCCTCCCAGGCATCATCTCTCAGACATCTGGTTGTGGCTGGTGCACATTCTGAACATGTGCTGATGAACCAATGCTCTTCAGTGACAATGACGGCCCTGGTTGCCTTCCTCCTGATCTCCCTCCCCCTCAGCCAGTGCCAGCTGATGGCCCTGTGGCCTATGTTGTGGAATGACTAAGGCCCTCCTCCACAGCCCAAAATTGCAAAAATATTAGGTGTTTGAGACCCATTGTGATCCACAAAGTGAACTGTGTGCAGAAGGTAGGAAAAGATATGAGCACATCTGTTGACATGGCCTTCATTTCTACAGCAGCAGTAGTTGACCAATGAGAGTGCACTATCCTCCTATGGGAGGACACCCACAGATCCCCCTATCCCACAGTGGCCTCCTCCCTACAAGAACTTGATATCCATCAAGGTAATAGCTTCTTGGCAACCATATCAATGGACACCAATAGTGTGATATTACAGTTAAGGCCCATTTACCTCCACCCTCCATCTGTCACCCTTGACCTTCCCAACATTATCTGCTCCTTAAAGCATCCAACCATCACTCTTGACCCAGAGTCATTGACCCTTGACCTTCCATCTCTCAACCTCAAAACTTCCACACTTACCATTGACATTCCTGCTGTTATCATGGAGCCTCCCTCCATCATCCTTCACCTCCCTTCGCATTCCTTCGACCCTCCCTCAGAGACCATTCACCTACCTTCCTGAAGTTGACCTGTTTCAAGCTCGAGGTCCCTTCCCTGAGTGCTGACCTACCAGGTGTGGTGCAACTGCCTCCCTGATGTACTGACCTGAATGGTTACCCAGGAAATGTCAGACAGATTAAAACCTAATCTAACTCTTGGGTAACTCCAGAAGTGACCCAAAAATCATTCACGCTGACCCCCCCAACTAACCCCGCCCCTCCACCTGACCCCCATCTGCCCGACTACCCTCCCGACCTGACCTGACTACTCCCTGACCTAACTACCCACTCACCCACTTACCTCCCACTCACTTCCCCACTTAGCCACCCCACCTAGCTAGCCCGCTACCCACTTACCTTCCTCAACCACCTATACCCTACTTACCCACTCACTTACCCAACTCAGCCACCTTTACACCTACATCCTACCCACTTACCCACTTCACATACCCTAAACCCCTACCCACTCACTCACCTCACCCATCTACTCCAACACATCTCAACCACCAAGCTAATGACATAAAAAGGGGACGTGCCTTGTCTTCCCCTGACTCTACTACGATCCAATAGAGTTCACCAAGGAACTTTTCACTCTGCATTTCTGGGACATCTGGGTTCAGAAGACCCAGGTAGAAATGTCGAGCAGCATTAAGTGGGCAAATTTTGAGACATGGCGGCAATCAATGATGATTGCTGCTTCACAGAAGATCTAGGCCAAAGTTTGCAATCGAGATTTAGAGCTTTATTTTATTTCATCTCAGCATGGCTCCCAAGGTCTGCCCACGGTGGATACTGGGTGAATTGGCATGGAGGTGTAAGGGCAAAGGGTGGTGGATGGAGGGCGTGGGTTGGCATGAGTTGCACCAATTTGGCATAGGGAGTATGGGGGCCTTGAGTACAAGTGCATAGGTTTGCATGAGGGGGGTATGAGGGGCCATATGGGGTGGGTAGCATAGGAAGTATGGGGTTCGTGAGAGTAGGTGAGGCGTATGAGATAGCATGGATGGAGCATGGGGAGTGCATGTGGGGTGTAAGCCTGTGTGAGGGCTGAGGGCTAGATGACTGCTTTTGTTTTATTCTTTTTCTTACAAGTCCTGGAACACCAAGGCAGGCCTTTCACGCCGCCGGCTTCCACATCCGGCAGCCCCTGTGGTTACCTCCAAACTCTTTCCAAGGTGAGCCCAACTCTGATTAACACCCGCCCTAAAACAAACATTCAAACACTTTTTCTTGAGTCAGAGTAGGTAACTTTCCTGATTCTGTACTCCAGACTCGAGAGCAAAAATTCGGCCCTTTGTCGGTGCTCATTCTTCAGCTGAAACTCGGAAACATCTCCCATTTCTCAGCATTTTTGACTAACCTATTTTATTCTTCTTTTTCAAAAACTCATCCTATCACCTTTTGAATGAATGATGGTACACCTCTGTCTAATATTCCATGTTTCACACACACTCTGTATGATTTTTTTTCTAATCTCCCCTTCCTTCTTTTGGACAGTGCAGAGTATTTGCTCCCATGTTTCCAACTTGGCAGCCAATGGAAACTTCTATTGTTTAAACTCTCGAAACATTTTATGACTAGGAACCTCTATTAGCCTTAATATTTTTGTTCCAGTAAAAACAAGTCACAAGTTTTCAAACTTTTGATTGTACTATAATCAGTGTCTTGTACAAATTCAACAATCACTTTATATTAAATTCAACACTGCCTTTATATTAAAACAGGGATCCTATTTTCCTGTATTATGGTCTTTTTTACCTTTGAACATTCATATAGCTATATAATTTGCTTGGTGGGAGATTTAACATTAAGGATTCCCTCTTTCACCATTTTCCACCAAAATATAATAGTTATGTTTCTCTTAATTGAAGCGCATTTTTGACCTAGATGTCCACTCTACTAACCTACTGATGTCTTCCTACAATCTTGGTTATTCTCCGTCACAGTTTGCCTTACCATCTAATTTGACAACATCAACAAACTTCAGTATTATTCCTCTTATACTTTTCTTCAAATCAATTTATAAATGAAAGAAGAGGCCCTAGCACAGATTCTAGAGGCACACTGTTACCCACATCCCACCAATCATAAAAAAGTCAATTGGTCCTTACTATTTGCTTTCTATTAACCAGCATTTGGCTACATTTCTTTTAATACAATGCTCCTTAATTTTTTTCACAATTCTCCCATGTGGCAGCTAATAAGATACCTTCTAAAAATCCATGCATACATGATTCACCACATTCCCTATGTCTCTACAGTCTACAATTTCCTCCAAATTAGTTACACGACATTCCCTCTGTATAAAAAAAATGCTAATTTTCTGCCACTCATCCACCACCCCCTTTGGTGTCGGCCTACAATAGCTCCCTATTCCCGTAATTTGAATGCAACTACTGGTATTGTATTTTTTTCAAAAAAATAACATTCATGGAAATAGTATTTCTGAAATCAGGCATTCACAAAGTGGGAAACTTGCCTTCAACAAATCAACAAAAAGGCACTGGTTAACCCAATGTGATACTGTCATAAATGATAAAAGGAGGAGGTAAATCATGGAGTTATGCATCGCACAATGAGGCTATTTGACCAACTGAGTCTGTGCCTGCTCCTTCAAAAAGCAATCCAGTTTGCACTCACCAGTTCTCTTCATATACCCCTACAATTTTTTTCTCCTATGAGTATTTATCCAATTTCCTTTTGAAAGCTGCTATTGAATCTGTGTCCAGCATCTTATCAGACAGTGTATTCCAAATCTTAACCTTTTGTAGCATAAAAATGTTTTTTCTTATGTTGCCACAGTACCTTTTGCCCCTTGCTTTAATGTTGTGCCCTCTGTTTATTAACTCTACAGCCATTGGAAACCATTTCTCTTTATTTACTCTATCGAAACCTTTCATAATTTTAAAGCCCCTCTATTAAACCTTCCCTTAGCTTCCTCTGTTCTAAAATGAACAAACCCAGCTTCTTCAGTTTATATATGTAGCTGTAGCCCTTCATCCGTGGAGCCGTTCAAATAAACTTTGCAAACCCTCATCCCTTAACAATTCCAGTAAAGACAGCAGAAAAAGAAAAGAGAAACAAGACATAATAGATCTGAAGTTGAGAGGATGGATTTCCTGAAGTGCCAATTCAATTTAACAATACTTCTTGAGAAGATGCCTATGGTTGCTGTACCACTTTCAACATCTTTCCAAATTCTATCTGTAAGAAGCTTTAAGAGCCTTCTCTTCAAATTCAGGTACACAGCATTTAGGATACTGTAAATCATATTTTTGGAGTTCATAGTAAGCAGCAAATCTTCCAATTTAAACAAGAGTAAACCAGATCAAGGATTGACAAAGCAGGAAATGTTTAAAGTGCTGCCAAGGATAGTCATAGAAAAATAATTTTGGTCCCATAGGCTTTGAAATAATATTCAAAAGATCAGTGTTACTACAATCCTACAGTGTTGCTCATGAACAAAAACATTTTTTTAGATGACTTGCTCATCCTGCAATCTTTTCTCCATTGTGCACCCAATGCAGAAAATATAAGCTCATGGTATAGGGGGTAACGTATTGGCATGGATAGAAGGTCGGCTGGCTAACAGGAAGCCAAGAGCACAAATGGATCTTTTTCAGGTTGGCAAGATGTAAGAGTGGTGGGACCTCAACTGTTTACAATTTATATAAATCACTTGGATGAAGAGCTGCTGCCAAATTTGCTGATGACACAAAGATAGGTAGGAAAGTAAGGTGTGAAAAGGACATAAGGAGGCTACAAACTGATATAGTTAGGTTAAGTGAGTGGGCAAAGATCTGGCAAATGGAGTATAATGTGGGAAAATGGGAAATTGTCCATTTTGGCAGGAAGAATAAAAGAGAAGCATATTATCTAAATGGTGAGAGATTGCAGAGCTCTGAGATTCAGAGGCATTTGGGCGTCCTATTGCATGAATCACAAAAAGCTAGTATGCAAGTTCAGCAAGTAATTAGGAAAACTAATAGAATGTTATAATTTATTGCGAGGGGAGTTGAATACAAAAGTAGAGAGGTTATGCTTCAGTTGCACAGGACACTAGTGAGACCACATTTGGAGTACTGTGTACAGTATTGGTCATCTTATTTAAGGAAAGATGTAAATACATTGGAAGCAGTTCAGAGAAGGTTTACCAGCCTAATACCTGGAATGGGTGGGTTGCTTTATGAGGAAAGATTGGACAGGCTAGGCTCATATCCACTGGAGTTTAGAAGAGTAGGAAGCGACTTGATTGAAACATATTAGATCCTGAGGGGTCTTGACAGAGTGGATGTAGAGGGAATGTTTCCTTTTGTGGAAGAATCTAGAACCAGGGGTCACTGTTTAAAAATAAGGTGTCGCCCATTGAAAACAGAGATGAGGCAAAGTTTTTTCACTCAGATGATTGTAAGTCTTTGGAACTCTCATCCTGAAGATGGTGGGAGCAGAGTCTTTGAATATTTTTAAGGCACCAGTGGATAGATTCTTGGTAAGCAAGGGGCTGGTAGGTTATCAGCAGTTGTTGGGATGCAGATTTCAGGTTACAATCAGATCAGCCATGATCTTATTAAATGCCAGACTCCAGGGGCTGAATGGCCTACTCCTGCTCCTTGTTCATATGTTATGTGAGCCATTAACCCAAAACATTGTTTTTTGTGACAGCACAGGGGCTTCTATTGTATTCTTGCTTATGGTTAATTGGAGGAAACTTAGGGCCAGATTTCTGCAGAGCCACGGAGACTCTGGGGATCTTTAAGAATGGTGTATGGAATCCGGATCCGGAAATCCCGCCTTCATTTCTGGCCGATCCTATTTCTCTGGTAGGTGAGAGGGTGTGGGGCATGAAGTGCAAATGCTTGAATTGCAAATGTGCTGGGGTATTTAAAGTCAATGCATAGCACAAGCAGATCTGATTTTCACTCCAGGAACAGCCTCAACCTACAGTTTGTGTTCCACAACATTATGTCTGTGTCTGTGAGGGTGAAATAAAACCTGTTCTAGCAGTTTCAACAGTTTGTTGACATAATCTGAAGAGCTATCACTATAGCGTTATTGCTACTTCCACAACCTGTCATTGTCACAGTGGGAAACTTTAAGTTCACAGTCTGATTGACAGCTCCACGGAGTTATTAAAGGGTTAGATGTCTCTGATTTGGGGTTAGGGATACAAATGTTTATTTTTATAAGGGACTAAGTACTTGGGCATTTTAATATTGTACAGCCTGGTATTAGATACTTAGAACTTAATTTTCTTTCATCTCAGCATGACTCCTGAGTCTGCCATCGTGGATGTTGAGCAAGTTGGCATGAAGGGTGTAAGGGCAAAGGGAGGTGGGTGGGTGGATCATGAGTTGACACTAAGTTGGCATGGGGGCTTTAAGGGGTCATGGGGATGAGTGGGAGCATAGCTTGGCATGGAGGATATGAGGGGCCATTGAGGTTGGTGGGGCATGGGTTTTCATGAGTTGGCATGGATGAGGCATGGGAATGGGTGGGGGTGAGGCCGTTTTAGGGATGAGGACTAGAGGGCTTAATATTTAACAACACAACTAAGGTGAAGTCCCAGAGAAGTGAGGTAGGCCTTTTAAACAACCCACCTCAGCAATTGGCAGCCCCTGTGGCCACCTGCAATTTGTGTCCAGAGGGCAACGGGCCCGACTCTATCCTACACCTGCCCTACTTGGATCGAAAATCATGCCTTTCGGGGCACTTTTGTCCGAGGTAGGTATGCCAAGCTGGGAAATTTCCTGACTCAAGCTACCTGCCTCTTTGTCTTTTGGTCATGTTCCATGTAACACACTAAGAAAGGTACCAAAGCACCTGTGGAACAAGTAAGAATTACAGATATCCTTATTGTAGTTTGAGGTTGTGGTCCTATTTCTGGAGGAAGTAAGAATCACAGAAATGACCGCAACCATTAGCATTCTATTGCAATAATATTGATTGATTTGAATGGACTGGGCAAATGATATTGTTACCTATTTATATTGCTGGTTGATGTCCCATGGCATTGCACCAGGGTGTGCAGATGTCGTTCAATTCCATTTTAAAGTAATGCATTCTGTGTACTCTTTAAAAAATACTTTAAATAAGTTATTATTATTATTATTTATGGTTGAATAGCACAATTTTGGGTAACTTAGGAAGCAGACAGGTCATCAGTTGGATCACTGGTGTTTCTTGTACAAGCTGAGGAATAGAGATGCAAAACTGAGCATCATTGCCACCACTGACATGATAGTGCATGACAAATATACATAGCAGGTTCCATTTTCAACTGAACTTGGAAATTTATAATTGCAACAAAGCTGATAGAAATGTGTGACAAAAATGGGAGAAAAAGAAGTAAGGTTTCATACAACAAGAGTATGCATAGGTGTAAGATTTCTAATATAAATTATTGGTTAATCTCTGTGACATTATTCGGGGGAATCCAGATCAAGTATGGTTCTATAAACGTAGGAACAAGAGTAGGCCATGTAGCCCCTCAAACCTGTTCCATCATTCAGTGACATCATGGTCGATTTGTAACCTAACCCCATATATCTACTTTGACCCATATCCTTTAATATCTTTAGTTAACAGAAATCTATCAATCCAATTGATCTAGCCTCAGTTGCTATTTGCAGATTAGATCTGCAAACCATCCTTTCTGTGTAGCAGTGTTTCCTAACTTCATTCCTGAAAGGCCTGTCTCTAATTTTTAAACTATGCCCCCTAGTTCTAGATTTGTCAACCTATGTAAAAAGCTTTTCTCTATCTACCCCAACAGTTTCCCTTAACATCTTGAAAACTCAGATCAAATCAACCCTTAAATCTTCTCAATGCCAGGGAATACAAACCGAATTTGTTAAATCTTTTCTCATAATGGCCACCCTTAATTATGGACTCTAGTAATTTTATGACAACAGATGATAGGCTAACTGACTTACAATTCCCTCATTTCCCTCTCATTATTTTAAAAGAGCAGTTACATATGCAATTTTTCAACCTAATGAAATGGGGCTGGGCTTTACAATCTCCCACTGGCAGGTTTGAAGGCAGAGAGTTACATAAAATCCAACACATGGCCTTCTTGCCACATACCTGGCCACCCCCAATCTGTCTGAAATTTTATTGAGGGCAGACAAGGTATTGGCCTACCCGTTTTTGGGCCTATTGAGGTCAATTAATGGCCACTTAAGGAACTCATCCCACTGCTGGCGATATTTTACCCATGGTGGAGGGAGGCCCAAACCATGTGGTAAGCCCAAGCAGCTTTTAGCTACCAGGCTGGTGACGCGCAAGGTTGGGGGAACCTCCTTTGCGGGCTCCCTGGGCCCATCAGGAGGACTCCCCCCTCCCCAAGGTCATTTCCCTATAACCCTCCTCCCTGGCCTCTTGAACTTGGTCCCTCACTCCCTTATCCCCACCCCCCCACCCCTTACCTGGGTTCTTCAGTATGATGGAACTCTGTACTGCTGGAGCTGCTGAAACTATAGAATTCTCAACCATTTGAGTGTCTGGTAGTCTGTAAGGCAGGACTTCATCCAGAGAAGAGGGTGGAAGTCTTGCCTTAAAGCAATTAACTCTGCTCCCAACGTTAAATTGCTGCAGGGCAGTCATTGGGATCATAGGCAAGCTCCAAACTCCACACCACCCGCTAAAAGGTCAATGGTGGGGGGGGGGGACCATTGTGCCCTGTAAAATCCAGTCCTTGCTTTCTGAATTGAGAGACTTTTAGAATATCATAGTTTGGCTATCTGCAATATTCTTACTTTATCCTTTTAAAATCCTGAGATGAAAAACATCTGGTCCTGGGGATTTATCATTCTTTAGGCCATTATTTTCCTCATTACCTTTTTATTTATTTATACCTGTGTTAATTTTGTTCAATCACCCCTCCCTGATTCCATATTAGATTCCTTGGGATATCTTGCAAACTATTCTCTTCCTCTACTGTAAATACTATTGCAAAGTGATCATTTAACGTGTCTGCCATTTCCTTATTTTCATATATAATCTCATCATTGTCAGTTTTTAAGCGAATCACATTACGCTTAACCACTGTCTTTTCCTAGTGTAATTGCAATAGTTTTTGTGTTAATATTGATATCTCTTAAGTTTCTTTTTATATGCCCTTTTTGTAATTCTTTTATCTGTTTTGTCCCCCTTTGCTGCTCTTTGTATTTCTCCAATTTGCCAGGATCTGTGCTATTTTTGCATTCCCCCCAGTACCACAACAGGATGAATGGTCTCATTCATTCCGCCAGGATAACTCACTCTTCTCATCACTCTCAACTCACACACACAACCCTATCACACATCCACAGGGATCTCACACCTTAAGGGAAACACCACTAACTCTCACACACACCCTCACATCTCCATCAGGTTCATATCCACTGGAGCTCGCGTTCTCATCCCGTCCATATTTCCGCTCACCACACAAACCTTCTATGCAGTGCCATGAGTCCTCCCAAAGCTCCAAAAGGCCCTGCCATACTCGCACACTGCTCCCTCCAGAATCGCTTGTGGGCCGGCTGCATGCAGTTAAACTGCAATGGCGGGTTACAATGGTAGGACTCGCGAAGCTTGTCAATGAAGCTGAAAGACAACATTACACATTATTCAGTGAAAGTGAATGTATTTCCAGATTGTGAAGTGGCAAAACGTTCACCCGTGCTGAGAATCCACCCAGCATGTCATGGACATTCCTCCAGTGTGCCGTTGCTGTTGGGCTCCAGTGTTTCTGCTCCTCGGATGTCCGCAATGTGAGCAAGGGCCTGGCGGTAAGTCCCAACTTCTGCACGTCGCACTTGTCAAGGTGTGTTCTGTAGCAGCATGTTTTCTCGCCGACGTGGGCGGCCAATCCAGTGTAGGGGGATGATTCCAGTGGCCTGGCCTTATGATGATATGCAGATGTATTACAATAAGGTTCCTGACATCCAGAGGTGGGAAACGTGGCCCGCCATTGACAAGCAGATCAGACGATCGCAAACTGGTTTCATGATGTCGTGAAACCGATTTTTGGCCTTCTCGCCATATTGTCTGCTCACAGCGCCGAACATGCCTGACGCCAGTGGGCATGGAAAATTCTGCCTCCCTGTCTCGCCTGACCATCCGAATCAGGCCAGGTGAGATCAGAGTACTAGAGTGCATCCCCGGGGCCTAGTGTTGAAGGCCAGCTCTGTCAAAGGGAAGGATGCCCCCTTTTTTATGGCACTAGTTGCCATAAAGCAATTAAGCTTAAAGGCCGAGTGAAGTTTAAAGGACTTTGACAGGCCAGGGAAAAGTTAAGTGTCTGAGGTAAGTTGGTAGGTTTTGGGACTGGGTGGGGTCAGGGGGTGGTGTGTGAGAGATTTGGACCCAGTCAGGAGGGGGTTGGGACTTGGGTTGCAGGGGTTGGGTGTCAGGCCTCGGGAGGTGTTGGGGGTGTTGGGACTGGGGGTGTTGGGGTGTTGCAAGGATGGGGTGTTGGGCCTTAGGGGGTTGGTTTGTCAGACCTCAGGGGGTGCGGGGGTGGGGGTCAGGTGTTGGAAGGATGGTGTAGGGCCTTTGGGGGGTTTGGGGTTAGAGTAGAGCCTGGTGGGGATATGGGAAGAGACCCTGTGTCAGTTGGGGGATTCCCCTGGCGTTCGTGGGTGTAGGGAGAGTCCTATGGGGGGAGTTCCCTGGGTTTGTCCAATAGTTACCCAGAAAAAGTAGAACAATTAAAACTTCTTCTAACTTCTTGGTAACTTTTGGGATAACCCAATCGAAACCATCTGAAGTTTGCGATTTAAAAAGCATTTTTCAAATGGTTCCCAGCGCAGAGCAATTGCCCAGGGGATGTTTGCACTTCTGGGCAATTGCCATGCATTCCTTACCTGGGAACTTCCGAAGTGGATTCCCCAGAGCATCTTTGGGGTACACCCTCCCCACCATGTGATGCTGGGGAGCTCATAAGTTATGGCCCTATATCTTTTGGTTTATAAGATTATCATGGTTTGGAACTCTATCTTTAAATGTATGTTAAAATAAAAAAATTATGTGACCTATGCTGGAGTCCTTCTGGCATTTTGGGAGCTTTAGTTGTTAGATCAAAAGGAGAGTCACCTATGTTATCAAAAGGGAGCTACTGACTGTTAAGACCTGGGGACAATGATAGCTGTTTCTAGGTCCACAATGAGAAGACTCTAAGGCTCTGAATTTCGCTCCCAAGTTGGCTGCGCATAGTCAGATAAAATCCAGGCTTGGTACACCTGCCTTGGGAGAATCTGCCCCAACTGGACAGATTTTCATTTGGGTATGGTGGGGTGTTGGATGTGTGTGTGATGGAGTCAGGCCCTTTGCTCCCAGAAACAGTGCAGAGGCAGCCACCAGGGCTGTCAAGTGTTGAGGCAGCCACCTTGTTGTTCTGCGATTTCAACCCAGTTGTAATAAAAGTAGCTAGACTCTCTGGCCCTCACCCCTCACACCACCCTCAGACCCTCCATATGAACCTACTCACCGCTACCCAACCCTCCCCAAGGACCCTTATACCCTTCATGCCAACCTACGCCCCTCTACCTAGGCCAATGCCCTTTATAGCCCCTATGCCAAATTAGTGCCACCCATGACAACCCATAACCCCACAATCATCACCATGGCCCCTTTTCGCCCCAATGCCAACTCATGACAACCCATGACACCCACCCACCACCCTTACACTTACCCCTCCATGCTAATGCATCCAGGATCCACCATGGCCAGACATTATCTCAACCATGCTGAGATGAAATAAAATAAAGTCCCAAGTATCTATTACAGACTTAAGGATATTGAAAAACACTCTCATTAATAAATCACATACAATACAATTAAATCCCTTCAAGTACTTAAACCCTTATAAAAACAAACATTTGTATTCATAGCCCCACATCAAAGATAGATAATCCTTTAATAACTTCTTCAATTTGTCAAACTGTGAACTTAGAGCACCCCCCCCCCACCCCGCCTCCACTGTGATATTGATAGGTTGTGAAAGCAGTCAAGCAATAATAATACTATAATGATAGCCCTCAGGCTTATATCAACAAACAGCTCTTGAAACTGTAAGCATCAATTTTCCCTAACTCAGGGACACAGCAGGCTGGGTTTTTTTTTGCAAAATTTAAAGAACAGGGAATTTAAATAACTTGACAGCTTGATATTTTCAATTTACTCACCTTTTATGCATATTCATGCCTACTTTTAAAAATCATAAGTCACACACTGTGGGGAGTGGACCTTGCTCCAGCAAAAATGGAGTCTGTTTAAACTGTATAATTCTATTCTATGATTCTATAGCACTGAGTTCAAATGGCCTTACTGCTTTTGAGTTTCCACCATGTGTGAATTGCATCTCACCTCCTCCCCCTTCCGATGAGAATAGGATCTGTCAGAAATTGGGGTGGGACCTCCAGATCTAATGTCCTGATACCATTTTGGCTAAGGCATAGAGTCTCCACGACTCTGCGAAAATCCAGGCCCGAGTCTCTTAAAATCCAGAAAGGCGTTATCATTATCAAGTTGTAAACTACTTTGGTGGAACCTGTCCCTTTGTTTCTAAGATGAAAAGCAGTGGTAATTAGAGATAGCTGATTAGTATTTCTACTTGGATACAGGGTGTTTCCTGCTGTCGTGGAGAGGAGGGTGGAGAAAGGCATTTTGAGAATGGATCTGCTATAAACCCAGAAACATCATGGCCAAAACGGAGTTGCAGTTTGGTCTTGAGTGATCTGCAGCTGACTGGGAATTGGCGAACAAAAGTCATCGGTCAGGCCTGCACATTAAGCAGAGAAAATGCTGACTCTATTGTTTGTTTGCAAGCTGAGATCATGAGGAATTGAAACAAAATAAAGGGTTCACCTAGCTGAAGCTAGAAGGAGAATCCCCAGGGAAAACTCTCACAGTGGAAGATGGTATTGGGAAAGGGAAAGAATATAACTAAGTCCTTGGGAACTGTGAAACATTTTGAATTAGTTCCAGGAGGAGTAAATATCTACTTAAGAGACTGAGTAATATAACAAAATTGGGGTTTTCAATTATCAGTAAAAGTAGAATGGGATGAACTTTGTTCAATTGTTTAAAATATATGTGGCTATGAAAAGAAAATAGTGCTTAGTTAATAGTGTTTTGTCTTAAGTCATTGATACAGTACAAGTTCTTTTAAAAAAGTTAAAATTTTACGTTTCATCCTTCCAGCTAATAACTGGAAGTTCGGATTTCTCTTTAAACTGTTATCAGTCTCTACGGAGATCGTAACACCCTCTCCATCAGCACTTTAGAACCACTCTTTGCCTCTGAGCTGTCAGACTGCTTGTCTGACATCCTGTTTTGATGAACCATAATTTCCCCAGCTAAACATTGGGGGGGCGAAAGCCATTGTCCTAAACCAGGCATTTGGCCCCTCACCGACATACACTTGCTGTTTCTGCACAATGTTATGACTGAGATTGGCAGCTCAGCAGTCTGTACTTCAAATCAACTGTTTTACAATTCAGACAAAAAACAGCAAATGTTCTGCCTACCCAAAGAGTTCAACCATAATTAGTGGAGCTATCATGTTCAGATTGTAAATCTTCCTCTGCAATTTTACTGCCACATACATACTCTCTGCCTTATCAGTAACATACAGGAGGACAATAATGTGGAATGCTTATGATGTGTGAAAAAGTAAATAAACTTTTGGCAACATTATTGACATGAGGATTCAGACAAGTACCTAATATCTTAGAACAAAATAGTAGGCAGAATCGTCCCTTAGTTGCGGTAGCAGACGTGAGAAAAGGAATTTTTCTGCTGGCCGCAATGGTGGGTTTTTGTGCCATATTGTTTGCTTCCCGATGTGGCCTGCCTCATTACTAATGCATGCACGGGAAACATGCTGGATCATTGGCGGGTGCGCTTGGACTTCCCTGTCATACTGTGGCCTCAGCACTTCCTTGATCCGAGTGCCATATTTAAAGCACAGCAGAGCACAGCCTACTTCATGTCTTCAGACCAGGACTGCTCCAGGCTACGGATGGCTCCGAAAGCAAAAAAGACGGCAGCCCCCAAATTTAGTGACACCTCACTGGAGTGCCTGCTGGACACAGTGGAAGCCTGCCATGAAGTCCTCTAGTCCCACTTTGGGCAAAGACCAATCCACAAGCTCGCCAATGCAGCATGGGAGGAGGTGGCGGCAGTGGTGTGCGCCAACGCCCTCCAGAAGAGGAAGGCCATCCAGTACCACAAGAGGATGAATTAACTCCTCCGTTCTACCAGGGTAAGTCATTCTTCTCATCACTCTCAACTCGCACACTCACAAGCCCATCACACAGCCATAGGGTTCGCACTCACTGCCAGCTCAAGGGACATCACCAATCACTCTCTCACAAGCAACCTGATCTCCCTTGCTCAGCGTGTCTTCATGCCATCCATGGCACCACTCACACTCCACACATGCCAGGGATCCTTCTCATCTTGCCTGGAGGCCTCTTGCTTACACTCTCTCCATCTGTCTCCTGTTTCACAGTCCCCTGCCACGCACTTATTATCTCTCTTTTCTATTGCAGGCACATCCGGGAAACAGCCGAGAGTGGCTACAAGCCAGGTCAACTCCAGCCCCGAGGACTCCTCAAAAGAGGAATCCACAGACACACCAATGGAAGACCTGTCACAGCGTTCACCCACACCCTCCACCAGCACAGACACACACCTTGTGGGGCCTAGTTCTAGATTAGCCTCGGGGTCACAAACTGGTGCACACATTGCACTGCCTGATCCACAGCAGGCAGAGGCAGAGGCAGGGAAATCCAAGGGTGCTGGAACTCAGAGGGCAGCTGGATGTCAGGAATCTGCTGAGTCTGAGTCAGATAATAAGTTTCTGGACTTGGTTCTCCCTCAGTTCCTAGAGCTGCAAGTACAAGCTCGGGAACATCAGGAACGGCTGTCTGCTGTCAGGTTGCAAGGCACAATGGAGGAGTTTGAGCGCCTTCGGTCTGAGGTGATAACACCGGCATGCCAATGCACCAAGGTCAACACTGGTAGGATAGTGGCTGCCATGGGGACCTTGGTCCAGGACATTCATCCTACACTGCTGCAGGAGCTGCACTCCATCGCTGAGACACTTGATGAGGCATTGACACATCCATCAGTGTCATTGCGAGAGGGGGAAAGGGCATCTCAAACTCATTCCAGCTGCCCCTTCCTCTCAAGGAGTCAGCCAAGGGCCCTCAGGCACCCATAGGGATGAGGATCAGCGTGCGCACACTCCAGGGTCATCCACCTAGGTGACTCCAGGAGTGCCTGGTGCATCCAGCTTTTCCTGTGAGCCCCACTGCTCCAGCTTCACAGGATGACCAGGGTGCCACTGCCACACCACAGTACCCTGACAGCAAGCTGGGACCTTCCAGGTATCGGCCCTCCAGAGGATCATCACAGACAGGGTGTAGCAGTCGCAGGCTGTCTCCACCTCCACTGTGGACGTGGAGAGAGCACCAAGACATAATGGCAAGGTTAGGAAGGTTAAGAAGATATAGTTGCAGTGTTGAGATGGGTGTTAATCACTTGTACATAATGTTCACAGTTGTAAATAAACTCTCAAGAATGTCTCTTTGCCAATGGCTCCTTGTTCTGATGAGCAGTGTTTGTGTTATTCAAATGTGAAACCTTAGTTCTTGAACAAGATGAAGGCAGGTGTCTCAGTCCAGGGTCTCTTCCTTGTAGTGTGTAACCTTCAGAGCAAAGTGATGGTCCAGCTTCATAGTCACTCGACACACCAGTGATGTTTGCACCTCGATGGTGCTTGTCATTGCTGCCAGAATGTTGTGGGTAGGCATCACAGAGTTCCGTCAATCTCTCTGTGTGCTCTCAGCACCTTTAAGGTGGGGCTGGCCCTCATCTCTTCAGCATCTGTGACCAGTGACATTGTGCTCCTGAAGGGCTCAGGTGCTGAAGGCGGCCAAAGGATCAGATGCTTTTAAAATTTCATGGCTGCATCCCTATGATATGACCCTGATCACAGGGCGCAAGCAAGGTGCCCTCGGCCAGACATTCACAGAGGCTATGTGAAGATCTATGGAATGTCCTCACTCTTGTCGTCACCATCCTTCTGGAATGTTATGACTATTAGGGCCTCTGCTGCATTTCCATGACATGAGGATATGTGCACTACCATCTGCCAGACAGGTGTCAGATGTTCACAGATGCAATGTAAGGATCTCAGGAGTGTCCTCACTGCATGTTTATCATCCCCCTCCACGAATCTTGTGGCTATGAGGGCCTCACGAGCATGTCTGTCTCATCTAGCCAATGCGATGGCCTCATCATTGGTATCCTCACCTTCCGGAGAACTTCATCACCCACATTCCCTTCGACATCCTCCTCATCGCAGTAGACGTGCAGCTCTTCCATCTCCTTCTCAGCGAGGTTCTCCCCTTGTTTCAGTGCCAGGTTGTGTTGTGCGCAGCAAGCTACGATGATGTATGACACTCTTGGTAGACTGTATTGCAGTGCTCCTCCAGACCTGTCGAGGCACTGGAACTTCATTTTTAAGTTGCACCAAAGTCCGGGTTGCAGCATGAGCATTATTATACCATCTCTCTGCCGCAGTCTAAGGCTGCCGTAGAGGCATCATCAGTCACGTCCTCTGTGGGTAGTCCTTGTCCCTGAGGAGCCAACCCTGCAACCTCTGTGGACCCTGGAAGATGTCAGGGATCTGAGACCTGCTGAGGATCTAGGAGTCATGGATGCTCCTGGGATATTGTGTGCAGAACTGCAGGATGTATTTGTTGTGGTCACAGACCAGCTGAACATTCAGTGAGTGGAAGCCCTTGTGGTTCGCATACTGGACTGTTTGTTTCCACAGAGATCTAAGTGCCACATTAGTGCAATTGATAGCACCCTGCACCTGTGGAAAATCAGAGATCATCGCAAATCCCAGCGCTTTTGCTTCCTGGCTTGCCTGATCCCAGTCGAAATGCACAAAGTTCTGCGCTTTCGCGAAGATGGTGTCTATGACCACCTAGATGCACTTGTGTGTGGAGGCTTCTGAGATACCGCACAGGTCACCTGCAGAGCCCTGGAAGGAGCCACTGGCGTCGCTTTCACTGCCACTGGCAGTGGATGCCCGCCCCGTCCCCGTGGTGCCAAATCCTGCAGATGGTAGCATATGTGAGTGACCAGTTCCTTAGACATACGCAGTCTTCGGCGACACTGGTTCTCATTCAGCTGCAGGAATGACAAGCGCCGTTTATAGACAGTGGGTCTAGCGAGGCGCCTATGAGTCACAGCTCGCTGTGGATCTTCAGCTGCATCCCGAGGAGGCCCTGCTGCCCCTTCATCTTGAGGATGGCGCTCCTCCCTTTGCCGAGCCAGGCACCTCCTTTGCAATCTTCTTCTGCTCTGCTGCCTGTAAGCCATGATGCATACAGTTGGATTGCCGGGCTCCATGATCTGATCAAAAACAAAAATACCTGGAAAAACTCAGCAGGTCTGACAGCATCTGCGGAGAGCAATACAGTTAACATTTTGTGTCTGTATGACTTCATCAGAACTAAGGAAATAGAGAAATGAGGTTTAAATGTATTTCCATCCATTGTTTTATCTCTACCTTTTAGCCTATTTCGATCCCTTCCCCCCACCCCACCCCCACTAGGGTTATCTTTCTCATCCTGCTTTCTACCCTTAATGTCATCATTAGCACATTCCTCAATATCACCACCGTCAACAACCCTTTGTCCTTTTGTCTATGACATCTTTGGCAATCTCTTCTTTGCCTCCACCTATCACTGGCCCTCTACCCAGCTCTACCTCTCCCACCCTCCTTCAACCAGCTTATATTCCACCTCATTTCTCTATTTCCTTCGTTCTGATTATGAGTCACATGGACTCGAAACGTTAACTGTATTCCTCTCCGTAGATGCTGTCAGACCTGTTGAGTTTTTCCAGGTATTTTTGTTTTTGTTTCGGATTTCCAGCATCCGCAGTATTTTACTTTTATCCATGATCCTGATGTTCTCTTCCCACAGTATCAAAGAGAGATACACAAGGGTTAGCAGATGTCTCCTAAGGAACTCTCTTGGTTAATTCTCCGGCTCTGGATGCATCTCAAGGCATGCCCTTCATGTATGCCGGAGAGTGCTGGCCACCACTTGGATGGCCAGTGTGTAGTGCCCTTCATGGCTACACAAAACCCCACCCACCTCCAATCTGCTCCACTTGACCAATTGGCGGCCACTTCAGCCACTGGACTGCATGCTGTGCTCTCAGCTCAGACGCAGGCATTCTCCTAACCCACACTGCAAGGCTGCACTGTTATCTTGAACCATGAGGGTTACTGGTCCAAACCTGAATAAAGACATTGCAAGGGGCTATGAGCATCCCCACCAGTGACAGCGCCATGGCCACCTTTCACAAGGGGATTTTACAGCTTGCCCAGTCGTCTAATTGTTCTGCAGCCCTCTAAAACTCACATTAATTTGAAGTCTACACCTGAGGGATGAAAAGTTCTGGAGCATTTGATGGCACATTCACACTTTTGCATTGCTTGAGTGGGCAGATGTGCTTCAGAGGCCCGACTTCAAGCATATCAATGGAGCTGCTGGTGAAAAATCTCAGCTGCAGAAGAATGGTCACTTTTGACAAGCTTTTCTAAGTGCGTGGCTGTTTCCCTCACCGTCCCCCCTTTTCCCCCACCCCCACCAGCATGTGCTTTTGTACTTCTATCAGTCTGAGCTGCCTTCCACCCCCCAACTGGCCCCACCTGCACTGGAGCCCTTGCCCTGAAAGCCAGCCAGGATAAAGGGACCTGTCTGTGCCCCTGCCCCTGCCTGAATGCACGGTGCCTCTTCCTTGCTGTCCTACGGGCTCTGCAAGTGCTGTGCAAGGTTGTGTGCCCTCATCTTTGAGATCCCCTCAAAATTCAGCTCACCAGGTGCACGTCTTTTAAAGGCAGTTGTAAATCACACTGTTTCAAAGTCATGCCGACGTGGGAATTCGATTTGATGTGTGAGAATGATCCTGGTGTGCAGGCGCAACAAAGAGATGCACATACATTAAAATTAAGTTACTGACTTTGGACAACGGGAAGTATGGCCCACCATTGACTGGGGGGGGGGAGAACACAATCACATCCTGGATTTACGTCACTGGGAAATGTAACTAGGGCCATTTCGCAATACTTTCCACTCATGCCGTCAAACACGCCCACCACATGCTGGAGTGGGAAATTCCAGCCAATGTGTTTTATTGACAAGTCTTCAAATGGTTAAATGGTTCATTGGAGCAGCAAAGACGATTGGTGCCAATGTTCTACTTCTGAAGCTCTGGACAAAAAAAACATTCAAATGTTTTAACAGATCTTGTAGCTCTAAGTTAGTAATTTTAAGGTAGCATGGGAGCCAGGCAGACATATGTTCAAGATTATTTTTAGGTTTATGGTTAATATAGGCCTACATCTTCCAGTCTCTGGATCATAGGACACTGGACATATGACCCAAGATGTGCTTTGGGATGCTGTGGAAGCCCCAACGCACTGACACCGTGGGAATTGCCTGAGAAGTTTGAACTTCTGATGAACAATTCTCCTGCTCCTCAGAACCCGTTGAAAAAGCCTCAGACTACGAACTATCATATGAATTAGGAGCAAGAATACGTTATTCTGCTCCCCGAGCCTGCTCCAACATTAGGTAAGATCATGGCTGATCTGATTGTGGCTTAAACTCAGTCAGAATCAGGGACTTCACAGAATACTGAATGACTTACCTGAGTAGATACCCAGGAAATGTTAGACAGAAAATTCTTAGTCTAACTCCTGGGTAACTGTACAACTGATCTCCGCACCCACCCCCCCGCACCGCCCCCAACTACCCCACCCCCCCCCCCCCCCCCCCCCCCCCCCCCCCACCCCCCCCACCCCCCCACCCCCCCCCCCGGCAAACCCCCACACCAGCCAATCACACACACTGACCCCTTGACTCAACCACTCAACCACTGATCCCAATACTAGCCCCTGATCACCCCCCTGACCCCCGCCAAATTCCACCTGACCCACCTACCCACTCACCCACCTTATCCACTCACCCACCCTACCTGCTCAACCACCCTACCCACCTCATCCACTTGCCACCATACTCAGCTGCCACCTTATACAAAAGCCACTCTACCCACCTGTCATCCTACATTGCTGCCACCTTACCCGCCTCCCACCCTACCCAGCTGCCACCATACTTACTTACCTTACCCACCTACCCACTAAAATACGTCCACACTCACCTTTACACTCACACCCTCATTCACTAACATACTGAGAACCTTGGGACCACTAAATATTAACCAGTATACGGCAGCTAATGCAATAAAAAGGGGCCATGGCTCCTGCACAGATTCTCTTTGCTGCTCCCTGCGAGGATACCTGCGTTGAGGATGTTCTGCAGGATCCTCCTTTGGAAGTTGGACCTTTTTCAACATGTGCAGGTAAGTGGGTAGTTTTCTGAGTCGGACACTGGGGTTCCAACTCTGATTGGAAGTTTTGGGCCATACTTATTGCTGACAGCTCAACCACGTGTCAGGGAAGAACAGTGATGTAGAATGAACAGATGGAAGACAAGAAGAAACTATACCAATTATAGGGAAAAGCACAGTCACAATAGCAGCAACCTTGGCCACTGGTTTTTTGCAGTTCCCTCTGCATCCATCTTCAAGGGGATTTAATTTCATGTTGTGATTAAAATAAAGTCATTCTGGAGAGTTCATTGCCTTCAGATGATCCTCCAGCAGTGTACAAGGGCACAACATTTAGTGTGAGTTAAGCTGAGGAACAATGTAAATTGTTTTGAGGGACAGAATTTTCGACTTATCGGGTGGAATTGTCTGTTCCTGTTGGCGGTGGGCGTTAAGGCAGGCGGTGGGGGGGAGGAAGCAATTCGGTGTGAGAGGCAGCAATCAGCTTTACGCTGGCATGAAAGCACAGCGGGATCATCCGATGGTGTCCACCATGGCAGAATGTGAATCCCGCTGGAGGCCGGTGTGAACCCGGTGATGGAATGCAAAGCAAGGTCTGACCGGAATCGTCCTCCCATGCCAGATTTACCGATACACCAGTGGGAAACCACATTGGCCCAGAACACGTCTGGACAAGCGTGACGTGCAGAAGTCAGGACTTGCCATTAGGGCCTTGCTCAGATCGCAGACATCCAAAGAGAAGTTGGATTCCTACAGCTACTGGATCTGAAGGAGCGTGTGCATCACATGCTGGGTGGGTTCTGAAGGTCATGGCTCCGCCACGAAGCAGCTTTCGGAAGGTGGGCAGTGTCCGTTGATGCTTTGGGGCATTGTGGGGAGGAAGGAGTAAGGGGGGGATGTCCAGGTGAATGCGCAAGGAAAGGATCCATGGAATCAATGACTACCTCCTGGGGAATGGACTGAGACTGGGCATGGTAGGAAGGAATGGCAAGTGTGAGAGCGGAGAGAGGATGCAGAGGGAGACCATAAGGGGAGAGGGTGAGTGTGTGTGTCAGTAAAGGCAGAAGGGACAGTGAGGGTGGTTATTGAGGACTCAGAGGCAGGCACAGAGCCTGGGGGTGGGAAGGAGGTCGTCGGGGAGGTCAATGTGGATGGAGGTGGGATTCTCAGGAAGGCAGGGAATGTGCATGTTCACCTGGGCATCCTGGAACGACAAGCGTTCGGATTGGTGGTGAGGGTGGGAGGTGGAAGGTGATGCCAGGTGGTTCACAGTGATGAGGGAAAGGACTTTGGTGACTGGGGGAGGGGGAAGGATGGGGAAGGTGACAAGATACTTGACCATGACCATGGTTTTCAAAATCGAAAGTGAGTGGAGCCTCGTGCTGGATGGGCACAGGTGCTGCATGGGAGTGTGATCAGTGGGTGAGCGGAGATGCAGGTCGGCTCAGATGGACAACTGAAAGAGAACCCCAGCAGGCAGCATTGTAAATGCTCAGGACATTGAGATGAGTGTAATGGAAGAAGGCTCCACGTACATGGGAGAGTACTTGCACAAGGCTCCAAAAAGCCCTGCCACACACATACACTATTTTCTTCAGAATCACTCATGGTCCGGTTGTGTACAGCTGAACTGCTAGTGGTGGGGTTGGGGGGGAGGGGGTGCAGTGGGAGGACTCACGAAGCCTGTCAATGAAGCTGAAAAACAACATTACACACTATTCAGTGAAAGTGAATCTATTTTCAGGTTATAAAATGACAAAATATGTTCACTTGTGATCAGAATTTCTTAACTTTTCTAGGCCCACCACTTTTTCTAGGTGCCTATTCCCCAGCAGTCCTCTGAGTGCCGGGGAGCTAGGCTGAACCTGCCTCTTCCTGCTGCGGACATGTGTCTGTGCAGTGACCACCAGATCGTGAACCTGAGCCTGTTCTAGATCTAGGTCCCACCGAGGTGTGTGTCTCTGCACTGGTGGAGGGTGCGGGTAAGCACTGTGATGGGTCTTCCAGGCTGCTTATTTCCAGCTCTTCAACAGAGGAGGTGTCCTCTTGGCTGGAGGTGAGGGCCTAGATGGAGCTGAGGGACTGGCTGGCTGAGGGCATCGGTCGCTCGGCAGAGCTCCCTGTGAACCAATGTAGAGATAATTAGTGCATGGCAGCAGAGTCAAAAGCAGGAGAGAGAGTACTCACAATTGCATTGAGAGAGGGATGATGCGGTGCAGGATCCTCATGTGGGTGTTGACCGCTGATCATGCCATCACTGCAGGCACGGTCCACATCCTCACCAGTCAGCGCGATGGCACACTCCTCAAAGTGAGTGAGGGGCCTATGTGGGCCACTCCACCCGCAGTTTGGGACCTCCCCCTGTTGATGTGAAGCAGCTTTTCCTGCATGAAAACAAATGGAAAGATTGTGAGTTGGACACTTGGCAATATGTGGAATGTTTGTGTGGTGCGCAGAGCTATGGACAGATGAGGACGCGAACTTCAGAGACTATGAGCCTGATGGTGATGTGACGGTGTGTGTGAGAGTTAGCAGTGTTGTCCCTTGAGGTGAGATTCCTGTGGATGTGTGACGGGGTTTGTGAGTGTAAGCTGAGAGTGATGAGGAGGAAGAGAGCATTCATCCTCTTCCGGCACTGGATGGCTGACCTCCTCTGTGCTCCTGTGGCGCTGACCACTGCTGCCACCGCCTTCCAGGCCAGATTGTTGACTGGTCAGCCACCTACAGCCGGAACAGGGCTCAAGGACATCATGGTGGCTTTCAGTTGCATCCAGCAGGCACCCCAGAGAGGCAATACTAAATTTGGGGGTTGCCATCTTCTTTGCTTTTGGGGCCATCTGTCTCCCGAAGCAGCCCTGGTCTTTAGACATGAAGTAGGCAGTATTCTGATGTGCGTTAACTACGGCGCTCGGAGAGAGGGAACGCTGAGGTCATGGCATGGCGGGCAAATCCAAGCCCGCCTGCCAGCAATCCAGAGTGTTTCCCTTGAATGTACTATTGATGATGCGGGATGTGTCGGGAAGGGGACTATAAGGCCCAAAATCCCGTTATTGTGGCCAGCAGGTCTTTTTTCATGTTCACTACTGCACTTAGTGCAAATCTGGGATGATTCCGCCCATAATATTATTTTATTCTTTGACAGGGTGTGAGCATTGCTGGCTAGGCCAGAATTTATTGCCCTTGAGAAGATGGTGGTGAGCCACCTTCTTGAACCGCTGAAATCCATGTGGTGTAGGTATATCCAGTGCTGTTAGGAAGGGAGTTCTAGGATTTTGACCCAGTGACAGTGAAGAAACGGTGATATATTTCCAAGTCAGGATGGTATGTGGCTTGGATGGGAACTTCCAGGTGATGTGCTCCCATAAAACAGCTGCCCTTATCCCTCTAGGTGGTAGAGGTCATGGATTGGGAAGGTGCTGTCAAAGGAGCCTTGGTGAGTTGTTGCAGTGCATCTTTTAGATGGTATACACTGCTACCACTGTGCCATGGTGGAGGGAGTGAATATTGAATGTGGTGGATTGGGTGCCATTCAAGCTGGTTGCTTTGTCCTGGATGATGTTGAGTTTCCTGAGTGTTACTGGAGTTGCACTCATCCAAGCAATTGAGGAGTATTCCATGACACTCCTGACTTGTGCCTTGTAGATGGTGGACAGGTTTTTTGGGAGTCAGGTAGTGAGTTACTCGTTGCAGAATTCCTAGCCTCTGACCTGTTCTTGCAGCCACAGTATATATATGACTGGTCCAGTTCAGTTTTTGGTCAATGGTAACCCCAAGGATGTTGATAGTGGGGCATTTAGTGATGGTAATGCTGTTGAATACCAAGGATTCTCTCTTGTTGGAGATGGTCATTGCCTGGCACTTGTGTGGGGCAAATGTTACTTGCCACTTATTAGTCCAAGCCAGAATATTGTCCAGGTCTTGCTGCATTTGGACATGGACTGCTTCAGTATCTGAGGAGTCATGATTGGCGCTGAGTATTGTGCAATCATCAGCGAACATCCCCACTTCTAACCTTTTAATAGTGGGGAAAGGCCGTTGATGAAGCAGCTGAAGATGGTTGGGCCGAGGACACTACCCTGAGGAACTTCTGCAGTGATGTCCTGGGACTGAGATGATTGACCTTCAACAACCACAATCATCTTCCTTTGTGCAAAGTATGACTCCAACCAGTGGTGGCTTTCCTCCTGATTCCTATTGACTCCAGTTTTGCTAAGGCTCCTTGATGCCACACCCTGTCAAATGCTACCTTGGTATTCAGGGCAGTTACTCTCACCTCACCTCTTGAGTTCTGTTTTTTTTTAATTCATTCATGGGAACTGGGTGTTGCCCATCCCTAATTTCCTTTGAGAAGGTAGTGGTGAGCTGCCTTCTTGAACTGCTGCAGTCCATGTAGTGTAGGTACACCCTTAGTGCTGTTAAGGAGGGATTCCAGGATTTTGATCCATCAACAGTGAAGGAATGGCAATATACTTCCAAGTCATGATGATGAATGACTTGGAGGGGAACTTCCAGGTGGTGATGTTCCCATGTGTCTGCTGCCCTTGTCCTTCTAGCTGGTAGCAGTCATGGGCTTGGAAGGTGCTGTCTAAGGAGCCTTGATGCATTCCTGCAGTGCATCTTGTAGATGGTATACACTACCACCACTGTGAATCATGGTGGAGGGAGTGAATGTCTGTGGATGGGATGCCAATCAAGCTGGCTGCTTTGCACTGGATGGTATCAAACTTCCTGAGTGTTGTTAGAGCTGCACTCATCCAGGCAAGTGGACAGTATTCCATCACTCTCCTGACATGTGCCTGGTAGATCATGGACAGGATTTGGACAGGCTGACCTCCTGTGAGGTCAGCAGGATTCCTAGCCTCTGACCTGCTCTTTTAGCCACAGTATTTATATGGCTAGTTCAGTTCAGTTTCTGGTCAATGGTAAACCCAGGATGTTGATAGTGGGGATTCAGTGATGCTAATGCCATTGAACATCAAGGGGCAGCAGTTAGATTCTCTCTTGTTGGAGATGGTCATTGTGGCACTTGTGTGGCTGGAATTTTACTTGCTACTTGTCAGCCCAAGCCTGCCTGTGTTTGGACCACAATTGCAAGCATCCCCCAGGGCAAATGCAATGCAAATATAATGAGGGAGAAATTGGACACAGTTTTTCTCGTTTTTCCAATGCAATGTATGTAATGAGCAAAGCTTATAGCATAGTGAACTAATCAAAATAGTAGAATATGTCAAAGAAAGCTGTGATTAAATTGTACAATTCTCCAGCTAACCCATACCTGAATTATTGTGTCCAGTCTCAGTCATCTAGAAATAAAGGGGAGCATTCAGCAAAGAGCCACAAGGTCTGAGTAATGGAGACATACAGGCTTTTCATTTCTGTAATTGAGGTGTCTGAGCCATGATCTTTTTGAGGGACGCCATCACAAGAGCAAGGGCTGCAGATGCTCAAGAAGAAGGCCCATCACCACTTTGTCAGTGCAACCAGAAACATGCAATAAATGCAACCTTGCCAGCGGTTTCCTCATTCACTAAACACTTTTAAAAAATAGAGGAAAGAAAAAAAGTGAAAAATTAGAAATATTACATGGAATTAATTATGTGGACAGGACAGAGGGAAGGATGTGCAATGAATTAAAAGGCAAATTTAGGAAATAAATCAGGAAATTCTTCTTCACATCAAGTACACTCAACACATGGAATGGACTTCCAGATCAAATCATGGAGGCAAAAACCATGTATTAATTTACTGAACAATGAGATGCTACAATTGGGGGAGGATGGCAGAGTTTTTCTGGAGGGGTGAATTAAATTGGTCTTCCTCACTGATAAGGATCTTGTGAGTGGGAAGAGTATTTTGTATTTGACAGGAAGCACGAAGCTTGCAAGAACTCTGAAAAATCACTAGCTGAATCATAAAATACCAAAAGCATCTTGAAGATGTGCAGGTATGACAGAGATTATTAACTGTGAATAATTTATTGCACAGACCTTTCCAGTCCTCTTATGCTCAAACATTCCCAGTTAACACATGAAACTACAAGTTGTACCATTGTAGCATTCAGTTGCCCTGTACATAAACAATCTAGACTTTGGTGCACAGGGCACAGTTTCAAAGTTTGCAGATGATACAAAACTTGGAAGCATTGTGAACTGTGAGGAGGATAGTGTGGAACTTCAAAAGGACATAGACAGACTGGTGACACAGGCTGGGGAGTGGAAGATGAAATTTTTAATGCACAAAAGTATAAAGTGATTCATTTTGGTAGAAAGAACGCAGAACGGCAATATAAAATAAAGGGTACAATTCTAAAGGGGGTTCAGTAGCAGAGGGACCTGTGAGTATATGTGTATAAATCACAGAAAGTGGCAGGACAGTTTGGGAGTACGGTTAATAAAGCATATGACGCCCTAGGCTTTATCAAAAGTGGGTAAGAGTAGGCGCAGGCGTGTGTGGTATTGTCTTTTGCTCATCTCTAGATAGGAAAGTCTTCTTCAGTAGACTTTTGATCATGCAAGTCACCTCTATGGGATGGGTTTAATCTCCTCATCCTCTGGTTCCTGCTGGGGCTCCACTGGACCATGAACCTCAGGCCGGTCTTCCTCTTGTAGCTGCGCTAGGCAGCGCCAGGCCCTCCTTCTCCTCCTCCATTGGATCAGTACCATCAAGAAGTCAGCATTGAGCCCAGGCTCCATTATTCAACCCTCCTTCTCTCTGGGGACTGATAGATGCAACAGATTAATGATTACTGGGAAAATACAGTAAAGCTCCCACTCATAAACAGAAAGCCACTGTCATGCCCAGAGCTGCATTTGCACTACTAGCTTTTCACTGAAACAGCCTTAAAGCTGAGGCGCAAATTCACAGATCTGGGTAACCAAGATGCTAACCCTGATACTTGACATCTCAATCCTACAGAAACTGAAAGAGATTTGGACGCATTCATGAAATGCACCTTACCAAACTCACTCCTGCAATCTCTGATCTGTCAAAGGATTTGAGTACAGGAGTAGTGAAGTCTTTCTTCAATTGTATGGAAGCCTGGTTAGACCACACCTGGAGTTCTGTGTGCAGTTTTGGTCCCCTTCCCTCAGAAAGAATTTTATAGCCATAGAGGAAGTGCAACAAAGGTTCACTAGACTTGTTCCAGGGATGGTGGAACTGTCTTATGAAGAGAGTTTGGGAAAACTGGGCCTGTATTCTCTAGAATTTCGAAGATTGAGAGGTGATCTCTTTGAAACCTACAAAATACTTAAAAGAATAAACAGAGTAGATGCAGGTAAGATGTTTCCCTTGGTTGGGGAGTCTAGAGCCAGGGTACACAATTTCAAAATAAGGGGGAATCCATTTAGCACCGAGGTGAGGAGAAATTTCTTTACTCAGAGGGTTGTGAATCTTTGGATTTGTGTACCCCAAAGGGCCATGGAAGCTCAGTCATTGAGTATGTTTAAGGTAGAGATTGACAGATTTCTGATTAACAGTAATGTAAAGAATTATGGGGATAGTGTAAAAGGCATTGAAGTGTTTGATCAGCCATGATCATATTGAATGTTGGAGCAGGCTCAACAGGCTGAATGGCCTTCTCCTGTTCCTATGTTTCTTCCTAAAAGCAAGGAAGTTACGTCAAACTTGTATAAGACACTAGTTCAGCCATAACTGAAGTACTGAATTCAGTTCTGGGCATCATAATTTAGAAAAGATGTGAAGGCATTGGAGACAGTGGAGGAAGATTGAAGAGGATGGTTCCAGAGATGAGGAACTTCAGTGATGTAGATAGATTGGAGATGTTGGGACCGCTTTCCTTGGAGAAGAGAAGGTTGAGAGGAGATTTGATAGGGGTATTCAAAATCACAGAGTAGATAGGGAGAAACTGTTCCCACTGGTGGAAGGGCCAAGAACAAGAGCACACAGATTTAAGTTAATTGGTAAATGAAGCAATGGCAACATGAGGAAAAACTTTTTCATGCAGCAAGTGGTTAGGATCTGGAATGCGCTGTCCAAGAGTGTGGTGGAGGCAGGTTCAATCAAGGCATTCAAGAGGGAATTGGATTGCTATCTGAAAAGGAAGAATGTGCAGGGCTACAGGGAGCAGGTAGGGGAGTGGTAATAGGTAAATTGCTCCTTGGGAGAGCTGCTGCAGATGTGATGGGATGAATGACTTCCTTCTGTGTTGTAATGATTCTGTGATCCTATGGCTTCTCAATAGACCATTGTGCATTCTGAAGCATCAAAGATACTTCACATCAGGTTCAACATTAATGATATGTTTTAGGCAAATTACTAAATCTTGTATTTATAAAACAAAATACTATAAAATTAACTGGGAAAAAAATGAACCATTCAACATAATGTCAAAGTTTGGGCAAAGGATTTGCTGCACAATGACATTCCATGGCAAATGCCCCAAGAAGAATGAGAGGTGATCTTATTGAATTATAAGGTTTTGAGAGGGCTTGATGTGGAAAATACTGAGAGGATGTTTCCCCTCATTGGGAAATCTAGAACTAGGGGACACAGTTTAAAGATATAAGGTCTCCCACTCAAGATGGAGTTGAGGAGGAATTTCTTCTCTCAAAGGATCATTAGTCTTTGGAATTGAGAGCAATAGTGACTGGGCCATTGAATATATTCAAGACCGAGTTAGGCAGATTTCGGGATTGTCTGGCCCCGTCGTCAACAGATATCGTCGCGGGTGTGTTCGGCTCTCCAAATTTTCCCACCATGCCTGCGAAGATGCCTGGCTGTGGTGGGATCAGAAAATTCTGGAGAGAGTTTGATCAACAAGGGAGTCAAGGGTTATGGGGGAGAGGCAGAAGAAGTCGAGTTAAGGCCACACTCAGATCAGCCATGATCTTACTGAATGGTGGAGCAGATGAAACTAAAGGCCGGCACCTGCTCTTATTTCTTATGGTCTTATAAATACCTACACTGGCTGCATGCAATGTGATTTTCTGTCTAAATTATGCAATTTTGCATGGATAGTCCCAGGGGCAGTGAAATGCTGGTTTTTGAGCAGATCTGAATAGTTAAATCAATGGCCCCCAACCAGAATCCTTGTTTAGCAGTTTCACAGTTACAAGTGGGAAATTATGCAAAAAAGCCAAATAAAGTTCCCATAATTTCTAGCAGCAGTTACATACTGCCACCTACAGGGAACCTAACATTAAATTCATTTTTATAGGAAGTTCAAAGGAAAGGCTATTTGGCCCATCATAATTCACCCATCCAGAACAATCCTACACTGGACACATTGCTGCATTTAAATGATTCGGGGTTTTCGCCCCACCACTTGCCAAAAATCCATTCTACACATTGATCACTCTAAACATGAGCAGTGTCAATTGTAAAGTTACCTTTTCCTGTTTAAACCTCCCCATTCCCCATATGTTTCATTTAAAGTAGTATCCTAGATTAACCTTTTCTATAACATTTGCTATCTTACTTTAAAAAAGTTCCTCCCAGGTATCTCTTTTTCAGGCTGAAAACCTTTGGATATATAGTCATAGGAACAGGAATAGCACTCAAGTTTGTTCTGCTGTTCAGTGAGATCATGGCTGGTCTGCAGTTGGAGTATAATGTGGGAAAATGTGAACTTGTCCACTTTGGCAGGAAGAATAGAAAAGCAGCGTACAGAGAAAGATTGCAGAACCCTGTGGTGCAGAGAGACCTGGGTATCCTGGTACATGAATCACGAAAAGTCAGTACAGGTACAGCAAGTAATTTGGAAGGCAAATTATTATTATTGCAAGGGGAATGGAATATAAAATTATGGATGTTTTCTACAATTGTAAAGGGCATTAGTGAGACCACGTCTGGAGTAGAGTGTACAGTTTTAGTCTCCCTACTTAAGAAAGGATATAATTGCATTAGAAGCAATACAGAGGAGGTTTGCTAATTTATGGGATGAAGGGGTTACCTTATGAGGAAAGGTTGGACAGATTGGGCCTGTATCCATTGGACTTTAGAAGAATGAGACGTGATCTCACTGAAACATATAAGATCCTAAGGGGACATGACAGGGTGAATGCTGAGGGAATGTTTCCCCTTATGGGAGAGACTAGAACTAGGGGACACAGTTTAAAAATAAGATGTCTCCCATTTAAGCTGGAGATACGGTGAATTTTTTTCTTTCAGAGGGTTGTGTGGAATTCTCTTCCCCAGAGAGCATTGGAGGCAGGGTCATTGAATATTTTTAAGGCTGAGTTAGTTCGATTCTTGATTGACAAGGGAGTCAAAAGGATATAGGGGTACACAGGAAAGTAGAGTTGAGGCCACAATCAGGTCATCTAAGAACTTATCAAATGGCAGAGCAGGCTCAAGGGGCCGAATGGTCCACTCCTGCTTGCTCCTAATTTGTATGTTTGCATAAATGTATTTATGTATGTAAACTAAACCCACTATGTGTGTAATTTAACTAAATCTATATATGTATTTGTGTATGTAAACTAACTCCTTTCACCGGCCTGCGTTCCATATTGGTGAACAAAACTCTATCAATCTTAGATTTAACACTGTTGATTGAACCAGCCTTTATTGTTGAGAGAGTTTCGCAGCTCTGCCAGCCTTTATATGAAGAGATGCTTCTTAACTTTTCTTCTGAATGTCCTGGCTCTGATTTTAAGCTTCTATCCCCTTATCCTAGACTCCCACATGAGTCAAAAAACTTTCTATCGAACCTATCAATTCCTTTCAAAAATCCCCAAATCCTTATCAAGTCACTCCTTAACCTTCTAAATTCCAGGGAATACAAGCTAGTATCCTTGTAATCTAATCCTTAGAGTCCAAGTAACATTCTGATGAATCTGTACTGCCCTCTTCCCAAGGTCAATATATTTTTTATAAGATACATTGCCCAGATCTATAGGCAATACTCCAGATGTGGAGGGCTAAGCAGCGAGGCCTCTGCCAGCAGGTGGGAGAGAGTGCTGGGCAGGGGAACTGATCAGACACTGTGGGCCCCTCCATGCAGGGTACAGTCTTTGGTAGGCTGGCGGGGTGAGTGGCATTGGAGCCAGATGCCATGAGGAGAGGGAGAGAGCAGCAGACAGGAGGAGAAGCAGAAGCCTGGAGATTTTGAGTTGCTGAATGGTAAGAGCCAAAGCCTTGAATAGGGTAGCTCATAGCTTTTGATGGGTGGCTCGAGGAAACGGAAGGGAATAGGGGCTGGCACTCAGATGCTGGGGACCTGGACCTCTTGGGCAGCACCTCTAAGGCTGAGAGGCCATGAGGAGAGGAAGATCCCCTTTGTGCCTGGGCGACAAGGTAACCTGGTTCATGTGGTCACGGGAAATTAGTAATAGCAGCTCAACCAATTAGACTCTGCTGCTCCACTGATTGAAGATCAGGAGATTCTTACAAGGGTGTCGGAGGTCAGCAGTAGCCTACCACAGCTTCAGCAGAGGTTTTATGAGTACAAGCAAGCTGAAGGAGAGGAACTAGTCTCCCTGGAGCTTGTGAATTTGTTTGACTGCGTCACATTCCTGAATCCCTTCTTCAAATCAACCAGGGATATGCAGCTGAAAAATTGCCTAGCTGAAACAGTGGAGAGTTTCCCACATTTCCCATTAACTCCAGTTTACTCGGGCTCCTTGATGCCGCAGCTGCTTATGATAAACTGCTTTCTCTTCAGCTCTCTTTAAGTGTTGGGCTCCTAAACATTGCATCTAAGAATCTATGTACAAAGACAATAGGAGGTGTACAGTCCACAAGTGGTTTCATCTCCAGCATGTCCATTAAAGGGAGGGCACCCCACCCATACCCAATAGGAACAAACAGTTCGTACTGGTACTCTTACTTCTCAGTTTTTACTGGTTTTTTTTCATTCTGGGTGGTAACTTAATTAAGAAGGAGGGATCTTGTGGCTAAGGTTGGGAAAGCTGTCCCACAGACTGGTCAAGCAGCAGCCTGACATTATCGCCTTTCAGCCAACATTCCAGAATCTTCCATCCCTGGGTATGCCTTGAGTCACCAGGAGAACATGCCCACCAGAGGGCGCGGCACATTGATTCTGGATCATGGCATGAGCTGAAACACAGGCAAAGAAAGTAATTCTGCTGATTTATCAGATACTGTCCTCCCTCAGCTGATGAATCAATACTTAATGTTGAGGGCAACAAGTACACAGAAAGTACTCTGGGTAAGGGCTTCAATATCTATCACCAAGTGTGACTTGGTAGCATCACTGCTGGCCTAGTCCTAAATAATATAACTACCAGAATAGGGCTTTCAGCAATTGGTGAGGAAACCAACAAGAGGGAAAACCTACCTGAACTCACCTTACCAATCTCCCTGTCACAGATGCATCTGCCCATGACAGTATTGGTAGGAGTGACTACTGCACAGTCCTTGTGGAGACAAAGTCAAGTCCTCATACCGAGGACATCCATCAGCATACTGTGCGACATTACCACTGTGCTCAATGAGATATGTTCAGGACAGATCTAGCAGTGCCAACCTGGGCATCTATAAGACACTGTAAGCTATCAACTGTAGAATTGTATTCCACCATATATTCCACCATAATCTGTAACCTCATGCCCCAGCATGTATCTCTGTCTTTCATTAACATTAAGCCAGGGAACCAACACTGGTTCAAATGAAAAATGTAAAAAAGCGTGCTATCAGCATCACCAGGCATACTTAAATATTAGGTTCCAACTTGGTGTCTGCTCTTATGGATGATCTGGTTGTGGTCTCAACTCCACTTTCCTGTCTGCCCCCCATAACCCTTGACTCCCTGCTTGCCTATCAAAAATTTATCTAACTCAGCCTTGCATAAATTCAATGACCCAGCCTCCATTGCTTTCTAGGGAAGAGAATTTCACAAACTAACAACCCTCTGAGATTAGAAAAAATTCTCCTCATCTCCATCTTATAAGAGAGATGTCTTATTCTTAAGCTGTATTCCCTTGTTCTATTCTCCCCCACGAGAGGAAACATCCTCCTGGTATCCACCCTATCAAGTGCCCTCAGGATCTTATATGTTTTGATAAGATCATCTCTCATTCTTCTAAACTCCAATGGGGATAGGCCCAATCTGTTCAACTTTTCTTCATAAGATAAAGCCTTCATCCCTGGAATTAGTCGAGTGAATCTTCTCTGAACAGTTATAAATGCAATTATACCCTTTTTAAAATAAGGAGACCAAAACTGTACATAGTACAAAATGTGTGGTCTCACCAAGGCCCTGTACAGCTGCAGTAAAACTACTCGACTTTCATATTCCATCCCCCTTGCAATAAACAACAACATTCCATTTGCCTTCCTAGTCACTTGCTGTACCTGCTTATTAACATTTTGTAATTCATGTGTTAGACAGACAGATCCCTCTGTACCACCAAGTTCTGCGATCTCTCTCCATTTAATACTATACTGCTTTTCTATTCTTCCTGCCAAAGTGGACAAAAGTTCACATCTTCACACGTTCAACCCCATCTGTCAAGTTTTTGCACACTCACTTTCTTAACCTATCTACATTCCTTTGTAGAGTCTTTACCACCTCTTGACAACTCACTTTCCTTTCTATCTTGGTATCATTGGCAAATTTAACTACCATACATTTGGTCCCTTCATTCAAATCATTGATATAGATTGTAAATAGGTGAGGCCCCAGCACTGATCCCTGTGGCAATCCACTAGTTACTACTTACCAACCCAAAAAAGACCCATTTATTCCTACTTCCTGTTAGCTAACAAATCCTTTATCCATGTTAATATGTAACCCTCTACACTATGTGCTCTTATCTTGTACAGTAACCTTTCATGTGACACCTTATCAAATGCCTTTTGGAAATCAAAGTACACCACATCTATAGGCTCCCTCTATGTACTTTGCACGTTACTTCCTCAAAGAACTCTATTAAATGAGTTACACACAATTTCCCTTTCATAAAACCACATTGACTCTGTCTGATCCCATTATGATTTTTTAGGTATCCTTCTATAATGTCCTTATTAATGGATTCTAGCAATTTCCCTATGACAGATGTTACACTAACTGGCCTATAGTTTCTTGCTTTCTATCTCCCTCCTTTCCTGAATAAGGTGTTACATTTGCTGTCAAGGAACCCTAGTAAAATTGAATTCAATAGGAATGGGGGAAATCTCTCCACTGGCTGAAGTCACAGCTAGCACAAAGGAAGATGGTGCTGGTTGTTGGAGGCCCATCACCTCAGCCCAAGGACATCACTGTGTGAGTTCAACAGGGCAGTTTCCTAGGCCCAACCATCTTCAGCTGCTTCCCTCCTTCCCAACATCATAAGTTCAGAAGTGAGTAAGTTCGCTGATGATTGCACAGTTTCATTCCCAGTTCCTCATATAAGGAGCAGTCCATGCCTATATGCAGCAAGACCTGAACAACATTCAGGGTGTAGTGGAGTTAGGTTCAACTGAAGCATTCAAAAGGAAATTAGACTGTTATCTGAAAAGGAAGAATGTCCAGGGGAGAAAGGGGGAGAATGGAACAAGGTGTGTTGCTCATGGAGAGCTGGTGCAGATGATGGGTGGAATGGCCTCCTTCTGCATTGTACCAATTCTGTGATTGTCTCTATAGGGGTGTTTAGTTATGGATTGGGCCATCGTCTCTATGGAGGTGTTTGGTTGGGAAAAAGCATTGACCAAGGCACCAGAAACGGCAACGGCAAATTCAGCCCTGTCGATCTTGTAAAGTCCTCCTACCTAACATCTGGGTGCTGGTGTCAAAATTGGGAGAACTGTCTCACGAACTAATCAAGCAACAGCCTGACATAGTCATCCTCACAGAATCATACCTTGCAGATAATGTCCCAGACACCACCATCACCATTCCTGGGTATGTCCTGTCCCACTGACAGGACAGACCCTGAAGAGGTAGCGGCACAGTGGTATACAGTCAAGAGGAAGTTGCCCTGGGAGTCCTCAACATTGACTCCGGACCCCATGAAGTCTCATGGCATCAGGTCAAACATGGGCAAGGAAACCCCCTGCTGATTACCATGTACCACCCTCCTTCAGCTGATGAATCAGTGTTCCTCCATGTTGAAACCACTTGGAAGAAGTGCTGAGGGTGGCAAGGGTGCCGACTGTACTCTGGCTGGGGAACTTCAGTGTCCATCACCAAGTGTGGTTCAGTAGCACCACTACTGACTGAGCTGGCCATGTCCTGAAGGACATAACTGCTAGACTGGACCTACAGGGGGTGGTGAGGGAACCAATAAAAGGGAAAAACATACTTGACCTCATCCTCACCAACCTGCCTGCCGCAGATGCATCTGTCCATCACAGTATCGGTAGGAGTGACCACAACACAGTTGTTGTGGAGACGAAGTCCTGCCTTCTGATTGGCACAATCACCATGCTAAATGGGGTCAATTTTGAACACATCGAGCAACTCAAGACTGGGTATCCATGGGGTGCTGTGGGACATCAGCAGCAGCAGAATTGTACTCGAACACAATCTGTAGCCTCATGGCCTGGCAAATCCCCAACTCTACCATTGCCATCAAGCCAGGAGGTCAACCGTGGTTCAATGAGGAGTGTGGGAGGGTATGCCAGGATTATCACCAGGCATACCTAAAAATGAGGTGTCAATCTGGCAAATCTGTAACACAGGACTATTTGCATGCCAAACAGCAATAGCAGCAAGTGATAGATGGAGTTAAGTGATCCCACAACCAAAGGATCAGATCTAGGCTCTGCAGTCCTGCCACATCCAGTCGTGAACGGTAGTGGACAATTAAACAGCTCACTGGTGGAGAAGGCTCCACAAATATCCCCATCCTCAATAATGGGGAGCCCAACACACAGTGCAAAAGATAAGGCTGAAGCATTTGCTACAACCTTCAGCCAGTAATGCTGAGTGGATGATCCTCCAGAGGTCCCCAGCATCATAGATGCCAGCCTTCAGCCAATTCAATTCACTCCACGTGATACCAAGAAACGGCTGAAAGCACTGGATAGTGCAAAGGTTATGGGCCATGACAATATTACAACAATAGTACTGAAGACTTGTGCTCCAGAACTTGTCGCACCCTTAGACAAGCTGTTCTAGTACAGCAACAACACTACCTGACTATGTGGAAAATTACCCAGGTAAAAAGCAGGCCAAATCCACCCCGGCCAATTACCGCCCCATCAATCTATTCTCGATCATCAGTAAAGCAATAGAAGGGGTCATCAACAGTGCTATCAAGCGGCACTTCCTTAGCAATAACCTGCTCACTGACTCTCAGTTTGGGTTCTGCCAAGGCCACCCAGCTCCTGATCTCATTACACCCTTGGTTCAAACATGGACAAAAGAGCTGAACTCCTGAGGTGAGGTGAGAGTGACTGCCCTTGACATCAAGGCTACATTTGACTGAGTGTGGCATCAAGGAACCCTAGAAAAAATGGAGTCAACGGGAATCTGGGGGAAAACTCTCCACTGGCTGGAGTCATATCTAGCACAAAGAAAGATGGTTGTGGTTGTTGGTCAGTCTCCTCAGCTCCAGGACATCACTGCAGGAGTTCCTCAGGGTAGTGTCCTCGGCCCAGCCTTCTCCAGTTGCTTCATCAATTACCTTTATTCCATCATAAGGTCAGGAGTGGGGATGTTCGCCGATGCTTGCACAATGTTCAACACTATTCGTGACTCCTCAGATACTGAAGCAGTCCATGTCCAAATGCAGCAAGACCTGGGCAATATCCAGGCTTGGGCTGATAAGTGGCAAGTAACATTTGTGCCACACAAGTGCCAGGCAATGACCATCTCCAACAACAGAGATACTAACCATCGCCCCTTGATGTTCAATGGCATTACCATCACTGAATCCCCCACTATCAACATCCTGGGGGTTACCATTGATCAGAAACTGAACTGGACTAGCCATATAAATACTGTGGCTACGAGGGCAGGTCAGGGGCTAGGAATTCTGCACCGAGTAACTCACCTTCTGACTCCCCAAAGCCTGTGCCATCTACAAGGCACAAGTCAGAAGTGTGATGGAATACTCTGCAATCGTCTGGACGAGTGCAGCTCCAACAACACTCAAGAAGCTTGTCACCATCCAGGACAAAGCAGCCCACTTGATTGGCACCACATCCACAAACGTTCACTCCCTCCACTGCCGACACACAGTGACGGCAGGGTGTACCATCTACAAGACACACTGCAGGAATTCACCAAGGCTCCTTCCAAACCCACCACTATCATCTAGAAGGACAAGGGCAGCGGATAGATGGGAACACCACCACCTGGAAGTTCCCCTCCAAGTCACTCACCATCCTGACTTGGAAATATATTGCCATTCCTTTACTGTCGCTGGGTCAAAATCCTGGAACTCCCTTCTTAACAGCACTGTGGGTGTACCTACACCACATGGAAAGCAGCGGTTCAAGAAGGAAGTTCACTGCCACCTTCTCAAGGGCAGCTAGGGATGGGCAATAAACACTGGCCCAGCCAGTGGAGCCCACATCCTGTGAATGAATTTTTAAAATGTATATTTGCAACCAATTACATACAAAATACAATGTTGAATACGCAAAGTGATATTCAGAAAAATAAAAAATTGGGAGGCTCACATATTCAGCTGTTTTGGATATGCAAGTCAATGTCCTCTTAGCTTCATTGATATCAAGGTGGTTAAATCAGAAGTATCTTAACAAATCCCTACTTTTCAAATTATAACAGAAGGGACATACGAGAATGCTAGAACTACATTGAGCTGTGTGATGAAGTGACAAGCCATGGTTTAGAAACTGGAATTCCAATTAGATGATTTCCTGGAATCCTGCTGCACTATTAATGGGAGGTCCAGAATGGTGAAAGAACATTGGGTAAAAAATCATCCTGTTCTGCACTTGTGCATCTCTGAACAGTTGCTTATAAAATTGCCTTAGCATAGGCCTGAAACCCTGCTGTTCTCCTGACATCTTGATATGTGGCACAGAGTAAAGAGAAAGTGTGAATATCAAAAATATTTTCTAAACTTACAAACATCAAATGCAAGAGCCTGTTTAAAATGAGCATACATTTGACAGAGTAAATTTAGTACGTACTGCTAAGCTACCTTCCACTGGTAAATGAATCAAGAATTTTCATGTGAAGCTTAAATTAGAACTAACCCCAGGGTAGAACACAATGGATGGTGGACCCTTAAGTAATTAAATAGAGTGGCAAATACATCTGTAATTTATGCATTGAATAGAGACTGTGGCCTGGATGTTTGTTCCCGATGTGGGTGACTCACTGCATCCATCTCAGGAAAAGTGCCCTGAATTGTGGGATCTTTGTTCTGGGGTTGTGGGGTGGGGCAGATGTGGTGCACGGAGGGGGTGTGGGGGGTGTTTATGGTGCAGGGAGGGGGGAGGTGCGGTGCAGGTATGGGGAAATTTACAGTGCGGGGTGGAGTCAGGCTCATCACCGTTGGAAACAGCTTGGAGGTGGACACAGAGGGTGGAATCGTCCCAGATTTGCACTGGGTGGTAGCGGGCAGGAAAAAAGAGGTTTTACTCACCAGATTTTGGTGCTGTTATGTTCCATTCTCGGCATGTTCCCCCTCATTAATAATGCATTCTCGGGAAACGCACCGGATTGCTGGTGGGGCGACACCTGATTTGCCCACTCCACCGTCACCTCTGGCCTTCAATAATCTGGGCACCATCTTTAAAGGGCGCCCCTGCATAGAGCTAGCACTCACAAATCATCCAAAGGTGCTGGAAAGTCATGGCTGCCAAGGGGAGGAAACACGCTGCTTCCAAATTTAGCGACGTCTCCCTCGGGCACCTACTGGATGCAGGGGAGCTGGATGGAGCTGTGATGTCCTTCACCCTCGCTGTGGGCGAAGACCAGCAAGCAAGGTCACCAGTCCAGCATGGAAGGTGGTGGCAGTGGTGTCAGCACCAACGCCCTGTAAAAGAGGACAGTAACCTCGTGCCAAAAGAGGATGAATGACCTTTCCTGTTCCAACAGGGTAAGTCACTCTTGCCATCACTCTCAACTCACACTCACACTCACAAGCCCATCAGACATCCACAAAGATCTCACTCATTGCCAGATCAAGGGACAATACCACTCACTCTCTCACACACCTTTATCTGCACCACGGATCGTGTCCTCATCCCGTCCATGGCACTTACCACCCGCACTTGCCAGGCAGCCTTCTCATTTGGTCTGGCAGGCGTCCTGCTTACACTCTCTCCATCTGTATTCATGCAGGACAAGCTGACACACAACAAAAGGGAGAGGTGGCAGACTGGTGGAGGACTACCTGACATCAAGGTCCTCACAGACTTGGAAAATAAAGTCATCCAGCTGGCCGGCGATGATCTGGGCTGTTCATGTGCGGATGGTGAGGTCGGCGGTGCTCTTCCAAGTGAGGACCCAGCAGTGCAACATCCATCAGATGACCATACTGTGAGTGAGTGCCCCAGTTCCGCAGTCCCCTGCCATGCAATAATTATCTCTCCTTGCTTTCGCAGGTATGTCTGGGAGCAGCTGAGCATCTTCAACTCAGGTCCTCAACTCAAGCCCAGAAGACACCTTGGAAGAAGAATCTGATGACATACTAATTGAAGACCCATCATAGCGCTCACCCATCTCCTCCACCAGCGCAGAGCCACACACCTTGGTGGGACCTAGTTCTAGAGCAGCCTCGTGATCACAATCTGGTGAGCACATTCAACTGTCTAAAGGCAGGGACTTCCCAGGTTTCTGGCACTCAGAGGACTGCTGGAGGTCAGAAAACTGCTGAGTCTGAGTTAGATGAAGAGCCTCTGGATTTGGTCATACCTCAGTTGCTGGAGCTGCAAAGGCAAGCACAGGAATAACAGGAAGGGATGTCCGCTGCACTCCTCAGATTGCAAGGCTCAGTCTGAGGTGATAGCGCCGGCATATCAATACACTGAAGTCAACACTGTAGGATGGGCAGCCACCATTGAGTCCTTGGTCCAGGACATTGGTCCTGAACTGCTGCAAGGCTGAATTCCATCAATGACGCCATAGTTGGCCTTCAAAAGTGTATATGGAAGAGGGCTGCTGGACAGCTCGATCTCACTCCAGCTTTCCCTTCTCCTTGAGGAGTCAACCAGGGGCCCTTGGGGAGGATCAGCAGGTGCATACCCGGGGCCATCCACCTGGTGACTCCGGGAATGTCTACCCCATCTGCAACCCATCTTCCTGTGATCCCATCTCCAGATCCACAAGCCGGGGATAGTGTAACTACCACACAGCAAGCCGGGGCCTTCCAGTTCTTGGCCCTCCAGAGGACACTTGCCAAAGTCACCACAGACAGGGCATAGCAGTCTGCAGGCTGTTGCCACCTCCACTGTGGATGTCAGGGAGCACCAAGGCATAGCGGCAGGGTTAGGAAGGTTAAGACAACATAGTTGCACAGATGTTAATCACTTGTATTTAATGTTCACTATTGGAAATAAACTCCCAAGAATGTCTCCTTGCCAATGACTCCTTGCCCACTCGACTGCATGCTATGCTCTTAGCTCAGGTGCAGGCATTCTCTTAACCCACACTGCAAAGCTGCACTGTTAGCTTGAACCATGAGGGATACTAGTCCAAACCTAAATAAAGACATTGCAAGGGGTTCTGAGCACCTCCACCAGTGACTGCATTATGGTCAACTTTCGCAAGGGGATTGTACAACTTGCCCAATTAGCCAATTGCTCTGCTGCCCCCTAAAATGCACTTTAGTTTACAGTCTACGATCAAGGGGCAAAACATTCTGGAACATTTGATGGCACATTCATGCCTTTGCGTAGCTTGAGTGGGCAGCAAGGCTTCAGAGGCCCGACTCCAAGCATGTCAATGGAGTTGCAGCTGAACGGTCTCAGCTGTGGAAGAATGCTCACTACTGACAAACTTTTCCAAATGTGTGGCCTCTTCCCTCACAACCCCTCCCCCTCCAGCTCTTAACTCTCACACTCCTTCACTCCTCCACCCACTCCCCATTCACCATTTATGCCAGCTCATGCCAACCCATGCCACCATTCATCCCCAATGGCTCCTCATGCCTTCCATGCTGGCATACCCCTCCACCCACCCACAATGGCCTCTTACAGCATCTATGCCAACATTGCTAACCCATGCCCCTCCACTCATCTCCATGGCCCCTTATAGCCCCAAGACAACTTAATGCTGACTCATGCCAACCCATGACCCCCAACCATTATCCTTTATCAACTCACCCAATTTCCACCATGGGCAAACCTCGGGATCCAAGCTGAGTTGCAATAAAATAAAATTCTAAGTATCTATTATAAACTTCACTGCACAAAAAAAACCTCTCATTGATAAAAGCCAATTCAATATACTAAGCCATTGCTTAAAGTTGTGGTTGTGACTTTAAGTAAAACAACTTTAAGTTAATCATAGATTCCTATAGAAATCAATGTTAAAGCCAGAGTTAGGTTCCTTCAGACATTTCTTGCCTAGAAAAACAACGTACAAGTTGAAATACTGTGCCATATCTGTGCAGTACTGTGCTCGCTTACGAAACTTACAAAAAAAATACATCACTATATATAAAAGAAATATAATACAGTACATAATTTTAAAAAATACACTCACTGTATAGGTACAGGTAGATTGACCAGGCTTCATATGGTGGCAGAGGTTGGTCTGTGCAGCTGAAGTCCTGACTACTTGCACTGACCAACTTCTGCCACTAGATGATGTCCAGGACTTTAGTGGGAATTCAGCGTGGGTGAAGGCAACAGCGGAGCCAGAAACAGAGCCAGAAGTCAGGAGAAGAACAGACCTTGGGCTCTAAGGTAAGAACAAAGGGCAGGAGGTGAGGTGGGAGGTAAGGCCAAGAGGGTGGGAAGAGAGGCCTGGGAGGGAAGGCAAGGCCGGGAAGGAAGGGCAGGAGATGAAGCCTGGGAGGGAAGGCGTAGCAGGGGAACAAAGGCGGGAGGCAAGGCATGGGAGAGGAGGTGAGGCCGGGGATCAAGGGCCAGAGATGAGGCCCAGAAGGGGAGAAGGCTGGGAGCCAAGGGCAAGAAGCAATACCAGGAGTTAAAGGCGGCAGCAGGGGGAAGAGGGATTGAGAGCAAAAGCAGCTGCAGGGTGTTGGGGGGGGGGGGGGTGCGGGTGCGAGGTGGTGGAGGTTTTGTACGCAGACAGGCCACAGAAAAGGAAGTCTGTGGCAAATAATGCTAAAGTGAAACTTGACAACGTTAAACAAATATACTAACATTACTTTATTAACAACATTTAAGCGAAACAACATTAAGTGAGTCAATGTGAAATGAGGACTTACTGTACATTTAATTTCCCTCAAGTACTTAATCCCTCATAAAAACAGACATTTGTATTTATAGCCTACATCGAAGACAGCTAATCCCGTAATTATCTCTTGGAGTTGTCAATCAAACTGTGAACTTACAGGCCCTCCACTGTGATAATGACAGAAAGTTAAGTGACCTAATGGAAGTTTTCGAAACAAAGAGAGTTTTGATAGAATAGATAGAAGCAAACTGTTTCCTCTAGTGAGTGGGTCAACCAGAGGTCATAGAATTAAAACCATAGTAAAAGATTTAGAGCAGAGGTGAGGAGGATTTTTTCCACTCAGAGTGCTGTGGAGATCTGAAATGTGCTACCTGAGAAGGTGGTGGAAGCCAATTGCATAAATAATTTTAAAATGGAGTCAGATAGATACTTGAGGGTGAAGAACTCACAGGTTTATAGACAAAAACTGGGATTCGGGACTAAGCACCATTGCTGCTTCAAAGGGCCAGTGCAGACACAATGGGCATAATGGCCTCCATCTGTGCTCTAAGTTTCTATGCACTGTAAGGTTCTATGACCTGAGCTTGGGCATATACAGGACATAACTTCCAAGTTTTCAGATGAGTGGACAAATGGAAATGTAGCAAACAGTGAGGAAGATGGTAACAAGACTTCAAGCAGAGTAGTGAAATGAGTATACACATGGCAGAAACAATTTAACACAAACAGTGCATTTTGATAGGTATAATGAGGAGAGGCATTATAAACTAAATGGTACAATTTTAAATGGTGTGTAGGAACAGAGAGACATAGGGATCTCTGCTTGTGGATGCCGGGGCAAGTTGAGATGGCTGTTTAAAAAAATCACTTGGGGTCCTTGGCTTAATAAACAAAGGCATAAAGTAAAAAACAAAGGTGTTTTGCTCAACTACTGGTTAGGTCCCAGCTACAGTATTATGTCCAATTCTGGGCACCACACTTTAGGAAGCATTAGAGAAGGTGCAAAGGGGATCAAAGGTGCAGAAGGAATCAAATTTGGGAAGATGTGGTAAACCAAAGGGTAGGGACAAGGTAAGAGAAAAAGGTACTAATATAGGAAAGGATAAACAGACTGTGACAGGAAGGGACAAAGGGTACAAATCTAAGAGTAAGTCAGCAGATAAGGCTAGACACTATAAAAATAATAAAAGGACAATACTAAAGGCTGTGTATCTAAACACACATAGTATTCAAAACAAAACAGATGAACTGATAGCGCAAATAGAAATACTTTAAATAAGTATGATCTGATAGCCATTACAAAGACATGGCTACTGGATGACATAGTTTTGGACCTGAATATTGAAGGGTATGTGACATTTCGGAAGGACAGCAGTTAGGAAGAGGTGGAGGGGTGGTTCTGTTAATTTATAATGGTATTAGCACATGAGAGAGGGATGACCTAAGTTCAGGAAACCAGGATGTAGAAATTGTTTGGGTAGAGGTCAGTAATGATAAAAGCAAGAAGTCACTTGCGGGAGTGGTGTACAGGCCCCCTAATTGTAACTATACAGTAGGACAGAGTATAAAAGAAGAGATAATTGGAGCTTGTCAGAAAGGTGCAGCAATAATCATGGGGGATTTTAATCTCGATATCATCTGGAAAAATCAGATGGACAAAAGAAGCACAGCTGAAGAGTTCATAGAATGTTTTCGGCATAGTTTCTTAGAACAGCACGTTCTGGAGCCAACCAGAGAGCAGGCTATACCAGATCTGGTACTGAGCAACGAGATAGGGTTAATTGATAACCTCCCTGTGAAGGCACCCCCTAGATAGCAGCGATCATAATATGATTGAATTTTACATTCATTTTGAGGGAGAAATGAGTGCATCCAAGATTAGTATTTTCAACTTAAATAAGGGCAATTACGAGGGCATGAAAACAGATCTAGCTAAAATGGACTGGTAAATGACGTTAAGGGATAGGTCAATAGAGGTTGAGTGGCAGACATTTAAAGGGATATTTCAGAATACACAGAATATATACATTCCAGTGGGGAAAAGAAATTCCAAGGGGAGGGCCCACCATCCGTGGTTAACTAAAAAAGTTAAAGACAGTATAAACTTAAAGAAAAAGCATATAATTAGGCAAAGGCAGGTGGCAGGTCAGAAGATTGGAAAGAATATAAAGAATGCAAAGTATGACAAAAAAGATTAATAAGGAGGGAAAAATTAGAGTACGAGAGAAAACTAGCTAGTACTATAAAAACGGATAGTAAGAGTTTCTACAGATATTTAAATAAGAAAAGAGTTAACAAAGTGAGCATTGGTCCTATAGAAAGTGCACCCGGGAAGTTGATAATGGAAAATAGGGAGATGACAGACAAATTAAACAGGCTTTTTGCTTTGGTCTTCACTATAGAGGACACAAGTAACATCCCAGAAATAGCTGGAAATCAGGAAATGAAAGGGGTGGAGGAACTCGGGGAAAATTACAATCACCGGGGAAGTGGTATTGAGCAAATTGTTAGGGTTGCAGACTGACAAATCCTCAGGTCCAGATGGACTTCATCCTAAGCTCTTGAATGAAGTGGTTAGTGAGTGTTATGATCCCAGCTGAGGTTACCACTAGACAAGCCTGATCCTAAGTTTTACTTTTGTTTGTTTAGGTACGTGGAGAGCAGTTACTGAACAGAGTCACCGGCATCAGCTATTGAACTTTTAACAGAATCGTAAAACATTTATTAAACAAGAAAAGATGAACTACATTACAATACTCCTTCACCCACAACTGTACCTTTACAGATAGATACAGATTTGTAAGGATAACACAAGTTACAAAGCTATCTTGTACTCTAATATTTACAGTAGGTACACATTCCATGAAAACTGATAGGCACCCCGGTGGTCTGATACTCCACAACCTGAAACCAAGTGACAGGTGCCACATCAACCAGATCATATGGCTCTCTCCTCAACTCCCCCCAGATGCTTATCACACTGTAAGCCAACTGGTCTCACTGCATTCTGTCTTTTACACAAGGGTTTTCAATCTCCACTTTCCAAGAACTCACCTTGGAATCTTCTCCCAAACCAATGCTTTCTCTCAGACGCCTTCTGCAAGGGTTCACCTCCAGAGTTTCGAACTCTCCTTCAAATGTTCCTCTTCCTTAGGTCACCACATGCATTCAAGTTGTCTTCCACGCACTCTCTCTCACTGACTCAGCTGTTAACGGTACACCACTGCTTCACATGCCCGTAACAAAGAGTTATAAACATTCAGCTGTCTCTTTGGACCTTCTTGCCTCTTGCAAGCTGTTCTCACTGTAAATCTGTTTTCTGAAGCTTTTGTCTCCTTAAACCTGAAGCTTGGAGCCTTTCTCTCTGCCCTTCACTCTTAACTTCATTCATAGGACCTTTTCCAGGTTCCTGTCCTTCCTTTGACTAGAAGATCTGCTTGGGACTTTCTCCTGTTTCTGTCTCACTCCTTTGGCCTTGGGACCTTTTGGTTCTTTTGGGAAATCTGCTCTCACTCTGCTGTTCCCTCTTCTAATGCCTAGTCTCCCTACAGTCTTGACTTCAAACTGAACTTCAAACTGCTGTTATTAGTCTCTTGTATGTGTGTCTGTTGGAGGGATCTGCCTCTCTGGACCCATTTGCTAGGCAACAGCTCAGTTTCTCTACTCTTGTTTGTTCAACTTAACTGCAACAGTTATAAAACTCTCATTAGAAATGCAGGCACCTTTTGAAGTGAAACTAAAACACAACTTGACCTTTTTCTTAACATACAAATGCAGAAATACAAATCCAACTTAAGCTTTAAAGCTAAAACTCATTCTTAACACCTACAATAACAAATATAACTTACTTAAATAGTCTCTATTTTCGAACAGTGAGATAGTTGATGCATTAGTTTTACTTTTCTAAAATTCCCTAGATTCGGAGAAGGTTCCATTAGATTGGAAAATGGAGGGAGACAGAAGGCAGGAAACTACAGGCCAGTTAGCCTAACATCTGTCATACAGAAAATGTTAGAAGCTATTATTAAAGATGTTATAGCATGGCACTTGGAAAAATCCAAGGGAATCAGGCAAGTCAAAATGGTTTTGAGAAAGGGAAATCATGTTTATCCAATTTATTGGATTTCTTTAAAGGAGTCACATGTGCTGTGGATGAAGGGGAACTGTTGGATGTACTGCACTTGGATTTCCAGAAGGCATTTGATAAAATGCCACATCAAAGGTTATCGCGGAAAATAAAAGGTCATGTGTAGGAGGTAACATATTGGCATGGATAGATGATCGGCTAGCTAATAGGAAACAAAGTGTAGGCATAAATGGGTCTTTTTCTGGCTAGCAGGATGTGATGAGTGGTATGCCATCAGTGCTGATGCCTCAACCTTTTACAATTTATATAAATGACTTGGATGAAGGGACCGATGGAATGCTTGTTAAATTTGCTGACAACACAAAGATAGGTTGGAAAGTAAATTGTGAAGAGGACTTAGAAGGCGACAAAGTGATATAGATAGGTTAAGTGTGTGGGCAAAGATCTGGCAAATGGAATATAATGTGGGCAAATGTGAAATTGTTCATTTTGGCAGGAAGAATAGAAAAGAAGCTTATTATCTAAGTGGTGAGAGATTGCAGAGCTCTGAGATTCAGCGGGATCTGGGTCCTAGCGCATGAATCACAAAAGATTAGTTTGCAAGTACAGCAAGTAATTATGAAAGCTAATAGAATGTTATCATTTATTGTGAGGGGAATTGATTACAAAAGTAGGAAGGTTATACTTCAGCTGTATAGAGCCTTGGTGAGACCACATATGGAGTATTATGTACAGTACTGATCTCCATATCTAAATAAAGATGTAATGCTTTAGAAGCAGTTCAGAGAAGGTTTCCTAGACTAATACCGGGAATGGGCAGGTTGTTTTATGAGGAAATGTTGAAACAGGTTAGGCTTGAATCCACTGGAATTAGAAGAGTAAGAGGTGACTTGATTAAAATCTTTACGATCATGAGGGGTCTTGACAGGTTGAACGTGGAGGGGATATTTTCTCTTATAGGAGAAGCTAGAACTAGGGGTCACTGTTTAAAAACAAGGGGTCGCTCATTTAAGAGATGAGGAGAAATTTTTTCTCTCATAGGTTAGTGAGTATTTGGAACATTCTTCCTCAAAAGACGGTGGAAGCAAGGTCTTTGAATATTTTTAAGGCAGAGCTAGATAGACTCTTGATTAACAAGGGGGTGAAAGGTTATCGGGGGTAGGCAGGAGTGTCAGCTTTAGGTTACAATCAGATCAGCCATGATCTTATTGAATAGCGGAGCAGGCTTGAGGGGCAAGTGGCCTACTGCTGCTCCTAATTCGTATGTTCGATTTACTAGAATGGTACCAGGAATGCAGTTACTTCAGGAGGAAAAGTAGATTAGCTTGGGATGAAGGGATACATCATAAGCTCACTGGGTCACAATTCCATTTCAGTTTTGGTTGAAGAAGTCAGCCCATTTGATCTCACCGTTTCAGAATACCAGTTCCAATGTGTTCCCGTAATGGCAATTAGCTATTTCTAAAATGAGCTTGGTGTGCTGGCCTCAACCATTTTGCCTTGGTCATCTTGGTAAATGCAGTTTCCTAACACGTATCCTAAATTTCCTTCACAACCTTGAATCTGTGTCCTTTGTCTTGCTACTTGTCTTTTGTGCACCTCCTCGTAACTCATTAGAGAGCAAATTTGGCATATATTATGGAGGAAGTCACTTGTCTGCCATTTTGTTCACCAGAGCTGTGATGCTAAAGATTCATGAAAAACATCGTTTAGCTCCTTCACACCTTACGGGTTGTGAGAAGGAATATTCAGTTGATGAATTCCAATGTCCACAAGCTTTAATAAGAGGTCTTGCAGTTTAACTAATAACTACTTTGTAATGTTAAATGAAGAAAAAGATGGTGATACTTACATTGATTCTGATAATGATGCACTGTATTTATATGTAGCTGAACAATGGCATCTCTGTCAACATTAGCAGAGCAGCAAACATCCTACAGGATCAATTGAAAGTAACAACAAGACTTATAGTAGGCCCCAAGCAGCATAAATGTCATGGAGAAGAAGATTGTTTGTGTTCATAGTAATTTTCAACTTCTGATTCATTGTGTGGGCAAAGTTTATGATCATATGTCAGCATTCATACATCAGACATGGATAATTAAGTGACTGTGTAGGTGGATTTTCACAGTACTTCATCAGCTTGGCTCAGTCGCCATGGAAAATTAAATGTCACACATTGTTTAAGGTACCAGAGCAAGGCATTCTGCTTTGTGAAGACTTTCCTTATGTACTCAGAAATGCCTGTGTTTTGATTGCTCCCACAATAAAAAAAGAGAAAACCAGTGTCAGATCAGATTTCCAATGCCTGTCATTGAAAAGGCTTACTATAAAACAAAAAATGTAGAATGTCAAAGGCATTATCAAGGAAGAAAAGTAATGGGTTGACAGTAAGACATTTTATTAACTTATAAAGAAAAGCACTATCAAACTCCAGAAACATCAGTTACGTAATTAATGGTGACTTTGGAGCATGCTTTGCCTAATGTTTTGGTATAAATCTGCATTAGAACATTACTGGATACTTGCCTGAGATGTTCTTTTGCATGGGTGGAGCATGGTAGGGTGGGGTTGGGTCGTGGGACAGGAAGGGTGTTGGCTCAATAAATGAATTGCAGGAAATTTGGGCAAAAAATCTTATAAGAGGTGCACTTGATCGAAGAAATTCACATGATGTTTTCGTGCAAAACTGGCATCAATCAGGTACACTTTCTTATAAAAAGTGCACAACATCGCTCTTCTGTCAATGTTATGCCAATAAGTTCCAGGAAATTTCAAACCAATAAGAAATTTGGAAAATTTTCAGTAACCCATTTTCAGCATGAAGTAAAAATAAAATCATTATAGATATCTTTGCCGTGGGGTGGTTTCAATTGAGAATATAGACAAATTGGTTAATACAATTCAGGCATTTTACTGATACCAGTGCACATAATGAGACATATGCTGGATTCTGCACCATCTGTTCAACAAAAATGTTAGTGGGATAATAAAGGATGTTAACATTACTGTTAAGGGTATGATAAATAAGATTGTACAAGGGCTACTTGTAGTTAATAATAAAAGCACGTACTAATGAGGTGCAGCTTTAAATAATGGAAACATTGTCAAAGATAACTTTTCCCCTTAAATCTAACAAGTGTCCCAAGAGTACAAATAAGCAGATGCTTAAAATGTGAGAAATATTAAGAAATATGACACTTAGCCCCAGCTGTAGTTTGATGAAAGATCGCTATGCATGTGTGTCAATCCATATGAACATTGCAAGAATTGTAATTCCACAATATAATATGGCTCTTTTTTCTTGCCATTTTTTTCCTTTTCCTTCCTCTTCAGGAACTGTTGCATCCTTTTCGGGACATAGTTTTGAGTGTTCAGGATGCACTTCTTGCCCCTGGTCATGTATCCGCCCTGACAGCTCATGATAGTTAGTTATTTCATTCCAGGGTTTATCACAGCCAAGGCCAAACCTATCCTGGCCTGATCTATACCTACACATAACCACACATCAAACAGAGATTGCTGGATAGTATTCACTTGATCAACAGTGGGAATTCAAATCACATTTCTCTGCTTGAACGTAAGAGTGCTGAAGCCAATTGTAACATCCCTACTTCTGTTCCAGTTGAGATCAGATAATTTCAGCCTAGGATGTTCTATGATCTAAATGGCTCAGCTGTTCAACAAATAAATTCACTGAGCCATGGGAGGTGGGGTCCTGAATATGTAAACTTATGAATTAAGAGCAGGAGTAGGCCATTTGGCCTCAAGCCTGCTCTGCCATTTGATAAGCTCATGGCTGATCCGATTGTGGCCTTAAACTGGGTGGTCAAGCCATGCCGCAAAAACAAAATTACATACTTACAAAATATTATACTGCAGAACAATTACCTGATCGTGAAAACAAATGAATTGTGACTTCCAAATGAATAAATGTATGTTACGGTGTGCTTTCTGATATGGTGCATGGCACTGTAGCTTTCAATGGTAGGAATATGTAGGTGGAATCATCAGCGAGAGTTTTAGTCCATACATCGGTCTACAATGGGACATCAGGTATTTTTGTGAACAAATTGATATGTTGGGGCATGTAAATCTACACAAAATGAGATATTTCAGTGAACAGTTGGTATTTCAAGCTGTTGTTTGCTTCGAGTGCTTGGGATAGAATGTATCCATCACAACCGACTCCTGGAAATTCGCGATGATGTGTGAATCACAGCTACCTACGCTAAAGGCGAACGTAGTATAACCTAGAAACTCAACTTTAAATGTAACATATTTGAAGGGTGAGAAACATAAATAATTGAATTCTGAGTTCAGGGTAGGGGAGTCATTGTCAAGGGTAGGAGCGTGGCTTCCTGAGGGACCCTCTGATCGCACTAGCGGGTCCCACCTTTGGGCTCAGGATGCCTGAGGAGGCGCCACCCCCACAAGACTGCAGGCATCTTCTGCAGGATTTTCATGGCTTTTGCACACGTGGTTTGGCCTCCTTCCATCATTGGAGTGATGGTGCGATTGGCCTCTGGGTGGGAAGGTCACCCTTGACACTTCCTGCCCAGGATTTAATCGGGGAAGACAGGAAGGCGACGGCGTCTCCATCTTGCTCCTTCCCACTCCATTTTATGGTTCTCCCACTTTCCAGTCTGCCTCTGGAAGAGCATTAAATTCCGCACAACTGTTCAGGTTGTGATCTTTCATCAGACACGACTCCAGTTTAACATCTCATCTTGGAAGACTTCTAGCAGTGCAGAACTCAATGCTGCAGTGAAGAGTCAGCTTAAATGATGTGCTGAACTCTATGGAGTACGGCTTAGAAAAAGAATCTTTTTATTTACAGATAAGAGTGCCATCACTGAACCAAGGTTGATACCAAATTAATCATTTGAACTTGAAGCAAATAAATCATTGGGATCCGATAGTTTACATCCCTAGATCTTAGGGGGAAATAGTGATGAATAGCTGAGGCTCTGCGTATTATCTTCCAAAATTCAATGAACCTAAAGGAAAATTAAGCCAGAGAAATAGATGATGATAAATATTTCCCAAAAAAATGAAAGCAGGCATTTAAGGTTTGATTATTGAATGATTTTAGGTGGAAATCCATGCCATCATGGGAAAATACTAAGAAGGTCAGCATTAATCAAGCGGCTCAGTTGAACAGTTGTGAGGTGACACTGTCCCTTTAAAGCACAGTCCTGGCCCTGGGGTGGCTGTGCCTTTAAGGCGCCCACGCTACTGCCTATGGAAATAATAGGCCGACGTATGGAGGCGGCGCGCCTGCGCGCTGGCGTCTTCCGTGATCGCCGCTCTCCCACGACACAGAGCCGGAGCTGAGGGGTGGTAGGAGGCTGTAGTCGGCAGGGGAGACACCTTCACCCTCAACATGTCCTGCAGCCTGCTGCATTTCTGTTCCTTCCAGGATCTCGGGATCGTCCGTGATATCCTCTTCCCTCAAGTGAAGGAGCAATCGAGGAGCGGCGGTAGGTGGAGCCCTGGTTATTTGAGGTGATGTTGAGGGGCTGGGGTGGACACAGACAGGGCCGGGGGCCTGACACTGTATGCGGCGGGGATGATCTGGATGCTGCCTCTCAGTCTCTTTCGGGACATTGAGAAAGGCCTCCGGCGAATGTCACTCGAGTCTGGTAGTAGAAACCCGGGGTTGTCAGCCACGGCACTTGGGCCCAGTCATATTTTCAGTCCGAGATCATAAACTTTGGTTAGGTAGCATCACGTTCAGTTCAAAGCTGTTGGGTAAGATGCAATCAGACACCAGTTAGAGGAGTGGGATCTCACTTAAGATTGGCCTAGTTATTTTCCCCTGAGCTGTTTGACCAATATTTGTCAAGGAAGTAATACTACTAGGTATATTTTATTGTAAATATGGGTAGGGTAACCCACAGGCTATTTATCATCATGAACAGTTGTATAGATACTGCTGGATGTTGACGTTCCCAGTTTAAGCAATGTTTTGATGGAAGCTCTTGGTGCATTATACCGATCTAATGTTATAAATTTGAAATGAGTGCCCAAGGTACGATAGCCACACTTTGTTTGATCTGGTGTTTACCAAAAATAATGAAATTACATTTACCGTTGTAAACAAGGAATTGCAAGTTACACAATTTTGGCGAAAGCAAATGGAGTTTAGATCATGTTACTACTCAGGACATTTATATAACTATTCAAGTTTGTCTTGTTCCTAGATGAGTTATGTAAATTCCATTTGAGATAAGCTGATAGAATAAAGCTATGTTAATAGTGCAAGGTGGCAACTATAACAGCTTATATTTGTATAATGCCTTTAATGTAATGAAATGTCCCAAGATGCTTCTCGAGCATTATAAAGCAAAGTATGACACTGAGCCACCTAAAGAGATGTTAGATCAGATGACGAAAAGTTTGGTCAAAGAGGTAGGTTTTAAGAAGTGTTTTGAAAGAGGAAAGTGATGTGGAGAGGTGGAAAGAATCCCAGAACTTGGAGGCACAGCAAACAATGGTGGAGCAATTATAATTTGGAATGCACAAAAGGCCACAGCTAAAGGAGTGCAGGTATCTGGGAGTGTTTTGGGTGGAGATTACAGAGATACTGAGGGGAGAGGCCATGGAGAGATTTGGAAACAAGAGTGAGAATCACTTCAAATCTACCCTAGATTTAAGGTCTTCTCTAATTTTTCAAATTGATTGTATGGTTATAATGTGCTTATGAACATGTTGTTTGCAATGACTTCAATTCTGAACTTAAGATCACCAATTTGTAACTGGAAGTTTCAGTTGCAATTACAATGTCTGATATCAAAAGGGAAGATGGTGCATCAGCTACTGGAGTCTCCAGGCCTGTAACTAGCTTATTCCAGTTTTTGGGATCAACAGCAATGCACTGACAAAAGCTGACAAATGTTGGTCTTCTGGCATAAATTCCTTTTAAAGACAGTTTACTTTGGTGCCTGATGGAGCATAAAGACCAAACTGGGGCACTGAAGCTGTCTATAGCCTCTTGGCTATTTTGGCATAACTTAATATTTGAAACATGTAAATTAATTATGGAATTTAATAATTTAACCAGTATGAGCTTTGATTTTGTTTTTGTCAGCAGTGGCCAATCTGTGTTTATGCACTTTGGTGCAATTTTGCTGGTATTTATGCTCCATACAAACCACCTCTAATTCTATTTACGTTATGTCTAGCTATTCAAATATCCTTCTAATTCTCACTCATATTTAATTAGCTTGCCCTTAAGTTTTAAAATTGTGCAGGCCAAGAGAAAAATGCCTCCATTGCCTGTGCTGGTTCTCAGAGAGACCTGTTCAGCCCCGTTGCTTTCAGATATTTAAAGCTATTTTGATTCTGCTTCTACTATTGCTAATAGATTATTTAATCTTCTAACAGGCCTCTTCCTCTTTTACCTCTTTATCCTTTTGCTAAATTTCTTCCCTAAGCTTTTCTTATTTATTCACTCATGAGATGTGGGCATTACTGACAAAATTAGAATGCATTTTTCATCCTTAATTCTCTTGAGAAGGTGGTGCTTCGCTGTCCCTTAAACTGCTGCGGTCCGTGTGGTGTAGGTGCTCCCACAGTGCTGTTAAGTAGGGAGTTGCAGGAATTCAACCCAGTGACCATGAAGAAACAGCGATATATGTCCCACGGCAGGATGGTGTATGACTTGAAGGGGGACTCAGAGGTGATGGTGTTGTCATGTGCCTAATGCTCTTGCCCTTCTATGTGATAGAGGTGTGTTTAGGAGATGATGTTGAAAAATGCTTGCCGAATTGTTGCTGTACATCTTGTACGTGGTATGTGCTGTACTCTGGTGGCAGAGGGAGTGAATGTTTCAGATGGTGAATGGAGTGCTGATTAAGTTAACTGTTTTGTTCTGGGTGGTATAAATATCTTGTGTGTTGCTGAGGCGGCACTCATCAAAGCAAGGGAATATTGCATCATACTCCTGACTTGTGCTTTGTAGATGGTGGACAGGCTTTGGGGAGTCAAGAGGTGAGTTACTTGCTGCAGAATTCCCAATCTCTGACCTGCTCTTGCAGCCATTTTTGTGGCTAGTCAATGATAATTTAAATAATTATTTCATCCTGTTATGAATTAAGCCACTAACAGAAGGAAGAGGCTTCATGAATATCTCCATCCTTCGCTGGCATCTATTCAACAATATGGAAAATTGCATGGGTATTGATTTGCACAAAAAGCAGGACAAATCCAACTCAGCCACTCGCTTGACTTAACAACCTCTCTAAATTATGAGCAAAATGATCGACGAAGTCATCAACTGTGTTATCAAATGGCTCTTACACATCAAGAAATTGCTCACTGACAGTTTGGATTCTGCCAGGACCACTGGCTCCAAACCTCATAACGGTGTTTTTCCACACAGATGAGCTGAATTCCAGTGCTGAAATGAGAGTCAATGCATGAAAAGCTAGTTTTTGAATTGGTAATCATGAACCTATTGGATTGTTGTAAAAAGTCAACTCATGTACTAACAGCTTTTATGGAAGGATATCTGCCATGCTCACCCAATTTGGCCCAGGTTCGACTGCAGACCCACCGCAATGTTTCACTTTTCAATGGCCAAGTAAACCACTACCATTACAAAAGGTCAGATTTGGACATGACAAGGCACCTTGTTCAGCTGACTTTGCATTGCTTTTCTCATTTACAGACAAGTCAAGTAAACAGTCTGACATTGTCATACTCAGAATCGTACCTTTCAAGTAATGTCCACATTCCTCCATCATCATCCCTGGTATGTCTTGTCCTACTGGCAGAACAGGCATGCAGATGAAGACACAACAGTGGTATACAGTCTGGAGGGAGGGACCCTGGGACTCCACCACATTGATTCTGGCATCCATGAAGTCTCATGGTGTCAGGTCAAACATGGGCAAGAAAACCTTATGCTGATTATCACCTGCCACCCTCCTTCAGCCGATGAATCAGTACTCCTCTATATTGAACACCACTTGGAAGAAGCACTGAAGTAGAAATGGGGCAGAATGTACTGTTGAATAGTGACTACTAACCAAGCTGGCTGACTCCTGAAGAACATAACTGCTAGACATATCTTGTGGCAGGTAAGAGGGGGAAAAACCCACTTGACCTCATCCTCACCAACCTACCTGTTGCAGGTCTAAATGACAGTTGTGGTCAGAGTGACCACCTCTTGGTCCAAGTGGAGACACAGAATCTTTACACTGAGGGCACTGCACTGTGTATGGCGCTGCTGTCATGCTAAATGGGATAGATTTGGAATAGATCTAGCAGCTCAAAACTAGACATGCATGAGCCACTGTGGGCCATCAGTAGCAAATTTCTTTCATCACAATCTGTAATCCCATGGCCCGACATATCTCACAATCTGCCATTACCATTGAGCCAGATGACCAACCTGGCTAAGTAGGGAGTGTAGAAGAGTATGCCAGCAATGACATCACCAGGAGCACCTGAAAATGAGGTGCTAATGTGGTGAAGATACAACATAAGATAACTTCCATGCTAAACAGTAAAAGCAACATAATGCAGATAGTTAAGTGGTCCCACAAGCAGCGGATCAGATCAAAGCTCTATAGTCCAGCCAGATCCAGTTTTGAATGATGGTTGACAATTAATTAACTTAATGGTGGAGGAGGTTCCAAAAATATCCCCATCCTCATTAAAGGGAGAACCCAGAAAATCAGTGCAAATGATAAGGATGAAGTGTTTGCAATACCTTCATCCAGAAGGACCATGTTGGCTTCTTCCTGAGGATTGAGGAATCTAGAGCATGGGGCACAGTCTCAGGATAAGGGGGTGATCATTTAGGACTGAGATGAGAAATTTATTCAATCAGTTGTGAATCTTTGAAATTTTCTATCCCAGCCGGTTGTGAATACTCCATCATCCGCTATATTAAATGCTAGGATAGACAGATTATTGGTGTCTCAGGAAACCGAAGGATTTAAAAAATTCATTATTTTTCATTCATGGAATGCGGGTGTCACTGGCTAGGCCAGCATTTATTGCTTATCCTTAATTGCCCTTGAGAAGGTGGTGGTGAGCTGCCTTCTTGAACCGCTGCAGTCCCTGTGGTGTAGGTACACACGGTGCTGTTAGGGAGGGAGTTCCAGGATTTTGACCCAGCGACAGCAAAGGAACGGTGATGTATTTCCAAGTCAGGATGGTGATTGACTTGGAGGGGAACTTCCAGGTTCCCATATGTCTGCTGCTCTTGTCCTTCTAGATGGTCATGGTTGTGGGTTTGGAAGGTGCTGTCTTAAGTAGTTATGTGAGTTCCTGCATTTCACCTTGTAGATGGTACACACTGCCTCTGTACGTCAGTGGTGGAGGGAGTGAATTTTTGTGGATGGGGGTGTCAGTCAAGTGGGCTGCTTTGTCCTGGATGGTGTCAAGCTTCTTGAGTGTTGTGGGAGCTGCACTCATCCAGGTAAGCGGGGAGTATTCCATACACACTGCTGGCTTGTGCCTTGTAGATGGTGGACAGGCTTTGGGGAGTCAGGAGCTGAGTTACTCACTGCAGGATTCCTGGCCTCTGACCTGCGCCTGTAGCCACAGTATTTATATGGATAGTCCAGTTCAGTTTCTGGTCATGTGGGGAGTGAGGGGGAAAGTGGAGTTGAAGCCCAAGACCAATCAAGGTACATTGAATGGTGGAGCAGACTCGATGGGCTGTACAATATACTCCTCCTATCTCTTGTGTTCTTGTTCTAGGTCTCCAGCATCACAGATGTCAGTCTTCAGCCAATTTGGTTGACTCTGTGATATCAAGAAATGACTGACTGCAATGGTTACAGCAAAGGCAGTGGGCCCTGACAACATCGCAACTGTAGTGCTGAAGGCTTGTGCTCCAGAACTAGCTGCATCCTTAACCAAGCCATTGCAGTACATCTATGACATTGGCATCCACCTGACAATGTGGAAAATTGCCACAAAGCAGGACAAACCTGATCCAGCCAATTACTGTTCCGTCAGTCTACTCTCAATCATCAACAATTATGCAGCAATAACCTGCTTACCAGTGCTCAGTTTGGGTTCTGCCCGGGCCATGTGGCTTCAGACCTCATTACAGCCAAAGAGCTGAGGCTGAGGTGAGATAAGAGTTGCTGCCCTTGACATCAAGGCAGCATTTGACAGTGTGTGGTATCAAGGAGCCCCCAGCAAAATTGGAGTCAGTGGAAATCGTGGGTAAAGCTCTTCATTGGTTGGAGTCATATCTATCACAAAGGAAAATGGGTGTGGTTGTTGGAGGCCAATTATCTCAGCCCCAGTACATCACTGCAATTGTTCCTCAGGATCATGTCCTAGGCCCAATCATATTTAGCTGCCTCATCAATGACCTTCCCTCCATCATAAGGTCAGAAATGGGGATGCTCACTGATGTTTTGCACAGTGTTTGATATCATGCACAACTCTGCAAATACTGAAGCAGTCCCTGCCTGCATGTAACAAAACTTGGCCAACATCCAGGTTTGGGCTGGTAAGTGACAAGTAACATTGACACCCACAAGTGCCAGAGAAGCTGAAAGAAGAAAAGTGCCAGGCAATGAACATTTCCAATAAGAGAGAATCTAACCATTTCTAATACTATTGTTGAACCCCACCCCCTTCCCACAACCATCAGCATCCTGGGAATTACCATTGACCAGACTCTAACTGGACCAGCTACATAATTACTGTGGTTACAGCAGCAGGTCAGAGGCTGGAAATTCTGTGGCATGTCACTCACCTCCTGGCTCCCAAAGCCTCCACCATTTACAAGGCACAATTCAGGATTGTGATGGAATAGGCTTCACTTGCCTGGATGAGTGCAGCTTCGACAACACTCAGAAGATCAACACCATCCAGGACAAAGCAGCCCACTTGATTGGCAACCTATCCACCATCTTACATGTTCACTTCCTCCACTACCACACAGACTTTACAAGATGCACTACAACTTGCCAAGCCTCCAGCATCTTGAAAACCCACAACCTCTGCCATCTAGAAGGACAAGGGCAGGCAATGCATAGGAACACTACCACCTGCAAATTCTATTTCAAGCCTTGCACCATCTTGACCTGGAAATATATTGCTGTTCCTTCACTACCACTGAGCAAATATCCTGGAACTCCCTTTTTTAACAAATTTTCTTTAGAAATTTGGGTGTATCTACACAAGAACCCTCTTGTGGTTCATTAAGGTGCCTCATCACGACTTTCCCAAGGGCATTTAGGATGGGCAATAATGCTGGCTTTGCCAGCAAAGTTCACAACTTGCGCAATTTTTAAAAAAAAATTATTTTACAAGGCCATCAGCTTGTTTTTTCTATGGATCTTTTACTACTGCCAAGAGTGGTGCCATTTATCCCCCCTCTAACTTCCATAGTCATAATGCATATCTACTGAGTGGAGGGGTGAACATACCTCTTATCCACCACCACCCCCCACCCCCACCCCCGTCGAGCTTTTTGTTTGAGGATTTTCTCGAGGGCTACTTTTTGGTTTTCAGGGGCCCCTTGAAGGTAAAGCCTCCATGAAAGGATATTAAAGAAATGAGAGACTGAGTGCTGGGAAGGTGGCCAAGAATTCAACAACAATTAAACAGTTTTCTTTCATTCACCACACAAACACACTTCTACAGCAGACATTTAAAGAAAAACCTAAGGGAAACATAGAAAAACTGGATTTCCCCCACAATACTTTTTCTTCCTCCACCCTGATCTCTCTACTTTAAACTTTACTCAGAAAATAATTTATTAGATAAATATGAAAGAGGAAGAAAGCCATTGGAAAGGATTTAATAATTTTCCTCTATTGTTTGACTATTGTTGTTCCAGCAGTAGTTTGTGAACTTGAAAGCTAGGCCCAGGTGAAGGGTTTTAGAAGGAAAAATAAAGATTAAAAACAGTTGGGAGATCCCATACGTACCAAAGCTGTAAATGTCAAAATGAACAATGTTGCTTGTTGCCCACGTACTTTTTCTTTTGCTGTGAGAGGCTTCCTTCTCCCAATCCGCCATCTCCTTGCTCACGCTCTCTTGCGATCTTTCTTACATTCCCTTTCTCCCTCACAAGCTAACACAGCCGGAGCTGCTTTACCTGAACTGGATCCGCCACCATTTTGACCTCCCTCTCTCCGCCGGATCCGTTGATGGTGGTGCCGACATCCCAATTTTCTTCTTTTCCTTTTTATATTGAACTAGGATTGTTGTTGCAACTGAACTAGGATTGTTGTTGCAACTGAACTAGGATTGTTGTTGCAACTGAAGAGGGGCAGGCTACTGTGTTCCACCACAAATCACATTAACATGCTGTGCCTTAAGGCTTCCCGAGAGGACTAGAATTGAAATGCCTGTGGTTCAGATGATCAGCAATGCCTTGGACTGCACTTTGGTATTGTCAACTGCTAGCAGATTTTTTTTTTGAATTGCAGAACTGAATAGGCTAGTACTTTTAGGTAACCAAGCAAAAGAACAGGAAGGGATTTTTGACTTTTTATTCATTCATGGGACGTGGGCATCGCTGGTTAGGCCAGCATTTATTGCACATCCCTAATTGACCTTGTTCAGAGGGCATTTAAGAGTCAATCATGTTGCTGTGGATCTGGAGTCACATGCAGGCCTGGTAAGGGCAGTAGATTTCCTTCCCTAAAGGGCATTAGTGAACCAGAAGGGTTTTTATGACAATTGACAGATTTTTAAAATTTAATTCAAATTCCACGATCTGGTGCTAATGGCATGTGGGAAACATAAGCATGTGCTCATTTCACTGCTGCAGAATATAGAACTCTCAGGCACTGTCCCATTGATTATTTATGTTTTAAGTACCACTGAATTAATTCTCTGAGACAGAGGATTGTGGTTTCAAACTCCACATCTAGGGTCTAGGTTTTCCAATGGTAAAGCCAACCAAGACTCATTCATTTTAGTGTGTTGCCATAAGGTTTATAATCCAAAAATTTAGGCAACAGTATCTTCAGTGACTATTTCAACTATTTAATAGTGTAGTTACATTAGAAATGTTTGTACAAAGTGTTTTTGGCTTTTTAACAACAGAAAATTTGTGGTCAGTAAATCTGGTGCAAAGGGACTAACTCACTCCAGGTTCAGGCTGCATTTATAGAGTAAGAACAATGTCAGTGCAACATGAAACCATATTGTCCCATTGTTGCTACAGTTATAACAATGCTCACTAACTCTTCCATCATTACAAAGCAACACAGTCATGCTGATGAAATGTGTGTTGCTTATTGAAACCGTTGTAGATATGTAAGTAATGCTTTGATTATTCTTTCTGTTACAGATAAAGAACACAACTGGGAAGATGAAGATTGGGGAGCATGGGAAGATGGTGAATTGAAAGAAACTGTACGCCTAAACTGTCAATTTTTTTTCGCTTTGTTTTAAATTGTTAATTGACATCTGATTGTGTTTTGTGGGATTGGTAAGCACCAATTTATTTCATTAAGGAGCTGGTTGTACATTAATGGTCATGGACCTGATGGGGCCAGTTATTCCTGGAGTTCCACGGAGATCAGTCTAAAAAATATTGCTCTTTACCATGGTATCAGTGATCTGGGTGAGGGCATCAGAGAATCCATCGAAATTTGCAGATGTTATGAAGATACAGAGTGGTTGCAGCATAGGAGGAGGCCATTTGGCATGTCATGTCTGTTGGCTGCCTGCAAGAGCAACTCATCTAGTCCCACTCCCCCACCTGCCTCCGCCAAACTCTCAGGCAGTGCATTCCAGATCCTAACCACTTGCTGTATAAATAAAAGTTTTTCCTCATGTTGCCGTTGTTCATATGGCCAATCATCTTAAATAAGTGTTCTTTGGTTCTGGATCCTTCCACCAATGAGAACAGTTTTTTCCTACTCTGCCCAAACCCATCATAATTTTGAACACCTCTATCAAATCTCTTATTCTGCTACATAGAGAACAGCACCAGCATCTCCAACCTATCCACATGACTTAAGCTCCTCACGCCTGGAGCCATTCTCGCATGTTTTTTCTGCATCCTCTCTAATGCCTTCACGTTCTTCCTGGGAAGTGGCAGCATAGTGGTATTGTCACTGGACTAATATTCCAGAGTCCCATGGTACTGGTCTGGGGACCCAGATTCAAATCCCACCATGGCAAATGGTGAAATTTGATTTCAATAAAAATCTGGAATCAAAAGTCTGATGCCCACGAAACCATTGCCGATTGTTGTAAAAACCCATCTGGCTCACTAATGTCCTATAGGGAAGGAAACCTGCTGTTCGTACCTGGTCTGGCCTGCATGTGACTGTAGACCCACAGCAATGTGGTTGACTCTTAAATCTCTCTGAACAAGGGCAATTAAGGATGGGCAATAAATGCTGGCTTAGCCAGCGACTCCCACATCCCATGAACGAATAAAAAAAAAAATTCCTAAAGTGTGCCCAGAGCTGGATGTACTACTCCAAGCTGAATCAGTGTTTTATGCAGATTTGTCCTAATTTCCTTGTTTGTGTGCCCTATGCCCCTATTTATAAAGTCCACAATGTTGTATGGCTTATTAACCACTCGTTTGTGGACATATCTCCAGGTTCCTCTGCCCCTGCATCCTTTTTAGAATTGTACCCTTTAATTTATATTGCTCCTTTTCTCTCTCCCTCCCAAAATCTATCACTTCATACTCCTCTGCATTAAATTTCCTGTCCACCATTCCACCAGGCTATGATGTCCTCTTGAAGTTTATTGCTATCCTCCTAACAGTTCACAACACTCACTTGATTTTTGTCTCAACTTATTGTTTCTGAAAACTTTTCCACCACTGAAGTTAAACTGATTGGCCTGTAGTTGTTGGTTTTATCTTTGCACCTTTTTCTAAAATAGGGGATAACATTTGTATATGTGCAGACAGACCAGGCCATAGTTGAAATAAAGAGCTGCGGTCAGACTGTGGTGCTTTCAGGGGGTATGTGTGGACTAATATTTGGCAGATGTGTTAAAAAAAGAATGCAGCATTGTAAGCATATGAGGGAGACCCCATATTAATTGTCTGATGACAGTACCGTTCCTAAAGTGATTTTATTGATTTGGAATAAGCAGAATAAATACAGAGAATAAACAAAACAGCATCACCTCTGGGTGGAGATGCAATACCTGCCTCTTACTTCAATTCTCCACAATGAGTTCTTATAAGAACATATTGGCCATTTGGCTAGTTGAGCCTGCTCCGCCATTCAGTAAGATCATGGCTGATCTGATTGTGACCTTCACTTCACTTTCCTGCCTAACCCCCATAACCCTGAACTCCCTTGTCAATCAAAAATATGTATAGCTCAACATTTAATATATTCAAAGACCACTGCTCATTGGGAGGAGAATTCCAAACAGGAATGACCTGCTGAAAGAAGAATTTCCTCCTCATCTCCAACTCTATTTTTCATCACTTATATTTTCTATCACTTCCTGCGTTGTCATTTGATCATCCTGTGGTCCAAGTTCTGTGCCTCCGCTAACCTGTCTCATATTGTTCACTCCATCTGAAAATACACTTGATTAGTATGTAAACTGACCTTTGGATTTTGTAAAGATTGTAATCTCATCATCTCCCTTGCTTCCATTGATCAGTAGCCCTCAATTTGTGATCAAATGGTAAACAGCCCACACAATATGATCAAACAGGAATACAGAAAATGCTGGAAATGCTCAAGACCAGGTAGCATCGGTAAGGAGAGAACTAGAGTTAATGTTTCAAGTCAATGGCCTTGTATTGGAACTGGAAAAATTTAGAGTTTTATTCTGTTTTGACCAAGTACTGAGGCAGAGGTGGGAGGAATGCAGGGGAAATAAGATAACAAAAAGGGTGTTGGTGCAAGATGAAAGGAGATGGTAATGGGGACAAGTAAAGATCAATCTTGAGAACTAAATCTGAATAATGGAATCATCACCAACTGCTGCTGTCCAAACAAAAAGGGAGCAGAGGTTATGATCTGTAATTGTAGAACTCAGTGTTAACTCTGAAAGACTGTAAAGTGCCAATTCGAAATCTGAGGTGCTGTTCCCTGATCTTGCTTTGACCATCATTGGAACAATGTAGGAAGAGGAGGGCAGGGATCAGAGTGTGAATGCAGCTAACAATGACAAGCAACTGAAAGCTTGGGGTTATCTTTGTGGACTGAATTAAACTGTTCTGAAGTGGTCACCCAATCTGTGTTTGGTTTCCCCAACATAGTGGAGAGCACATTGTGAACAGTGAAAGCTGCACACCAAATTGAAAGAAGTACAAGTAAACTGTTGTTTCACCTGGAAGGTAAAAGGGCAACTGTTGCATCTCCTGTGCTTGCATGAGATGGGGAGGGACTGTTGAGATGATTGAAGAATGGAGCAGGGTGTCACAGAGAAGGAGCCCTTCAGATTGCTGAAATAGGAGAGGACATAAAGATATGTTTATTGGCAGTGTTGTGCAGGAGGTGGCAGAAATAAGTGAGGAGGGTGGGATGGATACTGAGTATGAGGGAAATTTAATCATGGTTCTGGAAAGGAGGGTAAGGAGTGAAAGCAAAAATGCAGGAAGTGGAATGGACATGATTTTTGCCTGACCTGCTGAGTATTTCTAGCCTTTTCTGTTTTTTTTATTTTTGATTTGCAGCATCTGCAGAATTTTGCTTTTATGTGATCAAACAGGTTTCAGTTTACTGTTGCAACCCCCAAAACTTATTCTACCTTAATGTTGTGACATTCAAAATTTATTAACTTTCATAAGAAAGAATTTTTTGCCTTATGTAGTGCTTTTCTTGACCTCAGGGCAACCCAAGGTGTTTTATAGCCAATGAAGTACTTTTGAAGTGTAATCACAGTTTTAATGTAATATCTGAATTCTACCATTACCACACTGCCTGCTTTTAAGCTAATGCTTGAAAATATCTTGCTTCCTTACAATGTCAAGTTTGTACGCAACATGCAGGTTTGCATGCTTAAGGCTGTTGAGTGATTGAAAGATCTTGGGGGTGGGGATGGGGATGGTGTTGGTGTATGATTTACTGAAGATCTGTGACCAATGTTGCAAAGTTATAGTGTTAGCAAATAGGTTATTAGTATATATTGCTAGGATAATTCGATATAAAATAAGAAATACTATCCTTATCATATACAAGACTTTGTCCAATTTTGGTCCCCTCATGTTTTTGGGGATATCGAGACCTGGAAAAGGGATCAGTGGATGGATGGTTCAGTATCCCACTTGATTGGTTCCTAGTATAAGAGCCATTGGCTGTCTGGACAGGCTTAGATAACTGGAAATATTATTGAGATTTCACACATAATGAAGGAATTAAATTCTCTTCAAAGATTTTTTTTTTGAACACTTGCTGTGAATCTACTGCATGCACTACCAACTTAAAGGTCTGTGATTCTCTGTGAAAAGAGTTATGCCGTATAATATAGCTGTATGCTTTTGTAACTTATACTTACACTCCCTAGTCTTTGCTAACTCTCAATTTCTGAAGTCAAGCTTCAGAAAATGTTAGTAGCCCATAAATCATCATATTTGACTTGTGACTTTTATCTGAACATTTCATCTTCCATTAAGAATTTGTCAAGTTTACTTTTTGGCTGCTAATCCTATTGACTTTTCAGTTTGTTCAATGGTGACTTCAAATAGAAATACTTCCTGCCACCTCTTTATATGTTTTATAGATATGACTTGTCACATCATCCCCATTCTCTCTGAAATGAGTTTTCAAATGCCCTGCATGCATTCCAAACCATTAGATCCTACCCTCATAAATTAAAGCCTTCAGCTTGGATATCATCCTGGCCATTTTCCAATGAACCGTCTCCAAACCTCCACCATCTGTGGGCACCAAAACAGAACACAGTGTAACTTGCTGTTAATTGCAGCCAGAAAATGAGACACTGCTTTCTAGCGTAAAAGATGGAGTAAGTATGGATGCTAGTGACTTATAGCCATCCTTGTGCCAAACCCACATTTTTTTGATCATTCATACCAATTTTAAGAAATCTTTGACCTGACTATCTGCTGCTCATCAATGTAGCCCTGCCCTTCTCCTGAAAGCATTTACAATGCAAATTGTTTACACAGGCTCCAAATGTGTAAATTTTCATTTTAGTTTCTATGCACATGAGCCTTTGAATTTGTAATTCTTGAGAATTAGTTGTAAATATAATAGTTTGGTGGCACAAGAAATGTGAAGAGTTAACTGTCTGTAAAGGTTTTTTAAATTCAAGATGGTCAGGCCAGAATAAAAGTAAAATACTGTGGATGCTAGAAATCTGAAATAAAAACAGAAAATGCTGGAAAAACTCAGCAGGTCTAGTAGTATCCATGGGGAGAGAAATAGAGTTAATGTTTCAAGTCCGATATGACTCCTTCGGAACTACTGGACTCAAAATGTTAACTCTGTCTCCCCATGGATGCTGCCAGACCTGCTGATTTTTCCCAGCATTTTCTGTTTTTACTTATGATCAGGCCAGATATCCTTTCATAATGGGAAACAATTCTTACCCACTTCCTCCTCAACATATAAGCATGCCCATAATTTACATATGTTGCAGCAACTCGGGTGAAAACAGATAAGTGGTTAAATGTGGAAATGCAGAAGTTGCTATTTGAAATGCGCTACTCTTCACAAAAACAGTTTCTTGCCAACTGGCTTGCCATTGAAATGCGTTGAACACCATGAAGTTATGTATTTGTGTGGTGTGATGTGTAATCCAAGTTTTTTGGGACAAGTGTGGGAGCGTATGTGAACCGTCATCTAATCAGATGACTTGTTGAATATTCAATTGGGTGCGCTGACTCTGGTTTCAAAGCTTTTTTTTGAGTCAGACATTAACTAAAAGGGAAACTAAAATTTCAGGTTTCTGGAGAAACTGAAACTGATTGAAACCAAACAAAGGCACAGCCATCTGAGTTCAGATCGCAGTGCAGCGCAGGCAGGCAGGGGAGAGAATGTTGAGGTGCAGTTGATAAGAGAAAACACGAAGGCTGGATCAGTGAATGCAGATGAGGGAGCAATGCGGTTGCTTCTGTTTCAGTGATTTTAAAGGAACTGATTGACCAGAACTGGCTCTTAAGTACCAAGGGTAGTCACTGAGGGCTCGGATAAAGATAACACTCGTGGATCCATGCTCTCAAGACTGCTGTGAGCAGAGCTGGGGAGGTATATGAAAAGGAAAAGGATTAGATAGGACAAATGTAGGCTTGTTACAGATGGGCACTGAAGATTTTATAGTGGAGAACAGGGAAATGGTGGAGAAACTAAACAGTTACATTGCGTCTGATTTCACAGAAGAAACAACAGAAAATCTCCCAGAAATGCTAGGCAACTGAGGAGCTAAAAGAAATTAATTTTAGTGAAGAGGTAGTACTCAAGGTTAACTGGATTGAAGGTGACCAGATGAGTTTCATCCCAGAGTGTTGAAGGGGCTGGAGAGATAGTGGATGCACTAGTGGTTATCTTTCAAAATTCTTTACATCCTGGGAAGGTTGCTGTGGACTGGAAAGTAGCCAATGTAATCCCCTATTTAAGAAGGGAGGAAGAGGGAGAATGGAGAACTACAGACCTGTTAGATTGACATCAGTAGTAGGGAAAATGTTAGAATTTATTATTAAGGTTGTGATAACTGGACATTAAGAAAGGAATGGTAAAATTGGGCAGAGTCAATGTGGATTTATGAAAGGGAAATCATGTTTGGCAAACTTATTGGAGTTTTTTAAGGATGTTACTTATAGCATAGATAAAGGAGAACCAGTGGGTGTGGTGTTTTTGGATTTTCAGAAGGCTTTTAAAAAGGTCCCACACAGGTTAATAAATAAAATTAGAGCGGATGGGATTGGGGAAAACATATGGATTAAGATTTGGTTATCAGACAGAGCAGAGAGTAGAAATAAACGGATCATTCTCAGGGTGGCAAACAGTTACTAGTGGGGTACTACAAGAATCCATGCTAGGTCCACAGCTGTTCACGACCTATATAAATGATTTGGATGTGGGGACCAATTTTAATATTTCCAAATTTGCTGATGACACCAAACTGGGTGGGAACTTAAGTTGTGAGAAGGATGCAGGGAGGCTTCAAGAGGACTTGGATAGGCTAAGTGAATGGGCTAGAACATGGCAGATGGGATATAATATTGAATAAGTGTGAAGTTATTCACTTTGTTAGAAAAAACAAGAAGGCATTGTATTTCGTAAGTGTGAGAGGTTGGGAAGTGTGGGTGTCCAAAGGGACCTGGTTGCCCATGTTCATGAGTCACTAAAAGCTAGCATGCAAGTGCAGCAAGCAATTAGGAAGGCACATGGAATGTTGGCTTTCATCATGAGGGGATTTGATTGCAGGAGTAAGAATGTCTTGCTGCAGCTATATAGAGCCCTGGTGAAACCTCACCTGGAGTATTGTGCACAGTTTTGGTCCCCTTATCTAAGGAAGGATGTACTTGCCATAGAAGGAGTGCAACAGATGTTCACCAGATTAATCCCTGGGATGACAAGATTGCCTTATGAGGGGAGATTGAGGAAACTGAGCCTTTATCCTCTAGAGTTTTGAAGAATGAGAGGTGATCTCATTGAAACTTACAAAATCCTTACAGGGCGTGACAGGGTGGATATAGATAAGATGTTTCCCCGACTGGCGAGTCTAAAACCAGGGGACATAATCTCAGGATAAAGGGTAGGCTATTTAAGACTGAGATGAGGAGGAATTCTTCACTCGGAGGGTGGTGAACCTTTGGAATTCCCTACTCCAGAGTGCTGTGGAAGCTCAAACGCTCAAGACAGAAATCGATACATTTCTAGAGACCAATGACATCAAAGGATATGGAGTTGGTGCAGGAAAGTGGCACTGAGGTTGATGATCAGCCATGATCAAATTGAATGGCGGAGCAGGCTCAACAGGCCAAATGGTCTACCGCTGTTCCTATGTTCTGGAGAAGTGCACCATTTTGTTGAAGATTGTACCTGTGGAATTCAGGTTGATTAGGAACTGCTGTTGGATGAGAATCAGTGGCTAAATCTTTGAAGAAAATGAGATGAAATTCTACCTGAGGAAGAACAAGAGTCTTAAAGGAATTTTTGGCTGAATTAATACCTTATATGCTGAGTAGACTGACTGGTAAATCTGTGCGATTCACCTTTGTACCTGCTATGTAATGTATAATTTGTGATATATATATTGACTGTGATTTGTCAATTCATGTTTAGTTTATGTTAATTTTGGTTTGATTGTTAAAGCTAAAGTTATGAAAAGTGAAACCTAGTCCATTGGTTTTCTTCTTGGGTTGTTCAGTAAATTTGGTTCCTTTGGCCGTTGGTCTCTACAGAGATCATTACAGTGGTAGGTATGAACTAAACTCACGCAAGAGAGTTAAACCTGATTCATTTGAATCCATGTACCTTTTTAGCACCATACTGCTAGTCAACTTCTCATGGTTAATTTTCAATGCCAGAAAAACGTGGAGTTTAATTCCTTCAAATTTTAATTGTTGGTGAAGATTTTAAAGGAACAAAATTTAACTTATTTACTTTTTTTTCTGTTACTCTCTTCTCTCTCAGTCCAACCTTGCTTCCTTTTCTTTATTTCTCTTTCTGTATCGGATTTGACATCGTATAACTAAGAATGGATGAATTCAGTATTTCCTGCTTGGCCCTTGTGCTGTTAATTTCGCAATCCTTTTGATCTGACTTTTTAAAGAGATACACAGTTGCTTGCCCTGTTCACTTGGGTTCCAGATGCTTGTTTGCATTGTTGACATTATCAGCTCCTGAACATTTAGCTCAAAAAATTTTTTAAATCTTGAAAACCTAAATGTGCAAGAGCAAGTCTTAACTAATGGCAAACCCCAGTAGATTTCCTGCTACAGCTGTTTATGATCCTATGTCTGTTTTTTAAATAAAAGTCAGCAGCAGAGAGAGTAAAAGTTAGCAAACGATCTTCATATTTGCAGCCTAATATGTTGAGGAAATGAGTAAGATTGCAATCTGAAATCTTAGTTTGGAGTCGTGCTCATTGATACATAGCATAGGTATCTCAAGCCATAAACATATAATATATACATGCACATACAAATTTTTAGGCTATGTTTCTTAATGTTGGGCTGTACATGATGACAGATTTTAATGTTGGTGGATTTGCCCTAAATTCAATGAGGCAACAGTGTGAAGAGCTCTATTCAAATCCCCAAGCCCACAAGATTCAAACAGAACAAACAAAAAAAACAAGGAAAACACACTAGGAAGTAATAAATTTAAATGAGGCTGAATTGTTAGGTTCTGAAGGTTCTACTGCTGTAACATTTCTCTTTTCAGCTTTTCCTATTTGACTAAGCTGCTCTGACATTCAGTCAGCTTCTCCTGCCTCTTCCTGAATAATGTCTTTGTATTATCCAGAAAATGAAAACAATTTGACACTTATTTAGTGTCAGTCTGCTCTACTATTCTGCCACTTTTGTTCTCCAATCCACCTGCCACCCCCACTGTACTCTTTCTGAGCTAACTCCTGTCCTCAGTTGTTTCATCTGAATCAATTTGAGTGATTTCACACTGGTCACTCCCCACAAGCACATAAATCCTATTGATCAATCATAATGGCACTGCTTCAGCAAGTTGATTAGCAGCCAATCCATTGATAACAAAATCCATCTGTGAGCTTCTCAGCTCTAATGACCTTAGCCACATGGCAGTACAACCAAATTATTGTTATTGTTCCATCATCATTGTATAATTGAGATCCTTCTTAAATGTATTTTGCAATCGATTTCTGATCCTGCTATGTACTTTAACAATGTAATTTGTAGTTGCTTGCAAGATACTTTTATCAACTACAATGCCTGCCTAAAATGTTGCTGCTCATTTGGCCTGAAGCTGAATTCACTGATTTTTCTTCTTGGACACTGCAGTTATCATTTCAGACTATAAAGGGCAACTATTTTGAAACTGTTTAAAACTTTTGTTTTCTGCTGTGGTGCTGGAAATGTATTTACTTTTAGTTCTGAAATGTGTTACAGAGGGAGGATAATTCCACAAGTAAGGCTCCCACATTGTCATGGCTTCAGGAATGTGTGATCTCACTGTCACCAACGAATGACCTTATGGTGATAACAAAAGATCAGAAAGCTGTCTTTCTAGTGCGTAAGTATTAGTCCTTTTGCGAGTTTTTGTGTTTGCATACGATTAATGTTTAAAACAAAACTCCTTTTTTTCTGTGTTACGGAAACTAGACTTGCCTTGGTGCTGAGAGCGAAGGTTGAGAGCTCTGCCCTTACGAACCTTGGACTTTCCATTCATACGCAGACTGGGAGCAGGCTGCATATGCGCAATTCAGCAGATCTGCATCTTTAAGTTCTTTGGGCCAAGGACTGGCCCAGGTGACCCAGAGTGGAGTGCCAAGGAAGACTAGGGTCCCAAAGGGGGAAGGGGACACAGAGAGGTCCCAAAAGAAGTGTTCCAGAGAAGGGACAAGGACAGGAGAAGGTCCCAGTTCAGTTAAAAAGAGAGGAACAGAGAAATAGACTCCAAACAGGAAGAGGGCTGTAGAAAGCAGGCTTTAATTAAAGAAGGTAGCCTCAGGTTAGTGACTTCGTGCTGTGGGCAGTTGGGGCAAAGGTACCCCTTTGGAGGAATAGTGTTCTGCTCGCCGCAGCCAAAGGTCTGAAGTTGTGTTTGTGAGTTGGTGCTTGAGTGCATATTCGGGGAATCCAGGGGAATGGAATCTCGGAAAACTAGATTGAAACCCTGTGAAGTGGGCCGTTGTTGATGCTGTGTGAGTTGGAGCAGCTCTTGGAGAGAATTCACAGGTTAGGCCCTCAAAGGTGAAGACTGGAGTCCCTTGTGAGAGAGACAGAGTTTCAGTGAGATTGGTTTATTCACAATGTTACTGATGTGTGGGTGCAGAGAAATCCGTGGACTCTGTTTTGGTCACATCTGCCATTTATTGTGCACAATGGTATGTTCAACCACAGTTGGCCTGTTAATTCACATGTACTTCATTTTTACCCTGAACTTAGAGTATAAGATGGAAATCGTAAATTGTTTAATTTTTCTAATCTTGTATAGTAAAGTTTATTTTTGTTTGTTCAAAACCTGTGGAATCTCATTGATTTATTCACTGAGCAAGTGTATTGAATCTCAAACTTTGTGTACTTTAAACAAACGATATTGGTCCCTAATCGGATCTTACAAATAACTAGGGCATCTGGTGAAGGATCACAAGATCTGACTTATAAGTTTTCTTGTGTTGGAATAATTCAAAAGCAAAATACTGCAGATGCTGGAAATTGGAAATAAAAACAGAAAATGCTAGAAATACTCAGTGAGCCAGGCAACATGTGTGGAGAGAGAAAAACAGTCAGCATGTCACAGACCTTTCCTTTTGTTTTCTCCCCGCCACCTTCTAGCTTTCTCTGCCTCTGCCACGCTGAAAACCTGTTTCTTCAGAACTGAGAAGTTAGGGTGTAAGGCTATTGATCTTAGACCTTAACTCTGTTTCTCTGTCCACAGATGTGCCTTACCTGCTGAGTTTTTCCAACATTTTCTGTTTTTAATTATTATATAATTCAACATCTGTTTGAAGATGCTGTAAATTTTTAATGAGTTGTGAAGCACAGCTTATAAATTTAAACCTTAGACTATTTCTGGAAGATAGTTGTTTCTAATTTATGAATTTTCTTTTTTTTTTTAATAAATTTGTAGCAAAATGGAAGCCTAATGAAAAGGGTAAAGATGAAATGCAGTATTGTGTTACTTGGAGTGGTATCCTGAACGTTGAAGAAGGGTATGTATCTTTTGGTAAGAGTTCTGGAGTTAATTGTGGTATCAGGGTATTCATTTGCCTGCAATCAAAGAATTGTGTGAATCTTTGAAAGAAATTTATGTGTAATAACTCTTGGGCCGATATGGCTTCTCATTCAGTTGCCAATAAAATGTTCATATGTGAAAATGAGGATTCATTGGATTTTGTGCCAATGTGCTGTGCCGCAGAATTGTGAATCACTTAATTTGCATTATGATTTCCTGCATGCAAATACTTGATCTTAAGGTGCCATAGGAGAGGAGGTGAAATGCAGATGCTTTGGAGACTAAATCACCCTCTGCTGCTATCACACACTTAGGCCTCTGCTGCTCAAGTACATCTTATGACTTCATATAAGAGTTGTAACTATCTTTTCTCGCTGCAGAAGAAGAGAGCATCTTTACCTGCTTGCATCTGTAATGGAATGATTTGTGAGCAAGGGAGAAAGTAAAATCACAGGGTGGCTTGGAGAGAAACTTCATACTTGTTGTCACCGAAGTTCACTTTTTAGAATTATTTATTGGTACTTGTGGGGATCTAAATGATGTTGTATGCTGTAGAATACATACAATAATGAATTCACTTATTTTGAAAGCCTGCAATTTACAGTCCACACTAATTGTGACTTTCATATTGGAAGAAGAACTATAAATTGTGATCACTTGGTATTGATTTGATTTTTGTCTGTGGATGGTTATTAATTTTGAACCCGTTTCCTTCAAAAGTTATTGCATCTTAATTATAATTTTAAAATCTAATAACCTTTATAGTTTGGTTCAATTTCAGTATGCCACATAATTAATGGGCAACCACACTGCTGCACATAAGAACCAATGGGTTTTAGCGATTACCATCTGGCTACTGATCTAATAGATACGGGTACTAGCTTGGGCTGAATCTTACAAACTTTGTTTCTGATGTAGTGTAGGGACCCTAAATGGGTTGGCATTCTAACTCTGCGAGTAGTATGCTTTCGGATGAATATTGTGGGATCAGCCAATTATGAGGACTCCTCCAGGATTGGCATCCAATTCGGAACAGGGGACATGAGGCCCCCTGAGGGTCAGAAGCCTGATTCAAGATGGAGTATTTAAAGGGACACCAACAGCACTCAGTGGTAGAACTGCATTTTGGACAGCAAAGCTGCAGAAACAAAAGAAGGAGAAAGATGGATGGCAGAAGGAGAAGAGCAGCCCCACGATTTGTGGGTGCAGCACATGAGGTGACGTTGAAAGCTGTGAGGCCATGGAGAAACATCTTTTTTCAGAGAATGGCAGAAAGAGGCCAGGCAGTCTTTCAAAACAGGGTTGGCTGGAGCTCAGAGGAGTGAGCAGTCAAGTGTGGTGTGGAGGTTGTGGATCCAGTGCAGGAAATGTGTGTGTGATTTCTTGCGGTCTGGCAAGGTGAGTAGTATGCGAGTGTCGAATGGCAGCCTTTACTCTTGTGCCTATTTGGCTTTTTCCACCACACGTATGCTTTGAATTTCTCTCTTTGCAACTACAAAAGAATGGCTGTCCAGGCTGCCACTTAGCTCTGCATCTTCATTGATAGCAATGGCACTCTCTCTCGACATGCTGACCTAATGTTCCCCCATCCCACAGCAAGCCTCCTTAAATAACGTGCTAAGCAACGACTGAATTCATAAGACTCATAACTATCTTTTCTCGCTGCAGGAGAAGAAAGCATGCAAGTGTGGAAAGGCGCAGCAGCAGGGGAGGAGAAACATCCTTGGTCAAATTAACACCATGGAGGAGTATGCCTTGGCAATTGGCAGGGTGGCATCTTTGCATATGGACAAAAAATAAAGTCAGATTGGCTTGTATTTGAGATGAATTGTCTGAACTGCTTGATACCTGGTTGAATAATTCAATAAACCACTATGTTACAATCAAGCGATAAGGGGTCAAATGGCTCCCTTCTTTTCCCCCTCCTTTGACCGCAACATTTTTTTTTAAAAAAGAATATATTTTCCAATTCTGTGTGTTTAATTGTTTAAGTGCTATGACCACAAAAGACGTGATCAGACAGAGATTTTCTTGAGAGTTTTTTAAAAAGGAAAGAGGACAGCTTATATTGTATTTAACCCAGTCTAAGAAAAATAATAGCACTCCAACTTTCTTACTCACACAAGCGCACGCAGGCATACTCAAAATTCACACACATACAGATAGACTATAGAGTGGGGAGGATAGATTGAGTAATTTAGAGTACAGTAAAATTAAAGGGATATACAGCTTTTGAAGGTTGGTGACTTGGCTGACTTCAGGCTGAACTCTGTGGTCCTGGCGCTTTTGGTGTTGAGGTGGGTCAAAGCTGTAGACGATAATTTTTTGATTCTTGTGGAGCCAGCAGGACTAGGTTGAATTCTTTCTAAAATCTCTGCCTGCGGCACCTGGATTGTCAAAATCAGCAGGCAGGGTTCAACTTGTAAGTTGGAAGGAGAAAGAGAAGGGAAGGACCCACTCAGGGTCTTGTTCCTTCACTATCTATGTTACTTGTTCTGTTCTGCAGAGAAAGCAAGTGCTTAAAAACATAAACAGTTGGTTTGTCACATGACTTCTCACCAACTGTCCAGTGATCCAAATATGGTCATGGCTAGGGTATTCCAGTTACCCTAATTAGGTCATGGCTGGGAGGCTTGGCTAATGGGATGAGAAATGGCCCCCATTCATTCTCTTTCAAGGACATTGTTCCTGGTGCGGCTTTGCAGACAGGTTGTCTCCATTTCAGTAGTTTTGGAATGCAGAAGGTACAGTGGTGCAAATGTGCAGCCAGCTTTGACTATGATCCAAAGTCACTGGAGTGTGGCTTTATTCTTCTTAAAAAAAAATCAATTGCAAGTTTCCAGCCAGTAAGTTCAAAATTCATTTTTTGATATAAAGCATGGTTTCACAACACCTCTGCACCATGCAGAATGAAATGTTATGATGTTAGCATTTCATTACAAGGTTTTTTTTAAAAAAGCAGACACACATTCATACTTAAAAACTCACTCATGTATGCGCCAGACACTGTGGCTACATGCTGTACAGCTTGGACCTGGCTTACCGTTATTCACAGCTTTTGGGATGATTCTGTGCTGGGTTCAATCTAGGATTATGCATCACCTATCACATTATTTTTCCCTGAAATGTGGGTGATCTTCAGGTGGTATGGTTGCAAAATCAGACTCCATCGAAATAGCTTTGCATTATAGGATTTGAATTTCTCCACAAACATTAAGGGGTTGTGATCAGTATGGACTAAGGGCTCACTATATCCATTTTGGATATATATTTCAAAGTGCTTGAGAGTCAGTGACAGTCCCAGAATTTCCTTCTGTACAGTGGAGTATCTCTTCTGGTGTCTGTTCAGTCTTTTTGAGAAGTACCCAACTAGTCTCTCAATGCCTGATCCATCATCTTGGAGCAGGACAGCACCTACCCCAATGTCACTAGTATCAATTGCCATTTTAAAGGATTGGTTAATGTTTTGAGTTCCAAGCATTAGTTTGATGGTTAATATGGCTTTCGGCATTTCAAAAGTTGTTTGGCACCTCCCTTACCACACTACCTTTGCTTTATTTCTGTAACATGTCTGTTAGTAGGGTGGCTATCATACTGAAGTATGAGACAAACTTGCGGTAGAACTCACAGATGCCCAAAAATGGCACTGTTTTCCATTTAGTCATGGGGACAGAGAAATCTATTAATGCCTGTACCTTTGCTACCCTGGGCAACACCTGTTCTTGACCCACAATGTGTCCCAGGTAGGTTACCTGAGCTTTAGGGAACTTGCTCTTTGCAATGTGTATTTTTATTATGTAAGTGGTGCTTCCTACTCTATGGATACAGTCTACCAGGTAAGGAATAGGGTGGAAACAGTTCTAGCCACTGCAATAACCTTTCTGTAATCAATGTAGAGCCTTGTTGAGCCATTGGGCATGGGTGCAAGCACAACTGGGAACCCAAGCTCCTCTGGTTGGGCGCAACCAAATTATGCTGCAGCACGTGTTGAAATTTTTCCTGAACCTGGGTAGGTTTCTCAGGACTTAGGCGAGAAAAAAAATGCCAAAACCTTCCCCTGTAGTGGCTCTGTCTCCAAGACCAATGGTGAAGCTGCACAGGTTAACCTAGGGACAATCCCCACCTTTACTAGTTCTGAAATAAGGTTGCACTCCAAGCGCACCCAATATAAAGCTATGAACATGTACCTCCCACTGATAGATTTCACTAATACTTTGGCATTCAACACTCCCTCTGGTGGAAAGGTCATGCCTTTTCCCAGCAGAAGGGATTGGATGGCCCTTGTATCCCTCAGTATGACTATTGGCTTACTTGCCTCACTCGAGGGGTATGAGACCATTTCTTTAGATACACAATACTGGTAACTCAGGGATTTTGTTGAATTCCACTGCACTCAGTGTTATGTTTACAGGAATTTACTGTCACAGTTAGAGCTACAGCTGTGTCTGCTGGAGAACCAGGACCCCTTTGCCTGCATCGGTCTGCTGTACCCTGACAAAACCTCCATATTTTCTCCATAATTTCTAGCAGTTAACTCAGGTGTGACCTACCTTATTGCATTGGAAGCACAGAGGCTTATGAGCAACATTCCTGTTCTCAGCACCTTCCTTTTTGACCTGAGAAAGGCCCCTTGTACTTCCAGCTTTTCCTTCCTACCCATTGCCGTTCATTCTCCGATCAATCCCTCCCACCTTCAAACCTTTTCTGGTGACTAGGGAAGGCGTTTCCTTGGTCAAGGGTTTGTGGACAAGCTTCTAATTGTCAGCCATAGTTGCTGCCGGCCTGGTTTTTGAAACTTTTTGTTCTTCCAAAAAGGTCTTCATGGAGAAGGGAAGTGAGTTTTTGAGCTCCTCGACGAGAATAGCCCCTTTGGGGTTCTCAAACGGGATCTATCTTAAGCACCCGTACCTATTGGTTGTAAGCAAGTTGCTTAACCTTTTTGAACTGGATGTAAGTTTGTTTGGACCATTTTCGAAGAGTTCAGAATTTTAGGTGATACCAGCTTGTAAGCACTCATGACCAAAAAGGCTAGCCTCTCGTAGTTTGACAAAATCTAGTCAGACAATAGGGAATAAACATTTTCCTGTTAATCCGCTTTGCACGGGTAGGGTCCAAAGCTCTGGCCACATCAGTTGCTTTGCAAATGAGACACAAAATGCTTCCATACCCCCCTCATTGAACTTTGGTATCAGTTGTAAGTACTTTAAGAGCTCAACACTCAGTCCTAAGCTAGCTATCTCCCTAGTGGTGTCCTCACTGGGTACAGTGGGCCTTTCCCTTCTCCGTTCGAGCTGCCTTAATTCACTTTCTTGTTTTCCCCTCTGGGAAGCTCATTCTTTCTCCCTTTCCTGGAATTCTGTTCTTTCTGGTCCTGTCTTTCTCTTTGTTACTTTTTCCATCTCTCTTGTCTTTCTCTTTCCTCTTTAGTTTTTGGAATTCTAGCTCTGGTCTCCACTGTTCCAGTTGCATCTCTGCTAATACTACCATTTGAGATTCTATGCCTGTCTCCTGTTGTTCAAGTTCACATGCAAAATGGTTGGCCACAAGTTTTAGGATTTTGGGTTTCCTAGCTTTTGCTTGGGTATTTATCCCTTAAATGCCTAGTTAAACTCCTTAACTCTTCAATGGATATGGCTTTTAAATTGTCCTAAGTTACGTCCCTGTGTTCTAGGAAGGTACTGACCTCGAATGTGGGCATTTTTAAGTACTCTGGCACTGAAAACCACAAGAAAACCTTAATGGAAGTTTTTTTAAATATACATATAGGGGCCAATTTAGTTTCCCACTTCCAGTTTCTCGTTACTGTGTTTGATTATGCACCCAGCCCCAAGGTATGGATTGTTCAATGGCTTCCCTTTTTTCCTCTCTCCCTGTTTGATCACAAGTTTTTTTTTAAAACGCATATACTTGGCAATTTCATAAGAGTCCAGCTATTTACCTGCTATGTCCACAAAAGACTCAAATCAGATAGGTTTTCTTGATGTTTTGAAAAGAAAGGATTATAGTTTTTATTGTACTTAATCCAGTTGAGGAAAATTAATAAAAACGCTCTGACTTTCACACACATACACATGTGCGCACAAACACATGGCACACACACACACTCGAAGTTCACACACGCACAAATAGGCTATAGTGGGGAGGAGAGATTAAGTAATTTAGAATCTGGTAAAATTAAAGGGGTATACAGCTCTTGAAGATTGGTGACTCGGCTGGCTTCAGGCTGAACCCGGTAATCCTGCTATTTTGGGTGATTTGTTGATTCTTGAGACAGCAGTGCTGGGTTGAGTTCTTTTTAAAATCTCTGTCTGCGGCACCTGGATTGTCAAAATCAGGCAGGGTTCAACTTGCAAGTTGGTTGGAACGAGAGAGAGGGAAGGACCCACTCAGGGTCTTGTCCCCATAGCATCTCAGTTGATTGTCCTTTTCTGCAGAGAAAGCAGGTGTTTGAACACAAAGGGTTGACTTGTCACATGACCTCTCCAACTGCCCAGTGACCCAAATATGGTCATGGCTAATGTTTTCCAGTTACCTTGAATAGATCATGACTGGGAATTCCCCTCTGTCAGGGACCCATTGTTCAAGTGATCATTTGTAATGGTTTGTCTCCACCCAGTTGAGTACCCAGATGATTGCCTGGACGCTTGGCTAATGAGATAGGTGGCACCCATTCATCCTCTTTCAAGGCCATTGTTCCTGGTGTGGCTTTGCTGACAGGTTGTGTCCATTTCTACAGTTTTGGAATGCAGAAGGGACAGTAATACAAATGTGCAGCCATCTTTGACTGTGATCCCCAGTCACTGGAATGTGGCTTCAGTATTTTTTAAACAAAAATCAGTTGGGGCTTTCTAGCCGGTAAATTCAAAAGTCATTTTTTGATATAAAGCATGGTTTCCCAACAATGATTTTAGCTGTTAGATTTCTCTTTGAGGTTATTGCTGCATTTCATATCTTGGTGTGCCATGGACAAGTGATGTCTAATTTGATTACTTATTGTGTTCTTTTTTGACAGTGAATGTGTCAGTAGTGCTATTTGTATTCCACTAGCAAGCCAGAAAAGGTAAGTGCTTTTACTTAGGATCCTTGTAAGTTTGATTAAAACAAATTAAATATCAACTAAATAATACAAGTGTTTTGTAGATATGTTTTGTTTTTTTTACACATAAGCAACATTTATATTTCCTTTCAGAAATTTGGCGGATTAAGATTGGTTATGAAATGAATATGGAAGAATCATTGTGTGTGTATATACTTAATCCAATCATTTCATTTTTGGCTTATTAGCTAGTCTAAATCTTTGCTGGAAAGATCTACCCAGATTTCTTCCAGCCAGTGAGTAACCTTACTGCGCACAGACTGCTTTGAGTTATGTGTAAAGATAACAAGAATTAAAATAATTAACAGTCCATTTCAAAATATGCTGTTTTTAATTAGAATAAACTGAAACATTACAGTATTCCCAAAAGTTTACTAAAAGGTTGCCATTTAAAGTAAAGTAACAGCATGTGGAACATTTCCAATCTAGAATATTATTAGCAATTTAATTCTTATAAGCAACACTGGCTGCCACTTGAAACCTTAATGATTGTCAGATGTCTATTAAAATATATTTTTTCCCAGAAATGATCTACATTATGGATCCAGTAATATTTGGTTGGTCTTGTTCACTGAACATTATTTTTATTGTTTTGCTGTTGGCCTCTTGTTGTAATATAATGAATGGGACACTGTATTGCAAGGGTATGGGGTTAAATATACCTCTGCGAGCTGCCCTGATGGCTCAATGGTTATACTTTTTTTTGGCTTAATTTTAAGTACCTGGTCTAGCTGTTGCAGGTGAGGCCATCTCTTTTTTTGTTCTTTTATGGGATGTCAGCATCATGGGCAACAAATGCTGGCCTTGCCAATCACAAATTACACTTGAGAAGTTGGTGGTGAGCTGCTGCCATGAATCGCTGCAGTCCATCTGGTACAGGTACACCCACTGAGTAGAGAGTTCTAGGATTATGATTGAGCGACAGTGAAGGAATGGAGATATAGTTTCAAGTCATGTTGGTGTGTCACTTGGAGGGGAACTTATTGCTGGTGGTGTTCTCTTATGTCTGCTGCCCTTGTCCTTCTAAGTGGTAAAGGTTGCAGCTTGAAAGGTGCTGTTGAGGAACTTTGGTGAGTTGCTGCAGTGCATCTTGTAGATGGTACACCTTGTTTCCACTGTGTCAGTGATGAAAGGAGCGAATGCTCAAGTTGGTGAATGGGCTACTGAGCAACAAAGCTGCTTTGTTCTGGATGTAGTTGAACTTCTTGAGTGTTGTTGGAGCTGTACTCAGCCAGGCAAATGAAGAGTATTCCTTCACGCTCCAGGCTTGTGCTTTGTAGATGGTGGACAAGCTTTGGGGAGTCAGGAAGTGAATTACTGGACTCGGAATTCATAACCTCTTGACGTATTCTTGCAGCCACACAATTTACATGGCTGGTCCAGTTCAGTTTCTGGTCAGTGGTAATCCCTAGGTTGTGGGCAATTCAGTGATAGTAATTGCATTGAATGTCTTGGGGATAAAATCAAAAAACTGCAGATGCTGGAAATCCAAAACAAAAACAAAAATACCTGGAAAAACTCAGCAGGTCTGACAGCATCTGCAGAGAGGAACACAGTTAACGTTTTGAGTCCAAACAACTCTTCAACAGAACAGTTCTGTTGAAGAGTCATACGGACTTGAAAGGTTAACTGTGTTCCTCTCCGCAGATGCTGTCAGACCTGCTGAATGTCTTGGGGAGATGGTTAGATTTTCTTGTTGAAGATGTTCATTGCCTGGCACTTGTGTGGTATGAATATTACTTGTCACTTATCCGCCCAAGCTTGAATGTTGTCCAGGTCTCGCTGCATATAGGCACAGACTGCTTCATCACCTGAGGATTGTGAATGGTACTGAACATTATCTTCTCAACTGAACTCAGTGAACATCCCCACTTCTGACCTTATGATGGAAGGAAGGTCATTGATGAAGCAGCTGAAGATGGTTGGGCCTAGGACATTATCCTGCTGAACTCCTGCAGTAGTGTCTTGGGACTGAGATGATTGGCCTCCAACAACCACAGCCATTTCCCTTTGTGCTAGGTGGAGAGTTTTCCCACTGATTCCTATTGACTTCAATTTTGCCAGGCCTCCTTGATGCTGCACTAGGTCAAATGCTGCCTTGGTGTCACTTCCCCCCATGAGTTCAGCTATTTTATCCATGTTTGGACCAAGGCTGTAATGTGGTGAGGAACAGAGCAGCCCATGCAGAACTCAAACCGAGCATCAGTAAGCAGGTTATTGCCTAATAGCACGATCAATGACACCTTCAGTCGCTTTCCTGATGATCATGAGGAGGCTGATGGGGCGGTATTTGGCCAGTAATAAGGCTTCATGAATGTTGCTTGAGGCAGATTGGATTTGTCCAGCTTTTTCTGGACAAGGCATATCTGGGCAATTTTCTACATTGTTGGTTGATGCTAGTGTTGTAGCTGTACTGGAACAGCATGGCTAGGGGCACAGCAAGTTCATGAGCACAAGTCTTCAGTGTTATTGCTGGCATGTTGTCAGGAGCCATAGCCTTTGCAGTATCCAGTGCCTTTAGCTGTTCTTTGATATCACGTGGAGTTGGCTGAAGATTGGCTTCTGTGATTCTGGGGACCTCATTCCTAGTTGCTTTGAGTAGGTGATGGTGCAACTTCTTGAACTTCAGCAGTTCTTGTGCTGATGGTGCTTCAGTGGTGGTCAATACAAAATTTCGAGATATTAACCCGGCAACATAGAAGAAATGGCAATACCTGTTCATGTCAGGATGGTGTGTAACTTGGTGGTGATGGTGTTTGTACAACACTGATACTATTGCCCTACTTGGTAGAGGTTACAGGGGAGGAAAGTGCTGTTGAAGTAACATTGCTGAGTTACTGAAGAGTATCCTGTAGATAGCACCCACCACGACCACGGTCCACTATTGGTGAGGGGATGGACACTGATTCCAGTGGCCAGGATGTTAGAAACATGTGGTGGTGTTGAGCTTCAAGAATGTTGTTTGAGGCTGTACCCATCCAGGTGAGTTGAGAGTATTAATTCACATTCCTGTTGCGTTCAGCGCAGAGACTTTGAGGGTCAGGAGTTGAGCCATTTTCCATAGAGTACCCAACTTCTGTCCTGCTCTTGTGATGACATGGTTGATACAGCTACTCTAGTTAAGCTTCTGGTCAATCATAACCACTCAATATGCTACTGGCAGAGGGCTTGGTGATGGCGGTGCTATTGAAGATTGGGGAGGGCATAACAGAGATAGCAGGAGGATGGCATATCTACCTCTTGTTTGAGATATATATTAATCCCTATTTGCAAGTAAGTACATGTATTTCTTCTAATTTCTCTCCACTCAGATATACTACCACCCATTTCTTAATTTGTATGCTTATCTACTAACCTGTCTGTACCCAAGAAGGCTCATCTTAAATTAACCATACGTTATTTTTGTGATATTTGCAAATTTGAATATTTTACCTCTTGAACTCAAGTTCAGGTGGCCCTAATAGTAAACACAGGCTGTATTGCACTAATCTTGAAAAGAAATAGCTATTAGATTTTTTAAAAACAATTCAGCTAACTTTCTAACCATACTGCCTTTAATACCATATGCCTTAATATATCAAGCCTCCATGCACCACTTCATCAAACTCCTTTTGAAAATCCATATATTTAACTTCCACTATTTCTGTTATGAAAATATCATGTTGATTGCTCAAAGTTGTGAGACACAACTTACATTTTACAAAGTTGTGTTGGATTTTCTTAATAAATCTTGTGTTGTGGCTTCTCAATATTTACCTATGACTGATAAACTGACAAATCTATAATTACCTAGTTTATCCCTTTGTACCCTCCTAAAACAGAGGTACTACACTAGCAACTCTGAAATCCTCTGACACAACTTCAATACATGAGGATATTTGCAGGTTTCTTCCCTTTTCTTAGATTTCTAGGAAGAGCATGCAGTTATGCCTGGACTTTGGATTTAGGCTGCTTTTAGTTAGCATCAATGAAGAAGCAAAATCACCAACGCGATAGCAGTTTTGACAATGTACCCAAAAGTTTTGTGTTAATGATATTGAAATGTTTGTTGTGATGCAGTTTATACTTTAATTGTGAAAAATGCTGAACTAAGTAACTTTTGTTATGACTTACAGAAGCTCCACAGGACGACCAGACTGGACATGTATAATTGTTGGTTTTACATCTGGATATGTACGATTTTACACTGAGGTAGTTAATTTTGATTTTTATTTTTATTTATTACAATAGCAAAATATTCAGATGTTGGAAATCTGAGATAAAAACAACAAAATGCTTGAAATACTCAGGTTCGACAGCATCTGTGAAGAGAGAAACAAGGTTAACAAATAGGTCAACAACCTTTCATCAGAAGTGAGAGATTCAACAAGTGCAAATGCAAGGAAAGGGGCAAGGGGGAGATTGTAACTTCTGCCCCTATTTTTTTTTCAGATGACTGATTATTCTGCTTTTCCCATTTACACCTCTTTTGACCCATCTTTTATTTCTTTATTTGTCCCATTAACATCTCCTATTGCAATTTAATCTCTCCTGCTTTCCACCATGTCACTGACTTACCCCTTTCCCTACTACTTGACTTGCTTAAAATCTGTTGCATCTCTGACACCTTCTAGTTTTGACAAAAAGTCATTGACCTGAAAGGTTAGCTCTGTTTCTTTCACCATGAGATGCTGCCTGACTGTTGAATGTTCTTTACTGTAACCGCTCTATGATATTTTATGGTTTTGTGAAATCAGGTTGGTTTCCCAGTTTATATTAGTTGCAAATTGAGCATAAATGCCAGCGTAGACTGGTTTGGTGGAATAGCTTGTTTCTATGCCCTATATTCCATGTAATCCTATGTAGGTTGATAAGTTTTCCTTTAAGATAACTTCTCTTTTCAAGTACCCTTAAATGCAAACTGTCTTCCTTCTTGTTGTTTGAAGTGTTAGCATGGAGTTTTAATAGCAGTAGAGGTGCTTAACCAGAGTAGATCATTTTGAAATAAAAACAAAAAATGGTGGAAACGCTCAGCATTAAGGCAGCATCTAATGGTTTTCAGTTTAAGGGCTTTTGCATGGAACTTTATCAAATGCCATTTTGAAGTCAAGAGGCACCACATTATTGGGCTTTCCACAATCCCTTTGGGTTGTCATCTCACTCTTGTCAGTCCCCTTAAGTCTGCATCCACTGGTTCTTGATCCTTCTGCCAATGGCGACAATTTCTTCCTATCTACTTTGTCTAGAACCCTCATGATTATGAACACCTCATGATAAAAGACTGCCTCAAAGAGAAGGAAGCAACATGTACTTTTGAAAGGATTTATGTCCATGGAGTGATGTTCACCTTTGTAGATAACATCAAACCTGGAAGGACAGCTTAACTGGAGGAATTAGCTCAGAAATTACAATGAGTTGGGCAAAATATATGTGGGCAGAACAATGACAGATGAAATTTGATGTAGACAAATGCAAATGCTACATCTGGGGAGGAAACATTAGATAACATGCATACTGTGTGGTTGTTGTTGAAATTGCTGAGGATCAAACTGAAAGCGACCCAAATGTCTCATGGACTCAGTGCTAAGTATGTTCACCAATGCTATTTGGTCGCATGAGTGGAATACAAGTCAAAGGGAGGTATGGATTAAACTTCTGTGTGCTGGCTAACCATACCTTGAATAGTATGACTATTTCTAGTCACCAAGAAATAAGACTGCCAAATGCAAGAGAATGTGACGAGACAAGCCACAAAGCTGTGACCAGTATCAGGTGTGTTCAGTTAGCAGGAAAGATTGAGTAGACTTGGCTTTTCAGCTTGGAGGTATTTGAAGGGTAATTTTCTAGAGGAAAAAGTTAATCTTGAATATTACTTTAAATTGTTGGATAGAACTGGAGGGCACAAGGTCACATTGACAAAAGATAATTTTTGAGCTGATGTCCGGAAATTCATCACACACACTATCAACAGGTGGAATTAACTAGAGTTTATGGAGTAATGTATGTTTGGATCGTGTGTGACTTGGAGTTGATAGTGCTTCTTGCTTTGGTAAATCAGGACCTTAGCCGCTCACTGTAGAAGATCAAGTTTCTGACCAGCTCTTTTAGCCTCAGTATATATTGATTATATGTTGACTATGTTGGGGAATGTCAGTATTTGATGATGATAATGCATTTTTAATATCAAGAAGAGATTATTAAACTCTTGTTGGAGATGGTGATTACCTGGCACTTATGAGGGATGTATGTTACTTGTAACTAACCAGCCTAAGCCTGGATGCTATTCAGCTTCTGCTGCATGCTGGCACAGGCTACTTCACTATATGAGGAATTGCGAATTCCTGCAATAAAGCTTTTTGCACAGCACAGCAGTAATAACAAATTACTACGCTGCAGGACTTGTGAAGTGTTGCTACACCTTTTATATTCGGTCAGTATTTACTTTTTCAGCAGGATATTGTCAGTAACTTTTTTTGGGGCAGCCATCATTATACTTGTGGGTATTGGTAGAGTTATACTTATTGTGACAGAATGTTATAGGCTAGGGTTGTTTTCCTTAGAACAGAGGCGGCTAAGGGGGTGACCTAATTGAGTTGTACAAAATTGAGGGGCCTAGATAGGATGGACAGGAAAGACTTGTTTCCCCTACCTGAGGGGTCAATTACCAGAGGGCATAGATTTAAGATGATCAGTAAAAGGATTAGAGGGGACATGAGGAAAAGCTTTTTCATCCAGAGGGTGGTGGGCATCTGGAATTCATTGCCTAAGATGGTGGTTGAGGCTGAAATGTTCAACTCATTTAAAAGGTACCTGGATCTGCATCTGAAGTACTGTAACCTATAAGGCCAGGTGCTGGAAATTGGGATTAAAATGAGTGGCTAGTTTCTTTTTTTGACTGGCACAGACACAATGGGCTGAATGGCCTCTTTCTGCCCCGTAACTTTTCTATAGTTCTAATGTTGTTTAAAGTTGGAGAGATCACCAAATACAAATTTAGTCAGCATTTGTGGAGAGAAACAGTGTTAACGTTTCAGGTCAATGACCTTTCATCAGATTTCAGATTTTGATGAAAGGTCATGGACCTGAAACGTTAACACTCTTTCCACAGATGCTGCCTGGCCTGCTGCGTATTCCCAGCATTTTTTTTTGTTTTTGATTTCAGATTTCCATTATCCACTGTATTTTGCTTTGTACAAATTTAGTCAAGGTGGGTTAAATTGTGGTGATGTGTCAAGAATTGAAGGGTTTGTGAGCTAGAAATCTTACTCATTTGCATTTCACAATGGATATAAAGAATACGTTAACTTGAACAATTTAAAATGTTTTTTTGATTAGTTTTGAGAGATTATAAACTTCTTTGGAGACACTCGCAGACTTCAGCAAATTTTCTGCCATGAATAATAAGTAACCAAATTTTCCATCTTAATAGCTCTCCCCTAAAGACTTTCTGTCACATTTTGTAGACTAGATTACTGCATTTGAAATTTACAAAACAGATTCCTTCAAAAAGAGAAGCAGGACTTGGGTTTTGAAAATCTATTTGAAGAAGCAAATGGTTTTATTTTGGGTATTTTCCCTTGAGCAGTGGTTTTGTCCTGCTTCTTTCCTTGTTTTTAGGCCCAGAAAAGTGAAAGGCATAACATCATTTGCTGTATTACATACTGCCTGAGAAACAGCCACTATCCTCTTCCCCTAGCACAATCTCACTTCCAGCACAAAATACTGATTTCCTAGTCTCTAAGACCATCTATACAGCCTGTGCCTGTTCCTTCTCCGACCTTATAGCTTTGATAGTCCTTCCACCACTCTAGCCCATCTTGTGTTTTTTGGGCCCCCCAACTTCCACCCTTCCTAAGCTCCTTTCATCCATGGAACCCCTTTCTTGCTTATTTAATCATTTTACTGTTCAAATTCTGATGCTCACCATCCCTTTCTTCTCCTGGCTGTTGAAGCCAATGAAAAGTTCTTTGTTTTTAAAACTTCATTAACCCTCCCCTTTTTAAAAAAAAAATCCTCAAGCTTGATCCACACCTTCTCCAACTACTGGCCGATATCTAGCTTTCCTTGTTTGCTAAGAGCCTTAAACTTGTCATTTCACAGCTCTTACGTCCATACCTTCTGCAAGTCTTTTGAATCCCTCCAGACTAGCTTCACCCTTCTCATGGCATTAGAATAACCCCAGACAGATATATCTGTGGCATTCTCAGGGCCTGTGACATTGTATCCATTCTCTTCCTATTTAATTTTATATAGCATTCAATATGATTGATCACTTCTACTTAACCACTTATTTTGACCCCTTGACTATCATTCTCATTAGATTAGTTGTCTGCTCTCAAGTCCTGAAAGAGTAACATCTTTATCCAACTCAGTTTCAGGAAGATATCATCTTCAGTCCTTGTAACAAAATGCTTTCTTGCCATTGACAACATTATCCTTCCAACCGTTGTCAGGGGTTAAAGCAGAACATTGGTAATCCAGTCAAGTATGTTGGAACTGATCTTCTAAGTCTGGATTTCCTCCCATTGGGCTAATTGAAGCAAAAGACTTGCATTTATATAGTGCTTTTCAGGGCATCCTATGGAGCAGGAGTACCATCACCATAACCAGGAATACCACCCAGCAGTGTGTATCTACTAACTTGCAACTTTGCCCTTTGTTTGCTGTGCAAGGTGAATTTGATGTTTATTACTGTTGGGAAGGAGGCAAATACGGTTCTGGTGCTGCCTTTAAAAGCGTGCAAGCCAACAAAGGCAACCATCCATTTCTTACCACTCCTCCCTCTCGCCACCCCTTCTTCTTGCCTCTCTCTTTGGTCTATCCTGTATCTTTATCTCCTTCCTTTCCCCTTTATATTCGTCTCATTCTTTGTACCTTAAACGGTAAGTGGTCACAGTCATAAATGATGCCTTTTGGGACTTTTGTTGAGGCTGCTTTGATGCTGAAGGGGAGAATTGGACAGGATTCGATTCAAAGTTAAATAATTTTAATTGGACAGATTCAAACAAAGGAGTTACAGGAAAGGAAGGCTGAGATGTGGTAGGGTAAATACGGAGAAAAAGTAATCTTTACAGATTTTGTGGTGGAGAAATTGACAGGAATTCACTGGGATGAATGTAAGAAATTGCAATACCCTGAAAAGCTAATTAGACGATCAGAGTTGACCATTGGGAAATCTATAGCCTTGGAGGATAAAAATCTAAATTTGTTTTTGTTATGTGGCAGTAAGAAAGCAGTTGGACTAGTAATCACAAGGGTAGATGTGGACCACATGCTCTTCACCAGTTGAGATAATCAAAGCGAAGTAATTGATTTTGTATAAATGAGATGACCGTCCTACAGTCTTAAAGGGATCAGAATAAGTCCCCAAAGATAGCTGGTAATTATCCCAGAGTGCTGACAGTGGGTATTAAGACGGTTTGCATGACATTGATGCTCTTGTAATTCATTTCCCATTGATGTAAACCCAGTCCACACCCATCCACCTCACTTCCTGTTGATTCATTTCACACATCCATGAACTAGGGAAAACTGCTATCCCACTTCACAGAATTTGATTCAAAGTTAAATAATTTTCAAATGGAGAATAATTACATTCATGCTAACCACAGTCCCACCTAATGTACCGAAAGAGATTTAAGTTAATGGTGTCATAAAGCTGGTTGTCTACTCAGGAAAGTGAACAGTGACAACTATTGTTACTTTACATGTCAGAAGAATTTTCTGCATTTTTTGGTTTTTTTTATGCAGAATGGGGTTCTCCTTTTAGCACAACTTTTAAATGAAGACCCAGTCCTGCAATTGAAGTGTCGGACATATGAGATTCCCAGACATCCTGGTGTGACAGAACAGGTGAGCACTTACAAAGCATTTTGCAAACTGGTTGAATAAGATACTCTGTAAACCAGACATAATTGTTTAATGCATATACAACACTCCTGCATGGATAATGGTATCTGATTTTTGCTATCAAAGTATTTTTAGGCTTCTCATATATTACTTATATCAAGGTAGTCACTAGTAAAGCTATCTATTAAGTGCTGGAAAATTTACCAAATTATTTAGTTTGCATTTACCTTGTGAAATATTTGAAAGTACAGTAAAATTTCTGTTTTCCTGTACTATACCAACCAGAATCTTCTATTAGTCGGAATTCTTGGATCGGGTCTGTTTTTTGACTAGAGATGTCAGTCTCATCAGTAGTTATTATTGGTGGCCTGTCCTCCAGTCTCACTGTTCTGCAACACCATGTTTTCTTGACGTCGAGATTTGTGCAGTCCCCCATCTCTTGCAGGACCTCAATGCCCATGCAATCACCCTGGAGCTTTCTGATTGGATGAAAACGCAGAACTCGCTTTACGTCTTAGTTAACCAGAATATTTGGTTAATCGGCACCTCTGGTTTCCTGGAGCATGCCTGATAACAGAGATTTTCCTGTATGACTAGATTACGCAGAAGTGATGTAGTTCAACCTAATGGGGTCAGGGTAAAGAACATCTTTTGCATATTTAAGTACAAAATCAGTGGTTATTTTCATGTTTATGTTGAAACGTTTGTGGGGCAGCTTGCAACGTTGCTGTGCATTGTGGAGTCTATTGATTTTTAGGATTGTGTTTACTTTTAAAGTAAGTGATAAAATGTTATATTTGGTTGATGTTGTCTTATATTTGGATAATGCAGTCTTTGGTGCAAAATGATGCAACAAAAAATGTATCCTTTGTGAATAAAAGACACATTCACTTCTGTGAGGAGGGCTAATCTTGGCAAAACGGAAGATATCATTTAAAGTAATTCTCTAATATGTTAATTTTTGTGATGGTAACATTGCATTGCATTGGAGTGACTTATGTACCATATTTTCAGCGATTTGTTGAAGACTTTATTATCGTACAATTGCAGTTCCAATTTACCATTCTATGGTCATATACATCTACTGCAGTTAAGCTTGGAGGAGACAGAGGTTTGAATTTCTTATGCTGTCTATCTGCTATATTAAGGCTATAAAAACAAATTAATCAATAATAGAACAATACAAACAGGGTTTCATGAGAGAAGACAGTTGCTTTGCATTTCCTAATGGGAAAATGAGAAAGGATTTTAGTGCCTGATTCGCAAAAATGCAGTGACTGAAAGGGTATATCTGCTTAGTGTCCAAAAATAACTGGAATAAATCTGACTAGCTCTTTTTTGACACTCTAATGACTGACAAACTGTAGAATTATCCCCTCAACTTGAGACAGTATAAAAAAAAACTATGGTCTAAGTGTCTGAGATAATTTAGTAAGTTATTCTAAAGATTTTTTGCTGGATTATGACTGGCATTCTCATTTTGTTTTCTAAGCACGAAGAATTGAGCATTCTATATCCAGCTGCCCTTGTAACAATTGATGGATTCAGTCTCTTCCAGTCTCTTCGTGCCTGTCGAAACCAGGTGGCAAGAGGTAATGTTGTTAAAAATATTATGCCTGGTGCATTAATTGTATATATGGTAAAAAAAATTAATTAAATTTGGGCTTCTTTATTCCAGCAGCTTTCAAAACACATTGGGGTAATGGGGGGAGTTCTCTGCTAATCTGATACTCCCAGATACCAAAATCCAAACTCCTGAAATCAAGTATGGAAATACTCAGTAGATAAGGCAGTATCTGTAGCGAGAAACAGAGCTAACGGGCAGAATCTTCTGGTCCCACCAGCAGCGAGAAGTGTGGCGGGCGGGGCAACTTATTTTTGGCCTCACACCAATTCAGTTTCCCGACAGTGGGATCAATTTTAGCATTTATATTCTTGGGATTTTAAAGGTGGGTTAAGCTTTCTGATAAACAATGTTGGGAAGCCCTTTTGCATGCATTAGTATGTCGTGTATGCTCACTAAAAGTCCAGCTTGCCGGAATTAAGTTCCCCCTCCAAATTAAGTTCTCCACCAGTAAGAAATTAGAGTGCTTGCTCTTACGACTGCACATAAGTGCTTTGTACCCAGTGAGGTAGACTACTTCCATGATTAATGGTGAGTTGTGGCTGCATTGTCCTCCTTGGGGAGCATCTGTAAACGTCAACTTATGCTTTGGACTCGGTGCTGGCAGTGCATGTTGTGTGGAGGATGACGAAGGAAAGGAGGAAGTGGAGCAGTGGCCGGACAAAGGTGGAAAGGATAGTGCAGGTTGTCTGGGTGGCCTTTAAACATGTTGCCCGGACCTTCGACCCCTTGAGGTAATTGTGAGGATGGTGACTTCTGTCTGCCCCTACTGGGAGAATTGGCGAGCTCCCGGTGGATGCCTACTTAATGAGCTGAACAGCGTAGGATCACACGTGGTCAGCCGTTTTACCTGTTGGAGTATCTAAAAGACACTCATCACAGAATCAACTGTGGGTAGATTCAGGCAGCAGTTTTTTATTTAGTACAAGCGTGCATGTGGTAAGTGTCCTTTCAGAATGTTCTAAAAGGCAATTCAAAGTTACACAGTTTCTGTTGGTTATATATGCTATCTTTGTGATAGCTCATTAACTCACAATGTTCTTATCTTGTACATCTAATTGTTGCATGTTTAATTACAAATGAGTTCACAACATAAACACACAATGACCTGTTCATCACCTCTACAATTAGGAAGGAATTTGTAGATAAATTATGGAATGACCTGGCCTTTAACATAACTGATGTTCACAGTTCATTCCAAAAAATGAACTTTGCTTATCTATCCTGATATTTTGCTGCTGTGCATAGTTATCAGCATATCTTGACCCTGATGTCAGTTTATCTGTTTATTACAGTATAACTCATCGACCATTCATCAACTTATTTTACCCTGACCCAAAGGTCACGTTCCTTTAGCTTTATCATGGACTGACCCATAGACTAGTCATTAACTTCCAGGCCTGTCCAAAAGGTCATATTCATTCTAGTGTGTTTAATTGCAAGCACTTTTTAAAACTTATATCTGCAACTTGGCCAAGCCTGGGTATTCCCATGATGCATCCTGATATGCCTCCAGATGCTCCCAGCAGAAATCACTCCCACTTCCGTGCCCACCATCCAGAACGGGAGCTTCCAGCCAATGTTTCTGGTTGATGACCCTTCATCAGATGAAAGGTCATTAATCTGAAATGTTGGGCTGGAATTTAATGCAGGCCTTCACAGTGGGAAACATGGCAGTCAGGCGCACTGAATTGCGGTAGATGCCCCATGTCAGTCTCCCGGCAGTGGGAGAACCTCCCCCTCCCATACAAACCGCCCTGCGGAACCACCCACCCCCCACACAAACCGATAAAGTCAGACGCCGGAAGCGGCTGATATGTGATTTACCAGCTGCCGATGGCAGGATGACAATAAGGCTCATTAATGAGTAAATTGACAGCCACTATCCCTGAACTCATTGCAATTTAGTGGTCGCTCAGGGATTAAATGGGGGCTGCATGAGTTTCCTGCACCCTTGGAAGGTCACCCAGCAAATTCTCTTGGGTTTGTCAATGGCCTCCCAGGTGGGAATGTGGTCCCTCATAGTAAGGCTTGATCAAGGGACCCGGCAACGGGAGGGAGGGGATGGCCACTGAAATCTAACCCCTCTGTCATTGCTTCTGTGACCGCTGAAAGCTAAGCCTCCTGTCCTTGCCTTTGCCCTCCCACCCCAGCCACCGCCTCCCCCTCTGCCTCTCCTGCGATCTCCAGCCTGCAGTCCACATTCTGCTTTCACGCACCTTTGTCTGGGGGTCCCACGATGATCCTGGACTTCTGACAGGTCCCTTTCCTCCAGCTGCAACCGCCCTATCTGCCGTTGGAGGCAATGAGTAGCCACTGGCCTCAGATTGGCCAGCAGCCCTGTGGGTGGGACTTCTGCCAGGGGCTTCAAACATAGGGAAGGTCTGATGATGGCCACTTAAGTGCCTGAAGAGCAGTTGATTCCATCTGGCCTACCCCATGGAAGTGATGGGGGTTCCCCGCTGTTTTCAAACCAGTGGATGAGGCCTCTGTTGGCCCAATAGAACCCCGGTCATTAACTCTGTTCTCCCCACAGATGTTGCCTGGCCTGTTGAGTATTTTCAGCATTTTATACCTTTATTTCAGATTTCCAGCATCTGCAGTATTTTGTTTTTCTCCCCCTAGTGTTAACTGCTGAAGACCATGGCAGAAAATGTGTTGTTTTATTATTATTAGAACACTGAAGCACAGGCTTGTCCAGCTGCGTGTGTTTGTGTGTGTGTGTGTGTGTGTTGGCGGTGGGAGGGGACAATTGCATATTTTTTTCTCACTCAAGGGGCCAATGAGCAAATTTTGGAAAGATCAGGTTTGGCACAACAATAAACTCAATTTCAAAAAAATGTTGAGGTTTTAAGGAAAGAAACAATTGATGAGCAATAGTACAGCAATATTGTAGCAATAAATTGTTAAATTAAAAAAGAGTAATTAATAAAAATAACCAGCTCACTTGTTCACCCTCACCCGCTATGAATGCGTGCATGTAAATGTATTGGTGTGTGGTGGTGAGAAACCTGAGACTGGGCATAAGGCAAATTCACACACACACACAGACACACAGACACACACACACACACACACACACACACACACACACCCCCCCCCCCCCCCCCCCCCCCCCCCCCCCCCCCCCCCACTGCCATGCCACACAGTCACTCAGTGTCTCACTTTCCCACATGCCACACACATTCAGAGTTTCTCGCCCTCCCCCACACACACTCAGAGTTTCCGGTACTCGCCCTGCACACTCACTCAGTGTCTCGCACTCACACACTCCCACAAACACAATCACTCCCACACACTCACCACTGCACTGCCAACTCCCCGGGCCGGCCGAAAGCGCGCCCTCCCCGGGCCGGCCGAAAGCGCGCCCTCCCCGGGCCGGCCGAAAGCGCGCCCTCCCCGGGCCGGCCGAAAGCGCGCCCTCCCCGGGCCGGCCGAAAGCGCGCCCTCCCCGGGCCGGCCGAAAGTGCGCCCTCCCCGGGCCGGCCGAAAGTGCGCCCTCCCCGGGCCGGCCGAAAGTGCGCCCTCCCCAGGCCCTATCAGCAGCAACCTCGGGACAGAAAAAGTCTCTGATTGGAGGAGGAGCAGCTGCATGCAGAATCTTTCATTGAAATTCACCTGTTTGACTTGAATTTTGAAAACTGGCTCTGGGGGCTGTGTGGGGCGTACATTGGACAAGCCTACTGCAGCAAAAATACTCCCAAAAAACATATCTCGAGAAATGATGTTTACAACTTGTCTAATATTCAAGGCTTGACCTTGAATCCACTCATGAACCCCTGGAGTCCAAGAATTTGAGTTTGAAAGCTTCCGTACTTTATAACTGGATATTTTGTATTAGTAATTCTGAAACCATTTTTTTAATGGCAGAAAATTATAATTTGTCATTGTATAATTTCCAGAAAAGGTACACCTACTGAAATGATGTACTGTATTCTTTTTAAGATGTTTTGCTTCTGGCTATGCTGAAATATAGATAATTTAAAAACTATTTTTGCATGGTCAGTGGAGAAATTTGTGTTGAGGTCAGTATTCAAATTTTTTATATTGATTTATATAGCTCAAATCTAATGTAACGTACCCCGAAATCATAAATCTAAGATTACTCTATTTACATTCAACCTAAGAAGCAGCTGACAGATTTTAAACAAACAAAATCAAAGGATCTTCTGACTTGGTAAATTTCTGAGCTCCTTTCTCCTTGCTCATTCACTCGCTGCCTCCCAGACAAAAAATTGGTGCCATTTCCTTTTAATGAATGCTAGATGTTTTGACCACAGCTGTTGTTAATTGTTGTGCAAACCAAATCCCAGAGGGAAACTTGGTTTAAGGGCCGTAACGTTTTTTTTGTATTCGGTGACCGAGAAGAAGATATACCGACCTCAGCAGTAAGAGGCTCAGTAACACTTCTTGAGATTTTAAAAACTAAAAGTAAAAGTTTTATTACCAAAAATAAAAGAAAACCTAAGCACCAAGATTACAATTGCACAATTAAGGTTAGTTTTACAAAACATTCCCCCAAAAACTCTCCCTACCTGACTCTCTAAACACACAAGTAAACACCTTCCAGGCAACACCCCTTTATGGATGCTTAAATATGAAATCCAGTCATATTACACAAGGTAAACTGCTATAGCTTCAATAAAGGTGTACTACGTGACCTTTCCCTCTTCCACTCTGTGGTGGCATTCACTTCAGAATAAAACTGCTTGCTGCAGCACAAGACTTTTCTGGCTTGACTGAATGGTTGATTTAAACTGCATCCTCCTCCAGCCCAGTGCTCCAGCCATCTCTGGCGTGCTCTCTCCAGCTCAACAGCTATCCGCAGTAACTCTAATATACCTTTTTTCTCTTTCATCTTCGTTCCATTGTTCTCACACACCTCTTTGAAACTCAAACCCTTCCAAATATAAGAACTTTTATGTTTCCATCTTCTCTTTGCTTTGGGGTCAATAAAATACCAGACCCTCACTACTTGTTTACCTATGAACTCCTGCAAGATGCAAACATTTTCTTGTCACCTCTGACTCCCCTTCGGTATTCCATCAAACTTTCAGCTTATTTAAAAATGCAAATGTTAGACCTAACCTATTTACTTGTACCTCAGCTTAACACTTCTATCCTTTTCATGTTTCCAAGCTCCTATCAAACTCTTCCCAGCTTAATTAAAGCACAGACACACAGACACTCAGTCTTCTTTACAGAATAACACAATATACCCCAAAATATTAAAAGAAAGTCTATTCTCACAACAAAAACAAGGGGCAGAATTTTACAGCCCCGTCACGACAGGGACAGGCCAGAAAATGCAGCGAGCCTTTCAGAAGTCCATTGACTTCGGCAAGCCCGGAAAGTCCCGCCAGCAGGAGGGGCTATAAAATTCCGCCCCAGAAATGTTGTGGTGCTGGGAGATGGTTTATGTTCATCAATCTTGGTGTCACAAATGTCATGTTCAAGCTGTTGTACTCTGGAGTGAAGACCTTTTGATTTATAAGGGAGGAAATCCATTATTTTTGCCCTAGTAATATTATTTTCCCCAAGTACTTCAATTGTAAGTTTCTCTAATTATACAATAGAATTCCAGTATTTGTAGAGTTGAATAATGATGAGACTTGAATTTGGAAAATCATCTGTTGTGAAATATGGTTTATGCACTGGAATGTGTGAAACTGCCAGAAATAGAAATACTATAGTCGTGAATTATTATAAATATTTTTGTTTTTCTTCCTCACAATATGACATTGTCTGTGTGACATGATTCAACAATGCAGTTACTTCAATAGGAGTGTGTGCTGTCATCAAATCATTACAATCCAGTTACTTTCAGTTTTGTTACTGATTTTTATTTCTGAAGTTTGATTGGAAATTGTTCAGTAACATGCCACTACTCTGTAGATTCTGCAAAGTCTACTCTGACCAATTGGCATTTGTCAACTGTATTGGTTGGTGAATGGTAGAAGTGGAAGTTTGGAGATGAGGCCACCAGATTGGGTGATGAGAGAGGAGCAAAACTTTGGTCCGGCACTGACAGGTTGTGTGTGATTTCATAAGACTGGGACAGGTGACTACAGTACTTTGTTTGACTATCACACCATGGGATCCTGCTCCAGGTGCTGCCAGATCCTGGGAATCGAAGCCCTGGTGCTTGCTTATCCAGAGGAATTGTTTTAAAAAAAAAACAATCTGTTAATACTGAGGAAAACTATTTCATTGTTGTTGGGCCAAAGCCCTGGAACTTCCTACCTAACAGTATTGTAAGAGTAGCTTCATCATACAGACTGTAGCAGTTCATAAAGAAGGCTCACTACCTTCTCAAGGACACCTAGTGATGGGAAATAAATTCTAGTCTTGCCGGCGATGCTTTTATCCTGAAAATGATTTTTTTTAAAAAGTCAGACTTATCATGCAACTCTCATTCTGCTAGAAGTCAAGCTCTAAATCCGTTCTCCCAAATCTTAAAACATCTCTCTAGATCACCTCCCACTACCCCACTGTAGAGATTTGCTACTTTGGGGTTCTCTTGTATTTTGGCATTCTACAATTTTCTAGTAACACAGTACTGAAAATTAGGATATCTCCAGCAGGATTTGTTTTTGTATTGTATAACAATCCTTCTCTAACAAGTGAATTCTGTGTGACTTATTTTATTGCACAAAATAAATAACTTTAGGTTCCTTATAAAGCAGCATAACTTACAATCTTGCTATGTTACTCTTACAGCTGCAGCTTCAGGTGCTGAAAGCATACAACCACCACCGCTAACTTACAAGAAATGGGGCCTGCAGGATGTTGATATGATAGTAGACCATGCAAGCATAGGTAATGAAACAGTCCATTCAGAGAAAGAGTAATGGCATTTCATGAGGCTTTTGGCAGAATGATATCTGTAGACAGCTTTGTTTACTTGTGACTGACTATCGGGTGGAGATGAGGTGCTGGGAAAATTGCCACGAAGGATGCAGAAGATATCGGCAGGCAGCCTAGAAAGAAAATGAGCCTGTGGGAAATATATGGCTCAACCTTGTGGCTCAAAATCTAGCAGCACCGATAGCTTCCGTGGTTCTAATTCAGACAAATTGCCCATTTGATTGGTAAAGGTTATTTAATTACAGGAGGGTCAATATAAAATTTAATGGAAAAGGACGTTCTGAATTGTTGAGAATCTGGAAAATAGCTAACTGTTTAAGTCAAATTCCTGGAAGTTAGTGAGAATCCCTCCTTCACTGTTATTTCTTGTTTCAGTACATATTTGTGTGGCTTCTATTTCCTCATTCCTGTTGCATCCCCTGCCAAAAAAGAAAATTATAAAATGTCCTGTCTGGTATTGGCTGCTTTAGGTGAAAAATTAATTTAATTAAGTTCTTCAATCTTTGTGCTCCCAAAGCTATTGATCAGCCTCACATTTTATTAAATATCAGCTGCACACCTGGTAATAATGAGTCTGGTGTCAACAGTTGTTTTCTGTGAACATATGCACCAGAAATATTGGGCAGCATATTCTCCCTGTCAGGGGAACTGTGCGGGAGCGGGTAGGTTCGCCGCCATTTTATGTAGGCGGGCCAATTAAGGCCTGCCCCCGTGCACTTCCTGTGTGGGTGGGGAGGGGAGATTCCCTGAGCTGGGAGTGCATTCTTTCGCGCATGTGCGCAAAAGGGTACACAGATCTCCCTGAAGCAAATTGTTGCCTCGGAGATCGGTTCAAGATTCAAAATTTCATCTAAGGCAGAAAAAGACATTCCTGACATGTCTCCTCATGTGACACTGTCAGATGAGCTGGGGCATGTCAATTTCTTTTATTTAGACATTTCATACAAATCTTAATACACATGAAACCTCAACTCGCCTGTGGATGAGGTTTCATGTTTTTGCTGAAGGCCACCTAGTCTCTTGGCCTACCCGCCAATCTTAAGGTTGAACAGACAGGTCCATTAATCAGTTTAATTACTTTTTTAATGGCCTCAATAAGCCTTTGACAATCTAAATGACGCGAGGTAACCTGCCCCTGCTCGCTGCCCGGAAGATGCAGCCCATTGTGTTTTTTGTTCATTAGTGGTAGTAGAGTGTCATGACCTGGTCTCCTTAACTATCAGATGAACGTTTTGTTTGGTTCACTGTGGTTTTGATCGAATTGCAGATTCGATGCAGGCATATACTTTCACTATTTCCAATTTGGAGATCTATTTTGCTTCTAATGTTAAAATTTTCTTCAGGATTTGAATTCCAATATTCACAGATGTAATTTCATCCTTATTGATTTGACTTCAGATGTTTTGACCATCTGTATATGTCATTTATGTATTATGGTCATTTAATTCAATGCTGTTTGTGAGATATTTTTCTGCAAATTGGCTGCCATGTTTGCATCCATAAAAAGACACCAATAGACCTTGAAAGTAATTAACTGACCAATGAGCTTTGGAATGACCTGATGATGTTAAAGGTACCGCATAAATGCATATTTTTCTTTGTATTCCTACAATGCTGAAAGCAGCTTTACTTGAAGATCATTTGGAAATAAATTTGTATATAATGATTATATCTCCATAGATCTGTTTACAGTGTATCTGGCATGCTTGGATTTTCTTTGAATTCTTCAGTCAATTATTTGAGGAGAAGTGAGCATAATTGAGAAGCTAATATACTTGGAGCAGTTATGCCCCTTTTTATGGTTTATTGCAGAGCGGAACATCCTTTAATGTATTTGTGTCATAATTTTTCTTTCTCTTTTATGTTAGGAATCATGACACTTTCTCCATTTGATCAGTTGAAGACTGCCTCTGTTTTAGGTGGATTTAATGCTACTGTGAAAAGCAGCCCACCAGCTATGTCAGAATATGTAACAGTTGGTTCTGGTCCATTCACCGGTTTCTTCTATGCTTTGGAGGTGTGTGATTATGAGTTTCTCTCAATTTAAGATTTTGATTTTTGAACATCCACGCATCTAAATAGGTCTTTGTTAATGCATTATTTGAATGTGTTTCATGTAATGCATTTTCAATTTATAATTAAATGATTTACAACAAACACATTCTCTGCTGGTAACTTTCTAAAGTCAATATTAAACAAAAGGACTTTTCCACCATTTTGATGAAACAGTATCTGTTTGTCTATTTGCAGGGTAGCACCCAGCCATTGCTATCGCATGTTGCTTTAGCAGTTGCCAGCAAGCTCACATCAGCTTTATTTAATGCAGCTAGGTAAGAAAGCCATTTTCTTTGTTGATTTTTATTGAATTCAAAGTTATTGAACTGCTGCTAGATCATTTTTGAAACAATATGCCAAATTGCTTCAATTGTGTTCTGTCTTATGTGCATGAACCAAGGTTGGTTGGCGGGGTGGGTTGTGATCCCAAGTTTATGGGGATATTTGCTTTTCATGCACTTCTGGCTTGAATGGCCTCTTGGATACCGCCTCATGCATGGTCATGTGCAGACACATCCTTTCACCTCTTTCAGATATAGAATTAAATGAACTTTGTCTTTGAATTGTACTCTACTCATGTTTGCATATTTTCAAGATGAATTATTATTATAATTATTATTCTGGAGAAGATGAATGTGCAAATCTTAACATTGGCTCTTCCAGTTAATGAATACAAACTTCCTCAATTTTAGATTGTTGTGTTTCGAGCCCTCATGAGCAATTAATGCACACTGGGCACACTTCTACTCATGTTGAGTATATGTGCCTCTCTCAACCTTTCTTAAGCTCTCCTGGATATTGCCTGTATTAACTTTTGGATTAAGAGGAGGTGGTGGCGTTGTGGTATTGTCATTGGACTAGTAATCCAGAAACCCAGGGTAATGCTCTGGGGACCCAGGTTCGAATCCCACCACAGCAGATGATGGAATTTGAATTCAATAAAAATCTGGAATCAAGAGTCCAATGATGACCATGAAACCATTGTCAATTGTTGCAAAAACCCATCTGGTTCACTAATGCCCTTTAGGGAAGGAAATCTGCCACTCTTACCTGGTCTGGCCTACATGTAACTCCAGACCCACAGCAATGTGGTTGACTCTTAAATGCCCTCTGAACAAGGGCAATTAGGGACAGGCAATAAATGTAAATGGCCATATCCCATGAATGAATAGAAAAATTTATCTGTGTCCATAATGCAGTTGTCCTTTACCTTACCTTTTATAAAATGCTTTTTATAAACAACGTTGAATCTTGTGGTTCAAGTAGAAATTTAACATGTATTGGAAAAGCTTTAAATAGAATTCTGTTCATGAAAAAGTTGTTCACATGATTGACTCATGATGAAACATTTTAGGGCTGGGAATTTCAGGTCCCCCCTGAAGTTAATGGACCTTTGGCTGGTCCCGCTCGTGACGCTTCTGGAAATTCCCAGCCCAGGTGTTTTTACAATGCTATTTCTTTTCTTGGCTGATGAAATATTTGGTTTTGTTAATTGTGTGAAGGTGATGTTTTAAAGTAAATGGATGCTTGGTTGGCAGATTTACATCCTGCCTAAACCTTAACAGACTGTGACTGTTGAGTCTTGGTGCATTTTCCAGTGGATGGCTTGGTTGGAAAAGCAAGCATGACGAAGAACCAGTGCCGAAACAGAAGCCGAAAGTTGAACCTGCAACCCCTCTTGCTGTAAGGTGGGTAAATATGTATTTAACAACAAAAAAAATGAAGGAACGTTAAGATCTCATACATGTCACCTGTCAAAGAATTTTTCAGCTGTCTTTGCATTAGCCTTCTGAAGCCAGTGTTGTTGCAGGTTGAGGAAATATTGATTAAGAAGTTGCCCAGGAATCCTGCAAGATCTTATAATTGTAGATTGGTTTTCATACAGAAGGAAGCTATTTGCTCCTTCGAGTCTGTGCTGGTTCTTTTGGAGAGCAATCCAATTAGTCATATTCTCTTGCTCTTTCCTTGTCTCCCTGCAATTTTTTTTCCTTCACATATTTAGCCAATTCACTTTAAAGGCGACTATTGAATCTATATCCATCACCCTATCAGGCCATGCATTCCAAATCCTAACCACTCTTTACATAAAAAAAGTTTCCATCCTCATGTTGCCTCTTGTTCTTTTGCCAATCACCTTAAATCTGTGCTTTCTGTTTATCGACCCTTCAACTATGGGAAACAGTTTCCCTTTACTCTATCTAAACCCTTCATGATTTTAAACATCTATCAAATCTTATCTTGGTCTTATCTGCTCCACAGAGAACAACTCCAGTTTCGCCATTCTATCCACATAACTGTAATCTCTCATCCCTGGAACCATTCTTGTAAATCTCTTCTGTGCCCTCTCCAGAAACATCATGTCCTCCCTGAAGTGTAGTATTCAGAGTTGGGCACAATAATCCAGTTGGGACCCAACTTGTATTTTGTATAGGCTTAGTATAACTTCCCGGCTTTTGCACACTCTGGGCTGAATTTTTCCGTCGGCGAGTTGGGGCTGGGGTCCGCTTGCCGATGCGAAAATGACATGGCATGACGTTGGGGGCAACCCCCGACGTCATCCCACCCCATGTAAATCTTCAGGAAGGCGGGGGCACAGCGCGATCAGCTGTCCACCCGCCAACCTGTCAATGGCCAATTGAGGCCATTGACAGGATAAAACAATTAAAGGACCTGCCCATTCAACCTTAAGGTTGGTGGGCAGGCCAGGAGCCCTGGTGGGCTTCTGAAAAAACATCAAACCTCATCCACTGGTGGGATGAGGTTTCATGTAGGTTTTTAAAAAGTTTATTAAAGTTTTTGTGAAATTTATTAACATGTCCCATCTCGTATGACATTCTTCCTACCAGAATGTATCGCGTCACACTTTTTCTTGCATTGAATTTAATCTGCCATGTGCTTGCCCATTCCACCAGCCTGTCTCTATCCTCTAAAAGTGTATCACTATCTTGCTCACTGTTTTGTCATCTGAACATTTCAAAATCATGGCCTATATCTCCACACCAAGTCATTAATATATGTCAAAACAGCAGTGGCTCTAATACTGAACCATGGGAACACTGCCATATACCTTCTTCCAGTTTAAAGCCACTGATTCACCACAATTCTGTTTTTTGTCTCTTAGCCAATTTTGTATCCATGCTGCTGCTGCCTCTTTTAGTCCATGGGCTTCAGTTTGATTAATAAGCTCAATATGTGGTATTTTATCAAACGCCTTTTGGAAGTCCATACACACAACTGGCCTCACTGACCTTCTCGGTTACCTCATCTTATTGCATGCCCATACAAATCAGCGAGTAGTTTACACAACATATATGCTGGATTCAAAGTGCTTGGCAGCTAAAGAGCAAGAGGATTTGTCCTATTTTGTATCAAGGAGAGAAAATATTACTTCAGAATTCATGCCTGTACATGGCAGGATTTGGAATTCAAATGTGCTCAGCTTTTGTAAGATATGATAAGTATGCATGCTAGCAAGATAATTTAAGACTATTTATTTGTGTTGCAACACCAGGGGGAGCACTTCCTGCATATGCTTAGTCTCCGTGCCAGCCGCTGCCTTAAAACGAACAAGTTGGCTTGACACAGACTAATAATACTGTGCAGTCCTTAACCAATTGCAAGTTCTTGGATTCACTTTACTTATCATTTATCAACTGTTCCATCTGTAAAATATGCTTCTAACAATTCAGTGAATGCTGAAGAAATATACTTGGGAGATTTCAGTAAATGAGCTGCCCAACTTCCAATGAACTCAGAGACTGTGGAAAATTGATTGTAATATTTTTGGTAAAAATCAATAAAAAAGTTTTTGATTAAAATACTTAAGAAGAAACTTATTATCCCAGGATAAACAATGTCCCAGGAATTAAGAGTCCAACTATTATCTAACTAAGCTACCTGGGCTGTGAGGGGTTTCCTGCACAAAGCCAAAGCAGGATGTGGGGTGGGTGGAGAATAGCATTTAAATAAATACATGTATTTCGTTTACTTTAATGGCCTGATTTACTATGGATTGTGGCAAGTTAATTGGTGCTTTGTGTGGCAGCTTTGATCCCTTTGTAGATGCAGTTGTCTCTACCTTGATAGCATTGCAGGACTTCAATAATAAATCAATTGCCAAGCACAGCACTAACATTTGATGGTGACCTAAATAGGCAGCTTCACAAGACTGGATTTTGTTTAGTAATTCTGATACAGAAAAGTTCCATCCAGCTGCTGGCAGTAGGAACAGTTACGCATGTGCGGTGACCATCGTGTGAGTCAAATTCATGTGCGCAACTGTTCTTGCTGCACCTCCAGTCAGTGGCAGGAGTTACAGTGTATTTATAAACATACCATTAAGCCAGAATTGATCATAGATCTCTCTGGCTGCACTTACAGGTGTCAATTACAATGTGCAGTAGTGCAAAAGCAAACTTTGCACTGTCACTGTAGTACCTACAGCCCCGTGTGTGCTGACCAGAGTTATTTCAAATGCAACATTACTTTCTATCCTTGCTCAAGGTAACAGTTCCAAGAATTTAAATTCTGTGAGGGTAGCAGTGTTCCCTGTTTGATCACAGACACAACTTTTTTAGTTTCTTCATTGAGCGTTGCAGTCAGAAATTGTATTGGTTTCTGATGTAAATTTGCTACATTGCACTAATAGCTTGATCAGCATTTATCGCTCAAGCAACAGCACCAAAAACTGGTTATTTGTTACTTGTGCAAGTTGGCAGCTGTGCTTCCCTACATTCTTTTACTCATTCACCAGACGTGGGCATAGCTACTAAGGCCAGCTTTATTCCCATCCTCAGTCACCCTTGAGAAGGTGATGGTTAGCTGCCACCTTGAACTTTTGCAGTCCATGTGGTGAAGGTACTTGCACAGTGCTGTTGGGTAGGGAGTTCCAGAATTGTGACCCAGCAACAATGAAGGAGTGACTATTATATTTCTAATTCAGGGTGGCATATGATTTGAGCAAGGAAATGCAGCTAGTTGCGTTCCTGTGCCTCCTACCCTTGTCCTTTTAGCTGTCGAGATCGCTGGATTGGGAGGTGCTGTCAAAGAAGTTTTAGTGAGTTCCTGGGGTGAGCACACGAAGTAGAAGCAGGAGTAGACCACATGGCCTGTCGAGCCTGCTCCGCCATTCAGTACGATCGTGGCTGATCTTGGGCTTCAACTTCACTTTTCTGTCTGGTCCCAAAATCCCTTGATTCCCTTTGACACCAAAAACCTGTCTATCTCAGCCTTAAAAGTATTCAATGATGGAGCATCCACAACTCTGGGGCAGAGAATTCTAAAGATTCATAACCCTTTGAATGAAGTAATTTCTCATCTCAGTCCTAAATGATGAGCCCCTTATCCTGTGACTATGCCCTACGTTTTAGATTCCTCAACCAACGGAAACAATCTCTGTATCTACCCTATCAAGCTCCTTCAAAATCTTGTAGATGGTATACATTGCAGTTACAGTACGTTGGTGGTGGAGGAAGTGAATGATTACAATGGTGAATTCCAATCAGTTGGGCTGCTTTGCCCTGCATGGTGTTGAACTTCTTGATTATCGTTGGAGCTACGCTCAGCAAGGCAAATGGGGAGTATTCCATCGCACTCCTGACTTGTGCCTTACAGATGATGGAAAGGTTTTGGGGAGACGGGAGGTGAGTCACTCACCTCTGATCTCCTCTTGTAGCCATAATATTTATGGGGCTGGTCCAGTTAAGTTTCTGGTCAATGGTGAGCTTGGGATGATGTTGGGGGGATTCCACAAGGTGAATGTCGAGGGGATATGGTTAAACTTGTTGGAGATATTCATTGCCAGGCACTTGGGTGGCACAATTGTTATTTGCCCCTTATCAGCCCAAACCTGAGTGTTGCCTAGGTTTCCTGCATGTGGACATGGACTGCTTCATTATCTGAGGAGCTGTGAATGGAACTGAATGCTGTGCAATCATCAGGGAACATCCTTACTTTTAACATTAAGACGGAGGGAAGGTCATTGATGAAGCAGATGAAGATGGTTGGACAGAGGACCCAGTCCTGAGAAACTTCTGCAAGGATATCCTGAGGCTAAGATGTTTGTCCTCTAACACCTACATCCATCTTCCTTTTTGCAGGTATGACTCTAATCAGCGGAGAGTCTTCCCCCGATTCCTATTGACTTCAAATTTACTATAGCTGCTTGATGCTTTACTTGGTCAAATTCTGCCTTGATGTCAAGAGCAGCCACTCTCACATCAGCTCTTTCGTCCATTTTTGGAGCAAGGCTATAATGAAGTTTTGAGCTGATGGGCCCTGCAGAACCCAACTAAGTACCACGCAGGTTATTACTGACTAAATGCCACTTGATAATACTGTCAATGGCACCTTCCGTCTCTTTTCTTTCTTTTGAGAGTAGACTATTGAGGCAGTGGATGGCCAGATTGCATTTATCCTGTGTTTTTTGGACAGGACATAACTGAGCAATGTTGCACTTTGTTGGTTAGCCACTGGTGTTATATCTGTACTGGAACAGCTTCGTTAGAGGTGCAGCTAGACCTGGAGAGCACATTTTCAACATTACAGTTAGGATGTTGTTGGGTCCGTATCTTTGCTGTATTAAGTGTGCACAGTCATTTTTCTGTCATGTAGAGTGAATTGAATTGGCTGAAGCCTGGTATCTGTGAGGAGAAGGTTAAGATCTATCATCCACTCTGCAATTCTGGCTGAAGATAGTTGCTGGCACTTCATGCTTGACTTTTGCACTCATGCAAGGCTCCATTGAAGATGGGAATGTTTGTGAAGCTCCCTCTTCCTCCCAATAGTTGTTTAGATGTCCACCACCATTCATGATTATATGTGGCAGGACTGCAGAGCTTTGATCCAACCCCTTGGTTGTGGGATTGCTAATCTCTGTCAATAGCTGGCTGTTTCTATTTTTAGCAACATATTTCATGTATCTGTTGAAAATGGTACACAGCACAATAGAGGATGTTGTTAGCATGAAGACCTTGGTCTCCACAAGGACTGTGTAGCAATCACTCCAACCTGTGTGGACGGATGCATCTGAAGCATATAGATTGGTGAGGATGAGGTCGTGGTCGTTGTTTTTCTATCTTATTGGTGACTACACTTCAAAATACTCAAATTGGCTGTGAAATGCTTGGTGATGTGAAAGGCACTAATGTTATGTACTATGTATGACACATGAGCTGCTTCCTACTCTTACTCACTTAATCTCATCAGATCTGTCTATTTCTTTTCTCTTATGTAATTCTCTAGCTTCCTTTTAAATACATCTATGCTGTTCACCTCAAGCATTCCGTGTGGCAGCAAGCTCAATATTCTCACCACTATGTAAATGCAAAAACTCAATTTCTATAGAACCAGGGAGGTTTACAGCATAGAAAGCGTTCATTTGGCCCATCTCTTTTAGTCTGGTCCAATACTAATCACACAGCAATGCTTGCTCCTCATAGTCGTGTATTTTCTCTGCTTCAAATATTAATTCACTTTTCTCTTATGAGATGCAATGGCCTGCCTTAACCATCTGTATGTCAAAGTGGGTGCACCAACAAACATCTGAGTAAAGAAATTTCTCTAAACTCTTTTCTCTCTTTCTCTTTGTGATTATATTAAATGATGCCCTCTCCTACCCAGTCAGAAATAATGGGCACTCAGTTGTATCAACCTGTAAACAATAAGTATAATAGACATAATACTGGGTGGAACTCTTGGCTCCAGCCTAGGTATCAGTTTGGATATGACAAAGGGAGACCCAACCCAGCTGGCCCTGCAAAGTCCACTTCACTAACATATGGGGACTTGTGCCAAAATTGAGAGTTGTCCTATAGATTATCAACAAGGTCATACCAATCAACCAATGTACCAGGCTCCTCTATAATCATTCCTGGACAAATCCAATCCTGGCAATCAGCCTATCCCAACAATTATCACCATATCAGCCAAGTAACCTAAGAGAAGGATGCAAAAGGTCAGCAAAGGTACATAGATAGGTTATGTGGGTTGGCAAAAATTTGGCAGATGGAGTAAAGCATGTGAAAGTATGAGGTTGTCTACTTTGACAGGAAGAATAGAAAAGCAGACTATTATTTAAATGGCGAGAGATTGCAGAATGCTGTGGTATAAAGAGATCTGGGTATCCTGGTACATTAATCACAAAGTTAGCATGCAGTTACAGCAAGTATTAGGAAGGCAAATGGAACTTTGGCCTTTACTACAAGGGTGGGATAGGGTGTAAAAGAAGGGAAGTCTTGCTGCAGCTGTATAGGGCATTGGTGAGACTGCACTTGGAGTACTGTGTACATTGTTGGCCTCTGTACTTAGGAGGGGTATACTTGCATTGGAAGCAGTTCAGAGAAGATTCACTAGGCTGACTCCTGGGTTGTAGGAGTTGTCTTCTGAAGAAGGGTTGAGCAGGTTGCACCGATACTCATTGGAGTTTAAAAGAATAAGAAGTGATCTTATTGAAACAAAAGATTTTGAGGGGTCTTGACAGGGTGGATGTTCAGGGGATGGTTCTCCTCATGGGGGAATCTAGAACCAGGGGACACATTTAAACTAAAGAGTTTCCCATTTAAGATGGAGCTGAGGGGGAATTTCTTCTGAGGGTAGTTAGTCTTTGGAATTCTCTTCCACAGAGAGCAGTGGAGGATGGGTCATTGAATATATTCAAAGTTGAATTAGACAGATTTTTGATTGACAAGGGAATCGAGCATTCTGGGAGACAGGCAGGAATGTGGAGTTAAATCCATAATCAGATCAGCCATTATCTTATTGAATGATGAAGCAGCCTTTATGGGCCAAATGTCTGCTCCTGCTATTTCTTATCTTATGATATTTCTATAATGTAATGACCAGAACTGCACAAAGTGCTCTGAATGTGACCTAACCAATGTTTTATATTAATTCACAGACCCAAAATTACATTGACCCTCATCCTGGGCTTATCTTTTCCTTTCCATAAGGCCACCTCCCTTCCAGGTTATAAATCTCTGGGTTCTCTCCTCTTTCCGTGTACCTGAGACCATTTATACGAGAGATTGGCCTTGTGGCTCTACTGCACTGTCTGCAGCTTTTAATGTGTCTTGCCAACCAGAACTGGCTTCAGAACTCCAGGTACTGCCTGACTAGAATGCTATCGAGTTTGGTCAGCTCTTCCACTGATCTGTGTTTGAGTATTTCTTCACCATGTTACACAAATGGAAATGATTGCTGGGTTATTATTGCAGCTTCTGTAAGTTATGCTTATGTATTATTCTATTTATTATTTTGTAGGTTCGGTATTCCAGATTCTCGTCGGCGTGGAGAAAATATTTGCCTATCACCTTGTAATACCCTGGCAGCTGTAACAGATGATTTTGGCCGTGTCACTTTATTAGATGTCACAAGAGGTGTAGCAATACGCATGTGGAAAGGTGAGGATGACCTTTTGTCTACAATTAATTTAACAGTAATTGTTTGAAATATGACATTCTGATGTCATTTTCAGTTTTCTACTTCAGAGATGTTTGTTTATTAGTATTTAATGTGCTAATGTCCTCTTCACTGCAAACAATTTGCTTTTAACTTTCTCCTTTCGTGTTGAATGAAAATTATGTAACTGGTGGGGACCACTCATCCTATTAGATATTTTGGATTCTTGATATCAGATGAACTGCAGAATTTATCAATACACTAAATGTTATTTTCCAATATATAACGTTTTGATGACATTAAGTTTATAAACATGATAGAAATAGAACATGCCCAACTGAAGCTGAATGTGGACTGGACCCCAAATGGTAACTCAGTAGTGCCATGAGTAATGGTTAAATTTGATTATTAGAATCATAGGCCAGGATTTTCCCCTCAGCGATTTGGAGGCGGGACCCGCTCGCCTAAGGGAAAATGACGCTGGATGATGTCGGGAGGAATCCCCAACGTCATCCCGGGCCATTTAAATCTTCAGGAAGGCAGGCAGACAGCGGAATCAGCTGTTCGCCCACCGACCTATCAATGGCCAATTAAGGCCTTTGACAGGCTAATTAACCTTGTTAAAGACTCTGCCGTCCAAGCTTAAGGCTGGCGGGTAGACCAGGAGGCCCAGCAGGCTCCAGATTATTCATGAAACTTCATCCACTGGCTGGATGAAGTTTCATGTCCATTTTTTAAAAATTTAATAAACTTTGTGTTTCTTATTAACATGTCCCATCTCGTGTGACATTGTCACATGAGGGGGACATGTTAATAATTTTAATATTTCTCTATTTTTTTACTTTTCTTACCTGTCAGTAAACTCCGAGACAGCACTTTGCCTCAGGGAGCAGTGCACTCTTTCACGCTTATGCGCGAAAGAACGCACTTTGACTGTTAGGGATTCCCTCCCTCCCCCCCACTCCACCGGAACAGGAAGCATATAGCGCCTCCCTTCGGGCAGCCCGCTGAGCGGGCCTTAATTGGCCCACCGACTCAAAATGGCGGCGGGCCCCGTTTCGGCGGCAGGGGTCGGCTGCCCGCCTGCTGCCGAGTGGTGGGGCCCGCTCACTCACCAAGGCCAAAATTCTGGTTACAGCATAGAAGGTGGCCATTCGGCCTGTTGTCAGTGCTGGCCCTCTGAAGGAGCAATTCATCCAGTGCCAGTCCCTTGTCTTTTCCCTGCAGCCCTGCAAATTTTTCCTTTTCAGAGAATGACCCAATTCCCTTTTGAATGCCTTTATTGAACCTGCCTCCACCACACTCTCAGGCAGTGCATTCCAGATCCTAACCACTTGCTGTGTGATAAAGTTTTTCCTCATGTCGCCATTGCGTCTTTGCCAATTACCTTAAATCTGTGCCTTCTCATTCTTGATCCTTCCGCAATTGGGAACAGTTTCTCCCTATCTACTTTGTCTGGACCCCTCATGATTTTGAATATCTCTGTCAAATCTCCTCTCAACCTTCTTGTCTCCAAGGAGAACAGCCCAACTGCTTCGATCTTTTTACGTAACAGAATTTTTCATCCCTGGAATCATTCTCTGGAATTTTTTCTGCACCCTGTCTAATGTCTTCACATCCATCTGAAATTGTGATGCCCAGAATAGGGTGCAATAGCCCATTTGAGGCTCAACCAGTGTTTTATACAGGTTTAACATAACTTCCTTGCTTTTGCACGCTATGCCCTGTACGACTTGGGGTTCGCTCTAATCCCAATTGTAAGACTTAAATAGATTACAACTGCTATAATGAGTTGGGAAAATTATCTAAAATGAACCTGCAGTCCTGACTAGCTACAGACCACTCTGGGTACAGGTATGGTGTCACAAGTTTCACAGGTTTTATTAAATTAATTACAAAAAGTACAAAATTACAATACTTAGCAAAGGCAATGGATCAGTCCATTTGTTCTGGAGCACCAGCCCTCGACTTCTGGTTGACTGTGGTGCTGTCTCTTGTTCTGCTGACCCAAGTCTATCTTCTGTTTTCTCCTCTTAGTTCATGTTGCATGCCTAGCTACTGAAAATTGTTGCTTATTAACCTGCTAGCTACTATCTCTATGTATGATCAGTAGTATCCTTTAGTTCTGCCGACCCAAACAGCACGTCAATCCTGATGGTTTAAATGGTGAATGTCTGAATTGGTCTCTTAAGGGTGATGGTCACTGGTATCATTCCCATGAACTCTTGACTTGTTCCCTAAGATGTCAGTCTCTTGTGGGACCATCCTTTTCTTTATAGCTTTTCCCTGTTAATTTATTAAGTTTATAGCTTTCCCCTAAGATAACAAGGTAATTTGTGTTTCTGCTTATTTGTGATAAGAGGATTTGTGGTGTTACTTCCTAATGATTGATTTTTTGGGTTCATCATCCAAAAGACCTAACTGATACATCTTAAGTGTTCTGGAAAGTTCAAACGCTTATATGTAACTTACTAGTGACTGCTGACGCCTGAAGCAAGTTACTTAAAAAAGAAAACCCCAAAAGTCCAAGAGATACACAATCTGAAGCTAATACAGCAATTGCTATATTGCTACAGTACATATAGGCCAGGATTTCCCAGTTGGTGAGCGGGGGGTGCGGGGGGCTGCGGAGCCTGTTCATCAACGAGGGATGATGTCGTACGGAACTCCCAATGTCACCCTGCCCCATTTCAATTTTCAGGTAGGCGGGGGCTCAGCAGAATCAGCTGTGTGCCTGCCGACCTGTCAGTGGCCAATTGAGGCCATTGACAAAGTCATTAAACTAATTAATGGGCCTGCCCATCCAGCCTTAAGGTTGGCGGGCAGGCCAGCAGCCCTGGCGGGCATTAGAATGAGCATAAAACCTCATCCACGGACGGGATAAAGTTTCATGTAGGTTTTAAAAAATTTAATTAAAGTGTATTTAAAAGTGATGGACGTGTCCCAATTCATGTGACAGTGTCACATGAGGGGACATGTCAGGGAAATTTTTACTTTTCTTTTTTTCAGATTTTTTTATTGTGGAGCCAATCTCCCTGAGGCAGCACTTAGCCTCAGGGAGATGAGTGTGCTCTTTCATGCGCATGCGTGAAAGAGCTCACTTTCAGTTCAGGGAATCTCCCACCCACCACCCCCCCTGCTCACATAGGGAGCGCATAGCGCTTCCTTGCGGATGTCACACTGAGTGGGGCTTAATTGGCCCTCCTACGTAAAATGGCGGCGCGTCCTCAATTGGGGGTGCCAATCAGAGGCACGCCGCCACGTGCCCGCTCTTAAACTGCCCCCTCCCCCTGGACGGGGGGAAAATTCTGCCCATAAAACCAGTGCATAAAGATGCTCGTGGTGTGCTAAAGTTGAGGTAGCAAGATGCACATTACAAGATACCGTATTCTATTAATACATATTTATAAAAAGTAAAAGTCACAAAAGCTGCATAGTTACAACACTGATTACCAAAACAGTTGATAAAAACCACTAATACACAAAATCTGTTGTATACTTTGAAGGAAAGTGACTGTTCTTCTTTAAGGCACTTTAAGTTTAAAAAGCCAAGATAATTTAAGATGTAGAACTGTAATTTGAGACCTAAAACTATTGTACTTCACACAATAGACTTTTGAGAGGAAAACAGCATGTGTCAAACCTCCTCCCAGCGTCTAATCTCTAAAGCATTTCTGCAGCATATGCTTTCACAATTAAACCATGAGAGATTTCACATGTCTTCTAATCAAGCCACAACATGTAACAGTGAATTTCCTTCAATATTTGTCCAGTATTAAAACCATAAACTGTTAACCCTACTTTGACCTGAGGCAATAAGGCACACACCTAAAGACAAAAAGCTCACATAAAATGATACTAGTGCCTTACATATTGAGTTAATTGATAACACACTTTGATTCCTTGATAAATGCACATAACTAAACTAAAACTATTAAAATTATTAAACATGGACTTCCCTACAGCCCCTATTGATAAAGCCCAGGATGCAATATGCTTTATTAATCACGCTGTCAATCTGTCCTGCCACCTTCAATGATTTATGCATGTGTACATCCAGGCCCCTCTGGTTCTGTACCCACTTTAAATTGTACCCCTATTTTATATTGTCTCTCTGTGTTCTTCTTACCCATATGAATTGATTCACACTTCCCTGCATTAAATTTTATCTGCCACTTGTCCGACCATGCCACCAACCTGTCTATATCCTTTTAATGTTCTACATTATTCTCCTCGCAGTTCACAATACTTCCAAGTTTTGTATCATCTGCAAAATTTGGAATTGTGCCCTAGGCCTAGGTCATTAATATATATCAGGAAGAGCAAGGGTCCTAACACCAAACCCTGGGGAACTTGCTGTAAACCTACCCCCAGTCTGAAAAACAACCGTTCACCATTAATGTTTGTTTCTTGTCACCCAGCTGATTTCATATTCATGTTTCTACTGCCCCTTTTTATTCCATGAGCTCTAACTTTACTCACAAGTATGTTTGTAGCATCTTCTCAAATGTCTTTTGTAAGTCCTGTACACCACATCAACAGCATTACCCTCACCAACCTTCTCTGTTAACGCATCAAAAAACTCGAGCAAGTTAGGTAAACATGATTTGCGTTAAGAAATCCATGCTGACTTTCCTTAATAACCCGCATTTGCCCAACTGGCTATTACTTTTGTCCTGAATTATCATTTCTAAAAGCTTTCTCGAGCCGAGATTAAACTGACTGGACTGTAGTTGTTGAGCTTATCTTTACAACCAATAAGGATGTAACGTTTGCAATTCTCTAATCCTCTGGCATCACCCCTAGTGCAAGGAATTATAATAGAAAGAGAGAGGGAGAGATACATTGAGTGGCCTCAGTATTGTACCTTTGCTGCTAACATGTAGTTGGAAGCCAGACTTGATAATTGGCAGGAAATTAAAATATGTGAAAGCTTTAAACCAACGTTTCACCTGAAACACAGTCCAATTCAATTTACTGCAAGGATGGATGCGCCTCCTGGTTAGTCTGTTTTAAGTTTTTAAAATATTCTGTTTTGTTTGCTAGGGTACCGTGATGCACAGGTAGGCTGGATCCAGGTGTTAGAAGACCTTCATGAAAGAGAGGCAGAGAAAAGCAATTTCTCTCCTTTCAGCAGTCACTCAGGCCTAAGGCGAGTGGCTCAATTCCTGGTGATCTATGCCCCAAGGAGAGGAATCCTGGAAGTGTGGAGCACCCAGCAAGGTCCAAGAGTCGGGGCGTTTAATGTAGGAAAACACTGCAGGTCTGTAAAGTGAAACATCTGAAATCAGTATGTTTATTATATGAGTTTGCTAAGTGCTTTGCTGTACGCAAGGAACGTGGGGAATGGAGAAGAATTGTCTCAAATTATAAATTAAAAACGATCATTCATCTAGTGAAATGTCCTGATATTCCTAATATCATTGAATTTACAGTAAGAAAATATATTTATATCTAAATGTTTTGACTAATTTTTATTTAGTATATTGTGAAACCAGATATTATTCTGGATATTTTATAACTCTTAAAATGTGCCCTTCTTAGGTTACTGTATCCAGGATACAAGATCATGGGATTGAACAATGTGACCAGCCAGGGTTGGCAACCACAAACCTATCAAATTTGTCTGATTGATCCAGTAGATGGTAACGTGAAAACCATCAATGTTCCTTTCCATCTTGCTCTTAGGTACTTTTTTAAAATTTTGCTCCCAACAAAGATAAGGAGTAATAATTCCAGTATCACTTATAGGTGCAGTACCTGGCTTAATAGCTAATACCATCATAGAATTGTATAGAATCTTACAACACAGGAATAGACCATTCAGCACAACGGATCAATTACTGGTGTTCCACAAGATCCTTCTCCCACCTTACTTTATCTCACCCTCTCCTGAAATACACCAATTTTATTCACCTAATCCACTTCAGGTAGCAAGTTTTACATTCTATAAAGAAGCTTCTCCTGAATTCCTTATGTATTAGTGACTATCTTGTATTTATGGCTGGTAGTTCTGAACTCCTCCCACAATTGGAAACATCTTCTCTACTCCGAATGTATTGAACTCCTTCATAGATTTAAAGTTCTATGTCAAGTCACTTCTTAGTCTTTTTCCTGGAAAAAAGAGTCCCAGCCTGTCTGTCCTTCTGGACACATGCACCCTCTCAACTCTGCTATCTTGCAACTCTTTTACCCATCTTTCCACCCCCTCCCCCCCACAACAACCCCCCCAAAACCAGCCACTGGACCGTTAATAAGTGTTAATGGAATGATGTGATTGGGTTATAAATTAGCTGGTTAGGCACTGTTAGGTGACCAACTTAATTTTTTTTTAAGTTCCTTTTCTCAGCAGTAAGGTAATTGTGAATATTTGTAGGGTCAAGGCCAGCTGGAAACTTGTTTCACCATCTTATGACCATTTCTTTATAATTAGAATCTTATAATTGGTAGGACAGTACTAAACAAAATTGTTCCCTTAGTGTTTAAATTATTACTTATGCCTTAAAATGCAAAAGGTTCACCTTTGTGCTAAAATCTCACTGCAGTCTTGAAATTATTGACATGTGGAATGAATATTTTGTTCACATGTTTGGAATTATTCAAGAGCAGTTTTATGTTTAGTATTTCAAAATTTATACCCATTGCATGCTTAAAATATGGAATCTACGTATGTAAATATTTGTAATTTGTAAATTTTCTGGTCTTTGATTTTAGTGAATGAGAAATCCTTGCACTGAGTTTTTAAAAAACAAATGCTTTGGTGCATTGTATTGCTTTTCAGTGATAAGAAGAGTGAAAGAGCAAAGGATATGCATCTACTGAAGCGGCTAACTGCTTTGTTGAAGGCCAAAGCCACTAATCCTGGTAGCTATTATATTTAATTGTCTGCAGTTGTCAGGCATAGCTATGTCACTAATCATACTTTTTAGTATTAGCAGGAAGTTTAGATTTTAGTACCTTTTAAATGAAAATAATGTTGACACGATGTTCTGTTACAAAATTGTTGACTATTGCTCTAAGAGTGTGCAAGTGATTGAGATTAATCTGAATAAAACTAAATGTGCAAGTGGAATTCGAGGACATGGGCATAATTTTTAATATGTGTTCATGCTAACAACTTTATAAATGTAAATTATCAGGAGCATAGATTTAAATTTGATGTGTTCATAAAGTTCATGAAAACAGAAGTTAGAGGCACTATTGCATCAAATGAAATGCACAGAAAAACTTGCTCAATTCACAGCATTGAGGAGTTGGACAGTGCAAATGTAGGTGTTAGTGTTCACAACATACTTAGTATTTGTATAATTATTTTTCATGTTAATTCTGAATTTTATATATGATAAATGTTAAGTAAAGGAGGAGTAGAAATTTGTCTCAGGTGGAGATGCAATACAGACAATATTGAATCAGCCAACTGCGATACGCAGCACCTGATATTCAATTCCATTCACTGCAATTGAAAATCAGGCACTGCATGTAATAGTGACTAATTGATACTGCCCGTTTTGTGCCACCACCTATAATGTTCAAGTCAAGAACAGCACTTATTGCTATGAATGCTTGTGTCTTTCATTTCACTCATTTTATAATCTGTTATTTTGTGTTTCTCTATTTTCAGAAAATTTAGAAACTGAAATAAAGACACATCTTCTTGATATTAAGTATCCTGCTATGAAAAAACAGGTAACTAAACCATTTTATAAAAATAATTATTTAAATTCTCTTCCTACTTATTTGTAATTTCAGCAATTTTTTTCTTACAAATACAGGCCTTAGAAAAAATGCTGGCAAGTGAAAATATCCCAATATCTTGCTTAACAAATTTAATTCAGGCATTGTTGGACAACTTAATGAATCAAGGTAGGTGTAAACTCAGATAAGTAAATGTGTGATGATTAAATATATGCGTAGCATTTTTTTTTTGCATTCTCATTGTTTTCCTCTATTCTTCACTCGTAGTATTAAGGAATATGTATTGGTATTTCCATGTATCTTTCTGTGACTTACTTGATTATTAAACAAGTTTTACAATAAGATGTCTGTAAACATTGGTCACATTTATTTAAAAATTTTTGATTTCCTTTGTACCATGCTGTGAACGTTGATTGAACTCACCAGCTGCTTGTTTTGTCCATTCACTCTCCCTTTCCCAGCCTCTTAAGTAGTTCAAATGGGTTTAATAGTTTACTCCCAGTCAGTAAGTTGCAAGTTGGAGTTTCAGGCCTGTCAGATGAGTTTGTCTGACTCTTATGTTGTGGGGTTTTTATACTAAATTTTTCCTTTAGTTTCACCAGTCACTTCTGTAAGTGGACTTCGAGTTTTCTACAAACCGGAGTGTGCCTTCACGAGTCCGATATTTAGATGAATGTAATTTATTACTGGTTTACTAGATATGTCACATGCTTCCACATGATTTTTTTGACTTTAGTAGGTCACAGAATAACACTTTAGAAGGACTGTGATGCAGGCTGCATAAAGAGCAATATATTGAACATAAAAGTAAAATAACAGTATTTAGTACAAGCAAAACATTTACACTAATTATAATGTTTTGCTAACCTCAATACCAAGAACAATTGTAATAGAAAACCAAGCCGAATACAGAGTGTGCAGTGGAGAACTGAAATAGAAAATAAGAGAGGCAAAGGGAGCATATGAAAATTGATTAGTGGGTAAAAATAGTAAGAAGATAGTCAAAGGAGGAGTAATGGAGGGATGCAAATGTTACACGCCTGTTCCAAAAGAGGGAGGGGGCAAACTAGGTAGCTACAGGCCACTCAGTATAATGACAGTGGTGAGGAAACTTTGAGACAGTAATTCAGGATAAAATTAATTGTTACTTAAGAAATGCCTGGATTCATCAATGACAAACAGCTTGTATTTATTAAAGACAATCATGTGTGATTAATTTAATTGACTTCTTTGAAGTAACAGTGAGGGTTGTTGAGGATAATATGGTTACGATTGAGAGTTGTGGCTCAGTTGGTAGCATTCTCACCTTTAAATCACATTGCTCCAGGCTCAAATCCCACCCCTGGACTAGATCACAAAAATCAAGGCTGACACTCCAGGACTGAGGGGTTGCTGCACTGTCAGAATTGGTGCCTTTTAGACGAGATGTTAAACCGAGGCTCCATCTACCCCCTTATGTGGGTGTAAAATATTCCATGTCATTATTTCAAAGAAGAGCAGGTGAGTTATCCCTGGGGCAGCATTTTACCCCTGTCGGGGGGGGTAGTTGTGCAGACGCGGGTGGGTGGGTTCCTGACCAGCGTCCCCATTTTACGTGGGCAGGCCAATTAAGGCCTGCCTAACGTGACGAACGCCCGGAAGCATTGTGCGCTTCCTGTGTGGGCAGGGGGGTATTCCCTGAGCTGGGAGTGTGCTCTTTCACACATGTGCACAAAAGAGCACACAGATCTCCCTGAGGCAAAGTACTGCCTCTTGGAGATTGGCTCAAGTGTGAAAACATTATTAAAGGTAGAAAAAAATTCCTGACATGTCTCCTCTTTATTAGATCCTGAAAGTGTGGATGAAGGATTGTTGCAATTTTGTCTCGGCCAGCTGAAACTACTTCACCTTTACACATGTGTAAGCAAGATCAACTCTGAGGACCTCGTGCAGGGCGAAGCCAAAACTAGCAATGTGAGTAGTTGTATGATGGCACATTCAGTGTGATTGAATGTGAATAGTGTTTTGAGTTGTTAGTATTTTTGTGAAGTTAATAAAAAAAGAACAAATTGAAGCTTGAATTTGGTTTAAACTCTGCTCTGGCATGTCTTCCCAGTGAGTGTTTTGTCAAATGAATGTTTTACCAATGAGAACTTTTGCCATCAGAACATGCTGTAAAACTCGAGCTTTTACAGACGACAGTTAACATTTACATTCTGTTTGTTCCTTCTGTTTTTTTTTGTGATGTTTTATTGTGCAGGACTTGGCTACTTTGCTAAGACTAGAGGAAAGGGAAGTTGCAAAAATTCAAACACTGCTGGATAATTATAGACAAGGAAATACCAGAAGTACAGTTCATTTTGAGGAGGACGCAAACTGTAAGCTACCAATCCAAACTTTTCTGGAATATCTCGAATTTGAAAAGGAAGTTGTTAATGTGAAGAAACTGAGTGAAGATGAGTGTGTGTCTTTGGGTAAGTATGCATAAGTTCTCATGACTTCTGTACATTAGATGCCTTTCGTAGTGCGCGGAACGCACAAAATTATTGCATAAAAATACAACCATTTGGTAATTATTATTTAAACATAGTGTTTCTGATGAGCTGTTTGCCATAGAACATTAATAATCATTGTAAATATTTTCTGCAGCATTCAAGTCCTTTGCAATATTTATATAAACATATGTTAGGTAAGCTAAACGATCATGTAAAACTAGATAGTAGGCAGGCAGTGGCATTGTGATAGTTATCAGAGACTCATGGTAATGCTCTGTGGGCCGGCATTCAAATCCCACCACAGCATATGGTGGAATTTGAATTCAATTAAAAAAAACTGGAATTAAAAGTCTAATGATGACCATAAAACCATTGTCAATTGTCAGAAAAACCCCATTTGGTTCATTCATGCCCTTTAGGGAAGGAAACCTGCCATCCTGGTCCACATGTGACTCCAGATCCACAGCAATGTGGTTGGCTCTTAACTTTGCCTAGCAAGCCACTCGATTGAATCAGTTGAAACCGGACAGACCACCCGGCATCAAGCTAGACACCGGAATCAACAACGGAAAACTCAGCCCTGTCCACCCTGCAAAGTCCTCCTTACTAACATCTGGGGGCTTCGTCCAGAAGTTCCCAGCATCACAGATGCCATTCTTCACTTGGCTCCTGACCTCATTACAGCCTTGGTTCAAACATGGACAAAAGAGCTGAACTCCAGAGGTGAGGTGAGAGTGACTGCCCTTGACATCAAGGCAGCATTTGACCAAGTGTGACCTCAAGGAGCCCTAGCAAAACTGGAGTCGATGGGAATCGGTTGAGGGGGGAGCTCTCCGCTGTTTGGAGTCATAGCTAGCACAAAGGAAGATGACTGTGGTTGTTGGAGGTCAATCCATCTCAGTTCCAGGACATCACTACCTCCTTAGGGTAGTGCCTGAGGCCCAACCATCTTCAGCTGCTTCATCAATGACCTTCCTTCCATCATAAGGTCAGAAGTGGAAATGTTCGCTGATGATGTCCAGCACCATTCGCAACTCCTGGATGCTGAAGCAGTCCATGTCCAAATGCAGCAAAACTGCAGAATATGCAGGCTTGGGCTGACAAGTGGCAAGTAACATTTGCGCCACACAAGTGCCAGGTAATTTCTGTCTCCAACAAGAGAGAATCTAACCAGTACCCCTTTGACCAGAAACAGCTGGACTACAAGAGCAGGTCAGAGGCCAGGAATCCTGCTGTGAGTAACTCGCCTCCTGACTTCCCAAAGACTGTCATAAGAACATAATAGGAACAGGAGTAGATCATTCGGCCTCTCAAGCTTGCTCCGCCATTCAGTAAGATCATGGCTGATCATCTTGTGTTTCGATTTCCACATTCCCATCTAACCCCGATAACCTTTGATTCCCTTGCCTAACAAGAATCTTTCTACCTTCGCTTTAAAAATATTCAATGACCCTGCCTGCTCCACCTGCTGAGGCATAGAATTCCAAAGTCGCGCAACCCTCACAAAAATTTTCTCTTCATCTCTGTCCTAAAAGGGTGACCCCTAATGTTAAAACAGTGCCCCCATGGTACTGGACTCACCCACAAGAGAAAACATCCTTTCAACGTCCAGCTTGTCAAGGCCGTTCAGGATCTTGTATGTTTCAATCAAATCACCCCTCAACCTTCTAAACTTCCACCATCTACAAGGCACAAGTCAGGAGAGTGATGGAATACTCTCCACTCACCTGGATGAGTGCAGCTCGAACTACACCCAAAAAGCTTGACACCATCCAGGACAAAGCAACCTGCTTGATTGGCACCCCATCCATATTCAATCCCACCACCGCCGATGCACAATGGCAGCAGTGTGTACCATCTACAAGATGAACTGCAGGAACTCGCCAAGGCTCCTTAGACAGCACCTTTCGAACCCATGACTGCTGTCGTCTAGAAGGACAAGGGCAGCAGACACATGGGAACACCACCACCTGGAAGTTCCCCTCCAAGCCATTCACTATCTTGACTTGGAAATATATCGTCATTCCTTCACTGTCTCTGGGTCAAAATCCTGGAACTCCCTCCCTGACATCACTGTGGATGTACCTACAATACATGGACGGCAGCAGTTCAAGAAGGCAGCTCACCATCACCTTCTCAAAGGCATTTAGGAATGAGCAATAAATGCTGGCCTAGTCATTGAAGCCCACATCTCATAAAATGAATTTTTAAAAAGTACATTTATATCTGTCAGCAACTTAAGTAGAAGCTATAATACTCAGATTAGTTTTGTGACATGTCATGATGTAATATATTGCCACAAACTTTTGTTCCCATTTGCTATTTAATAGAGAATACATGCTATGATGGGAGAGCCATGTAGGGTGAAAAAATGTATAAAAATAGTATGAAATAGAAGCAAATCTCAAGTGGAGTAAAAGCTTAGCAGTACGAAGTGCAGGAGAATTCTGAGATTTAAAAAAAGGTGAAACTTGATAAATGTACTTAATGGAACAGTATGTGGCATTGCCAAATAGAAGGATTAAGGTAGGATTTAACACATTTGCATAATCAAGTTGGAAACTAGATTTGACTGTGTGTTAATTACTAATGATCTCTGAAGTTACCTCTCACAGTAAATGATGCAGCAGCCCATAACATTCAATTACTTGGCAAATTCTCAAACACACAATTGTGCAAGATTTATGTGCATGCAGTTCTTTTTCCTTCAAGTCTCCAAGCTATGTCTATAAATTTGTTCTTGCTTGATTTTCATTTAGTACACTTGATGGCATTTCTTCATTACGGTTAATATATGCTGCTTAGCTTTTGAGTGAATAACATAGAAATACAAAGTTCAACAGTCCAAATTGAATGAGATTTAAATGTTTTGCATTTTTCCCTTCTGTTGCAGGTAATTTCTTTTTCTGGAAATGTCTTTGTGGGGAAAGCTCCGCAGAGGAAATGTGCCATTTGCTGGAGTCTGTGGGGGCCAAGCCTCAACAGTTTTTGGTAAGTTTCTCTGACCTGACTACATACAGGTGACAAAATTGAAGTAGTAGTACAGGTTTACTAAAGGTTTTATATTTAATTTTAACCCCCTTCTCTGAATTTGTTTTCAGTTCGTAATATGATATTACTTGTGTGAAACTTGATGAACTGTCTATAAAGCACAGCCCACAGCAAAAAATGCTAGCAGCCTGGGAAATAACTACTCAATTTAAACTTTTTAAAAAGTTATGGAACATTGTGCTTTAAAGATCTGCAACTGTACTGAGCGCCCATTTTTATCACTAATATTACTCAAACCTGTCAACTCCACTGTTGTTGAGAATGAACAATTATTTGTTGCATTCTGTAAATGAAGATAACTAAACTTGTTTTTAGTTTGTAATACCTTTTGATGATTTGTCAAGGAACCAGTAGCAGTATTGAGCATCAGTACTGAATGATGTTAATTTCCTATGAGATTTCTGATGGGGAAACCTCTTAGCAAAGTATTTGTCAAAGTACAAAATATCTAATTTTAATTAAACCATCAAAAGACTTGGCTATGTTGATTGAACTGGGATGTGCATATTAGTATCATGTTATAATAGCCTCTTTTTTATAGTTATAAATTATAGTTTTAATCAAATTGAAATTAATTCATGGTCATTCACCTCACTCGCAATTTTACTGCGTTTGGGTGTCATTCTTTATTGGCAACATTGAAACAAGATAGCATTTGTCTTATTTTTGATGTATGTATTGGAGATGACACAATGGCAAGCTACAGAGCAGTTTTTAATGATGTCTTTCCTCTGTATTGCTCTCTCTCTCTCTCTCTCTCTCTCTCTCCAGTCTTTGCTTCTCAGTATGTGGCTCTTCAGGGAGAAAGAAATTCTCAAGAACCAGGAATCAATTAACTACCTCCACATTACGTTATCTCTCTTAAACAAGATGAAAGGTGAAGTGCCTAGTATTAGTTATCAATAAGCCATATTGTGGTTTACTTTGCCAAAGTTATTGGAACTGTTTGAAACATGTTGGGTGGGGGCCGGATTCTTAACTGAGCCGGTCATTTCAACAACCGAAGGACAGAATGGGCAATGACTGGCTCACCTGGATTTTCAAAGCCATTGGATCATCAACAGAGCTCATATGATGAGTGTTACGGAATACTCGCCACTTCCATGGCTAAATGCAATTATGACAACACTCAGTTCCCGTTCTCAAGGGCAGAGCACTTGATCAGCACTCCTGCCACTGTACTCAGTATCCACCTCTCCATTATCGTCACACTGTGGCTGCAGTATGTACCCTGTCTTCAGGATGCACTGCAGCAACTCACCAAGCTTAATTCAAAAACACTTGCCTTCCCTGCAATCTCTGTTAGAGAAAAGGATAAAAACAGCAATGTTGTGAGAGTACTTTCATGCTCCCTTCAAGTCTTACACCATCCTGATTTGAATATATACCATATACATCGTTACTGGCTCAATATCCTAAATTTACTTTTTACCCGTCAATTTTTTGTATAGATACAATTTGGGAGATTTATTTTAGGTAGAGAAATAATTGTAATTTTGTGTTTTTGAATTAATTAAACTCATCCATTACTTATTTTCAATGAACGCTGTAACTGAAAAAAAGTGAAAGATCATGGGTGTCCATAAAGTCAATTTTGAAACCACTTACTCTTTTAATTCTGATTTGGCGTTATTTATCTTGCAATCAAGAAAAATGAGACTGTGTGAGCCTGTAGCCCTTTTAATGTTGAATCCCATAGAACCATAGAAGTTCCAGGTCATCATAATTCTCTGTGGGGGAGGGGGGATCTTTATTTCCCATGTTTTTGTTTGTCAATTATTTTAAATCTGTGGCCCATGGTTAGTAGTCCACTTCCAAGAAGAAACTGTTTCTTCCTATCTATCATAAGTCTTCATAATTTTGGAGACCTGTATTACCCTTAATCTCCTCTGCTCTTAGGGGAACAATTTCAGCTTCTTCAGTCTTCCCACATAACTGAAGCCCCTCATCCCTGGTATCATCCTGGTACACCCTCTTGTATACCCTTTCCAAGGCCTTAAGGCCTTTCCTAAAGTGCGGTGTCAAGAATTGAACACAAATAAGGCCCTTTTATTCGCCTAAATATACACGTACTACTCCTTATCTTGAACTCACCTTTGAGAAGAGAAAGGGAGCTTTGATAGAGGTGTTCAAAATCATAAAGTGTTTTGATAGAGTAAATAAGGGGCAACTGTAAATAAGGGACAAAAGAACCAAAGGTGACATGAGGGAAAAAAAATTACACAGTGAGGCATTCTGATCTGGAGTGCATTGCCTTAAAGATTGGGAAAAGCTGCTTCAATAATAACCATAAAAAGGAAATTGGAAAAATAATTATAGGAACTAAGAAAGATGGGGGAGTGAGAGTAATTGGATAGCTCTGTCAAAGAGCCAACACAAGGACAGCAAGCCAAATGCCCACTTTACTGTGTCATTCTATGATTCCAGCACTTTACTGTTGTGCTCTATTCTCCTATTTATAAAATTTAAAATTTTACTAATGCTTTCGGGGCATTATGGTCAATGTTAATTACAAGGAGGGAGTTCATTTTAGGTGGGTTAGGGAAGATTCTGTAAATCCTGGGAACACGGAGATCCTCTTGAATTTAATGACAAGACCTTACGTTTTTATTCTGTTTTCCTCTAGAAACCAGTTGGTTTGACAGGCTGACTGTTGGGGACAGTCACTGACAATTGTTGCTGATCGTAGCATGGCAAAATCATGAGTATCAGGGGCTGGCGACAGAATCGTGGAGGTTAAGGAGGAGTTGGCAAAGTCCGTGGGGCATGGCAAAGGTCATTTCGCAGGGTGTCGTCAAAGATTGTTATCTTAGATGGGTGGGATCGACCAATTGTGGCAGAAGCTTTGGCTGGGGGGAAGCACACTTGCTCCGTTTGGACCATAAACTGTACTATAAAGCTCGGCCACGTGGAATGCGTGTTCTGTAATATGAGAAGTCTTGGACGCTACCGGTGCCCAAGAGAACCACATGTGCAGGAAGTGTCACCAGCTGCAGAACCTTGAGCTCCAAGTTTCTGAGCTTGAGCGGTGGCTGGGAGTCACTGTGGCGCACCCATGAGACTGAGAGCCCTGTGGATAGATGTTCAGAGAGGTGGTCACATTGCAACTTAGGATCCTAGAGGTAGAAAAGGAATGGGTGACCGTCAGGTAGTGCAGGAGTTCCCTGGGGTCCCACTCGCCAATTGGTTTTCCATTTTGGATACTGATGAGGGTGTTGCTTCCTCGGTAGAGTGCAGTCAGAGCCAGGTTTGTGGTACCACAGGTGGCTCTGCTGTACAGGAGGGGAGGGAGAAGAGTAGAAGTGGTAGGGCCTTCGTTAGTTAGGGGAACAGGCTGGTGTTTCTGTGGCAGACATGACTCCAGGATGGTACGTTGCCTCCCTGTTGCCAGGGTCAGGTCTGTCATGGAGCAGCTGCAGGACACTCTCTTCTGGGGGAGGGCAATCAGCCAGAGGATGTGGTCCACGTTGGTACCAATGACTTGGGTAGGTAAGGGATGAGGTCCTGAAAGCAGATTTCAGGGAACTAGGAAGGAGATTGAAAAGCAGGACCTCTACAGCAATAATCTCAGGATTACTCCCAGACTCATGTGCAAGTGAGTATAGAAATAGGAGAACGGATTGAACATGTGGCTCGAAAGCTGGTGTAGGAGGGAGGGAGGGCATCAGATTTCTGAGGCATTAGGACCGGTTTTGGGGAAGATGGGACCGGTACAAGCCGTATGGTCTGCACCTGAATAGGACTGGGATGAATATCCTCACAGAGATTTGCTACTGCTGTTGGGTGGGGTTAAATTAGATTGGCAGGGGGCTGGGAACCTGAGGGCAAATTCAGAGCAGGGATCAGGAGATGGAGAATTAGTGAGTGACACTGAAAGAAGAAACACAGGTTAAAAAGTGTACCACTCGGGAATTTGGCAGTGCTAAAAGGTGTATATGTAAATCCAAGGAGTGTAGCAAATAAAGCCGATGAGCTGAGGGCATAGATAGGTACAAGGCAGCATTATATGGTCGCCATATTGGCTTAAAGAGGGGCAAAAATGGTAGCTCAACATCCCTGGGTATAGAGTTTAAAGGCAGGATAGAGAGGGGGATTAAAAAAAAGGTGGGGGTATAGCATTATTGGGTAAAGAAACAATTACAGCTGTGAGAAGGGATGATATACTAAATGAAGCATCAAATGAGGCGATTTGGGTTGAGCTCAGAAATAAAAAAAGAGGTAGCCACATTGCTAGGAATGTACTAAAGCCTCCCAGATAGTGGAAGGGGGTTACAAGGGCTTATATGTAGACACATTTCTGAGTGCAGAAACAATAGGGCAGTAATAGTTGGAGTCTTCAACTATCCTAATATCAGTTGGGATACAAACAGTGTGAAGGGCACAGAGGGCACAAAATTCTTGAACTGCATTCAAGAAAACTTTTTCAGCTAGCATGTAACAAGCCCAATGAGAGGGGAGCAGTTCTTGATTTAGCCTTAGGAAATGAATTTGGGCAAGTGGATGAAGTAGCAGTGCGGGACCATCTTGGAGACAGTGATCATAATACAGTTAGATTTAGCATCATTACGGAAAAGGACAAAGGTAGAACAGGAGTAAAAGTTCTAAATTGGGGGAAGACAAATTTTACAAAGCTGAGAGATGAACTGGCGAGAGTGAACTGGATGCAGCCAATAGAAGGGAAAACAGTGTCAAATCAGTGGAAGGCATTCAAAAGTGAGATTCTATGGGCATGGGGTAGACATGCCTCCACAAAGAAAAAGGGTACGACTGCCATATCAAGAGCTCCCTGATTATCCAAAAGCATACCGGGTAAGAGAAAGCAGAAAAAGAGAGTTTATGACAGTCACACAAAGCTTAATGCTGTAGAAAGCCTGGAGGGGTATAGAAAGTACAGGGGTGAAGTAAGAAAGGAAATTAGGAAAGCAAAGAGAGAATATGAAAAAATATTGGCAGGTAAAATCAAAGAAAACCTGAAGACGTTTTCCCAGTACATTAAGAGCAAGAGGATAACTAAGGTAAGGGTAGGGCCTATCAGAGATGTCCACGGTAACTTGTGCATTGATGGTGAAGATGTAGGCAGGGTTCTCAATGAGTACTTTGTCTCTGTCTTCACTAAAGAGACGGATGATGCAGACATTCTAGTTAAAGACGAAGAGTGTACAATATTAGATACAATAAGCATAATGAGAGAGGAAGTACTGGAGCGACTGGCATCCTTGAAGATGGATAAATCACCAGGGCTGGATGTTTTGTATCCCAGGTTGTTGTTTAAGGAAGCCAGGAAAGAAATAGCCGATGCGCTGAGGATCGTTTTCCAATCCTCACTAGATACAAGCAAGGTACCAGAGGATTGGAGGTCTGCAAACATTGTTTGTAGGGGAGGTGCTGCCATAGTGGTAATTGTCACTGGGCTAGTATTCCAGAGGCTCTGGGGACCTGGGTTTGAATCCCACCACAGCAGGTGGTGAAATTTGAATCAATAAAAATCTGGAACTAAATCTGAAATAATTGTTGATTGTCGTAAAAAACTCACCTGGTTCACTAATGTCCTTTAGGGAAGGAAATCTGCTGCCCTTACCTAGTCTGGCCTACATGTGACTCCAGACCCGCAGCAATGTGGTTGACTCTTAAAAAATGCCCTCTTAACAAGGCAATTAGGGATGGCCAACAGATGTTGGCCTAGCTAGCAATGCCCACATCCCATAGGCCATAAAATTATAGGCCAGTCAGCCCAACTTCAGTGGTGGGCAAATTATTGGAAGTAATTCTGAGAGACAGGGTAAACTGTCATTTAGAAAGGCACGGATTGATCAGATATAGTCAGCATGGTTTTGTTAGGGGAAGATTGTGTCTTACTAACTCAGTAGAATTTTTTGAGAAGTAACAAGGGGGATTGATGAGGGTAGTATAGTGGGTGTTGTCTACATGGATTTGAGTAAGGCATTTTGACAAAGTTCCACATAGCAGACTAGTCAGAAAAGTGAGATCCCATGGGATACAAGGGAAGGTGGCGAGTTGGATCCAAAATTGGCTCAGTGACAAGCCAAAGGGTACTGGTCAATAGATGCTTTTGCGAGTGGAGAATGATTTCCAGTGGCCTTCCACAGGGCTCAATATTGGGCCTCTTGCTGTTTGTTGTATATATTAATGATTTGGACTTAATTATGGGAGGCATGATTGGGAAATTTGCAGATGACACAAAAGTTGGCTGCGTAGTTGATAGTGAAGAAGATAGCTGTTGTCTATAGAATGATATCAATAGTTTAGTTCAGTGGGTGGAAAAGTGGCAAATGGAATTCAATCCAGAGAAGTGTGAGGTAATGCATTTGGGGAGGGCAAACAAAGCAAGGCAATACTCAATAAATGGGAGGATCTTGAGAGGGGTTGAGGAAGTGAGAGATCTTGGAGTGCACGTTCACAGGTCCCTGAAGATGGCAGGACAGGTGGATATGGTGGTAAAGAATGCATATGGAATGCTTTCCTTTATTGGACAAGTTATTGACTACAAAAGCAGGAATGTAATGCTGGAACTGTTTAAAATGCTGGTTAGGCCACAGTTGGAATTTTGTGTACAGCTCTGATCACCGCATTACTGGAAGGACATAATTGTTCTGGAGAGAGTACAGAGGAGATTTACAAGAATGTTACCAGGGCTTGAAAATTGCAGCTATGAAGAAAGATTGGACAGGCTCGGGTTGTTTACCTTAGGACAGAGGTGGCTGATGGATGACTTAATTGAGGTGTACAAAATTATGAGGGGCCTAAATAGGAAAGACTTGTTTCCCCTAGCTGAAGGGTCAATTTAAGGTGATTGGTAGAAGGGTTAGAGGGCACATGAGGAAAAACTTTTTCACCCAGAGGGTGGTGGGCATCTGGAATTCACTGCCTAAATTGGTAGTTGAGGCTGAAACTCTCAACTCATTTAAAAATTACCTAGATATGTATTTGAAGTGCTGTAACCTGCAAGGCTACGGACCAGATGCTGCAAAGTGGGATTAAAATGAGCAGCTAGCTTTTTTCCTCTTTTCATGGCTGATGTAGACATGATGGGTTGAATGGCCTCTTTCTGCCCCATATCTTTTCCATGGTTCTAAAAACTTTATTCTGCTTGATGCGGCTACACTTGCCTGCATTTAGTAGCCAGGCCTCCTGGGAAACACTGTGGTCAGCATTGGACTTAAATTAGGTTCCCTACTTCACCTTGGGGTTGGGCTCATGTTTCACAATTTTCAATGTGTAAACACCCCCACCCCACCCCACCCTCAACCTTTCCCCCAAATATATATTTTGTTTATACAATTAGCATTTACTTCATTTCAAAGTTAGTACTGCAAAGTTAAGCATATGTAGCTGTGTAACCAATGGATTTCATTTTCGAGTGCTAACTACCATTGGCATGCATGCAGAACTGCAGCTGTAGTGCTCGTGTGCATTTGCCTGGTAATACTGACCCATGCATAGGTGGTTGCATTAAAAACCACAAAATCTGAAGTGTTTATCTCAAATTTGAAATTCACATTTCCTTGCAGGTGCTATAGATACTTCATGGGACCTTCAGTCAGTGTCTCCATGGTGGCAACAAATGCGCACTGCGTGTGCACAGGCAGAGAATATTGGAGCTGCATTGTTAGCTGCACTTGTGGGAAGGAGCGTAGCTATCAGTACAACAAATAGCCTGGCTGAAAAAGATGTGAGTAGAATTGTTACACTTGTTCAAACAAAGCAATAAGCCATTCATTCTATAATACTGGTTGTGGCAATACTCATCACGTGATCTGCTGGTGAAAGATGGCTGTTTTGCAGAGCTCATGTGTGTTGTCACCTATAGTTATGATAATTACTCTGGATATTTTTGAAATCCTGTGCCATGCCTGAGGAATATTATTCACTTCTGTTTGAAAATTGGCTGGCTGTTATTTGGAAGCAAAACAGAAGAAATTGCTTCTCTATATCCCTGGTACTTGGGGGAACTGCAACAGTTCAATTTCAGTCTAGAATCTAAATTGACACACTGCTTAATGAGAGAATTAAACAATATAAAAATTTGCATAAGTAAAGAAACAGCTGAGATTGAAGAAAACTTGTCAGGAATCAGACTGTTAAACTAATAATCTCCGGTGTTAGAAATGATTGTTTGAATGCTAGATTTGAAGAGCTGGGCAATCTGAACTAATTTCTGTTACTGGAATTTGAATTTAGTGGGGTCCAGTGATTTTTCATTTTGTTACCTTTCTTAAAGATGGTTGGACTTTCATCCAGTTTTTCTTCCCCTGTGCTACCTTACACCAAATTTTGTTTTCCTCTTCTGTTTCCCAACAGCTGGTAGTTATGACTTCAGATGGAATGACTGATTCTTGGGAAGCACTGTCTCTTGATATGGAACACTGGAATCTGTTGCTGAGACAGCTTGAGGATTGCCTTATATTACAAACGTTGCTGCACAGCAAAGGGAGCAAACCATCCAGCACCGCCTATCATCATTCTGAGCCATTTGCCAGCATTTCTGTAAAAAAGCTTTTGGAAGGTGGTCGAGGTAGGAGCTCTACTCATTGCATGTGCCCACAAATCTTTGTTCGTGGGTATTCCAAGGCCCAGGGAATGGTTTCTGATGTTTTCCAAACTTATGAGCAGTACCTGACTTGAACACCAGTAATGCTTCCATAAGTGGTTCCTGGAGTCATTAAACAACAAGGAAGAATAAAATTGATGGTATGGTCACGGGCTGTAGTTATACTCTTAAATATCAAGCTGAAACTCACTAATAGCAAGCAGTATGAGATTCCTGCCTGGAAATGAAATACTGAAGGGTCTCACATTTCTTGGCTTTATTGTGTTAGAGTCAGATTGACATAGGTGTTGATTCAGCCTCAGAAATCACTTCGTGGCTGGGCAGTTGTATATTAATGTTCCTGGTATATGGCCCACCACTCCTGTTTATATTAATGCCAATGTTTGACTTTTAGTTCCTACTTTGTTATTTTAATTTTGTATTCCCAGTACTGCATTCTCGTTTCTTTTCCTCCTACTTGTCAATATCTTAATTTTCTTCTGTTCTTTCTAATCTTTGACTTTGGTTTCTGGATTTTGTCTTTCTAACTCTTATTAACTAATTTTCTCCTTTGCCTTCTCACTTAATTTTCTCCAGTTCAATATTTTTTGTTTCAGCCCTGTAAGCTAATTGCCTCTGCCTTTAGGGACATCTATGCCAGTGACAAATGATTCCATTTACTCTCTTTAATTGAAATACTGGTTCTCAACTGAAGGTTCACTCATGTCACTGCTCAATTTCCATGGTTGTAATAATTTCAGAGAAGCACTAAGGTATATCTGCCTATGTGTGAAAATGAGAGGCTTAAAACTTGAGACTCTGTTGAAGGGTTCAAATGCTGAGAATGGAGCAAAAGTCATGCCTATTTGTTCCTTAACATCTGAAAAATTACAAATGTGTAGTTAGTTACTAATGCTAAAGGTCAAGGAATGATTCATAGAACATGTTGAAGAGAGCAAGCTTTGGTTAACCACTCACCAGCAGATGCAAATTTTATTTGTTCTTAGCTGTTTGTTGGTTTTGCAAACATTACATGTTCATCTAGAATTCCAAGAGAAGAGCCTTGCTTAAAAAAATTATTGAAAAAAATGACAATTTGATAAGCTGTTAATCTGAGTATTGCTGAAAAAAGACACATTGTCGAAGCTTGCACTCATCAAGACAATGCGTAAAAATACCTAATGTAAAGGGAACAACAATTTATACTTCAAGAAGAGAATATTGATTGGTTGGCAAGTGGACTCTGATTGGTAGAGGCATTGCCATGGATAATGCACCAGTGAACTGATGAACTGATGAACTTGACAGTTAACTGCCAAGCTTTGTTTAAATTCAAACCCGAGAGGTTGACTCTGGTCAAGGCATTACCATGGGGAATGAACCAGAGAATGGCTGTTGCCTATTCTGTTTAGTTGAAACGGGCGCACTATGTGTACGTGTTTTCTGTTTGCAAAGACCAGGGTCCTGGTACATTAATACATCCACCTGGGGCTTTGCTTTAATGCCTCATCCAAAAGACAGCACCTCTGATGGTGCAGTGCCCTTCAGTGGAGTGTCAGCCTTGATTTTTGTACTCAAGCTGTGGAGTGGGACTTGAACCTGGAACTTTGTGACTTAGAAGCAAGAGTGCTATCACAACTGACAATAAAAATAAGAGAATAAAATTTGCTTTGCTGTTTGAACAGATGCCATTGGTAGGCCTTGGATCGCGTGCCAATAACTATTCTTGACAAAAATGGTTAAGTATTAAAGTTTGTCTGTATGTAATTGTATTGAAGAATTGCAATGTTGGTTTGAAATAAGTTATATTTAGTGTTTTAATTTGATACTATATTTCTGAACTAAACACTTATTAAGTCAAGATAACTGTAGATAAGGAAGGCCATTCACTCCACCGTACTTGTGCTTTTTATCCCCCTGAAAACCAATAAATCTCTTACCTCTCCTAGCACCTCCCCTGAACTGCAGCATCTAATTGTCTCCAAGTTGAGAGTTTTGTCTATGACATCTTTTGGCTATCTCCACCTATCAGTGGCTCTCTATCCAGCTCTACCTGTCCCACCACCCCCTAAACCAGCTTATATTTCACCTCTTTTCTATTTTTACTTAGTTCTGTTGAAGAGTCATACGGACTCGAAACATTAACTGTGTTCCTCTCCGCAGATGCTGCCAGACCTGCTGAGTTTTTCCAGGTATTTTTATTTTTGTTTTGGATTTCCAGCATCCGCAGTTTTTTGCCTTTATCTGAGAGTTTCCAACAATGCCTGCTCTGCCCTCATGGGCAAGCTGGTGTCTCTATTAACTTTTCAACAGCTGGTTAAACTAATGGTTCTGTCTTAGTACCCCTTTTAATATTGGTACTATATTAACCTTTCTCCAGTCCATTAATCATTCCTGCCTTTAGTGAGCTGTTAAATACATAAGCTAGGGGCTCAGTTCACACATTCTCTATTTTTTCGAACACTTTGGAATGTTGTTAGGCCCAGTAGCCCCATCATATTCAAGACCCCTTATTCTTTCATGTATCTATGTGCATTCAATTTGACTTCCTGCATTTTAATATCACCTGCACATTATGCAAACTGAACATTATCTACTGAAGGGAAGACTGATACTAAGCAGTCATTTAAAACCTCTGTTATATCTTCAGAGTTGACTAATTTGCCTTGTTGTGTCCTTTACTGGTCCTGTAGAGGATTTTGTTGCTTTCTCAGTCCGAATATAACTTTAAAAAAGACATTGTCGTTGCTGTCACAGCTATCCTGTGTCATAATTACCCAATCCAGAACCATCTGAATTTAAATAGTTGAAATACAGTAACTAAAGATTGTGAATCTTAATTTAGTGTTTGAAAACATGTTAATGAAAATCCAATATTGCCTTTAGTCATAATCACCATTCTAGATTCCACCAATGGGGAAATTCTGAGGGTGACAAATTATGGGCAAGAGTATGTAAATGTATTTTGCCTATTTCATAGTATATTTTAAAAGTAGTAGTTTGAAGTGCTAGGTATTAATGTAAAAGCGAACAAAATTTAGATAGAGAAATAATCACATGCCATACCATTCATCCCCTCCTTTAGCAAAATCATGTGTTCTGCTAGCCAAGTTGCTATGATACTCGATTAGACATGAATATGTTGTGTTTCATTTTATTTGCTTCTTACAATAGAATTTGGTTAGTTTTAATTTTCTTATTGATGACATTTGAGGCCAATTATGAAACTCTATTCAATCCTTCTGTATACTTTTCTGAAACACTGAATTACTGAAGATAAATTTAACTCCTTGCTTTATGTTCCATCCATTTGTTGTATTCATAATTGGTTCTGGTTCATTGAAGATTCTGACTTGAACACTGTGAACTCCTCTGAGTAATCTAGCACCCAAAAAAAATAGCAATATGTCGAGCCAGTATTTCCAAAAGGTTTTAAATTTTATTAACTTACATGTATTGTTCTATGGGATATTGTCATTAACAATCTGTATCCATTTACCTTTCTCAGGAGTCATTGCTGATGGTGTGGCAAAATGGATTTTCAAACTGGATCTTGTTCCAAACATTCTGAAACAGGCCCATCAATCTAAGAGATTAGAAAATACAGATGAACCGATAGAAGGGGAAAGCATTCTTTTGAGTGAGAAGTACAAAGAGCTTGGCCTGGAAAGGATACTCAGTAAGAAGAGCCTAATTAAATTTGTTTTATTAGTTCCCATGGAACATTAATGATTATATTGCTTGATTATGAACTATAAGGTTACTAAAAAGATAATACATTAGAAGTCTGTTCAAGTGTTCTGAATCAAATAGATAATGAAGGACAGTGAAATTTGTTTTTAATCTGTTTGTGAGACAGACCATAACTTGTGGTTATTTCACTGCTCTCATGATACAATTAATAATCCTAGATGTAGCTCCTCAGCCAGTATTAGTGATGAGCATTCATTCTCTAGTATCTACATATTTATCCACCAATACTGGGCTTTCTCTTGGTTATTCTCCAGCCAAGTGAGTAAGTGGGCAGTCTCCTACCAGCTCTCCATAATGAATGCACTGTACATAAACATTAAGAGGGTATTTGAGAGCCTAAATGACATTCCCTCTTATTGATGATCTTTATTTTGCTTATTGCTTTAATTGTGTGTCTAACCTCCGGTTGAAGATTTCTCCTAACAGTATTGTTAAAATTGGAATTAGTCATGTGGGGAAACCGCTGGAGCAAGTCAACGTCCTGGTACACATATATGTCTTGTGAAACTGTTGCTTAACTTACTATTTTTGTAAAAGTTTAACTTTTTAAGGAGCTTAATAACATTTTCAATTTTAAAAAATTCATTCATGGTATATGGCCATTGCTGGCAAGGCCAGCATTTTACCCATCTGTAATTGTCCTTGAGAAGGTGATGAATTCACTGCCTTGAGCCCCTGCAGGCGTGTAGTGTTGGTATGCCCACATTGTTATTAGGGAGGGAGTTCTAAGATTTGATCCAGTGATGATGAATGAGCAACTATATTTCCAAGTCAGGGTGATGTGTGACTTGGAGAGGCACCTGCAGGGGTGTCCTTCCCTTGTCCTTGTAGATGGTAGAGGTCACTGATTTAGAAGGTTTTGTTGAAGAAGCCTTGGTGAGTTGCTGCATTGCACCTTGTAATTGGTTTACACTGCAACCATGGTGCACCTGTGGTGGATGGGGTACCAATCGAGCAAGTTGCTTTGTCCTGGATGGTTTGGAATTTCTTGAGTGTTGTTGGAGTGCACTCATTCAGCATAGTGGAGAGTATACCATCAAACTCCTGACTTATGTCTTGTAGCTTTGTAAAGGCTTTGGGGAGTCAGGAAGTGAGATATTCACCACACAATACCCAGCCTCTAACAGCTGAAGATGGTTGGTCCCGGAACACTGCCCTGAGGAACTCCTGCTGTTGTGTCCTGTAGCTGAGATGATTGGCCTCCAACAATCACAAGCGTCTTCTTTTGTGCTAGGTATGACTTCAGCCAATGGAACTTTCCCCCGATTCCCATTGACTTTAATTTTACTAAGGCCTCTTGACGTCAAGGTGCATTTGACCCAGTCACTTTAACCTCACTTCTTGAATGCAGCTCTTTTAGTCCATGTTTGTACTATGGCTGTAATGAGGTTTGGAGCCAAGTGACCTTGGTGGAACCTAAGCTGAGCAAGTTATTGGTGGTAACTGCCACTTGATAGCACAGCAAGCGAGCCCCAGGAGGGCAGAGGAAACGCTTCAAGGACACCCTCAAAGCCTTTTTGAAAAAGTGCAACATTCCCATTGGCATCTGGGAATCCCTGGCCCAAGCCTGAAGTGGAGGGGGAGCACCTCGGAAGGAGCTGAACAGACTGACTCTCGTCGCCAAGGGCTAGCTGAAGCCAAGTGCAACAGTGAAAGGAGCACGTGGCAACCCGGGCACCCCACCCACTTGTTCCCCCTACCACTGTCTGCTTCACCTGTGACAGAGACTGTAGGCTGCGCACTGGACTCTTCAGTCGCCTGAGAACTCATTTTTAGTGTGGAAGCAAGTCACCCTTGACCTCGAGGGATAGCCTAAGAAGAAGAAGTGAGTAACTGCCACTTGATAGCACTGTTAATGACATCTTCCATCACTTTGCTGATGATTGAGAATAGACTGATTAAGTAATTGACCAAATTGGTTTATCCTGCTTTTTTATACCGGGCATACCCTAGGCAGTTTTCCACTTTGTTGGGTGGATATCAGTGTGGTAGCAGTACTGAACAACTTAATTAGAAATGTGGCTAGTTCTGGAGCATAAGCAGTACAACCTGGTTGATTTCAGGCCCATAGCCTTTGCTGTATCTTTATGATCAGCAATTTATTACATTATGTTGGGTGAACCTAATTGGTTGAGGTCTGGCTTTATGGTGGTGGGGACCGTGGGGCGGCAGGGAGAGGCCAAGAAGGATCGTTCACTTGGCACTTTTGGTTGGAGGTAATTGCAAATGCTTCAGCCTTGTCTTTTGCACTCACATGCTGGGCTTCGTCATCATTGTAGGCGGGAATGTTTTTGAAGCCTCCTCCTCTTGTTAGTTGTTTAATTGTCTTCCACCATTCACAATTGGATGTGGCAGGATTGCAGTGCTTTTTGTTGTGATCTCTTGGTTGTGGGATTGCTTAGCACTGGCTCTGGTCAGCTGTATCCACTGTTTAGCATGCATGAAGTCCCTGTGTTGCAGCTTCAGCAAGTTTGCATCTCATTATTAGGGATGCCTGGTGCTACATGTTCTACACTTGTTATTGTACCAGAGTCAGCTCCCTGGCTTGATGGTAATGATAGAGTGAGGGATATAGCAATTACGTACAAACATGCAAACATAAGCATTAGGAGTAGGCCAGTTGGCCCCTCGAGCCTGCTGTGCTATTCAATAAGATCATGGCTGATCAGATTATAACCTCAACTCCACATTCCTGCCTACCCCTGTTAACCTTTGCTCCCTTGCTTATCAAGAGTCTATCTACCTCTGCCTTAAAAATATTCAAAGACTCTGCTTTCACCACCTTTTGAGGAAGAGAGTTCCAGAGACTTGGGACCCTCAGAGAAAAATATTTTCTTCATCTCTGCCTTAAATGGGTGACCCCTTATTTTTAAAGTGTTACCTAGTTCTGGATTTACCCACAAGAGGAAATATCCTTCCCACATCCACCCTTCAAGACCCCTCAGGATCTTATGTTTCAATCAAGTCGCCTCTTACTCTTCTAAACTCCAGCCTGTCCAACCTTTCCTCATGAGACAACCTGCTCATTCCAGGTATTAGTCAAGTAAACCTTCTCTGAACTGCTTCCAGTGCATTTACATCCTTCCTTAAATAAGGAGACCAATACTGTACATAGTACTCAAGATGTGGTCTCACCAATACTCTGTATAACTGAAGCATAACCTCCCTCCTTTTGTATTCAATTCCCCTCACAGTAAATGATAACATTCTATTGGTTTTCCTAATTACTTGCTCTACCTGCATACTAGCCTTTTGTTATTCATACACTAGAACACCCAGATCCCTCTGCATCTCAGTGCTCAGCAATCTCTCACCATTTAGATTTTTTTTATTCTTCCTACCAAAATGGACAATTTCACATTTTCCCACATTATACTCCATTTGCCAGATCTTTTCCCACTCACTTAACCCATCTATAACTTTTTGTAGCTTCCTTATGTCCTCTTCACAACTTACTTTCCTACTTAAATTTGCTGATGACACAAAGATATAAACCATAGCTTCAGTCCCTTCATCCAAATCATTTATATAAATTTTACAAATTTGAGGCCCTAGCATTGATCCCTGAGGCACATTACTTGTTACATCCTGCCAACCAGAAAAAGACCCATTTATGCCAAATCTTTGCTTCCTGTTAGCTAGCCAATCTTCTATCCATGCCAATATGTTACCCCCTATACCATGAGCTTTTATTTTCTGCAATAACTGTTGATGTGGCACCTTATCAAATGCCTTTTGGAAATCTAAGTACATCCACCAGTTCCCCTTTATCCACAGCACACGTTACTTCTTCAAAGAACTCCAATGTATTGGTTAAACGTGAATTCCCTCTCTCAATACTATGTTGACTCTGTCTGAATACCTTGAATGAATCTAAGTGCCCTGCTATAATGCCTTTAATAATAGATTGCCAAATACCTGTTCAATTCATCTGCCATCGCTCATCTCATGAGGTTACAGATTGAAGTGGAATCCATTTCTGCTGAAATAAAAGCTGGAAATCGGAAATAAAAACAAAGTGCTGGAAAAATGCAACAGGTCTCACCACATCTGTGGAGAGAGAAACAAAGTTAATGTTTTGAGTCCAGTTTGACTCCTTTTTGGAACTCTGCGGAAGGTACATAGCCCTTCATGGATGCCCAGTTTTGAGCTGTTAGATCTGTTCTGAATCTATCTCATGACTATGCCAGGCTGTTGCTTGACTAATCTGAGAGGAGGCTCTCCCAGTTTTGGCATAAATCCCCAGATTAATTTTGAGGAGGACTTCTTAGGGTCCACTGAGCTGAGTTTGCTGTTATCTTGCCTAGCGCCGGGTGGCATGTCCGGTTTTATTCTTATAGGAGCAGGAGTAGACCACATAGCCTTTCAATCCTGCTCTCCCACTTAATATGATCATGGTCGATCTTCTGCTTTAACTCCACCTTCCTGCCCACTCCCCATATGCCCTAATTCTCTGTCAGACCAAAAATCCGTCTATCTCAGCCTTAAAAATATTCAGTGATGGAGCATCCACAGCCCTCTGGAATAGAGAATTCCAAAGCTTTAAGTGAAGAAATTTCTCTTCATCTCAGTCCTAAATGATTGGCCTCTTATCCTGAAACTGAGCCCCCATGTTCTACAATTTTTTTTCATAGTGATTTCATACAACTTGAATGGTTGCAAGGCCATTTCAGAGCTCAGTTAAACATCAAATACATTGTTGTGTGTCTGGAGTCATATTAAGGCCAGAATGGATAAGGACAGCAAAATTCCTTCCCTAAAGGATATTAGTGAATATATAGAAAATTTTACAAGAGAAGCAGCCACAGCGTATCCAATCTTTCCTGTTAGCTAAAGTTCTCTAGTCTTGGCAGCATCCTCCAAAATCTCTTCTGGAACCTTTCCAGTCCAGTCGCATCTTTTCCGTCATGTAGTGACAAGAATACACACAGTATTCAACCTGTGGTTTAACCAGTGTTGTGTACAGCTTTAGACCAACCTCCCTGCTTTTGTATTCTATGCCTTACTTAATAAAGAAAAACGTGCAACATGCCTTCTTAACCATCTTATTTATCCTACTACCTTTCGTGGATCTGTGGACATACACTCCAAGGCCCCTATGTTTCTCCACACTACTCCATATCCTCCCATTTATTGTGTATTCCCATGCCTTGTTACAACTCCCAAAATGTATTTCCTCACACTTCTCCAAATTGGATTCAATTTCCCATTTTTCTGCAACTGACCAGATCATCTATATCTTCCTGCAGTTGAAAGCATTTCCTCCTCTGTCGACCATACAACCAAATTTTGTACCATTTGCAAACTTCTTTATCGTGGCTGCCACATTTGAGTCAAAATCATTATTTTAAGACAATGCTGTAAATGCATTAATGCTCTGTTTCTGAATGTTACATTAATTCTAAGTTACAGTATCGATATTTGAATATTTATGATTTTGCTTAATAGAGACTATATGCTATAATAGAGAACCTCTGTCCACAAGATACTAGTTTGCTCGTGTTTTTAAAGGTTTTTATCGTTACAGAATTGCTTCAGTTGGTTTATGAACGATTCCCCTGCAGTCTTGAATCAGATGTTCTTCATGCTCATTGTTGCTGGGAGTATGTGGTGCAATGGAACAAAGATCCAGAGGTAAAGACAATACACAATTCTTCAGATTTGATTTTGAAATATTGTACCTTATTAAAATCACACATTAGCTTCTTTATGATGCAATAAAATAATGAGTGCCTGAAAGCTAAAGAAGTTCTCCAGGAGCAGTTAAAATTCAGTATTCACATATGTTCTTGGTGTTGTTTGTATTTGTGTTATAAAAAGACTAATAATTGAAAAATTGTACTTTAGAGGGATAATCATTGTTACGGCAAGTGGCAAAGATTATTTTCAAGAACATCCCTGTATTATTATGTCAATAGTGTTTTTAATATCAGATGAAAAATTATATTTCAAAGGATACATTTCAAAATAATTGTGCCTTTGTCTTGGAAAATACTGTAACAGGCAACTCTCAGAACTCCCATTAGTTTAATGAATGCTCCAACAGCAAATGTTGATTAACTCAGTATTTGAATTTCATTATGCAGAGCCTGAGTTCTAGCCATTAATGTCAAATGAGAGAGAATTCTGCAGGCTGACAGTGCACCGTTAAGCTTTTCTATTAATATTCTATGCATTTTGGGTATACATAGAATCTTGACGCAGAGCTCAAGCAGTTTTTTTGTTCCAGTCATAAACATGGAGACCTCACCAAATTGTTAGAATTCTTTATGGTCATCCTTCTGCTGTTGTCTTGTCGGGCTGACAGTCCAGCCCCACCTCTTCATAAATCATGACGGGTAACTGTGTGAGTTTCATCTTTGCAGATTATCACTTATGTTTCAGTTAAATATTGGGAAGACTGAAATGCTGTCCACCACAAGCCAGTTCCATTCCCTGGCTGCTGTTTTGAGTATAACAAGACTGTTTGAAATTGTGGTATCCTAGTTGACCCTGAGCAATATTTCCAAACCCAAATCCTCCTCATCACAAAGACTGTCAACTTCCATCTTTGGAACATTATCTGTTCCTGCCCCCAAGTCAGAACATCTACTGAAACTCTTATCCATTACTTTGTCACTTCCAAGTTGTCAATTACAGTGCTGTCCTGATTGAGCTTCCATGCTCCACTCTCCATCAGTTCTGACTCATCCAAAATGTTATCTTTTGTGTTTTACTGTGCAGCAAATTCTATCCACTAATCACCCCTGTGCTCACTTTGGCTTCCTGTCCACCTTCACCTCAAATTTAAAATATCATCTTTGTGTTCAAATCACTTCATGGTCTTGCCCCTGCCCATCTCTATAACCTTCTCTCGTCCTACAGCTCTGAGAACACTTTTTTTATACTTCTAATTTTGACCTTTTGAGGACTCCCTCCCCCCACCCTGCCCCACTCACCAATCCTTTGAGCCGTCATTTGTGACCTGCCTTTCACTGTCAAGATCCTAAACTGTGGAATTCCCTCACAAAACCACTCCTACTTCAAGGTTCTCCCTGGCTATACTTTTAGCCTCAACTCTTTAAATTTACTCCTTTTGGCTCAGTGTTGTTTTTTATCTGAGTATGTGCCTGTGAATTGCCTTGTGATATTTTTCTATGTTAAACCACCTATCTTAATGAGCATTGTTGTTGCATGCGTCCATAGAGGTTTCACTGAAAACTTTATACAGTGGTGCGCACTTTGGATGACGTGTGATTATGAATGTACAATTATTTTTAATATCTTTTAAAGGCATTTAATACTCACTGCCTATATTCTGTATAAATTGCAAATGGTCGTTTTTAATGTCTAAAGTTTATACATAAAATATAATTTAATAAATATTTAACTTTTTCACATGGGCTTTTCTGGTTTAAAAATTAACGAAATGTGATTTCACAGAGTATGCTTTGTCTTGACTTCTAGGAAGGCCGTTTTTTGAGCATATCTGTGGACCATCTGAAATGCATTGGCAATGCTCATGTTCAACGTGGTTAGTACTTGTTATGGCTAGCATGGTGTACACACTGAATAAGTACATAAATGAAGGAAATATTAGTGTATCTGGGAGTCAAGCCTCTATAAAGATCGGAAATCCACATTTAGGACAATGCCCAGGGATCCTCAGTTCTTTTAAATCCCAGTGCTATTATACTCCTTAACTCTAGAACCCCAATCCCAGTTCCATGAAGTCCATTGCTACCTCCCCTCCCCTACTGCTTTCAACTTTCTGTTCTCGCAGCTGTTGAAAGCTTGCTACCTAAGAGCAACTCTCCCCATCTACCACTATCATCTTCACATGTATCCCTCGGTTTCATAAAGAGAAATAATGAGTATTAAGTACATTAGTAATCCATCATTTAATGATGTTCAAGACCACTAATAGTTTTTTTGACAGAAAAATGTACAGAATCATAGGTAAGATCCAGAAATACCATGCAATTTCACTTATTCAGCCACCTTAAACTTGCCAAAGACTTTGAAAATCAAGATTTGCTATCTTAACCAGGCAACCTACATCAACCAACCCAGTAACTTCCTCAAAGATCAAGCAGTTGGTGAGGCAAGACCACACTTCTCATTGTATTGTGCATGGCTATTATAAACAGTGTATCATGTGACTTGCTGAGCAATGATGCAGAAGGAATAACAGCTATCCTTTCAGAAGAGTGAATTCCAAAATGCAATGAAAATTTTTTATCAGTTGCTGACAGTGGCAAAAACACGTGAATAGGAGCACTGTGATTTGCTGCAGCAGTGTTTAAAAAAATCTCGTTGTGCAATGGTGTTACAATACCTGAGGACAGGAACCATTTAAAATGTTGGCTAGCACGGAGATCAAGAACAGTAAAAGGGAGCAGCAGCAGGTGAACAAAATGTACTGGGGGAAGACATGATGAGAGATGTGTTATGATTCTGGACCAAACTTCCAAGTTTTTGGGAAGATCTGACCAGGGACCAATATCCTTTTTGTTTAAGATGGACAGAGTTTGAGATTCAAAACACTTGCTCAGTGAATAAAGCCACACGTTTCCATGGGTTTTGAGCAAACAAAAATAAACTTTACTATACAGGGTCAGAAAGATAAAACAATTTACAATATCTATCTTATACTCTAACATTCAGGATAAATATGAGGTACATGTGAAATAACAAGCCAATTGTGGTCGAACACACCACACTGCACAATAAATGGCAGATGAGACCAAGACAGATTCCACGGATTTCTCAACAACCTACCCAGATGTCCGTAAACATTGTGAGTCAACCAATCTCATTGAAAATTTGTCTCTCTCACATGGCATTCTAGTCTTCACCTTTGAAGATCTGGCCTTGGAATTCTCTCCAAAAGTCACTTCAACTCGGACGGCGCCAGCTCAGAGTTTCAGTCTCTTCTCCTGAGATTCCATTGCCCTGGATTCTTGAGTATATACTCAAGCATCAGCCCTCAAGCACAACTTCAGCTTTTCGGCTGCGTCAAGCAGAATACTACTGCTCCAAAGGGACACCTTTGGGGCATTTGGAAAGTCAAAATGCAACCCATCAGAGTCAGCATGGTTTTATGAAGAGTAAATAGTGTTTGACTAATTTGCTAGAATTCTTTGAAGATGTGACAAGCAAAGTGGATAATGGGGATCCTGTAGATGTAGTACATCTGGACTTCCAGAAAGCCTTTGATAAGGTGCCGCACAAAAGATTAATACACAAGATAAGATCACACGGAGTTAGGGGTAAAAATTAGCTTGGATAGAGGATTGACTAACCAACAGAAAGCAAATAGTTGGGATAAATGGGTCTTTTTCTGGATGGCAAGATAGTGTTCGGTCCTTGGGCCCCAACTATTTATAATCTATATTAATGACTTGAATTCAGGGACAGATGGTACTATAGCTAAATTTACAGATGACACTAAAATAGGTGGGAAAGTAAATTGCAATGAAGAAATAAGAAATTTACAAATGGATATGGATAGGTTAGTTGAATGGGCCAAAATTTGGCAGATGGAGTTTAACGGGGATAAGCGTGAGGTCGGAAGAATTAAAAAGGCGACTTATTATTTAAATGGAGTAAAACTTCAGAATGCTTCAGTGCAGAGGGATCTGGGTGTCTTCATGCATTAATCGCTGAAAGCTAGTATGCAGGTACAGCAGGTAGTAAGGAAGGCAAATGGAATTTTGGCATATATTGCTAAAGGAATAGAGTATAAAAATAGGGAAGTGTTCTTGCAACTATACAAGGCATTGGTGAGACCGCACCCAAGGTACCAGGACCAGATGGGATGCAACCAAGGGCATTGAGGGAAGTGAGAGTGGAAATTGCCAAGGCAGTAGTGATAATCTTGCAGTCTTCCTTAGACACAAGGGAGGTGCCAGAAGACTGAATGTTACACCCTTATTCAAAAAAGGGTGCAAGAATAAAGCTGGCAACTACAGACCAGTCAGTTTGAGCTCAGTGGCAGGGAAACATCTGGAAACTATAGTTCGGGATAAAATCAATAATCAGTTAGACAAGTGCAGGATAATTAAGGAAAACCAGCATGGATCATTAAGGGAAAATCTTGTTTGACTAACTTGGAGTTTTTTGAGGAGGTAACAGACAGAGAAGGTTGATAAGGGAAACACTGTTGATGTGAGGCATATTGATTTTCAAAAGGCATTTGATACAGTGTCACACAACAGACTTGTGAGTAAAATTCTAGGCCTTGTAATAAAAGGGGAAGTAGGCACTTGGACAAGATTTTGGATGAGTGACAGGAAGCAGAGAGTAGTGATAAATGGTTGTTTTACAGATTGGAGGAAGGTTTGTAGTGGAGTTCTTCAGGGGTCAGTGTTTGCTCTTCCTGATGTATATTAATGACCTATGTGCAGGGCATGATTTCAAAATTTGCAGATGATACAGAGGTTGGAAATGTCAACTGTGATGAGGATAGTCTTGAATTTCAAAAGGGCATAGACATGTTGGTGGATTGGACACACAATTGGAAGTTTAAGTTCAATGCAGAAAATGAGAGGCAGGAAGAATATGGTGTGATAGTGTAAAGTAAAGGGAGAGACTCTAAAGGAGGTTCAGGAACAGAGGGACTTCGGTGTATATGTACATAGGTTATTGAAGATGGCAAAGCGTGTTGAGCGAGCAGTCAATAAAGCATATAGTATCTAGGCTTTATTAAGAGGGACATTGAGTACAGGAGTAAGGAGGTCATGTTGAACTTGTATAAGACACTAATTAGGCCTCATCTGGAGTACTGTGTACAATTCTGGGCGCGATACTTGAGGAAGGATATGAAGGCATTGGAAAGAGTATAGAGGAGATTCACAAGAATGATTCCAGGGATAGAGAACTGTAGCTATGAGGATAGATTGGAGAGGTTGGGACTGTTTTCCTTGGAAAAAGGAAGGCTGGGAGGAGACTCGATAGAGGTATTCAAGATCCTGAGGAATGGGCAGGGTAAATAGTGAGAAACTATTCCCACTCAAGAGAGCATCAAGAACTAGAGAGCACAGATTAAAAATATTTGGCATAAGGAATAAATGTGATATGAGGAAATTTTTTTTTCACCTAGAGGGTGGTGGGAATCTGGAACAAACTTCCTGAAAGGGTGATGGAGGCAGGTTCGATCGAAGTATTCAAAAGGGAATTGGATTGCTACCTGAAAAGAAATAATGTGCAAGGTTGCAGGGATAAGGCAGGGGAGTGGGACTAGGTGGAATGCTCTTTCAGAGAGCCAGTGCAGACTCGATGGGCTGAATGGCCTCTTCCTGCACTGTAAAGATTCTGGAGCCTTTTCCTCTGCTCCTCTCTTTTTTCCTTAACTGCCTGGGACACTCCTCTGCAATGATGTGCCACTCCTGGTCGCATAACCTGGGTTTTGGCACTGTTTTTCCCTTTCTGTGCAGGCGGACTGGCCATACTTGACCCACAGAACTTAAAATGCTGAACTGTGCTTGCACAGCCCGCTCCCAGACCACAAGTGTGGAAACTCTGAGGCCTGTCGGGACTTGGAATTCCTGGCTTCTGTTATTGCTGAGAAGATAAGTTGGCTTTCAGAACAGATGGGAGAGAAATAATGCAGGTTCAGAGCCTGGCTTGGTGAACATGGATGGGGTGAGAGGTTGGGTGAAATGCAGCAGCAGCAGCTGTCCAGATGATCTCAATTTCAGTAACTAGGCTCTTCACATTTGTTGGAGGTGAGGGTGGAAAAGGGAAGAGGGGACAGATTTAAGAACATAGTTGGCATTAAAGAAAATAATATTGTTGCTGAGGCTTATAATGATCCAGTGAATGGTTTTAGCAGACTAATATCTGGAATGAGTGGGTTGTCCTATGAGGAAAGGTTGGACAGACTAGGCTTGTATCCACTGGAGTTTAGAAGAGTAAGATTGATTGAAACATATAAGATCCTGAGGGGTCTTGGCAGGGTGGACGTGGAGAGGATGTTTCCTCTTGTGGAAGAATCTAGAACTAGGGATCACTGTTTAAAAATAAGGGGTCGTCCATTTAAAAGAAAGATGAGGTGAAGTTTTTTCTGAGGGTCGTGAGTCTTTGGGGCTATATTCCTGAAAAAGTGGTGAAAGCAGAGTCTTTGAATATTTTTAAGCTGAGGTGGATAGATTCATGGTAAGCAATGGGGTGATAGGTTATTGGGGGTAGGTGGATGCAGATTTCAGTTCACTATCAGATCAGCCATGATCTTAAATGGCAGAGCAGGCTTGAGGGGCTGAATGGCTACTCCTCCTCCTTGTACGTAGGAGAATTAGATGTGATAGGGCTTCATGTGGTCTTGCCAGAGCTGGTGATGGATGACTGTGAAATCAGTACATCGGGCAACCTCCAGATACTAGCCCTATACAGAGAAACCAAGTACATGTTCCATGTGAACTAAAACATGATTGTAACATGTCAAGGAATTCCTTATCATCTCACCAATCTCCCTTTCTTAACTCTGATGTCTTGCCTCCTCTTTCACCTGAAACTACTTAGTCAAATTTAGGTTCCGCTGTTATCACAACTGTAGAAGCAGTTCCAGTCATTTTGATGAATGGGACTCTCTGTGAGCCTTAGAATATTGCAGAAAAGATGAGGATGAAGATAAGGATGAGGAGGATAATTCACCACACTAATGGTGCCTGGCATCGGGTCAGATTTCACAGTACACTGATGATCCTTTCCGATGGGGTCAGATTTCATATGCATACTTGTGATAACTCAATCTTTCTACCACTTCTCTTGAACTCTTGCTATCAAACTGCTTGTCCACCAACAATGAATAATAACTTTCTTCAGCGCAACATGGAGGATGGATTGAAATTATCTAAACCTGCTACAGTCTCTGCTCCATGCTGTTTCTTTAACTTGAAGCTGATTGTTTGTGTTTGATACCCTGCTTGACTGTTTGAATTTTTTTAAATCCTATCCAAGATTGTTCTACCTCCATAACATCCAGTCCTACCTCAGTACCTCTGCTGCTGACATCCTTACATTTGCTTCCATTATCTCTAAACAGCTACTGTAATGCCTTCCGTCCTCTGTAAACTCAAATTTATCCAAAAAACTCCACGCTTATACTGTCCCACAATTGTGCTCGGCCATGAGCCCTGTTCTTGCTGAATTACACTGCCTCCCCATGTCGCCCCCAAAGCGTTAATCCTCATGCTCACCTGTAAATCCTTCCCATAACTTTGACTCATCTTTTCTTTGCACTATCTTCCAGCCCTATTCCTCCTCGGAAGCATTCACCTCCTTTGACTGGCCATCTGTCAGCCCCTTCCCTTTGTCCCATCACTATCGAAAACCCCAAGATCCAACTATTTGAAAGCTTTTGGTCATATTTCTTCTTTTTCCTTCTTGGCTCAGTATCCATTTCCCCTCTGTCTTTGTGAAGTGGTTTAGGAACTTGCATTTATATAAGACCTTTAATATAAAACAAATCATTGTTATTAGATAATATTCTGCTGGGTGAACAATGAATTTTATCAATGAGGTGCCTATACAGTTAATAATGCAAATTACCACTTTGTTTCTATTCTCTCTAAATGACTTAAGACTCTTATACTTTGCAGTTTGAGGTTTGCAGTCTTTTAATCAATTTTATAAAGAAGTTAAATTAAACAGAATGAAGAATGATCACATCAGATTTAGAACATAGAAAATTAATGGTACAGAAGGAGGCCATTCTGCCCATTGTGTTTGTACCAGCCTAATATATAGCCCTGATTACAGATCTGTTACAAAATAATGAAGGTGCAGAACCCTGTGCACTTTTTCCCTGTAGACTTTAAATGGCTTGCATGCTTGATAAAACGTTTCCACATGAAAAAATCAAATATTGTTTTTTGTTTGTTTTTCACCCATGTGGCAATATCTCAAGAGTGAAAGAATCAGGATGCCTGGATTCAATATTTTACTCTTTGTTTTGAGTCCAAAATCGTTTCTATTTTCTCAGGTCAAATAAACAGGGAGGTGTCAGAGCTAATGTTTCAGGTCAAAAGCCTTTCATCAGAACTTTAAAAGGCCAGCAGGGGGAAAATATTACTTCTAAATTGTAGAGTAAAGGGTTAATTGTTACGCTAATAAGACAATTATGTTAATGATGTTACAAGCATGACATCTATGTCAGACGACCAAGAGGCTCCAAGAGAGCAAAACACGGAGCTGTCTGTGTCCAGAGAACCATGTGCTTACCATGAAGCCTTTATAAATAGTTCTTTATATAGTTTGTCCTGAAACTATTTATCCTGACTATCTCCACTCACTCATAGAGTAAGCGGAACCTCATTGAAACATGGTAATAGTGAAAAACATAAATCAGTCAAAATATTTACCTTTAAAGATGGCAAGTAGCCAGCAGCTGCAGTGAAATCATTTATATATTTAAACATCACCATCAATGGAAATAAAGCATGAAGATGTATTTTTCTGACATTGGCCATCTACTTATTCATTCATACACAAGGGAGAGTGGCAGTGTGAGCCAGCAGGAGAGCTAATAAATGAACTGGGTAAGCTGGTTCAGGCCAAGTGGTGGTTGTGGCTGCCTAAATCAGCACAGGAACAATGTAGTAAGGTGCTGAATGGGGCACACCTCCCAGATGTGACAGACTGGGGCGTCAGCATATAATCCAAAAATGAAATAGAATACAAACAGTGGAATGGAAAGATCATTGAGAGAAGTGCAATTGTTTCTCAAAGAATTACAAAATCAGGAAGATGAAATATTAAACTTTAAATTTAAGTTACTGAACCTGAGATGGTGGGGGTGATGGTGCGTTACAGGAAATGATAAAATAGCAGACGACAGAAACTAATTCCACATTGCCACCTGGTGGGCATAACCCACAAACCCATTGTTACAAGCGACTGTTGACATGCATGATTGGAATTCTAAATATTTACACAGACAACATTAAATATTGAACCTAAGCTTATTGCTTAAAATTGAATATTTTAATTATTAATTTTTATTTAATTATTAATTGTCATATAGGTGGATGAAAGATTGGGCTAAGTCATAGCATTTATTGTGGTGTAGCTGAATACATTCCATTCTTTGCAGGTATTGCTATTATGATGTGGAACACCTTTGTTGTAAAGAGACTGTCAGCAGCTGCTTACCTAATGGATAAGGTAAAATCTGAGCATTTAATTTAATAAATAATTTCCATTCTATTTTTAATGTTACTGCTTAACTACATTAATTAGAGCAAAAATTATTAAATAAAAGAGATTGAGTCAAGAACGATATTAGTGCAAATTATAAAATTCTCTTTGGTCTTGGATCAAACTTCCTGAATGCATTTGAGTTAATGCAAACAAGTACAGAAACTCTTCTCCCTGTATTTTGTTTCTACTTGTGCCAGGAAGTGACAGTGTGATGTAGACAGGAAAAGTCTGGTCATGATACAGGAGCACTGACAACCTACCAAAGTGTATGTAGAAAAATTGAACTTGGAGGATCCAGTAGAAAATTTCATATTGACAGTTTCAAAAATTAATTTTCATATTTAGTTTAGGGGCCTAAATGCCTTGGTAAAACTGCATGGTCTGTTTATATTTTTGTTGCTAACTAGAGGACATTTTTATTTTAAATTTAAGAAATTACTAGTATATTAATAAGGTAGAGACTGAAAGGTTTGTCAGATTAACAGATACAAGTTCCATTGCCACAAAAATCCAATACCAGCAATGATTTTGGACTGTAATCCAGAAGTAAGGGATTTTTTTTTTGTGCACCTTGTTAAACTAGAATACCCTGTTGCTGCAGTGACTAGATGCTTTTAAATTGGTGAAATGCCACTGACTTCTTACACCCAGGTCTTAATGCAGCTGGCAGCAATACCAAAATAAGTATCCACAGCTGGTTGCCCTAGGCCACTTGAGCTTGTTACACGCTAGGTAGCTGAAGTGTCTTTTGCGGGGGGCTGGTTCCTTCTATTTGCAAATTTATAAGGAAATATGTTAAATTTCACTGTATTGAAAAAGCTTACTTATATGCTTACTTGCATGATTATGAGATATTCTAGGCACTCGAATTTTATTGATGAAAGAGGGCATTAAAACTAATCAATATTGTTTTTTAATAGGTTGGCAAGGCACCAAAAGACAGACTGTGCAGAAGAGTGAGTATTTTGAAAATTTTGGGGGAACGCATTGGCCGAGGTGAATCTTCACTGGAGCTAGAAACCTTTTCAGCTTTATTTTCTTACTTTTGAATTGAAGCTGTAGAAGGTGAAAGAAGTGAGAATATAGTCAACTTCGAAACCTGAACTTGAATCCACTCTAGAGAGATGGAGATGAATCTCTCTTACCTGGAAAGAGTTCAAAGTGAATTGAATCTTCAGTGTTTCAATGTACTTTGCTGTCCAACAAAATGCACATAAGTATATAATAAGCATATTTTTAAAAAATGGATAACTGCCTTCAAATTTAATTTTTACACCAGAGTCTTAGTTTATATTTTTATTTAAGCTAAATCAATCACTTTGTTACATCATCAAATATGCATGGGTTACAGTGCATTGTATAATTGTATTTATATAATTTAACCCAATGGATTTCTGCCAGTATTATTTTTGAAGTCAGACATATACAGTTGAGTAAAACTCTGCCAGTTTCCTGTGAAGAATGAGCCTTCTGTCCAGAATTGCAGTTAAATCAGGCACAGGGAGGATGGGTGCTAGCTTTGGTCTTACTCACCTTACAACTTGTGAGGCTAACTGTGTGTGGTGTGTGTGTTAACGGGTATTTTCTAATACTGTATTCCTGCCATCCAGTCTAGAGTATCACACCCACTAATTTTACAGATCCTATAAGTCTAGATTTTTCTAGAGTGTTGATGTGACATGCATTTATATCTATGATCACTTGTCTATTCTGTGTCTGGAATATGTAATGGGTATGATATCCTTAAAATAGAGGTTAGCATCTGGCAGTGACGTGGTACAGAATATCACTGCTTCGGTATGCTAATCCTCTAAAATGGTATTTTGCTAGTTTTCTATGGCAAGTTACCAATCTTGACTGTGTAAAAGGGGATGTGCTGAAAAAAATTGAGGTGTTTCCTCCCAGAGAGGGAGAAATTGTGGAACCGCTTTGTGTAGCTGTTTATGTTCCTTCTAAAGCAATTACCAGACTCTTTGATTCTGATCATCTGGCCACATGTTCTTTCAGCAGGGACTAATGTGTGGTACATTGGGATTTTAGGAGCAAAAGAGTGCCATTAAAGCATTCTTAAAACAGATGCAAGTACTGACTGATGGTTTTAAGTGTTTCATTATAAGGTTTGCTTTTTTTCTGGACAGGATGTAGGCATGAGTGATACTGCTGTGACATCTTTCTTTGGCTCTTGCTCGCTGCTTCTTCAAACTTTAATGGAGGTAAAAAATATCACTGCAATTAAACAATGTCATCATGTTTAGAATGGTGACTTTTATATTAGATTTGATTTTTTGTACAATCAGTAATATTAAGAATGCTTCTTTAACCTTTTTTGGGACCTGTGTTTGAATCCAATATAGACTATGGGATGAAAATTCCTTCAATCCAGCAGTGTTTGGTTGTTCTTGATATTTGGACTTAAACAGATTTCACCAAATTACTAATGAGCTTGAGCTCATATAATAGAACAACAATTAAGTATCCTGTACCTCAACAGACTCCTATTGGAACTAATAGGCATATTAACTGGAAATAAGGAGGTGCCGAGGGAGCCTTTTAAATTCTCTACTAGCCCTACCTATCCTGACCTATGAGTGTTAAATGCTAAAACTAGATGTAAGAGAAAGGGAAATATTCCCAAGCACAGACATCCAGTCGTCTCAGCACTCGGCAATTGTCAAAAAGATAGATATTCTGAAATATTAGATTTTCTATAGATGATATTGGTTTTAGCATATGAAATATTAAATATTTTGTAAGTTTTGTCTGGCATGTTCATATTCATACTGAAGATTCACTTTGACCACCTAAGCATTGAACTGTGATAGATGATCACCTTGAAATTGGTCCTAAAAATCTGTTATGTTGTTCTGCAAAGTTACAGATTTTAATGTAGGGAAGCGGGAAAGAGTATTTTGTTTGGCATATAATGTTCGAGAGAAATTTTTGCGCAATGTTGACTTTTTAAAAAAGTATAGCTTTAATTTTATATTAGTATTCTGATGCCATCTTATGTTAAACAATGCTAAAACATTTGTAATGCTTTATGTAACAAAGGGCAAAGAAGATATGTGTGAAAGTAAGACTGTCTATTGTCACATGGTTGTGTTATAAAAGTAAATTGAAAATAAAATGACTGCATTCACAAATAGAAAATGTAATATCTTGGGAAATACATTCAATTAATTGCTCACCATACCAATACACCTTTGAAGTTTTGTTTTAAAATGGGAACCATCTTTATTAATATAAATGAAACCTATTGAGTAGAATCAAAAGATTTTTGAATTTTGTTTCAATTTTATGTGCACGTTCACTAACAGAAGTAGTAATTGAAGCAAAAGCATAGGTGCATTTCAGGGGAAGCTGGGTGAACACATGAGGGGATAAAGTAATAAAACGTTATGTTCATAGAGGTTTGATGAAGAGGAATGGGAGAGGTGCATGAGGACCATCAATAGGGACCAGTTAAGCCAAATGGCCTGTTTCTGTGCTGTATATTCTATGTAATGCTATATAATAATTGGAAATATATGCAGGTTAAACTTTTTTTATATGGTTGCTACAAATTAAGTGCTTCCTCATGTAACCCTTTTTAAAATGTTTTTTTTTTATATATATGTATGTTAGGCTGAAGTTAGCAGCGATGAAATGAAGGAACCATTCCTAGACATAGAGGACACCTGGTCATCTGTGGAGGGTCAAACTTCAATAGTGGATCTGGCTCTAGAACAAAGACATGTCCATTACCCGTTGGTTCAGCACCACTATATTTTGTCCGTCATTATGTACGGAATAATGCTATTTGGGATGAAATCTGTCAAAGTATTCAGCCTATTTGACAGCAAGGTATTTTTTTTGAAAACTTGTATTGACTTTTTTTGTCTAAGATGGCGTATGTTGAAAGACAATAGAGTGTCTTTATTAGCATCAAAAAGTCTATCAGGATAAACTTGTTTAACTATTATTTGGTAGCTGCTTTGCTTCTTAAAATGCAAAATTAAAAATAGTTGTCTGCACAGCACACATTATATCTTTAAATGCTTTTATTTCCCTGTTGGGCAGCAAACATGTGTATTATTGAATATTACTGTTATGTAGCCTGTTATTCAGCACCATTTTGAAATGTATGACTAAAGCAGAGCTGCTTTAAAGGACAATTTTGTGGTTTAATTCTTGTACAATATGTGCCATTCATAACTGGAAGTTGAAAATTCTGCCTGAACAAAAAAAAGTTTCATACTTTGTGCTGCGTATTTATTTCCAAGGGCAAAAATGCATTTTTCAAGGAGCTAACATCAATCCAGTTGCTGCCAAGTGGTGATATGGATCCTAACATAGTCTCACTCAGACAGCAGGTAATAAAATCATTGAGTGGATTGTTGCTCATTAGAACAATAATTTGGAATTGTTATTTGCCCTGTTAATGGCGTTGGGAGAACAAACCTTTTGTATTAGAATTTGGAAATTCTCATTTGCATCTGTGCCTTGTAGAAATAGTCAAGAAATAAAGTATGCTGTGACAGTTTTTCTCATCCTTCTTTATACTGGCCTGAAATTCCACTGATTGTAACACTCACTTGACCCAACAACTAAAATACTTTAATTTTTGAATTTTACTTGATGGTAACTTGACATCAGTCTTACATTTTTTAAGTTAAAATTTCAATTTGTAATTGCTTAGGAACTGATTCATTTCTAGCATCTGAATTAACGTTCAGCCCATATTATATGAAGTTAGTCTGAGCATCTTGGTCCACAGCACAAAATCTTTCATTTATGAGGTACTGATTTGGTAGTGTTATGCAAACATGCCACATTGGTGCTAAAATGCCGAGGTTTCAATCTACAGCTGATTTAGTAGTGGCTGGGGCAAGATGCTTGAAAATGTAAAGTATTTCAGAACTGGTGCCTTTCTTGAGCGTACAAAATCCAGAAAAAAACAAAGTACCTGCATTTGTATAGCACTTTATCATGTCTTCCAGATACAATTAATTGTTTTGTAATGCAATGATTTATGCATGTTTTCTTCCAGTTCCTAATGAAATTAGTCAGTGTTTCAGTGAAAGAACTAATAGCACCTCCAAATACTGAGTCTGCTTCTGAACAGCAACCTCATCGAGAGCAAAATGAAGACTGGCCATCAGTGGCAGTGGAGCTGTCTCAGAACCTCCAAGTGAATGAGGATGTTATCCGTCGACATTATGTATGTGAGCTGTATAATTATGGAATTGACCAGATTGGTGAAGAGGTAACATATATGCATCTTTCAGTCATTTGTTTAAAATATATAATTGAAATAATAGATTACCTGAGGCATTTTGTTGGCTGTATAAACCAGATAGATTGGATGGATCAGAATGCATAGGTTAGTGCAACCACTAAGTAAAAAATAATTGCTTTTAAATACTGCCTTTCACATCCTAAGGACATCCCAAAGTTTTGCAGCTAGTGAACTATTTTTGAATTGTCGTTGTTGAGGCAAATGTAGCAGCCAGTTTATATACACGAGCAGTAGTAGCAGACAGTAGCCAAACTGATGCTAGATACCTTGATAAGACAAGTTATACTTGAGTCACCCTGTTGCTGAAATCAGAGTTGCCTGCTGTGATATTGAGAATGGAGTCTTTCAGAGTATTTGTAGAGCTGATTAAATTGCAGCTCTTTAATTACCTGCTGATGGTCACCAACAGACAACAAAGATCAGAAAAAGAGCTTGTATTTATACATTGCCCTTCAACTCCTCTGATATCACAAAACACTTCATGACTAATAAATCACTTTTGAAGTATAGTCACCATTATGTAGGCAAAGGTGGCAGACAATTGATACACAGCAAGCTCCCACAAGGAGAAATTAGAGAAATGATGAGTTTATCTCTGTTGGTGTTTATGGGTCTTTTATGTCCATCTAAACGAGCAGATAGAGCTCTGATTTTGAACTCTGAACAAAAAGATAACTGTACCTCCAATAGTGTAGCACTTCCTCAGGAATGCACTGAAGTATCAGCCTAGATTAGTTACTCTAGTCCTGGAGTAGAATCTAACTTGCATCCTTCTGACACAGAAGCAATAGTGCTACCAATGAACAAAGCTAATTTCTATATATCAGAGACTGTGCACTGTGTGGGTTCTCCTACACCTTTTTACTTTTGAGTAGTGGGATGATTGCATTCTTATAATTATCCATCCAATAAGTTCTGGGGTATGCAACTTGCATATTTACCTGACAAGAAGCAACTTTGATCAGGGTTGTATTCTGAATCTTATTTGTCTGAACTTCGATTTCTTTTCATGAGCCTTACCCAAATGTTTCACTTTAATGTATATTCTTGGGTATAAGATTAACAACTTGGGTCCCTGTTGGGGAGAGCAAGGGGTGTTGTCATGTATGTTAGCCATTGTGATAGATAGTGCTGTAGTTCACTCTAAGAAATGTGTCCATCTGTTCCAGGCAGGGTCCTACTCTCTGTTCTCTTGAGTTAGAAGGTTGAGAGTTCAAGACCCAATACAGACTTAAGTACAAAAATCTAGGCTGATGCTTCAGTGCAGTGCTGACGGAATGCTGAAGTGTCTGCACTGTACTGTCTATTCTCTAAGGTGGTGAAAGATCTCATGGCACTATTTTGAAGAGGAGCAGGGGAGTTATCCTTGGTGTCCTGGTTAATATTTCTCCTTCAATCAACATCACAAAAAACAGATTATCTGGTCATTGTCACATTGCTGTTTGTGAGAGCTTGCTGTTTCCTATGTTACAACACTGTCTACATTTCAAAAGTACTTTATTAGCAGCAAAGCGCTTTGGGATATTGAGGTTGCAAATGAGTTACAAAAATGCCCATTGTCTTCAGCAACGCTTTCCTCTCTCTGACTCCGGTCCCCCCATTGCTCTCAATGTAGAGATGGCAACTTGTACAACCACCAGAATGCATTAAATTTAATTTCCTGCTCAGGGAACATTGGCATCACATTGATTATATTGGGACTGGGTAATAGCTGGCTGGCTTGCACAGGGGTTACCTTATAGATTAAACCCCTCTTAATCTGGAAAACTTGTAATCAAGTTTGGAATATTGTAAATTACTTGCAATAAAGTTGGTATAGTGGACAAAATGTAGGGTTTTACCCTTGGCTGCATTAGTTACGTTTTTAATGAATGCTGGAATAATTTGGGGAAACTTATTTTTGATGAATATTGTCTAATTAACACTTTTTAATTTGATCCTAAAGGAACAGGATTTCAGTCATTTTGCATAGCTTGATTTTCATTTGTCATCCATGCAGGCCCTTCTCCAGGTGCATGATCAAGAGGTCCTGGCATCCCAATTGCTTGTGCTGACAGGACAGAGACTTGCATATGCTTTACTTCATACTCAAACTAAGGAAGGCATGGAACTGCTGGCCAGACTCCCACCAATGTTGTGTACATGGCTTAAGGCCATGGTGAGTATTAATGTTAACATTTTTGATAAAATATATTATGTTAAAAGAACAAATACATTGTTTAAAAAAAACTCAATTATGCTGTGCATGAAAGGCTTTGAAACCATGACCTCTGGGTAAGCTTTCTTTCGTCAGAACTAGACTATTCTTATCCTGTAGTCTATGTTTTGAACAAGGTAGCATTCAAAATATTAGCTGTTTAGTCACACTGGAATTATCCTACAAAAGAATGAGGGGAAAACTCCAAATCTAAGTAACTATAACCTTATTGCTGAACGTTTTAAAAATACTTGCATTTATATTTTAAAACATTAGATAACTTGAGGCAATGTAGCAACAAGCACAACAGTGTCACTTCTGTGCTTTAAGAAAATCTCATGGAGAACCATGAATTGGTCTGAATGGGTTTTGGCTATTGGACTGTAATACAGTAATCTAGGAGCTTTAAGCTTTTCACTTAAATTTTCTTTTGTTTCTTGAAGTGAAAAATTGCAGCAGAGTCAAGCTAATTGTCATCAGTGGGTCACTTGGGAGAATTGAATGTTAATTTGGTGCTTCTTGGCAATGAAGCATGTGATTTAATCATATGGATATATGAGAAACAAGGCCTTGTTGGTGTGAAGCAAACATATTGGATTTAACTTAAAGAACTTGCGTGGAAAATGATGAAAAGGGAGGTTTAAAGACTGTTCTGAGGTGACTATTTTCATAAAATCATCTCAGCAGATATGTGGCAAGAAAACCATCATGTTTTAGCCTCAGAATTGAACTCCCAAGTAATCTGCCTGTAGAATTTTTGTTTGCCCAATGTGGGATGTACCCAGTTTAGTTGGAAATTGCCAGAGCCTAGGTGTGAACCAAGTGCATTCATGGGTAGACCCAGAATAAACCAGTGAAAACCGTGTGGCTTACTGGTCCAAAGCATACTAGTGAACCTGTTGCTGCTTGTCAGCAGGAAGTGTAGTCTACCCATTGGAATATTGGCTGCAGGTTATTTTAAGCCTATTGGGAAAAATTAAGCCGTCATTGACAGACCTACCTCTTCAGATTGCCTGGTCCCATTAATATGCCCTGGTGTCCTGCAAAACTGCCTGGTTCAGATACCTGATTTCTGAGTCTGCAATAGCCTCTGTATATATTTTTGGTTTAAAGAGAAAACTAGGAATATTGCAAGGAAAAGAAATGTTTAAGTTCCCAACAGTAGATGCTATCTTTAAATTCAGAAAGGTAGCTGCATTCCATTAAACTGAAGTGCTGATATGGTTGGCTATTTCCCAAAATTAATTTATTAATTCATTGCAATGGTAGTACAAACAGGTACTTTAATATCTGTGGAAAATAATTTAAGGTTTAATATTAAAATATAGGTTCATCTTAAAACATCTTGAATATTCTCAATCTTACTGGACCACTTTTTATATTAAATTGATAACTTTTATAGAGCAATATTCACGTTTTGACAAGATAGTTCTGCAGTGCTTTATACTGGATTAGCAAATGTGCATGGGAATTACAGAATTGGAGGAGGGCCTATAAAAGAGCGTAATGTGCAGCAGCATTTTAGCTGTTAAAAATGTGCCATAGTATCATGATGACCTGATAGCTAATGCAAAAATATTTAAATAAAATACTTAGTTCAATTCCCTGTCTCTTATATGGCATTTGCTGTTTCATTTCCTAATGTGCCCAAATGGAATGTGAAGCAAAGCTACCATGTGAAGCAGTCGTTACAGGAGGCGGCCATTCAGAACATCAAGTCTATGGCAGCTCTCTGTAGAGCAGTCTAGTTAGTCCCATTCTCCTGCAAGTTTATTTCCCTCAGTGTCAAATCTTGAGATTTTGTTCCACATTTCTGAAATTTTGTATTAATGTTTGACATGATATGAGATAATGAGGCATGCCAGGGAGATGAGCAAACACTAAATCATGGCTAAGTCATCAAGCCTAACTCAGGTAGCCAAGGGCTGCAGCAAATTTATAATCTAAAGATGGCACTACCAGTGGCTTACTGGGTTAAAGTACCCTCAGCTGTTAACACACTACACCATCTCCATGCCCACTGAATAAGTATCTTACTGCTGGATCACTGTCTGCCATCCTAGGTGTCAATAAGTGACCATGAAGGTTAGCAGTAATAGTTTTGAAGCTCTTAAAACGCCATATTTGTAACATGGTCATCACATCAACCTTGCCTTATATTGTGTGTTGTTGTATTGTCTTTTATTAATCACGTTTTGTACAATTCTAGGATCCTCAGGATCTTCAGAACACAGATGTGCCAATTGCAGCAACAGCTAGACTGGTGAGCAAATTGATAGAACTCTTACCTGAAAACCATGGGCAATACAGCCTTGTGCTGCATCTGTTAGAAGCAGTTGAAGCCATATCCTCCTTGTGACAAGAGTTGGCCAATTTTTATTTACATGGGTCTCCAGATTTGACCAGATGTGAAGAGCTTGGATTTTGATGTAAATGAGCCATTTTCGGTTGCAAATAATCATGTTCTTAAATGGTTATTGTTATAGATGGTTAGAGTTCTGTTAAGACTCTTCAGTTTCTGTTCTATTATGTGTGATATTCTAATGCTCAAATACAGTTTGCATGTCCATGTTTACAAAAAGTGAGCTTTGCTTCAGCTATATCATTTTACTGCTAAAAGATGGCATCAGTCTCAGAAGAAACTATATTGTGTTGCTGTAGCTACGCAGATTAGATGTCAGCTGAAGCAAGTCTGTATCTCAAGGTATTATGTAGTGAGTGAGTTGCATAGTATGGGCCATACATTTATGATTTCTAATCCCACTGTTGGAGCTGAAAAAGGATGGAGGAATTTTGCAATATATTTTTTTCCAGCCGTAAATAACCCAAACATCCTATCAAGAATAGTGATGATGACTATTTAACAAAGCCTTATGTCACAAGTTCTATCACACAAAAACAAAAGGAAAAAATTGTTTATTTTGTTAATGTAAAGACAAACGTTTTTATTCCCTCAATTTTTTTGCATTTGTATAAGTAACAAAATGAACAGTGATCAGACACCAATAATGTGTGTACAGTCAGATACATTTCCATACTAATCAGTGGGCATAAACCAACTGTAATATTGTAAATTATTGCTCATTAACCAAATAAAAACTCTTCAATCCATGCTGAGTTGCTCTTTGTATAAATAATTGAAATGCAATGCCTGTCCATGACAAGTGAAATATTTGATGGCAACTGAGTTTGTTGGTTTATTTAAAATAAACACTAAACATTGCTGTGAAACTATTGTTGGTCGAGTCGAACTGAACAGAAAATGTAGTAAATACGTGGTCTATAAATTAGAGCAAAAAAAACTGCAGCACTAAGCAAGATGTAATGCCTGACTTTGCAGTTAGTATGCACAAGTGCAGATAAAATGATCTCCAATTGACCAGTTGCTTAAAAAAAATTAGACCAGAGCTTGTTAAAGGGCTAATCCTATCAGATTAGGAGTCTCAGGATTACCTACCTTCTCTCAAAGATTTTTTGTAGCTAAGGGAGTCACAAAAAAAAACACCACTGACAACGTATTTTTTTCATGAAAATGACTTAGGGGAGAACTGGAAAAGATAAATCCACTGGGCTGTTAGTGCTCCATCCTTTTGTGGAGACTGCCTTGCTTTGGGACTTTATTTCCAAATCTGTAACCAACACCATCATAGAAGCTAGAATTGGCAGTCAGCAACAGACCTATTGGTCATGGTGTTTCCAGGAAGTTGCTTTTTGACAGGATGCTGTAAACAATTTTTCTTTTAATTTCTAGCAATAGTTAGAAATGATTCCTCTCTCAAGATATGATCACTTTCAGGAGGCACGACATTTCTAGTTTAACAGTGAATTAATTTTCAAGTCACAAACAGAACATACTAAATGCCATTTACTCTGCTGGAGAGCAGAGTGGACAATTCCGGTTGAATTGTTTGAGGTCTGGTGTCTGAAATTTCACTTACTTTTTCACCAAATTAACCAGTAGTGAGAAAGCAGCTTTGTGATGGTGAAAGGGAATGTCAAATATTAAGATTGAGGGGATGGAAGGATTTCATTATGACCAGCTTAAATTGGGTAGGTTCCCTCTGGAAAAGAGAAGGTTGAGCGGTATCATTGCTGTGTTCATGATTTTAAAGAAACTGGACAATAAATAATTATGGTCAGTAATTTCACCTTATCCAAATGGAAGGGCACTACCTGCATTAGAAATGGGGTAAATTCAAAACTGATCTATAGAAATATAATTTGTGACTGCCAAATTTATGGAACAGTTTCCCTTGGAGACAGTGGATGCAGGTAGTGTTGATTAATTACAATGAAAATTAGATTTCTTACAGAAAATATTTTGGGATAGAGTGATCCCAAAGCTGTCCACCACCAAGTGGTTTTCTCACCTCTAGTCTGTTGTAGGCTAATTGTTAAAATCAATTGCCAAGATTAGTCAACAACTTCATTACCAGGATGGTGGAAGGCAAGCTAGATGGATCTTGCTTTTTTTTTTGTCTAACTTAACTCTATTTAAGAATCTCTTCAGAAACCACACTAACTACTTGTACAACTTATTTAGAAAGCATTCTTGGAATGCAACCCTACCACACACACAATTAGTACAAGAACCATAGTTGCTTGCATACAGAACCCAGAAATATCTGATAGCTGGGGTCAGTCCAATCTATAACTAACCCAAATAGCAAACTTTGTACAATTGTACACTAAATGTTACATTTCCCTAGTCTGCTATTGCTGTTTAATTAAAGTTCACTTTGAATTTTATTTCTATGTGAAGGATAAACATGTTTCTGAAAACCTTTGTGTATAAAAATGTTTATTACACAAATCTCACAATTCCTTATTAACCTGTGCTATAACAAGCAACATATGCATTGGAACCCCATTAAGTTTCATTAGATGGCTCCTCAGTGTACAATCAATCAATTGTGACTTCTGACATGATTGTATGATAGCATTTATAATGTGGGAGCATTTACTTTCAAAAGTGTAGAAACTTTCACCTCATCTAATACAGACAGGGAAAACTAGAAATTAACTTAATGGTTGGGCTAACAATCAAAATTTCATTCCAGATTTTAAGGCAGAAAATACAAAAACATAAGACATGTCATACCCAGACATGCAGAATCACCATACCCCATAACCTCCAACTGGAAATGGTAGTTTTGACAGAACCCTATCAAAATCTGAACTATTCAGCAAGGAGAACAGAAGACCTCTGAGGAGGGAGTGTGAAGATGAAATATATATCACTTGCTGATCGGGATGAAAGCTAGTTTTACATTGCATATTTGTCCTTGTTTTCTTAAGTGCTCACATTAATCATTATCAGTTGACAAATTAAACACTCCACTTTCCAGCGACGGCTTCCAAGCAACGAGGGCAGAGTGTTAGTGCTGACTCTGATGTGTATTTCTTACATCGGGGACACCTTTCTTTGTTAGCTGATTGAACAATTATTTTGTATGATGATTCCTCAATAATATCGCCTCCTGTCAAACAATTAGGAATAATTACATTAACATGTAAACGTAAAAAACATTCTTGCATATAAACATTAATTCTTATAATCTTTACAGAACACTCTGTCCTATGGGGAAAAAAGCGCTTTTGTATCTTTCAAGGCTAAGCAGTCATGATCTTCCACCTTCAGTTCTTTTCCTGCTATTACTAATTATTATTTCTTCTTCATTATAACAATTTTGTATCCTCCTCATTGCTGCTTTCAGCAGCAGGGGAGTATAATCATATGATTTTGTGACTAATACAAACTTTGGTTGCACTAAATTCAATTAAAATCAGACTAATAGGGGATTTGCAAGTTAACAGAAGAATTGTGAAATTAGTTTTAAAAATCAATTGTTTTGTTCAGGGCAGTTTTTTCTCCCTATTACTTTTTTAAAAAAATAATGAATGCTCATTACATCTCCAAAGCAATTTACTTTGAGATTATGATCCTAACCATAATTAACAAAACAGCATCATTAGCATACAGTTAGAATTGTTTCTCTAGACTCTCGATTCTGTCAGGCAGAGAACCCTCTTTAGTTGATGTCTCCAGTGGGGTTACAAGTCTACTCCTCTTAACCAAATTAGTTTTAATTCAAATGATCTGATATTGAATTTTCTTTTTCCAACTCCAAATTCCCATTGTTTACTTAACTGATTGCATAATTCATTCTTCGTGCAAAAAACAGTAGTGTACTTGTTTAAAAGAAATCACAATTTCTACCATAATAAATGAAAAAAAATACTTTGAGTTGCAACTATTAAATATTTAAGACAGCAGGTAACTACTGATCCAAGCTTCAATGTCAGAGTACTATAACTTTAAATATTAGTCTTGGTGTGTTAGTATCATGATTATAGCTAATATCTTAGCACTTTTCTTGAGCACAAAGTAATTGAAGTTAATAAAACCAAATTATGAAATATGAACCCCAGCCCAGAATAAGCAGTTTCAAAATTGATCCAAATATCAGTCTGCTAGTTGAAAGAGAAAACATTTATTCTACTGTGAATAGCAGTTTCAATTCTTTTTCCAATTTATACTTCTAACAAGTTTGAGAATAAACAAAATTGAAGGGGAATTTAAGATTCAAAAATGCTGGTCCATTAGCTTTATACAGTTACTTTCCTGTAGTTTACCTTCTAAATTGATTACAAATTTTCCTTCAATAAATTCTGTGTCTGTAGACAGGTCACGAGGAACGCCAGTATGTAACGTCGTATGTGATGCCATCATTAGCTCATTCAGTTGTGAAGAACTAGATATTTGCTCACCTTGCAGATGCTTGAGACAAAAAAACAGGAGATCAAGTCATTTATACATCAAATTGGATCCAAAACCTTGGCATTTGTGAACAACAAAATAGCCATATGGATCGCTCAAAATATGCTATTGAACTGAACAGATTAGAAACTTTGCTTGCCGGTTGGTGGGATGTACCAAAATCCATGACATGCAATTTGGTCTTATTATGCCTGTGAGCATTTATAAAGGATTAAAATGGATTTGTTCTGGGCTTCTAAACTGTAAGATGTTGGCCATAGCTGTAATGTCTGAGAGTTAAGGTAGCTTTAATGAAGATTAGCTCTTTGATGGTCTGGGTGGAAGGGGAAATTAAGGACTGCTGTAGGACAAAGATTTCATGATGTCTGCCAGGGAACCAGGCACATCTGTGTGCATGAACCCTGCCTGTAGTCACACACCAACTGCATAAAGTTGGAAGTTCTTTCCAGAACATAAAGAGGAGCAGAAGAAAACCAGACAACCTATTTGAGTTTGAGCTTCAACTCCACTTTTCCACCTGTTCCCCATATCCCTCGATTCCCTGAGACCAAAAATCTGTCTATCTCAGCCCTAAATATATTCAATGATGGAGTATCCACAACATTCTGGGGCTGCAGAATTACAAAGATTCATAACCCTTTGAGTGAAGAAATTTCTCATCTCAGTCCTAAATGATTGCCCCCTTATCCTGAAACCGTGTCCTGTTGTTCTAGATTAGCCAACCAGGGGAAGCAACATTTCAGTGTCAATCTCGTCAAGCCTCTTCTTCATAATCTTGAATGCTTCAATGCAATCACCTCTCATTCTTCTCAACTCCAGAGAATATAGACCCAATTTACTTAGCCTGTCATCATAGGACAACCCTCTCATGCCAGGGACCAATCTAGTGAACCTTCATTATACTGCCTCCAATGCAAGTATATCCTTCCTTAAATATGGCGACAAAATTGTACAATATTCCAGGTGTGGTCTCACCAAAGCCCAGAACAATTGTAGCAAGACTTATTTTTGTACTCCAATCCCCTTGCAATAAAGGTCAACAAACCATTTTCTTTCCTAATTTCTTGCTGTAGCTGCATGCTAATTTTTTGTGTTCCTTGTACAAATATGAACATTTACAAGTTTCACACCTTATAAAAATATTCTGCTTTTCTATTCTTACCAAAATGAATAATTCAAATTTCCCCACCTTATACTACATTTGCCACCTTGTTGCTCACTCAGTCTACATCTCTTTGCAGCCTCTTTCTGTCCTCACTGCTTGCATTCCCACTTAGCTTTATTATCATCAGCAAACTTAGATACATTACTCTTTGAATCTTTGTCTATGTCATTAATATAGATTGCAAACATCCGAGGCCCCAGCACTTGCAGCACTCCACTAGTCACAACTTGCCAATTTGAAAATGCCCTGTTTATGCCCACTCTCTGCTTCCTGTCCATTAACCAATCCTTCATCTATGCCACTATATCACCACCCCCCAACTCCATGAGCCCTTGTGTAGATTTTATGGGACCTTATTGATTGCCTGTTGAAAATCCAAGTATATTACATCTGTAGTTCCCCTTTATCTATCCTATTGGTTACATCTAGAAAAATTCTAATAAATTTTCAAACAGGATTTCCCTTTCGTAAAACTATGTTGACTTGTTTTAATCATACTATGCTTTTAAGAACATCGTTACAACTTCCTTAATAGATTCTAGCACTTTCCTGTTGACTTCCTGATTAGGTTAACATGCCTGTAGTACCCTGCTGTCTCTCTACTTTCTTGAATAGTGGTGTTATATTTGCTAACTGGCAATCTGCTGAATCCAGAATCTAGGGAATTTTGGAAAATCATAGCCTGCTCATCCACTATCTCTGCAACTATTTCCTTTAGAACCTCAGAATGTAGGCCATCGGGTCCTAAGTATTTGTCGGAATTTAGTCCCTTGAGTTTCTCCAGTACTCTGCTGATATTAATTACCTCACCCCTCTATGTAACTTGTGTCTTCTACTGTGAACAGACACAAAATACTTGTTGAATGCCTCTGCCATTTCCTCATTCCCCATAATAATTTTTCCTGTCTCTGCTTCCAAGGGACCAACATTTACTTTCGCAAGTATATAAAAAGGAAGAGAAGAGCTAAAGTTCTTACAATCTGTTTTTATATTCCTGGCTAACTTACTCTCATATTCTATTTTTTCCCCTTTTTAATCAACTTTGTGTTGGCTCTTTGTTGGTTTCCAGAACATTCCCAATCCTCAGACTTACTGCTATTATTTGCAGAATTATAAACCTCTTACTATCTTTAACAACCTTAGTCAGCCAAGGGTGAATCTTTTTCGCTGAGTTTTTGTTTTTCAATGGAAATGTATTTTTGTTGAATATTTTAAATTGTTCCTTTAAATGTTTTCCACTGTTTACTTACTGCCTTACCTTTAGTCTATTAACCCAGCTCTCCCCTCATACCTATGTAATTAGCTTTAAGTTTAAGATTCTTTGTGATTGGAATATGTTGTTTTCAAACTTAATGTGGAATTCAACTGAATTAAGATCTCTACTTGGCAGTGGAATCTTTTACTATGATATTGCTAATTAATCCTGTCTCATTGCACAATACTAGATCTAAAATAGCTTTATCCCTAGTTGGTTTCACAACATATTGCTCTAAGAAACTGCCACAAAAGCAACCTACAAACTCATCTTCCAGATCACTTTTGACAATTTGATTGATATGAAGATTTATCCCCCACAACTATTACATTGACATTAGAAGCTCCATTCATTTCTTTTTTTAACGCCTATAAACTAACATCCCACCAGCATTTTCCGACCCTTGCTATTTTAAGCTCCACCCATACTGATGCTATTTCTTGATTTTCTGAGCCAAGATCCTTTCTCACTGATATCCTTTTGTCATCCTTTATAATCAGGGCTGCTACTCCTTTTCCATTCTGTCTGTCCCTTAGAAATGTTGTGTACCCTGGAATATTTATTTACTAACCTTGGTCACCTTGTAACCATGTCTCTGTAATGGCAATTAGATCTAAATCATTAATGAAAACACATGATCTTCATGCATGGTCTTCATAGAGTCACAGAATAATGTGCCCACAATTAATAATTCCCAAGGCCTCTGGGAAACCAGCAATTCTGACCATGCACAGCACTTTCTTGTTCGGCTGCCTCCATAGGAAAGGTGATAAAATTATTCAATTTATCGATGCAGACAGCAAATTGACTTATGTTACCTATCTAGCCTCCAACAGGTGACAATAACCCCGAGGTATAGAAATATCAGGCCACAGTGATCTTTACAGTCTCAGATAACAATGAGCGTGCCCTGATGTTGGACTGCAGCCACCAGACACACTGCTCCTCACTGAATTGTTCATTTAGGTGTGAAAGATCGTGATGTACCACCCCATCCTTTGCACACTTTCCAGTAATTGCAGGTCTCTACTGTTTTCCTTGCTGCTGCTCTACCTCCTACAGCCATACAATTCAAGGGCAGCATACCAATTTGAACATATTATAAAACTGGCATTTCTGTACCTGGTTTTAGATTCAGTATGAAGTCTATATATGGTGTTGCACAAGGCATCACAGTTATGTGGACAGGGCGGATGGTCTCTTCCTGTCCATCACCATACATATGTTCATACATGTACTGGCCCAGGTGGCCTAAAAGTCACCCAAACCAAACTTTTGTAGAAAATCAGGCACGGGAGAACCTGATCTGAAATCTGACTTGCTAACGCTCATTTTTTTCAACCATTACATGGATCCAATAATGTCTGATTTTACGTAGAATAATAATAGTTACAAAATGCTAACAAAATAAATTTATAGAAATTATCACAAGATTTCTGCCAAAGTTGGCTGTAATTACCTCCATCAACTCAAGCAACAAACTAGGCTCAATGATAATGGTTACATCATACTCAGTTGAGTTTTTTCCAGGTATAGAGCTCAAGAAACTGTCTCTTATTGCACAAGCACCCTCAATAGCCTCCACTATGCCAGGCTTCTTCCAAACAGAACTGGCCTTTATCCAGCCAGTTCGAAACACACTCTGAGGCTCTGAAAGATAACCAAGAAACATATGAGGCTTGTTGTCTATTCTTGATTTAGATATGCATTCAATGTATTTTGAGTTACAACATTTTTATATTACTAAAAGTAAATAACAAGCGTTGAAAAAAGCTACCTTCTTTGTTTACTCTGTGCTGGAATACTTCCTCTGCAAGATGAGGCAGGATTGGGGCTACAGAACGTGTGATTACATCTAATGCTTCATCTAAAACTGTCTGACATGAAAGACGCTTGGGGTGTTTCTCATCTTCACAATATAATCTGTAAATTTTAATACAACATTGTTTAGACAGGTATATTCTAATATCACCAACAAACTATAAAAATCCACATCAGCTCCACTGCTAACTCCTGTTAATGGAGCAGTCCATGCTAACCTACAGTAGACCTTAGGTGCCAGCTAAGTTTGGCCTGAAGTATGACAGGTAACAATCATGCCACTTAAACACTAGGTAGTAAACAAGGGAAAGAGCAGTCACCTTCTCTGACCTTTAACAGAACCACTATTATGAAGCTGCCCTATTATCTTGGAGATCAGTACTGATGAGAGACTAAATTAGGCCAGCCATATTAGTACCATAGTTACAAGAACAGGGCAGAGGTTGGTACTCTGCAAGGAGTGGCTCACTTCCTGGTCCCTTAAAGCCTCTCCACCATTTAGAAGGCTCAAGTCGAGGTGATGGAATACTCAGCAATAAGAAACTCATCATTATCCAGGAGAGATGGTTGGTGCCCCCCGACATTGGATTGATTATGCACCAGCTCCACCATGGTGCACTGTGGTAGCAATACATATGATCTATAAGATGTACTGCAGCAATTTAACAGCAGAACTCTCATCTACAATCTACACCACCAAAAAGGACAAGAGAAAATAATGTGGGAATACCATCACCTCTGAGTCACATACCCGGAGATGGACATACATACCCAGAGATGGACATACATCACCGCTCACTCGTGGTAATATCCTGGAATTCCAACTTAGAAGCACCACTGCACAAGGACTGCAGCAGTTCATGGAGAAGGCCCATCACTGCCTTCTTAGAGCAACTGAAGGTAGTCAGTAAATATGGATTTTGTAGTGCTGCCTACACTAACTTTTTTTAAAGATTTAAACTATTCATTACAGTTCTGGTCTTCAGGTAATACCATTGAGTGGATTGTTCTAATTATTTGGCCTGATTTGGAAGTCCATTTAAAGTACTTACTAAACAATAATCTTTTGGTTTGCAAATAAACTCTTAACATTGCAGTTATGAATATTATACTAACCGATCTTTGATGATGCTGAAGTAAAAGTTAGAGAGTTCTCTGTTAATAAATGCCAACACAAGGCGAATAACTTTTCCAAAATCATAATCTTTATAAGCCTCTGTAACCTGAATAAAATTAAAAGAAAACAAATCTTGTCAGTGAATGTTTGTTGCAAAATGTACACATTTCAGCTACCTAAAAATATTAATAGAAACAGAAAGCTGAAGTATAACCTAAATTAAATTCTGCCACTGATGAACACTTTTTGACTCGTGAGCTGTTCTTTTCTGTTCAGGTAGTTTTGCTAATTTACTTTTATAGATCAGAATCACAAACCCTTGGACCAACAAAAAGCCCTAAAACTTTAAACTGCATTAAGCATTCAGAATCTAACCCAATTATGTTCTCCCTCCCTGGCACATGCCAGCAATTTTCATGCAGGTAAAAATGATTTGAGAAAGAAATATTAGGGCAAGAGTACTGAGCTAGCAGACTGCCCTCCTAACTGCTATCAAATCCTGATATATTTCAAACCACACATGGAATGTTAGAATTACAGCTGTGTAAATTTGCTGCCTGGGATGCCCATCTCCATTGGGCTGACACTGAGAGTACAGAGATTTAACAATTAAAACAATTTGCACCTAATCAATGAACTGGGAATGGTAATATTGTGGTCATCTTACTGGACTGGTAATTCATTGGTCTGGAGTACTGACCTGGAGTCACAAATTCAAATTCAAATCCACCACAGCAGGTAGGGAATTTAAGTTCGTTATATACATCTGGAATGCAAAGCTAGTACCAGTAATGATGATCATGTAACTACCAGATGCTCATAAAAAATCATATGGTTTACTAATGTAACAGAAGGAAATCTATTGTCCTTAGATTTGATCTAAATGTAACCCACAATAGAGTGACTGATACATAAAGGCCCTCTGAAATGATCTAGCAAGCCACTCAGTTGTATCCGATACACCATGAGAAACTATAAGAAGAATAAAACCAAACAGACCATCTGGCATTAACCTAAGCATTTAGTTCAGACACAAAGTAAGACAACATCCAGTTGACTTTGCAAAATCCTCCTCACTAACATCTAGAGACCTGTATCATGATTAATCAAGCAACAGCCTAACATTGTCAGCCATGGCTCAGCTGGTAGCACTCTTGTCTCTTGCTTCACAAAGTTCCAGGTTCAAGTCGCACTCCAGGACCTGATCATAAAAATCAAGGCTGACACTCATGCAATACTGAGGGAGTACTGCATTATTGGAGATACTGTCTTCTGGGTGAGATGTTAAACCAAAGCCCCTTCTGTCCACTTAGGTCGCCATAAAAGCTCCCATGGCACTATTTCAAAGGAAAGGGGAAAGAGAAGGACGGACGGGTTAGGCTTGTAGCCACTGGAATTTAGAAGAGTAAGAGGCGACGATTGAAACCTGAGGGTTCTTGACAGGGGGTGGATGTGGGTCAAAATCCTGGAATTCCTTCCTTAACAGCACTGCAGGAAATTCTTCACCACCTATGCTGCAGCGGTCCACCACCACCTTCTCAATTAGGGATGTGCAATAAACGCTGGCCTTGCCAGAGATTCCCACATCACATGAATGAATAAAAAGCACAGTCAACAGTTTTAATTTCTTCACACACACATATGACGTTCCAAAAGCCTGGATTAATTCAGGTGCCATTACAATGCAATTACAAATAAGCATAATAAATGTATTTTATTTTTTAAATTTTTAATATATTCCTAATTATTTTCAATGGTTCACTGCATTTTTTGCTTACATCAATGGAGAAGTTAATCATTTAAAACATTCCAGAGTAGGTATCGTTGTGTTTTAGGAACTCGTAACTTTTGTATCCAATGCCTTAAAGAATGATAATGGATATTTTGGTGTTATTACCTTGGTACTGTAATCTTGAAGGAGATGAAGCATGTACTGATCCACCATTAGCAATTGTTCACTTGGAACTGCATCAGTTTTAGGGTCAAAATTACAAAGGTTCCCCAACATAAAGCGTAATGTATTGCGTAACTGAAAAAAACAGAACAGATAAATTAATTATATAAATTAACAGTCTTCTGAGTTTTTCTTTACTGGGCAACAAGGCAGGTAGTTTTTAACCACAAACTTTAAGAGTGTCAGTGTGATTGAAGGGTGACAGGTTTCTGGTTATTCTAAATGAAGTATGTTAGACACTTCTGAAGAAGTCACTGCAAACTTTAGAATTATGACCAGTAACAATAAAATCTTCCTGGTTCACTTTATAAATGAAACTCTTTACTGGTGCAATGCACAAACAATTTCTGCATAACATACTATGTTAATTTTATAACAATGTATCGAATGGGACAACTAAGATCTGATTTATCTAATTCCCAGATACTTTCCTCTACAAAATTTTAAAATCAACTCGATTTTGTGCTTCATTAGCCTTTACTAACAATGCATTTGTATTAAGGCTATAAGACTATATTTTCAAAATCAATGTTTAATAACAGTAAGTGCACCTCATCACGGGATATTAAAAGCTTTTGGATGTCCTAAAGATGTGAAATAAATAAATGCTGGGAAGCAGCTGACACAGCGAGTTAAAATAGTGTACTTTTACATCATCACCAGATGAGCTGTCTTCCCTGGCACACTGTTAATCCCAGTTCCTAATAGGTAATGCAATAGTTGCACTCTTCAAATACTTATTTAATATGAGAAAGTTCAGTAATCTCACTGGGTTACAATGGAATAGCAAAAAGTGCCTCTGTTTGGCACTGCAATAGGATACTATATTCTCATGCAGCCTATGGTTTATGTATGTGAACTGTTTAAATAACCGAAGAGTCAACGTTTTAGGTGCAGACCATTCTTCAAAGCTTGCAGTCCATACTAGAGAAGTTAACTTGTTTGTGCTCTCTATGGATACTGCCTGACATGCTAGACATCCCCAAAATTTTCTGTTTTTATTTCAGATTTTCAATATCTAGTGTTTTAAAAAAACCTATTTGAATTCTGTTCTAACACTTTTAACCTCCTCAACCACAAACCAAAACTTAGAAATAATTAGTATAAAATTACCTGTTTCTGTCAAATTCAATGCTGGTTTGGAATAAAGCTCAATTTGAAAAAGATGGATCAGTTTTTTTTAGTTCATTTACAAACTTCCTTCCTCTCTCCACCTAACCATTAGGTAGGTTTACTAATTCACAACAAATGATATAATCACTGTCATTTGAGCCAGCATGTCTGTGACAGCTGATAGCTCCCCAGAGTTATCTGATCCCACTACCCTATTCTTTTGCTTGCTTATACCTTTTAAAATTTTCATTTCATTGTTTATGTAATGTTGTGATTAACACAGCTTTATTAGTCACTTGTGTGAAGCATTCCATATTTTAATAATCCTGTGTGATAATATTTTTATTTACGCTCTTGATGGTTTTTCATTTTAATCCTGAATGTTTTCCCTTTTGCTACTAATTCATTAGGCAGGGGAGATGGAAATTTATTTCTCAAATCATTATCATCAGCTTATTTTTGCTTCTTTTTTGAAAATATCATAAATGTAATTTTCTTGTTAATTTAACAAAGCAGTTTTTCCTTAGTCTACATAAGCCTAAGTATTATTTTGTCTGCAAACTGTTTTGATTTTTTTTTTCTGAGGGTATTTACCCTCCAAGGAAAGGTGTGCCACCTTCAAATTTCTCTGTTGTTTTAAGTTCCTCTGATGTCAATAAAATAAATGTAAAAAATTTTTTTTGGCTGAGGAGGCAGCTGCAGTTTGATGTCAAAGCTCACAATCCGTTCAACAGCTTCAGCTGATGCAGTATGAATGGTTGTGATGCACCAGGAATGGATCTCTCAGGGCGAGAGTCTGACTTACATGGCCAAGGTCATAATTTGAGCTGTTCCTCATGTTCTACTTGTGGAGCAAGTGGCCACATCTTCCCTGGCCAGTCCTCAAGCAGTTGAGGACTGTCCATATTTTCCAGAGAAGTTGAAAGCTGGGACTTCACTATTCAGGTTAGTTACCAGGTTGTGGTTGGTGATGTTTTGCAGTCAACCAGGAAGTGCACCATCAAGAATTGGGGCTGTTGTCAATTTGTAGGGTGTGGAGTGTGTTCCAGCAGGGACTACAGGATTTCAGACAAGTGCGTGATTTGTTTTTTTTAGGTCCTATGTCAGTAGGAGTGCTTCAGTGTCAGCTGGTGGTGTTCTTTGAGGAGGATGTTCTCCCTGCAGACATCAGGAGGTTCAATATGTGCTAGTACAGGAAGCCACTTGAGCTGTGTTGGTCTCAATGCTCCAGAAATAATACTTGTGACTTCCCGGAGGTGGATATCTACCATGTTTGTGTAGCAGCTCCTGAGCCAAGTCGAGCAGCAATACTCTGCTGTTGGGTAGACCAGGGCAAGTGAAGCAGTGTGTAGTGTGTAGTCTCCGCTGCCCAGGGTGGTACCAATCACGATTCCATATAAGATTCACTCTCGTCTTCATCTTGGCTCTGATGTTCTGGAGATGTTCCAGTAGATCAATGTATGGTCAAGAGTGATGCTAAGGCATTTTGGCATTGGGTCATGGGACATGAGAGTGGTCAGCCACAGAACTGGACATGAAATTCTTCACTGGCCTTTGAATTGCTCAGGTGAAAGGCTGAAACAACAGTCTTGGCAGTGTTTGGTCAGAGTCTCCATTTTCTGAAGTAGGCTTCTAGAGAACATGGAGCTTCACTGAGTAGTTTCTCAATGTCCTGGAAAACCAGGACCAAATCATCATCATATGTGAAAAGCCGTGATTTTGTGGGAGGTCAGTCACTGGTATATATATTAAAAGATCTGGTGCAAGGACTGATCCCTGTGGGAGCCTAGTGTTGGTTATGTGTGGGCAGCTGATTTGTTCTCCAAGATGCACATGGAACTGTCGGTTGCTGATCATGGATTTGATTAGTTGTAGAGTTTTCAAACAGCAGATGGTGTATGTTTGTGCATCACATTGTGTCTCAGACACAGGATAAGTCAAGAAAGGTGCATCCTGTCTTCAGGCCTTTCTGGAAACCAATCTCAATACACGAGGTCAATGCGGGACTTGCCCAAAAGAAATTGAGGCCGCTGTGAGAACCTGATGTCGAGGAGGGTGTGGTATTGCTGCTTCCAGGGTGGAATTCGGGCTGTGTAGCAGGTGGTGCTCCAGGACCTTGTACGTTATTGAGAGCTGGGTGAAGGAGCTGTAGCTGTGGGTGGTCAAGTGTCTTGCCTGACTTGGCAACTGCCACTTTTTTCGATTGGCGCCAGATGTTTGGAATGGTGCCTAAGCTGTGAATGTTGGTAAGCTTTGCTAGCTATTTCCCTCCCTGTGATCCAATGTTTTTCAAGAATTCTGTAATCCCATCAACTCCTGCTGCTTTGCCTGACTTGGTTACTGAAAGAGTTCTGTCCACTTCCTTGTGTGTTTAAGGACTTGAGAAGTCTGGTGCAGGTTTGAAAGACTGCATCAGGGCTGTTTTTACCTTCCGCTTCCGTGCTGGCTGATATATTGGAGTTAAAGGTGGCAGAATAGGTAGAGAGAGCTATTTCTAAAGCATGCAGTATTCTAAGCTTCATTAATGGGGCAGAGTGTGCAAGAGTAGGGAGATTATGATGAACTTATGTAAGACACTGGTTGGACCCCAGCTGGAGTAGTGTGTACAGCTCTGGGAGCCACATTATAGGACAGATGTGAATGCATTGGAGAGTGTACAAAAGAGGTTTACGAGAATGGTTCCAGGGATGAGACACTTCAGTTATGAGGAAAGATTGGAGAAGTTGGGACTGTTTTCTTTGGACAGGAGAAGGTTAATAGGGGACTTGACAGAAGTCTTCAAAATCATGCAGGGTCTGTACGGAGTCGATAGGGAGAAACTGTTCCTGCTCATAAATGGATCGAGAACCAGAGAGTATAGTTTTAAAGTGTTTTTCAAAAGAAGCCAATGCGAGGTGAGAAAACACTCTTTCACACAGCGAATAGTTAGGGTTTGGAATGCACTGCCTGGAAATGTGGTGGAGGCAGATTCTATTGAGGCATTCAAGAGTGTATTGGATGATTATTTAAATAGAAACAATGTGCAGGGTTACAGGGAATAGGCAGGAGATTGGCAGTAAGTTAAAATGCTCAGAGAGCTGTTGCAGACACAACGGGCTGAATGGCCACTTCCTACACCATAACTAATCTGTGATTCTGGATTCTGAGTTTATTTGGAGCTGTGAAGCGACAGCATCAGCATTGATTCTGGGCTGCTGACGTGTTTGTTGCTTGGCTGCTACGAGGCAGAAGTTTCCACGCCTTTCAATAAGATAGACGGGCTGCCAACTTTCAGGCCTCTGTTAGTTTTCAGTTTAATTGGCTGCCATGCCAGGAGATGCACAATAGCAACTTAGGGCAGAATTTTTCACTCAGCGGGCAGGCACGTGCCTGACCTGTTCGATCATGAAATAGTGCATGATATTTCGGTCGGTGGGCGGAAGTCGTAAGTGCGCCCACCAATAATTAAGAGGCCTATTAATGCCACTAAAGTAGTAATTAACTAAGATTTTTCATTGCCCGTTCAACGTACAGTTGGCGGGTGGACGAATCGGCCAGGCGGCCTTTGCATTTCTCAGGGAACCTCATCCACGGGCGGGATGAGGTTTCCAATATTAATTTTTTAAAAATAAAAATATTTGGACCGAATTTTCATCATCTATATGTTCCGGTGACTGATTCTGACGTGTGGGCATTTTTCCCCAGTTTTTAAAATCTTTATTTTTTGCATTTAAATTCTTCAGCTCCCTGAGGCAGCTTCTCTGCCTTCAGAGAGCTTTCATCATGTGCTCCCCCGAGCCCGTGCTGACTTCAGTGCTCGCACCACCCCGCTGACCCTTTCAGCATGCCTTTCAAGCTGGCTGGCCATAACTGGCCAGCCAGTGTGAAATCATGGTCAGGGGTCCGTTTCCCGTCCACTCCCAGGCCCGCTGATCGCAGGCACCAACCTGACTAAAAATCCTGCCCTTGCTGACAATGGATCAACCCAATTTTTACTGCCACCTGCAGGATATATAGTGGCTGCTATCACCTACCACACAATGCAACCCAGACTGAAAACCAAGTGAAGATTGAACCTGCATCCTAATGCTCCATGGCACTGCCAGAAGAGCTCCAATGTGCAGTACCACTATGCAAATTCACCAGATTTCCAGTGCAATGCTTTTGTGAATATGGTCTATCAGTTGAGACTGCCACATGAATAAAAGGCTTCTACATAAATTCAAGTAATAAAATTAATAATGAAACATATCGTGGTCAAAGGGAGTCACGTACATCTTATTGCTGACAGTGGAAAAAAATCTTGGCGTTAGCAAGACAAAAAGAACTTCAGGATTCATTTTTCCTCATTTCTCACCTTAAAAACATCATCTCTTGCTGCTTGCAGTATATTTTGTCCAATTAAAACCTCTGTGAAAACATTAGACTCTGCTGCCCACCAGCGAAGAACATCTGCTCCAAAGGGTGGGTCTTGGTTTGGATCCTGTATAACATAAATGATTCCAATAAATGCAGTTGATATTTTAGAACATAAATAAGAACATATGCAATGTATAAATTACTTGACTGTCTCTATACATCATATTCAATATACAATTTACATGAATTTTGTTGGATGAAAAAAATTCTTGGTCATTGTAATTTACCACACATAAACAACAAAACTTTCTTGAGGACAAATGAATGCACATTAACTAACTCATAATTTGTTTTCACTGTTATCAGGAGATCAAAGGATAAGACTCTTTGTTACTGGAGGTTAGAAATAAAAAACCATGAGGAAAATCATTTTCAGTCTTCAGGTGCCTTGTTAACATTTTCCAAAATGGGAGAGGGCAATGTAACACATTCCTTTTGAATAAACAACCATATTTAAAGAATATGTATAAAGCATATAGAATAAATTTGGAAAATGCAGTTTTATCTCTAAGCCTCTCTGTACCAATAGATATAATTGCTATTAACTTTTGTGGTGCATGCATTCAACGTGTCTATACAAAGAGTGATCATTGTTTCACCTTTTCCTAATAATTTCCTACCATTAACAGAAGCTATTGCTCTTCCTCACTTAATAATAAATCTCAACATTTATCTAATCAATTAACATGGCATTACATTCATGTTGACAATCTATCATATTCCTTTATATCATCCCAACCACCGAAGGGTTTAATCCAGTGACCTTCCCCAACCTCTATTTTACTGGGACCCTTCGGTGTCGTACTCAGTCACTGCCTTGATGTCAAGGAAAGAAACTTTCAACCTCTTCTCTGGCATTCAACTCGTGTCCAGGACGTGATGAGGCCTGGAACTGACTAGATCTGTCAGAATATGAACGCAGCACCGCGAGCAGGTTATGTGAAGTAATGCAAAACCCACAAATAAAATGGCAAGTGTAAAGGACAGTTTGTACCTTACAAATCTGATTGAATATTTAGAAGTGGCAATAGTGGTGTACAGGGGAATGTCTATGGATGTTACTTATATGGACTTTCAGAGGCATTTGATAAATTCCCTCATAAGAGACTGTTAGAAGACAAATTATTGGCCTAGTTAGGAAATTTGCTGAGTGGCAGGAGATAGTAGGGATACTGGTACTCTAATTGGCAGGAGGTGACTAGTGGTGTTCTGCAAGGTTCTGTGTTAGGGCCTAAACTACTCACCTTATTGATTAATAACTCAGATGATGGGGCAGGAAGTCTTCCCAAGTTTTCCCAATGAGAAAAAGATAGATGGCACTGTAAGCAGTGTAGCATTACAAAGGGATATTATTAAATAAGAGAATGGGTAAAATAATGGTAAACGGATTTCAGTGTAGACAAATGTGAGGCCACTCCACTTTGGGCCATAAAAGGACAGAACAGGATACTTCCTAAATAGTGAAAAGCTAGAAACAGTGGAGGTCCAAAGAAACTTGGGACCCGTGTATATTAATCATTAAATTGTCTTGAAGCGACAGAAAATAGTCAAAAAGGCAAATGTAACTGGCTTTTATATCCAGAGGACTTAAAATACAATGGGGGCAGGAATTATGCTGCAGCTATTCAAATCCCTGGGTGGACCGCACTGGAGTACTATGAGCAGCTTTGGGCACCACGCCTTAGGAAGGATATAGTGGGCTTTGGAGGGAGTAGATTTACTAGAATCATAACTAGACTTCAAAAGGTCAAATTACAAAACAACATTACACAAACTAGGGTTGTAATGCTTGAAATTTAGATAGTTAGGGATGATTTGATCAAAATTTTCAAGATATTAAAGGAACAGATAAAGTAGCTAGAGAGAAACTACTTCTGCCGGTTTGGGAGTCCAGGACTCAGGAGCATTGTCTAAGAATTAAAGCCAAGTTTTTCAGGAGTAAAATTAAGAAACAAATCTACACACAAAGGATGGTAGATGCCTGAAACTCCATTCCATGAACAGCAATAGATGCTAGGTTAATTTTTAATTTTGAGATTGATAGGTTTTGTTAACCAAAGATATTAAGGGATATGGGCACATATGTGGTGTATAAATGGAGTTAAGTTGCAGTTCAACCATGATCTTATTAAAAGGGCTTAATGGGCTAAATGGCCTACTCCTGTTTCTATGATCTATGTTATAATGAGCTACTTTCATACATTTACGTTCTGATATTCTAACCACCTTTATTAAGGTACAAAAGCAACCTGAAAAGAGTACTTTTTTTGGGAGTGAGAGGTGAAACAAAATAATGACTTACCAGTCCTCCATTAATAATAACATTTGGATCCACCACATTTCCCACAGATTTGGACATTTTCTCACCAGTTTCATTGAGAGTAAATCCATGGACTACCAATTTTCTGGCAATAAAATATTCAAAGTTTACTAAACAAAATTCTATCCTCCACCAATAAAGGTCTTATAGTACTGTATAATTTTATATAATGTAAAGGCAGGATTTTCCAAACCAGAAACTTATATTAAATTGTTTTGAAGATAGCAAATTTATAAACATGGATATTTAAACTCTCAGAAATACACTTAACAAAAAACTGTCTAAATTGTTTTAAATCACAAAATGACTTCCCATTCCATTTCTCAAAGGTTTTGCTAGTGCTGTTGGGGAGGGTTTAAGCTAACTTGGCAGGGGAATGGGAACCAGGAGGTAATATCAGAGAGGAAAAATAAAGGGCAGAATTGTCCCAGATTTGCACTATTTAAGTGCGGTAGCCGGCAGGTAAAACTATGTTTTACCCACCGGCCACAATGGTAGCTTTTTACGCTGTATCATCCCTAACCCACCAAATTAATTATGCAGTCCCAGAAAACACGCTATTTCCATGGTGGGCGGGCTCTCATTTGCCTGCCACACCATCACCTTGTCGCTTCATCAGCCCAGACGCCACATTTAAAGTCCAGCCGCGTGCACACCTCTCAATGCTTCCAGCCCATGATTACTGCACGGAAGACAGAATGGCCCAGAAAGGCAAAAATACTGCAGCTCCCAGGTTTATTGACACATCCCTCTTGGACACTGTGGATCCCGCTGTGATGTCTTCTACACCCCTCTGGCCACAGGAGGGGCAGCGGCATCACCAATCAAGCATGGGAGGTGGCAGCATTGGTGGTCAGCGCCAATGCCCTGCAAAAGAGGACAGCCACCAAGTGCTGCTACAGAATGAATGGTCTCATCCGTTCCGCCAAGATAACTCACCCTTCTCATCACTCAACTCTCACACCCATCACACATCCGCAGGGATCTCAGACCTCAAGGGACACACCACTAACTCTCACACACACCCTCACATCTCCATCGGGTTCATACCCTCTCGAGCTCACATCCTCATCCTCTCCATGGCGCCGCTCACCAGACAAACATTGCACGCAGTGCCATGTGTCCTGCTCACACTCTCCCATCTGTTTTCATGCAGGAGAAACCTGCTCACACCAGCAGGAAGAGGTCCCAGGCTGGGGTCGAGTGGCCCACATTAGGTCACTAGCTCACTTTGAGGGGTGTGCCATCGCGCTGACCACTGAGGACATGGACCATGCCTGCGGTAACAGTGAGGTCGGCAGCGAACACCCTCTTGAAGATTCTGCACACATCATCCCTCTATGAACAATTGCTCTTTCTCTTGCTTTTGACTCTGCTGCCAGGCACTAATTATCTCTACTTTGGTTCGCAGGGAGCCCTGCCAAGCGGCTGACACCCTCAGCCAGCCAATCCCTCAGCTTCATCCACATCCTCACCTCCAGCCAAGAGAACACCTCCTCTGTTGAAGAACTGGAAATAAGGAGCTTGGAAGACCCATCACAGCACTTATCCACACCCTGCACCAGCACAGAGACACACGCCTCGGTAGGACATAGATCTACAGCAGACTCAGGTTCACAATCTGGTGGTCGCCTCACTGACATGTCCGCAGCAGCAGGAGGCAGGTTCGTGCAAGGACCCGGTACTCGGAGGACTGTTGAGGATCAGGCATCTGTGAGGTCCGAGTCTGAAGATGAGCCTCTGGATTTAGCCTTCCAACTCATCATGGAGAGTCAGCGGAAGGTGGGAGAACATCACGCAGAGCTGTTGGAAGCCCTCAACAGAGTGGCACATGAGTCAGTGGAGTGCATCCGCCTGCTTTCTGATGAAGTGGTGCCCACACGTGCACGTATGGAGGGCTCTCATGGGGAGGATGGCAGATGCCATGGAAATCCTGGTCCAGCAGAATGCGGAGATGTGTGCAGACATCACGGGAGCCATGGGTGAGTTCCTGCAGTGGCAATGCAAGGGGGAAATGGGGCACCTCAACATCCCTCCAGGTGCACCTTCCCCTCAAGGAGTCAGGCCGGGGCCCTCGGGCACCCGAAGGGGAGGAGGAGCAACAGCTGGACACCCCTGGGTCATCCACTCAGGAATCTCAGAGGCTGTCCTCTCCCTCCAAGTCCCCTTTGCCTTTGCGCCCCTCAATCTTGTCCTCCGTTACTGCAGAGAGAGCAGCTGGCCCACAAGTGATTCTGGAGGAAGAATGTGTGTGTGGCAGGGCCTTTCAGAGCCTTGTGCAAGTGCTCTCTCACGCATGTGGATCCTTTAGGTATCATACTCACTTCAATGTCCTGGGCATTTTCAATGCTGCTGGTTGGGGTTCGCTTTCAGTTGTCCATCTGAGCTGACCTGTATCTCCGCCCACCCACTGGTCACACTCCCATACAGCACCTGATCTTGACTGTCGTTTCACTTTCAATTTGGACAGCATGGTCGGGATTCGCTTTTTCATCAGCTCCTCCCATTTCTTCCCCTCTCTCAGAAACCAATTTCCATTCCCTCATCACAGTTGACTCCCCCAACATCACCTTCCACCTCCCCTCCATGACATACCAGCCATAACCCCTTTACTTCAGGGATGTCCAGGTGAACAGGTACATTCCCTTCCTTTCCAAAAATCCCACCCCCATCCACCTCCCCGACCTCCTGTCCCTCCCACCCCCAGGGTCTGTGTCTGCCTCTGAGTCCCCACCAGCCACCCTCGCCGTTCCTTCTACTGCTACTGTTGAACCCTCAACCTCCCACCCTCCTGCCTCATTCTTCCCTCGGTCATTCTCACTATTCCCACACTCAGTTTGCTCCCCAGGAGACAGTCATGGACCCATTGGACCCCTCCCTTGCACGTCCACCTGGATATCCACTCCCCCACATCCCAGGCCCTTTCCCTCACAACTCCGGACCCCTTCCCTCTCCCCCATCCCAGAGCCCCTCCCACCCCAGATCCCTTCCCCAAATGGAACCCCTTTAGTCTCCCACCACACCGCCGGGCTGCCCTCCACTTAGTTCTGCCCCATCAGACACCCTTACTTCTTCCGCCACCCTTAGTCCTTCCCCCCTTCCTGACTCCTTCCTCCAGCCTTACTCCTTCCCCCTTCCTGATTCCTTCCTCCATCCTTACCTCTCCTTCCTCCCACCAGACTCCTTGCCCTCTCTGCATTCCTTCCTCTCCCAGGACTCCCTCCTCTCTCCTTCTCTTATACCTTCCACCGCCCCCTATAACTACCTCCCCAATTGCCATCTTCCCCCCCGTACTTCCTCCCCCGGCAACCTCACCCCCTGACACCTTCAATCACCCCCCTCCAAACCTTGCCCCCCAACACCTTCATTCCCCCTCTTCCAAACTCACCCCCCCGACACCTTCAATCCCCCTCCCAACCTCACCCCCCAACACTTTAATTGCCCCCTCCCAACCTCAAACCCCGACACCTTCATTACCCCCTCCCAACCTTACCCCCCCGACACCTTCAATCCCTCCCCCAACCTTAACCCCCCCCCACCCCACCTTCGTCCCCTTCCTAACCTCACACCCTCATCCTCTCCCAGTCAATCCTAGACCTTCCTCTCCCACCCCCTCGACCATTATCTGATGACTTTCCAATTTCAGTGAGCTGCTTCGCGGTGGAGCCATGTCCATGAGAATCCACCCAGCATGCATGGATGTTCCTCCAGGATTCCTAGGAGTTGCTATTGGGCTCCAGTATTCTTTGTTCCTCGGATGCCCGCGATGTAAGCAAGGCCCTGGCGGTAAGTCCTGACTTCTGCATGCCACAGCTGTCAAGACGTGTTCTTCACCGGTGTGTTTTCCCGCTGACGTGGGTGGATGATCCAGCAGGGGCTGGGGAATGAGTCTGGCGGGCTGGCCTTATAATGAAATGCTGATCTATTACAACGAGGTGTAATGGTGAGGAACGTGGCCCGCCATCGACGGGCTGAGCGGACGATCGCAAACTGGTTTCACGACATCACAAAACCGATTTTTGGCCTTCTCGTCACATTGTCTGCTGACACCAGCGGACACAGACGATTCTGCCTAAGGTGTACAAAGATTTGCGAAAGACAGATAGCACTAGAGTAAAAATTAGTAAGGCATTATGTGGCGTCAGAGTAAAAGGAAATGCAATAAAGTCCGAATTAAGTTTAATGTTTATGCAAAAAAGCACAGAGTGTGATAAATAAGGTTAGTGAGCTGCAGGCACAGATAGCCAGGTGGGAATGTGATGTTGTGGCGATAACAGAGACGTGGCTTTAGATATGGGCAGGACTGGTTACTAAATATTCCTGATGTTCAGGAAAGATAGGGAAGGAAATAAATGAAGAAGGGTGGCAGTATTGATCAAAGAGAATATTAGCCCTGGAGAGAAAGGATGCCCTACAGAGGTCAAGAATAGAACTATTTGGTTAGAGCTCAGAAATAATAGAGATACCCTCATCCTCACTACTGGGCATATTCTAAAGACCACCAACTAGTGGGAAGGATATGGAGGAACAAATCTGCAAGGAAATTAGGGGGTGAAAAAGCTAGGGAATTGGAATTGGGAACTTTAATTATCCTAATATAGGCTGGGATCATAATGGTGTGAAGGGCAGAGAGAGAGAGAAGAGCTTCTGAAGTGTGTTCAAGATAATTTTCTAGATCAGTACATTTCTAGTCCAACATGGCATGAGGCACTCTGTATCTGGTTCTGGAAATGAGGCGGGTCAAGCAGATAAAGTGTCTGAAGGGGAACGTTTAAGAGACAGTGATCATTGTACTATAAGATTTAAGTTAGGATAAGGATAAACATAACATAAAACAAAGATTTGGAGCAGGATAAGTAATAAGATCATGGCTAATCTGATTGTGGCCTCAACTCCACTTTCCTGTCTGCCCCCAGTAATTCTAGACACATATCGCCCTTGGTTCTTTTGCCTTTTACCTTAAATCAGTACCCTCCTGGTTGTCAACGCTTCCACCAATGGGAACAGCTTCTCCCTAGCTATTCTGTCCAGACCCCTCATGATTTTGAATACCTCTATAAAATCTCCTTTCAACCTTCTCCAAGGAGAACAGCCCTAGCTTCTCCAATCTATCCACATAACTGAAGTTCCTCACCCCGGGACCATTCTTGTACATCTTTTCTGCACCCTCTCTATTGCTTTCACATTCTTCCTGAAGTGTGGTGTGCAGAATTGGAACAAAATCCAGTTGAGACCACAGTTCACAAGGGAATGATTAGGAACAGGAACGTACTGCCTGAGATTGTGCTGGAGGCAGATTCAATCATGGCTTTCGAAAAGCTATTGAAGAGAAAAGATTGGCTGGTTACAGGGAAAAGTCAGGGAATGGGACTAGGTGAGCTACTCTTGCAGAGAGCCACCAATGACGCAATGAGCCGAATGGCCTCCTTTAATCCTGTATATTATAGCTATTCCTTTATATATTTCATGTACAGTTTGAAAATATCATTGCAGTTCATTTGGTACATGCAATTGAACAATACTTAAACAAGCTTTGGGCAATGGGTTCTAGTGAACGTCATTAGCTCTTCAACTTGCATTTAAAACCAACCAAGCTGACATGTCCCATGTGTAACAAATCTGGATGCCCTCAATCTTGCACATATTCCCTAGACAAAAGTACCCAGAGTTTAGCCAGATACTAAATCATTACACCCAGGGAGACTATAAATTAGAAGGAGGAAGACAGAAAACAAGAAATGGGCAGGGTGGTGCTGCTTCCACCAAGCCAATTACAAACCTCCTGGTGGCCAGCCAGGAATATTAAGAGTGGCCAGGAGCAGGCTGACCATCTTGATTTTACAGATGCAGGAGATAAATACTCCTGAAAGCAGAGAAGATGACAACTTGCAAGTTGAACAACAAAACTGGAAAGGGAGGGTGCACAATATGCAAAGAAAAACTGGAGAGATTGCAGTTTGTTAGCTCTACTATAATGCTAGTGCAAGTTATAGTGCTAGCTTCAACTTATCAAACTTAACAATCCACTTTGGGACAATTCACTACATGAAAAGTAGCACAGAGACCAGCATTAAGCAGCAGTAAGCACCACCACAGTTGGGTTAAGGAAGAGTAAACAATTTCCAAAACAAACACACATACCAAATCCATTAAAACATCTCCAGTTGAGCAATAGACAGCAACTTGGACAGCAATTATTATATCCCAAGCTGAATGTATTAGATTACGTACACTAGTGCAAAGGGAAGCAGAATACCTTATTCCTATATCTCAACATGAGCACTTACTTAGGTTTAGCATGGCAAATACCAATTTACCAAAATGATCTGAAAAATTCAACATGCTCTATGTCAACCATGCAGTGTTCAGAAGAGGAAAATAAATTATATTAAATGTACAAGTTGAAATGTTTTAATGTATAAGTTATTAATGTAACTAATATTGTAATTGCACTAGCGAGGGTACAGAGATTTACGAGGATGTTGCCAGGACTGGAAAATTGCAGCTATGGGGAAAGAATGGATAGTCTGGGGACGTTTTCCTTGTAACAGAGGAGGCTGAGGGGAGATTTGATTGAGACATACAAAATTGTGAGGGATCTGGATAGAGTGGATGGGAAGGCCCATTTACTTTAGCAGAGAGATCAGTGACTAGGGGCTATAGATTTAAAATGATTGGTGGAAGGATTAGAGGGGTGATGAGGAAATGAGGGTTGTAGTGGTCTGGAACTCTCTGGCTGAAAGGGTAGTTGAGGTAGAAACCCTCAACTCATTTAAAGAGGTGTCTGATAAGCACCTGAAATGCCGTAACCTGCAGGGCTATGGACCAAAAGCTGGAAAATGAGAATAGGCTGAGTGGCTTGTTTTTGGCCAGCACAGACACGATGGGCCAAGTGGCTTCTTTCTGTGCCATAAACTTCCTATGATTCTATGAACCTAGTTAATTAGGTTAATTAAGTACAAACCTATATGGAATTTGTTTCTCAACTGCGACACTGGTGAGCATAGAGGATTGAAACCAACCACCCAGCTGATCCTTCCCCTCCAGGTACACATCTGCAACATTACCTGCATCTGGAAAGAGAAGAGAATTTGATTAGTAAAAGATTCATAAAAACCTTTTCCATTCACATTTATGAAAAATTCACCTTGTAATTTAGTAATTTTATGGTACAATTAAACAAATACAAATTTTTTTTTTCTTCACACCACACTTTCTTTAGGTTTAATTTCCCACCTTTTTTGCCCAACTGTTCCAATAAGAACAACTTACATTGATATAACGTAGAGAAATATTCTAAGGCACTTCATGGAAGTATAATCAGACAAAAATGACACTGAGCTAAAGGAGTATACATTAAGAAGTGATTAAAGCTCGGCCAAACAGTGGGTTTTGAGGGGTTTTATAACAAGAAAAGGAGGTGAAGTGGCAGAGAGAATTTTAGAATGCAGGACTTAGATGGCTGAAGGCTCAGTAACCAAAGGTGGGGTAAAGGGAGTGGGAGATGCACAGGAGGCTATAGTCGGAGGAATGCAGACTTCTTATAGGGGTGCCTTGCTGGAGAAGGCTATAGAGAAATGAGAGACAAAGTCATTAAGAGATTTAAACACAAGAATGTGCATTTTAAATTTGAAGCTTAGGGGGTCTGGAACTTAGTGTGGAATAGGAGCGAGGCATCAATTTTTGGATGAGTTGAAGTTTGTGGAGGGTGGAGAAGGGAGGCCAGCTTGGAGAGCATTGGAATGATCACGTCTGCCAGTAACAAAGTCATAAATAAGGGCTTTAGCAGATGGGTTATACTAGGGATGGAAGTGGATAATATTACTGGAAGTGCAAGTGATCAGTCTTTGTGATGGAAAAAATATGAGCTCTGAAGCTCAACCCAGCATTGAATAAAGCACTAGTGCTGTTAACATTCTGTAGAAAACACGGTAGGCTGAACAGTGCCTCGGAGGGGAAAGATTTCTTTGAAAACTTCCTCATGCAGATACCTCCTGCTAACTTAATTTAGATTTAAATGTATAAATTACATCCCTCCCCTTCAGTGGTCTACCTCTGCTTTATGATAATGTTGACCAAGATAAATGTTCCCAGGCCTCAATCACTGGCAGTCACTGGCTGCCAGGTGGCGTGCAGGAGTTGCCTGGGATTGATTCTCCCTTCAATTATTCATTACCCCCGTCAATAAGGAAGTGCCTGGAAACTTTCAATTTCTTATGCTGTGAATTGTCATTTAAAGTACATGTCACTGTTTAACAATTCAAGGGAATACAAAATAATACTGACATAATTCTACATTGGATGATGAGCATTAATAAATGACTTGAGTTTTCGCAAGATGTTTTATATCAGGTAAACTACATGCATTGATCTTTATTCCTCTATCTCATTATAAGATGTCTAACACTAATGTATTTCTAAGCACAGGTTAAAACAGAAGTTAACAGCCAAATTACTGTTTATGTGGAGACAGAGCACTAGGAAAAATATATCAATACTGTGGACAAAAGTAGTGTTGCGGTTCAATAACAATTTGCATTTTTATAATACCCATAATGTATGGAATCATGGCCAGGCACTTTACAAATAGGGACAATGAAACAGGTAGGAAACTAGAGAAGAGACGGAGAGGTGATCAAATAGTGGAAAATTAGTGGGCTTTCACAATCTTTAAAAAGTAAAGACAGAGATGGAGAGGGGAAAAAAGTTAAGAAGGGTGTTCTAAAGAATAGAGTTGAGATGGTTTAAGTCTTCTTCACCAATGGTTGGGTAAAGAGAGTGAAGTTGCATAAAAAATTAGAAGGAAAGAAGTGGAGTTTGAGAGATAGGATAGAGGTATGAAGGAGATTGCAGAAAAAGGGTGGTGGAGCTGAAGACTGACTTGCAGATGAGGAATTTGAATTCAATGCACTGGGGGACAGAGAACCAGTGTAGATCAGCAAAGGCAGGGAAGAAATTGGTGAGTGGGGCTTTATTCAAGACAGAATACATGTGGCAGAGATGTAGTTTAAGGATGATACAAGTTCAACAAGGAGATCATTACAATGCCTGAGGCTGGAGGTCACAACTCTGCAAACCTCTTGCCTAGAAGTTGGGTCATACTGTTAAGTTGTATTTCAACATTTCAAGAGCAGAAATTCCTACAAGGTCTGGGGAATCTGCTATTTAAGTTCAAGATTTGTGGTCTAGTCAAACTTAAAAACAATCTGAACAGAAAAAAATAAAAACATATAAAAAGTAAGTATTAGAAGGGGAAAGGAAACAAATGATCAAGGCAGTAATCTGGATGGTGCACAAAAATCAGTACTAGTCTTATGACTGTGATTACATTTGGGAAGCAGTTTTCTTCACATACAAGACCTGTGGTGCTCAGAACTGAACACAATGATCAGTGCTCTGAAAAAAAGTAATCTCGAGTCCAATGTATATTTGTGTAATTAACATCTTAAAATGTCAGATCACTTTTCAGTTTACACACACTCAAATAAAATACTTCTGAATAAGTTTCTGCTTAGCCATAGCAATGCAATTATTAGGGGGCATCGGTGAAGGGGGTAAAAGAATGTGGCCTGATGGGCCACAGTGCTTCCCTGCTATGAGATAAAAAATCTCTTCCAAAGTCCCAGAAGTTTAGGGGGCCATATAATTAAGATATATTTCACCTTTCTGAAAATGCCATTATGAAAGGTAGCTTGATAAGGATTTTTGTAGTGAGTAAGCAAACTATAAAAGAAAAACTAATAAAATGTTATAGCTCTAACCTTTAGAATTCTCAGTAATTAAAGATTTTTTTCCCCCAAAGTCAGTCAGCTTTTAAACTAAAATGGTTTCGAAGAAAATTTTGCAAAATTTATTGTTGGCTCAAGAAATCTAATCATTGGATCAATTCTGTTCCATATGTAATTTTCTTATAGTTCTCAAAATGCCCTGGGTAGACTACATCTGGAATACTGTGTTCTGTTCTGCACATCAAACCTTAGGAAGAATATGCTGACCTGAAGGGAATGCAGTGTAGATTTATCAGAATGATACCTGGACTTCAAGGGTTAAATTATCAGACAACATTACACAAACTAGGGTTGTAGCCCCTGGAATTTAGATGGTGAAGAGGTGATCTGTTTATGTTTACAAGATATTAAGGGGAACTAATAGAGTGAATAGAAAGTCTTTCCACTGGCTAGGGGATATAATTTTAAAAAGGGGGCCGGATCTTTCAGAAGCTAGTTTGAAAACACTCTTACAAGCAAGGGTGGTGAAGTTTGGAATTCTCTTCTGCAAAGACGAGTTGATTCTAGATCAATTGTTAATATTAAATCTAAGATTGGTACAAATTTGTTAACCAAAAGGTATAGAGTTTGGTCACGCGTCAGCTATTGAATGGTGGAAGCGGCTTGAGGGGCTAAGTACCCTACTCCTGTCCCTGTGTTCCTAAAATATGATTTTGCACCAAAGCAAAACAGAATATTAAAAAAATGTACAAATCTAGTAAAAAGGGTCAAAATCTGTTGAAAAGCCAAACTTAAATGTGAATATTAAAGGATTAAAATGTCCAATTTCCTCATGAGAATTCTATAATACATAATTTACTGCAAAATGGAGAGTAATAAAATTAACCTTTGCCTTATGTTTGCCCTTTGACTGGCAAATAAAGTTAAGATATGCTCATCTAAAATAATTAGCTGATCTGATCTGTTAAATATTATCAAATATGATAGTGTTGAAAGAGGTTATTGCATCTTAATACTCAACTACCAAGCCTTATTTTCTATCAACATATATTAATCCATTTATCTTCAAGTCATTAACCTCTTATGTTAAAGTCCACATCAAAACTAAAAACTGTTTTCCAAAAAGATAGGTCCCATTTTTCATTCAAATTAAATTTTCTAGTACTAGCAGATGTCCAGTAGCCCTGTAAGTTGGGCAATACAATGTTTTGTAACAATAGGAATCTTATATCATGTAAAATACAATTTGCTGCTAAAGTGAAGCTATCTCTAATATGGCGTGTCTCTTCAATGTTTATTTGCAGTAAATCACGTGTAAGACACATGCTAAGAATACTTTCAACAATCTGCACTTCTTCAGTAGTACAATGAAAAGAACACAGACTAAAAGTCACACTAATTTAACATATTTTGTATTAGAAAACTTTCTACTCTCGCATTCAGCTAAATGGGATAGGCTCAGAAGAGATCTAGCAGCTCAAAACTGGGCATCAATGAGACGATGTGGGCCATCAGCAGCAGAATTTTATTCAATCATAATCTGTAACCTCAAGGCCTGGCATGTCCCTCACCCTACCAATGCAATCAAGCCTGGGGAGCAACATTGGTTCAATAAATAGTACAGGAGAGCATGCCAGGAGCTGCACCAGGCATACCTAAAAATGAAAACAGAATTACCTGGAAAAACTCAGCAGGTCTGGCAGCATCGGCGGAGAAGAAAAGAGTTGACGTTTCGAGTCCTCATGACCCTTCAGCAGAACTAGGTGAATCCAAGGAAGGGGTGAAATATAAGCTGGTTTAAGGCTGGGGGGGGGTGCCGTTGGGTGGGGGGAGAGAAGTGGAGTGGGGTGGTGTGGTTGTAGGGACAAGCAAGCAGTGATAGAAGCAGATCATCAAAAGATGTCACAGACAAAAGAACAAAAGAACACACAGGTGTTGAAGTTGGTGATATTATTTAAACAAATGTGCTAATTAAGAATGGATGGTAGGGCACTCAAGGTATAGCTCTAGTGGGGGTGGAGGGAGCATAAAAGATTTAAAAATATTTAAACATAATGGAAATAGGTGGGAAAAGAAAAATCTATATAATTTATTGGAAAAAACAAAAGAAAGGGGGAAGAAACAGAAAGGGGATGGGGATGGAGGAGGGAGTTCAAGATTTAAAGTTGTTGAATTCAATATTCAGTCCGGAAGGCTGTAAAGTGCCTAGTCGGAAGATGAGGTGCTGTCCCTCATTGCGCACAGACCGCAGGTGTTCTGCAAAGCGGTCGCCCAGTTTACGTTTGGTCTCTCCAATGTAGAGGAGACCGCATTGGGAGCAACGAATACAGTAGACTAAGTTGGGGGAAATGCATGTGAAATGCTGCTTCACTTGAAAGGACTGTTTGGGCCCTTGGACGGTGAGGAGAGAGGAAGTGAAGGGGCAGGTGTTGCATCTTTTGCGTGGGCATGGGGAGGTGCCATAGGTGGGGGTTGAGGAGTAGGGGGTGATGGAGGAGTGGACCAGGGTGTCCCGGAGGGAACGATCCCTACGGAATGCCGACAGAGGGAGTGAAGGGAAGTTGTGTTTGGTGGTGGCATCATGCTGGAGTTGGCGGAAATGGCGGAGAATGGGATTGAAGTTGGTGATATTATCTAAACGAAAGTGCTAATTAAGAATGGATGGTAGGGCACTCAAGGTATAGCTCTAGTCGGGGTGGGGGGGCATAAAAGATTTAAAAATAATGGAAATAGGTGGGAAAAGAAAAATCTATATAAATTATTGGAAAAAACAAAAGGGGGAAGAAACAGAAAGGGGGTGGGGATGGAGGAGGGAGTTCAAGATCTAAAGTTGTTGAATTCAATATTCAGTCCGGAAGGCTGTAAAGTGCCTAGTCGGAAGATGAGGTGCTGTTCCTCCAGTTTGCGTTGGGCTTCACTGGAACAATGCAGCAAGCCAAGGACAGACATGTGGGCAAGAGAGCAGGGTGGAGTGTTAAAATGGCAAGTGACAGGGAGGTTTGGGTCATTCTTGCGGACAGACCGCAGGTGTTCTACAAAGCGGTCGCCCAGTTTACGTTTGGTCTCTCCAATGTAGAGGAGACCGCATTGGGAGCAACGAATGCAGTAGACTAAGTTGGGGGAAATGCAAGTGAAATGCTGCTTCACTTGAAAGGAGTGCTGGGGCCCTTGGACGGTGAGGAGAGAGGAAGTGAAGGGGCAGGTGTTGCATCTTTTGCATGGGCATGGGGAGGTGCCATAGGTGAGGGTTGAGGAGTAGGGGTGATGGAGGAGTGGACCAGGGTGTCCCGGAGGGAACGATCCCTACAGAATGCCGCCGGGGGGGTGAGGGGAAGATGTGTTTGGTGGTGGCATCATGGAGTTGGCAGAAATGGCTGAGGATGATCCTTTGAATGCGGAGGCTGGTGGGGTGATAAGTGAGGACAAGGGGGACCCTATCATGTTTCTGAGAGGGAGAAGGCGTGAGGGCGGATGGGCGGGAGATGGGCCGGACATGGTTGAGGGCCCTGTCAACGACAGTTAAGGAAGACAGTTAAGGAAGAAAGAGGACATGTCAGAGGAACTGTTTTTGAAGGTAGCATCATCAGAACAGATGCAACGGAGGCAAAGGAACTGAGAGAATGGGATGGAGTCCTTACATGAAATGGGGTGTGAGGAGCTGTAGTCGAGGTAGCTGTGGGAGTTGGTAGGCTTGTAATGGATATTGGTGGACAGTCTATCACCAGAAATTGAGACAGAGAGGTCAAGGAAGGGAAGGGAAGTGTCAGAGATGGACCATGTGAAAATGATGGAGGGGTGGAAATTGGAAGCAAAATTAATAAATTTTTCCAGGTCCAGACAAAAGCATGAAGCAGCACCGAAGTAATCATCAATGTACCGGAGAAAGAGTTGTGGAAGGGGGCCAGAGTAGGACTGGAACAAGGAATGTTCCACATACCCCAGAAAGAGACAGGCATAGCTGGGGCCCATGCGGGTACCCATAGCCACACCTTTTATTTGGAGGAAGTGAGAGGAGTTGAAGGAGAAATTGTTCAGTGTGAGAACAAGTTCAGCCAGACAGAGGAGAGCAATGGTGGATGGGGATTGTTCGGGCCTCTGTTCGAGGAAGAAGCTAAGGGCCCTCAGACCATCCTGGTGGGGGATGGAGGTGTAGAGGGATTGGACGTCCATGGTGAAGAGGAAGCGGTTGGGGCCAGGGAATTGGAAATTGTTGATGTGACGTAAGGTGTCAGAGGAATCACGGACGTAGGCGGGAAGGGACTGGACAAGGGGAGAGAGAAGGGAGTCAAGATAACGAGAAATGAGTTCCATGGGGTAGGAGCAAGCTGACACGATCGGTCTACCGGGACAGTTCTGTTTGTGGATTTTGGGTAGGAGGTAGAAGCGGGCCGTCCAAGGTTGGTACCTCCTACCCAAAATCCACAAACAGAATCCACCACTACTCTCCTCCGTCTGGTTGAACTTGTTCTCACACTGAACAATTTCTCCTTCAACTTCTCTCACTTCCTCCAAATAAAAGGTGTGGCTATAGGCACCCGCATGGGCCCCAGCTATGCCTGTCTCTTTATGGGGTATGTGGAACATTCCTTGTTCCAGTCCTATTCCGGCCCCCTTCCACAACTCTTTCTCCGGTACATTGATGATTACTTCAGTGCTGCTTCATGCTCTCGTCGGGACTTGGAAAAATGTATTAATTTTGCTTCCAATCTCCACCCCTCCATCATTTTCACGTGGTCCATCTCTAACACTTCCCTTCCCTTCCATGACCTCTCTGTCTCAATCTCTGGTGATAGACTGTCCACCAATATCCATTACAAGCCTACCGACTCCCACAGCTACCTCGACTACAGCTCCTGTAAGGACTCCATCCCCTTATCTCAGTTCCTTCACCTCCGTCGCATCTGTTCTGATGATGCTACCTTCAAAAACAGTTCCTCTGACATGTCCTCTTTCTTCCTTAACCGAGGTTTTCCACCCACAGTCATTGACAGGGCCCTCAACCATGTCCGGCCCATCTCCCGCGCATCCGCCCTCAGGCCTTCTCCTCCCTCCCAGAAACATGAAAGGGTCCCCCTTGTCCTCACTTATCACCCCACCAGCCCCCACATTCAAAGGATCATCCTCCGCCATTTCCGCCAACTCCAGCATGATGCCACCACCAAACATATCTTCCCTTTACCCCCCCCCGGCGGCATTCCGTAGGGATCGTTCCCTCTGGGACACCCTGGTCCACTCCTCCATCACCCCCTACTCCTCAACCCCCACCTATGGCACCTCCCCATGCCCATGCAAAAGATGCAACACCTGCCCCTTCACTTCCTCTCTCCTCACTGTCCAAGGGCCCAAACACTCCTTTCAAGTGAAGCAGCATTTCACTTGCATTTCCCCCAACTTAGTCTACTGCATTCGTTGCTCCCAATGCGGTCTCCTCTACATTGGAGAGACCAAACGTAAACTGGGCGACCGCTTTGCAGAACACCTGCGGTCTGTCCACAAGAATGACCCAAACCTCCCTGTCACTTGCCATTTTAACACTCCACCCTGCTCTCTTGCCCACATGTCTGTCCTTGGCTTGCTGCATTGTTCCAGTGAAGCCCAACGCAAACTGGAGGAACAGCACCTCATCTTCCGACTAGGCACTTTACAGCCTTCCGGACTGAATATTGAATTCAACAACTTTAGATCTTGACCTCCCTCCTCCATCCCCACCCCCTTTCTGTTTCTTCCCCCTTCCTTTTGTTTTTTCTAATAATTTATATAGATTTTTCTTTTCACACCTATTTCCATTATTTTTAAATCTTTTATGCCCCCCCACCCCCACTAGAGCTATACCTTGAGTGCCCTACCATCCATTCTTAATTAGCACATTCGTTTAGATAATATCACCACCTCCAACACCTCTGTGCTCCTTTGTCTGTGACATCTTTTGATGATCTGCTCCTATCACTGCTTGCTTGTCCCTACAACTACACCACCCCCCTCCACTTCTCTCCCCCCACTCAACCCCCAACCCCCCAACCACCGCCATCTTAAACCAGCTTATATTTCACCCCTTTCCTAATATTCACTCAGTTCTGCTGAAGGGTCATGAAGACTCGAAACGTCAACTCTTTTCTTCTCTGCCGATGCTGCCAGACCTGCTGAGTTTTTCCAGGTAATTCTGTTTTTGTTTCGGATTTCCAGCATCCGCAGTTTTTTGTTTTTATACCTAAAAAGGTGCCAACTTGGTGAACCAGAACACAGGAGTACATGCATGCCACAAGAGTGATAGCAGCATGCTATAGACAGAGCTAAGTAATCCTACAACCAACTGATCAGATCAAAGCTCTGCAGGCTTGACACATCCAGTTGCAAATGGTGGAAGACAATTAAACAACTAACCAGAGGAGGGTCCACAATTTCCCCATCCTCATTGATGGTGCGTGCAGCACATCAGTGCAAAAGACAAGGCTGAATCATTTGCAACTATCTTCAGCCAGAAGTGCTGAGTGGATGTTCCATCTCAGCCCCCTGCTGAGGTCTCCATCAGCATAGATGCCAGTCTGCAGACAATTCAATTCACTCCTTGTGATATCAAGAATGGCTGAATGCACGGAATACAGAAAAAGCTACAGACCTTGACTTTAGCACTGAAGACTTATGCTCCAGAACTAATCACGTCCTTAACCAAGCTGTTCCAGTACATCTACATTGCAGGCATCTACCCAATATGGAAAACCAACCCCAGGTTGTCCAGTCCACTAAAAGCTAATTCAATTCTGCCAATTACATCATCATCATCCGTCTACTCTCAAAGTGATGTAAGATGACATCATCAGTGCACCTACTCAGCAACAGCCTACTCACTGATGCTCAGTCTAGGGTCTGCCAGGGCCACTCAGCTACAGCCTTCTTACAACCCTGGTTCAAACATGGACAAAAGAGCTGAATTCCAAAGGTGGGGCGAAAGCGACTGCCCTTGACATCAAGCCAGCATTTAATTGAGCTCAACACCAATGCGCCCTAGCAAAATTTTAGTCAATGGAAATCAGGGGGGAAAATTTTCCATTGGTTGAAGTAATTCCTACCACAGAGGAAGATGGCTGTGGTTGTTGTGAGGCCAATCATCTCAATTCCAGGATATCACTGCAGGAGTTCCTCAAGGCCCAAACATCTTCAGTTGCTTCATCAATGACCTTCCCTCCAACATAAAGTCACAAGTGGGCATTGATAATTGCAGTGTTCAGTTCCATTTGTAACTCCTCAGAAAGTGAAGTAGTCCGTGCCCAAATGCAGCAAGGCCTGGCCAACATTCAGGCTTGAGTTTATAAATGGCAAGTAAGTGGCGAATAACATTCATGCCATTTATATATCAGCCAATGACCATCTCCAACAAGGGAGAATCTAACCATCTCCCCTTGACAATCAACATCATTAAATGCACTGAATCTCCCACCATCAACATCCTGGGAGTTACCATTGATCAGAAACTTGAACTGGACTACCATATAAATACTGTGGCTATAAGACCATGTCAGAAGCTGGAAATTCTCACTTCCTGACTTCCCAAAGCCTGTCCAAGGCACATTCCGGGAATGTGATGGAATGCTCTCCACTTACCTGGATAGCGTAGCTCCAAAAAACTCAAGAAGCTTAACACCATCTAAGATAAAACAATCTGCTTGAGCAGCATCCCATCCACCACCTTAAAACATTCACTCTCTCCACAGCCATCTTACAGTACATCCTGCTGATACTATCTACAAGATGCAGCAACTCATCAACAGCACCTTCTAAACCACCTAGAAGGACAAGGGCAGGAGAAGCAAAGGAATATCATCACCTGCAAGTTTCCCTCTAAGTCACTCATCATCCTTACTTGGAACCGTATTGTCACTCCTTCACTGTCACTGGGTCAAAGCCCTGGAAGTTCCTCCCTCACAGTACCGTAGGTATACCCACATTACAAGGACTGCAGTAAGATTCAAGAAAGCAGTTTTCCACCACCTCTTAAAGGGTAATTAGGGATGAACTATAAATTTTGGACTTGCCAGTGATGCTCACATCCCATGAACAAATTTTTAAAAATTAGCACTCACTAAATTAGGGATTAGGGGCCAAAAAGGGGTTTACACAGAGGCACGAGGCATGGCTGAGATGTTAAATTTATACTTTGCATCTGTCTTTACCTACGAGGCAGGTGCTGCCCAGGCCATGGTGACAGGAGGAAACTCAGTCACTAGAATGGTTTAAAACTGATAAGGAGGTGGTATTGGATAAGCTGTCAGTACTTAAAGTTGATAAGGCATCAGGGCCGGATGAGATGCATCCAAGAATATTGAAGAAAGTGAGAGTGGAAATTGCAATGTATTGCAAATTGTAATCTTTCAATGTTCCCTGGATTTGAGGGAGGTGCCGGAGGACTGGAGAATTGCAAACATTACACCCTTGTTCGAGAAAGGTTATAAAGAATTGCCATGCAATTACAGACTAGTCAATTTAACTTCAGTGGGGGGGAAACTTCTAGAAACAATTATTCGGGATAGAATTAATAGTCACATTGAAAAATGTGGATTGATTCAGAAGAGTTAGCATGGATTTATTAAAGGAAAATCGTGTCTAACTAACTTGCTGGAGTTTTTTGGAGAGGTAACAGAGATGGTTGATGAGGGCAAGGCCGTTGATGTGGTGTATATGGACTTCCAAAAGGCATTCGATACAGTGTGACACAACAGATTTGTGAAGACAGTTAGAGGACATGGAATAAAAGGGACAGTAGCAACGTGGATACAAAATTGGTTGAGGGATAGGAAACAGCGAGTAATGGTTAATGGGTATTTTTCGAACTGAAGAAGGTATTGGGACCCTTGCTTTTCCTGATATATATAAATGATCTAGGTCTTGGTGTGCAGGGGACAATTTCAAAATTTGCGGACGACACAAAACTTGGGGGAATTGTAAACTGTGAGGAGGACAGTGTAGAACTTAAAAAGGACATTGACACATTGGTGGAGTGGGCAGATAATTGGCAGATGAAGTTCAATGCGGAGAAGTGTGAGGTGATACACTTCAGTACAAAGAACATGGAGAGACAGTATAAGATGAAGGGTACTATTCTAAAGGGGGTGCAGGGGCAGAGAGACCTGGGTGTATATGTACATAAGTCATTAAGGTGGCAGGACAGGTAGAGAGAACTGTTTCTAAAGCATACAGTATTCTAGGCTTCATTAATAGGGGCATAGAGTACAAGAGCAGGGAGGTAATGTTGAACTTATGTAAGCCACTGGTTACACCTCAGCTGGAGTCCTGTGGACAGTTCTGGGTGCCACACTATAGGAAGGATGTGGACACACTGGAGAGAGTGCAGATGATGTTTATGAGAATGGTCCCAGAGATAAAACACTTCAGTTATGAGGAATTATTGGAGAAGTTGGGACTGTTTTCCTTGGAGAGGAGAAGGCTAAGAGGAGACTTGAAAGAAGTTTTCAAAATCATGGAGAGTCTGGACAGGGTAGATAAAAGAAAAACTGTTCCCGCTTGTAAACGGATCGAGAACCAGAGGGCATGGTTTTAAAGTGTTTTGCAGAAGAGGCAAATGCAAGGTGAGAAAAACTTTTTCACACAGTGAGTAGTGTGGTGAGGTTCAACTGAGGCATTCAAGAGGGCATTGGATGATTATTTAAATAGAAACAATGTCCAAGGTTACTGGGAAAAGGCAGGAGATTGACACTAAGTTAAAATACTCAGAGAGCCGGTGCAGACATGATGGGCCAAATGGCCTCCTTCTAGACTAATAATTCTGTGATTCTGTGAAGTATTTTATTGGCATATTTAACATGTCTATCATCTGCATGTGTGTGTGTTTGTTTTGTTTATCCAGCCAAATTGTTTGGTTTTGAAAAGCGTTTTTTGAAACTTGCACTTTTATGATGACTTTCCAAGACAAAATACCCCAAGCATTTCAAAAGAGAGATTGGACACCAACCAGGTGCCAGAACAGGTAGATTTCGAGGAAACATTTGAAGGAGAAGGAATGGGACAAGGAAAAAGGGTTTAGAAAGACAATTTTATGATTATTTAAGCATGAATTTCTAAAATTCCAAGTAATTTTCTTTGTACAACTAAAAACCTGTAGTCAATTATATTGCGTCACCCTCAATAATCCACTTGCTTTTCGACTCATTTCATAAAATGAACAAGGAGGAATGATTTTGGTGATAGAGTCCAAAATCTGGAGAACAGAAGAAAGTTCCTATTTATCGAGTGCTTCTTCCATCTTGTGAAATGACCAGGTATCCATTCCAGCAATGATGATGATTAAATAAATTTAACTGTTACTGGATTAGACTAACTTGAACGTTTCAATTATTAGTTTGAACTCTTCAAAGGTATCTATTCAATGGAGATATTTGAAGTTATTTAAACACTGGGGCTATTATGGCTCCATATAGCATAAACAGAGTAGTCAAAGCCTGAAAATGACATTGAGATATTTACTGCCACATTTAAGTCACATGTACCTTTCCCAATCTATTCTGCCTGCACAGGTGTGTGTATCCTTTTGAACTTGACTGAGTAGCAGTATTATTTTGTTTAATTTCTGAGGTTCTTAATTTGGAAACGAGCGCCAAATTTTCAATGCCTCATGCGAATAAAGTTTGGCACAGAATGAGTATTTATGGTTAAGATATAAATCCATGCCTTAGCATTTTGCACCAGGGAATAGGACACATATTCCAATCCCGGTTTCAGCTTCTTTGACACCCAGGATTTTCTAGGATGGCAGTCTGCTCTTCAACAAGTTAGACATAGCACCAAAAGAGATAAATGCATGGAATCTACTCAGGATGACTTTGCCAGAACCCACGAACAAACATAGTAAAGAGCTAAAAACAGCTGTTGGTGTCACTGTTCCAGGAGTTCTGTTAAAGTTACAGTGGGAGATTGGGAAAGCTCAGCAGAAATACATTGGAAAAAATTCTCTCTAAAGCTTTCAGAGTTAGAGTAATTCAATCTCTAAAAAGAATTACTGCAAATAAGTGTGTATGAAATATTGCTACAAGAACAGGTGTTACCACCTTTAAAAAAATATTTGAACACAATGAATAGGTCACTTGTCAAAAGCTTTTCCTTCAGCATGCAGAAATAATTCTTAAAAGATATAAGAGATAGAGCTTGTAAGTATAATGCAGAGGAGCAACATGTCACAAAACACCAGAAGTCCCAGAACAAAGGGGTATAAACAATGAGGAATCACAGGAGAATATGGCAGTTCATTTGATACCAATGTTTGCCTCTCAATCAGAATATGAGTTGAGGACTTGGGCAAATAATCTCAGTGGACACTTCAATGCAGTAATGATTACAGTCAAATTCAGTCAAGGTCAAAATGATACACAAACCTGTGCAGGCAGTATAGATTGGGAAAGGTACATGTGACTTAAGTATGGCAGTAAATGCATCCTTCAAATTTGTTGTTCAACTGGGAATAGGCCTGTTCTGGTAGATTAGATGAATATTGATGATCTCATGGTACTATTGAGTAAGAGAAGGAAGTTCTCCTGATGTCCTGGTAAACACTCCTTCCTCAGCCACCATCAATAAAAAAGAGATAATCTGGTCATTCATTTTATTGCTGTGTGTAGGACCTTGCTGTGTGCAAAATTGCAGTTGCATTTGTTACACACCACATGTGTTTCCAAAGTAATTAATAATACACAAAGCATTTTGAGATGTTATATAAATACAAGGTCTTGCTTTCTAGCTGGTTTATACACTGTGAATAGTGTAATCATCCATTAGGAATAAGGAACCAGTTGAAATATTTTTACCTTTTTATTTTAATTGAAAATGAAAGATTTCCTTTGATTTTGTAAAGAACCTATTTGTAGTTTTCTTTGACTGGCTTTAAAAACTATCATGGCTGCAGTTGAAAGACATGTTCAATGGAATAGGATAAGGAATAGCTACAATGTTGCTATCCTGGAACAGAGTGTGCCATAAAAAAATAGGATGGTGCCGGAAAGGAGTCCTGGACTAAGGGGAGCTGCCTGATGAAAGCATTTTAATTAGCTCCTGACCAGGTGACCAGGGTTTTGCGTGGTAACAGTGTAGGCAGTACAGCTCATAACCTGCAAAGAGGGAAGACCTAAAACCTCTCTCTCCTGTGTTTGTAAGATTCTAGTAATTCTGCCACAGTAGCTAGCTGGCTATTCCTCACATCTCTGTAATCTGCTTTCTCTAAAAACCCCTGTCAAGAGGAAAAGGGGAAAAATCACCAGTAGAGACTTTGAAAAGCAAGTTTTTCAACCAATGAACCACAGACTGAAAGTGCTGAGAGACCACCTCATGTCATCAACAACAAACTGCAAGGAATTTGGAAGACCTCAATCAAAATCAAACCATCAAACCCTGTACTCTGGATTGGTGCTATTGAACTGTTTTATCTTACCCTTAAAATCCATGTTTTGTTTGTCTTGTGTGTGTGTGTGTTTGTGTATAGGGGTTTAAGAAGGGGTAGAGTTTAAGTTATACAGTTAGATGTTAGCAGTTCATATCTTTTTCTTTTGCCACTAGTTAAAGATAACTTGTTCAACAGTTATTTACTTATTAAGTTTACAAACCTGGTGCCCGTATTCTGTTAACCTAAATTAGACAGTTAGGTGGAACTGGGGCAATCTGGTGGCTTGGTCAAACTTTTCACATTCGTCACAGCTTGGGGAAATAATGGGGCTTGATATTACAGCACATTATCCCCAGTGAGTCATGACAATTTGCTTTAAGATCAAGAATGTTATCTCTTACTTGCATTTCAGTTTTGGTCCAGTCTCCTCTACTAAGCCACAATCCTACTAATAATTCCAAACACCAAGCTAAAATCTACAATATTGAATTCCAGGTAACCAAACTGTTAGACATGTTCAATATTTTGCTATAGGATCTGTTATAAACCAAGAACTAAACTTGCAAAGTGGCATCAATTATGCACCAAAAGGAAATTCACCTTTGAAATTTTAACCTGTTAACACTTAACACATTAATATTTAGTTGCTAAGTGATTCATTTAGTCAACATAAAACATTTCCAGCAATAAAGGATTTACATATAAAGTACTTGTAGATTTATATCATACTATAAAATTAAAGTTCACAATTTTTTATATTTTTACATGGAAGTTGAAACATCCTTCATCTTCAGAGAATAAAATTCAAACGTATTCTGGAAATACACAGCAGCATCTGTGGAGACAGAAATCAATTTAATGGTTCAGACTGATGACCCTTCATCAGAAGCTCAGAATTCCGGTGAAGGGTCATCGAACTGAAATGTTAATTCTGTTTCCCTCTCCACTTATCTTATTTCTAGACTTTCTGCTTTTATTTCAGATTTCCAGCATCAGCAGTATTTTGCTTTTGTATCAAACATATTCTGGAATGGGTGATGACTTTCTCACTATGATCAAAAACTTCTTATGACGGTACAACACTGGATAGTTATATCTATCACAATGTTCCCTAATTCTAAAACAAAAACAAAAATAGCTGGAAAAACTCAGCTGGTCTGACAGCATCTGCGGAGAGGAATACAGTTAACGTTTCGAGTCCGTATGACTCTTCAGCGGAACTAAAGAAATATAGAAATGTGGTGAAATATAAGCTGGTTGAGGGGGGTGGGACAGATAGAGCTGGATAGAGGGCCAGTGATAGGTGGAGGCAAAGAAGAGATTGCCAAAGATGTTGTAGACAAAAGGACAATGGGGTGTTGATGGTGGTGATATTATCTAAGGAATGAGCTAATGGTGACATTAAGGGTAGAAAGCAGGACGAGCAAGGTACAGATAGCCATAGTGGGGGTGGGGTGGGGGGAAGGGATCGAAATGGGCTAAAAGGTGGAAATAAAATGATAGATTTAAAAAGAGGTGGGAAAAGAAAAATATATTTAAAAAATATAAACTATTGGAAAAAGGGTTATTGGAAAGGGGGTGGGGATGGAGGAGACAGTTCATGATCTAAAGTTGTTGAGCTCAATATTCAGTCTGGAAGGCTGTTAAGTGCCTAGTCGGAAGATGAGGTGCTGTTCCTCCAGTTTGCGTTGAGGTTCACTGGAACATTGCAGCAGGCCAAGGATGGACATGTAGGCTTGAGAGCAGGGTGGTGTGTTGAAATGGCAGGGAGGTCCCTAATTCTACTTACTTTACCTCAAATCCATATATGAACTTGGAACCTGGTACACAATGGTGTGTTTTTTTGGGATAGGCAGAATTTGTTATGTGCAAAAGGAGAAATAGAATGTGGCCTGGGATTTTGGAAGGTTTATATGTGAATCATCATCTGCCATACGACATCTTGCAGCTTTACAAGTCTAAGTCTAAATTGGACAGCCTATGTTGTTTGGTAGATTGCCTTGAATCCTGAAGCAATTTTTTGTAGTCCACATTCATTAACAATGTGGTAAACAGTCTGATCCGGGTGACCAGTCGCATGCTGGGCTGTCCTTGCACCGAGGTTGCAGATCCTGTTGAGTGTAGACCACTGTTTAAGTGAGGTCATACCCTGCAGGCTCAACCGTTAGATCACTCACCAGATCTTTGTTGGTAATATTTGTGTCAGCCGAGAAGTTGCGCCATTTGTACTCTGTCAAAACCTGCATCACTGAAAGTATTCGCAGAGCTCCAGAAAGATTTGCATAATTTGACTCCAGGGTTGCCAACCCTCCCGAATGGCCGTGAGACTACCAGATTCACCCTCAATCCCAAAAGCAGTCCCAGCAATTTTAAAGCGAAAGGATTCCTTTAATCAACTCCTGGCAGCCAGAGGCCATTTAATTGAACGGTGATAGATGATTGCATTGGCGTGCAGCACTCCCATGCAGGCACATCATGATGACACAGAATGCTTATATTGCAGCCATGCACTCTTGTGCTGCACTCATGAGTGTCGCTGCTTGCTGCCCTGCCCGTTTTTCAGTCCCCGCCAGCATTGAGCCTGACAGTGAGCGGGCCTTGAGTTAGCCTGAACCTGAGTCGAGACAGAGAGAGAGAAGTTAGGGAACAAAGGAGCCAGTTCAGCCAGGCGGTAAAGGAGAGAGAGATTAAGGGCAACTGTCTGAACTTTCAACTGTCCCCTCCTGCCTGGAAAATCCATACCTACCAGTCCACCCCAGCCTAGAAAACTTTAGCAGCTCCCCAGACCCCAAACAAAAAAGTTCTGAGAGGTAAGAGCGTGTGCTTCTTCCAGCTTTGCTGTTGTGCTAGAAAAATTACATTGATTAAAAAGGTCTACAAACCAAATTTAAAAAGCTTTCCGCCAAGAGGCTTGACTCAGAGCCACACACTAAAATAAAAAGTGATCGCTTTTATTGTGCACAGGTTTGAAAATGACAGGTCAAAGGTCAATCAATGATGTCATCATGGTTGGAAAAAAAATCTCCCGGAATACCTACGCTCTGAGTTGGCAACCCTATTTGAGCCACATATTTGGTAGGTCCTGAAGATCTTCATGCATTGGCAGTTCCTGGTTAGCTTCAATGCAGTCAAATTCTTCAACATTTTTGTCCTCTGGTGCATATCAGTACGTGGGGTATTAGACAAGCCTGGAAGCCATTGTACAGGTGCTGATTTCGGTGTACCACTGATTATCCACAATGCATTGAGGACAGTGCCCAAGCATTTTTGTGTGGCTGTTCTCTGCCCACAGAGGTGAGTACACACTACAGCAAGGCTAGCAGTACAAGGAGTGTGTGCACTGGGTCCCCAGCTAGTGCCTAATTTCTGGATAACGCTTACTCTGAGTGTGGGGTGGAATTTTCTGGTCCTGTCAGCAGCGGTTGTTGTGGTGGGTGAGAGTGGAAAATTCAGAGAAAGGCCAAAATCAGAATCCCACCGGTGGGAAGTCAATTTGGAATTTTCCCATCACCACTTTCATGGCGGGCTGATGCCTGATTGGGTTTCCGACTGATCCATGTCGGGAATTCCATTTGCATGCATTACCACATCATGAATATTCATTAAAAATTCTAATTGCTGGAATAACATTCCCCCTTCCAATTACATGCCGCACCAGCAGGAAATTAGACCTTTTTAAAATCACGATCAGGAAAAAGTGGCGTGCAGCTGTCTACCCTCACTGCTTGTGACTTTGTGGCAAGTACAACATTCAAAGACTACCTGCAAACGTGTTGCTCCAGTTTTTCACCAATGCCAGTATGACATCACATCGGTGGGGGTGTAGGGTTGGTCTGCTCACGGTGGGGGCCTCTGTACTCTGGGAAGACAGCACTCAGTGTGTGCTGCACACCCTGAGACGGCAGGGCTGAACTCTGAAACAGAGACCAGCACTGTGATTGGGGGTTGGGAGGTGTGCAGGGGAAAGAAGAATGACAGAGAAATGGGGAACAATGGGATATGGTGAGGGAAGGATGGTATGCAGAAGGGAGACTGGGGGTTGGGAAACTGGAGCCTGACATGGAAGACTAGAACGCAGACACAGAAGGGGCTGGATGGGAATCGAACTGTATGAATGGGAGGGGTTGCACGCAGACTCCAGAATAGGAGGCACGGGATTGTGTTAGTGTGTAGTGTGGCACATGAGGGATGGGTTGCACAGAGGCTCATGGAGGTGGGGGAGAGGAAAGGCTTGCACGAAGGACAGGTTGCACAGAGATTCATGGAGTGGGTGGGGAGGGGAAGGGAGACTGTTGTGATCAGTGATGAAGGATTGGGAGAGCCCACTGAAAGACAGTCATAGTTCCTGGTCTAGGGCCAAGAGATCCGAGTGAGAGATTAAAAGGCCAGCCTGAGGCTTTGTGGACCTCAGTCATGGTAAGAGTTTAAAGGAAGTCCTTTGTGGGCCATACTACAGGGCTATGCATGGCATGCACATTGTAGTCCCAATCCAGGTAGGGGCAAAGCCTGTGTGCTCAATTGGGATAAGGCACAGCTTGGTGTGCAGGGCGTGTTCATTGTCCAAGAATCAGTGGCAATGGGGTTGTCTGACTCAGTAGTGGGTGGCAGATGGGATGTTTATGGTCAGGGGAAGCATCTGCAGCCTGTAAATGGGGTAAAGCTAATAAGGGGGTGGTATTCAAAGCTCTCCTTGCAGGGGTTTCTCCTCTATATGTGACCGTGCACTCTGCCTCAAGATGGTGAGTGGTGAGGTCCACATGGGGCATGGGGACATCAGTCGTGATGGGTTCAGGGGAGAAAGCTGGAATGTCCACCACAATTACAGTGGGATCCAGGGTTACAGGGGGAGGCTGGAGAATAACCAGAGGGAGGTCTACCTGCACATTGTGAGTTTCCAGTAAGATTGCAGGGACCAGCACACTGACAGGGGAGGGTTGAAGCTGGTCTCAAAGTAAAAATGCAGTATCACTATCTTAAAACGCCGAAGTTATTGCACAGTTTAAAATCAAAACTGAAAAGAATCTGCATGGGAGGGGTCTGAGGCAGTGTGGAGGGAGCCCACAGCTGGACTAAGGGGCTCTTTCAGGGGGCACCCTCAAACTGCTCAGAGTCACAGCATTGAAATAGAGTCCGAGCTGAGAGAAAACAGGAAGGCTTCATTGAGAAGGTGCAACTAGAGCCACTGCCTTTTGATGCGCATTAACAAGAGACTGCAGGAGTCATTGGCTTCACTATACTGTTGCTCTGAGCATTAACAGAGAGGTATGTGAGAATAGAAAATGCAGACATCTGTTAAGGAAGCACAGCTGCTACATATCTGCCAGATCATCAATGAAAGCCTCCAATGTGCTTTCGCCAATTGGCATGGATAACGGGCTAAAGGGCATCCAGTCAGTGCTGAAGTGCAAGTTGCACTTAATCAGCACACCAGATCAGAGATTGCAGGAGTGCCTTTGGTAGGGTGGCACATTTCATGAATGCATCTGAACATCTTCCAACCTCTGTGAGATAGAGGTCTTAAGTATCAGGATTGGTATCTTGGTCACCAAGATCTGAGATCTTGCTGCTGCTCAGCTTCGGCGTGACTGGATCAAGAAAATATTGGAGTTTGCACCTCAGATACAAGGCTACATCAGCGAAAAGCTAGTAGCGCAAAAGCAGCTCCAGGGCATGACAGTGGCTTTCTGTTAGCGAGTGGGAGGTCTACTACATTTGCCCAGTATTCATTAATCTGTTGCATCTATCAGTCCACAGGGAGGAGGAGAATTGAATAATGGAGCCTGCGCTCAATGCTGCCTTCTATACAGCAGTGATCCGATTGCGAGGGACTTGGCACTACCTAGCCCAGCTTTGAGAGGTGGCCTGGCCTGAGGTCTATGGTCCAGGGGAACCCCAGCTAGACCCAAAGGATGAGGAGGTTAGACCCACCCCATGGAGGCGACCCGCACAACCAAGGGTCTACCAAAGACTTTCCTATCTGGAGGTGAGCAAAAGACAAGCCCGTGCACAATTGCGCTTGTCAAGAGATGTTGTGGATCATAGCTGCCACATTCTGCGGGAGGATCTAATGCCCCCTGGACTGGGAGGACATCCCCTTCTAGCGCCTCGAAGGTCACCACCATGTGCAATTTTCTTCTCTGCGATTGTTCCAAGGATCCATAGGGGACCTATGTGACATCTCACTTTCGTCAACACATAAATGTATCAAGGTGGTGACGGACACCCTCTACAGTAAGGCTCATCAATATGTGAAGTTCACACTTGATGAACCTAGCCAGGCTGCTAGTTTTCTGGGGTTTGCAGCTATCTCAGGCTTTCCTGGAGGAGAGGGTGCAATTGATTGTGGCTTCGAGAGCTCCATGGCAGCAGCCCACGATGTTCAATAACAGGAAACTGTACATTCAACTGGTGTGTGATCATCAGAAGCACATCAGGCACATCTGTGTCAAGTGCTCTGGGAGTTCCCATGACTCATACATCCTGAATCACTCCCAGGTGCCTCAAGTATTCAAAAGGCCTCAGCGATTACAAGGCTGGCTGCTTGGGGACAAGGGGTACCCGCCTAAAAATGGCTCATGACACCAGTGGGTCATCCCCAGAGAGCCTCAGAGGAGATACACAACATGACACATAGCTTGACATGATCCATCATCAAGCAGACCATTGACATCCTGAAGATGGGCTTCCAATGTGTGGGCTGCTCAGGTGGGGCTCTGCAGTACCTTCCTCAGAGGGTGTCCCAGGAGGACCCTGGGTCAGGCAGTCAGCAGCACCTAGAGCAGAGTGCAAGGGAAGGACTGTGGGACAGGCAGTCAGCAGCACCTAGAGGATCTAGTCTATTTAGAGGATCTAGCATCTAGTCTATACTCAAGTAGGAGTAAGGGTAAAATAAAAGCAAGGGTCCATATACTATTTAGTTAAGATATGTCTGGGGAGCTCAGTCCTGTGATTTGCACATCCTACATTATGTGGGAAATCCTAGACACTCCTGGCGGTCTGGATGACCATGTGTGCAAGAGGTGCCTCCGGCTGGAGCAACTCGAGCTCCGGGTTTTGGAGCTTGAACGGTAGCTGGGGGCACTACGGTGCATTCACAAGGCTGAGAGGTTCTTGGATAGCATGTTTCAGGACATGGTCACCCCGCAGCTTAAGGAGGTGCAAGCAGAGAGGGAATGGGTGATTGCCAGACAGAAGAAGGGGACCAGACAGATAGTGAGGGAATATCCCGAATGCATCTTGCTCGCAAACTGTTTATCGGCCTTGGAAAACGATGAGAGTAACAGTTCCTCTGTGGAGGCCATACAGAGCAAAGGCCATGGCACTGTGGGTGGTCCAGCTGCTCAAGGTGGGAGGAAGAAGTGTTCAAGGGCAATAGTGGTAGGGGATTTGTTAGCGAGGGGAGTAGACAGGCACTTCTGCAGCCATAGACGTGACTCCAGGATGGTATGTTGCCTCCCGGGTGCCAGGATCAAGGATGTTACGGAGGGGGAGGGTGAACAGCCAGAGCTCGTGCTCCATATCAGAACCAATGACATAAAAAGAAAAAGAAATGAGGTCCTGCAAGCAGACTTTAGGGAGTTAGGTAGGAAATTGAAAAGCAAGACTTCAAAGGTAGCAATCTCCAGATTACTCCTGGTGCCATGCAGTAATGAGTATAGGAACAGGAGGATAGAGCAGATGAATGTGTGGCTGGAGAGATGGTGCAGGAGGTAGGGTTTAAGATTCCTGGGGCATTGGGACCATCTCTGGGGGAGGTGGGACCTGTACAAGTTGGACAGGTTACATTTGAACAGGAACGGGACCAACATCCGCACGGGGAGCTTTGCTAATGCTGTTGGGGTAGATTTAAACTAAATTGGCAGGGGGATGGGATCCTGAAAAGTAATTCAGAGAGGAGAGAAGTTGAGATGGAATTAGAAGTTAAAACACTAAGTGAGTCTGGAAGGCAGAGGAAACATAGGCTAGACAAGAAAAAAGTGAGTTTAGCAAGGCTAAATGGAATATATTTTAATGCAAGGAGCCTGAGGAATAGGACAGATGAGTTGAGGGCACAGATTGGCACGTGGGAGTATGATATCATAGCTATGAATGAGACTAAAAGGGCAGGATTGGCAGCTCAACATTCCTAGTTATGGGGAATTCAGACAAGATAGAGAGGGATAGAAGAGAAGGTGGGGTTGCAATATTGATCAAGGAATTAATTATAGCAGTGAGGAGGGATATCTTCGAAGGATCATCAAATGAAGCCATATGCGTAGAAGTAAAAAACACAAAAAGGGGCAAACACGCTGTTGGGTGTGAACTATAGGCCCCCAAACAGTCAGAGAGAGATAGAGGATCAAATGTGTAATCAAATTTCAGAGAAGTTTAAGAATAATAGGGCAGTAACTACCCAAATATTAACTGGGATATTTTTAGTGTGCAAGGTAGGGAGGGAGCAAAATTCTTAAGTTGCATCCCGCAGAACCTTTTTAGCCAGTACTTAGAAAGCCCAACAAGGGAGGGGGCAATTCTTGACCTAATATTCAGAAATGAGCCCAGGCACATGGAAGGCATATCAGTAGGAGAGCATTTTGGAGATAGTGACCGTCAGCCTTCACAACGGAAAAAGACGACACAGGTATAGACATCAGGGTGGAGGACTGTGAAATATTAGAGGAAATTAACATAGAGAGGAGGTACTTGAGGGATTAACGGCCTTAAAAGTGGATAAATCCCCAGGTCTGGATGAGATACATCCCAGGCTGTTGAGGGAGGCAAGGGAAGAGATATCCGGGGCCCTGGCAGTAATTTTCAAATCCTCTCTGGCCACAGGTGAGGTGCCAAAAGACTGGAGAACTGCTAACGTTGTCCTATTATTAAAAAGGGGAGGAAGGGGTAGACCAGGAAATTACAGGCCAGTCAGTCTAACTTTGATGGTGGGGACAAGTACTAGAAAGAATTCTGAGGGACAGAATATATCTGCACTTGGAGACAGGATTAATCAGGAATAGTCAGCATGGATTTGTCAAGGGAAGGTTGTGTTTGGCAAATTTGATCAAATTTTTTGAGGTGGTAACCAGGAGAGTTGATTAGGGTAATGCATTTGATGTGGTCTACATGGGCTTTAGCAAGGGTTTTGATAAGGTCCCTCATGGCAGACTGATCAAGAAAGTCCATGGGATCCTAGGCAATGTGGCACACTGGATCCAAAATTGGCTGAGAGGCAGGAAGCAGAGGGTGATGGTACAGGGATATTTCTGTGGCTGGAAGTCCATTTCCAGTGGAGTTCCGCAGGGCTCAGTGCTGGGGCCCTTACTGTTTGTGGTGCACATAAATGAGTTGGACTTAAATGTAGGAGGTATAATCAAGAAGTTTGCGGATGACACAAAAATTGGTAGGGTGGTAAATAGTGAGGCGGATAGCCTTAAACTGCAGGAGGATAGCATTGGACTGGTCAGGTGGGCAGAGCAGTGACAAATGGAATTTAACCCAGAAAAGTGTGAGGTAATGCACATGGGGAGGGCTAGCAAGGCAAGGGATTACATTGTGAATAGTAGGACCCTGGCAAGTACTAAAGATCAGAGGGACATTGGTGTACATATCCATAGATCCCTGAAGGTAGCAGGGCAGGTAGATAAGGTGGATAAGAAGGCATATGGGATACTTACCTTTATTAGCCGAGGCGTAGCATACATGAGCAGGGAGATTATGCTGGAACTGTATAAAATGCTGGTTAGGCCACAACTGGAGTACTGCATGCAGTTCTGGTCATCACATTATAGGAAGGATATGATTGCACTGGAGAGGGTGCAGAGGAGATTTACCAGGCTGCTGCCTGGGCTGGAGGGTCTGAGCTATGAGGAAAGATTGGATGGGCTGGGGTTGTTTTCCTTGGAGCAACGAAGGTTGAGAGGGGACCTGATAGAGGTGTATAAGATTATATGGGGCATAGATAGGGTGGATAGGGAGGCAATTTTTCCATTAGTAAAGGGGTCAATAACCAGGGGGCATAGATTTATGGTAAGAGATAGAAGGGGAGTTGAGGAGAAATTTTTTGACCCAGAGGGGGTTGGGAGTCTGGAACTCACTGCCTGAAAGAGTGGTTGAGTCAGAAACTCTCGTAACATTTAAGAAGTATTTAGATATTCGCTTGCATTACCATAGCCTCCAGGGCTATGGGCCAAGCGCTAGAAAATGGGATAATATAGTCAGATCTTTGTTGACCGGCACAGACACGATGGACCGAAAGGCCTCCTTCTGTGCTCTTGACGTCTATTGCGAGAGGGATTGAGCATAAAAGTAAGGATGATATGCTTCAGTTATATAGGGCATTGATGAGACCACACCTCAAATACTGTGTGCAGTTTTGGTCTCCTTATTTAAGGAAGGATATAAATGCATTTCAAGGCAGTTCAAAGGAGGTTTACTAGATTGATACCTGGAATGAGTGGGTTGTTATGAGGAAAGGTTGGACAGGCTGGGCTTGTTTCCACTGGAGTTTAGAAGAGTGAGAAGTGATTTGATTGAAGTATACAAGATCCTGAACGGCCTTGACAAGGTGGACGTCAAAAGGATGTTCCCTCTTGTAGGTGAGTCCAGGACTAGGGGGCACTGTTTTAAAATTAGGGCGCCCTTTTAGGACAGAGATGAGGAGAAATTTTTTCTGAGGGTTGTGCGACTTTGGAACTTTCTGCCTCAGAAGGTGGTGGAGGCGGGGTCATTGAATATTTTTAAGGCAGAGGTAGATAGATTCTTGTTAGGCAAAGGAATGAAAGGTTATTGGGGTTAGATGGGAATGTGGAAATCGAAACACAAGATGATCAGCCATGATCTTATTGAATGGCGGAGCAGGCTCGAGGGGCCGAATGGTCTACTCCTGTTCCTATTTCTTGTGGTCTTATGGTCTTATAATCATGGTCTGTTACACCCTTCACAATCTGGCACTTCAAAGGTGGGGGGGAATCCCTTGCCAGAGGGAGACATGGATGAGGCTGAGAGCTCCGGACGATGAAGAGCAGGAAAGGCAGGAACCTGTTGAGGGAGATGAGGGTCAGTTTCCAGGTGAGGATGCCATTGAAGACAAACATCATGGAAGACATGCCCATGCTATACTGATAGCCATAAGATTCTAGAAGGAGTAAGGAGCAGGCAGTGAGACATGGCTACATTCCTTCTGTCCCTTAGTGCCATGCCAGGCCTTTACAACCAGTAACACCGAGAGCAATTACGGACTTGCACCATCAACTCTCACGATTCACCAGGCCCTAATCTTTGGAAAGGTCAATGGTAAACCCTGTATCCATTACTCTGGGAAGTGAAATTGGGCACAAAAGCAAAAAGGACTTGATACATTGTTCACCACCTTAATGCGAAACCTTTAGTGGACACTGAGATGCAAGCATGGTTGGAGAGACTGTCATGGCTGCAGGTCTTATGCTTTGGCACCAGTGATGACAGCCATCTCGTTTTGAGAAACAATTCCAGCTAACTCTCCAAAGCTGTTGAACACACCTAATTCCATGTTGTCTTGTAAGGAGTACAGGTTACTAACGCATTTTGCAAACATTTCTAGTAAAGAGTTTAACACATCTCCCTGATGTAACACAAGGGTTGAGTAACTACCATGACTCAACGACACATCACACGAATGTGAGGCTCCCAAAGGGAGGCGATCACAGAGTGGGAACGTTGCTCACCCTTGCAATAAGAGGTTACATAGATGCATATGCAATACGCTTTCAAATGGCGGGACCATTCTCATGAACAGCAAACGTATTTACAAAGATGCATGATATATACAGTGATTAAATACCCGTGACCCAGAAATTAGGTCAAAGTTTTGTAATTTTTCTACAACTTGTTACATCCCCAGCAGAGGTGGAGCCAGCCTGCTCACTGCTATGCCCTGTTGTCTTTGGTGGGCATCCTCTAGAGGACCGAGAGCTGGAGGGCTCCATCCGGCATTCGGTTTCCTGCTGTGGGGCAGATACACCTTCCTCAGCCTGTACAGCTGGAGGCGATGGTGTCACAGGCAGACAGGATTGGGTTTGGCTGGACACCCTCGGAGTCATCTGGCTGGGTGGCCCCGGAGTCTCCAGAAGCTGGTCCTCCTCCCTGTGTGCCCCTGCTTGACTCCCTGAGGAGAAGACACTCCTGGGGAAAGGTAAAGGTTAACTTACCCTGGCAGAGCAGATCAGATCATTCATCCTCTTCCTGCACTGGATGGCATTTCTCGGGCAGGTGCCCGATGAGCTGACCTCCCTTGCAACCGCCTCAGAGGTCGGCGAGGTGAGGTTGGTGGGCTTCCTGGAGCCATCCCTTGGGTAGAGAGCATTGCAGTGCTGGTGGACTCCATGGTTGAGGGCCTCAGTGGAGTCATTGCTGAGCTTAGGAGTAGCTTTTTTCTTCAGTGGAGCCATAACAAAAGGTTTCCTGCACACAGCTGGCCTGCTGAAGGTAATGTGTGTTCCGGTGACGTTTAAATATGGTGCCTGGACCTTCACCCCCTTTAAGTAGCGGCAGGGCAGAGGGATCAGTGTCCATCCTGCCATGTGACTTGGAGAGCTACTTGTCGATGCATTATTAATGAGTTTCCAAGGATGAAGTCGGGTGTGATTTCTTGCCACACCGCCCAATGGGAAATGTGCCGTGAAACCCGCTTGTCACGGCACTTAGCCTCTGGAATGGAAAATTCCACCCTTGGTCTTTCCTGAGACTCTTTTTAGGTGTTTGCGGTATGCAAGACTGCAATCCAGGGTGATTCCAAGGCACTTGGGATATGGTTCGCTCCTGACCGATCTGCCACAAAAGGAGACCTGGCTATTGGCCAGTCGCTTGCTGAGGTGGAAAGTAGTGACTGTGGTCTTCCTGGGACAAGGTGCTGCTAAGATCTTCAAGATTGGTTACCTGGGTAGCCAAGAGCCAGATCATCTGCATAGGCAAACTTCCTAGAGATGGTGGGAAGCAAATCACTCACATAGATGTTGAAGAGGTTTGGAGCTAAAAACAAAGCCTCGGGGAAATCTAACATTTCTTGTGGAGTTCTGAATGAAATCCTATATTTTCAATTGCCAAGCTTTGAAGAAAGAACACACACTGTAGCCCTGTACTGGAAAAGGCTGTTAGCTTTCAACAGAAGACCATGTCACCGCACAGTATCATATGCTGATGAAGAATTGATGAAGGGGTGCAATACCTGTCTTGAGTATTCGTTGGTAGTCGGTCTCAATGTGGGTGGTAAGTGCATAGGAAGTGCTTTTTCTTAGCTCATACAGGAATGCATTAGCAATCTTAATCCATATACCCTTCACGCAGTGGCAATGCATGGTTGACTTATTTTGATGTTTGCGCAAAGGGCAGAAGTTTGGCCCAGACAAAGAACACAAAGTTACTCTGATTACAAGTCGTTACTATCTGGTTAGGAATTGTTAACTTTTTAAAAAGAAATCCAAATTGCTCGTTCAATGGCCTATTCCCAGGAATGGGGGTGTGGGGATTCAAACCCACAGAGCTTCCCTGTGCCGACTTCTCTTGCTCCCCCTTATAAATGATCCCATGCTTCCTGTCATCTGATAACAGAACTAACCACATAATGAAAGTTGATCTTCATCAGGGTATTTTCAGTTTAATCATTAATCGCACCACAAGATTTCATTTTTTTTTAAATAAAACAAACTATTGTATCTAAAAGGTTCAAATAAAATAAGCACTATTAACTTAACAGTATGGTATATAACTATATATGTTATGCATTCAGGTTTACTTCCTACTTCCCCAAGAATTCTCTTGTAAGCCATATCAAGCTTAAAGTTATTTACTTCAGTAGAGGACACCCCATAAGTACGCCACGGTCTTCTGAAGAATTTTCATTAGCTCCAGCTATTGAGGTAAAACTTTCATTTACCCTCTCTTGACTGTACAGGCCTCAGTCCATTGTTCTGGTTATTTTTCCAATACTTCCAAGCTATTCTGCTGGCTATTTTCTTTTGCAGTAAGACACTGTGAGGCCTAACGTAGATTCCCCTAATAGCTTCAAACTAGGCAATACTCCAGCTTCTCTGTTCCTCAAGATTGAACCTGTCATCCACATGATCAATTATTAAGCTAGTGGTTTACTCTGATTACAGTGCAGGTCTAACTGTCATTTATTTTGGCTAACTTGGCTTAATGAGCAGCAAACCATACGAGGTCCAAACTGCAGCTAAACCTCTCTCAGAAAACACCCAGTTAAATTGAAACCAGAGAGCCTTCCTAAGCTCGACCCATCTCCATGACGATATAGCCTGTTCTGAGCAGTCCTTAACCCGATTTTTAAGTTAATTATTCCTCATTCACAAACAAACATGCGTCACCTTTTGAACTGTCATTTCTTTAGATATTCTGGCAATCTCTAAAGACTAGCATTTTAATTACCTTACCTTTCTAACTGTTAACCTCTTAAGGTAACATGGCCCCAACCTTTTAAGTGTAATAGAGTCCAAGCTTGCTTTAATACATTTTCCCCCTTTTTTTTAAATTACAGACAAACTTTAATTCCTAAAATTAAAAAATTATAACACACGAACCATGAACTACATATTCGCAACGAATACAGGAAAAATGCTACCAATATTGTGTTCACTGCAGACTCAAGTGAGAGTCTAGGATATCTGAATCACTACTGCCTCCCTGCAATTTCAACAGAAAATACACTTGTTCAAGCCAGATTAGATTTCCAAGAAATACAGAGAAAGGCTTGCACAGTTCCAAGGACAACTACTGCATACTGGCTTGCTTTTAAAACATACCAGCGGTAAGGATACTACAATCAGAGTACCTAGATGAATACTTTGAGTGCCGATATAAGGCAGTAGCTTTGAACTGGGACTGGATTAATTATTTTCAGTGGAACTCTCAAATCCTGAAACAAAAATACATGTTTGAGTTCTACGGTCCACCCAGTCTATCAGATGCTTCACCTGAATAATCCTCAAAAGGGCTAAACTACAAAGCAGCAAGAATAGAACTCCTTTTCCTCCTATGAAGATAGCCTCTCTGTTGTCAGTGAAAGCAGCACTGTTTGTACAGCATGGCTAAATATTCTGCATATTTGCACATACACAAAACATTCCTGTGCAAAAAATCTTTCTTCTGAATTTTGGGAAAAGTCCTGAAGTAGAAGGGGATCATTATTTTTATCGTCTTTCTCAACCACAGATTACACAACGTGGTATCACAATCACTATGAATGACAGATGCTGTCACATGCAAAAGTATCTATCCACCAGTCGTGAAGAATGTAACCCTGGGAGTGTAGGAGGTACAAAGATTGCAGGCCATTTCTTTTTTTTTAATTCCCGCCATATCCAGGTTAAAATCTAGTTAGACTCCAAAGACAATTTTCTGAACAAAAGGTAGTAACTGTTTGTGCATTGCATCCATGGCATAAGAATGTGATGCCCAGAATAACTTTCACGTATTGCTGGTGCTTTATAAAGTCTAAGAGTAACAGCAACTTATCACTAAAGTTCTGCTTGCTGAGAATTCAAGGGTCATGATTTGGAGCTCTGTCACAAATCCAGGCAATCCTCAGCAGACATGTCTACAGAGCAGATAGCGTTGGGTTTCTGTTCTTGCTGCTGCATTGAGAGCACCTATGGTAAATTATTTAGGTAATATTGCTCCTACTCTTCTCAACTATTACTCACCTGCTAAATAGGGGTCTGCTATTGCAATACAACGTATTGTGGTCACAGTAATAATCTGGGTCATTTGCTTACAAATAAACTTGACTGTGGATCTTGGGATAATATTCTTTTCATTTGCAAAGCAATTTGAGAATACAATCAGGTGTCTCACCCATTTAGTCTTTCTGAATTCTTCCTCTGCATTATTTACCATAACTAATCTACAGTTGGAAAATTAGCATTTAATGTACAGTGTGAATAAAGGTCCAGTTAGCAAGGAAACTATTCAATCCATCCAATCAATTATAATAACTGTCCCTGGTCCTTCAACTTTGGTTATGGTTGGATAATACTGAGGGAGACAGAAATGAGTCGGAGTCCTGGGAGTGTCAAAACCGTGGATCGGTCCACTAGGTTAAAGTAGACTTCCTGCTGCTGTCAGAATTCCCTAAGATATAGAGTCACCCTTGGGGGCTTGTCAGGTGATATAATCATTTTTTTAAAAAACTGATGAAGAATGAAGTAATACTGGGAAATTGTTTTTTCTTTCTATTCACATTCCGACAAAGCATACTCCTCCTTACTGAAGATAGGATATTTCTACAATGTTGGATACAGGCCAATAGTTCCAATACGAAAACTGGACAAGTGATATGCAACCAAAATGGTACAAGCTGGGTTATACCAATGCTGATAACTCTGCATCTATGAATTAGAACATGTCACAAGAAACTTGCAAGAGCTTTAGAGTGCTTCAGAAAATCTCTTGTTGTATAACAACATTTTCTTCCACTTGTGAGGTCATTACATGCGCAAACCAGGATACTCAACAAAAATCTCCCAACTGGAGAAAGATGTATTAGGTGAGACTAATGACTACATCGAAGTGTTGAAGTTCAACACTTTCATTACGTGGCTACTTCTGTTATCAGATGGCAGAAAGTAAAGAATCATTTATAAAGGAAGCAAGAGAAGTCAGTACAGGGAAGCCGAGAGAGTCTGGCCTCCATGCCCCCACTCCTGGGGATAGGCCATTGAACTACAATTCCAATGGAAAAGAAGGACTGCTGTGTCATAACTCCGAAAATTATAGTCTTTACAGAGGTACACAATCATCTATTACTACCATTAATAGCATAGTTCTTGCATTGAGCCTCTGTTCATCAGAAATCAGATGGCTGGACAAAGTGTGGGAGCTATGTTGTACTTAAGAGTCCATGAGATTCAGAGCTTGCTTGTCCTGTTTGTGGAAGGATGGGGTTAGGAGAGAGATGGAGAGGAAGGAAACAAGTTATTGGAGCTCATTTAAGAGGTATTATCATGAATGCCCTGAAGGATTCGAGTTTTTTTTTATTTCAGAGGTTATATGGCAGAAATGGCTGAGGAATTTGCATGGTAACTGTTTCTCAGATTAATATTTGGCCGGAATATGACTGGGTATAATTAATCTTCTGTAAAATGTGACTGGCTAAACCTGAAATACAAATAAAGTTTTAATCTAATAAGGTCCGTGAAAGCAAATATCGAAAATCACCAATTTAAAAACAGCAAAGAAGGAAATAGATCAAAGGCTCAATGATCATGCTGTAGGCTAGAAACCCCCTATTTCTAACAGGCAAGCTATTTTGTTGCACTTGGGCATTTTACTTTGTCTGAAAAGCAATCAACAACTAAGTGGGCCACACCTTTCACACACTGGGCAAGGATCAGTCTCAGGGCTGAGACTTGAATCTTCATTTCACTGACTTTCACAATTGATTCCAGTGATTAGCTAGGTTTAGTCGAATTGTAAGGGAAAGATGTTTCAAGGTCATGGTACCAGGCTACCCCTTTTTTATCATAATGAAAGTAAATGTATACATAAATATGTCCCTGATCAAAGCACTTTTTTCTAGGAATTTGATAATTAACCTCATAAAGACAGGCTACTTTGCATTTAAATTTTTAGTACTTGTACAAGTTTATCATTAATTTACATAGTATAATGAAGAGTACAGGCGGGCATGCCAGGAGCAGCACCAGGCATACCTAAAAATGAGGTGTCAACCTGGTGAACTTACAACATAGGACTACTTGTGTGCCAAACAGCATAAGCAGCAGGCGACAGACAGAGCTAAGCAATTCCAGAACTAATGGATCAAATCTAAGATCTGCAGTCGTGTCACATTCAGTCGTGAATGGTGGTGGAAAATTAAACAACTCACTGGAGGAGGCGGCTCCACAAATATCCCTATCGTAACTAATGGGGGCATCCCCCATACACATCACTGTGAAAGACAAGGCTGAAGCATTTGCAACAATCTTCAGCCAGAAGGCCAAGTGGATGATCCATCTTGGCCTCCTCCGGAAGTCTCCAGCATCACAGATGCCAGTCTGCAGCCAATTTGATTCACTTCATATGATATCAAGAAACGGCTGAAGGCACTGAATAGTGCAAAGGCTATGGGGCCTGACAATATTTCGGCAATCCTACTGAAGTTTGGGTTCCACCAGAGTCTCTCAGCTCCTGACCTCATTCCAGCCTTGAGCTGAACTCCAGAGGTGAGACGAGAGTGACTGTCCTTGACATCAAGGCAGCATTTTGACCAAGTGTGGCATCAAGGAACCCTAGTAAAACTGGAGTCAATGGAGATGAGAGGGAAAACTCTCTAGTGATTGGTGTCATACTTAGCACAAAGGAATATGGTTGTGTTTGTTGGAAGTCAGTCATCTGAGCTCCAGGAAATAACTGCAGGAGTTCCTTAGGGTAGTGTCTTAGGCTCAAGAATCTTCAGCTGTTTCATCAATGACCTTCCTTCCATCATAAAGTCAGAAGTGGGGATGTTCACTGATGATGGCACAATATTCAGCACCATTAGCAACTCCTCAGATACTGAAGCAGTCCATGTCCAAATGCAGCAAGACATGGGCAATATGCAGGTTTGGGTTGGCAAATGGCAAGTAACATTCGAGCCACACAAGTGACAGGCAATGAACATCTCCAACAAGAGAGAATCTAACCATCACCCTTGACATTCAATGGCATGATCAGCACTGAATTCCCCACTATCAGCATCCTGGGAACTACCATTGACCAGAAACTGAACTGGACTAGCCATATAATTACTGTGACTACAAGAGCAGGTCAGAGGCTAGGAATCTTGCAGCGAGTAACTCACCTCTGACTTGCCAAAGCCTGCCCACCATCTATAAAGCACAAGTCAAGAGTGTGCTGGAATACTTTCCACTTACCTGGAAGAGTGCAACTCCAACAACACTCAGGAAGCTTGACACCATCCAGGACAAAGCAGCCCACTTGTCTGGCACCCCTTCCATAAACATTCATTCCCTCCACAACTGATGCACAGTGGCAGCAGTGTACACCAGCTACACGATGCACTGCAGGAGCTCACCAAGGCTCCTTAGACAGCACCTCCAAACCCACGAGTGCTACCATCTAGAAGGACAAGGGCAGCAGACTTATGAGAACAACACCATCTGCTGAATTTTTCCAGCATTTTCTCTTTTTATTACCATCTGCAAGTTCCCCTCCAGACCATTCACCATCCTGACTTGGAACTATATCACCATTCCTTCACTGTCGCTAGGTCAAAATCCTGGAACTCCCTCCCTAACAGCACTGTGGGTGTACCTACACCACATGGATTGCAGCAGTTCAAGAAGGTTGCTCACCATCACCTTCTCAGAGGCACTTGAGGGTGGACAATAAAGGCTGGCCTAGCCAGCGACGCCCAGATGCCATGAATAAATTTTTTAAAAACATAGGGCAGAATTTTGCCCTTGATGGGTGGGTGGGCCCCACTGGCTCAGCGGTGGGCGGGCAGCCGATTACCGCCACCAAAACAGGCCCCGGTGCCATTTTAAGTGGGCAGGCCAATTAAGGCCCGCTCAGTGGGCTGCCTGATGGGAAGCGCTATGTGCTTCCTGTGCTGGGGGGGGGGGGGGGAAGAGGGATTCCTCAACTGTCAAAGTGCGCTTTTTCACGCGTGCGCACGAAAGAGCGCACATCTCCCATCTCCCTGAGACTAAGTGCTGTCTCAGGGAGATCACTGACAGTATTTTAAACTTCAAAAATAGAATAATAAAAAAATTAACATGTCCCCCTCATTGACAATGTCACGAGATGGGACATGTTAATAAATATCACCAAAATTTATTAAACTTTTTTAAAACAGACACGAAACCTCATCCCGCCAGTGGATGAGGTTTCATATTTTTTCAGAAGCCCGCTGGGGCTCCTGGAGTGCCCACCAGCCTTAAGGTTAGACGGGCAGGGCCTTTAATTGGCTTAATGATCCTGTCAATGGCCTCAATTGGCCATTGACAGGTCGGCGGGCGGACAGCTGATCGCGCTGTGCCCCCGCCTTCCTGAATATTTAAATGGGGCGGGATGACGTCAGGGTTCCCCCCCTGGCATCACCCCACATCATTTTCGCATCGGCGAGCGGGCCCCACCCCCTGCTCGCCGACGGAAAAATTCTGCCCGTAGTATCATTATGAATTTTGAGATGATTTAAGGACTTGAAACTGTTTCTACCATTCACATATTGAAAACACAGCGGGCGAGGTAATTATTGTTCAAGGAACAGCGCAGTAAAATACATTTTTGCAAGTTCTTGGGTACTCATTATTGGAGAAGAAAATAAAACCAACTAGTTGAAAACTGTCCTCTGACTTGGTCATTGATGTTCAGTTTATAGCATATTTATTGGCCCATAACTTCTGAGCTCCAGGGGAGTGTATTTGGGGGGTGCCTCAAAGATGCACTGGGGAACCTCCCATGTAAATTCCCAGGTAAGGACGGGCAATTGCCCTGCACTGGGAGCTATCCAATAATGTGATTTAAATTGCAAACTTCAGATGGTTCCGACTGAGTAACAGCAATAGTTACCCAGAAAAAAGCTAGAAGAATTAAAACCACTTCTGGCTTCTGGGTAACTATAGCAATGAACCACCCTGACACTCACCATGGGACTCCCTCAATCCCCAAGGAACTCCCTCACCGACCCCACAGGCACCCTTACATTCCCCTACAGAATACCCCCTCTTAACCACCCCTACTACTCAGCTACACCCCAATCCATTCTCTCCACCCCCCCACCCTCCGAACACACACCGGACCCCCAATACATCCCCATCACCCAACCTCCCATGGGACCCCCAAGGGAACCCCACAAAGGACGCCCCCAACTCTGACTGCTCTCCCCACCCATCCCACCCCTGGCTGTCTACGGGACCCTCCAACTACACCCCCATCCTCTGACTGCCCTCCCCTCACATCCTGACCTTCCCCCCCCCCACCCCCAACTAGCCACCCAAACACCGTCCGGCCCATCCTACCACCTCCAATCCTGCCCACTTACCTTACAAACTTACCATTGCCCTAGCTTCTCAGTGGCCGGACCTTTAAATTTAGCTGCTTTACAGCAACTTGTGCCGTAAAAAGGAGGTCCTCCTTCCCTCCGATGCTGCAGCCCTGGACAGAAAACCATGGAAATCTACTATGCTACACAGATCTTACATGGCTTGAGTCAGAAGGTCTGGTGAGATAGAAGCTGCAGGATTTCCAATTAAGTAACTACAAGCAGAGTGGCAATCCAACTCAATTGCCACTCCACCAGAAGTAACAGCTTATTGTGTTTTTAGCTTAGTTTAGAACCAATTTTAGCTTGAGGTCAATAATCTTATGCATTGCAATAAACGGTTCCTTACAAATGTGTAACCATCATAAATATTTAACTTCTCACCTTCCAATACATATGCCCATGAAATGCCACTGTCAAACCAAATATCCAAGATGTCCTCTCCCTTGACATAATTAGACACATCAGAACCTCCACTCTACAGAAACAGAAAATATGATTGTAATTAAATTTTGCCTATAAAAAAGTAAAATATTTATCACACACTATAATTTATTAAGTCTATCATAGTTGACTTACCAATCTGTCTCGCACTTGCAAATACAAGTACCATTTGGACTTGTTTGTTATTGATGGGAAAACAGGCCCACAATGTAAATGTAAAAAAAATACTGTTACAGTTTACTCTGTTAAAAAAAATATATTTTTAGCCTCAAATAAAACTTACCATTTCAGTGATGCCAATAATAGAATTACCTGAGCTGTAATTTTGATCTAGTGTTGTGATACATCGACAAAGCATCAAATACCACAATTGGCAACATATCATTCCGTACACCAGACTTTAAAGACAGCTTTAGCATTACATTTAATAGAAAATACTCAAACAGCTGGAGAGATTTGCAAAAATCCATGCCTGGAAATATAGATTATTATGGAACTGCTCAGCTTATATGAGAGGAAATTTCCCTCTAGTTAGCAAATTTGACAAAGAAAAGACCTGCTTAAACAGGTCAGCAAGAACAGCAGAAACCCACAAAACTAAAACTGATGAAATGCAAGGGGCAAAAAAAAAACCCTCTGCATTAGGGCTGTTGAAATCCATCTTCAAGAATTAGGGCAGCGATACCAGAGGATGGACTGATACAAAAGAAAAGCAAGTCCTAAATTTCATGGTCAGATCTGGCACGTTTTTAAAAAAAATCAATATTGAAAAATCTCTCACCTGTTCGCTGCCTGCCTGCAAAACCTTACTTCGTGTTATCACATTTAAAAACACAGAAACTTGGAACGATTTAAGGAAAAGGAGAAGCCCATCATGTTCATGCCAGCCAAGAAAGAGCTATTCAGCCTAATCCCACATTCCAGTTCTTAGTCCATAGTCTTGTAAGTTTTCATACCTCAAGTTTTTTTTTAAAAATGTGATGAGTTTTTCTGCCTCTACCAGCCTTTCAGGCAATGAGTTCCACACCTCCACCAGTCTATACTCAACTCCGCTCTAATCCTGCTATCTTTTTGCTAACAGAAATAAGTCCTTCCTATCCACTCTATCTAAGGCCCTCATAATTTTATACACTTTAATTAAATCTCCTCTTACCCTCCTCATAGCTCAAATTCTTAATTGGTGGCAACATCCTCATAAATGTTTTTTGTACACTCTCTAGTGCACTCACATCCTTTTCTTCAAATAATTTTGAAAAGCTCAACAAAATTTGCTAGAAGCTAAAGAAAAGTATTGCAGCAGTTCAGCTAAATGAACAATACTGATGCACTCTGGGAAACTGGGAAGACTCCCTATGCTCAGACTGCACAACTTACATTCCAATTAAATAAATACAGTTCTGGGTATTGTCATTCCGAATAACAAAAGTAGATTGTACAATATTAACCACAGCAAATTATGTCCGCCATTTTGAGTAGGTGATAAATTGTATTTTACTGCTCCCATCCCCAAAGAAAAATAAATATGGTCCAGAGCAACTTTTTCAATCAAGTCCATACAAGTTTAATTTGGGCCAGGCATTTTTTTTTTTTTTACAGCTTCAGTGTGGCACTCCCAGTACAAAGGTACATTGCAAAGTAGACAAGAGCTAATTAAGAAGCATTTCAGTAATAACATAAAAGCAGACTCTCAAAATTATTTTAGCTTCGTATTTCTCTTTACCCAAATGTTGTTTTTGAAATGAAATAATTCTTCCTTTGGTTAATTGAAAAGAATTAAAATAACTGACATTTGCATTAATTCCTATCACAACAAAACTTAATTAAGTGCTGCCTAAGCAGTGGATAAACAATATTGTTGCCATTTAAATAAAAGCCAACAAAAAATTGTATCAAAATGAGAGATCATTTTGAAACTTAAGCAACCTGCAGGATCATTGATACAAGACACAAATGCACACAAAACTATTTGCAGGAACCATTTTATGTGCACAAAAATGTAGAAATAAGAGATCAGTTTAGAAGGAGGGAAATAAAAAGTACACTTTCTAAAAGGCAGTAAAGCTTGGGTAAAATCACAAGGAACATTATTCATTCCTATAATGTTGTGAGTAGGGGAATCCATGGACTTGCATGCTGGTTTTATCTAACATTTAACAATAGGATTAGTTACTCAGACAAAATAAAACTTCCATTTTGTGCAAAATAGCATTTATCAAGTACCAAATAACCCCTTGTGATATTTTTCATTTGTCACATAATACTACCAATTTCCTTTCAAAATTTGTATCTCTGTCCATTCTACCAGCTGATTTCAAACATAATTATCCCAGCAACTTCTTACAAGAGTGTCAAATATGATTTTGAATTTTCTATTAATCTTTACAAGATCTGCAAAATCCATCACGGGCAAAACTTAGAGGAAGTAACGATGTGATTCTGGGTCAGCAAAAATACTGATCACTTTGTTTCTTTACACTAAAATGGACTTCCCATCATGAACGAGTTAATTGACATAAGTAGGGTGAATGTGAGAAATCACTTGATTATTGGTGACTGTTGCATGGGTTCCATGTCGCATTTCACTAATGAGGTTTTTGCACGACTGCAGCTTTGGAATGGAGTCACTACAAAACGCAAAATCTTTGTTGGTGATACATGTACAATGTATCAAAACCGGACAATGTTGGGACCAAATCTGTGCTGCATTATGGGTTGGGCGATTCAGGCCGGGTCATGGGTCGCTCAGGCCAGAGTTAGGAAAAAGACTGACACGCAAAGCTGATAACTTGTCACCATGCCATTGCGCAAATGCAGCACGTAACCCAACAAGCCATTAAGTTATTTTAATCATCTAATAATAATTAAAATTCATGCATGGCAGCTTAAATATATGGCTTTACGACATTGCCGGTTTACAGATAGCCGGATTTGAGACACTGTACCAATTTACTGTTCATTGGGTCATCATCCAAAGCCAGTGCCCAAGCTAAAACCTCTGTTCAACAAGTTTAAGATTTTCAAAAAGGAAAAGTGAAGCAACTGAATTGACTTAAGAACAACTTTTATTTATTTTCCACCAGTGTAAAGACATGGACATGAAAACAAACAAGCTATTAGGTTATTTGACCAAAAACTTGGTAAAAGCACTGATACACAGTGGCAGCAATATGCACCAGATATAAGTGCACCATATATAAGATGCACTGCAGCAATCTGCCAATTCTTTTTCGACAGCAGCTTCCAAACCTGCGACCCTTAACCATGTAGAAGGACAAGGACAGCGGACACATGAGAACACCATCACATATAAGTTCCCCTCCAAGCCCACGACTATCCGGACTCAGAACTACATTGCTGTTTCTTCATTGCCGCCCGCCAAAATCCTGGAACACTCTTCCTAACAGCACCGTGGGCTTGCCTACACCAGGTAAGCTGCAGCAATTCAAGCAGGCAGCACCATCTTTTCAAGGGCAATTAGAGATAAGCAACAAAATGCCAGTGGCACTCAAGTCCAAAGAAAGAAAAAAATTAGAGCATCTCTTAAAGGAGGAGAGAGAAAGAGAGAAAAGAGAATAGAGGGACTTCAAAAGCATGGAGCCTGAGCAGCTAATGGTGAATAAGAAGCCAGAGTTAGAAAAGCATGCAGTTGGAGGGAGTGTGCTTTATAACTGGAGGGGGTTCAGGAGATAGGGTGGGGCGAGGCCATGAAAGACTTCAAACAGAGGGACGAGAATTTTAAATTTGAGATATTGGAGAGCTGGAAGCTAACATATGTCAGTGAGGACTGTGGTGATAGGCCAGTAGTGCTTGAGGTAGGATACAGGATCAACAGAGTGAGGTTGGTAGACTAGGAAGTGGGTCTGATGGATACATTCGGAGAAATCATGGTGGGTTTGGGGGAGATATACAAAAGGAAAAAAGGGTAGGAGAGTGGGATTCTGAGGGTGTGCTGGGGGGGTGGGGGTAGCAAAACTTTGCTTGGTCAGCCAGGGAAAATATAAGAGGCAGCTGAACAGATCAACTCCATCTTGGTTTTTTTTTTCATTCATTTGCAGGATGTGGGCATCAATGGCTAGGCCAGCATTTATTGCCTATCCCTAATTGCCCTTGAGAAGGTCGTGATGAGCTGCCTTCTTGAACCACTGCAGTCCATGTGGTGTAGGAACACCCAAAGTGCTGTTAGGGAGGGGGTTCCAGGATTTTGACCCAGCGACAGAGAAGAAACGACAATATATTTCCAAGTCAGGGTTGTGAGTGGCTTGGAGGGGAACTTCCAGGTGGTGGTGTTCCCATGTGTCTGCTGCCGTTGTCCTTCTGGATGGTAGCAGTCATGGGTTTGGATGGTGCTGCCTAAGGAGCCTTGGTGAGTTTTTGCAGTGCATCTTGTAGATGGTACACACTGCTGCCACTGTGCATCGGTGGGAGAGGAGGTGAATGTTTGTGGAAGGGGTACAAATCAAGCAGGCTGCTTTGTCCTGGATGGTGTCAAGCTTCTTGAGTGTTGTGGGAACTGTACTCATCCAGACAAGTGGAGAGTATTCCATCACACTCCTGACTTGTGCCTTGCTGATGGTGGACAGGCATTGGGGAGTCTGGAGGTGAGTTATTCGCCACAGGATTCCTAGCCTCTGACCTGCTCTTGCAGTCCAGCATTTATATGTCTAGTCCAGTTCAGTTTCTAATCAAAGGTAACCCCCAGGATGATGACAGTGGAAGATTCAGCAATGGAAATGCCACTGAATGTCAAAGGGTGATGGTTAGATTGCCTCTTGTTGGAGATGGTCATTGTCTGGCACTTGTGTGGTGCGAATGTTACTTGCACTTGTCAGCCAAAGCTTGGATATTGTCCAGGTCCAGCTGAATTTGGACATGGACTGCTTCAGTATCTGAGGAATTGCAAATGGTGAACATTGTGCAATCATCAGTGAACATCCCCACTTCTGATCTTATGACGGAAGGAAGGTCATTGATGAAGTAGCTGAAGATGGTTGGGCCTAGGACACTATCCTAAGGAACTCCTGCAGTGATGTCCTGGAACTGAGATAATTGACCTCTAAAAACCACAACCATCTTCCTTTGTGCTAGGTATGACTCCAACCAGTGGAGAATTTTCCTCCTGATTCCCACTGACTCTAGTTTTGCTTGGGCTCCTTGATACCACACTCTGTCAAGGGCAGTCACTCTCACCTCACCTCTGGAGTTCAGCTCTTTTATCCATGTTTGAACCAAGGCTGTAATGAGGTCAGAAACTGAGTGACCCTCTTGAAGCCCAAACTGAGTATCAGGTAGCAGGTTATTACTAAGCAAGTGCCGCTTGACAGCACTGTCGATGACCCCTTCCATCATTTTACTAATGATCGAGAGTAGACTGATGGGGTGGTAATTGGCTGGGCTGGATTTGTCCTGCTTTTTGAGTACAGGACATACCTGCGCAATTTTCCACATAGTTGGGTAAGTGCCAATGTTGTAGTTAAACTGGAACAGACTGGTTAGGGGCATAGCAAGTGCTGCAGCACAAGTCTTCAGTACTATTGCCAGAATATTTCAGCCGTTTCTTGATAGCACGTGGAGTGAATTGAACTGGATCATCTACTCGGCACTTCTGGCTGAAGATTGTAGCAAATCCTTCAGCCTTATCTTTTGCACTGATGTGCTGGGCTCCTCCATCATTGAGGATGGGGATGTTTGTGGAGTTCCCCCCCCGACCAATGAGTTGGTTAACTGTCTATCACTATTCACAACTGGATGTGGCAGGACTGCAGAGCTTAGACCTGATTCGCCAGCTGTAGAATCACTTAGCTCTGTCTATTACTTGCTGCTTATGATGTTTGGCACACAAGTAGTCCTGTGTTGTAGCTTCACCAGGTTGACATCTCATTTTTAGGTGCTGCTCCAGGCATGCCCTCCTGTACTTTTCATTGAACCAGGGTTGATCATCTGGTTTGGTGGTAATAGTAGAGTGGGGATATGGCAGGACATGAGGTTTCAGATTGTGGTCGAGTAAAATTCTGCTGCTGCTAATGGCCCACAGTGCCTCATGGATGCCCTGTCTTGAGCTGTTAGATCTGTTCTAAATCTAAGCGCAGTGGTAGTGCCACATACCACAATGGAGGGTATCCTCATTGTGAAGTCGGGACTTTGTCTCCACAAGGGCTGTGTGGTGGTCACTCCTACCAATACTGGCACGGACAGATACATCTGAGGCAGGCAGATTGATGAGGATGAGGTCAAGCATGTTGTTCCCTCTTTTTGGTTCCCTCACCACCTGCCGCAGGCCCAGTCTAGCAGCTATGTCCTTTAATACTCAGTCAGCTCAGTCAATGGTGGCGCTACCAAGCCACTCTTGGTGATAGACATTGAAGTCCCCCATCCAGAGTACATTCTATGCTCTAGCCTCCCTCAGTGCTTCCTCCAAGTGGAGTTCAACATAGAGGGGTACTGATTCGTCGGTTGGGGAGGGGGCTGTACGTGGTTACCAGCAGGTTTCCTTGCCCATGTTTGACCTGATGCCATGAGAATTCATGAGGGCCAGAGTCGATGTTGAGGACTCCCAGGGCAACTCCCTTCCGACTATACTACTGTGCTGCCACCTCTGCTGGGTCTGTCCTGCTGGTGGATGGTGATGGTGGTGTCTGGGACATGATCTATAAGGCACGATTCCGTGAGCATGACTGTGTCAGGCTTTTGCTTGACTAGTCGGTTAGACAGCTCTCCCAATTTTGGCACAAGCCCTCAGACATTAGTAAGGAGGACTTTGCAGGGTCGACAAGGCTTGGCTTCCCTAAAGGGCAGTCGTGAACCAGATGGGTTTTTACAACAATCGACAATGGCCATGAAACCATTGCTAGACTTTTAATTCCATATTTTTGTTGAATTCAAATTCCAACATCTGCTGTGGTGGGATTTGAACCCAGGTCTCCAGAGCATTACCCTGGGACTCTGGATTGCCAGTCAAGCGACAACACCACCACTGCACCGACAAATAAAATTAAACAAATAAATCCATGTGGAAATAAATAAATCCATGTAGATTCCTCGCACTGTTAGAAGGAGGGAGACTTAAGGAGGGGCTGATATAGGAGAAAATAAGCTGAGTTTATCTTTACTTCCCAGGATGATCCTGGTGTAGTGGGTACTTTTGGTAGAAGCTAAAGCCCAGTAGGTTTGAAGTGGCCTAGCCAGATTTGGCAATGGTGGCCAAGCCAGTTGAATGCTAGATATGTTCGAGTTTGCATTCCTTGAACTTCATGGGACTGCACCAGGAGAACAGGTTAGATGGGAAATAGCAAAGATTTTGATGGGAACAAGGGAATCAAAAGTGAATGCAAAAGAATACTCAAGCACATCAACAGCTGTGGAGTTACTATAATACATGGTAGGTCAAGGTAGTTGGGAGTTTTGGAACTGCAACCATAAGAAAGCTAATTTGGGGGATGAGCTTTTTATTTAAAAAAAGATAAATGCAAAAGGAAGTGGTCAGAGATGGTCTTCCCTATAATATCCTGATCATCCTTAATGACAAGTTTCAGCATAGAATTACATAAATCACTTTTGTCTGTATTACCACTTTAACATAAAAAAACTAACAAAGTCCCTTTATAGAGGAAGAAAAGCATATGCAAAAAGTCTGATTATTGAAATTGGCAAATGTTTGTACTAAGTAAGAGGTGCAGAGATTTCAGGTGGAATTTTCCCCACAGGGCCAGAAAATTCAAGAGAGGTGCTAAAAATCAAAAACATACTGGCAGGAAAACAAGTTTGGAATTTTCCCCTCATCACTTTCGTGATCCATGGCGAGAGCACCATTTGCATGCATTACCATGCCATGAATACTGATAAAAATGCTACTCGCCTGAATCATGTGGCCCCTCCCAATCTAGTGTCACATCAGCGGGAAATTAGATCAGTCTAAAACACGTTTGGAAATTAATGGCGTGCAGCTGTCGGTCATCACTTCACTCTTGACTTTGAGGTGAGTGCAACATTTAAAGCCTACCTACAACAGCACCACTGCGGGCTCACACCAATGGCAGGGAGATGCTACACTGGTGGGGATGTAGGCTTGCTCCTCACTGGCTTTCTCAACTGTCCTGGACGATGTTATCTGACTGCTCAGGCAGGACAGCAAACCAGACAGAGACCAGCATTGCAACTGGCAGGGGAGTGGGAGGTGATGGGGGTGGATGGAGGAAGAGACACAGGAACAATGGGGGAGATGATGGGGGCGGAAAGAGGAAAAGACACGCGGGACAATGTGCAAAGCTGGGGTTTGGGAAACGATGGCAGGCAGCGGGAAGACCAAGGGTGGGGAAGCTGGAGCCCAACATTAAAGACTGAACGCAGACACTGCAGGGGGTGAAATGGAAACAGAACTGCATGAATTTGAGGGGATACACACAGATTCTGGAATACGAGGGGAGGTGGTGTTAGTTTGGCAGAGAAGGTAAAGGACTCATGGAGGTGGGGGAGGGGGAGGGCTTGCATGAGGGGCAGGTTGCATAGAGATTCATGGGGTGGGGGGGATACTGTGTTGTCAGTAGTCAAGAAGGAATGGGAGAGCTAAAAGAAAAAAGTCAAAGTGCCTACCTGTGCATCGTATGGGTTCCAGGAAGATTGGGGGGGGGGACAGTAACATTCATAGAGGGAGGGTTGAAGCTAGTCAGTGTAAAATCTGAGCACCATCCTATTGCCAAGTCAAAGTTATGGTGTAGTCACAAATAGAAACTGGAAAAGAATCTACACAGGAGGGGTCAACGTCAGTGTGGGGGGACCCCAGGGCTGCACTCGGGGGTCCATTTCATGGTGCAGGCTCAACCTGCTGCACTCAAGACATTGAAGTGGAGTCAGAGATGAGAGAAATGTGGAAGATCTCCTCGAGAAGGTTCCACCAAAAGCCATTGCCTTCTTTAGCGCTTTAAAGAGAGACTGGAGGAGTCACTGGCTTCACAATGCAGTTTCTCCATTTGAGCTTCAACAGAGAGCATCCAGAGGGGAGCTGTGTGGCATCTCACAGTCCTCGGCACATAAATGTATCAAGGACATTTGACAGATGCCCTTTAAAATAAGGCTCATCATTATGTGAACTTCACACTCTATGAAGCTAGCCAGGCTGCTAGATATCGGGGGTTTGCAGACATCTCAGGCTTCCCTCGAGTACAGGGTGCAATCAATTGCACACGTGTGGTATTGAGAGCTCCATGTCAGCAGCCCCTGATGTACATTAACAGGAAAGAATTCCACTCCCTGCTCGACTGGTGTGAGATCATCACAAGCACATCACACATGTTTGTGCCAGGTTCCCTTGGAGTTGCCATGACTCATGCCTCCTGAGTCACTCACAAGTGCCTCTCATGTTTTCTTTATTCATTCAAGGAATGTGGACTTTGCTGGCTGGGCCAACAATAATTGCCCATCCCTAGTTGCTCTTGAGAAGGTGGTGGTGAGCTGCCTTCTTGAACCGCTGCAATCCATGTGGTGTTGGTATACCCACAGTGCTGTTAGGGAGTTCCAGGATTTTGACCCAGTGACAGTGAAGGAATGGTGATATATTTCCAAGTTAGGATGGTGAGTGCCTTGGAGGGGAACTTCCAGGTGGTGGTGTCTCCATCTATCTACTGCCCTTATCCTTCTAGATGGGTAGTGGTCGTGGGTTTGGAAAGTGCTGTTTAAGGAGCCTTGGTGAATTCCTGCAGTGTATCTTGTAGATGGTACACACTGCTGCTACTGTGCATTGGTGGTGGAGGGAGTGACTGTATGTGGATGTGGTGCAAATCAAGTAGGCTGCTTTGTCCTGGACAGTGACAAGCTTCTTGAGAGTTGTTGGAGCTGCACTCATCCAAGCAAGTGGAGAGTATTCCATCACACTCCTGACTTGTGCCTTGCAGATGGTGGGCAAGATTTGGGGAAACAGGAGGTGAGTTACTCGTCACAGGAATCTTAGTCTCTGACCAGCTCTTGAAGCCACAGTATTTATACGGTTAATCCCAGTTCAGTTTCTGGTCAATGGTAACCCCCAGGATGTTGATAGTGGGGGATTCAGTGATGGTAATGTCATTGAACATCAAGAGGCGATGGTTAGATTCTCTCTTGTTGGAGATGATCATTGCCTGGCACTTGTGTGATGCGAATGTTATTTGCCACTTGTCAGCCCAAGGCCTATTGTCCAGATCTTGCTGCATTTGGACATGGACTGCTTCAGTATCTGAGTTGTCGCAAATGGTGCTGAATATTGTGCAATCATCAGCAAACATCCCCACTTCTGACATTATGATGGAAAGAAGGTAATTGATGAAGCAGCTGAAGATGTTGAGCTGAAGACACTACCCTGAGGAACTCCTGCAGTGATGTCCAGGAGCTGAGATGACTGACCTCCAACAACCACAACCATCTTCCTTTGTGCTAGGTATGACTCCAGCCAGTGTAGCACTTTTCCCCCAATTCCCCTTGACTCCAGTTTTGCTAGGGCTCCTTGATGCCACACTCAGTCAAATGTGGCCTTGATGTCAAGGGCAGTCACTCACCTCACCTTGGGAGTTCAGTTCTTTTGTCCAAGTTTGAACCAAGGCCGAAGGGCCTCAATGGATACAGGGTTGGCTGCTTGGAGATAAGGAGTACCTGCTCAGATGATGGCTTATGATACCCATGCATCATTCTCCAAGTCATTCAGAGCAGAGATACGACGAGGCACATAAGACAACACAATCCATCATCGAGCAAACCATTGGCATCCTGAAGATGCGCTTCCAATGCTTGGTCCACTCAGGTGGGTCCCTTCAGTACTCTGCAGAGAAGGTGTCCCACATCATTGTGGTGTGTTGTGCACCTGGGAGTGACTCAGGATAAATCATGCCCTTCACAGGCTTGTGCTTCAAAGAGGGGATCCCTTGCCAGAGGGAGACAGGGAGGCTGAGAGCGCCTCGGATGATGAAGAGCAGGATGGGCAGGAACCTGAAGGAGGTGGTGAGGGTTTGCTCTCACGTGATGATGCCCTTGGAGAAGCACCATGTGGAAGACATGCCACATTGATAACCACAAAATTACAGGAGGAGTAAGGCACAGACAATGAGACACATCCACATTCCTATCATCCCTTCCTGCCATGCCTGTGGACTGAAAGGCCTTTACAACCAGTGACATCAAGAGCATTCGCAACATTCGGCCTTACACCTTCAAACCTCATCATTCACTAGGCCCTGTTTATTGGAAAGGTCTGCAGTGAACTCTTCATCACTGTGCTCTGGGAAGTGATATTCACTACAAGAATGCAGACGTTGCGTCAAAAGCCTTGATGCAGTGGTGGCCATCTTTTTGGGAAGGTGTTTGTGGACACAGAGACATGCATAGTTGGAGAGAGCTTCATGGATGCAGGTCTTACGCTTTGGTACTAACAATGAAGGCTGCCTTCTTAATTGGAGACAATTACAACTACTCCTCCAGGGCTAGTGAGGAAGCCTAACTTATAAGGAGTATGATTGCTCGTGCATTTTGCAGACCCTTCAGTAAAGAGTTTCACACATCTCCCTGACATGACAGAAGAGTAGAATAAGTATCACGAGTCAGCTACATATCACATGAATGTGGAGGCTCACACAGGGAGACGAACCCTGAGTGGGAGCATGGATCACCCAATGAAGGGCACAAAGATGCATATGCACAATGCTTTCAAATGAATGCACCAGTCTCATAAACAGTAAATGTATTAACAAAGGCGCATGATATTTACAATGATTGAACCCAGGAGTGAGATCAAAGCTTCTTAATTTTTCTAACCCTATTGCAACATCGAAGTGCATCCCTGACATCCCTAGCAGAGGTGGAGGGATCTTGCTGGCTGCTATGCCCTGTTGTCTTTGATAGCTCTGGTGGGAGCCCTCCAGAGAGTCAGGAACTGGCACTCAGAGGAGTGCTGCAGATCAGGCACCCGCTGAGTCAGAGCCTGAAGGTGCACCTTTGGAAACAACCATGCCAAACATGCTGGAGATGCAACGATAATTGACCTGCTTTGGGAGTTCTGCACCCTCATTGGCTTGTAACTCTGGAGGTGATGGGGTCACAGGCAGAGGGAGGAATCGGCTGGACACTCACAAAGCCACCTGGCGTCTCCAGCTGCTGGTCCTCCTCCCTGTGGGTGCCCGAGGGCTGCTGTCCAACTCTCTGAGGAGGAGGAGCACCTGGAGGGAGGTCAAGGCTCCCCGCCCCCTCTCACCTAGCCACTGATGGATCCCACTAATGCCTATAGTGATGAAGCGCAAAACTGGCATGATTTATTGGACCAAGGTCTCCAAGGCAGTCACCACCTTGGTGACCTTGAGGCGCTAGCGTGTCAGAGCCACAACGTCAGAACTTGGACAGACTCTTCCATCTTTCGCTCCAGTCTGCTGACTGCCTTTCACAACTCTTCTGCCTGCCACCTATCGTTGCATCTCCAGCATGTTTGGCATGGTTGTTTCCAAAGGTGCACCTTCAGGCTCTGACTCAGCGGGTGCCTGATTTGCAGCAGTTCTCTGAGTGCCAGAGACCTGAGCTGTTACTGCTTCCGACTACTGTGGAGGTGTGTCTATGAGGTGTTCCTCAGAACATGAGTCTACTCTATAACCAGGTCTCTGAGCTGGTGGAAGGTGCAGGTGAATGCAGTGACAGATCTTCCTCGAATGGATCCTCAGCTTCCTCATTTGAGGTTGCCTAGCGGCTGGGTTTATCATGGGCCTCAATGTCTATGGACCTGCTGGTGCCTGTAAGAGAGAGCAGATAGATTTAGTTCATGACCAGACTGAATACAACATTGCATGTCACTCACTGAGAATGTCAGGATGTGATGAACTCATGGAGGGCTCATCTGTGCTGGCTTGCTGGGAGAAGCCAATCTCGCCTTCCCCACTGGAGTGGTCCCTGTTCTCCTTTGTCAACTTGGCAGCATCCTCCTCGAATTCAGTCGGTCTACTATGTTGGCCCTCCCTCCTCTGGTCTGAGATCGCTCCTTCTTGTTGTGCGCAAACTTTGCTTGATGAAGACAAGTAGATGGAATGTGACGAGAAGAGCTGGAGAGGTTGGGAAGCATACTGTGTGCTGAGCCCTCCCCAGTAAGGGGTGAGAATACACTTTGTGCAGCATGATAGATGAGATGCTGGTGATGCTAAAGTGGCCGTGAGACAATCAGTGGTGATGTGTCCCCCGCTAATATCGTGTGAGATCCCTGAGCAGTGTAACCCTTTGAATGCATGATGCCATGAGAGTGAGAGATTGGAGTGAAGAGAAGGTTGGTTACCCTGGTGAAGTGGATGAGATCATTCATCCACTTCCTGCACTGGATTGCGTTTCTTGGGCGATTGCCCAATGCGCTCACCACCATCACAATGGCCTCCCAGGCTGGTGAGGTGAGGCTTGTGGACTTCCTGGAGCCATCTTTGGTATAGAGAGTATTCCTGTGTTGCCGCAAAAGGTGTAAGATATCTGTGGAGGCAAGCAATACTCAAAAGGTGAAGGTAAGCACTCTTGGTACCAAGTGAGATATGGAACACGGAGTTCAGCTGTGGGTCAGACAGAATGTTGAGGTTTCATTCAACCCATTAGCAGCTAGTATAGGGGAGTGGAGTCAGCGATGAGGCTGCAATGATTTGGATGCAGCTACAAACAATGACCCACCCAAAACTTAATGCCAGACAGGCAGTCTACCAATGATGGTGGAGTTAATGGGAGTAGCGGAAAAGCAGGGCTGGGTATCATCTGGAGCATAGATGGAGACTTAACCCTTGTCTGAGGATGATGTCACTTAAGAACAACATATGGGTAAGAAATGGAATGGGTTAAAGGTTAGATTCTTCAGTATCTCTGAAAGTGATCGCCCTCAGTGAAGCACTATGTGGAATACATACTGCATTGGTAGCCACAAGATTACTGGAAGAGTAAAGCACAGGTAACAGGACACATCCACATTCCTTCCATCCCTTCCTGCCATGCCTGTGGACTGAAAGGCCTTTACAACCAGTGACATCAAGAGCAAGCTCAGCCTTCGGCCTTACACCTTCAAACCATATCATTCACTAGGCCCTGCTCATTGGAAAGGTAGCAGTGAACCCTTCAATCGCTATGCTCAGCAATTGCAAAGTAGTTTGTAAAATCTTTACCTCAAAGAGGATTTGGCCCTGGAGAAGTGTAGAAATGCTCAACGTAGTCAAGCCTGAATTTACAGCGGAAGATACGTAGTGCGCTCTAATTTGTATCTCCTGGATTTTAATATGTGGAAATGGGAACTATCAAGGACATAGATTTTTGTGGGGTGGGGATGGAATGGGAGACAGTGAATGACTTGGTGACAACACAAAGGCAGGAACAGAGCGGGCAGTCCGACAAATCAAGTGAAAGTAATGTTGAGGAGAATGGCGAAATCACTCGAGAAGGAGCACCCGGTTCTCCTGCTAGACTCCTCTTCCATGTTGACTCCACTGAATTCTGGATTTTAATATTTGTCCCTCCCAACTATCCCAACCTTTAGGAGAGAACTCTTAGTTTTGGTGTCTTTCAAAAGAAATGCTTGTTGAATTACTACTTCAACTGACTTTTGAGCTCTTGTTAAAACTCCATAAATTCACTGATGTGAATACATCACAATGCTGTTACACAATCTCTTCTGTCTAAGATCATGTTCCAGTATTCCAGATACTTGATATAAACTCAACAGATGATGTGGAGCAACCAGACTGAGTATCTATTGCTTGATGGAACTGACAGCAGCCTAAAACTGGATACTGGCACTGGTCATAGTAGAAAATGCAACAAATGATTTGATGCCAACAGAAAATGAACTAAGGTGCAAAATATATCTCCACGACCTTTAATGCTGAAGGGGCAGCATATAGGTGGTTTTCCTCATTTGAACAACAGCATAGATCATTTCAAAATGAAGGCCAAGTAAATAACAAAGATGGATGAATCTGCTTTTATTGTTTTGTCGCTGCATTATTTCCAATTCTGGTATTTGTAAACTGTATTGTGCAAATTGCAGTATACCTACTTTACTGGCGTCAATTTGTACCACATATAATCGATGAGAAAAAGAGCAAAAACATATACTTTAGATAAATTAGTTGATTTAGCTGAGAAGTACTTCAAGGCTTACAGTTCATGTAGGCTACCAGATATATGAGTTTAAAATATAAAGCTGGAAAGATGATATACAGCCATGAGATATGGTTCGTGCTGGTAAGGAGAAAAGAGAAGGGACAAAAATTCAACTCCGCCATCCCCAAACAAAAAACCTCAATTTGTATTATGAACTATACTGTCAGCTTACAATATGAAATAATTTATCTATTTAACATTAACCAAAAATACTAAAGAAAGGTGGCTGTACCAGAACCGTTTAGTATTTTCCAATGGGCGTTTTTGTTTGCAGAAGTCCTTTTTGGAACTTAGTTTTTAAAACTGTACCCAACATTTACTTTTGGGCAATTTTAAGATATGTTGGACAGACTAAGTATAGTTTTAATTTACTCATGTTTAGATTACTGAAAAACGCTAATGCAAATGTACCATGTCTTACTGCTCATTTCCTTTTATATCCAAACAAGTTCCTTAATAACTAGCTTTCCTGTAATTTACATGCAAGCATAGGATTTCCATTTAATACTCTGTACAGCAGTTTGAAGTTTTACAGTTCCTCTTGTAACATGTATGAGACTATGACCTCCTAAAAGTATACTAACCTTTTTTAAAACTTCTTTAGTCAGGAGTTGGTCCAAAGGTAGAGTCCACCAACAGTCACTACCATGTTCTTCCACCAGTTTGATAAGGTGCTCCCTTGTGTATCTGCATGGGAAGAGTTATATCTGATTAGTCAATATACAACCATATTGACAAACAACAGGTTTACTTTAATACCAGGAGCGGACAAATAAATTAAATTCTTAAAAGAAGGATTTATGTATTTATTTGATTTTCAGCACAAGTGCTTCGGTCTCCTATTTTTCAGGCTAGGGAGGGGCGGGAAGGAGATTGGACAGAATGTAACATAAACCAATTAAGAGAAATAACGACAATGCAATGCAATGAGCATTTAATAAATTCTCTCATATTCTGTGCAAAACACAATGTGCATTTAAACTCTGGAGACTAAAGCCACTAATGCTCAGTACAAGGATGCCAAAAATACTGCAAGCCTCAGTCATTTCCTGATAAATAGCAACCGTATTTACAAAGGGCAAGCAGCAACTCCTTGAAGCAACACTATAGGAGCAAATTTAACTTACTCAAAATTCATTCACTAACAAAGTTAAAATCGAGCCCTATATTTTAATCAATTCAGCAATCATTTGTTCAATTTTTCAGTTTTCAATACTGTACATTAATAGAGTGGAATGAGAGACAAATCAAATGTACCTTTTACTTAACAGAATATGTGCAGTATTAATTGAAAGTTTAAATCAATAACACACTAAAAAGCAGGAACAAAAGACAACAAACCCAAGGGAAAAGGCTGTTGTTCAGCTGATCATGAAGGATTCTCCCATTCCCTCCGAATTCCATTGCATAAAATGCCCTTTTCCTTCCCCAGTTTTAGGACTATCCGATTGCACACAAAGTGGCATAATTTTGCAAACCTCAAGGCATTGTGTAGTCCTGTACCAAATTAGGTTGAATAGATTCAGTTTCCATGACAACCAAAAATCAATCATTCCAAAACTAATAGTTTCTAAGAGCAATGGATCTCCATGCCAAATAAATCATTACTGACATAACTTCAGCGACATGGGCCAATACTTTTGGAACAGCTTCCTTTATTTCACTCACTGACAACCATCGTGACCCTCCTCTAATGGCTGCTCAATTTCTCATTTGGCCTTGTTCCCTTTCTCTCCCTTTGAAATGTTGGTTAATTAGCCAAAATGGTGAAGTGACCACAAAATTAATTTGGTTTTGGTTTTTCTGCACCTTTATTTGTTTTCAAGTTTATTAACTTAAAAGGAGAAAACTAGCTCCTTTCAATGTGAGGAATTCATTTTTTTTTCAGTTTTGGTAATTGATAAGCTAAATTACTCAAATGAAAATACATATCAAACGTGTATTTCAAGTAATTTCCTTCAAGGTATTTCAATTCATGCTAGTTACACTGGGTGTACAAAGTAAAGTTATTAAATATTTGCAGCATGGATAATCATTAACCCACATTTATTAACTTCCACATCAGCCAAAGGTCCATAGTGCTTTTTTAAAAAAAAATACAAAAGCGAAATTTCTTTTTCACTGCTTTCCATTTGATGCAAAAACCCTGAGCAATGTCTGCAACTAAAGAAGAAATACAGATGAATTTTCTTTTATTCATTCTCAGGACGTGGGCAACGCCGTCAAGGCCAGCATTTGTTGTCTATCCTTAGCAGAGCTAAGTGATTTGGTAGAATTTGCAAGAACAGTTGAAACGACAGCTATGAGTCAACCACATTTGTGTGGGACTGCGGTCAAATATAGGCGAGGTAAAAACAAATTTCATTCCCTAAAGCACGTTGGTGAACCAGCTGAGTTTTTATGACAACCAACAGCTTCATGGTCACTTCTACCAATACCAGCTTCTTTTCTGAGTTATTTTTAAATTGGGCTCAAATTCTCAATCTATGGCAGGATTTGAACTCATGTTCTCTGAAGTATGCACATAAAGTTTAAAAGTAAATTTTATTTTTATGCAAAATGTATTGTTGTTATACGAGAGTTCAATTGTCTATATGCTGACAAAACACTTTTGTAGGACACATGCAGCCTGTCTCTTGAAAGTTTAAGGGCTTATACCTCCACCCTCTCGAACAGTTACAATCACAACATTACTGTGTTATAAAACTCAAGGCTAAAGCAGTATTGGGTTATTGACGTGTTGAACAAATATTCAATACCAGCGAAATAAAGCTGCAGAATCAAAAAAGGAAAAAAGGTCAACTACAGAAATGTGTTGGAAATTATAAAATGCAAATTTCAGCAAAAAGCAGGTTTATGTAGACTAAAGCCAACAAATTATTTCTTCTGATGTAAGTAATTAGCTGATTGGAAAAACTTTGCCCCTAGTTTACAGGCCATTTCTAGGAGGAGTTCTGGCATTACGTGACTTTCACTTGGTTTCAACGGCAAAGGGAATGAGATAATGCAGCTACCATGACGCCAGCCAATAAGTTTATAGATTGATAGTGACTGTGCGGAATGCTTATCTACAAGGGTAGAAACATAGCAGCAATAGACTGGTTACTTGCAGATGGCAGTTGGAAGTGAACTATTTATGGCCTTCCTCATGAATGTCTTAAGACTGAGTAGAACCAGACAGACAAGATAACTTCCAACAATGACATTGCTTCCCTGTTAAAGTGGATACACAGGTAACTAAGCAAATGAGCAAGTTCCATGCAAATGTATCAAAATTTCAAGTAATTGATCTTATTGCATGTGACAAATATTTTACTTGTATGTATTAAATGTGAATGACAACCAATGAATTTAATAGCAGATTTGTAACTGTAAATACAAGAGATGTGTGAAGAGCCCAGTGTTAAGATTATCTATAATATTGCTAACTGCAGGGCATAAAATATTTCTTTTGCAATGCTTCTTCAATTATAAAGATTTGTTTCCTTACCTAGCTATAACGTTAAGGCAGGTACTTTGTAGAAATACAGAATGACTTATAAGGCTGCACTAATGTTTGTATTATTAGTTTACAGTTTAACTTGACAGTTTTAAACTCCTGAAAGCCAAGAGAAGTGAAAGGATTGTTGGTTTGTTAAAATTAGATTTATTGTATTTTATCTATTTCAGTTATATATTCTTGTACACAAGAATTTATAGATTTCATGATACACTTTCTGCTGTGCACCAAACTAAAAAATCTAGCAAAATAATCAATCATTTCACATGAAAAATTGTGCCTCTGTTCAGAGTGCTTAAAATTCCACCATGGGATAGTAGCATACCCACATAGAATGCATTATTCTAAATAAGTTAGTTAATCTCTTCCCTAAAATAACAATTTCAGAAGAACAAGTTGAGCTTTCATAAAATCATATCGCACCCTGCATAATTTCAGGGTTGTTTGTTAAACAAGAATTTATTTTTTAGCTAATCACATTAATTTTGGTCCTCAGTGTGCTTAAGTAGAGTAAATGTAAACACCTATAAACAACCGTCTTAACACAAAATGCTTGCACTTAGCACATCAAATTATTAGGGAGATACACAATACTGTTAATGAATTCACATTTGCATCTTTGAAAGTTTAATATTGCATATTTACAAGGTTTATGTTTGATGAAAACAAAAACAGAAAATGCTGGAAAAACTCAGCAGGTCTAGCAGCACCTGTGGAGAGAAACAGAGTTAACTTTGAGTCCTTATGCCCTTTCTTCAGAGCTGAAGAAGGATCATACGAACTCGAAACATTAACTCTGTTTCTCTCCACAGATGCTGTCAGACCTGCTGAGCTTTTCTAGCATTTTTTATTTTTATTTCAGATTTCCAGCAACCGCAGTATTTTGCTTTTATCTTCGTGTTTGATGGACTGTAGTTACTATTTGAAGAACAAATCTCAACTCACTTTTAGCAAGTTTTCAAAACTCTTATTGTGGCTCCAAGATTGCCATTGCCACATCAAAAACACAAAAGGCCAATGAGCCCAACAAGGCTTGTCCCTCTTTTATTCCAATTTTCTCAGCCTAGTATCCAACTCTGTTCTGAATGCCCATGAACTACGTATCACTACATCCAGATTATTTGGAACATTTATCACTCTTTTCGTGAAGTTATCTATTCCATTTCTTTTGCTTAGCAGTCTCTACTTTCGAACTTTGGTGTAATTAGTCAACATCGTGTTAAACTCATATTTAGAATTTAGTGCCTCTGAAAAAGATATGCCAGTATAGTCTTTTCTCTAGGCTCTAGATTGAGATTGTGTTTTCCCTAATGCTCTGAGTCATTCTGGAGGTCCTCCAAACATCTTAAAATCTGCATGTTTGGTAGTAAAATGAAAAGGCTAACACCTTTGCAAAATAGTACTCCTGCCATTGCCTTGTTACAAATCACAATTCTCTACAAATATGAAATGCGTTTGATAATATGCTAATCTATTTTAACTTATTGATACACTATGTTTCTACCACAGATCAGCTTCAACAGCGGAAAGAATAATTACATTGTCATGATTGTGGAAGATAAATACACCTTAAAACGCCATTAAAAAGACAAGAGAACAGCAGTGTGCATCAGGTGTAACAGCAACTCCATTTGGATGGCACTGGCTTCCAGTGGAGCTGCTGTTACTTTCGATGGGCACTTACATATCAAGGATCCCTTCCCTGTTGAAGGCACATTGCATCTACAAAGTAACCAACTTAGTAAGGTGAAGGTGTACAGGACGATGACCTATGAATTGACAGCCAGTACAATTAAGGTTTGCCTGTCAATTCTTTAGGCCACTATTTTGTTCACCACAATTATGCAGACGTTCAATCCACTTTGGACTACAATTTAGCATCTGTATTTTCTAAAATAAATAATAGATCTGAATTTAATCCACTGTAACAGTTCAAATGAACTGATTTTTTTTTGCATGTTAGAAAAGAAAACATCTTTGTAACTTCATGTATTGCAACAAATATCTCATAACTTATTATAAATATGTATTTGATCGGAATAAAACAATGTAAAAACCACAATTCCACTTTCAGACTAATTCTCAAAATAGACATGTGAACATGCTAACAGACTTCAATGCGAACACACAATGAAAAAGGTGAATCCTTCCATATCTCATAATTACCATTTTCCAATCAAGAAATGGAAATCTTGGAGAGACAAGATTTTCAAAATGTGCCAAAAAAAGTGATCTTTAGCAACTACAGGTATCAAAACTCAGAATCACTGCTGCACTTTCAAAGATGATTTGTTTCTGTGTAAATTACATTTTTGCTTCCTTCCAAGTTGAAGTGATTGATTGTCAAGTTCCAAATTTGTTGTGTTCCCCTATGGAGCAAATTCAGAGCACCAGTGGAAGCCCTTGAACAACTGCACATCTGCTATGGCTCTAAAAATTCACTCGAGAACTTATGAATCGGGTCACAAATATTTCTGAATTTCAGGTGATAATCTATACTTAAAAGATGGCCCCTGCATCTGGTGCCATCTGACACTGAAGTTTGTCACTAGTGCTCTTATTTCTAAAACTAAAAGACAAAAATCATATAATGAGATGTGGCTCTATGTCTCTGGAGGAAGCTTCACTACCTTATTAATGTTGCTGGAATCTGGTAATTTTAAAGCTTCCGTGCTGAGTAATTCCCAATAATGTTATCCAATAGAAGCTCTTTGCTGGTCAGATGAAATTAAGAGAAAATGGGATGTTGCAAATTTGAGAAGCACAATAGCATTGCACATTGAAAATAACGAATAAATACCTAGCAGTTTTTGAAAACTGGATTTTTAAGGCACAACTTTGTTCAAATTGAATGCTTAAAAGAAAAACAGTGTACTGGTTAAATAATTCAAATGGCTACTAATTTAATTTGTTGGAGCTTTACAATATAGTGACAAATTCCCCATTTTTACACCTTTATTGAGGATACTTGCTAAGTATTCTGAATTCAAGAGTTTTTTTAAAAACTAGCAAAAGATTTAGTGAAGTGTATAAAAATTACACAAGCTAAAATCTGCTTGCCACATTTATACTAGAATCTTTGGCTAGTGGAAAGCTAATCCAGTTTGATAACTATTGACAGACAGTTAAATTTGATTAATTTCTCATTAATGCTATTAACGTCAAGTCTGGATTCCATTCTGAACTGTGCTACAAAAGGGCAATTTTAAAAGTACAGCAAAATGTTACGACCATAGCTGATGTTATTTGCTGAGCAAGCCAAATCCCAGAGGGAAACTTGTCTTACTGATCATAACTTTTATTTGTATTTTGAAAACAAGGGGAAAACTACTGATCCCAGAAACATAGAATCCCAGGAACACTTTTAGGATTTTAAAATTAAAATGTTTATTAACAAGAAGAAAAAAAAACTTAAGCACACAAGACTAAAATTACACTGTTAAAACAGTCTTATAAAACAGTCTCCCCCAAAAAAACCCATTTGGTCAGAACACACAATTAAACTACTTGGCAACAGTTCCGTTATGGTTTAAACCATTAAAATCCAGTAACATCACCCAAGGCAAAAATTGTTGCTACTTTAATAATGTATACCACATGACTTCTCACTCTCTTCCACTCTGCTGTGGAACCAAAGGAAGTTCAGAAACAAACTGCTTTCTGAAAACAAAGACTTTTCTGGTTTGAAACTGGATAACTGCTTCAAAATTCACAGCTTTTCTCAGCACAGTGTTGGTCTAAAGACATCTCCCCAACACAGCAAACACAAGTCAACTAAACATTTTTCCTTAAATAAAAACAGAAAACGCTAGAAAAACTCAGCAGGTCTGGCAGCATCTGTGGAGAGAGAAACAGAGTTAATGTTTTGAGTCCATATGGCCCTTCTTCAAACGGACTCGAAACATCCACAGTTGCTGCTAGTCCAGCTGAGTTTTTCCAGCATTTTCTGTTTTTGTTTCAGATTTCCAGCATCTGCAGTTTTTTGCCTTTATCTTTCCTTAAATATCATTTTCCCCTTTGATCTTAAACTCCATTGTTTTAAGCACCTCTTTGAACTCGTTTTTCCCAAAATATAAAAAATTTTCTTGTCTTCCTCTTGCCCCCACTTTCCGGGAAAATGAAATTCAATAACCTTCCCTTGTTTACTTATGAAACGTTCGCAAGTTGTAAAAGTCCCTCATCACTTCTAAACTCCCTCTGAAATTTAACAGCTGAAAAGTCAAGTCCCTATCTATCACATAAGGCAAATTTTAAAACCTAACCTATTTACTCGTACGTTCAACTTCACCATTGCCTCATATTACAAATGCACTTTTACCTTTCATCTCTCCACTCCCAGACAAGCTGTCTTTACTAACCTTCCCCCAGTTTAATTTCACACACATTCACTCACAGCCTTCTTTACAGAATACCACCATATTCCCAAAAATATTTTTTAAAAATTTATCTTCACAAAGACCAAGATGGATCAAACCAATAGTATACGTTTTAAGATAAAAATTAAGACACAAGGATGACGAAAACCTAGATAACAGATTTGAGAAAAGCCAATTTAGAGGGGCTGAGAATTGAACATGGGAATATAAAATTGACAACAATATTGGCAAACCTTGATATAGAACAACAATAGGAAACATAGAATCATAGAATGGTTACAGCAAAGAAGAAGGGCTTTCAGTCCAACTCGTTTCTGCTGGCTCCCTGCAATAGCAACTTACCTCGTCACCCACCTCCCTGCATTTTCCCTTTTGTCCTGTAATTTTTTTTCTCCAGATAATTATTCAATTCTGTTTTGAAAATCACAACGATACCTGCCTCCACAACACTCTAGGGCAGCACATTTCAGATTTAACCACATTAAAACAAAGTTTTCCTTGATGTCACCATTGCCTCTTTGGCCAATCACCTTAAATTGTTGTCCTCCGGTTCTTGATCATTCCACCATTGGAAACAGTTTCTCCCCATCCACTCTGTCCAGATCCCTCATGATTTTTAATACCTCTATTCAATGTCTTCTCAACCTTCTCTTCTCCAAGGTAAACAGCTTCAGCTTCTCCAACTTATCCTCATAACTGAAGTTCCTCACCTCTAGAGCCATTCTTCTGAATCTTTTCTGCACCCCCCTAATGCCTTCACACCCTTCCTAAAGTGTGATGCCCAGAACTGGACAGAATACGCCAGCTGAAGTCAAACCAGTGTTTTATACAGGTTTATCATAAATTCCTTCCTTTTCTATTCTGTGCCCCTATTTATAAAGCCCAGAATCCTGTACACTTTATTAACCACTTTCTCAACCTGCCCTGCTGTGATTTGTGCACACATTCCCCCAGATCCCTCTGCTCCTGCACCCCCCTTCAGTACCCTTTATTTTATATCGCCTATCTTCATTCTTCCTACCAAATGAATCACTTCACACACTTCTGCATTAAATTTCATCCAACATTGGCCACCCTTCCACCAGTCTTTCTACGTCCTTTTGAAATTTAACATTATCCTCCATACAGTTCACAATACAGGTAGAGTACCTCAAATCCTGCAACCTCAGGACCAAGTCCATGTCGGATGTCAGAAATTGCTGGTTTTCGAGAAAAAGATCAGAATGTCTTAATTCAGTAAATAGGAGGCACAATATGATCTTTCTTCTCTTTGGGGCAGATGGGGTCAATGTTCACCCAGAGCACAGGAAATTCCGATGCAACAACTCCCCGAACTTTTCTGAGCTCGGTCAGGTGGGGTCAAGGTTCCCTAAGCCACTTGGAGTGCAGGGAAAAATACGTCCAGTTTTCGGGTAGCCCGGATCGGAAGTAATCTATCTGTACTTCACATTGTAAAACAGAATGCAACAGAGTCAAGAAAAAATATACTCTATTGAAAAACAGAAATTAACTAAAAATAACGAGATACCATGGATAAATAAAGATACAAAGAAAAGACAGTAAAAAAGAGCCATATACTAAGTACATGGATAGCAGGGGAGAGCACGATAAGGGGGGATATGATTACATTAGGAGGAAAGTCAAAAAACAATTAGGAAGGCAAATACAAAACAGACATTAAGTTATCAAGGAACATAAAACAAAATAGTAAAATATTCTACAGGCACATAAATAAACGCAGTCAGGATGGGAATAAGATTGGTAGGAACATAAGGACAGAAAAACATAAATAAGAGCAGAAGTAGGCTATTTAGTCCCTTGAGCCAGCTCTGCTATTCAATAAGATCATGGCTGATCGAATTGTGGTCTTAACACCACTTTCCTGCCTGACCCCTACAAGCCTAGATTCTCTTGTAAATCAAAAATCTAAGTCAGCCTTGAATACATTCAATGACCCAGCCTCCACTACTCTCTGTGGTGTGGAGTTCGAAAGATTAATGATCCTCAGATAAGAAATTCCTCCTCATCCCTGCCTTTAATGGGAGGTCCTTTATTCTGAAACTGTTCCCTAGTTCTAGATTTCTCCGTGACAGGAAACATCCTCTATGCATCTACCCCATCAAGTACTCTCCAAATCTTAAAAGTTTTAATATTCTTCTAAACTCCAATGAGTATAGGTCCAACCCACTCAACCCATTCATCCCAGGAATTAGCCTAGTGAACCTTCTTGGAATTCCTTCCAATGCAGGTATATCCCTCCTTAAATAAGGAGATCAAATTGTATATAGTACTCTGTGTGCAGTCTCACCAATGCCCTATACAGATGAAGCAACATATCCTACTTTTCTATTCCATTCCTCTTGCAATAAAGGTTAACATTCCATTTGCTTTCTGAATTGCTTGCCGTACTTACTTGCCATCTTTTTGCAATTCATGTCTGAGGATGCCCAGATTCCTCTGTACTGTTGGGAAAAGGGTGTTGTGCCACTGGACTGATAGCAAACATTACACCAATATTTAAGAAAGGAGACACAACATGTCAAGGATCTATAAGCTAACTGATTTAATGTTGGTGGTAAGAAATACAGTGAAATCTCTACTAAAAAGGAGAAAATATAACATCTAGAAACCAAAATAATAAATAATCAGCATGGATTTCGAAAGGGTAATTTTTGCTGGCCTAAACTCATTAATTTCTTTGAAGACATGACAGAGAGAGTAGGCAAGGATAAAATAATAGATGCAATTTATCTAGACTATCAAAGACCTTCAATAGTACCACATAGTAGACTAATGAATAAGACGAGAGCGTGCAGAGTCAGGGACAAATAGCAGACTGTTTAGCTAGCTGACTGCAACACAGAAAGCAAAGAGTAGAGGTAAAGAGTAGCCGTTCAGAAGGGCAGAAGGTAGGAATTGGGAACTAGTGGAGCACTAGTGAGGACAGGAGGCCAATATAAATGAGGGAATTAATGTGAATTAATCAGAATTTGAGGTATAATATTTTACCTTAATTGCAGCTCATGCAAAGTAGAGGTAGGCCCATAGCAAGGAGAACACTGAAGAATAACTCAATTTAACAATTGTGTGCATAACTGTTATTAATATAAATGTTTTAATGTGTTGTCCAGTAAACTCTCAGTTTGTGTCATTATTTTTCAAGGATCTGTTGAATGTGGATCTATGCCAGAGAGCTAAAGAGTAGCCGATGTAGCCTATTTTTAAAAAGGAAGACAGAGCTAATCGAGGTAATTACAGGTCAATTGCTTTAACATCTGTGGGAGGGGAAAAAAATTAAAGCACCTTAAAATAAGGACGCAATTGCCAACTTTCAAGATAAAATGAAAACATTTAGAACTAGTTATCAGTAATTTGAAATGGGATGGTGGTAGTGGAAAAACCTCAGAATCCTTCAAGAGGATAACAAACATAGAAGGTAGAGGATGTGCCGTGGATACAGCATACAGGGCCTTTAAGAAAGCTTTTGACAAGGCATTATATGAATACTATTAGAGAAGATTAAGAGGATTGAAAACTAAACTAAGAGCTGGTTAGATGGAAAGAGAAAATAGGGGTTAAAAGCAAAGACAAAATTCTGCAGATGCTGGGAATCTGATATTAAAACGGAAAATGCTTGAAGCATTCAGCAGGTCAGGCAGGATCTGTGGAGAGAGAAAAAAACAGAGTTCACATTAAGACATGGACTCTGCTTTTCTCTCCACAGATATTGCCTGACCTGCTGAGTACTTCCATTCGTTAAAGACAATTTTTCTAGAATGGTTGGATGTGGGCAATGCTGTTTCACATGCTTCAATTCTGGGTTGTGTTCTGTTCAATAAGAAAACAGGTAGATAACTCGATTGGAACTGTTTGTTTGCATGGAGAGTAAATACCAAAATGCACTCGTTAGGCTGAATGGCTTGTTTGTGTGGCGTAAATTCTATATTTTCCACATACTGACAAAGCTAGAAACTACCACCTCAATGAAAACTAAGTAGTGTTAATGATAGCTATATTATTACATATGCAATTATAACCCATAAAACATAACAAAAATCATAGTACAATTTAATAAAGGGAGGTAAATAAACTTATGACGGTTTGTAAGAAAATTCAAAGCATTTTTTATGCATCATAAAGGATTAGAGAATGCATTCCCCAGCTAACCAAGCCCACTGATCTCCACCCTTTCCAAAGCCACGTAGAATGTTAGTCATGACAAAGAGCTGATTGCAGGGTCACTGTTCAAAGTCCTGCTCAAGCAAGGACACAGCTGCAGTTTCAACAACTTCCCCACATTAATGAAAATAGATATCCGGGTGAGGTTGCTAGATCACTAGTCCACTTGTAATTTTTAAAACTTTAGATCACCTAGAAATAATACTTCCACCTATGAGCTGTCTTATGTCAAAATGCCCCAGGGTACTTCACATAATGAATTACTTTTGAACTGCAATGAGCATCATGTAGGCACAAACATTTGTTGGGCAGACTGTTGGTAGCAGAATGCAATGCTGTCCTATTCTCAAGTAATTTCAGGTCATATATTACACAGTACACATGCAGAGTTAAACTGCCTTCACTATCAAAAAGCAATGCATTAACCACAAAAGAACATCAATCTACTTTTCCATTGTATATTTTTCTACATTTCATACCATCTGTCCTTACAGTGGCAGAACCTAAGACAGCAAGAAAGAGGGTGGGGAGTGATAGAGGGGGAGAGAGAGAGAGAGAAAAAATAACAGGATAAAAGTGCAAGAGAAATATACATACACAGCAAGTAAAACACAGCAAGACTGTATAGTGGGGGAAGGTTATCTGAACAAAGCAATTCAGAAAGATTTTAAAGGGGTAATGACTTTCTGCAATGGGAAAGCAGAAGTTCCAATCTAAAAGCTGGTTAAATGGTAAGAGAGAATAGGAATTAAAAGCAAAAGCAAAATTCTGCAGATGCTGGGAATCTGAAATAAAAAGACAAAATGTTTGAAGTATTCAACCGGTTAGGCAGCATCCGTGGAGAAAGAAAGACAGAGTTCACGTTTCCGGTCAATGACGTAAACTCTGCTTTTCTCTCCACAGATGTTGCTTGACCTGCTGAATATTTCCATCCATTAAAGACAATTTTTCGAGAATGGTTGGAGGTGGGTAATGCTGTTCCATGTGCTTCAACAAATGAATGAATGACGAAATTTAAAGATACAGGCAATTGAAGTTAATGAAGTATTTATATAAAAGAAATTGCCATTAAATGCACAGGACTGCCATACGTAAAACATGTGGATATCATTATAGCCAAAACTATGAAGACTGCAGTGAAATTTTAATTGGCATGGCAACCAAGTACAAAAGGTCATGTTCCTATTTTTGTCCATTACTCCAAGTTGGCATAGAAATACATCTCATCACTTTGAAAGCACCTTACTTGTTAATGAGTGGCTCTGCAGTTTCTTTGTGATAGAAAACTGGAATGGGTACTCCCCAACACCTCTGCCTTGAAATGCACCAGTATGTCCGTCTGTCTAACATGGCAAGCATACTGTTCATTGCTGATTGTGGAATTATTTGTATCTTCTTCAGCAATTCCTAAGGCAAAAAGAATAAACCATGTTATTTTAGTACAAAACACAATGGATAAAACTGCTAATGGCTCAAAAAACTGAGAAAAGCAAATGAAGCACAGGAAATGTTGAGCACTATCTTCAGTTCAAACATTTTTTTTTTAAACACACAGTCCAGCAATCAACGATTCTCCATTTGCTTCAACACAGGAAAGATGTTGGTCTGGATTGGCATAAAAGTGAAGCTAACAGTGCTTCCCCACAGAGTGCACTGGGGCTTCCTTGCCAATAGTGTCAGCACTGAAATCAATGCAAAGGCATGCACTTGGGGTTCTTTCTCACTAGCTCCCCAATAAACTATGTTGCCATTCCTTCACTGTTGTGGGACAATGGAACTCCCTTCCTAGTAGCACTGTGGGATGTACCTGCACCAGATGGGATGCCGCAGTTCAAGATGATGACTCACCACCACCTTTTCAAGTACAATTAGGGATGGGCAACAAATTCTGGCCTTGCCAGAGATGCCCACATCCCACGAAAGAGCAAAAAAAAAGGCAGCAGAAAAGTTAGAGTTGGTGCATTCAACAGTAAGTGATGTTTTAATAGCATAAGAGTGATAACTATGAGCAAGCAACCTCGCCAGTCCCTGAAAATTTACTTTTACAAATATGGACTCTATTTCCTTCAAAAATTAACAAGCGTAGGAGAATTTTTTTTAAATAGTCATTTGTTACTTCATCCCTTTTCTCTCTCTCTCAATCCAATTGTTATCCCCAATCTTTATTTGGCTTTTTGTACTGATTTATAAGTCCTGTTTTATACTTCATGTTTCATACTCTACATGTCTCAGTGAGGATTCTTCAATCTGAATGGCTGAAGGCTGTTTCCCTTATTGCTCACAGAAGCCCAGAGGGTGCTGTGCTAGGTCAGATGCCAAATAAGGGCAAGTCTCCACTCAAAGGCCCATGAAAACTTTGTAGGAAGCAGCCACCAAGGTGAATGGTGAGCATTGGTCCTTTGCCGCTAACCACAAAATCCTGATCGCCACACTGCAGAATCTTGTCCCCCTTAGTTCAATAGAAAATGGTTCCCACTTATTGAGGCAGATTTAACCTTAATGGCTTACACATATTTAAAAGGCACTACGAGGTTGCTTTACAAATTAGAAGAAATTCAGACCATTATCTGTTTCAATTTGCCTTCCAACATTTTTTTCATTCGCACAAATGCTTTTCCTGCACAGACACAAAAATATTTTTAAAAATACTGCATTTACTGTGTTTTAAAAGAAAAGTGAATCTCCATGGAGTTGCTCAAAGCTAACAGGGTGATATGCTGTTTTTCCCAAGGACAGCAACATTATCCTGAATTCCAAAACAACACAGTATCTCTTTGGCTACACAATGGAATCGTTAAGCAGACAGACTCAGGAAAACCAGAATTTGACCACTGAAAAGCAAAAAGCTGAAAATATACACCATATCATTCAATATCTGTGGGGGGGAAACAATATGCAACATGGACTCAGGCCCTTCTTCGAATCAAGTAGCAAATTACAAACTGTCATGTTCTATCCACCAATGATGACGGACCCAAATGTTTATCCACTGGTATTAGTTGTAGTGTTGATTGTTGGTTGGTTGGTTGAAATTTGGCCTAATAGAAAGTACTTGGAAGCTTCAGATGGCTGACATAAAGTACTTGGTTCTATGTGATTTGTTTGATTTAAATGCAATTGCTAAAGTCAATCAGAGGAAAGAAATACTTGGACTTCTGTATCAATCTGGTATTTTCTATGTTCTGATGAAAGATCACTGACTTGAAACATGAACTTTGTTTTTTGCTTCACAGATGCTGTCTGACCCAAATATTTCCACTATTTTCTGTTTTTATTATTAGTAGTATTTCCTATTGCTCTGTCAATTGCAAATAATTTATCCTAATCTTTTTTTAAAAAGCACTTAACAGAGAAGAAATGTGTGCACATAGACAGCATGGCAGACAAATGGTACATTTGGTGTACCATACATTAAACTTTGAATATATTCTATTAAAACCTTATTTTTAATGTAGATTAAAGCACACTCTTGTGGCACAATGGGGTTATTGCAATGGTCCAACCTGGTGATACTTTATCCACTGAGTTGCACAATACATTATACAAAATCATAGAGGTCTACAGTACAGAAAAAGGCCCTTCAACCCATCGAGTCTGCACCAGTCAAACAAGTACCTAACTATTCTAATTCCATTTTCCAGCACAAGGCCCATAGCCTTGTATGCCATGGCATCACAAGTGCACATCCAAATACTTAAATGTTGAAGGTTTCTGCCTCTACCACCCTTTCAGGCAGTGAATTCCAGATTCCCACCACCCTCTGGGTGAAAAAATTCTTCCTCGCATACCCTCTAAACCTCCTGCCCCTTACCTTAAATCTATGCCCCCTGGATATTGACCCCTCCACCAAAAGGAATAGTTCCTTCCTGTCTACCCTATCTATGCCCCTCAATTTTATACACTTCAGTCATGTCCCCCCCTCAATCTCCTCTGATCCAGGGAAAATAACCCCAGTCTATCCAATCTCTCCTCATAACTAAAACTCTCCAGCCCAAGCAACATCCTGGTAAATCTCCTCTGCACTCTAGTGCAATCACATCCTTCCTATAATGTAGATTCACTTCCAAATAAAAATACATACTTCAAGTTTGATAATTAAGGTTCCTAATTTAGTGGAATCATTCCACAGATCAAGATAAGCCAATGCATGAACTATGGAATTAGTGTTTCTGACACAGCAGATCTCACAATTTCAACAAATGAAAAACAACCTTCAGTTAATTCTAATATAATAGTTATCACAAATATCATAAAATGCAAATACAAGTTTTAGACATACATAGGATATATGTTTAAAGGCTGCCTGGTAGATCATGGAGTCATACAGCACAGGAAGAAGTCATTCACTCCATCACTTTGCCTGTTCGCTAGCTAAGGATAAACAATCAAATGAGCAGCTGATGCCTGTCCAACAGTTCAGCAGCACAAGTCACCATCTTCAACAGTATTTAAAATATTTACGGCTGAGAAACAAGCATTCAGCCCAACAGGTCCATGCTGATGTTTACACTCCATGAGTCTCCTCCCACTCTTATTCATCTAAGGCCATCTATATATCTTCATATTTCTTTTTCCCCTTATGTGTTTATCTAGCTTCCCCTTAAATCCATCTATGCTGTTCGCACTCTATCAGTTCTCTGGCACTGTTCCTCCTTCTAATGATTGTTTATAAGTACGCAATAGTGCCACTACTATTTCTACCCTAACTACTTTTAATATGTGTGGATGCAATCCATCCAGACCAGGGTCTCTATTCTCCCCAAGTCTGATGCATTAATTAAGATTGAATGTGATGAGATCAATACATATCTTTACATATTTTTTGATTTCTTCTAATGCCATGTCCACCATGTGAGTCAATACAAAATTACTTACTTAATATTTCAGTCATTTCGCTATAACCTGAGAGTTAATTATGTGTATCTCTAAGTGGCCCTTTCCTGATTTTTATTTTTTAATTTATGTTACTATTTCTTTTTATATTCCTTGATAATTTAATTTTGCAGTTTCTCTTTGCATTCCTAATTTGTTCTCTTGGCTTCTTTCCTAACCTTTTTCCCTTTGTCATCCTCCACTCTATGCTTCATGTACGCCTTTTTCTTTAACTTCATTTTTAGCCTTATTTCATTATCCACCCATGGTGTGTCATGAGTTTGCTCTTACACCCTAGTCAAAAATGTTTCTTCTGGATTCTATTGATAACTGTTTCATATGTTTCCCACAGTTTTCTATTTCATTGTTAGTAAATCTTTCCATTTTATTTTCCATTGTTCCATTCTGAGTCCTTAAGATTAGCCTTCTTCCAATGTCCTATTTTGGTCTTTGTCTTACTGTGTTTTCAACAGAGAAGAGAGAAATTTGGAAGGAAAAAGTCCAATTGCAACATCAGTGATTTCTGAGGTATGCTAAAGGAAAGGAAGATTGTGCAAACTTACAGCAGAAAAGGTGACAATTGCTGATTGTGTGTAAAAGAATAACATCTACTAAGAAAATGTTTGGTGATGACAAATGGGGCATTACTATACATATTAACAATATGTCAAATTACAAAATTGATAATTTAAGTTTTCCATTACAGTAAGTTAATCTCAAAATAAAGATTTTACCTGAGCTCTGTCTTTGATACTTGCAGTATCTATGAACCACTGTTTGCTGGATCGTATAATTACTGGCTTCTTTGTCCTCCAGTCGTATGGGTAACTGTGTTTTACTTCCTCCTCTTTCAATAACATGTTTGCCCCATGCAACATTTGGATGACTAATGAAATTCAGAAGTTATTACAACCCATTAAAAATGTACAGATATCAGAACTCACTTACAAAAAGTGGCACACTATTTCTGAGGCAAGTCTAAAATTGGGAACTCAAATTATCATGTTAATAACTGAAATGAAACCTTTCTTGATGTGAAATTACTACTAATTCAAAGCAACAGGGACACCACTCTGTAACTGCTGTTTCATCCATAAAATGCAGTAGTATCTCACTGGAAACTAGAATCTGCAATTATATAGCAGCTAAGAAGGTGCTATGCACTAATTCAACATCTCAATTTCATCATAAAATTGTACATTCCTGCTCAGCTACTGGAATCAGGTTGACATCACAGTATACATTCAATTGCTTGAAACTAAGCATATTTTTCTGTTACAGGGTTCAATTGTTTTCAAGAACTGAACTGTTTGCAACATCTGTCTGTCTATCGCTATTGCATCAAGTGGTGAGTCAGCAATACTCAGCAGGTTCCTAAAGTTATAACAAGAAAGATTCCACAAATTAATATCTGAAGTACTTAATGTATGTTAGTTCCAATGTGCTTTACAGTACTAGGGTACAAATGTACAATCCCTTACACAGCAAATTAACAACTTCAATTATGCTGAAGAAAGAACTAAGCACTGACTGGGTATCTCCTTATAGGGGGAAGAAAAAAACATAATAGATACCAATCATTCTTGACAAAACAAACACCTATCAGCTAAATAGCACTGGCAACTGGCTTGCTCAAACTGGAACAGTGGATAGTTGAAGAAGGCAAAGCAATGAGAAAATAAAATTAAAATGTTTTTAATAGAGAAAAGTATTTGAGAGAACAATATAATCAAAAGAGTTATGAGAAATGTTTTTGTTTTCTAAAATAATTTCCCCCTTTCTACTCTTGCAGGATTTGATTCCTTCCGGGATTACAGCTGTTGGCTTTTTATGATTGCTATGTATCCTCCAGTACCTCACCCAAATGTCTATTATTCATATGGCAAACCGTGATAACAAGCACCAGCAGGATATGTGATGACAGCTGGGGGTGGGACCATTATACTGCATTTTCCTCATCTAATATCCACATTACTACACTTCAAAAGTACTTCATTGGCTGTGAATCACAATTTGGACATTCTTAGGTTGTGAAAATGTGTTCTATAAAAGAACATCCTTTCTTAACAGGAGTCCCTTCATAGCCATCAGAAACAGAAACCCTAGTTGATCTTCCTGCAAACAAAAAATATTAAATTCACATCATTACCCCATCCACCACTCCAGCACAAAGCAAGGATTAAGTATGCAACCTTCCTTATTTCCATTGTTCAGCTACTCATCCTCAAACCCAATAAGCCATCGAGAAGGCAAACAGAGCAACATTCCCTAAACATTCTGCAACACAAGAGGGAAGACAAACCTGTTTCATTTCCTTCATTAAGGACATACTTGTTTTGAAGCTCTAATCCAGCTTCTTCAGTGAAAAAGCCATCTTCATCCACTAAACAGTCCTAAAATAGTGAAGATCAAACCAATTAAAACTGCAGCAATTGCGAATACAGTATATCATCCAGTACTTGATGAGCCAAAGTTTCCTCCAATTAAACACTAGAAAAGACTGAAGCCATTATATTCAGTCCCTGCCACGTACACCATTGCTGAGCCACCGACATCAACTCCCATCCAAGGTCACTGTATGAGGCTGAATCAGACTGTTTGTCACCTCCATGTCCTGTGTGAATCTGAGCTGAGTTTCTGACCCCATCTTTTTTTCCAATCACAAAGTCCACCTAATTCTATGCCCATTCTATCACCTGTCTCCACCCTGCTTCAACCCATCTGCTGAAGCCCTCATTTGTACTTATGTTACCTCCAGACTCCAAATACTCTCCTAGCCAGTCTCCCAACTTTCACCCTTCATAAACATAAGCTTATCCAAACAGTGCTAAGAAACTATTTCCCTGACTGGGGTATCTAGGGCTATGGGGAAAGTCTATAAATTAGAGTCAGACCTTTCAGGAATTAAATTAGAAAACGTTTCTATGCACAAGGGGTGGTATAAGTTTGGAAGCCTCTTCCACAAATGAGAATCAATGCGAGATCACCTGTAAATTTTAAATCTGAGATCGATAGATTTTTCTTAATCGAGAGATATGTGGCAGAAGCAGAGATAGAGGTTAGGTTGCAGGTCAGCCATGATTTCATTAAATGGTGGAACAGGCTCAAGGGATTAAATGGCCTACACCTGCTCCCAAGTCCGTACTCTAACTCACAACAACGCATTCAGCCATTACCACTGCATTTGCTGACCTATACTGACTCTATATAAATACAAGTTGTTGTTGTAGTAGTATATACATTTCTCCCAATCTAACTTTATTGAATGCATTATTTTGGTAGAATCATTGAGCACAGGAGGATGTTATTTGGCCCATCGTACCTGTGCTGGCATTATTAGATATTTGAATTTTCTGTATCTAGTAGATCTGTAACTTACCACAAAGAGTTTGTGGTGTGAAGCGACACCATAATCCTCCATTCCATGAGCTGGGGCTGTATGAACCAATCCTGTCCCTTTAACCATTGTCACATGATTAGCAGGCAAAAGCTGGGATTCTCTTCCAGGAATTGTGGGATGGCTACAGACTCCACCTTCCAAATCTGAACCTACATTACGAGAAGTAGTGTAACTGAACCGAGTTAGGAAGATATTAAAAACGTATCAAAAATCCTGAAAATCAGAGCCATACTGGTAAGTTACTCAGTAATAGCTAATATGACCATATGGACACTAGAATTAGTCTCAGCATCCCAGGAATAAGGAGGAAGGGGAAATAAAACATATTCTCTATTCTGGTGGACATGCAGCAAGCTCTGCTGAAAATAGTCTTATGCAGAATTCAGGGTTTGACTAAAACACTTCCCAAATTGTCTTCTAACAAACTCACAGTCAAGGGACGTATCTGTAAAATTATCACTTGAACAACGTCCTAGAGGAATATTCTTGCTTTTGGAACCATGCTTAATAATAGTTCCAACTTTCAGGACAGAGATAAAAGAGAAAAAACTGGAGATGGAATAGAATTTACGACACTGCATTATAAAGGGTTATAATCTTCAATAGAGAAAAGAGAAAATCAAAATAAATCAACTTTCAATCCACGTACCTGTGACTGCCTGAAGAATTTCAAACTGTGTTCCCAGGATAGCTGCTATAGAATCTATACATTCTGTACCTAGAAGGTAGAGCTCCTCTGTGTTTAAGCACTTCACTAGGGAATACCTGTATTCAGATACAACACGGCAATGAATTTGGAACTTACCCAGCTTTTGTAACCCAGACATTTCTTTTAAACAATTCCTCTAAGATAAACCAAGAATTTGAGCATTCTTTCATTTCTGTAAAATAACCAGGTAATTAGCAATATAATCTGTACTGTGTGATTATAATAAATCCTCACTGTTGCACTACATCAACTGTAATGAACTAAAAACTAGTTGCAGAGATAAAAACAAAGAACTGCGGATGCTGGAAATCCAAAACAAAAACAGAATTACCTGGAAAAACTCAGCAGGTCTGGCAGCATCGGCGGAGAAGAATAGAGTTGACGTTTCGAGTCCTCATGACCCTTCAACAGAACTGATTGAATGTTAGAAGAGGGGTGCTGGAGGAACAGCACCTCATCTTCCGACTAGGCACTTTACAGCCTTTCGGACTGAATATTGAATTCAACAACTTTAGATCTTGAACTCCCTCCTCCATCCCCACCCCCTTTCCGTTTCTTCCCCCTTCCTTTTGTTTTTTCCAATAATTTATATAGATTTTTCTTTTCCCACCTATTTCCATTATTTTTAAAACTTGTATACCGGGCTACTCTTTCCACCCCACCTCCACTAGAGCTGTACCTTGAGTGCCCTGCCATCCATTCTTAATTAGCACATTCGTTTAGATAATATCACCACCTTCAACACTTCTTAGTTCCATTGTCTGTGACATCTTTTGATTATCTGCTCCTATCACTGCTTGCTTGTCCCTACAACCACACCACCCCCCCCACTTCTCTCCTCCCCCCAACCACCTTAAACCAGCTTATATTTCACCCCTCTTCTAACATTCAATCAGTTCTGTTGAAGGGTCATGAGGACTCGAAACGTCAACTTTTTTCTCCTCCACCGATGCTGCCAGACCTGCTGAGTTTTTCCAGGTAATTCTGTTTTTGTTAAAAATTAGTTGCGTTTTGCAAGTTTACAGAAGAAAACAGCAATGTATTGAAATTTTGCATGTTCAAGTTACAAGGAAAAGTTACTCCTTCAACAGAGCAATTAAACATCTTCAGAATTAAAGACAGTATTGGATGTTCATACTAGTCTTTAATTTCAGTACACCTGAAGCAACAGGCTCATTCCACAAAATTCAGGAAAATTTTAGGGCTTTAGAATCTCCCATGCAAAAATTAATTAATACTAGTTGGTAATCATTTGTGAGTGTGTAACTACACTTTACTCAAACGTTCCACTTGTTGAGTCACATAGTAGCGCCTTGGTTTTAACATTTTAGAAAGTATTTTTCAAAGAGTCATAGAGGTCTGCAGCACAGAAAAAGGCCCTTTGGCCCATTGAGTCTGCACCAGTCAAACAAGTGACTAACTATTCTAATCCCATAGCCTTGTATGCCATGGCATCGCAAGTGCGTATCCAAATACTTCTTAAATGTTATGAGGGTTTCTGCTTCAGCCACCCTTTCAGGCAGTGAGTTCCAGATTCCCACCACCCTCTGGGTGAAAAAATTCTTCCTCACATCCTCTCTAAGCCTCCTACCTCTTATCTTAAATCTCTGCCCCCTGGTTATTGATCCCTCCACCAAGAGGAATAGTTCCTTCCTGTCTACCCTATCTATGCCCCTCATAATTTTATACACCTCAATCATGGCCCCACCCTAAATCTCTTCTGCTCCAGGGAAAATAACCCCAGTCTATCGAATCTCTCCTCATAACTAAAACTCTCCAGCCCAGGCAACATCCTGGTAAATCTTCTCTGCACTCTCTCTAGTGCAATTGCATCCTTCCTATAAAGTGGATTCCAGAACTGCATGCAATCCTCTAGCTGTGGCCTAACCAGCATTTTATACAGTTCCAGCGTAGCCTCCCTGCCCTTATATTTTGTGCCTCGGCCAATAAAGTCAAGTATCCAATATGCCTTCCTAACCACCTTATCTACCTGTCCTGCTACCTTAAGGGACTGGCGGACATGCACACCAAGGTCCCTTTGATCCTCTGTACTTCCCAGGGTCCTACCGTTCATCGTGTATTCCCTTGCCTTGTTCGTCCTGCCCAAGTGCATCACCTCACACTTATCCAGATTAAATTCCATTTGCCACTGATCAGTCCATCTGACCAGCCCATCTATATCATCCTGTAATCCCAGGCTGTCCTCCCCACTATTTACCACGCCACCAATTTTCATGTCATTCGCGAATTTACAGATCAACCCTCCTACATTCAAGGCTAATTCGTTTATATATACACACTACAAACAGCAAGGGACCCAACACCAATCCCAGTGCTACCCCACTGGACACAGGTATCCAGTCACAAAAACACCAATCAACCATTACCCTCTGCTTTCTGCCACTCAGCCAATTCTGGATATAATTTGCCAAATTGCCTGGGATCCCATAGGCTCTTACCTTTGTTATCAGTTTCTCATGTGGGAACTTATCAAAAGCCTTGTTGAAGTCCAAGTAGAATATGTCAAATGCACTGCTCTCATCTACACATCTGGTCACCTCTTCGAAAAATTCAATCAAATTGATCAGACATGACCTCCCTTAACAAAACCATGCTGACTGTCCTTGATTAATCCCAATTGTAGATTAATTCTGTCCCTCAAAATTGCTTCCAATAGTTTCCCCACCACTGAGGTTAGACTGACTGGCCTGTAGTTCCCTGGTTTATCTCTTCCTCCCTTCTTGGATAAATGTACCACATTGGCTGTCCTCCTGTCCTCTGGCACCTGTCCTGTGGCCAGAGAGGTATTGAAAATTATTGCCAGCGCCCCCACTATCTCCTCCCTTGCCTCACTCAACAGCCTGGGATACATTTCAGCCGGGCCTGGAGAGTTATCTACTTTTAAGCGTGCCAGACCACTTAGAATCTCCTCCCTTTCTATGCTAATTTCTTTAATTATATCACAGTCCTTCTGCCTGATTTCCATACCCACGTTGTCCCCCTCACTTGTGAACACCAACATAAAGTATTCATTTAGAACCCTAACTACGTCTTCCGGCTCCACACACAAATTAACACTATGGTCCTTAATGGGCCCTACTCTTTCCCTGGTTATCCTCTTACTCTTAATGTACTTGTAAAATAACTTTGGATTTTCCTTATTTGACCTGCCAATCTTTTCTCATGCCCCCTTTTCGTTCTCTAATTTCCTTTTTAAGTGCCCCCCTACACATTCTATACTCCTCTAGGGTTTCCGCTGTTTTGAGCCCTCAGTATCTGCCATTAGCCTCCCTTTTTCTCTTTATCCAATCCTGTATATCCCTCGACATCTGGGGTTTCCTGGACTTGTTGGTCCCACCCTGTCCCTGGAATATGTTGGCCCTATACTCTCCCTATTTCCTTCTGATGCAGATTTACCTAAAAATAGCTTCTCCCAGTCCACTCTGGCCAAATCATATCTGATCTTATTAAAATCGGCCTTCCCCCAATTTAGAACTCTGATTTCGGGCCAGCAATGTGATTGCTCCTTTTTTGTTTTTCAGTTCTACCCATATGGCTTCATTTGAGGAGGCTTCTCAGATGTCATCCCTCCTTACTGCTGTAATTGATTCCTTGATCAATATTGCGATACCCCCTCCTCTTTTACCTCCTTCCCTGTCTCACTTGAAGACTCTATATCCTGGAATATTGAGCTGCCAATCCTGCCCCTCTTTCAACCATGTCTCTGTGACAGCAATTATATCATACTTCCATTTGTTAATTTGTGCCTTCAACTCATCTGCCTTATTAGTCATACTCATTGCATTAAAATAAATGCCATCCAACCTTGCAAAACTCCCTTGTACCTTAACTGGCCTATAATTTCTATGCCTTCCAGACTCACGCTCTCTCTTCTAATTTTGGCTGTGCATTTCCCCCTGCTGAACCTCCTCTTGGGTCCCATTCCCCTGCCAAGTTAGTTTAAACCCTCCCCAACAGCACTAGCAAATCTCCCCACAAGGACGTTGGTCCCATTCCGGTTCAGGTGAAACCCATCCGCCTTGTACAGGTCCCATCCGCCCCCAGAAATGGTCCCAATGTCCCAGAAATCTAAAGCCCTCCCTCCTGCACCATCTCTCCAGCCACACATTCATCTGGACTAACCTCCTATTTCTATACTCAATAGCGTGTGGCACCTGAAGTAATCCAGAGTTTATTACCTTTATGGTCCTGTTTTTTAATCTGTTTCCTAGTTCCCTAAATTCTGCTTGCAGGACTTCAGCCCTCTTCCTACCTTTTTTATTTAAATTAGTGTTATACCATGGAACTCAATGATGTTTTTCTGCTAAAGAACAGCTTTAGCCACAAAGCACTACAAAGTTAAACTGGTGCTCTATGCAGATGCTCAGATTATTCATAATTTAATTGTTGTTTGGTCAGGGAACTTTGATTAGATTGTGGACAGTTCCAGGCTGGAAGTCAGAAGAAAACAACACCATGATTAGTCATTTGGTAGGACAGAACTTATGTATTTCTGAAAAGAAAGATACATTTTCTGTCAAATCTTTTTGTCTTGAATTCATCTGGACAATTAACAAGAAAATTCAGGGGAAACAATATATTTATACTGTTTGAGAAGAGAGCACTGATTGGTTGGCAAGTGGACTCTGGTAGATGTTACCATGGAGAACGCACCAGTGAATGGTGACTGATAGTTAACTGCCAAGCATTGTCTGAAATTTAAACCAGGCAGCTTGACTCTGATTGGTCAAGGCATTGCCCTGAGGAATGAACCACAAATGGCTGTCGCTTATTTTGTTTAGTTGAACCAGGCACAACTTGTGTACATTATTTCTGTCTGCAATGAACAGGGCAGTGTATTAATATACGTAGCTTCCAGTACACACAAATGCACCACACTGCCGGCCTGCCTGACAATCTTAAATTGGTTATCAGCGTAATTCTTAGCACACTGAGGATTATTTAATAAAAATTGTCCAATCACGAAATTACATCTAATGTTGGATACAGCATTTTGAGTTTTGCAAGCACGAGCTGGTTGGATACAGTCCATACCTTGCCCGTTGCAAGAGGCAAAAGAGGCATGCTGTTTAATACAATCCACCAGTCTTTGGGACATACGGCCTTCATACCTAGCATCACACTGGCACTGAAATTCATATACGACATTACTCATTTGTGTGATATGCAGAACATCTTTTTGGCCTGGTGGCAGCAAGCTGTTAGCGGCAAACACTACTCGTGTTGATACTGCATAGTAGCAGCGTGAAACAGCTAGCTTCACCTGTTGCTCAAATTTTTGAGATACATTGCCCCTGCAGGGTAATCTGAGGTAGACAGGGTACTTTTCAGTGCCTAAAGTGACAGCCTTGGGCCTGTTTATGAGTTTGTGTGATATACAGCGTGAAATGATCTGATTAGGGTAGCCATTATCCCACAGGATGTCTTTGATATGCCCTATTTCAGCATTAAGCTTAAATGGTGAGCAAATGGCTCAAGCCCTATTTACAAGGTTGCCAATAAGGCCAATCTTATAGCGCACGGAACTGTAAGAATCCCAATGCATGTATTGACTGGTGAAAGTAGGTTTGCGGTAGACCGTGGGAGAGAACTCCTAGCAGATTCCTCAACTATTACGTCAAGGAGAGAAAGTTCATTCGACTGCTCCATTTCAAAGGTGAATTTGAGGGCAGGATGGAGCCCATTAAGACATGCAAGGAAATTATTACATTCAGCTGCAGATTTAAATATAGCAAACCTAATTTGCACATACTGCAAATATGCAAGGGGAAGGAGGTTAGGTGTCATTCCGTTGAAGACATGTTTCTCATGGAACCCAACAAAGACGTTTGTGAGACCTGGGCCTAGAGGAGATCCCATGGCAACACCATCTATTTGGGCATACATGGTGTCATTAAGGCTGAACTCAACTGCGCAAGTTGCCGAGTTCAAAAGCTCAATGAATACCGATTCACAGAATGATGGCAGGTCTAGATCACCGTGATATAGCGCTGCAGCACAAAAATGTCTGTTTCTCAGCAATATTCAAGTTCTGTACTACCAAACAACTATTTGTATACTAGAGACAGAGGTACAACAAAAACCAAATTTGGGACATCCACAACAGAGTTCGACTTACAGGTAAGTCAAGAACAGGTAAGCTATCTATTGAATTTCTCCAAGGGTATTAAAACCAAGGTTGTGCCAGTTTTCATTTCCAAACGTATCGATAATGCTAAAGTGAGACAAAGTCCCACGATTAGGCGAGAATTTATGCGAGAGGAGACTGAACATATTGGTAAAAGGGTTATTACTTTACCCCATGCCCTACAATACGCTTGGTCGGACGTGCACAAATTTCTTTAATTTTTCTATTTGATCTGTTTATGCCTCTATACTGCTTCAATAACTGATTGCACCATAAACAGTACCCATTTGGAACACATCCGTACCATAAACTCACTTAAGCAGAAGCATAATTATTGATGCCACTAAACATGTAACAAATCTCTCTGACCATGTACTCTCAGAAAGCAAGGAGTTTGTTATGGCATACGTTTTCAAGTTTGCTGTGCCTTCATCCCAAACCAAATGGGAAGAAGTATTTGCTGAGTTTGAACTCCTCTAATCCCAACTATCCCACCACAAACCAGCATCCACTGAAGACGCTGAATTCTTGAAAGCCCGCCTAGCTGATCTAGCGCACGCATATTGCGGGATTCAGAACGACCTGCATGATCTTCACATGCAACACGAAAGTCTTACAGCTTTGTGAGGCCTTAAGACCAACTTGGACATACACATCAGTAAACCTGACAAAGGGATGGGAATAGTCATCCTTAACAAGCATGACGATATCAACAAAATGCATGCCATTCTTAATGACGGGTCTAAATTCATATCCATTGGACCTGCTGCTCAACATGACTGGACACCCTTGCTCAAAAGTAAGCTAAAAAACGCACGTTGGACTTTGCAAGAGCGATGAGCTGCCGCGTGACATATATGACAGGGTTCGTCCTCACGGCTTGCTGCATCCACAGAGGTATGGGCTGACCAAGGTACACAAAAATGATGGCCCTTTACACTTTATCTTATCTATGACCGGTTCCACACAGCATCAGTTGGTCTAATGGTTGGGCGACTAATTTGAGCAACAGGTGAAGCTAGCTGTTTCACACTACTACTATGCAGCAGCAACACAGGTGGTATTCGCCACTAACAGGATTCTGATGTCACAGAATCACAGTGCAGAAGAGGCCCTTCGGCCCATCAGGTCTGCACCAACACATGAGAAACACCTGACCTACCTACCTAATCCCATTTACCAGCACTTGGCCCATAGCCTTGAATGTTATGACGTGCCAAGTGCTCATCCAGGTACTTTTTAAAGGATGTGAGGCAACCCACATCCACCACCCTCCCAGGCAGTGCATTCCAGACCGTCACCATCTTCTGGGTAAAAAAGTTTTTCCTCACATCCCCCCTAAACCTCCTGCCCCTCATCTTGAACTTATGACCCCAAATGATTGACCCTTCAACTAAGGGGAACAGCTGCTCGCTATCCACCCTGTCCATGCCCCTCATAATCCTGTACACCTCGATCATGTCTGCCCTCAGTCTTCACTGCTCCAATGAAAACAACCCAAGTCTATCCAACCTCTCTTCATAACTTAAATGTTTCATCCCAGGCAACATCCTGGTGAATCTCCTTTGCACCCCCTCCAGTGCAATCACATTCTTCCTATACTGTGGCGACCAGAACGGCACACAGTACTCCAGCTGTGGCCTCACCAAGGTTCTATACAACTCCAACATGACCACCCTACTTTTGTAATCTAACCCTTGATTGATAAAGGCAAGTGTCCCATAAGCCTTTTTCACCACCCCATTAACATGCCCCTCCATCTTCAGAGATCTATGGACACATGCCAAGGTCCCTTTGTTCCTCAGAACTTCCTAATGCCATGCCATTCACTGAATACTTCCTTGTCAATTTACTCCTTCCAAAGTGTAACACTTTTCAGGGTTACATTCCATCTGCCACTTATCTGCCCATTTGGCCATCCCATCTATATCTTTCTGTAGCCCAAGACATTCAACCTCACTGTTAACCACCTGGCCAATCTTTGCGTCATCCGCAAGCTTACTAATCCTACCTCCCACCACATAGTCATCTGTGTCGTTTATATAAATGAAAAATAATAGGGGACCAAGCACAGATCCCTGTGGTACGCCATTGGACACTGGCTTCCAGTCACTAAAACATCCTCTGTCATCACCCTCTGCCTCCTACAACTAAGCCAATGTTAAATCCACCTTATCAAATTACCCTGTATCCCATGTGCCTTTGCCTTCTTTATAAGTCTCACATGTGGGACCTTGTCAAAGGCTTTGCTGAAATCCATATAAACTACATCAGCTGTACTACCCTCATCTATACACCTGGTCACCTCCCCAAAAAATTCAATCAAATTTGTTAGGTATGACCTCCCTCTGACAGAGCCATGCTGACTATCCCTGATCAAACCTTGCCTCTCCAAGTGGAGATAGATACTCTCCTTCAGAAATTTCTCCAATATTTCCCTACCACTGACATGAGACTCACTGGCCTGTAGTTCCCTGGCTTATCTCTACAACCTTTCTTAAATATCGGAACCATATTAGCTGTTCTCCAGTCCTCTGGCACCTCCCCCGTGGGCAGAAAGGAATTAAAAATTTGAGTCAGAGCCCCTGCGATCTCCTCCCTTGCCTCCCTCAGCAGTCTGGGACACAAATCATCTGGACCTGGAGATTTGTCCACTTTTAAGCCTGCCAACATCTCCAATACCTTGTCACTCCCTATATCAATATGCTTAAGAACCTTGCAGTCTCTCTCCCCGAGTTCAATACCTTCATCTTCATTCTCTTGGGTGAAGACTGACGTGAAGTATTCATTCAACACTCTAGCGATGTCCTCTGGCTCCACTCATAGAATGCCCCTTTGGTCCCTTATGGGCCCTATTCTTTTCCTGGTTATCCTCTTCCCATTGATATACTTAAAGAATGTCAAGCCAAAAAGACATGCTGCCTATCACACAGATGAATAACGTGGTATATCAATTTCAGTGCCAGTTTGATGCTAATTATGTAGGTTGTACATGATGACGGATCTTATAAAACAGCACATCTCTTCCACTGCTCACAACGGTCAACAAATGGATTGTACCCAACCAGCCTGTGCTTAGCATACTCAAAACACGGTGTCTGACATTAAATGCAATAGGACAACGTTTGCTAAATAATCCTCAGTGTGCTAAGAATTACGCTGACAATCAATTTAAGATTGTCAGTCAGGCTCGCAGTGTGGCACATTTGCGTGTACTGGAAGCTACATATGTTCATACACAGGGCCCTGTTCTTTGCAGACAGAAATAACATGTACAAACATGGCGTCTGTTTCAGCTGAATAAAATGAGTGACAGCCATTTGTAGTTCATTCCCCAGGGCAATGTCTTAACCAGAGTCAAGCTGCCTGGTTTACATTTCAAACAATGTTTGGCAGTTAACTCTCAGTCACCATCCACTAGTGCATTCTCTGTGGTAGCATCTAACAGAGTCACTTGCCAAACAATCAGCGCTCTCTTCTCATACAGTATAAATATGTTGTTTCCCGACATTGGTATTTTCTTGCAAATTATCCTGATGAGTACAAGACTAAAAGCTTAGACAAAAAATGTTTCTTTTTTCGGCAACACCATGATAGTTTACTTTTGTCACAAAATGTGGCTGCGTCCATATTCAAGGAGGGATATCACTACCTTAATGTGATAAGTTACAAAAAACATAGGAAACTTACTGGGCATTTGGCATGTAACAAACTGCCTGGTTTGCTGGAATTGTCCAAGGCTGCGTTGTCCAGATCAATGCATAAACAGAGGATACATCACCTGCAAGATAAAATAATTATTTTAAGGCTAAACAAATAATGCTTTTACAACTAAATAAAAAGGACAAAAAATTTTCACCACTCGATATCCATATTACAGATGCATGTCATCATAGGTCAAATATTACTCTTCCCACTGATAAAAAGTATTTTTCCGATACCTGTTTAATTCTCAAATGGATTCTATTATTCTTCAGAGTTGTGGTCAAAATAGCCACCTTATCGTCAGAAAAATTTAGGATTACCTTAAAACATCAGATGGCTCCATACCTTTCATGCTTTATTTAAAAATAACTTTTTAATAGCACATTAATATAATAACACATCTTGTAACCACAGTATCACAAGATAGCTTTTTCCTTCCCAACTTTTCCTCTCCTTAAACGCAGTGACTCACACTCAGTGGTAGGTTTCAGGAAGACAGGAAAATATAAGTGCTGACAGCCATATGCACCTCACTCAACTGGCCATTCATCAAGTAAGAGTTCAAAGAGAGAGTATCAGTATTCTGTTCAGATATGCAAGTCCATAGCAGTCAAGCTAGATTTTGGTCACATCTAATATCCATAACACTTACACTTTTCAGCAGGGCTTGGCAGGTCGTTATCTGAGAGGAATTCTGGTTGACCATTTCCCTCCAAGTCAAGGGAGACAAAGTACAGTTTCAGCACACCTCCAGCTACCAAGTGGAGACTAACTAGTTGTCTAGTTCCATTAATATTAATCTTAAATTAACCAGTGGGAGGTGCAACTTTTAAGGCTATCTTTGACAGGTCCTTTCAGCCCTCCAATAACTATCAAATTAGTGTTCAACCACGTGCATAGACAACTGAGTGTTGTCAGGCTATTCATTCATGACGTTAGAAATGATAAACATTTAGTCCATCTATAAATATTCCTTTATACTTGTGGCAATAATGTGTCATAAGAGCAGTTACCCAACAATTCTCCCTTCTACCTACATTTTTACCCAGAACTAATACATGGTGCTTCAATAAGCTGCATCACAATACTGAACCTGAATCAAAATTTTAAATTCAACAATAATATATTTGTAACAAAAACAAAAACAGAAATACCTGGAAAAACTCAGCAGGTCTGGCAGCATCGGTGGAGAAGAGCACAATTAACGTTTCCAGTCCTCATGACCCTTCAACAGAACTAAGAAAAAATAGGAAAGAGGTGAAATATAAGCTGGTTTAAAGGGGGGGGCGGTGTTGAACAAGAAAAGCTAGGTAAAGGGCCAGTGATAGGTGAAGATAACCAAAATTAGAGACAGTAGAGCTATCTGTACCTTGTTTGTCCTGTTTTCTACCCTTAATTAGCACTTTCCTTTAGATAATATCACCACCTTCAACACCTCTTTGTCCTTTTGTCTATGACATCTTTTGGCTATCTCCACCTATCACTGGCCCTTTACCTAGCTCTTCTTGTCCCAATAACCCCCCCACCCCCTCCTCAAACCAGCTTATATTTCACCCCTTTCCTATTTTTACTTAGTTCTGTTGAAGGGTCATGAGGACTCGAAACGTCAACTGTGCTCTTCTCCACCGATGCTGCCAGACCTGCTGAGTTTTTCCAGGTTTTTGTTTTGGATTTCCAGCATCCGCAGTTCTTTGCTTTTATATCTGCATATATTTGTAACTCTACTCTACCTGGTGTTGAAGTCAATTTGGAGGGAAGTTTCACAAGAGGAAATTTGACATATACTGATCGACTAATATGCTGTTGATTGTATTCAAGTTCAGCTTCAGCCAGGGCTGTCCTGCATAGATAAATGATAAACTTTAACAACCATTTTATCAAGTGAGAGATAACTTAAAATTCAAAGTGACTTCCAAAGAAATAAATTACAAACCTTGTGGAAGGAGACCAAAATACAGGTTTGTAGTCTTGGTAAATGTAACCCTTAAGGGAAAGAGAAGTAAAATTAACAAATTATCAAGCATTGGGCAATATATGAAACAGACATGAACAGCAAAATACCTTATCAAACATTTTGTGGAAAATTTTTAACTGTTTGGCTTCATATTGTTTGTCAAAAGTGTAATAACATTTATCCCAATCTGCCATCACGCCCCATCGAATGAATGCCGCTCGTTGGCGTTCAATTGTTCTTTCGGCAAATTCTCTGGCTAGAAGACAAAAAAATTATATAAAACATTTTTAAGTAATGTATAATTGTGTAGGTTAGCTCTTCTGCACTCCTCTGCATGTAAAATTTCTAATTTCACTAGTGAGGTGATGGGATGAGAGGGCCATCACACTATCAGAAAAGCTGAAAATTGCATTTAATCGTTAATTTTACCATCGCAGCAAGAGCTATATTCATTTTGCAGTGATGAGGTTGTGCTATGCTGTTGTTCTAACAATGATATCTCATATTTCTTGTGTTTAATTAAATACAGAATTATTTAAAGATTAAAATGGAATGTTGGAATGATCACAGTATAACTGTTTATATTTAGTCTAGCTTTCACTTTTCAACAGATCCAATTTTACACCACCATTCTCCATCCCTAAATTTCCTTACCTACACCATTACCATAAGCATAATAGCTGATGACATATTCAAACTGTTAGAATTAAAAACAACCTTCTCAAGAACAAATACCAGTTGAGACCATAATTTAGGTTTGTTGAGCTGACAAAAGCTTCTCAATTACATTACTCAACTGACAATGTGCATGCCGTATCATAGATCAAACATTTATGTATTGGGACCTTTCTAAAGGGCCAACAAGAATGGTTAAAGCCACGCAGATGAGCAAAAAAAAAGCCATCACTGATCTCGGTACAGTAATCTCTAATCTCAATTGGAGGGTTGAGGTCACAACTGGGTTCAGGGCTGATGAAATGGAGAGTTCATGCTTCTGATCACTATCCAGAGAATTCTGCCTGGAAGCACATACATGCATATCAATGAGGAAAGCATTAGGCTTGGCTCTGATACCATCGCAGATGCAATAATCAGTTGACATTCAAGTTTCACACAGACAAAATACCAGATGACGACCTGCCACACCTGTTGAGGAGGAGGGGGAAAACCGGAAAGAAAATTTAAAATAAGCCATGGGTGAGTTGGAATTTTTGCACTCCTTCACATCAGTTCCTTCACCCTCAGCTATCACAAGTAAGTAACAAAGAACTTACTCTCTGCATTTAGCAAATCTTTGAGTCAACAGAGGGAAAGTCAAGGCATTAGAAATTGGTAAGGGTAAAACTGAAAAAACCCTCTAAATACAGCTTGTGTGATTAAGACAAAATTCACATATACTGCTAAAGCTGACCACAATTCAAGTTTTTTTTTTACAGGATGGGTACTGTCTTCAAATTGTTTCAAAAATTTGCAGTTCTAATTGTTTCAAAAATATGCAGTTCAGACAATAGTGGTAAATAGGACAACACAGTATTCAGGTAATAAATTAACTGATGTTGACTGCATCATGAAGAAAATTACCTTTTTGTCTGATCTCTAAAGGAGAAAGTATTTTAGCTTCTTCACCATATTCTGCCAGTGCTCTAAGCTCAATAGGCAACCCATGACAATCCCAGCCTGGTACAAAGTGAATTCTGGAACCTCTCATCATCTGAAACCTATTAGTGATATCCTTTAATATCTGCAGTTAGGGACATCAGAAAACAATGTTAAGTCATGGTATAAGATAAGACAAGTTTACTTTTCTTAGATAAATATATATATTTTACTTTTTTAAAATTATATTATCAGACACAATACATCATCAAATCATGATTTGTAAAACTGACCACAGTATATAAAACTTAGCCTCACTATATATTTCCCTTTCAAGAGAAATTGTCAAAATAAATGCATGCCTTTAATGAACACTAAAGAGAAGATGAACTTACTTTATTTAAGGCATGACCAACATGAGGGTCACCATTAGCATAAGGCGGTCCATCATGAACACAAAAATCCTTTCCTTTCCTATTTCTTTGCCAGGAATATAGCTCTGAAAAACCACATTCCTATAAAAACAAGAAACAAATCAAGGTTTCAACAGCTTACAATACCTTATTAATTTACCACACACAAACTCAAAATAAAAGGGACCGATGAGGAACTGTTTTATAGAATGACTACACATGACTAAAGGAATTCTGTACTCTTCATTGGATAGCACATGGGAGTAAAGATCAAGCATTTTTTTCATGTGAAGTGGGTTAGAAGAAATGGGGCAATTGACTTAATTTTTAGACATAATTCAGTCCTTATTTTTGTATTTCCATTACAACTCCTATGTCCATATAAATAATAGAAACTGAATATGCAATTTGTTGTTACATCCTCCTGACAACATGGCATTGCAGCATCTCCATTGATAAATACAGCATGACATGTTGATATAGGCAGTTTCATTATAAATGTAGACACAGGAACACAACAGAAAACATTGACAAGTAATGTGCTCAAACAATTACATATAACATAAATTTTGAAAAAAGTTTAGCTTTTTGCCCCACAAATTTTCCTTGTATGTCTGGAAACACAATCAGAACATTTTCAACATTTATAATACATCAACTGATGACCTAGGATCTGAATAATTTGGAGGGAATTTAAATTGCCTTTCAGTGCATTAGGCTTGTTAACTTTCTCTATCCTCTGGAATTATCTCCACCATCTTCAAAATTGCTGTCACCAACCATTTTCAAACTGCAAAACGCTCAAATTGCCTTTCCCTTCCCAAGTCAAATGCATCAATGCCACGATCAACACACAATCACTTTAAGTCCCTCCAATCTGGCATTGGGGCGACTTCCAAGACAAAAATAGTATCCGTAATTCATTGCCAGCAGCACACACCATTTTGAATGTGCGAAAGGCTAACTGGTGTCCCACAGTGTACTCAGCTCTCTAAGGCAAAGTAGCTGTTACTGCACACCAGCGAGCACACCCTGGACCTCACCTCAGCTGACAAGCTAAACTAAGTGAGGGTATCATCAGCTTCAGGTGTTGTAGACAAGGGATGTCACCCCTCTTAAGTTCATGAAGTCTGGAACGATGAATGAGGCAGGTTATTCTAGCAAGGGGACAACAGATCTGAAGGCAGACACCAGGATGATGTGTGACTCATCCAGGGAACCCCTCTGATGAAGCAGACTTGCGGCAAGTCACCTCAGAAAAGATTGGGACCTTACTGAGCATCATCCCATAGTCAGCAATGAAACCCAGTCCTAAAAAATGCTGCTGCTTACAGTAGATGCAACCGGCACAACATCCTCGGCAAGAGGAAGGAACCAGTAGAAGATTTTTTTAAATTCATTCATGGAATGTGGGCGTCACTGGCTAGGCCAGCATTTATTGTCTACCCCTAGCTGCCCTTGAGAAGGTGGTGGTGAGCTGCCTTGTTGAACCGCTGCAGTCCATGTGCTATAGGTACACACACCCACAGAGCTGTTCGGGAGGGATTTTGACTCAGCAACAGGTGATATATTTCCAATTCAGAATAGTGAGTGGTTTGGAGGGGAACTTCCAGATGGTGATGTTTCTACGTGTCTGCTGCCCTTGGCCTTCCAGATGTAGATGTCGTGGGTTCGAAAGGTGCTGTCTAAGGAGCTTTGGTGAGTTCCTGTAGTGCATCTTGTAGATGGTACACATTGCTGCCACTGTGCATCAATGGTGGAAAGGGTGAATGTTTGTGAATGGGGTGCCAATCAAGCAGGCTTTTTCCTGAATGATTTCAAACTTTGAGAGTGTTGTTGAACCTGCACTCACACAGGCAAGTGGAGAATATTCCATCACCCTCCTGACCTGTGCCTTGTAGATGGTAGACAGGCTTTGGGGAGTCAGGAGGTGAGTTATTCACTGCAGAATTAGCCTCTGACCTGCTCTTGTAGCCACAGTATTTATATGGCTAGTCCAGTTCAGTTTCTGATCAATGGTAACACTTAAGGTGCTGAAAGTGGGGGATTCAGCTATGGTAATGTCACCGAATGTCAAGGAGCGATGGTTAGATTCTCTCTTGTTGGAGATGATCATTGGCTGGCACTTGTGTGGTGCAAATGTTACTTGCCACTTGTCAGCCCAGGCCTGGACATTGTCCAGATCTTGCTACATTTGGACACGATGAAAGCAAAAATACTGCGGATGCTGGAGATCTGAAATAAAAACAGAAGTTGCTGGAAAAACTCAGCAGCATCTGTGGAGAGAGGAACAGAGTTAACATTTCTAGTCCAATATGACTCCTCTTCGGAACCTGAAGGAGGATCTGACTTCAAACCTGTCCACAGCAATAAAGCCTTCAACACCTTCTCAGTTTCTCCTCGAGTTTACAGTTACATGAATTGTCACACATTCACCCTTGTCTTCCTTCAACCGCGACCAACACCCCACAGCCTTGGTAAGAGCATCCCCAATGGCCGGGCTCAGTTTATACAGGGGGTGGCCGTGACTGGTTTGCGGCCTCTCACTTTGCTAAGTGAATCCCTTTCTACCATCCCCGAGCCCACGCCCGGATCGCTGCCCACCCTGCGGCCATACCCTCTGGATCTGCAGCTCCTTCTCCAGCAGCTCCCGGCCCCTCAGTTTCATCGGGAAGTCGGTGCGGGGCAGCAGTACCGTCTCCCGGAACTTGTTCTTCCACTGGCTCTGGCTCTGGCTCGAGCTCCCGCTGGCGATCGACAGCCGGTAGCAGGTGGCGGCGGCGGCGGCACGCAGCTTCCCGGCCAGCAAGGGGCCGCAGCGGCCTCTGAGCGCCTGAATCATGGCGGAGACACTGGTCTGAGGCTGAGGGCGGGCAGCAGGACTCAGCGGCTCCCACTCTGTCTTTCGGGTAACGGCGGCCGCCGAGGCTCAAAACACTCGCGTCTCAAAACCGCAGCTTTTCTCAGCCCCCCGACAGCTCCTCTCCCGGTCCAGCTCAGTCTCAACAATTCTGTTCGGGTCACACACAAGAAACCCTTAACTTGCAACTCAATGGAAACATCTGGAACGGCGCCTAAGCAAATGGCATTTTAAAACAAAAATGTCACATCTAAGGAGTCAGAACGTCATAAACTTTCTACATGTGTCAGTCAGTGCAGTGATTTTTATAGTCAACTTTACTGTGTTTTTCAGGTTCATTAAAGACATGTTCAGTACCAGGAAAACAGAGTTATACCGTTGATCTCTGGTAAGATGTATTCCTGGGGGTTTAATCACATGATCCCAAACTCCCACTTCCAATTGCTATGTTCATCCTTGTGTTGAAAATGAACAAACGCTTCTTTGCCCAACTGAACGATTCTCAATTGTCTGTCAAAGACCATTTTCCCATCTCCAATTTCTTTTTACCTGTAATTTATCAAAGTGAAAAAAAAGCATTTTTTTAAAATTCCCCCTTGATTTTTCTCTTAGACTGCAGTGTCCAGGGCATGAATCTCTAATTCCTGGAGACTTTGGGTCAACCTTAGGAGGTTGGTAATTCTATTATATCTGCTAGAGAAAAGTGATTTTATTAAAACACTTTCTATTAATGGGACATGAGGATTTTCTTGGTAGTTCCGTTATTTATAGGATTAAAAGTAGACTATTCAGCCCCTCAAGCTTGTTCTGCCATTCTGTTAGATTATACTTGATCTGGACCTCAACACCATTTACTCTACACAAACAAAAACAGAAATACCTGGAAAAACTAGGCAGGTCTGGCAGCATCGGCGGAGAAGACACAGTTGACGTTTCGAGTCCTCGTGACCCTTCAACAGAACTCCTTGTGCTCTTCTCCACCGATGGTCCCAGATTTGCTGAGTTTTTCCAGGTATTTCTGTTTCTGTTTTTGTTTTGGATTTCCAGCATCCGCAGTTCTTTGCTTTTATAACCATTTACTCTACTTTGATCCACATTCCTTGATATTCTTACCAAATTAAAAACTGTTTTTATTAGACTTCAACATTTCCAGCATTCACAGCCCTTTGGAGGAGGCAACACCAGATTTCTACTACCCCACGTGTGAAAAACTGCTTCCAAAATTCACTTCTAAATGGCCTAGCTCTAATTTTAAGATTGTGCTCCCTTGTTCTGGATTTACCCACCAGAGCAAATAGTTTATCTGTATCTAGCCTGCCAATTACTTTTAATATTTTAAAAATTCTTGTTCAAAACACCTCTCAAACTTCAAGGCAATACAAGACATGCTTGTTGCGACTTGTCCTCATTGGTTAACCCTTTAAGTCCTGCTGTAATTCTGGTGAATCTGTGCTGTGCCTCATCCAAAACAAATACATCCTTTATGAAGTACAGTGCTTAAAGCTGAATTCAATATTCCAGATGGATTCTAACCAAGGTTCTGTGCAACTGAAGCATTACCTCTCCCCACTTTTTATTCCAGCCCCCTTGTGATAAAAAAACACAACAAACAACAAAATAGATGTAGAAGTGGCACAAGTAGAGATAAATGGGTCTGATCTCATAACCATTACTCAGATGTGGTTGCAGGTGACCATGGTTGGGAAGTAAATATTCCAGGGTACCCAACTATTAGAAAAGTTAGGCAAAGTGAAAAAGAAAGTGAGGTAGCACTGAGAATAGAGGATGTGATGAAGGCTGTAGGGAGTGAGTAGCCCAGGAAATTAAGATATAGCATCAATTTGTTTCAAACTAAGAAATATGAAAGGGTAGAAAACACTGGTGAGAGTAGGCCCCCTTAACAGTAATAATATTTGACAGAGTATGAACAAGGAAATTACAGGAGCATGTATATGGTCGATGCAATAATAATAGGGGCTTTAATCTTCTCCAGATTGGCAAACCAAATTGGCAAAAGTAGCTCAGAGGACCATTTCATGGAATGCATTTGAGATAGTTTCCTAGAACAATATGTCGAGGAACCAACTAAGGAGCAGGTTATTTAGATCTACTGTGGTGTAATGAGATTGAGTTAATTGCTAATCTTACAGTAAAGGATCCTTTAGTAAAGGAGTAAAGTTTGAGAGTGCAAATACAAAACTAGGGTCTTAAATTTAAGTAAAGCTAACTACAGATGTCTGAGATTTGACTGAGCTCGATTAGGAAATTAGATTAAAATAGATGATGGTAAATAAGTAATGGCAAACATCTAAAGTAATAAATTATCAATCTAAGTGGATATACATTCTCTTGAGAAACAAAAACTTGACTGGAAAGTGGTCCACCATGGCTTGCTAGAGAATTGAAGGAGAGTATAATTTTTTTTTAAGTCTACAATATTGCCAAAAAAAATAACATCAGGAATGTAGTGCTACCAGAGCACTGCTCTGGCACCTTGTTTCACCTCCAAACATTATATTAAGTCATCGTTTCAATGTAATATCACAAGTATTAACAACGCGCCAAAACTTCTTTCTGGCGCCGCCGCATTATGCGCCAGTACCCTGCCACCTTTGGTCAGTGTAGGCTGCAGAGACTGTGCGTGAAGTCAATCACACATGGATATTGCAAGTTCTTAATTTTCTACCTTAATTTAGGCTGATGCTGCTCATTGTCACATGTTTAGTGTCTACGCATTTTGTGTCTTTTTACCCTGACACCTAGCTCTCGACACCTCGAAAAGGCAAGTGAGAGCTTATAAAATAAAATGGCTTCAAATCCACTGGCCTACCAGGTACCCACTGCCAGCCTGAAGCGAGAAAGGCCTCAGTAATAATTCAGTGAGGACAAAGCCAAGCCGGTACAAATAGAACCCTAAGAAAATAGAAAAATATACAACTGAAAAGTTAACTCAATATTTCTCCATGTAAATAAAAAGTGACTCAACAACTCTGTTATTTCTTTTTTTAATAATAAATGTAGATATAATGTAAAACTAATATAAAATAGAAACACAAGAGAAAAGATAGAGAGGTTCATTCTAATTTATTTGCTGAAGAGGCTGGAACTTCTGACATGTTCTCTCACACAATCTCACTGTTGCTCCCTAATGAAACCGTTCCAAACTTTCCGTGTGTGATTGCAACTTTGGCCTCAAGAGTTTTTGTGCCAAGTCAGTCTTTTAGTCCACGCAAAAAGCATTTGATGTGAAGGATCAGTTTGCCTGCATTCACAACGGCTTCTGAAGTGCATGTTACTCAACTGAACCTAACTTCATAAAGCAGCCTACACTGGAATAATCAGCAAGTAAATTGTTTTTAATGCATTTTATTGGGGCTCTTAAACAAAAGGACTAAGAACTCCACAGTGCTTTACAGTCATACTGCTTAAGTCAAGTGGCAATTTAGCTGCTTAGCTCTGTGAAAAGACTGTTCTTTGAGGTGTATCATAATCAACTAGTCTCCTCCTCCTAGTAACAAATTCAAGTTTCACACAGCTGCCCCACATCTAGGTTACTAATCACCAATTGAATGGGAACAATTCTGTGGTCTACTATGACCATTGGAGCAGGGTAAGCATTCACCTTTATAAGCCTGTTCTGCAACATGTTTGATCTGCATTTTAATTTCACCTTTGCTTCATATCTGTTAATACCCTCACCCAGCAAAAATCGATCTCTCTCAGTTTCCTCCTACATAGCACAACTCACTGTGGCTGCAACAAACTCCACAACCTTTATGTCACGCTGCCAACTTTGGCCAGTTATCTAAGTGAGATCTGTCTAAGAGTAAACCTCCTGATAGCAACACAATGGCTGCAAAACGAAAAAGCAAAACCTCCTTTCACAGAGAAAGTGAAGAGAGTAAAGAACATTCAAGAACTGTAAAACTGAGTGATAATGGAGAGGAGGGCTTCAGTGCTGCAGCTGCCTTAGATTCCAAACTGACCACATGGAGTATGACTGAAACTGAGCTTGAGACAGTGGCAGTGACATCCTGGCATGGATGTATGGACAGAAGGAATGTGGAAGAGGAAGTAAGAGACATATCCTTGGATAAACTATAAGGGTGAAAAACTTGGGTGTAAAATGTGTGCAAATATTGGTAGCTTATCACTTTTCACATTCAAGGGATTGAGACTTTCAAGTGAATGGCATTTGTACCAAGTGTCAAACAATGGATCCAAATGGAGTGCTCATTTAAAATCTCTAAGAAAACAATTTGTAGAACACAAACTGTCAAAAGTGCATATCATTGCGCAACATGAAAGCAAATGAAGACACTTAGAAAAATTTGTGACAACCTGAATGCATCTCATCTTAAGGCAACTTGTGCAGTTTTCCATTCTGCATACTACTTGGCTCAAAACAACAGATCTTACTCTGACCACTTTGGCTTGCTGGAACTTCAAAATGAAAATGATGTTGAAAATGGAATTGGGCTGCATTCACACTACAGTGCTGCAGAAATTATTGACCACATAGCTGCCCAAAAGAGGAAGAAAATTTTCCAGCATATCAAAGTAATAGAGGGTAAAATTTTGATTCTTATTGATGAACCTACAAGCCTAAGTAAAAACCTGCTCTAGTAATTTACCTGAACTGTGAAAGTGATATGAAAAATGATCCACATTTCATGCTTATAGACCTGATTGAACTTCCAGATCAAAAAGCTGGTATGATAGTTAAATTTCTTCTTGAATATCTCAAGAAACATGGTTTTGATGACTCCTATCTGAAGCAGCACCTTGTAGCGTTTGCTAGTGATGGAGCGAGTATGATGTTGGGTGCCAAATCAGGTGTAGCTAACAGACTTATGGAGCAATAGCCAGATATTATTATTTGGCATTGTTTGAACCATAGATTAGAACTTATAATGGGCAATTTGGTGACAGAAGTTAGTGGAGTGAACCATTTCCCTTAATTTATGGGCAAATTATACTGTGTGTATAACAGATCTCCTCTCAATCAGAGACAACTGGCACAATGCGCTGCTGAATTAGAGCAACAAATTTCCAAAATAGGCGGCATTTTAAGCACCAAATGGGTAGCAAGTTCATTTTGATCAGTGTCAGCTGTGTGATGCAGCTATGAAGTATTATGTGCTCATTTTGAACTGGCAATGAAAGATGAAATAAGGTCTGTGTCTGACAGGCAAACCTATGAGGGTCTGTTAAAGAGAATTTCCTTGAAACAGTTTCTCTTAGCCTTGGCTCTGATGTATAACATATTACATGAACTCGGCATGCTCTCAGAAGTTTGCAGAAACACTACAACAGTTGTGAATGCAGGCAAACTGATCCTTCACATCATATGCTTTTTGCGTGGACTGAAAGACTGACTTGGCAGAAAAACTCTTGAGGCCAAAGTTGCAATCACACACAGAAAGTTTGGAACAGTTTCATTAGGGAGCAACAGTGAGATTATCAGCAATAATTATCAGCAGTTTCTTGCCAGTCTCATCAATAATTTAGAAAGTTCACAACCACATCATTGAAAGGCTCTTGTTCGGCCTCTGCAGCCCAATCCAGTTATGTATTTCTGATTGACACATTGCATGTTCTTAACAAAGGCTATTAGCCAGCTGAAATGCCAGCATGTTATGGAGAATCGGCAATATCATCTCTCTGCAAGTGGTTTAAATTGTCATCTCCTGATGTAAATCAATGCATTCAGAGATTATGTGGAGGAAGCTGGATAACACATTACCCAGGATTTACGACCATTACTAAATTGTGCATAAGTAATTCCAAGCAGCACTGCAGAATGTGAGTGAGGATTCAGTCAAATGAACTTAATAATAACACCAATGCGCTCAAGAATTCTCATAAGCCAGATATCAGCACTTATGTTTATCAGACTACACAGAGCTCCATACTGACACATTGGGATCCAACACCATATGTCATACAACCTGGTTCCAATGTCACTGATTGTCAGAGGACTCAAGGACAAGATCAGCCTCTTCCTTTAGCTGAAATGTGGAACCAGAACTGTTGTGGAAAATATTATGAAATGCTGGTTGCAGAAATTCAAGAAATATTATGATATCAAGCTTTTGAAATTTTGCGGTGATAAGGCATCTGGAGACCAAGACACCACTGAAAAATCTATTGCTCTCTTGCCCACATGTCTGTCCTTGGCTTGCTGCATTGTTCCAGTGAAGCCCAACGCAAACTGGAGGAACAACACCTCATCTTCCGACTAGGCACTTTACAACCTTCCGGACTGAATATTGAATTCAACAACTTTAGGTCTTGAGCTCCCTCCTCCATCCCCACCCCCTTTCTGTTTCCCCCTTCTTTTTTTTCCAATAAATTATATAGATTTTTCTTTTCCCACCTATTTCCATTATTTTTAAATATTTTAAAATCTTTTATGCTCCCTCTACCCCCACTAGAGCTATACCTTGAGTGCCCTACCATCCATTCTTAATTAGCACATTCGTTTAGATAATATCACCAACTTTAACACCTATGTGTTCTTTTGTTCTATTGTTGTTGACATCTTTTGATGATCTGCTTCTATCACTGCTTGTTTGTCCCTACAACCACACCCCCCCCCACTTCTCTCTCTCTCTCTCTCTCTCTCTCTCTCTCCGCTCCCCCCACACACCTTAAACCAGCTTATATTTCAACCCTTTCTTGGACTCGAACTCAAGTTCTGTCGAAGGGTCATGAGGACTCGAAACGTCAACTCTTTTATTCTCCGCCGATGCTGCCAGACCTGCTGAGTTTTTCCAGGTAATTCTGTTTTTGTTTTGGATTTCCAGCATCCGCAGTTTTTTTGTTTTAATCTATTGGTGAGTTTGCTTTGCTAATTTCAGAAGAAAACCTTTCAGCTGGACAAATTTACATTGCTGATGAAACTAGTCTGTCCCTAGGAAACCACTAACAACAGCAAAGGAGAGTGCACCAGAAGGTGTTAAGGGTGTTAAGGATAGGTTGAATGTCCTTAGCTGTGCCAATGCGGCTGGCAAACACAAATGTAAATTGGCTGTAATTGGGAAGTGCAAATGTCCGAGGAGCTTCAAGGGTATTCAGACATTACCCGTTCATTACTGTGCCAATAAGAGAGCCTGGTTAACCAGGGACATGTTTCCTGATTGGTTTCACAATCACTCTGTACCAGAGGCACGTACACATTTTTGGGTAGCTTGACTTGAAGAAAACTGTAAAATCATGTTGCTCTTGGACAATTGTTAAGCACATTCCCCTGCCAAACTCTTGTGAGGAACAATGTTTTCGCTGTTTACTTTCCTCACTGTAATGTCACTAATTTAGCCGATGGACCAAGGCAATTCTCTGCCCATGAGATGTAAATATAAAGACTCCTTCTTAAATAAAATGCTTGGTGCTGTGCACAGAGGCCTGGGGGTGGAAAGCTTCCAAAAGGAGTTTACAGTGAAGCCCACATCCCGTGAATGAATAAAAATTTTTTTAAGGACTCCACCTACGCATCTGCTAATGTCTGATGCCTTGCTGATAAAGATACTTTGACCAACGGCTGGCACAACCTTTGGCCCGCAGCAACGTTAATTGAGGAAGATGATATTGACAAAGACTTTGAAGATTTTCATGTGAACAAGTGAAAAACCAACACTGAGCATGCAAAAGGTACATCAAGGGGCGATGTGATTACATTGGAGGCTGAGGATATCAAGGAAGTGTTTAACATTGATAACAACGTTCCCATCGTGCACTCTTTAACTGACAGTGAGATTGCAGAAATGGTGTTACATCAAGATCAACTTGATAAAAACAGTGATGACAAGGATGACATACTGAATCCAGTAGAGAAGGTGCCCAGAGATCATATTACTAAGATGTGTGACAGGTTGACAGATGAACTCAAGCAATGTGCATTTAAAAGTGGGCAAGAAATAATGTCAATCTATAAAATAAAAGACAAACTTATGAACAAGAAACCAATGTTGATGAGGCAGATGAAGCTGTGAAGCTGGAAGAACTATTCAAGAATGCCTCCCAGCAGAGTACATTGACACACTGAACCCTATCCTACAAGCAGAATCATAGATGGCGCCATTGGTGAGAACTTATTATAGTTACCCAGCATTTATTGTTCAGTGATATGTCTTCCTTTTCTAGCTATTTTATTCACTTTAGACTATAGCTAGCCTAGGCATAGGCTATTATAATATAAGCAGGCCTAGTACGCAATATAGAGAAACTGAATTATCTGAAATCCAAAACACAGTCAGCCCCAAGGATTTTGGATAACAGATATCCGACCTGTAAAATGTTGCATAATGAAATTCCTGCTATGTTAAAGACTAATGATTCAATATACCACACGGTTCAAAGTAAAATGCATATCGCCTACTGACACTAATATTTTTCACTTAAAAAGCATAGTTTTACAGATTTTTGGGGACTCAAATGATGAATGCATAAGAAAATTTGTAATAGTAGATTTAGAAATGATATGGCCAACACCATTTTCTTACAGCTCCTGCACCTCAAAATTTGGCATTACACCCCTGAGTACTTTTAGGATTGGGATGATTTTAAAAATCAGCAAAGGATGCCAAAGAAAAGGATATAGATGGAGAAAATAGTAAATCAGCAAAAAAATTTTAAAAATAGATTGTAAGAGCTTTTACAGGTAGATAAAATGAAGAAATTATCAAAACCAAACATAGGTCCCTTACAACAAGATTCAGGAAAAATAAGCAAATGCAGAGGTTGATAAAAAATTTGGTATCTGTGTTCACAATAGAAGGCACAAAGAACATACCAGAAATTGTGGGGAACTAAGGGTCTAATAAGAGTGAGGAACTTGAAGTAATTAATATTAGTAAAGAAAAAATACTGGAGAAATTAGTGGGACTAAAAAGCAAACAAATCCCTGGACTTAATGGCTTACACCCTAGGGTTTTAAAAGAGGTGGCTGCAGAGATAATGGATGCATTGAACATTGATCTTCCAGAATTACCTAGATTCTGGAATGGTTTCCATGGATTGTAAGGTAGCATATATTATTCCGATATTCAGCAAAGGAAATAGAAGACAAGGAACTATAGGCCAGTTAGTCTGACATACTAGAATTTATTATTAAGAATGTAGTGACAGGGCACTAAGAAAATCACAATATGATTATTGTTATGACCACAGCTGATGTTAATTGCTGCGTAAACCAAATCCCAGAGGGAAACTTGGCTTTTTTTTATTCATTCACAGAATGTGGGCTTCGCTGGCTGGGCCAGCATTTATTGCCCATCCCTAGTTGCCTTTGAGAAGGTGGTGGTGAGCTGCCTTCTTGAACCGCTGCAGTCCATGTAGTGCAGGTACACCCACAGTGCTGTTAGGAAGGGAGTTCCACGATTTTGATCCAGCAACAGTGAAGGAACGGCGATACATTTCCAAGTCAGGATGGTGAGTGACTTGGAGGGGAGTTTCCAGGTGGTGGTGTTCCCATCTATCTGCTGCCTTTGTCCTTCTAGGTGGTAGTGGTCATGGGTTTGAAAGGTGCTGCCTCAGGAACCTTGGTGAATTCCTCGAGTGCATCTTGTAGATGGTACACACTGATGCTACTGTGCGTCGATGGTGGAGGAAGTGAACGTTTGTGGATGTGGTGCCAATCAAGCGGACTGCTTTGTCCTGGATGGTGTCCAGCTTCTTCAGCATTGTAGAAGCTGCACTCATCCAGGAGTATTCCATCACACTCCTGACTTGTAGATGGTGGACTGGTTTTGGGGAATCAGGAGGCGAGTTATTCGTCACATGATTCCTAGCCTCTGACCTGCTCTTGTAGCCACAGTATTTATATGGCCAGACCAGTTCAGTTTCTGGTCAATGGTAACCCCAAGGATGTTTATATTGGGGGATTCCGTGATGGTTATGCCATTGAAGATCAAGGGGTGATGATTGGATTCTCTCTTGTTGGAGATGGTCATTGCCTGACACTTGCATGGCGTGAATGTTGCTTGCCACTTGTCAGCCCAAGCCTGGGTATTGTCCAGGTCTTGCTGCATTTGGACATGGACTGCTTCAGTGCCTGAGGAGTCACGAATGGTGCTGAACATTGTGCAATCATCAGCAAACATCCCCACTTCTGACTTTATGTTGGAAGGAAGGTCATTGATGAAGCAGCTGAAGATGGTTGGGCCTAGGGCACTACTCTGAGGAACTCCTGCAGTGATGTCCTGGAGCTGAGTAAACTGATCTCCAACAACCACAACCATCTTCCTTTGGGTTAGGTATGACTTAACCAGTGGAGAGTTTTCCCCCAAATTCCCATTGACTCTGGTTTTGCTAGGGCTCCTTGATGCCACACATGGTCAAATGCTGCCTTGTTGTCAGAGGTATTCACTTTCACCTCACCTCGGGAGTTCAGTTCTTTTGTCCATGTTTGAACCAAGGCTGTAACGAGGTCAGGTTTGAGTGGGTGAATCCCAGGAAGGGGTGAAATATAAGCTGGTTTAAGGTGTTGGGAGGGCGGGGGGTGTGGAGGTTGGGTGGGGGGAGAGAAGTGGAGGGGGGTGGTGTGGTTGTAGGCAAAAGCAGTGATAGAAGCAGATCATCAAAAGATGTCACAGACAGCAGAACAAAAGAACACATAGGTGTCGAAGTTGGTGATATTATCTAAACGAATGTGCTAATTAAGAATGGATTGTAGGGCACTCAAGGTATAGCTCTAGTGGGGGTAGGGGGAGCATTAAAGATTTAAAAATATTTAAAAATAATGGAAATAGGTGGGAAAAAAAGAAAAATCTATGTAATTTATTGGAAAAAAACAAAAGGAAGGGGGAAGAAACAGAAAGGGGATGGAGGATGGAGGAGGGAGGTCAAGACCTACCTAAAGTTGTTGAATTCAATATTCAGTCCGGAAGGCTGTAAAGTGCCTAGTCGGAAGATGAGGTGTTGTTCCTCCAGTTTGCGTTGGGCTTCACTGGAACAATGCAGCAAGCCAAGGACAGACATGTGGGCAAGAGAGCACGGTGGAGTGTTGAAATGGCAAGCGACAGGCTCCTCTAACCGTCCAAGGGCCCAAACATTCCTTTCAAGTGAAGCAGCATTTCACTTGCATTTCCCCCAACTTAGTCTACTGCATTCGTTGCTCCCAATGCGGTCTCCTCTACACCGGAGAGACCAAACGTAAACTGGGCGACCACTTTGCAGAACACCTGCGGTCTGTCCACAAGAATGACCCAAACCTCCCTGTCGCTTGCCATTTCAATACTCCACCCTGCTCTCTTGCCCACATGTCTGTTCTTGGCTTGCTGCATTGTTCCAGTGAAGCCCAACGCAAACTGGAGGAACAACACCTCAACTTCCGACTAGGCACTTTACAGCCTTCCGGACTGAATATTGAATTCAACAACTTTAGATAGGTCTTGACCTCCCTCCTCCATCCCCACCCCCCTTCTGTTTCTTCCCCCTTCCTTTTGTTTTTTCCAATAAATTATATAGATTTTTCTTTTTTCCCACCTATTTCCATTATTTTTAAATATTTTTAAATCTTTTATGCTCCCCCCACCCCCACTAGAGCTATACCTTGAGTGCCCTACCATCCATTCTTAATTAGCACATTCGTTTAGATAATATCACCAACTTCGATACCTATGTGTTCTTTTGTTCTGCTGTCTGTGACATCTTTTGATGATCTGCTTCTATCACTGCTTGTTTGTCCCTACAACCACACCACCCCCCTCCACTTCCCACCCCCACCAAACCCCCCCACCATCTTAAACCAGCTTATATTTCACCCCTTCCTGGGATTCACCTAGTTCTGTCGAAGGGTCATGAGGACTCGAAATGTCAACTCTTTTCTTCTCCGCCGATGCTGCCAGACCTGCTGAGTTTTTCCAGATAATTCTGTTTTTGTTTTGGATTACCAGCATCCGCAGTTTTTTGTTTTTATCAGGTTTGAGTGGCCCTGGCAGAATCCAAACTGGGCATCAGTGAGCAGGTTATTGCTAAGCAAGTGCCGCTTGATAGCACTATTAATGATGGAGAGTAATTGGCCAGGTTGGATTTGTCCTGTTTATTGTCTGCAGGACATACCTGGGCAATTTTCCACATAGCCGGGTAGATGCCAGTGTTGTAGCTGTACTGGAACATCTTGGTTAGGGGTGCGGCAAGTTCTGGAGCACAAGTCTTGAGTACTATTGCCGGAATGTTGTCAGGGCCCATAGCCTTTGCAGTATCCAGTGCCTTCAGCTGTTTCTTGATGTCACGTGGAGTGAATCGAATTGGCTGAAGACTGGCAACTGTGATGCTGGGGACTCTGGAGGAGGCCGAGATGGATCATTCATCTGCACTTCTGGCTGAAGATTGTTGTGAATGCTCAGCCTTATCTTTTGCACTGCTGTGCTAGGCTCCTCCATCATTGAGGATGGGGATATTTGTGGAGCCACGTCCTCCAATGAGTTGTTTAATTGTCCACCACCGTTCATGACTGGATGTGGCAGGACTGTAGAGCTTAGATCTGATCCATTGGTTGTGGGATCACTTAGCTCAGTCTATCACTTGCTGCTTATGCTGTTTGGCATGCAAGCAGTCCTCTTTTATAGCTTCAGGTAGACACCTCATATTTATGTATGCCTGGTACTGTTCCTGGCATGCCCTCCTGCACTCTTCATTGAACCAGGGTTGATCCCCTGACTTGATGATAATGGTAGAGTGGGGCATATGCCAGTCATAAGGTTACAGATTGTATTTGAGTACAATTCTGCTGCTGCTGATGGCCCACAGCGCCTCATGGATGCCCAGTCTTGAGTTGCTAGATCTGTTTGAAAATCTATCCCATTTAGCACAGTGGTAGTGCCACACAACACGATGGAGGGTATCCTCAATGTGAAGGCAGGACTTCATCTCCACAATGACTCCTACCGATACTGTCATGGACAGGTGCATCTGCGGCAGGCAGGTTGGTGAGGATGAGGTCAATTATCTTTTTCCCTCACCACCTGCTGCAGACCCAGGCTAGCAGCTATATCATTTAGGACTCGGCCAGCTTGGTCAGTAGTGGTGCTACCGAGCCACCCTTGGTGATGGACATTGAAGTTCCCCACCCAGAGAACATTCTGCAACCTTTCCACCCTCAGTGCTTCCTCCAAGTGATGTTCAACATGATTCATCAGCTGAGGGAGGGTGGTATGTGGTTATCAGCAGGAGGTTTCCTTGCCCATGTTTGACCTATGCCATGAGACCTCAAGGGGTCTGGAGTCAATGTTGAGGACTCGCAGGGCAATTCCCTCCCGACTGTATACCACTGTGCCACCACCTCTGCTGGGTCTGTCCTGCCGGTGGTATCTGTAAGGTATGATTCCGTGAGGATGATTATGTCAGGCTGTTGCTTGAAGAGTCTGTAAGACAGCTCTCCCAGTTTTGGCACTAGCCCCCACCCCCCAGATTTTAGTAAGGAAGACTTTGCAGGGTTGACAGAATTGCTGTTCTCATTTCCGATGCCTAGGTCGATGCCAGGTGGTCCATATGGTTTCATTCCTTTTTTGTGTCTTTGTAGTGGTTTGTTACAGCTGAGTGGCTTGTTAGGCCATTTCAGAGAGCATTTAAGAGTCAACCACATTGCTCTGGGTCTGGAGTCACATATAGGCCAGTCCAGGTAAGGATGACAGATTTCCTTCCCCAAAGGGCACTAGTGAACCAGATGTGCTTTTACAACAATTGACAATGGTTTCATGGTCATCTTTGGACTTTTAATTCCAGATTTATTTTTATTGAATCTGCTGTGGCGGGATTTGAACCCGTGTCCCCAGAGCATTACCCTGGGTCTCTGGATTACTAGTCCAGCAATAATACCACTACTCCATCACCTCCCCTGCCTTTGCAGGCCACACCCTTTTTTGTATTCTGAAAACGAGATAAAGATGTACTGATCTCAGCAGCAAGAAGCCCAGTGACACTTTTGTGATTTTAAAAGTTAAAAGTAAAGGGTTTATTCACATGAATAAAAGAAAGCTTAAGCACACAAGATTGCAGTTATACAGTTAAACTTAGTCTTACAAAACATTCCCCCAAAAAGACTCTCTACTTGGTCAGACCCATAAGTAAACACCTTCCAGGCAACACTCCCTTATAGATGTTTAACTATAAAAATCCAGTAATGTTACCCAAGGCAAACTGCTGTGGCTTCAATAAAGACGTACCTTATGACCTCTAACCCTCTTCCATTCTGCTGCGGAATCCAAACTTCAGAATAAAACTGCTTTTTGCAGCCCAAGACTTTGCTGACTTGACAGGATAACTGATTCAAACCTGCTTCTTCTCCCAGCCCAGAGCTACCAGCTCTAGCAGCTCCCAGCTCAGCTCAAGCTCAACAACTCAGCTCTAGCTCAACAGCTACAGTAACTTTAAAATACCATTTTTCCCCCTTTCATCTCAGGTTCCATTGTTCTCACACCTCTTTGAAACTCATGTCCTTCCAAATATAAAATCCTCCAAGTCTCCATTTTGTCTTTGCTTTCGGGTCAATAAAATATCACATCCCCACTTCTGTTTACCTATGGAACTCCTGCAAGATGCAAACATGTTTCTTGATACCTCTGACTTCCCTTTGATATTGAAACAAACTATCAACTTATCTAACAAAAATGCAAATGTTAGATCCAACCAATTTACTTGTACCTCAAACCTAACACCCATATCATTTTCACGTTTTAAATCCCCCAGACAACCTGCCTCCTATTAATCTCTGCACACTTTAATTAAATTGTACACAGCCACACACAGACACACACAGCCTTCATCACAGAATAACATAATATTCCCCTAAAATATTTTTTTAAAAATCCATTCTCACAATTATGCAGAGTCAACATAGTTTTCTGAAAAGGAAATGATGTTTGACAAATCTGTAACTAGCAAGGTAGATGAGAGGGAAACAGTGGGCATAATATATTTGGATTTTCAAAATGCATTAGATAAAGTGCCACAAGAGATAATTACACATGATTAGGGCTCGTGGGATTGGGGGTAATATATTAGTGTGGATTAAGAATTTGTTAACATATAGCAAACAGAGAAAAGAAATAAATGGGTTAATTTTCAGGATGGCAAGGTGTAACTAGTGGAGTCTAGTGCTTGGACCTCAGCTATTTGTAATCTATATCAATGACTTAAATGAAGGGGCCGTCTGTAATGCATCCAAGTTTGTTGACAATTGTATTCTACATCTCCCCCCAAGCCTCTGATTCTCCCCATTATACTACATCTCCTCCCCAAGTCTCTGACTTCCATTTCTTTTCATGGGGACAACCACTGTGTCGATTTCACTAGTCTACCTGACCGGATCCCCTGCTCCTTTGGAGGATGTTGGGAATTTGATCCTCTGTGTGATCTCTCAGGCACTGCTGGGCAGAAAGAGAAATTTCAGATGACTCCAGTTCACCGGTTTGATAGGCATCTGGATTGGTAGATGAACACAGCATCTCTGGTCTGTTTGATTGAGTAGATGACTGCTTCAACTCTGTAGAAGGTTGCTTTTATGTGGCAACTAATACACATCTTTTACATCTCATTGTACCATTATCTCTTTAGATGAGGCAGGACCATGGATGTGATGTCTATTCAACCACTTGGCCATAGCAAGCTTGGTCTCTGATCCAAACTGGCTCTTCTGTTTGAAGGTCTGGTAGAGTGCATGCTTTATGAGGTTTGCCATAGTTCACATTGGGCTGAAATAATATTTGTCCTCATTCTCCCTTACCTCGTCCAAGTCATCAGCTTGTACATGCGCCATGAGTGTATGTGGGAGAGTAGGAAGTTGAGTTCTCAGTCTGCTTCCCATTAGGAGTTCAAAAGGTGCGAAACCATTTTGCAGTGGAGTTGGACGATAGCTCAGAAGTGTAAGTTGGATGTCATCATTCTTTTTAGCAATGCTTTCACTGTACACACTCCTCTTTCAGTTTCACCATTGACTTGAGGGTATCTTGGTGAGCTGGTAGTATGGACAAATCTATATGATATCAAGAACTCTTTAAAGTATTTATTGGCAAACTGTGGTCCATTGTCTGAGATACGATGTCTGGGATTCCACGTGTTGCAAAAATCTCCTTCAACAATGTAATCACTGTTTCAGAAGTGTGACCCAGCAGTTGCTTGTCTTCTATTCATCTTGAATATTATCTTCTCCGAACAAGAACATTTTAGCTGTGTTCAAGAGGCCCATTCCAAGATGTTGGCATGGTCTTGACAGAAAGGAAGATGCCAGCAACAATTATATTGTTTCCTGACAATGAATACCACAAGTAATAAAGTTTGATATCTCTTTCAACAACTTTGAGAGTCCTGGCCACCAAACAGAATACCTTGCTCTGGCTTAACATTTTGTGATGTCCAAATACCCTTGGTGCATTTGTTGCAGTATGTAAAGTCTCTGACCTCTCAGAATCACCAATCTCTGGGCATAGAAGAATAATTCATTAACTACACTGAGGTATCCTCTCTGTTCTGAGTGCTGTCCGAGATTATGTGGCATGTATGCTGGCTATCCTTTGATGCAGTACTCTCTTCATCAAATCTCTGAGCATTTCTGATTTTCATTTAGTTGCTGAGTTGTTGCTGGTAGAGTTGTGGTTGCTGCCAATGCAAAGGTTACTATCTCTTCTTTGCTATTGGGACTCATTGCCATGAGTCTGTTTTCTTTGATTTCTGACCATTTTACACATTCTGAGATATGAATCAACAGGAGATGAATTTTAGATGCCTGTTGATATGTGGTAATCAGTCTTTTGTCTCTGCAACCACAGAAGATTAAAGTTCAGTCTTTTGCATCTTTCCTATTTCCCTTTTAAGTGTCTCTGCTTGAAGAAGATCATGACACCTTTTCAGGTGCGACATTCCATGTTCTCTCAGGGCAAGTCTGTCAGCATAAGCCACCTAGGAATTTTGCAGAAATTAGTCACTTTACATTATCAGCCATCTTTTGCTCATTGTCCTTGCTCGTATTTCTTTAAAAACACACATGTCTTCCTTAAGAAGTGCAATATGCCCATAAGTAATTTGTGGCACTAATCAGCTTTTCGTGACACAATGACATATCTGTCAGAAAACAGGATGAATAGTAAATTGGTCTATGCTTTCCATCCGTCTGTTTCTGAAGGAGTACTGTTCCTGTAGAAGCAAGAAAGTGGGTAGTTCTGGGTCATGGTGAGCTAAAATATCAGGTGATGTCAGCATCTCTTTGATTTTCTCAAAAGTCCTCTGTTGTGCTTCCTTCCAGCACCATGCATTGTCTTATCATAACAGCTGACAAAATGGCTCATTGTCAACAGTTAGGTTGGCCAGGAACTTTCTGACTTGATTTACCATATCCATGAATCTTCAGAGCTCAGTCACGTTCCAAGGAGCTGAAAATTCCTTGATTGCTCTTGTCTTCTGTGAATCAACTCTGGCACTGGATGCATCCACAATATGCCCAAGGATGTTGACAGTCGGCTGTGAGAATTCACAGTTGTTATTGAGTCTAAGTCCTGCTCCCTCTATACATTGTAGCACAGCTTGCACTCTAGTGTCATGTTCAGTCTGATTGGACCCATGGACATCATCCATTTGAAGTACAACTACAGTCCTAGGCGACAGTAACTTTTTTATTTGAATGGTGTTTCTTGAAAATAAACATAATTTGTTTCAAGTACCGTTCAGATAATCTCTGAGTCAGAAGATTGTGGTTTAAAGCACCACGATGCAATTCGGCACATTATCCAGTTGCTAATTCAGTCCTGTAGTGAGGGAATTCTGCATTCGTGGAAGTGCCATCTTTTGGATGACATGTTAAATCTAAGACACTATTTCCTTTAATATAAAAATCCCATCAAAGAAAAGCAGGGAATTATAATGTACTGGAATCTTGTATGCACATTGGCTGCTGCATTTGCTCTCATAACAACAGTCATCAAACTTCGGCAAATAACTTATTTAACGTAAAGCACTTTGGAATATCCTGAGGATGTGAGTACTATATAAATGCCATTTATTTTGCTTTAACCCCATGTGTTTCAATTCTTGTTACAGTTGGTGATCATAAATATCCTCTGTACTGCAAGTTTGATCAAGAACTGTAGATGCCTGGTAATGGGTCAACTGGCAAGTGGGAATCTAGGGATGGGAGAAAATGTTCTTTGGGGGTCTTTTATCTTTGCATCAGAAGAACCTTGTGAATGAAAACTGCAAAATGAGTGTTAATGTGAAGTTATTTCTGTTTTTGGCTTACATTACCTTTTGAATTTAATTCTCCAGTCACTCACCTGTGTTGAGAATGAACATCTAGATATATGATCTACTTAGTATTAAATCTGCAGCCATGGTAATCTGTATTTGTAGTAATTGAAAGGTACATATTATGTCAAACTGGGCATTGTACAATATAATGTTTACATTCAAGTGCTGTATACTAAGTCCCTAATATCAAAATGGTTTCTTGGGGAACATGACAGATAGCATCACATCTAATGAGTTAGATGTAATGGGCCTGAGCATATTCTGTACACTACAGATACAAATTTGTGGAAGTTGGGTAGTAGGGTTGCCAACACTCCAGGATTGGCCTGGAATCTCCAGAATTGAAGATCAGTCCCCAGAACACAGCTCTGTGCAACCCTGGAGAAAAATCATTGGCCAAAAAAAATTTTTTTGGTCATTTTCTTTGAAAATGTATTTTTACCAGATATATAAATATTGAAAATGGGTGGGGGGGGGAAGCTGCTTGGCTGATAGTCAAGCATCATCCAACTGGGTAATGAGTCTATTTGCTTTCAAATTGGCACAGAATTCACAACATCACAAGGATGGATATGCTGGCCGACTATGGATAGAGCAGGGGGGAGAGTCATGTGAAGAAACTTCCAGGAAAACATTTAATCACAGTTGGCAAATCTATGGGAAGTAGAACTTTCTTACAGAGAGGGTGGGTAGAATTTAATGGTCGCAGTAGTGGGCCCGTGCACCGACTGGAGAGACCCCACTGCGGCCATTTCCGGGTGCCCTGCCAGGATAAAGTCCCAGTTAGACAGCCCGCTGGCTGCCATTGGGGTTCCCAGTTCCACCAGGGGCAATTTTCTTTATTTCACACTTTAATCATAACTACACATTATTTATAGTGCTATGGTCTCTCTTGCTCTGTTCATAAAATGTTAAGATTCCAATTAATCATAGTGTCACAATACTGATTGTGCAATTCATTGAGGAAATGTCCAATGCTGAACCATAATAATTTGGGTAGGGGATGACTCCTCCTAAATTATGCAATTCTCATATTAGTTTTCTGGCCTTTGATCCCATTTTCTGACCACACTGCAGGTATAAAGACTGGCACACTTATAGCCGATTTGCTGCTGTACTCAAAAAGAATAATCTGACCTAAAGGTAAATGAGATGCAAATCTATCCAATGACCCTGAAACACAAGTGTCTCTTCCATTTAAAAGTTATTGAATATTTATTCCTTCCTAATCCCAAAAAATGCATTTCAGCAAGGTACTTTGTTTATTTACATCTTTTTCAAAGCTACTTCTTTTAAATATAAATAGTCATTTTTGTGTAAACATTTCTGCATTAGATAGTTCTTTCAAGATTGTCTCTATTTATTACTAAATTTATTTTATGTAACAAATGGTTAATTACAAAAAAATTTTGGAAATAAGCCTTATAATAAAGCCTGGAGATTTTGTGTTTACTTTGAAATTTATTATGCTCTTGCCTCTTAATTTTTCATTCTCTTAGGCTTCATGTGAGAAATAATTGATGTAGCAGCACGTGAAGAAATCTTAAATTATGACATTTTAAGCAGTATATTGTGTGTGTATATATGTTTTAAAAACAATATTATACGCATTATTCAATTGCTGCATAATTAACCGGCTCTGCAGATCCAAATACAGATCCATATCATTTTTTCCTCACAATTTTCAAAAATATTTTAAAATGAGTTTTGACTTGGCTCTTCAATTGTAAAATCCTAGTTCTTAATTTCTAATTAATTTCTAATAATCCAGATTTTCTTAAGTATAAAAAGCAACATGGACCATATTATTAGCATGCTTCATGCATTATGAGCTCATTAGCTATAACTGTTTAAATTCAGAATGCTGCCCAATTTCCTGACTTATTAAAAATGGAGGTCATCTTAAATCCATGAATGTTAGTATCCAAAATGTTTTTGGCAGTATTTATTCCTGTTATATTCTCTTTGATGGCAAGTAGCACCTTTAGTTCAAACTGATTCCATTTGGCCAACCGATCCAATTATTGTGTAAAAATCAGGCAAAATATTTTGATGATTCAGACTGAGCAACCAGAATATATTGCTGTAAGTACAAATTAGCCAGCAAAAATGGGTGGTTCTAGAAATCAGGAAATATTAATGCAACTTTTCCAACTGCCACAAGCAATAAAACTACAAATTCTGTAAATCCAAAAGCAAAATAAACGCAGAAAATATAAACCTGTCAATTAGTGAATCAATAACTAGAGGGCATATATTTAAAAGCATCATCGAACAACAAACAGGCAACATTTGGTTTAGCAGAGTGATATATAATTTCTTACCAAAAAACAGTGGCCAAAGCAGAATCCATAATGGTACTTTTAAAAAGGGAAGTGAATAAATATTTGAAAAAGAAAAAATGTAGAAAAATATGTGGCATGAGTGCAGGAATTGGACTAGCAGACATGCCAATTCTCACGAATTGATATCGAGAGATACATTTTCTCTGTGAAGTGAAGCTTCTCTCGTGATCTCATGACAGGCTCCAAAATCTCAGGATTTTGCTGTGTGCTGTTACTGAAAGGTTACAGGTGAGCTTGGCCTTGGAACAGAAAGCTGGTGGCAGCAACACACACATGAACATACAAAATAGGAGCAGAACCAGGCTATTCGGCCCCTCGAGCCTGCTCTGCCATTCAGTAAGATCATGGCTGATTTATTTGTGTTTTGAGTTCCACATTCCCATCTACCCCTGATAACCTTTGATTCCCTTGCCTAACAAGAATCTATCTCACCCAGCCTTAAAAATATTCAATGATTTCCACTGCCTTCTGAGGCAGAGAGTTCCAAAGTTACAGAACCCTCTGGAGAAAAATTTCTCCTCATCTCTGTCCTAAAGGGCAATGCCTGATTTCAAAACAGCTCCCCCTAGTACTGGACTCACATGTAAAAGGAAACATTTTTCCCACATCCACCTTGTCAAAACCATTCAGAATCTTATATACTTCGATCAAGTTACCCTTCACTCTTCTAAACTCCAGTGGAAACAAGCCCAGTCTGTCCAACTCAAGAAAGATTGAGTAAAATGGAGGCCTTGGGAAGAGACAGAGAACACTGACCAGTAGCTGCTGCCAATGATGTGAGAGACCTTGGCCATGGCAGTGATTCTTGAAGCTTGTGGGGAGAGGTGCATGTCTTGGCCTAAAGTAGCAAGCTATTAACAGATTATTCCATTCTCCAGGGCAAGATGGCCCTGGGAGTCTGTTTTGGTATCTGTGCTCCATTTGCTGGGTTTAGCCAAGCAAGGCGAGGGTCCCTAATTGACCTCATTATCCAGTGAACTATGGAGAAGAAAGGTCAGAGTTTGTGCTCTTGAGTTGCTGTCTAGTGACCTCTATTGTGAAATAAACAAAGGCATGGGTTTGTGTGTGTGCATGTATGTTCATGTGTGAAAATTGGGTGGAAAAAAGAACCTCTGATGCTCTTTGTGGTTGAATAGCTGGCTGAAAGGCAACTTGGATCAGATACCAGTTAAGCTGTTACCCCAGCAAGAGATCATGCCTAAAGTTTGGGTTGGAGCAGGAAAAAGGCAGTTAGATAAATACTCAAATGGGGAAAAAATACATGTTATCGGGAAAAAGGAGGGGAGTACGACCAAATGGATAACTTTGCTAAAGAGCTGGCAAATGCACAATGGCCTGAATGGCCTCCTTCTGTGCTGTATCATTCTACTACGCTGGGAGGGAAGATCCTTCTTTAACATGTGCTGGAGTAACAGATAGGAGTTTTAAAAAGATTTTTGTCAAACATTTTCAGATGCAGTAATGCAGTTTTTGTAAAGAGCTCTGATCTCAGATTAACTAGGGCATTAATGACTTTTATAAACCAAATGTTGACTTATATTGGTATATGTTTGAAAAAATTGCATCTCATGATTTTTATATCAAATTTCTTGATATAAAAGTTGGTTTCTTGATTTATGAGATGGTGGGATTAGCATAACAGGACTAATTAAAATAGATTTTCCAAGAGTAGGTAGAGGCATGATGGGCAGAATGACTTCCATCTGTGCTGTAATATTCTTTGATTATATGAAAAATTAAAGATTTGCATTCATATAGTGCCTTTCATGACATCCCAAAATCCTTTACAGCTACTGAAGTACTTTTGAAGTGTAGTCACTATTGTAATTTAAGAAATGTCACAGCCAATTTGCACACAGCAAGCTCCCACAAACACTAATGTGATAATGACCAGATAATCTATTTTTGTTATGTTGACTGAGTGATTAATATTGGCTAGGATACCAGGGATAACACCCTTGCACTTCTTCAAAATAATGCCATGCCTTTTTTCACATTCACACAAGAAAATAGACAGATCTTCTTTAATGTCTCATTGGAAAGATATGGCATCTCCAGGAATGCAGCACTCCCTCAATACCACACTGGAGTCAAACGTCAATTTGATTTTTTTGCTCAATTCTTGGACTGGGATAAAAAGTACAACCCTCCATCTTAGATTCGAGAATGCTACCATCCACAGCTGACATCTAAATAGGAAAGGAACAGTTTCTGTCTTGACTTGTACCAATATGTCAAAATTAAGTTAAAAGCAAAATACTGCGGGTGCTGAAAATCTGAAACAAAAACAGAAAATACTGGAAAAACAGAGCTAAAGTTTCAAGTCCAGATGACACTGAAGAAGAGTCATACGGACTCGAAACATTAACTTTTTATTCTCTCCACAGATACTGTTCGACCTGCTGAGTTTTTCCAGCATTCTCTGTTTTTATGTCAAAATTAAGTTACTGATTATTGACAAGGCAAGGGAAGTGTTGGTGTTTTTTTTATCATACACCAGCACATTTTCACATTTTTCATTGCTGGTGGGGCCACCTCTAAAAAAAGGTTTGGTATAGCAGCAGCTCACCATGCACATTGTAAATTGTCTCAGTTACACTGTGTATGGGCAAGAGCAAGAAGCCACAGTGCAAAACAACTTCTCTTGTTTAGGTCACTATTTATCACTAGTTGGTGAGTGGATGCACTGTAGCAACACCAGGGGTCCTTTGACAGCACCTTCCAAACCTGCAATCTCTACCAACTAAAAGGACAAAGACAGCAGATGCATGGGAACATCACCACCTGCAGCTCCCCTCCAAGCCACACACCATCCTGACTTGGAACTATATGGCTGTCCCTTCACTGTCAAAATCCTGGAACTCCCTAACAACATTGTGGATATACCTACACATTAACTGCAGCGGTTCACTGCCAGCTTCTCAAGGGCAATTAGGGATGAGCAATAAATGCTGGCCTAGGCTCTGACACCCACATTTGTGAAACAATAAATAAAAAAAACCTCGGCCGCATTTTGCAAATTGCAAGGGGGGTCTGAGCTCAGCAAGCTGCTGCAGAGTTGGCTTCATTGGCTGCGGATTTGCAGTGGGCAACATTTGAGCTGTCAATCAAAGGTGGCCCGGTATGCGCATGCGTGCCTCTGTCCGGGCGGAGAGGCGGTTTTTGATGGCGGCTCACGCCTAAGTAGTCACTCTCTCTGTCAGCATTGCGCCTGGTTTGTTTATTTATTTTTGTTAATCATGTCTGCCAGCCCGGCTTTTTTGATGCGGCTTATGGCCTCGACCTTCTCCATTGCCGAGAAGGCGCAGACCATAGTTCACCAGGTGATGAGTGGAGGGGACCTGGGAGTGGTGGAGAAGGTAAGTTGGTGAACAGGCCCGGGCTGTACAAACCGTCTTCATTTAAACTTTTCTTAAAGCCGCCGTGGAGGGAAGAAGTGTATTTTGTTGTCACCTGCTGTTGATCGATGAGGTACAAATTTCGCCAGCAACTTACATTCGAAATTGGAAGAAGTGGAGTTGTATTTTGCGTTTTTCTTCATTTTTTTTTTCTGTAACACTCTTGTACAGTCGCTTTCTTAAATTCTGCCTAACATTCACATTTGCTTACTGTTGAATTCAACAGATGTTAAAAGTACGTCTGCAACCGGAATCAGGAGTGTTGTTAAGTCCTTGTCTCCTGGTTTACAAGTCTCCCTTCATTTAAAATAGAGCAACAATATTCAATATGCAGCCTTTCAGGTGTGTGTTTTTCACAATGTTATCCGTATAAACTCTTGGTCCTTGACAGGCGAGTGACAAGAGTTGAAACGGTAGTGTTAATTATTGACGAATTACAACTGATCCATATTGATTTGACGCATCTTGATTTTAAAAAGTGACTTTACAGGATAAAAAAGTCACTTGTGTCCTTTTTACCAAGCTGAACATTTTACTTACATTTGGTTTTATGTTGCACCCTTGAAACAACTGACAGATTGCGATCATTGATTTGTTAAATGGCAAAGATTGTATGCATTTTTGTACAGTACAACATTACTGTAAGTATGCTACTGTAGTCACCTAGTGTTTTGCTCTCTCATAATGGGTAAGATTTTGAATAATCATATCATGGGTGTGCACAATAAGTCCTTATTTAATGTTGCCATTATGGAGATGTGACTGCAAGATGGCAAGGGTTGGGTTCTGAATATTGAGGGGTTTGTGACCTTCAAGAAGAATAGGAAGCTAGCTAAAGCTAGAAGGGTAGCACTGTTAATCAAGGGATGCCATTTGTGTTATTGTTAAAATGACCTTGGTTCAGGAGGTCAGGATGTAGAACCGGTTTGGGTGAAGATGAGGACTAGTGAGGGAAGGAAGTCACTGATGGGACTGATCTACAGGTCCCCTAACAGTAAGCACAAATGTAGGGCAAAGTTGACAAAAATAAATACGAGGTGCTTGTTATAAAGAGATTGCAATAATCATAGGTGATTTTAACCTACATATAAACTGGAAAAATCAGATTGGCAGTTGTAGCCTGGATGAGGAGTTCATAAATGTTTTTGAGAGAATTTCTTAGAGCAGCATGCTCTGGAACCAACTAGACAGCAGATTATATTAGACTTGGTGTTTTTTAATGTGACAGGATTAATTAATGACCTCAGGGTAAAGGTACCCCTATGTAGCAGCAACCACAATATGATTTAATTTTATATCCAGTTTGAAAGGGAGAAGAGTGGGTCTAAGGCTAATATTTTAAGCTTAAATAAGGGCAACTTTGTGGGCATGAAAGCTGAGTTAGCTGAAGTGAACTGGGATACTAGGCTAAGGGATTGATCAATAGAGAAGCACCGGCACACATTTAAAAGGATTTTTCAGAATAAGTATTATCCTACTATAAAGAAAAATTCTAAGGGGAGGACCCACCATCCGTGATTAACTTAAGAAGTTAGGGAAAGCATCAAACTTAAGGAAAAAGCATATAACTCAGCAAAGATGAGTGGCAGGTCAGAAGATTGGTCTGAATATAAAGAACAGCAGAAAATGACTAAAAGGTTAATCAGAGAAGAAAATTAGAGTATGAGAGGAAGCTAGCTAGAAATATAAATGGATAGCAAGAGTTTTTACAGGTATTTGAAAAGAGTGAGTAAAGTGAGTGGTCCTCTGGAGAGTGAGAATGGGGAGTTAATAGTAGATAATAAGGAAATGGAGAATGAAATGAACAAATATTTTGCTTGTCTTCACTGTAGAGGATATAAGAACATTCCAGTAATAGCTATAAATCAGGAGGGAAGAGAGGAACTTGGTGAAATTACAATCACAAGGGAAGCAGTACTGAGCAAACTGATGGAGCTGCGGGCTAACAAGTCTCCATGTCCAGATGGACTTTATCCTCTGGTCTTAAAAGAGGCAATAGGTGTTAATTTTCCAAAATTCTCTAGATTCTGGAAAGGTCCTATCAGACTGGAAAGTAGCAAATATAACCCCTCATCAGGAAGAGAGGGAGGCAGAAAGCAGGAAACTATAGGCCTCTTAGCTTGACATCTGTTGTGGGGAAGGTGTTAGGGATAATGATTAAAGAAGTCATAGCTGGGCACTTAGAAAAGCACAAGGTAATCGGGAAGAGTCAGCATGGTTTTGTGAAAGGGGATTCATGTTTAACCAATTTATTAAAGTTCTTTGAAGGAGTAATATGTGCTTTGGATGGGGGGAACCTGTAGATGTACTGTACTTGGATTTCCAGAGGGCATTTGATAAGGTGCCACATCAAAGGTTATTGTGGAAAATAAAAACTCATGGCATAGGGGGTAATCCTGGATAGAGGATTGGCTGGCTGGCAGAAAGCAGAGTATGCATAAATGGGTCTTTGTCTGTTTGGCAGGATGTGACTAGTGGAGTACTGCTGGGGTCTGTGCTTGGGCCTCAACTTCTTACAATTTAATTCAATGACTTAGATGAGGGGAGTGAAGACATGGTAGCTAAATTTGCAGATGACACAAGGATAGCTAGGAAAGTATGTTGTGAAGAAGACATAAGGAGTTTGCAGATGGGTATAGATAAGTTGAGTGAGTGGACAAAAGCCTGGTGGGTGGAATATAATGTGGGAAAATGTGAAGTTGTTCACTTTGGCAGGAAGAATAAAAACACAGTATTACTTAAACAGAACAACTGCAGAATTCAGAGGTGCAGAGGGATCTCGGTTTTCTTGTGCATGAGTCACAAAAAGTTAGTAAGCAGGTACAGCATGTAATCAAGAAGGCTAGTGGAATCCTATCCTTTATTACAAAAGGAATTGAACATAAAAATAAGGATGTTATGCTTCAGTTATGCAGGACATTAGTGACACCGCACCTTTAATACTGTTTGCAGTTTTGGTCTCCTTATTTAAAGAAGGATGTAAATGTGTGGAGGCAGTTCAGAGGGGGTTTACAAGATTGATAGCTGGAATGAGCAGGCTGTCTTATGAGGATAGGTTGGACAGGCTGGGCTTGTTTCCACTGGAGTTTAGAAGAGTGAGGGGTGACTTGACTGAAGTATATAAGATCCTAAATGGTCTTGACAAGGTGGAAGTGGAAATAATATTTCATCTTGTGGGTCAGTCTCGAACTCGGGGGCACTGTTTTAAAATTAGGGGTTGCCCTTTATAGGACAGAGATGAGAAATTTTTCTCTGAGGGTTGTGCAACTTTGGAACTCTGCCTCAGAAGGCAGTGGAAATGGGATCACTGAATATTTTTAAGGCAGAGGTAGATAGATTCTTTTTAGACAAGGGAATCAAAGGGTATCGGGGGTAGATGGGAATGTGGAATTTGAAACACAAACAGATCAGCCATGATCTTACTGAATGGCGGAGCAGGCTCGAGGGGCCAAATGGCTGACTTCTGCCTCTATTTTATATTTTGCTCCTTTTAAAGTTGTTTCGTTTTACCGTCGTGCAGCTCATGGGGGCATTATTCTTGTTTAGCGTTACAACATTAGTTTTCATCATTTTTCATCAGTCTGGAGTAGGACCGCTTGACCTGATTGCCAGCATTTTGGAGTGGCCTCTTCCACTCCCTGACTCTTTGTCTTGATGCTGACCCTCTGACTTGCAGCTTCTCTGCCTCCCTAGCCTACCCTTTTGCTACTGATCCTCCAAATTGTGGCCTCTGCCGCTGCCTGACTCACCCTCTTGCTAAACTTCCTGCTCCCTGACTCTCCTACTTGCCGCTTCCCTCTCCTGAACCTGCGTGCCCGTTCAAGGAAAGTCCTAGGTCCAGGTCCAGATCAGATCTAAAGCCTTAGCTCAGGGCTTGTGAAAGTGAGGGTCCTGATAGTGCAGAAGTGCTGAGCAGGTGCTATTATAATCACAGAATCTCACAGTGCAGAAGAGGCCCTTCGGCCCATCAAGTCTGCACCGACACATGAGAAATAGTGGTGGGGAAAGTTACCATATATCTTTTTAAAAAATTTATTTTACAAGTTATTTTGTTTACCAATGTGCAATTTAGCAATGCATAGTATTTCAATTTACAGGGTATAATGTTTAATGATTTTTTTCTGATGAGGCAGGCCCTATAGAACCTAACTACAGCTTTTATATTGATTTTAATGGGAAAATGTAATTTGCTTAAAGTTGTTTCACTTAAATTTGTATTTTTCAGGACCCCAACTACAACTTTATGAAAACTTACTGTAATTGCCTTGGTCTGGGGGAAGTGCCTTTATTTTTGAATTATGTTTTGTTTTTCTGAAGGCATTGACTCAAAATAAGATACAGTCCCATAGGCACTGATCTGCCAAGAGGCCATTCTAGATGGGCCTGAATTGTGGGTGGAGGCAGATTGGTAAATGGAGGACATAACAGAGAAGCCCAGTCTTCCTGCCTGATGTCCACAGACCTTTCCTGCAATGGGTGCTGAGTCCAATTGTAGCTCCTGAAATGCTGCCTTCACTGAGATCAGCTAACTTGACGCAAGGAAAGGAATCAAACCTGGGACCTTCTGCTTGTAAGATTATTTTTAAGATGTTTTGCAGTTGTCTACCTTTTGGAGGCATCCACTGTATAACACAGCTTGCCAGTGTTACAATTATGATGTAAATACACACCGAGAATGTATTTTATTGGATAACCTCTTAAATTCATAAGAATTCATAAACCATTGCATAAGCTATTCAGCAGCAAGGTATGGAATTGCAAAATGATTGCATAATTTCAGTTCATTGGATTGATTTTTTTTTGAAAATGCTGTATAAATGTAGCAGCTGAGGTTATTTCAAAATTGTCACACTGTGTCAATTTGGCAAATCGTTTTCCAGCTGAACGAATTAGAGTATTTTAAAAGTCTTATTTTTCTTTTGTAACAATATGCATGTCTGGTACTTGCCGTCCTATTTGTAGGTGAAAATGCACCCTAAAATGAACAACACTCATTTTGCAGAACAATTAATTGGGCAAAATTCTACATCTGATTTTCATATCCGAATATAATTCCTACCTAGAGAGACTTGACAGTTTGGCAGTTTTCTGCTGGTAATCTCGGAATTTTTGGAAAATTGATACACATTAGAAGATTGTCAATAGTCACTTGATGAATATGAAGTTTTCTGACTGAGACAGACTTCAAATCTTGGTCCACAGAGCCACATAGTGGCCAGAGCTTGCAACAGCATCATAACAGCTCCTATAACAAAATTGAACAGGAAATATTGATATGGCAATTTAATTCATGAATATTGACACAAAACTGTGAACAAAAACCATAACAGAAGTATATTCCCTACCAACATTCTTAATATAATTATTTTCTAATGTGTTGTACACACAAATTGAAGCTCCTTGCAATTTTGAACACCTATTATTAAAGCTTTCCTTTAAACATCTTTGCTCCAAACATCTTCCCTACTCTCTCAACATAACTGAAGTCCTTCGAGCAGAATTTTGGTAAATCTCCTCTGCACCCTGTCAAGGCCTTGACATCTTTCCTTATGTGTGGCACCCAGCAATGGACACACTGCCCTAGCTGAGTCCTCACTAATGATTTTTAAAGGCTTTGACAGAGTAAATAAGGAGAAACTCTTCTCCACTTACAGGTAACCAGGTCACAGATCTGAGATAATTGGCAAAAGAATTAGGGGGGAGATGAAGGTGATTGAAGGGGATCCAATATGAACTTTCAAAACAGAATTGGATATATGCTTGAAAAGGAAAAGCTACAGGCTATGGGGAAAGAGCAGGGGAGTGGGATTAATTGAACAAATGCTGGCACAGGCATGAAGGGCTGAATGGCCTCCTACTGTGTTGCATGATTCTGTGGTAACTGGCAGTGGATCAGAAAATAATAGAGGCTAGATTAACTTCATTTTAAATTTATTTGTCATTTCTATCCTGGATTCTTTGACAGTTCCACACATCACTAATATCGATTTTGAAAAACAATAATTGCACCTGACAGTTTGCAGTTTGTTATTGAATAAGTTCATGCTGAATAATGTAGATTTTTTGGGTTATCAAATTATCTTGGATGGTAAAATATAGAAGAATTACATCTCACCACCCCTCCCCACAACCCCACCCCGTACTCATGCTTCTTTGCTGCTCCAAGCTTGTTTGTGAAATGTCTGCCACAAAAACGATGTTCCGTTATGTAGCCACGTACAATTCAAAAATGTCTGCGAACTGTTGAATCTGTTGGATACGCAGTACAATTCCATCAGTGTTCTTCCTGTGCTAGTTAGTAAAATGACCTGGTGCTGAGGGCCCCTAGAATTGGATCATCTAACAATGTATGATCATGCAGGTTATTATATATAATATAAACCATGTGCCGTATTCTGTATATTATACTTGGACTTTGTAGTGAACACAAAAAGGGCAGACATTTGACTTTGTTTTACTTTCTTCATATTTCCACATAGACTGGAGCCAATGATCTACAAACAAAAGCAGATCGATTGGTGCAGCTAAGCATCTGTTCATCACTAGCACGTAAATTCCCCAAACTAACTATAATTGGGGAGGAGGTAAGGGCATTGCCACACGGTTAAATGTTTAATTCAATTTACCTGTTCCATAGGTTTTCTTTCTGCCCAGTTTCCTGTGCCATTTTTTGATGAGTTTTGGAAGAAATATTATTTTTCTGAGAACTTCTGGCATATTAATTGCCTTTCATTTGAATAATATTTCTTAATGGAGTGAGACATACGGCCCCTCATGCTTTGTCATTCAGTAACATCATGGCTGATCCTATCTTAGCCTCAAATCCACTTTCCTGTCTGTTCCCCATAACCCTTGATCCCCTATAATTTAAAGGTCCTGTGTAACTCAGCCTTCAATATAGTCAATGACCCAGCCTTCATAGCTGTATGGGGTATAGAAATCCAAACGTTCACTACCCACTGAGAGAAGAAATTCCTCCTCCATCTCAAATAGACAGTCCTTATTTTGAAACGATGCCCCCTAGCTCTACATTCCCCTAAGAGGAGAAATATCCTTTCAGCATTGACCTTATCAAGTCCCCTCAGAATCTTATATGTTTCAATAAGATCACCTCTCATTCTTCTAAACTCCAAAGAGTAAAGGCCCAACCTGTCAACTTCTCTTCATAAGACACCACCATCATCCCAGAAAGCAACCTAGTGAACCTTCTCTGAACTGATTCCGGTGCAAGTATATCCCTCCCTAAATAAAGAGACCAAAATTATAGTACTCTAGGTGTGGTTTCACCAACACCATGTTACAGAATCACAGAATTGTTATGGCGCAGATGGAAGCCATTTGGCCCATCTTGTCTGCACCTGCTCTCCAAATTAGCAACTCCCCTATTTCCATTTTCCAGCCTTCTCTCCATAACCCTGCATATTCTTTCTTTTCAAATAACAGTCTAATTCCCTTTTGAATGATCCAGTTGGACAGACCACCACCACACTCACGGGCAAAGCACTCCAGACCATAAACACTCACTGTATGAAAAAGTTTTCCTCATCATTATTGCTTTTACAAATTACTTTGCGTCCAGTTCTGGCACAGACTTAATGTTGCAGCTGAGGCTGAACTAGCGACTTACACAAGTTCAACATAATCTCCTTGCTCTTGTACTCTATGTCCCTATTAATAAAGCCCAGGATACTGTATGATTTATTTACCATGCTCTCAACCTGTCCTGCCATCTTCAATGACTTGTGCACGTATACACTCAAGTCTCTCTGCCCCTGCACCCCCCTCAGAGTTGCAGCCCCTATTTTGTACTGTTGCTCCATACACTTTCTATCAAAATGAATCACTCCACATTTCTCTGCATTGAACTTTTGTCTGCCACCTGAACACCCATTCCACCAACTTGTCTATGTCCTTTTGAAGTTCTACACTATCTTCCTCAAAGTTCACAATGCATTTGAGCTTTGTATCATCTGCAAACTTTGAAATTGTGCCCTATATACGAAGATGTAGGTCATTAATATATATCAGGAAATGCAAGGGTCCCAACAGTACCCTTTGGGGAACTGTACTACAAATCTTTCACCAGCTTGAAAAGCATCCATTAACTACTACTCCCTGTTTCCTGTCACTCAGCAATTCTGTACCTGTGTTGCTGCTGTCCCTTTTATTGCATGAGCTATAACTTTGCTCACAAGTCTGTTGGGAGGCACTGTATCAAATGCTTTTTGGAAGTCCATGCACACCACATCAACAACATTGCCCTCATCAACCCTCTCTCTTTCCTCTTCAAAAAGCTCCAGCAAGTTAGTTAAATATGATTTTCCCTTAAGAAATCCATGCTGGTTTTCCTTAATTAACCCTAATTCGTCCATTAACTCTGTCCCAAATTATTGTTTCTAGAAGTTTCCTCAGCACTGAAGTTAAACTGACTGGCCTGTAGTCGCTGGGCTTATTCTTACACCCTTTTTTTGAACAATGTTTGCAATTCTCTAGTCCTCTGGCACCACTACTGAGTCTAAGGAAAACTGAAAAATTGGGGCCAGTGCCTCTGCAGTTTCCATTCTCACTTCTTGTGGTATCCTTGGGTGCATCTCATCCAGTCCTGGAGTCTCATTAACTTTGAGTACAGATAACCTATCCAATACCACCTTTTTTTCAATTTTAAACCCTTCTAGTGTCTGAATTACCTCCTCTTTTACCATGGCCCGGGTAGCAACTTCTTCCTTGGTGAAGACAGATGCAAAGTATTCATTTAATACCTCAGCTGTGCCTTCTTCCTCCATGTGTAAATTCCCTTTTTGGTCCCTCATCACCCCTACTCCTTTTACCACATTTTTACTATTTATATGCCTATAGAAAACTTTGGGATTCCCTTTTATGTTAGCTGTCAGTCTCTTTTCATACTCCCTCTTTTATTTGGTATTCACCTTCCCTCCAAGCCTTCTATATTCAGCCTGGTTTTCAATTGTAGTTTTTACTTGACATCTGTCATAAACACACTTTTTTTCTTCCTCATCTTAATTTCTTTCTCCCTTGTCATCCAGGGAGCTCTGAATTTGTTTGCCCTACCTTCCCTTTCAAGGCAATATACCTTGACTGTACCAGAATTATCTCTTCTTTGAAGTTATCCCATTGATCAGCTACCATTTTTCCTGCCAACCTTTGGCTCCAATTTATTTGGCCCAGACCTAATCTAATCCCATTGAAGTTGGCTTTCCTCCAGTTAATTTTTCTTACTCTGGATTGTTCTTTGTCTTTTTCCATAGTCAGCCTAAACCTTAAGGTACAATGATCCTAGACCCTAAATGTTCTCCTACTGATAGTCAATCTACTTGGCACACCTTATTTCCAATAACCAGGTCTAGCAATGCTTCCGAATTCCTCGTTGAACTGGAAACATACGACTGGTGAAAATTTTCCTGAATCTTTGTAGGAACTCTTGACCCTTTATGTCCTTTACACTAATACTACCTCAGTCTATATTTGGATGATTAAAGTCCCCCATTATAAGTGCTCTATAATTTTTGCACCGTCTCTGTAATTTCCTTGCAAATTTGTTCCTCTACAACCTTCTACTTGGTGACCTAGAGACTACAAGCAATGTGATTCATCTTTGTTGTTCCTTAGCTTTAGCCAAATAAATTCTGTCCTCAACCCTTCTGGGTCATCCTCTTTCTCCAGTGCTTCAATGCTCTCCTTAATTAATACCCCCACCCTCCCTCCTTTTCTTCCTTTCCACCTTGTATCCAGGAATATTTAACAACCAGCCCTGTCCTTCTTTGAGGCAGGTGTCTGTTATAGCCACAACACCATCTGTCCAAATGGCAATCGGCACCTTTAACTCATCAATTTTATTTACCACGTTCCGTACATTCACATACATGCACAGTAACCCTGATATAAACTCTGTTACTTTCTCCTTTACTCTGACTCCACCTATTAACTTTCTATTCTCAACTCTCGCACTATCTATCTTTCCTAATATTCTGTGCACGTTGGTATTCGTCTCCTGGTTCCCACAGCCCTGCAAAATTAGTTTAAAACCTCCCCAGCAGCACCAGCAAAATGCCCCGCAAGGAACCCTGTCCTGGCTGTGTTCAGGTGCAACCCTTCTGTACAGGTCTCTTCTTCCTCGGACCCAGTCCCAATGTAACAAGAACCTAAAGCCCTCCCTCCTGCACTATCTTTCACGCCACACATTCATCTGTCTTATCTTCCTATTTCTGTACTCACTCGCACATGGCAGTGGGAGTAATCCTGAGATTACTACTTTTGAGGTCCCGCTTGCTAAGTTTCTACTTAGCTCCCTAAATTCTGACTGCAGGACCACGTTCCTCTTTTTGCCAATGTCATTGATATCGATGTGGACCATGACTGCTGGCTGGCTGTTCGCCCTCTTTCCCCAGCCCCTCTCCACCAAGGGTGCTCTGCAGCCGCTCTGTGATACCCTTGACCCTGGTACCAGGAAGGCAACACCACCATCCTGGATCCACATCTCTGGCCAGAGAAATGTCTGTCTGTTGCCCTGACTATTGAATCACCTATCACTATTGCTCTTCCCAACTTCCTTGTGCCTCCCTGAGCATCGGAGCCACCTGTAGTGCTATAGATTTGTCTCTGGCTGCAGTCCCCAGGTGAACCATCACTCCCATCAGTATTCAGAACTGAATGCTGGTTGGAGAGTGAGACGTGCTCAGGGGTCTCCCACACTATCTGCCTGTTCCTTTTTGACTGTCTGGCGGTCACCCCTTCTCTCTCTCCTTGCATAGTCTTAAGTTGTGGGGTGACCACATCTATATGTGCTATCCACGTAACTCTGTGCCTCATGAATGCACTGCAGTGACACCAGCAGCTACTCAAGCTCCCAAAGCTGGAGTTCAAACTGCTGCTACTGACGACACTTCCTGAACAATGGTTAGCCAGCATATGGGAAGCAACCTGGAGTTCACACATAGCACAGGATGTACACTCTTGAGGTTGAAGCAGCCCTGCCATTTCTTTATTTATTAGTTACCCTTGCTACGGCTAAAATAAAAACCTTACTAATACACCTAATACTAATATGCCTTACTACTATTAATTAACTTTACTGGTACTGATAAATCCTACTAATGCTTAACACACTTTACTAGTTCTAATAAAAATAGACGGTAAGATAATACTCACCAGCCACTCACTTCCTCAGTATTGACACTCAATCTTTTTATTGTCTTTAATCTTCTAGTTGTTGAGACTTGATGCCAAAGCAGCAATACTCACCAGCAAACAACTTACGACTTTCCTGTGATATCACACCTCTATTTCTGTTTCCAAACTCAAGCGGCAGCAGCAATGGTGGCTAGCCCCAAGTCTCCTCTGAGCTCTTGCTTTGTCTCACGCTGCTTTCAGCCCTGAGACTTCTCTGAACTCTCGCCCTGTCTTGCGCTGCTTTCAGCCCTGAGACTCCTCTGAACTCTGGCCCTGTCTCGCGCTGCTTTCAGTCCTGAGACTCCTCTGAACTCTCGCCCTGTCTCGTGCTGCTTTCAGCCCTGAGACTCCTCTGAACTCTCACCCTGTCTCGCGCTGCTTTCAGCCCTGAGACTCCTCTGAACTCTCGCGCTGCTTTCAGCCCAGAGACTCCTCTGAACTCTCGCCCTGTCTCGCGCTGCTTTCAACCCTGAGACTCCTCTGAACTCTGGCCCTGTCTCGCGCTGCTTTCAGCCCTGAGACTCCTCTGAACTCTGGCCCTGTCTCGCGCTGCTTTCAGCCCTGAGACTCCTCTGAACTCTCGCTCTGTCTTGTGCTGCTTTCAGCCCTCAACCAACAATATCATAACCCTGCAAGTCTATGCAAGGGCGCAGGGTCTTTGAAAGCATGTTTTTGCTAATTCTGGCATTTCTTTTAGGATTTGCCATCCCAAGAAGTAGATGAAGATTTAATTGAAAGTGGTCAATCTGAAGATGTGTTGAAGCACTCCTGTCCAACTCAGTACAGCCACATCAAGGAAGCTGAGGTGACGTGTGACTAGTTTAAGAACACTTGAATGTTAATGTGCAGAAAAGTTTTAATAAGAGATTGTCTGGTGGCAGTTCAGAAGGTTATATATTTGACTTCAACTTATTGCTTAGTTTTGTGCCTTAGTTTAAGGCTTTGTTTTAAGTTCTGGATATGATACATAGACTTAGTTTTAGGAAAATGGCAAAGGGTTAAGAATTTGCAGGAACTAGCATTCTTCTTTCCAACTTGAAAGGTTCTTCTGTCAGGTGGCTATGAAGTAATATCGATGCTTTGCCTCAGATTTGTATGACAATCTGATTGAAGGTCCAAGGCAAGTAGCTTCAAAGGAAGGGGAAAAATTTGAACTTGCATGTCTTAAATATGAAATTTGGATTTAAAAATAAGAACTTCCTGATTCTTTCACTTGTTTAATCTGCATGGACCAACAATACTATCCACTTGCAGTGATTCCTACTGTGAGGGCCCTGTTGCAATATCCCTGGAGGTGGCCACATGCTCCAGAGTAGATTGTAGGATTGAGAATCTCACAGATGGTGGAATTGAATTCCTCTGTCCTCTCTGTCAGACTTCCAACACCTCACACATTTCCTCCTGTGCCTCATGTGTTCAACAACTTGTGGATGGCCTCTAGATTTGTACACCCCTGTCCCGCTGAGCAGAGCTTGAAGAGGATGGTGGCTTCCAGGACATATTCTCCTCTACTGTTTCTGTCGTAATATTCAGCTCACTAGTGTTGTGATACTCGCCCATTGCCGGTCCTCTTACCTGACTAACATGCCTACCCAATGTGCCAACCTCTGTACAGGTGCTTGAATGCATGTATCATTTGATGGCCTGTCTTTGGAGAATACATTTCTCCCAAGGAGTTATCTTCCTCTGTGGACAGGAACTCGTGCTCTTCATTTGAGGTCTGTGTAGAATAAAGAGGGTCAACATTTAGTAATGTTGATAATGACATGCAAATGTGCATCTGAAACATTTAACCTTATTGTTGATGTGGTGAAGTAGGCTGAAGCTACAGTTGGTTGTGGGAGATATGGGGGTATAAATTAAAGTCTGTCACCCTGCTGTATTCTGTTGGAGTTACTAACCCCAATAATTTCATGGCCCTCTCCTCGGATGGGGTTGATTCGATGAGATCTGGGGGTTGTTTACCAATCCTGGCCCCCCCTCTCTGGAATTCTGTGCACTCTTGTGCAAAAAGAGTAGGTTAGTATTACAGGTGGCTAGTGAGGATGTGAGCTTTTTCTGCTTGCAGCACATAAAGCGAGAGTGAGAATTGGGCAGATGTCATAGCAGGTGGGATGTCATGCATATTGAGCATGCTCTGGTCCCACCTTGAAGTGAAAAGCAGGACTATATTTTATATATACACACACATATGCCCTGTAATATACATACATTACATATATATGGTACTGACAAAATACTAGAAATGATAGCAATGTTTTAAGTTGTGTCATTCTGTATCTAGAAGAATAATTATATAACATACTTTCTCAGATAGTGGTTTGGGTTGATCCTCTTGATGGCACAAAGGAATACACAGAAGGTAAGCTTGTGCTTATTTTAGTATCAGCAATTTGATGCAGCTGGATTCATTTTTAAAAATATTTTTTGAGTGATGACATTACCAGGTAGCAGAAATGTAACAGCTAGGGAAGTTATTAGACTATAATCCACTTGAACTGGATAGGTCTAAGTTAAATAATTCTAGGGTGTTTTGTTCAAGCTGCAAATTACTTGAGGGAAATTTTTGGCAAATGTTGTTTGTACCTCTCATGCAGTGTTGAAAACAAATACTAAATATTTTGTGTTTTTCAGACAGAGGGGGTGAGGAAGGAGTTTAGGAATCTTATCCATCAGGACATTTTATCTTCCTTTCATCTAACTAAATAGTTCACATATGCTTTTCATTGTAAATAAGATTTGCTAAATCACATTTGGGATTTTAATTTTTTTCTAATATTACTAAAGTGGAAACATTTTACATTTTAAAAGAAACAACCCAACTATATTTTGTTCCATGATGAAGGTGACTTTGAGCTCTTGACTAACATAACCAGGTATTTCTACCTCCTATCAGGCAGCTGGGTTCAGCTCTGATTTTATGCTTAAGATAATTCTAATATATTGATCTGCAGGTCTCTTGGATCATGTGACTGTGCTTATTGGAATTGCTTATGATGGTAAAGCAATAGCTGGTGTAATCAATCAGCCATATTACAACTATCAGGTATGATTTTTTTTAAAAAGTTAACCAATTTTAAAAAATTCATATGTTCAAAGCTCTTGTCCAATAAACTGCTAATCTCAACAGTTGAGTAATGTGATTGCATTTATTGAATGTAGTTAGTACTCTTTACTTTCCTATTACAACTAGGGTGACTTTTTTGGCACCAACATCCACTAATATGTCTAACCACCAGCTTTTAGCCCTGCCATCTACTTGAATCTTTTCACTCAAACGTAAATGTTTGAGTTGTTCATAAATTGCTGAAGTTGCTGAGAGAATTGCATAACTGACTAATTTTGAAAGGTCACCGATCTGGATCGTTAACTCTGATTTATCTGCACAGATGCTGACTGACCTGCTGAATGTTTCTAGCATTTTCTCCATTTGAATGGAGCGTTTGTTGAATTTTACATTTGATTTTGCTTGCATTTGGAATTCGTTTGGCCTTGTTATGCAGTTCTTTTGGCTCTACTCACTGAATTTGTTTTCAAAGTAGCATACTAAAAACACAAAATATTCAACGTTCCTAGTCTCAATTGTGCTGTCCAATGGAGGGAAATAGAGAACAAATGGCTGATTTGAAACATCTTTTATGTACTGGTGGAAATCCAGGACCAGTTTTTCCAGAAGTTGATAGAAGTGGTGAAACATCACTGAAAATTATATTAGATCTTTGACAATTTTGCAACCCTAAAACAAATGGGGCTTGCGTGTAACACAAAAGTAGTGGCTCTCACTTTAGTTTATTCAAGCCTGAAGACATAAAGCTTAAGTGCGTCTTTTTGAAGCAATCATTGTCTTCCTGAGCTTTCTTTTCAAAGCATACTGGCTGAAAAAAAACTGAAGAATATAGCTGTTTTGAGTTACTTATTTTCGAATCATTTTACTATGTTGTGAGTGAAATGAGTGAAGTTGAATTTCAGAAAGCATGTTATACGCCAGAAAAAAATGTACTAATTTTGTATATAATTTACCCCTTTTGAAAATATAATTTTATTTTCTTTCAGGCTGGGGCTGGTGCTGTACTTGGTCGGACCATCTGGGGGGTTCTGAACCTTGGGGTGTTTGGAATTCAGCTGAAGGAAGCACCAGAAGGGAAACACATCATTACTACAACCCGTTCCCACAGCAGCAAGCTGGTAAATGACTGTATTTGTGCAATGAATGCTGATGAAGTAATAAGGGTCGGAGGAGCAGGCAACAAGGTACGTACTGAAGGAACACAATACTTGAATAACCCTAAGGGTGTATTTTTGAATTTTGTTTGTTTATGAAGCTATTTTAGACTTTTCTTGCAGAGTTCTAAAATTCTCTTATGGGCATCACACTTCAGGAAGTTGAAGAGATTGCACAGGAGCTTAATTAAAATGGTACTGGGGAAGTGAGACTTTAGATAGATAAGCTGTGATGATTGTTCTTAGACCAGAGAAGATTAAAAGGAGCTTTGATAAAGATGCTCAAAATCATGAAGGGTTTTGATGGAGTAAATAAGGAGAGACTGTTTCCAGTGGTTAGAAGGTTGGTAACCACAGGACACTGATTTAAAATAATTGGCAAAGAAGCGAGATGAGCTGAGATTTCTTTTGCATAGTGAGTTGCTATGATCTGGAATGCACTGCCTGAAAGGGTGGTCGAAGCAGATTCAATAATAACTTTCGAAAGAGAACAGGATAAATGCTCGAAGGGACAAATTTTGTAGCTCTATGGAAAAAGGATAATAAAGGCCATGCTCCATTTGCCTCACTAATTACTTGCTGTAGCTACGTACTAACTCTTTGTGAGTCATACGCGAAAGCACTCAAATTCCTCTGTATCTCAGCATTTTCCAGTCACTTTCCATTTAAATAATCTGCTTTTCTATTCTTCCTGCCAAATTGGACAACCTCATATTTTCCCACATTATACTCTCATCTGCCAAATTTTTGCCCACTCACTTTTAGCTATATCAATTTTTAAACTCTTTGTAAGTTCCTTACGACTTAGTTTCCTACCTATTCACCCAAGTCATTGATATAGATAGTATATAGTTATGGCCCCAATGCTGATCCGTGTGGCACTCCACCAGTTACACTTTACCAAGTTGAAAGTGACCCATTTATCCCAACACTCTGGCTACATTCATCTCTCACATTCATCTATCCATGCTAATATATCATCCCCAACATCATCAGCTCTTAACTTGTACAGTAAAATTTCTGTATGGTACCTTATCAAATTCCTTTTGGAAATCCAAATGCACTACATTTTCTGGTTCCTTTTTATCCATCCTGCTTGTTACATCCTCAAAGACCTCAAGTAAATTTGTCAAACATTGATTTCCCTTTCACAAAACTATGTTGACTCTGCCTGCTTTTATTATGATTTTCTAAATGCCATATTACCGCTTCCTTAATAAGCATTTTCTCAACAACAGACTTTAGGCTAACTGTCCTATAATTGCTTGCTTTCTGCCTCCGGCCTTCCTTGAGTATAGGTGTTACGTTAGCAGTTGTCCAATCTGCAGTAACCTTTCCAGAATCTAGAGAAGAATGGAAGATTACCGCCAATGCATCCACTATTTCTCCAACCACTTCTTTTAAGAGCCTAGGATGCAGGCCATCAGGCCTATGGGACTTGTCAGTCTTTAGTCCCATTAGTTTTCCTAATACTTTTTCTCTAGTGATTGTGATTGTTTTAAGTTCCTCTTTCTATTTTGCCTTTTGATTTTCTCCTACCTGTGGGATGTTTTTTGTGTCTTCTACTATGAAGATAGATACAAAATACTTAAAATCTCTGCCATTTCCTTGTTTCCAATTATTAATTCACCAGGCTCATCCTCTCCTCTTTTTCTCCTACTATTACTCTTTTTATAGATAGGTAAAAATGGCACCTGCTGAGTGCAGTCCCATCTAGCTGGTGCAGAGATATTGGAACAGTATGGTGTGGTCAACTGCGTCAGAGGCTGCATATAGGGCAAGTAAGGCATGGAGAAATAGTTTATCTTTGTCATAGTCATTTAGGATATCAGTTGTGACCGAGAGCCATTTCTCTACTATGGCAGTAGTGGAAACTCGATAGAAGGGACTCAAACGTGGATTCGGCCCCATTCAAGCCTCCATCTTTTGATTTATTTTCAAAATTATATTGAACAAAAGGTAAAATAATGGTGCATTATTCCTCTTCGAGCTCTCTGCAATCTTTGCAGTCAACCACAGCAACCTCCAATCATTTCTCTTGCATTGTTCATCTCAACAGAACTACATTTGCTTGTTTCCACTCTTGCTGATTTTGAATGTAGTGAGAGTATTTCTCTCCCTCTTCTCCACTCTATTACCTTAGAAAATCTGTCCTCCGCTCCCTCCTCTTCCCTTTAGCTAACTTTTAGCATCAGCATCCACAGTCGCCTTCCACTTGTATATTGACAACACCATCGCTATACCTCCAGTCCTTCAGCACTGTTAGGCTGCTTTCTCAACATCTAGTCTTGGATGGGATGCATTATTCTTGGAAAGACAGGAGGCTTATTCTTCTAGATTCCATCACTTTATTTGACCACTTTCTCAGGCTTTGCCATATTGTTTGTAACCTTAGTCTGAGTTGATCCCCAGCTTAGTTTCTAACCTCATACATTTCCAACACAAAGACATCTGACATCCACCTCTTCTATTGCCAATCTCTGCTACTGAAACCCTCATGCTTGTCTTTGTCGCCTCCAGACACAACTATATCTTTGCTTTCCTTGCCTGTTACCCACCCTCCACCATCAGTTTATTAAAAACTTTTCTGTCTATTTCTTATCATACAAGAAGACCTGTTTGCCCGTCACTATCATTCTCACTGACCTCCCTTGGCCTATAGACACTCAATGCCTCAAATCTAATATTTTCTTCATGACATTTAAGTTCATCTTTCTCTATGACCTCATTCTGTCACTCACTCCCTATCTCCTGTAACTTGCTCCAGTGCTACAACATCTTCATAAACTTACCATTGCTCTGACTCCAGTCTTGTGCGCAAGTCATCTTTGCACCTCTGTTAGCTGCATGCTCTGTAACTCCCTTAATAAATATCTCCATCACTTCACCTTGAAACCCATCTTTGATCAGCCCTTCTAATATTCTCCTTTGGCTCAGCAAACTTATTTGATTTTGCTTTTAAAGTACTTTGGAACTCTTTTATGTTAAAGGTGCTATATAATTGCATGTTGTTGTAATATCTGTGATAGTTTGGACACTGACTCCTCCATTCGAGACATGTTATGGAGACACAGTACAAAATCATTGTTACATGACAAAATGTATAAAGTATTTTACTTGCCAAGGTGAGGATGGAAGTGTCCTCAATCTTGGATAAATCTAAATCGTTTTCAGAGATCAAAAAGCCAATAATCTAATTTTCTGTGGCATCGAGTTTCACTCCAAGCAGATTTCCACCCTTGCCACAGTACCAAAATGGCTCTTGTCAATATCACAAATGACATCCTATGTGAATGACAAAAGTAAACTTTCCCACCTTGTCCTTCTTGACCTGTCTGCAGCCATTGACACAATAGACCACACCATCCTCCTCCCAATACCTCTCCATTGTCCAGTTGGGTCTGCTGCTCTAAAATGGTTCCATTCTTATCTATCTAATTATAACCAGAGAATCACTTGCAATGGCTTCTTTTCCTCTTCCAGCACCATTATCTTTGGTGACCCCCAAGGATCATCCTATGTCTCCTATTTCTTAACTGCATGCTCTCCCTCAGCGACATTATCCAAAGGCATGATCTTAGTTTTCAGTTGTATTCTGACGACACCCAGGTCTACCCTACCACCACCATCACCTTCTCTCTCAACTCCTCCACTGTTGCTAAATTATCAGACTGCTCGTCCAGCATCCAATACTGGATGAGTAGAAATTTCCTCCAATTAAATATTGGGAAAACTTAAGCCATTGTTTCCGGTCCCTGCTCCAAACTCTGTTCCTTAACACAACAATTCCATCCCTCTCCCTGGCAACTGTCTGACATTAAGCCAGTTGGTTCGCAACCTTGGTGTCACATTTGACCCTGAGATGAACTTCCAACCTCATAATCGTGCTATCTCTAAGATTGCCTGTTTGCACCTCTGTGGCATTGCTCAACTTTTCCTTGTCTCAGTTCATCTGCTGCTGAAACCCTCATCCATGCCTTTTTAACCTCTAGATTCGACTATTCCAACTTCCTCCTGGCTGGTCTTCCACATTCAACATTCCATAAACTTGAGATCACCTAAAACTCTGCTGTCTTATCTCACAGCAAGTCCTGTTTCCCCTATCACCCCCATGCTTGCAGGCTCCTGGTCAAATAATGACTTAATTTTAAAATTCTCATCCTTGTTTTCAAATCCCTCCATGGCCTTGACCCTCCCTATCTCTGAAATCTCCAATGCCACAACTCTCCCATATATTTGCACTCATCTAATTGTGGCCTCCTGTGCATTCCCAATAATGTTTATTCCACCATTGCTGGCCATACCTTCAGTTGCCTGGGCCCTAAGCTCTGGAACTCTCTTCTTATACTTGTCCACCTCGCGTTCCTTCTTTAAAACATTTCTTTAAACCAAGCTTTTGGTCATCTGACCGAATGGGCCGTAACCTCCAACTAGCATCAGAAAGTGCTGGCCCGCAGAAATTAGAAGAAATAAATACATACCTGGTCTTGAAAATAACCTTAACACTTCCATTCTTCGGAGCTGTTTGGGGCCTGCATCGAAAGACTCCTCGCAGGCCCCTGGAAAGTGTAGCTCCAGTGAACTCAAGGAGGCCACACCCCTTTTACAGCACTTGCCGCCATAAAGCAGGTAAGTTTAAAGGGCCAGGGAAATTGACAGGCAAGGAGGGAGGCATGTGGATAGGATTTGGGGGTTGGGTGTGTCCTGGGTTTGGGGGGGGGGGTGGTGGGTGTGTCCTGGGGCAGTGGGTGGGTGGATGTGTCCCAAGGTTGGGGGAGGGGTGGGTGTGTGTGTCCCGAGGTTGGGGGAGGGGTGGGTGGGTGTGTCCATGGGGTGGGGAGTGGTGGGTGTGCGTGTCCAGGAGTTGGGGCTGGGGTGTCGGAAGTCCAGGGGTTGGTTGGACCGAGGTCGGGGGGGTTCTGGGAGGGGAGGTTGGGGAGGGGGAGGTTGTTGGGGTCCAAGGTCCAGGACAGTGTTTGTGGAGTCCGAGGTCGGTCGGGGGTGGTTGGTGGGATCCAAGGTCGGGAGGGGTGATGTGGTTATGGGGTCCGAGGTCGTTGTGGGGGGGGGGGGGGGGCCTTGTGTGGTTGTGGGGTCAGGGAGGAGGGGGGTGTATGGTTCTGCTTTCGGGGCCAGGTGGTTGGGGGTTGTTGGGCTAGGGGGCGTCGGAGGTCAGGAGGTGGGGTCCGGGGTGTGGGGGAGTCCCATGGGGCCTGTCTGGTTCTTTACAATAGTTACTCAGAAGTTAGAAGAGTTTTTAATTCTTCTAATGGTTTCTGGGTAACTACTGGTATAATTCCGATGGAACCATCTGAAGTTTGCGATTTAAATCGCATTTTTTTGATGGTTCCCAGCACAAAACAATTGTCCACTTCTGGGACAAGTGTGCACTTCTGGGCAATTGCTGTGCAAACCCTTGTCAGAGGGATTCCCCAGCGCATCTTAGAAGTACCCCCCAAATCCAGTGCTGGGGAGCTTGGAAGTTATTGGCCAATATCTCTCCTTTTGGAAAAGGCAAGAGATTGGTACTAAAGTAAAATGCTCAGAGAGCCAGTGCAGACATGATGGGCCAAATGGACTCCTTCCACACCATAACGATTCTGTCATTATGTGGTACGGTGTCATGCTTTGTTTTAAAATGCTCTTGCGAAGCACCTTGGAACACTTCATTATGTTGAAGGTGATGTATAAATATAACTTGTTTACTGTGCACTTTACAAAGTTAGTTAACTACTCTTTAATTACCTTTTCTTTCCTACAGGTCATACAGCTTATTGAGGGGAAGGCCTCGGCTTATGTATTTGCTAGTCCTGGCTGTAAGAAATGGGATACTTGTGCTCCTGAGGCTATCCTTCATGCTGTTTCAGGTAGCTAGTTTTGCATATTACTAAATCTGAATCAGCTTCAAAGTAAAATCTATAAACTAATGATGGAAGGAAAAATAATCTGCAGAGTGGATCTGCCCAGCTCGATCATTTGATTTCTAAGCCTATCAAAGAAGATTAACTTAACTGATTTACACTTTTCCTTGTCCTTCTCAACTTGTCTGCAGTCTTTGACTTGGTTGGCCACACTATCCCCCTCCAGTGCCTCTCCATGTCATCCAGCTGGATAGGACTGCTTTCACGTGGTCCCATTCTTATCTCTCTAGCCAGAGAATCACTTGCAATAGTTTCTCCTCCTGCTTCTAAACAGTTACGTTTGGTGTGCCCGGAGGATCTATCATTGAACCCCTCGCATTTTTCATATACATGCTGCTCCTTCGTGATTTCATTTGAACGCACAGCATTAGTTTTCACATATGAGCTGACGACACCTATCTCTACTTCACACCACCTCCATCAACAACTCCAAAATTGCTAAATCATAGCACTGCCTATCCGACCTCTGGACCTGGATAAGCAGAAATTTCCTCCATTTAAGTATGGTGAAGATGAAGACATTATTTTTGGCCTCTGTTCACTATTTACTGACTCCATTCCCCTCTCTGGCAACAGTATGTGTTTAAACCAGCCTATTCATAACTTGGTGTTGCATTTGACTCCAAAATGAGCTTCTTATCACACATTTGCGCCATCACTAAGGATGTCTTTTTCCAACCCTGTAACATTGCCTGACTTTGCCCTATCTCAGCTCATCTGCTGAAACGTTAATTTATGCATTCATTATCTCCAGACTTGACTATTCCAATGGATCCCTGATTGGTCTCCCACATTCTGCTCTCCATAAACTTGAGGTCATCAAAAACTCTGCTGCCGTTATTTTAACTCTCAGCAGGCCCGATTCACCTGTCACCCCTGTGCTCGTTGATCTACATTGGCTCCTCATAAAGCAACATCCTGATTTTTAAATTCTCACCCTTGTTTTCAAATCTTTCCATGGCCTCACCCCTGTCTAGCTCTGTAGCCCCACAACCCTCTGCACTGCTCTAATTCTGGCTCTTGAGCAGCCTGATTTTTAATCACTCAACCATTGGTGGCCATGCCTTCAGTTGCCTAGGCCTTAAGCTCTGGAATTCCCTCACTAAACTTCTATGCCTCTGGACCTCACTTACATCCTTAAGACACTCCTTAAAACCTACCTCTTTGACCAAGCTTTTGGTCATTGACCCAATTATCTCCTCATGTGGTTCAATGTTATATTTTGTCTTATAGTGCTCCTGGGAAGTGCCTTGGGATGTTTCATTATGTTAAAGATGTTATAAAAATAAAAGTTGTTGTTGCTGCTTCATCTCTTGAACAGCGCTAGACTCACTCCCTATTGAGCCCTGGAGGGATAGACTCTCTGGGAATTCAGATTCATCCCATTTGGCTGAAAAATAACTCCATAAACTCTTGCCCTTATGGATGGTTCCCTTGCTAGCAGACAGTAGTGAGATTATTCTTTGGCATAAACTGCATGGGTGATTAAACACAGTTAGGGTTTGCCCTTTGTCTGTTGCAAACCTCTGGCTAAGTTTTGTGGCTTTGGATAAGTGGACTATGTCCATACAGGAATATGGTATGTATTCCACAAATTATTTCTATGTATTGCTGATTAATATTTTGAGGGGGGATCCTTGGAGCTTTAACCTCCAAATGATACAAAATTTCTACAGCATCAAATTATATTCCTATACCTACTTTTTTATTAAACAGTTCAATCTTGAGCTTTTAATTCTTTTGATTAAATTATAATTCCCTAGGAATAAAATTGGGTGAACTTTTGCTTATTTAAAGACAGCTTTTCATATAAAATTTATTGAGACTTTAGACTTATGTATGAATATCTGAAAAGAAAAGGGGTAAACTTTTGAATGAGGAAAGTGTCATTTAGAAATTTTACACTCAATTTATTTTATATCTCATTTATTCTCCCATGTGTCATTCTATGTCATGCATAGAAAAAGCTAGAATAGTATTCTGAATGTCACTGTTTATAGTCAAACCTCTTATGTAATCACACCAGTTTTTTGGCAGAACCAAAGATCACTTCTCCAAGGTCCACAGGCAATAATCTCAACAAACCTTGGTTTATTTAGTGGGGTGAATTAATGGAACATCTGGTAGGCAGTTCAAAGAAAATGGCAACCTTGGCTCAGTTGATAGCACATTCACCTTTTGAGTCAGAAGGTTGTAAGTTCAAGTCCAACTCCAGAAATTTGAGGGAAAAAACCTATGCCCGGTTAAAATACTGAGTGAGTGCAGCACTGTTGGAGGTGCCCCATTAATCAGAGGCCCTGTCTTCTCAGTGGACGTAAAAAATCCTGTAGCACTATTTTGAAGGAGTGCAATGGAGCTATCCCTGGTGTGTTGGTCAAAATTTATTTCTAAATCAACATCACAGGATAGTCAGTCATTCTCAGATTGCTGTGAGTGGGTGCTTTCTGTGTGCAAATCAGCTGCCACATTTCCTACATCGCAACAGTGTCTACATTTTCAAAAATACTTCATTGGCTGTATAGCAATTAGAGATGCCTTGAGGTTGTGTTTGGTGCTGTATAAATGTAAGCTTTTTAAATTGTTCTGCCTTGACCCTTTGAGTTTGTGTAGATTCGTGTCTTTTATATTTAGAAAGCTGAAATAAATCTAGTTACTAATGCATAATTGTACTGCCACTTTTTTTTGTAGAGTTCTCTCATGACATGACTGCAGGGAGGTGCTGTGAGATTTCCAGTTGGAGTCTTGCACAACTTTGTGTGACAATGCATGGAGCATAAGTTCATTGTGATGTCAACTAATTTTAAAACTTCTGAAGGGGTCTCTTGGAGACTTTGAGTTATTTTGCTAGCTTTCAAAAAGCACATATGCCCCAACCACATTTCTGAAATATTTAAAATTTAATGGCAAGCTTGTAGTCCAGCATACATAGCCTGGCTGTTAGAAACTTAATTAGAATCATATAGTATCAATGAGGTACTGCCTGTATAAACCAATTCAGATACCTACAGCATAAAACACCCAAAGATGATAAATAAGAGTTCTCTTGTTTGACAAGCTTTTTATTGTACTTATTCTTACTTTTAGGTAAACTGACAGATATTCATGGGAATCCCTTCCAGTATCATAAAGATGTGAAGCATATGAACTCAGCTGGAGTCCTTGCAACTTTGAGGAACTTTGACTATTATGCAAGCCGTGTTCCCGATTCTGTTAAAATGGCCCTAGTTCCCTGAAAATGTTGTAATATGCTGCCTTAGTAACCTCTCAAATGACCAAAATGCCTGAGTATTCATTCCTATTCAAATAAGATGTAATATTCAGGATGTTAGTATGTGGGTACAGCTCTTTTTACTTTGCAATACAGGTACTGATCTGTAGAGTTAGTCTGTTCGTGGTAGTGCAGAGTTCAGTAGAGATCACGTCTCGCAGATCACCTGTGACTGATGTTTATTCCAGAAATTTTTGATGTATGTTTTTTAAGCTGTATGCAATGATCTTGTTTTCACGTGAATTATCTGAATTGAGACGATATTTTTTATGGTCTTTTACACAATATTTGCACTTGATTTTCATGGGTGGCCTTATATTGTATTTTGCTCTTACTGGCTAACCTAAATCCACATTGTTGATTGTGTATTTCTGCACTTGGAAAATTAGTTTCTCAACGAGTTCTAAAAATTCAGTATTTGTACATTGTTCTCGTTAATCTTTGTTATTTTTACATTTACTAGTGTGGAAAACTAAGTGAATGTTTGCAAGAAAATGTAATTTCTTTAAATTATATTTTAAATCACTGATTTGAATAAATTGCTGGTGATACTTTACAATATGCAATTTTAGAGACATGTTGCTGAGTTTTGCCCTCCCCTGCACTCCCTGGAGGCTGGAAAAGAAGGTGAGGTGGGACGTTGTGGCCAAAAATACCAGCACTGGCTGGCAGGTCAGTTTCAGGATGCTGTTCAGCACCAGCATTGTTGACCAGGACAGTGGAAGGACCTTCCCACTGAAGTCAATTAAAGTGCTTAAGTTTGTTAGGAGATTTTCTGTGGGGAACTGTAGAATTTTGAAGGAGGCACATGAGCTCAGAAGCTCTCTGTTTCAGATCAGTTGAAGGGAGGCGGGTACAGATTGGGGAGGCATTTGTGGCTGCCCCAGGGCATCACCCTGGCACTGAGAGTCAGTGGGGGTGGCATTATCAAAGGAGGTGCCTTGGCACTGTGCAGGTGGCGTTGAGAGAGGTCAGTCAGTGCTCGGGCATCAAAGATGTTCATCAACTCCATGTGTCGCTGAGGTACGAAAGCACAGGGCAAGACTGCTGATCACAGTAGCAAGGAGAAGAAATTTCTGCCATTTAGCACAATTCTGACTTTTGAATAATGGAATTTTGCCTTTGATCTTTTTTCCTTGATCTCTGCTGCCCCTTGGCTGTAGCTACCTCTAGTGCAGCCACAGCTGGAAGAAAGGAGTCTCGGAAAGCCCAGAAAATCTCTGCCATTAGCGACCCCAGGAGCAGGCTCGGAAGCCACCACTCATCCCACCGGGAGGGTGCACTCTGCTGCTGGCCACCTGGTGGAGCCGTGGGAATTGGCATGGGTGGGGAGGGGGTTAGTGTGGCAGGAGCTGTGTGGCTCAGTGTGGGTGCTGGTGGAGGGAACAGGTGAGCCAGGGCTCGGTAGGGCCAGTGGGTGGGTGAGGGAGCAGCATAGCTGGGATGTGGCGGGAAGTAGGAGGGGAGATGGGGCAGTAGAGTCCAAGCTTGATATAGAAGGTTTTATTTTTCTCCAGAATACTTAGGAACAGTATCTGTAGACAGAGAATGTAAATTTAAGATTGTCAAAACTGGAAATTGCCAGTTAGTGAAGTAGACTCTGCAAATGTGTAATTTATTGAATTGTCATTACAAAAGAGTAAGCTGTTTAAATTTGTGCACTGGAAGGTAAACTGTGAAGTTTGATGACTTCTGATCTTCAGCAGAAATATAAATTACAGAATTATTCACTGCACTAAAGCTCATGATACAAACGTTTTTTCCTTTATTAATGAGATGTTATACTGTAACTAGCTTTAAAATGCAAGATGTTGTAATACATGTCCATTTCAAAAAACAAAAAAAACTCACGACTTAAGAATCACTTTTAAGCAATTCAACAAGAGAAAATGCTGCCTAGCCAGTAACGCCCATGTGTCATGAAAGAATTAAAAAACAATATGAGCATATTGAGAATCAGACATACAGTGACTGTGAAAAGTGTTCTTCATTAGCCAAAGTACCTTTAGGAAAAAGACTTGGAAAAACCTTGTTTAGATTAATAAGTATTCTAACATTAATTTGATAACTTGTCTCTGCTGCTAATTCAGACTGGTATATTTTTTTGTTTCTGCGTTCAATGAGTCAAGATCGAATGAGAGTTCTTGCAAAATAAGATAAAAATGACCTGTTGATTAACATGCTTTGGTGTAGTACAACTAGCTCCTCTGGAGGGTGCAGCAAAGCCTGAGTCTTATCTGATTATAGTGAATCAGCCTCAGTTTTCAGCTGCGGTGGCCTGGCCATCACAGGGCATATTGGGCTCCAGTAAAGCTCAGTGTTGCCGTAAATGTGTTGGAAAGGCCAGGCTGCTGAGTGAATGAGTGGGGCAAGGGGGGTTGGGGAGAGGGGCTTGTGTGTGTGGTGGGGGGATTGTGTGCTGAGGTCAAGTTTGGTGATTTAATGCAAATGTGTATAATAGAAGGTAGACAAAAGGAAAACTAATGGTTCTATCCACTTGAAGTCCAATAATTTCAACTATTTGAAGTGGCCTAGAAGCATTTGCATTCACTACAGATTATGAAAAGTGCTATAATTACATGACTCCTTGTCAAAAGATTCCAGAACTTTGTCTTCAGCCATTCTCATCCTTGCAATACAACTGCTCCCTGTCCAAAAGGAAAGCTGCAATTGACAATTGGGGTACAACTGTCAGATTTGGAGTCTAGTGATGATGAGGAGCAACACCCTCTGCAGGAAGGGCAGAGTTTCGAGGCAAATGAGGCCATACCCTCAATGCACAATCAACCATCAAAGTTGGAGTTACCTGGAGATGATCAAGATCCAGTGCCACAGGAGACTGTGACTCTCCAGGTAGATAGTTTCTGAGATCTGTGACCTCATCACTGAAGATATGACACCTCACATCTACCGGCAGGGCATGGCAACCAGTATTGTCAGAATCACTGTGGCTTTAGAACTTATTTGCTCATTCTCTGCTAGACCATGCTACCACACATCTTCAATCCAACCCCCAAATTCTGTGGATGGATCCTAGGGGTCAAGGATATCCCTTGAAGACCTGACTGCTCACCCCTCTACAGGAGCTCGAGACTGACAGAGATGATACAACCAATACCACCTGTACTGTAGTATATCTATTGAGCCAGGCTTCACTCTTCTGAAGATGCGGCTCCCACGTCAGGGGCAGTCAGATGGCACCCTCCAAGTCTCCTGCAAGGTTCCCTGTCAATGTGGTGGTCCGGTGCATTCTCCCGAGCATGGTCCTTCAGAGTGTGGTGTGGACCTTGAGGTCGGTGAGGCCCTGGAACAAGACAGCTCACTGGGGGAAGAGTAGGAGATGCGAGAGGAGGAGGAAGTAGTAGTGATCGAAAGAGATGATGCTGAATAAAGGGGTGCCCTAGATGCATAATGAAGTGACTGGGCACAACTCAGTGGGATGCCATCAATGTCAGGCATCTCCTGATCCAGGAACATCTCTGCCAACACATGCATGGGGGAGACAGCCTGGAATATTTAAACACTTACCACCATTGAAGGAAGCACATCTACCCAGAGTATTTGCCCTCACTGTGGAGGATCCCTTTATCTTCTACCACTTTTTCTGTAATGGCAGCAATAAAAATTGTCACCTGTGGCTTAAAGTGTCATCACTTACACAGTGCATGTTGAGGAAAAGCGAGATAGTGAGCATTCACTCCATTTATCCAGTTGATGCTTTGCGGATTGCGGTGGCCTCCCCCTGCCACCCTCCAGGAAGAGAACCTCCCTCCTCCCCCTTACAGCAGTATTCATATGATATCTCAATTCCCTCTGTGCTGAAGGAGGCTTTGGCAAGATCAGCAGATTTTTCTTACAATAAAAGCAAAAAATGCTGGAAAAACCCAGCAGGTCTGGCCGCATCTGTAAAGTGAAACAAAGTTAACGTTTTAAGTCTAATACGACTTCTTGAGAGTCTTCTGGTTCAGAAGAAGAGCGATATTGGACTTGACATTAATTCTGTTTCTCTCTGCACAGATGCTGCTAGATCTGCTGTTTTTCCAGCATTTCGTGTTTTTATTCAGATTTCTAGTATCTGCAATATTTTGTTTTAGCAAATTTCCACCTTTGGACAATCAACAGCCTCAGTTATGGCTGCCATGGGGTATCTAAATGGGTCGCACTCTTTATCTGATTCACCTCCGTTCTAGCCCCATACTGGCTTTAATTCAGCAAGAGACTTCCCTTCACATCAATTGAGGGCTTGCTGTTGTGAAAATCTTAACTTTGATCAGTTTTCCACCAAAGATGGGTTTCTGACTAGAAAACAAACCTGGCTCCTGTTTTCTGCCTCCTGCCTCTATGGTGAAAATTCTGAGCCCATGGGCATTCACTGTCATAAAATGGAGATCAGTGCAAGCATGCATCCCTTTTGTTTTTTGAAAAAAAAACACTTGGAATACTTTAATAGCCAACAAAATAGCTTGATTTTTTACTTAATGAATAAAATCTGATGAATGGTAGAACTAACTATAAACGTAATGAATAATTAAATGATGGAAAGTATGGGAATGTTTTTATCCTTTTGGCAACAGGAAGAATTACAGTCGTAGCTCTCATATTTTAACTAAAAATCTTGGGGGAAAAATGCATTTTTATTGCTGACAGTTGTTGGGCCTCCATGACATGTAAACACTATGTATCAAAACTTTATTTTGTTTGCTTTCTTTAAAATAGACTGCTGAATCAAAAAATATGGCTGCTACAAGTCACATCGACCCACAGCAATGTGGCTGACTCTTAAATGCACTCTGAAATGGCCTAGCAAGCCACTCAGTTCTCAAGGGCAATTAGGGATGGGCCATAACTGCTAACCTAGCCAGCGATGCCCCATCCCATGAACAAATAAAAAAAAAAACACAGGACTGGCATTTTGGTTCTGCAAGCTATCAACAGTAGTTACAAGAACAAAATAATTCCTTTCTCATCCTGTGCCATCTCACACCTCATTGTACAGACCCCTTGTAAACACAAAACTAGTATAGTTTCCTACTAATCCACTATACAAGTATACTACTTGTATAGGGGACTTGCATCTCAAAATTCGTTATGCATGCAGAACTGCTAACAGACTCATACCTGGGACTGTCCAGGTCCATTTAAAAAGGGGAGCACTGCAGGGACATTATTTGCTTCTAATAAGCTCACCCCTCTAGTGCAGTCAGAGGGTCTGCCGAGACAATGGCTTGACCAATACCAGACCCTCAGTGGTAACTGTCAACAGCTAATGACTGTGACATTATCAGTTCCAGACACTGGATAAGCGTCCCTTTTGAAGTCATTGTGGGCAAAGATCACATGACTCAAGTGACTTAGATGTGCCTTTGAGAACTGAGACATCCTCATACTGTTGACTTAACATGAACTGGAAAGGACTCTAGCAGCCTGGCTGAGCCAGCAGTTGGATACTATCTTTAAATTCCGTGAGAACTCCAAGGATTAACCCTGGTTCAATGAATAGTGCAGGAGGGTGTGCCAGGTGCAACAACAGGCATACCTAAAAATGAGGTGTCAACCTGGCGAAGCTACCACACAGGACTACTTGTCTGTCAAACAGCATAAGCAGCAAGCATAGACAGAGCATAGTGATTCCACAACCAATGGATCCTATTTAAGCTCTGTAGTCCTGCCACATCCAGTCGTGAATGGTGGTGGACAATTAAACAGCTCACTGGAGGAGAAGGCCCCACAAATATCCCTATCTTCAATGATGGAGCAGCCCAGCACATCAGTGCAAAAGATAAGGCTGAGGCACTTGCAACAATCTTCAGCCAGAAGTGCCAAGTAGATGATCCATCTCGGCCTCCTCTGGAGGTCCCCAACATCACAGATGCCAGTCTTCAGCCAGTCATGAAGATATTAATGTATATATTGAAGATATTTTTGTTTTGAAATAGAGGTTTAGTCTTAATTGGATTAAAGCCAGCTAGTCTGGGTGCTTTGATGTGTACTAGTTTTGATATGTAAGAGAGAGAGAGTGCATTTGCATTTTTTGAATAGAGCATTCAAGAACGGGGGTGAATTCTGGCACCTAGCTAGCAGTGACCAAACAATATGTTTATATTAATAATGAAATTGATACTATGAAAGGGGTTTTATTGTTAGAAGAGGCTGGTGATACAATGAGAATTTAGATTCAATGAGCTGTGCTTAGTATAACTTCAGCAGTTTTCGTGTGTGCAGAGCAGAGGCAATGTAAGATCAAAGTAGCTGTAAGCCTGCAATTGTCTCCACAGGAACCAAAGTGAAAAGAACCTCATTTTGAATTCGTAAGGAGAAAATGTTTTGCCTGGTGTCTGGTTAAGTCTATGGGTTGCTGTTGCCTTAATGGAGATTAGTTTGGGAATTTGTTAAAAGTTATGTTAGTAGGAATTTATAGCCATGTGTATATATTTAACTTGTGTAAATTAACAAAATGTTTCATGTAGTTCAGTATAAAACCCCTCGAGAACTGGTGGTCTGATTCCTGAATTTAGAGTTGCATCTCAAACATACCACTTAAAAATATAGGTTATGACAGTTATTTAAAGTTTCCCTCTGGGATTTTTAAATAACTCAGCTTTACCAAAAGGCTGTCTCATAACAGCCAATTCAATTTATTCTATGTGATATCAAGAAATGGCTGAAGGCACTGAATACTGCAAAGGCTACGGGCTCTGATAATGTTCTGGTAATAGTACTGAAGACCTGTGCTCCAGAACTTGCCAAGTCCTGAGCCAAGCTGTTCCAGCACAGCTACAACACTGGCATCTACCCAGCAATGTAGGAAATTGCCCAGGTATGTCCTGTACACAAAAAGCAGGACAAATCCAACCTGGCCAATTACTGCCCTATCAGTTTACTCTCGATCATTAGTAAAGTAATGAAAGGGATCATCAACAGTGCTAACAAGCGGCATTTGCTTAGCAACAACTGACGCTCGGCTTGGGTTCCGGTAGGGTCATTTGGCTCAGGTGAGGTGAGAGTGATTGGCCTTGACAAGACAGCATTTGACCAAGTGTGGCATCGGGGAGCCCTAGCAAAACTGAGTCAATGTGAATCAGGGAAAACTCTCTGCTGGTTGGAGTCATACTAGCACAAAGGAAGATGGTTGTGGTTGTTGGAGGTCAATCATCTCAGTTCCAGGACGTCATTGCAAAGTTCCTCAGGGTAGTGTCCTAGGCCCAACCAACTTCAGCTGCTTCATTAATGACCTTCCTTCTGTCATAAGGTAAGTGGGGATGTTCGTGGATGATTGCACAATGTTCAACACTATTCACAACTCCTCAGATACTGAAACAGTCCATGTCCAATTGCAGCAAGACCTGGACAATATCCAGGCTTAGGCTGACAAGTGGCAAATAATATTTGCCCTACACAAGTGCCAGGCAATGACCATTTCCAACAAGAGAGAATCTAACCATCACCCCATGACATCAATTACATTACCATAGCTGAATCTCACATTATCAACTTCCTGGGAGTTACCATTGATCAGAAACTGAACTGGACTAGCCATGTAAATACTGTGGCGACAAGAGCAGGTCAGAGGCTAGGAATTCTACGGCAAGTAGCTCACCTCATTCCCCAAAGCTTATCCGTCATCTACAAGGCACAGGAGTGTGATGGAATTCTCTCCACTTGCCTGGATAAGTACAGCTGCAACAACACAAGAAGCTTGACACCATCTGGGGCAAAGCAGCCTACTTGATTGGCATCCCATCCACAAGGGCAGCCGACACATAGGACCTGCAAGTTCTCCTCCAAGCCACTTAACATCCTGACTTGGAAATATATCGCCAATCTTTCACTGTCGCTGGATCAAAATCTTGGAACCCCCTTCCTAACAGCACTTTGGGTGTACCTACACCACATGGACTGCAGCGGTTCGTGAAGGCAGCTCACCACCATCTTCTCAAGAGCAATTAGGGATGGGCAATAAATGCTGGCCTAGCCAGCGATGCCCAGATCCCATGAATGAATAAAAAGGCTGCTTTAATTTTAAAATCTCTGATCAACGTCTGCCAAGCTGTCTAAGCACAGAAAGCCCATTGTGCTGCAGCATTATTTGTTTCAAGGATTTTAGTGTTGTTGTCTCCAACCAGAAACTCATTGGGACTGAAATCCACCATGAAGGAAACACCCTCTGGACTTTAACTTCTCAGATTCTGGAAATCACGTGAACTAATATTCATTTCTGTGGTTCTTGTATAGTTGTAAAACTCTCTTCCTTCTATTCCACGCCCCGCCCCACTACCACACACGCCACCTTTACTGTGTTTATGTGTGGTGGAGTGGGAAGTTCAAGACGCTCCTCCCTGAGTCTTGAATGTGAAATAACCTAACCTTCTAAGTTAATCATAATGCGAGTTTTCTGCGAGTTGTGAGTAAACTGGATCACAAACCAAGGGTTTGGGAAAACACACCACAGCATACTTTAAGAATAATTCAAAATACCTTCTGCTTGGGGAAAGTTGGTGAGGAAAGAAGTACAGTTTGCCTGTCTCTCTCCTGCCCGTAACACAGTGGAGAATAATAAAAATTGCTAAATGTATCAACTGAAGTCAAAAAGATGGATTTCAAAGGATGTTGGATCCCTTTCAAGTGACAATACTGGGTAATGATTGTCACTCATTTTCAATGTCTGGGATCTTCACTGTAAGATTCATCTAAGTAAATATGACTTGGTGCCTGTTACTGAAACTGGAATAAAAACTTGAAGGTACGTTTTCCTCTTTGCAATTTTTAGTGTTATGCTTGAGTATTTAACTTAAAATAGTATAGAGGAAAATGTCCTGCTAGTGCGCTGGAGAGTATGATGAAAGCTGAGGCTCTGGTCCACATCCCTAGAGAACACCACATATCCCACTGATAACAATACTATAATCCTTGCTCTTTGTTGTCTACCTTCCAACCAGTTGCTGATCTTTTTGTTTTAGCTAATTTCCAGCACTGACCCCACTAGTGTTTGCATGGGGCATGCTATTTACATAGGCCAGTTGGGCACAAACTTTATTTCAGCCACATCCTTGGCACTCACCTTCACTGTGCCCATGGAACTGCCCATTATCTAAATTCAATATGCACTCTCCTTCCCCCTGCCATTTCTTTTACTCTCCCTCCCCTTGCCCCAACCCCCTGATAGTTCATGGCGCATTCTTTGGATGACCTCTAAACTTGAAGTCATCCAAAACTCCTAATCACACCAAAGTCCTATTCACCTGTCATCCCTGTGCTCGCTGACCAACATTGGTTTTCAGTTAAGCAATGCCTTGATTTTAAAATTAGGAAACTTGTTTTCAAATCCCTCCACGAACTCACCCCTCCCTTTTTCTGTAACCTTCTCCAGCCCTACAACCATCCAAATATATGTGGTCCTTCAATTCAGGGCTTTGGAGCATCCCTGATTTTAATCACTCCACCTTTGTTGACCATGTCTTTAGCGGCTGGGGCCTCAGGCACTAGAGTTCCCTCCCTAAACCTCTTCATTTCTTTTTTCCTCCTTTAAGATACTTTTTAAAACCCTATCTTCAGCCAGATTTTGGTCAACTGCTTTAGTATCTCCTCATATAGCTCAATGCCAAATTCTGTTGATACTATTTATGTGAAGTGCCTTGGAATGGTTTCCTATGATTAAGGTGCTCTGTCAGCATTGTGTCAGCTGGTACCCTCTTCTCTTGCCCCACCCTCTACAATCAATCACTGCTCATAGCTTCTGATCACTTCATCTTCTTCCAACTCTATTATTGTCCATTTACCGCTCTCCAAAGTAATTCCAGCTGCTCCATACTGTCAGTGAAACTGTTGTCATGAGAATTCTTCACATAGCATACAGCATTCAGAATCACTGTAGTAGCACTCAAGTAAAGGCAGCATCGATACAAACTGAATCATCAAATGCATTCAGCAGGAGAAGCTGACAATTAACATGCAAACAACACAGTGATAATTTAACCTAATCCTTTTTGGTCTGTTTAGCTTAATTACTCAATGGCTTTACCAACAGCCCATTAGGGTAACTACAGAGATAAAAACAAATAACTGCGGATGCTGGAAATCCAAAACAAAAACAGAATGACCTGGAAAAACTCAGCAGGTCTGGCAGCGTCGGTGGAGAAGAAAAGAGTTGACGTTTCGAGTCATGAGAACTCGAAACGTCAACTTTTTTCTTCGCCACCGATGCTGCCAGACCTGCTGAGTTTTTCCAGGTAATTCTGTTTTCATTAGGGTAACTGTTCCAGTTTGAAAAATCATACAGTTCTTTTGCCAGTTATAAATGTCACTCTCACTATTTTCTTGTTTACAACTTCTCTGGCAGGCATATTAGATTTCCCAGTTTTTAATCTGGTTTTGAGCAGGCAGCCTAGAAGTTTCTAAAATATAAAAGGTGTTTAAATGGGCAATTGAACTATAAAGTTTTACAGCATAAAAGGCGGCCATTTGATGCAGTGTCTGTGCCAGATCTTTACAATAACACCCCAGAACAAACCCCATTGCTCTGCTTTTGCTGTAGTTATGCATCTTCTTCTACATTAAATGTCAATTTCCTCCTCTTTAAATGATGCTCCTCAACTCTTTGGGAAAGCATTCCATGCTCAACATCTTCACAGAATCCCAAAATTGTCATAGCACAGGAGGAGGTCATTCACCCTATTGTGTCTGCATCAGCTCTCTGAGTGAGTAATTCACTTAATGCCATTGTCTTGCCTTCTCCCCATAACCCTGCACATTCTTCCTTTTCAGATAACAGTCCAATTACATTTTGAATGCCTCAATGGAACCTGCCTCCAATACACTGTCAGGCAGTGCATTCCCGACCTTAATCACTCGCTGAGAGAAAATTTTTTTTCCTCATGTTTTTTTTGCTTCTTTTGTCCATTACTTCAAATCTGTGCTGTCTTATTCTCATATTTACATATGAATTAGGAGCAGGAGTAGGCCACTCAGCCTCTCGAGACAGCTCTGCCATTCAATAAGATCATAGCTGATCTGATTGTAATCTCCCACCTACCCCCAATAACCTTTCACTCTTATGCTCATCGAGAATATATCTACCTCTATTTTAAAAATATTTAAAGACTCTGCTTCCACTGACTTTTGAGAAAGGGAGTTCCAAAGACTCCTACCCTCAGAGAAAAAAATTCTCCTCATCTCTGTCTTGAATGGGCAACCCCTTATTTTTAAACAGTGACCCTTAGTTCTAGATTCTGCCACAAGAGGAAACGCCGACTCCACATCCACACTATCAAGACCCCTTAGGATCTAATAAGTTTCAGTCAAGTCACCTCTTACTCTTATAAACTCCAGTGGATACAAGCCTAGTCTGTCCAACTTCTGCAGGAGGAGGTCCCTCTGCTTCTGAACCCCTTTAGTGTTGCATCTTTTATTTTATATTGTTTCTCCATGGTCTTTCCACCAAAATGAATCACTTCACACTTCTCCGCATTGAACTTCATCTGCCACTTGTCCCCCAATTCCAGTGACTTTTTGTGTGTGTCTTTTTGAAGATCTACACTATCCTCGTCACAGTTAGAAGCCCAAGATCAGCCATCGTATTGAATGGTGAAGCAGGCTTGATGGGTTATATGGTCTACTCCAACTCTTTTGTGTAATCAGCTTTCTCTGACCCAGCGGAAATAATCTCAGTGTTTAAAGTCTCACCTCATAACTATTAGTTTCCACCTCTGGCATTATGCTGGTGAAACTAGCCTGAATTCCCACCAGAGCTTTCAATAATGAAATGTCTGTTCCACATGGTGAGTTAAATGGCTTCTGCTTTAATCCTTTACTCACAAAGGAATGACATAAGAAGTCACATGATGGAGGTCACATGATTATGGCAAGCCACAGTACACAACAGGCAACCATGCAAAGGCATTTCTCCAAATACTTCCCTTTTCATATAAAGTAAAACACATTACATGCATTATCATTTGCAGTTGCAAGTTTCCCACTATACACGGTCTGTAAGAAAGTCATCATGTGCGAAGAGAAAACTGTTCATTCTAGCCTACACACATTTCACACAATCTTCAAAGCAATCTGATCTTCTGTGAGTGTGCTTGCGAGTTGTTGTTGGTCATTCCTCTGGTGTCTGCAGGTTCCTGTGGTGATTTTGCCTCTCTGGGGAATGTCACTGCCACGACAATTGTTGCTGCTTGTCTGTTGCATTTTTTGAGGAGCAGTTGATTTCTGGGACTGACGGTCATTCCATTCTTTGTTCAGTTGGCGAAATCAGCTCTTCCTCATCAGCTGTCTGCTGTGAAGGAGCAGCTTCTCCGGTTGCATGCATGTACCTGAGGTTGCAACGATATATCTGGTTGTTCACTTTCATTGTGTAGGATTGAAGTGACAACTGCTTTTCACAGGTTCCAAGTTGCCAAGTGGGCTAACTTTTGTTGAGTATGTTGATGATTTGCACTCTTAGCCGTCCAGATTTTTTTCACAGCTACCATACTGCTAACCCAGCTTGTAGGAGTAATCAAGAAGGTGACAACTCCCATATTTTTAAAGTTTTTCTATCTTTGCATTCAGGCTGAACTTGAGAGTTGCTGGAACACTCCTCAGAAGATGCTGATTTGCTTTTACACTCTCATCTACTTCAAAATGATATTCACCAGGAAGACATCCAAGACCTGTGAAAACATCTTCGTAATTTGTCAGGATCTGTTCAGCAAGTCAATGGCTTGATGCCATGCAAAACACAGCAGATCTGTTGTGGTACACGGAGGGTACAGTGTAAGCTTGTGACTTGTTTCAGCTGAGATGAGGGGATTTTTCTTGGTGTCTATTATCTAGAACTGTAGACCTTCTTTCTTCCCATTGTGTTGGGCTCTCAGCTTACTTTGCCCTCTAGGCACGAGCATCGTTCCATCATATCGCCTCAACTTTACCTTCAATGGTTTCATTTTTGGGCCACCACCTTGAGCAACTTCACACAGGTCAGTGAAGCTCATGATGTTGCACATGGTACTGGTGTTTATCAGACATTTCACATTAACTTGATGCTCTCCTTCTGCAGTAATCATGCCAATAGTCAGAAACCATATTTACCTCGAGACTTGATGCTACCAACCTGTTCTAGGGTGTAGAGTGATTCGTCAGAATCATCATCTGACATCTCTCAAGCAACCATCTATATTTATAGGTTTCTTTTTCTTCATTCCAGCAAAACACTTGAGTGCAAAGTGATTCAGCTTCTCCCAGTTAAAGCATTGTTTTCCCCATGTTGGACATGCTTCCTTTTCTTTTGTGTGATGTCCTCTGCAATATTTACATTGGGTATTCTGGCCTTGATCTTTCTGCTGGTCCTTCTGCAAATAGTTCTTCCTTGTCTTGTGCTTGGAAGGCCTGAACTGCTTCTCTGCATAGTGCAAAGCCTCGTCAGTTTTCTCACCAATACTCCTTGGCTGATGATTCACCACTTCAGAGCTTCTGCACATCAGTAGCTTTCTTGAGAGTTAGTTTCTCTTCCCTCAATAGACCTGCTCTCTCGGCAGTGTCTCTTGTTCCTAATACAATCCTATCTCTGATCAGATCAACCTTCAGTTGCTCAAACCCACAAGATTCAGCTAGATATCTCGGTGCTGTCACATACTGATCGATATTCTTTCCCTCTTCCTGATCTCTGGTGTTGAACACATAGTGTTCATAAATAGCAGAGGGTTAAAAGTGAGCCATCAAAGCCTCCAAAATTTCACAAGACTAGCTTTTCTGCTCCCTGGTGAGGTCTAGGGTGCAATACAGCTTGTAGCACTCTTTCCCCAGCACTGAAAGAAGTGTTGCTACTTTTATTTGTTTGGGTTTCTTGTATAACTCTGTGGCAATTTCATAGTTCTGCCATTGAGGCTGGAGGAATTTCCAATTTATTCTTAAATCTGCCTTCATCTCTATAGGAGCCAGGACTGGAATATTAAAAGCCATACTGACTCACGCAGCAGTCAATATCCTGTACAAATTTGCAAACCGAAGCTTTAATTATTCTCTGCTGTTTCTTACAATGGCTGGCTCTCTTCCAGTTTTCAAAATCAATTTAATTTCAGCTGCTCACTCCTAACGCCATGTTCTACATGGTGAGTAAAATGGTTTCTGCCTCAATCCCTTACTCACAAAGGAATGACATGAGGTCACATGGTTCAGGGGTTACATGACTATGGCAAGCCACAGTACACAACAGGCAGCCATGCACAAAGATATTTCTCTAAAGTGTCCAAAATCAAGCTCAGTAATCTAACTGTGGCCTGAGAAATGTTTTATACACATTTATCATTACCTCTTTAGCCTCTATTTATGAAACTGTGACCTTTTACATAAAATTATATACATTTGCTGTTTCAAGAAATTAACATTGTTATATCCATATTCTTCATGATCATCCACAATCTTAAGTGTCTTTTTATTGACTTCAAACTCCCAATCCTTGTTTTCCAAATAATCGCATCACTTTACACCCATTTGATTAAATTGCACCTGCCCATTGCTATGTCTATGTCCTCCTAAAGTCTCTTGCATTTCCTTCCACTTTTTCTGAAACCTGTGCCTTCTGTGCCCTCAGAAAACTGAGATTGTGCTCCCTCTACCCTCTACCCAGGTCCAAATCATCTGTGCATAACAAAAGTGGACTCAGCTCTGGCCTTGAGGCTCCAGCATATTCATTCCTTCTCCAAGCAATATTCATTAACACTAACCTATTTCCCTTGTCTGTTCCCCAAGTTTTGATCCATATTGATATATTATTTTTTGTCATATTGCTGAAGTTTTGTAATGAGTTACCTTATTGTACACATTTTGGAAATCCATATACACTGCATTGTCTTTGTTCAATTAGGTCAGTTCTTCAACAAACACTTGAACTTTTCAACCAAGTCTTCTTTCTTAATAAATCCAAGCTGTATGTCCATGGTTTTCTCACAAACTTCTAAATATGCATTAATTTGATAATCAAGTTATGGACTCTAAAAGTTGACCCACAACAACTTGTATTTATATAGCACTAGTAATGTAGTAAAATATTCCAAGGTCCTTGATGGGAGCATTATAAAACAAGATGTGACACTGAACCAAGGAGATATTAAGTCAGATGACCAAAAGCTTGGTTAAAGAGTTAAGGAGTGTCTTAAAGGAAGAAGAGAGGTTTAGAGAGGGAATTATTTATTTTTTTATTCATTCACGGGATGTGAGCTTCACTGGCTGGGCCAGCATTTATTGCCTCCCTAGTTGCTCTTTAGAAGGTGATGGTGAGCTGCCTTCTTGAACCATTGTAGTCCACCCATGCGGTGTAGGTACACCCACAGTGCTGTTAAGAAGGCAGTTCCAGGATTTTGACCCAGCGACAGTGAAGGGACGGCAATATATTTCCATGTCAAGATGGTGATTGACTTGGAGGGAAACTTCCAGGTGGTGGTGTTCCCATCTATCTGCTGCTCTTCTCCTTTTAGATGGAAGTGGTTGTGGGTTTGAAAGGTGCTGTCTAAGGAGCCTTGGTGAATTCCTGCATTGCATCTTGTAGATGGTACACACTGCTGCTACTGTGCGTTGGCGGTGGAGGGAGGGAATGCTTGTGGATGTGGTGCCAATCAAGCAGGCTGCTTTGTCCTGGATGCTGTCAAGCTTCTTCAGCGTTGTGGGAGCTGCACTCATCCAAGCAAGTGGGGAGTATCCCATCACACACCTCACTTGTGCTTTGTAGGTGGTGGACAGGCTTTGGGAGTAAGGGGGTGAGTTACTCATCGCACCATTCCTAGTTTCTGACTTGCTCTTGTAGCCACAGTATTTATATGGCTAGTCCAGTTCAGTTTCAGGTTAATGGTAACCCCCAGGATGTTGATAGTGGGGAATTCAGTGACGGTAATGCCATTGAACATCAAGGGGTGATGGTTGGATTCTCTCTTTTTGGATTCTCTCTTTTTCCAGAATTTAGGGCTTTAACTAGCAGCTGAAGTATGGCAGCTAATAGGTGCTGTAAGGCCAACTCATCCTTTTTTATTTATAATTCACTTAACATTACCTTCAAATACGAACATACAATTTAGGAGCAGGAGTAGGCCACTCAGCCCCTCGAGCCTGCTCTGCCATTCAGTAAGATCATGGCTGATTTGAATGTAACCTCAATCCCACATTCCTCCTACCCTGATAACCTTTTGTCTCCTTGTTAATCAAGAATCTATCTAGCTCTGCCTTAAAAATATTCAAAGATTCTGCTTCTACCGCCTTTTGAGGAAGAGGGTTCCAAAGACTCACAACCCTCTGAGAGAAAAAATTTCTCCTCACCTCTGTCTTAAATGAGCAACTCTTTATTTTTAAACAGTGACCCCTAGTTCTAGATTCTCCCACAAGAGGAAACATCCTCTCCACACCCACCATGTCAAGGCTCCTCAGGATCTTAAGGGTTTTAATTAAGTTGCCTCTTACTCTTTTAAATTCTAGTGAATACAAGCCTAACCTGTCCAGCTCTTCCTCATAGTACAACCTGCCCATTCCTGGTATTAGTCTGGTAAACCTTCTTTGAGCTACTACTAATGCATTTACTTCTTTCTTTAAATAAGAAGACCAGTACTGTACACAGTAGTCCAGATGTGGTCTCACCAATGCCCTGTACAACTGAAGCATAACCTTCCTGCTTTTGTGATCAACTCCCCTCACAATAAATTATAACATTCTATTAGCTTTCCAAATGCTGTACCTGCATTCTAACCTTTTGTGATTCATGCATTAGGACACCCAGATCCCTCTGAATCTCAGAGCTCTGCAATCTCCTACCATTTAGATAATAAGCTTCTTTTTTATTCCCTCTGCCAAAATGAAGGATTTCATATTTGCCCACACTATACTCCATTTGCCAGATCTTTACCCACTCACTTAACCTTTCTATGTCACTTTGTAGCCTACTTAAATCCTCTTCACAATTTACTTTCCTAATATTCTTTGTGATGTCAGCAAATTTAGCAAGCATTCCTTCAGTCCCTTCATCCAAGTTATTTATATAAATTGTGAAAAGTTGAGGCCTCAGTACTTATTCCTGTGGCACACCACTCACCACATCCTGCCAACCAGGAAAAGACCCATTTATGCCAACTCTCTCCTTCGTGTTAGCTAGCCAATCTTCTATCCATGCTAATATGTTAGCCCCTACACCATGAGCTTTTATTTTCTGCATTAACCTTTGATGTGGCACTTTATCAAATGCCTTCTGGAAATCTAGGTAAAGTACATCCACCGGTTCCCCTTTATCTACTGCATATGACTCCTTCAAAGTACTCCAATAAATTGGTGAAACTTGATTTCCCTTTTACCAAACCATGTTGACTCTGCCTGATTGCTTTGAATTTTTCTAAGTGCCCTGCTATAACATTTTTAATAATAATAGCTTCTTACATTTGCCCAATGACAGATGTTAGGCTACTGGCCTCTAGTTTCTGCTTTCTGTCTCCCTCCCTTTTTGAATAAAGGATTATATTTGCTATTTTCCAATCTAATGGAAGCTTCCCTGAATCTAGGGAACTTTGAAAAATTAAAACCAATACGTCAACTATCTTACTAGCCACTCCTTTCAAGATCTTAGGGTGAAGTCCATCTGGAACTGGAGATTTGTCAGCCCGCAGTCCCAACAATTTGCTCAATACCACTTTCCTGGTGATTGTAATTTTTCCGAGTTCCTCCATCCCTTCCATTTCCTGATTTACAGCAATTTCTGGAATGTTACTTGTGTCCTCTATGGTGAAGACTGAAGCAAAGTACCTGTTTAATTTATCCGCCATCTCCCTTCTTTCCATTATTAATTTCCCGATGCACTCATTAATCCCCAATTGCATAGTTAAAGAGCAAAAGATTGTGGTTAGAACAAGTAATGTCCACTCAGACTTCCTTCAAAAGTCTAAAGCAGTGTTTTTCAACCAGGATTCCCTGGAACCCAAGGATTTCCTATGCACCCCTAAAGGGTTTCATGTGATTTTTCAGGTGATTTGAAAATTGTACCAAACTTTTCAAGATATATTGTTCTTATATTTAATGAAAAATAATTGTTCATTCAATTGGGTTTTACTTTGTTTTCATTTTTGTTTTATAGTTAATATATTTTATATGTATATACAGTGGGAGGGAAGGAGGAGGAGCGGACTGAGATTCCGCAGAATTTCACAAAACATTATAGGGTTCCTTAATAAAAACATTGAAAATCACTCGCCTAGGGTGTATGCCATCAGATATATGACTTATTCTTTTGATTTGTGTCAATTTTTCATAATTCAATTTAACAACCAATTATTGTATATCATCCTCTAGTAAGCCTGCATTTCACTTCCAATTTATTTGTTTGAAAAAGCTAAATATTTAATACTTCTTTCATAGTTTTATCCTCCATAATTAGATTTTTCCTTCACCCCTGGAATCCTACCATCATTTTTTTCATTTTGTTATTTTCATTATAACATTTTGTGTTACTAATTGCTAGTCCCTTTCAATGTTTCTTTCTGCTGCTAATTTCAAATTTATCATATGCAGTTTGGAAAACAGAAATCTGTTTGCCACTTGCTTCTGTGATTTATTGTTGCAAATATCCGCTTTTAAGAGTTACAAAGATGAACATCAGGAAGGAGTGATCCAGGCGCCCCCTGCCCTCTCCAGCTCAGTCTGTCTGGCTTGAGGCTTGGTAAATACGTGGCAGTTATGTAGAATATTGTCCATATGGTGACCTCTGTGCAAAAATGAACATTGGTATGAATAGGTTTGCATTGTTTTTCCTTAAGTACCCTAGCACTGATTTGAACAAATTAAATTGATCTTTTTCTTACACCAGAACTACTTTAATTCCCTGAGATGACTGAGCAATGTGTGTCATGAGGAATGTGGGGTAAGGATAAGGGGTGGTACCGGAAGTGAGGGGAGGCTTTGGTGTGACACTCGGAAGTAGTGCCAGTACCACTTCATCGTGGGAGCGAGTTTGAGTGAAGCAGTTGAAGAACGGTAGTGGTAGCTGTCGGTTGGGTTGCAGTTATTAACAGGACGGCAGATGGCTCTGAGTCTGTCAGTGAATGTCTCCAGCCCTTGTTTAGGTAAGTGTCCGGTCGGGTAAGCGGCCGGGCTGGCCGAGGGGAGTCAACCCTCTCGGCCCCCCACAGCACACGGCATTGCATCATGTGTGGGGCAGACTGATCTTGGAGCCTGGGATTAGCACCCCTGCAGGCATGTCCTGGGGGAGGGGACTCTGCGTTTTAATATACAGAGTATGGCGAGCTTTGAACTCTAATTACTGTCAGTTATTGACAATTTGTGTTCATCTTCTGACATTTAAAAAAAAACAAAATTGTGTGACCCCTCGACAATGTTGAAAGGAAGAAATATAGGGTCATGTTTCGGGTACAGTCCCTTCGCCGGCATTTTTATTCTACAGTATTTGCAATTTTTTGCCTTGTTAATTTGGTTTCACTTTCGCTGTTTCTAACTATCCTAATATTGGAGTTAATATTTCTGTAGGAAGTTCTTTTAAATATGTAAAAACAGTAGTGTTATACAATGAATTTTGTCCATTGAATTAGCTTTGCACTTTTGATAATTTTCTGCATTGATTGAATTCTTGCTTCACAGTGCTTGTTTTTAAAGTGGTTTGTTCTGGTAAAATTATTTCAATCTGATTTAAATGCTTTAAATTTCAGTTTAATTATTCCCCCTCAAAATTATGATTTCAAATTTTACTGAAACCAATTGAGTTTACATAAATTTTTTTAAGGTGGGGTGATGTGGTGCAATTTATATTCTGGAGGTATGGCAGCCATGGTTTGAGCTATGCAGACTAATTTTTAATTGGACGATGAATGGGGTGTGGTTTTGAATTTAAAAAAAAAATTGTTGCTTTTAGCATGAAAATTGCTATTATTAAGTCTGCCCTGAAAGAGTGGTGTGGCAGTGATTTTTTTTTAATTCGCTCATGGGATGTGACTGTCCCTGGCAAGGCCAGCATTTATTGTACATCCCTGATTGCCCTTGAGAAGGTGGTGGTGAGCTGCTTTCTTAAACAGTTACAAGCCATGTAAGTGCTATTAAGGAGGGTGTTCCAGCATTTTCACCCAGCGACAGCGAAAGAACGGTAATATATTTCCAAGTCAGGATGATATGTGACTGGGGGGTGAACTTACAGGTGGTGGCTTTCCCATGTTTCTGCTGCCTTTGCCGTTCTAGGTGGTAGAGGTCACGGTTTTGGAAGGTGCGGTCAAAAGAGCCTCGGCGAGTTGCTGCAGTGCAGATGGCACACTCAGATGATGGAGGAAGTGAATGATTGGTGGTGGATGAGGTGCCAGTCAAGAGAGCTGCTTTGTTTTGAATGATGTCAAGCTTCTGAGTGTTGTTGAAGCTGCACTCATCCAGGCAACTGGGGAATATTCCATTGCAGTCCTGTGTTTTGCCTTGTAGAATGTGGACAGGTTTTGGGAAGTTAGGAGGTAAGTTACTTGCTGCAAAATTTCCAGCCCCTGACCGCTCGTAGCCACAGTATTTATCTGGTTGGTCCAGTTCTGTTTCTGGTCACTGGTAACCCTCACGATATTGATGGAGAAGGGTTCAATGATGGTAATGCTGCTGAATGTCAAGGGTAGATGGTGAGGTTCTCTTATTGGCAGTGGTCATTTCCTGCCACTTAAGTAGCAAGTAAGATGCATGCCACATATTGGCCCAAACCTAAATGTTGGCCAAGTTTTGCCATATACAGTTGTAGACTGCTTTATTATATGTGGAGTTGTGAACACTGCAATCATCAGCAAACGTCCCCACTTTCTACCTTATGATACAGGGAAGGTCATTGAAGCAGCTGAAGATGGTTGGGCCTGGAAAATTACCCTGGTGAACTCCTGCAGTGATGTCCTGGGGTTGAGATAATTGACTCCTTAAGACCATCTTACTTTGTCCTAGGTATGACTTTAGCGAGTGGAGCGTTTTTTTTCTCTGATTCCCATTGATTCTGGCTTCTTGGTGCCATGCTCAGCCAAATGCTGCCTTGATGTCAAAGGCAGTAACTTTTGCCTCATGTCCTGAATTTGGCTTTTGTCCATGTTTTAGACCAATGCTGTAATGATGTCCAGAGTGGATTAGTCCTGGTGGACCCAAATTGAACCTTGGTGAACAGGTTATTGCTGAGTAAGTGCTGCTTGATAGCACTGTTGACATCTTTCATCATATGAACATTCAAACCATATGAGCTGTTCATCCTCTTGACCCTGCTCTACCATTTATTAAGATTGTGGCAGATCTGATAGTAAGCTGAAATCTTCATTCCACCTATCCCTGATAACCTATCATCCCCTTGCTTACCAAGGATCTATCCACCACTGCCTTAAAAAAATGGTCAAAGACTCTGCTTCCACCACTTTTTCAGGATGTGTCCCAAAGGCTCGTGACCCTCTGAGTGAAAAATGTATGTCTCATCTGTTTTAAATGGGTGGCCCCTTATTTTTAAACAGTGACCCCTAGTTCTAGATTCTCCCACAAGAGGAAACATCCTCTCCACATCAACCCTGTCAAGACCACTCAGGATCTTGTGTTTCAGTCAAGTTGCCTCTTACTCTTCTAAACTCCAAGCCTAGCCTGTCCAACGTTTCCTCATAAGACAACCCACCTATTCTTGGAATTAGTCTGGTAAACCTTCTCTGAATTGCTTCCAGAATATTTATATCTTTCCTTAAATAAGGTGACCAATACTGTACACAGTACTCCAGATATGGTCTCATTATTTTTTTTTATTCATTCACGGGATATTGGCTTTGCTGGCTGGGCCAGCATTTATTGCCCATTCCTAATTGCCCTTGAGAAGGTGGTGGTGAGCTGCCTTCTTGAACCGCTGCAGTTCATGTGGTGTAGGTACACCCACAGTGCTGTTAGAAAGGGAATTCCAGGATTTTGACTCAGAGAAGTGAAGGAACGGTGATATGTTTCCAAGTCAGGATGGTGAGTGACTTGGAGGGGAACTTCTGGTGGTGGTGTTCCCAACTATCTGCTGCCCTTGTCCTTCTAGATGGTAGTGGTCGTGGGTTTGAAAGGTGCTGTCTAAGTAGCCTTGGTGAATTCCTGCATTGCATCTTGTAGATGGTACATGCTGCTGCTACTGTGCATTGTTGGTGGAGATAGTGAATGTTTGTGGATGTGGTGCCAATCAACAGACTGCTTTGTCCTAGATAGTGTGCAGCATCTTCAGTGTTGTAGGAGCTGCACTCATCCAGGCAAGTGGGGAGTTTTCCATCACAAGCCTGACTTGTGCCTTGTAGATGGTGGACAGGCTTTGGGGAGTCAGGAGGCAAGTTACTTGTCACATGATTCCTAGCCTCTGACCTGCTCTTGTAGTCGCAGTATTTATATGGCTAGTCCAGTTCAGTTTCTGGTCAATGGTAACCCCCAGGATGTTGATAGTGGGGGATTCAGTGATGGTAATGCTATTGGACATCAAGGGGTGATGGTTGGTTTGTCTCTTGTTGGAGATGGTCATTGCCTGATACTTGTGTGGCGCAAATGTTGCTTGCCACTTGTCGGCCCAAGTCTGGATATTGTCCAGGTCTTGCTGCATTTGGACATGGACTGCTTCAGTTTCTGAGGAGTCGCGAATGGTGCTGAACATTGTGCAATCATCAGCAAACATCCCCAATTCTGACCTTATGATGGAAAGAAGGTCATTGATGAAGCAGCTGAAGATGGTTGGGCCTAGGACACTACTCTGAGGAACTCCTCCAGTGATGTCCTGGAGCTGAGATGGCTGACCTGCAACAAGCACAGCCATCTTCCTTTGTGCTAGATATGACTCCAACCGGCAGAGACTTTTCCCCCTGATTCCCATTGGCTCCAGTTTTGCTAAGGCTCCTTGATGTCACACTTGGTCAAATGTCGCCTTGATGTCAAGGACAGTCACCCTCACCTCGCCTCGGGAGTTTAGCTCTTTTGTCCATGTTTGAACCAAGGCTGTAATGAGATCAGGAGCTGAATGGCCTGGCGGAACCCAAACTGGGCATCAATGAGCAGGTTATTGATAAGCAACTACCACTTGATAGCATTGTTGATGACCGTTTCCATTGCTGATGATGGAGAGTAGGCTGATGGGGTGGTAATTGGTTGGGTTGGATTTGTCCTGCTTTTTGTGTACAGGGTATACCTGGGCAATTTTCCACCTAGCTGGGTAGATGCCAGTGTTGTAGCTGTACTGTAACAGCTTGGCTAAGGCCGCGGCAAGTTCTGGAGCACAAGTCTTCAGTACAATTGCCAGAATATTGTAAGGGCCCATAGCCTTTGCAGTATCCAGTGCCTTCAGCTGTTTCTTGATATCACGTGGATTGAATTGAATTGGCTGAAGACTGGCATCTGTGAAGCTGGGGACCTCCAGAGGAGCTGCGATGGATCATCCACTCAGCACTAGTGCTCTGTACAACTGAAGCTTAATCTCCCTACTTCTGTATTCACTTTCCCTCACAATAAATGATTACATTCTATTAGTTTTTCTAATTGCTTGCTGTATTTGCATTCTAGCCTTTTGTGATTCATGCACTAGGGGACTCAGATCCCTCTGCACCTCAGAACTCTGCAATCTCTCACCATTTAGATAATATGCTTCTCTTTTATTCTTCCTGCGAAAATGCACAATTTCACATTTTCCCACCTTATACTCTATTTGCCAGACCTTTGCCCAATCACTTAACCTATCCATGTCCTTTTGTAGTCTCCTTATGTCACTGAGATTCAATTACAATGGTAATTGACCAGATTGAATTTGTTTTGCTTTTAGTGGACAAAACGCACCTTGACAATTTTCCACTTTGTCAAGTAGATGCCAGTTTTTTTAGCTGTACTAGAACATCTTGGTCAGGCATGTGGCTATTTCTGGTGCACTACAAGTCTTCAGCACTACAGCTAGTATGTTTTTGGAGCCCATAGTCTTTTCTGTGTTTAATGCACTCAGTCCTTTTGTGATATCATGTGGAGTGAATCTTCCAAACTGCAACCTGTACCACCTAAATAGATAAAGGCAGCAGATGCCATGGGATCACCACCACCTGCAAGTTCCCCTCCAAGACACATCCCATCTTGACTTGGAACTATATCGCTGTTTCTTCATTGCTGAGTCAAAACCCTGGAACTCCTTTTCTAACAGCATTGTGGTTGTTGCTACAACACGTGGACTGTAGCAGTTTAAGAAGGCAGCAGACAGCCACCTTCTCGAGGGGAGTTAGGGATGGGCAATAAATGCTGGACTAGTCAGTAATGTCTACACCTCATGAATTAATAAAAAAAAAAGTTGGCTGAAGATTGATATGTGATCCTGGGGACCTCAGGAGGAGATGGAAAATCCACTTGACGTTCCTGGCTGATGGTGGTTACAAACACTCCATCTTCGCCTTTTGCAATTGTGCGCTGTGTTCCACCGACATTATGAATGCAGACATTCATGGAGCCATCACCTCCTATTAGTTTAATTGTCCACCACCATTCAAGACTGGATGTGGCAGGACTGCAGAGTTTTGTCCTGATCTGTTAGTTGTAAGATTGCTTGGCTCTGTCTATAGCATACTGTTTATTGTGCATGTAGCCCTTTGTTGTAGGGTAGTTCTCCTGGCTTGGTGGTCATGATAGAGCGAGGGATATGCTGGGCCATAAGGTTACAGATTGTGGTGGAATAAAATTTTGATGCTGCTGATGGTCTGCGGGGCTTAATGGATGCTCAGTTTTGAGCTGCCAGATATGTTCTGAATCTATCCCATTTAGCACAGTGTTAGTCATACACAATACGATGGAGCATTTCCTCAGTGTAAAGACAGAGCATTGTTTTCACAAGGACTATGCTGTGGTCATGGACAGATGAATCTGCGACAGGCAGATTGGTGATAATGAGGACAAGTAGTTTCTTTCCTTGTTTTTTTAACCACGCAGGCTCAATATGGCAAATGTTATGTCCTTCAAATTTTGGCTACCCTTGGTTAGTAGGCCAATTGTTGATGGGCATTGAAGTTATCTGGCCCCAAGTATGTTCTATGCCCTTGGTACTCTCAATTCTTCAAGTGGTGTTCAACATGAAAGGTTACTGATTCATCAGTTGAGGGAAGATGATGAGTAGTAATTAACAGGCAGTTTCCTTGCCCATATTTGATATCATGGGATTTCATGGGGTCAGGAGTAAATGTTGAGAACTCCGTGCCATTTTTTTCCTTGCTGTAATACCACTATGCAGCCGCACCTGGTGGGTTTGTCCTACTGGTGGAATGGTGATGGAGGAGTCTAGAATGTTGGCTGAAAGATATAATTATGTGAATATGACTGTTAGGCTGCTGCTTGACTAATCTTTGAGACAGCTCTCCCAATGTTGGCACAGGTCCCTACTTAACAAGGAACACTTTGCAGGGTCAGCTGGGCTGAGTGTGCCTTTGTACCCAGTGTCTAGGTCAATGGTGGGTGGTCTGTTCAATTTTATTCTTAAACTTTTATTGCTCTTTGACACGACTGAGTGACTTGTTAGGCCTTTTCGGAGGACGTTTAAGAGTCAACCCATTGCTGTGGGTGTGCGGTCACACTAGAGCAGACTAGGTCACCATTATTGATTGTAGATTTTTGTTTAATTTAATTTAAATTCCCCATCTGCTGCAGAGCATTAGTCCAGACCTCTGGATTACTGGTCCATTCACTTTACGTGGGAAGGATTAAGGGGGACCTTGGTTAAGGAAATAGGGTGGCAATAATGAGGAAGGAATGGAAAGAAAGGGGAGAGAGATGGGATGTCTTTGGACAAGCAAATCCGAAGGAATGACGGGCAGCGATGATGGTTTGCTCGTTGGGACTGGGTGAGATAGACCTGTCATTGTATCAGATTCTTCCGAATTCTTTATGGCTAATGTTGCAATGCAGTGCTCTAACTGTTGTAATTCAGCACAAAACTGAGCACTCTGATATTAAACCCACATTTGTTGATATGAGTACTCTATGCACACTTTGCATTGGGGTTGGGATGGGGGAAAGGCTCTCTTCTCTTTGACTTCTGTACCCATATACTCTGCACAGCTACATGGGGTATGGCCCTATAGGGTGAGAGCATGCATTTCATATTGAGTAAGCTGCAATTCTATTTCTGAATTTTTCAGCGATTTGCTTTGGAGATTATTGAGCAGTGTGATGTAATTTTGTGAATGTTGTGAGTTTACGCCCACCCTCATGAAGGTGGTGTTTTCCTGGGTATGGTTCTTGTGCCGACTGCCCATCAGCTCTGTGCCTAAAAACCATTCTTCACAAGTTAGCTCTGTGGTAAATCTCAGCATGTCCTTGGACTGAGGCTTGATATTTTTACACCAAACCGTATTAACGTATGTGTCCATATGTACACTCTCCAGCAGGGGTTAGTGATGAATGGGAGTGCTGACTGGTTTTTCTTCTAAACATTCCTATTGTTGCTTACAGACACTAAAACCAGTTTTCACGAACACTTGATATCAGCTGAGTCAGTGTGAATTAGGCTTCAGGATCAACTCTATTGGGCAGTGTAAATACATTTATCGCAGGTGGGGACAGAATTGACTTTATCCATCAAATATGGAATAGTCTGCTGAGAAATTCTTTGGTCTTACACTTTCATTACGTCCTTTGCTTTTTGCTGCACCACGGTACATTTTGGGAATCTAAGAAATATTGAAGTTCTACCTCTACAGAAACTTTGGTTGAATGGGAAAGTGACTAGTTTAGTGAAACTCAAACCATCTTGGTACCTTGGTTTTTTTGCTATATTTAACATACCATACAGCACAGGAGTCTTAAATGCCTGCCTGATGCTAGTTGATTGCTGAAAGATGGTGCTTTCAAAGCCCCAGTGTTTTAAGATTTACATTTTCAACAGTGTTCCTTGAAATTGCATGATAGTGCATTTCTTTTGGAAATTCAGATGATGCAAACTAAATACGTTGCTTAAGAAAATACTTAGACCATTGACTGGAGTCTATTTCAGTTGGTTGTATCTGTGACTTGAATTGAAGGGGTTTATATTCATTTAGATTTCACCTGTAATGTTTAAAGTTTTAAGTTTTAATAATGGAAGTTTGTGTGTACATACTGGTGTCTCACTTTTTGTTGGGATTTATGTACTTCAAAGCATCTGCATGATGTTTTATGCAGAATATAATGTGATGCCAATGGGGAGTGTTGTTGTAAGCCAGCTTTTCAAAGCCAGCTATTCCAACATGTAATGTAGGAAGAGAGACCTGATTAAAATGTCTGCTCCCAGCCTCCCTCCAAATTAATGCATATCTAAGAGTGACTAAAAACTGTTGATTTTATGATGAGCTCTGTGCTTGACAAAAAGCTTGTATTTGTGAGATATCCCTTTAAATTTAAAGTGAAACTAAGATAATTCTATAAAGGGAGGTGGGGGCTAATTGGATTTCCTGGTACTGACAGCACTTCCAAAGCTAGACTCTGATTGAGGTTACCTCGGGGATGAAAGCTAGGTTTAAAAAAAGACTAATATAAGTTGATGGGGGCGGGGTGGGTGTCATTTTTCTATCTGTCATTCTGCAGCGGGGCACAGTTGTGGAACTGGGGTGTTTTGGAGAGGCAAGCAAACCTCTTTTCTGTTTGGCAGCAAAAGAAAATAGAAATTCAGAGGTTCTTGGTGAAGCAACGTGCAAACTAGCTAAGAGGGACTGAATCCTAAAAGTGGTGTGACTAGCTTCGGCATGCTAAAGAGCTGAATGTTTGTATCAGGTGGCCAGACCATGAACCGGATGTTGTTGGTTGGTCAGTTGAAAAGTAACTCTGCAAAGCTAAGCCATCAGAATTGTTGCGACTCAAAGGAGAGAGGGTTTATAGATGTGTACCTTTTCAGTGTTAACTGTATCCGGGGATGTCTGATGGAATAAGGCTACCAACACGAGGGCCAAATCCATTGAGTGGGAAAAGTGAGAGATTCTATGTACCGGAGGCAGAGTTAAAGAAATTGAATCTGCACTTGGCGCCACATCTGAGAGAGCTGTGAAACCGATCTGTGTTGTATCAATTTATTTAAAGAGAAATTCATTGTTTCTGTTGAAATACCATCCTTTTGTTTATGCACACTTAATAATGAAGTTGATTTTGGGTTTGACTTACAGTAAAAGTTTTAAAAAGTCAAATCTTATCCATTGATACCTTCGTTGGCATGTTTGGAGATTCCTTTCTTGTTATTGGTCTCTACGAGGGTGGTAACAATGTACAGAAGTCTATTTTGTATTACATTTACTTTATGCCAATTTATAATATAGTACACTACTATTTGCTTTACTGATTACATGCAAGCATTGAGTTCATGAGAGACTGTATGCAAAATTCCCGATTAATGGATTTTTGATTTTTAAATTGAAGTTCATTACTTGACTCTTTAGCTTGGAAAAAATCTATTCTTGGATCCATTATCAACATTCCAATAGTAGAAAAAAACCAAACTGCCTTAGGCTTTTCTATCTGAAATTGGTGATTAAATAAGTTTAGCTGGCCATTCTTATCTCTCCCACATCCTATGATAGTCATATTCTACTTGGGCTGGCTTTTGAATGATACTGTGGCATTGTGTAAAGAAAATCTAAATGATCCAATTCTAAGTCTTTCAACCTGTTACGTTGCAACTGAAATAGATCTTCCCTAAAAGTAGTAAGAGGCCATCAGTATTGATTGTGGGAGCAGCCAGTCTAGCCGCTTTGATTAGTAGAATTGCTGCAGTGCAGATGAGATGCACACTGTCAAGGTGAGGTGCGACTGAAATATCATGTACACCTCTGATCCTTGACCTATCCACTGAAAAGTTAGAATGAGGTGACTGCTAGTAAATGGTGGATCCTCTATTGTACATACCTCCTAATGCTGTCTAGCATCACATGATTGGTTGGAAAGGTCAGTGGGTTATATATTATTTTAGGTGACATTTCATCTTGCATCCAATCTGCAATGCAGCAATTCCACTAGCCAGTAGAGCTAGGCTGGATGCTGAAATAACCTAGCATTTCTGTTTTCACTTTTAAAGCTTAAGCTCATACTTTGTTTGATGTACAACTTAAATCTCTTAAAATCTTCCCATTCCTGTGGCTTTGAGGATCCCCTATGTTCCTTTCCTAACTGAGATATCAGGTGAACTGTTCAAGGCCTATTAAAATACAGTGTGAAATTATGGAACTTCACATCCTTGTCACTTTTTAGACAAAAGTAAACTTGAATAATTTTGCTGGAAAGGAGCAGGAACAAAGTTTTGAGGGAGGGTTAATCATTTTATTTTGAAATGCCAGTACAGCTGAATTTGCAAGATTGATATGGGAACCATTGCTCAGAACTGAAAGCATTTTTGAAGTGTCATATCCATTTACAGCCCTTCAGTAATTTTAAAATCAGTCAATTTCTATACAATTAAAATCCATTTTTATAAATATATTTTAAAATGCCAAAATAAATTTCTGGTTGGGGCTCGCAGTTGTCACTCTGTTCACTTTTAGGAAAGAAACAGCAAACCTTTTATATGCAGGATTTGTAAAGAAACCATTTTTCCAGATAAAGGGAGGGGAAGGTTTGTGATAGTAAATATAGCTTTAAATCTCTGTTAAGCACGAGTTAATTTTAGTGTTCAAATCACACTATTGCAAACATTGACCAGAAGAATTGAGTATTGAGGATCAGGGAATTAATATTTAATTTTCTGTAACTTGTGTAAATTGTAATGCAATGTAGCCATATCAGCTATTCATTACAAAAATCATTGCATTTGTGCACTAAGTATGGTATTGCCTACCGATGTGATTTTCTTACTCTAGCATTATGCTTTTTGAATGTGTAGAAAGTTACTTCACTCAAAGTGGGTATTTAATACAAAACTTAAAGTTCTTCTCTTTTGTAGGTGCATTACTAACTGTGGAACACATCAACAATTCTGTCAGTGTACTGATTGAAGCGGGTAAAGAGAACATACTGCGAATTTCTGAGTAAGTATCCCAGGAAGAGAAGACTTGGTTGCTTCTGTTGCTGCCATTTTAGCTGAATGCGGCAGCCTGGTTGTTTAAACATGGGACAGTCACCACTTCAGGGTTTAACGGTCAATATTTCATTCTTCTGGAAATTATGGATTACCTCTTACAATAAGCTGAACTGTTGAAACATTGGTGAATTCAAACCCACAATATGGTTGTCTCTTCACTACCCTGTGAAATGGCCTAGCAAGCCACTTCGTTTTCAAGAAGGCACCTTGCAACCACCTTCTCAAGGGCAATTGGGATTGGGTAATAAATGCTGATCTTGACAGCCAGATCAACATTCCATGAATTAATTAAGAAAAAAAAAATACTGGTGGCCTTCCAGGGGATCAACTCTGGTTCAATGAAGTGTGCAGGAGGGCATGCCAGGAGCAGTACCAGGCATACCTAAAAATGAGTTGTCAACCTGGTGAAGCTATAACACAGGTCTACTTGCATGCCAAGCAGCATAAGCAGCAAGTGATAGACAGAGCTAAGCTATCCTACAACCAACGGATCAGATCTAAGCTCTGCAATCCTGCTACATCCAGTTGTGAATGGTGGTGGACAATTAAACAACTCACTGGAGAAGAAGGCTCTGCAAATATCCCCATACTTAATGATGGAGGAGCCCAGCACATCAGTGTAAAAGGTAAGGCTGAAGCATTAACTATGATCTTCAGCCAGAAGTGCCAAGTGGAAGATCTACCTCGGCCTCCTCCAGAGTTCCCCAGCATCACAGATGCCAGTCTTTAGCCAATTCGATTCGCTCCATGTGATACCAAGAAATAGCTGAAGGCACTAGATATTGCAAAGGCTATGGGCTCTGACAATATTCCGGCAATAGTACTGATGACTTGTGCTCCAGAACTTGCGCCCCTAGCCAAGCTGTTTCAGTCCAACTACAACACTGGCATCTTCCCGGCTATGTGGAAAATTGCCCAGGTTTGTCCTGTACACAAAAAAAAAAGGATAAATCCAACCCGGCCAATTACCACCCCATCAGTCCAGCATCTCCAAAGTAATAGAAGGGGTCATCAACAGTGCTATTGAGCAACATTTGCTTACCAATACACTGCTCACTGATGCCCAGTTTGGGTCCTGCCAGCGCCACTCAGCTCCTTACTTCATTACAGCCCTGGTTCAGACATGGATAAAAGAGCTGAACTCCAGAGCTAAGGTGACAGTGACTCCCCTTGACATCAGGGCTGCATTTGACTGATTGTGGCATCAAGGAGCCCTAGCAAAACTCAAGTCAATGGGAATCGGAGGGGGGTCGGGGGGGGATCTCTCTGCTGGTTAGAGTCATACATAGCACAAAGGAAAATGGTACTGGCTGTTGGTCAGTCATCTCATCTCTGCAGGAGTTCCTCAGAGTAGTGTCCTAGGCCCAATCATCTTCAGCTGCTTCCTTCCATCATAAGGTCAGAAGCGGGGATGTTCGCTGATGATTGCACAATGTTCAGTACCATTTGCAACTCCTCAGATACTGAAGCAGTCCATGTCCAAATGCAGCAAGACCTGGACAATATCCAGGCTTGGGCTGATAAGTGGTGAGTAACATTCGCGACACACACAAGTGTCAGGCAATGACTATCTCCGACAAGAGACAATCCAACCATCACCCTTTGATATTCAATGGCATTACCATCACTGAATTCCCCCACTATTAACATCCTGGGGGAACCATTGACCAGAAACTGAACTGGACTAGCCATATAAATACTGTGGCTACAAGAGCAGGTCAGAGGTTAGGAATCGTGTGAGTAGCCTATCTCCTGACTCCCCAGAGCCTATCCGCCATCCGCAAGACACAAGTCAGGAGTGTGATGGAACACTCCCCACTTGCCTGGATGAGTGCAGCTCTCACAACACCCAAGAAGCTTGACACAGTCCAGAACAAAGCTGCCCACTTGATTGGCACCACAACCACAAACATTCACTCGCCCCACCACCGACACACAGTAGCAGCAGCGTGTAGCACCTACAAGATGCATTGCAGGAATTTACCAAGACTCCGTCAACAGCACCTTCCAAACCCACAAACACTACCATCTGGAAGGGCAAGGGCAGCAGATAGATGGGAACACCGCCTGGAAGTTCCCCTCACCATCCTTACTTGGAAATATTTTGCCGTTCCTTCACTGTTGCTGGGTCAAAATCCTGGAACTCCCTTCCTAATGGCACTGTGGATGTACCTACACCACATGGACTCCAGCAGTTCAAGAAGGCAGCTCACCACCACCTCAAGGGCAATTAGGGATGGGCAATAAATGCTGACCCAGCCAGCAAAGTCCATTTCCCATGAATGAATAAAATAAAATCACCATGCCTTATACTTTCTTGTTCTGTTTGCCTTTATACCTATCAAAGTTCCTTCAAAAGCCTACTCAAAACCTGTATCATTGTCTGTAATTGGGTCACAACTTCAAATTTCTTTACCACTTCCTGCTTAATGTCTACTGCTGTAAAGCATCTTGAGGTGTTTTGTGAAAAATGTGTTCCATAGATATAAGCTGTTGTAATAACTGACAGTTGCAACTTTGAAGGAATAATCATTATTCATTTAACTGATTTTTAATTATTAACAAGGACAAGAGTGCACAAGCTTAAAATTAGAGCTTGGCCATTTAGGAGTGAAAGGAGGAAGCACTTTTCCACACAGCCCAAAATGTTTTGGGTTCCAAATCAATTGAAACTTTCAAGATTGAGATTAATGGATTTTTGTCAGTGTGAGTATGAAAGGATATGGAACAAACATGGTTAAATATACTTGAAGTATCGATAATCCATAATCTAAGTAAGTGATAGAATAGTCTCAATGGCCTAGTGCTGTTCTGATATTTCCATAGTTTTTGGTTTTTAGTAACAGCATCTTTTTAACAATGAGTATTTTCAGTGCTGAACCAAGTGCTACAGCTTTAGAGCGGACTTGATTTTAAAAAAGGTCTAATTTCTACCTGACTCAGAATGTGCTAGCAGATGTAGTGACATTCCTGTTTTCCCCAATGATTTGAGGTTACAAAAGTTAAAACACAACCTCAGGTAAGATTTACTTCTTGAACATTTAAGCAAAGCAAATTAGTTTTTGATTAAAGGAGAAAAAGAACGTTGCACCTAATCACTCTGTTGAATTTCAGTAACTGGCATTGAAAACATTGGCAAAGGCAATTGGATGCGATCATAGAGATTTTTGAAATTGTGAGCATGTCCTGAACAGAAGATATTGGATGTATTAAAAATTTAAAAAATACTAGAAATGCTCAGCAGGTCTGCAGCATCTGTGGAGTGAGAAGCAGAGCTGATGACCTTTCATCAGAACTGGTCAGATCATCGACTTCAAAAGTTTACCCTGTTTCTCTCTCCACACATGTTGCCAGACCTGCTGAACACTTGCAGCATTTTCTAATTTTATGTTAGATTTGCAACATCCACAGTATTTTGCTTTTGGATTAGATATCAAACATCTGTGTTATAAAACTGATGGTGCACTATCGATGCTGGGGGCACAATGGTTAATACAGCATTTAAAATTGTCCTTGAGACAGACCTGATTGTTTGTTTTCATATTTCTATTATAATGAATTGAAAATGCAAAATCTAGAATTGTGCCAAGGAGTATGGACTTCACTTCTATGGTGAAACTGGAGTTGATCTTAGAGCATAGAAGGTTAAGAGGAGGTTTAATAGAGAAGTTCAAAATCATGAAAGGCTCTAATAGAGTAAATAGGCAAGTCTGTTTCTAGTGGCACGAGAGTCAGTAACCAAAGGACACCGATTTATGGTAGCTTTTTAATCAGAATGTCCACAGTATTTTACAAGGGGTCTCATACAGAGCAAGAGTTGTGAATGTGAAAGTTTGGGAGCGCTTTTGGAAGTGTCCTTGTGGTAGTAAGATTGAAGAGAGTTGCAAAGTGCAGGTGAGTGATAACTAAAGTCTGAGTTACTGATGGTGGAGCAGAAGTAATGGGGGTGGGGGGGATGATGAGTAGACCAGAGTCAGAAGAATGAAGGTGCACTGTATAGAGCTGTGAGAGACAGTGAGATAGGTTGAAGTGAGACCATGGAGGGATTTGTAGAAAAAAACAGAGCCTGGAAATCTAGGGAGCTTGAGAGTGAGAACTCACCAGAGCTTGGCATGGACAGCTGTGAATGAGACTTAGCAGGATTTACAGTCAGTGGCGTTTTGAATAACTTCAAATTTATGCATCGCAGATAGTGGTCTGGAGAAATTTTAGGAGGGAAAACAACTGTGTGTTTGAGGGTTTCATTGACAGATTGGGTCATGCAAAGGTGGAAATGGGTGTTTATGAAAATTGAAATAGGCATTCATAATGATGGACTGGATGTGACCTTTCAAACAGGGCATTGTGGTCACACATTGCTGTAAACAGTCTGACCAAGAAACAGGGATGGTGAAGGAATTGGGGTATATGTAGTGGGGGTGGGGACGCTAATGTGGACATCTCTGATGACAGCTGAGTAAAATGGCTTTGATTATGCTAATATTGAGCTGGAACAATAGGCAGTTAGTAAAACAAAAGTTGTATAGTTGAGGATGGGGATGGATAGCTAGACCCAGGTATTATACACATAGAAGCTGATCCGATCCTTACAGATTTTTAAGAATTATTATTTATCCTCTGGATGACTGATCAGCCTGACTTTCATTGTCTATTCTTAGTTGCTCTGAAATTGAGAGGTCACTTCAGAGGGCAAGTAAAAGTCAACCATGTTGGTGTGTCCCTGGACTCACGGATTGGCCAGATTGAGTAATAAAGGCAGCCACTTTCATGGTCGGATGCTGATACCAGCTTTTCATTTCCAGATTTTTTTAAAAACTGAAATAAAATTTTCAGTTCACCATTGTGGGATTTGAACTAATGTTCCTTGGATTTCTAGTCCAGTAACACAACAACTACACTACTGTGTCCTTTCATGTTATTACGAAGTAGATGACAATTAGAAGGGAGCCAAGGATGGAATCATGGAGCATATCACCAGAGATATGCTGGCCAGTTTGGGGCAGATGGGAATGGAACCATGAAGAGAAATTGTGATGGGAAAGAGCATGGAGTAATTGCCCATCAAAATTGAAGAGGTTGAGGTTTAATCACCCAGAGGTGAATTTGTTCAGGCCAGAATTGGTATAAAGATGGGACAGAAACCAAACTGAAGAGGGGAAGGTATCAATTCCAGGCGAAGTGATAGAACAAGTGGATGTAGCAGCAGGAAGAAGATGGCCTCAATTTTGGAGCCAGAAGAAATGCTTAATGAGGACTTAGCATGAGTGGTAAAGAATCAGGTGCCAAAACGAGGATAGTGCTGGAGTAGTAAGGGAGCAGGCCAAGATGGCAACCTGGAGATCAGATCCATATTATTCCCCGTAACAATTTAACAGTCATGAATCATCATGGTGAGAAAGAATGCACATCAATAAACCAGGTTTTGGTCAGATTCTGGATGTCAGTGGACCTAATCATCCAGATGGGATTGTTGGTTTGAAGACACCTTTTTGGAAGATTAAAATGGAAGCCAGATGGATGAGAGAGGCAGGGGAGCAGCACCTTGATCCTCAGGCAGATATACAGTGAGTAGTGACTTTGGTTTAGATTTCTAAATTGTGAGGTAAGCTATATGTAGCTAAGCATTTGAGTCAAAACTTGAGAATGACTGTTGAAAAGTTAAAGGCTGCCTGTTGTTCAGTGTTATCTACTGAATTCCTAATCCATACAATTGACTCACCTTCAATGTACCATATTTTTGACCTTCATTGTAATCAGTTGTATTGTAAGTTTTTAAAAATTCTTTTCATGAGGTGTGAGTGTCATATTTGCTCTTGAACAGAATGGCTTGCTAGGCCATTTCAAAGGGCAGTTTCAACCACATTGCTGTGGGTCTGGATTTTCAGTTTTTTGTCAGCTTTCAGTTCCAGATTTTGTTAATTGAATTTAAATTGCAATAGCTTCCCCGGTGGGATTTAAACCTGTGTCCAGAGAGCATTAGCTGGGCCTCTGGATTATTGGTCCATTGACATTAACCTCTATGCTACCATCTCCCTGTACTGTGCTGTACCCCCCTCAGGGAAAGTTGATTTTTTGGAGTCATAGCTGACATCTCCTTTGATATCTTTTTTTATTCGTTCATGGGATGGGGATATTGCTGGCTAGGCCAGTGTTTATTGCCCATCTCTAATTGCCCTTGAGAACATTTAAGGGCAGCTAAGGGTCAACCACATTGCTCTGGGTCTGGAGTCACATGTAGGCCAAACCAGGTAAGGACAGCAGATTTGCTTCCCTAAAGGACGTTAGTGAAACAGATGGTTTTTTACGACAATTGACGATGGTTTCATGGCTTTCATTAGAATTTTAATTCTCGATTTTATTTTTTTTTACTGAATTCAAATTTCACCATCTGCCATGGTGAGATTTCAACCCGGGTCCGCAGAGCATTATCCTGGGTCTCTGGATTATGAGTCGAGTGACAATACTGCTACTCCGCCACCACCTCCCCTTCAATTCCTTCTGTACTGCTAGCCTCCGTCCCGCGCACCTCTTCTCCCCCCCCCCCCCCCCCCCCATACCTACTGATTTGCGCCCATGTTCTCTTTATGCTGCTTCATGTCCTTGATGACTACTTATTTCACCTTACCAATTATGGTCTCATTTATTATTCTATAGAATGGGTATCTAAACTCTCTCCCATGGGCCAAGTGTGTTCTGTAGGCTTTGATGCTCTAGTTGATGAAACTCAGATGACAACTTTGTATTTGTATTTAAACTTCTTTTCATTTTTGCCCAGTTTGAATTTTGTATGCCTTGAAGTTTGGATAGAGTTGCTTTTGGCACAATTACCTGATGAATAAATCCTAAATTAAAGCACCAAACTGTTAGTATTTATAGTGTGAGGTATATGAAAACTAATGGGAACATAGATTTCAACTTTAAATGAAGTTTACAGGGACTCATGTGGCCAAATGCTAAAAAGCTTGAAGACTACTGATCTATAGCTACCAGATAGTTGGTAAATTTCAAAAGTACCTTTTGATTTGACTTGACACATACACATAAAATAATGAACCACTAATCTTTTCATACAGCTCCCTCACTATTGATATCATCTGTGCTCAAAATCACTCTTAATCATATATATAGTATATATATAGTAAACAGTTGTTAATTACTGTGTTACCACTACAGTATACTCTATTTTCAATCTTGCAGAGATGTTGCCTTTAATGATGTGAATTCCATTGTCCGCTACCTGGCTCGGGTAGCTACAGAAAATAAGCTCTATGGCTCCAATCTGCTAGAACGTACTGAGGTAAGAGTTTGAGTCTCTGTAGGGTGACAAAATGATTGATATATCACCTTGAATATCTTATGCATGCAGCCAAAGCTGTATTAAATCTCTAGGCATGTCATGTCGTTTGGATCAAACGTGACCAACCTGGAGGATGAACTGAACTGCCTTTACATGAGCACATTCTTCAACTGAAAACAGTAACTTCTCTGAATTGGTAGGCTTTTCTGCATTAATTTTAAACCTGGTAGCAGCAAAGAGAGGGTATACATTCTCAGGAGCAATATTTTTTCAATGGAAATATCTGCTTCTTATAGCTATTTTTGATGGCTATATTTGTTTTGAATTCCAGCAAATTTTGGCTGCTGGCTAATTGCTGCTTGTATTTTCAGATGATAATTTAATCATTGTTTAATCATATTTTGTCATTTTTAATTTCCCTTTAAGGTGGAAGGAAATAACTTGTTTTTACTGGCCTTTCACCTTTTTCTCACCACTGTCACTGGTATTTACAACCAAATCAAAAAGATTTGTAGAACCACAAGCTGCTTCATTTACTGGTTTCCACAGCCGACCGTATTGTGGAAGTGACATTTTGAAAATTAATAACATGGATAGATTTTTTAATGAATGTATGCTTTTTTGCTTTCTAATATTTATTCCAATAATGTTCTACAGAAAATGTTTAACTTTGAGTTTCCTTATCAGACACTATCAAAACAAAAATTATTTGTGCCTGACTAAACTCAAAAAGTTAGAATTCCAATTGAAAGACAGATTTTGCTACAAGGAGACCACCTTGGCCCTGACATAACACCATCCCATAGACAGCACTGGCCACCAGTAACAGTAGTGAGACAGAAGTAAAAGCCTAAGCCACACAAAACCAATCTCTTCTAGGAAACTGTGGAAGGGCAGTTTAAAAACAAGCCATTTCCTTCCAGTGTCCTTGCTTTGCTGGACTTTGTACATTATCAGTATTTCTAGCAATCCATTGCTTGGCAGCTGACATCATTATCCTGCACTTCGTCTATACCTGTTTCTTTCCTCTCTTTACCCTTCTTTCCTGTCCCTCTTCCACCCCACATGCTATGCTGTTGTTTCAGCTTCTCTTGCTGCAAGTTTCTTTCTCCCTAAATTGAGTTAATCACAAGCCTATAAAAAAGTGATTTCCCCTTATTCTTCCAACCCATGCACTATTTCTTTTGTATTGATACTCTAAAGTCCTGTTGTTAACTCTCCAAGTTTATTTGAAGTGCTGTTTTAGTACCTAATCACAAGTATGATTTTTAGATATGATTGTTGCCTTGATTTTATTACCCATGTTGTCCACCTCGAACCCTGAGCAATGAATTGTTGTAATTTCCTTTGACAATGTCTGGCTTTATGCATTTCTAAACCATTTACAACAATGTGGTTTCCTGCTGTTGCCATCCAGTTTCTCTTTAAATCACTCTGACTAGTAGTTTATCCATTGTCTTTTTTTCATCTCATTAGGTCTTGTCAATGATTTCTTCCACTTTCTCCAATGCTATCTGCTTTTTGGTTCATGGTTCCATTCTTTCTACCCAGCTGTGTAGTCAGTGAACCGCCTGCAATGTTCCCTCTTCCTACTTCTGCATTATTACTTCAAGGGTCCCCCAAGGATCTATATTTGGCCCCCTCCTATTTCTCAGCTACATGTTGCCCCTTGATGATATCACCTGAAGACACAATGCCAAGTTTTGCACGTATACCAAGACCACCTGGTACTACCTCACCATCACCTCTGATTTGTTATGCTACTCTTTTTATTCATTCTTGGGATGTGAGCATCACTGGCAAAGCCACCATTTTTTGCTCATCCCTTACCCCTTGATCAGGTGGCTGTGAACTGCCTCCTTGAACTGCTGCAGTCCATATGATGCAGGTGTTCCCACTATGCTGTTAAGGAGGGAGTTTCAAGATTTTTGATCCAACTTGTCCGATATCCAGTATTGCAAAAATTGAAGCTGCTTCTAATAAAAGATTGAGAAGACTGAAACAACTATCTCCAGCTTCCACCACAAACTCCATTCTAGCCACTGATGCTATCGCTCTCCCTAACTGCTGTCTGAGGCTGAACCAGACTATTGCTTCCAAGCCATCCTATTTGACCCTGAACTGAGGTTCTAACCCCTTATCCTTTCCATCACCAAAGCTGCCTACTTGCACCTCCATAACATTTGCCTGTCTCTGTGCTTGTTTTAGCTCATTTGCTGAAAGCCATATCCATGCCTTTGTTGCCTCTAGACTCAACTATTCCCAAGTACTCATTATATAATACAATATAATTAATTCCAGTTATCTGTGAGTGAGCATGAGAAATTGCTGAAATATCAGGCAGTTTACTTGGGGAATGGAGGGAATTAATTTACTGAACTACTGAAATAGCATCCCATTGAAGGTGTGAATTTGAAATGTTTAACATCAAAGAACGCCAAACAGTGCAGTTAAATCATATGCAAATATTTTTCACAATAGGTCTGCAAGACTCGGAAGCTCACAGTGATATGACCATTGCATTGTCATTAAAATCTTTTTTTCTATATTTGTTAGCTTCATTTGTTTAAAGAAATCCAGCAGTGTCAGTATTTGCAAATCCTCATAAGAAAACATTGATAAACTCTGTAGTGAACAAAGCAGCACCTTTTTTATAGCTTGTGCATGAGATTCTCATTTAGTGTTTGTGTTCAGATAATTTTAATTAAAATACAAATGATCCAATAGTATAAATTCAGCAATTTTAATAATCAACAGCAACAGATGAATTTTTGCATAATTTCAATTTGAATCTCACATTCAAATTAAACAGTTTTAATTTAAGAAACATAGACTGCATTCATATTTCACATAGGCTTAATTATTTTTGGACCACTCTGACCTATAATTCTTAGAAATTCTCTTTTTTGAGGATATTTTTCATCAAATTTAAGCTTTAATTAAAACTTTAATTAAACAAGACCTAAGGATCTTTAGCTTTGAAGAACCTGGTGATTGAATATTAGTTGGGTTTTGTAGGTTTAAATTAGTGTTCAAACTTTGTCTTTAGTTTCAAAGTGCCTTAGGTAGTTATCAAGATATTTTAGGTGTTGGTGCTAGTTTTGTTATATGTAATTTGCACCTGTATCCCACTAAGTGGTTTATATTATTTGGAGTTGTTTGCGAATTTGAAGAATACAGGACACGTACATTGAAGTAGGGCCCCGCTGCCACGTCAGCTTGCCTGTTTATAAAATTCTGTAATACTACACCAGCTGAAACAGCTGGAAGTAATATGTGTGTGTAATTTACTATTTTACCTTACTGCTGCAGTTGAGTTAGAATGTTAAGTTAGAAAGCTAAATGTCTGCTCAGAATTATTTTGTGTAACACTTGTTTTTGCCAGTTTTACACACAACCTTGAGAAGCTCAAACCTTTATCTTTCTGCATTTTTTTTTAAAAAAAGGAAGTTACAAATTACTGTTTGAGAACAAACTCCATTTCACAGTAACTTATGCTTGTTGTTCTTACCATCCCCACCCACCAGCTTCAGCAGCAATTTCTTTCCCTTTCTCAACAGTACTCCTTTGGGGTACCATTCCAATTGCCTGGTACCCTATCAGGTGGCCATTGTTCATGTGTGAGCTTCGATTAAAAAGTGTAGGAAGGTTCCCTGACACTGTGGTTGAAGGTTCATGTAAGCCACTTTGAATCGATACCACATCATAACTTCCCAGTTTCTGGGGAGAAAAGTAGATGGGGTTGGAAAAACACTGTCCTATTGCCTTTGAGAAAAACTATTAAGAGTGTGGAAGAAGAAAATATCTGCAAATTGTTAAGGTGGATGTTTGTGTTATAATGAGGCTTTCAGAAAAACGTAATAGCAAACATGATATTTTCTTGGCAGTTGCAATGTAGTTTCTCTCTCATTTGGGGTTTGAATTGTAAAGGTTGGTGTCCAAAATGTTTGTAACATGCCCACTAGAATAATGAATCGCAACCAATTATAGACTTTGGTCCTTCTAAGTTGTAATGTATTTGGGAGAGAATGTTTAGAACTATGCAACACTAGAACAATGAATTGATGGTTACAGGTCTTTTAGCAGTGGGAAAGCAATTAAAAGTATTATAATAGAGACAGATTGGTTATGACATTAAAGCAAATCAGCTTGTGTACGTATCACACACCAGTGTCATAATATAAACACAGTGACAGCATTATTTACATGTTAAAAGGACATAAATTTTCCTGACCATACAGTCTAAGTTTGTAGTGGCTTAAGTTCCCACAATTTATTATGGTTTAAAAAAAAATGGATCACAATGTTACGAATTCCTGAGAGCCAATTGTAAGTAACAAGACTTTTTGCTATCCTTTGTTTTTAACTCTCAATGAGAAGTGATCAGGTTTTCTATTAGATAGGATTGATCCAAAGTGCATGGCCTTTCTTAAAATACAAACACCAACTTTGAGATATTTCAGTAATGAAAAAATTATAATATACCACAAAGTAGCAGGATTCTTGCTTTCACCATTTCTTTTGCAATGTTGGCATAAAAACAGGACTTATCTCTTGATAAATGTCAAGAACCTAGGATTACTCACCTTAATAAAAAGTTTCATTAAGACAGCTACCATTCACATTTCAACTGTGCTGATATTACCAATGTCAAATGATGAACTTTGAAACTGTTCCTTGTTATAATGGTTTTGTTGGCAGGTTGATCACTGGTTGGAATTTAGCAGCACAGGACTGGCAAGCTCTGCTCTGTTCCCTGCAGCAATACAAGAGCTTGATTGTGCACTTTCTCTCAGGACATTCCTGGTTGGGCATGAATTGACACTGGCTGATCTGTGTGTATGGGCAGCATTGAAAGGTTGGCAAGAGAATAATGTTGTTTAAAGTGTATTTGCTTTTGTAAATTATGTCTATAGTACATTTCGTAGAGTTCTATTTTAGCTTGATAACTTTGAAGATACAAATATAAATGCTAGATGTAATTATATTAAACTCTTCCCACCCTTGCTTGAGGAAATAATCATACTTTTACAGTCATGACTTCACAGTGCCATGATAAAATGGATTAGATTTCCTTGGAATACAGTAATACTTTAAAATAACCTTTAAGGTAATTGAACACCCAGAATAGATGACCAGACAATGTCTTGGTCAGACATCTGATAGATTTCTCTACTGTTACTGCTTTTGGATTTTTATAGGGCCATTAATGCAAAAAAAAATCCAATATACTTTTATGGGCATTACTCCCAAAAACTCTCTGAATCTGAGTGAATCTGATCATTACTCAATTGGGATTGTCAATTTAGAGTTTTGGAGCTGTTTAATATATTCCACTACATGTCTTTCAGAATGTGTTTTTAAGACTGGTATGACTTGAGTTAACCTGTAACTTCATACAACATTTGATATGATGCTATAGTTTGCACTGCAGACTGGTCATGAGGGTTTAAAAATATCAGCCCTCACCAAGTTCCACTGTTCTACTCTTCTTATCTGGCTTGTTGCTGTCCGCCTTTATAGGTTGGGCAATGAAATATGGAAAACTGTTGCTGATGCATTTTTCATGCTGAAAGTAAAAGAAACAATTACTTTTATTTATATATCTCTCTTCTTGACCACAGGGCAGCCGAAAGCACTTTACAGCCAATGAAGTACTTTTGAAGTGAAGTCGCTGTTGTAGTATAGGAAATGCAGCAGCCAAATTGCAATCAGCATGTTCCCACAAAGAACAATGTGATGATGATTAGATAATCTGTTTTTGTGATGTTGATTGAGGGACGAATATTAACCAGGGCACCATGGATAGCTTCCCTTTTCTTCAACATAGGGCCTTTGAGTCTTTTATGTCCACCTAGAGGGCTGACAGATTCTTGGTTTAATGTCCCATCCAAAAGTCAGCACCTCCGGTAGTGCAGCACTCCCCCAGTACTGCACTGAAGTGTCAACCTTGCTTTTTGTGCTCAAATCCTGAAGTGGAACTTTACCCTAAAATCTTGGGCAAATGCTGCCAGCTGAGCCACAGCTGACAGAGGTGCTAAGATTATAACAGTTAATTAAAACAGTAAAATGTGACATCAAAGATTGATAAGTGTCCACAAAGCCTGCTATTTGGATATCATTGTTAACAGGATGCAAGCTGGTTGGTGAAGTCAAAATCAAGACATATAGCTTTTCCTCACTGATTTTATTGACGTTGCTCAGTCTGTGCTCCTCACACACACCGTGTTCCAGCTGTACCCTATTTGTATTCAAAGTACTTAATTAAACAATGCTGTTTGTCTTTGTGTCTTAACAATATAATTGTCATACTATTAACAGATTCCCCTTTCTTTAAACAAATTTATAACACAAATAATTTCAAAACAAATCAACAACAGAAACAATTATTTCCCACATTTTGTATAACTCATCATAATACAAGACATCCCTCTTCTCGGACCCCCAACAGTTTCTTCAAGCAAGCATTCCTTTTTGTAAAACAGTCTGATAATTGGTGACATGTGTCAACCTATTTTATCTAGATCTCTTTTTCTGGAACATTTCTTTTATGCTAGCAAGGTCAATCCTTAACCTTTTCTCAGTTGCATCCTTTGTTGAATGTACACTATCCCATAGAGAATGGTTGTCCCCATGACTTTTAATGGGCACATTTTTCTAAATGCCCCTCATATAGGATTTCCCTCAAAATGTTTGATAAGTAAAATCCCATATGTATCACTTCCACTAAAACAAGCGTTTCTGGAGCTAAGGTGCTTTTAACTACCCTTTTTTAAATTTTCTTCACTTCCTAGACCAATGTTATTCCTCCCCACCAAGAATATGATAAACCGTGCTGTACTAGAATAGCCATTGGCAGATTGACATGTAGTGAAGCATTATTAAAAATGACTAACTTCATATCTTCTGGATCACCCAAGGCTGGGAACTTGAGTGCGCCTTTCTCTGAATTTAATTCCTTTAATGTTTTATTTGCTCTCAGAACATCCTCAACTCTAGCAGCATAGTATTCAGTTTCGTAACATCATAACTAGCATCAGGTCTAGTCTGAGTGCACAACCAGCTCAACTGTGCAATCAATCTTCTTAATTGGTCTGTTTCTTCCTTGGATGCAGGATCCTCTTTTTGTGAGGACCTGGCCTGATTTATTGAGACGTGATTAGCGTTTTCTAAATAAGACTGTTGATTCAAGGTCTGCCCCAACTTATTCTGCTTAGTGTCCAATCCTATATATTTAAAGGACCTGAAGTCTGACTTCCAATCTTGAGCTCTCTTTTTATTTTATCTATCGCCTATTGCTCAAATTCCGGAGAACTACCCCACAGAAAATCATCAATGTGCATCATAAAGATGCCTGCTAGTTTTTCCTTGTGGTACCAATAGAACAATGCTGGGTCTGCTTTTAGATGAATATAACCCGCTTCCAGCAGGATGGACCTGACTCGGAAATACCACGCCCTTGATGCATCATTCAACCCGTCGCATTTGTTGAATTTCCACAGTTTCCCTTTTTCACCAGCTTCTTTTAGGTGGTTTCAAAAATGCTTTCCTTTGAAGCTTCTCACAGGGCTAAAAATGCAGTGTTTATATTGAACCATTTACATTCTCAGGAATATGTTGCTCTAAAAAAGCTAAGAAAATCTTGAAGCTTACTTTTCCTGCAGTGGGAGAGCTCATTTGGACATCTTGATCACCAGGTCCCTCTTCAAAACCCTGAGCCTTGTACGTGCCTTCAGGAATTACCTTTTCTGTGCATATCCAGCTGTGTGATAAGGCTGGCTGCCCCCTGTCTGGTATTTGTGTATGCATCAAATTCTTTCTAGCTTTCCAACTCTTTGTTTGGCATCCTTTATCACCTTATCTTCTAATTTGTTAGTAGCCACTAAAACTTCTCTAACATAAGGGCTTCTACTTATCATGGCATTCCGGGCTTGTTCTATAGTCCTTGTGCTTGTCAAACGATGACCTCTATTCTCCCTCCTATCTCTTCTTGGACTTCTGCTACATGATATCTCCCTCCGTTGATCAGAGCCCTCTCAAAGTCTCTTTAGCAAGTATCTGATCTTTTCCTAGGGTCATGAACACATCCCAGCCCACTTTTAGAACCCACACTGTGCCTTCCACATCCTTACCCTATTTTGCCAGTCCATGGGTCTTACCTTCTGTCTCTCATCTTGCACATTCAACCAATGTTTGTATTTGCCGATGGCTTTTCCTGCTTTCCCTATAATGGTGGCATCCCTCCATTACTGGCCCCTTCAGTCCTATACAATCCAATTTTCCATGTTACTGTGGTGCCAGCTTGGGTAGTTGTCCTTTGGGATAAACAGCCTTATCCTGCGCTTCGGTTTCATTTTGTCTATAAACAGTCAGCTGTTTATGCGCTATAATCTGCTCATAATTGTCCAACCTATGTGTTTGTGAAGTGCATGGTACTTCTTCACTTTCTATTACCTGTTCAGATACTCTAAATGTATAATCTGTGCTAATTAGCCTTGAGGAATATACCCTAATAGTTTGATTGGCATGTTGTAAAATTACTGTTTTTCCATCACTGCCTACAATCTTACTCGGGCCTTCCCACTCTTTCTGATTTTCACTTGTAATGTACCATGTTCCCTGGATTAAAATTTATTTCTGACGGCCTTATGCAGTGCTCGCCAAATTTTCTTTGAAACTTGAGCCTTGATAAATGCCCTTCTCCCTGCATGAGGGCATTCAAGTGCTCAGAAAAAATTGAACTAATCGTAGAACTTTCCAAGACCAAGAGATGATCCCACGTCAACGAAGGTATTTTTGGATTTCTCCTGTAAAATAATTGATAGGGACCGTAACTCCTAACCATTTGAAGTGAATTTTTCGCATGGACTGCGCACTCCAGGGTGGATGTCAGTTTACAGCTCTGTTGGTCAGCTAAGATTTTGTGAAGCACCTCATCACTTCATGATTTCTTTCACAAACCCTATTACTAAAGGGACTTTCCATTGCTGTGTTCATTACTACGATGTTCATATTTTCTCACACACTCTTAAATTAATAGTCAGCACATTCCCCCACTTTTGTCAATTAGGAATTTAGCTGGTGTTCCCAGTCCAGTTACGATCTAATTTTCCCATTATCTTGTCCACCTTCTCTTTACTATATATTCCTGTTGACAGACTAAATCTAGTTGCTATGTCTATATAGTGTAAGAGAAAAATGCTTTTGTTCTTATCCCATACCTTCAAGTCCATTGCTACAATATCATTGCTTGCTAATGGGCCGTGATGGTGTCTTCCTATATTTTTTATATATATCACACTTCTCACTGATCTCTTCTATAAGCTTAGTATATTCATAACCCTTTAGTAGGATTTTTAACCTATGAAAAGATGGTGGGCAAACTGCTGATGTAATTTTCAAACAATTTGCCTTTTTTTCTTTAAAGTCCTACCCTTTGATGTTATCAAAGCTTCTTTAATTTGTGATTGGTAATGTTAGGTTTTGTTAAGAGGATACAATAATGTCCTGATTGTGTAAACTATAAATCTACAGATTTCCCAAAACAATTGCCTTATCATGTTCCATATTTAATTTCATTTGAGCCTTTTTCATAGACTGCTTATTCAACAGTAAGAGTATTTCACTGGATACTACATTACTGGATAAAATGGTTTACTCTGGCTATTTCACAGGGAATCGCCACTCTTTTAGTGACTTTAACTTGTTATCCTCTCCGACCCTGAAGTAAGTAAAACTTATTCCTTAACCTTATTTCGGCCTTTACTATTTGGAGAATCCAGGTAACACTTTAACAATTCCACTCCACATACTGTGGGACGTATGCCATGGTCCAACAGAGCACAATTGAATGAGTCCATAACTAGAACACTCATTACTGGAGTAAAGCTTCTGGTAACCAGTACAATTCTCTCTGACTGGTCAGTATTATCATCTTTCCCTTTCGCACCTTCTATGTCATGTGTCATTTCAAAACCCTGTATTGGACAGTTCATTGCATAATGATATTTCAAGTCACATCTGAAACACCTGTTGACTATTTCTTGCATATTCTTGGGGTTCGTTCTCCTGCTATAGTTACCTACTTCCTGTCGTCTGTTAACAATACCAAAAAGATCTCTATCCTCATTCCTTTTGTTTCTTTTGCCTTCTTTCATATTAACGCTTGTGTTCCATACTTAAATGGTCTTGAAATGCTGCTTGCATTGAATCCTCCATCTTTTGTGTTACCACTGAAGGTCCCATTTGTGCCATGAAAGTGGCTTGAAATGAATGTTTCCCCAGAATTTTATTTTTAAAGCTTCACACAGCTGTTCAATAAGTGTCCCTTTCTGAGAATCTAACTCCAATCAAGATCAGGAGTCTATCTATGTTCGATACTTTAACACAATCCAACAATTTGAAGCAATGTCATGATATGGCAGGTGGTAATTGCTGGGCTGACCAAATTCCAAAGGGAAACTTGGTCAAGCTACCACAACGATTTTACAATTTGTATTTATTACAAGAAGGTATGTGTACTGAAGTAAGAAGTAAAGATTCCACGACCTCTTTTGGAGATTTAAAATATTAAATTAGAAGATTTATTAAGAAAAGAAAAACAAAAGATTACAGTTACACAGTTAAATTTAGCTTTTAACATTTCCCAAAAGATTTCTACTTAGCTGGACTCACAGACAATAAACCACGTAGATTCTTAATCCATAAAAAATCCAGTAATATTACCACAAGGCATCCACTGTTGCTATAGGGGAGGTATTTCACAAGCTTCTCCCTCCGTTCTCACTCAACAATGGAAACCTAAGGCTTGTAACAAAACCTTGCTTTCTGGAACAACCAGATACTTCTCTGGGGTAGCTAGAGGCTGCTTATTTCACTGGTCTGTCTTTGCACAGCACACTTTTCAAGATCACGTGCCTATACAGCTTTCAATCTTTCCTTAAATATGTTTTTTCCTCTTCCATCTTTAAACCCATTGTTCTTAACTTTCTTTGAAAGTTACCTTTCCCAAAAGATAAAAATCTTTCATATTGTCTTTATAGCCACTATTTTCAGGAAAAATAAACTTAATAACACTTCTGTATTCATTTATGATCATTGCCACTTGTAAAACTTCCTTTTATTTCCCTTTGAAATTTGGCAGGTAAAAATTCAACTCCTCATTTATCTCCGAATGCAAATTCCTATTAATGCTGTATCTACTGGTACCCCGTATTAGCTTGTTCATCTCCACTTCAAAAATGCCTGCTTTTATATTTAACCTTTTGATGCTTAAACCTTGCAGCCTGACTGTCTTCGCTTTAATTAAATTAGTCTCTCTCTCTCTCTCTCTCTCTCTCTCTCTCTCACACTCACACACACACACACACACACACACACACACTCTCTCTCTCTCACACACATACACACACACACACCCCCTTCACAGTATCCCACAATAATATTAGGAAACTTATTTTCCTTTACAGCAAGCACTGAATTAGGGATCTCCAAATAGAATTTCTGCAATCTTGTATATAACCTGTTAAATTTCATGATATATTCTTCTATGGAATAACCATCTAAATTTATCAAAGCCAGACAATGCCTCATTTTGCATTTAACAGGTCACCTTTTAAAATTTTGTTCATAAATTTTAAGAGATTATTCAAACCTTCCTTGGTGTCTAAATGTTGAGCGGCTAGCTCTGAAAATACTTTGCACCTGATCCTGCTTCTGGTAGGAAGCGAAAGTGTCAAGACCATACCTGGTAAGGATGTAACCCATGTCCATTTACCTGCTTCATTTTTCCATTGGTCATAATTTTCTGCTTCACAGAACAATGGTGGAAAATCAGACCCTGATACTTTATTCTTGGTTAAAACCCGTCAAATTCATTGTCTTTGGCATCTGATTCAGAGTTTGTCAAATTCATTGAGTCCCTTTGGCATTGGCATCATCCTAAGTATTCTATTCTGATCAGATTTGGCACTTTCAGTTTAGGAATCAGCCTTCCACAACTACCCCTGCTGACATAAGGGGTGTTCGTGTTTTTGCTGCTCTCTGGTGATGAATCGCTGGAAACTTATGATTTGGCATTGCAGTCTCTTGGTGGTAGTCTGAGCAATCTTGGTTCTCTGTCGCAACATTTAGACTTTCTTGTCTCATAAAGTGACTGTTGCTCTGAAATCTTTGCTGAACTCAGAGTTTGATTTGGTCCACTTAATTGCGTGTATACGCATTGCATTTCTGGTGATGAGGGCCCAATGCAATACACAAGTTCAGGCTGGTCCCATTCTCATGGTGCATTTGGTCTTGGGCATTTTATTCAGGATGGACTCCTTTTTCTTCCATTCTCTCATCAGTTTTTCACTAACACCAAATTCCCTCACTGCAGCAAAGTTGTTTGACCAATTAGGTAACGTTACGACTTTCAGCTTGAAACCAGCTTCGTACTTCGTTTGTTTGTTGGAAGACTCATTTCTCTTCCCCACGCTGCATCTGCTCTGTGCGAGTGTGTCTTAAACTCCCACGCATTTTTGCAACACAACCTGTATCGCTTGCTTGATCCTTAACTCCCAGTTACAAGGCACCAGTGATTAACCATTTGTGGGGTGAAAAATTGAGACTGACTAGTAATGCGAGTGTAGCACGTTGTGGCTGAAAATTGGGGTTAACTTATGCGCCAAATGTATGTGATAACATGATTTTTGGGACTAAGAAAAATGGGGCCGTCTTATACGTCAGGTTGACTTGTACAGCGCAGTGTACGGTATTTGGGGTAACTTGTGGCCATCTTAGAGGTAGTGCTGGTGCTTTTACATGAAGAAAGAAGTTTGTTTTTTCTTCACATAATTTGGAACTCTGGCATGTTTTGGTTTCTGTGAATTATAGTCTTGGGTGATTGCGTATGAGACCAGGAACTAAGTAGGGAATCAGCATTGTGAAGCCTCTGAATGTGGGAATTAACTGGCTGTAGCAGAGGTATGGAAGATGTATATTCAGTTAAGTGGGTTAGAAGTCTAGTAGGGTGTGGTTTTTTTTTTGGAATGGGGAGAGTTTTGGAGCCAATTTTTTATATTTAGTTTGTAAAGTTTTTTTTCAATTACATTGTCATTAAATTTTGTTTCTTCTGTATATAGTGAAATGGATAATGAACTGTAATGGGTGCTGTATCCCAAAGAAGTTTTGTGTTGCACTGACATTTTTTGACAATATGATTGGGGAGAAAAGTTCTAGCATATTGGTAAATTAAGTGCAATGAGAGTAGAAAATAACCTATTAAAAAGAGAGTGGGGGGGAGGGGAAGCAACTTAAACGCTTTAAAATTGACTCAATTGGTCACTGTCTAAATAATAGCTACAATCAGTTTATGATTAAAAACTGTGATTTTTATCAACAGAAAGTTGCTTTTGGGAAAAGCAGCTAAGTCAGAACAAGATACCAGCTCATGTTAAACGATGGTACAATTTCCTTGGCTCACAGGATGCATTTCAGTCTGTGTGTAAAAAATGGGCAATAGCAACTCCACAGAATACAGTGGTAAGTGTGAAGTTTTCTAACATCTTGTGTAACTCGTTGAATTAGTGGTATAACTTAAGAGCTGTCTGACCATAAAGGCCATGTGGAAATTGTCAGCTGTCATCTTACCAGATTTATGATGCCTCCATTGGAATATCCTCACTGTATCCAGTCCTCTTTGTAGTTTCTTGTTTTGCTGAGCTTTCCAATTTTAATTGGCTATCCCATTTCATTAATATTAGAGCTGTATCTTCCTAGCTTGCATTTCTTTCAGGAAGCATGCAATAGTAATGTATTAATATAGCAGTATAGGATTATAGAAAATATAGTTGAGCCTGGGAAAGGCATGGTGCAGAGCTCCAATGCATTGTCTACAGACATGTTTCCATTTCTGATTCATCACATTGGGCTGAATTTTATGTGCCCTTGGTGGGCATTTTTCCCACAGGGGCACATAAAATAGGGTGGAGCGTCCATTCCCCCACCTTCCTGCCCACCTCTGAGCTCTCCCCAATAATACGGGGTACGGGCAGGTGCTGAAACTGGCAACCCACCTGCCATATTTAAATGAATAATCAGGTGTCGATTAGGCTTGTTATCAAGCCAATTGGCCCTGATAATGTGCTGCTCATGCAATAAAACATTTTTTTTTCTCTCTATGATGGTTAAAGGGTAGGAAGTAAGTTGGAAAGGGTGGGGGATGGGGAGTTACTCTTTGGGGGCTGCCCTTTGCCGAACATCTCCCCCTCCCCCCCCCCCCCCCCCCCCCCCCACAACTTCCTTCCTATTCCATCCGTCCCTTAAACCCATTCCCTACCTACCCAAGACCCTGGACTTACCGTTGCAGCCTTGATCTCCTCTTGTAGTCCCGGCAGCTGCCGCTGACTTCTTCCTGGCGCTACCGGTACTGATGGAGCTGCTGGCCAAACTGATTGGCTGGCAGTTCCAGAGGGCAGGAAGTCCCACTCAATCCTCATTAGTTCATCCCGCAGTGTTTTATGACTGCCGGTTGAGTTGGCAATGGGAATGTTGGCTCCACACTAATGTTTCTAGCAGGGTGTGCTATCTGGGCCCCCCATATTATTCAGCCCATGGTGTGTTTCCAGTTTTGACAGTGCTGCAATGAAAAGGAACTTCCTAGAGCTTGGAAGGAATGAATGAGTTGACCTGGATTTATCTCCCTGGACTCCCAAGTGGCTAGCCGTAGAACAGTAATCTGTTCTTTAACTTATTGCCTTAGTCAGAAAGGCATGCGGCAATGGGATACGTCGGCAAAGAAAAAAAAATAATGAATTACAAATTCACTTGCCAATTTGATACTTCTAATCTATTTTTGCGTCATTAAATTGGTAGTGAGGCCAGTTGCGCATTAATCAAATCAATTTGTAGAAGCCTGAAAAAAACGTTCCATTTGCACAGCCAAACATTTTGTGGGATCGATACTTTACAGCTCAGTTTAAAAAAAACACATGACCTTGAATTCATTTTCTGTAGCTGCCATATGATTTTTGTTTTAGCAAAAGTTTAAATTGTGTAGGTAAGCTTTATTTTTATATAAATGGAGTTTTTAGTTAATATTCTTCATACAGAAGTTTATGCTTTGTACTTCATTATCCTTGCAGATGAATGAGAAGAAACAGGATCGTGGAAAATTTGTTGAACTGCCCGGTGCAGAAATCGGTAAAGTGGTAGTAAGATTTCCACCTGAAGCCAGCGGGTGGGTTAATGGATTTAAATTTTCTATCTTTTTGGAAAAGCCTCTTAGTTTTAAACTGCTTTGACTTTGTACTAACTGGTACTGAGCCATCTACCTCCAGCTTGTAATTGTTGGAGTTGCAAACCACCTGGAAGATGTGTATACAAAAAATATTACAAAAGATAAATGCATCTTTCTCATCTCCGTTTTTGCTGCATGTTTTAAAACGTCAAAATCTTGGACTGAAAAGTGTAAAATGATGATGGGAGAAATGAGGTTTTAAGGTACTGAATATGAGAGAAATCAGAAAATTAAAATGTTAGCATAATGGGACAAATGAAGTAGTATTGTCATGGAAGATTAGTGACTATAAAGAGGAAGAAATGCACTTTAGAATTAGTGTTCTGAAATGGAAATATGATACCTCCCTATATCGCTAGGGAGGGAATTAATATTTTGAATTGAGGTAAAAGCTATTTAACACCCAGAAGAAGTGAGAAGGCTGGAATGCTATATCCTTCTGGGTTCAGAAGGAGTTTGCAAAATGTTTGCCCTACCCTGAAAGCACAACTTGCTTTCTTTTATCGCCTACCTCCATTCATGGCCTCTCCAAGCTCATTTTGTCCATGAGACCCGCTGCCTACTCCCTTGACCCTATACTCACCAAACTGATGACTACCCAACCTCCCCTCCTGGTCCTCATGTTGTTCATGGTTCTCCCTTTAAATCTGCTATTATCTCCCTGCACCTGAAAAAGAACCCTTTACCCATCACCCTTGTAAATTGCTGCCCCATTTCCAGCCTCCCTTTCCACTCCAAATTCTTTCAACTTGTTCTAACCTCCCAAATGCGTGCGTCTCTTTCCTGGAACTTCATATTTGAAACCCTCAAATCACATTTCCACCTTGGCAATTGTATTTAAATGATAAATCACAAATGACATCCTACATGACTGTGATGAAGGAAGACTACCCTCATCAGTCTTGACCTGTTTGCAGCTTTCGACATGGTTGACCAAACCATTGTCCACTGAAGCCTCTCCACTGTCATCCAGCTGGGTAGAACTGCTCTCTCTGGTTCCATTCTCATCTATCTCATTGTAGCCAGAAATGGCTGCAATGGCTTATCTTCCCACTCCACCCTTGGTGTGCGCTAAGGATTTGCCCTTGGTCCTTTTCTATTTTGCATCTACATGCTACCTTTCAGCGACATCTTCCAAAAACGCAGCATTGGTTTTGATGTGTATGCTGACGACACCAGCTGTACTTCACCACCACCACCTCTCTCAATTCCTCCGCTGTTAAATTATAAGATTGATTATCTGACATCCAGTACTACATGAGCAGAAATTTCATCCAATTAAATATTGAGAAGACTGAAGCCATTGTTTTTGGTCCTGGCTCCAAACTCTGTTCCCTAATTACTGGCTCCAAACCCTGTTCTTAATTACTGACTCCATCACTCTCCCTGACCGCAGTCTGAAGCTGAACAAGGCTGTTTGCAACCGTAATGAGCTTCTGACAGCATATCTGTACCACCCCAAAGATCGCCTATTCCCACCTCTAATGTCGACTTCACCCTGTCCGAGCTCATCTGCTACTGATGCCCTTATTCATGCCTTTGTTTCCTCCAGGCTTGACTATTCCAATGCACTGCTAGCTGGTCTCCCACATCCTACCCTCTTTAAACTTGAGATCATCCAAAACTCTGCTGCCTGTGTTCTAACCCTTGTGCTCACTGACTCACATTGACTCCCTGTCAAGCAACACCTTGATATGAAAATTCTCAACCTTGTTTTCAAATCCCTCAATGGCTTGCCCCTCCCTATATCTGTAATCTCCTCCAGTCCCACAGCTCATCCATGATATCTGTACTCATCTAATTCTGGACTCTTAAGTATCCCTGATTTTATTCACTCCACCATTGGCGGCTGTGCCTTCCGCAAAGGCCCTAAGCTCAGGAGCTCCCTGCACCTCTCTACCTTTGTTTCCTCCTTTAAGACACTGCTTAAAACCTGCCTCTTTGAGCAAGCTTTTGGTCATTGGCCTAATGTCTCATGTGGCTCGATGTCATGTTTTATTTTATAATGTTCCTGTGGAACACCTTGGGACTTTTTAATTATGTTACAGGCACTATATGAGTTGTTGTTGGAAGAAAAGGACAGGGAAAAGGTGATTGAAGAGAATTCATAGATGAAGTCAGAGGTTTAATGGTGGGATGAAGTTGAAGCTGTGATCCACTTAGTGCATCGATGAACCCCTTACTCCCAGAACCCCAAGCCTCAAATTTAAATTTTTTGTCCTTGGTATTAAATCCCTTTATTGCCTTGCTTCTGTCTAATCCATTTTAGCCCTACAACTCCTCTTCCAGAACCCACTGCTCCTCTGACTTTGGTCTCTTGTGTATTTTCTTCCGTCCCAAATGCTCCTCCTGTACTTGGTCTTTCATGGCTGACTTCAGCCATAGAGGCCCCAGACTGTGGAACCCCTTCCAGGAACTCCTTTGCCCCTCCACCTTAAACATCCTTAAAACCTACCTCCTGACTAGATCTTGATCATCTCCTTGTAATTTTACCTTTGCCATAGCTTTCATTTCTGGCTGATTAAATTTCGTGAAACACTTGGCTTGTTCTTTCAACTTTAGAAATGCCACATAAATACAAGTTAAATCAAGTACAGTTTTTTTTTTGGAGTTATAAATGTTGTGGATAGTATAATCTGATTTTGATTTAAGTATGCAGTACTGTTATTGAGGTGCATTTATTTGTTTGTTTAATAATTTGCTTGCAGTTATTTACACATTGGACATGCCAAAGCTGCGCTTTTGAATCAACATTATCAAGTGAGCTTTAAGGGGAAACTCATCATGAGGTTCGATGATACCAATCCTGAAAAGGAAAAGGAAGACTTTGAGAAGGTTATTATTGAAATGCATTTAATAAACACATCCATGCCTAGATATAACTGGTGATTACTCATTTTAACAATCAAATAGTCAATTGATTATGAAGATTGTTCATTTTAATATTCAGATAGTTTGAATTAATTAGTTTAAAATATTTTTTCTGGATTTAATGGTTTCTATATTTTGAGATCATACTGGCCAAACTACAGATAGTTTAGATTCTTTACTTGCACTACAGCTGTTACATTGCTAAGTGAGCTAAAATCCCACTCCAAATTAAATCTGACAAATCAAATAACAACATGGAAAAAGTTCAGGATGAACTTGGCATTTAGTCAATTGAAACTGTAAATTCTGCCACTCCAGTGAGTTGCTAAGTTTCTTCTGTTTTTATTTTTGCTTGATCATCCTAGGTTAAGAGCTGGTACAGATCATAAAAAAGCGTACTGTGCGGCATCTTGAATTTCAAAAATGTTGCATTCCACCTTTGCAGAAAACCTCCAATGTTACTCCTTCTAGCTTTCACCTCCATTATATAACTGAGGAACTAGAAAGCCTTGCTACCTGCTTTGAAACTTTACTGAACAGCATAATGTATAAGCCTTTCCAAGCACAGATTCCTTCAGAAATGAGAAATTTAGGATTTTTCTCAACTTGTACGACAGAATTAAGTTGAAGCCTGTTGCATTGCATTCTGATGAGTTGAACTGTGTCTAACATACACTGCTTTCTGTAGGTTATACTGGAAGATGTTTCAATGCTGGAGATAAAACCTAACCAATTCACCTACACCTCTGATCATTTTAATATTATAATGCAATATGCTGACAAAATGATTAGAGATGGAAAAGCTTATGCAGATGACACGCCTCCAGATCAAATGAAACAAGAGCGTGAACAAAGGATTGAGTCTAAACACAGGGCAAATTGTGAGTACTATTAAATTTCTGCTTCGTGGTATCCTGGATTACCAGCTATCAAATCTTTATTCACACTCTAATTCTCTTCCCACCTCTCCTTAAAAAAAGTGATTCATACTGTGGCATGGTTCCCACACCTTGCCTTGTGAGACTAGATGCTATGTGTTCTGAAGCTTCTTGACTGCAGTAGACATCGTATTTGAGCCCAATTCTGCTGTCGCTTGACTTCCTTCTACAGTTTCTGACAAAAGTTTCAGAACAGCATTTAAATAGGAATTTTGACTTGCCTTGCCTAACCTGGTGGCTATGAAACTAATTTTACTATGATTGTGTAATTAAGCACAGGGCTGAGATCAAAACTAGGACTTTTGAGATCTTCCTGGCTCAGTACCACAGAATAATTGCTCCTTTTGTTTAGTAACTTTTATTCTGAATTTGCACCAATTTAAAAAATGGCACCAAAAAACCATAAGATTTTCATGACCAAATGTTCTCCTTAGGGAAGCTAAGTGCATTCTCGGAGTAGTAGTAGATGCAAAATGACATGCCTGCATGATGGAATAACTGAAACCCTGCCAGAATCAGCTCACTATTATACCTCGTCATGCACAAGTATTCTCAGAATGTATTAACTGAACTAGCTTATAGATTTCAGATGCTCCAAGGAATGACTATAATGGAGGAAGAATTCCTATTGTATTTATTTAGTTGTGGGTTCTTTAATATTAAACTTCATAGATTTAAATTCCTAATTGCACGCAATTTATTTCCTGCAGCTGTACAGCAGAACCTGCAAATATGGGAAGAGATGAAGACTGGAACAAAATATGGGCAAACCTGCTGTTTACGAGCAAAGATTGACATGGCATCCAATAATGGTTGTCTTAGGGACCCCACGATCTACCGATGCAAGAACATGCCACATCCTCGCACTGGGCTCAAATACAAGTGAAGTATATCAGTCACATTTAGGTTCTGCAAAAATTACTCCAGGATATATATAATTTGTCGGGCATTTTAAGCCCTTTTTAAAAAAAAAAAATCAGATGCTACACCCCTGGAATGAGGCTTTGATACGGCTGTAGTGTCAGGAGGCTTTTGCAGGCGTTCATCCCAACACTGTTGTAAATCTACAGAGGGAGCATTATGTTCTCTACTCTTTTTGCACCATCCCTCCACCCCCAATCCCCCCTCAACAGCCTACAATCGTAGCAATGCTGCTAACTGCGTATTAAGATTTTTGTTTTGAAGTGTGAAATTGTTAACAATGTAGTCTATACAGTCAAGTTGTACCTAATTTAACTATTTCAGGGTCCAATAGGTAGCCATCAACATGTAATTGGAAAGCTGAGATTTAATAATATTTACAAGTAAAGATCGAGGAAATATTTAGGATCTCTCAGCAGCTTTAGGCAAGGGTAGTTAGATGTGAAAATCTGAAAGTTGCTGTCTGTGATGTACCCTTTCGCCACAGTGTTCTTGGGAACTTCATATGTAAATTGAAACATCTCACTGATGGTGTGGTGGTTTATGGTGCAACTAAGGAATTTGTTTTAGAGTTGTTTGGAGAGTTGTATGAAAACTCACGTAGTCCACAAAAAGCTAATCTATATGTAGCTTAGAAGTGTTTCTTCTTGGTGTGTTGGCCGACTGGTTATAAACACCCTCACTGTTTATATGACCTGGTTAATCTGCACAATTTCGATGGTTTTTGTGATGAAATTTTTTCAAAGTTCTTTACTCTGACTTGCATGTTAGCTAGGTAAAGAGTGAAAAGTTGGAGAGCAATTACATTGATTGGGTTATGAGAGAAACTAGTTATTCAGAATTTTTTTTAAACTGAGGAAAAGGTTGATAGCTTACAATTTTTTTTGTCTCTGCACTGGTCATAACCAAAAGGCTACAGTTTTGGTTTCATATTCAGTAGACTGCACTATCTCATACATCCCCAAGGAGGTTGCCAAGATACTACAAAAAGAATTTGATTAGATTAATGTCTGAGTAGATTAGTGGTGAATCAAGTTTAATATGGACAATATAGTAAATGCTATGGATTTCCACTTATTTCCTCTTTCTGCAGAGTTTATCCAACTTACGACTTTGCATGCCCTATAGTGGACAGCATTGAAGGTGTCACACATGCACTTAGGACAACAGAGTACCATGACCGGGATGAGCAATATTACTGGATCATTGATGCCCTGGACATTCGGAAACCTTATATTTGGGAGTACAGCCGCCTTAACCTAAATAACACTGTACTATCGAAGAGGAAGCTTACGTGGTTCGTTAATGAAGGGCTTGTGGATGGATGGTACTTTTGCACTAAAACTGTAAACTTGACTTGTTTTTTGAATTAGCTTATACAAAGATTTACAATTTAATAAGTCTCTGATTCTATTACAGAGTGGCATATTGCCTTTTTGCGCTATTGTTTTTGTTTTATTAATTTCTTTGTCCACAATTTTGTGTTTAGGGATGACCCTCGCTTTCCAACAGTACGTGGAGTCCTGCGGAGAGGGATGACTGTTGAGGGATTAAAACAGTTTATTGCTGCTCAAGTGAGTTAAATGTGAGCTAGATGATGCTTTTCACCATAGACCCATACTATCATGTCATTTGTATTGGTGTCAGCGATCCTATTCTTCACCCTGCACTACCATTGCCCTCTGAAACCCCCTCATTTTCTTCTAAATCATGTACTGTAATATAAATCACAAATTGTTTTGTAAAATATATTCGTAAAGGTGTATTGCTGTTCTTATCCTCTGTTTAAAAGGGTGTATAAATTTTGTGATGCAGGGTGGCTCAAGATCTGTTGTGAACATGGAGTGGGACAAACTCTGGGCTTTTAATAAAAAGGTAAATCTGAACTAATCACAGCATTTCTGCACTTTGTTCTTATCTGTTGAGTAACGTTGCCGTATGTTGCACTTTTTGAGGTTTGAATGTATGCAAATTACAGCTCATTGAGGAAAATGGAATGTTCTTGTGACTGGTTACGTGGTGACAATTATTTTTTCTGATGCTTTAAACTGTATAAGAAATCCAACTTTGGATAAAAAATGTTTACTTTGAGTTTTGAATAATAGTATGGAAAGAAAAAAAAACTTGAAAAATATTCTCTAACCCAAAAATTGTGCAAATTTAATGAATTAAACACAAATTATGCATTACATTTTCTGCTTCTTTCAAGCTGCAAGCTAACTGTAACAAGGTATTACTTAAGAATTTTCTGCTTTGATTAGAGTACCTCAGCTTGAATAGCATGGCAACATTGCTTTAAAGTTCAAGGTGTGTGCAAAGCCAGCCACCTTTTGAACTACTTTTGTGATTGTGTGGTTTAGCTGGTATGGTTTTCTGCACATTTTGATAACATGACCATTGAGTTTAGAATATTTACATAGATGAATAGTTAATGTGGAGATAATTATTGCTCTCAATATTTGGAGCAACCTTTTTAAGCAATTCTTAAAAACTTCTTTTCAGTCTTGCCCCACTGGTAGGACAGTATTTAATTTGTTTTTCACCATAGCAAATCTGAGTGAAGATGAATTGATTGCTGAGGGGCAAACTTCGTGTACTCCTGTAAATTTGTGAGCTTTCATGTTTTAATAACTTTGGGTCCCGAAAATCAACTAATGTTATGCTTTTTTTAAAAAAAAAAAGCTATTTAAATACTAGTCTGCCATTGTGCTTTGTGTTCTGTTTGAGTTTAATATGACGTACTATAAAAATACTGTACAAAATGTAATCTTATATAAATGTTATACAACAAAAACAACACCATATGATGTCTAATGTACAGTATTAAATGACTTAGGCGTTTAATTTTCTAACCAGAAAAGGAGCACAGTACAGTTTACAATCCTTGAACTAATTTAATGAAATTGGCAGCACAGATAGCAAGTGAAACTGTATGACTTAATTAATTGAGTGCAGAAATACCATTCTCGGACTTTGGCTGTTTGGCTGGGGTCTTAATCTAAACCATTTGAATTTGACATCTTGAGCTAATTTCTCGCTAACTTTCCCATTTGCTTGTACTTCAGTGCCACACTTTGTGCTTTTGTAACATGATTTTTTTCTCTGTCATCAATTCAAAAGGAATGGCTTTTTTTATAATTTTTAAACTTATGCTTCATGCGAAGGATTGTTTACGTTGTTGCAGTTAACTGCAAATAATCAAGGTACATGAAATTTTAATTGGAATTTACTTAAAATTTAAAGACTTAAAATCCATTTAACCTCTGTGTGTAGTTTTCTGGATACCATTTAAGTGCATTAACAGGCCTCTTCAGAAAATATTTCCCAGTTTTCAAATGTTTTATATTTAACATTGCATAATTGTTAGTTGCAGCAAGCTAAACAATTCAATATACCCCCATTTTGGATATTGCATGTAGATGAAAATGGAATATGAGTTTATATTATACAAATAAAATGACCGTATTTATTTACTTCAGGTTATTGATCCGGTGGCACCTAGATATACAGCATTATTGCAGAATGATGTAGTGCCCGTGAATGTGCCAGGGGCCAAGGAAGAGATGAAAGATGTGGCCAAGCATCCCAAGGTACTAAAGTTTAAAAATGGAGGGTGTAAAAATGTAATATACAATCAACTTTTTAAATTTGAATTTGAGAAAGAAACTGAGGAAAAAGCAAGTGCAGGATAAAAGTCTGCTTTGTGTAAAATTATCTCCCTTGTAGTTTTTAATTTGATTGATTAACCTTTTTATTGAATTTTGATACATTGGAGGCCTAGAAATGTAAATACTTAATTTTTTTCCAATTTTTCAGTCAGATGGTTAAGTAAATGAAGCTTTCTCAGTTTCAAATGTAGTGTTAAATGATATCTAGTTGTATTTAAAAAGGAATAGCCTACAATTGTTAGTGATGAATTTAGACATAACTGGCACTTCCAAAATGTATTTAATCTCTCATAGTTGACATGTTTTTTCACATTTAAACATCTAGTATGGGCAAGAATTATAGAACAAAAAGTTTCTCTCAGCAGTTCTATCAGCCAGTATTATATGTAGCTGTTGTCATTTCCAGGATAATGTGATTAAATATATCTACTTAAGATTAACTATCTGCCTTATGAATGGAGCTATGAATCTGCCTATATCAGTATGGCATAAATATAACTGCTAAATGTTAAAACAGTGCTGTTGAGAATCATGAAAATTTGTTATAACATGCAAGTAATTCTGATTTACTGTCATAAGTTACTGTTGCTCATGTTTTAGCGAATAATGTAAAAATACTCTATCCTTGCAAGACAGGTCAGTGCATTTATACAGTTCTTTCAGTGGACTCACTCTCAATTGTTGGTTATGCACAAATAGCTGATGTCAATGAGTTTACAAATAAAAAAGAAGTTATGCTAAGGAATGGGTCACTTGATTTTTGGTAACCTTTAAATACATTTTTTTTTTTTGTTTCCTAAACCAGCCAATTGTGGCCATTGAGTAAAATAATCCATTAATACATGCATTTGTCATGGGCCAAAGTTACAAGAACTGCATTGAGCTGATTTTTTGATATTTTTTTTATCGGAACCTATGCACTATCAGAGACTGTTGTTCCAGTTGTATGTTTAGATTTGAAACCAAGTTTCAGAGATAAACATCAGGATCTCTATTAGGTCATTTCAAGATCCAGTCATGGTTTAAAATCAGGATGTTGTACATAAGTATTTCTATCTCTCGAACCCTGGGAATATGTTGAACAAATCCAAGGCTTGCATTCGGTCTTGAAACATGCATCTGTTTGCACTGTTATTTTGTTTAATCTGTACTGAAACTTAAGATAGGAGGTGTATAGTTTTAAATTAGTTTGTAGTGACAGGCTTGATCTGTTAAATCCACACTACATCTACAGAGAAGTATACAAGATTAAACAGGGTTTCAGAGATGTATAGAAATTACAAATTATACAAATGCAAATGTTATACAGCACCTCCTTTGTTTATTTTCCCCTTGGTCTAAGCATTAATATTTCTTCTTTTCTTTTAACACGCACTCTTTTTCTTTTTATTTGGCCAGAATCCAGATGTAGGGCTGAAACCTGTGTGGTACGGACCCAAAGTACTAATTGAAGGAGCAGATGCAGAAACTTTCACAGAGGGAGAAATGGTTACTTTCATCAATTGGGGTAACATTAACATCACTAAAATTAACAGGTGAGAAATGTATTATAATGAAGTTTCCTGCCCTATCCCAAAGAACCTGACTTCCTGTTATTCTTTATAAGACACCAAATGATACGACAGATTTAATAATACAAATATTTATTTGTAGAAATTCCGGAGGAAAGATTACATCACTTGAGGCAACGTTAAATCTAGATAACAAGGATTATAAGAAGACAACAAAGATAACATGGTTAACTGAGAATCCACAAGCTCCATTGGTTCCCACAGTATGTGTTTATTATGAACATCTAATCAGTAAACCTGTCATTGGCAAGGATGAAGATTTCAAGGAACATGTAAATCGAAACAGCAAGGTATTCTTATTTGTAGTGAACTTTTAGTTGCAAGACAAATGTCAGTAAAAGTTATTTTATTAAATTGATTAAATTAATATTTTATTATTAAAACTTAGATGCTAGAAATTACAGGGCAATTGTAACAGTGTTCACATTTCTTAATAGGAGCTTCCTTTTAAATGAGTTGTAAGCATTTCATTGAGCTTAAAATTGCTAAAGTAAAATTAATTGCAGATTAACAAACTCTTCTAAAGTCTATTGGGTCTCATTGACAGGTTTTCTAACCAGATTTAAAATTGTCTGGCTAATTAGTGCATAACTTAAAATCGAAATATGTATTCCCTAATACTCCATTTTCAGTGTGGTTGAACAGTAGTGATGAAACTGTTGTGCAGTGGATTAAACTCGTTAAGCATTAATGCAGTTCCGGTTTCAAATTCTCCCTGTTGTGACAGTGTATTAATATTATTGCTATTCACTCAGTTTCTTGAATTTTGAATTGTACTTCATTTATAGCTAGTTAAAATTCAAATGGTGTTTGCAATTTCAATAACTACTCCTGTTGTATGATGTTCTTGGAGGAATAACTTTTCTCCACAATAATGGGATTATTGCACCAAGAGCCCAGAATAGTGGATTCCATAACTTTGAACTTGAGTAATGTACATGGCCAGAATATTCGGGTTACCGTGCAGGGGCAGGGCGCATTTGCCGACGAGTAAAATGACCCTTGGTGATGTCAGGTATGTGTCCCGACGTCACTGTGCATCATGCAGATCTTTAGTTCGGCAGGTGCACAACGGAGTCAGCTGTGTGCCCACCAAACTGTCAAAGGCCTATTAAGGCCATTTAAAAACTAATTGAAATGATTTACTGAGCTGCCGGTCCAACCTTAAGATTGGCGGGCAGGCGAAGAGCTTGGGTGGCCTTCACATTTATCATGAAACCTCATCCATAGGCGGGATAAGGTTTCATGAAGGCTTTTAAAGTTTAATAAAAATTTTTAATAAAATTCATTGACGTGTCCCAGCTCATGTGACATGGGGACATGTCTTAAAATTTTTTTTTTCTTTATTAAAATTTTAAAAAATCAAACTAATCTCCCTGTGACTCAGCGCTTCCAGGTGCGTGTCACGCTGGGCGGGCCTTAATTGGTCTGCCCACATAAAATGGAGGCACGCAGCTAATCGCGATCGGCTGCACGTGCACCTGTTGCCGCCTAATCCACCAACGGGGAGAAAATACTCCTCCATGTGTTTCATATGCAAATGTGATCACTTATCGATTCGAATTGTTTCAGGAATAGGTGATGCAGTTTTTTGTTCATGAGTGACTTCGTAATTGCCTTTTTGAGTGGCTTCAAATCTTGGCTTTTGTTACAGTTTAACATTGGGAATGGTCTCAATGATTGATTTAATTGGGAAGAAAATACTTTCTCTTTCAGCAAGAAGAGCTAATGCTTGGCGACCCCTGTCTAAAAGACCTGAAAAAAGGAGATATCATCCAACTACAAAGAAGAGGTTTCTTTATCTGTGATCAGCCATATGAACCAGTTAGGTGAGCAATTCTCATCCTCTACCTTTTGGAGAAGAAGAATATTTGATGGAAGGAAAACTGTCAGTGACTATATGTTTTATTAACCATGTGGTTAGTGTTATTTCAGGTTTACTGCTCTTAACTGTAAAAAGTTTGAATCAAATTTTGTCCAGCAATGATAAAATTAAACTTTTATGAACTGTTAAGGAATAATCATGGTACTCGTTGCAAGTGCTCTCTGTCTACCACATTTTTCATGCAGAAGTGAGAAAGGTCTCTAGAATATGACAGATTGTTCATTTAAATAGCAGTCTATTGATATTGCCAAATGTTTAGATATTTGTATGAAGTACTACCTTGATTTTCAAACTCTGTAGCAGTTGAAATACGAATATTATAATATGTCATTTCCATATTTGAAGAAGCTATATATTATCGTTTTTTTTAAGCTAAACCTATTTTAGAATTTACTTGATGCCAATCCTGTATCTCCTGGTCTTGCTTTAGTCCACATAGTTGCAAAGAATCTCCTTGTGTTCTGATCTACATCCCTGATGGTCATACCAAGGAAATGCCGACCTCTGGTTCCAAGGAGAAGAGTAAACATGATGCAGTTAAAGTGGTAAGAATAGCTTTTTAAATGCAACAGAGCATCTGCAAACTTAAGCTTATTTCTAAAACAGGTTACGATTTCTGTGCAGGAAAATTACCCTTTCTTCTATGTGTGCTTCAGTTTTTGATTGAGAAAAGGACAAAAGTAAGTGTTCATATGCTTGTCTTTAAAAAAAAAAATTCTAGTCATTCAACAACCTTTGTCAAGTTTTTTTTTCTACTGTAAGTGGGGTAGGATGGGAGAACAGGGTGGAAGTGACCCCATAAATCGAGATCTTCATCCTTCATTTCTGTAAGTCTGTTTGGCTTTGTTTTTAAGACTTCTCAAAGCAGAAGTGTTTAACCTGATCGTAAGTGTCAAAAATGGAGGCACCATAGCATGAAAATTGTTTGTTGAATCTGAGTTCTGGGTCCATTAGAATGTTGGGCTCCATTTCTTTTTGTTAGAAGACTGCCTTCTAAATGGCTGGGGCATCATTGACTAAAAAGGTGCTTGTATTTCTGTTAATTTAGATGACTGGATCGCAAACCATAAAAAACGGCCTCACCTTTTTGTAACATTGTTAATCATGGGCTTAGAATTGGTTAAAAACGAACTTGCACATATTAAAATTCTATGGGCAGGATTTTTCACTCGGCATGCAGGTGTGTGCCCGAGCATGAAATAAAGCGCACTGACATTGGCCGAGCGTGCCGACGCACTCTTGTGATAGTTCAGTTGGCAGGTGTGCGCTGGTGCTGGCAGTGTGCCTGCTGACAATTAAAAAGCCTATTAAAGACATTAAGTTAACAATTGTGCTGAATTTTTCATTGCCTGTTTGATCCTAACAGTTGACAGGCAGGTGAAATGCCTTTGCATTTTTTTGGAAACCTTGTCCACGGCCGGGATGAGGTTTCCAAAATCAAATACAAATGAAATAAAAACTTTGATTTTTTTAATTTAAAAACATACCCCTGCTCATCTGACAGAGTCACATGAGCAGGGACATGCTTCATTAATTTTTTCAATAAATTCTTCATCTCCCTGAGGCAGCTTTGTGCCTCAGGGAGATTATTCAGCGGTCTTTTGCGCATTAGGCCTGCTTGCCCCGCCCCCCGCCTGCACAGGCAACGGTCAGTGCTGCCGCTCGCATATCAAGCTGGGCAGGCTTTAATTGACCTGCTGCGTATAATCGCAGTGCGTTGCTGATGGTGGTTGGCTTCCTGACCGATCCCGCATGCCAAGGGCAAAATTCTGCCCTATGTTTTGTGCTGCCTTTAACAGATGATTATTCACAATGCAAAGCTTCGCAAAAAATAACTTGAGAAACTAAATGGAAGATTACAGTTTGATTTATTTTGTTTAAATCATTTTTTTTTAGGTTAAAGCTGACTCTGCAGCTACAACTGTATCACCTCTTTCCCCTGCCTCAACATGTGACGCTCTTGACCTTACTGCACTTTACAACAAAGTAGCTCAACAAGGTGAGGTTGTACGTGAATTGAAGGCAAAGAAAGCATCCAAAGAAGAGGTGGATGCAGCAGTAAAAGGACTTTTGAGCTTGAAGGCAGAATATAAGCAGCAGAGTGGTATTGAATATAAGCCTGGAAAGCCACCAGCATCTACTGCTAGCCTTGTCCCTGTATCCAAGACCTCAGACTCAACTGTTAGCAAAGTTCTGTATGACAAGGTGTCTCAACAAGGAGAAGTAGTTCGAAAGCTCAAAGCAGATAAAGCTCCCAAGGTATTTTCTTTTGTCATTTCTAAATCCTTTAAAATAATATTATTTATGTGTATTCCTTCTGCTACTCAGGACCTGGGAACAGACCTTTTGTGTAAAATTCCCTTTTCACTGACAGAAAAAAAATGAAGGCGCTTGGTTGTTGGGATTGATTTTAAATTCAGCTGGTTCTCCCAGAATGCCAGTTAAGGGTATGTGTAGAGCAAGTGAAAGCAGTTTTCCACTTTCTCTTATGTTTTTGTCTGCTAAAACATTCACATGTATTAGATTTAGGACTTTTTATGGCAATCTCGTGTCACAATGATGAATCACTAAATAAGTAATGGTACGCATTTGAAGAAATAATTCATAATTCGCAACAGAAATGGATTCTCTTGAGGAATAATAACTCCACTGGAAAAGTGGTCTGGCCATGGTCAACTGGGGAAATTAAGCTTAAAACAGGCTTATAATCCTACCCAAAGGAATAGCAAGCCTGGGGATTTGGAGTGTTTTAAAAATCAGCAAAGGATGACCAACAAAGTGATTGATAGACAAAATAGAATATGAGCGTAACCCAACAAGAAATATTAAAACAGATTGTGAAAGCTCTTACAAAGTATGTAAAAAGCAAGAGATTAGTGGTATCAAATGTTGTGCCCCATGCAGGCAGAAACGGGAGAAATTACAATGGAGAATTTTAAAAATGGCATCAATGTTAAACAAGCATTTTCTATCTGTCTTTAGAGTAGGAGCAGCAAAGAGCATACTGCAAAGTGTGGGCAATAAAGGGCATAATGAGAATGAACAATGTAAAGGAATTGATATTAGTAAAAAAAAGCACTGGAAAAATTAATGGAACTAAAAGTTGACAAATCCCCTGACCTAATGGCCTACACCCTACACTTTTGAAAGAATTGGCGGCAGAGCTGGTGTATGCATTAGTTTTGATCTTCCAGAGTTCCTTAGATTCTAGAATGGTGCCTCTGGATTGGAAGGAAGAAAATATAACCCCGTTGCTCAAGCAAGTCAGAAGAGAGAAAACTGTGAACTGTAGGCCGGTTAACCTGATATCAAGAATAAGAAAATCATTAGAATCAATTATTAGGATGGGGTACCAGGGCAATCACAATAAATAAGCAGTTAAAATGGTTTTATGAGAGGGAAATCATGTTTGACAAATTATTTTTTTTGAGAGTTCAAATGACAGTGTAAATAAGGGGGAAACCAGTGGATGTAGTGCATTCAGATTTACGGTTCCAAACAACAAGCTGTTGTGCAAGATTGGGGATAATATATTAACATGAATTGGTTTAGAGTCAGATAACAGAATTAGGATTAAACAAGTCATTTTCAGGATAACAGGATGAAACTAGTGGAGTACCACAAAGATCAATGCTTACTTACATAGGGGACTGAATTTCACATCCAAGTTTGGTGGGGAGGTAAGTTGTGAGGCAGAATGTAAAGAGGCTGGAAAGGGATATACACCAGTTAAGTAATTGGATAAAAAGGTGATAAATGGTGTGTAATGTCAGGAAGTGTGGCATTGTCCTCTTTGGCTATGCACTTCCTGTGTGTGTGTGTGTGTGTGTGGGGCAGCGGGGGGGAATTCCCCAGCTGTCAAAGTATGAGCGCACTGCTCCCTGAGACAAAGTGCTGTCTCAGGGAGATTACTGACAGTCCAGAAAACTTTAAAAATAGAAAAATTAAGAAATGATTGACATGTCCCCCTTGTGACAATGTCATACAAGATGGGACATATTAATAAATATCACATAAAATGTGTTAAAAGTTTTTAAAAACGGACATGAAACCTCATTCCGCCAGTGGATGAGGTTTCATGTATTATCAGAAGCCCGCTAGGGCTCCTGGCCTGCCCGCCAGCCTTAAGGTTGGACAGGCAGGTCTTTAATTTTCTTAATTACTCTGTTAATGGCCTCAATTGGCCATTGACAGGTCAGCGGGCGGACAGCTGATTTCACCGTCCACCCGCCTTCCTAAAAATTTAAAGGGACCGGGATGATGTAGGGGGTTCTTCCCGACGTCACCCTGCATCATTTTCCCGTCGGCGAGCGGGCCCCGCCCCCAAATCGCTGACGGGAAAATTCAGGCCAGTGTGTTGGTATAACAGGATATTAACAAGGCAAATGGTATGTCCTCTGAGGAAAGATTGAGTAGAACAGGCTTGTAGTCTCTAGAGTTTAGAAGGACAAAAGGTGATCTAATTGAAATGTTTACCTTTATTCTTTAAAGAATCTTTGACAGAGTGGATGCTTAGAGACCGGAGAGTCTAAGGGTCATGTCGCTGGATGAGGGGTAAACCGTTTAGTATTGAGATCAGAAGAAATTTCTTCACTGAGGGTTGTGAATCTTTGGAATTCTCTACCTGTGGATGTTCAGTTGTTTAGTACATTTAAGACAGATCAATGCACTTCTGGGCACTAAGGGAATCCCGGGATTTTAGAAAAGGTGGGAAAGTGGAGTTAATGTACAAGATTGACTGTTATCTTATTGAATGGTGTAGCAGACTTGACTTGACCATATGACCTACCCTGGCTCCTGCTCCTTTTGTCATTATGTTCAGTTTATGCAGACATTGTTTCACCCAATGGTATCTTTTTTTGGTGGGTGGTGACATGGGTATACTGTATGTGGTGCTGTTGAAAGTCAAAGTGAGATGATTGCATTCATTCTTGTTCAAGCTGGTCGCTTTCTGGTGCATATTTAAGTGTTATTACTTGCCAGCCCAAGACTTGATGTTAGCTAGGTTCTGCTGCAGGCTCATAGGCACTGTTTCACAATTGGAGGAATTGAGAATGGAACAGAATCCTGGCATTGTCTGTGAACACCCCCACTCCTGACCTTAGGACTGAGGGGAGACCATTGATGAAGCTGTCTTTTTTTATTTTGGATCTGTTTTTTTATTTTCCTGTGACTTATTGTGATTGTACTGTGAGTTTAAGGAATCTCTTCACATGTAATTTTATAAATTGATTTTTTTCTTTTCTAAGAACTACAATTAGTGATTCTTCTACTTGTAGCTATAATAAAATACAAGGTGCAAAAGAAATGTGTTATTGGAGTTCCAGCACCAGTAAACATTTGCATTACTGTCTAATCTGTTTCTGTTCAACTTGCTTTCTGCTTACTTGTCTTGCTGTATGCTTGCCATGCTTTCTTTTGCAGGATAAGATAGATGAAGCAGTAAAAACACTTCTAGCCTTAAAAGTAGAGTATAAGCAGAAGACTGGTGAAGAGTACAAACCAGGGAAGCCATCCGGCGCTGCAGTAGGGCCAGCAGTTCCAGCCATTATCCCCCCTATAGAAGCATCAGCACTTGATGAGAGAGCACTACACAGCAAGGTGGCAGAACAAGGAGAAGTTGTTCGCAAACTTAAGGCAGAAAAAGTTTCTAAGGTAATGGCTGTGGATTCTTTTGAAGTGTTGAACCCACAAAGTTTGTTGCCTAATTCAGATAAAGGAGGAAAAAATTAGCAGCCCCTCTATTTCAAGTGAGATTTTCAAGAAAGTGCCCACTCTCCCTATTTCAAACTGGAGCGAACGTTGTTCAACACCGAAGGTTATGAAAGCAGTAAGATTTGTAAATAAAATGAAAACAGCTGTATTTGAAATTTGGGGTGCAAAATTCCATTAGAAACCTGAAACTGTATCATGTTGCTGAGGATTTTTTTTATACCCAAGTATTTAGGTAACCTGGTTCCTAGTGAACTGGAGTTAGCACTGATAAATTGACAGATATTACCAATCTCAGTCAGAAAGGCTAAAATGCACTGCTTTAGAAGGAGTTTTACTTTGTCCGGACTGGTGATCTTGCATAGAAAATGTCTCTGGCCTGAGCAAATGTAAAACTCCAGTTATTCCAGATATTCCAGTTTTGAATGTCTATAAATAAATGTGCATTATATATTTCATGTAGTGGGAAATTAGTTAACTTTTTTTATTGCACATTCCAAATTTGGTTTTGTTTTCCTAGTAACTCCATTCTTCTTTCTCTAGGAGGTAATAGGTGCTGCTGTGGCTGTGCTCCTTGATTTGAAGGGGCAGTATAAAGCTTTAACAGGAATGGAATATAAGCCGGCTGCAGGCAGTGATGAAGAGAACAAAAACAAAAAAGAGAAACAGAACAAATCTGAGAAGCAGAATAAGTCTGAAAAGCCTGAGGGGCAGAAGAAAGGGGCAGCAAAAGAACAGGAGAAGGGATCAAACAATGGAGGTGCCGGTGAAGGCCAGGGACCTAAGAAACAAACCCGGTGAGTAAGTCAGCAAGGTTTTGCTCCTAAGAGTTGAGCCTTGCTGGATAAGAGCTTGAGTTGAAGATACGGCCAGGCACTAGTCTGAATTCTAATTTGTGTTCATGTCTAGTCATCAATCCAAAAGATCTCACTGAACAGGTAGTCACACCCATCAGCCTGGGACTGTCTGAGGTCTGTCAGTGAGAGATCAGAGATTGGGAACGCAGCCTTGTAGAATCTGTCCTATAATATGATTGAATTCTAAATTTTACTTTTTCTTTTCCTATTGAAAGTGCTGATTTTGTTAAAACCTTAAGTATTAGTGCATCTATTATATTTGTGCCACATTTATATACATTTTTAAATGCCCGTATATTTCTTGGATATAGGCAGGATGTGGGGAGAAATACAAATGCGTAATTTTTTGACAAGTTTGATGTTTTAAATTGTTTAATTTCTGTATTCTGATTCATAAATGTTATTTTTTTTTACTGTTTGCTGTCATGGAGCCATCTGTGCTTAAGAGCAAACTTTTACTATGTTTGCTTCCAATTGTCAGCGGAAATAGTTTGGCACAGCAAAGGCCAGGTGCAGAGTAAAGTGCTCTCTATTCTGCTCCAGCAATGCAACTATTCCACTGCCCACGAGAACCTTCTACTATACCAGTGTCAGTTTTAAATTTTTGCAGGGCTATGGGGAAATGAGCAGGTGGAGTAGGACTAATTGGGCAGCTCTTTAAAAGCATAGGCATGATGGGTTCAGTGGCCTCTTTCTGTGCTGTATGATTCTATGAATTAAACTGGAACCGCTGAAAATTTTGTCATGCCTGCATTGATGTTAGAAGTACTTTCCTGTCGTTCGACTGGCTGGAATGGAGCTTTAGTTCTAGAGTGAAAACGTTATACTGTAGCGACCCATTGTGTCTTTGAGGTTCCTCTAATCTCAAAAATCTTCTAATACATCAATTTAGATGTGTGCGTGTATAATGTATATTAGTTAATATACAAGTATATTATGTGTGAAGTTTCCCTTGGCCTCAGTCTGGGAGTTTTGACAACATTTTAGTAATATGCATAGATACCTTTTTAAAGGTATAGATTTAACAAGAGTTCAATGATCCGTCTTACATTCAGTCTATGTAGCCAAAGGTCAACATGATAGTGAACTGCTATAAATGAGAAACCAAATATGTTTACTACTTTAGTTATGCTTTTATATAAAACTAGAAATATAAAATATGAAGTACGGGGTTGGCTTAGTTATTAAGTATATGTTCATATTTGGTAATTTAACTTGATATGGTCTTGTTTGTAGATTGGGCCTAGAAGCTAAAAAAGAAGAGAATCTAGCAGAGTGGTATTCACAAGTAAGTTTTTTTTAATGTCTTTTTGGATTATTTTGTAATTGAATTATCACAAAAGACATAGTTTATTTCAATTTAGCTATAAATTGATGGCATTTTTTTGGAACCCTGCTTACTTTATTGCTGGACCCACTTCTTTGGCTAGAAATCTTCCCACCCCATGCAGAGTGGACCCTTCTACCCATCCACTGTTCGCCTGGACCCCTTTTCCTGGTCCCTTTAGCTCTCGAGTCCTTTCCACTGATAACTGCCAGTGTGACATCAGCCCTCTCAATTGCTCTGCTCCCCTCACTCTAATCTGCCTCCCTCTGAACTGGCAGCACTCAATTCTCTCAGGTACAACCTTAACGTTGTCATCAAACCTGCTGACAATCATAAAAACAAAAAAACTGTGGATGCTGGAAATCCAAAACAAAAACAAAAACAGAATTACCTGGAAAAACTCAGCAGGTCTGGCAGCATCGGCGGAGAAAAGAGTTGACGTTTCGAGTCCTCATGACCCTTCGACAGAACTTGAGTTCGAGTCCAAGAAAGAGTTGAAATATAAGCTGGTTTAAGGTGTGTGTGTGGGGGGCGGAGAGAGAGAGAGAGGTGGAGTGGGGGTGTGGTTGTAGGGACAAACAAGCAGTGATAGAAGCAGATCATCAAAAGATGTCAACACCAATAATACGAAAGAACACATAGGTGTTAAAGTTGGTGATATTATCTAAACGAATGTGCTAATTAAGAATGGATGGTAGGGCACTCAAGGTATAGCTATAGTGGGGGTGGGGAGAGCATAAAAGATGTAAAATAAATAAATAGTTTTTTTTTTCTTTTTCTCTTTTTATAATGGAATTAGTTGGGAAAAGGAAAATCTATATAATTTATTGGAAAAAAAAGGAAAAGGAAGGGGGAAACAGAAAGGGGGTGGGGGATGGGGGAGGGAGCTCACGACCTAAAGTTGTTGAATTCAATATTCAGTCCGGATGGCTGTAAAGTGCCTAGTCGGAAGATGAGGTGTTGTTCCTCCAGTTTGCGTTGGGCTTCACTGGAACAATGCAGCAAGCCAAGGACAGACATGTGGGCAAGAGAGCAGGGTGGAGTGTTAAAATGGCAAGCGACAGGGAGGTTTGGGTCATTCTTGCGGACAGACCGCAGGTGTTCTGCAAAGCGGTCGCCCAGTTTACGTTTGGTCTCTCCAATGTAGAGGAGACCACATTGGGAGCAACGAATGCAGTAGACTAAGTTGGGGGAAATGCAAGTGAAATGCTGCTTCACTTGAAAGGAGTGTTTGGGTCCTTGGACGGTGAGGAGAGAGGAAGTGAAGGGGCAGGTATTGCATCTTTTGCGTGGGCATGGGGTGGTGCCATAGGAGGGGGTTGAGGAGTAGGGGGTGATAGAGGAGTGGACCAGGGTGTCCCGGAGGGAGCGATCCCTACGGAATGCCGATAGGGGGGGTGAAAGGAAGATGTGTTTGGTGGTGGCATCATGCTGGAGTTGGCGGAAATGGCGGAGGATGATCCTTTGAATGCGGAGGCTGGTGGGGTGATAAGTGAGGACAAGGGGGACCCTATCATGTTTCTGGGAGGGAGGAGAAGGCGTGAGGGCGGATGCGCGGGAGATGGGCCGGACACGGTTGAGGGCCCTGTCAACGACCGTGGGTGGAAAACCTCAGTTAAGGAAGAAGGAGGACATGTCAGAGGAACTGTTTTTGAAGGTACATCATCGGAACAGATGCGCCGGAGGCGAAGGAACTGAGAGAATGGGATGGAGTCCTTACAGGAAGCGGGGTGTGAGGAGCTGTAGTCGAGATAGCTGTGGGAGTCGGTGGGTTTGTAATGGATATTGGTGGACAGTCTATCACCAGAGATTGAGACAGAGAGATCAAGGAAGGCAAGGGAAATGTCAGAGATGGACCACGTGAAAATGATGGAGGGGTGGAGATTGGAAGCAAAATTAATAAATTTTTCCAAGTCCCGACGAGAGCATGAAGCGGCACCGAAGTAATCATCGATGTACCGGAGAAAGAGTTGTGGAAGGGGGCCAGAGTAGGACTGGAACAAGGAATGTTCCACATACCCCATAAAGAGACAGGCATAGCTGGGGCCCATGCGGGTACCCATAGCCACACCTTTTATTTGGAGGAAGTGAGAGGAGTTGAAGGAGAAATTGTTCAGCGTGAGAACAAGTTCAGCCAGACGGAGGAGAGTAGTGGTGGATGGGGATTGTTCGGGTCTCTGTTCGAGGAAGAAGCTAAGGGCCCTCAGACCATCCTGGTGGGGGATGGAGGTGTAGAGGGATTGGACGTCCATGGTGAAGAGGAAGCGGTTGGGGCCAGGGAACTGGAAATTGTTGATGTGACGTAAGGTGTCAGAGGAATCACGGATGTAGGTGGGAAGGGACTGGACAAGGGGAGAGAGAAGGGAGTCAAGATAACAAGAAATGAGTTCTGTGGGGCAGGAGCAAGCTGAGACGATCGGTCTACCGGGGCAGTTCTGTTTGTGGGTTTTGGGTAGGAGATAGAAGCGGGCCGTGCGAGGTTGGGCGACTATCAGGTTGGAAGCTGTGGGAGGGAGATCCCCAGAGGAGATGAGGTCAGTGACAGTCCTGGAAACAATGGCTTGATGTTCAGTGGTGGGGTCATGGTCCAGGGAGAGGTAGGAGGAAGTGTCTGCGAGTTGACGCTCAGCCTCCGCGAGGTAGAGGTCAGTGCGCCAGACAACAACAGCACCACCCTTGTCAGCGGGTTTGATGACAATGTCAGTGTTGGACCTGAGAGAATGGAGTGCAGTAAGTTCAGAGAGAGACAGGTTAGAATGGGTGAGAGGAGCAGAGAAATTGAGATGACTAATGTCGCGCCGACAGTTCTCAATGAGAACATCAAGCCATTGGCTCCAGGACTGTTACTGACCTCATCGCATCTCCTGCATCCCACCTACCCCCGATAACCTATCACCCCCTTGTTTACTAAGAATCTATCCACCTCTGCCTTAAAAATATTCAAAAACTCTTCTTCCACCGCTTTTCAGGAAGAGAGTTCCAAAGACTCACGATCCTTGGAGAGAAAATTTTTTGCCTCATCTCCGATCTAAATGGGCAACCCCTTATTTTTAAACAGTGACCCCTAGTCCTAGGTTCTCCCATAAGAGGAAACTTCCTTTCCATACCCAACCTGTCAAGGCCCCTTGGAATCTTATGTTTCAATCAAGTCGCCTTTTAATCTTCTAAGCTCCAGCAGATACAAGCCTAGCCTGTCCAAAATAAAAATACCTGGAAAAATTCAGCAGGTCTGACAGCATCTGGGGAGAGGAACACAGTTAACGTTTTGAGTCCGTATGACTCTTCAACAGAACTAAGGAAAAATAGAAAAGAGGTGAAATATAAGCTGGTTTAAGGCGGGGGGGGCGGTGTTGGGACAGGTAGAGCTGGATAGAGGGCCAGTGGAGATAGCCAAAAGATGTTATAGACTAAAGGACAAAGAGGTGTTGAAGGTGGTGATATTATCTAAGGAATGTGTTAATAGGTGACATTAAGGGTAGAAAGCAATTTTAGATTATGAATTCTCTCCTCCATCACCACCCCCTTTCCAATCCCCCCCTTTTCCAATAATTTATATAGATTTTTCTTTTCCCATCTATTTCCATTATTTTTAAATGTATTTCCATCCATTGTTTTATCTCTACCTTTTAGCCTATTTTGATCCCTTCCCCGCACCCCACCAGGGCTATCTGTACCTTGCTCGTCCTTTCTACCCTTAATGTCACCTATTAGCACATTCCTTAGATAATATCACCACCTTCAACACCTCTTTGTCCTTTTGTCTATGACATCTTTTGGCTATCTCCACCTATCACTGGCCCTCTATCCAGCTCTACTTGTCCCACCCCCCCTTAAACCAGCTTCTGTTTCACCTCTCTTCTATTTTTCCTTAGTTCTGTTGAAGAGTCATACAGACTCGAAATGTTAACTGTGTTCCTCTCCACAGATGCTGTCGGACCTGCTGAGTTTTTCCAGGTATTTTTATTATTTTTGTTGTGGATTTCCAGCATCTGCAGTTTTTTGCTTTTATCCTAGCCTGTCCAACCTTTCTTCATAAGGCAACCTGCCCATTCCAGGTATTAGTCTGGTAAACCTTCTCTGAACTGCTTCCAGCGTGTTTATATCTTTCCTTAAATAAGGTGGCCAACACTGTACACAGTGCTCCAGATGTGGTCTCACTAGTGATCTGAATAACTGAAGCATAGCCTCCCTACTTGTGTATTTAATTCCTCTCAATAAATGTTAACATTCCATTAGCTTTTCTAATTATTTGCTGCATCTGCATATTTGCCTTTTGTGATTCATGCACCAGGACACCCAGATCTCTCTGCATCTCAGCTCCGCAATCTCTTACCATTTAGATAATATGCTTCTCTTTTATTCTTCCTGCCAAAATGGACGATTTCACATTTTCCCATCTTATACTCCATTTGCCAGATCCTTGCCCATTCTCTTAACCTATCTATATCTTTCTGTAGCCTCCTTATGTCCTCTTCACAACTTAATTTCCTATTTATTTTCATGTCATCGGCAAATTTAGCAACCATTCCATCCATCCCTTCATCCAAGTCATTCATATAAATTGTAACAGTTGAGGTCCCAGCACATCCCTGTGGGCACACCACTTGTTGCATCTTGCCAAACTGAAAAAGACCCATTTATGCTTACTCTCTGCTTCCTGTTAGTCAGCCAATCTTCTATCCATGCCAATGTGTTATCATTATACCATGAGCTTTTATTTTCTGCCATAACCCTTGATGTGGCACTTTATCAAATGCCTTCTGGAAATCTAAGAACCGTACATCCACTGGTTCCCCTTTATCCACAGCATATGTTACTGCCTCAAAGAACTCCAATAAGTTGGTTAAACATGATTTCCCTTTCACAAAACCATGTTGACTCTGCCTGATTACCTTGAACTTATCCAAGTGTCCTGCTTTAACACCATTTAATAATAGCTTCTAACATTTCCATATGACAGGTATTAAGTTAACTGGCGTAGTTTCCTGCTTTCTGCTTATCTCCCTTTTTGAATAATGGAGTTACGTTATTATCTTCCAACCTAATGCTACTCTCCCTTAATCTAGGGAGTTTTGGAAAATTAAAACCAGTGCATCTATCTCACTAGTCACTTCTTTTAAGACCTTAAGGTGAGGTCCAACAGGACCCGGGCCCTTGTTAGCCTGCAGCTCCAGCAATTTACTCAGCGCCACTTTTCTTGTAATTTTCCTGAGTTCCTCCCTCCATTCCATTTCCTGATTTATAGCTGCTTCTGGGATGTTACTCCTCTATAATGAAGACTGATGCAAAAAACCTGTTCAATTCATCTGCCATTTACTTGTTTTCCATTATTGATTCTCCAGACTCACTTTCTATAGGATAAATGCTCACTTTGTTAACTCATTTCTTTTTAAAATATTTATAGAAACTTCTTACTATTTGTTTTTATTTATCTGGCTAGCTATCTCTTGTACTCTAATTTTTCCCTCCTTATTAATCTTCTGTTATATTCTGTCCAATCTTCTGGCCTTCCACCTATCTTTGCACAATTATATGATTTTTCTTTAAGTTTGGTACTGTTAATCTTTCTAGCTAACCATGGATGGTAAGCCTGCCCCTTGGACTTTTTGTTACTCTTACCTATTCCCTCTACCATACCCTGGTTTACCCTGAACACCTTCCCCACCTACTGCACTTTTCCATACAAGTGCAGGAGATGTACCATCTCATCTTTTACCACCTCCCTCCCTCATTGCCTGAGGTTCCAAAGACTGGGGAGAATTTCATCTTGTCTGTGCAGTGGTACTGCAACTAATGCCACCTTCTATACTGAGCATTCATTACATGAAGCAGTGATGAAAAGTAATGTCATCAGACTACCTAAGTAGCCAATCATATTAAAGGATTTTCACAGGCACACAAGCAGGAGACAAAAAGCAGTAAAATAAAATCACTTCTAAGAATTTTTACATAGAGCAAATGAAAAGTTGGGGCGTACACATGGGGTGAAAGTAGAAGCTATGATATTCTAAAGAAACCTTTTTCAAAATAATAAAATTAGCTTAGAAAATCTACGAACGAAACATTTAACAGTACTCCAAGATTTGAAATTGTTTTTCAGGGCTGGTTCTATTGTTCATAAGATCCTAGTAATCAAATCGTCATTTAAAAACCCAGTTACACCTGACAGAAGCATGGAAAATAGGAGCAGGAGGAGGTCATTTGCTCCTTCGAGCCTGCTCAGCCATTCAGTATGATCATGGGTGGTCCTCTATCTCAATGCCGTACTCCTGCGCTCTCCCCATACCCCTTGACATCTTTGGAATCCCAGAAATCTATCTATTTCCTCCTTAAATGTATTCAGTGACTTGGCCTCCAAATCCTTCAGCGGTAGAGAATCCCACAGGTTCACCACCCTCCGAGTGAAGAAGTTTCTCCTCATCTCAGTCCTAAATGGTCTACCCTGTAACCTGAGACTGAGCCCTTGCCCCCGCCACACCCCCCCCCCCCTTCCCCCCCCCCACCAGAGGAAATATCACCCCTACATCCAGTCTGTCCATCCCTGTCAGAATTTTATATGTTTCAATGAGATTGCCTCATTCTTCTAAACTCCAGTGAATACAGGCCTGGTTGGCCCAATCTCTCCTCACATGACAATCCTGCCATCCCAGGAATCAGTATGGTGAATCTTTGCTGCACTCCCTCTATGGCAAATATATCCTTTCTTGGGTAAGGTGACCAAAACTGCACGCACTACTCCAGCGGCTGAAATTTCCCTGTTGGGGGGGAAAGTTGATGGGCGGGCGCGCTTCCGATTGGCGCCCCTGATCGGAGGCGCGGTGCCATTTTACGTGGGTGGGCCAGTTAAGGCCCGCCCAGCATGACGTCTGCAGGGAAGTGCTATGCACTCCCTCTGCAGGTGGGGGGGAATTCCTAAAATCGAGACTGTGCTCTTTGGCGCATGCACAAGAAAGAGCACACTCATCTCCCTGAGGCTAAGTGCAGCCTCAGGGAGATTGGCTCTAAATGTGAAAAAGCTCAAAATAGAAAAATAAAATTTCCCTAACAGGTCCCCTTATGTGACATGTTCATAACTTCCAAAAGAACTTTATTAAAATTTTTAAAACCCTACATGAAACCTCATCCCACCCATGGATGAGGCTTCATGTTTATTCCAGTTCCCGCCGGGGCTCCTGGCCTGCCCGCCAAACTTAAGGTTGGACGGGCAGGTCCACTAATCTGATTTTGCTGCGTCCCGCCTTCCTGAAAATTTAAATGGGGCGCGGTAACGAGAGTTCCACCCGACGTCATAGTGTGTCATTTTACGCACCGGCGAGTGGGCCCCGCCCCCGTCCCCGACGGTAAAATCCAGCTCCCGGTGTGGCCTCACCAAGGCCCTGTACAGTGCAGTAAGACATCCTTGTTCTTTTTCTCAGTCCTTTTGCAACAAAGGCCAACATACCATTTGCCTTCTTAGCTGTTTGCTGTACCTACAGGCTTGCTTTCAGCGATTTTTGTACAAGGACACCCAGGTCCCTTTGTACATCAGCATTTTCTAATCTATCACCATTCAAATAATACTCTGCATTCTGTTTTTCCTATTTAACCATTAAGTGCTAATACACAGGAACAAGAGAGAGAAATCATTTATGGGGTTAATTTTTGACTTTGCTGTGGCAGTAACCCAACAGAGCAAATTGCCTGTCATTTGTAAACACTCTTACGTGTCTAATTTTCATTCCATTGACTTTAATGGAGGGAAAATTGGATGGGTTTTTACAGTGGGTGGAAAGTCTGATCTTCCAGATTACCATCCAGGTAGAGATGCTAAAATTTAGCCTCTCTAGGTTTTCAGACTGTTAGCTGACAGTACTAAGATATTGCTTACTAGTAATGTATCTAAAAAGCTGTTACAGAGGAAAGCTTTGACCAAAGATTAGAAAGTTACGTTTTACAATGAAAGGAAGAATGAAACAAAATATAGCAAGAAAAGGAACAAGGTTACATAAACTAGAAAAATGTAAAGAGAATATTGAGGTGCTAAATAGCTGTGACCCTTTGCTTTTTAAGTTGAGCAATTTATTTGAGCTCACTTAGCAATTGATCTGACAAATGCAATTTTTAGAAGTCATGCAATTATATCTTTTTTTGCTGTACCTAGGTGATTACGAAATCCGAATTGATTGAATATTATGATGTCAGTGGTTGCTATGTTCTCCGACCCTGGTCTTATGCTATCTGGGAAGCTATCAAAGAGTTCTTTGACCATGAGATTAAGAAACTTGGTGTGGAGAACTGTTACTTCCCCATGTTTGTGTCTCAGGCAGCCCTTGAGAAGGAAAAGTCACATATAGCAGATTTTGCCCCTGAGGTAAGAGCATAAATATCTTTCCTTCAGAAGCCACTTGAAATCCAATTGCTTAGTGCCCCTTTTTGAAAACATATGACTGCATGATATGCTCTTTAAAAGGTCTGGCATAGTTCCTTTTTAAAAGTCTGAATTATGACTTGTGTGTGCGCAAGAATGATTAATTTTACACTGGGATTCTCAGTCGAGAGTTAATTGCGAGAAAGAAATGTTGAATAGCCTCACAGACACTTAAATTTATATCACTCAAGTAGTCAACAATTAAATTTTGTTGGATTTGATCCAAAATAAGATCCTGTTTCTTTCATTTCAACGTTGTATACTATATTGTAACAAGAATATTGAAATTAAGTCCAGTGGTGCATTAGACTGAGAAATATTAAGTAACGATGGAAACTTTCTGCTTTGTTCCATGGAGAAATTAATTTTATTTTTTCCCAAAATAAGGTTGCTTGGGTAACCAGATCAGGAAACACCGAGTTAGCAGAACCGATTGCTGTTCGACCAACAAGTGAAACAGGTGGGAAAGAATTTAATCAGGAATTTCTGATGATGGTTTATTTATGACTGAATGCATTTTGTAGCTATAAAGAGAGAGAACAAATTGAAGAGTATCTTAGCATGCCTTGATATATCAGAGGGGTTCACATCCAATTAATGTGTAGCCATTGTTACATTGATGAATGAAGAAGCTAGTTTCTACAAGATTCCACAAACTGCCAATCGGATAAAAGACCCATTGATCTTAATTTAGTTTTTCTAGTTGATGATGGAATTTTAACCCCGTAGTCCCTGCTCTCCTCACTTGCCCCCTTCAAATTGTGCCATTGATCTTTAATATTCACCTGAACAGACAAATAGAAGCTCGTTTTTAAACTTTATTGAAGCGCATTGTCTCCTATAAAGCAGCTCATCTTTAGTAATGCACTGGAGTGCCTACATGAAAATTGGAGTGTGGCTTGAAAACAATCTCTGCATCTAGAATCACAGAACTTAACACTAAGAGATCATTCAGCTCATTACATGTTTGCTGGCTCCAGAATGAGCTATCCACTTGTATGCACACTCCATTTTAAAATGTTTCTTTTTCAAATATTCATCTAACTTTTTAAAAGTCATTGTAGAATCTGCTTCCACACCTGTTCCTGCTAAGGCATTCCATTATCCTTACAATCGCCTGCTTAAAAGAAATTCTCCTGACCTCTCTCTTTGTTTTGATGATAAATTTGTGACCTGACTCGCCAATCAGTGTACATATTCTTTTCAAATTTACCTTATCGAAGCCCCTTATAATTTTGGTGACATCTATAAGGTCTTGTAATCATCTTTGCTTTAATGTAAAGAACCCCATTCCCTCTAATCATATAAATTGTCATCCCTGGCATCCTCTTTGTGAAATAAAAACAGAAAACGCCGAAAATACTTGGCTTGTCAGGCAGCATCTTTGAAGACAGGAAGGTGGGGGTTAATGTTTTAGGTTGATGACTTTTTGTCAGAACTGGGGGACATTATAGATGAGCACTTTAGAAAGCTGCCTGTCTTAAGGAGAAGGCCTAATTCTGTCTTGTTTGTGTTCATTTTGTCAGTCATGTACCCAACCTATGCCAAATGGGTGCAGTCACATCGTGATTTACCAATCAAACTCAATCAATGGTGCAACGTAGTGGTAGGTATTGAAGTGGGTTGACACATTTTAGTACATTAAAGTTGCTGTATAAATGAAAGCTGCTGGAACAAAGTATAATTTGTAATTTCTCAAAACCAGTCAAAATTGGATAAGTTGCTTTGGGGTGTGAGAGATGGTGATTGTCCTGTTCTATAGCTGAGCTTCAAATCTCTCATTCTCACCACCACCAAACCTGCTTGCTTCAACCTTTACAAAGTTTTCCACCATTGGCCCTCCCTCACCTCCCCCCCCAGCAGTGCAGGAACCCTTGTCTATCTTTTTCCTACTCCAATTACTCCATTGCCAGCCTTCCGTCCTTCACCCTTCATAAAATTGCCCAAAACTCGGCGCAGGATGTACATGAAAAAAATTAAATCCTGCTTGATCTATGTTTTCCATGTGTGCATTGGCTTCACATCTCTCAACAAATTGAATATCAAATCCCAATCCACAGCCTTTGTTTCCTTGTCTCTGCCACATTCTGCAGCCTTGCATTTTATCCCCCTGCACCCTTCAGTTCTTCACCTCTGGATTTTTGAACATAGGCCATTGGAGGTAGAGCCTTAGCTTCCTTGTCCCTACTCTATTGAACTATATCCCGAAATCCATCTACCTCTTTGCTTATGTCATCTTTAAAACCTCACCACTTTTCAGCAAAACTTTTGTTAAAATTCCTAACTAGGTCTCTATCCTTGTTTACTCTCTTCCTTGAGTACCTTTGGCTATTTTTTACATGAAAGATATGATGTAAGAACATAAATATTGTACAAGAAAATATAAATTCAAGTTGTTATTTCCAGCATTTTCTGTTTCGAGATTTATATTGGTCTTAAAGGTCATGATTGGTTATGTGATATATATTTTCCTTCATGCACAGCGTTGGGAATTCAAGCACCCACAGCCATTTCTACGTACTCGTGAGTTCTTATGGCAGGAAGGGCATACAGCATTTGCTACCCGTGAGGAAGCTGCAGAAGAGGTAAGACTTTAAAAAGGGTGGGAGCAAAGTAACTGAATAATGTCAGCCACATTCCTGGGAGATATCGATACACTTTTCTAAATAGTTACAACATGGTGTTAATCATCCCTAAGTTGTTCTACAACTGGATATGTAGGACTCAGCAACATGGTATATTTCTTTTGAGTTGGGAGCATGTACTATGTAACTTGGGTTTTTATTTTCTGTAATATTTTTGTATTTAAGATGAAGCAAATTAATTGCTACTGCAGGCCACAAGGTGGAGCCAAATTTCAGTTTTGCTCTGCCACTGTTAGTAATTGTTAATTGCCCTTTAGATTGATAGTTACAAACCTAATTAACTCATTAATTTGGCTTTCATTGTGGAAATTTTATTGCCTTCAATTGATCAAGAACCTATCTCTGAGTGGAAGATTCACTTGTTGGATGGTTGAGAAAGATTACTCAGAAGTCATAAGCATTTTTGAATTTTTTCAATCACCTGATGTCAGAGTCATTAGCCCAAGGAAGTTTAAAAACAGAAAGCCATTTAAGCTTTCTTTGCAAAAGTTAACTCAGCTGCTTATTTCCTTGGGCCAGAATCTTATATCCTGTGGGCGGCATGCACCCGACCCAAACAGGTGTAAAATCACATGAGATGGCGTCAGGCGAGTGTCTGATGTCATCATGCACTTGTGCGATATTTTGCTCAGTGCATGTGGACAGAGGTTGGTAGAGTACCTACTGACAATTACTGGCCAATTAAGCTCATTAATGGTCCAATTGTGAGCAACTTTTCATGGCCCATGCACGGGGAAGATGGTGGTATAGTGGTAATGTCACTGAACTAGTAGTTTGAAGAGCTCAGGTTAATGCTCTGAGGGCATGGGTTCAAATCCCACCATGGCAGCCGTGGATTTTTTAAAAAATGCAATGTTTTGGTTGGTGGATGGGCCAGTCGGGCTTTACGTTTTTGATGAAACCTCATCCAAGGGCGGGATGAAATCTCCGTTAGGATTTAAAATAAAAAGTAATATCTGGGAACTTGTTGTTTAAAATGAGGTATGTTTTCAGATGTTTGATTGTGCTGCATGAACATTTTTTTGGAGCACTTTTGTGCTTTCTTTTATTCTGTGGAGGTCCGCAGCTCCCTGAGGCATCTGTCTGCCTTCAGGGAGCTTAGTGGAAGCGCTCACCAGCACCCGCGGTGACGTCGGCACTCACCCTCTTCCTGACCCCACCGGCAGTGCTGGGCCTTTCTCCGTGCGAGTTTCATGCTGGCTGACTCGTTAATTGGCCAGCCAGTGTGAAATCGTGGTCATAGGCCGATTGGGATTGGGGGAAGGGTTTCCCATCTGCTCCTGGGCCCAATAATCACACGTGCCTGATTAGCGCAAAATTCAGGCCATGATTTTCAGTTTTATTTTGGAGGGTGAAAGTTTGCATACTAGTGTCTTTTTCACTTTTTCCAACTGACATTACTGTCCTAGGTTTTGCAAATTCTGGAATTGTATGCACAAGTATACGAGGAGCTACTTGCAATCCCTGTAGTAAAAGGAAGAAAGACTGTAAAAGAAAAGTTTGCAGGTGGTGACTATACAACTACAGTTGAAGCCTTTGTATCAGCCAGTGGAAGAGGCATCCAGGTGTGTTCACATTTGAAGTTGATTATACAGCATATAGTCTGAACTTTGCAGTTAACTACTTAGCCAAACTGATTTCAATCCAAAGTTTATTTTAGATTGAAAATCTCTGGAGCTTTATACTTGTATCTTGAAAAGTTGGTAATACTTTAATGGACGTGCAAATACTTTTTTAGGGTCTCAAAAATCAAACCATTTTAAACCCATCAAATCTTTCACCGGTTTCAGTTTTGCTGTGTGGTGAAGTGAAAGCAGAGGACAGAAAATAGAAAAGGAGTAAATAATTCCATGCAACCAGTGGGAAAATATTTGGTGTTTGGAGGGGAAAAACGAAGGTGGATTTCAGACTTCAGTCTGAATATTATTCATAGAAATTGAATTCACAGAAAGAGGCCATTTGGTCATGTCCATGCCAGCTGACATGTAGCCATCCAGCCTAATCCCTGCTCCTTGTAGGTTATGGCACTTCAAGTACATATCTGAGCACTTCATAAATGTTATGAGGTTTTCTGCTTTTTAACAAGCGTAGGCAGGGGGCTGGATCCTTTATTCCACACCATGCACCTTTTGTACTTGTCAGATTGATCGCCTTGGGTTCCAATATGGCAGGGAGAACTCCAGAGCGGGTAGGTCTGATCCACAACTCTGGGCTCCAAATCCTGACTCTGGAGGTCTTTGCCTAGAGGGTTGGGGTAAGCATTCCTGCTTCTGCTGGCTCGTAACATTGCTGTTAAGGCATGTACCTTCTCCCAGAAGCTGTCATCATCTCCCTTCAGCTACCTCTTTCCCGAGGCCAGTGAAAAAGATGCGACCACTGTTAAAGAGGTTAAATCAGAGGCTGCAAACCTCATTAAAATCGCCAGTTCACCGCCTGGAAACCAGTTGATTGTCCAACTCTTGTCTTGGTGTGAAACCTGGACATGGTTGAGGTTCCAGATTTTTAAAAATGTTACCATCTAAACTGACCCAAAAGCACCCTTTTTGAGTGTCTCTTATGTTTTGCGCAACATTGTATTGCGGTTTAGTCTATAAATTTGTGCGACATAAACTTTACTCAGTATTGATATGGTAATTTTTAAATTGTAGGGAGCCACTTCACACCACTTAGGACAGAATTTTTCTAAGATGTTTGAGATTGTGTTTGAAGATCCAAAGAAACCTGGAGAGAAGCAGTTTGCATACCAGAACTCCTGGGGACTTACAACTCGAACTATTGGGGTTATGACCATGGTACATGGTGATAACCAAGGTTTGGTATTGCCTCCACGAGTCGCTTGTGTGCAGGTATGTGTTTTCTTTTTAAAAACAAAGTATCTGGAAGATGAGAATTTGTAAAGTGATTGCAAAATATGTTTATCAGTGTGTAATCAAGATTCAAGGCAGTCATCAGTGCCCAGTGGAGGCCTAAATTATAGTATTTTTTGACAAATAATTGTCATAAAATACAGTTTAAATATTATTATTTGCATAGCTGATTTCCTAGTAGTTTTAAACCTGGGAATGTATGAAGTACAATAAGTGGTAGGGAACAATATATGTTTGTTACATGGGCACTGGACAATGGAAAATTGAAAAGGGGGCTTTTAAACTCAGTTGGTTTTGTGAATAAATTGAAAAAGTAGTTTCTCGCTTGTACTTTGAAACTTCTTGTTTCTACAAGATCGGAACCTTGGCTTTGCTTGTGAGAAGATTAATTATTGTTTGTTGGTCACAGTTGAAGATGCCTTGGTGACTTAAACTCTCAACGCTAAATGATTTAATGTTCAGTGCTAGATGACTGATATGCATTCAGTATTATTCAACTGGGTGTAGCTGAATTCTTCAAACTTTTATCCTGTTCTAAGTAATAGCGAAATACAGTACAGTCCTATCTTGTGCATTTAAAAGTGCACAACTTCACCTAATTAGGATAATACTCTGGTCATTCTATATTATGATAGCCATTTCTTCATAAAGCAACATCGTCAATGGCTGATGTCATGATTCTGGCTGAGAATTCCCTTATTAAGCAGCATGGTCACACTGAGAGCCAGCTAACACACAAAGATAATCAGATTGTAAAGAATTTTGCATTTAATGTTGTACTGGATCTGGAGGAGTGATGCTGACAGTAGGTACTATAAGCAAGAAAATGTTCAATTTTCAGTGATGGTATCTCTTGGACTATAGAATTTACCAAAACAATTGAGGAACAGGAATAGGCCATTTAGCCTTTCGAGCCTGATTGGGCATTCAATTAAATCATAACTGATCATCTACTTCAGTACCACTTTGCCACACTATCTCCATATCCTTTGATGTCATTAGTCTTGAAATCTATTGATTTCTGTCTTGAACAACCCTCTGGGGTAAGGGGTAGAGAATTCCAAAGATTCACCACCCTCCGATTGAAGAAATTTCTCCTCATCTCAGCCTTAAATGGCCTACCCCTTATCCTGAGATTATGGCCCCTGGATTTAGACTCACCAGCCAGGGGAAACATCTTATCTACATCCAGCCTGTCACGCCATGTAAAAATTTTGTAAGTTTCAATGAGATCACCCCTCATTCTTCAAAACTCCAGGGAGTGCAGACCTAAGTACTTATCCAATTTGTTTCATGATTAATTGCTCACTTTACAGGTTATAATAATACCTTGTGGGATCACAAACACTCTCTCAGAAGAGGACAAGGACTCTTTATTAAAGAAGTGCAGTCAATATCTTGGCCGGCTGACTAATGTTGGAATTCGTGCTCGGGCTGACTTGAGGGATAACTACTCGCCTGGCTGGAAGTTCAACCACTGGGAGTTAAAAGTAAGTGGATAGCTTGTACTTGTATTGAAATGCGTGAACTCTCTCTGGTTAGTTTTGTTGGCAGGATTTTACTTGAGGCAAATTACAGTGCCCACAAAGATCCAGATTGTGAACGCTGTGTAAGTAGTAGATGTTTGCTTCTTATAAGGACAGATAGACATGTGTTCAGTTTCCAAGTGTAGAATTAATTTCTATATCTTGCTCTTGGCTTGTCATTTTTCTGCACAATGTGAGCTAATTGGATACTGCAGCATAGTTTGGAAATTTTTACACCAGTTCTTACTGAACTTATAATATCTTGAGTCCTCCACCTGTAATTAATTGAGCATGTTTTTACTTGTAATTATGTAGTATAGTTACTTGCACATCTACTTAATAGAGTGTGAACCTTTAAAGCAGGTTTGATTGAAGTGTACTCTGAATTGTTTTAAATTATGTGTCTTGTGTAGGTTTAAATGACCACAAAATATCTGCTATATTAGTACGACTAGTAACTCATCTGGCCTAATTGCCCTTAAATAAGAATATCATAAAATGCTACCTGCCAGAGTTAGAATTTTATCACCAAGCACACTGAAGGTCTTTCTGGTGTTCATCTAATATATTCAACTCTGACATTTAGTTTTATGGGTATCCTTTACTTTATCCTCTCTGAAACTTCAAGTTTATTAAGGATTTGTGAGCAACTATTGCCGCAACTCATCCAACTTCAATACATTATACTACAACCAACATTAAGCTTTTATTTCAATCAAGTGGAGCTAAAATTCTTTAACTTATTCCAATTTTAGGGTGTACCCATCAGGCTGGAGGTTGGACCACGGGACATGAAGAATAATCAATTTGTGGCTGTCAGGCGTGACACTGCCAACAAACTTACAATACCTGAGGCTGCTGCTGAGACAAAGCTGAAAAATTTATTGGAAGAAATTCAAAACAACCTTTATAATAGGTACATGTTATCAGAAAATATAAATAATCTTTTAAGTTTCACAGTTTTTTTAATGCATATTTGAACTATTCTAAACGCATGTATGTTTCCCATTTGCGCCATTTTCTTTGGGAGCCTCCACCTCCTGAGATATCCACAGACTCCATCTTGAAAGAAGCATCTAAAGGAGCAAGAAAGTATGACACGAGAACACATTGCATAATCGATTCAACATCTCTCCTGAGTAAAGCGAGGTGATTTGGCAAAATCAAAAAGTGAAGCTAAGCTCTGAAACCCCACAAGGGGTTCACCTTAGGAAAAAGAGTAGGCCATTCAGCGCATCGAGCCTTTTACTTATCTGGACATTCATCTTTTTAATTCCAGTTCCCTGTCTTCATATCTGTTATTAACTTTGCTTCCCCAATATCTCCCTTTTAATCACTTAATTTGTTTGCACATCATGACTTGCTTACAGTCCTTGGTATAAAGAGGTTTCTTTTTCTGCTTTTAAGTCCCTTAAAGTTGTATCCCAACTATTTGGATTGGCCTACTAGAGGGGAGAGGCATTCCCTAACTGCTAACCATTCTCCATTTTAAATACCTCGGGTCACTTCTTAATCATCTACACCTCCAATAACATGTTATCACGTTTACTTTAAGATGCCACACTCTGTGACTTCTATTTGAATAATAGAAAGTGTAATGGTTGTAGTACAATAAAATAATAAGGAAATTTGCAGCAGTTAGGTAATATAGCATTTTAATGTTAGAAATCTAATTTTTGAATATTACATTCTGCATTATTCCTTTTGAATATTACTTCTACTTTATCAAAGTCACAGGCCTTCATAGATCAGTAGCACAGTTCAGTGTGAATAATTGTTAGCTCAATTCTTCAGTGCTTAACCTTTTATGAAAATAGTCTGGGATATTTGCTGTAGTAAAAAGTTTGATTTTTTTTCCATAAATATTATTATCATTTTCTACTAGCAATTCAAGTTTTAAAATTAATATCAAAACAGTTGAACATTATTGAATTTCCTTAGTTTACAATGCATATTTTTGATACTTTAATACAGTAAAGGTTTCTGCTTTTTGCTTACCAAGGAAAGGATATTTTGCCATTTGTTGAACTGTGTGTTTAGCTCACTGTTTTGCATTATTAACAGTGAACAAGAAATAGGAGCAGGAATAGATCATATGGCCTTTCAAGCCTGGTCCTCCATTCAATACTATCATGGGCCTCCATTCAATACAGCCATGGCTGATCTTGGGCTTCAACTCCACTTTTCCACCCATTCCTCATATCCTTTGATTCTCTGAGCGACCAAAAATCTGTCTATCGCAATCTCAGATGTATTCAACGATGGAACATCGACAGCCTTTTGGGGTAGAGAATTCTAAAAATTCACAGCCTTTTGAGTGATGTAATCTCTACTCATCTCAGTCCTAAATGACCTGCCCCTTATCCAGAGACTGTGAGCCAGTGTTTTTGTTTCTGCTGGTCAGGGAATCTATCTCTGTGTCTATCCTATCAAGCTTGTTCAGAATCTTTTATGTTTCAATGAGATCGCCTCCCATTCCTCTAAACTCCAGAGAATATGGGCCCAATTTATTCAATCTCTTATCATAGGACACTCCCTCATCCCAGGGACTAATTCAGTGAACCTTTGCTGTACTGCCTCTAATGCAAGTGTATCCTCCCTTAAGGAAACCAAAACTGCACTACGGCTCACAAACTGACTTTCTTATCAGTGGCAAAGTTGGTGCAATAAGGAAAGTTATTAATTTCTATTTGGCTATTATGTTCTGCAATAGAGATTATAATACGTTCTGACCATTTTATTATTTTTCTTCCTCTTTTACAATAAGAGCTGCTCGGGATCTAAAGGAGCATATGGTTTTGGCTGACACAATGGAACAATTTCAACAGGAGTTAGATTCAGGAAAGGTATGATCTCACTTAATTCCCTTCTTCTTTTGTTAACTTTAAGACATTCATGTGGGTACTTAGCACAGCTGGGTAGCAACTATGAGACTTAGATTTGAATCCAGGTAAAACTAATGGCATGCGAATTTCCCTCGCCATCCCCCATCAGATATAAGGGTCTTATGAAATATTTATGGAGTTTCAGTACAATCCTCTGAGACATAGACCTATTGAACAAAGCTCCTACCAATTAACACTAAATTGTTAATCAGGGAAATGTGTAGCTGGCATGGGAAATTGGGAGAAAAGTTCATGTATAGTGATTAAGGGCATATTGTTCACTGGAAACTTTGAGCTACATTTGGCTAGTGGAGTATTATTTTGTTTTCCAGCACTGCATTTCTCACCTTAATTACTGCTGATTCTAGGATTGGAATTTTATATTGTTGCCTTACTCATTTCAGATTGTGCAGATTCCTTTTTGTGGTAATATGGAATGTGAAGACTGGATCAAGAAAATGACAACAAGGTAATAGCAAATGTTAATGTTGTGTTCTTAATTCTGTATTCATTGCTGCTGTCTGATGGAGTATTTGAATCTTGCCTGAGGAGTCAGAAAAAAAAACTGACCTAGAATTAACTTTTGAATATATCCTTTAAAGCCTGGGTTTATATTTTAACTTCAATTTGAATGTTAGCTGAAACATGAGGTGATATTAGTAGAATACTTTCCAAACCATATTCAATATATTTGGATGTGATTGCATTGTCTGCCTTTTTTGGGTAATGTAAAAGATTACATGGCAGTGTTTGAAAAGAGCAAGTGAGTTCTCCCATGTCTTCATCAATATTTCTCTCTCAACCAGTATCTGGACATTATCTCATTGCTGTTTGTAAGACATTGCTGTATTCAAATTGGCTGCTCCAATAAAAGGATAAAAGGGGAATTTGTTGGATTCATTCAAGGTTATAATGTCCATTGTCTCACTACCATCTAATTTTTGAGGTTTATTTTAGTATTCCATTTGTTTTTATATCTTTTGTGCTACAGGGATCAGGATATTGAGCCTGGTGCACCATCCATGGGAGCCAAGAGTCTTTGTATCCCTTTCAAACCTCTTCGTGAGTTGCAGTCTGGAGCAGTATGCATCAGTGGCAAGGAGCCTGCCCAATACTATGTACTTTTTGGCCGCAGTTACTAGTGAAGATACAAAGTGTGGGAAAATCATGTCTTTGACTATACATGTTTTTATAAGACTAATCAATGAAGGTTACATTCATCTTTTTGTGTATTTTTATCCAGTTATGAAAAAATAAACTGTATCAATAACAAAAACAAAACTAGGGCTATGGCTATCAAAAATATGTCTGTTCCAGATATCCTACTTAATAGTAATAAACCTTTAATGAATAGATTTTTCTCTGTGTGTTGTCTAGTTTAAGCAGAGTATTGGATTGATACCAAAATTCAATACACGACTACTTCCATCATTATCCCTATCCCTACTTCCTATAAATTGATTTGTTTGACATTTGCAGGAACTTATCCGGTTCCTTTTTGACCAATGCAGTGGGTCTACACAATTGTGTACTTGCAACTTGTGTCACTATTTGAAAATAACATTTAGCATCAAATTCAATTCTTGCACTTGGGGACATGGATTGGAAATCAATTGGGAGACACACAAATAAATGGGTGCGCATTCTGATGGGAAGAATGTGGTTAATGCTGCAGAGATACTATGGCCTCATTATATTATATTATCAGTGACTTAGATGAAGAAATGGGGATTTGTATTTTTTTTATATTCATATGGGCATTGCTGGCCAGTTGGGTTTTTACAACAACTTTTAATTCCATTTTTTATTGAATTAAAATTTCACCATCTGCCATGGTGGGATTCGAATCCAGGTCCCGAGAGCATTACCTTGGGTCTCTGGAATACCAGTCCAGCGACTATGCCACCGCCTCCCTGAGTTTATCCAAGTTTGCAGGTGATAGTAAGCTGGGAGGCTAAGTAATGCATGTGGGAGCAAGAAGTTGCAAAGGGGATGAAATGGGTTAATTGGATGGGGAAATCTGTGGTCAAAGGAGTTCAATGTGGGAAAGTGTTGAATCATCCACTGTGAATCCATATGGGACAAATTTGGAATATTTTTGAAGTGGTGAGAAGCTAGAAAGGAGGAGCACAGGTATTGATGTACGTATGCACAAAAAGCAATCAAAAGGTGAATCAAAAGTTGACCTTTATCTCAAGGGGACTGAAATGCTTCAGTTGTCTACAGCAATGGTAAGACTTCAAATAAAAAAAACATGCTGGAAGCACGTAACAGGTTTGGCAGGAACTGTGGGAAGAGAAATGGTTAACATTTCAATTTGATGACCTTTCATCAACCTGAGAAGTTAATGCTGTTTCAGTCTCCACGGATGCTGCCCAGATCTGTTGAGTGCTTATAGTACTTTGCATCTACAGTATTTTTTATTGTAATGGCCATATGTCTGGAGTACTGCATATCTCATTTTTTCTCATATTATTCAACAATGCATTTATTGTTAACCTCGCACCAATATAGTCTAAGATTTGCCCTTCTCCCTGTGTACTAGTTTAAATCCTTTCTCAAACTCCATTTACCCTCTCTGCAAGAAAATTGATACTGATCTGGTTTAACTGAAGATCATGCCATCTGAGGTTGCACTATGTAACAAAAGAAAAAGGCACATGATAGGGTCAATTTGTGAGGCCCCATGCTGTTAAGGCCTCGAACACGAGCCAGTACATCATCAAATCACTGCTCTGCCCATTATTTTCCATTGAAAATTAAGGCATAGAAATATGAGTTGCATGCTGTGCTTTTTTTTCCAATATGCGCCTGCTGTGTGATAAACTTTATTGACGATGAATAGCTTTGCAAAGTTTCCCTCTGTAATTCAGTAAACATAGTTAGGCATGTTCCTGTTCCCTTGCTGACAGAACATGACATTTTTACAGTGCATTTGCCAGTCATTGTTTTATAGCTGCTAAAATATATTTATACACTGAAGGCATACAATTCTCATTATACAGCCAGGATCATCTTGTGCTTCTCCAGCTTGTATTTTACTCAGTTATGCAGAGTGACCTCTATGATGGCGTCTTTGAAGAGATAGTGAGGTTGGTCTATTGCTTTTCTCCATACATATGTCAGGGCCCTTAAGAAGGTAAAATGCATTGATGCAGCAGCACAAACTTATGGCCTTATGTATAGTTTATTTGAATGTAAAGTACCTTGCCTACAGAAAGTTTGAGAGAATTTCTGAAAGCTGACAATGCACAATGATTATGAACTATGTAAATAATAGTTTATAATCTTTCTCAGTTGCACCATTCTAACATCCTGTTTTATGATACTGCTGTATTGGCTCGCAAACGTATTTATTACTTTGTGTTCCACTTTTAGCAGGTTTGTTGACCAAATCAGATTAAGTATACTAATATATTTAAGCAAACATGTCTGCTTCCAAACTCCCTGGTTTGCATTTGTCTCCTGTGTGATGACTTTGCATTCCTCCTCCATCCTCTGGGCACTGACAATTTGACTTTCTGTTCCATAAAGAGCAGTTTTTTCTAATCCTCTCACCATTTACTCTGACTTGCAGATCCGTGAGTTGTGCTTTATGCTCCCATTTATTGCATCAATTTCTCAGGGAAATTATACACTTTATGAAGAACTAAGAGCTAAGAGCTCACAAAGCAGCATTCTTCTAGGTGTTTTCTGGTTAGCAACTTGGTTATGGATTTTTTTGTGCATTGGAATGTAAACTTCCTGAAAGTGAGCAGGGTAAAATTTAGCCATTTTTGTTAACGCATAAAATGAGCAAAAACTTTAACACTGCTCTAAGAATGATTTCATTCCTTTAGAGAGGCTAAAACAATAGTTGACTCGGGAAATGAAAACGCCATTAGGGTGCAATTTGATTGGGCTGTAATAGATGACGGGCAATAAAAATCACTGACTAGCAACAGGCACAGTTAGTATGATACTATTTTAGCAATATGCACTAAGTTTAGTAGAAAACACTTACACATTACAGCTAAAGGTACTTAATGTGTATATTTTATGATGTGGCAGGTGGTGTGCACCAGGCAGGAAACTTGGCCATGTTATCACAACGGTTTTGCAATTTGTATTTATTGTGAGAAGATTTGTGCACTGAATTCATAAGTAATGAGTCCACAAACACCTTTAGAGATTTTAAGAACTAAATTAAAACATCTATTGACAAAATAAAAGATTTCAAGCACATACATAAGATCAGTTACTTAATAAGAACAACAAATGCCAAAATCCCTAATTAACCTGACTCCCAACTACACCCCCCTCCTTTAAGGCAACAGTCCAAAATAGATTTTAAATTTAGATAGACAAGCCAGTAAGTCTACCACAGCGCCCATTCAAAAGTGGAATTCCAAAGGCCTTGTTCCATCTTTGATTTATGGACACTGACTTCTGCAAAAGTGGCTGGAGGTTTCCCCAAAGCTGTTTTACATGGTCCCCCAACATAACCTTCTTTCTTCCTTTGTATACGTTTCTCTCTCTAATCTGTAAATTCCAGTGTTCTGTATGTCTTTGGAAATTTAATTTTCCCATAATATAAAAATATTTTGTGTTGCCAATATGGTCAGTACCTTTAGGGAAAAATAAACATACTGCTTGGCCTTGCTTATCTTGATAGTTGTGAACATCCTGTCATCCTTTTGAAACCTAAACAACCCCTTCACTTATCTAAAAATGCAAACTTCCTTCACATCCAACATGCTACGCCCTCATCCGTGGTTACTCATTAGCATTTCAAATGCCTTTTACCACTAACTACTTATGATTTCAAGTCTGCAGTCTGTCTGACTCTAATTCAATTAAATCACAGACAGAACCATCTACACTCGCATCCATAAACCTACTTTACAATAAACTACAATAATATAATGAAAAAATGTTAGTTTTGTGACAGTTAAGCATCTATCACCATTCAGTACAAAACAGAGGCTTTCCGTTTCATCAAAGTTTAGAATTCCAGCATGAATTTATCAGACATGCCACATCTTTGTGCAGATTCTGTGGCCAGAATTTTCTCGTTGGCGTGTGGGGGTGGGCCCTGCACACCGACGCGTAAAATGACACATGGTGATGTCAGGTGAGTGTCCCGACAACACCGCGCGCTATCACGTGATGCTCTCGGATGTGCGCTTGCCATTAATTAATCATGTAGTTAAGGCCCTTGAGGCAGCAATTGTCTGCAATTTTTTGGGCCCATGCGATCTTCAGGATGTTGCACAGGCACAATGGGCAAGTGTGTAGGAGGCATTTGAATAAACCTCATCCATGGGTGGGATAAGAGGGATGAGTGGGGTCGTGAATGGTATCTGTTAGATATTTAATTGTGAAAGTTACTGACACTTGCCTGTGTGCGCAGGAATACTTCAAAACTCTTCATAGCTGCTTGGACAAGAGTAACAGCCTTCAGGTCAAGCCTCTACATTAAAGATCATTTTTGGGGCCTGCAGGTTTCAGGAAACCTTCCCTTAGCCTTGGAATGGGAGTTGTGCTATATCCACTGGAGGCACCTCCTCTGAGAAAGGGAGGGCCAGAAAATGGAGAAGGCCAGGAGTTCACATTTCAGGGGAGCACCTTTGGGAGGAGCGGCGCAGGCACAAGGGGAGCAGGGCCAACAGGAAGTCCAAGGTGTAAGGGCTGCAGAAGACATCACTATCTTGCTGCCCGGGTATACAGGTGGCGAAGCAGCTACCTCAACATGTCTGAGGTGCAGTGCTCAAGGGAGATGGTCAACTCCATCTGTCAGACAATAGGCCCTGAGATCAGTGCCAAATGTGTGGGTGGGCACCCCATGCCAGTGGGGCTGGAGGTCAGGGGTGCCCTCAACTTCTATGCCTCCGGCTCTTTCCAGGGGTCAGCAGGTGATCTTTGCAGAGTCTCCCAATCAGCTATCCACAATTCTATCAAGCAGGTGACAGACGCTCTGTTCAGGTCTGCATTGACTTTCATCCACTACCACTGGGTCAAGGCCAGCCAGATAGAGCGAGCCAGACAGAGCAAGCCTGACAGAAGCTTTGCGGTGATTGCTCACCTCCCTCATGTTCAGGGTGCAATAGACTGCACACATGTGGCCATCAAGGCGCCAGTGGGTGAGCCCGGTGCCTTTTGTCAACAGGAAGCGATTCCACTCTTTAAACATGCAGATAGTGTGTGATCACAAGATGCAGATTCTGCCAGTCTGTGCAAGGTATCCAGGCAGCTCCCACGATGCTTACATGCTCAGACACTCCCAGGTGCTGAGGCTCTTCAGTGTTCCAGCCCGGCTAGACGGATGGCTGCTGGGTGACAAAGGATAACCCCTCAAAAGGTGGCTCATGACGCCTCTCCATCCTCCAAGAACAGAAGCTGAGCAGTGGCACAATAGGAGCCATGCCTCCACAAGGGCTGTGGTAGAGAGAACCATCAGTCTTCTAAAGAAGTGCTTCCGATGCCTGGACCGTTCAGGGGGTGCACTCCGATACCCCCCGGATCGTGTATCGCTGAGAGTGGTTGCATGCTGCACTCTCCACAATCTGGCGCTGGAAAGGGGGGGACGCAGTGGATGAAGATGATCTGGCTGCACACGATGGGCCCAGCAGTGAGTCCGAGGATGAGCACGCACAGGAGAACGCTGAAGGAGTTGACCTTGAACCGGGCATACTCCAGGGAGGCAGGGACACCTGGGAGGCTTTAATCCAAAGAACCTTCAGCTAGCACACCACAAATGGACCTTCAACACATGCTAGGGCTGTAGGCTCCATACGCGATACCTGAGTGCAAAATCTGCCTGGTTAGGAACATTAACTAAGGGCCTTGTCAATAAAGCTCAATGTCAAGCAACTCACTCATAACATCATGGGTTCCCGTCCACCTGAAGAGGTAAGGAATCACCCTGAGCCATGCTTACATATCAAAATTTAATGATTTTACAAAATGAAGTTCAGAAACAAAAAAAGGTTCCACATCACACCAAGTGGTAATGAACTAATATGGGGCAACATAAAAGCACCAGTGAGAAACCCGTGCTGTGCTTATGGTGCTTTAAATTTATGCTTACGGGTGATACGTCTAGGTGCTCCCCCCTTGCTGGCACTGGCATCTGAGACAGCCTGCTCACTGTGCTGCCCTGTTGGCCTTGATGACTTTGGCGGCCATCCTCTGACCCGAGAAGCCTTTGATGGCTCTGCCTGGGAGGGAGTGGCCAGCTCCACAGCTGGCATCTCCCCAGTCGCCGTAAGCTCATCAGATCCCATGTTCACTGGGAGAGGAGTGGAGGAGCTGCCGCCCTCGTCAGAAGCGCCCTGAGAGGAGCCTGCAGAGATGACAGGCAGCTGCTGTGCCGATGTGAGGTCGCTTTGGACCTCCCTGCTCATCGTAGGTGGATGGTCACCAAGCTGGGATACTTGGTGCTCAAGCCAGCTCCCACATGGGCACTGACCAGCTGAGGTCAATGCCACTGTGAGAACTTGCAGGTCCGTGCACAACCCTAGGAGGGCCCTAAATGGTCTCCTGGAGGAGCCTCTCCACGCTCCTTGGTGGAAGCATGGCGCCCGGCCATGAGGCTCATTGCATCGGTGATGGACTTCTCCAGCATAGGCACCATGCCACGCATTGCCTCATGTATCTCTGCCAGATCCTCCCGCATACCCTGCTGCACTTCCAGCGTTTGCTGCCTCATGGACGACATCAGAGGCACATCATCAGCCATCGACTGAGCATGTGCCTGGTCCCCAGCAGTCCTCCGACTGCCAGTGCCATGGGCACTCTGTCTCCATCCGCACCTCAAGCAAGTGTGAGGTGCCCTCACCGCTGTGCCCCAGGACACTAGCCTATGATCAAATTCCCACCGAGGTGCTAGTATCTGCGCTGGTGCCTGCCTGGCAGAGATGGTCTGACGTTGGTGAGTCGAAATGTTCAGTGCCCTCAGGTGTGAGAGGTGGTCCCTCTGCCTCCTCCTCCCGGCCCTGCTCTGGTGATGCTGAAAGAACATGGACATTTGAATGGTTAAAGTGGAGACAATGTCAAAGTGCATGCCTGTTCCCCGATCATTATGCACTCCATAATCCTTCCATAATCAATGGTCAACCCATGTTACAAATTTCAATCACTGAACATTCAACAGTGCCATGGTAGCTGGGACACATATGGTGACTTCAGTGCTCAGCAAACATACTTCCCTGTGGCACCCCAGCCTCAATGCCATCAGTTGACCTGGGTGCATGGTGCCTCTCCAGATCCATGGCCTCCTGCTTGAATGGAGTCACGATGGCCAAATGGGCCTGGCCTCTGCCAGTCCACATTTGCTCGGCGGAATTGTGTGCAGTCTTCTGAAAAAGAGAAAAGAGCATTGATTAGTCCACCCTGTACCTGGAATCCCATCGCATCCCTGCCAACCCAGCCAGAGTGGGACATTGCACGGCTCCAGTGCTTCATCACCCCGCAGCTGCTGCACACTCAAACCAAGAAGCCAGGGCTAAACGCCCCCCCTTGCCCACATGCTGCCTCCAACACATTTGGCAGCACATGGTCTAACCTTGCAAAGCAAGGAGGCAAAAGCATGTGGAACACCAAGGGCAGCGGATGGATTGGTGCCCCGCCACCTGGAAGCTCCCCTCCCAGTAAGTTAGCACCCTGCCTTTGACATGTTTCGCAGTTCCAGCACTCTGCCTAGGTGCAGATCCTTGAGTTTGCCCCCGAATCTGTACTCTGGGCATCAGTGTCACATGTTGTGAGTGCAGAACCCATCTCAGCAATACCCTCTCAGGGTGAACTAGGCATGGGCAATATCTGCTGGCCCAGCCAGCGAGGAAACATGCTGTGAAGGATTCAGTGCTGTAACTGCACTGTGTTGTTGGGTAGGTGTGGGGGTGGTGGTGGGGGTGGGGGTGTGCTGACGGCTGCATTAAAAGACCTCTGCTAACGTGGTACTCACCCTTCCCCAGCGCAGGAAGTTGTTGAATCTTTTGTGGCACTGAGCCCACATGTGTCGCGCCACATCATGGGAGCTCTCACTCTCGGCCACCTCCTCCCAGGCATGTTTGGTCAAGTGGGGGTGGCATCCACCTCCTGTCCCTCGGAAGCAGGGCCTCCCACCTTCAGGAGGGCAGTTAGGCACTCATCTGAAAAACGAGGGGCACAATGCCCTGCTGCCCTACGCTTGGCCTGGCCTGCTCCGCTGGCCCACTCTCCGGGCTGGCCTACTCACCAGAAGCCCTCTGGTGAGCCCTTCTACCTGCCATTGTGAGCAACCTTGCAAAGGCTGCCAGCGCTTCATTTAAACAGGCTGCCGGGTCGCCATTGGACCCGGCAATCAGTGCACTCCCACCGCCTCCCGCCCACTCCTGCCACCACCCGCCCACCCCCGCTATCCTCGGGAGTGCACATTACACTGGACGGACCTTAACTGGCCCGCCTGTGTAAATCTTTGTATATCTTTGTTCAGCAGCTGCTAGTGGTACTTCGACTTCATCAGAGATTTCTGAGAACGTTGACTTGCACAACATGACATGCCATGCCACACCAGCCCCTCCATCACCCAATCTGCTCTCCATCCAGAACACGGTTACATTTTGCTTATTTTTTGCCATGACATGTCCTGTTGGCGCAATTCGTTATTTGTTGGGGTGGCTTTGTTCTGTTGGTCTGGAGCAGTTATTACAGTTGGTCAAGCTGACCATGATCTCTGCACCTGTCCACATAATGTTGCTGGTGTTTCCATTTGTGCTGAAATCTAGTGTTTTCACCCATGTTACACATCACTTTGGTTTTATTGGCCATATTAAAGAAGTAAAATACACAAAACAATCAAGTCCCTCACACACTGTGCAAAATGGCAAGACAAAAAGTAAACAAATATATAAAAAGGTTAAAGTACACATGGAAACATCGAGTACCTGTATTGAAATTGCATGCCCAATGATGGTGTCTATGACTCATTTCTAGTTACTAATCCAGAATGCAATGGCCCATCTGGATTTCTGATTAGTCACATCTAACTTCTGACTAAAATACTGGACAATGTTGCAATAGAAAGACCTTTATTATGAATTTAACCAATGGTATACCCAACTTGAGAATGCTTAGCGCTCAAAATAAGAAGCTACCCCATATTCCAGTATTAACTGTGACAAAATAAATAGGTTTCTCATAAAAATGGAACCTGTTTTTGCTAATCCAATTTCAAATTAGTATGCTAGATGAGTATAGAAGTAGAACAAGTTGATTGATCTGTAAATCAGTCAGGATACTGGAACTTTGTCACCAATATATGGCCAAGGCTATTCACATGGATGTGAGACCTAGAGCAGGGTTACCAACCAGAGTCCCAATGGGTGGGTGGTTGGGTGGGGGGCTGCCAATACTAACCAAATATCTGTACGCTGCTGTTTCACCACCCAAGCAGTGATTTGTTCTTTGTTTCCGATGTTGCCTCTGGTAAAATCGAACTGTTCATCTTATGATCCCTATATAGACCAATAATTTTAAAAAGAAATTTGAACTTCCAGTTAATAGCTGAAAGAACGATGTATCAAGATTTCGTGTTTTAAGCCATTTGCAGTAACAAATGATTAAAAAATGCTATTAAGTAAACGTGTTATACTTTACATACTTTATTTTCATACTTTAAACCACAGAATAGAATGCCCCCCTCCTTATTCCTAGCCCAACTGATAAAACACACTTCACAGGTATACTTTACCTTCATGCAGATATTCAACTTGCTCAGAATTAACTCAGTGATTCTTGGCACCCGAGAGTAGATTCCTGTTCTTTTCTCAGCCTGGTAACTTGCAATCTTAGAACTGTCTTTCACACTGAGGTTTTCTTTTCCTGAAGACTCTACCTCTAGCCCAAGATGGGGGATTCTTCCAGCCTTGTAACTCCCCATGAATTTGATCTTTTCAGTTTGACCATGAGCTTCCGCCTGCATTCCTACAGTGAACCATAGAAACTTTTTGGTTTCTAGCTACTCCCACTGTCCTGCATTCAGGCAGACTTAAAGCACTGTGATATTTTAGGAAAACCTATAATCTATTCTTTACAATGGTTTCCTCCACATCCTTCCCCATGGCAACATGAATCACACATGCCTTGTAACTAGGTAGAAATGCTAATTATTTATCCTTGAGACCCCAACTCTCATCTTGGAACTAAATGGACAGTGTAAAGCTCAACTTTACAACCCAACATTCTCAACCCTTCTCTGGGACTTTGGAGACACTCAGTCTCTACTGTTAATACAGAGATTGCTGCCATTGTCTCCAAGCATCTTCTTTCCAGTAAAACATTTTGAGCCTTCCTTTCATCTCTAACAATCATGCCATCCAGGCTGTCAAGCAGACTTCAAAACAGATCACTTGACTCCCTTTAAAGATGGTCCCAAAACATAACAATCTTATACCTCAATGGTAACAACTTGATTGTTTTGGCTTCTTTCAGGCACCATCATCTCAGTCTGGCCACATATGCATAGTGGTAAATGCAGTTATTGATGTGCCTGTAAAATATTTTACTATTTTATGTTTCTTCATAATTTAATTTCATAGTTCCTCTTTGTCTTCCTGTTTTATTGACTTTTCTCCTAATCTCTTCTCTTATCACACACTCCTCTATTGTCTATATAGTTAACATATGCCTCTTATCTAGCCTTCAGTTGTTTCCTTATGTCTTATTCTTCCATAGAGTCCCACTATTGTTTAGTTTGTTCTTTCCTTTTAGAGGAATACATTCTTCCTGAACACTTTTAAATTGTTGGTTGCCATTATAATTACCTGTTTGTTTCCAAGTTTTATCCTCAGCCATTCAAAATAAGCTTTTCTCCAGTGTAGCCAGGTTTGCATCATACTTATGTCCTTCTCTATCATCATCTTAAAGTCTGTTGTATTATGGTCACTATTGCCTAAATGTTCCCCCTTTACTTCTCTTATTTGGCATTCCCCATCTCTAGACCCGACATGGATGTAGCTTTTGTGATTTCCATCTGTAAAGTTCCCATGTATATCCTTTCTTTAGGAGAAGAGGAAGATATTATTGTGCTTTTTATCCCAAATACAAGCAGGTAATTAATTATAAGAGAGAAAAATACTGTGGATGTTGGAAAAAAAATACTTGTCACGGGGTTTTGTGGAATGTTTACAACCTGGCAGGAGGACCTCAAGCAAAAAGATTGAGAACCCCTGACCTACTGGATGTGTGAGCATCTGATTATTAGCATGCGTGACAGTATCCCTATCATTGCATCTTTGGCCATGATGCTTGACATTTTCTTCCTAAAGTCCTCTGGACTGAAATAAGTCCTGGAAGATTTTCTCATGTAGTTAGTTCTGTCTAGAGATCTCTATGGATATTCCAGTCTTCCTTTGACTAAGGGTGGGGCCAGAGGATTTGAGAATTGCAAATGTTACACCCTTGTTCAAAAAAGAGTGTAAGGATAAGCCCAGCAAGTACAGGCCAGTCAGTTTAACTTCGGTGATGAGGAAGTTTCTTGAAACAATCATTCGGGACAAAATTAATAGTCACGTGGACATATGAGAGTCAATTAAGGAAAGCCAGCATGGATTTCTTAAGGGAAAATGTGTTTAACTTGCTGAAGTCTTTTTAAGAACTAACTGAAAAGGTTGATGAGGGTAATGCTACTGATGTGGTTGGTGTACATGGACTTCTAGTCAGAGAGGTTTGTGCAGACATGATGGACCAAATGGCTTCTTTCAGCACTGTAACAATTCTTTGATTCTGTGGATGAACTGAAATATGTGTTAATCACCTTCAGTGTTGTAATTTAAAAGCCTATTTCACTTAGAAACATGTAAGAATACATTCTACAAAGTGTGTTTAAACTCTGTTTAATCATTTTTATTGAACTGCTCCCAGTTCTGAGGAAAAGTCATCAACCTGAAACATTGGGCTGAATCTTGCCGTGTGCATTGGGAAGCCAGCATTGGGGTCATTTCCAGTCACGAATCGTAAACATGTGGTTGGCTGGACATCTGACATGATATTACAACAGGCAGCCAATTAACAGCTGGACTGTGGGGCCGTCATCCAATTAGGGATGATGGTCAGGAGCCAGATCTGCAGTGCAATGCAACTTTCTATACTTAAAGAGAAGTAGACAACCTGGGCAGTGGCTGCATTCTGAGAAAGAAGGAGAAGGAGGTTGCTGAAGGCAAATTGGAAAACCATGGAAGGCACACATGGAGGAGCAGCACCCAGGTTTAGCGAGACCTCACTGGAGATGCTGCTGCAGGTTGTGAGGGAAGGAGGCAGGTGCTCTTTTCAGAGAAGACGAGAAGGCAGCCTGGCTGGAGATAGCAGAACAGCTGCAGGACCTGAATACAATGCAGGAAGTGCTTCAATGTCCATATGAGGTGGCAGGGTGGGTGCCCTGCAAGTATCATGCGGCAGCCATAAACTCCTCAGCTGAGTATAAGTCCCCAGCACAGTGAGACAGGAAGGACCACTCTACATTAACACAAAAGAAAGTCTCACACTGGCCCAGCAGGAGCATTCATGCACACAGGGAGCTGTGGCAAGCATGACTAAGGGCAACACCAGCTTTCCCAATGATGCAGTGAATGGTGTTAAATGTTGTGTAGCCTAGTGACCCTCAGACGCACAGCTTGTTACTTCTCTTTGTTACAGTGCAGGAAAAGAGAGCGGATAGTGCCAGGAAATAGTCACAGTAGAGGTGTGTCAAATTAGTAATCATGATGCCGATGGACGAGGTGGTCATGGAGATTGGCAAGGTGGCAGCAGTCCAGGCTGTCACTGAGGGTGAAATGGGTGTGAAGCAAAGAGATGGTGTAAACATGAATGGTTGAGGATGCAAGGCAGCAACCACAACGGCGTTCGCATGGACTCAGGTGCCAAGAGCACAGTGATGACAGGGAAACTCTCAGGTGAATCTTGCCTAGCATGAGGGAGTCACGAGCTTCCCTGGCATTCACATCATTGGGTGCAGCCATCAGCACTTCCCATGCAAGTCCATTCTTAGCAGGGGAAGATTTGTTTCCGCCTCTTTCTCTTCCTCTGAGGATGCGTTGCACTCATGAGATTCCTCTGGTGCCAGTATGACTTCTCTCTGCTGTACCAAGTTGTGCAGAGCACAGCACACCACCACAAGTTGCGAGAACCTTGAAGGGCCGCATTCATAGCTGCCTCCAGGCTGGCACAGGCATCAGAAGTGCATTTTTAACAAGTCAGTGGCCTGTAAATGGTCACCCGGGTTGTCGGATGGCAGTAGTTGTGTCTCTTGTGCCTTTGTGATGGGGTTCCACACTGGCGTCATCAGCTATGTCTTCAGCAAATAACCCTTTGTCACGCAGAGGCCATCCAAGGAGGCTTTCTAGTGGCATGAGTATTTGAGTACCTGAGACTGTTCAATACGAAAAAGCCATGGCAGCTTCTGGAAACAGAGTACAGACTTACAGGATCCTTTTGTGCTGATAGTATACTAGCTGCACATTGAAGGAGTGGAATTGTTTCCTATTTACATATACAACTGGCTGCTCTGACAGTGCTTTAATGGCATCTAGGTACAGTCTATTATGCCCTGCAGCTGAGGGAATCCTGCCATGGAGGTGGAGTTGACAGCCCTCTGGGCCTTACTGGCAGCATCTGTTTTAAACCTCATGTGGTCTGATGCCCCTCACATACAAGGCATCAATTACCTGTGTGATGTAGTCATGGTGACAGATTGTGAGATCTGCAAATGTCAGCAGCTGCCCCTGGCAGGATTCTGATGCAAAATAAACCTCAGTGGCCGCTGAGACTTTCACTGTTACGGGCAATGGGTAGCCTCTGGCTCCTAATGACCTGAGGCCCTCTTCCAAAGACCACATAGGTCTGGGAACACTGCTGTAAGAGACAGTCTTCAGAGACACTGCTGCTGTCAGAGGTCCATGAAGCTGAGCCTGTGAATGGGGTAGCATCTCTTTTGAACTTCTTGCCAGCAGTCAGCTCCTCTGTGCTGTTCAGGTGCAGGTGGCTACAGAGTGTGATGCTTTTCCAGCTCCCACTGCTCCTTCCCTTGCTGCCCGTGTCCTTCTAGTTGCTAAGATCCCTCACCCTTGCCTACTTCCTCAGTGGAGCAGCTGACCTGAGTAGATGGTACCCATTTCCCTTTGGAGCCTCCACAGAATATTGGTCTCCAGCCCCCTTGAGTTTCCTGTCTTTGAAGCAGAGGTGCTCATCCAATGCTTTATTGTGGCAGAGATTCCATACAGCAGCTCCTTTATGGTTCAATGTACTACTATGGCTGCCCTGAGCTTTGCTGTTTCCTCGCCCTGTGATCTTGCCCTGCCTCAGCTGATGAGCTCTTGACATTGTGCAGGACTGGTGCCCCATTTGGGGAAAATCCATTCTGTTATCAATATTGCTGTTACTTCTGTCAGCAGTGGCCCATTGGTAGCCAACATTACAAGATTCTGGGTTTAAGTCCCACTCCTGCTCTTAAGCTTAAACTCAAGGCTGACACTCCAATGCAGTACTGAGGGGACACTGCACTGTCAGAAATGTTTTTTTTAACCTGAGATGTTAAACTGAGGTCCAATCTGCCTGCTCCGGTGGATGCAAAAGATCCAATGGCACTATTTCTAAGAAGAGTAGGGGAGTTCTCCCTGGTGTCCTGGTCAATATTTATCTCACAAGATCACAAGAAAATGATCTGGTCATTAGCACGTTGCTGTTTTTGTGAGCTGCTGCGTTTCCTACATTGCATCAATGACTTGGAAACGTGCTTAATGGGCTGTAAAGCGCTTTGAGATGTCTGACAGAAGTGAAAAGCGCTATATAAATACAATGCTCCCCCCTCAACTAGCTCAATTCCCACCTCCGGCAAGTAGCTTGCCGACATTAATCGCAGCCCGAACCCAGGAAAAGTGCTCGGAGGCAGAAACAAGTCAGAAAACCGGCCCAATGGTTCTCTCCATTATTTTGCCGTTTTCCTTGCCTCTGAACCCGCCGCTAATGATGTCCAAAAGCACACCCCGCCCAGGAACTCTTGTTTCTCTCTCCAATAATGCTGTCTGACCTGCTGAGTGTTTCCAGCATTTTCTGTTGATATTTTTAATTATTGTAAGTATTGCACTGTTAGTTTTTTTTACTGCTTCACTATTATTCAACCAATTTCAGTTTTAGACACAATTAGCTTTTCAAAAAGCATCACATGTTATTGCATTCGCAGAATCTCTAAGGATGTAATTGGTAGAAGACTGGGTTTTCTTAACAGTAAAAAAATTGCCGAGAAGTTTAGGGAGAAAGTACAACTGTAACCTGACAAATAAAATAACCCCAAAATCATCAGAAGATTTGCTTTAGAGCATTATGGCCTTGAGAAATGCCGTTTGAGGTGGACTCACCCATGCTCCGCACCAATTTAACCTCGTAGACATATGTTGCTTTACTGGTTTGGGTAGGATGTAGATATAATGCAAAACCCTAGATAGATACAAGCACAATCAATAAGCTGGGTAACACTTGACTTGCCGTACAGGGGTGATGTTTGTTTTGGCTGCACAAGACGCCACATTTGCCTCTCGCCGCCACTTCCAGCTACCAGCATGGGGAGGTGTACAGGCAAGAACTGCCGCCTGATCTTCATGTTGGTGATAACCGCCGGCTTCTTCGTGGTGGAGCTGGTGTCGGGGCACATGGGCAACTCCATAGCACTGGTGTCGGACTCCTTCAACATGCTGTCCGACCTAATCTCCCTGGTCATCGGGCTGACGGCGGCCAACGTGTCGAAAATTCAGAGGCACCACCGGAACACCTACGGCTTTGTCAGGGCCGAGGTGGTCGGCGCGCTGGCCAACGCCGTCTTCCTCGCAGCGCTGACTTTCACCATCTTCGCCGAGGCGATCATCAGGTTGATCAGACCGCAGAGAATAGACGGCGTGGAGCTGGTGCTGATCGTGGGAGCTCTCGGACTGGCGGTGAACATCATCGGTCTGATCCTCTTCCAAGACTGTTGCTTCAAGAAAAAAATCTCGAACAGTCCTACAGGTGACTAAGGATCCTTGTTTAAGACAAAATATTAACCCCGTCTTGTGGCAATCGCGCCGGCGATGTTTAATGTCAAATTGAACAATGTGTTTGTGATGATAAGGATTGTATTTGCACTTAGCTCACGAATTAGCTTTCAGTACAAATTGCAGACTATGGGAACAATATGATGCCTGCAAAATGAAACGCCCTAGTATGGAACAGCCACCCATATCGACCAGTGCATTGTATAAGCAATTAATACCACTACCATTTATATATTGGTACATTTTCTCACTGGTTGTAGTTTTGCAGTCATCTTGCAACATATTTTGCATAATTATGATCCTTTATAGGAGCATATTTTATTCTGTATGAGTAATGTTCAGTGTCATTATATTAATGCCTGGCTATCTTGAGAGCTCTTGAGCTTCCATCTAATTTCCAAAGAGGATGTCTGATGATCGAATTTTGTGTTTTTTTTTAGGTTACTTGGCAACCGGCATAGGAGAACAAAGAGAAGACAAAGCGCCAACAACTGCATCGGCTTTAAATATTCGGGGTAACACAAAGACAGGGAATGTAATAGTCGCCGTGAGGGTGACGGGTTTGTGCAGTGCATCTTTACTGCAACACTTCGACTGTCCGTAGTTTACTTAAACTCTGCAATGAGAATGCAGCTTCAGATTTGTTTGTGACAGTGTGCCACCAGCCCTCCCCTAGCAATCCTTAGTTGATGAATAATGTAAATTAAGTACAATTACATCGTTTCCCACTTCTCTTAACCCCCTTTTTTCAGATATTTAATATTAGACATATAGGACACAACAGCGTACATCTTTTTTCACAGGGTTTGGGCAAGGGACAAAGCCATGGCAAAGTAAACAGCTTTTAAAGAGTTTTAAATGCCGACATTAAAAACAAACTCCTCCGATTTAAAAAATATTAGTGAATCTCCTGTGGCATTGTTCCCTGTAACTGAGATAATATACTGTTTTATAACAGTAGGAGCTTTAGAGCATATAACAACATATTCTGCTATAAAAACAAAAAAACTGCGGATGCTGGAAATCCAAAACAAAAACAGAATTACCTGGAAAAACTCAAAAGGTCTGTCAGCATCGGCGGAGAAGAAAAGAGTTGACGTTTCGAGTCCTCATGACCCTTCGACAAAACTTGAGTTCGAGTCCAAGAAAGAGTTGAAATATAAGCTGGTTTAAGGTGTGTGTGTGGGGGGCGGAGAGATAGAGAGAGAGACAGAGAGGTGGGGTGGGGGGTGGGGGGGGGGGGTGGCGGTGTGGTTGTAGGGACAAACAAGCAGTGATAGAAGCAGATCGTCAAAAGATGTCAACGACAATAGTACAATAGAACACATAGGTGTTAAAGTTAAAGTTGGTGATATTATCTCAATGAATGTGCTAATTAAGAATGGATGGTAGGGCACTCAAGGTATAGCTCTAGTGGGGTTTTTTTAAATTTTTTTTATATAATGGAAATAGGTGGGAAAAGGAAAATCTTTATAATTTATTGGAAAAAAAAGGAAGGGGGAAACCCACCCCCTTTCTGTTTCCCCCTTCCTTTTTTTCCCAATAAATTATAAAGATTTTCCTTTTCCCACCTATTTCCATTATATAAAAAAACCCCACTAGAGCTATACCTTGAGTGCCCTACCATCCATTCTTAATTAGCACATTCGTTTAGATAATATCACCAACTTTAACTTTAACACCTATGTGTTCTATTGTACTATTGTCGTTGACATCTTTTGATGATCTGCTTCTATCACTGCTTGTTTGTCCCTACAACCACACCGCCACCCCCCCCCACCTCTCTCTCTCTCTCTATCTCTCCACCCCCCACACACACACCTTAAACCAGCTTATATTTCAACTCTTTCTTGGACTCGAACTCAAGTTCTGTCGAAGGGTCATGAGGACTCGAAACGTCAACTCTTTTCTTCTCCGCCGATGCTGCCAGACCTGCTGAGTTTTTCCAGGTAATTCTGCTACTAAACTGCAGTTTTAACTGGTCACAAAGTTTCATTATTATATGTTCTGTGGGCAGTTAGAGTTTAATTGTCTAACAGATGATTCATTATCAACAACATCACAGGAAATTTGCTGGTTAAGTTCTTAAGTATACCACAAAAAATTAGTTTCTCACAGAGTCCTACCATAACATGGTGTTACTTATGCCTAATGTCAAAGTTCATATGTTTTAGAGATATAGCTTTTTAGTTTTTGAAATTGAATTTTAAATATAAGTTCAGTGGGGAAATACCCTGGTAAACATCTAGGAGCTGGCAAACCACAGAGTTAAGATAATTACAAAGGTAACTTGTGTTTACTGGATAAAGTCATAGTAAAAGGGTGAGAGTCATAAAATGGCAGGTAGTCTTACTTGGCTAAAGAACTGGAGACATTATGTCTGTAGTTATTCTAGTAAAGGATATAAGTTATTCATGTGGTTGCCCAGAATTAAGGAAAGCTTTGGAACTAAAAGGTACTCCATTTGTATTTCTACCTGGGAACAGCCTTTGTGTGTCACATTGCCATGGAGATGGGTGGAGTTTATTAAGATCCTTTATTTTGAGTTTATCTATGTGAATTCCAGTCAATGCATAGCCAGCAGGCAAGACTCAGTGATGTTTGAAAAGGCAGCTAGGAGACTGAGTCACCTTTGGGTCTTATGTAGCTTGTAGCTCCTTGGAATTCAAGAGATAAAGCCAGACTTATTTGAAGTAGAATAAATGCTAAAACAAAAATAAAAATACCTGGAAAAACTCAGCAGGTCTGGCAGCATCTGCGGAGAGGAACACAGTTAATGTTTCAAGTCCATATGACTCTTCAACAGAACTAGGTAAAAATAGACTCTCTGTTTTTACTTAGTTCTGTTCAAGAGTCATACGGACTGGAAACGTTAACTGTGTTCCTCTCCGCAGATGCTGCCAGACCTGCTGAGTTTTTCCAGGTATTTTTATTTTTGTTTTGGATTTCCAGCATCCGCAGTTTTTTGCTTTTATCCTAGAATAAATACTAGGTCTGTGACCCAGCCTGCGATTGGGAAACATAGAAACTAGGAGCAGGAGTAGGCCATTCGGCCCTTCGAGCCTGCTCTGCCATTCATTATGATCATGGCTGATCATCCAACTCAATAGTCTACTCCCGCTTTCTCCCCGTACTCTTTGATCTCTTTCGCCCCAAGAGCTATATCTAACTCCTTCTAGAAAGCATACAATGTTTTGGTCTCAACTAATTTCTGCTGGTATTTGGTATGAGACAAAGTTGTTAAGGGGAAAAACGACTGGAAGATTTATTTAGCTGGAAGCTAAAGGAAGAAATCCACAGTAATCCTCAATAAAAGGCAGTTAACCTTGTTGCAGTTGGAGTTCTGGAAATAATCCGGTTGGATGCCGTTTGAAACCATAGCAACGGGCTATTGGAAACCAAGGATGTTTTCTGATGTTTTAGCCACTGCACAGGAGTCGCAGGGAGGCCCGAGCTTGAGCTGTGGAACCCAGTAGTTGAGAGGTTTTAAAGGAATGTTGGAGGGTCACTTTGCCAAAAATTAATGGAAGGACCCCATGAAATCTTATACCTTGGAGAATAGCTGGAACACTGAAGAGAAATCAGAATTAATTCCAGAGAGCGGTGATATACCTTTTGAAATAAAAATAAAAATAGCTGGAAAAACTCAGCTGGTCCGACAGCATCTGTGGAGAGGAATACAGTTAATGCTTCGAATGGAGTGACTCTTCATCAGAACAATCAGAAGAATCATTCACACTCGAAGAGTTAACTGTATTCCTCTCTGCAGATGCTATCAGACTGGCTGAGTTTTTTCCAGCTATTTTTATTTTTGTTTCTGATTTCCAACATCCGCAGTATTTTGCTTTTATCTTAGCATATACCTTTTGAGTTGGTCCGAGGAAAGTGAATTAACCTTAAAGATTTTGGAAGATAACCAAACTTGTAGTGGGGGGTGAGTTTATAGCATAAGTCTTTATACACTATACCATTAAGTTTGTGTGCTTGCTTTGTTTAATTTCTTTTTGTATACGATAAAGTTTATTTTTGTTCAAAAACGTGATATCTTGTAGCGTCGCTCTGTTGGTTAGTTACATGCATGTTTGGGATTCTTCCTTAAACATTAATGGTTCCTAACATTTTCATAACACATTTGATAATGTACAAACAATACAGAAGCAAAATACTGTGGATGCTGGAAGCCCGCAATAAAAATGGGAAATTTTGGAAAACTCAGCAGTTCAGGAAGCATCTGTGGAGAGAAGCAGAGTTAAGATTTCAGTTTGATGATCTGATGACAGGTCATCAACCTGAAACCTTAACTTTGTTCATCTCCACTGATCCTGCCTGACCTGTTGAGTACTTCCAGCATTTTCAGTTTCATACTGTACAAATTCCTGCTGCCATATTAGCAAATATTACCTTGAATCCCAATATGTATCTAATTTGACATTAATTTTGTGATTATTCATTATCTATGCAAGGCTACTTTTAATGAAAACAAATATACCTGGAAAAACTGAGCAAGTCTGGCAGCATCTGTGGAGAGGAACACAGTTAACGTTTCAAGTCCAAATGACCCTTTAACAGAACTAAGTAAAAATAGAAGAGAGGTGAAATATAAGCTGGCTTAAGGGTGGGGGGGACAAGAAAGGGCCAGTGGTAGGTGGAGATAGCCAAAAGATGTCACAGACAAAAGGACAAAGAGATGTTGAAGATGGTGATATTATCTAAGGAATGTGCTAATTAAGGGTAGAAAGCAGGACAAGCAAGGTACAGATAGCCCTAGTGGGGGTGGGGTGGGGTGAAGGAATCGAAAAAGGCTAAAAGGTAGAGATAAAACAATGGATGGAAATACATTTAAAAATAATGGAAATAGGTGGGAAAAGAAAAATCTATATAAATTATTGAAAAAAAAGGGGGATCGGAAAGGGGGTGGGGATGGAGGAGCGAGTTCATGATCTAAAATTGTTGAACTCAGTATTCAGTCCAGAAGGCTGTAAAGTGCCTAGTCGGAAGATGAGGTGTTGTTCCTCCAGTTTGTGTTGAGCTTCACTGGAACAATGCAGCAGGCCAAGGACGGACATGTGGGCATGAGAGCAGGGTGGTGTGTTAAAATGGCAAACGACAGGGAGGCCTGGGTAATGCTTGCGGACAGACCGAAGGTATTCTGTAAAGCGGTCACCCAGTCTGCGTTTGGTCTCTCCAATGTAGAGGAAACTGCATTGGATGCAATGAATGCAGTAGACTAAATTGAAATGCTGCTTCACTTGAAAGGAGTGTTTGGGCCCTTGGACGGTGAGGAGAGGGGAAGTGAAGGGGCAGGTGTTGCACCTTCTGTGGTTGCATGGGAAGGTGCCGTGGGAGGGGGGTTGAGGTGTAGGGGGTGATGGAGGAGTGGACCAGAGTGTCCCAGAGGGAACGATCCCTGGGGAATGCTGCTGGGGGGGTGAAGGGAAGATGTGTTTGGTGGTGGCATCATGCTGGAGTTGACGGAAATGGTGGAGGATGATCCTTTGAATGCGGAGGCTGGTGGGGTGATGTGAGGACAGGGGGAACCCTATCATGTTTCTGGGAGGGAGAGGAAGATGTGAGGGCAGATGCATGGGAGATGGGCCGGACACGGTTGAGGGCCCTGTCAACCACCGTAGGTGGAAAACCTTGGTTAAGGAAGAAGGAAGACATATCAGAGGAACTGTTTTTGAAAGTGGCATCATCAGAACAGATGCAACAGAGGTGAAGGAACTGAGAGAATGGGATGGAGTCCTTACAGGAAGCGGGGTGTGAGGAGCTGTAGTCGAGGTAGCTGTGGGAGTCGGTAGGCTTGTAATGGATATTGGTGGACAGTCTATCACCAGAAATTGAGACAGAGAGGTCAAGGAAGGGAAGGGAAGTGTCAGAGATGGACCATGTGAAAATGATGGAGGGGTGGAAATTGGAAGCAAAATTAATAAATTTTTCCAGGTCCAGACAAAAGCATGAAGCAGCACCGAAGTAATCAACGATGTACCGGAGAAAGAGTTGTGGGAGGGGGCCGGAGTAGGACTGGAACAAGGAATGTTCCACATACCCCATAAAGAGACAGGCATAGCTGGGGCCCATGCAGGTACCCATAGCCACACCTTTTATTTGGAGGAAATGAGAGGAGTTTAAGGAGAAATTGTTCAGTGTGAGAACAAGTTCAGCCAGACGGAGGAGAGTAGTGGTGGATGGGGATTGTTCGGGCCTCTGTTCGAGGAAGAAGCGGAGAGCCCTCTGACGATCCTGGTGAGGGATGAAGGTGTAGAGGCATTGGACGTCAATGGTGAAGAGGAGGCGGTTGGGGCCAGGGAACTGGAAATTGTTGATATGATGTAGGGTATCAGAGGAATCACAGCTGTAGGTGGGAAGGGACTGGACAAGGGGAGAGAGAATGGAGTCAAGATAGCACGAAATGAGTTCCGTGGGGCAGGAACAGGCTGACACGATCAGTCTGCTGGGACAGTCCTGTTTGTGGATTTTGGGTAGGAGGTAGAAGCGGGCCGTCCAACGTTGCGAGACTATCAGGTTGGAAGCTGTGGAAGGAAGATCTCCAGAGGAGATGAGGTCAGTAACAAGTCCTGGAAACAATGGCTTGATGTTCAGTGGTGGGGTCATGGTCCAGCGGGAGGTAGGAGGAAGTGTCTGTGAATTGACGCTCAGCCTCTGCGAGTTAGAGATCAATGCGCCAGACAACAACAGCACCACCCTTGTCAGCGGGTTTGATGACAATGTCAGGGTTGGACCTGAGAGAATAGAGTGCAGCAAGTTCAGAGAGAGACAGGTTAGAGTGGGTGAGAGGAGCAGAGAAATTGAGACGACTAATGTCACACCGACAGTTCTCAATGAAAAGATCAAGAGAAGGTAAGAATCCAGAGGGAGGGGTCCAGGTGGAGGGAGAATATTGGAGGTGGGTATAAGGATCCGTTGAACGGGGAGAGGACTCCTGCCCAAAGAAGTGAGCACAGAGACGAAGGCGGCGGAAGAAGAGTTCAGCATTGTGCTGAGCCTGAAATTCATTGAGATGAGGGCGTAAGGGTATGAAACTAAGTCCTTTGCTGAGCACTGAATGTTCAACGTCGGAGGGGGAAGGTCAGGGGGTATGGTGAATACGCGGCCGGGGCTGGGATTGGAAGACGGGATGGGGACAGAGGGACAGGCAGGGGTGAAGGGTCCTGGATGGGTGTTGGTGTCGATGAGTTGTTGGAGCTTGTGTTCCTTTGCACCTGAAAGAAAGAGACAAAGTTTCTTGTTGAGGCGTTGGATGAGACGAAGAATGAAATGAAACTGGGGGCAAAGACAGCTTAGAAATAGGGTGTGTTGGTGCTGCTGGAGGGAGAGATCGAGTGTGTTCATATGGCGGTGCACGGCCGCAGTTTTTTGCTTTTATCTTGGGGCTACTTTTAATGAATTCACCCAAACAGTTTTAGACCATATTTAGAACATGTAATTTAACTGTGCAGCCAGAAATGATATCCTAAAATAATACATTTTTATTCAGTTTGTAATCAATGACAGTCCATAGTTAAGTGTGATACATATCTATTGCAATACCGGTTTTGCCTGCAGTAACCCAAAAATGCAGCTGCACCACATTCTCAATAAACTAACAGGTTCACCGCCACTATTAGAATGAAATCCATTGAGTTTCCATCATACAAAACCATTTCATTTTTAATACATTTCACAGTTTTTATGCTCAATTTTGAGCTGTAAGGAGTGGCCAAGTGGCACTCACTGTAAGAGTCAAAACTCTCCTGGATTAAATGTAGTGCAGAAGACTCTGCCCAACAGTGTGCCTGAACCCAACCTTGGAAGAGGACCCTTTACTGAGGAACAACTACATTTCCATTTCTCAGACAATTTTTGTTATTCATTTACAGGATGTGGGCGTTGCTGACTAGGCCAGCATTTATTGCCCATCCCTAATTGCCCATGAGAAGTTGGTGGTGAGATGCCTTCTTGAACTGCTGCAGTCCACATGGTGTAGGTACTCCCACAGTGCTGTTAGGGAGGGAGTTCCAGGATTTTGACCCAGTGACAGTGAAGGAACGGTGATATATTTCCAAGTCAGGATGGTGAGTGGTTTGGAGAGGAATTTCCAGGTGGTGGTATTCCCCATGTGTCTGCAGCCCTTGTCCTTCTAAATGGTAGTGGTTGTGGGTTTGGAAGGTGCTGCCTAAGGAGCCTTGGTGAGTTTCTGCAGTGCATCTTGTAGATGGTACTGTGCGTCAGTGGTGGAGGGAGTGAATGTTTGTGGATGTGGTGCCAATCAAGCGGGCTGCTTTGTCCTGGATGGTGTCAAGCTTCTTGAGTGTTTTTGGAGCTGCACTCATCCAGGCAAGTGGAGAGATTCCATCACACTCCTGACTTGTTCCATTAGATGGTGGACAGGCTTTGGGGAGTCAGAAGATGAGTTACTCACCGCAGGATTCCTAGCTTCTGACCTGCTCTTGTAGCCACAGTATTTATATGGTTAGTCCAACTCAGATGCTGGTCAATGGTAACCCGCAGGATGTGGGGGATTCAGTGATGGTAATGCCATTGAACATCAAGGGGCAATGGTTGGATTCTCTCTTGTTGGAGATGGTCATTGCTTGAGACTTGTGTGGTGCGAATGTTACTTGCCACTTGTCAGCCCAAACCTGGGTATTGTCCAGGGTTTGCTGCATTTGGACATGGACTGCTTGAGTATCTGAGGAGTCATGAATGGTGCTGAACATTGTGTAACCATCAGCGAACATCCCCACTTCTGACCTTATGATGGAAGGAAGGTCTTTGATGAAGCAGCTGAAGATGGTTGGGCCTAGGACACTACCCTAAGTACTCCTGCAGTGATGTCCTGGAACTGAGATGATTGACCTCCAACAACCACAACCATCTTCCTTTGTGCTAGGTATGACTCCAACCAAATTAATGTACAACTTTGCTTTTTTGTGAATTCTGCTCAATCTTTGTCTTTAGGTAAGTAATAAGCAAATTTTCCCTTTCAACTCTCCTGAAGTCAGTAACTTCTCACAGGAATATGTTTCTACAAGCATCATTTGTTCTGCAATACCTTACGTAGGAGGCCTTTATACCCATTTGAATATTGACAGTAAATGTCAGTTGGTTAATTTACCTTAGGGGCATCACAGCCGAGCCTGATCCTGCCTCTACCTGATATCCATATTCTCCCAGCAGCCATCAATGAATAATAATCAGGAATTAGAATCCTTGATAGTTTCTCAGGGACAGTGATCAATTATAACACTCATATCAATATTTCAGTGGAGACCTGCTAACATAGCGCAGACCAAGGATTGTACTTTGGATCTTTCTGGTTTGTATGGGTTAGCTACTCACTGGATTAGGAGCATTGGGAATACTTTTTCTACAGTGTTACAGAGAAGAATTTTCTCTTTAAATTCAGAGTACAAGAAAGGCCAGAAAAACATGTGTCAGTTTTATCATGATCATATGACATACATTTGTTGCATGACTACTTTTAATACACTTCACCTTTTGTAGGTAAAGAAGCAAGTGAAGATTTTTTGAACTCCCTTAAAAGATGTGATGACACTTGAAGATTAAAGGAACTTGCCATCTTAACATTGTTGGCTAAAAGTTAACTGGCAGACTGAACTGTTGAACTGCCTAAGGAGGTTGCCATAGTACTTCCTTGTAATCTCATTTTAGAAATAAGCTGTGAACCTCTGTGGGGAATTTCCTTCTGGACTCCTTTGTGCACTATCAATTTAATTCATTTATCTTAGATCAAATGGATGTGCTTCCGGTGTCCCCAAGAGCCTTCTTCAGTGACACCAGTGAGATAAACAGATTAAAGTGAAAGCAGCTTGATAATAGTGTTAAAAAATGAATCAGAGAAATTCTTTTGTAATAATGTAGTGAATGAGGGCTATTTTTTTCCCAGACTGCTAAGGTCATAGTAGTTGAAGTTTTTATTATACTATTATACACATAATGTTATGCTACTTCAAGCCATGTTAAGCTAACACAAGTTGATGTTTTAAAATAGTTTAATAAAACATTTATTATTCATGAAATGTAATTTGAGCTATATTACAAATGGAGAATTAAAGAATTGTTATGATGTAGAAGGAGGCCATTCGACCCATTGTGTCTGCACCGGCTCTGTGGGCATTTTAACTTAGTGCCAATCTCCTGCCTTTTCCCCATAACCCTGCACATTGTTTCTATTTTAATAATCATCCAATGTCCTCTTGAATGCCTCAATTGAACCTGCTTCCACCACACTTCCAGGCAGTGCAGAAGTGAAAATTAATAGGTTTAGATTGCGTATTCTAATTTAAGGTATATGGAATCCAAACCTACTAATTTTCCCCATCTCTACTCTTCTCAGTATGCTGGGAGTTCAATTCATTGAGCATTTGACAGGGCCTAGAATGTTCTAGGTTGAAATCCTAGGATTGTCTAACATGATCTTTTATCCTTTTGTGGTGATTAAAATTAATATCACATCTGAAAATTTGTATCCACTGTACCATTTGAGTGCAATACTTTCTCGGCTATCTTTGGACCTTCCTGATAGGTATAATCTGGTAGGAATGAAGCAGTTTCTCTCCTTTTGCATCTATTTGGAATTTGCATTGCTTTTATTTTGCGTTTCATATATATTAGAGTAAGGGATAACATTAGTGGGAAAATGGAACATTTCTTCTTAGCAGAAAAATACATTGGCCTGAATTTTGCACGATTAGTGGACCTGGGAGCGGTTGGGAAATGGGCCCCAGGCCGTGATTTCACACTGGCTGGCTGGCCAATTAACGGCCATTCAGCACGAAACGTGTGCTGAAATGTCCAGCGCTGGGGTGGGGGCGGGAAGATGGCGGGCGCTGATGACACTGCAAAAAATGTCCGTGCAGCACAATCAAGCACCTGAAAGCATACCTCATAAAAATGCTGTCCCCAGATATTTCTTTTTATTTTATATCCTAACGGAGATTTTATACCACTCTTGGGTGAGGAAATGATTAAAACGTGCATTCCGCCCATCCGTTTTGCCTGTGCAACGAGCTAGAAATCGCATGGGCAAAGGAAAATTGCGGTCAATTGGCTTTTTAATGACCTTAATCGGCCTTTTAATTGTCGCAGGCGCTGCTCCTGCTCCCCCGTGCACCCGCCGACCTCAATATTGCACTGTGCGTGATGACATCTGGACGCACACCTGAGGTATTTTCGTGCAATTTTACGTGCATTTGGGTTGGGCGTGCGCCTGACCTTGGAACGCATGATTCAGGCCATTGTGTTCCATTATAATACTCCAAAGGCTTGATCACGTAATCCAAGGTAGTACTTCAGTGCAATAATGAGGGAGTGCTACATTGTTGGCAGTGCCATGTATTGTATCTAACGTTAAGCCAAGTTCTCGTCTGCCCTCATTGGTAGATCTAAAATTCCTTTGGCACTATATAAGAAGAGCTGTGTCTTGGTCAACATTTATCTCTTAACCAACATCTCTATAACGAATTATCTGATCATTGACCTCATTGTCGTTTGTGGGACTGTGGCAACCTTTGACCCAAAGACAGTACAGTAAAGAAAATTTGTAATTTCTTTAAAATGTCTATGGCAGACTTGTCCAACCTTTTCATTTTGGTGGGGGGAAAGGGGGGGCACATTTCCATTTTTTTCTCACTCAAGGGGCCAATGAGCACATTTCAGAAAGATAATATCTGGCACAACATTAAACATCAATTTCAAAATAAAGTTGAGATATGAAGAAAAGAAAACTTGAGCAAAAATAAAGCAATAAGTTGTTAATTAAAAAAGGAGCAGTTAATAAAGATTGACATTAGACCATGGAAAGTACAGCATCTGTCTGGCTCACTCTCTTGATGCTCACTCACTCATCCTCACCCACTGTGTGAGTGGGTGTGATTGTGTGTTGGTGTGGGGGCTGTGATGGTGAGTGGGAATCCTGAGACTGTGAGTGAGCCAGATACACACACATTTGCACACTCACTCACTCACTCACTCTCTCTCCCACACTCACTATATCTATTTCTCCCACGCTCACACTGTCTCTCTCCCACACTCCTTCCCACACTCACTCTCTCACTCTTCTCTCATTCTCTCTCACACTCATTCACTCTCTCTCCCACACTCACTTACTCTCCCTCTTTGACAGTCACACTCTCCCATACCCTCACTCTCTCTCCCCCACACTCACTCACTCTCCCTTTCCCAAACTACTGGGCAGCGAGTCTCCTCACCCTCAGCACTCCTGCCCACAGCACTGCATCCAGCCTCGTTCAGCCCAGCAGCACCTTCTTTCCCCATCCGGCCCAGCCTGGCAGTGTCGCTCTCCTCTGCCCCCACCCTGCCTGGCCCGGCAGCATCTTCCTGCTCCTCCCGGCCCGGTAGCATCTTCCTGCCCCTCCCGGCCCGGTAGCATCTTCCTGCCCCTCCTGGCCTGGCAGCATCTTCCTGCCTCATCCGGCCGGCAGCGTCTTCCTCCCCCACCCGGCCCAGCCCGGCCCGGCAACATCTTCCTGCCTCATCTGGCTGGCAGCGTCTTCCTCCCCCACCCGGCCCCTCCCGGCCCGGCAACATCTTCCTGCCTTATCCGGCCGGCAGCGTCTTCCTCCCCCACCTGGCCCGGCCTGGCCTGGCCTGGTCTGGCAGCATCTTCCTGCCCCTCCCAGCCCAGCAGCGTCCTCCTGCCCTGCCCGGCTTGACAGCCAGCCAGCCTCTGTCCCTCCCACCCAGCCGGCATCCTCTCTTCCCCCCCACCTGGCCCAGCAGGGTTTCCTCCCCCACCTGCCTGGCAGCCAGCCAGCCTCTCTCCCCTGCAACCGGCCAGGAATCCTCTCTTCCTCAACCTGACCTGGCATCATCTCCTCCCCCCCACCCAGCCTGGCATCCTCTTACCCCCATCTGGCCCAGCATCCGCTCTCTCTCTCTCTCTTTCTCTCTATCCCCAGGCCAATATCTTTTTCTGGAGCACACTCACTGCCACCAGTGTTGCTGCTCCTCCATTCGAGTGTGTCTATCAGCAGCAAACACAGGTGAGGAAAGGCCTGTGATTGGAGGAGCTTTTTCTTTCATAACCTTCCACTCCAATTGCCAGTATTTTGCAAACTGCCTCTGGAGGCCATATTGGGGGGGGGGCTTCGCACGCCAAATCCAGCCTGTGGGCCGTGCGTTGGACAAGCCTAGTCTAGGGAATCTGTAATTGCTTTTAAGAATGTTTGAAAAGGACTTCTAAAAGTTCAAATCAAATAAATTATAATTGTGTTGAATAATAAGAAATATTGGCCCATGTGACCTGGCAACCTTGACCTGGAACCAGTACCAACAGGAAGGAAATTAAGATACTAAAGCCATGTGGCCAGACACGGAGAAGACAGGCAAAGAAGCTACTGATGTAACAAAGGTAGGAGAGCTGGAGGCAGAAGGCGATCAACACACAGATGCAGAAGTAAAGAGAAAGCAGACAGAGATAGAAAGAGGTCCACACTGAATTATTGTGAGGAGCAGAAGCAAACTCTCTCAGGAAGAAGTCAGTTTTTTCTGTTTGTCAGACAAGGAGACAGGAGCTCTTGAAGGCATTGTGCAATCTAGCTAAAATGTACTAAAATGTGGGATGCTGTGTGAATATCTCAGGGACACCAAAAAGCTGTGTGTTTTACCAGAAGCAGCCAAACAGCAAACTGGGGTGTTATTGGTTGGTTGTGAAGGGACTCTGGGAAGCTACTGTCATGACCAAAGCGAGAGGGTCCATAGAAGTGTGCCTTGCTGAAGTGTACCTGTGAAAAAGTGGAGGTCAAAGCTGCTGACAGTTAAGACTCCTGATCTACCTTGTGTGAGTAAAGAACAGCATATTGTGAGCTGTGTAGCAATGTAGTATCATATGTCTGTGAGCAATGATGTGGTGCTTGTGGTTGTGTAGGATGTATCTTTGTTGTATCAAGTATTTAAAGTGAAATTTATCTTTTTATTTGAAGTATCATTTGCCTGTTAATTGTTGGTTCTGATTTGTGCTAAAGTAAATTTGCAATAAGTGAACTCTTGGTAATTTCTTTGGTTGGGGTTCGTTTGGTAAGTTTGGTTATTTTGGTTTCCCCATGAGGATTGTAACAGGGACATTACTGTGTGCAAATGAACAGCCACTTTATGTCACACAGTGATGACACATCAAAAGTGCTTGATTGGCACAAAGTACTTCTGGATTACCTCACTTTGTGAAGGCACTAAACTTCTTTTATTTTAAAATTTACAACCCTAGAATTAAAAACCTCCCATTGAACCAGTGCAATATTTCCATTTCATGATTTGTTCTTGTGATGTCTCATTGAGAGCACCAGGTCTTGCAGCAGTGATGCTACTTTTAAGAGAGATACGTGTGTGGAAGAGAACATGGAAGAAAGAACAATAACAAAGGTGATCCCAAGGTTAAAAGAGGATCAGTTATAAGATGTTGGATATATTTGAGCTGTATTGTCCAGAGAGCAGTTATTTAAGAGAAGACCTCAATGAGGTATATAAACCATTTAATGTCATAGAGATGTGGGTCCATAGTATTATTTCAAGGCAACATGGGCTAAAGGATCAGAAGGCATTAACTTGAATTAGTGAAAGGTAAATTTTAAAACTTAAAAAACTTTACTCAAAATCCACCAGGTGAAGCATTGGAGTCAAAACCCAAAATTTTCTGTCCCGCCTGTGGCGTGAATCACTGCGGGCGGAATGGAAAATTTGATGGACCAGCCAAAGGTCCATTGACTTCAGGCGGGAAACTAACGATTTTGAGATGGATTTTAAGCTCGTGACATATTGGGGGGGGTGGAGGGAGCAGTTCAGTAGCGCATGGGAAACTTGGAAGTCACTACATTTCGTTTATCAATCACTTCTTAACCCAGCCATTGCATTACCGTTTGACTTTGAGGTTTCCCGACCAATTAGACTCGATGGGCATGGTGATCACCCACATAATGTGGCATCAACTCTTAGTAATTAAAGGGACATTTGAATATGCAATTTGAAGGAGTTTGTAGTTGAGAGGAAGGAGTGGAATATTGGAGTTCAGACAAACCTGAAGGTCAAAGCCTGCCTCCCTGGATACGCTGTTGGAGGCTGTGAGGACCTGGAGGAATATACTGTTCCCTAGGGTAGGAGCTGACTGGGGAAACCAAGAAGATGTGGTTGAAGCCAGCAAACATTGGGTGTAATTATTCCAGTAGACTGCACTTGTCTGCCATCACCTGACAGGATACACTGAGCCTCCTAAAACACTATTGTTCCGAAATTAAAAGGAAGCTTATCTTCTGCCTGTTGCCCCTGTGTACCAGGTCTGGCCTCCAGTGAGCTGCCTTGCTCTGCTGATTCCACTCTCTCCTGTGGAGCTGCAGGTCTGTGAACAGCAGGCTGTTGCTGTTGCAGTTCCTTAGTCCAGTATTCATGTTGCCTTTCTTCTTCGGTCTGCTTGTAGTCCCAACAGCTGAGTTTTGACGCTGTTGAGACTACCCAGCTGCTGGCCAATCAGATTTGCTGGCAGTTCTTGAGGGTGAGATTTCCTGTCCCTGAGGGACGGGAATCCTACATTTCCCTCATCCAGGTTACCCCCAGCATATTATCGCTGCAGGGCAGCCTTTTGTAAAGTTGGGCGGCTCGCAACCCATTGTTTCTGAGAGGTGTCAAGCAGCCATGTTCTAAGTGTGGCTCCCTTGTTGCCAAGGAGCCAGCCAGTTACTCTGCTTCCAGGGATTAAGACGCTTGGGAGGGTGGACTGCTGCAGGACATAGTTATCAAGGCAGCTGCCTGGAAAACTTGCACACACTTGCAGAAAGATCTTTTGTGGTTGCACAACAGCTGCACATTGTAGAAACCCTTGCAAATGTGGGTGCTTTAATTGCCACATGTGTGCAGTGCAGCTGCCCTGCATCTGTGGGAAGCCAACCAGAGCTGTAAACCCAAGTGCCTGCTCATTCTGGCTGGTCTCATCGTAGGTGAAGGTTTTCTTCCTTGTAACTCTTTCGAGTACAAACACGTTTCCATCTGTTTCAGATGAAGTTACATTGTTTCATAGTTTGCCATTGTGAGATTTGAACTCTTGATCTTGGGGTTACAAACCCAGTACCATAACCACTTGGCTATTTAGGCCAAGCCTCATTGTAGGTGAAGTTGCCATAATTGCCAGCCCTGACAAACAAGCCATCAATCTCACCTGCTGACTATGAGACCCTGCAAACATCTCTAGTTGAGCACTGGAAGGATCTGGAGGCGAAAAGGTTGAGGGATGTGGTGGCTTTGACAACCACTGAAAGAGCGGCCACCAGGTCCAGTTAGCAGCAAGTCTTATTCCAGCAGGTTGCAAATGTCTGCCATGACCTGAAAGGATAGCCTGAGCCTCCTAAAACACTATTTTCTGACATGAAAACGAAGCTTATCTTCTGCCAGCACTGGGTCTGGCCTCCAGTCAGCTGCATCCCTCTGCTGATTCCCCTCTCCCGTGGACTGCAGGTCTGTGAACAGCAGATTGTTGCTGGTGCAGTTCCTGCTGCTCATGATGCTCCTGCTGGTTCCATTGGTGGTCATCTCGGTCCTCGTTTGAATTCCAAAGTAAGATGGTTTAAGCAGAACCCTTGCTAAAATGATCACCAAAGTACAGATCAGATCTCTGGATCTCCAAGGCTAGATGACACCATGTGCAAAGTAACCTCTCAGCACAGTTACAGCGGACAAACCTCTTTGACACAAGCAGGTAGAAGAGCAGCAGTGAGTGCTCTGTACATTATGGCATATTTCCCTGCCATGGCTTCAGTCCCCTCTGTTGCAGCTGTCTTCTCGCCTTGATTTCACTTGTGAGTTCCAAGAAGCCCAGGAGCCAAAGTTAAAGTCCGGTACTCACAATATTGCTGTAATTGAGCACTTAACATAATGAAATTGACAGCCCATCTTCCCTGAGGAGCTTGCTCACACACTGCCTAACATGCTGCAGTTTGTAGGGGGTGGGGGTGTGTGTCAGCTTCACCTCTGACTTCTGAGCGGTCCAAATCGCTCCCACTCCCTGTGTTCTAGACCTTGGACTTATTTGGGGATTGTGACAAAGTGCAGCAGACAACTGGTTTTGGTACAAGAAAAAAACTGGGTTTATTGAAGTCGCAAATGAATTTATAAGATTATACAGACCTACAAAGTATACTTAGTTAAGAATGGGGAACACACGGCATAACGAGGGAAAATCACGCTACTAATCCCCTTACCCTTGTCCCACCCCCAAAACCTAACTAAATTGAACTAAGAGAGGTCAGGGATCATGCTCACCAACCAGGGTTCCTTGACAGTTCGAAATCCAGCCAGGTAAGCCGGTTGCAGTTTTGGGGTACACTCTTTGTGTCCTCTGGGCCTGCTGTCCCCTCGTGGTCCTGGTTTGCAGAATCTGCGAAGGTTCTTCAGTTGGGTGGAGGGCGCGGTTGTGGATGGTCGATCTTCATGGGGGGCTGCGACCTTGCTGTCTTCGGTTGAGACTGCCACCCTGTGCTCCTCGCCGTGATGTTGCCTGCGGGCCTGCAAACCTCCAGATCTCCTCCCTCCGCTTGGCTGAGCTACCTCTCCCTGTTTAAAGTCTGTTTTTAACTGCTCCAAAAACTGCTCACCCTCCTGTGTCAGCTTTCAAAACTGCTCACCCTTCTGTCACAGCTTCACCTTCGTAACTGGTGGCCCAGTTATACTGTTTTTAAGAATTTCTTATTTGAAACCAAATCAAGGTTAGTTCTTTGTCTGATTTGGACTTCTTCAGGTGATTGTTGTCTAATTGTTTTTAATGGGCTCGCATGATGTTTATCATTGTCTTCCTGCCCCCGTAACTAGTCTTGAACTGAAAGCCATTGTATGTGTGGAGTATTGATAGGTTCACACAATTGCATTGATTGCGACCTTCCTGCCTTAGTAGTTAGTAAGCGATTATTTATGCAAGATTTTGATGGGCTTTAGTTTCGTGTAAGATGAAGTCTTTCTCTGGGTTGATTGTTTTAAAGGGAAGAATGCGTGTTCTGTCTCCTCTCGTCCTAGCCTCCTGTCTGCAGGGTTCTACACTTAACCCAGCAGTTGGGTCCTCTGCCATAAAAGTCCAAAAGCTATATCCTTGTTGATGATATGAAAAATGTGGGAATTTTGAGAACCCTTCAAGTTAAATATGGAAGCCTTTGAGTTGGAGCTACCTTTTTGACTAACTCTTTTGCCGAATTTTGCCCTGCTACTCCCCACCCCCCCCCGCTCACCCATCCTTACGCCCCACCTGTACCCAAACCTATGCGCTCACCCACATTAATATTCCACCCTTTGTACGAGTTCAAAATGAAATTGAATGGCAGACTGGATGAGTCGATGTACTGGAAGGACAAGCATCAATGACTCAATAGTCTTTCCTGATCCATGACTTTGTCTTGTATGCAGTATTAGGGTAAAACTGTCTTGGACTACAATTACATTACTGTAAGGGGAGGGAGCCAGTTTAGATTAACAGCAATTGCTGGCTAGTGATGCACACTGATTTTATTGTACTTCATAAGAATTAAGTCTCTAATAAATATTTATTTTCTAGGTGTGCTTCTACATGTAATGGGCGATGCATTAGGCTCTGTTGTGGTGGTCGTTGCTGCTACTATCTTCTATCTACTTCCACTTGATGAAAATGAAATCTGTAACTGGGAATGCTATGTAGACCCAAGTCTGACAATCATCATGGTTATAATAATTCTATCATCTGCTTTCCCACTCATAAAAGAAACAGCAATTATTCTGCTCCAGATGGTACCCAAAGGGATCAAACTTCACGATTTGGGTAAGCTAATCTGTTTACTATGTAAGCTCAATTAACATGTGTCATGGATTGGAGCCCTTGTTAAAATTGGAAATTCATATCTCATACATAAGGAAATGACTTTGTATGCCTAGGGTTTAATACTTCATGCCATATTTAATCTGATCCAAGTTACCTGACATTAAACTAGCTCAACAAAACATTAAAGAAATATTCTGCCAATACCCTGGAACATAAAATTGTATGTTTAATACAACTTTATTTTTCTAATTACATGCATGCAAAACTAACATGGTTATCAAAGTGATCACCTCAAATAGTACGGGAACTTTGTTTCAGAATTATAAGAAAAAAGCCTTAGCTGGGTTTATATTAATATAACATCTACAGTTCAGCAATCACTTTAGAGGATTACATTATTTAACTCATCTTCTGTGGTCTGCATACCAGCATAATCAACTCCAGCTATATTGTCTCAATTTAAGTCCAAATTATTAGTGCAATGATGTTCACATTTCCTGCAAAAACTACACTTGAGCATTTTGAAGTGATGCTTCTATTTTAACAAATAATGATTATGTTCTTCTGTAATTGACAAAATTGTGAGAGCTTGGACTTTAATGCGAATGATTTCTAATAATGTATTTTTGTTTGGTTTCTGTTTAGTACAAAGAAAAATGGTAATTTTTCACAGAAGAACAGAATTTTGCCCTTTGTACAAGAGTTCAATAATATTTTAATCCACCAGCATGCATGAGAAAGGTTGCTAAAGCAATGGCACGAAATGTCACAGGGAGGTTTATACATAATTCCTATGGGGATTAAAAATTGTCTCAAGAGTACCATTTCAGCAGCAGCCTATTTGAATGAGTGTAAAAGGGAAATTCACCATTAGTTTGCTGTAATAGTTGCATACCTGGGAAGTGGTAAAGTTCTTTCTGTTTTTCCTTCTAATTTTCTAGTGTCAATGTGAATTAATTGTTGAAATTTCAGAAGCTTGTCATGTAAGGCCAACTCCAGGAGTTAAGAATGTAAACTTGGGTGGCACTTTAGTGTAGGACCCAAGGAGTGCTGCATTCTTGCAGGTGCTGATTTTTGGGTAGGACATGAAATGGAGACCTTGCCTGTCTGTCTACAACAACAACGTACATTGTCTTTAATGTAATGAAATTCCCCAAGGTGCTTCACAGGAACATTTCAAAACTAAATTTGACACTGAGCCACTTACAGAAATATTAGGTCAGATGATTAGGTCAGATGTTAGGTCAGCTTGGTCAAAGAGGTAGGTTTCAAAGAGTGTCTTAAATGAGGAAAGCAAGATACAGAGATGGAGAAGTATGGGGAGGGTATTCTAAAGCTTGGGGCCTAGGCAACTGAAAGTGCGGCCAACAGTGGCAGAGTGATTAAAATTAGGGATGTTCAAGAGGCCAGAATTAGATGAACCTAGATATCTTGGAAGTGGTGAGGCTGGAGGAGATTATATAGATAGGGGAGGGGTAAGGCCATGGAAGAATTTGAAAACGAGGAAAATAATTTTAAAATCAAGACATTCCTTGACTTAGGCCAGTGAGCAAAGGGGTGATCGACGAACGGAACTTAATGAGAGTTAAGACATGGGCAGCAGAGTTTTGGGTGACCATTTGGACGATGCAGAATGTGGGAAAGCAGACAGGAGTGCATTGGAATAGTCAAAACTAGTGATAACAAAGGCCTGAATGAGGGTTTCAGCACCAGGTGAGCCGAAATGGGTGAAATTGGAGGATGTTACAGAGGTGGATATGGGCAGTCTTAATGATAGTACAAATATGTGGTAGTAGCTCATCTCAGGATCAAATACGACTCCAAGGTGGATAGAAAAAATTTCATGCTACTATTTGAGGAGCAAGAAAGTCTTCAGGTGGCATCCATCACCCATCCACAATAGATTTGCTGGCTATTCATCTCATTTGCAGTTTGTATGTACACATTGATTGGCACGTTGCCTAGATAATAACAGTGATTGCACTTGAAAAATAATTCATTGCCTGCAAAGTGATTTCGGATGTCCTTGAAGATATGATATAAGACAGGATTCATTCATTAATATTGTGAATTTTCCTTGTTTAGTTTAGAATGTTCTTGTTTCCATTTTTGCAGGACATTGTATTGATGTTTGAATATAGAGCTACAAGTATTAGGGCAGCAATAGTGTGTTCCCTGATGTGTTAATTAGTTTTGAAACAATAGGAGGACTAATAAACTGGTTTCTGGTGCAAATTTTCTTGATCCGTTGGTACCTTAATTCACCCTAAGTGGAAAATGGTGATAAAAACCTGTTACGTAAGCTTTAGCTTTGAAAGGTTGTGTGTTATTTTATTAGCGGTACCTTCCCAAATTTAGGAAGGTTCTTCTAGAATACCCTGGTGGGATTGGCATATACCTTTGCAACCCAGCAGCCTAAATAAAATAGGTTCCAGTTGAAACCAGTTCCATGGTTATGGGAGTAAAACTGCTCCATTGACTTAGACTGGCAGTGAACGAGGAATATACTGAGCTCTCCCTTGTAGTTGGAGTGACTACTGACAGGGCTGGGGCAAAGGGGTATGAAAAATCCCTTCCATAAGCCTTGAGGTGGGAGAATCCATGCTATGTTTGATTTACACATTGAAGCAAGTCTGTGAGACAGCTTATTAATTGGACTTGATGAACAAACGGTCTTCCCCTCCTTTCCCCTTCCCCTTCCTTCTTTCCCCTCCCACTCCTCTTCTCCTTTCTTTCCCCACCCTTCCCTTCTCCCTCCCCCACCCTTCCCCTCCTCCCCCCACTCCCTTCCCTTCTCCCTCCCTTCCCCACCCTTCCCCTCCTCCCCCCTCCACTCCCTTCTCTTCTCCCTCTCTCCTCTTCCAAAAGTTGGAAAAGAAGACAGTTGAACCTAAGGCCTTGTTAAGACAGTCAGTACTGCATGTGCAACAATGAAGGCACATAAATGTTAAGTATTTTATAGACGTTCAGATCTGTTAACAATTGTAACAGAAGGAGAGTGAGTACCATTAGTTTTCTGCCTAAGCATGGGCGTAGTATCCATTGCTTGGCGTACTGAATGAGGGAAAGAAGGAAGTGCAGCGGCTCAAAGGGCATTGGAGGCTCACGAACTGCCATGGGTATCCCAGTCAATACATTTACTGCAATAGATTGAGCTATGCAGAATTGACAGAGGCATAGAGGCTGAGGAGGTTCAAACTTAGCAATGAGGTACAACGAACCGTTTGCAACAAAAGAAAAAAAGGCCATGAAATTTGGCTCCTCAGCACCCTTGTTTTGGCACTATAGAGGCCATTTTACCTCTAAAAGGGCACATGGACACTTCTGGGGTGAGGTGCACTGGACACTATTTTGGTTAGTGCATTAGGCGTACACAGGGAGGATGGGATGTATACAGAGTTAGCACATCGGCATGTCAATCAGCGTGTAATGTTGACTTGACGCCAGCCTGTTTGTTTGGAGCTCAACATTCCAGCTAAGACCATCTTTTAGACACGCACAGCTGGACACACGATCAGCAGAAGGAAGGAACCCCCACAACACTATTTAAAGGGATCATCAACTACTTTCAGATTAGTGCCCGATCGACTTTTTTTTGTTCTTGCTGTGATTATAGAAGTGTTTGGTGATTTTCAGAATTTAGAAGTTAAAGTTGTTAAAGTAAACAGGAGGGCAGCTGCTGAAGGACTTGGTCCTGCCTTCAAGGATTTTGCAGAAACCACTTGCTGCCAGACATAGGACTGTAGCCTGATGCGGAGAATAAACAGAGGTGACACAGAGCAGGACAAGCTACTGGAAGAGCGAGGAGGAGAAGGGAAGAAGTGCTCTCAGCTAGGAGGCCATATCCACCTAAGGAATTCAGGGAGAAATTCAGGTCCTACCTGAACCTTAACAAGGAACAGTGGGTCAAATATCTTTACATCAGTAAGGATGTCCTCACTGAAATCTGCTACCTGCTGCAGCCACAACTGCAAACTCAGAGCAGACCAAGGCCTGCACTGCCAGTGGCTGTCATGGTAACTGCGGCAATGAACCTTAAAGAGCCTGGCTCCTTCCAGTTTGGAGCTGGAGATTTTTGTAACATCTCACAGTTTGCTGTCTTCTATTGCATAAGGGAGGTCATGGGGACTTTGTATTCCCAGCAGGCCGACAACATTTCATTCTTTTTTGCCAGGGAGCAGCAGGCAGAGTGAACTTGTGACTTTGTGAGGATTGTAGGCTTCTCCATAGGGCAGATTATCATTGATTATACCCAGGTTGCTCCGTGGTGCTGTATGTCAAAGCTAATATATGCTACAACTGAAAGGGATTCCTTCCATCCAGTTAATGTGTGTCATCTGTCTGAGCTACCTTGACAAACCAGAGTGTAGCTACTGGGTGACAAGAGCTACCCTTTGATGACATAGCTCATGATTCTCATGTGCAACCTGCATACACATAGGCAGCATGTATATAATGCAAGCAGTGTTGTCACTTGAAATATGTTAGAGGAAACCATTGGTGTGTTGACACCATATTTCCACAGCCTGGACCATTCAGGAGGAGGCCTGCAGTGTGCAGCATAGTGGGTTTCAAGATTCATGGTTATCTGTTGCATCCTACACAATCTTGCCATCATGAAGGCACAGCCCTTGCCACCAGCTTCATGGTAACCGGCTGAGGGGGAACAGGAGAAGGAAGAGCCATCAGTGCGATACCATTAAATACAACCCAACTGCCCCATACCTTTTCCTCCCTCAGTCACTGATCATCATAGTTCATGCTTGTCTGCAAAGCAAAGATAAAAGATATCATAAAATAAACATACCAGACCAAATTTATAAATCAAACCACGCCATATTGCAAACAAAAACAAATTAATCACCCTTGCCTATCCCCTTAGTGTCTGTCTTCCATGAGTTTTTGGGTGTCCTAGTGCTGCTGTGCATAGTTAGCCCAATGTCTGCAGCATGGCTGATGGAAGGTTGCTGACTTTGATTGCGGGACGCTGCAGATGTCATTGCAGGATGACCATGAGCAGTTTCGAGCCTCAATGGTCTGATTTTGGATTGCACCATCTCAGCATGAGCGGCAGCAGTGAGGCTGGCTAGCTGATGGGTAAAAACAAGGGCACTGATGAAGTAATCTGTTGGAGGATAGATGGCTGGACTGCTGTACCACCCTGCAAGCCTGTGCGACTGCTGATATCTACAGACATGAAGGCAACAGTCCGAGCTTCAAATAAACCTGGAATAAAATGCTAGTCTCAGTAATAATAATCATGAAACTACTGGATTGTCATAAAAATCTATCTGTTTCACGAATGTCCTTTATAGGAGAAAATCTGCTGTTCTTCCCTGAGCTGGCTGATGTGTGACTCCAAACCCTTAGAAATATGGTTGACTCTCAACTGCCTGCTGAAATGGCTGAGCAAGTCACTCGGTTAGAAGGCAGCTTGGCATAAACTTCTCATGGGCAATTAGGGATGAGCAATAAATGCCGGCCTTGCCAGCAGTGTTCACATCCCAGGAATGAATTTTTAAAAATGACAGCAAATTCACTTTGCATGACTTCGGTCTGAGTTTCCTCTAAAGCACCAAGATATTGGGTGGTTTCTGCATGTGCTGCACTGAAAATGGAAACATCAACCACCATAACTATCTCATGATTTGATCCGCAATTGTGCTAACAAAGTTGGCCACCACTTCCATGCTGGAAAAGATGGGCTCCGAACTCTGTGCAAAGCTCTCTGCAAGTTGGTGCTGGATTCCTCCATGCTCCTTGACATTGTGCACAGGCTTTCCCGTAGCCTTCCCAATGAATCCAGCAATCCACTTTGCTTAAAAACAAAAAACTGCAGATGCTGGAAATCCAAAACAAAAACAGAATTACCTGGAAAAACTCAGCAGGTCTGGCAGCATTGGCGGAGAAGGAAAGAGTTGACGTTTCGAGTCCTCATGATCCTTCCACAGAACTAGGTGAATCCAAGGAGAGGGGTGAAATATAAGCTGGTTTAAGGTGGGGGGGGGCGGGGGTTGCAGGGGAGAGAGAAATGAAGGGGGGTGGTGTGGTTGTAGGGACAAGCAAGCAGTGATAGGAGCAGATCATCAAAAGATGTCACAGACAAAAGAACAAAAGAACACAGAGGTATTGAAGTTGGTGATATTATCTTAACGAATGTGCTAATTAAGAATGGATTGTAGGGCGCTCAAGGTATAGCTCTAGTGGGGGTGGGGGGAGCATAAAAGATTTAAAAATAATGGAAATAGGTGGGAAAAGAAAAATCTATATAAATTATCCACTTTGCTTATCCATCAGACCTCTCTTATAGAAGAAGTGCTCATCTGAGCCTTTTGCAGCATGTAAACACATGTACAATCTCACCCTGTAGCGAGCTGGCACCTGCACTACCCTTGCCCCCTGCCCTGGTTGCAGGCCACCAGTGCCTGGTGTCTCATCACATAGAGATCCTGTCTCTATGCTATCTGGCGTCAGCATCTGATCTGGGGACTGTCAGTATGAGAGGGAGTGATGGTGTTTCTTTTTCTCACTGTCTCCCTGCTTTTTCACCATTGCCTGGCCAGGTTGCAGTTGTTGGGGATCAGAAAGGAGAAAGGCACGAGGCTAGAGTTGTGGTGAGAGGAGGTGGAGAAACAAGAGGTGCACATATACACTGCAGCATGGAACTGAGAAGAGTTTATGGGATGAGAGGGGAAGTAGGTTGAGAAAAGAAAGATTGGGTATGAGGATGCTGTCATCTTCTATGGTTTCAGCCACTGCAATGATGGTGAACACCAGTTCCTCCTTGGGCGTAAGGATTTGCAGTCACTTCTCACCCCTGCCAGTTGGGTGCTGTTGCCTGCAGTTATGTACCACCTGTCTCTTATGCAAAAGATAGATGGGTCAGTGAGTTTGGTACAATGTGTTTGGATGATATGGCTGTCATGGTTGAATAGCTGGTAGTGTGTGCAAGCTGTGAACTGTGTGAGTGTGAACCTGCAGCAGTGCTAAGTGTGTGGAGGGTTAGGTGAAGCTATGTATGTCTGGAATGAGTTGTGATTCATAAAGATTATTGGTAGGTGAGTGACGGGAATGCTATGCATTGTCCATGGTATGAAGTTAGAGATGCAATTGGCAGGATATGGCATTTTAAGTTGAGTTCATTGATCTTGACCATTTGTGTAAGGTCATTGAATTTCTTGCATCGGTTTGATCACTGGCATTGACCACCATGGCTGTCTGATCCTGTTGCCTTCAGAAAGTTTGCTTGTAGAGCCTCATGGCCCCTGTAAATAGATCACGTCTCTCCACCTCTCCATATCCATCACCAAGGTGTCCAGTATAGCATCAACCTTGGAACATGCTCTTCTCCTACTGCACCATAATTCATTGCTCTTTCTTAGACAGTTCCAAATCCTCCTCTGGTCAAAATACACCTCCCCTTTCAGAAATGCAGGCTGGCTTTAAGTAGTTCTAGCTTGCTCAAACTTGGGCCCCCTGCTGAGGTGAGTAGCCACGAAGTTGGCGGGCTGTCTGCATCCGTTTCAATGAGTGAAGGTTAATTGTGCACTACAGTCTATCTCCGGCTTTTGGGAAGTATTGAATTTTACTCCCAAAGACTTACACTTATATAGCACGTATCATGACCTCAGGACATCCCAAAGTGTTTTACAACCAATGAAGTATTTTTGAAGTGCAGTCACGGTTATAATGTAGGAAAAGCAGCAGTCAATTTGCACACAACAAACAACAATGTGATGATAATCAGATAATCTGCTATTTTAGTGAAGTCATTTGAGGGATAAATATTGGACAGGGCACTGGGGATAACTTCCCTGCTCTTCTTTAGAATAATGCCATGGGATCTTTTATGACCCCTCGCAAAAGCAGAGCAGGGTCTCAATTTACTGCTTCATCCAAAAGGTGACACCTCGAACAGTGCAGCATTTTCTCAGCACTGCACTGGAGTGTCAGACTAGATTTTTGTTCTTGTGTCATGGGAGCAGCACTTGCATCCACCAACTTTAGGTCAAAGGCAATTGTGCTATTAATTAAGCCATGCTTGATACTTGGAAGCAATGCATTTCCACTGGTCATCAAAATAAGAATAGAGAAATAGGAGTAGACTATTCAGCACTCTCCCAAGCCTATTCTACCATTCTGTTTGATCATGACTAATTTGTACCTTAGCTCCGTGATTCCATATCCCAGCTAAAAAAAACTATCCATCTCGGTTTTTAAATTTTCAGTTATCACATTATATCAGGTGCGTCAAGGCCTCATTTCCCAGTTTTTCCAATTAGCAAAAGGGATTATTTTCTTATATTTCCCATCTATTATTTCATTGTTGCCTCCTGCATGTGTTTAGCTTCAGATAACTGATGCTTTCTGCACTTTGGAAAAAAATGGCAGATATGTCCTTTTGGTAACATTCATGAGATAGATTTAACACTGAAAAGCATATCCTGCCACTTTCCACTTGTTAACTTTACTATGTCCATACAGCTATTGTGTGTTGGTTTGGATTGGTGAAAAGCGTTCTTAACGTTTGGGTCAGAAGATCGTGGGTTTGAACTCATATTTTAGACTGTGCTGATGTGCAGTACTGAGAGAGTGCTGTCTTGTTGGATGAGATGGCATCCAGTGATTTGATTGATTTTCTTGATCAGATGGCACAATTCGAAGAGGTGCAGGCAACTCTCCCATTATACTGACCAAGACTTCTCCCTCGCACACTATTAAACTAATCATTCATCCTATTTCTTTTTATGAGATGTGGAGGTAAATGGCTGCTGTGTTTGCCTGTCTAATAAATCCCTGTAATCCCAAAGTAATTAATTACTTTGCTTTAAGGCAATTCAACATGATAAGGTGCTGTATAATCACAAGTATTAGTGAATTAATTTTAAGTTTTGTATTGCTTAAACATATTTTGCTGCCAGGTTTTCTCCTTGAGCGTTGTGAGCTTCTCCATGATTTTCCCTGCACGTTAATGGCTGCAATGCCTACTACAGAGCGGTGGCAGATACAGAAGGCTTGCTCCCTGTATTTATGATTAACCCTGAAGGACCTTGGAATTTTCAATTTCGGTATGGGTGTAAAATGGGTGATGTTGAAGTATTGCCACGAGTGCAAAGTACTAGTGGGCTGCTGATGCCAAGGAAATGTAGCCAAACAGGAGATTGTATCTACAGGAGAGGGGAAGGAAGGTGGGTAGGGGAAGAACATTTGCTTTTAGCTAATGGCTGTGAATCTTGCGACAATATTTTTGCTGAAACTGAAGTTTTTTAGCTAATTGAACATGATTGTGTATTCTGATTTAATCAACTCCTATTTCAACATAAAATCTAAAAATGTTCAGTGTAACTGCAATTAGATTATGAAGTGTAGTGAAACAATACAGTTGGTGTATTTTAAATCAAACTATTTAAAAACACGATTAAATAATCAGTCCTGAATAAAACAGGTTTAAAGTTAGCTTAATATTTCAGTCTTGGATTATTAGAAATCATATACTGTTGGTACAGGAAATGCATTGGTTCTCTTCTTAGTTCAAGCTGGCGATTAAGCTTTTTATTACCTCACTGAAAGTGCAAAGGTTACAAAGTTAATATGTTTATTACAATTAATCTTTTCATAATACAGGATCCGATGAGCTAATTTCTACATGCTTATTTCAGGCCACCCACTTGCTGCTTTTCAACTTATGCATTCTTCTTCCATCAGGAGGGTGCAACAGTCGGCTTTTCCATGACTGTTATTGATGCTGCTCTGGGTTGGCCCAGATGGACATGCCCAACTAGTTTTCCTCCTTTCTAAGAGACTCGGATGTTCTTTTGAGGAAACTGGTCAAATCTAGTGTCAAGAATACTAAAATTGAAGTTTGCTTCTTTTTCCTCTGGATATTCAGGATTCTGGTACAATAGCTAGGTGGCCAGTCAATTACAAGGCAGGCCTTGCCAAACTGTAAGGCAGTAAATGTAGCTCTAAACATTAAGTTCAGAAGTGTAAAGTTACAATAACCTTATTTTGAATTATATGCTATTTTTGTTAATTGAACAAATCCTAAAATTCCATTTCCCATGTTTTACAGATGAAAAATTATGTTCAATTGATGGAGTACATGGGATCCATGAACTCCATATATGGGAGTTGGCTGGAGGTAAGAATATTGCTTCACTTCATGTGAAATACCTGGATCCATCCAGCTATAAAACGGCAGCATTACAGATACGTGAGATCTTCCACAATGCAGGAATTCACTCTGTCACCATCCAGGCAGAGTTTTTTGATGGAGTGACTGAATCCGTCCTAATGTGCAGCTCCCCTTGTATATTAAAGGAATGTGAGAATAAAATGTGCTGCATCCCACCGAAAGACTACGACCTTAATGCAGAGGGCTACATAGAGATGCGTGACAATCCTCCAGGGGCCTCATGCAATGGCCACACGAGTAACAATGCAGCAGAAGATAATGCAGAAGAACGTTCCATTCTTCCACCTTACAATCTGATAGCAAAAGACATTCAGGAAGGAAAAAAGGAAGCCACAAATGGGCTATTGCATTTGCACAGTACGTCAATATGAGTTTATTTTATATGCAAAAAATGTGAGATTTTGCACTAAAGCTGAATTTAGGACTGGTAAACTCATAGATTATGCTTGTTATAAAAATTGAGTCCGCAACCGAAGAGTACAGATCAATAAGGTCCTCCTCTGTTAATGAGTTTGAGTTGCACTTAGCTAACCTTCAACTTCCTCATTATAATCAGTCTGAAATGAGTTCGCCAAGCTAAATACAGCTCACAGAAGTGATTTTATTTGTGTCCTTGTAAACATTGAAATTAAACGGCAAATTGCCATTTGAATGTTAAATTGACGAAAACCGATAAACTAAAGTTTAGCTCTTGCAAAATAACTAAATTATACATTAAACATGAGTGAATTCCTTAGCTTTATTTAATTTCAGTTGCATGAAATGTCTAGCTTTGACACTGGTGTCAGATGTCCTGGAATTGACCATTGCTTTCAAAACAAGGAAAAAAATCATTTAAATTTTTTCTAGTTTCATCGAACCTCAGTAATTGAGATTTCCTTTGCACAATCTTGCACCTTGAGATGATCAAGTACCAAGTGATTGCTTTTTGACACTATTGTAAAGCAGTGCTATTTTCATACAGGCTGCTTCTTCCAATGCATTTGCCTGGCGTGTAACAGCCCGATTGCTTATCTGTGTTCTTTATTATTTAAAAAAGGTGTTGCATGAATTTGGACCTTCTGTTGCCACATGTGTCTCCTTAATTACAATATGTTACGCTGCTGTCATTAAGTGGTGGGTCTTGGCTTCATTCCTAACCATGATTCTCATCCAGTTAATTCCTGACATTGAGGTAATATTGGTTCAATGCTGGGTAGACTCTAAGTGATCAAAATACACAGATTTAGGAGAGAGCAGAAAAGGAGCTTTCATCTGGGACGGGAGCCTAGGACCAAGTTTCACTAGGGTCTTATTCTGACCAAAGCATTCCTTTAAATTCCAGTGATTTTGGTGGGTTTGCTTGGGGAGTATTTAGTGAGCAAATTATTCTTCCAACTCTATATCGAAGGGGCATGTCTTGGGAGTCTAAGCAGTTTCTCAGAATTCTGCCTTATATGCCCTTATAAATCCTGAGGGCAATTTTATTTCGTAATTTCTGATTTATTTCTAGTTATAATTATGAACTGACCACTGAAAGCCACATTTACTGCAGTTGTGTGAATCCTTTTTATATGCTGTGAATGTGACAGTTTTAATCACCAGAAGCATATGCCATAAATCAGGTGTACAATTTCTTAATATTTACTGTCACTCATGCCAGGAGCACGTGGTTGGAATAATGTTCTTACAAGAGTCATAAAAGTAATTTCTGTGATTTTTTTTTCACGCGGTGAAAAATTACAAAGTGAACAAGCCTAAAGCGAAGCTAAGGATTGAAGTTCTTCCTCCTGAAAGAAATGCATATTTGTAACAGACTCCAGCAAAAACATTTAATCAATAAACAAACCCCTTCAAAATGGAGTTGCGTTGTCAGGCTGAAATTTTGCCTGATTACCTTTTTGGGAGGGAAATGGAGAGAGATGTTTTCCAATCTTCACCCAAGTGATTACATATGTCACGTTGTCTGTATAACGGTGAATGGTATGTGAAAGGAACAGGTTTGATGGGCTGTCTTTTATTCTTATCTCTCTCTCTGTTTTGTTTTACACTTTAGCTTTGTTTCGATATGTAGTCTGGCTTAAAATGGCTTGTTTTGCAGTTGTAGAAACAAGGCATAATTTCTAAAATTTTGCTACAGTCTTTCTTCTGCTCCTCTGTCAACAGAACTTGGTAGCACACTTAAGAAAACATTTTTTAACCTGCTGCCAAAGTGTAAAGTAAAAAAAACATTAAGAAGGCAGAAATCAGTAAAGTGATCAAGGAGGATTCCTTCATTTCCTCAGAATTTAAACTAGATGCTCAAATTGTACTCTATGCTTCTTTGATAACTTTGAACATGAAAGATTGCAGTAGAAATATACTTGTTTCAGTCTACAAAGCAGGACAAATCCAACCTGGCCAGTTACCACTCCATTAGTCTACTCTCGATCATCAGCAAAGTGATGGAAGATGTCATTAATAGTGCTGTCAATTGGCACTTACTCAGCAATATCCTGCATGCTGATGTTCAGCTTGGGTTCCGCCAGGGCTGCTCAGCTCCTGATCCATTACCGCCTTGGTCCAAACATGGACAAAAGAGCTGAACTCAAGAGGGAGGTGAGGGAGAATGCTCTTGACATCAAGGCAGCATTTGACTGAGTGTAGCATCAAGGAACCCTAGCAAAACTGAAGTCAATGGGAATCAGGGACAAAACTCTCCGCTGATTGGAGTCATACCTAGCACAAAGGAAGATGGTTGTGGTTGTTGGAGGTCAATTATCTCAGTGTCGGGACATCACCGCAGGAGTTCCTCAGGGTAGTGTCCTAGGTCCAACCATCTTCACTGTCAGTGACCTCCCCTCCATCATAAGGTCAGAAGTGAGGATGTTCGATGATGATTCACAATATTCAGCACCATTCACAACTCTTAAGATATTGAAGCAGTCCATGTCCAAATCAGCAAGAACTGGACAATATTCAGGCCTGGGCTGATAAGTGGCAAGTAACATTCATGCCACACAAGTGCCAGACAATGACTATCTCCAACAAGAAAGAATCTAACCATCGTCCCTTGACACTCCATGGCATTACCATTGCTGAATCCCCCACTATCAATATCCTGGGGATTACCATTGACCAGAACCTGAATTGGACCAGCCATATAAACACTGAGGCTACAAGAGCAGGTCAGAGGCTGGAATTGTGTGGCAGGTGACTCACCTCCTAACTCCCCAAAGCCTGTCTACCATGTATAAGGCACAAGTCAAGAGTGTGATGAAACACTGTCCACTTGCCTGAATGAGTGCAACTCCAACAACACTCAAGAAAATCAACACCATCCAGGACAAAAGCAGCCCACTTGTTGGCACTCCCATCCACCACAATAATCATTCACTCCCATCAGCACTGACATACAGTGGCAGCAGTGTGTACCCTCCACAAGTTGCACTGCAGCAACTCACCATGCCTCCTTTGACAGCATCTTCCAAACCTGTGACCTCTACCTCTTAGAAGGACAAGGGCAGCAGATGCATGGGAACACCACCACCTGCAAGCAAGTTCCCCTCTAAGTCACACACCATCCTGACTTGGAACTATATTGCTTTTCCTTCACTGTCTCTGGGTCAAAATCCTAGAACTCCCTAACAGCACTGTAGGTGTTCCTACAACACATGGACTGCAGCAGTTCAAGAAGGTAGCTCACCACCACCTTCTCAAGGGCAACTAGGGATGGGCAATAAATGCTGGCCTAGTCAATGATGCCCACATGCCATGAATGAATATAAAACAAAACATGCATGTAGGTGTGCAGTCAGATAAATGGTCACTTCATTTGCTGGTGATTTATAAATGCTCATAGGGATTCAATTTTTAATTGGTAAAACCTTAATCAAATTTCAAATTACTGCTTTGTGTTGCCTTAATTAACAAATGTTGTAATTTGTAACTATTCTCAATACTGTCAATTTTGGTTTAAAATTCTTGTGGAAATGTATTCCTTCTGTCCTGTTACTTCTGTTTGTAGTTAATGTGCTGCAATAAAGATGGTGCTGTGTGTATGCTGTGAAAATGGTCATCCTGTATAAATGCTAATGATAGTATTCTGCTTTTACCGATTGTTGTTATTACACTGTTAATGAATGAATGATCCTCAAAAATGTAGACAAGTTTGGGTTAGTTTAAAAGTGATATTTGAAATTTATAAGCATTTGCAAATATATGTACTTATTTTGAAATGTTACTCCTATCAGGAGAATAAAGCTACCTGCTGTAAAAATGTGAGTTCTTTACCAATGCAATATAAATGAAAAAATTGTTGGAGGCAATATTATTGTTGAAAGAATTTAACAATGTTGGTGTGGGTAGGAGGGATCATTTTTGTGTCATGGATTTCAGCCTTCACAGTCAAATAATTGTGCAACCAATTGACTTCCTTGACATTTTTTGAATATGTGTCCCTCTATCTTATATTTTATATATGCAAGACTTTGTTTCTGTATCCTATCTGTATGAGCCTCACATGTTTGCATGATAATATTTGTAAATGTTTCTTTTGTTCTGCTTTTCTTGTTATCTATTTCCTAGTTTGCATATGACTTTCTCTCAGTTTATCAGTCCATCTTGTGTTTTTTCTCATTGTCTAATTCTATGTCATGATTTCTACCTTCCTCAGTGTCAGGCAATCTGACTACTGTGCATATTCATGTATGCCACTCTTGGTTCCTTGTTCAATCTAGGCCTCAGTATCTTTATGTTTATATCTGGTATCTATTATTATCACGACCAGGCTCTGGGAGACTTTGAAAGAAGAGAGCATAAAACCTGCTTTTGCCAACTAGTGAACACTTATTAACTATTTACAAAGATGTACTTGAGCAGGACTTCAATAGCACCATCTTCCCTCGGGTTCCCACTACATGTAATCTGACATCACTGATGAGGCACATTAACTATTAGCATAATAGCTATTATCCCTTTATACTATATTTCTTTTGCTCCCCTTTTGGGGTAACATTGTCGCAATTTGAAACTCAGAGGTCAATTTTTTGTTTAAGTAAAATGGAACCATTGCTTGGCAATCCATTGAAGCGAGAAGCTGGCAAAATGATTTTTCATGTAAGAATCTGCATGTCACTAAGTATGTTGAGAAGTCTTTTGCAAGCTTTCTTAAGTATTATGATTCTCCTCATGTTTCTTCAGCCAATCCTCACGTGGTGAGAAGAAGAGGTTGTGAAAATACCATAGTGTGAAGAGAATGTGGGAGGAATTGTGGTTCAGTAGCTCAGTGGGTTCCCGGGGAGGTGGTAGCATAGAGGTGGTAGCATAATGGTATTGTCTCTAGATTAGTAATCCAGAGACCCAGGGTAATGTTCTGGGGACCCAGGTTCGATGGTGGAATTTGAATTCAGTCAATAACAATCTGGCATTAAAAGTCTAATGATGACCATGAAACCATTGTCATTTGCTGTTAAAAATTCATGAATGCCGTCCTTACCTGATCTGGCCTACATGTGACTCTAGGCCTACAGCAATGTGGTTGATCCTTAAATGCTCTCTGAAATGGCCTAGCAAGCCACTCAGTTGTATTAAATCACAAAAAGCCCATAAGGAATGAAACCAGCTGGACCACCCAGCATTGACTTAGGCACAGGAAATGACAACGGCAAACTCAGCCCTGTTGACCCTGCAAAGTCCTCCTTATGGGGGTCTTCTAGGGTCTACTCAAAATTGGGAGAGCTGTCTCATGAACTACTCAAGCAACAGCCTCACAAAATCATATCTTACAGACAATGTCCCAGGCATCACCATCATCCCTGGGTATGTCTTGTCTCACCGGCAGGACAGACCCAGCAGAGGTGGTGGCAAAGTGGTAAACAGTTGGGAGGGAATTGCCCTGGCAGTCCTCAACATCGACTCCAGACCCCCAAGCCAAACATGGACAAGGAAACCTCCTGCTGATTACTACATACTGCCCCCGCACCCCCCTCAGCCGAAGAATCAATACTGCTTCATGTTGAACACCACTTGGAGGAAGCACTGAGGGAGGCAATGGTGCTGAATGTACTCTGGGTGGGGGACTTCAATGTCCATCACCAAGAGTGACTCAGTAGCACCACCACTGACCAAACCGACTGAGTCCTAAAGGACATAGCTGCTAGACTGAATCTGTGGCAGGCGGTGAGGGAACCAACAAAAGGGAGAAATACACTTGACCTAATCCTCACCAATCTGCCAGCCGCAGATGCATGCCATTATCGGCAGGAGTGACCACTGCACAGTCCTTTTGGAGACGAAGTCCCGTCTTCACATTGAGGATAACCTCCATTGTGTGGCACTACCACGGCTAAATGGAATAGATTTCAAACCTCTAGCAACTCAAGACTGGGCATCCAAGATGCGCTGTGGGCCATCAGTAGCAGCAGAATTGTACTCAACCACATTCTGTCAGCTCATGGCATATCCCCCTTCTACCATTACCACCAAGCCAGGGGATCAACCCTGGTTCAATGAAGAGTGCAGGAGGATGTGCCAGGAGCAGCACCAGGCATACCTAAAAATCAGGTGTCAACTTGATGAAGCTACAACCCAGGACTAGTGTGCCAAATGTGTAAGCAGCAAGCGATAGAACTAAGCGATCCCACAACCAACAGGTCAAACCTAAGCTCTGCAGTCCTGCCACGTCCAGTCGTGAATGGTGGTGGACAATTAACAACTCACTAGAGGAAGAAACTCCACAAATATCCCCATCCTCAATGATGGGGGAGCCCAGCATATCAATGCAAAAGATAAGGCTGAAAGATTTGCAACAATTTTCAGCCAGAAGTGCCAAGTGGATGATACATCTCAGCCTCCTCCGGAGGTGCCCAGCATCATAGATGCCAGTCTTTAGCAAATTCAATTCATTACACATGATATCAAGAATCAGCTGAAGGCACTGAATACTGCAAAGGCTGTGGGCCCTGGTAATATTTCGACAATAGTACTGAAGACTTGTGCTCCAGAACTTGCCACCGCCCTAGCCAATCTATTGCAGTACAGCTACAACACTGGCATCTACCTGGAAATGTGGAAAATTGCCCAATCATGTCCTGTATGCAAAAAGCAAGACAAATCTAACCCGACCAATTACCGCCCCGATAATCAGTTTACTCTTAATTGTGAGTAAAGTGATGGAAGGAGTCAGCAACAGTGCTATCAAGAGATACTTGCTTAGCAATAACCTTACTTACACTCAGTTTGTGTTCCGTCAGGATCACTCAACTCCTGACCTCATTACAGCCTTGGTTCAAACATAGACAAAAGAGTTGAACTCCCAGGGTGAGGTGAGAGTGACTGCTCTTGATATCCAGATGACATTTGACTGAATGTGGCATCAAGGAGCCCTAGCAAAACCGGGATCAATGGGAATCAGGGGGAAAATTCATCTGGTTGAAGTCATGCATATCTAGCACAAAGGAAGATTGTTATGGTTGTTGGAAGTCAATCATCTTAGTTCCAAGGCATCACTGCAGGAGTTCCTAAGGGTAGTGTCCTAGGTCCAACCATCTTCAGTTGCTTCATCAATGACCTTCCTTCCATCATAAGGTCAGAAGTGGGGATGTTCACTGATAATTGTACAAAGTTCAGCACCATTCGCAACTCCTCATATACTGAAGCAGCCCATGTCCAAATGCAGCAAGACCTGGACAATATCCAGGCTTGGGATGACAAGTGGCAAGTAACATTCCTGCCACGCAAGTGCCAGGTAATGATGATCTCCAACAAGAGAGAATCTAATAATCGCCCTTGATGTTCAATGGCATTACCATCACTGAATCCCCCACTATCAACATCCTGGGGGTTACTATTGACCAGAAACTGAACTGAACTAACTATATAAATACTGTGGCTACAAGAGAAGGTCAGAGGGTAGGAATTCTGTGGCGAGTAATTCACCTGCTGACTCTCCAAAGCCTGTCCACAAGGCACAAGTCAGGAGTGTGATTGAACATTCCCCACTTGCCTGGATGAGTGCAGTTCCAACAACACCCAAGAAGCTTGACACCATCCAGGTCAAAGCAGCCTGCTTGATTGGCACCCCATCCACAAGCTTTCACTCCCTCCACCACTGACGCACAGTAGCAGCAGTGTGTACCATCTACAAGATGCACTGCAGGAACTTACCAAGGCTCCTTAGACAGTACCTTCTAAATCTACGATCACTACCACCTAGAAGGATAAGGGCAGCAGATACATGGGAACGACACAACCTGGAAGTTCCCCTCCAAGCCACACATCTTTCTAACCTGGAAATATATCACCGTTCCTTCACTGTTGCTGGGTCAAAATCCTGGAACTTCTTTCCTAACAGCACATGGATTGCAGTGGTTCAAGAGTGAGACATCAGTGAGCAGAGCAGGGCTGTAAAGAGCAAAACTTCAGTGAGCAGAACGGGGCCACAAAGAGCGAAACTTGAGTGAGCAGAGCAGGGCTGTAAAGAGCGAGACTTCAGTGTGCAGAGCGGGGCTGCAAAGAGCGACACTGCGAGCAGAGCAGGGCTGTAAAGAGCGAGACTTCAGTGAGCAGAGCAGGGCTGTAAATAGCGACACTGCAAGCAGAGCAGGGCTGTAAATAGCCAGACTGCAAGCAGAGCAGGGCTGTAAAGAGCGAGACTTCAGTGAGCAGAGCAGGGCTGTAAAGAGCGAGACTTCAGTGAGCAGAGCAGGGCTGTAAATAGCGACACTGCGAGCAGAGCAGGGCTGTAAATAGCAAGACTGCAAGCAGAGCAGGGCTGTAAAGAGCGAGACTTCAGTGAGCGGAGCGGGGCTATAAAGAACGAGACTTCAGTGAGCAGAGCGGGGCTGTAAAGAACGAGACTTCAGCGAGCGGAGCGGGTCTGTAAAGAACGAGACTTCAGGGAGCAGAGCGGGACTGTAAAGAACAAGACTTCAGTGAGCGGAGCGGGGCTGTAAAGAACGAGACTTCAGGGAGCAGAGCAGGGCTGTAAAGACCGAGACTTCAGTGAGCAGAGCGAGGCTGTAAAGACCAAGACTTCAGTGAGCAGAGCAGGGCTGTAAAGAGCGAGACTTCAGTGAGCAGAGCAGGGCTGCAAAGAACGAGACTTCAGTGAGCAGAGCGGGGCTGTAAAGAATGAGACTTCTGTGAGCATAACAGGGCTGTGAAGAGCAAGACTTCCGTGAGCAGAGCGGGGCTGTAAAGGGCGAGACTTCAGTGTGCAGAGCAGGGCTGTAAAGAGCGAGACTTCAGTGAGCATAACAGGGCTGTAAAGAGTGAGACCTTGAGCAGACCGGAGCTTAAATTTAAGGAAATAGCCTTTTAATTAAAAACAAACAAAATATATGGCAAGGGAGGTCAGTCCTGTGTGTTGTACTGTGTGTGTGTGTTGCAGCATGTGGGAATTCTTAGACACTCCTTGCAGCCTGGATGACCACATGTGCAGGAAGTGCCACTGGCTTGACCAGCTTGAGCAATGGGTTTCAGAGTTTGAGCATTAGCTGGAGACAGAGTGATGCATCCGCGAGGCTAAGGGTTACGAGTATAGCACATTTTTTGGCGTGGTCACTCTGCAGCTTAAGGAAGTGCAGTCAAAGAGGGAATGGGTGACCACCAGTCAGAAGAAGGGAGGCAGGCAGGTAGTCAGGAAAGCCCCAGAGTGCATCTCACTCAAGAACCATTTTTCTGTGTTGGAAAACGGTGAGGGTCAAGGTTCCTCTGGAGAGTGCAACCAAAGCCAAGTTCACAGCACTGTGGGTGGCTCAGATGCACAAGGGGGTAGGAGTAAGAGCGCAAGAGCAATAGTAATAGAAGACTCAATAGTGAGGGGCACAGACAGGTGCTTCTGCAGCCATCAACGCGACTCCAGGATGGTGTGTTGCCTCCCTGGTGCCAGGGTCAAGGATGTCACAGAATGGCTGCAGGGCATTCTGAAGGGGAGGGCGAAGTCAGAGATTGTGGTTCACATTGGTACCAACAACATAGGTAGAAGGAGGGATGAGGTCCTGCAACAAGAATTTAAGGAGCTAGGTAGCAGATTAAAAAGCAGGATTTCAAAGCCTGTAATCTCTGGATTACTCCCTGTGGAATGCACTAGTGAGTATAGGAATAGGAGGATAGATGATGAATGCGTGGTTGAAGAGATGGTGCAGGAGGGAGGGCTTTAGTTTCTTGGATCACTGGGTCTGTTTCTGGCGAAGGTGGGGTCTGTACAAGTCCGATGGGTTGCATCTGAACCAGAACGGGACCAACACCCTTGCAGGGAGGTTTGCAAGTGTTGTTGGGGAGGGTTTAAATGAATTTGGCAGGGGAATGGGATACAGAGTAGAGGTACAGTAGGGGGTGATGCACAGCCAAATATAGAAGAGAAACTAAGTCAGCCTGGAAGGCAGAGCAAATATAGACCTGTTAAGGCACAAGGGAATAACACAAGGCTGGATTGCATCTATTTTAACGCAATGAGTCTTACAAATAAGGCAGATGAATTGAGGGTGTTGATTAACACATGGGAATATGATATTGGTGCTATCGCTGAGGCATGGTTGAGGGAAGGGCAGGACTGGCAGCTCAATATTCCAGGGTATAGAATCTTCAGGCATGACGGGGTGCTTGGGGGGTTGGGCGGGGGGGGGGGGTGTAAAAGAGGTGGCATTGCACTTATGATCAAGGAGTTAATTACTGCAGTAAGGAGGGATGGTATCTTAGAAGGTTCCTCAAATGAGGCCATATGGGTAGAACTTAAAAACAAAAAAGGGGCAATCACTTTGCTAGGAGTGTACTATAGACCTCCAACCAGTCAGGGGTTGATGGAGGACCAGATATGTAGGCAAATCTCAGAGAAGTGTAAAAATAATAGCGTAATAATAGTAGGGGATTTCAACTTCCCCAATATTAACTGGGATAGTCTTAATGTGAAAGGCTCAGAGGGGGTGGAATTCTTAAAGTGCATCCAGGAGAGCTTTTTGAGCCAGCACATAGGAGAATCTTATAAGAGACAGGGCGGTACTGGACCTAATCTCAGGGAATGAAGCCGGGCAAGTAGTAGAAGTGTCAGTGGGAGAGCAGTTCGGGGATAGTGACCATAAGATTTAAGGTGGATGTGGAAAAGGACAAAGGTGGACTGGAAATAAAGGTCCTGAATTGGGGGAAGGCTGATTTCAACATGATAAGACAGGATCTGGCCAAAGTGGACTAGGAGCAGCACCTTGTAGGAAAGTCTACATCAGACCAGTGGGAGTCATTCAAAAAGGAAATAGTAAGAGTTCAGGGCCAACATGTTACCATAAAGGTGAAGGGTAGAACCAACAAGTTCAGGGAACTCTGGATGTCAAGGGATATAGAGGATCGGATAAGGAAAAAAAAAAGGAGGCTTGTGGCAGATACAGAGAACTGAAAACAGTGGTAGACCTAGAGGAGTATAGAAAGTGTAGGGCAGTACTTAAAAAAGTAATTAGGAGAGTGAAGAGGGGCATGAAAAAACACAGGTGGGCAAGATAAAAGAAAATCCCAAGGCATTTTATAAATATATTAAGGACAAGAGGATAATCAGGGAAAGAGTAGGGCCCATTAGGGACCAAAGTGGCAATCTGTGTGTGGAGCCGGAGGACGTGTGTGAGGTTTTGAATGATTACTTTTCATCTGTGTTCACTATGGAGAAGGATGATTTAGGTGTAGAAATAAGGGATGGGGACTGTGATATACTTGAACAAATTAGCATTGAAAGGGAGAAGGTATTAGTGGTTTTAGTGGGCTTAAAAGTGGATAAATCCCCAGGCCCAGATGAGATGTATCCCAGGCTGCTGTGTGAGGCAAGGGAGAAGATTGCAGGGGCTCTGACACTAATTTTCAAATCCTCTTTGGCCACAGGAAAGGTACCTGTGGACTGGAGGACAGCAAATGTGGTACCATTATTTAAGAAGGGTAATAGGGATAAACCAGGTAATTACAGGCCAGTGAGTCTAACATCCTTGATAGGGGAACTATTGGAAAAAATTATGAGGGACAGTATTAATCTCAATCGAGGATAGTCAGCATGGCTTTGACAGGAGGAGATCATATCTAGCAAATTTGATTGAAATTTTTGAGGAGGTGACTAGTTGTGTAGATGAGGGTAGTGCAGTTAATGTAGCCTACATGGGCTTCAGTAAGGCTTTGGACAAGTTCCCCCATGGGAGAATGGTCAAGGAGGTAAGAGCCCATGCGATCCAGGACAATTTGTCAAATTGGATCCAAAATTGGCTTAGTGGAAAGAGGCAGAAGGTGATGGTCGAAAGTTGTTTTTGCGATTGGAAACCTATGACGAGGGTGTACCGAAGGGATCGGTGCTGGGACCCTTGCTGTTTGTAGTGTACATTAATATTTAGACGTGAATATAGGAGGGATGATCAGTAAGTTCGCAAATGATACGAAAATTGGTGGTGCTGTAAACAATGAGGAGGAAAGCCTGAGATTACAGGATGATATAGATGGGCTGGTAAGATGGACAGAGCAGTGGCAAATGGAATTTAATCTTGACAAGTGTGAGGTGATGCATTTTGGGAGGACTAACATGGCAAGGGAATTCACAATGAATGGAAGGACCCTAGGAAGTGCAGATGATCAGAAGGACCTTGGTGTACATGCCCATAAATCCCTGAAGGCAGCAGCACAGGTAGATAAGGTGGTTAAGAAGGCACATGGGTTACTTGCCTTTATTAGCCAAAGCATAGAATATAAGAGCAGGGAGGTGATGATGGAGCTGTATAAAACGCTAGCTAGGCCACATCTGGAGTACTGTGTGCAGTTCTGGTCGCCATGCTATAGGAAGGATGTGATTGCGCTGGAGAGGGTGCAGAGGAGATTCACCAGGATGGCCTGGAGCATTTCAGCTATGAAGAGAGACTGGATAGGCTAGGGTTGTTTTCCTTAGAGCAGAGAAGGCTGAGGGGGGACCTGTTAGATGTATACAAAATTATGAGGGGCATCGATAGGGTAGATAGGAAGAAACTTTTCCCTTTAGCAGAGATGTCAATAACCAGGGGGTATAGATTTAAGGTAAGGGGCAGGAGGTTTAGAGGGGATTTGAGGAAATATTGTTTCACTCAGAGGGTGGTTGGAATCTAGAACACACTGAGGGTGTGGTAGAGGCAGGAACCCTCACAACATTTAAGAAGTATTTAGATGAGCACTTAAAACACCATAGCATCCAGGGCTACAGGCCAAGTGCTGGAAAATGGGATTAGAATAGGTAGGTGCTTGATGGTTGGCATGGACACAATGGGCTGAAGGGCCTGTTTCTGTGCTGTATAACTGTATGACTCTGTGACTCTTAAGAAGGCAGCTCACCACTAGCTTCTCAAGGGCAATTATTTCTGGGCAATGAATGTTGGCCCACATCCCATGAATGGATAAAAGTTTCAAGTCTCATTCCAGGACTTGCTGGCCACGGAAGGAGTGTTCAGAACATGGCCAAGTAGGTTGATAATCAATCTACTAATTCTTCCAATACACATATGGTAGGTGGTAAGAGCTGGAGAGATTCCTGTCAACTGTTAAGGCCAGCATGCTTTACCACCATGTCAGATATGGCAGAAATCCCTCATGAAAAAGAAGCATTGGGGGTGCCCGGGTTGGGGGGATACGGGTGCGGTGGCTACATCCTACACAGCTGAAGAAGAAGTGACTGTAAACAGCAACAGATCAGGAGCCAGCAAGAGCTATTTCTGAACAAGCACATAGATAAACCAAGGTGAGTTTGAAGACAGGCAGAAGGTGAAAACAAACCTAAGTATATATAGGTATGTGGACCTGTACATGTATAGTCATTCAAAGTAACTAAAGCTGTAATAAAGAGTAAATAGTTTTTTTCTGTTTGATGAAGGAGTGTATGCTGCATAACATTTGACGATAGAAATTTGTCACAAATCTTACTGAAAAAGTAAGGCCTTTTCTGGGCAGTGGAAGTATTTACTTGAAGCTCACTTTTGCTATATAAATTCAACAATTATAAATGAAGCAACTTTAGGAGCTGGAGGTTTGCTAAAACTATTTGGAGACAGTAAATTTTCACTGCTCTTTACTGTAATTGTTCTGAACACTACTCATCAATACTTACATACACAGTAAAATTTTGAGTTCCGTATTTCACGTTTTACTTCTGCCCATTCAACCAGTTTCATTAACATTGTTAGAAGACAAATATGATTCAACATATTTCTTTCCGCTTACTTCCCTTCTGTCCTCCTCCCCAAATACATTTCTGCAGAAGGCAGTAGCTCATTCAAATGTCACTCATGTGAATCAATATGGTGATATTGGGTAGTGGCTGAAATGTGAGCGGGTGAATGCTAATGCAGAATGGGTACTGTTATCTAACATCCACCCATACGCACTTTCTGCAGAAAGTTCCAGCAGCGATCACTAGAGAGCAACCGGGAATGAGGATCTTCATTGAATTTTTTTTTGCTGCTAGTCCACCCCTAATCTCTCCCAACCCTGGATTGTCAAATGCAGCTTTAACACTCCTTCCTCCAGCCTAGCTGGCTGAGGTCAAGTCATTACCCAAGGATTTAACTTGGGTCCTTCATATTCTATATGGCTCCAAGCCACTCCAGGTGGTGAATGCATCCACTTAGTTAATGCAGCATCCAGATACATTGCATTTTAATCGTTCAGAATGCTACAATTTATACATTGTCCCTATAAATGCGTATTGTTAATTTAATAAAAGGTGTAAGGAGAAGTGTTAATGGAAATTGTGGTGTCAAATGATTCTTAGCTTTTGTACATATATGCTGGTTTCTTGTATTACATCAAATATAGCAAAAGGATTTAAACAGGAATTCAATCATTTAAGTAATGTGTATAGTGTGCAGGAACTACATTAAATCAGCCTTAAAGGATTGGGCTCAATCTAATCTCATTAAGGGAACAGAGCTAGTACAGAATTCATTTTAAGAACCGTCACCTGACCACTTCACCACACAGAATACACAGATGTTAAGAAGGGTTTGCCTATGCCAAGGCTGGAGGACTGAAAATCATTCTGCACAAGAAACATTAGGCACTGTTACTGATAGATAAGCGTGAGTTTTGAATATGTGCCACTGATCTTGGCGTGGAATTGTCAGTATTCCTTATGTTAATATGCCAATGCTTAATGTAAAATGCCAAATTTAGGCTCAGGGGAAAACATTGGCTAGAAATGTGTTCCTTTTAGAGGATTGTTTGCATATATCTGAAATTCAGAGTTTGCCCCCTAGTCATGACAATCTTATCTATTTTATTTTGATCTGAAAAACTTGACTAATATATAACACTGGAAAATTGCCCAGGCATGTCCTGTAGACAAAAAGCGGGACAATTCCAACCCAACCAATTACTGCACCAACAGTCTACTCTCCGTCATCAGTAAAGCGATGGAGGGAGTCATCAACAATGCTATCAAGTGGCACTTGCTTAGCAAGAACCTACTCACTGACACTCAGTTTGGTTTCCACCAGGGCCAGTCAGACCCTGACTTCATTACTGCCTTGGTTGAAACATGGACAAAAGAGATGAACTCTAGAAGTGAGGTGAGAGTGACTGCCCTTGACGTCAAGGCAGCATTTGACAGAGCATAGCATCAAGGAGCCCTAGCAAATCTGGAGTCAATGGGAATCAAGGGGAAAACTCTCCACTGGTTGGAGTCATACCTAGCACAAAGGAAGATAGTTGTGGTTGTTGGAGGTCAATCATCTCAGTTCCAAGACATCACTGTAGGAGTTCCTCAGGGTAGCATCCTAGGCCCAAACATCTTCAGCTGCTTCATCAATGACCTCTCTTCTATCAGGTTAGAAGTGGGGATGTTCGCTGATGATCGCACAATGTTCAGCACAATTCGTGACTCTTCAGAAACTGAAGCAATCCATGTTCAAACGCAGCAAGGCCTGGACAATATCCAGGCTTGGGCTGACAAGTGGCAAGTAACATTTGTGCCACACAAGTGTCAGGCAATGAGGACCACCAACAAGGGAGAATCTAGCCATTACCCCTTGATGTTCAATGGCATTACCATCACTGAATCTCCCACTATCAACATCCTGGCATTTCCTGTTGACCAGAAACTGAACTGAACTAACCATATAAATACTGTGGCTACAAAAGCAGGTCAGAGGGTAGGAATGCTGTGACAAGTAACTCACGTCCTGACTCCCCAAAGCCTGTCCACCAACTACAAGGCACAAGTCAGGAGTGTCACAAGTCAGGAATGTGATAGAATACTTTCCACTTGCCTAGATGAGTGCAGCTCCCACAATACTCAAGAAGCTTGACACCATCCAGAACAAAGCAACCTGCTTGATTGGCACCCCATCCACAAACATTCACTCCCGCCACCACTGATGCTCAGTGGCAGCAGTGTGCACCATCTACAAGATGCACTGCAGAAACTCGCCAAGCCTCCTTAGGCAACACCTTCCAAACCCACGACCACTACCATCTAAGAGGACAAGGGCAACAGACACATGGAAGCTCCCCTCTAAATAATTCACCATCCTGCCTTGGGAATATATCACTGTTCTTTCACTGCTGCTGGGTCAAAATCCTGGAACTCCCTCCCTAAAAGCACGGTGGGTGTACCTACACCATGTGGACTGCAGCAGTTCAAGAAGGCAGCTCACCACCACCTCCTCAAGGGCAACTAGGGATGGATAATAAATTCTGGCCTAGCCAGTGATGCCCAAATGCCATGAATGAATTTTTAAAAATTGCATCTAGAAGACACATGGGAAGTCAATTCTAACTTGTTAGGACCTTAAAAACGTTATCAACTTATGAACTGATTCTGTTATCATCATTGTGGGTCTTAGAAGCGTTGTTCATGATCTGGATTTCCAGACAACGCTGAAGGCTAGGCTTTTGGTAAACCTTACCTTTTATTGAACATTATACTAACCATGGTCAGCATGAAGCTTTACATAGAACTATCTCTCTCCAAGCTCTGTTGTGATGTGATCTTGCACTACTGATTATGTAGACTATATATTTACATATTTAGCATTAACCCTTTATACTACACAACAACTGTTGTTCCAAGATAAATCAAGCACTACTTTTGAAACAAAGCACTACTTTTTCAATAGATTTACCTCTGTTACCACTGCTGCTCAGTTCACAGGCAGTGATGCATAACATTCATTGTGGAATGATGGTTCACCATTGTTAATAAAGTCCTGTGACATACTTTTTTGCAATAATTCTTTGTTAATTTTTCCTGTTGAGAATGCTCAGTTTTTTGTTCTCACCTGTTGTTTCACTTTAAACCTCACCTGTGCTCCCTTATTTTTACTGCAGATCTGGAAACATTCCATGGACACAGTTAGAGCTTCCCCGACAAGCGTAATTTCTCTGGTGGCCATCATCTGAATTCCTGAGCCATTGGCTGCTCACTGCCAAAGTATCTTCCTAGAGCTGGTGGTCAGGGGGGTGGGTTTGGTGTATGTAGCACCATCCACGGTCTCAGAAACATCTGCTTTGGAATCCTTCAGATCCACAGGCATCCTGTCTGACAGGTCACTGGAGAAAAATTGTGCAGCAAATTACCACAATCTTCGCTACTTTACTAGGCGAATATTGTAAATCACTTCTGACATATACAGGTGCCGGAAGCATGATGCAGAGGGAGCTGGGTGTTCTAGTGCATGAATTGCAGAAGGTTAGTATGCAGGTACAGCAGTAATTAGGAAAACTAATAGAATGTTATTGTTTATTGTGCGGGAATTGAATGCAAGAATAGGGAGGTTATGCTTCAGTTATACAGGACATTGATAAGACCACGTCTGGAGTATTGTGTATACTTTTGGTCTCTTAATTTAAGGAAGGATTTAAATGCATTGGAAGCAGTTCAGAGAAGGTTTACCAGACTAATACCTGGAATGGTTGAGTTTTCTTATGAGGAAAGGCTGCACAGGCTGGGCTTTTGTCTGCTGGGGTTTAGAAGAATAAGAGTGGCTTGATTGAAATATATAAGATCCTGAGGGGCCTTGGCAGGGTGGATGTGGAAAGGATGTTTCCTCATGTAGGAGAATCTAGAGCTAGGGGGTCACAGTTTAAAAATAAGGGGTCACCCATTTATGATAGAAATGAGGAGAAATTGTTTTTCTCAGAGGACCGTGAGTCTTTGGAACTCTTCCTCAAAAGGCAGTGGAGGCAGAATCTCGGAATATTTTTAAGGCAGAGCTAGATATATTCTTGATAAGCAAGGAGGGGGGCAAAACATTGGGGGTAGGCAGGAATGTGGAGTTGAGATTAAAATCAAATCAGCCATGATCTTATTGAATAGTAGAGTAGACTCAAAAGGCTGAGTGGCTTACTCCTGCTCCTAATTTGTACATTCGTATGTATGCTCGTATGTTTGTATGATTTGAGCAACCTGATGGTCCTCCCTAGGACTTGCCACATGGATACTTGTACATGATTTTACCTTTCCCTCTGCTATGTGTTGGTGATGTGGAAGGCTCGCATCAGCCAGGTCATTGAGTACATCTTGTTCCCAAAATCCATTCACCTCCTTATCCCTCCCCCTTGACCAAATCATGAAAGTTGGAGCAATGAAGAATGAAGGTATCATGTGCACTTCTTCAATTAACATGTAGAAAGTCTGCAATACCCAACTGCACAATCATAATATTCAGTGAATGGCAATGTTTTCTATTAATGAATGTGACAGGTTCCACAGGCGCTGCCTTCAGCAGAGCGTGTCTCCCATTGATGGCCCCCTGCACTTGGAAGATGTCAGCAATCTTATGGAAGCTGATTGGTCTCTCTGTTTTAAGTGTGAGGACTATGGGCTAGATTTTACGGCCCCTTAGGTTGGGGTGGGGGGGGGGGGGGGGGTGCCTGTAAAATTGGGCGACATGCCATGAACACTGTGCCACTCCCTATCCCCCACCCCAACCCCAGCCACAATTTTACCGGTGGTGGGGGAGGTATTGGGAGGTTTGTTTGCCACTTAAGGGCCTCATCCAGCCGAAGTTGAGATTTAACCAGTAATGGGAGAGGCCTGTGCCAAGGGTCCAGCCTGGCAGCTTTCACTGTGTGGGCTGGTGGCAGCCAAGTTGGGTGTTGCCTCCCTAACGGGCTCACTGGGACCATTTGAGGCCCACCACCAAGGTCTTCCACCCTCTGCAATTCCCCTCCCCCCCCACTCTGTCCAACCCAGCCCGCTATCACTCTCGCTCACCTCACTGAGGCCTAATAGCCTGCTCCTCTGAAACAGCCCTCCCACTTACCTTTAACTCCATCTCCATGGCTCTCGTCATTGAGAATTGGATTCATTCTCAGACGTGGCCACTATTCCTGGTGGTGCCACTGGAACCAAACAGCAACCAGCCATTTCATTGACTGGCAACTCTTGGAGCTGGGACTTGCTCCCCAGATGGGGCCAGAAGTCTCAACATAAACTAACTAATGATCTGACAGTCGTTAAATTGGTGCAGGGCAAGCTGGTAAAATGGGGTTGGGCACACCCCTGATTTTTTCATTGGGGCTGGGGTATGAGGACCCCAGGTGATGGTAAAATCCAGTTCCTTGTCACTCGTGAAGATGTCATTGCATCCTGGGTAATGTTAAAAAATCTATGGACTCTGCTACAACAACTGCTTTTGGCAGAGATTTCCATATTTTAAGCATCTACTGTGTAAAAAAACATTTCCCATTCTATTTAACTATTTTTGTTATAACGGCTTCTTGTTATCACCTTACTGACATATTGAAATAATCTATCACAACTATCTTTACCATAACCACTAATAATCTTTAAGATCCATTATCAAATCAATTATCAAAAAATCTTAGCCTCTAAAGTATTTTTATTACTGTGCCCCACTCTTGGCAACACCCTATTCAATCTACATTGTACTTTTGCTTTTCTATCCATCCTATAATGCAGTGCCCAAAACTGTACACAGTGCTTTTACTACACCCTAAGAGTTTGTATAAGACCACCAATGATATTTTGTACCTCCAGGTTCAAAAGCAAAGATCCTCTTTTTCCTGCTCCCCAACAACCCCCATCCCCGACCCACATCAATCAAGCAACACATTGAGCTTCAAAATATCATCCTTGTTTTCAATTCCCTCTATGGCATCACTCTTCCCTAACTCTGTAATCTCCTTCAACCATTTGTGCTCAACTAATTTTCACCTCTTTAGCATCCCTGAGTTCAGTTGCTCCTTGGTGGCTGTGTCTACAGCTGCCTAGACCCTAAGCTTTAGAATCTCTTCCCCAAACCTCTCTAACTCTCTACCCTTCTTTCTACCAAAAGGTACTCCTTAAAATCTACATTTTTGACCAGTTTTTGGCCATCTGCCCTACTATAGCCTTATTGCCTCAATGTCTAATTTTGCTTCATATTGCCTTTGCAAAGTGCCTTGGGATGTTTTATTATCTTAAATGTGCTATATAAATTTAAGTTCTTGTTAGTTACAACCTGAACCTGCTCCGGCTACAGAAATTTCAGGGCCTTATTTCTTATATAAAAAAAACTTTAAAATGTTGGAGTTACTTTCACATTCAATTCTTGGGCAGTAAACTCTTATAGAACCCATGCAATTTGCATTTGGAAGATGAAAAAAATGGACTGACCTCTCCAAAACTGCATCAACAGCAATCCTAAATTGAATTCAGACCAAAATCTGGTTGAATGAGTGGGGAATGACTGAACTGATTCATAATGGCAATTTGCCAAAAGCAGTACACATACTAAAGTTCAGAAAGAAGAAGTGGGGAGCTGGTGGCATAGTGATGTTGCTGCACTAGTAATCTAGCAACCAAGGCTAATGCTCTGGGGACGTGGGTTCAAATCCCACCAGTTAATAAATCTAGAATATAAAACTAGTCTCAGTAGTAATAACCATAAAAATATCATTGATTGTTGTAAGAACCCATCTGGTTCACTAGTGTCCTTTAGCAAAGGAAATTTGCCATCCTTGCCTGATTTGGTCTACATGTGACTCCAGACCCACAGCAATGTGGTTGACTTTTAACTGCCCTCTGAAATGACCTAGCAAGGGCAATTTGGAATGGGCAACAAATGCTGACCTTGCCAGTGACATCCACATCCCATTAAAGAATACAATTTTTTAAAAAAGTTGCATTTATATAGTGCTTTTCACAAGCACTGGATGTCTCAAAGCGCTTTACAGCGCTGTGTAGCTAGTGTTGCAATGTAGGAAATGTGGCACCCAATTTTTGCACAACTTCCACAACTGCAATGTGATAATGACCAGATAATCTGTTTTTTATGGTGTTGATTGAGGGATAAATATTGGCTGGGACTCCAGGGATAATTCCCCTGGTGTTCTTCAAAATTGTGCCATGGGATCTTCTACATCCACCTGAGCAGCAGATGGGGCCTTGTTTTAACAGTTCGTTTGAAAGTTAACACCTCTAGCCAGGGCCAGGGAGAGAAATCATGGGCCCTAGTACTTGTCCTGTTTCCAGACCCCTTATTGCCACCTCCCCCCACTTTAACCTTCCCACTCCATCATGCATGATATTTTTCCCCTTTCAATATTCACCAATCAATTCACCAAACAATCACAGAAAGGTCCCAGTAAAATGATAATGCCCATTATTGACATCTGAGACAGAATCTTCGGCTTGGCGAGCGGGGCTGTGCGGCCGCCGAACTGTCAAACGCCTATTAAGGCCATTTAAAAGCCAATAAAGCAATTAGCTGAGCTGCCCATCCAACCTTAAGGTAGGCGGGCAGGCAAAGAGTCCAGGCAGCTTTTGCATTTTTCGTGGAACCTCAACCACAGACGGGATGAGGTTCCATGAACGTTTTTAAAGTGTTTGAAAAATTTTTAATAAAATTAATGGACATGCCCTAGCTCATGTAACAGTTCAGATGAAGGGGCATGTCCTTAAATTTTTTTTTATCTTTAATCAATGTTTTATAAGTGAAAGTAATCTCCCTGAGGCACCTCTGTGTCACACTGGGTGGACCTTAATTGGCCCGTCCACGTAAAATGGCAGCACCGAGCCAAACAGGGACACTGATCAGCTGCATGCCCGCCCATGCCGCCCCCACACAATACCCCCAACGGGGAGAAAATTCTCCTCCTGGTTACAAACATTGTCCAATATATATGCAGCATGGGTAATTAAATAATTAAATGTAATTATTTCATACAAGGGGTGTAATTGTATTCTATTTTATCAGTAATTTCACAGGGTAGAAAGATCAAAGGACTCCTGAGCACAAAGTGGAATAATTAAACAACATAGGTCTTCACTGTCAGTGAGAAGTGCTGGAGCCCTCAGGTGTCTCTGTGCAACACAACTTTTAAGAGGCCAAAGGACAAAGACTGAATGGTTCACAGGGTCATGTGTTTTCTTGATTTTCAAGTCTGAAGACTCTGCTGATTGCTGCTTCTCGCTACAATATATTTTTAATACCTGCTATGCAACACAACTGATATTTCAATACCTCAAAAAATTAATAAAATGCACCAAGGTAGAGTGAGATAATAGGTAAGTAGACAAAAGGACAAGATTGAAATCGATGGAAAAGCCTCCTGGAAGTTTAAGTGTAGTGCAAAACAGGTTACTGATTCAATATGAGAACATTATGCGCTTCTATCATGGCAATCTCAGCCCGCAAATCCTGCTCACAGTAAACTTTCATTAGCAACAAAATAAACAGAACTCCAGCCATGATTCCACCCTCTATTCACAAGATAATTATGGATGACAAAGGCCACCTAGCCCAGCTCATCTCCTCCATCCAGAATGACATACAAACTAATGTATTAGGAGCAAGAGTAAGCCATTCGGTTCCTTGAGCCTGCTCCACCATTTGATTACATTGCCTACATTATACCAGTGACTACAATTCAAAAGTACTTAATTGGCTATAAAATAATTTGGAACATTGTGAAAGGTGCTGTATAATTGTAAGTGTTGCCTTTCTTTCATTATACTTGCATGTAATAGGCAGAATGACTGTAAAAATTGTGAAATTGGGGGCCCAAAGCTGATTCTCTAAAGATAATTAATCACAGAGCAATCAACTGATAGTAGGAAAGTAGCTACAAAGAAATCACTACATTTACAAAACAATTCAACTCTGCAGCTAACCTCCCCAGCAATCCCCCTCTAAGCTCTCTCCAACCCCCACTTAAACCTCCCCCCCACCCTCCCCCTAACAGCCCCTCAACACCCCCTCAAACCCCCTCAAACCTCCATTCTAATCTCCCCCAACCCTCCCTACCCTCCCCTCAACCCGCACTCAAACCTCCCCCAACCTCCCCCAACCTCAACTCCAACCTCCCCCAACCTGCACTCAAACCTCCCTCCCAAACTTCCCCTCCAACCTTCCCTCAACGCCCCCTAACTCCTAATCCAACCCTCCCAACTCACACTTAAACCTCCCCTAAACCTCTGCTCCAATCTCCCCCCCCAATGCCCCCTAACCCCCACTCTGACATCTCCCCAACCCCCCTCTAATCTTCCACTAACTTCCCTCCCAACCCCTCTTCCAACCTCCCCCCACCCCTCCTCCAAACCCCCTTCTGCACAGACACAACTCACACACTGCATCCAATTGGTTCCAAAATTGCAGGGATTTCACTTACCATTTTTCAAGCAAGAGCTCTCTCATGACAGTTGCTGCGCTGCTGTTGACCTTTGGGAAGCATTGGTTTTCTAGCAGGCTTTTAAAACAAAAAATCGGACCTACGAAGCTGCCCGAAGGTCAGAAATAGCAGCACAGCAACTCAGTGAAATTCACACAGACACTGACAAGACTGGCTTTAAAAAGATTGGAACTCTCCGGTTCTGATTTTTTAAAGCTGGTCCGTGGCTGTTACTGCTCAGCCTGGACGATGAGAAACTCCATTTGAAACATGGAGCCTGGGCCCCCCTAGCCCTGGGCCCTAGTATTTGGCACCACCTACATCCCTCTCTCCAACAGTTCAGCGCTCTCTTGGCACTGCACAAGAGTGTTGGCCTTGATTTTTGGACTCAAGCCCTGGAGTGGAACTAGATCCCAGAACCTTGAGATTCAGAGGTGAGAGTGCTACCTGCCATCGATCACTAATTATTATAAGAAAGTTAAAAAGTCACATGGCAAAACTGGTCAGGGTGCAGACTGGGAAATAGGTGAGTGAAATGGGCTTCATGACTAACGATTTGGTCCCCTTCTAATTAATATTAAGTAACAAGCTTCCTAAGTGCTTAATATCAAATATTGGAAGCTCATATTATAGTGGTCCTCAGCAACTATACACTGTAGCATTTAAAGCAACTAGCTGGGTCTTAAAACCTGTAGCATTTATGGAAGTGAGTTTAGTTTTATTTTACAGTAAGGCTTTTAGAAACATAGAAGTAGAATAAAGCCCAAATATTTTGGATCCCAGTTTTGAAATGCCACTGGAGCAAGCTTACCTCAGCTGGTATTTGGAACATAGACACTGATCTGACTGAACACCTGATTGGAGGGAGCTACACATGCCAACTCTGAGCAACACCCATAGAACATGGGTACAAGTTAAAGACTTTACAAAGATATATCCAAGAACTGTGACATTCTCTTAACTGTGTATCACACATTGTAATCTTTCAAGCCTTTCACTCTTATCAGTCATTTTATATATAATCATTTAGCCTTCATTCACAACTTTTTTCAGGAATTGTATTCTATTTCTTTGCCAATGCAGCTGAATTATAGACGTCTGAATGATTTCATCTATCTTTGGATTATTCTTGTAGCTTTTCCTGACAACATGAACTTCTGCTTTCAATCTTTTTCTTTGCAACTAAGGTGATGCATTACCACTGAGAACTGATCCATATTGGCGAATGGTCATTTGATTAAAAATTGAAATGTTATTTTGAGGAAGTAGCACTCTGGTTACTTGGCATGGAAACTGTAGAAGGGGTGGTAGATTGAGAAGTTGGAGTTCCTCAACCTACCACAATGTACTGACTGGCACCATTCTCATCATTACTTAATCCTTAATCTACCTGTTACTTGCCGCCATCAATGTGTGTAGTCAAGCAGAAGAAGGTATGCTAAATTCTGATGAAAATAATTATGCATGTGATTCAACCATTGTAATATACCTTCTACCCTCTGTCTAGGAACAATTAGAGAAGAGGACATTACACTAAACCTGCCAAACACTCCAGCAGCCAGCATCACTCATTGCAACCCACAAAGCATCGTTTCAGATCCAACCACCCCAGGGATTTCTTCAGTAACAGCAACAAGGATGCATAAAATTACTCACAAAAGACAGGTTGAGCAGGAAAGGTGGTGTTGGAGGTAGGGAATGAGCAGGAACCCCCTGCAGGACCTGATGGAGCCCCTGTTCAGCCAATGTGGACTTCACACAGGGTGCTTTAAAAGAATAATTTCCAAGTATAGTAGCATGATAAAGGCATATGATAGCATCAGCCTAAAAAGGCCAAAAGGCACATAACTGATAATTCAGTGTACTTCAGCCCATTATCAAGCATATGACAGCTCCAGGAACAATCTCAGAAGCCTTGTCTTTTAATATCCACTTGCCTTCTCCTCTGGCTTCCAACTGCTTGTAGTTTGGTTTGATCTCACATAAGATTTAACAGACCTCTGGTGCCATCAGGTCTATTGTGATGTGGGTCAGTAGGAATGTTGAACCAGAGTCTACCTGTACAGTTCCGCATCTGGATTATCATTGTCAACCCTGCTCGTTGACTGCACAAGAAATTAAGCAGGATTATCCAGGGTCTTGCAGCTTTAGATGAAACTGATAGTTGGATATTAAGAAGATACAACTCCAGGAGATAGAGAGATAATTCTGTCCCTAAAGACAGGTAGCAGGCTGGCATCTCACTGGGGGAGCCAGCAGATGGGTGGCAAATTAGGTTATATTGCTCATCAATCATACAATTACAATAAAGGGAAGACCAGTGCTTCCTAATAGTAGGGCTATACGCACAACACACTTCTATGGAATAAATATTTGGGAGCACATAAATCCTTGGAGTCACAGAAATCATGGGGAAACAATGTAAATACTATTTAATGCTGTTTCCCAGATTTTCCATCAAATTGCATGGTGGACAGTTGGCAGAACCCTGTAAAAATTCACCCATTAGTTTTATATGCTAGCAGAGTCTGTCAGTGCCTCAATGTCCTTAATGTGTACAAGGGTATTAACGGTCCATAACAACATATGGTAGAATTTCCAATCGGCAAAGTTCACATATGAATACATTACACACTCACAATACATTCCTCTGTGTGCCATTATTCTGCAGGTGTTAACATGTTTATAGCACACACAGGAAGGTAGAACGAGCACATTGAGCATTCATGCATGACCTTTATTGACTGGAAATTCTTTCCTCATTACTACACATTTATTGAGAAATAATCTGCAGTTGACCGCTAATGGATGCAGTGTCATACTAGATTTTCAATTTTTGTTCATTACTATGTATGACCTTCTTGTAATAAGGATAATTACTGCATGGGCAGAAGATCTGTTTTGAGATCCATGCTAATACTGGAGTGTAATTAGCTAAAATACTGGGTCAAAGTGCTATACCTTTGATTTTTCTTTCCCTGTTCTGGAAACGTAGCTGACCGGTACTTGATACCTGCCTGCCATACTAGAACTGACATTGAGAACTGTCCATATAGGTTGTTTCCAATGCTTGTAAATAGTTAGAGTGTACTTTTCTGGAGTAAGACTCCACCCAGTTCCAGGCATTAAAAAAGTAAACTGTTTCATCACTGAGAGTGGTGTTAGAACCATCATTGAGTTGGCTTCAACATTACTTCTTGTCAATCAACAGAAAAATAAGTTTTGCCCTCCAGAAATTCAGTTGTGGTTCATATTCCAATGACTGAAAATTGCATGTCCTAAAGTAAACAAAATAAGTTCCACTCTGAACACTAAGAAAAAAAATGAAAAGAAAGATGTGCATTTATATAACATCCTTAATGTGCTCAGGCTGTCCCAAGAGCACTCCACAGTCAAGTGGTTTCTTAAGTGTGGTCACTGAAGTCTTAATTATGGTCTGAAAGTGAAGAAATGTTTTCTGATTGATCTCATTGAATGTTGTCAATTGCATCTTATGGGTGACTGAAACTCACCAGTGCTGGAACACGAATAAGTGCACATTTAGGCATTCAGTTTTGATTGATTATTTTTCTGTTTATTTCTGCTGGTAGCACAATGGCTCTTTTATCTGAAAGACTGGCATTTATACCAACTTGCTTTTCATGTCATTCTTTCTCACTGTCATGTTTTTTTGCTGGGGGTGGTCTTGGGCTGCCCTTGTCTCTGTTGAATCTGCTTCCTGCTTCCTTTTCAAGGTTCACCAATGATAGATTTTGGGTTTCAAAGTGACACAGCAATTGATTGTTTAATTATGGCACATTCTTTGCTTTCCAATCGCAGTATTCAACATCACTGGAATACTTCAGATCACTGACCTTATTCATCAAGAGGCCTTGGGCAAGGTGCTGGCCTCATGACAAAGAATGACTGCCAAGTCAGATTTGGCTGATTGCCTTTGTGCTGTGAATGATTGGGCCAAAACACACAGCTACAGGAAGGATACTGCTCACATCAAAGAATGAGGGTCATGTCTTGTTTGACTGCCAGCTGGGAGGACTTGAAGTAGATGACATATGACCAATAGCATCCCCACCTCTGTAGCTGAAGTCATAAACAAACGGAAGTTAGAGCTGACTAGCTGCTCGTCCACTAAGTAGCACCCTGTTAGGATAATTGCAAAGGAAAGGAGAGCTGTCAGGCGGGAGCACAGGGGGTTACTTGAAACTTCTGCAGACAATCAAGAGCAGCACTTGTGAAATCTGATGGATCACTAAGGATTTGGAACAGAATCAGTTAGTTATCCTTATCTGCAAAAGGGCTGTTACAATTTTGTGTCTTTATTCCAAACATTTTTGTCAGTTTTAGGCCTCAGCCTACAGCAGGCAAAGACACATCTAGATCATAGACAATGGGAATGAATCTGTGCTTGACCACTATCTTGATAACTTGTAGTGAATCACAACATTTTGGCTTCCTTGTCATGTCACCTGCTCTCATATGAAGGTGTTAGGATAAATACTTGACTACACCGTGACTTAGGCTATAAACCAACACACAGATTTATTAAACAATGAATGGATAAATGAATAGAAGCAATGACACATTGTAGATTTACTTTAGTTACAGATAGAAAAATAAACAGTCATCTCTGCTGCACCAAACTGTAATGTAAAGTGGATCAGGCACAAGGTTCCTGATTATTTACCTTTACATGGCGATTTCTTGCTTATTGTACATGGAGTCTCTCCAGCCTAGCTATGACTCCCTGAATACTTGAAATGGATTGTCCAATCTGAACAAGTCAGGCTGAGAAATACTTCTTTAAAAAAATGACTGCAACCAAGGCAAGTTAAATAGGAGTCTATTCAACTCAAAAAGACCTGTTAATGGAACAAACAAAAAACCTCCCTTAAATACCTGAGCAGACATAATGGCTGGAACTTTTTGCTACAGAATTGCAGCACATCTCGGGTGAGACAGGAATTCTGCCATCTGCAAGGACTTTCTCCTGAACAGCATTTGTATTCGTGGGGTATTTTCCATAATTAAAGTGGGCTCCTTGAACTCTATCAGATAATTCCTGATGGTGACAGATAATGTTCATGGTAGGCCCTGAAAACGACTTAAAGTTTAAATTCTACACTTGCCACTCATAGCAACACCCAAGGTGGAATTTAACGGGTGGCAGTGGCATAGCGGTATTGTCACTAGACTGGTATTCCAGAGACCCAGGGTAATTCTCTGGGGACCCAGGTTTGAATCCCATCATGGCAAATAGTGAAATTTAAGTTCAATGAAAATCTGGAATTAAACGTCTGATGATGACCACAAAATATTGCCAATAAAAACCCATCTGACTCACTAATGTCCATTAGGGAAGGAAATCTGCTGTCCTTACCTGGTCTGGCCTACATGTGACTCCAGACCCACAGCAATGTGGTTGTCTCTTAAGATGCCCTCTGAACAAGGGTAATTAGGGATGGACAATAAATGTTGGTCTAGCCACTGATGCCCACATCTCAGGAACAAATAAAAACTTTTTTTACAGCCCCTCACGCATTTTTCGGCCCCACCCCCGCCACAACTGGGCTGTGAAATTCCGTCCCCAAAGTAATTCCCAGAAGAAATTCTGCAAGTGGCGAAGATAAGTAGCAAGTCAATAGAATGGCTTTTCCTTTATTTTTCCATCAAAATTGGCTCATGTTGCACAGGAGAGTTGCTATTACTGGAACAGAACACCCTGCTCTGAAGAAAAGTCATATGGACTTGAAACTTTAACTCTGTTTTTTGTTTCTCTCCATAGATGCTGTTAGATTTGCTGAGTTTTTCCAGCATTTTCTGTTCTTGTTTCAGATTTCCAGCATTCGGAGTATTTTGCTTTTATCCTGTTTAATGTGTGTGTCCTGGCACTTTATATGTGACTAAACTTGTTTTCTTCTTAATTGAGTTATGTCACAGGCATACAATTACACAAAACTAAACCCAAATTTTCTGTTGAAGTTGCTTTCCATAAAATTAATAACCGATAAATAATTAGGAAAAAAGAGAGTTAATATTTCAGCTCTGTCTGATGATAGGTCACAGGCCTGAGATGTTAACTCTGTTTCTCTCTCCACAAATGCTGCCTGACCTGTTGAGCTTTTTCCAGAATTTTCTCTTTTTATTTCACTTTTCCAACATCTGTAGTATTTTCTTTTTGAAACAATTTATTAGCCTGTTTTGGTAATTGGTAAGCATTGCAACTTATTGTTAGGAAGTCTCTGGTCTTAAACACTAAGCATGGATTGTCAGCTGGGCCTTTTCTCCTGTCCGTGAACACGGCAAGGTCTAAAAATGGAGACAGAAACATTCGCTGACAGGAGGTTCTCCGACTAAGGTTGTATTTCAATATGAAGCCTGTGTACTTCATATTGGGTAAACAGGAACTGCTACCTGTATGGATTTCTCTGTAATTTTTTTCATAGGCTTTTAAATGTGATGATGTGCTTTTGCATGTTAGACATCTGCCTAACCAAAAAAAAAGCAGCGCTTTTAGCAAAATAGAACTGTATCCCAGCAAAAGCACAGAGCCTTCTGGAAACAAGGAACACTGGCAAAAAAACTTGAGTCACACAAGAAACGATAATCTGTGGAGTTATTCTGTGTGGCAGAATCATTTCAGCAGTGTCTGTGTAATATTTCACTGAATAGAAAATAGTTTGCATAAATAAATCTGTACTGGGCACTATTATGCTCAGCTCTATTTTGCTCTGTAAATTAATAACAGATGTTAAGCATTAAGTAAAAATTAGCAATTAATCTAATTTAAGGGACAGGTTAGATTAAATTAAATTCAAGTGATGATTGCGCATTACCTTTTGGAAAATTATTTTTGTGGGCCATTAAGTCCCATTTGAATTAGGGCATAATACTTGCCCTCTGTAGGAGAACTCTTTGGTTACGAATCAGTCATTTCTACTGCTGATGAAATCACTGTGATTTATAGAACGATTGGAGATCATTAGCAATGATTATACGGCAATCATGGTGCAGTTTAAGAAATATATGTGTAAGGGGCAGGGGACTTTGCTGTTGCTGCTGGAACCAGGGATCAGAAAATTGAAACTAATCTCCAAATGAGTTATATAGCAGAATATTCAGTGACCAAAATGGCTCTGTGTTGTAGCAGTTGTAGTTGTTGGTTAGTACCTTCACTTTTTCCTTACAAACATTCAAAAAGACCTGCCTTGGATTTTCAAAGGCAGAGAGTTCTGGCAGTACCATTTACTATATCCTAACATTAAAAAGTCAGAAAAAAACTAAATTTGTAAATTTGCCCAGAGGACCAATGTGCATTGCATGTTTAAAATATAGCTCTGCACCAGCCAGAGTTAAAAATTGCAGCCAGTGCAATCTCCAACTAGTGTAGTCTCTGCTCAAGGTAGACTCACACTTTCCTTTAGCACACTCAGGAGTCCGCTTGCCAACCTGATGCTTGAGCAAAAATGGCCACTTGTCATCGCTGCACATGTGAAGTTGTTTTGCGTTGACCTGAAGTGTAGCATAACTGCGCTCTAATAAAAGTATGAATTCAATCGTGAAAGAAATTATAGGATTGCGGCTACAAATAAAACTGCAAAATATATTGGAACATATTAAATAAGATTGCACTCCCACTGCACAAAGCACTGTTAATAATGAACACAGTTTGGCGGTCAGACTATTACAACTACAACCCCGATTCTTCATCCCACACTCACAGATTGTGAGGCTGTTGGGAGTACAGCCTCACTGAGTTTGCCCATTATGTATGGATCAAGAATTTTATGAACGACAGATGAGAACAGCCAAAATACTCCGGTAAATCGAATTGTCTCGGTCAGAATTCTGCTTGGACCATGTCAGCTGAAATCAGCTGTGCTACAGGCTTTGCTGTCAGGAGTACTTCTTTTAGATAAGTCGCTAAATTGAGACCCTGTCTAATCTCTCAGGTGGACATAAAAGATCCCATGGCATTGTTCCAGGAGAAATGAGGGCATTCTCCCAGTGTCCTGGCCAATATTTATTCATTAACCCATAACGTTAAATACCAGATGATCTCATTGCTGCATGTGGGGACTTGTATTTTATGGGGCTTGCAAAAGTGGGAAACATGTTGGACAGGGTGGCTACATTAGGCAGCAGCTGAAATTTTATTTTCCTGATGGCGGGTTCAAGTTTAGAGATGAACTCAGAGGGGTGCTTGTTGCAGACCAAGTTGTGACTATGATGAAGAGACTCCCTGGGCAGAATTTTACAATGGAGCCTCTTTTAGAACCCACCTGTATCTGCTGCATTGTCAGCTAACAGTGGGTTTTACCTCTGAAAAGCTTCCGCTGCCATGTGATTGCTTGTGTCTCCTGTGCACGCCACCAACACTTTAAACCAGCAAAAAGCAAGAGAGTGGAAGTGCTGCCCACTTCCTGTCCCACTGTCGGATTTTGTGCGCCACAGTTATAACTCCCCCCACTATGTGTGAATTGCTGCACTTCCCCACATTACCACATTTTAAAAGAACTTCATTGATAGTAAAGCACTGAAGGATGCTCAGAGATCATTAAAATTACTTTTTGAATTTAAGCTCTTTTACTATTTGGTTGACTACCCTAAATATAACTAATGTCAGAAATAATGTGGAGAAATTAACTCTTATTTGCATGCATTGAAAAAAAATCGAGGAAAAGAAATCACAATTGAAATTCTGTGCTCTGTTCTTTGTAATGTAATGTTGGCAGCTTGAATTCTACCCTCCTGTCTCAGGGTTGGTTCATATACTGTACTTGCAAGTGATCTGTAATGACCTGAAATAAATGTAAAACTTTCATATAAATATCCAGTGTCAACCTCCCAAAATAAGAAGAATCTATACACTGTATTGTACTGTAATATTTGTGAAATATTCACAAGTCATGATAAGGACAGCGAACTAAAATGCCTGAGAGGATAGCTATAACTATAAAATAATAAGTTGGTTACAAAATGTTAAGCTACAGAAGAGGTTAAGGAAGATAAAGGTGAGGACCCAGGTTGCAACCCTATAATGAAATGACCATAAAGAAATATAAGGGACAATCTTATGAATCTCTGGGTGGAAATGTCCCAGGTTTGCACCAACTGCGGTAATGGTCATGAAATAAGACTTTTTACCCGCCGGCTGCAATGGCGGTTTTCACGCCATGTTGTCCCCTTCCCACCTCATAAATTATGCAGTCACTGGAAACATGGCGGATTGCTAGTGGGCGGCCTCCGATTGGCCTGCCACGCTGCTTCCTCACGTTGGGTGCCATATTTAAAATGCAGCCGTGTGCACACTTCTCAATGCTTGCAGCTCAGCACTGCTCTGTTCAATACATGGCCCCAAAAGCCAGGAAGATTGCAGCCCCCTGATTCAATGACGCATCCCTGGGATGCCTTCTGGACACCATGGAGTCCCACTGCGATGTCTGCTACCCCCGCTCTGGCCACAGGATGCCCATCAGTCTCCCCATTCTGGGTTGGGAGGTGGTGGCAGAGGTGGCCAGTGCCAATGCTGCACAGAAGAGCTTGGCCATCCAATGCAGAAAATGGATGAATGATCTCATCCGTGCTGCCAGGGTAAGTCAACCATCTCATCAATGTCAACTCACCCACTCACAAGCCCATCACACATTTACTGGCATCTCACTCACTGCCAGCTCAAGGGATATCTTCACTCACACTCTCACACACCCTTAGATCTCTATCTGGCCTCATCTCCTCAGGCGGAGACTACCTCCTCACCCTGTCCATGGCTCCATTCAGCACACATGTACTCCTGACATCCTTCTCATTTGGTCTGGCATGGCCTTGCCCACATTCTCTTCATCTGTCTTTGTGCAGGACAAATCCTCTCTGGCCACAGGAGAGGTGCCAGAGGACTGGAGGACAGTGAATGTGGTACCTTTATTCAAGAAGGGTAGTAGGGATAAACCAGGTAATCACAGACCAATGAGTCTAACATCAGTGGTCAGGAATATATTCAAAAAAAATTCTGAGGGACAGGTTTAATCTCCACTTGGAGAGGCAGGGATTAATCATGGATTGTCAGCATGGCTTTGTCAGGGGCAGATCATGTCTAACAAACTTGATTGAATTTTTCGAGGAGGTGACTAGTTGTGTAGATGTGGGTAGTGTAGTTGATGTTGTCTACATGGATCCAGTAAGGCTTTTGACAAAGTCCTGCATGGGAGAACAGTAAAGAAGGTAAGAGCCAATGGTATCCAGGGCAATTTGGCAAATGGGATTCAAAATTGGCTTAGTGGCAGGAGGTGGAGGATGATGGTCGAAAGTCGTTTTGCGATTGGAAACCTGTGACGAGGGGTGTACCACAGGGATCGGTGCTGGGACCCTTGCTGTTTGAACTGTACGTTAATGATTTAGATGTGAATTTAGAAGGTATGATTAGTAAGTTCACAGATGACACAAAAATTGGTGGTGTCGTAAATAGTAAGGAGGAAAGCCTTAGATTACAGGATGGTATAGATGGGCTGGTAAGATGGACAGAGCATGGCAAGTGGAATTTAATCTTGAGAAGTGTGAGGTGATGCATTTTGGGAGGACTAACATGGCAAGGGAATTCACAATGAATGGAAGGACCCTAGGAAGCACAGAGGATCAGAGGGACCTTGGTGTACATGTCCATAGATCCATGAAGGCAGCAGCACAAGTAGATAAGGTGGTTAAGAAGGCATATGGGATACTTGCCTTTCTTAGCCGAAGCATAGAATATAAGAGCAGGGAGGTTATGTTGGAGCTGTATAAAATGCTAGCTAGGCCACATCTGGAGTACTGTGCGCAGTTCTGGTTGTCACACTATAGGAAGGATGTGATTGCACTGGAGAGGGTGCAGAGGAGATTCACCAGAATGGGCTGGAGCATTTCAGCTATGAAGAGAGACTGGATAGGCTGGGGTTAATTTCCTTAGAGCAGAGAAGGCTGAGGGGGGACCTGTTAGAGGTATACAAAATTATGAGGGGCATCGATAGGGTAGATAGGAAGAAACTTTTCCCCTTAGCAGAGGTGTCAATAATCAGGTGGCATAGATTAAAGGTAAGGGGCAGGAAGTTTAGAGGGGATCTGAGGAAAAATGTTTTCACCCAGAGAGTGATTAAAATCTGGAACACGCTGCCTGAGGGGGTGGTAGAGGCAGGAACCCTCACAACATCCAAGAAATATTTGGATGAGCACTTGAAATGCGGTAGCATACAGGGTTAAGGACCAAGTGCTGGAAAATGGGATTAGAATAAGTAGGTGCTTGATGGTCGGCACGGACAGGATGGGCTGAAGGGCCTGTTTCTGTTCTTTATAACTCAACGACTCTATGACAAGATTATGTGCAATCGCTGGAAGAGGCTCCAGACTGGGGGTGGAGTGCCAGGCATCGAGGTCCTCACACGGTTCGAGAGTTGCGCGTTGGAGCTGGCCGGAGAGGATGTTGACCATTCTGCAGTGACAGTGAGGTTGGCGGCGAACATGAATGTGAGCATCCTGCACCACATGTTCCCTCTGCCAATGCTGCTCTGAGTCCACGCAGCTGCCAAGCACTAATAATTTCAACTTTCTCTCCTAGGCACATCTGACAATTTGCCCTCAGGCAACCTTGACTCCAACCCCAGCACCGAGAGCACCTCCGATGAAGACCCTGCAGGCAGCACCATTGAAGACCCATCACGGCGCTCAACCACACCCTCCAGTAGCGCAACAACACACACCTCAGTGGGACCTAGATGTAGACTAACCTCAGGATCACAACCTGGTGAGCACACCACACAATCTGTTCCATGGCAGGCGGATGCAGAGACATGCTTAGTCACCGGCACTTGGAGGACTGCTGAATGCAGTGCCATCCCTAGGGAACGGTGAATCGGGGTGATCGCCCCAGGCCCCGTACTTTGGGGGAGCCCCGTGCTTCAACATCATGGTGTCAGGCGTAATACAGCTTGTAGTACACACCAGCTGATTCACTGTCTCTCACACTCTGAGCTCAAAATGAGCCTTTACTGCTGAATATGAGTGAATAAACGAAGCAGGTATACCCTCTACTAAACTCATAAAGGGGTAGAAGAGAAAGCAGATTAAAACCATATGAACTGGGTTAAATCCCTGCCAGAGCAACGAGCCGGGCGATCGGAAGAGCGGTGCGGGCTCAGCACCGTCCTTCACCCTTGGAGATGGCCGTGCTGACCTCGGCTGCAGCAGCTTTTAATCCAGCTCCCATACATGGCAGAGGGGCAAAGTGAACTACCATGAACGAGTTAACATCTTTAGAGCCAGCACATAGTGCATCGCGTCCGACCTACGGGGTAAGTCACTCACTTGCTGTGTCTATTTTCGGTCCTCTGCTTCTTTTTTTATTTTTCTTCCGGTAGGCATTTGCAACTAACATTTGCTTAATGCTGGAAGATGGACAGTCATTTTTAAAAAAGAAAGTCGAATCATTTATTGCATTGTGTTTGTAACTTAAGAAAAAATGTTGAACTCGCTGAATGTCCTCACTCCAACGTTTAGGCTGGAATGTTAAAGGCCACCCACCCCGCCATGCCTGAAGTGCGGTTACTCTACGGCATGGCCGGTGAGCTATTGAAATCTCCATCCACATCGGATCCCACTGGTGTGAGGGGCTGGAAAATTCCGGTCTTAAAGTTCTCTCCAGTTGGGGGGGTGGGGTGCATTAGTAAAAATGTTAGAACGGAATCCCTTAGAGATCATGGATTTCTCCTTAACGAAAGGAGAGCTAACAAGTATGTTCAGCCTTGGGAGCAAGGTGTAGTGATCACAGTCGATAGTGCAGTACCTGCTTGTAACCGAGTGCTCAGCAGCTGGGACGCGGCTGGTGCTCCTTTTCACACACATGATCAGGGGCCCAGCCATCAGACAAAACTTGTCTAAAAATGTTACCAGGGGCCCAAACAGTGTGATTTGCCCAGGTCCCTGACTGGAGGCAAGGAATCTGTTGAGTCCGAGACAGATGAGGAGCCTCTGGACTTGGCCCTCAATCAGTTGGTGGAGCTGCAAAGACAGTCACAGGAACATCAGTTTGGTGCACTCGCAGAATCACAGATTTGTTACGGTGTAGAAGGAGGCCGTTCAGCCCATCATGTCTGCACCATCTGTCTGCCTTCAGTCTGAGGTGATAGCGCGGTATGCTGATGCATCGAGGTCAACACTGGCAGGATGATGGCTGCCGTGGAGACATTGGTCCGGGACATTGGTCCTGCACTGCTGCCCGGGCTGAATTCCATCGCTGATGCCATAATTGGCCTCCAACAGTGTCAATGAAAGAAGGATGGGAGGCAGATCAGTCTCACTCCACCTTCCCCTTCTCTTCAGGGAGTCAGCCATGGGGCCTCGGGAGCCCATAAGGAGAAGGACCAATAGATCGATACACCAGGGCCATCCATGCAGGTGACTCCGGGAATGTCTGGCTGATCCACATACCCTCTTCTTGTGACCCCCACAGCTCCAGCTCCACAGGCTGAGGAAGGTGCCACTGCCACACATGTTGGACATTCAATGTATTCAACTTTTAAAAAAATATTACAAACACAATGCGTCTGCCTTGTCCGGTCAGTGTGATGGCCTCCTTACCGGAAACCTTGCCATCAAGGACCTCATCACTGTCACCCCCCTTCGACATCCTCCTCATTGCAGTAGACGTGCAGCTCTTCCATTTCCCCCTCAGCCTGCTCCTCCCCCTGTTTCAGCGCCAAGTTGTGGAATGTGCAGCAAATGACGATGATGCGTGAGACCCTCGGTGGACTGTATTTCAGTGCTCCACCAGACCTGCCAAGGCACCAGAACCTCATTTTCAAAATGCCTATTGTTTGCTCCACCAAAGCCTGGGTCGTAGCATGAACCTCAGTATACCATCTCTCTGCTGCAATCTGAGGCAGTTGCATGGGTGTCATCAGCCACATCTGCTGTGGATAGCCCTTGACCCTGAGGAGTCAACCCTGTAGCCTCTGTGGTTCCTGGAAGATGTCAGGGATCTGAGACCTGCTGAGGATGTAGGTGTCGTGGACACTCCCTGGGAATCGTTCACAGACCTATAGGTTGTGTTTGTGGTGGTCACTGAGCGGAAGCCTTTGCAGTTGACGTAGTTGACTGTTGCCACAGAGATCTAAGCGCCACATGAGTGCAGTCGATGATGCCCTGCACCTGTGGAAAACCAGAGATCTGCACCAATCCCAGCGCTCTTGCTTCCTGGCTTGCCTGATCCCAGTCAAAATGCACAAAGTTCTATGCTTTTGCAAAGATGTTGTCCATGGCCTCTTAGATACACTTGTGTGTGGAGGCTTGCGAGATCCTGCAAAGGTCACCTGTGAAGACCAGGAAGGAGCCGCTGGTGTTAAAATTAAGCGCTGCAGTCACTTTCACGGCCACTGGCAGTAGATGAACTCCATGTCCCCTTGGCGCCAAATCCTGCAGTAGCTGGCAGATGTAGCCGACCTGTTCCCTAGACATGATCAGCCTTCGGTGACACTGATTCTCAGTCATCTGCAGCAGTGACACCCTGGGTCTAGCGAAGCACCTAAGAATGACAGTTCTCTGTGGATCTTCAGCTGTGTGCGCAGCAGGCCCTGCCACCCCTTCATTTTGCAGGAGGTGCTCCTCCCTTTGCCGAGCCAGGTGCCTCTGTCACACTCTTCCTCTTCTGGTCTCTGTAAGCCATGAGGCATGCGGCTAAATCACCAGGCTCCATGATCCTGAAACAAAAACAGAGTTCTGAAGAAGAGTCATATGGACTTGAAATGTTAACTGTTTTTTTCTCCACAGATGCTGTTAGACCTGCTGAGTTTTGTCTAGCATTTTTTTGTTTTTGTTTCAGATTTCCAGCATCTGCAGTATTTTGCTTTTACCTATGATCCTGATGTTCTCCTCCTGTAGGATCAAAGAGACAGATGCGTGGGTTAGCATATGTGTCCTAAGAACCTTTTGGTTAAGCCTGAAGGCCCCTTCACACATGCAGGGGGGTGCTGGCCACCACTTGGATAGCCAGTATGTAGTATGCTTCATGGTTGTCTGAAATCCCACCCACATCCAGCCCACTCCATTTGACCGATTGGCGGCAGCTTCGGCCACTGGACTGCATGCTGTGCTCTCAGCTCAGGCGCAGGCATTCTCTTAACCCACACTGCAAGGCTGCACTGTTAGCTTGAACCACGAGGGACACTGGTCCAAATCTGAATAAAGACATTGCAAGGGGCTCTGAGTGCCTCCATCAGCGACCACTCCATGGCCGCCTTTCACAAGGGGATTCTACAACTTGCCCAGTCATCCAATTGCTGTGCTGTACACAGCACCCCTAAAATGCACATTAATTTGCAGCCTGCGCCCAAGGGATGAAAAGTTCTGGAGCATTTGGTGGCACATTGCTTTACTTGAGTGGGCAGAAAAGCTTCAGAGGCCCGACTTCAAGCGTGTCAATGGAACTGCTGCTGAATGGTCTCAGCTGTGGAAGTATGCTCACTTTCGACAAGCTTTTTCAAGTGCGTGGCTGCTTCCCTCACTACCCCTCCCCCCATCCCACCCTGGCATGTGCTTGTGCACTTGCTTCAGTGTGTGCTGCCTTGCCCCCCCACCCCACCACCTTCACCCGCAATGGAGCCCTTGCCTCAGCACTGCACTGAAAGGCAGCTGGGGAAAAGTGACTTGCCTGTGCCCGCCTCTTCCTTGATGTCCTAAGGGTGATGCTCGCAAGCGCTGTGCAAAGTTGTGTGAAGTCACCTTCAAGTCCCCCTCGAAGTTCAGCTTGCCAGTTGCGCGCCTTATAAAGGCAGTCGTGAAGCATGCTGTTCTGAATTCACGCTGATGTGGCAGTAAATTTGATGTGAGGATGATTCGGGCAAGCAGGGCTTATAACGAGATGCTAAGCTATTGAAATTAGGTTCCCGCTGTGCGCAGGTGGGAAATGCGGCTCACCATTGACAGGCGGAGCGGACAATCGCAAACTGGTTTCACCAATTTTTGGCCTTCTTGTCATATTGTCCGCTCACACTTGCCATGACGCTGGCCGCCAACGATACTGGGCGATTCCGCTCTATGTTTCTGCTGGGAAGCCTCATCCAGTAGCAGTACACAGCAGAAATTTAGATACAAATCCTGCTCAGGATTTCCCACTAAAATGAGCAGACCTACAAAATTACCCTCATACTGTCAGCCTGATGGAAGTTTTCAGATTGTTGAATGTTTCAATTATTGTAGTGTTAGATGAACCATGAAACTGTAAACTATTAGCAGTTACTATTTTTGGTAGATGGAGCTATATCTGAAAGAATAGTTACTATTAATTTACGGTTGGTTAATGTAAAGAATGTCATAAGTCTTAGTTATGGTGTGTTCCAGTGTCGTTTTTTAACTAGTACCATTTAAGACAATGGAATGATTTTTGCAACTTGACTACTGAATGTTATCTAATAGTCATCTCCACAGGTATCATCCATCTAACTTTAGCTCTTATAATTTTGGCTGCCAGATCAAATTTATTTTCCATTTACTCTAAGTGGCATGCTGGCAATATAAAGTTTGGAAAAATGACTGGGCTTTGGTTATGTGGTCATGTTTTGGCCTGGAATCAATGTTGAGATGGAGATGACTAAATTTATAAAATGTGGAACAGTTTCTCAGAATTTTTTGCTTGGTTATTCTCTGCTTTAGGTGATCATCAGGAACCTAGTCATGCTCAGGTTAATTTGGTAAACAACTTGAATTTTACCAGATACATGTTGGTCTGACAGGTCTAATTCTTTATTTTGAAAGAAAACAACTGCTACCTATATGCTGGAAGTAGGAAAAGGGCTCCAGTTCCTCATGATAATTGTTATAATCTCCATAGGGGCTGATAACTTTTAAAAAGGAATTCAAAATTCCAGCTGACAGGATGGAATTAACATAGTATAATAAGATTAATAGCTGAAAGGATGACGTGACAATATGCTTTAAGAAAATTACTGTAACAAAATACTAAGAGCACTATTGACTAAACGATATCTTTGAGGGCAACTTATACCTTAAACCATAGAATGGAATACCCTCCACTTGTTTCTTTTAGCACAACTGAAAAAATACACTTTACACGTATACATTACACTGTCCTTTAAGCAGATATTCAATTCTCTCAGAATCAGTCCAAAAGGATTCTTAGCTCCTGAGGATTTACTTCTGTTCTTTTCCTTTCTTAGCCTGGTAACTGCTAACTCCAGAACAGCTCTTCACAGTGAGAGTGTTACTGGAGATCTTCCATCTAGTGCAAGCTAGGCAAATCTTCCAGCTTCATTTTAGCTCTCCCAGAACCTGGCAGACTAACCTGTCTGTGATATAGTGATATTCTGGGAAAGCCTATAACCCCATATTACATTGGTTGCCTCTGTACTCTTCCCATCTCAAAGCCCGTCACCATGGCAATGTGAATCATATGGGCCTTGTATCCAGGTAGAGATGCTGATTAGTTATTCTTGACAGCCCAACTCTCTTTCATCTTAAACACAGAGAAAAAAACAAAAAAACTGCGGATGCTGGAAATCCAAAACAAAAACAGAATTACCTGGAAAAACTCAGCAGGTCTGGCAGCATCGGCGGAGAAGAAAAGAGTTGACGTTTCGAGTCCTCATGACCCTTCGACAGTTCTGTCGAAGGGTCATGAGGACTCGAAACGTCAACTCTTTTCTTCTCCGCCGATGCTGCCAGACCTGCTGAGTTTTTCCAGGTAATTCTGTTTTTGTTCTCTTTCATCTTGGACAGTTTAAAGCGTAATTGTTTACAACCTGACATTCTCTAGGCTCTTCCGGTACTTTGGAGCCTCCACTCTTAACGTGCAGGGTGCTGCCATTGTCTCTAAGAATTAACACCTGGCACCTTCTTCTCAGTAAATCTCTAATCTCTAACAAGCAAATCACTCAGGCTTGATGTAGGCAGACTTTAGAGCAGGTCACATGACCTCCTTCATTGTACCTTAAATTAAAGACACAGTCCCAAAACATAACAATCTTACAAACCTCATATTTGTAACATAATGTGCAACCATTCAACTACCAATAATCTAACGGAGAAGGTGAGTTGGATGATATTGCAGCAGGCATGTATTGAACCCATTCTTGGTGGTCAAAAGGGAAAGGAATTGTGATATGCAATAGAAAAAAAACAATGGCCTGAATTTTCCCCTTGTCGGGCGTGCGCAATCAGCTGGCTCGGGAGCAGTCGGGAAATGAGCCCCCAACAGTGATCGCCCCCTGACCGCGATTTTATGCTGGCTGGTCAATTAATGGCCAGCCAGCGTGAAACGTCTGCTAAAAGCTCAGCGCTGCCGGGGTGGGGGCAGGAGAAGGGCGAGCGACGATGTCACCGCGAGTACGGGTGAACACTGCAAGAGAGCTCCCTGATGGCAGACAGTTGCCTCAGGGAGCTGCAGACCTGCAAAGAATAAAATAAAGCGTAAAAAAGCTGGAAAAAATGTTCATGCAGCACAATCAAGCATCTGAAAGCATACCTCATAAAAATGTTGTCCCCAGGCATTCACTTTTATTTTATTTCCTAACGGAGATTTCATCCCACCTTTGGATAAGGTTTCATGGAAAATGTAAAGGTCACCTGGCCAATTGGCTCATCTGCCAAGTGTAAGGATGCTCATCCGACATCATTTTGCTCGATTTTATGCCTGATTGGGTGGTGCGTGTGCCTGCCCGTGGGATGTAAAATTCTGCCCAATAGTTAACTTCTGGTGATGATGTGTCCATGTTCATCAGTGAAGGAGCCCATGCCAGCCCACAGCCAGATTTGGACAAAATCTAATCTTGGGCTGACAAGTTGCAGTTTAGATTTGAATCATCTAAGTGCCAGAGAATAAGCATCTTAAACAAGAAAAGGCACAACTATGTTGCCTAAATCTCAATGTCATCAGAATTTCCTAATCTCCCACTATAAACACTGATGATAATCTTAAATAGGCTGGCCATAACAGCAATATGTCTATAGGAGCAGAGTGGGGACCGGGCATTCTGCTATGAGTGGCTCAGCCTTTGACTCCTCAAAGCTTTTCCACCATCTAGAGACTGAAGTCCAGGGTGTATAGAATACTCACCATCTACAACACTGTTTTAAGTGCAGGACAGAGCAGTATGCCTGACGAAGACCTGTCTCATTGAATTTGATATCCACCCTTACACCACTAGCACACTGGCTTCAGTGGCTATTATCTACAGGATGCACTGTAGCAATTCACCAAACATATTTCAACTGCTCTACCCAGCACCAAGACTGCTTCCACCAAAAAGGATGAGCATTTGAAGGGTGAAAGTTTATCCATGGCGGGCCGATCCCAGCAGAAGAACTGGATGTAGGCGCCACTTCTGTTCTCTTGCTTTTTGCTGGTTCCAACATGACTAAAATGAAATTTTAAAGTGTCGGTGGCGTGCACGGGAGACATGAGTGATCACAGCAGGGGGAACCTTTGGGTGGTGAAACCTACTGTTAGCTAACGATGCTAACAACGGTACAAGCGGGCTATAAAAGAGTGTCCTGGTGAAACAGGGAGGCTCTTCATCACAGTCACAACTTTCCTGCCAACTCCATTGCCATTAACATAAGACTTACTGAGAGCATAAAGAGATACAGGTATTTTTCAAATTTAAATTTCAGTTGTAAATATTTCAGATTACATTGATTTCACTTTATTCATATGTGCATCACCGTTATTTGTTGAGACTAGCTTAGTCAGAGAGCTAAATGCACTGGCATGCCTCATGGTTGGCACATGTTGGAGTCAGGGGCATTTCTTTATTGCGGAAATAATAACGAATTTTTTTTGTGTTCACTCTGTATTGAATGTTCATCTTAGTATCCATGTTATGCTTGCCACTCTGTGGGACATTGATGAACATGTAGGCCTTACATGCATTGTAAAGGACATTGTCTGAGATCACTCTCAGTGAGGATAATTAAAATGTTGTAGGTGCACTTTAATTCCTGTAATGACCCTGCCAGCTAACACTCTGCAATGGACCTACATTTGGATAATACTGACACTGTCCTTTAGCCCCTCACTTTCATACTTTTACTGACTGATCCCACCTTCCCCACCACACCCAGGACCCCAGACCATTCTCCCTTCACTCCTCAATGCCCCCGACTCCACCCTCTGTCCTCCTTTGGATCCCTCTTACATCCCTCTATTCCCCGACCCTACTACACATCCCTCCCTCAACACTAACTAACCCTTGTTAGTCTCGAGAACTTACTGAATATCGGAAAATAATGTATAACCCCACTGAGGCGGGAAAACGTGCTGGGAGGGGGCAGAACGCTAGAGTTTGAAAGTCTGTCATTAATGAGTTTATACCAATAACAAGGTTGTATCATTAATAAGGTTATATCATTAACAATGCAACCGATGTATCATGGGACTGGTTGCTTGGTGATCCAAGAGGCCACAGAATGAGACAATGTCTAAGTTATCTCTCGAGGGGCAGGTAACAAAGAAACTAGCTATCGAGTGTAGTTGAAACTGAGAGATAAGCAGATTCTGAAATCGATGAAAGTCGACTGATCATGGCAGATGTGTCACACTTGTGACACCCGGCCAGTGGTCAACTGACCAATCGCTGAGCACTGGACAGTGAGGTCAACCTTTCAAGGACTGTTCCTGCAGGCTGCATGCATGGAATGGGGTATAAGAGAAGGCACACCAAGATGATACATAGCAAGCTTGGAAGCGGAGTAGTCTGATCAACTGCTTGACTAGCTCAGGAAAAAAGTAGCTTGATCAACTACTTGGATTCCAGAATGGAGAGGACTGACCATCCACTCAAGACCGACTCTGAACAATCCAGGCAACCAGGCAACTCAGACTGTGTGGATATGTGGGTATTATGCTTGTAGGAACAGAACTTGGAAGTATTAAATAAATTTGCTTGGTTTGGATTAACGTGGCAGTCTTGAGTTGTTGATACCTAGAGTAAACCCATGGACCACGGGTAGGGAAAGCCTTTAAGATTGAATAAGGTGGGAACTGAAATTATGATTTTTTGATAGGGGGTTGAGATGCAGAGATTAAGTCAGTGGTGTGTTTGTGGCGTGCTGGGCCTCATGCTGTACGGTGGCGGGTTCCTACCTGTAATACATGTGCATAAAACTTAAAAAAATTATGTACTACCCTCATGATAAAGTCAACGGAGCATGAGAATCTCCTGGCACCTGCTTCACATTTATTTACAGGTGGCATACAGCAGTTGGCCTTGTGCAGCTGTGTCTAAGGTCAGTGGCCTTCCTTGTTGAACTCTGCAGCGCACGGGAGGAGAGCAGGAAAATGCAACTTGTGGAGGCTCAAGATTGACAAGGGTGAATCAGTGGTGACACTCATGATGTTGATAGTTGAAGACCAGGAAAGAATGAAGGCATTGAAGGTCAGGGCAATGTAGTTGTGAGTTTGCCTGTACAAACCCTGCAGTGTTTCAGGGAGATTGTAACCATCAGCTTCTCAAAGTGATTAGGAATGGGGCTTGGCCAGCTTGTCTACAACATGAGACCCAATTTAATGAAAACTGTGCTTGTTATCCATTGGCCGCTGCCTTAGGTGCAACATTATATAGTAGTTTTCCTTACCATTTGCAGAATTATCTTCATTTTGTGTAAACAATTTAACAAACTCTCCACATGGAAGAGCCAGGAAATGTGAGTATACTTTCTTTAATGTCTTCATGTAATCCAATAAATGATGAGGTATGTGAGGTATGGAACTAGCAAGAAAAAGGTTAATATGTCAGCAAAGCCTTAAAATAACTTAATTTCCAGGTTACATCAACAGGGATTTACTGTCCACACCACTCAATGGAAAAGTGCAAAACAAAACTGTTTCTGCCCGTGATACTAATGGTATTTTGCAGAAGCAGTATAAGCAATAAAGCAGAGCCCTATAAATCCTATATAATAAATACATAATATGGCAGCCGTGATAATCTAATCTTTGTCTGGAGTCTCTATGATATATATGGCTCCTGTGGTTGGATGGCATGCTTTGGCCTGAGGCCTTTACGTTTAATCAGCAACTGTTTATGCTTCTTACATTTCTGACAAATAAAAGTTATCTGTTAGCTACAATACCCATCAGTTATGGGACCTTGTATTGCTGAGCGTCTGTAATTACATACAGTCTGGTAGACGTTCAGGCCAAGCTTGAGTAAGGCTCACGTTAATTATCCGGTTCTGGCTGGGCTTAATATCAAGAAAAAAATAAAAGTCAAAGGTGAACTGGGCAGAGATTCAAATTCGCTAGAGCATGGATGAAACATGGTAACATTGTGAATTTTGCCTCTTGCATGCAGCAGATTTTTTAATATCAACTGCAGTGTGTTCATAGTTTTACTTTCTTTAGCCACCACATCTGTCCCTCTCCCTGCAATTTTCTGAGGAACAGATTGTTTGCAATCTTGGTAACATATTTGACACCAACATGAGCTTCCCACCACACATATGCTTCATCACTAAAACCACCTGTTTCCACATCTGTAACATTGCCTGACTCCATCCCCGCCCCAGTTCATCTGCTGCTGAACCCCTCATCTATGCCTTTGTTACTTCCAGACCTGACTATTTTAATGCACTACTGGTCGACCTCCCACATCCCATCTCCTGTACATTTGAGGTCATCCTCTGCTGCCCATGTCCTAATTCACATCAGGTCCCATTTACCCAACACCTCTGTTTTCACTGACCTCCATTGGCTCCTGGTTGAGCAACTTCTTGTAAAATTCTCAACCTTGTTTTCAAATCTCTTCATGGCCTCACTGTTCCCTATCTCTGTGAACAGTTTCACCCTCACAATCCTCCAAGATACCTGCCCTCCTCCAATTCTTGAAAACCTCCAATTTTAATTGCTCCACCATTGGTGGCTGTACCTTCAGCTGTCTGGCCCTAAGCTCTGAAATACCCTCCCTAAAGCTCTCTGCCAATGTACCTCACTCTTCTCCTTCAAGGTGTTCCTTAAAACCTACCTCTTTGGCCAAGCTTTTGGTCATCTGACCTCATATGTCATTATGTAGCTTGGTGTCACATTTCGCTTTATAACTCCCATGTGATGAGTTATGAGATGTTTTATTAAGTTAAAAGTCTTACATAAATGCATAAGTTGTTGTTGTTAATTTTGCCATGCATAATGTGACTTAAGTTGAGATGTTGTTTACTCTTGATGTGTTTTACCTTTGTGTAGGATCCAGAGTAGGGAGAGCAGGTGGACTGTCAGAGGTGAAAACAGAAATGCTAGAAATGCTAACCAGGTCTGGAAGCATCTATGAAGAGAGAAACTGAGTTAATGTTCATCAGAAATGTCATCGACCTGAAACACTAACTTTTTTCCTCTCTTCCCACATGCTGCCAGACCTGCTGAATATTTCCAGCATTTTCTGTTTCTATTTCAGATTTCCAACATCTGCAATGTTTCGCTTTTGGACAGTTTGAGATACAGTTTTACTGATAACTTGTGTTCAAAGAACCATGTGCGAACTTAAATACAAAGGTAAGTAGGTGAGGATACGTCAAGTAACTGATAATCAATAAAAGACAAACAGGTTTTTCAGAATACAAAAATGGATTACAGTAGGTCTTGGGATTATATTGGGACTTGCAGATTAGGCACAATGGAAGATCCAGTGACAAAGGTATATAGATAGAGACAGAAGCAAAATAAAGATAGAAACCTGACGAGGAGACAGAGAGTGAGAAATAAAATGGGGAAGAGATAGAGCGCCAGAGGTTTCAAAAGTAAGGAAGAGATTTGTTGAGTTATTCTCAAAAGGCAAAACAAAAGTAACTGGTAGCCAGTGGTTATATAGTTGTCAATAATGATAGAAAAAGACACAATTGAGTTCTAGAAAGCTATTTTCTAGATTTCTTTATTGAAAGACAAGGCATATAAGAAAGGTAAAGTCACAGTGGCATAGTCATAGAAAGCCCAGTAAAATTCAGGGCTAATGTTGCTTCACATGACAAAAGACTAATGGGATACCATGAGAAGTTTCAGCACATGAGAAGTTTCAACAACTGTCTACTTTGCATTGTTGATGAAAATGAATGCAGTCTTCTTCTTTCCCAATGTGTAAAAGTAACTTTGGCCTCAAAATCATACAGTCTACAAGGCTGTTTGACTTAATTGTCATGATTAGCTTAGTGAAAAGAGATACCTAGAAATAATTGAAGAGCTGACCAATAAACAACAAATGGACATTATCAGATTATAGGTCAATATAAAACTCTTTTTTACCTTCACTTCAGTGGTTTCCAAAGTCATTTCTTGAAGGCATGGTTCGATTCAGGAGGGGGAGGAAAAGCTTGCACTATTTTGGTGATCAATGTACAGATATGTCTAAGCATTTAAGAATGATTTTTTTGTATTCTCAAATGATAATTCATCATTAATTAAGTAAAGCTGAAAGTTTAATTGAAAACTGCAAATTTGATGTTTTGACAAGCAGGAACGAATTGTACGATCTCAACCATTCTGGTTATTGTAAACTGGAAATATGTCTGTAAAATGGAATGCAGACTCACTGTCTCTCAGATGCTATTGTTTAGAGGAAAGCACCTTCATATGTTACTTGAAACCTATCTGTTGAAATATGAAAAATTGTAGGCATGAACAAATGTCCTATTTCTTCATAACACCAAAGGTCCCTTTAGATTCTGTTGTAATATGCCTTTAAGAGATAGCAGCATGCCATCACTAGAAGGGAAATGTGTCATGTGATCCAGTTTAGTTTCACTTTAGCCTGTGAGCACAGCACATGTAGCTCTGCTGTTGATGTTCTCAGCTTTCTACCTTTGTATAAATGTTCCCATGTGCCTAGTTTAAATAATTGAACACACAATGTGCTTACCAATCCCTTATGAATGATTGGTGCCTTTATATCATTAGAAAAACATAATATGATGTTCAACGGTGGTCAAACAGCTGGCAGCAAGATTAAGTACAGGTACGACATGGAGAACAATCTTCGATCGTGCTACAGCGCATAAGGTGACCCTTGACATTCTGGTCAGACTACAACAAGTTTGCAGCATTGGAGAGTGTTGAATTTGCAGTGTGGCTGCTACACAGAAAAGCTTTGAAGACACAGGCTGGGATAGCACTCAAAAATAGAGCTGATAAACAGACGGATCCCTCGTGGTGAGATTGCAGTGCATAGCCTGTCAGTTCCTTGAGTGGGACCAATACCAGGTTAGCTCAGTCGGGAAAGGCGAATGACCAGGGTGAGAGCTGGATCAATAGCAAGTGAGGGAGAGGCAAACAAGACAATAAAAACCAAAGAAAGTCATCATAAATATCAGGCCAGAGAAGGTTGGTATTATAATGGGCGGCTTCAGGAGTTGCTGAACAATAAATTGAAAAATACAATGAGGAGGGTCAAAGAGATATTGCCAGAACATCCACAAAATCCCTCAGTTTGAATTGGGATGTAGCTGACCTACTATTCGAATTCACATTGCTTAGACAACGTACAGAGCTGTGGTTTCTTGATTCAGGTGTGTCTCAATCAGACAAGCAAGTGATAAAAAAAACATCTAGAAATTGGGAATGAAGATCTATACAGGCTGAACACATCAGGATTAGAAACAGAAAAGCTAAAGGATCCCAAAAAAATATGGACTAGATTGGAAGATCAGTTCAGAATCAGGTTGAGCTTCCGGATTCATCAGCTAGAGTTCATGTCATTTTGACAACAGCCTACAGAATCCATTTACCACTTTGTCAGCAGATGCAGGGAAAGGGGTACGTAGTGTGATTTTTCAAACTCATAGCGAGCAGACGGAATTGTTGAGTTGGTGATTGCATCCACTCCCATTGAAGCATTCTAAAAAGATCTGCTAGGCAAGTCCAAAACTTAGACCATCAAAGAGCTACTCCAGGATGGACGTAAATATGAAATGATCTTTGCAGCTGGACGAAGTTACAGGTCTTAAGATCAGCTCCAATTGTTGATGCACTTACTAGTGCACCCAAACCTAGCAATTCATGTGGAAGGTGTGGCCTTTGGCAGGCACCAGGGAATTGCCCAGCTTTCTGTCAATTCTGCAAGGCATGTGGCAAAAAGGCGCATTGGCAATGGCAGTGCACTAGAGCAAAGGCTGATGCAGTTACAAAGTGTTGTGCACTGACTCAAACAGACTGTACACAACAGGTACCTTCAAGCAATCAAAATGACAATCCGGTATCTTTTAAGAAACACATACATGAGATGTTTGACAAAGCAGAAAATGACAATGATGTGCATGACGAGATGAAGAGTGGTGAACACGTTTCACACCATCAATCTCATGGAAAACAGATGCTGTCACGCCAGTGGAGGTCTTTGCCAAGATTCAAATTACCTGCCCTAAGAAAGTTGGCAACTACTCGTTTTTGGCCAAGATTGACATAGGCCAAGTGTTGACATATTACCCTTGTGAATTCTAAGAGACATGTATCACACACATGAAAGGCCACGGAGAAACTTACTACTGTGCAACATTCAGCAGACAAAGGTTCCCTTATTCCATGTGTAGGACCCATAGCCCTGGAGTGCAAGTACAATAATCCTCCTGGGTATCACAGGTGTTCTACATTGTGGACACTAAAGACCCAGCGATTGAAGGCCTACCAGCATGCCATGACCTTGCACTAGTCACAATCCATGGAATCAGTTACACCTCATATGACAAAGCAACCTCAGAAATTAGTCCTATCACCTCAGTTCACAACCTAACATTGGAATATCCAGAATGTTTTGACAAAATTGGCAGTTCAAGGGATCTACAACATTACACTTGCAGGAGAATACAAGTCCATCAACTGATCTGCTACGTTTTGCACAATGCGAGTACCAGCAGCTACAAGAAGAAACAGTGCAAGTTTCCACATTACAGAAACTGTGGAAAATCATCACTGAAGGATGGCCTGACGCAATTAAGCATGTCCACAAACACATGAGACCATTTTGGCCTTACTGGGATGAGCTAGGCATCTCCCGGGGAAACATTGTTAAAGGCAGGCAGGTCATCATACCAGAATCTTTGTGGCCTGATATTCTTTAACAACTTCACCACTCACACATGGGCAAAGATTGTATGAGGAAACTCGCAAGAGAGACAGTCTACTAGCTGGGTATGAACAATTACATTGAGGGTACCATCAAAAAGTGCGAGGCATGTCAAGAGCTGATGCCAAGTCAGCATAAAGTACCATTGAGTCTCCATGAAGTTCCTACCCATCCTTGGTCCAAAATCACATTTGACCTCTTTCATGTCCATGGCACTGACTTCATCGTTATTGTTGATTACTTTACCAAGTACCCCATCAATTGACAATTGCACAATACATCAAGCACAATTGCTGCGCACATTCTAAGTGCTATTTTCAGTGTATTTGGTGTGCCTAGAGAGATCATTACGCATAACGGTTCTCAATTTATTAGTAAACCATTTGAAGGTATGTGTGAGAAATGGAATATCGATCACATTATTTCTTCCCTTCATTTCCCTAGATCGAAGGACCTAATTGAATGAATGGTTCGCATGGCAAAATCCCTAATTCTCAAATGTAGACAGACCAAGCAAGATCTATACATTTATACATCTGAGAGCAACACCTTTAAGTGCAACCATTCCATTACAGGCAGAGGTCATGTTTGGCAGATGAGTGCATACCAATTTACCTACTCTCACCCATTCTACTCACTCAGAAATTAGAAAGCAACTTTCAAAACGACAAGAGAAGATGACCAAAGGTGCAATGGTGAGATGTAGCCGAGGATCCATTCCAGCTCCTCACCTCCTATTGTACCGAGGACTAGATCACAAATATAACCAGGAGCAGCATCCAAGAATGACAACCCCACAAATCACTGTGAGCCATTAAAGAAGCCTCCAGACAAGGTTAACGTTACAAGATCTGGGTGTACCAATAGATTACCTCTACGCTTTAGAGATTCATATATTACCAGTTTTATACACTTATATAATGATAACTAAACATGAACATGTATTGTAAATCATTATACTTCTTTGGAAGGGGGAAGTGCCTTTAAAAAGAATGGGGGATGTTGTAATATACCTTTAAGGGATAGCAACATGCCATCACTAGAAGGGAAGTGTGTCATGTGATCCAGTTTAGTTTCATTTTGGCCTGTGAGCAGACCACAGCACACACAGTTCTGCTGCTGATGTACTCAAGCTTTCTATCTTTGTATAAATGTACCTTGCCTAAATAAATGAGCCCACAATATGTTTACACAATCCCTTATGAGTGATTGGTTCCTTTAGATCATTATAAAAACATGACAGATTCCATGTGTAAAAGATTGGATTAAACAGCTGTGTATCTTAGAACACAGAGCCCCACTAAAATAAACCTGCGCATTTATATATTACTTTATCACACATCTCAGAAATACCTTGAAGTACTTTATCCATAATGAACTTTGATCTGCAGTACCACTGTCATGTAAGCAAACATTAGAACCACTTTGCACACAAGATCCCACAAATAGCAATAAGATGAATGACAAATTATGAATGCATGAAAATGATGGGCAGGAAAGACCAGCTCATCCATCAAGACTACTTCATACTAATGATAGCTGATGCAAATTAATTTGTTTTTAGTGGTGTTAATTATAGGTGGAATATTGGCTAATATTGGATACCAGGAGACGTTCTTGTTCTTCCAGGAACTGTGGTTCATTTGACGGATGACAACTCCAACAATGCAATACTCTCTCTGCCTTGGTAAAGTGTTATTGGTAAATTAGATCTCAATCCTGAACTAGAGATCGAACCTAAAACTTTCTGACTCAGGCAAGACTGCTACCAAATGAGCTTGGCTGACACATATCCCACATAAAAATTTGACATTAAATCAGTAAGGAGCCAATACGAAGAACCTCCATCTGATGGGAATGAAGGTTATGATGGCGACCCTTATCTTTTTAAAGGCTGCGATGTTTTTCCCACTGCAAATTCCATTGTGAAGTATTGCATTTCAGTATTTATGGTGACAGGAGCTTTGTTTGAAATAAATCGTGATCTATCCTTGAAAATTATTTTCAAATCACTTTCTGATCATCTCTTTAGTATTAGCAAATTACTCTAGAAGGGATGCTCCTCTGAGTATATGTGTGTGTGAATTTCAAACTATGAGGCCTTTTATTCCAATGTGCAGGAAAGATTGGAGTGGAGGGGTGAATGGGGACCAGGAAATTATGAGCTTATGAACTTGCCAGCTCCAAACTCCATTAGCCATTCCACATCTGATTGTCTGCCAGCATTCATTGCTTTTTCACACAATACACAAGAGCTTCATTTCATGAAAATAGTTACGCAATGATGCTATGTACAAAATCTTGTATATGCGTTGGTGACTGTTTTTATGTTCTATTTCATTTCATTACTTTAAACACCAGAGCTCACAGACATTGATTGTAACAACCACAGAATCAGATCTTTAATGAGCTCATGTTACATGGTCCAACATGAATACTCAGTCAAACCATACTACACATTTCCAGTGCGATCTTATGATTCTTTATTATTGAGTTCATGATTCACAATAAGAACTTAGCTTCATCACACTCCACAATTCCAGCATAACTACCACATACCATGGTTTACTCAAAATACTGACACCAGTTTGACCTTTGACCGCTACGTTCCATGCATACTAATACAAAACCACAATATATTGAAAGACACACAAGGTAGATACACTTATGTCCTCAATCTCTCCTAATAATTCTGATACCATGCTTATATGATCTACTTAAACATCTACTTAAATGGCCTTCAACCATGCCTCAGACCCACTTTGCAAAGCACACTTGTTCAGCAAGACTGAAAGCTGCTTTACATAGAATTGGATTGGACTAAATAGGATATATGCCACAGAAACAGGCCATTCAGCCGAAACAGTCCATGAGATCATTTATGCACAAAAAGCAGGGCAAATCCAACTGGGCCATTTACCGCCCCATCAATCTACTCTTAATCATCAACAAAGTGATGGAAGGTGCCATAACAGTGTTATCAAGCACACTTACACAACAATATCATGCTCACTGATGTTCAGTCTGTGTTCCATCAAGGCCTTGGTCCAAACATGGACAAAAGAGATGAACCCAAGAGTTGGGTTAAAGTGACTGCCCTTGGTATCAAGGCAGCATTTGACCAAGTGTGGTATCAGGGGAAAAACTCTCCGCTGGTTGGAGTCATACCTAGCACAAAGAAAGATAGCTGTGGTTGTTGAGGGTCAATCATTTCAGTCCCAAGACAAGGTTGCAGGAGTTCCTCAAGGTAGTGTCCTCGGCCCAACCATCTTCAGCTACTTCATCAATGACCTTCCTTCCATCATAAGGTCAGAAGTAGGAATGTTTGTTGATGATTGCACACAGTTCAATATCATTCACGACTTCTCAGATACTGAAGCAGTCCGTGCCCATATGCAGCAAGACCTGGGCAACATTCAGACTTGGGCTGACAAGTGACAAGTAACATTCACACCACACAAGTGCCAGGCATATGACCATTTCCAACAAGGGAGAACCTAACCACCTCCCCTTGATATTCAATAGCATTACCATCGCTGAATTCCACCACTATCAACATCCTGGGGGTTACCATTGACAGAAGCTGAACTGGACCAGCCATATAGGTACTGTGGCTACAAGAGCAGGTTAGAGGCTGGTAATTCTGCTACAAGTAAATCACCTGCTGATTCCCCAAAGCCTGTCCCCCATCTACAAGGCACAAGTCAAGAGTGTGAAGGAATATCTTCACTTGCCTGGATGAGTGCAGCTCCAACAATACTCAGAAAGCTTGACACCATCTAGGACAAAGCAATCCACTTGATTGACACCACCTTAAACATTCACTCCTATCACCAACACATAGTCGCAGCAGTGTGTACCATCTACAAGATGCACTGCAGCCACTCATTAACCCTTCTTCGACAGCACTCTCCAAACCCGCGACCTCTGCCACCTAGAAGGACAAGGGCAGTAGATGTAGAGGAACACCACCACCTGCAAGTTCCCCTCCAAGTCACTGGAGTTCCCCTCCTGGAGCTCTATTCCTAACAGCACTATACCTGTACCTGCACCAGATGGATTGCTGTGGTTCAAGAAGGTGGCTCACCACCACTTTCTCAAGGGCAATTAGGAATGGGCAACAAATGCTATCCTAGCATTACCATCGCTGAATTCCCCCACTATCAACATCCTGGGGGTTATCATTGACAGAAGTTGAACTGGACCAGCCATAATGTACATATCCTGTGAAAGAATAAATTAAAAACAAATGCTCCACTGGAGTCTCCTTCCATCTTTCCTCATCTAAATCTAACATTGTAATCCTCTATTCCCTTGTTCCTTAAATGCTTATCTAGAATTCTACTGAAATGCATCTCCATATTCATTGCAACCACCCCTTGTGGTAATGAGTTCCATTTTCTCACCAATCATTGTGTGTTGATCCCACAAGCATTGAGGTAAATGGGTCCACTGCAGGCGGATTTACTTTCCTTAATGGGGTCAATGATAAGCAGGAGGATTCCACCTAGGCATATTGCACTGCTCTTGTGTGAGGAGGTGGCTCTAACTGACAAACAGGCTAATCCTCCTGCTGCAGCACCTTAACTGCTGCATATACAAAAGAGAGGGGAAGGAGGGACAACACTGCATCAATTCTGCAGACATTCCATTTTGTTAGCTCAAATATGTGCCATGCTCTCAATGAACACTTGTTTTTACATAATCACTTTCCTTATGGCTGCTGCACAACAGGAGATTCCACCCACAAGCTCGCAGCGAAAGCCCATTGCTCAGTTGGGAGGTTGGAGTGAATAATAGGTTGAACCCAGAAGTTGCGGCAGGAACTGCCATGTGGAAGCAATAAGCTGCCGGTCCACTCCAACTAGTATTTTTAGCCAATAGTTCATTTATATTTTTCAATACATTCCTATTTTTTTTGTTATCTCATCCATTTCAGGGAGCTGTAAAGATAGGACTTGTTGGATTGTCTTGGAGCGTTTGCAAGGGGGGATTTGTGTCAAGAATTTCTCATATGATTTGCCTTTCAACCTCAACTGTATTGTAATACTGAAAGATAGGAGACATTCCTCATGAAGTAAATTTTGACTCCTCTTCCTAACTTATATTGCAGCAGCACTGGCAGAAATCTGTGGTGACCTCTTTGATCTGTCCATTGGGTCTTGGAAAGCATATGACACAGGAAGACTTCAGAGAAGGACTGAGGAGAGCAATCAGAATAACACTTTACGCTCTATTGTATTGACATGATCATGTCAATGATTGTTGATTTACATCTATGCATGTTGTAAATCATTATTTAAGATAATTAGGGATAATTTTGGGGGAGGTGGGTTCTCTCGCTTGACTGGCCTACCTTCTCTGGCTGTGGGAATTGATACCGGATGAACGGGAGAACTCCTATGGAAATTCATCCCCGTATATTTAAAATGGTGTACAGTATCCAGTATCTGTGCACAGCATTCACAGAGTAATGTTTTCCTCCAATGTTCTTGGGGCTAGATATCCACTAGATGGCAGTATATTTCCAACAAAAGTATGGTTTTCTGTGGATGTTTAACAAATTGAACAGCTCCCTATTTCGACCAAAGCAAATTGCAAATCCTTTCATACACAGCACACTGTGTAGGAAATGGGATAAAACTAGCCAGACCATTCTCATTAAAATTAATGACAGTCCTAAAATCGTTATGAATAAAGGAGAACACACATATCCTCAAGTTCTTAGCAATAAGGAACTGGGCTATCAAACCCACCCTACTACTACAAGGGAACTCAGAAATATTTAGTTCTGCTGTCCCCACGAGTATAAAAATAACCAGCCACCCAGTTTCTCCTGTCAGTCACTCCCTTCCAATCAACAATTTTTAAAACTTTTGACATGTATTTGAGAATACTGATGTGTTAAAGACAGGAGAAACTGACTAATTCCAGCTCTAAATATGAACTAAAGTTTGTATTTTTGGAATGTCTGAAATCTGACCTATGTGGACTACTAAAGACATGGAATTCGTCCTTGTTATGCAGCCATGTCTCACACTAATATAGAAATCTGTCCTAGAGCAGCCAGATTCAGAGAAGGGCTGGTGCAATTGGATAAAACACCTCCCAGGCTTGAAGAAATAAAATCACTCCTCTGTTTGTCTTCTAGCTCGATGAGTGAGACAAGCATGAATCCACAATAGAAAATTGTCTGTAATTCAGCATTAAATTGGTAGTGTCACCAAGAGAGACCACCAAGATAGCTGGCTTGGGCAGTGGAATATTGCTGGAGCAGAGTACAGGGAGCTTTAGTCTCCATCTGTGTCATGTCATCCTTTAAACAAAAGTGCTTGAGGTTGACATGGGTTTTCAGAGTGTGAGAGTTCTCCATTCCACTGCGCTGACTACCAAGGACTGGACAAAAATAAATCTCTCTAACAAGCAGGATATGGAGTGCTATGTAAGAACAGAGAATTACTGAAATAAGCAGGTCAAAGAGGACGTGTGAAGTGAGAAACTGGGTTAATGTTTCAGGTTGGTGATCTTTATCAAATGCTGTATAGACACATGGGTGTGGATTCCCTATCTTTGGTCTTGGGAAAAAAAATAATCTCATTGGGTAGAATTATCCCCCTGTCGGGGGGGGATGTGTGGAGATGGGCGTGGCCAGGTGTGGACCCGATTGGCGCCCCCGATCGGGTCCACACCGCCATTTTACTTGGGCGGGCCGATTAAGGCCTGCCCAGCCTGACGTTCACCCAGAAGTGCTGAGCACTCCCTGTGCGTGGGGAGGGGGGTTCCCTGAATCAGGGCCTGTGCTCTTTCGAGCTGCCTCAGGGAGATTAGATTAAGTTCCAAAAATTTTAATAAAGCAAAAACAATTTAAGACCTGTCCCCTCATGTGATAGTGTCACATGAGCTGGGACATGTCAATGAACTTAAATGAAAAAAGTTATTTAATTTATAAACCCCTCACGAAACCTCATCCCGCTCGTGGATGAGGTTCCATGAAAAATACGAAGGCCGCCTGGGTTCTTCGCCTGCCCACCAATCTTAAGTTTGTACAGGCAGCTTTCTCTAATTAATGCAACCTAAGGAGATTAGCTTTGTGATGGCTCTAGGCTAAATATGGTTCTGTTGCACTTGGGTGTGAGTAAGTTCATTAATGGCCTTAACCAGGCCTTGACAGTTTGGCGGGCAGGCAGCCAACTTGGCTGTGTGCCCGCTGAACTGAAAATCTAAATGACACGCGGTGACTTTGGGACGCATGCCCAACGTCACCCCGCATCATTTTACACCTCGGTGAGCGGGCCCTGTTCCCGGTCCCGCTCCCGCTCCTGCTCCCGCTCGCCGAGCCGAAGATTCAGCCCATGGTTACTACACATAAAGGAAAATGGATAAAACATCAGCTGGGCCCTGTTATAGGTGTGCAACCCTTTCCCCCGCTCCCCCAGTTTCTCTGTCTCTAGGCACTTGTTCACACCCAAGTGCAACAGAACCGCATTTAGCCTAGAGCCATCACAAAGCTAATCTCTTTAGGTTGCATTATCAGAAATTAAAGTGATGCAACAGAATCAACTGAATTGACAATCAGAGACTAGATCTATGCACACCCATTGTTCATAGAATCATTCATAGGAAACATACATTTGATTAAAAATGTAATTAGACATAACCTCAGCTGATCACAATCCAGTAGAGTGTCTATATTTAAAACAAAAAATAAAACATACATTCATTGTTGTGATTCTAACAAATGGCAGCTTTAATCTATAACCTACTTGAGCATGTATGGGCTGATAGTTCACCATTCTACTCATTTCCGATAAGATGTCAAACTGTATTCCTGTTTGGTGGTTTAATTGAACATTAAAGATCCCAGCCATTTGATGAAAGCTTGTGAGTCCTGGACAACATTCCTCTGTAAACCAACACCAGCAAAAAAAAAACAGCTGGACTGTAGACTAGTCTACAGATTTTAGGGCAGAAGTTGGTGCTTTCCTTGGAAGCAGACTGGGAGACAGGGTGCACTGTTTAATCAGGTGGGAAGGCTTCCAAATTCCAGCACCCCAGCCCCGCACCCAACCCCGATTAAGTCAGGGTCGGGGAAGGTGGAGGTAGGAATTCAGGCCAACTGAGTAAGGGCCTCATCACCCATTTTATTCTTCAGGAGAACTTATTCAAAAATGTAGTTGCCCATACTCACTCATACACTGACCTATACCCTATCAGACCATCTTCTCTAAGATGTACTGCTTCTCATCTCTCCAGCCTGTTGACTTTGAAATTCTTTTCTGTGTTCTCAAATTCCTCTTTTGCCTTACTCTGTCCCACTGTATATTAACCAGTTTACTCCTCTTCTCTCAAATACATGTCTGGTTTCCTCTGTTGCCACCCACCTCTCTGTTTTCAAGAGCCTCCGCAAATCTCTTCTCTTTGATTATGCTTTCACCTCTACAGCTTCAGCCTATCCATTTTCCCTCCATGCACTGATTTTCCCTTCTTGGTGTAAAATGTTTTGAGATGCCTCCCTGCATGCGAGGAGTGCCATAGAAATGTTAGTTGCAGTTGTTTGTTGTTGGTTCCTAATCAGTTCCTGATGCTTGATACAGTGTGTTACTGCCCTTAAATGGAGGTTCCAGCTTTACACATTGAATGCATCAAAGTGTTTACAGCTCTTTAGCCTCATTTATTCAACGAGCATTTGAGCAGAGCAGAAACAGCAGGCCGAGTGTAAACCATTGCAAGGTAAAGGTTAAGGGGGAGTTTTAAAGTAGGTTGTAAACTACATATATTTCAAATTAGAGCATTTTCTATTCATTTAAGAATGGACAAAGTCATTTCCAAGTTGAATAAAAAAAAACATTTGGTTCAGGTTAAGCAAACAAGAAATTATCTGCAGCCATAGAAAAAACTACCCTTGTGTGCTCATATTTCACCTTAACTCTCCTATCACAAGTTTCCTTAATATTATGTATTTGTTGGCAAGCAGCTGATAGTTCTGCCTTGGGACTCAGCAACAAAGGTAAATGCATAAATAAATTGAAACTATTATTTTTGATTTTAGTGATCTTACTGCCTCAGAGTCCTCTTGACGTTTGTAGGGAGAAAACAATACTTTCGGAGTAATAGTTATGTCAAAACTTCTGCTTTCTATCATTTTTTCAGTGTACAAATTCAATGGAGAAACAGAAATAATTTTGAGCACATTATTAAAGAGGAATTTTATCTAACAGACATTAAAAATTTGTAGCAAATCCATTTCCAGAAAGATAAGGACAAAACACCTGAATATCTTTAACCCTAAACAATTTGTCAATACATATTGGCCACAAAATTGGGCTTTGCAGTGCCCATAGTTTTGGCACTACTGGTGCTGTTTTGGCATTTGTGGCATAGGCACTTGTGGCACTTTTTTATGTGGCTCGGGCAGAATGCCATCTTGGCGAGGATATTAGCATGGGCATTCGGAGCGTACGCTGGAAGTATGCAGGATTGGTGGATTTTGACATGAGTCAGCATGTAATGCTTATTTGATGCCAGCATCGACATCATCAACCGTGCTGCTGCACCTAACACCCTCTCTTAAACAGCTAAATATATATTCATCAGCGTGTGTGACCTCAAACTCTGGAGAGCTGGCAGCTGAGTAAACCTTTTCCACTGCAATGGCTGCAGGCCACTCGTGCCTGGTGATTCACCCACGTGTCAATCCTGCTTTTATGCCCCTCACTAATATATACGCGGTGCCAGTGTTTGGACTGGTGGTTGCGCGTGTGAGTTGAGCAGCGGTGTTTCTCCTTCATCAGTCTTTTGCACTTTAAGCTCTCGCACCAGGTGACATATCTTGGCTATCCGAAGGGAGAAAAACACAAGGATAGTGTTGAGGGAAGAAGGGAAATGTTAAGGGGTGCATGCTTATACCATCTGCAGCTTGTAAATCAGAAGAGATTGCAAATGACGGTGAAGTGGGATGTGAGAAGGTGGTTTAGATAGGAAAATATCACCCTGCTCTAGTGTTTTAGCCCCATCTTTAGCCACAGTCACAAATGTGGACACACCAATCATTTCTAGCACATTATCCTCCACCAGGATGAGGACATTCAGCTGTGCCTTTCCCCCACTGCATTGGTACATGTGCCTTTGATAATGGGCCACCTTGTCCTGGAAGAGAGAGAGAGAGAGAGAGGTGTGTCAGTGAGTGTGGTGCAATGTGTTTGGGTGATCTCCTACTGTAGTTGAATAGCTGGCAGTGTGTGTAAACTGTGAGATGTGAATGTGAGACTTAAAGCTATGCTAAGTGTTGACGAGGAGATAAAAATGTTTGATTTGTGCCATGCTTGATAGAGATGGTTGGGAGGCGAGTGAAGGGGGAAGGTGGTAAATTGAGCAGTGTGTGTGGTAGTGTTTCATTTGCGAGGATATGTCAAGTGAAGATGCGTTCACTGACCTTGACCACTCGTATGAGATCTTTAAACTTTTTACAGCACCGGATCCAGGTACAAGGAGCTAGAAATCTGGCATTGACTCTGATAGTTATCTGCTCCCACTGCCTTTGTAGAGTCTGCTCAGTCCCCCCACCAAGGCAAGAGAATCTTTCTCCTCCTGTCTACCCTCACACCAAGGCCTCCAGTGCTGGATCAGAAAACCTTGAGATATGCTATCTGGTCTCTTGTGCCATTTCCACTCCTCTTTCTGCTCATAATCTCTTCTGTAATTGGTTCCAGCAATTGCTGCTGTCTTAATGCACTTTGCCTTTAAGGCTAGCTTTAAGTATTGCAGGCTAGCTCTCAGTAGTGTTACTCTTGAACAAACTTGGACCCATTAATGAGTTGTGCAGGAACACAACAGCGTGCTTAGTGCTGGGTTGTACACTAGTATCATTTAAATTAGCTGACGGCACAAAGTTTGTGAGCAGCTTGCTATGAGCGGGTGCTGGTCAAACCACGCATAATGACCCCACACCCGTTTTTCAGCCATATCCAATTTTTCCTTCAATTTAGTTACAGTGATAAACCTCTCTGGCTGAATAATCTGCCACTCAGCATGGTTAACACACTGTGTGCTTGGTGAAAGTGAGGTTTAATTGTTGCAAGTTCCTCAGAAAGGCAGCTGCCACTAGCAGCCTTTGGGATTGCTGTTGCCTGCTGTCAGCAATTTTCTAACTGGAGCTAACAGTTCTCCCTTTATGGCAGTGTAAGTGTTTTACCTGAAAAAAAAACAGTTTTAGTTTAAGGAAACAACTCATGTCTTTGCCTTTTCCATATTTTGGCACTCACGTTAGAAATAACCACCAGTGGTTTGACTAGCAAGTATCCAAGGTCATATATGTGTTAGGTGTACAGCTAATATCAAGCTCAATGTGTTGAAAAGCTTTATTAGTTTTATGACAGGCTGGTTTACTTTGTCCTTTCAGGGTTCCATGAATAATTGCAAGCTCAGATCCTTCCTTACAGTTGTGCAGTTTAGTCACTGGATAGGTGTATCTTGACATGCTGCAATTTCAGTTTACTGTTTTTTTTTTGAATGTGTTGACTTTTGCTCAGAGATAGTCCATGACCACTGAAAACTATTCAGGGTCACATCCAAGTGGCCATTTTGCATGTGTGTGTTAAGACAGTGAGCGCTGATGGACTATTCAACTGAAGGCTGTGGGTGTGAGTGAGAGGACAGCAGTTGGATGGGGTATAGAAGCTGAAGTCTGAATCTGTTCAAACCTCATGTCTGCACACAGCACCTTTGTAGTCATTATGGTTTTATTTAGTGTGTCATGTACCTTTAAGAATAATATCTGATAAGAAAGATCACATGATCTGCAGCAACCAATAGGAGAGTAACGTGGGCTAACTCAGCAGAATGTAGAGAAAGAGTTGGAGCTGAAAGCACATGTGTAGTAGCTGCTGAGTAAACTGTAAATAAACTTAATGAACTTAAAATAAACCCAAGATGTATCTGCAGATCGACTCTATTATTAATGGCAACAACTTGGCCACCCTCACAACAAACTGATGATGAGGATAAAACGGGATTTAACAGAAGAAATCAAGTTAGAAAGAAATCAGCACTGTACCTCGCCCAGTGATTGTAAGTAGCAAGCTCCATTAGAATTGAAGAAGTTAACCTCTCTCAAAGTGCCACAATTTGGGAGAATTGATCCTTTTGAACCAGCCACAGATGATTGGTCTCATTACATGGTACCCCTCACGTTCTTTTTCAAGTGAACGAGATTACTGGGGAAGAGAAGAGGTGAGCGATCCTCTTAAGTACATGTGGGGGCAAAACCTATAGCTTGATTTGAATTTTGATGGCACCCAGTGCCCCAGATTTGAAAAATTTTAATGAATTTGTGGGCCTCGTGAAGGGTCATTTCTAACCTAAGCCCTCAGTCATGATGCAGAAGCTCAGGTTTAATTCATAAATAGAGCCCCAGGTGAGACAATTACATGCTATGTGGAAAATTTGAAGCAGCTAATAGAACATTGTGAGTTTGGTCTGACTCTAAACGACATGCTCAGAGATCATTTAGGGTGTGGTGTGATTGAGGATCCTATTCAGAAAAGATTATTATCTGGAGTGAATTTGGATTTCAAGAAGTCACTAGAGATGGCACTGGCCATGGAAAGCACAGTAAGAAATTCAAAAGCAATGCAGGATGCACAAAATGGAGCCAGCCTTCATATTGGATATCGGAAACCCCAGCCGAAAAGGGGCGAAAATGCAAGACTCTGCCAAGAAGCGGGAAACAGCCCCTGCTAGCTGAAGAATAAAGAAATATAACTTAGCAGCAAAATCAAAGAATAATTTTAATACAGGTGGAAACAAGCAGTCTTTTAGCAATTGGCAGTTTAAAAAATCGAATGCTACTATTATCACAGAAATGGACATATGATGAAGCAGTGCAGGGAAAGATTCAAACAGGAATGTGAACAAAAGAAGAATCCCAATGAAATCTACAATGTAGAAGAGTCTGGAACAGCAAATTTAGGCATTTACTTGCTGTTTAATCTGAAGGTTGGAAAGACAGAACCAATATTTGTCACTGTGAAAGTAAATGGCAAATCTGTTAGAATGGAAGTGGACACGAGAGCTTCCACTACAGTAATTGGGAAACATACCTTCAGATATCTGAATAATGGGGAACATCAATTAAGTTTAGAAGAAACAGCTGTTCAACTAAAAACATTCATGGGGAAAGACATTTCAAGTAAAGGGCATAAGCATTATGGAAGCCAATCAGCAAAGTTACCAGTGTGAGGCAGAGGACCAAGCCTTCTAGCCGAAACTGGCTAAGGAAAATCAACCTTGATTGACCAATGAGATTCCAAAAGGCAGCTGAAAGCGTTCCTGTTTTGAAAAAGGAATGTGTTAGGACTCAACAGCTTGAAGAAATGCAGGCTGTCTTAAGCCAAAACCTGGAAGAACAACAGAAGAAACTCGAAGTGACCCTGCTTGATGACAGAGTTCGAGACGAGGTGAACAACCTTCGATGGGAAAAAGAGAACCTGTTGAAAGACCTTCAGACACTACAAGATTCTCTCAGTCAAAGTTTGTACCTCTGGAAAAGTATGAAGAAAAACAAAGAATTCAGCAATTCTCTGAATAAACTGAAGAATGATTTGGCAGAGAAGACACAACAATGCTCAACTTTCCAGGAGGCAGCAAACAAATACAAAAGAGAGGTGGAAGAGCTGAAGAATCAGCTAAATGAATTCAAAGAGGCTTTGGAAGTAAAAGCCATAGAATTTTCCACAAAGCAGACAGATAATGAAATTTTGGGAGACCCAGCCACTGAGCTCAGACAAGTTGAGCTGGCATCTGAGAGAAGTCTGGCCAATAGTGAAGTCAAAAAGAAAGCCGAGAATAAAGTCTGTGCTAGAAAGAAGAAGACATGTAGAAAGAAGATACAGAAATACTAATAGGGCCTTAATTCTGGCAGCATATAAATACACTTGCGTACATAGGCCTGGAAATCAAATTGCAAACGCCAATGCCCTTAGTCGTTTGCCTTTACAAGAAAATGATGAGCATGTCCCAGTCCCACAGGAACTTGTTTTACTCTTAGATTCCTCGTCAGTATGGGCTTGACAGAACAGAGACTGGACAAGCCGGGACCCACTCCTATCTCAAGTACGACAGCAAGTGCTGCATGGTTGGTCACAGGAGCCCGAATCTGACGAAATGAAACCGTACTTCAACGGAAGACATGAAATAATCACCCAGCATGGCATCTTATTGTGGGGAGCACGAGTGATAGTTCCTCCAAAGGAAAGGGAACCACTTTTAATTGAACTACACAGTGCCCATCCAGGAATTTTCCGAATGAAGATCATAGCATGCTGCTATCTATGGTGGCCTGGGTTGGATGGCAAAATAGAGAGTTTAGTAAAGCACTGTGTGCAATGCCAGCAACTGCAAAAGTTGCCAACGACAGCTCTGTTACACCCTTGGGAGTGGCCAGGAAGACCATGTGTGAGGTTACACATTGACTACATGGACCTTTCCTGTGAACAATGTTTCTGCTTATTGTCGATGCTCATCCAAAATGGTTGGACATATATGAGGTGACATCACCAACGTTGGCCGCTACAATTGAGAAACCACATCAAATTTTGCCATTCACAGATTACCAGAAGTAGTTGTTTCCAATAATGGCACGGCCTTTACGAGTGCTGACTTTCAATGGTTTATCAGCCTCAACGTTATCACTCATGTAAAAACTGCATTGTACCACCCTTCCTCAAATGGAGTGGCCGAAAGGGCGGGTCAAATGTTCAAGGCAGGCATGAGAAAGCTAAATGACAATTCCTTAGCAACCAAGCTAGCACGCTTTCTTTTTCATTTCAGGACTACCCCTCACAACAACAGGTCTCACATCTGTGGAGTTATTATTGAAACGCCGTCTTAGGACAAATTTGAGCTTAATAATGCCAAATTTAGGGGGGAAGGTGGAAAGGAGTCAGGGAAGCCAGAGAGCTAGACATGAGTAGCAAAGTCATGAGAGGAGATTTACCATGGGAGAGATGGTATACTTGAATAACTTTGGAGAAGGAACAAAGTAGTTACCGGGTGAAATAAGTCCGGTAACTGGACCTCTATCTTACCACGTAGAGGTGGAAGGCCAGATCATCCAGAAACATGTGAACCATTTAAGGAAGAGAGAGGCAAATCACCAAGAGTTGGTTCCACCAGGGATCATGACCAGGTCTGCATTTCAACCCAGGACTGACATGTCTGATGTTCCTGTAAGAGTTGAGGATACAGAACTGCAAGTGCTCACTGAGACACCAGATGTTCAGACAACTCCGGAAAAGGAGGTTCCTGACAAAGTATGGAGCTGTGACATTCCACATGTATCAGGAAACCACCTGAAAGACTGAACTTGTAAATTCCTTAATCAGTGTAAGTATTGTGTTGTCTTGAAAAATTTGTACTTGTAAATATATATATAGCCGAGTTAAAGGAGGAGGAATGTAATAATTATCGTTTTATTTAGCGTGTAATGTACCTTTAAGAATAATGCCTGTTAGAGAAGATCACATGATCTGCAATCACCAATAGGAGGCACACGAGATGGGATATGTTAATAAGAAACACATAAAGTTTATTAATTTTTTAAAAAACGGACATGAAACTTCATCCCGCCAGTGGATGAAGTTTCATGAATAATCAGGAGCCCGCTGGGGCTCCTGGTCTACCTGCCAGCCTTAAGCTTGGACGGGCAGGGTCTTTAACAAGGTTAATTATCCTGTCAATGGCTTTTATTGGCCATTGACAGGTCGGCAGTGTACAGCTGATTTTGTTGTCCACCCGCCTTCCTGAAGATTTAAATGGACCGAGATGACATCGGGGGTTCCTCCTGATGTCATCCCGCGTCGTTTTCCCCTTGGCGAGCAAGCCCCGCCCCCAAATTGCCGAGGGGAAAATCCTGACCCAAGAAGTGTCTGCAGCTCAACTATATTATCAATAGTAGCAACTCAGCCACCCTCACAATCACCTTCTGGCTGAGTTAAAGTAGGTAGTGGCAGAAGTGGAAATCTGCCTGAGTTTTATTTCTTTCCCTTCCCCATTTAAGGATGTTAAGAGTGACTGCCGCTACACTCAGCCCGGCTAAGACAAGCAAAGCTGCTCGAACCTTGGTCTATATGGCTCAATACACGGTGGTCGTTTCAGTTACCCAGTAAGACAAAAGGAACAAAACAGAAAATGCTGGGAAGACTCAGCAGTTCTAACAGCATCTGTGGAAAGAAAAACAGAGCTAACGTTTCGAGTCCATATGGCTCTTTTTCAGAACTCTGAAGAAGAGTCATATGGACTTGAAACGTTAACTCTGTTTTTTTCTCCACAGATGCTGTTAGACCTGCTGAGTTTTTCCAGCATTTTCTATTTATGTTTCAGATTTCCAGCATCCGCAGTATTTTGCTTTAATCTAACACCAAAGCAACATTCAGTCTTACTTTAATTGTCCGCTTCATCATTTACATTTTTGTTAAATTGGTGCTGATCAAGAGGAAGGACACCAATGCCAACATTTAACAAAATCAAGAGTGAGAAAAGGCCATTTGGACAATCAAAATCTGTGCAATTATTCTATCATGGATTTCCTCCCACATCTGATCCCTTACTTTAGGAAGAGCAAAGCTCTCTCCCCAACTGCTATATTTCAACTGTCAGCTTTTTATGCCAGCTTGTCAGTGTTTTACATGAAAAATGAGTTTACCCGCAGTTTGGAGGCTGTCAGTATCGGCTAAGCAGATTGGAAGGGCATAAAGATAGAATGGCAGATCAGCTGAGTCAGTGTAAAGAGAAAGGACAGGGGATGCTGTGTCAATGGACACTTTTCATCAGAATGGACTGAAAGCTGCTAGAAGCAATCCATCAGCCACCACATTTACCTATGTAACAACAGTTACTGCCAGTGAAAAGTAACTCGCTGACTGTGGAGCATTTTGAGATGGCTTGAGGGCATGAAAGGAGTTATGTAAATATAATATTGTTATTGATGGTTATATTTAGTTGTCAGCTTTTTAGTGGGCTCTGCCCGTTTTATTTTTGAAGCGGTTGTCCAGGTTTTGTCAGTTTTCTCCGTTGTATGTCCACCTACCCCTTTTGAAAAGAAAATGAAATACTGTCCCATTCTTTTTGTGCCCAGTGTTGAAATCAACCTCCCCAAAGTTAAGTGTAACACAGCTCAGTTGGAATGGAATGAACACCCGGGTGGGTTCTATAAAAGGTGGCTGAACCACTCAGCTAGATTTCTGCCCTAGCAGTGAAAATGAAAATCTTCCCCATGATACTATTTATTCATTGAAGGCCTGAAAAGCTATCACTAAACTTGAAAAGAGCAGGAAAAGAAGTCAAGGTAGATTGCAAGGTAATAGTTAGGTGATGTCAAAGCTGAAGTTTAAAAGCCTGAAGAATGTGAGTGGAGGGAGGCAGGCAGGAAAGTGGAGTTAAGGCCACAATCAGATCAGCCAAGATCTCATTGGCTGGATGGGCCGAATGGTCTACTCCTGCTCCTATTTATTATGATCTTATGAAATGGAAGCTTTAGGGATATGCACAAGAGGAGACATTGGCAAGGATGTCACTGGACTAGTAATCCAGAGACTTGGAGTAATGCTTTGGGGACGCAGGTTCAAATCCAACCATGGCAGCAGGTGGAATTTAAATTCACTTAACAAAAAAACCCAAAAATCTGGAGTTGAAAGCTAGTCTCAGCAACATGAAGTAGCCATGAAACCATTGTTGATTGATGTAAAAATCCAGCTGGTTCACAAATGCCCTTTACTGCCATCCTCACCTGATCTGACATATGTGACTCCAGACCCATAGCAATGTGGGGGTTGACTTTTAACTGCTCTTTGAAATGATCTAGCATGCAAGTAGGGGTAGAAGACAAATGCTGGCCCCAGGGCCTTGGAGAGAGGGGTGCAGATGGTGCTAATCACTGGGGCCCTTGCCTCTAGGGGACACCTTGGTCACAGACGACATTGTTGAGGGTCTAGACTGGGGCAGGACCTCAGGACTTAGAGAGTAGTTTGGGAGGGGAAGAGCCTTGGGTCATGGTCATTGGAACTGTTGAGAGGAGTTTTACTTTTGAGTTCTGCTACTAGCCCCTCCAACATGAATTTTATCTTAATTCTTTCTGCAGGTTAGTCTTTCATTGGCTTGATTTAATTATAACACAAAGCAATGAAAGTGAGTTCTGGGTTCCTGATGTTCACACTTCTATCCCATAATATGCACCATTCTCCTGTTCCGTTAGTGAGGTGGGTTGATGGAAATATATTTGGGTTAGTGTAGCTATGCTTACATTTTTAAATGAAATAATTTTTGCGAAGCATGAAAAATAAAATACAAACTACATCTATCTGCTGAACTTAAAAATGAATGAGTAAATGAGAGAGAGATGTGCAATCCACATTAAAGTGGGATACTCATTTTCCTGAACAATCACAGATTCCAAGTCAAACATTTCCATTATCAGCCCCGTTAATGGGCTTTCACAGAGCTGTAGACTGGGGCTGGGGGCAGGGGTAAATCTCCGGCTCCAATAGGTGGACTGGCTGTTGGTAAATTGGGAAATTTCTACCAGTGGCCATCAAAACAGTGTTATTGGGAGCCAATGGTGTAGTGGTATTGTCACTGGACTAGTAATCCAGAGACACAAGGTCATGCTCTGGGGACCTGGGTTTGAATCCTGCCATGGCAGATGGTGGAATTTAAGTTCAATAGAAATCTGGAATTAAAAGTCTAATGATGACCATGAAACCATTGTCGATTGTTGTAAAAACCCATCTGGCTCACTAATGTCATTTAGGGAAGGAAATCTGCTGTCCTTATCTGGTCTGTGACTTCAGACCCATGGCAATGTAGTTGACTCTTAAATGTCCTCTGAAGAAAGGCAATAAATGCTTGCCTCACCAGCGATGCCCACATCCCATGAACGAATAAAAAAAAAATCTGACTTAGGGGGCAGTACAACTGCCACTTTCCGCTCCTCCAATCACAGCCTCATATTTTCTCCGTCCACTCCTGTTTTCCCAGTTGAGTTTTGATTCTCTGCTTGGGTGCATCCTTCAGCTGCCTACACTCTATAGCGGAGCATCACACATTCCTCAGCTCTGTGGCTGAACACCCTTTTCAATTCAGTATATCTGATGGTAAAAGGTGGAGCAGGCCAATTGAAAAGCACTCAAATAATACCCTAACCCTAATGGGAAAGCACAGGGGGTTTCGACAGGTGGAAGCAGAGAGTGACAGGTGGCACCTGGTGACATGTTATTGTCAGAAGAGTTTAGCAGGAATCCGGATAACTGAGTGGAACATCTGAATCCACATGGACATCTGACAAAATACCCAAGTCTAATGTACCCAATTTTTTTTTTCGGTGAAAAGCATAAAGATGTGGAAACAGTGAGGAACTTGAGATTGGGCAGGAAGACGGTTCCTTGAATTGATAATTCATGAGATTGCTTTCTGACTGGTCTGTGTGAGGGAATAAAAGGAAGTGCCCTGTGATAATGATGTGTCAATAGTGACTTTAATCCTAATACTAAACCTAACCATAACAACGTTGAGAAGAGTGCTTTTTATGATGAACCCTAACCTACCCCAATCTAATCCCAGCCCCAAGTATCATACTGAAGCCATAACTTTCAATGGATTTTATAAACAGATGCAGAGTACAAAAGCCCAAAACATTTTTCTAAGGCTTTATGAAACAGTCCGACCCACAATGTGACTATGGTTCCCAAATCTGGGTGTCCGAAGGATATAATGAGAAAGGTTATAGGAGCTTGGGGGTTGGGGGGTGGGGGGAGGGGTATTGTGGAGATAAGGGACCCAGAAGCAGGAGAAACACAAGGGTCCATGATTTCTCTCTCTGTCCTGGCTGGCCTTGCCAGTGACGCCCACATCCCATGAAAAAATAACTAAAAACAAATTGCAGGGAAAGAGCGGGTTGAGGTAAAAGCCATTGTGATGAGTCTTGATTTCACCGCATTGAAGATTTAGACAGGAGGAGAAACACGTGGGATGTTTTACAAGAAAACAAGAGAGTTTCTTAATTGCAATCATTTCGTTTCTTAGTCAACTTTGTACAACACATTGTGCACTCAACCTTATTTGTTGACAAGAGAGTTTCTCACTAGAACACATTTGTCAGGAAATGTGCAAGGCATTCAATACTTTGGAACAGTTGTAATAGTAAACTGATTCAGGTTACACTATTAACTGTGAGGATGATGCGTGAACAATTAGGCCCAAAATAGCTAGCATCCTGCTTTGTCACTGTAACTGTGGTGGAATGGGAATTGAGATACGCCATTGGGAGCAGATCAGAATCTTGCCAGAGTTTCCCTGACCAGGCAATATAAATAAATTAGATAGGCATCCACTTCTGTATTGGAGCAGCTTAGGTGCCAGGTGAGGTGGTGGGTGTGGGGGATGGGGTAATGGGGTGCAGGGAGTAGAGTGTTGGAAAGCTGCTTGAGAGCAAAGGTAGGACTGGAAGACATCAAATAACTGTGAGATTGACTCCCCGTATGGAGGGACAATTAACATTTTTCAGCTTGTAATTGTTTGGAAGGATTGAAGCTACGGTGCCACTTCTCCTGATCTGGACGCTGCAGGGAGGAGGCAGGAGTGGAGAAATCTAGTGGAAAATGCCATCTCGTTAGCTTTCTTTTTTGAATGCCAACTGGAACTTAGTCTTGCAGGAAACTTTCAAAGTTTGGTTGGAAAGTCAGCATCACTGGATCCTGCAGCATTGTCCATCATTGCCAGGTTAGGACCACCAGAAATCCATCTTGGGTACATCACTACCTCTGAGGAAATTTGGGGTCTTATATGTTTGTCAGCTAAATGACAACAGCCCAAACCTTTTGTTCCATTATGTCAGTTTTTCAGTAGATCTAATTGGAGATGGGATGCAACTCTTCATCCCTATCTCCCTGTGGGTTGGTGCATGTAAAGTCCATGAAATTGAGTCAAACATGGTATCTGCCAGGTTTTCCATCATTTGCATCCTTTCAATGTTGGGCCTTGAGACACCTTTTAAGTCCCGGCATCCAGGGTTTAGATTTTGCTGAAGGAAAATTCTGTCCAGAAAGGGAAAGAAAGCAACAGTGCACAGGCCCCATTAGTTTAAACCAATAGTTTAAAGGGCTAACAAAAATTCAAATCATGCAGTTGGTCACTTTTTTGTTCTCTCACTGTGACAAACCCTCCCAACATGTTGTGGAAACTCTGACCCTGTACCAGTTGACTCCCAGAAAAGGCCAGGGGTTGCCTTTGTGTAAATGTATATTGTTTATGTAAATGATCCAGGGGGAAGGCATAAGGCGAGGACCAATGGGGACCCTTGGGAGTAAGCGGAAATGTCATCCTGCGAGAGATCTCTCCCAATCTAAAGGGGTGCAGAAACCCTAGGCCAACATTCCAAGCTACAGTTAATCAAAATAAATCTCCATCAAAGCACCAATATGTAAAAATGTAACCAATATGTTAAAAAGTGCAAATAGAGGCAGGATCATGAGTATTGAAAGGCTTCTGCTATGGTGACTTCACTGCACTTCCACCAATCGGTCATGCCAATTTTAGTATTAGCATAAAAATAAATATTAGGTGACACTGTTAGAGGTGGGAAGAGCCATCTAAAACTACCAGAAATGAAGTTGTAATTTGTGAACTTTAAGAAACTGGGCCTGTGTAGTTTGCTGCCACAGTACTGTAACAATGTTGGTATAATCAGAAAGAGACAAGCAGATACTTGAGGATAAAAACAAAAAAACTGCGGATGCTGGAAAACCAAAACAAAAACAGAATTACCTGGAAAAACTCAGCAGGTCCGGCAGCATCGGCGGACTCGAAACGTCAACCCTTTTCTTCTCAGCCGATGCTGCCAGACCTGCTGAGTTTTTCCAGATACTTGAGGATGTTTGTAACTACTTAATTCAGTAGGTGGAACAGAAGAAAATCAGCCATGATTCTTTTAAAGATGTCATAATTTTGTTGGAGCAGTCCTGAGTCACAAGATGTTTCAGGTTGTTTATGTTGTGAAACATGCAGAAATAAAGATGCTGAGCAATGAAGAACAGTAAATGCTGTTGTCACGGACAGAATTTATGTGTTTTCTTACTACCATGATCAGTGTTTTTGTATGTAAAAGAGTGTATTTTCTTACCCTCAGGATGATTGTTCCAATTTAAATTATCTCAGCAGCAAGCTTTTTGTGAGTTTTTAAATAAAGAAAGTTTTTTTATTATAAAACACTTGCCCTGGAGGTTTAAAACACAATGTCTCACTCACTTGACTCACAGGCAGTATCATACACACAAAGGTTAGTTACAGATGAAAGTAAAACAATACAATTATGATTTATGGATTCAAATCTTCTGATCAGCGTTGGAACCACTTTGTCCAACATCGATCAGACAGAAAACTACCCACTTACTGGCATACGATTTTTCGGGCCAGATCTCCAATCCACAATGCAGCAGAACTCCCTCAACGGAGGAATCCATGAAGAGAGCAGTGGAGAGAATCGGTGCTTCGGTGCTGAAGCCATGCTCCCTTTTTATGACACTCGCTGCCATATTCTGGTAAATATTTAAAGAACCGAAAGCTTTGCAGTGTGTTAGTAAATGAGTGAATGTATGAATGGGTAAGTGGGTATATGTAGGTGTGTAAGTGGTTAAGTGAGTGAAGTAAGTGGGTAGGGTAGCTGTGGGTGAGGTGGTAATGTGGCAGGTGGGTGAGGTGGCATGTGGGCAGGGTGACAGGTGGATGAGTGGGTAGGTGGGTTGGGTGCTAGACGTGTGGGGTTGGTGGTGAGGGCTAGTCAGGTTGGGAGGGGTTATTGGACGGGGGTTTGTTGGGTGGTGGGGGCTAGTCAGGTTGGGCGGGGGGGTGTAGTCAGGTCAGGGTGAGTCAGGAGGAGTAGGCAGGGGATCGACTGAGAAGTCAGGGAGATCAATTTAAGTGATGGGGAGGTCAGTTGTATCGTTACCCAGGAGTTAGACTAGGATTTTTCTGTCCAATTACCAAATTTCAGTTTTTCTCTTTGCTAGTTCCACTGCATTTCTCTCTCATCTTTTTCCCTTTGTATTTGTAACTGGGACTCTCATTCCACTTTCCACATCGCAAATTCCTTATCAGTTTGGATTCTAACACTACTCTGTCAGTTTCTACTTCTATGTTTATTTCCTCTGCTTCTGATTCAATATCTGTGATTAGCTAGAATTTGAATGATTTCGGGCTACCTATCTTTTGGCCTTCTTTTGGCCTTTCATTTACCTGCATGACCACAGCTCTTAGTTCCTCACTAGTTAATGCTTTTAATGTACCCCACGAGGCCTGCAAGTCTGAGTGTCTATAATTGAAATGGAGAGGGGCAGTCATCAGCACCTGGAAAGGTCATTTGTATTTCAAGCGACTTGCCCAGGCATGAGTCAATCCCTGTGTCTGTACAGAAAACACAAAAGATCATCACCTAAGCCCATGGACTCCATCTTGTATCTAGGTAAATTGTCCTCCTATATTCTGTTTTTTAAACATAGAGTGTCCATCTTCATAACATTTTAGACATTTTATGTGGACATTGCACCACTCTACCAGGTCTTGGATAAACCCTTCTTTGTTGGGATTCATAGAAAGCTTTCGAGATAGTTTCTTAAAGCAGCATGTTCTGGAACCAACCAGAGAGCAGGTTACATTGGACTTGGTAATGTGTAGTGTGACAGGATTAATTAATGACCTCAGAGAAAAGGCACCCCTAGGTAGCAGCGACCACAATATGATTGAATTTTACATCCAGTTTGAAAGTGAGAAGAGTGGATCTAAGACTAGTATTTTAAACTTAAATAAAGGTAAACTTAATGTGGACATGAAAGCTGAGCTAGCTGAAATGAACTGGGATACTAGGCTATAGGATAGATCAATAGAGAAGAAGCGGCGGACATTGGAACTGATATTTCAGAATACTCAGAATAAATATATTCCTACTATAAAGACAATTTCTAAGGGGAGGACCCACCATCTGTGGTTAACTAAAGAAGTTAGGGAAGGCATCAAACTTAAGGGAAAAACATAAACCTGTGCAAAGATGAGTGGCAGGTCAGATGATTGTTGAGAATATAAAGAACAGCTGAGAATGACTAAAAGGTTAATCAGGAGAAAGAAATTAGAGTAAGAGAGGAAGCTAGCTAGAAATGTGAAAATGGATAGCAAGAGTTTCTACAGGTATTTAAAAAGAAAGAGTAAGTAAAGCGAATGTTGGTTCTCTAGAGAGTGAGAATGTGGACTTAATAGTAGATGATAAGGAAATGGTGGATGAAATGAACAAATATTTTGCTTCTGTCTTCATGATAAAGGATACAAAAACATTCTCATGATAGCTGTAAACCAGGATGTGAAAGGAAGAGGGAAACTTGATGAAATTACAGTCACTAGGGAAGCAGTACTGAGCAAACTGATGAAGTCTCTAGGTCCTGATGGACTTCATGCTAGGGTCTTAAAAGATGTGGCGAATGAGGTAGTAGATGTGTTAGTTTAATTTTCCAAAATTCGCTAGACACTGGAAAGGTTCCGTCAGACTGGAAAGTAGCAAATATAACCCCTCAGTTCAGGAAGGGAGGGAGGCAGAAAATGGAAACTATAGGCCAGTTAGCTTGACGCCTGTTGTGGGGAAGTTATAAGAATCAGTCATTAAGGAGGTCATAGCTAGGCACTTAGAGAAACTCAAGGTAATCAGAAAGAGTCAGCATGGTTTTATGAAAGGGATATATTTAACAAATGGTGGATTTCTTTGAAAGAATAACATGCGCTGTGGATAAAGGGGAACCTGTAGACGTACTGTACTTGAATTTCCAGAAGGCATTTGATAAGGCAAGAAAAATAAAAGCTCAGGGTGTAGGGGGTAACATATTAGCATGGTTAGAATGTTGGCTGTCTGGCATAAATGGGTCTTTTCCTGATTGGCAGGATGTGACAAGTGGAGTCCCGCTGGGTCTGTGCTGGGGTCACAGCTTTTTACAATTTATATCAATGATTTAGATGAGGGGAGTGAAGGCATGGTAGCTAAATTTGCAGATGGCAGAAAGATAGGTAGGAAAGTATTTTGTGAAGAGTATGTAAAGGAGGTTGCAGGTGGATATAGATAAGTTGAGTGAGTGTGCCAAGCTCTGGCAGATGGAGTGCAATGTGGGAAAATGTGTAAGTTGTTCACTTTGGCAGGAAGAATAAAAAAGCAGAGTACTTAAACAGAGAATGGCTGCAGAGTTCTGAGGCGCATCCCTGCCCTAAAAAGGCATACTAGGGTTGGAATTTAGCCCTCGTCAATGGGCTTGGCGGGGGTGGACAGGGCATTCAAGAAGCTGACCATTGCCTGCGATCAAGGCCGGATCAAGCCTGCCGAGCATGAAAAGTGAGCGGCAGTGCTCAGTGCCGCCTGTGCGGGAGTGGGGGAAGAGGGCAAGCGGGGCAAGCACAATCTTTGTGCATACACGTGAATGCGCGCTTGAGAGTCTCCCTAAGGCACAAAGCTGCCTTGGAGAGATGAAGAGTTTTTAAAAAAATAATAAAGATGTGAAAAATGTTATGAAACATGTACCTACTCATGTGAATGTGGCACATAAGTAGCGACATGTTATAAGTGAAATTTAAAAAAATTTATTTTATTTTTATTTGATGTTGGAAACCTCATCTGTAGGGTTGGATGGGCAGTGAAAAATTTAATTTAATTGATTCTTTAATGGCCTTAACAGGCCTTTTAATTGTTGGCAGGCAAGCTGCCGATTCCTGCTCGTGCCCACCAACCAAACAAATGCGCAACTGCTCGTTGACGTCAAGACGCTCGCCCGATGTCAACACGCATCATTTCACGCTTGAGCGGGTTGGGTGCGTGCCTGCCTGCCAAGGTAAAAATTCCGCCCTAGGTGTTCTGGTGCATGAGTCACAAAATATTAGCATGCAGGTACAGCAAGTAATTAAGCAGGCTAATGGAATGCTGTCCTTTATTATGAGAGGAATTTAACGTAAAAGTAAGGATGTTATGCCTCAGTTATACAGGGCATTGGTGCGGCCACATCTTGAATACTGTGTGCAGTTTTGGTCTCCTTATTTAAGGAAGGATGTAAATGCGTGGAGGCAGTTCAGAGGAGGTTTACTAGACTGATATCTGGAATGAGTGTGCTCACTTATAAGGAAAGGTTGGACAGAATAAACTTGTTTCCATTGGAGTTTAGAGGAGTGAGAGGTGACTTGACTGAAGTAGATAAGATCCTGAATGGTCTTGACAAGATGGATATTGGCAAAGATGTTTCCTCTTGTGGGTGAACCCAGAGATTAGGGGCACTATTCTAAAATTAGGGGTCACTCTTTTAGGACAGAGAAGAGGAGAAACTTTTTCTCTGAGGGTTGTGCAACATTTGAACTCTTTGCCTCCAGGTGGTGGTGGAGGCAGGGTCATTGAATATTTTTAAGGTGGAGTTAGATCGATTCTTGTTAGGCAAGGGAATCAAAGGTTATCAGGTGTGGATGGGAGTGTGGAATTCAAAACACAAACAGATCAGCCATGATCTTATTGAATGGCGGAGCAGGCTCAAGGTGCTGAATGGCCTACTCCTGCTCCAATTGCGTATGTTCGCATGTCAATAGATCCTTAAAAGAATTGCTGAAAACCACTGAAAAATTACTGCAAAATTGAAAATATGGTGGTTTCTTAGATGCAGAAGGAACAGAGTGTTCCTCCTTGCTAAGAAAAAATGCAGGTTGCTTCTGGCCCAGGTTTCCCCTCACTTAAGAATGGATTCCCCTCACTTCCAGGTCACTCAAGGGCTACTCCTTCATTACAACCTGCTCAAATTGTGACTGAATCAAGGAGCTGCTCCTTGATACCTGGTAGGCTGCAGCAGATCACTGATTCTATGGAGAAGAGCCCAGATGCTGAGTTTGGAATAGGCTTCCCACTGGCACAAATTTTTGACCACTGCCCCTTCCTGTCTATGACCCTGATTCACCTTCAAGCATTGCGACTTACCAAGAGGGAACCGATTGCAGCTAAGAAGGGAAATCTCAGCAGCACTGCCATGGGACCACCAATGCAGCAGTGGAAGGGGCATATTGAAGCATGCCTTTAAGGGATATCAGCATGACACCAGTCTTATTTTCACTTTTGCTTTGAGCAGAGCACAAACACACACTATAATATTACGACATGATGATCAGCGGCGGTCATACAGGTGGCAGCAAGATTAAGTGCAGGTACGACATGGTGAACAGCCTTAGATTGTACTACATGGCATGAGATTACCCCCAACGTTTTGGTCAGACTGCAATGAGTTTGCAGCATCAAAGTGTTAAAAACACAGCATAGGACTGTGCAGAGCAGCTTTGAAGACACAGCGCTGAGCTAGTGCTCAAGTTAAGTGTGGGAAGCAGACGGATCCCTCGCATACCCTGTCAGCTCTGTGAGTGGGACAGCTGCATCGAGAGGACCAACAATGGGTTAACTGCATCGGGAAAGCAAGTGACTGGGGCGTGGGCCGGGTTGATAGCGAGCGAGGGAGAGTCCAACAAAAAAAAATCATAAAAATCAGGCCAGAGAAGGTTGCGATTATAATGAGTGGCTTTGGGAATTACTGAACAATAAATAGTGTAAAAAGCAAAGAAGCCATTACTCCGTGGTGTGTTCCCACCACAACGCACCTTCATGGGTGAAGCTTCGGAAAAGTGCACAAAAGCAGCTACAGTGACACTCATCCCAGGTACTATAGAAGAAGGAAACTCAAAGGATTATTGTCAGAATGCCCACAAAATCCCAATTTGAATTGGGATGCAGCTGACCTATTATCTGAATTCAAAATGTTTGAACAGCGTACAGTTTCTTGATTCAGGTGTGTCTGAACTATGCAGGCAAGCTGTAAATATTCACTTAGCACAAGGGAATGAAGGTCTACACAGGCTATACATATCAGGATTAACAGAAGAAGAGCTTAAGGATCCTCAAAAGATATGGGCTACATTGGAAGACCAATTCAGAATCAAGTTAAAAAACTGTATTCATCGGCTAGAGTTTCATGTCATTTCGACAATAGCCTATATGAGCCATAGACCACTTTGTCAGCAGGTGCAGATAAAAGAGTAGGCACTGTGATTTTACAAGTGCAGAGCTAGCAGACAGAATTGTTGAGTTGGTGATCGCATCCACTTCCTTGGAAGAATTCCATCAAGATATGCTGAACAAGCCCAAAAAGTATAGCGTGAGGAGCTACTCCTGGATGGAGCTAAGTACAAAACGACTCTTGCAGGTTGACAAAGCTTGCATGTCCTTAGTACAACCTTCATTGCTGACGCACTCACCAGAACACCCAAACCTAGCAAGATATTTGGAAGGTGTGGTCTTTTGCATGCCCAGCTTTTCATCAATTCCACAAGGCATTTGGCAGAAAGGGCCATTGGCAGCAGCAGTGCTTGAGCAAAGGCTGGTGTAGCTATATAGAGCAGTGCACTGATCCAAACAGACCATACACGATAGATACCTTCAAGCAATAAGACCATCTGGTGTCCCGTCAGAAACATATACATGAGGCGATTGACAGACCTGAAAATGTCGATGATGTGTGCGACGAGACGAAGAGCAGTGAGCACATGTTTCACACCGGTAATCTTGTGGAAAGTATACATGCCGTTACGTCATCTGAAATGTTTGCCAAGATTAGAATTATCTGTCCTAAAAGAGTTGGTAATTATTCATCATTGACCTAGACTGACACAGGGCAAGTGCCAACATACTACCTCTATGAATTCTAAAAGAGACATGTCCACAGATATGGAGGGCCATGGTGAAACCTACTGCTGTGAAATTTTCCGTATGCAATGGTTCACTAATTCCACATGAAGAATCCATTATCCTGCAGTACAAGTACAATCGATTCTCTTGGGTGTCACAGAGGCTCGATATTGTGGAAACTGAAGGCCCAGCGATTATTTAAAAATAAGAGATTGCCCATTTAAGACAGAGATGAGGAGAATTTTTTTTGAGGATAGTGAGTCTTTAGAACTTTCTTCCTCAAAAGGTGGCCAAAGCAGAGTCTTTGAATATTTTTAAGGCAGAGCTAGATTCTTGATAAGGAAGGGGATGAAAGGTTATCAAGGGGATAGACAGGAATGTAAAGTTGAGGTTACAATCAGATCAGCCATGACCTTATTGAATGGCGGAACAGGCTCAAAGGGCCAGGTGGCCTACTGCTCCTAATTCGTATGTTTGTATGTATGTTCATATGTTCGATTGCAGGTCTACTGGCATACTGTGACCTCACACTAGATACAATCCATGGAATCAGTCAGACAGCACAAGGCAGATCAATCTCAGAAACTGCTCCCATCATCTCAGTTCATGGCCTAATATCAAAATATCCAGAATGTTTCAACAAAATTGGCAGTTTCAAGAGAGCTGCAACATTACACTTTCAGGAAAATGCAAGTCTGCCAATTGATCCACCATGTAAGTGCAGCATCCACATACAAGACAACTTGAAGGTTGAACTAGACAAAATGGAAAAAGACAGAAAAATTTGAAGAGTGTAAGAGCACACAGATTGGTGCAGCTCAATCAAGTGTCATAAAGAAGGATGGATCATTGAGAGTATGCCTTGATCCATGACTTAAATGGAGCTTTGAAACATTGTCCTTACAAAATACCCATATTAGAAGAGTTAAATCTGAGATTTGAAGGTTCAAAATTCTCTCAAAACTTTATACCAAACATGGTTATTGGTCAATACATCTCACGAAGAAGTCACAAGGGTTTACTACATTTTGTACCCCATTTGGATGATACTGTTTTCAATGACTTCCTTTCGGGCTATCTGTTAGCCAGGATCTCTTTCAAGCTCACTTGGCCTACAATACATGAACTATGCTAGGATGCACCTGTATTGCAGATGGTATTGCTGTTGTGGGAAGAACAAAGCAAGAACATGACCATAATCTGCACTTATTGATGCAAGTGACACATAATGAAGGATTGGTGTTCAATAGTCTGAAATGTGACATCAATGTGCAGCAGATCAATTTCTTCAGCTCTGTTTATTCTAGCGCTGGTTTATGTCCTGAACCAAGTAAAATAGAGGATATTAAAGCCAATATGACTAGGTTTTTAATTTCTTGTCTCCATACATTCCCAATTTCACTCAAAAACCTTCATCACTAAGGGAATTGTTGAGAAAAGATTTGCCTCTCCTGTGGCAGAAGACCACCTATACCTTTTTGAAGCACTGAAACAGTCATTATCAAAAGCATCAATGTTGCAATTTTATGATCCTAGGGAGTCAGTTACCCTGGAGATAGATGCCTCACAGAAAGGTTTGGGAGCATGCATAATCCAAAAAGTAAACTGATTGCGTTTGTTTCAAAACCTCTGTCCGTAACAAATCAAACTCCTTCAACATTGAGTGGGAAACATTGGTTTTAGCATTTGGAATCATGCACTTTCATACCTATCTCTCTGGCCAAAGATTTGTGGTGGAGACCTACCAAAAGCCACTGAAGATGATTTGACAAAAACCATTGACCAGTGCACTGCCAAGATTGCAACATCTCTTGATAAAGATTCAAGGTTATGACTGTGAGATTACGTACAATCCTGGTCACCTGATTGTCACATTAGATAGTCTTAGCAGATTGCTTAACCCAATGAAAATGGAAGGTGTATCCTTGGATCTGCAAGTTGATTTAATTGACCTCGGACTTGAAACGTCTCCAAATTGACCTGGTGCATTTTGTGCAATGCAAATGCCAGCAGATATGACAAGAAATGGCAAAAAGTTCCACACTACAGATACTATGGAAAACTGTCATTGAAGGATGGCCTGATTCAAGTCAACATGTCCACCAACACGTGAGAGCATCTTAGCCTTATCGGCATGAGCCAGGAATCTCCTGGGAGCCATTTTTAAAGGTAGGCAAGTCATCATACCTGAATCTTTGCAACCTGATGTTCTTCAGCAACTTCATCACTCACACATGGGCATAGATCAGATTTGCAAGAGAGATTGTCTATTGGCTGGGTATGAACTATGTCATTGAAGTCGTCGTCAAGAAGTGTGAGGCATGTCAAGAGCACATACCAAGTCAGCACAAAGTACCATTGATTCCATATGAAGCTCCTACCTATCCTTGGTCCAAAATCACATCCGACCACTCATGTCCAAGGCACTGACTTCATCATCATTGTCAACTACTTTACCAAGTACCCCATTATTCGACAATTGCACAATACATCAGTCACAACTGTCACACACACTCTTGTGCAATTATCAGTTTATTTGGTGTGCCTCAAGAGATCATTATAGATAATGGTCCACAATGTATTGGTAAGCCATTTGAAGACGTGTGAGAAGTAGAATATTGATCACATTACTTCTTCTCCTCTACCTAGATCTAATGGCCCAGCTGAATGAATGATTTGCACAACGAAATCCATAATTCTCAAATGTAGACAAATCAAACAAGATCTACACTTTGCAATGTTATATCTGAGAGCAAGACGTTTAAGTCCATCACTGGCAGAGCTCATGTTTGGCAAACCAGCATGTACCATTTATCTACTTTTAACCATTCCATTCTCTCAGAAACTAGACAGCAACTTTTAAAACTGCAAGAAACGATGACTAATGTGCATGATGAAAATGAAGGCACAGTATTGTCAAGTTTACAGGTGGGACAAGTTCATATCCAGGATCACACAGATGGTACATGGCAACCAGCTGAGGTGACAAGAATTTGTTCAGAACCAAAATTCTATGAAGTTTCTGCACACAAAGGCACAATAGGGAGGTGTAACTGAGGACAAATAAGATCCGTTCCAGCCCCTCAACCACCATGTAGTCCTATTGCAACTAGAACAAGATCCCAAATACAACCAGGAACAACATATAAGAATGACAACCCTACAGATCACGGTGAGCCATTAAAGAAACCTCCAGACAAGGATAACAGTACAAGATTTGGACGTACCAGCAAATTACCTTTATGCTTTGGTGACTCATTGATTTATGCACTTATGTAATGGTAACTAAACATGAAAATGTATTGTAGCTATTCTTTGGAATGGGGGGGAAAGTATCTTTGAAAAGAAACCAGGATTTAATATGCCTTTAAGGGATATCAGCATGAAATCAATGGAAGGGAAATGTGTCATGTGATCCAGTCTTAGTTTCACTTTTGTTTTGAGCAGAGCACACAAACACAGCTCTGATGTCTTCAAGCTTTGTACCTATGTATAGCTGTTCACCAATCTGAATCTTCGGCTTGGTGAGCAGGGGCGGGGCCTGCTTGCCAAGGAGTAAAATGACCCGTGGTGACGTCAGGCGTGTGTCCTGACGTCATGGCGCATCATTCAGACTTTCAGTTCGGCGGGCGTGCACCCAAGCTGGCTGTGTGCCCGCCGAACTGTTAAAGGCCTATTAAGGCCATATAACTCTCAATTAAAGTAATTGAGGGAGTTGCCCACCTAACCTTAAGGTTGGCAGGCAGGTGAAAAGCCCAGGTGGCCTTCGCATTTTTCATGGAACCTCATCCATGGGCCATGGGTGGGATAAGGTTTCATGAATGATTTTAAATTTTGACAAAAATTTTTGTTGAAATTAATGCACATGTCCCAGCTCATGTGACAGTTTCAGATGAGGGGACATGTCATAAAAATTTTCTAGCCAGTTTATTAAACTTCTTGGACTTAAAACTAATTTTGCATGCGCGAAAGAGTGCACTCCTGACTCAGTCAACCCCTCCCCCCCCCGCCCGCATAGGGTGCGCACAGCACTTCCAGGTGTGTGTCACATCTGTGCTCCTCCCGCCCAGCACCCCCCCCCCACCGACAGGCAGAAAATTCTGCCCATAATGTGTTTACCCATTCCCTTTTGAGCGGTTAGTACCTTTTATATTATTATAATAACATGACAGCAGGAAACCGTTTACTGGAGGAGAATTTGTTCAAGGTCTTCTGCAGCTTTTTAACTAAAAATCTCAGCTGAGACTGAAGCCTTTAGTAGGTGAGGGATTAGTCCACACTGCAGGGAAAAGTGAATGTTACCAGGTCCACTGATATTTGTGGCAGGTGGGGATGGGGCAACCAGTAGTAATAGTGTTGGCAGGAGCAGGTCTGCAGGAGGGAAACTAAGGATGGGAGGGGAAGGCAGTGATAAGCCTGGCTGCCCGGTGTCCCTTTTTGTTTCTATCGATAAACCATTCAATTTAGGGCAGGGTGGCAGAGGAAAATGCAGGCTGAAATATCTTTGTGGAAAAACATTCGGTCTTGAATTGGTTATAAATTGAAAATGGCAGAGATTTGGCTGCAGTTTTTTTTTGAAGGAAATACTGAATACTCATTAGAGAATTATGCCAGTAACATCTGCAAGAGTTTTCTGATCTCCCGCCATAACTTTTATGGAAGATCAGCTGAAGCCCCAGGGAGCCTCCAGGGTTTCTGCCAATCTTCCGCCAACATTAGGGCCAGAGATCAGGGAACCCTCATGGAAATTCTACCCTATAATATCAGGATTGGAGGAAATACTGAGTGAAATGCCTTAGGGCTCAGTGCCGGGCACGCTGCTGTTTAGTTATGTGTAATTTCTCTAATTGATCTGGATTCAGATACACAATACAAAATGCTCACGATACCAAACTAGGAGAAGGAGTGGAATTGGAAGAGGCATCTCAGAAATTGCAGAATGAGTTGGATAAAATATAAAGGTGGGCAGAACAATGGCAGATTAAATTCAGCATTAGCAATTATTAATGACAGATGTAGGGAGGAAAATAGATGGCACGTGGCCTTCCTGAACGGTTTCAATTTTAATGGCCGGGTCTCATTCAATTCCCGGCGTCCTATCTGTTTCAGGCAAAGAGCCAACAGGAAGTAGGCCTGGAGGTCACCCTCTGACAACAATTAAGTGGCAGGATTGGTGGCTGAGTCATCTCGCACTTGCATTGAGGAGTCAGGTAACAGCATGGGGTGACTAAGCTTTCTCTGTGGCGGTCAGAGAAGCACCATTGCTCATTCTTACCCCTCAAGAAAAGTAAACGTGAAAACTCAGCATTTTGGGTCTCTTTTGGGTTGACGGGAAACTCACTCCCACTTACTGGCCAGAATTCTCCCGTCGGCGATTTGGGGGCGGGGCCTGCTTGCTGACAGGAAAATGATGTGGGATGACATCAGGAGGATGGGCCATTGACAGGATATTTAAGGTAAGTATAGGCCCTGCCCATCCAATCTTAAGGCTGGCGGGCAGGCCAGGAGCCCCAGCGGGAAGGAGAAAAAACAGGAAACCTCATCCACTGGCGGGATAAGGTTTCATGTCTGTTTAAAAAATCTTTAATAAAGTTTATGTAATATTTATTAGCATGTCCCATGTTGTGTGACATTGTCACATGAGGGGGTCATGTTAATAATTTTTTTATTTTTCTATTTTTTTAAGTTTACAAACCTTTCAGCCCTCTCCCTGAGACAGCGCTTAGTCTCAGGGAGCAGTGTGTGCGCGAAAGAGCGCACTTTGACAGTTGGGGAATCCCTCCCCCTCTGCACCGGATGTGTAGAGTGCTTCCCATCAGGCAGCCCGCTGGGCGGGCCTTAATTGGCCCGCCCACTCAAAATGGCGGCAGGGCCCATTTCGGCAGCGGAGTCCAGCTGCCCGCCCGCCGCCGAGCCAGTGGGGCCCACCCGCCCATCGAGGGCTAAATTCTGCCCACTGTTCAGGCTACCCAGTAAAAATTTCTGTCCAATTCCACAGCGTCACAGGAACCTGAAATGCAGTTGTTAGAAAAAAGTCCTCATCAGCTTTGGGGTTTCCCTTTCTGTCTGCTCAGCTGCACAGGCTAAAATTGAGATTGTTTGGTTTCTGGTGGCTTCAGAGCAGGAACAATTTTAACTGCGCATCCACCTGATTTCCACCAGACAGGCAGGGTTAAAGTTGCCCTCACATACAAAATTAACCTGGAATATTATTCTAAATTAAACTGTGCGATTAGAACTAAGGGATTCAGGCTCGAGTAAGTAAGAGTCTATTTTAGGACTGATATCAGTAAATTCTTGTTCGCACAAAGAGCAGTCAACATGTGGAATAAACTTCTCAATCGAGTCTTGAGGCAAAATATCCTAGAATTATTTACAAAACTAGTTGAATAGTACAATGGGGTAAGGAGGGGTGCATTGGGATCCCTATAAGCTAATTAAGATGGGCTGAATTGTCTTCCTCATCTGCAATTATCTTGTGAATTGCTGCCCTAGGGATAGCATAAAATGCTGCCAGATTGAATACAGCACGCCAGTTGTATTACACCACTTTTGTGCATTGCCCTGACAATGTGTTTTAGCTGTATCTTCAGAATCAAAGTGCCAGTTCTATTCTGCACAAAATCTCTTTGAATTAGCATGGCTGCCTGGTCGGAGTAGGTGTGGGGCAGATATTCTGAAACCCTAAAGTAAGCCAGGACATGTACGCCAACAACAGTAAAGGATGGGAAGTTTGATTTCTTTGTCCTTGGTCCTTCTGTATCCTTTGAGCTAGAGTGAGTTAGCAGCTGGTTTCTTGCTGTGGATTAATGAGCACAGGGTTGATTGAACTGCACTTTTTATTAGGAATTTAACAATCATGGAGCGATGCAATGTCAACTTAGGTAGGTGAAAGGGCATCCTTTTAATTCCTTATGGCACCTGTGCTAAATCTGATTCTACTTCCTCTATCTATACAATTTTATAGCCATCTACCAGATGTTAGCTGTGACCATTGGAACAGTACCAAACAGTCTACCGTGAATGTGTCCCGGAGGCTTATTGACAGAATTAGAACTTAGCTCAAAATGTTTTATGAATTTGACTTAATGAAAAAGAATCCACTTGCAAGAAACTTTGTAAAGTCACTTCTGCTTTAAACTTTTCTTTCAGAAATCTTCTCAATCTCACTAATTGATGAAAGGTTAATCCTGCCATTGCTCATGCAAACCACAAGGTGGCAGAAAATATCAAATATGTCTTTGGTTTGATTATCAAACTATGCTTGTGATATGCGGAATGCTGGATAAGCTCAATCTATTTAAAATCATGTGAAGCTAAGTATGATTTGACCTCACGGAGCTGACTGATCATAAACTGTGCTTAATCTTAATTGTTTTGGACATGGAAATAAAAGCAGATTTTGAGCAGATATGAACTTATCAAAATTATCCTTAACATAAGTGGATTGGCTGACAGACCAAAATTGTTCCCTTGCACCTTCATGACAAAACAGTGAGACTTTTGCTCTTTAATACTGCAGATTAGAATTTTTCAGTCTTACTGGAGACACTGACAACTAAATATATTACATTTGAGAGATTTTTTCTTTAATTAGGTTTTGGGAAAACAAGCAGAGTTTTTTTTTATTTGCTCATGGGATGTGGGCGTCGCTGACTAGGCCAGCATTTATTGCCTATCCCTAATTGCCCTTGAGAGGGGGGTGGTGAACTGCCTTCTTGAAGTGCTGCAGTCCATGTAGTGTAGATACACCCACAGTGCTGTTAGGGAGGTAGTTCCAGGATTTTGACCCAACGACAGTGCGGGAATGGCGATTTATATCCAAGGCAGGATGGTGAGTGGCTTGGAGGGGAACTTCCAGGTGGTGGTGTTCCCATATATCTGCTGCCCTTGTCCTTTTAGATGGTAGTAGTCATGGGCTTGGAAGGTGTCGTCTGAGGAGCCATTGTGAGTTCCTGCAGTGCATCTTATAGGTTGTACACAAGTGCTGTTACTGTGCTTCGGTGGTGGGGGAGGGATGTGGTTCCAATCAAGCTGGCTGCTTTGTCCTGGATGGTGTGGAACTTCATGAGTGTTGTTGGAGCTGCACTCTTCCAGGCAAGTGAGGAGTATTCCATCACATTCCTGACGTGTAGCTTGTAGAGGGTGGACAGGCTCTGGGGAGTCAGTGTGTGAGTTGCTCCCACAGGATTCCTAGATAAACATTTTTCCTAGGGTTTTCATTTTCCTAGGCTTCTTAGGGATAAACGTTTTTGTCATCACTGTGTCAATCAATGGCCTTCAGGTTAAACAGTTATCTAGCATTTTACTGGATCAGATAAGATATGAGTTGGATATGTTCCAGTATTCCCTTACATTCACTTAAATAGAAATCAGAAGGTGCCATTGCTCTGTAATTTCCTCAGAACTGCTCTAGCTCTGTTCTCTGTTGCTATAATTTCGCTGGAGAAATGTGGATAAATGGGCTTTCTATCACATTTCCGCCAAAGTTACTTCGGCAGAGTGGGAGTAGCTTCCAGGAACTTCCCAGTCATTGTTCCTTTGGATGATTTTACATTTCAGGTTGTTACCCTTTTAAAAAAATAATCTTCCTTTTTCTTTTGATTTATTTATGTAATTTATCAATCCTTAACTAAAGAGGTGGACAGGCAAGCCACTCCTTCACCTCCGACCATTAGTAGGTGGGTAAGAATGACTGTTGTTGACTCTTCCATTGACCTATTCTTTATCCACTCGAAAACAACAATTTGGCTTCTCTTTTAATTGCCTGGCAGAGATTAAGAACTCATCCTGTAGGAAATCGTGGAGCTGCAAGGGCAAGAGGCCACTCTATGGCTTGATACATTACTATTATAATAATAGCTGGAGCCACCAGACAAAAGCTGGAATTTTACAGCCCCCCCCCATCCCCCCCCTTCCCCCAAAGGCGGGTTCCCCCACGGCAGGGCCAGCGAACCATTGAAATCTCTGTTGACATCGACCGGATTGGAAGATCCTGTTGGCGTGAGGGTCTGGAGAATTCCGGCCAATCTTTTCTATAATATTGATGTATCATGAAACTGGAACAATTGGTACTGTCTAATGCAGCAGACATGAATCATTTCATTAAAATAACCTGAAATGTGAAATGTACAAAGGCAAATCTGCTGGTCTGGAATATTTCTTGCGATCTATGAGTTCAAAAATGAAAAATATACCCTCCTTATAGATATCACAAGCTAACATTTGCCAGCACAGTTTCATTGAGGTGTTTGGAATTGGGGTTTCAGATGATTAATGTTCAGTACTCCAAATTTGTCAAACAAAATAAAAACAGAAAACTCTGGAAAGATCAGCATTCATGGAGAGAGAAACAGGCTTCATACGTTTCATCAAAACTGGGAAAAGTTAAAGATATAATCGATGTGCCCTGTACATTTTTTTTGTTGTGCATGGTCTGTTCATTTTAGTATGCAGTACCTACAAATTTGTTTGCGCTGTCATGGTCACGCATGTGTGATGTTTTAAATGGAGCAGCTCATGAGCTGCCTGCGTGGTATCTTCTGGGCTGTTGAGTGGCCATGCGCATACACAGCTTTCAGGGAAGATTGGAAGTAATTGGTTTTAAGCAAATACAGAGGCAGCAAAAGGGTTTAGGGAGGGAGAGAACAAATGGAAGGCCATTGATCTGAAACGTTAATTCAGTTTCTCTTTCCACAGATGTTAATGCCTGACCAGTGACGATTTCCTGCGTTTTCTGTTTTTATTTCAGATTTTCAGAATCCACAGTATTTTGCTTTTGTTGTTAATGTGTCATATTAGTCACTATTTATAGAAGTGACTTAAAAATACTATATTGATGAATATGGAGGCAAATGGGATTCATGTACGAATCAACATAACCCCTTCTCCTCCTCTGAGTCAGTTTCCCTCCTCTTCCCCAGACAATCAATGGCTACCAAAACCATTCCTTTAAAGAGGTCTAAATAAGAATTGATTAAAAATGGGATTCAACCTTGGGCCTAATTGTCAAGAAGCTAAGATTCCAGCAGCAAGCAACCATTATTGCAGCTTTAATATTAAATTTATGACTAAGAAATAATATAACTTTAATATCGAATGGAGTCCTTATTTTTAAAAACTGATTTTATGCCACTGAAAATAATGTTGTATTAAGCCAAAGGTTAAAGGAATGTTGTCATTAGAATTTTATTACAGTGAACAAACCTCCCACTCTTGCCTATTTTTAGATTGGCATATGATAAGGCGTTTTTGGTGTAAATGAGTAATAAGATAAGACAATGTCAGCAGCAGCCTCTCCACAAAAAAGTCGCAGGAAAACAGGGGAGGAGGCAATGGTTAAAAGGGCCTTTGTGTTTGGGGGCTGTTTCAATCCCATCAAATCCTTGGAGACACAAACGAGTATGGGAAGAGGTTGCTAAGCAATTGAATGCAATTTTCAGATAACTAATAAGAAGATTATATTCGATGAACAAACAGCTGGAAGTGTCCCAAGGCAGCGAAGACATTCAAACCAGTTGAAGACAAGGTTTCTCTGCTATTTTCTTTGGAAGGAGGTTTAGACCTTGAAATGTTTGCTATCACAACTAATACTTATAACTGTCTTCAAAAAATGCTTTTGACATTTACTTTTATGTGCATGAACAAAATAATATGGTGGTATGGTACATTTCAGGAAAAGAAGAAAGAAAGGATGTGCAATTACATAATTCCTTTTCCACCCTCAGGAAGTCCCAATGTATTTCATAACTGGAAAAGTACTTTTGAACTATAGTCACTGTTGTAATGTAGGTGAACATGACAGCGAATTTGCACATGGTAAATTTCCCAAAACAGCAATGAGTTAATGACCAGGTAATCTATTTTGTGGTGCTGGTTGAGTGACAACAATTGCTTAAGACACTGGAAGAACTCCCCTGTTCTTCTTTGAAAATTGCCATGACATCTTTTCTGTCCACTTTAGGAGGGAAAAATAGCTCCTCAGTATAACATCTCATCCAAAAGACGGCACCTTTGATAGTGTCGATTACATTCAGTAGTGCGCTGAAATATCAGCTTCGATTATTATTTCAAATCTCTGGTGCAAGACTTGAACCTACTACCTCTAACTCAGAAGTCAGCGTGCTACCGCTGAGCATTTAAATGCCATTGTTCACATCCTTAGGACATCACAAACCACTTGACAGATGATGAATTACAGGAATCTCTTTTTGGTGGTGTTGGTTGCATGATATTGATCGGCTAGGACAGCAGCAAAGCACTTCTGCTCTTCCTCAAATAGTGCTGGAGGACTTTTATATCCACTAGGCATGGGGAGCTTCAGTTTAATGTCTCATCCAAAACATAGCTCCTCCAATAATGCAGTTCTATACTGATGCGTCAGTCTAAATTATAGAGTGGAGTGGAATGGGGCTTGAATTTATTAGCTGACTCAGAAGTGTGAGTGCTACCACTGAGCTAAGCTAACACTGCAAACCTGAAAGATATCAAGATGCCTAGGTACAAATCCAAGACTTGATATAAAGAAACCATGTGGTATACCGCTGAACTGCATCCCCAAGTGCTATTTCCCAGATAAATCTAGGCCAGAATTTTGATGTCAATGTGCCGGGCCCGGCACGCCGGTGTGTAAAATGATGCGCAGTGATGTCAGGCGTGTGTCCCGATGTCACCGCGCATCATTTAGATCTTTCGTTTGTCGGGTGCACTCCGGAGGCAGCTGCTTGCCCACCGCACTGTCAAAGGCCTGTCAAGGCCATTATGGAAGTGATTAAGATAATTAACAGTGCTGCTTGTCCAACCTTAAGGTTTTGATAAATTCTCAAACATGTCCCAGCTCATGTGACAATGCCACATGAGAGAACATGTGTAAATAATTTTTAACTTTATTTAAAAATTTCAATATGAACTTAACCTCCCTGAGGGAGATTTCTGTGCTCTTTTGTGCATATGCATATGCATGAAAGAGCGCAGGCCCCGACTCCCCCTTTTCCCCCTACCTGCATAGGTAGCACTGAGCGCTACCAGCCTTGTGTCATGCTGGGTGGGCCTTAATTGGCCTGCCCACATAAAATGGTGACATGCAGCCAATCGCGGGCAACAATCAGCTCTGTGCCCGCCTGCACCAGCTCCCAACCAGCCCGCCAGACATTCAGAAAATTCTCCCCCTAGGTGCTCTTCTTGTTACCCATGCACACTATTCTCTGGACAGTCTTCAAATTATCCCAGTTACATTTGCTTTCTTCCTCTGACAAGGCAATCAATTCTTACATTATAACAGTCAGTACACTTCATTGGCCTTAATGCGTTTTGAGATGGTTTGAGGTCACGAAAGGTGCTATATAAATGTAAGTGTTTTGTGGTAATTTGAGGTGCAATACACCTTTAAGAGAATGTGAACAGATTGCCTACATGACTGTATGACCCAATTGCTGTGTAGGACGGGCTACATTGTTAATCAGTAGTTTAGTATGTTTTGGTTCAAGAAGTACGCATGTATTTGTGCTTTGTTGCTATATGAATAAACAGTTTCACCTCACAAGGTCTCTTCGTCCACATCGTTTAGTTTACCAACCAACACCTCAGTAGATAGGCGTGCAACAATGTTTGCTGAGCAGAGTTAACCCAAAGTAAGAACATAACATCTTTCTTTCTTCTTTGCTTTGTCCATTAGTCCAAAAAATTGTTGAAGTGTTTTCTTTTTGGACTCTTCTTTGCACTCATCTCAATCCATTGCCTTTCATATCAGACACAGCAGCCATTTCTCCCTTACTGCAAGGCTTCGTTGAAGCGGTTTGTGACACTATATTGATTAGTTTGACATCAGCAGCAAAACCCTGCTCAATCTAGGTTTGCAGTATTCATGGACAAAAAACCTTTAACATAAATTTGAGAAATGTTTGCTAATTCAAATGACAGCTGCCCCCAGCAACTGCTTCCATTGTTTTCAATTTACAGCCTGAAATTGATTCCTGTTGTGTTAAACTGTTCCTGGAAAACGGTATTTAGTGGTAATGCCAGAAGAAATACGATTACTCCCAAAATTACCATTTTCTCCATGCCAATAATTAAATGGTAACATTACTGTGTAACTGAAAACATTCTCCCCCACTATCTTCCCTTTTGTTATGTTCTCCATAATCCTTTCCCCTCACCATGGAATGCTTACCATTTTCCTGTTTGAGCAGAGCTCCAGCAACATTCAAGAAGCTCAACACCATCCAGGACAAAGCAACCAACTTGATTGGCAGCCCATCCACCAACTTAAACATTGCCTCCCTCCACTACTGGCACACAGTGGCAGCATTTTGTGCCATCTACAAAAAGCACTGCAACAAAGCACCAAGGCTCCTTTTTCAGCACCTTACAAAGTCACAACCTTTATCACCTAAAAGGAGCAGGCTCATGGGAACACCATCAGCTGCAAGTTCCTCTCCAAGTCACATACTAGCCTGACTTGGAAGTAAATTGCCATTCCTTCATTGTTGCTGGGTCAACATCCTGGAACTGCTCATCTAACTGTGCTGTAGGTGTACCTTCACCAGATGGACTGCAGCGGTTCAAGAAGGCAGCTCACCACCACCTTCTCAAGGGCAATTATAGATGGACAATAAATGCTGGCCTAGCCAGTGACGCTCACATCCAATGGCTGGAATCACCCAGTCCTGTTGGTGGTGGGTGTTATGGAGGGCAGGGGGAACAATTCAGAGAGGGGGGCAGAAATCAGTTTCAGGCTGTCGTGAAATCAATTTACTATCGTCTGCTCTGCCCGTCAATGACGGGCTGCGTTTCCCACCGCCACGCATCGGAAACCTAATTTCAATACTTTAGCATCTCATTATAAGCCTTGCTTTCTGGAATCATGGTCCCATGTCAAATTTGCCGCGCATGTTGGCATAGCTTCAGAATGGCGTGCTTCACCACTGCCTTTAAACGGCATGCACCTGGTGACGTGAACTTCGAGGGGAACACGGAGGTGAATGCACACAATGTTGCGCAGTAATTGCGAGCATTGCCCACAGGATATCAAGGAAGAGGTGCAATGCATTCAGTGGGGTGGCACAGGCACATTGCTTTTTTCCACTGGCTTTCAGTGTGGTGCAGGGACAAGAGCTCCAGTGCGGGTCAGGATGGGGGGAGGGTGAAGGGCAAGGCAGCACTGACTGAAGGAAGTACTCAAGCACGTACCGGGAGGGTGGAGTGAGTCGGGTGAGGAATGCAGCCACGCACTTGGAAAAGCTTGTCAAAAGTGAGAGTTCTTCCATAACTGAGACCGTTCAGCTGCTGCTCCATTGACACGCTTGGAGTCGAGTCTCTGAAGCTTTTCTGCCCACTCAAACAACGCAAAAGCATGAAAGTGCCACCAAATGCTCCAGAACTTTTCACCCTTGGGTGCAAGTTAATGTGCATTTTAGGGGGCAGCAGAACAATTGGACAATTGGGCAGGTTGTAGAATTCCTTTGCTTAAGGTGACCATGGAGCAGTCACTTGTGGAGGCGATCATAGCCCCTTACAAAGTCTTTATTAAGGTGTGGAGCAGTATCCCTCATGGTTCAAGCTAACAGCGCAGACTTGCAGTATGGGGCGAGGAGAATGCCTGTGCCCCGGCTGAGAGCACAGCAAGCTGTCCAGTGGTTGAAGCTGCCGCCAATCAGTCAGGTGGAGTGAGGCGGAGGTGGGTGGGGTTTCGGACAGCCAATGAGCCCACTACACACTGCCATCCAAGTGGTGGCCAGCTCTCTTCTGTATGCGTGAAGGACACATATGCTAACCCACACATGTCTCTCTTTCATCTTGCAGGAGGAGAACATCAGGATCATGGAGACTGGTGATTTAGCCGCATGCCTCATGGCTTACAGAGGGCAGAGAAGAAGAAGAGTGCAGCAAGGGAGCCTGGCTCGGCAAAGGGAGGAGCACCTCCATCAAGATGAAGGGGCGACAGGGTCTGCTGCGCATGCAGCTGAAGATCCACAGAGAACTATCGCTTGTATGCGCCTTGCTAGAGCCAGGGTCTATCAACGGCGCTTGTCATACCTGCAGATGACTGAGAAGCAGTGTCACCAAAGACTGTGCATGTCTAGGGAAGTGCTCGGTCACATCTGCCAGCTACTGCAGGATTTGGCACCGCGGGGACATGGAGGGCATCCACTGCCAGTGGCCATGAAAGTGACCGCGGTGCTCATTTTTGATGCCAGTGGCTCCTTCCAGGGCTCCACAGATGACCTGAGTGGGATCTTGCAAGCCTCCACGCATAAGTGTATCCAGGAGGTCACAGATGTAATCTTCATAAAAGCACAAAACTTTGTGCATTTCATCCGGGATTAGGAAAGTCAGGAAGGAAGAGTGCTTGAATTTGCGCAGATTGCAGGTTTTCCACAGGTGCAGTGTGCCATCAACTGCATTCAATTGGTGCTTAGATCCCTGTGGCAACAAGCAGTCAACTACATCAACTGCAAAGGCTTCCACTCGCTGAATGTTCAGCTGGTGTGTGACCGCTGCAAACACATCCTACAGGTCTGCGCTCAACTCCCAGGGATCGTCCACACCTCCTACATCGTTAGCAGGTCTCAGATCCCTGGCATCTTCCAGGGTCCAGGGAGGCTGCAGGATTGGCCCCTTGGGGACAAGGGCTACCCACAGAGGACGTGGCTGATGACGCACATGCGGCAGCCTCAGACTGAAGCAGAGCGATGGTGTAATGGCGCTCATGACACGACCCAGACTTTGGTGGAGCCAACGATAGGCACTTTGAAAATGAGGTTCCAATGCGTCGACAACTCCAGTGGATCACTGTAGTCCCGTCCACAGAGGGTGTTGCACATCATCATTGCTTGCTGCGCACTACACAACCTGGCGCTGAAATGGGGAGGACCCAGCTGAGGAAGAGATGGAAGAGCTGCAAGTCTCCTCAAATGAGGAGCATGTTGAAGGGGATGACAAAGATGAGGTCCTTGAAGGCAAGGATGCTGGTGATGAAGCCAAAGCTATGGCCAAATGAGGCAGGCACGCTCAAGAGGCCTGCATAGCCACAAGATATTTGGATGATGATGATGATGAGATGCAAGGAGGACGGTCCTGACATCCTCACCTTGCATCTGTGAATGTTTGACTCCTGTGTGGCTGACAGCAGCGCACATAACCTCAGTGCTCAGGCTCATGTCATGGAGACACAGCGGAGGTCCTAATAGTCGCTAGAATCCAGGAGGATGGTGATGACATGCAGTAAGAGGACACCCCATAGATCTTCACATTGCCTCTGTGAATGTCTGACTCCTATCTGGCCGAGGGCAGTTCAATTGTGCTCTGTGATCAGGGTCATATCATGGAGATGCAGCCGTGAAACTTTTAATAGATTTGATCCTTTGTCAGCCTTCAGCACCTGATCCCTTCAGGAGCACAGTGTCACTGGTCACAGGTGCTGAAGAGAAGGGGGGGCCAGCCTCACCTTAAAGGCGCTGAGAGCAGATAGAGAATGATGGAACTCTGTGACACCTGGCTACGAAATTCTGGCAGCAATGACAAGCACCATGGAGGTACAGGCATCACTAATGTGTCCAGTGAGTGTGAAGCCAGACCATCACTTTGGTCTGAAGGTTACACACTGCACAGGGAGGAGGCCCTGGACTGAGACACTTGCCTTTATCTTGCGCAGGAACCAAGGTTTCACTGCTGAGTGACATGAACACTGCTCATCAGATCAAGCAGCCATAGACCAGGGGGACATTCTTGGGAGTTTATTTACAATGGTGAACTTTAGGTACAAGTGATTAACACCTGTGCCCAGGCTATGTAACTATATCTTCTTAACCTTCCTAACCCTTGGTCTTGGTGCTCCCTGGCCATCCACAGTGGAGGTAGAGGCAGCCTGCTGACTGCTATGCCCTGTCTGTGATGACCTTGATGGGCGTCCTCTGGAGGGCTGAAACCTGGAGGGCCCCACCCTGCTTTCGGGGCCCTGCTGTGTGGCACCGTCCTCAGGCTACGGAGCTGGAGCTGCAGGGGGCACAGGAAGAAGGGATTCAGATGGGCCAAACACTCCTGGAGTTACCTGGATGAATGGCCCTGGGGTGTGCACCTACTGATCCTCCTCCTTATGGGTGCCCAATGGCCCCTGGCTGAATCCTTGAGGAGAAGGGGAAGCTGGAGTGAGATTGAGCTGCCCCACACCCCTATCATGTTTACACTGTTGGAGGCCAACTATCGCGTCAGCAATGGAGTTTAGCTCATGCAGCAGTGCAGGGCCGATGTCCTGGCCCAAGGTCTCCATGGTGGCTGCCATCCTACCAGTGTTGACCTCGGTGCATTGGCATGCTGGCGCTATCACCTCAGACTGAAGACAGACAGACTCTTCCATCGTGCCTTGCACTCTGAGGAGTATAACAGGCATCCCTTCCTGATGTTCTCGAGCTTGCCTTTGCATCTCCAGCAACTGAGGTATGGCCGAGTCCAGAGGCTCATCATCTGACTTGGACTCAGCAATTCCCTGGCCTCCAGCAGTCCTCCGAGTGCCGGATACATGGGAAGCCCCTGCCACCACCTTCTGTGGATCAGACAGTGCGATGTGCTCACCAGATTGTGACCCCGAGGCTATTCTAGAACTAGTTACCACCGAGGTGTGTATCTCTGCTCTGGTGGAGGGTGTGGGTGAGCGCTGTGATGGGTCATCAATTAGGGTGCCATCCGATTCTTCTTCCGAGGTGTCTTCAGGGCTTGAGTCGAGGACCTGGGTTGTGGACCCCCTCGGCTGCTTTCCAGATGTGCCTGTGAAAGCAAGGAGAGATAATTAGTGCTTGGCAGGGGACTACGGAACAGAAAAACTCACTCACAGCATGGATGTCTGATGGATGTTGCACTGCTGGATCCTTATTTGGTTGAGCATTACTGACCTCACTGTCAGCACAGAAATAGTCCAAATCATTGCCGGCCAGCTGGATGACTCTATTTTCAAAGTCTGTGAGGACCTTGATGTCGGGCATTCCTCCATCAGTCTGTGACCTCTCCCTTTGGTTGTGTGCCAGCTTGTCCTGCATGAATACAGATGGAGAGAGTGTAAGCAGGATGCCTGCCAAGCCAGATGAGAAGGATGCCTGGCAAGTGCGGGAGGTGAGTGGTGCAATGGATGAGCTGAGGACATGGTCCGCAGGGCAGATGAAGGTGTGTGCGAGAAAATGAATGCTGATGTCCCTTGAACTGGCAGTGAGTGAGGCCCCTATGGATATGTGATGGTTTTTGGGTGTGTGAGTTGAGAGTGATGAGAAGAGTGACTTACCCAGGTGGAATGGAGGAGATCATTCATCCTCTTTCTGCACTAGGTTGCTGCCCTCTTTTGCAGGGCATTGGCGCTGACCACCACTGCTGCTGCCTCCCATGCTGGATTAGTGACCCTGCTTGCTGGTCTTTGTCAAGAGTGGGGGTAAAGGACTTCATGGTGGGTCTCCACTGCATCCAGTAGGTGCCCACGGGAGGCATTGTGAAATTTCGTTGTAGTATGTTTTCTTCCTTTGGCAGCCATGACTTTCTACCAGCTTTCGATCCCTTAGAGAGTACTAGCTCTGTGCAGGGACACCCTTTTTAATATGATGCCTGGATTATCGATGGCCTGAGGTGACGGTGGGGCATGTGAATCAGAGGCCGTCCTGCCAGCGATCTGGCATGTTTCCCGTGAACGCATTATTAATATTGTGGGACGCACCGGGAATGGGCTGATACAGTGCGAGATCCCCATTGCGGCCGGCGGGTAAAACATTTTTCACGCCCGCTACCACACTTAGTGCAAACCTGGGATGATTTCTCTCAATGAGTGAATAAAAAAAAGTAGAAATTAGTCATCATCACAATCAGTCACAACTTCTTCAGCTCTAGGATGATACCATATTTGACATGGGCAGCTCCCAGCTTTCCTGGCAGAAGAATGGTGCCTCTCACTAGCACATTCTACTTAGCAGAGAGGAGGTAGCGCCTTCTGAGTTGGTCCTTAACACTGTCCAGTCAAAGCCTAACTATGATTAATGCTGAACTTGTACTGTGAATGGACTGTCTATCCCTGGATACAATGAGCCTACTCCCAAAGTTGTTGCAATTATATGTTATAACCAGGGGCTTTCACTGAATGTCATATTATAGCTTTATTCTATTTCACAATGCTATTACTGACCTTGTCAGAACCATTTCTGACAAACTTTTACTCCAGGTTTACACCTCGTAATTTCACTGTGTGTTGTTTTGGAACATCAGCTGAGACCACAGCTCTTGTGCTAACTGGTTGCTGTTGGGAGCGTGACACATGTACACAGCATTCTTACTGGAATTAATCCACTGCCTGAGGTTTTCTTTGGTGCTCAAATACATTGGGCCATCTGTGCGACTACATTCCTCAGTAACATACCAGCACTGTGGTTCAGCCACTGAAGTTTACTTAAATTGCCGAAGATTTTTTTTTAGAAAAAACATTCCTACATTCCAGATAAGCAGATGTCATTCCAAACTCATGGTTGCATGTTATTATTTGTTAGGCTTTAGAACTTTTGCGTGATTCAGGCAAGTTTTCTTTTGAAGAAGTAATAATTCCTAGAGATCACAATCCTCGACCCATGGCAGTACCTTTGTATGAGACAAATATTTAAGTCTGCAACCGAACGTCGGTGTGTATTCGCTCTCATATATGGTCCAAAATGCAACCAGCCCAGCCTCAGCCCAAAGATTTTTTTTCTTCTCATATCCCCTTTTTCTTAAATTTCTTTTATCCTTAAAATTGGGGCTTGTACTTCTGTTTGCCTATAAAGTGCAGTGTGTATGGACTGGGGCTATTTTCACAGCCTGAACCTGGTGGAAATCATGAGGACAAAAGCAAAGCACTGCTGATGCTAGAAATTTGAAATAAAAACAGAAAATGCTCAGCAGGTCAGCTAGCATCTATAGAGACAGGCAGAATTCATGTTTCAGACTGATGACCCTTCACCAGAACTCAAGAATAATAAAAATGTGATAGGTTTGAAGGAAGTGGAAGAGGGGGAGTGGGGGTGGGAAGAACAAAAGAGAAGACCTGTGATAGGGTGGAACTGGGCAGGAGAGATTAAATGACAAAAGGTTTCACATTGTGCAAAACCTTAAGAGAGAGGTAATGGGTATGGTAAAGAAAGATGTGTCCGAATGAGACGTGAATGGCTGCATAGTAGCTGTCTAATGCAGTGTGAAAGGATAAAAAACAAACTAAGACCAATCCAGCAAAAGAAGGGAACAAAATGGAGGTATGAGTTATGATCTCAAGTTGCTGAATTCACTGTTGAGTGCAGACGACTGTAAAGTGCTGAGTCGAAAGATGAGGTGCTGTTCCTTGAGCGTGCATTCAGTTTCATTGGGTAAGCCATGGACAGAAAGGTCAGAGGGGACCAAGGTGGAGAATTAAGATGACGAGCGACAGGAAGCTCTGGGTCATGCTTGAGGACTGAATGGATGTTCAGTTCCACAAACAGTCATCAAGCCTGCATTTGGTCTCCTCAAAGTAGAGGAGACCACATTGTGAGCAGCAAAGACAGAATATTATATTGAAAGAAGTACAAGTAAATGGCAGTTTCACTTGGGAGGAGTGTTTAGAGCATTGCATGATGAGAAGGGAGGAGGTAAAAGTACAGATGTTGCATTCCCTGTGCTTGCATGGAAAGGGAGGGGCTGTTGGGGTGACTGAGGAGTGGACCAGGGTGTCATGGAGGGAATTGGTGCAAGGGAGGGCAGGGCAAAATGTGTTTGGTTGTGGCATCATGTTGGAGGTGGCAGAAATAACAAAAGATGATCTGTTGAGCATGAAGGCTGGTGGGCTGGAAAGTGAGGACAATGGGGAACCCTATCATGATTCTGGAAGAAAGTGGAAGAGATGAGAGCAGAAGTGCGTGAAATAGATCAAGCATAGTGGAGGGCCCTGTAAACCACGTTGAAAGGGGGATTCCTCAGTTAAGGGAAAAGGAAGACATGCTGGGACTGCTAGTATGGAAGGTTGCATCGTCTAATTAGATGTGACAGATACGGAGTAACTGGAAGAATGAATTAGAGGCCGTAGAGGAAGTGTGGTGTGAGGAAGTGCAGTCAAGGTTGTTGTGGGAGTCCATAGACTTGTGGTGAATATTAGTTGACAGCCTATCTCCAGAAATGGAGACAGAGAAGTCCAGGAAGGGAAGGGAAGAGTCAGAGATGGACCAGGTGAAGGTGAGGAAAGGTGGAAATTGGAAACAAAGCTGATGAAATTTTCCAATTCATGGTGAGAGCAGGAGGTGGCACCGGTACAATCAGAAATAGAGATGAGAGAGGAGGTCTGAGTAGGGCTGGAACAAAGACTGTTTTACATATTCCATAAAAAGGCAGACATTGCTTGGCACCATGTGGGTATCTATAGCAACACCTTTGGCCTACCCTTCCACCTTACCAGCCTCTTGTGTTCAACGGATCATCCTCCAACATGTTAACTCTGTTTATCTCCACAGAATTCATGAGGAAACTGCTGTCTTGGACCCAAAGGTACAATCCCCAGCACTAAGATAACTTTGCTGGGGAGGAGGAGGGAGGGTGTTCTGGTAAAGGAATTGGGACAGAAGCCTAGGGCAGGGGAGGAATAATGATTTTTAGAGTCTGGAAGAGCACTTCTGCTCTCGGCCCACAAGAAAAATTCAATTTTACTAACTTACCTGGTTTCTTCTGGTCACTTTCCTGTTTCCTGTCAGGTTCTGTGAATGGTTCATAGGAATAGGAACATAGGGCCGTGTAGCAGGAATAGGCCATTCAGCCCTCTGAGCTTGCTCGATCATCTATTTCATTCTCCCAATTACTCCGTGTCCATCGCATCTGATCTGATTGTGGTCTCAACTCCACTTTCCTGTCTGCCCACCTTAACGCTTGACTCCTTCACCTATCAAAAACCTATCTAACTCAGCCTTGAATAAATTCAAAGACCCAGCCACCACTGCCTTCTGGGGCAAAGAATTGCGCACACTAACGGCCTTTTGAGAGAAAAAAATTCTTCTCATCTCTGTTTTAAAAGGGACTTTTCCAGAGCCACTTCATCCAATTCAGGGAGTCAGAGCCTATCCTGGCAGGCAATGGGCACTAGGCAGGGTACATCCATCTATCACAGGGCAGACACTCACATTGAGGGACAATTTACCATAGCTGATCTACCTAACCAGCATGTCTTTGGGCAGTGGGAGGAAACTGGAGCACCCAGAGGAAACCCACACAGACACAGGGAGAATGTGCAAACTCCACACAGGCAGACACCCAGGGTCAGGACTGAACCTGGATCCTTGGAGCTATGAGGCAGCAGCACTAACCACCGTGCGCCCAAAAGGGAGACCTCTTATTTTTAAATTATGTCCCCTACTTCTAGTTTCTCTCATATGATTCAATAAAATCACCTCTTATTCTTCCAAACTCCAATGGGTAAAGTACCGGCCTTTTTAACCTTTCTTAATAAGCTGAGCCCTCTAGTTTGGGAATGAGTCAAATGAACCTTCTCTGAACTGATTCTAATGCAATTATATCCTTTTTCAAATAATGGGACCAAAACTACACACAGTACTCCAGATGTAATCTCACCAACGCCCTGTACAGCTGCCGTGCAGCTTCAGACATTTTATATTCCATTCCACTTGCAATAAATGCCAACATTTCATTTGCCTTCCAAATCGCTTGCTGTACCTGCATACCTTTTGTGATTCATGTACCAGGATACCCAGATCCCTCTGTACCTTTGAGTTCTGCAATATCTTTCCCTTTAAATGGTATATTGCTTTTCTGTTCTTCCTGCCAAAATGGGCAAGTTCATATTTTCTGACTCTGTGCTATTGCCACAATTGGTAGTCAAAGTTACATTAGGTCCTAGTTGTGTCGCTGGTCAATGGCATTCAATTATTAATAAGGCCTCCGAATATCTGGTGAGCATCTTTCCTGCAATTGAAAGCTCTGTGGTTAAAATGTCGGTGGGTGAGAATCCATCGGGAATGCAGCAGAAATTGCACAGCAGCCATTTTGGTAATCCCTGCGCCTGTTCCTGTTGATGTTCAGAGGTAAAATTAGGCCGGATCCTTTCCCTTCAGGATTGGTTCAATATTGCTAACAACAATTTCTGCTTGGGAACAAAGCTCAAATTCATTAAGTTGCCTCAGCCAAGGTTTAGCTCCTTAAGTATAAACATGTCTGGCTGCTGGGGAAGTTCTGATTTCGAAAACAAAACTTAATCCTTAGTTTGCCACAATAGTAGTCATGCAGTAGCCTGTAAATTCTAGCCTTTGCAATGTAAGCTTTAGTATCATTACTTTGTAAGTTTTTTTGTGCGCTAGTGCAGGGATAATTGGTCCTATAACAGGAGTAGTAAATGGTGTAATATCTATCTGTAATATGTTAAAGGTCTGAGATCAAAACTCCAAAGTGACATGAACCTGACAATAATGATGGGCTGAAATCTACTGAGCTGATAGAGGTCCTGCCATTAAGGCTGAAAGAGAGAGGCAATCCCGCTTCTGCTGGTGGAGGAAGCAGGATGCATATTGCTGGCAATGGCTGAATAAGTGGCGGTGACCCACCCCGCACCCCCCCCACCCCCAACCTGGGCAAAAAGCCCACAGCTGTAGGAAATTGCCCTCATATCACAAGGCTATGCCCCTTTATTTTTGAAAATATGATGTTTAAATTTTTAATTGCATGGAAATTTTGCAATTTGAACTGAGAACACACTGCTTAAGAATGCAAGGCCACATTCCAAGGTGAATGTGAGAAGCAAAGAAATCACCCTAAGGTGGGAGTGTGAAGAGAGAGACATTTCCTATAATCCAGGCACAGCTCAAAACTATCTATGGAAGAGACATTAAAAATGCAAAGTAGTGGATATTGAAACAATGCCTGAATATAGACAGATACACCCGAAACCTCTTGGAAATACACAATGGGTGAAGTATTTCAAGGCAAGGCTGCCCAGCCACCAGAGAGAGATTGCAAGTGACATGGGCTGTATCAGGAAAGTTTTCAGCAGAGGAAACAAGTCGAAGGCTGCTTTCTCTCCCCCTCTCTCTTTTGGAATAAGTGAGTTATGCGGTTTGAGAAGCCAACTCTACCAGAAACCTACCAGCAAACTGAGATCTCGTAATAATTGCAACATTTTCTACATCTGACTGCATCCAAGAATTCAGCTAGCTTAAATCAGGCACAGCGTTTAAAATTTACACCTCAAGGACAATCAAAGGACACCTAACTTTATATTCTTTTACCCTTTTATTGGACTCTCACTCCTCTTATTTCTGATACCTGTGTGTGTGTGTTTGTGTGTGTGTGTGTGTGTGTGTGTGTGTGTGCCTGATTGAATGCATGAAGGCCAAATGCTTGACATCGTGTTTTTATTATTTTTCTCAGGTTCAGTGGTTAATAACTTTGCTCTTTGTTTGACTCAAAACCTTGTTTGATTGGCTCCTTATTTCTCACAGCTTAAATAGTTAAATGCATTCTGATTTGGAAAAGGCATATCCAGAAACTTAAAACCTTTGCTGTGGCCAACCGAGGAGGTTGAATAGAGGGGAGCCAGTTCACCCCTTCTCGCCTAGTCGTAACACTTAATTGGTCCTTAAGTGGCTTATTTGGCTTCCAGTAGATGGTCAATGTGCTAACTTTCCCACTGCTGGCAGAACAACAGGCAACAGGAAGACATTGAGCATGCCCCCTGGTGCCTTCCCCTGCTATTTTTCCAACCTTTCTACCTCCCAGCCCGTCACCAAAGGACTAGTAAAAATTCCAACCACTGCCTCTGATACTGACCTTGCCAGGGTTAGAGGGGTCAGTGGTGAGTCCCAGTTTGTTTTCTGGCCCTTCTGCATTATTTGCAAAAGAGTTATGGTGGGGGTGTGTTGAAAAGTCTGTGGAGCTTCATCCCTCTTGTGTGTAACATGCTCTTCTATAAGCATTATATTAGCTTCCTGTCTGACTTTATTATCATACTTCTTTCATTGTGCTATTTATATGTCATGATGGTCTGATGCCTTTTATGTTATACTTAAATTTTCTACTTTTAACACTTTTTCTTACATTTAAGTCTGGCTTATTCTTCCCATGTGACTCACTCTAGCTCTGGTCCTCCTAAATCCCACTGTGCAACTCCCAGCTGTGAGCTCCATGTTTAGAGCAGCTGTGCTTAATTATGATTATTTGCATAAAGATTTATTTATGCCATTTCAGGGAAACGGAACCATTCAAAAACACTTACTTCACTGTCTCTAGACAAAAGTCTTAGAAACTGGCGTTGTGCTGCCCTCTTCACTTCCCTAGCCCAGTATCCCCCTTGCTACAGCTTAATCTCTGACTTCCCACGAGCAATGCCAAAGAACATATGTTAGAAATTTATTCAAAATAATACCGCCAAATTTCCTCAGCCAGTTCAGTGTTAGAATGGGATGTATCGGATGTAATGGAGGGCTGCACCTCTCAAAAGCAGGTTTTCCACAATATTTGCAATTGTTCATCCTGTATTGGGCCTTACCTGCCCCCATCTCTCACCTGTGGCTCCAAATAGTTTTTTGCATGTGACAGCAGCCACACCGCAGTAAAGAATTTTGGGTAGGCCAAACCGCAGATGAGTGTTGCCGATGGGCCTACTACCCTTGTTGGCTTAGGGATTTGTCTAGCCTGACATGCAAAGACTGATTCCAGCAGACTGGGTAGATGAGACAAATCTAAGATCCAATGGTCTTGAGGGTGGTCAGCACTGTGCTGTGAAATGCACAGGGCTTGTAAAAACACACAAGACAACTTGGGCACCCGCTGCCTTTAGATCTGTCTCCAGTCGTCTAGACTCGCCCTGCCACTGGGCCAAGATAGGTCAGGAATCTCCCTCACTATAATCCAATTCGCATGCAAGTCAAGTTTGGTTTCTTTCTATCATCTGTCATCTATCATCTGTCACAAGTCATGTGGCGATAGGTGAGCGACATAGTAGCATGTGTGGATTCACTGGGAGCTATAGCTGTGAACCTGCATACAGGGGCTCCAGACATAGGGTCGTTTTTCTCCGGAAGAAAGTGGAAGTGAATATGGGGATAAGACTAGGAAAGATGCCCTAAACATTATCTGCCTCACCTTCCTAGACAGCAGGCAGCGGCTGGCAGGGATTCCATCAATTGTAAGTCAATCTCAAAAAAGAAAGTAAAAGTATCACCTGTAACTGTAGATGCATGGAATGTGTGTACGCTCAAGGAAAACTCCACAGCTGATATACCTGAGACTGCTCTTGTTGGCAGCCAGCTGCCAAGATATAGAGTCCAGAGTGCTGCCCTCAGCAAGACTCACTTACCTATTGAGGGTCAGCTCAAGGAAATTGGTGCAGATTGCACATTTTTTGGTCTGTCTGTGGAAAAGGAGAATGGCGCAAAGCTGATGTAGACTTTGCTGTCATGAACCAGTAAGTTGACTTGCCTTCTCAAGGGTGTTAATGATCATTTGATGGTGCTTAAACTCCTGTTGCATGGCAACAGGCAAGCAACTGTCATCAATATATATGCCCCTACCATGGCCAACTCTGTTAAAATCAAGGATAAAATCTATGATGACCTCCACTCTTTGATTGCTACTGTGTCAAACTCAGACAAGCTAATGTCTCTTGGTGACTTCAGCACAAGAGTTGGTGCATATCATCAGGTGTGGGAAGGGGTCATTGGAAAAAAAAGGTTAGCAGTTTTAAGAGCAATGGTCTCCTCTTGCTGAAGATGTGTACTGAGCATAAGCTCTTAATCACCAACTGTTTTTTGCCTCTCTAATTTCAACAAGATATCCCCAATTTCCACCTGTAAAGCTGAAAGGAACTCTTCCATCTTGTGACAATCTAGAAGAATCTCACTTTTCTCCATCACCGGCAAAACCTTCACCAGATTTCTTCTGAACCTCTTAGTGCAACATCTCAATCAGGATCTGTTGCTAGAGTCAATGTGGTTTCAGAAAAGGTCGAAGAACCACTGATATGGTGTTTGCAGTTAGACAGCTCCAGGAAAAATGACAAGAACAGGACATAGATCTCTACACCACGTTTGTTGACTGACCAAGGCCTTAGACAAGTTAGCAGTGAGCGCCTTATGAAAGTAATGGAGAAATTCAGCTATCCTGAGAAATTCATCACAATGGTTCAACAGTTCCATGAAGGCATGCTCAAGTGTGACCTGGATGATAGTGAGTCTAAGGACCATTTCCAGTCACTAATGGAATTAAACAGGGCTGCTAGCTAGCTCCAACCCTCTTCAGCATGTTTTTCTCTCAAATGCTCTCTGATGCCTTCAACGATGGTGATCTTGGTATCAAAATCAGTTATTGCGTGGATGGGAAGCTGCTCAATCTGAAACATCTCCAGGCAAAGACCAAGGTCTCCATGGAATACATCATGATTTTCTGTTTGCCAATGATGTGCACTAGTTGCTGGTGCAGAGCTGGGCATGCAATGTATCACGGAATGTTGTCCAATGCATGTGACAACTTCAGCCTTATGATCAGCACGAAGGAAACTGAAGTAATGTACCAGCCTGCCCCAGAAAAGCCTTATCTGAAGCCCATGGTTTCAGTCCATGACCAGAACCTGTCAGCAGTGGATAAGTTCACTTATCTCAGCAGCACACTCTCTCAACTGGTCTATATTGATGATGAAACATCTGCAAGAATTGCCAAAGCAAGTGTAGCCTTCAACAGACTTTGAACATCAATCTAGGAATGAAGAGCAGTAAGTTTGCTTACTAAAATGAAAGCCTGTAGAGAAATAACCCTGTCCACTCTGCCCTACGCGTGTAAGACTTGGACTGTGTACCAGCATCATGCCAAGAAGCCCAACCATTTTCACTTGAGCTGCCTTCAGAAGCTTCTGAAGATCAGATGGCAGGTCAAATTACCCAAGCTGGTATGCCAAGCATCCGCTCCATATTGAGACAATCACAGGTGATTTGGGCTGGTCATGTAGTCGGAATGCCTGACACTCATTTAGCAATGCAAATCTTCTATGGAGAGCTTGGAGTCTGGGGTGTGCTCTCTTGATCGTCAAAGGAAATGCTATAAGGACACTTGGAAGGCTTCACATAGGAGTTTTGAGTCCTGGGATTGCTGAACGTAGTGTAACCAAATTAAAAAAGGTGTGGCCTCGTCCAAAAGCAATCACAGATCAAAGGCAGAAAGAAAACACGAGAGGAAATCCTGAGCCAGCAACTTGTCCAGACTCAATCACCTCTGGTATCCTGTCCTATTCACAGCAGAACCTTCTGGGTGCAGATTGGCCTTAGCAATCATCTATGCATCCACTAATAATCCAGGATAATGCTCTGGGGTCATGGGTTCAAATCCCACAATGGCAGCTGGTGGAATTTAAACTCAATTAATAAATCTAGAAATATGAAAGTAGTCTCAGTAATGCTGACCATGACAACTATCATCAATTGCCACAAAAGCCCAGCTGATTCACTAATGTCCTTTAGGGAAGTAAACCTGCCGTCCTTACCTGGTTTGGCCTACATGTGACTCCAGATCCACAGCAATGTGGTTGACTCTTAACTGCCCTCTGAAATGGGCTAGCAAGCCTCTCAGTTCAAGGGCAATGAGGATGGGCAATAAATGCTGGCCTTGTCAGTGATGCCCATATCCCATGAAAAAATAAAGAAAAAAACCCACCGGAACCCTACCAAATGCCCCAGGTGATGAACGTAGTTATCTACATCTCAAAGGACGAACAAGAAAGAAAGAATAAATGCTATATTTAGGCTGATGGGTGGGGGGTGAGTGAGTGTGGTTTAGTGGGTGGGCTAGTCCGAGAGGAACTTGAAAATTAAAATATATTTGATCGCCATCCTTTTCACCCACTCATGATAAATTCTAGGCCGTTTTGTAGCAGATGCCATCTTGCTGCTCAGAAATGGGCTGGTATATGTAAATGCAGGACATAATGAAATGCCCACACCTCCCTTCCTGCAGCATTGTTAAGGCCAAAGACAGGATCTATTTGCTTAAAATTAAGTAACCGTAGAGGAATTATCACTCCACTAGGTGTATATTACAGAACATCAAATAGTGGGAAAGGGATAGAAGGCAGGTTTCAGGCAAATTGCAGAAAGATGCAAGAATATAGGGCAGAATCTTCCCAGATTTGCGCTAAGTACAGTAGCAGGCGGGGATAAAATGATATTTTACCCGCCGGCTGCGATGGTGCGTTTACACACTGTATCGTTCCAAACCCACCACGTTAATTATGCACTCCCAGGAAACATGCTGTTTCCATCGCAGGAGGGCTCTCTTTTGTCCACCCATCACTCCGCTGCTGTATTACACCGGGTGCCATGTTTAAAGTCCAGCTGCAAGCACGCATCTCCATGCTTCCAGACTGCTGCTGCTGCACGGAAGACATGGCCCTGAAACTGAAGAAGACTGCAGCCCCCAGGTTCAGTGACACGTTCCTTGAGTGGCCACAGGAAGGGCAGCAACAGCATTAACCCGGCTTGGGAGGCGGTGGCAGTGGTGGTCAGCGCCAACATCCTTCAAGTGAGGACAGCCACCCACTGCCACAAGAGGATGAATGATCTCCTTTGTTCCGCCAGGGTAAGTCACTCTTCTCTTCGCTCTCAACTCACACACTCACTAATCCATCACACATCCGCAGGGCCCTCACCCACTGCCAGCTCAGGGACATCACCATTTACTCTCTTACGCATGCCTTCATTGTCCTGATCCCGTCCAAGGGACCACTCATCACCTACACACGTGAGGCATTCTTATCATCTGGCCTGACAGGCACTCTGCTTATACTCTCTCCATCTCTATTCATGCAGGAGAACGCACACAATAACAGGGAGAGGTCACAGACCGGTGGAGGAATGCCTGAGATCAAGGTCCTCTCCAGCTTTGAAAACAGAGCCATCCAGCTGCCAGCGATGATCTGGACTGTTCCTGTGCTGACAGTGAAGTCAGCGGTACTCTACCAAGTGAGGGTCCAGCAGTGCAACGTCCATCAAACAACCATGCCATGAGTGATGTGTCCTGATTCACAGGTCACTGCCATGCACTAATTATCTCCCCTTGCTTTTGCAGGCACATCTGCCAAACAGCCGACAAAGTCCATGACCCAGGGCCTCCAATCAAGCCCCGAAGACACCTTGGAAGCGGAATCTGAAGACACCCTCCTTGAAGTCCCGTCACAGCACTCACCCGCACCCTCCACCAGCGCAGAGATGCACACCTCAGTGGGACCTAGCTTTAGAATAGCCTCAAGATCACAATCTGGTGAGCACATTGCACTGTCTGATTCACAGCAGGCAGAGGCAGGCACTTCCCAGGTGTTCGGCATTCGAAGAGCTGCTGGAGGCCAGAAAATTGCTGAGTCCAAGTCAGGTGACAAGCCTCTGGACTCGGTCATGTCACAGTTGCTGGAGCTGCAAATGTAAGCTCAGGAACATCAGGAAGGGGTGTCTGCTGCACTCCTCAGATTGCAAGGCACGATGGAGGAGTCCGTCCACCTTCGGACTGAGGAAATAGTGCTGGCATGCCAATGCACCAAGGAGAACTCTGGTAGGATGGCAGCTGCCATGGAGACCTTGGTCGCTCCTGCGCAGGCTCAACTCCATCGCTGATGCCACCGTTGGCTTCCAACAATGTGTGTGCAAGAGGGTTGCAGGGCAGCCTGCTCTCACTCCAGCTATCCCTTCTCCTCAAGGAGTCAGCCTAGGGCCCTTGGGCACCCATAGGGAGGAGGATCAGCAGTGCACACTCCGGGGCCATCCATGCAGGTGATTCCGAGGTATCTGGACCATCTGAATCCCCTATTCCTGTGATCTCAGCAGCTCCAGCTCCACAGGCCGAGGAAGTTACCACTGCAGGACTCTGAAAGCAGGTCAGGGCCCTCCAAGTCTCTGCCCTCCAGAGGTCGCCTGCCAAGGTCATCACAGACAGGCCGTTGCAGTCAGCAGGCTGCTTCCACCTCTGCTGTGGATGTCCAGAGAGCACCAAGATGTAGTGGTAGGGGTAGGAAAGTGAAAGAGAATTAGTTGCACAGCCTGGGCACGGGTGTCAGTCACTTGTACATACTGTTCACCATTGTAAATAAATTCCCAAGAATGTCTCCCTGCCTATGGCTCCTTGTTCTGATGAGCAGTGTTCTTGTCACTCAGATGTGAAACCTTTCTGCACAAGATAAAGGCAGGTTTCTCAGTCCAGAGCCTCTTTCCTGTGCTTTGTTCAGCCTCTGGACCAAAATAATAGTCTGACCTCACACTCCCTGGAAACATTACTGATGCCTGCACCTCGGCGGTGCTGGTCATTGCTGTCAGAATGTAGTGGGCAGGCGCCAAGGAGTTCTCTCATTCTCCATGTGTGCTCTCAGCACCTCTAAGGTGGGGCTAGCCCCCATCTCTTCATCAGCTGTGACTACTGATGCTGTGCTCCTGAAAGGCTCAGGTGCTGAAGGCGGACAAAGGATTACATGCTTCTAAAGTTTAATGGCTGCGTTTCTATGATATGACCCTGATCACGAAGGGTGAGTGATCTGCCCTCAGCCAGACAGGAGTCAGGCATTCTCAGAGGCTATGTGAAGATTTAAGGAGTGTCCTCACTGCAGGTCATCATCATCCTCCTGTGATCGAGTGACTATTAGGGCCTCCACTGCATCTCCATGGCAGGAACATTCTCACAGAGGATATTAGCACTGCCTTAAGCCAGATTGGAGTCAAACATTCACAGCTGTGATATGAGGATCAATGGGGTCACCTCACTGCATGTCATCATCATCCTCCACTAATCTGGCAGCTATGAGGGCCTCCCGAGTGCACCTAGCCAGAGTGAGGGCATCATCCCCATCATTGCTGCCTCTGAGGACCTCCTCACCCTCGTCTCCATCAGCATTCTCCTCATCGGAAGAGATGTGCAGCTCCTTCATCTCTTCCTCAGCCAGCTCGTCTCCCTGTTGGAGCGCTAGGTTGTAAAGGGCACAATAGACGATGACAATGCATGACAACCTCTGCAAGCTATATTGCAGGGCTCCACCAGACCAGCCCAGGCACCAGAACCACATCTTCAGAATCCTGATGGTCTGCTCCACCAAGTTGTGAGGTGCTGCATGAGCCTCATTATAGCGTCGCTTTGCTGCAGTCTGAGGCAGCCGCACGGGTGTCATCAGCCACGGCCTCTGCAGGTAGCTCTTGTCCCTGAGGAGCCATCCCTGCAGCTTCTGTGGACCCGGGAAGATACCAGAGGTCGATGACCGATTGAGGATGTAGGATTCACACACACTCTCTGGAAACCGTGCGCACACGTACAGGAGGCAGTTCTGGTGGTCGCACACCAGCTGCACATTCAGCGAATCAATGTGACTGACCAGTCTCCTAGACACTGGTTCTCGGTTATCTGCAGGAATGAAAGGTGGAGTATATAGATCCAGGGTGTCGCTAGGCGCTGGCCTGCGATGGCTTTCTGTGGCTGTTGGGTGGCATGTGCGGGAGTTCCAGCTGCCCCTTCTTCCTTAGGTTGCTGCTCCTGCCTCTGCACAGCCAGGAGCCTCAGTCGCTCTCTCCTCCATCGTCTTCATGCTCTGTAGGCCATCAGGCATACAGCTAGTTCACCAGGCTCCATGATCCTGATGTACTCCTCCTGCAGGATGAAAAAGAGAGACACATGGTTAGCATGGGTGTACTGAGAACCTGTCCTGGTTAAGTGTGATGGCCGCTTAACACTTCCTGGGGAGTGTTGGCCACTACTTGGATGGCCAGTGATTAGTGCACTGCATGACTGCTCTGTTAGCTTGAACCATGCAGGAGAGTAGTCCAGACCAGGGTGCTGACATTGCAAGAGGCTGTGAGCGCCTCCAGCAATGACTGCTACATGGCCAGCTTTAGTGAGAAGGTTGTACAACATGTGCAGTCATCCAACTCTTCTGCAGTCCACTAAAATGCTCATGAATTTGCAGCCTGTGTCGGGCGGGTGAAAAGCTTTGGTGCACTTGTGGAACTTTGATGCCTCTGTGTTTGAGTGGGCAGATAAGTTAGCAGCCCAACCCCAATCATATCAATGCGGCTGCACCTGAACTGTCTCAGTGCAGAGGAATGGTCACTTTATACAGGTGTCCCTAATGCGTGGCCACTTCCCTTGCCCATCCTATCCACCAACCCAAATGCGGACCCTCCCGCCACCAGATGCCTCAATGGCAGGGCTGCCCTTGCGCCCCTACCTTGCCACCAGCCACTTAAAGGGCAGGGCTGCCCTTAACCCTGACCCCCCGACACCCGTGAAGCTTGAAGTCCAACAGGTGACCCTGGTGAGCGCTGCACAACGTTACTGTGCACTCACCTCTGAGTTCCCCACAAAGTGCAGGCCACCAAGTGCACTCCTTTTATGTGCTGTTGCGAAACACGTCGGCATGCTTTCCCACCAACATAGATGGATGATCTAGCGGGTGGGGGGTGGGGGTGGGGGCATTGCGGGAACGATTCCGGCGGGCTGGCCTGATATTACAAAGAGGTTCCTGAGGTCCGATGGTGGGAAATGCGGCCCGCTGCTGGCAGGCTGAGTGGATGATTGCAGGCTGGTTTCTCGCCATCGTAAAACCAATCACACCATATTGTCCACTCACGCCACTGATCACGTCAGCGGGCACAGAAAGTTCCGCCCACAGAGTACTGATAAAGGGGGACTTCAATTACCCTAATACAGGGTGGGAAAGTAACAGTATGAAGGGCAGAGAGGGGGAAGATTTCTTGAAATTTGTACAAGAGAGCTTCCTTGTTGGGCTGGAGACATACTGATCAAGAAAGAGGCATCCTGGGGTACGAAATGAGACAAATCGGTATAAGTTTCAGTGGAGTCGCATTTTGAGAACAGTGGTAATAATATCATCAGATTTAGGATATTTATGGAAAAGGACAAAGAACATTCAGATGTGAAAATACTTCAATCTAGCCCAGGTAAATTGCAATCAAAGATTGGCAGGCAAAACAATAATCGAGCACAATGGGAGGTTTTCAAAAAGGAGTGAGTTCGGGTCTAGACTAGACACGTTTCCACTAGGGAGAAAGGGAAAGACACCCCAAAGCTAAAGCTCCCTGGATGACTAAAGATATAGGCCCGGCATCTGAAATCTTCTGATTTTGTTTTAGAATACAAAAGCAAGGCAATTATGTTAAACCTTTATAAAACTCTGGTTAGGCCCCAGCTGCAGTGTGGTATTTCATACTGGGCACTATAGGAAGGGTGTCAGGGCCTTAAGGTGCAGGAGAGATTCACTAGAAAGATACCAGTGATGAGGAACTTTAAGTTATATGGAAAGACTGGAGAAGTTGGGGTTGTTCTTCTCAGAGCAAAGGAAGTTAAGGTATTTGATCAACAAAACCCTTTATGGCTTTGAATCAGAGAGAGTAAGAAGAAAAAACAAAAACAGAATTACCTGGAAAAACTCAGCAGGTCTGGCAGCATCGGCGGAGAAGAAAAGAGTTGACGTTTCGAGTCCTCATGACCCTTCGACAGAACTTGAGTTCGAGTCCAGGAAAGAGCTGAAATATAAGCTGGTTTAAGGTGTGTGTGTGGGGGGCGGAGAGATAGAGAGACAGAGAGGTGGAGGGGGTTGGTGTGGTTGTAGCGACAAACAAGCAGTGATAGAAGCAGAATATCAAAAGATGTCAACAACAATAGTACAATAGAACACATAGGTGTTAAAGATAAAGTTGGTGATATTATCTAAACGAATGTGCTAATTAAGAATGGATGGTAGGGCACTCAAGGTATAGCTCTAGTGGGTTTTTTTTTATTTTATATAATGGAAATAGGTGGGAAAAGGAAAATCTTTATAATTTATTGGGAAAAAAAAAAAAGAGAAGGGGGAAACAGAAAGGGGGTGAGGATGGGGGAGGGGACTCACGACCTAAAGTTGTTGAATTCAATATTCAGTCCGGAAGTAAGAAGAAACTGTTTCCAATGGCAGAAGGGTCGGTAACTGGAAGGTGTAGACTTAAGGTAATTGGCAAAAGAACCAGAGGCAACATAGGGAAAATTTATTTTATACAGCTAATTGTTATGACTTGGGATGTACTGCCATTCAATAGGAAGCTGCATAAAGGAATTGGATAAATATTTCACAGGGAAAAAGTTGCAAGGCAATGGGAAAAGAGCCAGGGTATGGGACTTATTGGTCATCTATTCCAAAGAGCAGGCACATTGTGCTAAATGGTCTTTTTCTGTGTTGACTCAATTATGATTCTGTGGTATCTACTACAATGTTGAAAGCCATAGCCATATAGCCTTTTGATAAAAAAAGGCTGATTTTTTTTTCCATTGCTTTTTGCGGCTGATGCATTAAAAGCACAGCTCTCCTCACTCTTAACTCTTGCAGTGGACAGTCTAATTGTGCTGGTAAGAGTGCAAGCACCTGCTTGATTTATATGGATACCCAGAGCATTGGATTTGTGATTGGGTCAGGGTGCCTGGGCTCATGGGTGTGACAGCCTTGCAGCTCATGCAAATTTGGGCTTAAAGTCTAGTAACCAAGGCATTATGCTCCAGACATAACAACTTTGTCACAGATGTCTCAACTTTCTCAAAATGCTCAGTGTTTCTGACCTGCAGTTTGCAACTGACAAGTGTGACCAAATAACCACTTGACTCTATTTGGTCTGTGTTTACTTAACAACAATTAGACTTTGTGGCCTTAAAGGATGCAATTCCACCTTGGCAGAACAGCATATTATGCATTACATGGTTATAACACTTGTATTGTCAAAAAATGAATCATCTAACTTACAAAAATGAACATCATTAATACCAATATCAGCTTCCAGTAGGACTGTACTTAAGATATATTCATATGATCAACACTAGAATTCAAAGTGCTCACTGAAGTGTTTCATTGAAATCACTCAGTCGGCAGTAACTGCAGAGGGCAAGCTAAAGACAAGGTTGAAAGAGAAATGGGATATTGGTAGATTTGACACTTAGCATGTGCCAAAGCACTTTGGAACAACAATTAAAGTTATAAGAGTGCAGAATTGCAATGCTAAATTAATATAGTTCAGGTCAAACATTTAGGTGTGTATAGTTTCTTTTTTATTCCTTATTGATTTTCTCTACACCTCCTTCTTATTGTAGATTAGATACCAAGAAATAGTTTCACAATAGATTCACCAATTATCCTTCACCCAAGTGGCAGCTATTGAATTGTGAAGCTTGACAGAGTGTCAGCCAGCTTTGTGACTGTGGAGGCATCATGGATTGGTACTGATCATGTCCTGAACTTGTACCAACATGTTTTCACTTTCAGCAGGATTTACTGCATAGTAATCAGAAGCAGAAATCCTGGCTAATTTTCCTTCACTCTATCCCAGAGGTGCCGAGGGCAGTTAATTAAAACTTACTACTGCTGTGGCTGCAATCAGTGAAATCAGCATAGAACAGGGACTAGAAATGGATGCTTCCTGATTTTTACCACTCAGCTAACAATGGATAACTTTGTTGAACTGTTGGAAGTTCCCCAAATGGTGGTCCTGTGTTCCATTGCACAGGTACACCCCAAGATGAGTCTGCGTTCCTGATCTGTGCATGCACCAAGTCTTCCAATGGGCAATTGCTGGGGAGAAGGAAGCTTGTTCTGTTCCATGGCAGTGCTGCATTACAGCTGCATTTGCGTTTATACTGGTTGTCTCCTTGCTGCTCCAGGAACTCAGTTGAGCTAACCAACCATTCAAAGCAATTTGCAGGACATAACCTGTCCTGCCTGTCAGTTGTGCATAAGCAGTCTCCATCACTACTGCAAAACCATAAGGCCAAGCCTAATGGAAGTGCAGGTGTCACTTTAAGAGGTAATACCAACACAGTGCATCTCCTGTCCAGGAAATTCAGACCTCTGTTCTCACAGTGTATGAAACAATACACACCTAAATGTTTGACCTACACTGTATTGATTTAGCATTGAAATTCCACTCTTGTAGCTTTAATTGCTGTTCCACAGTGCTTTGGCATATGCTAAGGGTCAAATCTTCTGACATCCCATTTCTCTTTCAACCTTGCCTTTAGCTTGTCCTCTTGCATATGTGTGCAGCAACTGTATGTAAATAAGACGATAGTGGAAAAGCTGGTCAAGGTGACTGCGTGTACCAGGCAAAATGTGTTAGCACCTCTGGTGGCAGCCATAGTGGAATTCCAGCCCATGGTTACTTTTAATGAAAGACCTGAATGAACATAAGATTGTACTTTTTACAATAAGGTCGATGACACCATTCACAAGACAGCAATCTTGACAGTGGTTGTTAAAGACCCATATTCATTAAAATGGCATTGCCATGCTTGTAATTTGGAAAATAAAATTAAAGGAACTTCAAATCTGTCAAACCCAAAAGAATTCCTCAAGATGCAGTGTATTCTATTAAAAAGTTGAAATGATCAGATGAATGGCAAATGAAATTCAATGCAGAGGAGTGTGAGGTGATTCGTTTTGGCAGGAAAGACATGGTGAGACAGTAAAAAATAAAGAGAGAGCCTCTAAAGGAGTCGCAGGAACAGAGGGACCTCAGTGTATATGTACATGGGTCATTGAAGATGGCAGAGCATGTTGAGGGAGCAGTTAATAAAGCATATAGTATCTTAGGCTTTATTAATAGGGGCATTGAGTACACGAGTAAGGAGGTCGCGTTGAACTTGTATAAGACACTAGTCAGGGCTCATGTGGAGTACTGCATCCAGTTCTGGATGCCATACTTGAAGAAGGATGTGAAGGCATTGGAGAGAGTACAGAGGAGATTTACAAGAATGATTCCTGGGATGAAGAACTGTAGCTATGAGGATAGATTGGAGAGGTTGGGACTGTTTTCCTTGGAGAAAAGAAGGCTGAGATGAGACTTGATAGAAGTATTCAAGATCCTGAGGGGCATGGACAGGGTAAATAGTGAGAAACTGTTCCCATTCAAGAGGACATCAAGAACTAGAGGGCACAGATTCAAAATAATTAGCCAAACGAGTAAATGTGATGTGAGGAAAAATGTTTTCACCCAAAGGTTGGTTGGAGTCTGGAACAAACTTCCTGAAAGGGTGGTGGAGGCAGGTTCGATTGGGGTATTCAAAAGGAAATCGGATTGCTACCTGAAAAGAGACAATGCGCAAGGTTACGGGGATAAGGCAGAGGAGTGGAACTCGGTGGAATGCTCTTTCAGAGAGCCAATGCAGACTTAGTGGGCTGAATGGCTTCCTCCTGCACTGTAAAGATACTGTGATACTGTGATATATATATATATATCTTAAAAATAAGGTTCCCCACCTTTCCATTAACATGGTATTAAAATGTCCTTGCCAAATAGCATGCTGTAACTCCAACCTCTTTCCAGCATAAATACTTGCCAAAAGGTTGCAAATAATAACTGATGATGAATTTTTAGTATACTTGGGACAATGCCGCTCTGTGGTCACAAGGTGTTGCAGAACTGCCAGTACCTTACTTCAAAGTAGATTTTATGTCAACCCTAGCATAATCTCACACTCAAAAATGAATAAATCAAGCATAGGTATTGCTCTGAATTTCAAAAAGGCACCTCAGGTAATGATGTTTTTATGAGGTCTGAGAAACAGGAAAATATAATAACTGTATGTGGTGGATGGTGGACCCATTTGATTAGTAATTTAAACATGGGAACCAACATAAACATCACAGTCATAAATGAGTGAGCATGGAAATATGATTTGGTCCTCCCATAAAGGATGGATTATTTTTTTTAAAATTGCAAATCATTTTCTCTTTGTACACACACACATATTCGATTGTTCCTCTCAATAAGTGTGTTTCTGACATCACTAGTACTGTTTCTATGGTTATGGATTAGATGAGTCTCTGCTAAGGCTTTGACTAGAATTTTCCCCATGGAGCTGGGAAGCAGGAGTTAGGGTTAATCCTGGCATTGTGATCCTGCATCTGTCTTAACAGGGCTGACAGGTGGGATTTTCATCGCCTGAAGGGCAGGAAGACCTAGAGCCAGGCCTGCTGTCTAAGGGGGAGGTGGGCTGATGTTGAAGAGGCCAGATTAAAAAGCCCACCTCCATTCTCAGAAACATCAGCTCAGTCCTTCAGATAATTAAAAAGCCCCCCAACACCCTCACTCCCTTAACTCGCCAATCCTCCTCACCCCCTCACCTCCCCTACACCTTTCAACACAATTATCTCCTATACCCCTCATCCCCTCAACATCCTTATCCCCAATAGCCGTCTCACCCTCTTTCACTTTCCCTACACCCTCACCCCCTTCACTCAGGCCCCCTACCCACTCACCCAAAATCCACTTTATAAACAGAATTCACAAGTCCTATAATAACATTTGGAAGTCATAGAAAAGCTATAAATCTGTTGAAATAAACAAACATTAATTGAATATGAATTTTAAAAGCCATTATCCTCTTCAGAAGCTCATAAATCTGTTAAGATAAATAAACATTATGATAGGTATTTGAAAAATCATCATTCTCTTTAGAAGCTTGTAAATCTGTCAAAATAATCAAATCACTTGATTGGGCATTTAAAAAATGATTATCCTCTTGCGAAATTTATAAATCTATTAAAGCTATTAAACTCGCATTCCCCAGGATAGCCGAATAAACAAACTTAGCATTAAATAACCTGTTAGTGCTTTGTAAGGCAGCCAAACCATCAAGTTCACATTCCTCAGGACAGCTGAATAAACAAACCTTGCACTGCAGAATTTATTAGTGCTTTTGAAGGCAGCCAAATTCTCATACACCTGTCAAAGCTTTCAAACAGTTTCACAGATGGCTGAGCTGTTCTGCAAAGAAAGAATGAAAGCCATGAGGAAAGTTAAAAGAATTAGCTCTGGATCTCATGCTGGGCTAGCCTTTCAATGCTGTACAATACAGAATAGCACTCTATCCAGTGGATAACCTATTTGAATGTATTTGAAGACATTTCTACTTTTACAATGCAGCTCTTTCAATTGATAGCATGTCAGTTGTCAGAAGCAATTTAATGGTCATTTACATTTTCCAATCACAGCACTGTCATCAGTCACTTTAGTAAACACAGATATAACTCATGCTACAGCATTTCATGATGAACTGTAAAAGAGTCAATACCATTTTTACTAATATTTTATACTCCTTTATATTCTTCTTGCCTCCAATCCATGGTTTATTAAACATGATTTAGAAGGGCTTCCAAAATATGGGCACCTCGATGAAAATTCCAGAAGCCCTAAAATACCCTCTAGAATGATGCTGGAAACCTTTGAATTCCAGGATATGGGTTTTCCTAGCCACTCCCTTTCTCGACCTGGTGAAAATAGCCAGCACTAGAAATGGGGGCAGGACTTCCGAATCCACACCCTGGCCACCATTTTTTTCTCATGCCTGGCTCTGTTTAGTCCCAAACAGGACCATATTTAGAGATATCTCCTTCCTTCCCTCTTTGGACATAGAGTGGAAGATGGGGGTGTGGTGGTAAGTTATTGGACTATCAATACAGAGGCACAAGCTAATGCCTTGGGAACATAGGTCCAAATCCTGCCAATGCAGCTTGTGGAATTTAAAATTAAATTGATAAATCTGGAATACAAAGCTAGTCTCATGAATGGTGAGCATGAAACTATGACTGACTGTCACAAAAACACATCTGGTTCACTAATGTCCTTTAGGGAAGGAAAGCTGCTATCCTAACCTGGTCTGGCCTACACGTGACTCCAGACCCACAGCAATGTGGTTGGCTCTTAACCATCCTCTGAAATGGCCTAGCATCCCATTCAGTTCAAGGCCAATTAGGGATGAGCAATAAGTGCTGGTCTTGCCAGTGATAAACACATCCATGAAAGAATAAATATGCATAAACACAAAATTATAACCTGTGGGATAATTTCCAATAACCACTGTGTGAACCAGTTTCATAAACAAATGTGGAAAGAGGCCTTCTAGTCATATTCCTTACATCCTGAACATTCTTTTCCATATAGTCCTGTGGAATATTAATTACATGATCATCTTCTATACTTACCTCTACAATCTCCAAGAAATGGAAACAGCTGCGTGAGTTCACAATGCCTATCAAGAAAGGGAATATTCTTGAATATGTTGGCTAGGATTTTGTCATTGGTACTGACACTTGTATTCTCAGACCAATGTAAAGGTGTTCACTAAACCATGCCTCACTGAAATCACTGGGAGAACAGTGGCTGAAGAGGAGAAATGAAAGATGAGGTTAAAGAGAACTGGTATCAGTAGATTTAACATGTCAGGACACTGTTGAACAGCAATTAAAGCATGTAAAATGTTCAAGCATTTTTCAAAATCAGTAGAGTACAAGCCAGATAAACCTAAATAGGCCTCACTCTGACTGCATTTAGAGAAACCTAGGAATTACTAGATGAAGAAAGGCTATGATCCATCTAGATCTCCAGTAGTCACATGGGACCACATCCAACTTGGATACCAGGAGCTGGACTTTTGTGTCGGGGGTGGGAAACAGGAGATGGGGCTGTTTCTGGATCCTGAACCCATTCTCAGGGGGAGACAGTAAGTCCATAAGACCATAAGACCATAAGGCATAGGAGCAGAAATTAGGCCATTCGGCCCATCGGGTCTGCTCCGCCATTCAGTCATGGCTGATAAGTTTCTCAGCCCCATTCTCCTGCCTTCTCTCCGTAACCTTTGATCCCCTTACCAATCAAGAACCTACATCTCGGTCTTAAATACACTCAATGACCTAGACTCAACAGCCTTCTGTGGCAATGAATTCCATAGATTCACCACTCTCTGGCTAAAGAAGTTTCTCCTCATCTCTGTTCTAAAAGGTCTTTCCCTTTACTTTGAGGCTGTGCCCTCGGGTCCTAGTCTCTCCTACTAATGGAAACATCTTCCCCACGTCCACTCTATCCATGCCTTTCAGTATTCTGCAAGTTTTAATCAGATCCCCCCTCATCCTTCTAAACTCCAAACAGTATAGACCCAGAGTCCTCAAACATTCCTCATATGTTAAGCCTTTCATTCCTGGGATCGGATTTTCATGGGCATCCTCTTAACTGGCATGGAGTTAGGTTCTCTGTCCAATTAAGGGGAGCAGGCAGGCTCTTGAAGGTGGAAGGCCAATCAGAGGTCTTCCAGTTTGAGAAGAGCAGTACTCTGCAATGGATGGCAAGTAACTAGTGGTTCAACATGGAGGACTCTCTCACTAACATTTTTAAAACCTGAAAAAAGACAAATACAACAGCCAGGCAACAACTGTGGTGGGGCAGGTGGGTGTGGGGTTGGGGTGGGGGTGGGGTGGGGTTGGGGGGTGGGGGGGGGGAGGGTGGGGGAGGTTGCCGGAAGTGTGGGGGGGAGGAGGAAAGAAGTGTGGAGCCTGCCTGGAGTGCTGGCCTCCTGGCCTGTTGCTGGGTGCCCACCTATAGGCAATTAAACTCCTGTCAGATCAGGAGATGGGTGGGTAGGCTGCCTGACAAAAATGGCAACTTTGGGAGTGGGGTTGGGAAATCGGCGAAGCCGGTATGTTCAAGCCCTCTGTTCCCACCCTCAGCTAGGCCTGAAAGTTCAGTCCCAAGAGACAGTAAAAATATTCAAACCCCAAAGGTAGTTCTAAGAAAAGAACTGGGTTTGAATATTTTGTTCCTCAGGCGCACGGGCCCAGGAGCGGATGGGAAACGGGATCCCGGCCAGTGTGAAATGTCCGTTGAGAAACGCTCAGCACTGCAGGTGGGGACGGGAAGAGGATGAGTACCGATGTCACCGTGGGTGCTGGTGAGCGCTTCCAGTGAGCTCCCTGAAGGCAGATAGCTGCCTCAGGGAGCTGCAGGCCTCCATAGAATAAACAAAACAACAAAAATGCTGCAAAATATGTCTTTGCAGCTCAATCAAGCACCTGAAAGCAGACCTCATAAACAAAAGTCCCCAAATATCTCTTTCCATTTTATTTCCCAACAGAGATTTTACTCTGCCCTGGATTGAGGTTTGAGCACTATTGTAAAGGCTGCCTGGCAGATTGGCTCTGCCACCAACCATAATAGCTGATGGACCATGAAAAATCGCTTCCAATCGCCTCCTTAATGGGCTTAATTGCTCGCTTAATTGTCAACAGGCGCTCTTCCCAATTCCGTGCGCACCCATCGAATGAGTTATGTGATGACGTTGGATGCTCTGCCAATGTCATCTCATGCTACTTCACGGCCGGATGGGTCAGGCACCCCCCCCCCCCCCCCCCCCCCCCCCCCCCCCCCCCCCCACCCCCCTGCGCTACGTCAAATCCTGGCCATGAAGGATTTTTAAAAGTTTGTTGTCAAGATGTGTGTACATTGACAAAATTGTACACATTACTCACCTTTTGTTGCTCAAGGAGGTTGTGATGGGCCATCTTCCGAACCACTGGAGTCTTTGGGGATTATGTTAGATCGCCCCCAAACACTGGCATAGGGATCGTGATATGCAATTACCCATAGTCATTTCAATGTAATGCAGGCAGTGCGCCATCTTCATACTACCTGCTCATTAGCATGATTTCTGCATGAAGCCAGTGTTAACCATGCTGTTCATTGACTGAATGTATCATCAGGGGCCCAAAAATCATTGGGGAGAATTTTCTGAATGTCGGGTTGGGATCGGGCGTGCGTGGGCGTGGAGCTGATTGCCGCCAGTGACCGGCTGCACGCCGCCATTTTACGTGGGCGAGCCAATTAAGGCCCATCCAGCGTGATGCAACCTGTGCGGGTGGAGGGAGAAAGACGAGTGGGGACCTGTGCTCATTTATGCATGCACACGAAAGAGTGTAGGAATCTCCCTGAGGCACGGATCTTCCTCAGGAAGATTAAGTGCATAATAATTGTTCATAAATAATAAAGTTAAAAATTATTTAGACATGTCCCCTCATGTGACAGTGCCACATTAGGTGGGACATGTTTATGAATTGTGCAAAAATTATTTATTTATTTAATAAAACCTTTAGGAAGCCTCATCCCACCCATGGATGAGGTTTCCTGAAAAATGCGAAGGCCGCTTGGTCTCTTTGCCTGCCCGCCAACCTTGAGGTTGGATGGCGGCGTGGATAACTACTTTAATTGTTTTTTTAATGGCCTTAATAGGCCGTGGACAGTTCGGTGGGCCTGCAGCTTCCTCTGGTGTGCGCCTGCTGAAAGTAATATCTAAACGATACGCGCTGACATCTGGCCATTATTTCCAAGCACTTCTTAAAGGTAGTCTGCACTGGGTAAGAGCTGTCGCATTCTAAACTCTGTTCCCTAGCTACTGATTCCATCCCTCTCCATGGCTGCAGTCTGAGACTAAACCAGTCTGTTTGCAGCCTTGATGTTGTATTTGACCCCAAGATAAGCTTCCAACCTCATCGCCGCACCATCTCTAAGACCGCCTATTTCCACCTTTGTAACATTGACCAACTTTGCCCCTGTCTCAGCTCATCTGCTGCTGAAACCCTCATCTATATCTTTGTTACCTTTAGACTTCACTATTCCAAAGAACTCCTGGCAGGTCTCCCACATTCTATCCTCCACAACATGGAAGTTATCCAAAGCTCTGCTGCCTAACTTGCATCAATCCCAGTTCACCTAAATCAATGTGTTCACTAAACTACATTCGATCCCAGCCAAACCACGTCTTGATTTTAATATTCTCATCCTTGTTTTTAAGCTTTCCCATGGCCTCACCCCTCCCTAGTTCTGAAATCTCCTCCTTCCCATAACCCTCCAAGATATTTGCACTCTTCTAATTCTGGCCTCTTGAGAATCCTTGATTGTAATTGTTCCACTGTCGGTGGCCATGCCTTCAGTTGCCTATAGGTGGAAGGGGCTGCAGAAGACGCCACTATCCTGCTGCCAGGGTATACAGGCGGAGAAGCAGCTACCTCAATATGCCTGAGGTGCAGTGCCAAAGGAGGCTCCACCTCTCAAGGGGGACAGTCAACTATATCTGTCAGATGATTGGGCCTGAGATCTCCGTGAACTGTGTGGGCGGACAACCCATGCCAGTGGCTCTGAAGGTCACAGCTGCCCTCAACCTCTATGCCTCTGGCTCCTTCCAGGCATCAGTGGGTGATCTTTGCGGTGTCTCCCAATCAGCTGTCCACACTTGTGTCAAATTGGTTACAGACGCTCTGTTCAGGCATGCATTGATCTTCATCCACTACCGCTGGGACCAGACAAGCTAGAGAGAGCGAGCCAGAGGCTTCGCGGCCATTGCTGGCTTCCCCCATGTCCAGAGTGCAATAGACTGTACACATGTGGCCATCAAGGTGCCAGCAGGTGAGCCCGGTGCCTTCATCAACAGGAAGGGCTTCCACTCCATGAATGTGCCGATAGTGTGTGATCACAGGATGCAGATTCTACAAGTCTCTGCAAGGTACCTAAGCAGCTCCCATGATGCCTACATCCTTGGACGCTCCCAGGTGCCGGGGCTCTTCAGTGCTCCAGCCCGGCTGGATGGATGACTGCTGGGTGACAAAGGCTATCCCCTCAGAAGATGGCTCATAACGCCTCTCTGCCATCCAGGAACAGAAGCTGAGCTGCGGTACAATAGGAGCCACATGTCCACAAGGGCTGTGGTGGTGAGAACCATCGGTCTTCTCAAGATGCGCTTCCGATGACTGGACCACTGAGGTGGCGCACTCCAGTATCCCCCAGATCGTGTGTGTTGCTGATAGTGGTTGCATGCTGCGCATGTCTTGTGCTGGAAAGGGGGGACGCTGTGGATGACAAAGATGTAGATGCAGTGGCTGCGGCTGCACACGATGACTCCAGCAGTGAGTCCGAGGATAAGCACGCACAGGGAAATGCTGAGGGGGTAGACGCTGACCCGGGCATACTCCAGGGAGGCAGGGACACCCAGGAGGCTTTAATCCAACGAACATTCAGCTAGCACACCACAGATGGACCTCCAGGACAAGCCTGTGCTGCAGGCTCCATACTCGATACCTTAGTGCAAAATCTGCCTGGATAGGAACATTAACTAAGGGCCTTGTTAATAAAGCTGAATGTCCCACAAATCACACATAACATTATTGGTAACCATCCACCTGCAGAAGAAAAGAGGCACCCTCAGCCATGGTGACAGGCCTGAATCTAATATTACAACCAAAGGAACTTAAGGAAACAAAATGACAATAACAAAATGTTAAAAATCACACCAACTCATAAAGGCCTCATTGCTAGCCAACACAAAAGCACCAGTGATAAACCCGTGGTGTGCCTAAGGTGCCTTATGTTTACATTTTCGGGTGCTACATCTTGGTGCTGCCCCCTTGCTGGGTGGCAGCTGAGATAGCCTGTTGACTCTGCTGTCTTGTTGGCCTTGATGACTTTGGCAGCTGTCCTCTGGCCCATGGAGCCTGTGCTGGCCCCGCCTGGGAGGGAGCTGCCAGTTCCACAGCTGGCATCTCCCCAGTCATCTCAACCTCACCGGATGCAACGGTCACTGGCAGAGGGGCAGAGGAGCTGCCGCCCTCACCTGGAGCACCCTGAGAAGAGCCCGCAGAGACAACAGACAGCTGCTGCGCCGACGTGAGGTCGCTTCAGACCTCCCTGCTCACCGTAGATGGATGGGTACTGAGCTGGGAAACTTGCACTGACCAGCTGAGGTCAACACCGATGTGAGGGTTTGCTGAGCGCATCCCCAGGAAGCCCTGACAGGACTCCTGGAGGAGCATTTCCACGAGAGTCGCCACTGTCTCCATGGAGGACGCATGGTGCTTGGCCATGAGGGTCATTGCATCGGCGATAGACCACGTATACTCCTCCACCACGGACACCAAGCCAAGCGTAGCCTCATGTATCTCCCCCAGATGCTCCCACACACCCTGCCACATTTCCTGCATTTGCTGCATGGCGGACAGAGGCACATCATCAGGCACCGACTGAGCATGTGGATAAAAGCAAAATACTGTGGATGCTGGAAATCTGAAACAAAAACAAAAAGTGCGAGAAAAACTCAGCAGGTCTGACAGCATCTATGGAGAGGAAGACAGACTTAACATTTCGAGTCCGTATGACTTTCATCAGAACTAAAGAGAAATAGAAATGAGGTGAAATATAAGCTGTTTAAGGGGGGGTGGGACAAGTGGAGCTGGATAGAGGGCCAGTGATAGGTGGAGGCAAAGGAGACATTGCCAAAGATGTCATAAACAAACATCCCTTTGACCTTTTGTTTATGCAGCATCTGATGGCCGAGGCTTTAGTTTCCATTGCAGCACAAGCTGCTTCTCCCAGAAAGCTGAATGTTGCCGTGGGAGGTCAGACTGAAGTCATGCAAAGTCAACTTGCTGCCAGGGAAGCTTAGACTGCTCTCATGCAAACTCAGACTGCTGCCATCATGGCTGCAGGTGCCAAGATTCAAATGGGCTTGCCGGTGTCACAGCAGTCCAGCAATCTGTCCTCCAACAGATCACCAGCATTGCTGAGGCAGTGACAGTGTCTCTGCGGAGTATGAACCTTCTGTCCTTTCTCAGGATGACAGCATTCACTCCCCTGTTTCTCCACCAGTGCCCTTGCCGTTGTCTGTCAGCCAGCCAGCCTAGGCTGCCGCCCCCCGCCCGTGCTGAGATGGTGCAGTTTGGTACTGGACCTTCTTGGACCTGAACCCCTTCAGGTCATCCTCCAAGTTCACCTGCAGTTCCCTCTACTGAACGACAGCAGCCTTCCACCAGCCACGCTGCGGCCATTGAGGTAGCACAGTGTTGGAGCAGTTGGACTGCCAAAGGCACATGGAATACAGGTAATAAGGAAATTCACAAAGGCAATTAGTTTAATTAATCTAATATGCCATGCTGTAATTTCTAAATTTTGCAATGGTTATTTTGTGGTGATTTTTATTTTTGCGTTATGGCTGAGGGGACAATGTGTTGGTTGGTGACAAAGGGAAGGGAAGGAGTTTGATTAGTGGGGATTTTAGGGGGTGGTTACTAGAATTGCACATGGTTTGGTTATCTACTGTTATATAATTAACATCTTCAAGCAGAGTTTTACATACCTCCGCTGATCAGAATAATTACAATCTATAAAATGTTCTTTAACCTCACCCTGAAATGTGCACTAAGCATACTGCTCAATGGGCAGGAAAGTGGAAATGTCATGTTGGGGTAGCAGCAAAGCAGTACAGTGTGCCAACATTCATTTCAGATACCCTTCTAGATAGTGCCTCAACCACAGCATTTTTTAAAGAGGCAAAGAACGAATGCCAAGCATTCGAGCCCGAACACCAAGTCCACTACTTTCAGAATCAGTTCTCCAATTACCATCTATTGCCAACCTGCTACATTGTAACCAAAGACAAATAAATGCTCAGTATTTGCTCAGTGTTTAAAACAAGTGAAACACACTTAACTTCTCTATCCTGTGTTTGAGTTTGGTCCTTGTACTTTGTTGGAAGCGTGCGTTGCTTAACCTAATGTGCTAAAACTATTCCATGGTAGTAGAAATAAGGATTTGTTGGCTATCTTCAAGGTTTCACTAATGTTATGACCAGGTGAGAAGGGATGAACTGGCTTCCCTCTATTCAAACGCCTTGGTTGGTCACAACAAAGGTTTAAGTTTTTTTTCACATGGATATGACTGTTCCAAATCAAAATGTATTTAATGATTTAAGCTGTGAGCAATAAGGAGCCAATCAAGCAAAGTTTTTTTGAGTCAAAGAATGAGCAAATTTGTTAACCACTAAACCTGAGAAAAATAATAAAAACATGACCTCAAGCATTCGGCCCTCATGCAGTCTTTTGGGCCCAGACACTCACACACACACACACACACACACACTCATGCAGGGATCAGAAATAAGGGGAGTTAGAGTCCAATACAAAAAGGTAAAAGAATATATGGCTAAGTGTCCTTTGATTGTCCTTTAGATGTAGATTGTTAGCATTGCAGCTAATTTAGGTTAGTTGATTTCTTGGATGTAGAAGATGTTGCAATTATTACAAGATATCAGTTTGCTGATAGATTTCTGGTAGAGTTGGCTTCTCGAACTGGGCAACATGCTTATTCCAAAAGACAGAGAGCAGCTTTCAGTTTGTTTTCTCTGCTGAAGACTTTCTCGACACCGCCTGTGTCACTTGCAATCTATTTCCAGTAAATGGGAACTTTGCTTTGATATACCTCACCCATTATATATTTCCAAGAGATTTTGGGTGTGTCTGTCCGTGGCAGCCATTGTTTCAACATCCACTACGTTGCATTGTTAATATCCCTTCCTTAGATAGTTACAAGTTTTGACGGGTGTTTGGATTATAGAAAATGTCTCTCTCTTCCCCGAGGGTGGTTTGTTTGTTTCTCACCTTCACCTTGGAATGTGGCCTTGCATTTTTAAGCAGTTTGCTCTGTCTCAGTTCAAATTTGTAGTAAGTTGAAAGTTGAAAAACCATATTTTCATAAATAAAGGGGCATAGCCTTGTAACATTGACTGCCTGCTGGGATCGTCTGCTGTCCTCTGTGACAGCATTCTATGAGGGCATCACTAGTGTCACTTATTACCTGGGATTGTAATGGTTGGCTGGCTGAGTTAATCTATCTCTTCCCATCCCTGGTATATCAGGCACTTCGGGAGGCTGGAGGTGGCCATCAGTGCTTTTAAGTGTGGTCTTTCTCTCCAAGAAGGTTGACCATCCAATCAAAATGGCTTCCCTCAGCCATTAGCTGTTGGGTAGATTTTCTTAATGGCGTGATTGTTCCTGTCAGTGGGTTTCAGATATGTGCACGCTTGGAAATGGTGCAGTGATGTATTTCACAGGCTCCTTGCTCTCTTTATCAATTGCGCAATTTCCCAGAGCAGCTTTTTATGTGGAAGATCAGTGTTCTTGCATTAATGATGTGAGAACTTCACTTCCATGATCAAATAAATATTGGGTGAACCTATGTCAAGAAACCCAAACTGCCTGTGACAATGGAAATCTAGCTGCTATATATGATGGGATCAGGAGAGTACTTGGTCCTACCATCACCATAGCTTTCCGCCCCCCCCCCTGAAATCAGCAGATGGCGAAGTCTCCACTGACAGAAGCAAACTGCTGTGCTGCTGCTTTGAGCACTCCTGTGAACTGCACTCCATGAGATGGACATTTCCCAGAGTGCATTTGATGCTCTCCCATAGCTCCCTGTCATAGTCGAGTTAGGCGAAGAACCCGCATCATTTGATCTTAAAGTTCATCTGCTTAGCTAACAAAAACACACCTGGCAACGATTGGAATCCCAGCTGAGCTGTTCAAGCACAGAAAGTCCCCTCTTTTGCACACCTTCATGACCTTCTCCTTCTCTTTGGAAGGTAGGATCCATTCCACAGGATATGCATGACACAAAATTCATCACAATAAATGAAAACAAAGGCAACAGAGGGGATTTCATCACCTCTCACTCCTTAGTGTCAATGGAAAAGCCTCTGCTAGGGTCATGCTTAAAAGATTTCATCTGCTTGCAGACCAAATTTATGCAGAAGCACAGGATGGTTTCTGTGCTAGCAGACCTACAATGGACATGATTTCCATACGTCAACTACAAGAGAAGTGTAAGGACATGTTTGTTTACCTTACTTTTGTAGATCTCACTAAAACATGCAACACCATCAGCAGGGCAGGACTTAACAAGATTTTGGGGAAAATACATTGTCCACAAAGCTCCTCAGTCTTAGTTGCTCCTTGCATGATAACATGCACTTTACAATTTGACAGCACCACTTCCAACAGTTTGAGGATGAAGAATGGAGTGAAACAGGGCTGTGTCCTAGCTCCAGCTTTGTTTGATATTTCTACTCCATGCTCCTGATCTTTGCCTTCCCAGTGTATATAGGAGTTTACCTGCATACTGTTATGATCCCGGTGGAGGCTAATTAACTAAAAAAGCCAAACTTCCCAAATGACCCCAAAGGAAGAAACCAATGGAAATGATTTCACTTTTTATAAATTTTACTTTATGAAACCAAACATAAATTAAACATGAATTAACAGGAAAATTCAATATTCAATAGAAACAAATTACATTTGAAATAGGTAAACCAAATTTGGATTTACTGGCAGTCACCTTAGCACACATGTGACACCAAGTGCAGCTCCAAAGTCTTTCACAACTCTGTCTTCCTCCAGTCGAGTTCAATTTCTCTTTCTCACACAAGATTTGATCATCCACTTGCCTCTGAGATCAGCTTTAGGTTCCATGGATACAGTTATTACCAAAACTGGCGTACATCTGCAGAAATTCCTTAGCTTGGTTCACAACAGTCCTGAGAGTGTACATTCCCCAGAGTCACCTTCATCTGACTACTCAACAACACCCCAGTATGGCTAGCTCTGACGAAAAACTGAAGCATTGGCAGTAGCTCTATTTCACTGTCTCTGCGGTAGAACACAGTCTTCAGTTTTCATTCTTTATTAGCTGTCTCACCCACACAGCTTCTCAGCTTGAATGTACTGCTTGGACCCCTGCTAAAAAATGATCTCTGAAACCCTTGTGCTATTTCCAATCAGCTTCTGTTTCTCTTGCAACCCAAGGTCACAACTATTTTCCTAGAAACCTGGAGCAGGGTTTTTCAGTTGGTGTGCGGGGTCGGGCCCGACATGCTGACGCGTAAAATGACATGTGACGATGCCGGGCATGTGTCCCGACGTCATCACGCTGCCTCGCAACGTTTCGTTCGGCAGTCATGCACCGGAGTTGGCTGTGCGCCTGCCGATATTTAAACAACCTGTTAAGGCCATTAAGGAAGTGATTGATGTAATTGTTAACGTTGCCCGTCCAGCCATAAGTTTGGCGGGAAGGTGAAAAGGCCAAGTGGCCTTCACGTTTTTTAGGAAACCTCATCCTCGAGCGGGATGAGGTTTCCTAAAACTTTCTTTAATAAAATGAAAAATTTTTCCAAACTATAAAAAAAATGTCCCCTTTCATGTGACACAGTCACATTAGGGGACATGTTTAAATAAATTTTTAATCCATGCGTTTAACAATTTCAATAGCGGTTCAATCTCCCTGAGGCAGCTCTGTGCCTCAGGGAGATTGCTGCCTCAGGGAGATTGTAGCACTCTTTCGCGTGCATGCGTGAAAGACCGCTGGCCCCGATTTTCTTTCCTCCCCCCGACCGCACAGGTAGCACTGAGCGCTATGGCTCTCGTCTTACACTGGGCGGGTTTTAATTGGCCCGACTACGTAAAATGGTGGTGCAGGGCCGATTGTGGGCAGTGATCAGCTCTGCGACCGCCCCTGCCTGCCCCTGCCGAGCCCGTCTGCCACCTGAAAAATTCAGGCCCTGATGTCACAGCTAGGAATCCAGGGTTACACCCTTACTTTCCTAGGAACCTGTAGTTTTGGTTTCTCTTTCCAGTTAGACTTCCTCAAAGAAGATCACAGGCTTTGAAACCTGAGTCAAAGCAGAGAACAGCTCACAACCTGAAGATTCAATCACATTAATAGGTCAGAAGGCAAACTCTACACTCGATCCAGACTGAAAGCGAGGACAAAAAATATTGCACACCTTGATCAAAAAACTCCTCTATGCTGATGAAGCTGTACTATTCACTTACACAAAAACTCACCTTCAAAGGTTTATGAACTATCTCTCACATGCCTGTAACTTGTTCTATCTGACTATAAGCATCAGGAAGACTGTGGTCATGGGACAGGGCATCATATCTCTAGCCCGATCACACTAAACATCATGCTGCTGGAAGTAGTTAACAAACGCTGTTACCTTGGGTCCGTGGTGACAGATAATCCATCTCTTGATGATACATGCATGGGGAAAGCAGCTACCGCCTTTGGCTGACTCACAAAATGTGCATGGAATAACATCAAACTGATTCTTAGGACCAAAATGTAAGTTTATGAGGCCTGTGTTCTCAGCACCTTGTTGTGTGGCTGTGAAACATGGACGGCCTACAGCTATCAAGAAAGGAAGCTAACAACTTTCATCTTCACTGTTTGTGGCACGTTCTGGGCATGTCATGGAAGGACGAAATCATGAATACAGCAGTCCTTTCAAAAGAAAATCTCGCAAATATGTTGACAATCCTCAAGCAGGGGTGACGTTGCTGGCTCAAGCACATTTGCAGGATGGAAGACAGTAGCATACCTTAGGATTTTCTGTATGGTGAGGTGGCCGGAGCCAGACAACCAGTAGCTCCAAAGCTCTGCTTAAAGGTTGCTTGCAAGTGTGACGTGAAGACCCCAAACATCAATTCCTGCACCTGGCAGACACTAGCTGTTGACATAGGAAAATGGCTGTAGCTGTAGCTGCACTGGAACAGTTTGGCTAGAGGCAGAGCAAGTTCTGGAGCACAAGTTTTTAGTACTATTGCCGGGACATTGTCAGGGCCCATAGCCTTTGCAGTATGCATCACCTTCAGCTGCTTCTTGAAATCATGTGAATTTATCCCTCATATAATCATCTATATTACCCTTAAATCCACCAGGGCTTCATAATCATAAGAATCAGGGTATTTAAGGTTAGTGATCCCATGCCATTTCAACAAGGAGCTTCTCAAAGTCAGGCTATTTGAATTCTGATTGTTAAAAATGGATATAGGGTTCAATGCATTTTTATCCTTGAGTTTCTTTGAGATGGCAGAAGAGGATCAATGAAGTGTCCCACCCAAAGAACATTCTGTGCCCGCAGGCTTCAGAACTTCCTTCATGTTCAGCATGGAGAGCGCTGATTTGTCAATTGAGGAGCAAGTGATCAGCAGGATGTTTTTTGATCTTATTTGACCTATTGGACTTTATTGGGTTTAGAATCAATGTTGAGGGGTGTCAGAGCTACTTCCACTTGCCCTATTACAACATTAAAGATGAGACACAGCCTGACATTACGCTTCAAAATGTTCAAAGTATCTGCCATATGTGAATGAAGATCTTGACAATTGATGAATTATTACTGAAGCTTTTGTTCCATTCTGGTTTCGAGGTTTGAATCATCCACTATCTCTGATTCCAAAAGCAACCGTGTTGAAAATTCACATTAGAATATGTGCAGACACCTAAGCCAATGCAGAGCCAGAAGATATATACACACCCAAACCCATATGGACCCAAAAGATGCATACATCCACCTCATGCAATATTGTAGTCCGTCTTTTGTTCAGTTAGGCGTAACTGGGTTAGCTGCAGTTCCCATGGTACTTGCAATATCAATTGCTTTTTTTCATCTGCTTTCAAACATAAGTTCTTAGAATTGTACTGAAGACTTGTGCTCTAGAACTTGCCGTGCCCCTAGCCAAACTGTTCTAGTACAGCTACAACACTGGCACCTACCAGCCTATGTGGAAAATTGCCCAGGAATGTCCTGCACACAAAAAGCAGGATAAATCCAATCCGGTCAATTATTGCCCCATCAGTCTACTCTCGATCATCAGTAAAGTAATGGAAGGGGACATCAACAGTGCTATCAAGTGGCACTTGCTTAGCAATAGCCTGCTCACTGATGCCCAGTTTGGGTTCCACCAGGGCCATCCAGCTCCTGACTTCGTTGCAGCCTTTGTTCAAACATGGACAAAAGAGCTGAATTCCCAAGGTGAGGTGAGAGTGACTGCCCTTGACATCGAGGCTGCATTTGACAGAGTGTGGCATCAAGGAGCCCTAGCAAAACTGGAGTCAATGGGAATCAGTGGAAAGCTCTCCACTGTTTGGAGTGATACCTAGCACAAAGGAAGATGGTTGTGGTTGTTGGAAGTCAGTCATCTCAGCTCCAGGACATCTCTGCAGGAGTTCCTCAGGGTAGTGGCCTCGGCCCAACCATCTTCAGTTGCTTCATCAATGACCTTCCTTCCGTTATAAGGTCAGAAGTGGGGATGTTCGCTGATGATTGCACATTGTTCAGCACCATTCATGACTCTTCATATACTGAAGCAGTCCATGTCCAAATGCAGAAAGACCTGGACAATATCCAGGCTTGGGCTGACAAGTGGCAAGTAAAATTTACGCCACACAAGTGTCAGGCAATGACCATCTTCAACAAGAGAGAATCCAACCATTGCCCTTTGATGTTCAATAGCATTACCATCACTGAATCCCTCACTATCAACATCTGGGGTTACCACTGACCAGAAACTGAACTGGACTAGCCATATAAATATTGTGGCTACAGAGCAGGTCAGAGGCTAAGAAGCGTGCGACTATTAACCCACCTCCTGACTCCCATAGCCTATCGACCATCTACAAGGCACAAGTCAGGGGTGTGATAGAATACTTCCCACTTGCCTGGATGAGTGCAGCTTCCACAACACTCAAGAAGCTTGACACCATCCAGGATAGAGCAGCCTGTTTGATTGGCACCACATCCACAAACATTCACTCCCTCCACCACCGACGTACAACAGCAGCAGTGTGTACACACAGTAGCAGCAGTAACATGCATTGCACGAATTCAACAAGGCTCCTTCGACAGCACGTTCCAAATCCACGACCACTACCATCTAGAAGGACAAGGGCAGCAGATAGAAGGGAACACCACCACCTGGAGGTTTCCTTCCAAGTCACTCATCACCCTGGCTTGGGAATATTTTGCTGTTCCTTCACTATCGCTGGGTAAAAATCCTGGAACTCCCTCCCTAACAGCACTGTAGGTGTACGTACACCACATGTACTGCAGCAGTTCAAGAAGGCAGCTCACCACTGCCTTCTCAAGGGCAATTAGGGATGGGCAATAAATGCTGGCCCAGCCAGCAACACCCACATCCCATGAATGAATAAAAATAAAAGTGCTGATCTTAATCTCAGGTAGTTCTTTAAGATTGTTGTGACAAATTTTACGGTACATACTGTTATGAACAGGTGAGAAGGGGTGAATTGATTCCCCTCTATCAACCTCCTTGGTTGGTCACAAAAAAGGTTTAAGTTTCTTTTTATGAGGATGTGCCATTTCCAAATCAGAATTAATTTAACTATTTAAGCTGTGAGCAATAAGGATCCAATTAAACAAAGTTTTCGTGTGTCAAAGAAAGAGCAAATTTATTAACCACTAAATCCGAGAAAAATAATTAAAGCACGATGTCAAGCATTCGGCCCTCACACAGTCATTAGGGCACACTCATGCACACACGCACACACAGACACACACACACACACACACACAAACACGCATGCACACACACACACACACACACATTCACATACACACACAAACACACACACACGCATGCACACACACACACACACACACACACACGCATCAGAAATTAGCCCAATAAAAAAGGGTAAAAGAACATATGGTTAAGTGTCCTTTGACTGTCCTTAAAGTGTAGATTTTATATGTTGTGGCCGCTTTAGTTTAGCTAGTTCCTTAGATGCAGTCAGATTTAGAAGATGTCGCAATTATTATGAGATCTCGGTTCGCTGGTAGGTTTCTGGTAGAATTGGCTTCTCGAAACAGTTGACACACTAATTCCAAAAGAGAGAGAGGGAGAGTGCGAAAACCGTCAACTTGTTTCCTGTGCTGAAGATTTTCTTGATACCACTTGTGTCACTTGCAATCTCTCTCTAATGGCTGGCAGCCTTGCCTTAAAATACTTCACCCATTGTGTATTCCAAAAGGTTTTGGGTGTGTCTGTCTGTGGTAGTCATTGTTTCAATATTCAGTACTTTGCATTTTTAATACATCTTCCTTAGACCATTACTAGTATCAATTGGTGTCTAGATTATAGAAGAGAAATGTCACTCTCTTCACCCTCCTTTGAGGGTGACTTGTTTGTTTCTCACCTCCACCTTGGAATGTGGCCTTGCATTTTTAAGCAGTTTGCTCTATCTCTTCAAATTACAAAATTTCCAGTCAGTTGAAAGTTGAAAAATCATATTTTCAAAAATAAAGGGGCATAGCCTTGTAACAACACAATAACCAATTTGACAATAAGATAATCAATAAAGTTTGGTGTCCCTAATATAAAGTTTTCACTATACAGGCTGTGTCGAGCTGTTGCTTGACTAGTCTGTGGGACAACTCTTTCAACTTGGGCACCACCCACCAGTTGTTAATGAGGAAGACTTGCAGGGTTGACTGACCTGAGATTGCCTTGGACTTATCCTGGTATGATGCCTGGGCTGTGGCTGATGGATCTCCTTGTTACTAATGTCCCTGTTCCTAAGGAACATGGTGCTTCACAGTGCTAAATGAAACAACCTTCCTTTCCTCTGTCTTTTGTAACAGCAGTCTCTTTTGTTCTCACGATCTTGAATGATGTTAGAGCTGGGCATTGGAATACATCCCATTTTAGAGCTCCAGTGACAGCAGAAAGCACTCCCAGATCAGATATAACACAGCCAGATTCAGAGTAAAGCTTTCCTTACTTCGTCCAACAACATGTTTCTACAAGCTTAGCATCTTGCTTTCAATATTCTCTAGGGTACAGTGTTGATTGTCAATCCCATCGCAATTTCTGCATCTCATGTTTCAGGGTGTGCTTGTGTAGTCCAATATCCAACTATAAACATAGTGTAACCCAGGACTGTGACAATAGTATCTCTCTGATCTAAACTGGATATGTGCGCCTTTTGCATGTGGCCTTTCTCAATCTCTTTGAAGGCAGACCAAGCAAACGCTTGGTGGGATGTAATGTGATATAAATCATTAAGCTGCTTTATTTCACTTATTCACTTATTTCATGCAGTACAACTTGGTCTTTGTGTGCTAATAAAAATGTTTCACCGCAGCAATGACACCTGGTTGACTTGAACAACGCAATTACTAACTACTTCCCCTCAATTCCATCCTTGCAACCATTGTTGAGCCTGACAGCTAGTGCAATTTTCCATTTAAAAAAAACCTGGCTGACTTTGTAGGTACCACTCAAAATGTCAACCTGTGTCCTCTTGTTTCCTGTCTCACAGGAAGCTGGAGATTGGTTCCTGACCCCACTTTCTCACTGGGTGAGAAGAGCTGCTCAATCCTGCTACTGCCACATCCCGCTTTGAAACTAGCTTCATGCACAACTCAAAAGATGGAGCGTTCCATCATCCTGAGGTGTAAATGTTTGCTGGGAGAAGATGAGATGAGGTAATGACTCCCCTGATCATCGTAGCGAATGGTTTACAGTGTATAGGGGATATTTGCATTCCACCAATTTTTATTTGAAACTAGGCCCCCAGAGGTGAGTCACTATTGTCTTGTACTGGCCAGTTCCAACAGACAGCTCAAATTTAGCCTTGTGAGGATCTGACAGCTCTACCTTACTGGTGTTCCATAATCTTCAGTAAACTTTAAACAAAAGCCACAAAATCTTCTTCCAAAGTTCTACCAGCAAAAATGGAGCTGCTCTTCAACTAGAAGTTGTAGTGTTGGATATTTTTCGAACAAATCAGTGAGCTCCCTGTGAGTGGTCAATGACATGCTAAGACTTTGCTATCTGTACATAACTTGGTTTGACCCTGGAAGGCTTCTTGGGGGCACGCGTGCAAATTATGCTTTACAAAGCTCCCCCATTATCCATGACCATCATGGAAAATCAGTCCAAACCAAATTTTCAGCGTTTCTGTAATGAATAGTCAGCTGGATTTGCCCTCCCAGTGTTACTTCAGATACTCCTAATTGCTGCCCACAACTGATTTAAAGGATTCAGTGCCGCTCTCTTCTCAGTGGCTGGCCCACCGTGCAGGAAAGATGGCCCAACGTTTTGTGTAAACCAGCAGACAAGAGTTACCCTCAAAACATTTAGCAAACCACAATTAGGCCACCATTAACCCACAGGCAGCAATTTTCAGCCTTATATCATATTAGGCCCAACACCACAGGGAATAAATATCAGGTGGGGGAAACAATACAAATAATGAAATAGATATATTTGCACTTTAATAAAGCTACAACATTCCACCAAAGCCTGACATTTAAAAAATGAAAGTAAACTGAAGTACTGTGACAGATGCAGAAAAAAGGCAGCTGTTTTATTGTAGAAGAAACACCCAGATCCACTTTGCCACACCACCCAATCCCACAGGTTACAGTAGAGGCGTGAAATACAGTCACTCCCTGATTGGAAAGAAAAGTCAAGGTCAGAGAGGGAAACGTAAGAAAAGAACAGCTGCTGGTAGTGTCCCAGTGGACTGGAAAGATGCCAGAAAGTTTTAACCACATGATGTAACAATAACTTGTTCAGCTGAACATCATTTGTTGTGACACACCCAGGCAAACTGAAATGACAGAAAGTGAACTGTGTCTTTTGCCTGATGTGCTTGCCAGACTAAATTAAGACTGAACTAGGTAACACAGCTGCCTGGGAAATTGTTCCCTTCTGCTGTGTTCCACCTCTGGGTATACATGTTTCAACCCAGCCAAGGAAATTAAAATGGAGGCCTACTTTTATTGATGACAGTTAAAGGGGCTGCTTTATTTAACATTTCTGATTTGCAAGCAGTTTTCATAGTCCGAAAGTAAAGTCTGCCATGATCTTTTTATTGACTGTTTTTGAAGCATTCTAACTGAAAATTTCATCAAGCTTCTCTATAAAGATTGTATTACTTAAAGTTCTCAAAAATAATATAATTCGTTGAAAAGATGGAAGCAGACTCCTAGTCTCCTATCTCCTTCTGTACTGCCAAGGAATTGTTATGATGCCAAACCCAAAGTCAAAATCCAAATGGTGCCAAAGTGTAAACACTCCCAAAAATTTGAAATTTGACCCAATTCATACTGTTTAGTATTTTGATGTGGCTAATCTTTTAAAAAATAATAACGTTACTTCTATTTCATGCTTTTGCCTATGGCTTCTTTAAGTTATGTCTGGCATTATTTATTGGAACTATTACCACAAAATAGGTTCGTCAATTTCTTTTTTACCAATTTTCACTCGATCCTTTCCCTTCCTCTCTTTTGAAGATGCTGATTCATGCTGGGGTATAGTTCCGCAGAACCTGATGGTGACACTGGCTTATTTGTCATCTTGACAACTGGACAGGTGGCATTGGCAGCTAATTCAATGTGAGGATACACAGCCGAGCCTGATTTTGTCAACTTGAGTCTTTACTACATGCTCCTTTCAGCAGTCATCACTAATAGCAATCAGAACACTGGCAATTTCTTTCCCTCCATTGCCTGAGAGATTGAAAGCAATTGTGTTACCCCCATTACAGTCTGGCTAGGTTCAGTGGTTCTGTGGGATTTTACCTGCAACGTTCCCGATCTAGATGTTCGGTAGCACGCTGAGTGATACATTATCCCGCGAAGCCACTGGGACAACTGATCCTCCTATTTTCATAAGGGTTGGGTCGGACATTTCTTTGAGGCTTCCACTACATTTTGAATGAAGTCACAGTGAGGAAGTGGGAGCAACTCCGAGGAAATTCTTTGTCTTAGTGTTTTTAACTGTTGGTAACCTGATGGGTAAGTACTGGCACAAGGTGGGTCCTTCTTAAAGATTTTCTTTCTGGTGGTTGATCAAATTTGCACATTTTAAGCTTTGAATTACATTCATTTTCAAAGCTTCTTTGTGGGGAATCTGGCAAAAATCCATTTGTTTAGCGGTTAATTGAGATAAGACCATGAGTGATTGGGACAGTGCGATATCCCTTTCAACACATCCACTCCATAGCAGGATTAGTATTACAGTTCCATGAGAGAAGTATTGTGCTGAGTTCACTGAGTATTAGAATGATAATGATTATCAGAAACTACTGAAAAAAGCTTGGAATAGAAGCTCTTGTAAATTGAATAGAAAAATAGCTGAGTGATAGGAAACAATTGCAGTGATCTGTTCAGTGTCCAGAGATTAGTTCTGACGCGCATCATATGTATGGGTTGATCTTTATGTGAGCAGCTGATGCAATGGCCGGGATGTTCCAGCCCCTCATCCTGGTGGGATCTTCCGGTCCCACCAATGTGAATGGAGATGTCAATGGCTCACCACGGGGAACCCGCCAGGGGGAGGGGGGTGCGGGGGCAGGAAAATTCTGGCCAGTATGTGAGAAATCAGGTTGGCAAAAGAAGTGAACGAAAGTCACAGACATTTACTGAAATAGGTTATAAGTAAACAAGTCACCAATGAATTTGACAAAAAAAATGGATATGCATAAGGGATCTAGTCATGGAGCCCAATTGCCTTCCTGATAGGATGCAGCCAGGATTAAGTGAAGTATTGGATATAGTCTAATAAGAAGAGCTGAATTGAATTCAAGCAGCTGGTGAGCAAGTAACTGCCACAAAGGCTTAACTGAACAAAAGCTAATTGATATTCTGCATTGCATCAGTTACAATGGCTACACAATCTTATCTTTAGCTGCTACCAGTAGGGGTAGTGAGAAGCACAGAGAAAGAGGAAAAGAGCAAAGAAACCCAAAACTGAGAAATGAATCAGAAAATAACCTGCAGAACAAATGAGAGAGTGAAGAATGGAAGAATTAGGTCACATCTGCCAATCAAAATCTCCTACAAAATGGTTCCTGAGCCTAGCCACAGTATGTGACTCCAAAGCATTTTGTTAATAGCTCTATCTATGTTGCATTCACAATTATAGCAGATATTGTCTGCTGCAACAACTAAAGACTGAAGTATACATACAACGTTTTAAAAAGTGAAATTCAAAATATCTTTGCGCCACTTTGAAAATGTTTTACTCCTCTGTACTTCCAAAATTTACTCCAACTGGCATTTGACGTTTTTAAAAAAAATCTCATATTTTGAAATTTTTTAAGCTACTTAGGTCTACTTAGTTTCCCACTTTAAACTTTTGCATTCCTATGAAAGAACATAAGAAGACTTAAAAAATCACCCACAAACATATGGTTTGCAGACTTGGAATTGCAGCTTGTACCGAAATAATCCAGTCCACTACAGAAGGTAGTACAAAGTAGAACTAAAAATACAAAATATGATTACAAGATGAAAGATATATCATTAAATGAGGCAAGTTGGCAAAAAGATCTTGTTGTAATAGCTGACAAAATATTGAAAGTGCAGTCACAGGAGGGAACTTTTGAGGCAAGTTTACATGCTGAGAGTGTAAGGTAACTTTTGAAAGCACGAAACTCGTGCAAGGTGATTTCTGACTTTGTTTCAACAGACAGTCAATTCCAAGCAGCATCTCAGCAAATTTCCATATGGGCTGGATGCATGTGAAGTCCTGCCAGTGGTATGGGGCCTTGCAAAATTTACCCTGATGTAATTAGACAAAGATAATACCAGTCCAAGAATGATACTAACATACATTTCTCATCCTTATTATGAGAAGATATAAGCTTAGAAATTATACTCTGTGATAATACTGGGTGACCATTTAATGCATTAAAATTAAATTTATTTCTATGCTGTTTTAACAGAGGCATTTTCCCCATTTAATGGATAAATGCCTGTGTGAAAATTGCACACATTAAAATTTACGATGAACACATTGAGGCTGATTTTGCTTTGGGCGATGAATGAATGACAGCAACCATTCATTAGACTTGCACTTGCCCATAGGCATTCAATGGTTTTTGCATGGTCAGTTACTTTCAGCCAGCTATCAAAGCAATGTAATGTCCTCTACAGGGCCTCTGGGAACAGGGCAAGCACCAATATACCTCCTTAAACAATCATGTTGAAGAACTGTTAATCAGACACATGGGTCAGAATTTTCCGGTTGGCGTGCAGAGGCGGGTCCGACACGCCGATGCATAAAGTGATGTGTGATGACATTGGGCGTGCATCCCGACTTCATCACGGGCCATTGCAATATTTTGTTCGGCTGTACGCCCGCCGAAATGTTAAGGGCCTATTAAGGCCATTGAGAAATTATTTAAAGTAGTTAAGAATGCTGCACGTCCAACCTTAAGGTTGGTGGGCAGGCGAAGAGCCCAAGCAGCTTTCACGTTTTTCAGGAAACCTCATCCACAAGCGGGATGAGGTGTCCCGAAGGTTTTATAAAATAAATAAATAAATAAAATTTCTCACATTTACAAACTCGTCTCAACTCATGTGACACATGTGTGAATAAATTTTTAAACCTATTCTTCAATTATTTTCATATCCATTCAATCTCCCTGAGGCAGCTCTGGGCATGTGTGAAAGAGCACTGAACCCAACTCTTCCTCCTCCCCCCGCCCTCACAGGTAGCGCTGAGCGTTAACGAAGCATGTATTACACTGGGCGGGCCTTAATTGGCCTGCCCACATAAAATGGCGGGCCGTGATCTGCTCCGCGTCCACTCCCGCCCTGGCTGTCCGCCATAGGAAAAATCCAGGCCATGGGGCTGAATTTTCATCACAGAGGCAGGAAACAGGAGCTGGGCCTGCTTTTGGGTCAGAAACCTGCATCCGGTGCGAAAGTTTAGATTTTCACAGAGAGAGTCAATAATTGATATGGAGATGGTTTTTCTGATAGCCAGTTGAGGCAGGAATGGAGGTGGGTCAGATGAAGTGTGGGACTCATTTATAGACACCCCATGGCAGCCATCACTGAGACTGCTAATGTCGAGGGAGATCTGTGGTTAGTGACAAGGTCCACTCCACTCTGGCGGGTCATGTTATGCAGATCACCACAATGACCAAGGCCCTTGCAGAAGAATATTGGAGGCCACCACCCGATTGGTCCTGGCACTGGAATCTCATCTTCAGAAGCCTGGTGGCCTGCTCGATTGTTGCTCTACTGATCAGCTGGCATTGGTTATATTGGCTTTGTGCCTCTGACTGGGGCTTCTGTAGAGGGGAGAATAGATATCCCTTGTCCCCTTCTGATCAATCTATGCACTTTGGGGGTTGGAGTCTGAGGCAGCCTGGACTGATGGAAGATGGAGGACGGGCAGCTGCCTGGAAAGCAACACATGGAGGAAGCTCTTGTTGTGGTCGCAGATCAGTTGCACGTTGAGGGAGTGGAAGCTCTTCTTGTTGATTGATCTCACTGGCTGGTCACCGGGTACCTTGATGGCCATGAGGGTGCAACCAATGATTCCCTACACTTGGAGGAATCCAGCAATGGACGGGAAACCCAATGTCCTCTGTCCTTGTCTTGTCATGTCTGTTCTTAAATGAATGTGCTCTTCAGCTCTGGAAAGAGGGCATCAATGAGCAGCAGCCATTTTTGAGATGCCACCAAGGTCCGCAGCTGATCAATGGAAGAGCCGGAAGTGAAGAAGTTCAAGGCCACAGTGACTTTGACGGCCATTGGCAGGGCATGATGGCCAGTGCTGTGAAGTATGAGGTCTTCGGTGACAAGCACACAAGTGTCTGAGACCATCTGCCTGGAGAGTCACAGTTTCTCTGTGGCACTGGTTCTCGGTTATCTCCAGGTAGCTCCCTCTTTGTCAGTCAATCCCGTATTTCCGGTATGGCTTCCATGCCTTCCTGACCTTCTTTCCTTACACATGCCCTCCTGATGCCCACGGTTCAGCCCTTCTTGCGAAGGGTGTTGCCCTCCAGCACGGAACCCAAAGTCTGACAGTTGTACTCCCATTGCCAGCTGCAGTCATCTTTCTCGGAAGGTGGCCGCCCAATTGTTCTTGGAAGCTTTGCCCACCACCCCCCCAACGTTGTGTCAGTGGTTTGTCAACCATGTTCAAAGCCGGGGCACTGAGTGGCCACTCCCTGCCACCTGTGCAGTATAAAGGATACTTTTTATCAAGCACTCAGTAATTCTATGTCCCGCTAACCCTTTCTCGGGACTGGGGCAGTGCCCTGGGGCAGCTATAACTGGCTCCCCACTGCCTCCCTTCAGCTGGCCGGTTTCTGAAGATGTGGGTAGCCTGTCTGACACTTCAAAAATTAGAAGTTCCAACACTTACAAGCTCTTAATGAGCTTTTCAACAATTTTACTTGGCTTGAATAACAGGTAGAGCCGGTTCCCTATCCTGCCCCCCCCAACCCCCTGCTCTGTTTATTATTGCTGGCGCTGGGATTGGTGCCCTGAAATCAGCACTCCTGCCGGCACCAGTATTTTTGCAGCCCCCCTTCCTCCATTCCCTTTGTTGGGGGGCCAAAGATTCAGCTCGCAGAATCTGATTTGTGAAGTATAAGTTAGAATAGTGAATTCAATGTCAAATCATGTGGCTAAAGTCAAGCAGAAGGACAGAAGGTTTTATTAAGAAAGAGAGATAAAAGAGACTGAAAAGCAAAAGTAAAAAGTAGTTTAAAAATCTCCAATAATAACCAACATCAGGACGAATGAGACTGCACACTTGTAATAGTTAATGTTCAGTACCAGCAAAATTGCTTGACTGTAGTTAAGACTTAACATGCTGTTAAAAGGGTTTTTAGACAGAAATGGACTAGCCCCAACCATTTTTGGTGAGTTCAGTTTGGTTAATTTTTTTAAGTCTCTATCTGTGAGGTAAGTTCAGCAACTACACATCGCTCAATATATTTGAATGAGGCACCAGATAACAAGTCATCGGCCAGAATTTTATTGTCGGCGTGTGGTGGGGGCGGTGGGGGGGGGGGGGGGGGGGGGGAATGCCGATGCGTCAAATGATGTGTGGTGACATTGACCGAGTGTCCCGGCATCACCGCGTGCTACCGCGATATTTAGGTGGGTGGGTGTGCGTGCAATGATCTCCGATGCACGCCCGCCATTAATGAGCCACTTAAGGCTCTTGAGGCAGCAATTGTCAGGGATTTTCAGGACTTCGCACGGGTGCAACGGGCAGGACACATTTGCATAAACCTCATGAACCTCATCCACGGGCCGGATAAGAGGGGTGAGTGTGTCGTGTCTATCTGTCAGACATTTAATCCTTAAAGTTACTGCTACTTGCCTGTTTGAGCAGGAATACTTCAAAACTCTTCGTAGCTGCTTGGACAGGAGTAACAGGCTTCAGGTCAGGACTCAGAGTCAACATCATTTCTGGGGCCTTGCTAGTTTCAGGAAGCCTTCCCTTAGCCTGGGAATGGGAGTTGTGCTCTCCATTGGAGGCACCTCCTCTGAAGAGGAAGGGAGGGCCAGAAGTGGGAGGAGGCCAGGAGTCCACATTCAGTCTCCGGGGGAGCCACCTGTGGGAGGAGAGGCACAGGCACAAGGGGTGCAGGGCCAATAGGAAGTCACTGGCGGAAGAGGCCGCAGAAGACTCCACTATCCTGCTGCCAGGGTATACAGGTGGTGAAACAGCTACCTCAGTATGTCCGAGGTGCAGTGCCGAAGGAGGCTTCGTCTCTCAAGGGGAACAGTCACCTCCATCTGTCAGATCTTAGGCCCTGAGATCTGCACCAACTGTCTGGGTGGACACCCCATGCCAGCGGTGCTGAAGGTCACGGCTGCCCTAAACTTCTATGCCTCTGGCTCCTTCCAGGGGTCAGTGGGTGATCTTTGCAGAGTCTCCCAATCAGTGTTAACTTGGTGTTAAGCAGGTTACAGATGCTCTATTCAGGCGTGTATTGACTTTCATCCACTACTGCTGGGATGAGGCCAGGCAGAGAGAGCGAGCCAGAGACTTCACAGTGATTTCTGGCTTCTCCCACCTCTAGGGTGCCATCGACTGCACACACGTGGCCATCAAGGCGCCAGCAGGTGAGCCCGGTGCCTTCATCAACAGGAAGGGCGTCCACTCCATGAACGTGCAGATAGTGTGTGATCACAGGATGCTGATTCTACAAGTCTGTGCAAGGTACCCAGGCAGCTCCCACAACGCCTACATCCTCAGACACTCCCAGGTGCCGGGGCTCTTTAGTGCTCCAGCTCGGCTGGATGGATGGCTGCTGGGTGACAAGGGCAATCCCCTCAGAAGGTGGCTCATGACGCCTCTCCACTATCCAAGAACAGAGGCTGAGCAGCAGTACAATAGGAGGCTCGCCTCCACAAGGGCTGTGGTGGAGAGAACCATTGGTCTTCTCAAGATGTGCTTCCAATGCCTGGACCGTTCAGGGGGCGCATTCCAATACCCCCAGGTCGTGTGCCACTGATTTTAGTTGCATGCTGCGCTCTCCACAATCTGGTGCTGGAAAGGGGAGATGCAGTGGAGGAAGAAGATGTAGATGCAGTTGCTCCTGCTGCTCACGATGAGTCCAGCAGTAAGTCTGAGGATGAGCACGCACAGGGAAATGCTGAGGGGGTAGATGCTGACCTGGGCATACTGCAGGGAGGCAGGGACACCCGGGAGGCTTTAATCAAAGAACCTTCAGCTAGCATAGCACATATGGACCTTCAATACACCCCAGGGCTGCAGGCTCCATACTCAATACCTGAGTGCAAAATCTGCCTGGGTAGGAAAATTAACTAAGGGCCTTGTCAATAAAGCTCAATGTCAGACAACTCACTCATAACATTATGGGTTCCCATCCACCTGCAGGAGTAAGGAATCACCCTGAGCCGTGCTTACATATCAAAATTTAATGATTTTACAAAATGAAGCCCAAAAAAAAAATTACAAAGGTGTTAAGCATCACACCAAGTGGTCATGAACCAATAACAGGGCAACATAAAACCACCAGTGAGAAACCTGTATGCCTAATGTGCCTTAAGTCTACGCTTGTGGGTGCTACGTCTAAGTGCTCCCCCCTCGCTGGCACGGCAAGTGAGACAGCCTGATCACTGTGCTGTCCTGTTGGCCTCAATGAACTTGGCGGGCATCCTCTGACTTGTGGAGCCTTTGATGGCCCCACCTGGGAGGAAATGGTCAGTTCCACAGCTGGCATCTCCCCAGTTGTTGCAGCCTCATCAGATGCCGCGGTCACTGGGAGAGGGGCGGAAGAGCTGCTGCCCTCATCCAGAGCGCCCTGAGAGGAGTCCACAGAGACGACAGGCAGCTCCTGTGCCAACGTGAAGTTGCTTCAGACCTCCCTGCTCACTGTTGATAGACGGGCATCGAGCTGGGATACTTGGTGCCTAAACCATCTCCCACACTGGCACTGACCTGTCGAGGTCAATGCCGATATGAGTGCTTGCAGGTCTGCGCCCATCCCCAGGAAGCCCTGATTGTTCTCCTGGAGGAGCCTGACCATGAGATTTGCCACTCTCTCCATGGAGGAAGCATGACGCTCATCCATGAGTCTCATTGCATCGATGATGCTCCACGTGGACTTCTCCAGCACGGGCACCAAGCCATGAACAGCCTCTCGCCAGATCCTCCTGCATACCCTGCTGCACTTCCAGCGTTTGCTGACTCACGGATGACTCCAGAGGCACTTGATCTGCCATCGACTGAGCATGTGCCTGGTCCCCAGCAGTCCTCTGACTGCCGGCGCCATGGGCACTCTCTGTCTCTGCCAGCTCCTCCAGCGATTGTGAAGTGCTCTCACTACTGTGCCCCGGGACATTAGCCAATGATCTAATTCCCACCGAAGTGCTAGTATTTGCGCTGGTGCCTGCCTGGCAGAGATGGTCTGATGCTGGTGAGTCAATTGTTCAGTGGCCTCAGGTGTGAGAGGTGGCCCCTCTGCCTCCTCCTCCCAGCCCTGCTCTGGAGATGCTGAAAGGAAGAACATGGACATTTGATTAGTTAAAGTGGAGACAATGTCAAAGTGCATGCCTGTTCTCTGGATCAGCATACATAATCAATGGCCAACCCATGTTGCATACCTCAATCACTGAGCATTCAGCATGGTATGTGGGACGCATGTGGTGACCTCAGTGCTCGGCAATCTTACCTCCCCATGGCACCCCAGCCTCACCACCACCAGTAGGCCTGGGCGCATGGTGCATCTCCAGATCCATCGCCTCCTGCTCATACCTGGTGACGATGGCCAACTGGGCCTGGCCACTGCCAGTCCACATCCGCTCGGTTGCATTGTGTGCAGTCTTCTCCTGAAAAGGAGAGAGGAGCATTGATTAGTCCACCTTGTACCTGGATTCCCATCGCATCTCTGCCAACCCAGCCAGAGTGTGACATTACAGGGCTCCATGCTTCATTAGCCCGCAGCTGCCGCACACTCACACCAAGAAGCCGGGGCTGACACCCCCTTCACCACATGCTGCCTCCAGCAAGTTTGGCACCACATGGTGAAGGGGGTGCAAAACAAGGAGGCACAAGCATGTGGAATGCCAAGGGCAGCAGATGGATTGGTGCCCCACCACCTGGAAGCTCCCCTCCCAACATGTCAGCACCCTGACTTTCACATGTTTCTCAGCTCTAGCACTGTGCCTCGGTGCAGATCCTTGAGGCTGCCCCCAAAACTCTATTCGGAGTCTCAGTGTCACACATGCTGCAGGTGCAGGACCCATCTCAGCACTATCCTCTCAGGGTGAACTAGGCTTGGGCACTATCTGCTGGCCCACCCCAGTGAGGGGAACATGCCTTGAAGAATTCAATGCTGTAACTGCACTCAGAGTTGCGGGGGAGGTGGCGGGGGGGAGGGGCCTTGAAGGGTTCTCAGAATTCTCACATTTTTCATATCATCAACAAGGATATGACTTTTGGACTTTTACCTGGAACCAGACAACGAGAGGAGACAGAATACGCATTATTCCATTTAAAACAATCAACCCAGAGAAAGACACGAAACTAAAGCCCATCAAAATCTTGCATAAATAATCGCTACTAGCTACTAAGGCAGGAAGACAACAATCAATGCAATTATGTGAACCCATCAATACTCCACACATGCAATAGCTTTCAGTTCAAGACTAGTTACGGGGGGGCAGGAAAACAATGATAAACATCATGCGAGCCCATTAAAAACAAGACAACAATCACCTGGGGAAGCCCACCAAAATCAAACAAAGAACTAACCTTGATTTGAATTGAGATAAGAAATTTGAAAAAAAACAGTATAACTGGGCCAGCAGAGCTGAGTGTGGGTGGGTTTTTGGGCAGTGAGCAGCAGAGCGGTTAGAGCAGAGTTTGAGCAGGAAGCTAAGCCAAGCGGAGGAAGGAGATCTGGAGGTTTGCAGGCCCACAGGCAACATGACGGCGCGGGGCATGGGATGGCAGGCTCAACCGATGACAACAAGGCCTCAAATGCAGCCCTCCACGAAGATCTATCACCCACAACCCCGCCCTCCACCCAACTGAAGAACCTTCGCAGATTCCACAGACCAGGACCACGTGGGGACTGCAGGCCCCAGAGGACACAAAGAGTGTACCCCAAAACTGCAACTGGCTTATCTGGCTGGATTTCAAACTGTCAAGGAACCCTGGTTAGTGAGCATGATCTCTGACCTCTCCTTATTCAATTTAGTTAGGTTTTGGGGGTGGGACAAGGGTAAGGGGATTAGTAGCGTGATTTTCCCTCGTTATGCCGTGTGTTCCCCATTCTTTACTAAATGTACTTTGTAGGTCTGTATAATCTCAGTGTAATCCTAATGTTATAAATTCATTTGTGACTTCAATAAACTCAGTTCTTTTCTTGCACCAAAACCAGTTGTCTGCTGCACTTTGTCACAACCCCCAAATAAGTCCAAGGTCTAGAACCCAGGGAGTGGGAGTGGTTCGAACCACTCAGAAGTCAGAGGTGAAGCTGACACATACACCACCACCCGCTACATAATGGCCACCGCGGCAGGACCTTGGCAAAAGGGATGCAATGCAATGAATACTGATTTGGAAGAGAGAACTGTAATGGAAGAGAAGATTTCAAATTATGTGTTCAGTAAGGTGAATATGGAAAAAAAATGGGTCATTAATCTGTTAAAGGTTGGGCGCCTGGTAGATGCTGCAGCTAAATGGACAGAAAGGAAGGATCATAAAAAATCCATAGAAAAGGCCGTCTGGCTGATGTGTTTCAAGAAACAGATCCAGTTTTTGCTCAGGCTTGTTGAAACACAGGCAGCTGAGATTTGGGAGTCAGCCCTGGAAGTCCAAACAAAGGCCCTAGCAGGGGAGAAGTTACTGAGAGCATTGCAGGCTCTGAATCAGGAAAGAGTGCAGTTAGTTGGGGAGCATAAGACCCAGCAGGAATATTTACAGTGTCAGATCACCGAGGCCAAGAACAATGAGCTGGGGTTGAGGGAAAAGAATGCCCGCCTAGCAAGACAAGTAAGAGAGCAGGAGGAGAAAGTAAAAGGCTTACAGGCAGCCTATAAGATAGTGAGCGCACAGAGGTTTGAGGATGCAGATCATGGCACTTGTCAGAAGCAGATAGAGAGTCTGAACCTTGCTCTAAGGACAGCAAAAGGCATGCTGTGCTTCAAAAGACCTAGTGCAGCCCAGGTCAACTTCACAGGGAACCTGGGGAGGACGGTTCAGACACCACAGGTAGTGCCAAGGCACTACCCGGTTGAGGAGCAGGAGGGCCCATGACCACCAACCGTAGCACCAAGCTTTAGCAAAATCTGGCGTCGGGGGGGTGGGGATTGGAATTAGGGGCAGAAGCTGAGGAGGAAGAGGAAAACCCCCAGCAAGGGAGGCTGGGACTGGGGCGGATGTGCCCAGCCCAGCAGCAAAGGTTCGGCCTGCTCACTGATAACGGGGATGAGGGACCCCTCCAAAACCAGTTCGTAGTTCCCCACGACACCCAACATCTTAGGGCCATGGTAAGCCATTTAACTAAACTTGCGGCAAATGGGGATCCCTCGGTCCACTTCAAGGAAGTGGAATAAGCAGCAAGCATCAACGAGTGCAATGATGCTGAACAGGCCAAAATACTGCTATTCTCCCCGGAGAGTGAGCTCTTCCAGTCCCTCTCTGACCAATGTAAGATGGGACAGTGTGATTACGGGGAGCTCAAGGAGGAAGTTCTTGAGGCCATGGGGATGAATGAGGGAAGTCCTTTCTCCCAGGTGGAAAAAACAGTGCAGCTCGTAGGAGAATCCCCGCAGGATTTTGCAGACAGGTTGTGGCCGGTGTATAGGAGCGCATGCAGTGGGACGCCTAACCGGGCTAACCTTGACCAGGATCAGTGGGCCCACTGGCTCTGTTGCCTGGTGGAAAATAGCTTACCACAGGTCAGGGCCGCGGCAGGAATGTGGTTTGACCCAAAGAATCCCCTGACTTACCGAACTCACAGTGATCAGACAATTGACCATAGCTTACCGTAACCCACCTAAAGGGAAAGTGCATGAAATGAAACCTGGCCAGGGTAGGAAGGAGTGGCATCAGGAAGGGAATAACCCTTCCAGCACAAAGCTCAACTGTAATAGGTGTGGGAAGAATGGACACTGGAGGGAGGAGTGTAAGAATCCTTGGAAAGATAACAAGGGAAAGAATTCCTCAACCCCAGCCCAAAAGGCAGAGAAAGGAATCCCTCCCGCCACAGTCGAGTCATTTTTGGACGCCATGAGAACCCTATTGACTGGCCCAGGGAAGGCAGCAGCCATCACCGGCATGCTGACCCCATCAGCCCCATCAGCCCCACAACCCTGACTAGAGTCAGCAGCAGTGGGAGAGGAAGGGGAGGTTTTCATCCATAAGGTGAAAGCCCATTCCTCCGCAGAACCCCAGAGTGGGGGCAACTGGCAGGCTGACGTGCTAGCTAAGGAGGGTGCCCGCACAGGCATTTTCTGAGACCCATATGGGTCCCGTCCTATAGCAGCAGTCATAGGTAGGAATGGGAACTGATGTAAGTTGTTTAAATCCGAGAGAAGGGGCAGTCGGGGCAAGGTCTGAGGATAAAAATCCTCTGTCTGCAGCAGAAGCAAACTCACAGACTGCACAAGCAGGTGCAGTGGCTTGTTTTAAGGGAAGGGCCATCCCACCCACCATTTGGGACACTCCCCCACTCATCTGGGACTCAGACGAGGTGGGACCTGAGGGCAGAGAGTCACCTGCCCCTGACGCAGGTTTAGAAGAGGTACAGCCTGAGGATAGAAATCCCCAGCCAGCAGCAGTGGAGATTCCACAGACCGCACAAGAGGGGCCAGTGGCTGGGGTTGAAGATCCACCAGCCAGAAAACCCCCACCAGCCAGAGTCACTAGAAGGGCCCCATGTACGCCACGGCCAAAGAAACCGTGGCCACCAACTCCTCAGTTTAAAAGGGCAGCCCCTCAAGCCAGGGATCGATCTGAGGACAGAGGTCCCCAGCCAGCAGCCACAGGCTGTGAGGGACCAAAGGTACAGGATAGGGCGGCCACACTGAAGGGAGTAGTGTGCTGTAGCCCGAACAGGGATTAACTTGGCTACCTGGGGACGGGTGGTGGATGTACATAGCTTCTGTTATTTAATTTTGAGATTGTTAAGTTTGGGTGTTTTAGTTAAATTTTAAATAAGGTGGTTGGTAGTTTAATTATTATTGTTTAAGAGTGTTTGTATTGAGTCGAGGTCGCAAGACTTGACTATACCCAAGCCAGCGAATCTGTTCAGGACCTGGCTATATGCTCTTATGTCTCCCTACAGAAAGGATTTCGATAGGATAGGGGGCATATTCATACTCGCCCTGATAGGAATGGCCACTGGGAGGTGAGGTGACGTGGAGGACTCCCACATTTTTGGGTGATCAGGGGAGAGAGCACCGGTTGTGACTGCGAGGGGCAGTGAAGGTAACGTGGAGGAGATCACTACCTATTCCCATGTGGGAAGATGGCCAGGGTGGCTGGGATCTAACTCCACCCGATACTCCAGTCAGACCGGGTTCACCTACAGGGAGGCCTCCCTCCCCTGCCCCAGCATACAGGTTGTGGCTACATGGGTCGGGGTCACTGAGGGGAAACGTGTGTGCCTGACCTGCAGAGGACAGATTCCCCTGGGGAAGTGGTGGTGGCTCAGGAAGCTGAGCAGAGACATGGGGGACGGTACAGCTGACTGGGAGCGACTGGGGAACGACACCCATCGGACCAATACCAAGAACCATGGGGGGGTAAGCGTGTGCTGGGACAAGTGGCGGAAATCGGAACAGGGAATTTATGTCCGCATGTGGGGATCGCGGAAGACCTGCTCCACGGATGTATCCATTATCTTTTCTGCAGCATGGCTGGACAAGGGGAAGGGGGTGTAATGTGATTCCCACCTACACACTTGCATAACCCCATCCTCTCCAGCCTCAGCTAAGGCCACTGAACTCGTGGCACATGCCCAAAAGCCTCTGCCCATGGCCCCGACAGTAAGGACACATATGGAGAAGTGCCCTGCCACCATCAAAGGACCAGGGAATGGGCTGGTACTAATGCTGACCGAAAAGGTGCTATACAAGGGGTACACTATGTGGTAGCTTCTGTGATTCTAAGCTACCTGAGTAGTGCCCCAAGGAGACAAAACAGCTATACCAGGCCCTGTTAAGAGAAATATTCAGGAAATTTTACGAGTTCGATTTTGCCAATGTAGACAAAACAGAACTGTACATTACCTACACTGAGTACCTTAGCAATGCGGGGAGACAAAGAAGGGGAACTTGGAATGATGTTTTCACAGCATATAATACAGGATCCTCTGTGATAAACAGTCTGGATGACATAGAATTGCAAACACAAATAAACAGTTTAAAAACACATTACGAAAAATCTTAACAGAGGAGAACACAGTGATAGACTCAGAGCTACACGAGGACCAGGCCATGATCGTCCATTTAAAGGAGATTATTGCTGAGTTGGAAAGGCATGCCAAAACAGTGAATGCACTCATTCGAGAGGATAGAAATGCATCAGACCAGGCTGCACAGAATGAGGCGTGCGTGTTGTACTGGGCATGGTTGTTGGGCGAGGGCCGCAGCAACCTGGAGGACTTAAAGCAAGGTTTATTCCCCCCCTGGATCAGCAACAAGCACCTCGCAGCCCTCCACCCATTTGAGAATTCACTAAGCCTGTGTCAGTTCCGCCTAGCCTCTGAAGCCTACCCTGTCCCAGTAGATTGTGGACGCTCCAACCACACCATCATGGGCATAGTAGTGAGGATGCCAGTCATGAGTGGGACAGCCCGACCTGCACCGGTTTATAGGATGGAAAACATTGGGGTCATTCAAAGGGGGTGCACACATCCGTTTCGCAGTGGTCCCACCTTATGTCATAAAGTGGGAGCACATGATGACAGTTACAGACCTCTCTGGGTGCCGGAGCCAGGGTGCACACATAGTACTGTGTCCCCAGCACTTGAACGCCTATTCCAGACCACAGTGCGGGTTTAAAACTGCTGGTGCGTGGCCTATAAACTGTACCATGGAGGTAATGGCACAAGGCCATGTTCCCCCACAGGTAGCATATATAGGGGGTGGGACATATTGTGTCGCCACAAGTGTGCCCCACTACCAGCTTGGACAGCATACACGGCGTCCGATAAGTGATGACAGTTTTTGTTTTAAACCTGAGGCAGAAGGTCAAGTGGCCCAGGAACAGATTGTCCCCATTCCTGAACCCTCCACTGTTCACTTCACTGTTTGGGAAAACATTACCAACCTGCAGAGCTCTGTCACATATTTAGGTAACAAAATTCCCCCTTTACCAGAACATCTTGCTAAACTACTAAAAGCTGTAGACTTATCACAAAAGTATTTCTATACCTTGGAACCGAAAACACACGAGATAGAGGGAGAGATTCAAGGTATCACAGTCCCACCCTGGTGGGACATTTTCGAAAACATAGAGGTCCCTTCATGGGTCAGAATGACTTCCCACATCCTGATGGTTGGCCAGCTGGGAATAGTGTTGTACCTGTTGTGCTCTCAGTGCAAGGAAAAGGCAAAATCCTAGAGTTCCAAAATGAAAGGACCTGGAAGAAGCGTTATGCTAAGGTGGAGAGAAATACTTCTGTTTGAACCTTATATATTTTTTTTTGTGTTCCTGAATAAAGATTGTTGGTTTTTTTTTGTGTTCGGTTATTTTTAAGAAAGGCTTTTATGTGTTGTTTTCTTTTAATAAAGATATATGTGCACCAAGTGGGGTGTTGGACACCCTAAATGTTTGGATGTATGTAACTAACTGTATTTTGCCTATGCATGCTTACGTACACCACATTTTAAAGAATGGGGAATGTATGTGTCATGAGATCTTAGATAGGTAATTACAGGGGAAGATTGACTATGGAGGGTTGAGAATTTTGTTTTTTTTTCCAGTATGATCCTTGAAGCAAGGTTTAAGTATCACAGGAGGGGCTGAAGGGTTCTCAAAATTCCCACATTTTTCATATCATCAACAAGATATGACTTTTGGACTTTTACCTGAAACCAGACAATGAGAGGAGACAGAATATGCATTCTTCCCTTTAAAACAATCAACCCAGAGAAAGACACGAAACTAAAGCCCATCAAAATCTTGCGTAAATAATTGCTACTAATTATTAAGGCAGGGAGACAACAATCAATGCAATTATGTGAACCCATCAATTCGCCACACGTACAATGGCTTTCAGTTCAAGACTAGTTACGGGGGCAGGAAAACAATGACAAACATCATGCGAGCCCATGAAAAACAACGAGACAACAATCACCTGGGGAATCCCACCAAAATCAAACAAACAACTAACCTTGATTTGGATTGAGATAAAGAATTTGAAAAAAAAAGCATAACTGGGCCAGAAGATCTGAAGTGAGCAGGTTTTGGGCAGTGAGCAGTTGGGAGTGGTTAAAGCCGAGTTTAAGCAGGAAGCTGAGCCAAGCAGCGGAAGGAGATCTGGAGGTTTGCAGGCCCAGAGGAAACATCACGGTGAGGGGCATGGAGTGGCAGGCTCAACCAAAGACAACAAGGCTGCAACCGCAGCCCTCCTTAAAGATCGACCACCCACAACCCCGCCCTCCACCCAACTAAAGAATCTTCGCAGATTCCACAACCAGGACCACGTGGGGACGGCAGGCCCCAGAGGACACAAAGAGTGTACCCCAAAACTGCAACCGGCTAACCTGGCTGGATTTCGAACTGTCAAGGAACCCTGGTTAGTGAGCATGATCCCTGACCTCTCCTAGTTCAATTCAGTTAGATTTTGGGGGTGGGACAAGGGTAAGGGGATTAGTAGCGTGAATTTCCCTCGTTATGCCGTGTGTTCCCCATTCTTAACTAAGTGTACTTTGTAGGTCTGTATAATCTCCGTGTAATCCTAATGTTATAAATTCATTTGTGACTTCAATAAACCCAGTTTTTTTCTTGCACCAAAACCAGTTATCTGCTGCACTTTATCACAACCCCCAAGTAAGTCCAAGGTCTAGTACCCAGGGAGTGGAAGCGATTCGAACTGTTCAGAAGTCAGAAGTGAAGCTGACACACACCACCACCCTCTACAGTGTTGGGGGCGAAAGCCTACCTGCTGTGTTAAGTGGCCTCTGCCAACATGGTACTCACCCTTCCCAAGCGCAAGAGGTCATTGAATCAGTTGCAGCATTGGACCCACATGTGTCGCACCACATCATAGGAGCTGACTATCTCTGCCACCTCCTCCCAGGAATGTTTGGTCTGGTGTGGGGCCTCTGCCACCTGTCCCTCAAAACGAGGACTTCCCACCATGCTGCCACCTCCCCCAGGAGGGCAGCTAAGCACTCTTTGGAAACCCGAGGGGCACACTGCCCTGCTGCCTTACCCTCCGGCCTAGTCTGCTCTCCAGCAGCGCTCTGGGGAGCCCTTCTGCTGGCCGTGATGAACAGCCTTTGCAAGGCTGCCAGCGCTTCATTTAAACTGGCTGCCAGGTCGCCATTGGGCCCGGCAGTCATTGCACTCTTGCTGCTGCCCGCCCACTCCTGCTATCCTCAGGAGCCGCGCTGAACACTGGGCGGGCCTTAATTGGCCCACCCATGTAAAATGGCGGCGCAGAGCCGATCGCGGGCAGCAATTGGCTCCGTACCTGTCCGCGCCCGCTCCCAAATGGCCCACCCAATGGGGAGAAAATTCTCCCCACTGTTTTCCTTTGAACCATGGCTGAAACAATAAAAAGTCACACTATGCAATAAATGGTGATCTATGAAATGAATTGGGACAACTCATGATATAGCAAATATGAGACAGTATGTTTTAGGGAGAGACACAGATTATCAATGGTCAAATAATTCCCTGAAACAAGATTTGAAATGAAAGAACAAAGTGGATGAGTTAAATGGCCTTTTCTCATTTGTGTTCTTTTGCTGAAAAACTCCTAATTACACTACAAATCTTTACTTTGTTTAATCTCTGTGGAGACTAATTATTCCTTATATTACAAAATGTATTCCCCTGCTTGGTGAAACTCTGGCCTGTTGGGTCCCATCAGCTGCTGTAGAAAATGAACATTTCCAGTGACAATAGTGTTCAATATTTTGATAAATTAGCAAAAGCCTTTTCCATGATTGCTCAGCATTTAACAGTTTCATTGTGCGGGTAAGTCAAATTTTCAACTCTCTTAAGCTGAATGGTGTAGTTCTATCTTAATCCAGCCCTCAATTGTATCAAGCAGATGCATAGCATTGTTTGCAGCTTGGGTTATTCTAAGCCACTCCTGTAATCATCTCCTTACACTTCTGGATCTACCAGCTCCAAATTTCCTGGGGCTGGAGCAAGTGTAAGACTCATAAGACCCTGGGAAGGGGACATAATAGGGCCAAAACCCAATTCTGCTAGGATTCCACCATGTTAAGAGCAAATCTTTAAATTCCAGTGGAGAGATCCCTGGATGGGTTCTGCCACTTGCCCTATTCCCACACTACTCAATGTCAAGGAGCATGTTGGGGGGAGGGGTTGTATTTTTTCCATGGGAAATTTCCCCATTTGTGCCCTTAAAAGCTCTCAGCAGAACTCACTGCAACTTTTATCATTCTGAGACCATCTAAAGGCCCAAAATTATTACCCAAGTAAGGTAATCGATCCCAGAGGAAATCAATTAACATCTCTAATTGGAGTGGCTCCAATTGGGAGTTAAAAACTGTAAATTAAAATAGTTTCTCTTAATTAGCCCATTTAGGCCTCAGGGGAAACTCAGGTGTAGTGACAAGATGGGTGCGTGGTGCTGTTGAACCGTTGCAGGGGCTGGTGCCCTGTCTCCCATGCAATCCATTGGAAATGGGACCTTGGGCAAGGGTCGGTGGACTTACACCAGCAAGTATGGGATTCCAGGAATTTCTAGGCCTCCTCCTTAATGGATGTACAAAACAATGCAATTCTGGCCCTCCACGCCTAAGGCACACTAGGCAAGAAGCACAAGCAGGCCTTGAACTTGGCAGGCCTAAAAGGCTCCATTGGAAATTTCAGAACAGTATAATAGGGATACACATTTGAGGTTTGTTGTTTAAAGTTCATTGTCAGGGAAACACAGTACAAATGACTTACGATTCTCTGTATCATCATTGTTTGAAAAGTGGCAACATGCCCTGTGCTGCAGCATTGCCAGCTGCCCATCCTAATTAGTGGTTAGAAAGTAATAATAAATGAACTGTGTTTTCTTATAATGCACAGACAGTAATTTGCATCTGATCAGCCATTAGCTATAGTTTCCCACTAATCAATGTTGGTGCCATTTAATCAGTCCTGTGGGTGAATGGAGTTAGAAAGGATATCTGCCAACATGGAAATGCATTAATGCAAAGCCTTCAGAGTCATAACTTCATTAGCATTTTTGGCAAAGAAGCTGCCAGAACTATTCCTCACCGGATACAGCAGAGTTCATAAAATACTCTGTGGTGTTTTTTTGTTTGCTTCCTCAATTCCAAAAATAAGATATATTTATAAAATTGTCCTGATTTATAAATGAAGTAATAACAGCAGTTAAAGTAGAACTACTTATTGTTTGGCTTTCTTTTCACTGGAGTGCTACAGTCTAAGTTTCTCTGCTTTTTCTGTAACCCCATGCCCTTCGTTGTCTTGCCGAAAGCCTCCGCATCCAAGACGTTGGGTTCATTGCTTCATTCAAGATTGTTAAATAACTTTTCCTGCCACCAGACTGCCCACCTCCGATTCTGTCCTCTAATGACTCTTCCCCACATTACTGGGAGAAACTGCAAGCTCTGCATGAAACCTCCCTGCTCGCCATACAGATTGGGAAATCAGCAGAGTAGAAATTAAACCCATGCCCACATGCTTGTGTTTAAATCCCCCCATAGTATTGTCCCTTCCTATCTTTGTAACCTTCTTCATCACTATAGCCTTCCCTGAATTTTACATTCCATGGACACTTGTCTCTGTGTGCCCCCCTTCTCAACACCCAATCACTGGTGGACATGCTTCCTTGTGCTTCAGCATCACCATCCCTAAATCTCTTCACCTCCCTTTCCTATTTTAAGACCCCCCGTAAAGCTGTAACTAAGCTCCCTCCTCATATTTCCTTCATTGGCACTGCATCCATTTTTTTCCCTTATGTTTGAAAAGTACCTTGTGTTATGAAAACTATACTTAACTCATTGAGGTCAGGAACTTCAACTCCTGGCAGACCTCAGAGCTTTAGCCCATGTGCAGACTGGGAGGGGGCTGCACATGAGCAGTTTTGACATTTTTACCTTCTTTGGGCTCAGTGTGCCCATGCAGGAAGCAAAACCTGGGTCATGTGTCTGGGAGCAGTACGCTATTGCTGGCAAATGCCCCCAGGCAGGAGACAGGGAGAAGGGACAGGGAGAGATCCCAAAGGGAGAGGGGCAGGTAAAGGTCCCAAGTCCATCAAAAGAAGGTTTAGGGGCTGGAATTTTCTGGCCCCGTTGATGTCGGACACCATGGTGGGGGGTATAATATGGTGAGATGGCCAAAAATCAGTTTCACGCCATCTTGAAACCAGTTTGCAATTGTCCAATCCACCTGTCAATGGCAGGCCACGTTTCGCACCTTCACATGTTGGGAACCTAATTTCAAAACTTTGGCATCTCATTATAAGCCCTGCTCACTGGAATTCTCCCACCACGCTGGATCATCTGGGCACATCACACCGGCATGTTTCACAACTGTACCTAAGCGACGTGCACCTGGCAAGCTGCACATTGCTCAGGACTTCAAGGCTTGTTTGCCTACTTTGCTTCGGGCAGCACTCACAGTCATCAGCGCCAGGCTTTGCGGGCAGCACCACATCACTTTTAGGGGGGCTCATGGCAGGCATCTATCTACCAGACCAGCTGAAAGGCGGGGGTGGCTATTCAATAGTTGCAGGGCTAGGGCTTGCTTGGGGAAGGGGGAGAAGTGACCTCAGGCAAGGGAAGAGGCTGCAGGTGAGGGCTATACGGGTAAGGGGGTATCCCAAGATATCTGTGGGGGCACATTTTGATCTGCACAAGTGGCCTCAAGATGGTGAGGGCTGAGGAGGCAGCCTCCAGAGGAAATGAGGTCAGATGGAGATGTGAGGGTGTGCGTGAAAGAGTGAGTGGTGATGTCGCTTGAGCTGGTAATGTATGTGTGATGGCCTTGTCAGTGTGTGAGGTTAGAGTGATGGGATGGTTGCCTTACCCTAGTGGTATGGATGAGATCATTCATTCTCTTTCTGCAATGGATGGCTGACCTCCTGTGTGCAGTGTTGGCACTGACCACCTCTGCCACCGTCTCCCAAGCCAGATTAGTGAGACTAATGGGCCTCGTGCAGCCAGAGCCAAAGTAGGGAACATGGTGATGGCCTCCAAGGTGCCCAGAAGGTGTCCCAGGGAAGTGTCATTGAATCAGGGGACTGCACTCTTCTTGGTTTTTGGGACAATGGGCAGAATTTTGCCGTCATAAAATGACGTGGGATGACGTTGGGCGGAACTCCCGATGTCATCCCAGCCCATTTAAGTTTTCAGGAAGGTTGGCCTGCAGCAAAATCAGCTGCGGACCCGCCGACCTGTCAATGGCCAATTGAGGCCATTGACAGGATCATTTATACCATTAAAGGACCTGCCTGTCTAACCTTAAGGCTGGTGGGCAGGCCAGGAGCCCCGGCGGCAAATAGAGAAAACATGAAATCTCATCCACCGGCAGGATGAGGTTTCATGCAGGGTTTCAAAAATTTTAATATGTAAATTATGAACATGTCCCATCTCATGTGACATTGTCACATGAGGGGGACATGTTAGGGAATTTATTTTTTTTCTATTTTTCATATTTTTCAACAAGGAAGCCATCTCCCTGAGGCTGCACTTAACCTCAGGGAGATGTGCGCTTTTTTGTCCGCATGCGTGAAAGAGCACACTCTTGCTTTTGGGGAATCCCCCCCGCCTGCATAGGAAGCACATAGCTTCCCGCTGGATGTCACGCTGGGCAGGCCTTAATTGGCCCATCCACGTAAAATGGCGGCGGGGCCCGCTTCTCCGGCAGGGATCATCTCCCCGCCCACTGGAGATTGGGTCAGGCCCGCCCGCCCAACAGGCAGAAAATTCTGCCCTATATCTTCACCGGAGCAGTCCTGGGCTGTAAGCATTGAGAACGCGGCTGCAGTTTAAATATGGCCCCTTGCATGAGGAAGCGGCGAGGTAATGGCATGACGGACAAAAAAGTGGCCCAGTGAGACGTTGTGTTTCCTGTGGCTGCATAATTAATGAGGCAGGAATGGGAAGATACAGCGTGAAAAGCCGTCATTGTGGCCGGAGTGTAAACTGGCTTTTTTCCTGCCCGTTACCGCAAATCTGGGATGATTTTGCCTAGGGACAGGGACAGGAAAAAGTCCCAGTTCAGTTAAAAGGAGAGCAGCAGAGAAATAGGCTCCAAACAACAAAAGGGCAGTGGGTAGCAGACTTTAAGTGAAGAGGTCTCAGGGGAAGCCCTGAAGATCCAAGAAGACAGCTGGAGGCTACAGGGTGCTGGGGCAAAAGTTGCACTATGTAAATCTTATGCAGCTGAAAAGCTGAAGTTATGCTTGTGAGATGGCGCTTCAGTGTATACTCAGGAATCCAGGGGAATGGAATTTCAGGAAATGACATTGAAACTCTGCAAGGTGGCCTGCTGTTGATGCCTTCAGAGTTGGAGTGACTTTTGGAGGGAATGCCAAGGTTAGATCATCAAAGGCGAAGACTGGAATTCCTCAAGAAAGAGATGTGCTTTCAGTGAGATTGGTTGACTCAGTGTTTACTGATCCCTGGATGGGTTGCTGAGACATCTTGGTCGCATCTGCCATTTATTGTGCAGTGTGGTGTGCCTGACCAGTTTGCTTGTTAATTCACATGTACCTCATATTTACTCTGAATGTTAGAGTATAAGATAGATATTGTGATTTGTTTTCACAATATCTATTGTGTAACATGACAGGATTAATTAATGCTCTCAGAGTAAAGACACCCCTAGGTAGCAGCAACCACAGTATGATTGAATTTTACATCCAGTTTGGAAGGGAGAAGAGTGGGTCTAAGACTAGTGTCTTAAACATAAATAAGGGCAACTGTGCGGGGATGAAAACTGAGCTAGCTGAAATGAACTGGGAAACTAAACTAGAGGATAGATCAGTAGAGAAACAGTGGCAGACATTTAAGGGAATATTTCAGAGTATCCAGAATAAGTACATTCTTACTATAAAGAAAAATTCTAAGGGGAGGACCCAACATCTGTGATTTATGAAAGAAGTTAAGGAAAGCATCAAACTTAATGAAAAAAAATACAACTCCACAAAGATGAGTGGCAGGACAGATGATTGGACAGAATATAAAGAATGGCAGAGGATGACTAAAAGGTTAATCAGGAGAAAGAAATTAGAGTATGAGAGGAAGCTAGCTAGAAATGTAAAAATGGATAGCAAGAGTTTCCGCAGGTATTTTAAAAGGAAGAGTAAGTAAAGTGAGTGTTGGCCCTCTAAAGAGTGTCAGTGAGGTGTTAATAATAGATAATAAAGAAATGGCAGAAGAAATGAACAAATATTTTGCTTCTGGGTTCGCTGTAGAGGATACAAAAAACATTCCAGTAATACCTACAAATCAGGAGATGAATGGGAGAAAGGAACTTGGTGAAATTGTAATCACTGGGGAAACAATACTGAGCAATTTGATGCAGCTGTGGGCTGGCAAGGCCCTGGGTCCCAATGAACTACATCCTAGGGTCTTAAAAGAGGTGGTTAATGAGATAGTCGATGCGCTGGTGTTAATTTTCCAAAATTTGCTAGATCCTGGAAAGGTTCCATCAGATTTTATTTTTATTCACTTACGAGATGTGGGCTTCGCTGGCTGGGCCAGCATTAATTGCCTATCCCTAGTTGCCCTTGAGAAGCTGGTGGTGAGCTGCCTTCTTGAACTGCTGCAGTCCATGTAGTGTAGGTACACTCACAATGCTGTTAGAGAGGGAGTTCCAGGATTTTGACTCAGTGATAGTGAAGGAATGGCGATATATTTCCAAGTCAGAGTGGTGAGTGACTTGGAGGGGAATTTCCAGGTGGGGGTTTTCCCATGTATACACTGCCCTTGCCCTTTTGGATGGCAGTGGTTGTGGGTTTGGAAGGTCCTATCGAAGGAACTTTGGTGAATTCCTGCAGTGCATCTTGTGGATGGTACACACTGCTGCCGCTGTGTGTTGGCTGTGGAGGGAGTGAATGTTTATGGATATGGCGCTGGTCAAGTGGGCTGCTTTGTCTTGGACGTTGTCCAGCTTATTTAGTGTTTTGGGAGCTGCAGTCATCCAAGCAAGTATTCCATCACACTCCTGACTTGTACCTTGTGGATGGCGGACTGACTATGGGGAGTCAGGAGATAGATTACTCGTTGCAGGATTCCTAGCCTCTGACCTGCTCTTGTAGCCACAGTATTTATATGGCTAGTCCAATTCAGTTTCTGGCCAATGGTTACCCCCAGGATGTTGATAGTGGGGGATCCAGTGATAGTAATGCCATTGAATGTCAAGGGGCGATGGTTGGATCCTCTCTTGTTGAAGATGGTCATTGCCTGGCATTTGTGTGGCGCAAATGTTACTTGCCACTTGTCAGCCCAAGCTTGAATATTGTCCAGGTCTTGCTGCGTTTGGACATGGACTGCTTCAGTATCTGAGGAGTTGCGAATGATGCTGAACATTGTGCAATCATCAGTGAACATCCCCACTTCTAACTTTATAATGGAAAGAAGATCATTGATGAAACAGCTGAAGATGGTTGGGCCTAGGACACTACCCTGAGGAACTCCTGCAGTGATTTCCTGGAGTTGAGAAGACTGACTTCCAACAACCACAGCCATCTTCCTTTGTACTAGGTATGACTCCAACCAGTGGAGAATTTTCCCCCTGATTCCCATTGGCTCCAGTTTTGCTAGGGCTCCTTGAAGCTACGGACTGTCAAATGCTGCCTTGATGTCAATGTCAGCCACTCTCACCTGACATCGGGAGTTCAGCTCTTTTGTCCATGTTTGAACCAAGGCTGTAAATGAGGTCAGGAGCTGCGTGGCCTTGACAGGTTATTGCTGCTTGATAGTCCTGTTGATGACCTCTTCCATTACTTTACTGATGATGGGGAGTAGACTGATGGGGCAGTAATTGGCCGGATTGGATTTGTCCTGCTTTTTGTGTGCAGGACACACCTGGGTAATTTTCCACATGGCTGGATAGATGCCAGTTTTGTAGCTGTACTGGAACAGTTTGGCTAGGGGTGCGGCAAGTTCTGGAGCACAAGTCTTCAGTACTATGGTCGGAATATTGTCAGTGCCCACGGCCTTTACAGTATCCAGTGCTTTCAGCCATTTCTTGATGTCACTTGGAGTGAATCGAATTGGCTGAAGACTGGCATCTGTGATGCTGGGGACCTCCGGAGAAAGCCGAGATGGATCGTCCACTCAGCACTTCTGGCTGAGGATTGTAGCAAATGCTTGGAAAGTAGCAAATATAACTCCTCTATTCAAGAAGAGAGGGAGACAGAAGACAAGAAACTATAGGCCAGTTAGTTTGACGTCTGTCATGGGGAAGTTGTTAGAATTGATCATTAAGGAGGTTATAGCTGGGCACTTAGAAGACAAGGCAATCGGGAAGAGTCAGCATGGTTTTCTGAAAGGAAAGTCATGTTTAACCAACTTACTAGAGTTTTTTGAAGGAGTAACATGCGCAGTGGATAAAGGGGAGCCTGTAGACTTGGATTTCCAGAAGGCATTTGATAAGGTGCTACATCAAAGATTATTGTGGAAAATAAAAGCGCATGGTGTAGGAGGTAACATATTAGCATGGATAGAAGATTGGTTGGCTGGCAGAAAGGAGAGTATGTATAAATGTGTCTTTTTCAGATTGGCAGGATGTGACGAGTGGACTTCCACAGGGGTCTGTACTGGGGCCTCAACTGTTTATAATTTACATCAATGACTTAGATGAGGGGAGTGAAGACATGGTAGCTAAATTTGCAGATGACACAAAGAAAGTATGTTGTGAAGAGGGCTTGTGAAGGTTGAAGGTGGATATGGATAGGTTGAGTGAGTGAGCAAAGATCTGGCAAATGGAGTTTAATGTGGGAAACTGTGAAGTTGTTCACTTTGGCAGAAAGAACGAAAAAGCAGAGTGTTACTTAAATGGAGAACGGCTACATAATTCTAAGGTGCAGAGGGATCTAGGTGTTCTAGTACATGAGTCACAAAAAGTTAGTATGCAGGTACAGCAAGTAATTAAGAAGGCTAATGGAATGCTATCCTTTATTATGAGAGTGATTGAACATAAAAGTAAGGACGTTATGCTTCAGTTATACAGAGCATTGGTGAGACCGCATCTCGAGTACTGTGTGCAGTTTTGGTCTCTTTATTTAAGGAAAGATGTAAATGCATTGGAGGCAGTTCAAAGGAGGTTTACTAGATTGATACCTGGAATGAGTGGGTTGTGTTATGAGGAAAGGTTGGACAGACTGGGCTTGTTTCCATGGGAGTTTAGAAGAGTGAGGGGTGATTTGATTGAAGTATACAAGATCCTGAACGGCCTTGACAAGGTGGACCTGGAAAGGATGTTTCCTCTTGTGGGTGAGTCCAGAGCTAGGGTGCACTGTTTTAAAATTAGGGGTAGCCCTGTTAGGACAGGGATGAGGAGAAATTTTTTCTCTCAGAGGACTGTGTGACTTTGGAACCCTCTGTCTTAGAAGGTGGTAGAGGCGGGGTCATTGAATATTTTTAGGCAGAGGTAGATAAGTTCTTGTTAGGCAAGGAAATCAAAGGTTATCGGGGTTAGACGGGAATGTGGAAATCGAAACACAGGAAGATCAGCCATGATCTTAATGAATGGTGGAGCAGGCTTGAGGGGCCGAATGTTCTACACCTGTTCTTATTTCTTATGTTTTATCTATCTGACCTTGTACAGTAGAGTTTATTTTTGTTTGTTCAAAACCCGTGGAATCTTGTGGCTTTATTCACTAGGCAAGTATCTTGAATTTCAAACTTTATCTGCTTTAAGCAAAAGGTTCTTGGTCCCTAACCGGATTGTACCAAAAACCTGGGGGTCTGGCCTAGCTTCATAACACTTGGAAAGTTCTTTTCCCTCTTAAAAGTACTATATTAATGCCAGTTGTTGTTGGTGAGTGCTATGATCTTGCTCAAACTATTACTTTGGTGTTCCCAAAAAAACATTTAGCTCTCTGAAGGCCCAGAATTGTCATATCGGAGCCTAATTGTGAGTGTTGATAATGCAGGCGTTACAGCCAAAATCGAACATGCACAGCAGTCAGACACTGAAACCTGGCTCATTTTTCCCTTCCCTAGCCTAGGGGCACTGAGCCCACATTTGGCACTTGAAATTCTGTCCCAGGTGATCCGCTAACTCAGTGCAGACCAGAGATCAAATCTTCAAACTTCCAGTCTCCCTCATATCCGACCTTCACTCATTAGGCTGTTGCTTGTTGAAATATAAGATTATTTTCTTATCTAATTCTTACCCAGGAGTTTTAGACAGCTGATTAATAATTTGGCTGTGTACCAGCCACATCATAATCTGCACTGGACTACTTCATGGCATTGTATAAAAGATAAATATCTGAAGAAACTGAACTCCCCTGTGGTGACCTAGTAGATAAAGGTATCGTCATACAATGCAGAAAGCTGAGTTAGCTGACCTCAACAATTGGATCTCACTGGGGTGAATTTATTGGATGGGCATACTGCTCACTCCCCCCCAAAGGCCACCCCGCAGCAACAATGTACTGTGGGCGGCCTTAACAAGCTGTTGGTCAGGCTTCTGCCCCTCAGTGGATGGAGTCTTGCCCTCGAGAGTTGTCGGCCAGTCTGATTGACCGGGAACGCTTGCAGTCCCAGGAGCACCAGGAGAGAGTAGTGAGTGCTGCTGGAACTGCAAAAGACCCACAAAGAAGAACACCAGGCAAGGTGAGTCTGGGCCTTCTTGGGTGGGGAAGAATCAGGCACCTTAGGGAGTTGGAGTGGGGGGAGCGAGAGGGTGTGGAGTGAGGGGGTGGGTTTTGGAGGCCAGGTGGCAAAGCACAAAGGGGGACTATGAACTTAGGTGGAGTACCTCGATGCGCACAGAGCACCTCCCCAAGAGGTACTTTGGTGAAAAAATGGTCTTCCCACTCTTGCCTGCCTTGCATATTATGGCAGTGAAGGCAGTTTGAGGCCTTTAATTGCTACTTAATTAGGCAGTTAAGGGCTTCAGTAGTCATTAGGGTAGGTGGTCTAGTGAGCGCCTTACCCACTCCCCTCGTATTATGGGGTCCAGGTTGGGGATGGGCGGGTAGGCAGTGGGCTTTCCACTTGACTGAGTTTACTTGCACCCCCCCTCCAAAAACATGCCTACCTGGGAGGCTGTAAAATTCTCCCCATTGTCTCCCTGCTAGGACGAAAAGAAAAACAATTCCAACAGGGTTCGTGCTCCCGGTTGTTATTCACAGATCCTCTATTGGAAAGTATTTGACTCCCTCTCAACTGCATCACATGACAACCAGAGGATTTTGTAGCACAGTAGCTTGCAATGCTGGGTGAGGACAGAATTGTGCTCCATGATCAAACAGCCAAGTTCACACATGACAACTAGCCACTTGGGTGAGGTAGAAAAGGCTGTGGAACTATAAACCAACCCTTCAGTATTTTCAGAAAGAGAGGGTGAGAAGGGAAAAATATTACCTGAGGAAGCCTGAAAGAAAGAATTTGTCAGATAGGTCAGAAATAAAGCAGAAACATAACACCATCACCAGGAGCGCAACACTCCAGGGTATGAAAAATTATTTCTAACACAGTATCTAACACTTTGGAAGCTGTTTATCACATAAATGAAGGACACTGAAAACACAAACTTATTCAGGCCACTTCATGAGTGCATTGTATTCATTCTGAACAATTTATTATGAAATACCTATTTATATGACATCTTCATTTCTGTTTTGTTAAAAAGTTAACAGTAAGCAGTGCAGTTTTTGTCAGATGTGGTGATTAGTTTTCACCTGTGCAACACAACAATAGCATAGCATCCCATAATGCAGAGCAACAGGCAGCATTGGCATTCATTGCAAAATTAGTTTGGGCAGATTAAGGATTCCTGCTCCATTTGAACTGTTCCTTCTAGAATACCAACTCTACCATCTTCTGTTACAGCATGGGTGGTGCCACAACATTGTTCTGCTACATCCCAGAAAATTGAAACACCTAACAACTAGTTAATCAATACTTATGTTAAGGGCAGAATTTTGTCCATGGCAGGGTGCTCGGTGGGGGCGATGGGGGCGTTCAGGAAGCTGAATGTTGCCTGCGATTGGCACAGGACAGCAATTTCATGCTGCAGGCCAATTAAGGCCTGCCCAGCATGAAATGCGAGTGGCAGCGCTGAGTGTTGACTGTGCGGGGGTGGGTGGGAGGAGGGCGAGCGTGAACTTCGTGCATGTGTAGGGAGATGAAGGGATATGAAAAAAAAATATAAAAACTAAAAATGTAATGAAACATGTTCCCCCATGTGACCCTGTCACATGAGCAGGGACATGTTATTAATGAAAACTTATAGCTTTTATTTTATTTTTATTTGATGTTGGAAACCTCATCCCACCCATGGATGAGGTTTCCAAAAAAATGCAAAGGCCGCTTGGCCTTTCTGCCTGCCCGCCAACCGTTAGGTTGGGTAGGCAGCGAAAATTTTAATTTAATTGATTACTTAAAGGCCTTTTAATCGTTGGCGGGAACGCTGCCGGCTTCAGCCTGCTGACCGACCTATTGCGCGACTGCACATTGACATCAGGACACTCGGCTGACGTCAATGCACGTCATTTCACGCTTGAGTGGGTTGGGTGCCACCGGCCCGCCGAGTGAAAAGTTCTGCCAAAATGTATGCGTATTGTTAATTGTATATTAATTTTGTATAATTAAATGTAGATGGTGGGCATTAACTGTGGATTTAATTGACCCGGATTCGAATCATGGTGGAGGAAGGAGAGCAGCCGCAAACCACCAACACAGTTGAGGAGCCTCTCGATCCGATCAGGCTTAGGCTGGACGAGTGAATTTATGTGAAAACGAGAAACGACTGAGAGCTTCGAGGGAGACTACATGCATATGATCAGCATTTAAACATGATTTTGGGAGATGTTGAAGAAGCTGTTATGACTGTAGAAATTGGTGAGGAAACGTATGAGGAGATATACAAATCCATCAAGAGAAACATCCCAATGCTGCCTGTCCGTGGTGACGGTGTTGTTCTTGTGGCTCCTCTGCTAAGAGTGGTTTAAACCCAGCCAAACTGAATATTATGGACTGAACTTCAACCTGTGATTATATTTTGCAGTTGATGGAGAGAATGCTCTGATATTTTTATAAAATGTACCTCAACATTATGAAGCAGAGGGCTCGTGTCTGTAGTTTAATTTTAAGCGGGGTGTTCAGTCTCGACTCTTGTGAGAAGTAAATAAAGTATTTTTGTTTGATTTAGTAAAGAAATTCTAAAAATAGGAACAGATTGAAATTGCGGTGGTTGGGTGAGGATGTGCATGTTTATAATGTGTATCTCTGTAAATAAAAGGTTATAGGAGTGTATAAATATTAGCTCCAGATCTATCCTTCTCCACCAGGCTTTCTGGAATAGAACATGCCTATGTCACTTAGATATGAAAAAATGGCGGAGAATCTGATCGTCAGTTTTATTTTGGAGTGTTTTAAACATTGCCATTATAGATCATCAAAGGCATCTTGGCTTTATTTAGGATTTTAAAAAAACCATGGGGAATTTTATAGAGCGCACAAGAATGCGAACCGTGGCAAGCATGGTGACTTAATTACGTGGGGTGAGATGTCTTGATTTCCCAACGGCAAGTTGAGATGTGGAGAAAAAGTCAGCGGCATGTTGAGCCTTATGCTGGCCTGTCATGGGTTCATACTTGTAATACATTTACATGCCTGGAATACTCATTGGCCAGAATTTTGTGCTTGTTAAGCAAACATGTGGTAGATATGAACAGTTGCGAAATGGGGTGTGATAACATTGGGAGAGTGTCCCGATGTCATCGCGCCGGGTTGTGATATTTCAGTCGGTGGATGTGTGCAGAAGTTGGAACTGCGCACCCCTGACTGTTAGAGGGCCAATTAACTCCATTTAAAGAGCAATTGACAGCAATTTTGAGTGGCCCATGCACTTTTATGCTCAACGCATGGGGCAATCATCCAGGTGGCCTTCACATTTTTCATTCACTCTAATTCCAGGGCAGGATAAAAGACCTACAGGATGTTGATAAGGTGAGTTGTTTGGAATTGGTTTTAAGATCGTTTCTGGCATCTTTCAGTGCTTTGGAGAACTTTCTGATTTTTAAGCATTTGCCTTTCTGTGCAGAAGCCTGTGCAGCCATCTGTACAGAAATGAGGATTGTGGACTCTGCTAGAGGGACTTTCTCTTCTGAGGAAGAGAGAGCCAGAAGGCAGAGGAAGCCAGCTGCCCACAGGCACTGTCCCAGAGTCGGACCAATGGACTGAGAGACAGAGCCAGAAGGGCTACAGGGCCAACAGGAAGTGCGAGACAGAAGTCTGGAGAAGGCCACTTTACCCAGCAGGTAGAGTGTACAGGCAATGATCATGCTACCTGGACATGTTAGAGGTACAGTGTTGAAGAAGGCTCCGCCTCTCCAGGGACACATCACTTCTATATGTGAAATGATTGTCCCCAAAATTGACTCCAATTGTGTAGGTGACCACTCTATGCCAGTGACCCTGAAGATGACAGTTGCCCTGAACTTTAGTGCCTTAGGTTCTTTCCAGGGGTCAGTGTGAGATATATGTGATGTCTCCGAATCAGCTGCATCAAACATGTCACTGACGCTCTGTTCTGAAGGTTCGGCACCTCCATTAACTTCAGGACAGACGAGGCCAGCCAGACAGACCGAGCCTGAGGCTACTTTGCAATTGCAGGATTTCCCTCCATTCAGGGAACCATTGACTGCACGCATGTGCCCATAAAGTTGGCAGTTGGGGAGCCGGATGCTTTTGTCAATAGAAAGGGCTTCCATTCCCTTAATGTCCAGAGTGTGTGTGACCACAATAGCTAGATACTGTAGGTCTGTGCCAAGTATCCAGGAAGCTGCCATGATGCCTACATCCTGTGTCACACCCAGGTGGCAAGGCCGTTCATTTCCGCAGCACACTTGGATGGCTGGCTCCTGGGGGACAAAGGCTATCCAGTGAAAAGGTAGGCTTATGCAAGATGAGGTTTCGCTGTCTGGATGGCTCAGGGGGATCCCTGCAATATCCTCCAGACTGCGTTTCCCTTATTGTTGCTGTCTACTGCAAACTGCTCAATCTTGCTCTGTCAAAGGGGGACCCATTGGAGCATGTAAACAGCGATCCTGTTCCACAGGCCGCAGAGGATGTTTTAAGTGCTAAGTCTGAGGAGGAGACTGAGGAGCCTCAGGGTAAGGAGCAAGATCCCATTGTGAGGATGCTATGGGAGACAGGGAAAACAGGGAGGCCTTGATTCAGGGGACTTTTAGTTAGGGATCTAAAGCAAGGAGTCAAGGTGATGGCAAAGGAAACATTACCTAACTGATCGTTCTGGTGAGGCACTTTCTGTCACCTTTCCCTCAAGTCCTGACCTATGAAATAAACTTTGCAGCCCTTCATATGTGTGACACACAACTCCCTGTCCTCTTTCCTAACAATTACATGAAGCATACAAAGGCATTTGCACATTATTTAACATTTTAATATTGAAGGCAAAGATATATATGCACCTGTACACACGTGCCAAGGAGAGATTAATCTCCCTTGAGACCTCTTATATGATCCTCATGACTAAGCCATCTGCTTGTGTGTGCTGCGTCTTGGTGCTTCCCCTCGCTAGGGTTGGAGTCAGGCTGCTGACTCTGATGTACTTTCGGCCTTGATGAGCTTGGTGGCTGTCCTCTGGTCACTGGGGCCTGTGTGGGCCCCAGCTGGGCGGGAGTGTCCAGTGCCATGGCTGGGCACTCCTCCATCATCATGGTCTCCTTAGATGCAACGTTCACTGGCAGAGGGGCGGAGGAGCTACTGCTTTCATTGGGAGTGCCCTGAGAGGGGCCCCCAGATGTGAGCTGCAGGTCGTCTGCCAACATGAGGTTGGCTTGAAACTCCCTGCTCACCATAGATGGATGGGCAGCTAGCAGAGTCACTAGATGCCTCATCCATCTCTCACATTGGCAGTGACTGGTCACTGCTAGTTTGTGGGCTGAATGCAACCCCAGAAAGCTATGATTGGGTTTCTGGAGCTGCCTCTCCATGAGAGTCGCCACTTTCTCTATGGAGGAAGCTGTGCGTTCAGAACTGTGGGTCAACGCAGTGCTCATGCTCTGTATTGACTCCTCCAACACAGAGACCATGGCAGGCAGACAATCAGGGATCTCTGCCAGATCTTGCCCTGCATCCTGCTGGACATCCAGCACCTGCCACTGATGGATGACTCCAGAGGCTCATCATCTGCCTCGGTCATTGTCCTGGTCTCCAGCAATCCTCCAAGTGCTGGTGTCTTGGGGACTCTCTGTCTCTGCCAGCTCCTCAGGTGAGTGTGATATGCCTTCACCAGTGTTGTTAGATCCTAGATGCCAGTTAGTTGGATCCTGTTCACACACTTGTTGTAAGTGGTGGCCAATTTGGTACTAATGATAGAGTTGAGTAGCAGACACTTCATAGATAGAAACTCTGTTTATTTACAAAGGCACTCAGCAGCAACTAAACATGTGCTTACACTTCAAACTCTACCTCTACACTACTGCAACTACTAACTACTGACCACAGACTACTAACCAGAGATCACGCTACACTGCTATTGGACACTAAGTTCATGTGATCTTCTTTAATAATATTCTTCTTAAAGGTCACATCAGATTACCACAAGTGTGCACTACCATCTGCTCTGATATGCATATGCCCACTGATGTGCCTGTACCTGTGTTGGTGCATGGTGCAAAGGGATGATGTGACACGGATGTATCTGGCAGCTGGTCATCCTCTGAGGTCAAGGGAGGCTCCTCATGGTCCTCCTGGGAATGTAATGTTGTGCTATCTGAGGGAGGAAGAAAAAATGTCAGTCCTGAGCAGCATTACGAAGTCAGAGTGCATGCAGTCTGGTTGCTTCTCAGAATGGACATCTGGCTGGGCAAAGACTACTGAAATGATGAGCAATGGACATTAATCGATTTCACATGTCAGTCTTACAACTGCTGCCCTACATCTTTCATACTCTCCCCCAGACTCTTACCTGTCCACTGGACTCCGAGACCTCTGCCTCTTTGTGCCCAGTGGATCTGGCTCCATGTTCTCAGGCCAGCACCTGTGTTTTCTCCTCCATCCCCACCACCCATCTGTCCTCACTGCTGCTCATTGTGACACCTCTTCTTCTGTAAGGACAGAAATGCTTTCATTATACCCCCACTAAATGTCAGAAAATCCAGCCTACCCCCAAAGACACCGGTTCAGGTGCCCTTCACATTATTGGACCTCACCTCTAAGGAAATATACACTGACATTGGAGGCAATCCAGAGAAGTTTCATTAGGTTGATCCCAGGTATGGAGGGATTTTCTTATGAGGAGAGGTTGAGCCTGTACCCATTAGAATTTAGAAGAATCAGAAGCGACCTTATTGAAACATATAAGATTCTTAGGGGGCTTGACAGGGTAGATGCTGAAAGGTTGCTTCCCCTTGCGGGAGAGTCTAGGACCAGAGGGCATAATCTCAGAGTAAGGGATCACCTATTTAAGACAGAGATGAGGAGGGATTTCTTCTCTCAGAGGGTAGTGAATCTGTGGAATTCTTTACCACAGAGGGCTGTAGAGGCTGGGTTGTTAAGTATATTCAAGGCTGAAATAGACAGATTTTTAATCAGTAAGGGAATCAAGGGTTATGGAGAAAAGGCAGGAAAGTGGAGTTGAGGATTGTCAAATCGGCCATGATCTCGTTGAATGGCAGAGCGGACTCGATGGGACGAATGGCCTACTTCTGCTCCTACGTTTTATGGTCTTATGGTACTATGGTCACCTTGACACACATACCAGCCTTGTGGTATATCAAATCACAGGATTATGTACCACATTACGTTCTGCATTTCACACCCATGAGCACCAACAAGAGCTGCCACCCACAAAGATATCTTTCCATGGTTCCAACTGGAATCAGTACTGACCCTGGCAGAGGGCAGAAGGACATTAAACCTTTTCCTACACTGGATCCAGGTTCTGTGAAAGACATCATGGTCGCTGACCAGGCCTGCCACCTCTGTCCAGGCCTTCTTTGTAATGTGAGGTGGGCTCCTCTGACTGTCTTGTGGCACCAGTATGTAGTATTGGTCACTTACCGCCTCCAGCAAAACCCTAAGGCACTCATTGGAAAAACGGGGCAGACTGGCTCCGGGCATCTCTGTCATGCCTGTTTTGGGCTCTGGGCAACAATGGTGTTCTGGAGACAGTAGCAGCACTCTAACTCAAGTGATGTGTCAAAAAAAGCGCGATTTCCAAAGCAGCTCCGTGAGGCTCTTCAATACAGACTCCCAGCCTTCAGGGAGCTCCATTTAAAACCCCCAGCCCACCTCCTTACTGGACCCGGTGCCTGCCCTCCTCCCAGCCTGCTGCCAGCGTTGAGCCTGTCTCAGTGCGTATTTCACATTGGCCGGCAGTTGATTGGCCAGCCAGCCAGTGTGAAATAAATGTCGGGAGCTGATTGTGGGTGGGAGTGGATTTTACATCCACTTCTGGTCCCAATGATCACGCCTGCCTGACAAGCTAAAAATTCAGGCCATTAGCTTGTAACTTTTTAAAATTATGCTCTTTAAGATAAAGTCAGAGGTACACAGGAATCTCATTTCACCCTGTCTACCTTTGTTTAAAGATGGTCTACTTCAGTCGGCTTCATGCAGTTGTGGTTTTCCTTATTTCACTCTGCAGCACATGGGAAGGGAGCAGGAGAATGGTAAGGCTGCATGGAGGCTTGGGACTGGCAAGGGTGAACTAGCAGTGGGGGGGGGGGGGGGGCGAGGGAGGTGTGGAGTAGGGTCAGAGGCATGGAAGTGTGGAAGAAGGATCCAGGGGAGGACAGAGTGTGGGTCGGAGCATAGAGGAGTGAAGTGGGAAGGGCCTGGCAACCTGGGTGTCAAGGTAAGAAAATGAGGGGCCTAAAGGGTGGTTTCAGTACTGTCAAAGTGTGGATCCATCTCAGGGTGTTGGCTGGCAGACTCTTTACAGGGCTTTGAGTTCACCTACAACCTTTCAATTATCCCCTGTGAGAGTGGATATCAGAAAATCTCCCTTACATTGTTTAGGATGGAGGGCCAGCTGAGCCTGAAAGTTCAGCCATGTCCCACAGGGTGGCAAGTATGACACTGCCCACTAAAATGAACATTCAATAAAGAGTCAACAAGAAAAACACAACATTGTTTCTTCCACAATGAAGGGAAGTCCCTGACTGCCCTGTAACCATCAATGTATGCCAACCATGAGGCCTAGCAGTACATTTGGAGCTCTGACTAAGCTGGTCTCAGCAACTAATGATGATGCAGACATGAATACAATGAAATCAATGTAATATGCAATATTTACAATTCATATTTAATTTTGAAAAACACTCGTGCCCTTTTGTGCTCTCAAGTCTAATGGGCAGAAAAGTTTTGGCTGTGATGAAGAGACTTCCTGTTTGTCCAGGAGACTTTTTTATAGCCCATCTGTAGCTTCAGCATTCTCAGCTGACGGTGGGTTTTACCATTTTCTCTGTCGTGGAATTGCATGCGTCTGCTGTACACACTGTCGGCACTTTAAATTTTAATTGTAATCACAGGGAAACAGGAAAGATCAAGAGATCAGAGGTGGCATACACTTGCAGTTATGCCATTAGGAATGGCGTGCTGTTGACTAGATCAGAGGCTAGGAATCCTGCAGCGAGTAACTCACCTCCTGACTCCCCAAAGTCTGTCCACCATCTACAAGGCACAAGTCAGGAGTGTGATGGAATACTCTCACTCACCTGGATGAGTGCAGCTCCAACAACACTCAAGAAACTTGATACAGTCAAGGACAAAGCAACCCAGTTGATTGGCACCATATCCACAAACATTCACTCCCTCTACCACTGACGCACAGTAGTAGCAGTGTGTACCATCTACAAGATGCACTGCAGGAATTCATCAGGCACCTTAGACAGCACCTTCCAAACCCACAACCACCACCATCTGGAAAAACAAGTGCAGCAGATACATGGGAACACCACCACCTGGAAGTTCCTCTCCAAGTCACCCAACATCCTGACTTGGGAATATATCGCCGTTCCTTCACTGTCATTGGGTCAAAGCCCCTGGAACTCTCTTCCTAACAGCACTGTGGGTGTACTTACACCATGGGGATTGCAGCGGTTCAAGGAGGCAGCTTACCACCACCTTCTCAAGTACAACTAAAGATGGGCAATAAATGCTGGACTAGCCAGTAATGCCTGCATTCTACGAATGAATAAAGAAAAAAAAAGGAAAAATCGCCCACCCCCCATTATGTCAATATTATGCCAATATTTTTGAAAAAAAGCACTTTCCACTGAACAAAATGGTGAGCATGTGATTTGACTTTATCGATGACATCCAGTAAGAAGTTCTTTGTTTGAAGAAACACAATGGCCCTGATATTTATGGGGAGGGGTGGGGGAGGGTGTGGGTGAGGAAAGTTAACACGTGGCTAAAAAATTGGTGTGGGAAAGTGGGTTTTATTTTCATTGGACATTGGCACCAAGATGGGGCAGGAAGTAGCGGTACCACATGGATGGATTTCACTTAGAATCATAGAACTAAAGGCCAGGATTTTCCCCTTGGCAATTTGGGGGCAGGGCCCGTTTGCCAAGGTGAAAATGACGCGGAATGACGTCGGGAGGAATCCTCAATGTCATCCCAGGCCATTTAAATCTTAAGGAAGGCGGGCGGACAGCGAAATCAGCTGTCCGCCGGCCGACCTGTCAATGGCTATTTAAGGCCATTGACAGGCTCACTAAGATAGTTAAACGCACTGCCTGTCCAACCTTAAGGCTGGCAGGCAGTCCAGGAGCCCCAGGCCTGTAGAGTATAAATGAAACTTCATCCACTGGAGGGCTGAAGTTTCATTACCGTTTTGTTTATCAACATGTTCCATCTCGTGTGACATTGTCACATGAGGGGAACATGTTAATAATTTTAAAATGTCTCTATTTTTTGACTTTACTTAGCTTTCACTAAACTTTCTGAGACAGGATTTTGCCTCAGGGAGCAGTGCGCTTTCGCATGCATGCGTGAAAGAGTGCACTTTGACAGTTGGGGATTCCCTCCTCCCTGGAACAGGAAGTGCATAGCGCTTCCCATCGGGCAGGCCACTGGGCAGGCCTTAATAGGCCCACCCGCTCAAAATGGTGGCGGACCCCATATCGGCGGCGGGGTTCGGCTGCCCGCCCACTGCTCAGCCAGTGGGGCCCACCTGCCAGCCAAGGGCTAAGTTCTGTCCATAGAATGGTTGCAGCAAAGAAGGAGGCCATTCAGCCCATCAATCAAAGTCTAGGTCATTAGCATAGATCAAGAAAAACAATGGTCCTAATACCAACACCCGGGGATACCCATTATATACCTTCCCCCAATCCGCAAAACAATCGTTCACCACTACTCTCTGTTTTGTGTCACTGAAACAAATTTATATCCATGCTGCCACTGTTCCTTTTATTCCACGTGCTTTAATTTTGCTGACAAGCTTGTCACGTGGCACATAGGAACATAGAAAATAGGAACAGGAGTAGGCCATTCGGTCCTTTGAACATGCTCCGCCATTCAATTAGATCATGGCGGACTTTATAAAATGCTTTTTGGAAGTCCATGGGCAGAATTTCGCCCTTGTTGGGTGGGCTTGGTGGGAGTGGGCTTCCCGACCGCCACCCACGATCGAGGCTGGAAGGTGGTTTCAGGCTTGCGGGCCAATTAAGGTCTGCCCAGCATGAAAAGTGAATGGCAGAGCTCAGCGCTGCCTGTGTGGGTGGAGCGAGGAGGGCGAGAGGGGCGGTCGCGAATTTAGTGCATACATGCAAGCGAGCACTTGATAATCTCCTTGGGGCACAGAGCCGCCTCAGGGAGATGAAGAGTTAAAAAAAAAATAAAGAAATTAAAAATGTTATAAAACATGTCCCCTCATGTAACTCTGTCACATGAGCAGGGACATGTTATTAATTAAATTTTAATTTTTTAATTTTATTTTTATTTGCTTTAGGAAACCTCATCCTGCCCATGGATGAGATTTCCTAAAAAGTGCAAAGGTCGCTTGGCCTTTTCACCTGCCCACCAACCATAAGGTTGGACGGGCAGAGAAAAATTAAAGTTAATAACCTTGTCGATGTTCTTAACAGGCCTTTTAATTGTCGGCAGATGCACTTCTGACTCTGGTGCGTTCCTGCTGACCAAAATATCGTGTGACTGCGATACGTGCATCCTTTGGATGTCAGTGTGTAATGCCGGTATGAATTCCAAGTGCTGTTGCATGTAATTCCCCATGAGCATTTGTGCAGCAGGGCCCAGTGACAAAGGCTGCCCCTGCAATGATTCAAATGCTACAGCTCTGGAGATGCCCCCGCGGGAAGCTCCACGATAAGGATGACCACCATTTGTACCTCAGCCACAAGCAGTCTGCCTTCACCTCCTGTGAGGCCACAAAGGGAGTACCAAATAAAAGTGGCTGAGTGCAGATGCCACTTTAGACAGAGCACTCAGTGGGTCACTGAGATGTCTTCTACCTGCAACTGCACTGTTTTCCTTTCTGAACATCATGGGGAGAATTTTTCCCATGTCGGGCGGGCCGGTTGGGAGTGGTAGCGGGCGCGGGCGTGGACCCAGTCGCCACCTGCGATCAGGTCCGCGCCGCCATTTTACACGGGCAGGCCAATTAAGGCCTGCACAGCGTACTTCACGACTCCCATGCATAGCAGGAGTGAGGAGGCAGCAGCGGGCGCACTCAGCCCGTTGGGTCCAATGGCGACCCGGCGGTCTGTATAAAGGAAGGTCTGGCAGCCTTGGAAAGGCTGCTCACAAGGGCTGGGAGAAGGGCTCTGCAGAGAGGCAATGTTGGTGACGCAAGTCCAGAGGGTAGGCCATCGGGGTAGGCCAGGCCGGAGGGTAGGCCATCGGGGCAGGCCAGGCCGGAGGAAAGGCTAGTGGGGCAGGCCAGGCCGGAAGGTAGGCCAGCCAGACAGTGCGCCCTTTGTTTTTCAGATGAGCGCCTAGCTGCCCTCCTGGAGGAGGTGGCATTGTGGCGGGAGGTCCTTCTTCCGAGGGACGGGAGGCCACAAAAGGTTCAATGATCTCCTGCATTCGGAAAAGGTGAGTACCACGTTGCCTCAAGTCACCTAATGCAGCCGTCACCCTTTACCCCCACCACCATCCTGCAAGCCTCCCCAGCAACTCTGAGTGCAGTAACAGCATTGAATCCCTCACGGCATGTATCCCTCACTGAGAGTGACAGCAGAGATTGCTCATGCCCAGTTCACCCTGAAAGGGTTGAGCTAGGATGTGTTCTGCATCCACAGCATGTGTGACACTGACGTCCAGAGTATAGAATGGGGGTGAAAGTCTAGGGTCTGCACCTAGGCAGAGTGCTGGAACTGGGAAGCATGTCAAAGTCAGGGTGCTAACATGCTGGGAGGGGAACTTCCAGTTGGCGGGGCACCAATCCATCTGCTGGTCTTTGCGCTCCACGTGCTTGTGCCTCCTTGCTTAGCAAAGTGACACCTTGTGGTGTCATATGTGAAGGAGGCAGCATTTGGGAAATTGTGGGGCGGGGTGGGGGGTGGGGGGGGGGTGGTGGTGTAGTCAGCCCTGCCTTGTTTGGGTGAGTGTGCGGCAGCTGCAGGGTAACAAAGAACTGGAGCCCTGCAATGTCCCACTCTGGCTGGGTTGGCAGGGATGCGATGGGAATTCAGGTGCAGGCTGGACTAATCAATGCTCCTCTCTCCTTTTTAGGAAAAGGCTGCACACAATGCCTCTGAATGAATGCGGACTGGCAGAGGGCAGGCCCAGTTGGCCAATCTTACAGATTTCGAGCAGTTGGCGATGGATCTGGAGAGGTGCCATGCCCCCAGGTCCACCAGTGGCGGTGAGGCTGGGGTGCCAGGGGGAGGTATGTTTGGTGAGCTCTCATGTCACCATGTGTGTCCCAGCAGCCATGGTGCTGCTGAATGCTTAGTGATTGAAGTTAGCAACATGGGTTGACCATTGATTATGGAAGGATGAGCGCATAATGATCCAGGGGAGCAGCATGCAAGTTAACATTGTCTGCACTATAACTAATCAAATGTCCTTTTTCTTCCTTTCAGCATCACCGGAGCTGGGCCGGGAGGGGGAGGCAGAGGGGCCTCCTCTCACCCCTGAAGCCCCCGAGCAAATGCACTCTCCAGCATCACACCATCTCTGCCAGGCAGGGACCAGCGCAGATACTAGTACCTCGGTAGGAATTAGATCTTTGGCTAGTGTCCCAGGGCACAGTGGTGTGAGCACTTCACAATCGCTTGAGGTGCGGGCAAAGACAGAGAGTGCCGAGGGCGCCGGCAGTCTGAGGACTGCTGGGGACCAGGTACTTGCTCGGTGGCTGATGATGTGCCTCTGGAGTTGTCCATGAGGCAGCGAATGCTGGAAGTGCAGCAGGGTATGCGGGACGATCTGGCGGAGATTCATGAAGCTACGCGTGCTGGAGGAGTCCACGCAGAGAATCGCTGATGCAGTGAGCCTCATGGCTGAGCGTCATGCTCTTCCATGGAGAGAGTGGCGACTCTCATAGAGAGGCACTTCCAGGAGAACAATCAGGTCCTCCTGGGGTTGCGCTCAGATCTGCAAGCCCTCACAGCTGGTCAGTGCCAATGTGGAAGATGGTCTGAACACCAAGCTCAGTTCCCGTCCATCTACGGTGAGCAGGGAGGTCCGAAGCAGCCTCATGTTGGTGCAGCAGCTGCCTGTCATCTCTGTGGGCTCCTCTCATGGTGCTCCAGATGAGGGTAGCAGCTCCTCCGCTCCTCTGCCAGCGACTGTGGCATCCGATGAGGCTGTGGTGATGGGGAGAAGCCAGCCATGGAACTGGCAGCTCCCTCCCAGGTGGGGCCAGCACAGGCTCCACGGTCCAGAGGTCATCGAGGCCAACAGGAAGCGCAGTGAGCAGGCTGTCTCAGATGCCAGTGCCAGCAAGGGGACAGCATCTAGATGTAGCACCCGCAAACATAAATTTAAGTCACCTTAGGCACACCGCGGGTTTCTCACTGGTGCTTTTATGTTGGCTCACAGTACTTAGTCGAAGACTCAGTGTGATGTCCAACATTGTTTTTGTTTTGCTTTATGAATTTACTTTTGTTTTCTCAATAAATTTTGACATGTTGCCATGCCTCAGGATGATTCCTTATTTCTGCATGTGTATGGGAAGCCATGATGTTCTGAGTGAGTTGTTCGACATTGGGCTTTATTGAGAAGGGTCTTGTTTAATGTTAGTATCCAGGCAGATTCAGCACTCAGGTATCGAGTGTGGAGCCTGCAGCCCTGGCGTGTGTTGAAGGTCCATCTTCAAGTGGTGCGCTAGATGAAAGTTCTTTGGATTAAAACCTCCTGGATGACCCTGCCTCCCTGGAGTATACTTGGGTCTGCATCTAACCCCTTAGTGTTCCCCTGTGCATGCTTATCCTCGGACTCACTGCTGGGAGCCTCATCGTGTGCAGCCGGAGCAGCTGCGTCCAAGTCTTCCACATCCACTGCATCCCCCCTTTCCCGCACCAGATTGTGGAGAGCGCAGCATGCAACCATTATCAGTGACACACGATCTGGGGGGTTATTGGAGTGCACCCCCTGAGCGGCCCAGGCATTGGAAGCAGATCTTGAGAAGACCAATGGTTCTCTCCACCACAGCCCTTGTGGAGGTGTGGCTCCTATTGTACTGCTGCTCAGCTTCTGTTCTTGGATAGCGGAGAGGCATCATGAGCAACCTTCTGTGGGGATAGCCCTTGTCACCCAGCAGCCATCCATCCAGCCGAGCTGGAGCACTGAAGAGCCCCGGCACCTGGGAGTGTCTGAGCAGGTAGGCGTCATGGGAGCTGCCTGGGTACCTTGCACAGACTTGTAGAATCAGCATCCTGTGATCACACACTATCTGCATGTTCATGGAGTGGAAGCCCTTCCTGTTGACAAAGGCATCAGGCTCACTTGCTGGTGCCTTGATGGCCACATGTGTACAGTCTATTGCACCCTGGACACGGGGGAAGCCAGCAATGGCTGCGAAGCCTCTGGCTTGTTGTGTCTGGCTGGCCTGGTCCCCGCGGTAGTGGATGAAAGTCAATGCACGCCTGAACAGAGCATCTGTCACCTGATTGACACAAGTGTGGACAGCTGATTGGGAGACACTGCAAAGATCACCCACTAAGCCCTGGAAAGAGCTGGAGACATAGAAGTTGAGGGCAGCTGTGACCTTTAGAGCCACTGGCATGGGGTGCCCACCCACATAGTTTGCGGAGATCTCAGGGTCTATCATTTGATAGATGGAGGTGACTGTCTCCCTTGAGATACGGAGCCTCCTTTGGCACTGCACCTCAGACATATTGAGGTAGCTTCTTCGCCGCCTGTACATCCTGGCAGCAGGAAATTGGCATCTTCTGCAGCCCCTCCGCCTTTGATTTCCTGTTGGCCCTGCCCCCCTTGTGCCTGCGCCTCTCTTCCCAAAGGTGGCTCCCTTGGAGGCTGAATGTGGACTCCTGGCCTCCTCCTCCCTCTAGCCCTCCCTTCCTCCTCAGAGGAGATGCCTCCAGTGGACTGTACAACCCCTATTCCCAGGCTAAGGGAAGGCTTCCTGAAAGCTGCAGGCCCCAGAAATAATTTCTACGATAGAGTCCTGACCAAGGCTTTTACTCCTGTCCTAGCAGCTGGTATGAGTTTTGAAGTCTTCCTGCTCAGTCAGGCAAGAAAAAGTTACTTTCACCCTTAAATCCTTCAAACATCACATTCGCGACTCTACTCACCCGTCTTATCCCATCCTTGGGTAAGGTTTATACAAATGTCTCCTACCCGCCTGCCTGTTGCGAAAAATCGAGATCAATTGCTGCCTCAAGCGCTTTAAATGGCCTGTTAATTGATGGCAGGGGCTCATCCAAACTTATAGCACCCCCGCCTTCCCAATTATCGCGATGGCATGTAGTGACATCGAGATGCTCGCCTGATGTCACCGTGTGTCATTTTATGTGCGGACATGCAGGCCCCGTGAAAATTCTGGCCCAGGTGAATAATGGTATTTGAAGCCAGACATATGAGACTCCTTTTACTAATGATGGGACAAGAAAAAAGAAATGAAGCGTTGGTGGAGAGCAAGGGCACGTCAACGGAGACGGTGAAACCTCCAGACAGATGTTTAACCTCATTGGCGATAAGATTTTACATGTTTCAGGCTGCGCCTTCAATGGAAGGGTTAGCACAGGCGGGTCAGAGTGAGTTCCATACCATGCTGCTCCTCCTTGTTAGAGGGGTCCACTTGAAATCAAGGATGCTTGGATCAGATGATCTCTAACACTGGCGGCATCCTGATGAGACCCTCGAGACCCACGCCAGGCCTCCTTGTGCAGCTGGGGAACCTCGGTTTTCTGAATTTTCCCCCTCTGCCTCCACTTCTTCCTCCTTATCCACATCCTGCTCCATTGGGCTGTCTCCTTTCAGGGCCTCACCCTCTCCAAGTTTCACACCTCTTTGGAGGCCATGTTATGGATTGCGCAGCAGATCACCACAATAAGCGAGACCCTTTCAGGAGTACATTACAGGGCCCCACTTGACCGATCCAAGCACTAGAATATCAGGCATCCAATGGCCTACTCAATAGTTGTCCTAGTGAGTGAATGATTTGGTTGTATTGCCTCTGTGCCTTTGTCTCGAACTCTTGGTAGAGGGATGAGTAGCTGCCTCTTCAAGGGGTATCTCTTGTCCCCTAAAATCCAACCATGTAGTTTGGTGCACTGGAGTGAAGAATTGCAACAGCCTGGATTGGTGGGTGATGAAGGAGTCATGGCAACTGTCAGGAAAGCAAGCGCACACATGGAGGAAATTCTTTGTGTGGTTGCAGACCAGTTAACATTGAAGGAGTGGAAGCTCTTCCTGAAGGTAAATCTCATTGTCGGTCGGTACCTGAATGGTTACCCGGGGAATCCATTGATGGAAGTAAAGCCGACCATCCTCTGTGCCTGCGATGCCTCATCTACCTGGAATTGAATGTACTGTACATCCCTGGCAAGTAGGGCAAGGGTGACATGCAAAGCACAGTGGTTGTTGCACGATACCACCAATGCCTACAGTTGATCCTTAGAAGAGCCAAAAGTGAAGAAGTTCAAGGCCAAAGTGACTTTGACAGTTAGCGGAAGGGCATGGTGACCATTGCTGAGGGGTGTGAGGTCTTCAGCAATGAGGGCACAGATGTCTGTAATCAGCTGCCTGGAGAGTCACAGTCTCCTGCAGCACTGGGTCTCGGTCATGTCCAAGTAGCTCCCTGAACGCTTATTGTCCACTATTCCCCACAATCTGCGCTGGTGTGATGTCACCTTTTTCTGCAATGGCTGAGCCCCCCTGAGCCTTGTTCAACCTTCTATGGTACCCAGCTACTTTCCTGGGGCGGTGGTGACTGGCTTCCTACCATGTGTCGCCTCCACTAAACTGGTCTGCCCCAGGCAGTATGTGGAGGCTGTGTGCATTGTGAAAAGCAGAACATGCCCCTTAATGAGCTCTTAATGAGCTCTATAACAATGTTAATTGACTTTCTGAATGGGCCAGGCAGGATTGCGAGGCAGCACCACTACCCTCCTCTCCCTACCCCCACACACTACTCACCCTAGTGAAAGTTGCCAGTGCCAGGAATGGTGTCAGGAAACTGGCACATCAGCCAGCTCCAGTATTGTTGTTCCTCCCTGCCCCTCCATTAGCCTCTTAATAGGACCTGAAAATGTAGAACAAAAACAGAATTACCTGGAAAAACTCAGCAGGTCTGGCAGCATCGGCGGAGAAGAAAAGAGTTGACGTTTCGAGTCCTCATGACCCTTCGACAGAACTTGCGTTCGAGTCCAAGAAAGAGTTGAAATATAAGCTGGTTTAAGGTGTGTGTGTGGGGGGGCGGAGAGATAGAGAGACAAAGAGGTGGAGGGGGGGAGGTGTGGTTGTAGGGACAAACAAGCAGTGATAGAAGCAGATCATCAAAAGATGTCAACGACAATAGTACAATAGAACACATAGGTGTTAAAATTAAAGTTGGTGATATTATCTAAACGAATGTGCTAATTAAGAATGGATGGTAGGGCACTCAAGGTATAGCTCTAGTGGGGTTTTTTTTATTGTATAATGGAAATAGGTGGGAAAAGGAAAATCTTTATAATTTATTGGAAAATAAAGGGAAGGGGGAAACAGAAAGGGGGTGGGGATGGGGGAGGGAGCTTACGACCTAAAGTTGTTGAATTCAATATTCAGTCCGGAAGGCTGTAAAGTCCCTAGTCGGAAGATGAGGTGCTGTTCCTCCAGTTTGCGTTGGGCTTCACTGGAACAATGCAGCAAGCCAAGGACAGACATGTGGACAAGAGAGCAGGGTGGAGTGTTGAAATGGCAAGCGACAGGGAGGTTTGGGTCATTCTTGCGGACAGACCGCAGGTGTTCTGCAAAGCGGTAACCCAGTTTACGTTTGGTCTCTCCAATGTAGAGGAGACCACAATGGGAGCAACGAATGCAGTAGACTAAGTTGGGGGAAATGCAAGTGAAATGCTGCTTCACTTGAAAGGAGTGTTTGGGTCCTTGGACAGTGAGGAGAGAGGAAGTGAAGGGGCAGGTGTTGCATCTTTTGCGTGGGCATGGGGTGGTGCCATAGGAGGGGGTTGAGGAGTAGGGGGTGATGGAGGAGTTGGCCAGGGTGTCCCGGAGGGAGCGATCCCTACGGAATGCCGATAAGGTGGGTGAAGGGAAGATGTGTTTGGTGGTGGCATCATGCTGGAGTTGGCGGAAATGGCAGAGGATGATCCTTTGAATGCGGAGGCTGGTGGGGTGATAAGTGAGGACAAGGGGGACCCTATCATGTTTCTGGAGAAGGCGTGAGGGCGGATGCGCGGGAGATGGGCCGGACACGGTTGAGGGCCCTGTCAACGACCGTGGGTGGAAAACCTCGGTTAAGGAAGAAGGAGGACATGTCAGAGGAACTGTTTTTGAATGTAGCATCATCGGAACAGATGCGACGGAGGCGAAGGAACTGAGAGAATGGGATGGAGTCCTTACAGGAAGCGGGGTGTGAGGAGCTGTAGTCGAGATAGCTGCGGGAGTCGGTGGGACGTCGGTGGGTTCGTTTAGATAATATCACCAACTTTAATTTTAACACCTATGTGTTCTATTGTACTATTGTCGTTGACATCTTTTGATGATCTGCTTCTATCACTGCTTGTTTGTCCCTACAACCACACCCCGCCCCCCCACCTCTCTGTCTCTCTCTCTCTCCGCCCCCCACACACACACCTTAAACCAGCTTATATTTCAACTCTTTCTTGGACTCGAACGCAAGTTCTGTCGAAGGGTCATGAGGACTCGAAACGTCAACTCTTTTCTTCTCCGCCGATGCTGCCAGACCTGCTGAGTTTTTCCAGGTAATTCTGTTTTTGTTTTGGATTTCCAGCATCCGCAGTTTTTTTTTTTGTTTTTATCCCTGAAAATGTAGCCCAGTTTCAGTGGGATGAAACCGAATTAACACTAACAGAATTGTTGATCTTTACAAAAATGTAATTTTATTGGAGTTTTCAGAGAACTTTACTCTGTGGCATATACAGCAGAATCTTCATGCTTCATCTCAACATGATTTCAGCTCCAATGTTGTTCCACTGAATCAGTTAAATTAAAGACTTACATTTATTCAGCACTTTATCACAATGCTCAGAAATGTCTAAAAGCATTTCCAGTGTAGTTAATTATTTTGAAATGCATAACTATTTTTGGTGCCATTTTCCTCATAACAAAACCTCACAAATGCCAAAGAAATTAATGACAATTTTTGGTGGTTGAGGAAGAAATTTTGGAAAATATCGTGGAAGAATTCCCTACTCTTCTTTGAATACAGAGATCAGATCTTAACATAGGTGAACTTCCTGAATGGGCAGGCTGGGCTTTGGCTTATTGCCTCTGGCATCATGGAGTATGTTCTGTGCCTCTACAGAATTTCACCCTGAATGCCTTTACATGCTGAGCAACAGTTAATCCAATATTACTTTGAATAAAGAAGTCAAATAATCATTTATGTAACCAAAAAGGAGCATTAATCAGGGAGAATTTGAAATAAATTGGCCTACAAATAAACCGATTTTAACAATACTGCAGCACACGTTTCACAAAGTAGGAAATGAAAGCCAAAGGTTCGGCAAATGCACAGTTGGTCAGTCAGCTTCTAAAAGAGAAAGATAGGTTAATGCTTCAGATGCAACCCTTGATCAGAAAGTATATGTTTTGATGAAAATTCAGTGATATTTTGAATTAAAAACATGACATTGAACTACAAATTGAAGCATGCTGCCTTAAGATTCAACTTGCTCTTTACATTGTGGAGCCAGGACAAAGGGCTTGGGATCAATCAATACTACTGTAAATGCTTTGAAGAGAGAAGATGCTTTTAAGCTTGCATGTATGGTTTCAATATAAATTTGTAATATAAAACAGATATTCTCAGTTGAATAATTCCAGAGTTTCCTGGCTGTATTCCAAGAACTTCAAAGTATTGTTATCAGCAAATTATCACCACTATATTAGCAGAACAGGGCGATGTTCTGAGGAAATGTCAGTTTGAAATCTGAGTTTCCTCTCATTTTCGTGTGAAGAGGCCAAATTAACACTGGCTTAGTGCAGATGTGAGCATTTTTCCGCAGTCCAAATTAAATGATTTGGTTCTGCCATAATTCCTCATAGTTATGTCACATTATGTCAACGCTGTAGTTGATGCAGACAACACTATTGACTAAAATAAGATTGCTTTTCTCCAGTTTTTGTATCTTAATGGACAAATCATTTCATACTAGGGCTATAATCAATCTTTTGCATTTATAACCTTTATTCCACATAAGCATCCTGTTAAGTCTAATTTTTGGAACTGTGTACCTTCCCTTTCTGTGGGAGCCTTCTCTGTTAAATGGAAACTATCCTTTTTATTCACTATGCTTATGTAACCCTTAAATACGTTGGCAGTCACCATTTCAGCTTTTATCATTCTTAATCTGTTGAACTGGCCAATTTGCAGGAATTATTGGCACCTCTTTAATACTAGAGCTGGATCATTCTAAATGCCAGCAAACACTTATAAACTGCTCTGTTATTCCAAATACCAATCAGTGGTTTTCTAACTAGATTCATTTTTATTCAACAGCTTTTCTATAAATGCATGCTTATAGTGCAGGTAAAAAGCTTATACTGTGAACATACAAATTGAATGGATTGCTTAAGAGGAGAACCATTTTTATCACTTTACCACTCAGTGTGCTCCTACTTGTTTTATAAATCCTGGATTACTAATACTTAAAAGATTTCATGGTGACTAATATACCTCAGCTATTTGCTACTATTGTACTCCATGCAGTTCAGAAACAGAACAGATAATGTGGAGTTAACACAATGGAAACTCTTTTCCCCTACATTCACTGCTGGAAAAAAAGGTCTTTTTTTAATCACAGGAAGGTTTTCAAATGGAAATAAATTGTTCCAGTAAGCTGACAATAGATCAGCAACTGCATACAGCAAACACATTCCACCAACCAGATGTGAAGATTAAAGGTTAGTTTATGTAATAGATTTAGAGGTGGGAAAGCTGATTCAGTTTGGTATACACATAAAAGTAAAACATTTTTTGAAATGACCCTTATCGCAGCCTCATGTGACCTTTCGGTGACTGCACGTTAAGAAGGGCTTATATTTTGATTCATTTTGTTTTCCAGAACATAAAAGCTCCAAAGATAATGGAATTTTTAAGCAATAGGCCAATAAGCTCAAGGTTCAGAAATAACAAAGTTCTCTTACAGTGCATTTTATCAGCAAAAAAAGTTTGCATCCGCTGCATGTTTCATTGCCATTTTTAAGTCTGGTACATAAACTGTTGCAACATAAATCATAAGGTCCTCAAGGGCTGTTTTGGAGCCCCAAACTGAACAAAGCCACCTTCACCTCCATGTTGAAGCTGTATCAAATAGCTTCTCAGAACATTTGTTTTAAGTATGGCTGCTTACATATGGGACTCTCTATGAGTTATTGAATGGATTTATGCCAATGAAAGTGTTAAAATCTTATGACTTACATTTCTTAGGGCCTATCACTTACTCCTAGGTTAGTCTAGCTCTAACGATGACCCACATTTCCAAATGTTTAACATTTCAGACTTTGAATGCACATGACGGCATTCATCTAACAGTATGTTACTTAAATCCTGCGATGATTTACTACCTGTTAAGATCTCCGTGGAAACTGATAACTGAAAAAAAATGGAACTTCCACTTGATAGTTCAAAGAATGACACAAGATTTCACATTTTAAAACTTTTACTGTAACAAACAGACTTAAAGCACTTTTGACTAAACACCATTGTTGTAAGCAACTTATCCTTTAAACTAAAGAGCAAAGCTTTCCCCTTTTATTTTTAATACAACCATAAAACCCACTTCACACTGTCCCTTAAGTAGTCATGCGATTTTCCTGGACTCGGTCCAAGATGATTCTTAGCCAGTGAGGGTTTACTTTCATTGTTTTCCTTTCCCAGCCTTTTAACCCCAGAACTGTCTTACATGGTGAGGTTTTTCAGGTGATTCTCCCTCTAGCGCAAGCTAGGAAAATCTTCCAGCCTCATTTCAAGTCCTCATGAATTTGGTCTTCTCAATTTGAGCACGAACCCCTGCCCACATTCCTGTGTGATGAACCATAGAGACTTTCAGCGACTAGTATCTCCCCCTCCACCAGATCCTAGCAAACTGACTGTGTTTGTGAGTTTTCAGGGATATCTTAGAAACCCTTACCCCTTCAAAGCACATCTCTATGGCAATGTGAATCACATGGGCTGTATATCTAGCTAGAAATGCTGATTTGCTATTTTTTAAACTCCATTCTATCTTGGAAGTAAATGGATAGTTTAAAGCATAACTATTTATAACCTGGCATTGTCAACACCTTCCTGGGACTTTGGAGACTAGCAGTCTAACCATAGTAAACACAGATGCTGCTGTCATTGTTTCCAAGTGCAAACACCTTACACTATTTTTCCAGCAAAACAACCTGGGCCTCCATTTAATTTTTAACAGCCATGTCACCAGGCCTGTTGTCAGGTAGGCCTCAGAACAAGTCACATGTTCCACTACATTTCACCTTAAATTAAAGACATGGTTCCAAAACATAACAATCTTATAAACCTCAATTGTAACATACTACACTCCAGCAAATTAGTTAGATTAATTCATCTGAATACAAAATTAATAGGCAGATCAGTAGGTAATCAGCAATTTTGGCAAACCTAAAATTCTCATTGAAAGTTTGTTAATCAAGTCATTATTACCAAGCTTTTTCTGGTTTTACTGCTATTGAAGTATTAATATGTGAATGGCACTTGTAAGCTTTTAGAGTCTAACTATGGAGTTCTAAGTCTGACTTTTGTTTTCTGATAGATACTGAAACAGATCCCATGCTGTTTTGAATCAGCGTTGACCACTATGTTTATACCATGAAAATACTAAGAAAATTAAGAACTGCATTGTTTTTCTTAGAGTTTAGCAGGAGCAATTTATAAAAACATATTCTACTTGACTCTAGAATGAGTTGTTTGATTGACACCCATGGTATATAAAATTTCAGTCATGTGGAACTAGAATGAATGGTTTACTTCATATAAGGCGATCTGAAAAAAAGTTCAATTGAAGAAGGTTACCGGTATGTTCACATCTCAGTTTTGACAAGACACATATTTTCAGACTCTTTCCTGGCCTAGTGTCAACACGTGTATTTTGTTAGCCTAATACCATTGATTGAAGGTCAATGGGACCACCTATGGAATAGGTAGGACCAGGTTCTTGACACTTTGCTCCAGATCCTACATGCTTGAGATATGAACTTAGAAATTTATGTCAGTGGTATTATTGGACAGATGCTAACCATGTTCGTATGAGATTCCTCCACCATTTTACCAGAAGTGTAATCCTTATTGGGCCTAGGTTCTGATAGATATTCTTCAAGTACAAATAAACTTTATATTTCCAAATCATCCATACTTGCTCAGAGCAAAAATAGAACTGACCCTAGTATATATCACTTCCAACCCTTCTTCAAGCTGAGCAAGAAATATTTCTGATTGTTTCTTGTGCAATAACCAACTCTCGATCCACATTGTTACATTTACTCTGCTGCCACAAACTTGAGTTTTCTGGCAGCAATGTTGCAGGTGGGTGGGTGTTACACATCACAAACCTTCCTGCACTGCTCCACACCATTTTAATTGATCTGTATGTGGCTGTGTGTCAACCATCTGTTCCATACATGCAGGTCCTAACTAAAAGACTAAAGCTGTTTTCTGATGATGCCCTATACCCCTCCTCTGCATTTTAATTTGATTTTGCAGAGGCTCCACCTCCCCTTGGACCAACCAGCAAGACTCAGCTGGATTGGTGCCTGGGAGATCCTAAAGCTGTATGATTGGGACCCTCAGTTGATGCTCACTGGATTACATGGGGTGGGATTTTCCAGTCCCACCAGCAGAAGGAATTGTGGCGGGTGGGTCACTTAATTTGGCAGGAGACAAAAAAATCTGTTTCCCGATGACAGGATAAACTATTGAAATTTTGTTCTCCCAGCTTTCAAGGCTTGTTAAAGGCAGTTGAGCTTTCCGACGAACAATGTCGGGAGTCCCCTTTGCATGCAATAGCATCTCATATGAGCTCATTAAAAGGCTGTCTCACCAGAATTAAGTTTTCCCTCCACATTAAATTCATTACTAGAGAGAACTTAGAACATTCAGTTTTACGACTACATATAAGTGATGTGCACCTGGCAAATTTCACCTCTCCCACAATGTCCATAGATGTTGCTTTTTTCTTCTTGGGGGCCTCACACAACTCCACTTGGGTGCCGTTGGCAAACGCTGCATCAAGGCTGGACAAGGAGGCAGGCGAAGGCTGGAAGGAGGGGTAGGGTGGATGGATTATGCGAAGTCTGTACGGGGGAGGCAGGTTTATGGGTGAAGGGTGGGGAGAGTGTCTGGGAAGGGAGGTAGTGCCTTAGAGATTGGTGGTGTTGCTGGTGTTGACTGTAGGATCCTCACAGGGGGAGAACTCAGGGTACTGGTAATAGGAGGGAACAGTCAGTCAGAGGTGAGAGTGGGATGCAGTAGGGTGGTTGGTCCAGGGTGAGAGTCTGATAGATGAAGGTCGGATCGGGTGGATCACAGACAGGGACTGGGCAGGTGGCTCGGATAACAGGAGGGGGCAGGGTCAGGGTGGGCATGGGGGCGGTAACGGGCGTTAGCTCTGAGGGGAGGAAAGACACGTGGGGATGTTCAAGGGTGACAGAGGGGAGAGCAATGGTGATATTGATTGAGCCTATGGTGATGGGGGGGAAATTGGTGGGTGACAGGGAGAGGAGAGAAGGTGGTGGAGTGAGGTTGAAAGTGACGTGCACCATTTTTCCAGACTGGCCCTTACCATGCAGTTGGTCAGTCGATGAGATCCCTCGAGGTGGGAGGGGATCTTTTCGGGTGGATGGAGTTCAAGGTCAACAGAAGTGAATGACTAAAGAGACACCTTAATTATTATGAGACAACTGGATGTCAAAGATGCTCACTTGTGTTCTCCTCTCTATTGTGAAACCCGCATTCCAGCAGGTTTGCTCCTGACTCATGGGTCTCATAACATTGAGATCCCAGCAAGGTGTGGAGCTGCTGTTCATTTAGTGATATCTGGCTTTGGCTGCAGCCAGGGGCAGGGATGAAGGGAGGGAGGGGAGTGGATGCCTCCAAGGGGCACAGCTAGTGGAGGGCAGCTAACTTGTGATTCCAAACCTCCATCCTCCCAGGTGAATGATTATGGCTGACAATGAGATCATGCGGTGAGCCTTCCTATGCTTTTAAGGCAACGGTCTCTCTTTAGAATTTCGAGGGTAGGGTCTGCAAGAGGCTTCTTGCACATGCCTCTCATCAGCCTGGTCAAAAAGCAATGTCTCCATGCGCATTCATGTATAAACGGGAGGAACACCCATCTCTGGTCTTCCAGCATGTCCTTTACCGGAAAGGGGTACGGGTGTCTTGTCTAGATGGAAGTCAGGTGAGGGTCTTAGCACTTGCCAGCTGGCTTTGAGATGGAGGGAAACCTCTAAAGGACATGCTTACTTAATGTATTATTTCAATTCATTCACACACCCACTGAAGCGTCAACGATGCAGGCTGCAGGCAATCCTGCCTTGGTAATGGCTCTCAACCAGCTGAGGAGAAGGAAGGCCCATCACAAGTTGGCACAAAGTGAGAAGGAGCAAGAGCCTGAGCAGCAAGAGGGAGTGGGGCCTTTATAAGGTCAAGATGCTGGTGAACATGGAACATTGCAATCACGAGCATTGACCAGACCATGGGTGTGTTGCCAGTGGTGCTCTTATCTAGAGATGAGCAAAAGGCAATGCCGGAGGCACCCTCATATGTCCCGGGATGTGGTTGTTCACATTTTCCAGCTTCTCCAGTATGAGCTGTGGCCACAAGGACTCTGGAGGAGTAGTGCGGAGCTCCTGACCTGCAATGAGTGAATGCCTGTCCAGATGCCCTTTAAAAATGGTGCCAGGACCTTCGATCCCATGAGGTGAGTCCGGGGGTCGGGGGACGATTTTTTGCTCGCCCCGCCATGAAATTCAGCAAGTGCCTCACTGATGCATAACTAATGAGCTGAAAAGCAGAAGCTCGTGCCTGTTCACCCACTCCTCCATCCAGTGGGAATCACGCCGACTTTCCTGCCCACCACTGGACTTAGTCTCCAGGATGGAAAATTCCACCCAGAATATTTTACTTCTGGATTGCAAAGCATCCTTCCAGATATTCACATCTTCATTTTTGTTGCCATACAAAATGTTACTAAGGAGTATCTTATTCTGGGAGTCATTCTTACTTCTTTCTTTCTGAAAGAAGAAGGCTTAGAGGTGGAAGAAGAGCAGCCTCAGCAACCACCACCGTTGACTTAACACAACTACTGGGCATCTCAAAATATATCAGCTGACAGGGGATGGTGGTGGGGAGTATGTTGGGGATCTATCTGTAGAGACTACAGGCCTAATCGAGGGGCAGCGCAGAGTGGGCGTTGTGCTTTCAGGCTGTCGTAGACGTCTGTAACTTTCTGCAGCATGGACTGCTGTCTGCTGGGACAAGAAGCAGATTGCAGTGGTTCGAGAAGGTGGCTCACTATCATCTTCTCAAGGGCAAATAAGGATGGGCAATAAATGCTGGCATTCCCAACAATGCTCACATTCCCTGAAAGAATAAAAACATCAAAAATATATGAAAAGCCTTTATTGTTTTCTTTCATGTTTGCTGAATTTTAGCTTTTCCAGATCAATATCCTTAACTTTGACTCTTCATGATTCTTTTCTACTTTTGCTTTGAATTTATCCATGTCATGACCTCGTTTGTCTCCCACTCTTATACCAATTATTTGCACTACTTCATTTATCAGAAGTAAACAATCATTGCTTCCTTGTTACAGCTTAAATATTCTGATCTAGAAAGCTGCCATGGATACTTTCTAAAAGCCATTTCCAATTCTAACCACAATTCTTACTTTTATTTGAGTATAACATACGATTGCTTAATGCATTTGTTTTGTTGTTCTGACTAATACCTCTGGACTGTCTGCAGATCTCTACCTCTAACTTACCTCCACTTTTTAGTCTGAAATGCACATTGAGAATTTTACTATTTCCCAAGCTGTTTCTTACCTCTCTCCATGTGACACCTGTCTTAATGTAACTCGCCAAGAGACCCTAACATTTCAATGCTGTTCCAGAATCCTTCACTGATATTGCCTTCCTAGCAACTATTTTCTGTTCCTTTCTCTTCTAATTTCAACTGGAACTAAAAGGGAGGAGGAGGCTGTTACGGGGCAGTGGTGGGAGTGGGGAGGTAGTGGGGTGCCCTCACACACTTCTACCTCCCTCAGAAGCGCCCATCCTGCTTGGTGGGGCTGTCATCTGATCAGCGCTGCGGGCCCTCTCATTGGACCTCCCACATCACAATCCCACCCGCTAGCCATAATTGGAAGCGGAATGTGGAAGTGCACAATTAGGAGGTCCCCTCATGTAAAATTGCTGTGATGGGCATGCTGAGGCCATGAATGATCCAGAAATGGTCCTGACACCCATGGGAAAATTCAGCCCCTGTATGCGCAGGTAAATAAGGTTTCTGCTGGCAACATTACCGGATGAAAGAGGAGCAGCTCCACGAAAATTCTGGGTAACATACACACTATTGCTGAATTTTACCAGCCCTCTGGAGATGGACTTGGAGGGAAGAGGACTTGCAACATGGTAGTGAAAGGCTTTGGGAGGGAAGCCTGAAGTCTTCCTGAATATCCCCAGAAGTGGGAGCAGCAGCCAATTAACAGCCACTTTACACACCAGCCAGCTTTTGCTGGCATTGGAACCGTCCCCCCACCTTTTGGGCAGACCACCAGGTATATCAAGGTGGTCTCCCAGCGGCTTTCCAGTGGGAGGTCCCCCCTCACAATGGCAATGGCTACCATCGTGTCTCCAATGCCATTGCTAGAGGGTTCATCCCTCCAGTTCCCAGGGCCTACCTGTCTCCGGCACATAAAAAAAAAATCCTTACCAGCCCTTTGAAAGCACCTTAATATGGAGCTACCCTCTCCTTCTCCCTGCAGCCCCAGCAGTGGCAACCTCTATTGGTAGTGCTGCCAAGGCTGCTGAGCTGCCCGCTTTCTCATTTGGCTTGCAGATCTGAGAGGCAGGTCACCATCCTTAATTAGATGGCAGCCCTGGCTGTGACCTCTTAATTGACTGCTGCCAGTAAAATCATCTCCATTCTCCTGCTGTCCACTTGTGCGGGCTTATGGTCCCAGCAGCATGGTTCATTGATTCCCTTAAAATTCTGACCACTAATTCAGAAGTCTTACCCCGCTTAGTAATCTTGAGCATTTACCTTTGTGCGAAGGCGCAACTTTAGTTTTCACAGGCACGCTGACGGCACCCATCTCAATCTCACCACCACCTCTCTCTCGACTCCTTCACTGGACCTAACTTATCAGATTGCTTATCTAATGTCAGGTACTGGATGAGCAGAAATTCTCTTAAATTAAACATTGGGAAGACTGAAGCTGTTGCTTTCAGTCCCTGTTCCAAACTCTGTTCCCTAGCTATTGACTCCATCCCTATCCCTGGCAACAATCAAGATTAAGCCAATCTATTTTCAACCTTGCTATCACATTTTATCTGGAGATGAACCTCCGACCTCATATTCGTGCCATCACAAAGACTGTTTATTTCCACCTTTGTAGCATCGCTTGACTTCCTCTCTGTGTTGGCTCATCTCATGCATTTGTTACCTCTAGATTCAACTATTCCAACACGCTCCTGGCTGGCCTTCCATATTCTACCCATTGTAAATTTGAGGTAATCCAAAACTCTGCTGCCTGTGCCTAAAGTCACAGCATGTACCATTTCCTTATCACCACTGTGCTCGCTGACCTACATTGGCTCAGAGTCAAGCAATGTCTTGATATTAAAATTCATATCTCTGTTTTCAAATAGCTCATGTCCTCTCCCCACCCCATCTCTGTAATCCCCTCCAGCCCCACAACTGTCTGAGATACCTGCGCTCCTCTAATTCTGGCCTCTTGTTTTATCCCCAGTTTTAATTGCTCCACCATTAGTGGCTGTGCCTTCAGTTACCTAGGCCTCAAGCTGTGGAATATCCTCCCTACACCTCTTCACCTTTCTACTTTGCTTTCCTCCTTTAAGACACTCCTTAAAGCCCTCCGCTTTGACCAAGATTTTGGTCCTCTGACCTAAGATCTCCTTGTATGGCTTGCTGTCATATTTTGTTTTATAATGCTCCTGTGAAACACCTTGGGAAGTTTCATTACATTGAAGGTGCTGTACAAATATAAGTTGTTGTTGTGGTATACATATGCTTGAAGTTGACCCATCACAATTTTGACTACATTAAAAGATATAGATCAGACCTGGGTCCCTTCCTCTATATTATCTAGATATGTATGCAATCTATTCTTTCAATTTTAAATTTTTACTCTGCACATATCTTGTGTCATCTGCAAACCTGCAAATAGTACATCTAGATTATTGATAAAGACGGTGAAGAGTTGAGTCCCCAACATCAACCTCTGTAGGGCTCCATTAGTGACCCGCAGATCTTTTACAATTGGTAGCTACTTACTGTCCATGGGAATGCAGTCAATTTTTTATTTAATCTAAAAATCTGCTTTTCAATTACTCAAGGCTCAACCTTACCTAGTTGCCTTCCATGTGGCATTTTCTCAAAGGCACTTTGGGAAGTTAACATACAAAATGCCACATGGACTTCAAACTTGCATCAACTTTATAACCTTTTCAAAAAATGTAAAAAGGCCTAACGAGGCAGGGCCTTCTTTTCCAGAGCTTTGCTGAGATTCATTAACATCTCCTTCCCTTTCAAGGCGGTCATGTAGTCTGGCCCTAATGATCCCTTCTAGTAACTGGCCTCTAACCAAAATCAAATTAATCAGCTTTTAGACTCCCAGCTCTGACTTATTGCCCTTCTCAAATATTAGTATCATATGGCCCAGTTCATGGGAACAATCCCAGACCCCAGTGAATTATTAAATACTCCTTGGCAAGTGAGGTGTACAGCATGATTTCAATATCTTTGAGCACTCTAGAATGGATACTGTCAAGGCTGGCTGTCTGCTCTGTTGTGGCATCACTAATTCCAGCCAGGATTATATCTTTGCTACATTGAGATTTTAGTTACAACAGCTGCTCAATGTTGTAATATTGGTAGTAGCATGATCTTCCAGGTGTGAAGTTAATTTACAATTTTACAAAGAAGTGAGCAGTAGGTATGGTTCCCTTTGAGTGAATCTATGGTGCCGCTCTGCCTTCATGTAATCACTACTAATGGTGTCCCTATTAAGAATTCTCTCCCCTTCTAGACCTGTTTCAAAACAGTACAAGTGGATTTGCTGGTTAATGAGCCATGTTGTTGCTATTGAAAATTTCAATACAAAGAGAATGATTAAAACAATAATGTCCTTTTTTTCTCTCCGAATACAGCCTTAATGACCATTTCCAGCAATTTAGCAAATACTTTGAAAGCAATAGAATGTGACAAAATGTACTTGGGAATTTTAATTACTGCCCTGTTCAAATCACCTTTTAGTGTGTTTTCATGCTGCCAGCTGCTAGAACAATACAAATGTGGGGGATAAATATCAATGGTTCATTCTCTACTTTCTTTCTCCTGATGAGACCTTTAGGACTCACATGATAGGTTACTGGGGTAGGCAGGATGTAGATTTCAGGTTACTATCAAATCAGCCATGATCTTATTAAATGGCGGAGCAGGCTCGAGGGGCTGAATGGCCTACTCCTGCTCCTTGTTCATATGTTCGTATGTGACTGCAAAGATGGAAATAATGGGAGTTTCATAGCCCTGTGAGAACATAATGATTTACTATCATCAGTTAGATTATAGCGTGCGGGAAAAGGATGTTTTACCCACCAGCCGCAATGGCGGGTTTTCGCACTGTATCATCCCATTCTCGGCGCGCCCCACCTCATTAATAATGCCTTCACAGGAAACACGCTGGATCGCTGGCAGGCTTGGACTTGCGTGCTATGCCATGACCTCAGTGCATGCTCGCTCCAGGCGCTATATTTAAAGCACACCAGAGCGCAGGCCTACTTCATGTCTACAGACCAGGACTGCTCCAGGCGACAGGTGACTCAGAAAGCAAAGAAGATGGCAGCCCCCAAATTTAGTGATGCCTCTCTGGGGCGCCTGACGCAGTGGAAGGCTGGTGTGATGTTCTCTACCCCCGCTCTGGCTGCAGGAGGTCCACCAGAGTTTCCAATCCGGCCTGGGAGGTGGTGGCAGTGGCGGTCAGTGCCACTGGGGCACAGAGGAGATCAGCCATCCAGTGCAGGAAGAGGATGAATGCTCTCATCCGTTCCCCCAGGGTAAGTCAACCTCCTCATCACACTCAACTCACATACTCACAAACCCATCACACATCCACAAGAATCTCAAACCTCAAGGGAAAACACCACTAACTTTCACACACACCCTCACATCTCCATCAGACTCATAGGACAAAACCTTTACTTCAGCAGGCGGGCACGCACCCAACCCGCTCGAATGTAAAACGATGAGCGTTGACATTGGGCAAGCTCGTGATGTCAACACACAGTCTCATGATATTTCAATTGGTGAGCGTGTGCTGGAGTCAGCAGCACGCCTGCCAACAATCGAAAGGCCTATTAAGGACACTAATAAGGTTATTAAAATAAATTTTTTACAGCTCGTCCAACCTAATGGTTGGCAGGCAGGCGAAAAGGCCAAGCGGCCTTTGCACTTTTTAGGAAACCTCAACCATGGGCAGGATGAGGTTTCCTAAAGCAAATAAAAATGAAATAAAAATTTTAAAATTTAATTAATAACATGTCCCTGCTCATGTGACAGTCACATGAGGACATGTTTTATAACATTTTTTATTTCTTTATGTATATTTTTTAAACTCTTCATCTCCCTGAGGCAGCTTTGTGGTCTTAATTGGCCCGCCAGCGTGAAATCACCTTCCCGACCGCCCCCGATGAGCCCACCCAACAAGGGCAAAATTCTGCCCATAGTCTCTGGAGCCCGCATCCTCATCCTGTCCATGGCTCCGCTCCCTACACAAACATTCTACACAGTGCCATGTGTCCTGCTCACACTCTCTCCATCTGTTTTCATGCAGGAGAAGCTGGCTCACAACAGCAGGGAGAAGTCCCAGACCGGGATTGGAGTGGCCCATATAGGCCTCTCACTCACTTTGAGAAGCGTGCGATCGCGCTGACTGGTGAGGACGTGGGCTGTGCCTGCAGTGACGGTGAGGTCAGCGGCGAACACCCTTGTGAAGATCCTGCAACACATCATCCCTGTCACAAAGCAACTGTTGAGTGCTCTCTTTCCTGCTTCTGACTCTGCTACCATGCATTAATTGTCTCTACTTCGGTCTACAGGGAGCTCTGCCAAGTGACCAACGTCCTCAGCCAACCAGTCTCTCAGCTCCATCCACGTGCTCACCTCCAGCCAAGAGGACACCTCCTCCATTGGAGAGCTGGAAATAAGCAGCCTAGAAGACTCATCACAGCGCTTACCCGCACCCTCCACTAGCTTGGTGGGACCTAGATCTAGAGCAGTTTTGGGTTCACAATTTTGTGGTCACCGCATGTACACATGTTCGCAATGAAAGGAGGCACTTGTAGGACTGCTGAGGAAGAGGCAACTGTGAGGTCCGAGTCAGATAACGAGCTTCTGGATTCAGCCTTCCAGCTCATCGTGAAGAGTAAGCAGAAGGCAGGGGAACATCACGCAGAGCTGTTGGAAGCCCTCAACAGAGTGGCATGTGAGTCAGAGGAGAGCATCCACCTGCTCTCTGATTAAGTGGTGCCCACATGCAAATATGGATGTCTCCATGGGAAGGATGGCAGATGCCATTGAGACCCTGGTCCAGCAGAAGTAGACGATGTGCATAGACCTGCACTCCATCCCGGTATCCATGGGTAGATCCTGCAGTGGCAACATGAGAGGAAAATGGGGCACCTCGACATTCCTCCAGGGGCTTCTTCCCCTCAAGGAATCAGCCTGGGGCCCTCGGGCACCCGAAGGGAGGAGGAGCGGCAGCTGGACACTCCTGGGTCACCTGCTCAGGAATCTCAGATGCTGTCCTCTCCTTCTGAGTCCCCTTTGCCTGTAACCCCCTCAACCTCGTCCTCTGTCACTGCAGAGGGAGCAGCTGGATCATAGGAGGACAGCCAAAGCAAGCCAGGGCCTGCAAGGCCTCTGCTGTCTAGAGGACACATGCCAAAGTCATCAGGGCCAAATATTGCACAGGCTGTGGGCAACCCAGTTGTGGATGTCAGGGGAGCACCTAGAAGAAGTGAAAAGTTTAGAATTTCTGATCACAAGTGGTTGCATGGGTGGACACATTTTGTCACTTTATAATCTGAAAATATATTCACTTTCACTGAATAATGTGTAATGTTGTCTTCAGCTTCATGTGCAGACTTTGGCAGTGCTCCCACTGCATCTCCCCCACCACAGACAGTTCAGCAGCATGCAGCCAGACCGTGAGTGATTCTGGAGGGAGAAGTGTGTGTGTATTAGGGCCTTTTGGAGCCTCGTGCAAGCATTCTCCCACACACGCGGAGCCTTCATCCATCACACTCATTTCACTATCCTGAGCATTTTCGATGCTGCCTGCTGGGGTTCTCTTTCAGTTTTCCATCTGAGCTTACCTGCATCTCTGCACACCAAGGAATTCCATACCATGCAGCACCTATGCCCATCCAATACGAAGATCTGCTCACTTTTGATTTCAACAGCCATAGAAGTCAAGTTTCTGATCAGCTTCCTGTCTTTCCCCTGCCCCCCCATCACTGTTGGGCACCCCCTGGCAGCAACTTCCATGTCACCACCACCACCTACCAACCCAAACCTTTTTTTCCCGGGATGTCCAGGTGAACTTGCACATTCCCTACCTTCCTGAGAATCCCATCCCCATCCACATTGACCTCCCCAACCTCCTCTTTCCCACCCTCAGGATCTATGTCTGTCTCCTAATCCCCAAAAACCACCCTATTTACCGCTACTGTCTCACCCTCACCCTCCCAGCCTTCTGGCTCCCTCTGCCCCCTCTCATGCTCATCATTCCCTGCAACCATGCTTATCTTCAGTTTGCTCCCTAGGAGTCTGTCATTAACTCCACAGGCACCTCCCGTGCATGTTCACCTGGACATCCTCCCCCTCCATGTACTCCCTCCTCCACCTTTACTCCTTGCATCCTCTAGACAGCTTCCTCCCCCTGGACTTCTTTCCGCCTCCAAGCTCCTTCCCCCCTCCGAACTCCTTCCCCCCTCTGAACTCCTTACCCCCTCCAAACTCCTTCCCTACACCTTCTCTCCCCCTTTACACCTACCTCTCCACGTGCCGTATTCTCCCCGGTTACACCCTCCTTCTCCCATACTCCCTCCTTCCCACTCCCTACCTCACCCCCCCCACTGGCATCTTCATTCCCCCCAACAACATCAACCCCCTGACACCTTAGTTCCCCCACTCCCAATCTCACACTGCACTGATACCTTTGTCCCCTCCCTCCCAACCTCAGCCCCCTATTACAGCTTCCTCTCCCAGTTAAACCTAGACCTTCCTCTCCTAACCATCCCTAGTAAGCCCTCTTCTCCCATTCACAGCTGATCCTTCCTCTCCTCCCACCTCACCAATCATATTCAGCAGCCCATGGCCAAAGCTGTGATGTTCCGAAGCAGACTCGAGACATCAATGGAGGCCTCCCACCTTTCATGAGCTGCTTCACAGCAGAGCCACATCCATGAGAATCCACCCAATGCGCAATGCTCGTATTCCTCCAGGGCCCGGTTGCTGTAGGGCTCCAGCACCTTCTGCTCCTTGGATGTCCCTGATCTGAGCACATCTGTACGTCACACTTGTCCAGACGTTTTCTGGACTGGCGTGTTTTCCCGTCAGTGAAAGGGTAAATCTGGCGTGGGGGGACGATTCTGGTTGGGCCTTACTTTGCATCCTATTGGTGAGATGCAAATTGGGTTCACGACGGCCTCCAGCGGGATTAGCATTCCACCATTGTGGACACCATTGGATGATCCCGCTGTGCTTTCATGCTGGTGTGAAACCGAGCTTTGGCTTACTCGCCATATTGTTCCAGCACCCCCCCCCCCCACCTTGCGCGCCATGGCGTTCAATGCCAACAGGGCTGGGAAACTCTGGCCTATGTAATGAGGAACTGTGTAGCATCAATGAGTGATGGCTCTTCCATAATAACATTTAACTCTTTGTTCTGTTCAAAATGCAGGCAATAATCATCTTCATGGTATGCCCACAATTCTTCATTTTACCAATAGTATCTTGTGGTGCAGAGATTTAAAACTCTACTACTGGAATCACAATCATACTGCAAATGAGATGAAAAGAGTTAAAGAAAAGAAAGCTCTCATTATAGATGAGTTGCTAATTAATGAGATGTCTTACAAGACATGATACAAGGATTATTATTAGGGAGAAGGGTGATGTGATCATTTATATTCATCCTGACATTTTTCTTGACCATTAAGTTACAGCTTACAAAGAAGAAAAGTGTCGTAAAAGATTCTGGTGCCACAGGATGTCATTAAACTAAAGCAGGCTTTCAGAATTGCTTATTCATAGAAATGGTTGGCTCAAGCATTGCCAACATGGGAACAATGCTTGTTTGAGATCGTATGCATTTAATAGTTCACGCACATTCAAAGATTCTAGAAGCAATGAATGCCATGGAAAATAATTAGACAAATTGGTAAGAAATCAATTCTGCTTTGAGCTAGTTAGCAGGCAAAACTGAAAAGTTGACTTCAGGCTTTTAAACATTAAAATGTAATTTTTTTTTCTCATCTGCAGTTTTTTTAGTTTTTGTCTTTTTCCCCTGTGTAAGTGGTTGACGTGCACTCTGCTGCCAGCTGATCCTGCAGAATCAAAGAGAAGATTCTGGCACTCTCAACTTTATTTTACCACATCAAGAACATTCCATGGATGCTCCCTAGAAGGTTACAATCACTTCTATGCAGCATGATACAAAAAATGTTGGCATTTGTCAACACTTTCTTTAGAATCTTCACCTGGAATCCTTTTATTCTTATTAATGTAAAACATCTGACTCTAAAAAAAATCTTAATTGGCATCTATTAACTTTGAGAACAAATCCTGTGTAGGGCAGCAGTGGCATTCGTGTTTTTTTTTCACTTAACCCATTTGTATCTCTTCCCGTTGATCAAGCATGCTGCTTTTGTTGGTGCAGCTTCTGATGCTCATTTATATTTTCAGACATAGTGTCATTTTCTTTTGCTGCTTACTTCCTTAAATGCGCAGCCTAGGCTCCCTTCTGAAGCCACCTTTACATTTTCCAAATTCCACAAATTCTTGCAAAGTTACTGGGAATTATGACTGCAGCAACAATCCACTGACTTGTTCTCTGAAGATTTGGCCTAAGATTGGCTGAGGAAAAGAAATACCTTTTCTTGTTCTATTGTTGAATATTGATTACTGTTGAGAACAGAATAGTAGAATCATAGAATGGTACAGCACAGAAGGAGGCCATTTTGTTCTTCGGGCCTGTGTCAATTATTTGGTAGGACTGTCTAATTAATCCCGCTCTACTCTTTCCCCAAAGCTTTCCCCTTCAATTATGCCTCCAATTCCCTTACAGTCAAGTAAAAGATATCAGCATTGTGTAGGCTGACAGTGGAATAAGGGGGCAATATAATTGTGGTACCATTCAGTTTTCTGACCAGATACAAGTAATTATGGGCACTAAGAAAATTCTAGAAGAATATGTATAGAAGTAAAGTTCTAATAAGGGGCAGATATCATTTTTGTACTGATATAGAGAATACTACTGTGGAGGATTTCTGTTCCATGTCTACCATTTTAATGTGTACAAAACAGACAATTTAATCATGCATGTAACTCTGTATGCATTAAGAGCTGGATGAGTGAAATATTATTATATTTATTTCTTTCAGAATCTGGCAATTTATGAATGGCACAGTGCCAGATATAGTTTTGCTTTGTTGTGCCCTCAGTGCTCAATGGAATAGGATAATTCTATCTGCATAGTTAGTTATTTTGGTGGTAACTAGACATAAGTGGGGAAGCTGTTTTCAGTGCAAGGCATTGGGCCAGAGGGAAATAAACAGTAATGGAAAACAAAGTTGGATGTGTTCCCAACTCGAACAACATTGCTACAGGGGGCAAAGAAAATATGAATGCTAATGCGTGTTCAGCTACATAATCCACTCATTTATTTTTAATTCATATGGCTGAGGAAGCAGTTATAGTTTGATGTCAAAGTTCACAATCTGTTCAATAGCTTCAGCTGACACAGTGTGAATGGTTGTGATGCCACCAGGAATGGATCTCTCAGGGTGATGGTCTGACTTACATGGCCACAGTCACAATTTGAGCTGTTCCTCATGTTCCACTTGTGGAGCAAGTGGCCACATCTTCCCTGGCCCATCCTCAAGCTTTTAAGGGTTGCCCAGATTTTTGGTGGAAGGTTGAAAGCTGGGACTTCAGTTACCAGATTGCAGCTGGTGATGTTTGCAGTCAACCAGGAGGTGCACCATCAAGAGGTGGGGCTGTTGTCAGTTTGTAGGGTGTGGATTGTGTTCCAGCAGGGATTACAGGATTTCAGACAAGCGTGTGATTTGTTTTTTTTAGGTCCTGTGTCAATGGGAGTGCTTCAGTGTCAGCTGGTGGTGTTCTTTGAGGAGGATGTTCTCCCTGCAGATTTCAGGAGGTTCAATATGTGCTAGTACAGGAAGCCACTTGAGCTGTGTTGGCCTTAACATCCTAGAAATAATACTCATGACTTCCCGGAGGTGGATATCTACCATGTTTGTGTAGCGGCTCCTGAGCCAGGTTGAGCAGCAGTACTCTGCTGTTAGGTAGATCAGGGCAAGTGAAGTAACATGTAGTGTGTAGTGTGCTGGCTCTGCTGACCCAGGGTGGTACCCATCAGTTTCCATATAAGATCCAATCTCATCTTCATCTTGGCTCTGGTGTTCTGGAGATGTTCCGGTAGATCAATGTATGGTCAAGAGTGATGCTAAGGCATTTTGGCGTGGGGCCATGGGAGAGTGGTCATCCACAGAACTGGACATGAAATTCTTCACTGGCCTTCGAATTGCTCAGGTGAAAGGCTGAAACAACAGTCTTGGCAGTGTTTGGTCAGAGTCTCCATTTTCTGAAGTAGGCTTCCAGAGAACATGGAGCTTCACTGAGTGGTTTCTCAATGTCCTGGAAAACCAGGACCAAGTCATCATCATATGTGAAAAGCCGTGATTTTGTGGGAGGTCAGTCACTGGTATATATGTTAAAAGACTTAGTGCAAGGACTGATCCCTGTGGGAGCCCGGTGTTGGTTATGTGTGGGCAGCTGATTTGTTCTCCAAGATGCACATGGAACTGTCGGTTGCTGATCATGGAGTTGATTAATTGTGGTTTTTACACAGAGGATGATTTTGGAGAGTTTCAGCAGCATGCCTGTGCTCTGTGTCAAAGACACGGTGGGGAGACAGCAACCTTCATGGGATGAAATCAGACGAACCACCTGGCATCGACCTAGGCACCGGAAATGACAACGGCACACCCAGTCCTCAACCCTTTAAAGCCCTCCTTACTAACATCTGGGGGCTTGTGCCAAAATTGAGAATGCTCTCCCACAGACTAGTCAAGCAATAGCTTGACATAGTCATACTCACAGAATCATATCTTACAATGTCCCAGATATCATCGTCTCCATCCCTGGGTATGTCCTATACAACCAGAAGGACGGACTCACCAGAAGTGGCGGCACAATGGTATACAGTCAGGAGGGAGTTGCCCTGAGAGTCCTCCACACTGACCCTGGACCCCATGAAGTCTCATAGAATCAGGTCAAACATGTGCAAGGAAATCTCCTGTTGGCTACCACCTACCCTTCCCCCTCAGTTGATGAATCCGTACGCCTTCATGTTGAACACTACTTGGAGGAAGCACTGAGGGTGGTAAGGGCACAGAATGTACTCTGGGTGGGGGACTTCAATGTCCATCACCAAGAGTGGCTCAGTAACACCACTACTGACTGAGTTGGCTGAGTCCTAAAGGACATAGCTGCCAGACTGGGTCTATGCCAGGTGGTGAGGGAACCCACAAGAGGAAAAAGCCTACTTGACTTCGTCCTCACCAATCTACCTGTCGCAGACATAGCTCTCCATGACAGCATTGGTAGGAGTGACTATCACACAGTCCTTGTGGAGAGGAAGGCCCATTTTCACAGTGAGGATACCCTCCATCGTGTTGTGTGACACGACCACTGTGCTAAATCGAACAGATTTCGAACAGATCTAGCAGCTCAAGACTGAGCATCCTTAAGGCGCTGTGGGCCATCAGCAGCAGCAGCAGAATTGCACTCAACCACAATCTGTAACCTCATAGTCCAGCATATCCCCCATTCTACCATTATCACAAAGCCAGGGGATCAACCCTGGTTCAATGAAGTAAAAGTGAAGTGTCAATCTGTGAAGCAACAACACAGGACTTAATGCATGCCAAAGAGTGGAAGCAGAGATAAACAGAGCTAAGTGATTCCACAACCAATGGATCAGATCCAAGTTCGGCAATCCTGTAAAAGCCAATCATGAATAGTGGTGGACAGTTGAACAAATAATTGGAGCAGGAGGCTCCACAAATATCCCCATCGTCAATGATGGAGGAGCCCAGCATATCAGTACAAAAGACAAGGCTGAAGCATTTGCAGCCATCTTCAGCCAGAAGTGCCGAGTGGATGATCCATCTTGGCTTCCTCCGGAGGTTCCCAGCATCACAGATCCCAGTCTTCAGCCAATTCGATCCACTTCATGTGATATCCAGAAACAGCTGAAGGCACTGGATACTGCAAAGGCTATGGACCCTGACAATATTCTGGGAATAGTGCTGAAGATTTGTGTTCCAGAGCTTGCTGCAACCCTATCCAAACTGTTCCAGGACAGCTACAATGCTGGCATCCACCCGGCAATTTGGAAAGTTGCCCAGGTATGTCGTGTCCACAAAAAGCAGGACAAATTCAAACCAACCAATTACTGCTCCATCAGTCTACTCTCGATCATCAGCAAAATGGTGAAAAGTGTTGTTCACAGTGCTATCAAGTGGCACTTACTCAGCAATATCCTGCTCATTGACACTCATTTTGGGTTCCACTAGGCCCACTCAGCTACTGACCTCATTACATCCTTGGTTAAAACATGGACAAAAGAGCTCAATTCAAGAAGTGAGGTGAGAGTGACTGCCCTTGACATCAAGGCAGCATTTGACCAAGTGTGGCATCAAGGAACGGTAGCAGAACTGAAGTCAATGGCAATTTGGGGGAAACTGCTCTACATGTTGGAGTCATACTTAGCACAGAGAAAGGTGATTGTGGTTTTTGGAAGTCAATCATCTCAGTCCTGGACATCGCTGCAGGACTTCCTCAGGGTAGTGTCCTAGGCCCAACCATCTTCTGCTGCTTCATCAATGAGCTTCCTTTTATCATAAGGTTATAAGTGGGGATGTTCACAGATGATTGCACAATGTTCAGCATCATTTGTGACTTCTCAGGTACTGAAGCAGTCCATGTCCAAATGCAGCAATACCTGGATAATAATCAGGCTTGGGCTGATAAGTGGCAAGTAACATTTGCACCCCACAAGTGCCAGGCAATGACTATCTCCAAAAGAGAGAGTCTAACCATTGCCCCTTGACATTCAATGGCATTAACATTACTGAATCCCCCACTATCAACACCCTGGGGCTGCCATTGACCAGAAACAAACTGAATCAGCCATATAAATAATGTGGACACAAGAGCAGGTCAGAGGCTGGGAGCCCTGTGGAGAGTAACTCACTTCCTGACTCCCGTAAAGCCTGCCCACCATCTACAAGGCACAAGTTAGGAATGTGATGGAATACTCTCCACTTGCTTGGATGAGTGCAGCTCCGACAACACTCTTGAATCTCGATACCATCCAGGGCAAAGCAGCTTACTTGATTGGTACCCCATCCACTTCAACAAACATTCACTCCCTCCACCACCAACGTACAGTGACAGCAGTGTGTATCATCTACAAGATGCACTGCAGCAACTCCCCAAGGTTCCTTTGATAGCACCTTCCAAATCTCTGACCTCTGCCACCTAGAAGGGCAAAGGTAGCAGATGCATGGGAACACCACCACCTACAAGTTCCTCTCCAAGTCACACACCATCCTTCATTAGAACTCTATTGCCATTCTTTCACTGTCACAGGGTCAAAATTCTGGAACTCCCTCCCTAACAGGACTGTGAGTATACTTATAACACATAGGCTGTAGTGGTTCAAGAAGGCAGCTCACCATCAGCTTTTCAAGGGAAATTAGAGATGGGCAATCAATGCTGGCTTAACAGCAACGCCCACATCCCATTAACTAACATAAATAAAAAATGATTGTCCTGTTAGATTTCCAACCTGAAAACCTGCAAACTAATGCTGTCAGCAAGGACAACAAAGCCAAGGAACAGGAACAGCAAAAATAATATATCAGCTCAATGTTTAAGGCCTATCCTGGGAAAAACGTGAGCTACTTACAAAAGAACTCTCTGACAGGTATATGGACATAGTTGCCCTGCAAGAAGCCCACCTCACCATCGAGCTCACATTCCTGGGTGCCAAATCATTGCAAGCAGGGATAACAAGACATACAGCCTGGCCACATCAAGCAAAGTCTCAGCAAAGACACAGGAGACCTAAAAATCCACTCATTAAGGGGCTAACTGAAATATTTAGGAACTGTCGTCACATATTGCTGTTGCAATAAGTACAAAAAAAATAGACTGCAGGGACCAAAATTGTTCATTTAAGGGCAAAATGTTCTTTCCAATTTGGTAGATTTCTGGCTCTTTATTAGAATGCATTTTGGTGCTCCAGTAGTAGTGGCACCAGAGGATCAGCAAGAGGAGCAAAGAGCTGCCCATGACGTCTGATGGTTCATGTGACTCACTATCAAATCTTGCTGCTCTGCCATCTCTGTATCAGGTGTAGTTACCCAACACTGACTGTAGAAATGGGCTTAAGCAATGAAGTTTAGCCGGGAGAATAGACAGAACTATCCCAACCTCTTAACAAAGACTTCTGCACGATATATATTACATCCACACACGCTGTCAGTAGCTGTCAAGGTAAGCATGGTTCTTTCCAAATTGGCATTGGCACATTCGGAGGTGTACATGTGCTGGGCTAAAAGATGAGCTTCTTAAAGAGCAGCACTACTCAAACTGAGTCACAGACTTAGGCCAAAGCAATCAGCATCCAAAATTGTGCTTAGCTTGGCAGCTGTGGATAAGCACAAATTCTAGCCACAAAGTTTCAGTTGCAATTGCAAGAAAGCTGTGCTAAGTCCAATGGATTGATTTATAGTTATGTACTTAGGTGAAAATATACACTTTAGTCTGGTTTTAATTGGGGGTAAGGGTTGAGCAAGAGGCTGGCCAGCAAACATCAAGCTTGCCCCAGTTGCCAGTGTGAGGACCTGGCCATTTTAACTACTGGACCACGTTTAAATAAGTTAGCCCTGACTCCCGTCCAAATCTAGTGATGACGATATGGCGCCATGGGTAAGAGCAGTCAAATTCAGCAGGAGCTTGCTGCTGGGGTGCTGCAGGAATGGTCTCCAGCAAAATATACCTGGAAGGGGGTGGATTTGTTGGTAATTACAGGGGCAGTTGGGAGTAGGGGAGACCCTATGAACTCAATTTTAACAACCCCAGCATGGGAAAGGATGAAAGGGGGAAGGATTAAAGATATAAAGACTAACAGACCCAACACCAACCTGCCCACTTCCAGTTTTGATAGAGGTGAGATTGGGTGCGGGCAACTTCCCTGTGCTCAGGCGGTGGACCCATCTTTGAAAGATTTTAATGAGCCTTCAATTTAACCAGAGAGCCAAGGCAGGCCAGATCCATCTAATGAGGCCCTGGTGGGCCAACAGGAGGGCTTTTCCTGGGCCACCCAACTTATCTGCTCTTCTCCTGCGATCAGACCCTTTCAGTGGACCCCATTGGATTCCACCATCCCCCCACCCACCCCCATCTGCCACCTGGCAATTGGAAACCTCTGGACCCCCAATCTACTCTGATCTCTAGATGACTAAAAACATGCCTGTTAAAATGGTATGTTGTGTGTGGTTGGCATAGACCTGGTTAGTTGCACAGCATCATGATTTTAACTGGCTCCCTGCCAACCCACCCTCCACCACTGCACACCCACCACCACCTGCCCACCTCCCACCCCCTCCACCCCACCACCAACAAAACACAGGAATTAAAATCAGTCTTTTTGAGTAAAAATCCTCTGATTTGAAGATATGAATTAGGCAAATTTTTCGAGATCCCAGGAACATTATTGTATTAAGAGGCCAAGTTCATTTAATATTTTGATCCTAAGCATAAAGTTTAAAAGAAAAATGAGTTAAGGAGAAAGGCCTTGTGAGCTATTGCCAGACTGTACTGCCTTCTTCATTTGCCCAAGGGGGTTGGAAACAGCGAATCTTTCTCTTCAGAAAGAAAAACAATTCACTTGACCTCTGATGCAAGCTCTAAGGATGACCTCTTTCCTCTCGTCCTCGGCTGTAAATAGTGAATCGGAATAAAAGCTCTGTTCTCTGGAGTCTGGGCTGGAAACTCAGCTCAGATATAGTGATGGTTTCATTTCCCTTTGTCATATCTACATCTAAACCGCCTCTCTAAGACCAAAGAGCTGATTCAGATTCAGGGACTGACACTTGGATGAGAGCCAGGGAGTGTCCTGTAACCAAAGTCTTTGAGGGAAAGCAGGAAAAGATGAAGCTTACAAAGGAAATGATATCAATGGCCAGCATAAAAAATCTAGCAGTGAGAGCTGTAGTTCTGTTTGTCAGTGACTAGGAATTTGAATTCCGTGCGTAGGAAGCTGCTGGGACATGCGACTGCCCCCACCCGAGGAAAGTTATTTTAGAGCAAACACAAAATAGAGCAGATGCTGGAAATCAGAAATAGAAATAAAAATGCTGTAAACGCTCATCAGGGGAGTTGTTGTGGAGAGAGAAAAACGAAGTTAATGGGCTGAATTTGCCCAGCCCATTGGCGATGGGCTGAGAGCTGGGAGGGCTGGCAATGTGGCGGAAGAAGGTGCCGAGAAAGGAGACAGTTGTCAGCAAAAGCCACTTCATGATTCAATTAAGGGCCACTTCCCAAGCCCTCAGGCAATTTGCCCACATGGGAGGGCACAGTGCTTGTTGGGAGACCACCATGTAAAACCTAGCAACCTCCCAATGGGTTCCTTGCGGCCCTCCACGTTGAGTTCTCAATGGCCCATAGTGGGGACCCCAGTGGCAATCGTTGTGGAGGTGGGTGGGTGGGAGAGTTTGTCCGGGATGGCGTGGAGATGGTGTTGTAGCGGTAATGTCACTGAACTAGTAATTCAATGGCCCAGGCTAATGCTCTGGGATATGAGTTCAAATCCCACCATGGCATCTGGTGGAATTTAAATTCAATTAATAAAATCTAGAATCAAAAAGCCAGTAAAAGTAATGGTGACCATGAAACTATTGCCAAATGTTGTAAAAACCCATCTGTATCACCAATTTCCTTCAGGGAAAGAAATGGCCTGAAATAGCAAGCCACTAAGTTCATGGGCAATTAGGGATGGACAACAAATTCTGGGCCTTGCCAGTGACGCCTACATCCCATGAAAGAATAAAAAAATTACAACCACTCATCCCCCTGCCACCCCCCACCGATCGTGGGCCGGCTTTCCCGGCCCTGGCTTTGCCAAAGGCATTTACATGCTCTTTGAAGGTGCCTTGCCATTGAGGCATATTCATACTGGAGCTGCAGCCTCGGTACTGGTCACTAGAGGTGGCATTGCTGATGTCCTGGCCTTCTTACTGGGTTGGGCAAATCTTGAAGATGGACTGATGTCCTCCTAGAAACCGGTTTAACATAGATTAATGAGGCTGCTGCCTGAGTTTGGAGGTGGGGGGGTGGGGTGGTGGGGGTGGTCAGTGGGGGCGCGGTGTGCTTCAGGAGCTGGTGAGAACAGTGGAGTTCACTGCTGTGAGGTAGAAATGGAGCATTAAATCGAGCCACTCGATATTACCTTCCGTTGTATCCTTGTTTCCGTTGGGGGAGAAGTTAAAATTCCCCCTCAGAACATGAGGGAATTCATTTATTACTCAGAGTTTCTCTGCACTGACAGATATCAAATCTATAATCACCACTAGGTGACCAGTCAGAAGGTGACCACCAACTCTATCCACCGCCTGATTACTAATGATTGTACTTGATTTACCTCTCTACGCTAACCCCCAGGCATTAAGTGGGAGTCACTTGTGCACCGTGGTACAACAGGACAGAATACAGAAAATTACTTATGTGCTGCGGCTGCTATAGCTCTTTTTGTCTCCTCATCATTTTTGATGTTTGAAATAACTCCAAATTCAAATCTGATGAGGTACATTTTGGATCAGTTGCAGACCTTTCCAAATAGAGCCAAATGGTCCAATTTAAACCGCTTTGGATTAGAATTCCACCCCAAAAATTAGTCAGCCAATCTTGCTCATTCTGGAGCATTAGGCTACCAGTAATATTTGTAAAATAATGCTATTTTTTTTGAAAATATTGGTATCGGAGGCAGGACAATAAAAGAGATGGAAAGATCCAACTACAAGGAAGAAAGTGACAAGCAGCCAGCCAAAATGACTGCACGTACTGCAATGTGTGGCAGTAAACAGCAAGACCACCAAAGCAACAAAGATCAATAATAACCTCAAATAACAAGAACCCGTGCAGTGACTGGACCAGATACATCCCGTTACCATAGTAGACAGTAAACACAAGTGTTGAAAATACACAGCAAGTCTGTCATCATCTGAAATAAAGATAGAATTGAATTACGATTAAAATATCTCCATCTGAAACATGCATCTGCCTGCCTTTTCCAGATGGTGCATTTCCAGTGTTTACTTGTTTTTATTAACTCACCTAAGATTAAGAAGGCCTGACTATAGTCTGAATCTGTCTCTTCTCTCTGTGTGATGCATTGCTTGTAAATATAAGGGAATGTGTTGTCTGGGCAAAAGTGTATTCACTTAGGAAGAGGCAATTGAAATATGCAATGAATGTGCATTAAAAACTAAACATTCAAATCCTTTTTTATGATAATCAGACATTCAAGTTAAGTGCAGTTGCACATGTTCGCAAAACATTATGATCAAATGTCTGGATTCAGAGGCCGCTACACTTAATACAAACATGCCACAGGTATCACAGAAATACCACTGCTGTCTGTGCTAATGAGGGCTAGTTACTGATTGATGGGGAGGCATAGAAAGTTGAATTACTATACTGTATGTATTTCACATGAGCAACAGCCTCTTACCTCAATACACCACAGATGTGAAATTGTTGTTTTATACAGTTAATCTTAAGATCCCTTATGATTTGGATAAAATACAACAAAGTCATAGGCTTAGAATGTGAAACTTGCTACGGGAATATTTGAGGTGAACAGCATAAATGTATTTAAGGAGAAGCTAGATAATAAGTACAAGAGGAGCAAAGGAATAGAAAATTATGTCAGGTGAATAAATACCTATGGAAGCCAGTTGAGCTGAATGGCCTATTTCTATGCTGCAAATCCTACGAAGTTGGTTAGCACTGGTGTGAACTCGTAACTTAGGAGACAGGCATGTTTAGCAGGGGGTGTTTGGAGGGGTGGTGGGGAGGTTGTGTAACCAGGCTGGGGAGGTCATCAGGAGAGACAAGTGAGGCAGGAAGGGGTGGTAGGTAAGGAGGCAATCATGAGGGGATTAGGAAGAGGGAGGGAGGTGATCAAGAGGGTATTGAGAGGGGGCCGCCTATTGCAGTGGAACTGGGAGAATCACTCCTGCAAATTTAAATAATTAGGAGGGCCAAAGGCATATGTCCCACCTGCAATTGGCCAGTTGGCCAGCTATATCAGGTGGAAAAAATATATATACGTGTGTGTGTGTGTGTGTGTGTGTGTGTGTGTGGCTAGGGATTTAGGGGAAGGAGGGAGTGATGCATTTAAATCTAGACTGCTCTTAAAGTGATACTAGTATTTGACAATTTGAAACCATGATTGAAGGGAACCTGAAACTAGAGCCTGAAACTTCTCAGAGAATAGAGAGTACAGGGGATTGAATAGTGGTGGTAATTGGCAAAAACTTCCATTACAGCAGCCAGAATTGGCCTAAGTAGCAGTGGCTTCTCCCTAATCCCGTGACCCCTCTCCATTGCAACATGAGGTTTCATGACCTGACAAAGCTTGGGAATGTTAATGCTGCAAGTTGCTATTAATATGTTTTTCACACGTCAGGCATAGCTCTATGTTAATTTCAAGGTGCATTCACAGATGTAAGGGCACAAAATAATCTTCTTTGTTTTGCATTCATTTTATCTGATCATACCTCTGTGAAGCCTTAGGACATTCTTCTAACTTAGAGACACAATTTTTTGTTATTGTCATTACATTTTCAGTATTTGCTGGGCTTAGGTTTTCCAGTGAATCATTGTGCAGAATCAATGAAACCTCCCTAGATCTTGAAGGGATTTGTCTTGCAATTTAGCAAATGTTGTGCTTGCCAGCATAAGGGTGCAGAATTGTTTTACATTTGTTTAAGAATTGTTTTGCAATTCAGCACCAGCGCCAAGAACAATGGGGGCAAGTAAAGCTTAAAAGCAGAGTAAATCTCCCTCCACTTTGCCCCAACAATATAGCCAAATTCAGGCAAGCACCTCACTGCATCAGTGTGGCATTATTCATGTTTCAACAGAAAGTGACACTGATTAGGAATTAACAATGAACTGGTGAGAGCTATATGCTGTATGAATCCATATCAGCATGGCACTAAGCTGAGACTGCACAATATACTTTACAAAGGATCTTTACAACTAGTAAAGGATGCCATTCATTTGGGCTGGATTAAATTTAGAACCAGAAGTGAATAAGAAATGATGCATGATACTGTAGTATTAGGGTGTTTGGGACTGTAAGGGCTAATGGGGGACTGGGGAAAAGTAGGCCCCACATTATGATGCAGACAGTCACATGGCAATAGTAGAGTATAGGGGTGCGTCTGGTAGAAGTCGGCATTAAGATCGCACCTAGACAGGGCAGTATCCTGTATATATGTATATAGTTAGGTGTCATTAGTAAACAGTCGCTGTTCAACCAATCAAGCCTCTAGACTCCATGAGACAACATACAATATAACAGATACCATCTAATCTCTCAGAAAAGCAAAGTAATTCCAGACTAAATCTGTTACTATTGAATCCATTAAATAGTTTGATTGCAAATAATTTAGCTTTAGATCTAAACATTTCCAAATGTTGAAGTTATAAGCATTCACAGACTTTACTGCTCCGAATTATCATGGAGGTTGTCCCAATTTACCTCAGGAAGTAGGGACAACATCTCTTAAAATTCAGACATTATGGCTTGAACTTTTATCTTTAAGGCTGTTGGTAGCAGCTGGCAAAATTCCCGGCTTGGCCCGTCCACCTGGGGAGAATGTGCCCGCAAAGTCGAGATCTTCATTACCGGAGTGTGGGTGCGGGATGGTTTGGGCCAGCTGACCGGGTAAAAAGTTTGGAGGCAGCCACAGAGGCTACCAGGTGTGGAGGCAGACTGTTTAAAATACCTCCACTGGGTGCAGTGGAACTTTGTTCAGTTAAAATAAAAGACAAAGTTAAAATAAACAACACAAAGGCCCTCCTGCCCTCACTCCTTACAGCCCTTCACCCTCCAAACACTCCCCATTCCTCATCCATGTCACCTCATGCCCTCCACTGTCATGACCACAGATCATAGCCTAGACTGACTTATGGATATATTGAACTTTTAAGTAAGGCATGCGTTTTTTAAAAAAGGACCTACAAGCAAAACCTGGCTGAGGTTGTAACGTAGCCGCTGCTGGAAAATTCTTATGTGAATTACACTTGACTGACTCGTCCAGAGAGGATGGAATGTCCCACCTAAAAAGGTGTCAAGGCCTATCTCAGACAGAGCCACTTAAATGCAATGCAAAAACATTGCGGAGATAATGGAAGCTGATTACCATTTCAGCAGGAACCATCTCCTGTTGAGTTATATCCCAAACTGTGGACATGACCTAAACTGAAAGAAAGCAGTTTCTGGACAGAAGACATGTTTCTTTCTTTCCTTCTAAGAATACACAAGAAAAGGGCTTAAAAAGCCAACTGCAACCTTGGTCTCTGTGTGCTTGTCTGTTATTCTAGTGTGTGCTGTGTTATTGTGTGCTGTGTTAGTGTGTGTTGTGTCAGTATGTGCTGTGAAGATCACAGCTGAAGAACATCAACTAGGCATCCCTGTCCCCTGCAGGTAAAAAAAGTTTCTCTAGCTGATTGCTGGAAACAAGTCACAAGTCAGCAAAGCCACAGCCGAAAAGGAAATAGGACAACTCCTTTCAGTTAACCTGCAGAACCAAGAATCTACAACCCAACTCAGCTATTGACCTCATTACGCCCTTGGTTCAAACATGGGAAAAAGAGCTGAACTCTCGAGGTCAGGTGTGAGTGACTGCATTTGACATCAAGGCAGCATTTGACCGAGTGTGGCATCAAGGAACCCCAGCAAAACTGGAGTCAATGGGAATCAAAGGGGAAACTCTCTGCTGGTTGGAGTAAAACCTAGCACAAAGGAAGATGGTTGTGGTTGTTGGAGGTCAATCATCTCAGCTCCAGGACATCATTGTAGGGGTTCCTGACAGCAGTGTCCTTGACCCAACCATCTTCAGCTGTTTCATCAATGATCTTCCTTCCATCATAAGATCAGAAGTGCGGATGTTCGCTGATGATTGCACAATGTTCAATACCATTCGCAACTCCTCAGATACTGAAACAGTCCATGTCCAAATGCAGCAAGACCTGGATAATATCTAGGCTTGGGCTGACAAGTGGCAAGTAACATTCGCGCCACACAAATGACAGGCAATGACCATCTCCAATAAGACAGAATCTAACCATTGCCCCTTGACATTCAAGGTCATTACCATCACTGAATCCCCCACTATCAACATCCTGGGCGTTACCATTGACCAGAAACTGAATTGGATTAGCCAGATAAATACCGTGGCTACAACAGCAGGTCAGAGGCTAGGAATCCTGCGGTGGGTAACTCACCTCCTGACTCCCCAAAGCCTGTCCACCATCTGTAAGGCACAAGTCAGGAGTGTGATGGAATATTCTCCACTTGCCTGGATGAGTGCAGCTCCCACAACAGTCAAGAACCTTAAAACCATTCAGGACAAAGTAGCTCACTCGATTGGCACCACATCCACAAACGTTCACTCCCTCCACCACTGATGAACAGTAGCAGCATCTTGTACCATCTACAAGATGCTTTGCAGGAATTCACCAAGGCTCCTTGGACAGCTCTTTCCAAACCCACGACCACTAACATCTAGAAGGGCAAGGGCAGCAGATAGATGGGAACACCACCTCCTGGAAGTTCCTCTCCAAGTCGCTTACCATCCTGACTTGGAAATGTACCGCCGTTCCTTCACTATTGTTGGGTCAAGATCCTGGAACTCCCCTCTTAACAGCATTGTGGGTTTACCTACACCACATGGACTGCAGCGGTTCAAGAAGGCAGCTCACCACCAGCTTCTCAAGGGCAACTAGGAATAGGCAATAAATGCTGGCCCAGCCAGCGAAGCCCACATACCATGAATTAATAAAAAAAAACGCTCAACTGCCAAAGTCAGCGTTACCGGAATCATTTAATTTAACAGCCGCGACGTCTTACCATCTACTGCTTACGGACAAACTAAAGGCTGATTCATGTATCTTTTTAAACTTCTGTTTCTGGACTCACTTCTTATTTGTAATCTGTGTGTATGCGTGTTGCGTTTTTAATATTTTTCTCACATTTTAGTAGCTAATAAACTCACTCTTTTTCTGACTCAAGAAAGCCTGGTTAAATTGGCTACTTTTAAAACATAAATACATTTAGACTGGGAAAAGGTATCCATGAGGGAAGGGAACCTTTTCAAATCAACCTTGTTGCAACCAACTGGTGGGTTGAAGAAAGAAGTGGAGCCAATTCATCCCTCCTCACACGAGAACATAACAATTTGGGGGAACTTCACCCGGGGCCTGGTCGTAAATTGGGGGCTCGTCTGGGATCATAACAAATTGGGAGCTTGGTGCTGGAATTGTTCCCATGGACAAAATGAACAAATGAAACTGGAGAAAGTAAATTGTTTCTTCGAACCTAATTTTAAAAACTGCAAAAAGGTTTTCTTGAGTCTGTACTGCTAAAGTGTAGAAATGTCTGCATTAGATGCCAATGCTTTTCTAGGAGAATTAGGGGATGTTACTTCTGAACATTTCAAAGTTCTGTCCCTCGAACAGTTAAAAGATTTAATGAGGGATTTAGGATTTTATTTCTGACCAAAAGCCAGAAAACTCAACATTTTAAATGGGGTGACCAACAGCCTACTGGTGGAAATTGAGGACAATGAAATGGGTCGAGTAGCGGTAGAGAGATCAAAATTGGAGCAGCGGAAATTAGAATTTCAGAAAAGAGAAAAGGAAGGAGAAAGAGAAGAAGAGGAAAGGGAAAGAGAGAGAGAGAGGAAAGACAGTAAAGGGCACAGAGAGAATTTCAGGAGAGGGAGAAGAAAAGGGAGTTTAAACTAAAACAGTTTGAGCTGAGGGGCAGGAATCCTACTGTGTTCATTGAAGACACCACTAGCTCAGACTTAAGTGCTGAAATAATCCAGGTTGCTCATTTAACCCATAAATTTGATGAAGCAGAGGTGGAAGCCTTCTTTATCTCTTTTGAGCAGTTAACACAGCAGTTAAAGTCACCAGTCCAACATTGGTTCCTTATTGCAGCAGAGTAAACTTTCAGGGAAAGTTCATAAGCTCTTGCCTGAGGAAAGTGCCACTGACCATGAGGCATATGACTTTTAAATGCGTACCAGTTAGTTACGGAGGCATACTGTCAGAAATTCTGTGCCCTCAGGAAACAGCCTGGCCAGATGTACCTAGAATTTGAAAGGCTTAAGCAACTTGCTTTTGACCAGTGGGTGCAGGCACTTAAGACAGAAGCTACATACGAAAAGCTCCATACCCTTCCCAATAACACATTTAGAGGAACCGAGAGTAACATGGACCAGGCAGGTAGCTACACAGGCTGATGATCATGAGCTGATCCAAAAACCCTTGTCTCAGAAGAGACCCAACCAGCTGGAAAGGATGGAGGGGGAGAGAGTGATAGAAAATTGAGCACTCCCTATGGGAGAGAAGAAAATGGCTTTGGCCCTCCTCAGGACAGAAAGGATGGCGCTGAGATGAAAAGTGAGGCCAAGAAGCCTGTGTGTTTTAACTGCCAAAAAGGTAGGGAAACTCCAGGCCAACTGCTGGAGGTTATGGAAAAAAAGCAGTGGGATTTATCAAGGCACATAGACCCCATTCAGAGAATGGGAGTCAGTCAGAGAGCACAGCAGACCAGGCTATGGCTCTGACTGCAGCTACGAATCTGTGTAGATGCACTCCTGAGAATGCGGGTGAGGTTAAACAAATCCCTGAGCGTTACAAGGATTTTGTATCTGAAGGAAGGGAGCCACATTTCCCCAGGGTGAGGCGAGTAAGCCTACAGTGATACTGAGGGATACAGGGGTCAGCAAACCTCTACTGCTGGGAAATGGCATGACCTTTCCGGACAGAGAGTGCAGTAGGTGCCAAGGTGTTGGTAAAGGATATTGAAGGAGGGTACATGCCCATCCCCTTACACCGGGTGCATCTGGAGTGCGGCCTTGTGTCAGGACCATTGACCATGGGAATCTTCCTGAGTTTGCCTGTGGATGGGTTGACCTGCTCCTTGGCAATGCCCTGGCAGGATTAAAAGTCTCAGAGAAGCCCAGTGAGGTCAGGGAGACAGAACAGCTGCAGGAAAAGTGCCTGCCATTTTTCCTAACTGTGTGGTAACGTGGTCGTTGGCCAGCCAATCTCCATCAGTCGATGTTGAAGTGGCACTGCAGACAGAAGATCCTACAGTCTGGTTATCTGAAACCTTTTTCAGGAATCTATAAGACCCTAAGGAGGTAATAAATAGATCTTCCTTGGTAGCGGCCCAGAAAGCTGACCCACTGTTAAAAACATTAGCCCAGACTGCAAACACTGAAGCTACAGCAGAAACAGTCCCTGAATGCTACTACATTAAAATGGAGAACCCCTCACAGACCTGCAAATGAGGAGTGGACAGTGACCTACAAGGTAGTGGTGCCGCTGGGGTACCGCGGGGGAATATTGCGGCTAGCTCACAAAATTCCGGTGGCTGGCCATGTCAGTATATGCAAATCCCAAGCCTGCATCAGCCAGTATTCCCACTGGCCACACCTCCACAGGGATGTAGTAAGGTTTTGCAGAACCTGCCACACCTGCCAGGCTGTGGGCAAAACCCACCTGCAATAAAACCCGCACCTATGATCCCTGTGCCAGCTTTTGGGGAGCCATTTAGCGAGGTATTAGTGGACAGTGTAGGGCTCCTGACCAAAGCAAAAGGGGGCTACCAGTATATCCTTACCACCATGGATGTGGCAACTCGCTTCCCTGAGGCTGTTCCCCTGAGAACCATATCTGGCAAAACAGTGGTGAGGGAATTGACCCAATTCTTTATCAGGTATGGTCTGCCCACCGAGATCCAGTTGGGTCAGGGCTCAAATTTCATGTCCAAAATATTCCAGGAAATCATCGGTAACCAGAGCATGACCCAGCTGAAGTCTTCAGTGCATCACCCACAGTCGCAAGGGGCACTAGAATGGTACCACCAGACTCTAAAACAAATAAGCAGGGCATACTGTCACGAGTACCCCCATGACTGGGATAAAGGACTAGGTTTTCTTCTGTTCGCCACCAGGGACTCACCCAATGAATCCACTGGTTTTACTCCACTTGAGTTAGTTTACGGCACCAATTGTGAGGGCCTTTGGAACTAATCGAGGAGAGGTTTTTAGAACAGAAGAGGAGGAGGAGGTCTCCATGCTAGACTATATAGTGTTCAGGGAATGACTCTTGAGAGCCAATGTTATGGCCTGAGAACACTTGAAAATCTCCCTGGCAGCTATGGAGAAACAGGCAGACAAACATGCCAAGTCCCAAACCTTTCAGCCAGGAGACTATGGGCGGAATCGTCCCAGATTAGAACTAAGTGCAGTAGAAGGTGGGAAAAAGGACATTTTACCCACCAGCGGCAATGGCAGCTTTTCATGCCGTATCTTCTCAATCCCTCCCCATTAATCACGCATTCCCAGGAAACACACAGTTTCGATGGCGGGCAGGGTCTCATTTGCCCGCCACGCCATCACCTCGCCGCTTCCTCATGCCGGGTGCCAAATTTAAACTGCAGCTGCATGAACACCTCAGTGCTTCCAGTCCAGGAGTGCTGCAAAAGAGACATGGCCTCGAAAGAGAAGCAGCTCCCTGGTTTAATGACGCGTCCCTCGAGTGCCTTTTGGGCACCGTGGAGGCCCACCGTGATGTCATCTACCTTTCTCTGGCTGCACGAGTGGCAGAAACCTCACCAAAGTGGCATGGGAGGCATTGGCAGTGGTGGTCAGTGCCAACGCCCTACAAAAGAGGACACCCAACCAGTGCTGCAAGAGGATGAATGATCTCCTCCATTTCTCGAGGTAAGTCACTCTTCTCACCACTTTCAACTCACATATTCACAAACCCATTACACATCCACAGGGATATCACTCACTGCCAGTTCAAGGGACATCACCATTCACTCTCTCACACACACCTTCATTGTCCTCATCCTGTCCATGGGACCACTCAGCACCCACACATGCCAGGCATTCTTATCATCTGGCCTGGCAGGCATCCTGCTTACACTCCCTCCATCTGTATTCATGCAGGACAAGCTGGCATACAACAAAAAGGAGAGTTCACAGACTGGCGGAGGAATGCCTGAAATCACGGTCCTCATGGCCTTTGAAAATAGCGCCATCCAGTTGGCCATGATCTGGACTGGTCCAGTGTTAATGGTGAGGTTGGAGCTGCTCTACCAAGTGAGGATCCAGCAGTGCAACATCCACCAGGCAACCATGCTATGAGTGGTGTGTCCTGTTCTGCAGTCCTCTGCCATGTACTAATTATCTCTCCTTGCTTTCACAGGCACATCTGGGAAACAGCCCTGAAGAAACTGCTGAAGAGGAATCTGAAGGCACCTTCATTGAGGACCTGTCACAGCACTCACCCACACCCCCCACCAACGCAGAGACACAAAACTCGATGGGAGCAAGATTTAGAGTAGCCTCGGGATCACAATCTGGTGAGCACAGCAGGTGGTGGTAAGGGTTTGTCAGGTTTCTGGCACTCGAAGGACAGCTGGAGGCCATAAATCTGCTGAGTCTGAGTCAGATGAGGGGCCTCTGGACTTGGTCATACCTCAGTTGCTGGAGCTGCAAAGGCAAGCTCAGGAACATCAGGAAGGGATGTCCTCTGCCCTCCTCGGATAGTAAGGCACGATGAAGGAATCTGTTCACCTTCAGGCTGAGGTGATAGCGCTGGCATGCCAATGTACCATGGTCAACACTGGTAGGATGACAGCTGCCATGGTGACCTTGGTACAGGACATTGGTCCTGAACTGCTGTACAGGCTGAAATCCATCGCTGGCGCCGTAGTTGGCCTTCAACAATAGGTACGGGAGATGGGTGTTGGGCAGTTTGATCTCATTCCAGCTTCCCTTTCTCATCAAGGAGTCAGCCAGAGGCCCTTGAGCACCCATTGGGAGGAGGATCAGCTGGTTCACACCTGAGGGCCATCCACCCAGGTAACTCCGGAAGTGTCTGGCCCATCTGAATTCCCTATTCCTGTGACCCCACCAAGTCCAGCTCCACAGGCTGAGGAGGGTGCCACTGCCATGCACACACTCCAGGTCTCGCATTAATCACTTGTACGTAATGTTCATTATTGTAGATAAACTCCCAAGAATGTCACTCTGCCCATGGCTCCTTGTTCTGATGAGAAACGTTCGTGACACTCAGATGTGAAACCTTTGTCCCTGAACAAGGTAAAGGCAGGTGTCTCAGTCCAGGGCCTCTTCCCTGTGCTTTGTGCAGCCTTCAGACCAAAGTGATGGTCCAGCCTCACACTCCGTGGACACATTACTGATGTTTGCACCTTGATGGTGCTTGTCATTGCTGCCAGAATGTCGTGGGCAGGCATCACCGAATTCCATCATTCTCTCTGTGTGCTCTCGGCATCTTTAATGTGGGGCTGGCCCCAATCTCCTCAGTATCTGTGGCCGATGATGTTGTGCTCCTGAAAGGGTCAGATGCTGAAGGCTGACAAAGGATCAGGTGTATTTAAAGTTTCATGGCTGCATCTCCATGATATGAAGCTAATCACAGAGCGCAAGTTAGCTGCCCTCAGTCAGACAGGAGTCAGGAATTCTCAGAGGCTATGTGAAGATCTATGGAGTATCCTCACTTCATGTCGTTCTGGAATCAAGTGACTATTAGGGCTCCACTGTGTCTTCATGACAGGAGCTGTATCACAGAGGATATGTGCGCTGCCATCAGCCAGACTGGAGTCAAACATTCACAGATGCAATGTGTGGATCGCTGCATTTCGTCATCATCTTCCACAAATCTAGCAGCCAAGAGGGCCTCCTGAGTGTGCTACCATGTCTGGCCAGTGTGAACACCTCATTGCTGTCATTGTCCATCTCCTTCTCAGCCAGCTCCTTTCCCTGCTGCAGTGCCAGGTTGTAAAGGGCGCAGCAGGTGACAACGATGGTGACACCCTCTGTGAACCATATTGCAGGGCTCCAACAGACCAGTCCAGGCATCAGAACCTCATTTTCAGCATCCCGATGGTTTGCCCCACCAAGGTTTGAGTTGCAGCATAAGCTTCATTATACCTTTATTCTGCTGCAGTCTGAGGCCGCTGCACGGGTGCCATCAGCCACAGCCTCTGTGGGTAGCACTTGTCCCCGAAGAGCCATCCCTGCTGCCTCTGTGGACCCTGGAAGACCTCAGGGATCTGAGACTGACTGAGAATGTAGGAGTCATGGAGACTGTCTGGGAACCGTGCGCAGACCTGCAGGATGAGTTTGTGGTTGTCCCACACTAGCTGAAAATTCAGCAAATGGAAGCCCTTTGCGGTTGATGTATTTGACTGCTTGTTGCGATGGAGATCTGAGCACCATTTGTGTGCAGTCGATGGCACCCTGCACCTGTGGGAAACTTGAGATTTGGGCATAGCCCATTGCTCTTGCATCCTGGCTTTCCTGGTCCTGGGTAAAATGCATAAAGTTGTGTGCCTTCATGAAGATGGCGTCCGTGATGTCATGTATGCATTTGTGGGTGGAGGTTTGTGATATTCCATACAGGTCACCTGTGGAGCCTTGAAAGGAGCCACTGGTGTAGAAATTGAGCATCATGGTCACTTTCATGGCCACAGGCATTGGATGCCCTCCATGTCCCCGTGGTGCCAAATCCTGCAGCAGATGTGACCGACCAGTTCCCTAGACATGCACAGTCTTGGGGTACATTGGTTCTTGGTTATCTGCCGGAATGAAAGGCAGCGTCTATAGAGCCTGGGTCCAGCTAGGTGCTGGACAGCGATAGCTCGCTGTCACTCTTCAGCGGCGTGGGCAGGACCCCCACTCCGAGGGTGCTGCTCCTAACTCTGCCCAGTCAGGCACTTCTGTTGCTCCTTTCTTCTTCATCTCCGCTCTCTGTAAGCCACAAGGCATACAGCTAGGTCACTAGGCTCCATTCTCCTGATCTACTCATCCTGTATGGTGAAAGAGAGAGACATGTGGGTTAGCTTGGGTGTTTTAAAAACCTCTCTTGGTTAAGTCTGAAGGCCCCTTAATGCATCCCGGAGAGTGCTGGCCACTAGTTGGATGGCTAGTGTTAGAGACCCCACCGCCCCACCCTACCTGACCGATTGGTGGCAGCTTCAGCCATTGGACTGCATGCTGTGCTCTCAGCTCAGGCGTAGGAATTCTCCCAACCCACACTGCAAGGCTGCACTGTTAGCTTGAACAAGGCAGGGGAGACTGCTCCAAACTGGATGATGACATTGTGATGGGCTGTGAGCGCCTCCACTAATGACTGCTCCATGGCCAGATTTAGCCAGGAGGTTGTACAAAATGTCCAGTTGTCCAACTGTTTTGAAGTTCAATAAAACGTTCATTACTTTGCAGTTTGCCCAAGGGGTGAAAAGCTTTAGAGCACTTGGTAGCACTTTCATGCCTCTGCATTGCTTGAGTGGGCAGATAAGCTAGGGGCCCCATCTCCAAGCATGTCAATGTGGCTGTGCCTGAACTGTCTCAGCTGCGGAGGAAGGATCACATTATACAAGGTTTCTCTAATGCGTGGCTGCTTCCCTCCCCTGCCATCTCGCACATGCTTGTGCACTGCCATCAACCACAGTGCAGCCTACGCCCCCTCCCTCAAGTCACCTCAACTGCAGCCCTTGCCCTGGCACCCATACTGTCAGCCAGCCAGGGAAAAGCGACTTGCCAGTGCTCTCATCGTTGAAGTCTAACAGGCGACCCTCGTGAACGCTGCACAACGTTATTGTGCACTCACCTCCAGGTTTTCCTCAAAGTGTATTCTGCCAAGTGCACACCTTATATATGCTGTTGTGAAACACTTCCGTGTATGATCACGCCGATGTTCTCGGATGATCCAGCGAGGGGGGATGATTCCGGGCGAGCTGTGCTTATAATGAAATGCCGGTGTATTATAATGAGGTTCCTGACGTCCGATGGCGGGAAAAATGGCCCACCATTGACTAAGAAGTCTTGCAAACAACAAGCCTCCCTTACATAGCCATCACAATCCTCCCCAACCCCCACCCTCCCCACCAAAACATTGCTTGGTTGCAAGTCATGTTTTCTCATTCATCATCACACAACTGAAAAGGCCCCTGGCCATCCAGCAACCAGGAATGGGCAACAGGGGAAAATGGTGCAAAATAATGTTCATATGGCTCAAATATAAAATGTATACTCACCAATCTAACATTGCGTAACGCACTGATATGTATATCTGTGTGCAACTGCAAATCTTTACTAATATAAAAGCAAAATATTGTGGATCCTGGAGATTTGAAATGAAAACCGAAAGTGCTGGAAATCCTCAGCAAGTCTGGCAGCATCTCTCTCCACAGTGTTGTTTTTATTGCAAACCTTTACTCTTCCTTTTTCTAGCACCTTCATTAGGTGCAACCCCTGTGGTTTCAGCAGAAATGCAGACAGGTTGCTTAGATCCCTGTTCTAACTGCTGAGATTCTCTTGGCTAACGCCGTCTGGGTTTTGGGGCCTGTAAAGGTCCCACCAAAGACTGCTTCACCTGCATCTGTGCAGGGCCAGATTTGGCCATTGGAGCACAAAGCACAATATGGGCTACTGCTTGGGGCATGTGGATGGTAGCGGGTGGGGTGGGGGGTGTGGGGGGCAATGGGTGAGAAGTGGAGACGCCTTTGAGTCAGTGCCCGCTTTCACAATCATCCCTCTCATGGCCCAGCTGCCCTTCCTGCTAGCGATGAGCTGGAGAACATTTTGCTGCAGATCAGTGGGGCAATGCACAGCCAAGATCACAGGATCAGATATCCGATTCAATGTGGCACTCATGGTGCGCAAGCCATTGGTGAAAGTTTGCATGCAATCTTGAGGATTGCTATGCTTGATGCTCCATGCAGTTGCCCACTCTTTCCACGGATGAAGATATCATTGCAAACTTGCAACATCATGTTACTCATGCTAGAGATGGACTCCTCCACTCTCTGTGCAATGACACACTTGAAGGGCTGAGATGGTGTATGGTCTGCATGAGCCTTATGCACCTTCAAAGGGAGTGAATTCCTCTGAGGCGTCATGATCATTGTGGGCAACCTTGATGTGCTGGATGTGTGATGACTCTGTAGAGGTAGAAAATATGGATGGGTACTGTGTAGGCTGAAGTTATTGTTATGCACATGACCATATTTTTGTGCCTGTTAACATTGGGAAGGATTTTTCTCTCGACTGGCGGACTCGGTGGGGGCGGGAGGGGGCAGAAGGGAAGCCGACCACCGCCCGTGATCGGGGCCGGACCGCGATTTCACACTGGTGGGCCAATTAAGGCCCACCCAGGGTGAAATGCGACCTGCAGCTCTCTGTGCTGCCTGTGCGGGGGTGGGGTGGGGGGATGAGGGCGAGCGCGAACTTGGCGCATACACGCAGGTGCACACTTGAAAATATCCTCGAGGCACAGAGCTGCCTCAGAGGGTGAACATTTTTCAAAATAAAAAATAAAGATTTAAAAAATGTTATAAAACATGTCCCTTCATGCGACTCTGTCACATGAGCAGGGACATGTTATTAATTAAATTTTAAAATTTGGATTTTATTTTTATTTGATGTACCCATCCCACCCGTGGATGAGGTTTCCTAAAAAATGTAAAGGCTGCTTGGCCTTTTCGACCTGCCCGCCTGCCAACCGTAAGGTTGGACGGGCAGCAAAAAATTTCTCTCAATAAACTTTTTAATGGCCTTAATGGACTTTTGAAGTGTTGGCGTGTGCCTACCGACCGAAATATTGCGTGAGTGCACAATGATGTCAGGACACTTGCCCGACGTCATCGCGCATCATTTTACACTTGGTTGGGTCTGGCACACGCCCGCCTGCTGAGCTAAAAATTCTCTCCTTTATGTCCACATAACTGGGCATTGTATGCCATTTGGCTGTCCAATATTTAAGTCTGTCACCAAATAGCTGGGAGGATCCCATCTCTGATGGCTAGGCATGGCAAGCATCTGCTGATATCCAGTGCCTCCTCTTCTGTTGATGTCAAATGACAGGTGATTGGAGGGCCATGTGTGGTTCTCAGCCCCTCTCTGCTCTCTTCTCCTGCAAGCCTAGGAGAGAAAGGAAGAGACCTGTGAGTGGGAGTCATAGAATTTGCTCAACCAAGAGAGGGAGAGCTTTTCTTGAGGGTGACTATGAGAGACGGTCATGACATTGCGTAAGGATGAGTATGAATGTGAGTGGTGGAGAGATGGATGGGGATTTTGGGAAGTGTGCAGACAGAGGTGGATGGGCTCATCTGCAAGGTAAGTTGCTGTGAGGATTGATGTGCTGCAGTAGGTTTGAACAGGTAGAGTGAGGGAGTTAGGGTGATATGTACATCAAGACGTAAGCAAATGTGACACTGTACTCACCTTTCCTGTTTAGATCATGTGACACCAAGTGTGGCTTCCTGGGCAACCACCAACTACACCTTCTTTGTATTATCTGCAGGCTTCTTCTTCCCATCATCAGGGCAGAGTATCTCCCTCCAGGCCCCATCTTACAGCACCTAATAGCACATCTGGAGAGGCGTTGCTGAAGTGGCATGCAGCCACTGACCTTTCACCTTCCATGGCACTTCTTTCTCTTCCCTTGTCACATCCAAAAGCTTCAACTTGTAAGTTTGGAGTGTCCCTTGAAACAGTGGAGTTGAAGTCATGCCATGTGCATCTTCACTAAGCCTACAGATGCCAGTTGTTTGGGAAACCCAGACATCATATATTAATGTAGTGGTTGTGTTAAAAAGCCACTGGAGCATGTGCTTCACATACTTCTGGGTTTCCCACACATTATTGAGCACCCTGCTGCCAGCATGTCTGCATATTAAAATCCAGCGCTATACTCCATTTCTGTTTCAGATGCTGATCCAGCTTCTATGTATTTTCAGCATTTCCTATTTATTTTTTATATCTTTGTATATCACTCAGTAGGTCACACTTTTTTTTCTACATTTTAAAAGAGTAAAGAAGTTTGTGGAGTTATTTGAGCTCTTTTCAACAAATATAATTTCAACAGCAAAGCAGCTCAGAGAGCTCCTCATGCTTAACTGAATGACCTCAGATAACTACATTCAAGGGTAATGAAATAGATTCTGTAACACTGAGGCAAGTTACTCCAAGGACTGACCTATTCTCCACTTCAGTTTATTTTGCATATTTAACTAATTTTATTCTTACAGGTTTTCCAAATGAAGGGTCATATTTGCTGATCACTTTGCCATTGTTTATGAATCATACTCAGTTGACTACATATCTAAAGATCTCAGCAATGATGATCATCGGTTGGCAGTGCTAAACTAAGAGTTATGGACAGGAGGGTTAATCAAAACAGCACCAATTTCTCTTCTCATAAACAGAAAGGTGTTTTGATTTGCTTTCCTCTTTATAATCAGTGGCATATTTCCCAACACCCTTGGTTTTGGTGCAATCCAATTTTCCATTAATAACACCACAGCAAACTCGAGACAGGATGAACTCAAAGGGTTAGTTTGTTTGCACACACTCAAATAATGAAAGGAGGGTTGCCTCTATTCTCAGACAGTAAAGAAAGGGAATGGAGAATAGAAAGATTTATAGTGCAGAGAACACAGAGAAAGAAATATTATTTCTTGTGGGTTCCAGAGTCCAGAATCAAAGTCCAATGAGGTATTCCTTCACGGAGGTCGGTGGGTTGGAAGCTGATTCTGTAAAATTCACTTTTCCGGTGCTATTGAGTTCACACAATAAGATTGGCATGCAGAGATGATTCAGCCTTGTAGTCAATGGTGCAGAATTTCCAGCAGAAGCACTGTAAAAGGCTCCATATGTTCAACCTGGGCAGAGCCCCCTTTCTGTGAGGCAGCCAGTTAGATGGTAAACAGCAGCCCAAGCTCTGCAGTTCAGCAAGACAATATTACTGGTTCCTCAAGCCAGAGACCCATGTCACATGACTCCCACCTCTTCACAGTGTCTTCAATAAATGATGTGTATCCCTTGCCTGGGTCCCCAGGATTGTTAAATGCCTCAACCATTAAGAATCAAAAGGAAGATTGTGGGGTCGTTTGTCTTAGTAGAGGAGCAGGCTCCTATTTGCTAGCCCGGGTTATGACATGCAGATGGCCTTTGTGTAGCTCTCTTTGAATTTGGCCTGTGCAGCCCATAGGGGGTCGTTAGTGGCTCCCCAGGGATAATGATGTGCGAATTTCCCCTGATACTGCCAGGCAGTTCCTTTTGTTCGGGGGTCACAGACAGACATAGGTTCAGCCATTTAAAAGGTCGTTGCCCAGTTTTAAACTTTTAGAAATAGCAATGAGCGTATCTCTATATATTTTCTAAAAAGTATACTGAGTGAGGTCTTAGTCCCTCGTGTAAATTATTAGAACAGTTTGAGATATCTACCACCGTATGTTTGTTTTGTTTTGTTAAACTGGTGAACTGTTTAGCTTTTAATAATGCTGTGATAACACACTCTTAATCAGAGGACCTGTTTAGGAATATCTTGCTTTGGTTTTGCACCTCATTCCCAACTTATATTTTAATAATACATCAGTGAAACAACGCAGCTATTCCTAATTAATTGGTCTACCCTTTGTGTCAGATTTTACAACATGACAAAGGAACTCAAATGCTATTATTTCATGCTATCGGTATGTGGGGATTATTGAATATTAATACAACTCAAGGTTTTACAATAAGCCTACTAGAATTAGTTCAGATAGTGCTGATAGGCCCAGATTTTCTGTAGTGGTGCAGTTGGCAAGGGATCACCAAAATTTATGGCTTCTGTTATGCTAATATTGCTGTTGGCAATTTAGATTGAATTTCCCTGTCGATTGAATATGACTTAACCCAAACGCAAGAATCAATGCGAAAAGAAACAGCTTATTCAAATTTAAACAGCGGCATCTCAGGGAAACTGGGGAAGGGTCTTATTAAAGGATGGGGGAGGGGTCATTGGAAACAGATCTTACTATGGAGTGAAGCTAGGTAGTTCTAGTTAGGTGGCAGGCATCACTCCGTCTTTGATTTTATTTTAAAAATTATTCGTCTGGGAAGTTTGCAGAATTTCAACAGCATTTTCCTTCTCACATATGAGCATCGAATTTCAGTATTGAGAAAAGGGACACTAAAAATAAAGGAACATAAAAAATCCATGCATCAGTAAGTAAAACATAAATAAAACAGCCATTGAGTGACATAGGGAGACAATTCTGTGACAAATTAGGGCCAGTGTAGGATTTCACTGTCAACTGGATTGAGACTAACTAATCTGATCCTGTAGGGCTATGCAGGAAGAGCAAGGAAGTGGGACTCTTTCACAGGTCTGGCACAGACACGATGGGCCAAATGGCCTCCTTCTGTGCTGTATGATGCTTCTGAGAGGATGGAGAGCATTCTAAGCTGTGCTTTGATGCTTTGATTTCTAAGGCTGGAATTTTGCCAGCCTTTTGGCGATGGGCTGGAGATGGGGAGCCTGGAAAAATGGCACAGGAAGGTGTCAGGGTGTGCCTGGTATTTTTCCGCCACAATGCCATTTTGCCACCAGTGGGAAAGCTGATAGATCAGGCGCCTGCTGGGAGCTCAATTGAACTAATTAAAATGGTGAATTGTGGGTCAATTCCCACCTCCACAGATTTTTTGCCTGTGGTGGGGTGTGTGCAAGTACAACCTTGCTGGTCCAGTGAAACCTGACATTTTCCCAGGAGATTCTGGGGGAGTTGGGCACTCCATGGTCCATGAAAGGTCCCATGGCAGCAATGGCTATCCCTGTGGCAACAACGCTGCCTGTGAGTGTGGAGCCAACCCCCCATCAACTGCTTGGCCCCAGCACCTGCCATCCCCAAATAACCCTCTTGGAGGTCGCCTGACCACTGAGGTGCCCTGTCCATGCAGCTGCGGCCTCTGCAATGGCCATGCTAGTGGTGGTACTGCTGAGGCTATTGAGCTGCCAGCTCCCTGATTATGCCAACAGCTCTTACTGGCGGGTCGCTCACCCTTAATAGGATGGCTACTCCGAAGGTACCGTCCTAATTGGCCACAGCCGGCAAAGATGCCGCCCCGGATCCTATCACCAGCTGAAGCAGGTTTAACTCCTGCTTTTGGCCCCAATGGTATGACTTCAACCTTCCTTGTAAAATTCAGCCTGAAGTATTTAAACAGCACAGAAACAACCTGGTTGAATCTTCCCCTATCAGGTATGACACTCAAAAAGAGAATCTTGCAAACTGCAACTAATTCTCTCACAGGCTCCACCAACTATTTTTTCCATTCCAAGTTGCCCAGTTTTGGGATTCTATTTCCTTTGAAGCAAAATGCCTTCAACACAGCCTTTTAATATCCTTCCAGTGTTATCTTTTAATCAGCTTGAAATGTACCCCCCAGATGATGTTATATTTTGGTGTTGCTTTCAATGGTATTTATCTTGTATGTTCCCAACATCTGTTTTTACTTGTGTGCTTTTCTAAACTAGCCTTGATTACTAAATGGGATGGCTTAAAGAGACTTTAAAACAGAAGTACATACAAATCGAGGTTTAAGAGGGATATAAATAAAGCACACACCTTATTTAGAGGGATACTGTTACTAATAAGATAGCCCTGTGCTGTTTAATGAGCGTACAGTGTGATATTTGCACTGCGTATGCATTGATGTTGTATAGTGAAGTATTAACCCTCCCCTGCCCATACTTTGGCAGCATCTAATTTTAAACCCCTTTCTCCCAGTGATTTGCTCATTCAGTGCTTTTTTTCCCCTACCCTGGCTTTTCTAAAAACTTTGAGTCCTTGTTCTGTGGGCATCTCCCATTTCTGGCACCTCACCCATGTGCTATTCTTCACATGGGGGGGCCTTCTCAGTAAGCACTGACAGATCTATTCCACATTGCAGCCATCATGGTCAAATCCAACCTTGTCCTCAACCAGGATCCGCATGCCTATATGTGACTAGCAGGTGCCACTGAATGGTAATTGGGCGCAGGGCCTTAGATTATTTCTTCCTTCCTCACCGTGTGGCACTGAGGCTGAAGGCCTGCATTCATTGCCCATCCCAAATTGCCCTTGAGAAAGTGGAAGTGAGTCACCTTCTAGAACCGCTGTGTTGTGTGTGCACCTCCAGTGCTATTAGGGAGTTCAATGATTTTGACCAAAAGATATTGAAGGATAGATTATATATTTCCAAGTCCAAATAGTCTGCAACTTGAAGCAACTTTAATCAGCACGGAGCTGTGTTTGGACTGCAGAATTTCCTGGTCTGCATGGATCAGCTATCTTCTGAACCACTGGGAATTGCTTTGTATCAGGGTCAGTGAAAATAAATTAAGTTAAGTCTGTTGGGGTGAATGAATGATAAATAAGCCATTGCAAAGGTAAGTATAGGGCAACAATGCATTTAAATGAAATTGGCTTTTGTTATTGATGCAATAGCACACGGGTCCAGTGAAATTACTGTAGGTGAAGTTTAGTTAATTAAAAACTTGCTTGTAAGTATAAAGTTAAGTGGAATTATCTGCACAGGATGTTAATCGTTCTGCTCCCACCTTTTACACCACTACCACCTACAATGACACATTTTGCTAATTGTTGTCAATACAAATCTATCTAGTGAGCAGAGCTGGTTGAACTGACCTTTCTCAACCGTTTTACAGCAGTCTCACCCTCATCAAGAGATGTAACCTTCTCTGATAAAATGAGTTTGGTGACATCAAACATGGACAATCCATGTCCTGCCATGGTACAGAATTACAGTGCTCTGATCCTTGCCTCACTGGAGATCTCACAACTATTTACTGCTGTGTTTCATGATGGTTACAATACTTTATTGTACTAAATTTAAGTTGTGTCATTATGAAGATTAAAATAAAATAGAACTATAAAAGTTAACTGTCTGTTAAAAAATGCTATTTTCCTGTCTTTGTGCACTGTAATGTTATGCCAAGGTATGTTTTAAAAGAAGCCCATTTTAAATAAAACCAGTAATTCTTTTGAAGCAGCAATATTTTTCATCAAAACAGATGCTTGTTTTGAAAGCATTACACTTTACTGTAGCCAACACATATTTGAAACATTAAAAACAACTATGGTGATGATGGACATAGCCACACAGCTGCAAATGAGGTCATCCACCAGTTACATACAGTGGAAGTGATAGTTATGTGTGCAATGTCAACCAAGTTAAAATTCCTGTTTGGAAATCTAAAGCTGAACACTGAAGTTATAAACGGTTCATCACACTATAATACTTAGGAACTGAAGCCCTTCAGTCTTTGCTCCTTTTAGCAAAAAGATAACTTTTTTACTCCTGAATGAAAACTGGGAGTACATTCATTGCCTGTAGCTTTTGCAACATTTATAATTGTTTCTAGGACTACAACCAATGAAGCTGGATATTGTTGCTTCAGAAGGTCTGTGACATAATTGAACTTTCTGTTGAAATTTGTTTGTTCTCACATTTTTAATGTAATTATGCTTCATCTTGTCCAGATGTTGGCAGCATGTCAGAGATCACTATTTGTATATGCTGAGTGATTCCACAAAGAGATCTGATCCTTCATGGATCATCTAACATCTATAGAGCTGCACATCATTGCCAAATTCATCAAACGATTACCCAGCCACTTTCAGATAACAAACTATTGTGCGGTGTAAGCATTTGCAGAGTTTCCAAAACTTTGCAAATAACTCCCAATTAGCCTTCAGAAGTATTCAGTAAAGCTTTGTAAAAGCTGTCATGAGGACTCTGGAGCCTCAAAATGACTGTTTGTGATGTTACTGTACACATGCTCAATGCATTCGTAAGGTAATATCTGCCTCAGCAGCTCAGTTAAAACAATGAACAGGGGAATGTTATGAAAATTTCTTGACCATTTGCAAACCGCCACTTCAAGGCTCACTAGTCAACCTTTGAAAAATGAGTTCATTCATGGAATGTGGGCATTGCTGTTGAGGCCTGCATTCATTGCCCATCCCAAATTGCCCTTGAGAAAGTGGAAGTGAGTCACCTTCTAGAACCGCTGTGTTGTGTGTGCACCTCCAGTGCTGTTAGGGAGTTCAATGATTTTGACCAAAAGATATTGAAGGATAGATTATATATTTCCAAGTCCAAATAGTCTGCAACTTGAAGGAAATCTTGCAGGTGGTGGTGTTCTCATGAGCCTCCTCCCCTTATCCATCCAGGTGTTACAGGTCGTAGGTTTGGGAAATGCAGTGGAGGAAGCTTGTTGAGTTGCTGCAGTGCATCTTGTAGATGCCACTGTGCGCTGGTGATGCTGGGAGTGAATGTTTGAGTCATTACTGTATAGAAGGAGGCCAGTTATCCCATCACTTCCATACTAGTTCTCTGTAGAGCAATTCCATCAGCCTCATTCTCCTGCTTTATCCCCGTAGCCCTTCAAGTTTATTTCTCTCAAGTGCTTATCAAATTTCCTTTTGAAATCTTTCATTGTCTCTGCTTCCACTACTCACATAGGCAGCGAGTTTCAGGTCGTTACTGTTATGGTCTCCATGGAGACTGATAACTTATAAAAAGAAATTTGAACTTCCAGTTAATAGTTGAATAGATGACATGACCAGATTTTATGTTTAAGACTTCCACTGTAACAAAGAGACAAAAGCACTCTTGACTAAACACTATTTTTTATAGCCAGCTTATATTTTAAATTACAGTACATAACTTTTAACACGACTGAAAAAAAACATATCAGGTATATGTTACACTGTCCTTTAAGGGGGCATTCAATTCTCCCAGAATCAGCCCAAAAACGATTCTTAGCTCTCGAGGGTTTAGTTATGATCTTTTCCATTCCCAGGCTGGAAACTTTTAACGCTAGAACTGTCTTTCACAGAATGAGTTTTTTTGGAGACTTCTCCCTTTAGCTAAAGCTAGGCAAATCTTCCAGCCTCATTTTAACTTCTCACGAATTTAGCCTTTCCAATCTGACCTTGAGCTCCCACCTGTATTACTGTGTGCTAAACGACAGCTATTGCTGCCTATTGCTGTTCTCCCTCTCCCAGATGCTGGCAGACTAACTGTGTCTGTGAGTTTTCAGGGACATCCTAGAAACCCTTCCCTTTGCCAAGCCCATGTCCATGGCAACATTAATCACATGGGCCCTGCATCCAGGTAGAACCATTGATTAGCTATTCTTGAGACCCCAACTCTCTTTTATCTTGGAAGTAAATGGACAGTTTAAAGCACAGTTGTTCACAAAACAACATTCTCAACACTATTCTTGGACATCGGAGATTCACAGTCAATTCACTGTCAGCACAAAGACTGCTGCCATTGTTTTCAAGAGTAAACACCTTGCGTTTTCTTTCCAATAAAACAATTTGGGCACCCTTTAGTCTCTAACAATCAAACCACCTAAGCTTGTTCTCAGGCAGGCTTCAGAGCAGGTCACAATATCCTCTTCATTTTACCCTACTGTTTCAAAAGAAATCAATCTTATAAATAATTGTAACATTGCCATTTGCTGTGCCAAAAAATTCTTCCTCAAAACCTCCCCACATCTCTTGCCAAAAACCTTAAATTTGTGTCCCCTTGTTCCTGTGCCATCAGCAAATAGGAACAGATTTTCTTTGTCTGCCTTACCTAAACTTGTCATGATCTTTTAAATCTTTATTGATCCTCCTCTTAACTTCCTTTGCTCCAAAGAGAACAACCCCATCTTCTCCAACTAACCTTGTAGCTAAAATCTTTTATCCCAAGATGGTGGATGGGGTGCTGATGAAACAATCTGATGAAAGCCTTTCTTGCTTTTGGACCCATCATTGGGGCACGAAGCCTCCAGCTCTGATGGCCACCGCCTCCCCCCAGACTGTCACACAGAGGCCACCTCCATCGAGCTGGTGGTCTCCTTATGTGGTGGGGGGCTGCTCCACTGCTGGCAAATGTAGGCAAGGCCAGTACATCATCCATTCTTGGGGCTTCAACTATGTAAATTGGCAGAACGGGCAGCCGATCCACCTTCCAGGCCAAAACCTGGAGAAGTTTGCCGTCTGATGGAATGTATTGGGGAGCCGTCCTGATGTGCTTCTCTCCTATATTCCTGCCATGTCTCACCTCCAAGCTCTCAATCATGGGACTGGTAATAAAAACCAGCCCAATGTGCTTACTACCCATGGCAGACAGGCAGAAAATCACACAACATGGGCTAAGTGTGGAAATTTGCAAGCAGGATTTGTGGGTGGGTTGTTGTGCTAAATCACTTCTACTACTAATAGCTTGTTCATTAACCACTGATAAGGCTGAAGCATTTGCAACGATGGAGATCCCCAGAATCACAGATGCCAGTCTTCAGCCAATTCAATTTACTCCATATGATATCAAGAAATGGCTGAAGGCACTAGACACAACAAAGGTTATGGGCCCTAGCAATATTCTGGCAATAGTACTGAAGACTTGTGCTGCAGATCTTGCCACATCCCTAGCCAAGCTGTTCCAGTACAGCTGCAAAACTGCCATCTACCCAGCTATGTGGAAAATTGCCCAGGTATGTCCTGTACACAATAAGCAGGACAAATCCAAACTGGCCAATTACTACTCTTGATCATCAATAAAGTAATGGAAGGGGTCATCAACAGTGCTATCAAGCGGTACTTGCTTAGCAATAACCTGCTCGCTGACGCTCAGTTTGGGTTCCGCCAGGGCCACTCAGCTCCTGACCTCATTATAGCCTTGGTTCAAATATGGACAAAAGAGCTGAACTCTTGAGGTGAGGTGAGAGTGACTGCCCTCAACATCAAGGAAGCATTTAACTGAGTGTGGCATCAAGGAGTCCCAGCAAAACTGGAGTCAACTGGAATCAGGGGTAAAGCTCTCCGCTGGTTGGAGTCCTACCTAGCACAAAGGAATGTGATTGTGGTTGTTGGAGGTCAGTCATCTCAGCTTCAGGACATCACTGCAGGAGTTCCTCAGGGTAGTGGCCTCGGCCCAACCATCTTCAGCTGCTTCATCAATGACCTTCCTTACATCATAAGGTCAGAAGTGGGGATGTTCACTGATGATTGCACAGTGTTCAACACCATTCACAACTTCTCAGATACTGAAGCAGTCCATGTCCAAATGCAACAAGGCCTGGACAATATTCAGGCTTGGGCTGACAAGTGATAAGTAACATTCACGCCACACAAATGCCAAGTGATGACCATTTCGAACAAGAGAGAATCTAATCATTGTCTCTTGACATTCAATGGCATTACCATCACTGAATCCCCCACTATCAACATCCTGAGGGTTGCCATTGACTAGAAATGGAACTGGACTAGCCAAATAAATACTGTGGCTACAAGAGCAAGTCAGAGGCTTGGAATCCTGTGATGTGTAACTCACCTCCTGACTCCCAAAAGCCTGTTCACCATCTACAAGGCACAAGTCAGGTGTGTAATGGAATACTCCCTACTTGCCTGGATGAGTGAAGCTCCCACAACACTCAAGAAGCTTGACACCATTCAGGACACAGCAGCCCGCTTGATTGGCACCACATCCACAAACATTCACTCCCTCCACCATTGACTCACAGTGGCAGCAGTGTGTACCATCTACAAGATGCACTGTAGGAATTCCTCATGGCTCCTTAGACAACCCCTTCCAAACCCACGACCACTGCCATCTAGAAGGACAAGGGCAGCCAATAGATAGGAACACCACCACCTGGAAGTTTCCCTCCAAGTCACACACCATCCTAACTTGGAAATACATTGCCATTCCTTCACTGTCGCTGGGTCAAAACCCTGGAACTCCCTTCCTAACAGCACTTTAGCTATAACTACACCACATGGACGGCAGTGGTTTAAGATGGCAGCTCACCACCACCTTCTCAAGGGCAATTAGGGATGGGGAATAAATGTTGGCGCAGCCAGCGAAGTCCACATTCTGTGAATGAATAAAAAAAAACTGAAGTCTCACCTGGCTGTCTGCTATCAACATAGGCATATTGAAAATTTGGGGAAAACTACCTTAATCAAAAATTATAAAGATGATGGTATATTTCTTCCTGAGCAATATTTGTAGTTTATACAGTGACTCCCTGTAGGTTATGGAACACCTTCGAGCAACTTAATTGAAGTTCTTCCAAATACTATATGAAGACCATCCATGCTGGTAACTCAACTGTAATTCTAAACAGACCACAAGACTTTTAACAGTGGTTTGATATCCATAAAATGGGAGGCTGTGATCCCAGTAGAATAATAACTGTATTTTAGAATGAATAGCATTCAACAGAGCATGGTTTTATTTACGTGAATTTACAAGAGTGTCTCTTCTAAGAATACTGAGGGATGATTTATTATAGCAAGGTTTGTTATAGTAAAACTTTCCAAGTTGTTGCACACTATACTCCAGGAATCCCTTTCTGACATATTTTGCTCTTCCTTTGTTTGGCCAGCCATCTGGGCCACACCTGTGTATCATGAGATGTGCCCAACAATTTATTCTGTCCCACCCAACTTTCATATCACCAAATCAAGTAGGATTTAGTTCTTCTAGATACTGGAACCCATTTTTCTGAAGAAGTTGACATTGAACTATCATTATTCTCCTCTAATTGCCTCCGCCCCTCCTCCCACTCCCCTGCCAGTCGTTATGGGTTATGTATCAGCAGCGGCTTAGCAGGTGAACAGGTTTAGCAACCTTCTCCCAGGCTTACATCAATGATGAGTTGTGAACCAGTGACTAGTGGAAATACCAAAGTATTTGGGTCTTTGGGGAAGCCATTCTATGCTACTCAGCACCTCCAACAAGCAAGAGTATTTGAGATTGAGAAAACAGCTGATAGGTTGAAAATGTTTTGGCCTCTTTCAATACGGATCTTCTTGTTAATTCTTGTGTAAATGCTTTTACTGCTTCACTTCATGCACATTTATCATTAATGGCCCACTTACACAGAAGAGCCTTCTTTTACCATTAATTTGTGAGACTCATTAGCATGTACATCACTGCTACAGGCATAATCCGTGATTTCAAGGTGAATCATAGGAAATGATTCTGACACAGGTTCATGTCTCATTCCCCACATCCTTCCGTCTTCATTGGCTTTCAGTCAACATGATCTGGAGCTTCCACCAAAAAGCTCTCCAACCTACCTCCTCCCTCCTGAGCTACAAAAACTTGGGAAAGACTTTTCCTTTCAACTGATCCTTGGTTAAATTCGACCTATTTGTCTTCTTTCCTCTTGGTGTGCATTTGACCTGTGATTTGTAACACATCCTGAGGAGTCTTTCCAATGTGTGAATCACAAATAAATGTTGTATACAGCATGGTAGTTATTGAGAAGGTGGGTGGGAAGGTAGAGAGGGGTCATAGGGACCAAAGCTTGGTTCAAGGGTCCTTAAAAAAGCTCTGAAAGCAGAAGAAGTGTAGTATGATGGAGATACAGAGGGAAGGAGTTCCAAAAGGTGCAGCATAGTGACTGAAGAAACAGCCACCAATAAGTGAATGCAGCAAGCAGGGAATAAGATGTAGCTGGTATTGGAGGAGTAGAGGCTGTGCACAGGAATATATGGTTGGAGGAGGTAGCAGAAGTAGGGAGGGAAAGGCCATGGAGAGGTTAGAAAGCTAATTCTTTGGGGCATGAGAAGCCAGAGGAGTTTAGTGAGGATGGGTGGTTAAGGGGATATAGGCCGTCTGTATAGTTGTAAGTATGGGATTGTGTTCTAGATGATTTGTTCTTAATGGATGATGTGAGTGGAAGACAACATGAAGAGAAGTTCAATATTGAGGTGATAATGGCCCAGGTTAGGACATCATTAACAACTGGGTAAAGGTGATAATTTGGAGAAAGAAGCTGTTATGGTGACAATGTTAGGGTGGAAGTTGGGTTTGGGATCAAGGCACTCAAGCTCTGATTTATATTTAGGATGGAAATGGGATAGATGGGGAAGTGTGTAACAAGCCTCCATGATACGTTCAGCATAAGGCCTGGGCAGTTTTAATACCTGGGCCTCATTTCAGTCTGATTAATGAGCTGCCCATCTTATTGCTGTGGGTAAAAGACAGCTTGGCAGTCTTCTCTGCACCATTTCTAGTGGGCGGTCTGAGACCTATTTGAAGCGGTTACATTTGTTGCTTTCACATTGCAATGTTCGAGTGCCGCAAGGATAGGAATCTCTAAAATATGCTGTGGGCCTCTCCCTGGAGGCACTGGTGGAAGAGGTCAGGACAAAATGAGAGTACGGCTTCCCAGTGCCCAGGAGCGTCCCTAGGTCAACTATCCAACAACTGGCCGTGGAGTTGAGAACTCAGTCTTCAACAGCATCCCCCAACCCGGGGCCGGATTTTCAATCTGAGGTCAGGAACTCAGCAATTGGATGAACTTTGGGTCCCAAACCCACACACAAGTTGCATTGCTCTCACAGCCCAATTTTTAAATACCCTAATAACGCAGGAAGTGGGTTTGGCATCTGATTAGTGGCGCAGAGCGCCTCCTGGAGGCGGAAGCTGCTTGCTTGGTGCCAGCAACAAAGGTAGGCGGCAGCCATATCAAGTCTTGCCAATTAGAGCAAGCTGCTCATCAGAGGGTCAGGATGTCAAATGCAATGGAAAGTAGCCATGGAGGATGAGGTTGTGATCATCGCTCGTGTCATTACTAGGCCCACAGATCTGTCTCAAAAACATCTTCAGAAAAATTTATTTGGGCCCTGTGAAAAACCTGACAGCTTTTCAGGTACTCCAGAAAAAAATGTGAAAATTGTAATTGCAAACAGATAAGCTCCTGACAAGCTCCTTAAGGCAGCGGTTCCCAAATTGATCCACATTGGTGTCATAAGCCAATCATTTGGGGTCACGAGCTCCAAGGCAACAATGACGACTGTGGAACTAAGACTCCGATCGGGACATGAATTTCCTTTCCTGAACTGTTCGGCAATCCTCTGCCGCCCTGATTGGTCATTCTTTCAGTGCCCTGATTGGCTCTTCAATGCAGCGCTCTGATTAGCTAAATGTCCATGGATGCACCTGTAATGGAGCAGGTATTTTCAATAAGGACTGTATTGAATAGCAGGACGGTCCTGAGGCCGGCTTATTATGTGCGTGTGCAAGACTCCAACCTTGAGGCTCCATCAGAGATTGCAACACTATTCCCCTGTCCAACAGCTCATCCCCAACCAACAACCCCCCTCCACCCTACTCAACAACTCCCTGTCCTCCCTATTCAACAACACCCTCTCCTCCCTATTCAACAACACCCTCTCCTCCCTATTCAACAACACCCCTTTCTCCCTGGTCAATAACTCCGCCTCTTTCCAGCTGAACAACTCCACCCTCCTCCCTACTCAGCAACTTCCCCTTCTCCTTGCTCAACAACTCCCCCTCCTCCCTTCTCAACAACTCCCCCTCCTCCCTATTCAACAACTCTCATCTCCTTCCTATTCAACAACATCCACTCCTCCCTACTTAACAACTTCCCCCACTCAACAACCCCACCCATCTCCGTCCCTCTCCGTATTCTCACTCTAGGGCCGAGGTGCACCAATTTTCAAGCATCAAAATGGGGTTAAATGAGAAAATATTTGGGAAGCTCTGCCTTATGGAGCTCAAGGGGCTGTTAATTGGTGGCGAGTGTGTTCACTCCCGCTTCAAACTCTTTGAATATTCAAAACTAGCGCGGAGGTGTTGGAATCCTGAGACAGCCATCAGGATCCTGATTTTTGAATTCCAGCCTGCATCAGATCCTGACCCTTTGAAAATCCAGCCCTAATGCATTCTAATGGATTCAGCTATGACTGATGCCCATTGTTAATGCTGCTGCTGCTCATCTTCTACATGTTCTTCCATCCAAAGAAATTACCAGAATAACACTCATGATAGGAGATGAAGCTTACTAAGGAGAAAACAAATCTCAGAAAGAAGTGGTCTGTGAGGTGAAAACTCTCTTGACAATCCAAACAGTGCAATGTCATACTTATCCTATGACTCTAGGATGGTGAATCTTTAGAATTCTCTCTCCAGAGTGCTGTGGATGCTCAGTCATTGAATATATTCAAGACTGATGTTGGTAGATTTTTGCGTCTCAAGGTAGTCAAGATATATGGGGTGTTACAACTGGTCTCCAGATGATTTATTATTTTCCTCAAACAGTACTCCAATTTTGTTATGCTCCGGGGTGAGGAGGAATGACGTGGTTCCCCTTCTTTATTCAACCCCCTCAGCCCCTTCTTTATTCAATCCCCTCAGTGGGTGACAACAAAGTAAATTTGAAAGGGATGCCTTCCCCCATGTATACCTTTTCCCAGTCCAAATGTATTGATTTTTTAGAAGGAGCCAATTTAACCAGACTTTCTTGAGCCAAAAACAGAGTAAGGGAAAAATTTTCCCCCCGTTGGTGGGGGGGAAGTGCAGGAGTGGACACGGGTAGGCGCACCTCCGATCGGCGCCCCCGATTGGGGTGCTACGGTTTGAGTGCCAACTGTCAATCGCACCAGAGCTGGCCAAGGGGGTGAGCCCTGGCTGCTTGGACTGAGTGCTTTGCGGCTCGAGGGCCACGACTTGGATGTGCCCTGCGAGATACTTCCTCAGCTGGGGTTGGCCAGGCTGCAGTGGTGCTGCATGAAGGGAATGGACTAATCAATGCTCCTCTGTCTTTCCAGGAGAAGACGAGCCATAACCAAGCTGAGAGGGCATATACAGGCGGAGGCCCACCCAACCCACTGCTGCTCACTAGGTTGGAGCAGGACGCCTTAGAGCTCAAGAGCCGGCATGCTTCCTGTGCAACCAGGCATGGAGAGGCGGGGAGGCCAGATGAAGGTAAAAGCGCAGTGCACAGAGATGAGACTTTCGGATTTTGCAACCATTTTCGTGTAGTCTCCTTATTGATGAGAGCCTTGAGCCTGGAGTCTCCATTGGTCATTGAAAGATGATGGCACCATGATGCAGATCTCCATTGTCTCACCTGTGTGCCTGGCATGCGCAGTGACAATGTGATGACTTTAACTAATGACATGTCCTTCTTCCTTTTAGGTGCCCAGCAGGTGTCTGACCTGCAGACCCAGAAAAGCCACCCCTGGCACCGGAGGACCACCATCACTTTCATCTGCGTCACACCCGCTCTTGGAAGCAGGCACTGGCACAGATACTGGCAACTCGGTGGGCATCAGAGCAGTGGCTAGTATCTCAATGCACATTGGTGAGGGCATTTCACAGTCACTTGAGGTGCCAGTGGAGGCAGAGAATGCCATGATGCCAGCAGTCACAAGACGATGCTCAGTTGAAGGCTGATGATGAGTCTCTGGAGTTTTCCATTAGGCGACAGATGCTGGATGTCCAGCGAGATGTGCAGAAGAATCTGGCGGAGATCCTTGAGGGTCTGCATGCCATGGTCTCTGTGATGGAGGAGTCCATGCGGAGCATGAGCACTATGTTGACGGTCTTTGGTAAGTGCACTGCCACTTCCATTGAAAGAGTGGTGACTCTCATGGACAGGCAGCTCCAGGGACAGAATCAGGGGTTCCTGGGGTTGAGCCCGGCCTTGCAAGCCCTCACACAGGCGGTCAGTGCCCATGTGGGAGATGGATGAGGCACCCAGTATCCCAGCTAGGTGCCTGTCCATCAATGGTGTGCACAGAGGTCCAGAGCAACCTCACGCTGGCGCGCGAGCTGCCAGTCATCTCTGTGGGCTCCTCTCAGGTCGTTCTGGATGATGGCAGCAGCTCCTCTGCCCCTCTGCCAGTGACCATCGCATCTGTTGATGCTGCGATGACTGGGAAGATGGCAGCTGAGGTATTGGACGCTCCCTCCCAGGCGGGGCCAGCACAGGCTCCACGGGCCAGAGAACGGCCACCAAGGTCATCAAGGCCAACAAGACAGCAGAGTCAGCAGGTTGCCTCCAATGCTGGTGCCAGTGAGGGGGAAACACCTAGATGTAGCACTGACAAACGTAAGTTAAAGGCATCATGAGCACAAGAGGGACAAGTCACAGGTGATTTTATGTTCATTTATGTTTACTTTATCTATTCTGGTCTGGGAACGAAGGTCAGAGAAGTCTATGTAATTAATTTGGAATTGTCCACATGAGATAAATTTTGTTTTTGTCTTCATGCCCTGAGTATGCTTTACCTTTTTGTTTTGTTGGTGCAGGGTATGCCAGAATATAATGCTGAACATAAGTGTCTCTGAACTTTATTGCACAGGAACTGAGTGTGCTTTATTTTCAAATGAAATGGTCCTTTCAGACATCCAGTATGGAGGAGGCAGCCCTGTCATGCATTGGAAGCCTATCTGAAGGAGAGTTAGATCAAGGTGTCTTTGGTGTCCTTGCCTGACTAGAGGATACCGAGGTCTGGCTCCATGCCCTCAGTGTTCTCCTCACTGTGCTCATCTTCGAACTCAGTACTGGACTCATCCTCTGTGGACGGTGCAGATGCGTCGCGATCCCCTTTCTCCAGTGGGTCCCCCCTTGCCAGTGCCAGATTGTGGACAGTGCAGCATGCAACCATGATCAGTGACACACGCTCTCGGAGATATTGTAGTGCTGCCTCTGAACTGTCCAGGCACTGGAAGTGAAGATGTATGGTCCCCTCTACCACCCGCCCTATGGAGGCATGATTTGTTTTGTAACACTTCTCTGCCTCTGTTCTTGGGTGGCGGCGAGGCATCATGAGCCACCTCTTCAATGGATAGCCCTTGTCACCCAGCAGCCATCCATCCAGCCGGGCTGGAGAACTGAAGAGCCTCAGCACCTGGGAGTGTCTCAGGATGTAAGCATTATGGAAGCTGCCAGGGTACCTTGCACAGACTTGCAGAATCTGCATCCTGTGGTCACACACTATCTGCATGTTCATGGAGTGGAAGCCGTTCCTGTTGACAAAGGCATCCAGCTGACCCGCGGGCACCTTGATGGCCACATGTGTCCAGTCGATTGCACCTTTGACGTGGGGGAGCCAGCAATCGTTGCAAAGCCTCTGGTCTGCTCAGCCTGGCTGGCTTTATCCATATGATAAAGAATAAAGGTCAGTGGCCACTTAAACAGAGCTTCTGTCACCAGCTTGATGCAACTGTGGACTACTGATTGGGAGACTCCACACAGATCCCCCACTGATCCCTGGAAAGAGCCGGGGGCATCAAAGTTGAGGGCCACTGTGACCTTCAGAGCCACTGGCAATGGGATGTCCACCCACACAGTCAGAGCTGATCTCTAGCCCAATCATCTGGCAAATGGAGGTCACTGTCTCCCTTGAGAGGTGGAGCCTCCTTCGGCATTGCACCTTGGACATATTGAGGTAGCTACATCGCTGCCTGCAAATCCTGGCAGCAGGATAGTGGTGTCTTCTGCAGCCCCTTCCACCTTGGACTACCTGCTGGCCCTGCGCCCCTTGTGCCTGTGCCTCTCTTCCCAAAGGTCCCTCCCCTGGAAGCTGCATAGGGGCACCTGGTCTCCTCTTCCTTCTGCCCTTCCTTTCCTCCTCAGAGGAGGTGCCTCCAGTCTCCAGCAGAGACCACACTCCCATTACTACGGCTACAGAAGGCTACCTGGAAGAGTCCACATGGTCTGAATCCTCCAGGGCCCTGGCAGACAGTAATGAGTCCTGAAATGAAGCTTAGAAAGCTAAGAATGAAGCCCTGAACAGAGATGAAGCTGCCAAGTACCAATAAACAACCAGCTGCAAACTATCTCCAAAACTGCTCACTACTCACACTGGCAATGCTGCTGACCCTTTTTATCTCTCCCTTGGATGAGGTTTGCGAAAATGTCAGCTGCCTAACTGTTTTGCCCATGTGGTGGGGAGAAAATCACTTGGGTAATTTAAAATCACAGTCAATTGGATTGTTAAGGGCCTTAAGTGGCCTGTTAATTAATGGTGGGTGCCGCACTGGCACCCGCGCGCACCTGCCGAGTGAAATCTCGCGCAATGATGTCGGGACGCACAGCCTGCATCATCATGCGCTCTTTCACTCCCTTTTGGGTCGGGCGTGTGCCCGCCTGTGGGCTGAAAAATTCTGCCCTATGAGTTATAGTGCACACATTAGGCTGAACTTAAAGACCACATCAGTAACTCCATCAACCCATTGGAAAGCTGGGGCCAATCCCCCCTTGGCCATTTTTGAAAGCCTTGGTAGAAGTGAATGGCAATCAGGCAGTGATCTGCCTGCTGTCAGAAATTCCATGCTTTAAGGGCAAGGATTCTGCCTCCAAAAACTACCGACCAATCACAGTTCTTCAATCCCAGCAGTGCCATCAGTCATGGTTGCCATTGCTGGGACTCTAGCAGGTCATGGACCAACCATGGTAGAAGTGGCCCTGAAGTGCAGGTTAGCTGGTTGAGCTCGCTGGGGCCAGGCAAGCTACGGCGAGAGTGGGGTGTTGTTGTGCAGGGTGTGTGGGGGGCTGCTCATTGTGGAGGATAGGGTGTCATTGTTGTGGAGGACAGTGGAGATCTTTCTTGGGGGGCAGCCCTTGCTTCCAGGGGCTCCATCTGTGAGCCACAGGATGCCCGATCAGTATTCTATCAGCAGTGGCAGGATGACGTCCTTAGGTGGCCATTAATTGGCCACTTAAGGGAATCAACTTGCCTCTGGATGGGAATACCATCCTTGGTGTTCATGCGCCTGAGTTTATTAAGGTGAGTCAGGTGCACTTCACTCTCTGCCTTCCCTCCCGATTCTACAGCATGCCCTGCCTCCGGAACTCTTTCGGGGAAGCTGGCGCTGCAGAGTTGAGGTTAATTGAATTCTATCCATTATTGACAGAATGCAGCTCTGGGCATCCTTGGAGTTCTGTCTACAGAATATTTATGATACTTAGGTACTTTGGGAGTTGTAATCTGCCAGCTAGGCTAGCCACTTTATTCAGCTTTCAGACTAACTCTGCTGTTTAGAGAAACACACCACATGATTAAGTAAGTAATTTTCATCATGCTATTGTAATTTTTTTTACATCTTTAGTCTATCAGAAATCCCAATACCAAATCTTCAGCTTCCTAAGTAGACATGGTTGAATTCTATCTATTATTAACAGAAAGTGACTCTAGGTATCCTTGGACACTTCTGTGACAGACTCACAGAATTGTTATGGTGCAGGAGGAGGCCACTCGACCCACCGTGTCTGTACCTGTTCTCCGAATGAGCATTATGATTCAGTGCCATTCTGCTGCCTTTTCCCTGTAACCCTGCACATTGTTTCTATTTAAATAATCACCTAATGCCCTCTTGAATGCTTTGATTGAACCTGTCTCCACCACACTTCCAGGCAGAGCATCTCAGACCCAAACCACTCACTTTGTGAAAAACTTTTTACTCACAGCGCGCTTGCATCTTTTGCAAATCATTTAAAATCTGTGCCCTCTCGTTCTCAAACCTTTTACAAGTGGGATAGTTTCTCCCTATCTATTCTGTCCAGCCCGCTCATGATTTTGAACACCTCTGTCAAATTTCCTCTCAGCCTTCTCTGCTCCAAGGAGAACAGTCCCAACCTCTTCAATCTATCTTCATAACTGAAGCTTCTCAACTCTGGAACCATTCTTATAAACCTTTTCTGTTCTCTCTCCAATGTGTTCACATTCTTTCTAAAGTGTGGTGCCCAGAACTGTCCACAATACACCAGCTGAGGTCTAACTAGTGTCCCATACAAATTCAGCATAACCTCCTTGCTCTTGTGCTCTATGGCCTTATTAATAAAGCCTAGGACACTATATGCTTTATTAACTGCTCTCTCCACCTGTCCTGCCACCTTCAATGACTTATGCACATATGCACTCATGTCTCTCTGTCCCCGTACAACCTTTACAGTTGTACCCTTATTTCATATTGTCTTTCCATGTTCTTCCTACCAAAGTTAATCACCTCACACTTCTCGGCATTGAACTTCAAGTGCCATATATCTGACCACTCCACTGACTTGTCTATGTCCTTTTGAAGTTCTACGCTGTCTTCCTCACAGTTTACAATGCTTCCAAGTTTCATATCATCCACAAAATTTAAAATTGTCCCCCGCGCACCAAGATCTAGAACATTAATATATATCAGGAAAAGCAAGTGTCCCAATACTAACCCCTGGGGTCGGTACAAACCTTCCTCCAGCCCGAAAAATATCCATTAACCATTACATGCTGCTTCCTATTATTCAGCCAATTTTGTATCCTTGTTGCTACTGTCCCTCTTATTCTATGAGCTATAACTTTTCTCACAAGTCTGTAGTACAGCACTGTATTGAATACCTTTTGGAAGTCCATGTACACCACATCAACAGCATTACCTTCATCAACCCTCTCTGTTGCCTCTTCAAAAAACTCCAGCAAGCCAGTTAAACATGATTTTCCCTTAGGAAATGCATGCTGGCTCTTCCTAATCAACCCACATTTTTCTATGTGACTATTAAATCTAACCTGCAAAATTGTTTCTAGAATCTTCCCCATCACCGAAATTAAACTGACTGGTCTGCAATTGCTGGGTTTATCCTTAACAACCTTTCCTGAACAAGAGCGTAATGTTTGCAATTCTCCAGTACTCTGGCACATCCCCTGAGTCTAGGGAAGACTGAAAGATTATGGCTAGTGCTCCTGCAATATCCACTTCCACTTCAATATCTTTGGATGCATCTCATCCGGTCCTGATGCTTTGTCAACTTTAAGTACTTACAGTTTATCCAACACTTCCTTCTTATCAATTTTGAACCCTTTTAGTGATAGAGTTTCCTCCTCTGTCACTGTGGCCTTGGTATCTTCGGCTTCCTTGGTAAAGACACAAATAAAGTATGCATTTAGCACCTCAGCCATGACCCCTGCCTCCATGTGTAAATCCCCTTTTTGGTCCCTCATTGGCCCTACTCCTTTCTCAATCACCCTTTTACTATTTACGTGTCGATAGAATACTTCTGTATTCTACTTTATATTGGCTGTCAGTCTTTTCTCATAATCCCTTTTTGCTTCTCTTATTTGCTTCTTCACCTGTCCTCTGAATCTTCTGTATTCAGCTTGGTTCTCAATTGTATTTTCTACCTAATACTTGTCATAAACATACTTTTTCTTCTTTATCTTAATTTTTATCTCCTTTTTCATCCAGGGAGCTATGGATTTGTTTGCCCTATCTGTCCCTTTTGAGGGAATATTCCTTGACTATGCCCAAACCATTTCTTCTTTGAAGGTAGCCCATTGTTCAACTACAGTTTTTGACGCCAACCTTTGGTTCCAGCCTATTGAGACCAGCTCCCTTCTTGCCCCATTGAATTCAGCTCTCCCCCAGTTAATTATTCTTACAGTGGATTGCCCTTTGTCCTTTTCTACCATCTTCCGAAACTTATGATGCAATGATCACTGCTTCCTAAATGTTCCCCCATTGAACACTTGATCTTCTTGGCCCACCTACTTTCTAAGAACCAGGTCCAGCAGTGCCTCCTTTCTTGTTGGACTGGACACATACTGCAGTAGAAAATTCTCCTAAACACACTTTAAGAACTCTTGCCCATCTCTGCCCTTTACACTACCACTATCCCAGTGTGTATGAGGGTAATTTAAGTCCTCTATTATAACTGCTGCATAAGGTTTGCACCTCTCTGTAATTTCCCTGCAGATTTGTTCCTCTATATCCTTCCCATTAATTGGTGACCAATTGATTCCACCGAGCAATGTAATTGCATCCTTTTTGTTCCTTAGCTTTAGGCACATTGATTCTGTCCTTGAACCATCTGGGACATCCTCTTTCTCCAGCATTGCAATGCTCTCCTTAACCAATACAGCCACCCTCCTCCTTTTCTTCCTGCCCCAAATTTCCTGAATACTTTGTACCCAGGGATATTTAGCAACAAGTCCTGCCCTTCCTTAAGCCAGCTCTCAGTTATCACCACAATATCATATTTCTGCATGGCAATCTGTGCCTGTAACTCACCAACCTTATTTACTATACTCTGTGCAGATTTAGACTTCATTACTTTTTCCCTTACTCCAACTCTGCCTATTAATTATATTCTAATGCTATCTGTCTCTTCCAGTATATTGTGCACCTTAGTATTGCTTACTAATATTCTTTCCTGATTCCTAAAACCCTGCTGAGTTAGTTTAAAGCATCCCCCAATAGCATTAGCAAAATGCCCCACAAGGAACTCAGTCCTGTCTCTGTTCAGGTGCAACCCGTGCGGCTCATACAGGTGCCATCTTCCCCAGACACAGTCCCAGTATGCCAGGAATCTAACACCTTCCCTCCTGCAGCATCTTTCCAGCCACCCATTCATCTGCCTTATCCGCCTATTTCTAGACTCACTTGCATGTGGCACTGGCAGTACCTGGATAGTACTACTTTTGAGGCCCTGTTCGCTAAATTTTCTACCTAGCTCCCTAAATTCTGTCTGCAGGACCACATCCTCCTTCCTACCTAAGTCATTGCTACCAATGTGGACCATGCTGTTTAATCTGCTGTTTAATCATGCTACATCTTTAGTATATCAGAAATCCCAATACTAAATCTTCAGCTTATTAAGTAGACATGATTGTGACTGGAAGAATTTCCAGAGGCATTGGAACTCTTTTAATTGGTTACCCTTTTACTTTTTTCATTGGTAGCTGTTTGCTGACTAATCATGTTCATTAGTTGTTTTCCACCTTGTGGTTGATGTTTTTCATTTCCATTTTCTGTTTGCTCATTAGCATGCAGTTGCAACCATCTGAGCTGTGATTTGTTGCTGCTTTATGGATATGAGGTTTGAGCAAATCAGATGCAAGTATAACAAAGAAATTTGCATTCACTTAAGTCTGATGCTTTCAGGGTGATGAATAAATCACCTATTAGACGCAAGATTTGTCTGTATACGCTCCTTTGAATAAAACAAATGATCAATAAGATAAACAAATTGAAGAGGGGTTCAGCCCCTGGTGGGGCACTGTAACAGAAACCAAACTTCAAAAGGAAACTTAGCAATTTAAATCAAAATGATGTTCCTGGGATTGATGATGCGCTCTGGCCCCTTTGGTGCCCACTGGTCACGGAAGACCTCAATAGACACCACATGCTCCCTCTCTAGGGCCACCTAGCTATGAACATAGTCCCAGAAAAGGGGCAGACAGCCGGGCTAGATGACCCCTTGACCACCCACTTCCTAGATTTGTCAATGTCTACCTTGTAGCCAGGCCCAGAAACAGGCTTACCAGGAGGTCCTCCTCCCTCCTTGTAGCCCTCCGCACCAGGTGACCAAAGATCAGGAATGTGGGACTGAAGTGCAATCAAAATTTGAGGATCAGCCCCTTCAAATACCCAAAAAGGGGCTGTAACCTCTGGCAATCGACATATACATGGAACATGTGCTCCTCAAGGTCGCAGAAAACACAGGCAGGATTTGTCTCCAGATGTGTGTTTATATACTTTACATTTAAAAACACAAAAATAAGATGAAAACATGCCTTCTAACTGCTGCTATGTTACTAATCGTCTATTAAGAAATATTAACAATTGCACTGTACTGGTATATGGAAAGTAATAAAGTGGATTATCTTTCAGTGCAAAGCATGAATAGAATTTTATTGTTAGTTTGAATATAATTTAGAATAATGTGATTTAAATAGAAATAGCCTCCAAAAGGAAACATCTTTGGTTGGGTTTTCATCAAGGCATGGGGGAATCGGGAGTCGGGAGTTTTCCTGACATTGCACTCCTGCCTCTGTGGCGGCAGTGCAGGAAGATGAAATTTTCATCTCCTGGAGGGTGGGATGGCCTGGAGTGGGGCTGTTGGAGATGGGGGTGGCACACCTGAGGTGGAGATAAAGCCGGACCGATGCTGAGACAGCCAGGTTAAAAGGCCCAACTTTGTCCACAGAAACATTGGCCCAGTTCTACAAATCAGTGCAAAGTCCTCTCCTCCTTCGACCCCCCCCCTTTCCTACCCACCTTCATCCCCCTTTCACACCTCACCCCTTACACCTTCGCCCCCTAATCCCCCTCAGCCCCTTCACTCCCAATCAACTCATGTCCACCCCCCCTTCACTACCCCTCCACCCCATTGGCCTTCCCTCCTTTAGCCCCCTCACTGCCATACTCCCTCATCCCCTATACCTATAACCCATTCATCTAACACCTTTAAAAACAAAACTCACAAACCCTATATTAACATTTGGAAGCCTTTGAAAATCTCCCATATCTGTTAAGATAAAGAAACATCACTTGATTAGGCCTTTGAAAAAACATTATCCTCTTTGAAAAGGTCATAAATCTGTCAAAACTGTGAAACTCACATTCCTCAGGACAGTTGAGTAAATATGCAGTTCACGTCAAAATCTTTTAGTGTCTTGGAAGGCAACCGAAAGCTCCTCCACCTGTCACAGCTTTCAAACAGCTAAGCAGATAGCTAAGCTGGTCTGCAAAGAATGAATGAAAGCTGAGACATATGTCAATGCTTTCAAACAGCCAAACTGATGACTGAGCTGTTCTGCAAAAAATGAATTCAGCCATGGGGAGAGTTTACACAGTTAGCTATTGTTCTCTCACTGGGTTAGCTTTTCAATATTGTACAACGCAGAATAGCACTTTATCCTGTGAATAATCTGTTTTCATGTATCTGAAGATTTTTCCACTGTTACAATGCTGTTCTTTCACTTGACAGCATACCAGTTGTCAGAAGTAACAAACACATTATTTAATGGTCACTTACCTTTCCTAATCATAGCAGTTATCACTCACTTTAGTAAACACAGATCTACCTTAGGCTACAGCATTTCATTATGAGCTGTAAAGGAGGCAACACCATTCCTAATGACCTTTGACACTCTGCTCAACTCCTATCCACATTCACGCCCCCACTCTGCAGGAGTAATTGAAGAAGGCTTCCAAAATGCGGATGCCCCATTTAAAATTGCAGAAGTTCTGAAATGTCCACTTCCAGAATGGTGCTGGCAAATTCTAAAAAGCAAAGTGTGAGTTTCCCGCCCTGCTCCCTTTCTCATTCCACTAAAGGGAAATGATGGTCAGACTTCCAACTTCATTGCTTAGCAGCCATTTTTTCCAATTCCCGACTCTACACAGGACCGAAATGAGACAACAGAATCGGCCTCTTGTATTTATTCTCAAAATGTGATTATTGCTTGCAAAGCTGGCATTTATTGCCTGTCCAACACTGCCCAGGGTTGATACAATTTATTTGTTTGCTAGACCATTTAAGAGGGCCATTAATAATCAAACATGGTGTTGTGGGATTGGAGCCAGACTGGATAAAAATGGTAGATTTCCTTCATGAAAGGATATTTGAGTGAACAAATTATATACGGATAAAAACAAAAACAAAAAAAAGAACCCTTGGTGAAGGCATCCAGAAATGAAAACAGACAATTTAATATTCAATCAAAATGACTGAACTCATTTTATGTTGAAGCATCTTCCTTGCCAAATTCAATTATATGTTGTTGTAATACCTGGTTGTCCATAAGAGTGCAGTACTAGCTTACAAATGGTGCAGGAAGTTATTTTTTAAACTTGGTGTAATTCTACTTCTCAGATGTTTTTTATTTGACAACTCTTAAGCTGTAATGGAAAGACTCCCCTCCTCAGTTCTGTGAATATTAATTAACATAAATTTGCTATGTGCTTATTTGAAAATACAGACTGATAAAGAACAGAACTCTTTAAACATACATTATTTTAATCTTCCATTTGTAATATATTTGTGGTTCTGTCCCTTATGTTTGTGTTGAATCAATGTCGCTGGTTTATTGTAAATCTGAATTGTAAATGAGCAGAGGAAACCTTCTGGTGGTGACTCAGCTCATGCTTTTAAAGTCCACAGCCAATAAAAACAACTGTTGGGTTAATGAGTGCATTCTGTAGAAGTTGGAATCTTGCTTACCTAATCATTTACTATGTTATTGCACCAGCAATTTGAGTAATATTTGTACATCAAGAAATAAAACAAGATTAAACCTTTTTATTTATTCAAAAGAATGTTTTATGGTTGAATGCATTTGTGCAATTCCCTTTTATGATACTTTGGATATTAAAAGTTATAAAGGAAATTACTCTTGCAGAAATTTTCTGACAGAAAAGATGGGTGTAGCTTGAAATCTGAAAGGCTCTTTCATTACTCCGAGCTCAAACCTATTCAGTCACTTTGTTCTAGCCTCTGCACATTTTCATTTCATCTCAGTGTGTTTACCTATGGAGATTGCCTCCTCAGAAGTAATGAGCAGGTCTAGGGTTACGAGGGGAAAACTGCCATGGAACAAACATTAAGGATACACAGTCATGTATTTTAAATAAAAATTTGGCACTTCATTTCTCATGCATGTTTAATCATCTATATAAATTGTATAAGACCCTCATCAACTGCATGAAAGGTGCTCTCTGTCATATGAGTTATTTTAACATTAAATTCATAATTATGTGGCTGTTCCATATAACTCAAGATAATTACTAAGTATTCTACCCAGTACCTAGATGATTAATATCATTAAACATCACAAATAGAAACATTTCTTCACTTGAATGCATGGTTGATGTACGTAGGCTTTCTGACATAAACTGTGAACATAGAACTAGAAGAGGCAATTTCAAATCTAACAAGTGCTATGATCCCCACAGAGAAAGATAACTTTTAAAAAGAAATTCAAACTTGTAGTTAATAGCTGAAAGAATGACATGGCAAGATTTCACATTTTAAGACATTTACTGCAACAAAATACTAAAAGCTCCATTGACTAAACACTGGGCTGGATTTTACGGCCTGCCGCAGGGTGCATTCTCAGTGGTTGGGGGGTGGAATGTAAAATACGAGGGATGGCAAACCCACCACCTTCCTACCCATCCCTGAACTATTCCCCCAAGGTATACCAAAATCAGCAATTTTAAATAATTAATGGTCAATTGGCCTTGTTACCAAGCTATTGACTGGAATATTATGCTGCCAATGCCATAATGTGGTTGGTGTGGGCAGACAGACGGGAGTGGACAAACTATTTTTAAACACGACTGGTTAAAAGGCAGGAAGAAAGGGAGGACTCTCTTCAGTGGGTGTCATGTGCATATTGGGGCACACCCCAAAACATGCTACTCCCCTTTGTTCTTCCTAAACTGGACCCCAAGACCAGCCCCCTCCCTATGTTGCCTGAACAGTTACGACCCTATTAGCAGGGGACTTACCTAGTTACAAGATCCATTGAAGTCTGCGATGGACTGCTTGCCATCTCAGCAGCACTCACTATGGATTTTTGGAACTGGAAAGGCTGCTAGAGCTGATGGCCAATCAGATTGGCTAGCAGCTCTCGAGGGCAGGACTTCCTCCCACTGAGAGGATGGAAGTCCCACTCTCAGCCATTTTTGCCAGCTGGCAGTGTGTTACTGCTGCGGGGTAGCCTTTTTTTTTGGTGCGTTGGCTGCCGGCCCATGTCCCCATGTGAAATCCGGGCCATTATCTTTCTAGGCAACTTATACTTTAAACCACAGAATGGAACACCCACATCTTATTTTTAGTACAACTGAAAACACACAATTCACAGGTATAGTTTACGCTGTCCTTTAAGCAGACATTCAGTTCTCCCAAAATGATTCCTAGCTCTTGAGGGTTTACTTGTTCTTTTCCTTTCTCAGCCTCGTAACATCTAACCCCAGAACTTTCCAACATGGTGAGAATATTACTGGAGATCCTCCTTTTAGTACAAGCTAGGTGAATTTTCCAGCTTTGTTGCTCTAACTCTCCTGGACACTGGCAGACAAACTTGCCTGTGATATACAATGATATTTTAGGAAAGCCTGTAACCCAATATCACAATGCCTTCTTCTGTATCCTTCCCATCTCAAAGCCCATCACCGTGGTAACATGAATCACATGGGTGCCTTGAATCCAGGTAGAGATGCTATTAGCTTTCCTTGAGACCCCAGCTCTCTTTTACCTTGGAGCTAAATGGACAATTTAAAACAAAACTGTTTACAATCTAACATTCTCACAGCTTTTCTGGGACTTGGAGACACAGTCTGTCCACCAGCATCAGAGCTACATTCTCAATTGTCTCCAGGCATAAACCCCTTGCGCCTTCTTCCCAGTAAAACCTTTAATCTCTAACAATCAAACCGTCCAGGCTTGCTATCAGTAGACTTCAGAACAGGTCACATGACCTCCTTCATTTTGCCCTAAATTTAAAGGCACAGTCCCAAAACATAATAACCTTATAAATGCCATAATTGTAATAGTGCCCCCACCAAAGAATGGATGGTGATTGGCTTGGAGGAGAACGTGCAGGTGTTGGTATTCCCATGCATCTATTGCCCTTGTCCTTTGAGGTGGTAGTGGTTGCGGATTTGGAAGGTGCTTTGGAATGAGCCTTGGTGAGTTGCTGCAGTGCATCTTGTAGATGGTTTACACTGCTGCCACTGTGTCAGTGGAGGAGGGAGTGAATGCTGAAGGTGGTGGCTTGGGTGCCAATCAAGTTGGCTGCTTTGTCCTGGATGGCGTTGAGCTTCTTGAGTGTTAATGGAGATGCAGTCATCCAAGAAAGTGGGGAGTATTCCATCACACCCCTGACTTGTGCCTTGCAGATGGTGGATAGGCTTTGGGGAGTCAGGAGCAGAGTTACTCGCCACAGAACTCCCAACTTCTGACCTGCTCTTGTGGCCACAATATTTATAGGACTGGTCCACTTCAGTTTCTGGTCAATGGTAACTCCCAGGAAGTTGATAGTGGGGGATTCAGTGATGGTAATGCCATTGAATGTCAAGAGGAGATGGTTGGAGATGCTTATTGCCTGCCACTTAAGCAGCAAGTAACATTCATGCCATATATCAGCCCAAGCCTGGATATTGTCCAGGTCTTGTTGCACTTGGACATGACTGCTTCAATATCTTAGGAGTCATGCATGGTGCTGAACATTGTGCAATCTTCAGCGAACATCCTCACTTCTGACCTTATGATGGAGAGAAGGTCATTGATGAAGCAGCTGAAGATGGTTAGGCCTAGAACACTACCCTGTGGAACTCCTGCAGTGATGTCCTGGGGCTGAGATGATTGACCTCTAACAACCACAACCACTTTCCTTTGTGCTAAGTATGACTCCAACTAGTAAAGAGTTTTCCCCCTGATTCCTATTGACTCCAGTTTTGTTAGGGCTCCTTGATGCCACACTTGGTCAAATGTGGCCTTGATGTCAAGGGCAGTCACTCTCACCTCACATCTTGAGTTCAGTTCTTTTGTACATGCTCGGACTAAGGCTGTAGTAAGGTCAGGAGCTGTGTGGCTCTGGCAGAAACCAAACTGAGTGTCAGTGAGAAGGTTGTTTCTGAGCAAGTGCCGCTTGATAGCACTGTTGATGACTTCTGCCATCACTTTGCTGATGATCGAGGGTAGTCTGATGGGGCGGCAATTGGCTGGGTTGGATTTGTCTGGCTTTTTGTGCAAAGGACATACCTGGGCAATTTTCCACATTGCTGTGTAGATGCCAGTGTTGTAGTTGTGCTGGAACAGCTTGACTAGGGGCGTGGCTAGTTCTGGAGCACAAGTCTTCAGTACTATTGCTGAATGTTGTCAGGGCCCATAGCCTTTGCAGTATCCAGTGCCCTCACTGCTGCAGCTGTTGGCCTGGGAGGCTTTCGGGCAGGGGAATTGGCCACCCTAGTGGATACCCCTTGAGACAATAAGCAATGCCCTTGGCAGGCTGGGGGCAGAGCCTGAGGCCCTGAGCATGGGTTGAAGAAGGGGTGGAGCCAGAAGGCTCAAGAGAGGAAGAAGCAGCAGCCCAGGACTTGTGGGTTGTTGTGTGGGAGGAGTCAAGTCCATGAATTGGACAGCTCAAAGCCTTTGATGGTGGCTAGAGGACCGAGAAAGGGAATTGGGGCTGGTACTCAGCTGCTGGAGACCTAGACGTACTGCCTGGGTGGAACCCCTGAGTCTAAGAAGCCACAAGGAGAGGAAGGTCCCCTTTGTATCTGGATGACTGTGTAATCTGGCTCATGCGATCACAGGGAATTAGCAATAGGAGCTCCACTAACTGAACTCAGCTACCTGGCTGATTCGGGATCAGGAGTTAAGCTCTCAATGGCATCCTGATGATCTGAAGTGTCAGGTGTGGAGGTCCATTGTAAAAAGTTCATTTCTCTGAATTAAGCTTTTCTGTTAATATTCATAGGATTTGATGCCAATGCAATAAAGGATCCCTGCTTTATAACCTTTATGCAGTCTGTGTGTTTGAATTGCATGTAACACTAGGGCCATAGATCTATCAAAGAAATTCACTGTTGTTTTGGGCACAAAGGTGGTGATGTGTCGTTATGCGTGCCTGAGCCAGGTGGTCCAAGGCATGTTCATCCTCCACTCTGCAATATTGAGTTTTATGACAGAGGCCTTATTATGCCTGAGGGGTTTTAACTCCTGATTTAGATAGCCATCAGGCATGTCTGAAAATCATCCTACACAAAATCTGTTTGATGTCTTTCAAATATCTGTTGAACCCAGGATGTTGGTCCCTCAAATTGGCCTTCCTAGTATCCATTTTATGCTTGTAAAATGGAGGCATGTTCTGTTTTATTTCACCTTTTGAATTTTGAACTTGAAATGCTGACTTTTACACTGAGCACATGAAAGGATTTCCTCTTGCTTAAAGAGCGCTATACCCACCACAAGGCATGTTTGATTTTTATTTTATTGCCTTGTATTTGCTGAATGATAACGCAAGTCAGCTTTCTGCTATTAGCAAAATCTTACCAAGACTATTTCATATTAACATGTCAGATAACTACTTCTTTACCAGAAAGGTGTTGATATTTATTTCTACTTTATAATCCATGACATATGAGTACAGCAGATGGAAATGACTATGTCCAAGCATAGAAGTCACATGATAACATATTGTATCACACTGCTCATTAACCCAACAAAATGTAGCTTTCCTTCAAAATAAATTGATATTCTTTCAGGCAAGTTAAACAACTGTCATTGGCTTTATCATTGAAATATGTGCACACCATGATGGAGGTCCCCATATAATATATGATATGCCACATGCTACAGGCTTATCGGAGCAAAGAACAATACAACACTTAGATGATATCTTGGAGAGTGTCCTTCGTTGCTTCATTGTCTTCAGTATCAAGCAGTCAAAAAGCTAAAAGGCCCCACAACTGAAGTTGCAAAATGTTGGCATGGTGATAAGTCTACATGGTTTGCACTGCAGCTCTCCCAAAGGGCCCCCTGATGGAACGGTTGATGCCCACTACGCTAAAATTTATCTGCCGCCACATTCTGTCATTGGGCATGGAGGCCTGAGCTATACTCCTGATCCGATGTGTCTAGTATATCATAAAGGGGCTGACTGCGGCTTATTTAGGCTTCAGAACCTAGGCTAATTAGGGCTGTACCCGATAGTGTGGCTGCAGCACCTGAGTTGTGCTTCAGTCACTAGGCAATCACTAACAAGGAAGCAGGAGGTCCGGTTTAATTTTTTCCCTGAGGTGGCATGAGGACCACCCAGCTCTCTCCTCTTTCACTGTCAGGCCTCAAAAAGCTATTTCCTCCCTCGCCCTTGCCCTTCCAACAATTTTGTTTCCTTTGTTTATGTGCTATTAGCAATCCAATTGCATCTCATCTTCACCATGTCCTGAGTTATGTGATGGAAGCAACATTTTAGAATCTCTCACAACCTCCACATACCTCCACATGTCAGGCACATCACCCGAACACATTGTAAAACAGTCAATGACATTCTTCCCTCTCCTACAAGGTAGTGTGCAATTGCAGGGAGAGGCAGGGGGCCACAGCATGGCTGCATCTCCTGAGCCATATGGAGCAGATGGTGTTCAGCATCGTGGGGCTGGCTGTGGCAGAATCTGTAGCATCCAGCCTCATCAGGAAGATTATGGATATAGGGATGTTTCTGCCTTATGCCCTTTCTCAAATCCCACCTCACAGTCATCTTGTTCTCTGGCATGAATTGCCAGTTGCTGATGGTGTGATCATGGACTTTTTTTTTCCACGCACACACTTAGCACATTGACAGCCCTGCCAGGCAGCTTGTTATCACTGTCGAGAGACATGGAGGAGCCTGGCTTCAACATGGCACAGCGCATCGGAGAGAGCTTGGAGCCCATCCTTCCCATCTTTGGAAGTGGAGATTGACTCCATGACTGCAATTGTGGACCCAGCAATGATGCAGCATCCAGTTGTCATTGCCTCAGCTTCCACTGCAGCACAGAGTGGAAGCCACCCAACATATCATTACTACAGTGGAAGCTCAGGCTGAGGTCAGGAAATTCATGCTTGTTACTGTGCAAGCCCAGCTAGGTGTCAGGCAGGCTCAGACTACTGCCATCATTGCTGCAGATCTCTGTGCTCAAATGTGTATGCAGGCTCTTGTGGCAGTCCAGCACTCTGTCTTCCAGCAGGTCACGAGGAATGCTGCAGTGCTGCCCCTTGGGGGAGTGGCAATCTCAGGATGACAACATTTGTGATCCCACGGATGTCACCAGTGCTCTTGCCAGTGCCTGTCAGCCAGCCAGCCTAGGCTGCTGCTGCACATGCAGAAATGGTGCAGTCTGAAGCTGGCCTGCAAGGCCCAGAGATGCTCAAAGGCACCTGCAGTCTTCCCCAGTGAAAATCATTAGCCTTCCACCAATTACTCTGCTGCCTATGGGGAAGCACTAGCAAAGGCACCTGCAAGACAGGCACTAAGCGAATGCACAGGAGTGAATAGTTCATTAAAGTTTGTTTAATTAGGCTTAATTGGATATAGATTTAATGGAAAGGTTTCTGTTGGTGTCTTTTATTGCAGGATCTTGGCCAAGGGAATTTTGCAATGGGGTGTCCAATTTTGATGGGAAGGTGAGCAATAGTGGATCCATGGTGGTGAAGGGATGATCTCCTAAGGGAAGCAGGGTCTGAGTATAGGCACTCACGGACAAGCCATTTGGAGCAAAGGGGTTCGGACTGCCTCCTCCTTGCCTCCCCCTCCTCCTCCTCACAAAGTGGCCTCCAGATGCCTGGTGGCAATAGCTGTGCCCTCATAATAGCAATGTTGTGGAGAACACAACAGACCAGTAAGAACTTTACTATACACTCTGGTTAGTGCTGAGCAGTCTTGGCATCAGAACCATTTCTTAAGAATATTGAGGGTCTGCTGCATGATGTTTCTGGCAGCAGCATGGATTTCATTGTATGCCTGTTTCAGAGGAGACTCATCAGCCGTCGGCATCTCTTGTTTCTCAGCAGCCAGCCTCTGGTTCTTGTTGGTGGCTCAAGGATGGTGGGAATGGCAGGCTTCTTCAGGCTGAAGGCATCGTGGCTGCTGCCAGCATAGTGGGCTAGTTCACTGCATGTGAATGGAGTCATAGCCCTTAGGGTTCCTAAACCTTTCCCTATTGATATGGAGGGCCCACAGACCCATATGTGTGCAGTCAGTGCCTCCCTTCAATGGGAATCCCACTATCCTGGCGACTCCACATGCCTGCTCCTCTTGCTTTTCTCTGTTTAGAAAGAAAGTGATGAATTTCCTTCTCATTGTATCCAGGCCCTCTGTCACATCCCTATGCAGCAAAGGCTGGCGCACTGGGAGATTTTCGCTATGGCATTTGGTCCCAGCTGGAATTATCTGGTTGCGTAAAAATGTAGAGCGACTGTGACCTTGATGACCACTGGCAGTGCATTATTGCCCTACTGTGAGGCTTTAGGCCCTGATGAAGGGGGCAGCACAGTTCTGCAACTACCTACCTAGTGAATCTCAGGTGCCTCAGACATTGCTTCTTGGTTAGATGGATGGTCCTTTAAATAGCCCTCATGAGTGTCCCTTCTATAGCTGAATGCATTTCACAGGTGTGCACTGGACCTGGCCACTCGAAGTTTAAATGGGCTTCAAACCAGTTGAAATGGTTGACTGATCCCACAATCTGAACATTCCCGATGTTTCTGGCGCAAGCATATCTGTGCTAGTGTCCTTTCCAACATGGCTGCCATGCAGGCTTCACCAGAAGCAGCTGGAAATGTGTTTTTCGCCACTTTGAGAGTTTGGGGCTTCCATAGCGTCTACACCAGTGAGGCAGCTGGAGACTGAACCTAGGAGGGTGAGTCACATTGTTTATATGCTGAGGAAGTGTCACTTAGTCAAAGCACAGTCAGCTTGGTAATTGGAGACTGCCACATACCTTTATCCAAGGGCCACGCTATCACTTAAATAAATTTTGGTCAGCGTTGGTGCACTCCTGATCACAAGGGATCTAAACCCCAGTTTTGAGGTGACTGGCGAAGCCGAGTCCAACAGAAATATCCATTGGAAACCTGTGGCATTTGTAACAACAGCATTTATGTGCCAGCATTTGGTTAAGCTTCACTTAATTTAAATCAGCTCTTCTATCACCAACCAAACTTGAACAGGCCACTGCGTTTTGGATGGCCTGTTTCTCCTGACGTTTTAAATGGCCAGTAATGGATTAACAGATTCTTGATCATTTTCCATGCATTCCCCTGTCTACTCACTTCTTGCCTTTTTTCCAATGATTATTTAGAATGTGAAAGCATTTCTCTTGGTAATCACAGTTCTGAATTACTTGGTTGAGAATCAAAAGTCTATTTGCACCATCCACAGTGATTTACAATGCCCACATATATTTTCTATAATTTAAAATCTCTGCCCAGGTTGATGCAATAGCGAGGTAATACCATACCATGTCATTCACTGCTGCCTGCATCTCTAACATTATCCTGATCCATTTTCTTTTCAGGAATGCTGGAGTTAATTGGATCTATTAAAAAAACCTTGTATTATTTCCATTTAACACTACTAAAAGTGTCCATTTAATCTGAAATACATCCACAAACTCTTAGTTTATCTTCCATTTCCTTTCCAAACTGATCTTACTTGAACATTCACTGCAACTTGTGAAAAACATGAATGCTTCATAGGGCAGAATTTCCAGCGTGAACACTGTCTGGAGAACATTCGAGGAGGGATGGGCAGGAGGCTGGGTCCTGTCCTCCACCCGGTCCAATGGTGACCCAGCGTCTGATTCAAAAATGGCGCAGGCAGCCCCAGGGAGGCTGCCCATGTTGGCATTGCTGCAGTGACATGGCTGCAAATGAGGATGCAGAGACCAGGTGGGAGGTGAAGTTGGCTGGGCACTTGGCCCCCTGTTTTCCTGATGAGTGCCTCACTGCCCTCCTGGAGGAGGTGGCTGCCAGAAGGGACACCCTTGTCCCCAGAGATGGGAGGAGGAAGCCATTGCACCTCACAAAGAGGGCATGGGAGGAGGTGGCAGTCCGGGTGAGCAGCCACAATGTGGTGCGGCACACCTGGGTGCAGTGCTTCAATGATCTGCTGCACTCAGGAATGGTGAGTGCCATGAGTCAGTGTGTTGAATTGTTTTGGGCTAGCCTTCCCCCCGTGGTGCTCAGCGGTGTTAGAGTCTGAGCACCAACTGTCAATCACGCCAGAGCTGGTCAAGGGGCTGAGCCCTGGTTGCTTTGACTGAGTGCCCTGTGGCTGGAGGGCTAGGACTCAGATCTGTCCTGCAAGGTGCTCCAGGGGTTGGCCAGGCTGCAGTGGCACTGCAGGTACAGAGTGGACTAATCAATGCTCCTCTGCCCTTCAGGAGAAGACATCTCATAACAATATTGAGAGGTCGCAGACTGGCAGAGGACCCCTGACACCTTCTCATCCTCTCCTGGTTTGAGCAGGAGGCCTTGGAACTCGAGAGGCCAAACGCACCTGGGTCAACTGGCTGCGGTGAGACTGGGGCATCAGATGAAGGTAAGAGTGCAGTGCACTGAGGTGAGAGTTTCGGATGGTTCAAACAATCTTGTGTAGTCTCAGCATTGAAGGGAACCTCCAGACTGGATTCCTCATTGATCATTGAAAGACAATGGCACCATGATGCAGATCTCCATTGTCTCACCAGTGACATGCACAGTGACAGTGTGATGACTTAAACTAATGACATGTCCTTCTCCTCCCTTAGATTTGCCACCAAGCACCAAAGCATAGGACCTCCAGGAGCTACCCCTGACCTTGGAGGACCACCAAGTTCCCCATGCACCTGTGTCACAACCACTCTCTGAACCAGACACCAGCACAGATATCAGCACCTCGGTGGGCATTAGTTCGGTGGCTAGTATCTCGGTGCACATTGGTGAAGGCACTTCTTACTCGCTTGAAGTACAGGCGGAGGCAGAGAATGACCAGGGTGCTGGCAGTAGGAGGATTGCTGGAGACCAGGATGATGTTCAGTCGAAGGCTGTTGATGGACCCTGGAGTTGTCCATTAGGCAGCAGATGCTGGATGTCCAGCGAGGTGTGCAAGAGGGTCTGGCAGAGATCCAAGAGGGTATGCATGCCATGGTCTCCGTTGTGGAGGAGTCCCTGAGGAGCATGAGCACTGTGTTGACCCTCATATCCAAGTGCAATGCCTCCTCCATGGAGTGAGTGATGACTCTCATGGACAAGCTGCTCCAGGAACAGAACCAGGGCTCCTGGGGTTGTGCTCAAACCTGCAAGCCCTCACACAGGCTGGTCAGTGTCCGTGTGTGAGATGGATGGGACATCCAGTATCTCAGATAGGTGCCCATTCGCAATGGTGAGCAGGGAGCTCCATAGTGACCTTACGATGGCGCATGAGCTGCCTGTTCTCTCTGTGGGCTCTTCTCAGGGTGCTCTGGATGGTGGCAGCAGCTCTTTCATTCCTCCACCAATGATCGTGGCATCTGATGAGGCTGTGATGACTGGGGAGATGCCAGATGTGGCACTGGCAGCTCCCTCCCAGGTGGGGCCAGCACAGGCTCCACTGGACAGATGACCCGCCAAGGTCATCAGGGCCAACATCAGTAGAGTCAGCAGGCTGCCTCCAATGCCACTGTCAGTGAGGGGGGGGGGCACCTAGATGTAGAATCTGTAAATGTAAGGTTAAGCACCTAAAGCACAAGAGGGACTGGTCATGGGTGATCTTTTGTTTTCCTGTTTTTAATGGTCTGACCACCAACACCGGATATTGTTCTGTTCAATACTATGTGAGTTCCAACATTAAATTACAATTGCTTTTGTGTTATTGGCCTGAGTATGCTTCATTTGTTTTGTAGACGAAGGGTAGGCCGGTATGTAATGTGGTGGCTCGAAACTTTATTGCACAGGCACTGAGTGTATCTTGGGGGCCAAGGAAAGGGTCATTTCTGCGATCCAGGATGGAGGCGGCAGCCCTGACATTAGGTGGTAGCTCTTATTTGGCAGCCTAGTTGAAGGAACGTTGGATCAAGGCATCCCTGGTGTCTCTGCCTCCCTGGAGGTTACTGAAGTCTGGCTCCACGCTGTCAGTGTTCTCCTTACCAGGCTCATCTTCTGACTCACTGCTGGACTCATCATCTGTGGCTTATGCAGTTGCGTCAAGATCCTCTTCCTCCAGCGGGGCCCCCCTTGCCAGTGCCAGATTGTGGAGAGCGCCGCATGCAACCACTATCAGTGACACCCGCTCTGGGAGGTTTTGTAGTGCACTCCTGAACAGTCCACGCATTGGAAGCACATCTTGAGAAAGCCTATGGTTCTCTCCACCACCGCCCTTGTGGAGGCATGGCTCCTGTTGTACCACTGTTCAGCCACTGTTCTTGGATGGCAGATAGGCATCATGAGCCACCTTTTCAAGGAAAAGCCCTTGTCACCCAGCAGCCATCTATCCAGTCAGGCTGGAGCACTGAAGAGTCTCAGCACCTGGGAGTGTCTCAGGATCTGAGCATCATGGGAGCTGCCAGGGTACCTTACACAGACTTGTAGAATCAGCATCCTGTGATCACACACTGTCTGCACATTCATGGGGTGGAATCGCTTCCTGTTGACAAAGTACCCAGGTGACCCGCTGGTGCCTTAATGCTACATGTGTGCAGTCAATTGCACCCTGGATGCCGGGGAACCCAGCAATCGCTGCAAAGCCTCCGGCTCACTCTGCCTGGCTGGTCCCATCTGTATGGAAATTAATGAAAGTCAATACCCAACTGAATAGAGCTTCTGTCACCAGCTTGATACAACTGTGGACAGCTTATTGGGAGACTCCACACAGATCACCCACTGACCCCTGGAAAGAGCCGGAGCCATAGAAGTTGAGGGCCAGTGTGGCCTTCAGAGCCACTGGCAATGGGGTGTCCATCCACACAGTCGTAGCTGATCTCAGGCCCGATCATCTGACAAATGGAGGTCATCATCTCCCATGAGAGACAGAGCCTCCTTTGGCGCTATACTTTATACACATTGAGGTAGCTGCAACGCCACCTGTAAACCCTTGCAGCAGGATAGTGGCGTCTTCTGCCGCCCCTTCCACCTTGGACTTGCTGCTGGCCCTGCAGCCCTTGTGCCTGCGCCTCTCCTCCCACAGGTCTCTCCCCTGGAAGCTGCATTGGGACACGTGGCCTCCTCTCCCTTCTGCCCTTCTCTTCCTCCTCAGAGGAGGTATCTCCAGCGGAGACCACAATCCCCATTACCAGGGTAAGGGAAGGCTGTCTGATACCTGGAAGGGCCCACAGGGTCTGAATCCTCCGGGGGCCTGGAAGACACCAATGAGTCCTGAAGTGATGCGTGGAAATGCTAAGAATGAAGCCCCAGTCAGAGATTAAGCTGCTAAACACCAATAAGCCACCAGTAGCAAGTTATCTCCAAAACTCCTCACTACTCACATTGACAGTACTGCTGACCCTTCTTATCCTGCCTGTGGTTGAGGCTTTGCAAATTGGGGACTGCATGCCTGCCCACTTTGCCCGTGCAACAAGCGAAAAATTACACGGGTAATGTTAAGTCGCCGTCAATTGGGTTATCAAGGACCTCAACTGGCATCTTAAATAATGGCGGGTGCAGGTCCGACGAGCAAAATATCGCATGACTGCGCGATGACTTTGGGACGCTCGCCCAGCGTCATCACGCATCATTTTACGCTTGTTCGGATTGGGCGCGTGCCTGCCCGACAAGCGAAAAATTCTGCCCATGGTCTCTTTTTAGTGTTTTTTATCTGCTTTTCTAACTCATTCACTTTTATTTGAACTGGATTTCCCTGTTTATGGCCTAGATTTTTTTAAGATTGACTAAAATTGTATCCACTGCTAGGACGATTGGTTTCAAAGGGAAAATGTATATTTGAGCTCCTTGAATGAGAAAAAATGCACCTTTGGAGAAAAGATTTTGTAGTGAATACGATCCCTTCCCTTCAGTCAGGAAAACCCACCCTGGATTTTGTCAGAATACAGACTTTTCCATCCACCTTAAAACTGACAAGTAGTTTTGTAACGAACTAAGCTACACGTCTACAATAGTTAACCAAACTTTCTTCTAAATGACATAATTATATATTGTTCTAAAGTGGTAACACTTCTCTGTGAGACAAGATTTCAATGATTAAACTGTATTAAAGGTGTGTTATAATGGGCGGAATTTAATGCCCCCTCTCCTGCAGAGGAGAATTTGGAGGCAGGACGGGCTGTTTTATTGGCCAGGAGGGTTGGGGAGGGACCTCTGTCTCCCCGTGATTAAGCCTGGGGTGGGAAGGCTCGTGGACGGCCTTCCCACCCAGATGCCTGTTGAGGCCCTTAAGTGAGCAGTTAGTGCTCTCTTAAGGGCCTCATTCTGCTGCTGTTGATATTCACCCAGCAGCAGTTGAGGGACTTGCCATATGTGGCGATTGACAAGCAAACCCCTGTTGGGTTTTCTTATGACCTCTTAGGGGTATCTCTCATTCAAAGACCTTCAGTGCCTGATTGAAGGACAAGCACTGAGAAAGGGGGGACTGCTGCCTTTTCTTCCAACCCCCTTCCCCTCCCCTCCCCCAACTTGGCAACCCGCTCTCTCTACGACTGCCATTCCGCCCTCACCTATCTTTCTCCAAGCAATCCAATGATGATTCCTGGTGAAGGCCCAAGTGCATTACTCGCAATAGCCACCGGTCCTGGTGGCCCTGCCAGTAATGGAGACCTGCTGGCCTCTGTTAGGCTGGCATCTCTCATGGGTGGGATTTCAGCTTGACTGGGGGAGGTCCCCCTGTGGAGCCGGCAGCCCCTGAGGCAGTGTTTTCACTGCCAATTAGTGTCTCAATTCCCTTGGGTTGGCGGGGTTGTCACCAGTTTTGGTGATGTTTGCAGGGTCCTGCTATGCCCTGCACATCGTAGGTATGGAAAGAGCCTGTATCTAAGGACCAGCATGACACATGCAGTAGAAAAAGAGGAGGTGGGAGGGGCATGAAGAGGATGTAGCAGAAATAGAGCAACCATTGCATGAGTATCATTGGTATCACAAATCTATGATTAAAAAGTTCCTGCCCTAAGATCTGTCTTCATGTTTCAAGTGTCTTTGTAAAGAAATTCTCATTGTTACTGACAAACATAAACTTGGAAGCAAAACATTGACAGTGATTCATGCATTTTTATTCAACGTAATGGCGAAGGTGTGTGTGTGTGTGTGTGTGTGTGTGCACAATAGCATGTTATGGTTCTTCTCTATAAATCCTGTATGATATATGGATGTTGAGGCTTCCTGGGAGGCTTGCTTGTGATTGAGGTGCCTGCCTACCTTCATGCATTACAGATCCTGATAGGCCTGAGCCTGTGCTAGAAAGGATTGATCTATTTTGGCTCTGGGGGCCTGTTTCTCCTGTCGTTTGTCCAGATCAGAGACCACAAAACAACTGACGGGTAGGGGACTGATAGAGACCAGAGCCGGCTGAGAACTCATGCTGGCCACTGACCTCTATGGTTTGAGAACATGACATTGCTGCAAGGTCTCTGAATCTGAACTTGATATTCTGGTACAAAAGCAAAGCACTGCAGATGCTGGAAATCTGAAATGACAGACTGCTGGAAATACTCAGCAGATCAGGCAGCATCCATGAAGAGAGAAACATTCAGGATAATGACCTTTTGTCAGACTGGGCTAGAAGGTTTCATCAACCAGATGGGTGGAATTTTCCGTGCCCGCTGGCAATTGGGCATCACGGTGGCGTGAGTGGACAATATGGCAGGAAGGCCAAAAATCAGTTTCACGCTGTTATGAAACCAGTTTGCAATCATCCGCTCTGCCAGTCAATGGTGGGCCATGTTTCCCGCCGCCGCATGTCAGGAACATCATTTTTATATATTTGTATATCATTATAACCCCTGCTTGCCCCAGTCATCCCCTACACTACATCAACCGGGCACATCAGTGTGATTGCATGCCAACTGTACATAAGCGAAGTGCAGCTGGTGAGCTGCACTTCACTCGGGACTTTGAGGCTTGTTTGCCTACCTTGCTTTGGGCAGCACTTACAGTCGTCAGCACTAGGCTTCGGAGGCAGCATCACCTCACTTTTAGTGGAGGCTCACAGGCATGTCTCCCTAAGGTGAGGGTGGCTTTTCAATGGCTGCAGGGATATGGCTTGCTTGGGGAAGGGGGACAACTGGCTCCAGGCAAGGGAGAGGCTCCAGGGCTAGGGAATTACTGGGGAATGGGGGTATCCTAGGGTGTGTGTGGGGACACATGTTGACCTGTGCAAGTGGCCTCAAGAGCATGAGGGCTGAGGAGGCAGTCTTCAGAGGGGATGAGGCTGGATGGAGATGTGAATGTGTGTGTGAGAGAGTGAGTGGTGATGTCTCTTGAGCTGGCCGTGAGTGAGATGCCAGTGAATGTGTGATGAGCTTGTGAGTGTGAGTTTAGAGCGATGAGATGGTTGCCTTCCCCGGGCAGCACGAATGAGATCATTCATCCTCATTCTGTACTGGATGGCCAACCTCTTCTGTGCAGTGTTGGCACTGACCACCCCTGTCACCGCCTCCTAAGCTGGAGTGGTGGTACTGATGGGCCTCCTGCAGCCCAGAGTGGGGGTAGAGGACATCGTGGCAGGCTCCAATAGTGTCCAAAAGGCATCCGAGGGATGTGTCACTGAATCGGGGAGGGCTGCAGACTTCCTGCCTTTCAAGACCATGTCTTCTGAGCAGCAGTCCTGGGTTGGAAGCTCTGAGAGGTGTGCACGTGGCTACACTTTAAATATGTCGCCTGGCGTGAGGAAGTGGCGAGGTGATGGTATGGTGGGTGAATCGGAGGCTGCCTGCCAGCAAAACGGCGTGAATCCTAGGAATGCATGATTAATGAGGCGAGATTGGTGTGATACGCCGTGAAAATCTGTCATTGCGGCCAGTGGTTAAAACCTCCTTTTTCTCTCCCGCTACTGCATTTATTGCAAACCTGGGACGATTTCATCAGTTAACTCTGTTTCTTTGATCTTTCTACAGATTTTTCCAGGCCTTCTGATAATGTGGTAACCTGGAACCGGTGGGCTGACTTAAGCAACTCATTTTACACTTGCAACTGTCAGCCATATGTTGACGAGGCCTGGCTCTCAAAATAGGCTGGACCTCCAGCCACCTGAAAGCCAAATGTGCTGAGATGCTCAGAAACTCCTGTTTCCAGGTCATTGTAGATGGGCTTAAATCCTTCCCTTTCATTGCTGAATTGTACCCAAAACACAGATAATAATAAAAATATAGACAATGCAAGGCTAATTTGTATAATGAACTGGGCCGTGAACCTTAGCTCAGTGGCTTCAGGGTTGTGAATAATGGAGAACAGTGTTTATGAGTTCAGTAGATAACTAGGCATGTTTCAGAAGGCAGACAGAGATTGAGGGACATGGTGAGAAGATGAATAGGTGGGCTTGAGGTCTATTATTGAGGGTAGGCTTGTTCTATCGAATACCTCTTGCCTGTTGATAACAACAATTAGGTGCTGTCATAGTGATATTTAGAAATAGCCTGACATTTTCACTCATAGTTCATGAAGTCATCGCAAACCCTAGATGAATTATGGTGCTGTAACTCACAGCCAGCTTTCAATTATATCGCATTTGTTGTTATTTCCTTACAAGCGTCAGATGCAAATGCTCGCAATTCTTCTCTAAATGGACAATGTTGTCAACGTTCCTAGAAAATTGCAACAGCAGTTGTTGCAAAAAGTTGCTGACTTAATTTATTTTATTGCAAAACCTTTCATGAAAGCAACATCATATTGGATTGAAACCCTGTTAAGCTCATTGTCACTTGTTTGGCTGGTAAACTGAGTGTTACAGTCATAGAAATCCACTGTACTCAGTTTTAGTATATTAGTTTCTGAGGTTATTAATAAGATTCTTTTCAGGCCCAATATCCAGAGTCAGCACAAGCCTAACTTACCTTTTAAATCTGTAATAAAACACAGAACTTTGTTATAAAAGCCTGCAAATTAAAGAGTAAATTAAAGAGCTGGGCACTATCTTAATTTTTTTATGCATGATGTTGCTAAACAGAACTTGGCTATATGGAACAAATGCAGTTAAACATCACCTCAAATAACAAACCAATTTTAAATGTATTTTTAGTGACTCTACGAGAAAAAACACAAGTGGGGTGGGTTGGGGGGTGGGGGGGGCGTGCGGGGGGGCTGGTGGGGGGAGAGGCGGTGTGGGATGGCGGGGGTGCTCTTTGTAGGGTTGAGAACTATTTACATATTTAGTGTGCTGCATAACTAATGCCAGGCATGCTTATATATGGCATCATTAGGCATCAGTTTGGTATATTGAAAGCCTAAAACTGTGATTTTTCTCTTTCAATGCTTAACTTTCTAACTAAAACTCTCACTCTTTCAATCATAATCATTTGTGTAAAAATCATCCTTTACACCAATAAGACAATTAAAGAAATTGTTTATTAAAAAAAAGAATGATTTGATTTTATAAAGTGCCTCATCACATGTCTTAACACCTCTCAAAGGTTTCCCATCTAATAAATTACTATAAAGGGTCATAATACAGATGAACAAAGCAGCCATTTTGGATCCAAATAAGATCCAAATAATCACATTGAGATGAAGTTCAAAAGGAACCTCCCAATCCTGATGAAGAGCAGTCAAGCCCTGAAAGCTATAAATGCGCTGATCATGGAAAAAGTGATTGACATTGAACCTCACTTCCTTTGTGAGGTTGATAAATTCACCTGGAATTTCAGGTTATGCTGTTTCTCCAGAGTTTCTGCTGAACTTCTGCCAAAAGTCATGGCGAGATATTGAAGAAATCCTGCAGAAACTCTATTTGTGATGTATTCAAGGTCCCAGCCTCGTTTGGGGAATTCAACAAAGGAAGCAGGGAATGTGGAAAGACCATATAATGTCACAAGTCAAATTAAAGGGCTGTTGCATGAGAAAATGTAAAGGGACTTCCATTTAATGGCAAAGGCCTGTATATGGCAGCAAAAAAAAATTATGCTTTAAAAGTCTTTAAAATTTTAAACTGCTTCTTTTAGTCTTTTGAAAGACGGTATGGGGCACAAAGGTAACTGGAAAGCCCAAAGGCTGCAACATAAATATGGAAACATGAAAAGCAACGGGAAGTAGGAATTTTTTTGTCTGTTGTAGGGGTGATACATGTAATGATGTTGGGCAGTTTGTTCCTATATTAGCAACAAGTTTGCCATAAAATAATGTCCAGGGATAAGCCCATGTTGGTAAACTTCTTTAAAGGGAGTGAAATTAATTTTGGCCTTTTATCAGGCCTGAAATAAGTAGCGTGCTGAGACTGTATCCTGAAAGCTGAAGGCCCAATACTCATCTAAAATTAGGCCTCGGGCCTCATCAGCATATTGCTGGTGAGTGAATGGGAATAAATTAACCAAATAAGAGGGGAGAGAACGACAGGTCCCATCGTTCTTTCAAACTAAGTTAGGGGCTTGGTTATCTTTTAGATTTCAGTTCCGATTTACCCAAAATGTTAACTCGTTTTTTATCCTTGCAGATGTTGATGGATCAGCAGTTATGTTTCATTTCATTTACAGCTACTTTTGTTGTTTTCCTTTTAATTAACTTGTCAGTTGCTGAAGGACTGTGTGTAAACTGCAGAATTTTCATGAGCGGGCATGTATTTACAATGGGAGTTGGGTATTGTTCAAATCTCCTGCCACCTTCCTGCATTCCAGAACACACACACATTTGTAATTGCTCCATAGAAAGGTTAGGATAAACAGCGTTGGCCACAATGAATGCAGTCTTTGGATGGTGATTAAAAACCAAGCCATCTAGATGACAGAAAAGCCTATTCTCTTATTAAAAATGAAAGTCATTCACACTTCTCCTGCCACTGGAGAGCAATAAAGATGTCGTTGACCTGAAAACTGTATTAAGGAACATATTGTGCATTTTATAATTTCTGGCCTGCATGTGTTTCTGAAATAAACAGTTCTTGATCATGCATGTTCCTAATGTACTCAATGGGCTAATAAACCACACATCAGTTCTACAAGGAATGTTGGCAACAGAGGATATATAAATGTGCATTTAGGAATAAGATTAGGATTATTCCATACTTGTGAAGAATAGCCTTCACCACTAAAGCAAAGATAAGTGCTTCTGGCGGCCAAGTATTCTGGAATAACACATTTATCCACCCAGGGATCTAGGAATTTGTTTGAATCTTGTGCTTGAATGCACTTGCTAATGTGTTCCTTTTGTTAGACATAAAAGTCTATTTGTTCAAAAAGATGGCAGCACTGAGGGCTGGTATGAAGGGTATTAAGAGCTGATCTCAGTAACAGAATTGACCTATTGAGCTTATTATGGGTGAAAAAAAATTTAAAGTGGAATGTTATCTATTTACCGATTAGAATATTCACACAAATAATGCAATTTGTCTTCTGACCCATGTTGTATGCTGTCAGAGCAAATAGTGTCACCTGTGGCTCACATGGTAGAGTTGAGGGAATACTCCACTTTTGGAGTGCTGCCTTTTGGATGAGATGGTAAACTGAAGTCCCTTCTGTCTGTTTGGGTGGATGTATTGCATGGTGATATTTTGTAGGAGAGCTATCCCCAGTGTCCTGACCAACATTTACGCCCCAATCAGCATCACAAAAACAGATTATCTCATTATTATCACATTGCTGTTTGTGTGAATTTGCTCTGTGCAAATTAGCTGCCACATTTCCTGCATTACAACAGTGACTACACTTCAAAAGAATTTCAATGGCTGTAAAGCACTTTGAGACATCTGGTGGTCATGAAAAGCGCTATATAAATGCAAGATTTTGCTTGTAACCACACTTTGGCTCCGCAACCACAGTGCTGTTAGTTTGCAGTGAATTCTGTTTGGGAAAACATGTGGCCAGGTTATACTTGTTAATACAGAATTATAACTCAAAATTCAATGAAAAGTTTGCATTTATAAAATGCTTTTCACGAGCTCAGGACATCCCAGTATAGCCAGTGTAGTACTTTTGGACTATAGTTACTGCAATGATTTGTGTATTGCTGTAAAAAGACATGACAAAGCTTTTCATCTTGCACTCATCAGGATACTTCACAAGAATACAAATATAAGGGGAAATCAACAATTTATACTGTATGAGAAGAAAGCGTTGATTGGTTGGCAAGTGGACTCTGATTGGTAGAAGCGTTGCCATGGAGAATGCACCAATTGCTGGTGACTGACAGTTAACTGCCAAGCATTGTTTGAAATTTAAACCAGGTAGCTTGACCCTGATTGGTCAAGGGATTGCCCTGAGGAATGAGTCAGCGAATGGCAGTCACTTATTTTGTTTAGCTGCAACAGATGCAATATATGTAGATGTTCTTTCTGTCTGCAAAGAACAGGGCCCTGTGCATTAATATATGTAGTTTCTAGTACACATAAATGCACCACACTACAAACCTGACTGACAATCTTAAATTGTTTGTCAGTGTAATTCTTAGCACACTGAGGATTATTTAGCAAATGTTGGCTAATCATGGAATCACATTTAACGTTGGACACTGTGTTTTGAACTTTGCAAGCATGGGCTGGTTGTGTACTGTCTGTACCATGCTGTGAGTTGTGCACAGCAAGGTACCATGAACAGCAATCAGATAAATGACCAGATAATCTTTTGACTGAGGGAAACTTACTGGCCTAGCTGGATTCCGGAAAAACTCTCCTGTTCTTTTTCGAATAGTGCTACTCTAAAGACTCTAATGTGTAATTCCATCTGCACTCCCATGCAGTATTGAGGGAGTGTTTCACTGTCAGAGCTGCCATCTTTCAGATTAGATGCTAAACTCAGATCCTGTGAACCTTCTCAGGTGGTTGTCAAAGATAGCGATGGCACTATTCAAAAAATGGTAGGAGAGGTTTCCTGGAATCCAGGTAAATATTTTTCAATATGATCCAATTCTTCACAGTCTACATTGTGGGAAGAGAAATCAATAGCAAACCACTTGAGGACAACAATCTTCCTTATAAATGGTGCTATTTAAAGGCACAATACGTATGATATACTGGAATAAATCCCACACAGCTGTAATAATACAGACCTGTGACTGGAATAAAGTGTTTGAGCTCTTCAGAATCTGTGCAACGGTTTTAATAGTTAATCTTAATCTGTTGACTGTTGAAAGATTCTCCCTTCTTGGAGTGGGTTCATAATGAATTCATAAATTGTAGTACAGTATTTGTAATAATCCATTTCCTGCCCCCTCCACATATGTACAGATGTGTGATATTGTAAATGGCTTGCAGTTCTCTCCCTCGAGATAGATGGAGAGTATGAGAATACATTATGTACACAGAACTAAGTACCTACATCTAATGTTCTACCTGTAGGCGTTATAAAAGTAGATCACTAATAACTGGACAGATTTTGTTTCTCATTTCCCCTGTCGCCTCACTGAGCCCATGTCAAAATTTGATAACTGTTCGCATATTTATCAGGATTAATAGAGTCCTCCTGGCACCTGTAAGCATTAACAACATTAGCAATTTGATATGGTGAAGTCCGCTGTGTAAAGGATAAACTGCCTGTCAAAAATACCATCTGGACAGGAAATGGACACCTATTGTTTAACAGAATTTGAGAAGCACCTTGTTCAATAAAATGATTAAGTTAGTTAAGGACTTGCAACCAATATACTGTACAGTTACCTGCATTTTCTAACTGCTTAAATCAAGCCAAATTAACATTTAAGGCCTGATTTTAAACCACTCCACGCATGAGAATGGGGTGTATCGTATGTAAAAATAGGGATACAGCTTGCCTCCTCATTTGCACTGTACTAGCGCCACTTCAGGTGGTGCAAGGATCTCATCATAGCAGACAAATGAGGGCCCCATGAACATCCAGAAGTTGTTCAATGATTCAATTCGGGCACTGACACAAACTTAACTACATGCTGTGTAAGTCATGCACAATGCCAATTACTGCAAAACTGCACAGAAAGGACCCAGGGCCAGAAGAGGCCTAGTAGGTCAACATTTAAAAAAAAATTCTAATTATTTTCTTGTGGGCAGTAGTGCATCTCCGATTCCTGTAGGACTTCCTTTCCAACCCCTACCCTGACTCACTTGCCTGACTGCTGGGAACCAATCTCGGGATCCCAGCAGTCCGCTGCCATCCATTATTTGGCAACTGGTTGCCAGTCTTTTTGTTATTCCCACTGGGTCCGAGCAGGAGTCTGTCTTGAGATATGTTGATGAGGCCTGGGGGTTCAAATGGCAAGCACCTCTCACCTGTGCCACCTCAGCAACTTACACTCACTCCACACCCCTCTTCCCATCACTCACATCCTGAGTTGAAATTGGAGGTTTCGTACCTCAGGCCCTACTTCAAGTTAAGTTGCTTTAAAGGAAATATATCACTTTTCAAAAGAGTTTTGCATTATATAGCATCCAGGAACATTCCAGGTCTTGTCCCTGATCTGTGCTGACCTTGCCAATCTCAAGTGTACAATTACAGTATATTGTATTTTCTGGAACAAATCATGCAGTGGTGCCAGTTGGTCTCAGCATCCTAGACAGGGAAGAATTGGCCAGAATTTGCAAAAGAAATGCCAGCAGGTTCTAACAGTTGTTGGTTAATGGGGTAGAAATGAAGCTGGACATGCTTTATATTCGGCACTGTGGAGATGGGTTGAGCCTGAGCCAATAGGCCAAAAGATTGATAGTAATTGGTTGCCTGATGGGGAAAACAATTTCTGGCCTTGCTGACAATGGCTCCCAAGTAGGTGTAGGGAATGGGTTTGGACTATGCTCAATAATTAAAAATTTAATAGGTTTACAAAAAGGGAGGAGAGGATCTCTACTCTCTCAGCATTTAAAGTGAAATTGATTGGATTTGCAAAGTACCCAGGAGTTCCACCTTTGGAAATCAGATTCAACATTGCACTATATTTATAAGCCATGTGATGCCAAATAAAAAGAGCATGATACTACCCTCTTCAGGTAGCCATAGTTCTCTCCGATCGGGCCCTGACTAATTACTTAGCATTAAAAGTGCAGACAAAATTCCACCTTTGATTCCTTTCTGCCCCTTTGGGTTTTGTAGCACGATATACACACATATATAGAATATAAAAGCAAAATATTGCGGATGCTGGAGATCTGAAATAGACACAGAAAGTACTGGAAAAGCTCAACAGGTCTGGAAGCATCAACATTTCGAGCCCAATGTGACTCTTCTTCAGAAGTGAAGAGAGACAGGGTTTTATGCTGATGAAATAGGGAGAGGGGCAGGTGGAGCAAAAGAGAAGGTCATGGATGTGATAGGTTTTATATATAATATACACTTCCTCTAGTTTTGATTGTATTAGTACCTCTGTATAGCTCTTTTTGAGTTCTACAGGTGCTGACTGTCCTGTTGTGAGTTTCAAGTGTTTTCTGATTTAATTTCAGCTTTTAAGCATCTGCAGTATTTTGATTTTCTACTCCAGATTTAGACTACTGGTTTAGCATTGGTGTGAAGCTGATATGAGTTCAAAAGCCTGCAGAGTAAATGTACACTAACACAGTTCAACCACATCAACACTCATCATCAACCAAGCCTCATTATACATTCTTGACTGGGAGCCCAGAAATCCATTAGTCTGTGGAAACAAGCTGAGCCCCAGGGAAAATATTGCTTGACAGCTGTGGCTCTCTGATTTCTTTGATGAATTTCACAATGTTTATGTACACAAGATTAAGAGGTTTTAAGTGCTTGCAATTTCTGCTATCGATACTTTAAAGGGTCTGGATGACTGACATTATTATGTCCTGTAGCAAAAGGACTTTTTAACACAGTGGAAAGTTATGAATGTATGACTGCTTTCTCGAAGCTTTATTACACATCCCATTGTTACTATAGGATTCATTGGTTTTAGACAGTGTATAGTGGGTCAATGAGCATGGAAGTGCTACAGCTTGGCATAGGGGCCATGGGATTGTGTGAGCAGGCATTGGTATCGGGGGCATGAGAAGACATTTTGAGCTTACCTTTCAAAAGGATCCCTCATGCAGACTATAGTTCTTGATACCTCTGAGGTGCCGTGACCACGTCTCTTTAAAAATCTTCCCGACTCCATGAAAATTGTAGAAGAGTAGGACATGCCTATTTCTGCAATGGAGCCAGCCAGTTTGGAATTGCAGGATGTGGGTTCACGATCTGAACCAGCTCACAGCCTTAAAAGGCACTGGTGAAAATCGGAAAGCCCAGGAATGGTGTTGGGAATCCTGGAATCGGGACCTGCCCACCATTTTAAGGATTCTTAAGTCATCCTGACTTGGCAAAAATCCAGGCCAAACTTTTCAGATCTGTCTTTATTTCACTTTTCCTATAATTGTTTTCCGTTAAATAATCAAACCTGAAGTGAAAAAAGTAATTAAAGCTAATCAGAGTTTTTTTTAAATTGTAAAATATCAACATTTACCAGGGGAGAATGCATTTAATTCCATGAGGACTGTGCTTCATACTCACTGTTCTGCCCAGGGTTGCAAATGGATCTTGCCTGTGTATGCTGGTCATGCTGTAGCTGACCTAGGATTGCACAAGGTTGGCTTTAGGTGCAAAAGTGTTACATTTCCCTCACTTAATGATCATAAAAATAAATATAGCTTTTTTTTTTAAAAGAGGAAACCTCAACTTTGTTTTGGCATTACTGTAACGTGTCATTTTTCACCACAAATATCCCGAAATTCTATCCAGACTGCAAGCATCAGGAAGCATTTCAGACACACCCAACCAACCAGAAATTAGTTTGCTATGTTCAGGCATTAACCTCAAATTAATGTCAATGTCTTCAACATAAGCTTATGGATAGAATGGAATCTGACAAGATAATAAGTTACTACATCAAACACTTTATGTAAACTAATCTCTTTCAATTGGCGAGCATTCGGAGAGTAAGAATATAAAGTATTGTTTTTTTTAAACAAATTCAGATGCTGGAAAACTTTATTATAAGAAGAACCAGTTGCACCATATATCTTCTGTCATCGTCTTTCCCACTGCAATGTTTCGCTTTTGGGAGGATAGTCGGAGATAAAATTTGGAGGGGAACAAATTTTTGCCATTGGTTCCTCCGCTGTGAGATATTCTGTTGAATATCCAGGTCAGTAAGTGGGGAAACTCACCAGTAAAAGTTTACTGTATGCCATTGTCAAGCAATATTAGCAATTGAACACAGATCCATTGACTAGGACCTTAAATAAAAACTGACAGAAGTATTCAACTGTGTTTTGTCTTAAACGGTCAATAATTTGTTCTTTTACATGACGATTTCATAATGGCCAGCGAACAGCAGAAGGTCATGGCTTTGGGAGATGCTAATAAAAGCACATGCCTATATTCCAGCAATTTTGCTTTGTTTATGCACGGAAGGGTCAGATTTTAACCTTCCAAGCAATTTTCTTCATTTCTGGTTCAGTATTGCACAGATATTCACTGTAGCTAATGGCAATAAAGTTTAAAGTTAAGTACAACAACTTTACCTTACGGCGCTTCACTGCAATCAATATATTTTTAAACTTCACGTCTCAATTTTATTTAACAGAGGCAGGCTATAGCCTGTGCACTTAGAGTCATAGAGTCATAGAGATCTACAGCACAGAAAAAGGCCCTTCAGCTCATCGAGTCTGCGCCGGTCAAACAAGTACCTAACTATCCTAATCCCATTTTCCAGAACTAGGCCCATAGCCTTGTATGCCATGGCATCGCAAGTGCACATCCAAATACTTCTTAAATGTTATGAGGGTTTCTGCCCCTACCACCCTTTCAGGCAGTGAGTTCCAGATTCCCACCACCCTCTGGGTGAAAAAAATTCTTCCTCACATCTCCTCTAAACCTCCTGTCCCTTACCTTAAATCTATGCCCCCTGGTTATTGATCCCTCTATGAAGGGGAATGTTCCTTCCTGTCTACCCTATCTATACCCCTCATAATTTTATATACCTCAATCATGTTCCCCCTCAATCTCTTCTGCTCCAGGGAAAATAACCCCAGTCTATTCAATCTCTCATCATAACTAAAACCCTCCAGCCCAGGCAACATCCTGGTAAATCTCCTCTGCACTCTCTCTAGCGCAATCACAACCTTCCTATAATGTGGATTCCAGAACTGCACGCAATACTCTAGCTGTGGTCTAACCAGCATTTTATACAGTTCCAGCATAATCTCCCTGCTCTTATATTCTATGCCTCAGCTAATAAAGGCAAGTATCCCATATGCCTTCTTAACCACCTTATCTACCTGTCCCGCTACCTTACGGGACTGGTGGACATGCACACCAAGGTCCCACTGATCCTCAGTACTTCCCGGGATCCTACCATTCATCGTGGATTCCCGTGCCTTGTTTGTCCTGCCCAAATGCATCACTTCACACTTATTTATGGCAACGATAGGTTACAGACCACGTGCTATTGCTTGCTGACATTTGCTGCATGGTTTTAATGTGCATGGTTTCTCAGATTGAAGAGGAAGAGGCTAAAAACAGTAGCATAAAATTAAATAAAACTGCAAATAATTAGCACCATTGTATCAACTAAAGAACAAAAGTGATGATCATTTTACATGTAATGACTGACTAAATAGACCTCCTTCGGTCCACAACAATTCCATTTGCAAATGTTGTTTTTATATGATCTAGTCCACTTTGAGTCACACAATTAAGATAAACATAAGAGAAAGACATACCTTGAAAATTATACATCCATTACCATGTGCAGCACTCTCCAACACCTATTTGGTGACCATTTAAAAATGTCCTTGTCACCTCTCTGAACCCTCCATCAATACATACAATACATACCTGTAAATTCAGATTTGTCCTGAAAACCACAGATTTTCCAATTTTGCTTCATCCATGACCGAACTCGAAATGGCCATCTCCCTTTTCTTTCTGCATCCAATGGAAAGCTAAGGGTGGAATTTTACACTGGCGGGATTTTACGGTCCTGTCGAAGTCAATGGACTTTTGAACGGCTCGCCACATTTTCTGGCCCCTCCCCCACCGTGACCGGGTCGTAAATTATGCCTTAAGTCTCAACGCTGCAGTAACCTGGACTATGCAACATGTTCTGAAGTCCCATTATTGTGGGAACCAAAAAGCTGCAGTAATTATAAAAATAATTAATACAATTTTACAATTTAGCATTAATAAAGCATTCAGTTGATCTGCCTGTGAAGTAGCTACTATACATGTCACAAATGCTGTCTGTGCCACAAGGAGGTATTTTGGAAGCACAGATGAGTCCGTTCCTGCTAAGTTCTTCTTGTCCCATTGATTCAGCAATACATTGCGGTTAATGATCTCATAGACATTGGCAGCTGTCCAACCAGGGAAGCATGAAGCCTGGGTGTGAATGTGAATTTGGTTCTTCAAGTATATGGAACATAACTATGTTCATAAGGAAGTCAGTGGGCCCACCCTGCATTCAGATAATGTGATCAAAGGTAACAATTAGCAGCTAGTAACTCCAGAAAGAATACTTTAAATATTAAAATAGTTTTATAATAACCCTTGCCTTGAAGTGCAGGGCTTAAAAGTTGAATGTTTAACTGTGAATGTACCCTTCACTTACATCAAAGACCCATTGGTGTCTGCTTTCAGTCAATCTGCGGATTGTTTCACAGAGCACAGCAATCTCAGTTGTTACGAGGACAATAAATGCAAGAGGAATGCGGGTACAGCAACCTTGAAAATGAGAAACTGCTGGCAGATGAAAGTGTATCTTTCTGAGACAGGACAGACAGAAATAAAAACATCAGGGTAAGAAGTCACAAATAACACGAAATATGAAGCATTCATCTAAAAAGGATCAGTAAATTATTGCCCATCTGTGAAACTTTCAGCCAATGAAAGGCCCAGTGAACTTAAAATATTCTAAATGTGATAATCTGATTCTTATGAAATCTGACCATTGTGATTTGAAAAAACATATACCACAGTGCCTGACCTGTAATGCTTTCTGACATTCCACAACTTTTGATATGTTCTTCATTCATATTCATATGTAGTTCTCATTCTATATTGCCTCCTCACTGATATATAAAATACATTCTCTATTATCTATATTTGCTGTAACACCCAATGCCTATCCTCAGAAGACAGGCTTAGAGAAAAGGGGGCTAAAATTGGATAGCCCCCAAAAATGGGTGCGAGGATTTCAAAGCATGATTAGCCCATGTACGTTGATTGCAATGCAAGCAGCATACTAACTTCGTGTTGTCTTCTCATTTAAATGATTTCTGCATCCAACCAGCACTAACCACAGTGTTCACTGGCTAAACACATCAGCAGAGGACCAACATTGTATGTGGCTAGTACCATTTAAAGTTAGCCTGCATGGCTTAAAGGGGAGTGCATTGTGGCTGAAACCAGATCTGGGAGTTGTGGTTGAAGAGAATCTTACCTGGGAAAGAATGACGAATGGGGAAGGAGGGATCTTCAAGGCTTTCGCTGGAGGTCTTGTTGGAGAAGGAGAGAGAACCTGTGCCTACAGAGGGGGAGGAGGACCTTGTTATGTTCTACAGTTGGGTCACTTTGCCCATGAATGCAGTTGCACGCTTATCTAATGGCGGGTGAGTTGGCAATAATATGCTGCAGATGCAGAGACCAATATAAGATGAAACACATGCCGTTTATTTACACAGATAACAGAGCACGGGCATGATGTGTGCATCTCCAACCAGATCCTACTCTAAATTACTGCTTAACATTGTAGCCCGTGCTACACAGCGATTGGGTCATACAGTCACATGGTCAATCTGCTCACAATCTCTTAAAGGTGTATTGCACCTCAGATTACCACATCCCTCCCCCTTTACTTGTAACTACAATTTACAATCTTTACAATATATTAACTATTTACAAATTCAGTCTCTCTGGAGGCTTCTTCGAATGTGTCAACCGTTCTAGTTCTACTACTTCGGATGGTTTATCTGAGGCCTCCCTCTTGGGAGTTATCTGTCTACTAGGAACCTGTAAGATTGCCTCTTCAACTCTCTCAGGCTCCACGAGTCCTACAGGTACTTCCAAAGCAAGAGGAGTTCCTTCTACCTGTGGTGTAGACTCCAACGGGAATGTTTTCACTCTCTTTCGGGCCCCATTGCATGCACTCCTGCTGCTCCTCCCCTCCTAGTTCAACAATATGAAGGGCAACTGTCAGGCAGGTTCTGAGAATCAGGATGTTGGGGCAAGGCTAAATTCAACACTGTATGATCAACTGTCTGTTGTGTAAAAAAAATTTCAGGGCCTTGTTAGTAATTTTGCTTTCTCTTCCTAAATATCTTCTTTTGATGGGTTTTCCTCTTGGCAGCACTGACTTTAATCTTGGCTTCCTCTTCAATTTCCCTATTGGCCAGACTAGGCTCAGGTACGAGCTCAACTTGAGTGAACTGGATGGTTGAGTCTTCCAGCATTTCCTCAACTGTCAGCTCCTTTGAAAACTCAGGGGTCTCTATTTTTACAGCGCCTTGGCTTCCATGTAGCTGATTCTTCAGTTCTTCCATTTCTTTTTTATATTTGTTGGTTGTTTTCTGAAGAATTAAGTACTGTTGTGCTTTCCCGGCTAGTTGATTCTTCATCTTGGCCAGAGTTATGCTAAATTCTTTCTGTTCTTCCTCATAACATTTTTTATTGGTACAAATCAGGATCTGAGGGAATTTTGCAATTTGCGAAAATCCTTCAGCAGGTTTTCTTTTTCTTTTTGGAGGTTATTGACTTCAACTCAAACTCTGTCCTGAAGCATCAGCTCTACGAGTTCATTTCGTCTTTACATGTTCTTTTTCCCAAACGGCAACATTTCCTGCTCCTGATTGAGATCCCAGTAATCGCTCAAGATTGATCAAGGTTAACCAGTTTCTCGGTCCTTTGCCTGCTATCGCCATGAGGGGTAGATTAGCAAATTGGCTTCAACACTGTATTGAAACCTTGCATATAGCTCTTACTCGTATGTCTTCGCCAGTATATGTCTTTAATTTAGCATGAGTTTTCCAGCTTTAGTGAGTGATCTCCTCCATTCAGATATTTGAACGTATATTCCCCTATAACTGTCATTCGAATGGGATTTCCGTTGACTTCCACTGTCACGTAGATTGGCTCATTTTTACCCATTTTTAAATTCTGTAGTGAGTAATTATCTGGCTCTGTTTCTTCTGGTTCCTCTAATGGTCAGATTTCACAATTTCTGCCTTTTGATTGAAATTTTGTCTCAATCTGTCTTTACAATATCGCATAATGTGCCCATTGCGAAGGCAATAGAAACACTCGATACTTTTAAATTGTCGTTTGTTTGCAGGCTGTCTGGTTTCATTTCTGCCATTATTGTTGTGGGTTTTCTCTGTTGAGCTATTGCTTTTTGCTGGTCTGTTAATGGCAGCTGTTTCCCACCTTTCTGCAGAGACCTGCACATCTGTACCATTTCTAATCGGTGCCTCCATCCTGGTGCAAAGGATGGTGCTATTTTGTGCTCCCTTGATTGTTTCTGAATCCCTGACTGTGCTTTCCATTGTGAGTGCCAACTCTAGCACCTTACCCAAGTCTAAATTTGTTTTTGATAACAACTTCTTTTGAATGGTGCCTTTGTTAATCCCACGTACTAATCGGTCTCTTAACATGTCATTAACTGATGTCCCGACCTCGCAATGCTTTGTCAGTTGTTTTAAGGTTGCTACGTAGCAAGCAATTGTCTCTCCAGGGGTACGACACCTCGAATTGAATTGAAAATGCTGCGTTGTTACCGAGGGTTTCGGCTGAAAGTGACTTTTCACAAGATTCACCAACTCACCGAAGCTCTTGGAATCTCGGACATTGGGTGCTGTTCGACTACGAACTAGGCTGTATGTTTTACTGCCACATATCGATAAGAGGATTGCCCACCTCTTCTCCTCCCCTGATATGTCGTTGGCCAAAAAGAAAAATGTGAGGTGTTCAATATAACGTGACCAGTCACCAGTGGTTCGATCAAACGGTTCGATGTGGCCAAATTGTGGCATAGTGGAGGGAGATAACTTCGATCAGTATGGTGACAGCTGTACTCACAATCGGCCTGCAAGGCACAGCTGATTTACTTCAGTTGAATATTTGCGGCTTTCCTTGGTATCATTGACTGTTAGTGTTTTGCCTTGTTGCCAGTTATTACATTCTATAGTTGAGTCGCCCGCTCCAACAGCAGGTGAGTTGGCAACAATATACTGCAGACGCAGAGACCAATATAAGATGAAGCACATGCTGTTTATTTACACAGATAACAGAGCACTGACGTGCTGTGTGCTGCTCCAACCAGATCCTACTCTAAATTACTGCTTAACATTGTAGCCCATACCACACATCAATTGGCTCATGTGTCACGTGGTCAGTCTGCTCACATTCTCTTAAAGGTGTATGAGATTCACCTCAGATTACCACAGACCTCCAGAAACCAAGTCAAAAGGCAGGGACAAAGGGACCTGGGGCTCCATGTGCATAGATCTTTGAAAGTGGCAGGACATATTTAGAGAAATATACTGAATCTTTATAAAGTTCAAGGCAACAATTAGAGTATTGTGGCCAGTTCTGGTCACTACACTTTAGGAAGTGACAATCCTTGAGCGGCCGAGAGGAGGTTTTCCAGAATAGTTCCAGGGATGAGGATTTTAGCTACTAAGTTAGAGTAGAGAAGCTGGGGTTGTTCTCCTTGAAGCAAAGGGGGTTGAGGGAATATTTGATAGGTGTGTACACGATTATGACTAGTTTAGATAAGCTGGCCAAAGAAAAGCTGTTCCCATTAGATAATGATACAAGGACCAGAGGTCATGGATTTAAGGTTTGGGACAAGAAATACACAGGGGGGTATGAGGAAGGGCTTTTTATGCAGCAGTTGGTAATGACCAGGAACTTGCTGCCTACAAGGCTGGTGGAAGCAAAGGTGATCAATAATTTCAAAAAGAAATTGGATGGGCACTTGAGGGAAATAAGCTTGCAGGGCTATGGTAATAGGGCAGGACAATGGGACTGACTAGGTTGCTCTACCGAGCACTGACAAGGTTTCAATGGGCTGATTTTCCTCCTTACGTGCTGTAATGACTCTCAGGGTTGAATTCAGGGCTCCTCCAAAGACGAGAATGGAGGCCGTGGGGCTCTGAAAATATTGGCTCCGAGCAGCATGTCAATTGCAGGGTGCTGTTCCCAGCCCTCCAAGCCAGCAGCAGTCTCCTCAATTGGAAGTCAGTAACCTTGCACCACCCATGCTGCAACCAGTGAGGAAGATATTCAGAGGAATACTAGGATAGACAAAAGCACACAAAAGTCAGAGATTAGGGCCAATTGTTGTTTTATGCATTATGTAATGATTGAATTTATAAATTTTGATTTCAATGTGCATTTTCTGCTGATTTTTATTTTTGTGATGTTGGAAAGATATCTGATAGATAGTGATAGAGGAAAGGTAAAGAGCATGGGCTTCATTTCAATTGGGATTGGGAACCCTACTCTCGGATAATTTCTGGGTTCCAATACCATACTACATCTGTGCTGCTTACCTTCATATGTAAATCCCTAATTGGATAGGAGGTGAGCTCGGCACCCAATTAGTGCTGCCGAGCATTCACCAGGAGGCGGGAGCTGCCTGCAGAACACGAGAGGTGAAGGCAGACAGCAACCACGATGGAGTCTGCTGCTGCCCTGCTGAAGAAAAGAGGCAACATCTTGGTGGGCCAGAAGCCTCACCTCTCACAGAAGTGGCTAAATGGCCCACTGAAAGGTATTGTGTACAATCCAGAACAAAATCCCCTGGTGCCAAAAATTTCTCATTAAAAAAAATCACTTAATTGTTCCCTGCATTGAACCCGAAAACTGTGAACTAATGAGATCTGACTTGAGGATTTGTATGCTAGTAAGAAATGGCCTGTGCACTAAATCATGAATAAATGCAATTACCCATCCTCATTGTTACAATTATGAGGTTTATAGGATTATCTGTATCTTCAGGAGTTTCTGGTGCCCCACTGACAAAATTGGAATTCCCCATACATGTGTTCCAAAACTAGGCCATTATCTACAAAGAATCACAAACTAGGTTTCTTGTGGTTGATGATAGTATTGAATGGCACTGTGAAAAGGGTGGCTTGCATTACAATAAAATCAGCCAAGTTTAAAAATAAATCTACATGCAATAACACCAGAGTGAAGGATAGTAAAGTTTGAAGTGTTTGTGAAATGTTGTTATACCAACATCTTTCACATTGTACAGTAACAGGTGGGTTTATGAATGCCAAGATTTCGGGTTTGGCAATTTGCAAATTGAAAATCTCCTTTGCCCTTCCCGGCTCATTAACAAGCTTCTAAAGGAGTTCTACAGGCCACTAATTGGAAAAGAGCAATTGCCCGATTATACCCCCCAGCTCCCACACCTCCCTGCCTTTACTTTAAAAATTCCAGTGTGTCCAGAGGTGTCAGGACACTGCCGCCCCATTCCGGAGTGCTATTTTCGCAGTGGCTCCTCACCTGTTCTTGTCCCCATAGGTAATTGAAAATCCCGGCCTATGGGTCTGTTGGTGAAGGGTGAGGTTGCTGGTATTACTCATGAGTTAGTGCATCATGTAGAGGCTGTGCAGAAAGGGGCTGCCTATGTTATGGCCTTCCTTTCTCTTCCTGTTCCTCCATTTCTTGTTGGGCTTTATTGTCCACTTCCTTCTCCTCCCCCTCTTTCATGCACTCCTGCATCTCATCTGACAGGTGGTGGCAAGGGCTGGTCCTTCATAATGGCCAGGTGGTGCAGCATGTAGCATGCTAACATAAATTGCAATACCCATTCAGCTGAGTGAAACATTGCTCTTCCAGAACGGTCTAGACAGCATGAGCATTGCTTGAGGATATTGATGTTGTGCTCTGTAATGTTCCTTGTGACAGCATGGCTCTCATTGTAGATGTGCTGTGCAAGTACGGGTGTTTTGTGGACATGAGTCATGAACCATGTGGATAACCCGTGTTCCCCAGTATTCAGTTTTGACTGCCATGATAGGTCAAATAAAAATAGTGCAGAGGACTGTTGCAGAATGAAGGAATTGTGACTAATACTGGGATTCTAGGATATATGATGTGATGCCTGTGGCTGCATATCAGCTGCACACTGAAGGAATTAAATTGTTCTTGGCTCATGAAAATGGCCAAGTTCATTTGAGGCACACTTAAGGTAATGTGGTGTATTCGCCATGGCAACGCCTCTACCAATCAGAGTCCACTTGCCAACCAATCAGCACCCTCTTCTCATGCAGAATAAATTGTTTTTCCCATTGAGATTTGGTATTCTTACACTCCTGATGTGTGCAAGATGAAAAGCTTTGGCAACATGCCTCTTTTTTCAGCAATACTCATTTTTGCACAAATATTGGCTGCTGCCCTGAGGTGCTTCCTTCAAGGCTACCACCTTACCCGATTTCCAAACATCAGACGGGCAAGATGCCTATTAGGAGCAGGTTCTTCACCAACAAATATTATGATGAGGATATCAAAACAAAATGGCTCCTTAAGTTGGGTGCCATGAATGTCCACTCCACAACCCTACAGATCTACAATCCAATGAAAATAGGCTTCATGTCCCTTTTTCACAACTGTCTGCTATTCTTTGGAAGCCCATTAACTTCTCCTCCACTCTTGCACACAAACCTATCATTGCTTATATCACATTTGGGGAGGAAGTGTTTAGCTCCAATTCAATTCTTATATAATATTGATATTTGGAAGCATTGAAATTCACCTTACCCCAAAACTCATAACAAGCTAGATTATATCTCATTTATATCATAGAAGGCTGAACTGTGGGCACTTTACTGAATGAAAACATTGGCCTTTGTTTTATATTTTGAGATCTAATTAATGTCTGGATTTTGGTGTATGAATAACCGTGAGATTATCTGCATTCACTGCCAGTAAGGAGTAAATTAACCAGTAATTTATAGCATTCGCACATACAGAGTTAAATGTGGAAATCAGGGAGTTGTTGTCCAAGTTTCCCTGTATCTTCAGGATTTTCTGGTGCCCCACTGACAAAATTGGAATTCCCCATACATGAATTTTCCTACTGGTTTGCGTGGACGGGCCCTGCACACAGACATGTAAAATGATGCGCAGTGACGTTGGGCGAATGTCCCGACATCACCGCACGCCATCGCGATATTTCGATGGGTGGGCGAGTGTTGATCTCTGATGTGCACCTGCCATTAAGGCCCTTGAGGCACCAATCGACAGCGATTTTCTGGCACCCGTGCAACCCTTGGCTTGGTGCATGAGTGCTATGGGCAGGCGGGTAGGACACATTTGTATAAACATCATACATGGGCGGGATTAGAGGGCTCCGTGGGGTGGCGAGTGTGTTCTGTCAAGTATCGATGTTTCAAAGTTACTAATACTTGCCTATGGGCTCCATAATACTTCAAAACGCATACCAGCTGCTTGGACTGGACTCACAAGCTTCAGGTCAGCACTCTGAAGTAAGGAATATTTTTTGGGCCTCTATGTTCAGGAAGCCTTCCCTTAGCCTGGGAATGGGAGCTGAACTCTCCACTGGAGGCATCTCCTCTGAGGAGGAAGGGAGGGCTAGAAGGGGGAGGAGGCCAGGAGCGCACATTCAGCCTCCAGGGGAGCCACCTTTGGGAAGTCAGATGCAGGCACAAGGGCTGCAAGGCCAAGAGGTAGTCCGAGGCAGAAGGGGCTGCAGAAAACGCCACTATCCTGCTGCCAGAGTGAAGCAGCTACCTCAATATGTCTGAATTGCAGTGCCGAAGGAGGCTCCGTCTCTCAAGGGACACTATCAACTATATCTGTCAGATAATTGGACCTGAGGTCTCCGCTAACTGTGTGGGTGGACACCCCAAGCCAGTGGCTCTAAAGTTCACAGCTGCCCGCAACTTCTGGCTCCTTTCAGGGTTCGGTGGGTGATCTTTGTGGTGTCTCCCAATTAGCTGTCCACACTTGTGTCAAGCAGGTAACAGACACTCAGTTCAGATGGGCATTGACCTTCATCCACCACCGTTGGGTCCAAGCAAGTCAGGCACAGCGAACCAGAGGCTTCGCGGCCATTGCTGGCTTCTCCTGTGTCCAGGGTACAATTGACTGTACACATGTGGCCGTCAAGGCACCAGCAGGTGAGTCCACTCCATGAACATGCAGATAGTGTGTGATCACAGGATGCTGATTCTGCAAGTCTGTGCAAGGTACCCAGGCAGGTCCCATGATGCCTACCTGCTCAGACACTCCCAGGTGCCAGGGCTCCAGCCCAGCTTGATGGATGGCTGCTGGGTGATAAGGGCTGTCCCCTCAGAAGGTGGCTCATGACACCTCTCTGCCATCCAAGAACAGAAGCTGAGCAGCGGTACAATAGGAGGCACGCCTCCACAAGGGCTGTGGTGGAGAGAACCATCGGTCTTCTCAAGATGCGCTTCCGATGCCTGGGCCATTCAGGGGGTGCACTCCAGTAACCCCCCAGATCATGTGTCGGTGATAGTGGTTGCATGCTGTACTCTCCACAATCTTGTGCTGAAAAGGGGGGATGCAGTGGATGATGAAAACTTAGACACAGTGGCTGCGGCTGCACACGATGGGTCCAGCAGTGAGTCCGAGGATGCACAGAGAAATGCTGAGGGGGTAGATGCTGACCCGGGCATACTCCAAGGAGGCTGGGGCACCTAGGAGGCTTTAATCCAATGAACCTTCAGCTAGGACACCACAGATGGACCTCCAGGACAAGCCTGGGCTATAGGCTCCATTCTCCATACCTAAGTGCAAAATCTGCCTGGTTAGGAACATTAACTAAGGTCCTTGTTAATAAAGCTGAATGTCCCACAAAACATTCATTAAATTATTGCAAACCATTCACCTGCAGAAGAAAAGAGGAACCCTCAACCATGGTGAAATGTCTGAATTTAGAGTCAAAGAATCATAGAGTCATAGAGGTCTACGGCACAGAAAAAGGGTCTTTGGCCCATTGAGTCTGTGCCCATCAAACAAGTACCTAACTATTCTAATCACATTTTCCAGAACTAGGCCCATAGCCTTGTATGCCATGGCATCGCAAGTGCACATCCAAATACTTTTTAAATGTTATGACGGTTTCTGCCTCTACCACCCTTTCAGGCGGTGAGTTTCCAGATTCCCACCACCCTCTGGGTGAAAAAATTCTTCCTCACATCTCCTCTAAATCTTCTGTCCCTTACCTTAAATCTATGCCCCCTAGTTATTGATCCCTCCATGAAGGTAAATGCCCTGTCTGCCCTATGTATGCCCCTCATAATTTTATACACCTCAATCATGTTCCCCCTCAATCTCTTCTGCTCCAGGGCAAATAATCCCAGTCTATTCAATCTCTCATCATAACTAAAACCCTCCAGCCCAGGCAACAACCTGGTAAATCTCCTCTGCACTCTCTGTAGCGCAATCACAACCTTCTATAATGTGGATTCCAGACTGCATGCAATACTCTAGCTGTGGTCTAACCAGCATTTTATACAATTCCAGCATAGCCTTCTTGCTCTTTTATTCTATGCCTTGACTAATAAAGGCAAGTATCCCATATACCTTCTTAATCACCTTATCTACCTGTCCCGCTACCTTAAGGGACTGGTGGACATGCACACCAAGGTCCCTCTGATCCTTGGTACTTCCCGGGGTCCTACCATTCATTGTGTATTCTCGTGCCTTGTTTGTCTTGCCCAAGTGCATCACCTCAGACTTATCCGGATTAAATTCCATTTGCTACTGATCAGCCCACCTGACAAGCCCATCTATATCCTCCTGTAATCTAAGGCTATTCTCCTATTTACCACGTCACCAATTTTCGTGTCATCTGTGAACTTACTGATCAACCCTCCTACATTCAAGTTTAAATCGTTTATATATACCACAAACAGCAAGGGACCCAACACAGATCCCTGTGGAACCCCCCTGGACACAGGCATCCAGTCACAAAAACATCCCTCGACCACCACCCTCTGCTTCCTGCCACTCAGCTAATTTTGGATCCAATTTGCTGAATTGCCTTGGATCCCATGGGCTCTTACCTTCATTATCTGTCTCCCATGCGGGACCTTATCAAAAGCCTTGCTGAAGTCCAAGTAGATTACGTCAAATGCATTGTCCTCATCTACAAACCTGGTCACCTCTTCGAAAAATTCAATTCAATATTGCAAAAGAAACAAAATTACAAAGGTGTTCAAAATCACGCCAACTCATAAAGACCTCATTGTGGGCCAACACAAAAGCACCAGTGATAAACCCATGGTGTGCCTAAGGTGCTTTATGTTTATGTTTTCGGGTGCTACGTCTTGGTGCTGACTCCTTGCTGGGATTGGTATCTGAGGCAGTCTGCTGACTCTGCTGCCCTGTTGGCCTCAATGATCTTGGCAGTCATCCTCTGGCCCATGGAGCCTGGGCTGGCCCCGCCTGGGAGGGAGCTGCCTGTTCCACAGCTGGCATCTCCCCAGTCATTGCAGCCTCATCGGATACAACTGTCACTGGCAGAGGTGTAGAGGAGCTGTCGGCCTCATCCAGAGCACCCTGGGAGGAGCCCACAGAGACGACAGGCAGCTACTGTGCTGACATGAGGTCGCTTCGGACCTCCCTGTTCACCGTGGATGGATGGGCACCGAGCTGGAAACTTGGTACCCAGACCATCTCCCACACTGGCACTGACTAGCTGAGGTCAATGACGATGTGAAGGCTTGCTGGTCCGAGCGCATCCCCAGGAAGCTCTGATTGGTCTCCTGGAGGAGCCATCCATCCCCTTGGCCAAATGCCACCTCCCGTCCACTCCCACTGTCCTCGGGAGCCGTGATTTATGCTGGGTGGGCGGTGATCAGATCCATGCCTGCCCACACCCATTCCTGCTCTGCCGCCCCTGTCAGCCAGAGATTTCTGCCCAGCATGAAGTTGTGATGCTTATCTATTATTTACTCACTAAACATGCTAGAAAAAAATTAGGTTTTATCCATTTAAGAATGTTAATTTGTAATGCTGTGGTAAATCTTAGGCCAGGATCTTTAGGTTGGCGAGCAGGGGGCAGGGTCTGCTCGCTGACACGTAAAATGACGCAGGATGACGTCGGGCGGAACTCCCAATGTCACCCTGTGTCATTTCAATTTTCAGATCAGTGGGGGAGCAGCTGAATCAGCTGTGCGCCCGTCGATCTGTGAACAGCCTATTGAAGCCATTTAAAAAGAAATTGACTTAATTAAAGGATCTGCCCGTCCAACCTTAAGGTTGGCGGGCAGGCCGGGAGCCCTGGTGGGCTTCAGAAAAAGAAAAATCCACGAGTGGGATGAGGCTTCATGAGGGTTTTAAAAAATTTAATAAAGGTTAGAGTTAAAGTGATGGACATGTCCCAACTCATGTGGCAGTGTCACATGAGGGGACATGTCAGGGAAATTTTGTTTCTGTTCCTTGACCATTTTTAAATTTGGCAGCACTTAGCCTCAGGGAGATGAATGCGCTCTTTCGCGCACATGAACGAAAGAGCGCACTCTTGGCTGGGGGATTCCCACCCCCCACCCCCCGCCATCGGCCATCACACTGGGTGGGTTTAATTGGCCCACACACGTAAAGTGGCGGCATGCCCCCGATCGGGGCACTGATCAGAGCCATGCCTGCATGTGCCAGCTCCTGCGCTTCCCCCTGATGGGTGGTGGGGGGTGGGGCGGGGGGATTCTTCCCTTAGATATTCGAAACAACCTCTCTGGCACTGAAAATTTACTTTTTACAAGTGTGGAGTCTCATTCCTCCAGATTTTAATTATTGTTGAAGATTTTAAAAAGCTTTTTTGGGCGTAATCGTCCCAGATTTGCACTAAGTGTGCTAGTGGGCAGATAGAATGACGTTTTACCCGCCGGCCACAATGACGGCTTTTCACGCCGTATTGTCCCAAACCTGCCGCAATAATTGTGCATTCCCAGAATGCATGCCGTTTCAATAGTGGGTGGGCTCCGATTCACCTGCCATGTCATCAGCTTGCCACTTCATTTGCCAGGCACCACATTTAAAGTACACCTGCACTCAGTGCTTCTAGCCCATTAGTGCAGCAAAGAAGACATGGCCCTGAAAGGCAAGAAGACTGCAGCCCTCAAGTGCCTTTTGGACACCGTAGAGACCCACTGTGATAAGGGGCAGCTACATTACCACTCTGGCTTGGTAGGCGATGGCAGTGGTGATCAGTGCCAATGTTACACAGAAGAGGTTAGCCATCCAGTGCAGAAAGGGGACGAATGATCTCATCCGTGTAGCCAGGGTATGGTAACCATGTCATCACTCTAAACTCGCAAACTCAAGCCCATCACACATTCAGTGGCATTTCGCTCGCTGCCAGCTCAAGGGACATCACCACCCATTCTCACACACACCCTCGCATGTGCATCTGGCCTCATCTCCTCTGGAGACTGTCTCCTCAGCCCTCAACATCTTGAGGTCATTTGCACAGTTCAACATGTGCGCCCAGACACATCCTGGGACACCCTCCTTCTGTCCTGCAGCATCCTCCCTTGTCTGAGGCCACTTTTCCCCCTTGCCCAAGCAAGACCTTGCCTGCAGCCGTTGAACAGCCACCCACATATGACTGATCTGGTAGGTGAAGACCTGCCCGTGAGCTCCCCTATAAGTGATGTGGCGCTGTCTGTGAAGCCTGGCGCTGATGACGGCGAGTGCTGACCAATGCAAGGTAGGTAAACAAACCTTCAGGTCCCGAGTGAAATGCAGCCTACCAAGGGTAAACCTTATGTATTCTGTTGTGAGACACGTCAGAGTGTTTTCCTGTTGGTGTGGGCGGACGATCCAATGGCTGGTGGGGGAATGAGTCTGGCGGGCTGGCCTTATAATGATATGCTCATGTATTACCATGAGGTTCCCGACGTCCTATGGTGGAGAACGCGGCTCACCATTGACGGACAGAGCGGACAATCGCAACCTGCTTTCATGAGGTTGTGAAACCGAGTTTTGGCCTTCTCACCATATTGTCCGTTCATGCCACCAAACATGCCCAACGCCGGCGGGCAGAGAAAATCCTGGCCTTTCTTTCTTTTTCTTTTATCGCTTTCTTAATCCCAGCTTTCTTTCTCTCTATTTCACTTTCTCTGCATGATTTAGCATCGGGTTAAGTATTCTCACTGCCACTTCCTGGTTTGCCCCCTGTGTGTCAGTGATATTTCTTCAATCTGGTTGGTTAAGGAGACAGGCTGTTGCTTACCCTGTTCACACAGGTTCCAGGACTCCTGTAGAGGGTGTCAGGCTGCTTTCCCTTGCTAGTAACTGCAAATGATAGCGCAAAAACCCACATGAAGTCTGCAGACAAGCATAAGCACAATGTCTGGTGAATGTCGTTCATTCACCACTAACTGCAAAATCTCAGCCTACGTGTTTTTTGTTACGTTTTATTTATCCCAACCACATCATCCCAGGGCTAACTTGCACTGCTCCAACTGAGATGAGTAAGTAGGTGACTATAGACTGTGGCAGGGTGACACAATGAGCAGCCCATGGGTGGTCCTGAAATGATTGCCAGCTAAATCCCCTACCAATTTTACCTTCTATCCTCTCTTTGAGAGGTCTTTCATATTTCTTCAGTGTTGCCCATGATTACCTACTCAATATTCATAAGTAATCAGCTTGCGAACAATCCCACTTTTGATCTTCTGATGTAATATTTTGGTCCTAAGGAAAAAAGTAGCTTAGGTCACTTGTAAATGTTGACATTATACAGACATTTATAATGCACCCATAATACAATGGGTAGCTCACACTTGACAGGGAGTGTGCAAGGTTCATTTGAACACAGAGGCATATGGATTGCATGTTATTGATAGCTGGCAATTAAATGTAAATACACCATAATATTGTAACAAAAACAACCATAGTACTGTGATAAAAGTGATAAAATGGATCTGCCAGCTGAAAGGGAAAGAAAAAAGATTCTTACGGTGCAAAGAGGTGACAGAATCAGCTGTGTATCATTGTTTTGTGACCATGACAAGGCAGCACCATGAGAAAAATCTATCCTAGTGCCTTAACTTATAACCATAGAAAAGTTATGATGCAGAAAGAGGCCATTCAGCCCATCATGTCTGTGCTGGCCAAAAAGGAGAAAAAAGAAACTAGCCACTCATTTTAATCTCACTTTCCAGCATCTGGTTCATAGCCTTGCAGGTTATAGCACTTCAGATGCAGATCCAGGTAACTTTTAAATGAGTTGAGAATTTCAGCCTCAACCACCAACTTAGGCAGTGAATTTCTGATGCCTACATTCCTCTTGGTGAAAAAGTTTTTCCTTACGTCCCCTCTAATCCTTCTGCCAATCACCTTAAATCTATGCCTCCTGGTAGTTGACCCTCAGCTCGGGGAAACAAGTCTTTCCTTTCCACCCTATCTAGACCCTTCATAATTTTGCACACCTCAATTAGACCATCCCTTAGCCTCCTCTGTTGTAAGGAAAACAACCCTTGCCTATCCAATCTCTCTTCATAGCTGCAATTTTCAAGCCCTTGCAACATTCTTGTAAATCTCTCCAGAGCAATTATGTCCTTCCTGTAATGTGGTGATCAGAACCGTCCACAAAATTCCAGCCTAACCAGCATTTTAAACAGTTCCATCATTACATCCCTGCTTTTGTATACAAAACCTCACCCAATAAAGGAAGGCATTCCATATGCTTTCTTGACCACCTTGTCCACCTATGCTGCCACCTTCAAGGACCTGATGACATGCACTCCAAGCTCTCTCACTTCCTCAACCCCTCTGAACAACTTCCCGTTTATTGAGTATTCCCTTGCTTTGTTTGCCCTTCATAAACGCATTACTTCACACTTTTCCGAAGTGAATTCCATTTGCCACTTCTCCGCCCACTCAACCAAACTTCCCTGGAGAACTTTCTTTTTCTGTTTTAGATTCCACATGAAAATTTTGGATTTTTTTTGTTACGAATGCATTTAAACAAAAAATAATGCTTTGGAGTTAGTCCCAGTTTCTGACACAGGACAGAAACGGTCTCTTGAAAAAAACTGCATTGCTCCTCCAAATCCTTACACTTAGGTTTGATTTGCTTTCTATTGTGGGAAGCATTTGACTTATGTTACAGTTGTCTCTGGCCTTACCTTGTTGTTGTGACACTTAACATGTAAAACAAGGCCTTCCATCCAAAATGAAATAAGAGATAACAATGTAGATCATAAGTTTCAACTTGGGAACTCAAGAGCACAAGAAGTGAACAGAGATGATTTTAGGAAAGTCCTGAGGTAAATTAACTTTCTCTTCGTTCATTATCAGATATAGGATTTTTCCCCTCTGTCTTTGCTTACTTGCACGGAAATTATTTCTGTTGCTGTTTACTGATAAAATTAAGATTATAGTGCTACTTTCTTTTGGGTAGCTGATGCTGCCTTTTCATATTTAGGTCAGGAATGTGTTAATATTTGCCGGAGGTTCCTGCAGGAATTTTGTCAATATTTGCAGAGGGTCCCCCACACAGAAATGTTGGAAAAATCACTGACTTCGTGGGAAAAAAAGTTCATTGTGGTTCATCTGGACAGGCCTGATATTTGAAAAATGCTGAATTGTATTCACTTTAGCTGTCAGAAGTTTATCAAAATCCCACCTAAATTTGCTAATGGAATCTACTCCCTGGTGGCAGGTATTGCAGCTCTCTGTATAAAGTAGTTAAATCTTTCTATTCAACCACTCACTTCTGAGCTTAATAAAGAAGCTTTGTAGCTGTGTTGGGGCTCCATTACACTAGGATTCTGTACAGCTGGGCAAATGATTCCATGCTGCTAAAATATTTCTATTTTATGTGTTTACTGAAACTGTTTGAAATGTTTATGGATGCTGCCTTCTCAACTCTCTATATGAATTGAAGGCATTTTCTGATGAGGAAAAGGGTACTAGACTCAAATCAGCCTGTTTCTTTTTATTATGAGAATCTCGTGGGTATGGGGTGGTTTCAGCTTATAACATTTTAGAAAGTGCTATTTTCCACAATGAAAATGCCAACTGTAAGTGGATCATGGCCAACCATCACCTAATTGAACTGCTATGTGTTTTGAATAAGCAACAAATGCAAAACAATGCACACAGGGAGAAAACATGGATAACATGTGCATGACCAACAAATTATGTCAAAACAAATTGAAAAAGTTCCAGGGATTTCCATGGATTTGATGGTCCCTGGATGGAATGTTACAGCCTCTCCCGCCGGTGGGATTTTCCGGTTCTGCCGAAGTCAATGGACTTTTGAATGATTGACTTCACCGCATTTTATGGCCCCGCCCCTGCTGTGACGGGGCTGTAAAATTCTGCCCATTAAATATCTAATTACACTATGGAAGGATAAACAACAAAGCAAATGAAATGCTGAGCTATACAGCACAGACAGTGGAGCAGAATTGAGAGGGAGCCATCCTCAAGTCAGTCCGCGTCTCGGTTATTTTGTCCTGTTTCGTTGTCAAACTCTGGAGGTAGTTTAGGGAAGAGGGACAAAATTATTGCTGGGATTTGAGGTCTTACAATTGTGAGGAGAAACTTGCTTTAAACTCAGGGAACTGTATAAAGATATAAATAGAACATAAATGGTGTAAACTGGGATAATTACTCACATAATAGACCCGTGGCCCTTGGTCCCACACAAGAAGAGGATAATATTTTCCTTTTTATTGAAGTTAATGAAAAGGAAAATGGGGCCAATCTACTTCCACACCTTTACTGCTCAAACTGAAGCTGAATTTTATCCCTTCAGATTCAAACTAATAAAAAGCTAAGTTGGAACTGATGATAGAAAAATATATAATGCTTTTAATGTCCTAATAATCAATACTCCCAATGAAATACTTTCAAAGTGCAGTCACTCTTATTTTGTAGGCAAATCTTATCATAGTTTTGATGCAGACAGTGGAGGCCTCAATTTGTACAGTGGGGCAGGAAAGGGGTGAAAGGGAGTCCAGTAGCTGGTGAAAACCTGGGATGTAGAGGCACTGCCAATCTTAACTGCTGAGCCTCACTGCATAAATCTTTCCAGAGTCCTGCCTGATGCCCAACCAGGCTGACTATCAGGGCGAGTGGATATGGGCACCAGGTGGCAGGAAGACTGTGGACTGGTACCAGTGGAAAGGGCCTTTAGCAGTTATGGGCTTGAGGGGGTGGATGAGTGACTGCTATTGGAGGGGAGGGGAATGATCTGGTCAAGATTGGGAGGGGAATTGCAAGACTGGTGCAAGGGAGACTAGAGGCATCATTGTGAGGCACAGGGGAGCATGCCTGTCCCTCCTGGCTGACAACGAGACCTAACATGAAGCCCTAAAACTTATCCTACCATCTTATCCCAACTTGGCCCACCATCCAACTCCCGACAGAAGAGGAGGTTAAGCTTAAGAAATGGCGGCAAAGCAGTGGGATCAGAGGAGGTAAGTGACCTGTGTTATCTTAATTCCCCTCACTCAGTTTCTATCAGGTAGGGGCAGGGAGAGTAAAACTTGAGCCATGGATTCAAGAGTAGAGTGCCATCAAGTTAGCATTTTATCCACTATAGTACCAAAGGGACCCTAGAAAAACATCGGGCATCAACCCTCCAGTGCTTGGAATCGAACATGATTCAAAGGACGATGTTTGTATTTGTTGAAGGCCAATCATTGCAGCCATAGCACATCACCTCAAGAGTGCGCAAAGTAGTGTTCTTGTCCAATGAGCTTCACGCTATCATAAATTCAGATATGGAGCTTTTCGCTGATGATTCTACAACTTTATTCATAATTCCTCAGATATGAAGTAGCCCAAGCTGAGTGCAGGTCTGGACAATATCCATGCTTAAGCTGACAACCAGCAGGCAATATTTGTACCATATAAATTCAGTCTGCAATCTAAAGTCATACATTCGGTCCTTATTTTTTGTAATACTTTGATTTTTTGCAATAATTTACTTAAATTAGATAGCAAAACCTATGGCAATTTGGGAAGCAGAGAAGTAGAGTTGGTTGGAGCATTGGTGCGTCTCTGCGGTACAAGCTAGGGAGCGAGAAGACATAAAACTGGGGTGTTGCAGTGCCACCATTGGAAGGAGGCTAAAATTACAATGTGACAAGTTTACATATAGAGAGTTTCTATAATAACTGTGGACATAAACATTTATATAGAATAGAGTTGACCCAAAACTGGGATAAGAGAAAGTAGGCAAGAAGCGCAAGCAGACATTATATCTATATGAAAAATATTATTACAAACTAGCAACTTACTATTCTCCCTCTAGTGTATATAACCTCACCATGTTTCTTTTTTTTATCTCTGATACACATGCCATACGATGTTTCCCATGTCTTCTGGCTTAAAAACAGACTAAGGGCAGAGTATTTGCACTTCCAGTGTATAGCTGAATTTCAGGATGGCCTGCATGAATTTACATCTCTTTGCTAGCAGTTGGTAGTAATTTCTTTGACAGTATTTCAATGTTCTAAGTTCCGAGTAGAATCCAACCTACATAGGATGACTTTGGATGGCTCTGGAAAAATTCGCTCAAGCACAACCACTATGGAAATGATGGTAAAACAGTAAAGTCAACCCCATAAAGATGCTAACTCATGCTTATGGACAATAATCACTGAGGAACAGTAGATAGATCCGGGTAGAAAGGTGTATGAACAACAGTAGAACTATGGACCATAAACCTCTTGTTTCATTTGGTCTGCTGTGCCATTTTGTTAACCATGACAGCTCTATCTTTATAATCTAAATTTAATGTCTTGTCGCCAATCATTAATGCACTAGTTTCCAAGTAAGCATCCAAGCCACGCTTTGAACTCTCAGCCTTGATGCTCTTTTCTAATGACCCCTGAGTAGTTTGAGTGGTGCCATTAGTGTCTGCGAATGTTTGCAAGTTCTTAATTTTTCTTAGTGGAGTCATCTTCCCAAGGGGCTACACTTCCAATCAGGGGATTATAACTTAATAATAGTATCTTTTCTATCTCATTTTCATGCCATCATGTCTGAAGTATTACAATGCAATAATGCAAGCATAAAAGTATGAACTTGAGAAGATATGAATAGATCACCACTACCATATCAAAAACCTGAAAACGTTTAATAAAACGTTTAGGATATTAGGTTAAGTTAGATTTGTTATTATTCTTGTGTGTGCTCTTTTTGCAGAAATTTGCTCAAGTTAAGAGCGCCACTTGTTGCTATGGATAATGTATCAAAATAAAGGCCTAAAGTCTGACTCTTGGCAGCACTTGCTGGAGGAATCTGTTTCACCGATTAGTGTTTACAACAGTGCAGCAGGGAACTTGTGCACTGCCAACTGTGGGGCTCGCAGGTGATGGGATTTCCAGGCTTGTATGGCTTTATTGTGGAATTTTACCTCACAAAATCCAGCCAAGGTTAGCTCCCTCCTACGGGATTCCCATGTACTTCTCAAAACAAGACATAATGCCACAGTTCTTCTGTTAAAACTTTTATTCTTAATTCACAAACCAGGCCAGGGATTAAAACACCTCATAGCAGCACTGTTTCTATTTCCCAGCATTGTTATGAAAGCCATTTCTTTAATTTATTATATTGGCAAGTACACCTTCATTTCAAGCATAAATACTTACATCTGTGAATGTTAACTTGCAAAAACAGTGAATGTACCAGGAGAGCCCCCAGGTAATATTCAATGAATGCTTTATTTCTATTCGCAGAGACACTCCCTTTGAATGGAGCACACAAAAGGAATGTTTTCCCACTAGGTGGTCAGGATGAGACTGTCTATTTGTCACTTTTAATAAATTATACCATTAATAATATGATATGCAAGTACATAATGTAACAGTTATAGGTTAACAGCTATTGGCTGCTCAGTATGAGTTAATTCCCAGTACATACTGTATTTTTAGAAACACAATTGAAGCATAAAAGCGGTATTGCATGATTTCTGTTTTTTATTATTTCTTTTCCTTTTCCTTTGTGAGAGTATCAAATTCTTTAACCTTTTCAGGTCCCATTGGTGTCCACATACCATGGAGTATTTGCGACTGAGATGGTAGCTAAGCAACTTGTTCTCAGACCTCTGCCAAGGTACGTAGCAATGGCCTAAGGACGGCTTCTACTTTGCTTCACCCTTCTGCACAGCGGAGCAACTGAGATTGGTATTTCACATGATATGGGCCATTGAACATACGTATCAACATGACACATACAGACATATTGACATACAAACAAAATGAATAGAAAAGAATTTCAAACTGATTCTGACATGGTATAACCATTCACACCATTTTCCCAACTCCCAACTCTGCACTGTCTCGAGAAATAGAAACCCAGACAAAAGAAAGCAGCTGCCAATTCAAAAAAACTCTCTGGAAAATTCCAGCTTCTTAAGACAATCAAACAAGCTCCAAGAGATTACACTTAATCATCTCCAGTTAACATTTCAATTTTGCTTAGCCCAAACAACTGTTTGTTATTTTCTATCATAAGAGGGAGAGTTAGACCCATCATTACTGTAAATCTTAAATGTGTCACTGCTTCTGTTCACTTCTCCACTTACTGGTCAATAAATCTGTTTGGTAGTTTTCAGCCTAAGCCATGGTCCAGGGAATGTTTATTCTACTGCCTTCCAAGGTCAAAAAAGATCAAGTGAGGACATTTGAAACAACTCGTTAAAGAAGGTTTCCTGTCTGCACTTGGACTTACTAATAATGACCTAGCTTTTAGTTAGGCAATGGAAACTTTGGGCCTAAGAGGATGAGCACTCACCTCCAGGACCAGAACCCAGGAAGGATAAAACTAATTTTGTGAGGATCCTTCAGAGACTTGGGGCCCCTTTGGAGCAGGGTAGAAAATCAAGTGCCAGGTCTTGCATACCAGATTTTCAGGGCTTTAGCTTTCTCTTTGGTAATTTGAGGTCAAAAATAGAGGTGATGCACACAGTGTGCAAGATCTCATTTCAATAGTTAAGTACCCTGAGAAAAAGCCCTGCCATGAATGTCGTAGTTTTAAGCAAGTGTCTACTCATAGTTTGAGCTTCATGTATTAAAAATTTGCATGATGAATCCTAAGGCCCATCCTGCTCAAGTAGCTTCTTAGAGCATGATAGTGATTTCTGTTTTCAATTACACCATGCTTCCTGCAAAAGTTAACTTACTTGCATAGTCCTTTTTTTCTTCCTCCCTAGAAAACCTATCATTCAATATTAAACATATCATTCAATAGGTTTGGCTGTTGCAGATATCTTACAAAGTGCTTTGGGTGCAAACTCCTTTGGGATTTCTTAATGCTCTGTTAAGATGAGGAAGAGGCATTTGTGTGAGCCCATGAAATGGGACCTGTCTTTTGTCAGCATCCATCGCTATCAACATCACCCACACTCCACATGAACCTGCACATTTCAGAAGCAACCTATCTGCATTCTCATGGCACAACACAGGCTGTGACAGAACTGTATCATCTGCCTCAGTATGACCTGCAAAAAAACATCTGGAACACAGATGGCTTTTCCAAAAATGTCATGCTACACGATTCATCCAAGACAACTGAGGGAACATATGCCACATCAAGCAATCAGTCATGCTGTCACGTATCAAACTATGTTTGGATGGGGCGACATCTTCATTTCTTTCCTTGTGGAAAGGAGGTATTAGTTGGGTGGGATGCAGTATATAAGATGTAACTGAAGGCATGAGCATGGACACAGAGGCTCTTTGCATCAACCCTGCAGCCTATATAAACACAAAACGTGGAATTTTCCAGCTCCATAGCGGCGGGGCGGGGGGTCCGGAAAATGCGGGGAGCCTTTTAAAAGTCCATTGGCTTGTGTGGGACCAGAAGATCCCGTCCGTGAGAAGGGTCGGAGAATTCCGGTTAAAGGGTTTGCATTCAATTAACGTATAGGTGGCATCTGACCACAGACACAGCATTATGCACAGGAATGGTTATTATCTAGAAATAGTGGCCGGAATTTTCCAGCCCCTCCCGCCAGTGGGATCTTCCAGTCCCGCCGAAGCGACGGGACGTTTGAATAGCTCGCTTAATTTTCTCGCCCCACCCCTGCCGCGACCGGGCCGGAAAATTCCGCCCAGTGTGTCTTCATTCCGTATCAAACCACAGTGCTTGCATTTTTGGATGGAGAAGAAACACTGGTAGGAAGACTGAGATCAGGATTAAGCTCTGCATCCATTGCTGCTGATCCCGCCCAGCAGCAGAGAAATACCGCAGGCTGAAACTGTTCCATGGCTGGCGCTTCCACTTCCAAGAAAAGTGTGCCTTGCAGCTTTGGCACCGATGAAAAGATGTGGGCACATGGGCAATGGTTGTGTACAATTCAGGAAATGCTATTTCCCAGAGGATGTAAGGGTTTCAAATTTGGCCTGATGGGCAACACAGCAAATGTGTGCAGGGGTGAGGAGCACACTCACCTTCGGCTGCCTTTCATTACCAGCAAGCTTCTTCCACATTTTCAACCTGCTGTAACTTACACTTTAATAGCGAGCATCGGATGTTACCATCCAGGTCAGGTGTGCCACGGCCCAAGCTCTCTGTGCAAGCGTTTCACGTTTTCAGTAATTGATTTGAACCAGAGGGAGAGACGTTGAGCAGCATCGACCTTCCCTCTGAGCTGCACAATTCCAGGCCAGGAGTTTCCTTGGTTACAAGGATATGCCAGTAGGTCAGTCTGTCCAGTAAGAAGATATGCCTCAGCCTGTCAGATGGCAGAAATAAAGCCCACCCTTGGGTACAGGACTGAGTTATGGGCTGAAACCTTGAAGATTTTAAAAATCCATCAAAGTTATTGACATTCCCTGACTGGCAGGCAACCAAGATGACCCCCGACTAGTACAGCACAAACTGGCATTATTTTAATAAGAAGGTATTCCCTTGACTCTGGAAAGTCTGCTACAGTCAGGAGTTCTTGAGCTAATCGTAGTCTTTATACTGGGAGCAAACATCCAGCAATTTTTGAGGGCAGACTCCCTTTCATCATTTACCTGGCTACAAGTCACTGAAATACAAATACTGTCAGCGTGAAACATTTTAACATGGTAAAACGGTGGATGTAAATTATGTACAAAAGCAATCATTACAAAAGGATTTTTCAAGGTTTGTGGGATTTATTACATTTTAAAGACTCTATTTTCTTTCACTTTCTATACCCCTCCCCCCCCCACCATAGCATCATAAACCATCCCCCCTGACCCTTGTTGCAGTGGCCTTTGTCACTCCCTTACTAACTAATAGCAGGTTGAGATCAGTGAAGGTGAGATCAATGATGTCACCTCCCCATTCACTTCATCTGACAAAACTCAATGAGACAAGTTAAACAAGTTTCAGTGACACCCAACCCAGGACGCACGTTTATTATCTCTTGGTAGTTTTGGGGCTCACTTGAGATTGTTTGAACTGCTGATGAGGTCTGTAGTTATCTAGTACAATTATAATTATTGTCAATACCTATTGGTGAGGCCGATCTGAGTGCAACATAGGAAGTCTAAGTTAGTATTGCACTATTGTCCTGGTAAAAGCCTCCAAACAATTCATTTGGTGGTCAGATTCATGTCTTAACTTTCACACTGAAGAGATGCAGAGCAGTGCTGTCTCATGTATTGGTAATATTATGATGGAGATTGTGACATGAACTGTTACTTGAATCACACGGGCAAAGCATAAAGGTAGACAGACCTTTTCCAAGACCTCTGCCATTCTGTATCTACAACTGACCTCAAAAAGCTAGAAAAAAACACCCTACCATCTAAAATTAGTGCTTAATCAAGCACACTATATGTCAAATAAACTAATCAATGTTTAGGGCTCTTGGCCAATTGCGAGCTATTGGTCCTTTGTGGACCTTTAATATATAGTGGAAGCATTTAACTGAAATTCAATTTCCTCCAACCCTTGATTTTATTTTCTCATCTGTAAACATTTCATGTCAATGTTGAAAATCAGATTTTAAAAGAGAAGGATACACTAAAATTTGAGTATTGTGGAAATAAAGATATTTTGTTGAAGTTTTATATCTTGCACTCTTCAGGACAATCACAAGAATGCCAATGTCAGGGGAAACAACAACTTTATACCGAATGAGAAGAGAGTGCTGGTTGGATGGTAAATAGATTCTGATTGGTAGAGGCGTTGCCTTGGAAAATGCACCAGTTAATGATGATTGACAATTAACTGCCATGCATTGTTTGAAATTTAAACCAGGCGGCTTGACTTTGATTGGTCAAGATATTGTCCCGAGGAATGAACCAGCGAATGGCTATCATTTCTTTTGCTTAGCTGAAATAGGTGCAATGTGTCTACATGTTCTTTCTGGCTGCAAAGAACAGGGCCCTGTGTATCAATATATGTAGCTTCCAGTACACACAAATGCACCATAGTGCCTGCCCGACTGACAATCTTAAATTAGTTGTCGGCATAATTTTTAGCACACTGAGGATTATTTAGCAAATGTCCAATCGTGGAATCACATCTAATGGTGGACACTGTGTTTTGAGTTTTGCAAGCTCAAGTTGGTTGGGTACAGTCTGTACCTTACCTGTTGTGAACAGCAGAAGGGATATGCTGTTTGAGAAATTTTTGAGATACCTTGAACCCCCTTTTCTTGTACTAGTTGAGAAATCTGCTGGGGGTTCTCTACCATGGTATACTGCAAGCCTACCTTCACTGATCAAAACACAGGTTGGGATTCTTACAGTTCCCCATGCTGTATGATTGGCCTTATCAGCAACCTCATAAATAGGGCCCGAACCATTTGCTCATCATGTAAGCTTGATGCTGAAATTGCACGCATCAAAGGCATCCTGTGGGATAATGGCTACCCCGATCAGATCATTTCGCATTGTATATCACGCAAACTCATGAACAGGCCTAAGGCTGTCACTTTTGGCCCTGAAAAGTGCCCAGTCTACCTCAGATCACCCTGGAAGGTCAAGGCATCTCCAAAGATTTGAGCAACAGGTTAAGCTAATTGTTTCACGCTGCCACCATGCAGTAGCATCATGAGTGGTATTCGCCACTAACAGAGTGCTGTCAATGAGCCAGTAAGATATTCTGCCTATCTCACAAATGAGGAACAAGATATATAAATTTCAGTGCCAGTGTGATGCTAGGTATGGAGGCCGTACGTCCCAAAGACTGGTGGATTGTATCAAACAGCATGTCCCTTCCGCTGTTTGCAACAGGTAAGGTACAGACTGTACCCAACCAGCCCATGCTTACAAAACTCAAAACACAGTGTCCAACATTAGATGTGATTCCGTGATTGGACAACATTTGCTAAATAACCCTCAATGTGCTAAACATTACGCTCGGAGTGTGGTGCATTTGCAAGTACTGGAAGCTACATATATTAATACACAGGGCCCTGTTCTTTGCAGACAGAAAGAACATGTACACACATTGTGCCTGTTTCAGCTAAACAAGTTAAGTGCTAGCTATTCATTGGTTCATTCCTCAGGGGAATGCCTTGACCAATTAGAGTCAAGTTGTCTAGTTTAAATTTCAAACAATGCTTGGCATTTAACTATCAGTCACTACAGCCTGAATCTTCTGGTCAGCATGCGGGGGTGGGCCCCACTCATCGACACGTAAAATGACGCATGATTATTAGTAATCTTATCTAAGGGTAAAAAAGAATATTTTGTACATGATTTAAGAGGACGATAAACATTTATAATCTATGGACATTTTCAAAAATGGTTCCTATGGATATAATTTCAGTTTGTAAAATATATTCTGCCAATGTATAATGACTAATGAACCAAAGATTATAAAGAACCATAAATAGTATAGTAACCACCACACAAGCTGCAGTTGGCCTACAAGTACAGATGTAACCAATATACAAGCAATAACATGTACTATAAATACTATAATGACTACATAACGTTGCATTATGATAGCAGTCTACTATTATTATAGCTTTGCAAGGAATCTTCCCCACAAAGCAGTTGGTTAAGAAAACCAAAAACATATGATCACTATGTCACCAACTGGCCTTGAATGAGAAACCAGGGGCACATGATGCAAGCAAGTCTATGACACGCTGCAACTTTCAACTGTCAAAATTTATGTAAACTTAAATTCCGATGAGATCAGCAAATGTGATGAGTCTCGAGGACAGACTGCAAAAGCCTTTAGGATCTCACATTCAGGTGGAAGGTTTTGTTCCATCTCATATTCTTAGTATGCGGGTTGAAATGTTTGAACTTGGCTTATCCTTAATCCTGGAAACTTGCTCAAATAAATCAATCAAACTTACACTCCAACTGTAAGTTCAACTAGCTGAAGCTGGGTCACAAGACATTGTTTTGAATACACATCTAAAGATATTTTTGTAGAGTGAAGTTGTCAAACTAGATACTGCTTCATGTTTGATATAATGTAAAAACAGTTTTCCGTGAGCCTTTGATATTTTCATAAACATCGTTTTCAAATTACTTCTGTTTTCATTTCTTGAACTTTGCCAAAATTGGAATTTATTATAATAATGCAAAACACATCCCCAGAGTCCCCAAGAGAGTCATTCTGGAACTCCGGGGGTGCGCAAGAATTCAAATGTCAGGGAATGTTAAAGCAAAATTCTGCAGAGTTCTCTGAAAACATTATAAATATAGTAACTAAAAATCATATTAGGCATGTCCCTTTTGAATAAAGATAAAATGGTTTTCATGTACAGGATTTTTGAACAATGATTTGTTTCAACTGCAACATAATGGATTGTATAAAGCCAAAATAATGTTCTATGTGAGTGATATATAGAAACGAATGGGCATAAAATTCAAATTGAAAAGGCACTGAAGACTTATCTGGCATTCTTGGGGACATGCTACGCCACTATCCTTGTACAACTATTGCCTCAAGTGAAGCATCCCATCACTATGGATCTGCTGTCTGCTTTGGAGTTCAGTTTCCACAAATGTCCATTGCAGCAACCTTTTAATACAGCTTCTCTTTATGAGACTGCTTGCCTTTAAGAAGGAGCAGGCAGCCTGTACCATGTGATTGGCAAACAATGCTTCTGGAGTCTCCTCCTGTTGGCAGAGCTCACCAGCAGCATAGAGGAGAAGAGAGCAACATTGGAGGCATACCAGCTAGTGCCACAATTATTTGGGTGAGGCGGCTACATAAATTTTGTGTCTTACCCACTTTGATCTGAACAAGCCTGGGCAGACTGCGAATTGCAAACCTAAACTCAAAAACGGGGGCAGATGAATTTCTAGTCCAACATGTTTGAAAATCTCTGCATTAGGTCATATGAAGAAATGTATTATTGCACTTTTTGTGGGACAAAAATGCTAATCGTATGTCACAGCAATTTAGTTCATGCATGTTGTAAGGGTGTGCAAAAATTACACAAAAGAGTGTTTTGAAACTTCTAATTATTTTAATAAACAAAAAAACATATGAAACAAGGCAGCACAGCACTGCAGTGTACATAAGCTCTATTATGCCAAATCAAGGGGTGGTAGGATTGTGTTCAAATGGACTATGTGCAGAATGGTTGGCACATGCACCAATATGCTGTATCATGCAGTGGTAGGATTTCTCTCCAACAGACAATATTCAAATTGATTGGCCAATGCATCAATGTGCTAAACTATTAAGTCGTGGGGTCCAGTTTAAATAACACTTTTAAAAACATCAGATTGTTATATCGAAGATGGTTGGGATGGATCTCCGATGGACTTTGCATAGAGTTGCTGCACCAATTTTTCATACCATGGAATGGGAGGATGGAGGTCCAATGTGTTATACTATGGTGGGGAAGGATGGAACTTCAAAGGGCTATGGAAGGAGTGGTAGAATGGTTCTCAAAGGTCTACACAACTGTTAAGCATAAATCACAGGGAGTCCCTCACACACAATTTACCCTTAGATGACAGAATGTGTAGGCCACTGCTGGCTTACATAATTCTTTCAAGTTGACCAGTACATGTAGTATTACAATGCATTTCTGCTTAGAGTGGGGAATGACTTAACACTATACCAGTGTGACATGTGCACTGTTCAAAATTAGAATGGGTGTGTGAGCACTGCTAATCTGGGGAATATCTGTTTATTTTAAGACCCTTATCTGTTAATATTGTTCGAAGGGGGATATGTAAATAGAGTGCATTGTTCTGTAAGCCGTTGTTACCTGTGTGTATGATAAAGTGATATTCCTGAGACATAATTAATGCACTAATGATCTGGCCTTGCTGAAGTAGAAATATGGCTAAGATAGCGCAGTTAGAACAGACTTGAGAAGACAAAGTGCTCAAAGCACTATACTTCTGTCCCCAGGTTAACAATCTTTTGGTACTTTGCAGTACAGCAAATAAAGTCATTAAAACAATTTGGCGCGTGTTTGAAGGCTCAACCTTCAGAGTCACAATCAAGTGCCTGATATACCAGCTTGCTCAGTTTTAAGAGCATAAGAACATAAGATAGGAACAGGAGTAGACCATTTGGCTCCTCGAGCTTTCTCTGCCATTCATTAAGATCATGGCTGATCTTGTGTTTCGATTTCCACATTCCCATCTGACTCCAATAACCTTTGATTCCCTTGCTTAACAAGAACATATCTACCTCCGCCTTAAAAATATTCAATGACCCCACCTCCACCTTCAGAGGCAGAGAGTTCCAAAGTTGCACAACCATCTGAGACAAAAAATTTCTCCTCATCTCTGTCCTAAAAGGGCGACCTCTAATTTTAAGATAGTGCCCTCTAGTTCTGGACTGACCCACAAGAGGAAACATCCTTTTGAAGTCTACCTTGTCAAGGCCGTTCAGGATCTTGTATACTTCAATCAAATCACACCTCACTCTTTTAAACTCCATTGGAAACAAGCCCAGTCTGTCCAGCCTTTCGTCATAACACAACCCACTTATTCCAGGTATCAATCTAGTAAACCTACTTTGAACCATCTCCAATGCATTCACATCCTTCCTTCAATAAGGGGACCAAAATTGCACATAGTATTCGAGATGCGGTCTCACCAATGCCCTGTATAACTGAAGCATAACATCCTTACTTTTATGTTCAATCCCTCTTGTAATAAAGGATAGTATTCTATTAGCCTTTTTAATTACTTGCTGTACCTGCACACTAACTTTTTGTGACTCATGTACTAGATCCATCTGCACCTCAGAATTATGCAGCCATTCTCCATTTTAGTAGTACTCTGCTTTTTTGTTCTTCCTGCCAAAGTGAACAACTTCACATTTTCCCACATTAAACTCCATTTTCCAGATCTTTGTTCACTCACTCAACCTATCTATACCCATCTGCAACCTCCTCATGTCCTCTTCACAATATACTTTCCTACCTATCTTTGTGTCATCTGCAAATTTAGCTACCCCATGCCTTCACTCCCCTCATCTTAGTCGTTGATGTAAATCGTAAAAACTTGAGGCCTCAGTACAGACCCCTGTGGGATGCTGCTTGTCACATCCTGCCAATCAGAAAAAGGCCCATTTATGCATAGTCTTTGCTTTCTGCCAGCCAGCCAATCTTCTATCTATGCTAATATGTTACCCACTTACACCATGCACTTTTATTTTCCGTAATAATCTTTGATGTGGCACCTTATCAAATGCCTTTTGGAAATCCAAGTACAGTACGTTTACAAGCTCCCCTTTTTCCACTGTGCATGTTACTCCTTCAAAAAACTCCAATAAATTGGTTAAACATGATTTTCCTTTCATAAAACCATGCTGACTCTTCCCAATTGCTTTGAGCTCTTCTAAGTGCCCAGCTATAACCTCCTTAATGATTGATTCTAATAACTTTCCCACGACAGACATCAAGCTAACTGGCCTATAGTTTCTTGTTTTGTGCCTCACTCTCTTGTTGAATAGAGGGGTTATATTTGCTACTTTCCAATCTGATGGAACCTTTCCAGAATCTAGTGGATTTTGGAAAATTAACACCAGTGCATCAACTACCTCATTAACCACCTCTTTTAAGACTCTACGATGTAGTCCGTTGGGACCCGGAGACTTGCCAGCCCGCAGCTCCATCAATTTGCTCAGTAATGTTTCCCTAGTGATTTCAATTTCACCAAGTTCCTTTCTCCTGTTCACCTCCTGATTTGTAGCTAATACTGGAATGTTTTTGTATCCTCTATAGTGAACACAGAAGCAAAATATTTGTTCATTTCTTCCACCATTTCCTTATTATCTACTATTAACTCCCCACTGTCACTCTCTAGAGGACCAACTCTCACTTTACTTACTCTTTTCCTTTCTAAGTACTCGCAGAAACTCTTGCTATCTGTTATTAATTGTCTAGCTAGCTTACTGTCATACTTTAATTTCTTTCTCCTGGTTAACCTCTTAGTCATTCTCTGCTATTCCTTATATTCTGTCCAATCATCTATCCTGCTACTCATCTTTGCGGAGTTGTATGCTTTTTCCTTAAGTTTGATGCTTTCCTTAACATCTCTACTTAACCATGGATGGTGGGTCCTCCCCTTACAATTTTTCTTTATAGTAGGAATGTACTTATTCTGAATACTTTGAAATATCCATTCAAATGTCTGCCACTGCTTCTCTATTGATCTATCGTCTAGTCTAGTTTCCCAGTTCACATCAGCTAGCTCAGCTTTCATGCCCACATTGTTACCCTTATTTAAGTTTAAGATGCTAGTCTTGGACCCACTCTTCCCCCTTTCAAGCTGAATGTAAAATTCAACCATATTGTGGTCGCTGCTACTTAGGGGTGCCTTTACTCTGAGGTTATTAATTAATCCTGTCATGTTACACAATACCAAATCTAATATAACCTGCTCTCTGGTTGGTTCCAGAACATGCTGCTCTAAGAAACTATCTCAAAAGCATTCCAAGAACTCCTCTTCCAAGCTACTACTGCCAATCTGATTTTTCCAGTTTATGTGTGGGTTAAAACATCAATGATTATTAACATCCCTTTATCACAAGAACACAATATTTTCTCTTGAATACTTTGTCCTACACTGTGGCTACTGTTAGGGCGCCTCTAGACCACTCCCACTAATCACTTCTTTCCCCTACTATTCCTCATCACCACCCAAACTGATTCTGCATCCTGATCTCCTGAACCAAGGTCATCTCTAACTATTGCTCAATGCCCTCTTTGATTAACAGTGCTAGCCCTCCACCTTTACCTAGCTTCCTATTCTTCTTCAATGTCATGTACCCTTCAATATTAAGGACCCAATCTTTGTTGTCCTGCAGCCACATCTCCGTAATTGCTATCAGATCATATTTATTTACTTCAATGTGGGCCATCAATTCAGTTACTTTGTTATGAATGTTATGTGCATTCAAATAGAGAGCCTTCAGTTTTGTCTTTTTGTTACCTTTGTAACATCTAGTCTTGACTGTTGATGTATTCTGAGGTTTTTTATCTCTGTCCCTTCCTGATATTCTCTGACTCTCATTTCTCATATTACTAATTTGCTCTCTTGTCTTGACTCTAGACCTTGAATTGTTGCCTCTACCCAAGCTTGATCTCTCAGCCCTCTTGTTTAGTTTAAAGCCCTCTCTACTTCCTTAGTTATGCGATTTGCAAGGACACTCATCCCAGCATGGTTCAGGTGTAAACTGTCCCAACGGAACAGGGCCCATGTTCCCCAGTACTGATGCCAGTGCCCCACAAACCAGAACTCACTTCTCCCACACCAGTCTTTGAGCCACGCATTCGTCTCTCTAATCTGATTTGTCCTATGCCAATTTGCATGTGGCTCAGGTAATAATCCAGAGATTATTACCTTTGAGGTTGTGCTTCTTAATTTGGTGCCTAGCTCCTCATACTGACTTTGCAGAACCTCTTTCCTATTTCTACCTAGGTCATTGGTACTTACATGGACCACAAATGGATCCTCTTCTTTCCACTGCAAATTCCTTTCCCGCCCTGAGCAATGTCCCAAACCCTGATACTGGGCAGGCGAGAGAGCCGTCTGGACTCTCGCTCTTTGCTGCAGAGAACTGTATCAATCTCCCTTACTATACAATCCCCTACTGCCACTACATTCCCTTTTGCTGCTCCCGCTTGATCGGCTCCCTGTACCTCAGTGCCATGGCCAGCCAGCTAATCCACCTTGTAGATATGCTTCTTAACTACAAGGTATGTGTTTTAGATGTTTGTTTAAATTACTTTATTTTATTGCTTTTTTGATCTTTATTGTTTGATTTTAAGGTTAAAGTTTTCACATTTTGGTTTATTATTTTAAAGTTTTAGTTCTTTTTATTTATAGGTCTACCTTAACTCGCCTGTCTTCAGCTGGTTTCTCACGCACTGTCCCTTAGACTGAGCACATACTGGCCAATCAACTTACTAGTTTCCTGTGGTGCCACAGTTGCTTCTTTTCTTTTTCCTGAACTGCAGCTTCCCAGCAGCTGAAACAGTGAAACAGCACATTGCGCAGCTCCCAACTGTCTCCCACAGGTTTGCTCCGCTCTGCGCTGACTCCCAGCAAGGTACCCAAGATATCCAAACTGAAGTCCCCACTGCTGTCTGGGCCCTTTTTAAACTGAAGTCTCTCCCGCTCCCCACGTCCTTTTTAAACTGAAGCCCCTGCCGCTCCCCACGCCCTTTTTAAACTGAAGTCCCTGCTGCTTTTCGCGCCCTTTTTAAACTGGAATCTCTCCCACTCTCCGTGTCCCCTTTAAACTTAGGACAGAGCTATTCATCCCATGGGCAATAAAGACATGGTTATCCTTTCTTCATGCACTAAAATAGTTCGATCAGGTAAGTTCTTTAGGACAGTAATTTTCAGAAGGATAAACACAGTTGCGACTTTTAAAGTTTTGTCAGCAGGAAATATTAGCTTAATTATGCAAAATAAAAATAATTTTGACAGAGAGAGAGGGAGAGAGAAGTTTGGTGGCAAAGGAGAGAAAAGGATATTTTATGAGAGGACAAGCTTGTTGTAGCATCTACCCTGTCTAAGAATATAAGGCAGGTGATAATGGACCTTCACAGATATAGAAGTAGTATTATCATTGTCAATGGATTGTGCTTTACAGATATTGATGGAAAGAAAAGAAATTCCATCTGAGATCAGCAGTTCTCCTTTCAAAGAGGCAGTCTGTTGGTAATGGGTTTACAAAGAGGTACATATTAGAGCAGACTGAAATTGTTGTGGTTGGATTTGATGGTGCATGTTTATAACATATATCTCCGCAAATAAAAGCCCATTAAGATTAGGCTCCAGTTCTATCATTCACCATCTGGCTTTCTGGATTGAGGTCAAGAATATCAGCACATGAAGAAAGACTATGGTAAAGAAATCAATGGCCAGAGGTGATAACTGTTGCTTGGACATATGGGAGATGTCAATAAATTGAGGGGTAATTTTCATCTTCATTGTTGGGATGGTAAAGTATTGGCAGGAACCTTTCACCCATTATAGGACCAGATGATTTTCATTTCCATGTGGTGCAGGTGAGAATTACCATCATGGTGTTGTCTTCAAAGAATTTTTATTGCCTTACTGAAGCAGATGGGGGAGATTAATGTTCTATTCCAGAAAGCCAGATGGTGAATGATAGAACTGGAGCCTAAACTTTATGGGCTTTTATTTGCAGAGATGTACGTTATAAACATTCACCATCAAACGCAACCACCACAATTTCAGTCTGCTCCTATATGTACCTCTTTGTAAATCCATTACCAATTAAGTGCCTCTTTGAAAGGGGCACTACTGACCCATGGTAGCACAAAAACAAACAAAACGAAAACAAACAAACTTTAAATGAAATTTAATAACTTAAATTAAAGTATCGTTCCTAGGGTTGATAATGCCCTCCAGTCCCCTCTAGTGGCACCAGTCGTGGAAGGCCTCAAGTGTAATGGTGGACATTGCATGCTCCCTTTCAAGGGATATACTGGGTGCAGATGTAACCACATAAGAGAGGCAGGTAGTCAGGCTGAATGACTCCCTCAGCTGCCCACTGCCTGCACCTGTAATGGCCAACTAGATCAGGCCCAAGAGCAGACCAATGAGGAGGTCCTCTGATCTGCCTGCCCTCTCCCCCCTTCTGCACAGGGTGATCAAAGATCAGGAGTGTGGGGTTGCAGTGTGTAGAGTAAAGGGTTAACATTAGAAGCACATGATGCTGATGTAATGATGATGCAGCATCACATAATTGTGTAACAGAGTTCAGGAGGGAGCAGAAGTTCCAATCTTTTGCAGAGGTCTTAATATGTACATAGTAGCTGTAAATAAAGAGTGATGGCTTTAACAAATTACAGTCTCAAGGAGCTTACTTTAGGAGGATAGACAAGCTACAAAGAAACCCATCTAGACCCCAAACACATGACAAAACATGGTGGCAGTGGACAGCGAGTAAATAACCCAGAAAACTTTAAGCAGCAGCTACAGACGTGGAAAGACAAGAAAGAAGAATGAAAGTAATAGATTCAAAACTCACCATAATGTTGGAGCATCACGAGTGCAGCAGATGCAAGCTGAGACACGTTGGCTGCCATACTGTCACCTTGCCGCTTCCCCACGCCAGGCGCCATATTTAAAGTGCAGTCGTGTACACACCTCTCAGTGCTTCCAGCTCAGGACTGTTGCATGGAAGACATGGCCCCAAAAGGCAAGAAGATTGCAGTTCCCCGAGTCAGTGACGTGCCCCTGGAATGCCTGTTGGATGCCGTGGAGGCCTGCGTGATGTCCTGTACCCCGCTTTGGCCACAGGAGGTCCAGCAATCTCACCACTCCAGCTTGGTAGGTGATCAGTGCCAGTGCTGCACAGAAGAGTTTTGTCGTCCAATGCTGAAAGGGGGTGAATGATCTCATATATGCCACCAGGGTAAGGCAACCATCTCATCACTCTAAACTCACAAGGGCATCAATACATTCACTGGCATCTCACTCACTGCCAGCTCAAGGAACATCACCACTCACTCTCATACACCCTCACACCTCCATCTGGCCTCATCTCCTCTGGAGACTGCCTCCTCAGCCCTAACCATCTTGAGGCCAATTGCACAGATCAACATGTGCCCCCACACACACCCTGGGGTACCCCCCTTCCCCAGTACAGCCCTCGCCTTACAGCCTCTTTCCTTGCCTGTGGCCACATTCCCCCTTCCCCCAGCATGCCCTGGCCCTGCTGCCATTGAAAAGCCACTCCCGCCTTATGGTTGGTCTGGGTGGTAGAGACCTGCTGTGTGCCCCCCTAATAGTGACGCGGTGCTGCCTGCGAAGCCTGGCACTAATGACCATGAGTGCTGCCCGAAGCAAGGTAGGCAAACAAAGTGCAGCCCTGTCTGCTCTATCCAGTCGACATAAGATCCCATAGCACTGTTTTAGAGAGCAGGAAGTTACCCCTGCGCCCTGGCCAATTTTATCCTTCAATTAATGCACAAACATTATCTGCACACTACCACATTGCTTTTTGTGGGGCTTGCTGTGCGCAAATTGGCTGTTGTGTTTCCTATATTAGAACAGTGAATACACTTCAAAATACTTAAATTAGCTGTAAAGTGTTCTAGGAAGCCCTGAGGTTGTGAAAGGCGCTCTCAAAATCCAAATCTCTGGTAACATTTTGTAGTACAGGGCTGTATCATTGAAGTTGTAGGCTCGTTCTTCTCTGCATTGTTCTTCAAACAAAAGCTTCTTTGATTCAGCAGGAGATGATATTATGGCTGTCTTGTCTGTGGATGGTTATTCTCCTCTTACAGCAACTTGTGAAATGCCATGTCGGTTTTTCAGTCTTGCTAAACATCCTTTGCTGGCTCCAAAGTCTACTGGGAATGCTGGCATTACTATTAATTCAGCGGCATAGACCTTTCAGTCTAAACTTCAATAACAGGCCTGGATACGGATACACCCTTGGCTCTCTGCTGGGTGAACCACATGTATATGTCCTTAGCGAGAGATGTGTTGTCAGCATTTTGGGCTTTCCTTCTTGCTTGGCCATCTTCATCTATCTTCATCAATATCCTTCACAACTTCAAGCCAACCACAAAGTGTTGACTCAGAAAGCCCCGTTCTTTGTGAAATGGATGATTGCATAGTGCCTTCCATGATCTGGGCGAAGATGTAAGATTTTCTCTTTTGTGATTCAGTTCACTTGATTTTGGGTTAATTGTTGTATGAGTATCAGCGCAGGTTTGACCTGTATTTATATAGAAAAAATGGCACCTTAGTTAGTCACGATCCTGCATTTCATTGGCTGGTTCGAAATAATTTGTGGAGCACTTATATGTCAATTTTTCTGAAATGATAAATTTCAATGAAAATTTTGAGTCCAGGATGAACACACCTAACACCAAGTTCCATGCTGTAGCAGACTGCTTTGTGTTCTTGTTGTCTTTTAGTTCCCAGATGTTGTTATAATCACATTGTAACATTGGAAAGATCAGAAACTGTGTTTAATTTTTCCATGCTGTATGGTATAAAAGAGGACTGGATTGAACTGGTTCTGTTCCACTTGACATGAGTCTCTGGTGCACCCATGAGATATGCTCCCGGGTACACTTACACATAACATATTAGTTCCTAGCTAGGTAGTTCCTAGCTATTTACAGATATTACAATGATATATAACACCCCTCTTTCTTTAATCATAATGCCCCTATCAATGTAACTGTTCTAGTCATTAGCTTTTCTAAACTAAAGAAAGTTATTGATCGGCTTTTGGAAATAAACTAAACCCCTTTTCAGAGTCTTTTATATTATGTTCTAAAAATATTATTCACTGTATCACTTAGGTGGTAAGATGCTCTGCCTCCATCTTCTAGATTTGGCATTTGTTTCTCTTAGTGAGTTGGCATGCTGCGGAGGTGATGTTGTTCATATTATCCCTGGTGCTGCAGAAGTCATGCTAATGTTGCATTGTTTTTTGGTGATGTATTTCTGTACTTCTGGAATACATTGCATGTAGACACCATATTTTCAATGCTTTTGTATATGCCTACCCAGCACACAGAGCAGATCTAGCTTTGGGAGATCCTTACACTTGTCATTGCCATGTGGTCTTCATGTACCATCTGGAGAAGTTCTTCTTGCATTGTTTTGGCTATGATTATTCTGGATCCAGCTAGAAGAACACCATCTTCCAAAGATAGACCAGTATCGCCATATTGCTAGCTGTGTTTGTTGTATCTTATCAGGCCATTCCTGGATCACTTGCTAAGAGTGCATATGTATGGTAAAGTGAGGTACCCTCGCCCTTTAAGAGAATGTAAGTGTACTGATCAAGTGACAGCACTGATGAATCACTGTCTAGTGCAGGCAACTGGGCAACCAGTTCTGGAGGTTTCTGAGTGAGCACGTATGACCTGGTGCTCTGCCCTATGTCTCAATTGACCATCACTGTTTATTCTTACATTAGTCTTTCCCCGTTATTGATTGCAAGCAGCAACTGAAGAGAACATAGGAAGGTGTGCAGTTAGAGTTTGGTTAGCCAATGAACTAATTTACCCAAGACATAAAAGTGGCGACGAGGATAAAGAACGAAAGAAAATAAATTTCAAGACAGGTGAGCAAAGCATTGGAAAGAGCACCTGTACTTATCTCATAAAATAGGCGACAGCGGGCAATCGGAGCAGAAAGCAGTGCTGCACTTTAAAATGAAAAAAAAATCCTGAAGAATCACGATCGTGTGGATCCTGCCAAAACTCAAAAAAGCACGAAACCCAGCACAGAAAAGCTGACAGCTGAAGAGACAGTTTAAAAAAAGTGACTGCTCTTAAAGTGGCAATACATTTCAAAGGGCAAATACATGAAAACTGGCTAGGAACAGAAAATTATGAGAGACCCTTGAGAGGGCAACTCCACGGTAAGACAAACACCTAAATTCATCATTACCTGGAAAGTCTATCAGAGGTGCAACCCTCTTGAAGTCATTCACGGTGCCGCAGTTTGGGCATGTCGATCCATTTGATCCCATTTTAGATGACTGGTCTCAGTATGTTGAACACCTAGCAGAACTTTTTATTACTAACAATATCATGGGAGAAGAAGATTCTTTTGTCCTCATGTGGGAGAAAAACGTACGGACTGATCCGCAGCCATACGTCACCTAGCGCCCCAGATCCGAAGACTTTTGACGAGTTAATAAAAATTGTACAGAGTCACCTGAGACCACAGCCCTCAGTTACTATGCAGCGCTTCATGTTCAATTTGAGGAACAGGCTTCCGGAGGAGTCAATTGTTGACTATGTGGCCATTTTAAAGGTATTAACTGAACATTGCGAATACAGAATGTCCATTAGTGATATGTTGAAAGAGCAGCTGATATGCGGGATTGGAGATGATACTATCCAAAGGCGTTTGCTAGCCAAACCTAGTCTAGACTTCAATAAGGCACTAGAATTAGCTACCGCGATGGAGAATGCTGTTAGAAATTCCGAAGTTATAAAAGATACACAAAATGGCTCCAACCATCTGATCGAGCAGGACAATCCGGTAACAAAAGGCACAAAATCTTCAGACTCCATAGAAAGGCGGGAAACGCTCTCTAGCTCCAGACCATTGAAAAACAACGGTACTGCAATGAAAACCCACAAAATGAATGAGCGAACAACAGCTCAAACAAGTCGAGTGCTTTTTCTGCCACCGCTATAGCCACATAAGGTGGCACTGCAGAGAAAAACTAAAACACCACTATAAAGGCAGAAGGAAAAATCATGAAATATGCCTCATGGAAGAGCCACAAGAAATAGAATCAGACATCCATTCATTATATAACCTCAAAGTGGGTATAACTGAGCCAATCCAAGCAGTCATTACAGTTAACAGACAACCCGTTAAGATGGAAGTTGATACGGGAGTGTCGCTGTCCATCATTGGAGAGCAGACATTTAGATATCTGAATAAAAGGACCCATTCTTTGAAGCTAGAAGTCTTGGACACAAAGCTGAGGACATATATGGGTGAAGAAATAAGACCAAAAGGGTTATGTCAAGTCTCGGCGACGTATGGAGATCAATCTGAAAGTGAAGCAATTGTTAAGATCATCGGCCTTGTTGGTCCATTTGATCCGAAGAAGGAACTAATTTTAACATGTGATTCGCCCCCTTATGGAATAGGGGCTGTCCTTGCACATCAGATGGTGGATGGCTCCGAATGACCCATTGGTTATACATTTTGCACACTCAATGTCGCAGGGCGATGATATTCCCACATTGAAAAGGAGGGCTTCTTTATTGTAATCGGCATCCGTAAGTTTCATCAATATCTTGAGTTCAGTTGGTCAATGTCCTCATTTACCCAAGAGATAAAAATATGTAACTCCTCATCTTTGCTGGTTGCACCTCTAATTTGACTCAATGCCTGCAGTGTTACATGTTACATTCACTAGATGATTATCTTTATACCTAGATCCTCTACCTCATGTTTCTGCTGTGGCAGCATGTAAGATAGGGCATCTGCCAACATAATTTCTCTTCCTGGTTTGTATTTCAAAGTGAAATCTTAACTCTGAAGCCTCAGGAGTAACCTCTGCAGTATTGTTGGTGCTTCACACAGATTCCTCTTGTAGATCTGCTTCAGTGGACAATGATCACTCTCCATTATGAACTTTCACCCACAGAGATATGTATGGAACTTCTCACATCTATAATGACTGCCAAAAGCTCTCTTTTTATGTTGGCATATCTGGTCTCAGCTGAAGTTAGAGCTTTGGATGCGAATGCTAATGGTTTCCCTCTTGTACCACAGCTGTTCTCAGTTCTCTTGTAGAAGCATCCACTTGCAGAGTGACAGATTTCTTTCTGTTGTAATATGGCAGACTTGTCTCCTGGCAGATTACCTTTTCGAGTTTGTAGAAAATCCCATCATGTGACTTTGACCACTGGCACCCTCCATCTTCTTTCATCATCTCCTGCAAGTTTGCTGTATGCTCTGACATATGTAGTCTGAAGGAGCTCATGTATTGGATCAAGCCAAGGAAACTTCTCAACCCTCACCTATCTCTTGGGGTTTCCATCCCCAAGATAGCCATGATTCTTTCAGGGCTCACGGTTCCATTAGGTGTGTACACCATTCTGAAGGACTGGCATTTGGTCACTTTCCAGATGCCTTTGTCTGCATTTAAATGTGATCCTAGCCTTCCTGGTTCTCTCCATGGCTTCATGTAGATGGTAGTCATAATCATTTCTGTCTCCACCATGTATTTGGATATCATCCGCTATGCCGACTGCTCCTTTTGCATCTATGTCTCATCTGCTTTCTGCTGGGACAAATCCTGACTCATTTTAAGGCCAAAAGGTAAATGCAAGAATTTGTACCACAGAGGGTGTGTTGAATGTTGTCAACATTGAAAATTCCACATCTAGTTTCAAATGCCATTTCTGGCATTAATCTTGCTGAAAGCTTTTGCCCTGTCAGTGCTGGTGTGATCTCTTCCAGAATTGGAATGGGGTAGTGATCCCCCTTAATGGCCTGATGAAGATCTTTGGGATCCAGGCAAATTTTTTGCTGCCCATTTGTCTTCTCTCTCACCACAATGAAATTCACCCAACCGTAGGCTTTGTGACTCTAACCTTCTTTTCTTCCATCTCTTGGAGCTCTTTTTCAAGCTTTCCTTTTAGATCTATTGGTACTTTACATGGGGAATGAATCACTGGTTTCATTGCTGGGTCAATTATGATGTGATACTGAAAATCTTCAAAGCATTCAACTATCTCATCAAAACACTTTGGGTACATTCGCACCAGATTTTCTTTGCATCTGATTGGAGGCTGCTTTTCACCGGGTGTATTCTCTCCAACCCTCAGTACCACCTCCTTTACCTCATGGACTACTGAGATAATCTGCAGCTCTCCACAACTGGTCTTCCCCAGGATAGTAGGGCCATCTGTTTCAGTGACATGGAACACGCAGTTAACATCTTTTCCTTTGTGTGTCCCTCTGACTTTTTCCTAGCTGTGGAAGCTCAGTTGCTCCAAATGCTCGTAATATGATGTTGCTCACTTTCAGAACCTTTCTTTGGATAACCAATGGGCCATAACCTCTGACTAGTGTTGGAAAGTGCTGGCTTGCAGCAATTAGAAGAAATAAACACCTCCTTAACTGGTCTTGAAAATTACGCCAGCACTTCTGTTCGATGGTGCTGCTTGGGGCCTGCATCGAAAGACTCCTCGCAGGCTCCAGTGAAGTCTAGATCCAGTGTATTCAAGAAGGTCATGCCCCCTTTTTTACGGCACTAGCTGCCATAAAGCAGGTAAGTTTAAAGGACCATGGAAATTGACAGGCCAGGGAGAAGGCAAGTGTTTAAGGTAAATGGATAGGATTTGAGGGTGTGCGGTGGGTCAGAGGTCAGGGGGTGGAGGGTGTCAGATTTCAGAGGTGTCGGGTGTTGTGGGAGATGTCGGAGGTCGGGGAGGGGTGGTGTAGGGGAGTCCCGTGGGGTTCAGTCTGGGGCTTTACAATAGTTACTCAGAAGTTAGAAGAGATTTTAATCCTTCTGACTTTTCCTGGCGGAATCATCCAAAGTTTGCGATTTAAATCGCATTTTCAGATAGTTCCCAGCACAGCGCGATTGTGTGCACTTCTGGGCCATTGCACAGTGCAAACCCCTACCTGGGGCTGAATTCTTCCCCCCCTTGGTGGGGAAGTTGAATGGCGGGCACACGCAAGCGTTGAGACATGTCAATAATTTTCACAAAAACTTTATTAAAATTTTTTCAAAGCTACATGAAACCTCATCCCGCTGGTGGATGAGGTTTCATGTTTTTTCTATTTACCACTCGGGCTCCTGGCCTGCCTGCCAACCTTAAAGTTGGACAGGCAGGTCCTTTAATTATTCAATTGCCTCTGTCAATGGCGTCAATTGGCCATTGACAGGTTGGCGGGCGTGCAGCTGATTTTGCTGCGCCCCCGCCTTCCTGAAAATTTAAATGTGGCGCAGTGACATCGGGAACTCCCCCTGACATCACCGCATGTCATTTTATTCGTAGGCGAGCAGGCCCCGCCCCCGCTTGCTGACACATAAAATCCTGCCTGCGGGAACTTCCTAGAGGGATTCCCCAGCGCAGCTTTGGGGTACCACCCCCAAATCCGATGCTGGATAGCATGGAGGTTATGGACCATTACCTCCCAAATTTTCAAGAAAGTTCTTCTGATATAGTCTGCATGGGATGATTTTACTCTGCGCCCTGGTATCAATCTTCACCTTCAGATTTATCATCGTGGGATTCTTGCTCACCCTCTGCCTGATGGGAATGGTTGTGTGATTTTCTTTTCTCTGAGAACTGTTATATCCAGCCATTTCATACAGTAGTATGGTTCCTATGTCTATCGTGTTGTTCTCAAGTTCACTGTCATCATCCAGGGTATGGATGTTTTGATTTCTTTACCTTTCCCTTTGTCCAGTTGTTCAGCCTCTGGTGCCTTACCTACAACCTTCTACCTCTGTTCTGCACATCTTTTGCCAATGATTGGCCTTTCCGCAAGCTCTGCAATTTGATCCATATGAGGGATATTTCTTTCTGTCTGTGAATTCATGTGGTCGTCCACACCTCCTGCATGTCTTTCTCTCTTTTTGTCGTAAATTCTTTTGTTGCTAGCTGTTTGGGTAGTCAGTGTCTTCATCTGTTTGCTCATGGCTTCGTGTGCTCTCACGGTCTTTACAGGCTGTGATATTCTGAGCTTGTTTTTCCCAATTAGAGCTTTCTGTGCATCAGGCTGCGCAGAGCCCCAAATTAATTGATCTATCATCCTTTCATCTCTGTCCTTAAACTTACATTTTCTAGCTGCATTTTAATCTTGGTACCAGGTTATCAATAGTCTCACCTGATTCCTATCTGAGGCCTTGAAACTCATACCAGTAGATCTGATTTTGGCTGGAGATGGAGGCTGGTTTTTTTCAAAAATATTGTCTGCGGCTTAGCTGTCCTCTTCGGTAAGCTCCCAGCTGTTAAGTAAATTTAATCCTATATCTCCTGCCCACAGAAGGATATAGCTGACCCTCTTTTCATTGCTCGTGCCTTTTAGGAAACAACTGAATGTGCCCCCCGGAACAGCACATAACATATTAGTTCCTAGATAAGAGTTCCTAGCTATTTACAAATAGTTAGATAATACAATACATAGCATAGACTGCATTGTATAGGGGTCCCAGAGTAGATCTAACCTTTCAAAATATTTTTCATTATCTGAAATCCAGCTAGGAAGGCTTGATTCTGAACCCAGTAGGAAGCCCAGGCTTGGGAGACTGCATCTTTGATGCATTTTCATGCATCAAGCCAGCATGAGGACTGCTGAGGAAGTATGTTGACTAACAGCCCCAGTTAATAACCTTGTCTGCAGACCATCATTTGGTTAACATAATGATGTGGTTTTCTTTCAAGAGTTGAATTATTTTCTCATATTTTCCCCCACATTAGTTGACTTATTTATATTGCAGGCTAGTGAGGTAGAAAAGTAATTAATTAAAAATAAAGAAGTATAATTAAAAGGTGCTGGGAATGGGCTCGATATTGGTAACCTGAACTCATGTGACATCATCAGACTAACTTCTAGATTGTGAAGTGAACAACTGCAAATAAACTAACTTGTCCCAGAGCACTATAAATTTATGTTATTCAACATGTGTAGAATAACAATAATTAATTCCATGGGTTCACATTTCTAGCATAGAAAATAAACTGACAATATTCAAATATTTATGTTCTCTTTTGCAGGAGTTAAAAGGGATTCAATAATTCTGAAAGATTAGTTTAGACATTGAAATAAAGCACTGGCCTCATATTTATACTTCTTTTAATCAAGGAACAGTGCAGGAACTAATATACTTGTGCGTTTATTTAGTGTAAACGCTGATGACAATAACTAAAGGCAATTCATGGAATATATTTATACAAGCAGTACGGCAAATGGACTTTTTGTAACATCAATTTCAGTACCTATATTTGACATTTTCTTTAAATCTTTGTCTGTATCCAAGGAGTTTAAATAGTGTTGTGAAAGGATGGATCTAACAACATTGCATATTGTAAGGAAACGCTATGGTGCTTTTTGAGGTGGGTAAATGTTTATTTGTCTCTCCATTTTCCTCTTGGTTTACTTCCTTTACCATGTACCATACCCAGCAAAGGACTAGAGGGGGACCCTTGCTAGACTTCTGCAGTGCTGTCCGAGTATTGGCTGCTGAGAGATGAGCGACCACAGCCTATGTCGGCACCCCTCACACAGTGGGGAGGAATGACCAAACTGGTGCTTGCTGCTATCTCGATTTAGGTATATTTTAGTTTAGGAACTCATTCACTGTGGCATAGCGGACATAAATTTGTGCTCTGTGTTTTCATGACAGATGCACCATGCCAATGAAAATCAAATCTAAAAAGAGAAACTCAGTATGTTGGGCCTTTCCACCTTTTGTTCAATTTAAATGGCTCAAATGATTTGTAAATGTAATTGTCTAGCAAAAAAGTGTTGACAGAAAGAAACAGGTATTTTGCAAGGTCAAATAACTCGATTAGTACCAGTTAGCAGCCCATAATTGTGATTCACAAGTTCTATTGAATTGATGGCATGATTCTTTGTATATTCAGTTAGGACTTTCACACAGGAAAAGGTATTTTTAACTTTATGTTGGATATGGAAATCTTTGAAGTTTTATTTCATGTTTTATTGTTTCATTTAACAGCATACCTAAAGCACAATCATAGTAATATCATGACTCATGTGATCAATGCCTACTACATATCAAACTGTCAGTCAGGCACTTTTTTCACTTTTTTTCTTGAACTATTTGCGAAATGAGAGGTGAGAGCAGGGGAACAACTAATGAAAGGAAGTTAAGTTTAGATATTTGAAGCACTGAAGTGGAACATGCAAGATGATAAATTGCTGACAATTGCATTGACCAGAAGGGAAAAGGGAGGAAAGTAGAGGAACTATTCCACAGTCTTTGTTTTACATTGGAAGGAGAATTTTTCTCAAAATGAGTGTTTTTTTATGTGTTTTAATTGAAATCACTAATACCAAAGGCCAATGTTGTTTTCATGAAAAGTAAATGGAATGATGGAATATAATCCCCAATACACCAATTAATGTCCCAGAAACTTAAGTAATAAAAATGGCATTTGACTTTTTGTAGAGCAGAAGCCCTGCTAAGGACTTATGGGTAGTTACTCCCTAACAAATAACAAAAAGAAATTTAACCCAACTGTCAACAATTGTAACAGACTGCTACTTTTGTTTTCACTTCAGGGGAGTCAGCAGCATATGAAATATCAGCCTCTTTGTATTTCTGAAGCAGTTCCAATTACCAATTCCCGAGCCTCACTGCAGAGAAACGGCTGACTGGAAGTGGCCATTTTACTTTTTGGGTGCTGGGAAATTATGTTTGATCCAGTGAGAATTATGGAAAATATTTTAATCCTGAAGGAGTGGCGGTTAAATGCATTATTAGGAAACTGGGAATTTGACAGGAGAGAAAGACACCACAGGATTATTTTAACAGCTGAAACAGTTTATAAAATTACAGATTGTAAGAAAAATGGGACTGTTACCCAAGAAGAATGGCACCATCGAGGACAAGAGATGAATGCATAGACCTTCACACCCATTACCACGCCAAGAGACTACCATTTAGTGGTAGTGTGGAGTATACCATTCAGAGTGTGATGTTTATGTTTGAATTGTGTATCTATTTTGCATCAACCAGTTCAGATTATATTAGCATTTATGCTACTAACCTTGCGTCAGGATCTGCACAAGCTACTGAAGGAATGAATTAACCTTTTCTTGCAATTATCAAAGAAATTCGGCAACACAGTCATGAATTAAGAATAGCTTCTAAACTTTAGAACCATCGTTAGCATCAAATAAACATTGATTTTGAAAATAACTATTGTTACGATCCCTGCAGAGACTGATAATTTATGAGATATGAATTTCCTAGTGACTGATGGAAAGAATAAAAAGAATAACAAGACAAGACTTCTTGTTACAAATATGATGTTTGTATGATGGTTGTGTTTTGGGACTCTCTTTAATTTAGGGTTAATGCAGAAATGAAGGGGGTGATGTGGTCTGTTCTGAATTCTGCTCGGAAGCAAGTTTGGGTGGCTCAGTCATTAAAGTTTAAAGGAAGAACCCAGGTTGTCTTCTGGGAAGAAGGTGAGAGATATTCACACCTGTAAACAACGACCAAAGCAACTGTGCATTTGGTTGGGAGGTTGTTAGTCTCCAAGGGTGGAATCATCCCAGGTTTGCACTAAGTGCGGTAATGGGTGGGAAAAAGGACGTTTTACCCGCTGGTTGCAAAGGCGGCTTTTCATGCCATATCCTCCCAATCTCACCTCATTAATCATTAATTCATTAACCTCATTAATCTCATTAATTCCTGGGAAACACACCGTTCTGCTGGCAGACAGCCTCTGATTCGCCCGCCGCGCTATCACCTCACCGCTTCCTCACGCCGAGCACCATATTTAAAGTGCAGCTATGTGCACACTTCTCAGTGCTTCCAGCCCAGGACATGCACAGAAGACATGGACCTGTAAAGCAATAAAACTGCAGCCCCCCCTGGTTCAGTGATGTGTCCCTGGAATGCCTTTTGGATGCCGTGGATGCAACAATGTCCTCTACCCCTGCTCTGGGTGAAGGCTAGCAAGCCAGGTCACCAATCCTGCATGGAAGGTGTTAGGGATGTAAGGAATCTTATAAGTGGTTATATGTTAAACTGTCTATTTAATTTCAAGATAGAATGAAGTTGGGGATCTAGAGGATAGCTAATTAGCATTTCTACCTACATATATGGTTCATGTGATTCACAATGTCATGAGGATGGACTTTAGAAAGTAAAATGTCATGGAAAGCTATTGTGATATTGGTTGCCAGGTTTCTTAAGATTTCGTGGAACCTCACACACAGATCAGTCTGCAAGAATCAGAAAGAGAGAGAGAGATAGAGAGAGAGTCAGTCTCTATTGTCTGCATGCAGAATGCGAATAGGAGCTTGTGCTTAGATTGAAAAAGACCAAGTTAGTGAGGATTTAAACAAGGCTGGAGGATTAGCCTAGCTTTGGCTAAAAGGAGAAATCTCCAAGATAACCTTCAACATGCAATTCAGTTCATGGATTAGAAGTTATATGGCTGGAAAAAGAAAAATTACCAAGCCATTGAGAGCTGAGAATAGCTTTGGACTGGTTCCTGGAGAATGAAGTATCCACTTAAGGGGCAGGTTAAAGTGTACCATCTAGGGGGGATTTTCTGTTGTTTAAAAGTTAAATGGGGAAACCTTTCTGTAGTTTAGAGCATACGTCACCTACTGAAACAGAGTTTAGTCAATATAATAAAAAAAGCAAAAAACTGCAGATGCTGGAAATCCAAAACAAAAATAAAAATACCTGGAAAAACTCAGCAGGTCTGACAGCATTAGTGGAGAGGAACACAGTTAACATTTTGAGTTCGTATGACTCTTCATCAGAACTATGGAAAAATAGAAAAGTGGTAAAATAACCAATGTTTAGACAATGTTGCTTTTAGTTTGTTTGTTACAGTTAAAACTTGGGCCAGAATTTTCAGCTCGGCGAGTGGGGGCGGTGCCTGCTCACTGAGGTGTAAAATGACATGGGGTGATATCGGGCGTGCGCCCCAATGTCACAGCACGTCATTTAGATTTTCACTTCGGCGGGCGCGCAGCCAACATGGATGTGTGCCCGCCAAACTGTCGAAGACCTATCAAGGCCATTTAAAAACTAATTAAACTAATAAACTGAGCTGCCTGTCCAACACGGGCAGGCAAAGAGCCCAGGCGGCCTTTACATTTTTCATGGAACCTCATCCACTGGCGGGATGAGGTTTCAGGAAGTGTTTATAAATTGAATAAAAATTTTAATAAAAATTCATTGACATGTCCCAGCTCATGTGACACTGTCACGTGAGGGGCCATGTCTTAAGGTTTTTTTCTTTTCTTTATTTAGATTTTTAAAACTAAACTAATCTACTTGAGGCACCTCTGTGCCTCAGGGAGATTTCTGCACTCTTAGGCGTGCCCACGTAAAATGGTGGCGTGGACCTGATCGGGGGCACCGATAGGGTCTGCGCCTGCCCCCGCGCAACTCCCCCGATGGGGGGAAAGTTCTCCCCTTGATATATTGTTATATGATCCATCCAGTCAGCCATTGGAAATATCTTGTATATCATTTCCTAAAAGTTATCGCTCTCTAACTTTTAATGTAACATATGACTAATGTTTAGTCAATGTAGACTTTAGTTTAACAGGCAATTAATACACCAAACTAAACGAAAGGTACTTACCCATTTACTAATGCAAACAAAATGCTTTACAACTCATTATGCCATGCTCTCAGCATGTAGCCTTGAAGTTTAAATTTTGAGCCCCAACCAGCCATTTAGCAAGGTCCCTTCTCCATGCCACATCAGGGTGAGTCTTCTATTGTGCTTTAAAAGTGTTCTACTTAGTCTCCTGAGCATCCCCAAGCCACCTTCCAGCAGCAAGACCCACTTTGACGACTCCTTCGTCCTTAAATCTCCACAAGTCCCATCTCTTCGAATAGAGAACAGTCCTCACCAGCATCTTGCTCAATGGTTAACACAAAAACAATCTTTTCTTCTGCTTTTCACAGAGCAGCTGTTTCTGTCTCTCTGGGCCGCTGTGTCTCTGGGTCTCTATCCAGAAAATGTAACTGGGGTATCTCGTTTGTGCCAAAGTGTGAAAACAACCATTTCCAAATGATGAACCAATGACTTTCAATAGGTTTTGACCTGGGCCTCATTCCCCATGATAAGCACATCACATGAGCCTATCTCCGGACAGAATTTAGTATGATCTCACCTTCCCCAATCAGAACATTCTGCTTTACCTCAGGTTAAAAGAGACATTTTAAAACATAATCATCTTACAAAGTCTTGCATTCATAAGAGTATCACATAGGGTTAAGTAATAAAATAACAGATAGAACAGATAGTTCAGTTATGCTGTAGTAATTTTGTTTTACTATTTGTGCATTTTACAGTTGAGATCAGTGCCTAAAATGAAATGAATTGATGAGATTAATTTAGAATTTACTGTTCAGATAGCTGACAAATTAACAGCATTGAAAAGCTTGCCTTTGAGTAATATTTCCAGAATTTATGTGACTTAATCTTTTGAGCTAGTGTGGATGAACTGGTTTCCTCATCCCTCTCTGCAAGGATGGTGCTAGCCTTTTGAGATATCAGAGTGAAGAAGCACCATGTGTAAAGGTGCTATCAGTTCCACCTGGATCTTCTGCTCATGGGCAAATTCACCATAATTGCTGGACTTAAGGTGCAGTTGTCAGCTGATTTAAATCTCACTTTCCTTGACTTCAGGGTAATGCTGGCAGAAGAGAGACATTTTTTACTTGAAGCTTTTAGTCTTGCACTCATCAGGGCAATTGGTAAGAAAATGCCAATGTCAGGGGAAACAACAATTTATACTGTATGAGAAGAGAGTGCTGATTGGTTGGTAAGCAGACTCTGATTGGTAGAGGTATTGCCATGGGAAATGCACCAGTTTATTGTGACTGCCAAACATTGTTTGAAATTTAAACCAGGCAGCTTTACTCCTATTGGATCATTCCTCAGGGCAATGTCTTGACTAGTGAATGGCTGTCACTTATTTTCTTCAGCTGAAACAGGTGCATTGTGTTTACATCTTCTTTCTGTCTGCAAAGATCAGAGTCCTGTATAGCTTCCAGTACACGAAAATGCACCATACTGCAAGCCCAACTGACAATTTTAAGTTGGTTGGCAGCATAATTATTTATCAAATGTTGTCCAATCGCAGAATCAAATCTAATGTTGGACACTGTGTTTTGAGTTTTGCATACGAGTTTGAGGTTGATACGATCCTCAAGTCTTTGGGATGTACGGCCTACATATCTAGCATCACACTGTCACTGAAATTCGCATATTGTATACCATGTATCCTGTTAGTAACGAATGCCATTCATATTGCTACTGCATAGTAGCAGAGTAAAACAGATAGCTTCACCTGTTGCTCAAATGTTTGAGACGCCTTGTCCTTCCAGAGTAATCGAGGGTAGACAGGGCACTTTTCAGGGCTGAGAGTAATAAACTTATGCTTGTTCATGAGTTTGCATGATACACAGCACAAAATGATCTGATCAGGGTAGCCATTATTCTGCAGGATGCCTTTGATTCACCCTATTTCCCCATCAAGCCTGCATGGTGAGCAAATGGCTCGAGCCTTATTACAAGGTTGCTGATAAGGTCAATCTTGTAGTACGCGGAACTGTAAGAATTCCAAAGACGTTCTGCCTATCACACAAATGAGTAATGTGGTATATGAATTTCAGTGCCAGTGTGATATTACGTCTGTGGGCTATATGTTCCAGAGACTAGCGGATTGTATCAAACAGCATGTCTCTTCCACTGTTCACAACAGGCTGTACCAGACTACCTAACCAGCCCATGGTTACAAAATTCAAAACACAGTGTCCAACATTAGATGTGATTTGCGATTGGACAGAGTCACATGAGGGGACATGTTTTTAACAGTGGTAACATTTTTATTTTTGAGTTTTTAAATCTTCATCTCCCCAAGGCAGCTCTGTGCCTCAGGGAGCTTTCATTGTGTATGCCCATGTGCATGCGCAAACATCCGCACTCGCCCTCCTCCTGCCCCCACCCTGGCAGTACTGAGCGCGCGTTTCACACCGGTTGGCTGTTAAGTTGGCCAGCCAACGTGAAATCGAAGTCGGCATCCGATTGCGGGCGGCAGTTTGTTTTGTGACTTCTCCCGTGCCTATCTGACAAGGTAAAAATCCTACCCATGGTCTTCATTCAGGAAATCACTGTATGGGCACTGTGTAGTTCAACTAAAAGAGGCTCCCTTCCCTTTGGAGGAACTACCACTTGTGCTCCCCATAATAAGATGCCACCTTGGCTGGTTATTTTATGTCTTCTGTTGAAGTTCAGTTTCATTTAATCAGATATGGGCTCCTGTGACCAACCAGCTAGCACTTGTTCTCATACCTGAGATAGGACTGGGTCCCGAATTGTCCAGTCTCTGATCTGTTAGTATATACGGGTGTGGAATCTAAAAAAATTAACAGTAAAACAAGTTCCTGTGGAACTGGGATATGCCCATAATTTTCTTGTAAAGGCAAACAACTAAGGGCATTGGCGTTAGCGATTTGATCGCCAGGGCTCATTATGGAAGTGTATTGTAATGCTGCCAGAATGAAGGTCCATCATTGTATTCTTGCTGAGGCTATGGGTGGTATAGGTTTTTCCTCACTAAACAAACCTAGCAATGGTTTGTGGTCTGAAAAGATTGTAAAATGGCAGCTGTGTACATGGTGGTGAAATTTCTTGACACCAAAGATAACGGACAGGCTTTCTTTTCTTATCTGTGAGTATCCCTTTTCCGCTGTGGTGAGCGTCCTTGATAAATAGCCTTCTGTGCCGTCGTCCATCCAGTGAGATAGCACTGCTCCCACTCTGTAGGGAGATGCGTCACATGTCAGCACCAATTCTTTCATCTGGTCACAATGCACTAATAGATTGGACGAGTGTAACAATTGTTTCACCTTTATGAAGGCTTCTTTCTGAGGTGCCTCCCAAGAGCAACTTTGGGTCTTTTTGAGTAGAGAATGCAGGGGATCCAGCACTGTAAATAAATTGGGTAAGAACCACTCATAATAGTTAACCATTCCTAGGAATGATTTGAGCTCTGAGGAATTCTTTGGCACAGGTGCCTCTCTTATGGCTCTCACTTTCTCCTCAACCCGGTGGAGGGCCTGTGAATCTACCTGGTGACCCAAATAGATTACTTCCCTCGCTTGGAATGTGCACTTTTCTATTTTTAGACACACCAGCTTGCAAGAAACGTTTTAAGGCTTCTAAGTTTTCAAATGAAAAATTCAGTGAATCCTGTCACCAACAAATCGTCTATATAGACTACAACCTGGGGTAGTCCCTGCAGTAAGCTTTCCATTGTTCTCTGAATGATGGCACAAGCTGAGGAGACACCGAAAGGCAATTGTGTATATTGGTACAACCCTTTGTGGGTATTAATTGTGACAAATTCCCGGGAGGCATTATCTAGTTCTAGCTGTTGATAAGCATGACTCATGTCAAGCTTTGTGTACGTTGTCCCTCCTGCCAGTTTGGCAGATCTTCAATTTTTGGCATGGGGTCTGTCCAGCTTGGCTATTTTGTTCACCGTCAGTTTGTAATCCCAACAAATTTGGACACTTTGGTTAGGTTTAAGGACTATGGGTGCTGCCCATTCTGAGAACTGAACTGGTCTGTTCAGCTCAGTGTTGACGTTTTCTCGCAGGACATATGGTACCGGTCTTGCCTTCATGAAGCGAGGGGTTGCTTCCGGATCCACATGAATCTTGGCCTGCAGGCTTTGGATTTTCCCAAGTTCATCCTTGAAGATGGTGACATACTTTCTAAGTTGCTCTGGTAGCCCACTTGCTCTCAACTGGAAAATTTCAGCCCATTCTAACTTCATCTCCTTTAACCAATTTTGCCGCAGGAGGTTTGGCCCTTCACCTGCTGCCACCATCAAGGGGAGCTTTGCCGATCGACTCCCATAATGATCAGTTACTCTGCTTATGCCCTTTACTTAAATGTCTTCATCCATATATGTTTTTAGCTTGGCAGCTGTTTGTTCTAAACCTAATTAATGTTCACCATTGTTCAGGTATCTGAAGGTATGTTCCCCAATTACTGTGGTGAAAGCTCTCATGTCTACTTCCATTCTAACAGGTTTGCCATTTACTTTCACAGTGACAAAAATATTGGCTGTCTTTCCAGCTTTCAGATTAAACAACAAGTAAATGTCTGAATTTGTTGGTTCAGGCTCTTCTACATTGTAGATTTCATTGGGCTTCTTCTTTTGTTTACAAGCCTGCTAGCATCTTTCCTTGTACTGCATCATCATATGTCCATTTCTGTGACAATAGTAGCATCTGATTTTTTTAAACTGCCAATTGATAAAAGATTGTCTGTTTCCATCTCTATTAAAATTATTCTTCGATTTTGCTGCTAAGTTATTTTTCTTTATTCTTCAGCTAGTAGGGGTGTTTCTAGCTTCTCGGTGGAGTCTCGCTTTTTTGCATCACTTTCACTTGAAGTTTCCTGCCCAATGTGAAGGACGGCGCCATTTTGTGCTCACGGTATTGCTTTTGAATCTCTTATTGCATTTTCCTTGGCCAACGCTATCTCTAGTGCCTTCTTGAAATCCAGATTCATTTCAGACAATAATCTTTTCTGAATAGTGTCATCTTTCACACCACACACTAAATGATCTCTGAGCATGTTGTTCAGAGTTGTACCAAACTGACGCTGTTCCATTAGCTGCTTCAAATTTGCCATGAAGCATGCAATTGTCTCACCCGGGACTCTATTTCACAAAATAAATGTAAGCCTCTGCATCGTGATTGAGGGCTTGGCTTTAAAGTGACCCTTCATGAGATCCACCAATTCATTAAAATTCTTTGAATCGGGGCACTTGGTGCTGACAAGCTTCGAATCAAACAATAGGTTTTGCTCCTACAAGTACTCAAGAGGATTGCTCATCTCTTCTCTTACCCCATGATCTCATTCGCTTGAAAAAAGAACATGAGGCATTCTATGTATTGAGACCGATTGTCTGTGGATGGTTCAAAAGGATCAATTCTCCTGAATTGTGGCATTTTGAGAGAGGATAACTTCTTCAATTCTAATGGAGCTTGCTAATACAATCACTGGGCGAGGTACAGTGTCAATTTCTTTTTAACTTGATTTCTTCTGTTCAGTCCTGTTTTATTCTCATCACCAGTTTGTTGTAGGGTGGCCAAGTTGTACTACTAGTAATAGAGTTGAAATGCAGACACTTCTTAAGTGGAAGTTTATTTACAATATACTCAGCAGCAACTACACGTGTGCTTTCAACTTCTACTTTATCTTAACACTGATTGCTGAGCTAGCCCACACAACTCTCCTATTGGTTACTACAACTCATGTGATCTTCCCTAACATGTATTATTCTTAAAGGTACATTACACACTAAATAAAATCATAATTACGACACAGCTAAATAAAATAATTGACAGCTGGTTCATTCCCCAGGGCAATGTCTTGATCAGAGTCAAGCTACCTGGTTTAAATTTCAAACAATGCTTGGCAGTTAACTGTCAGTCAACATTAACTGGTGCATTCTGAATGGCAACACCTCTACCAATCAGAGTCTATTTCTAATCAACACTCTATTCTCAGGCAGTATAAATTGTTGTTTCCCTTGACATTGGCATTTTCTTGCGAATTGTTCTAATGAGTGCAAGACGAAAAGTTTTAACAAAACAAGCCTCCTTTTTCAGCAATACTCAAGTTCTGTACTACCAAATGACTATTGCTATTGCTGGCCTTTGATCTTTGTCACCAACCTGGTTAGGGATGCCTTTGCAGTTTACTGAGCATTAACTTATTGCTTTAGCTTTCAGTTTGACTGATTCAATTTTGAGGACCCCATTGAAATAGGTTTTGAGGCATTTGCTTTGCAAAAGCTAAGAAGTGTAAGACTATGTCATGCTTTTGAGTTTAATGTTAACTTACGCATCTATCAGAACCTGACCAAACACCCCAGCTGATGAACATGGTGAGCTTAGCTTCGAAGGCCGAACAAGAGAGACGTTCGAGAGAAGTAATGAAACAACAGATAGCAAGATTGAGAACATGCCCAAGAATACAGAAGGAGTGCATATTGAGGGTGAAATTGAAGTTGCAAAGTTACAGAATGGGAGTGGGATACGGGGTTAGGGGTGTTGAGGATACGGGGTTAGGGGTGTTGAGGCACAGGGTGAAATCACTGAAAATGAAAGGTCGCTCAGGGCTGAGGGAAGAGAAAAGTCAACTTGTGGCTGGGGGGCAGGAAACAATGAGAATTTTTTAAAAGTTGAGTTTTAAGAGGTTGAAATACTCAAGGAAGAGAAGATGCCAGGTGAGTTGGAGAGGAGCACACTGCTCCCCCAACTATTTGGGCAGGGCTGGTGGTTAAACATATAGCCAGGTGAGGAGGCTTTTGTACGAAGCAGGGAGTTGCTGCCTGACTGACAGTCAAGTCTCTGTCGGAAATAAAAAGAGAAAGTGCTGGAACTGCTCAGCAGGTTGCATTTGTGGGGTGAGAAACAGAGTTAACACTTCAGGTCAATGACTTTTCATCAGAACCTGTTTCTGTCAATCCTAGGGTATCAATACAATCTTGCAGAGGTGATTAACATCTTCACTGTACCCACATCTTGCCACTGCTTTCCAAAGGCTGGTCCCACTAGGGCACAAAATGTCCATCCACAGTGGATGGGTGTATATTAGCCAAATGCAAATGAGAACATGTCATTTACTGTGCATTCTACTATATGTACTTTGAGCACTGAATGTAGTGGCTTATTTAGCCCAGGCATTTTGATGTTCAATGTCTGGTTATATGCTGGCAAAGAAATTTCAGAGCAAATAAAATTTGTAAAAGTGCTCTGGGATTTCTTACATTGCCCAAGCTCAGGACAAAGGCAAAAAAATAAATCTGATTCTGCTGCAGCCCCTGTAGTATTAGTCTCGAATGTTTGAATTTAACGTGCTAATGCATCAAACCTGGAAAGTTGTCTGGTCAAGGTGGTAACCACATGTTGGTTGGAAGTCCTGCAACCTCAGCAATGCATCCCAATAAAAGTGGTGGTGAGGGGCGCAGTAGGTGTGCGATGCTGGAAAGCCTGTGTCATGTGATCAAAATGAAAGAATGCAAAATAAATCACGTTTACTTTTTTGGAGTGAGGTACATTTAAATAGTTTACATTTGTAAAGTAAAATAGTATCGCTTCAAATGAGTTTAGATTTTACACATCTGATCAGCGTCTTTGAACCGTAGACCTCTAGTGACCTTAGATTGTTAGTCATAAATCAATCCATAAATTTGAAAATACAAACCAGAAGTTATGTAACCTTTTTAATTGGCAAATCATGTATCGAGTTTATGTTGAATCTTTTAATCTGACCTATTCTGATCTTTCTGTACTACACAAGGTTTCCTGTGTTTTAACATCAGTTTTGATGACTGATAATCACCGTTTTCGCTCACAATTATGTCACTTATTGAAAGCCATAATTAGAATTTTAAACATGAACCAGAAACATTATGTTCAATGCTCGTGACCTCATGCTTATGGCTCATTACCTAGACCCTGAATTCCCTGATATAACCTCCCCTGAGCTTCCTTCAAAGAGACAGACCACTCGGTCACACCAAATTAATATCACACGTCACACCAAAGCAAACAAGCAAACCCAGGAAAGTAGAGGAAGACATATAAAACATAACAAGGAATTTGCAAGATAACACCAAGGATATCTGCTGTCATCTATTTTATTTTATGTGTATTTGGTGATATTGGGAGGTGAGTGGGGAGGTCTTTGGAATGGGGTGTGGTACGGTGGGGTGGGGTGACCCAGTGAGTAGCATCTCTACCTCCAAGCCAGAAGCTCCAGGTTCAAATTCCACACCAGGACTTGATGCCCATGGAAGGGGTGTTCATAACACAGCCAGACAGGTTGATTGTCAACCTGCAAGTCCTTCCAACACATCGACGGAAAGTGGCAAAGGCAGCAGAGTTCTCTGGCCGGACAGGCTTGATGCAGACAATCAAGATACAGCTGAGTGACCTGTCTAGGTAAAATAAGCTACCGAAAACAGATGCAATCATATGCCTTATCTGCCTCATGCATCTCTAGATACTGGAAGTCTTCTAAGTCTTGGTGATATTGTGATAAAGGTTGTTGCCAGGCAAAATGGTGCCATTGTTTAATACTGTGCCTAAAGGAAGATATGGTTGAACTTACAAAACAGAGACTCAACCATAAATGTAATCAAACTGGTTGCTTACAGCCCAGATATGACTTGAACCTGGGTGTGTACATGGATTAGAAAAAGATACATGCTCAGATTTTGAGATTAGGAACATTTAGAGATGATTTTTACTTTTGTTGGTAGCAGAAAAGAGAGGTTAGTGGATCAGCTTTCTATTATTCACCCTGTCCGTTTGGCTTCAATGGAAAGGTAAGTTAGATGGGTTGGATAAAAGGCATGAGTGGATTCGCTACTGCTTGCTTTTTTAGCCATCGCTTAAAGTTAAAAACAGTCGGTTCATCTCTTAGGAAATGACTGCTTCCCTGGAATGACTAGTTTTGTTTTATGCTTATGTACTATAATATTGAAAGAAAAGTCAAGATTACAGTAATAAAACGGCTTCAACTACTCAGGCTTGGTACCAGTCTTAAACAACTAAACATTGAGGGCTGTGAAATTTCTGTTCCATTGACGTTCTGTGCAGTGGAATTTTCACTCACTCAGGTGCTAGAATGCAGACCCTGTCCTAAATTTGGAGAATAGGGCAATCTGCATGTTTGGAACAGGTCACTGGTGCCTGCAAAGGAGTATCAGGAGCAGCCACACCTGCAGAAGTCAGGGAACTGGAACAGCAAGATGTGGCTCTGACAACAGAGGAGAGATTCAGCAAAGAACAAAGGGTGCGGCTAACTTTTCTTTTCACCTCCCAATAGAAGCAGCTTGCTCAAAGCAACATTGAGAGTTTGGGGCCACCCTTGAGATCTCAGCAGGACTGGCAGTTTTCAGCTGAAGGGCATTCCTCTAGGCTTTGTAAGGGTGCACTGGGTGCAGTTCTTGGAGGAGCCTGGAACTCATTTGAATATTAATCTGTCATGGCAAATTCACCCACATGCCCCCTACCAGAATTTGAAAATCCTGAAAAAGCAAGGTGAACCTGCAGGCTCTTTCTCTGGATCCTTGACTGGAGATGTATTGGACCTTGCTCCTGCTTGGAATTTTAATGCAATAACACATAATTTGGTATAAAATTATGATTTATTATAATTTGGTAGCAACTTACCAAGCCTCTTTTGACAGCATCTTCCAAATCCGTGACCTCTAACACCTAGAAGGACAAGGGCAGCCGGTACATGGGTACACCACCACCAGCAAGCTCCACTCCAAGCTGCACATCATCCTGCCGATAAGACCATGAGAGCATAAGACGCAGGAGCAGAAGTAGGCCATTCAGCCCATTGAGTTTGCTCCGCCATTCAAGTAGATCATGGCTGATCTGATCATCCTCAATTCCACTTTCCTGCCTTTTTCCCATAACCCTTGATTCCCTTACTGATTAAAAATCTGTCTATCTCAGCGTTGAATATACCTAATGACCCAGCCTCTACAGCCCTCTGCGGTAAAGAATTCCACAGATTCACTATCCTCTGAGGGAAGAAATTTTTCCTCATCTCTGTCTTAAGTGGGTGACCCCTTACTCTGAGATTATGCCCTATGGTTCTAGACTCTCCCACAAGGGGAAACAACCTCTCATCATCTACCCTGCCAAGTCCCCTAAGAATCTTATATGTTTCAATAAAGTCACCTCTCATTCTTCTAAACTTCAATGAGTACAGGCCCAACCTACTCAATCTCTCCTCATTAGAAAATTCCTCCACACTCTGGACTGCCTCCAATGCCAGTATATTTTTCCTTAGATAAGGAGACCAAAACACTTCACAGTATTCTAAGTGTTGTCTAACTAGTGCCTTGTATAGCTTTAGCAAGACGTCCCTATTTTTATACTCCATTCCCTTTGAAATAAAGGCCAACATTCCATTTGCCTTCCCTATTACCTGCTGAACTTGTATGCTAGTTTTTTGTGATTTGTGCAGACCCCCCAATCCTTCTGTGCTGTAGCTTTCTGCAGCCTTTCTCCATTTAAATTATATTCAGCTCCTCTATTCTTCCTGCCAAAGTGCATAACTTCACATTTTCCCACATCATATTCCATCTGTCAAGTTTTTGCCCAGTCACTTAGCCTGACTATATCCCTCTGTAGAATCTCTGTGTCATCCTCACTGCTTGCGTTCCCACGTATTTTTGTGTCAACCGCAAACTTGGCAATAGTACATTCATTTCTCTCGTCCAAGTCATTAATATATTTTGTAAATAATTGTGGCCCCAGCACTGATCCCTGTGGTACTCCACTGGTTACAGGTTGTGATCCTGAAAATGCCCTCCTTATCCCAAATCCCTGTCTTCTATGAGTAAGCCAATCCACTATCCATGCTAATATACTACCTCCAACACCATGGGTTCTTATCATATTAAGTAGCCTTATATGTGGTAGCTTATCGAACACCTTTTGAAACCCAAAGATATTACATCTACTGGTTCCCCTTTATCTATCCTGCTTGTTATCTCCTCAAAGAATTCTAATAAATTTGTCAGGCATGATTCCCTCTTCATGAAGCCATACTGACTCTACTTGATTATATTGTGCATTTCTAAATGCTCTGCTATTACATCCTTTATAATAGACTCTAATATTTTCCCAAAGACAGATGTTAAGCTTACTGGCCTATAGTTATCTGTTTTTTGTCTCCCTCCCTTTTTGAATAAGGATGTTACATTGGCATTTTCCCAATCATCTGGGACTTTTCCAGAATCTAAGGATTCTTGGAAGATTACTACCAGTGCAACCACTATCTCTGTAACTACTTCCTTTAATATTCTAGGATGCAACCCATCAGGTCTAGGGGACTTATCGGCCTTTAGCCCCATTAGTTTCCCTAATACTTTTTCTCTAGTAATATTTATTGTATTTATTTCGTCCCTGCATTTTGCCTCTTGATTATTTAGTATTTTTGGAATGCTACCAATATCTTCTACCATGAAGACTGATGCAAAGTAGTGACTCAACTCCTCTGCCATTTTCTGATTCCCCATTATTATTTCCCCAGCCTCATTCTCTAAGGGAACTATGTTCACTTTGGCCTCTTTCTTCCTTTTCATATATTTAAAGAAGCTCTTACTGACTGGTTTTGTATTACTTGCTAGTTTACCCTCAAAGTTTATTTTCTCCCTCTTTATTTTTTTTGGTCATCTTTTGTTGGTTTTTAAAACTTTCCCAATCCTCAGGCTTACCACTAATCTTTGCCAAGTTGTATGTTTTTTCTTTCAATTTGATACCATTCTTAACTTCCTTGATTAACCATGGTTGGTTTATCCCCTTCTTAGAATCATTCTTCCTCACTAGGATATATCTTTGCTGTGAGTCATGAACTAATTTCTTAAATGTCTGCCATTGTTCATCAACCATCTTTTCTGCCAAACTCTTCTCCCAGTCCACTCCTGCCGACTGTTCCCTCATTCCTTTGTAATTATCTTTATTTAAGTTTAGCACAACTGTTTCTGACCCATGTTTCTCACTCTCAAACTGAATGCTAAATTCTACCATGTTATGATCACTGTTTCCTAAGGGATCTTTTTCTCAGATCATTTATTAAAGCTGCCTCATTATACATTACCAGATTCATAATAGCCTGATGTCTGGTTAGATCCACAACATATTGTTCTAGGAAACTACCCCGAATACACTCTATGGACCTGATTTTTAATTCAGCATGTGCGATTGGCAGGTCTGGGAGCAATAGGAGCTGACTGTAATTAGCCCCCAACCAGGATTTCAAGCTGGCTGGCCAATCAATGGCCAGCCAGCATGAAATGCATGCTGAAATGCTCAGCGCTTCCGGGGTGTGGGCGGGGAGAGGGTGGGTGATGACATAAGCACGGTTGAGGGGGAGCGCGGAATAAAAGCCCCCTGAAGTCAGAGAGCTGCCGCAGAGAGCTGAAGAATCTAAAAGCAATCAATAAAGATTTTAACATCCATAAAATAATGTCCATGCATCAGAATCAGTCGCCTGAACATATAGATGATGAAAATTCTGTCCAAATATTTTTAAAAATTTAATAATGGAAACCTCATACCGCTCTTGGATGAGGTTCCATCAAAAATACAAAATCTGCTTGGCAGATTTGCCTGTCCACCAACTGCGAGCTCAGGATGATGTCAGGACACTCGCCTGACATCATCATGTGCCATTTTATACTTGAGAGGGTCGAGTGCGTGCCAAGCTAAAAATTCTGGGCTATAAATTCTTGCTCTTGGCTACCTCTGCCAATTCGATTTTCCCATTGTTCGTGAAGATTAAAATCACCCATGATTAATGTACTGCCTTTTTTACATGACCCCATTACCTCCTGATTTATTCTCTGTCCTACAGTGCAGCTACTGTTAGGGGGCCTATAGATTATTCCCATCAGTGTCTTCTTCCACTTGTTCTTTCTTAACTCCATGCATATGGATTCTACATCTTCCGACCCAAGATCCTTTCTTGCTATCATACTTATTCCATCTCATACTAACAAAGCTACCCCACCACCCTTTCCTTCCTGCCTATCCTTTTGAAAAGTCACATATCCCTGAATACTTAGTTCCCAGCTTTGATCTCCTTGTAACCATGTCTTTGTAATGGCTATAAGATCATACCCATTAACTTCTATTTGTGCCATTAATTCATTTATTTTGTTCCGAATAATGTACATTGAAGTAACTAGCCATTAATTTTGCCTTTTTACCACTTTTCCCTCTTTGACCCTATTTGCTTGATTTGATATTGTTCCTTCAATGTTACTGGGTCAAAAACCTGGAACTTCCTTCCTAATAGCATGGTGGGTGTACCCAAACCAGATGGATTGCGGCAGTTCAGGACGGCAGCTCAGCATCACCTTTTCAAGGGAAATTGGAGATGGGCAATAAATGCTAGCCTTGCCAGCGACACTCACATTCCTTGAATGAATATAAAAAAAATAACAGCAGCCCATGTAAATTTGGAAATACAAGGGAGTGGTGGTCAACCCTCGGATATGGTTAGCTAACAATCCTTATCATGTTAGCAACACTATGAATCTTCACCAAGCGGCAAAGAAAATTAAACTGAAATTGTGTATTACTGAACTGCTACAGCCCTAAAGATTGTAGAAGAAGATAGCTTTGCGGTTATAACTAAATTTGTGTTCCCCATGTATTTTACACAAGACTGCATTTTGGTGGCAGACTGTGAGGCAACATGATGTTTAAATCTCCTATGAAATGATATTAAGAAGTTCCATATGGTAACAAGGGGGTGATGTACAAATACTACAAATGTCAGTAAATGAATGAATGCAGATGCTTTCATTGGGACCTGGTATATGATCAGTACACCAGTTTATCAAGGGGTGAATGTCGTGACCAACTGAGGATTCAGGTTTAAATGAAAGCCAGGACTCCTGGAAAGGAAACTAACATTTGTGAAAAATATATTTTCATGTGGTCTCTTTGCCAAAGGACCCAACAACTTGCTGAAACCACCCCTCCACCCCCATCAGCTTCTGCCACTCCATCCCTCCCCTAACCAGTCCACCTTGTTTGGGCTTTCTGCCTTAGATACAATGATTGATGTTGTAGATGCACCCCTCGTGCTGCAGGGGCCCTTCAATGACTAATATGCAAGGGACCTGTCTGGTCACGCAAATGACAGCAGACTCCACAGTGGAGATCAGGTGCTTGTACTTCTCCGCACTTGTGCTGAGATGTGTGGTCCTGCAGGTTTTTAGAGCCACAATACCTTTTAGGCGAGTGCTTGGACACCTAAACTGAAGTACACAAAAACATGTTAGTAATGACTTTTTTGGAAAGGAGCATAATGGATTTGTGTTCAGTTCTTTCTGGAGCTAGAGGGATTGAAATGACTTATGAAGTATTTTTCTGAAATCAAATCAAGTCATCTCTTTCACTTTGCTCTGTAAAATTATCTGATCAGACTTCTATATTACAGAACAAAAATCTATCACCACTCACAGGAAACAGGTTATTTGTAAATGGGACATCAATAGTTTTCTCTGATGACAAAACTATGAGAAACCCAAACCTAAGGAGGATTGCTCTCATGCTGGTCTTTCAATTTGGATTCCAGGATCCAGGTGCCCATGAGTCAGCTCCTTGTTTTATGGGTTAAATACAATTTGTATAGATTGGTGAGAGACTTGTAAATCTAGTTTTATCTGGGTCTACAAGTTTTCCTTTGGTCCATGGAAACCATTTTTACAGCATGAATGTGGGAGCTGAATCACAGATGCTGAGCTTCTGGAATCTGAGTTAAAAGGCCAATATAAAGGTGGCTTGATAAAACACACCAATTACCTACAAATGCAACAGAAATCCTTAATATTTCTCATAAATTAGTTAATAGATGGGGTAAAGTTTCTCTGCTAAATCCTGCAAATCTTCTAAATTCACCTTTTCATGAAAAATGGGAAAACGCCTGTTTTTCTCCAACGTTGATCTGCTACTGAAATCACAGGAATGTTCGACTTTGAATTGTGTGCTTGCCGGCAGCGCAATTTAACTGGTGATTCATTATTTGGATAAAAGAGGCACCCTCTAACTTTTTGTTAAAGGAGAGTTTTGCCCCATATATAATTTGTATATTGTTTCTATTAGAAGTAGTGTGCAATGACAATGAATGAGAAAAGTTAGCAATCAAAAGTTTTCAGACACAACCATTTTTAACTTCCAGTAAAGTTTGAAAGACATTGTGCTGGAGGTAATGGCAAAGTATGGTTTTGATTACTGTGCAATTACAGATAAGCAGCACTGAACAGTAGTTCTCTAACCACAAACTCAATCAATCAATTATAATCTACACACAGCAGCAATAATTACTTCCTGGCAGTTTCAAATGGTATAATAAAACTAGACAATATCAGTGACTGTATATCAGGTTAGTCACCAGTTTTATTGTCATATTTAGACAAGGAAATACTGTGTAACATTTCATTTACTGCTTGTGTGTAAAAAAATTAAAACAGTTTTAAATTCACCACTTGACCCCTGAACGTTCATTGCTCCGTTAAATATTTTTATTCAAAGGGCACCTCCACTATGTTTATTGTATCCCTCTATGAAATTTGCTATTTTGAGTGTCACAAGGTGCACGTCCTCTTTACGCTGCAGAGTCCACAGCATGTGTTTGGAGTTGTTGAGTGAGAGCAGAATCAAGTTTGGCTATATATAGTCAAATAATCCATGCAGACTCATGAAAAACCAGCCACAGTACTACTCGTCAACTAGCCATGGAACCACCATGTGGCAAGAAGTAAGTGCTTTCAGGAATGAAATAAATAATTTGCATTTATATGATGTCTTTCATGTTCTGAAGATGTTCCAATGTGCTTCACAGCCAATCAAGAACTTTTTTGATGTTGTTATTGTTGTAATGTCAGAAAAGATGGCAACCCATTGATAAGTAGCAAGCTCCCACAAAAGGCAGTGAGATGAATGACCAAGTATTCTGTTGTCAGTGACATTGGTTAAGGGGTAAATGTTACAAATGAACTAGGAGCAGATGTAGGCCATTCGATCCCTTGAGCCTGATCCGCCATTCAAACAGATCATGGCTAATATGTTTATGTTTGGAGTTCCACGTTCCCACCCATCCCCGATAACCTTTGAATTCCTTGCCTTACAAGAATCTATCTACCTCTGCCTTAAAAATATTCAATGACTCAATGATTCAAAGACATAGGAAGAAATGTCAGAGAGTTGGCATTTGGCCTCTGCTAGCTAGAAGTCAGTTCACTAGACAACAAAAACACCACTCTTATCAACAGGATCGATGATAATGTTAGTGTTGGACTTGAGAGAATGAAGTTCAGCAAGTTCAGAGGGAGGCAGGTTAGAGTGAGTGCGTGGAAGCAGAGAAATTGAGACAGCCGATGTCAGTCCAGCAGTGTTTTGGCCTGGACACTTATAGAACTCTTGTGGTGTTCTTTGAAATAGTGCCATGTGATCGTCTACATTTAAAAAAAAAATCATTCATGGGATGTGGGTGTCGTTGGCTAGGCCAGCATTTATTGCCATCCCTAATTGCCCTTGGGAAGATGGTCATGAGCTGCCTTCTTGAACCACTACAGTCCATGCGGTGTAGTTTGCTGTTGTAGTTTCCGATGTCTAAGTTGATGCCAAGTGGTCCATTCAGTTTCATTCATTTTAGACTTTGAGATGGTTTGATACAATTGACTGGATTGCTAGGCTATTTCAGAGGACAGTTAAGAGTCAACCACATTGCTGTGGATCTGGATTCACATGTAGGCCAGACCAGGTAAAGATGGTAGCTTTCTTCCTTAAAGGACATTAGTGAACCAGATCGATTTTTATGACAATCGACAATGGTTTCATGGTCATCAGTAGACTCTTAATTCCAGATTTTTATTGGATTCAAGTTCCATTTGCCATGGTGGGATTCAGATCCAGGTCCCCAGAGCATTACCCTAAATCTCTGGATTATTAGTCCAGTGACAATACCACTATTCCACCATTCCCCCATCCACCTGGGAAGATGATCAGGCTCCAGTTTAATGTCTCACCTGAGACACTATATCTCTGACACTGTAGCAACCTCTCATTATTGTACTGAACTGTCAGAGAAGTTTATATGTTCAAGTCTTTGTAGTGCGGGCATTGACCTACAATCTTCTGTCCCAAAGGTGAGAATCCTACCACAAAGCCAACTGGTAAAATAAAAGGGAGATGAGTGATAACTGGGCTAAAAAACAAGCTGAAGCTAATGACAGGTGAATTTTTAATAAACAGAGTTTAAAAAGCCTACATTGGGTGTGGTTCCATGGACACAGGTAGCCTCTGAGATTTTATTGTTTGAGAGTGAATGTTGGCAGGATATTCAGAAAAAGGGCACCTCCAATGGTAATTAACTTACTTTACACAGCTGACTCTTAAAAGTTTTCCTCACCTTTAAGTGAATAGTTGGCAATTATGTGGTTAAATGGCTTCATTCACACTGAGGAAAATCATGAATCAAATTCATTGATAAAAGGCCCAAATATAATCTGAATAGCTTCCTGTTGACAAAATCAGGGAAACGAGTAGATGGTGAAATCCGGGAGAGTGTCAGAGGTTCATTAGTTTCCTTCCACAGCTGGACAAAAGCATTTGAGTCTCTGTTGGTTCTTACTAAAACAGGAAAGTACGGGTAACATCTCATAAAATGAGTCAAATATAAATAATAACAGAGTAGCTTTGTTCAATTGTTCAATGATTGAAAAGTCAGCTCGCAGTTATGTGCTGCCTTATCACAGAATAACAGAAACAGCATCCTTGTTATTGTAAAATTTCCTGCATTCTATTACAGCCGACGAATTGGAATTGACATTAATGTGCTATGAACTGGCTGACACACAATGTAAAACATCTTAATAAACAATGAGTATCATAGGAACCAAAGGAAGAAAAGAAACTTGCATTTCTTTAGAGCCTTTTACAACCTCAGGAAAGTACTTTACAGCCTACAAAGTATTTCTGAAATCATTGTTGTACGTAGGCAACAGTTTGTGACTTGGTTAAAAAAGCTGCCAATATTTGGTGTTCATACTTGGAAAGATTAACAAAATGCTCTGTTTCCTAGTGAAAAAAGGGATGAGCATAAATCATATAAAAATATGAGTGGAATAGGAAAGGTTAATTCTGATCATTATTTCAAGGCCAATAATCAATGCATAACAAGGGCATCAGTACAAATCAGTGAAAGATAACTTCACACCTGTTATTATTTATTCTTGGCGCAAAGGATAATTAATGTTTTTTTCCAGGAGACATGCACTCAAGAGACAGCTGGACTTTGTGATGGGAGGAATCATAAGTTTCGATTGAATGGGGAGCTCAACAAACCAATGACCTTCCTTGTCTGTACTCACCTTCACAGTGTTCTTTCAGTGCAATGAAAGAATACTGGTTGAGAGTTGTGAACACCTGTATAAAAACAATCACATCCAAACACAGTGAAATTGTTTTAGTAGTGGATACCTGCCAATAAAAAATAAGCTACTTTCCTCAGATAACATATTCTTAGTCACGTCATAATGGTGAATTTTGCAAACTTTTGTATTTAACCTATTATTGGCTGTCCCTTGTATGACTTTCATTTGCTTTAACTCTTAACACTGACTTCAGTTTGCTTCATTAATTACTCAATCAATCACAAATTTCAGTGATTCCGTTTTTTGCATAATTAAATACAAATACTTAAAACATGTTAACATGAAGCAAGGCTGGAGATTACCAAATTGAATGGATAATTTAAAAGGAGGGTCCAGCAATTGTCATTGCCCTCTCCTTCCTCTAATATTGTTACATGTTGGCTTTTTCCAGTAGGAGATGTAGGTGAACAAGAAAGGTTTACAACTTCAAATGTATTCTCAAAGATCATCTCTGGGGGCTGAAAAGGGGTCTACCTGCAAGATGACTAGACCTCCTCACACTTAAATAGTTGGATTTTTTTAAACAAATTGACAATTCTGGCTCTCTAAAATACACATTTACAGAATTATATTGGTGTCTTAGATCAATGTATTTAACATCCAATTTTCAGAAGTTTTGCTCAATGCTCAAAAGTAAACAAGGGATGTTTCAAATTCCATTTAAATTTGGCACCACTCTGCTATAACAGTTCACTAAAAATACTTTAGCTTTGCTCCCTTTGTTGCTGTTTCACTTTTTCAATCCATGCTTGTCATTTCCAATGCCACAAAGCAAATTGATGTCAATTTAAAATGCTTATTTTAAAAGTGAATGCATGTTCCTTCAATGTAATAATTGTGCTTTAATTAAACAACACAAATTTGTGTTCAATCAAGGCTACAAAGAGCCATGGTATTAGTTTATTGAGAAGGGCAGTGCTCTACAACACAACCTTTGTTATGCTGTAATCATTTAGTTAGCATGTGATCTTCTGTTGACAGGCAAATCAAGTGTTCCTGGAGTGTTGAGATTATAATAACAACCCCTCATCAATCATTCCTGCTACATTGCTGGTAGTAAAGCATACAAAATTAGAACGTCATACTAACAAAAACAAAAAAATATACAAGTCAAGGCATAGTTGACTGCAAAATGTAATCATGTATATATGAAATGTTTATAACTGTTACTACATGCTGTACTTCATATGTTGGTCACAAGCTAAATAACTTCTGGCAGCCTTGCACTAACTACACTAGGTTTAAGATCACAATTTTAAGGAAGCCTCAATTTGGTATCCAAGAGCATCCTAATGAAAAGTCATTGACCTGGTTAAATTTATCTCACTCCACAGATGCTGCCAAGCTTGTTGGCTTTTCCCAGCATTTTCTGTTTTACTGCTGAAGCTTACATTGTTTTAATGATGACGACAGGTACCTCCCTCTATGAACTCTGATATAATATACAAACTAACAAATACTTCTGTGGTAATTTGAAGTGCAATGCACCTTTAAGAGAATGTGAGCAGATTGACCACGTGACTGTTTGACCCAATTGCTGTGTAGCACGGCTAAAATGTTAAGCAGTAGTTTAAAGTAGGGTCTGGTTGGAGAAACACACATCAGGTTAGTCCTCTGTTACTTTTGCAAATAAACAGCATGTGCTTCATCTTATATTGGTCTCTGCATCTGCAGTATATTGTTGCTAAATCACCTGCTGGTAGATAAGTGTTAAACCGTGTTTCGAGCAAAGTGAACCAACAGTAGAATATAACAACTGGCGATGAGGCAAAACACAACCAGTCGACAACAGCAAGGAAAACTGCGAAAATTCAACTGAAGTGAATCAGCCATGCCTTGCAGGCCGATTGTAAATACAGCCCTCACCATAGTCGTCGAAATAATCTCCCTCCACTATGCTACAATTTGGCCGCATTGAACCATTTGATCAGACCACTGATGACTGGTCACATTATGCTGAACACCTCGCGTTCTTCTTTTTGGTCAACAACATATTGGGGGAGAACAGGCGGGCAATTCTCTTATTGACATGTGGCAATACGGTAGCCAATGCCCCAGATTCCAAGAGCTTTGATGAGTTGGTGAATCTTGCGAAAAGCCACTTTCTGCCAAAATCCTTGGTAACAACAGCATTTCAAATTTAATTTGAGGTGTCACACCCCTGGAGAGACAGATGCTTGCTATGTAGCAACCTTAAAACAGCTGACAGAGCACTGTGAGTTTGGGATGTTGATTAATGACATGTTAAGAGGCCGATTAGTATGTAGGATTAACGAAGACGCCAGTCAAAAAAGGTTGTTGTGAATTTCGTCACCAGTAAATGCCAAACAGATCAGAGAGTGGACAGACCGCAATCCAGTTTTGTCTCACGTCAGGGAACAAATCTTGCAAGGGATTGAGTCTAATGAGCCAAAATTGGACGAAATGAAGCCTATTTTAATAGGAGATACGAGCTCACCTGCCAGGATGGTACTTTTCTGTGGGGAGCGAGAGGCATTGTGCATCCGAGAGGAAGACAACCATTATTGACTGAATTGCATAGCACTCACCCTGGCATCTCTATAATGAAAATGTTGGTGCATAGCTTTTTAGGTGGCCAGGGATGGACACTGAAACTGACAACTTGTCAAAAGCTGCATGCAGTGCCAACAGGTGGAGGAATTGCCTCCTTCTGCATCCTTGGGAATGGCCAGGAAGGGTCAGCCTCCACATTGACTGTGTGGGGCCTTTTTTGGGCACTATATTCCCCTTACTTATAGATGCTCAATCCAAGTGGATAGATGTATATGAGGTGAGATCACCCACATCTGCCGCCACCACAGACAGATTGCATCAGAGTTTTGCGATACACGGTTTACCGGAGATAGTAGTGTCTGATGATGGAACGGCATTCACCAGCGGGGAATTCCAGAAATTTACAAGTCTCAATGGCATAACATGTTAAGACCTCGCCGTACCACTCTGCATCCAATAGTTTGTCTAAGAGGGCAGTCAAGACCTCCAAGTCCAGAAAAAAAAAAACTGGATGGAGACTGTATTGCAACTAGATAATCACGTTTTCTGCTCAGCTATAGGACTACACCACACATGACCACCAGTATTGCCCTGGCAGCGTCATTAATGAAAAGATGTCTCAGGGCACTTTTGAGTCTTTTAAGACCGAATTTAGGGGAGAGGTTAGAGAGAAGTCAGGAGGCCCAGAAAAATGGATGCAATTATCACAGTTGTGAAAGAAACTTCACTGTAGGAGGCGCAGTTTTTGCAAAGAAGTTTGGAGATGGGCCCAAATGGCTATCAGGTGAAGTTACTGCAGTGACTTGTCCTACCACATATCGGTCAAAGGTCGAATAATTAGGAGACATGGAGATCACCTCAGGAAAAGGGAAACAGATCTACAAGAAAGGATGTGCCAAACATTCCCGTTGGAGTCTTCTTCACATGTAGAAGGAACTCCTTGCTTTGGAAGTACCTGTAGGATCTGCTGAGCCTGAGAGAGTCGAAGAGACAAACTTACAGGTTCCTATTGGAGAGCCTAGTGGACAGGTAACTCCCGAGAGGGAGGTCTCGGATAAACCATCCGAAGTCATAGAACTACAACGGTAGATATGTTTGAAGAAGCCTCCAGAGAGACTGAAATTATAAATAGTTTATTTATGTAAATAGTTGATATATTGCAAAGATTGTAAATTGTACTAATAACTAAAGGGGGAAGGATGTGGTAATCTGAGGTGCACTCTCCTTTAAGAGAATGTGAGCAGATTGACCACATGCCTGTATGACCCAATTGTTGTGTAGCGCGGGCTGCAACGTTAAGGAATAGTTTGGAGTAGCGTCTGGTTGGAGAAGCACAAATCATGCCAGTGCTCTGTTATCTGTGTAAATAAACAGCATGTGCTTCATCTTATATTGGTCTCTGTGTCTGCAGCATATTATTGTCAACTCATCCGCCATTAGATAAGCGTTAAACTGCATTCATGGGCAAAGTGACCCAACTGTAGAACATAACAAAGTCCTCCTCCCCCTCTGTAGGCACAGGTTCTTTGCAATATATTGTTTCCAACTCACCTGCTGGTAGATAGGCATGCAACCATGTTCGCGAGCAAAGCGACCCAACAATAAATCATAACAACTTTCGACTATGTGTCCTTAAGCTGGTGTCCTAAGTCAGTTATCTTCACTATTTTTCAAGCAAGAACCATTTTAGTAAAAACACCTGTAATGTCAGAACCACATTGACTACTTTGCTAAATTATCATTATTTACTACTCCTTCATGATATAATCACAGAATTGTTAAGCGCAGAAGGAGGCCCATCATATCTGCATTAGTTCTCTGAATGAGCATTATGACTCAGTGCCATTCTCCTCCCTTTTCTCTGCACCCCTGCACATTGTTTATATTCAAATAATCATCTAATGCCCTCCTGAATGCCTCGAATGAATCTGCCTCCACCACATTTCCAGGTGTTGCATTCCAGATTTGAACCAATTGCTGTGTGAAAAAGATTTTTCTCACGTCACATTTGCTTCTTTTGCAAATCACTTTAAATCTGTGCTCTCTCGTTCTTGATCCTTTTATGAGTGGGAACAATTTCTCCCTATCTACTCTGTCCAGGCCCCTCATGATTTTGAACACCTTTATCAAATCTCCTCTTAGCCTTCTCCTTTCCAAGGAGAACAGTCTCAATTTCTCCAATCTATCTTCATAGCTGAAGTTTCTCATCCCTGGAACCATTCTTGTAAACCTCTTCTGCACTCTCTCCAATGTGTTCACATCCTTCCTATAGTGTGGTGCCCAGAACTGTACACAATACTCCAGCTGAGGTTCAACTAGTGTCTTATATAAACCCAGCATAATCTTCTTGCTCTTGTACACTATTAATAAACCCCAGGACACTGTGTGCTTTATTAACTGCTCTCTCCACCTGTCCTATCATCTTCAATAATCTATGCACGTATACACCCAGATCTCTCTGCTATTGCACCCTCTTAACAATTTTATATTGTCTTTCCATGTTCTTCCTACCAAAAGGCATCACCTCACTCTTCTCCACATTGAACTTCATCTGTCACCTATCTGCCCACTCCACCAATTTGTCTATGTCCTTTTGAAGTTTTACACTGTCCTCCTCACAGCTTACAATGCTTCCAAGTTTTGAGTCTCCATAAACTTTGAAATTGTCCCCTGCACACCAAGATCTAGATCATTAATATATATCAGGAAAAGCAAGAGTCCCAATACCAACCCCCGGGGAACTTCCCTACAAGCCTTCCTCAAGCCCCAAAAAATATCCATTGACAATTACCCTCTGTTTTCTATTACTCAGCCAATTTTGTATCCATGTTGCTACTGTCCCTTTTATTCCATGAGCTATAACTTTTCTTACAAGTCTGTTGTGTGGCACTGGCATCAAATTCCTTTTGGAAGTCCATGTACACCACATCAACAGCATTACCCTCATCTACATTTTCTATTACCTCTTCAGAAGACTCCAGCAAGTTAGTTAAACACGACTTCCCCTTTAGAAATCCATTCTGGCTCTTCCTAATCAACCCACATTTTCCATGTGACTACTAATTCTACCCCGCATAATTGTTTCTAGAAGCTTCCTCACCACCCAAGTTAAACTGACAGGTCTGTAATTGCTGGGCTTATCCATTTGATACCCCTTATTTGAACAAAGGCATAATGTTTGTAATTCTCCAGTACTCTGGCACCTCCCCTGAGTCTAGGGAAGACTGAAAGGTTATGGCCAGTGCCCCTGTAATATCCATTTCTACTGCCTTCAATATCCTTGGATGCATCTCAGCCTCGTCAACCTTAAATATTGACAGTTTATCCAACACCTCCTCTTTAACAATTTTGAACCCTTCTAGTGACAGAGTTTCCACCTCTATCATTGTAGCCTCGGTAGCTGCTGTCTCCTTGGTAAAGATAGATGCAAAGTATTCATTGAACACCTCAGCTATGCCCCCCTACTTCCATGTATAAATCCCCTTTATGGTCCCTAATTGGTCCTACTCCTTTTACCACCCTTTTACTATTTATTTGACTATAAAAGACTTTATGTTGGCTCCCAGTCTTCTCCCATGATCCCTCTTTGCTTCTCTTATTTGATTTTGCATCTCCCATCTGAACCTTCTGTATTCCACTTGGTTCTTAATTGTGTTTTCCACCTGACACCTGTCAAAAACACACTTCTTCTTTATCTCAATTTCAATCTCCTTTTTCATCCAGGGAGCTCTGGATTTGTTTTGCCCTGCCTTTTCACTTTGAGATAATATACCTTGACCGTGCCTGAACTATTGCTTGAGCGACGTGTGTAACTAAAACAAAATCATATTATACTTATGAATACACATGTGCAATTAAAAATACAGCATTTATAAAACAATAACCAGGAAAATATAAGGAATTAAAAATGCACCTATGCAAGTAAACTTTTTAAAAGCTGAATAATGCAAAAACTTCCTTTAAAAACTGGAAGAAAGAAAGTGTACCTGCATGTTGCTCCTTGACTTTCTTCACACAGTATTTGTAGTTTGTCATTGCGATTCTAGTAAGGCTGTCCAAATGTTCATTGGTCAGCTTGTTTCTCTGTTTTCTTTTCACAATATTCATTGTGGAAAAGGTAGATTTGCAGCTTTACGTACTGATAAAAAAATTACAGCTCTTCTTGCACACAATGGGAGGAATCATCCCAGATTTGCATTAGTGCTATAACGGGCAGGTAAAAGGACGTTTTACCCGTTGGCCACAATGGTGGGTTTTTGTGCCGTATTGTCCCAATCCCGCCTCTCTAATCATGCATTCCTGGGAAGCACAGTGTTTCACTGGTGGACAGTCTCCGATTCACCCACCACGCCGTCACCTTGCCTTTTCCTCATGCCAGGCACTATACTTAAAGTGCAGCTGCGCACACACCTCTCAGTGCTTCCAGCCCAGGACTGCTGCGTAGAAGACATGGTCCCGAAAGGCAAGAAGACTGTAGCTCCCCCGATTCAGTGACAGATTCTTGGGACGCCTTCTGGACACCATTGGAGCCCGCTGCGATGTCGTCTACCCCCGCTCTGGCCTCAGGAGGTCCATCAGTGTCACCACTCTTGCTTGGGAGGTGGTGGCAATGGTGGTCAGTGCCGACGCTGCACAGAAGGGATTGGCCATCCAGTGCAGAAAACAGAAAAATTATCTCACCCATGCCACCAGGGTAATGCAATCATCTCATCATACTAAACTCACACATCACAAGGCCATCACGTATTCACTGGCATTTCACTCACTGCCAGCTCAAGGGACATCACCACTCACTCTCTCACATACAGCCTCACATCTCCATCTGGCTTCATCTCCTCTGGAGACTGTCTCCTCTGCCCTCACCCTCTTGAGGCCACATGCACAAATCAACATGTGTCCCCACACACACCCTGGGATACTCCCCTTCCCCAGTAATGCCTTAGCCCTGCAGCCTCTTCCCTTGCCCTGAGGCCACTTCTCCCTCTTCCCCAAGCTAGCCCTGGCCCTGCAGCCGTTGAAAAGCCACCCACACCCTATGGCTGGGCTCATAAGTAGAGACCTGCCCGTGAGCCCCCTAAAAGTGATGTGGCGCTGATGACTGCGAGTGCTGGCTGAAGCAAGGTAGGCAAACAAGCTCAAGGTCCCAAACGAAGCACAGCTCACCAGGTGCACGTTACTTATGTACAGTTGTGAAATACGTTGGCATGCAATCACACTGATGTACCCAGATGATCTAGCGTGGGAGGATGATTCTGGCAAGCAAGGTTTATAATATATGCAGGTGTATTAAAATGAATTTCCTGACGTGTCGCAGTGGGAAATGTGGCCTGCCATTGGTGGGCAGAGCGGATGATTACAATTTCATGTTGGCCTTCCCACCACATTGTCTGCTCCTGCCTGATGCCCGATGTCAGTGGGCATGGAAAATTCTACCCAATGTTTCAGAGATGGGCATTTTTGTATCAGGGACCATCTTTCAGAAATGATAAACACCCGACTTAAGTTCAGACTTAATGATGTCATCCTGCTGACAATTTCAATCTCCAATTAAGCATCGGTCTGACCAAAAGTCTGATAAATGGTGACACAGATGACACTGCTATGTGGAAGGGCTTCTTGATGAAATTGAAAAACTCCTTGTATTCCATTAGGCTCAAATTCCATCCTCAATTCTTCCAAAACATGTACAAATGAATTGTACTTGAAATGTTTTGGAAGCTCTGGATTTTCTGAAGTGACTGCCCTGGGTGAACAACATGTGTGTCAGGAATGAATAATGTCATAATCTTGTTTTGAAAAGTGGTTACTACATGCAATATGTTACTGGGAAGTTTCTGTTTCCTTTGCAGCTGGAGATTTAGCGCATTCAAGTGGCACGTGATGTCGGTAAAAAGTGCCAGCTTGATTATTCACTCTGGATTTTCGGGGAGATGCCACAACCCTGAGGTTGGGGAGCTGCGACAGGCTGCTCCAAAGTGGCGCCAGTCACACGGAAACAACATTACAATGAATCTCGTGATATTTAACAAGAACCCAAGCTCCATTAAAGCAAAACAACATTGAATGGGGCAATGTTAAATGAGGACTTACTGTATAATGCTGTTTGGGCTCTGGCTCACTGCGACCCACTGAGGTTAAAGCGGTTATTGAAAATGGATGGATGGAGTCGGGGAGCCGTACTGGCATCAACGGGAGCCGCCACTGGCCCGCGGGCTTTGCAATGAAGAACACTGTCCTAAGATATCTTTTTACACGTTTGTGGTTTCCCCTCTTTCAATTATGTAACATGCCTTGGTTAAAAGGCAGAGCAGGTATATTCAAGGTCTGCTTTCAATATTCTCTCAGGGATAGTGGCGCTGGTCTGAGTGACTTAAGTTTGTTAGCATTAGTCAGTTTATACCATAACATTACTCTAGATGTAATTATAATATCCTCTTGCAGTCTGAATTGGATATTGTGCAAAATTGGGCTTCATTTCAACTGGTTTCTCAGGCATGAAATGTGTCCACAACCTACCAACTTTTGTTTGCTGCCATATACAATTAAAAAGCACAGAAAATACATTGGTTACCATAGTGGTTAGAGTGTCCATTAGTCAGCTTGGTTCTTGCCTGAAATGAGCATTAGCCCCTTTGCAAAGTAGATGCTGATTGTCCAGTTCTAACCCTTTATTATTTACCTGAACGTGGAGCCAGGAGGAGCATGAGTAGTATTCCTGGAGCAGGATTTTCAGGTCGTTGGGTGGACGTGGTGGGTGGGTCTCGGAACAGCTGGGAAATGGGCTGCCACTCGCGATTGGCCCCTGAATGCGTTTTAACATTGCCTGATCAATTAATGGCCAGCCAGTCTGAAACATGTGCTGAAAGGCAGCCCAAATTCAGTGACGCCCCCTTAAAATGCCTGCTGGACGCAGTTGAGGCCAACCGTGATGTCCTCTACCTCCATGATGGCTGGAGGAGGTCCACCAATCTCACCACACTGGCTCGGCAGGTGGTGGCATTGGTGGTCAGTGCCAATGCAGCAGAGAAGAAGTCAGGCACTCAGTGCAGGGAGAAAATGAATGATCTTATCCATGCTTCCAGGATAAGTCAGCCATCTCATCTCAACTCTCATCTCAACTCTCACATTCACAATCCCATCACACATTTACTGCCACCTCACGCATTGCCAGCTCAAGGGATGTCACCATTCATTCTAACACACGTACCTCACATCCTCCATCTGGGCTCATCTCCTCTGCAGTTTGCGTCCTCATCCCGTCCATGGTGTACTCACCACCCACACATGGCGGGCATCCTTATCATCTGCCCCGGCACGGGCCCTGCTCACACTCTCCATCTGTCTTTATGCAGCACCAGCTCACACACAATCAAAGGGAGAAGTCTCAGACCAGTGTGTGGAGTGGCCGAAATCAAGGTTCTATGAAAATTGAGCCACCAAGCTGGCTGGAGAGGACGTGGACTGACCTGTGCCGATGGTGAGGTGAGTGGCACACACCCATGTGAGAGTCCTGCACCAGCTCATCCCTCAGACAAACAGACTGTAGATGTGTTGTCTTTTTTAGTGTCGCCTTTCATGCAGTAATTACCTCTTCTTTCTTTCATCGGCACCTGTCAAAGTGCCAGAGGGCATCCACAAGCCAATCCCTCAGCTCCAGCCCTGACGACACCTCGGATGAGGAACCAGAGGAGAGCACCATAGAAGACCCACCACATGGCTCACCCACACCTCCAGCATCACAGAGACACACACCTCACTGGGACCTAGTCCTAGAGCAGCCTAGGGGTCACTAATCTGGTGAGCACAGCACACAATTTGGTCCACAGCAGGCGGAGGCAGGGACATCCGAGGTCACTGGCACTTGAAGGACTGTTGGAGGCCAGGATTCTGCAGTCCTAACTGAGTTGGTGGAGCTGCAGCGACAAACACTGGAACATCAGGAAGGGATGTCAGCTGCATTCCTCAGATTGCAACGGACAATGGAGTCAACCAGGGGACTTGGGCACTCATAGGGAGAAGAACCAGCAGCTGGACACCCCGGAGCCACCCACCCAGGTGACTCTGGATCTGTCCGACCAATCCCAGTTCCCTCTCCCTGTGAACCCATCCCCTACAGCTCCACAGGCCAAGGTGCGTACACCTGCTCCATAGCAGGATACCCAAAGTAGGCCGGGGCCCTGCATGTCTCGGTGCTCCAGAGGACGCCTGCCAAAGTCAACACAGACAACAGGGCAGAGCAGTCAGCAGGCTGCCTCCACCTCTGCTTTGGATGTCAGGGATGCACCCAAGTGTAGTGGTAGGGTTAGGAAAATTAACAAAATTTAGAAGCACAATGGTGGTACGTGTGTTCACAACATGTATATAATGTTCGCAAATGTAAATAGAATCACACCCATTTCACATCTCCTCTTGTGTATGCCTCATTTTTATAAGATCTGTTGCTGTCAATCAGGTGTGAGACCATAATGCCTCTACCCACTTATTGCAGATATCACTATCATGGGCCTCTCATCTATGTAGTGTGCATCCATATCACCACAGTGTGTGGCTCTTTTCCAGATCATTCTCGACATCAGTGATGCCTCGACCCTAGTGTTAAGAGTTCTTGTGGAAGGAACCTCGTTCACATGTTTCACAGGGTCATGTCATGTTTATTCTCCTATCTCGCCTGCATTTTTGAAAGGTGAAGGTGTAGTGTACAAGGAGAGATGTGTTTACACATGGGGAAGGGTCATATATCGTCCAACTCCATGTGCTTTCTGTCTTCCGGCAGGGTTTTCATGCTATGAGCCCAGACTTAGAGCTCACGTGTGCTCCTGTCTGTCAACCGTGTTTCTAACTTTCTGAGTGTACATCTGCTAAGCTGACAAATAAGCAGGAGGACCTTTCCCCACCTCAAGGTGCTGAAGCTCTGCCCCTCTCAGCCACATTATTGCCCTGGTACTTGAACTTACAATCTTGAGCGTTTCTCAACCTGTAATTGCCTGGATTCTGGCCACAAGGCTCTCGTCACAATGTTGGGATGCAGCGCTGTACATCCCATCACCTAAACACTCACTGAGACGAGGGATCCTAATTGCAAATGGTGATGTTTGGTGGTCATCAGAGCCTTTGATCATCCTCTGGAAGTGAACATCATAGCTTTAGACAATGTTGAGGGGAGCAATGGGATAGGAGTGAGGATGTACTGAAGCTGAAATCTGCTCTTTATTAGCAACAACTTGTCACCTTGAGGGCTTCATGGTGTCTGAGCATTTTGGAGTTCGCAAGGGCCAGGACTGGCCATGAGGGCACAATGTGTGTATTAAAAAGGAGACGTTTTAATGAGTGCCATGCAAGTGGTTGAATGTCATCATCCTCAGGTGGTCAACATGCATAGTAAGGTGAGGATAAAAGCAGGCCAGCATCCATAACTGAGAGTGCTGGATGTGATAGAGATGAAAATGACACAGATGATTGAGTCGTCTCAGAATAGATGCACACCTGTGGAATGCCCTTGGCTGCCTTGGTCCAAGTGTCACCATCGACATTACACAGAATGCGTTGTACTGTTGCTGGAGATGGATCTCCTTGAGGAGCTTTGTCACATTGAAGACATACAGCTACAAGCCCACTGATGATAGTGGAATAGCTCCTGGCTCTTGTAGGCTGCCGCTGCAACTGGGATGCTGGGGAGATCCTTGAAGAGGCAGCACCTTCTGACTTTTGATGGCGGAACTCCCTCCTCCAGCTAGCACCTCATCTCAGCACAGACACATGCTCCCAAGGCTTCATCATCCTTCAAAGGATCAGGACAATGTGATTCTGATGTGTAACTATTGATTCTCATATTGAGTGAATGGCTGAAATGAGAGGACTAGCAATGTTGGTGCTAATGTTGGCCCATGATGGCGGGCACTTGTCCAAGAGGGTACTCACTGCAACTCGTCATCCTCCTCGTGGAATCTGGTGGCAATGAGGGTCTCACATGCATGCCTGCCTCATCTGGCCCATCCTATGGCCTCCTTCCCTGCAGCCTTGGCTTCCTTGAGCTCAATGCCCTCAACCCCTTCAATGTCCTCCTCATTGGAGGAGACTTGCAGCTCCTCCATGTCAGCATCTGGCATTTCCTCCCCCCTTTGTAGCACCAGGTTGTGCAGTGCACAGCAAGCCACTATAATCTGTGAGACCCTCTCCAGTCTGTACTGAATATCTGTCCAGCTACCAGAATCACATCTTTAAGATCCCTATGGTGTCCTCCATCAATGTTCAGGTAGTGGCACGAACCTCGTTGTACCTTCTTCCTGCAGGAGTCTGAGGCTGCTGCATGGCCATCATCAGCCACGTCCTTTGCAGGTACCCTTTGTCACTGAGGAGCCAACCCTGGAATCCCTGGAAGCCCTGGATCCTGTGTGGTCCCTCGAAGATGTCTGGGATCTGCCATCTACTCAAGATGTATGAGCTGTGGATGCTTCCTGGGTATCTGGCGCAAACTTGCATTATAAGTTTGTTATGATCACAGACAAGCTGTAAATTGAGTGAGTGGTAGCTTTTCCTGTTTATGTATTGGAGTGCCTATTGCCACACGAGTGCAGTCGATGACACCCTGCACCCGTGGGAATCTGGAAATCTCAGTAAAGCCCAGTGCTCTGGCCTCCTGGATTGCTTGATCTCTGTTGAAGTTGATGAAATTGTGGGCCTTGCAGAAAGGGCGTTTGTGACTTCATGAATGCATTTGTGTGTGGATGCTTGAGTGATCCCGCAGATGTCCACAGTGGAGTCCTGGAAGGAGCCACTGGCGTAGAAGTTCAGTGAGTCCATTACTTTCAGAGCCACTGGCAATGGCTCCCTACCCAGTCCCCGTTGCGCTAATCCACGGAGATTGTGGCAAATGTGAGTCACCAGATCCCTGGACATGTGGAGGTGTCGGTGACACTGTCTCTTGCTCATCTGTAGTAAGACATACAAGGTCTGTACACCCTTGGTTTTGTGAGTTGCCCATGCATGGCACTACTGTGAGTCTCATTTTCTGCGTCTAGGGGGGCGGGATCCTGCTGCCCCCTTGGTCTTGAGAGTTTCGCTCCTCCCTTTGATGAGCCAGGGGCCTCCATCACAATCTTCTCCTTCTTCTCTCTTGCCTGTAAATGATTATGCCGGCAGCAATAAATCCAAGCTCCATCTTCCTGATAGTTTCCTCTCGGTAGTATCAAGAGAAACAGACATGAGTCAGCATTAGCCTCCAAAGGTCCTATTTCTGTCAATGACTCACCAGTGAATTTGGGTTCAAGGGCTCTGTCCCAGTGTCAGCAACTATTCACCTCTGAAATCCTGGCCAGTGCAGGGTGCGTTTCAATGTTCTCCCCACCCTTTACATGACCGACTGCTATGAGATTGCTTTGGCCAGGCACGTGGGATGTGCTACTTTCAGCCCAGGCACTGGGATCCTCATTCACAGCACTCTAATATTGCACTCTGGAATAAACCTGAGGGAAAATGTTTAGTAAGGAAATTAGATTCTTTGAGCAGCGCCTAAGGCTTCTCCTCTGTGAATCATCCAGCACCACGATTCCAACACATATCTGAAGCTTATCCAGTTGTCCAATTGCTCTGGAGTTCGTTATCGCTCTGGAGAATTTCCAGACTGAGAACAAAAGGTTAAAACAAGGAGTTTGATTAGTGACACATTGTGAGATTCGTCTCACATGAATACGCATCATTGCTCCACTTTTCTGATTTTCTGCACTATCAATGCAAGGCTCCTAACATGCCTCAGCTGTGCCTCTCTCCTCATTTGGGTATGTTTAGTCACACCCCTCCCCTCCCCTCCCCCCCCAGTGCATGCAGCTGCCCTCCAATCTGTCTGCAAAGCCCCCACCAGCACAGCTTCTTCTCATTTTAATTTTGTACTGAGCCATCACTGCAGGTTGGAAGATGGTGGTGCTGAGCTCTCACTGCCAGACCAGCTTGGACCCTCCCTGTGTGAGTGTGGAAACCCCTCCCATCATCCTGGAGGAGCTTAATGTTCAGATTTCCCTCCCTCCAAGACCTCTCAATCCTCCCCCTCTATTCCTTGATCCCACCATGATTGTGGTGGATATCCGTTTGTTAGGCTCTGAATGTTTTGAGGTAGACTATGCCCTGTGTGGACCTCAAACCTCCCCATCTTGAGGAATAGTGTGATGAGTAACCCACCTCTTGACTCCCCAAAGCCTGTCCACCATCTATAAGGCACAAGTCAGGAGTGTGATGGAATACTCCCTACTTGCCCGGATGAGCGAAGTTCCCACAACACTCAAAAAGCTTGACACCGTCCAGGACAAAGTAGCTTGATTGGAACCACATCCACAAACATTCACTTCCTCCACTATTGATGCCCAGTAGCAGCAGCGTGTACCATCTACAAAATGCACTGCAGGAAATCACCAAGACTCTTTCGACAGCACCTACCAAACCCACAACCACAGCCATCTAGAAGGACAAGGGCAACAGATAGATGGGAACACCACTATCTGGAAGTTCCCCTCCAAGTCACTCACCATCCTGACTTGGATATATATCGCCGTTCCTTCACTGTTGCTGGGTCAAAATCCTGGAACTCCCTCCCTAACAGCATTGTGGGTGTACCTACACCACATAGACTGAAATGGTTCAAGAAGGCAGCTCACCACCTGCTTCTCAAGGGTAGCTAGGGTTGGGCCATAAATGCTGGCCCAGCCAGCGGAGCCGATATCCCACAAATGAATGAAAAAAACTTCCACAGCCCCCTCACACTCTTGGATACTCCCCAATGCCTTTTCCCCATCTGTTGGCTGCAGATGCCTTCCCTGACTGAATGTGCCATCTGTGGCCTAGTATGTTGCCCGAAACCCCCAATGGACTGAGGTCATGATCTTACGAGAATGCTTTGGGCACAACATGCTAGGGCACAACTGAGACTGGACTGACATGCCCTTCCCCTACTTGGACTGGGATGAGGACAGTCTTTGCAAGTTCAACAATGTAAACTGAAGCACTTCCTCACTCACCGCTCCTCCCACGTGGCTTATGACATTTTGTAACATACTCTCTCTTCAATCTGGTACTGAGGACACTAACTCTCCCAAGTCATGTGTCTGAGTGCAACCTTCCCCACTCATAACCTCCAGTGCAGCCCTAGCCCTGCAGCCCCTTCCTATGCCTAAGGCCAGTTTCACCCCTTCCCCAATGCAGCCCTAACCCTGCTGCCCCTTAAAAGCCACCTCTGCTTTACCACTGGTTTGATAGGTAGAGACTTGCCCCTGACACCCCTGTGAAACTGATGCTACCTGCGAAGCCTGGCATTGATTACCACCAGCACTACACAATGCAAGGTAGGCAAACAAACCTCAAAGTCAGTAACCAAGTGCAGGTCGCCAGGTGCAAATTGCTTTTATACTGTTGTGAAACACATTGGTCTAATTGCACATCGACGTGCCCCGATGACCCGGCGTCAAGGGATGAGTCTGGCCAGGAGACCTTATAATGAAATGCAAATATATTTAAATGACGTCCTGACATGCTGGAGCAGCAAACGCGGCCCACCATTGAAGGCTCCAGTGCACAATCACAAACTGGTTTTATGACGTAGTAAAACTGATTTTTGACCTTGTGATATTTTCTGCTCCTGCTCACCATGACACCCGCTGCGAACGGGATCAGGAGAATCACAACCTTTGGTTCCTGGCTGTGTAATTCCCTCTTTAAACTCATTGGGCAGAATTGTTTGGTCCCATTGGTGGCGGGCGCCTTGGCGGGCATGAGCAGACAATATGGCAAGAAGGCAAAAAAATCGGCTTTATGCCATCGTGAAACCAGTTCATGATCATCTACTCCACCTGTCAATGGCCGGCCATATTTCCCACCGCTGCATGCCTGGAACCTAATTTCAATCCTTTAGCATCTCATTATAAGTCCTGCTCACCGGAATCAACCCCCATGCGGGATCATCCAGGCACATCGGCGTGATTGAACGCTGACAACAGCTCATAAGCAACGTGCACCTGGCGAGCTGCACTTCGCTTGGAACTTCGAGGTTTGTTTGTCTATTTTGCTTTGGGCAGCACTCACAGTCATCAGCGCCAGGCTTTGCAGGCAGCACCACTTCACTTTTCGGGGGACTCATGGGCAGGTCTATATCTACCAGGCCAGTTGTAAGGTGTGGGGGGGGGTGCTTTTCAATGGCTGTAGGGCTAGGGTTTGCTTGGGGAAGGGGGATAGATGGCTTCAGGCAAGGGAAGAGGCTGCAAGGTGAGGGCTGTACTAGGGAAGGGGGGTATCCCAGGGTGTGTGTGGGGGCACAAGTTGATCTGTGCAGGTGGCCTCAAGATGGTGAGGGCCGAGGAGGAGATGAGGTCAGGTGGAGATATGAGGCTGTATGTAAGAGAGTGAGTGGTGATGTACCTTGAGCTGGCAGTGAGTGAGATGCCAGTGAATGTGTAATGGCCTTGTAAGTCTGTGAGTTTAGAGTAATGAGATGGTTGCCTTACCCTAATGGCATGGATAAGATCATTCATTCTCTTTCTTCACTAGATGGCCAACCTCTTTTGTGCAGCGTTGGCACTGACCACCTTTGTCACTGCCTCCCAAGCTGGCGTGGTGAGATTGCTGCACCTCTTGCAGTCAGAGTCGGGGTGGAGGACATCACAGCCTCCAAAAGCCATTCCAGTGACAGGTCACTGAACTCTTCTTGGCTTTTACTGGAGCAGTCCTGGGCTGCAAGCATTGAGAGCTGTGTGCGTGGCTGCAATTTACTTGTGGCACCCAGAGTGAGGAAATGGTGAGGTAATGACATGGCGGGCGATTCAGAGGCTGCCTGGCAGCGAGACAGCTGCACAATTATTTCCTGCATAATTAATGAGGTGGAAAGCAGATGATGCAGCGCAAAAAGCTGCCATTGCGTTTAGTGGGTAAAATGTCGGTTTTCACGCCCCCCGTTACCGCACTTAGTGCAAATCTGGGATGATTCCACCCATTGTCTCTCTACTTATCTCTTTCCTGTAAAACCCATCTCCTTGACCAAGATTTTGGTCATTCCTACCAAGATCTTCTTTATCTAAATTTCTTTTTTGTTTACTTATGGGTCTGTGATTTCCCTTTTCTCCTTTAAAGGTGCTATACAAATGCAAATTGCCCTTCATACATACAACATAGTCAAGCAGGATCTTTGAAGAAAAGGTGCATTAAAAAAAACAAGTTAACTTATAATGCATTGAAGTAAATAATCTAATGAGTATATAAAAACAGAAAATACTGGAAATGTTCAGAACGTCTGGCATCGAGGAACGGAGAGACAGAGTTAATGACCAGGAGTTTTCAGCCCCTCTAGTGGTGGCAATCGGTGTGGAGGGGTCTGGAAAATTTGGAGGCAGCCAGAAATCCATTGACTTTGGGCGGGAATTTCCAGTTCTGTCACTGGTGGGACTGGAAAACCCAGGCAATGATTCGAGTCAAATATGACTCTTCTTCGGAACAAGAGCAAACTGGTTCTTATTTGAATAGTAACATGGGATCCTTTATGTCCAGCTGAGAGAACAGACAGGGCCTCTGTTTAAAGGCTCGTCCAAAAGTCAGCACCTCTGACAATGTAGCACTCCCTCAGAGTTGCACTTCTGAGAATAGATTGTGTTGGCATATGATCTGAACAAGCTGATACCAAGTCTGATGGTTAATGATATAAGTCAGTCCTTCAAACTGTTTTTAATTAAATGCAAAGCACAGCCTGGGGAGGATTTAGAAGACTCAGAAGATTCAGCAGTACTTCTCCAGCCAAAAAGAAGATATCTGAGCAGTAAACTGTTATTTGGCACACTACCAGCTTGAATTCTTTGCTAACCAGAATTTCTGTCGGGTTTGTTTTTTGACTGGAGATGGTTCTCATCCCTCAGGAACTTAATATTTGTTCCCCATCACTCCCACTCTCATACATCCACAAAAAATTGGCAAACTCACGAGTAGTTGTTACCTATAGCCTGCCCTCTTATTGTGAGAGGTGACCAAGTTGATACTACTGATAGAGTTGATCAGCTGACACTTAGGTGGAAAGATTTTAGTTTATTTACAAAGGTACTCAGCAGCAACTATATGCGTGCTTTCACTTCAAACTCTATCTCTACACTACTAACTACTAACTACTGAGTAGCCTGCACTACACTCCTATTGGGTACTAAAGATCATGTGATCTTCCTTAGCAAGCATTCTTCTAAAAGGTATATTACCCATGAAATAAAACCAAAATTACCACATCCCTCTCCCTTTACTCGGATATACATTTTATATTTACAAGTACAATTTTCTCAAGACAGCAAAATATTTACACAGGTAAGTAATTTACAAATTCAGTCTTTCTGGGGGTTTCTTTAAGCGTGTAGAGTGCCTCAGCTCTACAACTTCAGATGCTTTGTCAGGAACCTCCTTTTCCGGAGTTGCCTGAACATCAGGTGCTTCGGTGGGCCCCTGCAGTTTTCAACTCTTATCCTCAACTCTTATAGGAACATGAGACATATCTGTAATGGGCTGAGTGCTCTCAACAGGAAAGCTGACCCAGCTGTGAACAATGGTAGACTCAATTCTTGGTGATTTGTTTCTCTCTTCCTTCGATGATTCACATGTCTCCATATGACTCAGCCTTCCACCTCCACATGGTAAGATGGAGGTCCAGTCACTGCACTTATTTCACCCGGTAACCACTTTGGTCTTTCTCCAAAGTTCTTTACATATACTGTCTCTCCCACGGTAAATTTCGTCTCACAACTATGCCAGTCGTGTCTAGTTTTCTGGCTTCCCTAACTCCTTTCCACCTTCCTCTCTAAATGTGGCATTATTAAGCTCAATCTCACCCTGAGGTGGCGTTTCAACAATAACTCCACAGATGTGATACCTGTTGTTGTGTGAGATGGTCCTATAATGGAAAGGAAAGCACGCTAGCTTGGTTGCTAAGGAACCTCCAGTTAGCTTCTTCATGCTTGCCTTGAATATTTGAACCACCCTTTTGGTCAGTCCATTTGAGGAAGGGTGGTACGCTGAAGTTTTTACTTGAGTGATACGTTGAGGCTGATAAACCGTTGAAACTCAGCAATCGTAAATGCTGTGTCATTATCAGAAATGACTACTTCTGATAGTCCATTAATGTCAAAATTTTGATGTAGCTTCTCAATTGTAGCAGAAGATGTTGGTGACTCCACATCATATATGTCCATCCATTTTGAGTGGGCATTGACAATTAGCAGAAATGTTCCCATAAGAGGTCCAACATAGTCAATGTGTAACTGCACCCATGGTCTTCCTGGCCACTCTCAAGGGTGTAATGGAGCTGTTGAAGGTCACTTTTGCAGTTGTTGACATTGCACACAATTCTTCACTAAACTCTCTATTTCACCATCCATTCCAGGCCACCATTGGTAGCTGCAAGCTATGGTCTTCATTCGGGATATTTCTGGATGTGCGCTGTATAGCTCAATTAACAGTGGCTCTCATCCCTTTGGAGGAAATATCTCTTGTGCTCCCCACAATAAGACGCCATCCTGGGTAGTTATTTCATGTCTTCTGTTAAAGCATGGTTTCATTTCATCAGATACAGGCTCTTGTGACCAACCACGAAGCATTTGTTCTTGTACTTGAGACAGGACTGGGTCCCGACTTGTCCAGTCTCTGATCTGTCTAGCACATACCGGCAAAGAATCTAGGAAATTTAACAATTAACCAAGTTCCTGTGGAACTGGGACATCTTCATCATTTTCTTGTAAAGGCAAATGACTAAGTGCATTGGCGTTTGTGATTTGATTTCCAGGCCTATGTATGAAAGTGTACTCGGATGCTGCCAGGACTAAAGCCTCATTTGTGTTTCTGTGTCTTCTTTCTATGTGCCTTCTTCTTTCTAGCACTGAATTTAATCTTGGCCTTCTTTTCAACTTCAATATTGACCAGACTACTCTCAGATGCAAGCTTTACTTGAATGAGCTCAGTGGTTGAGTCTCCCAAAATTTCATCATCTGTCTGTTTCTTAGAAAATTCTGCAACTTTTGCCTCCAAAGCCTCTTTGGCTTCATTTAGCTGATTCTTCAGCTCTTCCATCTCCTTTTTGTATTTGTTTGCTGCCTCCTGGAAAGTTGAGCACTGTTGTGTCTTCTCTGCCAACTCATCCTTCAATTTATTCAGAGAAGTGTTAAATTCTTTCTGTTTCTCTTTGTACTTTTCCAGAGGTACAAACTTTGACATGAGGGAATCTTGTCTTTTATGAAGGTTTTCTTTTTGCTTTTGGAGGTTGCTCACCTAGTCTTGAACTCTGGCATCAAGCAGGGTCTCTTTGTGTTCCTTCTGTTGTTCTACTATGCTTTGGCTTAAGACAGTCCATGTTTCTTCAGGTTGTTGAGTCCTTACACACTCCTTTTTCAAAACAGGAACACTTTCAACTTCCTTTTGGAATCCCAATTACCACTCAAGGTTGATTTCCCTTAGCCAATTTTGCCCGAAAGGTTTGGTGCTCTGCCTCTTAATACCAATGCTAGTAACTTTGCCGATTGCCCTCCATAATGGGCAGTTACTCTACTTATGCCTCTGACTTGAATGTCTTCACCCATGTATGTTTTTAATTGGGCAATTGTTTCTTCTAAATTTAATTGATGTTCACCATTATTCAGATATCTGAAGTGGAAGCTCCTGTGTCCACTTCCATTCTAACAGGTCTACCATTTACTTTCGCTGTTACAAATATTGGTTCTGTCTTTCCAACCTTCAAATTGAACAATGAGTAAATATCTAAATTTGTTGTTTTGGACTCTTCTACATTTTAGATCTCACTAGGTTTTTTCTTTTGTTTAAAAGCATGCTTGAATCTTTCCTTGCGCTGTCTTGTTATATGTCCATTTCTGTGACAATAATAACATTTGATTTTTTTTTAAACTGTGAATCGTTAAAAGAGTGCTTGTTTTCACCTCTATTGAAATTATTCCTTGTTTTTGCTGCTAAGCCATTCATTCTCACCCTCCGGCTAGTGGGGGCTATTTCCCGCTTCTCGGCAGACTTGCATTTTCACGCCTGATGTGGGGGATGGCACCATTTTGCGTACCCTGTATGGTCTCTTACTGTGCTTTCCAAGGCCAGTGCTATCTCTTGCACCTTCTTGAAATCCAATTTCGTTTTGGACAACAACTTTTGAATCGTGTCCTCAGTCACACCACACACTAAACGATCTCTGAGCATGTTGTTTAGAGATGTACCAAATTCACAATATTCTGTTAACAGCTTCAAACTTGCCAAATAACAAGCAGCTGTCTCCCCTGGGGCTCTATTTCTCGAGTTAAACTTGAACCTTTGCATCGTTACTGAGGGCTTTGGTTGATAATGACCCTGCACGAGGTCTATCTATTCATCAACATTTTGGCACTGGGTGCTGTCAAACTTTGAATCAAGCCATAGGTTTTATTTCCACTTGTTCTTAAGAGGATCACTCACTTTTTCTCCACCCCTGTCATCTCATTCACTTCGAAAAAGAATGTGAGGCGTTCAATATAATGAGACCAGTCATCCTTGGCTGGATCAAAAGGAATCCTTCCGAATTGCGCCATTCTGAGAGGGAACTACTTCTTTGATTTGACTGGAACCTCTACTTATAATTATTGTGTGAGGTATAGTGCCAATTTTGTATTAAAGCGATTTCTTCTGTTAAACTTTTTTATCCTTATCGCCAGTTTGTTGTGAGAGGTGGCCGAGTTGATACTATTGATAGAGTTGATCAGGAGACACTTCTTAGGTGGAAAACTTTTAGTTTATTTACAAAGGTACTCAGCAGCAATGACACATGTACTTTCACTTCAAACTCTACATTACTGACTACTGAGGTATCCTGCACTATGCTCCTATCGCGTACTAAAGATCATGTGACCTTCCTTAACAAGCATTCCTCTTAAAGGCATATTGCACATCAAATAAAACCATAATTACCACACCTCTGGTCTCAGCCTCCCAGTAATCTGCAGCACCATGTTCCCTTGGCCCCGCTCATTGGATCCATGCACTCCTGGATCTTTAGCGAGACCTCAACACCCCCATCACCAGAAGATCACCCAGGAGCTTTCTGATTGAAAATGCTGAGTTCTTAGGTAACTGGGGTTTTTGATTAACCGGCACCACCTATTTCCCCACGTGCCAGATAATAGAAATTTTACTGTACTTTTAAAGCAGATGGTGATGTGAATTCTGAACTATTCACTCTGTTTCTCTCTTTCTGTTTTGTTAATTCTCTATGCAATAAGATGAGGGATATTAGTACTGGGAAATAGAACAATGGCTCATTTTTGGCACCCACAATCAATAACAAGCAAGTCTGGTCAATATTCACATTATGTGCAGATTAAAACTTCCTACGCTGTGCTTCTACCCCAACTTCAAAGGAACAATCCCTAATGTTAACTGTATGACATTTTCCTTGCTCATGCTGTCATGACCATGGATCCTATCCCTGAATTATTCATGGACATATTGAATTTTTAAGCGAGACCTGTGTTTTTTTTAAAAAAGGACATAAAGGAAAATCTGGCTGAGATTGTAAGATAACCACTTGTTGGAAAATTCCTATGTGGATTACTTGACCAACTAGTTCAGAGAGAACAGAATCTCTCACCTAAAAGGTGTGACATGGCCTACTTCAGACAGAGGCACTTCAAAAGAAAAGATACATTGCAATAACTGAACTGTAATCTCCTGTGGTTGCAGAGATAATGGAAAATGATTACCATCTCAGCAAAAAACCACCTCCTGTTGAGTTATATCCCAGGCTGCAAACATGAACTGAGTTGAAAAAAAAAGATCTTGGCTGTTATGACGTGGCAGGCGATGTGTGCCAGGCACACAAGGGAACCTTGGCCACGCTATCACAATGGTTTTGCAATTTGTATTTATTACATGGAAGATTTGTGCACTGACTTCGGAAGTAATGAGCCTACTAACACCTTTAGAGATTTAAAAAATTGAATTAAGAGTTCAAGTACATACATAAGATTACAATTGTTTAATACTATAACAAATCCCAAAATTCCTAATTAACCTGACTCCCAACTACACACCCTCTTTAAGGCAACAGTTCAAAAATCGATTTTAAATTTAGATAGGCAATCCAGCAAGTTTACCACAGCACCCACATGACAGTGGATTTCCAAAAGCTTTTCTCCAACTTTGGTTACTGGACACAGCAGACTTCTGCAAAGTGGCTGGAGGTTTTCCCCCAAGGCTGTTTTACATGGTCCTTTTAGATTTTACATGCTCCCCCATCCCCAAACATAACCTTCCATCCTTTTTTATATATCTTTCTCTCTCTTTAATCTGCAAATTCCATTGTTTTATACGTCTTTGGAAATTTACTTTACCAATATGGTCAGTACCTTTGGGAAAAATAAACATGCTGCTTGCCCTTGCTTATCTTGTTAGTTGTAAACATCCCATCATCTCTTTCAAACCTAAATGACCCCTTCACTTATTTAAAAATGCAAATTTCCTTTGCATCCTACATGCTGCCCTCATCCATGTTTACTCATTAGTATTTCAAATGTCTTTTACTCCTAACTTTTTTTTGATAATTTCAAAGTTACAGTCTATCTGACTCTAATTCAATGAAATAATACAGGTGGAACCATCCACCCTCACACCCATAAATCTACTTTACAATAAACCGCAATAATATAATGAAAAATATGATAGTTTCATGACAGGAAGAAAGACATGTTTGTTTTTTTCCCCTCCAGGAATACACAAGGAAAGCGGTTTTAAAAAAACCAACTGCAACCCTTGCTGGAAGCAAGTGAGAAGTCAGCAAAGCTACGGTCAAAAAGAAAACAGGACAACTCCTTTCAGCTGACCTGCAGAGCCAAGAATCTTCAAACCAACTTCTCAACTGCCAAAGACAGTGCTATCAGAATCACCCCAAATTAATGGCCACAATATTTCACCAGCTACTCCTCGTGGACAAGCCAAAGGACTGATTCGTATCTTTTTAACTTTTATTTTCTGACTCAATTTCTCATTTCTAATCTGTGTGTATGTGTGTTGCATTTTTATTATTTTTTTCTTGTGTTTTAGTTACTAATAAACTCACTCTTTCTTTGATTCAAGAAAGCCTGGTTAAATTTGCTCCCTTTAAAACATAGGCCAGAATTTCACGTTCGGAATGCGGGCGCATTCCCAACACACACAAATGTAATATGATGCGTGATGACATCGGGCATACATCCCATCGTCATTGTGCACGCGCATGCTATTTCATTTGACGGGCTCACGCCAGAGTTGGCTGTGCGCCCGCTGATAATTGAAAGGCCCATTGGCCATTAACAGGATAATTAACTGGAAATTTACACTGCCCGTTCAACCTAATGGTTGGCGGGCAGGCGAAAAGGCCAAACGGCCTTTACATTTTTTAGGAACCCTCATCCACAAGCAGGATGAGGTTTCCTAAAGCTAATACAATTTAAATAAAAACTTTATTTTGAATGTAAAAACATGTCCAATCATAGTCACATGAGGGGACATGTTTCATTAAATTTTTATTGTCTTTAATAGTTTTTTCAAAATGTGCTTCAATCTCCCTGGGGCAGCTCTATGCCTCATGGAGACTGAAGAGCTCTTTCGTGCGCCTGCGCAAACTGCACTCCAGGCCCAGCTCTCCCTCCTCCTCCCACACAGGCATCGCTTAGCGCTGCTGCTCATGATCCACGCAGGGCAGGCCTTAATTGGCCTGCCCATGTGAAATCGCCATGCAGAGCCGATTGTGGGTGATGGTCGGCTCCCTGACCGCCCCCGCCCGCTCCTGCCGAGCCCGCCCGACGTGGGAAAAATTCAGGCCATAAATAAAATTGGACTGGGAAAAGATATCCATGGCGGAAGGGATCCTTTTTAAACCAAACTTGTTGCGACCAACTGAGGGGGTTGAAAAAGGAAGGAGAGCCAATTCATCTTTCCTCACCTGGGAGCATAACAATTTGGGGGACCTCACCCGGAATCATAACAAATTGGGGGACCTCGCCTGGGAACCAGTCATAGCAATATTTAGTATTCTTTGAGCAAGAATCTCAGTCTTACTGCCAAATTAGGGGCAGCTGTGCCATTTGTCATGGGGACTTGACCCATATCTCTTGTGGGTAAGAAAATGCTGGGAAATGCATTATCTTTTTCAGGTAAATGTTTGCACTTCAGAGCTGCTACACTGTAATGTAAACAATGGTGCGAGTCATGTAAACATGTAGATAGCATATTTTGCCAAATTATCAAAAGCGATAAAGAGGTGATATATTCTGAATTGTAAACTAAAAGTAACAAAGCAGTTTGCACAGTGTGGTGCAATAGTAATAGCACTTCACTCCAGTAGGGTAAACTAAAATACAACTAGTCTATCTGCCCATATGATGTAAAAAAAAACTAGATTGACCATATTGCTATGTATGTGCACAGTGTCTTCCCATTTGTAGGAAAGGACAGATGAGAAAAAGAACAAGTAGGGTTAATGCCTTCTTGCTGAAAGTTTTTATGAAGTTGCAGAGATTGCTGGATTTTACACTGTTTCTGTAAAATTTTAATGTTCAGGGATAGTTTATAGTTTTATTTCTGTTTCCAAAGTTAAGACTTCACCCTCACTAATGACTATTTCAGAGACAGAAAACACTATCTGGAAGGGAAACATTAACAGATGTTATCCTCAAATGCTGACAGATACCAATAAAAATAGGTTTTCAGTTTCGAAAATGTAAGTTGTTTTCTTGTAGAGGAATGGTAAATGATTGGTATGTAAACTGGGTGGTTTATCAGAAGAAGAAAGATTTGTATTTATCTGGTTATTTATCATTACCACAGAATGTCCCAAAAATTTTACAGCCACAAAGTACTTTTCTTGAAGTGTAGTCACTGTTGAAACATAGGAAATACAGCACAGCAGCAGCTAGCACAGCAAACATCTGATCTGATAATGGTCAGATAATCTGCCTCTGTGATGTTGACTGAGGGATAAATATTGTTCAAGGCACTGGGGATAACACCACCCCACCACCTCCGCCCACCAGCCGACTGATTTTCATCAAAATGGTGTCACAGGATATTTTACAATCGCCTGAGAGGGAAGACAGGGCCTCAGCTGAACATTTCATCTCCAGTACTACTCCAACAATGCAAAACTCCCTTAGTACCGCACTGGAATGTCAGCTGGAGTGGGACCTGAACCCATAATTTTTTGACTGCTAGATAATGGTGCTACTAACTGATCCACAATCTATAAATAACGCCAACATCAGAACATATTGGTTTAGAAATTTGATAGCAATGTGCTTATTTTCAGAGTGAAACAGGCACCTTAGCCTCCAATGTGGTAAATAGGAAGTAAACAGCTCACTGCACTGATGGAGGTAAAGTAATAGGTGTCCAGGCCTGTGCCTGAAACAGGCATTAAGGGCTTTGCATATACAATTAAGGCACATGGAGAGTATGAGGAGTCATGAGGGGTGGAAGGAGGGGCATAGGTTGGCATGGACGGTATGAGAGGCCATGGCGAATGTGTAGGGAGGGGTGAGGGAGTGTTAGGGGTGATGGCTAGAGGGTTTTTTTTTGTTTTATTGTTATTATTACAACTGTAACCAAGTCCAGAGCAGTGAGTCAGGCCTTTCAACCAGTCTGCCTTGGAACCCAGCAGCCCCTGTGGTTGCCTCTGAATTCTCTCCGGGTATGGTGGACCTGACTCCAGCCTGCATCCGTTTTCCCCACCGAAAGAAAATCCAACATTTGCAGGCACTTTCTCCCAAGGCAGGCAGGCCAAGCCAGGAAATTTCCTGACTCCCACTACCCGCCACCAGGATGAAAATGCGGCCCATAATCACCATACTACACATCCCCATAAAAGTCTTCCTGCTCCTGCAATGGAATGGCCTATCTTTGACTCCAGACACATCACAATGTGGTTATCACTTAACTCCCTTCTGAAATGGCCTAGCAAGCCACTCAGTCAAAGGCAATTAGGGATGGGCAATAAATACAAGTCTTGTACAATGGCCAAATCCTATGAGTGAAAGGCAGAAAATCCATCTAGAAGAAGTCTGCTGTGTGATTGGTGACCACCATCACTCAGGTAGCCTGGTCCTCACAGGGATCCTTGGATATGGTAGAGGAGATTAGAGGTGGGGGACCTTTCTCAATGTTGCAATTGTGGCCTTGAGATCCAATCTTGTTATAGCCAGCAGAAAAAATAACCTTTAGAGTTTAGACAAAGCACACATGCACAGGCAGAATTTTATGCAATCTGCATGTCAACATAGATATCAGTAGTTGACTGTACAAGGTGCAGGTGGATTGCTTCATAAGGAGTTAAGATGCTGTGGCTTGGAAGAATGTGGCAAGTTTCTCAGTTCTGTGCTGAATTTCTGAGCATTTTGAGCTATGAGATTCAAATGTGAGACGGTATGAGGCGAGTGGAACGGGAAATGCTTTGCGCCAAGCAAACTTTGAATTGTTTCCGAGGTACATGATATGGTTGGCTACTGTGTCCTTGCCTGCTCAGTGTTCACTGTCTTCTGCAGAAATTTCCCACAGCTTTGAACCTGCTATCACCTGCTCTCAGGAATGGCTCACTATTGTTCTCCATGGACAGTGTCCCTGAGTGCCAAACTGGGCAACGCCCAACTCATGCAGTTGTACGTTTCTTTAGCCATCCATTAAATAGGGGATCAGGTTTTGTATCACTCTTGCTACTTGCTCACAGATTTTGTTCTGTGCCTCCACATTTGGGTTTTTTCTTTCACTTTATTTATGGTACCCCCCATTTCCTCCAACTCAAAGACATGATGAAGGGTGGTAAATACTTGCAAATGTTTTTGAGATTTGGTAAAAGCTGCAACAACTATTTGTTCTTAAATGTCAGTATTTATCTTACCTTGGTAAGCGTGTGCAACCCCTTATTTTGGATCTGATGGCTCCATTTCTACTTCCCCATTGGGCTTGTTCCATGCACAATGGAAAAGCTGCATTGGTGCCGACGAATAATGATTCAAATGAGCTGAAGGAAAGGTCTGAGGCAGTCAATTCACTGTTTGGTTAGTTATTTTTGATCCAACTGAAGAGCATAAGAAAAGATTTGCATTTATACGCCACTCATTGTGACCTCAGGAAATCCCAAACACTTTACAGTCAATGAAATGTAGGTGGAAATTTTCTGGTCCTGCCAGTAGTAGGCATCGAAACAGGTGGGATGGGAAAATTTGGAGAGAGGCCAGAAGTCTTTTGGCCGCTCTCCAAATTTTCGCATCCCATCCGTGACAATGCTGGCAGGACTGGAAAATCTTGTCCATAGTCACAGCTGGAATGTGGGAAATGCAACATGCAATTTGTACACAGCAATCTCCCACAAGCAACCATGTAGTAATCATAGCAGCGAGATAGTAGTGTAGTGAGAATGCCAGGGACTAGTATTCTTGGAGCCTAAGCTAATGCTCTGGGGACAGAGGTTTGAATCCCACCAAGGCAGCTGGTGTAATTTAAATTCAATTAATAAATATGGAATTAAAAGCTAGCCTTTGTAATGGAAACTATGAAACCATTGTCAATTGTTGTAAAAACCCATTTGGTTCACTAATGTCCTTTAGGGAAGGAAATCTGCCATCCTTACCTGGTCTGGCCTACATATGACTCCAGATTCACAGCAATGTGATTTACTCTAAACTGCCTCTGAAATGACCTCACAAACCATTCGGTTCAAGGGCACTTAGGGATGGGCAACAAATGCTGGCCTTGCCAGCAAAACCCACATCCCATGAAAGAATAAAGAGAAAAAAAATCATAGAAGAGTTGCAGCATAGAAGGAGGCCATTCAGTCCTTCATGTCTATTCTGGCTCTCTGCAAGAGCAATTCAACTAGTGCCACTTCCCTGCCTTTTCCCAGCAGCCCCCTAAATTTTTCCCTTTCTGATAATTATCCAATTCCATTTTGAATACCATGATTGAACCTGCCTCCACCACACTGTCAGGCAGTGCATTCCAGATCCTAACCACTCGCTGCGTTAAAAAAAAAGCTTTTCCTCAAGTCATTGCTTCCTTTGCCAATTATCTTAAATCTGTGCCCCCTGGTTCTTGATTCATCCACTCATGGGACCAGTGTCATTTTATCCACTCTGTCCAGACCCCTCATGATTTTGAATACCTCTAACAATTCTTCTCTCAACCTCCTCTTCTCTAACAGTCTCAACTTCTCTGAACTAACCATGTATCTGAAGTAATGAAACAATGGCCAGATAATCTATTTTGAGATGTTGATTGAGGGATAAATTTTGGCCAAGATACTGGGGATACCTGTTCTTCTTCAGAATAGTACAATGTAATCTTTTACATTTGTCCACCCTCCAGGTAATGGCTGACACCTAGGTGAGATTTTACTGGCTTGTGGATGATTGGCTAGAAGGGAAGGGCCTTCGTTGGAAGGACTCCCTGATGCAGTGCTGCTCCTGGGCCATTTCCCCAGCAATGGAAAAGCAGCGGCTTGGCTAGCGCTGTCTGGAGGCGGGCATCCAATTTAAATGATAAGGGCCAATTGACAACCATTGGCAGGGCTGCTGACATTTTGCCAATGGTACAGAGGACCCCCCGCCACCTGAGAAGAGGAGACTGTCGTCCAGTGGCATCCCAGTGTGGTGTGGAGGGGGTGAGGTGGGTGTCGGAGGGTCATTGCTTTCCGAGGCTCAGTGGCCCATGAAGGGCACCCCTGGTGACAAAGGTTGATCCCACGGCCCCAATGCTATCTCTCTGGAGGGGTTTCCCATGTGATTGCTGAGGCCTGCCTGCCTCTCCATGGCACTGAAGCAAATTTTTTACCTCCCCTGTGAGGTCACCTCAAAATGGAGGTGCACTTTCTTTCTCCTAGCAGACTCAGCAGTGGCCACCTCTTCAGGTGGTGCTGCAGAGTTGCTGGCTCTCTGGGCTGGCAGTGCAGAGTGCCAGTCTGTAGTCCTTAATTAGACAGTGGACCTGATTCTGACCAATTGAGATGCTGCTGCTAAGGAGGTTGTGGCCATGATCCTGCTGGCTGCTTGACTGGTCTAGGATGCTTCACATAGTCATTGGGACTCACCCTTCGTAACAAAAGTCCTAGTTATCTTGATTATACTTACGGTCTCCAACTACAGCGAATATAGATAGAAATTGGTTTCAGCCTGCTTTTGGGCCTAAAATTGGTAATGCACCACAAGTGGGCAGCAGAAACCAGAGGCCTGGGTCTCATCTGAAATTGGACCTTAAAACCTAATTTAATGACATAGACAATTTGCCAGCAGCTATCAGTCACCAGAGGCAATGAGCCTGGTGCCTAGCTGCTAGTGGTGCTCAGCTAAGTCCTGTTGAGGGGAGTAGGGTGATCATGAACCCACAGTACCCTGCTGTGGAGCATGGAGGAGCACTGCTGAATCAGTAAAAAAAATGCTTACTTTGTGTTGTTGGTTGCTCCTTAGGCCTTAGCTATTCCTCCAAATCTGAGCTCTTTGCAGACTGATGTTCCTGAGGGGTCCTGAAACATGCTTTAGGCCTCTCATTAGCATCTAGAAGTCCCGATGTCTGTAGAAGATGGCCACCTGGGAGGCCTGAACATTATCTGAGGCCATCATATGTAATCCCAGCATCCTTGGGGAATTGGGCATGACCTGTGAAATAAGTCCCTTTTGCCCCTGTTTTCTGCCTGGATTCTCAGTTCCTAATGATGCTGGGGAAACCCCTCCACATGTTCAAAGGGAATGGGAGAATGTTGCTCAAGCACATTGAAAAGTTGTTTGGGTCAGACAGGGGTATTAGTATCAAATGAATTCCAGATAATCATAGTAATATTGCTCATATCATTGTTTCTATTGGTAAGGACTCTAAGCATTGGTCCAAGAATGATATAGAATTTATAGCTCAGAAATTGGCCATTCAACCTAACTGGTCTATGCTGGTATTTACATATGAGGCATCTCCCAACCTACTTTATCTAACCCTATCATGATATCCTTTCTTCCCTCTCCCTCCTGTACTTAATTAGCTTTCCCTCAATGCATTTATCTTATAAGTCTCAACTACTCCATGTGGTAACAAATTCCACATTCTGACCACTTTCTGGCCAACAAAATTTCTTCTGAATTCCTTCCTAGATTTATTAGTGATTATCTTATATTTATTATTCCTAGTTTTGGAGTCCCTCACAAGTCAAAACATCTTGTCTACATCTACCTTATCATACCCTTCATAATTTCAAAGACATCTATTAGGTCACGCTTATCCTTCTCTTTCCTGGAGAAAAGCATCCAACCGGGTTCATTCTTTCCAGTTAATTATAACTTGTTGTATTGTCCTTGTAAATTTTTTTGTACCTTCGCCAACGAACTGTATCATTTGGAAAAACAAAATGGGTAAAGGGCAAGTGAGTGGAAAGCTGGTACACTCCTGGCAGGTGCTTGTTGAATCAATGAACAGACGAAATGAAAATTGGCGGCTTGCTTAGCCAATTACTGACATCTCAAAACTAGTGACATATTCAATTGTGAAGATCTCATTAGGAATCACAAACACTTCTACACTTATGACGAGAAAAGATGATGAGAAGTGTTGACTCTTACTTTTTATTTTTCCTGATTGGTCAGTTTATATTACTCACCTTGACATAACTAAGATTCTTTTATGAGATCCCGTAATTAATCTTGTTTTTAATATTGTTAATTGTTGCTTTAGTAATGAAATGTCTATACTCATTCCTATCTTTGTATTTTGTAAAGCTGAAGATTAATGATGTCAGAAGATTGGATTCAGACCAGCTGTACAATGAAATCCTAAACACCATATTTGTTTTAAAATTTGAACAGCAAGGGAATGGCAAAAGTAGAAATAATAGAATCTTGTTGAAATGTTCCCTTGACATTGACTCAGCTGACTTGAATGAACTGTTCTGTTTCTGTACAATCATAGTTTAAGACATTATGAAAAGATTGTGAGCCATTAATCTTGAGCAAGCTTTAATACTAATGGTTAAAAGGAATTTTATAAAAGTTTTTCCATGAACATTCTGTCATTTATGATGTAAACATCACAGCTTTGTGTCAGATGAAACAGTTTTGAAATGACTTCATTTTCAAGTGCTGATTGACATAGAATATAAAATGTAATTCAGATTATTAGATAAATCTTAACAGATTATGCATTTCAAATTTTTTTGTCAAAACTTTAAACATGCAAAGTACGAGCAGTGTTTGTAGTTGTTTAATGTATCTGTGCGTGCCAAAGCTCGTTCTTTATGATTAACTACTGGATTACTATTCAGTCAAATATTATCTTGGCTTCTATTTTAGCTGTATAAATTAATTGTAGTAAAAATAATTTAATATTAATTTTGACCTACAGCACAGGAGGAAGCAATTCAGCCCATGGTGTCTTTATTGGCTCTTTGAAACAGTTCTCCAATTTGTTTCACTCCCCTGCTCAGAAAATTGAAAAAAAACAAAGGATACCAAAAAATTTGAGTCATTGGAAGCCTATGGGAATGAACATTAAGAAAAAAATGGGTATTCAATCTTTCCATTGTACAATGACTTCTGTCTGAAAGAAATTACTGTCTGCATGACCAGGTAAGTGTAACTTTTTAAACACTTGTCTTTCAACCTGGAGATTATTCATTTGACTTCAGGAACATCTTGTCATTTAGAGGCATTTGCCTTTGCTGAGTTACTTTTTGCCAGTTCTCAGACAGACTATTTGATTGTTCTCTCTTGGGATGGGTGATGGGGAGTGGAGGCAGTGGTGACAGCTTGGGAAAACTGATTACAGAAAGAAATTGAACCTTCTGCTGACTGAAACTAACATGGACCTTGGATGAAGGTCACAGAGCAATCTCTTCCAGCTAGGGTTGGAAGCAGGCTGGTGGCCATTGTGCCAGTGGAGAAAAATGCAATTTGGGAACAAAATTCTATTTACAGCAAGTCATTGAGATGAAATAATGCAATGACAAAATTCTTGCATTATTATGATATCTTTTTAGATATCTCACACACTTTTGAATTCTGGCTTTGATTTTCAGTTTCCAGAATTGTTTAATTCAAAAAACACCTTAATTCTTCAGTCTGTAATGAAAATGCATTTTTTTCTCAAATGTTGTTGCAGATTTCTCAATTCCTAAGAGTATTGCATATGATAAACATGACGAGGTTAGTGTTCCAGATGCTCCAAGTTTAACTTTCTCAAGTTAGTGTCTTTGAGGTTAATATTTGATATACAGTTGATTAAATAGTTGACAAAATGCTGAGCAGATGGGGAATGTTAACAAACTTTTCTCATAGTACCATTTCACCAGAAGTAATGTGAAGAGATAACAGAATTAGGAAGTATAGTGTACATGACAGCTTTTATTAAAAGTGAAATTTATGGTCCCTGCAGCTATGATGTGTGTTCGACCATTAGTCAGGTGTATGGTTTCCCAAAGGGATAGGCACAGTGAGGCCTTTGTCAGAGCCTGATTTAAGCAGAACAATCCAGCTACTGTGCACTGATCAGCACTCATCTCAGAATTATAGAGCATTTCCATCTCCAGGGACCAATACGCTTGTGACTGCTTGTAAGACTGTTGAAAATACTAATGAGATCTGTAACGACAGTAGGTCCATTTTAAATCGTGTCACTAAATCCTACGGATGCTTCTTGCTGTTAGTAAGAGACATCCATGCTTGTGGAAAAAGCACACGGTAATCTTGTGTTCTACAGTTAACAGTTACCTTTACCTGAGATCTGAACTTTTCAAAGTTTTTGGATGGCTTCTTTGAAATGTAGTTTACTCTGGATCAAAATCACCTTCTCAGGGGCAATTAGGGATGGGCGATAAATGCTGGCTAAGCTAGTGATGCCCACATCGTGTGAAAGAATTAAAAAAAACTTGATGTTTTGGACATATAAAGCAATGAATTATTGTAGCTATATATTTTTACCTTTGCCATTAAACAACCTCTTTTTTTTTGCTGGCAGGATTTATGTTTTCCATGTCATCATTTTATATTCATTATTTTATGCCAGTGAAATATGTGTTAAAAGTCCACGTCAGGAGGAAGCCTTGGTTCCTTTTGATTATCTCTCCCTGGTGCTTAAAGCTTCAACTCGCAGAATTCACAGACAAAGCAAATCACTGAAAGTAAATCAAATAAATACCTTTGCTAAGAACAGCTGGTGATCCACTTACTGTTCTGTATCATTTAAATATCTTTCAATTTACATGTTATGTTCTAGAGCATAGGCTTCTAAAATGAGATTGCTTTGCCTTGGCTCCAATTATTGTACTCAGTGATTTAACCATTCCCTGAAATTCTGCAACATCATCAAATGCTGCCTTGTGTTTTTTTTTTACACTTAGTTATCTCTTGCCTCCTTTATTAGAGTACAGTATGTGTGCTCTGCCCAAAAGCAGATCCTGGCTTATTTGCCTGCTGATGCTATGCCTTGAACTGTTCTTGTCAGTGCTGATTTCCCATTGCCTTCCATTCTTAGGGGCAGTCAGGTCACTAGCTTACCTCAGCCAGAGCAGTAATTGAACTCACCCTGCTGGTGTTATTCCAAACTACATCTTAGCCAACTAGCCAACTGAGATGACTGCTGACTACTCACTCCCCCCCACCCCCACCCCCACACCCAACCCTTTGTTAGGGATGAATGTGCAATTCAACATTTCTGAATAAAAGAGTATGGATGAGAAACTGGCTTGTTCTTGCTCACTACCAATTCCATTTGAAGCAATTGGAAGGCAAAAAAATGATCTTAGTCACTTGATTTCCCACTTTCTCTTTCATTTAGAAACCATCTCATTCTCTCTATTCTTTAGCACGTATCAACAGTTCACCTCAGATAGAGAGTGCAATTGGGGTAATTGGACATGTGACCTCCCACCACCCACACTCCCCCACTACCCCACTTCCCCCCCCCACCCCCCGCATGTCCTATTGCACTCATAGCAAAATATATTAGTGCTGTTACCATGGAGGCACTGTCCGTTTCTCCTTTAAATGTGTCGACATCACCCCATTCCTCAAAAAGCCAATACTTGACCCCATCATTCTTATGAATTACTACTTCATCTCCAACTTCCCTTTCCCCTTCAATGTCTCAAATCCATTCCCATTTTTCCCTGAACTCCATGTTTGAATCCCTTCAAACAGGTTTCCACCCCCCTGCCACAGTACTGAAATTATTCTTGTCAAAGTCACAAATGACATCCTATGTGACTGTGACAAAGATAAACTGTCCCTCCTTGTCCTTCTTGACCTGCCTGCATTCTTGACATGGTTGAGCATACTATCCTCTAATGTCTCTCCACTGGCATCCAGCTGGATGGGACTGATTCTTATTTTTCTAATCAAAGCCAGAGAATCACTTGTGATGACTTCTCTTCTTGCTCCTGTACCATTACCTCTGGGGTTCCTCAAGGACCCCCTTGGTTCACCCCTTTCTGTTGCCCCAGCATCATCATCTGAAGGCAGAATGTTAGTTTTCATGTACACACCTCTAATGCTCCCTAAATTGTTTTTTTCAGACAATAAACATTAGCAACAATAACCTTTAATCAAAGTTCATCCAAACTTTAAACCAGGGATCATTCTTGAACCTCCTCTCTACAGCTACACATGAAATATCCCTTTAAAGTTGTGGTGACCAAAACTGCACAAAGTGTTTTATGTCTGGCCTGACAAGCACATTGTAAAATCTCTGTAGACTAATACTCCACTGCACTGGCTGTGTATTCAAAAATTCTATTTCCCTTTTTAAATTACTTCTCCATATTATCTTGACACTGTACTGAAACTACTGAATTTCTATGTGCTAATTATATTCCCTTTATTGTATCCCTACACTATGTAATCATTTGTATCTTCCAATATTAGATTTAATTTTCCATATGTGTCTATCTACATAATAGGTTTAAAACCATTTATAAAACATTAGAAGGCAGCTCCTCCACTCCCTATTTTAGGATCAGATACTAAACAAATAATTGTGCTGCCTAACATATCTTAATCACTCATCTCACTAATGCACCAAGTTTTTCCTACTGTGCCCCTCATACCTCCCTTGTCTGAACCCTGCTATTGGTAAGCAGAATTGTGATCCACGTGCCTGGGAAATTATCTATGGCAATAGCCCTATAACGTAACCCTGATATCCCAGCTGCAGCCCTGGGAAGCGGCTTCAAGTCCTGGCCTGAAAAAGTCATTACCAGGAGCTTCCAGCTCTTTGATTACAGAGGCGTCATTCCTCTCTAGTCCTTTGATCTGAATTGCAGCTTATCAAAACAAATACATCCCACTTGACCAGACCAGTTGAGCCATCGTAATGTGACATCCTGCAGCTTTAGAAACCTTCTTCCTTTCCAACAAGGACATGGATAAATTAATTTTGAGGGTACCTGTGCTCAGAAAATATAAATGTGTCAAAAATAGCATGGCAGAAAGACTTGGAGATAATTCAATTCAATGACGTAGGGATTCCAGTTGCAAAACAACACATACATGGAGTGATTCCATGACCCCATGTCCCAGTTCTGATTAAAGGTTATCAGTCTGAAACCTGTCTCCCTCTCTAGAGATGCCATCAGATCTGCTGAGCATTTCCAGCATTTTCTGTTTTTATTTCGGATTTCCAGCATCTGCAATATTTTGCTTTTGTTGCAGAAATATGTGTCATTGATAGGCAACAGCATTATAGCTTTAATTCTCTGACCCCTGCTAGAATCATGAAATCACTCCCAAAGTCTCCACCTATAATGAGGAAGAATATAAGAACATAAGATTTAGGAACAGGGGAAGACCTTAACAGCCCATCAAATGTCAAATCTGCTCCACCATGCAATATGATCGTGGCTAATCTTGGGCTTCAGCTCCACTTTCTCGTCCACTTGACCCCCTGGGAGACCAAAAATCTTTCTATCTCAGCCTTAAATATATTCAATGATGGTGCATTCACAACTCTCTAGGGTAGAGAATTCCAATGACTCACAACCCTTTGAGTGAAGAAATTTCTCCTCATTTCAGCCCTAAGTGATCGTCCCCTTATCCTGAAACTGTGTCCCCTTGTTCTAGATTCCTCAGCCAGCAAAAACAATGGGGGCTTTTTATGGAGAGTGCAAAATATGGTATGTGGGTGACTGAATTAGGCAGGAGGGAAATTTTGATTTCCTGGCCACAGGTTGAGATGCAGCGATTAAGTCAGTGGCGTGTTTGTGGTGGGCCCCATGCCATCTTGTGGTGGCTCCCACTTGTAGCACTTGAATACTCATTATAGGATGGGGCACGGGAACAGACAGAAACAGTAAGGCACAGGAGGGTTTCGGGTTAGAGTGGGCATCTTGATAGGGACGGGTGTAGAGACAGTGGGTAGATGTGGCATGTCCACGTCAATAGTGATAGGGACCAGGGTAATGGAATAGATGCAAGGGTTACAGAGGGAAGGTGCAAGATTATGTTGGATGGGTCAAAGGTAATGGGGGCAATAATGAAGTTGGAGGGTAGAAGGTACAGGATTGGGTTTCGAAGGCAACATGCACCATTTTCTGTGGCTCACTGCAAATACTTGTTGCAATTCAAGGATTTCAGATTGAAATGAGAGGAGGCCAGTGTTGGGTGAGTGTGGAGTTTTGTGTGTGGGCAATGTGAGGATTTAAGGTGCTCACTGCTCATTAATTCTATGGGTGAGAACCATAGACAAACATGTTCTTATCTCAATGTCTGCCCTCTTAACACAGTTCAATTAATGGAATGCCCATGGATCTCATTCACATGATATTCCTGCAATCTTGGGAGCAGAAGGAGAGGATGCGACAAAGGAGAGCTCAACACCAACAGCACTAGAAGGGGAGGCTGGTCAGGAAGCTGGCATCCAGGGAAGGCATCGTCGAAGGAAGGAACTGATGTGTCAACATGTTCTCAGGACAAGAATTAACTACCTTCAGATATTGGAAAGACAATGCCTGAGATGACTGAGGATGTCCCGGGAAATGGTCATCGGGATATATGGGATGGTTCAGCAGGACCTGCAGCCATGTGGATTTGTTAGGAACCCCATGCCAGTGACCTCAGGGTCACTGTGGTGCTCAACTTCTTCACCAGCAATGGATTCCACGGCACAATGGGCACCATATGTGGCATATCACAGGCTGCCAAACACAGGTACATAATGGAGGTGACCAATGCCCTCTTCCATTGTGCCAATGACTTTATCCACTTCTCTAAGATGATGACAGCCAGGCAGTAAGGTCAGCAGCCTTTGGGACCATTACTCGTTTCATTAGAGCATAAGGGATCATCAGTTGCACTCATATGGCCATCAGAGCTCCCTGTGATCAGCCAGCTGCATCAATGAATCGGAAAGGCTTTCACTCCTTGAATGTGCAACTGTGACCACAGGTGAAGGATCATGCAGATCTGTGCTTGTTTCCCAGGGATCTGCCATGATGCATACATCTTGCGCCGCTTATAGCTCCCAGAGATTTTTAAGGCCCCAACCTGTCATGTTATTATCATGGTATAATATCTTGGGCTTATTTACTTTGCAAGACACAATGCACCAATCGTTCATAAGGGATTGCCCAAACACATTATGGGTTCATTTATTAAGACAAAGCATGTGAGAATAGTTATACGTCAGCATAAAGCTTGAAGACATCAGAGCTGTGTGTGTGTGCTCTGCTCCATGCAAAAGTGAAACTAAGACTGGATCACATGACACATTTCCCTTCTATTGATGTCATGCTGATATCCCTCAAAGGCATATTACAACATAGCCCAGGTTGACTGGACCCTGGTGATGAGGACTATCCACTGTGGATATAGTTGATGACATTAGTAAGTCATCCCTACAGTACAGCAGAAGAGAGGAACAATCAAGCTCATGTCTCCACCGGAGCCATCATCGAACAAACAATTGGCTTGCTTAAGAAGTGCTTCTGCTGTTCTGGAGAAGCGCTGCAGAATGCACCACAGAGGCTGCCACAAGTAGTTGTGGTCTGCTGTGCATTGCACAACTTGGCTATGTAAAGTGGACATGTGTTGTAACAGGACCAGCATGAGGACCATCATCCTCCTCAGATGAGGATGAATTGTAAGAGCCTGAGGAGGAGGCCATGAATGTGAACGACCCTTTAATTGATGCCAGAACCATGGAGAGACCTGTATGAGATACCAGGGATAACCTGATCTACACATGGAAATCTGATTACAACAGATGATTTCCATGCAAATCATCCCATTGCCAGAACTCCATCACTTTCCTAGGATATAGATCTACCTCTCTCATCCTCCCTTGTGGAGTAACCTGTAAGCTTGCATCCTCTGCCATCTAGAATAGAAAGGGAGGTGGAGTTTGTCTCACAACTGCTAGTGCATACTGGTACTAAGGACATTTTTGCCATCCTTGGACATGCATGTATCAGTCTACCATGACCAATTAATCTAATCCAGCTCCATCTGTAAAGTGCTTTGAGTTACCTACACCTATCGCAGTTATACCAGTTGAGAATAATCTGGGCCAATCTCATTTAGACTGCAAAGAAGAGGGGCTGGGGGGCAACTGAACCAGCATCTTAAGCCATGTCCCACAGACTGATAAGTACAAAACTGGAAACTCACACACACTTAAATAAAAACTTCACGGAAATACAAAACATATTCATCAACAAGAAAGGCAATGTCCCTATTTGCTCTGGGGGCAGCAGAGTGTGCCAACCATGAGGCGTGCCATTAAATTTAGCTCTCATACTACGGAAGACCCTCAAAAATTATAATTATGTCCCCATGAAAATAGCAAAACCAATATATTGTGAATGTATTTACAAGTGAAATATATTTGTAAAATTCATCCATGTCACTCTTGCGCTCATAATGTTTTAAGCTTATGTTTTCTGGAACCATGTCTTTGCGTGAACCCAAGATCAGGAGCTGAGGCAGAGACAGCCTGCTCACTGTGCTGCCCTGTTGCCTCGGATGACCGTGGTGGGCATCCTCTGAAGGTCTGAGGCCTTGACGGCTCCTGCCTACTGGGGGTCTCCTGCACTGGTGCAGGGGCATTCCCCTCAGCTTTGCCTGCTGGAGCTATTTGGATGAATGGTTGTGGGGGGCGGGGGGGGGGAATGAAAAGACGGCACTAACCCTGGGGCTGTCCTGAGATGAAGGCCAAGGGCAGTTGGCATGAGCTCCTCCTTCATCTTGGTGCATAATGGCACCTCCCTGTCTCCCTAAGAGGAAGGTACTCCTTGAAGGAGGTCCAGGTGCTTCACCCACCTCTTGCCCACCGTTGCTGCATGGAGCCCATGGCTGGAGTGACTGAATGCAGGTCCGAGCGCACATGGGAGCGGATGCCCAACCTGGTTCTCCATGGTGGTCGCCATCCTCTCCATGGAGGAAGCGATGTACTCTGGACTTGGCAGAACTCATGGCTAGCATGGACTCCTCCATCCTCAGCACAAAGCTGTACATCATTCCTGGCATCTCCATCATATTTTCCCCTAACTCCTGCTGCACGTCCAGCAGGCTTTCTTTGGCTGCATCTACAAGCCTGTCAGCAGTGTGGGGCTCAGTATGGGCCTGGTCCCCAGCAATGCTCTGATCATCTGGGGACCTGGCTCACATCCTCCCTAAGCTGCTGGGATGTGTCTGTGCTGTGATCACCAGATTGTGTTCCCGAATCTACATGACCTGTAATGGAGAACAAACGGAACCACATTAAGAATTATACAGTATAAGTGCATCACATTTTACCCTGTGTGTCCATTTTCCACCACCAAGCTAGTTGCCTCTTCCTCCTTATGCCTGGCTGGCCCACCTCAACATCTGCAACAGATCTCCCTCCTCATTCTCCAGCGATCTCAGTCGCCTCCTCCTAGGCAATGGTGAGGAGCCTTAGGTTAACCACTCTGCCTCCTGTGCATCTCCTTTCCCTCACATTATGGGTCTCCTTGTTCTATATGACAAAGTGCAGAGTTAGCGACATGTCAAGCGACAACCTAATGCCCTGGTCTGCATGCATCCTCATCACACACACTGGCCTGTAGGTTGCACATTGTGTCCAAGCATATATAAAAACCAAACTTCCATAAGCTTTGTTTTCAATTGTCATGTGGCACTAAGTCTGATCATTCATTCACTCTTCTGGCATAGTTGCCCACTCGCACATAGACATTATTGATCACCAGATTGGAGGCTCCTTGCAAAGATGTGGCACTGGCACTCCCCCTGGTGGATTGGAGTAGGTTGTTGGCCCATTTCCTGCATTACTCCTGGGTTTGGTTCATTACCCCGTGGTTGGTCACCTCTTCTACAACTTCCATCCAGGCCATGTTGGTCAGACGAGAGGGCCTTCTAATGCCATCTATGGGAGAGGGTACCTCCTGCTTTTCCTTGATGGCCTAGAGGAAGACCCACAGGGAGGCATTGCTGAAGCGTGGGGCTGCTCTGAGGCGAGGCTCAGACATCAGAGCAGTAGATGTTTTGGAGGGGATTGACAGTGAGGTAGGGGTTTAGGTTGAGGAAACAGTAGGAAGGGGGGAATAATGGGGATGGGGGGAGAACTTTGAGGGGAGGCTGAGGGTTCTGAGAGAGTGTTCAAATGAAGTTGACAGGATTCTCAGATGCTGCACTGCCACTGGAACCTTTAGGCCCCAATGCAGAGCCTCCCTATTTGACCAGAAGGCTCTTCTATAGCCTGCCCATAGCTGCGGCATCGCTAACTGATGGTGGGTTTTACCAATGAAAAGCTTCCCCCACTGCAAAATCACATCTGTCTCCCATACATGCAGCCAGCACTTTAAATTTTAATGATAATTGTGTGGGAAACAGGAAAGAGCAAGAGAGTGGGAGTGACACTCACTTCCAGTTCCGTTGTCAACAATGGCATGCTACAATTAAAATTCCACTCAGTGTCTCAGTGTATACCCCAAGGCCCTTCATAATCCTGAATGTTTCAATAAGATCATCTCTCATTCCTCTAAATACCAGAGAATATAGACCCCATTTACTCAGCCTCTCATCATAGGGCAACCCTCTCATTCCAGGGACCAGCTCGGTGAACCTTCGCTGTACTGTCTCCAATGCAAGTATATCCTTCCTTAAATATGGAGACCAAAATAGCACAGAGTATTTCAGGTGTGGTCTCAGCAAAGCTCTGTACGATTGTAGCAATTCAATTTTCATTTTATTGTTCATATGGAAATTCACTTTGGGTACATCGTTCATTAAAAAGTTGCATATAAATGAATAATAGGATTAAAGGAACTGTTTTGTGTAACTGCAGTTTAGCCCCTGGAATAAATGCTTTCAAATCCTAAAAATTAAAAAAAGGGATCAGTGCTGGGACCTTTGCTGTTTGTAGTATACATAAATAATTTGGAGGAAAATGTAACTGGGCTAATTAGTAAGTTTGCAGACAACACTAAGGTTGGAGGAGTTGCAGATAGTGAAGAGGATTGTCAAAGGATACAACAGGATATAGATCGGTTGGAGACTTGGGCGGAGAAATGGCAGATGGAGTTTAATCCGGACAAATGTGAGGTAATGCATTTTGGAAGGTCTAATACAGGCAGGAATTATACAGTAAATGGCAGAACCCTTAAGTGCATTGATGGGCAGAGGGATCTGGGTGTACAGGTCCACAGGTCACTAAAAGTAGCAACGCAGGTGGATAAGGTAGTCAGGAAGGCATATGGCATGCTTGCCTTCATCGGCAGGGGTATTGAGTATAAAAGCTGGGAAGTCATGCTGCAGCTGTATAGAACATTGGTTAGGCTACACTTGGAATATTGTGTGCAATTCTGGTCGCCACATTACCAGAAAGATATAGTGGCATTGGAGAGGGTGCAGAGGAGGTTTACCAGGATGCTGTCTGGTCTGGAGGTTAATAGCTATGAGGAGAGGTTGGAGAAACTTGGATTGTTCTCACTAGAGCAACGGAGATTGAGGGGCGACTTGATAGAAGTTTACAAAATTATGAGTGGCATGGACAGAGCAGATAGTCAGAAGCTTTTTCCCAGGGTGAAAGAGTCAATTACTAGGGTACGTAGATTTAAGGTGAGAGGAGAAAACTATAGAGGAGATGTGCAGGGCAAGTTTTTTATGCAGAAGGTAGTGAGTGTCTGGAATTCGCTGCCAGAGGAGGTGGTGGAAGCAGGTACGATAGTGGTGTTTAAGAGGCAGCTTGACAAATACATGAATAGGATGGGAATAGAGGGATATGGACCCTGGAAGTGCAAAATGTTTTAGTTGACGGGCGATATGATCGGTGCAGGCTTGGAGGGCCGAAGGGCCTGTTCCTGTGCTGTACTGTTCTTTGTTCTTTGTTCTTTAATAACAGTAAAAAGAAGAAAAAAGAAAATTAACCTATCACAGAGGTCTATCTTTAATTAAAATATGTATTAAAAGCTATTCCAATGCAATAAAATAAGCAAGACTTCTTTATTCTTGTACTCCAATCCCCTTGCAATAAAGGCCAACATTCCATTTGCTTTCCTAATTGCTTGCTGCACCTGCATGCTAACTTTTTGTTTCTCTTCCACAAGGGCATCTAAGTCTCTCTAAACATCAACACTTACAAGTTTCATACTTTTAAAAGTTATTCTGCTTTTCTATTCTAATGACAAATGTGAATAACCTCACACTTCGCCACTTCCCCTGAAAGAGGAGAAAATTAAAATTACCTTTTGAGCATAACAAATCCCTGCTCGCTTGTACAGATGAAATCTCTGAGTTGCACAGGCAGGCTGGAAGGGCAGTGATGGGGAGGGTATATTTCTCATATTTTCCATTCACCAACAAAGGACCTGCTCTGCTGATAAATGCTGCTGCAAGTCATCCAAAAAAACAACTTCTTTGAAATCTGGTCCATGTTCTTAGCCAGTGCCCGGTTGGCACATCAATAATGTTCCCTCTTCAAGTTTATATGCCAAGCATCTGTAGAGTTTGTTTTAATAAGGTTCATGCCATGGCACCACCATGACTGAAACTGGCAGCTTGTTTTGATGCATCAAGGGAAGTCAGTCTTGCTCCTTCACCGCATTTACATGTACTAACTATGGCTATGTAATCAGCAAAGTAGCCTCAGATAATGAACTGGACCATATCCGCATGCAGCAAGACTTGGACAGCATTCAGGCTTGGGATGATAAGTGGCAAGTAACATTCACGTCACACAAGTCCAGGCAATGGCCGTCTCTAACAATGGAGAATCTAACCATCTCCCCTCAATGTTCAACAGCATTACATTCGCTGATTCCCCCATCATCTACATGCTGGTGTTACTATTGACCAGAAACTGAACCGGACCAGTCATATAAATACTGTGGCTACATGAGCAGGTCAGAGGCTGGGAATTCTGCAATAAGTAACTCACCTCCTGACTCCTCAAAGCATCTACAAGGCACGTGTCAAGAGTGTTATGAAAAACTCCCTGGTCGCCTGGATGAGTGCAGCTCCAATAACACTCGAAGCTTGACACCATCATCTGCTGGAAAATGCATGTGACTGAGAGTGTATTGTGAGTGTCAACAGATTTGAAGTCCTATATGCTTGGATATCCTGCCGATGCTCAATGTCTAGGTCCACACTGGAACAATTCACGTGGTCAAATTACCAGAAAGTGCATTATGCACGCGTAAAACTACACCTCAGCAGGAGTCCATATCCTCGAGAGAGGAAACAGCAGGCTGGACTTCTGGGAACAAGATGCCTGAAAATATCCACCATCACATCATTAGTAAAAGTTACTGTCCCTATTGAGGTGACAAGTCTCCTTCAATTTAAATCACGAATGACAGATACTTCCTGAAGTAGTTATGTAACTTCAACATTCAACTGAGATTATAGATGCCTGGATACACAGAGCCCAGCAGTAAAACAGGATATATGGCGTTTCTCATTCTGTAATGAATTGCTGAAAAATGAAAAGCACAGACAGACCAAACACATCCTCTGTGTTATTGTTTTTTGCATAGAGGAAAAGCTCATGTTTGTAATCGATAGACTGACCTTGTTGACATTAATTTTGATTTTTCAGTGGCTATTTATTTGAAGTTTTAAATTGTTTGCTTAACAATAACAATGGCTACAAGAGTGTGGTTAAATTAAAATCCAAATAGCGTCTTTGCCGTCATTTGTTAGGCCTTGTAGTATTCTATCATCCTAAATAGAATAAATGAAGTTCATTAGGATTTAGTTATATGCCTCCTTTTATACCTTCGTTAGACTGAGCAGAGATTGCTTACAGATTGACTTGAAGTGCATAGTAGGAACATTACTGGAAGTCAACTTAATAACTCAAAACAGCAAGCAGAATTTCACAGCATTTACCAATCATTGTTTGGGTGAAGCTGTAACCTTTCTGTCATTCGTGATAAATCAGACTGGTGCAGTTTCTGATGAAATAATTAGCAGTTGAACTTCAAAATAAACTTGTTCCAGATCAATTCCTTTTGAATGAGAGGCACCATCAAATGGATTATGCCTTGAGGGTAGCACTGAAATAAATTTTCTGTCTGTTGATTTTAATACAACTTCACAGAGGATGTAATCATTTCTACTTGGGACATTTCAGGGCCTTGTTAATGTCTTTATGTGTCCATTCCAGAGAAATATATAAACCAGAAGAACCTCAATTTCTAGTTGCATTTATGATCATTTTTGATTTATCAGAAGAAATATTCATACCTTCCGCTACCATTGCTAAATTATGCTATTTGCGCCCGCCGCTCATGACATGGCTGCTGCATTTTCCATTTTATGTTTGATCTCTCACTATCTCTATTCTTTGGTAATGATGCAAGTTAAAAGCCTGTGAGCTTATCTATTACAACTTCTGTTTTCTGTCAGTTTGGCTTAGTGGCAGGAATCTTGCCTTTGAGTAAGAGGGTTGTGGATTTAAACCCCACCAGAGGACTTGGGCCATATAATGTTGGTTGTCACTTGGTTGCAGTACTATATTGTCAGAGATAGCATGTTCCGCCTGACCATGGTCCCATTTACCTGTTCAGATGAATGTTATTGATAAAACTGTTGTATTTTAACAAGAGTTGAGATCTCTCCTGGCATGCCCAACTATTTATCCATCCACAACACAATTAAAAACAAATTAACCAGGCAATCATCTCTTTTGCTGTTTGTAGGATCCTGCTGTGCACAAAATTGATTTCTGCCTTTACCTCCATATGAAGAGGTTTATGATGTTCTGAGAATTTATAAGACTATACAACAGCAAATTTGTCTGGCTAGATATTGGTATAAAGCTGGAATTGGCGGAGGACGATATTAATTGTCCCTTTATGTTACGCATCGATGTTGCACTATATTTACAATGCAATTTTATAACAGTGAAGGGATGTCAATGTTGCTTCCAGGACCTCATGGAAGTCATGCCCAATAGCTTATCTTCCAGGCCTATCACATATTGTTGAAAAAGCTGAAAATAAACACCAGAACTCAGTTAAGGGAGAGGTGAATGATCTCCAACTTCTGAAAAGACATTAAAGCAACCTGGAAAAATTACTAACATGAAAAAAAAATTTAACGGCATTTATACAAAGCAATAAAAAGTTATTAGTATTTTCCACAGAAAAAAATTCCAAGATGACTTTGCGGAAAGACTCCAAAACTTTGAAGAGAAGGACCTCTGTGCTCTCCGAGATGAAGTAGAATGGAGCTGTAAGCAGCCAGGTGGCATGGATAGAGAAAGCAGAGACTCTCACCATAACATCAACAGTCAGAAGGCCAATGCCACAACAAATAGGATGACTAACTAGGGCAGACAAGGTAAGCAATACTCAGTCCCTCAATTCAGAACTCTCTACTAAAAATAAAAAAGATTCACTACTTTTTAGAAAGGGAGAAAGTTTGCCATCTTACTGCCTGTTTGATCAAGGCAGAAGCAAGTGAGTTGAGAAATTAGAGTGGCCTTTGCTGAAGATAAGTCCAATGTATGAAAAGGAGCTCCCAAACTAAGGAACACTAACTTTCTTTCTGTTGTCTCCCACAGGGAATGCGGCTGGCCATGGATAGAAAGACTGCATGAAAAAGCTGTCAAGATGTAAAGTATTAATAAACCTACAGGAGCAATTCACTAACTGCTGGAGTGAGACTCCACAGATGCATTGGGCCTTTTATGAGCGTTCCTGGTTGATTGCTGTGTCAGGACCATAAATCACACCATTATTGGAGTCCTTTACAACTTTGATTTTCAGCCCTAAGTAGCTATGGTGCGCTTGGTTCATAATAATGTTATAAATCCAGCAATTTCATGATTGGTATTAACTACAATAGAGAATATCTCGGTGAGAATGGACTTCCATCAGCTTTGGCGAGGTTACTAGTGGAGCAGCACAAATTGCCCAACAATTTATGGTGGATTGCAACTTAATGCATATTTCTTTTACTCTGCAAATTCCTATATTTTTTTTATGTGTTGCTAATGCATGACGTAATATGTCAATCTAATGACAGGACTTCTCAGCAAATTCTGGCTTGTTTACTTTTTCTTCCATTTTCACTGTAATTTTTTTGGTTTTGAAAACCTATCTTCTCAAAACAGTTTTATTGTTGGTGCTATTAAGGCAGAACTTTTGTGTTTTGGGGGAGTATGGTGTGTGGTGAGGGGATGATATATATAAGACAAAGCGGCCAGGATTGAGAGGTATTATCTGTACCATGCCAGCAGGACGTTCTGTACTCTTATATAATAGATTTTATATCACTCTCTGGGCTGGTGTTGTAGTGGAGATGTGCAACGATAAAATAATAATGGCACACTTTCAATTTATCTGTAGGAAAATATTTTAGATTTTCTTAATATAAAACTTAAAGTAAAAAAGTTGCCTGTCGGTATTTGTATGGTACAAAGACCTTAAAAGCTCGCACGTGTTCTCAATGTCACCTGAGGAATGATATTTTTGCAGCCTAAATTTGGTAATGGAGATGAACTTAGGAGAGTTTGACTGGTGAGCACAGGCACATTTCCAGCAATAAATGCTTCCAAGTATGATACAATGATGATAAAAGTCAGTGATGGCTCCAAAATGCACTAGCTTGTCTTATCAGTATTTTCACAGTATATTTTTCAAATATTTGTATTCCGGTTTCTCATACACACTTCCAGTGTACTTTTATTCTTACACTTATTTACTTCTTGTGGTGATGTAGGTTTATAAAATAGTTTGCTGCACTTAAAGCATGTCTATGTAGTGCGGTTGTAGCACAATCTTCCTACCCACATCTTCATCATTATGCTTGAAGAAGGTACTAACTACACAGATGCAAACAGAAACTACCTGTAATGTTAACTGGTCAGGAATGGTTTCCCCAGCACCAAGACATATAAATTCAAATGAACAAAGCATGTTTCATTATAAAGTTAATGAAAGGTAAGCCAGGTAAGAGGCAGTTTTACTTAAGTACAAACAGAAAATGCTGAAAATATTCAGCAAGTCAGGCAGCATCTATGTGGAGAGAAACTGTGTTAATAGGCAGAATTTAACGGTGGAGGAGGGGCACATCCACTGACTGGAAGACAGATGACAACGCAAACAAGGCCATTTTCAGGATTAAGTTCCAATCAGACACTTACCTTTCCACTGTCAGGCTCATGTGAGAGGAATCTACCCCCACTAGAAATTCAAGTGCAGGTTGGGGGACATCCTGCCCTCAGGAGGTGTTGGCTAATCAGAGGCTGGCAGCTTGCCTGTACAGGCAGTGCCACCAGGAATGGTGGCCACTGCTGGTACTGCAGTGTGGCCTACAGGCAGAGGATTGGTGATGGAGCCCCAGGATTAAATTGTCAAGGCAAGAAAGGCAGGCCCCAGCAAGGTGAGGGAAGGGGGTTGATTTGAAGGGCAGGAGGGGGTCTTGCTCTCGGTCCCTTCATTCCCACTGGCAGGTGCCTCCAGCTGACAGTGAGAGCCCGACAAGGAGGAGTCCCGCAAATCAGGCCCCAGGCCTACCTACCAGGTTTTTCCTGGTGGTACACCTGCATGGTGTGGCCCCTGCCTATTGAGGGTTAAACACCAGCAGCAGTGGGATGAGGCCCTTAAGAGACAACCTGAGTGCCTCAATTGGCCTTCGGGCAGGGGGACCGTCCATGAGTCTTCGTGCCACAGATTTAATTGGAGGGAGGTGAGAAGGCCGTGGTATCTCCACCTTGCACCTTCTCTCCTGAACACACAACCACACCCCCCCACCCCAACCTCTTAACCTACCTCAGGAGGAGGCATTAAATTCCGCCCAATGTTTCAGTTTGATGATCTTTCGTCAGAGCTCACGAAGCTAAGTTTGCTCCATGCTTACATTTACATCCTCTCTCCATTCGCCAACCAATTGCCATTAAAAGGAACATAGGGACATGAGAAACTGTGGATTAAGGATCAGCTATTGGGTCCCCTGAGCCCATACAGATATGGCACAGAAACGGAAAATGCTGGATCCACACAGCAGGTAAGGCAACACTTCCTGAGGGAACAGATGTCAATGTTTTGGTTATTGAACCTTTCCTTAGAACAGGAAGATATTTCATAAGTTTGCAGATAAAAGCTTCATGTTCTGAGAAAGATGTCAAAGCCTCAAACATTGACTTCAGTGTTCTCAACAGATGCAGGCCAGTCTATTGAGTTTTCTGTGATTGTTTCAGATTTCCAGCATTTTTGTTCATAAATCTCATGATCCTGTATCTAATGAAATACAACTTCTGTGAGGAAGCTAATTCAAACAGGGTAAAACTTTCTGAAGGGCCAAACAGAGAACTTCCTCCACATACTCTTCCTATGTACTGAATAATGTGCCATAGTCTTCCAGACCTCTGCCTAAGCCTATCCCTACAATCTATCAGTACCCCTCACCAAGATAATCATCTAGCTTCTCCTTCAAGGAGCCCAATGAATTAACACTAAATAACACTGAAGGAAAATCCATTCCACATGTCAGTCACTCTGTGAGCAAACAAATTCCTACAAATCTTTTGTATCGCATGATTACCTTGAATTTCCTGTGTCCTCCAGTCTTACAACAACAATTGAAGCCATGTCACCTCCCATTCTTCTTTTCCCTAGTCAGAACAAGTCAATTTTTTCACTCCTTATAATTCCAAAATGTTCAGAATCACAAGAATGATATTCTCCATTTCCAGCAAGACATCCATAGTCTTTTGAAGGTAAGAGGATGGAAACTTTCCACGGCACTCAAAATATAACCTCATGATAATTTAAACAGAATCCAAATAACTGTCTCTGAGCAGTATTTAAGTGCCATAGAAATGTGCCCAGGGTTCAGAATTGCCTTAATATAAAAGCAAAATACTGTGGCCACTGGAAATCAGAAGTAAACAGAAAGTGCTGGAAATACTCAGCAAATCAGGCAGCATCAGTGGAGAGAGAAACAGAGCTAACATTTCAGGTCCATGACTTTTCGGTTAACTGCTAGCCTGGGAGCTCCTTCCCTTCGTCGTGCTATTTCTGATATGGGTGATTTTATTTGTGGTTGGTAAGGGCTTTGCCTGAAACAGGATCCCTTGGAAAATGGCCAAGGAAGGCCTGGATTCAGTGGGCTCGATTTTAGGGATGGACTGGGAGGTGGGAAGCCTGGCAAGTTGACGTGAAAAGGTGGTGGGTGGTGTGCCAGTCATCTTCCTGCCACCATGACATCTTGCCCGCGATGGAAAATAAAGCCAAAGTCCCACCCATCTGGAGCCTAAGTGAATCATGTAAGTGGCCAGTTAGCACCTCTTCCTGTCTCCGCTGACATTTAACCAACAGCAGGAGGACACTCTAACATGTAGGGAGTCTGCGAGGTAAACTCTGGTGGGCTCGGTGGAGGGGGCCTTTTTTTAAGATCCTCTTTGGTCCACACAGGGGTATCCTTCCTGCCATCAGAGGCTGCTCCCATGGTAACTCTCATCACCACCACCCCTCACCCCACTACCTTGTCAGGGCCTATCTGACTGATCCCACTTACCTGTTTTTTACAATTCATTCACTGGATGTGGGTTTCGCTGGCTGGGCCAGCATTTTTTGCCTATCCCTAATTGCTCTTGAGAAGGTGAGGGTGAGCTGCCTTCTTGAACCGCTGCAATCCACATGGTGTTGGTACACCCACAGTGCTGTTAGGGAGGGAGTTCCAGGAAATTGACCCAGCAACAGTGAAGGAACGCCGATATATTTCCAAGTCAGGATGGTGAATGACTTGGAGGGGACCTTCCAGATGGTGGTGTTCCCATGGCTCTGCTGCTCTTGTCCTTCTAAATGGCTGTGGTTGTGGGTTTGGAAGGGGCTGTCTAAGGAGCCTTTCTGAATTCCTGCAGTGTATCTTGTAGATGGTACACACTGCTGCTACTGTGCATCAATGGTGGAGGGAGTGAATGTTTGTGGATGTGGTGCCAATCAATCAGACTGCTTTGTCCTGGACAGTGTCAAGCTTCTTGAGTATTGTGGGTGCTGCATTATTCCAGGTAAATGGGGAGTATTCCATCACATTCCTGACTTGCGCTTGTAGATGGTGGACAGGTTTTGGGGAGTCAGGAGGTGAGTTACTCATCGCAGGATTCCTAGCCTCTGACCTGCTCGTGTAGCCACAGTATTTATATGGCTAGTCCAGTTCTGTTTCTGGTCAATGTTAACCCTCAGGATTTTGATAGTAGGGAATTCAGTGATGGTAATGCCATTGAACGTCAAAGGGCAATGGTTAGATTATCTCTTGTTGGAGATGGTCATTGCCTGGCACATGTGTGGTGTGAATGTTACTTGCCACTTGTCAGCCCAAGCCTAGATATTGTCCGGGTCTTGCTGTATTTGGATATAGACTGTTTCTGTATCAGAGGAGTTGTGAATGGTGCTGAACATTGCATAATCATCAGCGAACATCCCCACTTCTGACCTTATGAGGAAGGAAGGTCGTTGATGAAGCAGCTGAAGATGGTTGGGCCTTGGAAACTACCCTGAGGAACTCCTGCAGTGATGGCTGAGATGACTGACCTCCAACTACAACAACCATCTTCCTTTGTGCTAGGTACGAATCCAACCAGTGGCGAGTTTTCCCCCTGATTCCTATTGACTCCAATTTTGCTAGGGCTCCTTGATGCAACACCCGGTCAAATGCAGCCTTGATATTAAGGGCAGTCACTCTTACCTCATCTCGGGAGTCCATGTTTGAACCAAGGCTGTAGTGAGGTCAGGAGCTGAGTGGCCCTGGTGGAATGCAAACTGGGTGTCAGTGAGCAGGTTATTGCTGAGCAACTGCCGCTTGATAGCACTGTTGATGACCCCTTCCATTACTTTACTGATAATCGAGAGCAAACTGATTGGGCAGTAATTGGCCAGGTTTGATTTGTCCTGCATTTTGTGTACAGGGCATACCTGGGCAGTTTTCTACATAGCCGGGTAGATGCCAGTGCTGTAGCTGTACCGGAGCAGCTTGGCTAGGGGCGAGGCAAGTTCTGGAGCATGTCTTCAGTGCTGTTGCTGGAATATTGTCAGGGTCCATAGCTTTTGCAGTGTCCAGTGCCATAAGCCATTTCTTGATATCACGTGGAGTGAACTGAATTGGATGGAGACTGGCATCCGTGATACTGGGGACCTCCGGAGGAGGCCAAGATGAATCATCCACTCGGCACTTCTGGCTGAAGACTGTAGCAAATGTTTCAGCCTTATCTTTTGCACTGATGTGCTAGGCTCCGCCATCGCTGAGGATGGGGATATTTTTGGACCCTCCTCCTCAAGTGAGTTGTTTAATTGTCCACCACCATTCACAACTGGATGTGGCAGGACTGCAGAGCTTAGACCTGATCCATTGGTTGTGGGATCACTTAGCTCTATTGCTGCTTGTGCTGTTTGAAACGCAAGCAGTCTTGTGTTATAGCTTCACCAGGTTGACACCTCATTTTTAGTATGCCTGGTGCTGCTCCTGGCATGCCCTCCTGCATTCTTTATTGAACCAAAGTTGATCCCCTGGCTTGATGATACTGGTAGACCCTGGCTTGATGGTAATGGTAGACTGGAGGATATGCTGGACCATGAGGTTACAGATTGTGTTCGAGTACAGTTTTGCTGCTGCTGATGGCCCATGGATGCCCAGTCTTGAGTTGCTAGATCTATTCAAAATCTATCCCATTTAGCATGGTGGTAGTGTCACACAACACGATGGAGGGTATCCTCAATGTGAAGGTGGGACTTCATCCCCACGACGACTGTGTGGTGGTCACTCCTATCGATTCTGTCATGGACAGATGCATCTGTGGCAGGCAGGTTGATGAGGATGAGGTTAAGTATGTTTTTCCCTCTTGTTGGTTCCCTCACCACCTACCGCAGACCCAGTCTAGCAGCTCTGTCATTTAGGACTCGGACAGCTGGGCCAATTGTGGAGCTATCAAGCCACTCTTATTGATGGACATTGAATTCCCCACCCAGAGTACATTCAGCACCCTTGCCATCCTCAGTGTTTCCTCCAGTGGTATTCAACATGGAGGAGCACTGATTCATCAGCTGAGGGAGGGCAGTATGTAGCAATCAGCAGGAGGTTTCCTTGCTCATGTTTGATCTGATGACATGAAACTTCAAGGGGTTTGGAGTCGACGTTGAGGACAACACCCAGGGCAATTCCTTCCCAACTGTACACCCCTGTGCCGCCACCTCTGCTGGTCTGCTGGAGGGGACAGGACATACCCAGGGATGGTGATGGCAGAGTCTGGGACGTTATCTGTAAGGTACGAATCCGTGAGGATGACTATGTCAGGCTATTGCTTGACTAGTCTGTGAGACAGCTCTCCCAATTTTGGCACTAGCCCCCAGATGTTAGTAAGTAGGACTTTGCAGGGCTGGGTTTTCCGGTGCCTAGGTCGATGCTGGGTAATCCGTCCGGTTTCATTCTTTTTTTGTAACTTTGTAGCAGTTAGATACAACTGAGTGGCTTCCTAAACCATTTCAGAGCGCATTTAAGAATCAGCCACATTGCTGTGGGGTCTGTGTGTGATGGCAGATTTCCTTCCTTAAAGGGAATTAGTGAACCAGGTGGGCCTTTACAATGATTGGCAATAGTTTAATGGTCATTATTAGACTTTTAATTCAAATTCCACCATCCACTATGGTGGGATTCAAACCCGGATCCCCAGAATATTACCCTAAGTTTGGATTATTAGTCCAGTGACGATACCACTACACCATCACTTCCTCTGTTGAGAGAGTTAATGCCCATTGATGCACCCTTCTCCTCCTGGTACAGTCTCAGCAGTGGCCACTGATACCAGTGGTACTGTTGAAGCTACTGAGCAACCTACGCTCTAGTTGGCTGACGGCTCTTGAGAGAGGGCAGCCATCCTCAATAGGGATTACTAGGTCCTAGTGACCGCTGAAGAGGGTTGACCCCCCACTGCTTTCAGACAGGATGATGGGATCCCACTAAGTCCAGCCCAGATCCCAGGTCATGGCTTAAATCTTGAACTGTACACTAAGAAATATAAAAGGTAGGAGCAGAAGTAGGCAATTTGGCCCCTCGAGTCTGGTCCACCATTCTATAAGGTACTGGCTGACCTGATTGTGGTCTTTCCTACCTGTTCCCTTTAACCTTACACTCCCATGGAAATCAAAATCTGTCGAACTCAGCCTTGAATATATTCAAGGATCCCAGCCTCCAATCCCCTCTGTGGAGGAGAATTCCAAAGATCCTCTGAGAGAAGAAATTCCTTATCCCTGTCTTGGAGACCTCTAATCTGAACCTATGCTCCTTAATTCTAGATTTCCCCTGAAGGGAAAACATCCTTTTAGCATCTACCCAGTCAAGTCCCCGCAGAATCGTATATGTTTCAATAAGATCACCTCTCATTCCTCTAAACTCAATGAGTATAGGCCTAACTTTTTTATCTTTTCCTCATAAGGCAACCCCTTCATCCCAGGAGTCAACCTAGTGAACCTTCTCTGAACTGCCTCCCGTGCAAGTATATTCTTCCTAAGGAGACCAGAACTCTGTAGAGTTTTCTAAGTGCAGTCTCACTAATGCCCTGTACAAGGCTCCTCGGCTTTTCTACACCATCCCCTCGAAATAAAGGCCAACAGTTGCCTTCCTAATTACTTGCTGTACATACTGCCAAAGTCTTATTACCCTTCACATCAATGTGAAGGCAACTGATTGTCCAGGCCTAGAGTGGGCCACACATGGACAAGCAGCATACAGAATAATCTTGTGGGGTCAGGAGGAGCAGGAATTACTACAAATTTTGGATCATGATTGAGGTTGCACCAGAGAGCTCCTCTGAACGGGCCAGGTAGTGGAAGCGTTGCTTGAGCACACTGATTGGTGCCATGGCTCTCATTGTAGGTCAGCTCTGCAGCAATGAGCAGGTTCCTGACAGGAGTCATGAGCCAATTCTGAAGGGGTAACTCTTGTAACCCAATAACCAGCCCACGAGCTGGCAGTCTGATTATAATATAAGCAATACAGTAAACATGTGCAGGATGAATGAATCATGATTGTGCCAGGAAATCGGGCACAGACCTATATGATGTGCCACCTGTGGTTGGTAACAAGTTGGATGTTGAGGGATTAGAAATTATTTCTATTGGGAAACCTAGTGATGGGGAATGAGCAAAGCAATATAGAAGCAGTCTATGCACATTGAGGAAACCTCAATGTGAGAGAAACCTAAAGCACTTTCATCCTGATTTGTTTGTCCATTGAGAATATAACTGTCGTTCCTGGCATAGAGAGTCCTGGTCACCACCCATATACAATGGTGAACAGCAAACTGGGAGATGTCACTGGTGTCACCTGCTGCAGCATGGAATGATCCTGTGTTAGGAAAATTAAGGGTCTCGCTGACCTTGAGAGTCACATGCAGTTCTGTCCATGCCCTGGTTCCAGGCTCAAGTTTTGGCTGTAGTGACTCGGCTCGGTTGACAGCCTCCATGGTGAAGTGTGGTCGGGGATACATTGCTCCTCTGTGAAGTTAAGTTGGAGAAAAGCTCCTTACTGACTTACCCTGTTTTCTCTCATCTTCCAGCAGCTTCTGCTCTTTCCTGTTTTCTTGGCTGCTCCCCCTCATCCTTCAGTCCCAAAGGCAGGTCTACCAGGCCACCCATTACAGCATACAGACAAAACCAATGCCGCACCCATAAAACGTTGTTAGGAAAATCTGTAAGAAGTTGTAGAAGGAGAAAGTAGGTGAGAAAATGTCCCAATGTTATCTAGCAGCTTAAAACAACAAACCAGCAACAAGCTTGTATCAAACGAATGAGGCCTTTAAATAGTATTGGTGAAAGGTCCTTCCACCTGATTACATCATGAGTTGCTGGATGAGTTTATCACATGTTGATTTGGGTTCTGTGGTAGTCCAATACAATAATGAGGTCCTATGAACCAACATAGGAAGATTATTTCAATATTTTAATAATTTTTAAAAATGCTGTTGGTGTGCCCTCCTGTTGGCCCAAGGAAGAACGCAATCCAATATGGCAGGCGGTGCCCTTCCTGTGTGGAATGAATTCATGCACATCGCCTGCCATTATGGAAGTTTAGACACCTGTATTATGTGACTGAATTTCTAAATTTATATCATAGTAGCTCTTCTAAATTATGGTGGTTTAACAAATTCCATGGTTTACTATCCCGCAGTGTTATACATTTGCATTTCATGCTTGATTTGTAGGATTTAATAACATAGCCATAAGGTGTACATATGCTAAAGCAATCCTGCAGATCAGTACCCTTACAAAATTTTTACACTCTTGTCCCCTGGAAATCTCTGGCACTGTCATCAACGACATTTGAAATTTGTTATATTGATTTATCATTTCTGTTTTTGCGTTCATGATGGTTTTTGAATGTGATGCATTTTTTTTACCTTCGACCCTCGATCTCTCATCTCTCCATACCAACCAAATTTCAAAATTATTTAAGGCTTAATTTACAAAACATGCCCTTGAATGTGTAAAAGGAATTTACACACAAGTTAATCTCCAGATACAACAACATTTACACAGGATATCTGCTAACTTTTCCACAGAGGCTTGTTATCTCTTGAAGAAAAAGGTCTTCCTTTAAAATTCTGAATGTTACTTTAAGAGAGTTTTCAGGCAGATGAAAAAGAATACTCTTTGCTGACTGAATGTTGTTATGAAAGTCAAATTTACCTTAATGTTGAGCGCAGAGGTCAGGAACTTCAACTCCCGATGGGCCTCAGAGCTTTTGCATATGCGCAGACCGGGAGTTGGCTGCACACACACAGATTGGCATTTTTATGTTCTTTGTACCCAGTGCATCTGTGCATAAGGAAAAATGGCATGAAATCCCAGGTCAGGTGACTGGGAGCAGAGTGCTGTAGAAGACAAGTGTCCCAGGCGGGGGACTGGGAGAAGTCCCAATGGGGAGAGAGGATAGGGAGAGATCAAAAAGGAGAGAGGACTGGGAGAGGCCCCCAAAGAAAGGTGCCAGAGAGGGGACAGGAAAAGGACAGTTAAAAAGAGAGAAGCAGAGAAACAGGTTCCAAACAGGAAAAGAGATGGGGGGAGCAGACTTTGAGTGAAGAAGGCAGCCAAAGGTTCGTGATTCTGTGCTGCAGGCTATGGGGGCAAAGGCACTCACTGTAATGTTCTACTTAATGTGGCTGAAGAGCTGAAGTTGTGCTTGTGAGTTGGTGCTTGAGTGTATACTTGGGAATCCAGGGCAACAGAATCTTGGGAGATGAGATTGAAGACCTGCAAGGTGAGCCATTGTTGATGCCTTCCAAGTTGGAGCAACTTTCAGAGACAATTCCTAGCTTAGATCTTTGAAGGTAAAGACTGGAATTCTCGTGAGAAAGACAGAGTTTCAGTGAGATTGTTTAACTCACAGTGTTTATTGACGTCTGGGTGGGTTGTTGAGAAATCCATGGGCACTGTCTTGGTAACATCTGCCAATTATTGTGTAGTGTCGTGTGTTCAACCATTAGTTAACATGCACCTCATACTTACCCTGAATATTAGAGTAGAAGATAGATATTGTAAATTGTTTTTTTTTTCTAACCTTGTGTAGTAAAATTTATTTCTGTTTGTCCAAAACCTGTGGAATCTCGTGGCTTTATTCACTGAGCAAGTGCCTTAAATCTCAACCTTTGTCTACTTTAATCAAAACGTTATTGGTCCCTAACCAGATATTACCAACAACTTAGGTGTCTGGCCAATGATCATAACAATGTCATTTCCTCTCTTTCCACAGCTCATCTTTATGTTGATATTTATGATACAGAAAAAAACGAATTGAGCCAAGAATAGATCTAGTTCAAATCCACATCATGCAGATAAGTACCAGGCTATGACCATTTCCAACAAGAGAGACATTGACATTCAATGACATTAACATTGCTGAATGCCCTATTATCAACATCTTAGGGGTGACCATTGACCAGAAACTGAACTGGACCAGCCATATAAGTAGTGCGCCTACAAGAGCAGGTAAGGGACTGGGAATACTGCTAAGTGCAATGGAATACTCTACACTTTCCTGGATGAATGTAGCTCCAACAACATTTAAGAAACTTGACATCATCCAGGCTAAAGCTCAGCAATCCATTTACCAACTTAAGCATTCACTCCCACCACCAGTGATGCACAGTGACAGCAGTGTACTATCTACAGGATGCACATTAACAACTCACCTTCGACACCACCTTCCAAATCTATGATCTCTACCACCTAGAACATGGACAGTAGACACGCGAAAACACCACCACATAGAAGTTCCCCTTCAACCCACAGACCATCCTGACTTTGAACTATATCACCATTCCTTCATTGGGGCTGAGTTAAAATCCTGAAACTCACTTCCTAATAGCACTGTGAGTGTATCTGTACCACATGGACTGCAGCAGTTCAAGGAGGCCCCCAGCAGCTCACCACCATCTCCTCAAGGGCATTAGGAATGGGCAACAAATGTTGGCCTTGCCAATGATGTTCACACACAATAAACCAATAAAAAAAAAGGTTGCTTTTATTCTACATCTAATGGATTGCCTGGACACTTACTAAAAGTAGTTTGACAGTGAACTGAGTTATTGTTCACCTGGTATAAAGTTTCATCTACTGGAGATTGTTTCACTTCCTGGTCCATAATATGCCTGGAATTCGAATCAACAATCTCACTCCCAAGTTTTATTTCTGACTTTGCATTTCAGCAAAGCAGCAATTGTTCCACATCAGCATAAAAACAATGGCAGAGCAGTAACCTTACTTGGAAAGGAAAATGATTTCAGCTGTAAATCAGACTGCAAGTGCAAACTAAACCACCAGATGCCACACTTCTACAAGTTGAGCAGGTTAGAAAAGAAATCTGCATATCATTGTTCTAAATTCAATTCTCCCAGTAACATGTGCAACATATCCAAGCAATGAATACTGTTCAGGAAATTAGAATCTCAAATAGTATATGGTATCACATAATAGGAGAGGGTCGTTTGAATGGCATCAAAACCCTAACATCTTTTCTACCCTGTTAGACCATAAGACCATAAGACATAGGAGCAGAAATTAGGCCATTCAGCCCATCGAGTCTGCTCCGCCATTCAATCATGGCTGATAAGTTTTTCAACCCCATTCTCCTGCCTTCGCCCCGTAATCTTTGATCCCCTTACCAATCAAGAACCTATCTATCTCGGTCTAAAATACACAGCCTTCTGTGGCAATGAATTCCATAGATTCACCACTCTTTGGCTAAAGAAGTTTCTCTTCATCTCTATTCTAAAAGGTCTTCCCTTTACTCTGAGGCTGTGCCCTCGGGTACTAGTCCCTCCTATTAATGGAAACATCTTCCCTATGTCCACTATATCCAGGCCTTTCAGTATTCTGTAAGTTTCAATCAAATCCCCCCTCATCCTTCTAAATTCCATTGAGTATAGACCCAGAGTACTCAAACATTCCTCAAATGTTAAGCCTTTCATTCCTGGGATCATTCTCATGAACCTCCTCTGGACCCTCTCCAGGGCCAGAACATCCTTCCTGAGGTACGGGACCCAAAATTGCTCACAATATTCTAAATGTGGTCTGACCAGAGCCTTATAAAGCCTCAGCAGCACATCCCTGCTTTTATATTCTAATCCTCTCAAAATAAATACCAGCATTGCATTTGCCTTCCTAACTACCAACTCAACCTGCAAGTTGACCTTAAGAGAATCCTGGACTAGGACTCCCAAGACCCTTTGCACTCTAGATTTCTGAATTCTCTCCTCATTTAGAAAATAGTCTATGCCTCTATTCTTCCTACCAAAGTGCATGAACTCACATTTCCCCACATTGTATTCCATCTGCCACTTCTTTGCCCATCCTCCTAACCTGTCCAAATCCTTCTGCAGCCTCCCTGTCTCCTCAATACTACCTGTCCCTCCACCTATCTTTGTATCATCTGCAAACTTAGCCAGAATGCCCTCAGTTCCTTCATCTTGATCATTAATGTATAAAGTGAAAAGTTGTGGTCCCAACACTGACCCTGCGGAACTCCACTAGTCACTGGCTGCCATCCTGAGAAGGACCCCTTATCCCCACTCTCTGCCTCCTGCCAGACAGCCAATCATCTATCCGTGCTAGTACCTTGCCTCTACCACCATGGGCTCTTAACTTACTGAGCAGCTTCCTGTGTGGCACCTTGTCAAAGGCCTTCTGGAAGTCCAAGTAGATAACATCCATTGGCTCTCCTTTGTCTAACATACTCATTACCTCCTCAAAGAATTCTAACAGATTTGTCAGGTATGACCTCCCCTTGATGAAACCGTGCTGACTTTGCCCTATTTTACTATGCACTTCCAAGTATTCTGAAATCTCATCCTTAATAATGGACTCTAAAATCTTACCAACAACTGAGTTCAGGCTAATTGGCCTGTAATTTCCCGTCTTTTGCCTCACTCCCTTCTTAAACAGGGGGGTTACATTAGCGATTTTCCAGTCCTCTGGGACCCTCCCTGGCTCCAACGATTCCTGAAAGGTCACCACTAACGCCTCCACTATCTCTTTAGCTATCTCCTTCAGAACTCTGGGGTGTAATCCATCTGGTCTAGGTGATTTATCCACCTTCAGACCTTTCAGTTTTCCTTGCACCTTCTCCTTGGTAATGGCCACCATACTCACCTCTGCCCCCCGACTCTCTTGAACTTTGGGGATGTTACTCGTGTCTTCCACCGTGAAGACTGACGCAAAGTACTATTCAGTTTATCCACCACTACTACATGTATTTGTATTTTTATAATATGAAAATATCCCAGTGATTGAGGTGATAGCACATTTCATGGGAGAAAAAGAGCCAAAGGAAAATACCATACTAATGAATGTATCAGAGAGCACCTTAGACAAAATGTATACTTTCTCCTGCAGCTCCCTGTCTTTGGACTGGCCCCCAGTGGCAAAGATTTGTCGTTGGCTGCAATGTGCCACAAATTAACAATATTCAAAGGGATATGGCAAAGCCCCTCCTGTGTGATCCTAGTACCAGAAACATTGCCTGAGCACATCAAATGTTAGCTTGAAGAGCACCTTGGTTCTGGTGTGGCCCACTTTATGTGTACTCAGTTTCAATATATAAACTTATGAATAATCCCAAAAAACTAGCATATAAATTCAGCAGGTAATAGGGAAGGCAAATGGAATGTTGCCTTTTATTTCAAAGGGAATGGAGTACAAAAATAGAGAACTCTTGCTAAAACTTTACAAAGCACTAGTTAGACCAAACCTAGAATACTGTGAACAGCTTTAGTCCCCTTATCTAAGGAAAAATATACTGGCATTGGAGGCAGTCCAGAGAAGGTTAACTAGGTTGATCCCGGGTATGGAGGGATTATTTTCTTATGCCCTTGTCCTTCTAGATGTTTTTTTTATTATTTGTTCTTGGGATATGGGGGTCACTGGCTAGGCCAGCATTTATTGCCCATCCCTAATTGCCCTTGTTCAGAGGGCATTTAAGAGTCAACCAAATAGCTGTAGGTCTGGAGTCACTTGTAGGCCTGAGCATGTAAGGGCAGCAGATTTCCTTCCCTAAAGGATTTTTTTTCCATTTCTGAAGACACTGCAATATCAGGTTGGTGCTTGGAGTAGAATGGGCAACCCTCTGTTCCATCTCCATGTCCCAAAAATCAATTTAATATTTGGCCCCAGATAGGGGGCGTATCAGATATTAAACTGATAAGAACAGATACTATACTTGATCTTAGCCAAAAGGCCAAGAGTTCTTTATGACAATTGGCAATGCTTTCATTGCCATTATCAGATTTTAATTCCAGGCTTTTATTGAATTCAAATTTCACCATCTACTATAGTGAGATTCAAACCTGGGTCCCCAGAGCATTACCCTGGGTCTCTGGAATACTAGTCCAGTGACAATATCACTATGCCACTGCCTCATGAGTCTGGGAGGTGCTGGTGAAGGAGCCTTGAGCATTGATTTCCAGATTTGGATTTTATGAGCACAATTAATCTTCATTTGGCAAATAGTAAGATTTAATGCATGTCTTTTGACTGTAGTAGAGTTAAAGCTCACTCAGAATGGTTGAATGAACAGCGAGCGGACAGTTGAAACAGGATCAGCAACTGTATTAAATAATATTATTTGTTGAAGGCCACTCTTTGTACCATATGCTCTCTGTGTACAATATATTGTTGAAGTGGCCATTAACACTTTATTCAATCACTGGGTGATTTACAGTGCTTATACTTCCTACAGCTGTTTGACACGTAATTTTGACTCACTGAGAAAGTAGATTCCATCCCTTAAGGCCCCACGTAGAATGGCAGTGCAGGCTGGGGTCCAGTGCTGTTGATTTTGGTTTGTTTTTCAGCCAATTTACTGTTGGAGAATGTGGCAGGGCTGCTTTGCAAAGGCTGTGCAATTTTTAGACCCCAACTGTTTCCACACAAAGCATTTTGACAAGCACATTCCAGATACTAACAAGCAGTTAATAAATCCTTAATAGGATTTAGGGTTCTCACATCTTTGGTCATTTATATCTCAACTCTTTCTAAGCAGGAGGAAATCAGCTATGGGTGAGAATAAAACAGTTTTCTTCGAATTTGGGAACAATATCATGCTGGGAATTTCCTTGTATTTGCTCCCTATCTACTGCCGTAACATCACTGGAAGTGCAACAATAGAAAACCCCAACCCCGCCTCACTTCTGGCACCAGCGCAGGGAAATTCTCAGCCAGCGATCCTCACAAATTTACACAAATCACCTTTTTATTAACCACTCCCACCATGAGGAAAATATATACCAGTGAGAAGCACTTATAAGTGCCTCGACTTGCAGATCATAAAATGGTGACTGTTCCTTGTATGTCAAGGACAAATCTTGGAAGATATTACTGCATGAAATGAAATTAAAAAGCGCATCAGTGGCAACTTTGGAAATCAGTTGTGTAGTATTTCAGATGTAATCTCAGACCCAGCTTTAAGGAGCTTATGTGCCAGCCAAGCGATTAGAATCTGGAGCCAGAGGATTTGCTAAGATCTTTGTGCCGTCCAATTTAAAGGTGATTGTGGAAGGGCTGAAATCTGTTTCAAAGGCAATATTGTCTGATCTGTCTGGCAACTCTGTCCAGATGGTCCAGGGAAATCCTTAGCTGCAGATGCTGGAAATCTGGAATAAAAATGGAAAATGCTGGAAAACCCGGGAGGTCAGGCAGCATCTGTGGAGAGAGAAAGAGTTAACAGATGGAAACTTCCGGTCCCACCAGCAACGGGATGTATGGCCGATGGGGGAACTTAATTTGGCGTCAGGGGAAAAATCAGTTTCCCAATGTTAGGATGAGCTGTAGGAGTTCTGTTCTTGGGACTTTAAAGGCAGGTCAAGTTCTCAACGAACAATCACAGAATCACAGAATCACATAGTGCAGAAGAGGCCCTTCGGCCCATCGAGTCTGCACCGACACGTGAGAAACACCTGACCTACCTACCTGATCCCATCTACCAACACTTGGCCCATAGCTTTGAATGTTATGACATGCCAAGTACTCATCCAGGTACTTTTTAAAGGATATGAGGCAACCCGCCTCCACCACCCTCTCAGGCAGCGCATTCTAGACCGTCACCACCCTCTTGGTAAAAAAGCTTTTCCTCACATCTCCCCTAAACCTCCTGCCCCCCACCTTGAATTTGTGTCCCCTTGTGACTGCCCCTTCAACTAAGGGGAACAACTGCCCCCTATCCACCCTGTCCATGCCCCTCATAATCTTGTGCACCTCGATCAGTTCACCTGACAATGTTGGGAAGACCTTTTGCATGTAATTCATGCTTAATAGAAGACAACCTCACTGGAATTAAGTTCCCCCCCTCCAAATTAAGTTCCCCGCTACCGGGAAATTAGAACATCCACTTTCACGATTGCACATAAGTGACGCACGTGGCTTCTTCCACAACATTGAGGTGAGTAGATGCTGCTTTCACCTTCTTGCGGACCACTCATAACTTGGCTCATATCGGGTGCCGATAGCTCAAGCTGCTCCAAGGCTGGACATGGGAGACAGGCGAAGGCTGGAAGGGGAGAGGAGGGGAGGGTAGTGTATGGTGGAGTGGAGGCTGGACATGGGAGCAGATGAAGGGGGGAAGGGCAGGAGATGGTCTGCATACTCTTTAAATATGGCAGCTGGATCTTCAACCCCATGAGGTAATGATGGAGAGAGTGACTTCCTGCCTTCCCCCCGTCATTAGATATGCAGTACTATGCACGGATAAGTACACAGTGAGCTGAACAGCACAAGATCTCACATGTTCAGCCATCCTGCCTTCCAGTAGAAATCACTCCAACTTCCGCTCCCACCACTGAACTGGGACCTCAGAGCTGATGATTTGGCCCAATGTTTCAGGGTAATGACCTTTCATAAGAACTAGAAAAGTCAGAGCCGTGATAGGTTTTATGCAACTGAAGGGAGGAGGGTTGGAAAAGGAACAAAAGGGAAAGTTGCAATAAGGTAGGAGCAATTAAATGACAAAAGAGTTGGTGCAGCAAGGCCAAAGGGTGTGTTAATGGGGCAAGTAAATGTATTGGGGCGTTTGATAAAAGGGAGCTGGAAACCATGCTATTGCAAACTAGTGAACATTTTTTGACTAGTTACACTATTTACAGAGATATACTTTAGCACGACTCCATTAGAACCATCTTCCCCCAGGTTCCAGCTACATGTGATCTGACATCATATCACATCACTGCTGATGCCTTATAGCTATTAGCACACTAACTATTTACACATCCTACTTCCCCCTGCCCCATAGTCTCTTGTGCTGGTGGCGTCAATCACCAGCTGTGTTCTCGGCTCTCTTGAGGATATGTAGGACTTACGCTATCTATGATCTTCTCCTTGGAAGGCAATAACCTCCACAGAAAGAGATTTATGCTTCTGATCCACAGCATAAAGGAGATTTTTATTGGCATCCCTGTTGTCTTTCCCTTCTTCTTGGTATGCTGGGGAAAGGCTGGACTGCTGGCTGCTCTGAACTGAAAGAATGAAGCTCGTTGAGATCCAGTGAAGATTTGTACAGTTGTAGAGGGTCTAAAAACTTCTACTGTTGCAACTATTGAAGTGTTATGTAATGCCTCATTCATGAATTAATCAGATGACCGTAGAGAAGGAAGAAGAATATTCTGAAGGAAAAATGATGATTGTCCTGTTAATACTGTAGGGATTTATTTTTCAGTAGGTAGGCATTCAAATTTCACACTCTCTTTGGTGTGAGTTTGCTCCTTCTGGAATATATGCTGTCATCAGCATCAGCAGCGAAAGAAACATGCAGTGGTAGAGAAATTACACTTTCTCGTACATTTATGGTATTAGTAAGGTCTGTAGTAAGCACCTCGGTAGTTTTTTGATTTCCATATTTAACTTCAGATTCAACGATAGCAGGGATTTGTTCTATAATGGTTACAGTGGCAATAGTAGGAACTTCTGGTCTCAGTTCTTCATTTTAAAAAGAGTTGCTGCATCAGGTTATTGTATGTCATTGTTGTCTTCAGCAGAATGAACAGACTGATTTGCATCTTTATCACCTTCTTCAATAATATGCTGATTCCCAACAGCAGAGGTATCTGGACTAATGCTGTCTTCAAAAATTGAACCAAGATTCAGGATCTCCTGTGGAAAATCATCAATATCAATGGCATCTTGGTTATCATCCTCTTCCACTCTTTCCCTAAAAAGCAAGTTAAGGTCTAGAATGTCATCTTGCAGTTGGTCACCTTCATCCTTGTTGCACCTGCCTCCCATTCATCTATCCCCTCATCAAAGAGAAATGACAGATCTTCGATGTCCTCCTGTGGTCATAAGGATGGAGTTTTGTCTATGAAGACTGATTCACAGCGTTCTGAGTCAACTTAAGTTTCTTTTGCAACTGGTGTTTAAAGAAGATGCAAAAGCTATACAAGCTTCTCTGCTCAGCAAAGAACAATATTGATAAGGAATTACATTTGGAGTATTAGTGAGCCCGGTACCATTACAACAAAATTCTTTGAGTGGAATACCTTCTGCGCTGTGAAGTTGAATGGTAAATGGTTGGAGAAATTCAGACTTCAGCCATGATGTGCTATTGGAAAGAATGGACAGTCCTGCTCCTGTGTCCAGATTAAAATTCATCTTCCAGTCATTGACCATGATAGCTGTATAGCAGAAATACTCTTGCAGCTCTGTCGCTTCAACTAAGAAGAGTACATCTTGTTCCTCAGTACCATCTACTGCTTGGACACTTGCAGATTGGGATGGTCTGTCTTTTAAGTTTTTGATTTGAAGATGGAAGTTTCCTGCTGCTACAGGCTACTATTTTAAAACTCCCCCTCTTGCGGCGAAAGTGGCATGGAACATTGATGGCTGGGCAAGGTTTGTGCTGATGATTTTTTTTCTGCCACAACATGGGCATGGGACAATGGCAGTGACCATGCACTCTTTATACAGGCTCTGTTTTCTGGCAGGTGCACTGATGGTCCTATGGATGAATTGGACCTAGTTGGTGGTCTGCCCCCAGGAAGGCTTCCTATCACCCCAGATGAATAAACTGTTTTAGCTGTAATGTTCAGCCTGCTTGGCTAACTGCACTGCTTTGAACAGAGTGAGGTCTTCTCTGGACTGTAAGAAGTCTGACAATGCTTCATCGATCACCCCCATTACGATGCTCCTGTCTCAATGTCCCATAATCATAGTTATCTGTTAAGCGATACATTTTGTATATAAAACATCAACATTCTCTCCAGGTTCCTGGCTGTGCTGATTGAATTTTGCCTGGTCTACTATAATATTGCGTCATAAGCTGAAGTAACGAATTGAAGGCTTTGCTGACTTCTTCAATATTTAGCAGTTTTTTTCATCAACTCCCTGTTTTCTTAAAATGGCGTCAGCACAGTTGTCGATTGCAAAAAGAGAACACTGACCTGATCCTTACCTGCTTTCTGAGTGAGTCCTGGGGCGGTCCAGTATCAACGGAATTGGTGACTCCAGTTTCTCCAATGCGCAGCTTGGTCGAGGCCCTCCAGAAGGTCCAGGTGCTCAGGCAGAAGTAAGACTTCCTCCTTAGCTCTGTGTACTTTCAGTTGGCTGTCGTGGGACTCCGGTATAGATTAGCTGCTCCGACTGCTGCTACGAGGGTTTCTTGAGTATGTTCTGCCAGGTCGACAGCCTTCACTTTTCCCACCATTATCGGTGTCGACTGGGATCCTTAGTACATGGTTTGAAGACTGCTGCCACCATGTATTATTATCATGACTGAGCTCTGGGTGTCTTTGATAGAAGAGAGATAGAAACCATGTTGTTGCAAACTAGTGAATGTTTATTGACAATTTGCACTATTTTCAGAGATGGACTTTAGCAGGGTTCCATTAGAACCTTCTTCCCTCAGGTTCTACTTACATATGATATGACATCATCTGACATCACTGATGATGCACTCTAGCTATTAGAATAATAGCTATTAACCATTTGTATGAAAGCCAACTTATCTTGAAGGCAAGTGCAGAGGTTGGGAACTTCAAGTCCCGACACACTTCAGAGTTTCCACGCATGCGTAGACCGGGAGTGGGCTGCACATGCACAATTCAGCAATATGAGTTTTCTGGGCCCAGTGCCTGTGACTGGGAGCAGAATGCCATTGAAGACAAGTGTCTCAGGCATGGGCCAGGGACAGGGGAAAGGGAGAGGCCCCAAAGGGAGAGGGGATAGGGAAAGAACCCAAATGAGTAGTCCTAGATAGGGGACAAGGACAGGGGTAGGTAGAGGTCCCAGTTAAATTGAAAAGGAAAGAGCAGACAAACATGCTCCAAACAGGAAAAAGGCTGTGTGAGGCAGATTTTAAGTGAAGAGGGCTCAGGAGAAGCCCTGAAGATCCAAGGAGAGTGGAGAAGGTTGGTGGCTCCGTGCTGCAGGCCACTGGGGTGAAGCTACCTCTTTGGAGCAGCACTGTTCTGTTCAGTGTGGTCAAAGAGCTGACATTGTGCTTGTGAGTTGGCATAGTCATGCTCCTTGCTGACCTTGTTGCCTTGGTCATTTTCAATGTAGAAAGTCTTTTCCTAAACAATAATTTAGGCCAGCTTTAAGAAATTGAGCAATAACCATATAAAAACTGCTCTCACTGGGATATCCAGTCAATTAATCACCAATGCATTCCCTATTCAGCAGGTGGCCTGCAGAAGGTGCATCGTGATAATCTCAGCTGAGCTAACCTCGAAAAATGATACTGCCACTGCAATAGTTTTGTCCCTTTATCTTCCTGTTCTTCTTATTTAAGAAGAATAGAAGCAACAGAAATAAATAGTCAAGTGTTGATCCAGGGACTGAGTACATTTGGCAAGTAGAATGTGCATGTGTGTGTGCTCATGAAGAAGAAAGGCAGCATCGAGTGGAAGGAAGCAGATGGCAATCAGGGTAGTCTGTTGACATAGGTTGTGCTTACTTTGATGTTTTTACTCACACCAGTTGTCCCCTTGAGTCATCCTGTCATCATTGGGTCAAAACCTGGAACTCCCTCCCTAACAGCACTCTGGGTGTACCCACACCACATGGACTGCAGAGTTTCAAGAAGGCAGCTCAGCACTACCTTCTCAAAGGTGATTAGGGATAGGCAATACATGTTGGCCTTGTCAGTGGCATCCATTTCCCATGAAAGAATGAACAAAAGATGAATTACCCCAGAATCTATCCCAGTGATCTATTAGACTTTGTAGTGCATTTCTACCTGGTGTATTGATAGATTAATGAACTACATGTTATTCATCATGACGCAGTGCTTTAACTTTTGTGAAATTCTTGTAATTTATCACATTCACTTGTCATTCATTTCATTGGACTGCCTCTTAAAGCAGTGCTATATCTCTGTCATGTTCAGTGGATGTAGCTGGAATACAAGTTACTTACTTTGATTGGAAATAGGCTATAAGAAATCAGTTTTGTTTATTTTAAGTTATTTTTGAATATATTTATCTGCATACTCTTGCTATAGTGAAGTAATTGCTTACAATTTACCTTGTGACCTGTTGTTGAAGGATTATTCCTGCACTCTTACATGTTACTCTGATTTATTTAGTGTAGACTTTTTGCTTACTGTGGCTACAAGAGCAGGTCAAGGACAAGGAACCCTGCAGCAAGTAACTCACCTCCTGACTCCCCAAAGCCTGTCCACCATCTAGAAGGCACAAGCCAGGAGTGTGATGGAATACTCTCCACTTGTCTGGATTAATGCAGCTCCATCATCACTCAAGAAGCATGACATCATCCAGGACAAAGCAGCCCGCTTGATTGGCATCCCATCCAGAAACATTCACTCCCTCCACCACCAACAAACAGTGGCAGAAGTGTGTACCATGTACATGATGCACTGCAGGAACTCACCAAGGATCCTTAGGCAGCACCTTCCAAACTCACAATCTCTACCATCTAGAAGGACAAGGGCAGCAGAGACATGGGAACACCACCACCTAGAAGTTCCCCTCCAAGCCACTCACTATCATGACTTGGAAATATATCGCCATTCCCTCACTGTCACTGGGTCAAAATCCTGGAACTCCCTCTCTAACAGCACTGTGGGTGTACCTACACCACATGGACTGCAGCGATTCAAGAAGGTAGCTCACCACCACCTACTCAAGGGCAATTAGGGATGGGCAATAAATGCTGGCCTAGCCAATGATGCCCACATCCCATGAATGAATTTTTAAAAATTGCAATAAATATGAGACAAGTGCACCATGGATGTACACAATTCACAAAATGTAGATGAGTGCAAAAGAAGAAGGAGTTTTGGCACTGGTGCTGTTTGAGATATTATTAGGCAATGATTGAAAGGATAGAGAAGTTATGGTCCGCACATTTGCTCAGAAGATGTGTAAGACTGGAAGATCTTAGCAAAGCACCTGATTGCAGTGCATGCTGACAGCATTGTGTTAGAGGCAGAGGATTCACCCATCTGAACAGAGTCAGGTATCCAGTCTGTCACAAGTTAAAGACCTAATGTATTAACTTTGAGTGTAATGGAGTCACATAGAATGATACTCAGTTACCCACAGACTTCTGGTACACAACTGTCCAGAGAATCCTAGGCTATGTGAGCTGAACAGAAATAGGAGGTTCATTCATGTGAGGTCAAATGAAGATATAAAGAAAAAAATTGCATTTATGGACAAGATGGGCTGAATGGCCTCCTTCTGTGCTGTAACTTTTCTATGGTTCTGTGGTTCCATATTGTGCTTTTCACTACTTCAGGATGACCCAAAGCATTCCACAGCCAATGAAGTGACGTTGAAATGCAGTCAATGTTGTAACATAGGGAAACATGGCAGTCAACGTACACACAAAGAAGGTCCTCCAACCTTCACTGAAATAAAAGCCTTTTATTTTAGTTAGTTGTGGGATAATTATTGGCTAAAACACTGGAAAAACACCCTTGTTCCTCTTTTAATATTAATATAGGATCTTTTATATTCAACTGACAGAAAATGGAGCCTTGATTGAAATCATCTGAAAAACAGTGGCTGGGATTTTCCAGCCCCGTTGTGTGTGGGACCCGCCACGGGCAAGGTGGTGCTCTAGCCCGAATTCCATTGACTTGCAGTGGGACTGGAAGATCTGGGCAGCTGGTGGGTGTGGAAAATCCCACCCAGTAACTCTGACAGTACAGCACTCCCTCAGTACTGCTTTGACAAACCGTCCTAAATTATTTGCTCCAGTCTTTGAGCGGGCTTGAATTTGACCATATACTCATAAATGAAGTTTCTGTCAATGAGCCCGGGGTAATAAGTAGGAACTTCTATTATTATAAAGTGGCCCAGTTTCTGGGTGGCTGTGTTGCTCAGTATGGTCCATAGCTTCCAAAGGGAAATGACTCCCAGTTAATGTTGGTTGCTTATCAGCCAACAAGTGAAAATGCTTTTATGGCTTCCATAGACACATATGTCACTTAAGGATGGTACCAGTTGTAGGGCCTTACAACGAGATGTTGATACCAATTCCCCTCAGGCTACAGAAATAAGATGGATCACTGGGGTGACAGCTGCCAGCATTTACAGTCAATGGTCTTTGCAGTTATCCCAGCAAGTTGTCTTGCAACCAACACTCTGATAGTCTTATGTGGTCATTCAGATATGAGGTTTGCTTGTCAGGATTCTGAGATGTCATCTCTAAAATCTATCTACTCTGAATGCAAGAATTGTGAGCTGAATCTCTCATATAAAATAAAAACAAAAAATGCTGGAAAAACTCAGAAGGTCTGGCAGCATCTGTAGAGTTAGAAACAGAGTTAATATTTTGAGCCCATATGACTCTTCTTCAGAGCTGTCATATGGACTCAAAACGTTAACATTATTTCTCACTCCACAGATGCTGCCACACCTGCTGAATTTTTCCAGCACTTTTTGTTCTTATTTCAGATTTCCAGCATCCACAGTTTTTGCTTTCATCTTATAGCGGAATCTCCATCCTACCACCCACTAGGACAAAACACCTAACTGCTTCTTTGGTTTAAAATATAAGAGTGACTAGTAAAGATCATTTATTGTTTGTATTGCACAAATGTCTACAAAATGTCCTAATAGCTTCTATTGCATTTTGCTGCTGAAAGTTTGGAAGATTTTTGTACAAATACTGGTTGCGCACTATACTTTTGATCCTCAAAGTATATGTGAATTAAGCTCAGTGCCAGCTGTAGAACCACACAGTCAGCGAATGTAGATCAGAAATTCAACAGTTGCAATTTTCCACATGTGCTGGCTATGTGCTAAGTTCAATTAATTGCACAACGCCTTACAGCGATAAGAATTTCTCAGTAGCTGCTTAATGTTTGCACTGTCTTGTATGTCTATAAACTTAATTTTCAGTCTGCTGACAGTTGCAGTGGTGAATAAGAGAAATTAAACTTGCTGAATACTTTTTTTGTGCTTGGGTTGGAAAGAATTTACATTTTCCTAATGTCATGAAGAGATATTAATGTCTATGATGTTATTGGAAATTATTTTTTAAAATAGAATTTAGTGGTGTTAGTGTCTATGTGTGTGTATGTGTGAGTGGCTTAATCGGATTAAAGCCAGCTGGGTTAGAGGCTTTGTTGTACAGAAAGAAGTAGGTTTGAAATGGTAATTAGATAAACATGGAGAAGTTTAGAAACACAGGTGTCAAGGGGACAATTTGCATTTTTAAATAAACCATTCAGAAGAATGGGTGAAATCTTGCACCTAGCTAGAAGATGCCAAGCAATGTGTTCTTTTTTACTCATAAGGTTGGTGGGATGAAAGGGCATTATTATTAGAAAAAGTTAAGTTAAAAGCCTAGCGATGCAATGGAAAATTTACATTCAAAGAGAAAGATATGTAGAAAGGAAAAAGGAGATTGTGTGTAAGGTAGAGGCATTTTAAGATTCAACAAGTATGAGAAACCTCATGCAGTTGCCTGCAAGGACTTAGAGCTGAAGGAAACTCATTTTGAGTGTGATTGTCCAGGTTGTGCTATGCCGGGTGTCTCTTTAAATCTATGAGATTTACTGTTGCTTTAACAGGGTTGTGACTGAAAGTCAGATTAATATGGGGATTTTTTTAGTTATTATAGTAATAATTTTGTAGATGTATGTATGTGTTTACAATCTTTCTTGTATCAATAAATGTTTAATTTAGTTTTATAAAAAAAACTCTTGAGATGTGATCCTATTCCTACTGAATTCAAAGCCTGCATCTCAAAAAATACAAATTGCAAAAATGAGTTATGACAGTTGCTTAAAGTTTGAACAATTCAGCCTTTACCATTGGCTGTGTCATAATATTAAGAACATAAGGATTTATAGAAACAGGAAAGAGCCATTTGCCATTGCCCCAGGTGGAGTGGGGAGAAGAAGGTTGGATAATGAGCCCATCTGATTTTTCTTCCATCAATTTAAGTGCAAGGAAAATTGGGCAGGAATCCTAAGGACAAATATTTTGTAGAATCATAGAAATGAATGGCACAGAAGAAGGCCATTTGGCCCATCGTGTCACCTATCGAAAAAGAGCTATCTAACCTAATCCCACTGTCCAGTTCCTGGTCCGAGGTACTTGAGGGTTATGCTAACTTTAAAGTCATTTTTAAATGTGATGAGAGGGTTAGCCTCTACCACCCTTTCAGGCACTGAGTTCTAGACCCCCATACCCTCTGGATGAAAACATTTCTCCTCAACTCTCTTATGACCCTTCTGCCAATCACCTTAAATCCATGTCCCCTGGTTATCCTTTCTGCTGAGGAAAATATGTTCATCTAAGCCTCTCATGACTTTGTCCAACTCAATTCAATCTCCCCTCAGCCTCCTGTGTTCCAAACAAAACAATCTCAGCCTATCCAATCTTTCCTCATAGCTAAAGTTCAAACCTGATGACATCCTTGTAAATCTCCTCTGGACCCTCTTTACTGCAATCACACCGTTCTTGTAATGTGGTGACTAGACCATGCACAGTACTCTCGCTGTAATTTAACTAATGATTTATGCAGTTCTAGCATAACCTCCTTGCTCTTTTATTCTAGTTCTCAGCTAATAAAGGAAAGTATCCTCAATACCTTTTTAGCCATCTTAGCTACCCATTTGTTTTTTCATGGGATGTGGGCATCACTGGCATTGCTAGCATTTGTGGCTTGCTTGGCCTTTTTCAGAGGGTGGTTAAATGTCAATCGTATTGCTGTGGGTCTGGGGTCACATGCAGCTCAGACCAAGTAAGGATGGCAGATTTCCTACTCTAAAGGGCATTAGCGAACCAGGTGGGTCTTTTCAACAATTGATGATAGTTGTCATAGTCACCATTACTGAGAGTAGATTTATATTCCAGAGTTATTAATTGAATTTCAATTCCACCAGCTGCAATGGTGGGATTAGGACCCATGTCCACAGAGCATTACCCTGAGCCTCTGGTTTATGTGCTCCATGACATTGCCATTGTGCCACCATCTCCTCCTCTACATTCAGGGATCTGTGTGAACATGTGCTTCAAGTCCCCTTGTTTCTCCACATTTCTCAGTTTCCTGCCATTTGTTATGTATTCCATCGCCTTGTTTGCCCTCTGTAAAGAACGTATCTTTTTTATTTTCTGTTGGAATGTGCAATAATTACACTGGCTGCAGGTTGAAAGACATGTCCACTGGAACAGGTTGAGCGATATATACAATGTTGCAGTCCTGGAACAGAATATGCCATGAAAGATAGGATAGTGCCAGAAAGGAGTCCTGGACCAAGGGAGCTTCCTGACAATAGCATTTTAATTGGCTCCTGACCAGGTGATCAGGGATTTTGTATGGTAGCAATGCAACAGTAAGCTCCTGGCCTGCAAAGAGAAAACATCTAACATCTCTTTTCCTCATATCTCTATAACCTGCTCTCTCTCTGAGGAAACCCCTGTTAAAGATAAAAGGGGAAAACCGATGTTAGAGACACTGAAAAGCAAGTTCTCCACCAGTGAACTAAATACTGAAAATGCTGGAAGACCACCTCATGGCATCAACAAGAACCAAAGGGAATTTGGAAAACATTGATCAAAATCAACACATTGAATCTTGTACTCCGGATTGATGATATTGAACTGTTTCATCCCACCCTTAAAATCCATGCTTTGTGTGTCTTATGTATCTTGTATTTGTGTGTGTGTGTGTGTGTGTGTGTGTGTGTTTTTGTGTTTTTGTATGTGTGTGTGTTTTTGTGTGTGTGTGTGTGTGTGTGTGTCTGTGGATTTAAGAATGGGGTAGAGTTTAAGTTATAGTGTGAGAAGTTAGCAGTTAATATTTCTTTCTTTTGCCACTAGTTGAAGACAATTTGTTAAAATTGTTAAATAAAAAGTTAGTTTCTTATTAAATTTACAAACCTTAATAAGGTGCTCGTATTCTGTTAACCTGAATCAGACAGTTAGGTAGAATTGGAGCAATCTGGTGGTTTGATCAAACTTTTCACATTTGTCATGGCTCAGGGAACAGTGGGGCTTGATATTACAGTGCCCTATCTCTACTGAGTTGTGACACCTCCCCAAATGCATTACCTCACATCTCTCTGGATTAAATTCCATTCACCATTTTTCTGCCCACCTGGCCAGTCCATTACTATCTCCCTGGGTGTTCTAGTTCATGAGTCACTGAACACTAACATGCAGCTGCAACAGGCAATTAAGGAGGTAAATGTTATGTTGGCCTTTATTGCAAGAGGATTGAAGTACCAGAGCAAAGAAGTCTTGCTGCAATTGATTGAGCCTTGGTGAAACCACATCTGGGTATTTTGTACAGTTTTGGTCTCCTTACCTAAGGAAGGATATATTTGTCACAGAGGGAGTGCAATGAAGGTTCACCAGGCTAACTCCTGGGATTCTCTTATAAGGAGAGATTGAGGAGACTGGGCCTGTATTTGCTAGAGTTTAGAAGACTGAGAGGTGATCTCATTGAAGCATACAACATTCTTACAGGGCATGACAGGGTACATGCAAGGAGGATGCTTCCCTGGCTGGGAGGTCTAGAACCAGGGAATACAGCCTCAGAATAAGAGGTATTCTGAGATGGGGAGGAATTTAAGACTGAGATGAGTAGGAATTTCTTTACTTAGAAGGTGGTGGATTTTTGGAATTCTCTGCTCCAGAGGCCTGTGGAAGCCCAGTTATTGAGTATGTTCAAGACAGGGATCAATAGAGCTCTAGATAATAAAGATATCAAATGATATGGATATAGTGTGGGGAAAATGACATTGAAGTAGATCAGCCACGACCTAGTCAAATGGTAGAGCAGGCTCAAGGGGCCAAATTGCCTGCTCCGATTTCCTATGTTCCTACTCCATCACATCACTCCTCATACCCGGTTACTTTGAAAGCACACCAATCCTTTTCTTCCTATGTGTTCAATCACTTTCTCACCTATCCATCCATCACTGCCACTCACCATCATCCTCACGCATTTTTATGCATCTCCCTGATGGTCACCTTCACCAAATATTCTCCATCCATCACATGCAATTATAGTCAGTCATAGGCCTGTTTTTTTGCCTCCTAATGCAGGGGAAAGAGCACAAAGACTGGGCAGAGGGAGAGAATCACAGGAAGCCCTCCACTGATCTCCCAGCTAGCAATAGCAGAAGAGGAACAGCTGGAGATCACCAGTATTTCAGTATCCTTAGCCAGCAGAAGTGGGGATTTGGGGACCTCTCAGTTACCTGGAGACAAACTTCAAGATTGGCGACCCACAGATAATACAATATCTGTCATGTGAACTTGATTTCAACAAGTGAAATCTTCATAATGATAAGTTAAAACGTACTTACCTGCCAGTACTATTTCATATCTTTTTTCTCTGCCAGGGTCTTTAAGCATGCAGCGTGGACCACAAATCCTTAGAGCAGCTGATTTGTTCACAGGATTCATGCAAGTTGTGCAGCAGCTCTGATATCTGCAATCTGGTGAAACCAGTTGGACAGATAAGTGAGTTTTCACATGATGGCTCACATTTAACAAGTGACTAAAGAGCAGGTGGTGGTAACAGGGCCAGCAATGGAGAGTCCTGCATTTGAGGACATATCCATCTCCAAGCTCTGCTCAGCTGAATACAGATGCTATACTGACAAGCTTCGAAGCAAACTAACCACAACTGCAGCAAGAATGGAGGAATTGACCTCAAACAGGAGTGGACATTACAATCGTGTTGTCTTGCATGGATGGAATGGCCAACTCAATGAAACATCAAATGAGGCTGTTAAATGAGTCCATGGAGACCCTGACTATGGCTGTGCACACTTTAGATGCCAAAGATCTGCCACCTTAAATAGGATGACAGATACCTTAGCCTCGGCTGCACTGATCTGCAACAAAGTGCTTTCCGGCAGAATGGTAGTAGTGAAGTTTGGCTGGGCCATGAGAGAGACAAGATGGTGGAAGGAAGCATGGAAGGGGGAGCTCTACTCAATGCGCTTCCATCTGTCACCTTGCCTCAGTCAGTACCAGACACATTGCCGCTGCACATGTACAGGTGGAGCAGTCTTTGGTGAGGCCTCCAAGGTAAACCCAGAGCACATTAAACAAGAGAATTTCAACAGTCAGATCTGAAGCCACACCAGTTGGACCAGGTAAGACAAATGAGTAAAGGAAAAATAAAGCCAGGAAATCCCTTAATGCAAGTTAAATATAAAACCGTGTTGAAATATCATTCCAACTAAGTGATTAGCACATGTTAATAGGAAACCCACCTCCCCTGAGGGGCTTGGCTGCATTCAGCATAACATCTCAAGTTAAGTGTGGAAGTCAATAGGTTGGAGCTAGCTTCCCAGTACATTTTACCCAGTTTTAATGCCCCACCAACACTCAAACTCACATGCTCTCTAGGTTGAAACCACGCCCCTCCACCCACCCTACCCCCCATCCCCCACCCCATTGTACTCCGCAGGATTTTGCATTCATTATTGATCTCTAACTTTAAATTCCCAATAGGCATTAATGGTTGTGAAGCTCCATGCCTTAGGGTGTTGATCAATTCCAACCTCCTCCAGTGCACGTATGCAGTCAGCACTTCTGCTTGTCCATCAAGACAACTTCTCTGGAAGTAAACGATCTATCCATCAGTCAAAAATCAACAAACAAACTTACTTTCATATGGCAGGCAAAAGAAAACGCTTCCTGTTCCATTTTCTTTTACAGGAGTAGCTAGCCTTCTTTGCTTATTATATTTAAACCCTTAAACGTTCTAATCTCCCTTTTTATGTACCTAGTACACATTCCTTATTCCTCAAGTATTGTTAGTTCAAACATTATTATACACCTCCCTTTTAAGTTTTGTTTTATTTTTAATTGCTTTATCTAATGCAATCTTTTTTGCCCAATAGAAATGTATTTCATTGGTACTCTATGTGTCTCTTATGTGAAGATTTCCAACTGCTATCTGTCAACCTGTTTGTTAACTTTTCTGCCCAATTTCTTTGGGACATATCCCTTTTATTTCACTGAGCTTTTTTTTTTCCAGTCCTGCCCCATATCACCTTTGACTGGCTGAAAGTCAACAGCTACCAGAAGGAACAACTCAGATGCTCTAATTAATAAGCAAAGAAAATGTCTTTGTATTCGGAGTGCCCAGATCAACAGCAATGGAACAGTGGACTCGAGGAAAGTATGGAGACAATTATGTGATGTACACAGCTTTCTGATTTTAGTCATGTTCTCTGGCACAAGTCGTTACCTCAAAAAAGTGGCTAAAATGTGATGGGGAAATGTATGTTAAAGATTTGTCCAATGTCAGTAGCTCTGATTCAAGTTTATGTTGGGCCTGAATAATATAGAAAACATCAGACACATACACCACTTCTCAGATGATTAATTCACTGATACCCACAAATTCTCACTTGAGACTGCATGTATCATGATGTAAGCTTGCAATATGTACTAGTCTCCCACCCTGTGTGATTGATATAAATATCTTCATGGTGGTCTGTTGGCAAACTTAAGTCTTGAAGCTGTATTTTATCTATACAAAGTACACATTGAAGAATGATATCCCATTCTGGACTATGACCTTAAATGATGGATTATGTTATTATCTCTCCATGTGTGCCAAACTGCAAATGTTACTTTGCCTGGTTTCTCAATGAAGATAAATGTTCAGATGAAATAAAGTAAACTCACTGCTATTGTGCAACTATATTTTTGTGGCCCTGTTAATACTATATGAAAAGATCTCTGCGTATACCATCAAACAGGGTGCTGTAGCCTGCAAGTTCTATTTTGCAACAGGGAAATGCCTGAGAATGTTAACTAGTTTACTGCTGAAGCCTTGCTTATCAAAATTGTAAAGTGTCCTAAATTCTTAGCTAGTTGCTATTCCTTTTAATGAGCACAATTTAGAATAAAAGATGACTCCACATAAATATTTCCACTGGATATCATTTCAGGTTTTCCCATCTATGATCACTATTATTTTGTTTATTAATGTGGTGTATTTGGCTGTTTTAGTCTATGTCTATGTATATAATTTTCAGCATTAAAAAAAGCAAATTCTGTAATTTGCTGATCTATATTTTCTTATACATCATTGAGAATAGTGACTGAGAAATTATGTATCTATTAAAGTTTTAGCAGACTGCCGACTGCGTTGGTATAAAAAAAAGGCTGAGATTCCCTGGTATACTTAATGCCAAATGAACACTGTGAATTAAGGAATATAACCATGTTATGAATTTTAACTGACTGCAGTTAGGTTTTCAATACACTACTCACATTTCTTTTATAAATATTGTTACGATCCGGTTAGGGACAAGAAACTTCTGTTGTAAAGATGACATTTTAAATTCCAGTTACTTACTAAGAGAATAAAGCTACAAGATCCCATGGTTTTAAACAAGTAGAAGAAATGTTATTATACAAGAGTCAACAAAGCAAACAGAAAATGCTACCTGTTTTATACTCTAACATGCAAAATTAACATAAGGTAAACATGAATTAACAGGCAAACTGGTTGAACATACCACCAACTGCAAAGTAAATGGCAGACCCAGCCATTTACCACAGGTCCCACAAATTTCTCAGCAACCCACCCAAACATAAGTAATCACTGTGAGTTACAAAAATCCTTTTCAACTCTGTCTTCCTCATGAGGGATTTTAGCTCCTCTTTTGAGCATATAGCCTTTGATTTCTCTCAACAGCTCCAATTCATACTGCCTCAATGACTGCTCGCCTACCTGCAGCTCAATCTCTTCTCCCAAGACTGTATTCCAGTGGATTCAAAAGGCTGCATCCCAGCATCTAATAATCAACACAATCCCAGGCAATTCATGTTCATGGGCTTTTCTTTGTCCAATTGCCAGCTTCACAGAGTAGACAACTGCACTTCAGCTCCCCCGAGTAGACCACTGCTCCAGGGCTTCCCTGAGCCCCAACTCCATGGAGCTGAAGGCAGCACCTCAGCTGCACAGAGCTAGCCACCTTCTACTGCCACTTCAGCTCTGGACTAAAAACTACTCATATGGGCTCACTTTTTGTAGCCCCCCTGCCCCACCCTCCACAGCCCAGGTACCAGGGCCAGGTTTTTGTGCCACACACCCATTCAGTTGGGAAACTTTTTGTGCTTCACACCATGTAGGCACACTGCCAATTCATCTCCCCTTCAGGTCGTAGTCCATGAAGAAGTTTACTACTCGCATTAAGCATATCCTGCATTGCAGTCAGGGCATCATCCCAGTCACTGAACTGGAACTTTGTTTTCTGGCTGCTAAACAACCTCCTTTGATTGCTCCATTACAGACAGCCAATAAAGGGAATCCAGAAGTTGAGCATGTACAGCCTGTCCCCTTGCCTCACCGTGCACTTTCACTGTAGCCCCAGGCATGCCGGGAGTTGTAGCCCTTCAACCAGGATCTACCCTCTGCCCCACCAGAACAACCCAACAATATCAATTCCTTCATAATATAAATATTCTACAAGATTCTGCCAGCCAATCTGTAGCAACTAACAGCTAATATGCAGGAACCCTCTACTTACCACACATTCCTAGCACTCAGTGTAATGGCAGAACAGTCAACATAGTAATTTATTTTTCTAAAGCATTCGCCTCAAATGTGAATAGTAAATCAGATTAGTGCTAAACAGGAAGAACTATTTACCTCTTCTTATTAGTTCTTTTAATTGACCATTTGATATACAAGAGTGAAGAAATTTGACCACAATTACTAAAAGTAGGGGCTATTTTTGGACCATTGATACTTTTAAAGCCAACTTATTGCCATTTGCTACCTGCAGTTCAAAATGTTAAGGCTACTTCTGTTGCACAAAACCTAGAAATTGAATCAATTATAAGGATGGATCCAATTATTTTCATAAAAGCAAAATATTGCAGATACTGGAAATCTGAAGTAAAAACAAAAAGTGCTGGAAATACTCAGCAGATCTGGCAGCATTTGTGGAGAGAGAAACAAAGTTAACGGATCAAGCTGAATATGAATCATCTTCATAACATCCCCTCGTGCAGTTGCTTGCAGGCTCCCATGGGTGTCTCTTGTTCAAAGTCACTCAGTAGCTGACTGAGGGACACGGCACTGGGAGGGGGCCCTTGTGAGCCTTCCCAGCTCTCCTCCATGATCCCCACCCCACAATTCTCTGCCCTGCTAGCCACCATCATTCACCTCTGACCTGGGATCCAGCGACAATCCTTGGCCTTCTGTGGGGTCATACTGGCAACAGCCACCACCTTCCCAGTGGCACTGACATGCAGTAGAACTGCTGGCCTCTGATTTGCTGGCATCTCTTAGCAGGTAGACTTCTGCCCAGAGGTTCTTGATCCCGAAGGGCAGCCCATTACTGGCCTGTCAAATGCCTGAGTGGCACATGATGCGGCAGGTCTTCCCAAAAAGAGGAGGCCAAGCCTCCACAAAATTCTACCCATTGTCAGGTTTTTTGGAGTCTTGTCTTTGATTGCTGGTAGAATGAACTAGTTCACAGGGCCGATAAATGTGGATTTGCACTGATTGACTTGCATAGACAATATAAATGTTATCACTAAAATGAGGGTCAGTGTTCCAGGCCATGTGAAAAATGGCAACAAGTGAGCTTTGCGGGACGTCCCAGCAAATTTAATGTATGGCTGTTCCCAACAGAAGTCCTGGATTTAAATGCAATTTTCCAATCATCATGAGCTCTCATCCTCACAGTTGACAGGAGTACAGTTGTTCTCCATCTATTTAAAAAGATGCCGCAGACATTTAAAGGGCACCATTATGAGTTCAGGTAAAAGACTTTGGGAAGTAAAGGCTCATAGCAGATTCACTCAGTGCATTTGCCAACCCACACTCCACAGTCTATGGATATAAGATATAATGTGCCACTGTATGTACTAAGGCAAAGGAAGACTACATAGTTTATTGTGTCAGCGTACCTCAGAGAAGTGTCAGAGAAAAACTGTACAAAATGTCAGGAGGTTGCCAACATAGTAAATGCTATAGACAATATTTAAATGATGTTGATATGCTCAGTGAAGGCATGTTCTACTCCTAACTTCAAGAATAGACTGTGTTTGTATGGAAACTTCTGAAGCTGTCTTTTATTTTGTTTTTAAATGAACACTAACCAGTGGCTAAAGTGGTTGCCAAGGGTGAGTGACATTTGCAAATTCAACACAGACTACATGGAGCTTTCGGAAAGTTCCTAACTGAATCATCCTGGGTGGGGGACTCCCCCTCGAATGGACATACCCAGACAGCACCCCTCTGTGGAATTAATATCTGTCATTGTTCATAGTTTACTCCAATCTTAAAATCAATGGACTTCTAGACTCCGAGTCTCCAAGTTTGCAATTCAACAAAAGGAGAACTGCAGAAAACCCATTACCCACAAGTGGATGTGAAGAGCCATCATCTATTTCCATTGTATAATAATGGCTTCCAGTTTTAAGTCATTCTAGGTGGACAATAGTAGTTCATCATGCGACTGAAACTGGCTTTGACTCCAAAACTCCTTTATTATCTAAAGACCCAGAGAAACCTGGGTAGTCTGCAAAGAATGGCAATACAGAATATCAAGTGCAGACCAAGGCAATAACACCAAAACCCTTCTAAACTTGGAGGCTGCTGATTTTTAAAAACATGCCTCTCAGCCTGATTCCTAAATCCAAGTCCACCTATAAAGAAATTGGACCTCCTGGTATAAAAACCACAAGTGCCTAACTTGGTGACTTGTTGAATATTCATTTCTTCAAGGGAATCCTGCAATAATCCTGACGTCAGACTTCAGCTATTTGAACTCTTCCAAACTACAATCCTAGAGTAGAAAAGACTCCTTCCCTTTCCAAGCCCATCCAACATCTATTTTCCTACAATAAGCCGGACACAGGAACTATGAACTATTCTTTTGCTTACAACTTGTTAAAGTACATTAGCGTCTCAAACTGTATTTTTTCTTCAGCATGTGTGTGTGTGTGTATGTGAGTGCTGAGTGGTTGATGTAGCATTTAGACTTTTGGGATGAATGCATGAATGAATAATCCTCTTTATTTAAACCTATGAAAGCTTGCTGTTGTTATTTAAATTGGCCACACACCCCGGGGACTAAGGAACCCACACATCTTCCTCTCCAAAACCACACTGATTACAGACAGTAAGGAAAATTGCAGAAGGGTTTCGGCTCATCTCTCCTCCCTTATCTGTAACAACTTGCATTATGTATGCAAGCCCCAAAGTATTCCCTCAGCATGTACCTTTTTTGTTATTGCTCCATGTCAGGTGCTCAGAGAACCATGTTGCTCATCGAATGCTTATCATACCTAGCTAACCACAGTGGGGCACAAACTGAAACAGCAGTGCACATCTGGAAGTCTATTCATACTGACTTTAGGCTTTATATTGATTTATATTTATATCCAAAAGGCTTTATATTAAAAAACTACTTAGCTTCATGAAGCATGCCCATTTGTTTGTACACACGATGGACTGCAGAATGGGCACTTAGGCATTACATCATAAGCTCTTAACATTTGCAACATTTCAAAGTTACTTATCTAGTAGCTGAACAAGATACCTCATAGTATGAGGGACCAAACATGCATGGAAAGAAAGCTCCATAACTCATTTCCTCACTTAGATAGGCAGAAGTTTGAGCACATGGTATATAACTCAGAAGAACTGTTTCAAAGTTCTCTTGTAAGATAGAATTCTTTTCTGTTTTTTGTAGGTCTGAGTGAACAGGGAACCAACACTGCTAAATGCCTACAGCAAACCAGCAATTTACAGCACACTATATTACCAACTACTGCCAGCACCTGCACAGCTGCACCCACCCCAGAGTGCTTGGGGTGTAATCTTTGTAACATAGGAACATAGGCTTAGGAACAGGAGTAGGTCATTCGGCCCTTCAAACTTGCTCCACCATTTGATAAGATCATGGCTGATCTGACTGTGGTCTCAACTCCACTTACCTGTCCTCTCCCATAAGCCTTGACTCCTTTGCCTATCAAAAATTTATCTAACTCAGCCTTGAATAAATTCAATGACCTAGCCTCCAAAGATTTCTGGGGAAAAGAATTTCATAAGCTAATGAGCCTCTGAGAGAAAAAAAAACCTCATCTCTGTCTTAAAAAGAAACTTCTTATTCATAAACCGTGTCCCCCAGTTGTGGTCTCCCAATAAGAGGAAACATCCTCCTGTTATCCAGCCTATTGAATCCCCATAGGATCCTATGTGTTTCAATAAGCTCACCTCTCATTCTACTTAACGCCAATGGGGATAGGCCCACCAATCAACCTTTCTTCACAAGATAAGCCCTTCATCCCAGGAGTGAGTCAAGTGAATCTTCTCTGAACTGCTTCTAATGCAATTACATTTTTTTTCAGATAAGGAGGCCAAGACTATACACAGTACTCCAAATGTGGCCTCACCAAGGGCCTCTATAACTGCAGTAAAAGTTCCTTACTTTTATATTCTATTCCCCCTGCAATAAAGGACAAAATTCCATTTGCCTTCCTAATCATTTGCTGTACCTGCATACTAATTTGTTGTGAATCATGTAACAGGACACCCAGGTCCATCTGTACCATCAAGTTCTGCAATCTCTCTACAATTAAATAGTGTACTTTTTTTTATATCTGTTGCCAAAGTAGGCAAATTCACATTTTCCCACATTACACACAATCTGTCAAAATTTTGCCCACCCACTTAACCTATCTATATCCCTTTGTAGATTCTTTACTGCCCCTTGACAACTTATTTTTCTACCAATCTTGGTGTCACCAGCAAATTTAGCTACCTTATATTTGGTCCTTTCATCCAAGTCATTGATATAGATTGTAAATAGTTGAGACCCTAGCATTGATCTCTATGGCACTCCACTAGTTACAGCTTGTCAGCCCAAAGAATACCCATTTATTTACTCTCTGTTTCCTGTTAGCTAATCAATCCTTTTTCCATACCCTACACAATCTCTGGAGCCACTTGTTTTAAGACCCTAGGATGCAGACCATCAGCCTTTAGGCCCAATAGTTTTCAAAGCACCGTTTCCGTGGTAATGATGATTGCTTTAAGTTCTTCCACAATTTCGCCTCTTTGGGAAGTTTCTAAGTCTTCTAGAATAAAGACGTGACACAAAATATCTGTTTAATGCCCCCTCCATTTCCTTGCTTTCCATTCTCAGTTCCTCAGACTCATTCTCAAGAGGAGCAACAAAAGCTTGAGGATTGCTGCAAAAAGACATTTTGTCAAAGATTTTCATCTTGCACTCATCAGGACAATTGCAAGAATACCAATGTCAGAGGAAGCAACAACTTTTTGTTGTATGAGAAGAGAATGCTGATTGGTTGGCAAGTGGCCTCTGATTGGTAGAGGCGTTGCCATGGAGAATGCACCAGTTAATGGTGACTGACAGTTAACTGCTTGACATTTTAAACCAGACAGCTTGACTTGGATTGCTCAAGATATTGCCCTGAGGAATGAACCACTGAATGGCTATCACTTATTTTGTTTAGCTGAAACAGGTGCAATGTTTGTACATGTTCTTTCTGTCAGCAAAGAACAGGGCCCTGTGTATTAATATATGTAACTTCCAGTACACACAAAAGCATCACACTGCGAGCCCAACTGACAATCTTCTTTTAAGACCCTAGGATGCAGTCTACCTACAGGTTGTGGGGATTTGTCAGGCTTCCCTAGTGATGATGATTGTTTTAAGTTCTTCTGTGCTGTTCACCTATAGATTTTCAAGTATCTTGGAGAAATTTTCTAAGGCTCCTTCAGTGACGGCAGAAACAAAATACTTGCTCAACGCCTCTGCCATTTCCTTGTTTTCCATAACCGATTCCCCAGATTCACTCGGTTTAAAAAGGCACAGGCAACTCCTTGAAGGCTGCCAGGGAAAGACATATCTTCTGCATTGTGAACACTGATGTCGTGGCAGATGGAGGCGCCAGGCAGGAGGGCAGGTTGGGTGGGCACTCAGCCCCCTGGTTTTCGGATGAGTGCCTCGCGGTCCTCCTGGAGGAGGTGGCTGCCAGGAGGGACATCCTTGTCCCCAGAGATGGAAGGAGGAGGCCACTGCACCTAACAAAAAGTGCTTGGGAGGAGTTGGCAGTGCAGGTCAGCAGCCATGATGTTGTGTGGCGCGCACGGGTGCAGTGCCGCAAAATGTTTAATGACCTGCTTCACTCAGGAAGGGTGAGTACCGTGTTGACATGCATCAGTGTGTTGAAGTGTCAAGATTTGGCCGTTCCCCCCCATGGAGCTCAGGGGTGTTAGAGATTGAGTGCCAACTGTCACTGATGCCGGAGCTGGCCAAGGGGGTGAGCCCTGGCTTCTTGGACTGAGTGCCTTGATTCGGATGTGCCCAGCGAGGTGTTCCTCAGGTGGAGTTGGCCAGGCTGCAATGGTGCTGCAGGTAGAGAGTGGACTAATCAATGCTCCTCTGCCCTTTCAGGAGAAGACGACCCATAACAACATTGAAAGGTCGTGGACAGGTGGAGGCACCCCAAAACATATTAATCCTATCCAGATTCAAGCAGGATGCCTCAGAGCTGGAGAGGTGCCACACACCTCGGTCAGCCGACCGTGGTGAGGTTGAGGTGTCAGACGAAAGTAAGAGCGCAGTGCACAGAGGGAGTTTCAGATGGTGCAAACATTCTTATGTAGTCTCATCATTGATGGGAGCGTCAAAACTGGAGTCCCCATTGATTATTGAAAGGCAATGGCACTGTGATGCAGTTCTCCATTGTCTCACCAGGGTGCCTGGCATGTACAATGACAGTGTGATGACTTAAACTAATGACGTGTTGTTGTTCTCCCTTAGATTCACCAGCAGACACTCGTTCGCAGGACCCCAAAGAGCCACCCCTGACACTAGAGGGCCGTCAGGCTTCACATGCACCTGCATCACACCCGCTTTCTGAACCAGGCACCAGCACAGATACCAGCACCTTGGTGGGTGTTAGATCCTCGGCTAGAATGTTGCTGCACACTCACTTGAGGAGCAGGTGAAGACAGAGAGTGCTCAGGACGCTGGCAGTCATAGGACTGCTGGAGACCAGGACGATGCTGAGTTGAAGGCTGATGATGAGCCTCTGGAGTTGTCCATTAGGAGGAAGATGCTGGATGTCCAGCGGATGTGTGGAAGGAGCTTGTGAAGGTCCATGAGGGTATGCATGCAATGGCCTCTGTTGTGGAGGAGTACTTGTGGAGTATGAGCACTGCATAGACCCTCATATCTGAGCGCACTTCCTCCTCCATTGAGAGAGTGGTGACTTTCATGGAGATGCAGCTCCAGGGACAGAACCAGGGGTTCCTGGGTTTGCGCTCAGACCCGCAAACATTCACACTGGCACTGACCTCAGATCAATGGCACTGTGGGAGATGAATGAGGCACCCAGTATCCCAGCTGGGTGCCCATCCATCAATGGTGATCAGGCGGTCCAGAGTGACCTCACGTTGGTGCACGAGCTGCTTGTCATCTCTGTGGGCTCCTCTCAGGGCGCTCTGGCTGACGGCAGCAGCTCCCCTGCCCCTCTGCCAGTGACCAGGGCATCTGATGAGGCTGCGATGACTGGGGTGGTGCCAGCTGTGGCACTGGCCACTGCCTCCTAGGCTGGGCCAGTACAGGCTCCACTGGCCAGAGGGCGACCGCCAAGGTCATCAAGGACAACAAGACAGTAGAGTCAGTAGGCTGTCTCCAATGCCACTGCCAGCGAGAGGTGGGTGGGGGTTGCAAGACGTAGCACTCACAAATGTAAGTTTAAGGCACCATGAGCACAAGCAGGACTGGTCACAGGTGGTTTTCTGTTGTACAATGTTTTGATTATGTTTATTGGTCTGGGAATGAAGACCAGAGAAGGTAATGTTAATTTTTTTGGATTGTTAAAAGGAGATAAAATTTAGTCTTTGTCATACTGGCTGAGTATGTTTCACCTTTTTACTTTTTTGGTGCAGGGCATGTCAGTATGTAATGCTGGATGTGAGTAAACTTTATTGCACAGGCACTGAGTGGACTTTGGGTTCAAATGAAAGGGTAATTTCAGACACCTGGGATGGAGGAGGCAGCCCTGGCATGAGGTGGAAGCAGATCTTTGGTAGCCTAGCTGAAGGAGCGTTGCATCAAGGCACCCCTGGTGTCCCTGCCTCCCTGAAGGATACAGAGATTTGCCTCAGCGTTCTCCCTCCCTCTTCTGACTCACTACTGGAATGATCCTTGTGGCCTGTGGAGCTGCCTCAAGATCCTCTTCCTCCAGTGGGTCCCCCCTTGCTAGAGCCAGATTGTGGAGAGTGCAGCATGCAACCACGATCAGTGACACCTGCTCTGAGGCCTATTGTAGTGCTCCGTTTGAACAGTCCAGGCATCAGAAACACATCTTCAGAAGACCTATGGTCTTCTCTATTATTGCCTTTGTAGAGACATGACTCCTATTATGACACTGCTCAGCTTCTGTTCTTGGGTGGTGGAGAGGCATCATAAGCCACCTTTTCAATGGAGAACCTGTGCACCCAGCAGCCATCCATCCAGTCGGGCTGAAGCACTGAAGACCCTCGGCACCTGGGAGTGACTCAGCAGTGTCATGGTAGCTGCCAGGGTACCATGCACAGGTTTGCAGAACCTGGACTTTCACTGAGTGGAATCCCTTCCTGTTGATGAAGGCTGACCTGCTGGCACCTTAATGCTACATGTGTGCAGTCGATTGTACCCTGGGTGTGGGGGAATCCAGCAATCACTGCAAAGCCTCTGGCTCACTCAGCCAGGCTGGCCTCGTCCATAGGGAAATGAATAAATGTCATTACCCACCTCAACAGAGCTTCTGTCACCAGCTTGACGCAACTGTGGACAGCTGATTGGGACATTCTACAAAGATCCCCCACTGACCCCTGGAAAGAACCAGAGACATAGAAGTTGAGGGCCACTGTGACCTTCAGAGCCACTGGCATGGGATGTCCACCCATACAGTTGGAGGTGATCTCAAGTGCAATCATCTGACAAATGGAGGTCATGGTCTCCCAGGAGAGGTGGAGCCTCCTTAGGCATTGCACCTTGGACAAATTGAGGTAGCTGTATCGCCGCCTGTAAACCCTAGCAGCAGGATAGTGGTGTCTTCTGCGGCCCCTTCTGCCTTGGACTTCCTGCTGTCCCTGTGCCCCTTGTGTCTGCACCTCTCTTCCCACAGGTCTCTTGCCTGGAATCTTCATTGGGACACCTGGCCTCCTCTTCTTCCTCAGGGGAGGTGCCACCAGCAAACAGCACAATCCCCATTACTGGGTTAACAGAAGGCTGTCTGATATCTGGAGGATTCCACACAGTCAAAATTCTCCGGTGGCCCTGGAGACACCAATGGTTCCTGAAATGAAGACTAGAAATGCTAAGAATGAAGCTCAGTGCGGAGATGAAGCTGTCAAGTTCAAATAAGCAACCAGCAGTAAACTATCTCCTAAACTCCTCACTACTCACACTGGCAATGCTACTGGCCCTTTTCCTCCTGCCCTTGGGTAAGGTTTTGCAAAATGTGGGCTGCCCGCCAGCCTGTTTTGCCCATGCGATGAGTGCGAAATCACGCAGGCAATGTAAAATCAGGCTCAGTCAGGGATTTTAATGACCTTAAGTGGCCTCTTAATTGATGGTGGGTGTGGCTCTGACACTTGTGCGCAGCCCCTGACTGGAGGATTGCACGTGTGTGGGATGACATTGGGATGCTCACCAGGCATGTGCCTGCCCGAGAGGTGTGAAATTCTGCCCTTAGTTTCCCAGTTCACTTTAACTAGCTCTGCCTTCACACCCATATAATTACCTGTATTTAGCTTTAAATCACTAGCCTTGAACCCACACTTCTCCCCTTCAAACTGAGTGTGAAATTCTATCATGTCATGAGTACTGTTACATAGAGGCTCCTTTACTATTAAGTTATTTATTAATCCTGTCTCATCGCACATTACTAGGCCTAGAATAGCCTGCTGCCTGGTTGATGTTAGAACATACTGCTCTTTGAAATTTACCCGAATACATTCTATGAGCTCATGTTCCAGGCTACCTTTACCAATCTGATTCACCCAATCTACATTTAGATTAATGCCACGCATGATTATTGCAGTACCTTTCTTACAAGCCCCATTTATTTCTTCCTTATATTGTGTCCTACAGTGTAACTACTGTTAGAAGACCTATAATCTACTCCCACAAGTGGCCTCTTACCCTTCCTATTTCTTATCTCTACCAAAACTGATTCTACATTTTGTTCTTTCAAACTAAAGTTATCCCTCACTATCGTACTAATAACATCCTTAATTAACAGAGCTACCCCGCCACATTTTCCTAGCTTCCTGCCTTTTCGAAATGTCAAAAACCCAGCCTTCGTCACTCTACAACCATGTCTCTGTAATTGCTACCAAGCCATATATATTTATTTCTAACTTTGTTAACAATTAATCAATTTGGTGGCGAATGTTGTGCATATTCAGATATATAAAGTCTTATATCTGTCTTCTTGCCATTTTTGCAATCACTGGCTGGTGCACTCTAAATTTTATACACTATGTCCCTTGTTGGCACACTCTGGTTATCATTAACCAAATCACTATCCTGCTCTATTATCTCTTTGTTTTCCTTTGACCTACCTCATCTCTCACATGACCTCCAGGAGCTAGCACTGAATGGATCACATTGCTGACATGAAAAGGATCAATTGGCTAGCAGGACACGTAATGTGAAGTGAGGGTAATTAATGATGAATAGTGCAACTGGTTTCACAATTTTTTCAACAAATGTTCCATAAAAGTTGTTCATCCACCTTTTGCATTTCTTGAATGTTTATACATTCATGTTGTTAATCTTAATTTTCCTAAATCCTTTGTGAAGAAGAATCATACAAAAGGACTTGAGACCGTGAAATCTATACACCTCTTCAAAAAAAGAAATGGGTTTAGACTGTTACAGACTTGTTAGCCACATTTCAATAAAACTGCTAGAGGGAACTTTAGTAGTAAGGCATGGGCTAATCAGACAATGGGGATTTGGAAATGGCAGATCATGCTTGATTAAACTAATCAAATTCTTTAAGAAAATTACCAAGTATATAGACAAAGAGAATCCATAGAACATGATATAGTTGGATTTTAATAAGCATTTGAGAGATTGGTTGCAAAAGTTAAGGTCCTTGATAAAAGGCAAAGTTGCACAGATAGAGGGATTACTCAAGGACAGAGAACCCAGAATAGGAGTAAATATACTCTAATTTAAGAGCAACACTCTCAATAGAAAGAACCAACAGACATCATAGATACCTAGAAATTATACAGATCTTTAAAAGCAAAATTACAGGTGAACAGGCCATAAAAAGAGCAATTAGGATTTTAGATTTATCTATTTAGGGTATTGAATCCAAAAACATAAAAGCTATGATAAAAATATGCATGACATAGTTTGGGACACAAATGAATTACCCTATTAAAAAAGGATATTGAAATGATTGGAAAGGTCCAATCTCACTAAGATAATATCAGAAATAAGAGCTTATAGTTATGAGAAAAATTTTTAAAAATGCTCCCCTTTCTGGAGAAACGACTAATCTTTGCTGCAACAAATAAAACCCTGTTGTTAACATTTCTAGTCAGTACAATAGTAATGACTCTAATGTAATGTTTAAAACTTTAAGGTTGCAAAATTCAGCTCCGTAGTGCCTGTTTTCTCAGTGTTATCATTGCCACTTTGCCTCCAAAATGGCATCCACAATACACATGCACACTTCTGGTGCCAGCTCTGCCAGCTGTTAATTTGGTGAGGGTGTTGATGTGCACGCTGGGAGGGTGGACCAGAAGCATGCAGAGTAGACAGAGCTTGATGTCAATCAGTATGTAACACAGTTTTGATGCAAACACTGTTGTTTTGGAGCACAATACTCCACTAACTTCCTCTCTTAACCTTACACAGCTGAACATGTGTTCAGCAGCAGGAAGAACACCCAACATCATTATTTAAAGGGATCATCAACTACTTTCAGGTTAGTAGCTGATTGATTTCTATTGGATTTGCTGCAATTGCAGAAGGGTTTGGTGATTCCTAGAATTATTTAAAGTTTCTAATATCTACAGAGAGTGGTATGACTCATACTGAAGGACTTTGAACTGACTTCAAGGGTTCTGCACAACCCACTTGCTCCCAGACATAGCTGCAGTAATATGTATCTGCAATGGACTATTTTATGATTGAGAAAAAGTAGTGGTGACACAGAGAGGACAAGCTGTTGGAAGAGGGAGGAGGAGGAGGGGGAGAAGGAGGCGATATCCACTCCGGGTGTTCAGTGAGCAATTCTCCTACCTTATCTTCTGAGGAACAGTGGCCTGGATTTTCAATTCGGGGTCAGGAGCCCAGCTCCCAGGTAATTTCATGATCCTGACCCTGCATCGCATCAGCATTAGCAACGCAAAGGGATTTTCAAACACAAAGAGATGAGTTGGCTTGGGATGGGTTCGGCACTTAATGAGCAGCATTGGGAGTAGGATGAAGGTGGGACATAAATCTGGAGGGCCTTTTGAAAAGGCAAGTGGTAACCTTGACTGTTTGCTGAGGACATGTCACAGGAGGGTGCTGATCAGGCCAGTGTCGGCTCAAGCAGTGTGCTATAGTCCATGATGGATATGTATGACTGCAACCATGTCAGGGAGCAAGTCTGTGCAGAGTCCTTGAAGTCAGGACAAAGTCCTTCAGCATGTGCCATACCACTTCCTGTAGACTTTAGGATCTTTAAACAACTCCATGGGCAGTGCCAATGTTGGCCTCAACCAGTGTGCTAGGCCATTATGAAAGGGCTGAATCAGTCGAAGATGCTGATGAGGGTGTCACCAGCATCATCCCTCACCTCCTCTGCCCCTCTCACTCATAACCTATCCATGCTGAAAGGCCCTGTAATGATGCAGGTGCAACAGCTGATGGAAGATCCCCCACCGGCACCTCAGCTGGATGCAGCCACAATGGAGCAGGCTGCCTCCATCTTATCCTTAGCCATAGTGGGAACACCTCATTGGAGAGGGCCTTGCCATTAGTTTCACTTTATGGGTCACTTGGGTAATGATCTCTCTATTTGTTATTGATTTATCTTGTTCTAATGATAATTGATTATGTTATTACTCAGACTTGTGTGCGTTTTTAAAGATTGATGAGAAAAGTGAAATGAAAGTTAAGGGGGTGAGGAGCACTGGGCTTAGGGTGGTTGCACGATCTGTGATGTGGGGCAATGTTGGCAGTGGAGACCCCATTCTCAATGTCTTTGGGTGGCAATGGGATTATTCATGTGCGTGCTCGCTGGATAATTTCTTTCTCCGATACAAGCCAAGTTGCAGAGTCATCTGTCATAGGATTGACAGGCGCTCACATGAAGCATTGCTGAATTCCCCCGATTGTTGTGAGGCCTGGATGGCCTTGGCGGTCTTTCTTCAATGCCTGGGTTCCCCTGCAGCACTACCTGCATTCTTTCCCAATGTGCCTTCCACAAAAGGAAGGTTCTCTTAAGCTTTCTTGGAATATAGAGCCTAACAAACTTAATTTTCTCTTGCCAGAGAGAAGCGGGCAGGGCAAGCATCGTGCTTTGCAAGAACTGCAGGCTTTCCCATTGGGCAGGGCACCAATGATGGCACACACATCACTCTGCAGGTGCCGCATGTTAACTCTGGGATGTATTGCAAGTGAAAGGGATTCCACACTCACATTGGTTTGTGACCATACACAGTGTATCATACAGGTCAATGCCCAATATCCTGTCAGCAGTCATGATGCCTTCATTCTGCAGCAGTCCACTGTGACATTGGCATTTGAGCCATCGTGACAATCCAGAGAGTGGCTACTGAGTTACAGGGATATCTTTTGATGACAAGATTTATGACGCTGGAGCACAACCCACACACATGTGGGTAGCAGACAAATAATAACAGCAACGCTGGCATGCAAAATGTGGTAGAGCAGACCATCAGAGAGCTTAAACAACTGTTCTGCTGCCTGAACTGCTCTGGAGGAGCTGTGCAGTACGCTGCAGAGAGCATGCCAAGATTCAGGATAGGTTGCTGCATGTTGCACAGCCTCACCATCAGGAGAGCATAAGGGCACATTCCTTGCTTGGTGAGGAGGAGGAAGAGGAGGAGGAGGACATGAGGATGGAACCAGTACAGCCACTTTCTGGCTGGGCTGTATATGATTGACTCATCCAACTGCAATACCAATAAACACAACTCCAATTGCCCACCCACCAACAGTCCATATTTTACCTTAATTCTGTCACTGATCATCACAGTGTCCACTTGGCCACAATGCAAAAATAAAAGCCGTCACATACATTTTAAACAAAACGTAAATCGAACCATGTAGACTGCATACAAACATCAACAAATGGCCACAGATGGATCCCCTTAGAACACGTCTTCCATGAATTTATGACTGTCCTAGTGCTCCTACACAATGTTATTCCAGTGACTGTAGCATGGCTGGTGGATGGCAACTCACTTTCTGTGGTGGAGTCTGGAGATGGCCTTGCAGGATGACCTTGAACATCCCTGGCCCTAGAAGGCCCAACTCCGGAGTGCATTGCCTCTGCATGGATGGCAGCAGTCTGGGCTGGGAACTGGTGCGTAGCAGCGGAGGGAGGATAAACGTTATTTTCTGGAGACAAGGCAGCAGGTTTGTGCACCATGGAGCCACTGACACTCCTGCCACTCCCCATGGCAAGTGCCACAGTAATCTTAGTAATCTGTTGCTGAGCTGTTGTGTGAGCCTGCAAACACATTTGAACATTGGCATCTGCAGCCCTGATGGCAGCCGCTTGAGGTTGTGTGACAGCCAGCTGAGCTCACCTGACCTCACCCTGAGCTTCCATCTCAGCACCCAGACATTGGCTGTCTTCTGCTTGTGTTGCAATGGAAGTTGAGACATTTGCCATAGTTGGTTTGTCTGCACATGTGCTTTTGGAGTTGGCTACCACTTCCGTGCTGGAAAAGATGGGTGCCAAGGTCTGAGGAAAGCCCTGTGCCAAGTTGATGCCAGGACTCCTCCATGCTTCTTGGCACTGACCACAGGCTTTCTGGTAGCCCTGTCCATGCACCAAGTATTTCATTGTGCATACCCATCAGTGCTCTTCTGTAGGCTGCCCCATCGAAGTCTTCATCTGAGTCCTCTGCAGAAGAACTTGTGTGCAACATCACCCTCAGGCAGGTTGACACCTTCTCTACTCTTGTTCTCTACCCTGGCTCGTGTCTGGTGACTCATTATGTGAAGATCCTAACTCTAAGCTATTCTCTAAGTGTCAGTGTCTGATCTGATGATTGTGTGTGTAGGAGGCAGTGATGCTGTTTCTTCTTTAACAGTCTCCTGTTATTCTTCCACCAGGTTGTAGTTCTTGAGTATCACAAGTGTAGGCCTGTGGTAAGGGGGGTGGGGGGAGGCAAGAAATGCATGTTTAGACCATCTGTCGCTTGTCACTCAGAGAAGATCGTGTGTTGAGGAGAAAGTGAGATGTGAGTAGGAGTATTAGCTACAAGCATAGTGCCATCTTTGATGATTTCAATCCTGCCACTGGCCACAGCCTCATTCACGGCCACTCGAATGATGATGAGCACTGCCTCCTCCTGCTGGTAAAGATATGCAGCTGTGCCTGTCCCTTGCACTGTAAGAGAGAGGGAATTATGTCAATGCCTGTCATTGTGTGTGTAAGTGAGATCTAGGTGTGAGTCTTGCAGTCATGCTAACCCTCACGTGTGAGGGTGAGGCAAAGCTATGAATGTAAGGCATAAGTCATGATGGTAGAGATTGTTGGTAGGTAAGTAATGGGGGTGTGGTGCGTTGAACTGTGTCCCAGGTTAATGGTGCAATTTATGGAATATAGCATTTGAAGCTACATTCACTGATCGTGACCACTCTTGTGAGGTCATTGAACTTGTTGTGGTACTGCATCCAGTTCCTCAGGACTATATCCCATGGCTATCTGGCCCCACTGCCTTCGCAAAGTTTGTCTAGATATTTGACATCTCCTCTGTTCTCCACGTCCTGTGCTAAGGTCTCCAGGGCAAGCATTAGAAAATCTCAGAGCTTGCTTTCTGCCATGTTGTGCCATTCTTGTGTCTTTCCCATGTTAAAATCATTTTTAGAATAACGTTCAGCAGCTGTTCCAGTCAAAATGCACCTGCACTTTAAGTAGTGCAGGCTAGTTTGAACTTGTGCCCACCTCTCATGTTTGTGACCTCTGCAGCATGCCAGCAGTGGGCTTAGCACTGACTGCACGCTACAATCATTTAAATTAGTAGGCAGCATGAAGTTTAGTGTGCTGCCTGCATTGAAAACAACAGGCATTTGTTAATCACTCATTGTGATCCCCATACCTTTTTTTGAGGACTTTGTGTCCTGAAATTTTGTTTCTGACTCTCCTTGATTCAGTAACACAGAGGTAACAATTTAGAATTAGCATGAAAAGTATAAATTGAAGATTATAGAGACATTTTTTAATCAGTTACCCGAATATGAAATTCATTAATACAAATTGTTGCCAAAGCCAAGTCAATCATGACACTTAAGGGGGATTAAATAATGTTTAAAGCAGAAAAAACATTAGCAGGCATAGGAAAACAGCAGGTAAGTGAAAATAAATAAAGCTCTGATGTGGAGCTGATACAGCCACAGGCCTGATGGGTTGAATGGCTTCCATCTACGTTGAACTTTCTTTGACTCTCTGGCTTTATATTTATGCAGCACATTTTGCAAACAAGATCTACAAGCTGTATTGGACAGTTATATATAACTCTCGCCATGAAATGTGTGATGTGTTGGTAACTAAGGCCAGGATTTTCCTCTCGTCCAGCGGGCACAGTGGGCGTGCCTGGGAGTGGCCATGGAACTGACTGCCGCCCGCAAACGGGCCCCAACCGCGATTTCAAGCTGGTGGGTCAATCAAGGCCCATCCAGCGTGAAACGTGGCCCTGCACTGGCCGGCAAGGGCCTGGTGGGGGCAGGGGCCTGTTGGCCACCGGATCCAATGGTGAGCCAGCGGCCAGTTTAAAAACCCCCCAGGCAGCCCCAGAAAGACTGCCAGGAAAGGACTTCTGTCTGCCATTCTAGTGATGGACTCAAGTGCGGCTGCAAACGCCAGGTGGGAGGGCAGGTCACGTTGGCATTCGGGCCCCTGCTTTTCTGATGAGTGCCTTGCCGTTCTCCTGGAGAAGCTGGCTGCCAGGAGGGACACCCTTGTCCCCAGGGATGTGAGGAGATGCCACCACACCTCACCAAGAGGGCATGGGATGAGATGGCAGCCCAGGTGAGCAGCTGTGGCATGGTATGGCGCACCTGGGGCCAGTGCTGGAAGCGCTTCAATGACTTGCTGTGCTCAGGAAGGGTGAGTACCATGTTGGCATGTGTCAGTGTGCAGAAGTGTTAAGATGTGGCCGTCCCCCCACGGATATCAGGGGTGCTAGAGTCTGAGTGCCAAGTGTCAACCTCACTAGAGCTGGCCAAGGAGGTGGTCTCTTGCTGCTTTGACTGAATGCCTTGTGGCTTGAGGGCCACAACCCAGGTGCGCTCAGCTAGGGTTAGCCAGGCTGCAATGGCATTGCAGGTAGAGAGTGGATTAATCACTGCTCCCCTGTCCTTGCAGGAGAAGAAAAACCATAACCAACCTGAGAGGGCACGTACAGGCCGAGGCCTGCCCAACCTGCTGCTGCTCTCCTGGTTTGAGTAGGACACCCTGGAGCTCAAAAGCTGGCATGGTCCCCGTGCAAACGGGCATGGAGAGGCTGAGGCACTTCTCATAGGTGAAGATATGAGATGAGACTTTCGGATTGTGGAGCCATTCTAGTGTAGTGTTTTCACTGATGTGAACCTTGAACCTGGAGTCCCCATTGATCATTGAAAGATGAGGGCACCGTATTGCAGATCTCCATTGTCTCACTAGGGTGCCTGGCATGCACAGTGACAGTGTGATGACTTTAACTAATGACATGCCCTTGTTCTCCCCTTTAGGTTCACCAGCAGGCGTCCGATCTGCAGACCGCGAAGGGTCACCCCTGACACCAGAGGACCACCAGGCGTCATTTTCATCTGCGTCACACCTGCTCTTGGAAGCAAGCACCAGCACCTTGGTAGGCATTAGACTGGCGGCTAGTATCTTGATGCACATTGGTGAGGGCAGTTCACAGTCGTTTGAGGTACAGGCGGAGGCAGAGAGTGCCCAGGGCTCCGGCAGTCAGGGGACTGTTGGGGACCAGGATGATGCTCAGTCGAAGGCTGATGAGCCTCTGGAGTTGTCCATTAGGCGACAGATGCTGAATGTCCAGTGAGATGTGTGGGAGGATCTGGCGGAGATCCAAGAGAGTATGCGTGCCATGGTCTCCATTGTGGAGGAGTCCATGCGGAGTGTGAGCACTGTGTTGGCTGTCATGGGCAAGAGCACTTCCTCCTCCATTGAGAGAGTGGTGACTCTCATGGAGAGGCAGCTCCAGGGACAGAATCAGGGACCTGCAAGCCTTCACACAGGCAATGAACTCAGGTAGTCAGTGTCAGTGCGGGAGATGGATGAGGCACCCAGTATCTTGGCTAGGTGCCCGTCCATCAGTAGTGTGCAGGGAGATCCAGAGCGGCTTCACATTGGTGCACGAGCTGCCTGTCATCTCTGTGGGCTCCTCTCAGGCCACTTGGATGATGGCAGCAGCTCCTCCACCCCTCTGCCAGTGATGGTGGCATCTGATGAGGCTGTGATGACTGGGAAGATGCCAGCCATGGTACGGGCCACTCCCTCCCAAGCGGGGCCAGCACAGGCTCCATTGGCCAGAGGACAACCGCCAAGGTCATCAAAGCCAACAAGATAGCAGAGTCAGCAGGCTGCCTCCAATGCCGGTGCCAGTGAGGGGGGAGTGCCTATATGTAGCACTCGAAAACGTAAGTTAAAGGCACCATAAGCACAAGAGGGACAGTTCACAGGTGATTTTATGTTTATTTCTGTTTACTTTATCTATACTGATCTGGGATTGAAGACCAGAAACATTTCTGTAAATAGTTTTTAACTGTCACAAGGAGATACATTTTGTTTTTGTCATCATGGCCTGTGTATGCTTCACCTTTTTATTTTATTCGTGCAGGGTACACCAGTATGTAATGCTGGACTCAAGTGGCTCTGAACTTTATTGCACAGGCACTGAGTGTCCTTTGTGTTTAAATGAAAGCGTGCTTTCAAACATCTGGGATGGAGGAGGCAGCCCTGACATGTGTTTGAAGCTGATCTTTTGTAGCCTAGCTGAAGGAATATTGGATCAAGTGTCCCTGCCTCCCTGCAGGCTACTGAGGTCTGGCTTCAAGCCCCCAGCATTTTCCTCATCGTGCTCACCTTCGGACTCACTACTGGGTTCATCATCTGTGGCCTGTGCAGCTGCCTCAAGATCCCCTTCCTCCAGTGGGTCCCCCCTTGCCAGTGCCAGATTGTGGAGAGCACAGGATGCAACTACAATCAGTGACACGCTCTCAGGGGCATTGTAGTCCTCCTCTTGAACGGTCCAAGCATTGGAAGTGCATCTTGAGAAGACCTATGACCCTCTCTATCACTGCCCTTGTGGAGGTATGACTCATATTGTAATGCTTCTCTGTCTCTGCTCTTGTCACCCAGCAGCCGTCCATCCATCCAGCCGGGCTGGAGCACTGAAGAGCCTCAGCACCTGGGAATGTCTCAGGATGTAAGCAGCATGGGAGCTGCCAGGGCACCTTGCACAGAATTTCAGAATCTGCATCCTTTGGTCACACACTATCTGCTTGTTCATGAAGTGAAATCCCTTCCTGTTGATGAAGGCGCCCGGCTGACCCGCTGGCAGCTTGATGGCCACATGTGTGCAGTCGATGGTACCCTAGGTGCGGGGGAACCCAACGATCGCTGCAAAGCCTCTGGCTAGCTTAGCCTGACTGGCCTCGTCTGTATGGTAAAGAATAAGTGTTAGAACCCGCCTGAACAGAGCTTCTGTCACCAGCTTGGTGTAACTGATTGAGAGACTCCACACAGATCCCCCACTGAGCCCGGGAAAGAGCTGGAGGCATAGCAGTTGAGGGCCAATGTGACCTTCAGAGCCACTGGCTTGCGGTGTCCTCCCATACAGTTGGAGCTGATCTCAGCCCCAATCAGCTGGAAAACGGAGGTCATACTCTCCCTTGAGAGGCGGAGCCTTCTTCGGCATTGCACCTTGGACATATTGAGGTAGCTGCATCGTCGGCTATAAATCCTGGCAGCAGGATAGTGGCTTCTTCTGTGGCCCCTTCTGCCTTGGATTTTCTACTGTCCCTGCACTGCTTGTGCTTGCACCTCCCCTCCCACAGGTACCTCCCCTAGAAGCTGCATCGGGACAATGGCCTCCTCTCCCTTCTGCCCCTCTCTTCCTTCTCAGAGGAGGTGCCTCCATTGGAGAGCACAATCCCCATTACCAGGGTAGGGGAAGGTTTCTGAAAGCTGGAAGGGTCCACATGGTCTGAATCCTCTGGGGGCCTGGCAGACAGCAATAAGTCCTGAAATGAAGCCTGGAAAAGCTAAGATTGAAGCCCCGAACAGAAACGAAGCTGCCAAGTACTAGCTGCAAACTATCTCCAAAATTGTTCACTGCTCACACTAGCAATGCTGCTGGCCCTTTTTACCCCGTCCTTGGATGAGGTTTGTGAAAATGTTTGCTAGCCGCCTGCCTGCTTTGCCCATGCGATAAGCAGAAAATCACATGGGCAAGGAACAATCACAGTCAATTGGACTGTTAAAGGCCTTAAGTAGCCTGTTAATTACTGGTGGGTGCCACTCTAGCGCCCGTGCATGCCCACTAAGCGAAATATCGTGCAAGTACGCGATGACCTCTGGACGCTCAATCGATGTCATCACATGTTATTTTACTCCTGATCATGATGGGCCTGCCCATGGAACGAAAAATTCTGCCCTAAAACTTGTTGATCAGAAAATTCCATTTTCTGGACAAATTAATTGTAGGAGGTTTTTGGCTGGGTCTTTCTTGACAAACCTTTCTGTGACGTTAGCTTTGAATGCTAATGGAATGTATGTGGTTTATTTATGCCCATCTAGTGCATCTTCTGTAGATACGGTACATAAATAACTGTTACAAATTCGGGTCTGTTCTACATATTTTCTTGGGTTCTGTGTCATTGGTCTTGCATGTCCCTTAAAGTCAGAAGTTTATCATTACTACCTAATATCTAGTCATGTCTTAGTTTGTTACAATGAAAGCCCTTTGTTATATGAACTGTTATCTTGAAGTTAATGGAAGGGGATACCAGCAGGACTTACAATGAATTGTTCATCCATATTGCTAGGTTTCCACCCTCGCTGAAAGTCAAAATCTACCTGAGTGAGTCTGATAGCCAAGAGGAAGGATCAATGACCTTCATTGTCTCAGTTCGTAGAAGTTTGTGAGAAGCATTAATTCACTAGCTGGTTTGTCTAGTTTTAACACTCCATCTGCTATTAAAACCATAATCTCTTTTGAGTTAAATTCTACTGAACAGAACGACTGTGCTATAAATTACCCTGAACTTCTTCCATAGCCTAATGGCAAAAAAATCTTTCTAAAAACCTTTTCTGGATTTGTCAGGCAGCTCGATGATACAGAACCACAAATTAAACAAGCAGGCAGGTCTGGATCCACATAAAGCAATGTCTGGCAATTCTGCATTTTAAGGCCATTATTGTACTGGGATTTTATACTTGTGGCACTTTTCAATGCCTTATAGGTGACATGTACAATAAAGAAAAGTAATCATTGCTCTAATCCAAAACACAAGTAAGTGCTACTTACAGGTCATTACATTTATTTTCCACGAACCACAACACTAACATGGAGTCAAAACTTTTCAAGCTACAAACATTTAGATGTTCAATTGCATGCAAGTAGTTCTTTGATCACCTGCCCACCATGAAACCTATCAAAAGCATTTCTATTCCATGACAATGCAGACAGTCTGTGGAGCCAAGACTACAATCACCAATGTGGTTGCCAAACTTCCCAAGGCCCTTTTTGTGACTCAGATATTCTGGCCAACTCTGCATTGATTGAAAGATCATCATTTACAACAAATTATGGACAGGTTTGGTAGAAAATATTGTAAATTTCATATACTTCACTCAATTTTTGAGGGAGTACATTCAGACACATTATTTAATTAGCATGATTGCTGTGTCCTGTACTTTGGTGGAGAAAATTAATGGAGTCTTAAGCTATGACAAGTAATTGGAAATTAGCTACACAAACTTTCACAGAGAAAAAGCAGACTGCTATACAATACAGCATGTAACTTGCAGTTAACATTTTAAAGGTATTAATAAGTCATGTAGTTCATGACAAAAGAAAATGGGCGGAATTGTCCTAGATTTGCATTAAGTGCGTTAGCAGGCGGGTAAAACGATATTTTACCTGCCAGCCATGATGGTGGGTTTTCACGTCATATCGCCCCAATCCTGAAACATTATTTATACATTCCTGGGAAACACGCCAGTTTCATGGTGGGTGGACTCTCATTCGCCCACCATGCCTTCACCTCACAGCTTCATCATGCCGGGCACCATATTTAAAGTCCAGTCGCGCGCACAGATCTCACTGCGTCCAGGACTACTGCAGGGAAGATGTCCGTGAAAGGGAAAAAGACTGCAGCCCCCAGGTGCAGTGGTGTGGAGGCCCATTGCGATGTCCTCTGCCCCTGCTCTGGCCACAATATGGGCAGTGGCGAGTCCAACCAGGCTTGGGAGGCGGTGGCAGTGGTGATCAGTGCCAATGCTGCACAGAAGTTGTTGACCAACCAATGCAGATAGAGGATGAATGATCTCATCCATGCAGCCAGGATATGGCAACCGTCTCATCACTCTAAACTCACACTTAAGCCCATCACACATTCACTGGCATCTCACTCACGGCAAGCTCAAGGGGCATCGCCACACATTCTCACACACCCTCTCATGTTTATCTGGCCTCGTCTCCCCTGGAGACTGCTTCCTCAGTCCTCACCATCTTGAGGCCACTTGCACAGATCAACATGTGCCCCCACACACACCCTGGGATAACGCCTTTCCCCAGTACAGCCCTCGTCCTGCAGCCTCTTCCTTTGCCTGAGGCCACTTCTCCCCCTTCACCAAGCAAGAACTAGCCCTGCAACCATTGAAAAGTCACTCACTTATGGCTGATCTGGTAAGTAGAGATCTGCCATGAGCCCCCCTAAAAGTGATGTGGTGCTGTCTGTGAAGCCTGGCGCTGAGGACAACGAGTGCTGACTGAAGCAAGGTAGGCAAACAAACCTTGACGTCCCGAGCGAAGTGCAGCCCACATCGCTTATGTGCTGATGCGAAACACGCCGGGGTGTTTTCCCACCAACATGGGCAGACGATCCAATGGGGGAAGAACGATTCCGGTGGGAAGGCCTAATAATGATATGCTGATGTATTACAATGAGGTCCCTGACTTCCGATAACGGGGAGCGTGGCCCGCCTTTGGTGGGTTGAGTGAACGATCACGAACTGGTTTCATGCCGTTGTGAAACCAATTGCTCCATATTGACCGCTCATGCCACCGAACATGCCCAACGCTGGCGGGCACAGAAAATCCCAGCCAATATGAATTATATTTGCCACATCCAGTCATGAATGGTGATAGACAATTTAACAACTAACTGGAGGAGGAGGCTTCACAAACATCCCCATCCTCACTGATGGGGGAGCCCAGCACATTTGTGCAAAGCTAAGACTGAAGCATTTGTACCCATCTTCAGCCAGAAATGCCAAATGGATGATCCATCTTGGTCTCCTCCTGATCTCCCCAGCATCACAGATGACAGTTAATTCAATTCACTTTGCGTGATATAAAGAAATGGCTGAAGGCACAGGAACAGGGAAAAGCTATGGGCCTTGACGACATCCTGGCAGGACTACTGACGTCTTGTGCTCCAGAAATAACCGTACCTCTAGCAAAGCTGTTCCAGTACAGCTACAACACTGGCATCTACCAGGCAACGTGGAAAATTGCCCAATTATGTCCTATTCACGAAAAGCAGGACAAGTCCAACCTGGCCAATTACTATTCCATCAATCTACTCTCGATCATTAGAAAAGTGATGGAAGGTGTGGTTGACAGTGCAATGAAATGGCATTTACATAGCAATCCCCTGCTCACTTGAAGCTCAGTTTGGGTTCTGCCAGCACCACGCCACTCTTGACCTCATGACAGTTTTATAGCAAACATGGACAAAGGAGCTGAACTCAAGAGTAAGAGTGACTGCCCTGAACATCAAGGTAGCATTACACTGAGGGATTTTCCAGCCCCGCCTACAGCCGGGATCATCCAATCCCGCAGAAAGTCTTTTGGCTGCCGCATTCCCTGCAGCGGATCCTGCCCTGCACGGCTGGAAAATCCTATCCTGAGCATGGCATGAAGGAGCCCCAGCAAAATTGAAGTCAACGGGAATTGGGGTAAAATTCTCCACTGGTTAGAGTTAAACCTATTACAAGATCAGCTCAGGACTGTCCGGGCCTTCTCACACCCTCACTGCACTGAGCCCTGGGCTCTGCCACCAGGTTTCTACTGGAAAATAGGGCAGACTGACCTTGGTGACTTCAAGAGGCAAAGTGTGCGGAAGCTGAAGTAACCTTTTGCATAGTTCTGGAACCATCATTCATAAGGAAGGAACCCACTACTGCTTTGGAGGACTTATAATTGTTTAATAAGAAGCTGCCTTGGAGGTGGAGTTGCTTGGATTGGAAAAAGGAAGATTGTTGTGGTTGTTGGATACCAATCAACTCAGCCCCAGGACATTGCTGCAGGAATTGCTCAGGGTAGTGGCTGTTACATTCTTCATTTAATCAGCCTAAGTGTATCAATCATACACAAGGACTGCTGATACAATGCAGGTTCTTTATTTGAAGATAAGACTGTGGGGATGGTTTTTCCCTCGTGGGGTGGGCTTGGCAGGGGCGGGCAAGGGCAGTCGGGAAGCCGATTGCCGCCTGTGATCCGGGCCAGACCACGATTTCACACTGGCGAGCCAATTAGGGCCTGCCCAGCATGAAACGCAAGTGGCAGCACTCAGCACTGCCTGTGCGGGGACAGGGCGGGGGAGGAGGGCAAGTGCGAATTTCACACACGTGCACAAGCATTTGAAAATCTCCCTGAGGCACAGAGCTGCCGCAGGGAGATGAACAGTTTTCAAAATAAAAAGTAAAGGTTTACAAAATGTTATACACATGAGTGGGGACATGTTATTGATTAAATTTAAGAATTTATTTTATTCTTATTTACTGTTGGAAACAAAATCTCCTGTGGATGAGATTTCCTAAAAAATGCAAAGGCTGCTTGGCCTTTCCGCCTCCCTGCCAACCGTAAGGTTGGACAGGCAGCAAAGATTTCGTTAATTAGCATTTTAATAGGCTTTTTAAGTGTTGGCGGGAGCGTGCCTGCCGACTGAAATATCGGGCGAGTGCGCGGTGATGTCGCGACGCTCACCCGACATCATCACTCCTCATTTTACGCTTGGTCGGGTCTGGCGGGCAGCCACCCACTGAGCTAAAAATTCCCTCCTATGTATAGCTAATGTTCACAAGGAAGCTAAGAACATTACACCTGATCTCTACCCTGCTACTTGCAGACTGCATACAAGTCATGGGACTAATACATCACATCCTGGTAAGGGATGTAATGGTTAACAGTAGTTTAAGATATGCTCCCTTAAAAGTGCATGCACATATTTTTACAACAGTGCCCTAGGTCCAATCAGCTTCAAATGTTTTATCAATGACTTTCCCTCCATCATAATGTTAGAAGTGGGGACGTTCGCTGATGATTGCAAAGTGTTTAGTCACATTCATGATACCTTAGATACTGAAGCAGTCAATGTCCATTTGCAGCAAGATCTGGACAACATTCAGGCTTAGGCTGATAACTGGCTTCTAGCATTTGCACCACACAAGTGCCAGGCAATGCCCATCTCCAATAAGAAAGAATCTAACCATTGCCTCTAGACATTCAATTTCATTACCACTGCTGAATCACCCACCCTCAACATTCTGGGGTTGCCATTGACCAGAAACTTAACTGGAGCAGCCATATAATTTCTGTGGTTACAAAAGCAGGTTAGAGGTTAGGAATGCTGCAGCGAGTAACTCACCTTAGGACTCCACAAAGCCTGTCCATCATCTCCAAGGCACAAGTCAGGAGTGTGATGGAATACTCTCCACTTGCCTGAATGAGTGCAGCTCAAATAACACTCAAGAATCTCAACATCATTCAGCACAAAGCAGCCCTCTTGATTGGCACCTCAACCACCACCTAAACATTTGCTCCCTCCACCATCAATGAACAGTGGCAGCATTGTGTATCATAAACAAAATGCACTGCAGTGACTTGCCAAGTGTCTTTTGTTACAGATGTGATAAGAGAACTACTGTCAGCCCTGTTCCTTTCCCTACAGTCCGTAATCAGTAAGGTTTTGAGGGGAAGATGTGTATTTGTTTCCTGACTGATCGCTGATTGTGTAGACAATTGATAAACTAGCAGCAAGATTTTCAGAGTTTAAATGAAGTGGGTTGTTTATTCATGGCTCACCGAGAAATCTAATGGTGTGGCAGTCACACACAAAAGCACACTTAAGGAAAGTACAGTTGAAAAGAATAGTGCATTTTTACAGGTTAAAAGCAAAAGAATAGTTCATACATCATGTGATTGGCTTGTTCTGGAAAACGATATCGCAAGCTTGATGAAGAAGATGGGTGGGATTTTCCCCTCTGGGACTAAGTCCCGTGGTGGGGAACGTTTCCAGCTGTGGAGGCCGTCGGGAATTTGTGTCGTATCATGTGAACCCGGCCGCGGGTTTCCCAATGTTTTTCACAGTAGGGCGGGCTGGATGGCGTGGTGCCTACTGTCATATCTGGGCACCATATTTAAAAGGCACCTGGACAGCAATTTACCGACCATGTTGATTGAGGAGATGGCTAGAAGAAAACTGACAGCTCCGGCACCCAAGTTCAGCAATGCCTCCCTGGATGTTGTCCTCGGCTAGGTGGAAGCCAGGAGGGATGTCCTCTTTCCAGAGGACGGGAGGAGGCGGCCAAGCAGGGAGACAAACCCTGCATGGGAGGAAGTCTCCAGGGCAGTCAATGCCAAAGGCCTCCAGCATAGGACTGCCCTTCACTGCTGCTAGAGGGTGAAAAACCTCAGCCGTGCCTCCAGGGTAAGTGAACCCTCAGCTATTCACACTCACCTCAATGAATGGTACGGGGGACATGGGCCTCAGTGGCACTGTGATGAGGTGATGCCTCATAGCCCCACTGCAGTCCACCCACTCTGCAGGTGGAGAGGCCACTGTGGCTTCCTCATCCTACCACACAGAGAGCCCACATGCTGCCTAGAAGTAGGGGGAAGGGGGAAGGGGGGAAAGGGCTTAGGCACTGAGGGCATCAGCAAGCACTAGAAATAACATGCCTCTATGAGTCTTATCTTTCTATCTGCATGGGCTCACTGCCCTGAAGAGTACTGCCCCAGAGCCCTTCTGGATGACCTGCAGTGCATCAATCACATGCCACACAATCCAGTGGGTTATTTTTAAGAGTGGAAGCATGAGAAAAATACATGAAACTGCTATATAAAATTAAATGATAAATACAATTGCTCTCAACCCCATCTTGACTCTTTGCGCAAGAGAAGTTAAGCCATAATCATAGACAAAGGGAGAAGATGGGAGGGAGTCAACCACAGTTGAATGAACTCATTGACATCAAGGAGTTGGCAGCCCAGCTGGCAGGGGTGGAGCGGGACAGATCCATTGGAGATGAGAAATTGGCTTGCAGCCTCCAGCCAGTAAGGATCCATGAATGTCATAGAAACCTCAGGGTGAAGGGTGTCCCACTCCGCCCCTGCCAACTCCTTGATGTCAATGAGTTCATTCAACTGTGGTTGACTCCCTCCCATCTTCTCCCTTTGTCTGTGATTATGGCTTAACTTCTCTTGCGAAAGAGTCAAGATGGGGTTGAGAGCAATTGTATTTATCGTTTAATTTCATGCAGTCACTCGCTCGCTTCTCTCTCATTTACAGGTGCCACCAGGAAGAGGGCAAGGCCTGAGACTCAGGAAGCCCGATTCAGCTCGAACACAAGCCCAGAGAGCAATGGGGACATCGCTGATGATCAAAGTGCACCTGGAAATGACAACAGCAATGACTGCCCTGTTGACCCTGCAAAGTCCTCCTTACTATCATCTGGGGGCTAGTGCCAAAATTGGGAGAGCTGTCTCACAGACTAGTAATGCAACAGCCTGACATAATCATACTTACAGGGAATATCACATGACCATCTCTGGTGTCCCACCAGCAGGACAACCCAGCAGAGGTGACGGCACAGAGGTATACAGTCAGGATGGGGTTGCCTTGGGGGTCCTCAACATTGACTGGGGATCCCATGAAGACTCATGGCATCAGGCCAAACATGTGCAAGGAAACCTCCTGCTGATTTCCACGTACTGCCCTCCCTCAGCTGATGAACAGCTCTATGTTGAGCATCACTTGGAGGAAGCACTGAGGGTGGCAAGAGTGCAGAATGTACTCTGGGTGGGGGACTTCAATGTCCATCACTAAGAGTGGCTCAGTAGCACCACTGCTGACTGAGCTGGCTGAGTCCTAAATGACAGAGCTGCTAGACTGGGTCTCCGGCAGGTGGTGAGGGAACCAACAAGAGGGAAAAACATACTTGACCTCATCCTCACCAGTCTGTCTGCTGCAGGTGCATCTGCCCATGACAGTATCAGTAGGAGTGAACACCGCACATTGTGGAGACGATGTCCTGCCTTCACATTGAGGATATCCTTCGTCGTGTTGTGTGGCACTACCACCATGCTAAATTGGATAGATTTCGCCTAGATTTTGAAGTGGCAAGTAACATTTGTGCCACACAAGTGTCAGGCAATGACCATCACCAACAAGAGAGAATCCAACCATCGCCCCTTGATGTTCAATGGCATTAGCATCACTGAATCCCCCACTTTCGACATCCTGTGGGTTACCATTGACTAGAAACTGGACTAGCCATATAAATACTGTGGCTACAAGAGCAGGTCAGAGGCTAGGTATCCTGTGATGAGTAACTCACCTCCTGACTCCTCAAAGCCTGTCTACCATCTACAAGACCCAGCGTCCCACTCCGTACCAACTAACACATTGTAAGACCTCCGCTGAATCTCTCTCTTTCCCCCAGCACCCTCAACCCCCTCCTTCCAGACTGCACTCCCACCCCACTTCTTCATTCCTCTCCTCCCTGGTTTTTTGCTGCACTTCACCACAGACCCTTGTCACCCAACAATACTTCCTGCAGCCTCCCACCTGCAGCTTGAAGAACTGGACCTTGGAAAAAGTGGCTGATTGAAGATCTGAGCCCTGGGAGAAGTTTGCTGCTCCAAGACCAATCACCTCCTGGCTGCTGCTGCACAGAGAAGATCCACGCAGTTGATGCTCCACCCACCCACTGCTGCAATGTGGTGTTCCAGGGCCTGGTCACTGGAGGCCTCCATCTTATCTTCATCTCCACGAGCTGCCCCAGGCCTTCTTAAGGTAAGTGCCAACTTTTACACGCCACATTGGTCCAGATGTGTTCTGGGCCAACGTGATTTACTGCTGGCTTTGCGGACTATCGGGTGGGGACGATTCTGGTTGGGCCTTCAACTGCATCCTATTAACAGGATGCAAAATCAGTTTTACACTGGCCTCTGGTGGAAATTGAGAGCCAACATGGTGGGTGAGAGTGGAAGATCCTGCCATCATTTTACGCCGGCAGGAAACCAATATTTGAGCTCCTGCCACATTGTTCACATCCCCATCACCATTAAACCCACCGCAGGGGGGACTGGAAAATTCCACCCGACAACTTCACTCCTGAATGGTCGTTTAAGTAAGTTCAACAACTGGACTCATGTGCCAAAGTGATTTTCAGAATTCTCAAAGAGATGGCATTTCTGCATGTCACAGAGTTATGGTTGCTTGTAGTTTTGTTACCAGGAGGTCATTTTGCTGCAGTGGTGGACCCAAAAAGAGAATGGGCTTGGAGCCCTCGTGATGTTACAGCCTCTGATTCTTAAGGCAGATCTGTTACTGCCCTTTCTGCCACTTTCTGTAGACAGCACATAAAAAGTAAAAGGGAGACCAACATATCTGCCCTACCAATATGGCTTCTCATGGTTCCCTTTTCTAAATAGGGTCTCAGGTTGATTCGCCACAACCCGGTTTATTGTTTGAAGACATTCCTGAGCTGAATGGATCTTTCTGAAACAAAGACAATGATTCCCTCAACCCCCTCAGAATGCATGTCTTTTGGATGGTCTCAGGATATGGCAGTTGACACCTCTTAGTCTGGAATGTATCCTTTTGTCTTTGAGAGGCAGCTTCTGAGTTCACAGCTCAGGTCAGCTGACCTTCTGGTGTTATTTTTTGCAGCACATATCTCCATTTTAAAAGAAAAGCTAGTCCCAAAAGATTCCACACAGAGTAAAGTTCATATTTTAAAAATTATGAATATGACATGCTTTTACTGGGCATGACATCTTCGACAGCACCTTCCAAAGCTGTGACCTCTACCATGTAAAAGGACATGGGCAGCAGCCGCATGTGAACACCATCACCTACAAGTTCCCCTCCAAGTCACACACTATCCTGACTTGGAACAATATCCTTCACTATCATTGGCTCAGTATCCTGGAACTCCCTTCCTTCTTGCAACATTGGTGTACCTACACAAGCTGGACTGCAGCATCTCAAGAAGGCAGCTCACCACCACCTTCTCAACAGCAATTAGGAATGGAAACAAACGCTAGCCTAGCCAATGCTCAAATTCCATGAAAGGATAAAAAAGTTGCAACTATATAAGTTTGAAAATCCTCATGAACATAAATGATGAACGATTCCTGGATGTTAAAGGCTGTCATAGAATCAAAGATTCAGAATAGTACTATTCAGAAGGCTATTCACCAAATGGAGCCTTTGCTGGCTCTTTGATAGAGCTAATCTTCCTATTTACTTTATTTTTAAGAGAATCAAGCTTTTAATGAAGAAAATATGCATGCATTATATTCTATACATATGATTGTTTCTAATTGGCACAAAGTAACACTGCATTGCAAGTTGCTCATGTCATGGCAGGAGAATGATTCATTGTACTAAAGAACTCGCCATTCCTTTGATTCTTCCTTTTGTGCATTCCCTCTTTCCTCTTTCCACCACTGGCAGCCATGTCATTAGTTGTCTCAGTTCCATCTCTCCAACTCCCTCCACATCTCCAGCATCAATTCTTCCTCTCTTCCTTTAAGACCTCCCTTAAATCTTACTTCTCATCTCTTTGATATAACATTTCTTCCGCCATCCTAATATTTCCTTCTGTGGCTTGGGACCCATTTTTCCTCTGAATAGGAATTTGCGAAGTGCCTTGGAACTTTTTCTATGTTAAATACAAGTTGTTGTTAAGGCATGCAGAATAGACAAGGTTTATTAATTTTGACATTATTACTCAGTAATAGATGGGTGAACCATACTGCTGGGCTTACAAATTCTGAATGTGATGTGTTCTTTCGAATCATATAATTTAGGAGTTTTCAGCTTAACTATCACCTCATGCATTGAGCAGTCCTGAAAAATCAGGTCTTTGTGACAGCTGTCATCTGAGGCTCCATCATTGTGAGACCCATTGCAATATTCATGGCACTGACCTCTTGCTGCAAGGCTGACTGCATGGCCTGTGTGCCTTGCTGGACTTTACCACACTAGCTAGAACTGGACTTCTCTCAGCTCAGTGCCATGTTTGCAAGCTCTCTGGAAGGCTGCCCAATACATTTAAAAGATCCTGATATATAGGGAGCAGACCATGCTCTTTTGCAAAACTTGTGTCTCCAAGCACGGACTCCTTTAGCCTATCGTCTAATGTATAAATAGTGCTAGTTTCGGAGATAGTGCTTGCTAAAGTAATATCAAGTGATGCAGTGTCAAGTAAGAGTGATGCTTTCTGTCAGCTCCTTAACTTCCAGACCCTCTACTTTTTGACCTGAATGGGAAAGTGTATGGATTAAGTTTTAATACAAAGGATAAGCAGATGCACTTTGTCATACTTAGTGTATGAGAGTAAAATTTCAGAGGGACAGAGTGAAAGATAATAAGGAATCCTACAGGATGCATCCTCCAGCCTCAGGACACGCAATGCCCTTGATGTGACCCATCTCCACAATCTCCATGACTTGCTCATTGAATGTGGAATAGACTTGAATTAATGCCCTGCCGCCTCCTGAATTCACCTATTCTCTACTATTGATTGCCATCTTTGCTTTCAAGAAAGAATGGAGAGTATTAGTGGTCGCCTAGTGAGATGGTTTGTGGATGTGCATGAGGTGACAGAAGTGTGATTGTTGAAGAAATGCTAGTGAGGAGAGTATAGCCAGTCAGAGCGGTTATAGATGTTGCAAAGTGGGCTTCAATGAATTGAGAAGCTGCAGGTAATCAGAGAGGGAAGGGTAGGGAGTGCTGGAATTTCAGGTAGTGCAGGTTATACAGCGAATGCATGGTCGGAATTAGAATTCTTAGTTTAGCAACCCTGATTAGGTCGTTAATTTTTTCCCTACATTGGCACCAGGTCCAATTTTTTCCTTAAGTTTTCACCTTTTATTTTCTGTGCTGGAACTCTCCAATCTTAATCTCTTTGTTTCCTGTTACCTTCTATGAAACCTTATATTTTAAAAAAATAATTATTTATTTTCTGTCGGCTGCCTTCTGTTTCTTGTGTTATAGGATCCAAACTTAAATAAAGCGATCTCCAACAAGTATTTGTGAAATGCTGATTAGCAATGGAATTACAACTAAACTTGCAATGCAATGAAGTGCTAAAATTGCAAGTACAGGAAAGCAATACACTTCAGTATACCAGTAAATATATGCTAATGTATATTTCAGTTTCTGTAATCTTGAGATTTTATGTATTGGCATAAGACAATGTATAACCAAGGTAAAGAAAGAGGATTAACAGTACTTTCCTCAAATTTACAAAGCATCAATCAAAAGAGGTAATAGATGAAAAATCTGTTGTGAATTTAATGAGGTGAAACCAATAATACATTTGGAATCATGGCTGACATATATTTGTGAAAATATTTGTGACTGTTAGCTTAACCTTTTCTTTACTGTTGCTAGCAGGAGGTGAGGATAATTTATAGCAACCCAGTTTTGTTACTTTTTACCTTTGTTATGAAATTAGATATACGACTTTCGTTTTATATCAAAGTAGAATTCCATCAGTAGAATTCTAACTAAGCTCAAATTCTGCTTTGCAACTGAATACCAATCATTTCCCTCTCTGCATGAGTTGGAACCCTACTGACTCTGTGCTGTAGTTTTGTAAAATTTCCCATTTTGTTTTAGTTAGGTTGCAGATAACAGGAAAAAAATCTTGTTAGGAAGTGAAACGAAGAGCAGAGTTTTTGCTTTCATTTCATTATTTTTCCTTGTTGTGTATTTAGTTCAAATAATAAATACATTGGATCCCTTTAAGTGCTTTAAGTAGAAAGTTAAACTTGCAGGAGTATGGTAAATAATAGGACCACCCTGAAATGTTTTGGGGTTGGGCTGGAAGCAATGTATGTGCAATGTTGGCAACTCTCTCAATTTGTGGTTAGACATGCTTGACATTGCTAAATATTCAACAGGATCGAAAAATGTATTTTAATAGTAAGTATTATTTGTTGTAAATAAACTACAGTAAATATTACATACAAATGTCATATAACTTGCTCCTTATTTAAACATGATCTTAAAATAAGGATGTTTAATAAGAACTCATGTTATAAGATGCACTGCTCAGACTGTGCCCTGTGCTTTCTTCACTCACGTATGTTAATGTTCCATATATATTTGCAATTTTTTGCACCATGTCACTTATTTTTGCAGCGCTTGCTGTTCTACTGATGGCATGTAAATGGTTTTCTTGCTGGCATCTTTCTTTGGCTTAGCAGACTCTTAGTCATTTTAGTTTCTAAATAAGCATTTTGTACTGTTAAGTAGGAAACAAAGGCCAGAAATAAAACCATTAATCAGATTAATTTGTTTTCATTAAAAAAGCATCAAAAATGAACAGCAAAATTCAGTACTTAAAATGCACTGTCAAACTCAGGGGGAAGTGGCTGAAAGGTCCCTCATCCTTTAAAGTGTCTAGAAGAGATGGAGCACCTATTAGATGTGCAAAGATGTGCAACCATAGCCTAAGGAGACAGAAAATCATCCAGACTTCTGTTAGATACTTTGTAATATATAAATAAAGCTATGACTCATTTTGGCAAAATCATTTGAAACTGTCCTAGAAAGGACATCTGAAGATATTGCTCAGTGCTACAGATCCAGCTATATGGATCTGAGCCAGTCTTTTCAGTCACTCAGTCACTACCTGTTCTGCTTCTGTACCACTAGCTACCATGACTGAAAAATATACATGGGCAAATAATTCTGATGCTTGAACTTTGTAGAACAACTCTAGATGAAAAATAAACCAGTGCATTCCAGTTCACACAAGTGCTATAATTCAATTTGTAAAGCACTTCAGTTGCTTGCTGCCTTCAAAGGCCTTATTAGCAAAGATGGTGGTTGTGCCCATCGAAAAATGTAATTTCCTTGGAATAAATGAATCGAAGATAATTTTCACATCATGTCCAAGATATACAGTTTCACTTGAATGACAATACTAAGTAGAGTTGCCAATATTCAACTATATTCCAGGGATGTATACAAAATTATTGACTTTAGTAGCTTGTAGGGTGTACATAAAAACTCTAAACTTGCTGCTGATAAAGATCTTGTACTGCACCTTATACATGTTACTCACCATGTTAACAACGGTCTGCACACTTGTGCATATTACAATCAGACACCTTGCTGAAGCAATAATATGGAATTAAAGAATTAAAATGAGTGGTTAAACATCCATGGTTCTGCTGGTCTATGGCAGGATGGTAGCATCAGGACTTATGAAGAGCCAAAGTCCTGTTAGTTATACTCCTGAATGTGCCAGTCAGTGAAGGAAGAAACCAGACCCAATCTTTACTTGGTATAGATGTTTTTACAGAGCGAATCATTACAAATTATATTTCTCCTCATTCAACTCATACCCTGTGTCAGTAAGTGTCTCTTTCTATGTAATCAAGCAACCATTCAATCATGATCTCCAACTGTATATGCTTACCTTCAATTGATATAATTAATGAACCTTGGTGAGTTACTGCAGTGCATCTAGATGGTACACACTGCTGGTTGTGGAGGAATTTGATGTTTAAGGTCATAGATTGGGTGCCAATCAAATGGGCTGCTTTGTCCTGGATGGTGTTGAGCTTTTTGGGCGTTGTTGGAGCTGTACTCACCTAGGCAAATGGGAAATCTTCCATCACACTCCTGAATTGTGTCATGATGATGTGATTTTCGCGTGTGGAATATTAAACTTTAATTTCATTTGCTGGTCAAGTATATATTGAACTTCTTTAAAAGGACTTTTAAATCAAGCAAAGACACTGGGTGGAATCGTCAGTGCCTGCTGGCACCAGGCGTATTCAGTGACGTGAGCGGACAATTTGACGAGAAGGCCAAAAATCGGTTTCACGATGTTGTGAAACAAGTTTGCGATTGTCTGCTCAGCCCGTTGATGGCGCGCCACATTTCCTGCCATTGGATGCCAGGAGCCTCATTGTGATACATCAGCACATCATTATCAGGCCAGCCCATCAGATTCACCCCACCACACTGGATCATCCACTCACTTGGGCGGGAAAACATGCCGGTGCAGAACACATCTAGACGGGAGTGACATATAGAAGTCATGATTTACCACCAGGGCCTGGCTCACATTGTGGGCATCTGAGGAATAGAAGATGCTGAAGCCCGACAGCAACAGGATCCTGGAGGAACGTCCATGGCATGCTGGGTTGGTTCTCATGGACATGGCTCTGCTCTGAAGCAGCTCATGGAAGTTGGAAAGTCACCATTGATGCTCACAACGGATGAAGGTCGAGGGGATGGGAGAGGAATGTCTAGGATCTATGGGGAGAGTAAGAGGTGTCGGGTGGTGAGGTTGGGAGGGGGGAATGAAGGTGTCGGGTGGTGAGGTTGGGAGGGGGAATGAAGGTATCAGGGAGAGGTTGGGGGGGAGGCAGTATGGGGGAGGAGGGGGTGATGCAGAAGAAGATGGCAACTGGGGAGGTAGTCGTAAGGGAGTGGAAGGCGAAAGGGAAGGAGTTCAGAAGGGGGAAGAAGTGCAGAGAGGGGAGGGAGTCCATGGGGAGGAAGGAGTGTGGAGAGGGGCAGGAGTCTGGGGGGAGGAAGGAGTGCAAGAGGGGGCAGGGGGTAAGGATGGAGGAAAAAGAAAGGGTGGAGAAAGGGGTCAGGAAAGAGGGAGGAGTAAACTGGAGGAAGAAATGAGGGTGTCTGAGAGAGTCAGGAAGGGGGAAGGAGTCAGGTTGGAGGAAGAAGTAAGGCTGGAGGAAGAAGGCGGGAGGGCAGAAGGTCTAAGAGTGGTGGAAGAAGTAAGGGTGTCTGAGGGAGTCAGGAAGGGGGAGGGGCTAAGCGGGGTGAGTTCCAGGGGTTGGGAGAACTAATGGGGGGGTGGGGGGGTGCAGGGGGGAAGGGGCTCCAGGGGTGAAGGGGTGCCGGGGGGGGGTGGTGGGGAGGGGTTCTGGGGGGTAGGGGGTCCAGAGGTTGGGGTGGGGTGGGGGGGGGGGGGCATATCCAGGTGAAGGTGCAAGGGTGGAGTCTGATGGGTCCATGACTGCCTCCTCAGGTGTGATTTGAGGGTGGGTGTGGTATGAGGGAATAGTGAGAGGTCAGAGAGAGGCAGCAGCATGGGAGGGTGAGGGTTCGATGGTAGCGGTAGAAGGGATGGCTGGTGGGGACTTGGAGGCAGATACGGACCCTGGGGAGGGAAGGAGGAGGTCGGGGAGGTGGACATGGATGGGCGTAGGATTTTCTGGACATCCCCAAAGGAAAAGGCTTGTGGCTGGTAGGTCATGGAGGGGAGGAGGAAGGTGATGCCAGGGGGGGTCAACTGTGATGGGGAAAGGAAATGGGTGACTGGGCGAGAGTTAAAGGTGGGGGACCGAAAGTAAAGCCGAATTGGCACTGTGCTGTCCAAATCAAAAGTGATACGAGAGTCGTGGTGGGCGAGATCAGGTGATCAGTGGGTGGGTGGAGATGAAGGTCAGCTCAGATGGACAACTGAAAGCAAACCCCAGCAGGCAGCACTGAAAATGCTCAGGACATTGAGATGAATGTGATACGGGAAGGATTCTCATGCATGAGAGTGCTTGCATGAGGCTCCAAAAGGCCCTGCCAGACACACATTTCTCCCTCCAGAATCACTCGTGGGCCGGCTGCTCCCTCTGCAGTGACAGAGGACGAGGTTGAGGAGCTCACAGGCAAAGGGGACTCAGAGGGAATGGACAGCCTCTGAGATTCCTAAGTGGATGACCCAGGGGATGTCCAGCTGTCACTCCTCCTCTGTTTGGGCGCCCGAGGGCCTGAGCCTGACTCGTTGAGGGGAAGGAGCACCTGAAGTGACATCTAGGTGCCCCGTTTCTCCCTCGTGTTACCACTGCAGGGAGTCACCCATGGGTCCCGCGATGGGGTGCAGGTCTGGTCGCATCTCTGCATCCTGTTGGACCAGGTTTCCATGACATCCGCCATCCTCCCCATGAGACCTCCATGTGTGCACATGAGGGCACCACTTCATCAGAGAGCAGGCGGACGCACTCCTCTGACTCACTTGCCACTCTGCTGAGAGCTTCCAACAGCTCTGCGTGATGTTCCCACATTTTCTGCTGACTCTCCACGATGAGTTGGAATGCCAAATCCAGAGGTTCATCATCTGACTCGGACCTCGCAGATGCCTCTACCCCAGCAGTCCTCTGAGTGCCAGGGAACTTGGCTAAACCTGCATCCTCCTTCTAATGACACATGTCTGTGCGGTGACCACCAGATTGTGAACCTGAGCCTGTTCTAGATCGAGGTTCCATCAAAGTGTGTGTCTCTGCGCTGGTGGAGGATGTGGGTAAGCGCTGTGACAGGTCTTCCATGCTGCTTATTTCCAGCTCTTCAATGAAGGAGGTGACCTCTTGGCTGGAAGTGAGGGCTTGGATGGAGCTGAGATACTGGCTAGCTGAGGGAGACAGTCTCTTGGCAGAGCTCCCTGTGAACCAAAGTAGAGATAAGTAGTGCATGGCAGCAGAGTCAAAAGCAGGAGACAGAGCACTCACATTTGCATTAAGAGAGGGATGACATGGTGCAGGATCCTTAAAAGGGTGTTTACTGCCGGCCTCACCGTCACCGCAGGCACGGTCTGTGTCCTCACCAGTCAGTGCGATGGCACACTCCTCAAAGTGAGTGAAGGCCCTAATGTGGGCCAGTCCACCCCCCGGTCCGGGACCTCTACCTGATGATGTGAGCCAACTTCTCCTGCACGAAAACAGATGGAGAGAGTATGAGCAGGACACATGGGACCACTTGGAATGTTTGTGTGGTGAGCGGAAGCGTGGATGGGATGGGGATGCGTGTTCGAAAGGTTATGAGCCTGATGGAGATGTGAGGGTGTGTGTGAGAGTTAGTGGTGTTGTCCCTTGAGGTGTGAGATCCCTGTGGATGTGTGATGGGTTTGTGAGTGTGTGAGTTGAGAGTGATGAGAAGAGTGAATTACCATGGCGGAATGGATGAGACCATTCAGCCTGTAGCGGCACTGGGTGGCTGTCATCTTTTGCAGGGCATTGGCACTGACCACGACTGCCACCACCTCCCATGCTGGATTGCAGTTTTCCATCATGTGGCCAGAGCGAGGGTAGATGACATCATGGTAGGCCTCCACCGAGGGACATATCATTAAACCAGGGAGCTGCAGTCTTCTTGCCTTTCAGGGCCATGTCTTCGATGCAGCAGTCATGGGCTGGAAGCACTGAGAGATGTGCATGCAGCTGGACTTTTAATATGGCACCTGGCATGATGAAGCAGTGAGGTGATGGCGTGGTGGGAAAATGAGAGCCTACCTCCATGGAAATGGTGTGTTTCCTGGGAATACATAATTAATGCAAAGGGTTTGGGATGATATGGCGTGAAAAGCTGCTATTGTGGCTAATGTACCTAGTGCAAATCTGAGACGATTCTGCCCACTGACTTAAGATGGTTGCCACATGTCACTTGACACATCTGCAATTACAAGTTGGTCAAGTCTAGAAGTTTCCAATGTGGATTACAATTAGTACATGTCAAGACAAATCTCCTACGGTATTTCACATCTGCTGATGTCAAGAATTACTTCAAGGATAAACTGAACCTTTTAACCTGCTCTCACCATTTGCATGGCTATAAAGCTACATTCTAAGCCATTAGGCAAAAAGAGACAGAAAGTCTACAGGGACGATGGCTGCATAGAAAGTGGTTATATATCCTTCCTAGCTCATCACAGGGAAGAATGGCCCATTCAAAAGCGATGGCTGGGACATTAACAAAAGCTAATCACCTAGGCCATGAGGCAATAGTCAGGCTCTGTCCAGACATGAGTTGATCAATTACCTTCTGTGGAATACTCAAACATTATGGAAAGAGAGGTCATATGACCAGGACACCAACTTTAAATGCCTTTTATTACAATACCCTGTTTGCTTTTGGCAGTCTGAAGAAGAAGCCTGCAAATTGACCATAACACCATCACTGTTCATACTGTTTCAAATTCGGAGCCCTATCTTTGTTACATTGAGGAATACATCATGGAGATAGATAATTTCAATCAAATAAACTCTGTCTATTTATATCATACTTGGATCAACAGACAGAGGGGTTCTAAAGGTCATTTCAAAATCCCAAAGCAGCATTTCCAAGAAAAAAACAGGAATATCTCAGCCACAAACAACAGTGGAGGACTCACAAACATTTAAGTCTGCATTTTTTGCCTTTTTTTCATTAAATATTAATTTGGCCAAAAGCTAATCTCTTCTTAATAACTTATAATTTTGCATGCTTGTGCCTGTGTGTTGCGAAGGTCAGGACCTGTGTTTACCTTTTTCAATACTTTTTATATCTTTACTTGGGTGAGGTTTTTCTTAGCTTAATAAAAACTAATCTCTTTGTGTTTAAACTCAAAAAAACCTGCCAGACTGAGTAATTTGCAATCAGGTGTAAACAGTTAAGGACAGACAATGAATTGCTACTTTCGTCCTTATAAATTAAAAAAAAACACTGTTATGATCAATTGAAGATTGGGAAAGAAAGAGCAAGCCCTGACACCCATCCTTACCCCTTTGTAACACTTGTGCCTTGTGGATGGCTGACAAGCTTTGGGAAGTCAGTAGGTAACTTATTCACCACACAATCCCCCGCCTCTGGCCTGTTCTTGTAGCTGCACTATTTATTTGGCTGATGAAGAGTCATTTGGACTTGAAACGTTAACTGTATTCCTTTCCGCAGATGCTGTCAGACCTGCTGAGTTTTTCTAGGTATTTTTGTTTTTGTTTTGTTATTTATATGGCTGGTCCAGTTAAGTTGCTGGTTAATAGCAACCCCAGGATGGGAGATTCAGTGATGCTAATGCTGTTGACTGTCAAGTGGAGATGGTTAGATCCTCTCTTGTTAGAGATGGTCATTATCTGGCTCTTGTGCGGCACATATACTACTTGCCATTTATCAGCCCAAGCCCGAATGATATCCAGGTTTTTCTGAATGCAGGTACTGACTGCATCATTACCTGAGAAGACACAAATGAGACTGAACAAGACTAGTGACCATCTACAGACCTTATGATGAAGGGATGGTCAATAATGAGGCAGCTGAAAGTGTTTAGGCCTAGGACACTACCCTGAGAAATTCCTGCAGTGATATCCTGGGGGTGAAATGATTGGCATCCAACAACCACAGCCATCTTCCTTTGTGCTAGTAACATGTTGCCAGTGGAGAGTTTTCCCCTTGATTCCCACTGATGTGTCATCAGTTTGTTGTTGTAAGTAAATATGGACGTGGTCCTGTACACGAGTTAGAATTTACAGTTTATTTTTCAAAGTATTACTTAGTTTACTTTGAAAATCTACAGAGAATGGATTATTACTGATTTTAAATTGTTCTGAACCTTTCTCTGTAAATTTCCACAGCTAAATATTTTTAGTACTTATAATTAGAGAAGCTTACCAAGTCATTAACACATTGTGATTTACATATTAAATAAATGTTCTGTGAAAGTATTTCATCTTGTTGTTGTTGCAACATTTCATTGCAACTCTTAAGGCATTAAATTGTACAATTTTAACAAGGCAGCTGTGATGCCCAGGAAGCACCCTACTGGAGTTGCTGTTGTGTTGAAATTCCAGATGAGTTTTGTCAGACCAAACCCACTTATAGAAGAAAAGTAAATGTTCTGTGGTGTTTGCCCATAAAACTGATGGTAGTCACTAATGTTATAATCTAGCAGTTTTGTTCCATCACTTATCCCACATAAATGGAGAAACCAACAACCTGATATGAAGGCCTCCCTATTCCTACTCCTCACACAGTGAAAGGAAAAACTAATCAAAGAGCAATATTCCAGGATTAAACTTTCTTTATGCGATCCCCCACCATTCCCCAAATAAATGATAATTAGGAAACTGGGACAACCAGAATGTTTTGCATCTTTTTTTTGCTGAAGTTAAACTGACCCTTTCCTATGGTTTTTCATTGACTGAAAGATTCCTTGTGAAAAGTGTCAAGAGAAGTCTAGTTTAATCATCTCCATCAATTTCCTGGAATGTCGTACTGGGTGCCCTGAATTAAGTAATAGGAGCTATCAGATTGTCTGTTCTGAATAAAAAGAAACTTTTTTAGAGATTTATTTCACAAACATTAATAGGAGAGTTATGATGTTGACTCATGAACTGGCAATAGCCATTCATCAAAAACGATTACTATGACCTAACTGCCATAAAGTGTCAGCTTACATCTCACAGGCTTTGCATGAGCCAGTATATGTCAACATTGTAAAAGTAGTTAATGTTCAAAGAATCACTTTAAAGGTAGAGTATTCCTATCATATCTCTTTGAAGTCCGTTTAGATTGATATTCATGGTAAAATAACAAGACAATAGTACTTCTTATCCTTCTTCTTTGAGCTCTTCTACTCATTTTTTTTGCCAAACTAATCACTTTTAAGTTTTCATTTTAACCCACTTTATTTGAATAAGAATGTAATGGGGAAATCAGGTTGTTGTCAGCAATTCTCTGCTTTCAATCTCCATCTCAGAACCCGTCGAACCGGAGTGGAAGCGAGTCATCCTCATTCCCGAGGGACCTTAAACAGTTTAAGAAGAAGAAGGAGAAGCTTTCAGTCTAGTAGGACACACTGAACCAAGAAAGAAATGGATCTTTAGCAGAGAAGGGAGACAATTCCTGGTCAGTTATGTAATGGAAATATTACATTATAGTCAAGAATTGTCCTAACCACATAATCAGCAAGGCAAGACTTTTTTGTAGGCTATTGCCCACCTTAACTGACTGAGTGAGAGGATTCCCTTTGTGTGAGCCAGCACACACCATTCCTAAGTGTCACTCAGACATTTGAGGGAGTACTTAAAGATAGTCAGTAACACGCAGGCTTTTTAAACCAACTGTTTGGATGGGGATACCTGTTTTAATGCTGTCTGTTAAGGAATGACATTATCTTCCTTAAAAGGTCAAATAAACTGTTGCATGTGAATTAAAACAATCATATACATTTAATCTTTCATGCAAATTATCATGCTGCACTTTACAATCCTTAACTGTAACAATCAATCTGGTAAAATCCACACAATAACTCTTTCTCCTGTCAACCTCTTCCTGTATTATTCTGGTGTCATATTTGTAGTTATTAATTAAAAATTCTAACTTGATATAAGAATTCAGCTATTTTGAATATAGAATGACATGCATGCAACAAAAAGTTAAATAACCACATGTTTGTGATCAGTTATTAGTGTTGAACAAAGCTCTGTTCCAACATTTTCAATCTACAAATGACTTGCGTCATTACTGGCAATTGGACATAGTAAGCATCATTTTGTTGGTATCAATTTAATCCAAAACATAAGTGAATAGAGTACACCCCATGCAGGCAAATCCAATTCTCTCTGGCAGTGTCTCCCACAAAGAAATCTCCAGTCCCTTTTTTTTTTGGGAAGGTTTAAAGTAATGTTTCATTAGATGGGAGGTGGCTCTATATAATTTGTCAACACTGGAAGTAGTTACAGATCTCAGAATGATTACACATATGGCAATACCCACTGGTACTAGATGTTGGATGCAACACATATTGGCCCTTTTGTTTAACATACTGAAGTTTAGGCATATGTAGTTAACCTTTGGCCACATCTCATTTGGAGGGAGTGAAGGATCATCATGAAGTTGCAGGAAAGATGGGCACTGATTTGGAAGATGACAACATGTTCTAGAACTTAGGAGAAGGGCTGGTTGGAGGTGGGATGGTGGTTTGCAAGGACAGAAATGTCAAGGTTTTGTGAGAAGAGGGTGAAGACAGCAGATTTGAAAGTGGGCAGATAGAACCTGAGGAGATATCAACAAGCATCGGAAGCCCAGGATGGGAAATTGGCTGGTCAGCAGTTTAGTAAAACTAGAGAGAAGAAGATGGGTCTCGTGAAACATGAGGAGAGATAATAGAGAAACTGGAGAGGTAGATACAAAATACAAGGGCTGAAGCAGAGTTGAACTTTGGGAAAAATGGTGGGCACGAAGAAGGAATGCATGCAGCAAAGGCAGATGATCTCAATCTTAGTGACAAAGGAGTTCATGAGTTCTTCCGTGTTGTTAGACAACTTGTCTGACATCCGTTCCTAGATGACAGTTTCCTGCAATTGAACATTGGGAAGACCACAATTATTGCTTCCATCATAAACTCAGTTCCTTTATCATGGATTCCAGCTCTCCCCCTTACTACTGTCTCAAGTTGAACCAGGCTGTTTACAGTCTCAGCGTCATATTTGATCCTGAGCTCAGCTTCCAACCCCAAACCCTCTCCATCAAAAAAATTGTCTACTTCTGCCTCGCTAACCTTGCTCGTCTCCAGCCAGCCTCAACTCATCTGCTGCCATCATGCATGCTTTGGTTACCTCCAGGCTTGACTATTTGAATGGTCTCCTGGTGTGATCTACTGCCTTTCACCTTGCATAAAATTGAATTTATACAAACCTCTGGTGCCCATGCCCTGACCTACACTTATTCACCATCATCCCTGTGCTTGCTGACTTATATTTGGCTTTTTGTCCACCAATGCCTTAATTTTAAAATTCTCACTTTTACACTTCCCCACCAGCAGGTGGTAGTCGTAAAATCCATCAGATGGCCTTCCCACTGGACTCTCACCTGTCCAGACCTCTCTGCAATTTTACGGTGGGACGGGTGAAGCCTAGTCAGCCATCTGGCCCACACCCCAACTGAGGCTCTCAAATGGCTAATTAAAGATCACTTAAGGGCCATTTCCCACCCAGCCCCAGTTTTCAGGCTGGTGGGAGGAGTTCAGGAGCAGGGGAAGCCTAAAAAAATGAACATATTCTAGCCTCAGGCAGGGCGATAAGGGGGTGGACGCCTCCATCAACAGGCTACTTTAAACATCAGGCTCCGCATCGGCCCCCCCACCCCCCAACCCAGTCAAAAGGTCTGGCTGCTGAGGGTACTTGTTCCCCCCCCCCCCCCCCGCTGGCCTCTCCACCAACACCCCTGACTCCTCTGCCGAACCCCCAGGCCTCACCACTCCACCTCTTCCTGAGACCCCCAAAACCTACCTGGTCCTGGACTCCCAGGCCTTAGACTCTGGGGATTGCTGGCACGCAGAAGGATAAACAGTTTGGATTCACATTTCCCAAGTTTTTGCAGTCCCAGCTCTGGCCACTGCAACTTCTGGCACTGCTAGGACTAGACCTGCTGGCCAATCAGATTGGCCGACAGGTCTCTGAAGCAAGACTTCCTCCCAAGTGAGGAGGCAGAAGTCCTGCCTTCAGCCAATTAACACTCATTGGACTGTTAAATGGCAATGGGCCAGGCACTAACGGTCGCAATGTGTTCGGTGCCAATTCCTCAGACAGCAGGAAGGGAAACTCTACCATCTGGAAAATCCTAGCCCTTGTGTTCAAAGCCCTCCATGGCCTTGCACCTCTCTATCTCTGTGCCTTCTGTGCTATCCACAGCCTGGCTGCCCTTCAAAAACTTATCTTTGGCTTCAGTTATATAAATCCTAAGACCTGGCATTCCCTCCCTAAACCTTTCCAATTCTCCCAATCCTCTCCTTTAAAATGGCCTTTAAACCTAACCGTTTCCCAAGCTGTGAGACACCCATTCTCATATTTTCTGGGATTTGATATCAAATTTTGCCTGAATCACTCCTCTGAAGTGACTTGGGTGGCAGAATCATCCCAAATTTGTGCTAAGTGTGACAGTGGACAGTGGACTGGCTGCAATGGCAGCTTTTCACACCTATTGTCCCAATCCTGCCCCGTTAATCATGCATTCTGGGGAAACCCGGATTTGTTGGATTGTGCGCTGGTGGCCTCTCATTCACCCATCATTGTCACCCTGCTGCTTTCTCACGCCGGGTGCTATATTTAAAGTACAGCCTTGCACACACCTCTCCATGCTTCCAGCCCGTGATTACTTCACAGAAGACATGGCCCTGAAAGGCAAGAAGTCTGCAGCCCCCTGATTCGGTGACACATCTCTGGAATGCCTTTTGGATGCCATGGTAGCCCGCCGTGAAGTCCTTTACCCCGACTCTGGCTGCAGGATGGGCAGCAATATCACTAATCTGGCTTGGAGGTGGTGACAGTGATGGTCAGTGCCAACACCCTGCAAAAGAGGACATCCACCCAGTGCCGAAAGATAATGAATGATCTCCTCTGTTCCACCACTCTTCTCATCACTCTCAACTCACACACTTTTCACAGACCATGCACTATTATCTCTCCTTGCTTTCGCAGTTACTTCTGGGAAACAGCCGAGGGAATCCATGACCCAGATCCTCGACTCAAGCCCCGAAGACACCTCAGAAGAGCAATCTGCTGAAACTATCATTGAAGACCAACCATAGTGCTCACTCACACCTTCCACCAGCGCAGAGGCACACACCTCAGGACCTAGCTTTAGAGTAGCCTTTGGATCACAATCTGGTGAACACATCGCACTGCCTGGTCTACGGCACTCGGAGGACTGCTGGGAGCCAGAAATCTGCTGAGCTCGAGTCAGGTGAAGAGCCTCTGGACTCCGTTATACCTCAGTTGCTGGAGCTGCAAAGGCAAGCTCGGGAACATCAGGAAGGGATGTCCGCTGCACTCTTCAGATTGCAAAGCATGACACAAGAGTCCGTCCACTTTCAGTCTGAGATGATAGCGCCAGCATGCCGATGCACAAATGTCAACACTGGTAGGATGGAGGCCGCCATGGGGTCCTTGGTTCAGGACATTGCTCCTGCACTGCTGCGTGGGCTAAACTCCATCGCTGACACCATAGTTGGCCTCCAACAGTGTCAAGGGGGTGCGGGGCAGCTCGATTTCACTCCAGCTTCCCCTTCTCCTCAAGGAGTCAGCCTGGGGTGCTCAAGCACTTATAGGGAGGAGGATCAGCAGCGCACACCCCGGGGCCATCTGCCCAGTTGAGTCTGGGAGTTTCCAGCCCATCTGAATCCCCTCTTCCTTGGAATCCCAGCAGCTCCAGCTCCACAGGCTGAGGAGGGTACCACTGCCACACAGCAGTACCCCAAAAGCAGGCCAAGGCTCTCCAGGTCTCAGCTCTCCAGTGGACGCCTGTTAAGGTCATTACAAACAGGGCAGTCAATAAGCTGCCTCCGCCTCCACTGTGGATGTCAGGGGAACACCAAGACCTGGCAGTAGAGTTAGGAAGGTTAAGAAGATGTAGTTACACAGCCTGGGCACGGGTGTTAATCACTTGTACATACTGTTCACTATTGTAAATAAACTCCCAAGAATGTCTCCCTGCCTATGGCTCTTTAAACTAATGAGCAGTGTTCATGTCACTCAGATATAAAAGCTTGGTCCTGCACAAGATAAAGGCAAATGTCTCAGTCCAGGGCTTCTTCCCTGTGCTTTGTGCAACCTCCCCAGCACACTAATGGCGCATCTTCACTGTGACAGGACACATCAGTCATGCCTACACCTCAACGGGGCTTATCATTGCTGCCAGGATATCCTGGTCTGGTGGCACACAGTTCTGTCATTCTCTCTGTGTGTTCCTAGCACCTTTGAGATGTGGCTGCACCCCCCCATCCCATCAGAATCTGTGTCTGGTGACAATGTGGCCCTCTAGGGTCCAGCTCACGAAGGATGTCACAGAATCAGGAGAAATGAAAGTTTCCCTGCTGCATCTCCATAATATGACCCTGTTCACTGAGCACAAGTGAGGTGCCATCAGCCAGTCAGGAGTCAGACATTCTCAGAGGCAATGTGAGAATCTATGGAATGTCCCCACAGCATGTTGTCATCATCCTCCTGGACAATAGCGACTATGGGCATCTGTTGCATCTCAGGAGCCTTATCACAGAGGCTATGTGTGTTGCCATCAGCCAGACTATAGTCAAAAGTTGACAGATGCAATGTGAGGATCTATGGTGTCTCCTCACTGCATGTCGTTATCATCCTCCAAGAATCTAGCAGCTATGAGGGCCTCCCAAGCATGCTTGCCACATCTGGCCAGTGCAAAAGGCTCACCACCGGCATCCTTGCCTTTGAGGACCTCCTCACCCGCACTCCCATCGAAGTTCTCCTTATCGGAGGAGATGTGCAGCTCCTCCATCTCCTCTGCAGCTAGCTCCTCTCTCCATTGCCAGGTTGGAAAGGGTGCAGCAAGTGATAACAATACATGACACCCTCTGTGGACTATACTGCAGGTCTCCACCAGACCGATCCAGACACCAGAACCTCATTTTCAGCATCCCAATGGTCTTCTTCACTAAGGTGTGAGATGCAGCATTAGCTTCATTGTATCTTTTCTCTACTGCAGTCTGAGGCCGCTGCATGGGTGTCATCAGCTACATCCTCTGGGGTAGCCCTTGTCCCCAAGGAACCATCCCTGCAGCCTCTGTGGGCACTGGGAGATGTTTGACCGACTGAGAATGTAGGAGTCTTAGACACTCCCTGAGAACTGTGCAAAAACCTGCAGGATACGTTTGTAGAAGTCCTTGTGGTTGACATAATTGACTGCTTGTTGCCATGGAGATCTGAGCGCCATTTGAGTGCAGTCAGTGACACACCTGTGGGAAACCTGAGATCTGGGCAAATCCCAGAGCTCTTGCATCCTGGCTTTCCTGGTCCCAGGCGAAATGTGCAAAGTTGTGTGCCTTCTTGAAGATGGCGTCCATGACCTCCTGGATGCATTTGTGCTCGGAGGCTTGTGAGATCCTGCAAAGGTCACCTGTGGAGCTCTAAAAGGAGCCATTGGTGTAAAAATTGAGCGCCGCGGTCACTTTCATGGCCACTGGCAGTGGATACCTTCCATGTCCCCATGGCGCCAAATCCTGCAGTAGCTGGCAAATGTGACCGATCAGTTCCCTAGCCATGTGTAATCTTTGGCCACACTGGTTCTTGGTAATCTACAGGAATGACAAGCGTCACCCATAGACCCTAGGCTGTGCTGACCAGTGATGGTTCGCTATGGCTCTTCAACGGTGTGTGTGGGAGCCTCAGACGCTCCTTCTTCCTGAGGATGCTGCTCCTTCCTCTGTGCAGCCAGGCACCTCAATCACTTACTTCTTACTCGTCTCCACCCTCTGTAAGCCATGAGGCCTACAGCTAGGCTGCCAGTTTCCATGCTCCTGATTACTCCTGCTGCAGGATGAAAGAGAGAGATGCGTGGGTTAGCTTGGGTAAACTAAGTGCCTCTCTTGTTTAAGTCTGAAGGCCCCTTAATGCATCCTGAAACTGCTGGCCACCACTTGAATGGCCAGAGTTTAATGCGCTGCATGGTTGCCCGAAACGGCACTCACCTCCACCCCACTCCAGCCGACCACTTGGCAGCAGCTTTGGACTGCATGCTGTGCTCTCAGCTCAGGTGCAGGCATTCTCCTAACCCGCGCTGCAAGGCTGCACTGTTAGCTTAAACCATGGGAAAGACTGGTCCAAACTGGATGATGACATAACAAGGGGCCAGCTTTAGCAAGGAGATTGTACAATGTTCCCAGTCATCCAACGGTTCTGCATTCCACTCAAACATTCATTAGTTTGCAGTCTGTGCCCAAGGGGTGAAAAGCTCTGGAGCACTTGGTGGCACTTTCGTGCCTCTGTGTTTCTTGAGTCAGCAGATAAGCTAGAGGCCCGAGCATGTCAACGTGGCTGCACCTGAACTGTCTCAGCTGCGGAGGAATGGTCACTTTATACAAGGTTTCCCTAATGCATGGATGCTTCCCTTCCCTGCCATCCCACCCTGCATGTGCTTGTGCGCTTCCATCAACCGCAGCCCCTGCCCCCCTCAGCTTGCCCCAAACGCACTGCAGCCCTGGCCCCCCCAACTTGCCCCAAACGCACTGCAGCCCTTGCACCTCCCAACTCACCTCAACTGCAGTGCAGCCCTTGCTCCCCAATTCGCTTCAACCACAGTGCAGTCCTTGGGCCATCCCCCAACAAATTGCCTCAACTACAGTGTTACCCTTGCCCTGGCACCACATGTTTGCCAGCTGGGAAAATGTGACTTGTTTGTGTCATCGCCTGAATGCGTGGCGCCTCAACCTTGAGGCCGAACAGGCGACACTCGTGAGTGATAGACAATGTTACTATGAACTCAGCTCCGAGCTCCCCTTGAAGTGCAGCTCGCCAGGCACATGCCTTATAAATGCTGCTGTGAAGCATGTCAGTGTACAATCACGCCAACGTGCTTGGATAATCCAGCGTGGCGGGGGTGGGAGGGAGTGATTCCAGCAGGCTGGGCTTATAATGATATGCAGATGTATTACAATGAAGTTCCGATGTGTGGCAGCAGGAAACGTGGCCCACCATTGACGGTTGGAGTGAACGATTGCAAACTGATTTCATGATGTTGTAAAACTAATGTTTGGCCTTCCAGCCATATTGTCTGCTCAGGCACACCATGACGCCTAATGCCCAGGGTGTTTTCCTACATTAAATTTAGACTTTGGAATCAAAAGCACGATTCCTAATTTTGTGAACAATAGCAAATTGGATTGGAAAATCAACACTGAGGAGAACAGCAACAATTTTTAACAAACTTGCAGAATGGGTTTATAATTGGCAAATTAGTTTCAATATAGCTAAGTGTTAAGTATTATATTTTGGTAAGAAAAATAGAGTCACCCAGTATTTGTAAAATAACTCTAATTTCAGTGAAGAACAAAGTGATTGTGGAGTACAAACACACAAATTATTAAAAGTAGGTTATTAAGGCCATAAAAAAGCAAACCAAGCAACAGGGTTTATTTCTAGAGGGATGAAATTGAAAAGTAGAGAAATTATGCTTAAATTGTAACAAAACTTGATTATCCATGTTTGGAGTATTGTGTACAGTTATGGTCGCCATATTAAGTTAAAGGATATAGAGACATTGGGTTAAAAAAAAAGATTTATAAGGATGATCCCAGACCAGCAAGATTATCCCTATCAGGAAAGTCACTTGGTAATACAGAACTTGAGTGTTGCTGAAAAAAGCAACAATGTCTTAGCTGCTGCCTTGCGCTCACCTTGCACTTGCAAGTGTCATGATGAGTGCAGAATGAAAAGCTTAGACATGTCTCTATTTTCAGCAGCACTGCCAGGAAAGGTTGGATATCTTTTCTGTTGAAAAGATAAACCTGAGCGTTTACCTGTTAGAGGTCTTTGGAATTATGAAAGGTTTTGATAGAATAATCACAGGGAAAGGGTTTCTACTTGTAGCAAAGAGCAAACCTAGAGGCCATCAATCCAATATCGTCACCAAGAAATCAAATTGAGAATTCAGCAGAAATCTCTTTACTCAGAGTGTGATGCAAATGTGGAACTTTGTACTACAGGAAGTAGAACTAAATAGAATAGATATATTTAAGCGGAAACTCATTAAGCATATGACGGAAAAGGGAATAAAGGGCTATGCTGATAGAGTTAGAAGAGGAAGGATGTGACATATTTTATATAATTCTATATATGCTGTTTTACTCTATTATACTATTTTATTATACCAAGTTTAAACTTTATTTCTGTAAAGCGAATACTTTTTGCCTGGAGAATTCACTGGATTGTGCTAGCCAGCTAAATAGTTTACACTTGATAATTTCTATGCTAAACATGTTTTGTTCTACTTTAAAAAAAAGTTAACAGTGAAATACCCAATTAGATATTTAGTTAGTCTCTTTCTGCCATGAAGTGAACAATATACTAATTAATATGTGAATGCTTTAATGTGAATTCTTATATTAGGTAAATATTCTGAAAAGTGAATAACATAGTGTCGAGGAAAATTTATTCATGTACAAGAAATAAAAAGTAAGAAGACTGCAAATTCATACTCAAAAATGAGGCAGTCAGCAGATACCATTGGGTGTGTATAGACTTTGAGTAACTCTGTGCAGCTCTCCTTCCTTTGAGCAATTAACCTTCCCAGGTGAGGGGTCAAAGTTTACTTGGGACAGAGCCATTAATTATTACCAACTCTTGAATGCACAATATTTCCAGAAAATCTTTCTGTCAAAATCAAATTAATGGAATAGTGTTTAAAAGTTGTTTTAAAAATGCTTAAGTGTCATGTGAGCCATTCAATCATGATATTGTCAAGAACTGGGGGAACCAATTGGCTGTGCCTCCTAAAGGACTATGATAACATTTTTCACCACATTCAAGGTTAGAATTTTCCAGTGTAATTCAGATCACATTTGCGTCAGTGTCAGATATGGAAAACTTTAAACTGTGCTACACCCACACTGAATTTCAAGGATTATTTTGATTAAAGCATACAATGACCTTGTTAGCTTCACATTCAACAAAACCGACACCATAAATTAAGTTTAATGGGTAAAACATACAGATCCTTTCATTCTCAGCCCCAGAGCTTGTTCTCCCCTTGGCAGGCCTGAAGTTAGTGAATTGAGTGTAAGGTTTTTACTCTGGGATACAAATATCCCAGACTGGATGATTACACTTGAGGACTTGTGGGTACAGTAAGTGCAATGGTTATGTTACTGGACTAGCAAATTGAGAGACTTGGACTAATGTTCTGAGACATTAGCTCAAATCCCACCATGGCAGCTAAGGAATTTAAATAGATTTAATTAAATAAATCTGGAATAAAATGCGAGTGTCAATAATGGTTACCATGAAACTACTGGATTGTCATAAAAACCCGACTGGGTTGCTAATGTCCCATAGGGAAGGAAATCTCCCATCATTGCCTGGCCTCACCTATATGTGACTCTGAACCAACAGCAACATGGTGACTTTTAACTGTTCTCTGAAATGGCCCAACTAGCCATTGAGTTGTATCAAACACTACAACAAAGCCTAATAATAATATCGATCGGACCACCCAAAATCGACCAAGACATCAAACATGACAATGACACATCCAACACAGTCAATGCTGCAATGCCCTCCTCACTAACGTCTGAGGACCCATGCCAAAATTGGGAGAGCAAAATTAGAGACCATCAATCTAATATAGTCACCAAGAAACCAAATTTGAAATCCAGCAGAAACCTCTTTACTCAGAGATTGATAACATAATCATCTCACAAAATTGTGTGGATTGAATGCAGCCCGTTGTAGCTGGAAAAGTGGTGACCAGGCCTGCTTATTCATGGGAGAGGCCTCATGTCAGCCTCCCGGCAGCAGGAAAACCTCTCACGGTTAAGTCAGAGGGCAGATAGGGCTGGTGCGAAATTCCCAGCTGGGGCTTCAAATAGCCTCATCAATGAACCAGTTGACATCAATTATCCCTGAAACCACCATAATTTAGCTGTGTCTGAGGGATTTAACGGAAGCCACACTGCCTTCTTACACCCTTGGAAGACCGCCCAGTGCCCAGAGGTCTCCCAGGCGTGGTCTATGTTCCCCCATTATCTGGCACTCTGTGCCCGATCGGGGGACCTGGCATTGGGAAGAAGGGGATCACTGGAAGCCATCCCTCTGCCCATGCCTCTGATGCCCTCGTTTCCATTCCTGTGATTTCCAGCCCACAATCCCCATCCTGCCTTCACTTATCTTTGGTCTGGGATCCCATGATGTTCCTGAGCTCTGCTGTTTGTAGTATCATCAGCTGCCACTGCTCCCACCAAGGCTGGCAGTGACGAGTAGCTGCCGGTCTCTGACTGGCCGGCAGCTCTCATTGGGCATGATTTCTACTGCTGAGTACCTGAATCACAGGGGATGCCTGACAGTAGCCACTTAAATGCCTGAGGAGAACTTGATTCCATCAGGCCTTCCCTACGGAACCGATGGGATTCCTGTCAGTTCTCTGACAGCTGGTGAGACCCCTATTGGCTACACAAAATCCACCCTAATCATACTATTAAGCCAATGTCTCAGATGCCTCCATCACCATCCCTGTTATGTCACATCCCACCAGCTGCACATACATAACAGAGGTGGCACACAGTGGTAGATAGTCAGGAAGAGGTGGCCCTGGAAATTTTCAAGCTAGACTGCGGACCCCATAAATTCCCATGGCTTCAGGTTAAACATTCGTAAGGAAACTTCCTGCTGAATCCCACCTATTGCCCTTCTTCAGCTAATGAATCAGTGCTCCTCCATATTGAACACAACTTGGAAAAAGCACTGAGTGTAGCAAGCGCACAGAATGTACTTTGGGTCAGGGCTTCAATGTTCATCACCAACATTAGCTCAGTAGCATCACTACTGACTGTGCTGGCTGAGCCGTGAAGGACTTATCTGCCAGACTAAGCATGCGGCAGGTGGTGAGCGAACCAGACCAGGGAAACACCTATCAACTTTGCCCTTGCCAGTCTACTTATTGCAGATGCATCTATCCATGATAGTTTTGGTAGGAGTATCTGTTGTGGTATACCTTTGAGCGGCAAATCTAAAATTACTGTACTTCAGCAGGCAGGATGTAATGCTCATGTGATTATCAGGCAGAAGATAGGGACAGTCCTAGAGATCAAACATGTTATATAATCTGGAAAAACTCAGCAGGTCTGACAGCATCTGTGGAGAGGAACACAATTAACTTTTCGAGCCCATATGACTCTTCAACAGAACTGTTGTTCTGTTGACGAGTCATACGGACTTGAAATGTTAACTGTGTTCCTCTCCGCAGATGCTGTCAGACCTGCTGAGTTTTTCCAGGTATTTTTGTTTTTGTTTTGGATTTCCAGCATCCACAGTTTTTTGCTTTTATCTTAATGTTATATAACCTCCCAGATATATAGTTCAATCTCTTCAAATAAAAAAATCCACCTAATTGAGCTATCATTCCTTTCCATGTGGTTGGTGTGTTTGTGTAAGGTAGAAAACATAATAGTGACCACTACACAGTCCTTGTGGATTGCTAAATGGAATAGATTGAGAAGCAGCTCAATAAGGCATCCCTGAGGTGTTGTGGGCCATCACAACAGCAGAATTGTATTCCACTGTGACATCCTTTGACCCAGAAGCAGTAACAGCAAGGACAATTTGTAATTACTTTAACATGTTGGAGGAACATGTAATTGTTTTAAAAAATATTTGAAAAGTCTTTTAAGAGTTTGTATCAATTGTTAAAGGATCAATTTTCATTTTTTGGATAGTAAATAATAATGGTCCATGTGACCTGGTAACCCTTGACCTGAAAGCAATACCAACAGAAAATAAGTTAAAATACAGAAGCCATGAGGCACACAGGTATGAAGAGAAGCAGAAGCAGAATGAAGTGTACCATACAGAGAAGATAGCATGGGCTGAACCCTGATTATGTGGAAGCTCCTGCCCATGGAGAATAGGCTAAGTCCTTGAAGGAAAGGGGCTGGAATTCTGCTTGGAAGAACTGTGTAACTGAAACATGGAGCTATGGCAGAATGGACTGCCTATTAACTCCATGAGATAGTCTCTGTTGTATCTGCTATTCCATGTGTAGTTTATACTCATGCCTACTGTGATTTACCTGTTCGTTTACATTTAATTTATGTTGATTCTGACTTGCATTAAAGTAGGTTACAAAAAGTGAAATCTTGTTGGTAATTTCTTCATTTGGAGGGGTCCGGGGGTAAATTTGGTTATTTTGGTCCCCCCAGGATCATACAAAATTGGAGGGTCTTGCGAGATATGAACTCAGAGTCTAAAATGGATTCACTGGAGCTTTGCAGCATTTAAAAAAACAAGGGCCCAAACCTACCAATCTGGGTCAGGTGAAGGATCCTTCCATACACATTCAGTGCAGCAATCCTCACAGGAACCACTGGAGGGAATCATCGCAGAAGTCACACCTTTTTTTTTTACGGCATTAGCTGCTGTATTCTGGTAAGTAGAGAGTTTAAAGGTCCCAAAGCCACTTCAAGAAGCTATGGAGAGAAGCTAAGTGTGTCAGGTAAATGGGTGAGAGGGCAGGGTGGCAGGTAGATGTGGGGGTAGGGTGGCAGGTAGGTGGGTGAGAGGTTAGGTTGGGTTGGGATGTCATGAGGGAGTCGATGGTCAAGGGAGTACTCGGGTGATTGGGGGGGTTCTGGTGGTAGTCCGTTTGGGAGATAGTCGGGTTGGAGGCGTAGGGTTGTGGTCGGAGGGAGTCGGAGGGTTGAGGGGGAAATCAGGGGGATCAGGGGATTTGGAGTGTCGGTGGGGAGAATAAGGGGTGGGGGTCAGTGTGAGTGATTATGTATAGTTACCCAGGAGTTAGAACTGTTTTTCTCTGTCTAACTTTTCCTGAGAAATTATTCAGGTCAATAAGTCAGAATCATTCAAAGACTCCGACTCTAACTCTGAGTTGGAGATGTTTTTGGAGGGCTCCGGATGTAGGGGAATTGCCCATCAGAAGTCTAAACTTCCCAAATAATTCCCATGTAGTTAGTGAATTGGGATTTCTGGGGGGTTGGCTACATCCAGGGTATGACCATCCGGAGATCAGGACTTTTGGCCAAGATTTCAAATTTGCTTTTGCTTTTGCTGTGTTGGGAAATCAAGGTGGATACCTTTGAGGCTCAAATGTTTGTTGAGAGGGGATCTGACTCTCAGACACTTGAACCAATTGAGAAAAGATGACTTACAGGCTGTAGCCGAGCATGTGGGGCTTAATGTACAATCCTTTGACAGCATCTTCCAAACCCACGACCGCTACCATCTAGAAGGACAAGGGCAGCAGATACATGGGAACACCACCACCTGGAAGTTCCCTTCCAGGTCATCATCATCACCATCCTGACTTGGGAATATATCACTGTTCCTTCACTATCACTGGGTCAAAATCCTGGAACTCCCTTCTTAACAGCACTGTGGGTGTACCTACACCACATGGACTGCAGCGGTTCAAGAAGACAGCTCACTACCACCTCCTCAAGGGCAAGTCGGCAATAAATGCTGGCCCAGCCAGCGATGCTCACATCCCATGAATGAATTAAAAGAAAAGGAGCTAAGAGTGACAGGATCCTTGTAGAATTGACTAAGCACCTGGATAACGGAAGAAAGGATCTGTTAGTGATTGCATACAACTAGCTAGAATTGAAAAAAATATAGGACAGAATTTTTCGTTCCATGGGTGGGCACGTGCCCGACGTGAACGGGAGTAAAATAGTGCGTGATGTTGTCGGGTGAGCTTCCTGACATCATCGCACGCTCATGCAATATTTTGCTCAGCGGGCACACGTGGGTGCCAGACGGTGCCCTCCATCAATTAAGTGGCCACTTAAGGCCCTTAACAGCCCAATTGACTGTGATTTTTCCTTGCCTGTGTGGTTTTCTGCTTGACACACGGGTAAAATGGGCAGGCAGGCATCCCACATTTTCACAAACCTCATTCAAGGGTGGGATAAAAAGGGTCAGTAGCATTGCCAGTGTGAGTAGTGAGCAGTTTTGGTGATGGTTACTTATTAGCACTTGGCAGCTTCATCTCTGTTTGGGGCTTCATTCTTAGCATTTCCAGGCTTCATTTCAGGACTCATTGCTGTCTGCCAGGTCCCTGGAGGATTCAGTGCATGTGGACCCTTCTAGGTATCAGACAGCCTTCCCCTACCCTGGTAATGGGGATTGTGGTCTCAGTTGGATGCATCTCCTCTGAGGAGGAAGAGAGGGGCAGAAGAGAGAGGAGGCCAGGTGGCCCAATGCAGCTTCCAGGGGAGGGACCTGTGAGGGGAGAGGCGCAGGCACATGGGTCACAGGGCCAGCAGGAAGTCCAAGGTGGAAAGAGACCATGACACGCACACCCTCATGGGTCACCGCCAGATTCTCCCACACATCCCGCTGGACATCTAGCATCTGCTGCCTAATGGACCACTCCAGAGGCTCATCATCAGCCTTCGACTGAGCATCATCCCTGGGCACTCTCTGCCTCCACATACACGTCAAATGATTGCAAAGTGCTCCCTCCAATGTGCACCGATATATTAGCTGCTGCTTTAATGCCCACCAAGTTGCTGGTATCTGCGCTGGTGCCTGCTTCAGAGAGCGGGTGTGACACAGTGCAAATAACGCCCAGTGGTCCTCCGCTGTCATAGGTGGCCCTTCAGGGTCCGGAGAGCCGACGCCTGCTGGCGAACCTAAAAGGGAGAAGAAGGACATGTCATTAGTTAAAATCATCACATCATCACTATGCATGCCAGGCACCCTGGTGAGACAACGGAAATCTTCATCATGTTGCCCTCGTCATCCAATGATCAATGGGGACTCCAGGTTCGAGGCTCAAATCAATGAAAAGACTACACTAGAATAGTTATACAAGCTGAAATTCTATGCACTGCTCTTACCTTCATCTGGCACCCCCACCTCTCCAAACCCTGATGCATGTGGGCTGTGCCAGCTCTCAAGTTCCAGGGCATCTTGCTTATACCTCAGAAAGATTAGGAGGCTGGTGGGACCTTCACCAGTCTTCAACCTTTCTATATTGTTGTTGGCCGTCTTCTCCTGAAACAAAAGAAGAGAATTAATTAGTCCACTCTACCTGCAGCCCCATTGCAGTCTGGCCAACCCCACCTGAGGAGCACCTGGCAGGGCATTTCTGAGTTGTGACCCTCAAGCTGCAAGGCAGTCAGTCAAAGCAGCCAGGGCTCACCCCTTTGGCCAACTCTAGTGTGATTGACAGTTGGCACTCAGAGTCTTGTACCCCTGAGGTTCATGGAGGAGCAGCCAGATCTTAACACTTCTGCACACTGACCCATGCCAACATGGTACTCACCCTTCCTGAGTGCAGGAGGTTATTGAAACACTTCTGGCACTGCACCCAGGAGCGCTGTACCATGTCACGGCTGCTGATCAGCACTGCCAGCTTCTCCCGCGCCCTCTTAGTGAGGTGCAGTGGCCTCTTCCTCCCATCCCTGGGGACAAGTGTGAACTTCCTGGCAGCCACCTCCTCCAGGAGGATGGCAAGGCACTCGTCAGAGAAGTGGCGAGCTGAGTGCCCAAGTAACCTGCCCTCCCGCCTGCCATATCCAGCTGAACTCAAGTCCATCATGCCGGCTCAGGGAATGTCCTCCGTGAAATTGGAAAAGAATCTGCATGGGAGAAGTTGGAGGCAGTGTGGGGGAGCCTACAGTTGGTCTAAGGGGCTCTTTCAGGGGGCACCGTCAAACTTCTTAGAGTCACGATGTTGAAATAGCAGCAGAGAGAAGAGGAAGACTTCCTTGAGAAGGTGCAATTGGAGCCAATGCCTTTTGCTGTGCACTAATGAGAGACTGCAGTGGCTATTGGCTTCACAATACAGTTGTTCCATTTGAGAATTAACAGAGAGGAATGTGAGAATAGAAAATGCTGGCACCCATTATGGAAGCACAGCTGCTGCACCTCTGCTAGATCCTCAATGAGAGCCACTAATGTGCTTTCTTCAATTGGCATGGATAACCAGCCAAAAGGCATCTGGTGATTGCTCATATGCAAGTTAGACTTAATCAGTATGCCAGATCAGAGATTGCAGGATTGAGTTTGATAAGGTGATGCATTTCATGAATGCATCAAACCTCTTCCAGCCTCTGTGGGATTGAGATATCAAGTATCAGGGTTGGCATCTTGGTCATCAAGATCTGAGAGTTTGCACCTCCGATACAAGGCTGCATCACCGAAAAGCTGGTAGCACAGGCGCAACTCTAGGTAATGATAGTGGCTTTGTGTTTGCGTCGGGAGGTCTATTATACTTGTCCAGCATTTATTAATCTGTTGCATCTATCAGTCCACAGGGAGAAGGAGGGTTGAATAATGGACCCAGTGCTGCCTTCTTGATAGCAGTGATCTGATTGAGAAGGAGAAGGGTCTGGTCTGCCTAGCCCAGCTTTGAGAGAAGGCCTGGCCTGAGGTCCATGGTCCAGGGGAACCCCAGCAGGACCCAGAGGATGAGGAGTTTAGACCCACCCCAAGGAGGTGACATGTGCAACCAAGTGTCTACTGGAGAAGACTTTCCTATTTGAAGATGAGCAAAGGACAATGCTACACACTATTGCACTTGTCCAGAGATGTGGTGGATCATATCTGTCACATTTTGCGAAAGGATCTAATGCCCCATCCCCAGGGACTGGGAAAGACATTCCCTGCTAGTTCCCCTGAAGGTCACTGCCATGCTCCATTTTTTGCCTGAAAATCGTTCCAGGGATCCACTAGGGACCTATGCCACGTCTCACAGCCCTCAACACATAAATGTATCAAGGAGATGACAGGTGCCCTCTACAGTAAGGCTCATCATTGGGCAGAATTTTACATCTGGTGGGCGGACGCGTGCCTGACCGGATCGGGTGTAAAATTGCTTGAGATGACGTTGGGCGAGCATCCTGATGTCACTGTGCACTCGTGTGATATTTCGCTTGGCGGGCACGCACAAAAGTCAGAAGAGGCAATTAAGCCCATTAATGGTCCAATTGTCTTCGATTTTTTGAGGCCTGTCCAACTTTACAGTTGGCGGATGGGAAAATCTGCCAGGCGGCCTGTACATTTTTCATGAGACCTCATCCAAGGGCAGGATGAAATCTCTGCCAGGAAATGAAATAGAAATAAATATCTGTGGACAGAATTTTTATGAAGTATGCTATCAGTAGGTCTGCAGCTCCCTGATGCTATCTCAGGCTTCCCTAGAATACAGGGTGCAATCAATTGCACACATGTGTCTTTGAGAGCTCCATGGCAGCAGCCCCTGATGTTCATTAACAGGAAAGGGTTCCACTCCCTGAATGTTCAACTGGTGGATGATCATCAGAAGCACATCGTGCATGTTTGTGCCAGGTACCCTGGGAGTTTCCATGACTCATACATCCTGAGTCACTCCCAGGTGCCTCATATATTCGAAAGGCCTCACCGATTACAGGACTGGCTGCTTTGGGATAAGGGCTACCCGCTCAAACAATGGCTCATGACACCCATGCGTTGTCCACATGGTGCCTTTGAGGAGAGATACCATGCAGCACATAGGTCAACATGATCCATCATCGAACAGACAGTTGGCATCCTGAAGATGCACTTCTGATGTTTGGACCACTCAGGTGGGGCCCTGCAGTACTCTCCACAGAGGGTGTCCCACATAATTGTGTTCTGTTGCGTCCTTCACAACCTGTTGCTTCTATGGGAGGGATCCCATTCCAGAGGGAGACATGGAGGAGGCAGAGATCTCCTTGGACAATGAAGAGCAAGAAGGGCAAGGAACTGAAGAGTGAGATGAGGGTCAGCTTCCATGTGAGGATGCCATCGAAGAAGCATGACATGGAAAATGTGCCTGTGTCACACTGACAGCCAATAGATTCCAGGAGGAGTAAGGTGCAGGCAATAGGACATGGCCACATTCCTTCTGTCCCTTAGTGCTATGCCAGTGCACTGAAAGGCCTTTACAGCCAGTAACATCGAGAGCAAATTCAGCATTCAGACTTGCACCTTGATTGACCAGGCCCAAATTTTGAAAAGATCAGTGGTAAACCCTGTATCTGTCTGCTCCGGGAAGTGAAAGATGGCACAGCAGCATAAAAGCTGTGCTAAAGGGCTTGAAGCAGCCATCACCACTTCAGCAGACAATGAGACGTACACATGGTTGGACAGACCGTCATGGTTGCAGGTCTTGTTCTTTGACACTACCAATAAAGAGATACAATTACAGCTAACCCGCCAAGGCTATCAAGCAGGCCTTACCTCCATGTTGTCTTGTAAGGAGTGAAGGTCACTAGCACATTTTGCACACACTTCCAATACAGAATTTGAGACATCTCCCTGAGCTAAGCCAAAGGTAGTATCACTATCATGAGACAGGTGCACATCACTTGAATGTGAGGTTCACAAAGGGAGGCGATCACTCAGTGGGAGCATGTCTCACCCTTGCAAAAAGAGGGCACATAGATGTGTATGGACGATGCTTTTGAATAATGAGACCATTCTCGGAAACAGTAAATGTATTTACAAATGTGCATGATATATATAGTGATTGAACATCTGTGACCCAGAAGTGATATCAAAATTTTGTATTTTTCCTAACCTTGTCGCTATGCCTGGGTACAGCCCTGACCTCCACAGCAGAGATGGAGACAACCTGCTGACTGCTAAGCCCTGCTGTCTGAACGACCTTGGTGGACATCCTCTGGAGGCCTGAGGCTTCAAAGGCCCCTGCCTGATAAGGGTATCCTGTTCAGAGGCAGGTTAGTGGGAGGTGCTTCCCGCCTTGCGGTGGAGTTCCGGCTTTTCGCATCACTTTCAGCTGCTTGATCCCGTCTGACTAGGAGAACACCACCATTTTGCACCATTTGAATTGCTTGTGAATCCCTTCCAGTACTTTCCATCGCCAGCGCTATTTCTAACGCTTTCTTAAAATCAAGATTAACTTCAGCTGGCAATCTTCACTGAATAGTGTCTTCCTGCACACCACAGACCAAACAATCACTCAGCATGTCACTTAGGGTTTCACCAAAATCACAATATTCCATTAGTTGTTCTAATTTCGCCACATAGGTAGCAATTGTCTCCCTGGGGGTCTATTCCGTGAATTGAATCTGAACCTCTGTATTGTGACTGAGAGCTTGGGTTGAAAATGTCCCTTAATGAGGTCTACTAATTCACTGTTTGTCTTCAAATCTGAGGCACTGGAGGCCGTCAAGCTTCAATTAAACTGTAGGCCTTGCTCCGACAAATACTCAAGAAAATTGCTCTTCTCCTTTCCTCCCCTGTGATTTTGTTTGTTTGAAAGAAGAATGCAAGATGTTCTATATATTGAGACCAGTTGTCTGTGGCTGGCTCAAAGGGATCGATTCTGTCAAATTGTGGCATTTCAGTTGAGTATATCTTCTTTTATTTTTAATGAACTTGGATATTCACAACCGCTGGGCATGGTATAGCACCAAATCTGATTTATCCTCATTGCCAGTTTGTTATAGAGCTGATCTTCAGACAACTTTTCTTAGTGGAAACATTTAACTTTATTTACAAGACAGCAGCAACTATACATGTGCATCAAACTCCATAACTAAAGAAGAACTGTCCTACAGAGGTTCCCCACATTGCTAACACATTGGTTTATACAGATCATGTGATCTTACAACACTGGATTATTCTTAAAGCTACGGTCCTACATTTCCCAAAATTATAATGACGACAGATTGTCATGTGCACAGGCCCCCAGGGTGTTCAGCAGTTGCTTATCCTCCCTGTGGTTGCCTAAAGCCCCTCCCTAAATCCTTGAGGGGAAGGGGCAACTGGAGGGAGGTCGAGGAGCCCCGCCTCCCTAGCCTAGCTACTGATGGATCCCACCAATGCCTATAGCGATGGAGTGCAGGCCTTAGTGCAAATCTGGCAGAACCTGATGGACCAAGGTCTCCAAGGCGGCCAGCACCCATCCCATGGTGACCTTGAGACACTCGCATGTCAGAGCCATAACATCAGCCAGAATGTGGACGGACTCTTCCATTCTTCACTCCAGTCTGTTGACTGCCTCTCGCAGCTCTGCCTGATGTTCCTCTGCCCGTCATTGGAATACCAGCATTTTTTCAGCAGCCACTTGCAGAAACTCATCATCAGACTGGGGCTCAGTGGGTGCCTGATCTTCAGCAGTCCTCCGAGTTCCAGAACACTGGGCTGTCACTACCTCTGACTACCGTGGAGATGTGTCAAGTGAGGTATTTTCCAGAAAATGACTCTGAGCCTAATATAGAACTATGAGCCACTGATGAGTGTGTCTCTGCGCTGGTGGAGCGTGCGGGTGAATGCAGTGATGGATCTTCTTCTGATGGCTCATCTGAGATGGGCTGGGAGCTGAGGCATATGCTGGCCCTGCTGGTGTGCCTAGACCTGCTAGTGCCTATGAGAAAGAGAAGATAGATTTAGTTGATGAACAGGCTAAATACAAGATTGTATGTAACTCACTGTGAATGTCAGGATGTGATCAACTCATGGAGGGCTTATCTGTCCTGCGTTGCTGGGAGAGGCTGATCTTGCATCCTGCACAGGAGCGATCCCTGTCCTCGCCCGCCAACCAGGCAGCATCCTCTTCAAAGGGAGTGAGCTCCTGGATGTTGGCCATCCTTCCTCTGGTCTGGGATCTCTACCTTTTGTTTTAGACAAACTTGGTCTTCATGAAGATAAATGGAATGGAAGGTGATGAGAAGAGATGGAGAGGAGGAGAGTTTGGGAAGCATGCATGCCTGCTGTGTGTGCTGAGTCCTCCCCTGTAAGAGCCAAGGATGGAGTTAGTACATTGTGATTGATGAGAGGCTGATGATGTAAAAGTGACTATGAGACAATCAGAGCTGATGCCTCCCCCACTAATATTAGCCACGATTTTCTGTGCCCGCTGGCGTCGGACGTGTTAGGTGGCTTGAGCGGACAACATGGTGTGAAACCATTTGCGATTGTTTGCTCAGACCGTCGTTGGCGGGCTGCATTTCCCATCATTTGATGTCAGGAAGCTCATTGTAATGCATCTGCATATCATTATTAGGCCAGCCCGCTGGAATCGTCCCCATTCCCACTGGATCGCATGCCCACATCAGCAGGAAAACACGTCAACATGTTTCACAGCAGCACATAAGCGATGTGCACCTGGTGGACTGCACTTCGCTTGGGATTTCAAAGTTTGTTTGCCTACCTTGCTTCGGTCAGCACTCGTAGTCATCAGCGCCAAGCTTCACAGACAGCACCACATCACTTTTAGGGGTGCTCATGACAGGTCTCTATCAACCAGATCAGCCATAAGTGGGTGACTTTTCACTGGCTGCAGGATTACGTTTGCTTGGGGAAGGGGGAGAAGTGGCCTCAGGCAAGGGAAGCGGCTGCAGGATGAAGGTTGTACTGGGGAAGGAGGGTAACCCAGGGGGTATATGTTGATCTGTGCAAGTGGCCTCATGATGGTGAAAGCTGAGGAGGCATTCTCCAGAGGACATGAGGCCAGATGGACGTGTGAGGGTATGTGCGTGAGAATGGGTGGTGATGTCCCTTGAGCTGGCAGTGAGTGAGATGCCATTGAATGTGTGATGGCCTTGAGTGTGTGAGTTTAGAGTGATGAGATGGTTGCCTTACCCTGGCTGCATGGATGAGATCATTCATCCTCTATCTGCATTGGGGCCAACCTCTTCTGTGCAGCATTGGCACTGATCACCACTGCCACTGCCTACCAAGTTTGGGTTGGTCATGCTGCTGCCCAGCCTACAGCCAGAATGGGGCAAGAGGACATCGTGGCAGGCCTCCATGGCTTGAAAAAGGCGTTCCAGTGACTCATCACTAAACCTGGGGGCTGCAGTCTTCTTGCCCTTTGTGGACATCTTCCCTGGGTCGTGGGCTGAGATGTGGTGCATGTGGCTGGACTTAACTATGGCACCTAGCATGATGAAGCGGTGAGGTGATGGCAGGAGGGAGAATGACAGCCCGCCCATCATCAAAATGGCGTGTTTCAAGGGAATGCATAAATTATGTGGCTGGTTTGGGATGATACGGTGTGAAAACCTGCCATCGCAGCCGACGGGTAAAACAACATTTGACCCACCTGCTACCGCACTTAGCCCTAATTTGGGATAATTCCACCCATTCTGCGAGACCCCTGAGCAGTGTAAGCCCTTGAGTGCATGATGCCATCATGATTGTGAGAGATTGGACTGAGCTGAAGGATGATTTAACCTGGCAGAGCAGATCAGATCATTCATCCTTTTCCTGCATTGGATGGCATTTCTTGGGCAGGTGCCCACTAAGCTGATCTCCTTTGCAACCGCTTCCCAGGCCAGGGAAGTGAGGTTGGTGGGCTCCCTGGAGTCATCACAGGGTGGAGGGCAACCCAGTGTTGGCGCACTCATATCAAAGCCTCAAAGGAGTTATGGCTAAACCTCAGGACAGCCTTTTTCCAGTATGCAGCCATCTCAAGAGGTCTCCTGAAGACAGTTGGGCTGGAGAGAGTGAGTGTGTGTTTGGGTGGCGTTTAAATGTGGCGCCCGGACTTTCAATCCCATTAGGTAATGGCAGGGTGGGAGAATCAGTTCCCGACCTGCCATGTGATTTGGAGAGATACTCGCCCATGCATAATTAATTAGCTTCTGAGCGCAAGAAAGGCCAGGAATTCCCGACACTCCAACCAGCGGGAAATGTGGCATGGAACCTTCCGCCACAGCACTTAGTTTCAAAAATGGAAAATTCCACCCATTGTTGGTTAGACTGCTAAAGTTCACACTTAAGTCTCGTACATGTATAACTTTCATTGGGGCGAGGTACCATCTCCTAGCAAGGTCATTGTAGAAGGAAAATAAATGGCAACACAAAAAAATTACTCAGCACATAAATGTGGAACAATCTTCATTTCTCCAACTCAGAACCATAAAGGTTCACACCCTGTCATGTTTGCACTGGTCCTCATACTAGAGTAAATCCAGAACAAATTGCACTGCTCTCTCCTATTAACCATGTGGGGTGCTATAGTGTAGTGGTTACGTTAGTGATCCACAAGCCAAAATGACCATGAAGCTATTGAATTGTCATTAAAAAAAAATGGATCATTAATATCCTTTCAAGAAAAAAATCTGCTGTCCTTACTTGATTGGGCCTATAGACATCAGTCCCACACCAACATGACTTACACTGAACTGCCCTCTGAAGTAGCTTAGCAATCCACTGAGCAGCAATCAGAGCTGGACAATAAATACTGGGCTTGCCAGCAACACCCACATCCTGAGAAATGAATAAAAGAAAATATATCTTCCTCTGCTTTATCCAGTTTCCCCCTGCAGCAAAGCATTCCATGGATTTCTAAAGGTTTTTCTAATCTATCTCATCATTCTCCAAGCGGCAATTTTAAGTTGATGACCCTTTTGTAACTGACTCATCAATCAGAGGATAGCCATCTTTATTCTCACTATCAATACTTCTAAAATCTCTATTAAATTTCCTTCTAGCCTTCTCTGATCCAGTGGAAATTGATATAACGCAGCTACTTGCTACTCCAATGGTATTGTCATTACCATAATTTTACTCTTACCCATAGCTAACTGCAGTGCAGTCAAGTGACAATTTTGATCCTCAATCAATGTAAGAAACCTATCAAGTATACTTAATATTATCATTTCAAATATTTTTCTCCTTAAAAGGCTAAATTTATCTAAAAAAATAGAAACATATTGTTGCACAATATAAGAATAGATTCTTTTTGTCTCTTTTAATCAGTCATTTCCTTTCTCTTTGAACCTACCAATTTACTTTTGGCCTTTAACAGCGACCGATTGGAGTTGAACTGTAATAATGGGGCTGCACCTTTGATACAGCATTACTTCATTTTTATTGTCAGTAACCACAAATATGCAGAATCCTGAGAGGGTTGATACTGATGATAAGCTTTCTGTTTTTCTGCCTGCTGTTACGTGGTTTGTCCTACCACAGGCTAAGATAACATTTATAGCAACTGTTTCCTGACAGGAAATGTTGTTTTAACGAATCTATTGCCCTCTTTCTTTTATGCTTTTCGGCCAAGTTAGAAGGAATAACAATTAAATTGATGGTACGCGCCGTGTAAGCAATCGTGAAGCTCTCATCCAGATAATTTCAGCAAGATGACAGTAACAAAATCATTGCATTTACACAGCCATGAGTAAGCATGGGTTGCTGACAGATTCTTAGAACTGGCTTCAAAGCTGCATGTTTTCTGACTAAAACTTCTTTGTAATAAAAGAGTAATCTTGTTCTACTAGAGAACTTAAGTAGGGACTGCAGCAACCCATTGTGAAAGGACAAATATGTGGCCTATATAAATACAGAAGGCTGAGGTTAACCTTATAGTTTTCCTTTTTAGTTGGATAATCTATATGAAATATCTACTTCATTAGGATTTATTAATGGTATATATTTATTTACCATCTTTCAGTATATTCCAGTGTATTCAGTATATAAAATAGGTCTATACTGTTGCAAGGTATTTATTTCTAAATTTGCTTATCATAATGGGACTTCACATTACTCTTATTTGCAAAATGGATCAGGTATGGTGTAAGAGTCTGCTGTGTTTACACTCATAACTAGTGGATCCCTGTAGGATTGCTCATGGATTTTTATGGATTAAGTTCTTGCCTCTTTTCACTGCTACTGGATGCTGGTCTGTAATGTATTATTTACTGAGCTGTAGGCTAAGATCCTAGAATTTCCTTTGTTTACTGTCCAATAAGTGGCAGTATGATATTATAGAACATAAGCGATTTCCTGTGGCAATGCTAACGGAACAAAATAAGGATTTCCCTTAATCTTCCAGTGTGGTAATGCATTTACTCCTGGTGAGGTGGATAACAGGAATGTTAGAATGTTAGCCTTTTTAGCAACAAAACAAACCTAACCACGTTTGGATCTGTTATCTAGATCTTCCAACTATGAAGTAAGCAAACACTTGCAATGTTGGGGATGGAGGGGGTTGGATGGGGATGGGGTGTGGCTTTAATTTCTAGTCCACACAAAGCACCAATCATTTTCCTCATTGATAGACTCCCTCAGCTACTTTGATATCAATTTTAAAGTGCCGTCTGTAAATTTAATTCGAGGCATTCTGCTAATGTTGCAATGATGTCAGGTTGGAAATTTGAAAATGGATGAAGTACAATTATTGGGGTCTATCACATCAAGACTGGATTTCAGATTATGCGACAATGAAGTTAAGCATTGGGTCTAAGAGTGGACTTGCTTTTACATTCGCTTTGTGCATAATGTTGTATCAATTGGTAGATTGGTGAATAATCCTGAGTCCCCCCTACATATTGAAGTAACAGAGTATGAGTGCAAGGAAAATAACAAGTTGATAGGTGGCAATAGATTAGCTACAAGAATGATTGAGAGCTACAGAAACAGAACCACTATTCTTGGTAACATCACCTGCAGTGTTGTTACCTGAAGTTTCAATACAGTTTACTTTTAAGTTCTCTGAAACTCAAACACATACCAGGTTGGAAACAATCCAAATAGATGCAGGCCACCATAGTTAGTTGGAAAGATTTTTTTGTTTATGGTTACAAGCTATAGTTTGATTACATAGAGCAGTGCACTCATACTCTGTCATTACTAATACAGTGTATATGAAAAAGGCATTATATAACAACAGGTAAAAATAACATACTGTTTATTCAAAAGCAAAGTATTGCAGATGCTGGAAATCTGAAATTAGAACAAAAAATTGCTGAAAATACTCAGCAGGTTAGGCAGAGAGAGAAAGGGCTGAATTTTACAGGCCACCTGTGGGTGGAAAGATAGGCAGGTAGCCCTGTAAATTAGTCTGCTGTATCATCGGCAGAATGCTTGCTGCTGGCCCGCCCAGCCCGTCCCCCTCCCCACCATGATTTTACAGGTGGCAGGGTAGCGTTGGGTGGCCCATCCACCCATGGTCCAGCTGAGGCCCTTAAGTGGGCAATTAATGCCCAGTTTCGACAGTGATGGGAGAGGCCCTGTGCCCAATGTATAGCCCATCAGGTGGGCTGGTGGTCAGTGAAAGGCAGGGTGGGGGGAGTGTTCCTCTTTCCTGGGCACCATGTGCCAGTTTGAGCCCCTGCCACCCCCGCCCAACAGTTGCCCCCATGTCCTGTCCAGCATGGTTCCCTCCCCCCCCCCACCTCCCCAACCCTTGCTGAGGTCTGCCTAGCAGAACCTGGTGATATCCTAGGCTTACCTGGGTTTGTGGGCATCCATCATTCCTCTCCCACACCCAGCCTCCTGCAATATTGGCAGTGGCCACTGATCCTGGTGTGGCGCAGAGCTGCTGGCCTCTGATTGGCAGGCAGTTCAATGAGGACTTCTTCCTGAGGACGGACAGAAATCCCGCCTCAGACTAATTAAAGGGCCATCGCCCCAAAAAAAAGCAACATGAACCAAGAGGAGGCAAGCTCGCACTTGACATTTGCACTGGGGTATGGGAACCCCACCCTCAATGTATAATCCAGCCCAAAGTTATGCTTCAGGACAACGACCTATTGTCGAAACTGTGGAAGGATTTTGAGCAAATGAAAGGGCAAGGGAAGAATCACTTTCCCTTGCCACTTCCTTCATTTCTGATGTAAGGTCATCAATCTGGAACTTTAACTCTTTTTTTTCTCTCCACTGATGCTGTCTGTCCTGTTGAGTATTTCCTGCCTTTTCTATTTTTAAATTGATACTGTTTATTCTGTTCTACATTCAAAACATCACAAATAAATTTAAGTCTGACTGACCATTCATTTCAGTGATTCAATAATGCATACATCAGATTACTATTTTTACAAGAGATTTTTTTCCTTATTAGTGATATCTCTTTTCAGGATAAATGGTGAATTCCTTTCTAACTGAGTGTTATATTCCTACATTACAGGAGTGACTACACTTCGAAAATATTATTTTAGTAGTAAAGTGCTTTGGAATATCCTGAGGTAATGGAAGGCACCATACAAATGCAATTCTTTCTTTCTGGTTGTGCTGTACATCATGTAAACTATTGATGAAGGGCTATCGACATGAAAGGTTAACTCTGTTTCTCTCCGCAGATGTTGCCTCACCTACTGAGTATTTCCTGCATTTTCTGCTTTTATTAAGTAACATATTGAAGCTGATTTACAGAAACTTAACACAGTAACTTACAGGAAGTGTATTTTGTGTTTATTTTTTAACATAAGATTGCCAAACAATTGTGACGACAGAAAGAAGGCTCACATTCAATTGTGCAGAAGGTTGAGCAATGAAATTGTGGATTTGAAATAATTACTACTGTTAGGAAAGTTATAAAGAGAGTATACTTGAAATTTATGGTGTTTGCCGAATGTATGGCATTGATATGATGTACTCGTCTTTGCATGAGTCAGTGGCATGAAGAACAAGGAAGAACTTGTACTTATGAAGCACCTTTCAAGACCTCAGGGTGTCTCAAAGCATTGTACAACCAACAAAGTACCTCTGAAGTGGAAGCACTTTTAATGCAAGCAACAAAGGAGCCAATTTGCATACTGCAAGCCCCCACAAACAGCAATGAGATAATGAGCAGATTGTTTAGCTGAGGAATAAATATTGACGAGGATACCCAGGAGAAGCCTCTGCTCTTTTTCTGATATGTCCACCTGAGAGGGCAGACAGGGTCTTTGTTAAATGTCTCATCCGAAAGATGGCACCTCCTGTCAGTGCAATACCCTCAGTGCTCACACTCACCCTTTCCCACAATCTACCAGGCAACAAGCATGAAGTAATTGAGCCAGCAGAGACTCAGGCTAATTCTTAAGTAAACGTGGTTTTTTTGGGCAGGATTCAGCAATGAATTTATTGAGAGCCAGCTGTGATTTCTCATGTACTGAAGAGCATAACTGACATCTAAAGCACAACACCATTCTATTAGGAGCTCCATAAACATCCCTCCACTATTTCCTCTGTGATAAATGTCTGTGTGATTAATAAAACTGATATTGCAACCTGCCAGAGGCAGAAGGTTTATGTTGATACAGAATCCCTCGAGAAATCACTGCGCTTGCCTTTCTTCTATTCCAGTACAATTAGAACCTTCAAATCATCAGTGCATCTGTCAGGTCAGACAAAATGATGAAGAACTCAGTTCCAAAGACTTTCTCTTAAAAACTTCCAGTTTTGAAACAAAATACATACTTCTAAAAATGTTGGAAAAAAATAGTGAAAATAATGGTAATTATTTGGTCATTTATTTTTATACACAAGTAATTATAAACTTAGATTAGTAAGTAGCTTTTAGCCCTGCTAAAGAGTTTTAAGCTACAAATGAAAAGATTAGGTGTTAAGGAATGTGAGTAATTATTAGCAGTGAACTTTCTATTTGAAAGATTGTTGTAAATGTTGTAACAATATTGAAATAATGATACAAATAAATAAAATAAAAACTTGTAAGATATGCATAGGAACAGTCTGACAAATGGGGGGATGTCAAGTAATGAACATCCAAGACCAATTCAGTATGTACGGTTCAATTTGTCTTATTTGCAAAATAGTAACAAATTAATGAACAGGCACAATCATCCTGGACTTTTTAAGTGAGTATGAGCCTGACCAGGAATGGAATAGAGTGTGATTTGTGGCTGCTCCACATAATGGGCTGGATTTTACAAGGGTGGAGGAAGGGTGGGTGGGGTGTTGGTAGGGGTTGGGGGTGGGATGGTATAGCTTTCTGACCCCCACCTGCCCCAACTAGAATGTTGGTCGGAAATCGAGTAACGAAAGAAAAGTATGGCCTGCAGCAATAACACACTACAGATAGCAACAACAAAGTGTGGGGCTTAGCTGCTGGTCAATGTGATTGGTCGTCTCCTCTTGCAGCCCCAGCAGTGCCAGGATTGCAAACAGGCTCAGGCTGAAGGCCCTAATGGATTCAAGACTCAGGTAACTCAGGGGTATTGGGTGGGAAGGGATCAGGCATCTTGGGGCGGGGTGGGGGGGCTGGGGATGGTGGGAAGGGGGTATTGGGGAGGTGGGGATATGGGTTTTGCAGTGCAGCCCACGATGCGTAAAGGGAACTCTCAATAAGATAGTGCCCCCTTTCCTCCTATCCTTCTAAAAATTTATTTTGGCAAGACCTGCTGTCCACTCCAACCTGCTTGCCCACGTGAACCGTGCTATGGTATGGGCAGTATAATATTGGGGTCAGTTGCCTGATAATATTGGTGTCGGTTGTCAGTTGCCACAATGACTCTATATATGATGGATGGGTTGCTGATTTTGATGTCTGCCCACCCCCTGTATTATGGGGGGCAGCTCGGGGGTTGGCAAGAAGGTGGCAGGCTTGCCACCCCTTGTATTTTATGTACTCCCCCCACCCCCCCTGCCCCACCAATGTGCATGGTAGGGATAGGACTCAGGGCTTAATCCCGTCGCTTGAGTGGTGATGCTCAAGGTGCCCCTGATTGGGCCTCAGATCTGATTTCAATGGTGCAGGTGTGGGATCAACAGCAAGCCAACAAAGAGGAAACCAAGATTGGGTCACTGCTAGTGTCGCAGTGGATTGATGTATAGTATAGGGCTTGAGTATCATTTGGATTTGGTGCAACAGTTCATGGTGATCAGAATACAATAATACTTGTGGTGGGGAGAGGATTTTGATTCTCCAGTAAATGTTGCAAATGTTGTCACCTGTGCTGCTGCTATTGAACTGGCAATTCCTCCTTATTGTCACATTCTCTTCCGGTCTCCTTAGTCCAGCTCTTCGGACTCCTGCGTGGCTACTCCTCTTCTGATAATATAACCATGAAGCATGCAGCACAGCATCTCTATGATGTACGCTTTGGTGGTCACCTGGAACATACAAATAAATGGAATAGAAGCCTTTTCCTATTCATAAATGTTAATACATTGATGTAAAGACTCTATAACACCACAATGGTTCTATATATGAAGCCCTTCATTCTTTGGAAGACAGCCACTCTGCAAAAGATATTGCTGCTGATTCTTATGCGTGTGGAAAGTGATACGAACATACATACAAACATACAAACTTAGGAGCAGGAGTAGGCCACTCAACCCTTACAGCCTGCTCCACCATTCAATAAGATCATGGTTGATCTGATTGTAACTCAATTCCACCCTCCTGCCTACCCCGATAACCTTTCACCAGCTTGCTTATCAAGAATCTATCTACCTTTGCCTTAAAAATATTCAAAGACTCTGGCTGGGATTTTCCGGCCCCGTCATAGGTGGGACGCCCCGCGGGCAAGGCAGCGCCCCAGCCAGAAGTCCATTGACTTGTGGCGGGACCAGAAGATCCCGACGGCAGGCGGGTGTGGAAAATCCCACCCTCTGCTTCCACTGCCTTTTGAGGAAGAGAGTTTCAAAGACTCAAAACTCTCTGAGAGAAAACAAATTCTCCTCATCTCTGTCCGAAATGGGTGACCCCTCATTTTTAAACAGTGACCCCTAGTTCTAGATTTTCCCACAAGAGCAAATATCCTCTCCACATCCACCCCGTCAAGACCCCTCAGGGTCTTATATGTTTCAATTAAGTCACTTCTTACTCTTCTAAACTCCAGCGGATACAAGTCTAGCCTGATAAAGTCCTTGGAGCTGGAAAACAATATATTTGTGATGTGATATGTGTAGTGGCACATGGCTGTTCTGACAAATGTTACCTGCAGCAGTTTGTAAAAAGCCAGTGCTGTAGAAATTCAAGGCAGTTGGGGTTTATGCTGCTATAGGCAGAGCTGTCTCAGTCCTGGAGGAAGTTTTGGAAGTCTGGCTAGCAAATTTCCATGACTGCCTCTCTAACAAAGCAAATGTGATGGAGGTACAGCAACTCAGACATGTCCAGCTGGCTGCTGCATTCATCTGTCATCACACCCACTATGGCTCACATGCTGACAGCTGTCTTTTGCTACAAGTCAGTGGGGCAAGAGGTAATTTATACTTTTTGCATTTTTCCAAGAAGCAGACAACCCATAATAATTGAGATGGAGAGTGGTGTCATGGGGACCTCCAGTTCAATATTAGTTAGAAGAATTTCAAATAATGAGGAAGGAGTTCATTGAGGGAGTCAGAGGTGGGGAACTCTCGATGTTTTAATTGAAGGAGAGTCAGGATGTTCTGTTTCTCTTTGGATTGTACCCTATCTTAATTATCCTTAATTCATGAAGCCCTCATGTCTCTCCTACTGAAAGTGACATGCGAACTCTGGTCCTCTGAAAAACATTCTAACCACTCTTCCTTGACTAGTAACATTGCAGTAAAGAGATACAGATCCTTCAGCCTTATCAATAGCAGTACTTTGCTGTACACAGTCACTCAATCTCTCTCAAGTTGCAGCTCAGGTACATGCATCCTAGTGAGTTAGAGAATGAGGAAGAGGGTACTGCATAGGAGATACTCAGAGCACAAATGAACAAGAAGAGTTGATGGTGGCAGATAAGAAAGAAAATATTTCTGGCAAAATAAATATTTTGCATTCCCCCTTCAGTTACAAACCTAAGGATTTGAAGGCTACAGCCCTTACTTTAAAAGAATAATGCAGCAGCGCATTAGCCTTTGATGAAACTGGGTCCATATCAGACAATTTGCTTTACATGGCCAAAAATGGTAGGTGGAGTGTTCAATTTCAGACTCATGCTGATTTTCTACTCCATGTTTTCCTATTTACACCAGTCCAATGGATAGCCAGCACTGACTCCAAGCTATTCAATTCTAAAAAATCACCAGAGGCAATGGGCGGAATTTTACAGCCCCATCGCGGTGGGGGTGGGGCCATAAAATGTGGCGAGCCAGTCAAAGGTCCATTGACTTCAGCAGATCCATAAAATTCCACCCTACTTATAATTATCAGATAAATTAGGCAAAAGACAAGAAACTTTGAGGAATGTTAAAGAAACAATATGAGCCCCAAGGATGAGCATACAGATAGATATTACTGCTTTTTGTCACATATTACTTTTTTTTGAAAGCAATGACCACAGTACCAACCCAATAGATCACTATAGTAACTGTGGAGTTTAACTACTACTTGAGAAGCTGGGTGTGTATGGGAGATATGCCCAGTTTGTAGAAATCTCAGTTCAGTTCTAAATGCTACAGGCTCATTTAGATTGATTGTTTGGCCATAGTGTTTATAAGATTCTAGTGACAGAAAATACATTCAGTTTTAATTTATTATGCACTATATTTTTTGAGAACTGTCTTATGTTCAAATGAACTTGGATATTAAGGCATTTTAAATTGAGTTTTTCGGGGACACATTGAGATTCTTGGTAATGCCACTTAGGTTAAAGGACAATCATCATTTTTCTTTGTTGGTATAAACTTTTTGTTGGCAAAAAAGTATTAAAGAGTCATTTGGTGATGTTTCTGTGACATATTTGTGTTCCAGTTAAACAGCGCTACTGTTTACATTTCTGCAAAATGTTTAAACAAAGCTTTGTACTTCAGGGTGGCCAACTTGATCTTATTACATTGGGAGCATGGTAGTTTTCCTACAGTCTTAACTTTTCTAACAAGATTTTTTGGCAGTTCTTTGTTTGCCCCTAGCTTGCAAAATCAGCAAGGATCAAAATAACATAATTACAACGTTGATTTTGCATTAAAGTTATACTTACAAAACAACCACGATCCTAAGTTCACATTGTAAATGTGAAAAAATAGCAAACTGACCTCCTTTATTATTTTGGATGGCTGTAGAGTGACTTTCACTAAGTGTAAACAATTAACAATTTTTGCGTAAAATGTATGAAGAATTGGATGGTGTGAAAAATATCATTTAAGGGATGAAAGAAGGAAGTTAGTTTGCATTTACCTAACACCATATCTCTCCGTTCTTCACAGAAATTAATTTACTTTGAAGTGTGCAATGTCATGTTGTAATGTAGACAAATGTGGCATATGGTCAGATCTGATTCAAGAGACTCAAGTTCAAGAGAGTCGGGGGGCAGAGGTGAATATGGTGGGCATTACCAAGGAGAAGGTGTGAGGAAAACTGAAAGGTCTGAAGGTAGATAATTCACCTGGACCAGATGGATTACACCCCAGAGTTCTAAAAGAGATATCTGAAGAGATAGTGGAGGCGTTAGTGGTGATCTTTCAGGAATCACTGGAGTCAAGGAGGGTCCCAGAGAACTGGAAAATTGCTAATGTAATCCCCCTGTTTAAGAAGGGAGTGAGGCAAATGACGGGAAATTACAGGCCGATTAGCCTGACCTCAGTTGTTGGTAAGATCTTAGGGTCCATTATTAAGGATGAGATTTCAGAATACTTGGAAGTGCATGGTAAAAAGGGCAAAGTCAGCATGGTTTCATCAAGGGGAGGTCATGCCAGACAAACCTGTTAGAATTCTTTGAGGAGGTAACGAGTAGGTTAGCCAAAGGAGAGCCAATGGATGTTATCTACTTGGACTTCCAGAACGCCTTTGACAGGGTGCCACACAGGAGGCTGCTCAGTAAGATAAGAGCCCATGGTGTTAGGGGCAAGGTACTAGCATGGATAGAAGATTGGCTGTCTGGCAGGAGGCAGAGGGTGGGGTTAAGGGGGTCCTTCTCAGGATGGCAGCCGGTGACTAGTGGAGTTCCGCAGGGGTCAGTGTTGGGACCACAACTTTTCATTTTATACATTAATGATCTAGATGAAGGAACTGAGGGCATTCTGGCTAAGTTTGCAGATGATACAAAGATAGCTGGAGGGACAGGTAGTATTGAGGAGACAGGGAGGCTGCAGAAGGATTTGGACAGGTTAGGAGGATGGGCAAAGAAGTGGCAGATGGAATACAATGTGGGGAAGTGTGAGGTCATGCACTTTGGTAGGAAGAATAGAGGCATAGACTATTTTCTAAATGGGGAGAGAATTCAGAAATCTAGAGTGCAAAGGAACTTGGGAGTCCTAGTCCAGGATTCTCTTAAGGTTAACTTGCAGGTTGAGTCGGTAGTTAGGAAGGCAAATGCAATGTTGGCACTTATTTTGAGAGGACTAGAATATAAAAGCAGGAATGTGCTGCTGAGGCTTTATAAGGCTCTGGTTAGACCACATTTAGAATATTGTGAGCAATTTTGGGCCTCGGATCTCAGGAAGGATGTGCTGGGCCTGAGAGGGTCCAGAGGAGGTTCACGAGAACGATCCCAGGAATGAAAGGCTTAACGTATGAGGACCATTTGAGGACTCTGGGTCTATACTCAATGGAGTTTAGAAGGATGAGAGGGGATCTGATTGAAACTTACAGAATACTGAAAGGCCTGGATAGAGTGGACGTAGGGAAGATGTTTCCATTAGCAGGAGAGACTAGGACCCGAGGGCACAGACTCAGAGTAAAGGGAAGACCTTTTAGAACAAAGATGAGGAGAAACTTCTTTAGCCAGAGAGTGGTGAATCTATGGAATTCATTGCCACAGAAGGCTGTGGAGGCCAGGTCATTGAGTGTATTTAAGACCGAGATAGATAGGTTCTTGAATCGTAAGGGGATCAAAGGTTACGGGGAGAAGGCGGGAGAATGGGGTTGAGAAACGTATCAGCCATGATTGAATGGCGGAGCAGACTCGATGGGCTGAACGGCCTAATTTCTGCTCCTATGTCTTATGGTCTTATGGTCTTATGATGAACAACAATGAGGTGAATGACCAATTAATCTGTTTTTTTGTGCTTTTGAAAGGGGGAACTTGACCAGGACATCAGGAGAGTCTGTCCATCTTTGGATAGCAGCACAGGATCAGTATTTCCACATACAGCAGTGGAATAGAATCATGGAAAAGTTACAGCACAGAAGGAGGCCATTCAGCCCATCTTGTCCATGCCAGCCCGAGGACACCCAGGTACCCTTTCTAATCCCACCTTCCTGCACCCGGCCCATAGCCCTGCAGCTTAAAGCACTTAAGGTGCAGATCCAGGTACTTTTTAAAAGAATTTAGAGTTTCTACCTCTACCACCAACTTGGGCAGTGAATTCCAGACACCCACTACCCTCTGCGTAAAAAAGTTCTTCCTCATGTCCCCCCTACACCTTCTGCCACTTATCTTGAATCTATGTCCCCTGGTTCTAGAATTCTCCTCCAAGGGAAACAATTTTATCCTGTCCACTCTATCTATTCCCCTCAGAATTTTGTACACCTCAATCAAGTCATCTGTCAGCCTTCTTTGTTCTAAGGAAAATAACCCCAACCTATCCAACCTCACCTCGTAGCTACACTTTTCAACCCTGGCAACATTCTTGTAAACCTCCTCTGTACTCTCTCCAGAGCTATTACATCCTTCCTGTAATGTTGTGACCAGAACTGCACACAATACTCCAGTTGTGGCCTCAACAGTGTTTTATACAATTCCAACATTATATCCTGACTTTTATATTCTATGGGCAGAATCTTGCCCTTGGATGGTGGGCGGGCCCCATCGGCTTGGTGGTGGGCGGGCAGCCGACTCCCACCACTGAAACGGGGCCCGCTGCCATTTTAAGTGGGCAGGCCAATTAAGGCCCGCTCAGCGGCATCCCTGACAGGAAGTGCTATGCGCTTCCTGTGTGGGGGCGGGAAGGGATTCCCCATCTGTCAAAGTATGCTCTTTCGTGCATGCATGCGAAAGAGCGCACTTTTCCCTGAGGTAAAGTCCTGTCTCAGGGAGAATACTGACAGTGTCAAAAACATTAAAAATAGAAACATTAAAAAATTATTAAAATGTCACCCTCATGTGACAATGTCGCACAAGATGGGACATGTTAATAAAGATCACATAAACTTTACTAATTTTTTACAATACGGACATGAGACTTCATCCCGCCAGTGGATGAAGTTTCATCAATAATCTAAAGCCTGTGGGGCTCTTGGCCTACCCGCCAGCCTTAAGCTTGGATGGGCAGTTCTTTAATTACTTTAAATAGCCTGTCATTGGCCTCAATTGGCCATTGACAGGTCGGCGGGCGAACGGCTGATTTCGCTGTCCGCCCGCTTTCCTAAAAATTTTAATGGACCGGGAGGACGTCAGGGATTCCTCCCGACATCATCCCATGTCCTTTTCCCCTCGGCGACTGGGCCCGGCCCCCAAATCTCTGAGGGGAAAATCCTGGCCTGTACCTCTGCCAATGAAGGAGAGCATTCCATATGCCTTCTTTACAACCTTGTCTACTTGAACTGCTGCCTTCAGGGACCTGTGTACTTTACGCCAAGATCTCTCATTTCATCTACCCCTCTTAGTATATTCCCATTTATTGTGTAATCCCTGTAACTGTTTGACCTTCCTAAATGTATGATCTCGCACTTCTCTATGTTAAAATTCATCTGCCACTTTACTGTCCACTCCACCAACCCATCTATATCATTTTGGAGATTATGGCTATCCTCTACACTACTCGGCCAATCTTTGTGTCATCTGCAAATTTCCCAATCATGCCCCCATGTTCACATCCAAATATGTTAATATATAACAAAAACAGAAAGGGTCCCAACACCGAGCCCTATGGAACACCACTTGAGACAACTTTCCATACAAAAGGGCATCCATCGACCATTACTCTTTGTTTCCTGTTACAAAGCCAACCTTTTATCCAGTTTGCCACATTACCCTGAATCCCATGGGCTTTTACTTTCCTGACCAATCTGCCACATGGGACCTTGTCAAATGCCTTGCTAAAATCCTTGTACACAACATCCACTGCACTACCTCCATCAACCCTTCTTGTCACTTCTTCAAAGAATTCAATCAAATTTGTGAGGCAAGACCTTCCTTTAACAAATCCATGCTGACTATCCCAGACTAGTCCATACCTTTCCACATGACAGTTAATCCTATCTCTCAGGACTGATTCTACTAATTTGCTCACCACCAATGTAAGAATAACTGGCTTATAATTGTTTGGCATTTCCTTTGATCCCTTTTTAAACAATGGAACTACGTTTGCATTTCTCCAGTCCTCCGGTACCTCCCCTGTATCTAGTGAAGATTAGAAAATCATCCTCAGAGTATCTGATATTTCCTCCCTGACTTCCTTCAGCAGCTTCGGAAACAATCCATCTGGCCCCGGTGACTTATCAACTTTCAAGGATTTTAACCCTTTGAGTACTTCCTCTCTCTTTATGACTATCCCATCCAATATCGCGCAGTGTTCCTCCTGGACTACTATATCTACATCCTCCCTTTCCTTTGTAAACACGGAGACAAAATATTCATTCAAAACCCTTCCCAAAGCCTCTGCATCTACACACAAGTTTCCATCTTCATCTTTGATAGGTCCCACTTTTTCCTTAACTAACCTTTTAGCATTACTGTATTGGTAAAACATCTTTGGGTTATCTTTAACTTTACTTGCTAGTCTTTTTTCATGCCCTCTGTTTGATTTCCTTATTCCCTTTTTTACTTCATCCCTGCCCCTCCTATAATTGTCTAGGCTATCTGCAGTGCTTAGTTCTTTGTGCCTAGGCAAACAAAACCTTCATTTAGTGCCTCATCATTAATTATGTATTAAAGGAATATTTAAAAGAATTTTCTTCTGATTTGGCGGCAGAATTTGCATGCCAGCAGCATATATTGAGAATCTGGATGTGCACACCCACCTACCCCATGATCATAAATTAAAATGAAAAGATGGAAATCATGGCTGCAATTTTCTGATCTGTTCCTCTGAGGCTCCATTGCCTCAGAGATTTAACCCCGAATACTGCATGAGCAGAATTTTATGGCCCCGTTTCGGCGGGGACGGGGCTGTAAAATGCAGCGAGACATTCTAAACCTCATTGGCTTCAGCAGGAACGTAAAATCCCACTGCCGTAAAATTTCACCCCACGCGACAATGATGACATTTGAAATTTGCCCATATTATTGTTTAAAGTGGGCTAGACATATTGGGGTTTCATTCTTATACAAAGTGCAGCTAGTGGAGGTCTGGTGGCAAAGCATAGGGACAGATTTTGGTGGGCAGCCAGCAAACATTGCCAGAAGAAATAGGAGACCAATATTTTCCCCTTCTGCCTCAAGAAAAGAACCATAATAATAGGCCTAGTTCCATGCCTATTGGGAATGTAGGGCAGTTATTAAGCTTGTTAGTTAGGTAGTTGAAAGCACACAAACATAGGCCTGAATTGTCACTGCTGGGTCAGAAATGCGGAGTCGGGACAATTCCTGGCTCCTCAAACCTAACCCGGGAGAAAGTGCCCCGGAGGGTCAGGTTTTCAGTCCAGGGTGAAAATCGGAGATGTGGTGGGCGACCCTGAAAAGAGTTCGGAGGCTGATGGGTGCAGAGGTGCGCTGGGTGGCAGGCCTGCCTCAGTACATTGAAACTGAGGGCAGAATTTTCCTGTGGCGAAGGAGGGAACCGGGAGTGTCTCCCGCCGCGGAGGCTGGTGGGAATTTGCATCAAATAGAGCAATGCAGGCCTAATTAATTATGTAGCCGGGGGTTCCCGACATATCGCGTGGTGGGCCAGGCTGGATGGCACGTACCCCACCATCATATCCGGGCACCATATTTAAAAGGCGCCCGGACATAAACTTCTTTCTCATCTACCCACCGTTGCAGGAGGAAATGGCTCAGTGATCCCAGGGAGCTCCAGCCCCCAAATTCAGTGACACTTCCCTCAAAGTGCTGCTCATTGCAGTGGAGGCCAGAAGGGCTGTTCTCTACCCTGAGGATGGAAGAAGAAGGCTGAGTTGGCTGACCAACACTGCATGGGAGGAAGTCACCAGGGTGGTCAGTGTCCAGGGCCTCCACTGGAGGATTGCCCTGCAGTGCTGCAAATGGATGAATGGCCTCCTCCACTCTGCCTGGATAAGTGAACCAACAACTGCTCACACTCACCTCACTGAATGGTAGAGGGGGCATGGGCCTCAGTGGCAAGGGCACCATCCATGTGGCCTATGCAGAAGAGAGCTATGCAACATATAAGGTGATGCCTCATAGCCCCGCTGCAGTCCATCTAGTTAGCCACTGTGGATCCCTGACCCTTCCATACAGAGAGCTCAGATGCTGTCTGGGGATGAGGGGAAGGGGGTTAGGTGTTGATGGCACCAGCAAGCATCACTAATGACACGTCTCTGTAAGCCTTATCCTTCTATCTGCATGGGCTCACCGCTCTGTAGGGTGCTGCCCCAGACCCTTGTGGACACCCTGCAGTGCATCAATCATATGCCACACAATCTAGTGGGTTATTTGTAAGAGTGGAAGCATGAGAAAGATACCTGAAACCCAATTGCTGTCAGCCCCATATTCTCTCTTTGTGCAGGAAAAGTTGAGGCATAACAGAAGAGAGAGAGAGAGAGAGGGAGAGGGAAGACGGGAGGGGGCCGGCCTGATCACAAGAACCTCACTGAGTTCGAGGAGAGGGCAGCCGAGGAACTGGACCAAGCTTGTGTGGATGGAGATGTCGACGGTCGGCCTCCATCTACTAATGCCTCACGCATAATGTAGTCACATAGAAACCTAAGGGTCATGCATTCCTCCATGTTGGAGGTAGTTCATGCAGTCACTCACTCTCTCCTCTATCAATTATCGGTGCCAGCAGGGAAGATGAGAAAGCCCTGTCCAGCAGTTCCTCCAGGCAGCAGAAGAGCGAGGACATTGGGGAGGAGGAAGAAAGTGCACCTGTAGAGGCATCACAGCAGTCACCTGCACCCTCCACCAGCCCACACACACACCTCAATGGGTACTAGATCTAGTTCAGGTGAGGTCTCACAATCTGTTGGTCACCACATGGACACGTGTCCGTAGCAGGAGGAGGCAGGGTCAGCCAAGCTCACTGGCACCTGGAGATCGGCTGGAGAGATGGTATCTGCAATATACTGAGCTTCTGGGATGGACTGTGCGCAAGATGCTGGGGGAGCTGCAAGAGGCAGGGGAACATCAGGCAGAGGTGTCGTCCCTTGATGTTCAATGGCATTACCATCACTGAATCCCCCACTATCAACATCCAGGGGGTTACCATTGACCAGAAACTGAACTGGACTAGCCATATAAATACAGTGGCTACAAAAGCAGGTCAAGGGGTGGGAATCCTTAAGCGAGTAACTCACCGCCTGATTCCCCAAAGCCTGTCCGCCATCTACAAGGCACAAATCAGGAGTGTGATGGAATGCTCCCCACTTGCCTGGATGAGTCCAGCTCCCACAATACTCAAGGAGCTTGACACCACCCAGGACAAAGCAGCCCGCTTGATTGGCACCACATCCACAAACATTCATTCCCTCCACCACCGACGTACAGTAGCAGCAGTGTGTACCCTCTACAAGATGCACTGCAGGAACTCACCAAGGCTCCTTAGACAGTACCTTCCAAACCCATGGCTGCTGCCATCTAGAAGGACAAGGGCAGTAGACACATGGGAACATCACCACCTGCAAGTTCCCCTCCAAGTCACTCACCACCCTGACTTGGAAATATATTGCTGTTCCTTCACTATCAAAATCCTGGAACTCCCTGCCTAACAGCACTGTGGGTGTACCTGGATTGCAACAGTTCAATAAGGCAGCTCACCACCATCTTCTCAAGGGAAATTAGGGCAATAAATGCTGGCCTAGCCAGCGATGCCCAGATCCCATAAATGAATAAAAAGAAAACCTACTCCCATTATCCTTCATACCCTCCAAGCCAACCTATGTCCTCCACCTCTCACGGCCCCTACACACTCCATGCTAACCCATGTCCCCACCCACCCCATGGCCCTTTATAGCCACTATGACAACTGAGTGCCAACCCATGTCCCTTAGCCACCACCCTTTGTCCTCCAGCCTGCCATGCCAACTTATCCATGGGCAGATGTCAGGAACAATGCTGAGATGAAACAAAATAAAGTACTTAAATGTGGATTGAAGAATTCACAATTTTAAAATTAAAGGCTCTCAATGATTTTAAAAAATCACCACATATAGCCACCTTTATTCCTTTACAAAAGCAAGCATTGAAATTCATAGTCCCACTTCAAAGAGTTTTCAACCACTTGGAGTTGACAATCAAACTGTAAAATGGGAGGCGCCCCAATATGATAATGTAAGATTGTGAAATCAGTCATGCACCAATCATCCTGTAATGATAGCCCTCAGCCCTTATGTCAACAGACAGAGTGAAACAGCAAGCACTGATGCTTTTAAACACTGCAGATGGTTTTTTCCCCCCAAATCTTTAAAGGGCAGGAGTTTTAAATGCATTGACAGCTTCTTTTGACAGCTCTGTTGATAGATCCGTTTGACAACTTCTTTGATAGTTCTGTTAACAGCTGCTTTTGACAGTTACAAAGAGCTTGACGGTTCTAATGAGGTTAAGCACTTTTTACACACATTCATGCCTACCTTTACCTCTTGAAAAGAGCACCTGACCTCCCCCAAAGGTGTCCGGGACCATATCCAAAAAGGTACCCAACTTTTCCAAAAAATACTCTACCTCCCTAAAGAATTCTGGCAGCTTTAGACATTCTCCTACCAGGCCTAAAGTGCACAAGTCATGCTTTGGACATCCCACCAGTGAAAATCAGATCAGCCTGAGGCAGCTGCAGTTTAACATGTGCAGCTGCCTCTATGAACCATGTATGTGCATATTAGAGCTTGTTCCCATTCCCCGTCTCCACTGCGAAAATGGTAGGTGCCATGATCAGGGGCGGGACTTCTGGTTGTAGGCCTCCAGAGTGTTTTTGTAATGGAAAACCACTCCATCTTTATGAAAATTCAGGCCATCGAGTTGGCATTAATGCTAATAGATCAGAGTCAGGCTCAGTAACGAACATAATTTCTCAAGGCTCTGTACAGAACCTAATGCTTAATTCATGGGAATGTGTGTGGTGGTTATTAATAGAGATCAAGTGAACAAGTGGTTTGAATGGACAGATAAAAGCACATGTCATTTAATGTGGACAAGTTCAATCCAGACATACTTATACTTTGCAGCAGCGATATTTATTAAACGTAATGTATCAGAAAAGTGGTGAAAAAGCTATTACACAGAAAACAGTTTCAGAGAGCAAGAGGGAAATCAAGTTGGGTTTTAGATTTAATTACAAAGGCCATTAAGTTCCAAAATAAGGCCTGAACTTTTAACCCTGAGTTTGGAATGCAGATTCAGGAACATTCCTGGCTTCACAAACCTAACTTGGGAAAAAGTGTACTGGACGGGATAATTTCTGATCCGGGGGGCTGGGTATTAATGAGAGTGGGGCCCACCACCCCGAGAAAGAGTCCGGAGGCAGCCACAGGGGCTCTCATGTGTAGAGGCAGGCTGTGCAAAAGGCTCATTTCGGTGACCTGGGAGTTTGTCCTAGCTGCAAACAAGAACAAAAAACAGCCCTCCAGCCCGTATCCCTCTCACCCCAACCCCACGCACTCACCACAGCCCATCCATGCCAACCCATGCCACCTCATGTCCCCCACCCAACCCATGGCCCCTCATCTCCATGCCAATGTCCGCCCCTCTACCCAATCTATGCTCCTTTACCCACCCCATGCATCTTTATAATTCTTATGCTAACCTGTGTGCCTATACCCACCACCATGATCTTTTATAGCCCTTATTCCAACCTATGTCCCACTACCCACCCCCATAGCCCTCATACGCTCCATGCCAACTCACCAAGCATCCACCATGGGTAGACCTCAGGATTCATGCTGAGATGATATAAAATAAAGCTCTAAGTGCCATTTTAATTTATTTTTAATTTATTTTTATAAAGACACCCTCATTTATAAAAACTCATTCATTATATTTACATCCCTTCAACTACATGATCCCTTATAAAATCAAACATCATTCAAATACTTAATCCTTTATAGAAACATTTATTCAAGTGCTTAATCCCTTACAAAAACAAGCATTTCATTCAAATACTTAACCCCTTATACAAGTAAGCATTTGTATTCCACATCAAAGGCTTTATAAACACTTGAAGCTGTCATTCAAACTATGAACTGACAGGCACCCCACTGTGATAATGATAGGTTGTGAAATCAGTCACACAGCACAGATCCTATAATGATAACCCTCAGGCTTATGTCCATAGACAGAGTGAAATAGGAAGTACAATTTAAAAAAAAAAACTGCAGCATGCTTTTTTTAATTTAAAGGCCAAGATATTTAAATGGTTCGTCAGCTTGGCAGTTCCCTTGACAGCTTGGAAGTTCCCTTGATAGCTTGACAGTTCCCAGGAACTTGACAGTTCCAATGAGTTTACTCACGCCTTACACACATTCAAGTCTAACTTTAAAAATCCTGAAGGAAATCTGACCTCTACAAAAAGAATACCATACATCTCCAAAGAACTTCATCGCATTAGACCTTCTCCTGAAAGGCCTAATGCACACAAGTCATGTTTTGGACATGCCAATTGATCTGTTTTGGATCTTTTTGAGGGGAGCTGGACATTAACCTGTCCAGCTGCCTTTGGGAACCACTAATGTGCAAACCACAACCAGCCCCCATTCCTACCCTGGCAAAAGTGTTGGGCTCAGAGTTTGGGCATGGAACTTCTGGAATTGAGTCTCTGGCACCATTTTGGCTAAGCTGGAGACCCTATCTGACTTTAACAAAATTCAGACCTAAGAATACCATTGCTTAGATTTTGCAGTCAGCAGTGAAGGAATGGTGCTCGCCATTTATTACATTTACAACTTCACACAGGCTTTTCTGGATTTTTGATCAGCAATTTACCAGCATCAGGAAACTAGGCCAGCACAGGCACCCTGCCCAGGGGGCCTGTGGCATGTGTGAACAAGGCAAATAACAACATGGCTTTTTGACCAATCAGAGCTTACAGTCTACACCAGAAGTATTAATTAGAATATCCAATTCATCGTATATTCATGCATAGAAAATGGAATAATGAGAGGGAAAAAGATGCAATTTAGAGAGAAAGAGAAATAAGACAAATAAGAAGTAAGAAAGTGCCAGTGTGGCTGTTTAGTAATAATTAAGACTTATCACACCATTAAAAAAATCACTTACACCTGAATGCAGCGGCCCTTACTTTTCTTGGCCTGTTTGGAGGGTAACTCATAGGTAAGAACAACTACTTCCCGCCCTTACATGAATTTCAATGATTAATCTACCGGTGAGTTACCTCTGTAGTACAACTGTTCATCTCGCTGTTACTTTCAATGCAAAATCCAGGCCTCTAGCCTATTTAAGGCTCTGACGCTTCCACACTTGCGGTCACTAAAATCCTGTAAAAGTGTTTAAACATGTTTTTATGTAAATTGAGAAGATGAGAGATGATACTATCTGAATGCTTAGCATACATGTTGGGCAGGATTTTTAGGTCGACGTGCGGGAGTGATTGGCAGGCCCGGGAGCAGCAAGGGAATGGACAGCCGCTGCAATCGCCCCCCTGACCACGATTTCACGCTGACTGGCCAATTAACCGCCCGCCAGCATGAAACACACGCTGCGAAGCTCAGAGCTGCAGCGGTGGGCGTGGGAGGAGGGCGGGCACTGATGTCAGCGTGGGCATGGGGGAGCATGGAATGAAAGCTCCTTGAAGGCAGAGAGCTGCCTCAGGGAGTTGAAGAATTTAAAAGCAATAAATAAAGATTTTAAAATCCAGAAAAAAATCAGTCACCTGAATGTATACACGGGGCAGGATGTCCCGATCGGCGAGCAGGGGGGTGGGACCCGCTCGCCGACGCATAAAATGACGTGGGATGATATCGGGCGGAACTCCTGACGTCACCCCGCGTCATTTCAATTTTCAGGTCAGCGGGGGTGCTGCCAAATCAGCTGTGCACCTGCCAACCTGTCAACGGCCTATTGAGGCCATTTATAAAGTAATTGCAGCAATAAAGGACCTGCCTATCTAGCCTTAAGGCTGGCGAGCAGGCCAGGAGCCCTGGCGGGCTTCAGAGAAAGCGTGAAACCTCATCCATGGGCGGGATGAGATTTCATGTAGGTTTTTAAAAATTTAATAAAAGTTTAACTAAAAGTGAAGGACATGTCCCAAACTCATGTGACAGTGTCACATGAGGAAACATGTCAGGGATACTTTATTTTTAACATTTTTGAATTTGACGCCGATCTCCCTGAGGCAGCAGTTAGCTTCCAGGAGATGTGTGCGCACTTTCGCGTGCATGTGCGAAAGAGTGCGCTCTCGGTTTAGGGAATCCCCCCGCCCATACAGGGAACGCATAGCGCTTCCTTGCGGATGTTACGCTGGGTGGGCCTTAATTGGCCCACCCACGTAAAATGGCAGCGTGCCCCTGAATGGGGGCGCCGATCAGAGGCGCGTCTGCATGCGCCTGCTCCTGAACTTCCCCCCCGAGAGGGGAAAAATTCTGCCCATGATGAAAATTCTGTCCGTACATTTTTATTTTTTTTTAATTTAATAACGGAAACCTCATCCCGGCCTTGGATGAGGTTTCATCATAAACGCAAAGTCCGCCTGGCAGATTCGCCTGTCTGCCAGCTGTAAGGTTGGATGGACCATGAAAAATCAGGGACAATTGGAACTTTAATTGGCTTAATTGCCCTCTTAATTATCAGTGGGCACACTTCTGACTTTTGCATGCGCCCACTGACCGAAATATCGTGTGAACATGGGATGATATTGGGAAGCTTGCCTGACGTCGTCAAGTGCTATTTTGCGCTCGAGCGGGTCAGGCGCATACCTGTACGTCGAGCTAAAAATTCTGCCCATTGAGTCCAAGAACATGCAGTATGCAAGTACCTCGGTGTTTACAGTGTGTTGGATGGTCCCATCTGGAAAGGTTTACGTGGCAATAGTAAGTGTGCCAGAAACAAAATCTGCATGCAACAATATGGGCATGAACATATACATAGCAAAATGCTGTTAGACTGCTTGAGAGCTTTACAAGATGCCTCGCTAAAGCTGCAATAATTTGATAGTTAAATCTTGCCCAAACTAAATCATGGCCATATTCTTATGAATCAGCATATACCGCACAGGATAACTTGATAACCTTCATAAATGTTCAATATTTTTTCTCCCTTTCTCCTATCACTTATGGATGTGAGAAACTGCATTATTTTTTCGAAATTTCCTCACATATTTTGAAAATTAGACCTGATTGACAGGTTGCTACAGGTCATGAAGAGAAACTACAAAGACAGCATCATCAAATTTTGACTTGCCCAGGTGTCAAGACATCCCCCCTTTGAATGCAAGGAGTAGCCCTTTAAGAGCTACAAGGCTCATCAGTAATTCTCTGACATTCTGTGTACCTGGGCCAATGGGTGTGGGGAAATATTCAGTGTATTTAAATGAACTGATCTCACAACTCAAGCAGGGTCAGTTTGCCATGCTGATTGCAAGCTGTTTGCAAAATGCAATACAATCCCTCTGCTGGGTCTGTATAATTAGCCCAAAGTAATACATTGATGTCTGGCAATGTAAAACAAGTTCTTTGATTAGGCAACATTGTTTGATGGGTTGTATATTATAAAATTTCAAAGAAAACCAGTCTTAGCCAGAAAATCTCAACAGTGGAAAAGGTTCAAAGACGAGCCACAGGATGGTTTCTATTCTCGGAATTTCGGGCAATGTAATTAGGTTAAAAGCTCAATCTTTTCCTTGTGGAATGAAAAGCAGTGGTGAGGGAATCTTTTTCTCCTCCTAGCTCCATAGGGACAAATTTTAAAAGCACAAAAAAACTCATTTTTTATTGATGGTTGCTGCTTAGGCCATGGTAATTACCTCAGACCTATAAATAGGGCAGAATTTTCCATTCAGCAGGCAGGGGCGGGCTTGACATGCCAGGATGTAAAATGAAACGCGATGACACCGGGTGTGCGTCCCGATGTCATCACGCTGTCTCGCCATATTTTGTTTGGCGGGCGGGTGCCAGAGTCAGCTGCGTGCCAGTGGGTAATTGATAGGCTTATTTAGGGCATTAAACAGGTAATTAACATGAATGGCCAGAATTTTATGTTTGTCGGTCAGGCAGGACCGACTGACTTGGCGACGGGCGGGCGATTGCCGCTGGCAAAACGGGCCGCACCGCCATTTTCCGCGGGCAGGTCAATTAAGGCCCATCCCGCGGGTAAGCGACTCCCGTGAAGAACGGGAAAATAGCCGCAGGGGCGGGCGGCCTCAGACTGCCAGTTCCATTAGGGAGCCGGCAGCCTGTTTAAAGAGTGGCCAGGCAGCCTGCTTGAAGCAGTGCACCATGGCCACTCAGTGGGGTAGAAATAATCCGAGGAGGGCAGAGGAGGAGGAGGTGGAGGAGGAAGGGGGCGGGCTGCAGGAGAGGCCAGCAGGGGGCCACTGTGCACTCAGATTCTCAGACACGTGCCTTGCTGTCCTCCTGGAAAAGGTGGGCCAACGATGTGATGTTCTGTATCCTGAAGATGGGAGGAGGAGGGCCTCCCATGTTACCAGCCAGGCGTGGGAGGAGGTGGGTGAGGCTGTAAGTGCCCATGATGACGTCAGATACACTGGCACACAGTGCCGAAAATGCTTCAATGATTTGCTGCACTCCAGACAGGTGAGTACCACGTCTGTCTGGGCTATTTGAGGCAGAAGGCAGCCTTAGCGTTCCACCACACCCCCCCCCCCCGCCACCCCCCGACCCCCCGCCACCACCACCATGTATGGCTGCCATTACTGCATAGGGCATCTGTCACACGCTGGGTGGGCAAATGGGGACTGACAATGCTTACATCAGCCTTAGTGGTTGAGGAGAATAAGGGCTTTCTGCGCAGCATATGTTGGTTTCTGTGGCATTTGAGTAGTTTGGGGGCAAGCTGCAGGGGAGGCCGATAGACACATACTCAGAACTCCAACACATGTCATATTGATGATAATGACATGGTCCAAGGGATGCCTCAAGGTCTTTTGGGCAAGTCCCATCTGCTGGCATCAGCGCTGCACCTATTTGATCCTCCTTTCCATGGGTGCTAGGACCCGTGTGCTATTCAAAGTGATGGATGCTGAATGTGTCCAAGGGGATGTTGGGGGAGGGGTTTGGGACCAGCTGTACTATCTTCTGGGGACTCATCACTAGTAGTGTGGATAGGAGCCGCTGGAGGCCTCAGATGGCTCACTGTGGTTGGGGTGTGGCATGTGTATGCAGAGTACATGAGCGATCTGCCCCAATAAATCCTCTTATGTGTTTTGCAGGCAAAAAGTAACCACAATGCCCAGGAGCGCCTGAGGACTGGTGGTGGCGCATCCTCCTCCAGAGCCTCACTCCATTCGAGGAGCAGGCCATGGAGCTGGGCAGGGGGCAAGAGGCCAGGGTGGCGAGGCTGGGGACAAGCGGGCAGGTCTTTGAGGTCCACAGTCCCATCCACTCTGTCTGCCCACCATCCAAACCACTGATGGTTTCTGCAATTGTTAATGCTGCAACAATACTCATTCACTGACTGAGACATTCTGACGTCTGGGTCATACAGGAGGTACCCTGGTCCCCTTGAGGAATAGTCTCTCCATTACCTTCCAAAGTCACCTTATCCCATTTGTGACCACTATCACCATGGTCTCACATGCCATTGGATTGCCGCTGCAAATCCAAAGACTTATTCCATTTTCAGGGGTTTGGGACCTCCTGCATCCTTTCAGCCAGTGCGCCCCACGTTACTTTGTCCAGAAGGTCCTCAGCACCTCAGCTGTGAACCTCATGGCACTCAACTTAGATGAATGCCACCATGTTACTCATCCCTGCGCCAAGGGGAAATGTTGCCTTCTGGCCACCCAGTCTATGACCCTCCTTACAGAATGAAGGACAATAATATGACCTCTCAGTCTCCTGAATTCGGCAGAAAATGACACAACAGTTTGAAATGTTTCCTCAGCCGCCCAACTATCCAGGCAACAATACATCCATATCAGATACCTCTGCACTCTCCCCACTCCTCTGGTTCTTTACAAGCCATGTGCCATTCATGAGGCCATCTAACCAGCCTGTTTGCATGTGCGTTTAATGCTTGGGGCCCATCATGACTCATTTGGACCTCACCAATGTTTTTTTTTTAAGATTCTTTAAGGGTGACCTACTTATGAGGGTGGGGGGGAAAGGGATGAAAGGTTGAAGCAAATGAACGCTAACTGATGCACTGTCCTTGTTGTCAATTTCAGCATCACCACCAGAGCGACCCACACGTCCTCAACGCAGCCCCCCCTCCACACCTGAGGGGCAACATGTGCAACTTGCGGAACATCATTTCAGCCAGCCAGGCACCAGCGCAGACACACACACCTCAGTGGGGACTTTACCGCTGGCTAGTGTCCCGGGTCACAGTGGAGAGGGCACATCACAATCGCTGGAGGAGATGGTAGGGGCAGAGAGTGCCAATGGCACCAGCAGTCGGAGGGCTGCAGGGGGCGAGGCACATGCTGAGTCCTGCACTGATGACGTGCCTCTGGAGTTGTCCCCATTGCAGCAGCTGCAGGAAAGGCAGCAGGAAGTGCATTTGCATCTGGCAGGGTTGCATGAGGGAATGCTTCAGTTGCTCTCTGCGACAGAGGAGTCTAGGCAGAGTGCACATGAAGGTTTGACCCTCAGGGCAGAGCTTCAGGCTTCCTCCAATGAGAGACTGGCGACTTTCATAGGGAGGGGCTTCCACCAAATGGATCAAAATATGATTGGGTTATGGTCTTACCTGCAAAATATGATTGTGGTTCTGGCCACAGGTGGTATTTTCCATTGTGGGAGATGTTGTGGACACCAAGCGCTGGTACTCAGTGCCCATGCATCTGCGGTGAACAGGGAGGTAGATTTGGACCTCACGTTGGCGCAGCAGCTGCCTGTCATCGCTGTGAGCTCCTCTCATGGTGCTCCGGATGAGGGCAGCAGCTCCTCCGCCCCTTTGCCAGCGAAGGTTGCATCTGTTGAGGCTGCGACAACTGGGGAGGTGCCAGTTTAGGAGCTGGCCACTCCCTCCCAGGCGGGGCCATCACAAGCTCCACGGGCCAGAGGACGCCCGCCAAGGTCATCTAGGCAGTAGGACAGCAAAGTCAGCAGGCTGTCTCACAAACCACTCCGAGCGATGGGGCGGTACCTAGACATAGCACCTGAAAACGTAAGCATAAGGCACCTTGGGCACTCCCCGGGTATGTCACTGGTGATTTTGTGTTGGCCTTAGAATAGGGACCCCTTTTTGTACCATTGTCAAATAATCATGTGGGCTTTAATTGTGGACAGAATAAAGTCCACCTTTGTTACCATGGCTGAGCGTCTTTTCACTGTGGTGCTTTTTTCATTTGCACGTAATTTTCATGAGTGTTAGAGTGGAGACTGATGTTTCTGTACTAAGCCCTTATTTGCAGCTGATCAGGTAGAAGAGGTAGCACCTAAGTGCCATGTGTGGAAGTTCCAGGCCATGCTGCTCCTGCTGATCCATGTGTGTGGAGTGAGCTGAAGGTTCTTTGGATTAAATTGCCCCAGGTGTCCCTGCCTCCTTGGTGTAAACGTGGGTCATCGTTGTAGCCCTCATCAACGCTCTGTGCTTCCTCATCCTCTGATGTACTGCTGGATTCATCATGTGCAGCCTCATCTAGGGCGTCAACATCTTCATCGTCAATTGCATCCCCCTTTGCAGCGCAAGATTGTGCAGGGCGCAGCAGACTACCACGATCAGAGAGACGTGATCTGGGGGGGTACTGGAGTGCGCCGCCTGAGCAATCCAGGCAACAGAAACGCATCTTGAGAAGAACGATGGCTCTCTCCACCACAGCCCTTGTGGTGCCCTGGCTCCTATTGTACCGCTGCTCAGCTTCTGTTCTTGGATGGCGGAGAGGTGTCATGAGCCACCTTCTGAGGGGATAGCCCTTGTCACTCAGCAGCCATCCATCCAGCCGGGCTGGAGCATTGAAGAGCCCCGGCACCTGGGAGTATCTAAGGATGTAGGCGTCGTGGGAGCTGCCTGGGTACCTTGCACAGACTTGTAAAATCTGCATCCTGTGATCGCACACTATCTGCACGTTCATGGAGTGGAAGCCCTTCCTGTTGCACCAGGCTCACTTGCTGGCACCTTGATGGCCACATGTGTACAGTCTGTAGCACCCTGGATGTGGGGGAAGCCAGCAATGGCTACGAAGTCTCTGGCTCGCTGTGCCTGACTTGCATGGTCGCAGAGGAAGTGGATAAAGGTGGATACCCATCTGAACAGAGTGTCTGTAACCTGCTTGACACAAGTGTGGACAGCTGATTGGGAGACACCGCAAAGGTCACCCACCGAGCCCTGGAAGGAGCCAGAGGCATAGAAGTTGAGGGCAACTGTGAGCTTCAGAGTCGCTGGCATGGGGTGTCCTCCCACACAGTTAGAGGAGATCTCAGGGCCAATCATCTGACAAATATAGTTGACTGTCTCCCTTGAGAGTCGGATCCTCCTTCGGCACTGCACCTCAGTCATATTGAGGTAGCTGCTTCGCTGCCTGTATACCCTGGCAGCAGGATAGTGGCATCTTCTGCAGCCTCTTGTACCTTGGACAACCTCTTGGCCCTACGCCCCTTGTGCCTGCGCCTGGACATCCAAAGCTGGCTCCCCTGGAGGCTGATTGTCCAGTCCTGGCCTCCTCTTTATTCCAACGCTCCCTTCCTCCTCAGGGGAGCTGCCTCCACTGGAGAGGTCAGAACCCATAGCCCCAGGCTAAATGGAGGCTTCTGGAAAGCTGCAAGGCCGAAAAAGAATGCTGTCTGCAGAATGCTTTCACTTTACACAAAAACCCCTTAGACATCGATGAGAACTACTAACAATCACACAGGTATGTTTTAAACACTTTTATCAATTATAACTTAGTGAAAAACATGAACAACCCCTCTGAGTCCACATATCCCGACATTGCAAAGGTTTTCTTAAAAAATCTCCTACCCGTCTTCCCGTTGGGCCCATGCGCCGACCCAAAGTTTGCACGGGCCCCTCAAAATCCTGGACAATCGGCAAGTTAAAGGCCTTAACAAGCCCTTCAATTAATGGTGAGCGAACTGAGTGCGCCCGCCCACTGAAATATTGCGATGCCGCGCGCTGATGTCAGCGCGCGTGATATTTTACACACTGATGTGCAGGCTACACCATCCGCACGTCAGCCGGAAAATTCTGTCCAATGTTACACTGCCCGTCCAACCTAAAGATTGACAGGCAGGCAAAAAGGCCAAGCGGCCTTTACGCTTTTTAGGAAACCTCATCCACAAGCAGGAATGAGGTTTCCTAAAACTAATAATGATTGTATAAAAACTTTTTCTGAAAAATGAAAACACGTCCTGTCTCATGTGACACAGCTCCGTACTTCAAGGAGGTTGAAGCGCTCTTTCACGCACATGTGCCGGACCCATCTCTCCCTCTTCCCCCTGCCCGCACAGGTAGTGCTCAGCGCAACCGCTCATGTAATATGAAGGCCTGCCCGTGTAAAATGGCAATGCGGAGCCGAACGTGGGTGGTGGGTTCCCAACTGCCCCTGTCCGCTCCTGCCGAGCCCACCCGACCAATGAAAAATCCTGGCTATAGTTATGAAGATGTGCTGTGTAGAATATTAATTTATAATGCCTTCGGCTGAATATATAAATATACACATGTATTTAGAAAGAAATTTAAATAACATTTTTGCTAAACAAAGGATGCTGGCTGCCACCAGTTAATATTTGTGAAGGACACAAGCTGCTTTATGGAGACACAGAGTCTACAGAGCTCTCAGAGACAGTGTCTAATATAAACCCAGACTGAAACCAGGGAGAGGCCATGTGATGGTGTAAAATATAATGGATTTGAACTAATAGTCAGAGATAGACTGCCTCATGGATAGAAGGAGCAGCAGCCTTATCTCTCTCTTTCTCTGAAACACCTCATCAAAGCTGAGCTGTTTGTGACTTGAACACCCAACAGAAGACCTCATTGCTGCAAACAGAAAGTTCTTAAAGTAGGATTCTGAATCAACACCACTTTCTCTAAGAGAAATGAGAATTAACCAGCCATGACTGCTCCAGTGAGAAACCCAAGTACCAGCAGCTACTGTGGAAATTGATCCTTCAAAGGCTATTGTGGAAAGTAACCCTTCAGCTGTAACCAAGCATCCAGACAATCCATGATTTTTTTTTCTGACTTTAAGTTTGACTTGGCCAAGTTTTAAGACCTGATACTTTGCTGAGTTTTATTTCCTTTTAGGGGCTGGATGATGGGTGGGGAGTGGGTGGTGGTGGGTGAGGAGGTGTGGTGGGGGGGCCGTGCTTGTGTGCTTGTGTGTTATTTTTGCATTAGTGGGTAATTAGACATATTTGCACATATGTCTATTGTACATTTTAAACCTTTTGTTAATAATTTCTGTATCTTCGTCTGGGTGAATTTCAGCAATAAAATTAATTCTTTATGCCAGGACAATATCCTGGAAACTACTTAACACTATTTGGGAGTACTATCAACATGAGGACTATGATAGTTCAAGGAGCAGGCCCACTGCCGTCTTCTGAGAGCAATAAGTGCAGCCTTTACGGTGTTGCCCACATCTCAAGAACAAATGAGAACAATCCTGCTTGCATGTAAAAATGTCTTGAAGCAGGAATGTGGGAAACTTTACCCTTTTCTTCTGGGGATCCTGCTACAGAGAATTCAGCAAAAGAGGCTGAGCCCCTTTGGAGCATAAACTACCCTTCTTTCAAATCCAAGTTAAAAGCTTGGATGGAAGTTATGAAGAGAGTGAATGAAGTTTCCTTATTTTGTATGAGCTGGAAACAAATGGAGAAGAAGGAATATGGAGTAATTTGAAGCATTTTGTAATGCACTTTCCCTCTTGGGACAATATAATGGTGAACCAATGTCCTCTGCTATTTAATCTGCTGGATATGTGTGTCATAATATACAAAATCTGTTTATATTTTTATTTTTATGATAATGGCCATTAATCATACTTTCAGTTGTGTGCTTGTAGTTATTTTACTGAAATAAATAAATTGTACTGACTGAAACTATAAATAAAGAAATAGTGGCAGCTTGTTTGAGTGCTTTGCAGAAAGTTTTTTTTAATGTGTGACATAAAAATAAACCAAAGTAACTAGGAAACATATTTTCCTTGTTTCAGTCATGATAAGTGCTTTTTTCTCCAAAATTTATAACCTGCTCATGGGTTTGAAAAAGCTAAACCTGAGAATGTAATATTGTTAACAGAAGCAAAAAACAGTCAATCACAAGATATTAGGGGATGAAATTGGACCTCGCGTTGTATGTTTTTCGGATACTAAATGTTTCCTTTTATTACAAAAGAAAAATACTGTGGATGCTGGAAATCTGAAATAAAAACAGGAAGTGCTGGAAGCATCTGGCAGCACCTGAGAGAGAAATAGGACTAACATATCAGGTCCAAGACTTTTTATCATAATTCTCAATAAACCGTTTTGTTGTTGGGCTGTATTTGAATGTTTTGTCTACAATAACTCTGCCTTAAATGTCTTTTGCATGCTGCTTGGAGATGCAAGTTTTTTTTTATCATTACAATTCTGCATGGTTGCTGCCAGAGCTATTCTCCATCTGCTTTTGGGGCAGCAGGATGGCCATTTTTAAAGTTGAGGATCTCATATACTTATTTTATGGGCTAATCAATTTTAAGTATTTATGTATCCAACCATCTAAGTTACTCTGTTCCTCTGCTTCATCTATAGTTTTACACTTCAGCCTATACATTCTCTAGTGTTTTTTTTTACTTAAATTGTACATTAATCGTATGAGCATGTAAGATGAGAAAAATTGTGCAAATGCATTTAATACTCAATATATAGTTATTTACTCCTAATTTGGAATCCCAATTTCCTCAATTGTGTTCATTCAAACTAGATTAATTTGCTACGTTGCTAACTTTTATTACTGTATAAGGAAATGCTATCAACATGGGAAGAGGTTGTACTGAATTTATTCTGAAAGAAAAGGTAACTATTTGTTACTTTGAAGAATTATCAGTCTGAATCATTTACTTTGCTGCTGTAGGTCTTGTGTTATTTTGTCCATTTTCACCCCAGTTAAACTATATGCAGGAACTAAAAAAGCCACCCTAATCTTCGAGGAGAGAGGTGGAGAGGAGAGGATCTGCGGGAGAAGCACAGACCATGGAGCAGATAAATACAGCATGAATGAGGCCTACTGCCACAAGAAAGCTTTAGATTGATTGGCTTGTGAATATTGCTATTTAGGGACTCGATCTAAACAACTGGGAAGTTAACAAATATTATAATTATTAACCATTAATAAAACTAACAAGTAAACAGTAACATCTTCTATTTTTAAATAAGGTTTTTGCCACTAGTAAGATATATTAAGTATTAGTAGGGTTTCTCAGTATCATTGCTGAAAAAAGAGACATGCTGTCAAAACTTCTTATCTTGACCTCATCAGGACAGATATGCAAGAATACCAATTGTACAGGGAACAACAATTTACACTGCATGACAAGAGAGTACTGATGCGTATGCATATGTACATGCATATATGCATGCATATACTCATGCATTATAAATTGTTGTTCCCTTTACTATTGGTATTCCTACATATCTGTCCTGATGAGGGCAAGAAGAAACGCTTTGAGTATTTCAACAATACTCAAATTCTGTACTACCAAATGACTAATATCAGTATTAGTAAATTTTATTTGTATTAATAAGATTTACTACCAGTAGTAAGGTTTATTAGTAGTAACACGATTATTAATTAATAAATAGAGGAATGGCATGGCTGCACCAAGCTTAAGAATGCACATCCTGCGCTATGTGGGAACACAAGCCTTGGACATTCATTTGTGCAGGATGTGTTGTTAGTTGCAGCAGCTTGAGCTCTGGGTTTGGAATGTGAGCAGCAGCTGGTGTCACTGCAGAGCATCCATAAGGTTGAGAGCTCTGTTAATAGCATGTTTATAGATATGGTCACTCCGCAGTTTAAGAGTATGCAGGGAGAGATGGAATGGTTGACCACCAGACAGTCAAAAATGAACAGGCAGGTAGTTCAAGAATCTGTTGAGTGCATCCCACTCTCCAACCAATAATCAGTTCTGAATACCGATGAGACTAATGGTTCAGCTGGGGAATGCAGCCAGAGCCAAATCCATGGCATCATGGGTGGCTTAGCTGTACAGGGGGGGTACAATGAAGACCGGAGGATGCAATAGTTAAGGGAATAGATTATTTCTTTGACCACAGATGTGAATCCAGGATGGTATGTTGCCTCCCTGGCACTAGGGTCAAGGATGTCACTGAGTGGCTGCAGAGCACCCTGAGGGGGGAGTGAACAGCCAGCAGTTATAGTCCACATTGGTACAAATGACATAAGCAGAAAGAGGCATATGGTCCTGCAGTCAGACTTAAAGAGCTAGGTGGGAAATTAACAGGTAGGACCTCAAAAGTAGAAATCTCTGCATTACTCCCAGTGCCACATGCAAATGAGTATAAAAATAGGAGGATAAAACAAATGAATGTGTGGCTGGAAAGATGGTGCAGGAGGGAGGGCTTTATATTCTTGGGACATTAGGATTGGCTCTGGGGGGGATGGGACCTGTAGAGGCTGGACAGGTTGCACCTAAATAGAGCCAGGTCTGAGTTCCTTGAGGGACAATTTACTAATGCTATTGGGAGGGTTTAAACTAACTTGGCAGGGGTGTGGGAACCAGGAGATAATATCAGAGAGGAATACTAAGATGCACAGCATACTGGGAGAGATAGACAGCACTAGAAGAGGGAATAGTAAGTTAATGGTTGGGGTCAGAGTTAGGGAGAAGAAATAAAGTCTAAATCAGAGTTACTGAGCACATGTATGAGTACACAGAGAATGGCAAATAAGATTGGAGAGTTACAGGCACAGACTGTCATTTGGAAATATGGGGCAGAATTTTCCGGTTGGCATGCAGGCGCTGGCCCAACATGCTGACACGTAAAATAACACGCGATGACATCGGGCGTGTGTCCCAATGTCATCGCAGGCCTTCGTGATATTTCGTTCAGCGGGTGCGTGCCAGAGACAGCTGCATGCCCGCCGAAATGTAAACGACCTATTAAGGCCATTAAGAAATCAATTGCACCATTTGAGAACACTGCCCGTCCAACCTTAAGGTTGGTGGGCAGACAGAAAGCCCAAGTGGCCTTCGTATTTTTCAGGAAACCTCATCCACGAGCGGGATAAGGTTTTCTGAAGCTTTTATTAAATAAATAAATTTCTATAAATATAAATACATGTCCCCACTCATGTGACATGGTCACATAAGGGGACATGTTTAAATAAATTTTTTAATCAATTCTTCAATTATTTTAATATCCTTTCAATCTCTTTGAGGCAATTCCGTGCTTCAGGGGGATTTCTTTTGCTCTTCCGTGCGCATGTGCAAAAGAGCGCTAGCCCTGGCTCTCCCTCCTCCCCATGCCCGCACAGGTAGCGCTGAGCACTACCTGCCATGTATTATGCTGGGTGGGCCTTAATTGGTCTGAGTAAAATGGCGGCACGGAGCCAATCGTGGGCGGCGATTGGCTCCACACCTGCCCTCGCCCATTCCCGCCCAGCCTGCCCGCTATAGGAAAATTCCTGGCCATGATGTTGTGGCTATAACAGAGATTTGGCTCAAAAAAGAGCAGGATGGTGTGTTAAATATTCTGGGTACAAGGTGTTCAGGAAAGATAGGAAAGGAAGAATAAGGGGAGGGGTCGTAATATTGATAATGAGAGCATTACAGTGCTGGAGAAAAGGGATAACCCAAAGAGGTCAAGGAATTTATTTGGTTTGAGCTAAGGAACTGAAAACCTGCAATTACATTGCTCAGTGTAGTCTTTAGGCCACCAACTAATGGAAGAATATTGAGGAACAAATACGAACATATGAAGTAGGAGCAAGAGTAGGCCTCTTCGCCCTTCAGGCCTGCTCCGCCATTCAATAAGATAATGGCTGATCTGATTGTAATATCTTGCCTACCCCTGATAACCTTTCACCCCCTTTCACCTGTTAATCAAGAATCTATGTTGCTCTGCCTCAAAAATATTCAAAGACTCTGCTTCCACTTCCTTTTGAGAAAGAGAGTTCCAAAGACTCACAACCCTCTGAGAGAAAAAGTTTTTCCTCATCTCTGTCTTAAATGGGTGACCCCTTATTTTTAAAGCATGACCTCTCGTTCTCCCACAAGAGGGAACATCCTCTCCACATTCACCCTGTCAAGATCCCTCAGTATCATAAAGGTTTCGATAAAGTCACTTCTTACTCTTCTAAACTCCAGTGGATACAAGCCTAGCCTATCCAACCTTTCCTCATAAGACAGCCCACCCATTCCTGGTATTAGTCTAGTAAATCTCTGAACTGCTTCTAACGCATTTACTTATTTCCTCAAAGGAGATCAATACCCTACACAGTATTCCAGGTGTGGCTTCACCAGTGCCCTGTACAACTGAAGCATAACTTCACTACTTTTGTATTCAATTCCCCTCGCAATAAATGATAACATTCAATTAGCTTTCCTAATTACTTGCTGTACCTGCATACTAGCATTTGGTGATTCATGCATTAGGACACCGAGATCCCTCTGCATATCAGTGCTCTTCAATCTCTCATCATTTAGACAATATGCTTCTTTTTTATCCTTCCTGCCAAAATGGACAATTTCACATCTGCCCACATTATATTCCATTTGCTAGGACTTTGCCCAATCACTTAACCCTATGGGCAGAATTTTATGAGTTGGCGAGTGGGGGCGGGGCCCATTCGCCGATGCGTAAAATGACACAGGTGACGTCGGGGGGACCTCCCGATTTAAATTTCCAGGAAGGCGGGAGCGCTGCGAAATCAGCTGCGCGCCCGCTGACTTGTCAATGACCAATTGAGACCATTGACAGGGTCAATTAAGTAATTAAAGGACCAGCCTGTCCAAACTTAAGGTTGGCGGACAGGTCAGGAGCCCCGGTGGGAACTAGAAAAAACATGAAACCTCATCCATGGGCGGGATGAGGTTTCATGTAGGCTTTAAAAATTTTTAATAAAGATTTTGTAAAAATTATGGACATGTCCCAACTCATGTGACATTGGCACATGAGGGGACATGTAAGGGAAATTTTATTTTTCTATTTTTATCTGTTTTACATGTACAACCGATCTCCCTGAGGCAGCACTTAGCTTCAGGGAGATGAGTGCGCTCTTTTATGCACATGCACGAAAGAGCGCACTCTCGATTTTGGGATTCCCCTCCATCCTCACAGGGAGTGCATACCATTTCTGTGCGGATGTCACGCTGGGCAGGCCTTAATTGGCCCGCCCACGTAAAATGGCGGTGCACCTCCAATCGGGGGCGCCGATCGGTAGCGCCCACCCATCAACTTCCCCGCCAACAGGGGGAAAATTCAGCTCTATGTCACTGTGTAGCCTCCTCTTCACAACTTACTTGCAAAGAATTACAAAAAGTAGCAAAAACTATAGTTACAAAGGGGGAACTTTAGTTACCTGAGTATAGACTGGGATAGTGTAAAGGGAAGAGAGGGCAAGAGTTCCTAGAGTGTGTTCAGGAACATTTTCTACAGCAGTATGTTTTCAGTCCAACAAGGAAGGAGGCACTGCTAGATCTGCTTCTTGGGAATAAGATGAGCCAACTGGATCAACATCAGTAGGAGAACATTTAGGGTAGAATGATCAAGGTTTAGGTTGGATATAGAAAAGGACAATGAACAATCTAGAGTAAGAATAATTAAATTGGGGGAAAGCCAACTTCAGTGGGGTAAGAATGGATCTGGGCTGAATAAATTGGAGTCAAAGATTGGCAGTAAAAATGGGAGCTGAACAATGGATTACCTTTAAAGAACAGATAGCTCGAACACTGTCGAAGTATATTCCCTTGAAAGGGAAAGGTTGAGAAAAAAATCCAGAGCCCCCTGGATGACAAAAGAAATAGAAATTAAGATAAAGAAGAAAAATTGTGCTTCTGACAGATGTCAGGTAGAAAATACAATTGAGAACCAGGTGGTTTAGAGGGGAGCTGAGAAAGCAAATAGAGGAAGCAAAGACAGTATGAAAAGAGACTGGCAGCTGACATGAAAGGGAATCCTAAAGTCTTCTATCAGCATATAAATAGTAAAAAGGTAGAAAAAGGAGGAGTTGGGCCAATTGGGGACCAAAAAGGTGATTTACTCATGGAGGCAGAGGGCATAGCTGAAGTACTAAATGAATACTTCCTGAAGGAAGAAGATACTACCCAGGCCATGGTGAAAGAGGAAGTAATTCGAACACTAGAAAGGTTTAAAATTGATAAAAGTAGTACTTAAAGTTGAAAAGGCATCAGGATCAGATGAAATGCATCCAAGGATACCAAAGGAAGTGGGCGTGGAAATTACAGAGGCACTGGCCATAATTTTTCAGTTTTCCTTAGACTCAGTGGTGGTGCCAGTTGACTAGAGAATTGCAAACATTACATCCTTATCCAAAGACTGATGCAAAGATAAGCCCAGCAACTACATGCCAATCAGTTTAACTTCAGTGATAGGGAAACTTCTAGGAACAATAATTTGGAACAAAATTAATAGTCATATGGACAAATGCAGGTTATTTAAAGAAAGTCAGCATAGATTTCTTAAGGGAAAATTGTGATTAACTAACTTGCTGGAGTTTTTTGAAGAGGTAACTGAGAGGGTTGATGAGAGAAATGCTGTTGATGTGGTGTACGTATACTTCCTAAAGATATTTTATATAATATCGCACAATAGACTTCTGAGCAAAGTTATAGATCATGGAATAATAGGAACAGATACAACATGGATAAGAAATTAGCTGAGTGACAGGAGGAAGAGAGTATTGGTTAATGAATGTTTTTCAGGCTGGAGGAAGGTTTGTTGTAGAGTTCCTCAGGGGTCAGTGTTGGGGCCTTTGCTTTTCCTGAAATACATATTAATGACCTAGATATTTGTGTACAGGAAACAATTTCAAAATTTGTGGATGACATAAAACGTGGAAGCAGTGTGAACTGTGAGGAGGTTGGTATAGAACTTCAAAAGGACATAATCAATTTTGTGGAATAAGCAGACAGGTGGCAGATGAATTTCAACACAGAGAAATGTGAAGTGGCTCGCTTTGGTAGGAAGGACATAGAGAGACAATATTAAATAAAGGGCACAACTCTAAAAGGGTTGCAGAAGCAGAAGGACCTGGAGGTATAAGTGCATAAGTCATTGAAGTTGGCATGGCAGACTGAGAGCATGGTTAGTAAAGCATACAGTATTATTAACAGGGGCATAAAGTTTAAGGGCAAGGAGATTACGTTCAGCTTGTAAAAAACAATAGTTCAGCCTCAAGCTGGAGTATTGCATCCAGCTCTGGGTTAACACTTAAGGAAGGATGTGAAGGCATTAGGGAGGGTGGAGAAAAGATTCATGAGAATGATTCCAGGAATGAGGAACTTCAGTCATGAAGATGGATTGGAGAAGCTGAGGCTGTTTTCCTGGAGAAAAGAAGGCTGAGAGGAAATTTGATAGAGGTATTCAAAATCATGAGGGATCTGGACAGAGTAGATAGGGAGAAACTATTCCCACTCATGAAAGGATGTAGAATGAGAGGGCACAGATTGAAAGTGATTGGCAAAAGATGCAAACATGACATGAGAAAAAACTTTTTCACGCAGCCAGTGGCTAAGGTCTAGAATGCACTGCCTGAGAGTCTGGCGAAGGCAGATTCAACCGAAGCATTCAAAAGGCAATTTGACTGTTACCTGAAAAGGAAGAACATGCCGGGTTACGGGGAGAAGGCAGGGGAATGGGACTCAGTGAACTGCTCATTAGGAGAGCAGGTACAGGTATGATGGGCCAAATGGCCTCCTTCTGCACTGTAACTATTTTGTGATTCTGTGATTCAATTCACCTCTGCGGTGTTAACTGACAAAGCTCACAGGAAGTGCCCCATTTCCAATGGATTCTTCACTCACCCATTGTTGTTTCATATGTATAAAGAGATGCTGTATCGAGAATACATACATCATGGGTCAAACAGACTAGAATTTGATATCTCAATGTCTGGGTTGTGAATTTAACCACACATTTAAATAATGACAACAGTTTCATGATTCTGTACGACAGTTGTGCATATAGTTCATTTTATTAGGGTTATAAAATGTAAGCAGGCTACATAATGACTCATGAAACCATAGACCCTCATAATGTATATCTTTTTCAGGGATCATTCGGGTTTTGATGTCAAACTCATAAAGCCAGTCTGATGAACTGTCAAAACTCTGCAGGATAAAGAATTTAGGGCCTGGGAAACTCATGCTGGAAAGAATAAAATTTCAACTCTATGGCTATTTCTTGTAATACAAAAGCACCCTCTAATCTTTTTTTGTAGTTCTGATTACCAGATATGCAAGCACCTGCTTGGATCCCAGAAGCAGATGTAAGTCTTACTGACCTACACAAGGCTAACTCTGCTAGACATTTTATACCCTATGGTTTCATATTCTAATACTCGTTCATATTTCAATGACATTCTAATTTAGATCAATCTTTTAAATAACTAAATATTTTATGTACTTTCCATGTAATTTATTGCAATAACTTATAGGGTGTTGATATTGATAATGACTTAATAACTATTTATGCAAGTTGAAGATATCTTAAAAAAACTATGATGCACCTAGTTGCCAATTCTACTTCTAAGCTGACTTCAAATGTCCAGACATCATGCTGAAACTGTACGGTACTCACATCAGGTCACACCTAAAGTGCTGTGTTTGGATCAGTTCGCTGTGACATACCAGCTGTAGAGGTGGCACAGAAGAGAGCAACCAGCTAAATGCAAGAACACAAGAATTAGGAACAGGAGTAGACCATTCAGTCACGTAAGCCTCCTCTGCCATTCTTTAAGATCATCGCTGATGATTATGGTCTCAACTCCCCTTTCCCATCTGCCTCCATTACCCTTCACTCCCTGTTGATCAAAAACCTATCTAATTATATCTAATAAATTCAGTGACCCAGCGTCTTCTGCTCTCAATGGAAGAGAATTCCAAAAATTAACAATCCTCTAACAGAAAAAATTCCTCCTCATCTCAGTCTTAAATGGGAGACCCCTTACTCTTAAACTGTGTCCCCTAGATCTAGACTCACCCACAAGGCGAAACATCCTCTCAGCATCCATCCTGGTGAATCCTCTCAGGATCTTATATGTTTCAATAAAATCACCTCTCATTTTTCTAAATCCCAAGGGTATAAACCCAATCTGTTCAGCCTTTCCGAATAAGCTAACCCCTTCTTTGCAGGAATCAGTCGAGTCTTCTCTGAGCTGCTTCTAATGCAATTATACCCTTTCTTAAGTAAGGAGACCAAAAGTGTACACAGTACCCCAGATGCGGTCTCACAAAAGCCTTGCACAGCTGTAGCAACCGTTCTCTACTTTTATACTTGATTCCCCTTGCAATAAACACCTATATTCCTATTGCCTTCCTAATCACTTGCTGTACCTGCATACTAAGTCTTTGTAATTCATATACCAGGATAACCAGATCCGTCTGTACCAAAGAGTTCTGCAACCTGTCTCAGAAACCGGGTGTTCCAAGGATGAGGTATGAAGAATATTTTGATAAGCTAATCCCTTCACTCTTGAGAAGCATATAAGATGCCTAATGGGATACAAAAATGAAACTTGGATGACAGATTCAGATATGGAGGTGTAGCAAGGCAAGTTGGGTTGTGAAAAGAAAATTTAGGTCAGACCTAAGGAGTTGTTTCTTGACACTATATGGACTGCAGCGGTTCAAGAAGGCAGCTTACCACCACCATCTCAAGAGCACATAGGGACTGGCAATAAATGCTGGCCTAGTCAGCGATGCCCACATCCCATGAATGGATGAGAAAAACAAAGGGGTGGCGGGGAACGCGGGGGCACCACTGGAATGTATTGCCTTAGAAGATGGTAGGTGGTTAGGCCAGAAGGTTGGTTTCATTTAAGAAACAGCAAGAATCTATAATGGCAAATTGTTGAACTGGTATTCCACAAAGCTAAGATCAATGAGTTTGTGGGGTTCTCCTGTTCATCTGCTGGAAATTTGACAGATGCTTAACAGAAAACTGAGAAAAATCATTATAGCCTAAAAATATCATACATCAAAAGCATAGCATATTAGATGTTTGCAAGGAGGACAATTTATTAATGATTCACAACCACCTGTTATGCTAACGATTCTCAAATATCTTAATGACTTCATACAAAGTACTCAAAAAACGGATCCTTTTTTACTAAAACGGATAGGCTAGCTTCCAGGAAACAATAAGCAAATGCCACATTAAAACCAAATCAAACTACTCAAGTATCTTTCAAAGCTAACAATTTGAAAGCAGAAAGTACCACAAAATGAATTTGTTCAAAGCATTTGTTCACACTGTTTAGGGCTGCTGTTTCTTTTCTTCAACCAAATAACATTCCTAACGTAAGAAACATAGAAAAAAAATACACAGTTTTTAACAAAGTCATTAAACTAACCTCATGTTAGAAATGTTTGAAGAAGTTTCCCTTGCACAGGCACATTCTTTTCTTTGGAGCCTGGGGCTGGAGTTGGAAATTTCCCATAAATTATTGAGTGTTAGGGATTTCTAGCTTCTGTGAACCAATCTATTTGTGTACCTCAAGGGGGCTATGACAGCTGATCTTACATTACAACCAAGTAGAAGTGCTATGCAAGGTTATGGCTCACAGTGACAAATTCCTTGCATTTCTGAAAGAGAGAGAGAGAAAGTTGCACCATGGGAGTTCTCTGCATGGATTTTCCTTAGGCTTAAAGGTGTGAAAAATCTTAAGGCTGAATTTTTGGGTCCCACCAGGGGCTGAGAACAGAGATGAATGGGGCCCAAAAATACCACAGAGGCAGGCCTACTGGTTTCCCAAAGCTGTTCCTGGTGCCTACTATTTTCTGCAGAGCGGAAGGAGGGATCAGGATCCCACCACATTCCCATTAACGACAACTAAGGTGCTTGGAAAGCTCATTAGAAGCTCATTAATGGTGGGCATAGAGAGTTACATGGGGGCACCAGGGCTACGCGCATTGTCTGAGGCAGACCAGGTGAAGGGAGGTGGGTAAAGAGAACAGAGCCATTCATAGCTGCCCTAAGGAACTATAAAAGGATATGTACAAAGGGAGACTCGGCCAGTGACAAACGGGTGCTCTTGATGCTGCACAAGTGTCAAGGAGAGTTGACAGTGCAGGGAGGTCATCACCTTCCTGGCATCATGGGGGCATAGGAGCCGAAGGCAAGCATGCCATTGCAATTGGGCAACTGAGCAGAAAGAAGGCAGCAGCTAGCAATTGGGGCACAAATCTCAGAGTTTGAGCCCACTGGTATTGAAATGCAACACCCTACTCAGGAAAGGCAGAGCCTCGAGCATCAGGAGAGCAGGGGAGTAGGGGCAGGAAGAATGTAGAGGCAATACCTTCAGCATAGGATCTACCAGCAAAGAGGGAGTTACCTACAGATAACAAAGACCCAGTGCCATAAGAGATTCCTGGGAAATCTTACAGACATTTGTGACTTTGTCAGCAAAGGCTTCAAACCTCACAGCACTGGCTGCCATGCCCTGCCAGTAGCAATTAAAGTCAATGTGGCCTTAAACGTCTTTGTTTTTGGCTTCTTCCAAGGAATAGCTGCAGACTTTAGAGGCATCTCGCATATCACTTTAGCTCGCTGGCCACTGATGCCCTATATAACACAGCTGGATAGGGCAGTCATTTCACAGCAGGTGAGGCCTTGCAGGGACAGGGGGCATTGGGTTTTTCCATCACTGCAGGAGTTCCCCGTGTGCAGTGCATCATTGATTGCACCCATGTGACCTCCAAGGCACCGGCTGACCGCCCAATTAGATTCATTTTCAGGACGAACTTCCACAGCAAGAGCTTCCTCCATGTGTGTGCTCATTTGCTTGGCAGCTCCTTCATCCACTGCCAGTCCATGGTGCCGCAGCTTTTCATCCCATTCCACAAAAATGATGTGGATGGATTCTAGGGGACAAGGAATATCCCTTGAAAAGATGGCTATTCACCTTTCTATGAGAGCCCCAGACAGAGGCACTATAAAAAATGCTACCTGCTCACTAGGACCACCATTGAAAAGGCCAGGTGTGATTCCGGTGGCTGGACTGGGCAGGTGGCACTTTCAAATACATTCCTGCAAAGGTCTCGATCAGTGGGGTGGTCTGCTGCACCATCCATAATATGGTCCTTCAGATAGGTGTGGACCTCCTTTGTAAAATTCTTCTAAGTATTCACTGGGTAACATGTTAGCAATTATTAACTTTGCCTTGTCTTGTTTTTCTTATATGTCTTGATGCAATTTGGCAGATGACCACTGTTCCCCACTCCTGAAGACATTAGGGTAAAAACTGAACCTTGCTGTGTCCATTTCATGTGAGTAAAACATGTGTAACAGGGCCAATGCTCAGCACACAAAGGATGTCCAACCAAATGTTAGGGTGGGCCATTTTTCAGGCATCCCTGTTGGTCACCTGAAACAGGAATTAGGCCCCACATGTAAAATGAGAAATTAGATATTAATGAGCTGAGCAGAAGCTGGGCCTGCTTTAAGCAGTGACCACCAACTAAAGCTGATTTTTAATGAAATATTAACATTTGTTCCTATGGAACCAGATGGAGCAGGAGTGCTTCCCTGGCTTCACAGTACTCAAGATCTTCCCACTGCCTTGTTGCTACACTATTCCCATTTACCCTCAAATGTTAGCAGTGAGGAAGCTGCCTGATATTCAATTAATGATGAGAAAAGATCAGTGAACCAAATTTGGGCCATTTCGGACCTCTTGATTCAAATGCGTGAACAGTGCAATGTGGCCTCTTTCAGTCCTAAAGAAGGAACTAAAGGAGTTTCCATCCCATTTAAGTCCTAGTGGGGTATAGCTCTATAGCATCAGCTGTCCTTCAGTACCAGGCCCAAGTGACCGTTGTTCATATGTGATGCTGGTCAGCGAGGGTCATCAGGTTATTAAGATTACTAACCTGATGCCAATCCTGTACTCATGTGATGCCTGCATGCAGACACTTGTCAGCAGGAATCAAAAGATAGCAATCATGAAAAATATCCTGATGGCCATTTCTCTACCCAGAGCCAAAGGTTGCTGAGGGCAATTGCAGGACATTACTGAGATTAGCTAAAACAGCATTTCAAACCTGAGATTTTCTGATTTGCATGACTTAGTAACATTCCAGGAAATGCCTTTTCCCATGTTTGCAGTCCAGGCTGCTCCGGTGGAGACATGGTCCCAAAAGCCAAGAAGAGTGCAGCCTCCCGATTCAATGGCGTATCCCTGGAATGCCTTTTGGACACCATGGAGGTGCGCTGTGATGTCCTCTATGCCCGCTCTGGCCGCAGAAGGTCCATCCGTCTCACCACCCTGGCTTGGGCGGCAGTGGCAGTGGTGATCAGTACCAATGCTTCACACAAGAGGTCGGCCATCCAGTGCAGAAAAAGCATGAATAATCTTATCCATGCTACCAGGGTAAGGGAACTATCTCATCATTCTAAACTCACACTCTCAAAAGCCCATTACACATCCATTAGCATCTCACTCACTGCCAGCTCAAGGGATCTCACTATTCACTCTCTCACACATACCCTCACATCTCCACCTGGCTTCATCTCCTCTGGAGATTACCTCCTCATCCTTTCCATGGCTCCACTCAGCATGCACACATGCCTGGTATCCTTCTCATCTGTCCTGGCATGCGCCTTGCTCACACGCTCTCCATCTGTCTTTATGCAGGACAAGATCGCGCACAATCAATGGGAGAGGTCCCAGACCTAGGGTGGAGTGCTGGACATCAAGGAGGAGTCCATTCACATTAAGTCTGAGGCGTTCGCACCATCTTTCCGATACACTGAGGTCAACACTGACAGGATGGTGGTTGCCATGGAAGCCTTGGTCCAGGATAATGGTCCTGCATTGTGTCAATTCGAGAGGAGTGCAGGGCAGTTTGAGCTCACTCCAGCTTCCCCTTTTCCTCAAGGAGTCAGCCTGGGGCCATTGGGCATGCATAACGAGGAGGACCAGCAGCTCAACACCCTGGGGCCATCCACCCAGATGGCTTTGGGAATGGTGGATGGACCTGGAAAAAAGGAATTAATTTTGCTTCCAATTTCCACCCCTCCATCATTTTCACATGGTCCGTTACTGACATTTCCCTTCCCTTCCTTGAGCTCTTTTTCTCAATTTCTGGTGATAGACTGTCCACCAATATTTATTACAAGCCTACCAACTCCCACAACTACCTCAACTACAACTCCTCACACCCTGCTTCCTATAAGGACTCCATCCCATTCTCTCAGTTCCTTCACATCCGTCGTTCTGTTCTGATGATGCCACTTTCCAAAACAGATCTTCTGACAGGTCTTCCTTCTTCCTTAACCGATGTTTTCCACCCACAGTGGTTGACAGTGCCCTCAACTGTGCCCGGCCCATCTCCCATGCATCCACCCACACATCTTCCTCTCCCTCCCAGAATCATGATAGGGTCCCTCTTATCCTCACTTATTACCCCATCAGCCTCCACATTCAAAGGATCATCCTCCGCCATTTCCAGCATGATGCCACCACCAAACACATCTTCCCTTCACCCCCCCCATCAGCATTCCATAGGGACCATTCCCTCTGGGACACCCTGGTCCACTCTTCCATCACCCTCTATACCTCAACCTCCTCCCACGGCACCTTCCCATGCAACCACAGAAGATGCAACACCTGCCCCTTTACTTCCCCCCTCCTCACTGTCCAAGGGCCCAAACACTCTTTTCAAGTGAAGCAGCATTTCACTTGCACTTCCCTTAATTTAGTCCAATGTATTCGCTGCTCCCAATGCGGTCTCCTCTACATTGGAGAAACCAAACGCAGACTGGGTGACCGCTTTGCGGAACATCTTCGGTCTGTCCGCAAGCATGACCCAGACCTCCCTGTCACTTGCCATTTCAACACACCACCCTGCTCTCATGCCCACATGTCCATCGTGGGCCTGCTGTAATGTTCCAGTGAAGCTCAACGCAAACTGGAGGAACAGCACCTCATCTTCCGATTAGGCACTTTACAGCCTTTTGGACTTAACATTGAGTTCAACAACTTCAGATCATGAATTCTCTCCTCCATCCCCACCCCCTTTCCAATCCCTCCCTTTTCTCTAATAGGTTATATTTTTTTAACTTTTTTTTTCCTACCTATTTCTATTATTATTTTAAAATTTATTTCCATCCATTGTTTTATCTCTACCTTTTAGCCTATTTTGATCCCTTCCCCCTACCCCACCCCCACTAGGGCTATCTGTCACTTGTTCATCCTGCTTTCTACCCTTAATGTCACCATTAGCACATCCTTTAATTAATATCACCACTGTCAACACCCCTTTGTTCTTTTGTCTATGACATCTTTGGCAATCTTTTCTTTCCCTCCACCTATCAGTGGCCCTCTATCCAGCTCTACCAGTCCCACCCCCTCAACAGCTTATATTTCACCTCATTTCTATTTTTCCTCTAGTTCTGATGAAGTCATACAGACTCAAAACGTTAACTGTCTTCCTCTCCGCCGATGCTGTCAGACCTGCTGAGTTTTTCCAGCTTTTTTTGTTTTTGTTTCAGATTTCCAGCATCCGCAGTATTTTGCTTTTGGCTCTGGGAATGACTGGCTGATCCGAGTCTCCTTTTCCTGTAACCCCATCATCTCCAGTTCCACAGGCCGAGGAGGGTGTACCCGGCTCACAGCAGGATACCCAAGCAGGCCAGGGCCCTCCAGGTCTTGGCCCTCCAGAGGACGTCTGCCAAGGTCATCACCAGACAACAGGGCATAGCAAACTGCAGGCAGCCTCCACCTTCACTGTGGATGTCGGGGGAAGCACCAAGATGTAGCAGCAGGGTTAGGAAGGTTAAGGAGGTGTAGTCGCATTGCATGGGCATGGGTGGTAATCACTTGTACATAATGTTCACTATTGTAAATAAACTCCCAAGAATGTCACCTTGCCTATGGCTCCTTGATATGATAAGCAGTGTTCAGGTCACTCAGATGAGAAACCTTGGTTCCGGCACAAGATAAATGCAGGTGTCGCAGTCCAGTGTCTCTTACCTGTGTAGTGTGTAACTTTCAGACCAAAGTGATGGTCAAGCTTCACACTCATTGGACACATTACTGATGCCTGCACCTCAATGGTGCTTGTAATTGCTGCCTGAATGTCGTGGGTAGGCCTCACAGAGTTCCATCATTTTCTCTGTGTGCTCTCAGCACCTTTGAGGTGGGGCTGGCCCCCACCTCTTTACCATCTGTGTCCTGTGATGGTGTGATCCTGAAGGGCACAGGTGCTGAAGGCTGACAAAGGATCCGGTGCACTCAAAGTTTCACGGCTGCATGAGGTCTCCCAAGGTCTTCTTGCGATTACCCTGATCATAGAACGCAAGTGAGCTGCCATCAGCCACACAGGAGTCAGACGTTCACAGAGGCTATGAAGATCTACGAAATGTCCCCACTGCATGTTGTCATCATCTTTCTGGAATCCAGTGACTATTAGGGCCTCCGCTGCATCTCCATGATATGAGCCTGAGCACTGAGGGTATGTGCGCTGCCATCAGCCACACAGGAGCCAAATGTTCACAGGTGCAAGGTGAGGATGTCAGGACTGTCCTCACTGCATCTCATCATCATCATCATCCATGAACCTTGTGGCTGTTAGGGCCTCACAAGTGCATCTGCCTTGTCTGGCCAGTGTGATCGCCTCATGGCCGGCATACTCGGCTTCGAGGACCTCATCATCCTCAACCCCTCCTCATCAGAGGAGATGTGCAGCTTTTCCATCTCCTCCTCAGCCACGTCCTCCCCGTGTTGCAGCACCAGATTGTGTAGCATGCAGCAAGCTATGATGAAGTGTGACACCCTCTGGAGACAGTATTGCAGTGCTCCACCTGTCGAGGCACCGGAAGATCATTTTCAAAATGCCGTTTGTTTGCCCCTCCAAAGCCCGGATTGCAGCATGAGCCTTGTTATACCGTCTCTCTGCTGCAGTCTGAGGCCACCACACCGGCATCACCAGCCACGTCCTCTGCAGGTAACTCTTGCCCCGAGAAGCCAATCCTGCAGCCTCTGTAGACCCGGAAGATGTCAGGGATCTGAGACCTGCTGAGGATATAGGAGTTGTGGACACTCCCTGGAAATCATGCACAGACCTTTAGGATGTGTTTGTGGTGGTCACAGACCAGCTGAACATTCATTGAGTGGAAGCTCTTGCGGTTCACATACTGGACTGGTTGATGCCAAGGAGATCTATGCGCCACATGAGTGCAGTTGATGTCACCCTGCACCTGTGGAAAATCTGAGATCTTTGCAAATCCCAGCTCTCTTGCTGCCTGGCTTCCCTGATTCCACTTGAAATGCACAAAGTTATATACCTTCTCGATTATGGTGTTCATGACCTCCTGGATGCACTTGTGAGATCCCACCCAGGTCACCTGTGGAGCCCTGGAAGGATCCACTGGTGTAAAAATTGAGCACTGCAGTCCCTTTCATGGCCACTGGCAGTGGATGCCCTCCAAATTCCTGTGGCACCAAACCCTGCAGCAGTTGGTGTATGTGACTGACCATATGTGACCTGGACATGTGCAGTCTTTGGCGACACTTGTTCTCGGTCATCTGCAAGAATGACGAGTCCTGTCTATAGACCCTGGGTCTAGTGATAGCTCACAGTAGGTTTTCAGCTGGGTGTGCAGCAAGCCCGCCCGCACCTTCATCTTGAGGGTGGCGCCTATCCCTTTGGTGAGCCAGGCGCTTCCATTGCACTCTTCTTCTTCTTCTCTGCTCCCTGTAAGCCATGAGGCATACCGCTAAATCACCAGGCTCCATGATCCTGATGTTCTCCTCCTGCAGAGTCAAAGAAAGAGACATGTGGGTTAGCATATGTGTCCTAAGAACCTCTCTTGGTTAAGTTTCCGGCTCCGCTTGTGTCTCACGGCCTCTTCATGCATGCCGGAGAGTGCTGGCGACCACTTGGATAGCCAATGTGTAGTGCACTTCATGGCTGTCCAAGACCCCACCCACCTCCACCCCACTCCACTTGACCAATTGGTGGCGGCTTCACCCATTGGACTGCAGCTGTGCTCTCAGCTCAGGCACAGGATTCTCCTAACCCACAGTACAAGTCTGCATTATTAGCTTGAACCACAAGGGTTACTGGTCCAAACTTGAATAAAGACATTGCAATGGGCTTTGAGTGCTTTCATCAGTGACTGCTCCATGGTCACCTTTCACAAGGGAATTCTACAACTTGCCCAGTCGTCCAATTGTTCTGTTGCCCCCTAAAATTCACATTAATTTGCAGCCTATGCCTGCAATGTGGAAAGTTCTGGAGCTTTTGGTAGCACACTCATACTTTTGCGTTGCTTGAGTGGGCAGAAAAGCTTTAGAGACCCAACTCCAAGCATGTCAATGGAGCTGCTGCTGAATGGTATCAGATGCAGAAGAATGCTCTTCCAAGCTTTTCCAAGTGTGTGGTCGCTTTCCTCATCTCCCCCTCCCCCTCTATATGTGCTTGCATACTCCCATCAGTCTGTGCTACCTTGCCCCTCACCCCCTGGCACCACCTGCACTGGAGCCCTTGCCCTGGCACCGCACTGAAAGCCCACCAGGAAAAAGCAAGCTACCTGTAGCCCCCACTGAATGCGCAATGTCTCTTCCTTGATGTCTCACGGGTGATCCTCAAGAGCGCTTCGTAAGGTTGTGTGCACTCACTTCCGAGTTCCCTTCGTAGTTCAGCTTGGCAGGGGCAAGCCTTTTAAAGTAAATCACGCTGTTCTGAAGCCAGGCCGACATGGGAGGTAAATTTGACGTGGGCGATTGATTCCGGCATGAAGGCACAATGATGAGATGCAAATTTATTAAATTAAGTTCCTGAGGTTTGAGGCAGGAAACGTGGCCCACCATTGACAGGCAGAGTGGACAATCGCAAACTGGTTTCTCGACGGTGTAAAATTGACTTTTGGCCTTCTTGCCATATTGTCCACTCACACTGCCAAACATGCCCTCCATCCTCACTCAGGTGGAAGTCCTGCCTTAGAGAGTTGCCAGACAATTTGATTAGCCAGCAGCTCTCCAGTTCCTCCAGGCACAGCGCTGCAGTGGCCAGAAGAGGCACTGCAGGGAGCTGCCTGGAACTACATCCCGGGACCTGGAGGACAGGTAAGTGGCAGTGGTGCAAAGGTGTGAAGGGCTGGCAACGTCTGGGGAAGGGGGGGGGGGTCACGAGGTGGGGCAATAGGGGGATAGGCCGGTGGAGGGGAGGGAGTGACAGAGGTCATCCAGCCCTAAGGGGAGGGCACCCGCAGTCTTCTGATGGAGCTGTTCCCTCCACCCCCCTTACCTTGCCCGAGATCGAACTCAGCTTATTTCCGGCTTTCCTCCTGAGCTGTCATCCATCCGCCAGCCTAAAAATTGAGGCTGGGCAGGAAAGGGCCCTTAAGTGGCCATTAAGTGGCCACTTAAGGGCCTTAACTGGGGCAAAGGCCCATCCCAATATAAAATCACTACCATGTTGGGGCAGGCAGGAACCCAGAGGGAATGCAATTGGAAACACGCTGTGGGAGAGCATACAATTCTGGTCTATGTTTCCATGACCGTGCTGTGCATACTCTGCCCATTTGTCTCAGGCATTGAGCAGCCCAACAAGTGTTCTTTGAAGGGACCACTGGAGGTGACTCAGAAAACAGCTATGGTAATTTTCCACTTTGATTTTTATGAAAAAAAACCCTGGTCTTCTAAACCCCCAATGAGGGCCTTCATGAACCATACTGATTTCCAGCCAGGCTACAACTGGCAAGTTGCACTGGGGCAAATGCTTATTCTCAGCTTCTGGATCTAGGCTCTGTCTTCTTCAGCCTGCCTATACTGTACAACTGGAATCATCTACTACTGAGCTTGGATGGCTCTGTGCATTTTTATATGTTTCAACCAGTTTTCTCCCCAGAAATTTTGGTTTTCACTCTTATTCCATTCTCGTTCCTTCACAATCCATTATTATTCCATTCCCATTCCATTCTCATTCCTTTCTCAATCCATTCCCATTCCTTTCTCAATCCATTCCCATTCCATTCTCATTCCATTCTATTTGAAGCCGGAAGGCTCAGTTTCCTTTCTTAGTTTCCCTTTTTGGCTTGCATTTTCAGTTAGGGTCAATCTGAAAAAATATAAGCTTCGATACCATGGATTCCATCACAATTTTAATTCCTATATTGATTCAATAAAATGCATTATACTGCTTAGCTTTTCCAGTTATTTTCCCTCCAATAAGCCCCTTAAACAGCACCAAATGAAGCACGGTACTATCAAGAAATTCACCAAAGCTCCTTAGACAGCACCTTCTAAACCCACAACTGCTACCCTCTAGAAGGATAAGGGCAGCAGATAGATGGGAACACCACCATCTGGAAGTTCCCCACCAAGCCACTCACCATCCTGACCACCGTTCCTTCACTGTCGCTGGGTCAATATCCTGGAACTCTCTCCCTAACAGCACTCTGAGTGTGCCTACACCACAGGGACTGCAGCAGTTCAAGAAGGCATCTCACCACCACCTGCTCAAGGGAAATTAGGGATGGGCAATAAATGATGGCCTAGCCAGCAATGCCAACACCCCATAAATGAATTTTAAAAAAGCTATATTGAATAAAATGCGTTGGTATTGATTTACTGAATGCCTGCTCTCAAAGCTATAAAGTGCACTTGCTTCTTTTTTGTAGATATATTCTTCCTAGCTAGGAAACAGGTTTATCATCCATTCATAAATGTGGAAGTATAACAAAAGTCTCAGAGTGCTGCTGGAAATGACCCTACCTGACATTCTGAATAAATTGAAAGTCACATTAAGGCACCTACCAAATTACAGGGAGTTGGAAATAGTGAGCGCCATAATACCAAACCCTTCCTTGGTTTCCTCTTCCACATAATTTTACTTCTTGCTGAGCTTTTCTGTGCCAAGTGTTAAATATTGGTCTGTACTTGCTCCCATCAAATCCAATTCATAGTCCATAACCTGTGCCAAATGAATAGCATTGTAAAGTAAAAAAGATTCTTTGAACTACTTTTATTGGAGGACAGAATGTTTCCTGACTTTTAAAGCATGGCATATATCAGAGTGAGAGAATAGCAATCAAATGTTTTATTCATTTAAGACCTCTCTTTCGTAAATTACTCATGGTAAGATATTCTTTTCTAATAAGAGACTGAGGGTGCAATTTTCCATTTTGAATCTAAATGCAGTGGCGGGTGGTATCCCAATGTTCAGGACGATGGGAAATCGCTCCCAGTTCAGTGCTTGGTAGCTCATTAATTATGCACAGGTGAGTATCTCTCCAGATCACCTGGCGGCTCGGGAGCTGATCCATCTGCCCTGCTGATACTTGGTGGGGTCAAAAGTCCGGGTGCCATATTTAAAACAGCAGCCAAGCCCAAACACTTGATTCCCTCCAGCCCACTTGTCTCCAGGAGACTGTTAGAGATAGCTATAAGCCAAAAGAGGAAGGCAGCACTCAGCTTCAGTCATGACACCCTCCAGGCCTTGATAAAAGGAGTGCAGGCACATAGGGATGTGCTCTATCCCAGGGACAGCTCCAGAAAGCATACCAGCCTCATCTCTCTGGCCTGGGATGCCATCGCAAAGGATGCCAATGTGACTGGCCACTACACCCAAAATGCCATGTAGTGTAGGAAGAGGATGAATGATCTCATCCACTCCGAGAGGGTAAGTTACCCTTCAGCTCCCTCCAATATCAAACTTTCATCATGGCATCATGTACTCAAAGGGCTACTCTCTTCAGGGATCTCACAAAACCATTAGTGGGGAACACATAGCATCATTGATTATCTCACGAAAACTTCCACATCACCATCATCCCATCTATCATGCTGCTCACACTCCATCCTCAGCCCCTGCCGGGGAGAGCTCCCCACACACAGGGGACATGCATCTTTCTCAACCTTTGCTCTAGCCCTTCTCATCACATGCCTTTCTCTTGGCTTCATCCAGGGCATGCTTGCCCACAACAGGCAGGAAAGATCGGAGACCGGGGAGGGACGGCCAACATCGCCACACTCACAGAATTTGAGAAGGATGTCACCGAGATCACTGGGAAGGACAGGGGTCACTCCTGTGGCAAAGGAGAGATAGGAGAGTCCCAGCAAGCTAGTACACATCACACCTCTATGAGTTTATTACAGTGAGTGACATGCGATCTAGTAATCTGCATGGTCATGAATTAAAACTCCCTTATCTCTTATAGGCATCAGCAGATTAAGGCCCAAAGGCTGGACAACATAAGTCCCAGCCCCCCAACCATGTCCACAGAAGAAGCTGAGGAAGAACTGTCATTGCGCTCACCAGCACCCTCCACCAGCTCAGAGACACATACCTCAGTGCGGCTCAGCTGTAGATTAGGCTCACGCTCACCTCACTGACACATCCCTGCAGCAGTTGAAAGCAGAGACAGCCCAGGTCTCTGGCACTTGGGGACCAGCCACCTGCTGAGTCCAAGTCAGATGATGAGCATCTGCAAATGGCTGCCAACTCAATGCTGGAGATGCAACACAGGCAGCGGAACATCAGGCAGAGATTCAGAAGTCACCCAACAGCCTAGAGCAAAGGATGGTGGAGTCCGCCCGGGTTCTGAATGATGATGTTGCTCCAACCTGCGAGCACCTGAGGTTATCCTGGGAAGGTTGCCGATCACCATGGAGACCTTGGTCCAGGAGGTTTTGCCAGATTTGCGCTTGGCTCTGGACTCCATGTCCACACTCCCCGGTGGGCACCATCAATGCATAGGTGTGTAAGGGGTTCCCGCTTCTGTTTCCCCCATATAGATGGTTCTTGACTTTTTATAAGGATTTTTATAAAGGACAAAATTGCACAGATACAGGGTTTGGCTCAATCACAAACTTGTTTATTAAAAAAACCCTCCCAACACCCTTATACAAAGATCTCTAAACTAGTTTAAATAACACCACACAACCCCTCAATTGGTTAGTCCAATTTACATCCATCCACGATTTAACCTTGGGTTCCACCCAAACACACAACGTCACCACAACTTATTAGAAAACCTTTACTGAAAAACCAGAAGCGAAACACCAGATTTCTGATCCAAACGTTCCTCAGTTCAAACCCAACACCCCCAAGATTTAAAACAAAAATACCTGGAAAAACTCAGCAGGTCTGACAGCACCTGCAGAGAGGAAAACAGTTATCTTATCACCCCACCAGTCTCTGCATTCAAAGGATCATCCTCCGCCATTTCCGCCAACTCCAGCATGATGCCACCACCAAACACATCTTCCCTTCACCACCCCTGGTGGCATTTTGTAGGGATCATTCCCTCCGGGACACCCTGGTCCACTCCTCCATCACCCCCTACACCTCAACCACCCCCCCCACGGCACCTTCCCATGCAACTGCAGAAGGTGCAACACCTGCCCCTTTACTTTCCCCCTCCTCACTGTCCAACAGCCCAAACACTTATTTCAAGTGAAGCAGCATTTCGTTTGCACTTCCCTCAATTTAGTCTACTGCATTCGTTTCTCCCAATGCGGTCTCCTCTACATTGGAGAGTCCAAACACAGGCTGGGTGACCACTTTGCGGAACACCTTTGGTCTGTCCACAAGCATGACCCATACCTCCTTGTCGCTTGCCATTTCAACACACCACCCTGCTCTCATGCCCACATGTCCGTCCTTGGCTTGCTGTAATGTTCCAGTGAAGCTCAACGCAAACTGGAGGAACATCACCTCATCTTCCGACTAGGTACTTTACAGCCTTCCAGACTGAATATTGAGTTCAACAACTTTAGATCATGAACTCTCTCCTCCTTCCCCAACCCCTTTTCAATCCCCGTTTTTCCAATAATTTATATATATTTTTCTTCCCACCTATTTCCATTATTTTTAAATGTATTTCCATCCATTGTTTTATCTCTACCTTTTAGCCTATTTTGATTCCCCCCACCCCACCCCCACTAGGGCTATCTGCCCCTTGCTCATCCTGCTTTTCACCCTTAATGTCCCCATTAGTACATTTCTTAGCTAATATCACCACCGTCAACAACTCTTTGTCCTTTTGTCTATTACATCTTTTGGCAATCTCCACCTATCACTGGCCCTCTATCCAGCTCTACCTGTCCCACCCTCCCTTAAACCAGTTTATATTTCACCTCTTTTCTAATTTTCCTTAGTTCTGATGAAGAGTCATACAGACTCGAAACATTAACTGTATTCTGATGCTATCAGACCTGCTGAGCTTTTCCAGGTATTTTTATTTTTGTTCTACATTTCCAGCATCCACAGTATTTTGCTTTTACCCCCAGGATTTAGTTGTTACACTTAAGTTACTTTAAGACCTCCATCCCGATACCCCTCAGGTTTGGCTGATAACTTACAATCCTCCCATGCGCTTGGTCCTTCCAGTGTGAATTGTAGGGCCACGAGCCAGGGTGACCGTTCCTGACCCTCCTTCCTGACTGCAGTGTCAAACCCTTTGATCTTGTCCTTTTTATGGTGATTCTTACTGGAATATCATAGATACATTTCCTGAGGCCATCCTAATGGATGGTCAGTGCATAGCACCTTTCAATCCCTTTAGTCTGCTACATGTCCTGTTCACACAGACCCGTTCAATGCTGATGTTATTTCTGCAACTGAAAACAATGGACTCCACCAAGGTGAGGTACCTCTGGCTCCAAAGCCAAAATGTATGTAAAAGTTTCTCCTTCCTCGACTGCAGTGAATGCTGTTGCGTGACGGTTGTTGTCTGGGGCCATTTGGTTGTAACAATAACGTCCTCAATTTCTAGTCCTTTAATAGTAATTGGTTCTGTTGCAATCTTGGAATGCTTGAAATTGACCCCTTACGGTACAGCCTGCCTCTGTGTGTTTTGTGTTAATGTTTGACTTTTATTTGCAATATTTGTGTCCGTGGGTTTTGGGGTCTCTCATATTTCATGAAGTGCAGTTAGAGGATATTCTGATCCCACAGGTGAGAGGGGGAAGAGGTGACTTGACCTCCCTCCACGTGCACCTTCTCCTCAAGAAGTCAGGATGGGGCCCTCAGATACTCACAGGGAGGTGGGTATCAGCTGGACACCCCAGGTCCTCCATTCAGGACACACCAAGGGTGTCAGCAGGTCCGAGTCCCCTCTGCCTGTCACTCCATCCACTCCAGCTGCTCAAGCCGAAGAGGGTGCACCTGCCCCTGAGCAGGACACCTTCATCAGGCCTGGGCCCTCCAGGCCTCAAACCACCAGAAGTCGCCTGTCAAGGTCATCACCGACATGAGGACATAGCAGTCAGCAGGCTGCCTCCACCTCTGCTGCGGATGTCAGAACTGCACCCAGGAGTAATGGTAGGGTTAGGAAAGTTAAGAAATATTGAAATTACTTTAGGGTCACGGGTGTGCCATCACTGTAAAATGTTGCACTTTTGCAAATACATTAGATGTTTATGTGTATGTCTTGGCCAGCTGAAGCATTGTGATTATGTACATTTGAATCCTCTTATTTCGAGGTTTAGCCATCCTCCAGTCAGTGATAGTGTCTTTCTGTGAGATTCGCATTCACGCAATGTCAACCTCACTGAAGATAGTTTTGCACTCTTGTGTCGTGTCCGGAAGATGTGTTAAAATCTTTATTCTAAATTTCTAAATATGCGATTAAAGCACTTGTAAATCTTGTAAACATTGTGTGAGGGCAGCCCAGCAGCCTTGAGGGATTAGCAGCAGTTGTGACTCCTCAGTGGCAGTGCCAAAGGACAAGTCATGAATGGGAGGAGAAAATCCCCAACTTTGTCCTAATCTCACTGCTCACTGTAGTTTCTCATTTATGTGGTGCAACCGATTCAAGTGAATTTTCGCAGCATTCTCGCTGTTGAGTGGAGTCTCACTTCCCAGATTGAGGGCGTCCCTCTGACTTTCTTAGAGATCATAGCTTGGTGAATCATGAGGCTAGAAGGTGCAAGTGTGAATGCTGAACAAGCTCTCGATGTGACAGGTTGGACATCCCTTTCAATGCAACTGGCATTAAGGGCCAAGAGGAATGTGGCCCCCACCCCTTACCTTCATTTTACTCCCCCGGAATCTGGTAGCAACTAAAGTGGCTTGGGCACATCTCCCACATATTGTTTCCTCTATGGCGTTATCACGCTCAAACTGACCCTCATCACCATCTTCAGGTTCCTGAGTCTCCTGATCTTCATCCTCCAAGGAGCTCTCATCCTCCCCCATTTCACCCTCTGGTGAAAAGGGATCACCTCTTTGCAGTGCCAAATTGTGAATGGTGCAACATACAGCAATGATGTAGGAAACCCTATTGTGAGTATACTGTAGTGTGCCACCTGAGCGGTTCAAACACCTGGAGCACATCTTCAGAATGCCAATTAGGGACTTTGTGGAGCTGTGAGCAGTGTTGTACCTCTCCTCTGAACCACTCTGAGGATGATGCACTGGTGTTATCAGCCAGAATTTCAGTGGGTACCCCTTATCCCCAAGCAGCCATCCCTGCAGACGTTCAGGTCCTTTGAAAATCTGAATGGGAGTGACCTGAGATGTTTAAATCATGGGAACTCCCAGGGAACCTGGCAGAAATGTGCATTTTGTGCTTCAGATGGTCACACACCAGTTGCACCTTGATGTACAGTTGATAAACATTAGGGGCGCCTGCCAAGGAGTCCTTATAGCCGCACGGTTGCAGTTGATTGCAGCCTGCACTCCTGGGAAGCCTGAGATAGCTGAAAAGCCATTGAATCTCGCAGCTTGGCTATCATCGAGAGCAAATCTCACATAGTGATGTGCCTTGCTGTAGAGGGGCATCTGTGATCTCCTTGATGCACCTATGTGTTGCATTGTGAAATATCACACAGGTCCCCTGTGGATCTCTGGAATGACCCATAGGCAAGAAATTGAGTATTCATTTGCAAAGTCTCATCACAGCATCCTCTTGGCCAAAATCTTGCAATAATGGACACCAGCAACATCCTCATCATCATCCACCATGTCCAATTATACAAGCAAAAATAAACTATTCACCCTTGTGCATTCCCTTACCTCCTGTTTTGTAGCTACCATTGCCTGTCCTCGTGCTCCTACATAGTGCTACCCCAGTGGCTGCAGCATGTCTGGTGAAAGGCTGCTCACTCTCACTGGAGAGACAGCAGATGGCCTTGTAGAATGATCTCAGATAGCTCTGGGCCTTCAGGGCCAAGTTTTGGATGACACCACCTTGGCATGGGTGGCAGCAATCTGCCCTGGCTGTCTGACAGACAACAGCAAGGACAAAGTGGAGTGGCATTGTTGGAAACACAAATGCTGCAATCCTAATAAAAGAAAGCAGGTTCATGCTCCACAGAGCCACTGCCACTTTCTGGGGCAGTTCCTCAGCAATCCTAATAATCTGTAAGAGAACAGATTGCTGGACTGCTGTGAGAGCCTACAAGCCCCTTTAACCACTGAGATCCTAGCGAGACACCAGTAGTCTGAGGCTGCATGGCAGCAAGAATGGATCTCATGACATCTCTCTGAGTTTCTACTGCAGCACTCAGGCACTGGGTGGCTTCTGATTGGGCTGCAATGGAAACTCAGACAGCTGCAATCAGACACTGCATCAAAGCTGTGTCTGTAAGTTATCTCAAGGAGTTGGCCATCACTTTCACAGTGGAAATGATGGGCTCCAGACTCTGTATGCTGCCTTGTTCGACTTTGGAGCCGGACTCTTCCATGCTCATTGACAGTGACAAGAGGCACTGTGCAGGCCCACCAAAACACTAGGCATCTTGGTGTACATGTTCCTCAGCGGTTTCTGTCCATCGGTCCATGGAAGTCCTCATCTGAGGGTCTTGTAGCTGAACTCATCTGCTATCTTGCCCTCCAGTGCACTGCACAAACACTGTCCTTTCCCATTAAACTGTCTGTAGTCTATTCGTCATTGGTGGCTCACCAGGTTATGACAACCTTTGACCTGGAAGCAATAGAATAAGGAAAATTTGTAATTTCTTTAAGAGATCTGTGAAATTTGTAGTTGTTTTTATGAATGTTTGAAAAGAATTTTTAAGATTTTGCATCAATTTTAAAGGGGATACTAACAAACTTGATGTACTAAACAGGTTTCTTACTTGAAACAGATAACTTTATTACAGAGCTCTTGTAGAAGATACATGCTTGAACCAGGTCCACAACTAGAAAGATTCGCTCCTAAGATTACCTGCGCTTAGGCTCATTCATCGGTACAATCCCGTGGCCCCCCTAAAGGCAGTTGGAAAGATTATACCTACAATTTCCTTCCCCTTTAGTTTTTTCACATTTCTTATTTACAAAGAATACCTTAATCCACAACATATACATATATACACAGGTCACGCAATTAAAGATTAAGTCTGTGAGGTGGTTTTCTAATTTGGTTAGAGTGGAGTAGCTCTATGAATTAAGATTCTCCCACTGGATTGACATGATCAGGAACTGCATCATCAGGGACATCCTTTGACCATGGCAATTCAGGTTTAAGTAATTCACCAGAGACATCAGGTATGTCTATTCTAGGTCAATCTGCCACCTCAGGGATTAAAGGTTCAACATCAATTGCAGGCAGAATAACTGGTTGTTGGAATGTCTCTCTACTCCTTAGGTGATCCATATGTTTTTTAACAATTTGATCTTCCACTTCCACTTGGAATGACAAAAGTCCAGTTTCAGAAACAAATCATACCAGGAACCCAACTAGGACCATTTTCAAAACTCCACACGAGCTTTACAATGAATACCATGGTTCAATTTTTGACTACTCTGGTTCTTCTCCACTTTCCCCTCTAAGCATGGAAACACCAGACTTAACCTTATATGAAGGTGGAGTTTCACCTGTAATTCAGACAGTATTGAACTCATAGTTGCATGAGGAGTCGAATGATAATTGAGAAGAAAACGTGAAATTTGAGTTTCTAATATAGCTTCAGATAACTTCTTCATGCCTGATTTGAAAGCTTGCACTGCTCTTTCAGTTAACTCATTTGATGGCGAATGATGTGGTGCTGTTTTAATATGTTTAATTCCATTTAAACTCATGAATCTCTGAAATTCCATACTAGTGAAGGCAGTACCATAATCCAGACTTCCAGTAGGCCATGTATACTAAAACTTTTCAATAGTTGCACACAATGTCGGTGATCTAACTTCATACCCATCCATCTACTTAGAATGCACAGTGATGATCAATAAAAACATGGTATCTAAAAATGGACCTACATAATCTATATGTAGTTTAATTCAGGGTCGACCAAGCCACTCTCATGGATGCAGTGGAGCTGAAATGGGCAACTTCTGTTGTTGCTGACACTGGAGATAGTGCTTGACCATTCTTTCTATGTCACTGCTCATACCCGGCCACCAGATATAGCTTCACACAAGCATCTTCATCTTTGAACTGTGCATTGTGAAGCTCTGTCGAGAGTGGTTCTCTTCCTTGCGAAGGGACGATGACTCTTGATCCCCACAAGATTCAATCTTGACAACTTAACTCAGTTTTACGGGCATAGAATGGTCTTATCTCTTCAGACACTAGTGAATTTGATCATCCTTGTAATAAATGGTCTTGGACCTTTGAAAGAATTGGATCCTGGTTCAACCAATTCTTTATTTGATTCGCACAGACCGGCGAGGAGTCCAAGAAATTGAACACAAGTACAACTTCTTGTGGCAATGGAGCATTTACAATGCTATCTGGTAATGGAAGATGACTGAGTACGTCTGCATTTGCAATATGTACATTAGGATGGTGCATAAAGGTGTATTCATACGCCGATAAAATCAAAGCCCAACATTGAATTCTGGTTGAGGCTATCAGCAGAATGGCTTTATCTTCACTAAATAAACCCATTAATGGTTTATGGTCCGACACTATGGTGAAATGTTGCCCATGCAGATACTGATGGAATTTCTTCACTCCAAATATTACTGATAAACCTTCTTTTTCAAGTTGTGAATAAGCCTGCAGAGAGGGTTCTGGAGATGTAGCCTATTGGCCTTTTGGAACCGTATTCCATCCTGTGTGACAACACCGCTCCCACACCGTCGGGAGATGCATCACAGGTTAATATTAATTCTTTTGTTGGGTCATAATGTACTAGTAGACATGATGAGCGTAATGGCTTCTTGGCCTTTGCAAAGGCTCCTTGTTGTTGCGCATTCCATGACCAAAGATGGTTCTTTTTCAATAGCAAGTTTTTTTTATTCATTCCTGGGGTGGGGGTTTCACTGGCTGGGCCAGCATTTATTGCCCACCCCTAATTGCCCTTGAGAAGGTGGGTGGTGAGCTGCCTTCTTGAACCATTGCAGTCCATGTGGTGTAGATATACCCACAGTGCTGTTAGGAAGGGAGTTCCAGGATTTTGACCCAGTGACAGTGAAGGAATGATGATATATATTTCCAAGTCAGGATGGTGAGTGACTTGGTGGGGAACATCCAGGTGGTGGTGTCTATCAGCTGCCCTTGTCCTTCTAGATGGTAGTGGTAGTGGGTTTAGAAGGTGCTGTCGAAGCAGCCTTTGTGAATTCCAAGTGTAAAATTTGGTGTAAAGTACTAATACTGTTGACAAGTTTGGCAAGAAGCAACCGTAATAATTTATCATGCCCAAAAATACTTGAGTTCAGTGACACTGGTAGGAGAGGACACAGTGACACTGGTAGGAGAGGACACATTCTTGATTACCCAGACTTTCTCCTCTACTGGGTGTAACCCCTGGCATCCATTCAGGGATCCAAATAAATGACGTAGTCATGGCCAAGTGTTTAGGGTGATGGATTAGAAACCTACTGGAGTATCTGCACGCAGGTTCAAGTACTGCAAGCCTATGCTTCACATCATTCCTGATTTGAATCTGGTTCCTAGGGAACAAATTATGGATAAATGCAAGAACAAGTAAGTGATTTCAGTCACTTGGAAAGTGCACTTCTCTTTCTTCAATCATTCACCAGTTTCCAAAAATCTCCTTAAAACTGCTAGGTTGGCCAAATATTTGGCTTCCATTGATCCTGTGTCAGGACGTTATCCAGGCACACTACTACTCAGGGAAGTCCTTGCGATAGACTTTCCAAGGTCCTTTGGACGTTTGCACAGGCAGCTTATACACTAAAGGATAGGCATGTATATTGGTACAGATCCTTGTGCTGCTGTCCAGCTCTAGCTGTTGGTACACATGTCTCATGTCCAGTTTGGAGTTGGAACTTCCCTCAGCTAGCTTAGTGTACAAATTTTCAATCCTCAGGATAGGATATTTATTTAATTTAGCAGCCTTGTTCACAGTTAATTTGTAATCTCTACAGATGCGAATCATTTGATCTGATTTCATCACAGGGACTATGGGTGCTGCCAATTCCAAAAATTGACTGGGTGGATTCTCTAAGTAGCACAATTCTGTGTCCACCTTCTGCTTTAGGGCATAAGGCACAGGTTTAGCCTTAAAGAATTGGGGTGTTGCCTCCAAATCGACATATATTTTTGCTTGTAAGCCTTTCATCTTTCCCAATTCATCACCAAATACGCTGTCCTACTTCCTTAACAGCTCAGGAATTTCTCCTGTTTTCACTTGGAATATTTCTGACCAGTTGAGCTTAATTTTTTGTAACCAGTTGTGGCCCAGAAGACTAGGTCCTTCACCTGTTACAATAATTACTGGAAGCTGGGCTGTGTGTTGCCTATAGGACACAGGTACAGAGGTGATGCCTTTTACCTATATTGACTCTCCAGTGGATGTCTTCAGTCGAGCTGTGGCTTGCTCCGGTTTCAGTGGCTGGGTACCTTCCTTTAGATATTTAAATGTGTGTTCTCCCACCATTGTGGTCGAAGTTCCTGTGTCTCCATGACTAGAGGCTTCCCATTCATTTGAATGGTGATGGTGATTGGTTCAGTTTTTACTGCTTTGACATTGTATAGGGCATAAATATCAGTATCAGCAGCTTCTGGTTCAGTTATATTATGCATTTCAATCATCTTGGTCTGCTGTCTGATTGGCTGCCTTGATTTTGCCGTGCACTGGTTTATTAGATGCCCTTTTTTGTGTCAGTAGTGGCATTCTGCCTCTTTAAGTCTGCAGGTTTCTGGTAAATGGTTACCCCCACATTGGTAACAGGTTAATTTCTAAATCACTGGTGAGATGCTTCCACTATGCCTTTTTGTTTTTCAAGCACCCGTTACTATCTCCCGCTTCATGGCTGTTTCTCAAGTTTTTGTGCCACGCCCAGCAGTAGGTTCCCACCCCAACTGAAGAACAGCACCATGTTACACACTCTGTAAAACTCGCAAGTCCCTCTCAGCACTCTCTGTTGCTAGCGCTATTTCCGTGGAGCGCTTCAGGTCAATATTAACTTCTGCAAGCAAACGGCACTGAATGGCATTGTTGTGTACGCCACAAACTAACCGGTCTCACAACATGTCATTGAGTGTATCTCTGAAGTCACAGTGCTTAGTCAACTGTTTCAACTTGGCGATGTAAGTTGTGATAGACTTACCCAAGGCCCTTACTCTGGAGTTGAACTTAAATCTCTAAATAATCACCAATGGTTTTGGCTGAAAATGCAACTTCACGAGGTCTGCCAGCTTGTTAAAAGAGTTAGAATTGGGCACATTCGGGGCCCTCAGACTCTGGATGAGGTTATATGTCTTGCTACCATAGATACTTACTTTCTGCTTCTCCTCTGCTCCTATTTCATTTGTCATAAATAAAAACCTAGGCGCTCTATGTACTGGCTCCAGTCTTCCATGGACGGGTTATAAGAGTCGATTCTACTGAAAAGTGGCATGACTGGTGAGTGTACTTTTCTTTCTTTCCTTAAGAATTGAGGTGCTCACATTCAAAAGGAGAGGTGCAGCGTCGGAGCAATTTTCTCCTTGTTGCCAAATGTAATGAACTGGACGTACTGGACAGGTTTCTTATTTCAAACAGATAACTTTATTCAGAGCTCTTGTGGAAGTTGCATGCTTGAACCAGGTCCACAACTAGAAAGCTCTGCCCCTAAGTTCACCCATGCTTAGGGCTCATTCGTCAGTACAATCATGTGACCCTAAAGGTAGTAAGAAAGGTTTTACCTACAATCACTACACGGATCAATTATAATTTTCTTGGATAATAAGAAATACTGACCACATGACCTGGTTACCCTTGACCTGGAAGCAGTATCACAGGAAAGAAGTTAAGAAATAATCTGTGTGGCTGGCAGACACCAAGGAGAGCTATAAGCAGAGGAGCTGGAGGGTGAAAGCAATCAGCGCATAAACGCAGACAGAAAGAGAAAGCAGACAGAGACAGAAAGAGGAGCACAGAGATTCCTTGTGAGGAGAAGGAGAAAATCACTCTCAGGAAGACGTCAGTTTTTCTGTTTGGCAGAAAAGGAGACAGGAGCTCTTGAAGGTTGTGTGTGAGCTGACTAAAAAGATCTAAAACCTGGAAAGATGGAGACACTAAATAGCTGGGTGTTCCCCAGAAGTGGCCAAACTGTGAACAGGTTTGTTGGTTGGTCAGTTGAAAAGGAACTCTAGAAAGCTACACCATCAGGACTGTTGTGACCCGAAGGAGAGCATGTTCATAGAAATATGCCTTGAAGATGATAATACCACCCATGAAACTCAAAGGTGAAAGCTTTTGCTTGATTGGACTCTTGATATTCCTGTGTGAACGGTATATTGTGGAACTAGGTAGCTACATGATGTCATATATGCTGAAGGGGAATTCTTGTGGTTGTATAAGACCATTGTATCAACTATTTAAAGTGAAATAAACCTTTTTATTCAAAGTATAAGTTGCCTATTAATTTGTGTTTTATTTACTTTGGCCCTGCTTCGTGTTACAGGAGGGAGTAAGTTACAAAAAGTGAAACCTTATTGGCAATTTCTTGATTTGGGGGTCATTCAGAAAATGTGGTTATTTTGGTTTATGGTTTCACCATGGGGATTGTAACAAAGTGCAAATCACGATTCCATAATGGTCTCTAAAGTTAATGCAGTGCCGTATGAACTTAAGAATGTAAGAAATAGGAGCGGGAAGGGTCACAAGGCCCTTCGAGCCTGCTTGGCCTTTCGAAAATATCATGGCTGTCCTGATCGTGGCCTGTGCTCCAATTTCCTGCCTGTTCCATATAAGCCTTTACACCTCTATAGTTCAAAAAATTATCTCAGCCTCGCATACATCAATGACCCAACCTCCACAACTCTCTGGTGTAGAGAATTCCAAAAATTCATTATCCCTGAGAGAAGGAATTCCTTCTGATCTCCATCTTAAATAAGAGGCCCCTTATTATAATCTTGCATATTTCAATAAGGTCACATCTCATTCTTTTAAACTTCAATAAGTATAGACTCAACCTGCTCAACCTATATTCATAAGACAACCCCTTCACCCCATGAATCAGCCTAGTGAACCTTCTTTGAACTACTTCTAGTGCAATTATATCCCTCCTTAAGTTAGGAGGCAATATGTACATTGTATTCTAGGCGTGACCTCACCAATGTCCGTTACAGTTGTAGCAAGACTTTCCTTCTTTTATACTCTATTTCCCCTTGCAATAAAGGCCAAAATTTAATTTGCCTTCCTACTTACCTGCTGTACCTGCATGCTAACTTTTTGTGTTTCATGTATGAAGACACCCAGAATCCTCTGTATTGCAACATTCTGTATTCTCCCTCTACTTAAATAATGATTTGCTTTGCTATTCTTCCTACCTAGATGAATAACCTCACATTTTCTACATTATATGGCATCTGACAAATTTTGGAAGGTTACAACCAATGCATCTACAGCTTTGCAGCCATTCTTTAATGACACAAGGATGGAGGGCATGAGGTCCAGTATCTGAACTAATGGTTGTGTGTCAGATCAAGCGACAGTGCTTCATCATCGGAAGTCTGTTGCACCTCTATTTCTAAATCTTGTGCTTCTGTGGCTGATTAGATAGCAGCTTTTAGACGTATAAAAACATTAATTCAGAAGGAGAGGGTGAATAAAAGGGAGGTGTTTGAGGTGTAAAGCAAGAGGCCCATGCTCACATCATCAGCAGTTTTCACATCATGCTAGATAGCAGGTTGAGGTTGAGGTGGGTGTTGAGAAGAGGAATAAGGTGTAACATACCATCATTCTGAATGGCTTCAATGACACTGGAAGCTATGGGCTCTGTCATAACTGGTCCATGAGGTGTACACCACCTCCACTGTTGAGTTCAGGGGATGAAAGCATGCCTGTCCCCTGCCAGTTCAGTTTTCTTCCTTTCTGCCATGGGCAACCACATCTTGCAAGAGAGAAGGAAGACTGTCAGTGGTTGCCTTGCACTGTGTTTGGGTGCTGTGCTTGCCACAGCTGAATAGTTTGAGGCATATGGAAATAGTGGAAGGTGTGTGAAGTGGAGTTAGGTCTGAGTCCTGACTGCTAGGGACTGCTGATGGGTGAGTGAAGGGTGTATAGAGCAGTGTGAGAGATTGGTGGTGCAGTGAGTAAGGGATCTCCTTTTAAGGTCCATTGACTAACCTTGACCTCATGAGCTCATTGAACTTCTGTATCATTGATGCCAGGTCCTCGGGGCCAGACCGTGAACATTGGACTCCCAGGCCACTTGTTCCCTTTCCCTTCAGAGGGTGATCTTTGAGGTTTTCCCCTCCCCTCCATGTCAACAGGACCTCTCTCCTCCTGTTAATCTCAGCCACTAAGGCCTCCAGTACCACATCCATGAACCTAAGTGTCCTTTTTCTCCTCTGGTGCTTCATTTATGCAGCACCTATTTGCAGCCAGGGCAGTCAATAGCAAGTCCCTTCCAGTGAGTGCTGCTCCACTTTAAGGGGAGAAGGCTAAATGCACAATGTGCTATTAGTACACACTCCTTGGGTGCCCTCCTGAATGTTCAGGCAACCAGCAGCATGAGCCCCACTTGGCCCAATGCTACACTTGTTTAAATAAGGATCAGTACAAAGTTTGTGTGCTGTCTGCCTTACAGGAAAGAGGCACGGGCAGCTCATGAAGCATGAGCTCCATGCGCAAAAGCAAAATTTTAGCCGGAAACCTGTACAAAAGGTTGATTTGCACTCTGCGCAGGCCGTAAAGAATAGAAATGAAGTCCATGGAAGAGATGTTCAAAAACCATTGAGAGAACAGATTCTGCAGTTGGGCAATGTGAGGGAACAGCCTGTGGAGAATTATTTACAACAGAGCCACCTTAGATTAGAGGGACTCATCAAATAATGCACAGATACAGTCCTTTCATCTCTCCAACACAATTTAAAAACTTGCCAGATGGAGAAACAAATGAATATGTTGGAGGCTAGATTAATTTATGTATTATGTGCGTAATGAATACATCCATGTATTCTGATCTCGGTTGATGCCAGTCACTTTTTTTTCAGTCAATCAGTTTCTTGTAGTCCATCAAATAGTGCACTTAAATATTCCACATGTTACTGTCGGTTACTGTAGACCAACAGGTCATTGATATACACAATACAGATGTGTAATCCAGTATTTACTTGGTTTGTCAATCTTTGAAATGCATTCTTCACTCCAAATAGCATAACCTTACATTGGTACAGGCTGTCTGGGTTATGAAAGCAGAGATTTCTTTGGCTTGATCTGCTAGTGGAACTTGCCAATAACCTTTTAGCAGATTGAACCTGCTAACAAAGTCTGAATTTTCAACTCTATCAATTAAATCCTCAAGTAGGAGAATTGGCTAAGAATCAATTTTGTTACACCATTAAACTTCCTGTAATCAATACAGAATCTTAGTGATCCATTAGATTTTGGTGCCAGTATGACTGAAGAATTCCAGCTACTTTGATTTGGTTCAATGATATCGTTGTCCAGCTTAAATTTAATATCCTCCCTGACTTGAGCCAATTTTCCAGGATTGAGTCGGTATGGGTTTTGTTTGATGGGTGTAGCATTTCCCACACCAATGTCATGAATTGCTAAAGAAGTTTGCCCTGGTCTATCTATGCACACTGACTGTTTTTTCTCCCCTCTTTCTAGTTTGAACTTTATCATTTATCTTTTCTTTTTTCTTTTTCGAGTTGCTTCATTGAGAGAAAGGAAGGCTGAGATGATACTTGATAGAGGTATTCAAAATCCTGAGACACCTGGACAGAGTCGATAGGGAGAAAGTGTTACCACTTGTGAGAGGATCGAGAAGGATTAATTCATTGCCACAGAAGGCTGTGGAGGCCAGGTCATTGAGTTTATTTAAGACCAAGATAGATAGGTTCTAAAAACAAAAAAACTGCGGATGCTGGAAATCCGAAACAAAAACAGAATTACCTGGAAAAACTCAGCAGGTCTGGATAGGTTCTTGATTGGTAAGGGGATCAAAGGTTACGGGGAGAAGGTGGGAGAATGGGGTTGAGAAACTTATCAGCCATGATTGAATGGAGGAGCAGACTCAATGGGCTGAATGGCCTAATTTCTGCTCCTATGTCTTATGGTCTTAAGATCTAAGGAGAGGGCACAGATTTAAAGTAATTGGCAAAAGAAGCAAAAGCGATGTGAGAATGAACTTTTTTACACAGCCTGGAATGAGAGTGCAGTGGAGGCAGGTTTAATTGAAGAGTTCAAAAGCAAATTAGACTGTTATCTGAAAAGGATAAATTTAACAGGGTTACAGGAATGGCAGGAGAATGGCACTAGGTGAATTGTTCATTTGGAGGGCCAGTGCAGACATGATAGGCCAAATGGCCTTTTACACTCTAATAATTCATGGATTCTATTTCAATTTCAAACTGCTTCATCTGCAACTGAATCTTAGCTAATGCAAGTTGTGCTGTATCTGGGTTAGGCTTTTCTTCAAATTCCAAATGCTGTGCTATTGCATCAATTACTTATTATTTAGCCCATGCTTTTAACGCTATCTTCAGCTTTTCTGAGAATGCTATTAACCTAACTTTTGTTAATTATTGCATATCACTCAGGGATAAATCTTCCCTCTCAAGAAAAGTCTCAGTCATTGGTGAAGCCACTCTGCTTTCCAATAGGTACAGTAAAGTTCACTGTAAAATCCTGTGAATCTAAGTTTTAGCAAATCCCAGCATCCAATTCCATCTGTGTGCTTGAAATTTATGATCTTTATGATCTTTGTCGAGACAAGTAACATTTATTTTCAAAGAAGAGATCTGAAATCCCAGTTATTTACTGAAAGAATTAAGCTACTAGGTTCTACGGTTTAAAACAAAATAATTATTACTATACAAGAGTAAAGCAAATGCTAAATATTATCTTGGGTAACCAGTTATACTTGCAAACCCATAATCAACATAAATTAAACATGAATTAACAGTCAAAGTGCAGTCATTTATAAACTATAAATTACATTATTAATGGCAGATACAACGAAGACAGATCATATGAATTGGCTCAGAAGTCCGCTCAGCGTACACGTCATCAACTTCAGTAACAAAGTCCTTCAATACTCTGTCTTCCTTATAAAGAATTTCAACTCTTCTTCTAGGATGTGTCTGATCCCCAAGCCACAGCAGCGCAAAACCAATCCAAAATCCATCGGCACAGTCTTCACCAAAAATTGGCACACATCTACAGAATCTCCCCTACTCTGCTTGTAATGGTCTGGATGGTGTAAATCTATTAATTCTATCTTCAAGTAACAAAAACCGCGGCAGTAATTATCTTTGCTTATTCTCAGCTTCTGGATCTGGCCTTTGTCTTCTCCAGCCTGCCTGTATTGTACCACTGGGATCATCATCTGAGCTCTGACTACTCTGTGCCTTATTATATGTTTCAACCAGGCTCAGTCTCCCCAGAAGTTTTGGTTTCCAATCTCAGTTTCTGTCTTAATTTCCTTAGTAACTGGAAGGATCAATTTCCCTTTTCAGTTTTCTTTTTTGGTTCCCGAAATACAAGCTTCCAAACCATGGATTCCATCACAGATGTTTCTGGGGCCTTATGCATACAAAATGCATAACTGCTTAGGACTTGAACAGGAGAAAATTGAATTGTTTTACTGCACAAAGGGATTAGGAGGTCTTGTGGAACTGTGGCCACATCACTACATCTGGGCCAGAAGCTCTGGGTTCAAGTCCCACACCAAGACTTATTGGGTCACAGAAGGAGTGTTCATGATGTGGTTCAACAGGCTGATAATCAGCTTGGGAATCATGCCTTCACCTCAACACTAATCCCCAAAGGGAAAAAGGTGTATGTAAAAGTATGGCACAAAGTTCTGTTCCTTTTCCACAATTCTGATGGTTGATCTTAGGAAGCAGGAAATTTCTGGTTCAATGCATTGTCAAGCATGTGTTGATTGTGAGGTCTACTGGAGGGTCAATTGGAAAGCAATGTTTGTTTTTCTCATTTTCCAGAACCCGGTAAAAAAAAACTTTTCTGGGCATTACCATTTTTAAGTGCATGACCTTAGCTCAGAACTTCTAACAGTAACAAGTTTAAGATTGGGGATCAGTAAAGAGTGGAAGTCATGTGCCTCACCCTTCATGGTACTGTATGTTGCTGCTCCAACACATAATCACACAACTTTTGCGGGGGAGTTGCTCAAATCTTTTTAATCAAGTGAAGATAAATGTTTTTGGCTTTTCCTCTTCCTTTCAAAGAACTGGAAAGAGAGGAGAGGATTGCAGGTTAAAAGTCAAAGTTTGAGCTCTTGCCCATGTATAGTTGCAAGAAACATTAAAAGAAACAATAGACTGCTGAGTTTTATCCTGTACTATATCTACTCTATTCCTACAGGTCAGTTTAAGCTGCTGGGAATCCTTAACTTTTTGCATTTCAGCTTAGTAAGAAAACAATTCTAGTCGCCTCCCAGTACAGGAATTTGCTCCCAAATTGACCCAAATCCACAGTCCAAATGTTGGTCAAAACAACTGAGTATTGCATGACTCTGGGTGTGCCATAAAAAAATGTGTTTTTTTGTTGAAAATTTGAGTAGGCAAGGTCTGGGAAATTGGATAAATTCCAAGGTTTGTATTTGATATGGGCTCTGCTTTTTTCCATGGCATCAAGTCTACTGGCAGTCCTTTTCTTTAGCTTTGATGAAATTACGACTGTATGTTTCATAAATTTGGCAGGCAGATTATGAGAGTTTTGTTCAGTAAGTTGTCCCACTTCATGTAGCACAAGTTTCTGTGGTTAACCGACAAATATCACAAACAGGCAAACATTTGGTTAAGAGTGCAGTAATTAAAGCCAAATGCTATGATGTTATAATCAGCTGATAATGATTTACATAAAGCGCAGCAGCAGTAGGCTGGATTAATGGTGCTGGCAAGCTTCACTGCTTAGGCAGCAATTTTCAGATGTTCCTTTTTAAAATCCTTTGTTTGCTTAATTTCATTAGCATTTTTGCGTTATTCCAGCATGTTTCCCATCAAGTTCCAGATAACATAAACACTACTAGTACAGTTAACACCGTGGCTGTGAAGCGAGAGAGAAAAAAAGAATAAAATCCAAACATAATTTTTTTGAAAAATTTAACATGCAGATCGATTTTTTAATTTCCAACTTTCCCAATTAATTATTTCCCAATTAGTTACTTATGTAATTGCACATGATATAACATTAATAGGCAGGAAGCAGAGAGTGGGGATAAGGGAGTCCTTCTCAGGATGGGGGCCGGTGACTAGTGGAGTTCCGCAGGGATCAGTGTTGGGACCACAACTTTTCACTTTATACATTAATGATCTAGATGAAGGAACTGAGGGCATCCTGGCTAAGTTTGCAGATGATACAAAGATAGGTGGAGGGACAGGTAGTATTGAAGAGGCGGGGAGGCTGCAGAAGAATTTGGACAGGTTAGGAGGATGGGCAAAGAAGTGGCAGATGGAATACAACGTGGGGAAGTGTGACGTCATGCACTTTGGTAGGAAGAATAGAAGCATAGACTATTTTCTAAATGGGGAGAGAATTCAGAAATCTGGAGTGCAAAGGGACTTGGGAGTCCTAGTCCAGGATTCTCTTAAGGTTAACTTGCAGCTTGAGTTGGTAGTTAGAAAGGCAAATGCAATGTTGGCATTTATTTTGAGAGGACTAGAATATAAAAGCAGGGATGTGCTGTTGAGGCTTTATAAGGTTCTGGTTAGACCACATTTAGAATATTGTGAGCAATTTTGGGCCCCGTATCTCACGAAGGATGTGCTGGCCGTGGAGAGGGTCCAGAGGAGGTTCACGAGAACGATGCCAGGAATGAAAGGCTTAACATATGAGGAACGTTTGAGGACTCTGGGTCTATACTCAATGGAGTTTAGAAGGATGAGAGGGGATCTGATTGAAACTTACAGAATACTGAAAGGCCTGGATAGAGTGGACGTGGGGAAGATGTTTCCACTAGTAGGAGAGACTAGGATCCGAGGGTACAGCCTCAGAGTAAAGAAAGACCTTTTAGAACAGAGATGAGGAGAAACTTCTTTAGCCAGAGAGTGGTGAATCTATGGAATTCATTGCCACAGAAGGCTGTGGAGGCCAGGTCATTGAGTGTATTTAAGACCGAGATAGATAGGTTCTTGACAGATAAGGGGATCAAAGGTTACAGGGAGAAGGCGGGAGAATGGGGTTGAGAAACGTATCAGCCATGATTGAATGGCAGAGCAGACTCGATGGGCCGAATGACCTAATTTCTACTCCTATGTCTTATGGTCTTATGGTCTTATGGCAGGTGACAAGACAATCTGTGAAACTAGAAGTGAAATAAATAAGGATATTGTTGGAAATACCCAACAGATCAATCAGCATTTGAAAATAAAACGATGTTCCAAGTGTTCTCAAGAGGGTTCACATTCATAGCCTAAACTATCTTTTCTTTGTCAGTTGCCAATCAACAAGCTTTGCACTAAAAGCATTTTCTTTCATACATCAGCAATGGACAGGTTTGCACTGCTTTGCCAAATTTTAAGCTGTTAATTGGCTGAAGAAAGGCAATCTGCCTTAATTGCAACTTGAACATTTTTTCTCCGAAATTGCAAAATAAAATGATGTTCTAATATGCTGTAAATAAATCTTGCAGAACAAAAACCTCAGAGAACCATTTGGGTTGGGGCAGGAAACCCGAGTGGGGGTCTGTGGTAAAGTTTGCAACCATATTGAAGCAAAGTTTCCACAGGCCTTCTCCAATCTCCCACTGTAAGTTTGTGGGAAGGTCAGTGGAAAGCCCAGGGAAACAGCATAAGTAACTGATTACACAATTTGGGCAAAATTTAATGCCATCCCCCCCACCCCCAATACACAGATGTTGGTTCAGAGACAGGGGTCTGTGTGATCGGATGGGAAGGTATAGGGTGGATATCCTGCCATCTTCCAATCTCCCTGTAATTAAGTCCAGTCAGGAAGGCTTGAGAGTGGCCTTCCCACCCAGAGTCCAATTGAGGCCTTTAAGTGGCCACTTAAGGGTCTTGTTTCCCCCACCATTGCTAATTAATCAGTATTGGGCAGGGCCAAGCCACGCAGGCCTATCACCAGAATACTCCAGTGGGTAGGCTTGGGGCCTGCTAGGAGGTCAATCCTTGCCAGGCATGCCACCAGCAGAAACAGAGGGACCTGGAATAAGATTCTGCTCTGCCCTTCACATCAAATCGCCTTTCTGCTCTTAGCATGGCATCCCTGTCTGGCCCCAGTGAACCTGACCCGCTCACCTGTTTCCTGGGGTCCAGTTTTGATCACTGGTGTAGTACCGGCAAGTGGCCATTGTCCCAGTGCTACTGCCAGTACTGGAGAGCTGCCAGCGTCTAATTGGCTGACAGGTCTTGGAGGTGGGATATTTACCCTGTAGCAGGATTTCTGAGGCAAAGTGCCCCTCTTAGGAGCTGGGAGTACTGAAGGCAGGAAGGGAAGTACCCGATTGCGACTCAATCCCATTGGGCCTGCTGAAAATGGTTCCAGTGGAGTTGTTGCTGGTTTTCCAGCTGATGGATGGGACCATTAAATGATCATTAAATTCCACCCTTTCTTTGGGCTTTTCACTGATTTTTCTACAAAAGTCACACTGAGGAATTGGGAGGATCCTTTCACCATCAGCTAAAGGAAAGTCTCAGGCCAAGCCTATCTGAATACAATGCCATGAAATTTGTTGCTATATATAGGGATATAGGAATTGCCAGACGATTAAAAAGACCTTACCTTCTACTATAATAAAAACAAAAAAACTGCGGATGCTGGAAATCCAAAACAAAAACAGAATTACCTGGAAAAACTCAGCAGGTCTGGCAGCATCGGCGGAGAAGAAAAGAGTTGACATTTCGAGTCCTCAAGGGTCATGAGGACTCGAAACGTCAACTCTTTTCTTCTCCGCCGATGCTGCCAGACCTGCTGAGTTTTTCCAGGTAATTCTGTTTTTGTCTTACCTTCTACTATCCTGGCAGTCACATGGTGCAACAACACAACTTCAGCTGTACCCATTCTAACAGTTTTGAGGGGAGACTAACACAGTGCTATCCAATAATAGCCACTATCCCGATGTGGCGAATTGCATTTCTGATTCATAAATAAAAAAACAAGCAATAGACAGTGTAATTTCAATACTGATCTTACATGGTGAATGTGCGTGTAGTTATAGCATTCTTATGTGGTTGTTGCTAAAATGGTAAGACAAGAAGCAGAGTGTGCAAATGTTTTTTGATCAGTGTAAGTGCTTTACTTCCTTAATTGCTGAATGCTGGTAAATGCTCTTTAAGTAAATAAATCAATGTGAATTGCATTTACCTGTGCTGTCTTACAAGCAATTACAGAATACAGGTAATTGTATTTCTTACTGGTATATTTACTTAACAAACATTTCTCACCATTCCTTAACCAAGGAGGTAAAACACAAAGGGAAGCGTTTTCTGGTCAGTGAGTGGGGGTGGGGCCTGGTCACCGACGCGTAAAATGGCGCACGGTGACATCAGGCATGCATCCCAAACTCACCGTGCGTCATTTAGATTTTCAGTTCAGTGGGCGCGCAGCTGCATTGGCTACACACCCGCCAAAATCTCAAAGACCTATTAAGGCCATTAAGAATGTAATTAAAGTTGTTAAGAATGTTGCCCTGTCCAACCTTAAGTTTGATGGGCAGGCGAAGAGCCCAGGTGGCCTTCCCATTTTTCATGAACCCTCATCCACGGGCAGGATGAAGTTTCATGAAGGGTTTATTAATTTAATAAAAAATTTTGAACAAATTAATGGACATGTCCCAGCTCATGTGACAGTTTCACATGAGGAGACATGTCCTTAAAATTTTTATTCTCTTTAATGAAATTTTTCAAAACTTAAACTAGTCTCCCTGAGGCACCTCCTTGCCTCAGGGAGATTTCTGTGCTTTTTCGCACGCATGCGGAAAACACAGGCCCCGACTCAGGGAATTCCCCCTCCCCGCCCGCACAGGGAGCGCTTCTGGGTGGACGTTACGCTGGGTGGGCCTTCATTGGCTTGCCCATGTAAAATTGCGGCGTGCACCCAATCGGGGAAGCAGATTGCGTTCGCACTTGCTCCCACCCGCCCCCGCACAACCCCCCCAATGGGGGGAAAATTCAGCCCATAATAATCAAAAACTAACATCAATGTTGCCTGCAGCTAGTCAGCAAGTTCTGTAAGATAAAGTGGTCTAATGCACAAATCTAAAATATGTACAGATTTTTGTGGTTGACTCAGTTTGTATCTGACCAATAGTTCCTTTTTGAATGCGAATGGCTAGTTATTCAAAGCCATGGAATCCTGATCATTTGTTCCTGCGATATAAAATGGGCAATTCTCAATGCGCAACTCGAAAGTCCATGAGAGGGACATTTGAATATTGCAGAGAAGCATAGATGTTGTTTGAAAATCTCTGAACAGAAAGGCTGATAGTCCAGAAAGATGAGAATCAATTGTATTTATTTAAAATTCATTTAGAAAGGATTACTTTAGTTCTTATATCTGCAATCCTTCATTATTTTGTTTACTAGGGGAGTTAAAGATATTCTACTGCAAATATTTAACAATATTACATCACTGCAAGATTATCCATTTAATTATTGTGTATATAATAAATTCACTTCATATTTTAAATTATAAATGAGATGTGATGTTCTACTGCTTTCAAAGAATAAGGTGAAATCTAATGCAGACTTAACATTAGAACATAATATATGAAAATCAGAAATAGCAGAAGGAGGAGACCATTTGGCTCCTCGAGATTGCTCTGCAAATCAGTAAGATCATGGGTGATCTGATTGTGACCTTAACTTCACTTTCCTGCCTGCCCCACATACTCCTTGACTCCCTTGTAGATCAAAAATTTGTCTAACTCAGCCTTGAATATATTCAATGACCCAACATCCGCTATTCTCTGTGGAAGAGAATTCCGAAGGTTAATGGCTCTCTGAAAGAAGAAATTCCTCCTGATCTCCACCTTAAATGGGTGACCCTTTATTCTAAAACTGTGCCCCCTTGTTCTAGATTCCCCCACAAGGAGAAACAACCTTTCAGCAACCTGTCAAGACCCCTCAGAATCTTGTATGTTTCGATAAGATCAACTCTCACTCATCTAAGCTCCAATGAATATAGGCCCAACCTGCCCAACCTTTCTTTATAAGACAATAATTTTACTCCAGGAATTAACCTAGTGAACCTTCTCTGACTTGCCTCCAATGGAAGTTTGCCCTTCCTTAACCAAAATTGGACGCAGTACTCTCGGAATGGTCTCATCAATAGTGTACAGTGATAGCAAAACTTCCCCACTTTTATACTCCACCTCCTTGCAATAAAGGCCAAAATTCCATTTGCCTTCCTACTTACTTGCTGTACCTGCATGCTAACTTTTTGTCTTTAACGTACAAGGACACCCATATCACTTTGTACCGCAGCATTCTGTAGCCTCTCTCCATTTAAATAATATTCTGCTTTTATATTCTTGCCAAAGTGGACAGCCTAACATTTTTCCACATTATATTCCATCTGCCAAATGTTCGGCCACTTATTTAACCTATTTGGCTTTGCAGACTCTTTGTCCTGAATTTTTACAATGACGGAGAGCTGCAAAAATGGCAAGAAAGGCTGAAATAGAGAAGTCCTATCCCCAAACACAGCACCTGCCATTTTTGCAGGGGCAGGAATGGGCCTGGGTCAGGATTTGTGCATGTGCATTTTGTGGAGTCAGTTGCCTATATAAAATAGCAGCTGCTTCCAGTCATGTCTGATTTTCTTTAGCCAGGGAAATAAGACATGTGCAGATTAGACCTGGCAGGTGCTTGTCTAAACTTTGCGGAATCTTCTGGAGTGGTGGGGGCATTTTGGGTAATGTACACCTTTGGTTATGGTTCCGGGATCCCTTTAAGAGAGGTAAGCCCCCCCTTTGGGAGAGGTAAGGTGCTCTTTGGGATTGTTAAAGAGGACTAAATATGCCTAATATATATCAAAGGTCTGTTAAGGCCATTAATGAACTAATTAAGCCTATTGAGAAAGCTGCCCATCCAACCTTAAAGTTGGCGGGCAGGCGAAGAGCCCAGGCGGCCTTTGCATTTTCATGGAACCTCATCCACGGGTGGGGTTTATAAGTTAAATAAATGTTTTCATTAAAGTTCACTGACATGTCCCAGCTCATATGACACTGTCACATGAGGGAACAGGTCTTAAAATTTTTTTTTTCTTTATTAAATTTTTTGGAACTTAACCTAATCTCCCTGAGGCAGCTCTGTGCCTCAGTGACTCAGGGAAACCCCCTCCCCTCCCCTGCCCACACAGGGAGCGCTCAGCGCTTCCAGGCGTGCATCACACTGGTGGGGCCTTAATTGGACCGCCCATGTAAAATGGCGGCACACTGCAGTTGAGGGTGCCAATCGGGTCCGCGCCTGCCTGTGCACAACCCCCCCACCCAACGGGGGGAAATATTCTACCCCGTGAGCTCTTACCTTGTAACCTGAATGTGGCACCTTTTCAAACGCCTTTTGGAAATCCAAATACACTACCTCTACTGATCCCACTTTATCCACCATGCTTGTTACTTCCTTAAAGAACTCCTAACAATTTGTCAAACATGATTTCCCTTTCATAAAACTATGTTGACTCTGCCTGATTATGACTTTCTAAATGTCCTGCTACTACTTCCTTAATGTATTTCAGCAATTTATCGATGACAGATGTTAGGCTAACTGGCTTGTAATTTCCTGTTTTCTTGAATAGTGGCGTTACATTTGTGATTTTCCTATCCACTGGATCTTTCCTGAATCTAGGGAATTTTGGAAAACTACAACCATTGCATCCACTATCTCTACTGCCACATCTTTTAAGACCCCAGGCTGTAGGCTATCAGTCCATGGGCCTTGGCAACCTTTTGTCCCATTAGTTTTTGTAACATAGTACACTCAGATAAACACTCTCAAAAATATGGAAAGCTGGGACTAACCCACAAGAGTGATCTAAGCTATGACAGCAAAATAATCCAGAGTAGGAAGGTTAGGAAACACCCAAAAACATAGCATGCCCATTTTTTCCAGCACTAGTGTGAATCACATGGTTTTTAAAAATAAAATGCATATCTGTGGAATCTGCTACTAATTCATAGCCTGGTTATTTTTATTTGTCTGTGAGATATGAACAATCCTGGCATAGCCACATTTACTGCCAATCCCTAGTTATTCTGAGAATATGATAAACTTGTCATGCTGATGCTCCCAAAGTAATGAATTCTAGGCTATTGGCTTAGTGACAATAAAGGAACAGTTTTATATATTCAAGTTAGAATAGCTTGGAGCTTGGAGAGTAATTTGAAGATGCCATTATTCTTTTGCATTGCTGCTCTTGTTCTTCTCTGTGGTTGAGGTTGCAGGAGAAGGAGATGCTGTTGAGGAAGCCTTAGTGAGCAGCTGCAGTTAATTCTGTAGTTTGTGCATACTGTAGCCACAATGTTCTGGTATTGGCAGGAGTGGATACTGAATCCAGTGGCTTGGGGGCTGACCAAGTGATTTGATCTATTTTGGATAGTGTCGAGCTCTTGAGTGTTATTGTGGCTGTAGTCATCCAGGTGAATGGTGAATATTCTATCACACTCTTTACTTTCATGAATAAGGAAGTTTTATGGGACAGGAAGTAATGAGCTTCTGCTTATTCTTGTTGACACAGTGTTCACAGCTGGTACAGTTAAGCTTCTGGTGAATGGTGACTCCCCAAGAAGTTGATAGAGGGGACTCAGAGGGGTTGGTGATGCTGTTGCAGATAGCAGGGCAATGACTGAGCTTTGTCTTGTTTAAGATGACAATTACCTGGAATTTATGTTATGTAAATACTACCTGCTAGTTGTCAGCCCAAGCTTTGATGTTTTTTAAATTGTGCTGTAGGCTAGCATGAGCTAGTTAATTATCAATTAAATAGACATTCCTGTCCAGTCTAAACACAATTTAGGCTGAAAAGCCACCATTTTTCTAAAAGGTGTTCCAAGTTAAGATGTTATCACGAAATTATTCAGGTAGGGTCTGGATTTCAACATTACTAAAGTTTTAATGCTTTTATTTTTGTGATCTACAGAGCATATATGGTGAAGAATTGTTGGATATAACTTATAGCCCACGGCTGATCTGGTCACCCATTAGCAACAAAATCATGAGTGGCTTATGAGCACACAATTAGCAAATTATTAAATTAGAGACAGCACAAAGCTTGTACTAGATTGTGTATCTCACTCAAAGAGGGCAACATATAGCTCACACTGGGATTGGAAAAATGTTAAATCTTACAGTAGGAATACATTTCTGAGTTTTGTGCTGAAACACTTTGATGGGGAAAGGCTTTTCCCTGTATCTAATCATGATCTACCTTATCTGGAAATAGCTGCTCCTGATGCTGAGTTTTTCAAATAAGAAAATATTCCACTTTCCAGCACTAATATTCACCCTTTTAATGTGTGTAAAAACTGACAAAAATAAGCAAACTAAAGTTTAAACAGAATTTTTTGGGGGCAACTTTCCAGTGGCATTGCTGCACTAGATATTTTTCTGCACAGTGTTTGTTCAGACTTGTGACGTAATCTTCATGAAGTAGGTATAATATCTAATGCAGAACGTCAGGATGTGTGGTATAAAAGTACGATCATTCTGCAATATAAATGTGCATGTATTATGACAGAGAGCAAGCTATTTTAAAACATACAGGCACAGGCAGTAAAGACAAGTCCTTTCCTTGGCTACAAGCAACATGAAATGTTAGCTGCTTGAATTGCCTGATTGCTAAAAAGCTTCATAAATGTTAGTCTCAGACATTAATGTAGTTTAATATGTTGCCTGGGTCTAATAGGTTTAAGACTAAAAATTAAATCAGTTTTCTCAAGGTTGAGAGGATTAAAAACCACCCACCATGAGATGGGACAACATAAATATAAAGTAATTTTGGTGAACTTTCAAGATGACCCCCAACCAAGCTGTGTACTTTAGAGAACTCTGCACTCACAGCATTGCCAATTATGATTATGCCATACAGGCCTCAACGTAGACGACTAAGCCAGTTTTATGTCTCTTAACAACTGCTTTTTGCATCAACAATTTTTTTATTGAACTACTCTCCAATCATGTTAACGGAAATTTAGTTGAAGGTGAGAATGAAATGTTGGCCCAAAGGAGATGGAAAACATTCAAACATGAAGGAATAAGAACAGGAAAGGAAAACTGACGCCCTGAAAATACTGCAGCTTATTACTTTTACATATTGACCATATTTGCATAAGCTTTATTTTGCTCCAGAAAAACTTGCTACTGGTAGCTCGATTTCTATGTTTTACTATGGCTTGTTGCTTCAGAACTGTACTCCTGTAACCCTTAATATCTTTGCCTAACAAATATCTATCAATTTCAGATCATAACTTTCAACTGACCCAGCCTCAACAGATTTTTGCGGAGACCTCCAGACTTCCTCTACTCTTTTTGTGTTTAAGATTGTGCCCTGTTGAAAGCTGGTTGAAAATGCTTCATCTTTACGTGAGAATATCTCCATGTGACATCTGCACAACAGAACAGCTCCACACCAACAGTCCCTTGCCACATTTTGCAGAAATGGTTTTTGTTCTAAGATTTTTCTTTGGACATTTTTTCTGTAAGGAGAAAGAGTAAATTTTTCTTTTTGTCAAGGTAAGGGATGCCACTGTTGTTGAAAATAGCATTTTTACAGTTTTGGCAGCAGTGTCAGCATTAAGCATTCCAGGAGCTAGATATATTGCAGGCTTGCTGTGGAGTAAAGCTCCCTCTATTCTGGGCCAACAATATGCTGTGATTTAACCCCAGCCTCAGAATAGCACCCCTGACCAGCTGGAATGTGATGTTTCTATTTCCCAGACCAGCCACCCATGGCCCCTTTCTGAGTGACATTGCCAATTTCATGGAAATTATCAGCAATTATTGGCTGTGACCTAACACCCAGTAAGGACTGGATTGAGAATGCCCAGACTAATTTCCCTTAGGCTTCTTACCACTGGCACAGAGAGGATACTTTTATTCTGAAGTTCGGGGTGGGATTTGAACCCAATGCCATTTGTAAAAATATTGTTCTCTTCCATTATGGCACCTAATGTAGCCACAGATTCAGTCAGAGCTGACCTATGCTGTTTTATTTTCCACAGTTTTTGTGTATTTGTGGGGGAACTAAAAAAATTGACATACCTTTACTGACAGCCTTATTCAACTCTCTACATTGCTTTAAGGTTAATATCAACTAATGGCATCATTATGTTGCAATTCGGGCACCTGTGCTAAAATCCTCATTGTGTTTGCGCCAAAATAGCAGTACAATACTGCCAGTCAGAGTTTATTAGCTCGACTAACAGTGACTGTGAATCCTGATTGGTCATGGTGGATTCCAGCCCCTACCACTAGACAACAGTTAGGCCCAAGATGATGTACAACAGCATAATTCCCCTTGTATTCTACACAATCAGGGAAGACCTTTCAGTTTTACCTAATATGTCAGACTTTTCTTTCGCCCTGTAGATTTTGCAGCCTTTTTTATCGTTGTTTTAATGAATGCAACAATTTTTTACAACTGTTTATGAGAATATATATAACATTCTTACACGTGAAAACTTTCTCTTGCCTTCTTTGTGAGTTGAATTGTTATTCTTCTGCTTGTGCAACTGCTTTATTCTGCCACTCTCCTTTATCCAGAATTCTTGCTATGTATCTTGGTGCATCCATGCAATGCTCCATATGTGGATCAGCATTCTTTTGTTTAAAGATAATTTTTCATTGTTATGGAACTACTTATCATGTTCTTGGTCAAGAGCTGACAGTTTTTGTGAAGAACTTTACTTACTGTACAATGGACCTACATGAACGATACTGTGGGATACTATACCTGTGAAGTAAGCACATTTGTCACTGGGCTGGTTATCCAGAGACCCAGGGTAACGCCCTGGGGACCCAGGTTTGAATCCCACCATGGCAGATGGTAAAATTTGAATTCAATAAAAATTTGGAATTAAAAGTCTGATGATGACCACAAAACCATTGCCAATTGTCCTAAAAGCCCATCCGGTTCACTAATGTCCTTTAGGGAAGAAAACTAGCCTTTCTTACCTGGTCTGGCCTACATATGACTCCAGACCCACAGCAATGTGGTTGACTCTTAAATGCCCTCTGAACAAGGGAAATTAGGGATTGGCAACACATGCTGGCCTAGCCAGCGATGCCCACATCCCATGAACGAATAAAAATACATTAGCTAGCCTTGTGTTTTCTCAGGGAATAAGCAGAAGCATCCAGACTCCATAGACATCATACACTGAACTAGGGGGAGAATTTTCTCCCCGTTGGGGGTGGTGGGGGGGGGGGCTGAACAGGAGTGGGCGCGAACAGGCACATAACCAATCAACGCCTGCGATCGGCTGCGGCCGCCATTTTACATGGGTGGGCCAAGTACGGCCCGTCCAGTGTGACGTGCGTCCAGCTGAGCACTCCCTGTGCGGGGGGAGGAAGGAGAGTCGGGACCTACGCTTTTTCATGCATGCGTGCATAAGAGCGCAGAAATCTCCCTGAGGTAGCTCCATGCCTCAGGGACACTATTTTCATTATTAAAACTTAAAAAAAATAGAAAAAAATTATTCAAACATGTCCCTTCATGTGACAGTGTCACATGACATCAAGGATGCCAACCTCCTGAATTTTAATAAAAAAATTTACTGGATCTACAAACATTTCATGAAGCCTCATCACGCCCATGCATGAGGTTTCATGATAAATGTGAATGCCGCCTAGGTTCTTCGTCTGCCCGCCAACCTTAAGGTTTTTAATTCTTTTAATTGGTTGTTAAATGGCCTTAATAGGCCTTTGACAGTTCGGCAGGCGTGCACCAGAGTCGGCAGTGTGCCCGCCAAACTGAAGATCGGAATGATGCACGGTGACATCGGGACACATGCCTGACATCACCGTGCATCATTTTAATCGTCAGCGAGCAGGGTCCGCCCCCCCACACGCTGACCAGAAGATTCAGGCCCAGGAAACAATCATACAATTATCACCAGATTATCAGGCACTTGCATAAATACAGATCCATCTGCACTTCCACAATATAATGAATCACTAGTACTAGCAAGTAGTGGTGATAGAACTTCCACCATTTGAAAATATTGTGGATAGACCGATGAGAAGACACAGAGGCCCTAAAGTTAAGTTTACTCAGCGTAGCCTTCATTGAACTGAGGGTAAGCGTCATGTTCACAAAAACTAGGCCACAGCGTGGTGTTTAGAGTTAGGTTTGCAGAAGGAATACAGTTAACAGAAGAGAGAAATTTTCATCTCCCCTGTTAGATGAGTGAAAGCCATTAGAAATTCCCCACAACTCATAGAAAGCTCACCAGCGGAGGTTGGCATCCTTGATGTCATGAAGCCCTAGCCACATTTTTCCTCATACCCCACTGGAAGACTGTTCACAATCAATCAGGAAACCTGTTCTGATCCCTCCACTATGACTCAAGAGCTATGACTGAAGACCCATAGTTGGAAGAGCCAGTCAGAATGGGCACACAAACGGCAATAGCCCAGCTGAAAGATTTGCATCTTTTTTTATTTTTGAAACAGTAAATCATAAAAAGCTCTTTCATAGTTCTTTTCTTTGGAGAGAAAACAGAAATCCAAACCTCAATACATACTTCATTTACCCGGGAGGACACCCTAAAATAGACACAGGAGGCAGATATTCCAGTTATATCAGTTTGCTTGTGTTCTTTTCATTAATGATTAGCAACTAAGTTTAACTATTGAAAATGGTTAGTATAACAAAAGAAAAGACATGCTTAGCTGTAACCGGTGAATTATTGCATCCTATATGTAGGATTATTAACAAAATGTATATTAACTGTACATTTCACTATATTTCAGTATTCAAACTCCAGCACAATAATTTTTGTTATGGAAAAGAAACAAATTGCAAGTATAAAGCATTTTTCATGACCCCGGGATGTTCCAAAGTATAGAGCCACAAGTAGTACCATCAGTTATTTTTTCAAAGAAGCCACCTCACATCTGTGTTAATTAATGTGAAAGTTCTCATTCAAAGAACAACTCTATCTTCTTGTAGCTGAAGTGGCAACACAGAAACACATTGAACAAATGTTTATTTATATCTTCCATAATTTTTGCATTATTATTATTCTTTCTTCAATAGTGTTGCTGTTATATCTTTCAGGAGTTTATACCACATTGCCTTGCTGTTTTCTCACTTTTCCTGTTATGACTTCTATTAATGTCATCAAAATGATGTTGCCATTGCTACAGGTCACTTTTTGGCTGTCAATATGCTACTTATATGAATGAACAGTATTACGATTATGAGGTTTATAAAATTATTACGTTTTGGGACTGTACCTTTAGGATAAAAATGGACAGCCTGTGACCTGTTTTGAAATCTGCCTAACAGCAGGCTGGGTGACTTGGCTGTTAAAGATTAAAGGGGGGACTGGGTTGTTTTGCTGGAAAAACTTATAAAGTAACACTCAGAATTTGAGTTTACAGTGGTTAGGCTGCTAGTCTCCAAAGTCCCAGGGAGGTATTCAGAATGTTGGTATGCAAACAGGTATGCTTTAAACTGTCCATTTACTTCTAAGATAGAGAGTTGGGGTCTCAAGGGTAGCTAATCAGCATTTCTACCTGGATTCAAGGCCCACATCATTCACGTTGTCATGGAGGTGGGCTTTGAAAGGTAAAGGGTTTCTAAGATATCACTGAAACTCACAGACACAAGCAATCTGTCAGGGAGCGGGAAAAAGCAGCTGGACCATAAGACTCTATGGTTCAAAGCACAGTAATGTGGGTGGGACCTTGTGCTCAGATTGAAAAGATCAAATTCGTGAGGATTTAAAACAGGGATGGAAGATTCACCCAGCCTGTGCTAGAGGAAGAATCACTGGGAAAAATACTCACCGTGAAAAACAGTTTTAGGGTCAAAAGTTACCAGGCTGGGAAAGGAAAAGAATGAAAGTAAACCCTCTGTAGCGAAGGCTGGACCGGGGAAAATCTAACGACTACTTATGGGATACGGTAACGTATACCTATGAGCGGGATCTTTCAGCTATGTTAAAAATAAAAGGCTGAAGTTCTGTTCTGTAGTTTAAAGTATAAGTTTTTTAAAACAATAGTGTTTTGTAGAAGTGTTTTAGTCTGTTTGTTACAGTTAAAGTCTTAAAACATGAAATCTTATTGTATCATCATTTAGCTATCAACCGGAAGTTCAAATTCCTCCTTTTAAAGTTATCTGTGTCTATAGGAATTGTAACAATGGTTAAAATATTCATGTAGCTGAGCATGCAACTAAATGTGTTTATTGGCTTGTTAGTTACAAGCCCTGAAAGTAACATCCAACGCAGTAAAAATGTCTTGCTGCAATTGTATAGAGCCTTGGTGAGGCCGCACCTGCAGTATTGTGTACAGTTTTGGTGTCCTTACCTAAGGAAGAATATCCTTACCATAGATGGAGTTAAGCAAAGGTTTACTAGACTGATTCCTGTGATGGCGGGGTTGTCCTCTTGGGAGAGATTGAGGAGACTGGGCTTGTATTCTTTAGAGTTTAGAAGAATAAAGGATGATCTCATTTAAACGTACAAAATTCTTACAGGGCTGGACAGAGTAGATGCAGGGAGGATGCTTCCCCTGGCTGAGGGGGCTCTAGACCAGGGGACACAGACTCAGAATAAGGGGTAGGTCATTTAGGACTGAGATGAGGTGGAATTTCTTCACTCAGAGGGTGGTGAATCTTTGGAATTCTCTACCCCAGAGGGCTGTGGAGGCTCAGTCATTGAGTATGTTCAAGACAGAGATCGACAGATTTTTTAGATATTAATGGCACCAAGGGATATGGGCTTAGGGAAAATGGCATTGAGTGGAAGATCTAGTTGAATGGCGGAGCAGGCTTGAGGGGCCAAATGGCTTACTCCTGCTCCTATTTCCTATGTCCTATGTATCATTTTTTGTGTGGCAATAGCTCCAAATGCTGTGGACTCAATGGGCTGGGTTTTACATAAAATATGATGGGTGGTTAGCCCACCGCCTTCCGGCCCACCCTTGATCCGGTCCTCATAATACCATAGGCGGGCGGGTGCCAAATTGGCTGCCTGCCCACCATTTTGAAATAAATAATTAATGGGCAGTTGAACTTGTTACCAAGCCAATATTATGCTGCCCACGCCATAATGTGGTTGGTGTGTGCAGACGGGTGAGAGTGGGTAGGCCATTTTTTAAGCAAATTGCTTAAAAGGCATGAAGAAATGGGGTACATTCTTTGTGATGGCAGTGTTTCAGTTTAGCAATTCATGAAATGAAAATTCCCTTACTGCCCTCCCTGGCCCATTAACAAGATCCTCAAGGAGCTTAACAGGCTGTTAATTGGAGGTGAGCAGGTTCCCGACTCCCTCCCCTCTGTCCTCACTTTGAAAATTTGAGCACAGCCTGAAGGCAGCAGGACACTGCCATGCCATCCGGGAGCATTCATTTCAAAGTGTACCTGATCTTGTTTCAGCTCTCATTGGCAATTGAAAATCCCAGCCGTGGTTCCCAGCAGGAGTCACTGGAGAATGACAAGAATGGGAACCCTGGCTGACTTGTCCCCTCCCTAGGACAGAGGAACCACGATAAACTGAAGACATCCTTTTGTTTCCCAAGTGAGGGTGCTATCGTCAGCCTCACTTGAGTTCGGGATAGGTAAAATCTGCTAATGCAAGGCCAATTAAAGATGATATCTAAGTTTTTTAAAATTTGTATGGCTCAACACAACACTGGAGATATTAGCCACTGAGATATTTCACTAAATTTCATTGCATTAAATCTGAAAGAACGAAAAGTAAAAATGGTCTCTTCCTTTTTGTGATTTAAGAATCCTTAAATTGCACTTTGTTTTTCAAACTGTAATTATACATACACACACACACACATACACACATTGACAAAATGCTGTAGACATATCATCTTTTCATCAACCATTTTCTCCTCCCAGCCTTAAAGTTAAGAAAGTGGAGGTTGTGCTTTTCCAGGCAGTGTATTATCACATAAGTGGTGGCAGACTCCTTGTTATTCAAGTGTGTCCAAGCTGTAAGTGACTCCATCATTTTCTGTGGGTCCTCTCATAAGCGAAGAATCCGATGCAAGATCGTCTTGGATCTCCACAGAACTGACAGTTCATGTTGTCTTTGTTGGTGCTTAGGAGGATCTTCTGCAGCAGCACAATCTCTGGCCTTCCTCTGGGCACATTGGATGTTGCAATGTTAGAGTCCCACTACATACAATAATGAACTTGAAATGAATGAAGACAAGGGCTAAGAAAAGACTCAACCAGGCTGATTAAGTTCTGTGAGGCAGCGTAAGAAGGTCCTGTATGGTCAGCGAATACTATTAATTCTAATGCATAGAGTCTTACTGCATGTTTTAGGCCTTCTTAAATAGAAAAGAGTGACTTATGAATTGTTGCAACTGATAAAAGTTACTAATATGGCAAATGATAAAAAGAACTTAACAGAGATCGGGTTTTTACAGTCTTTTTTAAGAGGAACAAATATTTTGAAAGAGAATAGTAAAATTGTGTGAAAATTGGATTAAGTTCAATGAAGCATGGTAATTCTATTTATTGCTGATCTGCATACAAATCCTCAACTTGCTTTCAACAGTGGTTTTGTGTACTTTATAATATTATTTCCAGTAGGAGAGGCCTAAAATAGTAAAACGCTACTATCCATTGCTGCATAAATAAAGAATAAAGTGACTTCATGTTAGTTTTCTTTCACCCAATTTGGTCAGCTTTTATGGTACAACTGAAACACTAGAAAAACATTACAAAATCAGAACCTATTTTACATTATTAATATCTAGAAAGAAAACTGTGTAACTTGCAAAGTCAAATCACCAGTACCAGACAGTGGAGAAGATAGTCTGATTTAAAAAATATAATTTCCACAATTGACCGGAAATCTTGAACATTCACTTGTGGGATGGAGGTTTTGTGGGGTGGGTGGGGGGGAGGGTTGGTGGGAAGAGTATAGGGGGGAAACCTAAATGTTTAATTTTACACTCGAGGTCAGGCCTTAAGCATTTGTAGGAATTCTTCCTGGAAACTAATGATCACTGGAAACTGGCAGTCAAAACTAATTTATATTGCTCTTCCAGAGTGAAATTCCTTCCATCTTAGGAGTGCATTTCAAGAGATTATCACTTTGCAGAACCAAAATCAGTACAACACAGAAACAAAGAAAATCACTGTATTTAAACACATTAAGTAATGTCCACAGTTCATGTTGTTTAAAACTTTGTTGACAAACTCTCGCTCAGCAATAACAAACATTCATTCGCAGCGATACACACGCACACGGAGACACATACATAGAGTATTAACAATATTTTGAGTCATCTTTCTGGTGCAGTGCCATCCATTATGTGCTGGAGTTTTTACAAGGAAGGTAATACTTTTAAGAGTGGAAACAGAAAACAGTTCAGCTTCCAATTGTGAGCTAATGCCTAGGTCATCATCAAAACCTGAAAAGGGAGTTGGTTCAAAATAAACAATGGCTGCACTTTTTTTTATATAAAAAAGTTTTCTTTGATGGCTTCCAGTTATGTGTGAAAGAATGTAACTGTTGACCTAACTGCTTAACAAAACACTTACTGCCTGTACATTACTTCTTCAACTGATGATACTTCCCATATCACATTCCACATTGATAATTCTCCATTTCACGCTGAAGAGTAGGGAAGCAACTCAGCCAGATAGCGAGACACAAAATCCATTGAACCTCTCATTTAAACCAAACGTTTTAATCCCTATTTATGATAAAACATGATAACGATCTACTCCTGCTAGTTGGTGTTTTTCTAATAAAATATTGAATAACCTAAGGTTTCAAATTAAGCAATATAAATATCATAGTGGAATGGGAATCTATTGCTAAAACATTTTGACTCATCAGGTAATTTGAATTAAGAATAGACTGTAGTCAAAACAAAATAGACTAGGCATTTTAATCAGTCATTTGAGAATTCCTTTGCGATGAATACTTCTCTCTGTTGCTTTGAATTATATCAATTCAAACTGAATTCAATCTCTTTACACCATTACACCTAAACCAGGAATCAGAAATGGGCTGTGTCAAACAACTCATTGAGGCAAACAGAAATAGTGTTGTAGGCCTGTGGAATTGTTGGGACTTCGATCAGTCCTCAAGCCCTAGTTTAATTCAGAACTGATTTTGAGCACACATCCAGAGAAAGGATTTTATTCAGATAGATAACATTGTAGCTGATAAAATTACACCATTAAAAAATAAAGATTGACAGCCATTATTTTGTGAGGGGGGTGATAGAATCAGATATTGCTTGTGGGGTAATGAAAGACTAGGCAGTCAGAGGCATTGTCACTTTCGGCTTGAGATTCCATTAGAGCCCTGGGTAGAAACAGAGTGTAATGGTTTGATGTGTGTTGATATGCAGTTTTGTAGAAATTCCATCACATCTTTACAGCTGAACCAATTTCTGAAGGGTGGGTGGTAGAGGGGGAATTTTCTGCCCATCCCATTCAAGTCAATGGAAAATGTTTGGGCAATTTCCAAGCTACCCTGAGACTCTGATGCCTGGCTTTATCTTTCTGATGCATCTCTCAATGCCACAGCTACTCCTGCCCATATGATATCAAATCATTACAACTTCCTTGATGTGAATATGTGAAGTAGCTAAAGCCATTATTTTCAGTATCCAGCACAAACAAGCCTCTGCTCCTCTTATTATTTTCCTGCAAAGAAACTTGGGACATCATGTCTAAGGCACTATACAAGTTGTTTCATTTGGTTTAATTCTCTGAGAAGGTCTTACTGTACAAAAACAGCTGGTTACTGTACTAGTTAGTCAAGTCCCTCATACTTGGCAGAAAGCTGGAAACTGCTCCCTTTAATTTTAATTGCAAGCCTATTTAAAGTGCTAGTGAGAGAAACAGTTGAAAACTGTAATGCCCAATATTTCATAGAGAAATTATTCTCTCCTTGATTAAAAAAAAGCATCTAATTACAACAGCAGGCATTGCCGATTTCGATTGCAGTATCTTTGATGTAGTTTTCAAGGAATTATCGGTGCTACAGGTTTTTGTCTTTTTCCTTTGCCCTCCATTTATCAATATTACTGCAGTGGGATTGAACTCAGAAGATCTCTGTGTGGAGAATCTCATTCAAGCACCTACACATAAGTCTTACTGATTGTTTTGTGCAGTGCATTACATCATTTTGGCGAGCAGCCCACAAGCAAGGCATTGCCAGCACTCTGGGCCTGTGCAGAAAGTTAGTAAGCAAGGCAATGCATTAAATACACCAATACTGAGGGGAAACTACAGAGAATTTTACTGAAATCTGCAGAAACTGTCAGAGTTATATACATGTACACAGATAAAAAGGCATCCTCCTATGACCATCCCTTAAAAAAAACACAAGAGCTCGGATTTACTGTAACAACCTTGTGGTTTTTATGTCTATTTTTCTGTTGGAATTTTGAATATTTTTGTTTGAACTATTAATACCGACAGACATTGGAAAATGACTTTGAGGAGATGCTGAACCCCACTGTGTGAGGAAGCTGAATCAATAAACAATATTGAATTTACAAAAATTACAGAAACACCCTAGGATGATGTTTCCCATAGATGTTAATACAACAATTATGCTCAGTAACTCCTCCCCACCAGTTCGAAAATAAGTTATCAGATATCAAAGTCACGCTTATTTCTTTATAAGTGCTTGGATCTCCATGGCTGTGCTTACAGGTTGTCTGGCATCTGCAGCACAGATGTGCTGTTTAACTGTTAAACCTGCTCTGTCCCTTTAAGATCATCGCTTAGGTACTCTGTGGGGATGGGAGCTAAATGGATCTCAAGATCTATTAGAGTTTAACAATTGTCTGGAGAGGCAAGTTGAAGGTTTTCAGCTGCTTGCAAATGTCCAGCTCGAGGTCAGAAATAGTGTACCTTTCTCTTTTTTTAAACATACTTTTCATGTTTAGAAGTTTGATGGCTGAATTGCTGAGTCTGGAATGTGACAGGCATTTACAAAGAATATATTGATTGATCTCTCGTGATGTTGCACATGGAAGGTCAAGAGCTAAATAGAGTTGAAAGGTTTCATATCAATATTCTCAAAGAAAATGATGATAGAACATGATAAAACAGAGGACCATGTTATAATATGGAATTTTTATGAAAAAAAAAGTAAACTGGAGAGCTTAGATGAAAGAAAATAGCCTGAATTTTCCTGTCGGCGTTTTGGGTGTGGGGCCCACTCACCGAAAGGAAAATGACACCGGATGATGTCAGGAAGAACCCCCGAAGTCATCCCGCCCTATTTAAATATTCAGGAAGGCGGGTGGACAGCGAAATCAGCTGTCCGCCCGCCGACCTGTCAATGACCAACTGAGGCCATTGACAGGATAATTAAGGTAATTAAAGGCCCTGCCCATCCAACCTTAAGGCTGGCGGGCAGGCCAGGAGCCCCAACGAGTTTCTGATAAAACATGAAACCTCATTCACTGTTTTAAAAATCTTAAATATACTTTATGTGAGATTTATTAACATGTTCCATCTCATGTGACATTGTTTAATTTTTTTTTAGTTTTCAATTTTGACACTTTGATGCACTGTCAGTGATCTCCCTGAGACAGCACTTAGCCTCAGGGAGCAGTGTGCTCTTTCATGCGCATGCACAGAAGAGCACACTTTGACAGTTGGGGAATCCCTCCCCCCGCACAGGAAGTACATAGCACTTCCCGTTGGGCAGGCCGCTGGGCGGGTCTTAATTGGCCCGCCCACTTAAAATAGCAGCGGGGCCCGCTTCGGCAGTGGAGTTTGGCTGCCCACCCGCCACCAAGCCGGTGGGGCCCGCCCACCAACTTAGGGCAAAATTCTGCCTATTCTGTTTTTCTTTTCTTGACACGACATAATTATAACAGGAAAACAATCATTGTCAGCGGTGTCTCAGTTGATAGCACACTTACATTTGAGGTAGTAGATCCAAGTCAAATTTGAGGGTGACACTTAGAGGATCTGTCTTTCAATGACATTTTAAACCAAGGCCTCATCTGCCTTCTGAAGTAGGTGTAAAAGATCCCATTTCTATTTTAAAGAAGAATGGGGTTCTCCCACCACCAGTATGGTGCCCAATAATTATCATGCACTTGGGCATCTTGAGATAACAAAAGGCGCTATATAAACACAAGTCTGTCATTTCTTTCAGCCAACAAACATGACCAAAAACCACATGCATCTTAACTTGCACAACTGCAATAAGTATTGTAGCAGAACTAAATGGGGCCAACAATTAATAAATTATAGAACGCTAGCCATCAATGAACCAATAAATTCATAAGGCTGAAATTTGTCAGGGTGATGGGGGCCCCAACAGAGAGCCAGAAAGCCAAGGATAACCCCTGCCTTGGCTATTTTCAGGAGCTCTGACCTGATTCTGTGTTCATGAATCAGTTAACTGTCTGGCTTTGGGGCTCCTGTCTCTTTAAGGATCAAAGGCCAGCAGGTCTTCAGTTTCATGAGTTCCAATGGTAGAATACCTCAGTGTTGGGAAGGCAACAGGCACTCTAACCCATTCAATTCTGCCTACCAGAGCTGCATGCACCAGTGCTTTATGTGCCTGTGGATATAGCAATAAATTAATACAGCAGCAGGTATCAGTGAATTGAGAGAGAATCAATAGCAACAAATCAATAAATTCATTTACTGGGGGCACATTAATATACCAATAAATTGAGGAAAAGGTGAGCCTCTATATAGCAAGAGTTAATAGAGCAATCACCAATCATTTGCATGACTGCTCATTCCCAACAAAAGGTTACTAAAGAACACTGGAGCCAAACTAAATAGACATTAGCAATTTAATAAGGCACTGTGGGCCATCAGCAGCAGCAGAATTGTATTCAACCGCAATCTGTAACCTTATAGCCCGACATATCCCTCACTCTACCATTCTCATCATCTCAGGGGATCAACCCTGGTTCAGTGAGGAGTGCAGGAGCAGTACCAGGTGTACCTAAAAATGAGGTGTTGACTTGGTGCAGCTACAGCACAAAGCTCCATGTCAAACAACATGTCAAACAGCAGGAGCTGCATGCAATTGACAGAGTAAAGTGATCCCACAACCAACGTATCAGATCAAAGATCTGCAGTTCTGTCACTGACAACGGTGAATAGTAGTGGACAATTAACCAACTAACCAGAGAAGGAGGCTTCACAAATATCTCCATGCTCAATGATAAAGAAGCCCAGCACAGCAAGGCTGAAGCATTTGCAACCACCGTCAGTCAGAAATGTTGAGTGGATGCTCCATGTCGGCCTCCTCCTGAGGTCCCCACAATCACAGAGCCAGCCTTAAGCCAATTCAATTCACTACACGTGATATAAAAAAACGGCTGAAGGCACTGGATATAGCAAAGTCTATGGACCCTGACAACATCCTGGCAGTAATACTGAACTCCAGAACTAGCTAAATTCCTAGTAAAGTTGTTCCAGTGCAACTATAAAACTGGCATCTACCCACCATCGTGCAAAATTGACCAGGTATGTCCTGTCCATTAAAGACAGGACAAATCTGCAATGAAGATCCCCACTTCTGACCTTATGATGGAGAGAAGGTCATTGATGAAGCAGATGAAAATGGGTGGGCCTAGGACACTACCCTGAGTATCTGCAACAATGCCCTGGAACTGAGATGATTGGCCTCCAACAATCACAACCATCAACAGTATGCTAGGTACGATTCCAATCAATGGAGAGTTTTTCCTGATTCCCACTGACTTCAATTTTGCTAGAACCTCTTGATACCACATTCAGTTAAATGTTGCCTTGATGTCAAGGGCAGTCACTCTCACCTCCCCTCATGAGTTCAGCTCTTTTGCCCATGTTTAGACTAAGGCTATAGTGAGGTCAGGAGCAGAGTTACTCTGGTGGAACTCAAACTGAGCATCAGTGGGCAGGTTATTGCTGAGTAAGTGCTACTTGATAGCACTGTCTCCAGCTCCTTCAATCACTTTGCTGATGATCGAGAGGAAGTTAATGGGGTAGTAACTGGTCAGATTAGATTTTCCACATTGTTGGGTAGATGCCAGTGTTGTAACTGTCCTGGAACTGCTTGGCTAGGGGCAAGGATAGTTCTGGAGCACAAGTCATTTGTACAATTGCCAATCGTGGTACTATTAGTACTATTGGACTATTTCAGGACCATTTCCAATTCCTCAGATAATGATGCAGCTGTGCCTCATGCAGTAAGACCTGGACAACATTCAGGGCTAATCAATGGCAATTCAGGCAATTAACATTCGTGCCCCACAAGTGCCATGCAGTGACCATCTAGAGAAAATCTAACCATCTCCCCTTGAAGTTCAACAGCATTACCATCTCTGAAACCTCCACTATCAACATCCTGGGGGTTACCATTGTCCAGAAACTTAACTGGACTAGCCATATATGTTACAGACAGGGTCACGGGAGAACTGAAACCTTGGTACCATTTCTCTTACTGTCTGTAATCAGTGTATTTTTGGAAAGGAAGGTGTGTATGTTTCTCAACCACTGAGTGTCGTCAATTTGTAAACAATGAGCAGCAAGCTTGTGTGGGTTTAAAAAAAGAGTATTATTTATTCATGCTCTCACCCTAAGCGTCTAAAGCTATGTCACTCACACACACACACTCGAGAAAGATATAGTTCAAGAGGATAGTACACACTTACAAGTTGTAAACAAAAGAATAGTTCATAGTTCATGTGTTTGGCTCAGCATACAAAGAACAGTCATTGTGGACACATTGATGTTTGCATTTTCACTCTGAAAGCATAGCTTAGGTAGGTTCAATAGCTGGAGTCAAAAATCAGGATTATTGCAGCATTCCTTCAACGAGGTGGATGTTCAGCAGGTCACAAAGTTTTTTTACAGGTGGACTTAGAATAGGAATCAGGCTGGGAGGCATTTAAGTTGTAGCAGTCGCCAGCTTTAAAAAGATACAAGTATTATTGCCCTGTTCTTCAGCTGGTATTCTGCAGTGGGTATTCTTTGCAGCCTGCCCAGGTTCTCTCTGGTTCTTGGGATAATAGATTTGTTATCTGCAGCCAGTTTTGGTCACCTGATGGCAAGTTTCAGTGCCTTCCATTGACCACATAACGGGTAGGAGCCAGGGTGATTGATACACAATAGAGGAGTGATTGATAATCCATCAAAATACCAGCTACAATTAACTCACTGGAAGACATTATTTGATATTACATCCACATGGCTCCGGCACATCTGACAGTCATTGTTTGTTAGATCTCTTCTATTGGGCTTGTAAGGATGGCCCCTTTGTACCTGAGAAACCCATTTGCATTTGAGAACTTTCTAGAGGCATTTTCAGATGTGAACTAATCCTTTGTTGATGCAGTAATTGCAAAAGTCACCTGACCCTTAGTATCCATTTTTAGAAGAAATATAGTTCCAGAAAATTACATACTGAATTCAGTCCATGTTTAAAGGAATGAATAGGCCATGCCTTCACTGGGCTTGACATGGTCAAAGGCTGGAAACTCTGCGGTGAGTAACTTACTTCCTGACTTCCCTAAGCTGTCCACCAGCTACAAGAGACAAGTCAGGAGTGTGATGGAATTCCCTTCACTTGCCTGTATGAGTGCGGCTCCAGCAGCACACAAAACAAGCACAATATCATCGAGGAAGAAGCAGCTTGCTTGATTGGCACACCATACACCATCTCAAGTATTCACTCCCTCAACCGCTGACACACATTGGGACTAGTGAGAACCATATACAAGTTGCACTGCAAGGAGCAATTTGGCAAGTTTCCTGCAAATTCCCCTCCAAGTCATTCACCATCCTGACCTGGAACTATATTGCTTTTCCTTCACTGTCATTGTGGCAAAAACTTCCCAACAGCACTGTGGGCGTACCAACATTAAATGGACAGCAGCGGTTCAAAAAGATGGTGTTACACAACCTTCTCAAGATTAATTAGGAAATTGCATGGGAAACAAATGCTGTCCTGCCAGTGATGCTCACATCCCATAAAAGAGTAGTAAAAAAAATCGAATAACTAAATGCCAACAAACACAGAAGCAGCATAACAGATAGATCATAAAAGTATCAGGGCAGCAGCCACCAGTGAATTAACAGTACAGAAAGCACAGCAACAAATCAATAAACTAGTGGAGAAGCTGGAACAATTGATTTAATAAATTCAAAGACCACTGGGCACGTCAAAGGAAAATGGAAAAGTGACTACCAGTGAAATAATAAACACAAATTAAGCGAACTACAATTCAATACATTAATGCACATAGAGCACCGGTGAACTAATGGAACAGTGAACACTGATGAATGGAGCAGATCAGATTGGCCAAATAAAATGTCTTCTTTGAAAAGGTTGTGAATATTTGGAATACTGTACCCTAGAAAACTGTGGTTGCTCAGTCATTGAGCATATTCAAGACGGATGGATATTAAGGGAGTCAAAGGAAATGGGGATAAGGTGGGAAACTGGAATTGAAGTTGAAGATCAGTCATGATCTTATTGAATGGCAGAGCAGGCTTGAAGGGCCAACTGCCTTACTCTAGGTCCTATTTCTTATGTCCTTATGAGTTTTTAATGTATTTTTCCACTGTAAAATGTAAGTTTAAAACACTAAATGCCATATATTTGTACAATAAAGAGGCATTTAGTTTGCTAGAGTATTATGTAGTTAATACTACATATCTTATAGTATTAGGGACTGTTAACATATAAGGAAGAAATCCTTATAGTTCTACTTTTTAATTCTCCCCAAGAGTTCCCTGATATTACAAAATCTTTTAATGTTCATTCACTTTTCCTGTGACCCAATTCAGAAGGTATATCTCTGCTCTCTGGAATTCACTCTGATTTGTTTTGAGTGTTCCAGCTATTCACCAAGGCACAAGATTTCATGGGGGTCCTTCCATTAGCTTTTAGCTAACGAACCCTCAAATTTCTTTCCCAATCTCAAGCCTCTGGGTTCCACAGCTCAAGCACAGGCCTCCCTGCAATTCCTGCACAGAAAACACCCTTGGTTTCCAATAGCCTGCTGCTCTGGTTTCAAACTGCATCCTACTGGATTGCTTCCAGAACTGCAACCTTATCAAGGTTAACTGCCTTTTATTGAGGATTACTGTGGATTTCTTCCTTATAGCTTCTAACCAAGCAAATCTTCCAGTCATTTTTCCCCTTAACAACTTTGTCTCATACTGAGTACCATCTTCCCAATTGCAGACTGCATCATGGACTGTGTCATGAATCTAGCATTTACTTTACTTCAGATGTCAGTCTGGCTTTATCTGTCGACTTCCAAGGAGCTACAGGATGGAAAAGAACCAAAGCTGACACACTATCTTAGCTGCTTCTGTGAACTAGTGTTGCTGACTGGCTATATGCCCTAACTGAACTCACAGAAATAAACTCAAAAACAAAGAATTTCACTAATCTCCACTCCTCTCTATGACAATGTGACACACAAACATTTCATTTAATTGTGTAATCCTTTATTAGAAAAAGTATTGGAATTCATAGTCCCATTTCAAAGAGTCTTTCACCACTTGAAGCTGTCAATCAAACTGTGAAATAGCAGACATCCTACTGTGATATGGAAGCTTGTGAAATCAGTCATGCAGCACAAATACAGTAATGATAACCATTAGGTTTATGTCAATAGACAGAATAAAATAGCAAGTAATGATTTTTTTTAACAAAGGCTTAAAGGTCAGGAGTTTTAAATTCCTTGACAGATTGACAGTTGCCTTGACAGTTCATTTTGACATTTTTGATAGTTGCTTCTGAAAGCTGCCTTTAACCGTTCATTTTGATACTTCTGTCCGTTTCAATGAACTTGACAGTTAATGAGTTTATGCACTTTTTATGCACATTCATGCCTAATTTTACTAATCCCAATGGGCACCTGACCTCTCCAAAGGTGCAAAGGGCCATATCCAAAGGGGCATACCCCTCCAAAGAACTCCACCGAGTTCAGACCTGCTGCTACCAGGTCAAAGCTGTGCATGTCGTGTTTCACACACCTGGGTCACCAAAGTTAGATGTGAATGGAGGCAGCTGCTGATTTATATGGGTAGCTGCCTCCACAAATTGCACATGTGCAGAATGTGACCTGCCCCCTCATTCCCGCCCATTCAAAAAGGTAGGTGCTGTGTTTGGGATTTTGGATTTTCAGCCTCTTCTGCCATTTTTGCCAGGACAGATCCTCCATCATTACAAAAATCCAGGCCCATATCTCCAGTTCTTTAGCTAAGTCAGCCCACCTGCCATTTTATAATCTCACCTTCCTACTTCTTAAACTTTTAAGCTAACTTGGCTGCAACTTTTTAAGTGTAATAAACTCCAAACTTGTTTGAACTGCATTACTTCTGTTTATTACCTGTTTCTCAATCAGGTGCGTCACCCTCAGAGTCATTCGGAGGAGGGGTACAACGCTGCTCACACACTCCTTTTAGAACAGACCACAGGGCTTCTGAAGATGCTCTTCAGATGCTTGGACCGCTCAGGTGGCTCGCTACAATACACTCCCGACAGGGTTTTCCACATCATCGAAGTGTGTTGCACCCTTCACAATCTGGCAATGCAAAGAGGTGAACCCCTGCCAGAGAATGAACTGGAGGAGGATGAGAGTTCATTAGAGGATGAAGACCGGGAGGCCCAGGACCTCATGAGGCTGCTGAGTCAGTGTGAGTGCGATCACGCCTTGGAAGACGATGTGGGAGACATGCCCCGATACATTAATTGCTGACAGATTCCAGGAAGAGTAAAGTTAAGTGAGGGAATATGGCCACTTCTCTCCTAGCCCTCAATGCCATTTCCTTTCACCTCAGGGGATGTCCACCCACTTGCAGTGAGAACGAGTTCTGCATTCAGACTTGCACGTTCTAACCTCATGAATCACCAGGCTATGATCTTTGCTCTGGTCCGTGAGGCCCTGTGAATGAGCTCACTCTGGGAACTAAGAGTCCACTGAGGAAGAAGAGTGAAGCGAGAGAAGAGAGAAGCCATCTAATGATGCAGACACTGCTGTGACTGAGGTGTGGACATGCCTCGGGATTTCCTCCTCTTGTGCATGTCTTTTCTTCTGCCACTACCACTAAGAAGACACAAATGCCATTAGAATATCAAAAACAAAAACAGAATTACCTGGAAAAACTCAGCAGGTCTGGCAGTATCGGCGGAGAAGAAAAGAGTTGACGTTTCGAGTCCTCATGACCCTTCGACAGAACTTGAGTGAGTCCAAGAAAGGGGTGAAAATGCTGCTGAGCTGCCCTCACTCAACAGTGTTCCTCGACGAAGAAGGGTTAGAAACACTTACATCACACAGTTCAAATAAAAATTGAAACCATCTCCCTGACACCACGTGAGGGTCTGGATACTGGTTCAACTGAGGTTGATACCACAGGAATGTGAATCTCACAGTGGGACATTAACACCGAGTGGGAGCAAGCTAAGCTTTGAAGTAAGAGGATACCAATGTACAAAATCACAATGCCTTCAGTCGACAGGGACAATCACATAACCACCAAATGTAGTAACAAAAGTGCAATTTATTTACATGTCTAGCACACCCATGACCCAAAAGTGATATCAATTTTTCTTAACTTTCCTAACTCTAGGTGCAGCCCTGACAGCTGCAGCAGAGGTGGAGGCAGCCTTCACATTGAGTGCTACGTCCTGATGTCTGCGATGACCCTGGTGTCCTCTGGTGGCCCGAGGCCTGAAGGGCCCTGGTCTGATAAGATTCACCTGCTCAGGAGCAGAAGCGCCCTCGGCTGCCTGAAATGCTGGATTGCCTGGGGTCACTGGCAGAGGGGGCTGTGAGTGGCTGCACAACCTTGGAGTGTCCTGAAAGGAGGCCCCAGGGTGTCTGGCTGACACTTACCCTCCCTGTGGGTGCCCAAGGACTCCACCCTGACTCCTGCAGGAGATGGTGCACCTGGAGGGAGGTCAAGGTGCCTGGTCCCCATGTCACTTACATCTAGATGGCACTCACCAGGGTGCGTGACCATGGAGGTCAGGACTGAGCACAAATCCGGCAAGACCTGCTGGACCAAGGTCTCCATGGTCATCGCCAGGCTTCCCATGGTGACATTGAGGCGTTCGCATGTCGGAGCCATGACATCAGGCAGAACGGGGTGTACTGCTAGACAGTTGAGTGACTACGAATTTCTGCTTGATGTCCCGCTGCCTGTCGTTGCTTCTCCAGCATTAATTTGGTGGCTGCTTCCAGAGGCTCATCATCTGATTCGAACTGGACAGGTGACTGGTCTCCAGCAGCCCTTCGAATGCTGGAGACCTGGGCTGTCCCTGCCTCCGACTGCCTCCGACTGTTCTGGGAAGTGTCAGTGAGGTGTTCTCCAGAAAATGAACCCGAGCCTAATCTACAGCTGTGCCCCCACCGACGTGTGTGTCTGAGCTGGTGGAGGGTTTGTGTGAGCGCCGTGATGGTTCTTCGAGAGCTTCATCTTCGGATGAAGACTAGGGGCTCACACTGGTGCTGGACTGGCTGGGGATCTCGATCTGCTAGTGCCTAGAAAATAGAAAATAGAGTTTCAGTTAATGAGTCTGAGCTAGGTAAGACTGCATGTGACTCATTGTGAATGTCAGGATTTGATGCAGTGATGGAGCTGTGATCCGTACTTGGTTGCCGGGAGAGTCCCATCTCCCCTTCCGTACAGAAGCAATCCCTGTCCTCCCCTGTCAGCTCAGCTGCAGCCTCCTCAAACTCAGTGAGGGCAATGAGGTTGGCCATCCCTCCCCCGGTCTGTGATCTTTCGTGCCTGTTGTGAGCTAGTTTGGCCTGAATGAGGAAGAAAGAGAGGCATGTGATGAGAAGGGATGGAGCTGAGGTTGGGGTGAGGTGCATGTCCCCTGTGTGTGATGAGCCCTCCCCTGAAGGGCCAGAGGATGGAGTGTGAGCAACATGATAGATGGGATGGTGGTGATGTAGAAGTTTTCGTGAGACAATCAATCTTGCTATGTATCCCCCGCTAATTGTTGTGTGAGATTCCTGCAGAGAGTAGCCATTTGACTGCATGATGCCACGATGAAAGTTTGATTTTGAAGGGAGTTGAAGGATGACTCACCCTGGCGAAGCGGATGAAATCGTTCATCATCTTCCTGCACCGGGTGGCATTTCTGGTACAGTTACCAGCCACGCTGACCTGCTCCATAACGGCCGCCCAGGCCAGAGAGATGAGGCTGCTCTGCTTCCTGCAGCCATCCCTGGGATAGCCCTCATGCCTTTGCGCCTGGACCCCTCTGATCAAGACCTTGGAGGGCCTGATGCATGAAGCAGGGTGCAGCCTTCTTTTCAGGCTCTCGGCCTTCCTCTTCTGGCTGCCAGACATTTCTGGTGAGCTGGAGAGAGTGAGATTGTGTGTTGGACTGGCCTTTCAATATGGCGCCCGCACCTTCGGAGCCGCCAGCTGATGGCGGGTGGACGAATCAGCTCCCGACCTGCCCAGTAATTCGGACCAATACGAGGCTTTGCATAATTAATCCAAGTGCAGAATTGGGTACGAGTTCCCATCATTCCAGACAGTGGGATTGGCGCTGCCAAAACTGCTCGCCACTGCACTTAGTCTCGTTTATGGAAAATTCCACCCATTATGTCGGAATGTCACTCTTCTTGAATGCGAATGGTCAGGCATAAAACAGAAATGGCAGGCATCTTAAAAAAAAAGTCTAATTTTTGCAACTGGGTGATAATTGAAGCAAAAAGGCCCCAGGGAAGATGCTTCAAAAGCCATGATGCAACAAAGTTGATCACTTTAAGTGAAGAGAGATGATCCATGGAAGTTGGATAGTCAACACGTTCATTGTTTTCATGTTTTCAAGGGGAGGGGGTACATTGCATTACATTTCTCCCGAGGGGTCAACAAATGGAGTGGGAACAGGGGAAAGCCCACAAATGAGCAGGGACTCCCCGTGTGCATAATATACCAGGCAAGCAAAACATCCAACAGGAGTTTTTAACATTAATGAGCCCATTTTATTCATTAAAATTCTGACTCTTCAATATCGTGTAATTTTATGACTATTTCTGGTTCTATTCTTAACTCAAAGAAGGAAATGGCAGCTAAAACTATTTAAAATAAAATCTTAACCACTTGAATGTTCCATTTTATGGTAATTGCTACATGGAAGCATTAAAAAAATGATTGACCTGCTTAGTTTTCTCCTGTTTACTAAAAGATCCAATATTGTTCATTTTAAATTATCAAAAGTTGCAGTTGCTCTCTTTAAATAATGTATTTTCCAAAATAAAAATACATTTTTTTAAAGACATAAATTACATTTCTGGAACTTTGTCAATATAGTGTGGAGGTCTTGTGGCACAGTGGTAGCGTCCCTACCACTGGGACAGAAGCTCGAGGTTCAAATCCCACTCCATGGTGATGGCTAAAGAAGGTGTGCTCATAACATGGCCAAACAGGTTGATTATCAGCCTGTAGATCCTTCCATTATGCCTAATGGCAGGCATTAATAGCAGGAGAGTTTCCTGGTCAGCTATACTGCAGAAAGCAACAGCAAACCACTGCATTACTTTGCCAAGCATAATCATGAACCAATTCAATGGAAGCCCTTGATCAGGCATGGTACTTGAAGGAGGAGGTCAATATAATGAAAAGCTTTCATATGGGAAGTTTCAGCATTGTCTGGTGATTGCCAGACTATTTTTTGCTACCTACCTTTGCCTCATTTACTCATTTAACCTTCATATATACTCAAAAGCTAGATTTGCCACCATTTAACAACATCATTTCTCCACTGTCTCCATCTCGTTTAAATTTTAAAACCTACCTCCTTCACCAAGCTGTTAATCACCTAACCTAATATCTCCTTTTTTGACTTGGTGTCAATTTTGTTTTCATTCCTGTGAAGCACCTTGGAATGATTTCTCACTTTAATCACCTCTTTTCAATATTGTCGGGATCCTACACTATGGGCCTTGGTTTTCCATCTAGATCCCTCAACTGAAAAAATTTCTATAATGCTCACCCACAGCGAGATGTTTCAGGTTGTTTTACAGGTCTGTGGACAAAGGAAGCACAATTGTGTAGAAAGGAATAAGGGGAAATGTTTGGGTGGAAAGATTTGAAGGGTGAGACAAAAGCACAGTCAAGGGGAAGATTCCCTGGGAAGTTTTTGAAAACGGAGAAAGGTAAAGTGGAGACACTGATGGAGGGAATTCCAGTGAGTGGGGCCATAGAGGCTGAAGCAGCAGCCAAGAAAAAGTAACCAATCTTGGAGGAGTGAAGGATGGACACGTGGCTGAAGGAGGTCATCGAGGTAATTTAGTCATTTAAAGGTGCAGGAAAAGGTCTTAAAGTCAAGACTCCGAGGCTCAGGGAGCCACTAGATTTTGCTAAAAATTTGGTTGTGGATAAAAGTAGCTGCAGTACCTCCAGTATAAAAACCAACTTCTACTGAAAATGCTAGTCAGACATAATTTACAACCAAAATAGTATAATTACATTACCATGTTAGTTTTAACATTCTGTCCTTCTTAAACGAATATGTCGAAATGTTTTCCAACACATTTCACCATACCAATGCAGGCCCATTAAATTTAAACATAACTTTTCATAAATTTTCTTTCGAAAAGGAGAGCTGTTCGTGAAACATACCCTTTTAACTTAAAGCTGCTAAAGAACCTCCCCTGTTAACAGCTCTCTCCATCCTGGAACAAATGCAATTGGCTGTTGCTCGAAGCATGTTTTTTTTAAAAGATTTCAGGTCTTTTTATTTTCAAGTGTTTAGTTTTACACATAAGTGCTGGTAAAAATGGTTATTGAATTCAGGAGCCAATTATTCCAGAGGCTTTCTGGTGTGTTTTGAAGTATCCTCAAGTAAAAATGCACTGTGGTGCACCACAAACATTCCCTGCAAGCAGTAGCTACAGCAATAAAAACCTTAGACAATAGCAGTACTGTTAAAATACATCTGGAACTCTTGTAACGGCATTGAGTATAAAAATTTTAAGAAAATCTAGATAGCAGAAATATTGATTAATAATCAAAATAATATTAGAAGATCTCATTCTAATTGCCTCCTCAGCATCTTTGCACATCATGTTAGAATCTACCACAATGTTGGATGGTGGTATTTTATATCGATTCTCTATTAGCAACAAATCAGAAAAAAGAACGACATTGTTGCCAGGATTTTACAGCCCTGCCTCAGCGTGTCTCCCCCAGCAGATGCGGCGAGCCATTTAAATCTCCATTCAGTTCGGCGGAACCGTAACATCCCGCCGGGCAGGAGTGGTCGTAAAATTCTGGCCCACGTAATAACACACGGTGTGCTAGAAAACCATTTTGGGATTGTGGGCTTCGGCTGATTTCTATAAGGTTTAAACTTGTTCTGTGGTGCCCTTGAAAAGAGTATTTAAGGAACAGTGCCACAAAAGGGTTACTAGCCAAGTCCTTCAGAAGTATTGATACACATGGGATGGGATGGTCGCGACAGTAGGCCATTCCACTGGTGACAAGCGTGCCGCTGCAATTTCCGAGAGTCCCGATGGGGTTATATCCCAGTCAGGCAATCTGCTGGCTGCAGTCCAGGGTTCCTGGGTCCTGCAGGGGTGGATATCCCACTTCTGAGTGCTACTGGCCAATCAGAGGCTGGCAGCTCTTCAGTACCAGTAGAGTGGTGGGTGGGAGTGGTGGCCTTTGCCAGTACTGCAGTAAGCCCCAGGAGAAATATCACTGCTGGAACCCCAGAAAACAGATAAATTGGGCAGACTCACTGGGGCCAATCAGGCAGGCCCTGGTGAGGGTGGGGTTTGCTGCAAAGGGCAGAGGTATGGATCTACCGATGGAGACAATCCTTTCTGCTGGCAGGTTCCCCCCTCCTTCTTCATTGGATATAAGGTGCCAAACTGGAGGGACCCCCTTCACCAGGCCGCAGGCATGCCTGCTAGGGTATAACAGCTTGCTCACATGGCATGGCCCCTCTCACCACTGTTCCAACCAGCGGCATTGGGCTAAGCCACTTATAGCCCTTAAGGATCTCAGATGGCCTCTATGTGGGAAGGCCATCCTTGACCCTTCCCACCCTGGCTGAATCAGGGGGAAGCTGGGAAGAAGACAGGCTCTCCAACCTGTGCCTTGCCACCCCATTATGACACTCCCTGCCTCCCAGCCTGCTTCCGGTTGGTGGGAGGGGGAGGCATTAAATCCCATCAGCAAAATGTAGAAGTCATCACATGACAAAGTGCCATTCATGTTACCAATTGCATCTCTATAAAAACTATTTTAAAATTGTATTAAAAACTAACACAATCACACAAAATACTTGGTGTTGTAGCATGTACCACATTTGCAAATATAAAAACATGCGCTTTCTTGGTAAATAATTTCAAAAAATAATTAGGAAGAGTATTTCAAAACTTGGTCAAACAGTGGATTTTAAGGGATGGTCAAAGGAGAAGAGAGATATGGAAAGGCAGACAGGTTTAGGTGGGGAATTCCAAAATTTAGGGCCTGAAAAGCTGAAGACAGGTGGGTTTAATGGTGTGGGGATGCAGGAGAGGCTAGGGTTGGAAGAACACAGAATTCTCAGAGCGCTATAGGACTGTTGGACTTTACAGAGATAGGAAGAGGAGAGGCTGTGGAGGGATTTCAACAAGAGGACAAAAATCTTAAATTGGAGGCACTAATGGTCCCTGGAACCAATGTAGGTCAGCAAGCACAAAAATAAAGTGATTTAGTGCAGCTTAGGATATAGGGAGAAGAGAAAAGTTGAAACCCCCGCTGTTCTGAGTTGTCCTACAATTTGATGTCTAATTTCAATCTCGAAGTTGCAATTGAATCTGCTTCCACCACCTTCTCAAGCTATGCATAACTTGCTGAGGGAAAGAAATTCTCCTAATTTGCTTCTGCCTTTTTTGCCAATTATCTTAAACAGATGTCATCTGGTTACTGGTCCTCCTGCCAGTGGAAAAGCGAGCTGGCTTTTAAAAAGCAGGTCAGGTTCGGGATAAGAGAGAGGCAGGCTCACAATTTCATCCTGTGACCGTTGCCAACCAATCCTGACCCAGAGCTATTTTTGGAGAGATCAGGTTGGGATGGAAACTACCCACTCACAAGCGGCAGGTACACAATTAAACAAAATGAGGGCTAATTTGTTCTCACACTGACTGGGATTTCCAGTTGGCAATGTGGGCAAGAGACATCAGTCAGTACCAGGGCCAGGCAACCATGGCGGGCTCACGTCGGTACAGGGAGGTGCTGCGCTTCATCCTACAGAGGACCCCTCGCAACCCACACCAGTCATGGCTGTCTGGACAAAGCTGTAGCCAACGGCCACCCTGTACAGAAATTGCCCCTCCATGGTCACACCCAAGCAGTTGTGGCATTTCTAAGTATGAAAAATGCTGACTTTTGCTCCATGTTGGTGCCCTCTCTCTCCCTCCATCACAAATTGGCAGCTCCCATCTCAGCCGTTGGGGTTGCTATTATGCAGCCATTAGCCTGCCAGTCTCCATAGCCGGTCCACCAACCTTAATAGGGTGGCTCCCTGCCATTAATGGCCTGGCCTTTTCAAAAATTTCAAAATCTGGGTGGGTGTTTCTACAACATGTCATGCGGAGTCTGGAACAGGTCTCAGTTTTGGGTTCATGACACTGGACTGAAAACGCAGCCCAAAACTCTAAAAACTAAAACTAAAAACTCTACCAAAACTCCTCATAATTTTGAATACCTCTATTAAATATTCCCTTAATCTTCTCTGCTCTAAGGAGAACAACCCCAATTTCTGTAGCTTTGATGTAGCCTTGTCACAGTGTGATGTTTCCAAGAGTCCTGTGTCTCTTCAAGGCATTCTGTCATAGGGCTATTTTTGTTTAAAGAGTATCATCTACATATCTTTGATGTATCACACATTAGGTTAAAGCAATCATAATTCTTCTGAATTGAATATTGATACAACCAGGTTAGGAGAGGTGAACTGACTCCTCTCTTTGTGCCACTCCTGAGTTGATCATAATAGAGTTTGAATTTAAAAGGGAGGTGATATTGCAATTCAATATATAATCTTAACTGTGTATAGCTCAGTGCAAGAAATAAGCCGGCCAGGTTCCTTAAGTTAAAAAGTAAATAGTTAGTTTTATTGCTAAAACTCAGCCAAAGATGCAAAAATTATTAACAGGAGGTTTAAAATGTACGAATATATCCAGCTTCCCACTAATGCAAAAAACACACACATGCACATGCACACACACCCCAAGCATGCGCAAGAAGAAAAAGAAGTTTACAGGATATCAGGTATATTGGCCAAGTAAAACGTAAAATCAAAAGCATTTTTCAGTGTTGTCCGGATGCTTGTTTACAGGTAAAAGGTCACTTTCCACAGTAGCTACTGGTACTGGGGTTTCTCAATGGAGCAGTCACTTTTCAGTCATGGCTGGTTAATTCTCTTTTCTCTTGGAGACAGTGATGTTGATTTGGAATCCTCTAAGAACTCTTGGTTTCAGCAATGAGATCCCCTGGTGGGTTTTCAAACCACAAACAGCTCAGATTTGATGAGGGAGGTTTCAGAAGAAGGGGGAGTGTGGGATGAGGCTGTTGCCCCTTCTATCCCTGTAGCAATCTATCTGACTGTTAGTTCAAATCCAGTATATTTTACATCCAAGAGCTGGGTCAAATTACCTCTCTCTGGTTTCAATCTGAGCTTATCTTAGCCACTGTCTCTGAGAGCTCCGCTGACTTCTATAAAGCATCTTGTGTCCTTCACAAATGTAACATAGAAGCTGCTGCAGGCCAGTGTCCTTTGCTTAGCAAAAGTGTTCTTTTCAAAAAGTTCTATATACCAGCCAATTACATTATAAATTAATATTCTATACTACACATCTTCATTACAATATTATTAACCAGGATGAGAAAAAAGAGAAAGGGTACACATTCGAACCATGGGCCGATCTGGATTATTTAACCATTTTGCTGAAACCTATTCCCCAAAGTAAATGAATCATGGACTTTTAAAAGACCAAAGACAATGAATGATTTCATGTTGTGTCTAGTTATTTGGAGCCACCTGGCACTTGACTGCATTCTGATTTGTACATTTGTATAAAAGAGAAGTTTACAAAAGAGTTATTTCCTTTCCAGTTCTCGTTTAACACAGAATAATGAGGTACATACAGGTTCTCAAACCTAAAACAGTGAAGAATAATTTAGCAGATGTGAGATGAATGTTCTGCAATTTCCTGAAGCAATGCCTTACAAACTTTTTTCCATGTCACACAAGAATGTATGCAGAGGCTGTTTAACCACATAATAGTGGATCAAGTTAATATATTTTCAAACGGATGCATGCAATTTAAGGCTTATGCTACTGTATCATGTTTAGCTTTGTGACATGTACAGTAATTTAGTGGTCTGGTAACAAAAGAAGTAAGGATTATGGAACATTTTGATCAGTTAATAGTTGTTAGCAGTAATTGATGAAACCAAAGTGTTAAATACACATTGATATGTTGTTAAAAAATACCTGAATGCAGTGTAATTTTGGTGACATATTCTTGCTTTTGTGTCTGAGTCTGAAAACTAGTTTCTGTGATTAATTTAAAAGGTACGGTAGCAGACTATTTTGATTTTAAAATACATAAATGCTGTAATTATTTGTCAAGTAATTATACAAACTTTATCTGTAACATTGGCCCTGAGGAATGTTGTTATAAAATGTTAATAATGAAAATACCTGTCCTGGATTACAGTCATAATTGTGATGTATATTTGTTCAATATCACACATGAACGAATAATCAGAAAATAGTTTGTATTTAAGCAGAACGGTATATTTATGCAACACATAGAAAGTTAAACTGCTATCATGATTATTATAGATGTTAAAAATTGGGTAGGTATGGAGAAATTCAAAACAATTTTTCCATTATTTGTTTTTGTGCATTTGCAGGTTTACACATCTGTGTTAATGTTGCTTAATCGCTCAGACTAGACACTGTGGAGCTAAATTTTCCAGCAATCTTGGTAGTATATTTCTTATGAAATACCTTCCCTTTTGAATCTGGAATCCACTTGAACCCCAAAATGGATTTTAAAGAACTCCTACTTATGGCTGGCTTTATGATCAGAATTATTAGCTTCATATTGTTTTTGAGGCTGCAACTCAAGATAAGACATTTGAAAACTTAGAATTTGGTTCCAGCACCTCCCCCTATTGTTGACTGTTGAGATGAAATATACTGTGTTTCAATGATTATCTGAAACTTTTAAAAACTAATAAAAATCATTTGCGATGTAGAAAACCATATAGATAACCAAAAGTTTTAGTCGTACCTATTTTTAGCACATAAAAACAGCATTAGAAACTTGGATTCACTTATAATTTCAATGTGCAGTTAAGTGTACCTAGATTCAAGGCTGGTCTTTAAAATATATAGTGGCACTTATTTCTTCATGAAATTGAAAATAAATGCCATTTTAAAAATTAAAATAAAGTTAAATATTTCAACTTAAATATTACAGATTCCACCAGCTAAATATTGGAAGGAAGCCAATGAATCCATTGCCTTTGGTCCCTGTCATAAACTCCTTTCGCAGACCATGGTTTCCACCCTGACAACTGTCTATCGCTGAGCCGCCGTTTAGAATATTGGCATTGTGTTTGACCCCAGGATACATTCCAACCATAAATCTGCGCCATCACCAAGATTGCATTCTTCCACCTCTGTAACTTTGGACCGAAATCATGCAACTTTGACTGTGCCTCAGCTCATTTGTGGCCGAACTCTCATAGATGCTAATTGTTACCTTTAGACCTGCCTATTCCACCGTGCTTCTGGCTGGCCCCCCCACATAAATTTGCACCCATTTAAAACTGAGCTGCCTGCATCTTAATTTCCTCACCCCTGTAATTGCTGCCCTACATTGACTCTCAGTCTGACAATGCATCGATTTTAAAATCTTCATCCTTGTAACAAATCCCACAATGGTCCCCCACCCTCCCCAGGTCCATAACCTCTTTCAGCTCTACAAGCCTTCGAGGTGTCTGGACCTCTGGCCTCTTATGCATCCCCGGTTTTGATCGTTCCACTATTGATGGCTGTTTGTATCATTTTGTTCTGAAAAGAGGGATGTTTGGCTTTTGAAATGTCATCAGCTTGATGTCACATCTGGCTTTCTGTAGTCATATGACAATGACATGAGCCAGTCTCTCTGTAAACAGACATCTTAAGTCATTCAATAAAGGCCTCTCACTGAGAAGACACTGATGAAGCACTGCAGTCCTTAAACATGAAACATGGTGTTGGAAGTGGATTTAAAAGAGAATTTTGAAACACTGAAAATGTTGCAGAGAGGCCACAGTTCAGAAAGACACACATAAATGTTCAAATCTACAAAACGCTGCAAAAAAAGGAGTTAAGCATACAGCACTGAAGAAGCACAAAGCTGCTGAAAGGGCAAGAAAAACAAAGAAAGGACTTAAGGAAAAGCAAACAAGCCGAAGACTGCAAGTGAAATATTGAGTGAGCAACATGGCTGCAGTAAATTTTCCACTCCCTTCTCCAGTAACAAGGATATATGTGGCAAAGTTTTTCCACTTGCAATGGCAAAACTATGAGGTTGCTAAAGAGTTAATTAACAAGCCTGAACCGATAAGAGTAGCCGCACTCCTAACACTGCTGGGGAGGGGCTGTTACAAATTGTATACCACCTTAAATCTAACTGATGGACAAAGAAAAAAGATGGCAGAGAATTTGAATGCCTTGAACAAACGCTTTGAACCTCGAGTGAATATTACGTATGTCCGCGATGCCTTTAACACAAGAGCTCAGGGTGAAAACAAGATCATTGAACAGTATGTAACGGCAATAATGCAGTTTGCAGAATCATGTGAATTTGGATAGCTAAAAGATGATCTGATTGAAGATAGATTAGTCTTAGGCGTGACGGCCCCCTCGCTGAGAGCAACTCTACTGAAAGATGAGAAACTGATGCTAAAGAAAGCGATAGACGTGTGTCAAAATGCGGAAGCTGGGAAATGTCACTGGAGCATGTGTATGGCAGAGCAGACCCAGACATATATTATGCTGTGAGACATTCCAGGCCAAGAGAGCAGAACAATTGCAGATGAAGAGCAGGATAAAAATACTGCGAAGGACAGCATACAAAGGAAAAGAAGGTTTGTTTTGTCCAACATGGGGAAAGCAGTGTTTTAACTGCAAGAAGCAGAATCATTTTGCACACAAGTGTTTGGCTAGAAAGAAGAAAAATAAGCCTATACAGATGGTCACTGGAGGAATATCAGCAGAAGAATCAGCAGATACAACAGGTTGGTTCAGTCAAGTCTATAGGCAACAAACGGTTTGTGACTGTTACCATGATGACTGCAGAGAAAGAGTATCAGGCAAACAAGAAATGTCAAATAGACACTGGTGCATCATACAATGTAATGGATTTCATAGATTTGTGTGAAATGGCGCAACATGGTGATCCAAAAATGAAACCCTCAAAAGTAAGATTCAGGCATACTGAGAAGACAAATTAGCCTGAGAGCCCAATGCAATGGCAAGAATCAATATCTAGAGTTCCAGATCATAGATGGGACACAACAGCCAGTTATCTCAGCTGAAGCAAGTCTATTGGGCTGGTAACCTTGAATGTGCCAGCAGAGAAAGGGCAGCAAAAAATCTCCAAGGGAGGGGAATAAAAGACCCCTAAGTGAAGGAGACAGGAGAAACCAGAGAGAGGGAGGCAATATTCAAGTAAACCACAAGATGGCTGCCAACCATGTCAGTGCAGAAGCATTTCTACAGGAAAATGTTCACATCAAAGCTGAAAAGCAAGATTTGAAGCACAAGATTCGAGCTGAGTGTATACCATTGAAAACACATAATAAACTGTAGTCTTCAGTGAACCAAGCTGTGCGAGATCTGAACAAATTTCAGAGACAACACAAAGGAGGAGGAAATAATGACCCTTAATTCCACAGATGGCAAAACAAAGCAGGAGTTGAAAAAGATCAACCAGATGTGCAACCAGGCAAAACAGCAGGCAGAAAGGGAGTACAAAAAAGTTGTAGCCTTGAATGATTCCATGAAAAATCAATACGTAGCCATGAAAAGACATAAGCTACTGACATGATCTGGAAGTCATCAACCCAGCAGAGACTGAGTAGTAGAACAAACAGTTATTAATGCATGAGAATAGTGGATGTTTGTGGGTAACTTGGGTAACTCACTCTCACGCACAAATTTGCATGCAAATATGTCTCCTGTTCATTAATAAAAGTGGGATGTTTGTATCTTTTGTTCATTATGAAAAGGGGGATGTTTGGGTTTTGAAATGCAATCAGTCTACATGTCACATATGGCTTTCTATACTCAGGTAACCTCTGCCATGAGGCAATCTCTCTGTAAGCAGACATTTTAATTCAGTTCAATAAAGGCCTCTCACTGAAAAGACACTGATGAAGCACGGCTGTCCTTAAACACGAAACAGCAGCCATGCTTTCAGCCACCTTGACCGTAAGCTGTGGAATTCCCTCCCTAATTCTCTATTCATCTGTTAACGTGCTCTCTCTCTTTAAGGTGCTCCTTAAACCTTACCTCTTTGACTAAGCTTTTGGTCATCAGTCCTGATATCTCCTTAATACATCGGCTTCTGGTCAAACAATATCTTGATTTTAAAATTCTCATCCTTGTTTTCAAAACCCTCCATGGCCTTGTCACTCTCTATCTCTGTAATCTCTTCCAACCCCACAACCCCCAGAAATATCTGTGCTCCTCTAATTTTGGTCTGTTGTGCATTCCCAATTATGATCATTCCACCATTGGTGGCTGTGCCTTCAGTTGCCTATGCCCCAAGCTCCTTACACCTCTCCACCTCACTTTCTTCAAGACACTTCTTAAAACTACCTCTTTAACAAACTTTTGGTCATCTGACCTAATATCTCCTTATGTGGCTCGATGTTTTATATTGCTCTGGTGAAGCACCTTTGGGATGTTTTATAATGTCAAAGGCACTCTATAAATTTAAATTCGTTTTTATGTGGCTCAATGTTGAAAACATTTTTTTTATTGATATCATTCTTGAGACATTTTTCTGTGTCGAATGAGTATATAAATGGAAGCTGGTTTGCCTTTTTAAGAAGAACTTAAAATCAGGAATTTGTTGATACATGCATCATAGACATGGTATTCACAGGCACAAAAAAAGCTCATACACTTGTTGAGACAATTCGAAAGTCTGCTGAAATCCAGAAGGTATGACAGATTTTTTGAATACACATGTGAAAAAAATCAAAAGGAACAGTTAGCAATTGATTAGTGAGATTGTTTTTCTATTGATAGCGCCCAGTGAATGTTAACTCATTGGACTTTAAGGACAGAAATGGGATAGGGACCTATCTTGGAGCTTCCTTAAAAGTGCTGACCTGGGCCTACACCATCAAAATAGACTTCCTAATCATTTAAAGCAATGCTGTTTCTGGGATCTTACTCTGTGCAAATTGATTACCATAGAGTATTTGTCTAAAACATGACTGTGACTACACTTTAAAAGTAATTTATTGGCTGTGAAATGCCTTGGAACATACTGAGGATGTGAATGGCACAGTATCAATGCAGGCTTTTTATTTTTCTTTACATAAGCACTGTTTATCATTGTTGCCAGGTCAAAATCCTAGAACTCTCTACCCGACAATACTGAGGGTGCACCATCACCACAAGAAGTGCAACAATTTAAGGATATGTCCTCCCAAATCTTCTCAAGTTCACTAGGTATGGTAAATATATTGGTCCTGTGAGTATTACCACGTCATCGAAAAGAGAAAAAAATGAAGCTTATGGAGCTGAGTGATGGAGGAGTGGCATGGAGGATAGCATAGTCAAGCATATTGCTTGCTGTGGCAAGAGAGAGGAGGGGTTAAATATCCATGATTACAGTAACAGAAGATATCATTCATGACTTTGGATAGGGCTGTTTCTGTGCTTTAATGAAGGTGCAAATGGATGGGAGGGATGCAAAAGAGTTTTCAGAGAAGTGCCAAGGAACTGGGAAACAAGAACGCACTTGAAAACCTTAAAGAAAAGTGATTGAATGTGTGTTTGTAGAAGGGAGAAAGATAGAGATTTATAAGGGGAGAGGATTAATACCAGAGAGAAAAGATTCAGAAGACTTTAAATTGAACCACATTAGCTCAGATTTTGTGGTTGTAATGGTGAAAAAATTATCAGTTTTTGTTGTCATTACAACTTGAAGCTGACAGAAACTTCTGGCATTCACTTTTGCACAATTAAACACAGGAATCCAGAAATTGCTGACAGTGATTCCCTATTTTTCCACATGGTTCACCGTGGAGGTTTCCATGGGTGGAATGATTAAAAATCATTTGAATTGATGTGAACTTCCATTTTCACACGATTAAATTCACTGTAAAAATCCTTGAAAAGTTACACCTTATTCAAGAAAGTGTAACTGTATTTTTGATGTCATTATAAATCCATTATCATTGTGAACAACCTCTCTGACCATGATAAGCTCATTTTATATTTGCAGTTTATTAAATTTCTTCATAATGATAATAAATTCTATGTATTTTTCAAATAATTTTTTTTTAATTCATTCACGGGTTGTGGGCTTTGCTGGCTGGGCCAGCATTTATTGCATATCCCTAATTGCCCTTGAGAAGGTGCTGATGAGCTGCATTCTTGAACCGCTGCAGTCCATGTGCTGTAGGTACACACATAGTGTTGCTAGGAATGGAGTTCCAAGATTTTGACCCAGAGACAGTGAAGGAACGGCGATATATTTCCAAGTCAGGTTGGTGAGTGCCTTGGAGGGGAACTTCCAGGTGGTGGTGTTCCCATGTATCTGCTGCCCTCATCCTTCTAGATGGTAGCAGTCGTGGGTTTGGAAGGTGCTGTCTAAGGAGCCTTGGTGAATTCCTGCAGTGCATCTTGTAGATGGTACACACTGCTGCTACTGTGTGTCAGTGGTGAAGGGAGTGAATGTTTGTGGATTTGGTGCCAATCAAGTGGGCTGCTTCGTCCTGGACAGTGTCAAGCTTCTTGAGTATTGTAGAAGCTCCACTGATCCAGGCAAGTGGGGAATATTCCATCACACTCCTGAATTGGGCTTTGTATATGGGCTTTGGGGAGTCAGGAGGTGAGTTACTCATCGTAGGATACCTAGCGTCTGACCTGCTCTTGTGGCCACAGTATATATATGGCTTTTCCAGTTCAGTTTCTGGTCATAGGTAACCCCCAGGATGTTGATAGTGGGGAGATTCAGTGACAGTAATGCCTTTGAACATCAAGGGGTGATGGTTAGATTCTTTCAAGTTGGAGATGGTCATTGCCTGGCACTTGTGTGGTGCGAATGTTACTTGCCACTTGTCAGCCCAAGCACAGATTTTGTCCAGGTCTTGCTGCATTTGGACATGGACTGCTTCAGTATCTGAGGATTCAAGAATGTTGCTGAACATTGTGCAATCATCAGCAAACATCCCCATTTCTGACCTTAGGATGGAAGGAAGGTTGTTGATGAAGCAGCTGAAGATGGTTGGGCTGAGGACTCTACCCTGAGGAACTCCTGCAGTGAGGTCCTGGAGCTGAGGTGACTGACCTCCAACAACCACAACCATCTTTCTTTGTGTTAGGTATTACTCCAACCAGCGGAGAGTTTTCCTCCTGATTCCAGCTTTGCTTGGGCTCCTTGATGCCACACTCGGTCAAATTTGGCCTTGATGTTGAGGGCAATCACTTTCACCTCACCTCGGGAGTTCAGCTCTTTTGTCCATGCTTGAACCAATTCTGTAATGAGGTCAGGAACTGAGTGGCCCTGGCAGAACCCAAACTGAATTTCAGTGAGCAGGTTACTGCTAAGCAAGTGCTGCTTGATAGCAAAGCTGATGACCCCTTCCATCACTTTACTGATGATTGATGATGGGTCGGTAATTGGTCGGGTTGGATTTGTCCTGCTTTTTATGTACAGGACAAACCTGGGCAATTTTCCACATAGCTGGGTAGATGCCAGTGTTGTAGCTGCACTGGAACAGCTTGGCCAGGGGTGTGGCAAGTTCTGGAACACAAGTCTTCAGTACTATTGCCAAAATATTTTCAGGGCCCATAGCCTTTGCACTATCCAGTGCCTTCAGCCATTTCCTCATATCATGTGGACTGAATTGAATTGGCTGAAGACTGGCATCTGTGATGCTGGGGACCTCCGGAGGAGGCCAAGATGGATCGTTCACTCGACATTTCTGGCTGAAGGTTGTAGCAAATGCCTCAGCCTTATCTTTTGCACTGATGTGCTGGTCTCCTCCATCATTGAGGATGGAGATATTTGTGGAGCCTCCTCCTCCAATGAGTTGTTTAATTGTCCACCATGATTCACGACTGGATGTGGCAGGACTGCAAAGCTTAGATTTGATCCATTGGTTGTGAGGTTGCTTAGATCTATCACTTGCTACTCTTGCTGTTTGGTACACAAGTAGTCCTGTGTTTTTTCTTCACCAGGTTGACACCTCATTTTTAGATATGTCTGATGCTGTTCCTGGCATGCCCTCCTGCACTCTTCATTCAATGTCTATGATATTTCAGCATCTACCTTAATCCCATGTGGATGTCCAAATTTGTACTGTCTATAAAATGATTAAAAAGTAAGTAGTAATTTTTCTTTATTGATTTGCTGTCTGTGAGAATTCTGCAATGAGATTGGCTACTCAGCCTGTTTGTTGACATCATTATGGTTGCATGCTGGAATTCCCTTTGAACTGGCGCAGGAATAAAAGTAATGCTGGGAAAGGTGAAATCCATGCTACAGAGATTGCTAGGACTTTGTGGGCAGCTTTCTTCATAGTCAAAGGTGACCATTGTCACTTCACCGTTGACTACAAAATGTAGGACATTATGACCAATAGAGGTTGAGATAGAGGAAACCTTGTAAAAAGGTAATAAATAAGAAACACAATGACTGATGAAAGGGCAAGTAAGATGATATGAATAACCTTGTCCACTAGTAAGTAAAGGAAACCCTAAGGCTAACAGCATCCTTAATGAATATCTTGAATGTCCCTTATTTTAGTACAACTTACCTGTGATGTGCATATGAAAATACATTTATTCAGTGCGGAAATAAATACCATCAATTAATCTCCTGGGATTTAGATCTGAATATTTGAAAGTAAAAGAAGCCCGTTATCTAATAATTTTGAAAATTATAAATTATGGAGACCATGAATTGTCTCTCTGGATTTTCTAAAACACAGAATCTTTACATTAACACTGATACATAACTTCTCATAACAATATTTGTGTTTGATGTCACACACAAAACTATTTCCATTTGTTTTAAAAGATAAAACCTGCACATTATGTTTAAATTATATAGGGCAACTTTCAAGTAGATACGGTAAAAAGACAACAACATATCTATGCTTCGACAGATTAAAATAAACTGCTCAATTTTCAGAATAGTATACCTACATCATACATTTTTGCACCTGTGTGTATTTCCTGTCCGCACCATTTGACTGCATGTTTTGCCACAGTTTTTTGGTCAATTTTTCCTCTTTATAAAGATCACGTCAATTTTTAGAAAACACCTATTTAACTTTTCATGCTTATTGCACAACCACGGGTGACTGTGAAACAGCTTTCTGAGCATCTGTGTCAGGTCAGCTTCTGTCTTGAATTTCTGCTTGCAGTTAAACAAGTTTCCAAGTAATTTTATGTGTGTAAACTTTAAAATTCTTTTCTCTCAAAACTTAAATTTGCACATTTTTAATCTTTTAGTCTTAAAATGAGCAACTCATCATTTTAAATTACTTGGTCGTTGTTTTTAGGTTTATAGATGGATAAATTTTTAATTTCATCTTTCCTGGCATAGAGTTGTCCAGCTACACCTTCATAATGCCTGTTTTACACCTACTTGGGAACCTGCTGTCATTTAACAACTGCACATTAGACCCGTATTGCTACATATTAATTTTTATACAACACATTCCTATTAATACTTATTTGACTCCGGGGGATATCTTGAAAGTTTTCTTTATTTTTAAATTGTAATTTTTCAGCCATCAGATAGTTACAATGTGCCTTTGTGATATTTGATGTTGATGCATTCATGAGCTTTCTTTCATGGTGGATGCTAAAGTAGGCTTGTAGTTGCATATATAAAATTTAAATTTTGAGCCTCTGAAGGACATCCCAATTCATTTTCTTCCCCTCTCCATGCACCTGCCTTTCCTTGTCTGCATTTACCCCCCCATCCTCATTTACTAATTGCCCCTCTTCCCATCTGCACATTCCTCCCCTTTTCCAGTAAGTTCCTTTCCCTCCTTCTCTCGCTCCACCTGCTCCTCTTCTACAAATGTTCTCCCTCCTTCTCCTGTAGACATAGCAAATCATGATGGAAAACAGAAATAAGAGCAGAATATACGAGTTTAAAATAGGAACTGATTTAGGTCTTTGCCTCCCAGTCCAAATATACCTCAGCTCCTTACACTGTTACAATAGAAGGCTTTTTTTGGCCTGGGATTTCCCAGTCCCGCTGAGGGCGATGTGGCAGGTCAACCAAAAGTCCATTGACTTTGGCCGGGCCGGATGACCCCGGCGGTGGGCAGGGCTGAATTTGGTCTTCACTCTTTTTGCATGATGCCATGAAAAACTGACTAGTAGTTTTTAAAATTAAAGTTACCAGCTTAGAAAAATAATTCCTCTGGGGAAAAAACGAATGCTAAACAATATTACTTTTTCCCATGTGGAATATTCAAATAGCTTCTGAAGTTCAGTACCTCAGATCTGGTTTGACTTTGGCAATTTTGGGAAAGGGATTAAAATCATATTTCAATAAGAAATCTAACATTCAATATGGCACGAGAAAGTCATTCACTCTTTATTTAAAAACCCCAAGGGTGAAACATTAGGTGGAAGCTCAAAAATGTAGTATGTAATTAAGATAATACCTGTCTGAGCTCTTGCCATTGTTGTACTTAACTTTAAGGCATCATTTAACATATCACTTCTTTCTGTCCCACCTGTATCTAATTTATGTAATAATAATTCCACTCATCTGGAGAGGTGTCTGGAATTGTTAAAATAAAGATAATTTGATATTTAAAACGCAAACTAATGGACTCACTGGTGAGCTAAAGACCTTATAAAAACTACTGTATTCTTCAAAGAGAACACTAGAAAAACAGTTGCTGCATAGATCTGATGACAAAGTCGATCGCCATGTGCAGCACACAAGTCCAAGAATACAAAGTGAAATATTGCATACAAAAGCTGTTTATATAATGAAACTGCTGGTATGTAGAAATATGTGCAGATACAAACTGTATTTTAACATGAAGCATTAGCTCAATCACATAAAAATGTTTCAAGGGCAGATCAAATTTTAAAACAATCTTTTCCTTTCTGAAGAAGTTTGAACAATTACTCACTTTTGCAATCATTTTGAGGCAAACCTGATCTTTAGTGGTAAATGTGGGGGGCAAAAAGCTGTTGCTTTGATGATACACTGAATACAATGACAAATTGGCACTTGGGATTTTTAGGTAATGATGAAAAAATGATAGAGCCGGCATACAAAAAAACCACATCACCACCAGTAATCCAATTTGACCCAGACCCAAAAGCAAATGTCAAAATGTTGAAATAGCATGACATAGAAGCTGTGTAATGTGCTTCATACACTGAAATCATTATTGGCACTACTGTTCTGGCTCCTTGGCAAAACTATGGGGGAAAACTATTTTAAAATGTTCACTTTTAGTAACTGTTAACTATAAAATGTAAAAGTCACAGTCAGTAAATCTTAAGAGATCACAATGCCATAATGCAAAGTAAGTTTCTGCATTATTAAAAAAAAACTCAGAAAAAATGTAAAAAGCTTTAAACAAAACTAAAAATGGATCAAAAAGCCGCACGGTACAGTTCTTGAACACAGGTGAAAAATGCTCCACATAATGGCAAGTTTTTGCTTTCAATAACCTAGTTACTCAACTTGAGTGGTACTACTGATCAGTTCCACAGGACTTCAGTTGGGTAGTCCATCAAGTCCTAGTTAGCCAATTCTATTTTGACAGTATGATGTGTGGTCTAGTGATGTCTCTGCCTATTACTAGTGCTCTCAGGCTATTTATTTAGATGTGCATTCATTCTGTGATTGATGGCTAAAAAATTATAAGCCAGGCGAAGCAAGTTGGACAGTCTAGATCTGGACCTGGTTGCTAGACTATGGAACAATGGCCTAGAAGTTCCTCCATAGGCACTATAGGGAAGTTATACCCCAAAATAGGCCCATACAGCTAATCTTATGACTTCAAATTTCTCTTGAATCTCATTAAAATATACCTGAATGTAAAATGAGTGTAAATCAGCATAAACAATTGGGGCCCAAGGAAATTGCTGAACTCACAATATGTTCCTTCTGTTAAACATGAAAATTAAGGTTTCAACTCATTCAACCACCATTCATGCATATAAGTACAATATTACATGTTTAAGAACCTCCATTTGAGGCTGTTTTTTTATTTTAATTTTAATATGATTTATAATCATTTCAAAGAAACAGAAAATAGAATGCCGGTGTCTGAGGATAATTTCCTTCCAAATGCTTAAAAAAGGTCAATAAAACACACAAAAAAAATGACTATTTCTGCTGTGACTGAAAATCTGGTCATAATTTGAAAAGCGCCTGTGAGCGAATGCAATTGTAGGGAACACCCATAGAAGTCTCTCTAAAATGAGAGTGGGGGCTATTATTTTGGACGGAGATGTGTTTGGACTGTGGCCTCAATAAAAGATCATAAAACATCAAGGAGGTTTTGGCCTATTAGAGTTGCACACAAATCACATCCAATATTCTGCAATTTTTTCAATCATATGGTTGATTTTACCCAGATTGACCTATATCTGGGTGCACATATGAAGGAAATTCCAGGCCTCCATCTACAAGTACACTTCTCCCTTCGGCATCCTCTAACTTTCACCTTTTCTTTCATCTTGACTTTTTGAAGAGCTTTGGTGTTCATTCAATTCTCAGTCAGTCATAGGACGGCTGACCTATATGGCTTATTAAGGTTTGCTGGGATATTGACCTTCACCTTCAGAAACATGTCCTTTGATCTGAAAAGTATATGGATAATTTAAGACCTTCCTTAGGTAATAGTTGCTTCTCAACCCTCCTTTGATCTGGGAAATCGCATGAATAATTTAAAGCACTAATAGGGACAATTGTAATCTTACCAGATTCCTAGGTTCCATTACGAAGCAAAGAGAGAACCATTTATTGTTTATTGTTTTTGTACCTCTAACTCTAACCTTTCTAAGTAAACATGGATCATCTTTTGAAAGGTAATTATTTTAGGAGTGCTTACCAATTTCTGAAACATTAATTTTTACCATTTATCTTACATTTAAAAATTCAATTCCCAAAACATATGAAACATGAAATTAGACATTTTTGCAACACATTGTATTACATTTCCAGAAAATGTCTCATTGTACAACACCTGGAATGGAGTAACTGTTATTGGAAAAAAAATGGTAGTCACATAACACAAAGCAGCCATGAGATGAATGACTAGGTAATGGGCTTTAGGTTCTGTTAATTGAAGGATTAATGTTGGTAAGGACTCCACTGTGAATTTCCTTCTCTTCACATTGGGCCAAGGGGTTTTGAATACCTGCCTGAACAGGCAGACCAGGGACTGGATTATAGCTACACAGATGGGTAGCTCAAATCGGAAAATTTACTGACTCGTAAGACCTGCTTCAGTAAAAAATGCCCTGAAACGCATGACTTTCGCTCCAGGGGAGGGGGAATGTTTGGGTGGGTGCCGGATAGAGTCCGACCTGGTGAACCTAGAAGCGTAAGCATCTATGGGAATGGGCAAGTATTGAGGTGGGCTGGTTAGAAGGCCCACCTTGGTCCTCTGGAACTTTATCCTAGCTGTTTGAGTAGTTGGGCCCTCCAGCCCTCAGCCACCTCCTATGGGCCCTCACACCCTCCAAGCCAACTCATCCAGTATCCACCATGGGCAAACCTCAAGAACCATTTTGAGATGAAAAAAATAAACTGTTAACAATCTAATAGAGATCTCACCCCTTCCTTCACACTTGAGAGTGAATACATAGAACCCATCCAAAGCTTTTAAATCTCAAGTGGTTACTCTCTTATAAAAACAAACAACTCAGACTCCACATCAAAGATAGCTAATCCTTTAATAAACTCTTTAACTGCCAAATCATGAACTCAGAACCCACTGCTGAGATAACTGTAGCTTTTGAAACTCAGCCAAGCACTCATAATAACATGATTACCCTTGGGGAAATGTCAACAAAGAGTTTTATTGAACTTTCTTGGCTGAGTATCTAGAATTGTTTAGTCTTTATTAGTCTTTACTGCAATGTGGAATTGGCAGCAATGGTGTTCTGTTAAATCTCTTCCGGATTTAACTAGTTTAGGATTCAATGGGCTGTCATTTTACTGCAATACATGCTCAGATGATCTGCACAGAATGCTCCTATCTTGCTGCAGTTAATTTCATGCAGGGTGGGAGGATTTGGGCCAGCACAACCTGATAAAATTGGAATTACTTGATAAGATTCACCCATAAGACAACGTTTCACCATACTACACAACATAAACACTGATAATTCGGAGTGGATCTCGAGTCAAGGTGACCAAATTACTATTGGAGGTGCTACTTAGATTGGACTCAAAGGGCGGAATTTTACCATCCCATCTGTGGGGGAGTTTCATGGTGGGCAGGGGCGGAGAATATAGTTGCAAGCAAAAAGTCAGAAAAGCCAGCATAAAAACAGCTTGCAATTCTCCCAATGGTGGGTTTATGGCGGGTCTGACTAGTGGTGTGAGTGCCATTTGCATTCATTAACATCTCATGAATGCTCATTAAACCAGCTGCCCACTGGAATCTTGTCACATCTTCCAACCTTGCGTCGTCAGCGGGAAATTAAGTTGGCCTCAAACTGTTTGAAAAGGGATGGCGTGCACAAGTCAGACCTCAATTCGCTGGTAATTTTGAGGTGAGTGCAACATACATGCCATCGCGCTGCGTCGGTCTTGTTGCGACGAACGCCACACTACTGGGGCTGTAGGGTCAGTCTGCTCCTGCTCTTTGCCTACATTGTCCCGAAGAACATCGCTGTGCTGTGGAACTCATGCAGGCCTCCACTTTCAGAAACTAGTATTTGAACTGGGGTGGGCTGTGAGGCGAGCGTGGGGTTGATGAACACAAGGGGGCCAATGGGGAGGGAAGGGTTGGAATGGCAGTGAGGGGGAAGGGTGAACACGAGAGGGGCAAAGGGGAGGGAAGGGTGTGGAATGGCAGTGAGGGGGAAGGGCAAGCACAAGGGGGGCAATGGGGAGGAAAGGGTGTGGGATGGCAATGAGGGGAAAGGGCAAACATGAGAGGGCCTTTCTGGGTCATCCTCTAACCTCTTGTTGCCACCTGAGTGAACAGGAGTCTACTTAGAAAGAAAGAAGGAGGATTTCCTTGTGATGAAAACCACTAAAAGTCAATGGCTTCTTTAACACAGTTAAGAGGCTACTCAGAACTCAGTGGCTTCACATCACAGTCACTGCATCTCAAGTATAACATGCAGGAATTTAGAATTTGGGAATGCAGGCAATCGTGAAGGAGGCACAGCTGTATCATAAATGGCATTCCATCAATGACGGCCTGTCATCTGTTCACCAGATTTGACCCTCCGAACAATCCAAAGGGCACCCACTCACAGCAGACACATGGGAACACCACCACCTGGAAGTTTCCCTCCAAGCCACTCACTATCCTTACTTGGGAATATATCGCCATTCCTTCAATGTTACTGGGTCAAAATCCTGGAACTCCCTTCCTAACAGCACTGTGGGTGTAACTACACCACAGGGACTTATCATGGTTCAAGGAGGCAGCTCACCATCAACTTCTCAAGGGCAATTAGTGATGGGCAATAAATGCTGCCCTAGCCAGTGACACCCAGATCCCATAAATGAATTAAAAAAAAAACTGGTCGTTAATATGCCATATCAGAGATTAGAGCACAGGGCTAGGTCGGGTCACTCATCTCAATTAAATTTTAGAAACTCACGCAGGGCTTAAGATGTTACATATCTGCGATGCCATCTTAGTCATCTTGATGTGTGTGCTAGTGTTTCAAGTACAAGGTGGCATCAGCCACCATGCAAGTAGGGCACAAAAAGCTATGAACCTTTACAGCTTCTATATGTTTCATCTTTGAGCTTCTCTTTCTTTCTCCTTGAAATATTAATGTCTTCAATGTTTCCTTTCAGAGAGAAGGCAAAGGCAGATATGGATCCAGGGCTCAATGTTGCCTTTGTCAGGCTAATGCAATGGGGGAGGTGAAGAAGGGAGAGGCAACTCTGCATACAGCTCCAGCAGCAGGGACATGGTCAAGCAGAGCCAGAGCATGAACAGGGAGGTCAGGAGGAGAGACCAACACAACAGGGGTGACTTGCCAGACATAGCATTTATCACCGAAGAGTTTCCTATTTACAAATAAGTGAGAGGCAATGCCGTGCATGTCTGTGCTTGCCCCAAGCTCTGGTACATCACATATACCACATTCTTCATGAAGACCTGACGCCATGTGGAGTTGCAGGGTATTCCCTGCCAGTGACTTTGAAGGAGACAGCAGTGCTAAATTTCTTTGCCTCTGGTTCTTTCCAAGGATCAAGAGGGACCCTGTGCGGCATCTCGCAGTCCACAACACATCAATGCATAAAGGAGATCACAGATGCCCTTTACAGGAAGGCTCATCATTATGTCAGGTTTGCTCTGGATGAAGATAGCCAGGCTGTGAGATTCACCGGCTTCACTGCCATCTCAGGCTTACCAAGACTGCAGGGTGCAATAGACTGCACCCACGTGGCCATATGGGCTCCATGGCAGCAGGCCCTAATGTTTATAAACTGGAAGGGCTGTCATTCCATTAAGGTGCAACTGGTGTGATCACTGGAAGCACATGCTGCACATTTATGCATGGTAACCTGGGAATTATGGCTCCTATATCTTGAGTCACTTCCAGGTGCCTGAGATTTTTCAGGGGCCATTACGTCTGCAGGAATGGCTGCTTGGGGATAAGGGGTACCCAATGAAGCACTGGCTGATGACACCGATGCGTTGCCCTCAGAGTTCTTCCGAGGCAAGGTACAACACTGCTTACAGCTCCTTATAGAGCAGACCATAGGGCTTCTGAAGATGCGCTTCAGATGCTTGGATGCTCAGGTGGCTCACTACAATACACTCCCAGTAGGGTTTCCCACAACATCACAGTGTGTTGTGCCCTTCACAATCTGACAATGCAAAGAGGTGAACCCCTGCTAGAGAATGAACTGGAGGAGGATGAGAGCTCATCAGAGGATGAAGATCAGGAGGCCCAGGAACCTCACGAGGCTGCTGAGGGTCAGCATGAGCACAAACACACCATAGAGGAAGGAAGATGTGGAAGACATGTCCATGGTACATTAATTGCTGACAAGTTCCAGGAAGAGTAAAGTTAAGTGAGGGAATATGGCCACATCTCTCTAGCCCTCAATGCCATTTACTTCTATTTCAGGGGATGTCCACCCACTTGCAGCGAGAATGAGTCTCACATTCACACTTGTGCATTCTGGCCTCATGAATCACCAGGCCATGATCTTTGCTTTGGTCCGTGGGGCCCTGTGATGGAGCTCATTGTGGGAACCGAGTTTCCTCTACACTGGAGAGACCAAACGCAGACTGGGTGACCGCTTTGCAGAACACCTTCGGTCTGTCCGCAAGCATTACCCAGACCTCCCTGTCGCTTGCCATTTCAACACTCCACCCTGCTCTCATGCCCACATGTCCGACTTTGGCCTGCTGCATTGTTCCAGTGAAGCTCAATGCAAACTGGAGGAACAGCACCTCATCTTCCTAGGCACTTTACAGCCTTCCGGACTGAACATTGAGTTCAACAATTTTAGATCATGAACTCTCTCCTTCATCCCCACCCCCTTTCCACCCCCCCCCCTTTTTCCCAATAATTTATATAGATTTTTCTTTCCCACCTATTTCCATTATTTTTAAATGTATTTCCATCCATTGTTTTATCTCTACCTTTTAGCCTTTTTCGATTCCTTCCCTTCACCCCACCCCCTCTAGGGCCATCTGTACCTTACTTGTCCTGCTTTCTACCCTTAATTAGCACATTCCTTAGGAAAAACACCACCTTCAACACCTCTTTGTCCCTTTGTCTGTGACATCTTTTGGTTATCTCCACCTATCACTGGCCCTCTATCCAGCTCTACTTGTCTCACCCCCCTTTAAAACCAGCTTATATTTCACCTCTTCTATTTTTACTTAGTTCGTTGAAGGATCATTCGGACTCGAAATGTTAACTGTGTCCCTCTCCGCAGATGCTGTCAGACCTGCTAAGTTTTTCCAGGTATTTTTGTTTTTGTTAAAGATTTAAACATATCTCCTTGACATCACACAACTGTGCGGAGATTGGTTCAACTGAGGTTGACGTCACAGGAATGTGAATCTCACAGTGGAACATTATCACTGAATGGGAGGAAGGCTAATCTTTGAAATAAGAGGATTTCAAAGAACAAAATCACAATGCCTTCAGCTGCCCAAAATGCAAAAAGAGAACACCTCATTGACATGTCCCCACAGCAGTCGGAGGCAGGGACAGCCCAGGTCTCCGGCACTCGAATGGCTGTTGGAGTTCAGCGGCCTGCTCAATGTCAGATGACGAATCTCTGAAAGTGGCCGCCAACTCAATGCTTGAGGTGCAACAACAGGCGGCAGGTGGAATATCAGGCAGAGATGTCCCTCAGCAAACTAGAGCGAATGATGGAGGAATCCGTCCGTTCTGTCTGATGTCATGGCTCCAACATGCGAGCACCTCATTGTCACCATGGAAAGGTATTTACAAAAGTGCAATTTCTTTATGTGCACAGCACACCATGACCCAAAAGCTATATTAATTTTTCTTAACTTTCCCAACTCTACCACTACACCTAGGTGCAGCTCTGACATCCGCAGCAGAGGTGGAGGCAGCCTGCTGAGGGCTACATCCTGATGTCTGTGATGACCTTAGCGGATGTCCTCTGGTGGCCCGAGGCCTGGAGGGCCCTGGCCTGAAAAGGGTAAATTGTGCAGGGGCAGAAGCACCCTCAGCGGCCTGAGAAGCTGTAGTGGATGGGGGCACAGGCAGAGAGGGCTGTGAGCTGCTGCACACCCTTAAGAGTGTCCTGAGAGGAGGCCCCAAGGTGCCTGAGAGTCCCACCTTTCACCTGCAGGAGATAATGCACCTGGAGGGAGGTCAAGATGCCTCGTCGCCATGTCACCTACATCTCGAAGGTGCCCATCAGGGTGTGTGGCCATGGAGTGCAAGGCTGAGCGCAAATCTAGCAAGACCTTCTGGACCAAGGCCTCCATGATGGTTGCCAGCCTTCCCATGGTGACCTCGAGGCGCTCGCATGTTAGAGCCGCGATGTCAGGCAGAATGGGTGGACTCCTCCATCATTCGCTCTCGACTGTTAAGTGACTGTTGAATTTCTGCCTGATGTTCCACCTGCCACCTGTCGCTGCGCCTCAAGCATTGAGCTGGCAGCCACTTTTAGAGACTCATCATCTGACTAAGACTGAGCGGATGGCTGGTCTCCAGCAGCCCTCTGAGTGCCAGAGACCTGGGCTGTCCCTGCCTCCGACTGCTGAGGAGACCTGTCAGTGGTGTCCCCCAGAAAGTGAGCTCAAGCCCAATCTACAGCTGTGTCCCACTGATGTGTGCATCCCTGAGCTGCTGGAGGGTGCGTGTGAGCACCGTGATAGTTCTTCCAGAGGTTCCTCTTCAGATGTGGTCTAGGGTTCGCACTGGTGCTCCACTGGCTTTGGGGCCTCGATCTGCTGGTGCCTAGAAAGTAGTAATTAATAAACACGAGCTATTAAGACTGCATGTGACTCACTGTGATTGTTAGGATTTGATGAAGTGATGGAGCTGTGATCCATACAAGGTTGCCGGGGGATGCCGATCTCCCCTTCCCCACAGGAGCGATCTTTGTCCTCCCCAGCCGGCTCGGCTGCAGCCTCCTCAAACTCAGTGAGGGCAATGATGTTGGCCATCCCTTCCCCAGTCTGTAATCTCTCGTGCCTGTTGTGTGCCAGCCTGGCCTGTAGAAAGGCATGTGATAGGAAGGGATGGAGCAGAGGGTGGGTGAGATGCATATTCTGTGTGTGTGGTGAGCCCTCCCCAGAAGGACTAGAGGATGGAGTGTGAGCAACATGATAGATAGGATGGTGGTGATACGCAAGTCTTGGTGAGAATGATTGTTGATATGTATCCTGTGCTAATGGTTGTGTGAGATCCCTGAAGAGAGTAGCCATTTCTATGGTGCCATGATGAGGGTTTGATATTGGAGGGAGTTGAAGGATGGCCTACCCTGGTGGAGTGGATGAGATCGTTCATCCTTTTCCTGGGTGGCATTTTGGGTGTGGTTGCAAGTAGCGCTGACCTGCTCTGTGACAGCCTCCCAGGCCAGAAAGCTGCTGCACTTCCTGCAGCCATCTCTGGGGTACAGGGCTTGCCTATGTGTCTGCACTCCACTAATCAAGGCCTGGAGGGTGAAGCGGGGTGCTGCCATTTTCTTGAGGCTCTCAGCTTTCTTCTTCTGGCTGCAAGACACCTCTGCACGTGACTGCAAGACAGGTGGGCTGGAGAGAGTGAGACTGTGTGTTGGACTGGCCTTTAATTATGGCGCCCGGACCTTCGACCCCACCAGATAACAGCGGGCAGACGAAGCAACTCCCAACCCGCCAGGTGATTCGGATCAATATGCGCCTTTGCATAATTAATAACCTTCCATGTGCGGACTTGGACCTGAATTCCCACCATTCCAGCCAGCAAGATAGGCACCGCTGAAACTCCCTCCCCTACCACACTTAGTTTTACAAACAGAAAATTCCACCCAAAGAATCAGAGGCATTGAAGGGTTACCAATTCACTCAATCATTTTAGCAAGATAGAGGGTGTGCATTAGAAAAAGTTCAGCAGTATTATTTAGAGTACAAATTTTATGCTTCTCATAAATTACGTACCATATTTGTGCTGTAATTTCTATTTGGTCCAACAGGCCTATGCCAGAATATGAATATTCTTCAAAATAATGTATATTTGGATAATGGGAACACTGGTTATTTTTCTATTTAATGCATTCTGATTCTAAAGGTCATTATTCAGGGTCCAGTCTAAAGACCCATCAAAGACCATAAAAGGATCAGTTAAGATGAGCTTTTTCAATGTACTTTGACTGGGAACGTGGTGGCCAACCTACTATTTTCAAAATATAATAGATGCTGCACCACAAGTTTGGGCATTTTCAAATATGGGTAGCTCTACAGGATCAAAGTTGGGTTAGTTCTAGCTTTTACATACTGAATCAGGGAGATGAAGAGAATAGTCAACTTTGGAGTTTGATAAATTGCAATGAAGACCACAAAAGACAATAGGAACAAGACTTGAGTTATCTTCTAAAAGAGAGATTCCTGCATCCCGTCCTTTTTTGCAACAAATATTATTTTAAGTAGATTATATTTGAGTAGTCTGGTATTAACATTTGTTTTTTTTTTCTTTATTCTTTCATGGGACATGGGTGTTGCTGGCAAGACCAACATTTCAGAGAGCAGTTAAGAGTTAACCACTTTGCATTGGGTCTGGAGTCATATGTAGGCCAGACCAGGTAAGGATGGCAGATTTCCTTCCCTAAAGGACACAGTGAACCAAATGGGTTTTTACGAAAATCAATGATAGCTTCATGGTCACGATTACTGAGACTAGCTTTATAATTCCAGATTTAGTAACAGAATTCAAATTCCACCTGCTACCATGGTAGGATTTGAGCCCATGTCCCCAGAGCATTACCATGCTTCTTTGTCCCCAGCGGCATTACCAATACACCACCATCTCCCTCTGAGGGTAACAGCAGGTTGACAATATTACAAAGTTTGCTAATAGTAATACTGTCTTAAAGTAAGAGATTTTAAATTTAAGCAATGTACACACAAGCAGTCTGGAGTGTATGCAACCAGATTGCCATGCATCAATAAGTAATTTTAAGAAAACAGTGATTAAGGTAAACTGTTTAACACAACAAAGTATATTCATACAACAGAATAAATCAAAAGTGCATTATGCAAAAAGTAGTATACATAACACTATACTCTAACAATGTGACTTTAAAACATATTTTAGTTATTTTATGAATAGCTATTTATAGATGCATCCATGACATTTTTATTCAAATTTTATTACTTAATAAATGGATTACAAAGTACATTAAATATACATGAAACACTATTTTATTCAGAATGAATAGCATTACTGTTCATCATTAGGTAGTTTATGTAAAATCCATGACTTCAGCTGTTCCAATTCTGATTTACAAAGTTCATGATAGAGACTAGGAAAAGTACTAAAAGTGGTTTTCACTCCCAGTGACTGTAAATGCAAACAGCTCTCTTTACCCCACTCATACAAAACTAGTTGGTCATTCTTTCCATGACACTGGAACAATTCAGGCATTGAGGTTTTAGTATTCTGGACAGCCTGGAGACAAAAACATATATTAGACAAACATTATCTATATAATATTTGAAATTAATTTCTACTCTTTCACATATTGAGCAAATTCTGAAAAAAATAGGAAACACAACATTTAACGAAGCACTAAAATATTTTTTCAAATTTCTACTCTAGTATAGGCACCTAGATGTATATAAATACTTGAAAACATTTGTTCAGGTATAAATCATCACCCACAAACACGGTGTTGAAATGCTACAAAAAAAGGTAGTGGATAATTAAAGGTTGAAGCAATGTTAAGGTCAAATTCACAGGCCTATTCGTGAACATGAACATTTAGGTTTAACCTAAACATTTGACTTTAAATGGAGCTAGGTTTGTGGCGTTGCAAATAAATGGATACAAATTATTCCATTTTGAGCTTCTTAACCTATTAAATGAGACAAATCAAGGAGATTTGAATGAGTGGGTTATTGCAACAGTAAAAGAATAAACTTCCTTAAATTTAAGATTATTCAAATAATTTTAAAAAGTAACTTACAATTATAACACATCATTGGCCTTAAATTGTGCTGTGCGATGTTATGGTGACATCATGTTCATGTGAAATTCTTCTATTCACTATTTTAGCATTGGTATTAAATGTATGGGTTAATGTCTTAGAGCTTAGCAAAATTTCTTATGAATGTATTGATGCATCATTAGTAATATTTCAACCCAGTCCCTGCCTAAGAATGTTGCTAAGTAGTTCTCCAGTTTCAGTCAAAATTATGCTAGATACTATCTACATAAATGCTTTACATCTTACCTTAGTGTCAGTTTATCTTATTTGGTAACTATCTCGAGTGAATGGGATAATAGTGAGTTTAAGCCCCACTTCAGGACTTCAGTATAATATTAAGGAACTGCTGCATTGTCAGAGATGCTGTATTTCAAATGTGACATTAAACCATGCCTCCATCCGCCTGTTAAGCTGTGCATAAAATATCCTACAACACTTTTTCCAAACAGCCGAATTCTCCAAGTGTTTAGCTAACATTGTTCCTTCAACAGTACTATCATCATGTTGTTCATATGACTTCTGTGCAAATCCACTGCCACACTTGACTGCAACAGAGTAGATACATTAAAACATTCATTTCCTATGAAGTTATTGGGATATTCTGAATTAAGGAAAGGTGTGATGTAAATACACAAGTTCCATCCTTCTGCTTACCTGGTAGACAACAGAATCTTTATTCAAGAAACTGGATAAAGCAAACACTCCTGCTACTTGTTGATGAAATCTGTAGGCTAAGTGCATAGCCATAGTCCCTCCCATTGAAAATCCCCCTGCAAAGCCAAATATAGATCCAAATCAATAGTTCTATAGAATATAAATCAAATATAATGTAATTCTGTAGATTGATGTGAAGTCAAACCAGCTTTGAGAATTTCATTAAATGAAAACTGGAGTTTCTCTCATTAGTGGCATGGACAATTAGTTGGTAGTACAGAATTTGAGTACTGCTGAAAGGAGAGACATGTCAAAGCTTTTTGTCTTGCTTCGCAAGAATACCAATGAGGGGAATACAACAATTTATACTGTATGTGAAGAGAGTGCTGATTGGTTGAGAAGTGGACTCTGATTTGTAGGGGTGTTGCTACGGAGAATGCAGCAGTGATAGTGATAGTTAACTGTCAGTCACCATTGGAAATGCTGAGAATCCCGGAAGTGTGTCCTGGCTGCCATTTTCACCCCTCCAAGGAATCTCCTTGACTTCATCAAAATCCAGTCCAAAGTTTCAAGTCAATGACCTTTCATCAGATTTGGCAGGGTTGAGATGAAGGAAGTGTGATAAATTGGTAGTGCATACTAGACACAAGACTTCTAATTATTAATCTCCTTTGGTGTTGTTCATGATGAATTAGGAATACACCATTATAACAATAAAGGTGTTTATGTCACAGAGATGACAACCTGAAGCCATGGATTTATGTTGAATGAATAAATCCTATTCTATTTTTATTAAATGCTGTTGTCAGATTTTTACTGGGGCTTTTGGGTTTGAATTCCACAACTCTACCCATTATTCAATGAAAACTATAGATAAGTGGAGATTTCTTATATACAATTTTACCTATTTTAATTTTTTCAACACTCCCAGTCTTAAAGCCAAGTACATAACAAGATGTTATATAAGAACCACAATTGAAATTAGATATCTGGTATATTATAGTAGCACACAGAAGGTAAGAGTGTAGCTGCACAGCAGATGGTCATATTTTGGTAGACCTGGGGATGGCCCTGAGCTTTGATAACACTGAGGTCAGGGTCCTGGAGTTTAGCAATACTCTACAGCAGCTGGGGTCTGATATCATTGTTCAAGGGACATTTGAAATTTGATTAAACTGGGATGGGGGATGGCCATGGTGTGCAGTTCACTGGTAGATTCCTGGTGTCACAAGTGAGGGGAATCGATGCGCATGGGCATCTCAGTTTGCCATTTTCTGCAAACGTTTAATTTGTTTTCTTGTGGACACAGGGACTATGTGTGCCTATTTGCCTCTAACATATTTGGTGCCTATCTCACAGATTTTAGTAATTAATTAAAGTACAGATGATATAAAAAAACTAAAGACTTCCTTGGTATGATTTACAATTGAAATATATTTTAAAAATGAAATCTCAGATTAGGATGAGGAAAGATACATTTTGCATGCGTGCGGGTGTCTCTCTCTCTCACACAAAATCAACTTCTGAAATTTACAGGGTGCTAGCTGATCGACCAGGCGTTATAAATGAGGGCCGTTAGTCTTCAGATGAACCAGAATAGATAGCACAGGATAAATAAACCCAACATGAGGAATAGGCTGTCTGGAGGTCTGAAGAACAGGAGTGGAAGATAGAGCAAGGTTAAATTCAGAGCAACGGGAGAAGTAGGTGAAAGACAGAGTTGGATAGTAGGAACACAGCAAAGGAATCTGATTTGATTGATTTATCAAAAAATCTTCTGGGTTTTTTTCCATCATAAAAACTTGCCAGAAGGAATAAATGTTGCCATATACAAACATTTTACTAAGTACTTATATACTTCTAAATCTCGAAATGACTATTCTCACAGGAGGCTATAGTTAGTCATCTCCTATTTGCTGTAAAGCAATGTCTCTGAAACAAGACCAGAAATATTCTAGTATTATGGACAGAATTTTGCCTTTGTCGGGAAAACTTGGTGGGGGTGGTCAGGAAGCTGACCGCCACCCCTGATCGAAGCCAGACCGCGATTTCATGCTGGCGGGCAAATTAAGATCCACCAAGCGTGAAACGCGAGCGGCAGCACTCAGCATTGTCTGTGTGGGCGGGGGAGGAGGGAAAGCATGAACATCACGCATGCGCAAGAGTGCGCACTTCAAAATCTCCCTGAGGTATAGAGCTGCCTCAGGGAGATGAACAGTTTTCAAAAACAAATAAATAAAGATTTTAAAAATGTTATAAAACATGTTCCCTCATGTGTCTGCCACATACGCAGGGACATGTTATAAATGAAATGTAAAATGTCTTATTTTATTTTTATTTGCTGTTGGAAACATCATCGCACCCATGGATGGGGTTTCCTAAAAAGTGCAACGGCTGCTTGGCCTTTTTGCCTGCCCACCAACCTTAAGGTTGGACTGACAGTGAAAAATTTAAGTTAATTATCTTTTTAATGGCCTTAAAAGGCCTTTTGTCAGTGGGCACGCTGCCGATTCCTGCGTGTGCCTGCTGACCAAAATATCGCGTGACTGCGGGTTGACGTTGGGATGCTTGCCCAATGTCATCATACTTCATATCACGCTCGAGCGCCGAGGTAAAAATTCTGCTATATGTTTTTTGTTTAAGTAACAGCATTACCACTAAAGAAAGAATCACAGCTTTACCCATTAACTTCAATGGACTGGAGGCACTACATCATAATTCAAGAGTGTTAATTTACCAAATGTCACAATTGTGACAAACTCCAAAAAACTCAAGGGGCAGAATTTTGCCCCTGTTGGGAGGGCTTGGTGGGGACGGTCAGGAAGCCAACCACTGCCCACGATTGGGGCTGGATCGCGCTTTCATGCTGGCGGGCCAATTAAGGCCCGCCCAGCGTGAAACACAAGTGGCAGCGCTCAGCAATGCCTGTGTGTGTGTGGGGAGGGGGGTGGTGGATGGTGAGGGGGGAACTTCGTGCACGCGTGCTTGAAAATCTCCCTGAAGCACAGAGCTGCCTCAGGGAGATGAACAGTTTTAAAAATTAGAAATAGATTTAAAATTGTTATAAAACATGTCCCCTCATGTGGTTCTGTCACGAGTAGGGACATGTTTTTATTTGATGTTGGAAACCTCATCCCACCCATGGATGATGTTTCCAAAAAAATGTAAAGGCCACTTGGCCATTTCGCCTGCCCGTCAACCGTAAGGTCGGATGGGCACCAAAAAAATTGTTTCAATTACCTTGTTAATGGCCTTAATAGGCCTCTTAATTGTCAGTAGATGTGCTGCCGACTCTGGTGCGGGCCCACCGACTGAAATATCGCGTGACTGCGTGTTGACGTTGGAACGTTCATCTGATGTCAATGTGCGCCATTTCACGCTTGAGCGAGTCGGGCGCGCGCCCGCCTGCCGAGGTAAAAATTCTGCCCTGGATTTTATTTTAACTTTTCTCACATTCTTAAGTAGATGTTACAACGAGACAGCTAATGGGTTAGAGGTATAGTTCGAATTACACATTCTGTCTTGTATTTCTTCCCTAGAAAAAAAATTGTTGGTCCTGTTGAAATGTTGCAGTTCCTAAAAATTCCAGTTATAATTCTCTACAAACAGTAACTTCCAACAACATAAGCATATCACAGAAACATGTCAAAACACAATGGGCTTTATTTATTAATTGCATTATTTTTGTAAAAGCAATGAAGAGATCAAAGGAAAGTTCCCACACAGCAATACAATGCCAGTAACAGTCTTATAATGAGTTACTTAAAAGGTAAATTACTGCATCTATTTAGTCACATGCTGGCAAGATTGCCTGCAGTTAGTCATCATGGCGCCTTTTATGTATATAAGCACCATGAGATTTGAATAACTATGTAATTACATATTTTATGTGGTTGAACAATTGATTTTCCCTTTGAAATGACAATACACAAAAAGGTTTGGTCTCTGATTTACTTTACTATGGAAAAATCCTGCAATTTGTCTGTCAGTACCATAATGCCTTCTGGTGAGTAACTGTAACTGTAATACCCTTGCTGATTTCAGCCAATATGTTTGATGACAAACTATTCTTATCTGAGGACCTGGATAATGTTTCAGTAGAGTCCAATTTTAACACATTAATTTTAATTTACTCCATAGCTAGTACAGTTTTAATTATTTAAATCTCAAATTTCTTAGTTTGTCATCAGTTGCTTCAAACATGAAACAACACAAAAAGTCTTTCAGCGCCAAGTGAGCTAGTCTAGCGATATCGAATATCCGTTAGTAACTAGCAAACGCATTTCCTTAATAGTGACAGTAAGTAGATTTTATCAGAGATTCAATAAAGCTTCTCCACAAAGCTGCAAATCCTGTTTTGTTTCCTTGTGAGGGTTCATTACTGTCTTCAATCAGTAACATGAATAGTGCTATTTTGAAATGTATGGGCCTTTAAAGGGAAATATACTCTACTTGACTGCTACATAGTCCAAAATATTACCAAGACGTAATGGTTTGATTCATTATCAGTTTTACGGTTAGGAGCATTGGAGCAGAAGTTTTTTTTATTGCAGGAGTAACTTCGGGGATTGTGAGTAATATCCAACATTTATTGAGTTATTGAAATAGAATTTTGATGCTATATCAGGGGAGTTACACATAAAATGGCATTGAAACATAAAGTACTAGGGCAAGAACCAACTAAAAGCACAAGGATACAGACATCTTATTGTGTATTTATAATTATCAACAATTCAATCAAATGCACTTCATTAATACTTGAATTTTAAAATCAATTGTATGGCACCGATACATAGCAGCTATACTCCTTTCCTATGCAGGTAAATTCAGATTCTGCTTTTGAGGCTAAAAAACTTTATTCCTCAAAGACCAAACCACATACTAGATGAGATATGCAGCAAATATTTATACATTGTTGAAAATGTAGAGATCGTTTCTTAGCTACTTCCCACGATATTTATGTTTCTTTCTATATTATTCACAGACAATAAACTTCAAACAGGCATGAAGGTTTCAGTCCTCATACAAGGCAGGTTTTAAGGCAGATGTAGATAAATTATTTTTAGGCAAGTGAATCAAAGGTTACCCAGGGGTAGATGGGAATGTGAAACTCAAAGCACAAACAGATCAACCATGATCTTATTGAATGGCAGAGAAGGCTTGAGGGGCCGAATGGCCTACTTCTGCTCCTATTTTGTATGTTCATATGTATCTCCACTGAATGATCCTGATAATTTGATCTGGTCCCTCAGCAGTTTGGTGTCCCTGAACATACTTACACTTAATTCAGTCTATGGATTCAAACAAGTCAATTCTCGGATGTATTTAAATCTATTAGTACAGAATTACTTAAATAACACATAATTCTGAATATAATTTATAAAACTACGCAGTATGAAGTTCTGATGAAAGGTCATAGACCAGAAACATTAACTTTGTTCCTCTCCTCATAGATGCTGCCAGGCCCGAATATTTCTAGCATTTTTTGTTTTCATTTCAGATGTCCAACATCCACAGTATTTGCTTTTGTATTACATGAAGCTTAACTACTGGATAACCAGTGTAATTGCAGCAGCTATAGACAGGTTTCTGAACTGGCCCAAGTTTGAAAACCTGCACAGCGAACCTTCTGTTGTGAAGCTTGACTAAGATCCCTACTCTCAAAGAAAAATCCAGGCTCAGACAGGATTCCAGGAGAAATTTACAAATCTGGGGACCCCAGCTAACTGTTATGTCAAAGAATGTGGAATCAACAAACCATTCCCTGGGAGATCAAGGCTGCTATGATTGTTCACATGTACAAAGAAAATGACAAAAATCTGTGTGTAACAACCATAGAGGAATCTTGCTGCCTAGCCACGTAGCAGGATGTGTACCATTAGAAAGTCAAAGTGGGTTCAGGAAAGGCAGAGGTACTTGCGACATGATCTTCACCTTTCGGCAAATATAAGAGAAAAGATACAAGATATGGATGGGTCTCTCCGGTGCCTTTGTTGAACTGACTAAGACCTTTTACACAGTAAACAGGGAGACATTGTGGAAAGTCTTAGCCAAACTTGAATGTCAAATTTGAGCTGTAAACCTGACAGAGCAATTTCTTTATGGATTGACGCCCTGAGTCACTGGCTGTGGTGAATACACTGACCCTTCTGACAAAACAAGTGGTGTCATGGCCTTTGTGCTCTTCAGTATATTCTTTGGCCCGGATTTTCAATGTGTTGTTCATACAAAATGGCGCCATGGCTCTGAATCCGGAAGTTCCACCCCAGATCCAGCACAACCTGAGGGGTTGGGACAATAGGGCAGGGCAGATTTTGCACATGCACACTTCGTGGAAGCTGCGACACATTTAAAGGTGCAGGCAACTGCAAGCAGAAGCGATTTTCATTGTTGGCATTTCCAGAACCCAACTTGTGTGACAGTTGACTTTGTGCAAAAGTCGTAATGGTAGTGAAAGGTCATTTCCGAGATTACGTACCCTTTTGGGGAGTGCAAAAGTTTCAAGAAGTACCACAGAAGTTCAACCATTCCAAACACAGGTGCAAGGTTGCTACCTAAGGGAGTGGGAAGGTGGGGCCTGTGGCCTTGGAAGGGTCTATCTCTTCAGCCCTCCTGACCTGGACATTGAAGTGGGAGGAAGGAAAGTGTACCAGTTAAGGCGATGAGCGTGCATAATGCCAAAGAAGCTGCAAAATGGGGATGGCACCATTGCATATTCGCACCATAGAGGCAAGTGAGCAGGAGCAAAGTGCGGCCAGTAACAGGGAACAAGGCCAGGAGTTGGAGGCAGCACAGTGTGCACTAGGCACGAGGAGGACACAAGGTTTTACCCTGAGCTAAGAGTACACTGGCTGTAGAGGTCTAATCTGGATATGACAGAAAACCAGTGCAGGAGGCGGTTCAGATTAACCCAGGAATTGGTTACCGAGATGTGTCCCATGGTGCAACAAGATCAGGTACCACAGTCTACAGATCAGAATGCCCCACCAGTGGCACTTAAAGTAAAGTCACAGTGGCTCTAAATTTTTATGCTGCCGGCTCTTTCCAGGGGTATATCAGTAAGCATATCAGCCATGCACAGGTGCATCAAGCCAGTTACAAATGCCCTCTTTGCTTGTGTGGGGGAGGACATAAACTTCCCAATGGATGTGGAGTTGTAGATGTACAAGGCCTGGGGGGTTTGTGAAATTGGCAGGTTTTCCTCAAGTACAGGGGCTATCAACTGCACCCATGTCGCCATTACAGCACTAAAGCATCAATCGGTCACTTTCAAAATTGGCAAATCCTTCAGCACCTTGAATGTGCAGGTGATGTGTGAACACACCAAGTTGTTCCTATACATATGTACATGGAACCCTGGAAGCCATGGTTCTTTCATACTGAGGAATTCTCAGCTGCCTCAGATGTTTCTGACACCAAGACAGGTCTGCGGTTGGCTTCTGGGGGACACAGGGGACCCCTTAAGCATGTGGCTGATGACCCCCTTTAGGTGGCCTCACACAGAACCCAAGAGGCACTACAACAAGTTATCTGCTGACTCGCAACACAATAGAACAGGCTATTGGCATCTTTAAGATGACCATTCTGGAGGAGCACTACAGTATTCCCCTGCAAGAGTCTCCAGAATAGTAGTTGTGTGCTGCGTGCTCCAAATATGGTGCAGCAGAGGGGCCTACAACTAGAGAGGGCAGAAGCCAACCCTTTAGTTATGAGATCTAGGGAGGGGGGAGATGAGGAAGAGGAGGTGGCAGCAGCTCCATTTAGGATCAGGGAGATGATATGGAGGAGGAAGAGGAGGAGGAAGTGGATGGCAATGGGAGACCAACTGAGGGGCAGGCTCATGTATACATGACAGATTCTTTACAGGAAGGGCTCATCACCAGAAGCCTGCTAATTCTCCTTGGCTCTTGAAATATTACCAAGTGCATCAGCCAGTCCCTTTTGAGAAACTTCCACATAATAAAGCTGTTAAAGACAGGAGAGGAGAGATAAACTGAAACCCCCAATTGCCTTCCCTTACTATCCATTGTCAGTGTGGTTTTGAAAAGCAGAGGCGCGTGTGATTTTTAACCAACAACCCCCCCCCACCCAAACCCCCACCACCCAACGAGTGAGTAGTCAATATGAATACCAGCAGCAAGCTTTCAGGGAATTAACTAAAGAGGATTATTTATTTATGCATGCAGGCTTGAAGTTTAAATGCTATGTCACTCACGCCCACACACACAAAAAAGAGAATAGTATACGTTTACAAGTTGCAAACCAAAAGGATAGTTGACAGTTTATTTGCCTGCCTGGCTCGTTGTCAAAGAATAGTCTTTGAGGGCCTGATAAAGAGTCTTTTCCAATCTTGAATTGTAGCTTACATGAGTTCAAATAGCTGGAGCCAAATATCAGGATTATTGCAGAATTTTCTTGAAGAGAAGGCTTCTCAGCAGATCACAAAGTTGGTTCCTTATGGCTACTTTATCAGGCAGTTGGGTTTTGTAATGATGGACTTTTGACAGAAAAAGAATCAGGCTGAGAGGTTTTTAAGATTTTCACAGCCTCCAGATTCTTAAAAGCAAAGATGACACTGCCTTTTACTGCTGCTGTTGTTGCAGCTTTCTGTGTTCTCTGCAGTCTGCTCAGATCTTTTTGGGTCTTCAGATAAAATATGTGACTGAAATTGCTGAAGTTAACACGACCAATTGTCACCTGGAATGGTTTAAGGCTATACCATTGCTATACAATGGAGATAATGGATGAGTTCTTCACATTTACTCAGAACGAACTGAGTTGTGCCCAGTTCTCATTGTTAGGGTTCCAAATTGGAGTCTGGATTTGTGTTTTAGGTAAATCCCCAGACACTCAGATTTGTGAATTCCATGGATAGTATTCATCTTGATATGTCCATTAAAGGGGGAGCCCCCCCCCCCCAGGATGATGCAATTGGGAATTTTCCAGAAGCTTCAGATAGTCCATGTTTAACTCCAATTCCAAAGGTCACATGACCCTTGACAGACATCTTAACCACTTTGTGAATGTCCATTTTAAAAAAAAATTAAAGACTGTTCCAGAATCTTCCATACGAAAACAGTCCCCATGTTTGAAGTCATGAATAGGATATGTCTTCACTGGGCATGACAAACATTTCATATGGAAGCCACACTTCTTCAGAGAAATACCCATCCCCAACAAGAAAGAAAACCAACAACACATACAAACTCAGTGCCATTGACATGGCTGAAACTATGACCATCATAATCCCTGGCCTCAACATATTGCACAAATAGACCTTGAGAAGATATTTACAACATGAACTGTGCACATAAATGTTAGAAGATGTAAATAAGCCAGAGAAATCACCACCTTGTGCCTACTCAAACTATGCCCACTTTGTGAAGAGTGCCAGTAGGAAACAAGACTTTTCACCCACAACCTTCAGATACGATTGTATGTTCTAACAGTCCTGCAGCGGCTACACATAGCGCATGGCACATGCTTGCCACTCCTTTTACTACCTTCTACATTATCTATCCACCACCAGCGTCCAGTGTTAGGAATGTGTGGCCTCTGCAATGTACAATGCTACCTAATACCTTGGCTCCCTGTGAACTCACAATCTCTACCTAGAAAATAAAGGCTTCAAATATTGTGGAGAAACAACACAATCAATCAAGGCATTCAAAAAAGAATTAGATGTATATCTGAAAGGGAAGAATGAACACGGTTTGGGAAAACAATGGAATGGCACCAAGTAAACTGCTCATTTGGACAGCCAGTGCAGACATGATGGGTCAAATGGCCTCTTTCTGTACTGTAACAATTCTTTGATTCTGTGCATGCTTACCTGGACATCTTGATATACAGGGAATTCACATAAGTCACTGTTTAACAATCACATGCGGATGACTCCCTTCGACACAGCACTCATGCTTGAAGTGCACCTGACAAGCTGGATTTGATCATTGAGTCTGATGATTGATCCTTCCTTAAAGGCAATTATTGATGGACAAGAAATGCTGCAAGGAACATCTCAATCATCAACCCTTGGTTTACTATTACCTTAGCTAGATGATGAGGATGCTGAGGAACTCCAGAATCTTCACCCGCCTCACTAACCTACAAATCCCTAGGTGGGCCTTTAGGTGGGTTAGCTGGGGCTGGCTGCTGGGGTTCAGCTGTCATCCATTCCAGTAGCTGTTGTGTCACAAGTGCAAACTTCCTGTTAAGGGAACACAGCTCATCATATATTCCATAGATGTCAGTACTTACACTCTGAGCAGACTGGTCCAGGCTACTGAGCGAGCCTTGTACCCTTGCAGGGAGTTACGCTACTCTTGATTCACTGAGTGATGCTGCATGTGTCTCTCCATGAGATTGGCCATTCCCCCATGGTTAGAGTTCACGTGGTCAAGCCAAGGCAAGGTAGAGCTCATCACCGTCATGGACTTCTCCACACTCAGAGTGTGAGCTCTCATTGCCTTAGGGAACTCTGCCAGATGTCCGCACATCTGCTACTGATGCTTCAAATTATGTGTCTCAGGAAGTAACTCCTGAGGCCCACCCTCCATGTCTACTGCAGCATCATCATGACTCCTCCATCCTCTGAGAGGAACTGTGCACAGCTGTCTTTGATTCAGACACTGCCTCCTGCACTCTGGTGAGGTGTCCTTCATCATGTGCCTCTGACTCAAAATGTACTGCATGCCTCCGATATACTAGTAAATGAGTTAGAAGAGTGTGGGCTGGTCAGATGTGACGCTGCCTTCTCCGACATCTCTTCCTCCTTCTGAGGCCCAAGGGATGAGGTGGCCCATGGGTGGAGGGTGGCGCTGGGTGAGTGCTGCAGGAACATGTGTGAGACACAGAAAGTGGTCATGAGATTTAGCCCTTTACATTATGAGTGAATGCATTTAGCCTCTAACCATAGTTGCTGTGCCCTTATCATGCAATCCAACCTTCGCACTCTCTCATATCAATGTTCCCTTCTGCTTAGTGAACTAACAAGATCACCTCCGCCATTACCACCTTGTTCCAAAGTGCCTCTACTACTGCCTTTAGCACCTGACAACGGGCCAGGTGGATACTCTAGTTAACTCCATGACAGTCTCCTCAACATTTCTGATCACCCATAGCCTCGCACACCCACCCTCAGTACAGGTCATCTCCCTGGCATTATGGGCCCATTTCTCCTGCAGATACAACATACAGACTGACGTTAGTCTCATATATTGTGTCGCTAGCAACAAATCTCTTGAATCTGGCAGTGCCATCACAATGTACATTCACATCTCCAATGTGTCCACCTACAGGAACAGCTTGGACCTACAAACTTCCATGCTATAGGAGAGGTATGTGCGACGTCTCCCAGTACAGGCACAGCATCCAGATGTGAACCATCACTTGGACCTCTGTGTGCTTCTGATGAACAACTCGCCTTGCTGGAGCGCAGAAGGTTGTGGAACCTATTTTGCACTGAATCCAAGTTCTGGCATGGTACCCTAATGAACTCATGGAAGAGGGTAAATCCTGCCATGCCCTCTTGGTTGCTGTAGGTGGATTTTGCTGGCCACTCCCATATAATGTGTTGTGATGTCTCTGGACCTCCTCGACCAGGATCTGCAGGTCCTGGTCACTGAAGTGGGGCACAGCCCCTCCTGATCTTTCCCCACTTGGCTTTCTTTGTGACATCCTGACATGACAAAAAAAAACATGGGCACTTAAGGTTTCTGGCTTTGATTGGTCTCACACAGGTACATCAGCTTATATAGAAAAACCATGTTCTCTAGCTCAGCAATGCCTGATGTTGGGGGGGTGGGAGGGTGCGGGAGGGTGCAAAATGGGGCTGGACGAATGTCCAGTGGGCTGGCATTTGTTCCTGTTACTACCAGATGGCATATTGTGCTTCTGAACACAAACTACCCTGCTGGCCTGATTCCCCTAAGTCACACTGTTTTGCCATGACAGGGTGCAGCTGTGAGGGTCTTGTGCAAGGCTCAATTGTATGGCTGCACCCTGAGAAATGGGTGGAAAGAGAGTAGATGGAAGGGCAATGGTTCTGCATGTTGTATCTATCAATCATCCCTGAGACATAATGAATCAATATAGAATATCGTGAGCAGCTGTTGATGCCAAGATGCTGACATCTCCTGTGGCTGTGTCTTGTGAAGCATTTCCAGCCTTAACTATATAGGGTGTGCTCCTTCATTACAGTATGAATAGGCAACAGTAATGTTTATATTTTCCAATGGAAAGCCCATGATGGGCCATCTCTTCCAGCGTCAGCAACCAGTTGGACAACTATGACAGTTAGTGCTCACCTCACTCTTGACCTGACTGGCATCTCCTCCCACAACCAGCAGCAATTCCATGCACTTGCTGCCTCACAGCAGGCATTCCTTATAGGCCCTCCTTTTATACTGTATCCAAGATATATTACCCTAACAGGGCCTGCCTCTGCAACTCTGCTCCTTCCAGGGTTGGTGGGCCCTGGGGTACAGTGTGGCGTGGAGGGGGCAGGTTGGTAGAGGACCTTTGTTTTATGGATGTTTAGTACGTCTTGGTGAAGGTGTTATCATAATCCACGATGAGGCCTTGGACAATGTGGACCACTTTCCAAACTTTGGGAGCCTACTGTCAACAAGGGCAGACATTGACTATGATGTTCAACACCATCTTTAGTATGCTAGCGTGGCCTTCGGCCACCTGAGGAAGAGAGTGTTTGAAGACCGGGACCTCAAACCCAGCCGAAGTTCATGGTCTACAGAGCAGTAGTGATATCTGCTCGCCTATATGGCTCAGGGACATGGATTATATACAGTAGGCACCTCAAAACTCTGAAGAAGTACCACCAGCAAGATCCTGCAAATCCATTGGCAGGATAGGTGCACCAACGTTAAGTGTTCTTGCTCAGGCCAAAATCCTCAGCATTGGAGCACTGACCATGCTCAATCAGCTCCGCAGGGCAGGCCACATCATGTGCATGCCTGACACGAGACTCCCGAAACAAGCGCTCTACTTGGAGCTTCGACACGGCAAGTGAGCCCCAGTAAGTCAGAGGAAACACTTCAAGGACACCTTCAAAGCCTCCTCGAAAAAGTGCAACATCACCACCAACATCTGAGAATCCCTGACCTAAGACTGCCCAAAGTGGAGGGAAGGAACTGAACACCTCAAGTCTCATCGCCAAGGGCTAGCTGAAGCCAAGTGTCAACAGCGAAAGGAGCGCGTGGCGACCCAGACATCCCGCCCAACCATTCCCCCTATCACTGTCTGCCCCACCTGTGACAGAAACTGTAGGTCGTGCATTGGACTCTTCAGTCACGTGAGAACTTATTTTTAGCGTGTGCACAAGCCATCCTCGACTTCAAAGGACTGCCTAAGAGGAGAAGGCGGGCCCAACTCCATCCTGCTTCTACCAGCCTGGTGCGAAAATCCAGCTCTCTGGGGCAGTTTCTTTCGAGGTGGGTTCAGCGAGTCAGGAAATTTCCCAGCTCTGTGAACCACCTCAGGAGTGAAAATCCGGGCATTTGCTGCCATGCTTTCTGGAGATTTGATGGAAATACTGATGGAATATTCATACAATTCAGATCAGATGGCAATCTCTTTAACTTTGGATGAATTGAAATCTTCAAATAAGGTATCAGTGATGACACTACAGGAATTGCTGTTTGGCGATGATTGTATCCTTGTCTCTGAGTATGGCCTTCGATGGATCATGGACTGTTTTGCAAAAGTGGCTGATCACTATGGGCTAACCATCAGCTTATGAAAACAGAGATACTCCATCAACCACCACCAAACTCTGACTATATCCCACCTGGTGTAATTATCAATGACACAACCCTGAAGGCTGTTATTTCAACTTTCTCAGAAGTACAATCTCCAGAAATATCCGCGTTGACAGTAAGGTGGTAAATAAAATTGCCAGAGCAAGCCCAGAATTTGGTTGTTTATGCAAGAGATTGTGGAGGAACCGGGATATCAAACTTATAATTGCTGTGTACAAAGCTGCAGGGACGAGAATGGCCAAAGATAAAAATGTTTGTTTTTTTTGTGTGACAAGGAATCATGTAATTACAGTAGTGAATTCACTAATTCACAATGCAAATGCTTCTGGGCTACTTTAAATCGGTAGAATTATTAGACTTCAGGCAGAAACATTAAGTGTTACCTTCTATTACCATCAAGTTTGTATCAAATCACCAAGTGACCCCAGCATTTCAATGTTCAATGCAGTTAGTGCATGGTTGAAATCCGTACTAACAACAGAACATGACCTTGCTGGATTATGTACATATGAAACCAAGCAAAGGGCTACAGCAAGATAAAGGCAAAATACTATGGATGCTGGAAATCTGAAACAAAATAAAATGCTGGAAAAACTCAGCAGGTCTGACAGCATCTGTGGAGAGAAATGGAGAGTTAACATTTCAAACCTGTATAACTTTTCTTCAGAGCTCTGAAAAAGCATCATTCGGACTCGAAACGTTAACTCTGCCTTTCTCTCCACAGATGCTGTGAGACCTGCTGAGTTTTTCCAGCATTTTGTTTTTGTGTAAAGGACTACAGCAGTGCTTTGCAAATTATTTTTCAATGCGACCCCATTTTATTTCATCACCAGCTTTTCAAGGATGATTAGGAACGGGTAGCAACTTCTGGCCTTGCCAGTGATGCCTACATCCCATGAACGAATATATTAAAAAAAAACTCTTTGACGATTAAATGACCTCAGATGCCTGCAGAAACAAAACAGCAATAAAGCAGCATTGTAACATTCAGTATATAATTATAATTAGGCAACAAATGCTGGCCTAGCCAGTGATGCACACATCCCATGAAAGAGTAAAAAAAAACTCAGCAGCCCGTTCTTCCCACCCACTCCCTCCCACCCTCTGCAGCCTGGCCTTTGCAACAGCCTTACAGCAACACCGAGCCAGCCTAAGGGCCCACTGGCGCTAATTCACTATAATCAACCGAGACTTGGTCTCCACTGTTCTTTCCTGGGTAACTATTGTACTGTATCAAAGTATGTCCCTTAACATGTCAGTTTTATCCTATGTTGCAAGAACACTGGTTCAGAACTGCTTCAATGAAGAACTCATGTTATAAACAAAAGTGTACCAATCTGAGTTAGCATTAGAGGAAGGTTGTCAAATTAGTTTTAGAAGACAAATGATTCTAAACAAAGTTGTTCTGAGTCTATTATCTAAAAGTACTTTGGTTAATAAATGACACTTTTACAATAACTACATATTTGATTCTCCATATGCTCATGTTGCATTGTTTAAGAATGATTCTTACATCTTGAGTTTTTTTCTTTTTTTGCAATGGATGAATATTGCAATTTCATGCATTCTAAAGCTGATTACATTATAACATCTCACTGAATGAAGAAAAAATGTTCGTGTCTTGAGAGTTTTTTAATGCAGTGAAGAATTCTGTAATTTATTTTTTTTCTGTTGGAGATCAGAAGTGATCAACCTTCAGTTTCCTTTCCCAAGCACAAATTTAAACATCTCATTCTTTTGGCTTGACAAGTAAATAATGCACATTGCAGTCCCTACTTTACTAATTAGGAAACTTCCAGTTTTGACTCATCCCCGTTTACATTCTCTTCAGCCGCTGTTTCCAAGTCTTCCAGAGAAAAAAAGACTTCTGCATCAGGTTTGGGCTCCGCTGATCTCTTCCTCTTTCTCCTTTCCCCTTGGTCTGCTGAATACTGCAAAGGCTTGGTCTCCCTCCTCTTTCCCTTCCACCTCATACCAGAGCCAGCTGAATAGTGTGGAGACTGGGCTCCACTACTCCTTCCTCCCCACCAACCCCTGGGCCTTCCGAACTCCACAGAAACTCGGAACTGCTGCAGCTGCCCCCTCGCCAGGGCTAATAAAAGACAGAGAGTTGGGATACAGGGGGCATTTTCAGGATGTCAACCTGGTGGAGTGCCACAAGGATCAGTGCTGGGGCGACAATTATTTACAATAGATATTAACGACTTGGCTGAGGGAAATGACTGTACGATCGCCAAGTTTGCAGATGACACAAAAATAGGTGGGAAAGCAAGTGGTGAGGATGACACAAAGAGTCTACAGAGGGATATAGACAGGTTAAGTAAGTGGGCAAAAACTTGGCAGACGGAATATAATATGGGAAAATGCGAGGTTATGCACTTTGGCAGGAAGAATAGAGAAGCTGAATATTATTTAAATGGAGAAAGACTGAAGAAAGCTGCAGCTCAGAGGGATTTGGGGGTCCTCGTGCATGAATCCCAAAAAGCTAGCATACAAGTGCAGCAGGTAATAGAGAAGGCAAACGGAATGTTGGCCTTTCTTTCAAAGAGAATAGAGTATAAAAATAGGGAAGCCTTGCTAAAACTATACAAGGCACTAGTTAGACCACACCTAGAATACTGTGAACAGTTTTGGTCCCCTTATCTAAGGAAAGATACAAAGATATAATGGCACTGGAGGCAGTTCAGAGAAGGTTCACTAGGTTGATCCTGGGTATGGAGGGATTTTCTTATGAGGAGAGGTTGAGTAGGTTGGGCCTGTACTCATTGGAGTTTAGAAGAATGAGAGGCGACCTTATTGAAACAAAAAAGATTCTTAGGGGGCTTGACAGGGTAGATGCTGAGAGGTGGCTTCCCTTTGTGGGAGAGTCTAGGACTAGAGGGCATAATCTCAGAGTAAGGGGGTGCCGATTTAAAACAGAGATGAGAAGAAATTTCTTATCTCAGAGGGTAGTCAATCTGTGGAATTCTTTACTGCAGAGGGCTGAAGAGGCTAGGTTATTAAGTATATTCAAGGCTGAGATAGACAGATTTTTAGTCAGTAAGGGAATCAAGGGTTATGTGGAAAAGGCAGGAAAGTGGAGTTGAAGATTATCAGATCAGCCACGATCTCATTGAATGGTGGAGCAGACTCGATGGGCTGAATGGCCTTCTTCTGCTCTTACATCTTATGGTCTTAAGCCTGTCGAACTCACTGGAGACTCAGGCTCTGCTACTTCCCCTCTCCCCGCCCTTGGTGCTGGATGGATAATGAGGAATGTAGTAGAAGGAGTGATTGCTTACCTGGCCCTACTCCCAGCCTCATTATTGGCAGAGATTTTCTAGGCTTTGAGACTCTCTCTTCCTGGCTTTGTCTACATTGGAGGAGGCAGTGGCTGAGGTCAGAAAAAAAATTACAAGGGCAGAATTCCATTATTCAAAAGTCGGAATTCCACCAAATGGCAGAAATTTCTCATCCCTAAAAGCTGTGGTAATATCTACCCTCCTATGTGCCTGTGGGATATGGACTACCTATTCCAGGCATATTGAGCAGTTTGATAAAAGCAAAATACTGCGGATTCTGGAAATCTGAAATAATAACAAAAAAATGCTAGAAAACCTCAGCAGGTCTGGCAGCATCTGTGCAGGTTCATTAGCACCAGAAGGGAAGAGAAAAAGTTTATTATTAAAGTGTCAGATGAGATGAAGAATAAAATGAAACTGGGGACAAGGACAGCTTTGAGGTAGGGTAAGTCGGTACTGCTGGAGAGTGAGGTCAAGTGTGTACATATGGTGGTACATGGCACTGAGTGTGGATCTCAGGAGGTGTTGAGAGCAGCAATCCTAGGAAGAAGAGTCATATGGACTTGAAATGTTAACTTTCTTTCTCTCTCCACAGATGCTGCCAGACCTGCTGAGGTTTTCTAGCATTTTCTGTTTTTATTATATTAAGCAGTTTAAGCACATGAGATACATTTGGAACATCATGGGCATCAAAAGCGAGGGTAAAGTGCCCAACATTGATTTACTTCAAAGAGCAGAAATGTCTGGAATTGAAGCATTCATTATCAGAGCTCAGCTCAGATGGATTGGACATGTAGTACGTGTGACTGATGATAAAATCCCTAAAGCGGTCATGTATTCACCACTTAAACTTGGACATTGCCCATGAATTAGGTTGAGTTTAAGGTTCAAAGATTTCTCGAGAGCAAACATCAGGAAATGTGGCATGTCCACCAAAGACTGGGAAAGAAATGCAGAAGAAAGGACTATCTGGGGAACAATCTCAAATATCGGTGTTGCTCCCTTCGAACAGCAAGGAACACAGACAGCTAAAAGGTCCCAGACCAAAATGAGACAATTCATCCTTGTCTTTACTGTGGAAAACCATGCAGGTCTGCAATTGGACTCCACTGTCATGTTAAAACGCCTGCCAGATGAAACGCAAGAAACACCATCTTCAATAATGAAAGGAAACCAATGACAATTACATGAAGTAACTTTGGAAGACATCTTCTTGCTAATCTTCACATTGAATGTTTTTATTATTTCAATAAGATTAAGTTTGAATTTGTTATTCAATATTAAATGTCATTGTAATCATTGTTGTTTCCTGATACTCCATAAAAAAATCTTCACTGATTGCAAATGTACACAAGTATGTTTTCAACTACCATTGATCAATTTAGTTTATTTATTAACATAAAAAATATTTCTGGACTTAATTATATTAATCAATGATGTCGAACTTTTGGTGTCAGTTCTATTTTTCAATGGATGAGTCATCGGCAGCAATAATTAAACATTCAAGAAAAGTAAAACACATATAGTGCCACAAATCAAATTCTGATTTTAATTTAACTTGTTAAAACCTAGAGAATTGGCTAGTACCTTAATTATGTGATCCCTGCACTTACCCAGTTGAGAATTCCTTAACTACTTCACTCCCTCCCTGTCTGACCCTTGTTCCTTAGTTTCCTCAACATTGCATGCGGTGGCAGCTTCCTAGCCAATCCTACTATGTTGGTGATCATTCTGTGTTTACACTGCACTTCCAAAAAGGATAGAGCTAATGAATGGTTATATTAATAAATTAGCAATTATGACAGAAACACAGTGAAACTGGGAGACATACAGGAGGCTGGAGACTTAAAGGAAAAAGAGACTTACAAAAAGAAATATAGAGAAAATTGAAGTCAAATACAAACAGACAACATAATCAATGTGAACCATACAAAGAAATGGCCCTTTGGCTACTCAGAACGTTGGACTCTAATACATAGTACGTCACCTAGTTCAAAATTTCAATGAGCATCTAAGCTTTCCTGCTTTGCATCTGTGTATAATGTCTGAATCAGAGAAAACAAATACTGGGGCATAGTTTCACTTCCTACACAGCTGGTAATTTAATCTTTCCAATGACTGTGGTACTAAAATTTTTCCAAATGTGTTTTTAAATATTGCAGTGTTAATTGCAGCAAAAATGTACAGCTGAGAATGAATTAGTCTCAGACCTCATTACGCTGGCCATTTTGAATTTGCATTGTCTCAATGTTAGCAGAATTGTAGGACAGCAATGTGCTAAACAGCAACAAAGAAAGCTACATTGTGAGGTTAATATGTTTCCAGTCCCTGACAATTATAAATTGGGTAACTCGAGGCTGTGTTTTTAACTCTGATGTCAATAATGCTGCTTGTAGCGCTCAAGATTCAGACTACCTCATAAAACAGATATTCTTGCTGCAGGCAAACATTACTATATACAACAGCTACAGGATGGGTGAGCTAACTACCTCGTTATTCTTGTTCCCTCTGGGCCAATTTACTAATAGTTTCATTCCGAATGATAGCTGTAACTTTTCAACAGCTATGAACTGCAAATATATCACTTAACAAAAGATATGTTTGTCAGTATGAATAACAAGCAAGAATACACAATTGCCAAAATAAATTTTATCATTATGTTGGAAATATAGCTGGTGGTTTTTTTTTTGATCTTTCTAAAAGCAAACTAAAATACAAAATCAGAAGTATATTGCCCTTGGTTTAATTTACCACTTGCTGTGAATGTTAAAAACCACCAGATTCTTTTGAGTAGTTAAATGTGTGAAGTTACAGCAGGACTAGATTTAATAATCCACTGCAAATGTGCATTTTCTCCCGCCAGAGTTGAAATAAAGGTATCAGGTTTCCCCAGTATCAAGCAAAGAAATCATGTTGGAAGGAAACTGATTAGACAAGTACACATACTTTCTAAGTAAAACAATCCTCTTTTGCCCAGGAGTTAAAAAATGATTGACTTCACAAACTAAATGATATGACCAAAATTATAAGTGCAAAAGGATATGATCAACCACATGCATCTTTATTTTTAGACAGTGAATCTGTGATACAATCCAGAGACTGTGCCAGGATAAACATACTTGATGGAAGGATAGCAGACAGGAAACAGGAATGGGAAAGAAAAGGTAGATTCTTAGATTACCGTGTGTTTTGTTTAAAATATTAGGAAAACTGATAACATTTTTACCTAAGATTAATCTGTCCTTTGCAACTCCAGCTTTGACCTCTTCATCCACCAACCTACCCAGTGTATGGCACATTGAATCCATCGATTCAAGATGTTCCGGACAGTTATTGGAAATTTTGTACCTGTCAAACCACACGTTTGACAGGGTTCCATTCATAGGTGTATATGCTCTGAAAAAGTGATAATAAAAAACAATCAAGTGTGCAAATCAAATTTAGGACAGTTAACTCGTAATTTGAAATTAAGACCACTTAAAAATATGGCAGAACAAGAAAAAGGGTAAACCGGCCATGGTTTAAATGTTGGTACAAAGGTATAAATTTAAATAGTTAAAAAGCTGACTTTTGCATTGTTTACTTTGGCTGTACTACAAAAACGTTAACCTGAAGCCTACTAAATAACTTAGTTATGTTAGAACTTGGCTACAACTGCGAACCAATTGTTCCCATCTCCTATTATCTCTTTTCTGCAACTCACTATAATAAGTGCATGGGAAATACACTGCTATCTCTGAATAGATATATCCATAGCAGAATTCAGAAGACACCAGAAAGTTGATACTTTATCCAATTAAATATTTATATTTAAGATAACAGTGTCAAATATAGAGGTCAAAGAACAGTAATTTCACAAGATTATCAGAGTTGGGTGATTCAGAAAAAATGAATTACAGTATTTATAATTCATCTCTCTTATAAACAAAATGTTACTTAGTAATTTTCTAATTCTGGCTGAGACAATGTGGTTCTAACTTACTGGGTCTTAGGCATATTTGCATTGAACAATTATTTTCAGATAGTTAAATGATACCTTAAAGATGCTGTTGGATAAATTACACGTATGTGTTGAAAAATCAGATCTTGTTTCAGTACATCTTTTATCCATTCTCTTATACCTTGCCCGGTATCACCTAAAAGACAGAAAAAATAAATACCATACAGAGTGTTATGCATTTTTAAGGCCACTACTAAGGCCCAGAACTGTCAATCCATAATGATCTTCAGAACCTCCTGAATATGACTCAATTCACACAAACCTTTCTGGAGCTCTGTGAATGCTTTTAGCGTTGCAAGTTTTGAGAGAAAGGACAAATGGCATGAACATCATCAAAGGGGTGGTGGTGAGTGATCTGACAGTGGAACCTTCAGGGTATGACCTCCCTTGAAAACAAGAGGTCCACACGCAACAGGATCCACACTCTCCCTGCAATATCACTATACATCCTTCACAAATGGAATTTGAATGACAGTCCAGTATGTGACTGTGGTCACCTGGATCAGACTGTTTACCACTGTGAATAAGTGTGACCTACAAAAGTTTGTCGCAAGGTTCAAGACAATCCACCTAATACACAGTGCTGTGACCTGGTTTTCCAACTTAGACTCGTAAAGCAGCAAATTGTCATACAGAACACACAAGTGGCATTTTATCATCATTGGAGCAATGTTTTAACAAGGTTATAAAGCCTTTCAACATAACATGGTTGACAAACCAATTGTCCTTTATGTGCAAGCTCAAAAGATTTCTTACAGTCAATTTAATGTAACAGCAGGGATGTTGGAACAACTTAACATGCTAATTTACCAAGATGTTGTATCTTAATTCAGTGGCTGTATTTCCACATAAATGGAAATGGTTCCACTGCTGAAGCACCAACTCGAACTAGTTTCCTCATAGCGAAGGAAACTCAAAAAAGTTGAGCTAACCTGATTTGCTCCCATCAACAACTAGTTAGAGAACAGTACTGCCAGAGGCAGTCAACTGAACTCATCCAGCATTTTAGTTGGAAATGTGCAGTGGGAACTGAGTAAAATATCTATATTTATAAATATAAAAGCTATTCATATACACACACACTAAAATGTTCACATATAATCAGACAATTCCTGGCATAGGGACATTAGAAATAGGCGCAGGGGTAGGTCAATACAGCCAATTCAATCTGCTCCACCATTCAATAAAATTATGGACAATTTATTGTATTTACATTTCTAACTTTTTCCAGTTCCAGTTTCCAAGCCTGGCCTGCTTAGTATTTCTAGCATTTTCTGTTTTTAAATCATGGCTGAACTTCTACATCAACTCGACTTTCATGTCCTGTCCCCATATCCCTTAATTCCCCTCTATCGAAATCTATCAATCTTAATCTTAAATATACTTATCGCCTGTATATCTACAGCCCTCTGGGGTAGAGAATTCCAAAGATTCACAACCCACCGAGTGAAGAAGTTTCTCAGCATTTCAGTTCTAAATGGTTGATCCCTTATCCTGAGATTATGATGCCTAGTTCTAGAATCTCCAGCCATGATTTACAGCCTATCAGCAGCTATGCTGTCAATGCCTCTTCCAACCTCCACAGAATACGAGTCTATTCTGGTCAATTTATCCTCACTGATTCCTGAGATGACAGGGCTGCCCAATCTAGCAAATCTTTGTTGCACCCCTCTAAGGCAAGTACATTTTTTAAGGAGATCAAAACAGTACATAGTACTCCAGGTGCAACCTCACTGAAACCTATGATCTTGGACTAGATCCCCAATTTTTGGTACGATCCTGTGAGGGACCAGTAACTTTCTGTTTAAAGTAGACTAAGCCTGAGATCCCAGGTACTTACTAAGAGAATAAAGGCACAAGATTCCACAGTTGTTAAACCATGGAATAAACTTTACCAGTTGAAGTGAGAAAAATAAAACAATTTACAATATCTATCTTACACTCTAACATTCAGAATCAACATGAAGTACATGTGAGTTAACAGGCAAACATTGGTTGAAAACACTATACTGCATAATAAATGGCAGATGTGACCAAGACAGATCTCTGCAACCCACCCAGATGTCAGTGTCCACTGTTAGTTACACAATCTTGTTAAAACTCTGCCTCCCCAACAAGGGATTTCCAGTCCTCACCTGCAAAGATCTAGCCTCTGAGTGCCTTCCAAAAATTGCTCTGATTCAGACTGCCTCAAATACTGCTGACCTCCTAATAGTTTACTCTCTTCTCCTGAGACTACATTCCACTGGCTTCCCAAGGCCAAACGCCAGCACCGACTCACAGGCACAACTCCAGATCTTTGGCCAGGCCAATCAGAACACCACTGCTCCAAAGGGTTACCTTTGCCCAAAGGGCCCACAGCACAGGCGTTTCTGCAGCCGTAGATGTGAATTCAGGATGGTATGTTGCCTCCCTGGTGCCAGGGTCAAGGATGTCACTGAACGGCTGCAGGGCATTCTAAAGGGGGAGGGAAAACAGACAGAGATCGTGGTACATATTGGTACCAATGACATAGGTAGAAAGAGGGATGTGGTCCTGCAAGCAGAATTTAGGGAGCGAGGAAACAGATTAAAAAACAGGAACTCAAAAGTAGTAATCTTTGGATTACTTCCGGTGCCATGCGCTACTGAGTATAGAAATAGGAGGTTAGTCCAGATAAATGCGTGGTTGGAGAGATGGTGTAGGAGGGAGGGCTTTAGATTTCTGGGGTATTGGGGCCGTTTCTAGGGGCGGTGGGACCTGTACAAGGCGGACTGCTTGCACCTGAACTGAAATGGGACCAACATCCTTGCAGGGAGGTTTGCTAGTGCTGTTGGGGAGGGTTTAAACTAACTTGGCAGGGGGATGGCATCCTGAGAGGAGGTTCAGCAGGGGGAGATGCACAGAAAAAATTAGAAGAGAGAGCAAGTGAGTCTGGGAGGCATAGAAATTATAGGCCAGTTAAGGCACAAGGGAGTTTGGCAAGGATGGATGGCATTTATTTTAATGCAAGGGTCTGAAGAATAAGGCAGATGAGTTGAGGGCACATATTAACACGTCAAAGTATGATGTCATTGCTGTCACAGAGACATGGTTGAGAGAGGGGCAGGATTGGCAGCTCAATATTCCAGGATTTTGGGTCTTCAGGCAAGACAAGGAAGGAGGTAAGAGGGAGTATTGCAATATTAATCAAGGAATCAATTAAAGCAGTAAGGAGGGATGACATCTTAGAAGGCTCCTCAAACGAAGCCATATGGATAGAACTGAAAAACAAAAAAGGAGCAATCACATTGCTGGGAGTGTACTACAGGCCCCCAAATAATCAGAACGAAATAGAAAAGCAGATATGTAAGCAAATTTCAGATAAGTGTAAAAATAATAGGGTAGTAATCGTGGGGGATTTCAAATTCCCCAACATTAATTGGCTTAGTCATAGTGTAATAGGTTTAGAGGGAATGGAATTCTTAAAATGCATTCAGGAGAACTTTTTAAGTCAGTACGTAGAAGGTCCTACAAGAGAAAGGACGGTCCTGGACTTAATTTTAGGGAATGACGACGGGCAAGTGGTAGAGGTATCAGTGGGGGAGAATTTTGCAGATAGTGATCATAACTCCATTAGATTCAAGGTTCTTATGGAAAAGGATAAGGATGGGCCAGAAATCAGAGTTCTAAATTGGGGGAAGGGCGATTTTAATAAGATCAGATATGATTTGGCCAGAGTGGACTGGGAGCAGCTACTTTTAGGTAAATCTGCGTCAAAGCAGTGGGACTCATTCAAGAAGGAAACAGGGAGAGTACAGAGCCAACATATTCCAGTAAAGACAAAGGGTGGGACCAACAAATCCAGGGGATCCTGGATGTTGAGGGATATACAGGATTGGATAAAGAGAAAAAGGGAGGCATATGGCAGACACTGAGGGTTCAAAACAGCGGAAGCCCTGGAGAAGTATAGAATGTGTAGGGGGGAACTTAAAAAGGAAATTAGGAGAGCAAAAATGGGGCATGAAAAAACATTGGCAGGTAAAATAAAGGAAAATTCAAAGTTATTTTATAAGTATATTATAAGTGGATAACTAGGGAAAGAATAGGGCCATTAAGGACCATAGTGGTAATGTGTGTGGAGCTGGAAGACGTAGGTAGGGTTCTAAATGAATACTTTGTGTCGGTGTTCGCAAGTGACAGAGACGATGTGGGTATGGAATTCAGGCAGAAGGACTGTGATATAATTAAAGAAATTAGCATAGAAAGGGAGGAGGTTCTATGTGGTCTGGCAGGCTTAAAAGTAGATAAATCTCCAGGCCTGGATGAAATGTATCCCAGGTTGTTGAGTGAGGAAAGGGAGGAGATAGCAGGGGCGCTAGTAATAACTTTCAATCCCTCTCTGGCCACAGGAGAGGTGCCAGAGGACTGGAGGACAACCAATTTGGTACCGTTATTCAAGAAGGGAGGAAGGGATAAACCAGGGAACTACAGGCCAGTCAGTCTAACCTCAGTGGTGGGGAAACTATTGGAAGCAATTCTGAGGGTCAGAATTAATCTACACTTTGAAAGGCAGGGATTAATTAAGGACAGTCAGCATGGATTTGTTAAGGGGCGGTCATGTCTGACCAATTTGAATTTTTCAAAGAGGTGAACAGTGTGTAGATGAGGGCAATGCAGTTGGCGTAATTTACCTGGACTTCAGCAAGGCTTTTGATAAGCTCCCACATGGGAGACTGATAATGACGGTAAGAGCCCATGAGATACAAGGCAATTTGGCAAATTGGATCGAGAATTGACTGAGTGGCAGGAAGTAGAGGGTGATGGTCGAGGGGTGTTTTTGTGACTGGATGCCTGTGCCCAGTGGGGTTCCACAGGGATCGGTGCTGGGTCCCTTTCTGTTTGTGGTATATATAAACAATTTAGACCTGAATGTAGGAGGGTTGATCAGTAAGTTCGTGGTAAATAGAGAGGAGGATAGCCTTAGATTACAGAAGGATATAGACAGGCTGGTCAGATGGGCTGATCAGTGGCAAATGGAATTTAATCCGGATAAATGTGAGGTGATGCACATGGGCAGGACAAACAAGGCATGGGAATACACGATGGATGGTAGGACTCTGGGAAGCACCGAGGATCAGAGGGACCTTGATGTGCACGTCCACTGGTCCCTTAAGGTAGTGGGACAGGTAGATAAGATGGTTAAGAAGGCATATGGGATACTTGCCTTTATTAGCTGAGGCATAGAATAGAAGAGCAGGAAGGCTATGCTGGAACTGTATAAAATACTGGTTAGGCCACAGCTAGAGTATTGCGTGCAGTTCTGAAATCCACATTATAGGAAGGAGGTGATTACACTGGAGAGAGTGCAGAGGAGATTTACCAGGATGTTGCCTGGACTGGAGAGTTTTAGTTATGAGGAGAGATTGGATAGACTGGGGTTATTTTCCCTGGAGCAGAGGAGAATGAGGGGGAACATGATTGAGGTGTATAAAATTATGAGGGGCATAGATAGGGTAGACAGGAAGGATCTATTCCCCTTGGTGGAGGGATCAATAACCAGGGGTCATAGATTTAAGTAAGGGGCAACAGGTTTAGAGGGGATGCGAGGAAGAATTTTTTCACCCGGAGGGTGGCGGGAATCTTGAACTCACTGCCTAAAAGGGTGGTAGAGGCAGAAACCGTCATAACATTTAGGAAGTATTTGGATATGCACTTGCGATGCCATGGCATACAAGGCTATGGGCCTAGTGCTGGAAAATGGGATTAGAATAGGTACTTGTTTGACCGATGCAGACTCAATGGGCCGAAGAGCCTTTTTCTGTGCTGTAGACCTCTATGACACTTTGACACAGAGTTACCATCTTTTCACTGCCTTTTGAGCTCTCTAGAGCTTCTCCCGAGCCCTTACTCTATGGAGCCTGCCATCTGAAGCACTACTGCTACTTGGAGCCTCTTTCTTAGAGACCTTGGTCTTTCTCCTTGGGTCCCCTCTCTCTCTGGGACCTTTCCCTGGGTTCCCTCCTCTCAGTCTCAGGATTCCCCTAGTTATTTTGCCAAACTTCGGTCCCATGTTTGCACCATGCAGACACACTTCTGATATCCCTGATGCCTTCTAACTCAAAAACCCTTGCGATGAAGGCCAACTACCATTTACCTTCCTAATTGGTTGTTGCACCTGCATGCTAGCTTTTAGTGACTCATGAACATGTTCCTTTGGACATTAACATTTCTCAACCTCTCACCATTTAAGAAATACTCTGTATTTCTGTTTTTTTCTACCAAAGTGGATAACTTATTCACATTATATTCTATCTATCATGTTCTTGCCCACTCACTTAACCTGTCCAAATCCCCTTGAAGCCTCCTTGCACCCTCCTCACAATTTACATTCCCACCTAGTTTTGTGTCATCGGCAAATTTGGAAATATTGCATTTACATACATTGCGGACAGCTCTGGCCCCAACACTGATCCTTGCAGTCCCTCACTAGTAACAGCTTGCCATCCTGAGAATGACCCACTTATTCCTACTCCCTGTTTTCTGTCTGTTAACCAATTCTCAAACAATATCAGTGAATTACCCCAAATCCCATGGGCTCTAATTTTGCTTGCTAATCTCCTGTGTGGGACCTTATTAAAAGCCTTTTGAAAATCCAAATACACCAACCCACTGGTTCCCCTTTATCTATGCTACAAGTAACATCCTCAAAAAACTCTAAAAGGTTTGTCAAACATGATTTTGCATTCATAAATCAATACTGACTCTGGCGAAACGTCATTATTTCTAAGTGTCCAGTTATCAAATCATTTATAATAGATTCTAACATTTTCCTTACTATTGATGTTAAACAGGTCTGTAGTTCTCCGTTTTCTCACTCCCTCCCTTCTTAAATAGTGAGGTTACAATTGCTACTTTCCAGCCTACAGGAGCTTTCCAGAATCTATAGAGTTTTGCAAGATAACCAATGCATTCACTGTCTCTATAGCCAACCCCTTCAACGCTTTGGGATGTAGCTCATCTGGTCCAGAGATTTATCAACCTTCAATCCAATTAATTTTTCAAGTACTACCTCTTCATTAATATTAATTTCTTTCACTTCCTCATTTTCACAAGTTCCCCTTGGTTCCATAGTATTTCTGGGAGATTTTCTACATTTTCCTCTGTGAAGATAGGCACAAAGTAATTGTTTAGTTTCTCCATCATTTCCCTGCTCTCCATTATAAATTCTCTTGTCTCTGCCTGTAATGGACCCACTTTTGTCCTTGCTAATCTTTTCCTTTTCACATACCTAAAGAAGCTTTTACAGTCCGTCTCTATGTTTCTTGTTAGCTTATTCTCTTTTCCCTACCTTTTTCAGTTTCTTGGTCCTCCTTTGTTAGATTCTAAATTGCTCCCAATCCTTGGGCTTACGACCTTTTCCGGCAACTTTATAAGCCAATTCCTTTGATCAAATGCAATCTTTAATTTCTTTTGTTAGCCAGTTATTTAACATTCCTGTTCTGTTTTTGTGGATTAGAGAAATGTATATTTGTTATAGACTATGTAATACTTCTTTAAATACTAGTCATTGCCTTTCTACTGTCAAATGTTTTAATGTATTTTCCAAATCCACTATAGCCAACTTGCCCCTCATACCTTCATAGTTTCCTTTGTTCAGATTTACAACCCTAGCTTCAGAATGAACCATATCACTTTCAAATTTAATGTAAAATTCTATCATATTATGATCACTATTTCCTAAAGGGTCATTTACAGCAAGACTATTAATTAGTTCTTTCTCATTACATAATACTAAATCTAAAATATCCCGATCCCTAGTTGGTTCTTAAAATCTACTGCTCCAGAAAGCCATCTTCTACATATTCCAGGAGTTTATCCTCTGCAGCATTAGTGCTGTTAAGATTTACCCAGTCTATATGTAAATTGCAGTTGCCCATTATTACAGTATTATCCATGTTACATGCAGCTCTAAATTTTTCCTGATTGATACCGTGCCCAACATTACCACTACAGTTTGGTGGCCGAGAAACAACTCTCACCAATGTTTGCTGCCTCCTGCTGTTTCTTAGCTCCACCCAAACCTGATCCTTCGATCTAGGATCCTCTCTTACCAATGTACTGATCTCGTTCCTTATTCATTGCACTACCCCACCTCTTTTTCCTTTTTGCCTATCCTTTCTAAATGATGAATATCCTTGAATACTCAGCTTACAGTTTTGGTCACCATGTAACCACGTCTCCATAATGGCAATTAAATCATATCCATTTACCTTTATTTGTGCTTTCAAATCATTTACCTTGTTGCGAATGCTGCGTGCATTCAAATAGGGTGCTTTTAACTTTGCCTTTTTAACATTATTCTGCATTCTAATCCTTGTTTAAAATGCTTGTTTAAAATTAATTTTGTGGGATGTGGGCATTGCTGATTAGGCCAGCATTTATTGCCCATCTCCCTTACCCTTGAGAAGGTGGTGATGAGATGCCTTCTTGAACCACTGCAGTTCATGTGGTATACCCACAGTGCTGTTAGGGAGAGAGTTCCAGGATTTTGACCCAGCCACAGTGAAGGAACGACGATATAGTTGCAAGTCAGGATGGTAAGTGGCTTGGAGGGCAACTTCCAGGTGGTGGTGTTCTCGTGTGTATGCTATCCTTGTCCTTCTAGATGGTAGCAGTCGTGCGATTAGAGGGTGCTGGTGGAGCAGCCTTGGTGAGTTCCTGCAGTACATCTTGTAGATGGTACACAGTGCTGCCACTGTATGTCAGTGGTGGAGGGAGTTAATGTTTGTGGATGGGGTGCCAATCAAGCAGGTTGCTTTGTCCTGGATGGTGTCAAGCATCTTCAGTGTTGTTGGAGCTGCACTCATCCAGGCAAGTGGAGAGTATTCCATCACAATACTCCTGACTTGTGTTCTGTAGATGGTGGACAGGCTTTGGGGAGTCAGGAGGTGACTTATTCGCTGCAGGATTCCTGGCTTCTGACCTGCTCTTATAGCCACAGTATTTATATTTGTCCAGTTCAGTTTCTGGTCAATGGTAACCCCCAGGATGTTGATAGTGGGAGATTCAGAGATGGTAATGTCCCTCAATGACAGGGGGTGATGATTGGATTCTCTTATTAGAGATGGTCATTGCCTGGCACTTGTGTGGCACAAATGTTACTTGCTACTTGTCAGCCCAAGCCTGGATATTGTCCAGGCCTTGCTGCATTTGGACATGGACTGCTTCAGTAACCGAGGAGTGGCGAATGGTGCTGAACATTGTGCCATCATCAGTGAAAAATAATCAGTGAACACCCCCACTTCTGACTTTATGATGGAAGGAAGGCCATTGATGAAGCAGCTGAAGATGGTTGGGCCGAGGACGCTACCCTGAGAAACTCCTGCAGTGATGCCCTGGAACTGAGATGATTGACCTCCAATAACTGTAACCATCTTCCTTTGTGCTAGGTATGACGCCAACCAGCAGAGAGCTTTCTTCCTGCTTCCCATTGACTCCAGTTTTGCTAGAGCTCCTTGATGTCACACTTGGTCAAATGTGGACTTGATGTCAAGGGCAGTCACTCTTGCCTCACCTCTGAAGTTCAGCTCTTTTATCCATGTTTGAACCAAGGCTGTAATAATGTCAAGTGCTGAGTGGCCTTGGCGGAACCCAAACTGAGCATCAGTGAGCAGGTTATTGCTAAGGAAGTGCCACTTGAAAGCACTGTTGATGATCCCTTCCATCACTTTACTGATGATCAAGAGTAGTGGCGGTAATTGGTCGGGTTGGATTTGCCTTGCTTTTTGTGCACAGGGCATACCTGGCAATTTTCCCTAATGACGGGTAGATGGCAGTGTTGTAGCTGTACTGGAACAGCTTGGCTAGGGGCGTGGCAAGCTCTGGATCCCAAGTCTTCAATACTATTGCCAGAATATTGTCAGGGCCCATAGACTTTGCAGTGTCCAGTGCCTTCAATATGTCTGCCTTACAATTTTGCTTACTACTTTTCTACTTCCTGTTACCAGTTTTGCTTCTCTCCAATCTGAGCTCCCTCTCAGGTTCCCACCCCACTGTGAATCTAGATTAAACCCTCCTCAGCAGCACTAGCAAATCTCCCTGGGAGGGAGATTTAGTTCCAGTCCTACTAAGGTGCAACCTGTTCATTTTATACAGGTCCACCTGCCCCAGAACTGGTCCCAAATCCTCAGAAATCTGATGCCCTCTCTCCTACATCACTTCTCCAGCCACATGTTGAGTTGCTTAATTCTATTCCTACGCTCACGAGCAAGTGGCACTGGGAGTCATCCTGAGATTACTGCTTTTGAGGTCTTGCTTTCTGATTTCTTTCTTAACTTCCTAACATTTGCTTTCAGGACCTCATCCCTCTTCCTACCTATGTCGGTGGTACCAATTGTACCATGACATCTGGCTGTTCATCCTCCCCAAGAAGAATGTCTAGCAGCCATTCTGTGACATCTTTGACTCTGGTACCAGGGAGGCAACATGCCATCCTGGAGTCATGTCCACGGCCACAGAAATGCCTGTCTGCTTCGCTAACTAACGAATCCCCTATTACTATTGCTCTTCCAATCTTCTTCCTCCCCCCCTGTGCAGCTGAACCACCTGTGGTGCCACGGATTTGACTCTTGCTGCGCTCCTCTGAGGAACCATCATCCTCACCAGCATCCAAAATGGAAAAACGGTCAACAAATGAGATCAATTCAAGGGACTCCTACTCCACCTGCTTGGTTCTCTTAAGAGTGCCCATTCCTCTCTGCCTACAGGCTCCTAACCTCCGGTGTGACCACTTCCCTAAATGTGCTATCCATGTAGCTCCCTGCCTCATGGATGCACCACAGTGCCTCCAGCTGCTGCTCAAGTTCTGAAACTTGTAGTTCAAGCTTCTGCAGCTGGTGACATTTCCTGCAGATGTGTTTGTCTAGGGCACACGGTGCTTCCATGACGTCCCACTTGCCACAGGATGCACGTTCCACTCGGTTGAGCTGACCTGCCATACCTTAACTTTACATACTATTGATTATAAGTAGAATAACTTACCAGTTACTCAGCAATCAGCTTCTTCCCCTGTACTGAAGAAAGAACCAAATACTGGAGGCTGAGAAAGGTAGAAAAAGGAGCACCTCCTTCACCTATTCACCGAATTCCCTCACTCCCCAAACTCCCAGCTTCTCAATCTGTTCAAGTCACACTCAGCTCCTGTGTAGCCTCTTTGCCTCCTCCTCATAGCTTACTTCCCATCTAGCTTTGTGCCGTCAGGAAACTTGGATGCATAAACTTGAACTCCTCATCTATGTCATTGATACAGGTTGTAAATCGCTGAGGCCCAAGGATGGATCTTTATGACATTCCACAAGTTACATCTTGCCATGCCGAAAATAACTTGACTATTCCTCCTACTTTCTTACCATTAACCAATTTTCAAACCATACAAATATTACCCCCAATCTCATGAGCCTTATTTTTGTGCAACAAGCTCCCCTGTTGCATCTTATCAAATGCCTTCTGAAAATCAAAATACATCCACTGATTCCCCTTGGTCTACCCGGCTAGTTAAACTGTGCAAAATACTAACACATTTGTCAAATGTGATTCTCCTTTCAAAAAAGCATGTTGACAGTATCTAATCATAGTGATTCTCCAAGTGCCCTAATACCTTGCCCTTAATAATAGATTCTGTCATTTTCAAGTGACTTTTCCTTGGCACTCAGGTGTTTCAACAGGCAACTTGATTTCTGGGCTCTCAGCCAAGTATACGTAATGAGGCTTGGCTGAGAGCCCAGAATTCCTTTAGCCTGTTGAAACACCTGAGCTTCAGGGAAAACGCTGCTTGATTTGAGAGCTCTGGCTCTCAGATCTATTTCACAATGTTTATTTACACAAGATAAACAGTTTCAAGTGCTTACAGTTTGATACATTTAAAAGTTTGGATGACTGATACTTTTATTGAGCTATGGTAAAAAAGAATACTTTTTAAAGAAAGTGGAAAGTCATCAATGATTTTTTTTAAACACAACCTACTTTCACTATAGGGTTTGTTGCTTCCAAAGTGTATAGTGGGTAAATGGACATGGAAGTGCCATAGCTTGGGGTGGGGACATGAGGGGCCATGAGGTGGGTGGGGTGCATACCTTGGCATGGGGGGGGGGGGGTGCGGTCATGAGGGTGACCTTTTGAACTTACCTTTCAAAAGGTTCCCTTATGCAGACTATGGTTCACAACACCTCTGAGGTGCCGTGAACCGCGGCTCTTTGAAAAGCTGGCTTGACTCCATGAAAATTGCAGAGGACTAGGACATGCCTATCATCACAATGGAGAAAGCCAGGTCAGGAATGTAGGATGCAGGCTCAGGACCTGAACTAGCCTGCACCCTTAAAACGCACTCCCGAAAATCAGAAACCTTGGGAATGCAGTTTGCATCCCAGAATAGGGACCCACCCACTATTTTTAAAGGGCTCCAAAGTCTTCCCGACTTGGTGAAAATCCAGCCCAAAATATTTGCTTGACAGCTCTTCTGTTTCTTCTTCCTGTTATTTCTCTTGTCTCAAAGGGACTCGAAGTGTCCTTTCATTAACTTCTTCCTTTTTATGTACTTATGAAATCTCTTACAATCTGTTTTTATATTTTTTAATGAATCTATTCTCACATTCTATTTTCACCCTCTTTATCAATTTACTAATCATAGCAAATATATTTCTAAGTTTTTTATATTCACACACTTCGTATTTTATATAAAACTGCATATTAATTCTTGAAATTAATATTTGTGCTATTTAGATTTTCCTATCCTGGAACGTAAAGCATTATTTTTCATTTACTGTTTTTGACTTGTATATCTTTCCTTTAATTTGAAAAACAAAATAGTTCATCATCAAATACAATTACTAATTTTATAAATACTTTTGAATAATGTTAATTCTTCTGTAAAATGAGGTAAGCATTGAAAGCCATTATCCTTTGACCCAGAGAATCATGCAAATATTATACGCCTTCATAACACACATACAAAAACATAAATAAAGATAAGATGCAGAATTTTTTCTCCCTGTAAACCATGCATTCCTGAACAAAGATATTATAAAATAGGAAATATTGCAATTAAATTTGGAGTGCGTATTTAACACAAGAGGAACATGTTAATGATTTATCAATTCATGCAACGGATAAAGCTATGGTTAAGACGTGCGGAAATCAAAGGAAATTCGAAACATCCTTCTTAGCTAAAGTTAAATTAGAATGCTAAACACATGTTACTGTAAGCTCTGTCGATGGTGGAAAGGCCCCAGGGAGTCAGGAACCGAGTAAGTCCCCACAGAATAGGCAGCCTCTGACCTGCGTTTGCAGCCACAGTATTTATGCAACTGGTCTAGTTATGTTTCTGGTCAGTGGTGATCCCTGAATGATGTGGGGGATTTGACAATGGCAGTACCATTGAATGACAAAGGGAGATGATTATACTCTCTCTTGGGAATGGTCATTCCCTGGCACTTATGTGATCTGAATGCTACTTGCTACTTATCAGCCTAAGCCTGAATTTTGCCCAGGTATTGCTGTATGCAGACACAGAATGTTTCACTATCTAACAAGTTGCAAATGGAACTGAATATTGTACAATCATCAGTGAACAATACTTTTAATCTTACAATGGTCATTATGAAACAGCTGAAGATGGTTGGGCCTAGGAAATTGTTCTGAGGAACTCACCTTTTCTTGCTATCACATAGTGTGACTAATTTGATTGAAGGCTGGCTTCTGTGTTGATGGGGACCTCAGGAGGAGGCAGAGATGGATTGTCTACCTGTCACTTCTGGCTGAAAATGGTCAGAAATGCTTCAGCCTTGTCTTTTGCACCTACATGCTGGACTCAGCCATCGGAGAAGATGGGACATTGATGGACCCTCCTTCTCCAGCTAGTTGTTTTAATTGTCCACCACCATTCATAACCTGATGTGGTAGGACTCCAAAGCTTTGATCTGACCTATTGGTCATGTGATGCTCAGGTCTGTCTATAGCATTATGCTTCCATTGTTTAGCCTGCATGTAGTCCTGTGTTGTACCTTCACACAACACAATGGAGGGGGCCTTCAGTATGAAGGCAGGACTTTGTCTCCGCAAGGACTGTGAGGTGGTCATTCCTACCAATACTGTCATGGACTGGTGCATCTGTGACATGTGGACTTCTAGGTGAGAAATAGGTCAAGCAGGTTTTTCCCTTGTGTTGCTTTTCTCACCACCTGCCACAAGCACAGTCTAGCAGCTATATCCTTCAGGACTCAGTCAGCTTAGTCAATAGTGATGCTACTCAGCCACTCTTGCTGATGGAAATGGAAGTCCCCTACCCAGAGTCCATTATATCCTCTTGCTTTCCTCAGTGTCTCTTCCTAGTAATGCTTAACATGGTGAGTACAGATTCATCACCTAAGGGAGGACTATAACCTGTAATCAGCAGGAGGTTTCGCTGCCCATTTTTGACTTTCTGGAATCAATGTTAAGGAACCTCAGGCATTCTATGCCAACTGTATATCACTGCACTATCACTTCTGGTGGATATATCTTACAGGTGGAACAGAGCAAACCAAGGGATGTTAACGGAGGAGTCTGGGGCGTTAGCTAATGGGTATGATTCTGAGAGCATGACTATGCCAGTTTGTTGTTCGACTGGACATTACAAGTCCCTTGGCGCTGATAAAGAGGACTTTGCAGAGTTGACTGAGCTAGGTGCGAGATGCTGTGCCTGAATCTAATGCTAGTTTGATGCTGGTTGGTCTGTTCCTCAAAGGAATGTAGACCCATTGAGGGTCATGATTTTTTAAAATGCTTTCCATTGCTTATCTATTGATGTATCCTTTAATCTAATTCTGGCTTTAGTTACAGGGAGACACTAGAGAAACTGGGACTTCTTTCATTAGAATAAATCAGGTTGAGAAGGGATCTGATAGATATGCTAAAAGTTAGCTAGTTTTGTGAGGTAAGTGAAGACAAACCATTTCCTCAGGTTAATGAGTTAGAAACTAGATGGAATTAGTTCTCACTAAAAGAATGAAGAGAAGTGTTAGGACAATCTCTTTTGTATTCAATGAGCTGTTCAGTCATGGATGTTCCACTAGAAACAGTGGTGGACGCAGATTTCATAATAGTTTTTATAAAGGAAGTGAATAATTATTTGAAAAATATACATTTGAAAGGTAATGGACAAAGGGCAGAGAATTAGTGAAATTAGTAGCTCTTTGAAAGCTGGCACAGGCACAATGGCTCTTCTATGCTATCAAATTTTATGATGATGCCAAATTTAGCCTTGCTGCGTTACTCTGGATCTGAGCTGAGAAGGAACAAAGAACACGTTAATCTTTCATTTTTCTTCAATTGCCATAATTTGGGATTTTACACTGGAGATATGCTGAGGTCCATGTCACAGCCACTTCCATAAGTGAATTACGAGTCCCCTATGACCTGGGCCCAGATTTTCACGAAGTCGTGAAATGATGCTGGGACCCCAGATTTGGAACTCCCACCTCAATTTCCAATAAATCCTATTCTCGCTGGGGATGGTGGGGTGGGGAACGGGGGTCGGATGTGATTCACATATGGGGGAAAACGGAAACCCGAACCCAGCAGGGCCATTTGAACTCAGTGCTGACTTCAAACCAACCCCATTTTTGCTGGAGCAAGATCAGTTTCCCACAGGGTGATTTAAGATTTTTAAGAGTAGACGTGCATGTGCAATAAAAGGTGGATAAGGTCTGTGGAACACTCAAGCTATTTATAAATACCCTGCTCTTTAAATTTAGGAAAAAAAACAGCCTGTTGCTTTTCTGGAGTTGAAAAAAAATCAGTGTTTCCAATTCAATAGCTGTTTTTTGACATAAGCCTATGGACTATCATTATAGTATTATTACTGTTTGACTGCTTCCACAACCTATCATTATCACAGTGGTGAGGGGGGGGGGAGGGGCCTCTAAGTTCACAGTTTGATTGCTAAGTCAAATAAGTTATGAAAGCATTACCTATCTTTGGTCTGAGGCTATGAATACAAATGTTTGTTTCTATGAAGAATTTAAATCTATTGAATGCACTTTTATCAATTAAGAATATTTTCACATAGTGAAGTCTGTAATAGATACTTAGGCCTTACGTTATTTCATCTCAGTCTGCCCATATTGGATACGGTGTGAGTTGGCAGGGAGGCTGTAAGCGCAAAGGGCGGTGGGATCATGGGTTGGCACTAAGTTGGCATAGCAACAATAAGGGGCCATTGGGTGGCAGAGGGGCATAGGTTGGCATGGAGGATATGAGGGACCATGGGGATGGTTATGACGGGCGATGCGGAATGAATTGGCATGGATGGGGCATGGGCAATGTTTTGGGGGGATGAGGAGTAGGGTGAGAGCCAGACAGTCTAATTGCTTTCATTACAACAGGAATAAAGTCCTGGAGAAGTGAGGAGGGTCTTATACCAGCCTGTCTCGGAACTCAACAGCCCGCATGGCTGCCTCTGAACTGTTTCTGGGGGGAGCAGGCCTGACTCCAGCATGTCCCCCACCCCCACGGAATGAAAATCTGGCCATATGGAGTTGCTCCTCCTGAAGAGGTGCACTAAGCCAGAAAATCTCCCAACTCTGCGCACGTGCCTCAGCGGTTTCTTTCCCCAACATCTAGATAGCATGACTCATGATTGTAACAGAGATCCTTCAGTCTGTTAACCAACCACTGAAAAGTATTGTGCCCCATCAATAAATTCACCACTCTTTATGGATAACGGACTCGATAAACAATCTCTTACCAAATCAACATAATGGCTTTGAACCAATAAATGTGTTAGACAAGATAGATGAACAAACTACACAGTTTTGCATGGTGAACTATATTTTTTCATTCACTCCTTATTAAATAAAATGCTGCACTGTTTTTCTGTGAACACGAGTTCTAAAACATACCAATAACCAATTTAATTCTTCTTCACTATGTTGATTCAGGATTTAAAACTGTCTATTGGCTGCCAACTGGGAACTTCTCACACTCTTTTACTGCCTTGACACCTATCAATATCAATTCCAGAAATCAAATCACTGTCTACTGGGTTGTCATTCACAAAGCACTCCTCTCAATCAAGACTCTAAACCTGTTTTCATGACAAAGTTACTACCTCCAAACTGAGGGATTATTCTTTCATGCGTTACCATGAGCTTCCAGGGGTTTCTCTGGCTGCCTGTCACATTGTGTGAACTGAACAGAATGAACCTCAGAGTGTTGCAATGATATTTCTGTGGACCAAAAGTGCGATTTCTGACAATAGAATGAAATATTTGAGAATGTAAATAAGGATCCCTTTATTCCCTCAGATTATCAAACAATTAACACTTCAGACCAGCTTTGTTTGGTTCAAAAAATTTCACTCCTTCCCTGACAAATGTCTGATCAGTGATGCTACTGACTTGCTGCCACTGGTGTGATACTTTGACAGACTTTGGGTGTTAACCCTTTACATACTGATTCTAGCATTAAAAAATACAAGTTAAAAACAATCAACACAGGCAAAAATGCTTTTTGACACATTCAATAATGGCAAAGGTCTAAAACAGAATACATTTTTTGCAAATAGAGCAAATGCCAAAAAGTTATTATTTATCCTTCCTAATGCTTATCCATGCAATGGAGGACTTTCTTTTGTCTTTTTGCAAAATCCAGGGCTAAACTGTGACATGGAATTGTGCCAAAAAAGGAACAATTGCGAGGGGTGAACATACAAACAAGATGCTGTAGTAGGCCACTCGGTCCCTCGAGCCTGCTCCACCATTCAATAAGATCATGGCTGATCTAACTGTAACCTCCCGTCTACCCTAGATAACCTTTCACCCCCTTGTTAATCAAGTCTAGTAAAACTTCTCTGAACTGCTTTTAACGCATTTACATCTTTCTTTAAATAAGGAGGCCAATACTGCACACAATACCCTAGATGTGGTCTCACCAATGCCCTGTACAACTGAAGCATAGCCTCTCTATTTTTGTGATCAATTCCCCTCACAATAAATGATAACATTCTATTAGCTTTCCGAATTACCTGCTGTACCTGAACCTTTTGTGATTCATGCACTACAACACCCAGATCCCTGAATCTCAGAGCTCTGCAATCTCTCACCATTTAGATAATAAGCTTCTTTTTTATTCTTCCTGTCAAAATGAATGATTTTCCCACATTATACTCCATTTGCCAGATCTTTGCCCGCTCACTTAACCTATCTATGTCACTTTGTAGCCTCCTTTCGTCCTCTTCACGTCCTACCTACCTGTGTCGTCAGCAAATTTAGCAACCGTTCCTTCGGTCCCTTCACCCAAGTCATTTATGTAAATTGTAAAAAGTTGAGGTGCCAGCACTGATCCCTATGGCACACCACTCGTCACATCCTGCCAACCAGAAAAAGACCCATTTATGCCAACTCTCTGCTTCCTGTTAGCTAGCCAATCTTTTATCCATGACAAGATGTTATCCCCTACACCATGAGCTTTTATTTTCTGCAATAACCTCTGATGTGGCACTTTATCAAATGTCTTCTGGAAACCTAAGTGCAGTACATCCACCGGTTCCCCTTTATCCAGAGCACATGTGACTCTTTCAAAGAACTCCAATAAATTGGTTAAACATGATTTCCCTTTTACAAAACCATGTTGACTCTGCCTGATTGCCTTGAATTTTTCTAAGTGCCCTGCTATAACATCTTTAATAATAGCTTCTAACTTTCCCTATGACAGATGTTAGGCTAACTGGTCTACAGTTTCCTGCTATCTGTCTCCCTTCCTTTTCGAATAAAGCAGTTATATTTGCTATTTTTCAATCTAATGGAACTTTCCCCGAATCTAGGGAATTTTGGAAAATTAAAAGCAATGCATCAACTATCTAATGAGCCAGTCCTTTCAAGACACTGTGGTGAAATCCATCCAGACCTGGGGATTTGTCAGCCCACAGCCCCAACAATTTGCTCAATACCACTTCCCTCGTGATTGCCATTTTCCCGAAGTTCCTCCCTCCCTTCCATTTCCTGATTTACAGCTATTTCTGGGATGTTACTTGTGTCTTCTATAGTGAAGACCGAAGCAAAAACCTGTTTAAATTATCCACCATCTCCCTATTTTCCATTATTAATTTCCCAGACACACTCTCTATAGGACCCTCACTTTGTCAACTCTTTTTTTATTGAAATATCTAGAGAAACTCTTACTACCTGTCTTGATATTACTAGCTAGCTTTCTCTCACAATCTAAGTTTCCCTTCCTTATTAATCTTTTTGTCATTCTTTGCTGTTCTTTGTATTTTTCCAATCTTCTGATCTCCACCCACCTTTGCATAATTATATGCTTTTTCTTTAAGTTTGATGCTGTCTTCAACTTTTTTAGTTGACCACGGATGGTGGGCCCTCCCCTTGGAATTTTTCTTTCTCATTGGAATGTTTATATTCTGTGTATTCTGAAATATCCCTTTAAATGTCTGCCACTGAATTTCTATTGACATATCCCTTAACCTCATCTGCCAGTTCACTTTAGCTAGCTCTGCTTTCATGCCCTCATAACTGCCCTTATTTAAGTTTAAAATACTTGTCCTGGACGCACTCATTTCTCCCTCAAACTGAATGTAAGATTCAATCATATTATGATTGCTGCTACCTGGGGCTGCCTTCACTAAGAGATTATCAATTAATCCTATTGTGTTGCTCAATACTAGGTCTAGTATAGCCTGCTCTCTGGTTGGCTCCAGAACATGCTGTTCTAAGGAACTATCCTGAAAACATTCGATGGGCTCCTCATCTATGGTACCTTTGCCCATCTGATTTATCCAGTCTATATGTAGATTAAAACCCCCCATGATTATTGCTGTTCCTTCTGGCAAGCTCCCATTCTCTTCTTTTATACTCTGTCCTACTGTATAGTTATAATTAGCGGGCCTGTAGACCACTCCCAAAATATCATTTGTCATCTCAACCCAAACCGCTTCTACAGCCTGGTTACCTGAATTTAGGTCATCCCTCTCTAATGTGCTAACACCATCATTAATTAACAGAGCCACCCCTCCACCTTTACCTAACTTCCTGTCCTTCCAGGAGCATATAAATTCAGCTAGCAAGCTCAATTTAACTGAGGACTGAGTGCATGCAGTTGTTGGGTAAGAAAGTCTAAATTTTTATTTTGTACAAACCAAATTTAGTTTGTAGTTGGCATTAAACTGAAATCTATAGTTTAAATTCTGTAGCTGCCAGCCTTAAGCAGGATTTTTTCAAGGGTTCCAGTGAATGAGCAGCTTAATTAAGAACCAGCTGAAACTGGATCCTCATTAAGTGACTCAGATAGGCCTTTCATGTTAGGAGCATATATGAGTAGCCAATTTAGTGCAACTTACAATAAAGTGCTGGAGTTAAACGCTTCAGAGAGTTAAGTGGAGGAAAGGGAAAAGGTGTTTGGTTGCTTTTGCCTAAACTATTTCAGCCTCTAGGAGTTGATTCTTGTTCTGCTACAGGAGAAGAAGCTGGTTAATTGGTGAGTATCTGGTAAGTGATTAAGGTTTATTCTATTCCTAGGGCTCAAAATAGTATATTTTGACAAGAGGTGAGTGGGAGAGGATAAAAAGTGTAGATTGAGAGGCCTACCTGCAGAGAGACCAGTGGTGGAGTGATGTCACAAACCACAATGAATGCAGAGAAAGCAGCTGTTGGAGAGTAGGACTGGAGAGTATTTCTAGTCTTTCAAGTAAAAGTAAGGTTTTTAATTTGTGCTTAGGTCTCTAGTCTTTTTTCTCTCTTAAAAATAGCTTAAGTATAAGATTGATACTGTTATAAAGAAATTAATTACAATAAAGTGTGAAGTGCAAGGATACTAGAGTAATTAATTAAATTAAATGCAATAGTGATGGCCAGACAGGTGATGTGGTGCTGCTGCAGTATGTGGGAGCTGCTGGACACCAAGGTGAACCGGAGCGAACACATCCGTAGTAAGTGTTTGCAGCTCGAGGAATTTTAGATCTGAGTTGAGGAGCTGGAATCTGAGCTGCAGACATTGTATGTCAGGGAAGGGGAAAGTTACCTGGACATGTTGCTCCAGGAGGTGGTCACACCCCTCCGATTAGGTAATTCAAATTTGGCCTGTGATCAGGGACAGGAGGGTGTGACTGCAGGTGAGGCAGATATGGGGACCCAGGGTGTAGCGTTTGAGGAGTTTCGACCCTACAACTGTCCAACTGTTACGAGCTTCTTGCAAACTGTGGACAAAAGCAGCGACTGCAGAGAACATGGGCAAAAATACCATGATGCTGTGGTATAGGGAGCCATTCAAGTTTGTTGGGGGGGGGAGAGAATGTAGTAATGGTAGGGGACAGTATAATTAGGGGGATAGATATTGTTCTCTTCAGCTGTGAACGTGAGTCCTGATGGCTGGGTTATCTGCCCTGTGCCAGGGTTAAGGGCATCTCCTCAGAGCTGCAGAGGAACTTGGAGTGGGAGGGGAGGGATCCAGTTGTCGTCCATGTTGGTACCAACAACATTGATAGGACTAGATAGGAGGTTCTGCTGAAAGAATTTGAACAGTTAGGACTAAATTAAAAAGCAGAACATCCAAGGTAATAATCTCAGGATAGTTCATGGGGCACTGGCATTAGTACCGGGGTAGAAGGGAGCTTTTTGGTGGAATGGGCTTCACTTGAACCATGCTGGGACCAGTGTCCTGGTGAATCGAATAACTAGGGCTGTACATAGGGCTTTAAACTAAATAGAATGGGTGTGAGATGGTTCTGGAGAGGGAATATGTAGGCTTACAAAGCAAAAGGATTTGGCAGCATTGTAGGGCAGCTATTTAGGTAATGATACCCAGAGTGTGACAGGAAGGGACAGTGTACAAATGTTTAAAAAAAAGCAGCAATAAGGGTCAAAGGGGGGGAAAATGGTAAAAAGGCAAAATTAATGGTTCTTTATTTAAATGTAGTATTCAGAACAAAATAAATGAATTGGGGAAGGTGATGGTGTAGTGTCACTGGACTAGTAATCCAGAGACCTAAGGTAATGCTCTGGGTACCTGGATTTGAATCCTGCCATGGCAGATGGTGGAATTTGAATTCAATAGAAAAAATCTGGAACTAAAAGTCTCATGATGACCATTGTCAATTGTTGTAAAACCCCATCTGGTTCATTAATGTCCTTTAGGGAAGGAAATCTGCTTTCATGGCATGGTCTGGCCTACATGTAACTCTAGACCCACAGGTCTCTTAAATGCCTTCTGAAATTGCCTAGCAAGCCACTCAGTTGTATCAAACTGCTACAAAGCCTCAAAAAAGGGGACGAAACTGGACGGACCACCCAGTATCAACCTAGGCACTGGAAACAACAATGGCAAACTCAGCAAAGACCTCCTTACTAACTACTGGGGGCAAGTACCAAAATTGGGAGAGCTGTGTCACAGACTAGTCGAGCAACAGCCTGACATAGTCATCCTCATGGACCATACCTTACAGACAATGTTGCCGACATTGTCCATCGTCCCACCGGCAGGACAGAATCAGATGTGGCAGCACAATGGTATACAGTCAGGGGGGAGTTGCGGTGGGAGTTCTCAAAATCGAATCCGGACCCCATGATATCTCATGGTATCAGGTCAAATATGGGCAAGGAAACCTCCTGATTACCACGCACCAACCACACCCCCCCCCCAGCTGTGAATCTGTGCTCCTCCATGTTCAGCAACACTTGGAGGAAGCACTGAGGGTGGCAAGGGCACAGAATGTACTCTGGGTGACGGACTTAAATGTCCATCACCTAGAGTAGCTCGGTAGCGCCACTACTGATTGAGCTGGCAGAGTCCTGAAGGACATCGCTGCTAAACTGGGTCTGTGGCAGGTGGTGAGAGAACCAACAAGAGGGAAAAACATACTTTACCTCATCCTCACAGTGGCAGCATCTGTGTACCATCTGCAAGACACAGTTCAGGAATTCATCAAGGTTTCTTAGACATCACCTTCCAAACCCACAACCACTACCATCTAGAAGGACAAGGGCAGCAGATAGATGGGAACACCACCACCTGGAAGTTCCCCTCCAAGTCACCCATCCTGATTTGGAAATATATATATAGCCGTTCCTTCACTGTCGCTGGGTCAAAATCTTGGAACTCCCATCCTAACAGCACTGAGGATATACCTACACCACATGGACTGCAGTGGTTCAAGAAAGCAGCTCACCCCCACCTTCTCAAGGACAACTAGGGATGAGCAATAAATGCTGGCCCAGCCAGCAAAGCCCACATCCCGTGAATGGGAAAAAAAGAATCAATGGCGCAAATAGAGGTTAATGGGTATGATCTTATAGCCATTGTGGAGACATGTTTACAAGGTGATTAAAAGCTGGGAACTAAATATTCAGGGGTATGTGACTTTTCGAAAGGACAGGTAGGAAGGAAAGGGTGTTAGGGTAGCTTTGTTAGTGCGAGATGGAATAAGTACAGTAGCAGGAAATGATCTTGGATCGGAAGATGTAGAATCCATATGAAATACTTCCTACTCCAATCTCACCAAACTGCAAGTCTTCACTCAGGTAGTCAGCTGCCTCCATTTGCCAACGCTACACTAAAGAACCACAAATTTATAGTAACTCTTTCGAGTACAAACATGTTTCCATCTGTTCCTATTCAGATGAAGTTACATTGTTTCATAGTTTGCCATTGTGAGACTTGAACTCTTGATAATCTTGCAACATTGTAACTCTTTCGAGTACAAACACGTTTCCATCTGTTCCTATTCAGATGAAGTTACATTGTTTCATAGTTTGCCATTGTGAGATTTGAACTCTTGATCTTGGGGTTACAAACCCAGTACCATAACCACTTGGCTATTTAGGCCAAGCAACACTTTTTTTCCATCTGTTCCTATTCAGATGAAGTTACATTGTTTCATAGCTTGCCATTGTGAGATTTGAACTCTTGATACTCTTTCGAGTACAAACCTGTTTCCATCTGTTTCAGATGAAGTCACATTGTTCCATAGTTTGCCATTGTGAAATTTGAACACTTGATAGTTTTGCCATCGTGAGATTTGAACGTTTGATCTTGGGGTTACAAACCCAGTACCATAACCACTTGGCTATTTAGGCCAAGCCCAAATTGTTGGGTAACTCTTTCGAGTATAAACCCATTTCCATCTGTTTCAGATGAAGTTACATTGTTTCATAGTTTGCCATTGTGAGATTTGAACTCTTGATCGTAGGGTTACAAACCCACTACCATAACCACTTGGCTATTTAGGCCAAGCCAAAGAAAGTCAACAGGCAACTCTTTCGAGTACAAACCTGTTTCCATCTGTTTCAGATGAAGTTACATTGTTTCATAGTTTGCCATTGTGAGATTTGAACTCTTGATCTTGGGGTTATAAACCCAGTACCATAACCACTTGGCTATTTAGGCCAAGCCCACAAATTTATAGTAAACTGAACCGGGGCAACCAGTAACCCGATTCAACCAGTTACCTAATTAACTAAGTTCCTACAGCTGAGCGTTTATCCTGTCTAAACTGCAAGAATGAACTTAGTCTGCTTATACAGTACTTTACAGTTACTGCTAATTACAGACTAGATTAGATTTTAAGAGCAAAATTTATTAACAAAATTAATACTTAAAATTCTAAGTCTTCACTCAGTAGTGGGGTTTTAGCTCCAGCCTCCACCAGTGAATGTCCTAGAGAGATGGCATTACAACAGCAACAACTCGTAATTATATAGCAACTTTAATGCAACAAAACATCCCAAGAAGCTTCACTGGAATGTTATAAAGCAATATTTGACAGGTCACATAAGGAGGTATTAGGGTAAATGACCAAAAGCTTGGTCGAAGAGGTAGATTTTAATAAGCCTCTTAAAAGAGGAAAGAGAGGTAGAGAAGGTAGGAATTCCAGAGCAAATGGCCTTGGCAGCTGAAAGCATGACCACCAATGGTGGAGCAATTAAATTAGGAGATACTCAAGAGGCCAGAATTAGAGGAGCTGAGAATTGTAGGGCTGGTGCAGATTACAGCTATAGGGAGGGTGTGAGGCCATGGAGAGATTTGAAAACAAGGATGAGAATTGCTTAACCAGGAGCTAAGCTGATTTTGTGAAACTTAAAAGAGGGCTCAGAAGGGGGTGTTTTCTCCCCAGATTTATTTAATTTGTATAGTGAAAATATTCTTAGAGATTGAAGACCTTCCTGGATAATTAGTTGGAGGTTACAATTTTAATAAGATAAGATCTGTTGATGCCACCTTTCTTATTGCCGACTGATGAGAAACTGCAAAAGGATTTGGATAGACTAGTGAATGAAAGTGAGAAGGGCTGAGCAGAAATTGTAATAAAATAAAATGTCTAGTAGTGCCAAAAAGAAAATCATACCAGAATGTAAGATCACAGTAAAGAACGAAAATGTCAGACAGGTAGACAAATGTTGTTACCTAGGAAGTATGTTGACATTGGATGGAAAGTGCAACCAAGAAATAAGATGAAGGATTAGAATGGCCAAAGATGAATTTCACAAATGAAAAAGATTATGAAACTCAATTAGCCATGAGAACAAAGCTGAGAATCCTCAAATGCTACATCACACCAATTTTGACATGCAGAAGCAAGTGTTGGACGATCAATGAAGCACAGCAAAGCAGAATTGAGGCTGCAGAATTGTGGATTTGAAGCGAATAATGAAGATATCTTGGATAACTCACACAAAGAGAGAGAGAGAGAGAGAGAGAAAGAGAATGAAGGTCAGTGACCAGGATGATGGATGAACAGGCTCTGGCACAAGTAAGAACATGGACAGCAGAGTTTTGAATGATTTCATGAACTAGAATTCAAAAAATCAGCCAGGAATGTGTTGGAATAGTCAAGTCTAGGGGCAACAAGGCATAATGAGAGTTTCAACAGATGAACTGAGGTGGAGTCAAGCAATGTTTTGGGGGTAATCCTAGGGAAATCACATATGTTTGAAAGTACATATCAGGGTCAAATATGACACCAAGGTTACAACCTTTTCATGGCAGCCAAAGCTATTTACCAAATCCTGTCACACTAGGATTAGGCAGTTGATGAGCAAGTCTGATACTTGATAGTGGACTTGGTCATTCTGAACATCAACATGACTGAAATGATCGCAAACTGTGCTGCATATTTATTACATTGTGCTGCAGCTGTATGTCCTTCATACAGCTAATAAGGAAGCTGAGAGATTTAGGATGACAACTGCTTAAAGCATTACCTGGAGGCCATGTATCAACAAAAATTCATTTCTCAGTTTAAGTATGTACCATGAATGGATTGTATCTGCTAAAGTTCAGCACCTTCAGCTGGTGGAACCATGACTCAGGTACTTCTATCAATAAAATATCATCCGGATGGTGGCAACGTTCTCACACATTTTATAAGTATAAAACATACCCATGAGAAGCTCCTCCTATTTGCTGTGTACCAAGTGAGGCCTTAAACCCACACTTGTACATTATCTAATAACCATCTTGGGGTTGGGCATACAGTGGTGGTGAAAAAGGGTTTCTTTAGTGTTGCGGTGGCATAAGCACAAAAAAAAGACAAGGCTGACACTCCAACGCCGTACAGAAAGAGTTTTTATGGTGCTGCTTTTGGGTGGGATGTTAAATCGGGGCAAAAACAGACTTTGCTGCCAGACTTGCTGAGTTTTTCCAGCTTCGGCGGAGAAGAAAAGAGTTGACGTTTCGAGTCCTCATGACCCTTCGACAGTTCTGTCGAAGGGTCATGAGGACTCGAAACGTCAACTCTTTTCTTCTCCGCCGATGCTGCCAGATCTGCTGAGTTTTTCCAGGTAAGTCTGTTTTTGTTTTGTATTTCCAGCATCCTTTGTTTTTTGTTAAATTGGGCCCCATCTGCCTGCTCTAATGGATTTAAAAGATGCAGTGGCACTATTTTAAAGACGAGCATTGGAGTTTTACCCAATGTCTGGCCAATATTTATCCCTCAAGCAACATCACAAAAACAGGTTTCTAGTCATTATCACATTGCTGCTTGTGGTGCACAAAATTGGCTGCTGCGTTTCCTACATTACAATAGTGACTCCACTTCAAAAGTACTTCATTGGCTGGAAAGCACTTTCAGATGTCCAGCAGTTGTGAAAAGCACTATAGGGAGGCCTTACTTAATGTAGTTAATTGGTTCCTGGAAAATGCAACATTATGAGAAATTATGTTTTATAAAATAGTCTGTTTGAGGCTCCTCACCCCTTCCAAAGATTGCCCGTTCCCTACCTTACCCAAGAGCTGACGACCCATATCTTGGAGGCTCAATATGGGATTTACATGGAAATTTCCGGGCATACAGCAACGTTAACATGAAACAGCAGCAATGTAACATGGAGAGCCACATGGTGAGGGTCAATGTTAAGTGAGACTTTTTGTATATAAATGCAAGTCTGTCCTTCTGACAAGTTAAATGCTAATGGTGTGGTTGACAAACAACAGGCAGATTACCAGTTCTTTGCACTTGTCGGCTGCATGATTTAAGTGACTTAAACAATTGCACACTGGTGCCCCTGAATCCTTGGCTGTTATCAACCTGTTTCCAAGCTCTTGTATTTCAGGAGTTCGGTGCATCTCTACAAGGAGATGCATACTGATGCATGACTTTGGGCATTCACCATCAATAACATCCAGATGACCAAAAAAAATTATTCATTGTGTCACTGCTAACTTATTGAAAAATTATTTGAACCAATCACATTTTATTGCCCTACCAAGGCATAATGGTTGAACGATATCTCCAAGATGATGTCCTTAAAAGATGTGACATTACATACTATTATTCAGGAAGGGCAGTAGGGATAAACCAGGGAACTATAGGCCAATGAGTCTAACATCAGTAGTCGGGAAAATTGTGGAAAAAAATTGAGGGACAGAATTAATCTCCATTTGAATAGGCAAGGATTAATCAAGAATAGCCAGCATGGTTTTGTCAGGGGGAGATCGTGTCTAACAAACTTGATTGAATTTTTTGAGGAGGTGACTAGGTGTGTAGATGAGGGTAGTGCAGTTGATGTTGTCTACGTGGAGTTCAGTAGGGCTTTTAACAAGGTCTTGCATGGGAGACTAGTCAAGAAGGTAAGAGCCCATGGAATCCAGGGCAATTTGGCAAATTGGATCCAAAATTGCCTTACTGGCAGGAGACAGAGGGTGATGGTCAAAGGTTGCTTTTGTGACTGGAAGCGTGTGTCCAGTGGCATACTGGAGGGTCCAATGTTGGTTCCTTGCTGTTTTATAGTGTACATTAATGATTTAAACATGAATGTAGGAGATATCAGTAAGTTCACAGATGACACAAATTGGTGGTGTGGTAAATAGTGAGGGAGGAAAGCCTTAGACTACAGGATGATATAAACGGGCTGGTCAGAACAGTGGCAAATGGAATTTAATCCTCAAGTGTGAGGTAATGCATTTTGGGAGGACTAATAAGGCAATGGAGTACATAAATAGGAAGTACAGCAGATCAGAGGGACCTTGGTGTGCATATCCATAGATCCTTGAAGGCAGCAGGACTGGTAGAAAAGGTGGTTAAGAAGGCGAGATACTTTCCTTTATTATTTGAGGCACTGAATACAAGAGCAGGGAGATTGTGATGGAGCTGTATAAAACGTTAGCTAGGCCACATCTGGAGTAGTGAGCAGTTCTGGTTGCCACACTAGAGGGTGCAGAGGAGATTCACCAGAATGTTGCCTTGGCTAGAGCATTTTTTCCATGAAGAGAGAATAGATAGGCTGGAACAAAAACAGAAAATGCTGGAAAATCTCAGCAGGCCTACAGTCATATGGAGTCAAAACTTTAACTTTGTTTCTCTCTCCAAAGATGTTGCTAGGCCTGCTGAGATTTTCCAGCATTTTCTGTTTTTGTTCCAGATTTCCAGCATCTGCAGTATTTTGCTTTTATCCTAGACAGGCTAGGATTGTTTTCCTTAGAGCAGCGAAGACTGAGGGGGACCTGATACAGGTATACAAAATAATGAAGGGCATAGATAGGAAGAAACTTTGCCCCCTAGTGAAGGGGTCAAAAAGCAGGGGGCATAGATTTAAGGTAAGGAACAAGAGGTTTAGAGGGGATTTGAGGAAATTTTTTTCACCCAGAGGGTGGTGGGAATCTGGAACTCACTGCCTTAAAGGATGATAGAGGCGGAAACCCTCAACATTTAAAAAGTATTTAGATGAGCACCTGAATGGCCTGTAGCTTTGTATGCTATGGCAAAGTGCTGGAAAATGGGATTTGGGTATATAGGGGCTTGATGGCCAGCGTGGACACGATGGGCCTATTTCTGTGCTGTAAAACTCTTATGAATACACTTGGAAAATATATATATAGGTAAGTGAAAAGGACAGAATAGTTGTTGGAAAGCGATTTTAACGTCATTCACCAGTGTTGCAATTTTCTACAATTCAGGTTAGGACAGTTTATTATAAGAATGGGGGGAGAGAATTGGCTTATAATATATGTATAATAATGACGAGGATGATATAAAATAGCCCACTGATAGTTAACGACCTAGCCTCAAACGTTGGCAATATCTGCTGCCAGGATGAGGTGCCAGAGACAGCCCAACAGCAGCAGAAAAGCATCGCAACTTAAGATCAACATCTTTTAAGGAAGGTCGGCTGGGAAGCGAATGGGGAGAAACCCGAATATGAGTGTTTTATTTTCACACACATTGGAGATAATCTAATGTGAAAGTGGCACAATTTAATGCTGGCCATTTACTGTTTGGTAGCTCTCGGCTGGTCATTTTCTTACATTTAAATTAGGAATGGTCACTCGAATCTTCCGCGGTACAAAGGGCTGAACGTTGAGGTTTGAGAACACAGGCGGAGGTCATCCCGTCCATGTTTCCAGACCGATTCAACTAGCTGATATAAATCACTGAGGTCTAACCTGAGCCGTGAAGGAAAATCACACTCGCAGTGTGTTTCTTAGTTTGAGCAACGATGCTTCTTTGTAAATTTGTCGCCATGATCACATCTGTTGCCCAGCTCCGGCCGGGAAGAGTCAACTGACCACACGCTGCTTGACGCCTCCTGACGTAACGAGGCGCGCTGACGTTTCGCGCACAGGTTGACGCTCATCGTTTGCAGACGATAACGCGCATGCGCATACTCACCCACGAAAAAGCAGAAGGTACCCACGAAGGTGGAAGTTGGTTACGTCTTCTAGCATTGTGTTCATTTATTACTTATACAGTTCCAAAACGTAATTTTCTTTATATTTGTATGTTTTCCAGCATTTTTATTTTCTTTATTTGTGTTTTGGTCATAATATTGTAGAACTTGAGCACCAAAATCCAGGCTGACATTTCAGTGCTGTACTGTCAGAGATGCTGTCTTTTGGATAAAATGTTAAATGAAGGCCTGTCTGCCTTCAGCCAGGCCCCAAAGATCCTATTACTCCATTTTGAAGAAGAACGGCAGAGATATTCCCAGTGCTTTGGCTAATATTTAACCCTCCAAAGACATCACAGATTATCTGCCCGTTATCACAATGCTGTTTATGGGAGTTTGTTGTGTGCACATCGGCCAATGCATTTACTACATTACAACAGTGACAAATTTCAAAAGTACGTTATTGGCTGTGAGGCTCATTGAAATGTCCTGTGGTTGTGAAAAGCACTATATAAAATGCAAATCTTTCTCTTTATACCAACCTTCCAAGATGCACTCTAAATCTGGCCTCTTGTGCAGTCCTGATTTTAATCAGTACAGTGCTGGTTGTGCCACTTTCAGCAGCCCAGGTCTTGAGCATTGGAACTTCCTCCTTATACCTCTGCACCTCGTTTTAAAATACTCCTTGAAACCTATCTCTTTGACCATGGGTCTTGGTCATTTGACCTAATCTCCTCCTCTATGTGGCTCATATTTTGTTCTACAATGCTCCTGGAAAGTGCCTCAGGCCATCAATGATGTTTAAAGACACTATATAACTATAAGTTGTTTAAGCTAGGTCAATCTCGAGCAGAATTGCCTGGACAAGTCCAGACAAATTGTAGCCTCCAATTCATGGTGAACTCTCTGTGAAAATGCAGGTTAACAGCAATACACCACCATATAACCATTCGCGAGGACACTCGTAGACATGTCAAGACTCTTAAAAATCAGTAGATTTGGTATAAAACTCGTTGCTGATTTTTCCAAACATAAACCAAGATAGATTGACAGTTAGTTTATAGAACCTTATCGGTGGTTTATTTAATCTCTAACAGGTCAGAGCTCTTTGCAAAAGCTAAACTACTGCATCTGAAAATGCTTTACAACAAGCTTTAAAGAACCTAAGATAAAAGCAAAATACTGTGGATGCTGGAAATCTGAAACAAAAACAGAAAATGCTGTGGAGAGAAAAACAGAGTTGACGTTTCGAGTCAGCATCACCCTTCTTCAAAGCCTTCAGACCCTTCCTCTCTCCCTCATGTTGTCTCTGGTTCTTTTCCAATTACCTTAAAGCTGTGTCCCCTGGTTACTTACCCTTCTGCCACTGAAAATAGTTTCTCCTTATCCTTATTCTCCTCTATCAAAACCCCTTACCAATTTGACCAACTTAAAATGTAATCAACTAATTAACCCAAAGACTAAAGCACATGAGCTTAAACTCATTTCCGGTATCATGTCTAACAGGCACATGGTCCAGCTTTGGAAGCTGTGAAGTCTTCTTTGGAGACCTAGTGATGGACTAACTTCCCTCCAGCCCTCCCCACAGGGTACATGTACAGGCTGCTAACCCAGGCCCATCCTTCCACCAGAATCTCGTCCAAGGCCATGAGTGTTATGAATTCCTTCATTGTCAACATTTTCGAGTGCATCGCACCCAAGGCTTCGCACCTCATTCACTACAACAAGCGCCAAACTATCTCAGCCAGGGAGATTCAGAGTGCCATCCGCCTCATGCTGCCAGAGGAACTGGCCAAACACACCATCTGAGGGCACGAAAGCAATCACCAAATACACCAACTCTGTTTAGGTCGATCATTCTAAAGATTATAAAATCTCAGAACTATAAGCAGAAAGCAGCCCTGGGAGACACTGAGGTCATTACAAAAGATTGGATTTGTTCTACTAATAGAGACGAGTTTAATTCTCTCCCTGTCCAGGAGCTCCAGGACCACCAACAAATTCTCCAGCTTCATGTGGCAGAAGTTGGGACGTGAATGGTACTTTCTGCTCATCATCTTCTGCCTCAGCCTTTTCAGGATCAGTTTTAGTCCACTGCTCAGGCCTTCTGCAGATCTCCAAACTGCTTGCTCGCACTTTTGAGGTGCTTGTTGCATCAGCAGATGAATGCATCCACCTGGATCTTTTTCCAGGTCCATCCTTGACTGGACACTAATGGTCAGGAGGACATCAAAATGCCAGCCACCAAGAAGGACTTGGCAGATCTGCTAAGACTATTAGTGTCCAGTTCTTGCTGATCCATGGAGTTTATTTTCCTTGGGGATGGAGCAACCAGGCTATGCCAGGTGAGGCTCCCAAACTTGGGTGAGTGTGCTGGAGTTGGTTCTGCAAGCTGAAAGTCTGGGCTCAGTGCTGCCAGGTACTGAGTGCCAGGTCCACCAGCTCCACGCCCAAGGCAAAGTTCTCTAGCTCCCACTTGCAATCTTGCTACACGTCTGTTATTTTTAGCTGCTTCAGGCCCTGTTGGTGCAGTGGAGACCTCCATCAGATTACTGTTCATTTGCATTTGGTCACATGATCCATCCGGGGAAGGAATAGAATGCAGAGCCTCCAAAAGGTGCGTTTACAAGAACGCCTGTGAAAAATTCTGAGCTTTCAGAGTTCTATTGCAAGGATGCAAGAGAGGCTTAATTTTACTTAGAAATCACATCTATCGTAATAAATTTGCTTGAGTTGGCATGTCTGCACTCGAAGTCATCTGATATTCCAGACAAACGGTCTGCCGCCAGTGGTAATAGAGAACTATTAAGGCGGGGCACAGGGAGGGTGATGATATAGCAGGTGCAAGGGCCAACAAAAAAATGAGCAAAATCACCTCACATAATGTGTAAAAAGACAAAGCAAAATTTATAATTATGAACTCCACTCAAATGTAAGGGGTCAACAACTTGCATTAATGTAGCTCCTTTAATGTTGTAAAGACAAAAGCTTGGTCAAAGGAATAGGATTTAAGAAACATTTTAATGGCGGAGAGGTGTAGGGAGAGAATTCCAGATCAAGAACATAAAAGCATACATCAACTCTGACACAAAAATATAAAGAGGTGATAACAAAAAAATGATCGCACACTTATCTACAAATGTAAAGGGCTATTTCAAAAGTAGTTATTACTGCTTGCACCAAAATAAAACCAGTCAATAACAATACAAAAATTGTACCCTTACACCAAGATGCGGTGGGCGAGATCATTGATAACTGACTTGAACTTTGTGCCCTGAATAAACTCTGCATCACAAACACCTTCTTTCAGGGCAGACATCGCCACAAGGTATCATGGTGTCACTTAAGGTCTGAACATTGGTAGCAACCAGACCTGGTGATCATAAGGCATGATCTGTCCAGTGTTCGCTACACCCACACCTACCACACAGCGCTGCTTGAGAGACTGACCACACTCTTGTCAGTAGGAAAGTGAAGGCCACTTCATTGTAGTCTCTTCCCTGAATGCAACTAGCAATAATATTAAGGCAACGGGTGATTCTCATTGTTCATGATGCTGTTTACTTTGCTCAAAATTCTTTTAAGGACAGATTTTGTCAAGAAATATCTGCTCATCAAATACCCTTCCTGCCTGGTTCAATAATCTCTGTACTCTTAGAGTCAGCTTTCCTAAGACAATAATACCAGTGTGCACTCTCAATTACAGCAGTATAGAAAAGTTTCATGATTGTGGGATCTACTCAAAATGGTTTTAATTTTCTGAGGTAGTATAATTCTGTATGTCCCTTGGCCACCACATCATTACACTGTTCCCTCCAATTCAATTTATCTTCTTTGGCGCCTCGATACTTGTATTTAGTAACTATTTCAACATCCACATCATGAATCTTCACAGGAACGATAAGCTAAACTCAATCATCCATGAAGCAGCAGAAGTATCATTTGGTAAAGGTGGAACCCGCAACAAGGACTGATTTTGAGACCTACTCAGCTGAGATGATACCAGTCACTGATGCAAAAAACAAAGCCTGTGTGATGCACAGCACAAATCCCAACACATAAAGCACTACACAACCTGAAAGTAGCCAAGTCAGCCATGCAAAAGATGGAGATGCTGTGCAAACACTGAATCAACATATGAAATCCAAACTGCCGGTGACAATGGAAAGCTATGAGCTATGAACAGAAGGATCAAGAGGGCGCTTGGCCCTGCCATGACCAGAATTGCTCCCCTGAAGTCAGCAGATGGTGAATTACTCCCTGACAGAATTGAACAGATGTTCAGCTGGGCTGAACACTACTGTGAGGTGTACTGCTGTGAGTTGGACATCTTGCAGTTCATGCTTGACTCTTTCCTGCAACTTCTCGTCATGGATGAGTTATATGACAAATACTCATCACTAGAGCTTGAGAAGGCCATAGTGAACAGAAGGGCACCTGGAAAGAGTGGAACGCCAGCCGAACTGCTCAAGCACAAAGTCCCATCTATTGCCACATCTTTATGACCTCCTTCTCTGCTGGAACGTAGGCTCGGTTCCATAGGAGATGCGTGATGCAATAACTCCATATAAAAACGAAGACAGCAGGCACATCTCCTTAGTGTCACAGGGAAGGCCTTTGCTAGGTCATACTTAAAGACTCCCATCTACTTGCAGACTGAGTGTACCCAGAAGCACAGTGCACTTTCTGTGCTGGCAGATCTCCATATGGCAGCTATGAGAAGTGTAGGGAACAGGGCATACCTTTTTACCTTAAGATAAAAGCAAAATACTGCGGATGCTGGAAATCTAAAACAAAAACAAAAATACCTGGAAAAACTCAGCAGGTCTGGCAGAATCTGTGGAGAGGGATACAGTTGACGTTTCGAGTCCATATGACCCTTCATCAGAACTAAGACATATAAAAATGAGATGAAATATAAGCTGTTAGAGGGGGGGTGGGACAGGAGAGTTCGATAGAGGGCCAGTGATAGGTGGAGGCCAAGAAGAGACTGCCAAAGATGTCATAGACAAAAGGACAAAAGGGTGTTGACGGTGGTGATATTATCTAAAGGATGTGCTAATGGGGTCATTAAGGGAAGCAAGCTAGTAGCAGATGGCTCAAGTGTGGGTGAGGTGGGGGGAAGGGACCGAAATGGGCTAAAAGGTGGAGACGAAACAATAGAAATTTCATCTCCACCTTTTAGCCCATTTCAATCCCTTCCCCCCCACCCCACCCCCACTAGGACTATTTGCCACAAACTTGCTTCCCTTAATGTCCCCATTAGCACATCTTTAGATAATATCACCACCGTCAACACCCCTTTGTGCTTTTGTCTATGACATCTTTTGACAGTTTCTTCTTGGCCTCCACCTATCACTGGTCCCCTATCAAGCTCTCCTGTCCCACCCCCTTCTACCAGCTTATATTTCATCTCATCTCTATATGTCTTAGTTCTGATGAAGGATCATACGGACTCAAAATGTCAACTGTATCCCTCACTGCAGATACTGTCAGACCTGCTGAGTTCTTCCAGGTATTTTTATTTTTGTTCATACCTTTTTACCTTCTGTAGATCCTGCTAAGGCATTCAACACTGCCAGCAAAGCAGGGCTCTATTTGACTTTGGGGAAAAAAAACTGGTTGTCTACCAAAGCTCCTCAGTCTCATCTACTCCTTACATGACACCATGCATTGCACTGTACAATTTGATGGCTCCACTTCCAACAGTTTTGTGTGAAGAATGGAGTGAAACAGGGCTATGTCACAGCCTCCACTCTGTTTGGTATCTCGTTCTCCGTGGTACTGTGGAAGAAGTCTACTTGCACACTAAGTCAGATGGTAAGCTCTACAATCTATCAAGACAATCTATCAAAGTGAAGTCAAAAACATATTCCATCTTGATCAGGGAACATTGATGATGCTGCACTAGTTACCACATGGCAACTCAGCTACAAAGACTCATGGGCTGTCTCTCCTGTGCCTGTAACTTGTTCTCCCTGACTATAAGCATTAAGAAAACAGCGGTCATGGGACAAGGTGTTGAATCTCCGCCCCGATCACACTAAATAACGCCCCACTGGGGTGTTCTGCTACCTTCATTTCACTGTGAGACATTTGCCCCTTGATGCAGAACTCGATACATACATAGGGAAAGCAGCTACCACCTTTGACCAACTCGCGAAACACTCATGGGATCATGGAATAACACAAAGCTGACCTGGTTTACAAGGCCTGTGTTTTAGCACCTTGTTGTCTCGCTGTGAAATATGGGCAGCTTACAGCTACCAGGAGAAAAGAAAGCTCAGTAATTTCCATCTTTGCTGTCTGCCTGGATTATGGGTATATCCTGGACAAATTCATGAATGAGGCAGTCCTCCCAAAGGCAGAGCTCCCAAGTGTGTTGGCAATAATCAAACTGAGGCAATTTCGGTGGATCAGGCACATCGATGGGATGGAAGACGCTCTCATACCCAAGGACCTTCTATATAGTGAGGCTGCCAGAGCCAGTCAACCAGTGGAGTCACATAAGGTTACTATGACAGCACCTGTAGGCAATTCTTCAGGCAAAATACTATTGACATGTTACAATGGCATTAATACATAATAGATTCAAAAGAGGAACTATTTGACAGAAAAACCATAAAATCTATCATTAGGTTGGATTCCTTGTCATATATGCTAATTTAGAACACCCAGCAAAGATTGACTAATATTTTCAGAAGAACTGGCAAGGCCTCCAAAATGATTGAATAATGAATGATCCTCATGTGAAAACAAGTGTACACATACTTTGTAGTCAAAGAGGATGTTAGGTACAACATTCCTCCCTTGACTCTGTTAGTAGCACTCATGCCTCTGAATCAGAAGATTGTGGGTTCAACCCCACTCCAGAGATTTGAGCACAAAGGTCAAGACTAACACTCCAGTGTTCTACTGAGGGTGATCTTCACTGTCTTTTCAGTGAGATGTTAAACCAAAGCTCCATCTGTACTTCAAGGTGGAAGTAAAAGCTGTCATGCAACCACTTTGAAGAACAACAGGAGAGTCCTGATGTCCTGGTCAAAATTTATCCTTCAATCAACATCTTTAAAGTATATTATCTGGTCATTATTGCATTGCTACTTGTGAGAGCTTGCTGTGTGTAAGTTGGCTGCCATGTTTCCTACATTACAACAGTGACTACATTTCAAAAGTACTTCATTGGCTGTAAAACGTTTGGAGACATCCCAAGGCCATGAAAGGCGCCATAAATGCAAGTCTTCCTTTCTTTCTCTTTCCCTTCCCTTTCCTCTCTTCTCCCCTCCTCACCTCTTGAATTGGAGGAAAAGCATAAATAAATAGAACACAAATGGGGAAAGCAAAGTATATAGATGGTACATTTTTTAATAGTGGGATATACCTGGGGCAAGGTCTTTCTTAACGGTTCCTCGACACTTAATGAAGAAGAGAAGTTCTCCTGGTGGCCTGATCATCATTCATATCTAAACCAACCCTGCCAAAAATAGATTATCTAGTTATGATCTATTAATTTTTGTAGGACTTGTTATATGCAATTTGGCTGCACCTTTTGCCTACATTATAACAGTGACTATAGTTCAAAAGTACTTAATTGGCTCCAAAGCACTTTAGAATGTTTTGAGGTTGTGATGGGTGCTATATAAATGCAAGTTATTTCTTTCTTAACACCATATAATCACAAGAATAAAACTGAACATACAGAAACCAAAAATCTTCATTGACAACAATGAAACAATGCTATGAACTTTGCAGCTTGGTTTAAGAGACCCCAGTGAATTAATAAATTGAATCGAGCAGTAAGTAACACTGAATCATAGAGAAGCAGGCACTGATGAATTTATAAATAAAGATGGGCTTTTGTGCCAGTCAAGTAATCAATTAGGGGTAAATTAATGCAGCAACAAATCCAATACTTATTGCAACTGTAGCTATATCAACAAATGGGGTAGTACACCCCAGTATTTTAATAAATTTTTGGAACATTGAGCACACTGGCAAATTAATGAAGCATTGGGCTCATCAACAAATTAATGAATTATGGGAGCAGCAGATACCAATGAATTGTTAGGAAATATAGATAGTTTAAGTGAGTTATTTTTGTATTTATGGGTGTTAAGAATGAGTTTTAGCTTTAATGTTTAAGTTTGATTTGTATCCTGTATCTGTGTGTTAAGGTCAAATTGAGTTTTAGTTTCACTTTAAAAGGTGCTTGCATTTCTAATGAGAGTTTTATCGCCATAAGTTAAGCAAGCAAGAGTAGAAAAAAAGTGTTGTTGCCTAACTGTTGCCAGAGAGGCAGGTTCCTCCACAAACATGCACACAAGAAAAACAGCAGTTTGATTTTGGAAGCTGTTTGAGTTCAGTTGGTTTTGAAAGTAGCTGTCAGGAGAGACAGGAGCAAAGGGGACAGATAGCCAATGCCAAGCTAAAGAAAAGACCCTAAAATTCAGGGGAGTGGACCAGGATAAAGTCCCAAGCAGACATTCTAGTCAAAGGAAGGACAGGAACCTGAAAAAGGTCCTATTAAGTGAAGTTAAGAGTGAGGGGCAGAGAGAATGGCTCCATGGTTCAGATTTAAAGAGCCAAAAGTTGCAGAAAAGCAGATTCAAAGCCAGAACAGCTTGCATGAGGCAAGAAGGTTCAAAGAGACAACAGAAGGTCTGTAACCCTTTGCTATAAGTATACGAAGCAGTAGTATTGTTGACAGCTGAGTCAGTGAGAGAGAGTTCATGGAAGACAACTTGAATGCATGTGGTGACCAGGGAAGAGGAACATCGGAAGGAGAGTTTGAAACCCTGGAGGTGGACTCTTGTGGATGGTGTCTGAGAGAAAGTGTCAGTTTGGGAGAAGATTCCAAGGTGAGGTCTTGGAGATTGGAAATCCTTGTGTGAAAGACGGAGTGCAGTGAGACCGGTTGGTTCACAGTGTGACAAGCTTCTGGGATGAGTTGAGGAGAGGTTCAAAGCATCTGGTTAAAGTAGCATCTGTCACTTGGTTTCAGAGTGTGGTGTGTCTGACGACGGGGTGCCTAATGTTACATGGACTGTGTATTTACTGTGGACATTAGACTATAAGAAAGCTTTTTTAACTTGTGTTACCCTTACAACTATGTATATATCTGTAAAGGTATAGTTGTGGGTGAAGGAGTATTGCAATATGGCTCATCTTTTATTGTATAATAAACATTTTATTCTTTTGTTAAAAGTTCATCAGCTGATTCCTGTGACTCTGTTCAGTAGCTACTGTCCACATATCTAAACAAACAAATAAAAGTTAGGATCTATCAAGCTGGGTTCCACTCTGTGATCAGGCTTATCCAGGGGTAGCCTCAGCTGGGATCATAACAGAATCAATGTTCATTGAGAACTATGCACATGAACAAAACAATAAATTAACGGAGCAGCCATCAGTGAATTTAAAAATTCACAGAACAGCATGTACTTAAAAAGATCAAAAATCCCATGAAGCAGCTGATAAACCAATAAAGCAGGACCCCTTGCTGCCACAGCTTGTTGCCCTTATAGTTTTCTCTGGTTTACTAGTCAAAGCAGAATGAATTATCGTCCTTTTCCATTTGGGTTTTTATGTGAAATATCTTAATGTGTTCAGCATCAACAGTTACTCCCATTAGCAGATCTTACATCTTCGATAAACTGGTTTGTACCTTTGTCTATCCAATACATAGGTGAACAACAGCGAAATCCAGGCATCACAGTACAGAACACTTCGGGGAGAAATTGGTGGTGTTCATGCCTTTGTTTGGGTGCTATGAGTGTCGTTAGTATTACAAAAGTGATGACTGCCGCGTGTGTGCACACTTGTGGGGCAAATCGCTCTGAATGCCATATTGATGAGGATGCTAGCACGTGTGCAGAAAATGGCCACTGGAAGTATGCAGAGCAGGCAGCACTGACTTGATGCCTCTGGTGCCATTTTGGAGTTCAACGTACCAGCCAATGCCCTCCCATAATCTTGACAGTAACAGGAGGTAGGAGCAAGATAAACCGCTAGAAGAAGGAGGAGGGCTGTAAGCAGGATTGTCTCAGGGTTTTCAGTGAGCAAAAATTCCAAAGCAAATTTCTAAATTAAAGCATGCCACATTGCATACGAATATCAACTGATCATTCTGGCGCAAGAACACCTTCGATCTGTCTTCAAGCATGACCCAGACCTCCCTGTCGCTTGCCATTTCAACACTTCACCCTCTTCTCATGCCCACATGTCCGTCCTTGGCCTGCTGCATTGTTCCAGTGAAGCTCAACGCAAACCAGAGGAACAGCACCTCATCTTCTGACTAGGCACTTTACAGCCTTCCGGACTGAATATTGAGTCCAACAATTTTTAGATCATGAACTCTCTCCTCCATCCCCACCCCCTTTCTGTTCCCCCCTTTTTTTCCCCCAATAATTTATATAGATTTTTCTTTACCCGCCTATTTCCATTATTTTTAAATGTATTTCCATCTATTGTTTTATCTCTACCTTTCAGCCTATTTCGGTCCCTTCCCTTCACCCCACCCCACCCCCACTAGGGCTTTCTGTACCTTGCTTGTCCTGCTTTCTACCCTTAATTAGCACATTCCTTAGATAATATCACCACCTTCAACATCTCTTTGTCTTTTTGTCTATGACATCTTTTTTGTTTATCTCCACCTATCACCGGTCCTCTATCCAGCTCTACCTGTCCCACCGCACCACCCCCCCCCCACCCCCACCCTTAAACCAGCTTATATTTCACTTCTTTTCTATTTTTACTTAGTTCTGTTGAAGAGTCATACAGACTCAAAACGTTAACTGCGTTCCTCTCTGCAGATGCTGCCAGACCTGCTGAGTTTTTCCAGGTATTTTTATTTTTATTCTGGTGCATTCCCTTAGTGCCTGTCTTCCATGTGCTTTTGCATGTTCTAGTGCTCCTCTACAATGCTGCTGATTTCAGTGTAGGAGACTACCGATGACCTTGGAGGAAGACCTTGAGCAGCTTTGGACCTAGCAGGCTTGCCTGTGGACTGCGCCATCTCAGCATGTTTGGCAGCAGTCTGGACTGACTGGTTGGCTGACAGGGAACAGCAAGGGCACTGACAGAGTAACATGCGTGGAAAGATGAATGCTATCTTCCTAAGAGAGCGCAGCAGGTCATGCTCCATGGAGCCACTGCCACTCACCCTGTGGTGGTGCCTCAACAATTCTAGTAATCTACTGAAAGACAGATTGCTTGACTGCTGTGACATGCTGCAAGCCCCTTTGCACATTGTAATCCATGACCGTGATAACAGCTACTCACACAAGAGTCAATTTTAACCCTGCCTGATCACTGGAAACAGAGCAGCCTGGTAATTAAATCTTCGGTGAGGCTTAACCACTGAGGTCACACTCTCTTCCCTCAGATTTCTTCACACCTCACCCTTTTTACCCCTTCTTACCTCTGTCTCACCTTACACACGCTACATGACAAACTGGCTGTTTTCAACTCATCTCTCAATGTGTACCCTACACGCTAAAAGATAACCTTTGTTTCTCTTTTACTTTTCAGGTGCTAAAAATGTCAAAGCTCCAGTGCCAATTCATAATGGTTTCAGAAACAAAAAGACCATAACTGAAATATTTGTCTTATATTTGCATAAATGATCGCTGTGCATCTATCAAATGTAGACATTATTTATTCCCTATCTAACTGCTCATTTTGTATTCTCTTTTCAGTTTCCTATCATTCTTTAATAATATTCCTCTTTCCACTTTAGTTTCTGGTTTAGTACTTCCGGATTAATTTACACAAATTTAAGCCCGGTTTTCTAGCTTTCTGTTTTGTTTGAAATAGATTATCATTATTGATGGGTTTATCCAAAACCCATTACAGCTTTCAACATCCTTCTTCCAAATCAGTCTCTCTGTGGGTGTTGGGGTGGTCAGGGTTGGGGGAAGGTGGTGCGCAGTGTGGGAGAAATCACAACCTGATTGAACTGGACCTGTTACAAAGTATTTCAATTGGTAGTACTTGCAGTAGAAATAAAAAAAGTAAGTTTCATCAGTAGTTCATTGGGCTCTGCAGGGTATGTTTTCTTTCCAACTAGCTTTCATACAAGGATAGATATGATTATAAAGCTAGGAGTATCACTTATATTTCCTGAAATTATCGTACACAGGAAAATATATCCCAAACATGTAGAAAGAATTATCAACGTTCCTGTAGCAAACATTAATTTCCTTCTATTTTGAGTTTATGTTCTAAGATTGTCATTCCTTAAAAACTTTTACCAGCTGCGCTCACTTACTCTAAATATTTATTGTAATTTATTCTTGATTTTGGATTAGTGGGCTCAAGAACCTGAGATGACAGCTATACCAACATAGCATCTGCCAAGTTTTATTCATGAGGAAAGAAATTGGCTCTTTTGGGTGATAATTCAGATAGAAGAGATGGAACAAACTGATTAGTATATCTGTGCCTACTTTTGAGAATTTACTGTTCCTTTGAGATTCACTTTTTTTTTATAAAAAGGCACAGATAAGACATCTTTTTTTCATCAATTCAATTACTTTCAAAGGCACATAAGCCCAATATAAAAGCCGCTGAAGTATACTCATCATAATTAATCGTTGACCGCTAGGGTAAAATTGCTTATTTTAATGATTTAAGTTTTTTTTTAGAAAGTAACACTAGTGCCAAGTTATTTAATCACGGCTCAGAATAACTGATAGTTGCCAAATATCTTGGGTGTGAACATATTACTGGACAAATGCTCTGGCATGAACTTCTGAAGAAACTCCTGAGAATCTAGTTGGCTTTGTGGTGGGTCTTGGCCGAATACATTTTTGTTTGAAAAGATCATCTTGAAATAGTATATTTTGGCTTTTGCAGAATGCCAATATGCAAAAATGCCAACAACAAATATAATAATTTGTTTGCTGACAGCACTTATCCATGTTCTTGATACAAGAAGCACATTCCATATATCAATGTGCAAATTTTTTCCCCATTCTGCTGTTCTTTAAAATAAGTTTCATTAAAATGCTGCAGAGAGTTTTATTATTGTGTAGCTTTAATGTGGGTCCACAAGCATGTTGTCATTTTCTGGTGTCCAAATATTTCCTTAACCTTGAGGGACTAAGCAAACAACAATGTTCTGGTTTTTCTATGTGTTGAAAGCCATAAAGTAAGCAGAACCACATAAATTAGTAATTAACAGCTATTGAAATGTGATAAAATGATCTAATAGATTATGTCATCTTGGTTTGACCTGGCAGGGGGCCATAATGTGATGAATACTGACTTTCCTACCACTTCAAAGGCCAATAGAAAAGTTAGTAATTAAACATAAATCAGGCCATTCGATTTAAACAGTGCACGTTGGCTTTCGCCCTCCACAAAAGAAGTGCTCATTATATGTGCCTAACCTGTTCTCATATCGCTTCAATCACTTTCCCTTCATCTACCTAATGTTAACATAATTTCTACCTCAGCCACTAACCCCGGAAGTGTATTCTCATAGGGGAATTCACTAGTACTGTGGGGGAAGGTTTAAACTAGATTGGCAGGGAGGATGGGAATCTGAGTGGGGAGACATGAGATGGAAACAAAGATAGAAATGAAAGACAGGAAAGTAGAAAGCAAAAGTGGACAGCAGAGGAAACAAGGGCTAGCAGCAAATAGGGCCATAGTACATAAAAGTTGTGTAAAAATGTTAAAAAGACATGTCTAAAGGCACCGTATCTGAATGCACGAAGCATTCGCAATAAGGTAGATGAATTAAAACACAGATAGATGTAAACGGGTACAGTATGATTGTGCTTATGGAGACATGGCTGCAGGGTGACCAAGGTTACAAACTGAATTTCCAAACGTACTCAATATTTAGAATGGACAGGCAAAAAGGAAAAGGCGTGGCGTTGTTAGTTAAGGATGAAATCATGAGATAGTGAGGGAGGATATTGGCTCAGAAAATCTAGATGTAGAATCAATCTGGATGGAGTTAAGAAGCAACACAGGGCAGGAAACATTAGTGGGAGTTGTCTATAGCCTCCAAACAGTCGTGTTAAGGTAGGGATGGCATTAAACAGGAAATTAGAGATGCATGCAACAAGGATGCTATAGTAATCTTGGGTGAATTTAATCTATGTATAGACTGGGCAAACCAAATTAGCAATAATACTGTGGCAAATGGATTCCTGGAGTGTGTATGAGATGGTTTTTAGATCATTGTTAAACCGACTTTGGAATAGGCTATCCTAGGTTTGGTGTTGTGCAATAAGAAGGGCTTAGATAATAAAATAATATTGTTGTGCGGGGTTCTTTAGGGAACAGTGACCATAACATGATAGAATTCTTCATTAGGATGGAAAGTGAAGTAGTCCAATCTGAAACTAGAATCCTAAATTTTAACAAAGGAAACTATGAAGATAAGAGGCATGAGTCAGCTAAGATAGATTGGGGGCCTTCATTAAAAGGCATGACAGTGGACAGACAATGGCTAGTATTAAAGGAATGAATGTATGCATTGCAACAGTTATACATTCCTTTCTGGCACAACAGGAAAAGCCGCCCAACCATGGCTAGCAAAAGAAATTAAGGATAGTATTAGATCCAAAGAAGAGTCATGTAAAGTTGCTGGAAAATGAAGAAAGTCTGAGGATTGGGAGCAGTTTAGAGAACCAAGAGACTGATTAAGAGGAGAAAATAAAGTATGAGAGTAAACTTGCTAAAAACATAAAAATGAACTGTAAATCTTCTATAAGTATGTAAAAAGAAAAAGATTGGTAAAGACAAATGTAGGTCCCTTACAGTCTGAAATGGCAGAATTTAAAATAGAAAACAAGGAAATGGCAAAGCAATTAAACAACTACTTTAGTTCTGTCTTCATGGAGGAAGACACAAATAACTTCCCAGAAATACTAGGAAACCAAGGGTCTAGTGAGAAGGAGGAATTGAAGGAAATTAATATTACTAAAACAATAGTGGTGGAGAAATTAATGGAACTGAAAGCCAATAAATCCCCAGAGCCTGATAATCTACATCTCAGGGTACTAAAGGAGGTGACCGTGAAAATAGTGGATGCATTGGTTGTCATCTTCCAAAATGCTGTAGATTCTGGAACAGTCCCAGCAGATTGGAGGGTGGCAGATGTAACCTCACTATTTAAAAAAGGAGGGAGGGAGAAAACAACAAATTACAGATTGGCTAGCCTAACCTCAGTAGTAGGGAATATGCCAGAGCCTATTATAAAGGATGTGATAACAGGACACTTAGAAAATATCAATGGATTAGACAACATGGATTTATGAAAGGGAAATCATGTTTGACAAACCTACTGGAGTTCTTTGAGGATGTACCTAGCAGAATAGATAAGGGAGAACCAGTGGATGTGGTGTGTTTGGATTTTCAAGATGCTTTTGATGAAGTCCCACATAAGAGATTATGTGTAAAATTAAAGCACATGGGATTGGGGGTAATATATTGGCATGGATTGAGAATTGGTTAGCAGACAGGAAACGGCGAGTATGAATGAATGGGTCTTTTTCAGAATGGCAGGTGGTGACTATTGTGGTATCGTAGGGATCAGTGCTTGCGCCCCAGCTATTCACAATATATATCAATGATTTGGATGAGGGAACCAAATGTAATATTTCCAAGTTTGCTGACAACATGAAACTTGGTGGGAATGTGAGTAATGAAGTGGTTGTTAAGAGGCTTCAAGGCAATTTAGACAAATTGGGTGAGTGGGCAGATACATGGCAGATGCAGTATAACATGGATAAGTTATTCACTTTTGTAGGAAAAACAGTATGACAGTATTATTTAAATGGTGAAAGATTGGGAAATGTTGATGTACAAAGAGACCTGGGTGTCCTTGTACATCAGTCACTGAAAGCAAACATGCAGGTGCAGCAAGCAGTTAAGAAGGCAAATGGTATGTTGGCCTTCATTACGAGAGGACTTGAGTATAGGAGCAAGGATGTCTTACTGCAGCTGTAAGGGTCTTGGTGAGACTACACTTGGGGTGTCTAGAACAAAGGGTCACAGTTTCAAGATTTGGGGCAGACCATTTAAGACTGAGATGAGGAGAAACTTCTTCACTCAGAGGGTGGTGAACCTATGGAATTCTCTAACAGGAAAGGCTGTGGAGGCCAAGTCACTGAATATATTTAAGAAAGAAATAGATAGATTTCTGAATTTTAAAGATGTCAAGGATATGGGGAGAGTGCAGGAGTACGGCACTGAAATAGAGGATCAGCCATGATGATAAAGAATGGTGGATCAGACTCAAGGGGCCGATTGACCTACTCCCACTCCTATTTTCTATATTTCCATGTTCCTAAGTAAATTCCACAGCCTCATTTCTCTGAATAAGTGTCTCCTGCCCTGTGTTCTAAATTTCTTACATCTAATTCTATCCCTCGTTTTGATGCCACAACTACTGCAAATAATCGAACTCCACCATCCTTCTGTAACTTTAAACACTTCTTTTGTTACACCATATAATCTGCATTGTTCTAACAATAAAAGACCCAATTTTTCAAGTCTTCCTTCGTATTTTATTTCTGCATACCAAGCAGCAGCCTAGTAAATCTCCATTGTTCCTTCTCTAAAACTTCATTATCCTTACCATAGAGTGGAAGCCAGTATTGCACACAATACTCTAACTGAGGACTTATTAAAGTTTTATATAGACTCATAATTAGCTCTTGGCTTTTATGTTCTGTACCTCATGAGTTAATACTAGAATTCTCTTAGCTCTTTTTTATAGCCTTAACAACTCAAGGGGCTACCTTTTATATAAACTACATTGAATTACATGAAATATACATCATTGAAACAGGTTCAGCCCAACCAATCGATGCCGGTATTCCAATCAAACCTCCTCCCATCCCCAAGTCCCTCATTTGCTCATCTAACTTCCCCTTAAGTGCATCCATACTATTCATCTCAGCAGCTCCTTAGTGTAGCAAGTTCCACATTCTCACCACTTTCTGGGTAAAGAAGTTTCTTCTGAATTTCCTATTTGATTTCTTGATGACTATCTTATATTGATGGGCTTTTGCTCTTTCCCGCAAGTGGAAACATTTTCTTTGTGTCTACTCTATCAAAACCTTTCCTAATCTTAAACACATTTATTAGGCCATTCCTCGCTCTTCTCAAGAGGAAAAAGACATACCCTGTTCACCCTTTTCTAGCAGGCATAATCCTGAAATCTGTGTGAATCTCAGAGGCCTATCCTATTGCTTCAGGATGTTAATGAGAAAATTACAAATAAATTTTCTCTAGTAAGGCACCAATTCAATGCTTAGTTCACAATAGGTTACAGACTACAAGGACTTTCAAATCTCTTAAAGTCAAAAGATACAAGCTAAAAGAAGTTAAAGGCCTCCAAAAGTTCTAAACAGTTTTAGTTGATTACAATTGAGGATCCTTCTAAAGTGTGCTCAAAGATAACTCTTGAAAGTTGTAATCCCTTCCTAACAGCAGTGTGAGTGTACCTGCACCAGATGGACTGCAGCAGTTCAAGCAGGTGGCACACCATTACCTTCTCAAGGGCAATTAGGGATGGGCAACAAACATTGGCCTTGCCAGTGCTGCTCACATCCCATGAAATAATTTTAAAAAGGCAATGGTGACAGAAAATAGTATCAACATCATAATTACATCCCTTAACTCCTTTTTGAATGTATTCATGATATTCACGCCTGCTTCAAACAAGAGCTCTGGACATCAGAGTTTGTCTTCCAAATCTTTCCTTATGGCACTTTATAAACTTATTCAGGGTTTATTCAAATCTTCTGAGTCTCTCAGTACTCTCACTGTGTCCTCAATCTCATGACCCCTGAGAGCATGAATTGAGGGCAGGCACTATAATCAAAATGTTTTGTAGCTTGGGGTTGATTATCATTATTGGGATAGTTAAGGGGATTCACCATTAATGAATCTAATGGCCTCAATAATTGGTTCAATTTACATTACTCCACTGGTAGAAAGCATCTAATGCTGACTCACCCCAGTATTGAAAGGGCAGTTTTGGGAGGTGAGACTTGACACAAACATTGGCAAGTCTGCTATTTTTCTCTTCACACTAATTCAATGTAGTGTCACACTAGGTTTCAATGTACCTCTGGGAACTTTAGTTGAGACTGCCCAAATTCCATCAACGTGAGACTCTAATACCCATCAGGGAATGGAAATTTACACTCTATCACTCTGGACTGCATTCAGTTCCAGAGCCCAGATTTAAAAGAACAGTATAACTCTATTCCCTCCCACTAGGTTTAATCTAATTTGAGATGTTAGAATACTATTGAGTACCCATCATCCAAAATCTTACAAAGTTTTAGTGAGCAAGAAATTGGGAGTTTGTGCCCATTTTTTGGGCTCTATGAGTACCCTTAAAACTCCAAAATAGCATCTGCAGCATAAGTGCACACTTAGAGGCAAATCACAGAGGTTGCTGAATTGGTGATGGAGTTAGTGAGCATGCAGTGAATGACCACTGGAAGTATGCAGAACAGGCAGATCATGACATTAATCAATATGCAACACTGAGTTGACACCAGTGATGCCACATTGGAGTTCAATACTCTAGTAATGCTGTCTCTTAACCTTGCACAGTTGAACACATTATCAGCAGCATATAGGAGACCCCACCAGTGCTATTTAAGGGGATCATCAATTAATCACAGGTTAGCTGCTGGTTGATTTTGTCTAGCTGTTGTTAGGATTCTATAGGAAAGCATAGACACTTTCTGGCATTGTTTCAAGATACAAAAGTCTACAAGAGGTGTAACAAGTGCTGAAGAATCTTTTGCTAACTTTAAGACCTGTGTGCAAACCAGTTACTCCAACTCATGAATGCACTAGTAGGCATTCCCCTTGCAATGCAGTATGACTTAGAGATTGAACAGAGGTCACACAGAGCATCACAAACTGCTAGAGGAGGGAGAGAAGGCTTTCAGCAAGAGCTCATATCTGCCCAGAGTGTCCAAAGAACAATTCTCCTTCCTGAACCTCAGTGAGAAACAAATTGTGAGACTTGTGTGCTTCAGTAGGGGTGTCCTCACTAAAATCTACTATCTGTCACAGTTATAACTGCAAGATGAGAGCAGGACAAGACTGCATTGTTAGTGGCTGTGAAGATGTTTATGCATTTGGTTCCTCCTGGGCTGAAGCTGGAGATATTTGTGACATCTCTCAGTTTGCTATCCACTCTTGTATAAGGGAAGTCATTAAGATTCTTTACCTAATTAAAGCTAACTCTATTGACAGAGCGAGGTAGGTAGAGTGAGCACATGGCTTAACTAGGATTGCAGGGTGCCATTGACTGCACAAATCGTTTTTCGGGTGCTGTAAGCCAGCACTGCACTAGACAGGGACTGGAAGGGATTCCACTCCCTCAACATCTGGCTGTGTTACCGTAGGCAGCAAATCATGCAGGTAATTGTTTGGTATCCTGGCAACAGTAATGAAGGTTCATTCTGTGGCTGCTGAGGGACAAGTGCTGTCCGCTGATGAAATTTCTGATGGCACCGGTGCGCAACCCATGCACACATGCACAAAATGCATTACAAAACCATGATACCAGTCAAAATATGATACAGCAGACTATTGGCATTCCGAAACAATGCTTCTGCTGCCTGCACCACTGAAGGGCCCCTGCACAGTACTTGGTGGAGCAGGTGTCAAGATTTGTGGTGGTCTCCTGCATGCTGTGCAACCTTGCCAACATAAGGGGACAGTCCTTTCCACAAGCTATACAGAGCTGAAAAGCAGAAGCATGAGGAGGGGAAACCTAGACACAAACTTTCTGCCTGGGCTGTTCGTGAGAGCCTATCAGGGTTTGATGCCAATAACTGCAAGTCCAAATCCCTATTTACCAACAATCCCACACCTTCCCTTCCCTCTGCCACTGAGTATCACAGCTTCTGCTTTCCTGCAATGCAAAAATATAAACAAAACACAAAATAAATATTTCAAACCAAATTTATAAATAACATCATGCCATGTTATGTACGAAAGGCAACTAACATCCTGGTACATTCCCTTAATGCCTATCTTCCTAGTGCTTTTGTCTGTTCTAATGGTCCTATGTAGGATCTGATAGTGGTGGAAGACTGCAGACTTTCAGTGGAGGAGACTCTATTAAGAGAATATACCATATCCTGTGCTACAGGATGTTGGTGTCCTTGAGCACACAATTATGCCCAGGCATGTTCATAAACTTTTAAACCTTTGTTCATCAGATGAACTCTGTTAATTTTTAATCCCTACTTCATTGGAGAATCACTATTTTTAATCTAATAACCCCTTATTTATAACAGGATTCTATTATAGCTCAGTATTTATAGCTGCATTCCTTCACACCCCCCCTCTTGACCAGCATAAGAACAGTGAGGACAGGAGGTCTCAAGTGATGTCTGCAAGCAAGACATTCAACAGAGTACCAATGCTTATAAAATCAGGTCTTAATAAACAATAAACAATTTCAATACCGTGAGATGTACAATAGTCTAAGCATGCGTTACAGCAGTGCTCCTCTGAATGGTCCCAAGGCCAATCTTTACATTCATTACAAATCAATCAAATCTTTGAACAATGATGAGTAGGATGAAATATTGTCAGTCTGAGGCAGTCAGGTGAGTCAATGTGACGTCTCAACATTTGATGAATTGGTTGAAGCTTTACATGCTGAGCCATGACTATGAAGGCTAGCAATTGATAGTTGGATGCAATTGATGAAGTGGAGGATTCAGATAAGGTGAGGTGGAGGAAGAGTCTTAAACACCCGTTGATAGGCTTACAACAAGGCTGTTCAATGCTGTGATTAGATGCCATTCTCAAATTCAAAGAAATCTATGAGCGGAATTTTATGCGGGTGGGATTTTACGCTCCCACCAAAACCACTGGGCTTTTAAGTGGCTCATCACATATTATGGCTCTGCCCCCACCATGGTGGGGTCGTAAATGTCTGCCCTATATTTTCAAAAAGAAAAACTCTGCAAAAGGTAACAACACCATATAAAATTGTTGAAGAGAAGTTACTACTTAATAACCAAAATGAGGATCACAATCCCAATCACAGTGAGTACAAGAATGATGTATGAGAAGACACCAAAAGTATTTCCAAATGCTTCTGAGATAGTATCGGTGGTCCATTCAATTGCTGATTTAATAACAGAAGATAACCATGGCATTGCCTCGATAATACCTTGACCTATAGCCCAAAGCCAATCTGGAGCCTGCTAATATTATTTAATTCAATTTATGACAGCAAGTATTGTGCCCTTCCAACAGTATGTTCAATGGAGTAATTAATAAAGTTCCGTGCCCTGTAAGTTCGCTAAATTAAAGTAAGTTTGTATAAATAGTATGAGGGATAGAGGAATTTCTAGATGTGGAGGACTTAACATGTTGGAAATTGTGTCTACAAAAGTGACATCTTTAAAGGGCATTAGCATCCAGGTGCCTATGTCCAGACTGCAGTCAGAACAGCTGGAAGCCATAATTGCGCATAGAATCCATTCCCCAAAGAGAAATGTCTCCAGTAATCCAGTCTAATTAGTGTAGAAGTGACAGCGCAGTGACAGAACCAGTTCCACATTGCTTAAATTTCTCCCATTTATGACAGATAAGGAACCCTTGATCAGTACATTCCTCTGCATGAAGAAAATCATAATCCACGTAGATGGAAGTAAAAGTGCAATAATGTTCCAAGCATGGACAAGCTATCCTGTCATAACTTCATGTTCTTAAAAAAGTTGGAGTGAAATTTTGAGGAACAAAATATTGTTGAATTGTAAGGAAATCCATCATCAACAGGGAGTAAAATTATAGGTTTATTATGGTGCCAAAGGTGTAATGATGGAGTTGAATGAGAGACATATTGCTAAATAGAAGATGTGGATCTGAACGCACCTGATTCTTGAGGCATTCATAATGATTCCACATCATGCACTTATAGGAATATGTCTGTGTCGGTGACGATGTTGTAGCGGTGGAAAGATCAGCAGTTGGATCCAGACTGTGGAACTTTTCCAATTCCATCAGTATGAGGGTAAGCTTTCTGCTGAACCCACTCAATAAGGTAACAATGTTGAACTTGCTCAAAGCTTTGCTCATGTTGCGTGTTGCGTCTTTTCACTAGGGTCTCCAGATGACATCCGGAAAGCTGGATTTTCCTTTGAAGGTTGCTCACGGTTGTATTAAGTCTTGCAACAAGTTCCTTTTCCTTTTGAGCTGACTTAATTTAAAAAATCTGAGCTAAGATTGTGCTGTCAAACTCACCTTGTGTAGGCTGATAAATAGAGCCATATGATAGCACAAATGGTTGAGGCTGAGGTACTGAAATGATGCCAAAAGTTAGCGGTACCTTAGTAAGAGTAGATGTGTTGTTATGAATTGTTAGAAAACAATGCTTCCTAGAAAAAAATTGTAGAATCAGCAGTGGATTTTGTGCTGCCATCCTGGGAAGGAAGATATGGAAACAAATTTTCTGTAAGTTGAGTTTGGATGTAACCACGATATTTAACAATATTCCACAGGATAGTAATTAATGCAGCATTTAGAAGGATAATTAAGGCTGAAATAAAACAAGAGCACCTCAGTCTTTTCTTCATTCAAGGGCTAGTTCCATCATTGAAAGACTTTGATGCTTTCCTCTTTTTCTTTTCCTTCGTTGCTATGACTCGTTTGTCTAGTTGAATTGGTTGTGGTTTTTTGTGACAGCAATTGCTGAGACGTTGCCAAGAACTGCATTGAGGAGGAGGAGTCACTGATGCTGTCATCAGTTACTCGATCATCTCTGCTTCCAGTTTTATGTTCTAGGCTGTGTCTTGGGGTCAGTGTACAACTGCACTGTTTTAATATTCTTGTATCCTTCAGGACATCTCTTCAGATAGTCTCTGGAGAAAGTTTTAACATGTTTTCTTGCCATTTGACTGATTAGTGAATATGTTTACAGTTCTTTCATTAATGCTGAATGTATTTGAACAGGTTTCTTCCACTTGGACCTTAAGCCAGGTGGTTGTTCAAACCTCCATCCCTGAACCCACTCCTCTCCTAAGGGCTGCCATGCTTTGTTGGTTCAAAAACAAAAATTGCTGGAAAAACTCAGCAGTCTAACAGCATCTGTGGAGAGAAAGACAGAGTTAACGTTTCAAGTCCAGATGACTCTTCTTCAGAACTAAAGAGAAACAGAAATGTAGTGAAATATATACTGTTTAAGGGGGTGGGACAGATGAAGCTGGATAGAAGGCCAGTGTTAGGTGGAGGCAAAGGAGAGGTTGCAAAAGATGTCATAAACAAAAGGTCGAAGGGGTAATGATGGTGGTGATACTGGCTAAAGGAGGTGCTAATGGTGACATTAAGGGTGGAAAGCAGGATGAGCCAGTGACAGATAGCACCAGTGGGGATGGGGGGGGGGGGGGGGGGGGGGGGGGGGGGGTGGTGGGGGAGGGGATGCTGTGGGAGAAAAGATCAAAATAGGCTAGAAGAGGGATAAAACAATGAAAAGAAATAAATTAAAAAAAAATAATAGAAATAGGTGGGGAAAAATTTATATATAAAAATTAAAATATAAATATTTGAAAAAAAGGGGGATCGAAAAGGGGTAAGGTTGGAGGAGACAGTTCATGATCTGAAGTTGTTGAACTCAATGTTAAGTGTGGAAGACTGTAAAGTGCCTAATCTGAAGATGAGGTGCTGTTTCTCCAGTTTGCGTTGAGCTTCACTGGAGTATTGCAGCAGGCTAGGGATGGACATGTGGGCATGAGAGCAGGGTGGCATGTTGAAATGGCAAGTGACAAGGAGATATGGGTCATGCTTGCAGACAGACCGAAAGTGTTCCACAAAGCGGACACCCAGTCTGCATTTGGTCTCTCCAATGTAGAGGAGACCGCATTGGGAGAAGTGAATGCAGTGGACCAAATTGAGGGAAGAGCAAGTGAAGTGCTGCTTCACTTGAAAGGAGTGTTTGGGCCCTTGGACGGTGAGGAGGGGGTAAGTAAAGGGGCAGGTGTTGCACCTTCTGTGATTGCATGAGAAGGTGCCAAGGGAGGGGGTTGAGGAGTAGGGGGTGATGGAGGAGTGGACCAGGGTATCCTGGAGGGAATGGAGAGACAAAGTTTCTTGTTAAGGTGTCGGATGAGACGAAATTTAGCTTTTATGCTTTGTTGGTTAGTTGCTTATGCTCACTTATCTCCCTTATCATCTGATCAATCTAATTAATCTCATCTGTTATTTCTTATTTTAAATCTAACTGTTACTGTCAGGTCAGGAATCAGAAAGTGTAGAGGCAGCGAAAGAACCATGGGTAATTGATGTTTGTATGCATCTCAATCTCGTACATTAAATAAGATGGAGTTCTGGAAAGCATGGTCCCTGATGCAGATGAGGGCACATTATTAAGCAATAGTTGCACTTCTGGTATGATTGTAGTCCACTTATTTCCCCTGCTTCTCAACAGTTTGGTCAATAGCTTTTTTTACCTCCTGGTTTTTACATTCCAACAGTCCCGTTGATTGCGGATGATATGGCATGCTATGCTCTAACCCAATCCCTCCTTGTTCGCTATATTCTTTGAAGATCTTGGAAACAAAGGCTCCACCTTGATCAGAGTGTAGGATCTTGGGTGCACGAGTTACAGTAATTATGTCAGTAGTAGCATTGACAAGTGCGTTTTGCGAAACAGGTTTTGTGGGGACCAGCCAGCAGAAGGAAGTGTATCCATCAACAAAAATGAGAGCATGTTTATATCCCAGTGATGGGGGATGTGGTCCAATGAGATGAACAAATAAAACCTTCATTGACTGAGTAGGCTTTACTGGAACCAATGGTGGTGGTTTAATAAATGATGACTTATTAATTAAATTGCATGGCTTACAATTAGCCATGTATGTTTTACATGCTTTAACCATGCCTGTCCACCAATATCAAGGAGAGGATTTGCAGAATGTTATTCTGGTGCCACAATGTGCTTGACCCAAACCCTCGTGAGCTTTTAAGAGCTGTTTTTGTTGTGACTTGGGGGTAATTCTCAGTTTCCCTTGGGCAACTTAACTTGTATAATAGCAGGAGGGGTTTCTGAGTAAAAGTACTTTGATGGATATCCATTCTCTTTTGAGATGGATTCTCTTTTGTTGGGTCAAGTAGCTGAATCAGTTCCTCATCCTGATTAGCTGCCCTTTCTGCCCTAGTGATAAGGCTAACTTTGGCAGGCTCCTCTCGAGGGGCTAAACTGAATGTTTTGCCTGTTTGTCTGCAAGACTGTACTCTTTGAGTGTACTGTACCGGTGATATGCATGAATAACCTGACAATTTATTTTTTTCATCCTCAAATGGAGAATGTCCTCCCACAATTCCTTTTGTTTCATGGGTTTACCCATGTTTGTCCTGTTTGTCCCCAGAACGCTAAATCCTGGTTGTATCTGTAAAAGGTTCCTTTCCCTTCCTGCACATAGTGATTCTTGGACCCCGGAATTACAAGAACAAAATACACATGACAAGCAGGTTTTGGCTCAACCTTAAACTAGTTCGTTCATTAAGCCAATAAAACCCCAGTGCAAACCCCTTTATGTTTTGACTGAAACTTAATGTCACCCATGCAGCTGGTCATTACCGGTGTTGATTGTAGTTGTGGGTCTAGAGATGACCGTCCCCATCCTTCTTCACCTAACTGCAGTTAGCACGCTTTGATATTGTCCTTTTTTTATAGTGTCCCAGTCACGCTATCACACACCTGGGCCTCAGGCATGGATTCAGTAAACAGCCTGCTGGATTACCTGGTCTTTCATAGCTCTTTATCTTGGTCTTTCAATCTCCTGAGCTATGCAAACTGCAAGGTCAAAGACAATTCCTTATCTGCCCCACCCTGCTGCTGTTTACACAACAGAAGATAAAGTGAAAGCAAAATACTGCGGATGCTGGAAATCTGAAACAAAAATAAAAAAAGCTGGAAAAACTCCAGCTGGTCTGCCAGCATCTGTGGAGAGTAATACAGTTGATGTTTCGAGTCTGTATGACTCTTCGTCAAAACTAAGAAAATATAGAAATGAGGTGAAACATAAGATGTTGAGGGGTGTGGGACAGGGAGAGCTGGATAGGTGGAGGCAAAGAAGAGATTGCCAAAGATGTCATAGACAAAAGGACAAAGGGGTGTTGATGGTGGTGATATTAGCTAAGGAATGTGCTAATGGTGACATTAAGGGTAGAGAGCAGGATGAGCAAGTGGCAGAAGGCCCTAGTGGAGATGGGGCGGGGGAAGGGATCAAAATGTACTGAAAGGTGGAGATAAAGTGATAGATCGAAATAAATAGGTGGGAAAAGAAAAATATATTTTTAAAATTATAAATTCTTGGAAAAAGGGGGATCAGAAAGGGGGTGGGGATGGAGGAGAGAGTTCATGACCTGAAGTTGTTGAACTCAATGTTAAGTCCGGAAGGCTGTAAAGTGCCTAGTCGGAAGATGAGTTGCTGTTCCTCCAGTTTGCGTTAAGCTTTACTGGAACAATGCAGCAGGCCAAGGATGGACATGTGGGCATGAAAGCAGGGTGGTGTGTTGAAATGGCAAGCGACAGGAAGGTCTGGGTCATGCTTGCAGACAGACCGAAGGTGTTCCGCAAAGTGATCACCCAGTCTGCGTTTGGTCTCTCCAATGTAGAGGAGACTGCATTGGGAGCAGCGAATGCAGTAGACTAAATTGAGGGACGTGCAAGTGAAATGCTGCTTCACTTGAAAGGAGTGTTTGGGCCCTTAGAAGATAAGATGATTTCCCTCAAGTTGATGGCTGCTTAGCTCATAGCATTGCTCTGATGTTAATGCTTCTTTCATTGTTGCCAAGAACTGATGGTGATTCATAATTGCAGTTAACTTATGGCTTTGTCCAGTTGCTCTTGTTGTCTAATTCGGTCATCAGTCAGGGTTTTAGTTAACTCATCCTTTCTGTGAAACAAAGTTAACTGTTTCACATCCTTCATTTTCTTTTTTATAATAGTGGCTATGTGTACAGATCCATGTGGGTTTAATAAGGTCTGTCTTTTCTAAAACATACCATAGTGCTGCTGCTTCAGCATACTGTGCTGTCTTATGGTCAAGGGGTATGGATTGTAAATCTTCTGGATAAAAAGAATAGGGGTCTTGAAAAGTCTCTACTACTATCCCCATCCCAGCTGAGGATTGTTGGGATGTTCCTATTTTAGTTATCATCAATGACCCATCACAGTAAATAAACTGATGGTATTTTGTAAGTGGCCTCATAGGCACTTGTTTAATTCTATCCTCCCTGTCGTCATCTTCTATGTGCTGTAAATCCATGCCTGGGCATAGGAATTTGAAAATGAGTGTAGGATAACTCAAGAATAACGCCCACTTCTCACATCAGATCTGGGTGGCTTTTTTTTTTTTGTCAGAGGCCATCCTCAATACTGATCAGAAATCTGTTATCTCAGTATAGGTGGTATTAAGGTGTTCCCCTTGAAGGGGGTCGTGCCTTAATGAGGCAGTGAATTACCACAGTTATGACTTTTTTAATGTACCTTCTCTCAACATTGGAAAAAATTATGGGCAATATTTTCCTGTCGGGGGGGTGGCTGCCATGGGCGGGCGGGTGGCCTTCTGATCGGCGCCCCCGATTGTGGGGGGAGGGTGCCACCATTTTTAGTGGGCAGGCCATCCAGATGACGTCCGCAGGGAAGCCCTATGCGCTTCCTGTGTGGCGGGGTGGGGGGTGATTCTTAAAATCGGAAGTGCGCTCTGATCTCTCTGAGACTAAGTGCTGCCTCAGAGATCAGTTCCCAAAGTAAAAAAGTTACTGCAGTGAAAATTTCGTTCACTATCCATGTTCCCTCATGCGACAATGTCACATGAGTTGGGACATGGACATAACATTAATTAAAAGTGTCTGTTAATTTTTTGATTCAGCAATGAAACCTCATCCTGCCCGTGGATAAGGTTTCATGCTTTTTCAGGTGGCTGCCAACGCTCCCGACCTGCCCGCCAACCTTAAGGTTGGACGGGCAAGTCCACTAATGAGCTTGATTGATTTTTGAATGGCCTCAATAGGCCGTTGACAGGTTGGCAGGCGCACAGCTGACTCGGCTGCAGCCCTGCCTACCTGAAAATGCAAATGACGCAGGATGATGTCGGGAGTTCCGCCTGACGTCATTACACGTCATTTTACGTGTCAGTGAGCGGGCCCCACCCGCTCATCGATGGGAAATTTCTTACCTATAAGAATGGAACTGAGCAAGCATAATGCAATCTTCATTGTAAAAAACAGTAACTGCCACTTTAGGTGACGTCCTGATGTGAGTATTGAGGGGAATTTGTAAGTTCCTTTGTCCTAGGTCTATGGTGTCTATACATCACAGCATAATTGCTGCAGTTTTGAGTGATCATCTGGTGAAAACTGAATGGACCTTTCATCACCTATATAGCACACAGGGTTGCTGAGAGCTTGGCAAAAGTAGGTGTAAAAGATCAAGCAGAGTTCAGGAGTCCTAAACTTGTCTGTAGATTTTGTATCCCATCATCCTGAGGATTAGCCTGAATAGTGCTCTGACGATTCCATTGGCATCAAAACCTTCTAACTCAAAGACAATTCCCTGATCTTGTGTGGAGTTATTGGGATTGGATTATTGTAAATTGTTTGAGTTTCCTAATAGAAAGACTCGGCCAATTCTGATAGCATTTGCAATTTTGTCAGGACCTAACCTCAGTTAGGATTTAAACTGAACTTTGTAAGACACTTCTGAACTTCAATGCGAAATGAAGGGCGTTCTGATTTAAATTCTACATGGCCTGATCAGGGACATGTTACTTCTAGATAAACCTGGGTCTTAGTACCACCATCAGTAAAACACTCCTTCTATACTTAGTAATCTAAAGGATACATTTCAGATATAAACATAAGTATAAGTTTTGTATCAACTCAAGCCACATGTTGGGCGCCAGCTGAAGTGGATTATAATCCTAAGACCTTTTTGGGACAATTCTGGAACAGGCGTACTCATTAGATGATCACTCTCACTTAAGATTGAGAAAGACGGGCCTCACAGACACTTAAATATTCTGAAGAACTGATCTAATTCTCCCAGATAGCAATAAGAAAAGAAAGTATAATCTTGTTTTCTAATAGAGAATCCAAGTCTTATTACAGACAGATATTTAAAATATCCACCAATATTTAAAGTTATGATTCCCTTAAATCCCCGAGTAGAAAGCTACCAAGTCTAGCGAGGCATCCTTATCCCAGTTAAGGGGAGAACTATCATCACAACACTACAGTAGCTATGCCTTTACCTTAAGAGATGCTGGAGCGAATCCAGTCAATCTAAAAATCATACTGAGTAGTTCCAATATTTATATCATAGAAGGGCTGAATTAGCAGGAAGCATGTTGATCACTCATTCTGTACAACATTCTTTGTTTTTGTCAACATCCTTCATTTTAGTCAACATCCTTCAAGCAAACAGGATACTGAGAGGTCACAGCAGAGTGGTCACAACATTCAGTTTTCAGGATTCAGTTAACAAGTTATTTAGGGTCATCATTAAGGTTATCCATTATTAGATTGCAGATCTCACAATTTATCAATGCCTTGCTGAGGTGATGTAGAGATCAGTTCCTCTTTTTGTCAGAACTGCCTTATGTTGGAGGATATATCATATTCTATGTCACAGGATGGTGATGTCCTTGAGCACACAATTATGCCCAGGCATGATTACAAACTTTAAAATCTTTGCCCAATAGATGAACTCTGCTTTTCATTTTTAATCCTTACTTCATAGGAGAATCACTATTTTTAATCTTATAACTCGTTATTTATAGCAGGATTCTCTTTTAACTCCATATTTATAGCAGCATTCCTACATGACTGTGGAAGGCCTTGGAGGACAATCCCGAGCAGCTCTGGGCCCAGAAGGTCTGCTTACAGACTGCATGGAGAGGCAGCAGTCTGGCTTGGCAGCTGATAGGCATTAGCAAGAGCACGGATGTAGTAGCAGGGGTGTGAGGATGAATGATGTCTTCTTAAGAAAGGACAGCAGGTTTACACTCCATGGAGCCACTGCAACTCTCAGGGCAGCACGTCAGCAGTCCAATAAAGAAAGAAGGCCTCACATTTATATAGCGCCTTTCATGACCACAGGATGACCAAAAGCACTTTACCGCCAAAAAGTGTAGTCACTGTAGGAAAAATGGCAGCCAATTTGCTCACAGTCTGTTCCCTAAAACAGCAACTGATAAAGATCAGATAACATGTTTCTGTGATGTTTGTTTAAAGGATATATTTAGTCAGGGCATCATCTTCGAGTGCAGTGAGTTCTTTTACATCCATCTGACATGGCAGGTGGGGTCTCTGTTTAACGTTTCATCCAAAAGATGGCATCTCCAATACTGCGGCACTCTCTCAGTACTGCACTGGAGTGTCAGCCTTGGATTTTATGCTGAAATCCTAATCTGTTGAAGAATAGATTGCTGGACTGTTATGGCATGCTGCACGTCCCTTTGCTCACTGTAATCCACAGACTGACTGCAATCTGAGCTCCCACTGCAGCACAGATGTTTGGTTGCTGCTGCTTGTGCTGCAGTGGAAGCTGTGACATCTGCTATCAGATACTGCATCATAGTTTGGTTGACATATGTGTGAATGTAGTGGTCACCACCTCCATGCTGGGAAAGATGAGCATCAAGCTCTGCATGAAGCTCTGTGCCAATTTTGTGCTGGACTCTTTCACACTCCTTTCCCCTGTAGGCTTTCTGCCAGGCTTCTCAGTGTCCCAAACATTTTGATTGCCATACCCATCAGTATTCTTCTGTAGGCTGTTACATCAAGTTGCTCATCTGAGTTCTCTACAGCAGAACTCATGCCTGATTTCATCCTTTGGCAAACTGGAAACTGTACTATCCTTGCCCCTTGACCTAGCTGCACCCCCCGCCCCCCCCCCCCCCCCACCCCCCACCCCCCTCAAGTTTGGTGTCTCGCCACATGCACATTACACCTGTTTGCTGTACTCTAAATTACACATAGTGTCAGTATCTGGGTTGGCGGCTGAAAATGTGAAATGGAATGACAGTGCATCTTCATCATCATTTTGTTCTTCCTCTTCCTCCACTGCCTGCCCAGGTTGCACTTCTGAAAGGAGAAAGACACAAGGGTAAGATTGTAGTGCGAGGAACAGTGAGAAAGTAAGACATGCATGCTGACGTTATCTGCAGCTTGTGTGGGGTACTGTGGAGGTGGAATGTGAGAAGGAGGATTACGTATAAAGATACTGTAATCTTTGATGGTTTCAGCTTATCACTTGGCCGTACGCTCGTCAATGGATATCCCTATAATGGCCATTAATGTCTCTCTGATTTGCATGAATCCATGATTCAGCTGGATATCTCAGTCACCTTTGAAAACATGGGAGCGGATTTAGTAGCAAACCGGAGGCAAGGTGGTAATTCCAAAACTGCGATTTTAACTCTGCTACTGCTTAGATTTTCCAGGCGAAAGGAATTAATATCAGGCCTCAAGACTTCCTAAAATTAAAAAAAGTCAGCAAAATTTTGTATTGCACACCTTGTTTTGAATGTTTATATTACATGTCGAAGAAGAATGTGCACATGGTTTTATTGTGCTCTGTCTGATAGGCAGATGTCCAATGTTATTAACTGAAAGAGCACAGATATTTTCTTATGGTGACTGATTCAATGGAATGTCTGGGTCTCTGACTAAGTGCCAGCAGTGTTTTTTTTTTACTTTATTGAAGATATCATCCAGAATCAGTCTTAATGGTAAGCATTGCATTCTAAATATTTTATTGGTGCTTGATGAAAAGCAGTTAAGCTTTCTCAGACAAATGGAATTAGAATAAGAAGGTTCCACACAGTACACCCTGATAACTACAGCAAGAGACAAGGCTGGAAAATGGATGAGAAGCTCGGCAGTGCCAGGATTAACATGACACTACACCCACTTAGGTCATGCTGCAAAATGTTAAAAAATAATTGTATTCCTTTTTTGGAACAGCACTCCCCATTTTCCTTTTGCCTCCCATTTCAAAGCCACTGACCTTATTCATCTGGGACAGTAGGCAAGGGGATCATAAATTCCCTTTTTCCTCCTGTGCTTGCTCTACATTGCTATACTTTTCCACCTGATTAGCTGTCATAATAGTTCATTAGTAGGAGAAGAACAGAGTAGAGATAAATTACTTTTATCGTACAAGCAATGACTTGACAACTAACATTATCTATTGGAAAACACTTAGTTGTCAGTATGTTGCAATCCTGCCCTGTGTAGATCACTCTACCACCCTGGAGGCCAGCATCTGTTACACAGCTGAAGAGAAAATTCTGAGGTTTAGGATGGCAGTTGCTGGAAAACATTAACTGGAGGTTCGGAATACAGACACAGCATTTTGCTTTTTAGGAATATAAGAACAGGAATAGTTTGTTTAGCCTCTTGAGCCTGTTGCACCATCTCTCTGCATGGCCTGACCGCAGCATCTTCTCAGCATCTGGTGTGGACAGAGTAGATAGAGTGAAAATGTTCCCGCTCATAAACAGATCGAGAACCAGAGGGCACAGTTTATGGTGTTTTGCATAAGAAGCAAATGCGAGGTGAGAAATAATGTTTTCACATAGTGAGTAGTTAGGGTTTGGAATGCACTGCCTGGAAATGTGATTCAATTGAGGCATTCAAAAGGGTATTGGATGGTTATTTAAATAGAAACAATGTGCAGAGTTATGGGGAAAAGGCAGGAGATTGGTACTAAGTTAAAAAGTTCAGAGAGCCGGTGCAGACATGAAGGGCTGAATGGCCTCCTTCTACACTGTAACAATTCTGTGATGTCTCAATAAAATCAGCTCTTATTCTTCTAAACTCTAATTCTTCCTAATAAGACAACACATTCATCACAGGAATCAATCTAGTGAACTTTCTCTGATATGCTTCCAATGTAAGTGTACTTCTCCCAAAACTGTACACAGTACTCTAGGTGTGGTCTCACCAACAGGCTGTACAGTTGTAACAAGACTTACCTACTTTTCCGCTTCATTCCCCTTGCAATAAAGGCCAACATTCAATTTGCCTTCCAAATTACTTGCTGTTTAATGTTTGAGGACACCCATATTCCTCTGCACTACAGTATTCTGTAGTCTCTCTCAATTTAAGTAATATTCTGCTTTCCTATTCCATCCAAAGCAGATAACCTCACATTTTCCCAATCCATGTGTCAAATTTTTGTGCACTCACTTAACCTATCTATATCTCCTTGTAGATTCTTTGTGTCCTCCTCGCACCTTGCTTTCCCATGTATTTTTGTAATGCCAGCAAATTTGGCTACAATACACTCTGTCCCTTCATGTAAGTCATTAATATAGATTGTAAATAGTTGATCCCTTTGATGCTCCACTACAATTTTCCAGCCTGAAAATGATTCATTTACCTTAATAATGCTAATAATCCATGCTAATATATTATCCCCAACACCATGAGCTCTTATTGTGTGTTTTAACCTTTTATGTGGCACCTTATCGAATGCCTTTTGTAAATTCAAAAACACATCTACTTGATTCCTCTTTATCTACACTGCTTGTTACATCCTCAAAGAGATCAAATTAGTTTTTCAAATACTATTTCTCTTTAACATGACCATTCTTGATTGTATTATGATTTTCTAAATGTCCTGCTACTACTTTGTTAATAGTGGATTCTTGCATTTTCCCAATGACAGATATTAGGATAACTGCCTATAGTTTCCTGCTTTCTCCTTCTCCCTCCTTTCTTGAATAACAGTGTTACATTTTCAGCTTTGCAATGCACTGGGAAGTTTCCACAATTTAAGAAAGTTTGGAAGGTTACAACCAATGCATCCACCGACCCTGCAGCCACTTATTCTAAGACCCGAGGATGCAGGCCATCAGGTTGAGAGGACTTGGCATCCTCTATTACCATTATTTTTCCTAATACTTTTTCTCTATTGAAAGTGATTGTTCTACCCATTGATTTTCTACTATAATTGGGATGCTTTTAGTGTCTTATAATGTAAAGGCTGATACAAAATTGTTTATAGTCTCTGCCATTTCCTTGTGTTACGAATGTGAAGTTTATAAGGTTTGCTATTTTCCGGTCATCTACAGCAAAATCTTTCTTCTCCATCATGCTCCGGGAATGGGTGTTGATGGTTAATCAAAAATGTCGGTTAACGGGGAGTTACAGTGCAATACTTGTAGCATAAATTTTCAAATAATTAAATTATAGTACATTGAAACATATGAAGTATTATATAATATACAGATACTCACCAATGTAAAGGACAGCACTCTTTATACTCTAGGCGTAGGAAATTGGGCCTTAACATAAGCCCTGGAGGCTTTCTTGAATACATCCCTGATGTCAGCTTGTCTATTTGGCTCCTGCCATTTCTGCATGAAAGTATAAGAACACAGAGTGTGAAGTTGCATAAATTTTTGTTCAGAGTAACAAATCTGCCTTCCAGCAAATTTAATCAATGTATCAAAAGCTGAAGCAGCATTAGCCCAAGTTATTTTCTCCTCTTCACTGAAATCTTCTTCAGGAACTTTTAAAGTGTCCTTGGGCTTTTGAGGATTCTCAACACTCTCCATTAGTTCTGCATCGCTAACTGTGTGAGTCATTCCAGCCTTCTTGACAGCTTCAACCCACTCTTCTATCTCACTTTCACGAAGTTTGTTGATTGGATATGTAGAAGGAGCATCATACACCATTTTAATAATTTGGGCTAATGTATTTTTTCTAAGTCTTACATCAAATCCTTCAAAATTATTCTTCATCAGAAGAACCTTCTGCAATGTTACACTGAGCAACAATTTTCTCCAAGCCCTCCTTAATGTTTCACTTTTCACTGAATTCCAGGCACAGGCCACATTAAAAATTATAATCTTTTATGATATAAAGAGATTGAAAGTTCCGTATAGTATCTTCATGATTGATTAAACTTTCTCATGAAATCTCTTCTGTAATAACATTTCATATTCTGGATGACAATCTGGTCCTTAGGTGGAATCAATGAGGTAACATTAGGAAGTAGGAAATTGGTAAAAATATTCCTGTTCACTAACTCAGATTCATCAGAGTGAGCTCGACAATTGTCTAGCAATAGAATAGCTTCACTATCTTCAGGTTTACCTATTTTTAAAAAATGTTCTTTCACTGTGGGTAAAAAAGCATGGTGAAACCATTCTTGAAAAATTTCTTTGCCTATCCATTCATTACTCTGTGCATTGTAAATCACAGGTAACTATGCAGCACCTATTGCTTGTCAAGATCTTCACTTCCAGCCAAAGCATCAACTCAAGCAAGAAACATTGGGCCTGCAATGAAATAGAGATTGAATTAAATTCCATTTTTATAATTACTGTTTTATCTTTGCTATATCTAGTTTGTGTGTGTGTGATAGTGTGGGTGAGTCGTGTGAGTGAGCCATCAAGCTTTCTTTTAACCTTCAGGGCAAATGTGTGTGAGAGATAAAGTAACTTTCTCAATTCTGAATACACAAAAGCTTGCTGCTGAGTTATTTAAATTGAATGAATCACTCCGAAGGCAAGAAAGTACAATCGTACACATACATATATTTGATCATGGGGAAAAAAATTAACAACTTAAAATTATCCATGACAGTTATGATTTGACGAAACAGGGAGAAGAAAACCTGTTGGAAGCTGGGAGTGATCTTGGACTGGTTCGTATGAAAACTGCTATTCTGCAGAGAGTGGGATGTAAAGTACAACTAGAATGGGGTTTTTGGTTGTATTATAAGTTAAAGGGGAGATAGTGTATTAGTTGCCTACTAGGTATTGTTTAGTTGTAATTGCATTTAGTTTGTTTGTTACAATAAAAGTCTTAAAGCTTGAAATCTTGTTGTGCAATTCCTTTAAGTTAGTTACTGGGGAATTCAAATATATTTTTAAAAGTTATTGCTAGGTACAGGGATCGTAATAAAATTGGGGGGTCAAGCAGGATATGAATTGGAGCCTAGAAAAGAGTACTGTACACTTACATTTGCCAGAGTTTAAATAATCAAGATTTAATAGTTGCTTTTGCTGTATTCAGTGAAAAGTTAACATGACTATATCGACCACTGAAGCATTTCTGGGAAGAGAGAACCTGTCTGTGAATGCCTTGCAACAGTTAACAAAGGGTAATTTAAATGTGGTGGCAGAAAAATTAGAAATAGATTTAAAAGTAAAAATGACAGAAATTGTTGAGGTATTAGCTCAACACCTGAATCTTGAGAGAGTAAAGTAATTTTGATAGTATCCAGGTTAGCTAGAATTGAATTGCAAATGAAACAACTGGAAAGGGAAAAAGAAATGAAAAAAAAAGAATGTGAAAAAGAAAGAGAAATTCAAAAACTTGAATTAGAATTTCAAAGGGAAGAAAAAGGAAAGACAGAGGCCAGGATTTTCATTGCCCACTGGCGTCGGGTGTGTTTGGTGGTGGGAGAGGACAATATGGCAAGAAGGCCAAAAAGCATTTTCACGACATCTTGAAACCAGGTTGCTCCGCACATTGATGGCCGACCGCGTTCCCCACCATCGGACGTCGGGAACCTCATTGTAATACATCAGAATATCATTATAAGGCCAGCCCGCTGGACTCACCACACCCCTGCTGGATCATCCGCCCACATTGGTGGGAAAACATGCCGGTACAGAACACAACTTGACAACTGTGACATGCAGAAGTTGGGACTTACAGCCACGGGCTTGTTCACATCGAGGACATCCAAGGAGCAAAAGATGCTGGAGCCGACAGCAACGGGATCCTGGAGGAACATCCATGGCATACTGGGTGGATTCTCATGGACATGGTTCTGCAGTGAAGCAGCTCACGGAAGTTGGAAAGTTACCATTGATGTTCACAATGGATGGTGGTGGACGAGGTGGGAGAGGAAGGTCTAGGATCGACCGGCAGAAGAAGAGGTGTCAGGGGTGAGGTTGGGAGGAAGGAATGAAGGTGTCGGGGGGGAAGTGAGAGGGTGGAATGAAGGTGTTGACGGGGGAGTTGTTGGGAGGAGAGGGATGAAGGAGTTGGGGGTTGAGGTTGGGAGGGGGAGGAATGAAGGAGTTGGAGGTGAGGTTGGGAGGGGGAAGAAGGTGTCAGGTGGGTGAGATTGGGAGGGGGGAAATGAAGGTGTCACGGGGGTGATGTTGTATGGAGGAGGGAGTATGGGAGAGAAGGTGGCAACTGGGGAGGTAGGTGTAAGGGGGGGTGTAAGGAAAGAAGTTCAGAGGGGGGAAGGAGTGTGGAGAGGGGAAGGAGTCCAGGGGGAAGAAGGAGTTCAGAGAGGCAAGGGAGTCTGGGGGGAGGGGGCCCCGGGTTTGGGGGGGGGTTGTGGGGGGAAGGAAGGAGTATGGAGAGGGGAGGGAGTAAGGGTCAAGAAAGAAGTAAGGGTGGAGCAGGAAGTAAGGGTGGAGGAAGGAGTTGGGAAGGGGGAAGGAATAAAGCTGCAGGATGAAGTGAGGGTGTCTGACGGAGTCAGGAAGGGGGAAGGAGTAAGGCTGGAGTAAGAAGTGAGGCTGGAGGAAGAAGTAAGGCTGGAGGAAAGAGTCGGGGGGGAAGTACTAATGGTGGTAGAAGAAGTAAGGGTGTCTGAAGGAGTCAGAAAAGGGGAGGGGCTAAGCGGGGTGAGTCCGTGGGTGGTGGGGGGTGTGGGGGTTGGGGGGGGGGGCGGGTGGGAAGGGTGGTGGCAGGACTAAGGGAAGGGGAATATGTTCTGGGGCAAAGGGAGGGAGGGGTCAACTGTGATGAGGGAAAGGAAATGAGTGACTGAGGGAGGGGAAAAGAAGGGGGAACTGACAAAAAACTGAATCCAGACCATGCCGTCCAAATCAAAAGTGAAACGACAGTCGTGGTGGGTGAGATCAAGTGCTGGATTGGAGTATAACCGTTGGGTGGGCGGAGATGCAAGTCAGCTCAGTTGGACAACTGAAAGCGAACCCCAGCAGGCAGCATTGTAAATGCTCAGGACACTGAGGTGAGTGTGATACGTGAAGGATCTGCATGCGTGGGAGAGTACTTGCATGAAGCTCTGAAAGGCTCTGCCACGCACACTCTTCTCCCTCCAGAATCACTCATTGGCCAGCTGCTCTCTCTGCGGTGACAGAGGACGAGGTTGAGGGAGTCACAGGCAAAAGGGACTTGGAGGGTGAGGTTAGCATCTGAGGTTCCTGAGTGGATGACCCAGAAGTGTCCAGCTGCTGCTCCTCCTCCCCTCGGGTACCCGGGAACCCCGGCCTAACTCCTTGAGGAGAAGGAGCACCTGGAGGGATGTTGAGGTGCCACATTTCCCTTTCATGTTGCCACTGCAGGAACTCACCCATGGCTCCTGCGATGGAGTGCAGGTCTGCACATATCTCCATGTTCTGCTGGACCAAGGTCTCCATGGCATCTGCCATCCTCCCCATGGAGACCTCCGTAGGCACACATGTGGGCACCACTTCATCAGAGAGCAGGTGGATGCACTCCTCTGACTTGTGTGCCATTCTGTTGAGGGCTTCTAACAGCTGTGTGTGATGTTCCCACGCTTTCTGCTGACTCTTCAGGATGAGTTGGAAGGCTCGTCATCTGACTTGGACCTCACAGATGCCTGATCCCCAGCAGTTCTCTGAGTGCCGGGGAGCACACATGAACCTACTTCCTGCTGCTGCAGACATGTGTCCATGCGGTGACCACCAGATTGTGAACCCAAGCCTGCTCTAGATCTAGGTACCACCGAGGTGTGTGTCTGTGCAATGGTGGAGGGGGTGGGTAACCACTGAGTCTTCCAGGCTGCTTATTTCCAGCTCTTCAATGGAGCAAGTATCCCCTTGGCTGGGAGTAAGAACGTGGATGGAGCTGAGCGACTGGCTGGCTGAGGGTATTGGTCATTTGTAGAGCTCCCTGTGAACCAAAGTAGAGATAAGTAGTGCATAGCAGAAGAGAGAGCACTCATAGTTGCATTGAGAGAAGGATGATCTAGTGCAGGATCCTTTTGAGGGTGTTTGCTGCTGACCTCACCATCACTGCAGGCACGGTCCATGTCCTCACAGGTCAGTGCAATGGCATACCCCTCAAAGTGAGTGAGGAGCCTAATGTGGGCCAGTCCACCCCTCGGTTTGGAACCCCTTCCTGCTGATGTGAGCCAGCTTCCCCAGCATAAAAACAGATGAAGAGAATGTGAGCAGGACACATGGCACTGCATGGAATGTTTGTGTGGTGAGTGGAGCCATGGACAGGATGAGGATGCAAACTCAAGACGGTATGAGCCTGATGGGGGTGTGAGGGTGTGTGTGAGAGTTAGTGGTGTTGTCCCTTGAGGTGTGAGATCCCTTTGGATGTGTGATGGGTTTGAGAGCGTGTGAGGTGAGAGTGATGAGAAGAGTGAATTACCCTGGTGGAAAGGATGAGGCCATTCATCCTGTAGTGGCACTGTGTGGTTGTCCTCTTTTGTAGGGCATTGGAGCTGACTGCACTGCCACTGCCTCCCAAGTCTGGTCGGTCACGCCGCTGCCCATCCTGTGGCCAGAGCTGGGGGTCACGTCACGGTGGGTCTTCACGGCATCCAAAAGGCGTTCCAGTGATGCATCACTAAACCTGGGGGCTTACCAGCCCGCTACTGTACTTAGTGCAAACCTGGGTTGATTCCACCCAGAGAGTTTCACAGAGTAAAAGAGCAGGAAAGATTAGCGTTTCAATGAGAGAGTAAAAGAGATGCTCGGATGATACAAATTAGAAAGGAAGTTTAAACTCGATAGAGATAAGTTTAGATTATGTGAACAGAGAGTAGCAGGGGAAATTGACAATGACCAGATTTAACTCTGATTTTGATTTGACGAGGAATAATCACCTATCGCCTAAATTCAGTGAGAAAGTAGTTGAAATGTCTTTTCTGTCATTTGAGAAAATTGCTACAAAGTTGCAATGGCTGAAGGAATGCTAGACAATCTTATTGCATTGTGTGTTCATCAGGAAAGCTTTGAAAGTGTACTTGTTGCTTTCAGGTGAGCAATTATGTGATTATGATGTAATGGAGCATGCTGTTCTCAATGCATATGAGTTATGCCAGAAGCTTACAGGGAACAGTTTAGAAATCTGAGGCAGGAACCGAACCAGACTTTTGTGGAATTTGGTGGAGAAAAGGAAATAATATTTGATAGGTAGTACAGGGCCTTGAAGATTGAGTTAGATTTTGAAAGCTATGGAGAGGTAATGCTAATGGAAGAATTTAAAAATCGCATCCCATTCGGAATAAAGACCCACCTGGAAGACCATAAAACTTGTAAGATAAGAGCTGCTGCAATAATGGCTGATGATCAAGGCCTGTATCACAATCATGTGAGTAGCAGACCATTATTTGTAAACCCACACAGAAACTGAGAGATAAGAGGTCTGATAATGAACCAAAAAACTGAGAGAGTTAAAACCTGAACAGGATAGTTCAAAGACTTCAGTAAAGGTCAATACCCTAATGACGATGTTGTTCTTGACAAAATTAATTAGAACAAATCAAGTATACAATTTTCTAACCCTGGACATGGAAACATTGTAAAATCTACTCAGAAGGAGAAAGGAGAATTGCTAAGATGAATGATGGAAAGTGAAGCCACCAGTAGTAAAATTAATTCCCGTTTGGAATAAAACTGGAATTCCAAGAAATCCTATATAAACTGAACTTTAATTCCTAATGGTCACATGAGATTGGGTGTGAAGAGTTGAGCTTTATAATGCTGCCAAGACGGACTGTTTAATGGTGAAATGTGACACGCGGGGAGAATGTTACTTGTACTGTATGTAGCAAGTTAGTTGAAAAGCTGTTTAGCATAATAATTTTTCATATTTTAGAGGGAGGTGTTATGAATGCAAAGTTTATAAGATTATTATGTTTTAAATTCCAACTTAAGGTAAAATGGGGTAATGAAGAGAGTCATGTGATTTGTTATGAGTTCTGCCTGGAACAGACCAGGTGGCTTGACTACTATGGGGAAAGGCGGACCAGGGTTAGATTTACCGAGAACAAGGTATGAAATGTTCACAGCTGAAGCAAAGACAAGAGCAGCTGGACTAACTGTAGATACGCTTTCTATCTCAGAGTGTTTTTGGACAGAAAGAAAGAGTGACATCTCTCAGACAAAAAGCTGCAGCTAGTGTGGTTAGCAGAGAGAAGAGTGCGAGGGAAGATGGTCTGTAGTCAAAGAAATGCACCCCATGGCAATTTAAGGAATCTGCAAGATTCGTTCTGGCGTGGAGAGAGGAATTCTTTAGGGGAGAAGTGGGGGGGTGGGGGAGAAGATTCACTGGAGTGAGCCTTCCTGCTGGTATTTATTCTCCAAAAACTGAGCGAGGCACCTTTTGATAGTTAACTAAAGTTATGACTCAGAAAAATGAAGGGGAGAAACCTCGGAAGCTGAGAATGATGTTCGATTGGTTCTTGTGATAGCTATTCTGTGGAGAGTGGGATGTAAACTATAACTGTAGTGTGGGCTTTCAGTTGTGTTTAAAAATTAAGGGGGGATATCTTTTCTGTTATTTAGTGTATTAGTTGCCTACTAAGTATTGTTTAGTCTTGTTGTTTTTAGATTGTTACAGTAAAAGTCTTAAAACTTCAACTCTTGTGCAATTCCTTTAAGTTGATCAGTGGGAATTCAAATATTTTTTTAATAGTTATCGGTCTCTACTGAGATCATGACACTTGTTTCCCATTATTAATTCCCCAATCTCATCCTCTTAGTGATGAATGTTTGCTTAAATTACTCCCATCCTTTTTTATATACTTCTAGAAGCTCTTTTTATATTTCTTGCTAGCTTACTTTCATATTTTAATTTCTCACAATTTTTAGTAATTCTTCGCCGGTTTCTAAAGTTTTCCCAATCTTCTGGCCTACCACTAATCTTTGCAACATTTTACTTATTTTAATTTTATTTCAATTTGATACCATCCATAAATTCCTTAGTTAGCCTTGGATGATTCGTCCTTCCAGTAGAGTCTTGACCTATTGCCCCCATCTGCTTTAGCCAGCTCCATCTTCATACCTTTAGTTAAGTTTAAAGCACTGGTTTCAGACCCAAGTTTCTCACCTTCAAGCTGAATTTGAAATTCTATCATGTTATGGACAGTCTTCCTTAGAGGATCCTTTACAATGAGATCATTAATTAATCTTATCTCATTGCACATTACCAGATCTAAAATAGTCTGTTGGTTTCACAATGCATTGTTCTAAGAAATTTAACCTAAACACACTTAAAGCTCGTCCTCAAAGCTATTTTTGCCAATTATATGAAGATTAAAATTAACCAGGATTATTGCAGTACCTTTCTTACAAGCCCCCATTATTGCTTGATTTATGCTTTGTCCTGCAGTATAACTACTGTTAGGTGACTTCTTTCCCTTGTTATTTATCTTCACCCAAGCTGATTTTAAATCTCGGTCTTCCGAGCCAAGATCATTTCTCACTGCTGTATTGGTCTTGTCCTTTATTAATAGAGGTATCCAACCTCCTTTTCCTTTCTTCCTATTCTTTTGAAATGCAAAAAAATCCCATGGCACTTGAAGAACAGAAAAGTTATCCTGGGACCTGGACAATATTTTAACCTCAATCAACACTACAAATACACAGTCTGGCCAATATCACATTACTGTTTGTGGGCGCTTGCTGTGTGCAAATTGGCCACTGCATTTCCTATGTTACAACAGTGACTACACTTCAAAAGTACTTAATTGTCGGTAAGCACTTGAGATGACTGTAGTCTTGAAAGATGTTATATTAATGTAAGCCTGTCTTTCTATTTAATTCATCTATTTTTTTCATTTCTAATTATGGGTTCTTATACTGAGCAGGATGATGTTAGTTCAAAATAATATATGTATTTTTCCCAAAACACTCTGAGGAACATATTATTTGAACAGAGAAAAATGGATTGTATTTGCATTCACGTATTATGCTATTTGTAAATTATATAAGTGTTGTGTGTATTGGAATGGCTTCCTCCTAGCAGGAATGCTAGTCATAATTTGTGAAAGTGAAAAGGTATGCTGACAGAATTCCAGTGCTCTTTAGAAAACAAGATTACAGATATTGTCAAACATGGTTCTGTTTAAAATCTACAAAATTTGGTTTATGGCCTGTGGTTAACCACCCACAATATACACTGCATGCAATGTACAATGTTTTGTGATAATATTTAATGGTAGTGTTGTCTTCCAAGAAAGTCTTGCAAGACAACTTTATTTTTCCTTTTAAATAAATGATCTATTTCAAGACATTGGGTGGTTATGTACACAAGATTGTACTGCACCAGAAAGAATAATTCTGTGTACACTTTTTCAGAACTAAGTTAATCTTGGCAGCTCTAAGTCTGTGAGGGTGATTTTAGCACTACTACTAGAAAATGTTGCCCTGCTCCTGGCTACGCCAGGACACATCTTCCAGGACGCGTCTTCCAGATTCCTTAGATTGCTATGGGATGTGTCTCTTCTGGTTGAATGTATTCCTGGAGGTTACATCATTTGCACTTCTCCATCCAACAACTCCATCCCTGAGCTCCCTCCATTGGCCATGAAAAACTTGCTTGTGGAGCACTGCCTTCTTACGTCAGTTGGAAAGTAAACAAACCCTTCATTACCTGATTGGGTGATTCTTGAATGTCAGAGACCTTTTTTTCATCTCCATTATTTTAGAATAAACACAATTGTTCAAAGCAAATCAAAAAGTACACACCATTTCTTTTATTGGCCTAATGCATTTTCCCCTGCTTTGCCTGTAGTAATGTCCTGGAGATCAATCTTCAATTCACAGAGACTCAAGGACAATCCTGGAGGGTTGACAAGTCTGCTGATGGCTAGGGTTTCCAATCCTCATGCTTTTTTAGGAGTCTAACAGAATGGGTGGTTGCAGGGTGACCAAGACTCAATATTCAAGGTATACGACGTTCCGGAAAAATAGGCAAAAAGGAAAAGGGGGTGGGATAGCTTTGTTAATAAAGGAAGGTTTCAGTGTGGTGGTGAGTAGTGATTTAGGAGCAATAGACCATGATGTGGAATCAGTTTGGGTGGAAATAAGGAATAGCAAGGGGAAGAAGTCACGGGTGGGAGTCGTCGATAGGCCCCTGAAGAGTTGCCTCACTGTAGAACAAAGTATAAATCGGGAAATAATTGAGGCATGTAAGAAGGGCGCTACAATTGTCATGGGTGATTTTAATCTGCATATTGACTGGACAAATCAGATTGGCAGGGGTAATGTGGAAGATGAATTTGTAGGCTGCATCAGGGATTGTTTCTTAGAGCAATACATTGCAGAACCTACATGGGAACAGGCTATTTTAGATCTAGTAATGTGTAATGAGGTAGGATTGATAAGAGATATCGTAGTTAACGATCCTCAAAGGGGGAACGATCACAACATGGTAGAATTTCAAATTCCTATTGAGGGCGAGCAAAGCGGGTCTCAAACCAGTGTCCTCAACTTAAATGAGGGCAATTACAGAGGTATGAAGAAAGAATTGTCTAAAGCGGGCTGGAAAAATAGACTAAGGGGAAGGACAGAGGATGAGCAGTGGCAGACACTTAAGCAGATATTTCATAACGCTTAGCAAAAATTTATCCCAGTCAAAAAAAAGGATTCGATGAGAAGGATGAACCACCTGTGGTTAACAAAGGTGGTCAGGGGGTGTATCCAGCCAAAAATTAAGGCATACAAAGCGGCAAAAACTAGTGGTAGTCCAGAGGATTGGGAATTTTTTAGGAACTGGCAGTGGATGATTAAAAAGCTAATAAAGAGGGAGAAAATTGTTTATGAAAGTAAATTAGCAAGAAATATAAAAACAAACAGCAAGAGCTTCTACGGGTATATAAAAAGAAAGAGGATGGCTAAAATGAGCATGGGACCCTTGGAGGATGTGACTGGAGAATTGGTAATGGGGAACAGGGAAATGGCCATCGGTCTTCACGGTGGAGGACATTATAAACACCCCAAAGATATCAGATAAGCAAGGAGCTAATGGGAGGAAAGATCTTATAACAGCCTCTATCAGAAGGGACAAATTATTTGACAAACTAATGGGGCTAAAGGTAGATAAGTCCCCAGGATGGCCTGATGGCCTACATCCAAGGGTTTTAGAAAGGGCTGCAGAGATAGTGGAGGCATTGGTCGAAATATTCCAGAACTCACTGGATTCTGGCCAAGGGGGGGGGGGTGGGGGGTGTTGGGGGGGTCCCAGTGGATTGGAAAACCACTAATGTGACACCCCTGTTCAAGAAGGGAGTGAGACAAAAAGCAGGAAACTATAGGCCAGTCAACCAAACATCTGTTGTTGGGAAAATACTAGAGTCCATTATTAAGGAAGAAATAGCAGGACATTTAGAAAAGCTTAACACATTCAAACAGAGTCAACATGGTTTTGTGAAAGGGAAATCATGTTTAACAAATTTGCTAGAATTCTTTGAGGATATAACAAGCAGAGTTGATAAAGGGAGCTGGTAGATGTAGTGTGTTTAGATTTCTGGAAGGCATTCAGTAAAGTATCACATAAAAGGTTATTGCACAAGATAGGAGCTCACGGCATTGGGGGTAATGTATTACCATGGATTGAAGTTGGTTAATACACAGAAGACTGAAAGTCGGGATTAATGGGCCTTTTTCAGGTTGGAAAGGGTTCACTAGTGGGGTGCCACAAGGATCAGTCCTAGGGCCTCACTATCTATATTTCTGACTTGGAGGAGGGGGGCAGCGTGTAATTTATCCAAATTTTCTGATGATACAAAAATAGGTGGGAAGGCATATTGTGATAAGGAATCTGCAAGGGATATAAATAGGTTGAGTGAATGGGCAAAAACTTGACAGGTGGTGTTTAATGTAGGAAAGTGTGAGGTCATGCACTTTGGTAGGAAGAATCAAAAGGCAGACTATTTTTTTAAATGGAAAGAGACTCCAAAAAAGTGCAGCACAAAGGGATCTGGGTGTTCTTGTGCATGAAACACAAAAATTTAGCATGCAGGTGCAGCAAGTAATTAAGAAGACAACTGGAATTTTGGCTTGTATTGCTAGAGGTTGGAGTTTAAAAATTGGGAAGCCTTGTAACAACTGTACACGGTTTTGGTGGGTTCATACCTGGAGTACTGTGCACAGTTTTGGTCCCCAGGTTTGCATGTGGGATTCCAGAGAAAAAGTGCCTCCTTGAGGCCAAATGTGCCAGCGTTGGGTAGGGGGCCCTGCTGAGAGGCATCACCCTGACTTTGTTGCTGACTCCCTTACCCCACCTCTTTCACAACCCTCACCCTGTGACCCCTTTCCTACCCTCAGTCACTTGTAGCCTGGGTCCCTCACTGACCCTGGGACTCTGCTGGGTGCATTTGCAGCAGTGTTATGACCGATGCAACTGGTAAAGCCGAGTTATTTAAAATTCCCAGAGGGAAACTTTAAACAACTGTCAAAACCTAAAGTTTTAAGTGTTTTATTTGAGAAGTGACTCTAAATTCAGGAATCAGACCACCAGTTCTCGAGGTTTTGCATTAAACTAAATGAAACATTTAGTTAATTTACCCAGGTTAAAATATATATACACATGGCTACAAATTACTACTATCAAAACTTTTAAAAAAAATTCCCAAACTAATCTCCATTAAGACAACAGCAACCCATAGACTTAACCAAACACCAGGTAAAGTGTTTTCCCCTTACAAATTCAAAATGAGGTGCTTTTCACTTTGGTTCCTGTGGAGCCAGTTGGAGGTGTGCAGCTGCCTTTTGATCTCACATTGCCTCTGCTCTGCACACCCAAAAACTGCTGAAATTATACCTAGCACCACTGATACAATGAGAATTTACATTCAATCAACAACCTCTGAACTAAACCTCTTTAATTATAAAACTATATAGTACCAATTTTATTAGTAATATAAACATATGACTTGGCATCTGCTAGATGGGTGTCATTTTTCACCCCACTTCTTGAATGCTCTATTCAAAAAATGCAAATACACGCAATCTCTCTTACATATCAAAACTAGTACATATCAAAGTACCCAGACTAGCTGGCTTTAATCCAATTAAGACATACCCACAGACTAAATCTCTATTTTAAAAGAAAAATATTTTCCAATAATATTATATACATTAATAGCATCATGACAGGCAGTGACCACCGCTGTCCGCAATGGACTGAAATATGCTTGATTTTAGTTTATTTGTACTTTTAGAACTTGCTGCATGGAATTTTCTAGCCCCTCCCCCCCAACCCGCGGCAGGTTTAATAGTGGGTGGGGAGGCGGCGGACAATGCGGCAGGAGCTCAAAAATTGGTTTCCCGTCAATGTAAAATGACGGCAGGATCTGCTGCTCCCGGCCACCATGGCGAGTCACAATTCCCGCCAGGGTCTGGCGTGGAACCGATTTGCATCCCACTAATGGGATGCAGATGAAGGCCTAACTGGAATTGTAACCTGACCACCCCCCCCACCCCCCCACCCCCTCCCCCAACTATGTCTGATAGTTCGTGACGCCAGCAGGAAATCATGCTGGTCCAGAACACTTCTGGACCAACGTGACATGTAAAAGTTGGCATTTACCTTAAGAAGGCCTGGGGCAGCTCGCAGAGGTAAGGACAAGATGGAGGCCTCCAATGGCTGGACTCTGGAACACCACGTGTAGCACTGGGTGAGTATCAACCATGTGGATCTTCTCTGCACAGCAGCATCCAGGAGGTGGTTGTTCTCAGCGCAGTGATTTCTCCCAGGGTTCCAATCTTCAGCCAATAACTTCTCCCAGGGTTCGGATCATCCAGCAGCAACTTCTTCCAGGGTCTGGATCATCAAGCTGCAGGTGGAAGGCTGCAGGAGGTACTACAAGGGTCTTTGGGGGGGTGGGAGGGCAAAGATGGGGAGGAGACGAATGAAGAGGTGGTGCAGGTGTGCAAGCCTAGAGGTGGATGGGGGAGATTGGGGGTGCTAGGAGAAACAAAGATTCAGTGGGACGTTTGCAATGGGTGAGCTAGTATCGAGCGGAAAGGTGGGAAGGGAGGGGGCGCTTGTGTAGGTGTGATGGGGAATTGGGGCTTGTGCAAAGGTGTGGATGGGCATGGAAGGGCTACAGACGGGAAAGGGGCTCAGAGGGACGGGTCAATAGAGTCAATGGAGGATTCCTGGTGGTAGAGGGGAGCAAATTGAGGGTGCCGGTAAAAGGAATGGTTGGTGATATAATAGAGACGTGGCACAAAGAAGGGTGGGACTGTCCATTAAATAATTCTGCGTACAAGGTGTTTATGAGGGGCAGGAAAGGAAGAAAATGGGTTGGGAGTATCAGTATTGATTAAAGATGGCATTACGCACTGGAGAGAGAGGATGTTCCAGAGTGGTCAAGGACGGAACATCTTTGGTTAGAGGTAAGTAATGAAAAAGGTGTAGTAACATTGTTTGGTGTAGTATATGTACCACCAACTAGTGGAAGGGATGTAGAGAAACAAATTTGCAAAGAAATTACAGGGAGATGCAAGAATTATGGAGTAATTATAATGCGGGGTTCAATTATCCAAATATAGACTGGGATAGGAAAATTGCAAAGGGACAAGAGAGATGTGAGTTCCTGAAATGTGTTCAAGATAATTTTCTGCAGCAGTATATTTCCAGTCCAACGAGAGTACAGGCACTGTTGGACCTGGTTCTGGGGAATGAGTTAGCCCAAGTGGATCAAATATCAGTGGGAGACCATTTAGGGGACAGCAGCCATTGTATCATAAGGTTTAGGCTGGCCATAGAGAAGGACACGGAACAATCCAGATCAAGGATAATTAATTGGGGGAAAACCAACTTCGCTGTGTTAAGAATGCATCTGAATTGAGTGAGTTGGAATTAAATGCAGGCAGAAAAGACGGTGACTGAACAATGGGCCACATTCAAAGCAAAAGTATTGCAGACAATGACGAGGTATATTCCCTTGAAGGGGAAAGGTAGGACAAATAAATCCAGAGTGCCCTGGGGGACGAGAGAGATAGAGGTGAAGATGAAAAGGAAGAAGTGCACATATGACAGATGTCAGGTAGAAAATACAATGGTGAATCAGGCTGAATAAAAAACGACCAGAAGGAAAGTGAAAAAAAATGATAAGAAAAAAAAGGAGAGAACCTGAAAAGAGATTAGCAGCTAACATAAAGGGGAATCCCAAGGTTTCCTATAAGCATATAAATAATAAAAGGATGATTTTAAAAAAAAAGAGTGGGACCAATTAGGGATAAAAAAGGGGACTTGCATGTTGAAGCAGGAGCAATAGCGACGGTATTAAACGAGTACTTCGCATTTGTCTTTACAAAGGAAGAACATGCTGCCCAGTCTGAGGTGAGAAGAGTTTTCAATTGAGAAGGAGGAGGTGTTAGAAAGGCTATCTTCACTTAAAATAGACAAGCTACCAGGGCCAGGTAAGATTCTTCCAACGGCACTAAGAGAAGTGAGAATGGAAATTGCAGAGGCACTAGTAATAACCTTTTAGACTTCCTGAGACACAGAGGTGGTGCCAGAGGACTGGAAAATTGCAAATGTTGCACCCTTGTTCAGAAAGGGGTACAAGGATAAAGCTGGCAACTACAGACAGTCAGTTTCACTTCAGTGGTAGAGAATCTTCTGGAAACTATAGTTCAGGACAAAATCAATAGTCACTTGGACAAATGCAGGGTATTTAAGGAAAGCCAGCATGGATTCATTCATTAAGGGAAAATCATGTTTAACTAAGTTGCTGGAGTTTTTTGAGGAGGTGACAGAGAAGGTTGATAAGGGAAACGTTGTTGATGGTAGTGTATATGGATTTTCAAAAGGCGTTTGATACAGTGCCACACAACAGACTTATGAGCAATGTTCTAGCTCATGGAATAAAGTGGAAAGTGGGCACTTGGATAAGAAATTGGCTGAGTGACAGGAAACAGAAACAGAGACAGAAAGGGGAATAAGAAAAGTGATAGGCAGAGAAATCAAGGGTAGGAATCACACAGGACCTCAGTGAAAAATAGTGGGAATGGGACGAGTAATGTGAAAAAGACAAGCCTTACGGCTTTGTGCCTTAACGCGAGGAGCATTTGCAATAAAGTGGACAAATTAACCGCACAAATAGATGTAAACAGGTATGATAGTCGGGATTACAGAGACATGGCTGCAGGGTGACCAAGGATGGGAACTGAACATCAAGGGGTATTCAGGATTTAGGAAGGACAGACAAAAAAGAAAAGGCGGTGGAGTTGCATTGCTGGTTAAAGAGGAAATTAACACAATAGTGAGGAAAAATATTAGCTCTAACGATATGGAATCTGTATGGGTAGAGCTGAGAAACACTAAGGGGCAAAAAACATTAGTGGGGTTTGTATATAGACCCCAAAACTGTAGTGATGATGTTGGGAATGGCATTAAACAGGAAATTAGAGACGCATGTAATAAAGGAAAATTATCGGTGACTTTAATCTGCATATAGATTGGGTAAATCAAATTAGTAACAATACCATAGAGAAGGAATTCCTGGAGTGTATACGGGATGTTTTTCTGGACCAGTACAATTGAGGAACCAACTGGAGAACAGGCCATCCTATATTGGGTGTTGTGTAATGAGAAAGGAATAATTGGCAATCTAGTTGTGCGAGGCCCCTTGGGGATGAGCGACCAGAATATGATAGAATTCTTCATCAAGCTGGAGAGTGATGTAGTTGATTCTGAGACCAGGGTCCTGAATTTTAATAAAAGAAACTACGATGGTATGAGGCACGAGTTGGCTATGATGGATTGGGAAACATTACTTAAAGGAATGGTGGATAGGGAATGGCAAACATTCAAAGAGCGCATGGGTGAACTGCAATAATTGTTTCACAGAATCACAGTGCGGAAGAGACCCTTCGGCCCATCGAGTCTGCACCGATACATGTGAAACACCTGACTTACCTACCTAATCCCATTTACCAGCACTTGGCCCATAGCCTTGAATGTTATGGTGTACCAAGTGCTCATCCAGGTACTTTTTAAAGGATGTGAGGTAACCCACCTCCACCACCCTCCCAGGCAGCGCATTCCAGGCCGTCACCACCCTCTGGGTAAAAAAGTTTTTCCTCACATCCCCCCTAAACCTCCTGCCCCTCACCTTCAACTTATGGCCCCTTGTGACTGACCCTTCAACTAAGGGGAACAGCTGCTCCCTATCTGCCCTCTCCATGCCCTTCATAATCTTGTACACCTCGATCAGGTCACCCCCTCAGTCTTCCCTGCTCTAACGAAAACAACCCAAGCCTATCCAACCTCTCTTCATTACTTAAATGTTTCATCCCAGGCAACATCCTGGTGAATCTCCTCTGTAGCCCCCCCCACAGTGCAATTACATCCTTCCTATAATGTGGTGACCAGAACTGCACACAGTACTCCAGCTGTGGCCTCACCAAAGTTCTATACTACTCCAACATGACCTCCCTACTTTTGTAATCTATGCCTCGATTGATAAAGGCTAGTGTCCCATATGGCTTTTTCACCACCCCACTAACATGCCCCACCGCCTTCAGAGATCTATGGACACATACGCCATGGTCCTTTTATTCCTCAGAACTTCCTCGTACCATGCCGTTCATTGAATACTTCCTTCCAAAGTGTATCACCTCACACTTTTCAGGGTTAAATTCCATCTGCCACTTATCTTCCCATTTGACCATCCTGTTTCTATCTTCCTGTAGCCCAAGACACTCAACCTCACTGTTAACCATCCGGCCAATCTTTGTGTCATCCGCAAACTTACTAATCCTACCGCCTCACTTAGTCATCTATATCATTTATATAAATGAAAATAATAGGGGATCCAGTACAAATCCCTGTGGTATGCCACTAGACACTGGCTTCCAGTTCTGTCATCACCCTCTGCCTCCTACAACTAAGCCAATTTTGAATCCATCTTATCAAATTACCCTGCATCCCATGTGCCTTTGCCTTCTTTATAAGTCTCCCATGTGGGACCTTGTCAAAGGCTTTGCTGAAATCCATATAAACTACATCAACTGCACTACCCTCATCTACACACCTGGTCACCTCCTCAAAAAATTCATTCAAATTTGTTAGGCATGATCTCCCTTTGACAAAGCCTTGCTGACTATCCCTGATCAAACCTTGCCTCCCAAAGCAGAGATAGATTCTCTCCTTCAGAAATTTCTCCAATAGTTTCCCTACCACTGACATGAGACTCACTGGCCCATAGTTTCCTGGCTTATCTTTACAACCCTTCTGAAATAGCGGAACCACATTAGCTGTTCTCCAGTCCTCTGGCACCTCCCCCGTGGCCAGAAAGGAATTTAAAAATTGGGTTTATTCCTGTCTGGTGCAAAAGTAAAATAGGAAAGGTGGCCATACCATGGCTTACAAGGGAAATTAGAGATAGTATTAGATGCAAGGAAGAGGCATACAAATTGGCCAGAAAAAGCAACAGGCCCTGAGGATTGGGAGCAGTTTAGAATTCAGCAAAGGAGTACCGAGGGATTGATTAAGAAGGGGAAAATAGAATACGAGAGTAAGCTTGCAGGAACATAAACACTGACTGTATGTGTCCATAAGTCACTGAAGTTGGAAGGTTCTGTTGCGAGAGCAGTTAATAAAGCATATAGTATCTTAGACTTTATTAATAGGGACATCGAGTACAAGAGTAAGAGGGTCATGTTGAACTTGTATAAGACATTAGTTAGGCCACATCTGGAATACTGCATCCAGTTCTCAGCGCCATACTTGAGGAAGGACGTGAAGGTATTGGAAAGAGTACAGAGGATATTCACAAGAAAGCTTCCCGGGATGAAGAACTGTACCAAGAGAATAGATTGGACAGGTTGTGACTCTTTTCCTTGGAGAAAAAAAGGCTGAGAGGAGACTTGATAGAGGTATTCAAGATCCGAAGGGTATGGACAGGGTAAATAGTGAGAAACTGTTCCCGCCCAAAAGAGTATCAAGAATTGGGGGGCATAGATTCAAAACAATTGGCAAAAGGAGTAAAAGTGATGTGTTGGAGTCTGGATTGAATTTTTGAGATGGTGGTGGAGGTAAGTTCGATTGAGGTATTCAAAAGGGAATTGAATTGCTTCCTGAAAAGGAAGAATGTGCAAGATTACGGGGATAAGACATGGGAGTGGGAGTAGGTAGAATGCTCGTTCAGAGAGCAAGTGCAGACTCGATGAGCCAAGTAGCCCCCTTCTACATTTCTGTGATTCTGTGATGGTTAAAGGGGGCACTTGGAGCTGATAGGGTGGGAGGGTGAGGATGAGACGACATCATGTGAATGGGTGCTGAGGGTTGTTGGTGGGGATGCGGAAAGTGACTCGGATTTGAGGGATCAGAAGGATGAGGGCAGGCATGTCTATAGCTACAGGAGTGGGATTTTTGGGGAGGAAGGGGACCTCTACATTAATCTGGATGGGATAGAAGATTATGGGGGAGAGTTGAAGGGTGATGGTGGGAAGGTCGATTCCTGCGGGGGTCAATGGTTATGGGGGAGAAGGTGTGGGTGATGAGGGGGAGGGGAAAAGGTGTTAGACTGCACTTCAAATGTTAGTACCACAATGGCCTGGTAGCAACTATGCAGAACCTCATGGTGGAGATAGCGAGATGCTGCATGGGTGTTGGGTCATTGGGGGTGGGCGGAGATGCAGGTCACCTCAACTGGACAACTGAAGGTGAACTCCAGCATATAGTATTTTCAATGCCAGGATCCTGGGACAGATGAGAGTGTGAAAAGATGAACTATATTACAATACACTTTCACCCATAACTATATCTTTACAGATGTAAACAGATTTGTAAAGATAACCCAAGTTACACAAGCTATCTTATACTCTAATGTACACAGTAAGTACACAGTCCATGTAAATTTATGGCAGCCTGTGGTCAGACACACCACACTCTGAAATCAGGTGAAAGATGCCACCTCAACCAGATGCTATCAATCTCTCCTCAACTCCCCCCAGACGCTTGTCACACCATGAACTAAACAGTCTGCAAGGATTCACCTCCAGGGTTTCAAACTTGCCTTCTGATGTTCCTCTTCCCTGGGTCACCACATGCATTCAAGCTGTCTTCCCCACAGTCTGCCTCTCTGACTTAGCCATCAACAGTACCGCTGCTTCACATGCCTATAGCAAAGAGTTACAGACCTTCAGTTGTCTTTTGGACTTTCTTGCCTCTTGCAAGCTATACTTCCTAAAATCTGCTTTCTGCAGCTTTTGTCTCTTTAAATCTGAAGCATGGAGCCTTTCTCTCTGCCCCTTACACTAACTTCACTTAACAGGATCTTTTCCCAAGTTCCTGCTCTTCCTTTGACTAGAAGGTCTTCTTTGGACTTTCCCCTCTTCCAACCCCCTGGATTTTGTTCAGCTTGGGACTGGCTATCTGTCCCCTTTGCTCTAATCTCTCCTGGCACCAACTTTCAGAACCAACTGCACTCAAGCAGCTTCCAAAACAACTGCTGTTTCTCTTCTTTATGTGTGTGTCTGTGGGAGGGACCTGCCTCTCTGGCCCTTTGTGGCTAGACAATGTTCCAATCCTTCTCCCCTTCTATGTTTACCTTTTCTTTAGGGGTTGTAAAACTCCTCATTATAAATGCAAGCACATTTTTAAAGTGAAACTGAAACTCCATTTAACCTGACTTAACTTACAGATACAGAAATACAAATGAAACTTAAACTTAAAAGCTAAAACTCATTCCTAACACCTACAAATACCAATATAACTTACTTAATCATCTCTATTTCCTAACAATGACTCCCCCCTTCACCCTGCTCCCCCCCCCTCCCCGTCTTCTCCCCTTCTCTACGATTATGGCTTAACTTCTCCTGAGCAAAGAGAGAAAGTGGGGTTGAGAGCAATTGTATTTAGCATTTTTTATGACCGCAACCGATGTTATTTGTCAAGCAAGCCAGATCCCAGAGGAAAACCTATCTTACTGATCGTAACCCTTTTTTTGTATTTTGAAAATGAGGAGGAAAAGGTACTGCTCTCAGAATCATAGAAATCCAGTAACAGCTTTAGGATTTTAAAACGTTAAAAGATTTATTTACGAGAAGAGGAAAAAAATGTAAGCACACAAGATTAAATTTACACAGTTGAAACTGTCTTACATAATATCCCCAAAAAACCCACTTGGTCAGAATACACAAGTAAACTACTTGGCAACAGCTCCCTTATAGATTTCTAACCATAAGAATCCAGTAATACTACCCAAGGCAAAAATTGCTGTCACTTTAGTAAAGGTATACCACGTGATATCTCACACATTTCCACTGTGCCATGGAAATCTGAAAGAGAGGTTCACAAACAGACTGCTTTCTGGAAACAAAGGGCAGAATTTTGCCCTTGATGGGCAGGCAGGCCCGACTGAATCGGCGGTGGCTGGGCAGCCGATTGCCGCTGCCAAAACGGGCCCCACCACCATTTTAAGTGGGCGGGTGAATTAAGGCCCGTCCAGCGTGACGCCCGACAGGAAGCGCTATGCGCTTCCTATGCGGGTGGGGGGGATTCATCAACTGTCAGAGTGTGCTCTTTTGCGCATGCGCATGAAAGAGCGCACATCTCCCTGAGGCAAAGTCCTGCCTCAGGGAGATCGCTGAAACTCTGTGAAACTCTAAAAATAGAAAAATTAAAAAATCATTAACATGACCCCCTCATGTGAAAATGTCACACGCAATGGGACATGTTAGTGAAGAACACAAACACTTTATTAAAAGTTTTTAAACCCAATATCAAGCCTCATCCTGCCTCTGGATGAGGTTTGTAAAAAAAATCACTTACCCACCTGCCCATTGGGCCCGTGTGCTGACCCGAAGTTTGCACAGGCCCCTCAAAATCCTGATGGTATGGAGCGTTAATGGCCTTAACAAGGCCTTTAATTAATGGCGGGTGTGTGTCCCACTGCATAGCGTGCCTGCTGACTGAAATATCGTGATGCTGCACGCTGATGTCGGCACGCTCGCGCGACATCAGCGCTCGACATTTTAAGCGGCTGTGTGCGGACTCCATCACCCGCATGTCAGCCAGAAGATTCTGCCCAAGGACTTCTCTGGCTTGAAAACTTGATGGATACTTTAAATTCACAACTTTCACAGCTTCCAGCACAGATCTGGTCTCAGGATACCTCTCCCATGCAGCAACACAATTCAACTCAACATCTATCCTTCAATATTCTTTCCCCCTTTCATCTTAGATTCCATTGTCCTAAGCACCTCTTTGAACCCAATCTTTCCAAAATATAAAAATCTTTCATGTTTTTCTATTGCCTCCACTTTCAGGTCAATTTAATAACCTTTCCTTGTTTGCTTATGAAACACTTGTAAGTTGTAAAAGTCCCTTGCCACTTCTAAACTCCCCTTTGAAGTTCAACAGCTAAAAAGTTAAGTCCCTTCTTATCTCATAATGCCAATTTTACCTAACCTATTTACTTGTAAATCCAACCTCAACAACCTCCCATTACAAATGCATGAACCTTTCATCTCTCAGCTCCCATAAAAAAGCTATCTTCACTAACCTTACCCCCAGTTTAATTAATCATGGACACGCACACTCACACAGCCTTCTTTACAGAACACCACCATATTCCCAAAAATATTTTTTAAAAATCCACTTTCATACATTTAATTGTATATATTGCAATTTCATGTATCTTTCTCATGCTTCCAGTCTTATAAATAAACCACTGGATTGTGTGGCATGTGATTGATGCACTGCAGGTTGTCCAGAAGAGGCCAGCACCCTCCAGAGTTGTGAGCCCAAATAGTTATAAGGATAAGGCTCAGAGAGGGATGTCATTTGTAGTGCTTGCTGGTGCCCTCAAAGCCTAAGCCCCTTCTTCCCCTGTCTCCTCCACTTCCAGGGAGCATGTGGGCTCTGTGCATGGAAGAGTGAGGAAGCCACAAGTGGCCTCTCCACCTGCTGAATGGGTGGACTGCAGTGGGGCTATGAGGCATGACCCTACCACGATCCTGCTGAGGCTGATTTCCCCTTTACTGTTTATTGAGATGGGTGTGAATAGCTGAGGGTTCACTTACCCTGGTGGTGCTGATGAGGTTTTTCATCCTCTAGTGGCATTGAAGGGCAGTCCTCTGACGGAGGCTCTTGGCATTGAAGGTCCTGGAGACTTCCTCCCATGCAGGGTTCACCTCTACACTTGGCCTTCTCCTCCCGTCCGCTGGAAAGAGGACATCCCTCCTGGCTTCTACTGGGTTGAGGATGACGCCCAGGGAGGCACCACTGAAATTGGGTGCTGGAGATGAGTGTCCTCTTCTGGCCATCCCCTCAATCAGCATGGTGGGAATGTTGCTGTAAGTGAACCCTCAGCTATTCACACCCATCTCAATAAATAGTAAAGGGGAAATCAGCCTCAGCAGCATCGTGGTAGGGTCATGATGTATAGCCCCACTGCAGTCCACCCATTCTGCAGGTGGAGAGGCCTTTTAAATATGGTGCCCAGATATGATGGTGGGGTGCACACCATCCAGCCCACCCCACCATGAAAAACATTGGAAACCCCTGACTGCGTAATTAATGACACCGGGGTGGCGCAAGTTCCTGGTGGTCTCTGCGGTGGGTGACACAGCCACCCCTGTCCCCACCCTCGCCACGGGACTTAGTCCCGGATGGGAAAATTCCACCCACTGTGTTTAGTAAAATGCCTTAAAATTGTACCAGAAACATTATCACATAACTGACTTATAACTATGTTAAATTACTTATATTGATAATGTCTTTGAATTCAAGTTCCTTCATGGCCTTTCCTTTCCCTTTCTCTGTAATCTCCTCCAGCTCCACAACCCTCCGAGATATCTGCACTTCTCTAATTCAGGTCTCTTGTGCATTCACAATTATAATTAGTGACCTTGTCTCCAATTGCCTAGGCCCCGAGCTCTGGAATACTTTTCCTATACCTCTCCATCTGTCTACTTCTTTTTCCTCCTTTAAGACACATCTTAAAACCAATCTTTTTGACCAAACCTTTGGCCACCTGACCTATTATCTACTTACATGGCTCTGTCATATTTTGTTTTATTTTTTGTTTATATTTTGTTTTGTTCCTGTGAAGTATCTTGAGACATTTTTAATACACTAAAGATACCATATAAATAAAAGTTGTTTATTGTTATTGTTGTTCAGTGCTACTTACTTGGTGTTACTCATTGTAGTCGATGCTGCAGAAACGTCGTCAAAGGAGTTTTATTTCAGATTACATATCCTCAAATCTATCTATTCTTTTGTGTTCTTTCTTTAATTTACAAATTATGTTATCTCACCATAAAACAAAGCATTGAATATTTGATGTGGGGCTTGGTGATAGACAAAGACAAACTAAGCTCTGTGCAATAACATTCGGAAACAGTAAGCAATGTCACGTGATCAACTGTTATATGATCAAACCTCCAGGAATATGTCAAGCCAGAGCTGGCAACCCTACCCTTCCCAGAAACCAGGTAGGTAAGCAGTTAAAATGCTCTGAGTTCCTCCATCACAATCCCTTACATCATTTTAACCTGTTCTCCTGAGTAGCCAACCAGGACACTTGAAGCCATTGGTGTCCTTCTTTCAATATTAGGTACCAATTACATCATCGGGACCCAACCTTAAGTCAGGCCTGAACAGCAAAGCCACTGCAGCTTTGCTTCTAACTCAACCTGGGACAAAAGTGAATCAGCCATAGAAGAGACCCAAATAGGTAAGTGCTTTTCTTTTCTTTGTAGGGCTTCACAAGGAAATCTTCAGTCTTCCCTGCACAAGATCTTCCTTCCCCCATCCACACCCACCTTATCTCTAACCTTTCTAAATGCCATCCCACACAATAAAATTCAGGGTTGGATTTTTGGGCAGATCTGCTAAATCAAGGGGATTTGTTGGGGGGATCCATTCAGACTTCTTGGGCAATCCCTCCCCTTACACTCTTGAAAGGAGTCAGTAGAACATGAGCAATTTGAGAGCTGCCATGATGTCCTTTAATGCCATCAAAAGCTCTAAACCTTCACTGGACTAAGAAAATCAGTTCCCAGACTAGATGAAGTGTCTCCAATGAGATATTCTTCAGACCTTTTGGTCCTCTGATGGACTTTGCTGTGGTCTTAGCTGTGGATCAGCTCCAGCAGGTGTGGCTGCCACTGATGTGCCCTCGTTTGTGCAGGAGTCTCACCCCACATATGCAAGTAGACTTGTCCGGGAAGTTGGGGGCAGGGTCTCCAATCTCTCCTAAGGTCGGATAGTGGTGGCATGTTCTGCTGCACATATGATAGCAGAGTTGTGTGGGCCACAGAAATTTCCAGACCAATATGTCACAAGCTCCTATCTGTTAAGCATAAAATGTAGATTATCTCAATTTGGTTTACTAAATTTATAATTTGACACCTCTCACCTTTTTTGCTGACCTTGGCTAATTTTCTAGAGTTGGAGAAGGCTTTTGAATTTTACTGTTGGTGGGAGTTGCTCGCACCTTAGCCTGCTCTTGCAGGTTCCCAAGCAACGTTTTAAAATAATTAAAACAAAGAACCTTTTGTTGGCGGGGACTGCTTAGGCCGTAAAGGTAACTGAATCGTCCAGAGTTGAGCAGACCCTAGTGCCTGCTCTGCAATTGATTTCTGCCAGCTAATGGAGTGCTCTTCCAGTGTCAGGGTATTTTGATTTTGATTCAGTGGTGTTATACATTTAACTTCTTGCTGCAAAACATGAGTACCATGATCTGATGCCATAATTGTACAAAAATAGCAGAATTGGGCAGTAATATGAGATCTAATGTTTCAAAATAATATCCTTTACTCTGTAAATTGGTGCTCCCTGTGACCAATTCAATTGTGTGAATAAACCATCTATATTGCAGCATGCTGATAATGAATCAAAGAATTGCTACAGCACAGAAGGAGGCCATTCCAGCCCTTGAGCCCTTGTTGAGCATCTCTGCTCGACCAATCCAGCTAGTCCCACTTCCCTGCCCTTTCCCCATAGCCTTGTACTTTTGTTTTCTTTGTGTAGTTATCTACTTCTATTTTGAATTAGATTGGTTAAATCTCAATTGAATCTCCTTCCACCACCCTTTCGGGCAGTGCATTTCAGACCATAGAGTTAGTTGCAAAAAACAGTTCTTCCTCATGTTGTCTATCACCTTAAACCTTTCTGCATTGAGAACAGTTTCTCTCTATCTACTCTGCCTAGACCTTTCATGATTTTGAACATCTTTCAACTTTTTCAGCTCTAAGGAGAACAATTCTGGCTTCTCCAATCTATCCATGTAACTGAAACCCCTCAACCCTGAAACCATCCTGGTCAATCTCTCCTGTACCCTGTCTAAGGCCTACACATCCTTCCTGAAAGTTCTTGTATCTAGTCCCCAAAGTCCACCACGGACTTTGTTCATGATTATGCTTGGAAAAGTACTGTAGTGGTTTGTCATTGCCTTCTGCAGTACAGCTGTCCAGGAAAATCTCCCCCTCTTAGTGCCTGACATTAGGCATATTGCAAGGATTTACAGGCTGATAATTAACCTGTTTGACCATATTATGCACACACCTTTTGTGGCCATCAAGTCCTGAAGTGGGACTTGAACCCAGAGTTAGGGATACTACCCACTCTGCCACAAGACCTCATCACATTATCTACCAAACCCAAATGAGCTATGCAGGCTATTTAGAGGATCTCTGTGCAAAACTTTAACACTGGATCTAGCTTAAGGATGGAGCATCATAAAATTTCAGAGATTGCGATCCCATTGCAGATTGGGAACTGTGATGGATTGTTACCAGCAAATTAAAGTTTTCCATGTGCTACAGAGCAATACTGAAATGCTACAGTGGAATTCCCATTATAATGCCACTTGGTGGTATTACTGGCAATTACTTACCACACAAATAAAAGTATCTAATTTTAACATTGGAATTCCCATTGGAAATGCTACATTGCAGCTTCTAATGCAGTGTGAGACTAAATTACTCTTTATTTTTGATAGATCCGAACACCTGCCCAGGTGTTCTCCTGACGAGCAATTGTGCATGCGCTGGCGGCAGCAGTGTGGGTTTAGTATGGACACGCAACTGTTCCTTACACTTTTTTGTCAGCAGCAGGAGTTAGTGTTTTAATTTTCCAGCTTGCTCACAGTCTGACGTTTTTGTCCTTGGCCCAACACTCAACGCAAACCCAAGAAACAGCACTTCATCTTTTGAGAGGGCACTTTACAGCTTTTTAGGCTCAATATTGAGTTCAATAATTTTAGATCAGACCCGCACTCTCATTTGTTTCATTTTTTAAAATGTTCTGGTTTGTTTGTTTTTCTCGTTTCTCTTTTATTTCCTTGACTTTGCTTTTGGACAGCAGCTCTCCACAATCCTGCCATTTATATCTCCTCTAGACAGATCTTTTGTTTCCAGCATTTCCAAGTATTTCCAGAATTTTCTGTTTTTATTTCATCATATCTTCCTTGCTTTTCTATTCTGTGCCTCTAGTTATAAAGCCCAGGATCCCGTTATATTTTTCTTCATAATTGTTTTCTCAGCCTGCCTTATGATTTACCCTTAAATTTCTCTTTCCTGCACTCACTTTAGAATTGTATCATTTACTTTACATTGCTTCTCCTTGTTCTTTCTACCACAATGTATTCATCTGCACTCCTCTGCATTAAATTTAATCTACCATGTGTCCACCCATTCCTCTAGCCTGTCTTTGTCTTCTTGAAGTCTATCACCATCTTTATTGTTCACAATGCTTCCAAGTTTTGAAATTGTGCCCTGTACACCCAAGTCCACATCCTTCATATATATTACAAAAAGCAATACTGTTCCTGAGGAACACCACCACATGCCATCCTTCAGTCCACAAAACAACTGTTCACCACCACTCTCTATTTCCTGTCACTGGGTCAATTCACTTTCCATGATGCCAGTGCCCCTTTTGTTCCATGAGCTTGAACTTTGCTAACAAGCCTACTTTGTGGCAATTTATCAGATGTCTTTTTGAAGTCCATGTACATGTCAAGAAACTATCATAATTTTAATAATATTATTGTGGGATATTTTAATGCAGGCTTATGTGTGTGTGTGTGTGTGTGTATGTGTTTGGTTTTGTGTGGGGGGCTAATTTAATTAAACTAGAGACGATTAGACTGCAAGGAATAAATTATCAAAGAAGTGAGGTGTAACACAGGCATTTGAAATGGAGATAAGTAAAACTAGGGCTAAGTCTCAGCAGAGACAGTGTGAATGAAATTTGCATTTTTAGGTAAGTGGAGAAGTGTTTGATTTTCAAAGGGACATGATAAAACTTTTACAACTGGCAAGATAAATAAGACAAGGTCATTACATTGATTTTCCCATAAATTCTGGCCATAATGAGAACATGAAAGATTTTTATTTTCTGGGAAAAGTAACTTATAAAGACAAGTGGAAACAACGGCATTTGGAGATAAAAAAGGGAGAAATATATTTAAAGAAGGATGGAAGGCTGTGTGAGGTGTGTCCGTGTGAGATCTTGAAAGATGACTGTGTGAGCCACACTTGGAGAGAAAGCCCCTAGCCACCCTGCAGAGATTTGCTGTTCCAGTAGCCAAAATTGTATTAATAGCCATTGAAAGCTTATTGTCCAGTGGGTGCTTGTGGTAAAATTGCTAGATGACTATATAAATTTGAAATCTATTTGGACTGTTGCCTTAAAGGGGATGTGTCATTAAGAGTTTGGTTAAACACAAGTTTGGAAACTGTTATAACTGTGTAACTGTAATCTTGTGTGTGTGTTTAAGTTTTTTCTTCTTTGTTAATAAATGTTTTAATTTAATCCTCAAAATCTATAAAGATGATAATGGACTTATTACTTCTGACTTTAGTGCATTAGCCTTCTCATAATAAATATAAATTGCAAAATCGTTGTGATAGCATGGGCAAGTTTCCCTTGTGGATTTGGTCAGTCTGGCAAATACGACCTGCCATATCATAAGATACACCACGCCAACCTCATTGCCCTCATCAATCCTTTCTGCTACCTCCTCAAAAAGCTCATCCAAGATTGTTAAACATGTTTTTCTTTTAACAAATCTATGCTTATTTTCCTTAATTGATCTACTTGTCCTAGTGACTGTTAATTTTGTCCTGGATTATCGTTTCTGTCCCACCACCAAGGTTAAGCTGATTGGCTAGTAGTTGGATTTAACACTATATCCTTTTTTGAACGAGGGTGTAATATTTGCAATTCTTCAAACCTCTGGCACCGTTCCTGCACCTAATGAGGATTGGAAGATTATGGCCAGTACCTCCACAACTTCCACCCTTACTTCACTCAGCAATCTAGGGTACATCCCAACCAGGCCTGTTAAATTATCTACTTTAAGTATAGCTAACCTTTCCAGTACATACTTCTTAAAAATCAATTTTTAGCTCATCCAGTACCTCAACAACTCGCCTTTTACTGTGGTTTTGGTTGTACTTTTTTCCAAGTTAAAAACTGATATAAAGTACTCTTAGTACCTCAGCAATGCCAAAGCCTCCATGTCTCTTTTAAATCCCTTTCAGCCCCATCTCTCCTTTTACTATCCTTCTACTATTTATATGTCTATAGATTTCTATTGGTTAACTGCCAGTCTTTTCTCATCCTCCCTCTCTTTGCCCTTTTATTTCCCTTTTTACTTCCGCTCTGAGCTTCCTACGTTCGGTCTGATTCTCAATTGTATTATCAACCTGACATCTGTCTTACAGCCCCTTTTTCTGCTTCATATTACTCTCTATCTCTTTTGCCATCCAGGAAGCTCTGGATAGGGTTGCCATACCTTTCCCCATCATGGGAATGTATATCAACTGTACTCGAACCACCTCATCTTTAAAGGCCACTTGATTACAGTTTTGCCTGCCAATCTTTAATTCCAGTTTACCCAGGTCAGATCCATTCTCACCCTGCTGAAATCGGCCCTCCTGCGACAAGAATGCTTACTCTGGATTGTATAGTATAAGGGTATGTCACATATAGGGTTAATATGGGACTGAGCATAGTACTGCCCACACAACACTGGAGTAAGAGAACACGTGATCCACATTTAGGGTCAGTGTGGTTTTGAACAGGGCCGTGTGTAGACCCAAGCACGGAGATAGCTTCTAGCTTGTATCCTTTGTTATCACAAAGCCTGTGCTCAACTTAAACTGTTACAGAGAATTGATGAGGTTAGCCATAAAGGGCTTGTTTCCAAGTACAAATGTAAGTTCCTGAAACTCTTCACAGGGCTGGGGCAACTGAAAAACACATAGAAGAATCACTGTGAGAAGACACTTAACCTGTGTGCCTACTCACACCACGTAGATCCCACGTCCATTCATGAAGTAGGTGCAGCAGCAGCTGGATGAAATAACAAAACATGGAAGTCATCTCCCTAATCACATAACCAACTACATGGTGTTCCGGGATGGTCCTGGTCCTGAAACTGAACAGGTCCATCCATACCAGTGTCAAACTGACACAGCTCAATAAAGCCGTAGCCAGAGAAGTACATCCCATGTCCTCAGAGGACGAAAGCCTGACTAAACTCTTGAAGAGCATGGTATTTTCAAACTGGCAGCAAACAGGGATTTTGGCAACTCCCTCTTGATGAAGAATTGAGGCTGCTGAGAACATATATTACCCCCTTCGGCAGTTTCTGCTTTAACTTTCTGCCATTTGAAATGATATTGGCGCCAGAAATGTTCCATTGTACGATGTCGGCCATTTTGGAGGATCTTCAGGGAGTCATTTGCCACATGGACAATGGTTCATGGTGCAATTGTGGATGAACATGAGACTCACAGCAGTCTTGGAGTGCCTGCAGGAAGCAGGGCTGGGACTGAATGACAATGAGTTTTCCAAACATCAATTCGATTTTTGGGTCACATCGGCAGCAAAAAAGGTGTGATGCCATGATGGCAGACCAAGAAAAAAACCAAGGCTATCACTGAGTATCGAAGTCTATCCTTAATTCCAGGCATCCAGCCATTCTTGGGGTTGGTGAACCAGCTGGCAAAATTTTACCTAATTTGGCACAGGTCACAAAACCTTGAGGAATCATCTTAAGAAAGATTGAGTATGCTGCTGGGGCATTGAGTATGCTGCTGGGGCTCACATCAAGAGCAAGTTTCACTTGCACCAAGGCAATGCTGCTCTCCACTGACATTCTGGCCCATTATGATCCAGCCCTGTCCACTACCATAGAAGCAGATCCTTTGTCCACAGGCCTGGGAGCGGCCCTGTTGCAGGAACAACTGGATGGAAGTCACTGACCTGTGTGCTATGTGTCCAAAGGGTTGTCGGACATGGAGGCGAGGTATGCCATCACAGAAAAGGGAGCCCTCGCAGGTGAAAAGTTTTCAGATTAATATCATCGGCCTCAAGGTTGCAATTAAAATGAACCACAGCCACTAGTCTTCTTATTAGATGAGAAGGAGCTAGCAAATGTGCCTCCCAGAATCCAGAGGTTTTGCCTGCACCTCATGAGATGGTATACGTCCAAGGTAAAAACTAAACAACAGCAGATACACTTTCAAGGGCCACAGTGGGCCTGCATACAAATCAGGATGTCAATCTCATCGAACAACTGAAAGTGTACTCTTAACTGACAAGGAAACACCTGCCAGTGACCACAAGTAAACTCAAACAGATCTGCCAGAAACAATTGTGCGGTGAGGACTGTACCCATATCCACTGATACTGCCAACAAGGATGGCCTTAGCAGAGACCAAATGGAGGGACCGTGAAAACCTGGTTCAAACAACAGAAATGCTTTACGATTATAGATGACCTCCGGTCTATGATGTGTAGCAGGTTATCCCAGTCTCCTGTGGCCAGGGATCCTTAAAAAAATACACCAGGGCCACCTGGGCATCACCAAGTGCACAGCAAGTGCCCAATCCGCAGTTTGGTGGTCAGGCTTTTCCAAGGTGATTGAAGACTGTTATTACATGGCAGATGATGTGTGCCAGGCAGATCAAATCCAGGAAGGAAACCTGATCACGTGGTTACAACTGTTTTGCAATTTGTATTTTATTTCGAGATGCGTGCCCGGAATTCAGAAGTAATAAGTCTACCATGACTTCAGAGGTTTTTTAGAAAACTAAATTAAACATTTGTTAACAAAACAAAAGATTTAAAGCATGTACATAGGTCTACAAATATCTATTATAATAACTCCTAAGACCCCTAATTAATCTGGCTTCCAGTTACACCCCTGTTAAGGCAACGGTAAAAACAAATAGATTTATACAGACCTAGGCAGAGCAACACAATAACCTGGACAGTGGAGTTCAAAGTGAGTTTTCTCAGCTTCAGTTTCTGTAGACAGCAACTTGATGCAAAGATGCTGGAGGCTTTTCACACTTGTGTTAGATCTTAAAATTACTTCTCCTCTTACACATAGCCTCATCTCCTTTATACATGTTTCTCCATTTTTAATGCAAATTCCAATATTCAGATATGTCTTTGAAACTTTGCCTTTCTCATAATATAAATCTTTTCACAGGGCAGAATTTTCTGCCTGTTGGAGAAGTGGGCCCCGCCGCCATTTTATGTGGGCGGGCCAATTAAGGCCTGCCCAAAGTGACGTCCGGTGGGAAGCATTATGCACTTCCTGTGCGAGCGGGGGGGGGTGGGGCGCGAGATTCCGCAAAAGCAAGATGGTGGAGACAGGGACAACAGCGGAGAACCCACATCAGAGGTGCTGGACGCACCATGCTCTGCTTAGCTGGATCCAGCTGGTGAACCCCAGGGAAGATAATATTTCTGGAAAGGCAGCAAAGAATATGTGATTTACTGGCAATTTTTCCAGCTGTACTGTGCCCGCTTGGTGAGAGATTGGAGGAGCCCATCTCAGGCTTGAGGGACACAATGTTGCAGGCCTTTGTGATGATGTCTATGTCCATGGAAAATGTGACCACCTGCATGGTGCATCAAGTGTGGCAATCAAACGAATGCATGCAGGCCCTCAACAATGGCTTGCGCACTATGAAAGACATATTAAAAAGGATTCATGAAACCTCGGCCTTAGCCATTCATCGCTCCACTGATCTGCAGCAAAGTGTTCTCCAGCACATTGCTAAGAGTGAAGTATGGGTGGACCATGAAAGGGATGATGGTGAAGGGGGAAATTGAAGTCAAACTCAGCTCAAAGTGTCCAAAGGGCTGCATTTTATGGGGTTGAGGGTTTTGGGGTGCAGACTGCTCACCTTGCACACCTGGAAAAAGCCCACCCCATAACCATCACATGCTGCAGGTGGCTAAAGTATTTGAGAGTGGGACTTCTGCCCCTCAGCGGGACGAAGTCCCACCCTCAGGAGTTGCTGGCAAATCTAACTGGCCAGCAGTTCCAGCAGCCTGCCAGTGCCAGAGCTCAGTAGTGGGCCCTACTGAGACTGCAAGAAGGAGCACAAAGGAGATGGGTGTCTGCCCCATAAAGTTAAGCCCTGGGGTTTTAGGGTGGGGAGCGATCCTGGAGACCAGGGAGGGGGAAGAAGGGGGTGGGGAGCCAGGCATTGGGGGACAAGCAGTGAAGAAGGAAGGGGAGGGTGACAACTTGTAGGAGATTGCCCCCAGTGCATGAGGTGCCTCCCCCTCCTTCCGGCCTTTTCTCATGTAGGCCGTTGAAAAAATCCTGTCCTCTCCTAATCACCTGCTCACACCAGCTGTATTGTGGCATGGGCAATATATTATCCAGGTCAGTAGACTTGCTAATAAGCCTAATAGACCTTTAATTATTTATCTACTTACACAACTTATTTTATGTACACCTCCTTCTCCCCGAAAACACTCCAAGAAGGGGCATGCAAAATACATTGCCGTTGCTTAGTTAGTACTTAGCCAGCAAGTCTTGCCCTGCAGAGGTGCAGGTGGAGCAGTCTTTGGGGACCCTCATTGGCTCCAAAACACAGAGGGCATCAGCCAAGAGCGTCTCAGCAGTCAGAGCGGAGGTCTGAGCAACTTGCCTCTGCTTCCACTGATGCCACAAGAATTATAACTTGTAGAAGTGCTGGAAAGAGGAAGAGTGAAGATTTGTAGTTGTACAAGGGTATACACATGACGTGTTATAAAATGTTCACATGTTAAGTTTCTGTTTAAATTTTGAGCCCATAAATGTTGTTTATTTCCACCAGTTATCCAGTGTTGCTCATTTTTGGTTGCTGCCTGGTAAGTGACCTTTTCACTTGTGATGAATGGCATGACAAAAATTAATACCAAGTAATGGAGGCTGTGAAAGCGATGCTTGCAGGATTAATTTGTGTTGGGGAGCTGCGAGGTGGGGAGAAGTGGTTTTAAATTTGTGGTTGTCACATGGGAGGCTAATCTGAGCTGTAAACATACTCTGACCGGCATCATTAGTGGCAGGTTTTGTTCCAGCAGGCTGTATGTGCCTGCTAACACCTGATTCAAGACTTTGAGCCTCCTGAGGCACCGGTGTTCCAAGCTGTTGAAGAAGCCTATCATCTGCCTGTAAATCCTGTGTTGCAGTTATAGCCTCCTACAAGCAGTGCCTTTCTGCTCATTCCCTCTCTCCTTGTGAATTTGGCCTGATGAGTGCAAGACGAAAAGCTTCAACAAAAAATGTTTCTTTTTTTCAACAATACTCAAGTTCTGTACTATCAAACGGCCAATGTTTGACAGTTAAATTCATAAGCTGGTAGGTCAGAGCCAGCTCCCTGACACACTGTCAATTTCTGCACTTTAAACCTTCACACACTCCTAAAACCACACTCCTGAAAGTTAAAATTCACCCCTTTTTGTCACTTTAGCATCCCATCTGAAGAACAACACTTCTCCCTCAGTACTGTTTGGGTTGTTAACCTGAATTATATATGGAACTGAAGCTTGAAATCACAATTTTTGACCCAGAGGCATGGATATTACCAATCAAATCTGACAAACTAGAAGCCATTGCTGTGGTTTACAATCCAAGAATGCTACACCTACTTATCATCATAGTCCTCATTTTAAAAAGAGATTACAGTTGATTTTGGAAAGCATTCAAATCATTTGTTGGATCTCAGTTATGATTTGTAACTGGCGAGAATTTTTCTGTATTTTTCAATATTACCGACGAATGTATTTCATCACTATTTACTAACTGCTTAGATTCCAATTTATAATCCATTTTATAGTAACTAAGAAATGCGTAAGGAAACTGAAGAACATTCTCAAGCTTCCATATTGAACCAACATTAATTGACCATTCAGCAGAACTTCTACGTGGAGCAGAATTGATAATGTAAGCTAACAACAGCTTTAACTGTCATCAGATAGTAAAATCCACTTTAGACATCTAATTTATATATATTTTCTTCATACAGAAGATTGCCAACTAATGCCTTGGCAGATGGCTAGTAAGAAACATAGTGCCGGGATTATATGTTCCTGCTTGTTCAACAAACTCTCTATAGTAGAGGTTATTTTATCCACTTGTAAAACATCTGAAAAAAGAGACTTGCATTTATATAGCGCCTTTCACAACCTGAAAATATCCCAATATACTTTACAGCCAATGAAGTATATGATTGTAGAAACCACAATAGCCAACTTGTACACAGCAAAGTCCCACAAACAGCAACGTGATAATAATTAGATAATATGCTTCAGTCATGTTGGATGAGGAATAAATTTGGTCAGGAAACCAGGGGCAACTCCCCAGCCCTTTTTCAAAATACTCCCTTGGCATTTTTTTGCATCTACCTGAGAGTGCAGACATGGCTTTGGTTTGACACCTCATCCAAAACAGCATCACTGACAGTGCAGTGCTCCCTCAGTGCTACAGTGATGTGCTAGCCTCGATTTTATGCTCAAGCCTCTGGTGTAAGACTTGAACCCACAACTTTCTGACTCAGAGGCAGAAGTGCCATTTCCAAGCCACAGTTAACATCTAAACAGTCTATCACATTATTGTTGATTTTAGTCTATTTCTTGTAGCCCAAGTTTTTCTTTAGTAATTCTGAAATTAAACACAAGGATTGTTCTATTGGTGAAAATGGGTTCTAAATGATACTGTGTTTAAAAAAAATGCCTGTTTGAAAGATTTTAGCATGCAATTACAGTCCGGATTATTGATCACCATAATTTGAATTTGCCTGGATATAACATAAAACAGGCAAGTGCTGATCGGATGCAACTTTCATGGCACAGTACACTTGCCCAATTCCACTGAAAGAGTGGGATGTGCTGGCTGACACATAACAGCACGTCAGGATGGTTCAGGGATTCAGGAAGAGGGCATAAACGTTCTCAGATATGGCACTGGAGGTCATGATGGAGGAGGTTCAGAGGAGGATGGGTGTCCTACACTTACAGAGGGGAGGAATCCACCTCCTGCAACAGCTGGTGCTGCTCTGCCTGCCCCCATGTCCTTGTCCCATTCCACTTGCAGGACAAAGGGACCCCTTGCAAGATGCTGATGACTAAGCACCCTCTTTTGCCTGATGACTTCTGTAAGGTATCCAATAATGTAGAGTTGTGTTGTGATATGGTGTGCATATACCTTTAGAGGTGTGTATCTTAAACTACTGTCAATCATTACACATCTCAACAGGCTACAAGCAGCAGTAGTGGGAATCAAATGCACTATACTTGGTCTCCCAATTAACCCTATCTGTAGATAAAGGCAAAATACTGCGGATGCTGCAAATCTGAAACAAAAACAAAAAATGCTGGAAAAACTCAGCAGGTCTGACAGCATCTGTGGAGAGAAAGACAGAGTTAACGTTTCGAGTCCGTATGACTTCTTCAGAACTCTATCCGTATATTGTCTTATCTACAAATAAAGAATCCACATTATTGTTTCATGAATCCTGGTGTATGACTAGTACTTCTATGTCAAATAGAAGAAGAACATAACAGGGTGGCAGCATGGTTCTGAGGATTTGACTGAAAAATACTCAAGCTTCAATCCCTCCGCGTCCAGCAGAAGAAAAGAGCTGGTGCGAAAGTGGAACAACTATCAAAACTCGCATGTGATTTTCTTTTGCTGTCAAGCAAATAGTTTGATTGTTTAAGGGTAAGCCTTTAGTTTAAAAAAGGAGAATGTTGTGACATGATGTGCATATAACTTTAAAGGATGTATCTTAATCTACTGTCAATCACTACACACCGACAGGATGTGCTGTATCAGTCCCGAGACTTGTGGTAGGAATCAGATGCATGATACTTAGTCTCTCAGATAATTCCATATATAATCTTATCTTCAAATATAGAACCTACACTATTGTTTTACCAATCCTTGTGTATAATTGGTAACGAAGAGAAAGGTAACTGGTTGCATAGCACTTTTTTTGGTGGAAACCTCAGAGAATTTCCAGGATAAATGTTGCTCGATTGTTGATGAGGCCTTCACAAAGCATTTTGGAAAATCTCCTGATGTGTTTCAACAGTCATCTTCACAGCTCCAGCAGCAAGTGAACAGTTAAATGTGAAGTTGCACTCAAAATCTTCTGCAACAACTTGTTTATTTTCAGTCAACTCATTGCTGTAAGGAGAGGGCATTCAATCAAGAACTATGCACCTAAATGCTATGCAGATTTTTTAAAAAATGAGCATTAACAGGCAACCTAAGTGTTAATCAGTCATTTATGACCCTCTGGGCAGCCATCCCCAGTCCGCACTTCAACTTCTTTACCAAGGTGACATCTTCTAGTAACGTAGCCTAAACCGGCGTTTTAGCTTAGGACCACATCTTGGCCACTTTGTGGGCCCTTTAATGACTAAAGTATCTAAGGAAAATGGTCCCCACAACTTATTGGAAAGCTAATATTGTTGCAAAACCAATTAGAAATCTAGTATCTGAACTTAAAAAAGATCTATGTAAACCTTGTCACAATAAAATTAATAGTGGGTGGATACTATACAATGAAATGTGTTTTCAGTGCAAGTGATAAGCAGGTCAAATGTATAATCCATTCTTAGTAACAGCTTACTGTATGTGGATGTTTACTCAAAGAGTCTGTCATGAGTACCACAAGACACTGTGCCATTTATTGAATATGTTAACTGATTCTTTAAGGTAAGCACATGCAGGTATTTATGCTCTGTAATAAGTTGTAGTGAGCTATGATAATGAAAATCTCAGTGTATTAGCTATCATATTATCAGTTCCATTATAGCTGCACAAGTTAGAATGAAGGATAATAAAAATCTTGTACCAGATTTCAGGACAGCTGGTCACTAAATGGTAACATGAACAATTCAGGATAAGGGTGAAGATGTCCTGGACGATAAATCTGCAATGGAGATATCATTTAGTACTAGAATAACAAGAGAAGATGTCCTAAGTAATTTAACAGGGAGGTTGGAAAAACAAAAGATTATGGTAGCATAGTGTTAATGTTACTGGACAAGTAATCCAGAGACTTGGATTAATGCTCTGCGGATATAAGTTCAAATCCCACCACCGCAGCTGGGATCTTTAAATTCAGTTAATTAAATAAATCTGGAATTAAACAGCTACTATCAGTAACGGTAACTATGAAACTACCAGATGCTTGTAAAAATGCATCTGGTTCACTAATGTCCTTTAGGGAACAAAATCTAGCCTGTATGTGATGCCAGATCCACAGCAATGGTTGACTCTTAACTGCCCTCTGAAATAGGCTAGCAGACATCTCAGTTGTACCAAACTGCTATGTGAAGAATATAAGAATAGAACCAGACAGATTGCTTGACATTGGCTGAGACATTGGATTCAAACACACCAAAGGCCAGCCTAATTGACCCTGCAAAGTCATCCCCACTAACATCTGGGAACTTGTGCCAAAATTGGGAAAGCTGTCCTATAGACTAATCAAACAACAGCCTGACATAGTTCTACAAAATCATGCCTTTCAGCCAATATTTCAGACTCCTGAATCATCCATCACCAACCCTGGGTATGTCCTGTTCACCTTAGGCAGCAGCACAGTGGGAGAACCACTGCTGACTGATTCCTGAAGGACATAGCTGCCAGGTCTATGGCAGGTGGTAAGAGATCAACACTAAGGGAAAAACCTACTTGGCCTTGTCCTCACCAATCTACCTTTTGCAGATACATCTGTCCATGACAGTATTAGTAGGAAAGACATCAGATAGTCCTTGTACAGGCAAAGACACCATGTTATGTGGCAATATCATTGTGCTAAATGGGATAGATTCAAAATAGAAACTGAGCACCCATGAAGTGCTGCAGGCCATCATGCTAAACAGCGGATGTAGCATGCCATAGACAAAGCGAGATGATTTCACAACAAGCAGATCAATTCAAAGCTTTGCAGTCCTGCCATATCCAGTCATGAATGGTGATGAAAAATTCAAAAAAGTAATGGGAGGAGCAATTAACATCCCCATCCTCAACGATAGCCCAGCATGTGAGTGCAAAAGACAATGGAGGAGCACTTGCAAACACCTTCAGCCAGACGTGCAACTCAGCCTCCTCCTAAGGTCCCCACCATCACAGAAACCAATTTGAAACAATTCATGTGTTTCCAAAAGCGGCTGAGCACACTGGATGCAGCAGAGACAATGGGCTGCCCTGACATCCTTGCTGTAGTGCTGAAGTCTTGTGTTGTCTCGAACCAGCTTCCCCCCTAGCTAAGTTGCTCCAGTACAGTTACAACACTGGTATCTACCCCACAAAGTGGAACATTTCCCAGCTATGTCCTGTCCTTAAAAAGCAGGACAAATCCAAGCCAGCCAATTTCTTCCCCTCTCAATTATCAGGGATCATCGACAGTACTATAAACTGGTGCTTACTCACCAATATAAGAAAGAAAATGCTGGAAATACTCAGCAGGTCTAGCAGATTCTGTAGAGAGAGAAACAGGGTTAATGTTTCAACTCATAACCTTTCATCAGAACTGGACAAAGTTAGAAATAAAATAGCTTTTATGAAATGGGGGGAGGGTGGTAAAAGAACAAAGGAAGGTCTGTGAAAGGGTGGAAGATGGGAGCCATTAAATAACAAAAGAGTTTGTGGGACAGAGCCAAAGGGAGTAGTAATATGATAATAAAAGAAATAAAAGCTGGGCCCAGTGGAGGTGTGAATGGCAGAATAATAAAAAAATGCTGCCTGAAAGCAAAAATGAAAAAGAAAGGTTAAGACTAACACATTCAAAGAAAAGAAAAGAAAATTACCATCTGAAATTGTTGAAATCAATGTTGAACTCAGAAAGTTGTAAATACCTAATTGAAAGGCTAGATGCTATTTCTTGAGCTTATGTTGAGTTTCATTGGAACACTGAGTAAGTCAAGGAAAGAGATATCAGCGTGCAGCCTACTCACCTGCTCACCAATGATCAGTTTGGGTTCTGCCAGGACCACTCAGCTTCAGATCTCTTTACAGCCTTGGTCCAAACATGGACAAAAGAGCTGAATTCCACAAGTAAGTTGAGAGTCACGGAATCACAGAATCACTTACAGTTCAGAAGGAAGTCATTTGGCCCATCAAGTCTGCATTGGCTCTCAGAAAGAGTATTTTTCCTAGTCCCATTCCCCTGTCTTATCCCCATAACCTTGCACATTATTTATTTTCAGGTAATAATCCAATTCCTTTTTGAACACCTCAATCATACCTACATCCACCACCCTTTTCGGAATTTCATTCCAGACTCTAACCAGCCTCTGGGTGAAAATATTTTTCCTCACATCACATTTACTCCATTTGCAAATTATTTTGAAACTGGTCCTTGATCCCTCTGGAACATCCTTTCTCTTTAGTACTGTAATGCCATCTTTAATTAATATTGCCACTCCCCCCACCCCTTTTCTTCCTTTCCTTTCTCTCCTAAACACCTTGTACCCAGGAATATCTGCCACCCAATCCTGGCCTTCTTTGAACCTGTTATAGCAATAATATCATAATTCCATTTGTTAACCTTTGCCTGAAGTTCACCAATCTTATTAACCAAATTCCAGGCATTCACATACATGCACATTAGCCCTGATTTAGGCTTATTTACTTTCCCCCTTATTCTGACCCCATCTAATAACTTACTATTGCATACTCTAATTCTTTCAAACTCTCCAAGTATTCTATCTACTTTGATACTACTCTCTGATATATCCTCGTTATCTGTTGATAGTTCTGTACTTCCTACTGCCAGTTTTTCCCCTCTTCACTCTGAATTTCCCCTCAGGTTCCCATCCCCCTGTCAATCTAGTTTAAACCCTCCCCAATAACACTAGCAAACCTCCCTGCGAGGGCATTGGTCCCAGTCCTGTTAGAGTGTAACCCATCCTTCTTGTACAGGTCCCACCTGCCCCAGAACCAATTCCAATGCCTTAGAACTCTAAACCCCTCCCTTCCTACTCCATTTCTCCAGCCACTTGTTGAACTGCTCAATCCTCCTAATCTTATGCTTGCTAGCACGTGGCATTGGGAGTAATCCTGAGATTACTACTCTGAAGGTCCTACTTTATAATTCCCTTCCTAACTCCCGAAAATTTGCTTTCAGGACCTCAGCCCTTTTCCTACCTATGTCATCGGTCCCAATGTGGACCACAGCCTCTGGCTGTTCACTCTCCTCCAAAAGAATGTCCTGCAGCTGCTCTGTGACATCCTTGCCCCTGGCACCAGGGAGGCACCTTGCCGTTCTGGAGTCACGTCTATGGCCACAGAAACTTCTGTCTGCTCCCTGAGCTATGGAATCTCCAACTACTATAGCACTTCCACTCTTCCTCCTCCCCTCCTGTGCTGCTGAGCCACCTGTGGTGCCACGATTGTGGCTATTGCTACAGTCCTCTGAGCAACCATCTCACTCATCTGTATCCAGGATGGAAAAGTGGTTAGAGCACGAGATAGACTCAGGGGGTTCCTGCACTACCTGCCTATTTCTGTTAGATACTCTAGTGGTCACTCATTCCCTCTATGCTTGTGTACTTCTTAGCTGCGGTGCAACTACCTCTCTAAATGTGCTACCTGTGTAATCCTCCTGCGTAATCCTCAACCTTGCAGATGCACCACAGAGACTCCAGCTGCCACTTGAGCTCCACAGTTTGGAGCTCAAGTTTCTGTAGCTGGTGACACTTCCTGCAGATGCAATCATCGAGAGCACTTTGTGCCTGCGTGGCTTCCCACATCCACAGGATGCACATCCCACATGGCCGAGCTGCACAGACATAATTTAAACTTTATGTAAAGCATTTACTACTGTATTCATTTACTATTTTCTTAATTAATTCAGAATAATTCCTATGTATACTGCAATTTACAGTCCTTATTAAATGCTAGTACCACCCACAAACACACATAAAAGCTATCTTTCTTAATTACACAGGTATGTGTTTTAGTACTCATACTGTTTTCACACCCCGACTGCCTCTCCTCTCTCGATGATTTCAATCTCCCGACTGCCTCTCCTCTCGCGCTGTTTTCAATCTCCCGCTACCTCTCCTCTCGCGCTGTTTTCAATCTCCCATCTGTCTCTTCGCTCACGCTGTTTTCAGACTCCTGACTGCCTTGCCTCATTTTCTGCCCTCGTAATAAGGGCAGTATTTGACTATGTGTGGCATCAATGAGTCTGAGCAAAATTGAATTTAATGCATGGATTCTGTCTATATGGATTTTAAGAAAGTGTTTGACGCAAGTACTACATAAAAGGTTGGTTAAGAAAATTGAGGATTGTGGAATGGGAGTTACAGCTGAGGCTTGGAAAAAATATTGGCTGAAGGACAGAAAACAATAAGTTGTGGTAAATGGATGCTTTTCAGACTGGAGGGTTGTAGACAGTGGTGTAAATTTGCCAATGATACCAAACTTGGATGTATCACAAAAAGTGAGGATGATACCAATCAGCTGCAAACAGCAATAGATAACCTAACAAAATGGGCAGACAAGTGGCAGATGGAATTTAATATAGAGAAGTGTGAGGTGATACATTTTGGCAGAAGAGATAGGGAGAGGCAATATAGACTTAATGACACAGGTCTAAAGACTGGACAACAACAGTGGTTTCGGGGGCAGTGATCATGTGCATAGATGCTTGAATGTGGCAGAGCATATTGTGACATTAGTTAGCAAAACATATGGGATCCTGGGATTCATAAATGGAAGCATCGAGTTCAAAAATAGGGAAGTTGTGCTGAACTTTATAAAGCTCTGGTTAGGTCACAGCTAGAGTATTATGTCCAGGTATGGTCACCATACTTTAAGAAGGGGATGATGGTCCTTGAGAGGGTGCAGAGGAGATTTACCAACATGGTTCCAGGGATGAAGGATTTTAACTATATGGTTAGGCTAGAGAAGCTGGAGTTGTTCTCCCAGGAGCAAAGGAGATTGAGGGGAGATTTGATAGAGGTGTACAAGATTACAACATCTTTAAGTAAGATAGTCAAAGAAAAGTTATTCCAATTAGCTGATGGTATAAGGACTAGGGGACACGGATTTAAGGTTTTGGGTAAGAGATGCAGGGGGGATGTAAGGAAGTCCTTTCTTACACAGAGAGTTGTGATGGCCAGGAACTCACTGCTTACAAAGAATGGTGGAAGTAGAGACAATGATTTCAAAAGGAAATTGGATGTGAATTGGAGAGAAGTAAACTTGCAAGGCTAGAGGATAAAGTGGAGGAATGGGACTGACTGGATTGCTTTGCAGAGAGCCAATATGGTCTTGATCAGCCATGTGCTGTAATAACTCCATGGCATGTGAATCAGTAAGAAAATTTTCCACGTAGCATAACAACAACAACAACAACAACAACTTATATCACCTTTAATGTAATAAAATGCTGTCCCAGGGTGCTTCACAGAAGCATTATAAAACAAAATATGACACAGAGCAACATCAGGAGATATTAAGTCAAATGACCAAACACTTGGTTAAAGAAGCAGGTTTTATGCATTATCTTAAAGGAGGAAAGCAAGTTAAAGAGATGGAGTGCTGCAAGGAAGACATTCCAGATCTTAGAGCTTAGGCAACTGAAGGTGCTGTCACCAATGGTGGAGCAATTAAAATCAGGGATGTTCAAGAAGGCAGAGTTAGATAAGCACAGGTATTTTATGAGTTGTGGGGCTGGAAGAGATTACAGAGATGGTGAGGGGAAAGGCCATGGAGGGACTTGAAAACAAGAATGAGAAATTTAAAATCAAAATGGTGCTTCACTGGAAGCCAATGTAGCTCAGTGAGCAAGGAGCGATAGGTGAACAGGACTTAGTGCAAGTTAAGACACAGGAAGCACAGTGGAATGTGGGAGACCAGCCTGAGTGCGTTGGAATATTCAAGTCCAGGATAATATAAGCATAAATGATAGTTTCAGAAAATGAGTTGACACAGAGGTGACATTGGGTGCTGTTATGGTGTAACTATGAAATTGGATGACCTCAAATATGATTCCTAAGTTGCAAATTGACTGATCCCAGGGAGAGGTATAGAGTCCTTTAGGTCGGGAACGGAGTTTGCAGTGGGGACTACAAACAATGGCTTCAGCCTTACCAATTTGTAATTGGAGGAAGTTTTTGCTCATCCAGTACTGGATGTCAGATAAACAGTCTGATAATTCAGCAACAGTGGGAGAGTCAAGAGAAGTGGTGGTGATTTCCAGCTGGGTGTTGTACAGTGTACAAAACTAATAGTGCACTTTCGGATGATGTGGCTGAGAGACAGCATGTAGATGAGAAATAGGATGGGGCCAAGTAGAAATCCTTGGGGGCACTGGAGGTAATGGTATGGAAGGAGAGAAGCTATTGCTTTGAATCTCTGGCTATGGTTAGATAGGTAAAGATGCAACATGAGAGCAGTCCCACTCAGTGGGATAATAATTGAGCGTGGTTTTGGAGGCGGATAGTGTGGACACACATGTCTCAGGCTGCAGACAGGTTGAAAAGGATGAGATAGGAAAGTTACCTTTAAAATAGTCACATGTCATTTGCATCTTTGATAAAAACTGCTTCACTGCTGTGGCAGGGGTAGAAACTTGATTAAAGGGTTTCAAATATAGAGTTGCAAGAAAGATGGGAATGGAGGTGCCAAGGTGCTCAAGCACTTTGGTGAAGAAGGGAAGGTTGAAGATGGCATCATAGGTTTCAAGGGCAGTGGGGTCAAGGGTTGGTTTGGAGAGGGGTTATGACAGCAGGTTTAAAGGAGACAGGGTCAACCCTGAAAAGAGAGAACTGTTAACAATATCAACTTAATATGGGGACCAGAAGGGGAAGTTGGGTGGTTAGCAGTTTAGTGGGAACAGGATTTAGGAAGCATGAGGTGGGTCTCATGGACAAAATTAGTTCAAAAAGGTCATAAGGGGAGATCGAAACCTGGAGAAAGACGTAAGCTCAGGGCTAGGACGAGGAGAGAATTATAAGACATTTTGTCTGGTGGCAAATGGAAGGGAGGGATGCAGCAGAGACAGCTGATCAGGTGGTCTTGATCATAGTGACAAAGATGTCCATAAGCTCCTTGCAATTACCGTTGGAGGTGTGTGTGGAGGGGATAGATTTAAGAAGATGATTTTCTGTCGAGAAAAGAAGCTGGAGTATATCATTGCATGCCAGAATGATCCTGGAATAGAGAGCTGTTTTAGTAGAGGAGAGCAGAACCTAATAATCTTCTACATTGTTCAGCCAGATCTGGCGGTGTATGACTAAAGAAATGGTTTCCTTGAGGATGGTTGTAAGTGAATTGGGAAATAGTCTTTTCCAGGGATGGATATGGAAAAGAGGTAGGGTTGTGTCGTTAAAGAGATGGCCTTACAATGGAACTAGTAAGATCAAATGAGATGGCAAGGCCATTGGGGTGGCCAGGAATATGGGTTGAGTACAAAAGGAGATGGTTGTGGTTGTTGAAAGCCAATTATGTCAGCCCCAGGGCATCACAGCTGGAGGTCCTCTGGATTGTTTCTAGGCCAACCATCTTCAGATACTTCACCAATGACCTTTCCTCCAATCTAAGATCAGAAGTAGGGGTGGTGGCTGATAATTGCCCACTGTTCAGTTCCATCTACAACTTCTCAAATATTGATGCAGCCTGTGTCTGCATGCAACAAGACCTGGACAACAGCAAGGCTGGGGCTGATTAGCAGCAAGTAACAATTGGGCCACACAATTGCCAGGCTCTTCCATCAAGAAAGAGTCTAACCACCTCCCTATGACATTCAACAACATTATCATTCCTGAATCCCCTGCTAACAACATTCTGCAGTCACCATTGACCAGAAACTTAACTGAACTAGCTGCATAAATACTGTAATTAAAAGAGCAAGTCAGGGGTTGGGTACTTTGCAGAGAGTGATTCACCTCCTGACTCCTCAAGGTCTTTCCATCATATACAAACCACAAGTCAGGAGTGTGATGGAATACAATTCACTTGCCTGGTGATGGGCAGCTCTAGCAAGACTCAAGAAGCTTGACACAACCCAGGACAAAGCAACCTGCTTGATTGGCACCCCATCTTAATCCTTCACTCCCTCCAGCACCAACACACCATGCCTGCAAAGTGTAGCTTCTATAAATTGCAATTGCCAAGGTTTCTTTGAGAGCACCTTATACCCGTGCATCTACAACCTGGAAGGACAATGGCAGCAGGCAGATTGGACCACCACCTGCAAGTTCCTCTCCAAGTCACACATCATCCTGACTTGGAAACATATCACGATTCCTTCATTGTTGCCGGATGAAAATTCTAGAACTCCCTCCCTAACAGCCCACCTGAACTGCAGCAGTTTATAAAGATTGCTCACCACCAAATTCTTAAGGACAATGAGGGATGGGCAATAAGTGTTGGTCTTGCCAGTGATGCTCAGTCTTGTGTATGATTGAAAAAGAAGTTATGACTTATATTGGGGAAGATAGGAAAATATTTGAGAGAGAAGTAACAGATATTGAAAACTCAATGCAGGATGACAAAGATAAAGACATGACCTAAGAATCTAAGAAATAGTAGCATAAGTCAGCCCCTTGGACCTGCACTGCCTTTCAATATCTCATGGCTGATCTGATTATACGTTAACTGCAATACCACCCTGTTCTCTATAACTCTTGACTCTATTGTTGATCAAAAATCTGTCTAACTCAGCCTTGAATATATTCAATGACCCAGCCTCCATTGCTGTCTATGGAAGATAATTCCAAAGACTAACGACCCTCTGAATGAAAACATTTCATTTCATCTCAGTCTTAAAATGCTTTGGGGAGAATTTTTTCTCCATTGGGGTGGTGGGGGGGGGGAGGGGGAGTTGGGCAGGAGCGGGCGGGCACACAGCCGCTTGCTGCCTGCGATTGGCTGCGTGGATTTTACGTGGGCGGGCCAATTAAGGCCCGCCTAGTGGACACACACCTGGAAGTGCTGAGCACTATCTGTGTGGGCAGGGGGAGGAGGCTCAGTTGGGGCCTGCTCTCTTTAGCACATGCACGCGAAAGAGAGTAGAAATCTTCCTGAGGCAAAGAGCTGCCTCAGGGAGATCGGTTTGATTTTTAAAAATTTTAATAAAGGCAATTTTTTTTTAAACATATTATCCCTCATGTGACAGTGTCACATGAGCTGGGACATGTCAATGAATTTTATTTAAAAATTTTATGAAATTTTAAAAACCTTCATGAAACCTCATCCCGCCCATGGATGAGGTTTCATAATAAATGCGAAGGCTGCCTGGGCTCTTTGCCTGTCCGCCAACCTTAAGGTTGGATGGGCAGCTTAGTTAAGTATTTTAATTGATATTTAAATGGCCTTAATAGGCCTTTCATTGTTCGACAGGCATGCAGCTGACGCCAGTGCACACCCACCGAACTGAATATCTGAATGAAGCGCAGTGATGTTGGGACACATGCCTGACGTCACTGCGCGTCATTTTATGTGTCGGCGAGCAGGGCCCGCCCCTGCTCACCGACCCAAAGATTCTGCCCTTTGTTTTTTTAAACTGTGCCCCCTAGTTCTCGATTCCCCCACGAGTGCAAACATCCTCTCAGCGCCCACCATATCAAGCCCTCTAGCATCTTACATGTTTCAATAAGAACACTTTTCATTCTTCTAAACTCTAATGAGCGTAGGCCCAACCTGCTCAACCTTTCCTCATAAGAAACCCCTTCATCTCAGGAATCAGCTTAGTGAATCTTCTCTGAACGGCATCCCATGCAAGTATATCACTTCTTAAGTCAGAAGGTTAAAACTGCACACACTACTGTAGGTGTGGTCTCACCAATGCCCTGTACAATTGTAGCAAGGTTTCCCTACTTTTATACTCCACTCCCTTGCAATAAAGGCCAACACTCCATTTGCCTTCCTAATTACTTTCTGTATCTGCATGCTGACTTTTTTGCGATTGATATACAAGGATACCAAGCTCCCTCTCTACTGTAGCATTATGCAATATCTCTCAATTTAAATAATATTCTGCTTTTTTATTCTTCCTGCCAAAATGGATAATCTCACAATTTCCCTCATTATACTCCATCTGCCAATCTTTTGCCAACTCACTTAACCTATCTATATCACTTTGCAGACTCTTTGTATCCTACTCACAACCTGCTTTCTTATCTATTTTTGAATCATCAGCAAATTTGGCGACAATACAATTAGTTCCTTCATCCCAGTCATTAATATAGATCATAAAAAGTTGAGGCCCCGGCACTGATCCTGTGGCAGTCCACTAAAGTTTGCCAAGTTGAAAATGACTATTTTATCTAGACTCTGTTTCCTGTTAGTTAATCAATCCTCTATCTATGCTAATATATCACCCCCAACACCATGAGCTCTTATCTTGTGTAGTAACCTATTATATGGCATCTTATCAAATGACTTTTGGAAATGCGAATATACTATATCTACTAGAGATAAAAACAAAAAACTGCGGATGCTGGAAATCCAAAACAAAAACAGAATTACCTGGAAAAACTCAGCAGGTCTGGCAGCATCAGTGGAGCATCTCCACGAGGACTCGAAACGTCAACTCTTTTCTTCTCATGAGGACTCGAAACGTCAACTCTTTTCTTCCCTGGTCCACTCCTCCATCACCCCCTACTCCTCAACCCCCACCTATGGCACCTCCCCATGCCCACGCAAAAGATGTAACACCTGCCCCTTTACTTCCTCTCTCCTCACCGTCCAAGGGCCCAAACATTCCTTTCAAGTGAAGCAGCATTTCACTTGCATTTCCCCCAACTTAGTCTACTGTATTCGTTGCTCCCAATGCAGTCTCCTCTACACTGGAGAGACCAAACGTAAACTGGGCGACCGCTTTGCAGAATACCTGCGGTCTGTCCACAAGAATGACCCAAACCTCCCTGTCGCTTGCCATTTTAACACTCCAACCTGCTCTCTTGCCCACATGTCTGTCCTTGGCTTGCTGCATTGTTCCAGTGAAGCCCAACCCAAACTGGAGGAACAGCACCTCATCTACCGACTAGGCACTTTACAGCCTTCCGGACTGAATATTGAATTCAACAACTTTAGGTCTTGAACTCCCTCCTCCATCCCCACCCCCTTTCTGTTTCTTCCCCTTCCTTTTGTTTTTTCCAATAATTTATATAGACTTTTCTTTTCCCACCTATTTCCATTATTTTTAAATCTTTTATGCCCCCCCCCACCTCCACTAGAGCTATACCTTGAGTGCCCTACCATCCATTCTTAATTAGCACATTCGTTTAGATAATATCACCAACTTCAACACCTTTGTGTTCTTTTGTTCTTTTGTCTGTGACATCTTTTTGATTATCTGCTCCTATCACTGCTTGTTTGTCCCTACAACCACACCACCCCCTTCCACTTCTCTCCCCCCACCCAACTCCCCCCCCCTCCCACCCCCAACCTTAAACCAGCTTATATTTCACCCAAAACAAAAACAGAATTACCTGGAAAAACTCAGCAGGTCTGGCAGCATCGGCGGAGAAGAAAAGAGTTGACGTTTCGAGTCCTCATGACCCTTCGACAGAACTTGAGTTCGAGTCCAGGAAAGAGCTGAAATATAAGCTGGTTTAAGGTGTGTGTGTGGGGGGCGGAGAGATAGAGAGACAGAGAGCTCTACCTCGCGGAGGCTGAGCGTCAACTCGCAGACACTTCCTCCTACCTCTCCCTGGACCATGACCCCACCACTGAACATCAAGCCGCTGTTTCCAGGACTGTCACTGACCTCATCTCCTCTGGGGATCTCCCTCCCACAGCTTCCAACCTGATAGTCGCCCAACCTCGGACGGCCCGCTTCTATCTCCTACCCAAAATCCACAAACAGAACTGCCCCGGTAGACCGATCGTCTCAGCTTGCTCCTGCCCCACAGAACTCATTTCTCGTTATCTTGACTCCCTTCTCTCTCCCCTTGTCCAGTCCCTTCCCACCTACATCCGTGATTCCTCTGACACCTTACGTCACATCAACAATTTCCAGTTCCCTGGCCCCTACCGCTTCCTCTTCACCATGGACATCCAATCCCTCTACACCTCCATCCCCCACCAGGATGGTCTGAGGACCCTTAGCTTCTTCCTCGAACAGAGGCCCGAACAATCCCCATCCACCACTACTCTCCTCCGTCTGGCTGAACTTGTTCTCACGCTGAACAATTTCTCCTTCAACTCCTCTCACTTCCTCCAAATAAAAGGTGTGGCTATGGGTACCCGCATGGGCCCCAGCTATGCCTGTCTCTTTATGGGGTATGTGGAACATTCCTTGTTGCTGTCCTACTCCGGCCCCCTTCCACAACTCTTTCTCCGGTACATCGATGATTATTTCGGTGCCGCTTCATGCTCTCGTCAGGACTTGGAAAAATGTATTAATTTTGCTTCCAATCTCCACCCCTCCATCATTTTCACGTGGTCCATCTCTGACACTTCCCTTCCCTTCCTTGACCTCTCTGTCTCAATCTCTGGTGATAGACTGTCCACCAATATCCATTACAAACCCACCAACTCCCACAGCTATCTCGACTACAGCTCCTCACATCCCACTTCCTGTAAGGACTCCATCCCATTCTCTCAGTTCCTTCGCCTCCGGCGCATCTGTTCCGATGATGCTACATTCAAAAACAGTTCCTCTGACATGTCCTCCTTCTTCCTTAACCGAGGTTTTCCACCCACGGTCGTTGACAGGGCCCTCAACCGTGGCCGGCCCATCTCCCGCGCATCCGCCCTCACTCCTTCTCCTCCATCCCAGAAACATGATAGGGTCCCCCTTGTCCTCACTTATCACCCCACCAGCCTCCGCATTCAAAGGATCATCTTCCGCCATTTCCGCCAACTCCAGCATGATGCCACCACCAAACACATCTTCCCTTCACCCCCCTTATCGGCATTCCGTAGGGATCGCTCCCTCCGGGACACCCTGGTCCACTCCTCCATCACCCCCTACTCCTCAACCCCCTCCTATGGCACAACCCCATGCCCACGCAAAAGATGCAACACCTGCCCCTTCACTTCCTCTCTCCTCACCGTCCAAGGACCCAAACACTCCTTTCAAGTGAAGCAGCATTTCACTTGCATTTCCCCCAACTTAGTCTACTGCATTCGTTGCTCCCAATGTGGTCTCCTCTACATTGGAGAGACCAAACGTAAGCTGGGCGACCGCTTTGCAGAACACCTGCGGTCTGTCCGCAAGAATGACCCAAACCTCCCTGTCGCTTGCCATTTTAACACTCCACCCTGCTCTCTTGCCCACATGTCTGTCCTTGGCTTGCTGCATTGTTCCAGTGAAGCCCAACGCAAACTGGAGGAACAACACCTCATCTTCCGACTAGGGACTTTACAGCCTTCCGGACTGAATATTGAATTCAACAACTTTAGGTCATGAGCTCCCTCCCCCATCCCCACCCCCTTTCTGTTTCCCCCTTCTTTTTTTTCCCAATAAATTATAAAGATTTTCCTTTTCCCACCTATTTCCATTATTAAAAAATAAACAACAAAAAAAAAACCCACTAGAGCTATACCTTGAGTGCCCTACCATCCATTCTTAATTAGCACATTCGTTTAGATAATATCACCAACTTTAACTTTAACACCTATGTGTTCTATTGTACTATTGTCGTTGACATCTTTTGATGATCTGCTTCTATCACTGCTTGTTTGTCCCTACAACCACACCACCCCCCCCTCCACCTCTCTGTCTCTCTATCTCTCCGCCCCCCACACACACACCTTAAACCAGCTTATATTTCAACTCTTTCCTGGACTCGAACTCAAGTTCTGTCGAAGGGTCATGAGGACTCGAAACGTCATCTCTTTTCTTCTCCGCCGATGCTGCCAGACCTGCTGAGTTTTTCCAGGTAATTCTGTTTTTGTTTTATATTTCACCCCTCTCCTTGGATTCACCTAGTTCTGTGGAAGGGTCATGAGGACTCGAAACTTCAACTCTTTTCTTCTCCGCCGATGCTGCCAGACCTGCTGAGTTTTTCCAGGTAATTCTGTTTTTGTTTTACTATATCTACTAGTTCCCCTTTGTCCACCTGTTTGTTACATCATCAAAGAGCTCTAATCAATTTGTCAAACCCTTTCACAAAATCACATTGAGTCTGCCTGATTGGATTATGATTTTCTAAATGTCCTGTAACTACCTCCTTAATAATGGATTCTAGCATTTTCTCAGTGACAGATAGGCTAACCTGCTTTCGGTCTCCTTCTTTCTTGAATGAAGACATCACGTTTGCAGTTTTCCAATCCACTGGGACTTTCCAGAATCAGGGAATTTTGGAAGCCAATGTATCCACTATCTCTGCCGCCACTTCTTTTAAGACTTTAGGATGCAGGCCATCAGGTCTAGGAGACTTGTGAGCCTTTAGTTCCATTAGTTTTCCCAGTACTTTTTTTCTAGTTATTGTGATTGTTTTAAGTTCCTCTCTCCCTTTCTCCTCTTAATTTTCTTCTATTCTTGCGATGCATTTTGTGTCTTCTACTGTGAAGACAGACACAAAATATTTGTTCAAAGCCTTTGCCATTTCCTTGATTCCCATTATTAATTCCCCAATCACACTCTCTAAGGAATCAATTAAATTACTTTTGCTACTCTTTTCCTTTTTATATACTTATGGAAGATTTTACTGTCTGTTTTTATATTTCTTGGTGATTTTCTCTCATACTCTAATTTTCACCTCTTTATTTCCTTTTCGTGATCCTTTGCTGGTTTCTAAAATATTCCTAATTTGATGGCCTACCACTATCCTCACTGTATTGTAAGCCTTCTCTTTCAATTTGATACAATCTTTAACTTCCTTATTTAACCATGCATCTTTCTCATAGAGTCTTTCTTTCTTAATGGAATATATCTTTGTTGACAGTTATAAAATATCTCCTTAAGTATCTACCACTGATTCTCTACTGTCTTACTTTCAACATATTTTCCCAGTCCACTTTAGCCAACTCTGTCCTCTTACCCTTTTAACTGTCTTTGTTTAAATTTGAGACACTAGTTTTAGACTCACATTTCTCATCCTCAAACTGAAAGTGAAATTCTATCATGTTATGATCACTCTCGCCTAGTGGATCCTTTAGTATGAGGTCATTAATTAATCCAGTCTCATTACTAATTGCTGGTCTAAAATAGCCTGCTTCCTGGTTCATTCCAGAATGTATTGTTCTCAGAAACTGTCCCCTGTATACTCTGTGAACTGCAAATTTGATTTATTCAATCTAAATGAAAATGAAAATTGCCCACGATTATTGCAGTACCTTTCTTACAGCCCCAATTATTTCTTGATTGATACTAAGTTCTACAGTGTAGCCACCAGTTACTTCCTTCCTTTTCTGTTTCTTATCTCCACCCAAACTGATTCTACAATCTTGATCTTCCAGATCAAGATCATTTCTCACTACAGCACTGATCTCAACCTTTACTAACAAACCAACTCGCCTCCCTTCCCTTTCTTCCTGTCCTTCTAAAATGTCGAATACCCTTGAATGTTCAGGTCCCAGCCTTGGCCACCTTGTAACCACATCTCTGTAATGGCTATCATATCATGGTCATCTATTTTGATTTGTGATATCAATTCGTCCATCGTGTTCCAAATGCTGCAAGCATTCGAATAAAGAGCTTTTAATGATGTCTTTTTATTTTTATAATTTTTCCCTATTCTGTTCTTATTCATTGGTACTTTCTTAAGTTTGTATGCTCTATGCTTTCCTGTCTCACTCTGGCTATCAACACCTGTATTGCTACTCTGCATTATTGCCTTGTCCTTTCTCTTTAACATTCCTAGTCTCCGCTCATGTGATCCCACCCCCGAGACCCTCAACTACTTAGTTTAAAGGCCTCTCTATAGCTCTATTTATAAGATTCGGCTGGGGCTCTGGTTCGAACCTGGATCAGATAATGCTGCAAGTGAACAGAGTAGTGGAACATTCAAAGAGATTTTTCACAACTGTTTTACCAGAGCAAATATTGGCAGTATTCCCAGCCCAACAGCTGGTTAGATGGAGAACGGATTGAGTTCATGGAGAAAATAAATGTCCACAAAAACTGGGTATTAATTAAGTTAAACACATGAATATTCTTCAAGTATTAGGACCATATGGAGGGATTCTGAGTGTACTAAAGAAATTAACGTGGAATTAGGGATGCAGTGGTGGAAATTTTCCACAGCACATTGGATAATTAGATGGAAAATAAGCAGTCTTCTTAAGTCTTTAGGAGGGTCAGATTTGGAAAAATATTTTCATGTAAAGTCAACATCCATATTTCATTGACTATGCAATTCGATATAAATTCTTGATTTTAATTTTTAACAAGTAGCCTTGAATATATTTTTAATAGCTACAATATTTAGTTCACTGTGTGCTTGAAATCATATCTTAAAGGGTACTTTTAATTTGTGTTGGAGGAATTTATGAATAATATGAATTAATCAGTTCATCTTGTGAACTTGGGCTGAGCTTTGGTAGAACCTTATGGTTATAAATATCAGAATTATTCAGGTCTGGGTATGGAACTCCTGGATCGATCCTCATCTGCGCCACTACCTGTGATTGGGTATATCACTGGCCTTTAGTTTAGTTTTTGTTCTGATCATTACATAAAACAAAGCCTTATTTTCAGAACATCAAAGGAATACTCAATGGGGAGAATTTTCTATGGGCACTGGGCATGCCAATTAAGGCCCACCCAGTGTGAAACGCAGCTCCCAGGGATAGTGGGAGTGGCAGGTGGCGGCGGGAGTGCAATGGCTGCCAGGTCCTACGGCTACCCAGTGGCCTGTTCAGATAGCACGCAGGCAGCCTTGCAAAGGCTGTTCATCGTGGCAAACAGAAGGGCTCCCCAAAGCACTGCTGGTGAACAGGCCAGGCAGGAGGGTAGGGCAGTGGTGCACTGTGCCCCTTGCCTTTCTGACGAGTGCCTTGCTGCCCTCCTGGAGGAGGTGGCAGCACGGTGGAAGGTCCTTGCTCCTAGGGATGGGAGGAGACCCCCCTGCCTGACCAAATGTGCCTGGGAGGAGGTGGCAGACATAGTTGGCTTCCATGATGTGGGTCCAATGCTGCAAGCGTTTCAATGACCTCTTGTGCTCGGGAAGTGCCATGTCAGCAGAGGTCACTTAACGCAGCAGGTAGGCTTCCCCCTCCCCCCCCCAACACTGAGTGCAGTTACAGCATTGAATCCTTCACAGCATGTTTCCCTCGCTGGATGGGCCAGCAGATATTGCCCATGCCTAGTTCACCCTGAGAGGGTAATACTGAGATGGGTTCTGCACCCGCAGTATGTGTGACACTGACACTCTGAGTATCGATTCGGGGGCAAACTCAAGGATCTGCACCCAGGCAGAGTGCTGGAACTGCGAAACATGTCAAAGTCAGGGTGCTAACATACTGGGAGGGGAGCTTCCAGGTGGCGGGGCACCAATCCATCCGCTGCCCTTGGTGTTCCACGTGCTTGTGCCTCCTTGCGTTGCCAAATATAATGGAGGCAGCATGTGGGGAAGGGGTGTCAGCCCTGGCTTCTTGGTCTGAGTGTGTGGCAGCTGCAGGTGACGAAGCACTGGAGCCCTGCAATGTCCCACTCCGGCTGGGTTGGCAGGGATGCGATGGGAATCCAGCTACAGGCTGGACTAATCAATGCTCCTCTCTCCTTGTCAGGAGAAGACTGTACACAATGCCGCCGAGCGGATGCGGACTAGCGGAGGCCAGGCCCAATTGGCCATAATCACCAGATATGAGCAGGAGGCGATGGAGCTGGAGACGTGCCATGAGCCCAGATCCATCAGTGGCAGTGAGGCTGGGGTGCCACGGGGAGGTAAGATTGCTGTGCACTAAGGTCACTGCTGAATGCTCAGTGATTGAAGCTTCCAACATGGGTTAACCATTGATTATGGAAGGATAAGCGCATAGTGATCCGAGGGCCAGGCATGCACTTTGACATTGTCTCCACTTGAACTAATCAAATGTCCTTGTTCTTCCTTTCAGCATCACCAGAGAAGGAGCGGAATGAGGAGGCAGAGGGGCCACCTCTCACATCTGAGGGCCCAGAAGAAATTGAATCACCAATGTCACACCATCTTTGCCAGGCAGGCACCAGCACAGAACTAGCACCTCGGTGGGAATTAGATCCGTCAGCTAATGTCTCGGGGCACAGCAGTGTAGGCACTTCACACTCGCTTGAGATGCGGGCAGAAAGAGAGTGCTCATGGTGCTGGCAGTCGGAGGACTACTGGAGACCAGGCACATGCTCAGCTGGTGGCTGATGATGTACCTCTGGAATCGTCCATGAGGAAGCAGATGCTGGAAGTGCAGCAGGATATGCGGGAGGATCTGGAGGAAATACATGAGGCAATGCGTGGCATGGGCCCCATGCTGGAAGAGGCCATGTGGAGAATCACCGATGCAATGAGCCTCATGGTCGAGTGTTATGCTTCCTTCATGCAGAGAGTGGCAACTGTCATGGAAAAGCTCCTCCAGGAGAACATTCAGGGCTTCCTGGGGATGTGCTCGGATCTGCAAATCCTCACATCGGCATTGACCTCAGCTAGTCAGTGCCTGTGTGGGAGATGGTTTGGGCACCAAGTATCTCAGCACAGTGCCCATCCATCCGTGGTGAGCAGGGAGTTCCGAAGCGACCTCATGTTGGTGCAGGAGCTGTCTGTCATCTCTGCGGGCTCCTCTCAGGGCACTCCAGATGAGCGTAGCAACCCCTCCGCCCGTCTGCCAGTGACCATGGGATCCAATGAGGCTGCAGCGATTGGGAAGATGACAGCAGTGGAACTGGTCGCTCCCTCCCAGGCGGGGCCATCAAAGGCTCCACGGGTCAGAGGATGCCCACCAAGGTCATCGAGGCCAATAGGACAGCACAGTGAGCAGGCTGTCTCAGGTGCCAGTGCCAGCGAGAGGGGAGCACTTAGACATAGCACCTGCAAACGTAGACTTAAGGAACCTTAGACACACGGTTTTCTCACTGGTGGTTTTATGTTGGCCCGCTATGAGTTGATGACAAGTTGGTGTGATGCGTAACACCTTTACATTTAATTTATTTAATGTTTCATTTTGTTAATTCATTAAATGTTTATATGTGATCGTGGCTCAGGGTGATTCCTTACATCTTCAGGTGGACAGGAATCCATGATGTTATGAGTGGCTTGTTTGTCATTGAGTTTTATTGACAAGCCCCTTAGTTAATGTTGCTTATCTGGCAGATTTTGCACTCAGGTATCAAGTATGGAGCCTGCAGCACAGGCTTGTCCTGGAGGTCCATCTGTGGTGGGCTAGCTGAAGGTTCTTTGGATTAAATCCTCCCAGATGTCCCTGCCTCCCGGGAGGATGCCTGGGTCAGCGTCTACCCACTCAACATTTCCCTGTGCATGCTTATCCTCGGACTCACTACTGAACTCATCGTGAGCAGCCGGATCAACTGCGTCTACATCTTCTTCCTCCACTGTATCGCCTCTTTCCAGCACCAGGTTGTGGAGAGTACAGCATGTAACCACAATGAGCGACACATGATCTGAGGGGGGGGTATTGGAGTATGTCCCCTGAGCGGTCCAGGCATTGGAAGCGCATCTTGAGAAGACCGATGGTTCTTTCCACCACAGCCCTTGTGGAGGTGTGGCTCATATTTTACCGCTACTCAGCTTCTGTTCTTGAATGGCGGAGAGGCGTCATGAGCCACCTTCCGAGGGGACAGCCCTTATCAGCCAGCAGCCATCCATCCAGCCGGGCTGGAGCATTGAACAGCCTCGGCACCTGGGAGTGTCTCAGGATGTAAGCGTCATGGGAGCTGCCTGGGTACCTTGCACAGACTTGTAGAATCTGCATCCTGTGATCACACACTATCTGCACGTTCATGGAGTGGAAGCCCTTCCTGTTGACGAAGGCACCGGGCTCACCTGCTGGCACCTTGATGGCCACATGTGTACAGTCTGTAGCACCCTGGACACGGGGGAAGCCAGCAATGGCCGTGAAGCCTCTGGCTCACTCTGTCTGTCTGGCCTCATCCCAGTGGTAGTGGATGAAGGTCAGTAGGTCAATGCACACCTGAACAGAGCGTCTGTCACTTGCTTGACACAAGTGTGGACAGGTGTTTGGGAGACTCCGCAAAGACCAGAGGCATAGAAGTTGAGGGCAGCTGTGACCTTCAACGCCACTGGCATGGGGTGCCCACCCACACATTTGGCACAGATCTCAGGGCCTAGCATCTGACAGATGGAGGTCACTGTCTCCCTTGAGAGACTGAGCCTCCTTTGGCACTGTACCTCAGACATATTGAGGTAGCTGCATCACCGCCTGTATACCCTGGCAGCAGGATAGTGGAATCTTCTGCAGCCCCTTTCACCTTGGACTTCCTGCTGGCCCTGCGTCCCTTATGCCTGCACCTCTCCTCCCAAAGGTGGCTCCCCTGGAGGCTGAATGTGGACTCCTGGCCTCCTCCCCCTTGTGGGCCTTCCTACATCCTCAGAGGAGTGCCTCCAGTGGAGAGCACAACTCCCATTCCCAGGCTAAGGGAAAGCTTCCTGAAACCAGCAAGGCCCCAGAAATGATGTTTACTCCAGAGTCCTGACCTGAAGCCTGTTACTCCTGTCCAAGCAGCTGTGAAGAGTTTTGAAGTATTCCTGCTCACACAGGCAAGTAGCAGTAAGTTTAAGCATTAAATGTCTGACAAATAACACTCACAACCCTACTCATCCCTCTTATCCGGCCCGTGGATGAGGTTTATAAAAATGTGTCCTAACCGCCCACCTGTTGGGCCTATGCAACGAACTAAAAATCGCACAGGCCCCGAAAAATCGGTGTCAATTATTGCCTCAAGGGCCTTAAGTGACCCATTAATTAATGGCAGGCATGCATCGGAGATCATCACACGCCTGCCCACCGAAATAACGCGATGGTGCGCGGTGACATCGGGACGCTCTCCTGATGTCACCGCGCATCACTTTATGCGCCAGCATGCGGGTCCCGCCCTCGCACGCCGATGTCAAAATTCTGGCCAATCATGCATAAAGAAGCATGTTGGACTTCATTACACCTTACCTCAACTTTTGGGCTGATCACTGGGGTTGGGGATATCCAGGATTAGAATCCTGTACAGCTGCAATACAAATGGATTTGTATCTGCAAAGATCAGCATTTAACTGTGCTCATTCTGATTGCCAAACAGCTAAACAATATGTGACCTCACTCTTTCAGACATATATTTAAATTCTAAATTGGGCAGAATAAGCTAGTCATGACAACATTTCAGGTGGTTAGTCACAACACTGAAAGTTCAGCAGTTGTAACCGCCTGCTAATACAGGTATGGTGGAGGTGATGTGAGTATAGTCAATTACTTGTTTATGTGTATGAAATATTATGTTTTGCTGTTCTATTGAACAACAAAGGGGAATAATATATGTATTGCTTAACATCCTTCGCCAATGAGGAACAGAATTGACAGGGTTACTTCAACTCTGAATGCGACCAATCACAATGCTTATGAGATCACAAGTAAGTGTTTAGATTATCCTTGTTTTCAAGAAAATGATGCAGCTATCGCCTTTGCATCTAATAATGTGACATTACTGTATGCTAATGCACAATAACGATTTGCTGTTACATTGGCCCCAGTTTTGCCCTGAGCTGCATGCGAGTGGTGCAACATGTGTTAGACATGCATTGGTCTAGATTTTCAATGGGCCTTTGCCAGGCAAGTTGCTATCTTCCAACCATCCAAAAAGCGCAGGTAACTATGCTTTACAGGTAACTGTCTATTTCCTTAACCTATCAGGTTGAGAAAACATTAATGGACAGCAGAATTTATAGAAACAAAATAAAGACAGAGAAAGAAAGATTAAATTAAGAGAGATGAAAAAGGACAAACTGAAAAGAAAATTACATTTAAAATAATTAAAACCTGAAGAAGTTACACTCCCCATTTGCAAAAGTTAATTTTCAGTGCCAGAGATGTTGTTTGTTAGTGATTAAGACATTTCAGACTAATATACAGGTGCTTGAACTGAAATGGACATGCCCTAGCATTATTTTGGTAAGTTTAGTCTGTAAATGTGAGGTAAATCAGGAACTTCACACCATGTAGTACATTTCAAAGGCGAGTCAGATGACAAGATGCCATTTTTGTGCAGCTTTTGGAAGAGCTGAGCATTTTGGACAGCAACATTTGGATTTCTGAATCACATTGCATGCAAGGTCACAGGAAGTTGCTGTCTGATGTGCGCATCAATGACAGAGAGTGCTGGCAACATCAGTGTTACTTTTACAGCAAAATTCAGTGCATTATGTTGAAATGTTGGTTTAAACAATTGAAAAAATGTGTGCCTCAACAGGTATCACAGACCCATTTGTTAGTTGCAGCATCTGTTTTGCTGTTATGCTTTGATTGGATATAACCACCACATCAAAGACATTGACAAAATAGGAGAATGTCATCTTATGATCTCTTTCATCAAACTGCACTCCATGATGTTAGAATGGGTTTGAATACTCACAGGTGTGGATTCTATTGCCAATATAAATAGTAGCACTTACAGCCTTGCTTGCTTTGTGCTGAGTGGATATGCTACCAATTATAATAAGATGGACAGATACATTTAATTTTTACACATGAGCCTGCGAACATATGAATTAGGAGGAGGAATAGGCCATTCATCCCCTCGAGCCTGATTTGATTGTGGCCTCAACTCCTAATAATCTTTGATTCCCTTGTTAGTCAAGAATCTATCTACCTCTGCCTTAAGAATATTCAATGACGCTGCCTCCACTGCTCTCCGGGGAAGACGTTCCAAAGACTCGTGACCCTCTGAGTGAAAAGATTTCTTCTCATCTCTGTCTTAAATGAGATTCCCTTATTTTAAACTGTGCCCTCTAGTTCTAGTCTCTCCCACAAGGGTAAACGTCTTTTCATCATTGACCCTGTCACGCCCGTTCAGGATCTTATATGTTTCAAAAAGATCACTTCTCATTCTTCTAACTTCTAATGGATACAGGCCCAGCCTGTCTAATCTTTCCTCATCAGATAAGCCCCCCCAACTCAGGTATCAGTCAAGTGAACCTTCTCTGAAAAGCTTCTAACGCACTTTCTCCTTACTTAAATAAGGAGACCAAAATGGTACACAGTACTCCAGATGTGGTCTCACCAATGTCCTGTAGAACTGTAGCAAAACATCCCTACCTTTGTGTTCCATTCTCCTTGCAAATAAAACAACAATGTTCCATTTGCATTGCTAATCACTTGTTGTACCTGCAAGCTGACTTTTTGTGATTCATGAACCAGGACACCCACATTCCTATGTACATCCGAGTTCCATTTAAGTAATTTGCTGCTTTTCTATTCTTCCTGCCAAAGTGGAGAAGTTCACATTTTCCCATATTATATTCCATCTGCTAAACCTTTGCCCACCCACTTAACCTATGGCCGGGATTTTCCGGCCCCGTCACGGGGGGACCCACCACGGGCGAGACACTGCCCCAGCCAGAAGTCCATTGACTTGTGGCAGGACCGGAAGATCGCAGTGGCAGGCGGGTGCAGAAAATCCAGCCCTATGTCCCTTTTTTGTGTCATCAAAAAATTTAGCAACCATACTTTCTGTCCCTTCATCCAAGTAATTGATATAAGTTGTAAATAGTTGAGGCCCCAGTACTGATCCCTGTGGCACCCCACTTGTCACATCTTGCCAACCTGAAAATGACCCATTTATGTCTACTCTCTGTTTCCTGTTAGCTAACCAAGCCTTGATCTATGCAAATTTGTTACTTCCTACACCATGAGCTCTTATTTTGCATGGCAGCCTTTGATTTAGCACCTTGTTGGACGCCTCCTGGAAATCTAAGTACAGCACTTCCACAGGCTCTTGTTTATCCATGCAGCTTATTACTTCCTCAAAGAACTCCAATAAATTTGTCAAACACGATTTCCCTTCCACAAAACTATGTTCACTCTGCCTGATTGCATTGAGGTTTTCTAAGTGCCTGCTATAACACCTTTAATAATAGAATCCAACAATTACCCCATGACAGATGTTAAGCTAACTGGCCTATATTTTCCTGCTTTCTGTCTCCCTCCCTCTTTGAATAGAGGAGTCACATTTGCTATTTTACAAACTGATGGGACTTTTCCATAATCTAGGGAATTTTAGAAGATTAAAACCAATGCATCTACTATCTCAGCAGCCACTTTTTTTTAAGACCCTGGGATGAAGTCCATCAGGAACTGGGGACTTGTCAGCTTTTAGTCCTAATAATTTTCTTAGTACCCTTTCCCTGATGATTGTAATTTTTCTAAGTTCCTCCCTCCCTTTCACCTCCTGATCACAATTATTTCTAGATGTTATTTGTATCCTCTACAGTGAAGACAGACACAAAATATTGATTCAGTTCATCCGCCATTTCCTTATTTTCCATTATTAATTCCCCATTCTTACTTTCTAGGGGACCAATGCTGACTTTACTTACTCTTTCCCTTTTTAACTATGGGGAGAATTTTCCCCCTGTTGGGGGGCATTGTGCGGGGGCGGGCGGGAGCAGGTGCGAACCTGATCGGTGCCCCCGATTGGGTCCACGCCGCCATTTTATGTGGTTGGGCCAATTAAGGTCTGCCCAGTCTGACATGCGCCCGGAAGTGCTAAGCTCAGAGAGATTAGTTTAAGGTTTAAAAGTTTAAATAAAGAAAATAGTGTCACATGAGCTGGGACATGTCAAGAAACATTAATGAAAACATTTATTTAATTTATAAACCCTTCATGAAACCTCATCCTGCCCGTGGTTCCTGGGCTCCTTGCCTGCCCTCCAACCTTAAGCTTGAATGGGCAGCTCAGTCACTAACTTTAATTGACATTTAAATGGCCTTTCTAAGCCTTTGGCAGTTTGTCGGCTGCGCACCCACTGAACTGAAAATCTAAATGACGCGCAGTGACATCAGGATGCATGCCCAATGTCTCCCCACCTCATTTTATGCCTTGGAGAGCGGACCCTGCCCCCACTCGCTGAGCTTAAAATTCTGGCCTATGTGTAGAAACTCTTACTATTTGTGTTTTTTAATTTCTATCTAGCTTTTTCGTGTGCTCCAATTTCTCCCTCCTTATTAATCTTTTTGTCATTCTGTGCTGCACTTTATATTCTGTCCACTCATCTGGCCTATCTCAACTTAGCAGAATTATACGCTTTTCCTTTCAATTTGATACTTTATTTAACTTCCTTCATTAGTCACGAATGATGCATCCTTCCCTTAGAATCTTTCATTCTCTCTGGATTTGGTTTTGCTATTTGTTAAAAGCATAAAAGGTATTAACCAAAGGATGGGGCAAAGGATTGATTTTTGTCTGTCTACCACTCTGTTCATACAGAAAAATGAGGCAGTAAGTAGATTTCATTTTACTCCGACCAACTACTGGCTGCTGTAATGGCGGCACTCCTATTCAGGCTGTTTAATTGTTAATGGACATTAAAAGAGGCCAATCCGATATTCACCTGACATCCACACATGAAAAGTTCCAGGAGTAGCCATCAGTTGCTAGTGATAGGGAGTAGGATTCCTGGCTAATTGCTGCCCCTCTACCTCAAAAGCACTGAGGCTGATTGTAATACTCCTCTTGTGACTTCAACTAAGATCAGCTAATTCAGTATAGATTGGGGATTGAATTTAGCTACTCACTGACTAAATGCACTAAACCATTGGGAAGCTTTTATTCTGTGTAGTTAAGTTCCTAGTTGTTATGCTTAGAATTTTGCAACAAATTAATGCACTATTTCCTTTGACATGATAAATTCATGATCTACTTTACATTAGGTAGGATTTTGTCATCAGACCTGACTACAAAACAATTAATTCATACCATCTAAATCCAAAGTCTAAAATTCAACACAATAGAATGTAAATCATAAAAGTATTATCCTTAAAGGATTTTTATCCAGTTTAGTACAAGTGGCATCGGTGTTATAACATTTTAGGGCGACTTCTCTGTTGGAGAGTAGAATTTTGCAACTTTGACCTGCACAGTGCAGAACAGATAGATGCATAACCACAGAGACAGAAAAAGAGACATATGACAAACGTTGGGAGCAAGATTCATTTACTAACCAAAAAGATTATGAAAAGTACAGGAGGGGATTGAAAAAGTCAATATGGGTGGCCAAGAAAGGTTATGAAAAAAGATTAGCTGGCAAAATTAAATTGAATCTTAAAAAATGTTATAAACATATGAAGTTAGCAATGGAAAAGCTTGAACCTATTAAGGACTCAAGGGAAAACTTCATGTAGGGGCAGTAGACATGGTTAAAGTATTAAGTGAGTAGAGTAGATTGCGGCACGAAAGTCGACCCAGCATATAAGATTACACCACTTTTTTGGCACTAACAATCATGTTTTTGCATATACTCAACCTTTAAGTTAACCCCCCTTTTCAGCCATGACATGCTATATACCCGTATTGGCGCTCGGCCTCAATTTTTCACCTCACAAATGGATGTTTTACTTACTAGTATCTTATAACTGGGACATGGGCTGTGTTGCAAAGATGTGCAGAAGTTTAAGACATGCCCACATAAAGCAGACCCTGCGTACTGAACAACAAAGATGGCGACCACCCACACTCGTGCTGGTGGGTCACTTTATAATCGGTGTATAGATTGACTCTTGTTTTTGAAGGGATTTTTTGAGGCTTCAAATGTCAACTTATACACCAAAATCCATTGCACTTTGTATCCCTCCACACAAAGCAAGTGGATGATGTGATAGCTACACTAAAAGAGAACAAAGTTAAGGATTGGATACTATTAGATAGAGAAGACTTGCTAAAAAGGCAGCATTACCTAAAGCTGGTATGTCACCTGCTCCAGATGGAATGTACCCTTTCTTGCTCGAAGAAGCATAGGTAGAAATAAGCATTCAACACAATCTTTCGAAACCCATTTTAGGAACAAACTAAATTTTTCTTGGAAAAGCACAGGCTGATCAAGGAGAGCGAAAGTCAGCATTGATTAATTAAAGATAAATTGTGCCAATCTAACTTAATTTAATTCTTTGTTGAGGAAAGAAAGAAGGCTGGGTCAAGAAAATTCTGTAGATGTATTTACAGACTTTCATAAAAGATTTGACAAAGTGCCACACAGAAGACTTATTAAGTATATGGAAGATGGCATGGATACAAAATTGACTTAGTGACAGGAAGCAAAGGCTGATAGTGAATGGATATTTTTCAGACTGGGAGATGGTTTGAAGGAGGGAGGTGATGGTGTGGAGGTATTGTCATTGGACTAGTAATCCAATGACCCAGGGTAATGCTCTGGGGGACCCAGGTTCAAATACTGGAATTTGAATTCAATAAAAATTCATGAAACTATTGCTGATTGCTGTAAAAACCCATCTGGGGGCAGAAATCTGTTGTTCTGGCCTACCTGTGACTCCAGACCGACAGCAAAGTAATGTGGTTGCCTCTGAAATGGCCTAGCAGCCATTCAGTTGTAACAAATTGCTACAAAGCCACAAAAAGGAATGAAACCAGATGGACCACAATGGCAATCACAGTCCTGTCGACCCTGCAAAGTCCTCCTTACTAATATCGGGGGGCTAGGGACTAAATTGGGAGAGCTGTCTCACAGCAGCAGCTTGACATAGTGATCCTTACAGATAATGTCCCAGACTCCACCATCACCATCCCTGGGTATGTCCTGTCCCACCAGCAGAGGTGACGGCACAGTGGTATACAATTGGGAGGGAGTTGCCCCTGGGAGTCCTCAAGATTGACTCTGCACCCCATGGAGTCTCATGGTATCAGGTCAAACAGGGGCAAAGAAACCTCCTGCTGATTACCACATACCGCCCTCCATCAGCTGATGAATTAGTGCTCCTTCATAGTGAACATCACTTGGAGAAAGCACTGAGGGTGGCAAGGGTGTAGAATGTACTCTGTTCACCACCAAGAGTGGCTGGGTAGCACCACAACTGGCTGGGTCCTAAATGACATAGCTGTTAAACTGGGTCTGCAGCAGGTGGTGAGGGAAGCAACAAGAGGGAAAAACATACTTGACCAACCTGTTTGCTGCAGATGCATCTATCCATGACTGTAGGAGTGACCACCGCACAGTCATTGTGAAAACAAAATCTCGCCTTCACACTGAGGAACTGAGGATATCCTCCATCGTGTTGTGTGGCACTACCACCATGCTAAATGGGATAGATTTCGAACAGATCTGGCAACTCAAGACTGGGCATCCATGAGGCACTGTGGGCCATCAGCAGCAGCAGAATTGTACTCGAACACAACCTGTAACCTCATGGCCCGGCATAGGCTCCACTCCACCATTACCATCCAGCCCGGGGATCAACCCTGGTTCAATGAAGAGTGCAGGAGGGCATGGCAGGGCCAGGCATACCTAAAAATGAGGTGTGAAGCTATAATACAGGACTATATGCCAAACAGCACAAGCAGCCAGTGATAGACAGTGCTAAGTGATCCCACAACCAACAGATCAGATCTAAGCTCCACAGTCCTGCCACGTCCAGTCGTGAATGGTGGTGGACAATTAAGCAACTCACTTGGGGGGGAGGCTTTACAAATATCCCCATCATCAATGATGGAGGAGCCCAGCACAGCAGTGCAAAAAAAAAAGGCTGAAGCATTCGCAACAATCTTCGGCCAGAAGTGCAGAGTAGATGATCCATCTAGGCCTTCTACGGAGGTCCCCAGCATCACAGATGCCAGTCATCAGCCAATCTGATTCACTCCACATAGTATCAAGAAACAGCTGAAGGCATTGGATACTGCAAAGGTTATGAGCCCTGACAATATTCCAGCAATAGTACTGAAGACTTGTACTCCAGAACTTGCTGCACCCCTAGCCAAGCTGTTCAGGTACAGCTACAACACTGGCATCTACCCGGCTATGTGGAAAATTGCTCCGGTATGGCCTGTACACAAAAAGCTGGACAAATCCAACCTGGCCAATTACCGCCCCATCAGCCTACTCTCAATCATCAATAAGGTAACGGAAGGGGTCATCAACAGTGCTATCAAGCGGCACTTGCTTGGCAATAACCTGCTCACTGATGTCCAGTTTGGGTTCTGCCAAGGCCACTCAGTTCCTGGCCTCATTACAGGCTTGGTTCAAACATGGACAAAAGAGCTGAACTCCCAAGGTGAGGTGAGATTGACTGCCCTTGACATCAAGGCAGTATTTGACCGAGTATGGTATCAAGGAACCCTAGCAAAACTGGATTCAATGGGAATCAGGGGGGAAACTCTCCGCTGATTGAAGTCATACCTAGCACAAAGAAAGATGGTTGTTGAAAGTTAGTCATTTCAGGTCCAGGACATCACTGCAGGAGTTCCTCAGGGTAGTGTCCTAGGGCCAACCATCTTCAGCTGCTTCATCAATGACCTCCCTTCCATCATAAGGCCAGAAGCAGGAATGTTCGCTGATGATTGCACAATGTTCATCACCATTCGCGACTCCTCAGATACTGAAGCAGACCATGTCCAAATGCAACAAGACCTGGACAATATCCAGGCTTGAGCTGATAAGTGGCAAGTAACATTTGCGCCACACAAGTGTCAGGCAATGACCATTGCTAACAAGTGAGAACCTAACCATCACCCCTTGATGTTCAATGGCATTACCATTACTCAATCGCACACTATCAACATCCTGGGGGTTACCACTGACCAGCAACTTAACTGCACTAGCCATATAAATACTGTGGCTACAAAAGCAGGTCAGAGGCTAGGAATCGTGCAACGATTAACTCACCTCCCCAAAGCCTGTCCATCATCTACAAGGCACAAGTCAGGAGTGTGATGGAATACTCCCCAATTGCCTGGATGAGTGCAGCTCCCACAACACTAAAGAAGCTTGACGCCATCCAGGACAAAGCAGCCCGCTTGACTGGCACCACATCCACAAACATTCACTCCCTCCAGCACCGATGCACAGTAGCAGCAGTGTGTACCATCTACAAGATGCACTGCAGGAATTTACCAAGGCTCCTTAGACAGCACCTTCCAAACCCACAACCACTACCACCTAGAAGGACAAGGACAGCAGATAGATGGGAACACCACCACCTGGAGGTTCCCCTCCAAATCACTCACCATCCTGACTTGGAAACATATCGCATTTCCTTCACTGTCGCTGGGTCAAAGCCCTGGAATTCCCTTCCTAACAGCACTGTGGGTGTACCTACTTAAGAAAGCAGTTCACCACCACCATCTCAAGGGCAACTAAGGATGGGCAATAAATGCTGGCCTGGCCAGTGACACCCACATCGCGTGAATTAATTTTAAAATGCAATGTTCCCCAAGAGTCAATTTTGGATCCATTACTCTTTTCAATTTTAGTAATGACCCAATCTTGGATGCAGGGAGCAACATTATAAAGTTTTCAGATGATACAAAACTTGATAAAGTAGTAAATAGTGGTGAGGATGGTTGTAAAGTTCAGAATGATGTAGATACAATGGTGTAATGGGAAGAAGCATGGCATTAATAGTTCAATGTAGTGAAGTGTTAAGTGATGCGCTTTGGGAAAACTAATATGGAAAGACCTTATACAATAAAAGGCCTGATTTTGCAAAGTGTATGTGAGCAGAGAGAATTTTCTGTTTATATACACAAGTTCTTAAAGATGAGAAGTCTAGTTGATAAGATAAATAAAGCACGAGGGGTTACATGGGTTTATAAAGAGGGGCATAGAATATAAAAAAGAGATCATACTAGAACTTTATCATTCACTAGTTAGGCCTCAGCTGAAGTAGTGTGGACAACTATGGGCACCACACTTCAGAAAAGAGGTAAGGGCCTTTGAAAGGATACTGAGGAGGTGTACCAGCCTGTTAACTTCAGTTATGGAGGAAGGCTGGAAAAGTTTGGACTTTGGAACTGAGAAAGTTAAGAGATGAATTGATAGAGGTTTTTAAGCTGATGCAAGCTATTGATAAAGTAGATAGAGAAAAACTATTCCCTCTGCCGAGTTGATTAATAAGTTTTAAAATCATTAGCAAAAGGCCTAGTGAAAGAAAAGGGCAAACATTTTCACTCAGAGAGTTGTTGTGATCAGGAACACAACCTGAGGAGGTGTTGAATGCTGATTCATAAATACTTTTAAAAGGGACTTTGGTAGGTACTTGAGGATGAGGCACTTCCACGGTTATGGATAAAAAGCACGGATGCGGATCTAAGTACAACTGCTCTTTCAAAGAACCAGTACAGGCATGATGGTCCAAAAACATTCTTCTGTACTGCTTCAACAATCCTGAGTTTAAGGCCACTTATCTACTCTACTACTAAACTGATAGGGATCAAGTGGGACGGATTACAAACATGGTTGCATACCTCCGTCTTATTAGGCTACTAAGAATTAACGAGGTGCTTAACTTGCAACTGCATCAGTAAATGAAAAATTAAGCAGTACAATTGGTCTTGGGTAATGGTGTAAAATGGACAATAATGAATTGGAAACCCATTTTACACACTGTCTGATATCTTCTTGCATTGAACGAAAGACAAACTTCACTCCCAAATTTTCTTTGGTTTCCAATTTGGATTTGGAGGATTAAATTCTGATTATCAAGAAGCCAAATAAACATGCATTCCTGACTTCCAATGGACCACTTCAATTTCGGACTGTTTCAGATTTGGTTCTGCATGTGTGAAATTTGGAAATGTGAGAAAAATGAATTGTGAACTTTAGTAGTAGAGGCTCAAAATTCAAACATTAATAAATTCAAAATGTTTAATCTTGTTGACAAGCATGTAAGTGCTCTAAGACTAGTGAAGGATCACATTGTCTTCAAAATTTAGCTTCTGAAATTCAGGCATTAATCCCTATCCTGCTGATCAAATACAAATCACCCAGAGTTCCATGGAACACAGATGTTATATGTTACAATTAAAGAATAAATTTGGTTTAATATGTGGGCAACAGAAAACCTCTTCTTTTAATTTAGGGTTGCAAATATTTACAATGGAAAGAAAGCAGGGTTGGTTGTTTTGTGACAAAAGTCTTGAGTTTTTAAGTAATAGAGGCTAAAAAATGTTACTTGTGTAATATTTTATCACTGCAAGTATTTGGTGGAAAATCATTTAGAACATGTGACTGTTGTAACTACTGAAGATGTTGGGCACATTTAATATTAGCAATTCTGCTGTTGATAAAGCTTAAACTCAAATATTAACATGTCTATCTATCTATTGGTATACAACTTTATACAGTTCATAGCAGAGGTGCACTGAAATTGTTAAAATCATATATAACCCTTACAATATTAGATACAACTAAATTGTCCACTTCTAGCTTTTTGCACTGCATGTATTGTAATAAAATGCATAATGAAGATATATTAGCCTATTAGTGAAAATTATACAAGAAACTGGAACTCAGATAGTTAATTTGAAGCTGTGAATCATTTTTTCACCCTACTATAATATCCCTCTAGACATGATCTATACTGGACTGTGAATTTACAGCTCATAGCTGTGTGGCCTCTGGCATCTATTATGTTTTGTTAATGTTTACTGGTGTGCTGTGCAACCACATTGAAGGGACCCATCTGTTTTTGTTTCTTGCCTCCAAGAGGTTGAAGTTAAATTACAGACTGAAATATTTTAATGCCACAATTACTACAAACTTTCATAAATTGTCTTAAAGTATCAGAGTCTATTTCAATAGATTTGTTGGTATGGGCATCATGCTAAGCACTTTGTTTTGTTTCTTCTTACGCTGTTCAATGCGATGCTATGCGAACACTGTGTGACAGGAATAAATTATCTTTTAGAAACGAACAATATTTCTCTTCCCAGCTGCCCCGCAGAATGGCATTAATATTGAAAGTCAGGGTTTATTGCTATTGACATTGTTATTCCAGCTACACTACCTTTTAGGCTCCTCAAACTGTTTCTCACCAAACATGGTGCCATGTGAGTTAGTTTCATGCCTCTATGCTTACTTTTGGTGAGCTTCCACAAAGCATGCAAGGTTAGTTAAGCTTGACAGACCCTACAATTTTCACTTTGACCAGAGACTTATAGAACGTATAATAGAGAACCACAAATTTTATCTTAAAGGCATCCATTAGTTATGATTTTACGATATTTATAATTACAGTAATGTAAAAAGAAGGCACCAATTTTAACAAGTAGAAATTCTAACATGAAAGGAAGTTGCAGAGATATTAAAAACTTGATCTTATAAAATAGTGTACAATTCTTCAGTAGTTGAGCAATATTAAGGAGAAATTATTCAGTTGTGTTTTTAAATTTCAGCAGTTTCTTAGTAGGTTGCTGAAATTTATTTTTAAGAATCTTTAAATGAATTAAATAAGCCCATGATTTTAATTTAAGAAATTGTAAGGTATATAAAATCTTACCAATCTTTACCAGCGCAAAACTGTAATGAGTAACATGTCAGGCCAGGATCATTCTTTTTTTTTAACCGTAACTAAGTGCTAGTTTTGTTCAGTCATAGTACATTCAGCTCTGAGTCAGGAGATTGTGGGTGATGTCCCAGTCTAGGATTTGAGCCCATTATCTAGTTGACAGTTCAGTGAAGTACTAAGGAAATGATATGTGCAGAAGCGTACAATTGCAAATTCTTTCTTTAACGCTTTGATTTTTTTTGTATTAAAATATGTAATCGTAGAAAATGGATTAATTTTTCTAGGGGAAGCACTTGTTAAAAATAAGGAAGACTTCTCCAATAAATATGTTGGTAATGTACTATTTTTTCAGAGCAAGAACCCATCTTAAATAATTCCCAAACAGTAGATCGTTAATGAATGTTTTGCAGAACAGCCTAGACTGAACTTCACTTGTATATTCACTAACAGTGTGTACATTTTCAAAGCTGTTTACTGGGTTCATAAATAAATATATCCTATTTTTCATATTTTTTTGTTTTCTTATGCATTTACAAAAATGGCATTAGTAAGTGATACCATAAAATCATTGTGCATATTAACTGATTAAAAGAATAGAATATGTATCATGTTTCTCATATTTTGTAAATAATTTAGCAATTTTGGCAAATCTTTCTGACGAAACACATGTGGTTGAAATAAGATCCCAAACTTGAATGTAAATCGTTTGGATTCTATGTATTGCAATCAAATTGAAAACAGAGAGCAACTTGTTGTCATAGCAGTGGTTATTATGATCATATGCTACAAATGTTTTAGTGACAAATCTGTTTCTGCATTTTCTCTTGGGAATCAGAGAAAGACAGATTTTGTCATTAATTAAAACATAATGGCCTGGATTTTGTGGTCAGTAGTGAAGGAATGGCACTTACTGTTCATCACATTGACAGTTGCCCATAGAGTTTCAGCAGGCTTTTGAGCAGGGACAGGCTGTCATGAGATGGCTGATTCAGTGCGGTACCGTGTACAGGGAACCTGTGGCATCTGTGAGCATTACACAAAATGGGCGGAATTTTACGGCTCCATTTCGGCAGGGACAGGGCCGTAAAATGTGGTGAGCCATTATAAACTCCATTGACGACAGCGGGAATGTAAAATCACACTGCCGTAAAATTTTGCCCAATGAGTCTGACCAACCATTAAGGCTGAAGAAACCTCACTGAGGCATGCAGGGGCTAAATTTGCTCTGGAGGTCAATGCAAGGAGTTAAGTCCTGATGACCTGGGTGCAGTGCAGCAAGAAATTAAATGTCCTCACAGGTGTGGTCAAAGTCAGTAAATGCATCTTCAAGTGCAAACCCCTTACAGCTGAACTACTTGTCTCAGATGGCGTTTAATTCAACACACCCCTATCACTCACTTACCAAAAATATTTATCAATCATGATGTATACCTAATATCCATGCGTTGCACTGCATAGTTGCACACATTTAGCACTGTTGCAAACTTCACACCCATATCTTTCAGCTTGCACTCAATGCCAGTTATTCATCCATGACAGTCATATCACCCAAACAGGTTGCACAACACTCATTGACACGCTTTTCTCTCTCTTGTAGGACAAGGTGTCGCACAACTGGAGACAGCAGGAGCTAACTGGAAGGGGACAGGTGCACCTGCTTGTTCTGACCCCCATGGAAGAGACATTGCTGGCCATTATTGGGATGGCCATTGCTAAGGCCTTGGCCAGTGGCAATGCTGAAACCATCGCAGGTATCCTTATTTCTAATCCTCCTTTTCACTTTTCTCTCATTCCAAACATCTTGGATGTACTCCCGTTCTATGCATTGGCATCTAGTTGGCTATGTCATCATCAGGCAGAGGGACAGACAGGATATGGTGGCAACAAAATCCATGTGCAGTACTGACTGCTGGATTGACAACCATTTTATAACTTCAAAGCTAACCATCAAGATCTGTCCCCATAGACTCCCCCTGGGCATGAAGGTTCAGAAGCGTCTCAATGTCTCAAGGATCAAACAGCAGTCATAAAGGAATCTCTCTGGGTAACTCGAGAGTGGCCTGTATACAGTAAATATGGACACTCAATGCATTGAGGAGGAATGGGCGACCTGAAGGGCTAGTGTACTTCACTGCTGTAGAGACCCGTGGTCCTACCTCTCGTGGGCAACAAGATTGGTTTGATAAAAATAATGAGGTAATCCAGAAACTACTGGAGGAGAAACATCGCCTCTACAGGGTTTTACCTCAAGCATGAAACCTAGCAAAACATCTGTAAAGCTGTCCAGAGCAAACTCGGAGAGATACAAAACATTTGACTGAATCAGGAAGTAGAAGAACTTCAATCATATGCAGATCACAAAGACTGCAGAGAGGTTCCACAATGCTTGAAATCTGTCTATGGGTCCCAGCCGACTGATTCATCAATCCTCGGCACCACACGTCAACACTGCAGTATACTAGTTAAATGGGGACAGGTTGTAGAACTTGGCGGGACAGAGGGATTGAGGTGTCCTAGTGCATGAATCACATAACATTAGTTTGCAATTTCAGCAAGTAATTAGGAAGGCAAATGCAATGTTGGCATTTATTGCAAGAGGAATGGAATATAAAAGTAGGGAAGTTTTAATATAGCTGTACAAGGTTTTGGTGAGACCACATCCAGAGTACTGTGCACAGTTTTGTCCTCCTTATTTTAAAAAAAGATATAATTGCTTCAGAAGCAGTTCAGAGAAGGTTCACTGGACTCATTCCTGGGATGAAGGGGTTGTCTTATGAAGAAAGGCTGGACAGGTTAGGCCTATGCCCATTGGAGTTTGTAAGAATGAGAGGTGATCTTATTGAACCATATAAGATCCTAAGTGATCTTGATAGGGTAGATGCCCGGAGGATATTTCCTCTTGTGGGGAAGACCAAAACTGGGGACATAGTTTAAAAATAAGAGGTCTCCCTTTCAACACAGAGATGAGGAGAAATTTTTTCTCCCAAAGGGTTGTTGGCGTGTGGAATTTTGTTCCCCAGAAAGTAGTGGTGGCTGGGGCAGAAAAGTGGAGCTGAGAACATAATCGGATCGGCCATGATCTTATTGAATGGTGGAGCAGGCTCGAAGGGTCAAATAGCCACTCCTGCTCCTAAGTCCTATGTTCCGGTGTTCCTGGGAGAAACTCGTCTGGGATCGCTGCAGCCAGCGCACCCAAATAAAAAATGATCCAGCTTCCTTCGAAAGCAAATGCATATCAGAGACAGAGTGAAAATGCAAACAGAGGAAATCCTGCAGCCACTCATCCAAACCTTAAGCACCTGTGGTATTCTGTGTCATCTGCAGGAGAACATTCCGGCTGCAGATCACCCTTAGCAGAACCTTAACAAATGCTGCAGATGATGAACATCGTCACCTTCACACTGAAGGATGAGCAAGAACTAGCTCAGTTAGCTTCCTGCCACATCCAAGCCACATTGCTGTTTCGCTGCTTCCCTGCTGCCAAAATGTGGCCCGGAGTTCCCAGTGTCAGGCTTCAGAAACAGTGCCAACCCCTTGATTTTACTGCCCACACTGCTTTCCTTCCCACTCCATTAGATTGCACCCATGTCTTTCTCTCTCTAGGTCTGGCGTTTGAGTTTATCTGTGGGTTTTTCTCTGTCTTCTTCTCTCAGTATCTTCCTCTCTGTGTCCGTCTAGTGTCTCTCCTCTCTCAATCTCTGTGTTCCCCTTTTTCTCTCTCTGTACCTCCCTCTCTCAGCCCTTTCCCCTTCTCCCTCTCAATATTTAAAAGTATTTAAAAGTTTCTAACAGTTTTACAAGATGTGAAAAGATAATTAAAATTGTTGCATCTACCCAGGGGTGGGGGTGAGGGGGCAGGCGGGGTAATGGTATGTCGTACTTGCTGAAAAACAAAAGAAAGAGTAGGAAGAGCTGAAGCCAACCTTAAAATGCTGCTCTGCCTTAACTGTGTCAACGAAAGTCACCACAGCACTGAACCTCTTTGCCTATGGGTCATTTCAATTTGGAACTGGCAACATCTGCAACATTTCCCAGAGTGCTGCGAGGACCTGCATTCACCAGGTAACTAAGGCAATTTATTTAAGGGCTTCAGACTTCATTAACTTTGACATGTCCCCTGTGAGGATGAAGGAGAGCCTCCTCATGTTCTACAAGATTACTGGGTTCCCGAAATTGATTAGGGCATCAGCATGAAGGGGTTCCATTCGTTGAGTGTGATGATAGAATGTGATGGCCAAGTGAAGATCTTGAATGTAAATGCAGACAATTGGGGAAGTGTGAATGATTCATTTGTCCTGACGAACTCAAGGTTGACCATGAATGCATCACTGGGAATAACAGGATGGCTACTGGGTGATAAGGGATATCCATTGAGATTGTGGCTCATGACACCATCAGAAGACCAGCAACAAAGCACAGGAACGAAACGACCGTGTCAGGTGATGGACAGGACAATGGGGGTATTGAAGTCAGGTTTCCATTGCCTGGACAGGCCAGGAGGCACTTTACAGTACTCACCTGCGAGAGTCTCCAAGATTGTGCTAGCATGTTGTGAATTGCACAATTTTGCCCTCCAGGAAGGATTGACCCTTCACCCCGAAAATGTTTTGGCCCCAGAATTGGAGGACTGGGGGAGTGCAAAGTGTAGCCAGATGCGGACATGCCTCCTGGAGCATGTGAGAAGGCTCAGGCTCCAGTCACTGCCAGGGCAGCTAGGGATTGATCACCTGGTCACTACTGCTTTTGGACACTGATATTTTCAAATTTCCTCTTTGTCCCTCTCTCCCTCCTGAAATAAGACAAGAGAACTGTTGTTTTAAAAATAAACAAATAACTTTAATTCAAATTACTTGAAATACTTTTGAGGTAGTTCCTGCTGGAGATTTTAAAGTTCAGCTGTTCAAGTAAAAGATTTTTGAGTTTTCAACTATTTAAGGTTTTGTATCTCTTTTCCATTATTTTATGTGAATAAAATTTTTCATAAAACTTTACAAGGACTGCTGCTATTTGAGCATCAGGAACACTGAATACATAAATATAGTAATATAAGAGAACTATTAACGAATAACATATAATTCAAATAAACAACAAATCTGAAGTGGAACAATGCATAGTTAAATGAAGATATAAATATATTAATAAATAACAGAAACGAAAAAAATGTCAAGTTAAATGTAACAGAACACAGTGTGCAGTCAAATATAGTGATCAATATAACAATAAATAAGGAACATAACTCAAAGCAATGAAAAGACAGGAGAATATCCCTTATGATAAAAAGGAGGGGGGATAATGAGGTGGAGGAGGCAGTGTTGGTGGGAGGGACCTTAATTCCTCCTGAGTCTCCTCTGTCCCTGTGATATGACCTCTTGTGTGCCAGACGAATGCCCAGCAGCAGACACCTCTGCACTGGGCTGCTGCAAACCAGAAGGTGCAGGCGCTGCAATTTGTGCAAGATTATGACAAATAACCTGAAGAATCTGCAGGTGCTGGCTTAGAACCTCATTCTGCTGCTAAGAAGTATCTCATTGTTTCTTTGCAGATACTGACTGACATCCATCTATAATTCGGTAAAAGTTTGCTGAAGCAAGTTAGAAGTAGTCTGATACTTTGAACCTGTTCCTGATATAAGTGCTGAAGGAGCATCACATCATCTTCATCACAAATAACATGGGCCTTATGTTGTCCATGTGCTCCTGGAGATTGTGGAGCTTCTGCTCCCAAAGCTGTGGTTTCCTCACCTCCCGAAGGTTCTGAGCGACCTCCATCCACCAGAGCAGCTATGGCATCATAGGTCTCCCGCTCATCAAGAACCATAACATTTAACATTTGGAAAAAAATGTTCCCCCCGTTGTGGGGGAAGTGGGGAGCAGGCGCGGGCGGGCGTGCCTCCGATCCACACCCCCGATCGGGGGCGTGTCACCATTTTACTTTGGTCTGCCCAGTGTGACGTCCGCCAGGAAGTGCTATGACCTGACATCATCCTGAGTTGTTTTACGTGTCGGTGAGTGGGCCCCGCCCCTGCACGCTGACGGGAAATTTCTTCCCATTATCACTGAAGTATCACCAAACCGACCCTCCAAATCAGACATCTCAGTCTCAGGCTGGGAAGAGTGTCCTGCAGTCAGCATCACGGTGAAGCAGTCTGAGAAGAGTGTCCTGCAGTCAGCATTGTGGTGAAGCAGTCTGGAAAAGGTGCCCTTCAGTCAGCATTGTAGTGACACATTCTGGGAAGAGTATCCTGCAGTCAGCATTGCAGTGATGCAATCTGAGAAGGGTGTCCTGCAGTCAGCATTGCAGTGAAGCATTCCGGAAAGGGTGTCTTGCAGTCAGCGTTGCGGTGAAGCAGTCTGGGAAGAGCATCCAGCAATTAGTTCTTATTGAAATAACAAGAGTGACATCACAAGACAGTGGGGCAGAGAGATCAGACAGCGTGAGTGTGGGGAAGCTTCAAAAAGTGATGTCAGCACAAACGTGAGAGCTGATTGGTGACTACTGGGTAAATGTTTTTCTCCATTTTTTTCCTCCAGTTTTTCTCCAGTTTAAAATAGATTAAGCTAAGGAAAGATGAGAGTTCTAGATTTTATTTGAAGTACATAAATAAATTAACTTTTTTTATAGTATTTAACTTAAAGTAAGGGTTTTTTTTTCAACTAGCAGCATGGCAGGGCAGCTCGGTCCTGTGTTATGTACTGCCTGCAACATGTGGGAAGTCCCAGGTGCTCCTTGCACTCTGACCGACCATGTGTGCAGGAAGTGCCACCAGCTGCGGCTACTTGAGCTCTGAGTTTCGGAGCTTGAGCGGCAGCTGGAGGCACTGAGGTGCATCCGCGAGGCTGAGAGGTTCGTGGATGACATGTTTATAGATGTGGTCATCCCACAACTTGCAGAAGTGCAGGCAGAGAGAGAATGGGTGACCATCAGTCAGAAGAAGGATGTCAGGAGGTAGTCAGAAAATCCCCAGGGTGCATCTCGCTCGAGAACCGTTTTCCTGTGCTGGAAAACGGTGAGAGTAACGGTCCCTCTGGGGAGTGCAGCCACACTCATGGCACTGTGAGTGGCTCAGCTGCATGGGGGGGAGGAAAAAGAGGGGAAGAGCAGTTGTGGTAGGAGACTTGATAGTAAGCGGAACAGACAGGCGTTTCTGTGGCCGTAGACGTGACTGCAGGATGGTGTGTTGCCTCCCTGGTGCCAGGGTCAAGGATGTCACTGAACAGCTGCAGGGCATTCTAAATAGGGAGGGCAATCAGACAGAGATCATGGTACATATTGGTACCAATGACATAGGTAGAAAGAGGAATGAGGTCTTGCAAGCAGAATTTAGGGAGCTAGGAAGCAGATTAAAAATCAGGACCTCAAAGGTGGTAATCTCTGGAAATTAGAAGAGATAGCAAGTGAGTCTGGGAGGCACAGAAATATCGGCCAGTTAAGGCACAAGGGAGTTTGGCAAGGTTGGATGGTATTTATTTTAATGCAAGGAGTCTGACGTATAAGGCAGATGAGTTGAGGGCACAAATTAACACATGGAAGTGTGATGTCATTGCTGTCACAGAGACATGGTTGAGAGAGGGGCAGGATTGGCAGCTCAATATTCCAGGATATAGGGTCTTCAGGCAAGACAGGGAAGGAGGTAAAAGAGGAGGGGGTATCGCAATATTGATCAAGGAATCAATTACAGGAATAAGGAGGGATGACATCTTGGAAGGCTCCTCAAATGAAGCCGTATGTTTAGAAATGAAAAACAAAAAAGGAGCAATCACTTGCTGGGAGTGTACTATAGGTCCCCAAACAGTCAGAGAGAAATAGAAGAGCAGATATGAAAGCAAATTTCAGAGAAGTATAAAAATAATAAGGTAGTAATAGTGGGGATTTCAACTTTCTCAACATTAACTGGGTTAGTCATAATGTGATAGGTCTAGAGGGAGTGGAATTCTTAAAATGCATCCAGGAGAGCTTTTTAAGCCAGTATGTAGAAGATCCTACAAGTGAGAGGGTGGTCCCGGACTTAATTTTAGAGAATGAAGCCAGGCAAGTGGTAGAGGTATCAGTGGGGGAGAATTTTGCAGAAAGTGATTATAACTCCGTTAGATTCAAGGTTGTTGTGGAAAAGGAAAACGATGGACCAGAAATCAGAGTTCTAAATTGGGTGAAGGCCGATTTTGATAAGATCAGATATGATTTGGTCAGAGTGGACTAGGAGTAGCTACTTTTAGGTAAATCTGCATCAGAGCAGTGGGACTTATTCAAGAAGGAAATAGGGAGGTACAGGGCCAACGTATTCCAGTAAAGACAAAGGGTGGGACCAACAAATCCAGGGGACCCTGGATGTCGAGGGATATACAGGTTTGGATAAAGAGAAAAAGGGAGGCTTATGGCGGACACTGAGGGTTCAAAACAGCGGAAGCCCTTCAGGAGTATAGAATGTGTCGGGGGTAACTTAAAAAGGAAATTAGGAGAGCAAAAAGGTGGCATGAGAAATCATTGGCAGGTAAAATAAAGGAAAATCCAAAGTTATTTTACAAGTACATTAAGAGTAAGAGGATAACTAGGGAAAGAGTAGGGCCCATTAAGGACCATAGTGGTAATATGTGTGGAGCTGGAAGACGTAGGTAGGGTTCTAAATGAATACTTTGTGTAGGTGTTCACAAGTGAGACAGACAATGTGGGTATGGAAATCAGGCAGAAAGACTGTGATATAATTAAAGAAATTAGCATAGAAAGGGAGGAGGTTCTAACTGGTCTGGCGGGCTTAAAAGTAGATAAATCTCCAGGCCCGAATGAAATGTGTCCAAGGCTGTTGAGTGAGGCAAGGGAGGAGATAGCAGGGGCACTGGCAATAATTTTCAATACCTCTCTGGCCACAGGAGAGGTGCCAGAGGACTGAAGGACAGCCAATGTGGTACCATTATTCAAGAAGGGAGGAAGGGATAAACCAGGAAACTACAGGCCAGTCAGTCTAACCTCAGTGGTGGGGAAACTATTGGAAGCAATTCTGAGGGACAGAATTAATCTACACTTGGAGAGGCAGGGATTAATTAAGGACAGTCAGCATGGATTTGTTAAAGGGAGGTCATGCCTCACCGATTTGATTGAATTTTTTGAAGAGCTGACCAGGTGTGCAGATGAGGGCAATGTATTTGACATTGTCTACTTGGACTTCAGCAAGGCTTTTGATAAGGTCCCGTATGGGAGACTGATAATGAAGTTAAGAGCCATGGGATCCATGGCAATTTGGAAAATTGGATCCAGAATTGGCTGAGTGGCAGGGAGCAGAGGGTGATGGTCGAGGGGTGTTTTTGTGAGTGGATGCCTGTGCCCAGTGGGGTTCCATAGGGATCGGTGTTGGGTCCCTTGCTGTTTGTGGTATATATAAATGATTTAGACTTGAATATAGGAGGGTTGATCAGTAAATTCGCGGATGACATGACAATTGGTGGGGTGGTAAATAGTGAGGAGTATAGCCTTAGATTGCAGGAGGATATAGATGGGCTGGTCAGATGGACTGATCAGTGGCAAATGGAATTTAATGCAGATAAGTGTGAGGAGATGCACTTGGGCAGGACAAACAAGGCACAGGAATACATGATGAATGATAGGACCCTGGAAAGTATTGGGGATCAGATAACCTTGGTGTGCATGTCCACCGATTCTTTAAGGTGGCGAGATAGGTAGATAAGGTGGCTAAGAAGGCATATAGGATACTTGCCTTTATTGGCCGAGGCATAGAATATAAGAGCAGGGAGGTTATGCTGGAACTGTATAAAATACTGGTTAGGCCACAGCTAAAGTATTGCGTGCAGTTCTGGAATCCGCATTATTGGGAGGATGTGATTGCACTGGAGAGAGTGCAGAGGAGATTTATCAGGATGTTGTCTGGGCTGGAGAGTTTTAGTTATAAGGAGAGATTGGATAGACTGGGATTATTTTCCCTGGAGCAGAGGAGATTGAGGGGGTCATGATTGAAGTGTATAAAATTGTGAGGGGCATAGATAGGGTAGGCAGGAAGGAACATTTCCCCTTGGTGGAGGGATCAATAACTAGGGGGCATAGATTTAAGGTAAGGGGCAGGCGGTTTAGAGGGGATGTGAGGAAGAATTTTTTCACCCAGAGGGTGGTGGGAATCTGGAACTCACAGCCTGAAAGAGTGGTAGAGGCAGAAACCCTGATAACATTTAAGAAGTATTTGGATGTGCACTTGCGATGCCATGGCATTCGAGGCTATGGGCCTAGTGCTGGAAAATGGGATTGGAATAGTTAGGTACTTGTTTGACCAGCGTGGACTCAATGGGCTGTAGGGCCTTTTTCTGTGCTGTAGACCTCTATGACTCTGACTCTACTGACACTCCTTTCCCTCCTCCACTGCAGCTGTCATGCCATATTGCTATGATGTACTCACCTCTGTCCTTTCCTCATCACAACTTTTAGGAACCTCAGAAGCTGCGGCTAACTCACTTTCATTGCCATCTGATGTGTCCATGGATGCCTGTGCATCTGCCAGATGAAAAAATTCACAACCATTTTTTGTCACATTAATGAACTCTCCTCCTGATGGCTTAAGCACTCAGCTGGTGACATCATCTTTACTCATCGCCACATCTGATACACTACTGGTTATCGGGGTGTTGGAGAGGCCAAGTAGCTGCCTCACAAACTCCTGTTCTGTCAGCTCCATGATGTACAGAACCCTCTGCCCAGTCATCGAGTGCTCCCAGACATAATGGGCCAGCTTTGACTAAAGGAAGTAATGAATATTTTTTAAAAATCATGGTCCTGACTTTCCTGTGCTGTCTTGTGATGCATTTAATGACTGCTGGAGACAGCTAAAAACCCGTATCCAGGGGAATTTCTGATTAGGGATAACACTTATGAAAAAGACAGCCATCTCCAAGCCAACTGTATTTCACAACACATCATAAAATTAGTAAGCAAAATCAACATCCACCTTTCTACATTTCCAACTCAGATGCAACAGATGAAGCTAAACTAAGTCAGAGTCATCTCCAAGGCAACTGCATTTTACAAGGCCTTATAGTAAACAGATACAACATTTCGTAACATTTCTGTATTTTCAACACACAAAGTAAGGTTTAATGTTTCAGAAATTAACTGATACATAATACATAACCCTAGCAGCACGCATCAAATCATAATATTTCTTCCGGCATTGATTTACCGTCTGTGGTATGGTGCTATTTGTGTTAACCACATCCTCTACTTCCTTCCAGGCAACGGACTGTACTTCCCTTGGTGGTTTCACTTTTCCACCTCCTGGGATGTGGCTGTGTCTTGCTCTCACCCCACTAGGAGAATCTCCATGCATTTACCCAAGAAGTTCTGACTTCTCTTCTTCTGCACGATCTCCTGTGCTGCCATCTTCCACATGTGAAAACAGTAAGTACTTTCCAGTTAGCTGCACTTAGAATTATTAAATAACATTAAATAATTAAAAGAAATTTAAAAATTAATTGCACTTTGAATTATTCAATAACAAGAACATACTGTTTTAAAGAAATAGTAAAATAATTTATAAAAGGTAATGTATGAAACATGGTGCAGATGTTTCAAACAAGTCACTTTGCCTTTTAAATTCTAATGCTATCTGCTGCTATCCTCAAGAGATGTTCCCAGGTCCTCTCACATCATTGGGGGCATGGCTTCGGCTCTGCTGTGCTGCTGTTGAGAGCCGCCCGATTGCTGCAATAGAGGCTCCAGGAAGTCTGGCCTCAAAAATTGGGGGCGAGTAAGGGTGTGCTTTTGTAGGTGATTAGTGTCATTTGGAATTGGAAGATTTGGGCCAAAGTGATACATAAAATGAAAATTAAAATTAAAAAGGATGGGGGTTGGCAGTGATTTTTTGGGAATCACCCACCTTCCCCTTCTAAAAGAAATGGGGCAGAGATTTGCCCTTGGTAGGCGGGCGGGCCCCACCAGCTCGGCAGCGGATGGGCAGCTGAGCCGCCGCCGAAATGGGGCCCGCCGCCATTTTGAGTGGGTGGGTCAATTAAGGCCCACCCAGCGGCCTGCCTGACAGGAAGTGCTATGTGCTTCCTGTGCAGGGGGGGGAGGGAATCCCCAACTGTCAAAGTGTGCTTTTTCGCCCATGCGCACGAAAGAACACACTGCTCCCTGAGGCAAAGTCCTGTCTCAGGGAGATTACTGACAGGTAAGAAAAGTCAAAAAATAGAGAAATATTAAAATTATTGACATGTCCCCCTCATGTGACAATGTCACACGAGATGGGACATCTTAATAAGAAACACATAAAGTTTATTAAATGTTTAAAAAATGGACATGAAATTTCATCCTGCCAGTGGATGAAGTTTCATGAATAATCTGGAGCCCGCTGGGTCTCCTGGTCTACCCGCCAGCCTTAAGCTTGGACAGGCAGCTGATTTCACTGTCCGCCCGCCATTCCTGAAGATTTAAATGGACCGGGATGATGTCGGGGGTTCCTCCTGACGTCATCCCGTGTCATTCTCCCCTCGGCGAGTGGGTCCCGCCCCCAAATTGCCGAGGTGAAAATCCTTCAGGTAGTCTCTGACTTTTATCCAACTATGGTCGCAATCATCCCAGATTTGCACAAAGTGTGGTGGCGGGCGTGAAAAAAGTAATTTTACCCACCAACTGCAATGGCGGGCTTTCACGCTGTTTTGTCTCACTCCCGGCACATCCCACCTCATTAATAATGTATTCATGGGAAACACTCTGGATCGCTGGTGAGTGGGTTTGGATTATCGCGCTATGCCATGACCTCCGGGCTTCCTCAATCCAGGCGCCATATTTAAAGCGCACTCGAGCGCATGCATACTTCATGTCTACAGACCAGGGCTGCTTGAAGCGACAGGTGGCTCTAAAAGCAAAGAAGATGGCAGCCCTCAAATTTAGTGAGGCCTCTCTGGAGCGCCTGCTGGACGCAATGGAAGCAGCTGCGATGACTTCCACCCCGGCTCTGACAACAGGAGATCCACCAGAGTCACCAATCTGGCCGGGGAGGCGATGGCAGCAGCGGTGGCCAGCAACACCGAAGCACAGAGGAGGTCAGCCATCCAGTGCAGGAAGAGAATGAATGTTCTCATAATACTGCCAGCGTAGGTCAACTACCTCATCACTCTCAACTCACACACTCACAAACCCATCACATATCGACAGGGATCTCACACCTCAAGGGGCAACATCACTAACTTTCACACACACCCTCACATCTTTATCAGGCTCATAGTCTCTGGAGCTCATGTCCTCATCCCATTCATGGCCCTGTTCACCACACAAAAATCCACACAGTGCCATGCATCTTGCTCAAGCTCTCCATCTGTTTTCATGCAGAAGAAGCTGGCTCACAACAGCAGGGAGAGTTCACAGACTGTGTGTGGAGTGGCCCACATTAGGCCCCTCACTCACTTTGAGGAGTGTGCCATCATGCTGACTGGTGAGGACATGGACTGTGCCTGCAGCGATGGTGAGGTCGGTGACAAAAACCCACGTGAGGATCCAGCACCAGTCATCCCTCTCTCAATGCAACTGTGAGTGCTCTCTCTCCTGCTTTTGACTTTGCTGCCATGCACTAATTATCTCTACTTTGGTTCATAGGGAGCCCTGCCAAGCGGCTGACACCCTCAGCCAGCCAGTTCCTCAGCTTCATCCAGGACATCACCTCCAGCCAAGAGGTCACCTCCTTCATTGAAGAGCTGGACATGAGCAGCCTGGAAGGCCCATCACAGCGCTTACCCACACCCTGCACAGGCGCAGAGACACACGCCTCGGTGGGACCTAGATCTAGAGCAGGCTTGGTTTCACAATGTGGTGGTCACCGCACAGACATGTGTCCGCAGCAGGAGGAGGCAGGGCGGCTGAGCTCTCCGACACTCAGGCGACTGCTGGGAACAGGCATCTGTGAGGTCCCAGTCAGGTGACAAACCTCTGGATTCGGCCTTCCAACTCATCATGGAGAGACTGCAGAAGGCGAGGGAACATGAAGAGCTGTTGGAAGCCCTCAACAGAGTGGCACGCGAGTCAGAGGAGTGCATTCATCTGCTCTCTGATGAAGTGGTGCCCACATGTACACACATGGAGGTCTCCATGAGAAGGATGGCAGATACTACGGAGACCCTGGTCCAGCAGAACGCAGAGATGCATGCAGACCTGTACTCCATTGTGATAACCATGGGTAAGTTCCTGCAGTGGCAACATGAGATGGAAACGGGGCATCTTGACATTTCTTCATGTGCTCCTTCCCCTCAAGGAGTCAGACTGGGATGCTGTCCGCTCTCTCTGAGTCTCCTGTAACCCCTTCAACCTCATCCTCTTTCACTGCAGCGGGAGCAGCTAGCCCATAGGAGGACAGCCAAAGCAAGCCGGGGCCCACAAGACCTCAGCTGTCCAGAGGACGCACACCAAAGCCACCAGAGGCAACAGGACCAACCATTGCACAGGCTGTCTCTGTCCTTGCTGTGGATGTCAGGGCAGTACCTAGAAGAAGTAGCAGGCATGGAAGAGTTAAGAATTCCTGATCACAAGTGGTTGCACGGGTGTACACATTTTGTCACTTTATAATCTGACAGTATATTCACTTTCACGGAATAATGTTGGAACCAGTTAACCAGTGTTTATTCAGTTAATCAGTCTCTCTGCCTATATTGTTTCAAACACCAACTAATGTGTTAATATCAAGAGTGCAGCTAGTGTCTGCCGGACAAAGCGAACCTGATAACCAATGTGTAATGTTGCCTTTCAGCTTCATTGACAGGCTTCGCGAGTCCTCCCCGTGCAGCCCCCCTACCACACCACTAGCAGTTCAACTGCACACAGCTGGACCACATGTGATTCTGAAATGTGTATGTGTGGCAGGGCCTTTCGGAGACTTGTTATGGTAAAGTGGAGGGCTACGCACCTGTAAGAGAATGTAGTAAATTGACCATGTGACTGTATTGACCAATCGCTACACAGCGCGGGCTTCTTAGGTAACCGTAAGTCTAGAGCAGGAGGTGATTGAAGGAGCACACATGGTATTAATGCTCTGTTCTTAGTTCCAAGAAACCACCAGTGTTTATTCAGTTAATCAGTCTCTCTGCCTATATTGTTTCAAACACCAACTAATGTGTTAATATCAAGAGTGCAGCTAGTGTCTGCCGGACAAAGCGAACCTGATAACCAATGTGTAATGTTGCCTTTCAGCTTCATTGACAGGCTTCGCGAGTCCTCCCCGTGCAGCCCCCCTACCACACCACTAGCAGTTCAACTGCACACAGCTGGACCACATGTGATTCTGAAATGTGTATGTGTGGCAGGGCCTTTCGGAGACTTGTTATGGTAAAGTGGAGGGCTACGCACCTGTAAGAGAATGTAGTAAATTGACCATGTGACTGTATTGACCAATCGCTACACAGCGCGGGCTTCTTAGGTAACCGTAAGTCTAGAGCAGGAGGTGATTGAAGGAGCACACATGGTATTAATGCTCTGTTCTTAGTTCCAAGAAACCACCAGTGTTTATTCAGTTAATCAGTCTCTCTGCCTATATTGTTCAAGCACCAACTAATGTGTTAATATCAAGGGCGCAGCTAGTGTTCGCCGGACAAAGCAAACCTGATAACCAAAAACATAAAACTGGCGACGAGGATAAACCAGATCAATTGATGGCAATCAAGAAAGCCGCGGTAAGCCAGCTACGTTACTTCGCCACTACCTTGAATGCTGTTTGAAAGCGCAGTCTCCTTAGTCATCTAGTATGCCGCAGTTTGAGCATCTTGAACCATTCGACCCCATTTCCAGTGACTGGTCTCATTACGTCGAATGCCTTGCATTCTTCTTTACCGCTAATGACATCACAGGGGAGGTCAAGAAGAGGGCGATTCTTTTGTCCACATGTGGGAGCAAAACATTTGGGCTGATCCGCAGCCTCACGTCATCTAATGCCCCTGATACGAAGACTTTCGATGAGTTAGTAGTTTTGTAAAAAAAATCTGAAGCCAAAGCCCTAGTCAGCATTTTAAGTTCAATTCAAGGAATAGGCTTCCAGGAGAGACAATTGCTGGATATGTGGCTGCTTTAAAGGGATTAATGGAACATTGTGAGTTCGGAACATCAATTAATGACATGTTGAGAGACTGATTGATATGCGGAATCGGGGACAATGCTATTCAAAAGCGATTGCTATCTGAAACTAATCTAGATTTCAGTAAGGCATTAGAATTGCCAACAGCCAGGGAGAGCGCTATTAGAAACTCCGAGGCAATAAAAGATACACAAAGTGGTGACGTCCATGCGAAAATGCTGGACTCCGCAGAAAGGCGAGGAATACCCATCGTGTACAGACCATTGAAGAACAACAGTACTACAGCGAAAAGCCACAACATTAATAAGAGAAATGCATCCAGGCAGCCTGCAGGAGATCGACATTTCAGAAATATCAAATGCTTTTTCTGCCACTGCAATAGTCTCATAATGTGGCACTGTCAAGATAGGCTGACATAGCATTTTAAAAACAAAGGTAGAAACACAAAATCTGTCTTGTTGAAGAACCAGAGAAAGCAGAATCTGACATCCATTTATTATACAACTGAAGGGGGGGTAGAACTGAGCCAATCCAGGTAGTCATTAGAGTCAATGGACGATCCATCAAGATCGAAGTCGATACTGGGGCATCAATGTCTGTCATAGGAGAACATACTTTCAGACACGTGAATAAAGGAGCCCATCCTTTAAGTTTCGCAGAATTGGACACTAAATTAAAAACATATATGGGCAAAGAATGAGTAAAAGGGATATGTCAAGTCCTGGTGCAATTTGGGGAACAGTCTGCAAATTTACCCCTTATCGAGTCGCTGGGGCGGGCCCCAGTTTAATTGGTCGCAACTGGCCCAAAAAGGTTAAATTGCAATGGGCCGAGATTCTTCAAATCAGAACGAGAAACTTACAGGAATTGTTACAAAAGTATGTTTTCATTTTCAGTGACAAGCTAGGAAGGATTCATGGGCTACAAGCCAAAATCCACGTAGACCCTAACGCAACCCCCAGATTTATCAGAGCCAGATCAGTCCATTATGCTCCATGGTACAAGGTTCAGACTGAGATAAACAGGCTGGAAAAGTTGGGTATCTTACAATCGGTGTAATTTTCTAAGTGGCGGTACCCATAGTACCCGTACTGAAGCCAGACCAAAGTGGTCGCTTATGTGGTGACTATAAGTTAACTGTAAACTGAGAGTGGCCAAACTTGATAGACACCTGATACTGAAGATTGATGAATTATATTCAAAATTGCCAAAGGGCATCACATATTCAAAGCCATGCCTACCAGCAGGTAAATTTGAAAGAAGGCTCTAGGGAATTTGTGACTATTAATACACATCGAGGATTGTATCAATATACTCGACAACCCTTTTGGGGTTTCACAGGCATGTGCTATTTTCCAGCGTACCATGGAAAAACTGCTTCAGAGATTGCCCCATGTTGTTGTTTATCTGGATGATGTCTTAGTCAATGGATGAACTGACGATGAACACTTAGTTAACTTGGTGGAGGTGCTGAAATGCTTCTCACAAGTGAGGGTATGCTTGAAACGAGAAAAATGTCTTTTCCAAGCCAAAGAGGTAGTTTACTTGGGCCATAAGGTCGATGCGCAGGGCCTGCATCCCGTGGAAGAAAAAGTCAAGGTTATTCGCGAGGCACCTGCACCGAGAAACACTACAGGACTAAAGGCCTTCTTAGGGATGATAAACTACTACGGGTGATTTCTCTCAAATCTATCAACCATACTAGCTCCGTTATACACATTAGTTAAGAAAAACTGTAAATGGATTTGGCAAGCTCCACACCAGGATGTGTTTCTGAAGTGAAGCAATTGTTAAGAACATCGGCCCTACTGATCCACTTTGACCCAAAGAAGGAATTGATTTTAACTTGCGATGCGTCCCCTTATAGAGTAGGGGCTGTACTTTCACATCGGATGGTGGATGGCTCCGAGTGACCCATTGGATAGGCATCTCGCACACTCAATGTAGAGCAATGATATTCTCAAATTGAGGAGGGCCTGCCTGCTGTGTTTGGTGTTCGGAAATTCCATCTATACCTCCACAATTGCCATTTTCACATATATCCAACCAGAAGTCTCTGCTGGGGTTACTTGGAGAGGATAAGACGATACCCCCTATCGCATCTGCTCGCATCCAGAGGTGGACACTGATATTGGCTGCTTACAAATGCACTTTTATTAACCAATCAGGAAGCCAGATCACAAATGCTGACGCGCTGAGCCACCTCCCCCTGCTAGATAACAATGTGAAGCTTCCAATCCCCTAGGAACTTTTCTTAGTACTGCAGTTTTGGATTTCTCCCCTGTCTAAGCCAAACAAATCTGTGAGTGGATAAGCCAAGATCCACTTTTATGTCACGTCCTAGAACAGGTTTTGAAGGGACGGTCAGGCAAACCAAAATCTGATGACATGAAACCCTATTTCAGATATGAGCTTACCTCGATGACATATTGCTCTGGGGAGAAAGGGTTATTGAGCTCCCGAGAGGACAAAGGTCATTACTGGCCAAATTGCATAGCGCTCACCCTGGCATTAGTAGGATGAAGATGCTCACGCGCAGCTACTTGTGGTGGCCAGGGATGGCTGCGGACATTGAAACCTTAGTCAAATGAACAATTGTAAGTTCCTTCCCATTTCTACAACTTCAAAATTGATTAAATATCGGTTCTCTCAGAAGTAATTCCTATTCAATAATAAATCTAACTGTAGAGAAATCGTACAAGGAGATTATCAATAATACCCAATAATACCTAATTGCAATAGGCTATTGACTTTTATTTACAATGAATCAAACTTTCTCCATAATATATAGGCAAAATATTGCGGATGCTGAAAATCTGAAACAAAAACAAAAAGTGCTAGAAAAACTCATCAGGTCTGACAGCATCTGTGGAGAGTAAGGCAGAGTTAACGTTTTGAGGGATATGACTCTTCTTCAGAACTAAAGAGACGTAAAAATATGGTGAAATTTATACTGTTTAAGAGGGGTGGGACAGGTGAAGCTGGATAGAAGGCCAGTGATAGGTGGAGGCAAAGGGGAGTTTGCAAAAGATGTCATAAACAAAAGGTCGAAGGGGTGTTGATGGTGGTGATGCTGGCTAAAGGAGGTGCTAATGCTGACACTACAAACTTTCTCCATGTTGCTTCTGGGTATGGCGAGTATGTTTTCCAAGGATATGTGCATATCCTTGAAATGTCTCCAGATCATCATACAAACTTCAGCTGCATGTGTGATGACAGCATGATTCTCCAGAATGTTTTCATTCACCATGTATGCAACTTGTTTTTAAACAAAGAACATTTTTCCATCAGTATGTGGGGTTCCCGTTGGACTGGCGGTCAACCACTTGAATTCTCCATATATATCATCATACTGTCAGTTCCTGTCAATGATCTCCCATGTGAAACAAAACTGCCTGTAGATGTAGATGACCCTCCGAGGATGCTGCTCTCTTAATGTTCACCACTGGACTGGCTGTACGAAATGTTGGACTGCTGGATATCGCAGTTGTTGGATAGGCAGGTAATGAGGTTCTGGTTGGCAACAAATCAGAGTATGAGGTGGCTGCATAGGTGGTGTGAATGGAGGTTGGGGTGGAGGCAGAGAGGGACCAACTAACTGAGGACTATGAGTGGGTGAGTATAGTTGCTTCAGAATCATTCCAGCTTGTGGATGGGGAGAAATGAGAATGGTGTTTATCTCTGCTTTCCTGGACTCCCAAGTTGTTTGACCTAAATCACTACATGTAAATGTTAGAGGCAGTCTCCTTGTCCTTGTCCAACTCCTTCAGTCTTCAGTGAAATGGTTTCCTCTTTCAGTGGGAGGTTGGCCTTGATTCTAATTTGGGCCTGGAGGGTTGGCATTCATTTTTCTGCATTGTTGATCATTGGCACCATCAATGGCGTCAAACCCAACATTATGATTCCCACCAGTGCTGTTGCGTCAGGTATCGTCTGCACATCAACTTCGTTTTGTCCTCATTCATTTGCAGATGAAATTTCACTCATTCCATCTGAGTTCTGAGACATCCCTTCATTGACAGCGGTCTGGGCCTGAGTGTTCAGTTTCGCTTTGCTGTTTGCCATCTAAGATAATACGCATTTTCCAATTCAACATCAGAAGAGTCATCATTTATTATCTCTGTAGATCTGTATGGGTCTCTGCGTTTGTTTGATCGTTGAGCCGGCATCTTTCCTCTAGGTGGCTTGTCACTGGCATCAATAGGTAAATAGGGACATGGGGCAGAATCTTTGGGTCGGTGGGTGGCCATGAACATGGCAAGCCTGGGAGTGGCCGGGGAATGGACCAATTAATGGCCAGCCAGCGTGAAATGTGCCCTGAAAGGCCCAGCGCTAGCGGGTGATGGTGGGAAGAGGGCGAGCACTGAAGTCAGCGCAGACACGTGGTTGTGCAGAAGGAAAACTCCCTGAAGGCAGAGAGCTGCCTCAGGGAGCTACCACAGAGAGCTGTCTCAGGGAACTGCCTCAGTGAGCTGCCACAGAGAGCTGTCTCAGGGAACTGCCTCAGGGAACTGCCTCAGGGAGCTACCACAGAGAGCTGTCTCAGGGAGCTGCCTCAGAGAGCTGTCTCAGGGAGCTGCCTCAGGGAACTGTCTCAGGGAACTGTCTCAGGGAGCTGTCTCAGGGAACTGTCTCAGGGAGCTGTCTCAGGGAACTGTCTCAGGGAGCTGCCTCAGGGAACTGTCTCAGGGAGCTGCCTCAGGGAGCTGCCACAGAGAGTTGCCTCAGGGAACTTCCTCAGGGAGCTGCCTCAGGGAACTTCCTCAGGGAGCTGCCTCAGGGAGCTGTCTCAGGGAACTGTCTCAGAGAGCTGTCTCAGGGAGCTGTCTTAGGGAGCTGTCTCAGGGAGCTGTCTCAGGGAGCTGTCTTAGGGAGCTGTCTCAGGAGCTGTCTCAGGGAGCTGTCTCAGGAGCTGTCTCAGGGATCTGTCTCAGGGATCTGTCTCAGGGAACTGTCTCAGGGAGCTGTCTCAGGGAGCTGTCTCAGGGAGCTGTCTCAGGGAACTGTCTCAGGGAGCTGTCTCAGGGAACTTCCTCAGGGAGCTGTCTCAGGGAGCTGTCTCAGAGAGTTGTCTCAGGGAACTGTCTCAGAGAGTTGTCTCAGGGAACTGTCTCAGGGAACTGCCACAGAGAGCTGTCTCAGGGAACTTCCTCAGGGAGCTGTCTCAGGGAGCTGTCTCAGGGAGTTGTCTCAGGGAACTGTCTCAGAGAGCTGTCTCAGGGAGCTGTCTCAGGGAGCTGTCTCAGGGAGCTGTCTCAGGGAGCTGTCTCAGGGAGCTGTCTTAGGGAGCTGTCTCAGGAGCTGTCTCAGGGAGCTGTCTCAGGAGCTGTCTCAGGGATTTGTCTCAGGGAACTGTCTCAGGGAGCTGTCTCAGGGAGCTGTCTCAGGAGCTGTCTCAGGGAACTTCCTCAGGGAGCTATCTCAGGGAGCTGTCTCAGGGGCTGTCTCAGGGAGCTGTCTCAGAGAGTTGTCTCAGGGAGCTGTCTCAGGGAACTGTCTCAGGGAACTGCCACAGAGAGCTGTCTCAGGGAACTGTCTCAGGGAGCTGCCTCAGGGAGCTGTCTTAGGGAGCTGCCTCAGGGAACTGTCTCAGGGAGCTGTCTCAGGGAGCTGTCTCAGGGAACTGTCTCAGGGAACTGTCTCAGAGAGCTGTCTCAGGGAGCTGTCTCAGGGAGCTGCCTCAGGGAACTGTCTCAGGGAACTGTCTCAGGGAGCTGTCTCAGGGAGCTGTCTCAGGGAACTGTCTCAGGGAACTGTCTCAGGGAACTGTCTCAGAGAGTTGTCTCAGAGAGTTGTCTCAGGGAACTGTCTCAGAGAGTTGTCTCAGGGAACTGTCTCAGGGAACTTCCTCAGGGAGCTGCCTCAGGGAGCTGTCTCAGGGAACTGCCTCAGAGAGCTGTCTCAGGGAACTGCCTCAGAGAGCTGTCTCAGGGAACTGCCTCAGAGAGCTGTCTCAGGGAACTGCCACAGAGAGCTGTCTCAGGGAACTGCCTAAGGGAGCTGCCTCAGAGAGCTGTCTCAGGGAGCTGCCACAGAGAGCTGCCTCAGGGAACTGTCTCAGGAGCTGCCTCAGGGAACTGACACAGAGAGCTGCCTCAGGGAACTGCCTCAGGGAGCTGCCTCAGGGAACTGTCTCAGAGAGTTGTCTGAGAGAGCTGTCTTAGGGAGCCGCCTCAGGACCTGTCTCAGGGAGCTGTCTCAGGGAGTTGTCTCAGGGAGTTGTCTCAGAGAGTTGTCTCAGAGAGTTGTCTCAGAGAGTTGTCTCAGGGAGCTGTCTCAGGGAGCTGTCTCAGGGAGTTGTCTCAGCGAGCTGTCTCAGGGAACTGTCTCAGGGAACTGTCTCAGAGAGCTGGCCCAGGGAGCTGTCTCAGGGAGCTGCCTCAGGACCTGTCTCAAGGAGCTGTCTCAGGGAGCTGTCTCAGGGAGATGTCTCAGGGAGCTGGCAAATTTAAAATCAATAAAGACAGAATTTAAAATCCAGAAAAAATGTTCGTGCATCAGAATAAGTTACCTGTGTGTGGACATTATAAAAATTCTGTGCATAGATTTTTATTTTTTAAATTTAATTACAGAAACTTCATCCTGCCCTTGGATGAGGCTTCCTGAAAAATGTAAAGGCCGCCTGGCCAATTCGCCTGCCCGCCAACCATAAGGTTAGATGGGGAGCAAAAAATCCCGGTTAATTGATACTTTAATGGCGTTAAAAAGTCTCTTAATTATTGTTGGACGCACTGTAGGCTCCCGTGTGCATGCACACCCTCCAACCAAAGTATCGCGTGAGTGCGCGATGATGTTGGGATGCTCGCCCGGCGAGCTAAAAATTCTGGTTGATATCTTTTATGTGGTGGGGGTTTCACTGGCAAGGCCAGCATCTGTTGCCCATCCTTAATTGACCTTGAACATGGTTTACCAGGCCATCTCAGGAGGCAGTTAAGTGGTAATCACTTTGCTGTGTGTCTGGAGGCCAGATTAGGTAACGTTGGCAGATTTCCTTCCCTAAAGGGCATTAGTGAATTAGATGAGTTTTTTTTTAACAACAATCTATGATAGTTGTCATGACTAACTTTCAACTACAAATTTTATTAACTGAATTTAAATTCCACCAGCTGCCATGGTGGGATTTGAACCCTTGTCCTCAGGACATTAGCCTGGACCCCAGGAATACTAGCCCAGTGACATTACCGCTGTGCCACCGTCTCCCCATCTTATGCACCTGCAGCATCTGCTCCCTCCACTTGAGTGCGTATTCATTGTGGTCACTGTAGCTGACCCATCCTCTGCATTGTGAAGACCAAAAGCCAGGTCCAGTGGTAACCATGATGACCTACCAAAAAGGAGCTAAAATGGAGAATAACTGGTAGCAGGCTGCTGGTAGTGTGCCTGTATAACTTTGTTGACATGATCTTTCCATCTAGACTTCTCGTGAGCAGAGAGCGAAGCATCCCCAGCAGTATGCTGTTAAAGTGCTCTAGTTGACCATTACCCACTGAGTGGTACGGTTTTATGTGGGATTTTCCAATTTTCCTGTACAGACAGAGTTGATTGAACAAGTAAGTGATTCTCAAGTTATCCATCGTCATGGCGTACTTTATTGGGAATCCGAACCTTAGTATAAAGTCATTGAACAACTTGTCGACTGCTGTCTTGGCTGATTTATTGGTGGTTGGGTAGGCTTGTGCAAAGCTCATGTAATGATCCATGATCACCAATAAATATTCTCATCCCCTGTACTCTTCTCAAGGTGGAGGAAATCTGAAGCGATAAGCTTGAAGAGTCAGTGGTGATCATTGGGTTGAGGGGGGCTTTGGGAGAGATATTTGTGTTTCTGTTGTTTCGGACATCTCTTTCCAGCAGGCAGGTGATCTTTTCCTGCTTTGATGGGGGAGATGCAACAAATCTGGGACTTACGTAGGGAAGTGCTCATGGTTACTGCCTGTTCAGTAGCAGCAACACTACCCCATTTCCTGCAGGATGACATGGACTTTTTTGTTGGCACCCCCTAGCATAATACTCACCTGAGCTGCACACAAAGCACTGGTCACAACTACTATCATTATTTCAATGCTGGCGATCAGGGCATCGTCTCCATCTTGTATTATTTGCTGGTCTCTGGGATTGATGTCTGGGTGTACCCTTTCCGGGGAAAATCGTCTGTGAGCTGCCTCTTTAGAATGGCAAATTCTGCTCTCAACTCTTCAATCCTTGACATCAGGGTACCCTTCTCCTAGATCGTTTTGTTCCTCCTGACTGTGATTCACTTCTTGGATCTCATGAATCATAGCCTTCTTTGCTTTTCCGAGCTTCTCGTGTTGCTCTGTCTTGGGACTAGCTGCAGCCTTCAGCTTCTCAAACAATACATTGTTCTGGGATTTTCAAATAGAGGCAAGTTCATCCTTAATTGTTTCACTCCTTAGTCCTGTCAAGAGAGCATGCTTTGCACAAGTATGGGGCCATATCTAAGCTCAGACCCAGTCTCCTTACAAGCAAAGGAAGGCCTGGGCTGATTGCCTCCTTTTCTGTCCAGTCAGTTGTTGTTACAATTCTGTTGTACTTTTCTCTGGAAGTGGAACCTCAGCATGTGATGTAGAGTAGGTAGGGTCAACCATATCAATCTTCAAGGTAGATTCTGAGAGAAGACCGTGGGACCATGGCACGCATCGCTACATCTATGATTTCTTGGACAGAGTGATCCTTGTTGATACCACTTTCAATCTGGTAGGCGAGGCTGGAGAATGTCAGCCTGTCTCTCTGTCCAGGTTCCCCTTTCTGTCCTGAGATATTGAAGTCTCATTGAGAGATTTGCACTAAATTTCCCTAGGCTCGGGCTGTTTGGGGAGGAATAGAGGAAGGCTTTTCTCCCAATTCCCCAGATGGTCACTTCTCAGCTTCCAGTCCACCCAACAATCCCATCAGCTCCTTGAAAACCAACAGCCCCCGATCTTCCTTTTACTCCATCTCTTCTCCTTTCAGATGCCTCAGGATTCTCCTTACCGGCACCAAGAGATCCAGCTGTCTGTCCATTTCATCAACATTGGGTATCTCAAGGTTCTGGCATAGTCAAAGCAATTCCCTCCACTCCGCATGACTTACCAGTGTAATGATCTTCTGGTAGATCTCTAAAAGTGAATCGGCCATGGAATTTAGGGCTGTTTAACCTCCTGGTTCCCAATGTCCTGTCTGACTTGGTGGGTTCCTTTGTACTCTGCCGCTGATCACTCTCATCCACAGTCTTATCATTTCAGAACCTACCACTCTGTCACTATCACTTATGTAAGGGACGAAGATCTCACACTGTATATTTTTTTTGATAAAATAAACATAGCTATGCTCATTGTTATTTCTAAACTTTTAAAACTGAATGAAAACCTTTAAAATGATTGTGTGTTTGTGACCCTGGAACAAAAGAAGCTGCCTGGCAGTTTTGGGAAAACTTGCACTTTGTTATCTCTGAGGAGCCACTAATGACCCACTGTGGGCTGTCCAGCCCAACTTCAAAGAGATCTATGCAAAGGCATCTGCATTTAATAACCCTGGCTTGCCAAAAGGAGATGGATCATCTGCTAAGACAAAGGCCCTGCAACTTCCCTTTCAATTCCTAATGGCTGAGACATTTAACAGTCTTTGGAAGCCAGGCAATGGATACGCATCATTTTTCAAAGATGGTGAGAGGTAGCAGTCATGTGGCATGGATCTCTGGCTTGTGGAACAAGTAATATTGTCTTGCTGAACTGAAAAGATCAGTCTGCTGTTTACCATCTAACTAGCAGCCTCACAGACAACGAGCTCCACCCAAGTGGAATACCTGTCCTGCAACCACAATGCTTCTTCTGGAAATTCTGCCCTACCATGTACAAGACTGAATCATCTCTGTGTGCCTATCTCATTGGGTGAAGTCAACATCACCGGAAAAGTGAATTATCCAGCATTGGTTTTCAACCCACCGATTTCCATGAAGGAATAGCTCATTGGACTTTGATTCTGGACTCTGGAACACGGATGAAATAATATCTATTTTCTTGGTGGTCTCTTCATTGTAAAACCTTCTTTTCTCTATCCTTCTCTTTACTCTCAGAATGGAGGTGATGTTGCGATCCTCCTTCTGCGGTTTAAAAGTGTGCAATAAAAAAACCTTTTTTTAGTTCCTCCTATCTCAAGATTGCTGTTGGGTTATTAATAGAAGATTGGATCACACAAAAACCAAGGATTTGGAAATACACCGCTATTTATAAAGAGGGAAACAAATCAAAACACTCTTCTGTTACAGACAGGTGCTGGGAGGAGAAATGAGTGCTCTTTAAATTAAACACCCTCCTGTCTGTAACACTTACAACCTACATCACCTGGAAGGGTGCTTTACAGAGGGATCTTCTCGACACTGGACACTGCCACTCACCCCTACTGGTGTCCTCTAGGTATCCCAAAAGGAAAAAACAGCTCGGACCAGTACTCTTATTTCCCAGTTTTTACTGGTGTTCCATTTTAAGGCATACAATACCAGTTCGGACCAGTATGCTTATTTCCCAGGTTTTACTGTTTTTTCCTTCTTGGATGGGCATACCTGTCCCATTACAGGTGCCAGACTTTATTGCACCCTCCTGGAGGATTTTGGGGGTGGGGGGTGTGGTGTTAGTGGTGGAATGATGCCATGTGCTATATTTGCCTAAAACAAAAGAAAGAACAGGAGACACATAGGTTGAAGTAGAATAAGGGAGAGGTAAGATGTCTACTTCAGAGCACAGCAGCTTCGGCTCCTGATCAGACTGGTTCACTATCTCAAGAGGGGTGTTTGCTTATGGATTGGTCCATTGTCTCTATGGATATAGATACATATGTGGGTGTTTAGTTGGGAATGGACTTTTAAGGGACAAAGCTGGCAACCATATACATATTAAACGTAGAATGTTGACTAAACAAAGTGATAAAAAATGGGGGCTCATTTCTTGGACCTCTCACCAAATCATAATAAAACACTCACCTGCCTTTGAGCTGAAGTCTGCCCTCAAGTGGCTTGTTTTCAACTCATAACATCAGTAGTGGGCATGGCTTTATATATACCACATTGGAAGGATTTGCTGTTTCCCCCAACATTAGGCCCTGCTTCAGCAAGAAGGGGAAATTCTCTCTGCAGCCACAAGCCAGGTAAAGGGTTTGTTTTCCTTCGTGCAGTCGGCAGCAAATTCCACTTCTTCACCACTGACCCGAAAACCCAAGCCTATTTCCTCTCAGCTCCTTATAACGTGCTGTTTTGTGACTCATTCTTTGACACCTTTTTACTAGGCTTTTGTTTTTTTTAAGTCATTGTTATTTTACAGGTTTTGACCCTAAACATCATATGTTTTATGCCGGTTACACTAATAGAAATTATAGTCCTGACACATTGAATTTATTGATGTTGTTGTAGATATGGGGATAAGCAATAAATGCTGGCCTAGCCAGCAACGCCCACATCCCTTAAATGAATTTTAAAAATCAGATGGAGCCATTGCATTCTAAGGTTGAAATCATTTTTCTTATTTGTTGCCACTTAGAAATGGATTTTCCTATGTTGATCAGCGATGGTGTCACTACCCACAGTAATGTTTCAGACAAGGTGTTGCTATTATTTAAATCTAAATCCTATAACTGTTTTCTTTCCCCTCAGAGTGTTTTACATGTAAATAGCTATGTGGCCAGATATTTATATCATATAAACATCCAGAAATGGGCCCCAAATTGTCTGAGTTATTTTGTTCATTCAGAAGGTGCACATCACCCATTAGGATCAAAGTGCCCTGCAGATATCCTACTCATGTTATTTTTCTCAATGGTATTGATGCAAGGGATATTCCTCCTTGGTGAATACAGTGAGCATTCTTCTAGCTGTCATACTGAAGGGCAGAGGAGGCATACTCCATCACCCAAGATTTCTCATGCGTAATGAAATGGTACAGTAAGGAACTATACACATCGAGGGCCTATCATTTACATTTAAGATGAGGAGAAATTTCTTCACTGTGAGTCTTTTGAATTTTCTATCCCAGAGGGTTGTGGATGTTCCATCATTGAATATATTTAAGGCTGAGATAGACAGATTTTGGTTTCTCAGGGAACCAAGGGAAATGGTAAGCAAGAAAATGGAGCTGAATCAGAAGATCAGCCATGAGCATATTGAATGGCAGAGCAGGCTCAAGGGGCCATGTGATTTATTCCTATTCCCATTTTTTGTGTTCATATCACTTGTTATTGCTTGAATAGAAAATTCAGCTGTCCAGAGTTAGAAGATGGGTCTGTAATAAATATTATCCTGGTCTCATTTCATCATTTATTGTGTTTTCATTTCTCTAGCTTTAATTTTTTTCAGTATTTTATGATAAGTAGAACTATACCAATTAAAATGTAGCTGAGGTTTTGCATGATGTCTAATTGAGATACTATACAATTGTTGGAAATATTTTTCCATAAACTTGCGTTCCTTTTAAGTGAAATAGCAGATTTATTAATCTAGAAATCACTTATTATGCCTGCTTGAAGTAACGCGTGCTTGCACAGCATGAAACATCAAGGACCTTTCAAGTTTTCCCTTGGTATGTCTTATGGTATGTGGTTATGGCATTTTTTCCAGTCAAATCAGTACTTTAATTTTACCACTGTTAATGTGGGTTTTAGGGCTTGTATTTAGCAGTCAGCTTTCTTTTTAAGCAAGGCATCAAATTCATGGAATTACATTTATTGATGAAATATAATACTAATCATCATTCATCTCTTTTTGAAGTAGTTGCTGAAAAAATGAAATTTATATTACCACAAGTACATTTCCAAGATATGTTTTATCAAAAAATACCTTTGTGCTATTTGTTAACATTTAAAACATCTTTTAAGTTGAAATGGATTTATTTTTCGTGCCATAAAAGATTTTATATGATCAAGAAAACATTTGTGTATTTACTCTGTTTTAATTGAATGGGAAGCAGCCAGCTGCTTACATTGTTACCAATTGTTACTTATTAAATATTAAAATCATATGGGAGATGCATTCATTGAAAATTACAGGTACATGTTCTTCCTGTGTGGTGCTCTGATGTGAAGGGTGCCATACTGGGTCGCTACAAATTTTACTAAGTGCTTTCCGTAAAAAAAGTTTTTTTTTAAAAAACTGAACTTTCTAACATCCAAAATAAATGTTTAAGTCAAAGGAATATACCTATAACAGAACAAAACATAATAGCAATATCATTTATCCATTAATTTGTCTTTTTCATTATTTAGTGCCTTCTAAGCTTTTTACTCAACAAAACTTCAACCTCTACAAAAACTTAGATGATATTTTTGTTCAGAGCTGAGCCCCTGGAAGCTGAATTTGGATTTCACAGATAAGGAAGTACAACAGGCAGAATTTAATCCAGCCTGTTGTGGTGGGAAACATGGCGGATCCTCTTAAAGGCAGGAGTGGTTGCACATCAGTCTCCTGATAGTGGGAAAAGCTCCCATAATTGAGTCTGAGGCAGGAAAGGGTCCATGCGAGAAACTTGCTAGCTCAGGGCAGGATGTCAATTAGGCTCGTTAATGAACCATTTGACGTCAGTTTAGTGGTGGCTCAGGGATTAAGTGGGAGTCGCACAGCTTCCCCATGCCTCCTGAAGGCCACTCAGCAAACCATGCCTGGTTTGCCAGTGGCTTACCAGGGGATCTCTCATTGTCAGGCACTCTATGTCCAATTGAGGAAGCTGGCAATGGAAGATGGGGAGGGTGGGGTGGTGGGGGGCACTGAAAGCCACCCTCCCACCCTTGCCTCCTGCCCCACTACCCCCTTTAACGCGACCCCCATCCTGCCCTCACTCACCTGAGTTCAGGGATCCAATGACTACCCCTGGCTGAGGTCCCCGCAGAACTACTCGTAGCAGCCCCCTCTCCTAGTTGCACTGCCGGCAATGCAAATTGGCCTGTGGCTTTCAGCAGGAGGGATTTCCAGCCCGGGCCCCTAAATCCTAGGTAAAACTAGATGCTGACCACTTAAACACCGACAGGCACCTCATTTGTCGGGCCTCCCCCATGAAGTCAGCACAGGCTTCCCACCAATTCTCCAATTGGTGGGTAGGATCTGTGTCAGGAATATTAAATCCAGCCCAATGTATCAGATCTCCCAAGGTGCATAAGCAGTGTTGAATCAGCTATACTGATGGATTAATGTTCTAGTCAGGAGTTTTCCTTCATACAATTAAAGAAGACAAACTTCAAGATGTTGAGCTAATGTTCATATTGATCTTTTTTTAAACAGAGTAGTTGTGTGATTATGGGAGAGAATGAAAACCTAATGACCATGGCGATTAATATACTTTTCAAAGTGCATTTAGTTGAAGAGGAAAGAGAGAGAGAGAGAGAGAGATACTGTAGAGAGGAGGTGAGAGGCAAGGGCGAGGGAGGGGAAAAGAGAGAGGAGCAGAGAGGAGACTTATGTCAATGTTGATTCCATTTTCAAAAAGAAATGGTTGAAGGAAAAGATAGAGATTATATGAGCACAGCTGGCCCTTGTCACCTCTTCAGTGGACTGGGACTGACTGGAGAGTTAAGGGTGAGATATATATATAATATATATTACTAAGGACAAGCAACTGGCTGATTTGTTAAATGTTACAGGTGATGACTTGGAAAAGATCCAATGATGCAAAGTTTGCACACTCACAAGAAGAGCCATCCCTCTAAGAGAAGTTGCCTACAGGTCAGTCTCCAAAAGATGACCTATCCATGGGCCAGTTCTTTTGGGATAGAATGGAACTGAAGGCATGCCCAAGAAAGACCAACTGGATTACTAAATGTGGAGCCTGCCTTTCTCTTCTTATAAACTGTTCTTACTGTCAAATCTAGAAGCACCCAGGAACCTCAAAAAGGTAATTCTCATACCGACCATTTGGTTAGTACAAGAAAAATAACAATTGAAGTAAAGCAGGTGTAAAAGTTGATTTGGAAATAGAAGTATTGCAATCCAAAAATTAATATCTAAACCACAACAGGAATGCAGTAATAAAAATTCAGATATAGCAGTAAAATAAGTGAGACAAGTGCAATGTTCAATCCTAAAATTAAAATTAAAATGTGGCTCTCTGTACTGTCATTTGGGAAGCATTGGAACTTGTCTTTTGTGTGCTTATTTTTCTGAGTTTTGATTTGTTAAGTGGGATTTATTGATTTGAGAGATGTGAAGCTGAAGACCATTATTTGAGCTAGGCTGTAGGGTTGGACAAAGGAATGTGAAAGCAGCCTGGATCAAAGATGGAGGATCAGTAAGGTAGGTAATCAGAGGGCAGAAGTGGAGCCTAAGGCAGTGGGAAAGTGCTGTAATAATCTAAAAATTAAAGACAGAAAAATCTTCCACTTACATAACTTCTGCTACAACCACAAGATGTCCAAAGCGCCTCACAGCCAATGAGGTAATTCTGAAGTGTACAAACATGGCAGCCATTTGCACACAGCAAGCTTTGTCAAACAGCAGTGAGATGAAGGACTAGCCTATTTTACTGGTGTTGGTTAAAAGATAAATATGGGCCAGGAGAACTTGCCTGTTCTTCTTTGGTGTTGTGGGATCATTTGTGTCCCCCTGAAACCAGATGGTAACCTTGGTTTGAATCTCATCCAAAAGACAGCACCTTCAATATTCCTTCAATACTGCACTGAAGGTTGCATTGAAAAATACCAGACCACTTGTGAAATACAGAAGCACTAAGAGCAGTTGAGAGGAGAGTTAAATGGCCCAGCAAGTGAATGAAAGAAATAAATGTCAGAAAATCATTTGGAATGTTAATAATTGTTTTTCCCTTTGTTTAAAAAGAACATGTGCACATTATTTTATATATGTTTATTGTTTGTGTGAAGTTAGGCATAAAGTTTACTTAGAATTTTTCTCTGACATTGATTCAAACATAGGCAAAAGAGCTGAACTCCAGAGGTGAGGTGAGAATGACTGCCCTTGACATCAAACAAGTGAGGCATCGAGGAGCCCTAGCAAAACTGGAGTCAGTGGGAACCAGGGGAAAACGCTCTGCTGGTTGGAGTCATACCTAACACAAAGGAAGGTGGTTAAGGTTGTTGGAGGTCAATCATCTCAGTTCCAGGACATCACTGCAGGAGTTCCACAGGTTAGTGTCCTAGGCCCAGCCATCTTCAGCTGCTTCATCAATGACCTCCCTTCCATCATAGGGTCAGAAGTAGGGATGTTCGTTGATAATTGCACAATGTTCAGTACCAGTTGTGACTCCTCAGATACTGAAGCAGTCCATGTCCAAATGCAGCAAGACCTGGACAATATCCAGGCTTGGGCTGAGAAGTGATAAATAACATTCGTGCCACATAGGTGCCAAGCAATGACCATCTCCAACAAGAAAGAATCTAACCATCGACCCTTGACATTCAATGGCATTATCATCACTGAATCCCTTACTATCAACATCCTGGAGATTATCACTGACCAGAAACTGAACTGGACTAGCCATATAAATACAGTGGCTACAAAAGCAGGTCAGAGGCTAGGAATCCTGTGATGAGTAACTTACCTCCTGACTCCCCAAAGCCTGTCCACATCCTATAAGGCACAAGTCAGGAGTGTGATGGAATACTGTCTGCGTGCCTGAATGAGTGCAGCTCCAACAACATTCAAGAAGCTTGTCACCATCCAGGGCAAAGCAGCCCACTTGATTGGTACCCCTTCCACAAACATTCACTCCCTCTACCACCGGCACACAGTGGGGGCAGTGTGTACCATCTATAAGATGCGCTGCCGAAACTCACCAAGACTCCTAAGGCAGCACCTTCCAAACCCACAACCACTACCATCTAGAAGGACAAGAGCAGCAGACACGTGAGAACACCACCACCTGGAAGTTCCCCTCCAAGCCACTCACCATTCTGATTTGGAAATATATTGCCGTTCCTTCACTGTCGCTGGATCAAAATCCTGGAACTCCCTTCCTAACAGCACTGTGGGTGTACCTACACCATGTGGACTACAATGGTTCAAGAAGGCAGCACACCACTACCTTCTCAATGACAATTAGGAATGGGCAATAAATGCTGACCTAGCTAGTGATGCCCACATCCCGTAAATGAATTAAAAAAATTGTAGTATTGAATTTAAATGAGTGACAGGTGTGGCTTGTGCTGGGCATTATGTATTTGTGTCAATATTTTTAAATCTTTCAAAACCATATGATAAAGAGAAGTAATTTACTTTTTAGCACAGAGTATGCCAGTAATTTCCTGCTTAAGCAGGAATTTTTTTCCCCTCAATCATCATGAAATGTTCAACGATGGTGATCTAACAGAGCATGGGATGAGTTTAAGTGCTGGAACAACCAATGTTTGTAAATAGTTTCAGAAGTGATTGGTGCCAGGAAGAAACCATCTCAAATAAACCACAGCTTCATGGTACAAGTCAAGTTTACATGACCTGTTCTTTTTGGTTGACCAAAAAAATATGACTGAGTAGTTTTGGGCTGAAGAGCTTTTGAACTCAAAAGGCTGTAACAGTGAGTGAATTCTAAGGGCTTAGTCACACAATACTTAACTTATCAGTCATGTCTCCAATTTCTATTATCTTTATTATAATTTTTTCAAAATTATTTTAAATTTTTTATTAGGGAATTATTTATTGAGTGAGAGGCAACAGTGCAGGAAGCAATAACTTCATCAAAGGTATGAAGCAAACTGTTCAGCTGCTCGTATCATAAGAGCAGTCAGTTCCAGCTTCTGCATCAGATCAGACTTCATGTCCTTGAAACTTGAAGCAAAGAGTTTTTATGACCCTACTGCATTATTATATAACACTTCATGCTGTGCCTTTAATGATTCACATAGATTTTCACAAGGCTTTGCCCCAAGCCTTAAAGAAGTCATAAAAATGAATCAAAGTACAGTAATTGAATTTCAACATGGCATTGGAGTGTTTATGAAATTGTACTCTCAGGAGTGCATATTGGGAAATAATGGGCACGGTTCCATTGAATTTCTGTCCATTATGGGTGGAAAATCTTGGGGAGTGCACCTATGATTTCTCAGTACATGATCCCAGTGGTGAGGTTCCACACTGAGTAAGGGTAAAGTCAGCCAGTAGATCAATGCATGTTGGATCATAATACTGTTTGAAATTTATATTGTGCTAGTACTTCTTTCATGGTATTATTCACAGTGAGTTGGAGGTTATGTTTTTGCAAACACATTTCTCTGTTTTTCTCCCTCACAATAGGGGTCTGCTAAGTCTAGTTGAACAATTACTTATATTCAGTTGCAAAGGTGATTTCATCAAAGTTTATTATTGCTACAAAATCCAATCAGCAAAAAAGCCACTTGTGTAGGAATGGCAGTGACTGTCCATGAGACATTCTTTGGGTCATACTTTCAATCATGCTTTTGATATCAATATAATAGATATCTCATGGTATTGCTCAGTATGAGTCAGGGGATGCATTTTTCAAATAACAATAGAGATGTTTATGTCATTTAGGGGATAACAGCAGAGTGATTGAATTATTCTGAGTAAATATAGTAAATTTAAATACTATTTTAAGAAATGCTAGCCTAGGTGTTTTACTTATGTTCGTGTTTAAGTGGCACAAGTCGATCCATTATTTAATGAAAATGTATTTGCAACTTTACTTTATATACCAATCAGCCTCCAATGGCATTGCAAATGTTACATCAAAGATTATGTTCATGCACATGTCTTCGTCTGCTGGCTGTGTTGTTTCTTTCTGTTCTTCTCCCTCTTCATTTTCTTTTCTTTTCTCTGACCTTCTGTTCCACTCCCTTTATCCCTTTTTGTTTCTGTTTCTTTTCCTTCTTTTCTTTCAAGTGAGAAGTAGTGATTGGTATTGTTGTAATATGCCTTTAAGGGATTACAGCCTGACACCATTAGAAAGGAAGTGTATCACGCAATCCAGTTTTAGTTTCACTTTTGCTTTTAAGTAGAGCACACAGCAGTCAGCTCTGCTGCCTGTGTCTTCAAGTTTAATATCATGTATATCTGTTCTCATGCACTCAGACTTAATAAGTAAACCCACAACATGTTCACCCAATCCCCTATGAGTGATCAGTGTCCTTATATCATAACAAAAACAACACAGGTGTGGCATTCTATGGCAAGGCAAGGAGGCTCCAAAGCTGCGTGCTATATTTGGGATGGGAGTTGTGGCTATCAACAATTCTCTTCTCATCCCACCCCCTCCCCAACCACTCAGCTTCTAACATTCTCTCCCTCCCAATGCACCCTGCCCTTTCATCTTCCTTTCCTCCCACCTCCTCCCATCATTACTCTTCCCTCTTCTATGCCCAAGGCTTACTTCAAATTGGGCTGTGGGCCTCACCTGCAGACTGCCAGAGACGTGAAGACATAATTGCGTATCCAGCAGCAGCTTGGTCCAGGTCTCCCCAAATTTGGCCTGGTTGGATGCCATGTTTCCCTTGGCTCCATGAAGCCTGTGCCACTGCTGGGCTGGTATTCCACTTGCTTCTGAGAGTGAAGTTGCCCTTGCCATCATGGGGTCACCTCCTTGTGACCAGAGTTGGCAGGCACTCAATTTACTCTGCAACCTGTTGACCCAATGCTAAAAAGATCTGGCCTCAAAATAGACTAGCTCTGCCGCAAGATCCATCTGCTGGCATGCTGCTGCATTGTGCCAGTCAGCCTGCCTGATGTCCTCGTGGAGGAGAATATATCCCACTTTCTGTCTGAGTCATAGTGTGCTCAGGACCTGCTGCCAGCATCGATACACGCAGCTTTCAATGAATTGGAAGAGATGTCATTGGCAAAATGGGCACTCATGGTGGCGATGGTGATTCGAGAGGGCAAAGTGCTTATTAAGAGGTGCATTGCACTCCACCCTATCCAACAGCATGCTGAACATTGAGTTGCATTGGGAAGTCTCAGGACTGCAGAGGTTTCTGCTCTCCAAGACCAGCTCTCATGATCTCTTCTTGTATCTCTTTTATGTTCTCCATTAGTGGCCAAGTTGACCACCAAGGAACCAGCAAAGCACTGCCATACTTTACAAGCTGACCGTCCACCAGCACAGATACCCTCACCTCAGTGGGCCCTCGTGCGCATTTAAATAATGTGGCCCTGGGTAAGCAGCATGGCACAGATGCCAAAGTCAGAGGCAACTGTGATCAGTTCCCCTTGAAGGACAGATGTAGTCTTGTTGAGTTAGGCACAGATGCCGGGCAATTGGAGTCATCAGAAAGAAGGCTCTACCAAGACCAGCAGCAGCAGATGTGTTCCCACATATCAGAATTCCCTGAGCAGTGTGGAATCGTGGGCGGATAATGGAGCAGTCTATCTGGCTCATGCATGTCACAATGGCTCAGGGCTTTGAGTGCATGAGTTCCGCTATGAGAGAGTGGAGAGCCAAGTGTAGAAGCACTTGGAGTGAATGCATGAAATTCAGGCTGATGTCCACAGGATGCATGCCACACTTTCTAGCATGGACCAGTCAATGGGGCTGATGGCACACAGATGGTTGAAGGGGATACCAGTTGTGTGCCAGCTGTTGATCCTCTCCAACCTTCCAGAGTGACAGGCAAGGGTTGAGGATGTCATTGAGGAGAATGAGGGTGCCACCTCTAATGGGATGCCTTCATCATCCTCAGCCTCCTTGACTCCTCTGACAGTGGGAGCCTCTGTGTTGCAGGACTGAGTGACAGGATGATTCAGGTGTAGCAGCCACTGGTTGCGCACCCAAGGGCACCTCCATGATGAGGACAACTGCCACATGCATCTCATCTGCAAACTGAGGCAAGTGAGCAGGCTGCTTCCACCTCCTCTGAGACCACAAGAACAGCATTAAGTTGGCTATAGGGGTGTTAACTTGCTGTTACTGTTTGCGATTTTCCTTTCTGAGTACTATGTAAATAATGAAACCTGAAGCTAGGAAAGAAATAAGGTATGTAGAGGTGAAGGCAACCAAGGGTTCGTCAATGGTGATGGTGAAGCCTCTATCCAAATGTGCTTCCATCATTGGTCTTAAGAGTTTAAATGTTCCAGGCCACATCTTCAATGGATGTATTAGCACAGGCACCTCAGAGCAAGTTCCATATCATGCTCTTCATCCTGGGTCAGAGGGGCACAGCCAAAACATTTCCGAATGAAATCATCCCTGACATTCATGGCATCCTGACCAAGTCTGTGTGATCCATGTCATGTCCGGCCACTTCCTTGTGTAGCTGGAGCTTGTTGGTATTCTGCACCCGCACCCCACCCCCTCAACCCCCCAAATTCTTCTTCTTCCTTCTCCTCTCCCATCTCCTGCTCTTCCTCTTCCTCTGATGAGCTGTCTCCTTCCCAGGCATCACCGTGTTCAAGATTCACACCTCTCCCGAGGACTAATTTTTGAAGGTGCAGCCTTCATAGTGGGCAAGATCCTTGCAAGTGTATTGCAGGGTGCCATCTGACTGAACAGGCACTGGAGCCACATCTTTAAATGTCCCTTGGCCTTCTCAATGGTTATCCTAGCAGGCAGGTGGTATTGGTTGTAGTACCTCTGTGCCTCTGTCTGTGACTCCCGTAAGGTGGTGAGAATCCATCTTTTCAAGGGATATCCCTTGAATCTAATGAACTTTGGGAGAATGAACTGTTGGAGGATGAAGAAGTCATTGCAGCTGCTAGGAAAATGAGCACTTGCGTGGTTGTAGACCAGCTGAACGTTGAGAGAGTGGAAGCCTTTTCTGTTAATTAATCTGACTGAGCAATCATTGGATGTCTTGATGGCCACATGAGTGCAGTTGATGATGCCCGACAGCTGGAGAATCCAGGACTGGTGGCAAATCCCACTGCCCTTTGTGACTGCAAGGCCAGGTCTGCGGTGAACTGAATGTACTGTTCAGCCTTGTCAAGTAGGACATTCGTGACCTGTGATGTGCAGCAGTGTACAGCAGCCATTTGTGAGATATCAACAAGGTTTGCAGCTGACCCTTGGAAGGAACCAGAGACAAATAAGTTTGTGGCACAGTGACTTGTATGGCCGCTGATAGGGCATTGCGGACAGTGCTGCAAGATATGAGGTCTTTGTTGACAAGGTCACAAATCTCTGTGACCATCTGACTGGAGAGTTGCAGTCTCCTAAAGCACTGGTCCTTGTGCATCTCAAGGTAGCTTTCCATGTTTGGTGATAGATCAAGTGCTGAGTGTGTGGCCTCTGTTTCCTTCCTGCCCCTTCTTCCTCTCGCCTGTCCTTCTGATGCTGAGGCATTGCCTTTCCTGCAGAGGGCTTTCTCTTTATTGCCACTGAGCCTAAAATCCGAGCTGTTTAATCATTACCAGCCGTTGCCTTCCTTATGCTCAGGTGAACCAATCAATTCTGCTTCCCAGCCTTGTCCTCTGCTTTTATGCCCCCACAAAGCACCAGAGTAATGACCTCCTGCACTATCCCATGGCTTACTGCCAAGTCTTCTTGCCATGTGTGCGGCGCCAAGGGCAGCTGCCTCCTAATGTCTGTGCCCTGCTCTGCATCAATCACCCTTTTACAGAGGTAATTTCCTGGTGCAGCCATGACTGGATCCCCACTCTGTACCTGTTTCATTTCACGTGGTCTGCTCCAAACACTCCACAAAAATCTCAATACCTTTCATTAACAAGCTCTTAATGAGCTCTTCAACCACCTTAATTGGCCTTAATCAGGGATCAGCTGGGATCACAATCCCTTCACCTCCTGTCCTGGTGAACATGGCCAGCACCAGGAATGACATCAAGGATCAGGCACACTTGCTGGCTCCGGTAATTCTGGGTACTGTCTGCCCCTGGTGCCACCCCTGAAAATTTAGCTCTTTGTTTCTAACGCAATAGTGAATGTACTTTTTTTGCTAAATAAAGCTTTCCAAATTTGTCCTCCAACATTTCTTTCAGTAACTTTGAAAGATAACCAGCCATTTGGCTAACTTGAATCCACTGCTGCATCCTGAACTTTCAGAGCAAAAGTCTTAAGTTCAAGTTCAGCCTCTTGAGAGAGATTAAGGCCTTCACGTAAAAACTGCAAAGAAAATGCCTATTGTCCCCTTAATTTCTGTCATGAAGCTATTAATATATATAATATTATTGGAAAATATTTTTCTTTTAAAATAGAGATTTAGTCTGCAGGTGTGTCTTAATTGGATTAAAGCCAGGTAGCCTGGGTGCTTTGATGTCTACTAGTTTTGAGATGTAAGAGAGGTAGAGTGCATTTGCATTTTTTGAATAAAGCATTCAAGAAGTGGGGTGAAATCTGGCACCCAGCTAGCAGAGACCAAGCAATATGCTTATATTACTAATAAAATTGGTACTATGAAAGGGGTTTTATTGTTAGAAGAGGTGGAGTTCAAAGAGGCTAGTGATACAATGAGAACTTCCAATTAAATGAGATATGCTAGGTACATCAGAGGGCAGTTTTTGTGTGTGTAGGCAGAGGCAATGTAAGATCAAAGTAGCTGTAAGCCTTCAACTGTTTCCACAGGAATAAAATTGAGAGGAACCTCATTTTGAATTTGTAAGGTGAAAATGCTTTCTTGGTGTTTGGTTAAGTCTATGGGTTGCTGTTATCTTAATGGAGATTATTTTGGTAATTTGTTAAAAGTTATGATCGTAGTAACTTGTAGCCATGTTTAACTTGTGTAGATTAATAAATTGTTTCCCTTCATTTCATATAAAACCTCTCGAGAATTGGTGGTCTGATTCCTGAATTTAGATTTGCATCTCAAACATACCACTTAAAAATATAAGTTATGTCAGTTGTTTAAAGTTTCCCTCTGAGATTTTTAAATAACTCAGCTTTACCAAAAGGCTATCTCATAACAGTTTCTCCATGGCAATGCACCAGCCAATCAGAGTTAACTTGCCAGCCAGTCAGCACCCTTTTCTCCTGTATTATAAATTGTTGTGATTGTTTGAAATTTGGCAATCTTGCATTTGTCCTGATGAGTGCAAGACGAAAAGCTTCAATATTGTCTCTCTTTTCATCAGTATTCAAGTTTCATACTAGCAAGCGACTGTAGATAAAATGTTAAAAGGCACAAAAACTGTTCAGTGGCTAGAATTAAGCATTAAAGTTTTCTCCTTTCTGGGATAGAAGTCAAGTTTTCTAGGAGTATAGTGGGTGGAAATAACTGGAGAACCCATCTCTGCCAGACACATACGTCCTGGAATATACGTCACAGTAACAATCAGCAGTGCATCACTAACCTGCAAGTCACAGGTTTTTAGTGTCATACTAACATGAGCTCCACAATGTTAGTTCAAGGGAATAACAGGAATAAATGGTAAAAGAGGTTTAGTCTTTGGTCAGAACAGCCTGTAGTTCTGTCCCATGTAGCAACAAAGAGCTCTCCAACAATTGTACCTGGTTAGTCACCTCTATTGCGGCACTTTTAGCATGGGCAGCTATCTTATATAGGTAAACAGCCCCATATCCAGGAGAATGTGGTGGGGCAGAGTAGAAGCAGGAATTCCATTCCACTGCATTTCTTATGATGCAAGAACAGTGCCAGAACCTCTGTGGTGTAATATCTAATTTTTTACATATTGTTGAAAAGCTTAGTTTGGACATCAGAAATTTTAGTTACTGAGGTAGGGGCTCCAAATTTGCATGCTGCAAACCTCCAAAGGAGCCGGTGTTAATACTCAACCACTTGTGGAAAATGAAGATAACACCGAGTTGTATTGTAGTGAACATAAAGGTGGGTTTTAGGGATGATTATCTGATTCCTGGCAAAACAACAGGGAGATTCCTATAAGCCCGGGAAGTATCTTGCATTGGAATGTGGATGTGACCTTTTCAGATTCAATGAGATCATCACATTTCAAAAATGATGTGCTCCCTGCACATTGGCAATAGCATAATGAACACTATGGCTGAAAATAGGTGAGATATGAAGAGGGCAGTACCTCTTTTATGATTTTACTGTTTATGATGGGTAAATAATACTACAAAAATAGAACTTTGCCAGGGTAGGAACTGCCCCCTTTGATAAGGAGACTTTTCATGTTCTTTTAGAAATAGTTTGACAGAAGATTACAAAATCTGGAGCTGAAAATACTCATTCTTTGTGATATAAGTACAGTATGTATGAAAAGAGTGCTGATAGAGAAAAGAGCATTCACTTTATCTATAGGTTATGGGAGCAAATAAGGAATTCTTTGGCATGACGAAGAGTTCCAGGGTAGGGTTGCCTATACCTTGCTCACTCGAACTAAATAGCTAACACTAATACTAACAGGGTTCAGAATGAATAGCGAATGGTCAAAAGCATCACATAATCCCTCGCATCTTGTAATCGGTCTTCTGAGTCTAATGCTTCAATGGCTGGTCCAGAGAAGGGTTCCTAAGTAATAATTTTGCCGGGTTCTGCTCCTGACAAGTGTGGGTCAGAAATTCACAGCTACAATATAATAGCCCCATCCTGCTGCCAGGCTCTGTGCTGGAAATAGAATCTTTCAAAATAAGCCCCAAGGTCACTGATACCCCATGCATGTTGCATGGACGAAGTCACAATACCACATCAAACTATCTGCAGATGGTGGAGATAATTTTATGAGTGTGTATTGCTGGTGGGAAGCCTCACCTGCCGGAAACATGGACTCACAAAATTACCCCTACAGTGTCTTCCATTCACACTGTGGGTTAGGCACTGTTGTATCTCATTGCACTCAAATATTGAAAGCACTTGTGTTTTCTGTCTTCAAAGGAGAAGGCTGCCCACAACCACAGACTCTGTTAACATGTGCCATTTGAGCCATCATCAGGAAACAGTTCGTAAAATCTTGGTGGTGGAGGCCACAGATGACTTGCACAATGAAGAGCTTGATGGCTTAATGCCAATCCAGCAAAACTTCTAAACCTCTTCCTTCTTCAGTTGCAGTCACTCACTCAGGCACAACTACCCAGTAGCCGAGTAGCACTCAATTGATGGCTGGTGCATACAATTTCTCACCCTGCCCTTTCCACAGCTTCGATTACTGGGTCCAAAGTTGGTAGGGAGTTTACTATAAATAAAGATGTCCTTGGTCATCACCCTGCTGGAAACTGTTGATAATTCATAATTCCAGTTCCTGTGCCACCTGGAATATATCACTGATCGGCTACCTGATTAACGGTGGATAATTGGCTCTATAATAAAAAGGTATATTGTTTCAAATACATTTTTTCAAATACATATATTTTAAATTTTTCAAATGCAATAAAGCACCATCATGCATTGGTCCTACCATTTTGGATCTGCACCAATCATACTTGTCTTGTCTATAGCATAACTCCTGCTCTTTGATGACAAACGTCAATGCTAATGGTATAGATTGACTGATCGTCATGTCTGAGACTACTGTTATGGACAGGAGGGGGTTAAACTGAACAGCACTAATTTCTCCTCTCACCACCCATCCATAAACAGAAAGCTGTTTTGATTTGTTTCCCTCTTTATAAGCGGTGGCGCATTCCCCAACCCCTGTGCTTTTGTGTGATCCAATTTTCTTTTAATAACCCCACAGCAAACTCCAGAAAGGATGAACTAAAAAGGGTTGGTTTATTGCATGCATTCAACACTTGAAAGGTGTGTTGTGATGTGGCCTCCACACTCCGACAGTAAAGAGAGGGATAGAGAAAAGAAGGTTTTACAATACAGAGACCAGAGAGAAAATAAATATTGACTCACATGAGTTCGACAATCCAGAATTAAAGTGCAATAAGGTATTCCTTCACAAAGTTCAGCAGGTTGAAAAGTGATGCTGTATAATTCACATTTCAGGTGGTGTTGACTTCATAGAATGAGATAGGCATGCAGAGATGAATCGGTCTTGAAGGTGATTGTAAAGAATTTTCAACAAAGGCAGTGTAGATAGGGTCAGATATTCAACCTTGGCAGAACTCCTTTTCTGTAAGGCTGCCAGTCAGATGGTAAATAGCAGACTGATATATGCAGTTTTTTTTATTCATTCATGGGATATGGGTGTCGCTGGCTAGGCCAGCATTTATTGGCCATCTGTAATTGCCCTTGCAAAGGTAGTGGTGAGCTACCTTCTTGACCTGCTACAATCCATGCGGTGTAGGTAGACCCACAGTGCTGTTAGGGAGGGAGTTCCAGGATTTTGACCCAGCGACAATGATGGAACGGTGATATATTTCCAAGTCAGGATGATGAGTGGCTTGAAGGGGAACTTCCAGGTGGTGGCATTCCCATGTGTCTACTGTCCTTGTCCTTCTAAACGTTAGTGGCCGTGGGCTAGGCCGGTGCTGTCTAAGGAGGCTTGATGAGGTCCTGCAGTGCATCTTATAGATGGTACACACTGCTGGAAATGGGTGTCGGGAGGAGGAAGTGAATGTTTGTGGATGGGGTGCCAATCAAGTGGGCTGCTTTATCCTGGATGGTGTCAAGCTTCTTAAGTGTTGTTGGAGCTGCACTCATCCAGGCAAGTGGAGAGTGTTCCATCATACTCCTGACTTGTGCCTTGTAAATGGTGGACAGGCTTTGGGGAGTCAGGAGGTGAATTATTTGCCATAGAATTCCTAGCCTTTGACCTGCTCTTGTAGCCATAATATTTATGTGGCTAATCTAGTTCAGTTTCTGGTCAATGATAACCCCCAGGTTGTTGATAGTGGGGAATTTAGCGATGGTAATGACATTGGATGTCAAAGGGTGATGGTTACGTTTCCTCTTATTGAAAAGGGTCATTCCCTTGTGGCACTGGTGTGGCGGGTATGTTACTTGTCATTTGTCAACCCAAACCTGGCCATTGTCCAGGATGGGGATATTTATGGAGCCTCCTCCTCCAGTGAGTTGTTTAATTGTCCATCATTATTCACGACTGTATGTGACAGGACTGAAGAGCTTAGATGTGATTAATTGGTTGTCGGATCACTTAGTCCTGTCTATCATTTGCTGTTTATGCTGTTTGGCACACAAGTAGTCCTGTGTTATAGTTTCACCAGGTTGACACCTCATTGTTAGGCATGCGTGGTGCTGCTCCTGGCATACCCTCCTGCACTCTTAATTGAACCAGTGTTGGTGGTAATGATAGAGGGGGGATATGGCGAGCCACGAGGCTACAGAATGTGGTTGTATATAATTCAGCTGTTGCTGATGGCCTAAGCACCTCATGGATGCCCAGTCTAGAGTTGCTAGACCTGTTTGAAATCTATCCCATTTAGCATAGTGGCAGTGCCACACAACATGATGGAAGGTATCCTCAATGTGAAGGCAGAACCTTGTCTGTGCGGTGGTCACTCCTATCGATACCATCATGGACAGATGCATCTGCAGCAGGCAGGTTGGTGATGATGAGGTCAAGTACAATATTACCTCTTGTTGGTTCCCTCACCACCTGCCGCAGACCCAGCCTAGCACCTATGACCTTTAGAACTCAGTCAGCTCTGTCAGTAGTGGTACTACTCTTGGTGAAGGACATTGAAGCCCCCATTCAGAATACATTCTGCACCCTTGCCACCCTATGTGTTTCCTTAAAATGGTGTTCAACATGGAGGAGTATGAATTCATCAACTGAAGAGGGGTGGAGGTGGGGGCAGTACGTGATAATGAGCAGGAGGTTTCCGTGCCCATGTTTGACCTGATGCCATGAGACTTCATAGGGTCTGGAGTCAATGTTGATGATAACTAAGGCAACTCCCTCCCAACTGTATACCATTGTGTTGCTACCACTGCTGGGTCTGTCCTGCTGGTGGCACTGGACATGTCCAGGGATGGTGATGGTGGTATCTGGACCATTATCTGTAAGGGTTACATTTGGGAAGTAGTTGCCTTAGAAATCCTTAACATTGACTCACAAACTATGAGACAGCTCTCCCAATTTGGGCAAAAGCTGCCAGATGTTAGTAACGATGACTTTGCAGGGTCAACAGGGCTATGTTTGCCATTGTCATTTCCGGTGCCCAGGTCAATGCTGGTGGTTTGTCCAGTTTCATTCCTTATTTACTTTCTAGTGGTTTGATACAACTGAGTGGCTTGCTAGGCCATTTCAGAGGGCATTTAAGAGTCAACCACATTGTTGTGGATCTGGTGTCATATAAAGGCAGATTTCCTTCCCCTACGGGCATTAGTGAACCAGATAAATTTTTATAACAATGAACAATGGTTTCATGGTCATCATTAGACTTTTAATTCCAGATTGTTATTGATTGAATTCAAATTCCTCCATCTGCCATGGTGGGATTCACACTCAGGTCCCCAGAGTATTAACCTCGTCTTTGGATTACTAGTCCAGTGACAATACCATTATGCCACCACCTTCCCTAAAAGACAATATTGCTTGTTCCACAAGCCAGAGGCCCATGTCACATGACCTCCTACCTCTCCATCTGGCCTTTGGCAAAGGATGTGTATCCATTGACTCGGTTCCAAGGACTGTTGATTGTCTCAGCCATTAGGAATTGAAAGTTAGGTTGTGGGGCCTTTGTCTTGGAAGATGAGTCATCTCTTCTGGCCAGCCTGGGTGATTGGATGCAGATGGTCTCTGTACTGCTCTCTTTGCATTGGGGCTGTACAGTCCATGGCAGTTGGTGGGGTGGTGGGGGGGGAGGGGGTTCGTTAGTGGCTCCTCGGAGATAATGAGGTGTGAGTTTTGCTAAGACTGCCAGGTTACTTCTTTTGTTCCAGGGTCACAGACAGACACAGGGCAGAATTTTATGTTCCGTGGGCAGGTGCGCGCCCGACCCAAGCAGGCATAAAATCACGCAGATGATGTAGGCGAGCATCCCAACGTTATTGCCCACTCACGCGATATTTTGCTTGGCAGGCGCATGCAAAATTGGGATAATTAGGTAGGCAATTATGCCCATTAATGGCACAATTAAACACGATATTTTGTGGCTCGTCCAACCTTGCGGTTGGTGGTTGGGTCTATCAGCCAGGCGGCCTTTACATTTTTGATGAAACCTCATCCATGGGTGCAATTAAATCTCTGTTAGGGAATAAAAAAAGGAATATCTGGGAACAGCACTTTTATGAGGTATGCTTTCAGGTGCTTGATTGTTCTGCATGGACGTTTCTTTTTTGTGCTTTCTTTTGTTATGAGGCAGCTGACTGCCTTCAGGGACCTCTCTTGAAGCGCTTACCCGTGCCCGCGGTGACATCGTCACCCACCCTCCTCCCGCCCCCGCTCAGGCAGTGCTTCACGCTGGCTGGTCGTTAATTGGCCAAAGAGGGAAAAATTCAGGCCAGAGTTTCAGCCATTTTCAGGATCTTTGCTCAGTTTCAAAATTTTAGAAATAGCAATGAGCATACTTATATATGTATATTACAAAAACATACAGTGTAAGGTCTTAGTTCCTCACAGTCCGTGAGGCCTCGGAAAAAAAAAATTACATTTTCATTGTAATTTTGTTAGGTTTAACCGGGGTTAATGTATCAGCAAGAATATTGTCTGGTCCTGGGATGTGTGATGATTAGGTGGCCTAGGAAGATTCAAACCTGTCTTTATGGGAAGTCTCGTCAGGGTTGGAGTTCTGAATTTGCCTCTGTTGGGGATCAGGCATAAGCAAAACCATTGGTTTCAGAACATTGCCTGTCCTATTCCTGATTAAGTGTTTTCTAGAGATTCTGGGGGATTTACAGGGAGGTTAGCACACAGTGGGTGAGTAATAGTCCAGATGTTCGGGGCTATCTGCAGGGGAATGCTGAGTATCTCACTCTGTGAGTGCCAGGTTCTTTGATCTTAGGGCTGAGTGGCTCTGGTCCAGCTTAGCTCCTCCTTGTCCACCGTGGTAACCTGTGGATTCAGCTGTTCAAACTCAGGGACTGTGGTTAGGCTGATTGTCAGGAGATTGGGGTGTTTTAATGGGACTTTGACCTCTTTTGGGGATTCCGGTTTAATGTCCGGCTCTGGTATTGTACCACTGTGGTGTTCAAGTTACTGTTGCTAGGTGCTATGGGTCAGCACGGCAACAGGCCCGCAATCTGCTCCTGATCTTGGGCCAGCCTTTCTTGGTCCCGATGATAGGAAAACTGCCTTCTGCCAGGAGCCTCTCCTGCATCTATACCAGGTAGGGCTAAAGTGCTGTAGCCTGGTGAGTTCTTATGGATCATTTTAAAAGCAGTGGGCAGCCCTGTCAGGTTGCCTTGCGATTCTGCACTAAGGCATGTGGGTATGGGATCCAGTCTGGTTGGAATCTCTCTGCTGTCAGCCAGGTAGGCTCCTTGTCTTTCAGAACCTGGCAGATGGTCAGTTCTCACTGTACCTTCCTGTGGCTTTTCAACTAAGTGAGGCACCACACTCAGTCCTTCTGGGCCAATTGTGGAACATGTTTGCTACAAAGCTGCTGGCTAAGACCAGTCAATGGCTTTTTAGCTGGTGTCTCTGGCTTGGGAGTGGGCATGCTCCTATCTTGTTCCATGTACCCTGAACACTTATGCCCTCAAATGACTATAATTACTTGTGGCTTTTCAATTGAGTGGGGCAAATCACTCCTCATCTGCTCAGCTGTTTGGAGACTCTCTTGGTCCCTAGTCAAATTCAGAAAGAAGCTTTCTGCCAGCCATACTTCAGGCAATTCCTTAACCTTTTCCTGTCCTGGTTTAATAACTTGCATTGCTTCAAGCTCTTTGAAACATAGAAACATGGAAACTAGGAGCAGAAATAGGCCATTCGGCCCTTCAAGCCTGCCCCGCCATTCAATATGATCATGGCTGGTCCTCTATCTCAACGCCATATTCCCGCTTTCTCTTCATACCCCTTGATGCCCCTAATATCCAAAAAATTATCGATTTCTTTCTTGACTATACTCAGTGACCCGGCCCCCACAGCCTTCTGTGGTAGAGAATTCCACAGGTTGACTGCCCTCTGAGTGAAGAAATCTTTCCTCATCTCAGTCCTAAATGGCCTGCCCCGTATCCTGAGACTGTGGCCCCTGGTTCTAGGCTCCCCAATCAGGGGAAACATCCTTCCTGCATCTAGTCTGTCTAGCCCTGTTAGAATTTTATATATTTCAATCAGATCCCCTCTCATTCTTCTAAACTCTAGTGAATAAAGGCCCAGTTGAACCAATCTCTCATACGACAGTCTTGCCACCCCCGGTATCAGCGAAGCGAACCTTTGCTGCTCTCCCTCTATGGCAAGTATATCCTTTCTTAGGTTGGGAGACCAAAACTGCATGCAATACTCCAGCTGTGGTCTCATCAAGGCCCTGTATAACTGCAGTAAGACATTCCTACTTCTGAACTCAAATCCTCTTGCAATGAAGGCCAAAACATCAATTGCTTTCCTAATTGCATCCTGCACCTGCCTGTTTATTTTCATTAACTGGTGTACAACACCCAGATCCCTTTGTACATCCACATTTCCCAATATATCACCATTTAAATAATACTCATAATACTCTGCCTTTCTGTTTTTCACACTGAAACATATAACTTCACATTTTTCCACATTATGCTGTATCTTTCATGTGTTTGCCCACGCAATCAACTTGTCTAAATCGCCCTGAAGCCTCCTTGCATCCTCCTCACATCTCACAATCCTGCCCAGTTTGGTGTCGTCAGCAAACTTGGAAATATTGCATTTGGTTCCTTCAAGCAAGTAATTTATATATATCTTGAATAGCTAGGGCCCACCATTGATCCCTGCAATACACCACTAGTCACCACCTGCCACCCAGAAAAAGACCCATTTATTCCCACTCTGTTTCCGGTCTGCCAACCAATTCTCAATCCATGCCAGGATATTACCCCCAATCCCATGTGCTTTATTTTTTCTCACTAGCCTCTTATGTGGGACCTTATCAAAAGCCTTCTTCAAATCCAAATACACCACATCCACTGGCTCTCCCTTATCTATTCTACTAGTTACATCCTCAAGAAACTTCAGTAGATTAGTTAAGCATAATTTCCCTTTCATAAACCCATGCTGACTTTGTCTAATCCTGTTAAAGCTTTCCAAGTATTCTGTTACCACGTCTTTTATAATAGACTCTAGCATTTCCCCCATTACTGAAGTTAGGCTAACTGGTCTGTAATTCTATTTTTTCTCTCCCTCCTTTTTTAAATAGTGGGGTTACATATGCCATCCTCCAATCTGTAGGAACTGCTCCAGAGCCTATAGAATTTTGGAAGATGACCACCGATGCATCCAATATTCCTAGGGCCACTTCCTTTAGTACTCCTTCAGGCCCTGTGGAATTTTCAACCTTTAACCCCATTAATCTCTCGAGCACCATTTTTTTACTAATATTGCTTTTCTTCAATTCCTCCCTCTCACTAGACCCTTGGTTCCCTAACATTTCTGGGAAATTATTTATGTCCTGTTTGTGAAGATGGAACCAAAATATGTGTTCAATTCTTCTGCCATTTCTTTGTTCCCCATTATAATTTCCCCCAGTTCTGACTGTAAGGGACCTACATTTGTCTTCACTAAATCTTTTTCTCTTCACATATTTATAGAAGCTTTTACAGTCAGTTTTAATGTACCTTGCAAGTTTACTTATATACTCCATTTTCCCCTTCTTGATCAATCTTTTTGTCCACTTTTGCTGAATTCTAAACTGCTCCCAATCCTCAGGCTTGCTGCTTTTCCTGGAAATTTTATACGTCTCCTCTTTAGATCTAATACTATCCCTAATTTCTTTTGTAAGCCACGGTTGAGCCATCTTTCCTGTTTTACTTTTGCACTAGACAGGAATGAATAATTGTTGTAATTCATGCATACGTTCCTTAAATATAAGTCAAATCAGCTGTCTCCCCTGGATCGCGTCACTTTTTGAACCCTGATGTCCTCGCGCTGCTTTCAGCCCCAAATCTCCCCAGAACTCTCACTCTGTCCTTGCGCCGCTTTCAGCCTGGAGTCCAGCTCCTGCTCTTTTTAAATCTCCACTCGCTTCCCTCAGCTCCCGCTCTTTTTAAATCTCTGCTCTCTCAGCTCCAGCTCTTTTTAAATCTCCATTCAGACTCTCAGCTCCACTCCTTTTAAATCTTACCAAGGCTGCCGCTCCTCTCGTGTGCCACCTCCCTCACAATCTCTTTCCCTGCTCTGGGACTTCTCTGGCCCCTGTTTAATCCTGGAATATCCTGTGCATTTCTTATAAATTCTACTGGCCCTTCCTAGACCTCTTGTAACTTTCCTGGCCTGGCTTTGGCCTTATTAAATTCAACCAGCTCTCACCTAATGGTCATGGGTTCTATTTCACCTTTCTGGGCCTCTAAACATTCTCCAGCCTTCTGCACTCCTGCAGATTTCTGCTGGTTGACATTGGCCTCTTTTCTTTTGCTGGCTAATACTTTCCTGCCAGCCAAATTGTTTCCGAGGAGGAAATAGATTCCTGCTGCTGGTAGTTCAGGGACAGTTCTGATCGTGACAAGGCCTGAAGCAAGGTCACACTCTAGGTGGGGCCCTCTGGAGGGGTGCAAACACAGATCCTCCTCACATTCCACTGATCAGGGCTTTAGCTTTCAGAGAGGACTTGGGGTCGGGGCGGGGACAGGTTAGGTTTGTGTTTCCTTCCAACATTAAGGACTGAATAGCCCCTGTGTCCTGAAGCAGTACAATGGACTTGCTCATATTTTGGGATGGTTAGGAGGACACTTTTCCTGAAAGGACAAAACTCCGGAAGCTCTCTGGGAGTTTGTCCAGCTCAGGCACACATAGTGTCCTCCAAGGGTTAAGTTTTTGTAGGGAGAGGCTCTGCCTGCTCTGCCACGCTACACATTAGGGCATCCTTCAGGAGACTACTCATGTGGAGCCCTATTAGACCTACAGGCTACAGACAATCTCCAGCACTCAGGCCTGGAATGATCTATTTTATTACAATGGGAACACACCGGCATCCAGCGGGTTCTGCTTTCAGGCTGCAGGAGGACTCCTCGCACCCTACTTTGTGTTTTCTTTTCTGGGCAGGGCCCTTTCTTACCTAGGCCACCCTGTTTATCTTTCCAACGTTCATGGTAATGGTTTGGAAAGGTCTCCCTGAGTTTCCAGACCTACGGGTGAGATCATAGCTGTCTGTTGTGACGGCTGCATCCCGGGTTGTTAGGATTCTCCGCTCCTCAGGCCGAAGGGTAAGCAGTTTTTAAATTCCTCTAACAGTATCAAACCCCGCAATCCCACATAGGTGCATGGGATCTTTAGGGACCTTATCCATTGGTTAAACGCAATTTGCTTCAGCCATTCAAACTCGAGGAAGGTTCGTGTGGGTTTCTTACAAGTGTTTCGGAATTGTTGGCGATATGCCTCCAGGACTAACTTGTAGGCACTTAGGATGACAGCCTTGGTCTGCTGATAACTCATGGACACATCAGGAGTCAGCACTGAGTAGGCCTCTTGGGCTCTCCCTGACAACTTCTTTGAATTAGAAATGTCCGGGTATCTGATGGCCATTTTAGCTGTCCTGCTACTTTCTCACAAGTGGCAAAAAATGACTCCACATCACACTATTTGAATTTGGGAATGAATCTACTATACTTGGGGTCATCAGAGACTGGCTGTGGGTGGGGGAGAAAGGGATGCTACCGGGAAGAGAGAAATTTTCCCTCACAACTTCCAGTTGTCTGGTCTCCTTCTCTCTCCCTTTGAGCTGCTGGTTCCATTTCCAATTTTCAGAGCTGGAATTCTTCTCTCTCCCTTTCTCTCTCTCTCCCTCTCTCTTTCCCTTTCCATTTCCTGAAATTCAAGCTTCAATTTGAGATTTTCCAGCTCAAATTTGGCTAGGGGAGAGGATGAGCTCTACATCTACCTCTTCTATTGGATATGTGAAATTGAAATGTTCTAACAGAACTGGATCAGTTCGCTTCTCTTCACTTTACTGGGTAATTTTAACTGTACCTCCCTACCTACAGCTTTCAGTTGCTCTGTGCTAAGGGATGCCAGTGTTTCACCATTCAGATCTCCTTGCTTGATCCATATCTGGACATCAGCAATTGCCATTTTTTTAGTGTTAAGGAAAAGGAATTAGCTATGGTAAGTTGCTTGTGTCTTAAAATTCATTTCAACGACTGAGTTCTTTCCTTTTGGTTTCCAATTGGCTCTTTTATATCAGATTTGGCTCATGTTGAACTTGGACCCTGGTCAAATTCAAATGGGTGATCCCAGATTTGAGCTCCCAATTTCTGTTACGGACAGGACTGATAAACAGCACTGATTCCTCCTCTCACCACATGTCTGTAAACAGAAAGGTGCTTTGATTTGTTTCCCTCTTTATAAGCAGTGGTGCACTTCCTCACCCCTCGGTTTTTATTTGATCTAATTTTCTATTAATATCCTGCAGCAAACTCAAGATAGGATGATCTGAAAAGGATTGGTTTATTTGCACACATTCAACACTCAAAAGGAGTGTCGCAACATGGCCTCCACATTCAGTGAAGAGCGGGATAAAGAATAGAAGGTTTTAGAGTACAGAGATCACAGAGAAAATAAATATTGGTTCACGTGAGTTGTAGAATTGAGAATCAAAGTCCAATGAGGTATTCCTTTACGGAGGCCAGTGGGTTGAAAACTGATGCTGGATGATTCAATTTTCTGGTAGTGTTGACTTCATGCAATGAAATAGGCAAGCAGAAATTAATCAATCTTGTAGGTGAAGGTACACAATTTCTAGCAGAAGCAGTTTAGATGAGGCCAGGTGTTCAAGTGGGCAGAGCTCTTTTTCTGGGAGACTGCCAATCAGAAGGTAAACAACAGACTGACCTATGCAGTTCAGCAAGGCAATATTACTTGTTGCACAAGCCAGTGGCCCATGTCACATGACCTCCTACCTCTCCGCCCAGCCTTTGACAAAGAAGACTGTTAATTGCCTCAGTTATTAGGAATTGAAAGGAAGGTTGTTGGGCCTTTGTCTTAGCAGATGATCCATCTCCTTCTGGCCAGCTTGGGTGATTAGATGCAGATGGCCTGTGTTTAGCTCTCTTTGCAGTTGGGCTGCACAGTCCATAGGGGTGGGGGGGTCATTAGTGGCTCCTCAGAGATAACGAGGTGTGAGATTTCCTAAAAGCGCTAGGTGGCTTCTTTTGTGCAGAGGTCACAGACAGACGTAGTTTCAGCCATTTTCAGAATCTTTGCTCAGTTTTAAAATTTTAGAAATAACAATGAGCATATTTTTAATATATTTTATAAAAATATACAGTGTGAGGTCGTAGTTCCTCGCATTACTCTTGACCTTAGTTAAATGGAGACTTTCAGAAATGTTTTGACACCGAGAAACATGTTTCACAAATTCTGATATCAGCTTTTGAATAAAATAAACATAGGATAAGATGGGGAGAAAAGATTTCTTTTTACTAAACCAGCACAAATTGTGAGAGATGCTTCCATCCTTTTGGAGGTCTACCTTAATTTAAACCAAAACCATTCAAAGCACTCTCTGTTCTTCTATGGATAACAACTGAAAAGAACAAGATACCACATATTTTTCAAATCTTCAGATGCAATAAGGTATCGTCATGCCTTGGTCCTACCAACTTGGATCTGGACCAACTAGGCTGCTGTGCATACCTTCTTCTCTATAGCATGGCCCTTGCTCTTTGATGTCATCTAATAGTGTTCTTGACCTTAGGTAAATGGGGATTGTCAAAACTGTTTAGATATGAAGATGTAATAAATATTTCTGTATTGAAAATAATACAAAGCCGAATGATGTTAAATAAAAGCCAATGAAACAACCATGTTTTATTGAAAATAGATAGCATTGCTGCTCTTCAATATTTTGACAAGGATTTACAGATTAGTTAATATAGCAACTGGAAAGGTCGAATACTGCAGTGAGAATGAAGCTCAAGCAGTTTGTAGATATTATCTAATTCCTGGGGTTGTTTGTTTCTTTTAACTCTTGCTATCTATTTTTAAATAAGTCCAAATTTCATGTTTATTTGTCCAGCTCCCTTGTGGCTTACTGCTTCTTAGAGCTCCCTCAGTTTTGTCAGCTATGAACACAGATGCTAGGCTTGTACATTCTAAACATTTTTGAGTCTATGGATCACGTTACTTGAAGCAGTTAATTGGAAGTTTATTTATTCTTCTAATGAATTTATTAGCTTTTCCATTATTTTGTGTACATTGTAAGGATTTAAGAAACTTTTGCATGAACTGTATTGACTGCCAGAAACGTGTTTCACGAATTCTAATATCAGCTGGAGCAAACTACTGTATAAAAGAAACATAGGAAAAGATTCATGAGTCTATATTCAGTAGAAAAGATGTCTTACGTAAAATAAGTGCAAATCGTGAGAGCTGCCTCCATCTTGCTGGAGGTCTACCTCAATTTAAACCAAAACCATTCAAACCGAGCATTTAATCCAAGATATAAATCACTTTTAAGTATCAAATATCATTCTGTATAAAGAATTGTTCCACTCTCTGTCTTCACATATCAGCACTTCAGCTAGCACCATTTAATTTCTTATCTTTGTTTTTCATTTACAAATCATGCAGGGCCCATATGTTTCTCAGCATGAGTCCTGACAAATACATACTGCATCAGAGAAAATCACACCTTGAAGATGATTGTGTTGATAGTACAATCTAACGTAGAGTTATTACTTTCCCTCTCACGTAAGGTAAGGCCGGTGCACCACAGGAAGCATATACTATAGGGACAATTCTGCATGGTACACTCAGGCAGTGGTCCCTTTCCAGTGGCACATGCACCCCATGAAATTGAAAAGGTATGAGCTCCTGGTTTCTCAGGAGATAAGAAATCTAAAATTTTGCATCAAACTGCGGTTGCACTGACCACATAGCACACTCTAAAATTATGTCAATTTGTGTGAATAGCTCCCACATTAGATTCCCTATGTAATTTTGCAGTATAGCTCTCAATTCACTAACGTTGGCTGGGATATTCCAGTTCCACCTCTGGCTGGAACCTTTGCGGGTGGAACAGAAAATTTGACGGACCAGCCAGTTGACTTCAGGTGGGAATTTCTGGTCCTACGGTGGGTGGGACCAGAAAATCCCGGCCTTTGTGTATAAGATGGGTGCTGAGTGGCCTGAATGCTTTTGTTGAGGAACCCCACCTATGTAAAGATAAGTTGTCATATTATCCAGTCTTGTAACTTGGCTGCTGCTTTTGATTTCAGTGACAGCTTTGAGCTTTAGAGTTAATGGGCCATAATTTGCTGTTAGAGTAATGGTTAGCCCAATGGAAGTTGCCATTATTTGTGTCTGAGTGGGACAGCAACATTAGGCAAGGGGCTGACATGCGATTAAACACCAATATTGAAACATTGCTGTCTGAGTTCCGCCACTGAGGTGTTAGCTTTTCAAAAGTGGCATTTTGCTGCCTGCCTCACCATTGAAATATATCATATGTAAAGAAGTTGCTGTGTTTTGCACCAGATATGAACTTAACCTGTTGCCTATATTTAGGGCCAATAGTGAATGGCATAGATACTTTTTAAAGGACATGATAATTGTTAATGGGTGCTATTCAACCTCTTTAGCACTGAAAATTAACTAATACAATTGCGGTGCCTCATTCCTTCCAGTTTTGAATTTTTGGGGGAGATTTTAAAAATGACACTTTTTTATTTTTAATTTCATCCTTTTCTTCTATCTTTCCTTTTTCTACTTCTCTTAACCCTCCTCCCTGTCCCTTTCATTGCTCCCAGCTCTGATCCTGTGATCATGGTCCATTGACTGGCTATCACTGCTCCAATCCAAATCTCCCTCCGAAATGTATATTCACTTGCTAATAAAGTCCTTGCTTATTGTAGATGACATGTTGACATTTGACCTAGGGCTGAAGGGTGAAAACCAACCTATCCACAATATTTTTCTTGCTGTGCGCAGCTGATTTGTGTAAGTGCGAGCGCCCTTTAAATTTTTTTGCACAGCCGCGCACAAACTTAAAGAGACCAACTTGTGCACAGCCTGCACAGGAACTTTGTCTTGCTGCACAGCCACACAGGAAACATTGGTGATGATACCTTTCCCCTAATGCAGCTTCCCTATCTGGCTATGTCTTTCACCACTTGCCTTGCTCAAACCTTCAGAGCAGTGATGTTGCCCTTATCTTTAAATCACACCTTGATCTGTTTTATTACTCTGCTGGCAACTTCTCCTCCTTTGATACCTTGTTCCACTCTTCACAGCTCTTCTTTAAAATCTTTGGTCCCACCCCACCCAAATATCACTGAATTTCTCGCTGAGATATTTTCTCTGCTTTCTTCCCTCTGCTTGCACTGAACTTCTCATCCTATGTGACTTCAACCTCCATCTCAACTCCTGTTTCACTCCTCTGAATTTACTGCCCTCTTTTCCTTCCTAAATCTCTCCTTTCATATAAAATCTCTTGCCCATATAAAATCTTTTGTCCACATAAAATCTCTTGCCCTTCGATCTTGTCATTCTCATGTGGCATCGCTATCCCTCTCAAGGCTATCTCTGATCATTTCATTGTATCGCATTCTATCCATTTTATCTCCCATTCTCAAACCTATTTCTTTCTGTGTCCAACCCTGGGGAAAAACCTCTCCCTCAAGTCACTTACCTCTGCCCTTTCAAATTCCCAACTATAGCCCCTGGCCTTTCATTTATCATGGCATCTTGGCAATTATCGATTTGCTAATAATACCCTCTACATCATCTTTGAACTAGTACTCTTTCCCACCATGATCATTGCCCTTAGTATAACCCTTCATCTCCACTCCCTTAAATTCAAGGGATACGGGCTTAAACATCGTTGGTGAACACATGGCATATATGGATCAAAAGGGATTTAACTTGATATATGGGCAGGTGGTCTCAGTCTACACAACTGAATAATGCAGGCATTGAAAAGATACTTGGCAGCATCTACGGCGCTTTCATGTTGCATCAATTGGCAGTGCCAAAGTTGGTTGAAACAGCAGGATGATTCAAGAGGTGGCTACTTTAGGACCATGGACAACCTTTGTTGCCCAGGTTCATGGCATTTATCTAGGGGGATTTCATGAAGCCTGCAGAGGGGGATATGTGGCGTGTGGGGTGACTGAATTAGGCAAAAGCTGAAATTTCAACTTCCTGATGGCAGATTGAGATACAGAGATTAAGTCACCGATGTGTTTGTGGAATGTCAGACATCACACCGCCCTGTGGCAGGTTCCTACTTGTAATATATTTGTATGCCATGAATGCTCATTGGTGTAAAACTTGTATTAATTATGCCTTGCTTTCCAGATTAAGTTAGCGGTGTGTGTGAATCTCATGGCACCCAGTTCAAATTTGTTTAAAGGTGGCTTGTGCCAGTTGACCTTGTGCAGTTCTGTCTGAGGTCAGTGGTTTCCCTTGTTGAATTCTGTGGCACAAGGGAAGGGAGCAGGAGAATGGGAGCTGGCATGGAGGCTCGAGACAGGTGAGGGTGAGTCAGTGGTGACAGGGGCGGGGTGGGGGGTGCAGGATGTGGAGCGGGGTCAGGAGCAAGGAGAAATGGAAGATTGATACAAGGGAGAACAGAGGAGGGGTTGAAGCATGGAGGGGTAGAAGCAGGAAGGGCCTGGCACCCTGGCTTTGGTGGAATCAAAGTAAGAAAATGAGGGGCCTAAATGGTGGTGTCAGTACTGTCCAAATGTGGGTCCATCTCAGGGTGTTGGTGGCAGAGTCTTTACAGGGCTTTGAGTTCACCTACAAAAGTTCAATTATCCCCTCTGAGAGTGACCTCAGAAAATCTCCTTTACATTGTGTAGGAGGGAGGGCCAGTTGAGCCTGAAAGTTCAGCCATGTCCCACAGAGTGGAGAGTACGACACTGGATACTAACATAAACATTCAATAAGAATGAATGCAAAAAAAATCCTAATTCCCTTGTAATCAATAACATGTCCCAACCATGAGGCATGCCAGTACATTTAGCTGTCTGACTAAGCTAGCGTCAACAAATAACGATGGTGCATGAATAAAGTGCAACCAATGTAATGGGCATGAACCTCCTCGGTGTGACAGAGTCAAATTGCCACTCCACTCCTAATTTTTTACCTTAATTTTCTTCCCATTCTGTCTCACCAAACTTCCGACCCGGCGAGATCTAGGCAGTGCAGTGAGTGCTTGGGGGCCTAGCATCGAATGCAGCTCAGTCAAAGAGGAGGCCACACCCCCTTTTTACAGCACTAGCTGCCGTAAACCAGCTAAGTTAAAGGTCCATTGACGTTTGAAGGTTCTTTACAGGCCCAGGAGAAGGTAAGTGTATAAGGTAAAAGGGTAGGATTTGGGATTGGGGGGTGTGGAATGGGGGGGATTTTGGGCAGAAGTTGGGGTGTGTCGGGGAGGTTCAGTTGGGTCGGGCCTTGGTTTGGGGGCTTTCGGGAAGGGAGGTCGCTGGTGGGCAGTTGGGCCACAGTGGAATGTTGGACCTTGTGGGGTCAGGGGGTAGAAGGTGGGGACAACATTGGGCCTCGGGTTGTATCGGGCCTCGGGGGGTTGGGGGGGGTGCGTGTTGGGTTGGGTTGGGTCACAGGCGTAGGGTAGGTCAGGTTGTGCCTCGGGAGTGGTGTGTCAGGCCTTGGAGAGCGGTCAGGCCTCTGGGGGGGCAGGGCCAGGCCTCAGGGTGTGGTCAGGCCATGGGGGGGCAGTGTTGGAGGGTGATTGAGACTCGGGTCAGATCAGGCCTCAGAGGATAATGTCACATCGGGTCTCAGGGTGGAGGTGTCGGATCTTGAGGGGTTGGGTCTCAGGGTCAGGGTAGTTGGGCCTTGGGGGAGGCCCCAGGGGTGGAGTGCCAGGTCAGGTTGGGCCTCGGTGTGGGGAATGGGGGTTGTGGGGGTTTGGAGTGTCGGGTCGGGCCTCGGGGTGGGTGTTAGGTTAGGTCAGGCCTTGGGTGGCTGAGGTAAAAGTCAGGCCTGGCGGGGAGTGGAAAAAGTGCCCGTTGGAGTGGGGGAATCCCGTGGGTTGGGGAATTCCGGTGTAGTCGTTTGGGGCCAGGGGGAGACCCCTGGCGGATCGGGAGTGTGGGGGAGTCCTGTGGGGGGGACATAATCAGGGATGTGGGGGGGATTCCTGTGGGTCTGTACAATAGTTACCCAGAAGTAAGAAGAGCTTTTAATTCTTCTAACTTTTTCTGGGTAATTATTGATGTAGTCAGAACCATCCGATGTTTGCGATTTAAGTCACATTTTTGGATGATTCCCAGTGCAGAACAATTGCCCGGGGAAGTTTGTACTTCTGGGCAATTGCCATGCAAACCCTTACCTGGGAGCTTCCGAAGATGGTTTCCCAACGCATCTGTGGGGATCCCCCATCTCCCCCAATACAATGCCCTGGAGCTCAGAAGTTACAGCCATTGGCTGGATTTTCCTGTAAACAGTGAGTTAGCAGTGTGACAGGACTTCCACCCACCCTCCCGCTCATCACTTGACATTGCTGGTAGGAGGTCAGGTCATTTTGAGAGACAGGTCTTATTAACATATATATGGCTTATGTGGCCCTCCCCACTCCCAATCACCAGCAGCCCATGGGTGACCCTGTATTGGGCAGGCAGGAGGCCTTCGTGGCCAGGAAAAGTTTGATCAGGCAAAAAGCTGGGCCACCAGCAGCACATATTACACTTGTGTGCTCAAAGGAGGACTCCTGCTGCTGGCCCCAGAAAAATAATTTCATCTCTTACCATCTAAGTCCTGTCCTGCTGCACTACCAAGTTTTACTGAGCAAAGTTTCCACATCAACACTCCAACCCAGTAAATAATTAAAATGACATGGCCAGATCATCTGATCTCAGGATCATTGGAGACTGGACATGTGACCCATGACCTCAGATGCACACCAGGACCCTGCGGAAGTCCTGATGTGCTGACCCACGTGGGAATTGTCCTGGAAGTTTGAACTTCTGATGGACAATTCCTGTGCTCCCCGGGACCCTCCAAGAATGTCGCCAGACTCTGAGATACAGTCAGCAGTTTCCGGCGGTTTCAATGTACTTATCTGAATTGGAAATATTAGATAGAAAAATCTTAGTTTAACTCCTGGGTAACTACAGATCTGCACCACCCCCCTGCCCCCAAGTCACTCACACTGACCCACCAACATGCCCTTTGCTCCCTTTGCACCACCATTGACCTCCCAACTAAGCTCCCCTACCTCTAACTACACCCCAACCAACACCACCAGCCAACGCCCCTCCCGACCTGACCCGACTACGCCTCTAGACCCAACGACACCATGACCCCCAAATATCCCCATGACCACCGGCCAACCCCCTGATCCAACTCAACTACTCCTCCTGACCATGCTAACCCCCGAGCACTGACAACGCCTCCCAACCCGACCCAACCACCTGCTGACCAGACCTGACTAACTCCTAACACCCGGCTACTACCCCTATCCAAGCGGACTAGTCCCTGGCCTGACTACCCCTCCCGACCTGAATAACCCCTGACCCACCTACCCACTGAGCCACTTACCCACCTCACCCCCTACCCAACCTATTCACCTGCCAGCCTGCCCACCTAACACCCTACCCAACTGCCATTCTACCCACTGTTGTGTTATGGGTTCATTTGGTGTTTCAATTATGAGATCTTGAGACTTGTATATTTAAACATGAACCATTTATTTGTAGTCTTTAACTATATACGGATCCTTGATAAGGCCATACATGTTACTGTTCACCATGCAGGCTCTTTCTAGACTGTTCTCCCAATTACAGTGTGACTCTATACAACATACTGTGGGCAGTCCTATTCTCCAGTCCCACGTTAACCCTTGTTCTTCTGAACACCTTTACATTACAATGGCATGCGAGCACACACAACATCCCCCTTTCTTCTTAAAAGAAAACTTTTCTCCCTTCTATCAGAGTATAACTATTTGCAACATAACCTTTACTTGCTATCCCTTCTCCCCTACCCCAAGTTTCTGACTTTATAAATTCGGACTGTCTTGAGGCTTGACAGTTCTTCCACATCTCAGCCTGCATCATTTGGAGGAATGGTAGTAGTCCTCTGCATTTCTGGTACTTGGTTATCTCCATTTGATTCGCTTTTTGTGCTCCTTAGAGTTATGTTTCCCTTTATTAACAACCCGTCTGCTTTTTTTTGGAGACTGTGGGTTTGTCCTGTTCCTTCCTCAGGGAATGTGCGCTCCGTTCTTTCCTAGAGTGGACTCAAAATTTATTTTTCCGTGGTGTCTGCCGTGTTCTTGCTGGACATATATGTTTCACAAGTGGAACCTTCATTTCCACTTGTTTCACAATTTCAGCTAAAAATTTGCTTGCTGTTATATTTTCAAATCTTCTTGCAAGCTTGTGAATCTTTTCATTCAGCTCAACAAGTACGCTGGTGAGGTCAGTTATCTTTGTTTCAGAGTTATCTGCTTTTAAAGTCTGGATTTGCTTTTTCATACTTATTTCTGTTTTTTCTTTCTCTGTCTGCAGCAGAGCTTTGTCCTTGCCCTTCATTTTGGATTCATGTTGGCTAGGTCTGTCTCCAGAGAAGTCTTAACTTGTTTCAGTTCTACAATTGTGCTACTCATGGCTTTATTATCCACTCATGGCTTGGTAAGTTCTACAGCTTTTACTTTCAATGCCATCTCATTGTAATTCAGCTGGTTCCTCTGCTCTTCAGTTTGTTTCTTGTAGCTTTTGGCTTCCTCCTGGAATATGGAACATTGCTGAGTCTTCTCTGCCAACTGGTTCTTCTGTTTGTTTAGAGTGACGTTAAATTAATTTTGTATCTCTTTGAAATTTACAGAGGTAAAAACTTTAATCTGAGGGGTCCTTGTAGCATGTGAAGATCCTTCAACAGGTTTTCCCTTTCTTTGCAAAGCTCACTTGCTTCATCTTGAGTTTTCTTGTAATTCAGCAAAGTCTCCTCAAGTTTCTTCTGCTGTTCTTCCATTCCACTGTTTAAGACAGTCTTCATTTCTTCATGTTGCGGAATGGTTATGCATTACTTTTGCATTTGATCTTGAAGGACAATCAACTGATCTTTCAACTGTTCATTTTCTTTATGACCTCTTGTCAGCTTACTCTGGGCTCCAGTCCATCATTTTGTTGCTACTGATGGTTCCAATGCAGCAAAGTAACATTAAATGTCCTTTTTAGCTCCTCATGTTTTTGCATGGCTACATATTGATTCTTCAAGGGTCTTTCAAGGTTGCAAATTTTTTGCATGCCCTTTCTGCCTGCTGTTTTGCCTGACTACATATGGTTGAGTTTTTCCAATTATCACCTTGAATTGCCAATTGTGGAATTGAGGGTCATTATTTCCTCCTGGTACCTTTGTGTTGTCTCTGAAATTTGTTTTGTCAGGTCTCAAACATCATGTTTCATTGAAGACTGCAGTTTGTCGTGTGTCTTCAAAGGTATATACTCAGCCTGAATCTTGTGCTTCAAATCTTCCAATTCAACTCTAATGCGAACATTTTCCTGTAGAACAGCTTCTTTTACTTTTTTGCACGTTTTGCTTCTTTTAAGCTACCTCAGATACCTTTCCTTCATTCACAGCCATATACTCACACTGCACTGCCATCTGCTCTTACAGATTGAGTATAGTGTCAGCATCTTCAAAAAAATTTTATTTTTAAACCTCTCAGCTGCTTCTCAGCCTTTTTATTCTTCTGCACTAAATGCTTCAGTGTGTGCAATTCACTGCACTGACATGATCGGCATCCATCTTATGGTTTACTTAAATATTGTCCCCCTCGTTCTGGAGTCTTCTGTTGTCCTTGCTCTGGGGTTTTCTGCCACCCTCTCTCTTTTGTTGACCTCTATACATGGTCCTTGTTGCCAACAACACTTTATTTTGGGTTGCTAGGCTTTTTAGGGTCTGTGCTCTCCAGAACTTGGAGTTAAAATATCCGTCAAAGCCTCTGAATATCTCATCACGTGTTGTTGAGTATTGATCTATATTTTAGCTGTGGCGTACTCTACCCGCAAATGAACAAAACACAAATAAAAACTTTGACAACTAGTACTTCCTCTGATTCCTTATTTAATCCTTTAATTCTGATGTAAACTAAAAGTTCTCTTCTCCAAGACTCCCACTGTTGGGTCTGGTTCAGCCATTCCCTCATCCAAAATGGGTCAGGCTCTTCTAATTTCCTGTCTTGAGCTTTATTTGTAGTAGTAGTTGTAGCTTTAAATGTCATTTCCCTTTAAGACAATAATCATTTTTTTTTACTCAGACTGCCTGTAGCCTGTCAGTTTTCTCTCTGTGAGTTTCCTGTGCTCTTTTAGGTTTCACAGGATCCCCACAATCGTGGGCCATTTGTTTTGAACTTTTAGAAAATTGTAGATGTTCTTTCCATTAAACTCTGCAAGTTTTATTTTGTGTGAATGTCTCGGATCCTGGGAAACTTCTCAGCTGTTTGGCAATTGGCCTTTTTAAAAACATTAAAGCTACATCACTTTTTTTCTCTTTGCTTTAATTGCTATGAGGGAGATTTTATTTTTGTTATATTCAGCAGGTTCTTCTTTACTTTGCAGTTTTTCCTCTGCACTGCTTGTCTTGTAAACAATTTTTTTGTTCACTTCAGTGCAGCATGGCCGCCATGTGTTATGGTATCACTGTAGACTTCTTCTGCAGCTCTTTTTCAGCTGCCCCCTAGACACTGAGCCCTGAGACTGCCGTCTATTCTGTAATTAAGTACAGCTTTCTTTTGTAATTTTGTTCACCCGTCCTGTGATCTGAAACCAGATTCCCTAACTCTGTGTCACACAGGGTCTTCTTTTTTGTAGTTTTACTCACCCATCTTGTGATCTGATCAGGTTCCTTTGCTCTGCATCACTCAGGATCTTGCAATGGACCTCCACTCACTTTGGTGGATTCTTCAACTTCCAAGTCTGTAGTGAAACTTATTCAATAGTTTCTTCATTTATTCTTCCTAGATGCATGTCTATCTAGTCAGGCTTCAGCTGCTTCTAATTTTTCATATCTTGGGATTCTGTTTTAGGTTCATCCTTTAAATGTCACCTTCCATCCCACTGCTGTCACCATGTTGTGTTATGGGTTTGTTTGGTGTTTCAGTTATGAGATTGTGAGATTTTTATGTTTCAACATGAACAATTAATTGGTAATCTTTATGTACAGATCCCAGTAACTGCCATGCATGGTGCTGCTCACTATGCAGGCTTTTTCTAGACTGTTCTCCCAGTCTATTACCATGTGACTCTATACATCATACTGTGGGCAATGCTATTCTCCAGTCCCACCTTAACCTTCGCTCTGCCGAGCACCTTTACACTGCAATGACATACAGGCACACATAACATCATACAACACCCACTTACCCAACCCACTTATCCATTCACTCATTTACCCACTCAGCCATTCACCCTTTCACACACTTATTAACATTGAGGGCATTTAAACTTACCTTGCAGCACAGCCGTTGTGGAGACAAAGTCCCTTATTCACATTGAGGATACCTTTCATCGTGTTGTGTGGCACCGTGCTAAATGGGATAAATTTCAAACAGATGGAGCAATTCAAGACTGGGCATGAGGCGCTGTGGGCCATCAGCAGCAGAATTGTTCATAACCTCATGGCCTGGCATATCTCCCACCTGACCCATCAAGCCAGGGTATCAACTGGTTCAACGAAGAGTGCAGGAGGGCATGCCAGAAGCAGCACCAGGCAAACCTAAAAATGAGAAGTCAATCTGTTGAAGCTGTAACACAGGACTACTTGTGTGCCAAAGAACATAAGCAGCAAGTGATAGAGCGAAGCAATCCCACAACTAACAGATCAAATCTAAGCTCTGCAGTCCTACCACATCCAGTCGTGAATGATGGTGAACAATTAAACAACTCACAGGAGTAGGACGCTCCACAAATATCCCCATCCTCAATGATGGGGGAGCCTAGCACATCCATGTAAAAGATAAGGCTGAAGCATTAGCCACAATCTTCAGCCAGAAATCCTGAGTGGATGATCCATCTCGGCCTCCTCCAGAGGTCCTCAGCATCACAGATTCTCGTTGTCAGCCAATTCAATTCACACCACGTGATATCAAGAAGCGGCTGAATGCACTGGATAGTGCAAAGTCTCTGGGCCCTGACAATATTCTGGCAATAATATTGAAGACTTGTGTCCCAGAACTTGTCGCGCCCCTAGCCAAGCTGTTCCAGTGCAGCTACAATGCAGGCATCTACCCGACTATGTGGAAAATGGCCCAGGTATGCCCTGAAAACAAAAAGCAGGACCAAACCAACCCAGCCAATTACCACCCCATCAGTCTACTCTCGATCATCAGTAAAGTAATGGAAGGGGTCATCAACAATGCTATCAAGCAGCACTTGCTTAACAATAACCTGCCCACTCTTGCTTTGTTTTGGGCTCTGCCAGAGCCACTCAGCTTCTGACCTCATTACAGCCTTGGTTCAAACGTGGACAAAAGAGCTGAACTCTCGAGGTAAGGTGAGAGTGACTGCCCTTGACATCAAAGCAGTATTTGATCGAGTGTGGCATCAAGGAGCCCTAGCAAAACTGAGTCAATTAGAATCAGGGGAAAACTCTCTGCTGGTTGGAGTCATACCTAGCACAAAGGAAGATGGTTGTGATTGTTGGAGGTCAGTCATCTCAGCTTCAGAACATCACTGCATGAGTTTCTCAGGCCACTGTCATAGGCCCAACCATCTTTAGCTGCTTCATCAATGACCTTCCTTCTATCATAAGTTCAGAAGTGGGGATTTTCACTGATGATTGCACAATGTTCAGCACCATTCGTGACTCCTCGGATATTGAAGCAGTCCATGTCCAAATACAGCAAGACCTGGACAATATCCAGGCTTGGGCTGACAAATGGCAAGTAACATTTTGCACTAGGCAATGACCACCTCCTACAAGAGAGAATTTACCATCACCTCTTGATATTCAATGGCATTATCATCACTGAATCCCCCAGTATCAATATCCTGGGGGTTACCATTGACCAGAAACTGAACTGGGCTAGTTATATAAATACTGTGGTTAGAACAGCAGTTCAGAGGTTAGAAATCCTGTGACGAGTAACTCACCTCCTGACTCCCCAAAGCCTGTCCACCATCTACAAAGCACAAGTCAGGAGTGTGATGGAATACTCACCACTTGCCTGGATGAGTGCAGCTCCTACAACATTCAAGAAGTTTGACACCAACCAGGACAAAGCAGCCTGCTTGATTGGCACCACATCCACAAACATTCACTCCCTCCACTGACGACACACAGTAGCAGCAGTATGTACCATCTACAAGATGCACTGCAGGAACTCATCAATGCTCCTTGGAAGGCACCTTCCAAACTCACAAACACTACCATCTTGAAGGCTGAGGGCTAAATGGGAATACCACCACCTGGATGTTCCCCTCCAAGTCACTCACCATCCTGACTTGGAAATATATCACCATTCCTTTACTGTTGCATGGTCAAAATCCTGGAACTCCCTTCCAAACAGCACTGTGAGTGCACCTACACCACATGGACTGTAGTAATTCAAGAAGGCAGCTCACCACCACCTTCTCAAGGGCAATTAGGGATGGGCAACAAATGCTGGCCCAGCCAGAGGTGCTCACAGCCCAAGAAAGAATTTTTAAGAACTATTTGCTCAGCTGTTATATTTACATAAAACCATATTTGTTGCATTAGTCTGGAAGGAATATTTATTCCTTTTGAAGAGAGAAAAACCTGTTTTCTGTTGTGATCTCAGGATCTTGCTACTGTTTACCTGGATATGGGGCAATTTAAGGCATACTGAATAACATAGGTGTATGTGGTTCACTTACAGGGTGGCCAGTGACCATGAACGCACAAAAATATCTAACATTAAAGCACACAAAAACATGATAAAGAATGAGAATTATTGTACGTGGGGTGCAATTTTAACTGTGGTGTGCCATTCCCGACAGCTGAGCCGGAAGTGCATGCCACTTCCGCTCACTCTCTTGCTTTTCGCTGGTACCCACATGATTACAATTAAAATTGAAGTGCTGGTGGTGTGCATGGGAGACACATTGCAGGGGAAGCTTTCCATTGGTGAAAATCACCATCAGCTGACAATGCAACTGGTACAAGTAGGTTATAAACGGGCCTCCTGGTGAAACAGGGAGGTTCTTCATCACAATCACAACTTTCTTGCCCAACTCCATTGCCATTAATATAAAACAGATTTACTAAGAGCACAAAGATAGCATGAGTGTTTTTCAAATTTCAATTTCACTTTTAAATATTTCACAACCTATGAGGCCTGTATTTTTCAAAGTAAGGTGTGGAATATGTTTAGCTTGCTGTATTACAGTGACAGACAAATTACTGATGTGAGCGGGCTGCAATAAGATAATGGTAAATGTGAAAAACCACCTTGTCTATGCATGGACAGCCTTGTGGAAGATTTACTAGTAATGTTTAACAAAGCAGGTAGGAAATTTTTAAAAAAAGTCTTGTGAAGGTATGCCTGCCTACAAAGTTTAACTGGATATAATAAAGCACTGCCTAATAATAATGTTCAACATCTGTTCTGGTAAGGGAAAACTACTCATTGACAGACTTTTAATTATTAATAATATAACAACGGAAAGTTTCTGATTTTTGACCATTTTTCCAGTGAAGGAATTTGGGGAAAAAAAGCTATGTTTAAAGAAGTGTAGACCATTCAGTTCAAAAATGCACTTAGACTAAAGATGCTAAATAGAAGTTGTTTTCCCCAGAGGCTAAATATTAGGCAATTTGATAGCTTGTCTGGGTAATCAGGAAGTATCACACACCTTCCAGGTGAAAAAGCAACTTAAAATGCTGAATTTATTGCTCATGATGTGGTCTCGTCTACATCTGGTAGATCAAATGATGATTGAAGAATCGCTTTACTGATGCAGTCCGACCCTGAACTACTGGTCCTTTACCATTTCAATTCTCTGCTCCACTCCCACTCTGACTTCTCTGACTTTAGCCTCCTACATTGTTCCAATAAAGTTCAACGGAGACTTGAGGAACAGCATAGTACTAAACTACATGAAGTACTGTTTTGATCACAGCTGATGTTACAACATGTCAGAACCCAGGGTAGAACCCAGCTTGATAGACCCTAAGTTTTACTTTTTGTTTAGAAACGTGGAGGATGCCTCCTGAACAGAGTCACAGGAGTCAGATGATGAACTTTTCACAAAAGAATAAAACATTTATTAAACAAGAAGAGTTGAACTGTATTACAATACTCCTTCACCCATAACTATACCTTTACAGATATGTACAAATTCATAAGGGCAACACAAGTTACAAAAGCTCTTATACTCTAATGTTCACAGTAAGTACACAGTCCATGTAAACCAATAGGTAGCCTGTCATCAGACACACCACACTCTGAAACCAAGTGATAGGTGCCACCCCAAACAGATGCTATGGATCTCCCATCAACTCCCCCCAGACGCTTGTCATGCCATGAGCCAACTGATCTCACTGAACTCCATCTTTCACATGAAGGTTTCCAATCTCCACTCTTGAGGAACTCGCTTTAGAATCTTCTCCCAAACAACACTCTTTCTTGGATGCCTTCCACAGGGTCCACCTCCAGGGTTTCGAACGCTCCTTCCAATGTTCCTCTCCCCTGGATAGCCACGTGCATTCAAGCATTTCCTTCCACACACTCTCAGGTACTCAGCCATGCCAACAGAACACCACTGCTTCACATGCCCACAGTCAGGAGTCACCAAACTTTGGTTGTCTTCTTGGATCTTCTGGTTTCATGCAAGCCCACTTTGCCTTGAGCCTGCCTCTTCCAGTTTTATCTCTTTAATTCAGAGCCTTTCCCTCAGGCCCTTGCTTTCACTTCCACTGAACAGGATGTTGTTCCAGATTCCTATCCTTGTCCTTTGATTTAACTTAAAGGCCTTGTTGGGACATTTCACTTTCTCATTTAGGACCTGCTCCCTACAGTTCCCTCTCTCTGTAGACTGCTGAAAACTTGGTATCTCTCTTTAGATCCAGAACTCACTCGACATTCACTGTTACTTTAACTTTAGAGCAACTCATCTAAGATCCTTAGACTTATTTTCCTCAGCAATCTGCTAGCATGTCCAGCTCAAGAGAGACTTAAACTTCATCTTAACGCTTAATCACCAGCTGAACTCAAACTACTTTCGGGGCTGAATTTTCCATTCATCGGGTGGGCGGAGCTGACCCAATCGCCGGTGGCAATCAGGGCCGCGCCCAGCGTGATGTCGGCACAGAAGCGCTATGCGCTCCCTGTGCGGGCGGGGGGAATCCCTAAAATTGAGAGTGCGCTCTTTCGCACATGCACACGACTGTCATCGCCTCTACTGTCAACATATTAAAAATAGTGAAAAAAAATTCCCTTACATGTTCCCTCATGTGACAATGTCACATGAGTTGGGACATGTTTATAATTTCCACAACAAGTTTATTAAAATTTTAAAAAGCCTACATGAAACCTCATCCTGCCGGTGGATGGGGTTTCATGTTTTTTTTGTTGCCGCCAGGGCTCCTGGCCTGCCCGCCAACCTTGAGGTTGGACGGGCAGGTCCACTAAGTACTTTAATTGATCTGTCAATGGCCTATATTGGCCAATGACATGGCGGCGGGCACGCAACTGATTTTGCTGAGCCCCCGCCTTCCTGAAAATTTAAATGGTGTGGGGTGATGTCAGGAATTCCACCCGACATCATCCCTCGTCATTTTAGGCGTCAGCGAGCAGGCCCCACCACCCCCCCCCCCCCACCCCTGCTCACCGACAGTAAAATGCTGCCCTCTGTTTCTCTGTGTCTGTGGGCCCCCTGTTGCTGGGCAACAGCCCAGTTTTTCTACTTTGTTTTAACTTCCCTAAGCCACTTCAAGAGACATAAAACCTCACTAAAAATGCAGGTATTCATTAATGGGATGAGGGCGTTGCTGGCTAGGTCATCATTTACTGCCTATCCCTAACTGCCCTTGAAAAGGTGGTGGTGAACTGCCTTCTTGAACTGCTGCAGTTGCTGTGGTCTGGATACATACACAGTGCTGTTAGGAAGGGAGTTCCAGGATTTTGACCAAGTGCCAATGAAGGAACGGCGATATATTTCCAAGTCAGGATGGTGAGTGGCTGTGGGGAGAACTTGCAGACGGTAGCATTGCCATGTATCTGCTGCCCTTGTCCTTCTAGAAGGTAGTGGCTGTGGGTTTGGAAGGTGCTGCCTAAGGACTTGGTGAGCTTCTGCAGTGCATCTTGTAGATGGTGCATGCTGCTGTTCGTCGATGGTGGAGGGAGTTGATGTTTGTGGCAGGGATGCCAATCAAGTGGGCTGCCTTGTTCTCAATGGTGTCAACTTTCTTGAGTGTTGTTGGAGTGGCACTCATCCAGCTAAGTTGAGAGGATTCCGTCACACTCCTGACTTGTGCCTTGTGGATGGTGGACAGGCTTTAGAGTGTCAGGAAATGAGTTACTCACAACAGGATTCCTAGTCTCTGACCTGCTCTTGTAACCACAGTATTTATATGGCTAGTCCAGTTCAGTTTATGGTCAATGGTAACCCCTAGGATGTTGATAGTGGGGGATTCAATGATGGTAATGCCATTGAATGTCAAGGGGCAATAGTTAGATTCTCTCTTGTTGGAGATGGTCATTGCCTGGCACTTGTGTGGCACGAATGTCACTTGCCACTTGTCAACCCAAGCCTGGATATTGTCCAGGTTTTGCTGTATTTGGACATGGACTACTTCAGTATCTGAGGAGTTGCAAATAGTGTTGAACATTGTGCAATCATCAGGGAACATCCCCACTTCTGACCTTATGACGGAAGGAAGGTCATTGATGAAACAGCTGAAGATGGTTGGGTCTAGGACACTGCCCTGAGGAACTCCTGCAGTGATGTCCTGGAGCTGAGATTATTAACCTCCAACAACCACAGCCATCGTACTTTGTGTTAGGTATGACTCCAACCAGCAGAGAGTCTTCCCCTGATTCCCATTGACTCCAGTATTGCTAGGGCTCCTTGACGCCACATTTAGTCAAATGCGGCCTTGATGTCAAGGGCAGTAACTCTCACCTCACCTCGGGAGTTCAGCTCTTTTGTCCATGTTTTAATCAAGGCTGTAATAAGGTCAGTAGCTGAGTGACCTTGGCAGGACCCAAACTGAGAGTCAGTGAGCAGGTTATTGCTAATGAAGTGTCACTTGATAGCACTGTTGATGACCCCATTCATCATTTTACTGATGATCCAGAGTAGATTGATGGGGCAGTAATTGGCTGGGTTGGACTTGCCCTGCTTCTGGTGTACAGGACATAATTGGAAATTGTCCACATAGTCGGGTAGATGCCTGTATTGTGGCTGTACTAGAACAGCTTGGCTAGGGGCAGGGCAAGTTCCGGACAAGTCATCAGTACTATTACCGGAATATTGTCAGGGCTTATAACCTTTGCAGTATCCAATGCATTCAGCCATTTCTTGATATCACATGGAGTGAATCAAATTGGCTGAAGACTGGCAACTGTGATGCTGGGGACCTCTGCATGAGGCCGAGGTGGATCATCCAATCAGCACTTCTGGCTGAAGATTGTTGCGAATCAGCCTTATCTTTTGCATTGATGTGTTGGGTTCCTCCATCATTAAGGATAAAGATACTTGTGGAGCCTCCTCCTCCAGTTTTTTAATTGTCCACCCCCATTCATGACTGGATGTGGCAGGACTGCCGAGCTTAGATCTGATCCAAAAACAAAAATAAAAATAGCTGGAAAAACTCAGCAGGTACGACAGCATCTGCGGAGATGACTCCTCATCAGTTCTGATGAAGAGTCAAACATACTTGAAACGTCAACTGTGTTCCTCTCCGCAGATGCTGTCAGACCGGCTGAGTTTTTCCAGCTATTTTTATTTTTGTTTTTGTTTCAGATTTCCAGCATCCGCAGTATTTTGCTTTTATCTTAGATGTGATCCGTTGGTTGTAGGATCGTTTAGCTCTATCACTTGCTGCTCATGCTGTTTGGTACACAAGTAATCCTATGTTGTAGCCTCACCAGGTTGATACCTCATTTTTAGATGTGCCTGATGCTGCTCCTGGTATGTCCTCCTGCGCTATTCATTGAACCAGGCTTGATCCCCTGGCTTGGTGGTAATGGCAGAGTGGCAGATATGCCGGGCCTTGAGGTTACAGATTGTGTTCGAGTACAGTTCTGCTGCTGTTGATGGCCCACAGCGCCTCATGGATGTCCAGTCTTGAGTTGCTAGATCTGTTCGAAATCTACCCCATTTAGCACAGTGGCACAACACGATGGAGGATATCCTCAATGTGAATACAGGACATCATCTCCGCAAGGACTGTGCAGTGGTCAGTCCTAACAATACTGTCTTGGACAGATGCATCAGCGGCAGGCAGATTGGTGAGGATGAGGTCAAGTATGTTTTTCCTATTGTTGGCTCCCTCACCACCTGCTGCAGACCCAGTCTAGCAGCTATGTCCTTTAGGATTCAGCCAGATTGGGTTGTGGTAGTGCTGCCGAGCCACTCTTGGTGATGGACATTAAGGTTCCCCACCCAATGATAATACCACTACACCACCACCTCCCCAGGGATTGAGGACTGATTCTCCCTATGGATCGGTGGCCACCTTCTCCTATGAATAGACCATCCCCTCCCTTAAGATCCGGACCCACACTCCTGCCAGCCTAGCTACATGCTCCCCAACTGCCTTGAGCTGTGCTCTCTTCTGATTTCCTGCCTCATTATGGAGCCAAGTCTGCCAATCTGACTTGCTTTCAGGTGGTGAACATGCTTGAAAAGAAAAGATGCATGTTGTGAAGTCAAAATGGCCAAACGTTGGCCAGGTGCCACACTGATATGGGGAAACATGATGTGTTCTTTATTTTGTATCATAAAGATAAATTACACTGATTAAACTAAATTAATCTGATCATAACTTTTGTTCTGTATGCTCCCTCACAAAAATAAAGGAAATAAATGGTTCATTTCAGGCCTCATCCCTTTAGGTGTTTGCTTAGTCAATCTTCCAAATGATAGAAGAAATGAAAAGGCATGAATATTTGGTTCGAGTCACAAGGGAGTATTATAGTTACACCCTTGTTTACACTATTGTGCTGTGTAAGTGAACTCCCTGAAAAGTAAGATGCTCAGACAGTTTATGACAGCAATTGACGCCACTGAACCTAAATTGGTATCCATGACCCAAATTTGTAACAACAGTCTACTTATATCAATTGATTATGTATTCTGTTTCAGTAGGTAGATTTTTAATACCTTACAAAAGCATTTTCTATTGTTCAATTCAATAAAACCCGTTGAATGATGATTTGCTTAACAGCTTTACACATAAAGCACATATCAAAAATGGATTCATGACCTACATTTCCATCTTTGCAAATGCAAACTCTTTCCTTGTTCATGTAAATATGTCAATTTAATTCAGTACTTTGCCAAATGCTAGAGTGTATCCATTCTAAATGCTGTATTTGGCTCCTCTTTTCTAAACTGTAATAAAACATCACAACTCTGTAAACAAACTTTTAAAAAAAATTTCAAGTTAGATTTGCGGGTTGGGGGGTGAGGGGTGTTCCTTCTTCTTTGAAAATCATTTATATTTCTCTCCTTTCCTTTCTGTTAACTCTCCCATGCTATCTGAGAGGGGAAAGATCCAGTCCAGGCACATCCTATGATATCTTCCAACTCAATGGGGTAGTGACTGGTCTTTACCCTTGACAACCTGAATATGATTGATAATTCAGTGTGTGAGCAAAAGATAGAGCCAAACCTGCATTTCAACATTCTACCTGCCATTTCAATGTGCAATGTAACATCTAACAGTTTATTTTAATGAAATTGAATAAATTAAATCTCTACAACACACTTAATTACAAACATATTGGAGCAGATCTTGACATTGTGCAATAATGCAAAATGGGCAATGGTGAATTGGCAGCCTGTTTTACATTTCATTTTTATTCCCATTAGCTAGAAGGATATATAGGAATTGAGAGCAGAGGTCTTGAGGGGATGTTGACGTCCCCTGCAGAGTAGTACCATGCAAATGCCTCTCTCTCTCTAATTTTCTTTCTTCGTCTCCTGAAGGCACTAACTATTGTTGGAATTCATTGAACATTAGTGGACCACAAATATCTTGCCCAATTGGCACTTCTTCAGCTGTTAACCTTTGCAGCTGTGTAATCAACCTCTACAGCGGAGTCCAATGTTGTTCACATTCATCTCCATAAACTGTCATGTATCAGTAAAGGCCCCTAAATAACAACTGAATCAACTTCTGCGCTATAAAGACGCTATGACTCAGTCAGGTTTAGTATTACTGGCTGATGTCATCATTGACCTAAAATGTAAATTATGTTTCCCTCCACAGGTGCCGCCTGACCTGCAGCGCATTTCCTAAACTTTCTATTACAAAATGAACTATATGTTTAAATTTATGACTTTCTCATACACTTTTTTTTCTAAACATGGTGGTAGGCACTTGTATATTTATTTTGTTGCATGTTTCTTCATTCATCTTGTGTTAGAAATCAGCATAATATCATTTTATTTATGGTAAAACTTTTATTCATGGTGCAATGCCTCCCAAACAGTTGGGAGCTGTTATGAGGTACAATGCTAATGTTATTTAGCAAAGGCTAGTTTGCGAATGTACATTTAAAGATTTAATCTTCGAACCAGTTTATTCTGTTTACTGATAGATTAATAGAGAGTTGACCACCACCAAGATGCAAACCGTTGTCTCATGGGGCAGACTCTTCTGCCTGTCGGGTGGGCCAGTCGGGAGCGGGTGCAGATGAACGGGGAGCTGTGTGCCACCGTTTATGTGGCAGGCCAATTAAAGCCCTTCCAGTGCGATGCGCGCTCAGTAGTGCTCAGCGCTACCTGTGCGGGCAGGGGGAGGAGGGAGAGTCGGGGCCTGCACTCTTTCGTGCATGCGCATGAAGAGCGCAGAAATCTCCCTGAGGCACAGAGCTACCTAAGGGAGATTAAGTTCAAATTGAAAGTTTAAAATTAAGAAAGTTACAAATCATTTACACATGTCCCCTCATGTGACAGTGTCACATGAGGTGGGACATGTTAATCAAATGAGCAAAATTTATTTATTAATTTAGTAAAGCCTTCATGAAGCCTCATCCCACCTGTGGATGAGGTTTCATGAAAAACTCGAAGGCGGCTTGGGCTCTTTGCCTGCCCACCAACCACAAGATTGGATTGGCAGCATTGAGAATTACTTTAATTGGCTTATTAATGACCTTAACAGACCTTTGACAGTTCGGTGGGTGCCCAGCCACCTCTGGCACTCGCCCGCCGAGCAAAGGATCTGAATGACGCGTGGTGACGTCGGGACGCACGTGTCACCGTGCGTCATTTTATGTGTCGGCGTACAGGGGTGGGCCCTGCATGCCGAAGAGAAAATTCTACCCACGAGATGGAAGGCTGCCAGATTAACAAACTTTACATAATGATTTACTGGAGTTGTTAATATATTCTATTGAACTAACAATTTGCTTTTAATATGAACTTTTATCCAAGGTATTTTACGACTAAAGGTTTGATTTATTAGAATTAGAATCCTTTCAAAAGGCGTGAACTGAATGGAGTAAAAGCTGATCACAGTTTAGAGATTTCCTTTTTCCAGGAAGCCAAGATATACATTTTATACAACATTCCTTAAAAAAACTTTTCCAGTTGAGCTAATTTTGAAAAGTTGGGATTGTTTTTATTTTAAATTAACTCTAGAGGCATGGTTGTCTTACAGAAACTGCCAAAATAATTTGAATGTCGTTCATAAGATATTCATCAGAAATCTGCATATAACAAAATAAGGGGAAAAATTTGGTGTGGCCAAGTGGGGGACTGTCATAGTCCCGCAGAAGCGTTAAATCCAGCGTGATGATGTCGGGTCACGAATCCAATATCATGACTCCCGCCTGCAAAAATGTAATTAGTGGGAGGGCTCCGAAATTGGCAACCTGCCCACCATTTTCAAACTGGTACTTAAACCCTGATTAAGGTGCTTAAAAGCCCAGTTGACTGCCATAAAACATTGCCCACACTATAATAAGGCGGGAATCACGTCTTTCTCAGGGACTGATGGAAGAACAGATATCAAGTCTGGAGGTGAGTCTATGCCTGACTTTAGCAGGGGAGGCTGCTGAGAGCTGGTTATTGGGAAAATTCAACTGTACATAACCTCTGGTCAGATTCAAGGCTATACCTCAGGGGAGGGTTCAAAAAGTTGCCAGTCTGTCAATGGAGGAAGCCATGCATCCTGTTGAGCATCACAGCACTCATCATAGCATTAATGAACTCCTTCATGACAGAATGCGCAACCACTCTGGAATCTCTGCCACATCCCCAGGCTCTTCATGCTGGGTGTCCAGCATCTGCCGCCTGACAGATGACTCATCATCAGCCTGGGGCTCAGCATCTGGATCACATCCAGCACTCTTCTGACTGCCAGGCCTGCTCCATCTCAGTCTTTGGCAACTGTTTGTGTGCTCTTGCCAGTGCATCTATCCATTGTAGCTGAGTTGTGCATACCCACCGAGTTGCATGTATCAGCGCTGGTGCTAGGTGTGGAGCAAAGATGTAGTACTGTATCCTCTGAGGATCCTCTTCCTCCTCAGAGGTTAACGTTGGTCCCTCAGGACTACCACCAGCAGAGTCAAAGTTGCATCTGTGTGGTCAAACAAAAAGTGTTGGAACATCTTCAACCTTTCAGGTGAATTTGAGAGAGACACCTCATCCTTGCAAACACATGAGCTATTAGGAGATGTGATTCATTGTTAAAATCTTATACTATTCAGCATAGAGGTACACCTTCTCCCCAATGCCAATAAGTCTTCAAAGTCACAAGCTACCTTGTGCTACCTTCCTGCCAGCTTCCCCTCCCCAGCCCTGTCAGCAGTGTTTGCTGGAATTATGAAAAAGCGCCCTTGGGTTCCCACCAACCTAGGGCTATCCTCCTATCTCACCTTGACCTATGGCCAGGCTCCATTGATTGGCAGCTATATCCAGGACCTCCTCCTTGATGGCAGTCAGGATGGCAATGTTGGGGACACCGCCTCCAGTCATGCTCCTTTCTCGGGCAGTGTACTTCCTCTTCTCCTGCAAATAAAGAGCAAGATTGTAATGATGATGCTATGTTACAATCATGTGTTCAAAAATGTGACCACTGTGCAATTTGTCAGCAGCATTATTTATTCTATGCTGTTTGCCAGCTAACAGGTGCAGCAGTTCCCAACGCCCTTCTTAACTCTCATTGCCATGCAGAAAGGCAGGCACCTTACACCCTTGGGCAACACACAAGACAATCCATTAATGCAGCCACATCAAACCCTTCCATGTGTCCATCTCCTAAATGGTGACACATTCACCCTTGTAGATCTCAGAAGGTCATCGATCCTTTTAGGGCACAGCAGCAAGGTTGGCTGCAACTTTTGCCCAGGCTGCTCTTGTCTGGCTGGGGTGTCTCCTCTTTCCATCAGCTGGCATAAGGACCTCCCACTTATCACTTACAGCTTGGAGGAGGGCTTGCAGGGAGTTATTGTCACACCTGGGGCCATCCTTGGCCTGGGGTTCTCCCCAGCTCCTGGCTCCATTCTCTCGGCCATCCATGGAGAGTTAAAGAAAGTTAAAGGCTTGATCTTTAGTATCTCCCTAAACACTTGCTATTCATCAGGGGAATGGGTCAGCTACGTTCCAATGTTTTTACTTCCCTGGCGAAAGTCCAGAATGCTTCCAAACTAGATGATCAGTCATACACATTAATAAACAAGCTCTTACCTATTGCAACAGTCTACAGGAATTCAAAATATTCACCACAAATTACTGAGGCACCCAATCGCTGTTTCCTGGTGCCAGGGGGCTTTTTGAATGGGTGGCCACGACCTCCTTCCAGATCACAGCTTCCCCCTTGCCCCCAGCCTTTCGATTTCGATTGGGCATGCTGCTCACCATCGCCTGAAGCTGTTGGCTGCCTCCCTGCTAGGCGACCATGAATTGGCCACTACACATATAATGCACAAATTCAAAGGCAGGGGTAGGAGTTGGTGATGGTGACTTCCACATCAGCCTCCCACCCACTACCAAGACATGTAAAACCCCACCCAAGGATGCAGACCTCCATTGCCAATTGTGGCATTTATCTATTGCCCCTTGACACAATTGGATTGAAGAATTACAAATTTACTTCTTCTTAAACTCTGATTTTGATAAATCTACTAAGTCTTGAATAATGAGACATCAAAAAGACAGTATCTTATGTGTAGTCCAGTAAGCATGTTTATTCCAGTAAATATTACTGCAGGTGTCTTTTGTTTTTCATAATACCTTGGGGTGAAATTCCTACTAGTAAATTATTGAAAAAGCCACCTTCTGTATGCAATTTCATACTTTGTATTCATGCCAACTTTTTCAATACAATTATTGACAGGAAGAATTTCACATCACCTCCCTTCTGGAATTTGAACATAAAAATAAGGGTACGACAATACCGACTTGCATAGTAGACAGTGTGGTTATGCTGGTGAGATTTAATAGGAAGATACAATCGCAATAAATAGTACATTGGTCTGGTCTGCCAGTAGTGATAATCTAAAATGCCCCATAAAACAAAGTGGGTGCTGTTTGAATGTTTAAATTTTGAAAAAAAGAAATAGATTCGCAAACAACTTTATGAAAACAGACAGACATTTTTTTAAAGCCTGATTCTTGTTCATTATAGTATAGGCCACTTGCACTGAAAATCTATAGATCTTGGTCTGTGAAAGATTAGAGATCTGAATTCGTTGGAAAGCTATGCTATAATAATGACATATTAATAGCATTCATCACTATCAGTATATATATTAAAAAACAAGCTCTGACCTATTCTGCACGTGTGTACACTGAGCTTCATGGAAACAATTGGCCACCTCTGCAAAAAAGTTCTTTGAAAGCTTGAGACTGCTGTCTACCTCAGAAAGTTGACAATGACCCTCAATTTCTACGGCTTTTATTCCTTCCTGTCAGGCCTTGGAGACTTCTATAACATCATTTAAAGAGCTGCGAGAGCTCCATTCAGCAGGTGACAACGCCCTTTCCTCTATGGCATCTGATTTCAATAAATATGGCATGTCTCCCAGGGGTAGAAGATGGGAGAGATTAAATGACAAAATGAATGATAGTGCAAGGCAAAAGTGGGTGAGAATGGGACAAGTAAGGAAAAAAAATTGTGGAATTTAATCCCCGCCTCACCAACCCTAGGTGAGTTTGGAGGCAGCAGGAGCCGTTTGATCAAGCGGGAGGGTGTGATGTGGAGACCCCGCTGCCTTCCTGCCTTCCCCCAATCAAACTCAGGGTAGGAAGTGTGGAGGAAAGCCTCTGTGCCCAGAGGCCAATTGAGGCCCTTAAGTAGGCACTTAAGAACCTCAGCCCATATCTGCTGGTATTAAACCAATGGCAGGCAGCGGATTCACCATCCAGGGAGGCTGCCCAGTAAAACCTGTTGGGATTGCCAATGGTCTACTTGCGGGGGTGGAGTGGTTGGTGATGTCCCACATGGCCAGGCACTCTGTACCTGATTGTAGGACCCCGCAGAGTGGGAGGGGGGGGTTCCCCTGAAAACCACCTCTTGCCGGTGACACCCAACCCCCAACCTGTCCACAGTCACCTCTGTCTGGAGATCCATGCCTGATCCCTCCAGTAGGTCTGATTGTAATACCGACAGTGACCACTGCTCTCAGTGGCACTGCCAGTACTGGAGCGCTGCCGGTGGTGCCAGGATTTCCACCATACTTGAAACTTAATCCGATGGGAGGCCAAATGCTGTACAGGCACTTGTCTGATTGCCTTGTAATTGTGTCGGGGCTCCTATCAGTTCTCCAACGGATTGGTGAGACCCCATCACACTCAATAAATTCTAACCAATGTGTCTAGAGGAGGTTTAAATGCCTTTATTTTATCAGGAAGACATAAATCTTGGACTGGAGCTATCTGTGTATCAGTGTTTGGAATCAAGTGCAGGACACAACAGATCAGTCCTTCATTTCTCAAAACATGAGGCTCCTTGTTAGTTCACATTCTCTCACGTTTTCCTAATTTAGTTGGTATTTAAGAAAAGGAATGACTGAGAGGTGACCTGATAGGTGTCTTTAAAATTATGATGGTGCTTGGTGTAAAGAATATGTTTCTGCTTGTGGGAGAGCCCAAAACAAGGGACCATAATTATAAGAAGGTCACTTGTAAATCCAATAAAGAATTCAAGGGAAACTTCTTTCCTTAAAGAGTGATGATAATGCAGAACTTGCTACCACATGGAGTAGTTGAGGTGAAAAGCACAGATAGATTTAAAGGGAAGTTAGATGAGTACAGGAGGAGAAGTGGATAGAAGGATTTGTTGAAAGAGTGAGATGAAGTAAGTTGAAATGAGGCATATGTGCAGCACGAGCACCTGCATAGACCTGCTGGGCCGAGTGGTCGGTTCTTGTGCTGTAAATTGTATCCAATTACCAAAGACTGCCATCCAAAAAACAGAGTCTGGCTTAGCTATCGTGAACCATACAAATGTTGTTACTCACAATAAGTGCTTTCTATGGAAGAATGAGTCCAAGCTAGTCATTTTACTTCAAGCTGGTTTATTCTCAAATTAGCTCTGCAGTGTAGCAGACTCTCCCATCCACTTCCACATTTATTGGTATTATAAACAAACAAGTTAAAAATTAAAGCAGACAAATTAGCAAAAGATTAAATGAACAAATAAGAGGGGGTAAAAACAAAAAAAACTGCGGATGCTGGAAATCCAAAACAAAAACAGAATTACCTGGAAAAACTCAGCAGGTCTGGCAGCATCGGCGGAGAAGAAAAGAGTTGACGTTTCGAGTCCTCATGACCCTTCGACAGAACTTGAGTTCGAGTCCAAGAAAGAGTTGAAAAAACTCTTTTCAACTCTTCCTTGGACTCGAACTCAAGTTCTGTCGAAGGGTCATGAGGACTCGAAACGTCAACTCTTTTCTTCTCCGCCGATGCTGCCAGACCTGCTGAGTTTTTCCAGGTAAATAAAAAGGGGTGCCCCTTAGTGAACCAATGTCCATCACCTGTTTTAACAAGCAGTTGTCTTAAAAATATAATTGCTATACAATGCAATAGCCAGTCAACAAAAAGATTGTTACTGGACCTTGACAATGTAATTACTGATATATTGACAAATGTTGCCAGAATACGGGTGTTAGTCTGTGATGCCAACACAACCAAGGCAGAAGAAGCAGAAGCAGAAGAGGTCATGATCCAAAATTACTGAAATCAATTTTGAGTCCTGAAGATTGTAAAATGGGAGTACAGCGGAGAACTAAAATGATGGGTGACTGGAAGCCCATGGCCACGCTAGGGTTCTGAACGGAGGTGTTCTACAAGCTGTCACCCTATCCACATTGTGTAGAGAAGACTGCATCCTGAGGAGCAAATATAATACAGGGTACATAAAACATTTTTTGTCCCCTTATCACCTTCTTTTGCCTTGCACAATCATCCCTTTTGTCATTTAAATGCTGATGCATTCCACTTTATTACAGACTCTCCCTTTTGTTCTATTCCCCCCTCCTTTATTTCACTGCTTCTATACTTGCTTTAAATCTGTCTCCAGTTCTAATAAAAGTTCATCAGCCTGAAACGTTGTCCCTGTTTCTCTCTCCACAGATGTTGCCAGACTTGCTGAGTATTTGCAGCATTTTCTGTTTTTATGTCAGATTTCCAGCACCGACTGTTTTGCTTTTGTATCACATGGAAATTGATTGACCTGTCACTTTGCTGCATGGGAGACATGCTCTATTTAATGAAATTGGTTGCCATGAAGAAAAGGGCATTGTCACCTGTTGAATGGAGCTCTCACAGCTCCTTGACTAATGTTCCAGAAATCCCTATGGTCAGCCTAGATTCCTCCTTTTCTGAGACCATTACAATAAACACAAAAACTATAGTTAATTGGGGATCAAGGGAAAACTGTCCAGTGGCTGCTCATATCTGACAAAAAGGAAGAGTGTGCCAATCATCTCATTTCCAGAACATCATAGCAGGAGTCCCTCAGGGTAGCATTCTAGGCCTATTTATCTTAACCATTCATACAAAATTTTATACTCAGTTAAGTAAAATTTTGTCAGTTCCTGTTATAATAGCATCTGAATTCATCATTGACCTTAATAAGGCATATTTGGAATGATTCTTAAGGAGATTTTGATATAAGTATAGTGCGAGCTGAACGTAGTGTGCCTGAGTTAATGGGGTACACCATTCCTGTAAATTGGTCGGCAGTTGTATATAGTGGTATATACCTTTAAATGTAATTGTTTTCCTGTTCTTCAATAGGGGAAGAAATTGGAGATCAAGATAAGATGGGTAGGACTATAAAATACAAGAACAACACAAGAAATAGGAGCAGGAGAAGACCATACAGCCCATTGAGCCTGCTCCATCATTCAATGTGATCTTGGCTGATCTTGGACTTCAACTCCGCTCTGTGTCCACCCTATTAAGCCCCTTCAGAATTGTATATGTTTCAAGGAGATCACCTTGCATTCTTCTAAACTCCTGAGAATATAGACCCAGTTGACTCAGCCTCTTTTCATAGGATAACCCACTCATCATAGGGACCAATTTAGTGAAACTTCGCTATACTGCTTCCAATGCAAGTATATCCTTCCTTAAATATGGAGTCTAAAACTGTGTTCCAAATATTCCAGATGTGGTCTCACCAATACCATGTACAACTGTAGCAAGGCTTCTTTATTCCAGTACTCCAATCCCTTTGCAATAAAGGCCAATATGCCATTTGCCTTCCTATTTGCTTGCTGTACCTGCATGCTAATTTTCTGTGTTCCTCGTACGAGCACACCCATGTCTCTTTAAACATCAACAGTTACAAGTTTCACACCTTTCAGAAAATATTCTGCTTTTCTATTCTTATGACCAAAGTGAATAACTTCACACTTCCCTATATTATACCCCAACTGCCATCCTGTTGCCCACTCACTTAACCTATATTTCTTTGCAGCTTCTCTGTGTCCTCCCCACAGATTACCTTTCCACCTAGCTTTGTATTATCAGCAAACTTAGATACATTATGCTCTGCCTCTTAATCTAAGTATTTAACATAGATTGTAAATAACTGAGGCCTCACCACTGAGCCTTATGGCACTCCACTAATCACAGCCTGCCAACTTGAAAATGCCTCATTTATGCCCACTCTCTGCTTCCTGTCCATTAACCAGTTTTCTATCCAGGCTGATATATAACAAATCCATGACCCCTTATCTTGTCTATTAATCATATGTGTGACCCCGCCTTATTGAATGCCTTTTGAAAATCCAGGTATACTACATCTACTGGTTCCCCTTCATCTATCCTGCTAGCTACATCCTCAAAACTTCTAATAAATTTGTCAAAAAGGGTTTTTGTAAAACCATGTTAACTTGTTCTAATCATACTATATTTTTTAAATGCAGTGGTAAAACTTCCTTTATAATAGTTTCCAGCATTTTCTCAATGACTGCTGTTCAGCTAGAACTCCTAATGAAATGGAATACCTACCAGCAAGATATCATTCAATCCTGCTGTGGCACCATTGCATAGCGATCAACAGCAGAGTCACTTTATAGGTCAATGGGGATAGTTTACATCTTTGGCAGGAGCAAGTAACTGGTGGTAGTCTCCTGTTGCCTACCCTACCCAATTTTCCTCTCCATTGAAGTCCTCTATTGTAGTCCCTAATAGCTAAAGCAGATAATACAGCAGGACACCAACGACAGTGATTAATTAATGTTTCCATGCATGAATTCAACATGACTTGGTGCTTTTATAGGGCAGGGTAGATTCTGTCACTATTCCTACTCCCTTGTGAAAATTCATATAATTGTTAGTTGTTGCTACTTCTTTCATTCAGTCACCAAACAACCAACTGATAAACTTGCCAACTGACAAATTTTCCAAATGAAATTGTGAAGTCTTAAAGGAAGCAAGGATTCTGTCAAGCAACTACAAAATGCTGCAGATGCTGGAAGTCTGAAATAAAAACGAAAGTGCTGGAGGCATTCAAGTCAGGCAGTACCTGTGCAGAGAGAAACAGAGTTGACGTTTCAGGTTGATGACTTTTGAACAACAATTAACAATTTATATAATACCCTTTATATAATGAAACGTCCCAAGGCGCTTCATAGGAACATTATAAAGCAAAGTCTAACAGCGAGCCACATAATACAATAACAAGTCAGATGACCAAAAGTTTGATCAAAGAGGTTGGTTTGTGGAGCGTCTTAAAGGAGGTAAAGATGCAAAAAGGTTTAAGGAGGTTATTCTAGAGTTTGGCGTCTAGGCAACTGAAGACATGGCCACCAATGGTGGAGCAACTAAAACTGAGGATTTTCAACATTATACGCTTATTTGGTAATTGTAGGAATGTGAAGTTATACTTATTATACTTGGGAATACTTTCAAACACAAATATTCTTGTGATATGACATTTGGCCTATGGTCTAGTGGAGGAGTTTTGAGACTAAGTTTGATTGAATAATTTGAGTTGAGAACTCATTTAAAATACCAGGCTTTTAAAATTAGATTTTAAAAAAATCTTGGGAAATACAAGAACTTTTATATGGAAACATACATGCACAATAGTGATGAACTGAGAACAGGCTAGATGATCAAAGAAATAAGGATGTAGGTCACTTCAATCCATAGATCAAATCATTCTCTACAGTAGTATCTTCCAATCCAAGTTTATAGTCATTCAACTATTTTCTTTCAATTTCTCTGCTATAGTTCTTCAGAATCATAATTTGCTCTCCCATTCCCGCATTATAATCATTTCAATTCAGCAGCCAAGCTACCATCCATTATTGCTTCAGTCTGTTTGATTAAACTCATTGCATTTACGACCATAATATTCAGAATGTCCCAGTAAATAGGCAGCAGATTCATTTTTTATTACTGCACAGTAATACTATCAAGTAGGTTTAAGCCAGATCCATAGTAGCACTAGAATAACACTCCCAAGCCGAAGAGTGGAAGGCCTGAACGTTACTGGAGCATAATTGGTCTCATAATCCATCAGCCAGAGCTGGCAAGCACTATTAGGCCTTTCTTCTTAGCAAAATCATCCACTGCTGCAGAATCATCCAAAGTAAAAACAACCTCCAGCTTTTTTCCACTACCAACCATTTCTTAAAACGCTTGTCCCCTAACTTCTCCACCCTCAATTCCATCAAACAATTGCAAGGAGCCCAAAAATTTAAGATTGAGACCATCTGTTCCGCAACCTGTGTTGCTTCATCCCACCCTCCCCTGTCACTTTGTGACAAGCCAAACTTTCTCCTAGACTTAAACTTTCATCTTTCTTTACAGCTCATTTTTCTTGGAACTTGTTTGAAGCTCACTAGTTAGATTTCCATGCCTGCAACAGCATCAAAATGGCCCTAAATAAGTTAAAAATTACATCCTGTGACAGTGGTGCATTATTGTCTTCCTGGCTCTCCCTGTACTTTTTGACTTGGTTGACCACAACGTCATCCTCCAACATCCAGTTCAGTATGACGGCCATTACTGGCTCCCCTCCTACCTACATGACTATGGCTAGACCACCTCCAATATTATCTCTTCCTGCCTCTGCACCATTGCCTCCGGAATACCACAAAGACCTTCCTTGGCCCTCTCCAGTTCTTCAACTGCATGCCGTCTGCAAACCTCATCTGCAGACCTGAGATCAGTTTCCTATCTATGCTCACAACACCCACCAAAATCTTTCCTCTACCTCTTTTGAACCGCCCAGTAGTTTGATGTTGTTCGAGTTCTTTTCCATGATCTACTCCTAGAAGAATCTAAATTTCTTACTGTTTTAACCAGGGTAAAATTGAACCCTTTGGCCTCTCTCTGCACTCTTACCAATGATTGCATTCCCCACCCCAGTCATTGTCCAGGTCAGATTGTTTGCAAACTCAAAACCCTATTTCATGCTAAGTGGAACTTCTGACCTTGTTTTGTCACAAAGACAAGCTACTTCTCTCTCCATATGTCACCTGCCTCAGCCCCTATTTCAGCTCATTTACTGGTAAAACCCTCATTCATGCTTTTGTAACTGAATGCTTTCCAGTAGGACTTCCCATTCTCCACCCTTGTAAACTTCAGCTCAACCAAAACTCAACTGCCTATAGCCTATCTCGAGCTCATGTCTCACCCATTCACATCCTGTCTCCACTGACCTGCATTCTTCCCAGAACCTCAATGCCTCACATTTAAAATTTTCACCTTGTGTTTAAATGCCTTGGTGACTTTGTCCCTCTCTACCTTTCTAACTTCTCCAGCCCAACATCCCCCTCTCCAAACTTTCTGTTCCTCCAAGCCTAGCTTTTTGTAAATTGGTCTTCTATTCTCCCAAACATTCATGATTGTGACTTCAGTTTAGGTTCCATGCTGTAGAATTCTCTTCCTTAATCACATCACCTCCATCTCTTCCCTAAAACTCACCTCACTGAACATTGGTCACCCTTTCAAATGTTCCCTTTTTTGGCTTGGCATTTATTTATCTATACTAAAGTTGCTGAAGGTAGGTTGTAATTAATATTGATATTTGATGTTGAAGTAGTGAAGAATGGTAGTTTGAATAGAAATTATTAACTAATAATGACTATCAAATTTACAATTGCAGTAGATATAAACCAGAGGGGCATATTAAAAGATTTGGACTGAACTGAAAACGATTACAAATTTGTTCCATGGTAATATGTGCCAATAGCCAAAAGATCACAGAATCACAGAGCCTTAACGACACAGAAGGAGGCCATTCAACCCATCATGTCTGTTTCAGCTCATCCTTCCTATAATATGGTGCCCAGAACTGTACACAGTATTCCAGCCAAGATTTAATGAGGGTCTTATGTAAATTCAGCATAACCTCACTGCTCTTGTACTCTATGCCCCTCTTAGTGAAGCCCAGGACACTATATGCTTTCTTAACTGCTCTCTCCACCTGTCCTGCCACCTTCAATGATCTATGCACATATACACCCAAGTCTTTCGCTCCTGCACCCCCTTCAAAATTCCACCCCTTATTTTATATTATCTGTCCATGTTCTTCCTATCAAAATTCATCACCTCACCCATCTCCGCATTGAATTTCATCTGCCACCTATCTGCCCACTGCATCAACTTGTCTATGTCCTCTTGTTAGCAATTGGCTTTAAAAACATACTGTAACATAAAGGGCCATTAAAACAAATTGGAGCAATTAAAACACTTTTCCCACCAATTACATAAAATAGGCAGGCAAACTTCAAAAGTTTCATATATTGAGAACTTTACATTTTAAAAACAATTTCTAAGCTGCATATGTTTTGTAAGAATAACATTAAAGCTCTTTTTGGATCTGTAACTTGATTAGAGACTTCTAACCCTGGCAAGTAGTGAAAATATAATAAAATAGTCACTTAGAGAATAAAAGCACTATAATGGCCTTTGCCAGTAACAAATGCTTGTATAATAACTTCTGTCCGAACAAAATACTAAATAATAATAACACTACTTATAATCATGAAAAGCAGATGTCTGAACTAAAAATGGGGAGCTACCATCTAGAAAACTTCATTCATTTACTGTCCAAAATGAATTCCAGGTCAGATTTTTTAATTTATTTCCAAAACTTGCCAGGACATGAAGAAAACCTTGTCTTTACTTTTCAGCCGAAATAAACAATTTACTTCAAAGCTTTAATGTGAGCTTGGTTTTTGTTTTGTTGAACATAACCAGCTGAGGGCTGGAAATTCATAACAATAAGAAACATCCAGGAAAACAATTCTCACATGTGCTGAATTATTTCTTTTAAATGAACAACAGAGGTGCACTAAGTACTTGAAATCAATCTGGCCTTGCATCACAGGGGAGAAATTCACCACACGACCACATATTTTTGCCTGAGAAATGGAAGACGGATAATTAACAAATATGGAGGATGATGTTATGAGTTCACATTTGCTGCCCTTTAAATAGAACATAAAAAATAAAAGCAGGCCCTTTGATTCTGCTCCCCTATTTAATAAAGTCATGGCTGCTCCTTGACATCAACTTGACTTCCCTGCCTGATCCCCATATCCTTAGTGTCCAAAAATCTATTTGATGCCCATGTTTGGCTGACATAATATTCTGGGAGTCTGAAAGTTACAGCCGGCCTGCTTAGAACTGGGTGTAAGTGCTTAAATTTGCAAATTGGGGTCCAATGCTGGTTTAGGACACATTTCAAAATTTAGGTATAATGGGGAGGAGGACACATGCCGCACATGCTCTGTCTAGTTTACATAGGATACGTAGGAATTACGACACAGAACCCTCCCTTCGGCTCAACCAGTCTATGCCATTATTTATGCTTCTCTCAAGCCTCTTCCCATTTTCCTCATCTAAATCTACCATGGTACCCATCTATTCCTTTCTCCCTCATATGCTTGTCTAATTTCCCCTTAAATGCATCAAACTATTCACTGTAACTGCTCCCTGTGGTAGCCAGTTCCTTTTACTTAGTTCTGTTGAAGGGTCATGAGGACTCGAAACGTCAACTATGCTCCTCTCCACCAATGCTGCCAGACCTGCTGAGTTTTTCCAGGTACTTTTGTTTTTGTTTTTGTTTTGGATTTCCAGCACCTGCAGTTCTTTGCTTTTATCCTCATTCTCACTATTCTTTTGGTAAAGAATTTTCTTCCGAGTTCCCTGTTGGGTTTTTTGGTGACTATTTTATATTGATTGCCACTAGTTATGCTCCTCCCCACAGGGAAAAACACCCTCTCTGTATCCACTCTACCAAAGCCCTTCATAATTTAAAGACTTTGTTAGGTCACCTCTCAGTCTTCTCTTTCCAAGGGAAAAAGAGACCCAGCCAATCAATCATTTCCTGATATGTATATCCACTCACTTCTGATATCATCCTTGTCAATCTTCTCTGTGCCCTCGCTAGTGCCTCTATATCATTTTATAATATGATGACCAGTAATGAACCAAGATTCATTACAGGTTTGACATAACTTCCCAACTTTCCAATTCTATTCCTTTAGAAATAAAGCCTCGTGCTCAGTTTACTTTATGACCTTGCTAATCTGTGGTGCAACTTTTAGTGGTTGGTGTATTTTTATTCCACTTTATTTCTCTATCCCACCTAGACTTGCACTTTCCAATCAATAAGAGACTTCCCTCTTCTTCCTTCCAAAACATACTATCTCACATTGATCTGCGCTGAACTTAATTTGCCATTATTTGCCCATTCTGCAATTTTTGCAGTCCTCCTCAGTTTTGACACCCCCCCCCCTCACAAAATTGTTATCTACAAATTTATAAATTGTATTTTCAATTCCAAAGTCCAAATCATTAATGTAAAGCATGAACAGCAATGGTCCCAACACTGATCCTTGTGGAACACCACTTCCCACTTTTTACCACTGCTAGAGAAATTCCCAAGCTTGGTTGTGAAGCAGACATTGAAGACTAGGATGCTTTGGTGATAACTGTTTGCTGCTCATCACAGAGCTTACTTCTCCACTCTACCACACCCTCTCCCCAGTGCTGTCTGACCCTTCTTTGTATACATATCTGAGTGTAATTAATTGATCAATACCCAGCGCCTATTCATCCTATCACCTTAAACTACTAGGTATTTAACATCACAGAATCAGAGTCACACAGTGCAGAAGAGGCCCTTCGGCCCATTGAGTCTGCGCTGACACATAAGAAACACCTGACCTACCTACCTAACCCCATTTAGCAGCACTTGGCCTTGAATGTTATGACGTGCCAAGTGCTCATCCAGGTACTTTTTGAAGGATGTGAGGCAACCCGCCTTCACCAACCTCCCAGGCAGCGCATTCCAGACTATCACCACCCTCTGGGTAAAAAAGCTTTTCCTCACATCCCCCCTAAACCTCCTGCCCCTCACCTTGAACTTGAACATCCATCAGCAGAACCCATTAGATACTCACACCACCCTGAGTAACTACCACTCTCTGTTTTTTGCCAGCCAGCAATCCATTCTGTCACTTGTCCCCTAACTCTACATTCTCTATCCTTATTCATTAATCTATTATGAGGCACTTTATCAAAAGATTTTTGAATATACAGATAAATTACTATATTACTATGGTCTAATCTCTCTGTTATCTCCTCAAGAAATTCAATAAGTTTGGTCAAGCAAGACTTTCCCTTTTGAAATCCATGCTGACAATTCATGATTATACTTTCCATTTCTAGATGTTCTTCTGTTTTCTCCTTTGGCAGGGGTTCCATTAATTTTCTTACCAGCAATGTTAAGCCACCTGGTGTATAATTCTCTGGACATGTTATTTCCCCTTTTTTAAATATAGGAATTCCATTCGTTATCCACCAGCCCTCTGGAACCTTAGCTTTTTCAGTTGTACTAGGTGTTGAGTGTCTCAATTGATGGTCCTTAAAAGGAATGCTGGAGACGGTTTGCATAATTGCTTATGAAATTGCAAGTTTTTATTTTTGTATTAAAAAACTTGAACCTGCTGTTGACCCATTTGAAGCCCAACACAGGATTGCCCCCCTTTCCAGATCTGACATCTGGTTGACTCAGTATAAAGCCATGGTTTATAACTGGCAAGTTGCAGAGGAATGCCAAGTGGTGTCTGCAGCATTTAAATGAGTCTCAAACACAAAGTTGGGGTGGGTGTTTACCCTGCCGCCTTGCACATGTTTTGGGTGCAGGTTGACTTTATTGGCCCATCTAAGTCACAATGAAGTTGTATTTTATCTACCACAAGCCCACAGCTTATAACTAGGCACTTGATCACAAGGATCTTTCCTTGGCCTCTTTCTATTTCTCATCTACATGCTGTCCCTTGACAACATCATCTGAAAATGCAGCATTAGTTTTCACATGTATGCTGATTCTACATCACCTCCACCTCTCAACTCTACCATTGCTAAATTATCAGACTACTTATCCAATACCCAGTACTGGATGAGCAGAGATTTCCTCTAATTAAACTTTGAGAAGACTAAGCCCATTGGGCAGAATTTTACGGCCCCGTTTTGGTGGGGACGGGACCTTAAAATGCAGTGAGCCATTATAAACTGCATTGATGACAGCAGGAACATAAAATCCCGCTGCCGTAAAATTTTGCCCATTGTTTTTGGTCTTTGTTCGAAACTCCAGACCCCAGCTACCAGCCCCATTTCTCTCCCCCGGCAACAGTCTGAGATTAAGCCAGTCAGTTCACAACCTTGGAATCATATTTGACCCCAAAGTGAGCTTCCAACCATTTATTTGCACCATCTCTAAGACTGCCTATTTTCACCTCCATAATATTGCCTGACTTTGCCCTGTCTTAGCTTTTATGCTGCTCAAAACATCATTCAGCTACTGCTGCTTCTACACTTGACTATTCCAATGCACTTCTGGCTAGCCTTCCACATTCTACCCTCCAAAAAACTTGAAGTCATCCAAAACTCTGCTTCCCATGTCTTAACTTGCTCTAAGTCCCATTAACTTCAAGGCCATGGAGAAAAGTCATTGGCCTTGGTGCTTCTTCTGTTTCTGGCCCCTTTATTCCCCCCTGCCACTTTAACTCTCCTCCTCACATCTTTCAGGTGCCAGAATTTGGAACTATAGTCACAGCGGGACTGAAATGTTTTATACAGATTTAACTTCTTGACTTTTGTACTCTATGTACTCGATTCTTAAAGCCTGTTGATAGCTCAGGTTTCAGTATGATATACTTTACAACCATGGCTTTGTCAGACAGTTAAACACAACTTGGTTACTCATATTATGCAACCAGCTCTGCTTCTTTGAACCTGGCCATATGCAACATCAAAAAGACTTGAACTTCACAAGCATCACAAACAACGATCCCATGTACAAATAAGAATACCTTAAACCAACAGTGATGGATTCTATTGGTGCATGACTCCTGAGGCGGAATCATCCCAGATTTGCACTAAGTGCGGTAGCGGGCGGGTATAAAGATGTTTTACCCACCGGGAACTATGGCGGTTTTTCACACCGTATTGTCTCAAACACACCACATTAATTATGCATTCCCAGAAACATGCTGTTTCGATGGCAGTCCGGCTTTTTCACATGCACACCTCTCTGTGCTTCTAGCCCACAACTGCTGCACAAAAGACATGGTCCTGAAAGGCAAGAAGACTGCAGTCCTGGGTTCAATGACGCATCTCTCGAATGTTTTTTGGATGCTGTGGAGGCCAGTCATGATGTCCTCTACCCCTGCTTTGGCCGCAAGATGGGCAACAACATCACTATTCTGACTCGGGAGGCGGTGGCAGTGGTGGTCAGCGCCAACGCCCTGCGGAAGAGGACAGACACCCAGTGCCACAAGAGGGTGAATGATGATCACAGTTTCGCCAGAGTAAGTCACTCTTTTCATCATTCTCAACTCACACTCACAAACCCATCACACAGCCACAGGGCCCACATTCACTGCTAGTTTAAGGGTCATCACCATTCACTCTCTCACATACCCCTTCATTGTCCTCATCCCGTCCATGGGACCACTCACTTGCCAAGCATACTTATCATCTGGCCTGGCAGGCATCCTGCTTAGACTCACACCATCTATACTCATGCAGGACAAATTGGCAAACAACAAGAGGGAGAGGCCATATACTGGTGGAGGAATGCCTGAAATTAAGGTCCTCAGGGACTTTGAAAACAGCCATCCAACTGGCCGGTGAGAATCTGGACCGTTCTTATGCTGGCGGTGAGGTCAGCAGTGCTCTGCCAAGTGAGGATCCAACAATGCAACATCCATCAGACAACCATGCTGTGAGTGATGCGTCCTGTTTCACAGGCCACTGCCATGCACTAATTATTTCCCCTTGCTTCCGCAGGCACATTAGGGAAACTGCTAAGAGAGTCCACGACTCAGGGCCTCCAATCAAGCCCCAAAGGAAGCTCAGAAGAAGAATCCGCTGAAACCCTCCCTGAAGACCCTCACAGCGCTCATCCACACCCTCCGCCAGTGCACAGACACACACCTCGGTGGGACCTAGCTTTACAGTAGCCTCAGGATCACAATCTAGTGAGCACATCACACTTTCTGATCCACAGCAGGTGATGGCAGGGACTTCCCAGGTGTCTGGCACTCGGAGGACTGCTGGAGGCCAGAAAATTGCTGAGTCCGAGTCAGATGATGAGCCTCTGGACTTGGTCATGTCACAGTTGCTGGAGCTGCAAAGGCAAGCTAGGGAACATCAGGAAGGATTGTCCGCTGCACACTTCAAGTTGCAAGGCACGATGGAGCAGTTCGTTTGCCTTTAGGCTGAGGTGATAGTGCCGGCATGCCCACACACTGAGGTCAACACTGGTAGGATGGCGGCCGCCATGGAGACATTGGTCCAGGATGTTGCACCTGCACTGCTGCACGGGCTGAACTTCATTGCCGACGCCATAGTTGGCCTCCAACAGTGTGTATGTGAGAGGGGTGCGGGGACAGATCACTCCAGCTACCCTTTCTCCTCAAGGAGTCAGCCAGGGCCCTTGGGCACCCATAGGTAGGAGGATCAACATGTACACACCCCGGGGCCATCCATCCAGATGACTCCATGAGTGTTCGGCCCTTCGAATCCCGTCTTCCTATGACCTCAGCAGCTCCAGCTCCACAGTCTGAGGAGGGTGCCACTGCCACACACAGCAGGACCCTGAAAGCAGGCCAGGGTCCTCCATGTCTCAGCCATCTAGGGGACACCCGCCAAGGTCCTCACAGATAGCATGTAGCAGTCAGCAGGCTGCCTACACCTCCTGGGTGTGGATGTCCTGGTTGCAGCAAGATGTAGCTGCAGGGTTAGGAAAGTTAAGAAGATGTTGTTGCACAGCCTGGGCATGGGTGTTAATCATTTGTGCATAATGTTCACTATTGTAAATAAACTCCCAAGAATGTCGCCCTGTCTATGGCTCCTTGTTCTGATGAGCAGTGTTTGTGTCACTCAGATGTGAAACATTTCTGCACAAGATAAAGGCAGGTGTCTCAGTCCAGGGCCTCTTCCTTATGTTTCGTGGAGCCTTCAGACGAAAGTGATGATTCGGCCTCACACTCCCTGAACACATTACTGATGCCCACATCTCAACGGTGCTTGTCATTGCTGCCAGGCATCACAGAGTTCCGTCAATCTCTCTGTGTGCTCTCAGCACCTTTAAGATGGGGCTGGTCCCCATCTCTTCAGCATCTGTGACCAGTGATACTGTGCTCCTAAAGAGATCAGACGCTGATGACAGATAAAGGATCAGATGCTCTTAAAGATTTATGGATGCATCTCTATGATGTGACCCTGATCACAGGGCGCAAGTGAGCAGCCCTCAGTCAGACAGATGTCAGACATTCTCAGAGGCTATGTGAAGATCTATGGAGTGTCCTGACTGCATGTCATCATCATCCTCCTGCAATTGAGCGACTGTTCAGGTCTACAGTATGTCTCCATAACAGCAGCATTTTCACAGAGAGTGTGTGTGTTGCCATCAGCCAGACTGGAGTCAAATGTTCACAGATGCAATGTGAGAATCTATGGAGTCACCTCACTGCATGTCATCATCATCTTCCACAAATCTAGCAGCTATGAGGGCCTCCCAAGCACACCTGCCTTGTCTGGCCAGTGCAAGGATCTCATTGCCATCGTCGTAGCCTTTGCAGATCTCTTCACCCTCATCACTGTCGATGTCCTCTTCATCTGACTAGGCCTCCAGCTCCTGCATCTCCTCCTCATCCAGCTCCTCTCTCTGTTGCAGCACCAGGTTGTTAAGGGTGCAACAGGCGATGACAATGTGTGACACCCTCTGTGGACCATATTGCAGGGCTCCACCGGACCGGTCTATGCATTGGAATCTCATTTTCAGCATCCCAATGGTTTGCTCCACCAAGTTGCAAGTTGGAGCATGAGCCTCGATATACCTTCGCTCTACTGCAGTCTGAGGCCACTGCACGGGCATCATCAGCTACATCCTCTGTGGGTAGCCCTTGTCCCGAGGAGCCATCCTGCAGCTTCTGTGGACCCTGGAAGGCATCAGGGATCCATGGCCAACTGAGACTGTAGGAGTCTTGGACACTCTCTGGAAACTGTGCACACATCTGCAGGATGCGTTTCTAGTGGTCGCACACCAGCTGCACATTCAGCGAGTGGAATCCCTTGCGTTTGACATAGCTGACCATCTGTTGCAATGAAGATCTGAGCACCATGTGAGTGCAGTCAATGGCACCTTGCACTTGTGGGAAACCCGAGATCTGGGCAGATCCAATCGCTCTTACATCCTGGCTCTCTTGGTCCTGGGCGAAATACACAAAGTTGTGTGCCCTCGCAGAGATGGCATCTGTGACCTCATGGATGCATTTGTGGGTGGAGGCTTGTAATATCCCACAGAGGTCACTGTGGAGCCCTGAAACGAGTCACTGGCATAAAAATTGAGTGCCATGATCACTTTCACAGCAACTGGTAGTAGATGCCCTCCATGTCCCTGTGTTGCCAAATCCTGCAGCAGATGGCAGATGTGACCGACCAGTTTCTTAGACATGTGCAGTCTTTGGCGACACTGATTCTTGGTCATCTGCAGGAATGAAAGGCAGTGTCTATCAACCCTGGGCCAAGCTAGGTGCCAACCAGCGACTGCTCACTGTGGATAGTGTGTGTGGGGGCCCCAGCTGCCCCTTCTTCCTGAGGGTGCTGCTCCTCCCTCTATGCAGCCAGGCATCTCCGCCACTCTCTTCTCCAGTGTCTTTGCTCTCTGCACACCACGAGGCATATCCAGCTAGTTCACCAGGCTCCATGCTGCTGATGTACTCCTGCAGGATGAAAGTGAGAGACATGTGGGTTAGCTTGGGTGTACTAATAATCTCTCTTGGTTAAGTCTGATGGCCCCTTAATGCACCCCAGAGAGTGCTGGACGCTATTTGGATGGTCAGAGATTAGTGCGATGCGCCCATCACACCTCCACCCCACTCCACCTGACCGATTGGCAGCAGCTTTGCCCACTGGACTGCATGCTGTGCTCTCAGATCAGGTGCAGGCATCCTCCTAACCCACTCTGCAAGGCTGCTGTGTTAGCTTGACTCATGGGGGGAATGGTCCAAACCGGGAAGATGACATTGCAAGAGGCTGTGAGCACCTCCACCAGTGACTGCTCCATAGCCAGCTTTAGCAAGAAGATTGTACAATGTTCCCAGCTGTCCATCTATTCTGCAGCCCACTAAAATGCTCATTAGTTTGCAGCCTGTGTCCAAGGGGTGAAAAGCTCTGGAGCACTTGGTGGCACTTTCATGCCTCTGAGTTTCTTAAGTGGGCAGATAAGCTAGAGACCCGACTCCACGCTTGTCAGTGTGGCTGTGCCTGATCTGTGGAGGAATGGTCACTTTATACAAGGTTTCCCTGATGTGTGCTGCTTCGCTCCCCACCGCCCCAGACGTGCTTGCACACTACCTTCAACCGCAGTGCAGCCCTTACCCCCACCGTACCCCCTACGCACCTCAACCTTGAAGCCCAACAGGCAACTCTTGTGAGCGTTGCTCAATGTTACTGTGCACTCACCTCTGAGATCCCCCAAAGTGCAGGCCGCCAAGTGCATGCCTTATGTATGCTAATGCGAAACATCTCAGCATGCAAACACACCAATGTGAGCGGACGATCAAACCTGGCAGGATGATTCCAGTGGGCTGGCCTTATAATGAGATGCAGATGTATTACAATGAAGCTCTAGATGTCTGATGACAGGAAATGCGGCCCGCCATCCACGGACTGAGTGGACAATTGCAAACTGGTTTCATGAAGTCATGAAACTGAATTTTGGCCTTCTTGCCATATTGTCCGGTCATGTTGTCCTGAGCATGCTCGATGCTAGCACCTTGCGTTGAGTGATAAATATTTTCTCATTTTAAATTGAAACTAACCACACTTACAAATTCCCAGCATTGAGTGTATAATGGGAGAGCGAAGTATGGCAGATGCTGAAAATCCAAAATATAAACAGAAAATGCTGGAAATACTCAGCAGCATCCATAGAGAGAGAAACAGAGTTAGCACTTCAGGTCTATGATTTGCACTAGTTTGGGCGAAGGGTCACTGACGCCTGTTTCTCTCGGCACAGATGCTGCCAGATGTGCTGAGCATTTCTAGCACTTCTTGATTCTATTGGAGCAAATATAACCCCTATTGCCAGCGCCTTCGTGAGCCTCTCATTCCCCTTCAGCAAGAAACCCAGCAGCAACTGCCTGAGACCTGGTTTAGCACAACATCAAACATGAATTTCAAAATATGAAGTCAAAGTATTAAGAAAACACAAAAAACCTGCTGAGTAAAAAACAATAAATGTCATAGCAATAAATTGATAAGTTAAAAAAATGAGTAAATAATAAAAATTAGCATTAAAAAGTGCCTAGCAGCAGAATTAACTAATGAAAGCTTTTTTGTCTTTTCACTTAAGAAGCAGAGCTAGAGAGAGACAGAGTAGGCCCCGGGTTGTGATCACCAGGGGTGGGGCAGCTGGGACCAAGCTAAGAGTTGGGTTTAACTAACACCAACCTTACGTTTGCCTCTGGTGGCACACACTCCGAGTTGGCCTTAGCAGAATTCTTATGAAAGTGTGGGTTTGAAGTGAATTGCTTTTCGGCTTGAGTTTCTTCCTCTCCTGGCCTGTGTATGGAGAGGTTTTTGGGGAGAGAGGAGGAGGGGGAAGAGGGAAGACTGTGCTTTTGTGCATCCTTGCACCGAGCAGCCTGCGCGTGTGTATGTCCGGCAAACTCCCATTCTTAGGGTTCTCTCTCTTTCTTTCTCACACTCACTCACACATACTTACTCACACACAGTCTCTCTCACACACTCTCTCACATTCACTCACTCACTCTCATACACAGTCTCACACTCACTCACTCTTTGTAGTTTTAGTGAAAAAGCCCACACTTCTCAAGCTTCTCTTCCTGTCTCTTTATCCTTCAATGGTGAATCTACAATGTACCTTTTCTATTACTTTTATATCCTTTCTATTTGAAGGTGCTCAAAACTACACATTAATCTCAAGTACAGTCTAATTATAGCCCTGTAAAATTTCAATATTACTTCTTTTCTCTATATCTAGACAAACCAATGCTTCATTTATCTATTATTATGGCCCTGTGTACTTGTGTTCCATCTTTTCAAGAACCACACAATATGATCCCTCTGCTCCATTTAATGTCTTATATTTTTGAGGTCTCTATTTCTTTTCCCTATTCTTACTTCCAAAATTTATCACTTCATATTTGTCTATATTGGACAGCACCTGCACAATCTCTGACCCTTCATATTTCCTCCTACTATATGTCCTGCTATGGACTTTCCCAACCGGCACTCACTCACTTGCTCCCAGGCCGGGAGGTTTGGAGGTTAACATCACTGAGGAGGAGTTTGGGACAGCTGCGGAGCTGGCAGGACATACTTTCTCTTAACCCTGTCTAACACTCCAGCTGTTCCAGGCCTCACTGTTGCTGCAGCCGCCGCTCCTCCTGACCTCCCCGTCTTGACTCCTGTAGCCCTTTAATGGGCTGGCGCCTACACGGGTCGGCCAAGGGCGAACTACATCAGCCAAAATACACCCTGGCTACACGGACTTGGGCTCTCCCTCCAGGACAACCGGATCTTGAGCGCTGGAACTCTGTCCCGGAGTACAGCGCCCACTACGCGCTTGTTTGCAAGCTCAATGAGGTATGAGGCAGCCACTTGAAATAGGGGGTAATGATTTTTAGCGTGAGCACCCACTCTACTGGGCCCTGGTTTATGTATCAGCTCTCTACTTGCTGACCCACATTGGCCCCTGATCAAGCGACGTCTTGATTTCAAAATTCGCATCCTTGTTTTCAGACCCTTCCATGGCCTTGCACTCCCCATCTCTGTAATCTCCTTCAGCCCTATAATGGTATATCCGTACTCCTCTAATCCTGGCCTCTTATCCGTATTTTAATTGCTCCACTCTTGGTAGCTGTGGCTTCAGTTACAAAAGCTATAAGCTCTGGACCCTCCCTACACCTCTGTCTCCCTACTTCGCTTTACTCCTTTAAGACACTCCTTAAAACCTTCTTCTGTGACCAAGCTTTTGGACACCAGGCCTAATAGTTCCTTTTGTGGCTTGTTATCATATTTTATTTTATAGTGGGCTGGATTTTCACTGAGTCAGGGAGACTCTGCGGGCCTTTAAAAATGACAGCCAGGACCTGATTCCAGGATTCCTGGCCCCATTCCTAGCACCCTCAATTTTCATAAGGTGGGATAAAGGGTGCAGGCTAGTGCAGATTGCGAGCTAGTGAGATGGTGGATTCAGAGAACTTGGGGTGGATTTTAAGCCCTGGACACAGACTGGGAGCGGGAGGGCTGGTAAAATGGTGGCAGAAGACTTAGTGACGGAGCCTAACATCTTCCAATACCAGTTGGATATTACCAGTGGTGGGAACCTCAGTGCATGGTCACCTACCAGGCAGCCAATTATGCCAAATAAGCACCCCCATTAAGGGTAAATTCTCATCCCTGCCTTTTACCAGCATCTAGAGGTGTCAGTATCTAATGGGGACTCCATCAGTTAAACCCTGGGGGTCGGGGGGGGGGTCTCCCCGTGGGTCCCCCAATGGGTCCTCCTTTAAGATTGCTCCATTCCCCATGGAGGGGTCACCCCCATAGCAATGGTTGTCCCATGGCTACAGCTGAAAGGTGCATTGCCAATCACCTAGCCCCGGCACAGCAAAAACAATGCTTACCTTGTCTTTGAGTGTGCCTCAGCATAGAGTCGCCCTCTCCTTCCTGCAGTCTCAGCAGAGGCCACCTCTAACACTGGCAATGCTAAGGCTACAGTGCCTGATTGGGCCTGCGGATCTGGGGGGTGGGTCATCACTCCCAATAGCGACCTGCTCAAAAGCAATCCAGGGTCCCACTGCCCGATGCAGGGGGTCGACTTCTGCTTTCAGTTCCGTTGGTAGTGTACTTACATGATGAGAAAATCCTGGCCTCTGTTTCTACTTGTAGGGAAGAGCGTAGCAAGAGGGTGTCAACAAATGAAAAAGACTTGCATTTCTATAGCACATTTCATGGTCATCAGATGTCTCAAAAGCACATTAATGAAGCACTTTTGAAGAATATTCACTGCTGTAATATAGAAAATGTGACAGTCAATATGCGCACAGCAAACTCCCACAAACAGCAATGTGAGAATGATCAGGCAATCTGTTTTTGTGATGTCGATTAAAGGAAAAGTATTGGCCAGGGCACAGGGATAACTCCCTTGCTCTTCACAATAGTGCAATGGGATCTTTTACTTCCACCTGAACAACCAGAAAGGGCCTTGGATTAACTTCTTATCTGAAAATTGACCCCTGCCACATTGCAATGCTTCTTCAGTACTGCAATGTAATTTTCTCTTTTAATTTTGCACTTAATTCCTGGAGTGGGACTTGAACCTTGTGACTCAGAGATCAGGGTTCCACCAACCGAGCCACTTAGGCACCAATATAAGATAGTCACCAAGAGATCCAATAGGAAGTTCAGAAGAAACTTAAGTGTGGTGAGAATGTGGAGCCCACTTCCACAGGGAATGGCTGAAGTGAATAGTATAGATGCATTTAAGGGAAAGTTGGAGGGAGAAGATATTGGAAGGTTATAATGAGAGATTTAAGGAAAAATGGGAGGAGCTTCAAGTGGAGCATAAACACTGTCATGGACTGGTTGAGCCATAGGGCCTGTTTCTGTGCCGCTAATCCTATGTAGTCCCATGTAAAAACTCTGCGCTTCTCTATCCTTCTAGCCTCTTATGCATCCCTAGTCATGAATGCTCAAGTAAAAGTCAATGCATGGATAGTAAAAATAGAAGAAGCTTTATGCTCTATTGAAGAAAATAAAACTTCACATAAAACAACAGTTTGATATACATGAGGAAGTGCCTTTCAGGAAACTGAAACATTTTCAAAAGTTGTATTTTAGCAGTTTAAACTTTCACTTTATCTGTGTGGTTAATAATGACAATCTCTCATCCAGCAAAAAACACACATTTTGCTAATGAAACATTGACAAGCGAACAAAGAAGTTCCAATGCTGGCTTTTGATTTAAAACACCAATGGTTGACACGTATGTAAACTCTTTTGAATTCTCACTTTAAAACGACCATGTGGATTTGTGTATCTGAGCATTATGAAGGAATCACCTGGAAAAAAATGCATCTTTAAATAGTCCCACAAAGTATGATTGTCATGTCATCCTGTTTTTAGTTTAACACTGCCTAAATGTTTTGATGTTTCTTATCTTCTTCCCGTCAGCAATGACTATCACTGTGATCAATCAGTTAAGTGCAATAGCACATTCCATACTGATAATGCATGCCAGAATGGCATATATCATTCAATTTGGCAACAGCTCATACTAAAGGCAAACAGCAGTTACTTTAAATAGTACGACAATTAATTGCATTGATCAGCTGTATACATTTCACCCATTCTTTGGGTGTTATGAGTTCCCTTATGCTCCAAAATGGTGTCCATGTGTGATCTTATCTTGTGTATTAATCTTTTGTGCGGCACCTTATCAAAGGCCTTCTGGAAGTCCAGATATACCACATCTACAGGATCCCCATCATCCACTTTGCTTGTCACATCTTCAAAGTAGGTTAATTGTGCATCATGATCCCTGTGCCCAATTTTGGGCCTCATTGAATTTTAACCTGTTTTGGTTTTTGGTTGACCTGTATCTTTATGGAACGATGGAGTTGATATTGACTTTTTGATGTTGCTATGGCCAAGTGAGGAGGGTTAAAAATGGCTCCCCTAGTTTACCACACTAATCTGACCGTAACAGGATTTTTTGTGGATTTAGAAGGATGAAGGGTTTACTCAAAGTCTGTGCGTAACTATTTATGTGCTGGTTGTAAAGAAACTAGTACGGCAAGCTTTCTTGAGTTTAAAACAAAGAGGGGTTAGTTTTTATTGAGTTGAAAACCCATCCAGGTAAACATATAAAAACTATTTAAAAAGCTAAACCCGTGTCTCGCCCTTCACAAGCCACACACACACACACACACACACGCACACGTGCATGCAAAATTTACAAGTTATACTGTAGATAGTTACTTTCTTAAGCTGGGATTTTCTGGTCTCATTATGGTGGGACAAGCCACAGGAAATTCAATGGTCCAGCCAAAAGTCTGGTGGGAGCAGATGATACTTGGCAGTGGGCCAGGGCCAGAAAATCCAGCCCTTAGCCAAATTAAAGTTCAATGCTGAAAGGTAACAAAATTAACAGTTCACTGTTTATGAGTCCTTTACTGGTATCTGTGGCTGAAGCAAAAACTTTTCATGGTGACCTTGAAAATTCAGTAGAGTTGAAAACTACAATTGCTGGAGGAAATTTCTTTTTAAAAATATAATCCATTATTTTCCAGAAGTTGGTGAGTTTTACACCTGAGATCCCTTTCAATAGAAATTCACTATCTCTGTGCTGGATTTTTAAACTCTAAGACATAGGGTCTTAACTTGGGAAAGAAGAGAAGGTAACTTGTTACTGTTTCATTTGGCAGCTTATCTAGAATACTGTTTTAGAGCTTTCATGCTTATTAAAGAGATTTCAAAAATGGTTATGTCAGTCACATGACCTTTCTCCCCATAATGATTTCAGAAGGTGTTTCTTTAGCTGATCTTTGGACCAACTGTGGCTTCTGTTTCATGGATAGGTTGATGAGATTCTGTAATGTTCCAGCCACTAACTCCTCAATATCTATTATCCATCTTGATAAGATAGGCAGAACACCTTTCCATGTAGCTGTTGTCCTAGTAGAATTTCTGTCTCTGCTTCAGCAGAGTTCTTAGCAATGTGCAAATGTGAGGCCCAGTGCAGTTTCAGAAAATCTTTTGAACTCGTTTTTAACATTAGCAGGTGTGAAATTCCATGAGGGTTTCATGGCATGTCTGAATTACATTCTACATTGGAACTTTCCAGAAAACTGGCCAACTTGCAATGCCAGACATCAGATGACTTGTGGCAGCCATCTTAATCAGTGTATTTTCTTGTTTTTAAAGTATCCTTTTAAACAGTTCAATATATGTTTTGTTAGGAAATAGAGATAGTTTAAGTATGTTATATTCGTATTTGCAAGTGTTAGGAATGAGTTTTTGGTTTTAAGTATAAAGAAAGATCAAATCGAATTTTAGTTTCACTTTAAAAGGCTTCTTGCATTTCTAACGAGTTTATGACTGCTATAAGGTAAAGGTAAACATACAAGAGTAGAAAGAATAGTGCTGTTGCCTAGCAACAGGGGAGCCAGGTAGGCAGGTTCCTCCCACAGACCTTAAGAAACAGCAGTTTTAAGTTCAGTTGAAGTCAAGACCCAGGCAGACTGGACACTGGCAGAGGGAACTGTAGATTTCCCAAAAGAACAAAATGGTCCCAAGCAAAGAAAAAACTTAAAAATTCAAGGGAGTAGAAGAGGGGAAAGTCCAGAGGAGACATTGTAGTCAAAGGAAGGACAGGAACCTGGGAAAAGATCCTGTTAAGTGAAGTTAAGAGTGAGGGACAGAGAGAAAGGCTCCAAGCTTCAGATTTAAAGTGAGAACAGCTTTCAATAAATAAGAAGGTTCAAAGAGGCAGCTGAAGGTCTGTAACTCTTTGCTATGGGTATGTGAAGCAGTGATGTACTGTTAAGGCTGGGTTGGTGAGGGAGAGTGTATGGAACACAGTTTGAATGCATGTGGTGACACAGGGAAGAGGAACATCAGAAGGCGAGTTTGAAACCCTGGAGGTGAACCCTTATGGAAGGTGTCTGACAGAAAGCGATGATTTGGTAGAAGATTCCAAGGCAAGGTCTTGTAGAGTGGAGATTAGAAACCCTCATGTGAAGGATGGAGTTCAGTGAGACTGGTTGGCTCATGGTGTGACAAGTGTCTGGGGGGAGGAGGGGTGCAAATTTGAGGAGCGATCCATAGTATCTGGTTGAAGTGACATCTGTCACTTGGTTTTAGAATGTGGTGTGTCTGACCACTGGTTGTGTATTGGTGCATGGACTGTGTATTTACTTTAAACATTAAAGTATAAGCAAGCTTTTGTAACTTGTGTTATCCTTACAAATCTGTGTACATCTGTAAAGGTATAGTTGTGGGTGAAGGAATATTGTAATATCGTTAATCTTTTCTTCTTGAATAAATGTTTTCTTCTTATGTTAAAAGTTCATCAGCTGACTCCTGTGCCTCTGTTCAGTAGCTACTCTCCACGTATCTACACAAACAAATAAAAGTTAGGATCTATCAAGCTGGATTCCACTTTGGGACCAGGCTTGTCCAGGGCTATCTCACTCGGATCAGACCAAATGGGTGATCTTGTGGGATTTGAAACGCTGATAGCGGGTGATTGATTGTGGAATAATAATTGGTCTGGGACTGGAAATACTTGGTATTGGTGCAATTTGTGAATCCTTTTAACAAGTATGTGGAGGTAAAGAGCTTCTGGACATAGGAATTGGCATTACTGTGAGGTATATTATATGGGTTGGAATTTGAAATGGCTTTGGAGGTTGCTAAGGCTTTTTTACAGATAGAAAATATAACACTGATTGGTTTACAGAAGTTAACCAAAAGTAAGCTGATGGAATTGGCAGATAGGTTACAATTAGGATTACCTGCAGGGGAAAGGAAATCAGACATAATTGAAGGTATAGCACAGCATTTAAAGTTGGACAGAATACCCTAAAGACTGAGTACTCCAAGGGGTGGAATGGGCTCAAATTCAGATGCAAATTAAAAAGATTGAATTGGAGGAAAAGGAAAGAGAAAGGGCATGCCAAAGGGAACAGGCAGAAAGGCAGGAGAGAGAAAGAAAGCAGGAAAGGGAGTTAGAAATAGTGAGGGTAGAAAAGGAGGAAAAAGAAAAAAGAGAGATGGAAAATTCCAGCTTAAGATGCTAGCAGTTAAAAAAGAGACACCAGTAGGGGAGAAAGGTCTTATTTCCAGATCAGAACCCAGTGGGGAGATGTTTAAATTTTTACAAGCTCTTCCAAAGTTTGAGGAAAGGGATGTAGAGGCATTCTTGATTTCATTTGAAAAGATAGCTAGGCAAATGAAATGGCAAAAAGAAATCTGGACATTACTTTTACAGTCTAGATTGGTAGGTGGAGCTCATGAGGTTTATGCTTCACTTTCAGAAGAAGTAGATCATGATGCAGGAAAAAGGCTATTTTGAGTGCATATGAGTTAGCCCCTGCGGCAGACAGGCAGAAATTTCAGAATATAAGGAAACAGCCTGGGCAGACCTATATTGAATTTGAAAGGGTAAAGCAAAGTAATTTTGACTGTTGGATAAGAGCATTAAAGGTAGAGACAACATGTGAAGCTCTTAGGGAAATGATTCTCATGGAAGAATTTAAAGATTCACTCCCTCTTGTAGTTAGAACCCATGTTGAAGACCAGAAGGTTAAAACAGCTAGACAGGCAGCAAGAGATAGCTGACAATTATGAACTGGTCCATAAATCTAAATCCTTTTTCCATCACCCCCATATTCCCGAGAAGGATAGAAGTTGGGAATGTGAAAGGAAGGCAAGTAACCAGGCAAGAGAAGGGAATTCTTAGGAAATTTCTCCTCAGACCAGAATGAAAGTGGAAGCCTTCGTTGTTGAGATTGAAAGTTTTCATTATAACAAGGTGGGGCATGTTAGGGCAGGTTGCTGGAAATTAATCAGTCCTATTGCTGTAATAGGAATGCCTAAGGAATCTTCAGGAAAGTTTGCGTTAGAAAAGGAAATGGTTGTTAAAATTGTAGCAGTAGTACAAGTGAAATATGTTCCTTCAGAACATACAGGAATGGAGGATATAGTTCAGGATAGTCCAGAGAATTCTTATTTGATTTCTGATGAAGGACGTCAAGTTATTGGAGGGTCTGGATGTTTTGTGTCAAAGGGAGAAGTGTTCCCTTACTCCTCCAACAAAATAAGTAAACAGATTATAATTTGAGAGGTATAGGGGCAGATCAATCATTGATGGTGGCTGATGATACAATTTGTGTTCCAGTTAGTTTTATAAAGGAAAAAGTATTAACAGTGGTATTAATGGAATATGTGAAGTTAACTTACAAAGTTGCTTTGTAAATGGAATTGTTACAGTGGGAATTATTCCTAGATCACCTATCGAAGGGGTGGATTTTATTCTGGGTATTGAGTTGGCTAGTGGAGACTGCAATGTGGCAACGACTGTATCTCAGCAGGCGGTAGATCATGTTGATCTTAACAAACTTCAGGAAACTACTGTGGCCAAAGATGAAACACTTACTGCAGATAACAAGCAATTGAAGGAAAACCTGACTAATGTAGAAAGCCAACTTTCATGTGTGAAAGGGGAGTTTGCTAATGAAAGAAGAGAATTGGTGAGAACAATTGAGAATCAGTTGCAGAAAGTAGAACACTTGACTGAAAACTTGAAATATCTAAATGATAAACTTGTAGAAGCAAATTTAACAAAGATCAATCTTCAGTTAAAACTTGATGAACTTCAAGTATTAATAATTGCTACGATATATCAGGGAAAATGCCTTGAACAAGAAAAGGAATTGTTGGTAAATCAGAATAATTGGTTGAATGCAAAATTAAAAACCAAAACTAACAAAATGTTAGAACTTTGTTGGGAAAAGAGCAATGCGATTCTCAAACTTCAAAGGAAACTGGACAAAAGGAAAGAGAAGATGTGTGATATGGAGTGTCATGGCTGCAAAAGTGTTCCTGTGAATAAAAACTCAGCTGAATTGTGGCCCAACTGAGCAAAAAAAACTGACCCAAGTAAAATTACTGATGTGTCAACCTCAGAAATGGACAATGTGAAAACAGTTAATGTGTATGCAGAATTGGAAATCATGAATTGCCAACAAAAAGGACTAAAATCACAAAATGGTCCGGAAAAGTCAAAGACCAGAGACACTGATTTACAAGTGCTTGCCGGTGCTAATACACTAAATAAGGCAGTAGCAATCTAGGCAAGTGGACAGTTTGCAAAAGACCATTAAAAACCTGGGAAGGAGTGGAATGATATAGCTCATGGACAATGTAAAAGAATTGAAGGGTTGGAATGAACTATGAAGCTCCATAGGGAGAATTTAATTGACATTGCTCAAAAAGAAGTGGAAAAGACCTGTTCAAAATGGGATCTGGAGAAACAACAATATCAAGAGCAGAATTTTCACCTCGGCAGGCAGGCACGAGCCTGACCCGCTCGAGCTTCAAACGACCGCACCTGATGTCATCGCGCAGTCATGTGATAGCTCGATCGGCAGATGCGCACGGGAATCGGCAGCGCGCCCACTAACAATTAAAAGGCCTGTTAAGGCCATTAAGTTATCAATTAAGTTAAATTTTTCGCTGCCTGCCCAACTTTATGGTGGAATGAGGTTTCCTAAATAAAATAAAAATAAAATTTAAAATTTCATTAATAATGTGACAGAGTCACATGAGGGGACATGTTTTGTAACATTTTTAATTTCTTCATTTTTTTAAACTCTTCAGCTCTGTGCCTCAGGGAGATTATGAAATGTGCACTCGCACATAAGCACGAAGTTCGCGCTCGTCCCGCTCAACCTGCTCGACCTGCTCGCCCCGCCTGCACAGGCAGCACTGAGCGCTGCTGCTTACGTTTCACGCTGGGCAGGCCTTAATTGGCCCACCAGCGTGAAATCACCTTCCAGCCTCGATCACAGGCGGCAGTTGGCTTTCCGATCGACCCCTCCCGCCCCCGCCGAGCCCTCCTAACAAGGGCAAGATTCTGTCCCATAAAAAGTTTGAAGATCAAACCAAGCAGGAGTATGAAATGCTTTTGTATGAGCATAAAAAGCATCTCAATAACATCCTTGAATTGGCAAAAAGAGATTTTGACCTGAGAAGGAATGAGATGTTAAAGCACAAAAATATGATTTTGACTTTGTTAAATCAAAATGAGAATTTCCACATTTGGGTTCAGAAAATGAGCTTGAGGATGGAATTACACTTATAGGGAATGAAAAGGATGATTGGGGAGTAGACTTAAATGAAATATTTTTTGTTGAGTTAAAGACTTGGAATAAGGGGAAAAAGAAACATAAGGGTTGAGTTATGATAATACTATGATGTGCAAATCCTGCTAACCTTGTTACATTTATTGACTTTGTTTCAGTATGTTTTGTAATTGTATGATATACTGTCTAATTGTGAAACAAAATGGAATGTTTATTTTTATAATAGATAATAAGCTATGTTAAATTTGTCTGAGGATGATGGAAGTCCATTGTAAAGAAACCTTCACTGTGTTTTACTGTGTGAAGCTATCTTTTCTCCAAAGGGGTAGGTGTTAGGAAATAGAGGTAGTTTAAGTATGTTATATTTGTATTTATGTGTATTAGGAATGAGTTTTAGCTTTAAGGTTTAAGTTTGATTTGTATTTCTGTATCTGTGTGTTAAGAAAGGTCAAAGGGAGCTTTAGTTCACTTTAAAAGGCTGTTTGCATCTCTAACGAGGAGTTTACGACTGCTATTTGGAAAAAGTAAACACACAAGAGTGGAAAGAATAGTGCTGGTGCCTAGCAACAGGGGGGGACAGATAGGCAGGTTCCTCCCACAGACATACACACGGAACTAAAGAAACAGCAGCAGTTGCGGTCTGTCTGCAAGAATGACCCAAACCTCCCTGTCGCTTGCCATTTTAACACTCCACCCCGCTCTCTTGCCCACATGTCTGTCCTTGGCTTGCTGCATTGTTCCAGTGAAGCCCAACGCAAACTGGAGGAACAGCACCTCATCTTCCGACTAGGCACTTTATAGCCTTCCGGACTGAATATTGAATTCAACAACTTTAGATCTTGAACTCCCTCCTCCATCCCCATCCCCTTTCTGTTTCTTCCCCCTTCCTTTTGTTTTTTCCAATAATTTATATAGATTTTTCTTTTACCAAATATTTCCATTATTTTTAAATCCTTTATGTCCTGCTAGCCTTTCCACCCCACCCCCACTAGAGCTGTACCTTGAGTGCCCTACCATCCATTCTTAATTAGCACATTCGTTTAGATAATATCACCACCTTCAACACCTCTGTGTTCTTTTGTTCTTTTGTCTGTGACATCTTTTGATTATCTGCTCCTATCACTGCCTGCTTGTCCCTACAAGCACAACATCCCCCCCACTTCTCCCCCACTCCCCCGCCACCCCCGCCACCTTAAACCAGCTTATATTTCACCCCTTTCCTAAGATTCACTCAGTTCTGTTGAAGGGTCATGAGGATTTGAAACATCAACGCTTTTCTTCTCCACCGATGCTGCCAGACCTGCTAAGTTTTTCCAGGTAATTCTGTTTTTGTTTTGGATTTCCAGCATCCGCAGTTTTTTGTTTTTAGCAGTTGTAAGTTCAGTTGAAGCCAAGACCCAGGCAGACTGGATGATGGGATAGGGAACTGCAGATTTCCCAAAAGAGCGAACAGGTCCCAAGCGAAGAAAACCCCCAAAAATCCAAGGGAGTGGAAGAAGGGAAAATCCAAAGGAGGCCTTGTAGTAATAAGGGAGGACAAGAACCTGGGAAAAGGTCCTGTTAAACAAAGTTAAGTGTGAGGGACAGAGAGAAAGGCTCCAAGCTTCATATTTAAAGTGAGAACAGCTTGGAAGAAGCAAGAAGGTTCAAAGAGACAACTGAAGGTCTGTAATTCTTTGTTTTGGGCATGTGAAGCAGTGGTGCACTGTTAAGGCTGGGCTGGTGAGAAAGAGTGCATGGAAGACAGCTTGAATGCATGTGGTGACCCAGGGAAGGGGAACATCAGAAGGCGAGTTTGAAACCCTGGAGGTGAATCCTTGTGGAAGGTGTCTGAGAGAAAGTATCAATTTGGGGAAAGATTCCAAGACAAGGATTCAAATCCTCGTGTGAAGGACGGAATTCAGTGAGACTGGTTGCCTCATGGTGTGACATGCGTTTGGGAGTAGGGGGAAGCTGAGGAGAGATCCATAGTATCTGGTTAAGGCGGTATCTGTCACTTGGTTTCAGAGTGTGATGTGTCTGACCACAGGGTGCCATAGTTTTACATGGACTGTGTATTTACTGAGTACATTGAAGTATAAGATAGCTTTTATAGCTTGTTCTATCCTTACACATCTGTAAAGGTATAGTTGTGGGTGAAGGAGTATTGTAATATAGTTCATCTTTTCTTGTTGAATAAATGTTTTATTCTTGTGTTAAAAGTTCATCAGCTGACTCCTATGCCTCTGTTCAGTAGCTCCTCTCCACATACCTACACAAACAAATAAAAGTTAGGATCTGTCAAGCTGGGTTCCACTCTGGGATCAGGGTTGTCCAGGGGTAACCTCAGCTGGAATTGTAACAGTTTGATCAGCTGATGAAATTACAGATTGATATCACTTGTGCACAAGTCACATCATTGCAACAGTGTCCAAGCCCCACACAGAATAAAATGCAGTGAATCTTTGTAATTCGCTGATAATTGGTCACCAGCCAGAACTAACATTAACAACCAACGTGTTTTACTATAATTGAGACTTGCCTTTGCTCTTTATTTTTGTTGCAATCTCAGCTCCAACTGTTAAATTGTCAGCTGGCGATACTCCACTTTTGAACGTTCTTAGCCTTGGCCCCTTTATTTGGCAATTAATTGCCCTTTATTAAAATTAGTTTAACTTGCTCAATCATATCCACCCTCTCTATTCCCATCTCTTTTATTTCTGCTCATTGCCACGACACTGTCAGTTTCTGATGAAGCTTCCCTTGTCTCTGCTCTTTGTGACACCCTCAGCTGAATTACCTGGAACCTCTCGAGTTCAGGACAACTATCACTCCGTTTCTCACCATTCCTCTTTTTCACATTCTTAGAGCTGGCTTAGAAGAAAACTATGGTCTGAAGACCCACCAATGCACTTCCAATCAAGATTCCCCTTGCTGACAGCTTTTCCACTGACTGGATATTCAATAATCAATAACTACATCTAATCCTTCATCAAAGACATATTTTGCATCTCATGTCCCTAGGTGCATTCTGATGCAATAAGGCCTGAATTCCATCAACCCTAACAGTCCTCCTGTGACACAAATCAAGTTCAAAATGCCTCAGAGTGGTTGGATTTTGAGCAGAACCTCTCTGTTCAGAATTCCAACTTGATCCAATTCACAAAGCTCCTTTATTGATATTGCCTCTCAAAAAGTGGGACAAATTGAGCTGCATTAAACAAAAAATCCTTAGCCAGTGGCGTACAAGAGGCTGTTCTGGTTTTCCTACCTTCCCCTCCCCTGACTTGCAGCCTAGATGTGTCCATTGCATTGTAGGCACTTGATACTGGCATTAAAATTATAGGACAATGCCCTGATTCATGGCAAGGGTCAGGTGTGAAGGTCAACAATGGTTGCTCTGCTAGTGAATTTTCAGCCCTACTCACTCTAATAGAACAGGGAAAATGATTTGGAGACTTAAAATTCTTGACAGCTGAGAATAGGCAACAAATGCTAGCTTTGCCAGTATTCAAATGATTATTTTAAAAATGCACTAACTTTCTGAATTGTTAGATCGGATCACAAACTGCAGATTTTTTGTGTCATATAGGCACAAACTATAAAGGTCCTCTGTTTCTTTACCTTGTAAGCACGTGTTGAAAGGATGTCTTTATACAATACACGCTGCCTTCCTGAGGGTGCGGCTGGTTACAAGTTACACTTATGTCATGCATGCTATACACTTGTAGTAATAAACTGCCCAAATGTGGGTACACTAATATTCATACATGAAAACCTCTTAGCCTTTCTGCTGTGGGCAACTAGGGAGCTTCTTTTAATAAAGGGATGCTATCCCGATCAAGAGAAGAGCTTTGCTCCATATCATGCATTAGGGACCTTTGAAACATTGACATCAAAAAGAGTATCCACATATCTCCTTCCAGACATTATATAGAGTGAAATAAAATTATGGCCAGTCAAGCAGTAATTGTTCTTTGAGCAAAAGGTTTTGCCATGACAAAAATCACCTCCCTTTTTACGATAAGCAGCACCAGACTCAGAAAAGATTCCTGCACACTTATATGACAAGTAACTTCAAAATCAATTCTACTTATCCCATAGAACTTCTACCTTTCTAGCTGAACATTGAAGTATTCACTATTGATATTAGATTAGCTGATAGGTTCTTGTCTCATTTCTTTTTCCAAGTAGCAAGATATTTTTGCATAATAATACACTTCCATAATAATAGAACTTTGATTTGGACCTGATTATGTCCAAGAAACATGAGTATATGATTTTCAGATATGCAGTTACTCTTAGATTTACTGAGGTGGATTTCTCTGATAGAACATAAGAAAAATATGAACAATCCTGTTATCTCTGAGATTGTGACCTATAGAAAAGTATTAGAATGGAGAGGATGGGCATATTACCAATGAAATAGTAACAACCAATAGTGACGGTATGATAATGGTGAAATACCAGTGGAGCAGGACGGGTTAGCAATATTACATTGACTGTTGCCAGCAATAGAATGCTTGCAAAAAAGGCTTTTATCTCAGCAACAGCCTGAACAGTTCATGCTGTGTAATGTGTGTCCCAGGGGATTCCTGCCAGTGAGCTCATACTGTCAAAACTGGCAAAGTGAAAAATTGGTGCTGTTATAGTTTTCTATTTAAATAGTCATACTTTCCAATATGATAAAAACAGTGTTCAAAACTGAGAGTCAGCAGTTAAGTAAAGGAGGTTTTGAAAGCTTTGGCCAGCCAAAGATTTATTTTCTGTCAATAAAGGACTCTGTTCTCCAGGGATTGCTACACTAAAATCCTCAGAATACTTTGGCTTGATATACATCACATCAATTGACTCATTTGTTTAATAATTTCTGCATCAGTGAGTAAAACATATGGGTAGGCAAGCAGTCTCCTTGGTAACACAGAATCAGCTACAAACAATAATGTAAAACCAGGGTCAAAATTATAATTAAAGAAATTAATAACCTGTTCCTTCTGTAACAGTTATCACTGAATGACTTAAATGTCATAGACTCATTGCTCTTGTTATGGAAAATGAAGTACCGTAAATAATTGAGAAATAAACCCTTTCACCGGAAAACTAGTTTCTGAAATCTGAACAACATTAGGAATAATACAGAGGTCATATTTAAAAAATTGCAGCAATTTCTTTTCTGAAGTTACAAATCCCTTCCTCTTTTAAAAAAAAATTGTTTGTGGGATGTGAGTGTTGCTGGCTAGGCTAGCATTTGTTACAAATGCCTAAATGCCCTCAAGAAGGTGGTAATGAGCCCCTTCTTGAACCACTGCAGTCCAGGTGGTGTACGTTCATCCACAGTGCTGTTAGGAGGGGAGTTTCAGAATTTTGATCCAGCAACAGTGAAGGAATGGCGATATAGTTCCAAGTCAGAATGGTGCATAGCTTGGAGGGAAACTTGCAGTTGGCGGTGTTCCCATGTATCTGCTGCTCTTGTTCTTCTAGAGAGGTCACAGGTTTGGAAGGTGCTGTCAAAGAAGCCTTGGCAAGTAGCTGCAGTGAATCGCAAACATGGTACACAGTGCCAGTGTTGGAGGGATGAATGTTTAAGGTTGTGGATGGTGTGCCAGTCAAGCCAGTTGAGTTGTTCTGGATAGTGTCAAGCTTCTTCAGTGTTGTTAGAGCTGCAGCACTCCAGGCAAGTGGACAATATTCCATCACACTCCTGCCTTGTATCTTGTATATGGTGGACATACTTTAGGGAGTCAGGAGGCTTGCTGTTGATAGCTACAGTATTTATGTGTCTTATTTAGTTAAGTGTCTGGTCAATGGTAGCTCCTGGGATGGTGATGTTTGGGGTTTCAATGATAATAAAGCCATTGAAAGACAAGGGGAGATGGTTAGATTCTCTCTTGTTGGAGATGGTCTTTGCCTGCCATTTGTGTGATGTGAATCTTATCAGCTGATCCCTGAATGTTGTCCAGGTCTTGCTGCACATAGACAAGGATTTCTTCAGCATATGAGGAATTGTGAATTGGGCTGAACATTGTGCAATTATCAACAAACATCCCTTCTTCTGACCTTATGATGAAGGGAAGCTCATTGATGAAGCAACTGAAAACTTTTGGGCCTAGGGCACAACAATGAGGAACTAGGGCTGAGATGATTGGCTTCCATCAACCACAACACCTTCCCTTGTGCTAGTTATGACTCCAACCAGTGGACAGCTTTCCCTCTGATTCCCATTGAGGACAATTTTGTTCAGGCTCGTTGATGCCGCACTCAGTCAAATGCTGCCTGATATCAAAGACAGTCACTCTCAACTCACCTCTTGTATTCAGCTCTTTTGTCCATGTTTAACCCAAGGCTGTAATAAGGTCAGAGCTGAATGGTCCTGGCAGAATCCAAGCTGAACATCGGTGAGCAGGTTATTGCTGAGTAAGTGCCACTTGATAGCACTGTTGATGACAACTTCCATTATGGTGATTGATTGGACTGATCGGGTGATAATTAGCTGAATTGGGTTTGTCCTGCTCTGTGTGAACAGGACATAAATGGTCAATGTTCCACATTTTTGGGTAGATGCCAGTGTTGTAGCTGTTGGAACAGCTTGGCTAGGGGTGTAACTAGCTCTGGAGCTCAAGCCTTCACTACTATTGCTAGAATCTTGGCAGGGTAAAAGTTAACCTTTGCTTGTATCCAGTGGCTTCAGCTATTTCTTGATATCAAGAAGTGCTTCAGCTTTGTCCCTCACTCTGATGTGCTGAGCTCCCCCATCATTGAGGATGGGGGTGTTTGTGGATCCTCCTCCACCAGTGAGTTGCTTAATTATCAGCTCATATGTCTTGGCTATTTGTTTCAGTGAGGTAAAAAGTTGCTATCATTCTTTTTCATCCTGCATTCCCCTTATGTATATCTGTGATAATGGGTTCTTAGCATTAGCAGGTTAGTGCACAAATATCTCTTGTACCAAAGCTTCCAGGAAGCCTCACTTGGTGACGATGACATGGGCTGAAAGGGATGGTTGTGGGGGGTGGCAGAAAGGGGTGGTTTGCCTTACTATTGCCCAACTTTTGGATTCCTGCTCTAATACAACCTATTTTGACAATTGAGATGAGCTTGGAACGGCTGTCTGATGCTCCCACTGGAATTATTAAAAAGGGAAAATGAAAGAGTTCCACTTCAGCTTTGGTCTCAGGAACATGCCAGCAGCAAATCTCCAGTACACCAGTGAAACCTGGCAGGGGACAAGATTTCACGCAGATCTGCATGTGAAAGGGTAGTTAAAATGCATACTCACTTTTAAGGTAAGTTCATTAGACCTATTAAAAACCTTGTATTTTTGGGGGGCCGTTGGTTGTTTCTAACTGACACTTAGGTTTTCATGAACCTGAATGCCAGGTTAATTATTTATTTTACTTCAACTTCCCTTTAATAAAACCAGAGGGTTAGCCACTAGGATCCTTTGAAGTGACATTTTCTTGGAAAAAGGTGACCACAGGAAGGATGTGGTGGGTCAGGCTTTGGATCCTTTATTTTGCACCTACACCCCAACATCTTTACATTGAGGTAACAAATCTTACTTTGGCAGACTCTGTTGACAGGTGTTCCTCTTCCCAATGATGGCTGTGCCAGCAAACCTCCCAGTGCCATCACCATTAGATGTGTATACCTCTATAACTCCAATGTTGCAACCTGCTTCAGAAATTTCCCAATCACAGCATGTCATGCTTTACATTATGTTGCATGCCCAGAGGCATGTCTGGGTAATTAGGAGCTACTGCCAAGATCCTGGTCCTGTGATGAACCCATCTGGGAATCATTGTGGGAACCTGCTTGCACTGAATCTGAATCAATATAAGAAAATGCCAAGCCGTGCCATCTGCTCCAAGGACACAAGCAGCTACACTGCAGTGTGGAGCTTTCACATCTGCAGAGACACCAATAATCAACTGAAACTTCATGGCACTTTCTTCCAGGCAAGCTGAGTGCTGACCTATAGGATATAGCTGTAGAGTGACATAAAAGAAAACCCTCCCCAGTGCCAACTAAACTGTAGCAGATACAAAGAGGAGGCCATCCACAGGCTGTAGTATCACTTGCCTGCAGGCTCAAACATGCACCTATGGGTCCCTTACCCTTCATCCTGGTTTGCCGCTTCTTAATTCCACCTCCCTTTGGCCATGACAAAGTTGCTGATGTATTGAGATGCCATTGATTTCAGACCACAAGCTTTTTAAATTTTTGTCACTCCCATTAAATTGTACACATTGCCCCAAATTTGACTTGTATGTATTTTTCATTTCCTACCTAGAATCAGCAGAGTTTTCACCTAAAACTTTAATCATTATGCAGATAAGGTTAGTCAGGAAAAATGTGAGCTGGTAACACTTGAGATTCAATGAGGTCATAAAGTGGTTGAAACATTATAACTGCCATGTTAGGTAAGTTTTTCCCATACTATCTGCATCTTCCTGCCTGCTAGGTTTAGCCTGCAAGGACTCTGGTACTTTCACATCCATATTGAAAACCAGTCCTTGTGCTTGTAGAATGGCTAAAGAATATTGTTTGGAATATCATGGGTTAAAATTGTAAACAGACACACTAGTTGTACCGGATGCTGTGTTGAGCTAAACTACTGCTCCTATAGGGAGCGCAGGATTGGAGAGAGAGTGTATTAACAAAGCCCTTTCTGATGCTTTTCAATACTATCTCAGACAAATGTTCTCTGGCAGCTGTTTATGATGCAGTACAGCAAAATGTTTTTTATCACTTTCAGTTTGCTTAAGAGTTTGATTATTGTTTATTTAGATGACCTTAAACAAGAGCTGAATTCTGGTATTACACAGTTTTTAGAAAAATAAATTATTTATTTAAATATCTTTTGACTTGTATTGGGATTAGTGAATATTAATGAATCTCTCAGGGAGAAGCTACAGGGCAGAATTTTCTGGTTGGCGTGCGGGAGCGGGCCTTACACGCTAACTTGTAAAATGACGCACAAAGACATCGGGCATGTGTCCCCACGGAGTCGGCTGCACACCTGCTGAAATGTAAAATGCCTATTAAGGTGATTAAGAAATCAACTGAGCCACTTGTAAACGCTGCCCGTCCAACCTTCAGGCTGTTGGGCAGGCGGACAGCCCAAGCAGCCTTTGCGTTTTTCAGGGAATCTCATCCACGAGCAGGATGAGGTTTCCTGAAGCTTTCATTAAACAATTAAATAAATCCCCACAAATATAAAAACATGTTGCCATTCATGTGACACAGTCACATGAGGGGACATGTTTAAATAAATTTTAAAATAATTTCTTTCATTATTTTAACATATGTTCAATCTCCCTGAGGCAGCTCCGTGCCTCAGGGAGATTGCTGCACTCTTTTGCGTGCACACGCAGAAGAGCGCTAGCCCCGAATCTCCCTCCTCCCCCCGCCTGCACAGGTAGTGCTGAGCGCTGCCGGCCATGTATTACGCTGGGTAGGCCTTAATTGGCCCGCCCATGTAAAATGGTGGTGCGGAGCCAATTGCAGGCAGCGATCGGCTCTGCGCCCGCCCCACCCCAGCCTGCCTGTCATAGGAAAAATCCTGGCCATAAAGTTTCTTAAACAGAGGAGAATCAGTGGAGGGTGAGGAAGTGGGGTGGGTGGATGAGGGTGATCTGTTCTAAATGGGCTAATAGCAGAGAGACTTTCCTGACATAAGACAAGCTCTTAACGGGTCTTGCTTTTAAGCTGCTTCCATAAGAAGAAGAATTGAGTAACAATGCATAACTGTTTAAGTCTAAACAAAGCAAGCACTATGTTAGGCAGTAAAATGGTTTTGGCTGCAGCAGTTTAAGTTGGTCTATCTGCTGTTTATAAATAACTAATTAATTACAAATTTTCTGCATGTCCTTCTGACTGATAATAAGGTGTAGCTTTATCAGATAGAATAGAATCATATAATGGTGAAAGAACAGAAGGAGGCCATTCAACCTATTGTGTGTGTGCTGGCTCTCTGCAAAAGCAATTCACCTGGTGCTCCTCCTCTGCCTTTTCCCCGTAGCCCTGAACATATTTCTTCCACAGATGATTATCCAATTCCCTTTTGAAAGCCATGATTGAACCTACATCCATCACACTCTCAGGCAGTGCATTCCAGACCCTAACCACTCACTGCGTGATAAAGCTTTTCCTCATGTTGCCACTGCTTCTTTTGCCAATTATCTTATATCTGTGCCCTCTGGTTCTCAATCCTTCCACCAATGGGAATGGGTTCTCCCTATCTACTCTATTCAGACCCATCATGATTTTGAATACCTCTATCAGATCTCCTCTCAGCCTTCTCCACTTCAAGAACAACAATCCCAGCTTCTCTAATCTTTCTATGTAGCTGAAGTTCCTCATCCCTGGAACCATTCTCATGAATCTTAAATGTTAAATGTTAAGATGTTAAACTTACCAGTACACAATGTACAGTAGATTCGTATTTTTCACCACTTTGAGAAATTCAAAGCAACTATCAGTTAGCATATTCCCTTAGCAAACAAGCTGGTGAACTTGGTGTTACTGATGTTACTGATGAACAAAGGTAAAGCTTTGGACTCTATTTTTCCAGCATCAATTAATAGTCCCGAGAGATGGGCACCATCTTTATTTACAGCCTTGTTCTAGTATCAATCAGCATCAGCCTTAAATATTAATAAATTACAGACCAGAAGATATTTTTCACACGGATCCTTATTGACCAATTAACTCTCTGCTAGTTGACCAAATCAAAATTTGAAAGCCCCTGAAAGTGGGCAAGGGATCGTGATTGCCCCGGGCCTGTTGTTTGCAGGCACCATGCCAGCTTCATGTTGTTGCTCATTTCAATGATTTAAGGGACAGCCAGTGCTCATCATATTGTTGATTGCCTGGGCAAATTACCAGGGGGCCAAAATCATGCAGTCACTATCTAGGAGCAAGGAGGAGTCTAGCACCAACTTGGCACAGGGCCTTGCACAGAACTTGGAGCCCATCCTTTCCAGAATGGAAGTAGTGGCCAATTCCATTCACACACTTGTGGACCCAATCATGATGCAAGGTCTGATGACCGACGTCACTGCTAGCATTGCAGCAGGAGCAGAAGCTTGAAATTATACAAGGTCAGCTTGGTGCCATGCAAGCTCAGACTGCTGCCATCATGATTGTGTATTACAGTGTTTGAAGGGGTTTGCCAGGTACACAGCAGCTCAGGAATCTGTCCTCCAACTGAATACTCAGGTTTCTGAGGTGGCGCCCCGGGGGAGTGACAATGGCTCTGTGGGACACGTAGAAGCTGTCCTCTCTCAGGAAGAAAGCATTTGTCCTCCTACCACTGCTTCTCTGCCAATGCCCATGCTGTTGCCTGTCAGCCAACCAGCCCAGACTGCTGCCTCCAATGATAAGATTGTGCAGTCCAGAGTTATGTCTTTGAGGCCCAGGACTGCTTGAGGTCATTCTGCAAGCTCAACCTGAAAGGTTATCTACAGTCTGCTATGCTAAAAATCAGAAGGCTTCCACCAACCATGCTGGGGCCACTGGGATAGCACTTTGTAGGAGGACTAGAACAGGCAAAGGTACTTGGAAGACAGGCACTGAGGGAATATAAAACAGTGATTAGTTCACTTTTGAATGCACTGTTGAATGGTTTGATTTAAAAATTTGATCTGGAACGTTTGTTTTGTGATGGCTTTTATTTTAACATTGTGGCCAGGCAGACACGGTTATGGTCAGTAACAAAGGGAAGGCAAGGTGTCGAGCTGTCGATGACAGGGGGATTTGGGATTATGTTTACTGGTGCTAGTCGGATAAGCAGTGCATGCACAGCCCAGCCAGAAAGGGGCTGCAATGATTGTCTCCTTCTCTTCCTCCTACTCCTCATTTGCTTGCCATATAGCTAGTGGGAAGGGCTGTGCCTTCATGATGGTGAGGATGTTCAGAATGCAGCTAAATTGCGATGAATTTCGACAAATGCCTTGCTAAGTACTGCAGAACTCCTCCAGAGAGTGCCAGGTAGAGGAAGTGTTGCAACTGAAACTTGCTGGATGACATTTATGTCCGACAGCATGGTTTGTCGTAGTGGCTCAAATGCAGATGGTTCAGAGGACTGCTGCTGAATAATGCTGTGTATGGTTGCGCACCAGCTGGACATTGAGGGACTGGAATCTCTTTTGAGATGGCAGTGATACATCTCAGTGTTGAGTGGCAGTTACAAAGCAATATTGGAACCCTGCGCCATGCGGAAGCCTCAATCCTACTGAAGGTGTGTGCTCACTTCACCTGCTTCCCTTTGGCAAGAGAAAATGAAATGTATCCAGTTCTCTTTGTATAGAAAGCTTCAGTGCAATAGTGGTCTTTGAACTGGAAAAGGTAACAAATATTGCCTGTTGCCCTGGCAGGAGCAAGATGCATAAAAAACATGAAAAAGTTCATGGACACACACCATTACAGGCACTGGTAAGACATCATCCCTTGCTCTAGATGTAGCAGGTGGCAGTTTTGTTGTTCAATTAGCCCCACCTTAAAAAATGAAAATTTCAGTAAGGCGTTCTTTAGTGACATGGAGATATTTAACACACTGTCTCTCACTAAGGTTGAGGGAGGAGAATTGATCACTGAACACCCTGTGCAATTATGGCTTTCTGCTGAGAGCCCTTCATCCCCTCCTCCTCCTCCCTCTTCCTTGCCCTGTGTAGCCTCTGGTTATTCTTTCTGTCATTTCCTACTCCAAGGGGAATGCAAACCATTGCATCCATTTCTTGGAGAAAGTGTTTTGTGCAGAATCCTTGAAGCCAGGGTGAAGTCCTTCAGCACCTGCCACACCAGTCCCTTTAAATAACAGGACAAACCATCAAGCATTGCTATAAACTCAGCATCAACAACTAACCTGAAAGTTTTTGGTGATCACTTTAGCACTGGTGGAGATAGGAGATGGGGAGTAGGGTCTTTCATGCTGTCAAACACATGCTCAGCTGTGCGAAATTAAAAGAAGGCATTAGCCGGAGCGTTGAACTCCAAAACAGCATTGCTCCTGTGCAATTGGCATTACACTCTATTTGACATCATGATCTGCTTGCTCTGTGTACTTCTGACAAAGGCTCCCTGCATCTGCGATTGCACTCTACCTAAGATGGCATCCAGTGCGGCCTGCCCTAGATGCTGCAGACACCTTTGTGGAATCAGAACGGCTCCCGTAACACACAGTAGAGCCAAGCTTTCCCATAAGCTTGTGAATCTTGAGTAACATTTGAGTACTATGCCAAGAAATAGCTTTAATTTTACAATTGCAAGCTTTCAGTTTCTCACAAAAAAATGTTTAATGTCCATCGTATAGAATTAATTGATTAAATCTAAATTTAAAGTAAATGAGACTTCACACAGAGATTTTGCAGTCAGTTGTGTTTAGCATTAGACTGGTCTAAGGCAAATTATTTGTAAGTCCTTACATTGAAAGGAACCAGATCACCTATCTCTTTGTTAATTGACCATTTTGAGTATCCCCTAGCATTCCGACCTTGGCAGCGTTACCTCTAGGTTAGCCCTGAGCGAGAATTTCCACAAATATATGTCACCTTTCATATTTATAATAATAGTCAATTTTATCTTTACTACCATCCTGGATTCTATGACTGTAGCCTGAATTTAGTGCTGGCAGAAGTGGTCCTGAGGAATAAATTTTAATTGCATTTTTTTCAAAACTGTTTTTTGTATGTGTATATAATTATTTCAAATTTCCTTCCATTTATATCTTTAAAATGTCATATTAATGCTTTTAATGTAATTTACTATTGTAATCATTTTATTTGAAAGCTGACTCTGAGTAGCAAATATAAAATGGTTAAGTAGTATTCGCCCCTTATATTAAAAGGCAATGAGTCTCCTGCCACCCTTGACACTGTACAGTTAAAGGCTTTCTCTCATTATTATCCCTATTCTGTTTAAAGTTCAGTTCAGGAGCTGTTACTGGGTTTCATAAAACGTTTTCGTGAGATTGATTCTCCATGTGGAGCTGAGTGGGCAGGCTGACAGCACTTCTATGCGGTATGCTTGAGGAGGCACAGAGAGTAAGTATGTAAAAGGACATGAGAGAATGTATGTTTTACAGCTGCAGTGGTTCCCTGATGCAGTTCCTCACTGTGCTGCGCTCATGAGGGGAAGGTGCTATTTTCATGCTCTGTTTTGTGCGCATGTCTGAAAAGAAGCAATCGAGGCTTGGTGAGCGTAAACAACACCTTCGACCGGATGATGGTGACCTTGTCTATTATCAGCCCTATTTTCCAAAATATATTTCAGTCCTGTCTCTTATAGAAAGAACAGCACATGCAGAGAGATATGCAAAATAAATGGAAACTCGACAAAAGAAGATTTGTTTTACCGGCCAGTAACAGAATCATTGCTGGCTTTTGCAGCTGTATCTCCAACATTCAGCACACTGGTAGTGTTTGTGTGTACAATATTGGTCTTTTCTTTAAATGGGTGTATTTTCCCAGTCTAGAATAATTAAAATTAACATTTAAAATATGCTTATTTAGTAAAAGCAATCCTCTCCCTAGTGGGAATGGAAATTCTGTAATGCATCGGCTGAGTGTATTGCTGTCTACCTGCCAAGTGTAATGTTATACAAATATCCAATGGAGCTATTGTCCAAAAACTGGTAGGCATCAACATTTTCCCCTTGTAAATTGAGCGTTATTATAAATTGAGTAATATGGTAACTGTTATTTGTGGCAGCAAGGGAATAATAACTTAAACGCACTAAATTATTGCAACCGGTGAAAAGAAGCCAAAAACCTGATCATGCTCTTGGTTTTCCACATAAAACTGCAATTTTCAACCAGAATATTTTAGAACACTGTAATAGAAGCTTGTTGGAGGTCTTCAGTGAGATTGCCTAATTAAGTGTAATTTAAAGCTAAAGTTATATTGGCAAAACTTAAGCTAACCATAAGTCTGCAGCAGGAATGCACAGTAATTTATTAACAACACGTAAGGAAAAGAGTAGAAACTAATGCCCTGATTTTAATTGGGGTGGGGGAGTGGGGTGGTTGAGAATAGAGCGTGCATCCTGAAGCAGGCAGTGCACATGGAAGTGAGAGTCACCTTGAAGCCTGGCCTATTGTAATCACTGTGCCTCATTTCCAAAAGATGAACAGGGTGCTGTTCCTCAGCTGCAGGTCACCCGCCCACATGATACAGTTTCCAGAGGGAGTCATGTCTGTATTTTAAAATTGAATGCACCTCTTAAGGGAAGGCTGCAATCACCAAAAAGAAATACCAATGGAAGTTGCTGCAGAGAAGCTGCAAAAGCTTCAGGATGACTGGCAAGAGAACATAGGTGGTCCCTAGGTGGCAGCGATCATAACATGATTGAATTTTGCATTCAGTTTGAGGGAGAGATGAGTGGCTCTAACACTAGTGCTTGAAGTTTAAATAAAGGCAATTATAAAGGTATGACGACAAAGCTGGCTAAAGTGAATAGGGAAATTAGGCTAAGGGATCGGTCTGTAGAGATACAATGGCTAACAATAAATATTTCATTACACTCAGCAAAGAAACATTCCAGTGAGAAAGAAAGACTCTAGGGGAAGGCTGCATAATCCGTGGCTAACTAAGGAAGTTAAACATAATAGCAAATTAAAAAAAAAGCATAAAATTCGATGGAAATTTGTGGCAGGTTAGAAGATATGACACAATATATGAAAAAGCAAAGGATGACAAAAAAAGGAGGGAGAAATTAGAGTACAAGAGAAAGCTAGCTAAAAATATGAAAACAGATAGTAAGAGTTTCTACAGATATATTAAAAGGAACAAGTAACTAAAGTGAGTGTTGGTCCCCTGGATAGTGAGTCTGGGGAATTAATAATGGAAAATAAGGAAATAGCAGATGCATTGAACAGTTATTTTTATTGCACAAGTCAGACCTCAATTCACTGGTAAATTCAAGGTGAGTGGAACATACCTGCATCGGTCTTGCTGCAATGAACACCACTCTGCTGGGGCTGTAGGGTTGGGCTACACCTCCTCTTCACTTTCTTTGTCTTGAGGAACACCACTGTGCTGTGGTACTCATGCAGGCCTCCACTTTCAGAGACTAGCACTTCAACTGGGAGTGGGCTGTGAGATGAATGGTTGGGCTAACAAACACAAAAGGGGGGGGGCAAAGGGGAGGGAAGGCTATGGAATGGCAGTCAGGGGGAAAGGCGAACAGGAGGGGGGCAATGGGGAGGGAAGGCTTTGGAATAATAGTCGGGGAAAAGGTGAAGATGAAAGAGGCCTTTCTGCAGTCACCACCTAACCTTTTTGCCACCATAGTGAGCAGGAATCTGCTTAGAAGGAAAGGAGGAAGACCTCCTTGCGATGAAAGCCACTGAAAGTCACATGTTTACCAGATGCGACACTCTTAATGGAACAAAGGGCATCCACTCACTGAGTAACTGACTGATCATTAATAGGCCATATTGGCGCACAGAGCTAGGTTGGGTCAATCATCTCACTTAAACTTTAGCACCCCACGCAGGGCTTAAAAAGTTACATATCTGCAGTCCATCTTGGTCACCTCAATGTGTGTGCTACTGTCTCAGGGACAAGGTGGCATCAGCCACCATGCAAGTACGGCAGGAAAAACTATGAACCTTACAGCTTCCAAACATGTCATCTTCTGAGCTTCACTTTCTTGCCCCTTAAATCATTAATGTCTTCAATGTTTCCTTCCAGACAGAAGGCAAAAGCAGATATGGATCCAGTGCTTAATGCTGCCTTTGTCAAGGTCCTAATGCAATGGAGGAGATGAAGGAGGGAGAGGTGACTCCGTGTGCAGCTCCAGCTGGAGGGACATGATCAATTGGAGCCATAGCATGAACAAGAATATCAGGAGGAGAGACCCAGACAACAGGGATGACTCACCAGACTAAGGGTTTATTGTTCAAGAGTCTCCTATTTACAAATGAGTGAGAGGCAATGCCGTGCACGTCTGCGCTTGTCCCGAGATCTGGTACATCACATATGCCCCATTCTTCATGAAGACCTGACACCACGTGGAGTTGGAGGGTTTCCCCTGCCAGTGGCTCTGAAGGTGACCGCTGCACTCAATTTCTTGTCCTCTGCTTCTTTCCAAGGATCAGCAGGGGACCTGTGCGGCATCTCTCAGTCCACAACACATTGATGCACAAAGGAGGACACAGAAGCCCTTTACAGGAAGACCTATCATTATATCCGGTTTGCTCTGGATGAAGATAGCCAGGCTGTGAGAGTCACCGGCTTCACCACCATCTCAGGCTTCCCAAGAGTGCAGAGTGCAATAGACTGCACCCATGTGGCCATGGCAGCAGGCCCTAATGTTTATAATCCGCAAGGGCTATCATTCCATCAATGTACAACTGGTGTGAGATCACTGGAAGCACATACTGCACATTTGTGCACGGTACCCTGGGAGTTGCCATGACTCCTACATCCTGAGTCATTCCCAGGTGCCTGAGATTTTCGAGGGGCCATTACGTCTGCAGGAACGGCTGCTTGGGGATAAGGGGTACCCGCTGAAACGCTGGCTGATGACACTGGTGCGTCGCCTTCAGAGTCGTTCCAAGGAGAGATGCAACACTGCTCACGGATCCATACGCTCCCTAAGAGCTCAAACCAAGGGCTACTGAAGATGTCCTTCAGATGTTTGGACCACTCAGGTGGCCCACTACAATACACGCCTGACAGAGTTTACCGCATCATCGCAGTGTGCTGTGACCTTCACAATCTGGCTATGCAACGTGTTGATCCCCTGCCGGAGGATGACCTGGAAGAAGATGAGAAGGAATCTCAGGAGGCAGCTGAGAGTCAGCGTGAGTGCAATCATGAGGTCAAAGTGCTTCGTCACTATGTCGCCTACATCCTGATGGTGCCTACCAGGTGTGTGGCCATGCAGTTCAGGGTCGAGCGCAAATTTGGCAAGACCTGCTGGACCAAGGTCTCCCTGGTGGTCACCAGCCTTCCTATGGTGACCTTGAGGAGCTCGCATTTTGGAGTCATGACATCAGGCAGAACACGGACGGACTCCATCATTCGCTCTAGTCTGCTGAGTGACTGTCGAATCCCTGCCTGATATTCTGTCGCCTGTCATTGCTTCTCCAGCTTCTCTTCATTTGACTTGGACTGAGTGGGTGGCTGGTCTGCAGCAGTCCTCCGAGTATCAGAAACCTGGGCTCTACCTGCTTTTGACTACTGCAGCGAACGTGTCAGTCCGATGTTTGCTAGAAAGTGAGGACAGGCCTAAACTACATCTGTGCCCCACCAAGGTGTGTGTCTCTGAACTGGTGGAGGGTGCATGTGAGCGCGTGACGTGTGAGCGCCGTTACATGTGAGCGCCATGACATGTGAGCGCCGTGACGTGTGAGCGCTGTGATTGTGAGCACTGTGACGTGTGAGCGCCGTGATGTGTGAGCGCCGTGACGTGTGAGCGCTGTGATTGTGAGCGCTGTGACATGTGAGCACCGTTACGTGTGAGCGCCGTTACGTGTGAGCGCCGTGACGTGTGAGCGCCGTGACGTGTGAGCGCCGTGACGTGTGAGTGCCATGACGTGTGAACGCCGTGATGTGTGAGTACCGTGATGTGTGAACGCTGTGACGTGTGAGTACTGTGACGTGTGAGCGCCGTTATGTGTGAGCGCCGTTACGTGTGAGTGCCGTTACGTGTGAGCGCTGTGATGTGTGAGCGCCGTGACGTGTGAGCGCCGTGACGTGTGAGCGCCGTGACGTGTGAGTACCGTGATGTGTGAACGCTGTGACGTGTGAGTACTGTGACGTGTGAGCGCCGTTACGTGTGCGCGCCGTTACGTGTGAGCGCCGTGATGTGTGAGTACCGTGATGTGTGAATGCTGTGACGTGTGAGTACTGTGACATGTGAGCACCGTTACGTGTGAGCGCCGTTACGTATGAGCGCCGTGATGTGTGAGCGCTGTGACATGAGTACCGTGATGTGTGAACGCTGTGACGTGTGAGTACTGTGACATGTGAGCACCGTTACGTGTGAGCGCCGTTACGTGTGAGCGCTGTGACGTGTGAGCGCTGTGACGTGTGAGTGCTGTGACGTGTGAGCACCGTTACGTGTGAGCGCCGTGATGTGTGAGTACCGTGATGTGTGAACGCTGTGATGTGTGAGCACCGTGATGTGTGAGCACCGTTACGTGTGAGCGCCGTTACGTGTGAGCACCGTTACATGTGAGCGCGTGACGTGTGAGCGCCGTGACGTGTGAGCACCGTGACATGTGAGCCCATGACGTGTGAACGCCGTGACGTGTGAGCGCCATGACGTGTGAGCGCTGTGATGTGTGAGCGCGTGATGTGTGAGCACGTGACGTGTGAACGCCGTGATGTGTGAGCGCGTGACTTGTGAGCGCCGTGACGTGTGAGTGCTGTGATGCTTCTTCTGGAGCTTCCTCCTTGGATGAGGTCCGGGGCCTCGCACTGGAGGTGCTGGACTGGCTTGGGGGCCTCGATGTGCTTGTGCCTAGCAAATAGAAAATAGAGTTTCAGTTAATGAGCATGACTGCATAAGATTGCATGTGACTCACTGTGAATGTCAGGATTTGACGAGGTGATGGAGCTGTGATCCGTACAAGGTCGGTGGGAGAGGCTGATCTCCCTTTCCCCACAGGAACGATCCCTGTCCTCCCTGGCCAGATTGGCTGCAGCCTCCTCAAATTCACTGAGGGCAATGAGGCTGGAAGACCCTTCTCCCCGGTCTGTGCTCTCTCCCTTCTATTGTGCGCCAGCTTGGCCGTTATGAAGAAGAAAGAAAGGCATATGATGAGAAGGGATGGAGCTGAGGTTGGGGTGAGGTGCATGTCCCCTGTGTGTGGTGAGCCATCCCCAGAAGGACCAGAGGATGGAGTGTGAACAACATGATAGATGGGGTGGTGGTGATGTGAAAGTCTCAGTGAGAGAATGAGTGTTGATATATGCCCTGCTAACGGTTGCTTGAAACTCCTGAAGAGAGTAGCTGTTTGAGTGCATGATGCCATGATGAGAGTTTGATATTGGAGGGAGTTGAAATTTGACTTACCCTGGCGGAGCAGATGAGATCATTCATCCCCTTCCAGTACTGGATGGCACTTCGGGAGTGGGTGTCAGCTGTGCTGACCTGCTCCACTACAGTATCCCAGGCCCGAGAGGTGAGGTTGCTGTGCTTTCTGTGGTCATCCGTGGGGTGGAGTGCATGCCGTTGTTCCACACACCTATAACCAAGGCCTAGAGGCTGAAGGTGGTGAATGAGGGTGCAGACTTTTTCCTGATAACAGGACACTTAGAAAATATCAACAGAATTATACAGAGTCAACATGGATTTATGAAAGGGAAATCATGTTTGTCAAACCTACTGGAATTATTTGATGACATAACTAGCAAAATAAATAAGGGAGAACCAGTGGATGTGGTGTATTTGGATTTTCAGAAAGCTTTTGATAAAGTCCTACATAAGAGGTTAGTGAGTAAAATTAAAGCACATGCAATTGGGAGTAATACGTTGACATGAATTGAGAATTGGTTAGCAAACACAGAAAATAGGAACAAATGGGTCTTTTTTGGAGTGACAGGCGGCGACTAGCCAAGTACTGCAGGGATCAGTGCTTGGGCCCCAGCAATTCACCATATATATGAATGATTTGGATGGGGGAACCAAATGTCATATTTCCAAGTTTGCTGACGACATGAAAATTGGTGGGAATGTGAGCGATGTGAAGGATGTTAAAAGGCTTCAAGGCGATTTAGGCAGATTGAGTGAGTGGGCAAATACATGGCAGATGCAGGATAATGTGGATAAGCATGACGTTATCCACTTGGGTAGGAAAACGAGAATAGCAGAGGATTATTCAAATGGTGATAGATTGGCAAATGTTTATGTACAAAGGGTATCCTTGTACACCAGACACTGAAAGCAAGCAAGCAGTTGCAGCAAGCAGTTAAGAAGGCAATGGTAAGTTGGCCTTCATTGCGAGAGTACTTGAGTACAGGAGCAAGGATGTCTTATTGCAGCTGTACAGGCCTTTGATGAGACCACACGTGGAGTATTGTGTGCAGTTTTGGTCTCCTTACCGAAGAAAGGATATGCTTGCCATAGAGGGAGTGCATGGAATGTTCACCAGATTGATTCATGGGATGGCAGGATTGTTGTATGAGGAGAGATTGTGCTAACTAGGCCTATATTCCCTGGAGTTTGGAAGAATGAGAGGAGATCTCATTAAAACATATAAAATTCTGACCGGAATGGAGAGTCTGGATGCAGGGACGTTGTTTCCTCTGTTTGGGAGATCTAGGACAAGGGGTCACAATCTCAGGATACAGGGTAAACCATTTAGGACTGAGATGAACCTATGGAATTCTCTACCACAGAAGGCTGTGGAGGCCAAGTCACTGAATATATTTAAGAAGAAGTAGATTTCTGGACTTTAAAGGCATCAAGGGGTACAGGGAGAGCACGGGAGTACAGCGTTGAGACAGAAGATCAGCCATGATCATATTGAATGGCGGAGAAGGCTCGAAGGGCCGAATGACCTACTCCTGCTCCTATTTTCTATGTTTCTATGAGGGTCTTGCCCTTTCTCTTGTGGGTTGCAGACATCTCTGGTGGGCAGGGGAAATTGAGATTGTGTGTTTGATTGGTGTTTAAATATGCGGCCAAACCCACCAGCTGATAGCGGGCAGACAAATCAGCTCCCAACCTGCCAGTTGATTCAGAACAAAACATGCCTCTGCATAATTAATGAGGCTTCGAGCGCAGAATTGGTTGCAAGTTGCCGCCATGACAGACGGTGAGCTGGGCGCTGCCGAAACCACTGCCAGAGCACTTAGTCTCATTTTGGGAGAATTCTGCACATGGAACTGAATTGTGCTGTCAGCGAGCAGGGAGCAGGGCCCGCTTGCCGAAGCGTAAAATGACGCGGGATGACATCGGGAGAAACCCCTGACGTCATCCCGCCCCATTTAAATTTTCAGGAAGGTGGGAGCTCAGCAAAATCAGCTGCGGGCCCGCCAACCTGTCAATGGCCAATTGAGGCGATTGACAGGATCATTTAAACAATTAAAGGACCTGCCCGTCCAACCTTAAGGTTGGTGGGCAGGCCAGGAGCCCCGGCGGTAAATAGAGAAAACGTGAAACCTCATTCAGTGGAGGGATGAGGATTCATGTAGGGTTTTTAAAAGTTTAATAAAGCTTTGGTGTAATTTATGAACATGTCCCATCTTGTATGACATTGTCACATGAGGGGGACATGTTAAGGATTTTCTTTTCCTATTTTTAATTAAATAGTTTTAAAAACTGTCAGTGATCTCCCTGAGGCAGCACTTAGCCTCAGGGAGATGTGTGCTTTTCCGTGTGCATGCATGAAAGGGTGCACTCTCGTTTTTGGGGAATCCCCACCCCGCCCACACAGGAAGCACATAGCGCTTCCCGCCGGGCGTCACGCTGGGTGGGCCTTAATTGGCCCGCCCAAGTAAAATGGCGGCGGGGCCAGCTTCTCCAGCAGGGATCGTCTCCCTGTTCACCAGAGATTGAGTTGGGCCTGCCCACCCAGCAGGCAGAAAATCCTGCCCGTGGTGTCTCAGAAATTTTTCTATCTTTGTATTTTAATGTTGCATCAAGCTGACGGTTGACATTTAGCTTGATTCCTCTTGGACCTTGGAGTTGGATTGATGAAGATTTCAGAGTAATCTTTTGCAGCCACTTAACTCTTTTGGATAAAACTGAGACTCCAGCTCCTGTATCCAATTTAAATTCTGTATGATATCCATTGACTTCAGTGTTAACACTCCAGTATTGGCAGTTAATTCCTTTTATTTCCCCTAGGAAGGTGATTTCCTGGATGTCTGGGTCCTGTATTCCTTGCATTGAGCTTCTTTGAAAAGATTTTTCTTTTTGTTTGCAAATGTTGTTTTTTTCAAATGATATATTGGTTTAAAATGGCCAACCTTGCCACACCCATGGCATTGTGTGGTTTGGACAGGACATCCTTCACATCTGTGGACCTCCTTCCCTTCACAGAGGAGACATTGGAAAATGGCACCTGGTGCTCTTTTACTGTGCTTCTCTGGTTGCTGCTGTGATGTACTTTCAGTTTTGCATTCAACAAACTAAATTGGACTATTCCTGCTGCATTTCTCCCTCACTCCTTATTAAGACTTGATTTTGCCTTTGCTCTTTGGCCTATCTAGCCAGTTATATATCTTAGTATTTCGTATGAAAACTTCCCGAGATTGTAGCAGGGCTGACAGGATTTCTTCTAAAACACTGACCACTATCCTGTCTCTAATTAAGTCATCTTTTAATGTTTCTTACTCACAACTGTCAGCCAAACAGTAGAGATAATTTATGAACGAATTGTTAAAAGCAGGCATGAATGTATGTATAAGGTAGGTAAACTCATTTAGTGTCAAGCTCATTGGAACTATCAGCAGACATGTCAAAATCAACTGTCAAAACTTTCAAAAGCACCTGTCAAGAGGGCCTGTCAAAAATGTCAAGCAGACCTGTCAAGAGAACCTGTCAAAATTGTCAAGCAGACCTGTCAGGAGGACCTGTCAAAAGTGTCAAGAGGACCTGATGAGAGGATCTGTCAAAGGAAACTGTCAAGCTGTCATGACATTTAAAAGTCCTAAAATTTAAATCTTCAAAAAAAGATGCCTGGAGTATTAAAAAACATTGATTGCTATTTCACTCTGTCTGTTGACATAGGTCTGAAGGCTTCCATTATTCAATTACTACTGCATGACTGATTTCACAACCATCCTTTAGCATAGCAGGATGCCTGCCATTTCACAGTTTGATTGCTAGCTACAAGTAGTTAAAGACTCTTTGAAGTGGGACTAGGCATGTGAATGAAATGTTTGTTGAAATATGAGTTATACATAGATGAAGGAATACAAATGTAGTAAATGGGTTTTTTTATGAACAAGAATGTTTCTTTTTCAATATAGTAATATCTGCAATGAACACTTTAAACTTTATTTCTAGAACTTACCTTTATCTCACCTCTGCATTGATCCTGAGGTCTGCCCATGGTGGATATTGGGTGAATTGCCATAGTAGGCTTAAGGACAAATGCGATGGAGGTCATGAGTTTGCATGAGTTAGTGCTAAGTTGGCATAGGGGCTATAAAAGCCCATGGGAGCAGGCACAGGAGCGTAGGTTGGCATGGAAGGAATGAGGGCCATTGGGATGGGTACAGGGTTACAGTCTGGCATGGAGGGTATGAGGAGTTATGGGATGGGTATCTGGCATGAGATGGGATGGGGAATGTGTCGGGGGGTGAGGAGGTGTGAGGGGTGAGGGCTGGAGGGATGTTTTATGTTTTGTATTTTTAAAATTTTTGGACACAGTGCCAGAGCCCTGAGGCAGTCCGTCCACCCAGTCTGCCTCTGCACCTGGCATCCTTCTCACTACTTCCGGAGTAAATTAGGGTATTATAATGTAGTATTGTAAAGTAAAAGGTTAACTCTAATGAAACTCCAATAATAGCTACAGAGCATATGCATTATGAGCAATGTAATAATGATGTCACTCAGAGAGAGGTGAGTGAGAAAAACCTAAGAAAGGAGCAGTAGCTCTGTCCTGATGTTCTGCGTAGTTAGTTATCTAAATAAAAGTGATTTTAAGGAAAGGTCTTTGACTCCAGCTGGATTTCTTATTAGAGATAATAAGACACCCAATGTCTCCTCCAAAGAGCACCTGACCTCCCTCAAGGGGCACCTGACCGTCCCCCCACAAAGGTGTCACAGGACCAAATCCAAAGAAGTATCTTCCCTCTTCAAGAGGGTACCCTGGCTATCCAAATGAGTTGACAAAGTTTGGTCTTATCAGGTCTATTCTGCACGCTTCAGGTTTCACATTTCTGGGCTACCAAAATCCGACTTGATTAGTGGCAACTGATGATTTAAATGGTCAGTTTCCTCTGTAAACTGTGCATGCACGAAACATGAACTGCCCCCATCCCCATCCCCCGTGAAAATGGGAGGTGCGGTATTCAGGGGTGGAATTACAATTTTCGGGTGCATCCGCCAGTTCATGGTGAAAAATCCAGGCCTAAGTAGGGCTATCACCTGAAACAGGTGGGAGCTTTTGACTGCTGTGGGAACAGCCCTTTAAAAATGGAGGCAGCCAGAACATCAGATTTGCTGGGGCTGCTACAGCCCTGCTAAAAGTGCTTTTAGAGAGTTAAAACCTGTCCCTGTGTTTCATGGCTTCAACAGAGCATTAGCATGTGAGTCAGTATCTGTGAACACCTTTGTACTCTTACCTGCAAACTAACTTTGCTGTCCAATGTTACCTGCATGCTCCCCCTTCAAAGACATTTCAAAGATGTTTCAGTTTTTAGCATTTGTCAGCACTCCTTCATGTCCTATCTGCCCATGTGCATTTCCTGCCTAATGCAAATCTTTCAGTCTGGTTTTTCTTCCAGGAGATGACAGCCCTCACTAATAGGGAGAAATGGACTACAGTTGGGGGAATCAGCCTTTCCAAGGTCTCTGAGGAAGTGGAGAAATCAGTGGACAAAGGCAACAAATTAAACAGTTGTTCAGGAAAGATTGTCCAATATTTTCTCATATTTATGCATTGTACATGCTAGAAACCCCTTCCAATTGACCGCTTTGTCACAGTCCTGGAGCATTTGGGTTTTATACAGGTGTCAGTTATGACACTTGTAACTTAATGCACAATCTCACTGTTGCATTATGCATTTATTTAAATATATCCATTGGCAAGTGGGCGGGCACTTCCTGTACCCGACTCATGGCCAGCAAAAAATCAAAGCTATTTAAAAATGGAGAGAAGCAGAGTGGTCATGTTTTGTGAAGTTGCTGAAATTGAATCTTTATCGAGCCAACAAATAAGCATGCAGGCCCATACGATAGTGAAGGTGTCACAACCTGCAATTGGCCTATCTCAGAGAGGTGAAAGCCACCTCAATCCCAGGAGGTTATTATGTAGACGTAGCTGCCACCTCAGGAGTATGCACTGTGGTACTCAAGAGTAGACTATATTTGGTTATTGAGAAAAAGGTCATGCTAATGTGTGTGCAGAGAATATTCTTGCAAAGATTTGGTGGCTACTTTTCTCAGGTATCATTGATGGTGATATGTGTGGGAAAGGTGTAACATCATGGGTTAATACATATTTATGGATGACATGAAGAAGGTATAGACAAGACTGTGAATGCAGCGGACAATTTTCCACATTAAGAATGTTGTGACATTCATGATGGCACGACACTTGGCAATGGGTTTTCTTATGAAGTGTATATAAAATGCTCCTACTTCTCTTTCTGGTCTGTTTGCCGTGCCTGGGGCCACTAGGGTTGCCAACCCTCCAGGATTGGCCCGAAGTCTCCAGGAATTGAAGATTAATCTCCTGGGCACCGCTATGTACAATTCTGGAGAAAGATCATCAGGACTTTAAAAAATATTTTTTTTTTGTCATTTTCTTTGAACATTTCTCTTTACTTACTTTTAAAATATTGGAAATGGGGAAAAAAAGGCTGTTTGGCTGACAGTCAAGCATCATCCAATTGGATAATGGGTCATTTTGATTTCCAATTGTCGTAGGAAGGCAGTCCATCACAAAGATGGAGGTATAAACAGAAAATGCTGGAAAAACTCAGCAGGTCTGACAGCACTTGTGGAGAGAGAAACAGAATTAATATTTTGAGTTCGTATGGATGTACTGGCCAACTAATGGCTGGAGCGTGGGGGCAAGTCACGTGATGAAACCTCCAGGAATATACATAATCACAAATGGCAACCCTGGTGGCCAGCCTGATGATGCCTTTTTGCAGCAAACTATCAGTCTATGAGATTGCTGTTACTGTGCAATTTATTGGGTTTCCACAGTATTTTCTGCATCCCTGCTTAATTGCAGCCAGAGAAACCTAGAATAGGCCCTGCTTTAGTCTGCCTCTACTGGGTGGAGGGGGAGGAAGAAGAACAGCAGTAAGTGCTGTAGGATTAGAGGATTTAAGAAGAAGCAGGAGCTGCAGCAGGGCCACTGGGAAGACAACAAGTGAACTGGGTACGTGGGGGGAGTGGCGTTTGGGGTCGGGGTGCAGGTTTACTCATGCAGACCTTATCCACCTCACAGGCTACACAGTCCACCCTCCTGGACCTGTCAGCCTCAGGAGACTGAGAATATCCAGACAGGTTATCATTGACCCCTTCACCCTCTTTAAAGAAAATTTGCTGCCCGCTGGACCGGATGGCCATGCCTTGCCTGTGGCAGTAAAAGTAACAATCACCCTCGTGCCAAATGCAATTTATTGCGTAATGATGGAAAGTATTATTACGCACAATCTCACTATGACATTAATTTAAATACGCTCAACTTTTGTCCCTGCCACGATTGGGGTATGGGTGGGTGGGATCATGAGGCAGATTGTTGATGATACCTTAAGGATATCTCAGTTAGCCATCCACAAATCCATCAGGCAGAATAAAGGGCTAATCGATACATCTCTTTCAAGACAGATGAAAACAGCCAGAATGAAAAAACCTTGGACTTCGCTGCTATGGTTGACTCTCCCCAAGTGCAGTACATGATTGATTGCATACATGTAGCCTGGACATGATTGACCGCACACATGTAGCTTGGACATGATTGACTGCACACATGTAGCCTGGACATGATTGAATGCACACATGTAGCCTGGACATGATTAACTGCACACATGTATCCATCACAGAATCTCACGGCCAGCGAGGAGTTTTTATCATTCAATAAATGTTCATTCTATAAATATGCAGCTTTTATGTGATCATAAGGAGAAGTTCTTACAACTCTGTGCCTGCCACTCAGGAAGGTGCCATGCTTTTTTCAGTCTAAGGAACCCTAATATCCTCCTCCTGTTCCAACTTGGAATAATTTTAGATGATGTCTCCTTGATAATAAGTGTTGATCCTTTCTATCATGAATGATGATACCCCCTTCAAAATCCCATCACTCCTGAACAGAACAGAGAAAACAACATCCATCACAGAAAGCTGCATCACTGAACTGGACATTAGGACCATCAAGGTGAGATTTTGGTGCCTTGACAGGTTTCGTCACTGCCTACAGTCCCCAGCCAGAGTCTAGTGGATCATTGTGGCATGCTGCGACCTTCCAATATAGCATATCAGAGGGAAATGAAGCTGCAGGAGGAAAAAGGGCAAGAGGTCTGAAGATGTGTGACACTTCTGGGTACATTTGAACATATGAACATACAAATTAAGAGCAGGAGTATGCCTTTTTGCCCCTCGAGTCTGCTCTGCCATTCAATGAGCTCATTGCTGATCTGATTGTGGCATCAATTCCACTTTCTCTTCTATCCCTCTACCACCTGACCCCCTTGTCAATCAAGAATCGATCTAACTCAGCCTTAAAGTACTCAATGACTCTCCTTCCACCACTCCCTAGGCAAGAGTTCCACAGATTCACGACTCTCTGAGAGAAAAAATATTCACCTCAACTCCCTCTTAAATAGGAGACCCCTTAGTTTTAAACTATGCCCCCTTGTTCTATTCTCTCCCACAAGGGGAAATATCCTTTCAGCATCCACCCTGTCAAGTGCCCTCAGGATCTTACATGTTTCAATAAGATCATCTGTCATTCTTCAAAACTCCAATGAATACAGGCCCAACCTGTCCAACCTTTCCTCATAGAAATACCCCCTCGTTCCAGGAATCAGTTGAGTAAACCTTCTCTGGGCTGTTTCTAATGAAATAAGGAGACCAAAACGGTACACAGTACTCTAGATGTGGTCTCAACAATATCCTGTACAATGGTAGCAAAACATTCCTACTTAGATATTCCCTTCCCCTTTCAATAAATGACAAAATTCCAATTGTCTTCCTAATCACTCATACCCACATACTAACTTTTTTATAATACAGTACCAGGACATCTAGATCCCTCTGTACCTCAGAGTTCTGCAATCTCTTCCAATTTAAATAATATGCTGCTTTTTTTAAACTTTATCTTCCAGCATAGACAAGTTCATATTTTCCCATGTTATAGTCCACTGCCAAATTTTTGTCCACTCATTTAACCTATCTATATACATTTACAGACTCCTTGTGCTCTCTTCATAAATTTCTTTCCTACCTATGTCATCAACAAATTTAGTGAAAAAAGTGAAAGGAGAAAGAAGAAACTGGCATGGGGACGCAACAAATGTGCAGTAAGTGGCTTGAGCGTGAATTGACATGGGGAGAACATACAAACATATGAATTAGGAGCAGAAGCAAGCTATTCAGCCCCCTGAGCGGGCTCTGCCATGTGAAAAGATCAGGGCTCATCTGATTGTGGTTTCTGCTGTCTACCCCTATACCTTTTGACTGCCTTGTCAGTCAAGAGTCTATCTAACTCAGCCTTAAGAATAGTAAATGAACCTATCTCCGCCACTCGCTGCGGAAGAGAACTCCTTAGATTCAAAGCTCACTGAGGGAAAAAAGATTTTCCTCATCTCCATCTTAAATGAGAGACCTCTTATTTTTAAACTGTGCCCCATAGTTCTCGTCTTTCCCACAAGGGGAAACATCCTTTCAGCATCCACTGAGTCATGACCCCTCAGGATCTTATATATTTCAATAAGATCACCTCTCAGGTAATGACCGTCTCCAACAAGAGAGAATCGAACCATCGCCCACCCGACATTCAATGGCATTACCATCACTGAATCTCCCACTATCAACATCTTGTGGGTTTCCATTGGCCAGAAACTGAACTAGACTAGACATATAAACACTGTGGCTACAAGAGCAGGACAGAGGCTAGGAAACCTGCGGCGAGTAACTCACCTCCTAACTCCCAAAGCCTGTCCTTCATCTACGAGGCACAAGTCAGGAGTGTGATGGAATACTCCCCACTTGCCTGGATGAGTGCAGCTCCAACAACACTCAAGAAGCTTGACACCATCCAGGACAAAGCAGCCCGCTTGATTGGCACCCCATCCACAAATATTCACTCCCTCCACCACTAACTCACAGTGGCAGCAGCCTGTACCATCTGCAAGGTGCACTGTAGGAATTTATCAAGCCTCCTTGGATAGCACCTTCCAAACCCACGACCTCTGCCACAAAGAAGGACAAGGACAGTAGACACTTGGGAACACCACCACCTGGAAGTTCCCCTCCAAGCCACTCACCATCCTGACTTGGAAATATATTGCTGTTCCTTCACTGTCGTTAGGTCAAAACCCTGGAACTCCCTTGCCAACAGCACTGTAGATGTACCTACACCACATGGACTGCAGCTGTTCAAAAAGGTGGCTCACCACCACCTTCTCAAGGGCAACTAGGAATGGGGAATGAATGCTGGCCCAGCCAGTAACACCCACATCCCATAAATGAATAATAATAAAAAGTTTGGCCCCTTCATTCAAATCATTGACATAGCACTGATCATTGTGGCACTTTACTCATTACATATTGCTAACCTGAAAATGACCCATTTATCCCTACTCTTTGTTTCCTGTTATCTAACAAATCCTCTATCCATGCTAATATGTTGCCCCCTGTAACATAAGCTATTATCTTGTGTGGTAACATTTGATGTGGCACTTTATCAAATGCCTTCTGGAAATCCAAGTATACCTCATCTACAGATTCTCCTTTATCCATGTTGCTTGTTACTTCCTCAAAGAACTTAAATAAATTACTCAAACATGATTTTCCTTCCACAAAACCATGTTGACTCTGCTTGATTAGATTAAGATTTGCTAAGTGCCCTGATATATCCTCCTTAACAACAGGTTCCAGCATTTTTCCTAAAACAGATGTTAAGCTAATTGGCCTGTAGTTTCTTGCTTTCTGTCTCCCTCCTTTCTGGAATAGCCGAGTTACAGTTGTTATTTTCCATTCTGATGGAATCTTTCCAGAATCTAGGGAATTTTGGAAAATTAAAACCAATGCATCTACTATCTCAGGAACCTCTTCTTTTGAGGCCTTAGGATGAAGTCCGTCAGGACCTGGGGACTTGTCAGCCTTTAGTTCTGATAATTTTCTCAGTACCCTTTCCCTGGGCCAGGATTTTCTGTTTGGCTTGCGGGGGTGGGCCCCACGCGCCGATGCGTAAAATGACACACTGTGATGTTGGGTGTCCCGACGTCATGGCGCGTCATTCCGATCTTTCATTCGGCGGCCGCACACCGGAGTCAGCTGCGTGCCCGCTGAACTGTCAAAGGCCTGTCAAGGCCATTCATAAACTAACTAAGCAATTTGACAGTGCTGCCCGTCCAACCTTAGGGTTGGTGGGCAGGTGAAGAGCCCAGGTGGCCTTTGCATTTTTCATGAAACCTCATCCTTGGGCAGGTTGCGGTTTCATGAAGGGTTTATTAAATTAATAAATGTTTATTAAACATTTGATAAACATGTCCCAGCTCATGTAACGCTGTCACATGAGGGGTTGTGTGTAAATGTTTTTTTAACTTTTTTTATTATGACGTTTCAAATTCAACTTAATCTCCCTGAGGCAGCTTCGTGCCTCAGGGAGATTTCTGCGCTCTTTCGCATGCATGCATGAAAGAGCGCAGGCCACGACTCTTCCTCTTCCCCCCTCCTGCACAGGTAGCGCTCAGTGCTACCGGGAATACGTCATCTGGGCATGTAAAACGGCGGCGTGCAGCCGATCGGCTCCGCGCCTGCCTGCATCTGCTCCCGACCGGCCTGCCCAATGGGGAGAAAATACTCCCCCTGGTGATTGGAATTGTTTTAATTTCCCCCCTCCCTTTCATCCTTTGATTTACAAACATTTCTGGGATATTGGGTGGAATTTTCCCAAAATGAAACTAAGTGCAGTGGCGAGTGGTTTGTTTCGGCAGCACCCAGCCCACCGTCCCAACTAGTGGCAACTCGTGCCCAATTCTGCGCTTGGAGCCTCATTAATCATTCAGAGGCGGCTCGCTCCTAATCACCTGGCAGGTCGGGAGCTGATTTGTCCACCTGCCCTCGGCTGGTGGGTTTGAAGGTCCGGATGACATATTTAAACAGCAGTCAAATACACAATCGCAATCTCTCCAGTCCACCAGAGATGTCTGCAACCCACAAGAGAAAGCCCGAGAGCCTCAGGACGAAGTCTGTACCCCACTTCACCCACCAGGCCATCCAGGCCTTGATCAGAGAGGTGTTGCAACAAAGGCATGTGCTGTACCCCACCGATGGCTGCAGGAAGCACAGCAGCCTCACCTCTTGGGCCTAGGTCACTGTAGTAGAGCAGGTCAGTGTGGCTGACACCCGCGCCTGAAGTGCCATCCAGTGCAGGAAGAGGATGAATGATCTTATCTGCTCCTCCAGGGCAAGTCATCCTTCAACTCCCTCCAACATCAAACTCTTATCAGGGCTTCATGCACACAAGTGGCTACTCTCTTCAAGGACCTCAAGCAACCATTAGCCAGGAGACATCAACACTCATTCCCTCACTGTGACTTTCACATCACCACCATACCACCTATCATGTTGCTCACACTCCACCCTCTAACTTTTCTGGGGAGGGACGTCTGACGTCTGCACCCTCAGCTTATTCGAGGAGGCTGCAGCTGAGCTGGCCAGGGAGGACAGGGATCGCTCCTGTGGGGAATGGGAGATCAGTCTCTCCAACCAATCTCGTACGGATCACAGCTCCATCACCTCATCAAGTCCTGACATTCACAGTGAGTCACATGCAGTCTTATCTAGCTCATGCTCATTAACTGAAACTCTATTTTCTATTTTCTAGGCATAAGCACACCGAGGCCCCCAAGCCAGTCCAGCACCTCCAGTTCGAGGCCCCGGACTTCATCTGAGGATGAAGCTCCAGAAGAACCATCACACCACTCACATGTCATGGTGTTCACACATTACAGCGCTCACACGCACCATCCACCAGCTCAGAGACACACAGATGTTGCTTAGGCTCAGGGTCACTTTCTAGGGAACACCTCACTGACACGTCCCCGCAGCAGTCAGAGGCAGGGACAGCCCAAGTCTCCGGCACTCGGAGGGCTGCTGCAGACCAGTCACCTGCTTGGTCCAGGTCAGATGATGAGACACTGGAAGTGGCCGCCAACTCAATGCTGGAGATGTAACAACAGGCGACGGGACATCAGGCAGGGATTCGACAGTCACTCAGCAGACTAGAGCGAACGATGGAGGAGTCCATTTGCATTCCGCCTGATGTTGTGGCTCTGATATGCGAGCCCCTCGAGGTCACCATAGGAAGGCTGGTGACCACCATGGAGACCTTGGTCCAGCAGGTCTTGCCAGATTTGTGCTGGGCCCTGCATTCTGTGGCCACACACCCTGGTGGACACCATCAAGATGTAGGCAACATTGGAACAAGGCACCTTGAAGTCCTTCTGCAACACCTTCTCCTGCAGGAGTCAGGGCAGGGCACCCGGGCACTCACAGGGAGGATGAGTATCAGCCAGACACCCCGGGGCCTCCCCTCAGGACACTCCAAGGTTGTGCAGCTGCTAACAGCCCCCTCTGCCTTTGATCCCATCCACTTCAGCTTCTCCGGCCGCCAAGGGCGCATCTGCCCCTGAGCAGATGACTCTTTCCAGGCTGGGGTCCTCCAGACCTCGGGCCACCAGAGGACATCCACCAAGGTCATCTCAGACATTGGGATGTAGCAGTCAGTAGGCTGCCTCCACCTCTGCTGCGGATGCCAGGGCTGCACTCAGACGTAGAGTTAGAAAAGTTAAAAAAAATTGATGGTACTTTGGGTCAGGGGTGTGCTAGACATGTAACTAAATTGCACTTTTGTTAATACATTTGATGGTTACTTGAATATTCCTGTCAATTGAAGGCATTATGATTTTGTTATTTGGAATCCTCTTATTTCGAGGATTTGCCCTCCTCCCACTCAGTGATAGTGTGCCGCTCTGAGATTCACATTCCTGTGATATCAACTTCAGTTGAACTAGTATCCGTGCCCTTGTGTGATGTCAGGGAGATGTGTTTAATCTTTATTGGAAGTGTGTGATTTAAGCGTTCCTAACCTTTCTTCCTCAAAGAACACCATTGAGCAAGGGCAGCTCATCTGCTGATATTCTAGCAGCATTTGTGTCTCCTCAGTGTTAGTGGCAGAAGAAAAGACATGCAGGGGATGAGGAGACTCTTAGGCATGTCCATACCGCAGCAGTGTTTGCATCATTAGATGGTGGCGAAGGCTTCAAGTCTTCTCTCGCTTTGCTCTTGTTCCTATGTGGACTCTTAGTTCCCAGAGTGAGCTCACTCACAGGGCCCCATGGATCATGGCCTGGCGATTCCTGAGGCAAGTGACTCATTCTCGCTGCAAGTGGGTGGACATCCGCTGAGTTGAAATGAGAATGCATTGAGGGCTAGGAGAGATGTGGCCATATTCCCTCACTTAACTTTACTCTTCCTGGAACCTGTCAGCAATGAACGTACCAGGGGCACGTCCCCCACATCTTCCTTCCTCCATGGCGTGATCGCGCTCACACTGACCCTCAGCAGCTTCCTGAGGTTCCTGGGCCTCCAGATCTTCATCTTCCAATGAGCTCTCATCCTCCTCCAGATCACCCTTTGGAAAGGGATTACCTCTTTGCATTGCCAGATTGTGAAGGATGCAACACACTGTGATGATGTCGGGAGTGTATTGGAGTGAGTCACCTGAGCGGTCCAAGCATCTGAAGCACATCTTCAGAAGCCCTATGGCCTGCTCTATGAGGGTGCGTGTGCAGCTATGAACACCATTGTACTTCTCCTCAGAACGACTCTGAGGGCGACGTGCTGGTGTCATCAGTCAGCATTTCAGTGGGTACCTTATCCCCAAGCAGCCGTTCCTGCAGACATAATGGCCCCTCGAAAATCTCAGGCACCTGGGAGTGACTCAGGGTGTAGGAGTCATGGCAACTCCCAGGGTACCGTGCACAAATGTGCAGTATGTGCTTCCAGTGATCTCGCACCAGTTGTACATTGATGGAATGATATCCCTTGCGGTTTATAAACATTAGGGCCTGCTGCCATGGCCACGTGGGTGCAGTATATTGCACTCTGCACTCTTGGGAAGCCTGAGATGGTGGTGAAGCCGGTGAATCTCACAGCCTGGCTATCTTCATCCAGAGCAAACCTGACATAATGATGGGTCTTCCTGTAAAGGGCATCTGTGACTTCCTTTATGAATCGATGTGTTGCAGACTGAGAGATGCCGCACAGGGTCCCTGTTTATCCTTGGAAAGAAGCAGAGGTCAAGAAATTGAGTGCAGTGGTCACCATCAAAGCCACTGGCAGGGGAAACCCTCCAACTCCACGTGGTGTCAGGTCTTCATGAAGTGAAGTGATGTACCAGAGCTCGAGACAAGCACAGACGTGCACGGCATTGCCTCACACTCATTTGTAAATAGCAGATTCTTGGAAAAGAAACTCTAGGTCTGATGAGTTACCCACATTGTCTGGGTCTCCCCTCCTGATCTTCCTGTTCATGCTGTGGCTTTGCTTGACCATGTCCCTCCTGGTGAAGCTGCGTGCGGAGTCGCTTCTCCCTCCTTTATCTTCTCCATTGCATTAGGACCCTGACAAAGGCAGCATTGAGCCCTGGATCCATATCTGCTTTTTCCTTCTCTCTGAAAGGAAACATTGAAGACATTAATGATTCAAAGAGCAAGAAAGTGAAGCTCAGAAGATGACACATTTGGAAACTGTAAGTGTCCATAGTTTTTCCTACCCTACTTGCATGGTGGTTAATGCCACATTGTCCCTGAAACACTAGTACACACATCAAGGTGACCAAGATGGCATCGCAGTTTTGTAACATCTTGAGCCCTGCGTGGGATGCTAAAATTTAAGTGAGATAATTGACCCAACCTAGCTCTGTGCTCCAATATCTGATGTGGCCTATTAATGACCAATCAGTTGCTCATGGTCAATGAGTGGATGCCCTTTGTCCCATTAGGAGTGTCAATTCTGGTGAACACGTGACAGGCCTTCATTGATGGAATGCCATATATGATGCAGCTGTGCCTCCTTCACTATTTCCTGCATTCCCAAATTCTACATTCCTATGATAAAAACAGAAAATGCTGGAAAAAGCCAGCAGGTCTGACAGCATCCATGGAGGGAGAAACACAGTTAACGTTTTGAGTCTGTATGACACTTCTTCAGATCATACAAGCTCAAAATATTAACTCTGTTTCTCTCCCTACAGATGCTGTCAACCCTGCTGAGTTTTTCCAGTATTTTCTGTTTTTATTTCAGGTTTCCAGCATCCACAGTATTTTGCTTTTATCTAGATTCCTATGTGTTATCCTTGACACGCAGCCACTGAGTTCTGAGTAGCCCTTTAACAGTGCTAATGAAGCCATTGGCTTTCAGTGGCTTTCATTGCAAGGAGGCCTTCCTCCTTTCTTTCTAAGCAGACTCCTGCTCATTCCTGTGACAATGAGAGGTTAGAGGGCCATCCCAGAAAGAACACCCCTTGTGTTCACCCTTCCCCCTGAACCAACTAAGTGGTGCTCTGGTAAGGTACAAGTTCCAAACCAAATGGCTCCACCTGAATCTGTATTGACCTGATGCAGCTGAATGAGGCGCTAGAATGAGAAATACATCCGATGGCGTTGGTAGACGAGAACCTAGCCAAACTCGCAAAGAGTCTTTACCAAGCTTGACACAAACAGCAGATTCTGGCAATTACCACTGGAACAAGAGTCAAAAACTCTATCCAGCTTCATAACACCCTTTGAATATTATTATTTCAACTGTCTGCCTTTTGGCATCACATCCATGACGGGAATTTTCCAAAGGACCATGTCCAACACCCAAGAAGGTATGGAAGGCATCATATGCCACACGGATGACGTTTTAATCCATGACTCAACAACGGAAGAACATGACGAACAAGTAAGCAAAATATTAAAAACATTGCAAGATGCTGGAATAACACTCAAAGATAAGTGTGAGTTTTCCAAACCCACAATAAAATTCTAAGGCCAGATTATAGGCAATAGGAATCATTGCAGACCCACAGAAAACAAAAACAACGAGAGAATTCCCACGCCCTGGAATATCACTGTTGTTTATGGACATAATCAACAAACTAGGAAAATTCCTACCCCACCTCGCTCAAGTAAATGAAGCTCTAAGACAAAACCAGGTGTGGTGCTGGATTGAACATCAACAGCAATCCTTTGAGGCTCATTCAACATGATGCTATTATGGAGTATGTGCAGGGTAAATACCAAGCTATGGGTGACTCTATAATTGATACCCACCAACTAGCCAGAACAAGAAGATAAAACTTTCATTGAGGAAGGCGAAGCCTTCTTGATATTAAACATTCAATACTTGCTAGCCACAGAGCAGAAGTTGCAAGAATTCTAACAGGCTCAAATGCAAGATGAAGCTTGTATGCAAATTCACACATACTGCCTTGATGGATGGCCACAGTATATTCCTAGTAACCCCGTCCTGAGGCAGTACTTTGAACAATGTTAGCATTACATTAGCATCACAGATGACCTCTTGCTCTATAACGTGTGATTGGTGGCACCACAAGCTCTAGGCCTGGAAGTCTTCCAGAAGATTCACCAAGTACATCTTGGAATTGCCAAATGTTAGGCCAGGGCACAATAGTCTGTATGGAGGCCAGGTATCTCATGCTTCATCAAAGGCATGGTATCCAACTGTGTCACCTGTACCTTTCAGAGACAGGAGCAGAAAGAGCCACTCTGCCCTCCTCTTTCCTACCCAGGCCTTTGGAACTCTTTGGTATGGACCTATTCAAATTCAAAGGGAAAGTATTCCTCATTATTGTGGATTATTATTCTCACTGGATTAAGGTGCAAAAGCTCCATAATCTCACCTCTAAATCTGTCATAACCTGTCTGAGGTGAACGTCACATGATATTCCGGACATTGTCGTCTCAGACAATAGGCCATGATTCACCAACAAGTGTTTCCAATCCTTTGCAGCATCATAGAGATTTGTCCACGTCACAAGTTTGCCAAAATACCCTCAAGCCAATGGAGAGGCTGAGAGAGGGCTACACACCATTAAAGAACTACCCAGAAAACATAAAGACTTTGACATGGCCCTGCTCAACTACTGTTCTACACTTTTGTAGAACAGATTCTCCATGCAAGCTTTTGATGGGCTGCAGGCTAAGAAGCCAGCTACCTCTCCTTCCCCACACATTGATACCAAACATTGGCCGACCATGGTTGTGCCAAAAAAAGGGAATAGAGTTACGAAGCAGATCAAGCTCACACTTTCAACCAACAATGCAGGACTCATGACTGCCACTCTCAAAAAGGGAGAGATGGTGTGGATTAGAGACCAGCAGAAAGAAGGTATGCAATTGTTATGATCCTAGCTGATGTTACTACTGGACAAGCCTAATCCTAGGGTGGAACCCGGCTTTATAGATCCTAACCTTTATTTTTTGTTTAGGGAGTAGCTACTGAACAGAGTCGCAAAAGTCAGCTGATGAACTTTTAACAAAAAAATAAAATATTTATTAAACAAGAAAAGATGGACTATGGTACAATACTCCTTCACCCACAACTATACTTTTATACACATGTACAGATTTGTAAAGATAACACATGTTACAAAAGCCATCTTATACTCTAATGTTCACAATAAGTACACAGTCCATGTCAATGAATAGGTGACCTATGGTTAGACACACCATGCTCTGAAACCAAGCGACAGATGCCACACCAGGCAGGTGCTATGGATCTCACCTCAACTCCCTCCAGGCACTTGCTACACCGTGAACCAACCAGTCTCACTGAATCCTATCTTTCACATGAGGTTTCCAATCTCCACTATCCAAGACCTCACTTTGGATTCATCTCCCAAACCGACGCTTTCTTTTAGATTTCTTCCACAAGGGTCCACCTCCAGGGTTTCAAATTCTCCTTCCAATGTTCGTCTCCCCTGGATCATAATGTGCATTCAAACTTCTTTCCAGCACTCTCTCTCAAATGCTCAGCCATGCCATCAATACACTACTGCTTCACATGCCCATAGCAAAGAGTTCCAGACCTTCAGCTGTCTCTGTGGACCTTCTGGCCTTTAGCTTTAAATCTGCTTCCTGCAGCTTTTCTTCCTTTAAGCTTGAAGTTTGGAGCCTTCCTCTGCTTCTCACTCTTAACTTCACTTAACAGGACCTTTTCAAAGTTCCTCTCCTTTCCTTGACTAGAAGGACTTCTTGGGACATTTTCCTGTTTCTGCCTCACTCCTTGGCCTTGGGACCTTTCAGTTCTTTTGGGAAATCTGCTTTCACTCTGCAGCTCCCTCTCCCAGTGTCCAGCCTTTCTGGAGTCCCAGCTTCAGTTTCACTTTAAAACTTGCCACCTGCTCCTCTGCTCCAGTCTGTCCCTGGCAGCTGTTTTTAACTGAACTTAATCTGCTTTCTCTTTAGTTTTTCTGTGCGTATGTGGGGCCTGTCTCTCTGGGCCCCAGTTGCTCGGCAACAGCACAGTTTTTTCTACTCTCGTGTTTGCTTTAACTTCCCCGTAAGAGTCGTAAAACTTATTAGAAATGAAAGCTTTAGACCTACTGTCCCCCTCAAAAATGAAACTAAATCACAGGTTTCACCTTTTAAAGTGAAACTAAAACTCCTTTCCTTAACACATAAACACAGAAATACAAATCAAACTTAAACTTTAAAGCTAAAACTCATTCCTGTCACCCACAAATACAAACGTAACTGACTTAAACCGTCTCTATTTCCGAACACAATGGGGAAGTTACAACAACCAAGATTGTATCTAGTCCAGATAGAAACAGGCAACATCTGAAGAAACAGGGGTGGCTTGATTTCAATGAATAAGAAACAATCAGCAAAGTGGGCTACATACCCTGATCCTCAGGAGCTGTCACGCCTGCGGAACCACTAACAAGAGAAATAGAGAGCAACAACTCTTAGGGAATGAGTTTGGAGCGAACAGATCCACAACAACCTCAAAAAGAACTTTGCACACATTCAGGGAGATTGGTGAAACCATCAAGGAGATTACCCCTTTAAAAATAGAGACTTTGCGGGAAGGTGTAGGAGGATATGTATACTATGTTGTAGGGATAAAGACTTGGGGGAGATGTATAGTAGAGGGTTAATTCTAACCTATTCTAATAGCTACAGAGCATGTGTGTAAGGAGCTATGTCATAATGATGTCACTCAGAGAGATAAGAGTGAGAAGAATCTAAGAGTGGAACAGTAGCTCTGTCTTGATGTTCTGTAATCTTGTATATAGTTGGTTATGTAAATAAAAGTACTTTTAAGGAAAGATCTTTGCTGGCAGCCAGATCTTTTACTAATGGCTTCTGAGACAATCTAACAATAACAGAGTATGGCCCTCAATTACAATTTTAGGGGACACATGGACGGATTGTGTGGCACCCGCATTGTGTTCATGTGTCTGAGCCATAAATGAACTCCTGTTGACCACTGCAAAAACAGCCCCAAAAACTTTTGCACCTGTTATTTTGTGGATTCAGAAAGATCAGTTGTCTTCCTGGCACCATTGCCATCTCAGTTTGCCAGCAGTCTCTGCACACCCTACTAGGATTTACCTTTGGGCTGGCTCGGTGTCAGTGCTGGCCAGAATTCCTTAGGATCCAAACCAGCAAGCTGCATCAGATGTCCACTTAGTACCCAAACTTGCTGGTTTAATTTAAATGAGGCCTAGGTTTCAAATGATTTTGACCTCTTCAGTCCTGGAGGTGGCAACCAACTGGTACATTGCACCAGACAGCTCGCACACTCTACCGGATGGCTGGTGCGCTCCACCAGATAAGGGTCACTCTTCACCAGACAGCTGGCATACTCCATCAGCTGGAGATCTTCCCTCCATTGCCTCAAACTTCATAGTTCCCCAATCCCAAACAGCCCGCTTCTACCTCCTTCCCAAAATCCATAAACTAGACTGCCCCTGTCGATCCATTGTTTCAGCCAGTTTCCTACCCCATGGAATTTGTTTCTTCCTATCTCAACACCATTTTTTTCTGCCCTCATACAGTCTTCTCCTACTACATCTGCGGCCCTCCTGATGCCCTGGATCATTTCAACAGCTTCCACTTTACAAACCACACCCCTGCACTATGGACATTCAATCCCTCTATACCTCTATCCCCCACCAGGACAGTCTCGGAGTTCTCCACTTCTTCCACAATTGGTGGCCCAACCTATCCCCATCCACTGCCACCCTCCTCTGCCTGGTTGAAGTTGTTCTGACATTGAACAGCTTTTTCTTCAACTCCACTCACTTCCTCCAAATGAAAGGTGTTGTTATGGGTACCTAGATGGGTCCCAGCCTTACCTGTCATTTAGTGGGATATGTGGAACATTCATTATTCCAGCCCTACTTACAACCCCTCTCTCATCTCTTTTCCTGGTACATTGCTGACTGTATTGGTGCCGTTTCACAGATTCACAGAATCACAGAATTGTTACGCTGCTGAAGTGCTGAAGGAGGCCATTCCACCCATCATGTCTGCACCTGCTTTCCAAATGAGCGTTATGACTTAGTGTTATTCTCCTGCCTTTTCCCTGTAGCCTTGTACATTTTTTCTATTCAAATATTCATCTAATGCCCTCTTGAATGCCTTGATTGAACCTGCCTCCACCACACTTCCAGGCAGTGCATTCCAGACACGAACCACTCGCTGAGCGAAGAAATTTTTTCTCGCATCATTGTTGCTTCTTCTGCAAATCATTTAAATCTGTGCCCTCTCATTCTCGATCCTTTTATAAGCAAGAACAGCTTCTCCCTATCTAATCTATCCTCATGATTTTGAACACCTCTATCAAATCTCCTCTTAGCCTTCTCCTCTCCAAGGAGAACAGTCCCAACCTCGCCAGTCTACCTTCATAATTAAAGTTTCTCATCCCTGGAACCATTTTTGTAAACTGCTTTTGCATTCTTTCCAATTCATTCACTTCCTTCCTATAATGTGGCACCCAGAACTTTACACAATACCCTAGCTGAGGTCCAATTAATGTCTTACATAAGCCCAGCATAACCTCCTTGCTTCTGTACACTATGACCTCATTAGTAAAGCCCAGGATATGAAATGCTTTATTAACTGCTCTGTCCACCTGTCCTGCCGCCTTCAATGATCTATGCACGTATACACCCAAGTCCCTCTGCTCCTGCACCCCCTTAAGAACTGTACGCCTTATTTTATATTGTTTCCTGCTCTCACCATGAACTGGAAAATTTCACTGACTTCTGTTTCCAATTTCCACCCTTCCCTCACCTTCACCTGGTCCATCTCTGACTCTTCCCTTCACTTCCTGGGCTTCTCTGTCTCCATTTCTGGAGATAGGCTATCTACCAATGTTCACTACAAACACACAGACTCCCACAGCTGCCTCGACCACGCTTCCTCACACTCTGCTTCCTGTAAGGACTCCATTCCATTCTCCCAGCTTCTCAATTTCTGTTGCATCTGTTCTGATGATGCAACCCTCCACACCAGAGATTTCGACATCTCATCCTTTATCCTCAACAGAGGATTCCCACCCAACATGGTTGACAGGGCCCTCCACCGTTCCCTATCTATTTCACACATCTTTGTTCTCACCTCTTGCCCTCCCTCCTAGAACCATGAGAGGCTTCCCCTTGTCCATGCCTTCCACCCCATCAACGTCTGTATTCAACAGAGCATCTTCTGCCATTTCTGCCAGCTCCAGCATGCTGCAACCACCAAACACATCTTTTCCTGTCCTCCCCTGTCAGTGTTCCAAAGGACTGTTCCCTCTGCGACACTCTAATTAATTCCTTAACACCCCCTCCCATAGGAGATGCAACACCTTCCCTTTCGCCTCCTCCCTTCCCAGTCCAAGGCTCCAAACACTCCCTCCAGATGAAACAGAGGTTTTCTTGTACTTCTTTCAATTTAGCATACTGCATTCACTGTTCATGATGTGGTCCCACCGGGGAAACCAGACACAGACTGGGTGACCACATTGTGGAACACCAACATTCAATCTGCAAGGGTGACCCCGAGTTTCTGGTTGCTTGTCATTTTAATTCTCCATCTTGCTCCCATGCTGACATTTCTGTCCATGGCCTGCTACAGTATTCCAGTGAAGCTCAACACAACTGCTGTCCTGTGTAGTATTCTGAATATCTGGTGGAGCATACCAGCTGTCAAGTCAAGGAACAATACCTTAACTTCCATCTTGGCACTCCACAGCATTTTGGACTCAACATCAAGATCAACAACTTTAGATTGTAACCTCTGCCTTCGTCTTGTCCTATGTGTTTTTTCTACTTTTTTTGTTTTGCTGGGTCAGCCTCATCTTGTTTCTTTCTTTATTTTGCATTCATATGGTTTGTATGTAGCAATTCACGCCTAATTTGGACAGAACCCTTGTTTCTTTGCTATATCCATTAACACTCCCTTTGGTTGTTGTACCATGAAATCTTTTGTTATTTAATCTCACCTATCCTCCACTTATCAAAAACATTCTCCTTTGTTCTTCCTGTCTCTTCCCCCCTTCCAATGGCTTAAAAACTCCTACATTTCTACCTTTCTTCAGTTCTAATGAAAGGTCATCAACCTGAAATGTTAACTCTGTTTCTTGCCACAGACACTGCCTGACCCGCTGAGTTTTTCTAGCATTTTTGTACTTATTATGGCTTGCACACTCCACCAGATGGCTGGCACCTTCCACTGGATGGGGGGGCACTCTCCACTAGACAGCTGGCATGCTCCACTGGATGCGGATATTCAGCAAACTCCACTGGACAGCTGGCGCGGTCTGCCAGCTGGCTAAAAAGCTCCACTGCTCAGCTGCTCAAAAGTTAAAATGTACCCATCATGAGGAAATTACACAAATATCTGAACAAAGCATGGTTGGAGTATGTAGCAGAATGTGGACACTTTTACCTTACCTAGTTTTGTGAAGTCATTAAACAATTTTTGGTGTTGCACTGCTGTTCATGGTGATATGAAGATGCTTAGCGCTTTTGTCTCTCTATTATCTATCTTTCATGCTCTTGGTGTGTGCTGCCTGCTCCCTTAAGGTGCTTTAAGTCCCAGTGTACAAGTCTTTTCAAGTCAACAGCACAAGCAATCAATTCCTGACATTGTTAAAATTAACTGGCTCTGGGTAGGATGTTGGAATCCACTAGCCACATATGTGTGCAATCTTGCATAACAATTATGCAGTTTACCATGAAGCGTGTAGCAACTGATTTTTCGATGAATGCTTAAGCTACAGCCATAGAGGCCTTGCATTCCAGAGTAGAATTGGCTCTGTCTTTCGATTTTGACATTCTTGCAGCTCACCTAGCGTAAATCGTGAGGCACAACTTTATTGATCTTATTGGTGTCATTAAGTTTACTATCACATTGACCACAGACCATGGTAAAGGAGCGCCCAGCAGCTGATGCATGGGTTCAACAGGGACAGATGATGGTACTGTGTCTGAGAATGGCCAAATCTAGATACTCCTGTCAGCCCTTCTGAAATCGGGGCATGTGCCAACATGTGTGCAGGATCCAGCCATTCTGATAGTTGTTGGAACTATTTCAGGCTCCAGATACCAAGTCACCTTAATTCCAAGAGGCTCTGTGGACACATAGCAACCAACCAACTCAGACAATCCTGTCGCCCTGGATTTTGCCACGCACTTGCTCTTACAGATGCTTGAGGCCCTTCTGCTCTTGTGGTGCCCTTGGTACAGTTAAATGTTTTATTCCTTCAGGGCATCCCCAATGCCTTTTTTGCAGGACAAAGTTATGCAGCATGCAAAAAATTTACCATAATCTTTAGCTGGACTGCAAGCTGACTCCAGATATCTGTGGGTACCTGAAGCACTGCTTCAACATGCTGATAGTGTGCTCCACTATTTCTCTGATGTATTCATGCACCTTATTGTACCTGCTTTAAGCTGTGCCTTTACATTTCATAAAAGTAACAAGAGCCATGGTTGCAGAGAATATCCTTGTCCAGGGGTCCTTTGCTCTTGTGGATCGGTTAGTGAAATGTGGAGCATATTATGTGCAGTAATACAGGCTGAAAAATCAATGATTTAGGTACAGAAATTGGAACAGATAAACAACTTTTAGTTCAACACCTTGAAACTGAGTAAAAGAAGGATTTTAGTCACTCATAATTACTTGATACTACGTACTTGCACCCAGGAAAAGCAAAATCATCCATATTTTCATATTTGTATCTCAATACAATTTTTAATACTATAAAATAGGCAAAATTCTTTGTAAAAATAAAATTTTCTGAATAGCTATAGAATCAAGTTTCCCATTGCACTATGTGTGAATCTACTGTTACCAGGAGACAGAAAATGAATGGAGTACTTCAAGCACTGACTTCACAACTGCTCACTCTCATTTGGCAAAAAAAAATCTGTAGTATGACCACCTACTGTGATTAAATCTGAGTCAAATGGAATAAATACAGGATGGCTTTCAGCAATTGCGGGTGTTAAGCAGAAATAACTTTTCATGATATTTAAGGCACTGTATTAAGTGTCAGTAATTTTTCTTTTCCAAAGTGTTGAAATAATGTGCATTTAGCACAAAAACACAAGAAATTGGAGCATATGCTTCAAAAATTTTGTAAGAAACTGCTTAATTTTTTTAATAAAAATGTCTTGCTTTCCAAGCTTTCAGTGTTGCACTTTTTAAAAATTAAATATTTTATTGCATTTACAAAATATGATAAGCCATTAGATATTGATTTAATGAGAAAAACTTACATTTATATAGTGCCTTTAAAGTGGAAGAATCTTGCAGGTGTAAAGATAAAAATGGCCCCCAAGCCAAAGGACAGGAAATTAGGAGCAGGGACCAAAAGCTTGGCCAAAGAGATTTTAAGGAGGGGTTGAGGGATGGAATTCCAGAGAGTAGGATGTATCCAGCTGAACAATGCCAACAATGAGGCAAAAGGACAGAGATGCACAAAAGGCCAGGGTGAGAGAATTTGCTGGGGGCCTGTAAGGCTGGAGGAGGTTACTAAAGATAGTGAAAATCTGGAATTCTGTCCCTCAAAAGGCTGTGGCTGCTGGGATAATTGAAGCTTTCTACATTGAGCTCCATAAATTTTTGTTAGGTAAGGTTCTCAAGGGATATGGAGCTAAGGTGGGTCAACTAAATTGAGGTACAGATCAACCGTGATTTAATGGAATGGTAGAGCCAGCTAGAGAGGCTAAACATCCTACTCCTGTTCCAATGTTGCAGAGGTAGGGAGGCGCGAGGCCACAGACTGATTTAACAAGAAGCAGTACAGGAAAGTTTCCAGGCTCACGCACATCATGCATATCAATTGGTACGCCATTTGAGCGGAACTGTCTTTTCTGTCTTCGAGCTTAAACACCACTGTTTAGATTGGTTTAGGTGTTTTTAGAGACAAGCTGCTCAGTGGGGAATCTTGCCTGGAATAACACCCAATTTCAGACATTGTGAGACCGTGCTTAGCTCACATTGGCTGCCATATTTTTCAGCATTATCACAATGACTACACTTTAAAATTACTTAATTAGCTGTGAAGTGCTTTGGGATCTCTCAAGGTCATCTAAGGCACTATATAAATGCAAGTTTTTTTTTTACCTTAGTACATCCTAAATAAAGCTCTGGTTGCAAGATATGATTTCAGGTGATTTCTCTGAGTAGGTTAATGGCTCTTACATCATATTGGGTTGCATTTTACAGGAAGACGGACTGCTCACAGCCTCCCTGGAAGTAAAGATGGCCAGAAGCCAACTTGCTCCATGCCAGCACGCCCCCACAGCCATAGCTTCAGGCGGGCTAAATTGGTGGCGAGTGGGAGTTTTGCCCATGCGTTGGGTGAAGTACTGCCCTCAGGAGCTGCTGACCAATCCGGTTGACTGGCAAATCCATCGGTTCCGGCAGCACCAGAGCTGATTAGTGGGCATTACAGGTACTGCAGGAAGAAGGTTGAAGAGGAACATGGCTGCTCCGAAAAGATAAATACGAGGGTTTAAGGGCAGGGAAGGATCCCAGAGCCCATGGACGGCAGAGAAGGGCGTGGACACGGAAGGAAGAAAAGTGCCCCCCCCACCCCCCGATGTATGTAGGGCACACCCCCCCCACCAAATTCTCCCCACCTTTGTTCTTGCTCCTTTAAAAATGGCCTACCCACACCTGCCTGACCACGCACGTCAACTGTGTTATGGTGTGGGCAGTGTATAATTCAGGTCAATAGGCTTGTTAGCAAGCCTAAATGGCTGTTAATTATTTATTTGCATATGGTGGGCAGACTGCTGATTTCAGCGCCCTCCCACCCAGTGTATTATGGGTGTGAGCTCAGGTTGGGTGAGAAGGTGTTGGGTCTGTTAAAGTGGAGGGCTATGTACCTTTAAGAGAATGTAATTGATTCACCACATGACTGTATTTACCAATCGCTACACTGCGCGGGCTACTTGGGTAACTGGGGAGTCCAGAGCTGGAGGTGATTGAAGAAACACACATGGGGCTGAATTTTCCCCCTGTCGGGTGGGGAAGTTGATGGGCGGGCGCATGCAGGTATGCTTCTGATCAGCGCCCCTGATCGGAGGCATGGCACCATTTTACATGGGCGGGCCAATTAAGGCCCGCCCAGCGTGACGTCGGCAGGGAAGCGCTATGCGCTCCCTGTGCGGGCTGGGGCAGGATTCCTAAAATTGAGAATGCGCTCTTTGGCGCATGCACACGAAAGAGCGCACTCATCTCTCTGAGGTTAAGTGCAGCCTCAGGGAGATCGTCTCTAAATGTGAAAAAGATAAAAATAAAATTTCCCTCACATGTCCCCTCATGTGACAATGTCACATGAGTTGGGACATGGTCATAATTTCCAAAAAAACTTCATTAAAATTTTTAAAACCCTACATGAAACCTCATCCTGCCGGTAGATGAGGTTTCATGTTTTTTCTACTTCCCGCCAGGGTTCCTGGCTTACCGCCAACCTTAAGGTTGGATGGACAGGTTCACTAATTACTTTAATTGATCTGTCAATGGCCTCAATTGGCCATTGACAGGTCGGCAGGCGGGCAGCTGATTTTGCTGCAGGCCCACCCTCCTGAAAATTTAAATGGGTCGGGGGTTCCACCTGACATCATCCCGCGTCATTTTAAGCGATGGCGAGCGGGCCCCGTCCCCGCTTGCTGATGGTAAAATCCAACCCACGGTATTAACGCTCTGTTCTTAGTTCCAATAAACCACCAGTGTTTGTTCAGTTAATCAGTCTCTCTGCCTATATTGTTTCAAGCACCAACTAATGTGTTAATATAAAGGGCACAGGTAGTGTTCACCGGACAAAGCGTACCTGATAACCAAAAACATAAAAGTCGGGTAGCCACCCGAGCAATTTTACGTGCCCACTTCCCCTTGCTGAAAACACGCCTGGTGGGGCATATAAAATTCCACCATTGACATCCACTTAATGAACAGATATTTTTAAAGAAGTCATCACAGTACTTTGTTTTCTGTTTAATTTTCTTTCTTCAAAATTTAGTATGAAATGTTGCAGTATAAAGCATAAGTATCATGGACTACTCAGCCAAAAACATGTCTCCTGCACAAACATAAATATCTTTGCCTATGACCTCAATGTTCAATGCACAAGGTTTCAGTGTTTATCACTCAATCCAAAATGCATTCTATAATGATAAGAGAATCTGGAGGGCTGAGAAACTGCACATTGCCTAGGGCATCGTAAAATAGAGCATTAAGATTCCAATTGTTTTCCATGGGAAAAGAATTATAAACAGTTCACCCCCTCCATCCCATCTGACTTGTATAAAGGAAACAATAAAAACATGATTTTCAATTTTAAAGATTCATACAATGCTTTATAAAGCAAATTATATTGGCAGTGATTTATTCTCTCCCAGAATCTCAGTACTGTGGAATTTATTACCTCCCTCACCCTTTTCCTCCTACAATCTTTGTGTTTTTATTAAAAGCTCAAGCTTACCATCACCTAATCATTCCTCCCTGATTTACCACATCTTCACTCCTGCTCTTTTAAACCTTGGCTCTTCACCTTGGTTTTCTTAAAATAAAAATGTCCAAAGTTATTTTATGAAGATGAAAAGTGCTCTAGCAATTTTTTAAAAAGATTTCCTACCAATTGATGTTTTATGTTGTAAAATGCAGCATCCTGGAGTTCTGCCATGCCTGGTCTCTGAACTCTTTATACACAGTGTAGAAATATTGCTACCATTTCTTCTGAATGATGAGTATGTTATACATTAAAGGACAAATAATAATGTTCTATGTGTTTCATCCTTTGAAGAATAAAAACTCAAATTAGACTTACTGTTCTTTGTAGATATTCTTGGATTAGCCTAGTGGAGGGTCACTACAAAGTCTGTAGATATATATCATTAGCTTCTGGACAGCTCATGTTACTCTCCAAAATCAATTAGGAATAGACCTCCTCTGTTTGAAGCAGGTATTTTCCTGAGACAGCACTCTGTCCGTCTATTCATAATTTGAATATTTATTTATACTGCACTTAAGAACAGCTGAATAATCATTTTTTTTAAATTTAAACTGAATCAATCACAGTGAAGAATGTTATTCTTTTGGCCCTTAAACTTAACTTACTGTCACCACTCATATTTTATTGTGCTATTAGAATATTTGACTGGTTGAAACAACCTTTCTACAAACAACTGTAAAGAGAGTAGTATGTTCTGCATGCTGTGTTTCAGTGTGGCTGTCAGAGTACTTTATGTGTATTTTCACAGAATTGAGCTTTCTCAAATCACTGCCATCATTGTTAATATTTGAAGTAAAGCAAGCACAACAGGTATAAAAATATAGATTGTATTTTACCTGGTGGAAGTTCACTTTATTCTTCTCTTTTGTGGCTGTAAGATTCTGTGCAAATTAATTGAAGTAGAGAGGAGTTTAGGGACAAACTCTAAACCTTGCCAGGTCCATTGGCATCGCTTTTCCCCTGAGCTGGTTGAAGACAAAATAGATTTTTTGATGCTTTCTCATACATGCCAGCTAGCAATGTTTCTGAAGACTTGTCAGTGTGTCAGTACCAGGCCCTTGAAATTTTATAGACTGAGGTGCTCGTGGTTCAGGTTGTGCCAGATGTTATTTTGCAGGTACACAAACCCACAAAGTTTCACACATTTCACACAGCTGTTGCCAACTTGTGGGCAAATGTGCGATTCTGTATGTTGGTGATATTTGCGCATGGACAAAATTGGTGAAGTCGTACATGGCTGGGAAGGACATGCGGGTCTTGAGCTGTCTTCACAGTGGATAGGCAACTTACATTTCAAGGTGCCAACATGTATGTACAACAGTTCGGGTTTGCACTGATGTAATGTAGAAGAAATAATCATCCTAATGTTGTTACCATCATGAAATCCATCAAGTAGTTACGAGTTTTGATTTTGCCCTTCCAAGTCCAGAAAATAGTAAATATTGCTTCAATGCAACTAAAAGTCTGGTTAGCTCAGTTGACTAGATGACAGAATAATGCCAACAGCATGGGTTTAATTCCTGTACTAAGTGAGGTAGTTCTTGGGGCCTACCTCCTTGTTTTGCCCTTTGGGGAATTAAGCAACCCTTAGATAATGAGGACACTACATTGGAGAGAGTGAGAGAGGGAGAGAGAAAGAGCATGAAAGAAAGCGAGAGAGAGAGAGAGAAAGAGCGAGCGACTGAAAGGAATCTATCTTGACAAATGGGTCAGATTTTATGGCTCCACCGCATCGTGTCTCCCCCCACTGAGGGATGCAGCAAGGCATTTAAATCTCCATTCAGTTTGGTGGGACTGTAATATCTCACTGGGCAGGAGGGGCCCTAAAATCATCGCCATGGGATATTTTATTGTTCTCTTTTCCACTCTACCTCCGTATATATTAGTGCTATTATAATCCTAGTCTCTATATGGCAAACTATGTGAGCAAGTGACATTTCAGGATTCTCTATTCCGGATCATACAAGAGATATTGACACAGCAGAGTAAAATTTGGATTTAATCAAGGTTAAAGAACACTCCAAAATGAAAATAGCCCAGTGATGTCATGTGGTCCTGAATTCGGTTTGTATTGCAATCTCTCTTCAACCCTAGGTGGTTCATCTGCATTAAAGAACATGGATTAAAAACTCACAATTTTGACTTTAGTATCTGATGACCCACATTTTAAATCACTTTGTTAACAAAACTGATTTTCAAATCTGAATGAGCATGGTCCATAGTTAGCTGAAGGGAGGATTGCTAAGCTCATATGTGAGGTAACCCATCAGGAAGCAGTTCTCATTTTGGTAGCACAAGTTAAAGTTGCATCCATCAAGTTCAAGAACCAGTCTTGTTGCTACTAATATTTTGAAGATCGACTAATTCTTCTTAGGGGCAACATGATATAATTACGACAGACCTCAGTATCCAGGAAAATTTCTCTTGAGAAGATATTACTTCTTTTTTGTTACAAGGCATTTGAAACTACCAAAACAGAAACAAAAATACCTGGAAAAACTCAGCAGGTCTGGCAGCATCTGCGGAGAGGAACACAGTTAACATATCGAGTCCGTATGACTCTTCAACAGAACAGTTTCGTTGAAGAGTCATACGGACTCGAAATGTTAACTGTGTTCCTCCCCGCAGATGCTGTCAGACCTGCTGAGTTTTTCCGGGTATTTTCGCTTTTGTTTTGGATTTCCAGCATCCGCAGTTTTTTGCTTTTATTTGAAACTACCAATTCCTTTGTGCCTTTAACATATTACAATATCCCAAGGCACTTCATAGGAGAGTTATGAATAAAACATGACACTGAGCTACTTAAGGAGCTATTAGTTCAGATGACCAGAAACTTGGTCAAAGAGGTAGGTTTTAAGGGCGATCTTCAAAGAGGAAAAAGAATTGGAGAGGTTTAGGGAGGGAATCCCAGTAATTAAGATCTTGACAGTTGAAGGAACAGCTGCTAATTGTTTAACAATTAAAATAAGAGATGCTCAAGAGGCGAGAATTGGAGGATATTTTAGAGGTTGTAGTTTGGAAGAGATTACCCAGAAGGAAAAACAGTAAAAACTGGGAAATAAGAATGCTGATCCGAACTGGTCTTGTAAACCTTAAAATGGAACACCAGTGAAAACTAGGAAATAAGAGCACTGGCCTGAATTGTTTTTCCTTCTGGGAGACAAGGGAGGGAGCTGAAGGATGATGGGTGAACTGAACTTGGTGCAAATTAGAAAAATGACCAACAGAGTTTTGGATTATCCAATTTTCTGAAGTAGGGGCCTACTTTTTAACGTCAGAAAGTCAGGCCTTTGCATTTTAGTTTTCACTTCAGAAAACAAAGTGATTTGTGATCACATAGCACAACTTTTGAAATCCAACATAATCAAAAGAAATTTCAATTTAAAGGTGTAAAGCTAAATCCAACAACTACAGGCCAGTCAGTTCAATCTCGTTAATGGGGAAGCTTTAGGAAACGATAATTCAGGGTAAAATTAATGGTCACTTGGGTAATTGCAGGTTAATTAAGGAAAGCCAGCATGGATTTGTTAAAGGCAAATCATGTTTGACTTGAGATCTTTTGATGAGGTAACAGAAAGGTTTGATGAGGATAATGCTGCTGCTATGGTGTACATCGACTTCTAAAGGGAAAGTACTACAAAACAGATTTGGGAACAAAGTTAGAGCTCATGGAATAAATGACACATTAACAAATTGGACATGAAATTAGCTGAGTGACAGGAAACAGAGCATAGTAGTTCATGGTTATTTTTCAGGCTGGAGGTAGGTTTACAGTGGAGTTCTCTAGGGGTCGGTGTTAGGACCCCTGCTCTTCCTGACATATATAAATGACCTAGAATTTGGTGTACACAGCATAATTTCAAAATTTGTGGATGATATGAAACTTGGGATTATTGTGAACTGTGAGGAGGATAGTGTGGAACTTCAAAAGGACACAGATAAGTTGGTGGAATGGTTGGACAGGTAACAGGTGAAATTTAATGCAGAGAAATGTAAAGTGGTTCATTCTGATAGTTGGAGTGTGGAGAGACAATATAAAATAAAATGTGCAGCTCTATATGGGGTGCAGGAGCAGAGGGACCTAGATGTACATGTGCATGAATCATTGACAGTGGCAGGACAGATTCAGAAAGTGGTTAATAAAGCATGTAGTGCCAGATCGAAGGACTCGACATCAGAAGGGGGTCCTGCCCCATTCCCTTTGCTGTCAACCCCCCTGCACCCTTCTCCCTGCAACCCACTGCCCTGCAAAACCCGTCTGGGAATTATAAATAGGGGAATAGGGAGGAATCTCATGCTCCCATTGGTGGTGAGCTTGGAGGCAGGGTTGGCATGTATTTAGGCTGGATGGTGGCAAATCGGAATTAAGTTCTGGGCGGGAAGGCCCATGGTCAACCTTCCCACCTCACTGTCAATTGAGGCTCTAAAGTGGCCAATTAATGACCACTTAAAAGGCCTTATCCTGCCAGGCTGATATCAAGCCAGTGGTGGGCATGCCTGTCATGTGTGATTCAGTCCCTGAAAAGAGGGAGCGTGGGTCTCTTGCCAGATCTCCAACCAGCAGGCTAGAACCCCGATGCCTCAGCAAGATTCTGCCTGTAGAATACAATTGTAAGGATGTAATGTTAAACCTGTATAAAACACTAGTTTGGCCTCAACTGGAATATTGCATGCAGTTCTGGATGCCACACTTTAGGAAGAATGTGAAGGTATTAAAGAGAGAGAGTGCTGGAAAGATTATTGGGAATGGTTCCAGGCATGAAAAACTTCAGTTATGCACATAGATTGTAGAATTGGGATTGCTCTCTTTTGAGAAAAGAAGATTGAGAGGAGACTTGATAGAGCATTCAAAATCATGAGCTATCTGGACAGAGTAGTTAGGGGGAAACTGTTCCCATTAATGGAAGGATTAAGGACCAGAGGGCACAGATATAAGGTAATTGGCTAAAGATGCAATGGCCCTACGAGGAAAAGCTTCTTTTATGTAGCGAGTGGTTAGAATCTGGAATGCACTGCCTGAAACTGTGGTGGAGGTAGGTTCAATCAGTGCATTCAAGAGGAAATTGTTTATCCGAAAAGAAAGAATGTGCATGACTATGGTAAGAAGACAGGGGAGCGGCACTAAATGAATTGTTCCTTCAGAGAGCCAGCACACACATGATGGGCTAAATGTGCTTCTGTGCCATTCTGTGATTCTCTGATTGTAACATTCCCTTAAAGCAGTTGCCTTGGTCATAGGCTTTTATTCAGAAATGACTTTCACCCTCAATGTTGATTATCAATTGCCAGATTTTTGGGTCATTTAAGATTGGTGAAGCAGTTTGCCAACTATTGTGAGCTTACTAGCTTCACATGTAAACATTCTGTACGGAGAGAGATTTCTAGCAGGTTCAATTCAACTGATTTAAAAAGAAACTCTTCAGAAGCTGGGCTGAGAGATTTGAGTGACACAAACGTATCATTTTTCAATTTGAACTGGTTGCGAGGAGATGGTTAATGAATGATAAAAGGATCAGAGATAAGTTAAAAAATATTGGGGAATTAGTTTGGTTCTACATGAGGAGTAAGACAAGAGCATTATTGAGCATGACTAGCTGAGAGTGGAAGTGAAGGAAATATTCCTCCATGGAGGGGAGAGAAATAATTGCTTTTGGCTAATGAATGCAGTAACTCAGATCTTAGGATTCCAGTCTTCAAAACAGTCATGATTAGGAATTCTCCTCTAAATTCCCATCAATTTTAGGGCAAATTTGGGGTTATATTATATGTTGCCCTCTAATTCTGCGATCACAGTCCAAGTTGCTTTGCAAATGCATTCAGCATTTAAATAGTTGGATCATGTCCACTTGCAATCTTTTTTTTCTACACTGAAGGCAAGTAACTGAGTTCCTCCACACTGATAATGAACTGACATTTAAATTGCATCTTTTGTACCCTCAATTTGTCTCTAACTGCTTTGCAGTGAATTTATTTTTGCATTGTAATCTACCATGTTAGGTCGGCAATGGCAGCAGCAAGACCCCACAAACAGCAAATAAATGACTAGATAAGCTGGTTCTGGTGGCTGAAGAATGTCGGACAGGTGACCTCCTTATTCTTTCTGTGGACCTTGGCTTAACATCTCCTCGAAAAGATGGCACTTCCAGCAATGCAGCAACATTCCTTTTAATATTTTATTTTGGAGTCCACGGGCGATTTCCTTAAGTGCATAGCCCCTTTAATTTTTTTTGGCATGTCCGCACACACACGATCATTTAAAAGGGCCGACTTGTAGGTCGCCCATAGGCACTTTCAGGTTACTGTTTGGCCATGCAACTTAGAGGGAACATTGCTCGGTACTTTTATGGAGTCTGTTCAAAGCCTGAAAGGGGGCTTGAAACTACATCCTTCCGAATTCAAAGGTGAGAGAGTTACTAACCAAGGCAAATTGACACAACAGGACCCAACACTTGAAATCAGCTTTGTTGTTCTTCCCCAAACAAATTGATTGTCTGAACACTGACACATTGCTGGGATGAGAGGATCAGAAAACTGAACAAGCTAAACAAAGTCAGTTTGCTCAGGCTACTACCGCAGACTATTGGATTAAAATATTGGCTCTGGCTTTCTTCATTGACATTTGCCTTATTTGATAAGATTAACTTGATGACAATATCACATTGCTCCTGTAATCCTGCCACTTGGGAAAAAAAGAACCGTGTGCTAAGCTACAAAAACTGAAGCTTGTGTCTGGTTAGCTGTGACAGGGTCTAGAGCTTTTGTAGCTGTACTTTAAATATCCTTTGAAATGTTTACTCCGGTGTTTGGTGCTTCTGCATGACCTAGAACTTTCACGGTTTAGGTTTCTGCACCTGACCCTGGAAAGGTAATAACTGAAACTAAATCTAATACCATGTGGACCTATATTGTCCTATTAATTCATGAATAAACCCAAACACATGCCTTTTGAGGAATTGATGTAGAGACAGTCTGGCAAGTAAAATGAGATGAAAAGTCCTCTGCTGAATCCGCATCCCTAAACAAGGTTCCATTGTTTCTCTGATCCACATACTGATACTACGCCTTACTGCATTTCAAAGAAGCAGGAAAGGCACAAGTACCCCTTTGATTCCACCCTCAATTTTGACCCATTGATCACCCCTGAAATCACTGCCACTCTAAAGATGGCACCACTGAGCCTATCGAGTGGCCTGCAGGGTGAAAGGTGTAAAGTCACATTGGAGTTTGTTACAACCTCGGTAGAGACCTGTAACTTTTTTAAAAAAAAATCTAAACCCCAATTATTTACTGAAAGAATGATGGCACAAGATTTAAAAGTTTAAAACAGAAGAATGTTTGCAATACAAGAGTCAAGCAAAACAAACATTAAATACGATCTTTGATAACCTCCTCTGCTCTCAAACCCAGAATCAACATCAGTTAAATATAAATTCACAGGCAAATTGTGGTTGAGTATAAATTATAAATTACACATTAAATGGCAGTTACAACTAAGACAGATCTTAGAAATTTGCTAGGCAATCCACTCAGCATATATGTCATCAATCTCAGTCACAAAGTCCTTCAAAGTTCTGTCTTCCTCACAAAGAATTTCAGCTCCTTTTCTTTTAGGATGATGCCTGATCCCCAGCCGACAGCAACACAAAGTAAACCAGAGTTCCATGGGCAAGGTCTTCACCAAAAATGGCACAGGTCTACAGAACCTCCTCATTCTGCTTACAACAGTTTGGCAGGCATAGGTGCACTATTATTATCTTCAAATAACTGAAACAGCTGCAACAACTGTATCTTTGCTTATTCTCAGCTTCTGGATGTAGCCTCTGTCTTCTTCAGCCTGCCGGTACTGCACCACTGAAATCATCATCATCTACTGAGCTTGGATGGCTCTGTATCCTCTAATATGTTTCTGTCTGTTTAAGTCTCTCCTGCCATTTGATTTAGCCTTAGCTTTTTTAGGAAAAGGGAGGGCCAGTTTCCTTTCTTATTTTCACTTTTAGGTTTCCCTTTTCAGTTAGAATATGTCTCAAAAAAACATACAAGCTTTGAAACCATGGATTCCATCCATCAGAAGTGCAATTCTGTAACACTGGCTGGGATTCACTTTCATTATTTCAAAGGTACAGTTTCTAATATTCAAAGGTATTTTCTGAAGCTTGCTGAGAACTTAAAGGGACTTCTAAAAAATGAGATCATGGATTTCTCCCTAGGGTTTCCATTGTAGTGGCACACAACAAAAATCTATTAATCTTGGCCTTGAAAATTTCAATTGGCACAACACCTGCAGCCTTTTGGGGAGAAGTTCCGGATTTCCATTACTCTTAGAAACCGCCTTTGATTTCACTTCCAGATAGCCGAGATCAAATTTTAAGATTATGGCCTCTTGTTCTGAGTTCCCTGAAAATTGAATTCTTTCTTTCTGTATCTGCCTGGTAGAAGCCCTTTGTCATTTTAAACACTGCAACTATATCACCCTCAACCTCCTAAACTCAAGGGAACTCAAACCAAGTTTATGCAACTTGCTCTAACATGATTCTTTAAGCCCTGGAATCATTTTAGTGAATCTGTGCTGTACTCCCTCCAAGGTTAACATACCTTAGGCTTGTACCCGTTGGAGTTTATAAGAGTAAGAGGCAACTTGTTTGAAACATATAAGATCCTGAAGGGACTTGGCAGGGTATATGTGGAAAGCATGTTTCCTCTTGTGGGAAAATCTAGAACTAGAGGCCACTGTTTAAAAATAAGGGGTCACCCATTTAAGACAGAGATGAAGAATTTTTTTCTCTCTCAGCGGGTTGTGAGACATTGGAATTATCTTCATCAAAAGATGATTGAGGCAGTCTTTGAATATCTTTAAGGCAGAAGTAGATAGAACCTTCATAAGCAAGGGGGTGAAAGGTTATTGGGAGCGGGCAGAAATATGAAGTTGAGGTTAAAATTAGATCAGCCATGATCTTACTAAATGGCGGAGCAGACTCGAGGGGCCGAGTAGCCTATTTCTGCTCCTTATTTGTATGTTTGTATATACCTTTCCTGAGGTTTGGTGCACAAACCTGAACCCAGTACTCCAGATGGTGTCTTGACCAAGGTTCTCCACAACTGAAACGTCACATTCTTATTTTTGTATTCCAGTTCCCTGAAACATGCCTTCCACTTTTTTTCCATTAAGGACACTGACTTGTCTGTGGCTGTGAATTTGATAACAGAATTTAACCTTGATAAGCTTCCAGGCAGGCTCTGGTGATACTAATCACATCAATTAGTCAGCAGATCGTTGCTGAATTAAATACATCATGGGTGCTCGATTCATGCCTCTGAACTTATTCAGTTCTACGTAGACCCAACAAAGAAGAGAGGTTGTATTCCCACAAATGCAAGGTATCCTTGGAGAAGAAAAGAGTTGACGTTTCGGGTCCTCATGACCCTTCGACAGAACTAGGTGAATCCCTGGGATTCACCTAGTTCTGTTGAAGGGTCATGAGGACCCGAAACGTCAACTCTTTTCTTCTCCGCCGATGCTGCCAGACCTGCTGAGTTTTTCCAGGTAATTCTGTTTTTGTTTTGGATTTCCAGCATCCGCAGTTTTTTGTTTTTATAGCAAGGTATCCTTAATGCCACCCAAATGGCAATAAAGGACCTGCCTGTTTAGTACCTTCATAAAAGAACTTGGTTTCCTGATGATCCAAAAAGCGAGTGATGTTAATCATCACATCAATGCATGCTGCCCGATGATTAGCCATCATTCATTTGTACTCAGGCAACCCACAATTTCTCATTTGCTCACCACAGCAGTGTGACATGGTGGCTGAAAGGAGACCAGAGAAAATAATTTCAGCCTTAACTGATGCTATCTCTTTGCAATCTAGGGACTCAGGCCAAAAACAGATGCAATGGCCTGAACTTTATGGTGAGTGTGGGCGCACGGTATTTCTGACGTGCTGTGTAATAGAGTGCGACAACATAGGGAGGGGTTCCCGGCGTCATCATGCTGCAATGCGATATTCCGATGGGCAGGCATGTCCAAGTATTGGCAACCTGCCCAATGTTAATTAAAGGGGCAATTCAGCCAATTAAAAAGGCAATGCATGGCAATTTTAAGCAGCCTTTACATTTTTACAGTCAGTGCACAGGCTGGACAGGCAGGCAGGGGATTTACAGTTAGGACTTTCTAAATCCAGGGCAGCATATAAGGCTGGGGATGGAGCAAAGAGCGTGGAGATAGGAGTAAACATTTCTTGTGTAATTCTGGACTTTCTTGATTGCTTTGTGAACTATATTGCTCATATTTCCTGAAGGTAAGGAGGCTTCTGTCCTTAAAAAGGCGTCATTAAGTCTCAGATATAAAAACAAAAAAACTGCGGATGCTGGAAATCCAAAACAAAAACAGAATTACCTGGAAAAACTCAGCAGGTCTGGCAGCATCGGCGGAGAAGAAAAGAGTTGACGTTTCGAGTCCTCATGACCCTTCGACAGAACTTGAGTTCGAGTCCAGGAAAGAGCTGAAATATAAGCTGGTTTAAGGTGTGTGTGTGGGGGGCGGAGAGATAGAGAAACAGAGAGGTGGAGGGGGTGGTGTGGTTGTAGGGACAAACAAGCAGTGATAGAAGCAGATCATCAAAAAATGTCAACGACAATAGTACAATAGAACACATAGGTGTTAAAGTTAAAGTTGGTGATATTATCTAAACGAATGTGCTAATTAAGAATGGATGGTAGGGCACTCAAGGTATAGCTCTAGTGGGGTTTTTTTTAAATTTTTTTTTATAATGGAAATAGGTGGGAAAAGGAAAATCTTTATAATTTATTGGGAAAAAAAAAGGAGAGGGGAAACAGAAAGGGGGTGGGGATGGGGGAGGGAGCTCACGACCTAAAGTTGTTGAATTCAATATTCAGTCCGGAAGGCTGTAAAGTCCCTAGTCGGAAGATGAGGTGTTGTTCCTCCAGTTTGCGTTGGGCTTCACTGGACCAATGCAGCAAGCCAAGGACAGACATGTGGGCAAGAGAGCAGGGTGGAGTGTTAAAATGGCATGCGACAGGGAGGTTTGGGTCATTCTTGCGGACAGACCGCAGGTGTTCTGCAAAGCGGTCGCCCAGTTTACGTTTGGTCTCTCCAATGTAGAGGAGACCACGTTGGGAGCAACGAATGCAGTAGACTAAGTTGGGGGAAATGCAAGTGAAATGCTGCTTCACTTGAAAGGAGTGTTTGGGTCCTTGGACGGTGAGGAGAGAGGAAGTGAAGGGGCAGGTGTTGCATCTTTTGCGTGGGCATGGGGTGGTGCCATAGGAGGGGGTTGAGGAGTAGGGGGTGATGGAGGAGTGGACCAGGGTGTCCCGGAGGGAGCGATCCCTACGGAATGCCGATAAGGGGGGTGAAGGGAAGATGTGTTTGGTGGTGGCATCATGCTGGAGTTGGCGGAAATGGCGGAGGATGATCCTTTGAATGCGGAGGCTGGTGGGGTGATAAGTGAGGACAAGGGGGACCCTATCATGTTTCTGGGAGGGAGGAGAAGGCGTGAGGGCGGATGCGCGGGAGATGGGCCGGACACGATTGAGGGCCCTGTCAACGACCGTGGGTGGAAAACCTCGGTTAAGGAAGAAGGAGGACATGTCAGAGGAACTGTTTTTGAATGTAGCATCATCGGAACAGATGCGACGGTGGCGAAGGAACTGAGAGAATGGGATGGAGTCCTTACAGGAAGTGGGGTGTGAGGAGCTGTAGTCGAGATAGCTGTGGGAGTCGGTGGGTTTGTAATGGATATTGGTGGACAGTCTATCACCAGAGATTGAGACAGAGAGGTCAAGGAAGGGAAGGGAAGTGTCAGAGATGGACCACGTGAAAATGATGGAGGGGTGGAGATTGGAAGCAAAATTAATAAATTTTTCCAAGTCCTGACGAGAGCATGAAGCGGCACCGAAGTAATCATCGATGTACCGGAGAAAGAGTTGTGGAAGGGGGCCGGAGTAGGACTGCAACAAAGAATGTTCCACATACCCCATAAAGAGACAGGCATAGCTGGGGCCTGTCTCTTTATGGGGTATGTGGAACATTCTTTGTTGCAGTCCTACTCCGGCCCCCTTCCACAACTCTTTCTCCGGTACATCGATGATTACTTCGGTGCCGCTTCTTGCTCTCGTCAGGACTTGGAAAAATTTATTAATTTTGCTTCCAATCTCCACCCCTCCATCATTTTCACGTGGTCCATCTCTGACACTTCCCTTCCCTTCCTTGACCTCTCTGTCTCAATCTCTGGTGATAGACTGTCCACCAATATCCATTACAAACCCACCGACTCCCACAGCTATCTCGACTACAGCTCCTCACACCCCACTTCCTGTAAGGACTCCATCCCATTCTCTCAGTTCCTTCGCCACCGTCGCATCTGTTCCGATGATGCTACATTCAAAAACAGTTCCTCTGACATGTCCTCCTTCTTCCTTAACCGAGGTTTTCCACCCACGGTCGTTGACAGGGCCCTCAATCGTGTCCGGCCCATCTCCCGCGCATCCGCCCTCACGTCTTCTCCTCCCTCCCAGAAACATGATAGGGTCCCCCTTGTCCTCACTTATCACCCCACCAGCCTCCGCATTCAAAGGATCATCCTCCGCCATTTCCGCCAACTCCAGCATGATGCCACCACCAAACACATCTTCCCTTCACCCCCCTTATCGGCATTCCGTAGGGATCGCTCCCTCCGGGACACCCTGGTCCACTCCTCCATCACCCCCTACTCCTCAACCCCCTCCTATGGCACAACCCCATGCCCACGCAAAAGATGCAACACCTGCCCCTTCACTTCCTCTCTCCTCACCGTCCAAGGATCCAAACATTCCTTTCAAGTGAAGCAGCATTTCACTTGCATTTCCCCCAACTTATTCTACTGCATTCGTTGCTCCCAACGTGGTCTCCTCTACATTGGAGAGACCAAACGTAAACTGGGCGACCGCTTTGCAGAACACCTGAGGTCTGTCCGCAAGAATGACCCAAACCTCCCTGTCGCTTGCCATTTTAACACTCCACCCTGCTCTCTTGCCCACATGTCTGTCCTTGGCTTGCTGCATTGTTCCAGTGAAGCCCAATGCAAACTGGAGGAACAACACCTCATCTTCCGACTAGGGACTTTACAGCCCTCCGGACTGAATATTGAATTCAACAACTTTAGGTCGTGAGCTCCCTCCCCCATCCCCACCCCCTTTCTGTTTCCCCCTTCCTTTTTTTTCCCAATAAATTATAAAGATTTTCCTTTTCCCACCTATTTCCATTATAAAAAAAAATTTAAAAAAAAAACCCACTAGAGCTATACCTTGAGTGCCCTACCATCCATTCTTAATTAGCACATTCGTTTAGATAATATCACCAACTTTAACTTTAACACCTATGTGTTCTATTGTACTATTGTCGTTGACATCTTTTGATGATCTGCTTCTATCACTGCTTGTTTGTCCCTACAACCACACCCCCCCTCCACCTCTCTGTCTCTCTATCTCTCCGCCCCCCACACACACACCTTAAACCAGCTTATATTTCAGCTCTTTCCTGGACTCGAACTCAAGTTCTGTCGAAGGGTCATGAGGACTCGAAACGTCAACTCTTTTCTTCTCCGCCGATGCTGCCAGACCTGCTGAGTTTTTCCAGGTAATTCTGTTTTTGTTTTATCATTAAGTCTCACCTCAGAATTCCAATAGTTTAACAATGGGGAGTATTATGTCAGGTGGAGGCTCTTCTTCAAATGAGGAGGAGAGAGCAAGAAGGGAGAGGAGGTCAGCTGCCCTGAGACTTCATCAGCGTGTCGGCACACAAGATCAAGCCGCGTGCCCTGAAAGGGTTGAAGGCCAGCAAGACTTGCAAGAGAGAAGGGAACAGCAGGGGCATCATCAACCTGCTGGAAGAGTGTACAGAGTCAGATCCAGCTATCTGAGCATGACAGAGGTGCAGTGCAGAAGAAGGATCCAGCTCTCAAGAAAGAAAATGACTTCCATCTGTGAGATCATCAGGCCTGAGATCGCATCTAACTGTATTAGCGGCCCCAATACCTGTGTGAAAGTAACTGTCACCCTCAATTTTTAAGCCTCAGGTTCCTTCCAGTGTCCAGTAGAAGATCTCAGTGGTGTGTCACAATCCACAGCACACAGCCACATAAAGTCTGTCTTGGATGCACACTTCAGAAGGATCAATGCCTTCATACATTTCAGAACAGATGAGGATAGCCAGGCAGAGCGTGCAAGAGCATTTGCAGCTTTTGCGGGTCTCACAAATATTGATTGTGGTGATCAATGCATCTGCTGGAGAGCTGGAGGTCTTTGTGAATTGTAAAGGCTTCCACTTGCTCAACATCCAGCTAGTGGGCAATCACCAGCAGCAGATCCTCCAGGTTTGTGCAAGGTATCCTGGGAGTTGCCATGACCCATATATTTTCAGTCACTCCCAGATTCTAAGGCTTTTCATCCCCCCTTCAGGTTGGATGACTGACTGGTGGAGGATAAAGGATATCCTCTGAAAAGATGGCTGATGACACCATGAATGCCCACTGAAGAGGGGTACAACAGAAGCAATGCCTTCACTGGAGCCATAATCGAGCCAATGATCAACCTGCTCAAAATGAGGTTCCATTGTCTGGACCAGTGTGGGGGATCTCTTCAACATGCACTAGATCGTGTGCCACTCGATGTGTGCTGTGCCCTGCACAATCTGGCTCTCTCTCATGGAGATCAGATGGAGGACAAAGACTGCGATGTGCAGCCGCAAATGTTTGAGGACGAATCCAACACAGACTCTGAGGGAGAACCTGCTCAGCCACAGTGTTATGCTGAGGAGCTAGCAAGGCGACAACTTTTAGGAGCCAACAAGACCAAGGAAGCCCTCATTTAAAGGAATTTCCAGGAGGTGTCCAAAGTCCTTATTCTATATCCTTGAAAAGCTGCAGTTACGTATTTGCTCAGAGCAACCTTCCTGACACCCTCTTTGTCCTGCACCTCCTCCAGAAAAGAGCAATTGTGCTTAATTGCTTTTTTGGATTGTGCTACAGGCCTCCTAACTTAATAGCACTCAGCACAAGAAGGGCATGTGATGTGAAGTGAGATTTTAATAAACTGATCTGGAACAACAATACACAACAACACACAAGTCACACAGCTAAAGACTTCACCCGTGGTAGCCCTTATGTGTTTATTATGATTTCTTAAACTGTTTACAAGTGCTTCGTCTTGCTGCTCCCAGTTTGCTGGCAGCTGCATTGGAGACAGGCTGCTGACTCAGATGCCCTGTTGACCCCGATGACCTCGGAGGATGTATTCTGGTTAGAACTATAGAACCATGGGAACGTTATGATGCAGAAAGAGACCATTCAGCCTATTGTGTCTGCGCTAACTATAAAAAGAGAAAAAAGAAGCTAGTCGCTCATTTTTAACCTCCTACTTTCCAGCACCTGGTCTGTAGCCTTACAGGTTACAGCACTTCAGATGCAGATCCAGGTACCTTTTAAATGAGTTGAATGTTTCAGCCTCAGCCACCATCTTAGGCAGTGAATTCCAGATGCTCACCACCCTCTGGGTGAAAAAGTTTTTCCTCAGGTCCCCTTTAATCCTTCTACCAATCACCTTAAATCTGTGCCCCTTGGTAATTGACCCCTCAACTACGGGAAACAAGTCTTTCCTGTTCACCCTATCTCGGCCCCTTTTAATTTTGTACACCTCAATTAGGTCACCCCTCAGCCCCCTCTGTTCTAGGGAAAACAACCCTAGCCTATCCATTCTCTCCTCATAGCTGCAATTTTCAAGCCCTGGCAACATTCTTGTAAATCTCCTCTGCACTCTCCCCAGAGCTATTATGTCCTTCCTGTAATTCGGTGACCAAAACTGTACACAAAATTCGAGCTGTAGCCTAATCAGCATGTTGTACAGTTCCAGCATTACATCCCTGCTATTGTATTTAATACCTTGTCCAATAAAGTCAATCCGGAGGTTGCCGAATGCTGTGAGGACCCCAACTGGACAGGAGAATCCAGCACAGTGGCCAGGCACTTGCTTCAGTCATCGCAGTTTCTTCAGATGAAAGGCCCCTGGCAGAGGGCGGAGGAGCTGCTGTGATCATCAGGGGCACCCTGAGAGGAGCCGCCAGATACAGATAGCTGCTGCTCATCCGCCAACATGAGGTTTGCTTGTACCTCCATAGATGTACAAATACCTAGTAGAGTCACCACGTGTCTCATCCCTCTCTCACATTGACAATGCCCTGCTGAGGTCACTGCCAGTTTTTGGGCTTGCCAGTCTGAACGCAACCCCAGAAACCCTTGATTAAGCTGCTGGAGCTGGGTCTCCTTGAGAGTCGCCAATCTCTTGATGGAGGATGCCGCGCATTTGGAGCTGAGGGTAACCGGAGTGCTCGTGCACCGCAAAGACTCCTCCATTGTACGAACCATGGCACGCAAACCCTCAGCAATCTCTGCCAGATCTCCACGTACATCCCACTGGACATCCAGCATTTGCCACTTAATGGACAACTCCAGAAACTCATTATCTGCCTGGGGCTCAGCATCTTCCTAGTCTTCAACACTCCTCCGACTGGCAGAGGCCTGGGAACTCTCTGGGCAGAATTTTTAGCTTGGCGTGCCGAGTTGTGCCCAACCCACTCGAGTGTAAAATAGCGCATGATGCGCTCGACGATATCCCACGCTCACGTGGGAAGTGCGCCCACCGACAATTAAGTTGGTAATTAACCCCATTAAAGTTCCAATTGTCCCTGATTTTTTGAGGTCCGTCCAACCTTACAGTTGGCAGATGGGCAAATCTGCCAGGCAGACTTTGTATTTCCAATGAAACCTCACCCAGGGGCACCATGAGGTTTTCGTTATTAAGTTTAAAAAGATAAAAATCTGTGGACAGAATTATCATTAAGTATATGTTCAGATGACTGATTTTGGTGCATGGACATTTTTTGGGGGTTTTAAAATCTTTATTTTTGCTTTTAAATTCCTTAGCTCTGTTTGGCAGCTCTCTGACTTCAGGGAGCTTTCATTCTACGCTCCACTGCGCCCGCTCTTATGTCAGTGCCCGCCCTCCTCCTGCCCCCACCCCGGCAGCGCTGAGCATTTCAGTGTGCATTTCACACTGGCTGGCCGTTAATTGGTCGGCAGTGTGAAGTCGCGGTCAGGGGCTGATCGCGGGCGAAGGTACGTTCGCTGGCCACTCCCGGGCTCGCCGATCGCGCCCACACGCCAACCTAAAGATGCTGCCCTCTGTCTCTGACAGCTCCTCAAGCGAAGGTGACATGCTTTCCCCAGTATGTGCAACCATCTCGACAAATGCACTGAACCCTGCCAAGGTGCCAGTATGTGAGGTGATGTGAGGTGCGGAGCGAGGATGTGACGCTACAGCATCTGAGGGTCCCTCCTCGTCCAAGGTTAACAGTGGATCATCCGATCCTCTACTGGCCTGCACAATGATCTGTCTGATGGATGAGAAACAGCTGTAAGTATAAATGGGCATTAAAGAAGCAGAGCAAGTAGCTGCTGCTGCATCCTGCACATGGGCATTGTGCAATTCAAACATTAGCTAATGCAAGAACGTAGAGGAATAGCGGACATAACCTTTCTCGGACTCGAACTCAAGTTCTGTCGAAGGGTCATGAGGACTTGAAACGTCAACTCTTTTCTTCTCTGCCGATGCTGCCAGACCTGCTGAGTTTTTCCAGGTAATTCTGTTTTTGTTTTATAACCTTGTACTCCTTGCCCTGGTGCCCTTCATTTCTGAGCTCCCACCAATTCCCGCCTGTCTTCTTCACTCTTACCCTCCTCATAAACCCCTGTCTCTCCTCAACCAGTAGATCTCACCCCTGCTCGCAGGCTAACTCCAAAATATCCTCCCCCACCTGTGCCAGCACGGCCAGATTTGGGACACCAGCACCAGTATGACTACATTCCAGTGTATTGTTCTTCCCCTTCTCCTGTGAAGACAAGATCAGATTCATGAGTCTCTTTTCTATATGGTTGCAGTTTACATGCTCCTCCCCACCATTGCTGGCCCATGTGCCAGAAACATTGCAGGACCTCCCCCTTATAGGTATGCCTGCCATCCTGTCCAGTCCTAAACAGCCTTGTCGGGCACAGGTTCTCTTTGCACCTGGGGCCAATCACATACCACCTTCCAGCCCCACTAAATGTGAACCCACACATGTATATTCATTCAAGATGCAAAGGGGCTCACCCTTACTCACCCTTGCAGAGCGGAGAAGGCCAATCACCCTCTTCCGACACTGCAACCAGGTCTTACAAATGGCCCCCATGGCTGCTCACTATCGCTGCTCTGCCCAGGCTTTTTTGCTAACATGGGGAGGCTTCCTCTTGCCATCCTGTGGCAGCAGTATCTCCCGCCGCTCACTGACTGCCTGCACCGGTGGGAAATCCGAGGTCTGGGCAAATCCAATTGCTTTTGAATCCTGGCTTTCCTGGTCCTGGGCAAAACACACAAAGCTGTGAGCCCTTGTGAAGATGGTATCTGTGACTCATGGATGCCTTTTTGGGTGGAGGCTTTTGATATGCCACAGAGGTCACCTGTGGAGCCATGAAAGGAGCCACTGGCATAAAAATTGAGCACCAAGGTCACTTTCACGGCCACTGGCCATGGATGCTCTCCCCTTGACACCAAATCCTGCAGCTGCTGGAAGATGTGACCGACCAGTTCCCTCGACACGTGCAGCCTTTGGCGACACTGGTTCTCGGTTATCTGCAGGAATGAAAGTGTCTATAGAGCCTGGATGTAGCTAGATGCCGGCCAGCAATGGATCACTGTGGCTCTTCAATGGCATGTGCGGGAGACCCAGCCAGCCCTTCTTCCTGAAGGTGCTGCTCCTCTCTGCGCAGCCAGGCGCCTCAATCATTCTCTTCTCCATCGTCTTCAGTCTCTGTACGCTACAAGGCATACAGCTAGTTCACTAGTCTCCATGTTCCTGATCTACTCCTCCTGCAGGATGAAAGAGAGAGATGCGTGGGTTTGCTTGGCTGTTCTAAGAACCTCTCCTGGTTAAGTCTGAAGGCCCTTTAACGCATTCAGGAGAGTGCTGACCACCTCTTGGATGGCCAGAGTTAGTGAGGTGCATGGCTGCCCGAAACCCTACCCTGCTCCATCCCAGTCCACCTTTCTGATTAGTGCCAGCTTTGTCCACTGGGCTGCATGCTGTGCTCTCAGCTCAGGCACAGCATTCCCCTAACCTGTACTGCAAGGCTGCACTGTTAGCTTGAACCATGGGGGAGACTGGTCCAAACTGGAATGATGACATTACTAGGGGTTGTGAGTGCCTCCAGCAGTGACTGCTTCATGGCCAGCTTTGCAAGGAGATTGTACAACGTGCCCAGTCATCCAAATGTTCTATAGTCCACTAAAATTAGTTTGCAGTCTGTGCCCGAGGGATCAAAAGCTCTGGAGCACTTGGTGGCACTTTCATGCCTCTTAAGAACCATTTAGATCCTGAGTGTGTTTGCACAGCAAGCAACAATCTTGCATTACCTACTCCTGAGATTGCAGCTAGATGAAGCGTCAGATTAGGTTCAAAAGGACCTATATCATGCACTTTGATGAAGGAGAAGCACCAAAGAACCAGGTGGTAAGCATTCTCACATATCACATGTAGGATTCTTAAGTGACTACATTGTTGATGGTAGAATGTCTTTGCTATGGTTTTGGAGCATGTTTTTATTGATGAAAGGAATGGAAGTTTTGGGAGCTGAGTGGGAAAGTTAAGGCATCAAGGGCCAAGGGCATTGTGGAGACATCCAGAGGACTGTTAAAACAATAGGCAGAGTTTCACATGAGGAGAGGGTCTCTTGTATGAGATTGTTAATTAGCTCTCACAGGCATCAATGAGTTCCCTCCTGCAGCCTCATCAGGTTCTTCATGCTTTTCATGCCATCCTCCTAAAGTATTTCCATTTTCAGGATATAAATGATTAACCTGATGTCTCCATACTAACCAAGCACCTGAAGCTCTCCAGTTTGCCAACAATGTTCATTATCGTTACTCTTGTACTTGCATGCATATCATTGTATGTTTTTAGCTAGTGTCCACAAAGATGCTAAAATCTTGAAACCATAAGCTACCAGAAACTACTCTGCCGCTTACTTTTGCGAGTGGATCAAATGTGGGTGGGATGTTGAACTGCACTGAAATGGGTGCATCTTGACAGTTGCTCAGGAGGTAAGCCTTGCATAATCCTATGCTGAAGATCACAAATGAGTGAAGCATTCTGAAATTTACAATTCTCTTGCATAGTGATGTTGTGGAATATCTGGGATCAGCTGGGCGCAAACCAAAATCCCCTGGACCATTGAAAATCCTGCCCCCTTCTGTAAAATCCCACAGTCCTCTCTTGGTCCTGTTACTCATCCATCAGGTGAAAAGAAGAAAGATAAAGAAATCACAGCCCTTTGATAGGGCACCTTAAAAGCACTTTAGTCATCAGCTCAGGTCCTAGTGATGCTGAGCCACCATTTAAATCAACAGCTAAGTGAGTCAGGGATAACCTGATGCGAACATCAGGAAATTGCGTGAGGGATGTTAATAGGTCATTCGGGAATCATTAACATATCAAAATATTTAAGCTGGAAGATGCCAGAAGAAAATGCCGTCAGAGATCGTGTGCTTGCAGATAGACATGCCTACACTTATTTTCCAATCTATTTTGTCCAATTTATATCCATTTTTCAGATGACTGATTAGAGAACCTAGGCTTGTATGTCAACAGGCTGCTTCGCTCTGGGGATCTCACAGCTGAGCCTGAACTCATTCTCAGCCAATTACTGCACATGTATAATTTCCGGCATCAGTTATTGGCTGACAATCAGAAGTAGCAATAAGGCTGAATTCTTTTCACCTCCTTATCCCAGAAGTGTAAGGCTCGCACCACTTCCAAAACTGATTGTAGGGTAAGGGGTTAATTGCCAATTTTTCTTAAAACATTTAGCAAGTTAATTCAAATGTGCTCTGTTTGTAATTTAGTTCGTAGCACATTTTTGTCTTTGATGTCAACATAGATCCGCTGAGATATCCCAAGTTACTATTCAATATTTATATATTCAACTGTACATTTTAAAAAGATGAAGAATTCTGGGGCTTTTAAAAATGGGAGAAGCTACATTTTCTTCATCAGGAGCTGGAACATTTATGATCTTTTCAATATGAAGCAGCCCAACGCAGTCCGCTTTCAGTTAGTCCATTTTATCACTGTCTGCATTTAGTGCAAATTATATACGTTGAGAGAGATGGATACAGTAGCATGTTACTATGGCAATGACTAATTGAATCACACCCGGTAAGGTGCATCAGAAACTTGTAAACTTCCGTCACCCATTTTGGAACAGATTCTATTCACTTGCTTACACCTGCTGGAAATTTGGGAACTTGATTTTTCTATTATTTTTGATATCTGGATGTTTTAATCAAAGTCAGATTTGTTCTTCAGAAGAAGGGTCATACTGACTCGAAATGTTAACTCTGTTTCTGTCTCCACAGATGCTGCTAGACCTGCTGAGTTTTTCCAGCATTTTCTGTTTTTGTTTCATTTATTACTTTTCTGTTCTATAATGTCCAAAATTGTACTTTGAACCATCAAAAGTTTCTGTTTGTGTCTTAAAGACAGAACTTGAATTGATAGAATTTCTTATCACATATTTCAATAAGATCCAAGATTACTTCAGACACCAAGAATTGCAGTTACTGTTGCTAAGGAGGTGAGTGTGGCAGCCATTGTGCGCATAAGCAATGTCCCAGAAATAATCAGGAAATGAAGGACTGGATAATTTGTTTTTGTTTGGAAAGAATTTTGGACAAAACACCAGGAGAGTTCACTGCACTTTTTTTGAATAGTGCCATGGCATCTTTAGAAATGGATTTTTGATTTGATTAACACCGCTTTCCCAGAATTTTCTTCCAATGAAATGAACTGGAAAATCCTCCAGGTGCTGCTCCACCAGTTCTCTGTTTCCGCCACTTTCACTATTTTCCATTAGGAGATGGGCATTTGTGCAAAGTAGTGCATCTCATGGCAGAGAGAGACTCCTCTAGCCTCTCTCCAAGGCTGCTCAGTGCCTCTGGAAATACTGACAGAACCTCAAATTTATTCATAAAAGCAAAATACTGTGGATGCTGGCAATCTAAAATGAAAACAGTGAGAGCTGGAAATGCTCAGCAGTTCTGGCAGCATCTGTGGAGAGGGAAATAGAGTTAATGTTGAGTCGAATATGACTCTTCTTCAGTGTGAAGAAATTCTGAAGAAGAGTCATTTCAACTCGAAAAGTTAACTTTTAAAAGCATTTTCTGGTTTAATCTTACACATTTTCTGTGAACTCCAGAATTATTGTCTTTGTGAATGAAACCCAAGGCTCAGTGTCCACACCCAACTGAGCAAAGCTGACAGTATTATGTACCCTCCAAAGCGGACTCTCCACTGCTGTCGCTGTCTTCAACACCTGCTCCTGCTCACATGTGATGTGCACCCCATCATGTGAAAACATAGTTCTCTCTCTTGGATAACTCACTGAGTGCTGTGTTTCTGCACTAATGGCGGGTGTATGAGTCATGTGACAGTGCTTGTACAGAATGCGCACCCTCCTTTGAAGACTGCTAGGCCTCCTCCTGCTCCAGCTCCTGCGTCACCCTTATGATTGTGTGATTTCTATTTATGGGAAACCCCCATCTCTTCAGCACCAATGCCCTTGCATTCCACTGCCCCTCCAACCCCCAAGGCCTCATCTGCCACAACGGTCACAGTGGCTCTCACTTAGTGGGGAGGTGGCGTAGTGGTATTGTCACTGGATGATAGATTAATTAATTTATTGCAACAATCAATCCAGAGAGCCAGGGTAATTCTCTGGGGCCATGGGCTTGAATCCCACCACGGCAGATGGTGAAATTTGAATTCAATTAAAATCTGGCATTATAAGTCTAATGATGACAATGAAACCATTGTTGATTGTCGTAAAACCCTATCTGGTTCACTAATGTCCTTTAGTGAAGGAAATCTGCCATGCTTACTAGGTCTGGCCTGCATGTGACTCCAGACCCAGAGGAATGTGGTTGACTATTAAATGCCCTCTGAAATAGCCTAGAAAGCCATTCAGTTGTATCAAACCACTAAAAAGTCTAAAAGGTATGAAACCAGACAGACATTGAGGATACCGTCCATTGTGTTGTGTGGCATTACCACCATGCTAAATGGCATAGATTTTGAACAGATCTAGCAACTCAAGAGTGGGCATGCATGAGGCATGCATGAGACATCAGCAGCAACAGAATTGTACTCAACCACAATTTGTAACCTCATGGCCCAGCATATACCCCACCCTACCATTACCACCAAGCCAGGGGATCAACCTTGGTTCAATGAAGAATACAGGAGGGCATGCCAGGAACAGCACCAGGCATACCTAAAAATGAGGTGTCAACCTGGTGAATCTACAACACAGAACTATGTGAATGCCAAACAGCATAAGAACCAAGTGATAGACAGAGCTAAGCAATTCCACAACCAACGGATCAGATCTAAGCTCGGCAGTCCTGCCACATCCAGTCGTGAATGGTCGTGGACAATTAAACAACTCACTGGAGAAGGAGGCTCCACAAATATCCCTATCCTCAGTGATGGAAGAGCCCAGCACATCAGTGCAAAAGGTAAGGCTGAAGCATTTGCAATCTTCAGCCAGAAATGCCAAGTGGATGATCCATCTCAGCCTCCTCCAGAGATGTGCACCATCACAAATGCCAGTCTTCAGCCAATTCGATTCACTCCACATGATATCAAGAAATAACTGAAGGCATTGGATACAACAAAGACTATGGGCCCTGCCAATATTCTGGTAATGGTATTGAAGATTTGTGCTCCAGAACTTGCCGTGCCCCTAGCCAAGCTGTTCCAGTACAGCTACAACACTGGCATCTACCTGACTATGTGGAAAATTGCCCAGGTATGTCCTGTACACAGAAGCAGGACAAATCAACCCTGGCCAATTACCGTCCCATCAGTCTACTCTCAAGTGATGGAAGGGGTAATCAACAGTGCTATCAAGTGGCACTTGCTTAGCAATAACCTGCTCACTGATGCACAGCTTGGGTTCCACCAGGGCGACTCAGCTCCTAACCTCATTACAGCCTTGATTCAAACATGGACAAAAGAGCTGAACTCCTGAGGTGAGGTGAGAGTGACTGCCCTTGACATCAAAGCAGCATTTGACTGCGTGTGGCATCAAGGAACCCTAGCAAAACTGGAGTCAATGGGAACCAGGGGGAAAACTCTCCACTGGTTGGAGTCATATCTAAAACAATGGAAAATGGTTGTGGTTGTTGGAAGTCAGTCATATCAGCTCCAAGACTTCACTGCAGGAGTTCCTCAGGGTAGTGTCCTAAGCCCAACTATCTTCAGCTGTTTCATTAGTAACCTTCCTTCTATCATAAGATCAGAAGTGGAGATGCTCGAAGATGATTGCACAAGGTTCAGCACCATTTGCAACTCCTCAGATACTGAAGCAGTCCATGTCCAAATGCAGCAAGACCTGGACAATATCCAGGCTTGGGCTGACAAGTGGCAAGTAACATTTGTGCCACACAAGTGCCAGGCAATGACCATCTTCAACAAGAGAGAATCTAACCAGCGCTCCTTGATATTCAATGGCATTACCATTGCTGAATCCAACACTATCAGCATCCTGGGGATTACCATTGGCCAGAAACTGAACTGGATTAACCATTTAAATTCTGTGGCTACAAGAGCAGGTCAGAGGCTAGGAATCCTGCAGTGAGTAACTCACCTCCTGACTCCCAAAGCCTGTTCACCATTTACAAGGCACAAGTCAGGAGTGTGAAGGAATACTCCCCACTTGACTGGATGAGTGCAGCTCCAACAACACTCAAGAAGCTTGACATCATCCAGGACACAGCAGCCCGCTTGATTGGCACCCCATCCACAAACATTCACTCCTTCTACCACTGACGCACAGTAGCAGCAGTGTGTACCATCTACAAGAAGCACTGCAGGAGCTCATCAAGGCTCTTTAGACAGCACCATCCAAGCCCATGACCTCGACCATCAAGAAAGATAAGGGAAGCAGACACATGGGAACACCATGCACCTGCACTTTCCCCTCCATGCCACTCACCATCCTGACTTGGAAATATATTGCCATTCCATCAATGTTGCTGGGTCAAAATCCTTGAACTCCCTTCCTAACAGCACTGTGGGTGTATCGACACTACAGAGACTGCAGCGGTTCAAGAAGATAGGTCACTACCACCTTTACAAGGGCAATCAGGGATGGGCAACAAATGCTGGCCTAGCCAGGGTCTCCTATATCCCATCAATGAATAAAAAAAACTCTGCTTCTCTGTCTCTCCTTGGAGATCAGTGCTCTCTTCTGGAAGGAAAGAGAGCAGAGAGTTATTAGTGTGAGAAATGGATTGTGTGGAGAGGAGGGAAGGACAACATTTGTGAAGGGTGAATGTGAGGGAGGGTGTGAGATGGCCGAAAGATGAGAGTGAGTGTCAGTGTTGGCAGTTCGGATGGGAATGTGAGGAAGTGACTCGAGAGAAAAGAATGAGTGGAGCTGCAAGGTGTGTTGGCTTGAACATTGCTGCGCAGGTGAATGCTGGGGAAGTCCGGGTTTGGGGTTTGGCACCTGAAAATGGGGTGCCACTCATGTTTCCTACCCTCTTGGGATCCTTGAATGTATGGGGAATTGCCTCCAAGTTTCAGGCACCCCACTCTGCTACACACTGCCTCGGCCTTTTCTATCCCTAACTGCTTGGTTTGAGAGGCTGCCATCTCTCCCATCTTCAGGAAACAGCACTTCACTACAATCCCTCAGATTCTGCAGCAGGACCTCAAAGGAAGAGTCAGAGAACCAGGGTGTGTTTGGAGGGAGGAGGTGTTGATGGTGGGGTAGTGTGGGGGGAGGTGGCAGGGTGGGTGTTGAGCAGCTTACCCATGTCTCGCTTTCATTCCTGTGGTTGCTCAAGAATAAATATGGGATTCAGCCATTCTGATCCCTGCCATGTTATATGTAACTCAAAATCCTTGTGTGGGTCCTCATCATGCTTGCATTCTGTGATTGGTCAGGAAACCCGGAAGTGGAATGCTGATGCTGTGGCTGAGGTAGACAGCCATGGCAAAGCCCCTTCCAGCAATGATCTGGTTCCTGACTTGCTGCCATTTCCTGCACCCTCCCCCTGCCAAAACCCCGCACTTAGTAGGTCAGTTTCATTAAAATTCTACCTGTTAACTCTGTGGGCTGGATTTTCATCTTCAAGATGGGTAACTAGAGTTGGGAAATTTCCCGACTCGGCAGACCTGCCTTGATAGAGAGTGACCCGTTCGAGTCAATTTTGACTCTGGGTGAGCGGGTGAGGGATGGAGCCGGGCCAGCTGCCCCCAGAAGCAGATTGGAGGTGCCAGAGGGGTGGCCGAGTATCAGCGCATGTTGCTTAAAAGGCCTGCCTCTGTTCCTTAGACTTTGTCACAGTTATTTGCTTATATTTTATGCCCTCTACCTTCACCCCTCACACACTCTCACACTGACACCCAATCCCCATGCCACCTGCATGCCAACCCATGCCCTCCACACACCTTCAATGACCTCCATGCCCTCCATGCCAACTCATGGCACTTCTATGTCCATTCAACAAATATACACTCAGCACAGAACCAATGAATCCTGTAATAACAATGGCATGTGAGGAAATGCTTTAAAAACACCCATTCATAACTTGTTTTAAAAAACTGTTGTTTCTACAATCCTATAAAAGTATTAATCAGCCATACCTTTGAACTATCAATAACACAAGTTATAAGCATTTGACACTTCTTTATCTTGTGCAAATTAACATTGATCCATTGACAAAAGCGATTACTGAGAAACTAGTTTATTATAATTTTATAAAGCTGTCAACCAAGCAAAGTTTTCCCTTCCCCCAGCTGTATCAACAGTGTAAAACCTTTTATGGGAGTCAGGGCTCTCAGTCAAGCCTCATTATGCATGCTTGGCCATTTGGAGTGGGTGGGGGGCATCAGTTGTAATGAAGGGTATGAAGTGTCATTGGAGATGGATTGGGGCATCAGTTGGCATGGAAGGGGCATGGGTAAGGCCTTTTAACCTTACCTTTAAAAGGCTCCTGAATCCAGACTATGGTTCACATCTCTCTTTTTTTATTCATTCATGTCATATGTCTTAAGGTTTTATGAAAATCCAAGCTTATGTGTATGTGTCTCTCTCCACAAATGCTGCCAGGCCTACTGCAAATACTCAATAGGTAATTTTTCTTTTTCTTCCCCAGGAAACTAGTACGGTGTTCCAATAGAATCTCAGTACAGATATGGAGATAAATGATAGCCCACTAGATCCACTTCAGTAGAGATCCAGACATACCTAGAAGTTGCCTTACACTAGCAACCTGGAAAGAGGCTGCACTGAAAGTATCTGTGGTATGTCAGTCCACCCCTCGCTGGACCTTAAGTACAATTTCTCAAAGCTAGCTACAACAAATAAATGCAAGCATAGCACAAAAAATGGCATAAGACCATAAAACCATTCGGTCCATCGAGTCTGCTCCGCCATTCAATGAGATCATGGCTGATCTGATAATCCTCAATTCCGCTTTCCTGCCTTGCCCCTTGATAACCCTTGATTCCCTTACTGATTAAAAATCTGTCAATCTCAGCCTTGAATATATTTAACAACCCAACCTCTACAGCCCTCTGTGGTAAAGAATTCCACAGGTTCACTACCCTCTGAGAGAAGAAATTCCTCCTCATCTCTGTTTTAAATGGGTGTCCCCTTACTCTGAGATAACGCACTCTAGTCCTAGACTCCCCCACAAAGGGAAACAACCTTTCAGCATCTACCCTGTCAAGCCCCCTAAGAATCTTATATGTTCCAATAAGGTTGCCTCTCATTCTTCTAAACTTCAATGAGTGCAGGCCCAACCTACTCAACTCTCCTCATAAGAAAATCCCTCCAAATCCAGAATCAACATAGTGAACCTTCTCTGGGCTGCCTCCAATGTTAATATATCTTTCCTTAGATAAGGGGACCAAAATCATTAACAGTATTCTAGGTGTGGTCTAACTAATGCCTTGTATAGTTTTAGCAAGACTTTCCTATTTTTATACTCCATTCCCTTTGAAATAATGGCCAACATTCCATTTGCCTTGCCTATTACCTATTGAACTTATATGTTAGCTTTTTGGGATTCATGCACAAGGACCCCCAAATCCCTCTGAGCTGCTGTCTTCTTCAGTCTTTCTCCATTTAAATGATATTCAGCTTCTCTATTCTTCCTGCCAAAGTGCATAACCTCACATTTTCCCACATTATATTCCATCTGCCAAGTTTCTGTCCACTCACTTAACCTGTCTATACCCCCCTGTAGACTCTCTGGGCAGAATTTTCTGCCTGTCGGGCGGGTGGGCCCGACCCAATCTCCGGCGGGCGGGGAGCTAATCCCCACAGGAGAAGCAGGCCGCACCGCCATTTTACATGGGCAGGCCAATTAAGGCCCGCCCAGCGTGACGTCCGGCAGGAAGTGCTATGCGCTTCCTGTGCGGGCGGGGGGGAGGATTCCCCAAAAGCGAGAGTGTGCTCTTTCACACATGGGACATGTTCATAATTTACACTATAACTTCATTAAACTTGTTAAAACCCTGCATGAAACCCCATCCCACCGGTGGATGAGGTTTCAGATTTTTTCTATTTGCCGCCGGGCCTCCTGGCCTGCCCACCAACATTAAGGTTGGACCGGCAGGTCCTTTAAATAATCCTGTCAATGGCTTCAATTGGCCATTGACAGGTTGGCGGGCCCACACCTGATTTTGCTGCTCCCCCGCCTTCCTGAAAATTTAAATGGGCCGGGATGACGTCTGGGATTCTGCCCGACGTCATTCTGCATCATTTTACACATCGGCGAGCAGGCCCTGCCCCCTGCTTGCCGATGGCAAAATTCTGCCCTCTGTGTCATCCTCACCACTTGCCTTCCAATATATTTTTGTGTCATCCGCAAACTTGGCGATAGCACATTCACTTCCCTCATCCAAGTCATTAATATATAGTGCAAATAATTGTGGCCCCAGCACTAATCCCTGTGGCACTCCACTAGTTACAGGTTGGCATTCTTGAAATGCCTTCTTTATCCCAGATCTTTCTTCTATTAGTTAGCCAATCCTCTATTCATGCTAACATACTACCCCCAACACCATGGGCTCTTATCTTATTAAGTAACCATTGCTGAGATAGATCAACTATTCTACAAGGACCAAATCATATCTTTCAGCAGCTCATCAACAAGTTTTACATCTTGTAATGTGACTTTCCAGACATGATCAGATTCAAAATTATCTCAGGGCCTTGCCGCAGTCCTCAAATAATCTGATCCAAGGTTTCAGCTGTAACATTAACATGTACAAGGATTAATTTGTAAATGCAGCACAGAAGTTTGGAATTAAAGAATGAGAAAGTAGAAAAGTTACGAAGAAATCTCTACAGAATGTTTTCAGCAAACCCATTCAAGAAGCCTGAAAATTATTTGCTCAGAATTAATAATCTTTTGATGAATGGTGTGATGAAGAGGAAAAGAGTGCTCTAATCTCACAATACTCAAACTAAATCTGAAAATGTTTGGGTCAAGGATGTAGATTCAATTCAGTCAGGGCTAACAATGGTCTGCAGCCTTGGCACTTGCAATGTGCACCACAGTTACTTGATTATTATATCATTAATTGAGTCATGATCATAATTTCAATAACCCTCTCCGCATAGTTTTTTGTGAGCATTGTCAAATCTGTTGCAACTGCAAGAACCTATAAAAAACTGCTGCACTTTTAAAGGGAGGCTGATTTCATCTTCAAAGGTGTTCTCTTCAGCAGGGAGTGCCTAAAAGTCTGTTGAGAACAGGAGAACCCTGAAAAAAGTGCTAATATTTGAGGCACTGGGAAATCATTCAAATAAAGCCATTGGACAGCAAACAAGGCAAGAGGTAGCCAATCATGTCAATGCTTTTTCCTTAGTGTTCAGTCATGGGACCAAATGAGAAAAAAAGTTCTCAGCACTGAGGAAGCGAGCCAAGGCAGGGAAAATTAATGGGGCCCACTTAAAACAAGGGGAGGCCTTCAATGTGCATATACCAAATACTCAGCCCACAATATGCTGCCACATCTGCCATGCAGCCTGCAAAGCACTGGCCCTGCCTCACACTTCTTAAACATAAATATTTGCAGAAACACTTCCAACTGGATAGGCGCCAAAAATTTTCTTTCACTCACACAACTCTGGCATGTTTTCTCACAACTCACTACAAGGTTGCTGGAATCACTTGCATGACCCTTTCACATCAGGTGTGATGCAGTCTGCTTATTAGGTTGCTCCTCTTGTTAGCTCTTGATACCTCCTGAAGGGACTTTGTTTCACTTTTGAAAGTAGAAAGTTGCACTTCACCATCAATAGCCAAGCTACAAAGCCTCATCTGGTATGAACAGGTCCACTGGCTTTATAAGCCACTGAGGGAGTGAGTGAGGATGAGATTGATGGCTTTGTGTTTGTCAACAGGGTAAGGGTTTACTTTAATTCCTCTGCTTGCTAGCACCTAGAATTCAATGTAGTCAATTTTGACTGTCTTTGCCTGATTTTAACGTGAATAGTATCAAAATAGAGTCAGTTGCCTAACCCCCTCCATTAACATTGGTGATGTGACTGGCTCCATTTTGAAAGGGGCCAACCACCAAGTATCCAAAGTGACCCCTTGTTCCAAGTTTAATGTGCAAATCGAGTTTCTTTGACATTGATAGAACCTTGATTTTTATTTTATGTCGGAACTGGTTGGAGGTGGCACCGCACAGGATACAAACAATTCCACAGTTAAAGTTGTCCATGGTAATGCTGAATACTTGGTATCATTTGTGTTCAGTTTAGTAAGGCACAAATGATGAGAAATATATGGGCTGGATTTTCGTGGCATCTCAGAGACTCTGTGGAGGGGTGAGAATGGCAGCTGGGACCTGATTCTGGGATTCCTGACCTCATTCTCAGGGTTTCTGATTTTCAGGAATGCCTTTTAAGGTTGCGAGCTTGTTTGGGGCCCGAGCCCTCATCCTTCACTCCCAACCTGGCTGGCTCCATTGTGGGGCTATGTATATCCTATTCCTCTACAATTTTCAGCTTGGTTTGTGGGCGCCTGTCCAACACGCCTGAGCGTGAAATAGCGCACAATGACGTCAACCGAGCATCCCACATCATCATGTAGTCGCATAACATTTTGGTCGGCGGGCGTACACAGGAGTTGGCAACATGCCCATCAACAATTACGAGATCTGTTAAGCCCATTAATAAATTAATTAAACTGAATTTTTCCCTGCCCGTCCAACCTTATGTTTGAATTTTTGAGGAAACCTCATCCACGGGCGGGATGCGGTTTCCATGTTAATTAAAAACAAAATAAACATTTTAATTCTCATTTTTAACATGCTCCTGCTCATGTGACAGAGGGGCATGTTTACCTTAATTTTAAAATCTTTATTTTTAATGTTAGAAATCTTCAGCTCCCGAAGGCAGCTCTCTGCATTCAGGGAGCTTTCACTGTGTACTCCCCCATGTCTGCATTGTCTTCTGCACTCGCCCTGCTTCCCACCCCCACGATCCCCGCCCCCACCCCCCCCAACCAGACAGCCCCCCCCCCCCCAAAACCAGGCAGCACTGTGCATTTCAGTGCTAATTCATGCCGGCTGACCAATTAATGGCCAGTCAACATGAAATCACGGTCAGGGCCTGATCGCGGGCAGCGGACTGTGGCGCGTCCACCCCCTTGGCTGACAACCTGGAAATCCATTAGAGTACTGAAGCACCTGAGCCCCAGGGAAAATATTGCTTGATTGACAGCTTTGGCTTTCTGTACTCCTCTGTAAATTTCACAATATTTATTTACACAAGGTTAAGGTTTAAGTGTTTGCTATTGGTGCTTTAAAGGGTCTAGATGTTTGACACTTTTATTGGCCTGAAGTAAAAAGGAGTTTTTTTTAAGAAAGTGCAAAGCTATTAATGAATGACTTCTTTTAAAAAAATCTTTTTTACACATCTTATTGTCACTATAAGGTTCATTGGTTCTATACAGTGTATAGTGCGTAAATGGGCATGTAAATGCCATCGCTTGGCATTGGGCCTTAAGGGGCCATAGGGCTTGGTGGAGGCATGTGGTGACATGGATGGGGAGAGTGTGGGGGGTGGTGTTTGGGAGTGTGAGTAGTGAGGGCTAGGGGGCCTTATTTTCTTTATTACAACTAGGATGAAATCCCACAGTGCTGACGTGGGCCTTTTAAACAGTCTACCTCAACCCTGCCAGCCCCTGCGGTGGCCTCCGAACTCTTTCCTGGGTCAGCTGGCCTGACTGCAGCCTACACCCCACTACCCCACAATAAAAACCCCGTCTTCCCTAGCACTTTCTCCTGAGGCAGGCAGGCCAAGCCGTGAATTTTCCCGATTCCCACAAACCACCTTGAGGATGAAAATTCAGCCCATTACATGGTGTATTCCTGTTTCAGGGATTACTATTCTGTTTATTAGGCCACTTCAATTTGCCTCTCACCTGCATAGTTAAAATAATATTGAAAAGGTCATATCCAAGTAGAACAGCTCCATTGGTGTTCTTAACCTATAAAAAGCTAATTCATAAACAATCTCCTTCAATCTTTCTTGCGAATTTATTAATTTCCCAGTCACAGTATTTTTTATCAGCAGTAACCAGCTAATGAGCAATTACACAACATGAAAAGGAACCTTAGAAGCTGAGCATTAGTTTTTTTTTTAAGTAATGAATGTGAACAGATATATATAACTCATTAAATAAAATGAAAGCCAGCAGGAAACTTTATTGTGAGAGCCAAATTATTGCTTACTGAAAATAAGCATTTAACTGTTGCTGCTTTGAATCGGCAACACATTTCTCCAGTTGTCCATGCTACTGAAACACACCTCTAATTCTCAAAATAGTTAATTCTACATCTTTAACCAAAGATTCAGTGAAATATTTCAAACCCACAACAGAGAAAAACGCCTTTAGACTCACACTTGGTAAAAGGAAGAGACAATTTTCAAATAAAGCAATTAATATTTATTCTACTTGAATTCATGATAGCTGTGTGGTAAGGATTGGAATGTGAAATGAAATTTCACATCCATATTTCTTCAAATAAAAATTATTTCGTATTCAGAATCCAACCTTAAAAAAACACCTTCCCGCTCCTCATCGTGTAAGCTTTTTGAAGGCAAAATAGCATTTGCCGGGTAGATTCAACATTAAAAAACAGTAATTACAAAAATAAATAAAGTGACAGACATAGAGAATATACGTGGGTTCTGATTTGATACAATGAGCAGATCTGATTACATAACACGCAAGCTGTGGAAAGATTGCCAGCAGATTTGCAATATTTATCAACTGATTGTATTTTCAATAAGATTTTAACCTTGTTATTTCAACTGTAAGAATTAGGATAAGTCTTCATAAGTTGTGTTTTTGGAAAGGTTGTATTTTAGGCTAGGTTTTTGAAATATGTATTTATGCTATTTCTTTAGTACCCTGTAGGTACAAAATATAAACTGATGCTAAATCTACTGTGATGCTAAAACTACTGTGATGCCTAGTTTTATATTATTGTTTCTTTATTTTAATCCAAGTTTTATGAAATCTAAAATACAAATGGGGTGGCACAATGACACTTCACAGCTGAATGCCAATGCACAGTATCAGGGAGTGGAAGAATGCAGGTTCAATGCTCACCTGTGGCCCTCATAGAGCCTGGAAACTTTAAACAAAAGATTTGAATTCCCAGTGACCAACTTAAGGAAATTGCACAAGAAGATTTCAAGATTTTTACTGTAACAAATAAACTAAAAGTAACAATGACGAAATATTACCAGTAGACAATTAATACTCTAAACGACAGAAAAGATTACTTGTATTTATGTCTCAACATAACCAATAGCACCATGCCACATATATACTTTACAGCATGCTCTCCACAGGGTTATAGTCTTTATAGGAAACAATCTACTGTCACTTCCAACTTCCAGGGTTCATGTCTCCCATTTTGCCAAGTCATAAAGTCCAGCAACCATCGCAGGTCCTTTCCTTCAGTATCTGCAGAATTCCCGAACTGACTTCTTTTCAAATATAATTACTCCAATGATTTCTTCTCCCGGCCTTACCAGGGTAAATCTTTAAGAGTCTTTAGGTTGTCATGGGGGTACATGTCTCTGATCAGAAACCTTCCTCCTTCCCCCGATCTGGTTGGGAACTCACAGAGGACCCACAGCCTTCTCTTCTCTGCCTCAACCTGGGCCCCAGTCACCATGGTAACCAAGTCACACAGGCTCTTTGTTGGGAAGAACTCATAACAGATCACATGGCTCCCTCCACTACTCCATTGTACCTTGAATTAAAGAGACAGTCCAAAATATAATCATCTTAAAAAACTTTTCATTCATAACACATAATGGAGGGCAGCATTGAACATAGGCAAGAGGGCTGATGGCCCTGAATATTACTCCCCAGGAGCACTTGTAGATGAGAAGCAGAAAATCAGAAATTTGGACAAGGACTGATAACATCAGAGATAGTCCACACAAACATCCTGCCCTCTTTCAAGAGGACTCCATAGTTCTGTATAAGAACCAGGTATAGTCAAACTCTTCATTGCTTCTTTGATGTTAGCACAACCTACAATCTGATTTTCTGCTCCACCGTCAATCACAGGTTTTGTGGAGGCCACCCATATAAATTAAGGCACCTATGGAAAACAAAGCCCGTTTTGAACACTATATGATTTGAGACTTTGATTGTTAAGGTATAAGTTTTGTTTTAAGTAAATCTAACTTAGACACTGCTAAGAGGGTTTTAGCTGTTGGAATGAGACTCTATTGTATTTTATTATGAGGCTCCCTTTTAGAATCCTCCTACTCATATTATTTGGAGGGGGAAGATCACATTAACGGGAACCCAAAAATATTTTATAAATATAAAAATAGTAAAAGAATCCTCCACCCCCAAATTTAAGAGGGATCGGAAGATTATAACCAGAGTCTCTGCAATTTCCACTTTTATTTACCTCCAGTAGTCAAGAATGCATCCCATCCAGGCCAGGTGACATTTCTGCTTTGAGGGTTCTCAACCTTTTTAAATACCTCCTCTTTATTTGTTTTGATGCTGTCCTGTTTCTCAGAGGATACAGATTCAGGTTAATTAACAAAAGAACCAGGAGGTGATGTGAAGAAAAAGAATTATGCAGTGAATTGTTCTGACCTGGGAAACAATTCCTGAACGGAAGCAGATTCAATAATAACATTCAAAAGTGAATTGGATAAACACTTGACATGAACAAATTTGCAGAACTATGGGAAAAGGGCAGGGGAATATTAATTGTATCAATTGAAGCTAAGTACATACAAGTGGAGGACATTGTTTGGATGGTTACTTGACCACATATAAAAAGACAGGGATTGGACTAATTGGATAGCTCCTGCAAAGAGCAGGCACATGACCTACTTTTGTGCTGTATCATGTATGATTCTTTGATGCGGAATCTTGTGTTTCTAGAGAGAGGAGTTGCCTGGACAGGAATAAAAAAGGGTACAACCCCTTAAATGTGCGACCATTGGCTTGAATCATGCAGATTAGCTTCCGTTGGCAGCTCAGATAACTGTCATACTTGGGAAAACTACCATTCCACAATTGTTTAAGGAAGTAGGGGAATAGACAGGGTGGCTGCTAAGGTTACTAGGATGCTTATCTTGGCTATAGCTCCTCTCAATGTAGCTGAGCAACAGTGTAATGAAACTCATTCATCAAAGTAGTTATAAAGAATATCATTAAGATTCTTAAACAAGAATTCAGGTGCTTAGACTATCCAGGGATATTTTTCAGTGTATGTCAGAGAAGGTTACTCAGTACATGCAGTATGTTATGCCCTGAATAACGCATTGTTAGAAGAATCCAACCAGATGATGAGAAGATCTGGTTTGAGGAAGAGAAGCAAGTTATGCTGGAGGAAGTGGAGGGGATTCTAGGAAGGCACTCAGCCTCTGAACAGGAAAAGCCATCCATAGACACATCATTCTAGATGCCTTCATCTAAAATTGCCATACCGTATAACAACTTCATTCAATTCCCCCATCTAACCTCCCACTGAAGAAAAAATATCCCATGTCCATCTGGAAAGCCACCACCATCACTTCCAATCACAACTCTTCCAGTCTCTTCAAAATCACTGCCACATACCAGTGCCACCAAATGTATCTTTCTTTCATGTCGTTAATTAACCAATTCTCTCCTCTACAATGCTTGCCCTTCCTAACCTGATCTTTTATTCTTGGCTAATTAACCTGTTGCTTCTCTGGAGCAATAGCTCATAGACAAGATGATGGCAGTCTAGTGCATTGTGTGAGTAGGTCTTGAAAAACGCTCAAGAATCCATGGCTTTAGGCAAATGCACTTGTACCAGGGATACATCCAAAGCAAAATTTCACCCCATAGTGATCAGAGAAATTCTTCCCCTGAGCTTAATTCAAGCCTATCACTTCTGCTGCATGCTTCCTTGCTAAGGAGAGGAATATTTAGGTCATTTTGCCAGTGTAAAACATGCTCAAGTACTATTTATTTTGATTATGGTCTTAAGCTGCCACATGGAACATATACATAGCTGCCCCTGTGGATGAAGTGCTGACAGCCACCATTGTGAGCGCACTGATGGGCACTATTCCTAAACCTGTGATTTCATACATGGCAATGTCTTTTCATACTGTGATATCATTCATTTAAGATTGTGGTTTCTGGAATTTACTGCTGTTGGCAGCCAATTATTTTGTCATTTAGCAGCATTTGAGGTCAGTTGCAAAACTCAGCCAATGTACGTAATAAAAAGTCATTAAAGCATTTTATTGCATGGAGTTCTATGGAACTGCAAAGGAATTTCATTTCAGTCGCAACAAATTTTCATTGGTTAAAGTCAAATACTTGAATGATTTGTAATCCTTTTTTCTAACAAGACAAAGTAATGTATAACTCCAGTGTATATATGCATATAAATTGAAATAAATTTCTTTAACCAATTTCTAAAAAGCTACTTAATCACATGAATGTGTTTATGATAAGCAAGTTGTGTAGCAAATCTAGTCAATAACATGGGGGAGAATCGTCGGGTCAGCGAGCGGAGGTGGGGCCCACTCGCCGAGGCATAAAATGACATGGGGTGAGGTTGGGCATGCGTCCTGACGTTACTGCACGTCATTTAGATTTTCAGTTCGGCGGGCACACAGCCGAGTCGGCTGCGCACCCACCAAACTGTCGAAGGCCTTTTAGGGCCGCTTAACTAACAATTAAAATAATTAACAGCGCTGCTCGTCCAACCATAAGGTTGGCGGGCAGGTGAAGAGCCAGGGCGGCCTTTGCATTTTTCATGGAACCTGATCCATGGGTGGAATGAGGTTCCATGACTGATTTTAAATTCTGTCAAAAATTTTTATTGAAATTAAGGCACATGTCCCAGTTCATGTGGCAGTTTTGCATGAGGGGACATGTCATAAAAAATTTTCAACACTTTGTTGAACTGTTAAAACTTAAAACTAATCTCTCTGTGCCTCAGGGAGATTTCTGCACTCTTTCATGTGCATGTGCAAAAAGCGCACTCCCAACTCAGGGAAACCACCCCCCCGCGGGAACCCACCCCCCCATCACCCGCATAGGGAGCGCACAGCACTTCTGGGTGTGCATCATGCTGGGTGGGCCTTAATTGGCCTACCCACATAAAATGGCAATGCAGACCCGCTTGGGGGCACCGATCGGGTCTGCACCTGCCCCCGCACAACCCCCCCAGCGGGGGGAAAATTCCACCCTTGAAGTAAAGAAACAAGCAAGGGCTAATTTTGTCTTGAGAAACAGTTGACTCTTCTCCGCAGAAGGGTCATACTGACTTGAAACGTCAACTCTGTTTCTCTCTACAGAGATGCTGTCAGACCTGCTGAGTTTTTCCAGCATTTTCTGTGTTTGTTTCAGATTTCCAGCATCTGCAATATTTGTTTTTAGCTAATTTTCTTTTTTGCACTGATGTTTAAACATTTGCCTGGCGCAATGCCTAGGGAAAATCAGTCTGGATTCTTTACAAGAACACAACTCTTCTCTCCCAATTTTCCTCTGTGCTCTGTGCCTCTGTACATGGAAGCTCAATAATAGGAAAATCAGCCCCCACCGCATTTCATTCATATGTCCAGCACCAATTTCTAAAAGTCCACATACGCACATGATTGTGTTTATTACAACTATTTAATTTATGCATTGTAATGAATGTGTTTATGATGACTAATTTTAGCAGACAGAAAATTGTTTTTAATAACTTCAGCCTTGTTTTGCTACTATGTGCAATTGATTTTACAAGGGTAATAAATATTTGGAGCAAGTAGGAAATAAAGGAAATAGGACACAGAAAGCATTTTAATGCTTTTCAACATGTGCAAATACATCTGCTTAATTTGAAGTATTATTTATGGTGTGTTCAGGAGGTTTTGAGGCACAGAGGGTACCATCCCCACCGATAAGTCAGAAGCTCTGGGTTCAAATCCGACTCTGGGATTTGATGGTCACAGAAGCTGTATTCGTAATGTGGCCAAACAGGTTGATTATCATTCTGATATGCCTGTGGCAGACAGTAAGAGCGGAAGAGTCTCCTGGTCAGCCATACTTGATGTGGAATGGTGCCCCTAATTTACTGAAATGTTGGTCAGCAAAGAAAACTGTAGAAAAACAGACACTTGAATGATTGCAATTTCAACAAATGACACACGTCTTTCATGCAAAATTGGGGCAGGCATTTTTTCTGATCAACAAATTGAGGCAGAAGTTGTGTCCATGGACAGAAATTTTCGCTTGATGGGCGGGCGCGCAGCCAACCTGCTCGAGCGTGAAATGATGTGCGTTGACATCAGCCAAGCCTGCCAACGTCAACACGCAGTTGGGCGATAGTTCGGTCAGCGGGCGCTTGGTCGGGAGCGGGCAGCACTCCCACCGACAATTAAAAGGCTTGTTAAGGCCAATAAGTTATCAATTAAGGTAATTTTTTCACTGCCCATCCAACCTCACGGTTGGCTGGCAGGCAAAAGGGCAAGGCGGCCTTTGCAATTTTTTTGGAAACCTCATCCACAGGCGGGATGAGGTTTCCAAAATCAAATAAAAATAAAATAAAAACTTTAATTTTTCATTAATAACAGAGTCACATGAGGGGGCGTGTTTCATTACATTTTAATTAAAAAAATTTTTTTAGTATCTCGTCATCTCTCTGAGGCAGCTCCAGGCCTCAGAGATTATGAAGCGCTCACACGCGCGCCTGTGTGAAGTTCACACTTGAGCGACTCGCACTCTCTGCCCCCCCGACCATCCTCCATACAGGCAGCGCTCAGCGCGGCCACTCGCGTTTCATGCTGGGCAGGCCTTAATTGGCCCGACAGCATGAAATCGCGGTCTGGTGCCGATTGCGGGTGGTGGCCAGCTTCCTGACCGCCCCTGTCCGCCCCCATCGAGTCCACCTGCCAAAGGACAAGATTCTACCCCATGGGCAGAATTTTATGGCTGACGTGCAGGTGGCAGAGCCACTTAAAATGTTGCGCGAGCATCCTGATGTCAGCGCACAGCATCGCGATGTTTAGCTGGGCGGGCACCATGAAGTGCGACGCACACCCGCCATGAATTAAAGGCCTTGTTAAGGCCCTTAACTCGGCAATTGAAGCCGATTTTGAGGAGCCCGTGGGATCTTCGCCTCGGTGCATGGGCCCAACAGGCAGGCAGGTAAGTGATTTTTTAATAAACATCATTCTCAGGCAGGATATGTGGGCTCAGAAGGGTTGTTCATGTTTTTTCTGAAGTATTTAATGCAGAAAGTGTTTTAAACTTGCCTATGTGATTGTTGGCAGTTCAGATCGATTTCCAGTAGCTTTCCCTGTACTTTGAAGCTTCAGCTCAGCAGTCTGCAGACAGTAATCTTTATCGGGCCTGCAGCTTTCTGGAGGCCTCCATTTAGCCTGGTTATGGGTTCTGATATCTCTACTGGAGGCAGCTCCTCTGAGGAGGAAGGGAGGGATAGAATAAGGAGGAGGTCAGGAGTGGACAATCAGCCTCCAGGAGAGCCACCTTTGGGAGGCCAGGCACAGGCACAAGGGGCGCAGGGCCAAGAGGTTGTCCAAGGTGCAAGGGGCCGCAGAAGACACCACTATCCTGCTGCCAGTGTATACAGGCAGTGAAGCAGGTACCTCAATATGACTGAGCTGCAGTGCCGAAGGAGGCCCCGACTCTCAAGGGAGACAGTCGACTATATCTGTCAGATGATTGGCCCTGAGAACTCCCCTAACTGTGTGGGTGGACACCCCATGCCAGCAGCTCTAAAGGTCACAGTTGCCCTCCACGTCTATGCATCTGACTCCATCCAGGGCTCGGTGGGTGATCTTTGCGGTGTCTCCCAATCAGCTGTCCACACTTGTGTCAATTAGGTTACAGACGCTCTGTTCATTGACCTTCATCCACTTCCACTGCGACCAGGCAAGTCAGGCACAGCGAGCCAGAGGCTTCGCAGCCATTGCTGGCTTCCCCCGCGTCCAGGGTGCAATAGACTGTACACCTGTGGCCATCAAGGTGCCAGCAGGTGAGTCCGGTGCCTTCATCAACAGGAAGGGCTTCCACTCCATGAACGTGCAGATAGTGTGTGATCACAGGATGCAGATTCTACAAGTCTGTGCAAGGTACCCAGGCAGTTCCCACGATGCCTACATCCTCAGACACTCCCAGCTGCCGGGGCTCTTCAGTGCTCCAGCCCAGCCTGATGGATGGCTGCTGGGTGACAAGGGCTATCCCCTCCGAAGGTGGCTCATGATGCCTCTCTGCCATCCAAGAACAGAAGCTGAGCAGTGGTACAATAGGAGCCAGGGCACCACAAGGGCTGTGGTGGAGAGAGCCATCAGTCTTCTCAAGATGCGCTTCTGTTTCCTGGACCGTTCAGGGGACGCACTCCAGTGCCCACCAGATCGCGTCTCTGTGATAGTGGCAGTATGCTGCGCCCTGCACAATCTTGCGCTGGAAAGGGGGGATGCAGTTGACAATGAAGACCTTGATGCACTGGTTGAGGCTGCACATGATGAATCCAGCAGTGGCTCAGAAGATGAGGAAGCACAGGGCGATGATGAGGGGCAGCACGCCAACCCGCTACTACACCAAGGAGGCAGGGACACCCAGGACAATTTAATCCAATGAACCTTCAGCTAGCTCCACACACATGGATTGGCAGGACCAGCATTGCCTAGTGCTTCCACACATGGCACTTAGGTGGTACATCTTCCACCTCATCAGCTGCAACTAAGGGCTTAGTACAGAAACATCAATCTTCACTCAAACACTCATGATATGTCTGTGAGACATACAAATGCAGCACAAAGGAAACACTCTCAGCCATGGTCAGAAAAGTGCATTTTATTCCCACCAAAATAAACCACAAACGTCGCTCAGACGTACATAATTATGTATTCCCTAATCTAGCGTCAACACAAAATCACCAGTGACAAACCCGTGGAGTGCCTAACATGCCTTATGCTTACGTTTGTAGGCGCTACGTCTTGGTGCCACCCCATCACTCGGAGTGGCTTGTGAGACAGCCTGCTGACTCTGCTGCCTGTTGGCCTCGATGATCTTGGCGGCCGTCCTCTGACCCGTGGAGCTTGAGCTGGCCCCGCCTGGGAAGGGGTGGCCAGTTCCAGAACTGGCACCTCCCCTGTTGTCGCAGCCTCAACGGATGCAACGGTCACTGGCAGAGGGGCGGAGGAGCTGCTGCTCTCATCTGGAGCGCCCTGAGAGGAGCTTGCAGCAATGACAGACATCTGCTGCGCCGACGTGAGGTGACATTGGACCCCCCTGTTCACCGCAGATGGATGGGTACCGAGCTGGGACACTTGGTGCCCAGAACATCTCCCACATTGGGGATGACCACCTGTTGCAGGTCAGAGCGTAACCCAATCAGATGATTCTCAATCTGTTGAAAGACCTTTCTCCAAGAGAGTCGCCAATCTCTCAGTGGGGGAAGCCTGAAACTCTGTCCTGAGGTTCATGCCTTCACTGACACTCTGCCTGGACTCCTCCACCACAGAGACCAACTGAAACACACCCTCATGCAACCCTGCCAGATGCTCCCATGCACCCTGCCGCTTGTCCTGCAGCTGCTGCATTGGTGATAACTCCAGAGGCACATCATCACTACCGGACTCAGCATGTGCCTGGTCCTCTGCAGTCCTCCGGCTGCTTGTGCCATCGGCACTCTCTGTCCGTGCCATATCCTCCAGCAATTGTGCAGTGCCCTCTCCACTGTGCCCTGGGACAATAGCTGATGTTATAATCCCCACCAAAGTGTTTAGCGCTGCACTGGTGCCTGGCTCACTGAAATGATGTGATGCAATTTGCAAGTCTTGGCCCTCAGGTGTGGAGGGGGTGCTCTGGATGTGTTGGGGGTGGCCATGCAGTGGTGATGCTGAAATTAACAACAAGGACACTGCATCAGTTAGCGTTCAGTCAGTAACACCTTTCATCCCTTTTCCCCCCCTCCAGCCTCATAAGTCGTTCACCCTTCAAGAACCTAAGGAGACGAACATTGGTGGGGTGGTAAATAGTCAAGAGGAGGCTTAAACATTTCACGCACATATAGACAGGCTGGTCAGATAGCCTAAGGAATGCCACATGGAATGTAATGTGGATAAGTGTTCGGTTAAGCACTTGGGCAAGACAAGCAAGATACGGGAATACATGAGTAATGGTAGGACCGTGGGAAATCACAACTATTACAGGGACATTGCTGGGCAGGCCCATTAAGGTGGCAGAACAGGAACAAAAGGCATCTAACAAGGTCAAAGCCATACTTGCCTTTATTAGCCGAGGAATAGAATGTAGGAAAAGGGAGGTCATGTTGCAAGTGCAGAAAAAGCTATCGAGGCCATATCTACACTTCTGCGTTCAGTTGTGACCTGCGCTTCATGGGAGGGATGGCATTGGAGTGGGGAGAGTGCAGAGGTTCCTGACCTGGATGCATGCTGGCCTGGAGAGCTGGAGTATTGAGGAAACATTGCATACACTTGCGACATTTGCCGTGGAGCACAGGAGATTGACAGGTCACATTATTGACCTTCATACTGTTATGAGGGGCATAGAAAGGTTGGACAGAAGGCAACATTCCCCCTTGGCGCCGGGTTGACTAACATGGTGGCATTTATTTAAGTTGAGTGCCATGAGATTGACAGGTGAGGTGCTGAGGACCTTTTGGACAGAGTAATGTGGGAAGCAGTAGCTGAAAGGTGGCGGAGGTACAAACCCTCCTAAGATGCAATAAGTCTTTGGATGTGCAGCAGCGATGCCATGGCACGTTAGGCCATGGGGGTAGTCGTCACAAATGGGATAAGATGAATTTGGATGGTTAGAGATGCGCATCCTCAAGGGGACGAGGGACCTTTGTGTATGACCCACATGTCTGACTGTATCAGTCTGTGAATGAGCTGTGTTGCTGCATTAATGGTTGGAGCAACCATCAGTGCTTTGGATGGTGGGGAGAAAGAGTGGATGCGACTGTGGGCCTCAAAAATCTGGCCACTGCACCCCAGCCTTGCTGACACCTGCTGACCTGGCCGCCTGCCTCCTCCCCAGCTCCTTGGCCTGCTCCTCATAGGGGGTGAGGCACTGCAGCACGGCATGCCCACCACCAGTCCACTGCCGCTCCCTCATATTGCTCTCAGCTTTTGCCTGCAGAACAAAGAAGAGGATTTATTGGGGCTGATCGCTCATGTACTCTGCACGCACACACAGCACCCCAACCACAGAGGCCCATCTGAGGCCTCCAGCGGCTCCTGTCCACACTACTGGTGATCAATCCCCAGAAGATAGTACGGCTGGTCCAAACCGCTCCCCCAACAGATACCTTGGACACATTTGGCGTCCATCACTTTGAATAACACATGGGTCTTATCGCCCATGGCAAGGAGGCGCAACTAGTTGTGGGGCTGAGGCCAGCAGATGGCTCTTGGCTACGACACCTTGAGGCTCCCCTTCCACCATCTCATCACCATCAATAAGACACGTGTTGGAGTTCTGAGTATGTGCCCAGCTGCTTCACCCGCAGGTTGCTCCCAGACTACCCAAATGCGACAGGGAGAACCCATCTTCCCCTCAACCACTAAGGCTGATGTAAACATGGTCACTACCTGTTTGCCCACCCAGCGTGCGCCAAATGCCCAATGCAGTAATGACACTAAGATGTGGAGGGGGTTGGGGGGGGCCTCAAAGGCTAAGGCTACCTGCTGGGTCAAATGGCCAAGGCTGACATGGTACTCAGCCTTCCAGTGCGCAGCAAATCATTGAAGTGCTTGCGGCACTGCGTTCCATTGCACTGCACAGCGTCTTGAGAGCTAACAGCCACCACCATCTCCTGCCACGCCTGCCTGGTGACGTGGGGGGCCCTCCTCCTCCCATCCTCCAGAAACAAGACGTCCCGATGGTTGGACACTTCTTCGAGGAGGACAGCAAGGCAAGCATCTGAGAACCGAGAGGTACAGTGGCCCCCCGCTGGCCTACCCTGCAGCCTGCGCCCCCCCTCCTCCTCTGCCCTCACCTCTTGTGCTGCCGCATGACTGGCCATGGTGAAGAGCCTAAAGGAGGCCTCCTGGCCGCTCTTTATACAGACTGCCAGTTCCCCATTGGAACCGGCAGTTTGAACATGCCTGCCGCCGATTTAATTTTCCCAATGAGCACGGAAGTCGGAACCCCGCTGGGCTGGCCTTAATTGGCCCACCCACGCAAAATGGCGGCCTGGCCTGTTTCGGAGGCGGGGATTGGCTGCCCGCCTGCCGCCGAGTCGGTGGGGCCCGTCCGCCTGGCAAATGCAAAATTCAGCCCCATGAGTTTAAACTCAAAATCACATTCCTCCTAAATTTCCACATTGTGACCCTTCCCGTGATCCCATCATTGAGTCCCCAACCATCTAATCTCCTGGTTTTGTGCTTGAAATGCACTAGGGGTAAATTAGAATGAGAAGTATAAGATGCAGCTGTTGGCAGGGTCAAATGAGACAGGCGTAAGTGAGGAGACTTTGAACCTAAAGATTGCTGAAAGTTTAAGTAATGATTACTGCAGCTGGGAATAACATTTTGAGCTACTATTTTTTTCATTCATATTAGGCAGCCTTGGACATGCTTGTAACTGCCTGTGGAAGCAGATTCTGATCACATTTCCCCCACCCAGCTCCAAACCCACCTAAAGTGAGGACTGCTCCAAGCAGGAAGGGTATATTTTTGTATGTCATTATCATGAAGGAGGAGTATCAGAGAGGCTCGAAGAAAGAGCAGTGAGGCAGCATTTAAGGAGGATGCACCCCACTAAATCCTAATCCCTTCAAACAATATAGAGACAACACAGGTCCTCTAAAGACTTTAGTGAATAGGTATATATTAGAAAAACGTGCTTCGCCAAATAAACATTAGAAATGCTGTGCCACTTCCTGCTTGAGGACCTGTATCCATGCTCATCTGACTGTCTTGTCATCTGTACCTCAGTGGTAACATTCTCCCTCCTGATTCAGAAGGCTGTGGGTTCAAGCCCAAGTTTAGAGACTTGAGCACAAAATAAAATCTAGGCTGACAGTCCAATGCTGCACTGCTGGAGGTGTCGTCTTCCAAATGAAATGTCAAAACAAGGCCCTATTTGGCCTCTCAGTTAAAGGTAAAAGGTTCAATGACACAACTTACAAAAGCTCTCCCCACCTGTGGATGAGGCTTCACAAAAAATGCAAAGGCCACTTGGCCTTTTCGCCTGCCCACCAACCATAAGGTTGGACAGAGAAGAATTAAAGTTAATTAGATTGTTAATGGCATTAATAGGCCTTCTAATTGTCAGCGGGTACGCTGCCAATTCCCAAGTGCACCCGCTGACTGAAATATCGTGCAAGTGCACGATGACATCAGGATGCTCGCCCAACGTCATTTTACTCTCATTCGGGTTGGACATACGCCCGCCCGATGAGCAAAAATTTCTGGCCTATTTGTGGGATCTTGTTCGGCACAAATTAACTGCAACATTTCTTACCTCCATGAGCTGTGCTTCAAAAGAACTTAATTGGCTGTATAGCTCTTTGGGGTGACCTGCCATCATCGGAGGTGCTATAAAAAGGCAAGCTTTTTTTTCCTTTTTTCGCTGCTCTGCCTATAGCTATGAAGGTGATGACCACATTCAGCTTGTAATAGCACTGGGCCATTTCAGGTAGGCACGAGGAGTCTCTGCTTTACCAGCCACGGTAGGGAATGGACCTGTATTTGTTGGATGACTGATCTGCAAGAGAAAAGATCATTTCAACTGATGGTTTGTAAGTCACAAGATGCATCCCCGATCCCACGTCAGATAGTGATCCAAACGTTTTCCTGCTTACCAGTAGCTCCCACAGTCTGCTCCAATATTCTTCAGCCAGTGTTTGGTTTTTAAAAGGAATGTTCTAAATTCCAAGCACTCCCACCATGTGTCTCCCATTTTTACATGAGGTATGTGCTGCAGATCCTCTAATAGAGATGCAATGAGCTGACACAAATCCTGGAGGATTTGGCTTCGTAGAACATCCAGATGCAAAACTGGTGCAACTCACCATGTAGAATTTTGGCGTGACTTTGTAAAATTGCAGCCACCACTTTTTATGATATGGTTGAGAAAATAGCCATATAAATAATGGAGCAAAAATACATAGAAACATTAAACTTGCCCATACATTTCTCTGTATTGCAATCAAGATTTCTACAGTGTCATTTCTTTTCAGGAGTAATTCCGTGTTTTTGGGAGCTGAAACAATCGTTTTTCCTTCCCTGCAGTTCTATTTCTTTGTTACACAGATGCATAGTCCAACATCCATACCGTTTGGCTCACTTTCACTCACGTAGGATGGCCAGTTGATCTCAGGCTCCAAATTGTCCAGCATTTCTCAGAGCCCACTAGAAAGAAACGGAGAAACCCTGCTCCCCAACCTTTGACAAGCAACAAAAGAAAAGATCAACCACTTATTTCTTGCCTGCTGCCATTAAATAAAACCTAAACACTGGGCTAGAGTTACTGTAAACCCAAGTTCACACCATCAAAGGAGCTCCCATTCTCCTGCTACCCTTGCCCTTCCCTCCCCTGTCATTTAAAAAAAAACAAAATGTCAGATCACTTAATTCATCAATTTCAAAGGCTGTGTGTTCCAGACCTATTGATGTTTCAGCTGCTTCAGGTGTGTGCCAAGACAGGACTGCCATCATGGCACTCTCTCGTGAATTCATGCTGAACTTCCTCATGTTGCTTTCATTGTCTCTGCTGTTTATCAGAAGATGAAAAAGCCATCTTTGACATCAACAACAAAAAAAAACAACCAGGTGTTCAAACAAATGGGAAAAGAGAAGGAAGAAAGAATTAAAGTGCATGCTACTAGGTAAGTGAAGAAAGGTGCGCTCAAAGTGCTAGTGCACTCTCTCTAATACAACTTGACAGGCGGCTTTGGACCCGAGACTGCTTTGTCATCCATGTGGAGATTAAATGGCAGCGAGATTTTTTTTAGTACAAGCTACCCACAGTTCTGTGAATATGCAACATCCTGGAGGATTCAGCTCTTAGAAGATCCAGATGCATTAGCACAAATCTGCTACACCAGGATTTTATGTATCAGCCCATTTGCAATGATAAAGCAAATAAATAGTCAATTTAATTATTTCAGTTCATCAATTTATTATGAGTAGCTGTGCTATTTAAATTGAATAGAGTTTGGCTTATCTCAATGCGGCCTGTTACTCATTTTTCTGTTATACACAGAGAGAGAGAGAGAAAGATCAAGAGACTTACACAGTGGCTCAAAGAGAGAAAGGGAGGGTTAAAACCAAATGTAAACATGGAGCCAGATTTAAAAATACCAATGCCACATGGGGACAGAGAAAGAAACACAGGCATTGTTGAGACTGAGCTAAAAAGTCACTGAATTATCACAGAGACAGAGGAGCATGAGATCTTTTAGGGTAAATCACCTTCAAAAATGTCCTCATTTTCCTTTCATTCATTCTGTATTGCTCCTTCACCCCCACTAAAGTGGAGAACAAAACCCTGTTCTTTGTAAATCCTATGATTTTAACTCCAGATCCACTTAGTATTGTAAATATCCCAGAGGTTTCAGAGCCCTGAGGATGTCAAAGGCTCTTCACCTACAAAAAAAAGTTCCAAAGTTTGTCTCGTGTGCCAAGTAGTCACTGGATACCCCAAAATAAAACACTTCAGCCAGTATCAGCTGACGCTGGCAACAGGCATGGTGTTTTTTATTTCATTTTGTTAATCTTGGTGCATTGAGTGAGTACGACTTTAAACCACTGCTTAGCTAGGCTTCTCATTAGCATTTATTAAATAAACTCTGGCAGCTTCAGGACATGCATTGCAGGATGACACAAGCCCTATCGGAAGTGGTAGTATGACCAGTTTATTCTGATGCCTCTGGCCGTGTTTTCAAGCATATTTTTCCAGCCTTATGAGCTACGTTGAAAGGGTAGTTCACATATGCTCCATTTGGATTCCGTGATGGCCCGCTACTGCACCAGATGCTCTACTGCATCCCTGGTGAGTAATAATAATTGTAACAATTCATTTTTTAACAATCTGTTTTCAATTTCTTCCAGAGGGTAGGATCCATAACTCTCCACAGGTCTCCAGCCATCAACCTTTCTCTCTAATGTAAGAGTTCAAAGATATTTTAGGTAATATGCCTTACTTTCCACAATCAGTTTATATGCTGTGCACCTGCACAAATGTGTAAAGATAACAGCTAAGGACATAGATACTGCACAAAACAACTATACCGTTTACTGAAGTGTTAGATCCAATAAATAATTTACTCCTAACTTAATGGCCCAGGTTTTGGTGTAATAAAAACAGCATGCTTTCAGTGTTCACCATTATTACAGGGTAAATCTGACAGCAACTTCTGGCATTCGCACCTACACAGTTCAACGCGGAAGCCCAGAAGTTGCTGTCAGAAATACCCTGCTCCTCCATAGGATGTGCTGTTGCAGTCCTCTGATAAACCCATGATTAAAATCACTATGCTAGTGTGAACTTAGAGCACTTACACACTAGTTGTGCACTAAAGATGGCTGAAAAGTTAGGGCTAGCGCATTCATGAGTAAGCGTGTATTTAACAGTATAAAAAATGATAATTATTATTGAACAACCGCTCTGGCCCTGAAAAATTAATTTACTGTGGAGATTCACTCCCTCAAAGAAAATTAACATTGCAGACTTAAAGAAGATTTTTTTTACTTTTTCTGTTTTGCTCTTTTAATTTTCCCCTTTAATTGTATCTATATTTTCCAATCTTTATTTTGCTTCCATTATATGGTTTAAATGTAGCTTAATCTTCCATTTTTTACTCCCTGGTTTGGAGTCTGCATGGCTCAATGTGTGAAGCTTCAATCTGATTGGTTGAGGAGTCATGCTGTTGCTTGCCCTGTTCATAGGCACTCTATGGAGGGCACCACAGGTACTGGGTTACTCTGTTTACAAGCCTGTGGAAGTTAGTGTGCAGCTGTATGAGAGGTTACTGACAAAACCCATTCCTTTGCACTGACAGCAAAACCCAGGCCATTATCTTTTCATCAAGCTATGCTGCTTTATGAAATGAGGACCTAGTTAAATGCATCTAATTAAGCTGCTCGGGCATCTTGGAATGATGAAGAGTCACTGTTGGGATTGAATTTGTTCTAGTTTTTCCAAACATTGTAACTTTTTGATTTTTTAATGTGCCAGTTTTAATCCAAGTGGCAATGAAATTATCCCATTAATAAAACCACTGCCATTAAATAAATTGCTTTTGGATTGATTTATGTTTATTTAAAATTGTGATGCTGAGAAAATGTCCAGTAGATGCCTGTTAATGACCAAATCCACATTGATAAATGTCTGTGATAATTTTTCAACTATACATTTTATGCTCACCTTTACCTGGTCACAAAATGCTGGTGGTGTTGCAGTCAGAAAGACGGGTCATAGCAGTGAGACCATGGTAGGTTCGGTGTTGGAATTTCCCCTCATTCCCTGCTGCCATAAGAAATGAAGTGAAAGACAAGAGACAACTGGAGGACAAATGAGAGATGCAAAGAGCTAAATAGAGAGAAGCAGAAGAGTCAAGAGAGCACGAACCAGTAATGGATGACTGAATAGCCATATGGAAATGGCAGCGACAGGAAAGAGAGTGACTATATTTCCCAATTTATCTTGGGCAATCTTGGGCAGGAGATGAAAATTTCATGCAGCCACCTGAGGCCCCCAGTGTGAGAAAAGGCTGTTGCTCAGGTATAAAACGGCATGAGTGGTTCTTATTTCATTCCAGATAAATCCAGGGTGGAGTCACTATGACCTGCATCACTTGTATAATATATCTTGGAGCCTAGGTCTGTCCTACGTGCCCTTTAAATCGCTCACCATGGGATTAAGCCAGATGTCTATCATGTGCTGCTATTCCATGATACAGCAGCCTAATGTTAGTGAACTTGGCTGAACCACAGGCCTGACTCCTGTCACATGCTGCATAACCAGGAAGAGTGACTGTCGTCCTGTAGGTCAGAGTCATGTTCAACATAGAATCTTCTTCTCAAAGTAGAACCTGTAAGAGCTGAGTATGCCATCTGTTCTGCCACCAACATCATTATCACTGGTTTTCATTGCCACTTGCTTCCCCAAAGCTCAACAGCTGGTTCTCAAAATCGCTCAGCTCTCTCTCATGCCTGGCTTTCTAGGGCACTGTGTGCTAGTTTCTCCTGGAATAATATTGGCAGCAGTCAGTGACGGTAAGTGCCTACAGGGAACCTCCCTGGTTAAATATTCCACCAAAGCTGGAGGTGAAATCACAACACCTACCACTGTGTGGTTATGCTGAGGGATATTATTTGTAACACCTTTTTTCCATTTTATGCACCCGATTTTAGCATCAGGCATTCACAGGTCAGATGTAGCAAGAATTAGATACAACATCAGCCCTCTCTGCTCTGCCTTGTTCCTTACCATGAAAGGACACGTCAGCTGCACCACTATAGCATTTTCATTAGTCACACATCTAACTAAAAGCTTCTTTTGGGAGATATATTTCTGCCATTTCAGTCATTTTTATGGAGCTTCCAAAGTTCTTCCCCCAAAATTACAGAAGACGAGCAGGAGAACACCCGACAGAAATTCATCTGGCTCAGATTCAGCCCTCCCAGTTCTTAAATATTTTTAAAGCTCCTAATTACTGCCTGATTAGGGGGTGTGAAGATGATTGAAGCCTTATGCTGTTGGTCATTTTCTCCCACACTGAAATCCCAAAGCCATTGTGCTCGATTAAGCCTTTTAATTATGGAAGGGGGAATGTTATCCCTGCACTGTTTTCCCATTCTTCTGTGATTTTTCAAAATGCCAAGATACCATGGCAATGAATTTAGCTGGGGCTCCATTCCACAACCTCAGGTGCAACCTCACTTCTGCTTGAGGGTAAAATCTCGATCTGGATATAAGTCTATTTCTTTCTTGATTTTAATAATGCTATTTGTGTACTTTTGCAGGGCCAGAATTTTACATTCGGCATGCAGGCATACGCTCGACATGCACGAATGCAATATGATGCCCGATGAAGTCGGGTGTGCGTCCCGACATCATCGCGCACTTGCGCGATACTTCGTTCAGCAGGTGTGCGCCGGTGTCGGCTACGCGCCCACCGATAATTGAAAGGCCTATTAAGACCATTAAGGAGCCCATTAAGTTGAAATTTACGCTGCCCATCCAACCTAATGGTAGGTGGGCAGGCGAAAAAGCCAAGTGGCCTTTCCATTTTTCAGGGCGGGATGAGGTTTCCTAAAGCTAATACAAATTAAACATAAACATTATTTTGAAATTAAAAGCATGCCCCATCTCATGTGACTGTGTCACATAGAACCATAAAAAAGTTACAGCACAGAAGGAGGCCATTCAGCCCATTTTGCCCATGCTAGCCCAAGGACACCCAGGTGCCCTTTCTAATCCCACCTTCCTGCACCCGGCCCATAGCCCTGCAGCTTACAGCACTTAAGGTGCAGATCCAGATGCTTTTTAAAAGAGTTTAGAGTTTCTGCCACTACCACCAACTTGGGTACTGAATTCTAGACACCCACTACCCTCTGCATAAAAAAGTTCTTCCTCATGTCCCTCCTACACCTTCTGCCACTTATCTTGAACCTATGCCCCTTGGTTCTAGAATTCTCCACCAAGGGAAACAATTTTATCCTGTCCAATCTATCTATTCCCCTCATAATTTTGTACACCTCAATCAAGTCACCTCTCAGCCTTCTTTGTTCTAAGGAAAATAACCCCAACCTCTCCAATCTCTCCTCGTAGCTACACTTTTCTAACCCTGGCAATGTTCTTGTAAACCTCCTCTGCACTCTCTCCGGAGCAATTACGTCCTTCCTGTAATGTGGTGACCAGAACTGCACACAATATTCCAGTTGTGGCCTCACCAGTGTTTTATACAATTCCAACATTATATCCTTACTTTTATATTCTATAGCTCTGCCAATGAAGGAGAGCATTCCATATGCCTTCTTTACAACCTTGTCTACTTGAACTGCTGTCTTCAGGGACCTGTGTACTTGTACACCAAGATCTCTCACTTCATCTACCCCTCTTGGTATATTCCCATTTATAGTGTAATCCCTGTGACTGTTTGACCTCCCTAAATGTATGACCTCACACTTCTCTATGTTAAAACCCATCTGCCACTTTACTGCTCACTCCACCAACCCACCTATTTCGTTTTGGAGATTATGGCTATCCTCTACACTACACTACTCGGCCAATCTTTGTGTCATCTGCAAATTTCCCAATCATGCCCCCCACGTTCACATTCAAATCGTTAATATATAACACAAACAACAAGGGTCCCAACACCAACATGAGGGGACATGTTTCATTAAGTTTTAATGTCTTTGTTAATTTTTTTAAAAAGCGGTTCAACCTCCCTGAGACAGCTCCGTGCTGCTACTGCTCGCGATCCACACAGGGCAGGCTTTAATTGGCCTGGCTGCGTGAAATCGCGGTGCGGAGCTGATCGCGGGCAACGGTTGGCTTGCTGACTGCCCCTGCCCGCTCCCCACAAGCCCACCAATGAGGGAAAAATGCAGGCCCAGAAATTGTGCTTGCAACTGGAAGTCTGATCCATAGGGGGTCATAACTTTACCAAGGACCTGTGGTATAGCCTCAGTGCCTGGCAACCACTAGGAACCAATCACTCTGAATATTTCAACACAAGCAAAATAAAAACAGAAAGCTCTGGAAAAACTCAGCAGGTCAGTAGCACCTGTGGAGAGAGAAACGGAGTTATCGTTTCGAGTCAAAATATGACTCTTCTTCGGGACTGAAGAGAGTTAGGAGCGTGATGGGTTTTATGCTGTTGAAAAGGTGGGAAGGTCAGGTGGAACCAAGGGAAAATTGAGGCAAAGGTTAGAGGGAGGGCAAGATTAAATACCAAAGATGTCATGGAACAAAAGGCTAAGGGAGTGGTAATGGTAGCAATAAAGAAACAAAACATTGTCCAGAGTAGGTATTAATAGCAGAATAAAGATCAGTTCTGTCTGAAAGTAAAAGCATGAAAACAAGATACAATTGACACCTGAGGAGAAATATTCAAAATGGAAGACAGAGTTCATGATCTGAAGTGGTTGAAGTCAGTGTTGAGTCCAGAAGGCTGTGAAGTTCCTTATCGGAAGATGAGGTGCTTTTCCTCTAGCTTGTGTTAGCTTCATTGGAACATTGCAGCAGACCAAGGTCAGAGACGTGAGCATGAGAACAGGATAGTGATTTGAAATGGCAAGTGACCAGAAGGTCAGAGTCATGCTTGCAGACTTAGTGGAGATATTCTGCAAAGCAATCACCGAGTCTGCATTTGGCCTCTCCAGTGTAGAGGACACTGCACTGTGAGCAGCAAATACAGTAGACTAAATGGAAAGAAGTACAAGTAAAGTACAGCTTCACCTGGAAGGAATTGTTGGGGACTTGGATGGTGAGGAGGAAGGTGGGAATGTGTTACAGCTCCTGAGATTGCATAGGAAGATGCTGTGGGAAGGATATGAGGTGCTGGGATGATAGAGGAGTGGACCAGTGTACCGGGGAGAGGAGGAGAAGAGGTGTTTTGTGGTGGCATCATGCTGGAGGTGGCGGAAATGGTGGAGGATGACCCTTTGAATATGAAGGTTGGTGGGATGGAAAGTGAGAATGAGGAAAACCCTATCTTGGTTCTGGGAAAGTGGGGAAGAGTGAGGACAGAAATGTGGGAGATGGGTCGGACACGGTTGAGGGTTCTGTCAACCATAGTGGGAGCGGGGGGATGCTCAGTTCAGATAAAAGGAAAACATGTCAGAAGTGCTGTTGTGGAAGGTGGTATCACTAGAACAAATGAGACAGAGAAAATGGGAGAATGGAATGGAGTCCTTAAATTCAAAGCAGAGTCCTAAGGCCCTGAAAATCTTACAGCCCTGTTGGCAGAAACGAGAGGTTTACGCTGTAACAGTGACTGCAACATAGTAGTGAGCCTGAATTTCCTCACAACATTCTTGTAAGATATGCTGTGGGGCAGAACTTTGCATTTGTTTTGCATGCTTGGCAGGGGTGGTCAGGAAGCCAACCATCGCCCATAATTGGGGCCCAACCACGATTTCATGCTGACAGGCCAATTAAGACCTACCCAACTCAGCACTGCCTGTGCGAGCAGGGCCAGGGGGAAACTTCGCACATGCGCTCAAGTGAGCGCTTGAAAATCTCCCTGAGGCACGAGCTGCCTCAAGGAGATGAAGAGTTTTAAAAATTACAAATAAAGATTTTAAAAATGTTATAAAACTTGTTCCCTCATGTGACTCTGCCATAAGAGTAGGGACATGTTATAAATGAAATTTAAAACGTTTTATTTTTATTTGATATTGGAAAACTCATGCCGCCCGTGGATGAGGCTTCCAAAAAAAAGCAAAGGCCGCTTGGCCTTTTTGCCTGCCCGCCAACCATAAGGTTGGACTAGCAGCAAAAAATTTAAGTTAATTGATACTTTAATGGCCATAATAGGCCTTTTAATTGTTTACAGGCGCATTGCTGATTCCTGCGCACGCCCGCCGACCGAACTATCGCACGACTTCGTGTTGATGCCGGGACAATCACCTGATGTCATTGCGTGTCATTTCACGCTCAAGAGGGTTGGGCATGCACCCGCCCACTGAGGTGAAAATTCTGCCTATAAACCCCTGGGAATGGCAGAGATGGATGAAAATGGTTCTCCGCAGTTTGCTGGGATATTCCGTTAGGCTCATTTTCGAAGATCCGCGGGGTTCACCGCTCACCCAAATAGGAATAAGGAAGGGGGTAAACTGTTTAAAATTTATGCTGCTTCTAGAGAAAGGTGGTTCAGTGACTATCAAACAGTACAAGCCATAACCTGCAAAATCTCCCTGGGTGGTAAAACAGTGGCATAGGCAGATGGTCTTACCCAATAGTATTTACTGGGGAATCAGAATAAAGTGTGCTTTATTTGGGCTAAGGCTTCATAGGAAACATACGTTCGTTTGTGCAAAGGAAGAATCAACACAGATGAATCTTATTTAGATGTGTACTGGTTAAATGGTTAAGGCTACAGATGGTAGCACCATGCTCAATGTCTTGAAATGTTATTTGCTAACAGGCGCACAGTGTGGGAACACATGTGGCTACTGTATGATTTTTGTTTATACATAGAATGATCATTTATTCTGACCATTAGATTTAGTGCTATTCACAGAATCTTCATTCATTTCACAGTGCAATCCTCATAAGAATTTTCTGCCCTCATAATTTTGTGCTGATTTACTTGTAATGGAATACAAATTGTGGCTCTTTATATATAACTGTTCTTAACTCAGTACAATTTAGTACACTGGAATGAAAGGTTAGGTTATATGTACTTAGATGTTACATATGTTGTAAATATAGCACAAAATGCATTTTTGGAATGAAAACAAACCTGATGGCAGCTAGTCATGGATTTAGCTTGAGTTTCATTAGCACTGTATTTGCTACTGGCCCAAGAACTTATTTTGTCCTTGGCACTATGGTTTAAAAGTGTTTTAAGGTAGTGAGGGGACCTAGTGCTGCAAAGTCTATTTTCTTCACCTGCCACTGGAGAGCAGCAGCTCGTAATACTAGCAAGTTTGAAGCTTTCTAAAATATTTCTGAAGCCTCTTGTGAAACCCTGCTTTACATCAAAAAATATTTTTGAATTTAATAGCTGGAAACCCTTAATTGAATATTTTTTAAAAGACTAAAGCCACATTCCAGTGACTTGGGATCACACTCAAAGATGGCTGCACTTTTGCATCACTATACCTTCTTCATCGCAAAACCATTGAAATGGAGACAACCTGTCTGCAAAGTCGTACTGGGAACATGGCCTTACAGCACGAATGGGGGCAATTTCCTAACCCATTAGAAAAGCATCCAGACAATCACCTGGGTGCTCAACTGGGTGCAAACAAACCATTAGACATAATCACTTGCACAATGGGACCCTGGCTGAGAGAAGAATTCCCAGCCATAATCTAATCAAATTACAACTGGAATACACTAGCCATTATCATACTTGGGCAGCTGGAGAGGTGGGGTCGTGTGACAAGCCAACCCTCTGTGTGTTTAAACAACAGTTCTATTTTTCTGCAGAACAAAACAAGCAAACTGAGACACTGAAAGAACAAGATACTAAATGGGTTCCTTCTTTCTCTCCATCCAACATGCAAGTTTTGAATCCTATATGCTGGCTTTTTGACTATCCATGTGCCGCAGCCAGAGGCAGGGATTTTCCACTGATGTTCGTGGCAGGTTTCTTGGCGGGCAGGAGCGGAAAATGTCACACAAAGGTCAAAAATCGGTTTTACGGCATCATAAACCCAGTTTGCGATTGTGTGCTGCAGCCTTCACTGGCGGGTCACATTTCCCGCTGCGGCATGTCAGGAACGTAATTTCAATATATTTGCATCTCATTATAAGGACTGTTCACCAGAATAATCCCCCCACGTTGGATCATCAGATCACGTCGGCGTGCAGTTAGAACAATGGGCAGGATTTTGTCCTAGGTTGGCAGACAGGCCCCATCAGCTCGGCAGCGGGTGGGCAGCTGAACTCCGCCAGAGAAGCGGGCCCCGCCGCCATTTTAAATGGGCGGGCCAATTAAGACCCGCCCAACAGCCTGCCCAACGGGAAGCGCTATGCACTTCCTGTGTCAGGGTGGGGGGAGAGGTGGGGACGGGGGGGGGCGGTGGAGGGATTCCCCAACTGTCAAAGTGGGTTCTTTCGTGCATGTGCACAGAAGAGCGCACTGCTCCCTGAGGATAAGTGCTGTCTCAGGGAGATCACTGAGAGTGCTTCAGAGTGTCAAAATAGAAAAATATAAAAAAATTAACATGTCCTCCTTATGTGACAATGTCACACGAGATGGGACATGTTAATAAATCTCACATAAAGTTTATTTAAGATTTTTAAAACGGACATGAAACCTCATCCCGCCAGTGGATGAGGTTTCATGTTTTTCAGAAGCCCCCTGGGGCTCCTGGCCTGCTCACCAGCCTTAAGGTTGGATGGGCAGGGCCTTTAATTACCTTAGTTATCCTGTCAATGGCCTCAATTGGCCATTGACAGGTCGGTGGGTGGACAGCTGATCATGCTGTGCCCCCGCCTCCCTGAATATTTAAATGGATGGGATGACGTCAGGGGTTCTTCCTGACATCATCCTGCGTCGTTTTCTCATTGGTGAGCGGGCCCCGCCCCCAACTTGCTGATAGGAAAATTCAGGCCAATGTGTTTCAAAATGGTATCTAAGAAATATGCACTTGGCAACACATACTTTGCTTGTGACTTCGAGGTTCATTTGCCTGCCTTGCATTGTGTAGCGCTTGCGGTTGTCAGTGCCAGGCTTTGCAGGCAGCACCACATCACTTTTAGGATGGTGTCAGAGGCAAGCCTCTACCTACCAGACCAATGGTAAGGCTGAGGTGGCTTTTAATGGGCTACAGGGTTACAGCTGCACTGGGGAAGGGGGGAAACTGGCCTGAGGCATGGGAAGGGGCTGCAGGGCTAGGGCTGTACTGGATGGTAAGAGCGAGGAAGGTTGCAATCAAACACACGACTGGGGGATAGTGCATGGGGTTAGTGTCCTCAGCACCAGGATGGGGAGAGATTATGTTACGGAATGACCTAAGCCACTTGGGGCCAGAACGTGAAGAGCACTGAATGAAAAAGCGCCTCAGCTTACATTGTTGAACTTGCAAAGACTGTCCTTGTCCCAGTCCAGGGAGGGGAAGGACATGTCAGTCCAACCTCAGTTGTGTCCAGGATGTTGTGCACAGGGCATTGTCGTAACATCACACACCTCGGTCTGTGGGGTTTCTGGCATCATACTGACCGCAGATGGTGCAGTCAGTCAGGGGAGGCATCTGCAGCCTACAGATGGGGAAAATGTATTGTGAGGATTTCTGAGCATGCGTGTGGGTGGGGGAGGGGTACATGTGTAACAGTGCATGTGGCCTCAAGATGGGAAAGGGTGAGATCCACACAGGACATAGGCACATCCACCTCAAATGTTCATGGGCTAACAAACGGATACCACAATTACAATGGGATCAAGAAATAAAGGGGTGGGATAGAGAAGTCTTGGAGGGAGGGAAACCTGAACATTAATCTCCTCCAGGATGATGGGAGGTGTTTCCACACTCACACAGGGAGGGTCCAAACTGGTCTAGCAGTGAGAGCTCAGCACCACCATCTTCCAACCTGCAGTGATGGCTCAGTACAAAATTAAAATGAGAAGAAGCTGTGCTGGTGGGGGCTCTGCAGGCAGATTGGAGGGCAGCTGCATGCACTGGCAGTTGGGGGGGGGGGGGGGTGGTGTGTGTGTGTGGGGAGGCAGGGGGGAGTGGTTAATGGGGCACCCAACTTGACTGTGCATTCCCAAATGAGGAGAGAGGCACAGCTGAGACATGTTAGGAGCCTTTCAATGACAATGCAGGGAATCAGAAAAGTGAAACAATGATGTGCTTTTATGTGAGACTAATCTCTCAAAGTGGCACTAATCGAACTCCTTGTTCTCAGTGTGGAAATTCCCCAGAGCGGTAATAAACCCCAGAACAATTGGGTGACTGGACAAACTTCAGACATGTTTTAGAGTCGTGGTGCTGGACAGTTCACAGAAGAGAAGCCTCAGGCCCCTTTCAAAGAATCTTATTTCCTGACTAAACATTTACCCTCATGTTTATTCCAGAGGGTAGTATTAGAGTGCTGTGAATGAGGATCCCAGTGCCTGGACTGAAAGCAGCATATCCCTAGCGCCTGGCCAAAACGATGTTATAACAGATGTTGATGTAAAGGTGGGGGTGTTGGGGGGAGCACCTTGATATGCACACTGCATTGGCCATCATTTCAGGTACAAGCCGTTTCCAACACTGGAACAAAGCCCTAAAACCCGCATTCGCTGACAAGTCATTGACAGATAGAGGACACATGGAGACTAATGTTGACCCTTGTCTGTTTCTCTTGATACTGCAGAGAGGAGACCATCAGGAAGATGAAGCCTGGATTTATTGCTTATGGTGCAATCGCATATAGGCAGAAGAGAAGGAGAAGATTGTGACGGAGGTGCCAGGCGTGCCAAACACTCAAGTCCTGGGGCTAGTGGGGCCCTCCGTGGATGCAGAGGATGATGCTCATAGAGACATCATGCATGGGCGGCTCACAAGACTGAGGGTGTAGAGAACTCCCATGTTTTATCTGCAGATGAGCGAGAATCAGTGTCGCTGATGCCTCCACATGTCCAGGGATCTGGCGACACACATTTTCCACATTCTCCAGGAATTGGCACCACGGGGACTAGTGGGGCATCCATTGCCAGTGGTCTAAAAGTAATGGCCGTTCTGAACTTCTACGCCAGTGGCTCCTTCTGACGCTCCACCGAGGACCTCTGCGGGATCTCTCAAGTATCCATGCACAAATGCATTCATGAGGTCACAGACGTCCTTTTTTCAAGGCCCACAATTATGTCAACTTCGATAGACATCAAGCAAGCCAGGACGCCAGAGCACTGTGCTTGCTAAGATTTCTGATTCCCACAGGTGTAGGTTGCCATCGATTGCCCACATGTGGCCATAAAAGTTTCTTGGTTACAGGCACACCAATGCATAAATAGGAAAGGCTATTGCTCGCTCAATGTTCTACTGATCTGCAACCATAAGAAACTTATCATGCAGGTTTGTGCCAGATACCCAGGAAGTGTCCACAACTCATACATCTTGAGTGGGTCACAGGTCTCAGACATCTTTGAGGGATCACACAGGATCCAGGATTCACTCCTCAGTAACTAAGGGTACCAGGCAAAGGATGTGGCTGATGGCTGATAAGGCCCCTCGGCAGCCTCAGAATCCTGCAGAGAGAAGGTACAACAAAGCTCATGCCACTAGCTAAGCATTGCTGGAGCCTGGACAGATCTGATGGAGCATTCCAGCATGCTCCCCAGAGGGTCTCACAGCTCATCATGGCTTGCAGCGTGCTGCACAACCTGGCGCTGCAAAGGGGGCAGGAAATGCCAGATCCCAACAGGGAGGAGCTGCAAGTCTCCTCCTCTGACGAGAGATTAGGGCGTTGAGTTGGAGGAAGTTCAGGCTACAGGGAAAGAGGCTATAGCATGGGCCAGATGAGGCAGGGGTGCGCATGAGGCCCTCATTGCCACCAGATTCCACGAGGAGGATGATGAGTTGCAGGGCGCACCCTCTTGGACAGGTGCCTCCATCATGAGCCAACATGAACACCAGTGTTGCTATTCCTCCCATTTCAACCATGCACTTCAATATGAGAGTGAATTGTTACACATGAAGTTCACATTGTCCCGATCCTTTGAAGGACGATGAAGCCTCAGGAGCATGTGTCTGTGCTGAGATGGGGTGTTAATTGGAGGAGGGAGTCCCGCCATCAGATGTCAGAAGGTGCTGCCTCTTCAAGAATCTCCCCAGCATCCCAGTCACAGCGGCAGCCTACAAGAGCCAGGAGCTGTTCACTATCCTCAGAGGGCATGTAGCTGTATGATGGGGAAACTGATAGGTGACACTTGGGCCAAAGCAGCTGAGGACATTCCACAGGTGTGCATCTATTCAGAGATGACTCAATTCTCTGTCACATTAACATCCAGCACTCTCAGTTATGGATGCTGGCCTGCTTTTATCCTCACCTTACTATGCATGTGGACCACCTGAGGATGATGATGTTCAACCACTTGTGTGACAGACATTAAAATACCTCCTCTTTAATACACACATTGTGCCTTCATGGTCAGGCCTGGCCCTTGCGAACTTCAAAATTCTCAGATAGCATGAGGCCCTCAAGGTCACGAGTCTCTGTGAATAAAGAGCAGCTTCAGTACAATCTTGCTCCTGTCCCATTGCTCCCCTCAACATTGCCTAAAGCTACGATGTTCACTTCCAGAGCATGCTCAAATGCCTCTGTTAACCACCAAACATCACCATTTGCGATTAGGATCCCTCGTCTTGGTGAGTGTTTAGGTGATGGGATGTACAGTGCTGCATCCCAACATTATGACGATAGCCTTGTGGCCGTAATCCAGGCAATTACAGGTTGAGAAACGCTCAAGGTTGTAGGTTTGAGCACCAGGGCATTAATGTCACTGTGAGTGGCAAAGCTTTGGCACCTTGAAGTGGCAAGGTGCTCCCACTTATTGGTGAGCTTAGCAGATGTACAGTCGGAAAACCTGAAACACGTCGGGAGACAGGAGCTCACATGAGCTCTAAATCTGGGCTCATAGCATGAAAACCCTGCCGGAAGACAGAGAATACATGGAGTTGTACGATATATGACCCTTCCCCATGTGTAAACACATCTCTCCTTGTACACTACACCTTCACCTTTCAAAAATGCAGACAAGAAAAGAGAACACCTCTGCCTCAATCCTACACAGCCACGAAAAAACATGACATGACCCTGCAAAGCATGTGAACAAGGTCCCTTCCAGAAGCACCCTTAACGTTAAGTCAAGGCACCACTGATGTCGAGAATGATCTGGAAAAGGGCCACACACTGTGGTGATATGGAAGCACACTACATAGATGAGAAGACCATGATAATGATGTCTGAGATATGTGGGGGGAGGCACCATAGTCTCACATCTGATTGGCAGCAATACAGCTCATCATAAAAAGGAGGCATACACAAGAGGAGATGTGAAATGGGTGTGATACTATTTATGATTATGAACATTATATAAATGTTGTGAACACCCATGTCACCTTTGTGCTCCTAAATCTTTTTAACTTTCCTAACCCTACCGCTATGTCTTAGTTCTTCCCCGACATCCACAGCGGAGTTGGAGGCAGCCTGCCGACTGCTAGTTTCTGTTGTCCGTGATGACTGTGGTGGGTGTCCTCTGGAGCACTGAGGCCTGAGGGCCTCAGCCAGCTGTGGGGCAGGTGCACCTTCCTCAGCCTGAGGAGCTGGAGGTGATGGGGACACATGAAGAAGGGTTTGGGAGCAGCCAGACAGTCCCGGAGTCACCTGGATTGATGACCCCGGGTATCCAGCTGCTGGTCCTCCTCCCTATGGGTGCTTGAGGGCCCCTGATTGACTCCTTGAGGAGAATGGGCAGCTCTATTGAGATCTAGGTGCTCGTCAACTCCCATCTCATATAGCCACTGTTGATGCCACCAGTGGCTGCAGTGATGGAGTGCTGCTCCTGCAGCAGTGCAAGATTGATGTCCTGCACCAAAGTCTCCATGGCGGCCACCATGCTACAGTGTTGACTTCAGTGCATTGGCATGCCAGCACTATTAGCTTAGCCTGAACGTGGACAGAATCCTCCATTGTCTATTGCAATCTGAGGAATGCAGCTAACATCCCCTCCTGATGTTCTTGTGATCGTCGCTGCAGCTCCACCAACTGATATAGGGCTGAGTCCACAAGCTTGTCACCTGACTTGGACTCAGCAGATTCCTGGCCTCCAAGAGTCCTCCGAGTGCTGGCGAACTCGGGTGTCCCTGCCTCCGCCTGCTGTGGGCCAGATTGTGCACTGTGCCTACTACATTGTGATCATGAGGCTACTCTAGAAGTAGATCTCACCGAGGTGTGTGTCTGCAACATTAGAGGATGTGGGTGAGTCATGTGACGGGTCTTCTATGGTGGTCTCCTCTGGTTCCTCGTTCGAGGCGTCATCAGGACTGGAGCTGAGGCCCTGGCTTGTGGATGCCCTTGGGCACTTTCAAGAGGTGCCTATAAAAGAAAGGAGAGGTAATTACTGCATGGTAGGTGACTCTAAAACAGGGCAATTGTCATGAAGAGATTAATATCTATAATGTTATTGGAATTCTTTTTTTAATAGAATTTAGTGGTGTCTGTGTCTATGCATGTCTTAATTGGATTAAAACCAGCTAGTCTGGGTGCTTCGATGTATAGTAAGAAGTAGGTTTGCAGTGGTAATTAGATTAACATAGAAACATAGATGTCAAGGGGGCATTTTGCATTTTTAAATAAACCATCCAAAAGATCAGGTGAAATCTTGCACCCAGCTAGTAGACGCCAAGCAATGTGTTTTTTTTAGCTTACTGATACAATTGGTGGGATGAAAGGATGTTATTGCTAGAAGAAGTAAAGTTAAAAGCCTAGTGATTCAATGGAAAATTTACAATCAAAGAGAAAGATATGTATAAAGGAGAAAGGAGATTGCGTGTAAGGCAGAGGCATTTTAAGATCCATCAAGTGTGAGAAGCCTGTAAACCTCAAGTCTGTCTGCAAGGGCCCAGAGCTGAAAAGAAACTCATTTTGAATGCAACTGTTCAGGTTGTACTTTACCAGGTATCTCTTTAAATCTATGATATTTACTGTTGCCTTAACGAGGGTGTAACTGAGAGTCAGATTAATTAGGGGATTTTTGTAGTTATTATAGTAGCAATTTTGTAGATGTATGTATGTGCTTACAATTTTTCTTGTATTAATAAATGTTTAATTTAGTTTTATAAAAAACCTCTTAAGACTTGGTGGTCTCATTACTACTGAATTCAAAGCCTGCATCTTGAAACATACAAATTGCAAAAATGGGTAATGACAGTCGTTTCAAGTTTCCCTCTGGGATTTGGGCAACTCAGCCTTTACCATCGGCTGTATCATAATAATAATGCACTCATTTGTCTGAGGGATGAGCTGGTACAGGATCCTCACTTGGGTACGTGCCACTCTCCTCACCGTCAGCACAGGTCAGCCCATAATCTCTCCAGCCAGCTCGAGGGCTCATTTCTCGTAGTGAGTGAGGACCTTGATTTTGGCCACCCCACCCCAGTCTAAGGCCTGTCCCTTCAATTGTGTGTGAGCTTGTCCTGCATGATGACAGATGGAGAGTGTGAGCAGGGTGCGTGCCAGGGCAGATGATAAGGATGCCCACCATGTGTGGGTGGTGAGCACAGCCATGAATGAAATGAGGATGCAAACTGCAGGGGAGGTGAGGTCTGATGGAGATGTGGATGTGTGAGAGAGTGAGTGGTGATGTCTCTTGAGCTGGCAGTGAGTGAGATGCCAGTAAATGTGTGATGGTTTGTGAGTGTGTGAGTTGAGAGTGATGAGATAGTTGACTTACCCTGGCAGCACAGATGAGATCATTCATCCTCTTTCTGCACTGGGTGGCTGATCTCTTCTATGTTGTGTTGGCACTGACCACCGCTGCCGCCACCTGTCAAGCTGGAGTGGTGAGGCTGGTGGACATCATCCAGCTATCACAGGGGTAGAGGACATTGTGATGGGCCTCGACTCTGCCCAGCAGGCGTTTCAGGGAGGAGTCACTGAATTTGGGCGCAGCTAACTTTTTTCCTTTTAGGGCCATCTCTCTCATCTGTGGCAGTCCTGGGCTGAAGGCATTGACAAAGCTCAGCATGAGTGCCGTTTAGATATGGCGCCCAAAGTGAGGAAGCGGTGAGCTCACAGCAGGGTGGACGAATCAGAGGCTGCTCTCCCGTGATCTGGCGTGTTTCCCATCTGTGCATAAATAGTGCAGTGGGAAGAGGACGATACGGTGCAAAAACCTACCATTGTGGCCGATGGTCAGAATGCCATTTTTTACGCTTGCTGTTGCATTTAATGCAATGAGGGGAAAATCCCACCTTTAAGCTCTGAAGAAGAGTTATATGGACTCAAAACATGAATTCTGTTTTTCTCTCTCCACAGACGCTGCCAGACCCGCTGAGTTTTTCCAGCACTTTCCATTTTTATTTCAGATTTCCAGTATCCGCAGTATTTTGCTTTCATCATACAAGCCTCTGCACCTGCTTCAGCTTACCTGCTTCTCATGCATGGTGTTGTTACCTCTAGCTTCACCTATTCCAATGCGAGCATGGCCAACCATCCACTTTGCATCCTCCAATAAACTTCAGCTCACTCAAACCTCTGCTGACTATACTAACTTGCATCATGTCCCATTCATCCATCATCTCTGTGCTTGCCACCCTACATTGAATCTGGTCCAGCAACGCTTCAGGTTTAAGATCCTCATTCTTGTTTTCATGTACCTCAATGGCTTACCCCTGCCTAACTCGGAAACCTCCTCCAGCACTTTGAGATCCCTGCACTCTTCCAATTCAGGTCTGTTGCACGTCCCTGATTTTCAAGAACATGTCAGTGGCAGCCTTGCTTTTGGCTGCCTAGGGCCTAACTTCTGGAATTCTCTCTTTAATCCCCTTCCTCTCACTGCTTCTTCCTCCTCAAAGATGCTCTTTAAAATCTATTTCGTTGACCAAGCATTTGGCCACCTTTTCTAATATCTCCTGGGACAGAATTTTGCCCTTTGCTCACTGGGGGCGGACAGGGGCGGTCGGGAAGTCAACCACCGCCCGTGATTGGCACCGACTGTGATTTTATGCTGGTGGGCCAATTAAGGCTCGCCCAGCGTGAAACATGAGTGGCAGCGTTCAGTGCTGCCTGTGTGCCCATGTGGGGTGCTGGGTGGGAAGGGCTAGCGGGCCAAGTGCAAACTTCACAAATGCACGCGAGTGAGCTCATCATAATCTCCCTCAGGTAAATGAAGAGATATGAAAAATATTTAAAAATATAAAAACACAATGAAACATGTCCCCTCATGTGACTCTGTCACATGAGCAGGGACATGTTATTAATGAAAAATTAAAGTTTTTATTTTATTTTTATTTGCTTTTGGAAACCTCATCCCGCCCATGGATGAGGCTTCCAAAAAAATGCAAAGGCCGCTTCGCCTTTTCGCCTGCAAAAAAAATGAAGTTAATTGATTACCTAATGGCCTTAACAGGCTTTTAATTGTCAGTGGGCGCACTGCTGGTATCACCGCACGTCATTTCATGCTTGACTGGGTCGGGCATGCATCTGCACGTCGAGCAAAGGTTTCTGCCCCTTAACTGGTTTGGTATCAAATTCTGCTTAGTAACACACTGTAAAACATTTTGGGAGGTTTTACTATATTAAAAGGATCATACAAATGAAAGTAGTTGTTGTATCTCAACTTAAGTGGACTAGCTGATCTGTAGTGTCATCTGGGAGCAGAGGTTAGTGAATATTTGAGTGGAGAGATGGGAACTAAAGAGGGTAAAGCACAGTAGAAAACCATGGAGTAAAAAACACAGTGAGAGACCTAGAGTGCAGGGTGATGCTGGGTAGTGAAGTGCTCTGGGGAATAAAGGAAATAAGGGCAGGGATTAGCCCAAGAGGGGAGAATACCCTTGAAGCAGGACACAACAGGATCAGAAAGAAGGGCATGGTTAGAGGACTTGGGAATATGATAAACTAGGAGTGCAACAAAAGAATGGGGAGCATTGCATGGTGGTGCAAGGCAACAGGCATAAAATTTTAAAATGAAAACCATTAGTCATCAAGAGAAGTAGGGTGTGGCAGATGTTCTGAGAATTTTTTTTACTTATCTGATTTCTTATCAGAAAGTTAAAACTGGCAGAAACAAATCATTTGTCCAATTAGGAAATCGTAACATGGCATTAAAGCACTGCAGTTCCTTTTTTTGTAATTGACAGGAAGATGTACACAGTGTAGCACAGCCTACTATTTGTAAACTGTGCCCTCTGCTAAGCTCATAATCTTAAACTGCTTTGCTGTAAAGATAACTTTACTTGGGTGTATTTTAGTCCTAAGCAACTATAATGCCTAAACTCCTGAATGCTGAGTGCATGAAACATTTTTATATAGAATAATGCCATGAAACCCATTGCAATTCTGAACAGTCTGCAACAAGTAACTATCTATTCATTCACTGAGGAATTATATATTTTGTTGTTTTAAGTGGAAGTCTATTACTTCTCATTCTTCACAACAGTACTGTATTTTAAGAATATTTTGAAATTATTATTTTATACTGAAATAATTACAGAATTTACTTTATTGATCTGGTGGGTCCCTTGAAGTCACAAACAGTAACTGAACCATATAATGTATTGTGAACTAGCTCTGAAGTGGGATCAGGGTGAGAGAAAGAAGGAAAGAAGAACAGAAGGTGTGAGAAAATAGTAAAGAACAAGTGAAGTGGGCACTCAGTAGAGTGCATACCTCCAGCATGCTGTGTTAATTCAACATTATTACAATTATGCAACTCTTCCTTGAGGCTTTTGCCCGCCTGGTCGATGCTCTGTAACTATAAATCTGGACAAAGATTTTTTTTTAAATTAAGAGCATCTATCTCACTGAGGAGGTTTCAGGCCAATCCACATCCAACAGCCTGCTCTGAATACTCTGCTCACATTCTGACAGCTGTGAAAAATTCCACCACAGCAGCTGAGATAATCCACAACATTCTAAAACAATCAACAACATTCTAAATTAACCAACACACAACATTCTAAAAAAAAGTCAATTCCCCCCATCTCCCAATGTTAATGAATCCTTTGAAAAATCCAGGAGCCGGATCAAAAACTAATCAGTTCTTCCCTGGACCATCCCTTATCTGTATACCAAGTTTCATTGAAATCCATCCATTAATTTTTGAGATATATTGTTTACAAGCAAACAGAATAATAAAAACATTGGGCAGAATTTTGCCCTTGGTGGGCGAGTGGGCCCCACTGGCTCGGCGGCGGGCAGGCAGCCGACCCCCGCCGCCGAAACGGGGCTCGCCGCCCTTTTGAGTGGGCGAGCCAATTAAGGCCCACCCAGCGGCCTGCCCAACAGGATGCGCTATGCGCTTCCTGTGCAGGGGGAGGGGGCGGGAATCCCCAACTGTCAAAGCGCGCTCTTTCATACATGTGCGTGAAAGAGTGCACTGCTCCCTGAGTCTCAGGGAGTTTACTGACAGGTAAGAAAAGTCAATAAATAGAGAAATATTAAAATTATTAACATGTCCCCCTCATGTGACAATGAAACACGAGATGGGACATGTTAATAAGAAACACATAACGTTTACTAAATTTTTAAAAAACGGACATGAAACTTCATCCCACCATTGGGTGAAGTTTCATGAATAATCTGGAGCCCGCTAGGGCTCCTGGTCTACCTGCCAGCCTTAAGCCTGGACGGGCAGAGTCTTTAACAAGGTTAATTATCCTGTCAATGGCCTTAATTGGCCATTGACAGGTTGGCGTGTGGACAGCTGATTTCACTGTCCGCCTGCCTTCCTGAAGATTTAAATGAACCAGGATGACGTCGGGGTCCCTCCCGACATCATCCCACGTCATTTCCCATCAGCGAGTGGGCCCCACCCCCAAATCACCGAGGGGAAATCCTGGCCATTATCTTTGCTCACCTTCAGTGGTGGAAGTAAAACTAGAATGAAAGTCAGAAACAAATGGAAAGAATATGCTTTGGACTCACATGATTAAATATTGGTTACAAAAACAGAAAATGCTGAAAAAATTTGGCAGGTCAGGCAATATCTGTGGAAAGAAAAACAGAATTTGTTTCAGGTCGATGACCTTTCATTAGAACTGGGAAAATTGAGAGATGTAATAGGTTTTGAGCAGGGGATGGGTGGGACAAGGACAAAAGGAAGGGCTATAATAGGGTGGAAGACAAGGCAGATTGAATGACAGAAGAATTAGTCTTACAGGGCCAAACAGATTAGTGATGGGACAAGAAAAGAAACAAAGAAACAAAAGACATGCCTCCAAACAGTGGAACGCTTTCCCCCGATTCCTATTGACTTTAGCTTTGCTAGGACTCCTTGATGCCACATTCAGTCAAATACTGCCTCGATGTCAAGGACAGTCACTCTCATCTCACCTCTTCTGTCCATGTTTGTACCAAAGCTGTAATGATGTCAGGAGCTGAGGGCTTGTCCACCATCTACAAGGCACAAGTCAGGAGTATGATGGAATATTCACCACTTGCTTGGAGGAGTGCAGCTCCAACAACACTCAAGAACCTCAACACTGTCTATGACAAAGCAGCCCGCTGGATTGGCACCTCATCCATCACCTTAAACCTTCACTCCCTCCACCACCAATGCACAGTGGCAGTAATGCATACGATCAACAAGATGTACTGCAGCAACTCACCAAGGCTCTTTTGACAACACATTCCAAGCTCGCAACCTCTACCACCATGAAGGGCAGGGGCAGTAGAAGCATGGGAATGGCACCACCTGCGATTTGCCCTCCAAGCCACGCTCCATCCAGACTTGGAACTATATCGCCATTCACTGATGCTGGGTCAAAATACTGGAACTCCCTAACAGCACTATGGCTGTTCCCACACCACATGGACTGTAGCAGTTAATTTTAGTTGTACTTATAACTCAGTCAAAGAAAAATGAGAAAAACACTCCAACTTTCACAAACATACATACTCGAACTTCACACACGCACACACATAGCGCTGAATTTTTCCGTCGGCGAGAAGGGGGCAGGGCCCACTCGCCAACGCAAAAGTGATGCGGGATAACATCAGGGGGAACTCCCAGCGTCATCCCGCCCCATTTAAATATTCAGGAAGGTGGGGGCACAGCGCGATCAGCTGTCCGCCCGCCGACCTGTCAATGGCCAATTGAGGCCATTGACAGGATAATTAAAACAATTAAAGGATCTGCCCACCCAACAGGCAAAAAATTCAGCCCAAAGAGACGTAGAAATATGATGGATTTTACATTGTTTAAGAGGTGGGTGGAGCAGGTGTAGCTTGATAGAAGGTCAGAGATAGGCCAGAGCTAAGGAGCGATTACCAAAGATGTCATGGGCACAAGATAAAGGGAGTGCTAATAGTTGTGGTCATGACTAAAGGCTGATAGTGGTATGAAGGTAAGAGCAGAATGCTCTCAATAAAGCATACAGTTCAATCCGGCGACTGTACATAATTTTAGTGGTGTTTATATGACAGTGTTATAAATACAGCACTATTGATAGGGTGAGGAGAGGGCAGAATCAGGAGAATGGGTGGGATTAGGGGGAATGGATTGTTTCCACTTTCAGAGTATTTACTCCGTTACTGGTGTATTGACATTTTGAGCAGAATATTTAGGTCAGCGGGTGGGCACGATCGGCGAGCCTGGGGTTTCACACTGGATGACTAATTAACGGCCAGCCAGTGTGAAACACATGCTGAGAAGCTCAGCACTGCCAGGGTGGGGGCGTGAAGAGGCTGGGCGCTGATGTCAGTGCGGGCGTGGGCGAGCGCTGATAGAAAGCTCCCGGAAGGCAGAGAGCTGCCTCAGGGAACTGAAGACCTGAAAAGCATTAAATAAAGCTTTTAAAATCAGGAAAAAATGTGCAAGCATCACAATCAGTCACCTGAACATATACATGATAAAATGCTGTCCGTAGATTTTTCTTTATCTTTCATTTAATAATGGAGATCTCATCCCGCCCTTGGATGAGGCCGCATGAAAAATGCAAAGTCTGCCTGGCCCATCCACCTGTCCGCCAATTGGGGACAATTGTGCCTTTAATTATCTTGATTTGCCTCTTAATTGCTGGCGGGTACTTCCAACTTTTGGGCACACCCACCGACCGAAATACCGTGCAAGCGTGGGATGACGTTGGGACACTCGCCCAACATCATCCTGTGCGATTTCGTGTCCGATCAGGTCAGGCATGCGCCCACCCGCCGAGCTAAAAATTCTGCCCTTTGGAATAATTACCTTTCATCAGGGTCACTAATATCAAGAAAGACCTAGAATACACTATTCACTTTTTATCCCACATGTACAATTCTGTGCAAACTGTTAGCAAGGCCTTAGCACGAAAACAGCTGCAATGGAGAATTTCTGATTATGACATAGGCCTGGTGGCCAGGGACTTACACCCTCGATGACACTGCCCACTACCCCCCCCCCCCACCCCCCAACCGGCACCCCGCACTCCACCACCTGCCTCCCACCAGGTCCTAACTCCCAATCAAATTCTGTACCCGGACTCATTCATACATAGGAGGAAAGCTCCATGACCTTCGTTGGGGAGTCACACTGAAATCCAGATGGAAGATTGCAGCAGCAGACTTGCCCCAAAGGAAGCAAGTGGAGAATCTCTGTGCTGTCAGTTAAATGACCCAATATTTTGGGTGCAATTTGTTTTTCCTCTTCTGCAACCCATGCGTGGCTATGTTCTGGCAGCCATAACCCAGGCTGTCACAGCACCTTTATTCACTTCTGCCGACCTCTAAACTATTGAAGACCTAGGCTTAACAGCCTGGAGTTAGCATTCTGCATTCTACTGACACAATGCTGGGACATACACCTGAGGACAATTCTCCTTCATTCAATTTTCCCACATTCTGAATCATCGGACCTGGGCCCAGAGAAATGGAAGGGGAGGTGGGAAGCTATCTCCACCCCAGATCTGCTGAACATGTAGCAGGATAGAGCTGAAAATCCAGGCTTACTTTTTTAACTTTTAGGGCTGAATTTTGCCCTTGACGGGCGGGCGGGCCCAACTGACTCGGCGGCGGGCGGGCAGTCAATCACCACCTCCAAGACTGGCCCCGTTGCCATTTTAAGTGGGCGGGACAATTAAGGCAATGCGCTTCCTGTGCGTGCTGAAGGGGGGTCCCCAAATGCGGGAGTGCGCTCTTTCGTGTATGCGCATGAAAGAGCGCACATCTCCCTGAGGCTAGGTGCTGCCTCAGGGAGATCGCTGAAAAGTTTAAAAGTTTAAAAATAGATAAGTAAAAAAATCATTAACATGTCCTCTTCATGTGACAATGTCACACAAGTTGGAACATGTTAATAAAGTGCACAAAAACTTTAATAAAGTTTTTTAAAACCAACATGAAACCTCATCCCACTAGTGGATAAGGTTTCATGCTTTTTCAGAAGCTCGCTGAGGCTCCTGGCCTGTCCACCAGCCTTAAGGTTGGACGGGCAGGTCCTTCAATTGTCTTAATTATCCTGTCAATGGCCTCAATTGGCCATTGACAGGTCAGCGGGCGGACAGCTGATCGCGCCGTGCCCCGCCTTCCTGAAGATTTACATGGGGCGGAATGATGTCGGGGGTTGCCCCCCAACATCATCCCATGTCATTTTTGCGTCGGTGAGCGGGCCCCGCCCCCTTCTCGCCGACGGAAAAATTCAGCCATTAATTTTCATGTACCCATTTTTGGATAAGAAGAATGTAGGAAAAAGCATGTTTTCCACTGATATTGCATCAATATTTATACATGCCTCTTGTCTTTCTGAAAATAAAGAACAGTAGGAAATCTGGTCCAGAATTACCAAACATCGCACAACACAATTAATTTTGCTTTTACAAAATTATGGTCTGCATAAACTAGCTTCCCACCACTGTTTTGAGTGAGGTAACAGCAGTGGAAAAGGAGTAACTTTCAGGAAATTCTGCCCCTTAAAATGTTTGTTGCATGTGCTTTTATAGAGATTTTAACAATTTTTCTTAAGCTCATTGCTTGGGTGCATTCTGAGGGTAACTTTACAAGCCCTGGCTTCTGGCAAGGGCCTTGTCCATGCGGAGCGCTTTGTGGAAATTCAGGCACACTGCCCATGATTTTACACCAATTAAATTATATGGTTGGAAAATGGTGGGCACTGCACATCTGAATTTCAGACTTGCACTCCCAGTGGGCGAAGCTCTCTGTTGGAAGTTCACGTTCGCAAAATTACCCTGTCTGTGTACAGCACTGATAAATAATATTGTTCTGTGAAAGCATAGCCAAAGGCACCAGATGCTTTATTTTGGCAAAAGAACTTATATTTGAATATGGATTCCAATTGTTCCTCAGCCATAGATTTACTAACAATGATAGCATTTGGGGTTTTGCAGATAAACAAATAATGTGAAAGCAGTAGGGTGAGTTCACTGAATGGGGTTGTGTTTGTGTGTAGGGGAGATAGTGATAGAGTGGGGTTGGCATGTGTGTGTGGTGGGGTCACTGACAGGGGGTGGATAGGTGTGGTCTGCGTATGTATAGGCAACAAAACTAACATAAGATTGCAACTATAAAAGTTCTCCAAATACTTTCATGTTCTCATTAACATTATTGTACATTTTGTTTAAAGTCCTGCCCTTTGTAGGGGTAACGTTCCCACGAAATTTCGCAAACAGCGAAATTGCGAAGGACAAAAATAATTTACAACAAGGAGTCAAATAGATAGGTTCCAGCCATCCTAAAATTTTACATGTATAAAGGATCAAAGGTGATAAAATTATGTTTTTAATAAATTTAGAGAGAAATTGGCTGGGGAAATTGTTTGATAAAACGAGAAAACAAGAAAAATGTAAAATTTGTCACAATATTTTATTGAAGACTGGAAGTGGACTGCGATCAGGAATTAAACTGCAACAACAAGGAAAACCCATGTGCAAACAATAGCAGACAGTGTGCACTTTCTACTGCAGAAAAAACGTCATGGACACCTTCCTTGTTTTAACATTATTTAGGCGTTTTTTTTTTCTTTTTTAAAGATGATTTCTATTTTTTTCGGTTTTTTTTCTTTTTTAAAGATGACTTCTATTTTTTTCGTTTTAAACATAAGTGACCTTGGGCCTGCAATGGGTGAACTGGTGTGCAAAGACCTTTCCGTGGATAAGCAAATTTGCAAAAGAGCAAGGTGCGAATGGTGGGATTTTACTGTATTTCATTATACCACACCAGCTTTTCACAATATTCATACTTTGATGCTTTTGCTATATTTTGTTCAGAATTCATTGGATTTTACAAGCTCACGTTTAACATTAGAAAGTTTACAACCTCTGGGACTCAGCATACAGTCTGATGGGACCACTGGGGCTTCTTCTAACCATCTACTTAGTGGGTCAGATAATGCTAAAATTCCTCTGCTCTAATTTCACATTTGTAACTCTCTTTGGACCTTATCTATCTCCCCTCTTTTCAGCTTTAATCACTTCCTTCTTTCATCTTCATTCTTCTGTTCGCTCCATTTCGATTAACAGTTGACAGCAATTCCCTGTGATCCAATAGATTTGAAATTAACGTCCCAGTGGAGCTCTTTCCTCTCTTTGAAATCAAACACTTTACTGACGTAATGCTTTATAATACTTCATTTAAAATTTGCAACTGATTTATGACTATGCACACTACTTAAAACTGCATGAAGTAGTGATGATTTTTTTATTTCTCATGAAGAAGGCAATCTCTTGCGATGACAAAGCTGAAATACTCCTGAAACATCAGATCACATTTTCATCTACTGCAGCCTCTAGATATTCTGGTCACCAAACAATTACTAACGTGTAACAAAAAACTGTCGAGAATTTGGGGACCATCATGAAGTATTGTCCAGTAAAGGCCCGATTTTAACCCATCTTTCTGCTGATACAATGCAGGCAGGTGAAGATGGGTTAAGATGATGAAGGGCACTGCGCTGCATTCCTGTCATATTTCTGCACATCCACCTCAACTTGTTTCAATTCAGGCTTTGAGAGGCTGCCCGACCAGAGGAGTGAGAGCCACGTTCAAATGGTCAAGTTGCATTCTGATGATGTCATTTGGGTGTACACGCCATTTTAGCTGTGGGCCTAACTAAGGGCTGCACAGTCTCAATCCCGCCAGTATCCATTCTAGACGGGACCCAGGTAAGATAATTGTTTATCTACTTTTAAAGCTTCATCTTGTGTCCTAGGAAAAGAACCCAGGCTCCTCTGCACCACCACTAACCTGACCATGGACTTTCCCAATCATCTCCCAGCAATCATTGCTGATTTACTCTGCTGGGGACTGTTCAGGGAGTCCCTGATATTGGCCAGACCTCTGTTTATTTCAGGACACCTGCTGAGTCCTGCTTGCCAGCAATGACATAAATCCCACAATTTGACATCACTGGAGCAAATTAATGAAGCCCGGGTGTTAGAATGCCCTTGCCTTCACAATTTGAGAGGAGGGTCAGACTGATTGCCACCTGCTTCAGCCCCATAACCCCCCAATCCCTGTCCCATTAAGTGCTAAAATTATTTTTCAAAATGAAGTCACAAAGTGAAAGGGAATGAGACTCCCTCCTCCAGTTATCTTACTTTGACTGTGGAGTACAAATAGGGCACAAAGTCCTTTATGACACAGTTATGAAAACCAACCAACATTTCTTCATTGTTGCTGAGTCGAAATGCTGGAACTGCTGCCTAATAACATTGTCAGAGACAAATTTTACTGGTTTGAGAAGACAGTTCATTATTCCCTTCTCAAGGGTAATGAGGCCTCAAGCGTACTTAGATATTTAATTATGCCAGCTTTGCTAGCAATGTCGACATCCTAAATAATGACTAACACAGTTAGAAGTTATAATGTAAAAATGTAATAATTGGCAAAAATATTTGAACTTACCTATAATATTTGTAGATCCTGTTAGAAACTAAACGTTCAGGTTTTGCCTCCCGAGGCTTAAATTCTATCAAGGGTCTGTGGTTCTAAGTGTTACAATTGGAGAAAATGCTGTTCACCTTGGGCAGAATTTCCTGGTTGGTGTGCGGAGGTGACTTCGGGCGTGCATCCTGACGTCACCCCGTGTCATTTAGATATTCAGTTCGGCAGCTGAATTGGCTGCGTGTCTGCCGAACTGTCAAAGGCCTGTTAATTACTTAATTGAGGTCATTGTCAGAGCTGCCCATCTAACCTTAGGGTTGGCGGGCAGGCCGGGAGCCTAGGCGAGCTTCCGAATAAACAGGAAACCTCATCCACCGGCCGGATGAGGCTTCATGAGGGTTTGAAAAATGTTAAATAAGTTTTAACGTTCAAGTAATTGACATGGTCCAGCTCATGTGTCACATGAGGGGACATGTCAATAAATTTTTCTTCTCCATTCAGCATGGTTTTTAAAGTGGAAACGATCTCTCTGAGGCAGCACTTTGCCTCAGGGAGATCTGTGGGCTCTTCCGCGCATGCGCGAACGAGTGCAGGGACCTGCTTAGGGAATCCCCCGCCCCCGCCCCCGCCCACATAGGGATCGCGCAGCGCTTCCGGGCGGATACAACGCTGGGCGGGCCTTAATTGGCCAGTCCACATAAAATCGCGGCACGCCCCTGACTGGGGGCACCGAGAGGGAACCCGCCTGCTCCCGTACAACCCCCCCCCCCACCCCACACCCCACCCCCACCCAATGGGGGGAAAATGCTGCCCCCTATTTTCTTAACAAAATGTTGCTATGCTACAAACAGGTTTGGTTGACTGAATGGCTGTTTTTTCAATCCATATTTCCTGAAGCAAAATAAGGAAAGTAAAATGATCAAGGTCAATGACAGCAAAATGACGTGACATCTTCTTCCTTAACCGAGGTTTTCCACCCACGGTCGTTGACAGGGCCCTCAACCGTGTCCGGCCCGACTCCCGCGCATCCGTCCTCAGGCCTCCTCCTCCCTCCCAGAAACATGATAGGGTCCCCCTTGTCCTCATTTATCACCCCAGCAGCCTCCACATTCAAAGGATCATCCTCCACCATTTCCGCCAACTCCAGCATGATGCCACCACCAAACACATCTTCCCTTCACCCCCCCCCCCCATCGGCATTCTGTAGGGATCGTTCCCTCCGGGACACCCTGGTCCACTCCTCCATCACCCCCTACTCCTCAACCCCTTCCTATGGCACCACCCCATGCCCACGAAAAGATGTAACACCTGCCCCTTCACTTCCTCTCTCCTCACCGTCCAAGGGCCCAAACACTCCTTTCAAGTGAAGCAGCATTTCACTTGTATTTCCCCCAACTTAGTCTACTGCATTCGTTGCTCCCAATGTGGTCTCCTCTACATTGGAGAGACCAAACGTAAACTGGGTGACCGCTTTGCAGAACACCTGAGGTCTGTCCGCAAGAATGACCCAAACCTCCCTGTCGCTTGCCATTTTAACACTCCACCCTGCTCTCTTGCCCACATGTCTGTCCTTGGCTTGCTGCATTGTTCCAGTGAAGCCCAACGCAAACTGGAGGAACAACACCTCATCTTCCGACTAGGCACTTTACAGCCTTCCAGACTGAATATTGAATTCAACAACTTTAGATCTTGAGCTCCCTCCTCCATCCCCACCCCCTTTCTGTTTCTTCCCCCTTCCTTCTGTTTTTTCCAATAAATTATATAGATTTGTCTTTTCCTACATATTTCCATTATTTTTAAATATTTTTAAATCTTTTATGCTCCCCCCACCCCCACTAGAGCTATACCTTCCTACCATCCCTACCATCCATTCTTAATTAGCACATTCGTTTAGATAATATCACCAACTTTAACACTTATGTGTTCTTTTGTTCTGTTGTCTGTGACATCTTTTGATGATCTGCTTCTATCACTGCTTGTTTGTCCCTACAACCACACCAACCCCCTCCACTTCTCTACCCCCACCCAAACCCCCCTCCCCCCCCGGCCACACACACCTTAAACCAGCTTATATTTCACCCCTTTCTTGGATTCACTCAGTTCGGTCGAAGGGTCATGAGGACTCGAAACGTCACCTCTTTCCTTCTCCACCGATGCTGCCAGACCTGCTGAGTTTTTCCAGGTAAATCTGTTTTTGTTTTGGATTTCCAGCATCCGCAGTTTTTTTGTTTTTTTCTCTGTGTTTAATTGACTGCCACTGCTCTTCAAGAAATGCCTACCTCCTTGAAGAAGTTCTGTTCGTCTCTGCGACAAGATTTCCGTATCTCTCTTTTGCCTTGTTCACCTTCATTGCTTTCCATTTCTCTCCTGATGTTTGACAAGGTGTTTACTAAAATCCGCTTTCACAGCCATATCTCCTTTCTCGGTGACTATCTCCGTCTCTGACTTACCCCACGTGGATTTCAACTGAAATTCCACCCCTCATTTTTCGAACCCACCCAGGATTACAGGTATGTCCGTTCCCACCTACATCCGTGATTCCTCTGACACCTTACGTCACATCAACAATTTCCAGTTCCCTGGCCCCAACCATTTCCTCTTCACCATGGACGTCCAATCCCTCTACACCTCCATCCCCCACCAGGATGGTCTGAGGGCCTTTAGCTTCTTCCTCGAACAGAGGCCCGAACAATCCCCATCCACCACTACTCTCCTCCGTCTGGCTGAACTTGTTCTCACACTGAACAATTTCTCCTTCAACTCCTCTCACTTCCTCCAAATAAAAGGTGTGGCTATGGGTACCCGCATGGGCCCCAGCTATGCCTGTCTCTTTATGGGGTATGTGGAACATTCCTTGTTGCAGTCCTACTCCGGCCCCCTTCCACAACTCTTTCTCCGGTACATCGATGATTACTTCGGTGCTGCTTCATGCTCTCGTCGGGACTTGGAAAAATTTATTAATTTTGCTTCCAACCTCCACCCCTCCATCATTTTCACGTGGTCCATCTCTGACACTTCCCTTCCCTTCCTTGACCTCTCTGTTTCAATCTCTGGTGATAGACTGTCCACCAATATCCATTACAAACCTACCGACCCCCACAGCTACCTCGACTACAGCTCCTCGCACCCCACTTCCTGTAAGGACTCCATCCCATTCTCTCAGTTCCTTCGCCTCCGTTGCATCTGTTCCGATGATGCTACCTTCAAAAACAGTTCCTCTGACATGTCCTCCTTCTTCCTTAACCGAGGTTTTCCACCCACGGTCATTGACAGGGCCCTCAACCGTGTCCGGCCCATCTCCCGCGCACCCGCCCTCACGCCTTCTCCTCCCTCCCAGAAACATGATAGGATCCCCCTTGTCCTCACTTATCACCCCACCAGCCTCCGCATTCAAAGGATCATCCTCCGCCATTTCCGCCAACTCCAGCATGATGCCACCACCAAACACACCTTCCCTTCACCCCCCCTATCGGCATTCTGTAGGCATCGTTCCCTCCAGGACACCCTGGTCCACTCCTCCATCACCCCCTACTCTTCAACCCCCTCCTATGGCACCACCCCATGCCCAGGCAAAAGATGTAACACCTGCCCCTTCACTTCCTCTCTCCTCACCGTCCAAGGGCCCAAACACTCCTTTCAAGTGAAGCAGCATTTCACTTGCATTTCCCCCAACTTAGTCTACTGCATTCGTTGCTCCCAATGTGGTCTCCTCTACATTGGAGAGACCAAACGTAAACTGGGCGACCACTTTGCAGAACACCTGCAGTCTGTCCGCAAGAAGGACCCAACCTCCCTGTCGCTTGCCATTTTAACACTCCACCCTGCTCTCTTGCTCACATGTCTGTCCTTGGCTTGCTGCATTGTTCCAGTGAAGCCCAATGCAAACTGGAGGAACAACACCTCATCTTCCGACTAGGGACTTTACAGCCCTCCGGACTGAATATTGAATTCAACAACTTTAGGTCTTGAACTCCCTCCTCCATCCCCACCCCCTTTCTGTTTCTTCCCCCTTCCTTTTGTTTTTTCCAATAAATGATATAGATTTGTCTTTTCCTACATATTTCCATTATTTTAAAATATTTTTAAATCTTTTATGCTCCCCCCACCCCCACTAGAGCTATACCTTGAGTGCCCTACCATCCATTCTTAATTAGCACATTCGTTTAGATAATATCACCAACTTTAACACCTATGTGTTCTTTTGTTCTGTTGTCTGTGACATCTTTTGATGATCTGCTTCTATCACTGCTTGTTTGTCCCTACAACTACACCAACCCCCTCCACTTCTCTCCCCCCACCCAAACCCCCCCCCCACCCCCTCACCACACACACCTTAAACCCGCTTATATTTCACCCCTTTCTTGGATTCACTCAGTTCAGTCGAAGGGTCATGAGGACTCGAAACGTCAACTCTTTTCTTCTCCGCCGATGCTGCCAGACCTGCTGAGTTTTTCCAGATAATTCTGTTTTTGTTTTTGACATCTTCAATACCGCTCACTTGCTCTTGATAAATGTCGTCCTGGGCTGTGCCCTGACTGTGTGGTAACATCTGATGAAACGTTTCTGTGTTGATTTGTCTACGTGTCTGTGTGACAAAGGATTTTGTGCCTTAATAGAGTTTGTGTACAGTTTGTACTCTTTAGTGAAACCCATACTAGATTAATTCAGGGGTATCTAGAGTAATTAGGACGATAGGGCCCATTTCCCTTTTGGTAAAACCAGAGTAAGAATTGACCAAAATTTACTGCAAATAAGCTCTGCTAACACAATTGGAATTCACGTGCGACAGCTAAATTTCATCCTCACAAAATAGGCCAAAAATCACTAGCCTATTTCAACTTCTTTTACACTTACGTTTTCTCCAAGGACAGACAACCCACAGTACAGATTGAGCAGATTTTTGAACTGGCCTCTATAGGGAGGTGAAACTGTGTTCCTAGAATTAGTGGAGGACAGCCCAAAGTAATGTGCTCCTGCTGCCATGATTGTGATTCACACAGATGCCTGTTGAATGTAAATGTCTTTTTATGGGTAAACAGAATTTGCTGCAAAGACAATTCATTAACTTTTCCGAAACGTGTTTTTCACATTTTGAATCTGCCCTGTTGTCCTTTGTTTGTTGCACAAGCTGCTATTCAGTTTTCAAAACGATTTGGCTCCTCATTCATTTTTCATTTTGTAAGTAAGGATTCATGCAGCTGGTGATGTTTGTAAGGGCATTGTGGGTGTTTTGGTTCCTGTTAATGTGCTCTCAAACCTTTGAAAGGGGAAAATTTCATGGTTGACTGATGTGACTTAACCTCCTTGCATTCCATTGTCACCACAAATAACATCAGATTTTGTGATACATGACCTGCAAACGAAAATTATCTTTGGGTATGAACTCATTATAATTCTAGATAGAAGCCTAATAGAAGCATACTTTAAATGGCCTTCATAAAAACAATGTTAAATCAGACATTGTGCACAGGTTATGATTAAGATAATACTTTTTGATATGTTTGTGCCATTATTTTACATACATAGCTTGCAGCCATGCTGTTTTGGTTAGAGCTACTCTCCCAATGATACAGATTTAAATGCTGAGACAGTGTGAACAGCAACACCATTCAAATCAACTCAAGGTAGTTCCGTAAAATATCCAGGAGGTCTAATGGACTTTTAAAATTGAGTTTGATGCTGGATTGGAGTTAGACCCCAACCAGTGTCAAGCACAAGCGATGAGACACTGCTTTGTCATGTCACTGCTTTCTGGAGTCAGGTCAGGTCTAAACTCCATTATATTGCAGCGAGGCAGAAACAAAAATGTGCTGGAAGCTTTCAGAAATGCACCGCATAGATTAACAACCACAGAAATGATTTTCGGGCTTATTAACCTGTTCTTGACTTTTCCTTTTTTTTTAATTCAGCCTTTTTTCTTTCCTATCCTGGTGGAGTTGACTCTTTGCTGCCAACTGTAGCACTCCAGTACATCACTCATGTGACCAATCTTCAGGCATAAAGTTAAAGAGTGATTGTTGACAGCCTATTTAGTGCACCATCAAGAGAAACAGATTTGAGCCCAGATCTGCCCTCTCCCAATATCCGAGCATGTATATTTTCCAGGAAGGGTTCCTCGAAGGTGATTAGGAGTCAGGACCCACACTGATTTTCTTCTCTCTTTGTAGACCAGAGCATCAAGGCCAACAATAGTGCGCCTATCTGAAATGAACTAATTTGGCACAGCTGATAGGTTGAACAGGGAATCTTCCAGTTTGAAAGGCTAATACTTTGTAACTATATCTTGCCTATGGATTCTTGGTAGACTTTTCTGCATATTTCTTATGTTTTTTTTCTCCCTTACATCTCTATATGGGTTGCTTTTTTCTATGATAAAGGCACTATATAAATGTCAGTTGTTATTAAGCATTGTGATATCTGTCCAAAGTTTACTATAAAAATAAGAAAATGGTTAACAATGCTTACGCAAATCAGACTGCAACCTCTGGCAACCATACATGCACAGCAATACACAAAGGGTGGGATTTTCTGGCCCTACCTGCCGGCGGGATATTCTGGTCCTGCCAAAGTCAATGGACTTTTGGCTGGCTTGCTACATCCACTGTGGCAGGGTCCACCAGGCCAGGGCCAGGGCCAGAAAATCCCAGCCAAAGATCCAGAAGCTACTTTTCCAGATTCTCTGCCCCTCTAACAGTTTCACAAAAGAGGCATCCCAGCACCTGATTTACCACTCAAATACACTGCACAGTGTAATGTTCCAGTAATTAGCTCAAATATATGGACTAAACATGCCAGAAAAAGTTAAGTAACCCTTTAAAGACATGATAAGGCTTAATTACTACTGAAGACTTCTTTGCAAATCAACTTTTGCAAGTGTGGAGTCCCATTCCTGCAGATCTTAATTGTTATTGGAGATTTTGAAAAATAATTTATGTTTCTTTTATTTTTTCTTTCTCTCACTTTTAATTCTCTCTTAATCTAATCTTTCTTTCCCTCTCTATTTTGCTCTCCGTACCTTATTTGAGATTGAATTCACTATTCTAACTGATGCTTCCTGTTTCAGACTCTGTGCTATTCATTAACAACATCTAAGCCTGATTGGTTAAGAACACACATCATTGCTTGCCTTGTCCACACAGTTCCCAGATCCCCTGTAGGCAGTATTGTGCTTTTTTGTTCTTTAGCTTCTAGCAACTTTCAGTGCAAAAGCTCATGGGCAAGAATTTTACCATTGGCATGCAGGGGCGGGCCCCACACGCCCACTTGTAAAATGATGCGCAGTGAAGTCATGCGAGCATCCCGGCATCTCCACACGCCATCATGATATTTGGGAAGGCGGGCGTGCTATAAGCTCGGATGCGTGCCCGCCATCAATTAATGGACCAGTTAAGGCCTGTGAGGCAGCAATTGATCTTGGTTTCTCGCAGCCAGTGCGATCTTCAGGATGTCGCATGGGCACAAAACTCATTCATGGGCGGGATAAGAGGGGTGAGTGGGGTCGCGAATGTGATGTTTACGGTATTTAACTGTGAAAGTAACTTTTACTTGCCTGACTGAGTGGGAAGGCTTCAAAATTCATATCAGCTGCTAGGACAGGAGCAAAAACCTTGGTCAGGACTCTACAGTTGAGATCATTTCTGGGGCCTGCAGCTTTCAGAAAGCCTTCCCTTAGCCTGGTAATGGGAGTTGTGCTCTCCACTGAAGGCACCTCCTCTGAGGAGGTAGGGAGGGCCAGAAGGTGGGGGAGGCCAGGAGTCCACATTCAGCCTCCAGGGGAGCCACCTTTGGGAGGAGAGGCGCAGGCACAAGGTGCGCAGGGCCAACAGGAAGTGCAAGTCGGAAGAGGCTGCAGAAGACACCAATATCCTGCTGCCAGGGTATACAGGTGGCAAAGTAGCTACCTCAATATGTCTGATATCCAATGCCAAAGGAGGCTCCGTCTCTCAAGGGAGACAGTCACCTCCATCTGTCAGATGATAGCCCCTGAGATCTCTGCAAACTGTGTGGGTGGACACCCCATGCCAGTGGCTCTGAAGGTCACAGCTGCCCTCAACTTCTATGCCTCTGGCTCTTTCCAGGGCTCGGTGGGTGATCTCTGCGAAGTCTCCCAATCAGCTGTCCACACTTGCATTAAGCAAGTGACAGACGCTCTATTCAGCCGTGCATTGACTTTCATCCATCACTACTGGGATGATGCCAGTCAGACAGAGCGAGCCAGAGACTTCACAGCCATTGCTGACTTACCCCGCATCCAGACTGCACACATGTGGCCATCAAGGCACCAGCAGGTGAGCCCGGTGCCTTCGTCAACAGGAAGGGATTCCGCTTCATGAACGTGCAGATAGTGTGTGATCACAGGATGCAGATTCTACAAGTCTGTGCAAGGTACCCAGGCAGCTCCCACAACGCTTACATCCTCACACACTCCCAGGTGCCGAGGCTCTTCAGTGCTCCAGCCCAGCTTGATGGATGGCTGCTGGGTGACAAGGGCTATCCCCTCAGAAGGTGGCTCATGATGCCTCTCCGCCATCCAAGAACAGAAGCTGAGCAGCGGTACAATAGGAGCTACACCTCCACAAGGGCTGTGGTGGAGAGAACCATCAGCCTTCTCAAGATACACTTCCAATGTCTGGACCGTTCAGGGGGCACAGTCCAATACCCCCAGGTCGTGTACCACTGATAATGGTTGCATGCTGCGCTCTCCACAATCTGGTGCTGGAAAGGGGGGATGCAGTGGAGGAAGAAGATGTAGACTCAGTTGCTCCGGCTGCTCACGATGAGTCCAGCAGTGAGTCCGAGGATGGGCATGCACAGGAGAACACTGAGAGGGTAGACGCTGACCTGGGCATACTCCAGGGAGGCAGGGACACCTGGGAGGCTTTAACCCAAAGAACCTTCAGCTAGCACACCACAGATGGACCTTCAACACACGCCAGGGCTGCAGGCTCCACACTCAATACCTGAGCGCTGACTCAGCCAGGATAATAACATTAACTAAGGCCGTTGTCAATAAAGCTCAATGTCGAAAAACTCACTCATAACATCATGGCTTCCCATACACTTGCAGAAATAAGGAATCATCCTGAGGCATGGCAACATGTCAAAATTTATTGAGAAAACCAAAGTAAATTCATAAAGCAAAACAAAAACAATGTTGGACATCACACTGAGTCTTCGACTAAGTACCATGGGCCAACATAAAAGCACCAGTGAGAAACCCATGGTGTGCCTAAAATGCCTATGTTTACGTTTTTGGGTGCTATGTCTTGGTACTGACCCCTCGCTGGGACTGGCATCTGAGACAGCCTGCTGACTCTGCTGTGCTGTTGGTCTTGATGACCTTGGTGTTGGTGGCCATCCTCTGGCTTGTGGAGCCTGTGCTGGCCCCACCTGGGAGGGAGCGGCCAGTTCCACAGCTGGCATCTCCTCAGTTGTCGCAGCCTCACTGGATGCAACAGTCACTGACAGAGGGGGAGCAGCTGCCCTCACCCAGAGTGTCCTGACAGAAGCCTGCAGAGATGACAGGTAACTGCTGCACTGAGGTGAGGGCGCTTCGGACCTCCCTGATCACCATGGATGGATGGGCACCGAGCTGGGAAACTTGGTGCCCAAACCATCTCCCACACTGGCACTGACCAGCTGAGGTCAATGCTAATGTGAGGGCTTGCTGGTCCGAGCGCATCCCCAGGAAGCCCTGATTGGTCTCTTGGAGGAGCCTCTCCATGAGAGTCGCCACTCTCTCCATGGGGGACGCATGGCACTCGGCCATGAGGCACATTGCTTCAGCGATCGTCCACGTAGACTCCTCCACCACGGACACCAAGCCAAGCATAGCCTCATGTATCTCTCCCAGATGCTCCCGCACACTCTGCCACATTTCCTGCGTTTGCTATATCATGGACGGCTCCAGAGGCACATCATCACCGACTGAGCATGTGCCTGGTCCCCTGCAGTCCCCCGACTGCTGGCGCCATGGCCACCCACTGTCTGCGCCAGTGACTGTGAAGTGCCCTCACCACTGTGCCTGGGACATTAGCCAATGATTTAATTCCCACCGAGGTGCTAGTATCTGCGCTGGTGTCTGTCTGGCAGAGATGGTCTGACGCTGGTGAGTCCGAGACTTCGGGGCTCTCAGGTGTGAGAGGGGGCCCCTGTGCCTCCTCCTCCTGGCTCTGATCCACTGATGCTGAGAGGAAGAACAAGGACATTGGATCTGTTAACCTGGAGACAATGTCAATGTGTATCCCTATCTCCTGGATCATTATGCGCTCATCCTTCCATAAGCAATGGTCTAGCCATGTTGCAAACTTCAATCACTGAACATTCAGCACTGCTATGGCTGTTGGGAGAATAATGCTGACCTCACTGCTGGGCATACATTCCTGCTCATGGCAACCCAGCCTCACTGACACCGTTGGCCCTAGGCGCATGACGCCTCTCTAGATTTAGGGCCTCCTGCTCAAACTGGCTAAGCATTGCCACCTGGGATGGCCCTCCACCAGTCCTCATTGATTAGTGCTACTTGTACCTGGACTCTTTTCGCAGATGGCCCATCCCAACCAGAGTGGGACATTGCAGGGCTCCTATGTCTCCTCACCCCATTGCTGCTGAACACTCACACAAAGATGCTAGGCCTGTTCCCCCCACTCCCCACTCCCAACCACCCCCAGCCTCCCCACCCCCTCCCCCCACCCACACCCCCTCCCCCTTTGCCAAATGCTGCCTACATCACATTAGGCACCACACAGTCTAACCTTCCAGAGCAAAGAGGCACAAGCACGTGGAGCGCAGAGGACAGCAGATCAATCGGTGCCATGCCACCTTGAAGCTCCCTTCCCAGCATGCCATCACCCTGACTTGGACATGTCCTGGAGTTCCAGCACTGCGCCTAGGTGCAGCTCCTCCAGGTTGCTCCCAAAACAGTAATGTGGGTGTCACTGTACCACATGCTGTGGGTACAGAACCCATCTTTTCACCATCCTCTCAGGATGACCTCGGCATGGGCAATATCTGCTGGCCCATCCAGCGAAGGACACATGCTGTCAATGATTCAATGCAGTCACTACACTCAGACTTGGCGGGGTAGGGACGGGTGTGGGAGATGTGGCGGGAGGTGGGGGTCGCCAGTGGGGAAAGCCTACCTGCTGGGTTAAGTGACCAATGCCAATATTGTACTCACCCTTCCCAAGTGTAAAAGGTCATTGAAGCGCATGCGACACTGGATCCAGGTGTGCCACACCACGTCGTGGGAGCTCACCACCTCTGCCACCTCCTCCCAGGCAGGTTTGGTCATGTGGGGGGGCCTCATCTTCCGGCCCTGGAGTAAGAGGACCTCCCGTCGTGCTGCCACCTCCTCGAGGAGGGCAGCAAGGCAATCATTAGAAAAAGGAGGGACACAGTGCCCCCCTGCCCTACCTTCCTGCCTGGCCTGCTCACCAGCAGTGCTCTGGGGACCCCTTCCAGCAGCCATGATCTGCAGCCTTGGAAAGGCCGCAGCAACTTTTTAAACAGGCCGCCGGGTCGCCATTGGACCCAGTGGTCATTGCAGTCCCGCCGCTGCCCACCCACTCCTGCTGTCCTCGGGAGCTGTGATTCACGCTGGGTGGGCTTTAATTAGTCTGCCCGCATAAAATGACAGCACGGACCTGACTGCGGGCGACAATTGGATCTGCACCCACCTGTGCCCACTTCCGCACCGTCCACCCAACTGGCAGAAAATTCTGCTCCATGAATATTCTTGAATGCTTCCAAATGAAACATTTAAACTTAATTATGGCTATTTTTACTGGTGTAAGTCAGCTGGGGGGCGGCGGGTGTGGGGGTTGGGGGGTGGGGCGGTGGGGAGCAGGGTAAAGTAAGTTTTGTATCCAGGTTTCTCAACTTACTTATCTGCACACCATTGGATTTAGTGTGTGAGTTGCACATAAATAGAATTTGACGGAATGAATGTTTCACCTCTCTTTCAATTTTTCAATTTGTGAGTGAGTCCAAAGTTATTTTACACATTTCCTTTGGTTAGAAGATGGTACTTTTTTACATCTGCACTAATTTCGGAGGTTTTCTTTGCTTCCAGTTGTGAAGACTTTGACATTTATGAAGGAGGGAACCAGGACGTTGAAATTTTTAGCACCACACCTGGGAAGGTTTGATGGGCCATGGCAAGAACATAAGAGATAGGAGAGGAATTGGCCGTACGGCTGCTTAATCCTGCTCAAGAAGATCAGGGCTGATCCTTTTTCTCAACTCTACTTTTCCAACCCATTCCCACCTTTGATACCTTTAGTGTTCAAATATTTACTCATCTTAGTCATTGCATCTATTCAAGTCAGAGATCAATAGATTTTTGGATACTAAGAGACAAAGGGTATGGGGATAAGGTAAAAAATTATAGGTAGAAAACCAGCCATGATTAAAATGAATGGCGGAGCAGGCTAGAGGGGCTGAATGGCCTAATTCTTGCCAGGATTAAATGTGGTGGTAGTGGCCCCATCCACCTGCTGGAGAGTCGTGGGCGAGCCTGCCTTTGCTGTCCCAGGAAGCCATAACCGGATTTTACAGTCAACAGTCAAGTAGCTGTCTGAGGTCGTGGGTTTCGTGTTTCCCCCCCCACCCCCCACTTCCCCCCCCACCAAGGCGGCCTCACCAGTGTCTGCCTGACAGAGGTTGGGTTGTAGAAGGTTGTGGCGGGGTGGTTTGGACGGTGATAAGGAGGCCGGGAATGGAGTGATCAAGTGGGACTGGCCCTTTCTGCTGGTATACCTGATGGCTTCGCCACGGGCTTGGGCACCCTCCACCACTGATAGAGTCCTCGTGATGGCGGGAAGAGGTCCTCAACTGGTCTTTAATTGTGGACCCAATTGGAGCAATTGGCAGGCAGGCCGCTCAACACCTCTCCACTGGTGATAAGAGTCCAGCAGTCATGTAGGCAATGGGTAAAGTGCTTCCCCCCCCACCCCCCGCCACCTGACTTGATTTTAGCCCCCACTCCCCACTATATAAAATTCCTGCTCCTGCTCCTATTCCCTATGCTCTTATCACCTTTTAAGTCCAGAGAATATAGGTTCATTCTACCCAATCTTCCCTCATGAGACAACCCTCTCATGTCAGGAATGATAATGAATTCAAATACATTAAGCAACAGAACAAACTGCATATGTCTTTCTGCACTTCACCTACAGTTAATGAGATGGTGGCTCAACTATTTAATAGTTCATTGCTTGCTAAAGGCTGGCCAGCCTAGAGTAATGTAATCTTTGTGAATGCACTCACTCAGATTTTGGAAGTTATTTTTGACAGTGCCTCTTCCTTGTGGAATTCCAGAAACTTCATGTTAGCATTCTTAGAAGTTAAAGACGTGGGTGGTCTCTTGTGACCTTGAAGAGCTGGATGATTGCAATTTTCTCCTTGGCATTATGTCTTACATCGATGTACCTTAACGTCTAGTCCATCTGATCAGCTGAACTCCCATATAGTTTGCCCTTGTGTTTTAACTTTGTTTCCAAAGACACAGTTGTATAATTTTGCAGTTTCTCTAATGAGCAGAAATATACTTGTTACTTAGCTTCGACTTTTCCACCATTGCAGAATATTTCCTCAATAGATGTCAGGCAATAATGAGAATTTACACTGTCCTCAGTAACATATCGTTAATATCACGGCACTACAACTTTTATCTTGATTCTGACTGGGTTTGCACCAATGATAAGTGGAAAGCAGTAACTTGGCACATGTTACGAAAACATTGGCCTGGAGTTTGTGGCTCAGTGGTGAAACAATGGCAATGATTTCACTTCTATTTCAGTGCAGTGGTACTGCAGCCAATGGAAACTACAACATGCTTTATTGGACACTCCCACCGCGGAGCTGGAGTGATGTCTTCAGGCTGTCCAAGCAGCCAATCATATTAAAGTATTGTCACAGACACACAACCAGGAAACCAAAGCTAGGAAAATAAAATCGCTTTTAAGTATATTTACACACAGCAAATTAAAGATTGGAATATATACATGGGGTGACAGTAGAAACTAAAATTTTCTGATTAAACTTTTTAAAAAATATTAACTTAGCTTTAAAAAAAATCTACTAATTAATCACTTAACAGTGCTCCACGGTTATAAGATGATTTTTCAGGAGCCAGAATCACATCAGCTTCATAAATCGCCTGATTGAACAAGGAGGGGCGTTATGTTTCTAACAGTGAGGTGGGAGTGGGAAAGTTGAAATTCACACTGTTTCAAGATTGCAGGCTCTAGGGTGACCACAACACAGCCTGTGCCAGGGCATTGAGTAACAGGCTGCAACTTCAGGACTTCCCCACTAAACTGCATACGCCCGACAACCTGAAGTTGCGGTTACTTTCAGAGGCATAATGATGGTGAACACTGACCGTTTGTTGTCAACTTCCTGCGCCCACGTCCCCGCCCAGCCCCCACAAAATCCGGGCCATTATGAAAGCGAGATTGCTCTGCCACACCAAAGCGTGTGTCACTGGAGGATTTACAATGTAGATGTAAAGAGACAAATATCTGTATCTGGTCTAATTAGGTCGTTGAAATCTTGAGAAATCAAGCGCCTGCACACAGTGGAGTAAATTCAGACCCACCGTGAGTAATGTTTTGTGGCATATTCTAGGGTTCATTATGATTATCAATGGAAATCATTGAATGGAAAGCAATGGAAATTACTCTCGAATTTGGTAATATATACTAGGGCATAATTCCATACCAAAAAAATACAAAGAGGAATTTTTTTTCTGGCCACATGTATAAAAATAGAGAGGTAAATGAACTTAGAAAACTCCTAAAATAGGCAAAATTCAGCTTTATTTGATAAGATCCATTTTTGGTTACCTTGGCTGGAATCCTCCATTCTGGGGTCTAAGTTTGGTGGCTGGGTGCTGATGTGGGAGGGGTTGAGATGGCTGACCACCATGACCTTGCACTGCTCAGCTCATTAAATAAGCATCCATGTGGAGCTCACCGATTCTCGCAGCAGGGGCAGGCAGGAAGTCGCCGTCCCTGCCGTTACCTCATGGAGTCAAAGGTCGGGGTGCTTTATTTAAAGGGGGCATGGACACCCCGCACTATCCCTTCTATCCTTGCAAGGTTCATTGCTCCACCCTTCCCTGCTAACCCTTCCTCCCTTCCGTTTTCTCCCTCTGCACAGCTTACACTGCCACCACCCAGTCTCCAGCATAGGCTGGCATTTACAGGCTCTCCCCAAAGAGGACAATGCAGTGGCAAGTCACTGCTAAAACTGTAAAAGTAAACATTCTAGTTTCTCGCTGTGGCGACCTTAATTTGGAGGGGAACTTAATTCTGGCGAGTTGGCCTTTTTGTGAGCATGCATGCCATGCTAATGCATTCAAAAGCACTTCCCGACATTGTTCGTCGGGAAGCTTGACCCATCTTTAACCCACCTTTAAAGTCCCAAGGATGTAATTCCTAAAGTTCATCCCACCATTGGGAAGCTGATTTTTGGCCTTCCCCCAAATTAGTTTCCCCCGCCCGCCAAGCTTCCCACTGCAGGTGGGACCAGAGGATCTCACCCTGTGAGTTGTAGCTTAGCTTCACTGTTTGTCCCTTGTGTATATGAGTACACTTTAAAATAAGGTAAAGCTTTATTGAATTGCCCTTCATTGTAGGATAAAGCAATTGGAATATCAATTCTGTGACCTTGTGGCTGTCTTTGCTCCAGCACAAAACTCTCTTAAGAAAGACATGTCCTTTATCGTTAAAAAATTACAAAAAAAAAACCCACGCAGGTTAATTTATTCCATAATCCTCCAGTGACTATGTTAAGATGATTGCAACTATTAAAGGCAAACAGGAGGACTGATGCCAAGCTTGGCACTCCATTATGGGCTACAAATGATATGATACTGGAGAAATCTAGTCCCTGCTCAGCTGCCAACCTTTTGCATCTGTGTAAATATACTGCCCACTAGGAGACTTGTTAACTTTCAGAATGATATTATGTTGAAGTTGGGGAGGAAAGGGCTCCCATGTCAACCACAAAATGATAATGTCTGCAGCCTTCCAGAAAGGAGGCGCTGTTTCAGGATTAGAGAGTAGCATCATTTTGGAGGGAAGCTTCAAATCTGTTCCAGTCACAGGAATTCATATGCTATCCATTTGAGAAAGACAGAGGGCGGAATCGCCCAGATTTGTACCAGGCTGCCGTAAAGGCAGATTTTCACGCTGTATCATCCTCTTCCCACCTCATTAATTATGCAGCCACAGGGAACATGCCATCTCGCTGCTGGGCAGCCTCTGAATTGCCTGCCACACAGTTACCTCAGTGTTTCCTCACTCCAGGTGCCATATCTAAGCAGCAGCCCCACACACACAGTTCTCAATGCTTGCAGCCCAGGACTGCTCCAGTGAAGACATGGCCCTGAAAGCCAAGAAAATTTCAGTGACCCATCACTAGAATATCTTTTGGAGGCCCACCATGGTGTCATCCATCCCCACTCTGGTCGCAGGAGGTCCAGCAATTTCACCACTCCGTCTTGGGAGGTGGTGGCAGAGGTGGTCAGTGCCAACCCTGCACAAGAAAGGTTGGCCATCCAGTGCAGAAAGAAGTTGAATGATCTCATCCATGCTGCCAGGGTAAGGCGACCATCTCATCACTCTAAACTCACTCACTCACAAGGCCATCACACATTCACTGGCATCTCACTCACTGCTAGCTCAAGGGGCATCACCACTCACACCCTCACACATACCCTCACATGTCCATCTGGCATTATGTCCTCTGGAGACTGCCTCCTCAGCCCTCACCCACTTGAGGCCACTTGCACAGGTCAACGTGTCCCCACACACACCCTGGGATACCCTCCTTCCCCAGTACAGCTCTCATACTGCAGCCTCTTCCCTTGCTTGAGGCCACTTCTCCCTTTTCCCCAACAAGCCCTGACCCAGCAGCCACTGAAAAGCCTCTGCCTTATGGCTTGTCTGGTAGGTAGACACCTGCGTGTGAGCCCCCTAGGGTGATGTGGTGCTGCCTGTGTGGCCTGGCACTGATGACCGCGGGTGTTGCCCAAAGCAAACAAACCTCAAAGTCCCACGTGAAGTGCAGCTCACCAGGTGCATGTCGCTTATGTACAGTAGTGAAACCATTGCCCTGCAATCACACTGACATGCCCGGATGATCCAGCATTGGGGGGATGAGTCCGGCAAGCAGGGATTATAATGATATGTAGATGTGTTAAAATGAAGTTCCCAACATCCAGTGGCGGGAAAAGTGTCCTGCCATTGAAAGGCAAAGTGGACAATTGCAAACTGGTTTCACGATGTCGTGAAACCGGTTTTTGGCCTCCCCGCCATATTGTCTGCCCACAATCGCCATGACGCCCGACACCAAGGAGGACAGAAAATTCCAGCCATGGATTTAATATTCACAAGGTTCCCTTGTAGCATATTCCTTAAGTAAGTCATTTCTATTTGCTAAGAAGTGAAATTCCTCTTGCCGATGATGTTAACAAAATAGCTTGAGTATAATTTGAATTCACTTGATTTCTTCTGTAAAATTAATGACAGGCAGATTTGAATCCCTTTTTGTTTGTTTTAATTGCAGGAGCTCTACTTGGACCTGGTGTACAACAGACAACAGACTTGTGAGGAAAGTTAAAGGTTATGGAATAAAAGGAACAGTCGCAACTTGGATACAAAATTGGCTGAGGAATAGGAAACAGAGAGTAATGGTTAATGGGTATTTTTTGGGCTGGAAAAGGTTTGTAGTGGAGTTCCCCAGAGGTAGGTATTGGGACCTTTGCTCTTCCTGATATATATATAAACGATCTAGATCTTGGTGTGCAGGGGGCAATTTCAATGTTTACGGATGACACAAAACTTGGGAGAATTGTAAACTATGAGGAGGACAGTGTAAAACTTCAAAAGAACATTGACACATTGGTGGAGTGGGCAGATAGGTGGCAGGTGATGTTCAATGCAGTGAAGTGTGAAGTGATACACTTTGGTACAAAGAACATGGAGAGACAGTATAAAATAAAGGGTACTATTCTAAAGGATGTGCAGGAGCAGAGAGACCTGGCTGTATATATACATTTCCTTGCCCCCAGTTTAATTTTATTCTTCATCTCATCAACTGCCTTAACAAGAAACTTTGTCTCTTTCTTTCAGGTGCAAAAGAACGCAAGCTCCAACAACTCATCGACAGCAAAGCCCATCCAGGACCTTCCACCCATGCCCATCTCTCTGACCCCATCCCGTCTTCCAATCCCAGCCCCGGCTGTGTATTCACCATACCCTCTGACCTTCCCCTCTCTGATGCTGAATGTTCAGTGCTCAGCAAATGACTCAGTTTCATACCCTTACGCCCTCACCTCAATGAATTTCGAGGTCGGCACAAAGCTGAACTATTCTTCTGCCGCCTTCGTCTCCGTGCTCACTTCTTTGGGCAGGAGTCCTCCCCCCGTTCAATGGATCTTTTTACCTGCCTCCAATATTCTCCCTCCACCTGGATCCCTCCCTCTGGATTCTTACCTGCTCTTGATCTTTTCATTGAGAACTGTCGGCGTGACGTCAGTCATCTCAATTTCTCTGCTCCTCTCACCCACTCTAACCTGTCTCTTTCTGAACTTGCTGCATTCTGTTCTCTCAGGTCCAATCCTGACTTTGTTATCAAATCCGCTGACAAGAGTGGTGCTGTTGTTGTCTGGCGTACTGACCTCTACCTCGCAGATGCTGAGCGTCAGCTCGCAGACACTTCCTCCTACCTCCCGCTGGACCATGACCCCACCACTGAACATCAAGCCATTGTTTCCAGGACTGTCACTGACCTCATCTCCTCTGGAGATCTACCCTCCTCCGCTTCCAACCTCATAGTCTCCCAACCTCGAACGGCCCGCTTCTACCTCCTCCCCAAAATCCACAAACAGGACTGTCCCGGCAGACCAATTTTGTCAGCCTGTCCCTGCCCCACGGAACTCATTTCTTGCTATCTTGACTCCATTCTCTCTCCCCTTGTCCACCCCCACCCTTCCCCCACTAGGGCCATCTGTCACTTGCTCATCCTGCTTTCTATCCTTAATGTCCCCATTAGCACATACTTTAGCTAATATTACCACCGTCAACACCCCTTTGTCCTTTTGTCTATGACATCTTTGGCAATCTCTCCTTTATCTCTGCCTATCACTGGCCCTCTATCCAGCTCCACCTGTCCCACCCTCCTTAGCTTATATGTCACCACATTTCTTACTCCTCTTTAGTTCTGATGAAGAGTCATATGGACTCGAAACGTTAACTCTGTCTTCCTCTCCACAGATGCTGTCAGACCTGTTGAGTTTTTCCAGTTATTTTTGTTTTTGCTGTATATGTACATAAGTCATGCAAGGTGGCAGGACAGGTAGAGAGAGCTGTTTCTAAAGCATACAGTATTCCAGACTTCATTAATAGGGGCATAGTGTACAAGAGCAGGAAGGTTATGATGAACTTATATAAGACACTGGTTAGACCTCAGCTGTAGTATTGTGCACAGTTCTGGGCGCCACACTATGGGAAGGATGTGAACCGATTGGAGAGAGTACAGAAGAGATTTACGAGAATGGTTCCATGGATGCGACACTTCAGTTATGAGGAAAGGTTGGAGAAGTGGCAACTGTTTTCCTTGGGGAGGAGAAGGCTAAGAGGAGACTTGATAGAAGTCTTCAAAATAATGAGGGACCTGGACAGAGTAAAGAGGGAGAAACTGTTCCTGCTCATAAATGCATCAGGAACCAGAGGGCATAGTTTTAAAGTGTTTTGCAAAAGAAGCAAATGTGAGGTGAGAAAAAACTTCTTCACATAGTGAGTAGTTAGGATTTGGAATGCACTGCCAGCAAGTGTGGTGAAGGCAGGTTCAATTGAGACATTCAAGAGCACATTGGAGGATTATCTAAATAGAAACAATGTGCAGAATTACAGGGAAAAGGCAGGAGATTGGTACTAAGTTAAAATGCTCAGAAAGCCAGTGCAGACATGATGGGCTGAATGGCCTCCTTTTACACCATAACAATTCTGTGATTCTGTCCTTGTTGACCACCTTGGTGCCCTCAGAAACGGCGTGTTTGGCCAGTTCCCCTGGCAGCAGGAGGCAGACGGTGCTCTGGATCTCCCTGGAGGAGATGGCCTGTCATCTGGTGTAATGGACCAGACAGGAAGCCTCACCAGCGATCCAATCAAAGATGTTGCTGACGAACGAGTTGATGACGCTCATGGCCTTGGAGGAGATGCCAGTATCGGGGTGGACCTGCTTCAGCACCTTGTAGATCTGGATGCTGTAGCTTCCCTTCCTGCTCCACCTGTGCTTCCTGTCACCCTTTCCGGACATTTTCACCACCGTTTTCTTTGAGCTTTTCTTGGAGACGGTGCCCTTGGTACCGACTGCTGTGGCGCTGGTAGAAACAACGGGGATCGGCATTGCAAACCTTTCAACTCCTGCTCAACATTCACTTTGGCTGCGAACATAAAAATATAAGAAATAGGAGCTTAGGTAGACCATATGTACCATCGAGCCTACTCTGCTATTCAATATGAGCATTGCATAGCAATATAGAAACCTTCCCTCACCAAATGATTAATTTGATTAATGCTGCCAGTGATCTAGGGATCCAATTGAAAGTAAGCTCAGCCTGACAGCTCAGGGGCTCAGTGTTCTAGTTGGCTTGATACTGCACTGCAACATGCATACAGTCCAATATGCAGTGGGACTGCTCCATTAAATTGGTGAGAAGGGGGAAATGGCTGTTAAATTTGCTGATTTTGATTGTAATTCATATTAGAGATTAAATATTGATGAGGATAATAAGGATTGAATAACTTACCTAGGAGTCTTTTTACATAAACCATTAAAAGCCAGATCACAGGTGCAAGCATTTTTCAAATAGGCTGGGATGACAGACTTCATCAATGAGATCTGGAACATCAAAGTAAGTAAGTAGTACAGCAGTACAACAGAGTGCAGGACCCGGATTTCCGGTTTGAGGTCAGGATCACAGAATCGGGAGATTTCTTGGCTCGGTGAACCCGACCTTTAAAAATGTCTGCCCACAGGCCGGATTTTCAGTCGGTGAGGGGGTGGACTGAAATAGGAGTCGGGGTGAGCGAACCCAGAACAAGTGTGCTGGCTGCCAGTGGTGGAGATGGGCTGGACACAAAGCCTGCCTCTGTGCTCTGGCACTGTGTTTCAGTAAATAAGAAATATTAATTTAAAAAAAACATCCCTCCATCCCTCATCACCAGCCCCCCATACACTCCCTATGCCCCATCCATGCCAACTGATGCCAACCCATGCCCTCCACTCAGTCCCCATGGCCCCCACACCTACTATGTCAATTTAGTGCCCTCTACCCACTCCCCATTGCCCTTATTCCCTCATGCCAACTTAATACCCCTCTACCCACCCCCATTGCCTACATACTCCATATCAACTTAGTGCCAACTCATGCCCCCAACCACCGCCCTTTGCCCTAACCCCTCCATGCCAACTCACATAGTATCGTTGGACAGTTCCTTGACAGCTTTGACACCTCCTGGGCAGCTTTGATGGGTTTGGCAACTGGACAGCTTTTTAACAGCTCCTTGACAGTTGGACAGTTCCAATGAGTTTGTGCTTAAAAAGTGTAGAATCATGTTCACTTTTAACAATCCCAAAGGGCGCTTTCCCTCTTCCAAGGGGTGCCTTACCTCTCCCAAAGGTGTCCCTATCCAAATGGGTAGCTTATCTCCCCTGGCTATCCAAAGGAATCCACCAGGCTCAGACCTCCTCTTGCCTGTTCTAATCTACACACTCCAGATTCCATGCTCATGGCTTTCCAAAATCCCACTTCAGTGGAGGCAGCTGGTGATTTAAATGACCAGCTGCCTCGGTGAATCACGCATGCCCCAGCCAGACTCCAGTCCCATCCCTGTGAAGACGGGAAAGGCTGGGTTCAGGGGCCAGATTTAGAATTTTCAACCATTTCTGGGATTTTCACCATGTTGGAGAGTCTCTCCATTGTGGCGAAAATATGGGGCCAGGTCTGAAATGAACTATGTTCAGTGTTGTGAACCCTGCTATGTAAAACAAGGGATGAGGGGACTTAGTAGTTATGAGAGGCAGGGTAAGTTTGAATTGTATTTCTTGGAGATGGTGCCAAATGTAATCTTACCGAGGTGTTCAAAAAATTAAGGGAATTACAACGTAGATAGGTAAAAGCACCAACAGCTTGCATGTATATAATGTCATAGGCTTGAATTTCACAGCACCCATGCTGACATCCCGTGAAGCAGAGTGTGATGATGTCGAGAGGGGTTCCTGGCGTCATCACCCTGCATCGCGATATTTCACTGGCGGGAGCACCTGAATGTCGGCAGCCCACTCGACATCAATTAATGGTCTAATTCAGGAAATTAAGCAGGCAACAGACTGCAATTTTCAGAAGCTCGTGTGTTTTTACGGTTGGTACATGGGCTGAATGGGCAGGCATTGAATGCACAATTTGCTCCTTCTAAATCCAGGCCAGGATATATGGCTGAGGATGAAGCAAGGAGTGTGGTTGTAGGAGTTGACATTTCTTGTGTAAGTCTGGACTGGCTTGTTTTCTCTTTGAACCATGTTGCTCATATCTTTTGTAAGTAAGAAGCATTTACAGACTGGTCATAGCATCATCAAGTAATCACCTCAGCAATCCAGAAGGTGGAAAATGGGGACTGTCAGTTCAGGTGGAGGCTCTTTCTCAGATGAGGATGGAGAGGGCAAGAAGGGAGAGGAGGCCAGGCGACCGGAGACAACATCAGCACGTCTGCCTGCAAGACGAAGCCGCACACCCTGAAGGGGTTGAAGGCCAACAAGGCTTGCAGGGGAGAAGGGGCAGGCAGAGTCACCATCATCCTGCTGGAAGGGTGTACCGAGTTGGATCCAGCTATCTGAACATGACCGAGCTGCAGTGCAGAAGAATGATCCATCTCAAGGGAGATAGTGACTTCCATCTGTGAGATGATAGTGCCCAACATCACATCCTGGTGGGCACCCAATGCCTGTGGTGCTGAAACCCAGAAGGGAAAAACAATAAAAACTGGGAAATAAGAACACTGGTCCGAAATGGTCTTGTATTCCTTAAAATGGAACACCAGTAAAACTGGGAAATAAGAGAACTGGTCCGAACTGTTATTGCCTTCTGAGAAGTGACTTTTGCCCTCACTTTTTATGTCTCAGGTTCTTTCCCAGGGTCCTGTAGGAGATCTCAGCGGAGATCTCAAGTCTGCAGCACACAGCCACATAAAGCTTGTCAGGGACTCACTCTTTAGAAAGGTCAATACCTTCATACATTTCAGAACAGATGAGGATAGCCAGGCAGAATGTGCAAGAAGCTTCCCAACTATTGCAGGCTTTCCAAACATTCAGGGTGCAATTGATTGCACCCATGTGGTGATCAAGGCATCTTACTGGAGAGCCAGGGATCTTTCTGATTTGTAAAGGCTTCCACTTGCTCAACATCCAGCTAGTGTGTGATCTCCAGCAGCAGATCCTCCAGATTTCTGCAAAGTGTCCTGGGAGTTGCCATGACCCGTATATTCTCCGTCACTCCCAAGTTCTAAGGCTTTTCATCCCCTATACACTTAGATGACTGGCTGATGGGGGATAAAGGGTATCCTCTGAAAATTTGGCTGATGACACCAATAAGGCATCCACAAACACCCGCTAAAGAGAGGTACAACAGAAGACATGCCTTCACGAGAGCCAAAATTCAGAGGGCAATAGGCCTCCTGAGGATGAGGTTCCATTGCCTGGATCAATCTGGAGGATCTCTTCAATGTTGTTCATTGTGGTTGTGTGCTGTGCCCTGCACAATCTAGCTCTCTCGGGGAGATCAGATGGATGACAAAGACTGTAATGTAAAGCCGCAACCTTTGAGATCGAATCCAACACAGACTCTGAGGCAGAACCTGCTCAGCCACAGGGTTATGCTGAGGACCCAGTAAGGCAGAAGCTTTGGGAGACCGGGGAAGCCCTGATTCAAAGGAGCTCCCAGTAGGCTCCTAAAACCAACAGTCCAAATCATTGAAAAGCTGCAGTAACATTATCGTTCATAGCTCATGAAAGCTTCCTGACACCCTCTTTCTTTTGAGCATCCTTCTGAAAAAAGCTATCATGCTTAATCACTTTTTTTGGCTTGAGTTGCAGGCCTCCTATCTTAATAGCACTCACAGCACAGGAAGGACATATGATGTGAAGTGAGATTTTAATAAAGTTATGTGGAACAATACACAAGTCACAAAGATAAAGATTTCACTCGTGATAGCCCTTATATGTTTACAGTGATCTCTTAAAAGATTTACGAGTGCTTTGTCTTGGTGCTCTCCAATTGCTGGTAGCTGCATTGGAGACAGGTTGCTGACTCAGATGCCCCGTTGGCCTGGGTAACCTCGGCGGGCATCCTCTGCTGGCCAGATGCTGTGAGGGCCCGACTGGACAGGAGACTCCTCAATTGTTGCAGATTCTTCAGATGAAACAGTCATTGGCAGAGGGCGGAGAAGCTGCTGTCAGCATCTTGCAAGCCCAAAACTGACAGTGACCTCAGCAGGGCATTGCCAGTGTGAGAGAGGGATGAGGCACCTGGTGGTTCCTGAGAGGAGCCCTCAGATACAGATAGCTGCTGCTCCTCCGCCAACATGAGGTTTGCTTGTACATCCCTGCTCACCATAGATGGACAAACAGCTAGCAGAATCACCAGGTGCCTCGTCCCTCTCTCACACTGGCAATGCCCTGCTGAGATCACTGCCAGTTTGTGGGCTTGCCAGTCTGAACCCAACCTCAGAAACCCTTGATTAAGCTGCTGGAGCTGACTCTCTTTGTGAGTCACCAATCTCTTGATGGAGGATGCAGTGTGTTCAGAGCTGAGGGTAACCGGAGTGCTCATGTTCCACATGGACTCCTCCATTGTACAAACCATGGCACACAAACCCTCAGGAATCTCTGCCAGATCTCCACATACATCCCACTAGACATCCAGCATTTGCCACCTAATGGATGACTCCAGACGTTCATCATCTGCCTGGGGCTCAGCATCTTCCTTCCTCCGACTGTCAAAGGCCAGGGAACTCTCTGTGTCCAACAGCTCCTCAGGCATGTGTGACATGACTTCCCCAGTATACGCAAAAATCTGTGCCAAAGCATTTAACCCCACCAAAGTGTCAGTATCTGAGGTGGTGCAAGGTGCAGGGCGAGGATGTGACACTACAGCATCTGAGGATTCTTCCTCCTCCGAGGTTAATGGAGAATCAATCAGATCCTCTATTGGTCTGGAAGATGACCCATCTGATGGATGAGAAACAGCTATAAGTATCCATGAGCATTTAACAGTCACAACAGGTAGCTGTAACTGCATTCTGTAATTGGGCATAGCGCTATTCAAACATTAACTGATGCAAGAATAAAGAGGAGCAGTGGATATAACATTGCAGTCTTTGACCAATTACCCTCCATTTCTGAGCCCCTCCCACAATTAATAGCTTGTCAATTTCAGTCTTACCCTACTCTGAAACTCCAGCCTCCCCTCGACCAGTGGATCTCATTCCATGGCTCGCAAGCCAACTCCATCAGAGTCAGCACAACCAGATTCGGGATACCACCGCCAGTACGGCTTTGTTCGAGTGCATTGTGCTTTCTCTTCTCCTGTGTGGATAAGAGCAGATTCAAGAGTCTCTCCTCAATATGGCAAAAGTTTACATCCTCCTCCACAGCTTCATTGGTCCACATGCCCAGCATGTTGTAGGACATCACCTCCTAGGCATGCCGACCATCCTGCCTAGCCCCAGACAGCTTTGTAGGGCACAGGACAACTTGTCGACTGGAGCTGGTGGCTTAACACCTTCGAGCCCCACCAAATGCACACCCATACATAAACATTGATTCAAGATGCAAAGGGGCTTCCTTATTCGCTCTTGCAGAGCAGAGTTGGTCATCCCGCCTCTTCTGACACTGCACCAACGTCTTTCGGACGATCCACTCTGACTATTGCTGCCGCCTCTGTCCAGGTTTTCTTGCTGACATTCAGAGGCCTCTTCTTGCCGTCATGTGGCAGCAATATCTGCCGGCGATCACTGAATGCCTGCACGAGTGTCAGCAAGCAGTCATCTGATAAAGGAGGGGCTGCTTGGCCAAGGCCATTTCCATGTCCACTTCCATGGCTTGAACCTCTGGATGACATTCCTCAATTCCTTGCTCCTGCCGTTGAATCGGGATGCAATGAATTGGATTGCTCCTGCCACAGCACAATCTCCCAAAGCACCTCTCCACAATCTTTGCTGCGTCCTTCCTTCTGTCCTTTTAATACCCCCACCTACAGGTGACTCCATAGAGACCCCCCGCCCTGTTCCCGCAGCCGCACCCCCCCCCACCACCCACCCCCCCCTCCCTTCCCCACCATGCTGCCCCTCTCAGAGAACGAGTTTCATGCTGGGTGGTTGCTAATTGGCCAGCCAGCGCGTGATTGCTGTCAACCACTGGTCTCGAGCAGAGATGGAGTTTACATCCAGTTCCATGTCCACCGATCACACGTGCACAGCGAGGGAAAAATTCAGGCCAGAATATTAAAATTCAAGCGAAGCTGGTTAACAGCAATTTCACAAAGGATTGTGGAGGTATGAAGCCTAATTTTCACTTGGAGTGGGAGCCGAGGGGACGGGGACTGAGGTGGATGCTAAACTGTCATGACCTCAGCAGCATTGAGGCCCGTGAGATTTTAAGCCCTGAACCTCATTGGCAAGGCCTCAGTCAAGTTCCCGCCTGAAACTGGTGGAAAACAGCAGTTGTTGAGCAGGAACAGCAACTCTGCAAAAGAATAATATCACTGAGCTAAGTAACAAGAGGCCGGTGGAAGAGGGGTGGAGGGAGAGGGGAGTTCAGGAGAGCCTTGCAATCAGGGAGTGGCAAGCCACAGGTGTAGGTGTGGCCAAAATTTTCCTTGTGCACTCCTCAGATGCACAAGAAAAGTAAAACAAAAGGCTCACCATTTTTGAGCTTAATCTGGCTCATGACTCCTCTTCTCACTAGAAGCCTGACAGGAAGGCTACAACTGCATCAGGTCTCTGCTATAGCTACTACACATTTATCTTGAATGTAGACACAGGGTGATCAGTTGGAGATGAAAGTGAATATGTTTCACATTAGTGAAAAGGATGAGCATACTTGGTAAATGACAAGCCAAATTGAATGAACTATGGACAAAGTAACTGGAAAGTTTCTGCAAGCAATAACTCAAGTCAGAATGACCCAGTGCAGGGAATCTGAGTCACACTAAGGAGTACCACCTCTTCTGTTTGCCAGCGCAAAGCTAAAATGCATGTTTCCACTACTTCAATCCAAAACTCCGGTGTAATGACATTGTACTAGTTCGGAAAGCTTGCGTTAGTCAGGTCAAGGTAAACGGTATAAATCCTTCAGGTACTATCAGCTTTTCTAATTGAGACATTCAACACTGAGTCACATTTTATATCTTCTAACTTACTCTAGATGCGCAATTCATCATAAAGTATTAATTTGTTTTGTGACATATGAGGCTATGTTTCCTGCTGCCAGTGCATATTGGAAGTTGACATTAAAAGGATGGAAAATTGGAGAAAAATGCACCAGCATTGTCAGATAAGTTTCCTCCCCATGCAAAAATAACTTGAACTAACATTCTGCTGTTATTTTCATGCTGATTGCTTAATAATGGCAATTATGATTCTTATTAATTGCTCTTACAACTGAGAAGTATTGTTTCCTGAGAGGTGTAATAAATTTTCCATTATTGGTTGCTGCTCCTGACCTGATTTGAACTGTATCTCTGGGTTAGGTAGTTATGCTGGTGAGCTTTATTGCTGTGGCTGTGCCACCTTGTTACAGGAGAGAGTGAGAGCTCCTTCAGAGCTTTAACTACTTTAACGTGAATATACGGAAAGTTTTTGCAGCTGGTGCAATCATTGCGCTTGTGCAGAATGTGGGAGAGTGGAGGTTAGGAAATCTGATGAGGAATTCACTAGATTGTCAATGTCTTAGGTTGGCTGAAAGGGCATTCACAAATTCTATGCAAAAGCATTATTTAAATTTTAAACAATTTTAAATGCTATTATACATTTCTCCCAAATTTAAATTAGACCATTATGACGGGGACATAGAGAAAGAAATTTTAAAGCAAGGGGAGGCAGGCTTTGATGCACTCATGGAGTTAAATCCTCTAAAGATGGCATTGATTCAGGAACCCGGCATCACCCTGTCACTATGGGTTTCATCTGGGCAGGTTTGGAAGCCAGCAGGAAAACCCATGTGCACTCAACATAGGAGTACACATTTAGTTCATGACAGTTGGCAACCTCTTCACTCTGCAAAGGTTCAAGGCTCACACAAAGAAGAGCTACTAAGCGAACTCTTGTTTGCCAATGACTGTGCTCTCATAGCCCACACTCCAGAGGACATCCAGCTGCTTGTTGACCACTTTTTCCATTCTTCAGAACTTATTGGTCTTACAATAAGTTTAAAAAATTGAGATCTTGTACCAATCTGCCCCTGGCCACAGTGGCTGCCAGGGTCCCTGTTACTGAGCGCCACCCCCCTGAGTCTTTGCCTTTCTCCAATGTTCTGTGCTCTCTTCTCCTGCAAGCAGTGTTAGAAATAGCTTGTGCGGTTAGGAGGGAAGGGCAACATTTGTGGAGGGTGACTGTGAAGCATTAGTGTGGGATTGTTGACAGATGAAGATGTGAGGTGCCTAGAGAGAGAGGAATGAATGGAGCTGCAAGGTGTGTTGTTCTGAAGAGTGCTGTGCTGGAGAATGCTGCGGAAGTCAGATTGTGGGCCTGAAAGCATTATGCCACTCACTTGTCATGCCCTCTTGAGGTCCTGGGTGCTCTTGGTTGCACTGTCTCTAGGTTAAAGGAATCACACTTCTGTTTCTATCTTCTTTGGCCACTTCCATCCATGCCTGCTTGGTTGGAGAGGTTTTCCTCTTTCTCCCACCCTTGGGAAAGATCACCTCATTGCATTCCCTCAGACCTTGTAACAGGACCTCCAGTTAACAGTGAGACACCTGGGAAGCAGCCTTCCTAGGTCTGCTTTCAATTTCTATATTAGCTGCAGTCTCAATGTGCAGGTGAGCCAGTTTAACCCATGCCAATCGGGCAGGGAACCCTAAGGGAGATGCTCATGCTGTGGCTCAGTTAAAGAACCACAGCAAACCCGCTGGGGCTTTGGCTGGGTTCTTGACCCACTAATGGTCTCACCATTTTGACAGGGACTGGAATTGAGAAAATTCCTCCAAGATTAACTTTCCTTTATTGCTGCTGGGTCAAAATCCTTGAACTCCCTACCAGCAGGGCTGTGGGAGCATCTTCACCAAATGCTTCAGGAAGTGGCTCACTACCATCTTCTCAGAGCAGCTAGGGTTGGGGAATAAATGCAGACCTTGTCAGCAATATCCAGATGCCAAGGATGAATTGAAATGCTTCCACAACGTATTTCTTTCCCATTGTAACACTACCTTTTAATTAGCTCCATAACTTTAAAGCTGACTTGTGTGCAAATTTTCTCTTCCATCACAAGTGTGTGCCCTGACCAAGTCTGAGTCTGCATTGAATGTTGTGACTAATTATGCAACAATCTTTCAACAGAAAATGGAACATTATTAACATTTTAAGTTCAAGCCAAGATTTTTACCATTCCTAGGGATGAATATTCCTCTGGGCTTGGGGAAACCCAGCCTCAGAATCACAGAATAGGTACAGTGCAGAAGTGGGTCATTTGGCCCGTCATTCCTGCACCAGCTCTCTGAATGAGCAATTCACCAAATGCCATTCCCTTACCTTCTCCCCATAACCGTGCACATTCTTCCTTTTGTGATAATAGTCTAATTTCCTTTAGAATGCTTCAGTTGAAGTTGCTTGCACCGCACTTTCAGGCAGTGCATTCCAGATCTTAACCACTCGCTGCATGAAAAAAGTTTCTCCTCAAGTTTTCCTGTGCAGTTCTGTAGCTCACAAACTGCACACCTGACCCATCTTATTTTTGTCCTTTTACGCTGGGGTCAGGTTTGCAATGCAGTTCGCAAGCTGCACTGCAGTGAGTGAGGACTGTGGGTGCGCAGGCGGGCCAGGTGGAAGGCCCGTCTTAGTTCTCCACCACAGTATCCCAGCTCCCAACAATGTTTAAAGGCCCCTTAAACCTTACCTTTCACCTCCCTCACTCCTCCACCCACCCCCATGCCAGCCCATTCCCCCTCAAATCACTCATGCCATGCCATGCTACCTCTATGCCCCCATGTATCTGCCAAGCCCTTCAGGTCACCTGTGCCACCCTATGCCACCTCTATGCCCCTGTGTATCCTCCATAGCCATTCACCCACTATTTACTATGTACAGTCCTCAGATTCCATGCAATATCAATGGAAAATATTGATTCTGAAAAAAAATGCATTCTACCATGTGGAAAAAATCCTTGTAATCCTATCAGCTTGTGTCAGAAAACTAGAAACCATGTTAATCTGTCATTGGAGCTTCTTGAAACTGTCATTCATTTTCAGATGAATGGAACACTAACTGTGCGAAAACCCACGAGCACTTGAAAATCAGCCAAGCATTCAGAATGGCCACAGTAGTCCAAACACTAGGCTATTCACTGGGAAGGAAAGAACAACAAATGTTAATTTAAATTACAAAGCAGAGTGCCTGTCAATCAATGTAAGAGAGAAGGTAGTTAGATTTTTGTCAAGTGGCTAGATTTTTTTCAAATGAAAATTCTTTTCAAGTGTAGATTTTTTCAAGTGTCAGCATCAGTTTTTTTAATCAGCCAGAGCCATTCAAATCACAGTAGAAAAGATAGCAGCAGAGGCTGTCAGCACATTTTGTACCATTTTTCACAGCATTATGTGTGTTCTCCATTGGAAGAGCACTGTAATGCATGTGAATCAATATACATAGCTGGTCAATCTAATGGTCAAAATACCTTTAAAGGACAGAAGCCTACGATGAACCACTGCATTAAAAACAGATCTACATTAAAATACAGCCCCTAATAGTGACATTTAAAGGTGTGAAAATACTTTACATTTACCTTTTAGTGTGTTCCAGACTCTTCAGCAACTTTCCATTTTCTTCATGAACTGTCAAACCTAGTGTGCTTTTAATGGGCTTCCAAAACCCCAGACAAAATGGTGTGCAGGAGGAAATCTGAATTTGATCCCCATTTAAAATGGGGAACCTGACCTCATTTGCGCCCAAAGCATTCCTGAACCACAAAAAGGCCAGAGGAAAATGGCACAGGGTCAGGCATGTGGAGGAAAATTGGATTTCCTCCAAAAAAAAATACCAAGTGTGGTCATTCAAGCACAGAAACACACCTCTGCACCCAGACAAAAATTCAGCCCTTAACCTTCCAAAACTGACCTCTAAACAAGAGTCAGGTCCTTAGTCAATTACAAGATGAATTAATGAAGTTTGAATTGGTCATGTTTAAAAGTGGGTCAGGATGATTTGGAGAGAGAAGGTGACTTAGTGGTAATGTCGCTGGAGTAGTAATCCAGGGACCTAGAATGCTCTGGCTGTGGGTTCAAATCCCACCATGGCAGCTGGTGGAATTTAAATCCAATTAATACATCTGGAATATAAAGCTTGTGTCTCAATAATGGTGACCATGAAACTATCATTGATTGTTGTAAAAATCCATCTCACTAATGTCCTTTAGGGAAGGAAATCTGCCATCCTTACCTGGTCTGGCCTATACCTGACTCCAGACTTGCAGAAACGTGGTTGGCTCTGAACTGGCCTAGTAAGCCACTCAGTTCAAGGGAAATGATGGATGAACAACAAATGCTGGCCTTGCCAGTGTTGCTCACACCCCATGAAAGAATAAACTGAAGAAAATGCACAGTTCAGGAAGAGACCGCTCATGTCAGAACATTTGCAGAAAATCTTATCCTTTTACTCAGGATCACAGATTTAAGTGGACTCCAGGTTGTTTGAGGTGCAAGGATCTTTTCGTCCTGAGCTTAGTCATGATTTAAGTGTTGCGCTTTTGTAAGAACTGTACTGTTTATGAGTGAGAGGGAAATGCCTACTGCAGTTGGGTTATAACCAAGATAAAGAGCAAATATTATATTCCAGAAAAGAGTCTTTGGCTGCTTTTACCTCAGTCTGTTATTTTCATTCAAACTGCTATGGGGGAAAGATATCTGATAACACCGAATCTTACAGCCTTATCAAGAATAAGGATTTTTTAAATTCCAGATAATCAGATGGTTTGTTTGATTGGAGCTGAAGGAAGCTGTAAATAAGCATAACATTACTGATAACTTGTCATTGGCCCAAAAACAAAAGAGAAAAGAATAGCTATAACTATGAAAAGGAGCATACCTTTTGGGATTCTAGAGTAGCTACAGTGCATCCCTGATAGTTAGATTTGGAATCCAAAGCTATAAAACATGTATAAAAACATTTGGAGAATAAACTAAACTTCTCCTTGGGTTTTTGCCCAAGGAAACTAAATTCCTTTTATTAAAAAAAACTCAACTGAACAATTGAAACATCAGAAACCGTCAAGTGGAAATAAACCAGCAAAAGAAATTGCACCTGCATTGCAGCCATGAGTACGGGCCCTACAGCTCTGACTGTGTTTCTGTACAATGGGAATATGCTGCTAAACATTATACAGCCATTCAATTTTTGAAGCCCTGCAGCAGAAGGAAATTTCAGGATCCAACACATGAGTCATTGACTAGCATCTCAAGGACATTGGGAAAAGTATAAGCTCTAAATGGAAAGTTGGTGTAAGACTCATAACAAGAGACATCAAGAAAAAAATCATAATGGGGGAGACAAACATTCCTATCCTTTGAGTCACTATGTAGACATTCTGAAAAATGATATAGTACATATTGGTGCTATGACATTGTTTCACTCAGTTCACAAATTTAAGCCAGAAAGCAAACATTGCACCTATATTTAGACAAGTAACTGGTCCAGATCTTAACTTGAATCTCTCTGAAACTCACTGTCAATAAATATGTGTGAGGCAAAGGCAGCTGACTCTCCAATTTTCCTTTTCACAGTTTCAGTAAGTGCCATCCTCTCTCAACACCTCTCCACATGATCTAAGCAGGTGAGGGGTCAAAAAATATTGCCACACAACTTCTTTTGGGCATAGTTCATTATCATAAACATAAAACAACTCGAGATAAATGTTCCCTCTAATTTTCCCTTGTGCACAGCCTCTGCAGTACATTCAAACTTATCATGTGGTCATGCATGCGCATGTATCATAGGGGAAATGTTGCATGAGATGGGCATTGGAATTTCAGCCTTTCAATAATATTACTTCCAGCGGCCATCTGCTATGGACCTTGACATGAATATTACTCCAGCCAACTAATCTCATGACAAAAAGTTCTGCATACGCATCACTGATTTGCAAATCGAATGAGGCAAAATTCTTGCACCTTCATACCTCTATTATTCAACCCAACGTGCTGCTGTCCACGGTCAAGGTTCCCCTTGATCATGTCAGTCTGTATCAATTGCTATGGATTTCTATCTATTTCAGCCCAGATATTAACGTAACTCTTTTTGAAGGAATGAATTGGCCCAGCACTAACTGCTGCAGTTGTAAATCTGTTTCACATCTATTGCTGCTTGGGGTGCAAAAATCTTCTAAACATCAGGCTCAGCTGAAGTTCACTGATGCTCCAGTGCGCACCACCATTCCCTGAATTAATTAAATTATGGTGTGACTTCAGCCCTACATCCCAACTACTCCATGACCCAGGCTTCTGGGTGGAGGTTGACCATGAATCAGAAGAAAGCAATAAATCTACTGAAGGCCTCATTCAAGACCAGAGCTTTTAGTGGGGATAGGATTTGGCTGATCTGGAGAATGTGGAGACCAGAGCTAGGACCTCTTTCTCTACCAGGACACTATGGGGGCTTCCTGCCACCACCCCAGCAATTATTGACAGGCTTCACCTGACAATCCCTGGGAGCAATGGCAAAAGAGGTGGGCAGGAGAGAAATCAGCAGGGAATCCAGTTCTCATCTCGCTGGTAACATTTGCAGGTGGTTTGTAGGGAACTGGAGCTGTCATTAGCTTGAACAGAATAAAGGACAGTACAAGTACAGTGCCTCAAATCTGGCTGTCCAAAAACCGGAGTTGTCCAAAATCCATACACTTTTATAATGCTTTATGCATCAATGTTAATTGAGTGAAATTTTAAAAAAAACTTACCTGGACAATTTGGCTAGGTGCTGCATTGGCACAGTGTGGCTCCAGAATGGTTATCACTTTGCGTACCTCAACTCTTAACCCCACCTGAATCACCTGACCCAAAATCTGCCGATATCCTAAATCTGGCATGGCCTCAATCCCAAGGTTGCCGGATTTTGGGGTACTGTACCTGTAGTAGGAACAAATATGTCCAAGAAAGCCACTTGAATTTTGTGATTCTTTTCGAAAAGATGTTATGATGATGAATATTACAAGACAGGCAGACAGTTTGCACCACCACGCCACCCCTGCCCCCACCTCAGAAGAAAATATGATTCCTCCACACCAGCCGGCCCCGCAGCCATAGTCTGCTGTGTGGCAGGCTAAGTTAGGTAACAGTGGGAGCTCTGTCCCTCACTGGGGAGGAAGTCCCGGCCTTGAGAGCTGCCAGGCAATCAGATTGGCAGGCAGCTCCAGAAGTCCCGGCAGTGCCAAGAGCTCATTACTGGGTGCTGTTGGGACTGCAACCAATCCCAAGGAGAAGGCCCAATGGATCCCAGAGTGAGGTAAGTCTGGAGTATTGGACAGAGGGGGTTTGTCTAGCTTAGGGAGGGGGAATGGCAGGGGGTGTGGGACGTGGGGTTTGAAGAGCAGGCTGGTAGAAAGGAAGGGGGATGCTATCTTAGGGGGGGTTGCCCCCCCAATGTGCAAAGGGCACCCCCTGAAGATAGTAGCCCCCCTTCCTTCCCGCCCTTCTAAAAGCATTTTTACAAAATAACCTGCCCACTCCTGCCCAACTGCCCATGCCAACCATATTATGGTGTGGGCAGTGTATTATCAGGGTCAATTGGCTTGACAACAAACTCAGTTGACCTTTAGTTATTTATTTAAATATGGAGGATGGGCTGCCGATTTCAGCCCCTGCCCACCTACCATGCTATGGGGGTAAGCTTAGTGGTGGGTGGGAAGCTGGTGGGCAGGGAACCCATCAAAAACACACCCAATGGGGGAACATAAAATCCAGCCCATAGTGTCAGCTGTGGATCAGTGGTAACAATTTCCCCTTTACACCAGAAGGTTGTGGGTTCAAGACCCATTCTAGATACTTGAACATATAATCTAGGCTGATACTTGAGTGCAATACTAAAGCACTGCTGCAATGTTTGAGGTATTGTCTTTTGGATGGGATGTCTGCCCTCTCGGGTGGATGTAAAAGATCCCATCACACTGTTTTAAAAAAATGGCAGTGAAAGTCTCCACAACATCTTGGCCAATGTTTATCCCTCAACCATCATCACCAAAGCAAAATATCTGTACCTTATCACACTGCTGTTTGTGGAAGTGAATTGGCTACCTCAATTCCTACATTACAACAGTATCTATGCTTCAAAAAAGTATTGTATTGTCTACAATGCGATGTCCTGAGGCAGTGAAAGGTGCTCCTGCTGCCCCTCTGTCGACTGCTGTTACAGTTTTCATAGATGCAATTAGCATAGAAATCGATGATTTAATGTGAACCTCAACTTTTTATTCACATAATCTAAATGTAAAGAACATTGAAAATGTTACTTCTTGTTGAATGCAGTGTAAGTGATCTTTTAACTCTGTGTGTTAGCCATGTTAGCCATGGCTCAGCTGGTAGCAGTTTTGTCTCTCAGTCAGAAAGTTCTGGGTTCAAGTGCACTCCAGAGCTGGAACACATATGACAAGGCTGACAATCCATTTCAGTACTGAGGGTATGCCGCACTACTGGAGGTGCTGTATTTCAGATGAGATGTTAAATTGAGGCCCCATCTACCCTCTCCAGTGGATATAAAGGATCCCATTGAACTATTTTGAAGAAGCGCAGGGGAATTCCTGGTATCATGGCCAATATTTATCCCTCAACCAACATCACAAAACAGGTTATCTAGTCATTATCACAATGTTGTTTGTGGGAGCTTGTTGTGTGCAAGTTGGTTGCCTTATTTCCTGCGTTACTACAGTGACTACACTCCAAAAGTACTTCATTGATGGTAAAATGCTTTGAAATGTCTAGTGGTTGTGAATGGTGATGTATAAATACATTTTTTTTCATTTTTAAGGCATGCTAAGCTATAATCACTGAGGAACAGCTTTTTCAACACTGAAAAACTGACTTTAGAAGTCTGGAGTGTCATTCTCTACATTCCTTCATAAAAAACTTCCATAAAATTTTAAAATAATAAGAATTATTTTTTATTTTTTAAAGCTTGTTAATGATATTTAACTTCTGTTCTCTCAAATTATTTCCCTGGTGTGTTGCCTGCGAGAATTCTTCAATCTGATTAGTTACACGATGACTTCATTATTCCTGAACGCCAGAGCTCCCCCATTGCTGGCGTGAGAATGAAATTGACATCATAAGAGGAAAAAACGATGACCAAATTGAGCAAGACATGTAAATATTTCAAACTTGTAAAATTAGTTTACTTAAATCCATATCTGTGCCTTTTCCTTCAGCAGATTGTTTTCTGAAATGTAGGCTGAAATATCGGAAACTTTTGGATTGCTGTGGTATTGCTGATGCTTGCAAGCTGCCACTGACTTTGATGATTAAAAATTCCTGTTCAGAACTAGCCATCAAGAAAATACACACAGCTGATCTTATCTCAGAAAATGGGCAGGTGGTAACATGTGGTAACTTCAACAGCAGCCCTATGCCATTCTTTAAATACAGGCTCAGCTTCATCCTAGCCAGTTAGGAAACTTGCCTTTAAGATGAAAACACTGTTAATGCTGAACTTGCAATTGAATTGTACTTATCTCTACCGTCTTCAGAGCAGTTATATGTAATCAGTGAGTTGGTTAACAACTTCCGCTTTACTGATTTTAAAGCATGTTGTTCTTCAACAGATAATTGTGATCTTGTCAGATTATGTAGTTCGAGCTGTTGAGTGGCATTAACATTATCTTTCGGAATGTAGTTACATCTTGATAATTACTAGAGCATGGCAAATCATGTTGAAATCATGACATATAGAATATCTTTATATCTATAATGAACCCTAAAACAAAGATAAGCCAATGCGTCTTTTACAGGAAGAATTAACATATGTGCTTTTTCCAACTGTCACTTTATATAACTTGTCAATGTATAATTCAGATGAAGTAATTAATGAACCACCAGCTAGTGCTATTGGGTTTTAAGGGTTTATATGTGCCTCCAATAATTGAAACACAAAAGGGCTTTTTACATTATTCATTTGAACACAGGCACCATTGAAAAGTTTGGGTGTTGCTCTTCAAAGTCAAATGTTGTCTCCATTTACACTGCAGACTCAAAGTAGCAGCTGTCTGAGTAGGTTTTGTTGTATGTTCATATAGCCCTTTGGCAAATTTTTAAACAGAGGTATATGTATGTGTTATGATACTGTACATACCCATCTGAATATAGAAACATGCTGCTTTTCTCTTATAGTGCATTTTCTTTATGCATAGTTTTAGATTAATGGAGTAAGAACAATGACTGCAAGTAGCTATGTGTGATTTCTTCTTCAGACTTTTTCCTATTCTTCCCTTCTTTTTAGGTTCCCCAATAATACATTTCATTGTCATATCAAAAGGGAGGTGGGGCTTGGTGGTGGGGGGAAAGTGCATCATTTTTAGGTATTTCCACAGAAAGTGGCAAAGCCACATTGTAAAACATTTATGCAGCATGATGGTTCTGCTGTTTCATTTTCTTCAGAGATCTTTGCTGTGCTTCACACGGTGCTCTCATTGTTCAGATGGGAACTGATTAAACAATCCCCAATGAGGGTGAGTGAGTTCAAACGCCAGCTGAGGCAACCTACTCATCGACGCTTCAGCTCCATCACATCGGCTACCAGGCCACCCAAGAGTGTGTGTCTAAGAATTTAAGAAAACATTCTATACCAAAATATGATGTAATTTACAATAGTGGGTCAGCCTGATTTTCACACAGGCAAGTGTCCTGATACTGTTGTTTAATTAAATACACAAATGGACACACAGGGGTTGTAATCTGATCCAAGAGTTCAAATAACCTTATGAACTATAAGAGGAAAGCTTGGGTGGTTTATAGGCATCATCTGAGTTTGACAATTAGATTAAAACCTTGAATGATTCCCTGGTATTCACTGTCATTTAGATTACTTCTGAAGTTTTAATTTTACATATAGAAGGCTTTACTCAAAGTTTCATTCATTGCTGCACCTCAAAGTTTCTTTAAATTGAGGCTGACCCTTAATGCATTCATTGTAGTTGGTGCCTTACGACATTTGATATAGAGCATAAAATCCATAGGGGCTGAATCTGGCGCAGAATCATGCCAGACTTGCACTAACTGCGGTAGCGGGCGGGAAAAGTTACGTTTTTCCCATTGGCTGCAATGGCAACTTTTCACACAGTATCATCCCAATCCCACCACATTAATTATGCACTCCCAGGATACACGCCATTTCCATGGTGGGCGGGCTCCAATTTGCCACCCATTCCGTCACCTTGTCACTTCATCACTTCAGGCACCACATTTAAAGTACAGCTAAACTCAGTGCTTCCAGCCCAGGACTGCAGCAAAGAAGGCAAGGCCCTGAAACACAAGAAGACTGCAGCCCTCAAGTGCCTTTTGGAGACCGTGGAGGCTGGCTGTGATGTCCTCTACCCCCACTCTGGCCACAGGAGGGGCAGCAACATTACCACTCTGGCTTGGTAGGCGATGGCAGTGGTGGTCAGTGCCAATGCTGTACAGAAGAGGTTGGCCATCCAATGCAGATAGAGGATGAATGATCTCATCCATGCAGCCAGGGTATGGCAACCATCTCATCACTCTAAACTCACACACTCAAGCCCATCACTCATTCACTGGCATCTCACTCACTGCCAGCTCAAGGGGCATTGCCACACATTCTCACATGCATACCCTCACATGTCCACCTGGCTTCATGTCCTCTGGAGACTGCCTCCTCAGCCCTCACCACCTTGAGGTCAATTGCACAGATCAACATGTGCCCCCCACGCACACCCTGGGATACCCTCCTTCCCCAGTACAGCTCTCGTCCTGCAGCCTCTTCCCTTGCCTGAGGCCACTTCTCCCCCTTCCCCAAGCAAGCCCTAGCCCTGCAGCCATTGAAAAGCCACCCACATATGGCTTATCTAGTAGGTAGAGACCTACCCGTGAGCCCCCCTAAAAGTGATGAGGTGCTGTCTGTGAAGCCTGGCGCTGATGATGGCGAGTGCCGACCAAAGCAAGGTAGCCAAACAAACCTTGAAGTCTAGAGCAATGTGCAGCCCACCAATTGCATGCCTTATATATGCTGCTGTGAAACACGTTGGCATATTTTCCTGACAATGTGGGTGGACGATCCAGCAAGGGGGGTGAGGGGGATGAGTCTGGTGGGTTGGCCTTATAATGATATGCTGATGTATTACAATGAGGTTCCTCATGTCCAATGGCGGAGAACATGGCATGCCATCAATGGGCTAAGCGAATGATCGCAAGTTGGCTTCATGATGTCGTGAAACCAATTTTTGGCCTTTTTGCCATATTGTCCGCTCACGCCACCTAACACATCAGGCATGGGCATGGAAAATCCCGGCCTTGATCTTTAGCGATAGTCTAAAGTTGTGAGAATGTCAGCCTGTTTTACACTACACCTGATCTTTTTTCCATTGAGTTCAAGAGGAAAGAAGATTGGGCAGAGTGTAAAGCAACCTACTGATTCGCTGCTGCCTGTTTTGTGCTGTGGTTCAAGATGGCAGCTCACCACCACCTTGTCAAGGGCAACTTGGGATGGGCAATAAATGCTGGCAAAGCCAGCGAAGCTCACATCCCGTGAATGATTAAAAAAAAATTGTTGAAGATCAATGTCATCCCTTTATGCTCTCCCATCCTGATCATTCTCCCAGTATGGTTCCCATATTCACTGTCTCAAGACTAAGTGGTAGAGACTTAAGTGTGCCTGACATACATTTGGTTTCACTATCCTTTGCCAGATGCAGGTGGATGATATCAAGCACTACCAGCCTCTGCTTTCCTCTGCCAAGTCTGCTCATACTCTAGGATCCGTTTGGATTGTAAAGGTAACCCCCTATTCTTTTCATACCAATGATCTCTACACTTTGCTTTCCTCCCACTACCACCCTTATCTCAAACAAGTGTGAGAAACTTATTTCTTCATTACTAAGGAATTGAGCCCATCTGTTCAGCTGCCTTGTCATGTCCCTCTGTTCTCCTTACCCACTAAGCCAAACTTCCCCTAAGATTCCCCAGTGCCCAGTGAACTTTCACTAGGTTCTCTCCTATCTCCCTTCATTCCACTCTCAGCTGATCTTGTCCATGATCCTCACCCCTTACCCTTTTAATCCCATTCCCATTGTTGACCAACAAGCTTCCCTTTTATGGCCCTTATGCTAGCTGACATTGTAAATGGTTCCATTCCCTCAGGTACTGTCAACCCTGTTCTCAAAACTGCCATCATCAACACCACCCCGCCCCCCCCACCCCCTCAGAAAGCCCAATGTTCTTGCAAGCTATCATCCCATCTTTAACTGCTCTTTCCTGTTCAAAGTCCTTGAATGTAAATTGCTCCCTAAATCCATGCCCTTCTTTCCTGCAGTTCCGCACTTGAACCCCTCCAGCTTTTACCCCTATAAAAGCACTGAAATAGCCCTAATCAAAGTAAGAAATGGCACCTTCTGCATTTGTGACTTAGGGTGCATTTTGTCTCCATGTTCTCAAATTTTCTGGTCTAGCATCCAGCCCTGGATAAGCTACAACTTTGTTCAGCTAAACATCAAAAAGGCCAAAGCAATTTCCCCTCCCGCCCCCATCCTCTGCAGAACTCCATACGCTTTCCACTAATTCAAACCCCTTCCCATCCACTGTCAGGTTGAAGCAGGGCTTTTGTGAGCTCACCATCAAGCTGAATTTCTAATTCCATATCCATTACATCACATTTGTACCTCCACTGTGGCAACAACATCTGTCCCCAACCCTGCCCAGCCTATCTGCTGCTCTCATCCATATCTTTGCTACTTCTAGACTTGACTATTCTAATGCTCTCGACCCTCACTGGCCAACCATTAACCATGAACTTCAACTGTTTTGGATGAACCTGCACCACTTCTCACCCCTCTCTCCTATGTGCACTCACCCACATTGTCACCAACGTCTCAAAATGTAAAATTTAGAATTTTATCCCCCTGTTCATTTCCTTTCACAGCCTCATCCCAGCCAATCTCCGTAGCTCCCTTCAGCCCGATAACTCTGAGAAGTCTGTGTTCCTCAAATCTGTCCTCCTGTACACGCCCACTCAGTTTGCCACACCATTTGTGGCCATACACTAATGTCAGAATTTTCTCTTGCCAACGCATAAAATGATGCACAGTGACGTCGGGCGAGTGTCCCAACATCACCGCCCGCCATCACAATATTTCAGTGGGCAAGCACACAATGATCTCCAATGCGCACCCGCCATTAATTAACGAGCCACTTAAGGCCCTTGAGGCAGCAATTGCCGGGGATTTTTCAGGGCTCATGCAATCTTCAGGTCATCGCACAGGTGCAACAGGCAGGCAGGTAGGCCACATTTGTATAAATCTCATCCACAGGCAGGATAAGAGGGGTGAGTAGGGTCGCAAGTGTTATTTGTCAGACATTTAACACTTAAAATTACTGTTACTTTCCTGCGTGAGCAGGAATACTTCAAAACTCTTCACAGCTGCTTGGACAGGAGTAACAGGCTTCAGGTCAGGACTCTGAGTAAACATTATCCCTGGGGCCTTGCTGCTTTCAGGAAGCCTTCCCCTAGCCTGGGAATTGGAGTTGTGCTCTCCACTGGAGGCACCTCCTCTGAGGAGGAAGGGAGGGCCAGAAGGGGGAGGAGGCCAGGAATCCATATTCAGCCTCCAAGGGAGCCACCTTTGGGAGGAGAGGCACAGGCACAAGGGGCGCAGGGCCAACAGGAAGTCCAAGACGGAAGGGGCTGCAGAAGATGCCAATTTCCTGCTGCCAAGGTATACAGGCGGCGAAGCAGCTACCTCAATATGTCTGAGGTCCAGTGCCGAAGGAGGCTCCGTCTCTCCAGGGATACAGTCACCACCATCTGTCAGATGATAGGCCCTGAGATTTGCGCCAAATGTGTGGGTGGGCACCCCATGCCAGCGGCGCTGAAGGTCAGGGCTGCCCTCAACTTCTATGCCTCTGGCTCTTTCCAGGGGTTTGTGGGTGACCTTCGTGGAATCTCCCAGTCAGCTGTCCACACTTGTGTCAAGCAGATGACAGACACACTGTTCAGGCGTGTATTGACCTTCATCCACTACCATTAGGACCAGGCCAGCCAGACACAGTGAGCCAGATGTTTCGCGGCCATTGCTGGCTTCCCCCATGTCCAGGGTGCAATAGACTGCACACATGTGGCCATCAAGGCACCAGCAGGTGAGTCAGGTGCCATCGTCAACAGGAAGAGCTTCCACTCCATGAATGTGCAGATAGTGTGTGACCACAGGATGCTGATTCTACAAGTCTGTGCAAGGTACCCAGGCAGCTCCCATGATGCCTACATCCTCAGACACTCCCAGGTGCTGGGGCTCTTCAGTGGTCCGGCTTGGCTGGATGGATGGCTGCTGGGTGACAAGGGCTATCCCCTCAGAAGGTGGCGCATGATGCGTCTCCGCCAAGAACAGAAGCACGTGGAACGCCAAGGGCAGCAGATGGGTTGGTGCCCCGCCACCTGGAAGCTCCCCTCCCAGCATGTCAGCACCCTGACTTTCACATGTTTCTCAGCTCTAGCACTGTGCCTCGGTGCAGACCCTTGAGGCTACGCCCAACACTCTACTCTGGGTGTCAGTGTCACACATGTTGCGGGTGCAGAACCCATCTCAGCAATACCCTCTCAGGGTGAACTAGGCATGGGCAATATCTGCTGGCCCACCCAGCAAGGGACACATGCCGTGAAGGATTCAATGGTGTAACTGCACTCAGTGTCGGGGGTGGGGTGGGGGGGTGGGGGAGGGGGGGTGGGGGGTGGCTTGGGGAGAAAGCCTACCTGCTGTGTTAACTGACCTCTGCCAACATGGTACTCACCCTTCCCAAGCGCAAGAGGTTACTGAATTGCTTGTGGCACTGGACCCACGTACGTCGCATCACACCATGGGAGCTGACCATCTCTGCCACCTCCTCCCAGGCACGTTTGTTGAGGTGGAGGGGGCCTCCGCCTCCTGTCCCTTGATATGAGGACCTCCCGCCGTGCTGCCACCTCCCTCAGGAGGACATCTAGGCACTCTTCAGAAAACGAGGGGCACATTGCCCCACTGCACTACCCTCCTGCCTGGCCTGCTCTCCAGCAGCGCTCTGGGGAGCCCTTCTACTGGCCGTGATGAACAGCTTTCGTAAGGCTGCCAGCACTGTATTCGAACAGGCCGAAGGTCACCATTGGACCCAGCGGCCATTGCACTTCCGCCGCCGCCTGCCTACTCCTGCTATCCTCGGGAGCCAGGCGTCACGTAAAATTGCGGCGCAAAGCCGATAGCGGCCGGCAATTGGCTCCACGCCTGCCCGCGCCCGCTCCTGAACGGCGCACCCAACAGGGAGAATATTGTCCCCTGAGAGCTGTCTAGGCCCGAAGCTCTAGGATTCACTTCCTAACGCCCCTTCTCCCCTTCCCCTCATTCCCCTCTTTTAAGATCATTCATTAAAATCACTTTCTTGATCAAGGTTTTAATCACTCCCTCCTAATAATTCTTCCTTTGGCTTGGTGTCATTTCTGAATTGGTTACATTTCTCTGAAGCTCCTTAAGTGTTTTCTCTACTTTAAAAATTCTATACAAATACACACTGGGGAGGATATTCCCCTCGTTGGGTGGGCGCAGCAGGCGGGCACGCAACGGTCCACCACCCTCGGTCAGGCCTCGAGCACGGTTTCACACTGGCTAGCCAATTAATGGCCAGCCAGCATAATCGTACGCTGAAATGCTCAGCACTGCCTGTGTTGGGTGTTGGGGGGTGGGGGGGGGGGGGGGGTGGGGGGGGGTGGGGAGAGGGGGGGAGGTGGTGGAAATGGGGGGATCGGGGGGGAGAGGGGGAGTTGGGGGAAGAGGGCGAGCGCCAAAGTCATTGCATGTGCGCAGGTGCGCTCAGTGAAAGCTCCCTGAAGGCACATTCTGCCTCAGGGAGCTGAGGATTCCTAACTTTAAAAATAAAGATTTTAAAAGGAAGGTAAACATGCCCCCTCACGTGACTCTGTTGCATGAGCAGAGACATGTTAAAAATGAGATTTAAAAATTTTTATGTTGGTTCTAATTCATATCGGAAATCTCACCCCACCTGTCGATGAGGTTTCCTCAAAAATCCAAAAGCTGCTTGGCCTTTACACCCGCCCGCCAACCGTCTTACAAATCCACTTTCATGAAATTATGAATGGGCTTAATTGTCGGCGGGGGCGCTGCCGACTCCTGCGTGCGTGCGCCGACCGAAACATTGCACAAATGCGTGATGATGTCGGGACGCTCGCCTGACGTTATCGCGCTCGTGCTTGTTGGGTGCGCAACCCCACGCCGAGCTGAAAATCCAGTCCATTGTGTTGGCTCAGAGTCAGTGAGTTGCAGCGGGACACCCATTTGAGAAATGCAGTTTGCCAGTGTCATGTCAATGGCCCTCCAAACTGACGGGGCTTCCCCATCAGAGGGTAAGATGCAGGTCTGCCCACTTCGCAGATTGGCCACCTTATGTACCTTGATTTGCTCCCAGGTTCACAACCTTGGTCAGTGAAGCATCAACCATACTGTTCCTTATTCAGTAGCCTCATTTCTTTTTTATTTCTTCACAGCCATCAGCTCTATTCCCTTTCATAGTTTCCACCATCCTTTTCCTCATTTCAAGCTCATGCCCCATTTTGTTTCATCACAGTTACAATTTTCAGCTCCATCATCTTGCTGTGGATTCAGATCTGAGCTCTCTCAATTAAAGTTTTATTTTTCTGCTTTTAACTTTTCTCCCCTCTCCTGAAGCCAGTTCTCCACACGAACTGACCATTCTCTGATAACACATCCAAGGGGCCATTCTCCATGTATGAGCCAGACTGAGGGTCGGGGGGTGGGGGGGGGGGGGGGGGGGGGTGTGTGGTATTATCAGGTTGCTAAACTGTGGAGGTCAACCCAAGTGAGCCTGATCTTGTCTTCATGCACAGTTTATCAGCAGCGGTTACTAGCTAGTGATCAGGAGGAATAAACTGCTATTCGCTTGTCCATGGAAACTGAAGCCTATCGGGGGGGCCACTGTCACAACTGAACTTGACTAACAGCCCATCCTGGGCATTGAACCTGGGATCTTCTTGGTATGCTCCAGAGTGAATGGTGCATTCACCCATTGAAACCACAGGATGCCTTTTCTTGTAAATTCTTAACTTGATACAACACTTCACTGTTTTAATGCTACCTGTTAATTAGCACAGTTTATTCAGCTGTTTGTGATTGGAAACAAGAAGGGATATTTTCCTTTTTTCAGAAAAAGTGGTTGTAATATCCTAGCATTATCTATATGACTCTAACACACTTAATTGTCTTTGTCATCTTCAACTCTTTTCTTCACTTCCTTTATATCTCTCCTTCCCTATGCCTTCTCTCTTTTTAGGTATATTGCCAACTCTCTCTGTATGTTCACTTAAATTTAATATTGTGCAGTTATATTTAATGTTATGGCCACTCGCTTGGTGCCTGAGAGGTGCAGTAAACCTGAGGTATTCTGGGACTTGTGAAGAAAATGTCCTTGATTTTTCTGCCTTGGACCATTTGAATGACCCTGGCACATTCAGGCATAGGCCTGCCACCTGCCTAGCCTTTGTTCACCAACAGGAAACCCATTATCGAGCTACATGTCCCTCAGTTCTGCAGCTATGCTCTGGGTTATGAACACTGGGGACTTTGGGTTGCTGCTGAACAATAATCTGACTTTTGATGAGGATTAAATTTTAAAAAAAGCAAATCCTGCAAAATCCCTACCCTGCCCGGTGTCTGTAGATTCTCCCATCTGTGAGGATCTTGGAACAATGCCTTCTGCCGGAAAAATAAAGAAAGACTTGCATTTATACAGTGCCTTTCATGACCACTAGACGTCCCAAAGTACTTTACAGCCAATAAAGTACATTTGAAGTTTAGTCATTGTTGTAAAGTAGGAATTACGGCAGCCAATTTGACCACAACAGGCTCCCACAATCAACAATGCGATAAGAATCAGATAATCTGTTTTTGTGATGTTCACCAAGTGATAAATATTGGCCAGGACATCGGAGATAACTCCCCTGCTCTTCATCAAAATAGTGCCATGGGATCTTTTATGTCCACCTGAGAGGGCAGATGGGGCCTCAATTTAATGTCTCATCCAAAATACAGGAGCTCAGACGGTGCAGCACTCCCTCAGTAATGCACTGGAATATCAACCTGGGATTTGGCTTTACTTTCAATGTTGCCTATGTTGGGCTGCCCAATGTTTGCTGCCGTCACAAAATGAGATTGGATTCTGGGAAAGCCACCACAGACTCACTATTGTCAATCCGGGCCACAGTGCTCATTTTCCCACCACTCCACCTGTCCCACCTGTCCACCCCTCACCATGTCAGCACCCACAACTCCTCAGCCATCTCTGAAGCCCCTGAAATAGTAAATAGAACAAAGTAAGGGGTCACAGCTAGTGAAATGAGTTTTATCCTATTTCTTTCTGACCTTTGCCCTTGCAAAATAGATGGGGCAGAATTTTCGGGTTGGCAAGCGGGGGCGGGGCCCACTCGCCGACATGTAAAATGATGCTCGGTGATGTCGGGCAGGTGTCCCGACGTCACCAGGCGTCATTTAGATTGTCAGTTCAGCGAGTGCGCAGCCAAGTTGGCTGTGCGTCCGCCGAACTGTCAAAGGCCTATTAAGGCCATTGTAAAAAAAATTAAACCCATAAACTGAGCTGCCCATCCAATCTTAAGGTTGGCGGGCAGGCAAAGAGCTCAGGCGGCCTTTGCATTTCTCATGGAACCTCATCCACGGGTGGGATGAGGTTTCATGAAGGGTTTATAAATTGAATTAAAAATTTTTTAAAAATTCATTGACATGTCCCAGCTCATGTGACACTGTCACATGAGGGGACATATCTTAAAATTTTTTCTTTCCTTTATTCAGATTTTTAAAACTTAAACTAATCTCCCTGAGGTACAGGGAGCGCTCAGCGCTACCGTGCCCGCGTCACACTGGGCAGGCCTTAATTGGCCTACCCACGTAAAATGGTGGCAGGGACCCGATCGGGGGCGCTGACCAGGTTCATGCCTGCCCCCTCACAGCCCCCCCAACGGTGGGGGGGGGGCAAAATTCTCCTCATGATCTCTACAGCAATGGTGTGAAAAATCCATCACTATATTTCTAACTATTTATTTATATCCATATAATTAAAATTTATCGCAGATCTTTGACTTGTGTACATTGCATCTGTTGCATCTATTCCCAACATTATTTGAAATTGGCAATTGATACAATTTTTTCTTTTTATCACGCCTTTTAAGGTTATATTCTTATCCTTTTTAGCTTTATCCCACATTCATAAAAATAATAATTCTTGTTAACTAATCTGTATTCAATTTGTGAAAAGTTAATTGGATGTTGCACTTGTTACTGGAAATCCAAAAAATACACTTAGCCCTCAGCCTCAGCGTACAAGAAATATTGCAAAACTGGACCTAAGTCAGACGGCAAGAAAGTAACTAAATAACAGAGGAAACACAGCCATGCCTCTGAAATACTCTGCAGACCTCAAAGTACATGTGCATGAGCAACCTACCAGCGTTTTGGAGTCCTATGAACTGGAGATCTTTAAATTGCTGTGTTTAAAACATGTTTACATCAGGGAGGACCTGCCAAAGTCAACACATTGCTTGGAACCTCCTGTTCTGACTTCCTAAAGGAGTTGGAAGGTAAATGCCATTGGCTAGCTGACACTGGGTGTACATTTTCTTGCAGCTGTCCAACTTCGCCACCATAACTTTGGCAGAAACTCCATTTACGGCTATAAATGGTGATTTTTTTTGAAGTTATGGAGGGAAGCGGGAGAACCCAAGGACCTCATCTGAATGTCAGCTAACTAATGGAAAATAGAGACATCATGCAGAAATAGTTTTCTTTTAAATAGCAGCAAAAACGTAGAAATGGCCTATTAGTGGACAAATAAATGCAGAAATATACAGGAGTGTGACCTTGTGGACTCCTGGAATACCCTTGCAGATTCCAAGAAAGACCACTTGAAAGACCACATTTGGAATGACTAATCAACAAGCAGTTAAAGGATCTCTGAAAAAAAAACCTATGAAGACAAATTGGTTAGGTTACATATGTTAGTTTGACTCAGTCGTGACACACTCACCTCTGAGTCAGAAGGTTGTGGGTTCAGTCAAGTTCCAAAATTTGAGCGTGTAATTTATGTTGACACTCCAGGCAAGACTTAGGGAACACTGCACTTATGCTGCACTACTCTTCACACAAAGTGATGACAATACAGCCTGTTCATGAGGCATTAAAGACCCCACAGCACTAGTTGAGCAACAACAGTAAGTTTGTCCTGCCCTGGGTAACTGTTTCAGCCAATAGCATTCATATCATCAATGTAGATTAATAGAATGATGCAGCATAGAAGGAGGTCAAGGTTGCACTGGCTCTTTGGAAGGCCAATTCAGTTAGTCCCATTCCTGGGCTCTTTGTATCCCTGAATTTTTTTTCTCCTTCAAGTATTTGTTGGATCCGCATGCAAATTAGCTGTGCCAGTGATGACTACGCCTTCAAAGTAATTTATTGTATGTGAGTGTTTTGACTTGGCTCAGAGAGACATGTTAAGTTCGCATAGAAAATATTCTTTTCTAGCAAATTTGTAAATCTATTCTTTTTGAATACATTTACCATGCTGCTACCAAAGCAATTTTACCCCTATGGTGTTCACAGGGGCAGGATTTTTACCTTGTCGGGTGGGCACAGCATGCGGGCCTAGGAGCAGCCATGAAACCGGTCGCCGCCCGCGATTGTGCCCCAACTGCAATTTCATGCTGGCTGGGCAATTAACAGCCAGCCAGCGTAATCGCACGCTGAAACGCTCAGCACTGCCTTGGGGGGGAGGGGTGCAGGAGGAGGGTGAGCGTGGAGGTCAACACATGCACGCGGGTGCGTTCAGTACTGCACTGCCTGAGGAAGCTGAAGATGGTTAACATTAAAAATAAACAATTGAAAAATAAGGAAAACGTGTCCCCTCATGTGACTCTGTCACATGAGCAGGGACATGTTATAAATGAGTTTTTAAAGTTTTTAATTTTTTAAATCACTGGTTGAAACCTTATCCTGCCTGTGGATAAGGTTTCAGAAAAATGCAAAGGCCACTTGGCCTATTTGCCCACCTGCCATCTGTAAGGTTGGACGGGCAGGGAAAAATTCAATTAATTAATTCATTAATTAATGGGCTTAACAACCCTCTTAATTGTCAGTGGGTGCGCTGCCCACTCCTGCATGTGCCCTTCGGCGAAATATCGCAGAAGTGCTCGATGCTGTCAGGACGCTCGCCCAATGTCATCGCGCACTATTTTTCTCCCGTTCAGGTCAGGTGCGCACCCACCCAACGATGGAAAAATTCTGCCCAGGGTTCCCACAGATCAGATCTGTTTGTGAGGACAGACAGAAAATATAAATTTGCTCTTTGCACCTTTCTTCTTTTAATCAACATCCAATAATTAGAGCGACATAACCATCAATGCTTTCAAATTTCATGGTAGAAAAGAACATTCAATCCTGTGCTTCCTGTAGTTTCATTATGAAGGTTGTTCATCAAACCAAGAACTCTTGCAATCCATAGGCGTTTAAAAGCTTAGTGTTAACTATCCGCTATTTTGATTTACCCTGACGGCTGGAGATTTCCTTATTCTTTTCAACTCTGGTGATATCCAGCATTTCAGACCTCAGCTCTTCATGTAGAATTCTCTGAATAGACTTTGCCATTCTGCTTTTTTCCTGTTCCTTTTGTACAGTCATTCCCTGTCATGTATCATTCTCTATGTGAAAGATAACACCATCAATATTGAGTAAAACTGATATGTGAGTCATTCCCATAGATAAAATCTTGTCTGCCTCCCTGCACAGCTGGACAGCTGAAATGAGGTGGTAAGAATGGTTTGTAACCTAAAATTAAACTGGTAGGTGGTAGTGATGTGCAGTAATTTATTTGATGTCTGAGAATGCCTTTGAACAAAGATAACAGTGTGAAAACATTTGATCAACAATCACTAACAACTTACATTTGTACAGCATCTTTCCTGTAGAATTGTCTCAAGTTTCTGTACAGAAGTTGTTTTTTGTTTCTCTTATTCATTCATGGGATGTGAGTGTTCCTGGAAAGGCTAGCGTTTATTGTCCATCCCTAATTGCCTAATTGAGAAGGTGGTGGTGAACAGTCTGTGTGGTGTAAGCACTTCAACAGGCCATGTGGCAAATACTCCCACAGTGCTATTAGAGAGTTCTAGGATTTTGACCCAGCGATGATGAAAGAACAGTGATATATTTCCAAGTTGGGATGGAGTGTGAACTCGCAGGTGTGTGAACTGTTCCCATGTGCCTCTTTCTATTGTTCTTCTGGGTAGTAAAGGTCGCAGGTTTGGACAATGCTGTCAAAGAAGTCTTGGCAAGTTGCTGCAGTGGATGTTGTAGATGATGCATTCTGCAAGCCAAGTAGGGAATATTCCATTACATGTGACTAGTGTCTTGTAAATGGTAGAATGGTTTAGGGGAGCCAAGAGGTGAGTCACTCTCCACAAAAGACTCAGCTTCTGACCTGCTCTTGTAGCCAAAGTATTTATGTGGCTGGTCCTGTTTAGTTTCTGTAGTAGCATATACTAACCAGGACATAGGAGAGGAGGTAGGGAAGGTGATTGAGGACATCGTAAATAGGTAAGTTCTGAGGATATTTTTCAAAATGCAAAGATAGCTGCAGGCAGAGATTAAGAAAGGAAATAAGAGTACAAAGAAGTGGTTGTTGAGCATTATAATTCTCCATGTGCCAAGTTCCCAATTTCAGATGGATGAGCAGAGAAAGTCCCTTAGAACAGCCCTGGTACAGGAAGGGAGGGCAATTCAGACAATTACATATCGTACTGTCATACACTTTCTATTATGATCAGAGAACAAGTTCTCTCCCACTCCCTCAGCATTGGAGAGAGGGGTGATAAAAGTAAACCATAAAAAGTGGAAAATGACAAGGGAACACTCATGAAGACATTCTTGTGAAGGTTTACCTTCTCGAAATTGTGATTCAAAATTTTCACCCTGCAAGGAAAGTTTGAGCAGAGAATATCAAATAGAATCTTACTTGGACCACTATCCTTGGGATAGGCAGTAGCCATCACTTGGAAACAGATACTTTCTCAACTGCAGTCTGTGGAGAGCCAGAGGGAAGGGAAATATGGCATAAACTAAAAGGTAAATACTCTGAAAGTATATATACGGTCTGACCCAAAAAGTGGCTGTTGCTTTGAAGTTGATCAACTGACACTTCAGAATAAAATCGAATGTCAGGATTGTTATGGTTGCCATAGAGACCAATAACGTTTAAAAAGAGATTCAAACTGCCAGTTACTATCTGAAAGAATGACATGACCAGATTTCACATTTTAAAACTTTTATCGCAACAAATTACTAAAAAAGCACTATTGACTAAACCCTATTTTCTTTTTGTAGGCAACTTATACTTTAAACTATGGAAAGGAACATTCCTCTTTATACTTATCAGATATAGCACTCTCCACAGAATTACAGACATTTCTGCAAACAGTCTGCAGTTACTCCCAGCTTCCAACAAGTTCCCATATTCCAATTCCCTGAGCAATGACTGTGACCGTCTCCAGGCACTTTCCTCAGCTTTCGGAGAGTTTCTTAAATCCACCACCAGCAGAAAACCTGTTCCGATTATTTTTCTTCCCTCTGGCCATGCCAGCACAAATCTCCTGGAATCCCTAGATGGCTGCAAGATGCATCTCTTTGACCAGAGACCATCTCCCACCCATATCCAGCTGTGGCAGCTTGCAGATCCATCAGCCTCCTGTCTCTGCTGGCCACACAAAACTGCTGTCTGTCTGAGATATTCAATGAATTGTAGGGAAGTCCATAGCCTGATGTCAAAAATGGCTTCCTCTGCCTTCATCCCCATGAAGCAACATGAAGCGCATTAACTTTACATAGAGGTAGAAACACTGATTAGCTATTCTTGGCCTAATGCTCTTTCACCTGAGAAGTAAATGGACAGTTTACAGCACAACTGTTTGCAACCAGATACCTTCAGCACCTTTCTAGGACTTTGGAACACTAGTCTACCCATTGTGAACTCATTGGCTCAATCATAAATACCCTGCATCTTCTTCCCAGTGAAACAATCCAAGTCTTCCTTTGATCTCTAACATTCAAACTACCCAGGCTTACTGTCAGGTAGACTTCAAAACAGGTCATATGACCCCATTTATTTACCCTAAATTTAAAGATACAGTCCAAAACATAATCTTATAAACCCCATAATTGTAAGAGGATTTCAGCATGCAGAAAGTGATAACCTTTGAACAAAAGGTCAGACAGTTGGAAAACAGAGAATGGATTATAGCCCAAAAAAACAAGTTTTCTGTCATAAATATCTTCTTTTGAAAGCCTTGGAACTGTGCAGCATGTTTATCCATAACTCCTTGTTTTTTATGTGGTTCCCTGCTTCTATTGGTGATTTCTTTGCTTCTCCGCACTCTGACTAGACCAAGTGGGAGACCGAATAGTCAATAGCAATAAGATACTTAGCTTACTTGATGAGTGACTTAAGGACAAAAAATTCAGAGTTGCCAAAAGTATGAGTAATGGATTAAGTTCTTGCTATAAGTGCTAACCACTGCTTAGTTTGATTATACTAAAATAATAAAGAAAGAACACATTTTTTTAATGCACTAGATTCCCCACCCCCTCATTTTTCAGCAGGTCATGTGAATTTAGGCCCCTTTAATTTTTTCCCATGGACTCAGGCAAACAGCCTGCTGTGATCAAACAGAGCCAGGTCACTTTGAATGATTAGGCCAGTCAGCTGAGAGAGACCCTCATTTCGTGTTGGGGTAAGACAGCTTAGAGCAGTGGGACAAAGCTATAGGTAAAGCACCCCCAAGCTGTATACATTTAGTAAAAATTACATTCCATGAGTAAAAGAATCATTTACTCATAAATGCCACTGGGCATGAAAATCTCTGCAATATTAGCTTTGACTTTTGTAGTGTCCAATAGCAACTCCTACAATGAAAAGAAACAAAAAAATCATAGTGCTCCTCACTTGATATTGGACGATGTACCTTTCTTTACAGAACTGTGAAGCAACACTAGCAACTTGTTTCTGATAGGAAACACACAGCATATCACTTCATCATGTTTACTTTGAAGTGGGAAAAGACAAAATTGTACATTTATAAATTATGAAACAGTGGTATACATTTTAAATGTATTGTGTGCATTTCTAAGAAAAATGCATAAATAGAAGGAAAGGCAGAACAGATTCTATGCATTTATCCATGAACTATTAGGGTATGTGTGCTGTTCTGATACAACATGTCACTCTCATTGGGAGTGGCAATAAATTGAAGGACTGCTAGCCTGAAATAACCATGCTCACTTCCTACTACCAGGCTATAGAGTAACCAGGGTAGAACGTTTAGAGAAGGTAGCAGAGCTTTGTATCATTCCCTCTTGCTGATTCAGACCTTCAGAAGGCAGGTTGTGACAGTCATTCCCCAATAGACTTTCCAGGGACCACAGAAATAGTTTGAAGCATTTTGTCAGGGATGGCCAAATTGGCAAAACTGATCATGCTCTGCACCTTCTCTCAGGCGTCAGCATGTAAAGCATGATATGCTGGGATTGCATGGTTTCTGAACAGTCTTTCAACATGAGGGTTTTACAAGTATTTACTTTTTATTGTGATGAAATTGGGAGGTTCACTCCATATTGGGAAGAGAGAGATCTTCCAAACCCACGACCATTACTATCTAGAAGGACAAGGGCAGCAGATAGATAGGAACACCGCCACCTGGAAATTCCCTTCCAAGTCACACACCATCTTGACTTGGAAATATATCACCGTTCCTTCACTGTCACTGGGTCAAATCCCGGAACTCCCTCCCTGACAGCATTGTGGTGTACCTACACTACATAGACTGCAGGGGTTCAAGACGGCAGCTCACCACCATCTTCTCAAGGGCAATTAGGGATGGGCAATAAATGCTGGCCTAACCAGCCAAGGCCACATCCCATAAATGAATTTTAAAAAAGGAGCCTTCAGCAAAGACATCCACCAAAGAGAAGTTTGTACCTCTATCTGCAGGCACTGGTGTACACATGCAGGATAGAAAGGCCAGAACCCCTTTTTAACAGGCTAACCTGCCCCACAAACTTCTGCTGGTCCCCTTTTCCTCTGTGCAGGGTAGCTTGAAAGATGTCTGCTGCTAAATGTCCCATTTCTTTGACAGCATTGCGGAGGTCTTGGTGAAGGAGGTGATAAGGAGGTAGGAAATGTTCACTGCAGACACAAGCAGAACCCCCTACAAATAGCCCAGCAACAATGACCAGCAGGAAGAGCACCAAGGCTGAATACCAAAACCTGATTATAAGAAGAACTTAAATGATTTGATCACAGCTGTTAAGGTAAGACTCCCAACCACAGCTTTCTTACAATCTGTACAGCACTGCTCCACTGTAGCCCCAGCAATTGCATTCCTTGCCAGCCAGCTTTCTATCTCCTCAAATCACAGTGAAGCTCTTCAATATGCCTTTTCCTGCTTTCACTTACACACTCTCTGCCTGCTACTGCCTTTATCTGCCATGGTGTTAGTTATGGCCCAGTTTGTGGCACTCCCATCTCTAAGGCTGGAATTTTCCAGCCCCTCCTGCTGGTGGGATCTTCCAATCTGGCCGAAGTCAATGAACGTTTGTTTGGCTCACCGCATCCACTGACGGGGAACCTGCTGTGGCCGGGCCGAAAATTTCTGGCCTAAGTAAGAAAGCTATAAGTTCATGCCCCACTCCAGGGACTTAAGAACAAAACTCTAGACTGGCAATGCAGTACTGAAGGATTGCTGAGCTGCAATAGGTGCCGTGTATTGGATGAAACATTAAACTACCCATCTGCTATCCCATTTGGATGCAAAAGATCCCATTTTACTACTTTGAAAACCAGGGGAATTCTCCCAATATTTATCTCCCAATCAACATCAATGAAAAACAGATTATCTGGCCTTTCTTCGGACACTGTTGCTTATTGAACTGCAACTGTGAAGTTTTTTTCCTGTACTCTCGAATGGCATAAGGTACAATCGAGCTTCCCTCCTTCTGCCACTTTTTTCTGCAACTAAATAAATCCAGATTGTTGCCTGTTGCTGCTCCTCCTCCTCTTACAGCTACAATGGCATCCCAATCACCAAACCCATAATGCCAACCAGCAGTTTGCCAAATGACCATGGTTAATATTCTAGTGCAGACACAGCCAGACACATTTTTGGGAGGTTTAATATCACTTTCAATAGGGAACATAACAAAAATAGCAAGGCAGCAAACAAGTGGTCAAAATGAACAAATCAGCGATTTACCTGAGATACCATGGGCAGAATCATCCCAGAATTGCACTAAGTGCGCTAGCAGGCATGAGAAATTATGTTTTACCCGTTGGCAACAATTTTCTCACTATATTGTCCCCCTCCCACCTCATAAATTATGCAGTTATGGAAACATGCTGGATCGCTGGCGAGCTGCCTCCGATTTGCCCACCATGCTGTTACCTCGCCACTTCCTCATGCAGGGTGCCACATTTAAACTGCAGCCACACACACACTTCTCAATACTTACAGCCCAGGATTGCTCTGGTGAAGACATGACCCCAAAGCCAAGAAGAGTGCACCCCCCTGCCCACCCCCCACCGATTCAGTGACATTTCCTGGGACACCTTTTGGATACTGTACAAGCCTGCCGTGATGCCCTTCACCTTTGCTCTGGTGCAGAAGGTCCATCAGTCTCACCACTCCGGCTTGGGAGGCGGTGGCAGAGGTGGTCAGTATCAACACTGCACACAAGAGGTCAGCCATCCAGTGCATAAAAAGGATGAATAATCTCATTTGTGCCACCAGGTTAATTCAACCATTTTATCAATCCTAACTCACCTACTCACAAGCCCATCACACATTCATTGGCATCTCACTCACTGCCAACTCAAGGGACATCACCACTCACTGTCTCACACATACCCTCACATCTCCATCTGGCTTCATCTCCTCTGGAGACTGGCTCCTCATCCCATTCATGGGTCCACTCACCACAGACACACATGCCTGGCATCCTTCTCTTTTGGCCTGGCAAGTGCCTTGCTCAGGCTCTCTCCATCTGTCTTTATGCAGGACATGATCGCACACTATTGCCAAAAGAGGTCCCAGACTGGGTGTGGAGTGCCGAGGGATGAAAGGTTCTGGAGCATTTGATGGCACATTCATGCTTTTGTGTTGCTTGAGTGAGCAGAAATGCTTTAAAGATCTGACTCCAAATATGTCAATGGAGCTGCCACTGTATCAGTCTCAGCTGCAGAAGAATGCTCACTTTTGACAAGATTTTCCTAGTGCTTGGCCATTCCCCTCACCCCCTGCCCCCCACCCCAGCATGTGATTGTTGCCCCCAGCCCAGGCCCTACCTGCCTTGGAGCCCTTACCTTGGCAATGCACTGAAAGCCAGCCAGGAAAAAGCAACCTGCCCGTGCTCCCCCCTACCCCACCGGATGTGCGGTGCCTCTTCCTTGATGTCCTACGGGTAATCCTCATGAGCATTGCACAAGGTTGTGTGTACTGACCTCTGAGCTCCCCTTGAAGTTCAGTTTGCCAGGTGCACATCCTTTAAAGGCAGTCATGAATCACGCCGTTCTAAAGTCACGCCTACATAGTGGTAAATTTGATGTGGGGGATGTATCTGGCGTGAGGGCACAATAATGAGATGCAAACGCATTTAAATTAAGTTTCTGACATTGGACGGGCAGAGCAGATGATCACAAACTGGTTTCACAATGGTATAAAACCAATTTTTGGCTTTTTTGCCATATTGTCCGCTCACGCTTGCCGTAATGCCCTTCGTCTATGGGTGTGGATGACTCCGCCCATTGTAATGACATCCTCTAAAGTGTTCCTGCCCTTGATTATGGGTCCATCATAGAACTGACAAGCTGAATGCTAAAACTGCAGAACTGTTTTTTTGAATCTTTAACCAAGTGTAGACCCCTCATTCATGTTTATTGATCAGCTGCCCACCAATTTCAAATCGGTATGATGGGCCCCTATGAAGAGGCATAAGTGGTATGAGCATGCTTTTGGTGTAGAATGGGGAGGTGAGATTGCAATTCAATTGTCAGAGTCCTACTGCTCAGAGTATCATCATTAAATAGGTGAGCGTCTGTTGAAAATCACCTCCAATGCTTCTTTAAATGCTCAGTTAAATATTCCTTTATACAATAGATCTACCGAAACTTCTCTGTGACTGGCATTACACTGCTTCTGCTGAACCTGTGTACTCTGGGAGCTATTTAAAGTTCTGAGTGATAGTAAAAACCTCTAATAAGTGTGCCGAGCCTATATTACTGCGAAACATTGTTTTCTGCTTTATTTTCTATAGTTTGAAATGTATTCAATGACCTTTGGCACTGCTTACTGAGCTCATGCACTCTGGTGGGTAATCCCCATTGAGCTCATGCACAACTTAAACTCCTGTTTGCCAGCTCAATGTGAACATTGAGAAGATTTTACTGTATTAGTTCAATCCCTTTCCACTGAAAACTGCCAATGAACAATTCCCCAAAGCAACCACAGACTGCATGCAACCAAATGTTTTATAGCCAGTTTAATGGGGTGCATTGGAATCTGATTTCTGCATGTTGCAAAGCAGGACTTTGTTAGTTGCTGTAGTAGACGAGGAGGCGGTGGGGAGCGGTGGGGGTTGGGGATGTTATTTTCCCAACTGAATAACAGGGGGACAGCCATTGACAACCCAGGAGAAGGGTCACCTTGGAAGCTCCATTAAAGCCCAGTCTTACGTGGTGAAATTTTCAGGTGGACCTGTAAATGAAACAGGAAGGAGGCTGCTTCAATATGCATTAACTGCTTTAATATGCAAATCCCGGTTGTTTGCTAGGGCACCAATTGAAATTTTCAGGTACCAAAGGCCAAGCATGTGCAATGCATGCTTGGCTCATCTGTACCAGGCATTGCTTGATCTAACTAATGGTCCTTAAAGCGGTCACTGCTCAAAATCCACTCATAAAGTGGCTGAGGACACTTGTATTTTTTTTCTTCTGGTGGGTCCAGGTGGAGCACTGCTGCCACGAGGATGTTAATGGTGGCAGGCCTCAAAATGTCTTGCGTTCCATGACGGCATGAATGTGGACATGTGGAGCAGCTGATCCCCTAACTTTGTCCTTGGTTTGGCTGCTGCCTAAAAATGAAACCCAAAATGTCTTCATATATTTGGTCTTCTTAGTGAGTGACATTAAATGTTCTCCATATCCTAGAAAACAGGGAAGGTTTGTTAGAAATTCAGATGATCTAACCTAACTGCTATAAACACCGCTTGCCTTTTATGCTTTAAATTGCATCTTCAATTCTAAACAGTTACAGGACAACCTCAGAGGATAGTGAGATTCTGCTATAGGATCCCAGATAAGGAGAAAATGCAAACCCATTTTTGATTGTGGTACAAATCACTGAGAATTCATTAACGCATTTCCCACCTGACCCATCAGATGAGTGAGTAAATGATTTCTATTATCTCTTTCAATTGTTTCTTCTTTCATGTCAGCTTCCTATTCCATTCTACTTCACTGGCCTCATTTCATGCACACTTCCATATAAACCTTCAGTTAACAGTTTCTGTAATATTTTTTTTTACCCCATTGATCTTCTGGCTTTTCAAGTGTCAAATATGGTTTAGCAGGAGCACTTTCACCTTTATGTCAGAAGGTTGTAGCTTCAAGTCCCACACAGGGAGTTGAGCACTAAATCTAAGCTGACACTCCAGTGGAGCACTGGGGGGGGGTGGGGGGGGTGTCCTTTCTGCCACTGGACCAGGGCCTCCAAAGCAGCATAGGAAAACTGAGAGGTTTTGCAGCCAATCCTACACGCATTCCCAGCTGTCTGTAACCAGAGTGCAGCTCCCCTTTAAGAGGTGTTGGCTACATTTAAGTAGAATCAAGGGCACCTGATATCCAGCCCCAACAAACTGGCATGCAGCCAATGAACAGTATAGGTAGTTCTGGCTGCATGCCCGATGGACAATAATGAAATACCAGCACCAATTTCACCTGGTCCCTGCTTGAAACAAAAACCTAGAAACTAATAGGTATTTTACACAATATGTTAGAGACATTATGGAATAATGTTGTGCAGATCAGTGGGTTCTGTTATCTTGTATGAAGAATATAATTCAAAATCCCACAAAAAACTCCAAAGAAAGTACTGAAATTACACTTCTCTTTGGGATGATAATCATAAACCCTGCTGCATATACAAAAAACAAACTTTTAAAATTATCACTGCACCAATGTCTGATTGTCATAGTTTGAAAAATTAATCCTGTTGTTTCTTAATGCATCAGCTCCTTTATATATATATAGTATTTCCAGTGTACAAAACAAGCAACAGCAAACGTACCGAGTTAAGTTTGTTCATGCCAATAAAATCAGATCCAACATTTGTTGCATAAAGGCTTCAACAAACCAGAAAATGGTTGACTTGCTTCAGTTAATGGAATCTGCCCATTCTCAAATAATTGGCTCAGTTGGTGTTTTGAATCGAGCGGTGCTAAATATTTACCACCGAAATAAACCCATTGCAGAAAATGTGACATGGCATTAACACCAATGAATCAACCTTTAACAGCAAGAGTACAATTGTTCCTCCTGGCACTAAATCATGGTAAAATTACTGGCGTTTAGAAAATAGGGCCCCAAAATATTTCATCAGATCAAATTCCACCTTTGTCACATCTCACCCTATAAAAACCTTGCAAGGATTATTTTGTAAATGTAAGCTTTTAATGCACTTAAAGGTCTCAGCTTCCAGGTTCTTTAGAAGATATTTATCCTGTATGGATTTTATGCAATTAGTTGAACAGGAAACAGTTGTTGCATTGCTGTAGTTACAAACCATTTCCTTTTGTTAAATAATATTTTCCTATTAGTAGTCAGTAGAGTAACTAGTAGGACTTAGTGTCAGAGCAAAGGGGAGGCCTGTAATTTCGGTTGCATACAGTACAAACTTTGTTTCAAAACCTCTAATGACCTATTCACTGATATTGAGTGGCTGTATAATTATATGTATTTAACAGGGACCATTTGTAACCCCTGGTTTATCTTGTTAATGTAATCCTGACTTATGTTCCCAGAAGAAAATGTTCACCTTTAATACTGTTACAATGTACATTCAGACCAGATATAGTCACTTGCCCCCACTCCTCCTTAATAAAAAAAGGAATATAGTACTTAGAAATATATAGTCCTGTCAGTGTTTCATGATTTGAAATCCCAGCTCAGTTTCAGTAAATGCTATCTAATAAAAACAAGTAATTAATAAATTGGCAGTATTTGATGCTCTCCTTGATGACCCATTAAGAAAGTGCACGAGCTTTTAGTTTTTATGTAAATAATATATTTTAAAATTACATCAGTGCACACTTCCTTTCAACTTTTACCACTAAAATTCCTATATTCACACTTGTAGGGCCGATTTTAACTTGTACCACCTTGTTCAGATGATATAATAATACTGGAAAAATGGAGCGTAGTGCGTAACGCCCTGTTTGCATGGTAGACTGCGACAGATTAACTATACCAGAATGCTACTCATGCTAGACGTGGACTCTTACTTGGCAATTGTCCAATGCATTCACTATCTGCTCGTGTACCTCCAAGTTCCTTCTCTTAAAAGCTGCAGTGCTGTGGTCTTCAAGAGTGCTTGAGTCTAGGCCTGTGATCCGATCACCTCTGCCCTCTCAGAGATGTCCCTTTTTGCCACACTTCTATTTCCTGCTCACAATCCTTAATAAATTTAATTCTGTGCAGATCCCTCAAACTCATTACCATTTCCATCCAGCAAACTGATTTCTGCATTGATGTGTGCTGAAATTTAATGAGCTGAGCTTGCAGGCTGTTAAGGCCAGCTTGGTTCACTTGCTTCAGAGTGAAGGCCCACCTCTTCAGGGTCTCAGACACATGAGGGCTGTGAAACATCACCTAGCTCCCTGAAAGAGGTACACATCAATTTAAATGAAAGAGGTCAAATCACTGACACTGGGTTCTGAATCTCTCATCTCTCCAGGGATCTGGTTGTGAGAGATCCCTTCTGTTGGACTTTACTACTATTGGTCCTTGTGTGCTAAGATGTCCTTGCAGAAGAAAGGAGACCTTATGAGTGAGTGACCATATCAAAGGGTGAGATATGTTGTGAGGTATCAGTGGGAGGAATGAAGGGGTCTTACACAGCAGGTAGGCAGCAGCAGAGTGATATTTAATGTTCAGGATAATAAAGCTGCCTAGGTTCACAGTCCAACCAGTTAATAGAAATATGTTGCATGAGCCTGTTGTGAGGACAACAGCAGAATCTAATAGTTCAGCTGAAATGAGGAGGAGGCAAGGTTTAGTTCCCATAGCTCATTAAAATATAAGCAGATGCAGAGAGAGATGGTAGTACTTGGGTGACAAGGTGTGATGCAGAGAGAGATATGACAAGAAATAATTCTTACCTTGGCCAATTGTGTAAGCTCATTAATTGTCTTCCATTTGAAGCCTAGTCCTGTGGTTGAAGCTGACTGCATTAACCTGCTGTGAAATATCTCTCCCGTTCTGCTACAAGATATGCCAAGGAACTTGTTTCTTATAGTGAAGGGGAAGCAAGCACCCATGCACGCCCCCATTCCTGCACTGATATCTCCAAGGCTGCATCGGAAGATCTCAGTACCCTTGCTTGAGGCATTGCTGCTTTCAACTTTCATCTCCAAATTCTGTAAGGCTTAACAGGTACTATCGCTTTGGGAGAGTGAATCTTACCTTAAGAGATGCTGCCTTTCTTTTTATCGTGCTAAAGCCACCAGAAATCACTCCCCTCCCCCTCCCCCTCCCTGCTTATTGCTGAGCTACCTGTCGGTGTCTGAAAACTCGTAGACTGCTCACCTGTGATAGGGTAATGAGGCCTTACGATGGAAGTGTTTCAGGTCTCACACTTTTCCGCTGGCGAATATCACAGTCACCATCCCCCCATTGGTTCCCAATTCCATGATCAAAGTTAAATCTGACCCATTGTAATGGAAACTGTCAATATAAACTTGTCACACTGTAAATACATTCCCCTGTCAGTGGTGCTCAGGTAGCACCTCAGTCTCAGGTATATCAGTTGCTCAGCATGTCCTACAGAGAAACTCCATCATTCAGACATCTCAACGTCTCTGCTTCATAAATTGTTGCATGTTTTGCTCTTTATCCATAGAAAACTTTTAAAAATTAAATCAAAGTGAGGGAAAAATGCATGATTTCAAAATGGTGGCAGAATTCCACCTGCGCACACCAGTCTAGTTCTTTAGCACCTTTTGATTCTGCTTCACCTGATCTATATTGCTTTATCTTCTCTCTTCATGTACAGTGATGCAGGAGATTAACTGCATAATATAGGCCTGAATTTTTTCTCATCAGGCAAGCGCAATTGGTGGGCCCGGAAGCGGACGCAAAATGCGCTTCCCCACCTGTGATCGGTCCCCGACTGCAATCTTACACTGGCCAATGGCCAGCCATCGTGAAACGCGCCCAGAGAAAGACTCAGCATTGCCGTTGGGAGCAGGAAGAGGGTGGGCGTCAATGTCACTGCGGGTGCGGGTGAGCACGGCAAGAGAGCTCCCTGAAGGCAGATGGCTGCCTCATGGATCTGCAGACCTGCAAATAAGAAAATAAAGTTCATAAATGCTGCAAAAAATATCCATCTAGCACGATGAAGCACCTGAAAGCAGACCTCATTTAAAAAACAGTTCCCGGATATTTATTTTAATTTTAAATCCGAGATTTCAATCTGCCCTTGGATGAGGTTTCATAAAATTGTAAAGCCCACCTGGCCGATTGGTCCATCCGCCAACTGTAAGGTTGGACGGGCCACGAAAAATCGCTGACAATTGGGGAGTTAATGGGCTTGATTGCCCTCTTAATCGTCAGTGGGCACTCTTCTGACTTTTGCGCGCACCGGCCGAGCGAAATATCATGCGAGTGCGCGATGATGTCGGGCGAGCGTCCCGATGTAATCTCATGTGATTCAGGTCGGGCATGTGCCTACCTGCGGGATGTAAAATTCTGGCCCTATATTCAGGAGATCCAGGTGTCAAGCCTATAAGTTACACAAAGGAACAGCAGGTTAGATGTTACGCAGTATTCTTTTCACAGAAAGTGGTACATTTATGGAACAGGAACAGGCTGCCAGATTATATAGTGAGTACCGGCTCAACGGGCCTGGTTTCTGGCTGGAGTAGAAACCGCGCGTAGAAGAGGTTGGTGCTAATTGATATAAGTCATGATCTATGCGGCCTCCTGGCCTAGTCTCAATCACCTATATGGATTGGAAAAGAATTTTCCAGATTTCCTCCTCTAAATGAATTTTGGTTTTTAACCTGATTTATCAACTCTCCCTACAAGATGGCACCCAGCAGCTATGGAGTTTCTGGTCTGTAGCATCACAGTTGCATGCAATGGCCTGGATGGACCAGTCGGTCTTTTCCTGTCTCATGTTTTTACATGAAAGTTTTAAAAATTTAACATGCCATTTTATGAATCACATTTTCAGTAATTTACACCCTGCCTCCTCCTTCTTCCTCAGCCAAAAACTTACTGCAGTGCTATAACACTGGCATCTACCCAGGCAATGTGGGAAAATGCTCAGGTATGTCCCATCCACAAAAAGGAGGACAAACCCAACCCAATCAATTACTGTTCCATCAGTCTACTCTCAATCATCAATAAAGTGACAGAAGGGATCATCAACAGTACTATCAAGCAGCACTTGCTCAGAAATAATCTGCCTATTGACGCCCATTTGGGTTCTGCCAGGGTTCACTCAGCTCCTTAAACAAAGAGATAAAAACAAAAGGGTCATGAGAACTCGAAACGTCAAATCTTTTCTTCTCCGCCGATGCTGCCAGATCTGCTGAGTTTTTCCAGGTAATTCTGTTTTTGTTCTCTCAGCTCCTGACCTCATTACAGCCTTAGTTCAAACATGGATAAAAGAGCTGAACTCCAGAGGTGAGGTGAGAGTGACTGCCCTGAATATCATCTCATCAAGAAATCCTGTGAGCAATGCCCATAAAGATTTGTGAATTTGCTGCCCACTTGGGATATACAAAGAAAGAGTTAAAAGTGAGCTGAAAAGCTGCCCCAGCATCTGTCTATAGGTGGGTGTTCCAAGAGAGAGCAAGTGCGTGAAGTTTGACACAGAAGTAACAGCCACACAGCACTCCTGCAAATCAACAGTGTGCAGGTATCCTGATCTCTCTCCCTCTCAATCAAATTCAACACTAATGGAACCTCGAAACTGACTATTCATCTATTGAGACAACTGTACTGAAACCTTGAAATGCAATGGCCTCAACACTCAATCACCTACTCCCTACGAGTCAAGGACTGTTCCATATATATATATATATATTTATATATGTGTGTGTGTGTGTATATATATATATATTCACTTACTTCAAGCTACATTCTTACTTTTAATCTGCCTTTAGTATTTGTTAAACTTACTCTTGCCTTTAACTCAAGAAAGTCTGATCAAATTAGTCTTTTCAAAACCAGAACGATTAGGTCTGGGAGAAAGGTATCGTGAAAGGGATCCTTTTTAGGATCCCTTTCAATCTTGTTGCAACCAACAGAGGGGGGTGGGGGTTGGGCGCTGAATAAAGACAGGGAGTCAGTTCATCCCACCTCACCCGGTGCATAACAATTTGGGGGTGTCCCAGCCAGATGGTGACAAATTAAGGGGTCTCGCTTGGATCAACAACGTTATGAAACCTTACCTGAAGGTGGGTCATAACAGGCTACAAGAGCAGGTCAGAGGCCAGGAATTTTGCAGTAAGTAACTCACCTCCTGACTCCCCAAAGCCTGTCTACCATCTGCAAGGCAGGAGTCAGGAATGTGATCAAATAATCTCCACTTGCCTGGATGAGTATAGCTCCAACTACACTCAAAAAGCTTGACACCATCCAGGACAAACCAGCCCACTTGATTGGCACCCCATCCACAAACATTCTCTCCCTCCACCACCGATGCACAGTGGCAGCAGTGTGTACCAGCTACAAGGTGCATTGCAGGAATTCACCAAGACTCCTTAGACAGCAGCTTCCAAACCCACAGACAATACCATCTAGAAGGGCAACAGCAGCAGATGCATGGGAACACCACCACCTGGAATTTCCCCTCTAAGCCACACACCACCCTCACCTGGAAATATATCGTCATTCCTCCATTGTTGCTGGGGCAAAATCCTGGAACTCCTTCCTTAACAGCACAGTGGGTGTACCTACATCACATAGACTGCAGCAGTTCAATAAGGAAGCTCACCACCACCTTCTCAAGGGAAATTAGGGAAGGGCAATTAATGCTGGCCTAGCCAGCGACACACATATCCCATGAATGAAAAAATGTACATATTCAGCTAAATCATTGGCAACTTTAAAATATGCAGATAGTCCCAGTGCTTGTCAGATTCATCAATTTTGCACACTGATAGCTAGATTAATTAAAGTTATAATTTCTGTTGTGAAAGCAGCAAAGAGTTATTTGAGTGAACAGTTACAGAAAGGTGAGCGCAAGTGTAAGTGTTTGTATTTCAAAATGTATCTTCATGGTTGGGATATCTTTGGGCCCATAGGTTAAAACAAGTAGTAAAAGGTCAACTGACAGCAAAGTTCAAATCCAAATAGCTTGACAGCGTCTGTTAGGAAAGGGTCAAGAGTTAGGGTTGGGACTCATTACTCTGAAAAATGTTCTCCAAGTACAGTCCTAAATACCGAATGGCATTAGGAGCACACCAGGGTGTTTGTTAGCACTAGGCATTAACCTGCAGGTGTGCCTCAGCATACAATCTCTTCAAAGACCAGTCTTAAATGCTTCTGTTACTTAAAAGTAGATTATAAGGATTAAAGAAAACACAGGGCACTTGATTGACTGTAAGAAAGATCAGAGTTAACAGTTTGACAGTGTTTTGTTTAAGTAATGAAGGAAACAAAAAAAATGTTACAGTCAGTGGGGAGAGAACTAAAAGCAACTGCTCATTCACAATGATTTTTGGGGGTCACTGTGAAGCCAGGATGTAGTACTGTGTTAAATAGAACACAAGAATAATTTTTTCTTTTTGCCGGAGGCCATCACCATTTCATGGATCAGCATTTTGATGTTGCCATTTTAGATAAGAGTGTATTCAGTATATAAACAACAACAGCATTTAGACTGCAATCAGCAGCCTGAATTGCATGATTGAGAACATACCCTTACTGAGCTGCAATTACTCAGCTTTGGACCACAGCATAGTGACAAATATATTTCTAAATAGAGTAGTCATAATTGCAGCACAGCTCTCATTATCTTATATAGAAAATAACAATTGTTGAGGTGCAAGTGAAGAGTGTGTAATAATGTAGCATGCACGTGTGTTCACAAATTGGACTTTTCATATTCACTCAAATGTGTTCCACTTCATAGGACATGAAAGTCATGTGTTGTTTTCCCTGAATGCCTAACTTGTTGAGTAATAGTTTTTTGAATGTCTTATAGTGTCCAGTTATTTTGTAGTTTTGGCTTCTGATACAGTTGCAAATTCATGAAGTCACTGTTTTGAAAGGCTTTCTGCCAGCCCGTATTTGCGTTTGATTATATATTCCACTCAGGTTCAAGCACAAATCAAAGCTCTCAGACAAAAAGGAGAAAAATAACTCTTGCTATTAGTCCCTGAATCTGCTATAGTGCAACATGAGGCAGTAAGTGTAACAAGATACAGCCTCATGGTTAATGCTGTGGACATTCTAATCAATTTGAAAGCAATAAATGTCTTTTCTGTTGTTGCTGTTCTAAATAGCAACTGAAAAGCTTAACAATTTACTGTTTCACTTTAGCATGGTGACAATGTCTTCTTGTTGGCTGATATTTGAGCCTGTCATTTAATATGGTCTGCAATGGATTCCTTCATTGCTCAACTAAGGCATTACGTGGACCTCTTCATGAAGGAGAAATTGGACATTTTGTTCACCTGATGTTGTCTAGGCTTACCATGCGGACTGGAATAAATATTACAAACTGAGTAGCAGTTTTTAGATGGGTACCAGGGTGAGAGTTTGTGCCTGTGATTTCACACATGGGGCAGAAATTTTTGCTCGGTGTACAGGTGCATGCCTGACCCGTTCAAGCATGAAATTGAGCATGTTGCCTTTGGGCGAGCATCCCGATGTCATCGCGCACATGGGCAATATTTCAGTCGGCCGGTGCGCGTGAGAGTCGGCAGCGCGCCCGCTGACAATTAAGAGGCCTAATAAGGTCTTTAACGTTGTAATTGACGTAGAATTTTCATTGCCTGTCCAACGTTACGGTTGGCGGGTGGGCGAATTGGCCAGGTGGCCTTTGACTTTTTGAGGAAAGCTCATCCAAGGGCGGAATGAGGTTTCCCATATTAATTTTTTTAAAAAATGTTTGGACAGAATTTTCATCATCCAGATGTGCAGGTGACTGATTTTGATGCGTGGACATGTTTTTCAGCATTTTAAAATCTTTATTTGTAGCTTTGGATTTTTCAGCTCCCTGAAGCAGCTCTCTGCCTTCAGGGAGCTTTCATTCCCAGATCCCCTGGACCTCCGCTGACATCAACGCTTGTCCTCCTCCCGCCCCCACCCTGGCAATGCTGAGCACTTCCCCCATGCCTTTCACACTGGTGGGCTGTTAATTGGCCGGCTAACGTGAAATCAAGGTCAGGGGCCAATTGCTGTCTGTGGTCTGTTCCCTAGCTGTTCCTGGGCCCGCTGATCATAGGCACCCGCTGAACTAAAAATCCTGCCCATAGTGAATTTCCTAGGTCAGCTGTGCCACGTGAAAACATGTAAAGCAAAGCAAGCCACTCTTCGAAGGAGGGAGGGGAGGGAAATTAGAAAGTGGTGATTTTTATGCACTTACTAGTTGCTGGCATCCTCTGCTAGTCCAAATTCCTTAATGGCAACAAAGCATCATTTCCTGATTGCAGCACGAGAACAAACCTTGAAGTAGGTACACTGCCTCCTGTCTCAGATAAGGCAAGAGGAAATCCAAAGAGGGGAAAACAGACAAAATAAAGAATATCTTTACACAGTTGAACAAACATATAAAGCAAGTTTGCTCAGATTCTGTTCGAAGATTTTGAACCCGTTTTGCTGTGTAAAATCAAAATCTCAATCTAATCTCAAATGTTCAATTTTGCTTTGAATGAAAGCTATCACAATGGTGGATGATGACCATGTTAGTCATGGTTTCTCTGTTGTTTTTAGCTCTGGCACCTGATACATGGCAGAAGACAGTGCTTATATTGAGAAGGATGGGTGCCTGTAAATAAGGAAAGAATATGAAGATTAAAACTTCAGAGGAAATTTATCTTTACTCTTTCTTTATTAAGGAATTTGTAATCATTGACTTCTGGGATAATGATTGAAAGATGAACCCACGCTAGTTCAAGAGTTTTTATACAAATGATGACTACACCTGTTATTTTATTCATTCTTGGGGTGCAAGTGGCGCTACAAGCCCAGCATTTCTTGCTGCTCCCTAACTGCCCTTGAGAAGATGGTGGTGAGCCGCCTTCTTGAACTGCCAAAGTCCATGTGGTGTAGGTACATTCACAGTGATATTTTTCTGTAGCGTCTTAATACAACTGAGTGGCTTGGTGAGTCATTTCAGTGGGTAATTAATGGTCAAACACATTGCTGTGGATCTGGAGTCAAGTGTAGGCCAGACTGAGCATGGGAGGCAGTTTTTGTCCCCTGAAGGTTATTAGTGAACCAAATGGCTGTTTATAGCAATCTGGTAGTTTCATGATCATTATTGATGAGACCATCTCTTTATTCCAGATAATTAACTGAATTTAAAATCCCTTAGCTGCCATAGTGAGAGTGCAACCTGTGTTTGGAGCATTAGTCTAGGCCTCTGGATTTCTACTCCAGTAACATAACCAGGATGCAACTATCCCCCTTTCATTATTATGTCATGATAATTATTATGATATAATAAATTGTCACTGCCATCTTTGGAGCCATGAATCTTGTTGGTCTATCCATTATCTTGTAACTAGAATAGTTATATTGACCAACCCCACCATAACATAGAAAGTAACTGGGCATCGTGACATGGTCCAGGTGTATCTGATTCCTGTTATACCGAAGTAGTCTCAACCGTTACCCCTAAAAAAAAGTTCCAAATTGCTGCTTTTGATTATTGATGTACCTCAGCTAGAGTTTCCTTGGTCACACTGTGCATCTTTGCGAATGCCTCCTTTGAGCCCAGCTGTAAAAGTTACAGTTATCTAACCCATGATCGCTGGAAGGTGGTTGCATTTACCAAGGCACTTTACCAAGAATTCACAAAACATCTGGCCAAGCCCCACACCCATGTCTCTGTTTTTAAAAAAATACCATCCTGTTGTTCTAGCAACAGAAGGATTTGGCTGGAGAACATAGCAAAACTGGTGTCAAATGAAAACAAAATATATTTAATTTTAGACAGAAGGTACAAGTTGGGCAGTAGATTAGAAAGATCCAAGGGGACTGGTTGACTTCAGTTGATTCCTACTCTTTAATATGGATAAAAATGCCAACTGACAGAAGGTACATCAAGGTGACTGTATCTGATTAGCCAGTTAACCTTTGATGTTTGACAGCCATTTTCCATTGTCTTTTTCCCATGTTTTAGGTGGACATTTTGCAAAACATTGCCTACAGCCTCAGTTTCTGATAACGAATGTTCATTTCCCCTGATTTTGATGCTTTGTTTCATGGGTATAATGGACCTATCTAGCGTCTTTTTAATAAATATATTCATTTTAGTTACTTCCTCTCTGCACACTCCCTCCCTACCAACTTGTCTCTCTTTAGGTCTCATGATGCTGCTTCCCAGGTTATTTTCCCAGACTTTTTGCCAGTTTTACACTATAACCAACTGCTAACATGTGCTAAGACTGCACAGGGAAGGGAATGAAAGACAGATAAGTACTGAGTGAGTGAGAGAGCCCATTTCCTGATGCCCTGCTGACTGCAGGCAGCTTAAAGCCAAGATATTATGGGATGCATGAAACTGAACAGACAAAATGCTTATCCTGCATTGCTATGTGATGAGCATCAGCAAACCATCACTTTTTGGTTTTAGTTCCCATTGGAGAAATAACGTATAAGGTTCAATAAAGTACACAAACATTTTAATATTTTATTCCTTTGCTATTCAGAAAATATATTTAAAATATCCAGGATTGGAACTAACATTCATGCCCCACAAGTGCCAAACAATGGCTATTTCCAACAAGAGAAAACCTAACCAACCTCCCTTAGCAATTAAGTCCACCACCATCAACATCCTGAACCAGAAATCCAACTGGACCATCACAAAATGCTGTGGCTGCTAGAGCAGGTGAGAGGCTCCTCTCCTGACCCCCAAACTTTTCAATCTCCTCTAAGGCCCAAGTCAGGAATGTGATGAAAGACTCTCCAGTTGATGGGATATGGGTGCAGCTGCAACAAAACTTAACAAGCTCAACATCATCATGGATAAAGCAGTTCACTGAACTAACATATCACTCACTAGCTTAAACATGGACCCCCTTACCACCGGCACATTGTCGCTGCAGTGTGCACCATTTACTGGAGGTACTTCATTATTCACCAAAGTGTCTCCCAAACCTGCACTCTCCATCAGCTGGAAGGATAAATGTAGCAAAAGCATTGAAACACAACCACCTCCAAGTTCTGTTCCAAGTCACACATCATTCTGACTTGAGCAGATATTACTGCTCCTTCATTGCTGCAGGGTCACAACCCTAGAACTTTTATACAGTTACTTAACATATATACATACAAATTAGGAGCAGGAGTAGGCCATTCAGCCCCTTGATCCTACTCCGGCATTCAATAAGATCATGGCTGATCTGATTGTGGCCTCAACTCCACATTCCGCCTACCTCCGAATACCTTTATACCTTTGACTCCCTTGTTAGTCAAGAATCTAGACGTCTGCCTTAAAAATATTCATTGACCCTGCCTCCACTGCACTCCAGGGAAGAGAACTCCAAAGATTCATGACCATCTGAGAGAAAAATGTTCTTTTCATCTCCATCTTAAATGGGAGACCCCTTATTGTTATTGTGTCCCCTAATTCTAGTCTCTCCCACAAGGGGAAACATCCTTTCAGCATCCACCCTGTCAAGTCCCCTCAGGATCTTATATATTTCAATAAGATCTGTCCAAACTTTTCTCGTCCCATCCCAGGTATCAGTCGAGTGAACCTTCTCTGAACTGCTTCTAACACATTTATATCCTTTCTTAAATAAGGAGACCAAAACTGTACATAGTACTCCAGATGTGGTTTCACCAGCGCCATGTACAATTGTAAAAAAACATCCCTACATTTGCATTCCATTCCCCTTGCAATAAATTACAGCAGTCAATTTGACTTCCTAATCACTTGCTGTACCTGCATATTAACTTTTCTAAGTTTTCTTGATTCATGTACCAGGACACCCAGATCCCTCTGTGCCTCAGGGTTCTGCAATCTCTCTCCATTTAACTAATATGCTGCTGTTCTATACTTCCAGCCAAAATGGACAAGTTCACATTTTCCCACATTATACTCCATCTGCCAAATTTTTGCCACTCACTTAACCTACCTATGTATCTTTGCACACTCTTTGGGCGGAATTTTATGGACCTGTCATGGCAGGAGCCGGTGCAGCGAGCCGTTCAAAGGTCCATTGACTTTGGCGGGACCAGAAAATCCCAACGGCAAGAGGGGCCATAAAATTCCGTCCAATGTTATCTTCACAAATCACTTTCCTACCTACCTTTATGTTATCAGCAAATTTCAACCATGATGAATTTAACCCATGATCATTGGTGGGAAGAGCAACAACATTGTAGGACCTCGTCACCAGATGGACTGCAATGGTTTAAGAAGAAGACTCATCTTCACCAGATTCTCAGGCTACAGGGATGTGGATTAATACTTAACTTACCAGCAACACCCTAATCCCAAAATTGAATTTTTAAAAAATTCATTAGAACATCGTATTGTGATGCAGGCTTAGCCCTGAAAGTTAACCCCCTGTAGATTTCCAACATTTTCTGTTTTTATTTGAGAATTTCCAGCATATTTTTCAAAAAATATATACCACAAAGAAATGTCCCAGTCACTTAGTAACATAAATCTATTAGGTATCTGATGAGAAAGCATGCATACAAACCATGAATTTTCCTGGCACTTTCAAGTTGCTGAATGCCACTGACATTATTGTTAGGATACCAAATAGCTCTCCAAAAGCATAGGCAATTCTGTTGTCATGACCCCAAATACTATCTCTAACAGAAAATAAATTGGGAATAAACAGCCTTATTTGGTATAGAATTTAACTACTTCTGGTATTTGTGGATATCCTTCATGCTCAATCACATCCAATTGTCTACATATGGATTTCTTTATGCAGGACAAATTCTAGTTTGGGAAAAGGTTCCAAATAGCCCAGAGGAAAACATTCCCTTGGAATGTAAATAAAATTAGAAAGGCATGAGCAACTTTGTTAAGGTGATTCCATCTGTAATTATCACAACTTGTAGTTGGCATACAGAACATCTGTTATTGGGTTTCCATTTACAGAGGGAAAACACGGCGTTCATTTCCAGGTCATGCACTTGAGTGATCTGTTAAGCCATGATAGGTATGGATGTGTTGTGGAATCACAGATGGCTCTGTTCCAGTCCCACTGCCAAAAGCATGAAGTTTTGCAATATTTGAGTGAACAAGGTTGTGTAATTTTGTAACTTAGTCACTATCTCTTCAAATGAGTTCTGATTGATTACTTTTTAGACAATCTACACAGGCATGTTTGCAAACAAATATAAAAAAGGTGCACAGTGAGATCATTTTGCCCTTCACCACCTGGGTAGTAGGTGACAGAGTGGATCTCCTGTCCTTTATAGAACCAGTGCAATTTTCATCTCAGAGATGTGATTGGAATGAAATGAGGGGGTGATCTTGGATTACTGCCAAGACAGTGAAGATGAGAAATATGTTGAATGTATGTAGTTTATCTTATTGTATATCAAGACAATATTTGTACAGTGTAGTGCAGTATTGTCTTGTGCTGGAAATTTAACTGATGTTTCTCAATTGTTCTGCCAACAGGGGAAAGTGTTGAATGGAGACTACAAGCTTGCAATATTCAGTCAGCTGATATATTACTCAGGTGGACGTTACTCAGGAGGATTCTCCCGATCTTCCCAAGCAATTTATAAACATTAAGACACACTCCGGGTGAAATAAGGAACATAGAAAATAGGAGCAGAAGTCGACCATTCAAGTCTGCTCCATCAGTCAGTGAGATCATATCTGATCTTCTACTTCAACACCATTTTCCTGCACTATCCCCATATCCTCTTATGTTTTTAATATGTAGAAATCTATCAATCTCAATCTTACACATACTCAGTGACTGAGCTTCCACAACCCTCTGGGGCAGAGAATTCCAAAGATTCACCACCCTCTGAGTGAAGAAATTCCTCCTCATCTCAGTGCTAAATGGCTTGCCGCTGATTCTGAGACTGTGTCCCCTGGTTCTAGACTTCCAATCCTTCATCTATCCTGTCGAGCCCTGTAAGAATGTTGTATGTTTGAATAGAGACCCAGTCTATTTAATTGGTCCTCATAGGATAATCCCTCCACCCCAGGAATTATTCTAGTGAATCTTTGTTGCACTCCCTCCACTGCAGGTACATCCCCTTAGGTAAGGAGACCAAAACTGCACACAGGTGTGGTCTCACTAAGGCTCGATATAATTGCAGCAAGACATTTTTGCACCTATATTCAAGTCCTCTTATAATAAAAGCCAACATACGATTTGCCTTGTTAATTGCTTGCTGTACCTGCATGTCAGCTTTCTGTGACTCTTGAACAAGAATGCCCAGGTCCCTTTGAAGTTCAACACTTCTCAGTCTCTCACCATTTAACAAATACTCTATTTCTGTTTTTCCTACCAAAGTGGATAACCTCACATTTCTCTACATTGTATTCCATTTGGCAAATCTTTGCCCAGTTGCTTGGTGTGGTAATTGTGGTATTATTTAATGTGCCTTTAAGAATAATACTTGTTAAGCAAGATCACATGATCTGTATTATCCACTAGCAGAGTAGCATGGGCTACCTCAAAGGTCAGTGTAGAAATAGGGTTGGGGCAAGATTTTCCCATCGGTGAGTGCGGGGACGGGGCTCACTCGCCGACATGTAAAACGACGCGCGGTGACATCAGGCAGAACTCCCGACTTCATGGCGCCCCATTTAAATTTTCAGGTAGGCGGGGGTGCAGCAAAATCAGCATTGAGGCCATTGAACTAATTAATGGTCCAACCTGGCAGACAGGCCAGGAGCCCTGGCGGGCAGGATGAAGTTTCATGTAGGTTTTTAAAAAATTAAAGTTTTTTAAAAAGTTACAGACATGTCCCAACTCATGTGACAGTGTCACATGAGGGGCCATGTCAGGGATTTTTTTTTCTATTTTTAATATTTTTATTGTAGAGCCGATCTCCCTGAGGCAGCACTTAGCCTCAAGGAGATGAGTGCACTCTTTCGTGATCGGAGGTGCTGATCAGAAGCACACCTGTGCGTGCCCGCCATTCAAATTCCTCCCCGACAGGGGGAAAATTCAGCCCATTAAGTAGAGAATGCAGGGAGCCAACACTGTAGGCAAATTGGGTAAGAACTCCTCATAATAGTTGATCATTCCTAGGAATGATTAGAGCTCTAAGGCATTCTTTGGCGCAGGTGCCTCTCCTATGGCTCTCACTTTCTCCTAAACCAGGTGGAGGCCCTGTGAATCTATCTGGTGAGCCAAATAGATTACCTCCCTTGCTTGGAACATGCACTTTTCTTTTTTAAACGCACTCTAGCTTGCAAGAAATATTTTAAGACTTCTAAGTTTGCCAAATCCTCTTTTTCAGTGAATCCTGTCACCAACACATCATCTAAATATACTACAACCTGGGACAGTCCCTGCAGTACGCTTTCCATTGTTCTCTGAAAGATGGCACAAGCGGAGGAGACACCGGATATTGGCACGACCCTTTGTGGGTATTAATTGTGACAAATTCCCGGGAGGCATTATCCAACTCTAGTTGTTGATAAGCATGGCTCATGTCAAGCTTTGTGTACATTGTCCCTCCTACCAGCTTGGCATACATGTCTTCAATTTTTAGAATGGGGTGCCTATCTAGCTTAGCTACTTTATTAACTGTCATTTGTACTGTCCTCAAATGTGGACACTTTGGTTGGGTTTAAGGAAGGGGACTATGGATGCTGCCCAGTCTGAGAACTGAACAGATTGTTTAACACTCAGTTTCTCTAGTTCGTTCAGTTCAATGTCGACTTTTTCTCACAGGGCATATGGCACTGGTCTCGCCTTTGTGAAGTGAGGGGTTGCTTCCAGATCCTCATGAATCGTGGCCTGCAGGCCCTGGATTTTCCCCAGTTCATCCTTGAAGATGGTGACATACTTTCTAAGTAGCTCTGGTAGCCCACTTGCTCTCAACTGGAAAACCTCAGCCCATTCTAACTTCATCTCCTTTAACCAACTTCGCCCCAGGAGGCTTGGCCTTTCACCTGCTGCCGCCATCAAGGGGAGCTTTGCCGATTGACTTCCACAATGGACAGTTACTCTGTATATGCCTTTTACTTGAATGTCTTCAGCGTATATGATTCTAGCTTGGCATCTGTTTCTTCTAAACTTAATTAATGTTCACCATTATTCAGATATCTGAAGATATGTTCCCCAATTACTGTAGTGGAAGCTCCTGTGTCCACTTCCATTCTAACAGGTTTGCCATTTACTTTCACTGTGACAAATATTAGCTCTGTCTTTCCAACTTCCAGTTTAAACAACGGGTAAATGTCTGAATTTGTTGTTTCCAGCTCTTCAACATTGTAGATTCCATTGGGCTTCTTCTTTTGTTTACAAGCCTGCTTGAATCTTTCCTTGCATTTCCATGACAATAGCAGCATTCGATTTTTTTAAACGGTCAATCACTAAAAGAGTGCTTATTTCCACCTTTATTAAAGTTAATCCTCGATTTCGCTGCTAATTTATTTTTCTTTATTTTTCAGCTAGTGAGGGCTGTTTCCACTTCTCGTCGGAGTCTCACATTTTCGCGTCTCTTTCCGCTGAGGTTTCCGCTCGATGTAGAGGATGGCGCCATTTTGTGCACCCTGTGTTGCTTTTGAACCTCTTACTGTGCTTTCCATGGCCAGTGCTATCTCTAGCACCTTCTTGAAATCCAGATTCAATTTGGACAATAATCTTTTCTGAAAAGTGTCCTCTTTCACACCACACACAAATGATCTCTGAGCATATTGTTCAGAGTCACACCGACTCACAATGTTCTGTTAGCTGCTTCAGATTTGCCACATAGTATGTAATTGTTTCACCCGGGACTCTATTTCATGAATTAAACCTGAATCTCTGCATCGTGACTGAGGGCTTTGGTTGAAAATGATCCTTCACGAGGTCCACTAGTTCATCGAAATTCTTCGAGTCTGGGGCATTGGGTGCTGTCAAACTTTGAATCAAGCTGTAGGTTTTGCTCCCACAAAAACTCAAGAGGATCACTCACCTCTTCTCTTCCCCTGTAATCTCATTCGCTGGAAAAAAGAACGTGAGGCATTCTATGTAATGAGACCAATCTCCTGTGGCTGGTTCAAAAGGATCAATTCTCCCAAATTGTGGCATTTTGAGAGAGGATAACTTCTTCAATTCTAACGGAGCTTGCTACTTACAATCACTGGGTGAGGTACAGGGCCGATTCTTTTTAACTTGATTTCTTCTGTTCAATCCTGTTTTATCCTCATACCATTTTGTTGCAGGGTGGCTGAGTTGTGCTATTAATGATAGGCTTGATCTGCAGACACATGTCGGGTGGAAACTTTAAGGGCAGAATTTTCCCGTTGGCATGTGGAGGCGGGCCCCACACATCCACGCGTAAAATGACACATGGTCATGTCGGGGGAGTGTCCCTACACAACCGCGCGCCATCGCGATATTTCGTTGGGCGGGCGCTTGATGATATCCGCTATGCACCCGCCATTAATTAACGGGCTATTTAAGGCCCTTGGCTCATCAATTGACACTGTGTTTTTCAGAATCTCACAATTTTTGAGTCATCGCATGGGTGCAACGGGTAGGACACATTTGTATAAACCTCGTCCACGGGTGGGATAAGAGGGGTCACTGAGGTCGTGAGTGTGCTCTGTCAAGTATTGATTTTTCAAAGTTATTGAAACTTGCCTGTGTGATCTGCAACACTTCAAAATGCAGACCCGCTGCTTTGTCTGGACTGTTAACCTTCAGGTCAGCACTCTGCAGTGAGGAATCTTTTTTGGGCCTGCAGGTCTCAGGAAGCCTTCCCTTAGCCTGGGAATGGGAGCTGAACTCTCCACTGGATGCACCTCCTCTGAGGAGGAAGGGAAGGCTAGAAGTAGGAGGGGGCCATTCAGCCTCCAGGGAGCCATCTTTGGGAGGACAGGCGCAGGCACAAGGCGTGCAGGGCCAAGAGGTAGTCCGAGGCAGAAGAGGCCACAGAAGACACCACTATCCTGCTGCCAGGGTATACAAGCAGCAAAGCAGCTACCTCAATATGTCTGAGGTGCAGTGCCAAAGGAGGCTCCATCTCTCAAGGAAGACAGTCAGATGATTGGGCCTGAGATCTCCCCTAACTGTGTGGACACCCCATGCCAGTGGCTCTAAAGGTCACAGCCGCCCTCAACTTCTATGCCTCTGGCTCCTTCCAGGTGTCGGCGGGTGATATTTGCGATGTCTCCCAATCAGCTGTCCACACTTGTGTCAAGCAGGTTACAGGTGCTCTGTTTAGGCTTCATCCACCTCCGTTGGAACCAGGCAAGTCACTCACAGTGAGCCAGAGGCTTCGTGGCCATTGCTGGCTTCCCCTGCATCCAGGGTGCAATAGACTGTACACATGTGACCATCAAGGTGCCAGCAGGTGAGCCCAGTGCCTTCATCAACAGGAAGGGCTTCCACTCCATGAACATGCAGATAGTGTGTGATCACAGGATGCTGATTCTACAAGTCTGTGCAAGGTACCCAGGCAGCTCCCACGATGCCTACATCCTCAGACACTCCCAGGTGCCGGGGCTCTTCAGTGCTCCAGCTCGGCTGGATGGATGGCTGCTGGGTGACAAGAGCTATCCCCTCAAAAGGTGGCTCATGACGCCTCTCCACCATCCAATATCAGAAGCTGAGCATCGGTACAAAAGGAGCCACACCTCCACAAGGGCTGTGGTAGAGAGAACCATTGGTCTTCTTGAGATGTGCTTCCGGTTACTGGACCGCTCAGGGGGTGCGCTCCAGTAGCCCCCAGATCGTGTGTCGGTGATAGTGGTTGCATGCTGCGCTCTCCACAATCTTGCGCTGAAAAGGGGAGATGCAGGGGCCAATGAAGACATCGACGCAGTGGCTGCGGCTGCACACGATGAGTCCAGCAGTGAGTCCGAGGATAAACACGACCATGTAGCAGGTAGCCATTTAAGTTTGTTAAGGGGCACTTATGATTTGTTAAAAGTAGGTTGACTTGGATTTTCCAGTCAGTCTCCAGTTTGCACAGGCGGCAGGGATTGACTTAACTGACTGGAGGCAGCCTCCCAGTGGCAGAATGGGGGAGGGACTGGGGGGTGGCGGGGGGGGGGGGGGGGGGGGGATAGGGGGGCAATGCTCGAGGCAGGCCTAGAGGCCCTCCCTGCCTGAGTGGGTGCATCAGCAGCCACAGGCCACCCTGTAGAGGGTATCCCCCCACCCCCACCACAGTGGTGGGTGGCTTGGCTGCAAAAGTCATTTTTTAATTTAAATTTTAAAAACATTTGAAGCGTCCTCTCCCTTACTTATCTTCAAATTCAGCCTGCTGCTGCTTTCAAGCTGGAAGGCCTTTCACCGGCCCTCCAATGTCCAGAGCCTGCCCACTGTCCTTAATTGGACACCAACCCCACCCTCTGGCCAATAATTGGCCGCTCTGGGGAAAATCACAATGAGTGACTGTTTCCCACACAGTGGGGGTTTCTGACCCACACTTGAGCCTGGCGGGAGGCGTTCAGTAGCCCCCAGGGAAAATCCTGCCCCAAGTGCAGCTCACTCTATCAGGCACAGTTGGCGCATGGATCTGGAAGACGGGAAAGAGTTAAGAGAAAATAACTTGGTGAAAAATAGCGAATTCTCTGTGTAAAAACTGTTTCCAACATGGAAAGCCAAAAACATAATTTGAGCTCTGTTTCCAGAGATCAAAAGCAGCTTTGTACTTCTCCGACTAAAATACCTGAAAATATTACGACTATAAAAGCCAGTGTGACCACAAAATGTTCCAGACTCTTTAGAGGTGTCTGAATGACAAGCCAGTCATGTCTGTTTATACCATTGTGGGGGGTGGGGTGGGTGTTGGGGTGGTGGGGGGATGTTCAAGCTACTGAGATGATTAGCAAAGTGGACTCTTGGACCCTGCAAATAGGTGAGAGCCTGGGCTAATGGGGCCGGTTTCTGGGAAAATCTCAGATTTGAAAGGATTAAAGAATTAAAGTTAACAAGTATTCTAGCAACATTTTTTTAAAAAATCACTGTTGCATCTATTTGGTATCAAAATTCTGTTTAAATGCTGGATCTTCTGTAAATAATTGCTTTCTGATTACTAGAACATTATCCAGGTCTTATTTTAAATGTTTCAACATTCAGCTGGAGTGTGTCAGAGAAATGGAATCAGAATTCTGAAATGCTGCTTTTCATTGAACATCAGGTCGTGAGTTTCTGGAAGATATGCTTTTAAAGGGGCACTGTTTCATGAAAGAGGAAAAGCCAGAGCTATACTTTACTGTATTTTAGTCATGGCAAGGTCATATGCATGCCACAAGAATATGTTCCTAAGGCAATTTATGTTATTAAGCAGTGTGTTTGTAACAAAGTCCCGTAAAGTACTTCATGAAGATGGTGACCCTTTATAATATCCCATGTGTCATTTATGAATGCAATAATTCGCCTGTTGCAGCTGATTTCAAATTCAGCCAGATTAATGGAGCGAAAATCTCCCCTGGTTCCAAAGGGTGCCATGTGAAAGGAATTTGGCCTGTCTGAATCTAGTCCCTAGTTGCCATGGACACACAACATTATACTATCCCTAATTCAACGTGAATTGACAATCTCAATCTGTGAAGCCACAGAACAGCAGGTGTGGGAAACGTTAAAATGTCACACTGCTGTGGTACAGAATGTTCCCGCAAGGTTGCTTCTGAAGCATACAGTTAGGGAAGAATGTAGATAGTTTATAGCCCCAATTTTTCTCGGCTCCACTGACCATAAAAATAGTTGTGTGCCCTTGAAGTTGTAAACAGCACTTTTAGTGGGCAAAGATAAATTGATGAATTCAAACTTCACATCCAAAAAAAATTATTTGCATTAGGTTCCATTGTAAGTTCAATGACATTTGCCTAAACTCCTCCCATGAATTCACTCATATTAAAAGGGCATCCTACTGATCCACAGGCCTTGCCAGTTTTTATTGTTATCTTAAAGCTGAATGGATGTTTGTGCACTTTGAGCTTGGAAGTTGCTACTTCTGCAGCTTAGCATTTCAGCCCAAATTTTAGCTCAAGGTGTCGATGGGCAAAGTGGTGTAAAGCGGCCCACAATAGGTGAGAGACCAGTGCTAATTGAAATTCAAAGCCTAATGTTAGGAGGCAGGACTCTCACCCAAATGTGTTGGGAATGACAAAGTGGTTGACAGGCAGTAGCAGAATTTACATGGCAGGTGAACACCACCTGAGATCTGAGGGAACAGCTCCCAGCACTAAGATAAGCAATGAGGTGAGCTGAAGTGAGATGGAGTGGAGTGTCCCAAGACAATCATGGCTGGGAATGGAAAAGGGAAACCCAGGACAGGATGGCTCCAATGTTTCCTTGTGGGTTCCGGAGGGCTCTTCTGTTCAGTGGAACCAGGTTTTACCACTCGCTCTGGGTGGGAATTCAGCAGGAAGTAATGGAAAATCGCATTTCCTGGTAGGTGGCAGAAGTGGCTGCTGTAGTCATCTTGCTGCAATTCATATTTAGGAAAGGGAGTGAGCCCCTGACACGAGAGGTCTTAACTTTCCTGGGGCCCGGTAAAGCATGCCTGCTCCTCTTGGCCCACAAAGAAAGCAAATATCAACTTACTTGCTTAAGCCTTTTTTGGCTCTGATCCTCTTCCCCACTGTTTTGATCTGGTTTAAAAGTCACAGTGGCTTTCCACCCAGGCCATAGAGTTAAAATTGCAGTTGGCTCCCAAATATGTCAATGGAATCCAACGTGCTTGAGCAAAAAGAGAATCCTATCAACTTTGGGCAAGTGTCTTTGCTTCTTGCACAGATGGGAAATTTAACATCAAGAGGAGTCAGCAGCTAGCAGCTCCAAAGCAACTAAATAAGCAGAACAATTTGAACTGCCCACCAGTTTCCACCAGGCAGGTCATTTTAAAAGCACCTACCTTATCAACTTTTAAAAGGGTGGATATATGTTTGAAGGAAAAAGGGTTAAAGTGATACAGGAACAAAACAAGCTCATGGGATTAGGACAACTGTTCAAGGAAAAGTTAAACATCAACAGTAACTGGACAGCCAACTGGCCTGTTTTCTGTATTATAATTGCTATTTAATAAGATGAGTCAACATGACTGTGGAAAAACACAGTGGAATACTCAGGTGGAGTTGGCATGTTTTAGAATAACTTATCAGGATCATCTGAAATACATATATAAAACTACATTATCTGTCCTCCTGAATTTAGTGTATGCCACATCATGAAAACAATGGATGGAAGCGCTCTGTTACTGAAGAAAAATTGTACTGACTTTTAAGAAGATTGTTCATTCTGTCCAATACTTTGAAACAAATATCAGGATGTGAAAGGCACTGTGGCGCACTGAGCACTACGATGTTCAAGCACCATTTAATATTGATTTGGAATGGAAGGAAAATCAGTTTTACTTAACAGATCAGCTACAGCAAGTGGGACATGAGGTTCATCTAACTGAAATTTTGCATTATTTTTTCTTGTTAGTGCAATCATGAAAAATATAGTTTGCCATCATTTTAATGCTGGCCCTTTGTACAGTATAACAACATATTCTAGCAATCTATACTAAATAGCACCAAGAATGGGATTCATTCAAGTATTTGCATATATTTAACATTGTATTTAACATGTTACATAACATGGTAATAATGCAGTTTTAAATAGTAGACACTTTGAGACAATACATTTGTTTATGTGTAACTAATTGAAGCTATGCGCAGCTTCACCTTTTGTTATGTATTGAGGAACTAATCTCAGCAAAGGTGTCAGTAAGGGAAAATTGTCCTCAACCCTGCTCGATTGGACTAGGAAAGGACTCCCACTCTTAACCCCAGTGCAGCAGGGCTTGTACTTCTGACTCCAGCTCAGCCAGGGCTCCCACTCCACATCAGTAACCACGACTGGAAGCAAGGTGGATGTCATGTGAGGACCAGATGGGGTTTTATATGATGTGGAATAACTTGTTCAAATAATCCAGGCTCACATGTAAAGAATAGTCATTTGAGCAAGGCACCAGAAGACTGTGGACACTTGTGAAATCATACCCCATAACAGTAGCTTCGGTAAAGAAAAAGAAAAAAGTTGGAGGGTTGGTAGAGGGGAGAGGGAACCTTTCCAGAAGCTGCCTTGCTCCTTGATGGAAGTTTGAGTTGAAATACTGGTCTGTCTCAATTCAAATCAGTGGATTCAGTTGCTCCACTGAAAAATATAGTCACTTCAAAAGTAATTAAAAAGCACTTCTCCTCTCCCCTTTCTTTCTTTTTGGGTGATTATCAAAAAAATGAGTTATTAAACTGTCATGCCCCTGCAACATAGCATTAATCATTTTATAAGAGATTCTTTCGATAGTTTCCCACTTCAAAAAGAAAAAGAAATGCATAACAAGAAATTCTCCATGTGGTCTGTTGAATTAGTTTATCCAAAGTAATTTAACAATGGTTTTATGATTAACTATGCTTAAATGTTAACCATAAAACTCGAAAATATAGTAAACAATGTTTAACCCTACACCCCATTGTAAGTGGTAATAAAATGATATTCTTAATGTTATTGTATAAAATAATAATGATGTCATCTCACACTTATGAAAATTGCTAGAGTGGACTTGCTCTGTAATGTCCTTATTAGTCCTGTTCTTGGAACGCCTAAGTAACTACACAGTTGTGTGGTCTGTCTTATCAGTAGTTCTGCATCCCACAAGCTTACAGATATTTGTCGGGTGCAGCCTTTTTCCACACATTACTGTTTAGGGAATAGCAGTTGAGTCCCCTCAGTCCTTTATTGGTAACTGTTATTCTGTGGCTAGATAAGGACAAAAGAAAGGAATCACAGTGGTCAAACTGCATGTAAAAGTCTGACTGTTACACAAATATTTCCCTAATTGCTTATATTATTACTATAAAGAAGCCTATTTATATCAGGAATCCATTAACTACAGGAAGAGACATGGCATACCATTGTATACATGCAAAAATGCTACAGCACAATCAATCCTTCTTGCCTCTAATTATGGGGAATGTGGAATTCTAAAGCATTGTGCAATTTGAAAGAAGAAATTATTCACATTACTCTTGACTCAGTTTACAGTTATGCTTATAATTGGAATGAGAAAAGACATAATTAAGTGTTTGTGTAGACATTATGATAGAAACGATAATGAGAAGCTCTGGCTGAACCTTGTCAGAAAAACATACTGAAAGACTTCAGCAGAGGTAGAAGAACAGTGACCATAAAATATGGAGCTGAAGGAAAACACTACCGTACTTCAATTCAGCAGCAAAAAATAGCCCCATGTATATGACGCAGCGCAGACACTTTAACCATACAAATTTATATTAAAGCCTTTTACCAGATGGTCATGGATTTTTCTTTTACATAAAATCCCAAAGACAACAAATAATAATGGCACTCAACAGCATCTTTAAAAATCATTAACCGTGATGAAATTACTCATAAACCCAAAGGCAACATTCTATGACAGGGGCGAAATGGAGGAATCCTCCTAAATTACTCAGGGGAGAAACTTACCAGTGTGAAAGCAGAAAAGCTGAGTAATCCAGTAGTAAGAATATAACTATTAAAAGGGCAATGAAAGTAGCCTACCAAAAGCTGTGCTTATACACATGGAGGTCTTGTGGCAAAGAGGGTAGCGTCCCTGCCTCTGAGTCAGAAGCTCCAGTTTTGAGTCCCCACCCCACCCCCACCCCCCAGGACTTGATGGCCAAAGAAGGTGCATTAATAACATGGCCAAAAAGGTTGATTATCAATTTACAACTCCTGCCAATTCATGTGAATGGCAGGCGGTAAGAACAGGAGAAATTCCTGGTCAGCCATGTGATGGAAAGAAAGTTGGGGCCTCTTTAATCACTATCCATAGCTTCTGGATACAACATGCATGTGAAAGTGCATGTTTCCACAGCAACTTGGACTCACTGAACGATCTGTAATACAGCACCATCACCTCAAGATAGATTCAGATGATAAAGGTCCTTTAGCCCATTTGATTTTGTCCATCTAAAATACCAGCCTCACAACTCTCCCATTACAGAATCTAGCTGTTTTTCTTTCTTGGCTTCGACCACTGCTCACAGCAACTTGTTTAAGATGTTGAAGGCTTACACAAATATTTGAACATTTGAATTAGGAACAGGAGTAAGCCACTCAGCTCCTGAAGCCTGCTCTGCCATTCAATAAGATCATGGCTGATCTGATTGTAACTTCAAGTCCACATCCCCGCATACTCCCGATAACCTGTCACCCCTTATCTTATCAAGAATCTATCCAGCTCTGCCTTAAAAATATTCAAAGGGTGGGGAATGTTCCATCCCCATTGGCGTCAGGCATCATGGTGGGCATGAGCAGACAATAAGACAGGAAGGCCAAAAATTGGTTTCACGCTGTTGTGAAACCAGTTTGTGATCATCTGTTCCACCCATCAATGGTAGGCCACGTTTCCTGCTGCCAGATAGAGTTTAGAGTGATGAGATGTTTGCCTTATCCTGGCAGCATGGATGAGATCATTTATCCTCTTTCTGCACCGGATGGCAAAATTCTGTGCAGCGTTGGCACTGACCACCTCTGCCACTGCCTCCCAAGCCAGAGTGGGGACACGGATGGGCCGCCTGTGGCCAAAGTGAGGGTAGAGGACATCGCGGTGGGCTCCAACAGGGTCCAGAGGGCATCCCAGGGATGCATCACTGAATTGGGGGGGGGGGGGGGGGGGGGGGGGGGGTTGGTGGTGGGCTGCAGTCTTCTTGCCTTTTGGGGCCATGTCTTCTATGCAGCAGTCCCAGGCTGGAAACACTGAGAGGTGTGCGCGTGGCTACACTTTAAATATGGTAACCGATGTGAGGAAGTGGCGAGGTGAGAGTGTGGCATGTGAATCAAGGGCCGCCTGCCAGAGAAACGGTGTGTTTCCTGGGACTGCATGATTAATGAGGCGGGATTGGGACGATATGGTGCGAAAACCCGGCATTGCAGCCAGTGGGTAAAAGGTCCTTTTTCCCACCCATTACCACATTTAGTGCAAATGAGAGATGATTTCACCCAAATACTCTGCTTCCACCACCCTTTGCTCAGGAGAGTTGCAAAGACTCACAGCCCTCCTAATTCTCCTAATCTCTGTCTTAAATGGGTGAACCCTTATTTCTAAACAGTGACCCCTAGCTCTAGATTCTCCCACAAGAGGAAACATCCTTTCCACATACACCCTGTCGAGACCCCACAAGAGCTTACACGTTTCAATCAAGTCACCTCTTACTCTTTTAAACTTCAACAGATACCAACCTAGCCCGTCCAACCTTTCCTCACAAGACAATCCTCCCATTCCAGGTATTAGTCTAGGAAACCTTCTCTGAACTGCTTCCAATGCATTTACATCCTTCCTTAAATAAGGAGACCAATACTGTACACACTACTACAGATGTGGTTTCACCAATGCTCTGTATAACTGAAGCATAACCTCTCTATTCTTGTATTCAAGTCCTCTTGCAATGAACAGTAACATTCTTTAGCTTTCCTTATGTCTAAAGAAAAGCTTCCTGAGGTTTGCCCAAAATCCACCCTTCACCATTCTAATCTTTTCCTGTGATCTGGGCATATTTGAAAATATTGCTTTGCAGACATTAGCCTCAATTTTAACCAATCCCAATATGGTGGGAATGGGCGAGCTTGGGTCACGTGTCCATTTTGCACTCTATCAGATCTCACTGTCCCTTGAATATGGGCAAGTTAGCTGCCGGCACCAGACTGCTGCAAGCCATTTGATTGGCTGTCAGCTCTGGGGGTAGAATTGCCTCCCCAGGAGTGGGTGGAAGGCCTGGCTGAGCCAGTGAAAGGTCCACCAAGCTGCGTGCTCATCGCCCCCGACCTTTACACCTGGAGGACAGAGACCCGGCACAATGTAAAATTTCACCCAACGTTTCAGGTCGATTTAGGCTTCCGACAAAGGATCATCACCCAGAAATGTGAGCTCTGCTTCTCCCCTCAGGTGCTGCCTGACCTGTTGAGTATTTCTGGCATTTTCTTTTTTCATTTCAGATTTTCAGTATCTGCAGTATTTTGTTTTTATAGTAGTTTGCCTCTTAGGTGAGATACCAGGTGGCTGCTGTCACCCATGAAATGGCACCCCAATGAGAGCTAATGCTTTCATGAGTGGTGTGGAGAAAATAGGGTCAGAGGACACCCTCGAAACTTTAAAAATCTTGCCTGTGTTTGATCATTTTAGCATTAATATTAAAAAAGCACAATAATAACTTTCAATGGGTCAGAAACCCTATAGGTCTGTTCCTGCAAGCGTGAAAATGAAGTGGCCTCCTTAACTCCTCCAGCTGCACAAATCTCCAAGATTTCTGTGCTCCTCCAATCCTGGCTCCTAGAAAACCCTTGATTTTAATCGCTGTACCTTCGGGGCCTGTGCCTTTAGCTGCCTAGGCCCTAAGCTCTGGAATCCCACCCCTAAAACTCTCTGCCTCCCTACCTCTCTCTCCTTCCTTAGGATTCTCCTTAAAACCTATCTCACCTGTCCTAATATCTCTTTATGTGGCTCAGTGTCACGTTTTGTTTGATAGCACTCCCATGAAGCACCTTGGGACATTTTACTACATTAGTGGTGCTATACAAAGTAAGTAATTATTGTTGTGAAATGTTAATCTTTGGCATAGTGGACCATACCATGGCCTGAATTTTACACTCTGCCCATGACCCCAGGGGCATGTGAAGGGAGCGGTGCGGCATAAAATTGAGTGCCATGCCAGTGGCTCCATGCCCACATGCCCGCCACCTACCTGCCCCTGTGCCCATCAGATGTTCCCGCAAAGTATTTCCCCCTCTCCACCCACCATCACCTCCTCCTATGCCCTGTTCAAATTGGCCCCCCATCCCCTTGCCAGGGCCTGCCAGCCTGGCTCCGGCAAGACCACGGACATAACTTATTCCTGGTTACTTTTCTTCAGGGGAGTGCATGCAGTCCCAGCAGTGGCCACCACTCCATTTTGTTGGCTGGCAGCTCCCAGAGGCAGGATGTCGTGCTCAATGGGGGAAAGAAGCTCCAGCTCAAACCAATTAAAGGTATCGCAGCCCCAGCATAAATTCAGCCCTATGTCATGGAGTGATAGAATATGATCCTATCATGTTCTGATATCAGCCCAGGTGTTGAGAAAAGGTGGCATTATGGGACTGACACTCGACAGTGCGTTATTGGGATGCTCATGTTTACAGTTAGTGAAGGAGGACTGATGCCAGCCACTCATAAGGAAAATTGAGTGACAAGCAAGAAACAGAGGACAAAAACTAAATGTCCAATGGAAAAGAAAATGAATGATGGAAAATTATATGCATGGTACTTGTAGATAACTGTGTTCAGTCCCCTCCTTTCCTCTATGAAAATACCCTCACTTAATTCCACAGTGACTAAATTAACCACAATCTGTTCCGGGGTGGAAAATCTAAAATTGTAACAAATGGTATGGTTTAAGATTCCTGCCAGATTATGAGGTAATGCTTCAGAATGTGATGCAAAATACAAGCTGTTAAACGATAGTCTTTATGTTGCCCACACATGTCGGACTGAGCTAATAAACGCATATTATACCTGCAGTGTAATACAATCCACCTAATTTAGCTACATGCAAAGCAAAGATAAAGGGCATTTCAATGGTACCTTTTGAAAATAATTCTTATTTTCCCACCCTTATACAAACAGATCAACAGAGCTATTATGGTAATAAGTATTGAGTGATTTAGAGAATGGCTTTATATTTCAGAGATTCTCAAGTCTCCTGTAATTTTCTTTTCGTAATACAAAACTCATTAACTTATTATAACCTTATACATTTCATGACAATGTTATTCCATAAGTTAACATATCGTAATAACCAGACTATTCAAATAATGGAGCTTGTGCATTATTTTAAATTATTGTACTGACATTAGTAAAAACATCAATTGAGAAGGTAGAATGATTGACATGAGAGGGGATTGATGACCTTGAAAGATCTGCTTCACTGTCCAACCCAGGGGTAAAAATAAAAATGCATTTCTCTGGCTGGCTCAGTAAAGGCCTCTTCTTCTTCAACAACAACACTTTATACTTTTATGATGCCTAACATAATAAAACATCCAAAGCGCTTCACAGCAGCATTATAAAACAAAATAAAACAAAAACTGAGCCACATAATGAAATATTAGGTCAGACTACCAAAAGCTTGGTAAAAGAAGTTGGTTTTAAGAAGTGTCTTAGAGGAGGAAAGTGAGATCGAGAGGTGTAGGAATTGAATTCCAGGTATTGGGGCCTGGGCGCGGCCACCATTCGTGGAGCAATTAAAATTGAGGATGGAAATGAAGCCAGAAATTAAGGAGTGCAGATACCTCAGAGGGTTGTGGGCTGGAGGACACTACAGAGATAGGGTAAAGCGACAGATGGATTTGAAAACAATAATAAGAATCTTAAAAGGAAGACATTGCTTGACCAGGAGCCAATGCAGGTCAGCAAGCACAGGGATGATAGGACAATGGGACTTGGTGCGAGTTAAGAAACGGGCACCAGAGTTTTGGATGACCTCAAGTAAATGGAGGGTAGAATGTGGGAGGCCAGTCGGGAGTGTATTGGAATAGTCCAGCATATAGGTAATGAAGGCATGATTGTGGGTTTCAGCAGCAGATGAGCTGAGACAATGAAGTCGGGCAATGTTGTGGAGGTGGAACTAGGCAGTTTTAATGATGACACAAATATGAGGTCAGAAGCTCATCTTGGGCTCAAATGTGACACCAAGGCTGTGAACAGACTGGCTTAGTGGCTAGTGACTGTGGCCAGTGTGAGAGATGGAATCAGTAACTAGGGAACAGGGTTCGGACCGGGAACCGGAAACAATATCTTCGGTCTTCCCAATATTTAACGGGAGGAAATTTCTGTTCCTCCAGTACTGGACATCAGATAAGCAGCCTGATAATTTAGCAACAGTGGAGAAGCCGAGAGAGGTGGTGCTGGTGAGGTGGACCGGGGTGTTGTCTGCGTACATGTGAAAACTAACAAGGGGCAGAATGTAGATGAGAAATGGGGGGTGGGGGGCAGGGCAAAGAAAGATCCTTGGGGAACACCAGAGGTAACAGTGTGCAGGAGCAGGTAGATAAGTCATCGCAACTGATTTGATAGATAAGAATGGAAGCAGGTGAAAGCAGTCGCACGCAGCTGGAAGACAGCATTGAATACCCTTCAGAGTATCAGTCTGAAGCTCTGATTTCTGGCTGGTCAAAAACAGTTCCTCTGACATGTCCTCCTTCTTCCTTAACCGAGGTTTTCCACCCACGGTTGCTGACAGGGCCTCAACCGTGTCCAGCCCATCTCCCGTGTATCCGCCCTCACGCCTTCTCCTCCCTCCCAGAAACATGATTGGGTCCCCCTTGTCCTCACTTATCAACCCACCAGCCTCCGCATTCAAAGGATTATCCTCTGCCATTTCTGCCAACTCCAACATGATGCCACCACCAAACACATCTTCCCTTCAGCCCCCCTAGCGGCATTCCGTACGGATCGTTCCCTCCAGGATACCCTGGTCCACTCCTCCATCACCCCCTACTCCTCAACCCCTATGGCACCTCCCCATGCCCACATAAAAGATGTAACACCTGCCCCTTCACTTCCTCTCTCCTCAACATCTAAGGGCCCAAACACTCCTTTCAAGTGAAGCAGCATTTCACTTGCATTTCCCCCAACTTAGTCTACTGCATTTGTTGCTCCCAATGCGGTCTCCTCTACATTGGAGAGACCAAACGTAAACTGGGTGACCGCTTTGCAGAACACCTGCGGTCTGTCTGCAAGAATGACCCAAACCTCCCTGTCGCTTGCCATTTTAACACTCCACCCTGCTCTCTTGCCCATTTGTCTGTCCTTGGCATGCTGCATTGTTCCAGTGAAGCTCAACGCAAACTGGAGGAACAGCACCTCATCTTCCGACTAGGCACTTTACAGCCTTCCGGACTGAATATTGAATTCAACAACTTTAGGTCTTGAGCTCCCTCCTCCATCCCCACCCCCTTTCTGTTTCTGCCCCCTTCCTTTTGTTTTTTCTAATAATTTATATAGATTTTTCTTTTCCCACCTATTTCCATTATTTTTAAAGCTTTTATGCCCCCCCACCCCCACTAGAGCTATACCTTGAGTGCCCTACCATCCATTCTTAATTAGCACATTCGTTTAGATAATATCACCAACTTCAACACCTCTGTGTTCTTTTGTTCTTTTGTCTGTGACATCTTTTGATGATCTGCTCCTATCACTGCTTGCTTGTCCCTACAACCACACCACCCCCCTCCACTTCTCTCCCCCCACCCAACACCAACCCCCCCCACACCCACCACCCCCCCACCCCCCCCCCCAACCTTAAACCAACTTATATTTCACCCCTCTCCTTGGATTCACCTAGTTCTGTTGAAGGGTCATGAGGACTCGAAACGTCAACTCGTTTCTTCTCCGCTGATGCTGCCAGACCTGCTGAGTTTTTCCAGGTAATTCTGTTTTTGTATTGGAGTAGGACCCTCTGACATGCTGTACAGGCAAAAGTCAACTGGACTGCTTACTTAAATGACCCTCTCCTCATGATTTGGGATAAGGTCAATGCCCTCGCTACTAGACCATGAGAGTCCCACACTGCCACACATCTGGCTGTAGAGCATGGGCCCCATGGCCTGTATTTTAACATTTGTTCTTGGGCTATGGGTGACACAGGCAAGGCTTCATTTATTGTCTAAAACTGATACCCTTGTGAAGGCATTGTTAGGCCTCCTCACAAGTACCACTGCACTCTTCATGGGAATAACATTCATGCTTCACACATTTGGGTGACATGTTAGGTCACTCCAGAGCAAACTGGGGGCTAGATTTTGCTGCTGAGGTATTTATCTCAGGTCGAGAATTATCTTGACTCGGCAAACCTGCCTCGATTTAAAGGCACTACATTTCAATTATCACTCCAGGGATAAGGGGGCAGGATAGTGTCAGGCCCGCTGACCCTGGAAGCAGTTCATAGGTGTCCACTGTGGTGGGGGGGGGGAGAGATTGGGGGGTTGTGGGGGGAGGGGAGGGAGGGGGAACGGGGTGGCGAGTGCTGAAATGGGCTGGTATGAAGGCAAGCCTCGGCTCTCTGGAACTTTATCCCAGTTGTTTTAGAACCTATTAGGCCCTTGAGCATGTCCCCTTATCCACCACCCATTCCCCATTCCCCCTCCTTGCCAACTCATGCCCCCCCCCCCAACCTGTTATGATATGATGTGCATATAACTTTTAAGGGAGCACAGCTTAAACTACTGACAATCATTACATACCTCAACATGATGTAAAATACCAGTCCCATAACTTGCATTCAGTCTGTGAGCAGCAGTGACCAAGGTCAGGCACATGCCACACAGTCTCCTACTGAATGCTGTCTGTATATGGTCTTATCTTCAAATAAAGAACCCACATTATTGTTTCACCAATCCTTGTGTCTGATTAATATGTTTACATTGAAGAGAAGAACTTAACATCACCCACCCTCATTCTCCCTCATTTTCCCTCCATGCCAATACATGCTGCCCAGCCACTCCAGGCAGCCCCCACCACCTCCCCCCCCCCCCACCGGTCCCCATAGCCCCCTGCCCACTCATGCTCCCTAAGTGGCCACAATGCCCCATTCTTACATCTCATACCCTCATGTTACATCCATAGCAACTCACCATGTATCCATTATGGGCAGACCACAGGAACCATGTGGAGATGAAAGTAAAATTACTTCTTACAATATATAGAACTCCTACTCATACACAATTTATTCTGAAAAAACATTCCATTATGAAACCCATTCAAAGATTATAAATTCCCTCGTGTTTAATCCATCATGAAACAACATTCTATCCAGCAGCCACAACAAATACAGCTAATCTTGTAATAGCCACTTTAAACTGTCAATTAAAATATGAACTCAGCTCCCATCCATGGTGAGATAAGTGTTTTTGGAGCTTTTGAAACTCAGCCAAGAATTCATAATGATGTCTGCTGTAAAAACAGCCCTTGGGAAATATAAACAAAGAACTTGATTGAGACTGCAGTAACAGATGGCATTTTTTCGAACCTACACCTACCAATGGCCTACCAATCAAAGCAGTCCAGCAGAGATCATTTTTTAAAAACTTGGACAGCTTCAGCCTTTTTTTGCATCTTTAAAGGGCTGGGGATTTAACAAATTCAGATCCTGACACTTAAAAAGACCTTATCTGCCCTTCACAAGTGCTTATGTCTACTCTATAAATTCGTGACTCCCACAGTGTAGATTAAGGCCCTTGGAGCAGCAAAAGCGGGATCTGTTTGAACTCAGCCTGAATTTCAAATGGCTTGGCAGAGTTTGGTTTTCCTGCCTGTGAGATTTATACCCCACTTCCTTCCCCCTGGGAAACATAGCATCTGCTGGAAATAGGAGTAGGACTTCTTCATCCGGAGTCAATCACATGGGTCGGGTAAATTTTAACATTTTTAACATGATTGGGAGCAGTGGGGTGGACCAGTAGTGCATGCAAAACACAAAAGGCTAGTTTGCCCTCCGCTGTGGAGTTTTAACTGCGCACTTTATATCTTTTGTCATTGGTAGGTTCCTTGCTCTGAAATCAGTATAATTGACAGACTTGACTTCTAGTCAGGCAGGAAACACTCCAGAGGAGGCAAGCCCAAGGAGGGCCCAGTACCCGGCCCCGGGCAGTACCACCCACCATGGAGGGGCAGGTGTTCAATTCCAAGGGTAGGGGGTGGGGTTGATCCCTGTTGCCATGGTCTGTGGATGTTCAATTCCAAGGGAGATGAGGTGATCCCTGACCCCATTTTTGTGAGGATGTTAACTTGGGCATTAATTGCATATGTTATAAACGTGTAGAGTAGACAGATTGTGATCAGGCAGCAAATAATGCTGATTTGACTGTAGTGGTGAGATTTTCAACACCCCAGCTAACATCTGATCTCAAACACAGCCAGCTGAACATGCATTCAGCAACAGAAGAACACCTTCCACCCCACCGGTCCCATCAGTGTTATTGTAAAGGATCATAAACCGCTCTCAGGTTAGTTCCTGATTGATTTCTGCTGGCTTTTACTAAGTTTGTAGAAGTGCTGTGAGTTTTCTAGTCTATTTAAAGTTGGTTGAATTCCATACAGAATGGTGTTCCACATGGTGAAGGCCTTGATTTCAAATTCAAGGTTTCTGCTCAGATGGCTTGCTCCTAGTTGTGGCTGCAGTAGTTACTATCCTCCATCAGCAGAGGCAATGCAAAGCAGACCAAGCAGCTCAAAGAGGGAGCAGGGGGGAAGAGCTCTTAACAAGAGGTCTTATCTACACCAGAGTCTTTAGGGTGCATTTCTCTTCCCTCAACATCATGTGTGTGACATCTCCATTTTACAAAGGAGGTGTTCACTGAAATCTGCCACCTCTTACAGGCAGACCTGCAGCCTCAGGATAGAGTGAGGACTGCGCTGCCAGTGGCTAAGGAAGTGGCAATGTCCACCAACCTCTTTGCTTTGGCTGGAATAGGTGATATTTCTAACATTTCCCAGTTTGCCACCCATTGATGTATAAGGGAAGCAAGTGATGCCCTTTATGCCAGGGGAGGGGAGTACATTGCATTCTCTCTACCCAGACAGAAGTAGGAAGAGCATATAAGTGGCTTCACCAGGATAACGGACTCCCCATAGTGCCGGGACCATTGGTTGTACTTACATGACTTTGCAGGCACCGCATCTAAATGCAGAGATATATCACAGCTGCAAAGGATCCCACTCCCTGAATGTACAGTTGGTGTGTGACCATGTTCAGCAGATCATGTTGGCAAATGCCCAGTATCCTGGCAATAGTATTGATGCTTTAGTTCTGTGGCAGTCTGCTGTACCATCTGTATTTTAGTCACCATGTAAAATCAAAGGCTGATTGCTGGGCAACAAGGGCTATCCACTGACCACGCGGCTCATGACTCTGGTATGTAACCTAAGCACATGTGGGCAGCAGGTATATAATGAGAGCCATGCTGCCACACAGAATGTCATTGAGCAGACCACTGAGGTGCTTAAGCAATGCTTCCACTGCCTGGATCGTTCTGGAGGAGCCCTGTAGCACTCAGCAGGCCATGTGTCAATATTATTTATGGTCTGCTACATGCTGCACAATCTCACTGTCATGAGGGCACAACCCTTGCCACTAGGTATATGGTGAGCAGCTGGAAAGGAGTAATTGAAGAAAGAGGAGGAGCAGGAAGAGGAGGAGAAAGAGAGGACACAACCAACACATTCACTTTCTACATCACATCATCAGTTTCTTCTTTCTCTTGCACCTCATGCTCCCGTGTCACATCATACTGCCCGGATTAGCTGCAGTTTCACTGAATGTAACCCAAACTCACCATTCAATAACAGTCCTATGCCTTACCTACTCTTTGTTACTGCCTATCACAATGTGTTTGGCCAAATTGCTGAAATAAAAACCACCACCAAACAACCATTCCAAACCAACTTTATCAAACTATCCAATATTTGTTACAGAAGTCAACTAACCTCCCTTAGGAAGCCTGTTTGTGTCTGTCTTACGGGTGCCTTTGCCTAGTGCTCCTACACAGTGCTACTCCAGTGGTTACAGCAAGGCTGCTGGAAGGCTATTGATTTTGCACAGGGGAGACTGTAGATGGCCTTGGAGGATGGCCTTGGCCAGCTCTTGGCTGAGGAGGCTCGGCTGTGGACTGCACCATCTCAGTATGGATGGCAGCAGCCTGGGCTGGCTAACTGGCAGGCAACAGCAAAGGTCCTGACAGTGTAGCAATGGTGGAAGGATGAATGCTGCCATCTTGAGAGGGTGCAGCAGGTTTGTACTCCATGGAACCACTGTAAATCCTCCTGGCGATAACCCAACAATTTGAATAATTTGGTGGAGTACAGGTTGCTGGCCTGCTGTGAGAGCAGGTATGCTCCTTTGAATACTGATAGCCAGAGCCACGATGGCAGCAGTCTGAGCTTGCAATTGCAGCACCCAGAACGAAAAAATCATTTGGACCAGTGCTCTTATTTCCCAATTTGTATGGTGTTCCATTTTAAGGTATACAAGACCAGTTTGGGCCAGTATTCTTATTTCCCAGTTTTTACTGTTTTTACCTTCTGGGCAACCTGCACTTGCATGGCAACAAGTTCAGGCTGCATAACCCAAGGCCAGGATTTTTAAGATGGTGGGGTTTCCCATCCTGTCACCCGAGGATTAGGGTGGAGAACGCATCCCTGCTGATACTGACTTCCCTGCAGCAGTTTCATGCTCCAAGGAGTGTTAATTGGCTGGAGGTGGGACTTCTGCCCCTCATTCAGGAGGAAGACCGACCTCAGAGAGCTGCGGCCAACCTGGTTGGCTGGTAGCCCTTTAGTCTCAGCAATGCCAGAAGCTGCAGTAGGCAGGACTGGGACTACAAGCAGTCCCCAAAGCCTAAGTCCCAGGAACCCAGGACCAGGTAATTGTGGGGATCTCAGGGCGGGGAGGGGTGTTGAGGCCCAGGATTTGGGCAGAGGTTGGACAAGGGTGTTGCTGGAAAGGCCAGGGCGAAGGGAACATCCATAGTGGTGGTGGGGGCAGTGGGGGACCCAAAGTTGAAAGGAGCCTGTTGATGAAGGTGCTCTCCACCAACAACCCCACCCGCCCAACCCCCCACCACCCCCACCCCACCCCCGCCTGAGTCCTGGGCAAAGTCACTTTTCTAGCTCTGCCGAACCCCTGAACTCCTCCCACCATCCAGAAAATTGAGGCCCAGCCAGAAGTGGCCCTTATGTGGTCATTCATGGGCCACTTAAGAGGCTCAATTGGGGCAAGGGCAGGCAGGCACACCTAGGCCTTACTCTCCCACCATAAAATTGCAGAGGTCTGGGCATGTGGGAGGCCATTCGAGGAATTTTATGGCACCGCCCACCCCCCCCCCCCCCCCCCCCCCCCCTCCCCACCACCACCACCACCCCACCCCCCTGCCTACAAACCCACTGGCGGAGGAAAATTCTGTCCCTAGTTCTGAGCTTCCAACTGTAGCACACAGACTCAGTAGCTTCTACTTGTACTGCATTGCAAGCTGGGACATCTGCCATCAGCTGCTGCCACGAGTTTGGTTTTCCAAATTGCTACCACTTTCATGTCAGAAAGAATAGGCTCCAAGATCTGCATAAAGACCTGTGCCAAGTTGGTGCCAGAGTCTTCCATGATCCTGACAACAACAGCTGACTTGCTGATGGTTTCTGTGTACATGCCCATCTTCCTATGTTTGCTGCTCCACCAAAATCCTCACCTGAGTATTCTGCAGCAGAACTGTATGTGACTTCACTCTCCAGGGATCTAGCAGCTGTGTGACCCTTTCCCCATACCCTAGCTACAGTGCACCCATGCCTGGTGTCTCACCACCTCTCTTGTCTTTATGTTGCCCTCTAAAGTACGTGCAATGTTAATATCTGAACTGATGCCTATGAGAGTGTGATTGAGTGACCGTTTTCTCATCAGAAGTCTCTTCTTCCTCTTGCACTTCATGCTCCTGTAGTACTCCATGGTCAGGTGGCAGTTCTTGGGTATCTGAAAAGAGAAAGACATATGGGTAGAGTTGTGCTGAGGGAACAGGGCAAAAGCAAGAGGTGCATGTTTACACCATCTACGGCATGTAAATCAGAAGATATTGTGGGATGAAGGAAAGTGGGAGATGAGAAGGAGGATTCAGTATGAGCAAAGCAGCATTTTCAATCCTTTCAGCCCTGCTGTTGACCACAGCTTCAGGCATGGCCTCTCCAAAGATGGCTAGCACCATCTCCTCCATCAGGGTGGGGGCATGCAGCCCCACAAGTTAGGTGCTGCTGCCTGCAGTTATCCACTACCTTGTCCAGCAAGAGAGACGGTAGTGTATCAATGAGTGTGATGCAATGTGTTTGGGTGATGTGTTTGTCATGGTTGAATAGCTGGCAAGTGTGCAAGCAGTGGGCTGCAGACATGAGGCTTGCAACAGTGCTAAGTGTTTGAGGATGAGGTGAAGCTATGAAGGTTAGGTTTGAGTCATGATTGATGGAGATTGTTGATAGGTGAGAGATGGGAGGGTGGTACATTGAGCAGTGTGAGAGGTTCAAGCTGCAGTTCGAAGAATGTGGGATTTGATGATGTATTCGCTAACCTTCACCACTTGAGGCCTTGAATCCAGGTTCTCGGGGCTACACTACTGGCATTGGCTTCAAGGCTATCTACTTCCATTGCCTTCTCAGAGTTTGTCTGAAGGACCCCCTTGGCCCCTGGAGATAAAGGACCTCTCCCCTCCTATCAATATCCTGTATCAACACGTTTAGTGCTGTTTTGGAGAACCTTGGAGCACACTCTCTGCTACGGGTGGTCATTCTTGTGTCTTTCGTAGGTTTTTCTGCAATAAAGTCCAGCACCTGCTGAAGCTTAAGTGCATCCCCACCTCCACCCCAACCCCGCAACCACACAAGCTCCTTAAGAGGCACAAGCGTAAGTTAAGTAGCACAGACTAGCTGGAGCTCATGTTTATCCCTCAAGATTCGAGCATGCAGCGATTCAATAGTATGCTTCACATTGGCTAATACTGCAATCAATAATGTGAGCAGGCAACACAAAGTTTGCATGGTGTTTGCATCTCTGTGATTTAAAATGATTTATTATTCACTCTAAGTCATACATTAGCAATGTGCTATATTATCTTAATTAGAATCAGGAGATCTCAACTTGTCCCAGTAATATATTTTATAAGGTTTACTTTCATACAATTGTTTAAAATAGCAAAAAAAATCATTTGTCACTTTGAAGTTTTATTTGCAGCATTGTTATTGTATTTTTTGATAAGTAGTTGCAAGGCTATTGTACATTTTTCATTTTTTTCTCTTTTACCTTTTGAGAGAAAAGGTGCTATTTGTCCTCAGTTCTATTGTTCTAAATGAGGCCCAAATGGGCTGAAGTGCTGCTTTCATTCAAGATAATGCCACAGTTTAGATAAATTAAGAAAACACTGAATAATGAGAATATATTGTTAGGGCAATGGCTGCCATTCAGGATTTATCATGTGTTATGATCTCTGTAGAGACTGATAGCTTTTAAAAAGAGACTCAAACTTCCAGTTACTGGCTGACAGTATGACACAGCAAGATTTATTGTGACAAATGACTAAAAGCATGATTAAATACTATTTTCCCGTTGTAGGCAACTTATACTTTAAATAACAGAAAGGAACATTCCCCTTTTAAGCTAACCACATATAGCACTCTCCACCATCCGCATAGCAAACAATCCACAGCTGCTCCCAGCTTCAATGGGATCCTGTATCCCTGTTTTGCTGAGAAGTGAGTTCGAGTAACTGTACCCAGGCACTTTCTTCAGTTTTCGGAGAGTTTCTTAAATCCACCACCAGCAAAACAACCTGTTCAACTGATTCTTCTTCCCCCTGGCCATGCCAAGGCAACTCTTCTGGAATCCTTAGATCACTGCAGGATGCATCTCTTCGGATAGAGACCATCTCACCCCCTCACCAGGATGTGGTAGCTGGCAAGGCCAAGCAGCCTCTTTTCTCTGCTGACCACACAAAACTGCTGTCCGTTTGAGATATTCACTGATTTGTAGGGAAGCCTGTAACCTGATCTCAAAAATTGCTTCCATTGCCCTCTTCTCCAAGGCAATGTGAAACCATTAAACTTGCATCAAGATAGAATTGTTGATTAGCTATTCTTGACTTCAACTCCCTTTCCTCTTAGAAGTAAATGGACAGTTTATACTGTTACGAAATCCAAACTTACCTCGTCGAGAGCGGAGACCAGGAACCATAACTCCCAGCATGCCTCGGGAATTTCTACGCATGTGTGGACAAGGAACAGGGGGCGCACGTGTTTTTGTAGTTCTTCAGGCTGAGGACATGCCCAGTGCACCTGCGCAAAAAAAAAGTTGGACTCTTCCAGATATCAGACAGCCTTCCCTTACCCTGGTAATGGGGATTGTGGTCTCCACTGGAAGCATCTCCTCTGAGGCGGAAGAGAGGGACAGAAGGGAGAGAAGGCCAGGTATCCCTATGCAGCTTCCAGGGTAGCGACCTGTGGGAGGAGAGGTGCAGGCACACGGGGTGCAGGGCCAGCAGGTAGTCCAGGATAACTGATCCACCGTGAACACACTATCGGGAGAATTACAGCCTATTTTTACAATGGGGGACTTGGGACTTTTAGCCTGCTGCTGGATTCTCCACTCCCGCCTGCCACAAAACCCACTACGGGTGGAACTGTAGAATTCTGTCCTCCGCGTTTACTCTTTTCAAACTCAGAGACTGCTGCCCTTGTCTCCAAACAAAAATACCCTGCAAATTCTTCTCAGTTAAATAATAAGAGTCTTCCTTTGATCTCTAACAATCAAACCACCCAGGCTTACTGTCAGGCGGACTGCAGAGCTGGTCACATAACCCACAGCATTTGCCCAAAATTTAAAGCTACAGTCCCAAAGCAAAATAATCCTATAAACCTCATAATTGTAACACATGTACAATGCCATGCCTCACACCCAGACATTTTATAGTGCATGGGGGATTATTTAACACATTTTATGGTAAAAAACAAAAAATGTGTTTAGTCTGAAGTTACATTCATGCCAAAGTTGTACTTCCTGTTTTGATTTGAATTTGTTCATGCAATCAAAGAATTATACTGTTCGAGGCTATTTAGCCCATCTCATTCCTGCTTGTCCACTTAATTCTGTTCCCTGCCCTTCCCCGTACTGTTTAATGTTCCACATTTTCAAATGTTTTATCAACTTCTCTTTTAAAAGCTATTATAAATTCTGCTTCCCCCACCGTTTCTGGAACTGGATTTCTTGTCATAACAACTGCTTGCATAATAAAAAAACATTCTCCTAATAATAGCCTTTGTTTTTTGAAGTAATGATCTTACATTTATTTGCTTTTGGTACCAACTAGTGGAAATTGTTTTCCTCATTTTACTTTATCAAATCCTCTCAGTATTTTGAACACCTCTCTTCTTAACCTTCTTTGTTGTCATAAAAGGAGCTCCAGTTCCTCTAGTTTATCTGTTTAACTAATGTCTCTCATCTATCACCCTTGAAATATCTTTTACACCCTTTCTATAGTCTTGACATCCTTCCTGAAGGAGGCTGCCCAAAACCGGATATAATAGTCTAACTGTGGCCTAATCACGTACCAAGGGAAGTACTTATAATAATCTAATTAAAAACTCCAAAAAAATAAAAAAAAGGAAGTCACGCAATTCTTAGTCCTGATAGCAAATAAATAAACTGCACAGTCTTCCCAAAGATACAGGAACAGTCTGCAATGCATTCATCTGCGTTGCAATAACAGGTATACATGTGAACATATATATTTCACTGGGTATTATCTTCAAATTAATAGTTGGATTTCCAAAAAAAATCTCATAAGACATGTCCATGGGGATATAATAGATTTTTTTTATAGGATTTTTTTTTAGTATATATGTGTAGTGTCAGATAATGCATGTACTATCATTATCTGCTGCTTTCCAGCAAACTGGAATGAAAAATGGCCTTTGAATAACTAAGGAGGCAATGTCAGTGAAGTAGTGCTTAAACAAAAATTATTGAAGAACTTGTGCTGGATGTGACTGTACATGTGTCCACAGAGGACGTTGTGGCTGTCAGTTGTCCCGATTTTATTCATTTTTTCACATAAATCTAATGATATCTCACTCTTATCACAACTGTTTCCTTCTTCTGAAACATCCAAAACACCTTGGGCTACAGGATACCTCTGCCAACAGTATGTTGGGCCTATCACTTGTCATATAGTTGAACAGATTGTCAGGCATTCTGTTCCTAGTTTCTGTCAATTTGCTTTTAAACTCAAAGAGTTATGTAAGTATTTAATCCTCTAATTTTTCCATGGGATTTCTGAATATTGATCCAAGCTCTAAACAGATTAATTTAAGGATGACATTCTTGGCCTTTATTAAGACAGCACAGAAGTTTTTAAGGGTTCAGAATATATTCAGGAAATAGAGAATGGGAGAAGGAATGATAATGTAAATATAGTTAATGCTAGAGATATTCATTTCAATATTCTTAAAAGAAAAGCCTCTATCCTCTAGTGAGATGGTGAAGTTATATCCTTGGGAATGTAACTCTGTAATTCTAGGCTGCTGGAGAGGATAGCAGTACAGGATCTTTAAGTCTTCTTGGAACTAGTATCTAATGATGATGATATCCATCAACATACATGGATAGAAAACTTGAGGACATCAGGAGCAGGGCTGTTCTGTCGAAGGGTCATGAGGACTCGAAACGTCAACTCTTTTCTTCTCCGCCGATGCTGCCAGACCTGCTGAGTTTTTCCAGGTAATTCTGTTTTTGTTTAGGAGCAGGGCTGTGTTTGTTGTGTTCTGTTCAAAGGCCGAAGTGCAACTGAGATTGGATCACATGACACACATCCCTTCTAGTGATGGCATCCTGCTATCCCTTAAAGGCATTGAAAATGTAATCTATAATTCTAGGTTGCTGGAGAGGGTGGCAGTACAGAACCTGTAAGTTTTCTTGGAACTAGTGCCTAAAGATGATTTTTGCCATCTCCTGCCCCTTTGTGTGAAAGGTCTACAGACATGTTGCAGAATCGAATGTAAAACTGAAAACTATAATATACCGAATCATAATTAGCATATACAAGTCCTTAGGTAACCTCTTCAGTATTAGATAACAGGATGTCCATGGCACACCCAGCTAATCTGTTCAATCTCAATGCCAAGTTGATATGTCAACAAGAGCACAAGAGTAAGAATTAACATTGTGGGCAACAACGAACAGACACTGCTTTGTTCTTCTTTAGAGAGCAAAATATTCAACCATGCTATTTCTTGCAGCTTTCAGATATGTCCAGGCAGAGATTTTAATTTGATTACATAAAGATCTTTCCAAAATTGAATCTTAGGTGAGGCTGATCAACCATATTGAAGGTTTTTTCTGACATTGAGGGTGACTATGAGAACTAGTGCCACAGACTGCAAACATGCAGCTTCTAAAGATTTAAAAGTCGAATTTTGGAAGAATAATATGGGTGTGGAATGGGATTAATTTGAGTAGAATGCTATATAGAAGAAATATAATTGTTCTGTCTGAGATCCAACAGTGAGTCATATAGACATTAATGGCAATCCTTACTGCCAATGCACAACTGAAAAAGGGATTATACTGAAATGCCTTACTTATATTTTCAGAAGGAATGGGGTGGCATTTTTGAATCTTTTGACTGCTTCCATTCCAGTTTGATTTATTTTGGACAAATATATTGTTACCTGTCCAAAACTAGCAACAAAAAAGAAGTAGTTGCTTTGTCACCCTTTCTTTTACCAGAATGAACCTTTTAATATGTTTAAGTTGCATTTTTTGCCAAAGAAAATTCTGTTTCATGAATCTATTCAATACCCTTTTCTCAGAGAATGAAATGAAGTAGTACTGGGAGGCTTTGAAAACACACACTGCCATGCTGTTTTGTCCCATGCTGCCACTGTTCTGGCATTGATTTAAGAGGAACATGAGAAAGTATTCAAGAAAATGAGGAGTCAGGAGACTGTGAAGACGCTCCCTCAATAAGCCATAATATAAAGGATGCCCTGGTAGTCCCTTGCAGCATGAAGGATGAATGGAATTTCAAGAAAGCACTCATTTATTTTATCTTAATGATTACTCCCTTGGTCTTTCTTCAACAGTTGCCTCGTACAGTCGATAGGGGAAATACATGTTCTACTTCTTCTACACTGTGCAGCATTTATTAGAAGAGAGCAGCAATCCAAAATAAACTATATTTGACTTTTGTGTGCATTCAAAGGCTAGTCACAGATGTGGAAACAATCTGATGTTTAAAAAATTGTGTCGTGCACTGATTACACGTGGAAAGATGACATTAAACAATGTTTTTATTTGTTGTTCTTTTCCACAATTTCCTACATTTTAAACCCCAAAGACCTTTTATTTCCATGTTATCCTAATTAGTCAGGAAGCCATGCTGGGACAGGACATGCAATGTCAATTCTCTTGCTTATGAATGCCAGCGCTTCACTTTCCCAGTTATGAGGCTCCACCTCAACAGGATAAATTGGGTTTATGTAATGGTTGTCCTCAGGAGAACTGCAAAAGTTCTTCACACTACTGTTTTTATAGAATTGCAGAGAATTACATTCTACAGCAAAGGTGGGTTACATGACCAATGCCTCACTGCTGCTGAAACTCTTCATTTAAATATCAAAGGTCATCTGATATTTCTTCCCAGTATTCTCTGTCTCTACCTCTTACCTTAACCTTTGCCTATTCCTGCCTTTTTCTGTGTTTCCCCTGTTACCTTTTGATCCTCTCTAGCTTTGTCATCTCATTCTATTCTCCTTATCTGTATTTTTTGTCTTCTTCTCTCCAGCTATTGCACTTTAATTTTCTTTCTTGCTCCCAATATTAAGGTCAGAATCAAAATATGCAACTGAATTATGGTTACGTGCCAATCAAAATTGAAAAAAGAACAAGAATATAATACATCTTTTTTGCATTTTTAAGAAATTGTTTAAGTCAAATGTTGACCCATTTTTGAATAATGTCCATAACTTCACAGTGAAATGTCAGTGTAAAAACAAAATAAAATGCAATTATATAATACCAATAATGTAGCAAAATGTTCCAAGGTGTTTAAAAGCTCACAAATGCAATATATAATATAAATATTCCACAAAGATCTATGGAAAATTTTCCCCAAGTGACTGTCAGTGCTCAGTGGATTACACAAATCAGTGCTGCATGCATGTCTGTGTGTGTGTGTGTGTGGAGCTGGCTCCTGAATAAAATTGAAGAGGAAGCCACACCCATTGCATGATCATATGCCAGCTAATATGGAAATCTAGCTTCATGAAAACCTAACAACCCTAAAATACTGACACCTCCAAAAGGCTTTCATTTATAAGCCTACAAAGTGGTAAAACACGACAGTAGGAAGTCAAAGAGTTTTGAAGATTGAGAGATGATCTCATTGAAATTTACAAAATTCTTACAGGGTATGACAGGGTAGATGTAGATAGGATGTTTCTCCTGGCTGATGAGTCTAGGACCAGAGGACACAGTCTCAGAATAAGGGGCAGAACATTTAAGACTGAGATGAGGAGGAATTTCTTCACTTGGTGGATGGTAAATCTTTGGAATTCTCTACGCCAGAGGACTGTGGAAGCTCAATCATTGAGCATGTTCAAGACAGATACTGATGGACTTATGGATACTAATGAAACAATAACATTTTGCTTAGGTAAAGTTTGAGATTTAAGACACTCGCTCAGTGAATAAAGCCACAAGATTCCATAGGTTTTGAACAAACAAAAATAAACTTCACTACACAAGGTCAGAAAGATAAAACAATTTACAGTATCTATCTTATACTCTAACATTCAGGGTAAGTATGAGGTCCTTTGAATTAACAGGCAAATTGTGGTCAGACAAACCACACCGCACAATAAATGACAAATGCTACCAAACAAAATTCCATGGATTTCTCAACAACCCAATCAGACCAGGTGAGTCAACCAAGCTCACTGAAAATTCACCTTTCTCACAAGGGTTTCCAATCTGCACCTTTGAAGATCTCGCTTTGGAATTCTCTCCAAAAGTCGCTCCAACTCAGATGGCTTCAACGACCACCCACCTCGCAGGGTTTCAATCTTGCCTTCTGAGATTCCGTTCTCCTGGATTTTTGAGTATACACCCAAGCACCAATTCACAAGCACGATTTCAGCTCTTCAGCCACACCATCAGAACACCACTGCTCCAAAGGGGTACCTTTGCACCAGCAGCCTACAGCATGGAGTCATCAACCTTCGACTGCCATCTTGGATCTTCAAGGCTTCGCTTGAGCCCTCTTCGGGTGCCAGAACTTCTCCCAAGTGCACGCCACTTAAATTCTAACTCCCCTAGCTCTTTTCTAACTTGCAGCCTATTTACCTGCTCCTATCTTTTAACTGAACTTAAATTAGGACCTGTTTTGGTCCCCTGTCTTTGTCCCTTGCCTGGGACTTCCTTTTGGGACCTCTCCCTGTCCCCTTCCCTTGTCCCTCTCTCTGGGGCACTTGCTGGCTCTGGCTCTGCGCACCCAGTCATCTGACCTGGGTTTTCCTCCAGGTGTAGGCATGCAGGGCCTGTCCTGGGTCCAAAGAACATGAAGATGCCAAACTGTGCATGTGCAGCCCGCTCCAGGCCTCTGCACCTGCAAGAACTCAGAGGTTCATCTGGACTTGGACCTAACCTCCAAGATAAGTTTAGGTTTCTTAACATATTGAGGTAGATGATCAGCCATGATCTAACTGAATGGTGAAGCAGGCTTGATGGGCTGAAGGGCCTACTCCTGTTCCTATGTTGCCGTGTTCCTAAGCCTGATCAGCAAGAGGGCTGGGTAAGGTAGGGAGGAGGGGTGAGCCAGAATTTGGGGAGTTACTCAATTTAGTTAAGTTTTTTTCCCCTCACAACTCTCCTGGCAAATCACATTTGGTTGAGGTAGGTACTCCTTAGCTTATGCCATTCCATCCAATGGAGCTTTGGCAGCATATATGCCAACATTTCCAATCTGGCATGGGCACTGCATGTGACCTTCTGAAAGTAGGGAGGCCAGGTGAGATAGTAAGGTTGAGGGGGTGACCAGAAAGTTGGGTAGAAAAGTTTATATGGAGGGAGATGTTTAGAGAGGTCAGGGAGGCAGTGAAATCACAGGAGGGAGGACAGGGTGAATTGAAATGGAGTCTGAAATCATTGAAGATGACCCAGGATTTATCCACCAATGGGGCAAAAGTGTTAAAAGCAGTCCTTTGGAAAACTCTTGGCTCACAAAATATGAATGAGGCAAACTAGTAAATGAGAAAGATAAGGGTATATTTTCAATTTGTCGCCCTGTGTAAAGCTGGCATGATGGATTAGCCGACCTATAGAAACCACCTGGTAACACTGCCATTGATTTGGGTGAAAATTAAAACAGACGGTTTTGATAACAGGCGACTGATCTGCAACAACCGTTTCAACCTGGATGACCAGTTGAATATCTGACTCCTGTGGCAAATAAAACTGCTTTGCTTGGCTTTCAAGGGCTGGATTACTAAAGGTTAGAGGCTACTCCAGCCAGCAAAGTGAGAAGCCACATGCCCCATTGGCTGCACTGAATTTAAAGCCGCAGCCAAGAGATGAAAACACATGTGGCAAGCTAGGGCTGAATTTCACGTTGATCGAGTGGGCGCATGACCGGCTCAATTGGGCGTGAAATTGTGTGAGATAACGTCGAGCGGGCGTCAATATTTCGGTTGGCGGGCAGGTGCAAAAGTCAGAAGCATACCCACTGACAATTGAGATGGCAATTAAGCCTATTAATGATGTAATTGCCTGCTATTTTCCATCACCAGTCCAACCTTTGCGGACGGGAGAATCGGCCAGGCGGCCTTTACACTTTTCATGAAACCTCAACTGAGAGCGGGATTAGGTTTCCTTTATGAAATAAAATAAAAATCTGTGGGCAGCATTTATATCATCTATATTTTCAGGTGCCTGATTGTGACACTCACACATTATTTTTCTGCTTTTTAAAACTTTATTGGAACATTTTCGGGTCTGCCTTCAGGGAGCTTTCTCTCAGTGCTTGCCTGCGCCCCTGTTGACATCATCGCCCCCCACCCCCCGTCCTTCCTCCCCACCCCTGCAGCGCTGAGCTTTTCAGTGCGCGGTGCATGTTGGCTATCCATTAATTGGCCAGCCAGTGTGAAATCATGGACGGGGGGCCGATCGCAGTCTGCTTCTCAGCCGATCCTGGGCCCGCTGATCGCACCTGCCCACCAAGCTAAAAATTCAGGCCCCAGCCTTCTGACTTTTCATTGACTATTTTTCTTCATCAGCTTGTCTTTCCTTCTATGTGGTATTATTTGTAGATTGGAGAGTGTAATGATTTAAAGGAGTGGTACTGAATACATTAGCTCTTTCTAAGAAAAACGATACTAATCACGCATCGAGTCTCTTTAACTTGGTTCCATTTCCAATGCACCACCAGCTGCTGACATATTTCCTAAGTTTCTTCTGAAAATTTTCCAGAAGTTCTGTATCTGTTACACTCATAGCTAAGCATCCGGAAAAACATGCCAGTTACTCCTAGACAGTGTTTGATTTCCTGCTCCTTTGTCTGTTGTGAATGTATCTTTCCTATATTCTGTTCCACTCACTGTGTGGAATTTGTGTGTCGGTAGCTAACATAGTGCTGCCTATTTTCATGGAAACTTACTGTGACAGCTATTAGTTTGGTATCATTCTTTCATTAGAGGCTATAGTAAAATTCTTTGAACTGGAAACTATTAAACACTAACTCACAATTTATTTCAATTGTGTGACCTTGAGGCCTTATAGGCAATTATGAATGTTTCATTTGCAGATTATTTATTAAGCATTTCCTATGTAAACTACACCATCAATTTTGTGGGTGTTCTAACTTCAAAATCAACCATTTTTGTAAATAGGCATTAATATTATATAGAAGGATGCTGTTCCTTGGCTGTCGCTGGGGCAAAACCCTGGAACTCCCTCCCTAACAGCACTGTGGAAGTACCTACACCATAGGGACTGCAGCGGTTCAAGAAGGCAGCTCACCACCGCCTTATCAAGGGCAATTAGGGATGGGCAATAAATGCTGGCCTAGCCAATGACGCTCACATCCCATGAACAAATAAATTAAAAAGAATTCTCCTCTCTCTTGTTTATTATCTAGAGGGGCAAAAATGCTTCTTTTAACAAAAGTGGGAGAACACCTGCTTTGAGAACCTGCTGATGGAATTTCATCCTCAGAATTTGCATTTTTCAAAGTCACCCACACTTGCAATTTTGTTAGCAGCTCACTAGAGAAAACAGGCACTCCCATTTTTCATTAATTGGGGATTTTCACTTGCACTTTTTAAACAATTTCTCCAATTGTTTAGCCTCACTCTGTCACCTTTATGCTTCCTCCAATTTGTGGATCAGTTTGATGGCAATGCCAATCTAACATACTTACAATATGTTAAAGGCTGTACATCTACTGTATTGCTTCAAACTTCATAAGCTTTTGTTTGTAAATTTTAACACCATGTGCTCTGGTACTTCAGGGCTATCAAATTGTACCATCTCACTAATCCAGGTGAATGATTGAGTGGGTTATTAAAAGTTCAGTAAGTGAGTGATTAAATCATAAAGTTGGCATAGTTGATATAATAGATGTAATTACCGAAGCATTTTAAATATATATATGATTTAATAAAACCCTTATTCTGTATCTTCATTTTACCTACATACTGACAACTGAACACAATTTTAAGAATATCTACGTCAACACAACCTTAATTCTAGCTTCATCAAGTGTTTTGTGGTTAGAAAAAGGTAAGGTACAAACTCAAATCAGTGCTGTATGTCTAATGCTGAATATGCTCCATCGAAGAAACAGCACTATGGGCGGAATTTTCCGTGCCCGCTGGTGCCAGGAATGTTTGGCAGTATGAGCGGACTTTATGGCGAGAAGGCGAAAAATCAGTTTCACGACATTGTGAAACCAGTTTGCAATTGTTGCTCTGCTCGTCAATGGCTGATCACGCTTCCCACCGTTGGATGTCAGGAACTTTGTAATACATCCGCAAATCATTATATGCCCAGATCGCCAGAAACATTCCAGAAATCCATGTTGGATCATCAGGGCACACCAGCATGATTACACGCCAACATGTTTCATGACTGAACATAAGTGACGTGCACCTTGTGGGCTGTACTTCAGTCGGGACTTTGAGGTTTGGTTGCCTACCTTGCTTCAGGCAGCACATGCAGTCATCAGCACCAGGCTTCACAGACAGCACCACATCACTTTCAGGGGGACTACCTACCAGACCAGCCATAAGGCGGGGGTGGCTTTTCAACAGCTGCAGGGTAGGGCTTGCTTAGGGAAGGGGGAGGAGTGGACTCAGGCAAGAGAAGAAGCTGCAGCGTGAGGGCTGGGAAAGGGGTTATCCCAAAGTGTGTGGGGGGGCAGATGTTGACCTGTGCAAGTGGCCTCAAGATGGTGAGGGCTGAGAAGGCAGTCTCCAGAGGAGGTGAGGCCAGATAGAGATGTGAGGGGTGTGTGAGAGATTCAGTGGTGATGCCCCTTGAGCTGGCAGTGAGTGAGATGCCAATGAATATGTGATGGGCTTGAGTGTGAGAGTTTAGAGTGATGAGATGGCTGCCTTACCCTGGAGGCACAGATGAGATCATTCAACCTCTCTCTGCATTGGCTGGCTAACCTCTTCTGTGCAGCATTGACACTGATCACAACCTCCATCACCTACCAAGCCGGAGTGGTGAGATTACTGGACATCCTGAGGCCAGGGTGGGGATAGAGGACCTAACGGTGGACCTCCACAGTGTCGAAAAGGCATTCCAGGGACATGTCTCTGAATCTAGGGGCTGAAGTCTTCTTGCCTTTCGGGGCCATGTCTTCTTTGCAGCAGTCCTGGGCTGGAAGCACCGAAAGGTGTACACATGCCTACACTTTCAAAACGGCGCACTGCGTGAGGAAACGGTGAACTGACAGCTTCGTGGGTGAACTGGAGGCCACCCACTAGCTAAACAGTGTGTTTCCCGGGAGTGCATGATTAATAAGATGGGATTGGGATGATACGGCGTGAAAAGCCGCCATTGCAGCCAGTGGGTAAAATGTTCTTTCTTCCACCACTACTGCAATTAGTGCTAATCTGGGATGGTTCTGCCCTATGTTACTAAGGATGGGGGGCATAAATGGCTGAGATTTACATTCAGTTAAAATTATAGACTTTCCTGTTACATATAATATGTACAACATTATCATGTACATGGCATTGTGGCACAGTGTGCTGATACTCCATGGCATGTTTGTGTTCACACAGCTGACTCCCACTCCAAGCTGTGCTTTTGAGGGGAAGCCTAAAACTGATTCAAAACTTGAAGAAGTTTAAGCTCATTGATCACGAGGCTAAAATTGATTAAATTTCAAACTACTCTTTAATCTACACTTTTCTAAAATACTTCGAATAGGTGAGAAATTGTGAGGCAGACATTGGACTGCATTGCCTCCACCTTACAGGCATAAAATGGGCAAAATGAGAACCAATTTTTTGGAACAACAACCTGTGAATTAACAAAGATCGAGTAATGATGAACCCAAAATAGCATCTATCAATTTTTCAGTCAGCAAGATGGCCACCTTAAACATGCTTTGGGCCCATTGAATATGCTAATTGGGGTCCAAACACCTGTTTTAGGACCCAGCTAGGAATTTGGCAGCACTGAGTAGACACCTGGCCTTTCTCACTCAGCTTTTATAGGTGTGATGCAAATTAGCCAGTAACAGATACCAAGAGGTAAGTTTAAATATTTTTTTTGATTATTGTGGCATCAGGAGAAACTGGAATTCTCTTTTCTAGCTTCTCAGTACTGCTGAAGGCCTTGGATCAGCCCGTCTCTTACTGTCCTTCCTCCCTGGGACTTACTCAAGGGGGCACTGAGACAAGTGGTATGAAATTCAGTTCTTCAGTTGGACGGGCCACTTGTGGGGTGCATCAGGTACTGGCAGCTCATGCGATTATTTAGCCAGTGTCCGAAGACAAATCACTTGGGATCTTTAGGCAGCCATCTTCATCCACCGGGCTAGTTCCTTGCAGCCAATTAGCATTTGAAATTGACCTAAAGAACTTCCTGTGCCCATATAAACAGGACAGTAGCAGAGTTAACATAGCTGTGCAGCACTTATCACAACACTAATGCCAGCATGATCATCTTCCTGAAAGAGGCTTACCTAGCCAGGGCTCCTGGCTGCTTCAAGCAGTAGGCTCTTTTGATGTATAAACCAGGTCTTATGAAGTATACAGGTTTGCAATTTTGGACACAACTGGGCAATGCTACCACACACCATGTTATGGATAGTACAGCTGAAGAGGGCCCCAAAAGGAAATATTAAAATTATTTTTGTGGGACCAGGAGAGCTCCACTGGGCCCCACAAAAACATTTTAGGCTACTGGCGGCCCAGGCACTCCTCACTGCCCTCCCCACACCAGTGATCACTGACCTCCCTCAGGACTCACTTTGTTGTTAGCTGGGTTCCCTCAGGGTGGCTTGATATTGCACCAGCCCCAGCAAGCTGCATCACTGTGCTCACCAAGAACCAAGAATTTAGGATCTTTGTACCCAGCAGAAGTGGACAGCTGAATGTTATAATCTACGCCCCCGGAGACAAGGCATCAGTCACTTGCTTTACGCACCTATAGGCAGTGGATTGACTTATGCTCTGGATATCCTCAATGGCAGCCTAAAATGACTCCAGGACAGTTTTGAATTTAGTGGGCAATCCACTGCTACGCCCATGCAGCAGTTTAACTGCGGGTCGGTTTGGAATATGTGGCATACCTCAATCATAGAATCCACTGCATTCCACAAACTCTGCTAGCATTGTGCCTCTGACAAATGGAAGGGTGTGTGCCCTGGTCTGCAGATCCTGTTGTGGCGATACAAGTGAAAGAAAATATCTCTGGTGGCGCCTGTTCTACCTATTAAAACTCAATTAGTCCTGCTTTTCTTCCTCAAAGAAGTGCTGACATTGGAGGACCCCCGACCCCCCCATAGAAAACTGCTCTCCTGGAGCAGTTGGCAAATTAAGGTAACCAGTTCCCCAAAGGCTCCTGCAAATCTGACTGCCAACAGCAAAAAAAAAGCAAGAAAATGGTTAAGAAATGCCTAACAACTTGGCACTCTTTAAACCTCCTTCCAGGGGCAGCTCATTGCTTTATAACTCCGCAAACTCAGTTTAGATAGGTGAGTACTGGAAACTGTGCTAAAAGGCAGAAATGACAGATGTTGGATATTTTGTATCTTGGAGCTATGCAGAAATGACACAAGTTTCTATGGGCAGAATTATCAGGTCAGTGTGCGGGCACGGGCCCGACCCACTCGAGCATTAAATAGCGCATGATGGTGTCGGGTGCACATCCCAACGTCATCCCGTGCTCACGCAATATTTCGGTTGGCGAGCACGCTTCTGACTTTTGCGTGCGCCCGCTGACAATTAAGAGGGCAATTAAGTCCATTAAAGTTGTAATTGTCCCCGATTTTTCGTCATCCATCCAACCTCATGTTTGACAGATGGGCTAATCGGCCAGGCAGCCTTTGCAATTTTCATGAAACATCCAAGGGCGGGATGAGGTTTCCATTATTAAATTTTTAAAAATCTATGGACAGAATTTTTATAATGTATATGTTCATGATGCTTGGACATTTTTGTTCTGATTTAAAAATCTGAAGTCTTCAGCTCCCTGAGGCAGCTCTCTGCCTTCAGGGAGCTTTCATTCCACACTAACCCACGCCCGTGCTTACATCAGCGCCTGCCCTCCTCCCGCCCCCCACCCTGGCAGGGCCGAGCATTTCAGTGCGCACTTCACACTGGCTGGCCGTTAATTGGCCAGCCAGCGTGAAATCACAGTCAGTGGTCCATTCCCCAGCCACTCCCAGACCTGCCGATTGTGCCCGCCCACCGAGCTGAAAATCCTGCCTTATGTGTATAACAGGTTTTATTCACAATGCTTTAAAATGTTTGCACCATGCATATAGTTCTTAGCTTCCAGCAACTTCTGCAGTTTTGTTTACTTATCTCTGAATCCACACCCAGGCTTAAACTAATCAGGCACAGTGAGCATCAATAGTAAACAGACTTACGCAGTGGGGAGGTGGTGGCATAGTGGTATTGTCACTAAGTAGTATTCCAGAGACCTAGGGTAATGCATTGGGGACCCAGGTTTGAATCCCACCATGGCAGGTGGCGAAATTTGAATCTAATAAAAATCTGGAATTTAAAAAGTCTGATGATGACAACGAAACCATTGCCAATTGTTCACCAATGCCCTTTAGAGAAGGAAATCTGCTGTCCTTACCTGGTTTGGCCTACACATGACTCCAGACCCACAGTAAATACCCTGTGAATAGGGGCCAATTAGTCAATAAATGCTGGGCCAGCCAGCAATGCCCACATCCTATGAATGAATATAATAAAACATTGAACACTACAGATAGAAAGAATTTTTGTCTCAATTACATGCATTTGCCTACAAATTATTGCATGCTTCCTGGATCAATCAAAATTATTCTCACAAGATGAGAATAATTCATCAATAGGATGATAAAGACAGCTGGAATAGCAATCTATAATATCAACAATCAGATACTATCAATTGCAAAATCAACCTGATTTGCCTTTCTATTTTTACGGGGTTTACTACCTCTGTTAAAGTTGCAGATAAAGTAATTTCACAAAGCCAATCGATATTTGTGCACTATTATCATTTGGTGGTTATGCTCTTCATTTATTAGAGAATTGCAGGGAAAAGAAGTTTAAGGATGTGTTTATATTATATAAATGGCAGAGTAATATTGCTGTATGTTTTATTTCAGGATTTTCACAACGTAGCCTCTTTCTACTAAATGGTGCCATTCTTACTGTTTCCACTCACGTGTAACTCTCACTCAATGTTAATTGAGCTGAAACTCCAAAATATAAAAGACAACTAATCCTTCCAAACCTAATTTTTATAATTAATAGCATATCACTAATAATGCAGCTAAAAACATTTGTCTTATTTAGCATTTGATAATTGAGTTGCTTTAACAAGTGGTGGAAGTTATGCGTGGATGGGAATAATTAATAAGAATAATTGCTGCTTCTAACAGAGAAACACTGTTTAGCTGTTTAATCATTAATCCATTTGATAAAGAAAAATCCCCATATGACCTGTTTTCTTGTACGTGGCAGTGGCTCATTTCCCATCTGGTCTAGGGCTGCAAATATTTTGGCATCCTGCAGCAAATTCACAAAGACTGGAAGCTGCAGAAATGCAGTGCCCACAGAACGCCTTTACACCAGCACCTCTGGCAGTGTAGGCCATAGATCACTCAGTAGTGGCAGCGTCTGCTCGGCAACAATCCTGCAGCAAATATTTGAAGGGATGTGTGAACTTCCCAAACTCCTGCTCATTGGGACACAACCATCAAAGAGGCCAAAGATTGCTGAACCCGAGCAGGAATGGAATCTGTATACATTTAAATAGAACATGCATTTCATCCATGGGAACACATACTTTACCTAGTAGCATCATTCTTAAGTGGCACAAGTTGAATGTTGCTATTCCCAAAAGAACTATAAATGGGAAGGGGAGTTCATAGCTCTTGTGTTCTGATATAGGAAATAAATGAAAGGAATTTTGGGAAAAGATAAGTGTAAATATTTTCTCAAACGAGTCGGAAATGTTATTTTTGTCAATCTTTTTTCTCTCCTAAGATTTACTGTCAATATTCTTACCACCCTGAGGTAAAACTGTATCGATAAAGCATCTGTGTGGATGCTTTCAATGCTGTTCCCTGTGTGACTGCTAAGGAGGTATTTTCAAAAGCTCCTAATTTTTAATTAGTTTTCCCTCTGTCTGAGATCCACTCCAAGACTATAGCCCATACTAATGAGAGGGTATCCAAATTCAGTTCCCCCATATGAGAGTCCTTGCATAGGAGAATCTTTAACTCTGGTGAAAGTAGCCCTTAACAAAACTTATAAGAATTTGTGGAACTAAAATTCTACACTGTTGGTATTTCAGTTTTCTCTCAACATTCTGTTTTATAAACTAGGTTAGCGAAAGTTGTGCTTACATAAAGTTAAGAATGTCAATGCTGGGGAATGGAACATTTTCCCACTTTTTGAATTGCCAGAATCAAGCATCCTGAGATTCAACAGCATGGTTAAATATAACCATACACTGCCTCTGCACTGTCCCAACAGTGCACCTCAACTCCAACATGAGAAATGCATTCCCTAATGATTGTTATATTTTTACAATTCCCACACCAGCTGAGTAAGAATGCCAGCTCAGTGCAAATATAGATAAGTTTATTCTGTGGGCCCATGCCCACTCAGGACTGGGTTTAGATAGTCCATGCTCATTTTCTAAATGAGGTTTGCAGCTGTTGCATGGTTTGGGCCTTCCCTTAAATGTTCTCTTGGGCACTGCAAGGCTAGTTATTTTGATAAGCAGTCTCAGTGTCCTACATTTAGGGGTGCAACCACAGTATCGAATATCAAAATATACCATGGTGTAACACAGGAGCACAGCAATAGTACTCGTTTGAGATCTGAACTGGGTACTTATATCTTTCACATTTGCCCCATGTGCCTCTCCAATCTTTTCAAAGGTAGATCAAGAAAAGAGTGAGTGATATAAGGTCAGATTTGAATTGTTAAGCTATTTTATTTCACATCTAGTGAATATACGGAGAAGCAATCAAGATTGGACTCACATAATTTAAATATATTAATGACCTAAATTTGGGTGTGCAGGCACAATTTCAAAATTTTCAGATGACACAGTGTTGTGAACTGTGAGGAGGATAGATGACATCAAGAAGATAATGAGGTTGATAAAATGGATGGACAGGTGGCAGATGAAATTTAATGCAGAGAAATGTGAAATGATACATTTTGGTAGGAAGAACAGGGAGGGTACAAGTTTAAACGGAGTGCAGAGACCTGGGGATATATGTGCACAAATTGTTAGAGGTAGTGGGGCAGGTTAAGTAGTTGAAAAGACATATGAGATCCTGGACTTTATAAATACAGGCATAGAGTACAAATGCAAGGAAGTTTTGATGAAACTTTAAAAATATTAGTTCAGCCTCAATTGGACTATTGTGTCTAACTCTGGGCATTGCAATTTAGGAAGGATTTGAAGGCTTAAGAGAAGGTGCTAAAAAGATTTATGAGAATGGTTCCAGGGATGAGAGACTTCAATTGTATGGATAGATTAGAGAAGCTGGGTACTTCTGCGAGAAGAGAAGTTGTTCAAAATCATGAGGGGTCTGGTCAGTGTAGATGTTCCCAGTAACAAAAATGTTAGGACCCAGAAGACACAGATTTAAAGTGATTGGCAAAGCACACAAGGAAAAACTTCTTTTACGCACTGAGCAGTTAGGTTCTGGAATGCACCGCCTGAAAATTTGGTGGAGGCAGATTCAATCATGGGGAATCAAAAGGAAATTGGATAAACACCAGAAGAGTGTAGAGGGCATACCAGGAGCAGTACCAGGCATACCTAAAAATGAGGTGTCAACCTGGTGAAGCTACAACACAGGGCTACTTGCGTGCCAAACAGCAGAAGCAGCAAGTGATAGACAGAGCTAAATAATTCTACAGCCAACGGATCAGGTCTAAGCTCTTCAGTCCTGCCACATCCAATCGTGAATGGTGGTGGACGATAAATCAACTCACTGGAGGAGGAGGCTCCACAAATATCCCCATCCTCAATGATGGGGGATTCCAGCACGTCAGTGCAAAAGATAAGGCTGTAGCACTCACAACAATCTTCAGCCAGAAGTGCTGAGTGGATGATCCATCTCGGCCTGTTCCAGAGGTCTCCAGTATCACAGATGCCAGTCTTCAGCCATTTCGATTCACTCTACATGATATCAAGAAATGGCTGAAGGCACTGGATACTGCAAAGGCTATGGGCCCTGACAATATTTCGGCAATAGTGCTGAAGACTTGTGCTCCTCTACACCGCTAGCCAAGCTGTCCTAGTACAGCTACAACACTGGCATCTACCTGGAAATGTGTAAAATTGCCCAGGTATGTCCTGTACACAAAAAGCAGAAAAAATCCAACCCGGCCAATTATCGCCCCATCAGCCTACTCTTGATCATCAGTAAAGTGATGGAAGGGGTCATCAAGTGACACTTGCTTAGCAATAACCTGCTCACTGATGCCCAGTTTGGGTTCCATCAGAGTCACAGCTCCTGACCTCATTATAGCCTTAGTTCAAACATGGCTAAAGAGCTGAACTCCCGAGGTGAGGTGAGAGTGACTGCCCTTGACATCAAGGCAGCATTTGACCTTGTGTAGCATCAAGGAGCCCTAGCAAAACTGGAGACAATGGGAATCAGGGGAAAAAAATCTCTGCTGGTTGGAGTCATACCTAGCATAAAGGAAGATGGTTGTGGTTATTGGAGGTCAATCATCTCAGCTCCAGGACATCACTACAGGAGTTCCTCAAGGTAGTGCCCGAGGCCCAACCATCTTCAGCTGCTTCATCAATGACCTTCCTTCCATCATAAGGTTATAAGTGGGGTTGTTCACTGATGATTGCACAATGTTCAGCACTATTCACAACTCCTCAGATACTGAAACAGTCCGTTTCCAAATGCAGCAAGACCTGTACAATATCCAGGCTTCGGCTGACAAGTGGCAAGTAACATTCACGCCACACAAGTGCCAGGCAATGACCATCTCCAACAAGAGAGAATCTAACCATTGCCCCTTGACATTCACTGGCATTTCCACTGCTGAATCCCCCAACTCAACGTTCAGGAGGTTACTATTGACCAGGGACTGAACTGGACTAGCCATATAAATACTGTAACTATAAGAGCTTGGTAGAGGCCAGGAATCCTGTGGTGAGTAACTCACCTCCCGGCTCCCCAAAGCCTGTCCATCATCTACAAGGCACAAGATGTTGGAGGCTGTCACAGATCTTTGTGCCCTGATGAGGGATGAGCTGAGCTCCATTGGTAGTCATTGAATGCCTGTGGCCCTTAACTTCTACACCTTCAATTCATTCCAGGGGCCCACTGGAGACATGGGTCAGTGGCACATCAAGGTGGTGACTGATGTCCTATTCAGTAGGGGGAGCCAATACATTCATTATCGCACTGATCTGGACAGTCAGTCTAAGGGAGTCTTAGGATTTGGAGCTATCATCTATTCAGGTGCAGTGTGTCATCGAGGTTCTCACAGGCCAGGGATTCCATTTCCTCAACTCCCAACTTAACTGTGACGATCACCAATGAATTTTGCAAGTTTGTGTCCCTGATCCTTGACACAATTATCTCAGATCGCTGCAGAAGTTTCCCAGGGTAGTGTCATGGACGCAATCATCTTCATCAATGACCTTCCCTCTATCATAAGGTCAGAAGTGGGAATGTTCGCTGACGATTGCATAAAGTTCAACACCATTCACGACTCTTCAGATACTGAAGCAGTTCGTGTCCACATGCAGCAAAACTTGGGTAACATTCAACTTTGGTTGATAGGTGGTAAGTAACATTCATGCCTCACAAGTGCCAGGCAATAACCATCTCCAACAATAGAGAATTTAACCATTGCCCCTTGACATTCAATGGAAATTCCATCACTGAATCCCCCACTATCAACATCCTGGGGGTTATCATTGACTAGAAACTGAACTGGACTAGCCATATAAATACTGTGGCTACAAGAGCAGGTCAGAGGCTAGAAATTCTGTGGCAAGTAGCTCACATCCTACCTCCCCAAACCCTGTCCATCATCTACAAGGCTCCAGTCAGGAGTGTGATGGAATACTCTCCACTTGCCTGGATGAGTTCAACTCCAATTACATTCAAGAAGCTTGACACCATTCAGGCCAAAGCAGCCCACTTGATTGGTACTCCATGCACCACCTTAAACAGTCACTCCATCACAACCAATGCAAAATGGCAGCAGTGTGTGCCATCCACAAGATTCACTGCAGCAACTCACCAAAACTCCTTTAACATCACCTTCCAAACCTGCAACCTCTGCCACCTAGAAAGACAAAGGCAGCAGACAGATGGGAACACTAACATCCACAAGTTCCCTTCCAATTCACACACCATCCTGACTTGGAATTATATCACCATTCCTTCACTGTCACTGGGTCAAAATTCTGGAACTCCCTAACAACATTGTGGGTGTACCTACATCAAATGTATTGCAGTGGTTCAAGAAGGTGGCTCACCACCACCTTTTCAAGGGCAATTAGGGATGGGCAATAAATACTGGCCCAGCCACTGATGCCCACACCCCGTGAGAGAATAAAAAAGAACACCTACATACTCAGGAACTCTCAGGTGCCTGAGACTTTCGTTCTCTCCCACTCGTCATTAAGGTTGGATTCTTGGTGACAAGGGCTACCCATTAAGTAAATGGTTACTAACTCAAGTGAGGAACCCTGGGATGAAAGCAGAGGAGAAATACAACACAGGTCATACAGCAACCTGATCCACCATCGAGCAGGGCCTAGATCTCCAGAAGATGAGATTCACAAGAACCAAGAAATGGGAGCTGGAGTAGACCACATAGCTCATTGAGCCTGCTCCGCCATTCAATATGATCATGGCTGATCTTGGGCTTCATCTCCACTTTCCTGTCTGTTCCCCGTATCCCTTGATTCCCTGAGGCACAAAAGTCTGCCTGTTGCAGCCCTAAATATATTCAGCGATGGAGCATCCACAGCCCTCTGGAATAGAGAATTTGAATATGTCACTGACCTGTTGGCTTTCTGGCAGGGCTGGACGGATGGCTGGGTCTTCAGGAAAGGCTTCAGCTGTGCTCCAGGAGTTCTGCCAGCCCTTTAAAAATGGCACCAGCACATTCATCCAGCCTCCAGTCCTGGTGGCCTCTCCTCAGCTTGGCAAGTAAAATCCCAGCCTGTGATTCCACGATTCTAGGTGAGAGGTCAGTGTCTTAACTACCCAGTCCTTCTACATAACCTTTTTCTAACAAAGGAAAACATCAAATTCTACATTTTAAAATGAAGTGTTATGATAAACAAGTGCAAATTTGGCAAACCCAAGTGGAAAATGGAGCGAAGACATAACACAAGAACTTGCTCATTTAATACATCACATGAGCTCTAGCTGTAGTTTCAAACAGGTGGGAATTTAATTTCAACATTTTAATGGAGTCTTCATCACGCAATTTGAGCATTAATGTAATTTCCCAAGAATTCTACTGACATAGCACTGACTCAGGTTCCCATCGCTGAAAGTTGGGTGCTGAGAGTTACTATAGGCAGAGATTAATATATGCTCTTTATTAGCAGTAATGCTAGTAATTCAACCACATAATAATACATGATCCCCACCCCTCCCACCTGCCTTTTCAATTTAAGAATAATTGGCAAATAATATAGTGCAGCAGAGGTACATAAGGTGGCTTGGAACACCAAAGTACATGGCAATGTGGATGCGGGGCCCAGATGAGTGGAGTTAACATGGGACTTTGGCGAGGCTGCAGAAAAAAAAAATGGAAATTATCTCAAGCAAATGGCTAAGCACAGACCGTTGACAACTTTGCTGAGTTAGAGGAAAAATTGTTGGCATAGATCACTGAAAGTCAAAGTTTTATTGCTCAATAAAGGAAGGACCTATACTTTAACCCACCTAAGAATGGGAGGAGGAAATTCTCTGAGTCAGCAACAAATGCTTTCCACTGACGCTGAGCATAAACCAAGCCAGTTTTGAAGTATCCTATTGAAGCAGCATAAAAACTGCAATTTTGAACAGTCTGCATTAGAACTGCTGAGCAGACTCTACACACCCATGGCATTCCATGCAAACGTTCCCTTGTAGGGCTGAGAAGACTCTGTTTAATCGATTTGATAAAGAATTTTAGGATTTCTAAAAGTTTTCTTCACACTAATATTGCTCCTGTTTTTGCTACTGCCTGTTGCAGTTGCACTAGTTTTATTAATATCTTGCCAGTAAGCAGTTTAATAAAGATCAGTTCTTGCAAGAAATTCTGGAGTTGATTTTAATCCTAACCAATTGGTAGAAGTTGGATGTGTAGTTAAAATCGAGCAGGTTATTTCCCCTTTCGGAATTCAACATAATCCTGTCGGGCCTGGAGTTCTGCAGGTGGATGAGGTGCTTACCTAAAACAGGTGGAGGCTCATGAATTATGCAAATTGGGGTCCTATTCTGTCAATAGACCCGGCTGCATTTTAACCAAGGCCTGAACAGGGGTGCCACTGCTCTCTAGTCGGGACTGCCCACCTTTCTTCTATCTGGACTCTCCCGAAACCCTTTTGTTGCCACTTAGAACAACAACTTATATTTATATAGCACCTTTTAATATAATGAAATGTCCCAGTACTTCATGGGAGCATTATCAAACAAAATATCACACCAAAGCACTTAAAGATACAATAGGTCAGATGACCAAAAGCCTGGTCAAAAAGGTAGGTTTTAAGGAGTGTCTTAAAGCAGGAAAGAGAGGTAGAGAGGCAGAGAGGGAAAGGGAGGGAATTGCAGAGCTTGGGGCCTAGACGACTGAAGGCGTGGCCACCAATGGTGGAGTGATTAAAATTGGGGATGCACGTAGGCTAGAATTAGAGGAGTGCAGGTACCTCAAAGTGTTCTGGGGGCTGAAGGAGATTACATAGGTAGGGAGGGGAGAGAGCTTGGAGGGATTTGAAGCAAGCTGATGAGTGATAAAGATCCACAAGATCATTCCCAGCCAAATTTAAAGTGAGGGCCTACATTTCTGAGCAGCTTTCATCTGTTCCAAGCCATTCTAGGCCTAAACTTCTTTGGGTGCAAAAGCCTCACTTAATATTTCTTTAAAATAGTATTTTAATGTTTTTCTCCCTCCTGATGTTTTAAAAGGCTGGGATGTGGAATTGGAAAAGAGAAAAAGATTAGGAAAAAAATGGCTTCCCCCAGTATTTACTTTCTGTGGTTTTTATAGTTCCGATGGTCTTTTGCTTTCACTTGACCCTCAGGGAGTGATAGATTCTGAAGCTGTTGCCATTCTGTTATAGCTGTGAATGCTTCAAAATCAGTTAACAGGAAGCACACTTAATTCAATGCAAGAAAACAAGGTTATGTTTTACTCTGGGGTTTTGGGTGAAAGATGTCGCTGTTGTGAGGTGCTTCCCTCTTACTGGAGAACTGATGAAGTTCATATCACTTTAACAGGATGACTTGAATAAGTTTGGTTAATTTTGTTTGCTTTAGCTGTTAATGTTGCTCCAAATCAAGGTACACTGGCGGTCAGTGATTTCCAATTTCTGTTGTTAAAAAGGGGTTGGGGGGGAGATCATCTGGCTCCAAGGGTTTCATTCTAAATTCAGATCGATGACATCTTGTGATACCTACAAAAATAAGGGCCTCCATTACCGCCTGTTCTCCAGAGATTGACTCCTTTATATTGTGATAACCGGAGAAGCTTATACTTGCACTTGCCTAAGCTAACAGTACTGTACAATATTAATATTAACATTCCACAAAATCATCCAAAAAATCATGATGCTATGGCATTGAGGGAAATTCCTAAAACACGAAGAGTTCACAGCATTTTGGAATAGTGAGAACTTGTAATGTCCTGCTGACACTTCCACAGCACAACCTCTATTCAAATTAGTGAAGAATTTGCTATTGTTGGATACATCTGCTACGCAAATCCACAAATCAGCACTGTTTCTTGAAAAACAGAGCCACAGTGTATCACTACATTTTTCAGGCTTGACATATATACTTAAGAGTGAAGGCCAAGAATAAAAGTTGCCTCCAGAGAGTTTATTTAAAGACAAAAGGTTAGCAAGCTCCTAAAAGTAATTAAATGCATTTTAGCCTTATGTGCTGTGACAGTCTAGTGGACGATTAAACATGAAAGGCTGAGATTAATGCATCATGCCATTTGCTCTGTGAATTTGAGCTTTCAAAGTATTTGAAGCATTATATGCTGTTCTCATTTCATTTAGTTCAAATGATCAATTGAAACTAAAGAGTAATTGGAAAGGAGTCATTTCCTTCTTCCAAAGCTTCTCTGAGAAGCAAATCTTAACTGGTTAATGCTTATTCAACCTATTTCAGTTTTAAATTTCTGATTAACTCTGCAGTTCTGTAGAAATTGAATTACCAGCAGTTCCCTCCCATAAGGCTGAATCTTGATAAAAGCGTAACTAATTTATTAAGAAATGTTATAGTTGGATCAGGATTTCTAGATAATGGAAGTAGATGGGAATGCTACACAGGAATTTTATGCTTGAATTAGGTTATGTGTTGATCAAAACTCCAGTGTATCCTTATGCTAAGTTTGAGGCAAGATTTTATTATGTCTCTGAAACATCATTGATCTTTTTGAAGATAATCTGCCCTTGAGAGATTAAAAGGACAGCTAAAAATGCACTTCATTTTAATCAGCCTTTTGCCAGTAATTCTTTATAAATATGTAGTTTATCAATGAATTGAAGTATATCCTTTCCAACTACATCTGGCTAAGGGGGCCTTATTCTCTGCTGGCAACACGGATCAGAAATTGATATATGCCAGGAGCACAAAGTCAGACAATCACTCCAGTGGTGTCGTATTTATGTATATTGTATTCCCAAACTCACACACACACACGTCACACACACCAGTCCATATGGACACTCGTGTACATGCAGAGTTTATAAAACATGGGGAGGGAATATAGCCTCAGCTACCCAATAGAGATCAAGTAGGTGGGCAATTAAAATGGACCAAGTTACTTACTCAGTGACATCTCTGGACAGATAGCTAAGCTGCCTACCCAGGGACAGAGGCGTCCTAATTCACATATGCAAACTGGGATCCAATGATATTCAATCTCAACAGCAATGTTTACTTTGGCCTCAGTGGAAGGAGGGTTTTACCAGGTTAAGGGCAATGTGAAGAGGGTTGGGTAACTGAAGTTTCTTTACCTTCCTTTGAGGAGATAGGGAACAGAGGAGACCACCTAGAACATACATACCTGGGTGCCGCTGGATAGCCAAGGCTTGCCTGATTTTCCACGGGCTGGCAGACATTTTATGGCTACTTCCTGCAGTGAGCCCCAATGATTAAAATTGCTATGGCTTTGCAGTTAAAGTCCCCTCTCATAGTAAATATCAAGACTGGAAGACCTATAAGTCCATTGGTCCACTTTCCTGCTGAGACAGTATCAGTTTCCCTAAAGCACTTGTCCAATGTCATGAAAATATCTTAACTGCTCCAGAACTCATTCATGGACAAGCAGTTGGGTAGTAAAGTAGTAACCTGGGGCTGAATTTTCAGCTCGGAGGCCGGGCGCGATCAATGGGCCCAGGACCAGCCAGGAAACAGGCCCCCAACTGCGATCGACCCACAAATGTGATTTCACGCTGGCTGGCCAATGAAGGCCCGCTCAGCATGAAACATGCCTTCCCAGTGGTTGGAAAGGGCTGGGCAGGGGCCAATGGTGACCCAAAGGCCAATTTAAAAATGGCACAGCCAGCCCCTTGAAGGCTGCCAATGAAGAAGTATACAGTCTGCATTGCGGAGACGGTATTATGGCCTCAACAATGGCTGGAGATACCAGGCGGGAGGGCAGATCAGGTGGGCACGGCCCCTCCCCACTTTTTGGAGGAGTGCCTTGTGGTCCTCCTGGAGGAGGGACACCCTTGTACCAAGGGATGGAAGGAGGAGCCCACCACACCTGACGAAAAAAGCCTGGGAGGAGGTGGCAGCCAAGATCAGTAGCCATGACATTGTATGGTGCACATGGGTGCAGTGCCACAAGAGGTTCAATAGCCTGCTGTGCTTAGGAGGGGTAAGTACCATGTTGGCATAGATCAGTGTGGTGATGTGTTAAGGGCTAGCCAACCCCATCATGGAGCTCAGGGGTGTTAGAGTCTAAGTGCCAAATGTCAATGACGCTGGAGTTGGCCAAGGGGGCAAGCCCAGGCAGCTTGGATTGAGTGCCTTGCGGCTCAAGGACTACAACTCAGATATGCCCTGCGAGGTGTTCCTCTGCTGGGGTCGGCCAGGCTGCAATGGCCCAGCAGGTAGAGAGTGGACTAATCAATGCTCCTCTGTCTTTTCAGGAGAAGACAAGCCATAACCAATTGGAAAGGACACGGACAGGCGGAGGCCTGCCCAACCCACTGCTGCTGACCAGGTTCGAGCAGGACGCCTTTGAGCTGGAGACCCAGCACACTCCCCGTGCAACCAGTCCTAGTGAGGCAGGGTGTCAGACAAAGGTAGGGGGGAATGTACAGAGGTGAGAGTTTTGGCTCATGCAACCACTCTAGTATGGTCTCTTAACTGATGGGAACCTCTAACCTGGAACCCCCACTGATCATTGAAAGAAAACGGCACAATGATGCCAATCTCCTTTGTCTGACCAGAGTCCCTGGCATGCACAGTGACAGTGTGATCACTTTAACTAACAACATTTCCTCATTCTCCCTTAGATTCGCCAGCATGCACTCATTCTCAGGACACAGAAGGGCCACCCCTGATGCCAGAGGACCACTGGGCTTCATCTGCGCCTACGTCACACCAGTACTCTGAATCAGGCACCAGCACAGATACCAGCACCTTGGTGGGCATTAGATCATCGGCTACATTGTCGGTGCACACTGTTGACTGCACTTCACATTTGCCTGAGGTGCAGGCAGAGGCTGAGGGTGCCCAGGGCACTGGCAGTCAGAAGACTGATGGAGACCAGGATGATGCTGGGTCAAAGGTAGATGATGAGCCCTTGGGGTAATCCATTAGGCGGCAGATAGTGGATGTGCCATGGTCTCTGTTGTGGAAGAGTCCATGCACAGCATGAGCACTGCGTTGACCTCATAGCCAAGCGCACTGCCTCCTCCATTGAGAGAATGGCAATTCTCATGGAGAGACAGCTCCAGGAGCAGAATCAGGGGTTCCTAGGGTTGCACCCGGACCTGCAATCCCTCACACAGGCAATGACCTCAGGTGGTCAGTACCAGAGTGGGAGATGGATGAGGCACCCAGTATCCCAGCTAGGTGCCTGTCTATCAATGGTGAGCAGGGAGATCCACAGCAACCTCACGTTGGTGCACGACCTGCTTGTCATCTCTGCGGGCTCCTCTCAGGGTGCTCTGGATGACAGCAGCAGCTCCTCCACTCCTCTGCCTGTGACCATGGCATCTGACGAGGCTGAGGTGACTGGGGAGATGCCAGGCATGGCACTGGCCGCTCCCTCCCAGGTGAGGCCAGCACAGGCTCCACTGGCCAGAGGACAACCGCCAAGGTCATCAAGGCCAACAAGAAAACTGTCTGAGAAAATTTAAAGCTTCATTGAGAGAGTACTGGAACAACAGCAACAACTTGCATTTATATGACGTCCATACGTTCCAAGGTGCTTTAGGAGTAGTACGATGGAGATGGAAGAGATAATGAATGGCCAACAGTTTTGAAGACTTAGGTTGGAGGGGAATCAGATAGCTGAACTGATGCCTTGATTTTGGAAACAAAGAAGTTTATGAGCTCTTCACATCTACTGAGGAAGATGGATTCAGGAATGCAAGTATAAAGAACAATTGGGATTCAAACTGAAGTCCCTAAGAAGAAACTTCAGCCTCCATGAAAATATCAGAGCAATTCTGAGGGCAGTGATACAAATCCTCTACTGAAAGTGGGTACCAAAGCCAACTAGCATGATAAATTTAGCAGGAGAGGGCAAGTAACTCTGATGGAGAATGCAAGCAGCTGCTTCCAAGTTGACATGGGCATAAAATTCTGCCATCATTAAGATTCTCCATTTATACTCGGGCATTCTTTTGCACTAAAGTTATTAACCAGGGCAAATGTACCGAAGTTTTGATCATTTCAGACGCAGAATTTTCCCTGTGGAGGTGGGGTTGGAGGCTGGGGATGCTGGAGGTAGGAAAATAGTGGGGGAGCCACATGAAGAATGTCTCCCCTTCATGCCTTTGGGGGACTTTCCCATGAGCAGCCTGGGAACCGGTCAGCTACCCATCCCATGGCGGCGGGCAGCCATTTGATGCAATGAAGGCACCATTTTGGGGCCATTTTGTGCTGGCATTTTACCAACACTGGAGTGTTGCCCCCGCCCCTCTACCATGTGCAGAGACAGCCAGCTTAATCGAGGCGGTCTCCAAGAGCAAGCCTGGAGACCAGTGGAGGCTCCATGCCCCAATTATGGGGCTGTGGGATTAAAGGCCAGAGCTCCAACTCTGAATAGTCGCGCAGAGAGGTCTCTCCAACCCTCCAACCCAATGGCCCTACCAACTTTAGGCCACTTTAATTTAATCACTTCGATGCAGGCAGCTGAGGACACCTCCATGTTGAGATACCCATGCACTCACCTGCTTGCCTTGGCACCGCTGACCTGTGGCACTACCAGCCTAATGTTGCTGTTAGTCCGCTGATTGAGCCTGCAGCCCAATTAGATGGCTGCTTCCCAGAGGTTTATGCCAAGATGGGCAGGCTTGGGATCCCCATATGGGCCCAACATCAGCATTCTGAAGCCCACTGGAAAATCCAGTCAATTCTTTTTGAAAGTCTAGGCTTTAACAAGATGCAGTACCTAGATATTGTGGGTACAGTATTGTAGCAAACTCCAGATTCCTTAACTTTAAATCAAAGTCGGAGATCAGGGCTTTGGGGTTCGGGAACGACAGTTTCCGTCAGGCCTTGGGACTTCTGTGCATGCACTGGCTGGGAAAGGGCCACATGTGTGCAGTTCATCCATTTTCATGTCTTTAGGCTGGGAACCAGCCCTGCGCACATGCGCAGAAGAAAAGGAAAAAGAAAAGTGAAACAGCGCGAAACTGCAGTTAGCTGGCTTGAAGAAGAGTACCATTGCAGAGAATGTGTCCCAGAGAGCAGGACACGGGGAAGAGGAACAGGGAGAAGGTCCCTATCCAAGAAGAAGATCCTAAACAAGGGATTGGGACAGAAAGATGCCTCAGGAGACAGTCCCAGGTAAGGGACATGGACAGAGGTCAGAAACAGATCTTGTTAAGTAAGGTTGAGAGAAAGGAGCAGAGTAGCAGTCCCTGAATTAAAGAGAGAGCTGTGGGGAGCAGACTTGAATCAAAGTGACTCAAGAGAAGCCCTGAAGATCCGACAGGGCAGCTAAAGGTTGGTGACTCTGTGCAGTGGGCTGTAAGGGCAATGGTACCTTTTGGATCAGTGGTGTACTGTTTGGCATGGCCAAAGATCTGAAGTGTGCTTGGAGGTGAAGCTTGAGTGTACATGGAGGTCAAGGGGAAAGGAATCTCAGAAGGTGAGATTGAAACCGTGTTGATCCTTGTTGAACCTGTCTGAGTGGGAGTGACGTTTGAAGAGAATTCCAAGACAAGTTCTTTGAAGGCGGAGACTGGAGACCCTCATGAGAAAGACAAGCTTTCAGTGAAACCTTACAGTGTAATAAGTGTCTGAGTGAGTTATTGAGAAATCCATTGAATCTGCTTTGGTCACATCTGTCATTTACTTTGGAGTGTGGTGTGCCTGTCCACAATTTACCAGTTGGGTCACACGCACCGCGTACTTACCCTGAATATTAGAATATAAGATTGTAAACTGTGTTATCTTTCCGATTTTGTATGTGTCCGTAAGGATATAGCTGGGGTGAGGGATTAGTGAATATGGAAGATGTGACTGGAGAATTGATAACAGGGAACAGGAGAATGGCAGATAATTTAAACCAATATTTTGCATTGGTTTTCACAGTGGAGGATATTATAAACATCCCAAAGGTATCAGATAAGCAAGGAGCTAATGGGAGGAAAGATCTTGTAATAGTCTCTATCACGAGGGACAAAGTATTTGAGAAACTAATGGGACTAAGGACGGACAAATCGCCTGGACCTAATGGCCTGTCTCCAAGGGTTTTAAAGGAAGTGGCTGTAGGGAAAGCGGAGGCATTGGTCGAAATATTCCAGAAGTCACTGAATTCCAGGAGGATCCCAGAGGAATGGAAAACCGCTAATGAGACGCCCCTGTTCAGGAAGGGAGGGAGACAAAAAGCAGGAAACTACAGACCAGTCAGCCTAAGACCTGTTGTTGGGAAAATGCTAGAGTCCATTATTAAGGAAGTAATAGCAGGACATTTGGAAAAGCTTAACGAAATCAAACAGAGTCAACATGGCTTTGTGAAAGGGAAATCATGTTTGACAAACTTGCTAGAGTTCTTTGAGGGTATAACAAGCAGAGTTGATAAAGGGAACCACTTGACGTAGTGTATTTGGATTTCCAGAATGCATTCGATAAGGTGCCACATAAAAGCCTGTTGCGCAAGATAAGAGCTCACGGTATTTGGGGTAATATATTAGCATGGATTGAGGATTGGTTAACACACAGAAGACAGGGAATCGGGATTAATAGGTCTTTTTCAGGTTGGAAAGACATAACTAGTGGAGTGCCACAAGGATCTGTCCTAGGGCCTCAATTATTTACTATCTATATTAATGACTTAGAGGAAGGGGCAGAGTGTAATGTATCCAAATTTGTGACAATACAAAAATAGATGGGAGGGCATGTTGTGATGAGGACATAAGGAATCTGCAAGGGGATATAGATAGGTTGAGTGAGTGGGCGAAAACTTGGCAGATGGAGTTTAATGTAGGAAAATGTGAGGTTGTGCACTTCGGTAGGAAAAATCAAAAGGTAGACTGTTATTTAAATGGGGATAGAGTCCAAAAAAGTGCAGCACAGAGGGATCTGGGTGTTCTTGTGCATGAAACACAACAGGTTAGCATGCAGGTACAGCAAGTAATTAAGAAGGCAAATGGAATTTTGGCCTGTGTCGCTAGGGGGTTGGAATTTAAAAATAGGGAAGTCTTGTTACATCTGTACAGAGTGTTGGTGAGGCCGCACCTGGAGTACTGTGTACAGTTTTGGTCCCCGTATTTAAGAAAGGATATACTGGCATTGGAGTCTGTTCAAAAGAGATTCACTAGGGATTCCCGGGATGAAGGGGTTGACTTATCAAGAACAGCTAAACAGGTTAGGCCTTTATTCATTAGAGTTTAGAAGAATGAGGGGTGATTTCATTGAAATGTACAAGATTCTGAGGGGGCTTGACAGACTAGATATTGAGAAGATGTTTCCACTAGTGGGGGAATCTTGAACTAGGTGTATAGTTACAGAATAAGGGGACTCTCGTTTAAAACTGAGATGCAAAGGAATTTCTACTCTCAGAGGAATGTCTGGAATTCCCTGCCACACAGACTTGTGGAGACTAGATCATTGAAAGTATTTAAAGAGGAGGTAGATAGATTTTTAAAATATCAGGGAGTTGAGGGCTATGAGGAGCTGGCAGAAAAGGGGAGTTGAATCCTGGGGCAGATCAGCCATGATCTTATTAAAAGGCGGGGCAGGCTTGAGGGGCCAAATTGCCTACTCCTGCTCTTATTTCTTATGTTCTTATTTGTATCATTTTCTTGTGTTTGTATTGAGATCTTTCCAACCTTTTTTTCTGGTGTAATATAGATTATTTTTCTGGTTTAATAAACGTTTTATTCTTTGTGTTAGAAGCTCATCAGCAGACTCCTGTGAATTTGTTCAGTAACTTACCTCCACGGTTTAACAAAAATAAACGTTAGGATCTATGAAGTCAGGTTTCCCTCTGGGATCTGACTTGTCCGATAGTAACATCAGCTGGAATCATTACAGTTTGGCAATTTGCCATTTGAATTATAAAATTCTCAATTGATGGAATCAATAATTGTGAGCCACAATAACTGCAGTGACTTGAAACACTACATCTAGCCAACTGGCACAGTGTCATTAGTCATATTCTGTACTGTAATTGCACATCCATTTGTGTACAACTTCATATCTCTCTTCTGTAGTAGGTCGTATTATGTTACACGCACAAAGCCCTGGCCTTTTCTCTTATGAGCTAATTACACAGCAGTTAATAATAGTACACTAGTGCCACAAACAACTATGGATTATAGCGCTTGATAGAAAATTCAAGTGGAATTTGATGGAAGTAATACTAGGCAAGTTTCGACAAACAGTGAAAGAAATGTGTGACAGATTGTAGGTGGAATCTTTTTTAATTAAATTTGTGCTCATTGATTGCAGGTGTGCGGTGAAGGGAAACTGATATCTATGCTAACCTTTAAACGGTGTTATTTCACTTTTAGACCATTAATCCAGCTGGATATTTGCTGAATCCAGAACTGCAGGTAGGGCCAGGTTTAAAGACCTTAACCATTAAATTAAAGTCTGTAAAGATTCAAACTATTCCATGCGTTTGAGACCAGGTGTTCTGTCAGTGATAATAAATCAGGGAAGCCGGACAGTGGAGAAACAGGCTTCCGGCCTTCTCCTTCTGCTATGCCATGAACATAATTGAACCCTTCTAATCCTAGCAGAATCAAATCATCACACAATAATATACATTAATTGCTTCAAAATATATATTTTTAAAATTTGTATCTAAATGGTAAAAGAACAGTGATACCAATCGCTGAATCAATGTCTGCAGTTGTGTGATAGTGAGCAGCTTTTTAAGGATCTCTGAACTTAAACAGATTGAATACTATAATAGCAGTGGTCAATGCTTCCAGTATCATGCTTTACCCTGGAGAGTCAGTATTTTGTAGTATTGAAGAGTAATTATATCTCTCCCCGGTTTTGCAGAATTGCCGACAGAAGTTGCATTCACATTGATGCACAAGGGGTAAATAATTCATTGAAAGCTGAGGATTTTTTCCTACCTCCTGAAATCAGTAAAGATAAAAGTTTTGAAGTTCACATTATGATTCTAAAGAAGTATGATCTGAGATAATTACATTTTTAAAATTTATCTCCCTCTAGTGCTTTGGCAATGCTTGGTTAATACTCATCATTCTGTCCCCTCCCCCCACAACATACACATTTTGAATCAGATGCCTTTTCTCTTTCAAACACTGACAAGTGTGCACAGTTGCTTCAAAATGTCTACTACTTTCAGTGCTGCGGCCTTACTCTGGGAAAGTACTGGACTGGAAAAATTTAGAAGTTACAGAGTGAAGGAGCATGACTTGGGGATCATGTACGCTCTGTTGTACCAATATTGCATTTAACAAGCATTAACTGCCTGAGCCAAATGACCAACCCCCACCACTCGCTCCCCCCACCACCCCCACTCACCCTCAAACACCAATGAACATGATGACAATAAAAATTTTAAATGTGTATTAATTTTGGATCTTTGGTTTCTCTTTTCTAGCATTGGCCAGTGCTTCTGTGCTCCAATACTTGGAAACTGAAAATGTTTTGACTGAAGTAATGGCCTGGCTTTTTTTGTAACGGGTACATTGGTGACAAACCTTGTAAGATAGACAAGTGTGGGACTATCGGATCTTCCAGCTGTGAACTTACACCAAAGATTTGATGTAAAAGTAATTAGCATGTGCCGTGTTAAGCAAAGTGCTGAATCAGATGCGACAAAGCCAATGGCCTATATTCCACGAAGGAAAGCATGATATTGAGAGAAGTAGGGAGGATTTCTGTTCTCCAGATTTTCTTCCTCTCTGGATGTTCCAACTTAGATTTTAAAATCCACGATTTTTGCAATAAATTGTGTAAGAATACACTTCTTATTGTGGAGTACCTGCAAATAGCAGGTCTGAGCTCAGTACTGTGTTGCCCCTAACTCAGCTGAATGTAACTGTCTGTTTGCAACACATCCATTTCTCTAAATCAGCCTTTAGGTCTTTAATCTGTTCTGTGGATGCTGTGGTTAGGTTCATCGTTCTATTAAAATGAAGGGGCTAAAAATGCAATAAGACCTGCTAACAGGCTCAGGCTTCATGATGCACAATCACCCCGCACCCTGTCAAAGTGATGAAGGCAGCATGCAAGCTTCCTGCTGCCTGACCATTTCCATGAATGTGGATTGCTAAACATACTCCTGAGTGGCTGCACACTCATTAGAGGACTCAATCTCATAAAAGGCTAGCACTAATTAAATCTGATCGGCACATCTTAAAGATGCAGTGCATCTTGACCTCGTCAGCTGGAAAAGAAATTAAGGAGCAGAAAGAGACCAGAGAAATGGAGCAGCAGGTCAGAGAAAGGGCTCCTAGGTTCTCAATGCAGCGCTAAAGGCCTGAGAGAAGGAGGTTGAAAGGAAGAGAGAGGGAATCTTATTGTAGGAGATCAGGAGACCCTCCAGGCATCCACTGTGAAGGAAATGGAGCAGATTAGCCAAGGAGGTCAATGCCAGCAATCTAGCATGAGACCTTTGATACAGTGATGGAAGAAGTTCAATGATCTCACATGAGCTGTCAAGGTCAATCAATGCATTCAAATTCCATAAGCTACCAACCGCACCACCAATCGCTCAAAGTGCTCAATATACCATACCCCACTCCCTCAGCCATCTTTAGCAATCAGGGCTGATGCCTCATGTTCATATGCTTCAATTTATCACACATTTACCAGTGCTGCAAGCCTCACACTCATATCTCACAGCTTCCATATGCTGCCAGCTATAATGGATACACTACCCAAACACTTTGTAATACACCCGCTGGCACAATTTTACAAGGCAAAGTGGAACACAACATGCCCTGACATTCTAACTGGTCAGTTACAATGGGCTGAATTTATGGGACTTGAAGGAAGACGATATGAGATAGGAGGGGCACAAAATATTGGGAGGAAAGGCAGGGGTTGGAGTCCATCCCCTTCCAGCAACAAGGCACTTTGCCACTGGTGGGGAAGGTGGAGGACAGCCCTTGCAACAAGAGGCCAATTGTGTCTCTACAGTGGCCAATTAAGGGGCCCTTCCCACCAACGTTGGCATTTTCTCAACGATGTGCCCTCTGCCGCATGAGAAGACTGCCTAGTGAGTCCCGGCAGCCTCCCTGTGGGTTCAGAGGGTGGGTGGGCCAGGAAGGCAGGGGGAGGGTCCATGCTCACCTAACTGGACACTTTGTGGCCCATGGAGGGGCCCCTCTGGGGCAATGACTGCCCCTACAGCAGCACATCTCCCAATCTGCCCTCACCAACCATGCCCCCATCCACAGCAGGGCCTACCTAACTGGTCCTGGCAACCCTGACGCCACTTATCTTGCTGTGAAGCCAGTGTCGATCGATGGGACTCGCAGCTGGTTGCAGTCTGCCCAGCAGCCATCGCTTCTGGTGGAGCTGCTGTGACTGAGGAGCATGCTATTCGATTGAACCAGCAGCTGTCGGAGGCATGCTCTTGTCCCTTAGAGGGACAAGAACCCTGCCTGTAGCTCATTAGCTGCTAGACCGGCATAGGGTCCAGCCAGGGCTCCCCCAAATGGCTGAGGCAAGATTGCCCCCAGCTTTCATGCCCATCACTGCCACCCTGACAAAATCCAGCCTGATGTGTGCATTTCAAATTATTTTATCATTTGACAAAGAGTTGGGACAGTTTCCACTTATTTTTTGGAAGCTACGCATGCCCTTAGAGCTCTAAAATGGAGTCTGTGCCAGCGCGTGCACTTGTGGGATGACTAGCATGCCATGGACACCATATTGCTGAAGGTGTTAGCACCACAGTAAGCATCCAACAGAAATATGCAGAGGAGGCAAATCATGACATCGATCATTATGAAACGATGATTTGACATCTGCAGTCATTTTGGAACTTAGTACACCAGCTAACCCCTCTCTTAACCTTGCACAACTGAACATGTGTTCAGCAGCAAGAAAGACTGTCCAAGCAATACTATTTAAAGGGATCATTATCAACTACTTAGTTGCTGGCTGATTTCTTCTGGCTGCTTCTCTGATTCAATAAGTACTTTTATTGTAGGCATGATGTATGGTGTTTGTGGGTTGCGAGTCATCAGACATGTTGCCAATGGATGGGCCTTGTTTAAAGTTGCAAAAGTCTACAGGGGTGAGTGGTGTGTCAGGTGCTGAGGGAGTTTTTGCTGACTTCAAAGCTTCTGCACAAACCAGTTACTTTCAGACATGGTTGCATAGTAGTTATTCCCCTTGTCGAACAGCAAGACTTGGAGAGTGAACAAGAGGCCACACGGAGCAGAAAAAATACTGGTAAAGTGAGAACTTAAGAAGGGCATACCCACTCAGGGTGTTCAGGGAATAATTCTCCCACCTGAACTTCGACAAGGAACAATGTTTTTTTCCTTCATCCTTTCAAGGGATGTGGGCTCATTGGTAAGGCCAGTATTTGTTGCCCATCCCTAATTGCCCTTGAACTGAATGGCTTGCTAGGCCATTTCAGAGGGCATTTAAGAATCAACTACATTACTGTGGGTCTGGAATCACATGTAAGGATAGCAGATTTCCTTCCCTAAAGGGCATTAGTGAACCAAGTGGGTTTTAACAATAACCAGTGACAGTTGTCATGGTCACCATTACTGAGGCTAGCTTTATATCCCAGATTTATTAATTGAATTTAAATCCCACAAGCTCCAGTGGTGAGATTTGAACCCATATAGATGAGCATTAGCCTGGACTTCTGGATTGCCAGTTATGTAAAGGAGGTCACTGTTGTTCTTTACTCAATGAGAGCTGATTACATTTTGGGCAGCATTTTCCCCTCCATCGGGGGAGTTACGCGTATGTGGGCGCAGGTGGGCGGATTCCCAATCGGCACCCCCAATTGGGGGCGTGCCGCCATTTTACGTGGGCTGGCCAATTAAGATCCGCCCAGTGTGACATCCGCCCAGAAACGCTGTGAGCTCCCTGTGCAGGCGGTGGGGGATTCCCTGAGCCAGGAGTGTGCTCTTTCGCGTATGCGCACGGAAGAGCACGCTCATCTCCCTGAGGCTAAGTGCTGCCTCAGGGAGATCGGTGCCAAATTTAAAAATGATGAAGGGGTAAAGTAAAATTTCCCTGACATGTCCCTTCATGTGACACTGTCACATGAGTTGGGACAGGTCTATCACTTTTAATCAAATGTTTATTAATTTTTTAAAAACCCTCATGAAACCTCATCCCACCCATGGATGAGGTCTGATGCTTTTTCCAATGCCCACCAGGGCTCCCGGCCTGTCCACCAACCTTAAGGTTAGACGGGCAGGTCCATTAATTATTTCAATTACTTTTTAAATGGTCACAATAGGCTGTTGACAGGTCGGTGGGTGCACAGCTGATGCGGCTGCACCCCAGCCAACCTGAAAATTGAAATGACGTAGGGTGACATCGGGAGTTCTGCCCAATGTCATCCCGCGTCATTTAACGCGTCGGTGAGCGGGCCCCGCCCTTCCCGCTCGCGGACCTAAATATCCTGCCCATGAAGTTTATTTAGAATATACTCAGCTGCAACTACACGTGTGTTTTCAACTCCAACTCTATCCCTTACTGCTGGAAGTAGCCCACGCTACTCTCCTATTGGCCACTACAGATCATGTGATCTTGCCTACCAGGTATTATTCTTAAAGGTGCATTACACAGTAAATAAAACCATAATTATACAGGGCACCGCATGTCAATCCTTGCCCGACACCAGAACTGAATGTAATTCCACCCCCTGAACGTAATGTTGACATTTGATCCTCAGTGCCAAATCATGCAGGCCAATGTCTGATATCATGGCAGCAGTCATGATGCATTTATTCTGTGGCTGTCCTCTGTGCCAGCTGCATTTAAGCCAGTACAGCAAACCAAAGGGTGGCTACTGGTGACAAGGCTTATCCGTTGGCAACATGTCTGATGACTTATAACCCACAAACACAACATGCCTACAGTGAAAGCTATGCTCCCACAGCAAACATGATAGGCCAGAGCATTGGCATTCTGAAACAAATGTTTCTGCTGCCTGGACTGCTCTGGAGGAGTCCTGCTGTACTTGGCAAAGGATGTGTCAAAATTTGTGGTGTTCTGATATCAAATTTAACCCCCGAAACATCCAGTGTAATAGGTGTGTCTGTTACAATTAGCTATTGATTGTTTACATTTATAGCAGCATGTCCAAGATACTTTCACTGCAAGTCACAGGTCATTTAGAGAGGCTAAGTAAATTTAAGTGCTGATGGATCTTATAAATCCATATTTCACGTTGTTACCAAAGCATCAGTGCCATTGAGGTTCAATGGCAGCAGAATGGGTGTCAATCCTGGAAAATGGCAACCTACATTGATTTTAATAAGGGGTGGAGCCATGATAATTGACTTCTAACTTTTTTTTCAATAGGGATCATGACAGAGCAGTGCAACACTTCCTAGAAAATATGGAGAGGCAGGATTAATGGAGTAAGTCACTGCACAATTTATTTTGCACTGCTCCTGTGCCCCAGTTGTGGAATTAAAATGGTGCAGAAACTTTGGGCAATAATGTGAAAAATAAAATCTATCAAATCACATTGGAGTTCACACTGAGAATTCACAGAGAACAAACTGCCGTGATGGATGCCATAACAGGAAGTTAGTATGGTCTCTGAGAGTCGACGTTAAGGACTGTTCAGGGCAGCATGCACAGCGTCAGGTCAGACTTCCAGTTTGCTCTTGATACCCTTAACATTCCTTTACATTTGACCTTCAAATGTCTTATGATAATGTGAATGACCAACAGATACACAATGGAATATTTTCTCATTGAATGCTGCCAGAGAACTCGAAGGAAAACTGCAAACCTGAGGTTTGAATTGCCTTGTAATCTTTTTGTCAAACTGTACCCTTTTAGCTTAAAGAATAATTGTTCCACACAGACTGCATCATTAACTAAAATGGAAAGTATTCCACAGAAAACCATGAAATATTAGAATCCCAGCAGTTTGGAGAGCTTGGGCACAAAATCTGGAACCATAGTGCTCATTTTTTGGGCACTCTCGACTGAATTATATATGAGGCACCAGATTCCACCACCCCCCGCCCCCACCCACCCCACCCCAGCAAAAATGTCAGGGGAAAAGCCACTGGGGGGATCATTGGTTGGCCCGCAGCTATTTTGAAGCCAATTGGCTGTTAATAGGCTGGAACCAGGACTTCTGCCCTTCAGGATCAAGAAGTGCCAATCAGAGGCTGGCAGCTCTCCTGCACTTTGGGCATGTGACACTGAATTATTTGGGTCAGTAGTTGGAGGTCTCACCGCATGCCAAACTTACAGGTCAAGATGAAGGGTGTGGAGGGAAGATGGGATTTGAGAGACCATGGGGGGAAGGCAATGTGGGAATGAATGGGGTTTAAAACCTTGGATGGGGCCCTCCGATGGACCTGCAGGAAACTTGCTTGCTGTCGCGTAAGGGAAGTTACTGACACTCTTGTTTTAAAAGACAGCAGGCTCCATTTAATTATTTCTTGCCAGAGAAAAGTAGGTGGAGCGAGCATGCAGTTTTAAAGGCTTCCCCAAAGTGCAGGGTGCCAGTGACAGCATGCACATCACTTTTCAGGTATCATATGTCAACTCTGAGATTTAGCACAAAGGTGATTCCACTCCCTCAACATTCATCTTGTGTGTGACCATAGGCAGCAAATCTTGATTTGCACATGGACTTTCACCACCTGATCGAGCACAATGCACCTCCACTTTAAGAGATGCCGGATGGGTTTAAGAGGTGCAGGCTAGCTTCAACTGGTGTTAATCTCTCGATTTTGAGTTCCTTGCTGAGACATGCAGCCACTCACTAGTGTGTTTAGCACTGGCACCATGCTACAGTTATGGTAATGAGCATGCATCATGAAGTTGGTGAGCTTCCCATTTTCAGGGGCTGTCCGGTTTAGCCCCCCTTGATTTTAAGCCAGCAGACCTTCGCACAAACAGAATCTGTGAATCTTTTTCCCTCTCTTTCTCCCTTTTCATTTGTTATGCCTCAGCAATCATCACAAAGAATGGATACTATCCCTGTTTTAAAAATTCCGTCTTTTATCTACCAGTTTTTATCCCTCCCCTTCGCTCTCATGAAGGCTGTAATTCCTGTTAGTTCGTAGTTCCACAGGTGCCAGGTGTCTTTCAGTAATTCACTTAAGTGGACATTCTTGTCATTCGTTGTGTTTCAGCCAATATAATGAATGCTTGAAAGCTATTCAATAACAGCCAAACCTTATCCTGTCCTTACCTCCCATTCACTTAAGGGATCCTGGATAGCAAACAAATACAAGAACCCAAGCTAAGGCCGATTGCAGCAAGCCCACAGTCATCCTGGCTAAGGTCACAGCAACACAACACAGACAGGGATTGAACCTGACATTTTCTAGAAAGCTATAGACTATTGTAACCAACTGAGCATCATTATGGAGATTTAAACCCACCTTTAATGGGGCAACCAATCCCTTTCCACTGTCTTCCTTTATTCTTCTGAGCAGGGGTGAAGGACCCCTGCTGAAAATCAGCAGGGTTCTACTTTGAATATGTAAATTAGGCACTGGTTACAACTTAGGCCAAAATGGTAATTGGGCCCCCAGACTGGGAAATTGGCTGAGGCTATTCCACCGGGTGAATTTAGCAGGAGGAAACATCAGGTTTAGTCCAAATAGGTCAGTTATTTGACTTTTCTTCTTTTCCTTATGTGGCCAGGAGCAACCAGGACTCTCCTCCAGCACCCATTAAGAACACTTCACCCCTCCACTTCTGACACCTCCCCAATTGCCTCTCCTGATGAGTTGCCTGAATTACGGAGACCGTTCCTTCAGTCACTGCCGGCAGCCTCCTGCTGCTTAATTTTCTGCTCCCATCCAGCGATCAACTACTGCCTGCCCATCATTTTCAGGCAGGCAACTGACCGACAACATGCAAATGAGTTTCAGGAGTTCAAACCACCGAAGTGTTATTCTGCCAAGGTCAGGATAGTTGCTGACTGCCCACCCAATTCTCGCCCTGAGTTAAAATTGGGAATTATATATTTTTTTACGTACATGAATTGGATTGAAATGTAATGGAGCCAAAAACCATATTCCCTCATGCTCCCCGCACTGAAGCCTTTGGGTTGAAAGACCTGGTACATTTGGGTGCTGCCTGATTTCCCACCTACAGTAGCCCTCTCACACCCATTTTATGCTGGAACTCTGCCCCAAGCCCTGAAAACCTTTGTTTGACTTTTCCTAATATTTTTGAGACAAAGCTGTGACATATTAAGTAAATGCAGTAAAACAAGAATGACAGCAGCTAAACCAGTATCGTTATTTATGGCACAGATTATTACAATGCAGTCCATAAACTATGCTTTTAAAAACATTTTTAACCATCAGAAAGGCCTAAGGCATTTGCAAGATTTTATAACTGATAGCATCAGATGGGACTAATTTACTTTTTTTTTATCTTAGCTTTTAAGTTCTTAGTCATGTGTGTTGTGCTGACAGGAGTTCCTACTTAATTCAACAGGACATGATTCTATGTGTATATGAGATTGTCATGTTTTGAGATTCCATGCTTGCTATCACTGGAGAACCATGGTGTAATTTATTTTATTGTGTTACTATTAAGCATTATTGATGACTATTTCATATTATTGGACAGCACTCAAGCAGCTAACTTCAGAGATCAGTAGAGCCAGAGAATGAAGATGAGGGGCAGAATTTTCAAATTACGTCAGAGGTGTGACCAGAGGTGGGAGGGTCAGATAATTGCTAGAGAGCGAATGCCAGTTTGGCAGCATGTTCCTGCCTCCAGTCCATTTTAGTGGAGGCAAATTCAGAAAGATGAGGGGGTGCAGGATGACAGTTTTACAAATATGAGGTTTGTAAGATTTTTTGTGTTTTGGGGCTGTCTATTTAATTTAGGCTAAAATGGAGAATGAAGGGGATCATGTGACCTGACCTGAATTATGTCCAACAGCAAGCCTGGTTGGCTTGGTTGTTAAAGGTTAAAGAGAATTGGGCGTTGCAGGTTGTTTTACTGAGAAGAAGGTGCAAGATATTCACACCTGAGCAGCTGTGTTGACAATAGATAAATTATTAGTCTCCAAATCTCAGGGAGGTGTTAAGAATGCCAGGCTTTGTAAACAGTTACATTTTAAACTGCCTATTTAATTCCAAGATAGAATGGAGTTGGGGGTCTCTAAAGGACAGTTAATTAGCATTTCTACCTGGATACAAGGTCCATGTGATTCATGTTACCATGGAGATGGGTTTTGAGAGGGGGAGAATCCATAGGAAGCCATTGTAGGATCGGATTGCATGGTGTCTACTTAAGGGGCAGATTAAGGTATAACCATGTAGGGGAATTTTCAGTCATTATAAAAGTTAAATGGGGGATATTTTCTGTAGTTTACAGTATAAATTGCCAACTGAAACAGTATCTTGACATTGTTGCCTTTTGTTGATTTGATACAGTTAAAGTCGGAAAATTTGGAATCTTTTTGTGTAATCCTTTCAGTCACTCTGTGGAAGTTCAAATTATTTTTCAAAGTTATCGGGCTCAACGGGAATCATAACAATAGCTACCCCTCCCGACAAGCAGTGGGTGGCCTATTGAGGCAATTAAAGGGGCTATTAAGGCCAATGTTCTGAAGCCGGCTAGAATTTTCTCCAGAGAATGAACCCCAAAGAATATCTGAGGCACATCTCAAATGTGTAAGCGATATTAGTGAAACTTTAGATGGTTCATAGTTCAAGTGTTTCTATTAGGAGAATATTGTTATTTTTCACAACAGTTGCTCTTGTTCTGGTGCTGTATCAAATTCAGGAAAGCTTTTGATTAATTCCTCTACCCAGCTATAATAGCTGATGCTGGCTCTCTGCTTTGTTTGGCACGATAAAAGGTTATATGATTTTTTTATGTCGAAGTCTGTCATTGTTACTGTACTTGTAAATTATTAAACATCTAAACCAGTTTCGATGAGATAGTTCAACTTGTCTTTATTTTAGACGAATGCCATGCATTAGAAACCACAAGAGTGTTGAGAGTAATTACGGCATTCACATTCCTGGCATTGTGTGATAAGAAGAATGTGCGTTCCCTATCAACCAGTGGCAGTCTTGAATGCGTCTGGGAGCATGCAGGATAAAAATCTATCAAGGGGCTCATGTGGGACCTGAGTATTTGCACAGTGACTTCAGGTCCCAAGAACCCTGGCCGTCCCTGAAAGGGCCAAGCTGCATTCAAAACGGTTTTGGTAATCAAGCTGGAAATAGCATATCAGATGCTACCAGACCGCATACTTAAGATCCAAGGCTATAGCTCTATAACTGGAGACTGTTCCCAGAACACAATGTAGTTTGAAGTTAGCTGTAAATAGCACTGTAATATCTTTAATCCATCTCACACTGCGTAGATTTCCTGACTGACACTGTTTTCTAAATGGTATGCAATTACTAAAGCTAAAGATTCTATTCCATGCAGTAGCACACACATTCATTACCTCGAATGGTCTCAAGTTTCCTCTACCATTTGTAGTACATTAACGCATTTTCAACTTTTAATAAGATTCAGTGTTTCCTAACCTTGAGTTCACCCCATGTTAAGTCAGCAGGCTCTGGTTTTAAACAGCTAATTCCAGAAAAGAAAAGCTTCCAAAGATTTCTGCCAATACATTTCTTTCATAAATGTTACAAATTATCCTGTTTGTTATCTTGAAATCGAGAAGACTTTTTATAGTGAACCTTTTCTGATGCGACAGTATAGAAAGGGTGTGTTATAGTGATCATAATTTTAGATCAGTGATAATTATATATAGCCATATATTGCCACTTTTGTTTAAATAAAGGATTTGTGTTTGGTCACAAATTTCATTTCCTCAGGACATCCCAAAACATTTCACAACTAGTGAGTTACTTTGCCATCTTAGATACTGTTGTTTTGTTGGCAAGCATGGCAGCCAATTTTTCCAAAGTTCACTCTCACAAAACAGCAATGACCAGTAAATCTGTTTTGGTGGTGGATGGGGTATAAATGTTGGCCAGGACACAAAATCTCTTCCTCTTCTTCAAAAAAGTACCATGGGATCTTTTACAAACAAATGATCTGTCTTCTTAAAAACAACACCTCCAATGCAGCACTCCCTCTTTATAGCACCAAAGTATCAACCCAGATTATGTACTTAAATCCAAGAGTGGGGCTTGAACCCTTAGCCTTCTAACTGAGAGGCAACAGTGCTACCACAGAGGCATGCTGACAAACATATGCATAAAATATATTTTCAATAGTTATTATTACTGTCTGGCCTTGTAATAAGAAGGTCATCTATGCCCAGAAGCTCAATCCTAATGCACTTTTAAAAGCTCCAAGATGACGATGAAGGGAAAGATTGATTAGGAGTCTTCACATGATGTATCATATTGCTCAACTTTTAACTATTGTATTACATATGATTTGTCCACTGGAACAATATTTTGTTACCAGTCTCTAAATGAATCACACTTCAGGCTCAACTTCAAGAATTAAATCCCACTCTGCACTCAGTGTATGGAATTTTCATATGAAAGTGCAGGGCTACAACTATCGTTCTCTGACTTCTAATCCAGGTGGATCAGATATCAAGACACAAAATGTATCCGTCGAAACTTCTATTAATCCAATGTCTTACTGAAGTAAAGACTGTTATCGAAACCCCTTGATCCAAATAGATCAGTAGCAGATGCAGTCTACTGATTCCTCTGAATAACTTGGTTATGTATCTGGATCAGGGTTAAATTCCAATTTCTTCGATTATTATTTCTTCTACAAAAGTAGGCATAACACTGTTTGCATTAGAGAAATAATTTGCATCGATCATGTGACAGGAGCTGTGTCCAACCACTATCTTTTACCCTATTTTTGCTTTTTTTGTGAAGTAAAGTATCTTGATCACCATTTGATGAGGAATAAAACTGCAACTTTTATCCTCTGGGGCTACAATTAAACCCAGTACAGGGAGGAGAGATGAATTCCTCCTCTCTCCCATGATGCTGAAGGGCCACTCCTTAGCTTTGTTAACATTGCACAAAATATAGGATTGAGATATTTTGCTGTTTGAGTGGGGGTTTAAGGGTTTTTAATAAATCATACGGTTGAACCCCAGACTGAATAGAGTGGTTTGGTTTTCCTGTTACTAAGAAACCAAGATGGAAGATCAAGTCCCATAGTGAAGGACATCAACAAATTTGAAAAAAAAAGCAAAAGAAAAAGTTGAAATAAATCAAGAAATGGTGACACCCAGAGATTTATTATGAGCATGAGACAGAGGGAGTAGAGCAGGGGATAGTGTGACTCATGATAAAATCTGGCATTTTTATTACTTATGACATTTCAAATTCATATTTTTCTGGGTATGACCACAAAAAGACAAAGTGGCATCAAAGAACAGCTGTAGATGTTTTTTTGGGCAACAAAACCATAGCGATACTGACTAAAATTATATTTCATTCTATAGTGGAACATGCCATGGCTAAATATGTGACATGATAAATAGCTCCACTTATAAAACAAACTGTACCTGCCACTAAGTTCATCATTTGTGAATTAATTGATCTATCTCCTTCATGGAGATCTGTATATTATATGGCTGATTACCTGGAATATCTCCTGTTTTGCATAGAGTGTAATATTGAAGTGTACATTCTTCTATGGATTAGAATTGTAAATCCTGTATGACATTCCCCAATTACCAGATTGAGAACATAAGAATGTAAAAAATGGAGCAGAAGTAGGCCATTTGGCCCCTCAAGTCTGTTCCACCATTCAATAAGATCATCGTTGATCTGATTGTGCTTTAAATCCACTTGTCTGCCTGCGCCCCCATGTCCCCACCCCCACACTCCCACCCCCATAACCCTTGACTCCCTTATTGAGCAAAAATCTATCTAACTCAGCCTTGAATATACTCAATGACACAGCCTCCACTGCTCACTGGGACAGAAAATTCCAAAGATTAATGACCCTTTGAGAGAAGAAGTTCCTCCTCATCTCCATCTTAAATGGGAGACCCCTTATTCTGTGTCCTGTGGTTTCTCCAATGAGGAGAAACATCCTCTCAGCATTGACCCTGTCAAGACCCCTCAGAATCTTACATGTTTCAATAAGGTCATCTCTCATTCTTCTAAAATGAGTTTAGGCCCAGTTTGCTCACCTTATCCTTATAAGACAACCCATTCAACCCAGGGAATTAACTGAGCGAACCTTCTCACAACTGCCTCTAAAGCAAATTTGTCCTTCTTTAAATAAGGTGTCCAAAACTGTATGCAGTACTCCAGGGTGTTGATGAGAGCACACCTATACAGTTGTAACAAGACTTGCATACTTTCTACTCTATCCCTCTTGCAATAAAGGCCAACATTCAACTTACTTTACTAATTACTTGCTGTATCTGCATGCTAACTTTTTGTGATTTGTGTACGAGAGTGGCCAGATCCCTCCGTATTGCAAAATTCTGTTGTCTCTTTCCAATTAAATAATATTCTGTTTTCCTTTTCTTCCTATCAAAGTGGATAACTTCACATTTTCCCAGATTACACTTCATCTGCCAAACTTTTGTCAATTGCTTAACTAATCTATGTCCCTTTGCAGACTCTTTTTGGAGCAGTGGTGGATCTTATGGAGCCCACAAAAACAGGAAAGGTGGCGTGCAGGGTGACTTAATTATGTGGGATGCAAAATCTCAATTTGTCAAGGGCGAGTTGAGGGGAAGAGATAAAGTTGGTGGTGTGTTTGCCCTGTTTTGAGCCTCATGCTGGCCTGTGGCAGGTTTATATTTGTAACACATTTGCATGACAAGAATACTCATTAGCATCAAACAGTTTTCAATTAAATCCCACTTCTCAGCGGCGCACAAGAATCTTGTGGACCCAGCTCACAGTTGTTCAAAGGTTGTACGCAGCAGTTGGCTTTGTGTACGGTCAGTGGCTTTCCTTCTTTAACTCTATGGCACAAGAGAGGAGAGCAGGAGAATGACAGCTTGCATGGCAGCTCAGGTTGGCAAGGGTGAGTGAGTGGTGAGGGGTACATGGAGTGGGTTCGGGGACATGGAGGACTGGAAGAGGGATCCAGGTGAGGACAGATGATGTGGTCGGGACATGGAGGGGTGAAGTAAAGCCTCCTATCCTGGGTGTGGTGGGGGTTGGTGTCCTGGTTGTGGTGGGAGTTGGTAGGAACTTTGGTTAAGGTAAGGAAATGAGGGGCTTAAAGGGCAGTGTCAGTACTGTCCAAATGTGCATCCATTTAAAGATGTTGACTGGCAGAGTCCTTTCTGGGCTTTGAGTTCACCTGCAACATTTCAGTTATCCCCTCTGAGAGTTCTCTTGAACAATGCCCTTTACAATGCATAGAAGGGAGGCCCAGCTGAGCCAACAAGTTCAGCCATGGACCACAGAGCGGTGAGTAGAACATTGGACACTAACATGAAAATTCAATATAGAATGAACAAAAAACAGAACATACTTTCTTCCAGAATAACAGAAATGTCCCTATTTCCTCTGTAGGCATCAATGCATGCCAGCCATGAGGCATGGCAGTACAGTTAGCTCTCTGACTAAGTTGGCTCAACAAATAACGATGATTCACATATGAATAAAGCGAAACCAATGTAATGTGAAATATTCACAAGTGAAATTTAATTTTGAAAAACATCCATGCCACCCTTGTCCTCTCAAATCTAATGTTAATGGCAATGGAGTTGGGCAGGGAAGTTGTGGCCATGATGACCATGAGACTCTCTTATAGTCCACCCGTATCCACTACATTGTCAGCTGATGGTGGGTTTCATCACGAAAAGCAGCCCTACTGCTGAATCACAAGTGTTTCCCATACACACCACCAGCACTTTAAATTTTAATTGTAATCACATGGCAAACAGGAAATAGCAAGAGGGCATAAGTGCCACATAGTTCAAGTTCTGCCATCGGGAACAGCGCATCATTGACAAAATAAGGCCTTTATGTTTTCCTCACAATTTGCTTTCCCACCAATTTTTGTACTGTCATCAAATTCAACTACAATACTCTCTGACCTTTCATCCAAGTCATTAAGATAGCTTATAAATAGTTGAGGCCCGAGCATCACACAAGTTGAAAATGACCTATTTATCCTAACTCTCTGTTTTTTGGTAGTTAGCCATTCCTCTATCCATGCTAATAAATTACCCCAGCAACTTGAGCTCTTATCTTGTGCAGTAACTGTTTATGTGGCATCATACTGAATGCCGTTTGGAAATTCAAATACACCACATCTACTTTATCCATCCAGTTTTTTATATCCTGAATGAATACTAATAAGTTTGTCAAACATCAATTTTTCTTTCATAAAAATGTTCTGCTATTGCTTCCTTAATAATAGATTCCAGCATTTTCCCAATGACAGATACTAGGCTAACTATCTCTGGATTCCTGCTTTCTGTTTCTCTCCTTTCTTGAATAGAAGTGTTACCATTGTGGGCTTTCCAATCTGCTGGGCCCTTCCCAGGATCTAGGGAATTTTGGAAGATTATAACTAATGCATCCACTATCTCTGCAGCCACTTCTTTTAAGATCCAGCATGGAGGCCATCAGGTCCAGGGGACTTGTCAGCCTTTTTGTCCCATCAGTTTACTTAGTACTTTTTCTTTAGTGATGGTGATCGTTTTCAGTTCCTCTGTCCCTTTGTCTCTTGATTTTCCACTATTCTCGGGGCACTTTTAGTGCCTTGTAACATGAAGACGGAGGCAAAATAATTGTTCAAAGTCTCTGCTATTTCCTTCTTTCCAATTATTAATTTCCCAATTTCATCCTCTTAGGAACTAACAGTTACTTTAGCTATGCTCTTCCTTTTTATATACTTTTAGAAGTTCTTACTATAATTGTATTTCTTCCTAGTTTATTCTCATGTTCTAATTTTTCTCTCATGTTTTAGTCATCCTTAGATGGTTTCAAAAACGTTTCCATTTTTCTGGCCTACCACTAATTTTTGCCACATTGTACCCCTTTTCTTTCAATTTAATGCCATCCTTAACTTCCTTAATTTACCACAGATGGTTCATTCTTCTCAAATGTGAATCTTTCTTTCTTAATGGAATATACCTTTGTTGAGAGTTATGAAATATCTCCTGAAATGTTTATTGTTGCTTCTCTCCTGTCTTACCTATCTTTGCAGTCTATTTTAGCCAACTCTGCCATCATACTTTTGTAACTGTCTTTATTTAAGTTTAAAACTGTAGTTTCAGAACCACATTTCTCACCCTCAAATGGAATCTGAAATTCTGTCATGTTATGATCACTCATCCATAGAGGATCCTTTACTATGGGATCATTAATTAATCCTGTCATATTACACAATACCAGCTCTAAAATAGCCTTTTCTATGGCTGATTCAACAATGTATTGTTCTAAGAAGCTGTCTTAAATATATTCTATGAATGTGTCCTCAATGCATGCACATATTACAATCACCCACAATTATTGCAGTACCTTTCTTACAATGATTGCTACCCTGTCCTACAGTGTAGCTATTGTTAGGGGCCCTATAAACCACTCCCCTCAGGGACTTCTTTCCCTCGCTATTTCTTACCTCCATCCAAATTTATTCTGCATCTTGATCTTCCGTGCCAAGATAATTTTCACTCTTGTACCAATCTCATCCTTTATTAATAGAGCTACCTCATCTCTTTGAACTTTCTCCCTATCCTTCCAAAATGTCAAATACCCTTCAATATTCAGTTCCCAGTCTTGGTCACTTTGCACCCACATCTCTGTAATGTTAAATATCACATACCCATTTTTTTCTATTTGTGCTATTAATTAATCAATCCTGTTATAAGTGCTGGATGCATTCCAATAAAGACCCCTTAATTCTGTCCTTTTACAATTTTTTCCCTACTCTGATCCTATTTGCTGGTGCACTCTTAGGTTTGTATGTTTCATCCTTTCCTGTCACAATCTAATTATCATTACCCATATTTGGCTACACTGCACTATTGCTCTGTCCTTTCTCTTTAAATTTCTAAATTTCCCTTCATTTGACTCCCCCCCTCACTGCCCCCTGCCCCCCACCCCCCCGCCACAACACAGACACACCCTCTCCCCTCCCACAATTTAGTTTATAGCCCTCTCTACAGCCCTGTTTAATCAATTCACCAGGACACTGGTCACTGTAACAGTAAGAGCTGCACCGAAAAGTCATACTTGAGGTTACCTTTCAAATTGCATTTACTGTGGTTTTAGTGGGTGTGGAAGCCTGCTTATGAAGATCTTTTAAAGAGGCTGCATGAAGTGAACTTCAGCTGTCTTTCTAATACGAGCCACTAAATTGTGATAATATTTTGGCACTTTTAAGAAAACTGATCATAATAAGCAATGTGGGAAACGGAAATCTCATCTTGTGAAGAGGTTGTGGGTGCAGAGATTGAGCTACATTGTTGAGGTGAGATTGAGGGTTTAAAAAAAAAATCATACTTAATCCTTGTGCTGGGAGTGCTTGATGCTGTTACTTGATGCAAAGAACAAAAGCATTGAATTGAGCAGTGCTCATATTTCATACCTTAGAAACATCACAAAAGAAATTCTAAGGCAAACTCTCCATGGACCACAAAATCACCCTCTTACATAGAACTCACTGTGGATTATGTTCTAACATTGCATTACTTACAGTTTGTATTAGGTCAGAAGCTTATTTCCTACTTCTGATTGAAACTAGTGTTCACAATATAATAAATCAAGGGTTGTGGAATTTTTCGCCATTGGAAGATATCTCTCATATGCTGTTAGGAGGGAGTGGAGGAAAGAAAGTTTGATGTGACAGCACTAAAAGGGTCAGTCGTAACTACCAATACCTGCCAGTATTGACCTTGCCTCCCCATTGACACAGCCAGTTTGAAAGAGACCTGCCACTGAGCATCCAAATGCCTGCTTCTCATGAATGGCCACTTTTAATATGGAAATCAGAATCCTATGACATAAATAAAGGCCCAATTGCCATTTTAGATTGCAGGTGGTAAGCCAATTTCACCCAGGCCCTGATCAGTTCCACGGGCAATGAAACTGAAGAGGCCCAACAAAGGTAAGTGCTGAATTATTTTTGTGGGGTTCAAAAGGAACAGGAAATCTCCACTGTAGCCCACAGAACTAATCTAGACCACTGCCAATCTGGGGTCTTCCATCCTTGAGGATCGCCCACACCCCCGCCTTCCCTCCCCACCCAGCTTACCATGCTGGTGGCCAATCCAACCCAATCATGAGGTCTCAGTCCACCAATTGGTGGCCTGTAGCTCATGTGCCAGATTTAAATGAAGCCAAGGTCTCAAGTGACAGGAGTCACTTCAACACCAGAATGACCGGCTCACCCAAAAGTCAAAATAAATCCTGTCCTCATTAAGTCTGCATTAATCAAGTATTTTGAATCATGGCCTAATGCACTAGAACTTGAAAGGCGAATACTGAGGATTGTCTATGTTGGGTTTTAGAAATATAGGGCAAAGTTTTCCCCTCGTTGTGGGGAAAGAGCAAGAGTGGGCGGGTTCCTGATCAGCGCCCCCAGTTGGGAGCACACCACTATTTTACATGGGCGGGCCAATTAAGACCCACCCAGCGTTACGTCTGCCAGGAAGTGCTATGTGCTCCCTGTGCAGGTGGGGGGAATTCCCTCAGCCGGGAGTGCGCACAAAAGAGCATCCAGATCTCCCTGAGGCAAAGTAATGCCTCAGGGAGATCGGCTCCATTTTGAAACTTTTAATAAAGGAGTTTAAAAATTTTCCCTGCCATGTCCCCTCATGTGACACTGTGACATGAGTTGGGACATGTCCATAATTTTTATTGCAACATTTCATTAAAATTTAAAAACCCTCATGAAGCCTCAACCCGCCAGCGAATGAGGTTTCATGTTTTTTCACATGCCCACCTGGGCTCCCGGCCTGTACGCCAACCTTAATGTTGGACGGGCAGGTCCATTAATAAGCTGAATTGGTTTCTTAATGGCCTTATTAGGCCGTTGACAAGTCGGCGGGCGTGCTGACCTAAAAGTGTAAATGACACAGGCTGACGTCGGTAGTTCTAACCATTGTCATCCCGCATCATTTTACTCATCGGCGTGTGGGTCCCGCCCCCCGCACACCAATGGAAAAATTCTGCCCATAACTGCAATATTGCTGAAATAAAGGGTTTGTGGCAGTGGGCCATTTACTGTAAAAAAATAGAAAGTGAATGACTTCATCACATATTTTGCAAGCAGTGAAGTCACCCGTGTTGTGACAATGAAGTCACAAGTTAAATATTTTTGGTATTCGGTGCCCCTACTTGTACCATGGAAATTCTGCAAAACATCAACATTCTCAAAAAAGCTAATTGGTTTCTCGTTTAATTGCTTAAATCAGTAAGTTATAAATCTTCTCATGTATTTTCAGTAATGCTTAGCTTTATCTACTGCTATGAAATGCTACAGACATCAAATTTTCCCAGTTTCCATGAGTTGTTTGATCACAATTATAGAACACTGAGAATCTAAGTGTTATCACTTTCATGTTGTTTGATATATACCAGAACGTGAAGAGTAACAATTAAGATGAATATTTCTGAGTTCTAAGGAAGTTCCGTGTGACCTCTGCATTCCAAAACACAGATTGTGCTACCAAATTTAAATTACATTACACTTCTAATGGAAAAGCTATTTAATACCATGCCTGCATTCTGAGCCCACCAAAAGTAATTTCAGTTAATGCATTACATTATTAATGATGTCTTTATCATCTCATACATCAGTTGACTGCATGGTCATTAAAAACCATTTGCTTTTTTCTGGATCTTAACTTCTATTTCTCAGTTGATACTTTTATATTATTATTATTATTATCATCCAACTTTCACATTCTGTCCTTATTCTAGACTTTTCAAGCCTGCATGTTAGATAAATATAATAAATTTTGTTTAACACCATGTTCAGTCCTATTACAAAATAAGTTAAGAAGTTTTCTTACCACAGACAGCTAGCGATCTAGCACAACCACACATTAACCTACTCCTGCTCCCCTTTGGCAGTTATTTTTCGGATGGACTTTATCCATTTATTTGTAAGAGTAATGCTTACAACATTGGTAGAGTGTTGTTTGTGTGATGGAAGGTGTTGAAGTGGTTTTCAATAAAGCGGATAAGGAGGCAGTGAAGATGAAGAATGGAAAAAGGAGAGTGAAGAAGAGGATAGGATGGGGAATTGAACAGGAGGCTTTAGAAAGCAGAGAACAAGGTAGCAAAGTGGAGGGAGAGGGCTCAAGAACACAGGAACAGAGTAGTTGAAAGAAGGATGAGGAGGGTTCTGTGTTAGAGCTGGAGGGTATATACAGGGATGTAAAATGGAGGATATCACTTAGATCGAGTGGGGCAAGACAATAGGAAGGTTATAAAAACAAAGGATGAGAACCAAAGGAGAGGATGGATGTGATGAAGATATGGGTATTTGTATGGATGGGAACACAAACAAGGATCTGCATTTTTGAACCCTAATTACATGTTGACTATAGCTTTCCTTTAATTTTATTCAGTCTTATCCCAGGTTTGCTTATCTACCAGTTTCTAGTTTTGATTAAGTGTTCTTTGCTGAAATATTGAATAATCGTTTCTCTTTACCAACGCTGGTAGACAGAGAAAATGTTTTTCCAGCATTTTCTTTTTTATTCCAAGTCTGTTCTTTTCATTAGTTAAATAAACAGCCTTTAAATTAGTCTTCATCTAATCGAAGCCCAGTTTTTAAAAAATGATCTCTACCTTGCAAAAAGGGTGGAACCCTTTAAAAAGAAGAAACAAATCAGAGTAAAGAGATGCACAGTCAGTGAGGGGAAACTTCATATTACGAAAGCAAAATGCTGCGGATGCTGAAAATCTGAAGTAAAAACAGAAAAGCTCAACAGGCCTGGCAGCGTCTGTGGAGAGAGAAACAGAATTAATGTTACGAATCTGTATGACTCTTCTTCAGAGCTCTGTTTCTCACTCCACAGTTGCTGCCAGGTGTGAGTTTTTCCAGCATTTTTTGCTTTTTATATATCCCTTGTTTTCTCTGGCTCTCTTCACTGTCAGTCATGGCTCAGTTGGCAGGATTCTCGCCTCTGAGCCACAAGGTTCCGGGTTCCAGGACCTGAGCACAAACTAGCAAGACTGATTCTCCAATGCAGTACTGAAGGAGCCCTGTGCTGTAGGAGGTTCTGTCTTTCAGATGAGACTTTAAACTGAGGCCCCAGCTGGCTGCTTGGATGGATGTAGAAGATCCTCTGAAACTATTTTGAAGAAGAGCAGGGGAGCTATCCCCAGTGTCCTGGCCAATGTTTGTCCCTCAATCCAATCCCAAAAAAGAACGGAATATTTGGTCATTATCACATTGCTGTTTGTGGGAGTTTGCTGTGCACATATTGGCTGCTACATTTCCTACATTGCAACTGTGACTACATTTCAAAAAAAATCATCAATAGTTGCTAACTGCTTTGAGACTGGTGATCTTCTGAAGTGCTATTTAAATGAAAGCCTTCCTTTTTTTTTCTTTTTATTCCTCAGCACGAGCAGTTAATCTGGCAGAATGGTGGGAAGAGCTGGAAACTTGCACCACTCTGCAATCGTCCTTTGAATTAGCTGAGGCCAGGAGATTTCTCAGCCACCAACTAGCTTGGTCTCCCTAGATGGGTGCTGAAGAGGAATAAGGACAGGAATTTTTTTGATGGATCCAAGGTATGATTTGAATTATGAACAATATGCAGCATATCTTGGATCAGCAGATGGCAATAAACCAGTCAAAACAGAATGGAACATATGTAATATCCAAAACTAGAGATCACAAATACTTAGTCTCCTATGATGAGACATCCCCAATAATAAATCCTATTTGTCCATGATGTAAGATTAGAAACAAATCCCAGCCTTATTTACCAAAGAGCATAGTATAACCATTGGATCTATTCTTGATACTTGGGAGTGCAATTGTGAGGCAGCCTGACAAAATGGGGCTGTAAATGGTGGGGAATGAGATATTGCCCCACTCCTGCCATACTTGTGGCTGTTGCAATTTTCCTAGGCCTACTGTTTGGTGGCCAGAACACATACTTGAATCAGATAGTAAGCCCTTTTAATATTCAAATTAGGGTCCTATGACATACAAGATTGAAGATACAGACTGGGTGAAGTCTGAGCTGTGAATGCTTTGCTTAGTGTCAGCTAGCAGTTCAGTGAGGACCTAACAGTTCTGAACGAGATGAAGTCTGACCTAGAGCACTTTTTAGTTTGGTCATGACATTGTCTGACTTGGATTCTATTAATCTGCTATGCTGCTTAATATTTAATTGAACATGTTGAACATCAGGGCTTAGAAAATGGGTAAAGCCCAAATCAGACCATGATCCTAGTGCAGAGAAGGTTGCACGGACTTAATAAGGCTGATGGTAGGATCACGGCAAATTGTTCCACTGGCCTCATTAGGATAATGCTGTCAACCTGTGGTGCAGCTCATCCATCAGGCAGGGGCAGCAAGATCTGCCAATTAGGACATTGTCTGAATACATTAGGACACTCTGGGGTTGGGGGGGGGTGGGTGGGGTGATTGGTGCAATGATGAGTGGTGATGGATAAACTCCAACAAAATTTACTTCCCATGGCCTTTATTCATCTTCATCTTGAGCTATTTCCACACTATTCATGGACTGTGGTTATTGTACATTTTCCTTCCTATCCCTAGCATTTACATTCCACCGCATTAAATTTGACCGGCCATTGTTCTTCCCACTTAACATTTTGCACAACTCATTCTATAATTTCTGAGCTGCATTCTTTGATTCCACTGCCTCTCTTGAGTTATGTATCCTCTGCAAATTTGCAAAGTGTGCATTAAGTTTCTGAGTCAGTCACTTACATGTATAATAATCCAATCACCAATCTTTCTCCCCATAAAAGGAAAGTTTTAACATTTTCATATGAACAAGGAACTGGAGAAGGCCATTCGGCCCCTCCAGCCAGCTCTACCATTTAACAAGATCATGGCTGATCTGATAGTAACCTCAAATCTGCATTCTGCCTACCCTGATAACCTATCACCCCCTTGCTTACCAAGAATCTATCCACCTCTGCCTTAAAATTTTCAAAGATTTCCACCTTTTCAGGAGAGGAGTTCCAAAGAGTCACGACCCTCTGAGAGAAAAAAATTCACCTCATCTCCATTTTAATTGGGTGACCCCTTATTTTTAAACATTGACCCCTAGTTCTAAATTCTCTCACAAGAGGAAACACCCTCTCCACACCCATCCTGTCAAGACCCCTCAGGATCCTATATGTTTCAATCATGTCATCTCTTATTCTTCTAAACTCCAACGGATACAAGCCTAGCCTTTCCAATCTTTTCTCATAAGACAACCTCCCCTAGGGGAGGCGGTGGCATAGTGGTATTGCCACTGACTAGTATTTCAGAGACCCAGGGTAATGCTTTAGAGTCCTGGGCTCAAATCCCACCATAGCAGATAGTGAAAATTGAATTCAATATAAATCTGGAATAAAAAACCTGCTGATGACCATGAAACCATTGTTGTGGGGGGAAAAAAACAATCTGGTTCACTAATACCCTTTAAGGAATGAAATATGCTGTCCTTGCTTAGTCTGGCCTCCATGTGACTCCAGAGCCATAGCAATGAGGTTGTCTCATAAATGATCTCTGAACAAGGGCAATTAGGGAGGGGCAATAAATGCTGCCTAGCCAGCAGCACCCACATCCCATGAATCAATTTTTTAAAAACTGCCCATTCCAGATATTAGTCTGGTAAACCTACTCTGAACTGCTACCAATGCATTTACATCCTTCCTTAAATAAGGTGACCAGTACTCCTGATGTGACCTGTCACAAAATTATAATCATTCTCATAATATTGTGATATATTGTAAAAGTAGGTTAATAGTGGGTAGTTTGTGTGTGTGTGTGTGTGTGTGTGTATGTGTGTGTGTGTGTGTGTGTGTGGAGGGGGGTGGATTTAATTGAATTGGAGACAGTTGGACTGGAGACTTTGACTCATCAAGAGAAACTAGGTTTGAAATGCTAAATACATAAACATGGCTGAAGTTTTAGAATGTGAGGTGAGGAGAATTTGCATTTTTAGATAAATCGGGGAGTCTGAATTTCAAGGAGATAGTAGGATGTTACACCTAGCCAGAGAAGCTAGGCCAAGCAGTGTGTTTATTTTTCCCAAAGGTTACTGATAGTATTAACCCCTATGGAAAGATTTATATTATGAGAAAAGCAAAGTTCCAAAGACATATGGGAACAATGGAATTTGCATTAAAAGGGAAAAACATTTATAAAGGAGAAGAGGCTATGTGTCAGAAAGGAAGGCATTGTAAGATTACCAGAAATATGAAAAACCTCCAGTATTTGTGCATTAAGTTGCTGTCTACAGAAACCAAAGCTGGGAAAAGCCACTTTGAATTGTACTATCCAGGGTATTGTGTTGACTTGCCTGGATCTGTTTAATTTTTTTTTTTACTGTTACCTTAACGGGGGTGTAACTGGAAGCCAAATTAATTAGGGGTTTTAGGAGTTATTATAACAGCAATTTGTAGACCTATGTGTGTGTTTGAAATATTTTCATTTGTTAATAAATGTTTAATTTAGTTTTCTAAAAAAAATTCTCTGAAGTTTGGGTGAACTTGTTACTACTGAATTACATGCATCTCAAAATAAATGCAAATTGAAAAACTGTTGTGACCACGTGATCAAATGATCAAATTTCCCTCGTGGATTTGATCCACCTGGCACACATCATCTGCTGCACCGTAACAGGTCTCACTAGTTCTCTGTATAATTGAAGTAAAACCTCCCTACTTTTGTATTCAATTCCCTTCACAATAAATGATAACATTCCATTAGCTTTCCTATTAGCTGTACCTCCATACTAGCCTTTTGCACTTCATGCACTAAGACACCCAGATCTCTCTGCATCTCAGAGTCATGAAATTTTTCACCATTTAAATAATATGCTTCTCTTTTATTTCTCCTACCAAAATTGACAATTTCACAATTTCCCCCACTCATCCATTTGCCAGATCTTTGCCCACTCACTTAACCTATCTATATCTTTGTGTAGCCTCCTTATGTCCTCTTCACAATTTACTTTCCTGCCAATTTTTGTGTCATCAGCAAATTTGGCAACCATTTCATCCATCCCTTCATCCAAGTCAATATAAATTGTAAACAGTTGAGGTCTTAGCACTGAACCCTGTGGCACACCACTTGTTACATCTTGCCAACCTGAAAAAGGCCCATTTATGCCTACTCTCTGCTTCCTGTTAGCCAACCAATCTTCCATCCATGCAAATAGGTTACACTTATCCCATGAGCTTTTATTTTCCGCAATAACCTTTGATGTGGCACTTTATCAAATGCCTTCTGGAAATCTAAGTACAGTACAACTGCTGGTTCCCCTTTATCCACAGCACATGTTACTTCCTCAAAGAATTCCAATAAGTTGCTTAAACATGATTTCCCTTTCACAAAACCATGTTGACTCTGCCTGATTACGTTGAACTTATCCAAGTACCCTGCTATAGTTTTTTTTTTATAATAGCTTCTATCAGTTTCCCTAAAACAGATGTTAAGCTAACTGGCCTATAGTTTCCTTCTCTCTGTCTCCCTCTCTTTTTGAATAATGGAGTTACATTTGCTATCTTCCAATCTGATGGGACCTTCACTGAATCTAGGGAGATTCAGAAAATTAAAACCAAAACATCACTATCACATTAGCCACTTCTTTTAAGATCCTAGGATGGAGTCCATCAGGACCCAGGCGTTTGTCAGCCCGCAGCTTCAACAATTTACTCAGTACCACTTCTCTGGTGATTGTGATTTTCCTTAGTACCTTCCTCCCTTACATTTCCTGATTTATAGCTGCTTCTGGGATGTTACTTGTATCCTCTACAGTGAAGACTGATGCAAAATACCTGTTCAATTCATCTGCCATTTCCATGTTTTTCATTATCAATTCTCCAGACTCGCTTTCAATAGGGCCAATGCTCACTTTGTTAACTTGTTTCTTTTTTAAATACTTATAGAAACTCTTACTATCTGTTTTTATATTGCCAGCTAGCTTTTTCTTGTACTCTAATTTTTCCCTCCTTACTGATATTTTGGCCATGCTTTGCTGTACTTTATATTCTGTCCAATCTTCTGGCCTTCCACCTATCTTTGCATAATTATACACCTTTTCTTTAAGTTTGATATGATCTTTAACCTTTCTAGTTAACCACGGATGGTATGTCTGACCCTTGGACTTTTTCTTACTCGTTGGAATGTGTCTATTCTGTATATTCTGAAATATCCCCTTAAATGTTTCATACTGCATTTCTATTGACCTATACCTTATCCTAATTTGCCAATTCACTTTAGCCAGCTCCGCTTTCATGCCCTCATAATTGCCCTTATTTAAGTTTAAAAACATAGTCTCGGTTCCACTCCTTTCTCCCTCAAACTGAATGTAAAATTCAATCATAGTATAGTCACGGCTACCTAGGGGCACCTTCACTATGAGATCATTAATTAATCCCATCTCGTTGCACAATACCAGGTCTATTAAAGCCTGCTCTCTGGTTGGGAAAATGTGGGAAAATATGAAATTGTCAATTTTGGCAAGAAGAATAAAAGCGAAGCATATTATCTAAATGGTGAGAGATTACAGAACTCTGAGATGCAGAGAGATCTGGGTGTCTTAGTGCATGAACCGCAAAAGGCTAATATGCAGGTACAGCAAGTAATTAGGAAAGCTAATAGAATGTAATCATTTATTGCCAGGGGAATTGAATACAAAAGTGGGGAGGTTATGCTTCAGTTAGACAGAGCTCTAATGAGACCACATCTGGAGTACTATGTACAGTATTGGTCACATTATCTAAAGAAGGATGTAAATGCGTTGGAAGCAGTTCAGAGAAGGTTTACTAGACTAATACCTGGAGTGAACGGGTTGTTTTATGAGGAAAGGTTAGACAAGTTAGGCTTAGATCCACTGGAGTTTAAAAGAGTAAGAGGTGACTGGATTGAAACATACAAGATCTTGAAGGGTCATGACAGGGTGGATGTGGAGAGGATGTTTCCTCTTGCAGGAGAATCTAGAACTAGGATTCACTGTTTAATGGTAAGGGATCACCCATTTAAAATGGAGATGAGGCAAAAAATGTTCTCTCAGACGGTCGTGAGTCTTTGGAGGCTCTGTTCCTGAAAGGGCAGTGGAAGCAGAGTCTTTGAATATTTTTAAGGCAGAGATGGATAGATTCTTGGCAAGCAAGGGAGTGATAGGTTATTGGTAGGCAGGATGCAGATTTGAGATAACTAACAAGTCAGCCATGATCTTATTAAATGTTGGAGCAAGCACAAGAGGCAGAGTGGTCTACTCCTGCTTCTTGTTCATATGTTCATGTATAAAATGCCTTTATTGCCCCTTTATCCTCCTGTCGCCTGTGACAGACATCTGCTCCTACACCTTTGCTAATACTACATATTAAGCTGCATTCTATTGGTGCAAACAGCTCTCCCTCCTATTTCATTTGAGATGGCCTAATGAATCAGTTGTAATTGCATTCCAGACAAACACATCCTAGGGCTTACAATGACTATGTCAAAACAGAGGTGGTGTTATTATTATTGTATTCAAGTAAGCTGTAGTGAGCATTCTGTCTGGGTTATGAAAGAATCATATATAGTAAGGTGAAATGTAATACTTATCAGGAATAGAGTTAGCAGAATATAATGCATATGCCAAGAAAGCCTTTGGAGTCTGTGAATTGAAATGTGCTCATTGCATGAACAAAATATATGAGAGAAAGAATGAGCCATTCAATAAAAGTGAGTGATTAAAGTTTGTCATCACGTCTTATTCTGTGGGCCCAAGCCCACTGGGATAAGAAAAGCCAATTCTCAGAAAGTATTTTAGACCTTAAACAAATAACTCTGGGAAACTTTCTTGCATTTCCTATGCATGACAGAATGAAGTAGGTTTCACTTGTCATGGCCTTAATTTAGATGAATGACATATTTCTATACAATTTTCCATTCAACTGAATGTTTCAAATTCCATCTTTTCTGCATCATCTCAATTCTTTTATAAAGATGTAACAACATTATGTGCTTACAATACTGGTTTCAATGACATTAATCCTATCAAGGTCTTCAGCATTTCAGACCCCCAACTTGCCCTAATACATTTTTACGGCATCAAAAGATCATTGCATTGTTATTTCTCAAGATGATTCAACAGTGGCAATGACCTTTTGGCCCATGTGTATGCATAATATTCTCTTCTGCTTAACTCAAACCCATTGCACTAGAAAATTGATGGCGCTGTGTTCATCAGGTGTAAAATGGGCACCTAAACATTCGTTTTAGTGGGCATTACGTGCTGAAAGTGTGTTACCCACCATTTTGTGAAGGCAGAAAAAGATGTGCCCAGGGCCTACACTTGAAACATGCATTAGACCCCTTATATATGCCTATCGCTATTGTTTGTCTTGACTAACAGTGCTTGTTAATGGCACAAGTTCAATATTCTGCATTGGGGTGCATCTTTGGTGTGCTGGAACTTCCATCAGCTTTGGTCTACTTAAATCATTTTGGTGAGTGGTGGCACCACCTCTGTTAGGGAACTTGCCCCATGGATGGAGGGAGACTGGCTATGCCAAGACCTGGAGGTGTCATGTACAGAATGAATGGCAGCCTCTGTGATGCTGGTTGAAGGTTTGATTTGTTTTTACATTTTTAAGATTTCTGCTTAAGCCTGTGAAATCTGTAATTAATGGCACTTGTTTTTTGAGCATTAAATTTTAAATCTCCCCCCCGCCGCCTCCAACACTGAACCTCAGGGAGGAACAGGCAACCTGGATTGCAGTAAATGAGATGTAGAGTAAACATCAAAGCCCCCTGAATCCTACGCAATCTGATAATTTCAAACTCATAATAATATAACAAATAAACTCATGATAGCAACTTGATGTTAGCAAATTTATTGTCTACTCTTTCTTTTAGATCATAGCCATTATATGGGATACTTAGCTAACTCATCACTTTGTTCTATTCTTTCTTGGGATATGGGCATTGCTGGCAAGGCCTGCATCTTTTGCTCCTCACCAAAGTGACCTTGTGAAAGTGGTTGTGAACCACCTTCTTGAACCGCTGCAGTCCATCTGGTGTAGGTACACCCATAGTGCTGTGAAGGGAGTTCCAAGATTTTATCTCAGTGTCAGGGAAGGAACAGTAATATAGTTCCAAGTGAGGATGGTCTGTGGCTTGGAGGGGAGCTTGCAGGTGATGGTGTTCCATGCAGCTGCTGCCCTTGTCCATCTCGGAGGTAAAGGTCATGTGTTTGGAAGGCGCTGTTGAAGGAGATTTAGTGACTTACTGTTGTACATCTTGTGTAAAGCACACACATCTGCCACTTTGGTGGTGGAGGGTGTAAATGTCTAAAATAGCAGATAATATGCCAATCAAGTGGACTGTTTTGCCTGGTTTTTGTCAAGCTTCTTGAATGTTGTTGGAGCCACACTGATCCAAGCAAATGGGCAATCTACTGTGCTTTGTAGATGGTGGACAGGGTTGGGGAGTCAGGAGGTGAGTTGCTCGCTGCAGGATTCCCAGCTTCTGACCTGCTTTTATAGCCACAATATTTATATGGCAAGTCCAGTTCAGTTTCTGGTCAATGGTAACCCCCAGGATGTTGATGGAGGGGGATTCATTGATTGGAATGCCTTTGAATGTCAAGAGGAGATGGTTAGATCCTCTCTTGCTGTGGATGGTCAATGACTAGCACTTGTACGGTGCAAATGTTATTTGCCTCTTATCAACCCAAGTCTGAAGGTTGTCCAGTTCCTGCTGCATATGGACACAGACTGCTTCAGTATCTGAGGAGTCATAAATGGTCTGAACACTGTGCAATCATCAGCCAACAACCCAAGCTCTGACTGTATGATGGAGGCAAAGTCATTGATGAAACAACTGAAGACGGTTAGGCCCAGGACACTACCCTAAGGAACTCCAGCAACAATATTCTGAGACTGAGATGATTAACCTCCAATAATCACAACCATCTTCCTTTTTGCCAGGTATTATTCCTAGAGACATTTCCCCTAATTCCCATTGACTTCAGTTATGCTAGGGCTCCTCGATACCACACTCAGTCAAATGCTGCCTTGATGTCAAGGGCAGTCACTCTCACATCACCTCCTGAGTTCAATTATTTTGTCCATGTTTGGACCAAGGCTGTAACGAGGTCAGGAGCTGAGTGGCCTTGGTGGAACCCAAACTGAGCATCAATGAGCCAGTCACTGCTGGGTAAGTGCCATTTGATAGCACTGTCGATAGCACCTTCCATCACTTCGCTGATGATCAAGAGTAGACTGATGGAGCAGTAATTTGCCAAATTGGATTTGTCCTGCTTTTTGTGGACAGAACATAATAGGCAATTTTCCACATTGCCAGGTAGATGCCAGGGTTGTAACTGTACTGGAACAGCTTGGCTAGGGTTCACTAGTTATGGAACACATGTCTTCAGTACTATCACCAGGATATTGCCAAGGCTCATAACCTTTGCTAAATCCAATGCCTTCAGCCTATTTCTTGGTATAGTGTGGAGTGAATCAAATTGGCTAAAGACAGGCATCTGTGATGCTGGGGAAGGAGGAGGCAGAGATGGATTATTCACACATGTAATATGTTGTAGTTTTTGTGCCAATCTTTTGCTTTCCTTCAGATGGAAATGTGTGAGAAGTGATGCTTTAAGTGTTTCTCTCATGCTGAGCAGCAGTTGACCCAAATAGCACTGGTTATAAAGTGCCATCCTCCCAACCAGATCTTTGTAGATTTGAATCTACTTGTCACCCATACTCACCTACCAGTGTGCAGAGATTGAGTCATGAAAGGTCACATACCTGAAACATTAAATCTGTTTCTCTCCACAGGTGCTGCCAGACCTGCTGAGTATTTCCAGCATTTTCTGTTCTTATGGCAGAAATTGAGTTATTGACTAAAACACAAGCTGGAATGTTCCACTAACAGGATACTAAGAAAAGAAAAAGCTTCACAGATCAGACTGTGTCATCTTTAGTCTCTTTATCAAAGGTTGATGAGAGCCTGGAAATGACTGCAATATTATTGCATGAATGCTTAACAGGGTCACAAAGCATCCATTTGTTTGTTATCTTAATGGAAGCATTAATACAGATTAAGATAAATGAGTTAAAGCAGTGGACAAATAAATGCCATATGAGTTGTCTGGAATGCACTGCTTGAAGAGGGCAGTGGAAGCAATAAATTAAATAATAGCTTCCAAAGGCGAATTAGATATATACATGAAAAGGGAAGTCTTCTGGGCTATAAGAGCAAAGCACAGTAGAATGGAAATAATTGTACAGTTATTTCAAAGAGCCAACACACTCATGATGGATCAAACGGCCTCCTTCTGTGCTGTATGATTCTCTGATGCAACAAATGCATTTAATAGCTAATTTTGCAAGGCATCATTTCCAGTGCAGAACGTGTGTGCATGGGTTTGGGAATTAAAACCCCATCTTCGCTGCTCGTGAATCTACATCATGGGACTCTAAGCTTGTAAGATCACCCACTGTGTTCAGACACTAATATCATAAATAGTAACTCTTTATCATGACAGCAAACTGAATAGAAGCTCAAGTGGGATTAATTGTTAAGCTTGATCAGAAACGTGTAAACCTTTGTGACTTTCACACAAGATGCGACAATTGGGACAGACTTTGTTGCTAACCTGAGGTCAGTCAAAAGCTATTGTGCTCTCATATCTATTGGATCATCTGTTTGTTTCTAATATTACAGCCCGTTCCCGTTGAAGATAAATATTGAATTTCACGAGTGAAATGACCGAAGCAGCCTAAAGAAATATAAACAATACTTTGTATTTTAGATTCGTCAACTAGTCCACATACAGTCTTATCATTAATATGTTTTGAGATGTAAAAGCAACAGAAAACACCTAGACTTTAACCAGTTCAAAGTCGACTATTTGTGCTTAAAAGCTACTGGAACATTAATTGTAAATGCAGCCGATAAATGGGACAAAAACAGATGAAGCATTAGAGGCAGCTGAAGAATGTTAGCAATTTCATTTCAATCTGCTCTTTTCTTTTTGACTCTAAAGTTTTCATCATGTATGCTCATTTGACCATGCATTCATATCATGTGATCGTGATACTCAATCTACTGACGTGCTATAATTTAAGGATACCAAGCATTTATCCAAAGCAAATCATTTGAAAAAGCTCCAATCTAAAGCTCATCTAATTTCCCTCCTGTTTCCAAGGGCGGTACAATAAATGTCACCTTCAACCACACTCTGCTGTGTTGGGGACAGGGGGCAGCACAGAGTTAAAGATGCGTGCTTTAATTCTTGCTTCTCTCTAGTCAATGCCATGTAGTTTGCCTCGTTTGACTCAAAAGCTCTGAACTACATTTGAAACAATCATTTGAATATGAATAAACTTTATTTTTATCAACAGGCAACCGAGTACCCGATCAAAACTTTGAGGAGGCCCTAAAAAGTCGATTAACAACTCAAACAAAGTTTACTCATCACATTTGAGGTGACTGCCGCAGTACAAGAACATCATTGTGAGATTAGTAGAGTTAGTGGATTGCAGTGAAACCTCAAGACGAGGCCGTTGACACAAGCAGAGAGCTTACTCAGCTATTTTAGATGCACCAATTCGCCAGTTCTACCTTCAAAGATTTTAACTGGAGCTAAACCTGATTCTAATAAGCAGCCACCTGCCCTTCGAAGCCAATTTAGCTGAGTCAAGCAGAAGCGTGCTTAACTATATGACTGCTTATGTGATAGAGCTTTACTTAGATTTGTACAGCTACTAATTGAAGCTGGCCTTGGATCTATGAAAAAGTATAAACTACTTTGTTGCAAGTAAGTGTTCTGGACGTGCTTTTATTATATCTACAACATAAGTGCAATTGAAACATATTAACCAGAAGATTGAGCCTTCTGAGTCCCAAGACCATGTGTTACTCAAATTTACAGGGCTCATTTGAGAGTATTTTGTTAGTTGTAAGCATGGCCACTAGATGGAGCACCATATGTCAGCCAAGGCTTCTTTCTGAGGAGGGGAGGGGGAGGGAGGGGGAGGGGTGGGGTAGGGCGGGGTTGGGGGGGGGAGGGTGGGGAGGAAGAGGGGGACGGTGGGGGAGGGTGGGGAAGGGGAGGGTGGGGAGGAAGAGGTGGACGGTGGGGGAGGGTAGGGAAGGGGAGGGTGGAGGGTGTGGCAGTGAGGGGGGGGTGGGGAGGGTGGGGAGGGGGGAGGGGGGGGAGGGTGTCTTTCAGCTCACCCTTTTTGAACCGTACCCCATTTTGGCAACAATGAATTATGAGGACATTAGCGACCCCAACTGCAACTCTTAGCTGGATGAAAACATATGTTGATGAACTGTTTACATATAGAAAGAAGGAAGATAATATTTTGGAAAACTCTCTCAACATCAACGGTCAAATGGCCACAAAATGTCATATGATTAGTAAGAGATGAGGAAGGCCTTTCAGCCATCTTACTTTGATTTTCCCGAAAGAAAACTTTGCAATCCACCAAAAGGTCCCTCAGTCTCCATAGCTAATATAAGCTGGAATGTCTGCATGGAACGGAAATGATCTCTTATGTATTTGTGAAAATTGAGGACAACGCAGGGTGCGTGGGCTCAAGTGCTCTGCTGTAATCTTACAGACAGTTGAGGGCTCTATTATTTTCTGATTACAACATTCAAAACTGTCATTTCTATTCAAGTCCAAGCAGCCATAAACATCCCCAGTGAATTAGTCATCATTGTTTGAAAAGGACTCCGGCTTTATGATTAATGGAATGAGAAATACAGTAGACTGATGGACATGGGCAATTGTTAATGTCTTGACAGCCTTGATGTGGAAAACAGCCATGGCTCAAATCATTAGATCCCTTGAGTGCTTGAGTTTTGGAAACTTAGCATTAAATTTAGCACACTGTCTGTTCTTATTTTTCATATCTAGGTCTACCCTTGTAATATGTAGCTGTGCAATGTTTTTTTCCTAAGCGGCTGGTTCAAAAAGTGCTGGCTCTGTCTTTGTTGCATAGTGTGCAGTGGACAGCTGAGCCAAGATTTGATCCATTAAGTGACTTTCACGGGTGAGACTGTGTATGTAAATCTGGATTCTCAATTGTAAATACAATTTGTCATCAATGGCTTTCTGCTTTTTACATTATAGATTTATGGTTCTGTAAGATAAAGTTTAAAAAATTGTTGTTTTAATGGTTGATATTTTTATATTGTGTTGTATTCTGTGATCATTTGGTTCACTTTTTTTATAATGGTTTTGCTACTGCTGAATAGTAAAAACCGAGAACAGGCAGCTGGCAGTTAAAAAAATTCAAATTTAATTGATTAAAATGTGTTAAAGAACTCCCCATTGGTTACCGGACAAATATAATAATCAGTGTGGTACTGAAATGGAGGAGATAATTGGACCCAAATTGAAATTCAAGCCTAAGCCTGGATGTTGGCAAGGTGGATCCCCTAACTGCTAGGCCCATTCTGACTTCACCTGATGTACATACACAATACCCAAAAACTGCACACACAAAGAACACCAAGAATTACATAGAATCTACAACACAAAAACAGGACCATTGAGCCAAACTAGTCCATACCGGCACTTATGCTCTGCATGATCTTCCTACTGCCTCTCTTCATCTAATCCAGTGAGCGTAACACCATACACACATACACTATACCAGGGGTCGCTGAATAGTAATGAAGGGTATATTTAGCTCTGCATGTAATATTAAATAAAATTTTACTAAGCTGCATTTACAAACCTCAGTTTAGTAAATAAATTATTCTTTAACTTCACACACATTGCAATATATGCACCCTGGAGAGGAAATGTAAGCTAATTCTTCTCCTCCTTAACCCAATTGTAAGACCCCAGCTGAGATCAGCTTTGTGAGTACCAACCACAGACTGAGTCTAGGACATGCCTGACTGATATGAGACAATAAAATTCAGAGTGTTTCAAGATTAATTACCTATGAAATCTTGTATATGCATCATTCCTTTTTATATGGCTCAGCATTTTGGTAGCATAGAGAATTTGTTGTGAAAATCTATTTGAGGTGAGAGCAAGATCAGAGTATGATTCTCTTCCTTAGTGAAATAGTAGGCCCCTGACACTCATTGGATTTCCAATAACTGAAGATTGACTATTTAGCTAAGATACTCCTGAGTTCCTGCTACCAGTAGAATTGTATCCAAACATATGACACTACCTTTTGGAGAGGAGTGTAAGAAAAGAAAATTGTAGGAGGAAAAAAGGTTGTTAAATAAATGTTAGAGGTGAAACAGTGAACGTATTTGAGACATACAGAACCATGAGCATTGCATGGGTGTTCACCCATTAGTAGTTCCCACAGGAACATCTGTGGAGTCATACAAAACTTTTAGGGTTTCTAACCCTCCTGGAATAGTCGGAAGTTCCCCAGAATTGGCCTCAATTTCCCAGAGGCCAAGAAAGCATCCCAGATGCATTTCAGCTCCCAGCAATGGCCATTGGGACCGTCCACCAGCCAATTGAAGCCTGAGCTCAGGTCCCACCTGACATTCCCTATGTCAGTTACCAGCTGCCAGCCAATCATAGCTCAAACTTAGATACCTCTTGACCTTCCAGATATCTGGGACAAGCCGTCAGCCAATCACATGGCCTGCGTTCAGGTACTACCTAACCTTCCCTACTACTACCCCGCACACAGAAAATCTAGAGTCGGTGTCAGTGGATGCCACATGACAGAAATATTCGAATGGCCTACCTACCACATGATCAGTGCTTCAATCAGCTGAAGCAATGCCCGCTTGGGCTGCAGAGTCGAAGGAAAGGGCACTGATTATGAGCCAAGGTTAGGCTCGGCTGAGACTGGCTGGATGCTGGTATAGTGAATAATTAGCATTATTAATGTTATTAATTAGTGCCAGATTGAATTGTTGGTGACTGGGCAGACTGTGGTGTGCTGTGGGTTTCCATCCCCAGAGACCAACTGGCAGGGAAAGGAATTGTTCAGACTCAGTAGTAGAATTTAGTTGAGACAGGTTCAATCCCTCTCACTCGGTGTCACAGACCATGTCTCTAGTTTCACCAGCTCACACCACACCGTGGCTTCCCTGTGACATCACTTCCACCAACACCTCCAGCCAGAGTTGGCAACCCTACTAACTTCCCTCTAGCTCAGGCTCCATCTTGGATTGTAAATAATGATGAACATTTAAACTGACACGCCATTGTGATTGACAATGTAAGTAGAAATAGATTCCATGAGCATTTTGGACAGGGCTGCAGTTTTGTTTCCAGGAACTAATCCCCACTGTGAAGGACTTTTTAACAGAGTTATTTACATTCCAGGTAAATAGAGGGATGCAAAAATTTCCTGAGGTCAGGGAAGAATGGAAAGAGCTTAACTTTGCAGCTGGCTGGCGATGCCTGAAATGGGAATGCTTAATGCCGACACCGGATACTCATAGTGAGAAATAGCGCATGAACAGCACTATCTTTTGACTAAAATTCAGAAGGCATTTCTTCATAGTCCTCATTTGGGCTTTTTGGAGTACATCTGCTTGGTTCAACACCAGTAGTTGCTTCCCTTTCATCCCATGCTAAAGAAACTCACACTCAATTACCCTTCCTGTTTAATAAAATCGTCCTTGTATTTACAACCATGGTGACTACTTATGAAGTCACATCTCTGCATTTAAGGACAAACCAGATAATTACATGAAGGAAAAAGAAATAGAAGGATATATTGATAGGGTGGGGTGAAGTATGGCAGAAGAAGGCTTTTGCAAAGTATAAACACCGGTGTGGACCAGTCGAACCAAATGGCCTGTTTCTGTGCTGTACATTCTATGTTATTATATGGAATATTGGTATTCTTTTTATTATTGTAACAACCCAGTTTGTAAAAGGTTAAAAAAGGCCCATTGGCAGGCAATGTTAACTTGGCTGCAGTTGTGTAACGAGAAATCCAGATTCATTGTGTCCTTTGTGCAGCAGAAACTCATTCCGTGTTGAGTCTCGTACCTCTGGGTTCTTTTTTTAAAGCACAATAATGGCTTTTGAGCAGTTAGTGCAGTCAGTGGGGACATTTGCACTTATTACCTTATTGCCCAGAGTACCGACATGAACAGAAAGGAAGTTGTTCCCTATAGAGTTTATTGTATATCTGAATGCTTGTAATATGAGGCCTCCTTTATGAACAACTTTTCTGCTTCTACTTTTTTCGAAGTATTTTACATGTGTACAATTCAACACACTATGACAGTGTGAAACAATGCATTAAAGCAGGGTTTCCTATATGTTAATAAGTGCTAATTGCACCTCTCAGTATAAAAATGTTAAATGCATAAATGTGAACTGTTCCTGTTTTATTACTTCATGGACATGATAATTTCTGAATGTAGATTGGGATTTGGGAATAGAACAGGACAAGTAAAAAAAAATCACACCGCCAAAATTGCACCCAAGGGCGTTCATGGAAGTATAAGCTTGCAACCATATTGCTGATTTGAATATTTAAGGTTCATTCTTTCAGTAAAAAAGAAAATGCTACATCTAGTTGTTGATTATTTTTGATCAGAACCTTTGAGACTCTCACATTTCTGGCAATGAAAGGTTCCCTTGTTAAAGCATTGTCCTGTAACTTGTTTTGAAAAGAATGACAGAGGAGCCCAAGCGATTAGTGCTTATACAGAGAAATTTCATAATCTCTCCTCCATCTAACCTCTTTCAGATATGTTCATAAATCATAATGCAAGTAAAATATGAATCGGGCATTCCTGCCCTCCAGAAACCCTTCCCTAAATACCAATGTGCCGTGCGGTACGGCACTCCCAGCTTGTCAGAAAACTTTAAAATATAGTTGGCACAAAACATAGGAATTCTTTGTTAATGTCAAACCTTTATACAGCTTTAATTTGCTGTTACATGAACCTTCTTTTACTATTATCTGCATTCTGCATCAAGAATGTTGCTAAGCCAGCAGTGCAGAATGGAAGCATATGCTTTTACAGTGTATGTACGTAAATAGCTTCTTCTCTTTCTGGTGAAAGCAGTCATGGCAGGCTACTAGATTATGTTTCATTTATTATTGTCTCTGCACCTTAACCCCTTTTCCACCTAAACATTTTACATTGCACTCCAGTGGATCTTTATCCCTCACCTCTCCATTTTCTAACTTCAGTAGCCACTTCAGTATCAACATTTTGAACACATGCTTGTATTGACTTTTGAGCTCAGTGCTAGAAAAATATGTTCACAACACTTATGTTCAGAAACTAGCTGGAGGGAGGAGGTGAAGGGAGCTGTGGGGGAGTTAAGGTAACCCTCTGTAACAGGCAGCCTGTTATATGCAAGGTTTGCATATAAAATGTGCATTCTGGAGTTATCAACAAAATAAATCTTACAGACAAGTAATAAGCCAATTTTACTGCACAGCTTATGCTGCTGTGAAACATTTTTGGCTTCACAGAGATTCAAATGTGCAGTCTAACTGAAGCCAAACAGATTTCAGTTTGGATCTGGATTTTTCATGTGAGGTGGCTATGCCGTGGTCATCTCACATTGTTTGAACTTCACACTGCACCATAACTCAAAGCAGTGTAAAGCAAATATTCAGTACAAAGTTTTAAAAAGTTCTCAAGTAATTCGCTAAATCACCTTAAAGTTTTAATAAGCCATCAGCTCTTTGTTACATGAAAAATATCACTGGTATCAGACATTCAGCGAAAGAACACTGCTTTCCACTATTTGTTAGCAATGCAAGTAGACTGTACAGCTCAGTACTGACGCTCGCAATGTTCCAAAACAAGTACCAGTGTCAGATATTCACGACTTTAAGAGGCATATACGATGTCTCGAAATTCAGTTTAAATTGGCTTGAATTTTCTGACCTTGTCTAAAATCTCAAAATCCAGGCACAGTATAGTAGAATTGAAACAGTTTTGAAATGTGGCATTCTCTGCTGAAGGAGCAAACAGCCTATTTGCAAACTATTCTGGATAATGAAACAAACACAAGGATACACAGAATGGTTCCCCATTTTTTTCTTCAAACACCTGGCGAATATTGAATTAAAGCCAAAATGATACGAAGAACTCTTACAGCATGACTTCCACTGAGAGGAAATAAGGAAGACATGCTCCATTTAATCAGTTGGCTGTTTTGACAGTGGGGCCAATATGGGGAGGGGGCTGAATTGGGAAGGGGCTTAGAAGTTAGATTAAACCTGATGACCATATGCTTCATTGCGAAACAACCTCTGCATTATACTCTACTGAACACACAATTGTGTTCATCCAAGAAAAACAATGATGCTTTCTCAGAGACTGATAGTTGCAACAACTCATGGAATCCTGTGTGATTAGGTTGTAGCATTGATTATGTCAAATTATCACACTTGCTTAAGTTAACAACTACAGAAATATGTTCCATACTTCTATGGTTGCAGGGACTTAGCAACCTCAGCCAAAGGTTTATGAATGGAGATTCAAAATAAAAACTGCACACCACTAAAAAATTAATGTTTTAAGTTAGAAAAGCATGTTGACTGTGATAATTGGGACTATGTAATGCCTCCCCATAAAATGTGTCTTGATTTCCGGTTGTGTGGCTTACTGTAAGTCATTACTGATATTTACATTGCTTGAATGTTGTCCAGTATCCAGTTGCTTTTGGAGATATTGAGATAAATCAATATTATTACAGTTCAGTATTAGATTAAACTTATCAGTTAGTCCCTTAATGCTAGGTGATGAAGAGGCATACCGATCAGGAGCTATGAGATCTGATTCCCTGTTTGCTGAGTTTGTCAGTGTCAGCAAAAGGAAACACTTGTCAATGTACTTGGCCATGACTGTAATCCAATTCCACTCCCTCCACACTACCCACCCCCCACAACACCCCTCCCACACCAAACCCCCATCCCCGCCCCTCTATCTTCCCCACCCCCCATTTTCTGGAAAGTATAAGCAATTGGATGTGAAGTGAGAAGAATATCTAATGCACTCTATGGCGAATTATCTTGTCAATGCTAACTGACTAAGCATACTTATTGCAGAAAACATTCATGGTGAGTCACTGGAGAGTTTCTTTCACTGTGAAGCCCTACAAGAGCATACGTCAGTGCTTTCAGGAGTGGGAGAGTGTGGTAATCTGAGGTACAATACACCTTTAAGAGAATGTGAGCAGATTGACCATGTGATTGTATTATCCAATCGCTGTGTAGTAAGAGCTACAATATTAATGAATAGTTTAGAAGAGGGTCTGGTTGGGGAAGCACACATGTGTTAGTCCTCTGTTACTTGTGTAAATAAACAGCATGTGCTTCATCTTATATTGGTCTCTGCATCTGCAGTATATTGTTTGCCAACCCACTCACCAATAGATAGGCGTGCAACCTTGTTCGCGAGTGAAGCAACCCGACAGAAGGAACATAACAACTGGCGATGAGGCAAAACACTACCAGTCGACAACACCAAGGCAAGCTGCCAAAATTCCACTGAAGTGAATCAGCTGTGCCTTACAGGCCAATTGTAAATACAGCCTTCACCATAGTCATCAAAGTTATCTCCCTCCAGTATGTCTCAGTTTGGCCGCATTGAACAGTTTGATCAGACCACCAATGACTGGTCACATTATATTGAAAGCTTCACGTTCTTCTTTTTGGTCAACAGCATATCGGGGGAGGAGAAGAAGTGGGCGACCGTCTTATTGATATGTGGCAGTAAAACACAGCCTAATTAGTAGCCTAACATCACCCAATGCCCCAGATTCCAAGAGCTTTGATGAGTTGGTAAATCTTGTGAAAAGTCACTTTCAGCTGAAACCCTCGGTAACAACGCAGTATTTTAAATTTAATTTGAGGTGTCGCACCCCTGGAGAGACAGTTGCTTGCCTTGTAGCAACCTTGAAAGAACTGACAAAGCACTGTGAGATCAGGACTTCGATTAGTGACATGTTAAGAGGCCGATTGGTATGTGGGATTAACAAAGACGCCAGTCAAAAAAGGTCATTGTGAAATTAGACTTCAGCAAGACGCTGCAGTTGGCGCTCACAATGGAGAGCACAGTCAGGGACTCAGAAACAATCAAGGGAGCACAAAATGGCGCTGTCCTTCATGTCGGGAGGGAGGCACCGGTTAGAAATGGCATGGAAACGCTGGGCTCCACTGAAAGGCGGAAAACAGCCATTAACAGCAAAAACCAATGGTTTAACAGAGAAAACCCACAATAAAGATGGCAGAAATGGAACCAGATAGCCTGCAAATGAACGACAATTTAAAAGAATCAAGTGTTTGTACTGCCATTACAATGGGCACATCATGCAATATTGTAAAGACAGATTGAGACAAAATTTTAAACATAAAGGTAGAAATCGTGAAATCTACATAATAGAGGAACCAGAGGTAAGAGTCAGATATTTACTCACTACACAACTTAAAAATGGGTAAAACAGAGTCAATCAACATGACAGTGGAAATCACAGGAAAACACATCTGAATGGAGGTGGGTACAGGGGCATCCACGACAGTTATAGGGGAACATGCTTTCAAATATCTGAATGGAGGAGGTCACTCACTAAATCTAGAAAATTCAGGTGCTAAATTAAAGACATATACCAGTGAAAACATATGAGTAAGAGGTATATGCAAGGTTCCAGTACAGAATGGAAATCAGTCTGTTAATCTATCTCTAATAGTGATAGCATGCAGAGGGCCAAGTGTCCTCAGAAGAAACTGGTTAAGGGAGATTAGTCTTGAGACATTACTGAAATCTCAATCAGAAGCAGGAAATGTTACTGTTTGGAAAAGGAGCATGTAATGGCTCAACAAAAGGAACTCATAGAGGTGATGCTTCAGGACAGAGTTTGAGTTGAAGTCAGTAACCTCAAAAAGGAAAAAGAAAACCTGCTGAAAGACTTTCGCATATTGCAAGATTCTCTTAGATCCTATCATGTGCCATGAAAATGTTTTGAGAAGGAACAGAAAGAATTCAGCATATCTCTGACCAAGATGAAGAATAAATTAGCCATGAAAACACAACAATACTTAATTCTCAGGAAACAACTAACAAATATAAAAAAAGAAATGGAAGAGCTGAACAATCAACTACATGGAAGCCAAGAAGCCTTAAAAATAGAGACCCCTGAGGTTTCAAAGGAGCTGACAGTTGAGGAAATGCTGGAAGATTCAACCATCGAGTTCACTCAAGTTGAGCTTGTACCTGAGCCTAGTCTGGCCAATAGGGAAATTGAAGAGGAAGCCGAGATGAAAGTCAGCGCTGCCAAGAGGAAAACCCATCAAAAGAAGACACGTGGGAAGAGAAAGCAAAATTACTAACAAGGCCCCCAAATTTTTTTTTATACAACAGGAAGTTGATCATACCGTGTTGAATTTAGCCTTGCCCAATATCTTGATTTTGACAACCTTCCTGACAGTTGGCCTTCATATGGTTGAACTAGGAGGTGAGAGGCAGCAGGAGTGTTTGTGATTGGGCCTGAAAAAGGGTGCAAGCATTCCCATTGGAGTCTACACCACAGGGAGAAGGGACTCCCCTTGCTTTGGAAGTACCTGTTGAGCCTGTAGACCCTGAGAGAGTTGAAGAAACAAACTTACAGGTTTCTACTGGGGAGCCTATGTGGACAGATAACTCCTGAGAGGGAGGCCTCAGATAAACCATCCGAAGTCGTAGAACTACGATGTTCGACACGTTGGAAGAAGCCTCCAGAGAGACTGAATTTGTAAATAGTTTATGTAAATAGCTGATCTATTATAAAGATTGTAAATTGTACTTTTGAGTAAAGGGGTGCGATGTGGTAACTTGAGGTGCAATACACCTTTAAGAGAATGTGAGCAGATTGACCATGTGACTGTTTACCCCAATTGCTGTGTAGCGCGGGCTACAATGTTAATCAGTAGTTTAGAATAGGATCTGGTTTGACAAACACACATTGTGTTAGTGCTTTGTTACTTGTGTAAATAAACAGCATGTGCTTCATCTTATATTGGTCTCTGGGTCTGCAGTATATTGTTTACCAACTCACCCACCGGTAGATAGGCGTGCAACCGTGTTCGCGAGCGAAGCAATCCGAGAGAAGGAACATAACGGAGAGAAAATGAGGAAAACAAATTATCAGATGCAATGAAAATGTTAAAACATTTTCAATTCTGGAGGACCACAATATTGTGAGTGCTGCAGCTCAAGCTGTAGCTGACACTCTCCCTTGCCTCTAGTTTGCAACCGCAGGGTATTCGCACAATGCAAACTGATCCCCATTCTCTCACACCCCTCACAGTGCAGATCATTTACCAGCTGTACATAATATATATATCAAGTTGTGCTTTGACATGAAATAACACTCTTCTCCCCCAAAATTACACAAAAGGATAACTTCTTAAGAATGCAATAATGTATAAAAATATTTGTATAATAGAAATAGCTTACGATAAAGGTAATATCTCCTTGTGAGTTGTGCCTATATAACTTTTAAAATAATCATTGTATCCTCCTTATTTCAGTCAATTACTTTTGGTATATCACACAGCTTTATAATTAAAGAGAAGCATATAACTGAACCTGAAAACCAAGTTCAGACAGGTCTCTGAGACCACCTGAACCAAACCGAATCCCAACATTGCTGGCTCACTTGAGATCTTGCCCAAATTCAATTGCTTATGCACAAGAATTCCTGAAATGTGAGCTTTTCCTTTTGTTCATCTTTTCAGAAACCTAATTCTAAGTATCAAGCAAGCATCGCTGCATCTGGGAAGCTATCTGTCCATGTGAGCAAGTTATGCTTCTTTAGGCCTTCAGGACTTTTGTTCTGTAACTTCAGTTTAGGGTTGTGTTTGGTTGACTGGAAGGGTGTTTGAAACAAAGCAGCCATTTGACTGGAGCCTAAGTTACTCATCCATGGTTATGAGCAATAGCAATATAATAATATGTTGTACCACAAAGTGAGTATGGTAATTGAAAGTTAAGACCACAGATTGAGCCCATCAGTTCATCGGTAGCATTGTTTATCGGTATGCAACTGCTGTTTAAGCATACCTTGAAACCATGAAGAAAACTGTCCCTTTGATATAGAAAACAGTGACTGATTTTGTCTGTTAGAAGTATTCTCACTCCTGCGAGACATTGTGTAATGCAGAGGTGTAGACATTTAAGGAATGTTAGGAGTGAGATTAATGACAACAAAGATCACAAATCCATTTATACACACAGAGCTGTGTATAATTTTACATTCAACACATTTGAAAATGCTGTACATTTTAAACCATATTGAGTGAGTCCTGCTCCAAGTGGGCAAGATGTGGTAGCTCTGGCACAAGTTAAGGTGCAGCAGCAACCATGCCCATGGGGCCAGCTCCAGTTGAGTGAGAAAGGACAAGGAGGAGGCAATCATAATGCCAGATTTCCTGCACATATTTATTGACCATCATAACCATAACTCCCACAAGCACAGTAACAGTTGTCACCCGTGATCAGGAACTCCAGCACAACGTAAGTCTGAGAGGTTCAACACTCCCATATTGTAGTAAAAGTTGTAATACTGTTCTCCATTTATGCAGTTCCCACAGGGCATTTTAAATGCTAAAACTATTCAACTAGCTCAATGCACTCCTTTCTAAGACTGCAATCCAACAATAAGTCTGATATCTTCAAAATTGTTAAGATTTTTCTGCATAACTACAGCCCTACAATATATTACCTTTATTGTGAGAATGTACACAAGGCTGTAAAGCCCAGCAACTATGAACACATTTCTTCATGTTGATTCTGAAGTCTTTGGCAAACGTTGTGAACTATGTGGGCATAACATGCAATTACCAGCCTATGGGACTCTCTTAAAGTATTGGAAATAAAGCAGTGTTCAAATTACTGGAGCTCACTTAACATGTGACCGTGACATTGAAACACATTTTGAGAAGAAATGTAGATTTAACTTCAGTGCCAATATATACATGGGGCCGGGCTCCCTGACTTTTTAACATCTGAAAGTAAATTTGTTATGCATCAACTGTTCCTATAGCCAATGCCAAACAAACTTGGCATATGCCATGCACATAATCCTGAGAAATTTTTACTTTTTTGCATTTGGGCTGTTAGTTCTTTGGAGTTTTAGTATGATTAGCTATGGCAGGTAAACAATTCTTTGATCTCAAAAGCTTCTTTTTACTGCACTATATTTCAATGCTAAGTTTTTTGGCCACCTTTTTATAGTTTCTGTCAAAAAAGAATTGTCACTGCAGTGAGTGTAGGGGAGGGTAGGTCAAAACCAACTAAACCCCTGAAAATAAACAAGAACAATCACTCTGAGAACCTAGCTGAAGCTCTGATATGTTTGCCACTGGGCTTCTGAGCTTGGTGGAAGATATGACAGGGGAAAATTGTGGTTAGCAGTGTTTACATACAGACACATCTCACAATTGAATGACTTTTTTTGTCTACTATTTTAAACCTTTTAAAATAGAGCTCATTAATGGTCATGCCAACATAGCATGTATTTTCACAAAAATAAATTAAGCACTTGTTTGGCTTTTGGGTTTTCCTGATGATAGGTAAATAAATATATTTTTTACCCTCTTTTCATCTTTCAATGTATCTGCAATGTAACTTGACACAAAAATTTATAAAATTGAATTTTTGTAATGCGTTTTTTTAACTTTAATATTGCTGAAAGTCACTATAGCCCCCTCTCTCATTAGAGAGAGATAACTAGTGGTGTGTTCAACCTGAGTGTCATCACACCTCAGGCAAGGTTGAGATGGCAGGGCCTTCATCGATGACCTCAGCCAATACAGGAAATGAACCTGCACTGTTGGCATCATTCTGTATCACCAGCCAAGTGAGCTAACCAACAAACCACAATATATTGCAATGAATTAAGCATTTGGAATGAACAGGTGCCATTAGAAAGTTTATAGTTTTGATCATTGGAGATTTACTTGTTGCACATGCTGACAAAGATTAAAACAAACAAAATCTGTGCAGGGACATGAATGTGTGTGCATTGAGGGTGAGTGGGAGAGAAGCAATCGTCCTGATATTCTGTTTCCCATGCCCCCTGTCACAGAGCCTTGAGCCATATGCACAGGTCTCAGAGAACCCAAGTTTGGTGGAACAGTTCAGTACTGTGCTCCAGTTGTACCCCAATGCATACATCATCAAATATATTTTGACTCTAAGTCACATAAGGAGATATGAGGGCAGGTAGTCAAAGGTAGGGTTTAAGGAGCATCTTAAGGATGAGAGGGAGGTGGAGATTTACATGAAGAGAACACTAGAATTTAGGGCCTGTATATAGGCAGCTGAAGGCATAGGTGCCAATAGTGGAATACTTCAAATTGGGGATTCAGAAGAATTTCAGGATAGGAAGCCTAGACTAGATGACTAGGGGAACAGAGTTTGTGAGGGATCAGGCTGAAGGAGTTTGCAGATGTAGGCTGGTTCAAGGACTTAAAAGGATTTGTGGACACAGGTGAGGATTTTAAATTCATCATGGAGTGATGGAAAGACCAATAGCAGTCTTCAAAAAAGGGGTGATTGAGAGGAGAGCCAAAAATTTTAAGTAAAACCTGTTTCTGCCAGGGTTCCCACTCCTTCTTGGTAGCCTTGACAATTTTCGTTAGGAAGGGGTCTTTCCTTACACCTGCTTCAAGTCTGCCATGATATCTGTGGCCAGTTGTGTCCAGCATGCAGCCAGATGCACTTGTACGGAGTAGGTGGAATGGCATATAGGGCTGTTATTGGGGCGTATAATGCCATCTCCAAAGTGTAAGTGATTCAAAGGTGATTGATTGCCTTTTGGAGGCAGGCAGCCAGGGCAGGAGCACCTTTTGAAGAAATTTCCATCACTTTCTGCAATTCTGGTCATCACATTACCAGAAGGATATGGAGGCATTGGAGAGGGTGCAGAGGAGGCTTACCAGGATGCTGGAAAAACTCAGCAGGTCTGGCAGCCTCGGCGGAGAAGAAAAGAGTTGACGTTTCGAGTCCTCATGACCCTTCGACAGAACTTGAGTTCGAGTCCAAGAAAGAGTTGAAATATAAGCTGGTTTAACGTGTGTGGGGGGGGGGCGGAGAGAGAGAGAGAGAGAAGTGGAGGGGGGGGTGTGGTTGTAGGGACAAACAAGCAGTGATAGAAGCAGATCATCAAAAGATGTCAACAACAATAGAACAAAAGAACACATAGGTGTTAAAGTTGGTAACACTCGAAACGTCAACTCTTTTCTTCTCCGCCGATGCTGCCAGACCTGCTGAGTTTTTCCAGGTAATTCTGTTTTTGTTTTGGATTTCCAGCATCCGCAGTTTTTTTGTAACAACTTTAACACCTATGTGTTCTTTTGTTCTATTGTTGTTGACATCTTTTGATGATCTGCTTCTATCACTGCTTGTTTGTCCCTACAACCACACCCCCCCTCCACTTCTCTCTCTCTCTCTCTCTCTCCGCCCCCCCCCACACACGTTAAACCAGCTTATATTTCAACTCTTTCTTGGACTCGAACTCAAGTTATGTCGAAGGGTCATGAGGACTCGAAACGTCAACTCTTTTCTTCTCCGCCAATGCTGCCAGACCTGCTAAGTTTTTCCAGGTAATTCTGTTTTTGTTTTGGATTTCCAGCATCCGCAGTTTTTTTGTTTTTACCAGGATGCTGTCTGGTCTGGAGATTAATAGCTATGAGGAGAGGTTGGAGAAACTCGGATTGTTCTCACTAGAGCGACGGAGATTGAGGGGCGACTTGATAGAAGTTTACAAAATTATGAGTGGCATGGACAGAGTAGATAGTCAGAAGCTTTTTCCCAGGGTGGAAGAGTCAATTACTAGGGGACATAGATTTAAGATGCGAGGAGAAAACCATAAAGGTGATGTACACAGCAAGTTTTTTACGCAGAGGGTAGTGAGTGTCTGGAATTCGCTGCCAGAGGAGGTGGTAGAAGCAGTTACGATAGTGATGTTTAAGATGCAGCTTGACAAATACATGAATAGGATGGGAATAGAGAGATACGGACCCGGGAAGTGCAAAATGCTTTAGTTGACGGGCAATATGATCGGCGCAGGCTTGAAGGGCCAAAGGACCTGTTCCTGTGCTGTACTTTTCTTTGTTCTTTGTTCTTTCCAGACTTGGGCCAGACCAACCTGCAGATCTCCCCCACAAACATCTGGAGAAGTCCTAGTGTATGATATTGTCAATTATACTGGGTAGGTGGCCCCAGATGCACTGACAGTGGCGCAGGCTGCTAATTCAAATCACTCCATGCCTGGGATTTGGGATGGGGCCAAGTTGAGGCAGGAAAAAGTCCTGCTCTGCCACAATTCTGATGGTGCAATGCTCAGATCCAAACTTCAGGCACATGCAGACATTGTCAAGATCACTTTCATTCAAATCACAAAAGAACTCAGATGAAATTAGATCGTTTGTTTATAAGGACTGGATTTTCATGTTGGGGGCTGAAAACGGAAGTCGGGTCTGTTTCTGGGTCCTGAAACTCCCCCCAGGAGGAACCAGAGTCACGATTTGCATGACCCATTAATTGATGTAGAGATGGGCAGCTAATTAGGGGTCGCAGGGTTGGGGACAGAGGCAGGCTAACTGAAGTGTAGGCCTGATGAGTGCAGGATGAGTGCAGTTCCTACAACACTGAAAAAGCTGGACACCATCCAGGACAAAGCAGTCTGCTTGATTGGCACCACATCCACAAACATTCACTCCCTCCACCACCGACGCACAGTAGCAGCAGTGCGTACCTTCTACACGATGCACTACAGGAATTCACCAAGGCTCCTTAGAGAGCACCTTCCTAACCCATGACCACTACCACCTAGGACAAGGGCAATGGGCACACCACCACGTGAAATTTTCCCTCCAATTCACTCACCGTCTTGACTTGAAAAATATTGTTGTTCCTTCACTGTCGCTGGGTCAAAATCCTGGAATTCCCTTCCTTACAGCACTTTGGGTGTACCTACACCACATGGACTGCAGCTGCTCAAGAAGGCAGCTCACCACCACCTTCTCAAGGGCAATTAGGGATGGGCAATAAATGCTGGCCCGGCCAGCGAAGCCCACATCCTGTGATGAACAAAAAAAAAACCGCTCAAAGTTCCATATCTGATGATACCTAAATTAAGCCTTGATCCAGGATTTGTCTATCTTGAAAAGAATAGATAATATAGATTGGCATGTGTATTTAACTTATACATCCAAACTAGAGGACAGGAATAAAGTTTAAAAAGCCTGAAATCTTGACACTGCAGGAATGATTTTGCTCCATGCTCCAGTATGAATCTTCAATTAGCTCTGCTTTTGTTATTTGCTGCAATGATAACAATCGCCCGACTTGTAACACTCACAATTTTCCCATTGTTAAATCGGAAGTGCTATGAATCCGGCATGCTGACTTTCATCTCTGTTGTCCAATCTGTACTCCTTTCAAATGAGAGTCCCCACTAAAAGTGGAGCTGATCAACTTTTACCCCTTGGAAATAATGTCCCTCCTCAGTTTAGTAGCTCTGTGAATAATATCTGGTTAAAATAATTGATGTTGTATAAATTAAGATTTTAACAAAGATGGATGAATAATAACTGAGTTAAAGATAGAAGGATAAGTACAGCTGGAATTGATTTAAAAGCTCTGAAGGTAATTCTTCAACTAACCCTTTGGTATAGTTGCTGCCCTGTAATCCAGAGCTCTACGTGATAACCTTTATGTATTGAACACAATACTGCAGTGATTATTCTAGACTTCTGATTTCATACTGATTTCATATTGATCTTTTTTTGTGCTGAATGAGTTTTTCAAAGTTCACAAAAAAACTTTGTTGGTTTAGGGAGGTTGTATTTCACAATTTCAAAACTCAAATCTGCACACCATCACCTTTTGAACACTTGCCAATGTTGTTTAAATTGAGCACAGCTTCCTTTTTGAAAATTTCAGCTGAATATTACAGTTTAACTTTTATGGACCAATAAAATATGACGGTAGCTTTTATTCAGGGCTGCTGTCATCTTCTTTGAGTTAATTTATTTCAAACACATTGTGAGTTTTACGAGAAATGTGGACTTTCATTTAGAAGACTGAGCTACTTTTGTAAATTTCTTTTGTATATAATCACTTGCAACAGAACTTACCTGCTAGCTGGCTGTGTGCACAAGCTGGTCAATGTTCCTCATCACCAGAATAGTGAACAACAGCATGGTCACCATCAATGTTACACCCATTCGGTGCCAGACTCAAAAGTCTGGCCCCTTGAGGCTCCAAAATAGCAAATGATTGAAGGCTACTCCGGTTGTGGTGATACTCATAGAGGGAAGAATGTTGGCTAAGATATCAGGAGAACGCAAGTATCACTATCTCTTACATATATCTGAACCACCAGAATGTGTTCAACATCTCATCTGGAAGGCAACACCTACTCAGTATTGTACTGACGTGTCCACTTAGGCATTGTGCACAACTCCTACAATGAGACTTATAGTCATATTACCTACCATAGTTATTTCTTATTCTATTAAACATAATATTAGCAGTCATATCTTGCTGTGTTAAAACCATTATCAAAATTTTGGCCAGGATTCTGGTCCTTGGGAGGCAATCTCTCTGATAATCAGTGGGTTCCTAATGTGTTCCCACTGCTAAGAAGGAGTCAGACAGTGTTAAGAAGACATTCACGCTAAAAGTGCAGCAGTGAGGTTACAACTACAGCAATACCTAAAATGGCAGAGACACACTGGAAATAGAAACAAGCTCTCAAGGAAGGGGAATTCCTCTGGGGTCCAGTCCCTGGGCCCCTTACACAATTTGCATGAGGCAAGCAGGAAAGGAGCAGCCAGCAGCAGCTCTGGTAGAAATTCCCAGTTGGGACAATGGGACTACAAAAGGCTTCACCACATAATTTCTCCATCATTCCCTACCAGAATCCCACCTGACCTTGGGTGGGATCATGCAGGAAATTCCAGCACTATAACTGTTCAGGATGGTTTTTCTCATTGGCAGCACTGACAAAAATGAAGAATTCTCTTTATTGTTGGTGAGCTCTTAAACTCATGAACTGAAAAAAAAATGACTTAAGTATTCCACAAGCATGCATTCAGAAATTGAATCATACTTCCATGCAGCACTGCCAATATTGTAATATTTCCCCTATTTAAGGTCACCTATCCAAATGTATGTTACTGCCATTAATTATAGTGAATATAGATTTTGGCCCACCATCTCGGTTAAAAGATTTCTTTTTCCAAATGCATATTAAATCTAAAAATGGGTCGGAATTTCCTTGTTCCAATATAACGTTGAAATTACGTCAAAGTTTATGCTGTTTCCACATTGATCTTCCCAATGACAATTTATGCCAAAATTGCTTGAGACTTGCATTAGGGAGGTAGACATCACTTGTGGGAAGTTTTGGAATTCATGCTTAGAGAGTACTTGGCTGATCAAAGAGAATGAGCTTGGATTGTTAAAAGGTAGGTTGAAGTTTTTTGAAGAGCTGCCTGGCATGATGGGCAGGGGAATGCCTTTGGATGTTATCTATATGGACTTCCAGAAAGCTTTTGATAAGGTCCTGCACAAGAGATTATCAAAATGAAGGTGCAGGCAATTAGAGGTAATCTTTGTGACATCAGTTAGTAATTGGTCGAAAGGTAGGAGACAGAATAGGGATAAAATGAACATTCTCTGATTGTCTAGATATGACAAGTATTGGTCCCCAGGAATATATACTGAGGCCTTAGTTTTCCATCATATCCGTTAATAGCTTGGATGAAGGAATAAAGAATTTTAATATCCAAGCTTAGGAGACACAGTGTAGGTGGGAGCAGGAAGCTACAAACAGACAGGCAGACTAAGTGAATAGGCACAGCTATGGTAGATGGAGTCCAATGTGGGGATGTGTGTAGTCATCTACTTTGGATCTGAGAGAAAAAAGATCAAACTAGCCCCTTGATGATGAGGGAATAGGAATTGCAAAGGATCAAAAGGATTTGGGTGTCCCGGTACATGAAAAGCGTAGGTATAAAAATCACCCAGAAAGTCAAAAGGAATGTTGGTCTTTATGTTAAACAGGTTGGAATGTAAAAATGACAAAGCAATGTTTCAGTTGTACAGAGCCTTGATCAGACCCAATTTGGAGTACTGCATTCAGTTTTGGATACCGAACCATAGGAAAGATATATTGGCCTTGGAAGGTGTACAATGCAGATTTACTACAATGCTACCAAGGTTTAAAGGTTAAAATATAAGGACATGTTGCATAAATTCAGCTTTATTTAGAAAGTTCACGGTTTGAGGTCCTCCTCATCTTGTTGTTATAAAAATTAACGTTTGAATCTATTGTTTATGCATGTTAGGCATGGCCTAAAATGCAAGTGTGACATTTTTTTCTTTTTGATGTGTGTTTGGTGCCACACCAAAGCATTTAAAGATATAAATATAGTGCTTATTTCAGTCAGGCGAAATGATTTTTTTTTAATGCTGAAAGATTGCTGTAAAACATCATAAATTATGAATTCAGGTTCCATTATTGTCTAAGATTTTGAGCATAAATTTATGCCCATTCAGAACAAATTGTTGTTTGGTCTACTGCATAAGGGGGAGCTATGCTACTGATCTAAGTAGGATTCTGGCTGATAAAGCTCATGAGAGGCACTATTGATCAAGAAAATTAATGTAAAGCAATTATTCAATATAAAGTGCTTATATGTAAATTTCCTTAGAATAGCAGTCACAAACTGCTTTTAAGCAGTAGTCACGCCAAAGCTTTTCTGGGGATTCTGTCCATTATATTAAAAATTTTGCATATATTCACATTTCCTACCCACTGCTATCACTTCCGATTACCATAATTTTGCTCGTGTTTCTTACATCAAGGTTGAACATTAAGTATGTCTCTTTAATCAGTTACAATTGGAATTCCCTTGTGTAAATAGATTCTAAAGATGCCGTGGTCACAAGCTGCTGCCTTTAGATTGTATGTAGCTTCATTGCACTGTATGCTCTGACACCAATAGCATTGCCTGAGATGTCTACTAGTATTAAACTAAAAGAATGTAATCATTCTTAATCTGTGTTTTGATAGTTTGCACAGTACAGTTTGTAATGTACCTGCACTGACACAGCATCTTAATGTTAGAACACACCTTACAGCTTGTGGGTATGCTGATAATCTCCCATGCAGCATGTTCCTAATCTCAACCCTGTTCCTGAGTTAGCTAGTGAATGGGAATCAGGTGTTTCTGCCCAGACGTAACTCTTTCGAGTACAAACCCGTTTCTATCTGTTTCAGATGAAGTTACATTGTTTCATAGTTTGCCGTTGGGAGATTTGAACTCTTGATCTTGGGGTTACAAACCCAGTACCATAACCACTTGGCTATTTAGGCCAAGCTCTGCCCAGATGTAAGGGAAGGAATCAAAGAGTGAGTTATATGGGACTTCTCTCAATTTCATTCTAATAACCTACATCAGAATGGCATAAGCAAAGACTTGAGAGAATGTTACCTGGTCTCATCAATTCTAAATAAATTGAGACACTAAATAAAAATACTTTTAAAAAACAACTAGAAAGATTCCTTTAGTTCACAGTCTTTGATACCAATTAACAAGCATGTAGTTGATTCAGATGCCATGTATTTCTTAATATGGACTGTCTTGTGCCAAGTAATACAATCATTTACAGCATATTGTGTCTCTGCCATTATCTTGGAATCTTGATGCAGATTTTTCTCCAGGACACTGAGCCAGTTCTTGTATACTCTCTTTAGAACATTGAGAGCAGGAAGGAGGAAAATGAGTCTTGTTCTGTCTGCTTCCTTGTCACAAAATTCACTGCAGCAAATCAAAGAATTTACTTTCCTGGCATCTGAGGTTTAGTCAGAGTATATGCTCTGTGCTGAGTGAAGGGGCACACAGGCAAGAGTCTTGGAATATGAAATCCTGACTCATATTCTTACCAACTTTTCTGATATTTCGCCATAGACTTCCAGCAAGTTCAGCTACTTCTTTTTCCCAGAATATGTTTCCTTCCTTTCCCAGAAACTGGAATATTTTTCCTTGTAGAAGTAGCTTTCTGTTATGAACAATTATTTTAAACACTTACTTTTCCAAATGGCTTTCTTATGCATGAGATTCTGCTTCAGACAATAATCTTCAAAACTAAGTATTTTTAATAAATTGTCTTTTATTGTTCTAAGTTCCATTGCAGGCCAAATGACATAACAGAACCTCTTTAAATAAATGTCATTTTGTTTTATGGTGTAAAGTAAACTGAATTGAATAAAGCATGTTGATCATAGCCTCAGCTTGAAGTGTTTGGCTTGGTTTTACTTTTATCATTAGGATGGTGCCAATAGTGTGTTTTTACAATCATTCAGAAGCTGGTATTACATCTGCCTGTCACTGTTATTTCATTTGTTTGAATAAGTGAAGACATGCTTTCTACCACACTGTACACTATATAAAGCTGCCCTATTTCGCACAGTCTGTGGGCAGATTACCTTCCACAATGCAGGTAATTTTGGAGATTGCCCTGCTTCCCAGGTTTTTTTGTATTTTTTTTTATATACTGTGGCTTTATTTTAAAGTTATGAATAGCGGCACAGTACAACAACTAAAACATACCAGAGTAGTAATTGAGATAGTGGCTTCCAAATTTTCTCAGGGCCAGAGGCACACTCCTGAATTAAGTCAACCAGAGCACAGGATAGCCAGAGGAAAATCAGGCATGATACAGATGAGCTGGAACCCAGTCCAAGCAGCCAATTCCTGTTGAGGACTGAGGGCAGGGGGAATAACCATACTTCCCAAAAATAAGCAATAATATTGGAGGGGGCTGTATTCTCCCCACCAACCAGTGACATGAATGCAGGAATGCACCTGGCAGAAAAGGTCTTCTAAGGGGTGGCCCAATTTGGTCTTCAGGCTGAACCCTTGGCCTAGAAGACCCCAGAAATCTTTGTGGCCACTGGTTGGATTAGCTTTCCTATAAAGGAGTCTGATCCCCCCACATCTTTGGACCTATCAGTTACCACCCCCCTCTTTTACAGCAGGTCTCAAAGCTGCACTCAAAATGGTGTGGCTATTATTATAATTACCTGTCTCTATTGGGAGCCCCGGTATTCTGCTGGGGTCAGGATTAGAAGTCAGTGGCACCCACTCTTCTGCACCTACACTAACAGAATGGGGCATTCAATTTTGGGCCCAAGGTCATTACCATAAACATATTAGCACCAAGTTTCCCATCTATATAATTGATATTCTGCTGAAATGTTAGCAGTGGCTCCTCCTCCAATTCAAATAGAAAACTGCCTTTTCTGAGTGCACAGAGCCAATGCCCTGGTGCAAATGTTCTGGTACCTCCACAATGAAAGCAACAACATATGATGTTTCATTGTTCTGGTGCAAAACTGAGTGTAATAGTATGAAGCCATCTTGCTCCCAAAGTTCTTTCACATCATTATATTCAGTGTAACATTGCCACAAGGGCTAAGTCCTCAAGTTACCACAATGGTTCTGTGGGAACGTTTCCCATCCACTGTGGCAGTGAGCCACGCGTATTATTAAAGTTACAGGTTTAATCCCTGGCATCTGTTAAATTATTTATCTGAGCTGGGACAGCATTGGAGCTATGACAATCGGTCCTCAGTGTGCCTTATAAATGGAGATAAATCAGCCATGGCTGTCGCTCCTGATCACTGTCCAGTGGCCCAGCTGGAAGGACATGGGATTCAGGCTTGGCTGTATCCCCTTGCCACTTTGGCCCATCATTGATTAACCTGCCAACATTCACTGCCCGACATCACTCGTGCTGGCTGAGATACTAGAAAATTGACAGCTCCAGAAGGACCATTATAATAACATGATAGAATTGAAGGTTAGCATTACCCTTTACCCTATCAACAAGGTAAGTCTCTCTCACTCTCCTTGTACTGTTGCCAGCTGAGAGCACCAAGACAAATCAGCTCTTGCCAACTCAGTGATGTAAAAATGAAAGACCAGAAGAGTGAACAATGTTCTAAAGTAATTAATAACATTTTCTATGGTTTGGGAGGGGAGTTTTATTTTTAATGGTATTTTTTAAAAAATAGTTTTACACAACTTTATGATTTGGGACAAAAACAAGTCTACTGAGGTGAGTTGAGGCAATTGTTTTGTGGGCTCTTTATCCATTTGGTGCCTCTGTACATAAGTGCACAGGCCTTTTTCATCTTGATGTGTCTTCTGGAGCTCTGACCACAAAGTGAGTATTTTTCTTTTCGTGTGAACCAGCAGCCAAGTTTTTTTTTCGATGAGCTTGGTCAGTGCCAATGTTTTTTTGGGCTTGTTTTGTATATGAGTTTGGCTGCTGTCGAGTTTTCTGTTCTGGTGAGTAAAGTCTGGAGGATGGAGCTAGGACGGAGGGGGAAACTTACTCATAATCCTTAGAGAAGACCCAGCTAGGCAGTCTCTCCAATGCTAAGCCATCCTGAATGCTTTATTTCCCACAGGATAATTCCACTGTCTCTTCTGGGCAAAATATGAATGAGACAGTCAGCAGCTACAGGGAAAACAGAAAAGGTAGGAAAGTGACCAAGAAGTTAATCAAAAGAGCGAAACTGCAAAAGAATATGAAGAGTAAAGGCAAGCTGGAGAATCAAATTGACTAGGAACCATGAAACACCCACTATAGAGAGAAGAGAATTGTATAGCTGAGAGCTGTTGCATGGTTTGTAGCCTGAGAAACAGCGCAACATTAAGCACAACCTTCAGTCAAAGTACATATTGTGGAAACATCAGTTTATGTGAATATGTGAACAAGATTTTCTTCCTCCAGCTAAGGAATTTTTAAGTTCATGGATACATTAGTGTTTTCATAACATCCTCCTTGAATCACATGCATTGCTGATTGGCAAGAACATATAAAAACTTCGGAGAGAGAGAGAGCTGGCTGGCTTACCAGCCTGATTGTAGTTAGGATATTCTAATACTTTCATTTCCTGTCGGTACTGAGCATCGCTTGGATCTTTATTTACTTACTAAGTGAATAAATCAGAAACCTATGATGTGAGTCTCAGAAATGAATTTCACTGAAGTTCTAGGTCAAGATAAATGACACCCTAGCCTGGACTTTCCATTAACTGGCCAATAACTTTTGCAGTGTAAACTGGAGGCCATTTTGAAAAATGTACAGATGTTGCACTCCACCTGAAATACACCAGGCTGAATTTTACCACAAGCCACAAAGTCCTGCTGCCAGGGCTAAAAACGAGTCCTGTGCCCACGTGGGTAAACTGCGGGAATGTGGGGTGATTTTACTGGTGGCAGCCAATTAAGAGGCTGTTGCCAGGATTGCTGTCCAATTGAGCTGGCCAGCCTGTCGGCCCAATTAGAGGGCTGGCCTCGGCAGCATCACCAAGAGGTAGCCGCTGCAGAGCCTGCTTCTGCTTCGGCTTTAGCTGTGGCGGCATCACAGGCTAATACCTGTATTCTGCCAACATTTATATGAGAAGCATTAGCTAAACCCAGGCGTGACCTGCTGAAATGATAGTCCCGATAATGAAAACTTTTAAACACAAAAGGAGAAGGAGGGGGCAGCTCCATGTTGAAGCTCATTCGAAGGGCGGGTGCAAAACATTTTCAATGTATCAGGGCAGGCAGGCCCCAATGATTTGAGGGGTGAACCCTCCAGCAGTGGTGTCAGGGACATAAAGGTGGCCATTGCCACCAGTGGGGCCTCTCCATGGGCAATGGAATGGCAAAAAAGGAAGGCTTCCCCCTGCCCAGGAAGTCCCTGGAAGGTCACCTTGATATACCTGGTGGGCTCCCACGCAGCCGGGGTGGGGGAGAGTGGGGCGTGCTGTCTCTGGTAAAGTGCCGGCAGGGACATAAAGAGGCCATTAATTGGATTAATTGAATTAATTGGCTGCCCACCGCTGGTCGGCAGAAGCCTGAGCCGCTGCTGTTCTCGCTTCTTGGAATATGCTTTGGCAGCAGGAAGATATAGACTTCTCTCCCGATGCCTTTATGAGCCCTCCTGCCTCCCAGCTCAGCTCCTGAGGGCTGGTAAAATGTCAGCCCCCAAGTTTAAATCCCAACATATTTTCAAGTGGGTGGGACTAGGAGCAGCTGAAGTGACCTGATCATACCATATATCCACAGCTTTCTGCCTGAAGAAAACTTTTCTGGAATCATTTTTCTTCTTTATTTTAAACTTCTCTGTCAGGTGTTCTTTTAGCCTCCACACCACAAAAGAACAGCAACCCAAGTTTAGAAAGCAAGAATTTGGAGTACAGTTTCTGCTCTGGGTGCAACTGGCAATGCAGAGGCAAATTACGCTCAAAATTGGAGCGACTTTCCAAAATTATGTTACAGTTCAAGTTCCCACTGAAACTCATTTGCACAATCACAAGCATAAAAACTTTAAGAGCCACAGTGAGGCAGTATTTTAGAATGTTATTGTGTTGTTCTGCCCTTGCATTAACAATATTCCTGGACATGTTAAAGAGTGGAAACCTTGTGCAGTTTTATTAACACAGATGAAAATGGGCTCCTCACAAAAAAATGCATTTTTAATCAATTCACCACTTATGAATAATTCAATTTTAAATAACTAAAGACGACTTTGAAAATAATATATACAGAACTATTTTCCTGCTCCATTGGTGTGACCCATACTGTATTCTAGTAAATTAAATAATTTTTGATATTTAAACATATTTAAAAGATTCTTAAGGGTGCCTTTGCACCTAAAAATAAAGTGTAATTTTAAGAAGCCCTCAAAGGGCTGCAAACAGGTATATAAACTGAAACTCACCATGCTAAAGGGTGATTTCATGGAGGTGTTTAATGAATGCTTCAGTAAGGTAGATACAGAGAAACTATTTCCTCTATGGGGATCTCCAGAACAAGGAGGCATAATCTTAAAATAAGAAGTGGGTCAGTTAGGGGATTTGGAAGTTCCTCCCCCCAAAAAGTTATCAATATTGAGTCAACTGAAGTTTTGAAGACTGATATTGATAGATTTTTATTGGATAAGGATAACATGAAATGTGGAAAAGGGCAGATAAATGGATTTGAGGTATAGGTTAGCCATGTATGCAGGCTTGAGGGGCTGAATGGTCTTCTACTGAGTGTAACTAAGGCTGCTGGCTGATTTTTTTTCTGTTGTTCCTCCTTTTACTTATTGCCTGCGTCACACCTTGGTGACATTATCAATTAAGCTTATCTAAGCATTCATATATATTTAAGACTAACTTATCTGGCTATCTGCAGTGTAGCTTGTAACTGAGAAAAATAACTGAATAGCCGGAATTTTGCTATGAAGTTGATGCTGATGACCGATATGTCTGTTGTCTGTCATCGCTTCCCACAAACGTGGTTTAGTAATTTGTTACATAATTATAAATCTAATATTTCTGGCAGGCGGACAAATGCAGGACAGATATGACAGAAACACTCCAGGCATTTTTTTTTTATATATAATGGCATCTCTGGCCATGTGAAAATGGGCAAGCTTGACTTATTCACACAGCCAGAAGAAACAGCCGTTAAGACTGGGTAACCACCATTCCTTTATAATTGTAACATAATAACAAATTCACATTGTATGAGTCAGAGCGGTAGGCAGGATTTAAAGGGTCTTCTTCTTCGCCTCGTTCTCTTTGTAGAATTGTTCAACAGCAGCAGGTAGCATCCAGTCCCGGCAAGTACTATGTGCTGTCATTTTCATTCAGTTCCAAATGAGTCTCTGATCATCTTAGGCAATTTGTTCCACCACTGGGGAGCTAAAATCAGTAGACTGTGAACTGTGACCTCCATCTGTCTTGCTGTGTAGAAAGTGCATCTTCTGCTGGCAGCGCTCCTCCCCAGTCATACTGACAATTCATGACAGATCAAAATGCGATAGTGAATTGTTATGAAAGGGATGAGAAAAGTTCATTTTTTATATTTTTACTGAAAGAAATCTTTTTTTGTGCTTTTGACACTTGTGGATTGTTATGCAGACATATCCCATTTGCAATAGATTTTAAAGTTATTTGGTAGTACAAAACTTATATTGCTGAAAGGAGAGTCACATTGCCGAAGCTTTTCATCTTGAACTCATCAGAATGCCAAGTTACAAACAATCACAACAATTTATACTGCAGGAGGAAAGGGGGCTGGTGGGTTGGCAAGTTGATTTTAAACATCGCCCATTAATCAAGAATCATTAACTGTGCACAAGTGAGATGTGAGGATGCCTGTCGTGCATACTAGTGTTATCATTGGAACTGTAGTATAAGGGTCTGGCATATATGGGTTAATGTGAGACTGAGTACAGTACCACCCACACCATAAGAAAGCACTTGACTGACTGAGGGTGCGGGTTAAGTGTTGGACAGAGCTGTGTGTACCAGCAGGCATGGAGACAACCCCTCGCTTGTACCCCTTACTGTATACTTGTAACTAGTTTGAAGGGTCAATAAAGACTTACAGTTAACCTATGTATGACTACAAAGACTTCTTCAGAACTGTAACCAACAACCTGCAACATGGTGGCAGCTTGTAGAAAAACCCAAAACTTCACAGAAAATGCAGAGAAAAACTAAGGCCAGAATTTTGAGTTCAGCAGGTGGGCACGGCCAGTAGGCCCGGGAGCAGCCGAGAAACAGCCTGCCACCCGCAATCGGCCCTCCACCGCAATTTCACACTGGCTGGCCAATTAACAGCCAGCCAGCGTGAAGCGCACACTGATATGATCTGCACTGCCTGGGTTGGGGGTGGGAGGAGAGCGAGCACTGAAGTCAGTGCAGACGTGGGGTAGCACTCACAGAAAGCTCCCTGAAGGCAGAGACCTGCCTCAGGGAGCTGAAGACTGCAAAAGTATCAAATAAAGATTTTTAAATCGGGTAAAAAAAAAATGTCTATGCAACACAAGCTGTCACCTAAGCATAGATATTGGCGAGAAATTTCCCCCCATTGGGGGTGGGGGGTGGGTTGTGCGGGGGCGGGTGCAAACCCGATCAGCGCTCCCAATCAGTTCCGCGCCGCCATTTTAAGTGGATGGGCCAATTAAGGCCCATCCATCGTGATGCGTGCCCAGAAGCGCTGAGTGCTCCCTGTGTAGGCGGTGGGGGGGGGATTCCCTGAGTGGTTCCCTGCACTCTTTCGCACATGTGTGAAAGAGTGCAGAGATCTCCCTGAGGCATCTCCGTGCCTCAGGGAGATTTGTTTAAGATATGGAAATTTGAATAAATGTAGGGAAAAAATTTAAGGAAGTGTCGCCTCATGTGCTGGGACATGCCCATTATTTGTTTCAAAAAATTTTATTTAAGTAATAAACCCTTTATGAAACCTCATCCTGCCCATGGATGAGGTTCCATGAAAAATGCAAAGGCCGCCTGGGCTCTTCGCCTGCCCGCCAACCTTAAGATTGGATGGGCAGCTCAGCTAATTACTTTAATTACTTTTTAACAGGCCTTAATAGGCCTTTGACAGTTCGGCGGGTGCGCAGCCGACATGGCTGCCCGCCCGCCGATCTGAATATCTGAATGACATGCGGTGACGTCAGGACCCCCGCCCAACGTCACCGCCGGTCATTTTGTGTTTCAGCGAGTGGGCCCCACCCCCGCTCGCTGACAGGAAAATGCTGCCCATTATAAAAATTCTGTGCATAGATTTTTATTTTATTTTTTAATTAATGATGAAGACCTCATCCCGCCCTTGGATGAGGCTTCCTGAAAAATGCAAAGGCCACCTGGCCGATTTGCGTAACCACAAACAGTAACTTTGGACCGCCAATGAAAAATCCCAGTTAATTGTGCCATTAATGGGCTTAATAGCCCTCTTAATTGTTGACAGACACACTTCCGAATTTAGTGCACGCCCGCCGAGCAAAATATCACGCGTGTGCGCGATGACGTCAGGACGCTAACTCGACGTTTTATGCTTGAGCTTGTTGGGCACAGGCCTGCACGCTGAGCAAAAAATTCTGCCCTAAGATGCTGGAAAACTGAGAAACAATTCAGTAAAGCAGTCTGATCTGGAAAGAAGCTCCAGAAGTACGGGTACAGAGGAAAGATCACCAGGAAAAAGCTCCAAAGAAAGGCTTGGAAGCTGACGGCAGAGATTTAAAATTCTTCACTGCATCAGAAGACTCCATTGCAGCTGCTTCGGAAGTCCAGTTTCAAATCTAAACATGTCAAGTCAGCAGGTTGAGCTAAATCTTTTAAAACTTCATGTTAGAGCTTATCCTGGGAAATTTTAAAATAATTCAGAGTTAGAAGTGCAGTTTGAAAAAACTCATCACTAAAACCCAATCCCTGAGTCAGCTCGCTCCAAAATGGAAAAAAAAATTAATGAAATAATCCGGGAGAATCGTGACTTCTAAGCTCAACCGAGGGAAAGCAAAAGCCAGAATCAACAAATTCATGACTCGAAAGTAAAACACTGAGCAAAAGGACTCTTCTGGCAGCTGTTCCAGGCAGCCACTGTTGAGAATTTTTTTCAAGCTGAACGTGATCACTATTGTAGGAGAGCTCAACAAAACTAGCAAGCACAGGGACTCCCTTTGTCTCCCAGAGAAGAGTGATGCATTCTTGAAATTCTTAAAGTGGAACCTACATGGATTTAGGATCAGATATTCCACACTTTCAAGTCATTTCGGACTAACCAAAGGCCCAGATCAATCAACAAATTGGGGGCTTTGGAGGAAAAGATTCTTAAGACACAGCATCGCCTCAGGATTAAATAAAAAGTCAGAAGAAATGCAGGTGAACACACTGCTTAACTCATTAGGCCCGAATGTGGATGACATTATTGCAAGACAGGGAATTAATGAATCATCCACAAAATTCGAAGAGTTACTAAAATCATTTGACATTTATATTAACTTAAGAAGCAATAAAATATTCAAAAGAGTTAAATTCAGCCAAGAGAACCTTTTGTTTTATTTATCAACAATCTGTACAGAATGGCAGAAGGTTGCGAGTATGGAATTTAAAATTGGATCTCATCAGAGACAGAACAGTGGTAGGAGTAGCGGAGGATGCACTCTCTGAGCTCCTGCAAGCAAAGGCAGATCTAACCCTGGAAAAGGCAATCTAGGTAGTTAGATGTTCAGGACTCCATGAGCAGCAAAGGGCCATTTTAAGGGGAGAGAAATAAATCATGGTGCAGAGGCCAAACCACAGTCCAGCTGGTTAAACAATAAAGACCCAGAGACACCAAGTCAGAGAAAGCAATAGCTGAACCGGCCAGCAGAGTGATCATATCAATGCTGTGGAGCAAAGCACCCCCACAGGCGAGATTAGTGTTGTGCAATTTCAACCCAATGCTTTCAGTGCAACAGGGGGTCATTTGCCACATGGACAATGTATTGGTTCATGGTGCAATGGTGGATAAATATGCAAGAGACTCGCTCCTACCTGGTTGACACTGCAGAGGGCACAGCCAGGAGAAACAGGAGGAGTCTTCTCCTCACCCCTGGACTGCCCATCCCCACTGTGTAGTGGAGATATATTGAGAAACATACCCAGATGCAAGAACAACCTCCAAACCTTCAAGAAGAACCAGCAGTGACTGAGCCAACCACTCCTCAGACAGTTGTGAAAATGAGATATGGAAGGGTCATAAGGCCTCCTGACTGCCTGAACCTTTGAATTCAAGGACTTGAAGGGGGGAGATGGGGTAGTGATAATGTAGGAATAATAATATAAATGTATGATAGTAATAACAATGTAAGCCATAAGGTAAACTATAATCACTTAAAATAATTGGATAAATGCATGGGGGAGGTGTAGTATAAGGGTCCACACATATTGGGTTAATATGGGACAGGGTAGAACGCTGCCTGCACAGTGATGTAAGAATGCACATGACCCACAACCAGAGCCAGTTGAGATTTGGACAGAGCCATGTGTACCAGCAGCATTGAGACAGTTCTTAGCTTGTACCCTTTACTGTATATTTATAAATAGTTCTAAGAGTAAAAAAAGACTTACTGTTAACCTACATATGACTGCGAAGACTTTTTCAGAGATACCAAACTGGAACCAACACCCTATAACAGGAACACAAGCTAAAGTACTAATTCACCTTCTGAATGCAAATAGATATCTTATTTGTAGATTCCTGTCAGTTTGAGGGGTGGTTCCAATTACTGATGGGTGTCACCGAGTGCAAGCGTACAGTCAAATTCATCTCCAATATGACCCACCAGGGGTCATCTCAAAACGATGACAAAAAATATTTTGGGTGGCATGTAATTGTGGCGGCTGGTTCCCACTGTTTGGAGAACCAGTGGGAACCTCCCATTGCCTTTCAATGGGGGGCCTAATGCAATTACCAGGTAAGCAGACAAGCTCCAGGCCTCCTGTTGGATTAAGCTCCAAGTAGGTGGTAATCGCATTGCTGAGAGCTGCTGGCCAATCAGCAGCCAGGAGCTCTTCAGTACTAATAGCGTCGCCATAACACACTGGGGCCTTCATTTTGGTCCAAAGCTGGATCTCTGGATAGAGTTCAGTGGGGCGGGATGGAGGACAAGGATGAAAGAGCGGTGGTGTTGCTTTTCAAAGGCCCTCCACCTTCCCAATGCTAGGTCCCTCAATAGTGCACTAATACAAGACACAGCCACCTGCCCTCTCCCTCCCCAACCCGGTAGATCACTGGCAACCCTGACAGGCTGTGCTGGACAGATTCCTGGAGGCATGGGGGAGCCGTGCAAGTCTCATTTAATCCCTGAGTTGCCATTAAATCCTGGTGGGCTCAGTGATAATTGGATTTAAGTGGTTCATTATCAAGCCCGATTGCCTTCCCACCACTGGAGGGTGAGTTTCCCTTTTCTATCCCTTCCCGCCTCTCACTTAATACGCGACAGTTTTCCTGTTGGCAGGAGTCATTTGCGTGACCTCCCACCGGATTCATAAAGACATAAAACATCATGGGGTCAACTTTAACTATTCCTGCTGGGCAGAAATAGATGGCAGTGGGTCAGCCTCCTGCTTTACACCCCACACAATTTTCCTTTCCACTGAAAACAAACGGGCAACATTAGGATCAACTTCAATTATGGGACAGCTACAAAAGTTGCTTTTCTCTGTAAGTCATGCTAATTATTGGACTGTGTAACAAATATTGTTTTGACTTTCAGGGACTGATTCACTCTTTGTTTTACAAATTGTCATGCCATCAGTATCTTGCTATATTCATCTGCTTGTTTTTATTCATAAATTTGTGTAAATAAATTTGACCAGGAGTTTTAGTCTGACCAATATGAACTGCCAATATGATGTTTTCTGCTTTTTGGAGTGGACAGGAACACATAGCAGACAGCCCCTGAGATCTTCAGTGCAAGATAGTCTGGTAAATATTGTTCATCCCGTTGTGTGCAGCCCCCTTCACATCACGCACAAAGTTGTGAGTTTCAGATTATAAGAGATTCAGGTTATAAGAGACTCTTTCTTTGAACATTAGTGAGGAGAATTGGGAGTTAATCCAAATTCTAACATACTCTCCTAGTATCTGGTCCTCAGCACCAATTGATTTTGATGGTTCAATCTCCCCATGAAAAACAAGTTTCAAAGTGAACATTTTCCACTTTCCTGAGTTCAGCCATTTGCTAATTGGAGCAACTGTTACAACAGTCTTTTGTCAGCAGATAATGATGTCACACTGCTTGGTGCTCCTGGCGAAAATACAGAGGGAAACTATAAATGTCATCATAGGAGGCCATTTTAATTAGGAGATTTCATAAACATAGATTTTTACCAGTGACTAAACAGAAAAGGAGTTTACTGTGTGTTAATAGCTATCCTGCGTGCTGATGGAAGAAAGCAAGTAATTTAAAACACACAAAACTCCTACATTTCCATGTAGATTCAGCCAGAAGCAAGCAGCGCTCTTTGCTGCTGGCTAAACTTATGTGGAAATATAGGAGTACAGTGTGTTTTAAATTATATATTTTTTTCTTTCACAGCATGAAGGATAGACATTGTGATCTGTAGATAAAAGGTCGCTAACAATCTCTCCATGGCAATTACTGGTTGCTCACATTAAGTGGAAAAACACTGCCTGTGTGTTTGAAATTCTAAAAAAAGAAATTACCATACTGCCTGGTGTACAGCTCACACATTTATTAGGTTGTCATGAACTGCAGTCCAGGATGGGAGTTTGTAACTTATGTACCAAAGTGCTTCATATATTTTACCAATTTGTCTGTTAATTATTTCTTCAATTTTTACTGAGGATATGTGAGAATGTTCCAGATCTTACCATCATTAGCTGTGGTGGAGTAATCTGTGTACTAAATATAAGTTGCTTCCTTAAATGTATTTTTGATTTTTGTTTTACTTTTTCTCTCCTTTCCTGAAGGTGCTAAAAGTACAGAGCTGACAATAATGTGTAAGCCTAGACATTGAGCATGGTTCATGCGGAGCATAAAGGTTTATGTGGAACAGGAACACTGGCATACACCGGTTGGGCTAAATGACATGTTTCTGTGTTGTGCATTCTATGTAGTTAACAGGTTATTTGATTCTGGGGAAACCTTTTCCAACATCTACATGCTTGAACTTAACAGCCCAAAGCTTTCAATGGCAATCAGGAGCTGGAACTTGGTTGAAATTTTCCACTTTCCCAGGTCCTGGCACAGTATCTCCACTGCTGCTGTAGATGAGTTAACTCAGCATAGATCAAGCTTTGGTTTTGGGAACTTTTAGATCTATATGATGACTAGGTGGAACATTTACCTATCAGCTATCAGAGGAATCTACCTGCATTTTTTTTCCTTTTGATAGTTTCCTTTTTGTGAGGGAGATGGCGGTGCAGTGGCAATGTCACTGGGCTAGTAATCCGGAGGCTCTGGGGTCATACACTCAATTTCCGCCATGGCAACTGGTGGAATTTGAATTCAATTAATAAATATGGAGTATAAAGCTAGTCTTGGGAATGAAACTATTATCGATTGTCATAAAGACTCACCTGGTACACTAATGTCCTTTAGGGGGGCAAATCTGCTGTCCTTACCCGGTCTGGCCAACATGTAACTCCAGATCCACAGCAAGGTGGTTGACTCGTAACTGTCCTCTGAAATGTTCAGCTCAAGGGCAATTAAGGATGAGCAACAAATGCTGGCTTTTCCAGCGATGCCCACATCCCATGAAAGCATAAAGAAAAAAAATGTAGGACATGGTCAAGACTGAAAGGAAGAAGGGAAAATAATGAAATAAATCAAAGAAGTTGAGATTAAGTGACACAAGCCTTGGGTTTTAAAATCTTCAGATTAGTGAAGGAAAATAAGATTGAAAAAGTTGATGAGTTGCAAAGTTTTAAGATTGTGGATGTGATGGGTCTTCAGTTTAAACATTGAGGATGTATTTAATAGCCATTAAAACAGCATATTTAGTGCTCAGGCCAAAAAAAAGAGCAAAAAGCCAGGGCAGAACTGGTGATAATACCACTACTGAAAGAGGAAAATAGGAAAAGATAAGAAGGCTTGAGACAAAGAAATTGGAGGCTGGTTATGTGGGACATTGTGAAAGAGGAATGCGAGAGTGTAACACACCTGGAGAACTGTGAGCAGTTCTGAGCATCACACCCTAGAAAAGCTATGCTGGCCTTGGAGGCAGTGCATTGTCAATATACCTGAATAGTATCTGGGGCCAGAGCTTGCTCACAGCTTCGGGAAACAGGAGTCAAGTCATTTCAGAGTTTGCGATCCCAAACACATCACTTCCTACCACTCCCACAATATTTTCATTTCCGTATTTGTTTATTATTCATTCATGGGTTGGGGACATCGATGGCTAGGCCAGCATTTGTTGCCCATCCCTAATTGCCCTTGAGAAAGCGGTGGTGAGCTGGCTTCTTGAACCCCTGTACTCCATGTGGTGTAGGCGCACCCAAAGTGCTGTTAGAGAAGGAGTTCCAGGATTTTGACCCAGCGACAGTGAAGGAACGGCAACATACTTCCAAGTCAGATTAATGAATGGCTTGGAGTGGAAATTGCGGGTGGTGGTGTTCCCATATGTCTGCTGCCCTTGTCTTTCTAGATGGTGGCAGTCGTGGGTTTGGAAGATGCTGTCTAAGGAGCCTTGGTGAGTTCCTGCAGTTCAACTTGTGGAATGGTACACACTGCTACCACTATTCATCGGTGTCAGCAGGAGTGAATGTTTGTGGGCGGGGTGCCAATCAAGCGGGCTGTCTTGTCTTTGGATAGTGTCAAACTTCTTGAGTGCTGATGGAGCTTCACTTATCGAGGCAAATGTAGAGTATTCCATCACACTCCTGACCTGTGCCTTGTAGATGGTGGACAGGCTTTGGGGAGTCAGGAGGTGAGTTACTCACCACAGGGTTCCTAACCCCTGACCTGCTCTTGTAGCCACAGTATTTATATAGCTAGTCCAGTTCAGTTTCTGGTCAACTGTAACCCCCAGGATGTTGATAGTGAGGGATTCAGCGATGCTAATGCCATTGAACGTCAAGGGGCGATGGTTAGATTCTCTCTAGTTGGAGATGGTCATTGCCTGACACTTGTGTGGCATGAAATTTACTTCCCATTTGTCGGCCCAAGCCTGGATATTGCCCAGGTCTTGCTGCATTTGGACATGGACTGCTTCAGTATCTGAGGGATTGTGAATGGTGCTGAACATTGTGCATTTATCAGCGAACATCCTCACTTCTGATCTTATGATGGAAGGAAGGTCATTGATGAAACAGCTGAAGATGGTTGGGCCTAGGACACTATCCTAAGGAACTCCTTCAGTCCTGGAACTGAGAAAATTGACCTCCAACAAAGATAACCATCTTCCTTTGAGTTTTCCCCCTGATTCATATTGACTCTAGTTTTGTTCAGCCTCCTTGATGCCACACTCAGTCAAATGTTTTTTTGATGTCAAGGGTAATCACTCTTGCCTCATGTCGGGAGTTCAGCTCTTTTGTCCATGTTTGAACCAAGGCTGTAATGTAGTCAGGAGCTGAGTGGCCCTGGTGGAACCCAAACTGAGCAAGTTAGTAAGTGTCACTTGATAGCACTGATGATGACCCCCTTCCATCATTTTACAGAAGCAGTTAAACAGATGGCCTGAATTCTGTTTTACCAGATAGTCTCATTATGAATGCTTGACTGAGCTCCAAAAATTTATAATGCACTTAGCTCAGCAGGATTCTGTTGACGCAGCTTGAATGAAAGTGCAAGCTTTGTTTGACTGACATCTTTATTACCTTGCATTACCTTATCCTTTCTTTGTAGTTTTTCAATATCTTTGTGTTTATTTACACATGATTAAGAGGTGTGAAATGGATGACTGATTTTAACATTGATTCTATGAATGCTCTTGTTGTTTGACACTTTTATAAAGTTGTAAAAGGAGCAGTTTTTTTTCACCAGAGTTGATTTTCAAAGCCTCTGCAAAATACTGTGGATGCTGGAGGTCTGAAATAAAAACAGTAGGTACTGGAAAAACCCAGCAGGTCTGGCAGCATCAGTGGATTCAGAAACAGAGTTAACTTTTCAAGTCCAATAAGACCTTCTTTGGAATTGAAGAGGGGTAGAAATGTGATGGGTTTTATGCTGTTGAAAAGGTGGGGGGGGGGGCTGGTCAGGTGGTGCAAAAGGGATGGCCAGGGCTGGGTTAGAGGGTGGAGGAGATTAAATACCAAAGATGCCATGGAACAAAATGGAAAGGGAATGGTACTGGTAGTAGTAGAGAAACAAAGCATTGGTCCAGAGTAGGTGTTGTTAGCAGAATAAAGGTCAGCTCTGCTTGAAAGCAAAAGCATGAAAACAAGATACATGACATGAATTTGAGGAAAAATTCAAAATAAAAGACAGAGTTCATAGTCTAAAGATGTTGAACTCAATGTTGATTCCAGAAGGCCGTAAAGTACCTAATTGGAGGATGAGGTTCTCTTCCTCCAGCTTGTGTTGAGCTTCACTAGAACATTGCAGCAGCCAAGGATAGAAGTGTGAGCATGAGAGCCAGATGGTGAATTAAAATGGCAAGCGATAGGAAGGTCTGCATCTTGTGTCAATTTCAGGGGCATTTCAAAGGCTTTCCTGACTTGCCAATGGTCCGTTGGTTTTATACATATTAGACACAGGAAAAATGGGCATGGAGGATGCATAAGGGAATGAAATGGGAATGGGGTAAGGAAGCGGTATGGAAGGACCATAAGGGTTGAAAGGGCATGGGGGTATAGAGGGGATATAAGGGGTCATGGAAGGGACATGGGGGATATGGGGGGACATGGTGGGTATGTGGAAGCATTGGCAATAGCTTTTAAACTTTACCTGTCAAAAGATACCCAACTCCTCAGCAGGCTTTCCCCAAGGTTCACAAACTCACTTATCTGGTGGGGTTCCCATAGCTTTTAGGAACCCACCTGCTAACACATAAATACCAAAGACAGGGAAGTTTGAATTTCCAGCAAACCTAACATCACTTTAAGTGAGCACTGGATTGAAACCCGTTTTGATACCTGACCTGATGAAAATAGTGGGTGGTGGGAATTGTCAGGGAAATTCAAAATTGTGGCCCCACACACCTCCATTTTAGCCCTCCTAACTTGGTTTTCCCTGAGAGTTAATTTACGAGGAAAGTTACACAATACCAGGGTTGTGTTCCCTGGAAATTAGGTTAAGGTGATTTGATTGAAATTTTCATGATATTAAAGGAAACCTAAGGTGGAGAGAGAGAAATTACTTCCACTGGTTGGAAAGTCTAAGACTATTGGCTTTGCCTTAAAATTAGAGCCCGACCTTTCAGAAATTAAATTTGGAAACATTTCCACATACAACGGGTGGTTGAAGTTTTGAACTCTCTTTTGCAAATGGCAATTGATGCAGATCAATTGTTAATTTTAAATCAGAGATTGATAAATTTTTGTTAACCAATGGTATTAAGGGGTATGGGGTAAAGGATGATGTGTGGAGTTAGGGGAAAATTTTCCCCCCGTTGGGAGAGAAGTGCGGGAGTGGGTGCAGGCGAGTGTGCCTCTGATCAGCACCCCAATTGGGGGCATGCCGCCATTTTACGTAAGCGGGCCAGTTAAGGCCCGCCCAGCGTCACGTCTGCCAGGAAGCACTATGAGCTCCCTGTGCGGGCGGGGGGGTGATTCCCCCAGCCAGGAGTGGGCTCTTTCGCGCATGTGCATGGAACAGCGCATAGATCTCGGAGGCTAAGTCCTGCCTCAGGGAGATCAGCTCCGATTTAAAACTTCTAATAAACATGTTTAAAAATTTTCCCTGCCATGTCCCCTCATGTGACACTGTCACATGAGTTGGGACATGTTCATAAGTTTTATTGAAATCTTTCTTAAAAATTTAAGTACCCTCATGAAACCCGTTGATGAGGTTTCATGCTTTTTCTGAAGCTCGCCAGGGCTCCCGGCCTGCCCGCCAACCTTAAGGTTGGATGAGCAGGTCCATTAACAACTTTAATTAATTTTTCAATGGCCTCAATAAGCCATTGACAGGTCAGCGGGTGCACAGCTGACTCGGCTTCATCTCCGCTGACCTGAAAATGGAAATGACGCAGAGTGATGTTGGGAGTTCCACCCGATGTCATCCCGCCTCACTTTACGCGTTGGCGAGTGGGGCCCGCCCCTGCTCACTGACAGGAAGATCTTGCCCTAGGTTACAGATCAGCCATGATGTCATTGGATGTCAGAACAAGCTTGAGGGGCTAACTGGCCTACTCCTGTTCCTATGTTCTTATCGTGCTAGAAGATCTTCCCTGAATGAGAGCAATAATCAAGTCTTTACATTTTCAAAGCACTGATTTAACCTGCAACACAGTTTACTAAGCATAGTTTATAACTGAGAAACACTCTTCAGTGTAAGTATGTACAGTGTCTCCAGTCAGATCCAATAGCAGGAATTAGATAAATATGTGCTATGAAGTCCAGCTGATGACTGTTTGGTATTATGCATGTTATAATTTGTCTGTCATCGCTTTCCACAAATGTGGTTTAATAATTTGTTACGTAATTATAAATCTAATACGTCTGGCAGGCACACAAAAGCAGGACAGATATGACAGCAGTACTGCAGGCAAAATTGCTAAAATAAGAAATGGTGTCTCGAAAAAATGATTAAAAAGTAATTTAAAAAATATATATGGAGGAAAAATAAAACAGCTGATCTTAATCAGTCTGCTCAAAACAATTTTTACATTCTCTTATATCCAAGCTTGTCCCAATGTTACCATTAACATTCCCAGAGCACTACTAACTTGCATTACACGCTCATTCCAATATAATTGATCTTTTAAAAATCCCAATGCCTGAAGATGCTATACAATTCTACACGGGCATGTGTGTGTACTGAGAAATACATCAATTGTTATCTAGCAACGTGTTTACTTAATTCAAAAACATTGCTGTTTAAACTTCACAGCTCTCTAATAATAGCACAAGCTTTACTCTTTTAGTCCATATCATTATATTTGTTTTATTAAATTCCAGACATGCAACTTACTCTTAACTAATTAATTGTGCTATGTATAATTGACTTCCAGTGTCATTTTATATTGTTGATTATCAAAATTATATTTTATTCCAAATGCTTTTTGCCATGTTTTTAAGAAGTATCCTTATAAACTATATTACTTCTATGGAATGGATGGATATAAGTAGTTCAAAACAGAAATGAAGTAAGGGGGGAAATAAATGTCATAAAATGTATGCCTGATGTTAACCCCAACCTGGAGAGAATGGTATGGGTGAAATGAGTTAAGATGATAGGGAACTGAATTCACTTAAACTTATTTTACTGAGGCCCTTCACAAGAACCAAAGAACTTTTGTCATGTCAGCCTGAACTGGATTCAAACCAGACTGCAGTCAAAAGAACAGTCTTATGATGAACTGTTGTATCCAGTTCCATTTATAAAAACATAAACTTTTTATTTTTACAGGCTGCTGGTTATAGAATTGTACAATTACCAATTCACAAGCTCACTAATTTTTGGAGGATCTACAGCCACAGTGTTTTTCTACAATTGAAAAACTTATCAGTCTTTTATTGGTCTTCATGCATTTTCTGGTACACTTTGTCAAGGGGTGACTCGACTACGTCTGTGACCACAATTCTCCACTGTGCTCAATGAGTAATAACATTGAGCCACAATTTGCTGTAGGAGTCAATTTAGCAGCATCTGCCATTAGTTAGATTTGCCCTTGCACACTTAGATTTTTTGCATGATCAGTTATTGAAAGTGTGGTCTGATTACATCACCGCGAGGGAAAAAGAGCATCTGGGGTCTCAGTGACCCGATGAAGGAAATGTGTATATTCTTGTTGTATTGTTATATTTTTCATAGAGAGCTAGGAACTAATTGTTATGTGAATATATATCCCAGGGTGCCACATATACTGATGAACTGCAGTCATGTGTTAAGTAACAACGTATCAAGCTATCAGCTCCATAGACGCTGAAAGAAATCCACTCGAAGAAGCTTCTGCAGTTTGAGTCTGAAGTGTGATTATTTCTAACTTAAGGGAACCAGAAGAAATAATACTCCCTGGCCAATCAGATTGAAGGATTGTGAAATTAATAGCACAAAAACTGAGAAAAGTGTAAATCAGAATGGGTGCATTCAATGTCAAATCAGGTATTGTAAGAGAAATAAAAAAAGAAAAAAGATTGGATTAAGAGAGAGAAAAAAGTAGAAAGGAAAAGTAAATTTAAAATTATGAAACCTCTACCAACAATTACTCAAAAAAAGCCTTGTATTTCTATGGTACCTTCCTTGATCACCAGACATCGCAAGTATTCTGCAGCCAATGAAGTACTTTTAAGCTGTAGTCACTGTTGTAATGCAGGAGACATTGCAGCTAACTTGTGCACAGCAAACTTCCAAAAACACTGATGTGATAATGACTACATAATTTGTTTTTATGATGCTGATTGAGGGATAAATATTGGCCAGTATAATTCCCGTACATTACATATTCATTGGGTTGTTGTATATCTTATATGTCTGATTTATCTCAGAGCAATGCAGGTTCCAAATTTATAATAAGCTTATTTACAATACCTTAAAATATCTCAGGGCTCACAGGATGTATTATTCACACACACATGATCTTAGCTCAGAGCCTCAGGTCTTTTCTGGATTCTCCTTATTTTCCTTTGCTCTCTAGCTGTACTCAGAGGCTTAAGCAATTGAGTATAGTTACATAGATCAGTTACCAGAATAACATAATCAAACACAGATCAATCAAATCATTGAACACTACATATTTACCCCTTTTATCTAAAGACCTTGTTTTGAATGAAATCATTTCTTAGAGTTCAATTTGTCTGCTTTCTCTGAGCATGGAAATAGCCTCTAACAAAAAAAAATCTCTTGAGTCTGCATTTAGATCTACAAATTTGATGTGTTTGTGTGTGAACAACTTGATGAGGCACATGACCAACATCACTCATCAGAAAAGGAAATGCATCCTCATAATTACTGTCCTTGAAATATCCTAGTCTGCATGTTAACAAGTGTCTCGCATTCCTTTTGGTGTTGTCATCCAAAAGATAAGCATTGATACCAAGCAACCACTTGATTGGCTTTGGGCCTGATAGAGATTATGTGAATTTGTGGTTGCGATTTGGCTGTTTTATTTGAACCCAATCTCCAACCTCAAATCGTGATTCCCTTGCACCTGTACATTTGTCAAGGTATGATTTTGCTTTACCTTGTTGCTTTGTGATTTCATCTGACATTCTCATTACCTGGTGGTGATGGCTTAAGAATGGTCAGTGGCACTCGAAAGTTATGGCCTATCATAAGTTCATCTAATGTCTTTCCAGTCAGTGAGTGATTGAGTGTGGGGTGGATCGATATTTGTGAAGTAGAATGTGAATGGATTGTTCAAATGTTTTCTTTCTGACATACTAGCTCTTAGACTGTCCTTTATCACCCTGTTGAATTGATCAACATCACCATTTGATTGGGGGCTGTAGTGCAATGTTAGATGGTGATGAATTCAGAAGTTTGGTAGGAATTCCGTGAACTGACAGGAAACAGACTGTGGTCCATTGCCTGTAGTGATGGTTTCCGGCAAACCCCATTTTGTAAACAACTTGTCTAGAATGTCAATGACTGAAGTGACTGTTATGGAATTTGTTGTAGTTATTTCCAACCATTTGCTATGTAAATCTCGAACAACATGCAAAAAACATTGATTGCTAGGGGCTGCTTGATCTTCTCCAAAACATCAACTTGGAGTCAGTTGTAGAGGTGCAGGATGTGGTTTTATTGCCCATGGGGTCGGTCGTAGAGGTACAGGACATGGTTTTATTGGCCATGGGGTCGGTTGTAGAGGTGCAGGATGTGGTTTTATTGGCCATGGGGTCGGTCGTAGAGGTGCAGGACATGGTTTTATTGGCCATGGGGTCGGTTGTAGAGGTGCAGGATGTGGTTTTGTTGGCCATGGGGTCGGTTGTAGAGGTGCAGGATGTGGTTTTATTGGCCATGGGGTCAGTTGTAGAGGTGCAGGACATGGTTTTGTTGGCCATGGGATTGGTTGTAGAGGTGCAGGACATGGTTTTGTTGGCCATGGGGTCGGTTGTAGAGGTGCAGGACATGGTTTTGTTGGCCATGGGGTCGGTTGTAGAGGTGCAGGATGTGGTTTTGTTGGCCATGGGGTCGGTTGTAGAGGTGCAGGATGTGGTTTTGTTGGCCATGGGGTCGGTTGTAGAGGTGCAGGATGTGGTTTTGTTGGCCATGGGGTCGGTTGTAGAGGTGCAGGATGTGGTTTTGTTGGCCATGGGATCAGTTGTAGAGGTGCAGGATGTGGTTTTATTGGCCATGGGGTCGGTTGTAGAGGTGCAGGACATGGTTTTGTTGGCCATAGGATCGGTTGTAGAGGTGCAGGATGTGGTTTTGTTTGTCATGGGGTCGGTTGTAGAGGTGCAGGACATGGTTTTGTTGGCCATAGGATCAGTTGTAGAGGTGTAGGATGTGGTTTTGTTGGCCATAGGATCGGTTGTAGAGGTGCAGGACATGGTTTTGTTGGTTGGCCATGGGGTCAGTTGTAGAGGTGCAGGATGTGGTTTTGTTGGCCATGGGGTCGGTTGTAGAGGTGCAGGATGTGGTTTTGTTGGCCATGGGGTCAGTTGTAGAGGTGCAGGACATGGTTTTGTTGGCCATGGGATCGGTTGTAGAGGTGCAGGATGTGGTTTTGTTGGCCATGGGGTCGGTTGTAGAGGTGCAGGATGTGGTTTTATTGGCCATGGGGTCGGTTGTAGATGTGCAGGATGTGGTTTTGTTGGCCATGGGATCAGTTGTAGAGGTACATGGTGTAATAGATTTTTCACTAAGTGTACAAGTTATGCGGTTTCTAACGAACTCACCTATATAGTGAATTTGTAGCCAACCACTGACTGCTTCACAAGATCATTGTTCATCTTAACAATACCCAGATGTCCTTCATGGGCAAGAGGCAATAAACATTGCTGTAGCACTTCTGGGATAACTGCTCAAGTTCTGCATGCAACACAGTCATCAACAAACAATGTAGGTTATTTGTATACTCTGGATCAGTTATTCCCCTATTTCAGGAGGCCTCTCAGTTTTGAGGTACTGAATTAACTTCTGTAGTATGCTGTCCGTCACCGATTCTGCCTGCAACTCCTCTAGTGGAACCAGGTTTGCGGTCATGCATGAAATCACCATGATCATGTAGTCATAAAGTTGCAAGTTATTTTGCTATCGCTAACGCTGTCTGTGACAGCGATATGGTTCAGCACGTCAGCTACTCGGTTGAATAAACCTGCGAGATATTCAACCTCAAAGTTATACTGATGAAGATGATTTAACCATTTGTAGACACATAGAGGTGGGGATACCAAGTCCTGACATAACTAACAGTGTAGCCAGCGCTTGGTGATGAGTGCAGAGAGTGAACTTCCTACCATAGAGATACACATGGTAATGTTCACATGCATAGATGCAGTCTAGTGCTTCCCGCTGTCCAGTAGGGTATTTGCATTTAGCTTGTGACAACAGACGTGACCCAAAAGCAGTTAGTCATTTGCCTCCATCAATGTACTGTGAGGGTACAGCTCCAATTGAATTTCCTGATACATCTGTTGTGAGCTACATTTCACCACGTGGGTTGAAATGCGCAAGGACTGGCAGAAATGTTATCTTCGCCTTTAATATTTCAAATACTGCTGGCTGTATGATTGCCTGTTCCCATTATACATCTTTGCACAGTTGCTTTCAAAGAGGCTCCATGATTTCTTGTGTGCTTAGGAATGAAATTTGATAAAAGTTGGTCATACTGAAGAACGATGCCAACTCTTTCACATTGGATGGTGTCAGAAGTGCATGAATGGCTTTGTCATATGTAGGCTTTACTCCAGCTGCTGTCACTCTGTATCCTAGAAAGTCAATCTCAGGTGCTGCGAACGTGCATTTGTCCTTGCTGAGCATCAAACTGTGTTTTACAAGTCAAGTGAGCACCACTGATAATCAATTATTATGCTCTGCTTTGTCCTTTCCATGGTCAACGATGTAATCACCTATATTGAGCATCCCCTCAATGTCTGACAAGACTGAAGAAATAATATTCTGGAATCCACTAGGTGCTGAACTTAGTCCATACAGCAGTCTGCAGCACTGAATGTGAGTAACAAATGCTGTATGATATTAGCTTTGTTCTAGAGGTATTTGAAGATAGCTCCATTGCATTTTGAGTTTTGTGAAGACTGTGGAGCTATGAAATGATGCTGATACTTCTTGGATGTCAGAAGTGGATACTTGCCTGGAATGATAGCTTGTTGAACACCTTAAGGTCAATGCATAGTCTAAGTTCACCATTTTTTTGTCGTGCAAAGATTATATTTGAAATCTATGGCAATGGGCTCATTCGTTCAGTGACACCATCTGCTTCTAACCACTTCAACTCCTGTGACACTTCGACATCGACTGTAAACAGCAACCACCTCAAATTTTGTGAAATTGATATGTCAACGTAAGGAGCATGACAATACCCCTTTATCTCCCCAAATCCAGTAAATAAGGAAGGATACTGGCATGTACAGTCTGCATCATCAATTACATTACTGTGTACTCTGGTGAGGTTTTCATGTTTGAAGCCAAGCCTATCAAAAATATTTACCACATAAGGCTTCTGCTTTTAGCTACATAGAAAATGAGCCTATCTAGAATGATGTATTTGAAACAGACTGGAACTGTGGTCATTCCCAAAATTAGAATGACAGAATCGTCATAAGCTTGAAGAGTGTCTTTCGCAGAAGTGAGAGAAAATTGCAAAAAATGCTGATGGTAGAGTTTGTCACACAATGTAGATACATTCAGGACAACATCAATAAGAAATTAAACTCATATGCTTGCAAACTCAACTGAACACTCTTTAAAGTGACCTGGTGCTTTCCCTTTTGTGATGGTATGTACCTGTCGTAGGATGAGACTTGAAACAATGAAGTCTTCTTCAACGACCTACAAACCTTTGGAAAATAGTTCCACTTAAAGCATGAGTTGCACCTATTCCCTCAAGCTAGACAAGATGTCCTGACTCAAAGAGGATTCCCACAGTTTGGGCACAGTTTTGAAGGTATCTCACCATGATGGATCCCACGTTGATGAGATTGCTGAGATATCCTTGTTCATAACCCTCGCACTTGACCTGGTTGGGCAGGCTATGTCTGCAATCCTGAGTCTAATGGGGCATTGCTGTGTACCGTCTTTGAATCTAATATGGCAGATTTCATTTGGATTGCCAAGGTTGTGGCTTTTTCCAAGGTTAAGTCATCATTCTCCATGAGGAGATATTCCCCAAAGTCTTCTCAATTAATTGGTCACAAATTAGTTCATTGGTTAGTGTACCAAATTTACATGTAGAAGTCAACTGCTGCAATGCTGCCACATATTGTTTCATGGGGTCACCATTCCCTCGGATCTCTGACAGGATGTATATTGTTATGATCATCACACTTTTCTTTGGCCTGAAGTATTTTTCAAGAACACTTACTGCTGTCTCAAACATGAATGTATTTTCTGTGAGATCGTCAAATACTCGCTGGCCTTCTGCCCCAAGACAATGTACGAGTATCACCTTCTCAAGTATCGCTGCTATATCTGGACTACCCACCCATGTAGTGAACAAATAGTTCTTGAACCCCTAAATTCACCACTTCAACGACATGGGAGGGTATCCCAGCAATAAGAGAAATAGTTCTGTAGTTGGGATATTAAACTTTGCTCAACCACCCTTGTTGCCAATGTTGTTATGTATTCATTGGCTTACTGTCTATCTTATATGTCTAATTTATCTCAAAGCAATGTAAAGATGACACTGGCCCCAAACCAATAATAAGTTTGTTTACAATACTTTAAAATGTCTTAGGACTCACAAGATTTTCTATACACACACATGGGGCAGGATTTCTGGCTCATCAAGCAGACATGGCGAGCGGGCCTGGGAGCAGCTGGGAAATAGTCTGTCACCCATGATTGCCCCCCGACTGTGATTTCACACTGGCTGGTCAGTTATATCAGCTCAACATTGCTGGGGTGGTGGTGGGAGGAGGGTGAGCATAAAAGTCTGCGCATGGATAGGGGAGTGCTCGATGAAATCTCCCTGAAGGCAGTGACCTGCCTCAGGAGCTGAAGAATTGCAAAATCAAGAATAAGGCTTTTGAGAAACATGTGCCCACATAGGACCCACTCACATGAACAAGGACATAGTAAAAATGCTGTCAAAACATATTTTTTAAATTAATGTTGAAAACCTCATCCTGCTTGTGGATGAGGTTTCCTAAAATATCCGAAGGCCGCCTGTCTTCGCCCACCCGTCAACCATAAGGTTGGACGGGCAGCGGAAAATAGCTCTTAATTAATTGATTAATGGTCTTAATAGGCATCTTAATTGCCGGCGGGCACGCTGCTGACTCTGACATGCGCCAGCCAACTGAAATATCTCATGAGTGTGCGATGACATCGGGGCGCTCGCCCGATGTCATTGCGCACTATTTTATGCCTGATTGGGTCAGGTGCGCACCCGCTTGTGGGACATAAAGTCCTGTCCATGGTCTCAGCTTAAAACCTCAGGTCTTTTCTGGAATCTTTGCAGTTTTCTTACCTCTCTAGCTCCAACCACAGACTTGAGCAATCAAGCACAGTTATATAGATCAGTTACCAGAGTTACACAATCAAACACAGATCAATCAAACCATTGAACACTACACCTTGCCCTTCTTCAAAATAATGCCATTGGATCTTTTAGCTCCACCTGAGAGGGCAAATGGGGCCTTGGCTTAATTTCTCATTTGAAAGACAGCACCTCTAATAGCTTAGCATTTTCTCAGTATTGCATTGGAGCGTCAGCCTTGATTTTTGCACTCAGGTCTTCAAGTGGGATGTGAACCTACAACCTCCCGAGTCAGAAATAAGAGCGCTACCAACTGAGCCACAGTTGACATTGACAATGAAAACCTCAAGGAGCTGAAGAATTGCAAGGAATGAGACATAACAACTATTATAGTTAGTTTTCAGGGCCAGAGAGGTAAACTCCAGTAACTAACACTTATGTTATTAAAAGGGTACTTAGTATAAGTATAGTTTATTTCTATGGAGCAAGTACATCAACTACACCTCTTTGAATGCATTTCAATAATGTGGTAGGCAGCATGCTACTGGAAGCTAATGGTAGAACGGGGCAACTTGGACAGCTACTTTTGGATATCTGTATTTGACCATGCAGTCATCCTTGCCTGATATTGTCTGTAGCATTTGCGCATAAAAAAATTAATGGTGACTACTATTAACCACACTGTTAATCTGATAACAAATTATGGGTCATTATAAATGTTGAGTCAGATACTGGTGGGGGAAGATTAGGTAGGAAATTAACCATTGTCCCTCCCCTGTATTTTATTTACATTCATATCGATGGAAGTTAGGAACAAGTCTGCAATCCATCCATTCAGATGAAGAAAATGTACATCAGAGAAAAGGTCCAGGCATAGCTAATGAGTAAGGGATGTTGAGTAGTTTACAACCTAATCTTGTCCCTACCCCTCTCACCTCCAGTCTATGAGGAATGACTGATTCCCAATTGGTAACACCCCACATCTGTAATGTTGAGATTAGAGGCTTTTAAAGGGTGACACTTTCCTCTGTGTACTACTTGTAGCAAAATTGTAAGTACATTCTTTCTAAATGGTATCTAATGTTGTTACTCATTGAGAACAGTGGAGAACTGTACTCACAGACCCACATTAAGCCACTCCTTGATGAAGTATAGTGGAAAATTCATGAGTAGCAAAGAAAGACTCATGAGTTTTCCAATTTTAGAAAAACACTGTGGTTGTAGATTCCCCCCCACAAAAATAAATGAGTTAGTGAATTGGTAATTGTACAATTCTACTGCCAATAACCTACTAAAAGACAAGTATATATTTTTGTGAAGGGAACTGGGTGGGTCATCAGTTCAGAGTACTGTCCTTTTGCCCATTGTCTGGTTTGATTGCAGCTCAGACTGATGTGATAAAAGTTCTTAAGTTCCCGTAAAGGTCCTCAGTAAAATAAGTCTGAGCAAAACCAATGCCTGGTGAATGCAATTCCACAATGCTAAACCATCCATAATTCTGGATTAATCACCATTCAGACTGGCAAACTCAGTCAGGGAAAACATAAAAATGACTGGCCTGGGAAGTGGAAAAATTCACACCAATGTAGTAGGGCTTGCTGTTCTGAGGTTATAGTTAAAGGAACAGTTTGGACTAGAATACTGCAGAGGGAGCTTCATTCTACATCTGGTCATATTATACCTGACCTGGCAGGCAGTGATGCTGACAGTGAGTGCCAAAAGTGAAAAAGTATTCCATTCCCAGTACTGACATTCCTCTTGATGACTGCAAAATCCATATAAGGCGGTTTGATCCAAATATTTGATATGTGTGTATATATATTAGATGTATATAATATCTGTATATAATATATATATTATTTCATAATATGTGAAATGAGTGTAAAATAATTTTTCCTTCACTGCAAATGAATTAACATAATCTGATACACTTTGTTGTTAGAGCTGCCAGTGGAATTATGGTAGCATATAGAACAGGGGCACAGTAGGATAATGCTAATGTTACTGGGCTATTAATACAGAGGTCTTGACTAATGATCCATCTACACAAGTTCAAGCCCCACAATGGCAGCTGGAAAAATTTAAATTATGTTAATTAAATAAATCTGGAATAAAAAGTTAGCATCAACACTGGTGAACATGAAACTGTCAGATTGTCGTAAAAACCCATCTGGTTCACTAAAGCCTTTTTGGGAAGGAAATCTGTTGTCCTTACTCTGCCTGGCTTATATACCAACAGCAACGTGGTTGATTCTTAACCGCCCTCTCAAATGGCCTAGCATGCCACTCAGTTGTATCAAACCACAATGATTAAGTCTAAGAAAAAAACCATTTGCACCACCTGACATTGCCCTAGGCATTCAAGTCAATGATGGCACGCCCAACCCAGTTCTCCCTAGCAAAAACTGGGGGCTTGTGCAAAAATTAGAGAGCTGTCCAACAGGCTAGCCATGCAACAGTCTGATATTGTCATACAGTATAATACCTTGCAGCCAACATCCCAGACTCCTCCATAATCATCCCTGGGCATGTTTTGTGCCACCAATAGAACGGATCACTACCAGATGTGACTACTGTGGTATACAGTGATTCCTGAACTCATGAAGTCTCATAGCATCAGGTCAAACATGGACAAAGAAACCCTTTGCTGATTACCACCTATCTCCCTCCTTCAGCTGATAAATCAGTGCTCCTCCATGTTAAATACCACTTGAAAGAAGCATTGAGGGTCAAAAGGATACATAATGTACTCTGGGTAGGGGATTTCAATGTTCATTACAAAGGATGGCTCAGTAGCACCACTATTGTCAGAGCTGACTGCGTCCTTAAGCATATGTCTGCCAGACTGGATATGTGCCAGGTGGTGAGAAACCAACAGGAGGCAATCTACTAACCTACCAGTCGCAAATGCATCCTTCCAGGACAATATTGCCAGGAGTGACCCTGCACAGTCCTTGCAGAGACAAAGGTCCATCTTCACACTGAGACGCCCTTCATTGTGTTGTGTGGCATTGCCATTCTGCTAAATGGGATAGTTTGAGAACAGATCTAGCAGCTCAAATTTGAACATCCATGTGACAAGTGGGCCATCAGTGGCAGAATTGTATTCAGCCACAATCCATAACCATATGGCTTGGAATATCTTTCTATCTAGCATTATGATCAAGCCAAAGGATCAACCCTGGTTCAATGATGAGTGTAGAAGAGCTTGCTAGGAGCAGCACCAGATAAGCTGCAACTAATGAAGTGCCACAGGAATCAGTGCTGGGGCCTCAACTGTTTACAATCTACATCAATGATTTGGATGAAGGGACCAAATGTATGGTAGTTAAATTTGTCAATGAAACCAAGATAGGTAGAAAAGTAATTTGTCAAGAGGAGGTGGTGAATCTGCAAAGGAACATAGGTGTGAGTGGGCAAAAAATTTGGCAGATGGAGTATAATGGGAAAATGTGAACTTGTCTACTTTGGCAGGAAGAATAGAAAAGCAGTATACCATTTAAAAGGAGACAGCTTGCAGAACTCAGTGGAACAGAGGGATCTGGGTGTCTTGGTACACGTTACTTTATAGATACAGCAAGTGATTAGGAAGGCAAATGGAATGTTGTCGTTCATTGCAGAGGGAATGGAGTATAAAAGTAGGGAAGTTTTACTGCAGTTGTGCAGGGCCTTGGTGAGACCATATTTGGAGTACTGTGTAAAGTTTTAGTCTCCCTATTTGAAAAAAAATGAATAATTGCTTTAGGAGCAGTACAGAGTAGGTTCCCTCAACTCATTCCTGGGATGAGGGCTTATCTTATGAAGAAATGTTGAACAGGTTGGGCCTATATCCATTGGTGTTTTGAAGAATGAGAGATGAATTACTGAAACATATAAGATCCTGAGAGGATTTGAAAGGGAAAATACCACGATCATGTTTCAATTTGTTTGAGAGGCGAGAACCAGGGGACACAGTTTAAGAATAATAGGTCGGCCATTTAATACAGAGATGAGGGGAATTCTTTTCTCTCAAAGGTTTGTTGGTATTTGGAATTCTATTCCCCAGAAGGCAGTGGAGGCTGGGTCATTGGCTTTATTCAAGGCTGAGTTAGATAGATTTTTGATAGACAAGGGAGTGAGAATTACACGGAGGGAAAGTGGGCAAAGTAGAATTGAGGCCACTACCAGGTCAGCCATGATCTTATTTATAGATAAAGGTCTGGCACATATAGGGTTAATGAGAGACTGAGTACAGTGTCACTCACACAGTGATGTAAGAGCACATGACCCGCACCCAATTTCAGCCTGGTGTTGGACAGAGGCATGTATACCAGCAAGCATGGAGACAGCTTCCTTTACTGCATATTTGTAAATAGCTCTAAGAGTCAATAATGAATTACAGTTATTCTATGCGTGACTATGAAGACTTCTTCAGATCTATTGAACTGTAACCAATACCCTACAACATGGTGGCAGCCTGTGGAAATGCCCAAGACCTCACAGAAAATGCAGAAGAAACTAAAATGCTGGAAGACTGAAGAAAAAAAAATCAGCAAAGCAGTCTGACCTGAAAAAAGCTCCAGAGGGAAAATTGCCAGGAAAAATCTCCAAAGAAAGGTTTGGAAGCTGAGGACAGAAATGTAAAATTCCTTACTGCAGCAGAATCCTTACTTCCTTGAATTTCCTTTGGAAGTACAGCTTCTACTCCCAGAGTGTAGCAACAGCAGACTAATCAGAGGTGAACTAAATATTTTAAAACTCAGACTACAGCAAGTCCTGAGAAATCTTCATATAATTCAGAGTCAGATGTATGGTTTGAAAGAACCCATCGCTAGAACCCAATCCCCATGTCAGTGCCCGAACACATCTTCCAAGCTTGCTCTGAAATGGAAAAATTAATGAATTAATTAATCTGGGAGGATCGCAATTTCTAAACTCAGCTGAGAGAAAGCAAAAGCCAGGATTGAACAAATTTGCGACTTTAAATTAAAATGCTGGGCAAGAGAACTCTGCAGGCAACGATCCAGGCAGCCGTTGTAGTGGAGCTCGCCAAATCCAGCATGCTCGGGGAGATCCCTTTGTCTGCAAGTGAACAACGACGCCATCTTGAAATTCAGAAAGCTCTTAAAGCAGAAGCTACACTTTTAAATTTTTAACCATGGATTAAAATTTCACTCATCCAAAACAATTCAGACCTATACAAGGGCCAAGCCTAATGGAAAATTGGGCACTCTAGAGAAGAGAATTTCTAAACTACCAGAGTACATCAGGTCAAAGCAGATAATCAGAAAATGTCCAGATCAGTGCTTTTTTATACTGGTTTGGTGAACATGCAAATGAGGTAATCCTCAATAATGCAAGGCATTAATGAATCTTCAACCAGCTCCAATGAAATATTAAAAGCCTTTGCTGAATATTTTAATCTTCAAGTTGTGGAGTGCACAGAGCTTAAAAAGATGGATAGAAAACCCCCAGTAAAGCTATGAAAGGAAAAACAGATATTACTTGAGCAAACCACATGAGGGCACCAGAGAGACAAAGAACTTTCTGGAAGTAACAAAAATATATCTTTTTGGAAACATCAATATATTACCTGAACTGCAACAACAGGTGGCAATGTGGATTGGGCAGTGAACAGTGAATGAAGGAAAGCTATCTGATGAAGTCCATAATACAGAAACACAGCAAAAGTAAAATATAAGGTTGGAAAATCTTCACATCAAAGTTGAATTGGAAGATTTGAAATACAAATTTTAAGCTGAGTATATACGTTTGAAAACGCACGATAACCTAAAGTCTTCAAAGAACCAAACGAGATCCAAACAAAAAGATTTCTGAGGTTTCACAAAGGTACCAGGAGGAAATAACAACTCTAAATTTCATCATTGACAAATCGAAGTGGGAGTTGGAAAAACTCAACCAGAAATACAGCCAGATACAACAGAAGGCAGAAAATGCACTCATAGATGTCGCAGCCTTGAAAGAACTGAAGAATCAGTTGGCAGCAAAGACTCAGGAATCTTCTATATTCCAGAAGGAAGCCTAGAAGTAAAGAAGGTGACAGCAGAGCTGAAGAAAATGGTTGGACATTTTGGAAGAAAATTTGGGAAAACATTACGTTTCCAAAGAGACATATGAAGAGATGAAAATTAAGAACATAGAAAAACAAGCAATTAGAACTTCTTGTGAAAGAGTGTGTAGAGCCTGAGGAACAATTGGCAGGAGTGCAATTACAGGATGTGAGCTTGAAGGGTGGCACAGATGAATTATAAAGAAAAACTGATCAGAGTACAAAAGACGAGCTTGTAAAGGAAAAACAAGAACTGATGAGAATGCTGGAATGTCACTCACAGGAAGTAGAACACTTGAATGAGGACTTGAAACACTTAAATGACGAAATTGTAGAAGCACATTCAACAAAGATAGATCTTCAATTAAACTTGATGAACTTCAAGCATTGGAAGTCTCTAGTAAACATTGTGCAAAATGCCTGGAACAGGAGAAAGAATTGCATCAGAACAGTTGCTTGAAAGCAGAATTAATGACCAAAACTGATGAACTTCTTGAACTTAGGTCCAATCTGAACAAAATGAAGGTTGAGATAAGTAATAATGGTAAAGCAAATCCAGACTTTGAAAGAAGATAAGAGAAATTCTTCAAAACAGATTGATGATCTAACAATTGAACTAAAAGAGTCTAAGGGCGGAATTTTCCCAAGTTTGCATTAAGTGCGGTAGCAGGCAGGTAAAACGGCGTGCTGCCCACTGACAGTGATGGTGGGTTTACACACCATATCATCCTGAGCCCGCCTCATTATTTATGCATTCCTGGAAAACACACCTCATTTACCCGCCCGCCATTACCCCACCGTTGCATCACACCAGGCGCCATGTTTAAAGGCCAACCACAAGCACAACGCTTATTGCTTCCAGCTCACCATGCTGCCCAGGAGACATGGCCCTCAGAGGCAAGAAGACTGCAGCACCCCGCCCCCGCCACCGGTTTAACAACGTGTCCCTTGAGCCACTGCTGGATGCTGGGGAGGCCTGCCAGGATGTCCTGTACCCCAGCCCTGGTCGCAGGATGGGCAGTAAAATGACCAATCCAGCTTGGGAGGTGGTGGCAGCGGTGGTCAGCGTCAATGCCCTTCAGAGGAAGACAGCCACCCAGTGCCGCAAAAGGATAAATGATCTCTTCCGTTCCACCAGGGTAAATCACTCTTTTCATCACTCAACGCACACCCTCACAAACCCAGCACACATCCACAGAACCCTCACTCACTGCCAGTTCAAGGGACATCACCATTCACTCTCTCACACTCATCGTCATTGTCCTCAACCTGTCCAAGGGAGCACTCACCACTCGCACAGGCCAGGCACATTTTCATCTGGCCCAGCAGGCATCCTGCTTATACTTCCTCCATCTCTATCCATGCAGGGCCAGCTGGCACATAACAAGATAGGGAGGTCTTTATGGCAGAATGCCCAAAATCAAGGTCCTCATGGACTTTGAAAACAGCCATCCAGCTGGCCGACCATGATTGGGATCGGTCCTGTGCTGACGGTGAGGTCGGCGCTGCTTTACCAAGTGAGGATCCAGCAGCGCAACATCTATCAGACAACCATGCCATGAGTCTTGTGTTCTCTTTCACAGGTCACTGCCACGTACCAGGGAGCTCTCCTTGCTTTCACAGTCCAAACAACCAACAGATCACATGACCCAGGGCCTCCAATCAAGCATCGAAGAAACCTCTGAAGAGGAATCTGGACGCACCCTCCCTGAAGTCCCATCACAGTGCTCATCCACACCCTCCACCAGTGCAGTGGGACCTAGCTTTACAGTAACCCCGGCATCACAACCTACCGAGCACATCGGAACACTACCTGAACCACAGCAGGCGACAGCAGGGATTCCCCAGGTCCCTGGCACTCAAAGGGCTGCTGGAGGCCAGAAATATGTTAAGTTTGAGTCAGATGACAAGCCTCTGGACATGGTCATGTCTCAGTTGCTGGAGCTGTAAAGGCAAGCTCAGGACCATCAGGAAGGGATGTACACTGCACTCCTCAGATTGCAAGGAACAACGGAGAAGCCCATCCGCCTTCAGTCTGAGGTGATAGCACTGGCATATCAAAGCACCGAGGTCAACACTGGTAGGATGGCAGCCACCATGGAGACCTTGACTTCCAGGACTTTGCTCCTGCACTACTGCACAGGCTCAACTCCATCACTGATGCCACAGATGGCCTTCAACAGTATGTACTCGAAAGGGGTGCCGGCAGCTCGATCTCACTCCAGCTACTGCTCCTCAAGGAGTCAGCCTGGGGCTCCCAGGCACCCATAGAGAGGAGGATCCGCAGGTGCACACACTGAGCCCATCCATCCAGCTGACCCTGAAAGTGTCCGGCCCATCGATTCCCCTCTTTCTGTGACCTCAGCACCTCTAGCTCCACAGGTCGAGGAAAGTGCCACTGCCACACAGCAGGACCCTGAAAGCAGGCCGGGGTCCTCCAAGTCTTGGCCCTCCAGAGGATACCCACCAAAGTCATCACAGTCAGGGCGTCACAGTCAGCAGGCTGCCTCCGCTTCTGCTGTGGCTGTCCGGGGAGCGACAAGACAGGGTTAGGACAGTTAAGGATAATTAGTTGCACAGCCTGGGCATGGGTGTTAATCACTTTACATAAGGCTCAGTATTGTAAATAAATTCCTAAGAATGTCTTCTTCCCTATGGCTCCTTGTTCTGATGAGCAGTGTTCTTGTCACTCAGATGTGAAGCCTTTTTATGCAAGATAAAGGCAGGTGTCTCAGTCCAGGGCCTTTTCCCTGTGCTCTGTGTGATGTTAAAGTGATAGTCCATTCTCACACTACCTGGACACATTACTGATGCCTGCACCTCGGCGGCGCTGGTCATTGCTGCCAGAATGCTATGGGCAGGCACCACAGTGTTCTCTCATTCTCTCAGTGTGCTCTCAGCACCTTTAAGGTGGGGCTGGCCCCCATCTCTTCAGCTGTGCTCCAGCTCCTGAAAGGCTCAGGTGCTGAAGGTGGACAACACTTCAAATGCTCCTAAAGTTTCATGGCTGTGTCTCTATGATATGACCCTGATCACCGAGCGCAAGCAAGCTGGCCTTGGTCAGACTGGAGTCAGACATTCTCAGAGGCAATGTGAAGATTAATGCAGTGTCTTCAATGTATGTTATCATCATCCTCCTGCAATTGAGTGACTATCAGGGCCTCTGCTGCCTCTCCATGACAAGAACATTCTCATAGGTGGGTGGGGCAGGGGGTTTGCTCTGGAGAACTAGGTGGCACCTTGATGCCTCTGCATTGCTTGAGTGGGCAGATAAGCTAGGAGCCTGACCCCAATCATATCAATGTGGCTGCGCCTGAACTGTCTCAGTTGCAGAGGAATGGTCATTTTCTACAGGTTTCCTGATTGCCACCCTATCGCCCCACCCCGAATGCTTATGTGCTATATTCAATGACAGGGCTGCTCTTGCACCCCACTGTCACCTCCCTGCCACAGGTCACCTCAACGGCAAGGCTGCACTTTCCGCTCCTCACAAGTCGCCTCAATGGCACTTGCCCTCCACTCCCCCTCACCCTCACAAGTCACCTTAGAGGCAGGGCTTCACTTGTCCCGCGCTCCCCCTCAAAAGTAGCCTCCAAGGCAGGACAGCAATTAACCCTGATCCCCCGGCATCCCTAAAGTCTGCAAAGCAACAGGCAAGCTCTGCAGAACATTGCTGTGCACTCGCCTCCAGTTCATGCAAAGTGCAGGCCACCAAGTGAATATCGCCTCTGTGCTGTTGTGAAACACGTCGATGTGCTTTCCTGCCAACATGGACGGATGATCCAGTGGGGTTGCAAGAGCCTGGTGGGATGGCCTGATAATGATATGCTGATGTATTATAATGAGGGCTCCGACAACCGATGTTTGGAATTTTGGCCCGAAATCAGGGGGTTAAGGGGACAATTACGACCTGTCTTCCTGCCGTCGTTAAACCGATTGCGCCATATTGGCCGCTCACAGCACCTATCACACCTGTCGCCAGCAGGCACAGAAAATTCCACCCTAAGGAGCAGTCTGTGACCGTGGAAGAACGATTCCGAACAGAACTGAATGCCCAGGTGAAGTTGTCAGACCTGTATAAGACTTCCATAGATAACTCTGAAACAAAGACAACTCAACGTACCAGAGTAGTTGCTGAGCTGAATGAAAAGACTCATAAACTTGAAGAACAACTGGGAAAGAAGAAAGTAGTCAAAAATTTGTGAAACAAGTGAGAACAACAGTTCCATTGCTGAAACGTGAACTTTCATATACATCATGACAATCCACACGATGACAGAAGAAGTGAAAAAAAGTGACAAGAAGATAAGTACAATGCTCGTCCACCCCACAAGAAATGTGTTCGAGTAGCAACCATTGATCAATGCAGTGGCCAAACCAACCAAGTGTGGTTCAGTATGAAAGAATGGAAGAAAAGGATGAAAACATACCCAGATGCCAGAACAGCTTCCAAAACTACAGGAAGAAACAGCAGCGACAGTGCCTACCGCTCCTCCGACAGTAGTGTGAATGAGGTATGCAAGGATCCTAAGGCTTCCAGACTGTCTAAACGTTTGAATTCAATGACTTGAAGGGGCAAGATAATGTAGTAATGACAATGTAAATGAATGATATTAACAACAATGTAAGACAGAAACTAAACAATAATCACTTTAAAAACATTGGAGACTGACTGGGGGAGGTGTAGTATAAGGGTCTGGCACATATAGGGTTGATGTGGGACTGAGTACAGTACCATCCACATGGTGATGTAAGAGATCACATGACCGACACCCAGGATCAGGCTAGTGTTGGACAGAGCCGTGTGTACCAGTAAGCATTGAGACACTTCCTAGCTTATACCCTTTACTGTATATTTGTAAATAGCTCTCCCAGTTAATAAAGACTTACAGTTTATCTATGTATGACTATGAAAACTTTTTCATACCTACTGAACTGTAACCAACAACATATAATATTATTAAATGGTGGTGCAGGCTCAAAAGGCTGAATGACCTACTCTTGCTCCTGAATCCTATGTTCCTAAGCTACAACACAGGACTACATGCATACTAAACGGCAGAAGCAGTGTGCTTTAGAGAGAGCTATGCCATCTCACAACAAATGGATTGCATCAAAGTGCTGCAGTCCTGCCACATCCAGACAATTAAAAACTAATGAGAGGGCACAGCTTCATGAATACCCCATCCTCAAAAACAAGGCAAAATCATTTGCAACCTTCTTCAGCCAAAAATGCCTAGTGGATGCTTGATTTTAGCCTCCTCCTGATGTCACCAACAACACAAATACCAGTCTCCAGTCAATTCTCTTCACTCCCTATGATATCAATTAACACTGAGTGCAGTGGTTGCAGTAAAGGTACAGTAAAATACCAGCTTGTAACGCTGGAGATTTGTGTTTCAAAATTAACCATGCCTCCAGCCAAGCTATTCTTGTGCAGCTACAAAACTGGTGGAAAAGTGGAAATTTGCCCAGGTATGTCCCATCTACTAATAGCAGGACAAGTATAATCCATCCAATTACAACACTTTCAGTCCATTCTCCAGTCATCAGCAAAGTATTGGAAAGTGTTGTCATGTTATCAAGCACTTTTGTTATTTATTCTTTGCTGGCACGTGGGCCTTGATGGGAATGCCAGCATTTATTGCCCTTGAGAAAGTGGCGGCGAGCAAATGCAGAGAGGGACCTGTGATTGGCTGAGCAGCTTTACAGCATTTTTCAAATATAAGTCAGTGAATGCCCAACAAGATTGGTGGGCTGGGTCCAGAGGCCCCTGGAGCTGCAATGCAGCCCGTGGGCAGTGAGATGGACAAGCCTGCCCTACACCATGAGCTCTTAAATATTCCTAACATAAATATGTAAATTCTTAGCTTCACTGATTTAGATAAAGGAAAGAATTTTATCCTCAGAGTCAATACTGACTCTAAGTTGCAATATTACATTATCATTTAAGTGTGTTTCAACTAATAACATGTGATTTGCAAATGTAAAAACTGGTCTTCTCTGGGAAACATGGTATGTTCCATGTCTAAGGGTTAAAATTACTGCTAAAGAAATACAGAATCTGACTCATTTAAGCTTATTGTTAGTCTTATTATTATTCAGTAGTAGTGCCAGGGAAGTCATTTTATTTGTTCACAGCAGCTGATTCATCATGGAGAATCCAACCACAGACCACAGAAGGAGTCAAGATAATTTGTTTTTTTCACAAGCAGTTACTCAGAAAGAAAATGCTCCATGGAAATAGAGACCCTCAAATTCTATTCATCTGCCTTTTCAAGTTGGATACTATTGATTGTCAAGGAAACTGCTGAAACCTATGTATTCAAAGCTCTTGAACGAAAGCTTTGTGCAGAACCCATGTGACTAAAGAATGCCAGCAAGTTGCAGTGAATCATGTTTCTGTGTTGACACCTGTGCTTCCACTAGTCAAAGTCAACTTACAGAACGAAAGCCATTTTATTATCTGTGACTGGGCTGTGTACCAAAATTTGGGATCTGACGTGGGCAGATGTTCCAATGTGGGATAAGAATATTATCCCATTATTTTATGTGCATGGAAAGTGTTCTTCTTTAATCAGAGGAAGTTGAATCATCTCCACTAGCATGCTGTTACTGTTTTCGAACTACAAGGCGTGGGGGATGCTGGCAGTTGACACTTGGTTCTGCTCCCAATCCCCCTCAGTGCTCTGATTTATTTTTTCAGTTTGATTATAATCTCCTTTTGAAATTCATCGGACAGGTCAGCTCCATTCATCAGTTATAGTACTTTATTAGAACTGGGATAAAGGCTATTTTCATAACCTTTTAACCTCTTAACAGAAACAGGCACGCCTTATTGTTAGTTCCCTCCTGATGCATTTTTCTTCTCACGAGTGTCTCATGTACACATTTTCCTACTAAACAAAATCGTATTTGAATGTTACATTTCTGACGGATCAATTAACCAGACCAACAAGCACTGAAATAGTGTAAGATATGTGAAAAAAAAGTAAATGATACATCTGATGGTGTTCACAAAATGAGGAAAACAAATTATCTTTCCAGGTCAATATCACCCTAGGCTTAAATCCAAAATTTCTTTGAAATGTTTTAAATTCACTGCCTGTAATCTCTGTCCAGATTCTACCCCCAGGCACGATTTTGTGCAAGTAGATATACTATTGTTGAATTGAAGGGATGTTAATATAATGTAATAATAATACCAGAGCTTACATTAAAACACGTTAAATTCATTACTAAGAATAGCAGATATATTTGAATGTTGTCTAAAGCCAATAATCTAAGTCACTGTAACCAATTGGCTTCTGGCCCATTCATTCTTTCTTTAAGTAATGGATCATACAGATCATATCTAATTGTTACCAATTAAAATATAATAAATGGATATTTACCTTTACATTCATTTTTCCCCTCGCTGAAAGAACATAAGCCCTGCATTCAATCATCTTTATAAGCAGACCACTCAGATCCAACAACTTGAAGGCAATTATGGCAATTAAGAGAGCTTCAGGGGAGAATATGTAGACAATAGGGAGGAATTCTTGTGTGGGTGCAATGGAATGAATTCTGTGTATGGAACAGAAGTGATATGTGGAATGGAAGGCCTTGAAAAACTCTAATCAATTCAAATATTGTGCTTTTCCAATGATTTTACTCCCCATTTTATAATTTTTCTTTATGACACATACCATTCTTTCACCAGGAGAGTGGCCATGCATTCCAGTTTTCTGTAACTGGACAGAGTCATATGCATGCATTGTAAACTTAAGTTTACTGTTTTGGGGTTTCGTTTGGTCACCCTTGAGGGTCGGGGGAATTTTCAGAGTTTTGCTTCTATATGTGTAATGTCTCTGCCCCATTACCTATTCAGGAGGTTGAGACAGATAGATAAAGTGCACAATAGAACAAAACAAGCATGGTCAGTAAAGTGAACAGACTGATAACAGAGTGAGTAAATATTGAGGTTAAGTATATAAATAGGTATAGCAAGATCAGTGTATGGAGTGAAGGCCTTGGCATACATGATGTGAACATGTCTGAACTCATGCATCATGCAGGGTGAACATACATGTATGAACTCCGCAAGTTGCACTTCTCAAACTGGAAGTTGTACAGCTTGAGATTCAACAGGACACACTGCACAAGGTTCTGAAAGGAGAACAGTTTCTGGAGCAGATGTTCTTGAGGGTAGTCACCCCACAGGTTGCTAACAGAAGAGAACCTGGAAGGGGACGGGGTGACCAGACAGGGCAGAAAGTGAGAGGAAAGGGATCACCTGTGCAGCTCAATTTACCTAATATGTATACTCCTTTAGGTGTTAATGATATGAACAAAACAAGGCGATGCAGAGGAGGGTAACCATGGGCAACCTCAAGGCACTGGGGATCATAAGAAATAGGAGAAGGAGTAGGTCATTTAGCCTATCAAGTCTGCTCCACCATTCAATAAGATCATGGCTGATCTGATTGTGGCCTTAACTCCACTTACTTGTCTGCCCTCCATAACCCCTGACTCCCTTGTAAATCAAAAATCTGGCTAACTCAGTGTTGAATATATTCAAAACACAGTCCACTGCTCTCTGTGGAAGAGAATTTCAAATATTAATGACCCTCTGAGAGAAGAAATTCCTCCTCATCTCTGTCTTAAGTAGAGACCCCATATTTTTAAACTGTTTCCCTGTAGGGGAAACACCCTCTCAGCACCTACCGTGTAAAGCCCCCCTCAGAATCTTATACGTCCCAAAAGGTCACTTACCATTCTTCAAAACTCCAATGAGTATAAGCCCGACCTGCTCAACCTATCATCATGTGACAACCGCTTCATCCCAGGAATCAGCCTAGCGAACCTTATCTGAACTGCTTCCAATGCAATTATATCCTTCCTTAAGTAAGGGGATCACTACTGCACACAGTACTCCAGGTGTGGTTTCATCAGCGCCCTTTATATTTGTAACAAGACTTCCCTACATTTATACTCATTCCCCCTTTCAATAAAGGCCAACTTTCCCTTTGCCTTCCTAATCACATGCTGTACCTACATGCTAATTTTTTGATTCATGGATGTGAATGCATTGGAGAGAGTGCAGAAGAGGTTTACGAGAATGGTTCCAAGGATGAGACACATCAGTTATAAGGATAGATTGGAGAAATTGGGACTGTTTTCCTTGGAGAGGAGAAGGCTAAGAGGAGATTTGATAGAAGTTTTCAAAATCATGAGGGAGAAACTGTTCCCGCTCATAAATGGATCGAGAACCTGGGGACATGGTTTTAAAGTGTTTTGCAAAATAAGCAAATATGGGGTGAGAAAACTTTTCCGCACAGCAAGTAGTTAGGGTTTGGAATGCACTGCCTGGAAGTGTGGTGGAAGCAGGTTTGATTGAGGCATTCAGGAGGGCATTGGATGTTTATTTAAAATAAAAACAATGTGCAGGGTTACGGGGAAAAGACAGGAGTGTGGCATTAAGTTAAAATGCTCAGAGAGCTGGTGCAGACAGAATGTGCTGAATGGCCTCCTTCTACACTGTGTAACAATTATGTGATTCATGTACAAGGACACCCGTGTGCCTCTGTACTTCAGCATTCTGCAGTCTCTCTCCATTTAAATAATATTCAGCTTCTCTAATTTTCCTGCCAAAGTGGACAACCTCACATTTTCCCACGTTATACTCCTACTGGTATTTTTTTGCCCATTCACTTAATCTATCAATACCCCTTTTCAAACTCTTTGTATCCTCCTCATAACTTGCTTTCCTACCTACCCTTGTATCATCACAAAATTTGACTACATTACAGTTGGTCCCTTCATCCAAGTCATGAGTATAGATCTTAAATAGTTGAGGCCCCAGCACTGATCCCTGTGGCACTCCACTAGTCACAGTTTGACAGCCTGAAAATAGCTCATTTATCCAGACTCTCAGTTTCCTGTTAATTAACCAATCTTCTATCCATGGATATTGACCCAAATGCCAATGTACCTTTAATGTGGCACTTTAATGAATGCCTTTTGGAAATCCAAATACACTACTGGTTCCCCTTTATGCACCCTGCTTGTTACATCCTCAAAGAACTCCAATGAATTTGTCAATCAAGATTTCTCCTTCACAAAACCCTGTTGACTTTACCTGATTGTATTATGATTTTCTAAATGTCCTGCTATGGATTCTAGCATTTTTCCAATAACAAATGTTAGACCAATTGGCCTATAATTTCCTGATTTCTGTCTCCCTCCTTTCTTGAATAGAGGTGTTACATTTATAGTTTTCCAATCCACTGAGTCCTTTCCAGAATCTAGAGAATTTTGGAAGATTACAACCAATGCATCCAATATTCAGCCTGTTCTTTTAAGACCCTAGGATGCAGGCCATCAGGTTCAAGGTTTTTTGTCGGTGTTTAGTGCCATTAGTTTTCCCAGTACATTTTCTTTAATGATTGTGATTATTTTAGGTTCCTCCCTCCCTTCGCCTCTTGATTTTTTCCAATTCTTGGGATGCTTTTAGTATCTTCTGCTGTGAAGCTAGATACAAAATACTTGTTCAAAGCCTCTGCCTTTCCTTGTTTCCTATTATTAATTCCCAAATCATGCCCTCTAAGGGATCAACTCTCACTTTAGCTGCTATTTTCCTTTTTATATAGAAGCTTTTACTGTCTGAATTTATATTTGTTGCTAGTTTTCTCTCATACTCTAATTTCCTCCTCTATTTTTTGTCATCTTTTGGTGGTTTCTAAAATTTGCCCAATCTTCTGGCCTACCACAAATCTTTGCAGCATTGTACATCTTTTCTTTCAATTTGATACCATCGTTAACTTGCTTAGTTAGCCACAGATGGTGCACCCATCTCAATAAAGGACGAGATCAGTACATTGGTATAAGAGCATCTTAGATCAAAGGATCAAGATGTAGAATCAGTTTGGGGTGAAGAAACAGGAAGGGACATCAAACATTGGTGAGAGTTGTCTATAGGCCACAAAATGTTGGGCACAGTACAAATCAGGAAATTAGCGATGCATGTAACATTGGTAACACAGTAATAATGGGCAACTTCAACATATAGGCTGAGTTAACCAAATCAGCACTAATGCTGTGAAGAATGAATTCCTGGAATGTGTATGGCATGGGTTTCTGGAGCAGTATTTGAGGAGCCAACTGGGGATTGAACTATTTTGGATTTAGTGTTGTGTAATGAGAAAGGGCTAATTAATAACCTTGCAGTAAAGGAGCCCTTGGGAAACAGTGCCCATAATATGATAGAATTTTGCATTAAGTTTGAATGTGATATAGTTCATTCATTCTGAAACTAGGGTCTTAAATCTGAAGAAAGGAAATTATGAAGGTATGAGGGGCAAATTGGCTAAGGTGGATTGGCAAAATACACTAAAAGATTTGATGGTAGAAAGGCAATGGCTAGAATTTAAAGAAATAATACATAGTCTATAACAGATATACAGAATGATAAAGCACAAACACCCAAAGCAAAAGAGAAATTAATCGTGGTTAATAAAACAGGTTAAAAATTGCATTAGATCGAAGGAAATGGCTTATAAAGTTGCCAGAATAAGTGGTAAGCCTGAGGATTTGGAACAATTTAGAACCCAGCAAAAGAGGACAAAGAAACTGATTAAGGGAAAATAGAATATGAATGCAAACTAGCAAGGAACATAGAGGCGGACTGTTAAAGTTTCTTTAGGTACATGAGAAGGAAAAGACTAGCTTGGACAAATGTGGGCCCATCACAAGTGGGGACAGGAGAATTTATAGTGGAGAACAGGGAAATGGCAGAGAAACTAAATAGTTACTTTGTGTCTGTTTTCACAGGAGAAGATACAGAAAATCTCCCAAAAATACGAGGCAACCAAGGGACTTGTGAAACTGAGGAACTAAAAGAAATTAGTAAAGAGGTAGTACTTGGAAAGTTAACTGGATTGAAGGTTGGTAAATCCCCTGGATCAGATGGGCTTCATCCCAGAGTGTTTAAGGAGGTGGCTAAAGAGATAGTGGATGCATTGATCTTTCAAAATTCTTTAGGTTCTAGAAAAGTTCCTGCAGAGTGGAAAGCTGCAAATGTAACGCCACTATTTGAGAAGGGAAGAAGAGGGAGAATGGAGGACTACAGACCTGTTAGTTTGGCGTCAGTAGTAGGGAAAATGTTAGAATTTATTATTAAGGATGTGATAACCGGGCATTAAGAAAGGAATGGTAAAATTGGGCAGAGTCAACATGGATTTATGAAAGAGAAATCATGTTTGACAAACTTGAATGAAGGAATAGAGAATTATAAGTAGTTTGCAGTAAAATGAAGTTAGGAATGATAGTAAGTTACATAGATGTTAGCTGGATATTGGAAAGGACAGACTAAGTGAATGAGCAAAACTATAGCAGGTGGCTTTCACTGGGGAAGTGTGAGGCCATCCACTTAACCTGATTTTAAAAAGGGTCACTCTCTCGTAGACAGTGGGTGGAGGGAGGCACCTGGAGACATTCAGGGTTGGGATGGGGGATGAGTTTCACTGCGATTAGCTGGGAGGGGCTGGGGATTCAGAGGCCAAAAAACTCCTCCCGAGGCCTAGCCCACAAGGAGAATTGACAGAAGTATCTTTTTACATCTTATTTTAGCCAGTCACCACCTCTCATTGTACTTCTACTGTCAGATTGCAGACATTGAGGGAGTCCCCTGTGTTTTAGCCTGCCTATAGCAGGAACCTCAGCTGAATTAAAAGTCAGCAAAGATCAGATAGCGTCAAGTGGGAATGGAGCTCTTACAGACAGATAAGGCAAACTCAGCCTCCCACGTAACATCTCACTGAGCGAAGAGAATTAAAATCAAGTCCACTATAGACATGGTTCTTTGCAGCCGAGAGCATGAGTCCAAAAGGCTGCGCTGCCTGCCCAGTGCCAGGGGTTTGGAAATCTGCTTGGGGCTGGAACTTGCTGTGAGATGGGGAGAATCCATTTGTCATGGTCCATGTAGGTGCCAACGACATAGGTAGAACTAGAAAATATGTTTTGCTTAGGGATTATGAGCAGCTAGGGGCTAAAATTAAAAAGCAGGACCACAAAGGTAATAATCTCTGGATTACTACCTGTGCCATGAGCGGATTGGTGTAGGGTAAATTAGAATAGAGAATTAAATGTGAGCCTCAAATAATGGTGTGGGAGAAATGGGTTTCGATTAATAGGGCACTGGCACCAGTACTGGGGAAAGTGGGTTCTCTACCACTGGGATAGTCTTCACCTGAACCATGCTGGGACCAGTGTTCTGGTGGGTTGTATAACTAGGGTGGTAGAGAGGGGTTTACGCTACATAGAGTGGGGATGTGATCATGTGATGGGAAATGTGGCAAATTAAAGAGAATGGACAAGGCAATAGAGCAGGGTAGCAATAGGGGTAATGTTAACCAGAGTGTGGCAGCAAGGGACATGAGCATACAAACTTGAGATTGTACCAGCAGTTAAGGCAAGAGTTTGCAAGAATGGTAAAATGACAGAATTAAAGTCTCTGTATCTGAATACACACAGAATTCATTACAAACTGGATGAAATGATAGCACAAATAGCAATAAATATGTATGACCTGATAGCCATTTCAGAGATGTGGTTGCAATGTGATCAAGGCTGGGACCCAAATATTCAAATGTATTTGATATTTCAGAAGGACAGGAAGCTGGAAAATGTGGTGGGGTACCTCTGTTAAATAAGGATGACATTGGTACAGTATTGAGAGATGACCTTAGCTCAGAAGATCAAGATGTAGAATCAGTTTGGTTAGAGATAAGAAATGGCAAAAATGATAAATCACTTGTGGGAATAGTTTAGAGGCCCACTAAGAGTAGTACAGAGTGTACAGGAAGAAATAATAGGGGCTGTAAGAAAGGTACTGCAATAATCATGGGTGATTTTAATCTTCATATAACTTGTACGAATCAGATTGGCAAAAGTAGCCTGGAAGATGAGTTCATAGACTATTCTCTTTCTTAGAGCTGTATGGTCTGGTGCCAACTAGAGAGAAGGCTATTTTAGAGCAGGTAATGTGCAATGAAACAGGAGCCTGTAGGTAATAGTAATCATAACATGATAGAATTTAATATTCAGTTTGAGGGTGACAAGTGTGCACCTAAGACTAGTGTCTTGAAATTAAATAAAGGCAATTACAATGGTATGAAGACAGAGTTGACTAAAGAGAACTGGGAAAATAGTTTAAAATGTGGAACACTAGAGGATCAATGGCAGATATTTAAAGAGATATTTCATAAGTATCATCAAAGATACATTCAATTAAGAAAGAAAGAGACTCTATGAGAAGGAGGCACTATCCATGGCTAACTAAGAAAGTTAAGGATAGTAATAAGCTGAAAGAAAAAACATCCAACACTGCAAAGATTAATGATATGTCAGAAGATTGGACAGATTTTAGAAACCAGCAAAGAATGACAAAAAAATAATGAGGGAGAAATTAGAGTTTGAGAGAAAGATGGCTAGAAATATAAAAACAGATAGTAAGAGTTCCTATGGGTATTTAAAAAAGAAAATAATAACTGAAGTGAGTGTTGATCTCTTAGAGTGTGAGAATGAGGAAATAATAATGGGAAACAAGGAGATGATGGAAGCGTTGAACGTATCTTTTGTCTGTCTTCAGGGTAGGAGACGAAGAAAAACATCCCAAGAATAGTTGTACATCAAGAGGCGAAAGAAAGGGAGGAACTTCAAATAATCACCATCACTTGGGAAAAGATGCTGGGAAAACTATTCGAACTAAAGGCTAACAAGTTCCACGGGTCTGGTGGCCTGCATCCTCGGGCCTTAAAAGAAGTGGCTGCAGAGATAATAGATGTGTTGGTTGTAATCTCCCAAAATTCCCTAGATTCTGGAAAGGTCCCAGTGGATTAGCAAATCACAGATATGACACCTCTATTCAAGATATGAGGTTGAATGAGCGGTAAAAAAATTGGCAGATGGAGTATAATGTGGGAAAATGTGAACTTGTCCACTTTGGCAGGAAAAATAGAAAAGCAGCATACTATTTAAATGGAGCAATATTGCAGAACAGAGGGATTGTGGTATCCTGGTACATGAACCACAAAAAGTTAGCCTGCAGATACAGCTGGTGATGAGGAAAGCAAATTGAATGTTAGCTTTTTTTGCAAGGAGGAAGTATAAAATCGGGAAGTGTTGCTACATCTGTACATGGACTTAATGAGACCACATCTGTAGTACTGTGTACAGCTTTGGTCTCTTTACTTGATAAAGGATATCATTGCATTAGAAGCAATTCAGGGAAGGTTCACTCGACTGATTCCTTGGATGAAGGTGTTAGCTTATGAGGAAAGGTTTAGCAGGTTGGGCCGAAACCCAAGAATGAGGGGTAATCATATTGAAACACATAGGGCAGCATTTTCCCCCCATCGAGGGGGTTGTGCGAGAGCGGGTGCGAGCAGGCAGGTTCCCGATCAGCACCCCCGCTGCCATTTTACTTGGGTGGGCCAATTAAGGCCCGCCCAGTGTGACATCTGCCTGGATGCGCTGTGTGCTCCCTGCGCGGGGGGTGGGGGGGGGGGAATTCCCTCAGCCGGGAGTGCGCTCTTTCACACGTGCGTGCGAAAGAACGCACAGATCTCCCTGAGGCAAAGTGCTGCCTCAGGGAGATTGGTGTTACTTTTAAAAATCCAATTAAAGACGGAAAAAAATTTAATGACATGTCCCCTCATGTGAAACTGTCACATGAGATGGGACATGTCCATTAGTTTTATTTAAACATTTTCCTGAAATTTTAAATCTTACATGAAACCTCATCCCGCCGGTGGATTAGGTTTCATGCATTACCCGAAGGCTGCCTGGCCTCCTCGCCTGCCTGCCAATCTTAAGGTTGGATGGGCAGGCCCATTAAGTTAATTAATTAGTTTTTTAATGGCCATAATAGGCCATTGACAGTTCGGCGGCCATGCAGCCGACTCGGCTGTGCGCCAGCTGAACTGAAAATCTAAATGACATGTGCTGACATCGGGACGCACGTCCGACGTCACTCACGTCATTTTACGCGTAGGCAAGTGGGCCCTGCTCCCACCCCTCTTGCCGACCAGACAATGCTGCCCATAAAATCCTGTGGGGACTTGATGGGGTGGAAGCTGAGAGGATGATTACTCTTGAGGGGCAGTGTGGAATAGGGAACATAGTTTAAAAATTAGAGATCTCCCATTTAAGCATGAGGTGAGAATTTTTTTCTGTCAGAGGGCTGTTATTCTTTGGAAATCTCTTCCCCAAAGATCAGTGAAGGCAGGGTCATTGAATATATTCAAGGCTGAGTTAGACAGATTTTTGGTCGACACATAGGGAGTCGAGAGTTATGGGAGCAAGAAGGAAAGTGGAGTTGAGACTACAATCAGATCAACCATTATCTTATTGAATGGTGGACCAAGCTCAAGGGGCCGAATGGCCTACTCCTACTCCTAATTCTTGTGTCCTCATGTGTACATAGCATTGCCTATACACAGGGGGATTTTCCATTAATATGATTTGTGTTGCAATGGGTTGCAAAAATTGTACTTTGTTAAGCTCCCACCACGTTTTATGTTGGCAAGTGGGAGATTACACTGCTTTCTGCTTTGGTAGCCATGTTACTGGCTGCTGCAGTGGAAATTCCAGCATTGGGTGCAGCATTGAAGATAAGTGCTTGGATATTTGTTGAACAAGAAAACAAAGTCCTCCTGGACCCCTGCCGCTCTAGAATAGAGTCTGTGCAGTCTATTTTGTTAAATTTCCATGGGGACATTGACTATTGCACTGGCACCAAGAGCATTTACATTTTTTCACCAAGGCAAAACTTCCACTGATTGCAACTAAATGAATTAATGATTAATTTAGCAAACTGACATTTACTTCCATACTTTGGTGTGGGTTTATGGAATAGTATAATTTCTTTTGTGTTGTCCCAGACAAGCTTGAAGATTTATCGTAACTAATACAGAGAATAACAAAGGTTAAAATGCCCTGCCCTAATGCAATGCTTTAATTAGCTATTATATTATAAATTATATGTATTACATATTAATGGAAACTTTTAGAAACAGTTATTAGGAAGCTGGCATTTGGTGAACACTCATGATAGTAACTCCATAAACAGTGACCTGTGTCAGTTAATTCTGGTAAAGTTTCAACTCACTTAGTTCCACCTACCTTACTGCATTCTTTCTTTTCCTTTCTAATCAAAGAGTTTGACAACTGCTGTATAACTATATTCCATGTTTAGGATGTCATTAACTTAGTAAACTTTTCATGGAGATGAAATGGACATCAAGCAGCAACAGAAGATTTATAAGAGATGACTGCAAACACGGTGATTAAATTGGGTATCCAAAGCAGAAATGTACTGGTGGCGTGGAGTGAGTGGAATTGTATAGGACAGAGTGGGAGGATTTTAAAAGGCACAGCCTGGGACATAGAACTGGAGGAGCTTATAGAAGTATGGTGGGATGAAGGCAGTTGGAGGGCTTTGTAAATCAAGATGAGGATTTTAATTTCAATGGGCAGGATTTCCCAGGCAGACCCGCAGTCGGGATTGTCCAGTCCCGACTTTTGGTTGGCCCACCACATCCCCTGTGGTGGGTCCCACCACGAAAGGGTCAGAAAATCCTGGCCAATGTGTTGTGAGACAGGGAACCAATGGACAGTCCCAAGAACAGGGAATATAAACAAACAGAACTTAATGAAGGACAGGATGCATGTAACCAGTTGTGAAATGTTGATGTTTATGTCAGATTTAGCTGAGGAGCTTTGCAGGAGTTAAATCTGGAGGTAATAAAAGCATGTATAATGGTTTCAGCAGCAGTGAGAGTGAGGAGAAGGCTGAAGGAGATAAAACTGTAGAGATGGAGGAAATGGTTATGATACATATAATATATAATAGCCCAGTACTTCCATTAGAGAGAAGGATAGAAATCAAAGATTGGTATCTCTTGGGTGCCTCAAAGGAAATAGTGGGACACAAATATTGGCAATTGACAATTAAATTCAGCTGTGGAATAGCACAAAATGGGCCTGTTATACATCACTCTCAAATTTCTGTTCTATTAAATTCAGTAGGAAGAATGTTGGTTTTTATTCCTGCCTCCTATCAAAGATCACATGGCACCTATTTATAAGTTGCTGAATGGCCCTTAAGCCTCAATATTGGCAGGCAGGAAGCACATGACCTGACACATTTGTAAAGGCGAACAAATCAGCATGCAGTGCCAAAGCTTGAATCAGGGGCTTGGCAAATGCAAATAAGAAGCCAAATACCTATTTGAGGCCCCCACGCAAGATTGGTTTGTCTTCAGAAAAATTAGGCCTATATGCAGATTAGCAGGAATCTTCCTCCTAACTACATATTAAGGGCACCTGCCACCCTCCCCATCACCCCTTTTCCATAACTTCTCATCCTCCAGCCACCAATCACCCACCCACCCAGCCACCACTTCTCCATCTTCAAGCCTCCACTCTTACTCTCAGCACCAAATGCCAACCACTCAGCCACTACTGACCAGACCCCCAGTCAGCATTCTCTCCCTAAGCCACTTATTGCCCAACCACTCAACCACTACAAGGTGAAGTCCCAATCACCACTTCCCCCACTACTGCTTTCTCCAGACATTGGTTACCGATCTCATTCCAGCCATTGCTCTCCTCCATTAGCTGGCAATTACCCCTGCCTGCCACCAGTACCTCCAGCTCATTTGTTCACCATTTCCAACTAGATACCCCACCTATCCAACCCCTTCTTCATCCTTGTGAATTGATTGTCCACCCTTTGCGACTAGATCCCCACCCTTTCCAATTGGATTGCCTGCTTTTCTGAACCAGTTGCATGCCTGCCCCCCTTCTCCCGGCCCTGGCTTACCTGAAGACTGCCGCTAATATTGCAGTGCCCCAGCCTTCAATGCTGCTTCACTTGTGAGATGACTCTCACTCTGCTCAGCTCACTGGCTCAATAGAAATGATATCTGAGGCCCAGCATTGAATGTACCTAAATTCCTGGGCCCTCAAACCCAATCTTGGCATTGCTACATCCAACACTTTGCTCAACCATAGTGCAAATTTCATTTTCCTTTCAAATGTTTAGCGCTATTGTAAATTTGCAGCATTTAAACATTAATCTCATCTCAGTTGATGCCAACTATTAATAAAATCTTGCAAATTACATTGCATATCATAATATATCAATCCATATCAATCCATATTAAGCTACTGCAGAGTATGTGACTGACTATTCAATAATGCAGCTGTGAGGCGCCTGTTGATTTACATTGCACATTTTCCTTTCTTTATAATAAAACAAAGCTACACAACAAAGTATTATGAAGGCTTATTAGCAAACCAAGCAGTCACTGTGACAGATATCTTTCCGAAACAATGCTCACAATGTTAGCAAATTAATCAGGACTATAAATTAAAACTAAAGATAAATAAATGCAATAAAAATTTCAAAGAAAAGAAAAAAAATTGCTAACAACTGGAATTTGAGCGTTCTCAAGTGATAGCAAGAGCACATAATGTACTCTGGGTGGGGGACTTCAATCTTTGTCACCAAGACTGGCTCGGTGCAGACCAAGACTGCAGACCAAGCTGGATGAGTCCTCAAAGACATATCTGGCTGACTAGGCTGGCTGCAGGTGGTGAGAGAACTAACATGAGGGAAAGACCTCATCATCACAAATCAACCTGTTGCAGATGCATATGCCCATAACAGCATTGGTAGGAATGATTAGCGCTTAGTTCTTGTGGTGATGAAATCCAGTCCTCACACTAAGAACATCTTCAATTGTCTTGTCTGGTATAATACCGTGCTAAATTAGCTCGATTCAGAACAGATTCAACAGCTCAAAACTGGGTACCCATGAGGTGCTGTGGGCAATCAGCTGCAAAATTGTACTCCACCACAAACTGCAACCTCATGGTCTGGTGTATCCCTCACTCTACCATTGCCATCAAGTCAGGCAACCAGCCTGGTTCAATGAGGAGAGTAGAAGACAATGCCAGGATCAGCAGCGGACATATCTAAAATTGAAATACCAACCTGGTGATGGTGCAACACAGCCACTACATGCATGCTAAACAGCAGAAGCAACATGCAATAGACAAAACTAAGTGATCACTCAATCTATGGCTTAGATCAAAGCTCTGCACCCTGCAAAACCCAGTTGTGAATGGTAGTGGACAATTAACTAACAAGCGAAGAAGAAGCCCTCTGAACACCCCCATCCTCAATGGTGGCAGAGCCTATCATGTGAGTGCAGCAGACAAGGCTGAAGCATTTGCAAACCTCTTCAGCTTCCTTATGAGGTGCCCACCATCAAAGGTCGGTTCAGTCCATGTGATGTCAAGAAATGGCTGAAAGCTCTGGCTACAACAAAGGCTATAGGCCCTGACAGCATTCCGGCTGTAGTCTTGTGCTCCAGAATAAGCCATTACTCTCATCAAGTAGTTAAAGTATATCTACAACACTGGCATCTACCCTGCAAAGTGGAAAATTGCCACACTATGTTCTCCATAAAAAGCAGCACAAATTCAATTTAGCCAGTTACTGTCCCATCAGCCTACTCACAATCATCAACAAAGCAATGGGAGGTGTCATTGACAGTGTTATCAAGCAGTGTTTACTTAGCAATAACCTGCTCACTAATGTTCAGCTTAGGTTCTTCCAGGGCCATTTGGCTCCAGACATCAGTATAGCATTGGTCAAAACATGCACAAAAGAGCTGAACTCCAGCAGTTAAGCAAGAGTGACTACCCTTAATATCTTCTGCTTCTGTTTTGGTTGTGTCAGCATCACAGAGTAACATCTATATTCCACCAACATTTATGAATGTGGTTAGCACTAGCTGAACCAGACATGACCTGGTAGTGATGATAATGACAAAGTTATAAATTGAGATGATTAAAAGATGATAGAGATTGTGGATGTCAAGAGATGATAGCTTGTTCTAATGCGGGATTGTTCTTGGAAAGGCAGACTGTTGATAAACTGTTTTGGAAACAAATGGTCTTTGTAGATTGTGTGGATGGCTCCCTCATGTTTTCATTGCCCTGGGGCAATAGGTGCTTGGTTTTGTCAATTCCCATTAGTTCATTCTATATTTTATAGAGTATTAAGGCAGCATTTGACTGTATGTGCATTAAGGAGCCTTAGTAAAATTAATGTTATATTGATTGGGAAAACTAGTTGCAATCATACCTAGTAAAAAGGAATATGGTTGTTTGTTGGAGGCCAATCATCTCAGCCCCAGGTAATTCCTGAATGAGTTCCTTGGGGGAGGGTCCTAAGTTGAACCATTTTCAACTGCTTCATCAATGATCTCCCTTCCATCATAAAGTCAGAAATGGGGATATTCGCTGATGATTGCACAGTGTTCAGCACCATTCACAACTCCTCAGATAATGAAGCAACCCATGCTTGTGTGTAGCAAGACCTGAACAGCATTTAGACTGGGGGTAATAAGTGGCAAATAAATTCACATCACAGGAATGCCAGGCAATAATAAGCTGCAACAAGAAAGAGTCTAACCACCTCTCCTTGACATTCAATGCCAATATTTTTGTAAATTCTCTACAATAACCATTGACTGGAAACTTAACTGGACCAACCACATAAATAATGTGGCTACAAGTGCAGGTCAGAGGCTGGGAACTCTGCAACAAATGAGTCATCTCCTCATGTCCCAAAGCCTTTCCACCATCTATAAGGTATAGGCAAGGATGGAACATTATCCACTTGCCTGTAGCTTCAACAATATTCAAGAAGCTCAATACAATCTAGGACAAAGCTGCCCACTTAATCGACATCCCACCATAACTTTAAACATTCACTCCCTCCACCATCGGTGCAACATGGCTGCATTGACAAGATGCACTGCAGCAACTTGCCAAGACTCCTTTGACAGCACCTTCAAAATCCACAACCTCTACCACCTAGAAGGAGAAGGGCAGCTATTGTTGGCATCCTTCCATCTACAAGAGATGATAGACACACAGCGAACAATCTATTTAGGTGGGTTTCCTTCATTTGGTGCCCCTTTGCTGATGCTTGTGAAGACCAATCCTTGAGGAGCAGGTTCTGCCACAAGCTCTGCCCATGACGCTACCACATGATGTTGTGGTTGTTTTTGGAGTTGGCATCTGTTGCCAAGTTGCTGTAGTATTCATAAGAATGGTGATACTGGAACAGTCAGTATGCCAGCCCTTAGGAGATGTTTTCAGTCCCTTCTTTTGCCAGCTTTCTGTGACAGCACCTCTCAATTCTTGAAGCTTTACCAATTAGAAGGAGAAGGGCAACAGTTGTATGGAAACATCACCACTTCTAAGTTTTACTCCAAGTCAAACACCATTCTGACTTGGAAATATATCACCATTCCTTAATCATTGTTGGGTCAAAATCCTTGAATTCCCAATGGAACTATCCTTTGGGAGTATGTTCACTAAATAAACTGTAGTGGTTCAAGAAGATGACTCATCAATACTTTTTCAAGGGCAATTAGAGATGGGTAATAAACACCGGCCTTGCCAGAGATGCCCACAGCCTGTGAATAGATAAATAATAAATTTTGAGGGTTGCTTTCAAACCATCCAACTTGAAATCATTGACGTGGTGCAAAACAAAGGAAAATATGCCAAATAAATCAACTGGTGTCACTGTCATACTCACTGCACCAACTGTTATACTACCAACTAAATGTATAGAATCTGGAACACATCCTCCTTGCTAATTACCAGGATAAACTGACTGCAAGTTGGTGCCATGCCAATTGCTCTGCCATCATCTATAATCCCTGAAGCTAACAGCTCGAGAGGGACAGCACTGCCAGTGGCACCACCATACCCATTTTTTCAGTCTCCAGCGATTTTAGTGTTAGCATGGTGATTATCTGAATTATCAGCCAATTATGCAGCCCATGTCTATCTCAAGCTAGTGAGTGATGCATCCATCAAAATAACGAGAATTTTGTTCCCCTTTCATACTGAACAGCAGTAGGATCATGACATGGCTTTCCAATTTCATTTGTTGCATTTCCCAATGTGTAATGGACAATTGATAACATCCACATGACTCTTCATGCAGCAGATTCTTTCTCCACCTTGCCTGTGCAATGTGATTCCCTTTGTGCTAGCTTTTCAAGATCATCCTCGATAATGTATATGGCTGTTTTTGTGCTTGTAAATAACGTGGAGAAGGTGCTGCAAGATGCTGACTCCTACGGCACTTTGGAACTTATTTTGTCTTGGAGTGGGAGGAGACACTAATATAAAAAGAACAGGAACATATGTTAAAATGCTGGCTGCATTTATATATTGTGACAGCGTTTTGTGCTTCAGTGTGTGCTTGTAAGAATGACTAAAAAATGAGTGATCAAGTGAAAAAGAAAGAACATAAAGGTAACATTAAGATAAAAGCAAAATACAGCGGATGTTGGAAATCTAGAACAAAAACAAAAATACCTGGAAAGTCAGACCTGCTGAGTTTTTCCAGGTATTTTTGTTTTTGATAAAGGTAATACTAGCAGTCAACATCTTAAATAGAGAGATGCCTCCAGTTGCACCTTCGCTCACAAAATAATTCTTATTCCCTCAAAACACTCAAGTCAACTAACTTCGGGAGCACCTCCAGTTCTGTTGTGTCCCAGATATTCTATACTGCTTTTCCTTGCAAGCAGAAAGGTAGTTTTGAGATGTTAGGAGTACCAAGAGCACATAAAATGACACACAAGTATCCATGCTATAGCCTATCACATGTACATCCACGAACATGTAGCATTTACATATATTTTGTTATAAGGACTAGTTTTATTAATCACTTTTAAAATAGTGTTTGCAACCCCACACACACACGTATACAGTAAGGAGGGATAAAAAAGAGGAAGATTTACAACTATGGGCAACATCAATAAAAGAACTACAGAATTGAATATTGGTTCATGTGACTTCCAGAATCCAAGAAGTCAAAATCCAGAGGGTGTTTCTTCCGTGGCGGAGTTCAGTCCCGATGAGTTTCTGGTTGGAGCCAACAACAAACAAATCCTTGAAACAAATGACTCTGCAGCCTGATGGTCTTTCTATGCTTAGGCGGATTGGCAGGTGATGATCAGAGACTTTTAAAATCAAATAGGCTTTATGGAGTTGAAAGATAGTAACTGATTGCTTGCTCAGCCAGGAGCTGCTGGAGTTCTTTCCAGTTGGTATTAAATCAGCAGCCTGAGGGTTTCTCAGTTCTCAAAAGAATATAGAGATTTCAAAATGGTAATTTGAGTGATGTGACCTTCTTTCTCCACAATGGTATCAAAAGGGATGTTTATCTAATGTCTGGGGCTGGCTTTGGTTTCAGGACTGATAATGCCCCAGCCATTAGCCTTTGAAAGAGTTATCATCCATATTGAGGTTCAGGAAACCATTGGCTAGGCAGACCCTCTGACTCCTTCAGAGGGGGAGGCTTATCAAGATGCAAATGACGTCCATTGTCCCCTCAATGGTTCCCTGTTGAAATGGACCTTGACAGTCCCAGGTGTGAGGTGTTTCTGTTAACAACTCTGCAGGAGTAAAAGGTTCTGATCAGTGAGTACCCTGGTTTTATGATTATAATGTCCTTGTAAGTGGGTGTGAGATTCCACAATGATGAGAGGAGGATTATTTTGATCTTGTAACTCCTGTTGGTAGCTTCCAAAGCAAAGGGCCAATTTTGTGGTCATGTGACTTGTAGCAGTCTTCTTTTTGGCTCAGCAGAAAGTCCATTTTAAAAATAGCAGAGGCCAATAAAGTTTTGATACATAGTTTTGGATTTCTTTTCCTGTCTTATGACATAGCATTTGTGTTTGTCTTCACTGCGGAAGATGAAAAAACCTTCCAGAAATAATAGAGAACCAAGTGCCTAGCAGGAATGAGGAACTGAAAGAAATTAGAATCAGTGTAAAAAGTAGAACTGGAGAAATTAATGGGTCTGAAATTTATTAAATTGCCAGGATCTGATGATCTACATCCCAGATTGTTGGAAGAAGTGGCTATTGAGATAGTGGGTGCATTGGTGGTCATCTTTCACTATTCTATAGATCCTGGAAATATGCCAGTAGATTGAAAGGTAGCAAATGTAATCCCACTATTTAAGAAAGGAGGGAGAGAGAACAGGGAGAGAGAAAGCAGGGAAGTAAAGACCTGTTAGTCTGACATTAGTTGTAGGGAAAATACTAGAACCTATAATAAAGGATGTGATACCTGGACACTTAGAAAATAATGATCTGAGTAGAGTCAACATGGATTTTTGAGAGGGAATTCATGTTTGACAAATCTGCTGGAGTTTATTTGGGATGATACTAGCAGAGTAGAAAAGGGGGAACCAGTGGATGTGGTGTATTTGGATTTTCACAAGGCTTTCAATAACGTCCCATGCAGGAGGCTCATAAAAAAATTAGAGCACATCGGATGGGAGTAATATAATGGTGTGGATTGAGGACTGGTTAACAGGAAGAAAACAGAGAGCAGGAATATTGGAGTCATTCTCAGGTTGGCTGGCTGTGACTAGTGCAGTTCTGCAAGGATCAATATGTTCCAGCTTTTCACAATATATATCAATGACTTGGATGTGGGGACCAACTGTAATATTTCCAAGTTTGATGATGACACAAAACTAGGTGGGAATGTGAGTTATGAGGAGGATGCAAATAGGCTTCAAGTGGATTTCAGCAGGCTTAGTGAATGGGCAAGAACGTGGCAGATGGATTATATTGTGGATAAGTGCAAGGTTATCCACTTTGGTAGGAGGAATGGAGATGCAGAGTATTTCTTATGGTGAGAGATTGGAAGTGTTAATGTCCACAGGGACCTGGGTGTCCTTGTTTATAAGTCACTGAAAGCTAACATCTAGGTGTAGCAAGCAACTAGGAAAGCCAATTATATGTTGGCCTTTATTGCAAGAGGATTTGAGTACAGGAGTAAGATGTCTTCTTCAGTTGTATCGAACCTTGGTTAGACTACACCTGAAGTATTGTGTATAATTTTGGTTATACTTGTCTCAGAAGAAGTGCAGGGGTTATTTACCAGTTAATTCTTGGGATTGTGAGACTGTCCTATGAGGAGGGACTGAGGAGACTGGGCCAGTTTCTCTAGTGTCTAAAGGAATGAGAGATGATCTCATTGAAACTTAGAAAACAGGGTGGATGTAGCAAAGATGTTGCCCCTGTCTTGGTGGGGTTAGGGGCGGGGCGGGTGTCTAGAGCCAGGGGACACAGTCTCAGAATAAGGGGCAAGACATTTAAGACTGAGATGAGGAGGAATTTCTTCACTCAGAGGGTAGTGAATCTTTGGACTTCTCTACCCCTGAGGGCTGTGGAAGCTCATTTTTGGAGTTCAAAACAGAAATCAATAGATTTCCAGATACTAATAATCTCAAGGGTTATGGGAATAGCATTGGAAAATGGCGTTGAGGTAGACTATCAGCCATGATCTCATTGAATGTCTGAGTAGGCTTGAATGGCTGAATGGCCTCCTCCTGTTCCTATGTTCCTACAGCCTGACATAACTTGAGTACCTGTAAATACTCAATCCAATGTAGTTAATTGTTCATCCTATCTATACCATCCATAAATCTCATGTATCCTCTCTATTTCATGTTATGAATACTGAAACATTTGTGATTCAGTCATGCCTATAACATAACCGTACTTTTTTGTAAATTGATGTTCAAAAGAATTGGATATATACTTGAAAAGAAAAAATGTAAGATTATGGGGAAAGAACAGGGGATTGGGACTAAATGCATGGCACTTTCAAAGATCCAGCACAGGCATAATAAGCTGAATGGCCTCCTTATCTGCTTTTTGATTCAATGTTTAATTGACACATACCACACCAGGTCCAGCCTATCCTGTGCCATTGAAGGCAGGCAAAATTGAACAGAATCCCTGTCTTTTTAAATATCATTGTGTCTGATTTTAGGCCTTTCTGACTTACCATTTCAGCAACAAATGTAACTTGCTGGGTCTCTATTTTTCAGCCAGAACATTACCACATGAATGGTGGCACTGCCTCTATGTGTAGACTCCATCTGTTGGATAAATGTGCAATGACACGTAATTTTCAACGTGCACCCTTATCCAGTTTAAACAGTTTTCATTTTGCAGTTAAGTAAATCCAGAAATGAATCTATAAAGGATCCGTGTCTATGGTACTCATATTTGAACAGAATTTGGCACAAGTAATTATCAATGGATATTCCCTTCCTGAAGTAATCATATCTCATGCAGTGGTGCACACATCATATCATTCACATAGGACCAATACCTTTGTTTTTTCTTTCTCTAAGGAGATATACAAATCATCAATAATCTTGACAGCTTCCTGTAGTCTTTCAGTTATAGCCAATTCCAGATGAAGTATACTTTCAATATGTCATGAAAATATTATCCAGTGAATTCAACCTCAGGACTTTGTTTGAATTTCATTGGATTCTTCATTTCCTGTCTCGTTAGCAATGCTGTAACTACTGCCCCACCAACTCACCCTCAGCTAAATCAAATACAATTATCATTATTTTAGTAGAGAGTAGATGTGTTTTACATGAAGTACAATTCTGCAGAAAAAAGTGAGGACAAATAATTAATGCTTGTTTTATTGTCACCATTAACTTTAGTCATGTCTATTAAGTATACAAATCACTTCGCATCCAACCCACAGGATTAGAAGCTTCGCTTGTATGAGGTAAACTTTATTTCTGTTGAGTTTTCCAAAATACACCGAAAGGAATTATGAAGCAACGTGCAAACAGGGCCAACGGACACTTTTCAGTCTTTGTAACTGTTGTGCTCAACACATAAATATCCAAGCTTCCACTTCTATGAAAGGCACTAGTTCTTCCCTCTCTAGAGCGTAAGGTGAATGAAATATAAATTGTGTTTTATTGCCATTCATTCATGTGCTCTATCTGATTTATTGTTGCAGTTGAATCCTGTTGATTGAAGCTCCCAGAAGAAATTAAGCAATCCCATCTATCAGGTCATTCCATTAAAACAAAATTCACTCCCATTGCTTTAAAATACAGCACCCTGCTCTAATCTCCCTTTAGGAGTCAATGAAAGTTCTATAATGGGCAGGCCTATAAATTGGGCAATGCGGTGTCAGTTGGTCAGACCACCAATCGTTCCCTTCTGGCTCAAAGCCCAACTTCTTTCTCCCCTTTGGTCACCCCCCTTTCCCCACCCCCTCAACCCACATTTTCTCATATGGTTGGGGGTCACTGCAAGTATCAAATTAGTCCGTTTTCAATGATACCTCACTGCGGGCAAGCTGCCTCACTCTATTTGCTGCTTGCCCACTTTGTGGAATTGAGATCTGAATTCCTCAGATCTCACTGTTCAGGCATAGGGATCATGCCCTGTGTTCCCATGCACCCAAAAATGGATCTGCCTTAATTTCTAGACCAAGGTACCTGTTTTTATTTATATTCATCAGGGAGTGTAGTAATTATAGGAATTATGCGTGTGCCATAATATTGTATTGTTATGATCTCAATGGAGACCAGTGACATGTTTGTTTATTTTATTTTAGAATCCAAAAACCAAGGTATTTACTATAAGAATGCAGCCACAAAGTTCATGGTTTAAATCAAAAGAATTTTACTGCAAATCAAAAATCAAAGAATATGAATACTTATAACTATACTATTATAAAAAGCCAGCTACATTAAAACTATTAAAATACAAAATGCATACTTATACTTTAAACCGAACTTCTTAATTAAACAATCCTTCTATACCCATTTGACTTACACCTCTCAGTAACTTAAATCAGATGCTTATCAGAGATTGGAAGATTAACCACTTGGTTTGAGCACTGTTTCAAAGATTCGTATAAGGATTGAGATTTCTTGGACCTTCCACTTACTTCCAGGAAGGTTTTCCTTCAAATCTCCTCCAGCCTTCCCATGGTTATAGAATCCTTCTTCAACACAGGCATTGCTATCTTTTTAAGCATAGCCACCTCAGGTTAGAACCTGGCTCTAGTATTCTTTAATGCATGCATCTAAAATTCTCTGGCCTGAATTCTCACAATGGCAGAGGGCCTCAAAATTATTGCAAAAATGGTGGAGGCGGCCGAAATTTGGAATTCCTGCCCCCAAACACGGCTCCTTCCATTTTTGCAAGAGGCGTGATTGGGAGCAGGTCACATTTCCTGCATGTACAGTTTGTGGAGGCAGCTACCCATATAAAATTGCAGCTTCCTCCATTCATGTCTGATTTTTGTTACCCAATAGTGCAGAACACTTGTAGGATCACATAGGAACAGGTCCAGAGTTTGGAGAGTTGTTAAGTATCCGATTTAAGTTACTGGCGGGTGCTTGGATAGCAAGGGTGCCCTTTTGAAGGGATGCAGAGACCCCTTTGGAGATCACTTAAAAGTTGCAATAACTGTCACAGAAGTGGCGAAAATTCATTAGAAAGTGCCTGGCTTAAACCCAAAGGTGTAGGAGGGTGGGGCTGCTGGACTTTGCAGGGCAATATTTTTTGTCCCGACGGACTTTGGCAACCAGTTGGCACAAAGGACAGTGTGCAAGAGAAGGGTGCATTATGCTTTGTGCCAAGGCAAATGACAAAATGGACATGAAACCCTCACACATAGGCTGGAACTTTCCGTCCCTGTTGGCATCAGGCATCACGGCAGGCATGACGGACAATATGGCAAGTAGGCCAAAAATCGGTTTCATGCTGTTGTGGAACCAGTTTGCGATCATCTGCTCCACCCATCAATGGCAGGCCCCGCTTCCCACCACTGGACGTCGGGAATGTCATTTTAAAACAGTTGCTTCTAATTATAAGCCCTGTTGACCGGAATCATCTTCTCACACTGGATCATCTGGGCATGTCGGCACATAGTGTGCACATGGCCAGCTAAACTTCTAAGGGAACTCGGAGGTAAGTGCAGTTCTCGTAAGGGCCACCCATTCAACTTCAATTCACATTCAGGCGAGGGCACAGACAAGTAGCTTTTTCCCAGCTGACTGACAGTGCGGTGCTGGGGCAAGGGCTACACTGTGGTTGAGGCGAGTTGGGGGGATAAGGCAGCATGGTCTGATGGTTGCGTAAGCACATGTGGGGGTGTGTGAGGAGGGAATATTAGAGAAATCTTGCATAAAGTAAACATTCTTCTGCAGCTAAGACAATTCAAGCACAGCTACATCACGCTAGGAGTTGGGCCTCTTGCTTATCTGCCAATTCAAGCAATGCAGAGGCATGAAAGTGCCATCAAATCCTCCTGCGCTTTTCACCTCTTGGGCACAGACTAAAAATTAATGAGTGTTTTAGTGGACTGCAAAACAACTGGCTGACTGGGCAAGTTGTAAAATCTCCTTGCAAAAGCTGACCATGGAGCAGTCACTGGTGGAGGCACTCACAGCCCCTTGCAATCTCTTCATTCAGTTTTAGACCAGTTTCCAGCATGGTGCAAGCTAACAGCGCAGCCTTGAAATGTGCCTGAGCTGAGAGCACAGCATGCAGTCCAGTGGGCGAATCTGCCGTCAATCGGTCAGGTGGAGCGGGGTGGAGGAGGGTGGGGTTTTGGGCAGCCATGCAATGCACTAAACTCTGGCCATCTAAGTGGTGGCCAGCACTCTCCAGCATACGTTAAGGGGCCTTCAGACTTAACCAAAAGAGGTTCTTAGTACACCTATGCTAACCCACGCGTCTCTCTTTGTCATCCTACAGTACTACCTGAGGTGCACGAAGCCTGGTGACCTAACTGCATGCCTCATGGCTTACAGGGAGCAGAGACAAAGCAGGAGAGAGCAACGGAGGCACTTGGCTAGGCAGCGGAGGAGCAGCACCCTCAAGAAGAAGGAGCGACTGGGGCTCCTGTGCACACCACTGATGAGCCACAGCGAGCCATCATGGCCCATGCCTAGCTAGAACCAGGCTAGAACAATGCTTGTCATTCATGCAGATGACAGTGAACTAGTGTCGCGAAGACTGCACATCTCCAGGGAACTGGTCAGTCACATCTCCCACCTGCTGCAAGATTTGGTGCCACAGGGACATCGAGGGCATCCACTGCCAGGGCCATGAAAGTGATAGTGGCACTCAATTTCCATTTCCAAGTCAGTGGCTCCTTTCAGTACTCCGCAGGTGACCTCTGTGGGGTATCACAAGTCTCCACACATAAGTGCATCCAGGAGGTTATGGATGCCATACTCGCGAAGGCACAGAACTTTGTGCATTTTAACCAGGATCAGGAAAACCAGGGTGCAAGAACCCTGGGATTTGCGCAGATCTCATGCTTCCCACGGGTGCAGGGTGTCATCAGCTGCAGTCATATGGCACTTAGGTCTCCGTGGCAACAAGCAGTTAACTGCAAGGGCTTCCACTTGGCGAATGTTAAGCTGGTGTGCGATCACCACAAATGCATCCTACAGGTCTGCGCACGATTCTCAACTCCTACATTCTCAGTATGTCTCAGATTTCTGAAGTCTTCCAGGGTCCACATAGGTTGAAGGGTTGGCTCCTTGGGGTCAAGGGCTACCCACAGAAGACATGGCTGATGACACCCGTGCGGCGGCCTCAGAATGTAGCAGAGAGAATGTACAACTAGGATCATGCTGCAACTCACACTATGGTAGAGTAAACCATTGGGATGCTGAAAATGAGGTTCCAGTTCCTGGACTGTGGATGTGTGATGGGTTTGTGAGTGTGTGAATTGAGAGTGATGAGAAGAGTGAATTACCCTGGCAGAACGGAGGAGATCATTCGTCCTCTTTCAGCGCTGGGTGGCTGTCCTCTTTTGCAAGGTGTTGTCGCTGACCACCTCTGCCATGGTCATCTGGATTGGTGACCTTGCTTGCTGGTCTTCGTCCACAGCAGGGGTAGAGGGCATTGCAGCGGGCCTCCACCATGTCCAAAAGGCACCTGAGGGAGGCATCGCTGAACTTGGGGGCAGCATGTTTCCTCCCTTTGGCAGCCATCAGTTCCCAGTAGCTCCCTATCCTTTGAAGAGTATTAGCTCTTTACCGGGGCTGCCTTTAACTATTGGGCCCAGTTTACTGAAGGCCTGAGGTGACAGCAGGGTGGGTGAATCAGAGGCCGCCCCACCAGCGACCCAGTGTGTTTCCCAGGAATGCATAATTAATGAGGCGGGACATGCCAGGAATGGGTTGATACGGTGCGAAAAGCCGCCATTGCGGCCGGCAGGTAAAACATCTTTTCCCGCCTGCTACTGCACTTAGTGCAAATCTGGAATGATTCTGCCCATAGTCACCATGGAGGCAATGGAAATGACTGGAGGCCAGAAGGAGGGCACCAGGTCAGGAGGTTGAGGTAGCACCATGTGCACCAGGAAGGAGGAGAAGGATGATAACCAGGTTTTACCCTGTGGGAAGGGTGTACCACTCTTGGAGGTCATTCCTCAAAATGACAGAGAATCAGTGACAAAGGCACTTGAAGTTAAGCTGAGAAGAGGTCACCAACATATGTCGGATGCTGCAGCAGCATCTTGACTTGCACTCTTATCAACCCCCATGTCCTGCCAGTAGTTGTAGAGGTGACCAAGGCTCTAATCTTTAATACGTCAGGCTCCTTCCAGGGCTCTGCAGGAGACCTATCGGGAATTTCTCAGTCAGTGTCACATAGCTGCATCAATTCAGTAACTGATGCCCTGTATGCTCGTGTGAGGAGCACATTCAGTTCCCTGTTGACTTGGTGTTGCAGATCCAGAGAGCCACAGCGTCTGAGCAGCTAGCAGGCTTCTCTCAGCCGCAGGATCTCATCAGTTGCATCCATATCACCATAAAGGCTCAAAATCAGCAAGTGAACACCTTTGTGAATCAAAAGTCCTCAAGGTACATTTAGTTTGTGACCACCATGAGTTTTCCTTCAAGTCTATGCAGAGTTCCCCGAAAGCTGCCGTGATTCCTTCATACTGAGGCATTCCTTACTGCCTCAGCTAGTCCATCCACCAACACAGATCAGTGAGGGAGACATGGGCTACCCCTGAAGGACTTAGCTAATGAGCCCCTTTGTGAGCCCGTAAACTGAGCCCGAGCGCAGATACGACAGCAGCATATGGACATAAGGAGGACAATCAAGCAAACTATTGGCATCCTCAGAATGCACTTCAGGTGCCTTGATCACTCAGATGGAGCTCTGCAGTATTCCCCAGCAATGATATCAAGAATAGTGGTGATGTGTTTCATGTTGCACAATAGCACACAGCAGAGGGTCCTAAAAATCCAAAACAACGATGCCATGGCTAGAGTTCAAACCTCCGAGGAGGAGGATGATGAGAAAGGTGTGGAGCAGAAGGAGGAGCCCCTTTGCAATCTTAGGAATCTGATATGGAGGAGGATGAGGCAGATGGCAATGGCAGAGCATGTGGGAGGTATGGCCATGTAGCCTTTTGAGGAAGTTAGTAAGCACTGGGGAGATTCCAGCTGGTTGGAGCTTGCAAATATATTTCCCTTGTTCAAGAAAGGAAACTAGAGATCCATGTAGCCAGGGCTAATTCTTTGTTGGAGGGGCTCGTTGCCAGACACATCCTTGTGCAAAATAGATTCACAGATCAAACAGTTGCCATCAGCTAGTGTCTGGTGAGCAAATTTCACCTACAGAACCTTCAACATGGAAGCCCTCCTCAGTGACCCCTACAGCCCTGGATTGGCCACTGCACCAACAGAGTGACCGCCAAGAGTACGCAACTCCTCATGTATTCCATGGATATCAGCACTCATACTCTGAGCAGACTGCTCCATGCTACTGATGGAGACCTGTACCCTATCCTGGCTGAGATGCTGCTCTTGCATCCACTCCGAGTGTTGCCACATGTGTCCCTCCGTGAAATTGGTCAATTTCCCATGGTCGGACCTTATGCGGTTGAGCCCCTGGGGCAATATAGGGCTCATAACTGCAATGGGCTCCTCCATCCACAGTCCTAGGGCTCCCACTGCCTCATGGAACTCCGCCAGATATCCATACATCTGCATCTGATTATCCAAATACTATGTCACAAAAGGTGACCCTGAGAGTCCATGTTCCTGCCCACTGGAGCATCATTGTGACTTTCCTCCCTCCTCCGAGGGGGACTGTGCACAAATATCTTTGACTCTGACATTTCCTCTTGCACTCTGGTGCAGTGCTCCTCACCCACTGCCGCTGACCCTACACATGCGCTCCCAACATGCTAGTATCTGAGTTGACGGTGTATGGGCTAGTCTGATGTGATGCTGTGTCCTCGGACATCTCTTTCTGCTTTTGATGCCTGAGGGATGATCTGGCCCCGAGGGGGCGGAGTGTTGAGTGGCAGGTGAGCAAGTAGAGCTGGGGCCTGTGTGAGACACAAAAGATGTTATTTAGCTATAACCCTTCACATCGGAAAAGCATGCGCTGATGCACGCCCTTGCCTTTGACCATGCTTGTGCTGCCCTTATGACAACCCCGTCCTTGCACTCCTTCTCATGCCAACATCCCATTGTGCTCAGCGAGCTGACATCATGACCTCCGTCATTACCACCATGTTCCAAAGTGCATTTACCACCACATTTATCGCCTGCTGCCACAATTTACCATCTCAGGCACTCTGGCTATTTTCATGGCTATCTGTTCAATGGCTCTAATTTGTTTGCAGCCAAGCTAAGCCACCCCTAGTCTGACCAATCTCCTTGGTGTGAGTTTATGTTAGCCTGCATTCTAACACATGCAGGGATGTTTTTCTTCACTGTGTCTGTGCATCACAGTTCTCATTCACATGTGTTCTGTGCGCACCTAATGAGCAGCTTACACATACAAACTTCAATGCTATAGCATAGGTATGTGCCAGTTCTCACACCTTAGCAGGAATATACAGATGTGACCCTTCACCTGGACCTCTGTGTGGATGAGCCCTACTCATCTTGCTGGAACGCAGCAGCTCGTCGAATCTTTTCTGGCACTGGATCCAGGATGCTCTCCTGCTGTGCTCACCACTGCAAAAATTTCAAGTCCGGCCTTCTCGTTGGTGGCTGAAGGGTTGTGCCGGCCGGAAGGTACAGAACTTGTCACCTCTTCCACACCTTGTCCACTAGTATTACCAGGGCCTAATCACTGAATCTTGGGACTGCTGGGCCCATTCCTTCCCCAGCGTCTCCTCTGAGTGACATTCAATCAACACAAATGTAAAACAAAAAGGGTTGTGAGCCATGCATCTTACAATACTCTCATTGTCACTTGTGTGCTCACAGACAGTAACCATCGTCACCATATCATCAATGAGTAGTGTTGAGATGCAGTGGAGGAAATGGCTCTGCACATGTGCATGGTGCCATGGATGTTGCAGCTGTCATTCCCAAATAGCATGTTGTGCTCCACAACCACTAACTGCCCTAATAGCTTTCTCCCTCTTAGCCACACTGTTAGCCATGACAATGGGCAGATGTGAGGGACCTGGTCGACCGTGTAGGTTCATCTGGATAAATGGGTGGCAAAAGAGCAAGTGGGTGGGCTAAGGGCCATGGCACTGTTCATTGTACATCCACTGAAATATAATAGTTAACTACATTACTGCAGAATATCTTTACCAGGTAGTGGTGCCAAGATGATGTCATCTCCATGGCTGTGCCTTCTGAAGCCACTCCATGCTTGAAGCGCTTCTTTACAGTACACTCCTGTAAATAGGCAGCAACAATGACAATTTTTCCCTAAAGGAAGTCCACGAATGGGCCATTATTCCAGAGTTTGCAACCAGTTGAACAAGAGTTCCTCCTCACCTGACAGATTAGTGATGTCTCCTCCGAAGCACAGGGACTTCCTATCTTATAAATGGGCCATTCTGAGGGCCTGCTTTTTATATTTGCCCAAGTCACCCAGCCCACGCTGGGCCCACCTCTAGCCCGCTGCAACTCCTTTTATAACTCCCCACTCCTCTACCCACTTCACGCCAGAGCAAAAATCAGGGCCACTTTTATGGGCCGTGAACTCTCCCAACTCTGCACACCTGACACAAGAGCAAAAGTTTGGAACTCTTTCTCTTTCTCTCACTCTCTCTCTCTCCTCAGCTTGGCTATCCCAGAAGTCTAACTCACTGTTAGGAGTCCTTCATTTAACAAGAGGTTTAAACTCTTTTAGCCAGCACACCAAATTTCAAATGAACTCTGTTCTAAGAGATGTTCCTTGCTCTGCAGCCAGGTTGTTCTAAAACTGAAAACTAAAACCTTACATAAGTCCAGAGCCACACCCACAATCTACTGACCCCAATAATTAACTTCTTGTTGACTCTTTGCCATTGTTTATCTCCCAGCCAACTTGATGACATGATCAGTTATTGGAAGCCTGGTGCTTTACCAGAAATACTTCAGAGAAACCTAATTCTTAGAGGAACCATCACCCCACCATAAAACATAGGGCAGAATTTTCCATTCTGGAGACTGAGTGCATTGGCGGGTGGAAAATCAGCATGGTTCCTGCTGCCGCTTTTCAGCTCATTAATTACGCATCAGCGAGAAGCTCGGTGAATCTCATGGCGGGGTGGGCAGGGATTTGTCCATCCCACTATTACCTCATGGGGTCAAAGGTCCTGGTGCTATATTTAAACAGCACCTGGACCGACATTCACTCACTGCAGGCAAAGTGTTCTATAGCACACAGGCACTGAGAAAATCTAAACCATGAGCACCACGTTTCAGTGAAGCCTCCCTGGGAATTCTCTTCCAGGCTGTCCAGGAAAGGTGGGAGGCCCCCTTTCCTCAGGATGGGAGCAGGAGTTCAGGTTCGCAGAGCCGTGAACTCTCCCAACTTTGCACACCTGACACAAGAGCAAAAGTTTGGAACTCTTTCTCTTTCTCTCTCTCTCTCACTCTCCTCAGTTTGGCTATCCCAGAAGAGGAGGCCGCCGGGGAGGTCAGCACCTGCGGAAAACAAAAAAGGACCACCTTGCAGTGCAGAAAAAGGATAAACGATCTACTCCACTCTGCTAGGGTAAGCGAAACTTCTAGTTACTCCAAACTCACACTCTCATAAGGGCATCAGGCAGTCTAAGGGTTAGAGCCCACAGGGATGTCACACATGACCAGCAGATAGGACATCAGCGCTGAATGTCTGCCAGTCATTTTAAGCTCACCATCTCATGTAAGATCCTGCACAAATGGCACCTTGCTGGGGAGGGCTCAGCAGACACAACAGGCATGCATGCTTCTGAACTCCTCTTTCATTCGTAGTGCTCACAGTCAACCCATCTATCTTTATGCAGGACAATATTTCTCATAACAAAAACTGGAGGGGGTACCCCAGAGTTGAAGGCACTCTCCTCGTACGAGGAACAGACTGCAGAACTGGCTGGAGAGGATAGGGATCGCTGTTGTACGGAAGATGAGATTGGCTGCTACCAACAAGCCAGAGAAGATGGATCCAGTATATGTCAATAACATGCGGAAAATGACTGTGAGTGACCTATAGTGTAGGAGCCTACCTAGTCAATCACAAATTATCTCTCTTTATTCCAGCCACCAGCAAGAAGAAGTGAAGACCATCCTCCAGACGACTCAGCCCAGCCCCCAGGTCAAGTCAGAGGAGGAGGCTGACCAACCATCAGATGAAGAACCATCACTGTGTTCACCTGCATTCTCCACCAGTGCAGATACATGCAGCTCAGTGGGTCCTAGTTCTAGAGTAGATTTAGGGTATCCTGCTGCTCCAGATCCCTCTGCCAGTGACCCTATCAGCTCTATCAGGTCAGGCAAGGAGGGTGCACCTGCCTCAGAGTAGGAGACCCTTTAGTAGGCTTGGACCTCAAGGCTTCAGGCCACCAAACAACAGGGCAGTCAGCAGGCTGCAACTAGGTGTAGCGGTAGGGTTAGAAAAATTATGAAGTTTTGAATGCACACTGGTGGCATGGGTGTTCACTCATTGTATATGCTTTTCACTTTTGTAAATATATTTTGCATTAATCTGTCTCCAAGTCTCAGGGATTCATGGCTAACCTATGTGATTGTGGCGGTTACCTTCAAAGCAACCAGCATGGGATGCCCTCCAAGTCTGTGCAACATGAGTTCCTCATGGAAAAGATGGCAAATGTGAGCTACCACATCTCTAGACAAGTGAAGGCATCTGCAGCATGGTCTTTCACTCATCTCCATGCATGGGCTGTGTCTTCTGTAGACCCTTTGTCGCAGCAGTCATCTTCATGGATTTTTCCCCTCCTTGGCAGCATCTGAAACTTCCTGGGGCCCTGCTGGCTCTTGATCCTTAGGCCAATGGTCTTCCTGGATTTGTGTGAATCGGCGACAGGCCTTTCTTCTCCTTATTCAAATCATATGGACAGTGGAGGGGGTTAATTTAAACAGGCCTGATTTTCCCTCTCACCACCCATCTGTTAGCAGAAAGGTGTTTTGATTTGCGTCTCTCTTCATAAGCGAGGGTGCGTTTCCCAACTCCTCAGTTTTGGTGTGATTCAATTTTCTATTAATAATCTCACAGCAAACTCAAGACAGGATGAACTCAACGAGTTAGTTTATTTGCACACACTCAAATCGTGGGAGGAGGGTTGCAATGTTGCCCCCTTTACACTCATACAGTAAAAGAGGGATAGAGAAAAGTAAGATTTACAGAGAAGGACCACAGAGATAAGAATTATTGTTTCACGTGTGTCCAGAGTTCAGAATCAAAGTCCAATGAAGTACTCCTTCACGAAGGTCCACAGGCTGGAACCTAATGCTGCATTCTTCACTTTTCCTGGAGAGTTGACTTCACATGGAGAGATAGGCACACAGAGATGAATCAGTCTTGTAGGCGTTGGTATAGAAGCTCTGGGGGAGGTGGTGGTGTAGTGGTATTGTCACTAGTGGTATTGTTGCTAGACTAGTAATCCAGAGACCCAGGGTAATGCTCTGGGGACCCAGCTTTGAATCCCTCCAGGGCAGATGGTGGAATTTAAAGTCAATAAAATATCTGCAAATAAAAGTGGTGACGATGAAACCATTCGATTCTCTGGTTCACAAATGTCCTTTAGAGAAGGAAATCTGCCATCCTTACCTAGTCCAGCTTACATGTGGCTCCAAGCTCACAGCAATGTGGTTGACTCTTACATGCCCTCTGAAATGACCTAGCAAGCCACTCAGTTATATCAAACCGCTACAAAGTCTAGAAGGAATGAAACCGGACAGGCCACCCGGCATCGACCTTGGCACGGGAAAGAAGAATGGCAAACTCAGCCCTGTCGACCCCCCTTGCTAACATGTAGGGGCTTGTGCCAAAATTGGGAGAGTTAGCTCATAGATTAGTCAGGCAACAGCCTGATGTAGTCATACTCATGGAATCATACCTTACAGATCATGTCCCAGACATCACCATCATCATCATCATTCCTGGTTATGTCGTGTCCCACTAGCAGGACAGATTCAACAGAGGCAGCTGGTATACAGTTAGGAGCGAGTTGAGCTGGTTGTCCTTAACATAGACTCCAGAACTCATGAAGTCTCATGGTGCCAGGTCAAACATGGGCATGGAGACCTCCTGCTGTTGACCACGTATTGCACCTGCAGCGGCTCCCAGCCACCCCCTCCCCCCCACCGGCCCGGCCCCACTCTGCCTGTCAGCTGATGAGTTAGTGCTCCTCCATGTTGAACACCACTTGGAGGAAGCACAGAAGGTGGCAATGGTGCAAAATGTGCAGGACTTCACTGCCCATCACCAAGAGTGGCTCAGAAGCACCACCACAGGCTGATTTGGCCGAGTCCTAAATGACAGAGCTGCTAGACTGCATCTGTATCTCCCTGATGAGGGATTCAAAAGAGGGAAAAACATACTTGACCTCATCCTCACCTACCTGCCTGACACAGAAGCATTTGTCCATGGCAGTATCAGTAGGAGTGACCACCACACTTCTTGTGGAGATGAAGTCCTGTCTTCACATTAAAAATACCCTCCATTGTGTTGTGTGGCACTACAGCTGTGCTAAGTGGGATAGATTTCAAACAGATCTAGCAGCCCAAGGTTGGGCAACCATAAGGCATTGTGGGCCATTAGCAGCTGCAAAATCATAACTTCATGGTCTGGCATATCCCCCACTCCACCATTACAACCGAGCCAGAGGAATCAACCCTGGTTCAATGAAGAGTGCAGGAGGACATGCCAGGAGCAGCACCAGTCATACCTAAAAATGAATTGTCAACCTGGTGAAGTTACAGCACAGGACTACTTGTATGCCAACCAGCATAAGCAGCAAGCGATAGACTTGAACTAAATGATTCCGCACCAACAGATCAGATCTAAACTCTGCAGCCCTGCTACACTCAGTCATGAATGATGGTGGACAATTAAACAACTCATTGGGGGAGGAGGCTCTACAAATATCCCCATCCTTAATGATGGGGGAGCCCAGCACAGCAGTGCAAAAGAAAAGGATGAAGCATTTTCCAAAATCTTCAGCTAGAAGTGCCAAGTGGGTGATCCATCTCGGCCTCCTCCAGAGGTCCCCAGCATCACAGATGCCAGTCTTCAGCCAATTCAATTCACTCCACGTAATATCAACTAACAGCTAAAGGCACTGGATATTGCAAAGGCTATGGGCTCTGACAATATTCCGGCAATAGTACTGAAGACTTGTGCTCCAGAACTTACCATATCCCTAGCCAAGCTGTTCCAGTGCAGCTGCAACACTGGCATCTACCCGGCAATGTGGAAAATTGCCCAGGTGTGTCCTGTACACAAAAAGCTGGACAAATCCAACCCGGCCAATTACTGCCCCATCAGTCTACTCTCAATCATCAGTAAAGTGATGGAAGGGGTCATCAACAGTGCTATCAAGAGGCATTTACTTAGCAACAACCTGCTCACTGATACTCAGTTTGGATTCCACCAGGGCCAGTCAGCTCCTGAACTCATTACCGCCATGGTTCAAACATGGACTAAAGAGCTGACATCAAGGCAGCATTTGACCAAGTGTGGTGTCAAGGAGCCCGAGCAAAACTGCAGTCAATGGGAATCGGGGAAAAACTCTCCGCTGGTTGGAGTCATACCTAACACAAAGGAAGATGGTTGTGGTTGTTGGAGGTCAATCATCTCAGTCCCAAGACATCACTGCAGGAGTTCCTCAGATTAGTGTCTTAGGCCCAACCACCTTCAGCTGCTTTCATCAATGGCCTTCCTGCCATCATGGGGTCAGAAGTGGGAGTGTTCGCTGATGATTGCACAATGTTCAGCACCATATGCGACTCCTCAGATACTGAAGCAGTCCACATCCAAAAGCAGCAAGACCTGGACAATATCCAGGCTTGGGCTGACAAGTGGCAAATAACATTTGTGCCACACAATTGCCAGGCAATAATTATCTCCAACAAGAGCCAACTTAGCCATCGCCCCTTGACATTCAATGGCATTGCCATCATTGAATCCCCCACTACCGACATCCTGGGGGTTACCATTGGCCAGAAACTGAACTGGACTAGCCATATAAATACTGTGGCTACAAAAGCAGGTCAACTCACCTAGCTCCGCAAAGTCTCCCTACCATCTATAAGCACAAGTCAGGAGTGTGATGGAATACTCTCAACTTGCCTGTGTGAGTGCAGCTCCAACTACACTCAAGAAGCTTGACACCATCCAGGACAAAGCAACCCAGAAGCATTCACTCCCTCCAGTACAGTGTGTACCATCTACAAGATGCACTGCAGGAACTCACCATGGCTCCTTACACAGCACCTTCCAAACCCACAATCACTATCATCTAGATGGGCAAGGGCAGCAGACACATGGGAACACCACCACCTGGAATTTCCCCTCCAAGCCAGTCACCATCCTGACTTGTAAATATATCACCATTTCTTCACTGCCACTGCTTCAAAACCCTCCCCAATAGCACTGTGGTGTACTTACACAATATGCAACACAGTAGTTCAAGAAAGCAGCTCACAACCACCTTGACAAGGGCAATTAGGGATGGTCAATAATGGCCAGCAATGCCCACATCACATGAATGAATAATAAAAAAGGTAGGAACAGTGTAGATGGGGCCAGGTATTCAATCTGGGCAGAGCCATTTTTCTGTGTTGCTGCTTGTAGGTGATAAAATGGCAGACTAAGTTTTGCAGTACAGCAAGGCAATATAACTGTTTTCACCAGCTAGAGGTTTATGTCACATGACTCCCATCTCTTTGCAGTGTCTTTAATAAAGGGTGTGTATCCCCTGTCTGGGTTCCCGAGATGGTTAAATGTTCCAACCATTAAGACTTGAAAAGGTGGATGCAGGGTCCTTTGTCCTAGCAGACAAATAAGTTCCAGTTTCCAGGCCTGGCTTATGAAATGCAGGTGGTCTTTCTATAGTTCTCTTTGAATTTGGTCTTTGTAGCCCACAGGCGTTGTTTGTGTCTCTTCAGAGATAATGAGGCACAGGTTTCTGCGATACTGCCATGGCAGCTCCTTTTGTTCAGGGTCACAGGCTTCAGTCATTTTAAAAAGTATTTGTCCACTTTTTAAAACTTTGGAAATTAGCCATCAGGATTTTTTTTATATATTTTATAAAAATATATAGTGTGAGGTCCTGGTCTCCTAAAAATATTGGCATGACAACATTGCCTGCAGCCTGCATTCTCCACTCCTCCTTGTATCTATGAATGGATACAATTGAGCAATCAATGGTCGCTCCTGTTGAATGATCTTCCTCCATATCCAAGGCAGGAATACAGTCTCTAGCCCTTGACCTGCGCTCAGTCTGTACATGGCATCCTCAGGCATCCTTTGCAGGATGATAACAGGATGGTGGCTGAGCATCTCCCTCAGATGTGACTGTGCATTTACAATGAGGGCCTTAATTAGGCTCAATAGACCCATGTGCTATAACCCTCAGTGAGGCTAGTATTAGTTATGCTCCAGTAGCCTTGACAATAACTATTGATATCCTAGCCTTGTACTTATGTCATGACTGTAAGCATGGTGTATTGAATTCCATGATCTGTACTGGGAACATTGAGGCTCCTAGGGTCCATTTTGCTTTTGTGTAGCAGTCGTGGCCCTTCATTGTTTGACTCTACATCCCTTTTCTGTAAGGATCAGAAGCCTTAATGGATTCTCACTTGATGTGCACCATTAGTAAAGGAGCAAAACTTGTTCACTATGCATTAGACCCTCTGGTCCTGCACTCAGCTGAGCCATAATCTCCATAGTTCAAGCAGGAAATTTATAAGCTGCCTCTTCAATTGGCCCTAATTGTTTTGCTGAACTTCTCCCACACACTCTGAGACCTCTCCCCTATTGATTATTTTCTAGGTTATTTTACAAACTGTGTCATTCTTCGGTGATTGCAAAAATGGTGCTCTTAACTTCCATATTTGAGACCAGCTTCCAGCCTTCCCCATCACCCATCAAGTTGCCCACAATCTCTTCCATACTCACTACCTCCTAATTGCCATTCCTCCTGTTACTATCCAGTCTCCTCTGTTACAGTTGACCTATCATTGTTCATGTGAATGTTCCTGTTCTCCCAACAAACCCTTGAATGTTGATGTCCCCATGCTGTTTGTCAACTTGGCCCCTTCTCGAGGTCACATGCACAGTTAATTTTCAAGAACCCTCTATGAGACCATCAAATACCCCACCATGATTTTTCAGCTGCCAACATACAGGATCCAAGTGCCTTCCTTGAATGTTATTGCGCCATCTGCCTCACCATACTATGACTTGAACCCCCAGGACCTTAGGTGACTGATCACACCCTATACAATATACTATGCATGACTGTCACTGCCCAGAGAGGCAGCCCCCACCCAAGACTAGAACCAAGACATGCGTGCCATGCAGAGTCCTCTAACATGGCGAGCACAGCCCCAGGACACCCTCTGATATATGCCCCTGACAGTGTGGCCTCAGCATCAGGACAGTCTCTGACTCTTCCATGGACAGTCCTTTAACTCTTGCTACAGGGCAGTCTTTCATTCTTCCATTCTATTCCTTAAGCACCCCCTAGTCCTGTCTCCATCTCACCCCTCCCCTCTCATGTTCCATCTCCAATGCTGCCTCTGTCTCATGCCTCCCTTCTTGTTTTCCCTCCCCCAGTCCTGCCTTCGTCTCACCTTCCCCTCTCATGTTCCATCCCCTTACAGTGTTGCTTCCATCTCACCCTCCCCCGTTGGTCATGTGCCCCATGCCTGGCCTTGACGCAACTTGTGCTACAGGTAGCCAATATTTCTCAGTTACGGTCTTAAAGGAAGGTGAAGCAGCATCTACTGACCTCCAAGTCATGGCTGAAGCAAAGTTCAGGTGCATGCCACTTATATACAGTTGTAAAACAGACTGTTCTAATTGTCTGATGGTGGGGCACTTAATTTGGAGGGGGAACGTAATTCTGGCCATTTGGCCTTTTAATGAGCATTCATGAGATGCAAATGAATGCAAATGTTATCCCGAATAGCTTAGCAGGAAATTCAACCTGCTTTTAATCCGCCATCAAAAGTAAGAGAACAAAATTCCAAACTAATTTTCCACAGGCGGGAAAGTAGATTTTCATTCACTACAAATTTAGTGCCCCCAACCATCATGATTCCCACTGCTGGCGGGAGCAGAAAATTATTCCCCCCTCAGAGTATGTCCAAGTATCTGATGATAACTGGTTGCTGAACAAAGAGAGGAAATTAGGCTCGAACAATCATCACTAGTTATCAAATCTTTTCATAAATTAGGCATCAGTTAATGGACAACTATTATCAGGAACATTCACTTGTAGTGAATGGTAGCTTTACACTCATTAATTCCTTATATTATGATAGGAAAGCTGTTGGTTTATCAAACAGTTTAAACTGGATTCATTGCCTTACATACAAAATTGGTCACCCATGTTCATTTTTGTTCTTCCCTCTATTTTTTTCTTCAGCGAGACCAAACCACATGTGAATTTACTCTCCGGTCAGTCAGATAGATAACCTATGTCAAGATTATATCTTGAAAATGCAAATTTAAAAATAACAAAATTAAATATAAAATGTTAAATAATACTCTGAATATGTTCAAACTTTAATGTTCTTGGCTTACTAGAACAATTAGACAAAGGGAACATTTTCTTTCCATTGAGTTGCTGCCATTTAGAACTTGCATTCACCTATTATTCACTACCAACAGACTGATTTTGAATAGTTTGCCCCATGGCATTTGTGACAATAAAGTCTTTTGATGTTCAATGTTCACAAGAACAAATTTGAACTGACGCTAATAAAGTGTCCAAAGAAAATGTTCTTTTTTATTGTTGCCAAAGAGCATTCAGCGCTCAAAGGGCAAAATGTTCATGGGAGAATGTTTTGCAAACCTTTTCTCATTTTAGCAAATGCACAGCATTATGGTGTAAATCATGTTGAAATACATTATTTGCACATGAAGCTATTATAATGAAAATGACAGGGAGTTTTGCTCTTCATTCCCAAGAAAAAATAGCTTTGTCCAAATCTTTCTCGTTAAAAGAGTGCTTCTTTGAAAAGATGTTTTTGCAGGTTAAACTTGGAAAGGGTTTGTGTTAGAAGTGAACACAATATTAATTATTACCACTGAACTATTGATCATCTCATATGCATGCACTTTGAACATGGACAATCCTGTGATAATCTGTCCACCTCTGCTAAGGTGGCTATAATGGGCCACTGTACTCTTCTAGCCAATTCAACCTTTACAGACACCCCTTCCATCCTCCAAGCTAGTATTGCACTCATCAAGATCGTAATCATTACTTGTTTCCATATGGTTTTCTGCCAGATTTCTTCCTAAACACTTTGCTAGTTGACACTATATAAACATTCTTTCCATTACAGACCAAAGTAAATGCCTGTTTTTGGACATTAGCTATTCTTCATTCACAGTATGTCTTCTGCTATCTCTATTTCTTGTCACATCGCAATGTTGCTTCCTTTCATAATTTTTTAACTTGATCTTGTTTGGAATAGTCATTTGACATGCCTCAGATTTTTCTCAAGCTACCAAGATGAAGCTTTTTGATGGCACTGTTTTTAGCTGAATAAATGTTTAATTGCCCTAACTTTATGGAAAACAGTGAACAAAAATCAAAATGGTGGACGTGCATTGCAAGTTCAATGTGCCTTAAAAATGTTGCTTTTATGATTTTCCGTCATCTAAGTTGTTATTTTGCTGGTGTAAGTGCTTAAAATTTTATCCACTCAGCCCAGTGCGCACAAAGATTTATGAGAATATGATAATGAAAGTCCAAGAGGCTATTTCATTGACAGGTCATCAAGGTACTGATTCACAGCCTTTTAGGAGAAAAAACATACTGAAGTTCTCAGGGCAGTAGAATCACCCATACACTTGAACTAAACCTGATGAGTTTGGCAGGTATTTACTGATCAGGTCAACTCAGGAAAACCCACAAGAATGATCCAGGAGGAGGTGTAGAAGAAGTTCTATGACTTTAAAAGGATGCTTGAATAAGGAAAACTATCATCGTGTCTCAGTATGGGGTACTTGGGTATTAAATAATATCCCATGCATTCCTTCACGCTGATATGACTGCTTTAAAGTCCAAAGTCCAAGAAACAAAGATGAATAGCTATCAACTCTTGGGCTACACTTAAAGGTGGCCATTAGGGAAGGAATCAAAAAACCTTGCAAGGGTTTAATATTGTATGTTCAGGCAAATCCTGTTGACTTAGCATTGTAATCACTGTAGTTGTTAATAGAAAAATAGCGATTTATGCTGATATATTAGCACAACTAACTGGACAGCCAATAGAAAGAAAGAGCTTGCATTATTACAGTGCTTTTCATAATCTCAGGATATCTAAAAATGTTTCAGCCAATGAAGTGCTTGTAAAATGTAGTCACTGTCATTACTTAGGGAACTGTGGCAGCCAATTTGTGTACAGCAAGGTCCTGCAAACAGACATGTACAAATCTGAAAATGGTTTCCCTCATGGATCAAGTAGCCTGCTGACTCACTCTCAAAATTCACACAGAATAACCATTTGGGTTGAGTGTAAGAAGTCATCTGGGTCACATTGAGCCAGGCTTCTGCAAAGAATCAAAACTTTTTTAAGAGGCAAGGAATTTGCTAGACAAAAATTGGTGGAAGAGAACTTTTTTAAATCCTTCATTGTTGGGGGTTGTGTGATACTAAGGATTAGCATACTGCCCTTTTACATTAAATTCAAATCCAGCCCAGATGCAAAATTTTTCTCCTCTGATAGCTGTAAGGAATCTGATAGTCTCAGTTCAGTTTCTCGTGGTTGTGGTCCCACAGCACAAAATGTCCATAATTCATCACAAGTGAGCACTCAAAAAGCTATCTCACGTAAAAGGATTGCTGGTATGAGAAATGGAAAAAATCACACTGGCGCAGAAGAGGTGCCTTTCTAAGACTGGGGTTACGGTACATGTCGAAGCTGTTTTATATATAGGTTCATAGAAAGCTATTTGAATTTATTTTTGACTATATATCCTAATGGATATATTTCCAGTTTCTTTTAACACATCAATTTTTCATTATTATTACATTGGTGATAAAAAGAGTTACTTTAATCAGTGGAAACTATACGCCTGGCCTGATCTCAAATAAGAACTTCAACCATTTTTCATGGAATGGAAGCTGGTTCTACTCTTCCCTTTTGCTTTAACTATATATAGACCAATAATTTTCTAAATAGTTATTCAGCATACGTTTAAGGGACACAATTGTTGCAGGGATACATTCTGCACATAAATACGTGATGTTGGGTATCATAATGATTTTTGTAGCACAGATTATCTTGCCTAAAATTCATGATCATTTGGCCTTAACATAATAATGCTACAGTGCATCTTGTAGATGGTACACAATGCTGCCACTGTACGTCAGTGGTGGAGGAGTGAATGTTTAAGGTGGTGGATGGCGATGGACAGCAGATCAAGCAAATTGCTCTGTCCTGGATGGTGTCGAGCTTCTTGAGTGCTGTTGGAGCTGCACTCATCCAGGCAAGTGGAGAGTATTCCATCACACTCCTGACTTGTGCCTTGTAGATGGTGGACAGGCTTTGGGGAGTTAGGAGGTGAGTTACTCACCACAAAATTCCCAGCCGCTGACCTGCTCTTGTAGCCACAGTATTTATATGGCCAGTCCAGTTCAGTTTCTGGGCATGGTAATCCCCAGGATGTTGATAGTGGGGGATTCAGTGATGGTAATGCCATTGAACATCAAGGGGCGATGGATTCTCTCTTGTTGGTGATGGTCATTCCTTGACACTTGTGTGGCATGAATGTTACTTGCCACTTGTCAGCCTAAGCCTGGATATTGTCCAGGTCCTGCTGCATTTGGACATGGGCTGCTTCAGTATCTGAGAAGTCACAAATAGTGCTGAATATTGTGCAATCCTTTGTGAACATCCCCACTTCTCACCTTATGATCGAGGGAAGGCTATTGATGAAGCAGCTGTAGATGGTTAGTTCTCAGACACTACCCTGAGGAACTCCTGTAGCAATGTCCCAGGACTGAGATGATTACATGTACAGATGACAATAATTTATATACATTTTTGCAGTTATTTAAAAGGCAAGAGGTGCCACTTAAAGCACTGTATTCTGAGATATGCAGAAAACTTAAGTGATGAAAGATAATGGAGTTTAAATTTTTGTGTTGCTTAAAATGGGTGCAAAGCCAACCAGTTTAAGAGCAGAACAGGGCCTGCAATCAATCGGCACCAGCATTGGCCCCTTAGCCAAAGCCATGGCGGTCAATGCCATACACCTAAAACAGGCATTAGACTCTTTGAATGTGAAGGACCTAAAGACTCTTGTAGGATGCCTTTTAAAATTCAGTTTGAGTAGAGCAGGCATTGAGCCTCAAATATTCTGGATTCTAAATCATCCTCCTCCCTCCTCCTCATCCCCTCTTGTCTTCCCCATCCCCTGATCCCACACAGCCACCAACGGAAGGAGTGCTTCCCTGAAGCTCTTGAACATGCTTTTAATAACACAGACAAGCAATGGGGAAGGAATGCTACAGGAGCACAGTGAGTTGAGGGATTCCTGCATGCTTATGCATGTGATGCCATGGTTAATGTTTTGCTCTCTTCATATTTTATTTTTGTTAATATCTTTCTTGAGGTTACAAAGTCATTTTGTCTTGAAATTACTGCCAACGAAAAAGTTTTTGCTGGTGGGAACTGTGAAGGAAAAACCAGAGAATAAAATAACCGTGGTTGGGTGGAATTTCAGGACTAAAATATACTCACGATATGACTATCAACAAAACCTTCACTGGAATAGAGTGAAAAGCTGATGCAATTACATCTCACCAATGCACATGTATGCAAGAGGCCCTCAGCAAAGTGTACGATCCTTGTCCCTTCGTTTTTCTTGCTTTCATCAGTGATCTGGTAGATATCATCCAAACTGACATTGTTTTCTTTGCTGATGACACCACTCTCTACAGCATGATTAATGCCACATTCTGAAAGATAACTAGCAACCAAAACACTGTAGGCAGATATAAACAGAATTAGAGAGCAGGCAGACAAAAGATGTGTTTTCTTTAGGACTGAGGTCATGTCAATAACTTGAGGAGTGATCATGATGTTGGCCACCTGTCTCTGCTCTTTAGCAATTCTAAACATTCAGCTCTTTGGTTTTGTCAAGATATCTGATCTATTCTGCAAGAAATAAAATGGTGAAGTTAGATAGGAAAATCTAATCTCATTTTAAAGAGCTTCAATATGTTACAGAATCTATATCTGGTCACTGGTGCAGTACTGTAGAATCATGGAATGGTTACAGCAGAGAAGGAGGCCATTATGACCATTGAGCCTGCACCAATTCTCTTCAGAAGCAACTCAGCCAGCCCCACTTCCCTGCCCTTTCCCCGTAGCCCTGCAGAACATTTTCTCTTCAGGTGTTTGTACAAGTCCCTAATTGAACCTGCCTCCAACACATTCTCAGGCGGTGCATTCCAGATTCTAACCACTCGTTACATAATAAAAAGCTTTTCCTCATGTTCCCATTAGTTCTTTTGCCAGTCATCCTAAATCAGTGCCCTCTGGTTTTCAAACCTACTGCCAATGGGAACTGTTTCTCTTTATCTACTCTGTCTTCTTGAGTTCTCTGCCTGAAGGCAGCTCCCACCCACATTGCCACAACCTCCACCATGGCTATGGCAAGGAGGCAGTTCCTAAATCCACCCCATTCAGATTAGAGATCAAACCCCATGCTGTTGGCACCAATCTGATCCACACCAGCCATCTAGTCAACTGAGTCAACCAGGCCCCTAAGGATTCCAAATTGCTGCTGTGAATATACACTTTTACATGAATGTTATAGCCTGGAACTATGGATAATGATGGCAGAGGCTCCAATTTATTTCCATCCCTCCCAATTTTACTGTCTGCCGTTGGTGTATGTTGGAAGGATTTACAAGTTGATAACAGTTCGGCCGCATTATGAATGCACCTTACCTTCCTCAGCTATCAAGTCCTAGAGTGGGACTTGAACTAGGACCTTCTGGCTCAGAGGCAGGGATACTATCCACTGCACCACAAGACCTCCTCTCTACTGTTTAGACCCATCATAATTTTGAACACTCCTATCAAATCTCCTCTCAATGTTCTCTTCTCTATGAGAAAACTCAAGATCCTCCAATCTATCCATATAACTGAACATCACTGGAATCATTCTCATAAATCATTTTTGCATTCTCTCCAAAGCCTTCACATCTTCCCTACAGTGCAGTGTCCAGAATTGGACACAATACTCCAGTTGGGGCTAAACCAGTGTTTTATGAAAATTCACAATAACTTCATTCTTTTTGTACACTATGGCCCAGATTTTCACGGAGTTGTGGAGGCTCTGCACATTATCCAAAAAGGTGCTGGGTCCCTTGATCCAGAAGTCCTGTCCCCATTTTTGACTGATCCTATTTTTACCAGCGGGGAAAGAAGGTGGGATGTGCTTCATATATGGGGGAACCCAAACCCTGCAGGACAATTTGAATGCTGTGCTGAATGAAAACAGATCCCATTTTCACTGGAGCAAGGTCTGTTTCCCACAGTATGTGAATTATGATTTTTAACAGTAGATGTGAATGCTCTTAAAAGGCAGATAAGGTTCATGGAACTGTCAAGCTGTCAAGATATTTGAAGCCCCTGCCTGCTAAAGTTGAAATAAAATTTCCTGCTGTGTCCTTGAGTTGAAATAAAATCAGCAATTTCAGTTTAAATAGCTGTTTGTTGACATAACCCTAAGGGTTGTCATTATAGCATTATTACTGCTTGACTGCTTCCACAACCTATAATTATCACAGTGGGGGGAGGGGGAGCTGTAATTTTACAGTTTGATTAACAACTCCAAGAGGTCATTATGGGATTAGCTATCTTTGATGTGGGACTATGAATGTAGATACTTGTTTTTTTATAAGGGAGTAAATCCTTGAAGGGATTTAAATGTATTAAATGGGCTTTTATCAATGAGTGCTTTTATATATATATTGTGAAGACTGTAATAGATACTGAGAACTTTATTTTATTTCATCACAGCGTGGCTCCTGAGGTCTGCCCATGGTGGATACTGAGTGAATTAATATGGAGGGTTTAAGGGCAAAGGGTGGTTGGTGGGAAGGCATGAGTTGGCACCAAAAAGGCATAGAGGCTATAAGGGGCCATGGTGATGAATGGGGGAATCATGTGCTGGCATGAGTTGGCACTAAGTTAGAATAGAGGCTATAAGAGTCCATGGGGATCAGTGGGGGTCATATGTTTACATGAATTAGTGTTTAATTTGTCATAGAGGCTATTTGAAGCCATTGGGATGAAGGGCAAAGGGGGTGGGTAGAGAGGCATAGGTTAACATGGAGGGTATGAGAGGCCATTGGTGGTATGTTGGGGGCATTGACTGGTATGAGTTGGCATGGATGGGGCATAGGGAGTGGATGGGGAGAGGTGAGGGAATGTGAGTTGTGAGGTTTAGGGGGCCTAATATTTAACCACACAACTGGGATGCAGTCCCAGAGCACAGAGATGGGCCTTTTAAACAGCCTGCCTCTGCACTTGGAGCACCAGTGGCTGCTTCCAAACTGTTACCTTGCGCAGTGGGCCTTACTCCAGCAAGCACCCCTCCACTCACCCTGAAATGAAGATCCTGTTATTTGGGACACTTCTTCTCGAGCCAGGGAAGGTGAGCCAGGTAATTTTCTGACTCTTTCCCCCACCCTCGGGAGTGAAAATCCAGACCTATGCAGTATGCTTATAAATCCCAGGGTCCTGTGTGCTTTATTCAATGCTTTCTCAACCAGCCCTGCCACCTTCAACAATTTGTGCACACTTGCCCCCAATTCCTTCTGTTTCTGCAACCCCTTTACAAGTGCCTGCTTCATTTTATATTGCCTCTCCTCATTCTTCCTACCAAAACTTATCACTTCACACTTTTTTGTGCTAAATTTCGCCAACATATGTAGGCCCATTTCCACCAGCATATGTCCCCTTGAAGTCTTTGCAGTCTATCACCAGCCTCCTCAAAGTTCATAATACCTTCAAGTTGTGTAGCATTGGCACAATTTGAAATTGTGCTCTGGACACCCAAGTCTAGGCAGTTGTCCTTGTACCAAGCCCTGGGGAACCCCACTGTATACCTTCCTCCTGTCTAAGAAATGGCTGTTTACCTCTATTCTCCGTTTCCTGTCATTCAGCCAACTTCATATCCATGCAGCCACTGTTACTTTTTCTATAGGTTTTAACTTTGCTAGCAAACCAATTATATGGCTTTTTATCAAATGCCCTTTGGAAGTCAGATAGGGGGAGAGTGGAGATGGTGGCACTATGGTTATATCACTGAACTAGTAATCCAGGGGCCCAGCCTAACGGTCTGGGAACACAGGTTCAAATCCTACCATGGCAGCTGGTGGCATATAAATTCAATTAATAAAATCTGGAATATATAGCAATTCTCAGTAATGGTGACCATGATAACTATCGTCAGTTGTTGTAAAAACCCATCTGGTTCACAAATGCCCTTTAGGGAAGGAAATCTGCCATCCTTACCTGGTCTGGCCTACATGTCACTCCAAACCCACTGCAACATGGTTGACTCCTAACTACCCTCTGAAATGACCCAACAAGCCTCTCAGTTCAAGGGATGGGCTACAAATGCAGGCCTTACTAGCAACAGCCACATCCCATGAAAGAATAAAGGAAAAAAAATCAACCACATTACTTTCATCAGCCCTCTCTGTTACCTCATCAAAAAACTCAATCAAGTTAGTTAAACATGATTTGCCTTTGAAAATTATGTGCTGGATTTCCTTAATTATTTGTCCAAGGGTCTGTTAATTTTGATTAATCATTTCTTAAAGCTTTCCCACCACCGAGGCTAAACTGATTGGCCTGTTGTTGATAGATTTATCCTAACAAACCTTTTAAACACGTTTACAACAATTGCAATTCTTCAGTCCTCTGGCAACGATCCTATATCTAAGGAATATTAGAAGATTATGGCTAGTATCCCAGCAATTTGCTTCCTTGCTTCCCTTTATATCCTCAGATGCATCCCATCCCATCTCAATAACTTATCATATTTAAATACAACCAGCCTTTCTAATACTTCCTGTTTATCAATTTTCAGCCAATCCAATGCCTCCTCTTACACTTCAACTTCAGGCATCTTCTTCCTCTGTAAGGACAGGCGTAAAGTGCTCATTTAGTACCTCAGCCATGTCCTTTGCCTCCATCCATAAATCCCCTTTAGGTCCCTAATTGCCCCCACCCCTCCTTTTACTACCCTTTTATTTTTATATGCCTATACAAGACTTTTGAATTTCCTTTATGTTAGTTGCCAGTCTCTTCTCATACTCCCTCCTAGCCTCTCATATTTCCTTTCTCATTTCCTCTCTCAGATTTTTATAGTCAGCCTAATTTTCACTTGTAACCTAATATCTGTCATATGCACCATTTTCCTGCTTCCTATGTTAAAATATTATCCTATTTGGCAGTTTTAAGAGATAATCCATCTTTTGTTATTATACTCAGCACAGTACATAGTTGTACAGAACAGTGAACTGAATGAAGCTTACCAACTCATTGCCACAATCCACTTCTAAAATGCCATAGCTTGTTTTCTTTTGTCACACGGATATGTGTTAACCATACCCTCCAAAGATTACCTGATACTGTAGGAGTGTGAATTTCTCACTTCTTGCAAGAACCATCCTAATGATTTCTTGGATTGAAACCAACTAGTTACCAAGCTTCCCTCCCTGAATTCAAAGGTTGGATAGAATCATACTATGACTGTTCTTGAGACAGCCCATTTAAGGAGTTTAGAGAACTGCATCTTTACTGTAGTCATTCCTTATGTTACCGGTCTGTGATTTGGAAGGCCAGGAGTGTAAATCCAGAGTGTGCAGATCAGAACATGAAAGAGGAGGTCTGAACTTTGTGGATTTGTTTGGATAGCCAGGGTACCCTTTGGGAAAGGTAAGCCACTCATTTGGATAGGGTCGCAGGACACCTTTGGGAATGGTAAACCACCCTTTGGGATTATTAAAATTAAGCATGATTGTGCACTTTTTACACACAATCTCATTGCAATTTTCCAGCTGTCAAACAACTGTTCAGCTGTCAAGGGTCTGTCAAGTAAGTGTCAAAGCTGCCAATGAAGTGTCCAAGAACACTAGGTAAGTTGACATGGAATGCATAAGGACAAAGACTGGTGGGTGGGGCATGGGTTGATATAGGGGCTATGAGGGACCATGGGTGCAGGGAAAGGAGCATGGGTTGGCATAGGTTGGCATGGATGGGGCATAGGAGGTGTGTGAGTGCTGAGGGGTGAGGGCTGGAGGGCTTTTTTTGTTTTAATTTGTTATTTTATTTATTTAAACACAGTGTTGATGCACAGAAGCAGGCCTTCCACCCAGCCTGCCTCCCCATCCTGCAGCCTCTGAACTTGTTCTGGGGTTGCTGACCCGACTCATGTTTCAACCCGCCCCCACCCCCCCCCCGACCAAAAATCGGACCATGGGTGGACATTTTTAAAGGTTGGGTTCGCAGAGCTGGGAAATCTCCAACTATGCGCACCTGCTCTGGGGATGAAAATCTGGGCCTGAGTATCCATATTGTCCTGCCAGAGGTGCAAGATGGGAATGTCACAGCATCTACAGGTAATCTGGGATCCGAGTGAACAGAAAAGCAACTGTGTAGCTGCTTAACCAATCATATTGAAGGATTGTGAAATTAACAGTGCAAAGGACAAGTATGAGTCAGAATAGTGAATTCCTTATCAAGTCAGGCATAGAAAGAGAAATAGAGAAAGAAAGATTGGGGTTTTTTTTCAAAAAACACTAATCTCCACAACAATTAAAACCTAAACAAATGGGACTCTGCACTTGTAATAGTTAATTTTCAGTGCTGGAGTGATAGTCCGGCAGTAATTATCACGTATCATGCCATTAGAAGGGTACATAGACTAAAATGGACAATCTCTAACTTCTTATGGCGAGTTAAATTTGTATCTACTATGCAAGTGCAGGAACTTCATGCTGATTAATTCATTTGAATGGGGAGCCAGACTGTGAGGTGTCATTTATGTGAAGCCAAAGGGGAGCAGCCCACCTCAGACTTTGGCATTTCTGTGTTAATCACACACCTGCCCTCACCTGAGGTTGATGTCACTTTTGCACTTAAATTAACGGTGACCACTGTTAACATCGCTGTTATTTTTGTAGCAATTCTAGGGACATTATTTTGCATTTATTTTGATTTCAAATTTTGCTCTTTTTTAATTGTTATAAAATCATAAAATATACAGAACAGCCAGAGTCTATTCAGTCCACCATGAATGGACTCTTTGACAGAGATATCCAATTGTTACCATTCCCTTCTCTTTCCCTATAGGCTTACATATATTCATATATTTAATTATTATAAGGAAAAATTTGTATCAGATAACTCTGATGATTTTTCATAAAGCTGCTTATGTTAAGGAGGGAATCAACTATGTTTGTAACTCACGAATAGTCAAAAAACTAAAGTTGGCTGGATATATGCTGTACTCACATTTTATTATCAGTTATTGTTTTCAAATTCAGAGATTCTTGTTAGTTAGGTGGAAGGGAACTACTGTGTGATCTCTTTCTGACATTTAGCAATGTTTCAGTGTAGACCAGACAAGGGGTTTGTTACAATAGAGCTCATTGGAATGACATCTGAGTTCCACTAGACTCATTATTCCATAGTTCAACAAAAAATTATGAGTGTAGTTGATCTGAAAAATGTTCCCTGAAATACATATAATAAAAAAAGGATTCTTCAAAAAGGATTTAAACAAAATCCATATTTTATGTTGCAGTATTTTTCATTTATTAAATAAAGAATCTATTTTGTCCCATTTGAAGTTTGGCTTGAGCATTAAGGGTTCTATCTTCAATCATTATTAGTGTGTTTTTCCACAGTTTAAAGAGATGGCCATATTCTTATGTAATAACTCAGCTGTGGTACACTGACATTCCAATCTTCGCAACAGTCCTTTGAGTCATCATAACAGACTAAATGGAAAATAATCTACAGCCCTTATAACTTGAGAATTAGACAATGAGGAAGCCCACGATCATTTTTAGTAATTAAGTACATTGTTTCTTGCTGACATCATATAAGTACAAATATTTTCCGGTAATTTCACATAAGACCATCTGCTTATTACTATCTGAGGTCGTGTGCACTTGTCTGGAGGAGGGACTCTATGTTTTTGTAGCTTAAACCATACAAAGATTTTTTTTAATAAGTGCTGTATTTTGCAAAATTATCTTCCAACCTGCAGTCAAGCCTCATCATAACATTGATTGGGAGATTGGGGAATTAGATTCCAACTTTATTATAAATGCTGTTCTGTTCTAAAAGTGTAGGTTTGTGTAGGATTCATTAATCTATTTTGTAGATCTAAAAAATGAAATTGAAATGAAACTAAATAGAGGGTGTTATTCATACAACTGTCAGCTTTAAGCAATCATATTAAAATTCTGAAAAGTAACAGCATAAACATTTAAAGCCACAAAATTAAATTAATATGATAGCATCTACACACCTCCTGTTGCACAAAATGCTTTCTGGCTGGCTTGAGTGAAAAGCTGTCCAGTATTAGAAGGGGGGCTCAAACCTCAATAAGCGAACCCCTGATAAAGGAAAACTACTTCCTTTACCCTCACATGTTTGCAATGATGACATTTGACCTCAGGTCCTCTTATCAGATTCTTCATCCTATTGACGTGTGAGCTCATCATCCGACTTTAATGGAGTTTCAGGACCAGGAAAGTCTGTTTATCTTGACAAGAGGTTTATAATAGAGACTGTAAGGATGAGATTAACTGTGCTACATGAAGAATATCTGCAACATAGAATAGCTCTTCTACTACAAAACACAAACACTGAAAAATGTATGTGTCGAATGTCAAGTAAATGTGATGTACTGCTACAGTTTAACAGAAAAGGCTTTTACATTGTCTTTTTGTTAAGTTTTAACAACAGATGAAGGATTTTTCTGTTGATGACTCAGTGCCACTGATGGTCTACATGTATGTGTTAAGTCTAGCATCTGGTATAATAATCCAGGGCTCAGCTCTCCACATTTCCTGTTACCCCGGGTAAGTAAATTTCAAGTGCGAGGGAAAAACTTAGCAGTTTTCCCAAATGGGAAACTACCTTCACAAGAATGATAATGTGATTTACACAGACATAAAGAAGGAAATTATGAGGTAAATGTTATTTCCTCTTAGATCACAGAAGAACTTTATATGATTTTTTTAAAAATTTCATTTAAAAAATCAAAATTAAAAATCAGACAGGAAAGCACCAACACAAAGGGACCTTTCATCCATGGCAGGAGATACTTTAGCAAAACATTGTTGGAAACTCAATAATCGTGTGTTTCTAAGATGTTTATATCAGTTAAAAGCCAATGAACAAAAGTACTGATTAATATGGACTAGTCTGGTTTAAAAAAGTCTGAAATCCTATTATACAGATGTAATGAATAGCTCAGCTTGCAGCATGACAGCTATATGAAAAAGAACACTTTCTAATATACCTGTTATGAAAACTGCCAACTCTCTGAGGCAAGTGCTCATTTCATTCATAGTCATTATAAATTAAAGAAATCTTCAAGGAAATCATAGTTTATTGAAGGTTAAACAGCTCAATTTACTATCTGTAACATTTTGAAATAGAATGGAAGCTAATGGGAAACCACGCAATTAGTAATTGTTCAGTTATATAGTAATTGCTGGTTACCATTAATTTAACTTCCTGTGACTATGCCACAATTGTTAATCATCACCACAAATGTTATCCTATAGTAATTTCAGAGGGCTACAAGGACTATTATCTACTGTGAATTGATCCCACCTCCATGACCATGATGTGTACCTGCACACCAGCATTTATGAAAATAGAGGACACCTTGGAGACATTTCAAGGTAGTAACCTCAAATAGAGGTTTAGAAAATAATTCTGAACTCTTTAAGTTTCACTCTGGTAGTTTATGATATCATTAATAATATTACTGCCTTATTGTTACTCTTAGGAATTGATTGTTTTCAGTGAAAAAGATGTGGCTAACTTTTATTCTTTACTGCCTATTACTGTTCATTATTGTTTAAAAATGCATTTGATATTTTATTTTCTGGGGAAGAGCAGAGTCAGAAGATTAATGCACCATTCTAATCACAATAACTTCACAGCGAAATGGTACAAAAATCTGTGTAACAGCATGATTATGTTTAGCGTGCTGTGTGTTTATCAACAATTCAAGAAAAATATTGCTGAACACTTATTTTCATGCAATAAAAATATCATATGCTTGTGGCATTACTATGAAAACTGAGCAGAATTACTGAGACTATCAAGATCTGGACAGTGAAAAATCCATTAGATAGTCCATAACAACTGGATGTCTCTTCATGTTAATCTTGTTCTTCACAGTCACATGTTCAATCGTTCCTGAAAGCCTTACCCCCTCCTCTCACTGATACTCATCGATTAAGTCATTCACATATTAACCCAGAATCTCCTGGAAAGTTTTGATAAAGTTTTTTGGGGAGTTACAGGCTCAGATTGCCTTGTGGAATTATGATGTTGTGGTGATAACGGAAACCTGGCTTTAGGAAGGACAGATCTGGGTGTTAAATATTCCTGGTTACAAAGTTTTCAGAAAAGGTAGGAAAGGGAAAAAAGGAGGAGGGATGGCATTTTTGGTTAAGGAGAGCATTGCACCACTGGAGAAAGAGGATGTGTCAGAGAATTCAAGGATAGAATCGATTTGGCTAGAGCTAAGGAATAACAAGGATGTAATGACATTGCTTGGTGTAATGTATAGACCACCAGCTAGTGAGAAGGATACAGAGGAACAAATCTGCAAGGAAATTACAGAGACGTGTAAATATCGTAGATTAGTTATAATGGGGGACCTTAATTACTCGTATATAGACAGAGATAGTGGTAGTGTAAGGGGCAGTGAGGGATAAGCATTCCTAGATTGTGTTCCAGGTGTCAGGTAGCAAATACAATAGAGGACCAATCTGAATACAGAAAGTTCAGGATGGATGTGAAAAAGCAAATACGAGAAGCAAAGAGGGATTATGAAAAAAGAATTTCCTACAGCAGTGTGTGCAATTCAACAAGAAAGGAAGCACTGCTAGACCTGGTTCTTGGGAATGAGGTGGGCCAAGTAGATCAAGTGACAGTAGGGGAACATTCAGGGGACAGTGATCATTGTATCATAAGGTTTAGGATGACAATGGAAAAGGATATTGGTCAATCCAGAGTAAGAATAATCAACTGGCACAAAGTAGACTTCTATGGGGCAAGAACGGAGCTGGGCTGGATAGACTGGAACCAAAGGTTGGTGGGAAAAACGGTAGCTGAACAATGGGCTACCTTCAAAGAGGAGATGTTTTGGGCACAGTCAAGGTATGTTCCCTCAAAAGGGAAGGTTAGGACAAACAAATCTAGGGCTCCCTGGATGACAAAGGAGATAGAAATTAAGTTAAAGAAGAAAAAGTGTGCTTATGACAGGTTTCAGTTAGCAAATACAATGGAGAACCAAGTTGAATACAGAAGATTCAGAACGGATGTGAAAAATCAAATACGAGAAGCAAAGAGCGATTATGAAAAAAGGCTGGCAGCTAACATAAAAGGGAATCCCAAACTATTCTATGATCACATCAATAGTAAAAGGAGTAGGGCTGATTAGGGACCAAATAGGGGATTTACCCATAGAGGCAGGAGGCATGGCTAAGGTGTTAAATGAATACTTTGCATCTATCTACCTGCTGCCCAGGCCATGGTGACAGAGGAGGAAACTCAGTCACTAGAAGGGTTTAAAATTGATAAGGAGGAGATATTGTATAAGCTGTCAGTACTTAAAGTTGATAAGGCACCAGGACCGAATGAGATGCATGCAAGAATACTGAAGGAAGTGAGAGTGGAAATTTCAGAGGCAATGACAATAATCTTTCAATATTCCCTGGATTCAGGGGAGGTGCCTGAGTACTAGAGAATTGCAAACATTATGTCCTTCTTCAAAAAAGATTTTAAAGATCTGTCCTGCAATTACAGACCAGTCAGTTTAACTTCGGTGGTGGGAAAACTTCTAGAAACAATTATCAGGATAGAATTAATGGTCACATGGAAAAATTTAGATTGATTGGGAAGAGTCAGCATGGATTTGTTAAAGGAAAATCGTATTTAACTAATCCGCTGGAGTTTTTTGAAGAGGTAATAGAGATGGTTAATGAGGGCAAGACTGTTGATGTGGTTTATATGGACTTCCAAAAGGCATTCGATACAGTGTGACACAACAGACTTGTGAGGAAAGTTAGAGGTCATGGAATAACCACATTAGCAACATGGCTAAGGGATAAGAAACAGAGAGTAATGGTTAATGTGTATTTTTTGAGCTGGAAGAAGGTTTGTAATGGAGTTCCCCAGGGATCAGTATCGGGACCCTTGCGCTTCCTGATATACATAGGGCTGGATTTTGCCGTCGGCGAGCAGGGGGCGGGGCCTGCTCGCCGACAGTGAAATGACACAGGATGACATCGGGGGGGAGCCCCCAACACTATCCCGGCCCATTTAAATTTTCAGGAAGGCGGGGGCACAGCGCGATCAGCTGTCCACCCGCTGACCTGTCAATGGCCAATTAAAACAATTAAAGGATCTGCCCATCCAACCTTAAGGTTGGTGGGAAGGCCAGGAGCCCCGGCAGGCTTCTGAAAATACATGAAACCCCATCCACCGGCGGGATAAGGTTTCATGTAGGGTTTAAAATGGTTTATTAAAGTTTCGGTGAAATTTATGTGACATTGTCACATGAGGGGGACATGTTTAGGATTTTATTATTTTTATATTTTTAAAGTTTATACAGCTGTCAGCGATCTCACTGAGGCAGCACGTAGCCTCAGGGAGATGTGCGCTCTTTCGTGCGCATGCGCGAAAGAGCGCACTCTTGCATTTGGGGAAGCGCTTCCTAGCAGACATCATGTTGGGCAGGTCTTAATTGGCCCGCCCGCTTAAAATGGCAGTGGGGCCCGCTTCTCCAGTGGGGATTGGCTCCCCACCCGCCGGATATTGGGTTGGGCCCGACAGGCAGAAAATTCTACCCATAAATGATCTAGATCTTGGTGTGCAGGGGACAATTTCAAAGTTTGTGGATGACACAAAACTTGGGAGAATTGTAAACTGTGAGGAGGACAGTGTAGAACTTCAAAAGGACATTGACACATTGGTGGAGTGGGCAGATAGGTGGCAGATGAAGTTCAATGTAGAGAAGTGTGAGGTGATACGCTTTTGTACAAAGAAAATAGAGAGACAGTAAAAAATAAAGGATACTATTCTAAAGGATGTGCAGGAACAGAGAGACATGAATGTGTGTGTACATAAGTCATTAAAGGTGGCAGGACAGGTAGAGAGAGCTGTTTCTAAAGCATACAGTATTCTAGGCTTCATTAATAGGGGCATAGAGTACAAGAGCAGGGAGATTATGATGAACTTATATAAAACACTGGTTAGATGTCAACTGGAGTATTGTGTACAGTTATGGGCCCAACACTATAGGAAGGATGTGAATGCATTGGAGAGAGTGCAGAAAAGGTTTACGAGAATGGTTCCAGGGATGAGATACTTCAGCTATGAGGAAAGATTGGGGAAGTTGGGACTGTTTTCCTTGGAGAGTGGAAGGCTGAGAGGAGACTTGATCGAAGTTTTCAAAATAATGAGGACCATGGACAGATTAGAGAGGGAGAAACTGTTCCCGCTTGTAAACAGATCGAGAACCAGAGGGCACAGTTTTAAGGTATTTTGCAAAAGAAGCAAATGCGAGGTGAGAAAATTTTTTTTCACACAGCGAGTAGTTAGGGTATAGAATGCACTGCCTGGAATTGTGGTGGAGGCAAGTTCAATTGAAGCATTCAAGAGGGCATTGGATGATTATTTAAACAGGAACAATGTGCAGGGTTACGGGGAAAAGGCAACAGATTGGTACTAAGTTAAAATGTTCAGAGAGCTGGTGCAGACACAATGGGCTGAATGGCCTCCTTCTATACCATAATAGTTCTGTGATTCTGTGCTTCTGTGAACTATGCCGTAAGGACAAAACTGTTGCTTTAATTTTCCTAAGGAAATTTGTATGTAACTGACTAAGGTCAGTTTTATCCCAAAACAAAACAATGTAGAAATAGTCTCAATAATTTGTACCACACACCAGTTACATCCACTGAAATTCAGCTGATTAGCATAATTCTGCCTTTTGCAGTTCACCAGAGGATGTAAGTTTCCTGCAACGAAACTAGTTCTGATTGGCTGCAAATTTATGCTCAAAATTTTAAACACAACTGACCTGGTCACTATTTCTTGTGTTTAAGAATGGTTCTTTTAGTGATTTTTTTAATGTTGCCTTATTGCAAGTTACACTGTATTTACTATAACTTTGTATGGTTTTTCATGACATTAAGTTCTCTTACACTAAACGGAGAAACATTTTGACTATTACATTTTCTCCAACATGCTGTGCTTAATGTTCATATTGCATGGATTGATGACTCCAAATTTTAATTTCAAAACACCAGTAAGATAAAGCGGTACTTAAATCAGGAAGATGGGATGGGCTGGTCAGGATCAGGCGCGGGTGGGCATAGAGCTGATCATCGCCCACGCATGTGTGCGAAAGAGTGCTGAAGTCTCCCTGAGGCACAGAGCTGCCTCAGAGAGATTAAGTTCATATTGAAATATTTAAATAAAGAAAGATAAACATTATTTAGACATGTCCCCTCAAGTGACAGTGTCACATGAACTGGGACATGTTTATGAATTGTGAAAAAAATATTTATTCATTTAATGAAATGTTCAGGAAACCTCATCCCGCCCATGGATGAGTTTTCCTGAAAAACGTGAAGGCCGCTTGGGCTCTTCACCTGCCCGACAACCTTAAGGTTGGACAGGCAGCGTTGATAACTACTTTAATCGTTTCTTTAATGGCTTTAACAGACCTTTGACAGTTCAGCGGGCACGCAGTCGCCTCCGACGCGCACCTGCCAAATGAAAGATCTGAATGACGCGCGGTGATGTCAAAACGCATGCCCGATGTCACTGTGCCACATTTTACGCGTTGGTGTGCCGGCCCCACCCCCACACGCCGACATGAAAATTCGACCTATGGTCTATGTTCCATGCTTTTCTTGAGACCTAATTGTTTACATTGATTTTACTCCAGTTTTTACATTCTAGTGTAGGCTAATGAGATTCTGGGGCGATTTCAGTGTAAGTTACCATCAGCAAGATTCACATGGAAACTAGTGCTAATTTTGTCAGAATATTGGCATGAGCAGATAAAGGAACTTATTGGCCAATTAAATGAAAGTAACCCACAGGAGTTCCTTGAATTATATTATAGATCACCAGCAATGGAGATAAGACAGAGGTGGAGATGTGCAGAAAACTCAGTGAGATATGTAAGAACAAGCTAATAATATTAGTGTTTTCAATCATTCATGGGATGTGGGCATTGCTGGTGAGGCGAACATTTATTGCCCATCTCCAATTGCCTTCAAGAAGGTGGTGGTGAGGCACTTTCTTAAACCCCTTTAGTCCACGTGGTGAAAGTACTCTCTGCTGTTAGGGAGGGAGTTCCAGGATTTTGACCCATAACCGTAATATATTTTCATGTCAAGAAGATGTGTGACTTGGAGAGGAACTGTGTGGTGGTCATGTCTCTGTGCACCTGCTGTTCTTATCCTTCAAAGTGGGAGAGGCTATAGATCTGGGAGGTGCTGTTGAAGAAGCCTTCGCAAGCTGCTGCAGTAGCTGCAGTGCATCTTGTAGATGGTACTCACTGCTAATGTGGTGTGCCAGTGGCGGAGGGAGTGATTGTTTAAGGTGGTGGATGGAGTTCTGATCTTGCTTTATCATGGATCGTGTCAAGCTTCTTGAGTGTTGTTGGCTAGCAGAAGCTACTTGATGGAAGGGGCTTTGGAGATTTTGTGTCAGAGACCGCAATCTTCTCCAAGCTTTGCTCAGCTGGATACATTTTCTTTGTTTTTTCATGAGGTGTGAGCCTTACAGGTAAGGCCAACATTTGCTGCTCATCACTACAATTGCCCTTGAGAAGGTGGTGGTGAACTGCCTTCTTGAACTGTTCCTGTTGAACAGTATTGTTAGGAATAGAGCTCCAGCATTTTGATCCAGCAGCATCAAAGGAACAGCAATATAGTTCCAAGTCAGGATAGTGTGTGGTTGGAGGGGAACTTGCAGGTGGTGGTGTTCCCATGCATCTGCTGCCCTTGTCCTTCTAGATGGTAGCAGTAGTGTGTTTGGAAGGTGCTGTAGAAGGACCCTTGGTGAGTTGCTGCAATACATCTTCTAGATGATCACAGTGCAGCCATTGTGCATCAGGGTGGAGAGACTGAATGTTTAAGGTGGTGAATGAAGTGCCATTCAAGTGGGCTGCTTTGTCCTGGATGGTGTTGAGCTTCTTGAGCTGCACTCATCCAAGCAAATGGAGAGTATTCCATCATACTCTTGACTTGTGTTGTGTCGATGGTGGACAGGCTTTGAGGAGTCAGGAGGTGAGTTACTCACCACAGGATTTCCAGCATCTGACCTGCTCTTACAGCCACAGTGATCATATAGCTGGCCCAGCTCAGTTTCTGGCCAGTGTTAATAGCCAGAATGTTGACAGAGGGGGAGTCAGTGATGGTAATGCCATTGAATGTCAAGGAGAGCTGGCTAGATTCTCTCTTGTCAGAGATGGTCATTGCCTCCATTTGTGTAGCATAAATGTTACTTGTCACTTATCAGCCTAAGCCTGAGTATTTTCCAGGTCTTTCTGCATTTGAACATGGACTACTTCAGCATCTGAGGAGTCTCAAATGGTGCTGAACATTGTGCAATCATTGGCGAACATTCCACTTCTGACTTTATGATGGTGGGTAGGTCATTGATGAAAGCAGCAGAAGGTTGTTGGGTCTAGGACACTACCCTGTGAAACTCCTTCAGCAATGTCCTGGGGCTGAGATGATTAGCCTCCAACAGCCACAATCACCTTTCTTTGTGCTAAGTATGCCTCTAACTATTGGAGAATTTCCCCCCAATTCCCATTGACTTCAGTTTTACCAGGGCTCCAGGTCACCCCACTTCTTGTGTTCTGCTCATTTTGTCCATGTTTGGAAGAAGGCTGTAATGAGGTCAGAAGCCAAGTGGCCCTGACAGAAGACAAACTGAGCATCAGTGTACAGGTTATTGCTGTCTAAGTGCCACTTGATAGCATTGTCGACAACACCGTCCAGCACTTTGCTGATGATAGAGGGCACACTGCTGAGGTAGTAATTGGCTGGACTGGATTTGTCCTGCTTTTTTTGAACAGGGCACACCTGCAGTTTCTGTACCCTGAGGTCATTGAAGTGGAGAACCATTGAGCAGCAGCAGGCAATGTGTGATGCACTGAATGGCTTGCAAAGTAAACTCACCACAATTAGAGAGAGAATTGAGGAGTCCACTTCAAGCATGAGGGGGTAATGTTGCAGGCTGTTGAGATGATGTTTTCTTCCATGATCAGAGTGGTGAATGCCATGGACAATGAAATGCTGCAATCAAACGAGTGAATGAACACCTTCAACACCACCGTGTAAACTCTAGAAGCCAATATGTCTGCCACTTTAAACAAGTTGTCAGATACCTTAGCCTTGGCTTCACAGCAGCGTACTGGTCAGCATCAAAGTGTTCTCCAGCACAATGGTAGCAATGCAACTCAGCTGACCTGTGAGAGGGATGTTGATGAAAGAGGACATAGAGGTAGGGAATCCATCCAAACTATTTCCACTTCTCACCCACAGCCCACTACTTAGTCAGTAGCTCATAAGCTGTCTCCCCTCCCCTCCCCACCAACGACTGTCGGGCCCTACAGGTCTGTGATTGTGAGTGCCATTGCTGCTGGTACTGCTGGCCATCTTGGTCCTCACCTGAGGTCCAAAATAAGGTAGCATAAGTGGTACTTATCCTGATATAATAAAGTAAACCTCCAAAGTGTACAAAGTAAGATCTCAGCAAAAGGTTCTGTGAATAAATCCCTTCCCACCAGCAAGAAAGCAGCTGTGAATATTGGGCGTTTGTTGGCATATTTCCTTAAAATTGTTTTAACTCTTTCAATTGCTGCTGCGTACTCACCTTTCTTTCACTGGCAAAGCCCAGGAAACCTGTGGACCCAGAGTTTAACTAAAAAAACGCCTTCAAATATCACTGTAGTTGAGCAGTTAGCATATATTGACAATCCACTTCTCCTGAGCTGGTTGTAAGGATGCATCTTCACACACTCGAGTGAAATGTGGGAGTCAACAGTTGGAGCCTGTTGTGTTCAACTGGTCTATTGTTTGGCATTTGATTGTTTGTGTCTGTTGACTACTCACTGTGCTGTGTGCTGTGAGTCAAGTTTGTGCATTTGGTTAGAGAAACAGAAAAGTTGGCTTGTGGCTGAAGATAGTTTAAAAGCTTTGAAGTAACGCTCCTGTTCCCACAGAACCTGGTGTGTGACATCTGCACATCTCTGAGACATAAAATACAATAGAGTGAGCTCCCCAACGTGCTGTTGATTTCCCTCCACCTGCTTCTAACCCCAACTCCTGCACATTCAAACTCAGCCCCACAATTCTCCCTTATCAGTGGGATCCTCCTCCAAAAGTAAGATCCTCACACTTATAACATAATGCTCTGCTCAAGAGTATAAATCTGCTAACAACCAAATGAAAGAATCAGGTACTGCCAATAAACATCTGTAATTGAATCATACACTGGAGAAGCAGTTAGACACTTTAACCAAATGAAAGCTGGAGCTTGGGCAAAATCTGGATGACTTTCAAAACAACTGTCTAGAATGGACTTTTAGTGAAAAAAATATTTTTTTCAATAAACCCATAGACTGGATGTAGAGTTGACACTTTCAAAACAAGTATGACCTCCCTGTGAACTCAGGAAGTGGAAATATTTGGATAGGGGGTGGAGACAGAATGTCTGTGAGACATGTGCTTCTTGCAGTTCAGAATAAATCTGTTTAACTACAGAGTAGCAGCCTGATAAGACGTTTTTACAAAATAGTCTGAACTCAGTTCACTGTAGATATTGGTCACAAGACTGTCCTTGCTTTTCATAGTAGTTCATTTGCCTAAAAGGCAATGTAAGATAGCAGTACAACACCGATAGGTTATGTTTTCAACATTAGCTGGTAAGATTTGTATCTGAGGAACCCATAAACCATGAATTAGGGTGGTTGTCCTTATACTGTTTTGCTGTCTATAGAGTGAATATGAATAGTGATAGAGTTTTTAAGGAGAGAAAGAATTCATTTTGGTCCTATATACCAACTAATGGCTTTACTATCAAATCCAGATCACCAGTAGAGCTATTTTCTACTGGTTATTCCACTCTATTGATTTCTTATAGGAATCAAAAATGTTATATTTGAAATCTTGACACATACACACACAAACATATCCAGTCCAAGATGAAGCATTTGGTAGGGTACCCTTTTGAAAACAAAATAATCTAAATTGCCACCAATTGCAGGGCAAATGAATAGTTGGACTTCTGTCCTGCTATTCTTTGATTTCATTTAACTGGAACAAAAATAGATTTTTGCTTGAGGCGATATTAAAGCCTATTTTCAATTGATTTTGGCACACTTGTCTGGCCAATTGAAGAATTGTTAAGTGAGTAACAGACTTAAATTCAACACTCCAGTGAAGAGTTAAACATTTGAGGACATGTGGTGAGAAATTGCACCTAGTTAAGGAGGGCTGCCATCTGATATTAATAGCTAGTAAGGCCACTGTCCATCTCAGAACTGTTGCTTTGAATACTGTTGAATGGATGAAGAATAATGCCAATGTGGTCTTTTACTTGTAATAGTGGTCAGTCTTATTGATCAATTGGATGGGTTAGAACATTTTCCAGATTGCGATGAAAGATCTATCTTAGTCCGCTATGGCTTGTGTGTTAGTTTATACTGTTTAAGCATTTACTTACCTTCTCCAGTTAGAAGTTCAAAAAGATGCATCTTTTTCCCTCTGAGGGGAAAAGATGGACAGAACTGCAGACTTCTCACAATCTCTCTGAGCAACATTCAATAACTTGCTACCAGACTAAGCTAGTATCAGGTTCTGATCACTTGTGAAATGGAATATCTTGCTCTCACGCTGTACTTCCATCTAGTGGTCTAGCTGAGAAGGGACAGAATTCACTTTATGGTCCCAACTCAAACTGTGGCTGGGTTTTGGATGGGTGGCTAGTAGGGTGAGCTTACAACTCACCCATTTCCCCAGAAAATAGGTCAGGACTATTTTCACTCCCGGGGGTTCATTAGAATCTCATGGGTGAGTTTCCTAAATGAATCACCGAGCCACGAGGAAAGCCACCCAGTTTCAATTTCCAATGGGTCAGCTTTTCTTAAAGTGAGGTTGCATTGGCTTCCAGCTCCTGGATAAATATTGCTTTACAAGGGAGGGGAACATCATAGATGTCGAGAAAATAAACCTCCAGGTTCGCTAAAGTCTCCCTGAAGTTTCTATGTTGGAAGAGGTCAGAGTAAGGCATGAAGTTCTCTTTCCGCCCAGTGACAGTAACAGGAGGATCCCGAAAAACCAAACGTACCTTGGAGAGAGATTGATGAAACTGTCCCCAGGACCTCAGTCCAGTGTAAGAAGCACCTCAGTGATCTCTCAAGAGTAACATGGTGAGTACAGCTCTTTGTTTCTCCATCTCTTAACAGCATCTTGCAACAAGCCTTCGCCCCTCCCATGCCACCCTCAACAACTCCTTCAGTACGAAAAGTAACACTATATCTCCTCATGATTTCTCATTACAAGCACCCATTCACCTTTTCCTTGCTCCCTTTACAGCTGCCACGAACACTATTCTCTCCTCACATGGTAGCCTTTGCAGAATCATCAACTTGTCTCATGGTTCCTTCATCACTTCACACTCAAGCCACAATCAACACCTCTGCACCCTGTTGTTCCTTTCTTCTTCTCTCTCTCAGCAGCTGTACAACAGGCAGAAGTCCTACACACCTGCATCCTCATAGGAAGCACTCATTATCTCTCCCCTTCACTCACTGCAGGACAATGCAAGGTGAGGGAGCAAGAAGGGATAAGAGCCAGTCAACCTCATGGACTTCCCTGAGCTAGAGCAACAAGTGCTGAAAATCAGAGGTCCCTCCTGAGTGTCAGGGTAGGATATTCTGAGGCCAGGTTTCCTCTGAACGGCATTTATGACTATTTCTTGCAGCCCTTTGTGCGTTTTCCAGAAATTCACAATCACACAGCTTGACTGCATCCTTATTGTACCTGTCAGCTCTCAGTGTCAGCCTAATTCTCGATCATTTTCTCTTTCCTCCAGCATCCTTCCTTTAGGTATCAGCCTTGGCTCAGTGCTCTCACCTCTGAGACAGAACATTATTGGGTCAAATCCTACTCCAGAGATTTCAGCTGATCCTTCAGTGTAGCCCTGAAAGAGGTGCTGTATTTTGGATGAAATGTTAAATTGAGAGCTGAGTTGCAGAGGTGAGATAAGAGTGACTGGCCTTGACATCAAGGCAGCATTTGACCGAGTACAGGATAAGGAAGCCCGAGCAAAACTGGAGTTAATGGGGATCTGGGGGAAAATTCTCTGCTGGTTGGAATCATACCTAGCACGAAAGAAGATGGTTGTGGTTGTTGGAGTTCAATCATCTCAGTTCCAGGACATCACTGCAGGAGTTCTTCAGGGTAGTGTCCTAGGCCCAACCATATTCAGCTGCTTCATCAATGACCTTCTTTCCATCATAAGGTCAGAAGTGGGGATGTTCCCTGATGCTTGCACAATGTTCAGCACCATTCACAACTCCTTAGATACTGAAGCAGCCCATGTCCAATTACAGCAAGACCTGAACAATAACCAGGCTTGGTTTGACAAGTGACAAATAACATTCATGCCATACAAGTGCTAGGCAATGACCATCTCCAACAAGGGAGAATCTAACCACCATCCCTTGACATTCAATGGCATTACCATCGCTGAATCTCCCACTATCAACATGCTGGGGGTTACCATTGACCAGAGACTGAACTGGACTAGCTGGGTCAAAATCCTGGAACTCCCTCCCTCACAGCACTGTGCGTATATCTACAACACATGGACAGCAGCAGTTCAAGAGGGCAGCTCACCACTACCTTCTCAAGGGCAATTAGAGATCAGCAATAAATTCTGGCCAAGCCAGTGATGGCCACATTCCATGAATTAATTTTTAAAATCCTCAGTAGGGACAGAGGACCAGACTGCCCAGAAACAGCCCAAGTCCTGTACCAGTAGCCAAGTCCTCAGATGCTCAAGCAGCCAGGACATATCAGCCAATGCAATTCGGAGTGTCCACATGAGTCATAGCAGCCACTCGTCAATGTCGGTGAAACCTCTTGAGGAAGCAGCTCACTGGAGTAGTAGTGTTAATGAATCTTGTTAAAATGTAAGATTTTATAAGATGGTTGTTTTAAATTGTTTCTTTTAATTCAAGTAAAAAGGGAGCTTGTGACCTTCTGCTAGTTGTGTCCTGTGATAAGCCAATATGACCTGGTTTCCATGAGGACAGTGGACCCAGGTCAAGTGCTTTTGAAATCCATGTGCCAGGCATAACACCTGAAATCAAAGGAAAGAGCAGCTGGCTTTGCCATGGGTACACTTACAGACCCTCAGTCAGTCTGATTTTAAAAAACTTGGATACAAAATGACAGAGATAGAGACAGTAGCTGCTGTGGTCAGCAGAGGGTAAAATGCTGTTGTCTCTGTTAGCTACCAGGCAGAATATGGGTGAGAGGACATTCTCTGATTGAAGACATGGAACCAATGGAAATTTAAGGACAGTGGGAGGTTTCTTCCTCATGAGACCGGGAGAAGGAATCACCAGAGTGGCCTTCCTTGGTGCAAGGATTCTCAGAAGACTGGAAGAAACAATTTTCAATGTACAACTCAGTGAAACAGGGAGAAGTGAACCCATTGAAAGTTGGGAGCAACTGGGACTGGTTCCTGTAAAGACTATGGGCAGAATTTTCCAGTCCTGCCAGCGGCGCACTTCAGGGCGGGCGGGAGCGGGGAATTCAAAGAGAGGCCAAAAATTGGAATCCTGCCAGCAGGAAATCAATTTGGAATCTTCTCCTCACCACTTTCATGGCAGACTGATGGCAGGTTGGCTTTCCCGCTGATCCATGTTGGGAACGCCATGTGCATGCATTACCATGCCATGAATACTCATTAAAAACTCGACTCAGCAGAATAACATTCCCTCTCCCAATTATGTGCCACACCAGCGGGAAATTAGACCAGTATAAATCACTATTGGATGTAAGTGGCATGCAGCTGTCCACCCTCATTTCACTCGTGACTTAGAGGTGAGTCCAACATGCAAATCCTACCTGCAGTAGCGCTGCTGTGGCTTTTCACCAATGCCAGTGTGATGCCACACTGGTGGGGATGTAGGGTTGGTCTCCTCACGGTGGGTGCCTCGGGTGTAGGGTTGGTCTGCTCGTGATGGGTGTCTCCGTACTCTGAGAGGACAGTACTCAGTATGTGCTGCAGGTCTCAGGCAGGGCTGCACTGCACTCTGAAACAGAGACCAGTGTTGTGGCCACAGGGGCGGTGTACTGTGGGAGGGGAGGGATGACAGAGACATGGGTGACAATGGGGTATGGTGGGGATGAGGGGGCGGGATTGATGATGGTAGTTAGAAGGGAGACCGAGGGCAGGGGGGTTCGAGCCCAACATGGAAGATTAGAATGCAGACACAAAAGAGGGTGGATGGGAATTGAACTGTATGAAAGAGAGGGGTGCATACAGACTCCATATTGAGAGTGTTGCAAGGGTGGGAGGGGTGGGCAGCTTGTGTTAATGTTACAAAAGAGGGATGAATTGCACAGAGACTCATGGGGGGATGGGTGGGTGGAAGGCAGACTGTGTTATGACCAGTCATGAAGGAATGGGAGAGCTCACTGAAAGACAGCCATAGCCCCTGGTCTGGGGCCAAGAGGGCGGAGTGAGAGATCAAAGGCTGTCCTCGGACTTTGTGGATTGCATAGTCAGAGTGAGAGATTAAAGGTAGCCCTGGGGCATTGTGGGCCATGCTGCAGGGCACATCATGGTCCCACTCCACGGATGGGCAAGGCCTGTGTGCTCAATTGGGATAAGGCACAGCTTGGTGTGCAGGGCGTGTTCTTTGTCCAACAGTTAGTGGCAATGGGGTTGTCTGGCTCGGTACTGGGCTGCAGATGGGATGGTCATGGTTAGGGGAAGCATCTGCAGCCTGTAAGTGGGGGAAAGGCAATAAGGGGGAGCGGGAGTGGATATTTGAAGCTCTCCTGGGAGGGGTTCTCCTCTGTATGTGACCGTGCACACAGCCTTAAAATGGGAAGGGTGAGGTCCACATGGGGCATGGGGACATCAATAGTGATGGGTTCAATGGGAGGGCTGGAATGTCCACCACAATTACAGTGGGATCCAAGGTTACAGGGGGAGGCTGGAGAATAACTGAATGGAGGTCTACCTGCACATCCTGGAATTGGGAGGCTCCAGGAAGTTTGGAGGGACCAGCACACTGACAGGGGAGGGTCGAAGCTGGTCTAAAAATAAAAATACAGCATCACCATCTGAAAACACCAAAGTTATTGCACAGCTTAAAATCAAAACTGGAAAAGAATCTGCATGGGAGGGGTCTGAGGCAGTGTGGGAGGAGCCCACAGCTGGACTAAAGGGCCCTTTCAGGGACCACCCTCAAACTGCTTACAGTCACAGCATTGAAATAGAGTCTGAGCTGAGGGAAAAGAGGAAGACTTTCTTGAGAAGGTGCAACTAGAGCCACTGCCTTTTGGTGCACATTAACAAGAGACTGCAGAAGTCATTGGCTCTAGTTGAGCCTTAACAGAGAGGTATGTGAGAATAGAAAATGCAGACATCTGTTAGGTAGGCACAGCTGCTGCATATCTGCCAGATCATTAATGAAAGCTTCCAAACTCTTTCAAGTACAAACCCGTTTCCCATCTGTTTCAGATGAAGTTACATTATTTTATAGTTTGCCATTGTGAGATTTGAACTCTTGATCTTGGGGTTACAAACCCAGTACCATAACCACTTGGCTATTTAGGCCAAGCCATGAAAGCTTCCAATGTGCTTTCGCCAATTGGCATGGATAACAGGCTAAAGGACATCCAGTCAGTGCTGAAGTGCAAGTTGAGCTTAATCAGGGCTTGGCCTAAATAGCCAAGTGGTTATGGTACTGGGTTTGTAACTCTAAGATCAAGAGTTCAAATCTCACAAAGGCAAACTATGAAACAATGTAACTTCATCTGAAACAGATGGAAACGGGTTTGTACTTGAAAGAATTGAGCTTAATCAGCACACCACATCAGAGATTGCAGTAGTACCTTTGGTAAGGTGGCACATTTCATAAATGCATCTAAACATCTTCCAACCCCTATGATACACAGATGTCAAGTATCAGATTTGGTATCTTTGTCACCGAGATCTGTGAGTTTGTGCCTCAGATATAAGGCTGCATCAGCGAAAAGCTAGTAGTGCAGATGCAGCTCCAGGGCATGAGAGTGGCTTTGTGTTTGTGAGTGGGAGCTTTACTATATTTGCCCAGTATTCGTTAACCTGTTGCATCTATCAGTCCCCAGGAAGAAGGAGGGTTGAATAATGGAGCCTGTGCTCAATGCTGCCTTCTTGATGGCTGTAATCCAACTAAGAAAGACAAGGGTCTGGCGCTGCCTAGCGCAGCTTCGAGGGGACGCCAGCCTGAGGTCCATGGTCCAGGGGAACCCCAGCAAGACACAAAGGATGAGGAGTTAGATCCATCCAATGGAGACGACTCGCATGACCAAGACTCTACCCAAGAAGATATTCCTACCTGGGGATGAACAAAAGACAATACCGTCCATGTCTGCACTTGTCCGGGGGTGTGGTGGATCATATCTGTCACATTTTGCGACAGGGTCTAATGCCCAGTAGACTGGGAGAACATCCCCTGCCAGTGCCCCTGAAGGTCACTGCCACGCTCCATTTTTTGCCTGCGGATTGTTCCAGGGATCCACAATGTACCTATGCAGCATCTCACAGTCCTCAGCATATAAATGTATCAAGGAGGAGACAAATGCCCTTTACCATAAGGCTCATCATTATGTGAAGCTAGCCAGACTGTTAGATTTCTGGGGTTCACAGCTATCTCAGACTTTCTTAGAGTTCAGTGTACAACTGCAGCCTCTGATGTTCATTAACAGGAATGTGTTTCACTCCCTGAACTTTCAGCTGTATGCAATCATCAGAAGTAAATCATGTATGTTTGTGCCAGGTACCCTGGGAGTTCCCATGACTCATACATCCTGAGTCACTCCCAGGTGCCTCACATACTTGAAGGGCCTCAGCAATTACGGGACTGGCTGTTTGGGGATAAGGGGTACCCACTCAAATGATGGCTCAAGACACCTGTGTATCATCCTCAGAGTGCTTTGGAGGAGAGATACAATGTGGTACATTGGTCGACACAATCCATCATCAGGCAGACCATTGGCATCCTGAAGGTGCACCTCCGATGCTTGGACCACTCAGGTGGGACTCTGCAGAACTCTCCACAGAGGGTGTCCCACATCATCATGGTCTGCTGTGCCCTTCACAACCTGGCGCTTCAAAGGGGGAATCCCTTGCCAGAGGCAGACATGGAGAAGGCTGAGAGCTCCTTGGACAATGAAGAGTAGGAAAGGCAGGAACCTGAATAGGGGAATGAAGGTCAGTTTCCATGTGAGGATGCCATCGAAGAAGCATGACATGGAAGACGTGCTTGTGCCACACTGGTAGCCAGAGGATTCCAGGACGAGTAAGGTGCAGGCAATGGGACATGGCCACATTCCTTCTGTCCCTTAGTGCCATGCCAGTGCACTGAAAGGCCTTTACAACCAGTAACATCGTGAGCAAGTTCAGCATTCAGACTTGCACCTTCAGTACTCATGATTCACTAGGCCCGAATCTTTGGAAAGGTCAGTGGCAAATCCATGCACTCTGGGAAATGAAAGTCGGTACAACAGCTCAAACGGTGTGTCAAAGGACTTGATGCAGTCATCGCATCTTTAGTAGACACTGAGATGCACGCATGCTTGGAAAGACCACCATGGCTGCAGGTCTTGTGCTTTGGCACTACCAATGAAGACAGCCGCCTCACTTTGAGAGACAATTCCAGCTAACCCTCCAAGACTATTGAACATGCCTAACTCCATGGCCTGAATTTTACATTCCGAGGTTGGGCACGCGCCCAACCCAAATGCATGTAAAATGACACTGGGCGTGCGTACCAATGTCATCATGCACGTGTGCAACATTGAGGTCAGCGGGCACGCGCAGGTGTCAGAGCCACACACGCCAACAATTAAAGGGCCAATTAAGACCATTAAAAAGCCCATTGACCGAGATTTTATGTTTCCTGTGCGATTCCACACTTGTTGCATGGGCAAAATGGGCAAGCAGGCAGAACGTTATTATCAAATTGTCGTCCAAGAGTGGGATAAAAAGGGTCTGGAATATTGCCATTGTGATTAGTAAGGGATTTAGGAGATAGTTTGCTGCTGGCTGCTTAGTGAAACTTGACAACTTTATCTCTGTTTTGAACTTCAGTCTTTGCATTGCTAGCCTTCATTTCAGGACTCATTGACGTCTCCAAGGCCCTTGGAGGATTTATACCATGTGGGCCCTTCCGGTCACCAGACAGCCTCCAGTTTTTCTGGTAATGGCGATTGTCTACTCCGCTGGTGGCAGCTCCTTTGAGGAGAAAGAGAGGGGCAGAAGGGAGAAGAGGCCACGTGTCCGTAGGCAGCATCCAAGCTAGTGACCTGTGGGAGGAGAGGCACAGGCACAGGAAGCGCAGGGCCAGCTGGGTGCCCAAGGCAGAAGGGGCTACAGAAGATGCCATTATCCTGCTGCCAGAGTGTACAGGCAGCATTGCAGCTACATCAACATGTCAGAGATGCAATGCCGAAGGAGGCTCCACCTCTCCAGGGAGACTGTGACATCCGTATGTCAGATGATTGGGCCGGAGATCATCTCCAACTGTATGGGTGGCCACTCCATGCCACTGGCTCTAAAGGTCACAGTGGCCCTTAACTTCTATGCCTCCAGCTCTTTCCAGGGGTCAGTGGGTTAATATGTGCGGAGTGTCCTATCAGCTGTCCACAGTTGTCAAGTTGGTCACTGACACTCAGTTCAGGCGGGTCATGATATTTATTCATTTAGACAGATGAGGCCAGCTAGGCTAAGCGAGCCAGAGGTATCACTGCAATTGCTGGTTTCCCCCACGTCCAGGGTACCATTGACTGCACTCATGTGGCCAGCAAGGTGCTAGCGGGTCAGCCAGGTGCCATCGTCAACAGGAAAGGCTCCCACTCGATGAACGTGCAGATAGTTTGTGACCACAAGACCTGGATTCTGCAAGTCTGTGCAAGATACATTGGCAGCTCACATGATGTATACATGCTCTGACACTCACAGGTGCCAAGGCTGTTCATTTCTCCAGCTCAGCTGGATGGATGGCTGCTGGGTGCCAAAAGCTATCCATTGAAAATGTGGCTTTTGACGCCTCTCTGACATCCAAGGACAGAAGCAGAGCAGAGGCATAATAGGAGGCTTGCCTCCACAAGGGCGGTGATAGAGAGGACCATTGGTCTGCTGAAGATGAGGTGATGCCTGGACCATTCAAGGGGAGCATTGCAATATCCTCCAGAGCGTATGTCTCTTATAGACGCTGCATGCTGCGCTCTCCACAATCTGGCTCTAGCAAGGGAGGACCCACTGGAGAACAATGACTTTGAGGCAGCTCAACAGGCCATAGGTGATGACCCCAGTGGTGGATCAGAAGAGGAGCCCGGGGAAGAACTTGGTGAGGACGTGGAGGCAGACCTCTGGAACCTACAGGGAGGCAGGGGCACCAGGGAGGCCTCAATTCAACGCTCCTTCAGCCAGGCTGCCAAGGCACTGCTTCCACCTCATGCCAAGGGTGCCACCTCCTTAACAGGTGTTTGCAATGACCGTCCCATTGAACCCAAAGTCCACAGTACTTGTGCAATAAAGTTTAGAGCCCCCTATGTCCGGCATGAGATACTGGCATGCCCTGCGCCTATAAAACAAATGGAACATACTCAGGCTATTAACATTAAAACAATATTTATATGATTGTGGCACTTACAGACAATTAACATAACATTATAAGTTGTTAACAGTTACACCAGTAAACAATTTAACAGATAATGGCAGAACAGAAAATCACCCATGAAAAGACCCTCTTGTGATGATTTAAACAAACGTTTGTGAGTGCTGCATCTTGCTCCCCTCCCCCCACTCCTCCACCTCCTCTTGCTGGCAGCAGCATCATAGGCAGCATGGTTACTCGGTTGCCGTGTTGGCCCTGATCACTTTGCCGGTCATCCTTTGGCCGGCAGAGCCTGCGCGGCCACCGCCTGTGAGGGTGCGTCCAGTGCCATGGCTGAGCATTCCTTAGTCATCACAGCCTCATCAGATGGCACAGTCACTGGCAGAAGCTGGGAGGAGCTGCTGCCACCATCCAGTGCACCAGTGCAAGGGGAGGCGATGGCATAGTGTTATTGTCACTGGGCTGGTAATCCAGAGACCTGGGGTGATGCTCTGGGGGCCCAGGTTTGGACCACGGCAGATGGTGGGATTTAAATTCAATAAAAATCTGGAATTAGAAGTCTAATGACCATGAAACCACTGTTGTAAAAACCCATCTTGTTTACTAATAACCTATAGAGAAGAAAATCTGTTATCCTTACCTGTTCTGGCCTACATGTGACTCCAGACCCACACTCTGAAATGGCCTAGCACTCAGTTGTAACAAACTGCTAAAAAGACTCAAAAAAGGAATGAAACCAGACAGATCACCTGGCATTGACCTAGGCACCGGAAACGACAACTGCAAACCCAGCCCTGTTGACCCTGCAAAGTCCTCCTTACTAACATCTGGAGGCTAGTGCCAAAATTGGGAGAGCTGTCTCACAGACTAGACAAGCAATAACCTGACATAGTCATCTTCATAGAATCATAGCTAACAGATAACGTCCCAGACTCCACCATCACCATCCCTGGGCATGTCCTGTCCCACTGGCAGGACAGACCGAGCAGAGGTAGTGCCACAGTGGTATACTCAACATCGACTCCAGCCACCATGAAGACTCATGGCATCAGGTCAAACATGGGCAAGGAAACTGATGAATCAGTGCTCCTCCATGTTGAAAATCATTTGGAGGAAGCACTGAGGGTGGCAAGGGCACAGAATGTACTCTGGGTGAGGACTTCAATGTCCATCAACAAGAGTGGCTTTGTAACACCACTGCTGACAGCTGCTAGACTGGATCTGCTGCAGGTGGTAAGGGAACCAACAAGGGGGAGAAACATACTTGACCCTATTCTCACCAAACTGCATCTGTCCATGACAGTATCAGTAGGAGTGACCACCACACAGTCATTGTGGAGTCCCGTCTTCACATTGAGGATACCCTCCATTGTGTTGTGTGGCACTACCACCGTGCTAAATGGGATCGGTTTCGAACAGATCTAGCAACTCAAGACTATGCATCCATGAGGCTCTGTGGGCCATCAGCAGCAGCAGAATTGTACTTGAACACAATCATGGCCCAGCATATCCCTCATTCTACCATTACTGTCAAGCCAGGGAATCAACCCTGGTTCAATGAAGAGTGCAGGAGGGCATGTTAGGAGCAGCACCAGGCATTTCTGAAAATGAGGTGTCAACCTGGTGAATCTATAACACAGGACTACTTGTGTGCCAAGCAGCATAAGCAGCAAGTGATAGACAGAGCTAAGCGATCCCACAACCAACAGATCAAATCTAAGCTCTTCAGTCCTGCCATATCCAGTCGTGACTGGTGGTGAACAATTAAATAACTCACTGGAGGAGGAGACTCCACAAATATCCCCATCATCAATGATGGAGGAGCCCAGCACAGCAGTGCAAAAGATAAGGCTGAAGCATTCGCAACAATTTTCAGCCAGAAGTGCTGAGTGGATGATTAATCTCAGCCTCCTCCAGAGGTACCCGGCATCACTGATGCCAATCTTCAGCCAATTCGATTCACTCAACATGATATCAAGAAATGGCTGAAGGCACTGGATACTGCAAAGGCTAAGGGCCCTGATAATATTCCGGCAACAGTACTGAAGACCTGTGCTCTAGAACTTGCTGCACCCCTAGCCAAGCTGTTCCAGTACAGCTACAACACTGACATCTATCCGGCCATGTGGAAAATTGCCCAGGTATATTCTGTACATAAAAAGCAGGACAAATCCAACCTGGCCAATTGCTGCCCCATCAGTCTACTCTGGATCATCAGTGAAATAATGGAAGAGGTCATCAACAGTGCTATGAAGTGGCACTTGCTTAGCAATAACCTGCTTACTGATGCCCAGTTTGAGTTCTGCTGGGGTGACTCAGCTCCTGACTTCATTACAGCCTTGGTTCAAACAACTGAACTCATGTGGTGAGGTGAGAGTGACTGTCCTTGGCATCAAGGCAGCATTTAACAGAGTGTGGCATCAAGGAGCCCTAGCAAAGCTGAGCCAATGAGAATCAGGGGGAAAACTCTCCACTGGTTGGAGTCACACCTAACACAAAAGAAGATGGTTGTCGTTGTTGGAAGTCAGTCATCTCAGCTCCAGGACATCACTGCAGGAGGGCCTCAGGGTAGTCTCCTCGGCCCAACCATCTTCAGCTGCTTCATCAATGACCTTCCTTCTATCATGAGGTCAGAAGTAAGGATGTTCGCTAATGATTGCACAATATTCAGCACCATTCACAACTCCTCAGATATTGAAGCTGTCCATGTCCAAATGCAACAAGACCTGGACAATATCCAGGCTTGGGCTGACAAGTGCCAAGTAAATTTCGCACCACACAAGTGCCAGGCAATGGCCATCACCAACAAGAGAGAATCCAACCATCACCCTTTGATGTTCATTGGCATTACCATCACTGAATCCCCCACTATCAGCATCCTTGGGATTACCATTGACCAGAAACTGAACTGGACCAGCCATATAAATTTCATGGCTATAAGAGCAGGTCAGAGACTAGGAATCGTGCAATGAGTACCTCACCCCCTGACTCCTCAAAGCCTATCCACCATCTACAAGGCACAAGTCAGGAGTGTGATGGAATACTCCCCACTTGCCTGGATGAGTGCAGCTCCCACAACACTCAAGAAGCTGGACACTGTCCAGGACAAAGCAGCCCACTTGTTTGGCACCACATCTACAAACATTCACTCTCTCCATTACCGACACACAGTGGCAGCAGTGGGTACCAACTACAAGATGCACTGCAGGAATTCTCCAAGGCTCCTTAGACAGCACCTTCCAAACCCACGATCACTACTACCCAGAAGGACAAGGGCAGCAGATAGATGGGAACACCACCACCTGAAGGTTCCCCTCCAAGTCACTCACCATCCTGACTTGGAAATATGTCGCCGTTCCTTCACTATCGCTAGGTCAAAATCCTGGAACTCCCTTCCTGATAGCGCTGTGGGTGTACCCACACCACATGGACTGCAGCAGTTAAGAAGGCAGCTCACCACTACCTTTTCAAGGGCAACTAGGGATGGGCAATAAATGCTGGCCCAGCCATTGAAGCCTACATCCTGTGAATGAATTTTTTAAAACTCTGAGAGGAGCCTGCAGGCACAAAGCTCATCCACCAATGTGAGGTAGGTCTGGACCTCCCTGCTCACCATTGATGGATGGGCACCTAGCAGAGATACTAGGTGCCTCATTCATCTCTCATACTGGAACTGCCCTCCTGAAGTCATTTCCTGTGTGAGGATTTGCAGGTCCAAGCACAGCCCTAGCGACCCCTCATTCTGTTCCTGGAGCTGCCTCTCCATGAGAGTCTCCACTCTCTTATTGGAGCAGGCAGTGCACTTGGTGCTCAGGGTTAATGCAGTCCTCATGCTCCTCCATGGCAGAGACTATGGCACGCAAACTCTCAGGAACCTCCGCCAGATCTTCCCACACATCCCGCTGGACATCAAGCATCTGCCCCCTAATAGACAACTCCAGAAGCTCATCATCTGCCCTGGACTGAGCATGGTCATGGTCTCCAGCAGTCCTCCAAATGCCGGTGCCCTGGGCATTCTCTGCCTCCACCAGCTCCTCTTGTGAGTGTACCGTGCCCTCCCCACTGTGCACTGACATTGTAGCCGACGATCTAATGCCCACTGAGATGTATCTGCATTGGTGCCTGTTGCAGGGAGGGCGTGTGCTGCAAGTACATCTGATGGCCACTGGTCTTGCGGTATCAAAGATAGCTCCTTGGGACCCTCCAATCATTTGCTGGATAGTGATTCTTGGGGAGGAAAACAACATGTCAATGGTATCAGTCATCACACTATGACTTTGCATGCTAGGTGGGCTGGTGAGACAAGGGGGATCTGCATCATGGTGCCATCATCTTTCAAGGAACTATGGGGACTCCAAGTTTGAGGTTTCCATTTCAGATGAGACAACAGAACAATCTCTACACACTCTGACACTCTCACATCTGTGCACTGCATCAGGGACCTCTGCTTCTCCACGACTGGTGGACCAAGCTGGGCATCAGCACTCCATCTCCAGAGCATCCATCTCATACCTCGTCAGAATCACAGGTTTGGGGGACCTCCGCCTGTCATTGACCCCTCAATGGTGTTATGGCTTCTCTTCCCCCAGTAGGACAGAGGAGCCTTGATTAGTCCACTCACTACCTGCAGCACCATTGCAGCCTGGCCAACCCCACCTGAGGAACACTCACAGGGCACATCCGAGTCGTGGTCTCGACCTGCAAAGCAACCAGGCCAAGCAGCCAGAGCTCACGGCCTTGACCGGTGCCGATATCAGTGACAGTTTGCATTCAGACTCTTAGACCTTTGAGCACCACGGGGAGGGGACGGCCAGCCATTAACACTTCTCCATTCGGATACATGCCAACTTGGTGCTCACCCTTGCCGAGTGCAGCAGATCATTGAACATTTTACGGCACTGCACCCATGTGTGCTGCACAACATCATGGCTGCTGACTTGGGCTGCCACCTCTGCCCATGCCTTCTTGGTGAGGTGCGGTGACCTCCTCTTTACATCCCGAGTCGCTAGATGTCCTGTGTGGCACTGACCTCCTCCCCCACAGGCACAATTCCGAGAACTAGGGGGACGAGTGCCCACTCAACTTACCCTCCCGCCTGGCATGCCCTGCAGGTTCTGATGCCATTGCTATTCCACACAAATTTCTCTTTCTTGAACTTGAAAGCTCCCTCTTTGTTCCCTGGCAGTCTTCAGGGAGCTGCCTCTGCTGCTTTTGAATCCCCCACCAGGTCGCCATTGGACCTGGTGCCAGGCAGGCTCCTGCCCTTGCCTGGCCCATCCAACCAGTGAACAGATGCATTTCATCCTGAGTGGGCGTTAATTGGTCACCCAGCATGAAATCGCATTGATGCGATTTCACCCAGGAGCAGCTTCTACATCCACTCCCGGGCCCACTGGCTTCACATGCATGCCAAGCATGAAATTCAGGCCCATGTTTTCTTGTAATGTTCCTAACGTATTTTGCAAACACTTCCGTAAAGAGTTTGACACATCTCCCTGACATAACACAAGGGTTGAGTAACTATCATGACTCAGCTACATATCACATGAATGTGAGGCTCACAAAAGGAGGCGATCACGGAGTGGGAACATTGCAATAAGCGGGCACATAGATGCATACACACGACGCTTTCAGATGACGAGACCATTCTCATGACCAGCAAATGCATTTACAAAGGTACATGGTATATACAGTGATTGAACACCAGGAAGTGATGTCAAAGTTTATTAATTTTTCTAACCCTAGCGCTAGTCTTGGTGAATCCCAGACATCCACAGCAGAGGTGGAGGGAGCCTGCTGACTGCTATTCCCTGTGGTCTTTGATGATTTTGGCAAATGTCCTCAAGTGGGCCAAGACCTGGAGGGCCCCGGCCTGCTTTGGGTGTTCAGCTGTGGGGCAAGTGCAGTCTCCTCAGCCTGTACAGCTGGACACTCGGAGCCACCTGGGTGGATGACCTTGGGGTCTCCAGCTGCTGGTCCCCGTCCCTATGTGTGCATGATGGCCTCTGCCTGACTCCCTGAGAGAGGGAGGTCAAGATGCCCACGCTCCCCTCTCACCTAGCTACTGATGCATCCCACCAATGCCTATAGCGATGGAGTGCAGGCCCGAGCGCAAATCTGGCAGGATCTGCTGGACCAAGGTCTCCAAGGTGGACGGCACCCATCCCAAGGAGACCTCGAGGTGCTTACATGTCGAAACCATGGAATCAGAGAGAACACAGATGGACACCTCCATCCTTCGCTGCAATCTGTTGACTGCCTCTCGCAACTCTACCTGATTTTCCGCTGCCTGTCATTCCATATCCTGCATGCTAGAGATGGCTGTTTGCAGAGGTTCATTATCTGACTCAGACTCAGCGAGTGTCTAATCTCCAGCAGTCCTCCGAGTGCCAGAGACCTGGGCTGTCACCACCTCCAACTGCTGCAGAGACCTGTCAGTAAGGCATTCCCCAGAAAATGACCCTGAGCCTAATCTAGATCCATGTCCTATTGGGGTGTGCGTCTGCGCTGGTGGAGGGTGGAGGTGAATGCAGTGACAGGTCTTCATATGATGTATCCTCAGTATCCTCCTCTGAGGTAGCCTGGGTGCTGGGGCTTATGTTTGGTTTGGTGGTCTGTCTGGATCATGCCTGTAAGAGAGGAAAGATGGATTTAGATCATAAGCAGGTAGAATACAATATTGCATGTCACTCACTGTGACTATCAACTCATGGAGGGCTCATCCATACTGGCTTGCTCCCCACAGGAGTGATCTTTCTCTTCACCTGACAGCTTGGCAGCATCCTCCTCCAATTAGCACAGCTCCTGAACATCTGTGGTCCTCCTCTCATCTGGTATATCACCCTTCGGTGATGGGTGAGCTTGGCCTGCATGAAGATAAATGGAATGGAAGGTGATGAGAAGAGAAGGAGGGGAGTTTGGGAAGCATGCATGCCTGCTGTGTGTGCTGAGCCCTCCCCTGTAAGGACTGAAGATGAAGTTTGTACAGAATGATAGATGAGATGCTGGTGATGTTAAAGTGTCCATGAGACAAGCTGTGCTGATGTGTCCCCCAGTAATATTGTGTGAGACCCCTGAGCAGTGTAACCCTTTGAGTGCATGATGCCATTATGAAAGTGTGAGATTGGGGTCAGCTGAAGGTTGACTTACCCTGGCAGAGTAGATGAGATCATTTATTCTCTTCCTGTGCTGAATGGCGTTTCGGGGTGAGTGCCCAACAAGCTGCCCTCCCTTGCAACCGCCTCCGAGGCCAGAGAGGTGAGGCTGGTCGGCCTCCTGAAGCCATCCCACAGGCAGAGGACATCCTAGTGCTGCTGGTCTGTATGGATGAGGGCCTCAAGGGAGTAATTGCTGAAGCTGGGAGCAGCTTTTTTCTTTGGTGGAGCCAAATCAAGAAGTTTCCTGCATACAGCTGGCCTGCTGAGAATAATGCGTGTGTTCGGGTGGCACTTAAGTATGGTGCCCGGTATTGGTATGGCAGATGAATCAGTGCCCGCCCCGCTATATGATTTGCAGAGCTATTCGCAAATGCATAATTAATGAGCTACGGAGCGTGAAATCAGGGGCGATTTCCTGCCATACCCCCAGTGGGAAATGCGCCACAAAACCCGTCCTCCACCGGACTTAGTCTCTGGAAGAGAAACTTCCACCCTATAATTCTGCAGAGGGTGTGGCATGGCATATAAATGTGGCATGGGGTATCAGTCATGTTGAGAAACTAGTAAGAAATATCTTTTTGGCAGTTTAGGCTATTAGATTCCTACTAAATAATGTTTGGTCAATGTTGATTTTATTTTGTTCGTTGCAGTAAAAATCTTAAAACTTAAAATCTTATCATGCAATTTTATTAAGTCAACCACTGCGGATTCAAATATCTTGTTTAAAGCTATTAGTCTCTATGGGGATTATAACAAGCTCCTTTTATGAAAAGCACGGTGAGTTGATGAGTGGGTGACAAAAGAATTCACTCCAATATCATGTATGGGGTTAAAATCATCTTTATGCCACTGGGGACTTTGATCTATATTTTCTTTTAATCAAAACTTGTTGGCCTGCATTGTCAGACTACTTAATTGACAGAGAAGTTGACTGAATGGGGTCAACGTTCTTCAGTATAGAATCAAAGGAGTGGTGAAAGCAGTAAGAACACTTCATACTTTTTGTCACCAGTCAGTAAGGGGATTGAGGAGGTCATTGAAAGCATTGCACTATAAATTGATTCCTGTCCTCTGTAACTGCAATAAGAGTGCTGGGCCTGTTTTTTTCCTGTTTCCTTTACCTTCACCTAGTTCTTCCTTAACTAATTAAATCACTTCATGTTGCTATGCCTCTTCCAACTCCAATCCTCTTTGAAGTGCTCGGTTATGCAAAATGTTAAAATTACAAGAATGTGGCTATCTTTGTATATGCCATATTGTAAGGAGTCTCCAGCACAATCAAGGCATTGGACCTTGATTCAATAGGGCAGTGGCATAGTCAATGATTTGCTTGGTAGTTCCATGGCTCTCAATTGCAGATGGAGTTGTATAGGGGGGTTATCAGCCATGATTGTGGGGGTATCCCTTGTGTTTGGATTTTGAAATGTAATTAGCCTGATGTCACATCAGGCTTCCCTTAGCCATGTGACTATGCCACGAGGATGTCTCTAGAGGTAGACATCTACAGCAGATCAATAAAGCCTCTCACAGAGACAGATACTGATGAAGACTGCTGTATTTATGCATGAAACGGTGTCAGAAAGTGAGGAAGAAATATTTTTGAACTCTGGAAATTATGCAAAGAAGAGACTGAGAATCCAGGAACACAGAAAGATTAAAATCTGCAATAAAAGCTGCTGAAAACGATCAAAGAAAAGCAAGAAAAGGGTGCAAGAAAATTACTGAGTAGGTAAAAAATGGCTGCAGTAAATTTTCCAATCCCAACTCCAGTAACGTTGGATGGTGATATGTGGCAAAACAGGCTGTTTTTCCAATTATAATAGCAAAATTATGAGATTGCAACAGACTTAATCAACAAGCCTAAAATGATAAAAGTAGCCACACTTTTAATACTGCTGGGAAGGGACTGCTACAAAGTGTATACCACACTAAATCTAACAGATGAGCAAAGAAAACAGACGGCAGAGATTTTGAATGCCTTGAACGCATGTTTTGAACTTTGAGTATGAACAATATGTATTCAACGCCAGAGTTCAGGGTGGAAATGAGACCATTGAACAGTATGTGTCTGCAGTAGTGCAGCTGGCAGAATCATGTGAATTCAGACATCTAAAAGATGATCTGATTGAAGATAGATTAGTCTTAGATGTGATGGACCCCTCGCTGAGAGCAAGTCTACTGAAAGATGAGAAACTGACGCTAAAGAAAGCGATAGACGTGTATCAAAATGCGGAAGTTGGGAAACATCAGCTAGAGCATGTGTATGGCAGAGCAGACCCGGACATATATTATGCTGCAAGACAGTCCAAACCAAAAGAGCGGAGCAATCGCAGACGAAGGACAGGACGCAAATACTGCAGAGGACAGCATGAACTGTAAAAGAAGGGACAGTCCAGCATGGAGAAAGCAGTGTTTTAATTTCAAGAAGCAGGATCATTTCGCACACAAGTGTTTGACTAGAAGGAAGCAAAACAAGCCGATACAGGTGGCCATGGGAGAGATATCAAAAGACAAGTCTGATGAAGAACTATACACTATACCACAAGTTGGTTCTGTCAAGTCTGTAGATGACAAATGGTTTGTGACTGTTATCATGATGACTGCAGAGGGAGAATATCAGGCAAACAAGGAATGCTAAATAGACATGGTCATGCGACATAATGACCTTCACAGATTAGTGTGAATTGGCTCAACATGGTGATCTGAAAATGCAGCCCTTGAAAGTAAGATATGATGGCACGATACTCCTTCCAAGAGGGCAAATTAGTCTGAGAGCCCAATGTAATGGCAAGAAGGGAGATCTGGAGGTCCAGATCACAGATGGGATGCAACGACCACTCATCTCAGCTGAAGCAAGTCTAAAGCTTGGACTGATAACTCTAAACGTGCCAACAGAGAAAGAGAAACAAAAGATTCTAGAGTAAGGGAGACAATATGTAAGTAAACCACAAGATTGTTGCCGACCACGTCAGTGCAAGGAAATGCATGAGCAGAAGGTAAATGAAGCAGTTCTACAGGAAAATGTTCACATCAGAGCAAAACTGGGAGATTTGAAGTGCAAGATTCCAGCTGAGTATATACCATTGAAATCGTACAATAAACTGAAATCTTCAATGAACCAATCTGTGCGAGATCTAAACGAATTTCAGAGACAACACTAAGGTACCTGGAGGAAAGAATGACCTACAATTCCACAGTTGGCAACTCAACCTGATGTACAGCCAGGCAAAACAGCAGGCAGAAAAGGCACACAAAGAAGTTGTGACCTTGAAAGAATCCTTGAAGAATCAATATGTAGCCATGGAAAAACATGAGGAGCCAGTCAGGGTACAAACCCTCAACACTCTCAACAGGAGTCAGCCCAGGTGTAAAATTGGGAGTGAAGCTGTTCCTTCACTGCAATTGGCCAATCAGGGAGCAGGGATCTTACCAGCTGTACTGAGTACAGAACAACCATCAATACTAGTGGTCCACATTACCCAACAACCCCAATAGAATAACAACAGTCACCAGGACAACAAGAGCCATGGAAATGATGTCCTCTGAACAAAGAACTTCACCCAGACAAACAGCCAATGCCAACACGCACACGTTCCATTAAGAGACCTGGCAGCGGGGCCCACTTTGGCAGCAGCGATTGGCTGCCCACCTGCTGCCAAGCCGGTGAGGCCCACCCGCCCATCAAGGGCAAAATTCTGCCCTATGTGTGCAATGCATTTGCTGTGACTGACTAATAGAACAAACAATGGTTAATGTATGAGAACAGTGGGTGTATAAAGGGTAACTTGGAAAACTCACAGACACACAGGATTGAGCATGCAAAGATATGGTTTGTTCACAAGGAAAAGGGGGATGTTTGCATCTTTTGTTCGATATGAAAAGGAGAATGTTTGGATTTTGAAATGTAACCAGTCTAATTGCCCCATCAGATTTTCTGTAGTCATGTGACTATGCCATGAAGCTGCCTCTGGAAGCAGACATCTTACAGCAGTTCAATAAAGCCTCTCACAGAGACTGACATTGATGGAGACTGCTGTCCTTATACATGAAACACCTTGCCCCCAGCAGCAAGGCATTGACATTTCTGGATGGCAAAAGTGGATGGATAGATGAATGCCACAGGAAGAAGACATCATGCCAGCAGCCAGTAAAATTGACGCAAACTTGCACTATCCTTCTGTGGTGATCAGACACCGGTAGTATGTTGATGGACTGACTGTCAAACTTGCGTTTACACTGTTTCATCTTCCGGTGCTCTGATAGCTATATGAATATTATACCCTGGACATGAGGAAAGCTGCCACTGCTCAAATCCCATTGATCTCTCATTATGGCTGTCGACATCCATCATTAAGACAGTGTACTAATTTGCTCTGGCAAAGAGTGTGTTAGTGACCTGTTTGATGAAGTTGTGTACTGCAGGCTGAGAGATGTTTGTGATGTTTGCTGTAATGGATGAAGCCTGTGGCAAAGTAGTTAAAGGTAGGTTGGCTTTGACAGCTACTGGCAAAAGATGACACTCAGGTCCAGCAAGCAGCAGGTTTTCTTGCAGGAAACTGCATAAATCAGCAATAACATGTCTGCAGAAGTGCAACCTCCTCATGCAATACTCCTAAGAAATACCCAAGACCCCAGTCTTGGCTTATAGGCCCTATAGGCTAGGTAAAACCTTCTGCAAATAGGCCCCTTCACCTACTGTCTTCTAACAGATGCATCTGTTACTTCTCCTGGTTGTTCATACTGCCCCTGCTACTGTTCCTCCAACTGTTAAAACATCCAAAGTTCTAAGCGCTTAATGAGGGTATATAAGGTGGGGCAGGGATCAGAAAAAAACAAACTGGAAACTCAGAGCTACCTTGCACTTGCACTATTGACTGTAGTACACATATCTTGAGGGCCCACAGATAAGTGCTTCTTAAAATTCAGCTTTTAGTCATAGCAATGAGTTTGTTAAGACATTTTACTCAGCAGGTTGGTCATTGGGTGGGAGTTTTGATCCACCCAGTTAAAACTGCAGCAGAGTGCAGCATCACTGGAACCTATTTGAATTTATTCACAAGGCTGTATTGGTGACTTCAGTCAGGCACTCAGTCAAATAATGCACAATGAGTTTCCTGTAGCAAGAGATGGTTAGGTGATTTTCATGAATTTAACTGCTCACCTGTTATAATCAGGTCCAGTATATTAGAACACAAGTACAGGTCAGTCCTGCAGGAAAATGACTCCCATCGTGTCCTAACGGTTAAAAGGAAACTTGCTGCTGATTGTTACTCCCAATAGCATGAATTGTATATAGAGTACTGACAATCATTTTGCAACAAATTGAAACAAAATTTACCATTAACCCTTAAAGTATTAGTTATATGTCCATGCCCTGAGCACATGAAGGCCCTCTTCATTTATCAGATCAGGCATCACAAATGGCAGAAACAACTGGACCTCACTAAAATGAAGGGGTCTCCTATTGCTGCACTAGTTCTAAATATGGAACAATCCACAATGTTTGATTGGATCCTGCTTCGATAACCTGAATTTGTTGGTATTGGCAATGTTCATGTTTCCTGCTGTCACTCAGACTAGCAGAATGCATGCAGTATGAATCCTGGCACTGGAAGCAGTCAGTCTCACTGTTTACTGCTTCTGACAGTGTCTGCATTTTACAAGTTTGATTGAAAGTGAAAAATGCGGGATTGGTTGACACTGGCAAAGGCAAAACTCTCCAAGTCCCAATCTGCACAGATGACAATGCTTAGAACAAAAATACACATTGTTTGAGAAAACTAAATTACTTCAATATCTACAAAAATGTTGCCCCTAAATATGATTTTCACTATAACAGTCAGTGAAAGCTACAGCACTGCATTTAAAATGAGTTTTACTTGTACTGCTGTAAATGTAATAATGGCTGGCACAGTGTTACAAGCAGTAACACGGGCACGAGGATCAAATGACACGAAGAAATATCCATCCCATGTCCCTGGTTGTTCCTATCGATGTAGACAAAGTAGTTGAGTTGTGAATTTCACTAGTACTTTTGTGGGGGGGTGGTGATGCACAGTAGGGGGGTGGTGCATATCCATCCAAGATGTACAGTGAATTTCCCTGGCAGTCTGGAAAGGCTCTCCCTGATGAATTCTCATGTCTGATCAAAATTGTTTTTAATATCTGAAATTTGGACCGTCAAATTCCAGGTGGGGAGGGAGAGATTAAATCAAGGTACCTATATATGCAACAATGTATATTAATATCCGTGCAGATCACCCTGAACTGTTTTGTTTTTATCTCCCTTAGCTGTACGTTACTGTATTGATAATATGAATAATCAGTATCATTTTAAGAATGATGACCTTTTTTTTCATCTGGAGCCCTTTGTTTTGCTCCATGAGTGATATTAACATGGATTGTCAGCAAATGCCAATTGTGTGTTCTGAAAGTTTTCCATTGGAGCGGTCTGTCCAAGTTTGTGGGCTCTTAAACAGAAAAATAAACCATGATTAAATATAAACTCATGCTACTTTTATCCTGCATTCATCACCCCCGAGTGATAGTGGTTTAAAAGAGCATTGTCTTTGTAAAAAAGTGACTGGCATGCTTCAACAAATAGCCAGAAGAGCTGTGAGTTATTTTCATCCTTGTTCTGCCGCTGCATCTGTTCTGATATGGCTTAAATCAAAGTTTTGAATGTTTGGAATGGTATGCTCAGGGGAGTCAGTGGTGTAATGGTATTGTCACTGGACTTGTAATCCAGAGAGCCAGGGTAATGTCCCAGGACCTGGGTTCAAATCCCACCACAGCAGCTGGTGGAATTTGAATTCAATAAAAATCTGGAATTAAAAGTCTAATGATGACCATGTTCACTGTTGTAAAAACCCATCTGGTTCACTAATGCCCTTTAGGGAAGGAAACCTGGTTTGGCCTACATGTGACTCCAGATCCACATTACCACAGTTGACACATAATGCCCTCTCAGTTGTATCAAGCCACTAAAAAGGAATGAAACTGCACAGACCCCCTGGCATCGATGTAGGCACTGGAAATGACAACGGCAAACCCTGTCAACTCCACAAACTCCTCCTTAAGAATAGCTGTGCCAAAATTGAGAGAGCTATCTTACAAACTAGTGAAACAACAGCCTGACATACCCATACTCATGGAGTCATACCTTACAGATCATGTCCCAGATATCACCATCTCTGTATGTGTCCAGTCCCACCGGTAGAGGTGGCAGCACTGTGGTATTCAGTTGGAGGTGAACACCACTTGGAGGGAGCGCTGAGGGTGGAAACAGTGCAGATTATATTATGGGGAAAGATCTTCAATGTCCATCACCAAGATTAGCTCAGTAGCACCTTCACACACTGAGCTGGCTAAGTCCTAAAGAACATAGCTGCTAGGCTGGGTCTGTGGCAGGTGGTAAGGGGTCCAACAAGAGGGAAAAACATATTTGACCTCATCCTCATCACCCTGCCTGCCACTGCTGCATCTGCCCATACAGTATCGGTAGGAGTGACCATCACAGATGAAGTCCCATCTTCACATTAAGGATAGCCTCCACGGTGGCACTACCACCGTGCTAAATGGGATAGATTTCGAACAGATCTAGCAAGTCAAGACTGAGGCACTGTGGGCCATCGGCAGCAGAATTGTACTCAATCATAATCTATAACCTCATGGCCCTGCATATCCCCCACTCTGACATTACTATCAAGCCAGGGGATCAACCTTGGTTTAGTGAAGAGTGCAGGAGGGCATGCCAGGAGCATTACCAGGCATATGTAAAAATGAATTGTCAATCTGGTGAAGCTACAGAACAGGACTACTTGTGTGCCAAACAGCATAAGCAGCAAGTGATAGACATAGCTAAGCAATTCCACAACTAATGGATCAGACCTAAGTTCTGCCACATCCAGTCATGAATGGTGGTGGACAAGTAAACAACTCACTAGAGGAGGAGGCTCCACAAAAATCCCTATCCTCAATGATGGAGGCACCCAGCACCTCAGTGCAAAAGATAAAGCTGAAGCCTTCGCAACAATCTTCAGCCAGAAGTGCTGAGAGGATGATCTCAGCCTCCTCTGGAAGTTCGCAGCATCACAGATGCCAGTCTTCAGCTAAGTGGATTCACTCTACATGATATCAAGAAATGGCTGAAAGCATTGGCTACTGCAAAGGTCCTGTGTCCTGACAATATTCTGGCAATAGTACTGAAGACTCATGCTCCAGAACTTGCCACACCCCTAGCCAAGCTGTTCCAGTACAGCTACAACACTGACATCTACCCGACAATGTGAAAAATTGCCCAGGTATGATCTATACACAAGACAAATCCAACCTGGCCAATTACTGCCCCATCAGTCTACCCTCGATCATCAGTAAAGTGACGGAAGGGATCATCAACAGTGCTATCAAGTGGCACTTGCTTAGTAATAACCTGCTCACTGATGCTCAGCTTGGGTTCTGCCAGGGTCACTCAGCTCTAATCTCACTGGTTCAGACATGGACAAAAGAGCTGAACTCCAGAGGTGAGGTGACATCAAGGTAGCATTTGACAGAGTGTAGCATCAAGGAGCCATAGTGAAACTGGAGGCGATGGGAATCAGGGGGAAAACTCTCCGCCAGTTGGAGTCATACCTAGCACAAAGGAAGATGGCTGTGGTTGTTGGAAGTCAGTCAACTCAGCTCTAAGACATCAGTGCAGAAGTTCCTCAGGGTAATGTCCTGGGCTCAACCATCTTCAGCTGCTTCATCAATTCTCTTCCTTCCATCATAAGGTCAGAGGTGGGAATGTTTGCTGATGATTGCACAATGTTCAGCATCATTTATGACTCCTCAGATATTGAAGCAGTCCATGTCTAATTGCAGCAAGACCTGTTCATTATCCTGGCTTAGGCAGACAAGTGGCAAGTGACATTCGTGCCACACAAATGCCAGGCAATTACTTTCTCCAACAAGAGGGAATCTAAACATCGCCCCTTCACATTCAGTGGCATTACCATTGTTGAATCCTCCACTAACATCATGGAGGTTATCATTGACCAGAAACTGAACTGGACTAGCCATATAAATATTGTGGCTACAGAGCAGGTCAGAGGCTAGGAATCCTGCAGCAAGTCACTAACCTCTTGACTCCCCAAAGACTATCCACCATCTACAAGTCACAAGTCAGGAGTGTAATGGAAAATTCTATACTTACCTGAATGAGTGCAGCTCCAACACTATCCAGGACAAAGCAACCCGTTTGATTGCCACCTCATCCACAAACACTCACTCTCTTCACCACCAATGCAGCATTGTGTGCTATCTACAAGATGGACTGCAGAAACTCACCAAGGCTCCTTAGGCAGCATCTTCCAAACCCACAACCTCTACCATCTAGAAGGACAAGGGCAGCAGACACATGGGAACACCAGCACCTCTCAGTTCTCCTCCAAGTAATTCACCATCCAGACTTGGAAACATATCCGTTCCTTCACTGTCGCTACGTAAAAAATTGGAACTCCCTCCCTAATAGCACTGTGGGTATACCTACACCACAGGCACTGCAGTGGTTCAAGAAAGCAGCCCACCACCACCTTCCCAAGGGCAATTAGGGATGGGCAATAAATGCTGGCCTAGCCAGCAACGCCCACATGCCATAAAATAATTTTAAAAAGTTATGGGATGGGTTTTACAGGGGAAGGGCAGACTGCTCCTCCCTCACCAGAAGGAAAGTTGATCCCAAACAGACAGGCTTTTAAAAAGCCTGCCCTGAAGGAATAACACTCTGGGATTGGGCTAAACAGGCTAAGGGCGGACTTTGGCCAGTCTGATTCGCCTGCAGTCCCAGCTGTGCCAGAACTCAGTATTGGACACTGCTGGGACTGCAAGCAGGCCCCCGGAAGAAGATCATCACGACCAGAGACAGGTAGGTCATGGGCTTTTAGGGCGGGGAGGGATTGTAAAGCCTAGAGAGGCAGAAAAATGGGGTTGGGGAGCTGGGTTTTGGAGGGGAGGCAGGGAAGAATGAAGGTGCGGTGATATCTTGCTGTGCACATGCATCAACTGATTAGACCTCCCTTCCTTCCTGCCTTTTCAAAGAAGCCATTTCAAAAATGGCCTTTGCACTTTGGCCTGCCTGCCACTTCCCAGCCTTTTATTGCAGCGGAGGCAGATTGTGATCCTTAATGGTCCTCAATAGGCCAGCGGTGGGCCACCCTGCCGATTCCCTGCATTATGGGGACCAGGTCAGGGGCGGGCAGGAAGGAAGCAGGCGGGGCACATATTTTACGTGCTGCCTACCCCCACCGAAAACACGCCAGGTGGCAGGGGCATGAAATTCAGCTCTACAAATTAATATATGCAATTCTAAACAACAGGCTTGGACAGACAGAATGAACAAAATTAGGATTTATGCTGATATTATTCCAATAGTCACTTGGGCAAACGTGGGTTAGTTAAGAAAAGCCAGCATGGATTTATTAATGGAAAATTGTGTTTAACTAACTTGTTTGAGTTTTTTGGTGCCATAACAAAGAGGGTCGATGAGGGTAATGCTGTTGATTTGGTGTACATGGACTTCTGAAAGAAATTTGATAAAGCGCCATAGAGTACGTATGTCAGCAAAGTTTGGAATAAACAGGACAGTAGCAACATGGATACAAAATTGGCAGAGTGATAGGAAACAGAGGGTGGGATTTTCCAGCCCCAACACCAGTGGGCATCATCGTGGGCAGGACGGGAAAATTTGGAGATCCATTAAAATTCAAAGGCTTTGAGTAGTTAGGATTTGGAGTCCACTGCCTGAGAGTATTGAGGAGGTAGGTTCAGTCAAGCTATTCAAAAGGGAATTAGATCAATGGGCTGAATTTTATGGGTCACCACTGGGTAGGAATACAGGCAAGTGGACCTGTAAATTAGGGCTCCGTGCATCAGTGGAGTACCCGCTGCAGTTCCACTCGCCCTGCCATGATTTTATGGTTGGCTGGTGACACATCAGGTGGGTTACCTGCCCGAGGCCTAATTGATGCCCAATTAAGGGCCTCAGCCCATTGCTCTGATATAATGGACAGCAGGAGGCTTGTGTCCAACGTGTAGTTCTGCAGCTTTAAACCTGTGGGCTGCTGGTCAGTGAACCTCTTTCCTGGGCCCCCTCTGTCAATTGGAGGCCTCCCTCCCACAGCTTTGCCTCCTCAAGTCCATCCTTCCCCCTGCCATGTCCAACATGGCCCCCGACCCTCCCTTGCTGGGGCCTATCAGGCTGGCCACAGTGAGATCTCAGACTTCCTTGAATGTCTGGGTCCATTGTTGAAGATCACCCCCTTCCCTTCCCACCTCCTTACCTGCAGCATCAGCCACCATTCCTGCTTGTGTCTGCTGGTATGCAAGGTTGCTGGTCTCCAATGGACTGGCAGCACTAAGAGGTGGAACTTGCTCCTGGAGATGAGCACCAGTCCCACCTCATACTAATTAAAGGGCCATCACCAAAAAAATTAAAGCGGGGCAAGCCGGCTAAGTGGAGGTCTCCTAAACTTGATGCTGGCATGTGGGAAGCCTGACCTCAGTATATAATCCAGCCCATTATCTGTAAAAGAAAAATGTTCTTGGCTACAGGAAATGGGGAGGGGAGTGGCACCAGGTGAATTTCTCCTGCAGTGGACCAGTACAGACATGATGAGCCAAATGAACTCCTTATGTGCTAAAACCATTCTATGATTCTATGATAAGAACTGTAATCGATTATATAAAAGTGTGTAATAAGACCAAATATATCCCTATAATCAGGCTTGTATATGACACTGAAGCAGAAGCAATTCCAGTTAACAACAAATAATATCAGCAGTTCAGCTGAAAGGTCATCAACCTGCTCTGTTTTCACTCCACATATGCTGCTTGACTGACTTGAGTATTTTCCAGCACTCTGTTTTTATTGTCTATTACATAATTGATAATGCTATGATTCTGTAGGTAAGGAGCATTTCTGGAGCATAGCAATGAACTTGCATATATGTGGTGTCACATATATATAGATTTTGTATCTTTCTTTGTAAATGGACACAAGAAATTTTAAAGCTAGCCGCCAAAAGTCACCTGACCTACCTGCTCCAAGTAGACAGGTAGACATTTTCAGACATGTGATGACTTTTGAAATTCAATTTGCATTTCCACCAGGGTAAACACAAGGTCATTGTATAACAAAAATAGAAAATAGAATTACCTGGAAAAACTCAGCAGGTCTGGCAGCATTGGCGGAAAAGAAAAGAGTTGACGTTTCGAGTCCTCATGACCCTTCAACAGAACTCAGAACTTAGTTCTGTTGAAGGGTAATGAGGACTCGAAACGTCAACTCTTTTCTTCTCCGCCTATGCTGCCAGACCTGCTGAGTTTTTCCGGGTAATTCTGTTTTTGTTTTGGATTTCCAGTATCCGCAGTTTTTTGTTTTTATACAAGCTCATTGTATCTTCCCTGGAGGTGTGAATGACTCTTTCTTACCTCAAACCTAGGAGAATAGGAACCATTACATTAATGGCTGAGACCTTTAAAGGTTAATTACCTCATCCAGAAAGGCAATGGATGGGACTTTGCCCCCCATTCCAGACTAATCCAACGCCTAATATGGAAGCATGATTTAACAGTTTGGGATAACAGCCGTTTTAAGTTCTGAAACTGTATAAACGCTGGCTGCAAACTGCCATTTTGTGCACAGAACCATCTTGAACATCATGAGTGAGACACCTTTAAACAGAAGCTGCTTCTCAACAGGGATAGACTGGGGAGCATTTCCAGAAACAGCTATTGGACTGCTGTACTAAATCAGACTAAGAACCACCACCTTCAGTACCAAAAAATGAAAACAGGAGCCTTCACACACTCCCAGGACTTGTTCTGCTTGTTGAGTCCACTTGCAAAGGCAAACCTCAACTCTTCAACTACAGAAGCCATCACAGCTACTAAACAAAACCTTAAGTTTCAACCCTTCACTTCGGAAACAAGGAATTCAAGCAACGGGCCTGCAATGATATCCCACAGAGACTGATTTGAAATCTAATCTTTAATTATCTTTCTATCTTTATCTGCTTTTAATCTTTGTATCTGTATTTTAGTTAAAAACTTTATCACTTTTACTTCACTAACTTCCAGCAGTAGTTTTTGTACTAATTAACCTTTTATCTTGTTTAAGGCTAAAGCTTGTCTGCTGGGTTATTTTTAAATCGAACCACTCATAAATCAAAAGGGAGCCAGCTACATGTACACATAAATTCTTAGCTCACGGACTACTTTAAGGAAACGCCTTTTACATGGTTGTGACAGTGGATTCAACTCATTTATTCATTTTTATTTCATGGAACTTTTACGATTAAGAGCACCTGGCTGAATGACATTTGACCTGCTGATCTGTGGCATCTGCAACCTGCTTCACACCAGGAAAAAAATAAGGTGTTAGTTAAAAACATTTCAACATGCACAGACAAATGAAGCGGATGATACAGGCTGGAATATATTTCCTCCACACATGTGGTAATGCTTATGTGTATTATGTTTTTCTATGGCTCACAGATGATTGTACAACCCATAGACTGCTTTGTGTTGCTGTGAGTTGATCTTGCGTGTAATTCAGTAGCACTCTTCACCAGCATAGTGGTTAAATGGAATGAAACGTCTGTTTTCTCTTTTTACATAACTACGTTCTGACTTGAAATGCTGCTCAGCCCTCTTTATCCCACTGATCGAAATGATAATGAAAACCAAACTTACATCATATGCATATCTGTGCAGGAAGGGTTTGATAAAATTCTTAAACTAAAATGTCATCAATGGCCAGGAAATGATATCTGCTCAGAGCCACAGAGTAAACAATTTTGCGCAGCAACACTGCTAGTAGTGGTCCCTAGAGGCGGCTAAAGGTTGTGTCCAGTTTGCTCACCCTATAAATTGTTCCATTTCACAGACCTAAACAGGCTGGGGAGTGGGGGATAGAGTTTGTGACATGTCAATTTTCTTTAACTTCATAAAAATGAAGCCTCCCTAAAATCCCTGGAATTGAGAAAGGTGGGAAGCAAAACCTTTGCCAAGAAGAGCCAGGAAATTGGGACAGAACCTGTTTCGGCAGGATTTGGCCGATTAGCACTGGCCTGTTAATTTTGGTAGGAGGGCCTTGAACAGACTGTCCACCAATGGGCATATCTGGGGATTTCCTGGATTTTCCCAGACCATTCTATCCACTTCACCCTTAAAAATCCTTAGCCTGAGTCCTAGAAATTTCTAACAACAGGGTAATCAATTGATGGCATATAAATGGAATACCTGCCACTTGTTTCTTCGGAATATAGCATCCTGCACTTGTGCTGATGGAGCAAGCCATCATGTGTTATGAGGCCTTTAAGTTTCCGTTTGGGTGATCTAACATGTTCATTTTGTTTCCACAGGCTAAGTAAGGGAGATCAAAAAGGCTGGAGTTTTATAATGGCAGAAACATAATGACCATATCACTCATTCACTTTTCCAGAACTGTTTTCATCCAATTCGGGGCTGTGGGGAGTCAGAACCTATCCCGACAGGCAATGGGTGTTAGACCGGGTGCACCCGGGATAGGACGCCAGTCCATCACAGGGCACACACTCACACGTACACACACACTGGGAGACAATTTACCATAACCAATCAACCTAACCAGCACATCTTTGGAAAGTGGGAGGAAACCAGAGCACCCAGAGGAAACCCACGCAGACACCCGAGGTCAGAATTGAACCCGGGTGCCTGGAACTGTTTGATATTAAAATCCTTGCCTGGAGACATTTGTTAATTAAGTGGCATCTGTTTTGCAATTGTTTTGTTCTAAAATTGTGTATTTTACAATGTATTCTAGCAGACTTTAACACTTTGGAAAGTAATGATTAATCCCATTTTAACGGCATGTAGCAGACTATGAAAAAGAGAAAGAAGAAATGAAATTCAGTCAGAGTACTCAAAGTAGTGCAAATGGAGTGAGAAGTAGATCGTGAAAAAATTGTTGAGTTTTATTTAAAAGAACATTGACATTTGGTGCCAAAGAATTTTCAGAATTTGAAGTTTTCCCTCAATACGCTAAGTTATGAACCTCAGACGTGCCAGTCAAAAGCCCAATACTGCTCAACAGATGGAAAGCAGAAATTCAATTAAGTCATTCTGGATGATTCTTCTGCACCTCTTAGCAAACAAAGAACAGCACAGGCAAAGGCCTGGAAATAGGTCATCTGGCTAGGCATGCTGTATGGACAAGTGAGCCAAATGTAAATGCTGTTAAAAAGCCAAAAGAATTCTGTAGATGCTTTCTAGAATATTCAGCAATGTTTTGTAAATGAATAGAAACATGTCAAAAATACCTTTATGGCAATAACAACAACTTGCATTTATATGGCTTTTAACTTGGCAAAGCATCCAAAGGATGCTTCAGAAGAGCTCAATCAAACAAAATTTGACACTGAGCCACATAATGAGATATTCAGGCAGATGACCAAAAGCCTGGCCAAAGAGGCAGGTCTTAAGGTGCATGTTACAGGAGGAGAGAGAGGTGGAGAGATTTAGAGAGGGGAATCCAGAGCTTAGGGCCTAGGCAGCTGAAGGCACAACTTTCAATGGTGGACCCTTTAAAATCAGGGTAGTTCAAGAGACCAGAGTTAGAGAAGAACAGATATCACAGAGGGTTGTGGGATTGGAGAAGATTACAGGGATAGCAAGGCACGAGGTCCTGGAGGGATTTGAAAACAAGCTTGCAAAGTTTAAAATTGAGGTTTCATTCATCTGGGAGCCAGTGTACATCATTGAGCATGGGGATGATAGATGAACAGGAATTGGTGCGAGTTAGGATACAAGTGGTTGAGTTTTAGATGAGTTTAAGCTTATGTAAGGTGGGAGATGTGAGGCTGGCTGGATGTGCATTGGAGTGATCAAGTCTAGAGATAGGAAAGGATAGTTAGGGTTTCAGCAAAAGATGAGCTGATGAAGGGGCATAGTTGGATGGTGTTATGGAGGTGGAAGTGGGTAGTCTTGGTGACAGAGCCGATATGTGGTCGGAAGGTCACCTTGGGGCCAAGTACTACACCAAGGTTGCAAACAATATGGTTTAGCCTCAGGCAGTTGGAGGAAGAGGGATGGTTCAGTGGCTAGGCAATGGAGTTTGTGGTGGGGATCAAAGGCAATTGGCTGAATTTTCATGGGTGAAGTGCAATTCCAACGTCCAATGAATTCCAAGTTAGGAACCTGGAAGAGACCGCTACTGAATGACCAATGTAACCTACCTGGGGGTGGCCATTTAACAAGCTGCCTCCAGGAACCCCATCCAATTAGAGTTGGTGGCCGGATCCCAGCAATGGGAGGTCCATTCGGTGCAGCTTGTAGATAGGGGCACTGCCATCTTTCGCAGTGTAGCCGATACCTGGTCATCAGCAGGAGCCACACTAGCAACATGGAGATCCTGCAGTGGAAGGGAAGTGGCTGCCATTGAAGCAGGGCAAGCATTAACAGAGACATCAATTTCCATGAAGTGGCTGCAAGGACTGGAGGGGTCTGCAGATCTCCTTTGTGAATCATTGCCATAAAATAAATTTAAACTCTCAACTGAGTCGCAGCTTGGATCACCTACTGCAAAGCCACCTTTGATCCATTTTCAGGTTCCTGACATAGTGGGGAAGTCCAATGCGCAGTTGGGAAGATCTTTTGCTGCCTGGAAAATTGAAGCTAAGTGCGAGGCTCATTACCATCTTTAAGTGAATTCTTTCTGCCACTGGGAGGGTGGTCTGAGGTGAGAATGCATTGGGGAATCTACCCAAGATGCATATTTCCAAATGTCTTTGCATTCCTGACTCCAAAGCCGTCTCTGTGGGAATAGGAAGATCAGCCCGTGGCTTTGGTCTTCCCCATATTTGATTGCAGGAAGTACTGGATGTGTGTGTCATCATTGTATATATGAAACTGATGTTTTATTTTTGGATGATGCCGCTGAGGGGCAGCATGTGGAAGGTTTGTACAGAAGAAAATATATTGATCAATTTGAGTTTGATTTTCATATTTCCCTTCCTACTCTTAACAACCGAATAATCTTTAATAAATGTAAATTGCACGTGTTCTGGTCCGAGACATTTATGCAGGCAGGTGTGCTGGAGGAACTGAATTATTTTCTACATTTTTAAATTTCACTTGGAAATATCAATATTCCCATCAAATTCCCTATTCCCCAATAACTTGCTCACTGGTGCTCAATTCACTTTCCACCAAAAACACTTGGCTCCGGTTCTCATCACAGTCTTGATCCAAATTTGGGCACAAGAGCTGATTGTCAAAGGAACAATAGGAGTAACTGCTGTAACATTTTGCACAGTATAGCACCCTTACAGATCTGCAGTCATTGACATCAAAGGAAGAATCCTGGTTCATGAAGATGGTTTATGGTTTTTTGAGGTCTATAATTGCAGTCTAAGGACATCACTGTAGGAGATCCTCAGGGTTGCTTCTTTAACCCAACCACCATTGGTTGCTTTATCAATGACTTTCTTCCATCATACAATCAGGAGTGGGGTTGATTGCTAACAATTCCATAATGTTCAGCACCATCTACATTCCCTCTGATAATGAAGCAGCCCATGCCAGCTTAGGATATGGATAACATCCAGGCTTGGGTAGACCAGTGACTTGTAATATTCTTATCATGCATTTTGAAAGTTAGAGAAACTTTGAAACAATTGCCATTTGAATGGCTGTTTTATTATCAGAAAATGAAGCGATAAAGATTTCATAATTGGTTGAATTACATAAGCAGGCCAATCTTTGGCTTGTTTCTCAGGTCTGTAAAGGCAGAGACCACACATCAAGCAAATGGATTGGTCCTCCCAGCAGTAGGTTGCATTCAGTTGAGGCACATTATAAGTTGGAGCACAAAAATCTGTTGATTTCAATTGTATGCAATTGAGATCATATGCTTAAAATGGTCACCACCAATACTGACACATCTATCAAACTGTCTGTCTCACTTCACTTGGCACTGTTGCTTCAGTTAATGCCAATTGTGTGGCAGTGAAAATTCAAATAATTTTGGAAATCAGTCAAGGGCTAACCAATATAATTGGAATCAGTATAGTAGGCATTAGATTGAAAATATCCCGAGAGTTTGGAAGATTATCTCATTTTAAAATTTATATAAACTACTGTTTGTCAATTATAGAAATGCAATATTTTGGGGACTTTCCACAATTGTTCCAAAGATTCAAAGAAGACCTTTCTGAATTTTCTTCCAAATTTCTACTGCCAATGGTAAGTAGCTAATCAACTCATTTCAGGCAAGGCAGACAATAATTCACTTAAATGATGATCACTTATATTCAAATCAAATAACTTGTTCATTAAAATACAGCCCATTTGCTAATCGAGTAAATAAGTCTTTGAGATCTGAGATGAACTGTATTTTGACTAAGTGTTTTAAGCCAGTTTTCGGTCAATAGACACCTGGATTATGATCTCTCCAGTAATCTGAGTAAGAACATCTTGGACCTTAGGCTGTTGTACATCTGTAAAATACATTTTTTATAATAAGTCAAGGACTGCCAAAAAAAGTAAAACTGAAATAATTTATTTAACCACTAGAGCACCACAAAATTTGCAGGCTTCACAGACATACCATGTGTTAAAATACATAGTAATTAGCCAACAAATATGTATGTTTGACCAAAATGTACGTTTGAAAGATAAAACAAGGAAAAAGCACCCACCCTCCCACCCAAGTGGTAAAATCGTCAAATGTCCAACATTTACTAAGGATCAAGAAATAAGTGTACAATTTTTAAAAACAATAGTTTCAAAGACGTCAGCATTACAAGAGGAAGCTTTATACTAGTATCAGTGCAATCCTGAGGAAAAGAACTTCATCCTAATGGGGCAAAAAAAAAACAGCAGAAGGAAATATTGAGCAAAATACAGAGATACGTTTTTTTCTAAAAAAAGCATTCAACATTTGGCTGCGTCCAGCGCAATCAAGTATAGTTCGACATTCTGGCATCCCATCTCCTTCTATTGGAGCTAAAAGACAAATTAATATGCCATTCATATATAGGATCCCATACTATCCACAATGAATGACACTCTTAAAGAGTTAAAGATAGGCTATCCCCGACAAAAGTGCTTACGACTGGCATTCCAGATGTCAGAAGCTATTTTCATGTATTTATCTACAATGTATATTTTGTGAATTTCAAATGATGTTTAAAAGTGTTAGATTCGAGCTAAATTGAGGCCACTGTCTTCATGAAAACAGTATTTGGCAAACATTTTTTCATTTGTCTGACACAATTACCTCATAGATGTAAATCCAGCCAAAAGGTATCATTGTGTCATTTGCAGGCAATATTACAATGATGAAGATGATGCATGGGTCTTCTCCTTTGCCAAATAAAAAAGTTGGCCAGTGACTTTTTTCTTGAAGGCAATGGCCCTTTAAAATGATTCACTCTTTATATCCCAATGAACAATGAAAATCATATGGGAATTAGTTCAACAATTCAAAAAGATCTGAAATGAATAGACAGTATTATAAAATAGGTAACGTGGTTTTATCATCTAGTATGATGAGCATCACAGAAGTAGGGGTTTCCAAATGGTTTTAAATGAATGTCCTATACACATCAGTGAGTCATGAGAAGTAATAAAGGGGATCTGGATATTTATTTTATTTAGACAACTACATCAGCACATTTTCCACTGTATATCTTAAGGAAGCTGTCAAAGGTCACTGCTTATTTCCATGAGTTAACTTGTGAAATTTTAGCACACAGTTTCTTGCATATTTTTCTAGTGACGTTATGTTTACTTTACACTTACCAAGTGAATGGAAATAGTCACAACAGAGGGATATTCCCATGGTTTAGCATTGTAAGACTTCTTGAAATTACTATTAAAATGACATCTGAATTAAAATGTTGGAAATAATATAGGGTCTATGTTTAATCAAACTTGACTTTTCATAATTCCCTATGTAAGTCCTTCCACCCCATGTTCATGTTGTCCTTCTCAGCTGGGAGGTGCAACCATAGAGGTGATGAATGCTGTTCTCCAACTGCACCATAAATGCTGCTCCATAGTCACCCACCAGAAACATCACTAGAGCAATGTGTAAAGCAATCTCTCCCCCAGTAGCTTTTCATTGACTCATACAGCACAGAAGGAGGCATTCGGCCCAATATGCCTCTGTCAGCCCTTTGAAGGAATTATCTAATTAGTCTCAGTCCCCAGTTCTCTTTTTATCCCACAACTTTGTCTGGGTTAAACATTCTAAGTCAGCATTTCTAGTGATGAGTCATCTAGCTGGATTTGTAGTCACTCTGCTGTCTCTTGTCTGGGATTTAAATTGAATGCCTCTCCGAGGGGACAGCATTTTGCTGGTCATGGCAGAAGGGCTAGGTCGCCCAAAATAGCAAATATAGCTCAGAAATCCCAGTCAACATGTGTACTATTGTTTAGAGTCCAGGACTGGAACATGGATCTCCTGACCAAGAAACAAAACTTCAGTGTAACAGGAGGGGGCAACATTTGTGATCTACTGTCCTTTCACTTGTAGCCCTCAGCAGGCTTCGTGGTCCACCCTCCCACAGAGTGCTTCCCGAAGATGTTCTTTCTCCTTCTATTGCTATACAGTCTGAGGAAGAAAGGAAACTTTCTTGGGAAAGAGGACTATCTCAGCATTCGTAAAGCTATGAAAGGGCTCTATTAAAACTATAGGAGTTTTAATGCAGTTTCTGCGGAACTATGAAACCTACGGTTTTCCTTCTCTTTTCTGTGACATAGACCCACATTCTCTCATTCCATGATGCAACATGTTACAGCATCCCTAATACAGCCTTGGGCCAAAAAGGCATTGTCCTAGTACTGTTATTATTGGCCTGTACCTAACCTAAAAAGGAACTCAAGTATTCTAATCAGATGAGTGTTATAGTTATGGGCTGCCCTTACAGATAAAACATTTCGCTTGGTGTAAACAGAAGCATCACTTTCATATTGTTGTGCTATTTTCTTTATTTTTAACAATACTGTACACATTTCATTTTTGTGTTTGCTAACTGTTCACTCATAAGTAACTGATAACAAAAAAGCATCACACAAGTAGATTTAAAAACAGAAGAGTTGGAATTTTTGGGCTGATGCTTAATTTAGAGGAAGGATAAAGCCAATATAATTTAGCATATATCATATCTGGCATTTGGGAGGAAGGGCTATTTCCTTAACTACTCCTAAAGATGAAGCTGAAATATGGAAATCCAGAAACAGAAATGTCAAAGGACATAAGCACCCATTTTTTGCTCTCTGCATTTGTTTTTGCAAATTCATAAATATATTAGCCCTGTAGTTGTAAGAGTCTGCTCCTGATGTGCAACCTAGCTCAGCAGGAGTAAGATTGAAGAGTTGGTGGAAAGATTAGTGTGCCTGAGTTGCTGTAATTTTCGTTTTTGGATATTAAAACTAAAGGTTAGAATATTATGAGTCCCAAAAATGATCCTGCATCTAGCTCTCTGATCTTCACTTGAGTGAAGTTTCACAATTTCAGGCTACTATCTGGAAATGCAAGTACAGAATCAATGCACAGTGGAAAATATCAGCAAAGATGCTTTAGAAAGAAAGGTTTGCCATTATGTAGCAAGTTATGGCATTCCTGATATTCCAGTCATTGATTTTAACAGCTGGGAAATGAAATCAACCATGCCGACCTCCACAGATAATTCTCCAGTCAACACTTCTGTTGAATAAGACTGCACCAGGAGTAGAGTTTACAATTTCCAGGCTATTATGCCTATGAATTTGTTAAAGCTAATCCAGAGAGTAAAATATATGGTATTTAGTGGAAAGGGCATTATGTCTAACAAGTCTGTCCTTTTTTTTGAAAATTAAACCCTAACATTCAGCCTTCTCACCATTTCACTCAATCTCTTCTCTCTTCAGGAATGCATCTACTTATCTTAATTGGACACCTCTCCTCCAAGCATGCTAACTTTTGGGTGCTAAGTGTTCCACCTCATGTTCCTTCTTACTTGTAATGTACTCATTTTTAGGCCCAAATTGTAATCACTAGCATTCTCTAGGCCAGTATCATACTTGACTGACAGCAAGTACATACTTGTGTGTTGATTACAAAGTTTGTTATCGTCTCCTGTCACTTCACCCAATAACACATCCCCTCAATGAACATATCAGCAATACATTTGACTTTGTTGGTGCCCTAAGAAAGGAGTATATAGGATGCCAATTGCATAACAATACACAAGATCAAGTAAGGCACGGGACCTGTACAGCATTTCCACTAAGTGGGACTCTTTTTATTTCACATATTAACACTTACAATTTTTCCAGTGTTTTTGTTTAAATTTAAAGGTTCTGTGTCTCATCTATCACACTAAAATAGTAGATGAAGGATAGGAATAAAGCCTTCAATGTACATTTTTTTTTCCTTTTGCTTCTGTTGGTAGTTAAACGAAAAAAAATGTTCCAAATAGTTCAAACTAGTACCATGTATTGTTCTTTTGTTTAACACTGATGAACCTGGGATTTTCAGGGGAGTTGTATTCATTCTTAGCTGCATTTGCAAGACTTAACTACCATGTTCGAGAGGTGTTCAATTTTCGGAACTTTGCCAACGAAGTAGAGAATAGTGAGTGGCTCCAGGTCTTGAGAAACGCAGCAAGGGGAGGCAGACGCTTCAGGGTTTATATTGTTGTACAGACTAAGTATCTGAAATAAAGAAAACATCATTTAGTCTGCCAATAATCTTTTAGAAAAACAGAGTCAGCTGGCCTGGGGTCATTCTGCTAGGAAGTTTATATATCACTGAAACAAAGAGTGAATGGTCACTTGAGAAATAGCCTAAATAAATACTGCCATACTGGGACAAAGGCAGTTTTGCAGCTTGACCATTGACCCATTGAATAAGCAAAAGAGAATTGTTATGCAGTTTTTCTAACACCATAACATGTCCAATTCTGAAATATGATTTTATAGTAACATTCCACCATTAAAAGAGATACCACATACAGGGTGAATTTGACTTTTAAAGAAAATTCAGCCCTTTTGGTGGACACAGATGGCAGTGAAAATATTTAATATAAATCCATGGCAATGTGTGAAATGCTGAAGTAAATTTTGCCATTACTACAGTATGTCACCTTTTGGCATCTATAAATATTTGCACTGTCTCCTAGGGATAAAACAGGGCTCTGTTATAAACCTAATTTCCTAACTTTAAAAAAAAATGGGGACTACTTTAAATAAACTGAAAGTCATTTGGCAGATTGGACTCAAAATCAAATTCAGTGTTTAATGTTTTCAAAGTGACTGCCTAAATACTGGTGGCTCAATGAGTTTGACTTACTATTTTAACTACCATCAAGTTGCCACTGCCCACAGGATAAAACCTAACACCTCAGAATTCCTGCTTATCAGTTTCAAAATGGTTTTATAAAACTGGTGCAGGATAAGCCAAATAATGGGCAACCTGGTGATAAAAATATTTTGGGATATGGAAAGAGTGAAAACTAGGGGCGCAACATTATAGGAACAGGCTGAAATAGAGATTTTTCTTAATATAAATAGTTCAGATGATGGAAATTAGAAGAAGAGTACAAAGTAGGGGTACTGCTCTATTGGAACAATGTGGAGTAGAGATACTTCTTTACAGGACAAGTGTGGAATGGGTTGACTTCTATATGGGAATAGTATGAAATAAATATACTGCTGTATGAATAATGTGGAAGGGCAACCCTGCTGTATGGAAATGGGGTACAGCAAGTAGGGTGTTAGATAAGAATAGTGTGGAGTTGATACACTTGTCTACAGGAACAGAATGAAGTAGGTACAGTTGTTCAGGAACAACATGAAGTAAGAACACTATTGTATTGGAACCCTGTGGAATCGATACTTCGCTGCAAATGAACATGATTGGTTAATGGAGTTTCATATAACAGATTGGTTGAAAAAGTCATCCTATACTACCTTTTACTAATGATTACCTTAATAACAGTCCTAATAATTGGTTTGCGGCCTCAGACATGTATGATGATAAGCCCAAGGACAAGGATTTGACATTTTATTGCTGTTCTCTCACTCGGGTTGATTATATTGATTGTAAATGATTATACTGTACTCTGGATTGTATTGTCAAGCATCCAGTTTTCCAACTGCATTGTGGTTTCTCACCAGTTATTTTGAGTCCAGAACAGTTAAGTTTACAGGGCACTGTGCAGATGAAAAGTGGATACTGTTCCCAGCCTGACAACATTTCCTAATTCTAGAAACTAATTTCATAGAAATTGGGCCAAGGTAGGCCAGACTTCAATTCTTTCCTCTTTCACAAACAAATGCTCAGATTTTAGATGATAAAATTGCATTTGCATTGCTTGATCTTTATTTACGTATTTCTATGGAGCAATGTCCATTTTCACACATCTTTAATTTAAAAATGGAGTGCAGAAAATACAGATAACATGCAGCTCTTTTATCTGTGACTGTGCAAAAATAAATCAAACTGGATGGCATAAGTACAATTTAACAGCATTGTAAAAGACCAAAAATGTTTAAACTGTTCAATATGATAGTGCAATTATGTCTGTGCGGTCACAGACAATACTTACCCTGCTGTGTTGAGTATCTGAGCTCCACAGGTAAGGACAGGCCCCAGCACAGAAGTTAGCCTGATAGCCCTTGGGCTCATGAATCCATTTCCAGCCTAGGTCTCTCCGGAAGTCAATGTATAGTGGGCGTAGGCAGCAGTTGTCCTGCACATTTCTGTTCAATAGACAAAAATTCACATTTAAGTGACAGGATTTTATTTTTCAGTTTTTACTTCTTTTTTCCCTTTTCTCCTGAATTTCCGACTTATGCAACAGTACGTCTAAAGCAGGTATTTTTTATAATTCTCAGGATGCGGGTGTGGCTGGAAATGTTGGTTTTTATTGCCCATCCCTAGTTGCCCTGAGCTTCATACACCTGGTACAACTGAGTGGCTTACTGGACCATTCCAGGGGGCATGTTGGTGTAGGACTGGAGTATCATATTAGTTACAAAATAAAAACATTTCAAAACTGTATGGTTTTTTTAAACCTAGCAAGATTCATTGGATAATATGCACCAGTTGTGGAAAAATTTATAGGGCTATCTCCCCAGCGCTTGGCTACAAAAAAAAGGCAAACAAAATCATGTTTTGCATTAACAAAGAGATAGAGTACAAATCAAAGGAGATTCCATCATTCCTGTACAAGGTGTTGGTCAGAACTCATCTTGATTACTTTGCTGTGACCTTGGCTGGGTGCAATTTGGCTGCTGTGTTTCCTATACTGTAACAGTGACTACATTGAGGAAGCTGATTTGCGTGAATTCAGTCAGAAATGCAACTGAAGTTCAATAGTTTCCTAAATCTACTATTGAACATAATATTTTGAATTTAATGTAGGATCTCACTTATACTCTTGTGGATCTCACTTGTACTCTTGTGGATAGCTGCTTTACATAACAGGTGATGTTTCTTATTTGTATTTCCCAGCTTTGGTGGAACAGAAACTAATCAGCACAAATCAGATCTGTTTAGATGAAAGATAACAAATAATCACAGTAAAAGTATAGCCTGAAGCTGCCCTAAATATTCTTTGGAAAACCAAAGCTATGTGCCAGCTGGAAAGGTACTTGTTTGCATTTATCATGTTATCAGATCAATAAAATTAAACTTAAAAAAGGCTGGTGAAAGCTTGCAAAATATGAAATATAAGTTTTGCAAATTGTGAAAACATATAACAGAAGTATGTCACACTTTTAGCCTGTCTTTACTAATTTGAGTGGGAAAAATGAGATGTGGTACAATTAGTATTTTCTGTTTCTGCTAATGCCTACATTTTCATTAAAATTAAAAGTGTAAATTTCAAACACTTTCATACATAAAATTTATCCTCCAGAAAGGCATCCAGGAGAATGAAAAGCCCTTATCCACTTCCAATACTTTCCAGCCTGACTAGTAGTAATCTGAAATGAAATTATTAAACTGATTGCTTACAGAAGATTTTTCATTACCGAATATTTTTTGAAATTTTAGTCATTGCTATGTTGGTTATTTTCGGGCAAAAAGAAAACCGACTGACTAAGGCTTTTAGCACAGAAACCTTGAAGTATTGTCACAATTTATTTTTGCAAAAGACTTTGATGTTTATAGCTGGCTGAGTTGATGAGTTGAATCTTTGGCTCGATGAGTGGGGGCGGGGCCCGCTCGCCGAGGTGTAAAGTAATGCATTGTGATGTCGGGCGTGCGTCCCAAAGTCACCGCGCGTCTTTCAGACTTTCAGTTCGGCGGGCACGCACCTGAGTCAGGTGTGCGCCCACCGAACTGTCAAAGGCCTACTAAGGCCATTTAACTGTCAATTAAAATAATTAACAGAGTTGCCCATCCAACCTTAAGGTTGGCCGGCAGGCAAAGAGCCCAGACGACCTTCGCATTTTTCATGGGACCTCATCCATGAGCGGGATGAAGTTTCATGAATGATTTTAAATTAGGAAAAAAATTTTTATTGAAATTAATGCACAGTTCATGTAACAGTTTCACATGAGGGGACATGTCCGAATATTTTTAAAAATCTTTTTTTCAGTTTTTCACACACAAATTCATCTCCCTGAGGCAGATCTGTGCGAAAGCTCACTCCCAACTCAGGCAACCCACCCCGCCTGCACATGGAGCGCACAGCGCTTCTGGGTTCGCATCATGTTGGGGGTAGGCCTTAATTGGTCCGCCCACATAAAATGGTGGCGCGGACCCGATTGGGGGCGCTGATCGGGTCTGCGCCTGCCCATGGCCACTCCTGCACCGCTCGCCCGACAGGTAGAAAATTCTGCTGTATTAAAAAGTAGTGTGATGCTGTCTGTTACTGCTCCAACTAACTACAACAGTATAAGATACAATATAGGTTAAGATTGCACAGTTCCCACAAAGCAGCCTCTCTAATCTCATCCAGGCCATAAGAGGTAGCCACAGCACAAAGGTTAGGCTTGTTCCTATATGAAAGGAGGAGAAATTGATGGTTCAGTCACCGCTCGGGACTGGCTCAGGAGTCATATAAACAGACTCTTAGCAATGGGTTACTTGCCCACTGTTTTGGCAAGAAAATGAAGCATGTCGCCTGGGAAATTAAAGGGCGCGATAAGCACTTAAATATTTAGTATGGTAAGAAGATAGGTTTTATATATGGAATCACAAACACCTAATTCAGCAAAGAACACTGTCCTTTTATTATGTAACTACTTTTCCTTGTGAAATATTTTTCTAAGAATTAACTGACAAAGTCATATAATGAGTAGAATTATAATTTTCAGCAGGTTGACTTTTTTAATCCTTACTCCTGAGGAATGCCCATTCTCCAAGCACAAAAGCCACTCATCATCCAATATCCCATCAGCATTCTTTTAAAACTTTGAGGGATGGGGTGTATAGCTTCCTAAGATTGAATCTCTCTCTCATCCATCAGCAATGTTTAAAGTTTTTTTGTTGAAACAGCCTTTTTGTCTACTTGGCCAGAGATGTTTCTCTGTAGTATGGGACAAATTCCTGGACAAAACTGGCACTAAATTGCATTCATGTCTGTATATACTTAATGGCTATGAGACAAAGAAGGTAGCACAGGGGAGAGTAGTCACAGAAAAACCAAATCATTACTGGTGCAAAAATAATAAGATCGATGAGGGCAGCAATTAAGTTACTGTTGTAGGATATCCCATAATTAGAGGGCTGGACAGGCGTTTTTAAACAAAACTTAGTCCCAAACAGTATGTTGCTTTCCACATGATAAGGCAATGGCAGAGTGTGATCAGTCAAAAGTTATAGTTCATGTCAGAACTAACAACATAGGGAAGAGTGGTTTTTCAGAGGGAATTTGAGAAGTTAGTAACTAAACTACAGAGTGAGGTGTCAAGGATAGTATTGCAGCATTACTCCTGGTGCCTTGCGCTCAACTCACCCAGGGACTGAAATGTTATAGGCATCAGAGTTTAGTTCAAGAACCAGTGCATGAGAGAAGGTTTCAGATTTCCAGGGCATGGGCAAATTCTGAGAAAGGTGAACGATGTACAGAAGGGATAGTCTTCATTTGCCATTGTGAGATTGTTAATTAGATAGTCAAGGCAAAATTAAATCTGCAAGTTAGGAGGTGTGGCAAACAAGGCTGACCAACTAGGACACCTGATGACTAATTAGGCTTGCAAGAGGTTAGCTGTAGATAAGGAAGACCTCAAAAGTAGCAAAGAAAAAGGGTAAAATACCACAAACCAAATAACACTAGAGAGGTTAGGGGGGATAGTAGTGAGACTTTGGGCATAGAGGCAAAGGAAGGAGAAAGAAAAATTATAGCAATGAGGAAAAGAAACGGTTTAACAACAAAGATAACCACTAAAATGCATGTAGACGAGAGCAATAAAGAATGAAATTAGGAAACTAGGAAATTAGGAAAATATCAAACAAGTAGACAGTGAGTTCAGCTAAGGGGTTAACAAAGGGATTTCTACAATACTGGTTGTACTTTTCAGAGCATCAAATTGTTTAAATCATTGAAATTGAAATCTGCAGACAGTTTAGGGAGATTTGGAGAAATAATAAATAGATAAAACTATAAAAGTGGTTTATAGGGGAGGTGGTGGTATAGTGATAACATCACTGTACTAGTTTATTGAGATCTGCAGAAATAATAAATAGATAAAACTATAAAAGTGGATAACCAAGTTACCAGGTTATAGGGGAGATGGTGGCATAGTGGTAATATCACTGTGTTAGTAATCCAGAGGCCCACACTAACGCTCTGGGGATATGTGTTCAAATCCCACCATGGCAGCTGATGGAGTTTAAATATAATTAATAAATATGGAATATGAAGCTAGTCCCAGTCATGGTGAGCACAAAACTATCATCAATTAGTACAAAAATCCATCTGGTTCACTGATCTCCTTACCCAGTCTGGCCTACATGTGACTCCATAGCCACATCAGTATGGTTGACTCTTAGCTGCCATCTGAAATAGCCTAGCAAGTCACTAAGTTTAAGGGCAATTGGGATACGCAATAAATGCTGGCCTTGCCAGCAATGCCCACATTCCATGAAAGAAGGGCAAATGGAATTATTGCATTTATATTGGGGGGCATTTAATGCAAAAAGTAAGATATTATGATGATGACTGTATAAAAATTAAAGCCCAATGATAGGGTGGGGCTGGAAATCTATGCTTAACCTTATATACTGACCTGTATTATTTGTTTCTGATGCCCAATGCCTGAAATAGGAAAACGTTCCATTTCCCAGTGTTAAATTCACTCAACCGCAGCAACTACAAAAACCCACATTTATACAACGCATTTTAATACTAACAATAACCCAAAAGCACTTCATAAAGATGTACCAATAGTGCACCCCAAGACAAAGAAGGAAAGATTGAAGGAGTGATTGTATCTTGGTCAAAGAGATAGGGTTCATGGAGGACCTTGAAGAAGAAGAAAGGAGTAGATTTACAACGGTAGTAAACTCCAGAGAATTGGACTAGAAGGCTTACAATATCTCTCCAAATGATTGGGTATAGGAAAGGGAACTGGGGGGGGGGGGGGGGGGGGGGGGGGGGGGTGGTGGTTGTGTGGTGGGGGGTGCGGTGGGGGGATGGCGCGAAGAATGGGCAAGACATTGGAGACAGAGGATCAGAGGTCCAGGGAAAGCTTGACTGTAGCACTGGAAGAGGCTACAGAGGAAGGGAAGGTCATCCATAAGAAGATTTAAAACAAGGTCAATAATTTTAAATTTGAAACACTGGTTGATCATGAGCTATATCAGTGAGGATGGGCATGTAGGGTGTTAATATTTAATTCCAGAAAGCCAGTTGGTGAAGGATAGAAATGGAGTCAATCTTTACACGCTTCTATAAGTACTTATCTAAAGTACTTAAACTTACATGTTACAAGCATACACCTCCTAACCAAAAGTTCATAGTTTCAGTCTATGTCTATTATATGGGTACAAGTGAATCCCCAGTTAATGCCCACTACCTGCATACAATTGAACATAATTAATATAGAATTAACAATAGATGTGCAGGACTTGGTGTGGGATAGAATATAAGCAGTAGAGTTTTGGGTAAGGCAGAGTTTTTGGAGAATGGAATGCCAGCAAGAAGAGCATTGAGGTAATTGAGTATAAGGTGACAAAGCTATGTCTGAGAGTTCCAAAAGTGTAACAGTTGAGGTAGGAACAGAGGCAGACAATGTTACAGTGGTGGAAGCAGGTCATTGTGCTTGAGAGGATATAGATTTAAAAACTAAGCTTGGGTAAGCAGGATACTGAAGTAGGGCAAAGCTTGATTCTGACACAATGGCTAGAGTTGGGTGAGTCTGGGGTCAGTGATGAGAGAACAGAATACATAGTTGAGGGTGAAGACAATAGCTTTGATTTTCCCAATATTTAGTTGGCCTTCATGAACACAATATTCACCCCAAAAGTTATATATCAATGGAAAAAAAGATTAATAGTAGTTGTAACAGCTAAGGTGATTGATAGGGCAGTTCGCTAAGTGTTTATAAATGTTACACTTCAAACCTCAAAACAAAGGTGAGTTCACAAAGGTATGTGGGACTGAGGGATGTGCAGCGTATGCATTTACATTACCTAAAACAAAATGCAGCATCCAGTGCACGTTTCTTCCGCCGACTAGATTGTTGTGACTCAAGTCTATAGGTTGGTAGTAGCATTAGGAGAAGATGTGCCGTTTTCCCATTATAATGATTACTTTTTAGTTTTCTCATATCTCCACTGGAATAATCTCTTGGATAGTTGTCATAAATTCCTTCAAAAGTAACAACAGCGCCAGTTAGAAAAGGCTGCAATGCATATTCCTGCCATCAGCATATTTCTTTATCTCAATAAGTTAAAAGGCCTTCTGAAAAATCAAACCAGATACCAAATTTCTTTGAAGTTAAAAATTGAAATGTTCCCCTGTGTCTTGGGTCCAGATTAGATGTTATAGTAACAAACATTTTATTTGTTGTGTTATGCAGAGGCTGAATTTGCCAATGCACCCTGGGTAAATTCCGACCATTCTTGATTGTGCAGGTGGAGGAAGAACAATTCAGTTTCTGAGAGAGAGGAAGGGCTCCAGAGCAAAATGGGATTAGTGCCATCTGTATAATTAGCCCCATCCTGTATGCTGATAAAATGCAACCTAAAGTAAAAGTCTCCTGCCCCCACCACCCCAGTCAGAGGTTGAAATGCTGCATCCTGTCCCAATGGTCGAGTTAGACCGTGCATAGGTACAGGTGGGCAGTCTTTGGTGGAATCTGTGGGAGATGAAAGACAGGAATTAGAACTGACAAGGTGAAAAGGTTCAAAATCATCTTTGAGCGGATGATCATATTTCATTGCTTGCTGACATCAAGTCAACATGAGTGAGTGTTATGTGTCATGTTGCTGTGTGATATCTAATTCTGTCACCATATATCTGGGAGACCCCCATTTCTCTATCTCTAACAGACATGCATTCAGACACTATACTGATCTCCAGTTCATCCTCCTCTGCAGTAGTCAGGGTGGCGAAGACTGGAGGGCCAGCCCCAGTTCTCCACCTCTCCCTGAGGTTCTGCTCTCTCTGCTGCTGCAAGGAGAGAAGAAAGAGAGTTTTGAGTCAGAAATATGGAATGGTTTAAGAGGGTGACTGTGAGGGATATGTGTAACATAGCAACAAGATGAAGGTTAGCGTCAGTGGTGGCTTTCAGATGAAAATGTGAGGAGGTGCCTTGAAAGAGAGGGCTGGATGCAGCTGTAAGATATGTTGGTCTGAGAAGCGCTGTGTCAGGAAAGGTTGGGGAAGCCAGAGTCAGAAGGTTGGCACTGGAATGTGGCATGCCACTCAACTTCCATCCCTCATGAAGTCACTGCATCTCTTGAGGCACTGCATCCATGAGTGAGGGACCAAACTCCTGCTATTCACTCCTCAGCCTGCTTGGTCTCAGAGACTGGCCACTTTGTCGGAAGAATATTTCTCTGTGGGCCTTAACTGCCACAGTATGATCCTCAATGGTAGTGGTGCCACCAAGGACAACAGTGGGACCCTTCCCATGGTGAGACTCCATCTGTACAGCTGCTGTCTCTGAGCTGACAGAATGGATCCATTCTAATGCCTGCCTGGGTCCCATTAAATAATGAGGTTTGAACAGTCAAGTGCAGATTGTCATTCCGCTTGCCTGCTCCAATTGATTGGGAAACCTGCAAACGGGATGCTAACAGAATGGCAAAGCCATGGCAAAGCCCACTCCATGAAGTTTTGGGTTCCCAACCCACTGCCAGCCTCTGCGAGAATGGGCCCAAAGATTAAAATTCTGCCTCAGGTTCTACTCTAAATAAATGCATAATGGAGGTGAAAATGAGGTCTCAGCCATGCTTGTACAGGTCAATACAGAAGAGATATTTCAGCTTGTGCCTAAGGAAATAATAACTATAAATAATAAGTCATATTTGCTGTCATATGTCAGAATTGAGGAGGTTCATTACTATGGGCAACGTTTCCCCATGCCTCCACGCCCCATCTCAACCCCTGAACTCAAGTAGCTGAGGACATTGTTGCCATCACAGGCGAGTCCAGCTAACTCAGTACAAACAAAGGATTGAAACTGGGAGCTTCTTAGCAATTAGCAGATATATCCCTTTAAGAACAAGATTTATCCCACACTAAACCAACAAAAATCAGACACATGCTGCACAGGGAACTGCAGATTTTCCACTTGACTGCCAATCGGTAATTGCACAGTATCTGCTTTCTTTTGTATTTGAATAAAGTAAAATGGGCTTTGTCCTGAGGTAATACCCAATATGTTGACACAATGATGGCAACAATAGGTACAGATCCAGCAATTACATGGTAATGAGGGGGAAGATGGTCCTGCCACTTAATTTCCTGTGCTTACATCCCACATCTCATTTTCACCGTACCCCAAGAAATTGATGATGGACCTTGCACCTTAAACCCTTTAGAATGGCAAATCTGAGGGTGCCTGGCAGCAAGGTAAAGTTGGGCAAAAGACAAATAGCCTAGCTTTTATTAAATTAGCTTTTCAGGTCTGGTGGTCCTTTGGCTGTTGTTTGCCAGCAGAAGTTCCTAATGTCAGCAATTAATTTGCAGCTACATTGCTGTTTCAGCTCTTGTTTCCTGGTACATGATGCTGTCAGGGGATGGGCCTATGCCAGAGGAGTAGTCAGCTCACCAATTACCACAGACTGCCATGTGCCTGAGCAAAGGGCAGCCAAGAAAATCAGCCGCATTGAGACCATGTGGACATGTAGCTTTATTTTCTTAAGAGGATTAATCACCCCAAATTTAAAAGGCCTTAAATGGGTAAAATTTGACATTAATGAAACAGCATGGTCAATGCTCACAATTCTTCAAAGGAGTGCCAACACAGCCAGCACCATAGGAAGAAACTCAAAATGCACTGAAAGGGTCACCGCTAATTTCTTCAGCTCTCCTTCAGTCCTGCCTCAAGACTCCCATTTAGACACTGCTTTAGAAATCACTTCAATAATTGGTTACGCAAATTAAAGCCACTGAAGCGCTTCAGTTCAGGAATCTTAAATTTTCACTTGGGTTTAAGTATTACCCTCGTAACTGAAATACTTTACTTAATTGTTAGAACTTAAAAGACTCAATGTAACATTACTGTGAAATTCCATAAATATGACCTAACTAAGGTCTGCTAACTGAAGGAATCTCTGGAATGCTTACTGTTTCCAGTAGCAAGATCCATTTTTCCAGCAACTGTAATGTACGTTACTGTAGTGCTGCACTAAATGCAGTGCTGCTCAAAATCCTGAATTCCAATGGCGGTCCTAGCAACAATAGGGAGAGGTTAAGTCAATGAAAATAGAGTTTTAAAAAGTACTAATATAAGTTTTTAAATGGCTCAGCCTCAGTATGGATATCAAACAAGTAAAATGTTAGTGAGTTTATGTTCTGGCATACAGTTGGTTCTCTTAAATATAAGAACATCAAAGCACTATTTTACATATACTGCTTTGGCAGTCATCCACTTTTGTTACCATTTTCTCACTGCAAGTTTGATTCATTCGTTTGGCTTTGTTGGAATATTTATGTCATGAGGAATTGGACAATTATTGTTTATCAAAGAAACAAGCCATATTAGAACAACAGTAGTAAACTAACCAGTCAGACAAGTCATCCCCATTAACATGAACCTTTGACCCCACTGTCACAAAATGGAAAAATATTTTTACAGTAATTATCTATTTCTTGTTTTAAGAAGTAGTTGTCACTGACATTGGAGAATGAATGTCCTCATCCCAAAGCAGTTGCAAGGAAAATATTTGGAGAACCTTATAAAAGTTCTTGGCTGTACAAATGATCTGTTTTAAAATCTATGTAAATATTGAGACCATTTATTTTTGATGTCATAAGAGTTCCCTCCATGGACTCTCTCTGACTGATCAGTATGTGACTAGGAAAGCTTTGGAGGCATTATTCAAACTTGATCCTTTTCCTTTAAGAAATCTAAACAATTTTAACGAATGTCTATAAAGGACACGGCTGCAGCCTTCTACCAACACCTCACAATCCAGCAAGAAGATAGGCTCAATTTTAACATCAGTGGAAACTACGGCCAGGATTTTCAGGTCGGTGAGTGCAGGCGGGTGTCCCAACGTCACTGCGCATCATTTAGATTTTCAGATTGGCGGGTGCGCAGCCAAGTCAGCTGCGCACCCACCGAACTGTCAAAGGCCTATTAAGGCCATTTAAATATCAATTAAACTAGTAAACTGAGCTGTCTGTCCAATCTTAAGGTTGGCGGGCAAATGAAGGGCCCAGGCTGCCTTTGCATTTTTCATGGTACCTCATCCACGGGCGGGATGAAGTTTCATGAAGTGTTTATAAATTGAATAAAATTTTTTATAAAAACTCATTTACCTATCCCAGCTCATGTGACACTGTCACATGAGGAAACATGTCTTAAATTTTTTTCTTTATTTAAATTTTTAAAACTTAAACTAATCTCCCTGAGGCAGCAAGAAAGAGCACAGGACCCGGCTCAGGGAACCCCCACCGCCTGCACAGGGAGCACTCAGCGCTTCCGGGCACACGTCACGCTGGGCAGGCCTTAATTGGCCCGCCCACGTAAAATGGCAGTGCGGACCTGATTGGGGGCACCGATCGGGTCTGCGCCTGCCCCCACACAACCCCCCCTGACGGAGGGAAAATTCTCCCCTATGAGTGATGTATCATGATCTGGATCTTCAGACATTGTTTTTAAAGCTTCTACATTAGCTGTCTTCTTACTTACAAGCTAGGGGCTACACAATTCTTTCCTAATCCGAGTCCAAGTGGTAGTGAGTGATCAATTGTGCCATAGTCTTGCAGTGCACATTATGAATATTTTGCTATGAAGTCCATTCAAGTTTACACTGATAATAAAATTATAGCAGGTGGCATTGGGTTTGTTCCAATGTTATTTTAACTAATACATTACTATAGAAAAGCCAGCACTGTGGATAGATATCCCTACTATAGAAAAGCCAGCACTGTGGATAGATATATCAACCAGCAAAACTCACAATGGCAAAGGTAAATGACAAGATCTTGTGACAGACACAGGACCAAAGAAAATTTTACAGTGAGTCACAACACACATAACTGAAGCTGAAACCAAGGAAATCCAGAACCAAAAGAGGTGCCATTGCCCTTGACAGACAGCATGAAATGTTGTAAGAATTGTTATATTATTTACCTGCAAATCTGGCTTCCAGCTCTTCACTCTTATTTGGTATAATATAATTATTTGATGGCACGAATGTGCAACATGGGCAATGTAGACTTATCTTAAACCCAAGGTTTCTGTCTGCAGAACACAAAATATTGAACATTTTAATACATAGCATAAATGCACATTTTCCAAAATCCAAAGCAATACTCTCAAAATATTCTTTGGACAATATTTGGACAACATTTAAATAGAAGTTGAAACGATAAAAGTTTACCTCGATGGAGCAGCCATTCATTAACTGTCTCAGTAACATCAAAGGACAGCCATTCCCCTTCTGTTCTCGTTCGCACAACTTTACTGTCAATATACCGCTGGGATGGAGATGAAGGTTCTTTAGATTTTAGAATCTGAGAATAAGAATGTAATAATGGTGAAATTTTTTTGACTGCATCAATGTCAACCAAAGACCACTACTACTTTTGCTACTAATCAGAATTTTGATGCAAATACCACTGGAGTGGCAATAGATAGATGCTGGCAAACTGATAGCCAGTGTCATCTTCATCAGGTCATTGCAAAACACTTCTTCCGACAAAGTACGCCGGATGTGGCAGATGGACTCAGTCAGGAAGTTGGCTGTGCACAGAAGTAAATCAAATGGAACCTTTTTGTAGAACTAAATTGAATCTAGGAGGCTCTCAGAGTAAGAGATCTAAGGCCTGCACTAGAATTGGCCCTCAGCTAACCTCATCTTGCCTTTTGAATATCAAATACCATAAACATGGATAGGAAAGCAGGATGGGGAATGAAATTCTGAGCCAATAATTGAAATCTAATCCAAGGAATAGTTTTATCACAATGAGTAGTGGAAAACTGGAACCATCTCTGCTAAGAGGCTATGGATATTGGGCCAATTCAAATTTTAATGACTAGGATCATAGATTTTTATCAGGCCACAGTACTGCAGGATATAGAGAAATGGTGGATAAATAGAATTGAGGTACAGATCAGTCATGAACTAACTGAATGCTCCTGTTCCTGTTCCCTACCCATTACTATTGTATTTTACAATCTGACTGAGCAAAAATGGAACTCAGTGGTTCTGACTTTGATTCATTTATTGGTTGGGTTTATTTATTTTCTCATTAAGGCGACACCACTTTTCTCAGGATATCCAAAACTCTGATATGCTTGGCTCAGTTTAGACTAAATTGAATCATGGTATGCGTTCCCAACATTACGCCCCCTCCTGCTGATAGGGCTTGTGTCCTCTGCCATGGATTAAAAGCACAGTGGATCCATGCCTTTAACATATTTCCTAACTATTTTATTCATGTTGTTCAGTAAATGCAAACATAAAGATCCATCTGTGCATTGAAGACCTTCCTGCTTTGCATCTCCCACTCAGGTTGCAATCTATTCCTGACTTCATAATAGATCTTATGTCTGTGATTGTGGTTTACAGTTAACATTTACATCTCTACCATCTTGAATATACCACAAATTGAATATATTCACTGAAGACCTTCCAAGATAGTACAACAACATGAGGTCTCCTTGGTGACACAATCTGTGGAAACCACACACAAAACATACTTTACTGGGAATTCAGTTATGAGTGGGCTGTTTTGTATAACTTTTCTACTAGAAAGAGTTATGAGCAATGTGCAATACATCACAGATCATGGTATATCAGATAATGTTATACTGGGGGATGATATATCAAAGATGAATACGACCCATCTCGTTCAATTTTACTAGCTGAAATCCAGGTGTATTTTTTTTTAAATCTGGACAGTTTCGGCTGTTTACCATTTGCAGCAAAATTGTAAACATGTGTAAAAAGAATATATTTATAAATCAGTATGAACGGTAACATATTCCCCTGTCATCCTTTGTACATTGTTCAAAGTTGAAGTACTCTTTGCACAGGAGGAAAAGCTACTGTTGCCGACAACTGCAAGACAGATAGCTCACTTGTTTTCAGTTTTTTTTTTCAGGCCTCTTTACTGCAGCTTTTCCTTTCCTGGAGGGTGTATGAGCAATAAAGCAGAACCCAGCTACCAAATTATTACAAGCATTCAGCAAGCCAAGCATGAGAACTAAGGTCCAGCACTATAGTTGGATATTTTGACTTTGGACTAATCCAGCTATTAATCTGCACCTGATTCTGCTATTTTATTCAGAAGTCAGAATAAGCAGACGCTATGGATGGAAATGAATGCCCTCCCTAGTTTATTAGGGCGGGAGGGCGTTTGGTGGGGACCACACCGCTTTCCCGTCACCAACTCGATTAAGTTGAGTGGAAAGTGTCATGGATGGTCTTCCTGCCTTGCCGCCAATTGAGTTTGCCCACTTAAGGGGCTTATCCCGTCACCATTGATATTCAAACAATAGCGGGTGGGGCAGTTGCCACGCGGGAACCCCAAAAAGCCCGGCAGGGGTCCTTCATTCAAAGGCACTCAGTGTCTGATCAATGTTATTTGCATTGGGAATGAAGCCCACTGACAGTCACCTCCCCAGTCCTTGCTGCTTACCCCAATGCCTCCCTCTCCTATGATCCTCACTCCATGACCATCCCATCTGTGGGTTAGGGAGAAAAAAATGCCCTTTCAAGTAGTTTACTCTTGTCAGGAAAACAAATTAGTTTTCACTGAATATTCCTCGCTCTCCAATCAAGAGCACCCATTTACATTGGATGTTAGAGATTTTGCTTTGGATTCGGTACAGCAGCAATTAGTTATTGAGAATATTATCAACATTGCATGAAAATGTTTTTGCAAAGTTGTCTCTCGAGGTTTTTCCTTCTGGCATCGAATAGGAATTTTCTAGGACATTTATACACCTTGTGAGAAATACTGTTAATTATTTCAAACTAATTGTCAATTATTTGTTTTGTGGCCCTGAGACTTTTTACATATATCGAGGGCAGAAGAGTTTCTCTTCAAGAGATTTCCACCATGGTGCACAATATTTTGACAGAATAGCACTGAACATCCACAGGGATTCAAGTCTTCTGCTGTAACTCCAAAGGGTGACTGGCAGAACTCAATGAAGAACTGGCTGCTCTGAACCTCTGCTAGTTTGGGGAATCTTCTTGTAAGCAACAAAACTTTTCTTCACAAAGCAAAAGTTGCTGGAAGGGGTGGAGGGGAGTGGGAGGTGGAATGGGGGAGCAGTTGCAGCAAGAGACAGGGGCACCCTACAGCAGGAATTTTCAGTTTGCCAACTCATTCAGCAGCCTGCCCAGTTGTGGAGGCTGCCATGTCAAGTGAAGTAAGGTACACAGGCCTTCCGATGGGCATATTTATAAATGGGCCCAATGAGAGTCAGCACAGGAGGACACCCATTGGTGTGATCCCAGCATAATCACTGGGATCACATTGTGTGACCAATGGCAGTTCATAGTGCAAGAAATCCAATGAAAATTCATTCCCCAACCCTCAAACCTTTGCTTTAGCAGTCATTATTGAAAAATCTTTAAACCCCTGACTCTTGTCTCATAAGGGTCAGAGTCCTTTCTCATCAATATTGTTTGTAAATTATACTAAATTATTATTTCTTTTTGTCCCATTAGTTTTTCCTCAACATGCCCTTTTCCATCGATCTGTCACCCTGAAAATCTCCAAGAGGTGCCAGAAACCATTGCAATGAGATGTGATGGACAAGAAATTCATTCTAAATGTACCATGTGATTGTCTTAAAATAATCCATTTTCAGTGGCATCACACACATGGGGCTGAATTTTATGGGGTCTCTAGGGACAGACTGGGAGGCGGGGCATGGGCTGCAAAGGGAAGTGGAGTTGAATGTCTATTACTTCTCCGAAGCCATAGAATGTTACCAGCAATGGGGCAAGTGGGGGACCACCTTTCTGCCCAGAGATCAACTGAAGCCATTAAATGGCTAATTAAGGGTCTCTTTCTGCTACTGTTGGCATTTTAACAGTGGCTGGTGAGCCCTCTGCTTTGTGGAGACACCGCCTGGTAAACCCTGATGGCCTCCCTGTGGGCTTGGAGGTGGTAGTGGAGAGTGGGGGGGGGGGGGGTGGTGGTGGTCTCCTTTTCAGGCGCTCTGTGGCCCATTGAGGGCCCCCAAACAGTAATGGGCACCTCCAATGACAACACCATTACCTGCCCTCACCAACCAAACCCAGCACCCTCATTGAGGCCTCTCCCCGCTCACCAATTTCTGAGAATGGTGAACATGCTGCTTCTCTAGGCTGGGTGCAGCGAGTGCAATTATGAGTGGTCACCTCTGCTGGTGCTGCTGATGGGACAGAAGAGCTAACAGGCCTCCTTAAAGAGACTAGAGTCCCCAACAGCACCTAATAACTAACTGCCTGACAGCCTCAGAATCCAGCCGGGCCTCCCCAAAAAGGCCAAGGCAGGGTTGCCCTCTGTTTTCCGGCCTGCCGTAGGGGTTGCTCTGACAAAATCCAGCCCATGGAGTCAAGACCATGCTCAGTATTCAGGCTTAGCAAGGTTAAAGATGGGGAGATAATTGGACTTAGGGGGAGGGAGGAGGGGGGATGAAAATGTGGGAGGAGGAAGACAAAGAAAGAGGTGAGTGGAGAACCTGGAAAGAAGTGCGGGGGAAGAGGGGAGAGGAGGAGGGTGTGAGATGGGCAATGGAGAAGATAGATAATGGCAGAGTGTTGGATGTGAGCAGAGATAGGAAACGTGCCTCTTCAAATTAAAGCAATGGGGATGGAACAAAGGTAAAGGGATAACTGCAATTTACCTCTCCGAATATTTAAAGGCTATGTAGGGGAGATGAGCATCCATTCATTCTTCAATAGATTTGGATTTCAACTCAATGGCTATCAAATGCGATGAAGGGGAAGTACTAAATCAGTCCAGTTGTGGCCTGCTGTACTTGACACAGCACGACACATAACTTGACCTTCAAGAGTGTCACCAATAGCCATAATACCAACATAATGTTACCATGTCTCACCATTTGTAATAGTATATAGATAAACATATAACAGTTTAAAATACCTGCTATATCAAACCTGGTTACAATTTAAAGTTCTGTGTCATCACAAGACATGCCATAAATCAATTCTGCACTGTTATAATAAATCTGGGGACAGAGATCAGGGTAGGCATTATTGTGTCTCCTTTATCCTGTGTTTCATAAAGGTTCACATTTCGGACTTACTCAGAAAAGAGTTAAGGTGCAAGCACTGGTCACAATCATGAACTTCCTAACATTTAAAAGTCCTTTAAATTCTCCTGGGTTTATTTTCTCCCTTACACTTAAGCAAATTAAATGGTTAAACCCTTTGAAAGAAGGACATTGTTACTGGGTCAACATTATTCCACTGGCTCCTGAGTGTGTTCAGTGAGCCACCCATGTCATGGATAATCCTGTGTAGCCTCTGACACTAGAGATCTTGGGCTTCTCCAAGCTGGGATAAATGTCCACCTGACCACAGAAAGGCTGGGCAGAATTTTCAGATCAGCGGGTGGGCACGATCGGTGGGTCCAGGATCAACTGGAAAACAGGCCGCACCTGCGATCAGCCCACGACCACGATTTTGTGCTGGCTGACCGATTAAGGCCCGCCCAGTGTGAAATATGACTTCCCAATGGTTGGGAAGGACAAGGCGCGTGAGTAGGTGTGTCATGCGCAGAGTCCAATGACGACCTGGCAGGCAATTCAAAAATGGCACAGGCAGCCCCTTGAAGGCTGCTGGTGAAGAAGCATACAGTCTACATTGCGGAGATGGTACTCATGGCCTCAGCAGCGGCTGGAGACGCCAGGCGGGAGGGCAGGTTGGGTGGGCACTTGGCCCCTCGCATTTTGGACAAGTGCCTCGACGTGCTCCTGGAGGAGGTGGCTGCCAGGAGGGACACCTTTGTACCAAGTGACGGAAGGAGGCCACCACACCTGGTGAAGAAAGTCCGGGAGAACGTGGCAGTGCAGGTCAGCAGCCATGACGTGGTGCAGCACACATGGGAGCAGTGCCACAAAAGGTTAAACGACCTGCTGCGCTCAGGAAGGGTGAGCACCATGTTGGCATGGATCAGTATGCAGAAATGTTAAGGGCTGGCTGTACTTCATGGAGCTCAGGGGTGTTAGGAGAGTCTGAAAGCTAACTGTCAATGACGCCGGAGCTGGACAAGGGGATGAGCCATGGCTGCTTAGATGGAGTGTCTTACGGCTCAAGAACCACAACCCAGGAGTGCCCTGCAAGGTGTTCCTCAGGTGGGGTCGGCCAGACTGCAATGGCATTGCAGGTAGAGAGTGAACTAATCAATGCTCCTCTGTCCTTTCAAGAGAACATGAGCCATAACCAACTGGAGAGGTCACGGACAGGTGGAGGCTCACCCAACCTGCTGCTGCTGATCAGGTTCGAGCAGGATGCCCTTGAGCTGGAGAGCCAGCACACTCCCAGTACAAGCGGCGATGGAGAGGCTGGGGTGTCAGATGAAGGTAAGAGCATAGGGCACAGAAGTGAGAGTTTTGGATTGTGTAACCATTCTAGTGTAGTCTCCTCATTGATGGGAACCTCAAACCTGGAGTCCCCATTGATCATTGAAAGACGATGGATGATGCAGATCTCCATTATCTCACCAGGGTGCCTGGCATGCACAGTGACAGTGTGATGACTTTAACTAATGACATGTTGTTGTTCTCCCTTCAATTCCCCAGCTGGCACCCAATCGCAGGACCCCAAAGGGCACTCCTGATGCCAGAGGACCATTGGGCTTCATCTGCACCTGCGTCACACCCGCACTCTGAACCAAGCAACAACACAGATACCAGCACCTTGGTGAGTGTCGGATCGTCGGCTACATTGTTAGTGCGCATTGGTAAGGGCACTTCACATTCGCTTGAGGTGCAGGCGGAGACAGAGAGTGCCCATGGTGCCGGCAGTCAGAGGACTGCTGGAGACCAGAATGATGCTGGGTCAAAGGCAGATGATGAGTCTCTGGAATCCTCCATTAGGCAGCAGATGCTGGAAGACCAGCAGGATTTGCGGGAGGATCTGGTGGAGATCCATGAGGGTCTGTGTCCCATGGTCTCTGTTGTGGAAGAGTCCATGCGGAGCATAAGCACTGCATCGACCCTCATGGCCGAGTGCACTGCCTACTCCATTGAGAGAGTGATGACTCTCATAGAAAGGCAGCTCCAGAGACAGAATCAGGGGTTCCTGGGCTGCCCTCACACAGGCATTGACCTAAGGTGGTCAGTGCCAGTGTGGGAGATGGATGAGGCACCCGGTATCCCAGCTAGGTGCCCATCCATCAATGGCGAGCAGTGCATTTTGGACATCCTGGATAGAGGCGGCAGTCCTGGCATGAGGTGCGAGCAGTTCTTTGGCAGCCTAGCTGAAGGACCATTAGATCAAGGCGTCCCCGGTGTCCCTGCCTCCCTGGAGGTTACAGAGCTCTGCCTCCACTCCCTCAATGTTCTCCTCAATGTGTTCCTCTCTGGCCTGTGGAGCTGCTTCAAGCTCCTCTTCCTCCAATAGGTCCCCCCAACCTTGCCAGTGTCAGATTATGGAGAGCGCAGCATGCAACTATGATCAGTGACACCCGCTCTGGGGGGGTACTGTAGTGCACCCATGAACGGCCCACACATCGGAAGCACATCTTCAGAAGACCTATGGTCCTTTCTACCACCGCCCTTGTGGAGGCATGGTTCCTATTATAATGCTGCTCAGCCTCTGCTCTTGGATGGTGGAGAGGCATCATGAGCCACCTTTTCAAGGTCCCTCTGGGACACCCTGGCCCACTCCTCCATCACCCCTAACACCTCATCCCCTTCCCACAGCACCCTCTCGTGCAATCGCAGCAAGTGCAACACCTGCACCTTATCTCCCCCTCCTCACCGTCCAAGGGCCCAAACACTCCTTTCAAGTGAAGGTCTACTGCATTCACTGCACCCAATGCGGTCTCCTCTACATTGGAGAGACCAAACGCAGACTGGGTGACCGCTTTGCAGAACACCTTCGGTCTGTCTGCAAGCCTGACCCAGACTTTCCTGTCGCTTGCCATTTCAACACCCCCTCCTGCTCTCATGCCCACATGTCTGTCCTTGACCTGCTGCAATATTCCAGTGAAGCTCAATGTAAACTGGAGGAACAGCACCTCATCTTCCGATTAGGCACTTTACGGCCTTCTGGACTTAACATTGAGTTCAACAACTTCAGACCATGAAATCTCTCCTCCATCCCCACCCCCCTTTTTCATCCCGCTTTTTTCCATATTCATTTTTATTTTATTTTATTTATTTACTTTTCAATTTTCATTAATTTTTTCCCTCCACTTATTTTCATTATTATTATTTTTTACATTTATTTCCATTTTCATTCATTGTTTTATCCCCAGCTTTTAGCTTATTTTCGATCGTTCTTCCCCCACCCCCAATAGGGCCATCTGTCACTTTTCAGAGTGCTTACCCTGGTCCGGCTATTATCATATTTTGCTTCCTTAATGTCACCATTAGCACCTCCTTTAGCCAGTACAACCACATTAACAACTCTTTGACCTTTTGTTTATGACATCTTTTGCCATCTCTCCTTTGCCTCCACCTATCACTGGCCTTCTAGCCAGGTACACAGGTTCTACCCCCCTTAATCAGTATATATTTCACCACATCTCTACCTGCCTTTAGATCTGAAGAAGAGTCAGACGGACTCGAAATGTTATCCTGTCTCTCTCTCTCCACAGATACTGTCAGACCTGCTGAGTTTTTCCAGCATTTTTTGTTTTCTTTTCAAGGGATAGCCCTTGTCACCCAGCAGCTATCCATCTAGTCGGGCTGGAGCACTCTAGAGCTTTGGCACCCGGGAGTGTCTCAGGATATAAGCGTCATGAGCTGCCAGGGTACCTTGCACAGACTTGCAGAATCTGCATCTTGTGCTCACACACTACCTGCATGTGGAGTGAAATCCCTTCCTGTTGATAATGGCACCCAACTGACCCTTTGGCGCTTTGATGGCCACATGTCAGCAGTCGATTGCACCCTGGACGTGGGGCAACAATTGCGCAAAGCCTCTGGCTCGCTCAGCCTGGCTGGCCTCATCCATACAGAAATGAATAAACGTCATTACTTGCCTGAACAGAGTTTCTGTCACCAACTTGACACAACTGTGGACAGCTGATTGGGGCATTCCACACAGATCCTCCACTGACCCCTTGGAAAGAGCTAAAGGCATAGAGGTTGAGGGCCAACGTGACCTTCAGAGCCTTTGGCTCACACAGCTGGAGGTGATCTCAGGCTCAATCACCTGACAAATGAAGGTCACTGTCTCCCTGGAAAGGCGGAGCCTCCTTTGGCATTGCACCTCAGACATATTGAGGTAGCTGCTTTGCTGCTTGTAAACCCTGACAGCAGGATAGTGGCATCTTCTGCGGTCCTTCTGCCTTGGCCTACCTGCTGGCCCTGGCCCCCTTGTGCCTGCGCCTCTCCTCCCACAGGTCCCTCCCGTGGAAGCTGCATAGGGACACCTGACCTCCTCTCCCTTCTGCCCCTCTCTCCCTCCTCAGAGGGGGTGCCTCCAGTGGAGAGCACAATCCCCAGTACCAGGGTTACAGAAGGTTGTCTGATACCTGGAAGGATCCACACAGTCTGAATCCTTCGGGGGCCCTGGAGACACCAATAAGTCCTGAATTGAAGCCTGGAAATGCTAACAATGAAACCCGAACAGAGATGAAGCTGCCATGTACCAGTAAGCAACCAGCAGCAAACTATCTCCAAACCCCTCACTACTCACCCTGGCCAGGCTGCTGACCCTGTTTATCCAGCACATGGATGAGGTTTTGCAAAATGGCGGCTGGCCACCTGCCCATTTTGACCGAGTGACGAATGTGAAATCATGCAGGCAAGGTGAAATCTTGCTCAATTACCTTTTTAAGGACTTAACTGGTCTCTTACCTGATGGCGAGTGCGGCTCCGACACCCATGCGCGCCCACCAACCGAAATATCGCGTGAGCGCGGGGTGATGTCGGGACACTCGCCCAATGTCACCTCGCGCGATTTCACGTCTGATCGGGCTGGGCACGCACCCTCTCGATCAGTGTAAAACTCTGCCCACTGTTTTGGACCATTAATGTAGATGACTTTAAAAAACACCAATGAATGTAAAGAGTTAATACAGTGATTCCCAAGATCTCTTAATAGAAGAAAAATGTGACTTCAGTGTAAGCCTGGTTTCTATTTCAGCAAGCATGGCATTTGGTATATATCGGTAAACACTAAGTGCTGGTGTAGCAAGATTTATGTTGCCTGTACCTCCCCACGCCTGCCTCGCTTATCCTATTCTAAATGTCTTACCACCCAGTGCTATCTTCAGTTGACCAGGGAGAAAAAAAAATCCCTCTCTATTTTAAGCCTTAAGTCATTATAACTCTCCCTGCCTGTCATTCTCTGACTCTGTTCTTTCTTTTCCTTTCTTCACAAGAAGAGATGGAGAAATATGAAGCACATTTCAAGTACAAGTTAAATAATGGAATATCCAACTAACAACTGATTCGGCATTTTTTTGGAAATTGAGAAAAACATCTGGTAGGCAGACAATGTCTGCTGCAGGATCGGTCCAACAAACCACGGTTCATTTTCTTATTCAAGAATAGTAAATAGAATATCTGTACATACAGCTGACGACTAAGGCAAAAATTTTAAGGGAAGTGCAGAATTCTTTTCTAGCTCCAGTTTTTCTTCCATTCACTTTTTTATTTTCCATTTCCTCTCCCACAGTCTGTTCCAGTAAAGCAAAATGGATAAGTGCACACACATGCACATGGTTAAGTATAGCAATTTTTTCTTAAATGCTCCTCTCTTTTTTTAAATAACTTTGTGCAGGAAACTATGAGGAGCGGAAAAGGAAAAGAAGAAGTAAATGCCTTACAATTTTTTTAAAAATTTGTTCTTGGAAGAAGTAAGGTGATACTGCTGGCAATACGATAGGGAAGAACCCTCTGAGCTTTATCTTCAAATGGGTTTCAGTCCATTTATTATACTTTCCATCATTGAATTTGTTCTCTGATCTGGAAAATATTCTGAACATCTCCTGAGAGACAGCAGAACAATGGACTGACACCGATATGTGGGGAATGTATGTGTAAAAAAAAATCTTTAATCCATCTCAGAGGCACAGGTGTTTGGTAACAGATTGTATGTTTGACATAATGTAACAGCTATAACTGATAGTCCAGGAGAAAGGGGATGTAGGATACAGGCTAGTACTAATTATTAAAAGCTTAATTCCATCAAAAGAATTGGATAATATGAATAATACACTTCAGACTCCAGTCAGTTGCCACCTGTGGGCCTGCCGTCCAATTACGGGTGACGGGCAAGCTCTTGATGCTGTTGGCCCAATCAGAGGGCTGACAGCCCTGAAGCCTCAGCAGCGCTACTGGGAAAGGTGGTCACAGCTGAGGAACGCAAGGGACCTTGGGCCTACAGGAGGTAGTTAAAAATAATTTTTTAAAAACAGGGGTCTCTGTGAGGGAAGGGAAAGCCCTTCGGGGAAATCTTCAGGGCCGCAGGGACTGTCTTCCCTGCCCACAGGCCCAAATTTATTCCTTAAAACCTTCCCTGTCTCAAGCTGCCACTGGGAGAACATCCCATTTAGCCAGTAATCAACCCATCCCTGGCACTGTAAAACGGTCCATAATTGGGCCTTTATGGAAATCAACTACCTGCGTCCTTGAAGCGGCAGCCTCTCCATTTCTGTTCCCACCATGAGTACATTGCCCTGATGGCAGGACCATGTCAGGGAGCCAATCTGACATGGCTCCCTACAATTTTAACGCACATCCCTTGCCTTCCAGCTCACTTCCTGGGGGCCTGCAAAATCCTGGCCTTGGTGATTTAGAGAGCAGATATCATCAACAGGATCACTTTGCAGAAAAGAAGTCCTCCATCACTGGCTTAGAATGGGAAAATACAAGCATTTAAATACATTAGATCACTACAAAATGTAGAGGATACACTTCTACCAATATCTAAATGTCTGTATTTGTAGCCTCCCTATGTATCGAGAAAATAATCACCAAACAGAGCATTCAGCTTTCCATGCTGCACTTTATTAATATAACTGAAATACAGTGCATCACTGCCTCACTCCCAGTTTGCAGAATAATATGTAGCATTGTAGAGTAGGCAGTAAGAGCTTCTTTAAACATATAAAAAGGAAGAGAGAGGCCAAAGTGAACATAGACCCCGTGGAGAATGAGGCTGGAGAAATAATGATGGGAACCAGGAAATGGTAGAGGAGTTGAATAAATACTTTGCTTTAGTCTTCACGGTAGAAGATAATAATAGAATTCCAAAAATACTAAATAATCAAGGGGCAAAAGTTGGGGGGGTGGGGGGGGGGGGGGTGGTGGGGGGGCGAGGAAATAAATACAATAACTATCACTAAGAAAAAGTACTAGGGAAAATAATGGGCCTAAAGGCCAAAAAGTCCCCTGGACCTGATGAGTTGCATCCTAGTATGTTAAGGGAAGTAGCTACAGAGGGAGTGGATGCACTGGTAGTAATCTTCCAAGAATCCTTAGATTCTGGAAAAGTCCCAGAGGATTGGAGAAAGGCCAATGTAACACCTCTATTCAAAAAGGGAGACAAAAAACAGGTAACTACAGGCCAGTTAGCTTAACATCTGTCATTGGGAAAATGTTGGAGTCTATTATAAAGGATGTAATAGCAGAGCATTTAGAAACATAGGGCAGAATTTTCTGCCTGTTGGGTGGGTGGAGAGATGATCCCCGCCGGAGAAGCAGGCCCTGCCGCCATTTTACATGGGCGGGCCAATTAAGACCCGCCCATCGTGATGTCTGGTGGTAAGCACTATGCGCTCCCTGTGCGGGCGGGGGGGGGGGGGAATTCCCCAAAAGCGAGAGTGCGCTCTTTCGCGCACACACATGAAAGAGCACACATCTCCGTGAGGCTAAGTGCAGCCTCAGGGAGATCGCTTACACTTCTAAAAATATGAAAATTAGAGAGAAAAAAATTCCCTAACATGTCTCCCTCGTGTGACAATGTCACATGAGATGGGACATGTTCATAATATATGTTATACGTTTATTAATCTTTTTAAATCCCTACATGAAACCTCATCCTACCGGTGGATGAGGTTTCACGTTTTTTCTATTTGCCGCCGGGGCTCCTGGCCTACCCGCCAACCTTAAGGTTGGACGGGCAGGTCCTTTAATTGTATAATTGATCCTGTCAATGGCCTCAATTGGCCATTGACAGGTCGGCGGGCCCGCAGCTGATTTTGCTGTGCTCCCGCCTTCCTGAAAATTTAAATGGGCCGGGATGACATCCGGGGTTCCGCTTGCGTCATTTTATGCATCGGTGAGCGGGCCCCGCACCCTGCTCGCCGACGGCAAAATTCTGCCCATAGAATCTAATGAAGCAGAGTCAGCATGGCTTCATGATGGGGAAATCATGCCTAACAAATTTATTATAATTCTTTGAGGAGGTAACAAGCAGGATAGATAAAAGGGAACCAGAAGGTATGATATATTTGGATTTCCAAAGGACATTTGATAAAGTAATGCACATAAGGCTACTTAATAAGAAAAGAGCCCATGGTTTTGGGGATAGTATATTAGCATGGATAGAGGATTGGCTAACTAATAGAAGACAGAGATTTGGGATAAGGGGGGCATTTTCGGGATGACAATCTGTAACTGGCGGAGCGCCACAGGGGTAGGGCCTCAATTATTTACAATATATATTAATGACTTAGATGAGGGAAGTGAATGTACTATCCCCAAGTTTGCGGATGGCACAAAATAGGTGGGAAGGTAAGTGGGGAGGATGACACAAGGAATCTACAAAGATATATAGACAGGTTAAGTGAGTGGGCAAAAACTTGGCAGATGGAACATAATGTGGGAAAATGTGAGGTTATGCACTTTGGCAGGAGGAATAGAGGAGCTGAATATTATTTAAATGGAGAAAGACTGCAGAAGGCTGAAGCACAGAGGGATTTGGGAGTCCCTGTGCATGAATCCTAAAAAGCTAACATACAAGTTCAACAGGTAATAGGGTTGGCAAATAGAATGTTGGCCTTTATTTCAAAGGGAATGGGGTATAAAAATAGGGAAGTACTGCTAAAACTATATAAGGCACTAGTTAGACCACACCTAGAATACTGTGAATAATTTTGGTCCCCTTATCTAAGGAAAGATATACTGGCATTGGAGGCAGTCCAGAAATAGTTCACAAGGTTGATCCCGGGTATGGAGGGATTTTCTTATGAGGAGAGGTTGAGTAGGTTGGGCCTGTACTCATTGGAATTTAGAAGAATGAGAGGTGACCTTATTGAACCACATAAGATTCTTAGGGGGCTTGACAGGGTAGATGCTGAGAGGTTGTTTCCCCTTGTGAGAGAGTCTTGGGCCAGCGGACATAATCTCAGAATAAGGGGATGTTCATTTAAAACAGAGTTGAGGAGGAATTTCTTCTCTGAGAGGGTAGTCAATCTATGGAATTCTTTCCTGCAGAGGGCTGTAGAGGCTGGGTCATTAAGTATATTCAAGGCTGAGATAGACAAATTTTTAATCAGTAAGGGAATCAAGGGTTATGGGGAAAAGGCAGGAAAGTGGAGTTGAGGATTACCAGATCAGCCCTTATCTCATTGAATGGTGGAGCAGACTCGATGGGCTGAATGGTCTACTTCTGCTCCTATGTCTTATGGTCTTTGGAAGGCTAAACAAGGGAAGTGAAATAATCTAAGAAAGATTTTAAAAGCTTGTGGGCTTGTTGAGATTAGAGCAGTAGAGATTTCATTCATTTCATAATAGCGATAGAGAATGAATAAGAGATTTGAGTTTGTAACTTTAAACCGACCCAGAAAAGAAATAATATACTGAACCATTATGTACAGAGGTAGAAATTCAGGTATTTGGAGATGAAGAGAGACACCACAAACTATTATCTTAATTCATTACCACAGTGTTTAATATTTTTCTTTACAGTATTCATTTTTGTATTTAAAGGTCACATGTTTTTACATTTACTAACTGCAAAAATGTTGTTATTGGCCTCTAGCTCTATTACTTTTGGCAATAAGTGGACTATGGGAACAGGAAAGCGATATTACAGTATTAGAAAGGCTTGATGGTTGGTATTAAGACATAGCCTGCGTCGGGCTTTCCATTAAAGTCAATAGGTTCTGAAGTAATCTCTGGAATTACTTGTATAAAAAGGCCAGCTCACACACAGACTGTTGCACAACTTTTTAAAGAAAATAATTAGAAGATAAAAAAGCAGATATCATTTTTTGCGGAGTATTACAGAGTGGACAGTGCACATGCCAAGCATTGAGTATGGAAAACATCCCATAGAGACCTCTAAAAGGCAATAAAATCACAAGGGACTTACACACCAACTTTCTTTCTCCTTAAAGATGCTGACTTAAGTTGAGGTCTAGTTCATGGGCACCAGTGACACTCCAGGACATCCCCAAATGGTGATGTTTTTCCATGTTTAAATATAGATAGTGGCAGCCGGCTACATAAACCCGGGAAGGGGAGAGAGGCATCAATCCATTGACTTCTAAGCACATGCAACTTTTCAAATTTCACTGAAAGTACTTTCCTATGAGAAAGCAACTCAGCTATCCATACAGGAGCAGAAAGCAGAACTGGAACGGATTCCAGCTGTGATGACAGTTGGTGTTTGAAGGAAGAGAAGAAAAGGAGTAGGGAGGAGAAGCCAACTCTTGATGCTTACAAGTATGGTTCCGAAGTCATCCTGCAGCCATTCACTGCAGCGGCCTAGACCACACACACATTATAAACAAAACACTATCAGTGCTTGAGTACAAGTCGTTTGTTACAAGATAATAGATGCCTGTAAGTGAATTATTAGGTACTCCTGCTCCTCTGAAGCTCCAAGTTCATCATCCTGCACACTCTTCCTATTTTCCATACCTCACTGTGTTGAAATCAAAACCCACCATGCTTTCCCCTAGCCTAGCTCATTATTTTCCAGGGTATTAAAACTGTTGAACTCCTTACAATCCTCAATCATTCCTTCGTCTTTTGATCTGCAGCCTTTTCAAATCCAACATTAATATCACCTACCCACTTGACTTATTTTGTATTCTCTGCACCACTTTGCAGCCTTGGTGCTGTCACACATTACAGGCCTGGCCTTGCTAACAAAACAACAAAATCTAATCCTGGAGTTTAGTTGGCATCCAAAGGATCTCATAGGGTCATAAGAGTTCATTAGAGTCATTACAGCACAGAAGGAGGCAATTTGACTCATTGAGCCCATGCCGGCAAAAGATCTATGAACCCAAGGGTTTAATGGTTGCCTAAACCTGCGAACTAGTATTGGTTATTTATGATGCACACCAGTGTTGTTCTGCCTGTTTTGTCTTTTTACCCCAACTCTCCTGAAACAATGGTTCTGGAGCACATTCATGTACAACTGTTGTTGGACTTTTCAATAACAGAGTCTATCACAGCCAAGCCTGAACATACCTCATACTCACACACAGATATTTGCAGGAAGGGTCGGTGAACAGAAATGGGATTGATTTTTCCCTTCCTTGACTCAAAATGCTGGTGCTAATTCTGGCATATCTGTCCTTAACTGGCTGATGTCAGCTATCTCAACATAATCCAGGATCTTACCACCATCTTGGTACATATGATTCGGTGCCATACCAGGCATACTGAATTACTGAGATATTAGCAAGCCACAACACTAACATTTATTATTGTAATATATGTACAATATATATATATTCTATATATTCTACGATATATAATTTATTATAGTATATTATAATGTTAATTTTTACAGCAAACATTATTTTAAAAATCATTGCTTACTTAAGTGAGTGTCATTGATTGTCCTTGTATGGTTTAGCATCCAATGGAAGCAGATTTTTAAAAATTTCTTTCACAGGATGTGGACATCGCTTTAAGCCAGAATTTACTGCCCATCCCTAATTGCCCTTGAGAAGCCATCTACTTGAATCGCTGCAGGCCGCGTGGTATAGGTACACCCACAGTGCTGTTAGGAAGAGAGTTCCAAGATTTTGACCCAGCGACAGTGGTAAAGGCTGGGATTTTCTGTCGCGGGTGGGAACAAAAAATTTGGAGGGTCAGTCAAAAGTCTATTGACTTTAGGCGGCACAGGAAAATCCTGGCCATGGGCACAGCTGGAAAATCCCAACGATTGTTCCAAGTCAGGGTAGTGTTAGCTTGAAGGGGAACTTGCAGATGGTGGTGTTCCCATGCATCTGCTGATGCTGCCCTTGTAATTTCAATTTTTCAGGGGCAATATACAATACACAGTAGATATTATAAATATAATCCCTTAGATATTTTAGTCAAAGTCATGCTGTCTATAAAGCATATACATGATGTTCAACAGAGGTATTACATTGAGTTGATTGGGAAAATCAGATTTTTCAAGTATATAAACAGATTGGATTGAAATAGTTTCCATTTGGGATGGATTTCCTGTGACAATACAACTCTGTTTAATCTTCGGTTTAATCTACAATCCAATCTTTGCACCAACTTTTACATTTGAGGCAAATATCAGTCACTGTTTAGGAAATCCTGATGTGCAATTGAATTCATTGAGAAGGACAAAGGGAAGGAAATTCAGATAATTTTACTCAAAACTTCAGCAGTATTACAGATATCAGCAAATGGGGTGGAGTTTTATGCCAGTGCGATTTTACGGTTCTGCCGAAGTCAATGGGCAGCATTTTCCCATCGCCAAGTGGGGGGCAGAGGTCGCTCACCGACACGTAAAATGATGCGCGGTGACATCAGGTGGGCGTCCCAATGCCACCGCATGTCATTTAGATTTTCAGTTTGGTGGGCGTGCAGCCGACTCGGCTGCACACCCGCTGAACTGTCAAAGGCCTATTAGGGCCATTTAAAACTAACTCAATTTAATGAGCTGCCCATCCAACCTTAAGGTTGGCGGCAGGTGAAGAGCACAGGCAGCCTTTGCATTTTTCATGAAACCTCATCCACGGGTGGGATGAGTTTTCATGAAGCGTTTTAAAATCTAATAAAAAGTTATACATTTATTCTTTGACATGCCCCAGCTCATGTGATAGTGTCACATGAGGGGACATGTTTTAAAAGTTTTAAGAACGTTAATTTAAAATTTTAACACTGAAACAAATCTCCCTGAGGCACCTCTGTGCATCAGGGAGATCTCTGTGATCTTTCATGCACGTGTGTGCAAGAGTGCAGGGAATCCTCCCCAACCCTGACTGCACAGGGAGTGCTCAGCACTTCTGAGCGTGCGTCACGATGGGCGGGTCTTAACTGGCCCACCCACATAAAATGGCGGCGCAGACCCGATCGGGGGCGCCGATCGGGTTCAGGCCCACCCCTGCACAACCTCCACCGACGGGGGAAATTTCTGGCTAATGGAGTTTAAAATGGCTCGTCACATTTTATGGCCCCATCCCCAGCATGATGGGGCTGTAAAATTCTGACCATGGAACTTAATGCCAGGACCTGGATTTTATAAACTTCCGAATGGACAGTGTACAGCTAGCAGAAAGTTAGGTCAAAGGTTGTAACATTAGTTTTAAAATGAGAAAAATGTTGATAGGGAATTGGCTGGTGCGACAGGTTAGACGCTATTACCTCCAGGACCAATATTCAAATACACCCTAGACGGGTGGGCTAAATATATCATATATAAAAATGATTGGGCAGTCTAACTCACTTCCTGATGGCCATGGCCCTACAACACAAACTTAGTAGGGAGAATTTTCTCCCCATCGGGAGAGTTGGGAGGGAGTGGCCGTAGCCATGTGTGTAGGCAATTGCCGCTCGCGATTGGCTGGGCGCTGCCATTTTAAATGGACGGGCTAATTAAGGCTTGCCCAATGTAACGTGCACCCAGAAGTATTGAGCGCACCCTGTGCGGGCTGGAGGTTGACTGAGTCGGAGCCTGCGCTCTTTGGAGCATGTGCGCGAAAAAGCGCAGAAATCTCCCTGAGGCACAGAGCTGCATCAGGGAGATTAGTTTAAGTTCCAAAAATTTTAATAAAGCAAAAAAGAAAATTTTAAGACATGTACCTTCACGTGACAGTGTCACATGAGTTGGGACATGTCAATGAGCTTTAATGAAAAGATTTATTTAATTTATAAACCCTTCATGAAACCTCATCCCGCCCATGGATGAGGTTTCATGATAAATGTGGAGGCTGCCTGGGCTCTTTGTCTGCCCGCCAACCTTAAGGTTGGACGGGCAGTTCAATTAATTACTTTAATTAGTTTTTAAATGGCCTTAATAGGCCTTTGACAGTTCAGTGGGCATGCAGCCGACTCCAGTGCGTCCCTGCTGAACTGAGGATCAGAATGACGCATGGTGACGTTGTGATGCAAGCCTGACATCACCGCGGGTCATTTTACGCATTGGCAAGAGGGGCCCACCCCTGCTCGCTGACCCGAAGATTCTGCCCAGTGTTAATGATCAATTTCAGTGGAAGAATCCACTTGAAACAGAAAACCTCACACTAGTTCAAAAGACAGTGCCCATTTGTGACTGGGAAAGAGTAGACAGAGTTTTCTATGTATCTTGCTGTGCTTTACTTGACTTGAGCGTGCTTGATGCTGCCACTGGGGACAGGATTTTCATCCCCAAATGAGAGCAAGTATGGAGGTGGCCAAATGTGAAAATTCACGCAGCTGGTCAGCATATCAGTTTCCTGGCAGCATTCTGTCCCGGTCCTTCCCAGAAGCTGTAACAGAGGTCATAAAGTCTACCTGCCCTCTAGCACCGGGTAGCCAATTAAAGGCGAATTAGGCCTATTCTCAGAGGCTGACTTGAACTATTTTCATCCCTCACTTTGTTAAACAATTTTTTAAAAAAGTTTAAAAATGTTGGTTTAGTAGAAAAATATAAAATTATTTTTTAATAATAAAATGGATTGATAGATGAGTTGAAATGTTAAAAATGTATTTCTACTGCTCACTTTCCTCCTCAAAAATTATCTCTTTAACCTTGCCTTTGATCACTTCCCTAAATCTTCTAATCCTGTGTACCTCTTTGTGAAAAACCTTAGGAAATTTTGTTACAAGTGTTATTTAAGTACAACATATTGTTGTTTCAACATAGAAAGCCAATTATTATTATAAGTTTGGGTACTCACATATATTCACCAACTATAGCCACCATCTACAAAGCACAAGTCAGGAGTGTGATGGAATACTCTCCACTTGCCTGGATGAGTGCAGCTCCAACAACACTCAAGAAGCTTTACACCGTCCAGGACAAAGCAGCCCACTTGCTTGGCACCACATCCACAAATATTGACTCCCTCCATCACTGATGCACAGTGGCAGCAATGTGCACCATCTACAAGAGGCACCACAGCAACTCACCATGGCTCCTTAGACAGCACATTCCAAATCCATGACACTAGCACCCAGAAGGACAAGGGCAGCAGATACATGGGAACACCACCACCTGGAAGCTCCCATCCAAGCAACTCACCATCCTGATTGGAACTATATCTCTGTTCCTTTACTTTAGCTGGGTCAAAATCCTGGAACTCATTCCCTAACAGCAGTGTGGGTGTAACCATATCATATGGACTGCAAGGAGGCAGCTCACCACCACCTTCTCAAGGGTAATTAAGGATGGGCAATAAATGTTGGCCTAGCCAGTGACACATCCCATGAATGAATATAAAAAAAAATTGTAAACAGCTCATCCACTGCAAGGTCGTAGGACATTTATATACATTTCCTGATTTATAATTTCCACAAAGAAAATATGTTTCTGTTATTTCTAAGATGAAATGATTGTGATGGAATTCTGGGGACAGGTTACTTATCTGTCTTCTCAACTGGGGATGGAGCTTCACAATTTGTCCTTTCTCTCTGGATTCTCCCATTTTTGTGGCTGGATATCCTTTCTTCACTAAACCACATAATGAGGAGTGTGAACCTAAATTCTTTCACTGATAGTAACAATAATTACATTTATTCAGATTTATCTCTGCAACCTTCCTGATTGTAGAACACCCAGCATGTTCTGAGGCCCGGAATATTACTTTTGTGCCAAAAAATAAAGCATGTGTCTATTTATGCAAACAATATTCTGAGCTGAAAATTTTCCCAGAATTCTAAATGCTTCTTTAATTCTATAATATTCAGCTTTAGAAATTAAAGTCTCACTTTCTCACCTGATCTCATTTATTAATGAGCGTTGAATAACCAGCTCTTCAATGGTTAAATTATTTTGGCTTATTCACTCAAACACCATAGCCATGTATGAATATTTGTGGCTGCTTGTACATACAAAGAGTTTGCCTTTCGAGACTACAACGGAGCCAATTTTTCCCCCGATGTGAATGGCGTTCCTGGCATTTCATTCTTACAACGCATAAGGACATGGTCTCTCAAGAACTGGAATGCAGCTCAGAAAACAAATGTAGAGCCATTGAACTGAAAGTCACAACAAGAGTCAACCAGGTTTTCCTTCATGGAAAGTCATCTTCTGACATTAACAAGGTGCATGAGGAAAGTGCACTCTTAAGGAACTCTTTTGCCTGACCTCCCTTCTTTTCTGCTCCATAACAAGTGTCTCCAAATTAGAAATATTTAAACTACCAAAACCTTTTAACCTTGCACTTGAGAATCTTGCTGGCAACATTTACTCAGTAAGAATTTCAAGAGATTCTGTTCATTGGAAGTGGAAACATCTTAGGAATCCAGTGAAAATTGCTTTTTAGGCATTGATTCCTGGGGCTGGATTCTTAGCCTTTACCAGGACTGGGAACAAATGTAGGCGGGCACTAAAAATAGCGACAGCAGCCTGCATGATAATTCCCATCCCGCTCCCTGGCCATTTTCCTAGAGGTGGTATGGGGGGAAAGCAGGGCTACCTGCCCACATGCGGCGGGTAGAAGATTCAGCTCATTAATGGCCACTTAAGGCCAATCAAAGGACATCAACTAGGATTTTCCAGTCAGCCTCCAGGTTCCTGGAGAAAGTGGGGTGCTGCTAGAGGCAGCCTCCCGATGGCAGTCTGGGGGGACAGCACTCCAGGTAGGCTGAAATGTCCTCCCTGCCTGCCTGGATGCAGCAGCAACCAGTGGTCATGCTGTAGAAGAGCTTCCCTCCTGCTACACCATCGACCCCGCTGCCCTACCCACCCAACTACCCCCGCATTGTTGTCCTGTCTGCAAAGGCAATTTCTGATTTAGTTCTTGAAAAATTTTGAGAGAGGACACCTCCAATTTGAAGCCTCTGCTCCCTCACTTACTTGTCACGACACTCTGCTGCCTTTCAAGTTGGTAGGCCTCTGGTTGGCCCTTCAGCTTAAAAAGCCCACTCAATGGGTTTGATTGGATGGCGAGCCATTAATTGTCCGCGCCAGGGAAATACAAAGATGAGAGTTTGTTTCCAACATAGTGCGGACTTATGAACCACTTTTGAGCCTGATGGTGGGATTCAGAAACCCATCAGGAAAATCCAGCTCCTGGTGTTTGGAATTAGAAGCAACCATAAATTACTGATCCACAAGGTTAAAACTTGAAAGTATACGAAAACTACCAGCCTGTGGGACCAGCAGTTGTTGAATATCATTGGTTCAGAATACTGCCCTGGCAGTTGTGAATGTCTTGTCAATTACATTGTTAAGGTTTGTTAACGTCATGTCAATTAAATTGTTACGGTTAAGAAAAACAGGTGATGGGTAGTAATTGTCTTTGAGCACGTATAAATAGGGGATCTGGGGTGCATCATCAGCCCTGGAAATGGCATTTTAATTTAATTTTGTAAGTTTCCTTTCATGTTCTTGTTTCAGTTGCGGTGCCCCATCAGGGGCTGTGACCCCTCTGATTTAATGATTTTTAGTTTAATTTATTGATTTTTGATTCTCAAAAAGAGTCTATAAATAGGGGATCTGGGGCGCATCATCACCCCCAGATTTGATTTGATTTTGTAAGCTTCCTTTCAAGTCTTTGGGCAGAATTTTCTGGCTGGCGTGCGGGTGATGGAGTCCGCACACCGGCACTTAAAATGAGCGTCCCGAAGTCACCGCGCGGCGTTGCAATATTTTGGTCGGCGGGCCGCTATGCAGCGGGATGTGCGCCCGCCATTAATTAAAGGACTCGTTAAGGCCCTTATCTTGGCAATCGTCGACAATTTTGAGGGGCCCGTGCGAACTTCAGCTCAGCACATAGGCCCCACAGGCAGGCGGGTAGGTGATTTTTTTCCTACAAACCTTATCCAGTGGCGGGATGAGGTTTGATAGTGGTTTTAAAGAAGTGTAATAAAGTTTTTGTTTATTTCATTAACATGTCCCATCTCATGTGACATTTTCACATGAGGGGGACATGTTAATTAATTTTTTATTGTTCTATTTTTTATATTTGCCAGCCTTTCAGCAATCTCCCTGAGGCAGCATTTTGCCTCAGGGAGACGTGCGCTCTTTCATGCGCAAAAAAGTGCACTCTGACAGTTGGGGAATCCCCCCCCCCCGCTGCTGAACTGGTGGGGCCCGCCCGCCCATCAAGGGCAAAATTCTGCCCTTTGTTTCAGTTGCAGTGCCCCATCAGGGATTGTTTACCCTCTCTGATTTATTGATTTTTGTTTAATTTATTGAATTTTGTTTTACTGAAAGAGTATAAATAGGGGATTTCCGTGACCAGTGGGTTCCAGGGGGCTGGGATACCTCATCACCCCCGTGAATGTTATTTTAGTCTAATTAATTAAGTTTCCCTTCACGTTTTTGGTTTGTTACAGTGCCTCATCAGGTGCTGTCACTCCCTCTCATTTATTGATCTTTATTTTACTAAAAATGTATAAACAGGGGATTTCTGTGACCAATGGAGCTGGGGTACATCATTATCGCCGGGAATGATATTTTGATTTGATTTTGTAAGTTTCCTTTTGAAATTTTGATTTTTGTTACAGTGCCCCACCAGGAGCTGTCACCCACTCTTGTTAGTTTACTTTTGATTATTGATTTTATTTAAAGAGACTATAAACAGGGAAAAGCTGGGACACTGGGTTGAGTGGAAGGAGTGCTGTGAGACTGAACAAGTCAATAAACTCTCTCAATAAAGAAAAGCTCTGTGTCTTGGTTTGGATCAATATCATAACAGCTGCTTTTACTGTATCTATTAGACACACAGGAATTCCTTGAATGTGAGGATTTGGTTCAGCAAAACATAGGTTGGTATAATCAACAGTTCCCTTGTACAGGTCGCTTATATTTTGATCAGCTGCCTGTGTCACATCCCTCCCTTCCACTAGCTTACCTGGCCAAACTTCCTCTAATTCTACCCCTTGCCCTAGCCCTGAACTCGCATCTTTCTCTAGTTTCTCTCCTATCTCTGCTCATGCCCTCTCCGAGCTCATTTCATCCACTTCCTGCTCCCTCAATCCTATTCCCACCCAACTTCCACTCCTGGTCAACACGTTAGCCAGTATTTAAGTAGTTCTCTCTCTTCAGGAACTGTCCCTCTCTCCTTTAAATCTGCCATCACCACCATTCTGCTCAAAAATAACACATCATTCCTCTGTCCTTGCAAACTACCATCACATCTCCAACCTTGCTTTCCTCTCTAAGATCCTTGAACATGCTATCATCTCTCAAATCCATTCCTATCTTTCCTGGAGCCAGATGTCTGGATCCCTCCAATCACGTTTCAGTCCCTACCCCTACCGAAATGGCTCTTATTAAGGTCACAAAATGACATCCAATGTGACAGTGACAAAGGTAAACGTTCTTTCTTCATCCTTCTCAACCTGTCTGCAGCTTTTGACATGGTTGACCACACCATCCTCCTCCAATGCCTTTCCACTGTGGTCTAGCTGGGTGAGACTGCTCTCACCCGGTTCCATTCTTATCTATTTAATTATCGCCAGAGCATAATTTGAAATAGCTCTCTCCCTGCTACCTCTGGTGCCCCCCAAGCATTTATCCTTGGCCCCCTTCACTTTTCATCTATAAGCTGCCCTTCAGTGACGTAATCTGAAAGGCAGTGTTAGTTTTCATGTGGTGCAATGAAAATAAACTGATGTTATACAAAATGGGTGAAAGAAATTGTGAATTCTCTCATGACATTGTGCTAGTTTTTAAAGGGGCATTTGAAACAGCAGAATATTGCAAGATATGAGCATTTTGTTACATTGCCCTCTTTGCCATCCCCACTGTTAGAGAGGTATAAATAAAGTTAGTTCATTGATGGCTGCCTGCTGGTTAATTTTTTTTCAGTGCAATACACAACAGAAAAATAGTGATGAGGCTGGGATGGAATTTGATTTTACAATTCAGTTGAGAAATTAAGGGCTGAAGAATATTGTGACATATTTTTGAAACTCCTAACATTGATTTTTTTTAGGAGGTTTGAGTAATTTGAAAGATTCAGGTAGACAGTGCATTAACAAGGTGTATAATTGGAAAAAGAGCACTGAAGACGTTTTTGGGGACAATGGGGGAACTCAATCCTAACAAACAGGACTGGTATAATCATGAACAAGGGTTTCACATTTTGCTGAAAGTGAATAAAATAGGAGATGAGGATAAACTAAATGTTTTCCTCACCATGATGGGGCCAGGTGATTTTTATCGTAGTTTTTAACCAATGCTGTCTGAGAAACTCCAGTTTGATGGAATATGCTGAAATCAGTGAAATTCTGGACTCATATTAATTATGGTATGACTAAGAATGAAATTGCATTGAGAATTATGTTCTGTCACAGGAAGCAATTGCCAAGTGAGACTATTGCAAATTACATTCTCAAGTTAATGAAACTCTCTCATCACTATAGGTATGGAGCAAACTTAGAAATCAACCTTAGGGACATGCTAGTAGGAGGTCTAAAGGACAATAAAATCCAGGCCAGGTTTTTAAGTAATAAGCTCATGGGGAAGGAGAGCTATGATGCAGCCAAAGCCATGGAAATGATAGAAAGAGATAGTTGCAAATTGCAAGGGAGTTCTTTTCCTGAGCTGGCAGGGGTGGTCCATTGGATTTCAGCAAGCTCCAGGCAATGGCAGCCAAACTGACAGTCTCAGAAATGGCAATTTAAATGCTACCATTGCCATGGCAGCCACCAAATACTTAAATGCCCCCTTTCCAAGTGCTATGCCTGTGGGAAAATCAGTCATATCCGAATGGCATGCAGGAGTAGAGCAAACAGTAACGCTCCAGCCATGCACCAGGTTGAGGTCATGGTAGATCTAAAGCTAGTTCAGGAGTTTTGAAATCCTCGAATGCACATATGATTGATATAGTAACAAAGAGAAACCGAGGTTGATATTATCGAGCAGGAAGATCAGAAGTTGTACTCAGTCAGGGAGCAAGAGAAACAACACATGGAAGATGAGAGTAAAAGGACTGAAGATATAAATCAAGTACCCACATTAAAAATGAAAGTCGAGATTCATAACTTACTTTCCTCGTTGGTACAACAGCAATAGTGTATCTCAAAAGAATACAAGAAATCCCTAATCACATTCCCTTATGTAAAACTAATGTGAAGCTGACTAATTATTCCAATAACAGTACTCAGTGTTATGTGAAGTTAGTGTTGGGGTGGAATACGATGATGCATCCTGTTACTTGCCATTTGTAGTAGTAGGAGGGAAGGAAGTGGCTTAAGAAAATACGGTTAAACTGGGTCAAGGTATTCACAGTAGGAATCAGTAATTGTCATTCAAGAAGTGCTAAGACAGCACAAAGTGGTCTTTGAGGAGGAAGAACTGAAAGATAAAATTAGCCATCAGTACAATATTAAATATCATAAATCAGCAGATCATGCAAATTTAGATGTTCTTTTGAGATTTCCTGTGATTCATTTCTAACTGCTGAGTTACCTGAGAATTACTTTACATACACAAGTGACATGCCAGAGTCTGCCAGAGAAATTAATGAAGAAATTCTCAAGGGTGTGATGCTCAGTAAAGTGCTCAACTATGTCATGAATGGCTGGCCTAAACAGTGTGATGATGAGAAATTGCAGGAGTATTCCACTGATAGAAATGGACTAAGTGTAGATCAAGGTTGACTTCTATAGTTTTTAAAGTCATTATTCCACCGAGGTTCAGAGAAAGATTGTCAGAGGAACTTCATTAAGAGCACACCAGGGTAGTCATATGAAAGCAGTAGCAAGAAGCTATTTTTGGTATCCGAACGTAGATAGAGATATTGAAGAATTGGTGAAAAGTTGTGAAGTGTGCCTCAGGATGCGAAATGATCCAACCAAAGTGCCTTTCATTCCATGGTCAAACACAGAGAAACTGTGGGAATAAGCAAATGTTGATTTCAAAGTGAAAGGGAAAGAGCACCTTGTTTTGATCAATAGCAATTGCAAGCGGATAAATGTTGAATCCATGCCTGATCCCACAAGTGCCAAAAATCTTGAGGTTTTGAGAAGCTGGTTTGCAATTTATGCATGCCAGAGATGTTGGTGTCAGATAATGGTCCACAGTTTATGTCAGAAGAGTTTGAAATATTTCTGAGTAAGAATGGAGTCAAACACACTCTAATACCACCATATCATCCAGTATTGGAATGGTGTTGCAGAAAGAAGTGTACAGATTGTGAAGTGGTCTTCACAGACCTATTTGTTAGGTGACCAGCTAAGCTGTAATTTCCATGGTTCTCTTCAACACAAGTTTTATGTCCTCTTGCAGGTTAATCCTACAGTCTACAACAGGTTGCTCACCTTATGAGTTAGTGTTTAAATACACTCCTAGGATAAGGTTTAGTTTGCTTGAGCCTGACGTCAAGTGCAAAGTGAGGGAAAAGCCAGGAATGAAACTTAGAGAGTTCAGTGCTGATCAGAAGATCATGGTGAAAAAGCACCAAAGTAATAAGGAGAATTATGTGATTGGAGTTCTACAAAGAGACTAGGTGCGTTCACATATCTACTGAAGATTGTAGAGAGACTCCATCAGTGTCATAAAGGTCATTTGCTTGAAAGGGGAAATCTGACAAAGCGAGAGCAGGAAAAACCAGCTAGAGTCCAAATTCCCCCTACAGCCCAAAGTGAAAGTGAGAAAGAAAGTGAAAGTCAAAAAGAAAGTTTGCCGGTATCACAGAATCCATCAGTAGAGCAAAGTGAGGCAGGGCCTTTGATTAAGACAAATCAAAAATCAATGTCACAGTCCTAACCATTAGGTGCAGTAGATTAGTCAAAGTTAAGGTTTAGGTTTGACAGTCAGAAATGTTGAGGGAACAGAGTCAAGCTAATGGAAATGGAGGGAGCTACCCAGACAGAACGAGAAAGAAACGAGATAAGTTAATTGGAAGTATGTAGGAGGGAAGAAAAAACTTGTTCTTTTCATTATTTCTTTTCAAATGTTGATATTGTTGTTAAATACAAATTGGTGCTAAAGAAATCAATGGGCAGAATCTTCGGCTCGGCATGGCCTGCTCGCCAAGGTGTAAAGTGATGCGCGGTGATGTCGGGCGTGCATCCCGGCATCACCGTGTGTCATTCGTATTTTCAGTTCGGCGGGCATACACCTGAGTTGGCTGCGCGCCCATCAAACTGTCAAAGGCCTATTAAGGCCAGTTAACTATCAATTAAAACAATAAACTGAGCTGCCCATTCAGCCTTAAGGTTGGTGGACAGGTGAAGAGCCCAGGCAGACTTTGCATTTTTCATGGAACCTCATCCACAGGTGGGATGAGGATTCTTGAAGGTTTTTAAAGGTTTGAAAAAAAATTTAATAAAATTTATAGACATGTCCCAGCTCATGTGACAGTTTCACATGAGGGGACATGACCTAAAAATTTTTTTTTTCCTTTATTAGAATTTTTTAAACTTAAACTAATCTCCCTAAGGCAGCTCTGTGCCTCAGCGAGCTTTCTGCACTCTTTCACGCACATGTGCGAAAGAGTGCAGGCTCCGACTCAGGTAACCCCCTCCCCACCTGCACAGATAGTACTCAGCACTTCCGGGCCCGCGTCATGCTGGGTGGGTCTTAACTGGCCCGCCTAGGTAAAATGGCGGCGCCCAGCCAATCGTGGGCAGCGATCAGCTGCGCGCTTGCCCATGCCTGCTCTCGCACAACCCCCAACGGGGAGAAAATTCTACCCAATGTTTCTACATGTAAATTACTCTGGCAATTTTGATCATATCTATGTATTGTTGGTGATTATAGTAAAAACACATATGCAACCTAACCTGCTAAATTTCAGATATTGTTGATGTTTGTTTTGTTATATTGTATCCTGGGAGATGATGTACATGTACCATTCTACATTTTAATGTATCTATTGTTTTAAGTGGGAGGGAGTGTAGTATCTTGCAAGATTGAAGCATTTTGTTATATTGCCCTCTCTACTGCCATCTCTGTTTTGGAGGTGTAAATAAAATCCGCATGACTGAAGAAGAGTCATACAGACTTGAAATGTTAACTGTCTTTCTCTCCACAGATGATGTTAGATCTGCTGAGTTTTTCCAGCATTTTCTGTTTTTGTTTCAGATTTCCAGCATTTGCAGTATTTTGCTTTTATCTAATGTAAATAAAGTTAGTTCATTAATGGCTGCCTGCTAGTGAGTTTTTCTCAGTGCAATACACAAGAGAAATCCAACTTAAGTCAAAAATCACTTGCAGCAGAAATTGGCAATCTAACTAAAAACAAACATAAGAATGGTTTGCTTAAAAGTGCAGAACAGGCTGGACTTTTTTTTCCATTTTTGCAGAAGTTATTCTAACAAAAACATAATCAATGCTAAAAATGCATAAAAACTGCAGCTTAGTTCTACAACACAGAGCCAAAAATTCAAATTTTAGTAGGTTACACTTTATGGCTGCTGTCAATGAAACTAGTTTATAATCTCCAATCTTCTTCTTAATTTGCTTCTCCTCTTCTGAACGTGTCAACTCAGGTTAGGATTTCATAGACACCAGCTGCCCTCCAGTACCTCACCAAAGCCATCATTCTTTAAGTGTAAGCCCAAGAAATAAGTGTCATCCCATTTTTCAACCATAAAAGTATTGGTGTTAAACTGGATTCCATTGTCTGCGCACAAACTTTCCAGTAGGATCATTAAACTGGGTGTGCAGATCCTGGCTGATTTTCTTCCTCCCTAACCTGAGACACTAGGTCAGATTTTCGTGAAGTCAGGAAGACTCCGCAGACCTTTAAATAATGGCAGGTGGTATCAAGATGCAGAAGTCCCGTCCCCTTTCCAACAGATCCAATTTTTGTTGTTGGAGGAAGGGGAATGAGCATTATTTACATAGGCAGGAAATCCAAACTCAGCAGGGCCATTTGAACTTAATGATGAGTTCAAACACACCTCATTTTGGCTGTTAAGCTGAATGGGATCACAAATTGTTGAAGTAGGTGTAAGCATTCTTGAAGGCCATTTAAATGTCATGATCAAATTCAAATCCCCTACTCTTAAACATGTAAAAAACAGGCTGAAGCTGTCAGTGGGAGTTACAAAAAGAACCCTCTGCTGGACTGCTTTGATTGACAGGCCATCTAGTGTGAGTTATAAAAAAGCATTACCATCTGGTCATGCAGTTTCAATAGAGTTCTTTGTTGATAGTTCCCCAAGAACTATTATTATGTCATTATGAAAGCCAGGCTGAATTTCAAAAGCTACAATTATCTCAGCAGGGCTTCTGAGTTCACAGCTTGACAGTTTTAAAAGGTTATTATCTGTCATGGATGTGGGGTCTAAATAGAAGTTCATTTGTTTTTATAAGACATTAACCACGTGAGGAGATTTAAAAGCTTTGAATTGGTTTCTTGAATGGGAGCTTTTTTTTATTACCAAGTGAATTGTTAGATTATTAATAGTTTATCTTTTTTCATCTCCACATGACCCCTGAGGCCCAGCCATGGTGAATAGTGGATATGGAGGGAACATGGGGGTGCATGAGGAGGCATGGGGATACATCGGGTGTATTTATTAGCATGAAGGTGGTAAGAAGGTATGGGGGCAAGGGGCTGAGGGTGAGGGTTAGAGGGCCTAACAGCGTCTAAAACAACTGGGACGAAGTCCCAGACAGTCGAGGCAGGCCTTCCAACCGGCCCACCTCAGCACCTGCCTAACCCCATGGCCGCCTAGAATCTGCTTCTGGGGTCAGCGCTATCCCATCACCACCCCCCAGATCACCACAGATTAGGGATTGAACCTATGGCACTTCCCAACCTTTATGGCTCTGTAACACAGTGTGGTGTATTGGACAGATGGAAACAGAGAGACATGTTTAAATGATGCTGCATTTGAAATTAGCATGGCTAGATTCTTTCAACTGAGAGGCCCCATAACTAAAGAGCCACTAGTGTAGACTCAACTCCAATAAAGCTGAATGTGCTTTTGGTTGATGAGTAAATGTTGTCTTTTTCTGTGTCTCTGTTGGCTATCTCTCTAAACACCTGGATTTTAGTTTGAATATTTGTTTCTGATCCTCTGATGTTTTTTCCTTGTTTGTCTTATCTACAGAAAAAAATTACAATATTACATTCATTTGTTCACATTAGGGAACTGTGTTGACAAATGATAAGTTGGTGTCTTTAGACAGGAAGTTGGTATACATAATGAAATCTAAATCTAAATCAAATAGACAGGGCAATAACAGGGTGTCAATGGCATAGTGGTATTGTTGTTGGACTAGTAATCCTGAGGACCTGGGTTCAAATTCTACAATGGTGGAATTTGAATTGAATAATAATCTGGAATTGAAAGTCTAATAATGACTATGAAACCATGTTGTAAAAACCAATCTGGTTCATTAATGCCCTTTAGGGAAGGAAATCTGCCACCCTTACCTGGTCTGGCCTACACATGACTCCAGACCCCACATCAATGTGGTTGACTCTTAAAATGCCCTCTAAACCTGGTTAGCAATGCTGACATCCCATGAACAAATATAACAAAAATTAATGGTTAGAAACAGAAGGCCTGCACCTTGAACACAATCATTACTCTATTTAGTGTTTATGTGAAATTTGCTTCCTTCCTAGCAAGAGGTTAATGGCATAAGGAAGCAGGCCCTCGTGATGCCTTTAAGACAAATGCAATAGATTAGGTTATCTTCTGCCAAGTTCAAAACCAGACAGGGGGTGGAATTGGGACAGGAGGGAGTGTGTGGGACTATGGCTTAAATTCTGAGATTCAATGTGTTGGTGATGAAAAAGTCCCTAATAACCTCAATAATTAATGTCTCCACATTATGAGACACAAACATGTTTGGAAAAAAAAGGACTTAAATTTTAAAAATCAGACTTTTGATGTCTGGTTTACATCTTAGATATTTCCGGACAGCCCACTCAAAAACAGGACTGTCTAATCCAAAACTGGACGGGTGGCAACACCGGCAGCAGAAACTAGGAAGTTCCACAAAAGGACAGCTGAGACCGTTTGAGAAAAGAATGTTGTAATACTGTAGTACATTCCACAGGGAAGACAGCTGGGACTGTGAAAAAAAAATCACGATATAAAGAGGAAAACACAGAAAAAAGGCAATTAAATGGTCTGCTAAGAAAATGGCAATGGACTTGATGTGTGATGTGTACTATTGGCTTTTGTTCAATTCAGGGACAACTGGAAGACTGAAGAGTTAAGAGTCTGGTCCTGCAATTATTCAGCCAAGTGTTAGTATGGCGAGACAGGACACACATGCCTCCATTATATTTCTTCAAAGTTGGAATCAGTTCATGCCAATGTGGTGCACACATGCAATACCTTTTCCACTATGTGTTGGATGTGCATGCCAGAACTGACTGTCTGGGTCTTTTTTAATCTTGATAAATGGTTGGCAAATGATTGAAGGGCCCAGAAACTCAATGTAAGCAGATATGTACACCTTCAGTGAAAATAACTGCAGCACTTATTTCAAACACTATTTCCAATTACTTCCCTACAAGCTTTAAAAGACATTGAAAAACTAGTAGAACAATAATCCAAAGCAAATCTACCTATAAACCTTCTGTTTATGTGGCTGGAGCCATTGCAGCAAATTGAAAAGAAGAAAGCAAAAAGACTTGGGGCAGTAGCAGGTGGTAAAAGAACATTTTACCAGCTGGCTGCAATGGCTTTTCACGCCATATCATCCCAATCCTGCCTCTTTAATCATGCATTCTCCGGAAACATGCGTTTCGCTGGTGGGCAGCCTCCAATTCGCCCACCTTGTCATCACCTTGCCACTCCCTAACACCGGGCACCAGATTTAAAGTGCAGCCGCACGGAGAGCTTCCAGCCCAGGACTGCTGTACAGAAGATATGCAGAAAGGCAAGAAGACTGCAGCCCCCCGATTCAGTGATGCATCCCTGGGATGCCTTCTGGACACCGTTGGAGCCCACTGCAATGTCCTCTACCCCTGCTCTGGCCTCAGGAGGCCCATCAGTGTCACCACTTTAGCTTGGGAGGCAGTGGCCAGTGGTGGTCAGTGCCAACGCTGCACAGAAGAAGTTCACCTTCCAGTGCAGAATGAGGATGAATGATCTCATCCATGCTGCCAGGGTAACGCAACCATCTCATCACACTAAACTCACAGACTCACAAGGCCATCACACATTCACGTGTCAGCTCAAGGGACATCAGCACTCTCTCTCTCTCACACATAACATCACATCTTCATCTGGCCTCATCTCCTCTGGAGACTGCCTCCTCAGGCCTCATCATCTTGAGGTCACTTGCACAGATCCACATGTAGCCCCACACATACCCTGGCATACCCTCCTTCCCCAGTACAACCCTCGTCCTGCAGCCCCTTCCCTTGCCTGAGGCCACTTCTCCCCCTTCCCAAAGTAAACCCTAGCCCTGCAGCTGTTTAAAAGCCACCCCTGCTTCATAGCTGGTCTCGTAAGTAGAGGCCGGCCCATGAGTCCCCCTAAAAGTGATGTGGTGTAGTCTGCGAAGCCTGGTGCTAATGACCACAAGTGCTGCCTAAAGCAAGGTAGACAAACAAACCTCGATGTCCCGAGCAAAGTGCATCTCACCAAGTGTACGTCACTTATGTTCATTTGTGAAACACGACAGCGAGCAATCATGCCCACGTCCCCTGATGATCCAGCACGAGGGGATGATTCCAGCGAGCAGAGTTTATAATGATATGCAGATGTACCGATATGAAGTTCCCGATGTGCAGCAGGGGGAAACGCGGCCCGCCATTGACGGGCGAAGCAAACGACCGCAACCTGGTTTCACGACATCATGAAACTGATTTTTGGCCTTCCCGCCCTACTGCCCACTCACATCCGCCATGACCCCCGACATCAATGGGCACGGAAAATTCCGCCCTTACATTTTCATTGCTCCTTTCCTAGCCGCAGGGCACCCCAAAGCACCAATGAAATTCTTCAGAAAAGTAGTCAGTGTTGTAATGTTGGAAAATTGACACTCTGTGGGGAAGGAAAGTGTGCCTGAGTGTATATGTCTGAGCATGTGTGTGTGTGCATGTGTGCGTGTCTGTGTGTGTATGGGTGTGTGTGTGTCTTTGTGTGTGGGTGTGTTTGTGTGGGTGTGTGTGTGGGTGTATGTGTAGGTCTGCGTGTGCATGTGTGTGTTGTGTTTGTGTGTGTGCACGTGTGTCAGCATCTTCGTGTGTCTAATGCTGGGCAGTCTGGTATAGGCTTGGAAGAAAAAAGCGGACGTATCTGGGATGCCTGTTGGTTGACTAGAGTATGATTCATTTTCACACACATTTGGCAATATCAGAATTTCATAACCTCTAGTCTAAATCAAAATCTAAAATGGGCTAAATGCCCAGTCATTAACACTGTAAAATTGTTACCATTTTGTAGTGGATTTTTAAAGTAAACTAAAATGCTTGCAATTGGCACCTTTTGCACATGTTGGCTGTAATACTGCACAAAGAACTGGAATTGTTTTGAAATACAATCCATAGAAAAATATTCTCAGAAATTTGGGATTTGAGTGTAATTTGTATGAAGGACACAGCTGCTCTGTGAACCTGAAGTTAAAGGGAAGGACGTTTGGTCAATGTATCAAAGCTCAAAGACAGAAGGAACAAGCATGGAAGAAAGAGAGCAGGCAAAGTGAAAGGTATTAGATCCTCACAGAATTCCTGTGGCTTGGGTCTATCTTCTGGAATTAGTAGACACAAGTTCTCCTTCCTGTTTCTCTGGTGCAGAACACACACCTAGTCAGCTTACTACAAATAGCCAATCTGACTTCAATCAGTCTCTGACTGGAAGGCAACTTCTGTGTTTTCAGGGTGGTCGTGAAGAGAAACTGAATAGAGACCTTCATGAATAAATGGGGCCAATTTTAGGGTCTGACACGCCCTGTTTATGGTCGCAGACAGAGCATCCTGAACTGTGGAATCCACTGGAAATCAGCCCTGCAGGTTTGCCATTTAACTTCAGCCCTGCTCTATTATAGAAATATGTCTGGAGCGGGTGTTGAAAACTCCCATCTGAAACAGGTGGCAATTTCATTAAGGTTTTTAAACACGGACTGTAGGCCAGGGCTTCATTTCCCAGCTCATGGATGTGCTGGACACCAGATCCAACAACGCTGCCAGGAGTTCCATTGTTTCATCTCCACCCCCTTCAGCAACCAACACTTTTATCCTTAATTATTTAATAGAGTGTTGTTTGCATTTGACTGCTTAGGAGTGATTAATACCAGTTCTAAATCATTCCAAATTGACTTGGATGATAATCAGCCTCCAATCCTTACAGTAGGATTCCATCCAATCCCTCAGTGCTCAGTATTTACACTGGATGCAAAACAAATAAATATAACCTTCACGGTGCTTGTTTCCTCCCTTATTCATGTTGCAGTTTGACACCTGCTTTGTAAAAACTGCTATGGAAAATTTCTACTTATGAAAAGGGTTATTTACAGCACAATTAGTCTTCCTGCTATCAATAACCAGGTTTCTATGTGAATGCATATGCACCCCAACAAGTCAGGTATTTACCAACATGACAGCATTTAGATAAGTGATTTGAATGAATCCAGAGGAGAGCTCAATATTGGCACTGAGGTGATCTGATTAAATCCCAATGGGTAATGACAGCATGTGTGCCGCAATGAAGGAACAGTCGTGTGCCAGTTATTCAGTCATACAAAGTTAGAAGCATTCAGAGGGCAAAATTGAGCTTGTGACTGTGGTGGCATTATATATTAGAGGCTATTTGTATGTTAGTAAATTTTCAATGGGTTAGAATAGTTGTTTACTGTTTTTTCTCTCTCTCATTCCATTAGTATGTACATGGTAACAGAATAAATAGCAATACTAGATTTCCACTACACTAGTCAGCAGCTATCCATTAGTTCATAAGGAGAAAAGCTTGCCCTGCAATCAAAATGATAAGATGTTCATTGCAAGATTCTGTTACGATTTCTAGTAGCAAGTGCGAGCCTACCAGTGGTCCACAGGAAAATTAAGATTGTATCGTAGCAGGACAGCTGTTGCAGCACACAAAAAGGCAGGAGGTACTAACAGGACTCCAAAGGCTGGTCTAACTCATTTAACATTGAGGCTTTGAATAGATAAGCAATTGGAGGGAAAGGGTGCCATTACTAGACTTTCTCTCTCTTTTCAAAAAATTTTAGATCCTTCCCACAGCTGACCCAAGTCTACTACCACCTTTCCTAGGAAGCAGCAGAAAGAGACCCAGATATCAGTAAGATCCATCTATGACCCCCTTTTCTCCCATCCCCACCACTCCCACTTGCATGTAGCAGGTGAAGATGGAGTTTTCAACTGAAGTTCTGTTAGGGTTAGAGGCAAGAAAATTCAGGTTGGAACAGTAAAGCATCAGTTGGCGTCACTGTTTCATTCCTCTCAGCCTCCAACACTATCCTATCCCATTTCAAGAAGTATTACAGAGGGGATTCCAGCCCACACCATGTTAGCATCACAGACAGCAACAGAAACACAGCTAATATCCTTTTGCGTGTTATCTGCAGAGCATCACTTTGCCACCATAGGTCAAAAAGACTATACAGGTCTTCATAGTCTACGTTTTCTCTTTTTGAATGTATATATGTTTATCTTTTAAAAGAGCCTCTTTACTGTATAATTTTTAATGAACATATTTTCCCATCTAGTCCCCACTTCCTCTCACCTCTTGCCCATTCCACTGACACAAGGTGGACTGGAACGGTTTAAGCTGCAGAAGTTTCCAACTGCTTTCAACAAAATGAACTGGCAAAGTATTTTCTACTAGGTCCCCACCTGAACTGAAGAGGCTGAATTCTGTGTGGCACTTTTTTCTAACAAACCCAGGAACAATGAACAATGCTTCCCCAAAGAAAACAATCAGTAAAAGGGGTTCACAAAAATGTTTAGCCTTTTAGTTAAGAGTCAAGAGCTTGGCTTCTTGAGATACTGGCTGGCTTCATACATTCCATATCTCAAGAAATAGCAAAACTATCAGCTTTACTGCTTGTGCTTTGGGAAATCATTACTTTGAGGGTAGATAAGGATAGCAATGCCAGGCTAAGTAAAATGCTATTGCCAGCAGCTCAAGATAACTGTAGAATGTAGCTGTAAGCTAATATCAATTCAAATTGGCCAACAGACACCCTTCTGGATTATATTCATATTTTGACTGCATATGATCCAACAGTCACAATACAATGTAGTAGGTAAAAGCTTCTTCATTTCCCACAGTATAATGCTGCAGTCTCAGAAATTGCATCCCCGCTATGGGTAAGCTAAAAGTTCAGATCTAACACAAACATTTAAGGCTGGTACTCCTGGGACATTATATTTTATTCCTGATCAAATTTTCGGAATCAAAATTACTACCACTTCCCCACCCCCCCACCCCGCCCAACAAAATACATTAGTGTTTTTATTTGATTTTATGAGGAGATTGCTTTGTGAAAACAAACTGAGAAGTGTGAAGAATGCTGCTGCTTCTGGGAGGCCTTGGCCCACCCTCACATCTCTATTTATCAACTAGAAATCACTATTCAAAGGTGTTTTTTTCTCGCCATAAGAAAGGGTTTTATTAAAAAGGGTAATCTTACAGTATTCTGGTACAGCTGTCAGTGGTATTATAAACATAATTCAATTTTGGCACAGCTACTATTTGTCGCAAATCTATCTTGCCTTCCAATGAAAAGGACAGGGATACTGCTTAATTTTTATTTTGTGAAAATAATGGCATCCTGGAAACATATAATTACAAAGCCAAGCTAGCTTTGAATACATAATATGTTAAAATGGGATAGTGTCTTCATACTTATATGTTGTTAAGGAGCATTTTCTAGGGAGAAACAAGTCAGCTTCCACTAATCAATGACTGACTGAATTGATATACTTGGTAACTCTTAATTTATAGATTAAATTTTATTTATGCATTTACATAACAGCCAATCAGTAATACTATGTTGATAAATAGTTATTACAATGCACTGTATTACAGCACATAAATAATGTTATACTACCTTCACAACTTTTTTGTTGGATCTCCATGTTGCTTTATATTGACTGGAGTGCTGGAGATTAAAAATGGTGCATGTTGATGTGATTATTCTTCTCCCCGGCTCCCATTTGTGGAAGAACAATCCAGTTGCTGGAGAAGTAGTCCAAAAGTTATTCAGAAGATATCTAGTTTGGATCAGGATCACAAATGTTTTCTTACTGTGGGGCGAGGAAGTTGGAGGGGGAAAGAGGAATACAGGGCAACACTATCTTTTCTTGAATAAAGAAAGAAAATTCTGGAAATGCTTTTAGAATTGTGACAGAAGGTCATCAACCTGAAACATTAGGTAGAATTTTACTGTGGGCTTCAGGGCCACAATGTCAGGCTGAAAAGCAAGTCGTGAGCTCACACTTGGTGACAGTGGGAATAGCTCAGTGATCCCACTGCTGGCAGCCTCCTCATTCATTACCTGTAGACTCACCATCTAATTAAGGACAGCGGGCAGGCTCTTGGAACTGCTGGCCTAGTCAGAAGACCAGCAGCTCTGAAGTCTCAGCAGTCTGATCGGGAGGCAATGGGCACTGCCAATTGGCAGGAGAGCTTAGGGGTGCCCCAACATGGAGGCGCCTTCAGACAGGTAGGCAAAATTTAAAATTTAGGGAGCCAAGGATGGTAGGTTTCATGCAGTGGAGGGGAAGCTCCTCTGGGGGGATCACTGGGGATAAGGGGGATTTCTTGCATGCTGGCAGCCCCTTTGTTGGGCCATGGAGCCTCCAGCTCTGAGGATGCCCAGGCAAGGAGGCTGTCTCCATGAAGCTGGTGAGGCAGGCCCAGTTCGGCCATTAGCAAAATGCCAGCAGCCCGGTACAATGGCCAATAACTGAGGCCTTAATTATGCAAATTGGATGCCTGAGTCCATAGAGCAGCCAGTCAATCCACACCTAGGCCTGCCTTCCACACACCACTGGAAAACTTCCCTGACTGTAGGACTGTTCTGACGTAGCTCCCGCCATTTTATTGGCAGCCCTGTCTCTGTTCCCGCTACCTGGGGGGCCTGTAAAATTCAGCCAGTTAACTTATGCTTCATTCTCTACAGCTGCTGCCTGAACTGCTGAGTTTTTCCAGCATTTTCTGTTTTTATTTCAGATTTCCAACATCTGCAGTATTTTGCTTCTTTATTTTATTTTATTTTTTGCTTCTTCGTGGGAATCTCTAACAATTCTCCGGGAGAGAGGAAGGGCAGAGAACTTACTCTGAGCCATCTGCAAATGATTTCACTACAAACAACATTACAACCCCTCAATGTGACTCTCTTGTGGATTCCCCTCCCCTCCTGTTGTGAAGTGTGTGGGCTATGTTCTCTATTTCCTCTTGATGGTCAGGCTAAGTTCAGGAACCTATTAAGTGAGAAATTGAAGCCATTGATCAAGTTGAGTGGTAGAAAAGGCCCGAGGGGTTGAAAGGCCTACTCCTGTTCCTATTTGGCTGCATCCTATCATTCTGTGGCACTGTCTACACTATCACAATGCCATGCCACCACTCGACCATTGTGCCATCTTTGATTTTTTTAATGTATAAAAGGATATTGATGGCACAGAGCCATCTGGCATTCAAACAATGATTTAATTATATTCTCAGCACCACATCAGGAGGTTTTCCAAACTCCAACCTAAACATGGAGCTGTGGTACTTCTGCACTGACATAAGAAGACAGGACTTAACTGAGACTATTAAACAGCAGCCTTAAGAAAATAAACAAATCCGTGATCTCTATCCATGGCTGATTTTCTTCCTACAAAAACAGGTATAAACAACCCACAATAACATAAAAGAACATTAATTATAAAATCTTAGATTTTCACAATGAACCTTTCAAAGTTTCTTTGTGAACTTGTTCTTTTTAAAGAGAGCAATTGCAATAAAAAGCACAAAACTCAAGAAATCCAAATAAAATCTCCTACAGCACAATGTTAGATTCCATAAACAGTAGAGAACGCATATTAAATATTCCCTCTCATACTGTGTGGCTCCCTGTACAACAGTGAATGTATATAAAGCATGTCCTGTAAATTTGTACCAGAAAAACAATATAATCACTGTAATGCCAATTTCCAGTGTAAAAGATCAAGGGAGTTCAGGAGTAAATCACTTCCAGCTATTTTTACGTTGTAATTTCTAGATCTTTATGCCAATTCAAAAGAACCTTCATTGAAAATCTCTGCTGCTCAATAACCTAGCCCCACCCCCATGCCAGAGTGCAACTTAGGCAGATTTCCTGAATTTACATCAGTTCTGAATGGACAGTAAATCTGCTCTTAACATTTCAGGCACAATGGGACCCTAAGGTATTATTTCTGCTGTTTGGTGGCATTGTCAATTACTTCTTTTTAATCGTTTTCCTTCATTTTATCTTTGAATGCATTTCTACGGATCAAAATGATTTGCACTAAATATTGAAGAAGACCCAAGCCTGTCAACTGTGCATATATGATGGTTTGATGACTCAATTTTCATGCATAAGGAGGAGCTTAAAGAAGGAACGCAGCATCAGTTTGGTTCCTCAGCTCACGGTTGTTTCGTCTTATTCCACTTGCTTTAGGTCTGCCTTTATGTTCCGGCCTATGCTAATGAGATTCTCGGGGAATTGCAGCGTAATTCACCAAGATCAGCCTAAGTTTTGTTGTGTCATCATTCTTAGGAATTTCCAGGCTGATTTATGGCGCTCTACCTAACAGAGACACCAAATAATAGCAATGTAGGGTTCCTCTCCCACGCTCCCATTATTCCTAGTTGCCATGGTGCAGGTTGCTGTATTTGGTACTGTTCTCTATTGCTACACAGTTAATTGGCCAACCTCATACTTTTCTTTGAATTTTAGTGCATTACCAAAGCACATATGCATATAGATACATGCTGTACATTGCTACACCTTCATTGGGGCTTATTATATATACGCAACAGGCTCTTGACAGGATATCTTGCATCAAGATGGAACTCACCAATGGAAATAAGCAAAGTGCAGTGGGAACAAGGGGTGAGAAGGAACCTAAAAGGAGCAGAAATATTACAAAGGTGGGAATAAAGGCTTCCTCTGAAGGCCTTGGTCAGGACAGATCTTTAGCAGCTGAGTGTTTGGAGGGAAAGGAGACTGCTACAAAATCCTCTCCCTCTACTGGTGGAAATACATTAGTGTCCTTTGCAGCTGTTTCCTGGACTTACTGTCATCTTCCCCATGGCCTCCCTGGAACAGGCAGTAAATGGGGCAGGGCAGGAGGAAACCCTTCGGGTACCTGGGCACTGCTTTCTGATTGTCATTTCCCATGTGGCAGGCATGGTAAGAATAGCCAGTGAGGATAAGCATTGTTGGTCAGTACAGTGTTGTCTCATCTCAAAGGAGGGCTTCTAACCAAGAGTCCCTAGTGATTCAGCAATCACAATGCCACCATAATGTAGTTGGCCATAGTCACACCAGCCCACCTAGCATGCACATTGACTATGTGATGATTGATAATAATGGCATATTGTCTTCCTCCCTCAGATGAGCCATCCTCTAGAGGCTGCTGGGACCCCAAGGACCTTCCCTTGACACCTGAGGAGGAAATGCAGATAGATCCACCAGCGTCACACCCTCTCTTGCTACCAGACACCAGCACAGATACAAGTACAGCGGTGGACATTAGTTTGTCGGCTCAGATAGTAGAGCATTGTGGAGAGGATGTGGCACACTCACATAAGGAGTTGGCAGAGGCAGAGAGTGCCTCCATTGCCACTGCCAGCGAGGTGGCGGGGAGGGGGGGGAGGCACCGAGATGTAGCACTCGCAAATTTAAGTTTAAGATACCATGAGCACAGGATGAAATTTTCACGGGTGACATTATTTCATTTCATCAGTGTTATGTATTGTTTTTGTGTGACAGTAGCAAAAAACATTATGTTATTTTCCTTTTTTTGCAACTCTGGAAAAGATATAAATCTAGATTTTGTTTTAAAGCCTTGAGTGTCCCTTATGTTTTCCATAGGTGCAGGCCTCATCAGTGCCTTATGATAGACGGCAGGGGCAGCAAACTTTATCACAGAGGTTGTGAAGCGACGCTGGGGTCATGGCACTGCCTCCTCAGAAGCAGAAAGCGAATACTTCAGCAGAAACCACAGGAAAATCTCAGCAGACAAAAAACAGCAAACTCTCACCTGAACACCTAACAATACATGCAGCCAATGGTCCGGTTGCCTTTTATCCCACTTGAATTGTGATTTCAGGTCGGGCACGTGCCCGCTCATTCAATATAAAATTCTGGCCATTGTGTGTACATAGAATTATGACGTTGGAAGAAATGAGGATATGCATGAACATTATTTTTACTCATAAACGAAATAGTCACTTGCCCACTTATTATAGGAACGTTGGGGAAGAAGTAGGCCATTCTGTCCCTTCATCCACATGCCTTTCATCTATAATCTGTTCTAAGCCTGAGGCTAATAGGTTTTTACTAGCTAAGGGTTTTAAGGGATATGAAAACTTTTAAGACTAAGGTTGAAAGTTTCAATTTCAGCATCCACAGCCTTTGAGGGAAAAGAGTTCCAGTGAAACTGTGCTTTATCGTAGATTCTACCATCAGTGGGAATAGATTCTCTTTATCCAACGTATCAAAATCTTTTATCATTTTAAACAAGCTCTTTATCTTCCCTATCAAATAATTTTAAATAGCTTGATTAAACTGATCCTCAATCTTCTCTACTCAAGGAAATACAAACCCAGGGCTGAATTTTCAGTCTGCACCAATGTCAGAAATGGAGGCAATGGGGCCCAGAAATTCCAAGGCTGGCCAGCATGCCAGCATCCTGACCCCGTTCCCAACATCATTTTGGCCAATGTGGGTTTGGTGCCTGGGAAGGCCGCCCACCTACATAGGGAAGGTAGGTAATTAGGCTTATTGCTTGTTGGGCAAGCTTTAAGGAGGCTGACTGGGATTTTCCAGTTTCTTGTTTTCAAACATGACAGAGGGAAAATCAGCCGCCTGGCGGCTGGCCCGCTACCATAGGCCAGGGTGCCAGCCCTCCTTGCAGACTTAAAGGCTCTCCTGAGGCAGTCAAAGGCCACCCTGTAATGCATCCCTCAGCACACAGTCCTGGACCTTGGAATGTGCCAGAATGCAAGGGTTGGTCATCAACAACGCTTTGCACTGGAAGACCAGCATGTTTCAGGGAGAGCAAAGAGCGTCTTTCACTGGGTTGATAGTCCTGCAGCCACAATTGATGTTTACCTCAGCATGCATCCCTGGGAACAGCCTATAGAGCACAGAGTCCTGCATCACACAGCTGCTCAGGATGAACCTTGACAAAAACCACTGCATCTCTTTTCCAAATCTCCTTTCCCGAAGGAGGTGGACAATGGTCTGTTCCCCACCACAGCCCCTTCGAGGTTAACGTGTGAAGGGGGAAAGACTCTGGGTGTGTAGGAAGGACCTGACGGGGAGGGCCTTTCTCACCAACAGCCATGGGGAAAATTCAGCCCCTAGTTTATGCAACCTGTCTGCATAATATAACCCTGTAACCTCCAAAATCATTCTGGTGAATCTGCACTGTGCCCCTCTAAGGTCAATCTCTACTGCATGTAGTGGAGTGCCCAGAACTGAATGCAGTACTCTAGGTGCAGCTGACCAAGGTTCTATAGAACTGAAGTATAACTTCCTTCTCTTGGTTTTCAAGCCCTTTTGGGAGAAAGGTCAACATTCCATTAGTCTTTTGACTTTGTGCCTTTTCATTGGCTTCTTGTAATTTGTACACATGGACAACCAAATCCATTTGTTCCTCCACAGTTCTTAGTTTCTTATCATATAAAAATGGGTGATCTTTTATGTACCGACACTCAACTCCATTTTCCTTCAAGTTTGCCATTCACAATCTCTCTGGGCTGGATTTTATATTCTACCGCTGGTGGGTTGAAGATGGGGACACATAAAAGGTGGCCTTCTCACCACCTACCTGCTCGCCTGCCCCCAACCTGTCTGAAATTTTAAAGGGGCGAGGGAGGCATTGGGGGCTCACCCACCCTTGGGCCTACTGAGGCCCTTAAATGATCAATTAATAGTCACTCAAGGGCCTCAACTCACCACTGCCAGTATTTCACCAGGTGGTGGAGTGAGGCCCACACCATATGGGAAGACAATCAGCTTTAGCTGCACAGGCTGGTGTTGGGCAACTGGGGGGCTGGGCCTCCTGGATCCATTGAAGGTCACCTCCCCACCACCCCCACCACCCCCAACCACTGCCCCCCCCCCCACCCCCCGCCCCAACCCCGCGCACCAATGGCCATCCAATTGGCCAGCTGCTCTCTGAACCAGGACTTCCTCCCAAGAAAGGGCTGAAAGTCTCAACTTAAAGCAATTAATGCTGTTCCCATCATTCTAGCATTTTCCCTACTACTGATTTTAGGCTAACCAGTCTGTAATTTGCTGTTTTCTCCCTCCCTCCTTTTTTAAATAGTGAGGTTATATTTGCCACCCTCCAATCTGCCGGGACTGTTCCAGAATCTACAGAATTTTGGAAGATGACAACCAACGCATCCACTATTTCCATGGCCACTTCCTTTAGTACCCTGGGATGTAAATTATCTGGCCCTGTGGTTTTATCAACTTTCAGTCCCATTAATTTCTCCAGCACTATTGTTTTGCCAATATTAATTTCCTTCAATTCTTCCTTCTCACTAGGCCCTTGGCTCCCTAGTATTTCTGGGGAGTTATTTGTGTCTTCCTCTGTGAAGAAAGAACTAAAGTAGTTGTTTAATTGCTCTGCCATTTCCTTATTCTCTACTATAAGTTCTCCCATTTTGAATTATAAGGGACCTACATTTGTCTTCACTAATCTTTTTCTTTTTACATACTTATAGAAGCTTCCACAATCTGCTTTTATGTTTCTTGCAAGTTTACTCTCACACTCTATTTTCCTCCTCATAATCAATCTCTTGGACCTCCTTTGCTGAATTCTAAACTGCTCTCAATTTTTAGGCATGCTACTTTTTCTAGTAACTTTATATGATTCCTCTTTGGATCTAATAGTATCCTTAATTTCTTTTGTTAGCTATGGTTGGGCCGCTTTTCCTGTTGTGTTTTTGTGCCAGAAAGGAATATATAAACTGTTGCAATGCATACATGCATTCCTTAAATATTAGCCATTATCTATTCATCATCATGCCTTTTAATGAAATTCCCCAATCTATCTTAGCTAACTCACACCTCATAATTCCATAGTTTCCTTTGTTAAGATTTAGGACCCTAGCTTCAGATTGGACTGCATCACTTTCCATCCTAATGAAGAATTCTATCATGTTATGGTCACTGTTCCCTAAAGGCATGACAAGATTATTAATTAACCCCTTCACATTGCACAATGCCAAATCTCGGAAAGCCTGTTCCCTAGTTGAAATCTAGGATAGCCTGTTGCCTTGATTATCTGAGCTGACCCAAGAAAATGGACTTGTGCTGATAGTAGCAAGAAAAACTTGGAATTACGTAGTATCTTTAACACAAAGAAATTTTGCAAGGCTCTTCAAGGAAGCTTAATCAGACAAAAATTGCAAGTGTGAAAGCTGAATTGATTAAGTCAATTACATCATAATATGCCACAGTTTCAGGTACATGTCAGCCTTACGTTGGACAAAAACTGGCACAACTCTAATCCATCATAATACTAACATTCTCACTAGAAGTTGGGAGCAATACTGACACCCTATTTTCAGATAATGGTATAGCATTTTCAATCATAGCAAAAATTAATGTAGTTAAAATGCAATTGTAATAGAAGTATCATTAAGAAACCATCCAAAATATTCCTCCCCCATAGCACAGTTATGGTTCCCCCTCTAATAGAGAAATTATACTCTCAATATCATATTCAGCATGGCTTGCAGCCTAATAGGAAAATCATATTTAACGTACCAAATATTACTCTCTCATTCTGCCTGCTAAATTGTTTAATACTATAGTGAAACTATATTAAATTGGTTAAGTGACAGTATCCCGTGAACATAGATACTGATCTAGAAAACTCAGAAATGTTAAATTTATAATAAACATTATTAATAAAATTCATAAACTCAAGGCAGCTGACATAGCCCCATAATCTGACAATTCATATAAAAATCAAAAATTCAAAAAAGAGCCTGGAATACAGGCTTAGGGCCAGCGCCATTGCTTTACGCCAATTAAATAAGTCTTGTTTTAGTGCGTTGATTTCAGGATTTTCAACAATTTTTTGTGCAATTACATCTTATAATTCAGACCCTTTATCCATGAAGACAAAACCTAAAGACTTTTGTCTATGACATAAAAACAATCGGTCATACTGAGAATGCAATGCGACATAAGTTTGTTGTAACTTAAGCTGGTGGTTTGCCCAATATATTCACCACTTGTAGTATAGAGAAAAACCAAACACACAAAAATGCATTTTTCATATTGGTCAAGTCCAAAGTTTTGTGATGGGATATGTGGATACTTACTCAGGTCTGGGAGTAAAGCCTCCCCCTCCCCACAAATGTTTCAGTTTTTGACATTTTGTTGGTAAAATTTCCTGCATTTTGAACTGTGTTTTAATTCAGCCTTTAAAGACAAAACTAACTTATTGTTGAGAGGTTGCAAATCTTTTAAGCTTTAGAATATACTAATTGTTCCCTTGCAATTCCCTCTTCATGTTTGAGTATAACATAACAGGTTGCTGACTCACATTAATACCATAATTACTTATCCCACAATCAGAGTAGATCATGAAAATAAAACAGGCATTGTAATGCTGGAAATGCTAAAAACTCTAGTCTCGCAGTACATGGCTCACTAATTGAAAAGAAATATCAAGTGAATGCTAAACCCCTACCCTATCAGCCACCAAGTATTGTGCTGAACCATCTTGGGGTCCAAGTGTTCTCCCAGCCTCTGCACATGGACAAATATTTTTAGTGCATTGAGGGCATTCTGGGGTGACTTTACCAAAAAGCCCGCAGGCCATAAATTTGATGATTTCAGTACTTGACATGTATGATTGTAGAGCATATAGTCCTTCTCCATATATAAACACTTACATGGCTCCTAAAGATGATATAATGAAATGAACCAATATACCCATGTCCAACAATTACTGAACATTTAAATTAGCAACATAAAAAAAACATTAAATGCAATAACATTTTTAAAAATAAAAAAAATTACCTGATAAAGTTCTATTCGTTGTTCCTCTACTTTTGCCTTTGGATTCTGTAAACGAAACACTCTAAATTCTGCCTTCACCAGGTTCGAAACATTTTTCTCCATTGAAGTGACGTCTAAATACACACGTCTGAAGTATGGGTTATATTGTTGGGACGGGATGACATCTGCATGGAAATGTACAGAGCAATGACAAGTCAGTATATCAACAAAGATCAGCAACCACAGTAGTAAAAACAACTGAAGCCAGTATGTAAAGTATTAGTTTCAGTTAGTGCTCCCAGATGTCCCTATACAAATATAGTGCAGTGCATGACCCCATGCTCCCAGATTTCATAAATAATTAGTTTAAATGTAAATCATTAAATTATGATATTTTCCACATTCCTAAGCCTGGCATTATTAATAACAACTGTTTTCAGAGGGTAACAAGGCTTCAGGTTTCTATGTAGTGTAAGCATTCTATTTGTCTGCACTTCAGAGGTGTAAGGTAAAATGTTACTACGATAATGCTTTGTAACTCTGGAGTGTTGACACACTCTATTCCTCGTGATTTTGATTTAGAACTTCTAAATGCTCCCTTATTTTGCCCTCCTGTGGCATACATGGCAAGTATTTTGCAGGTAATGCATTATAATAACTAGTCAGGATATTAATAAAACATCTGCTTTAATGGAACTGCCAAATTAATAATTCATTTTAGCAGTACAGACACAAAAGACTTTCACTAAATTTACCCGTGTTCTGCAAGATATCAGGCATTAACATAAGAGCTAATTGAAGAAAGTATTATACAACAAATAATATGGTTGAAATGAAGTAAAAGGCTGTAACTTAATCTAAGGGGTTCAGCCAAGGTCTCTGAACAGTTTGAGCTGTGCTCTTGCCACTTATGATGTTACCTGGATTCTTCAATTGAATAACTACCTTGTTACAACCATGCATTATCCTACATACATATGTTTCCTTTTTCCTGTTTAGAAATGGTTTGAATTGAAATTCATAGCACTAATTTCATGGTTTCTTCCAGTCAGTCTTGCAATTTAATTCCATTTCCTTTTAGAAAAGTGGGTGTGTCTCCTAAGGACTTCAATATGTGGATGCAGAAAAGCCTCCCCATGGTTTATCTCTAAACCAAATGTCTCCCACCATCTGATTAGTTCTGATTTGTAATGATCATTGCAGTACTTGAATTATTTAAACACTAAAATCTCCTGGTAATTTTCAAAATATACATGTGTTAGAGATCTAAACAACTTCAGTAATAGCAGATGTCTGTAAACATAATTTAAAAATCAGCTACTCTTTGGGGTTGGATGGCGCAATCATTTAGCATATTATGCATCCATCTCTGGAGTTCAAACTCAGGCTGACCAGTTCCCCAGTGGGATATATCGAGTAGTTGAACCACACAGGCTACAAAACTCCCAGACTTGATGTGTTCCGAATTACCTGTTCTCTACTGAGACAATGGTAGAGGTGGTAGGATTTGGATTGACACCAGTGGGTTAGGTGGATTAGGGCTCTTGCTCACAAATTATCCAGTTGCCCCTGCTGGAAATGTGTTTATGTGTGTAAATATCAGATGAGGACAGGATCAAGCTTGGTTGTGATAGCACTGATGTTTAATAACCTCTTAACTTTCAGTGCCAAATGTAATATATGAGTAATAATCATTTGGGCACGTTATTGAAAAATGATTGGAATTCATGGAACTGTACACACTAGGGAGCAAATGCCTTTTTGAGAGAAAGTGATAGAAGGAAATCGAGAAGAAATACAATCCAGGCTTGTCTATCCTCCCTGCTGCTTGTAGAACTATTACATGAACTAAGTTTGTGCAGTCTGAACCCACTTCCCAAAAAATACATGTGAACAGAGTTTACCACACTTCAGTATGATGCAATACTAAATTGCCAACTTCATTCAGAATCGAGAAAGATGCAGCCTACGGCAAATGCATGTGCCACATTGGTGCCATAGAAGGTGCTGCTCTGAGGATAGTGTTAGAGCAAAGTAAGGATAACTTTTGACAGGGCCCTCAACCGTGTCCGGCCCATCTCCCGCGCATCCGCCCTCACGCCTTCTCCTCCCTCCCAGAAACATGATAGGGTCCCCCTTGTCCTCACTTATCACCCCACCAGCCTCCGCATTCAAAGGATCATCCTCCACCATTTTCGCCAACTCCAGCATGATGCCACCACCAAACACATCTTCCCTTCACCCCCCCTATCGGCATTCCGTAGGGATCGCTCCCTCCGGGACACCCTGGTCCACTCCTCCATCACCCCCTACTCCTCAACCCCCTCCTATGGCACCACCCCATGCCCACGCAAAAGATGCAACACCTGCCCCTTCACTTTCTCTCTCCTCACCGTCCAAGGGCCCAAACACTCCTTTCAAGTGAAGCAGCATTTCACTTGCATTTCCCCCAACTTAGTCTACTGCATTCATTGCTCCCAATGTGGTCTCCTCTACATTGGAGAGACCAAACGTAAACTGGGCAACCGCTTTGCAGAACACCTGCGGTCTGTCCGCAAGAATGACCCAAACCTCCCAGTCGCTTGCCATTTTAACACTCCACCCTGCTCTCTTGCCCACATGTCTGTCCTTGGCTTGCTGCATTGTTCCAGTGAAGCCCAACGCAAACTGGAGGAACAGCACCTCATCTTCCGACTAGGCACTTTACAGCCTTCCGGACTGAATATTGAATTCAACAACTTTAGGTCTTGAGCTCCCTCTCCCATCCCCACCCCCTTTCTGTTTCCCCCTTCCTTTTTTTTCCAATAAATTATATAGATTTTTCTTTTCCCACCTATTTCCATTATTTTTAAATATTTTAAAATCTTTTATGCTCTTCCCACCCCCACTAGAGCTATACCTTGAGTGCCCTACCATCCATTCTTAATTAGCACATTCGTTTAGATAATATCACCAACTTTAACACCTATGTGTTCTTTTGTTCTATTGTTGTTGACATCTTTTGATGATCTGCTTCTATCACTGCTTGTTTGTCCCTACAACCACACCCCCCCTCCACTTCTCTCTCTCTCCGCGCCCCCCCCCCCCCACACACACACACACACCTTAAACCAGCTTATATTTCAACTCTTTCTTGGACTCGAACTCAAGTTCTGTCGAAGGGTCATGAGGACTCGAAACGTCATCTCTTTTCTTCTCCGTCGATGCTGCCAGACCTGCTGAGTTTTTCCAGGTAATTCTGTTTTTGTTTTATAACTTTACTCTCACAAGATGACAATTTATTTACAGATGAGGAAGACCATTTTACCTATTTTAATTCATCCATTCTGAATAACTATACTCTCCCAGTAGCTGCATTTAGTTATTTCTTAAGTCATTCCAAGGTTTCCACTTCCACTCCTTTACCCAGAATCCCATTTCAAGAAATTAGTCCTGAAGTTACCTTCAATTGGTTTGAAATTGTGTCCTATTCCTAAAGTTTATTTTAAAATAGTATTTCAAAACAACCTTTTTATGTTCTCATAAATATCTCTATAATATTCCCTTTCAAATGCCTCCTTTTTAGGCTGAAAAGCTCTAGTGTTGTCAATCTTTCTTCATAACTCAGATTCCTGACACTACAGATCAGCCTGGTGGCTCTTCCTTACATTGCTTCCAGGAATTAAATATCTTCCTCATTTGCCAGTACTAGCGGCAGTTCTCAAGATGCGATCTGACCAGAACGCTGTATAGTTTGTTAATTACTTCCTCTGGTTTGTATTCTATTGTCTTGGATATGCCGTTCGATTTTCAACATGGTTTTTGTGATTTCTACACTACATTGGTTGTACAAATTGAGGGTTCAATCTACTAATACTCAGGTTTTTTTCAGTTTCATCCTTAGCTACTTATACACCATTCATGAAGTACATAAATCATTTATTTTTCCTTCCCCTGTGCAATTTTAGTATTTACCTGCATTACATTTCGTCAGTTTTTGTTTAATCCACTCGCATATTTTGTTTAACTCACCCTGGAGTTTCTAGGTTGCATCACTGATTTCACTGTCCTTCTTATTTTGGTATTGTCTTGAAGCTTGACCAGCTTATAGTAACATTTCTGAATTCAAGTCATTGGTGTACATTAGAAATAGCATTGGCCCCCCTGCTGAGCCCTGGGACTCTCCACTTAATGCTTATCACTACTACCCTGATAGGACCCCTTTAAACAATGCTTAAGCATTTCTACCTTTCATCCATTTTCTTATCCATATCTAAGTTTTGTCCTAAAGCCCACTGCATTGAGTTTAATTATGAAGAGATTTATCAATCACCTTTTGAAAATCATAAGGTTCGGCACTGTTCATTTGGGTTGTCACTTCTAAAAGAAACCAAGGGGGTCAATCAGGCAGGATCTTGCCTATATAAAGCTATATTTCCTGATGTTAACTAATTTAATTGTGCACAGATAATCCTCAAGTTTACTCCTGATAATTGTTCCATTACTTTGCACAGAATTGAAATAAGATTAAGAGGTTATCATTCCTTGCATCTGTTTTGTCACTAATTTTGAAAATGGGTATGCTTCCAATCTACTGATAACTTCAGTGTCCAATGACTCTCTCATAATGATTATCAGTACCTTTCAGATCTCCTCTCTAGTCTTTCTCAACACTCTGAAATAAATATCAACTATCCCTGGGGATCTATTTATTTTAAGCCCTTTCAGCTTGTCCAAAACTTCCATCTTCTTTATACTGAGGTCCTGAATTTTGCTTTGATATTCTTTCTCTGTGAATATTTGGATCATTGTATCCAGAATTTTCACCCCAAGTTTAATGTATAAATTTGACTTAAACATAATAGTACAGAGTTACCAATTATACACTTATCTGGCTGCTACACCTCCTGAAACCATTTCCTGAGTCGGTAGCTGAATGTTCAAATGGTTGTGCCAGCTTCAATATAACAGCTGGCATTGACAGAGTGCCCCAGAAATGATTGCATTTCAATAACATCAGCCTAACTACTCACTGCAACAAATCTAATTCCAAGAATCAGCGGGTTATTCCACACGTGTGCTGCAAAACATTTTGTTCACTATCAATGAGCATGTGTGGAGGTGCTCTACTTTTTGGAGGAAACTGGGGCACTTTGGTAAGACAGCAATTGCATACACATCATTTGTAACCAGATAGAAAAATGGCATAATCGGCATTGTATTTGACCTGAAAGTACATGATAAGCTGAGTGGGAAAAGCAGAAAAATAGCCCCTTCTTAAAAATACAAGTCACAAAATCCAACTTTCCAAAAGTGGGATCATATGCATGAAGCTGATCTTCTGTGAATTTTTAATCTTGAATATTTTAACTTAGAGCTAAGGTAATATAAGAAACCACTGTATCGTTATGTTTACCGCAGTCTCTGAGTGATGTCCCATAACGAATTGACACAGTCAGCACATTGTCCAATCAAACTGAAGGGATAATACACTGTAGCATAAAATAACAAATTATCAGTGTTATTGACTGAGCCTGCGAGTCTGGCTGGGGGAGCCCAGATGCCATGGCTATAGGGTGAAATCAGGAAACATTTCCTCACACAACAAATCATAGAAGTCTGCAACTCTCTCCTCCCAAAAGCTGCTAAGACTAGGCCAATTGAAATTTTCAAAGTTGAGAATGATAGACTTCTTTCAAGAATATTTATGACAGAATTATAATAAGGGGTAAGGAACAAAGGGGGCCAGGGGAAAACAAACTTAAGATCAGCAATGATCTAATTGAAAACGGAACTGGGTTGAGCGACTGAATGCCCTACTCCTGTTCCTGTGTTCTAATTTTAGTCCATATAGGGAACATAAGACTTTCACTTGAGTCATCCTTTACATTGATGGAATAGCTTTTTTGTGCTCCTGGCTGTATATGCTATGTTCTTCTCAATATCTGGTAGCTAGACAATGGGACCACCATCAGCAGCAATCCTTCAAATGTGGGCTTTGAAATTATTCCACATAAATCTTGGCATTGCTTAAATTCTGGATTATTTTCCATAGTCAACAGAGTCCAGGTGACCTCAAAAAAAGTGGCCAATAAAAACAGCTGTAAGTGGCCAGGATAGCAAGTTTATCCAACCTACATAAAATATGTTTTTGGATATACAGATCACCATGACAACACCTTTGGCTGACAGATAGTTTGGCTTGTTTTTACAAAATTGAAATTTAAGCTAATTTTTGTTTCCAATACAGAGGGACATACACTTAACCCTTTCAGGATGGAAATTTCAACATTCCCTACTAAATTAGCTCCTTTTTGCCTAAAATGATATTTTATTATCGAAAATTTAGTAGATAATTAGACTGATACAGATTTGGAGTAAAAATGTAATACTTTCAATTCGAGCTAGATGGGAGAGAGCCATTGGCTTGTCACTTAGTCAGAAAATGCAATGTTTGATCTTCTCTCCAGTATGTTTTGGAGGTACTGGCTGAAACTCTGATTCTAGGTTAGCATCCAGTGGGATGTATGGATCTGGTGGATGTAAAGTCCTTCCCCATATTATATGGGTTAGGGGAGTCCATGAAGACCTCCCACATTATAGGATAAATCACAGTATCAGCTGGCATAAAGATGGTTACAGCCTCTGAGAGAGGGGGAGGCAATGGCAGTGTTATTGTCGCCGGACTAGAAATCCCGAAGCCCAGGGTAATGCTCTTGGGACCTGGGTTCAAATCCTGCAATGGCAGATGGTGGAATTTGAATTCAGTAAAAATCTGGAATTAAAAGGCTAATGATGAAACTGTGAAACCATTGTCAATTGTTGTAAAAACCCATCTGGTTCACTAATGCCCTTTAGAGATGGAAATCTGCTGTCCTTACCTGGTCTGGCCTACATGTGAATCCAGACCCACATCAATGTGGTTGGCTCTTAAAATGCTCTCTGATCAAGGGCAATTAGGAATGGGTAATAAATGCCTATGACACTCACATTCCATGAAATTAATAATTTTGTGACTGTTAATCAGCCTGCAAATCCTTGCACAATTTTGCACAATTCTCCAGGGGAAGAATGTACAAAAACAACAACTTTTAGTTAGATGAGCCACTAATTCATCATACATGGTGGCAAACCAAACACAAAACATGAATTACATCACCAGATACAACTTTATTCATTTCCTTGCTCTCAGGTTATGCTGTTGTGCTTTTGAAACTAGTTACAACACATGGAGGAAAACATTAACATTATGGTTCATCTTTTATAACTGAGTGGAGATTTAAGTCTTTATTCAAATGTGAATTAGATAGCTTTCTATAAGAATATTTTGAGATTTGGTATATGAGTAATTTAAGACATGACATATGATAAGCATAGCATGCTTGGGGTAACTTTTGATCTACGGCTCCCAACGTTTTCCACCATTACTGATTTCCCTCACCTCTTGTCTGGGTCTGTAGCAGGTTGATAAATAAAGATTAATTGTCATGATTAGTCAGCATTTCCATTTTGTTGTATTGTGCAACAATCGAGATGATAGAATGTGAATTAGATGGATCTCGGTCTTTTTTCATCCTTTAATTCTAATGTTCCAATGTTTTGATTTATCGCAAACATCAGGCTCATTCCCACATGATCACAACATTCATTGCCTTTGTAGTGACCTTTTAAAAAATAATATCAGGCAGCTAATCAGGGCTTCTAATTGTTGAAATTTAGCAGCCATGCTCATATTTTGGGTCCACCTGCCTACTATTAAGTTCAATTCTTTCTTTGGAATTGTGAGTTTTGTCCTGGTTTATTATAATCAGGAAAAACAGAAAGTTGTAATTTCATGTTTATTTTGGATGTATGTGACACAAAATACTGCATTCGCCTTTAAAGGAAGTTTGCTGCTATGGTAGTGTGGTGTATTTTTACTCCAGTGTGCTGTGTCAGATGGTGCAGGACACTGGTACTGTATAATAGTGTACCATGGCCCACGTGCCGAGTTCCAAACATAGTCATGCTCCAAAAAGTATGACATACTATCAAATCCAGGCAGTTAACCCTGTTCTGAACTGACTGAAAGAAAAATTAAAGAGAAAATCATGCCACATCACTCATGCACTAAACCCAGCATCGAGCATCAGAGGGGGTGCAGGTAACTGAAAAGAGTAAAGTAGGACACCAATGTAGACATACTTAAAAAATGTCTAAAATGCCTATATCATTCTTGTACTATCCTCCAAAAATATCCACAGTCAGAACTAAACATCCTTATTTGTTACCACAGACTTTGTCAATCAAAGCTATCGAATGTTAGAGCTACAGAACTTTATTGTTACTATTTATCTTTTCAAGAATTTCTGGATTGCTCCAATCACCATTTAGTGTGGACAATGGAAAGTAATTTTATGGGCTCTCAAATGAAGACAACTGCTTCCTGCCTGTCAATTTGACTGACTGTAAAATATTTCAGAAGCCATAAATAAGACTGGAGGGAGAATGCAGAATACTGCATGGCATTTATTTTGGAAAACTCCACTTGACAATATCAGTTTTCATACATTTTTCGCATAAAACCATGCAAGCTTTAATTTTTTTTATAGTCCATCATAAAGAGTGGAATTAATTTGCAATTCCTGCTGTTCGGAAAGTAAACACTTTGGCATAATCACAAAAACAAATTCTTTGTGTTGAAACAGCTGAACTGTCCTTGGTGACAGGAATGATGCTCTTTTAAAAGTCTAGAAACTGCAACTGGGGTGTTTTTGCTTCAGTGTGGTGGTAGTGGATTGGTCGCCTGTTTTACACACCGCTCAAACTTCTGTTCCAGGTGGGGTGTAAAACAGGCGGTCGATCTGCTATCGCCAGTTTCCACACCACACTGAATGTGAAAAATCACTCTCCTGTGATTTAAATGCAAGTGTTAGTTGTTAATGGGCTCACCTCTGCTGCCAATCACAAAGATTTGCTCTGAATCTGCATGCAGCTTTGCATGCAGTGAATAGACGCAGTTTCCCGAAACTGGACTCCGGTAAATCATCTTCTTAAGGCAAAGGTTCCTGCTGCTTTCCAGGAAAGCTCACTCCGCAGGAATTAGTTTCCCTTGCAGCAGGTTTCCAGTAACGCGGAAGACACTGCGGCCAGGAAATTTCTCCAACCTGCTCCTGCTCTACTTTTTCAGGAATGTGGCATAACGGGATTTGCGCCACATTTCCGGAAAAATATCTATAGCAATGCAAGAACAACTCCAAAGAACTTCCCGGTCTATGGAAACCATTTATACCATTAACTCATGTATACTTTGAGATTGCACCTTTTAGTTTATGCTACCTTTCATCTGACATGTGCCTTACCCAATTCACTAGTCCATATCCTCTTGAAATTTTTACTATCTAAAGCATGGTTTACTACATTTTCAAGTTTTGTGTCACCTGCAGCTTTTGAAATTTTATCCTGTATACCCAAGTTTGGTTCATTAATATATATCAAAAGGAGCAGCAATCTTAATATGGACCCCTGGGTCTGGAGAGTTTTAGTTATAAGGAGAGAATGGATAGACTGGGGTTATTTTCCCTGGAGTGGAGGAGATTGAGGGGGGACATGATTGAGGTGTATAAAATTATGAGGGGCATAGATGGGATAAACAGGAAGGAACTTTTCCCCTTGGTGGAGGGATCAATAACCAGGGGGCATAGGTTTAAGGTAAAGGGCAGGAGGTTTAGAGGGGATGTGAGGAAGAATTTTTTCACCTAGAGGGGGGTGGGAATCTGGAACTCACTGCCTGGAAGGCAGAGAGGCAGAAACCCTCACAACATTTAAGAAGTATTTGGATGTGTACTTGCGATGCCATGGCATTCAAGGCTATGGGCCTAGGGCTGGAAAATAGGATTAGAATAGTTAGGTACTTGTTTGACCGGCGCAGACTCGATGGGCCGAAGGGCCATTTTCTATGCTGTAGACCTCTATGACTCTATACTGATGGACTGTCAAAAATGTTGCTGCTGTTAATCCAGTTCGTAGCATAAAAATCGTCAGCACAAAACTGCCCAACATTAATTAACACCTATTCACATTCCTATGTATGGAGGCCGCAGGATGTTGGGTGTGGATAATAAAAAAAAAATGTCATTGGCTCAATTCAAATAATTCAGGATAGGCCTGAAATGCATCACTGGGCAGAGAGCAATGAAAACTTCACTCTTCACGCAACCATGCTATACCTGGCTACTGAATGCTTGGTGCTGACACCAAGGGCTTAAAATTTTAGCCCCCGCCGGAGTTGGAACTCTAGTTCAGTGGCCAGTGGGCACTAAAAATAGTGCCACTGGCATAAGTGGCAGTTATCTGGCTCCATCCTGCCCCCACGAAGGCAGAATGGCATGTGCGTGTTTTTTGGGGGGGGGGGGCGGCATTCAGGTTTTCCAGCCGGCCTCCAGATTCCCTCAGTTGGTGGAAGGTCCAGTTTAACTGTTCGGTGACAGAGCGAGGCAGGGAGTTGGTGGAGGCAGCACCCAGTGGCCCTCTCTGCCTGCCTGGGTGAAGCAGCAGCCACATCCCCCTGGCAGAAGGATTCCCCACCACTCCTCATTGTGATGGCCCATCTTCAGAAGCCATTTTTTAGTTTAAGTATAAAAATGTCTTCTTTCTGGAAACTCCTGCAACCAAGCCGGAGCCAAATGCAGTGCTTTGCATACCTTTGGGCTCAACCAGGGAGGTCGAGAGGGAGCCCCTGACATTTGGGCAGCCCAAGGTCTCCATACATTTTGCACAAGCTTGAGCCCAAGAGAGGACACTCCAGTTTCGCTGAAGAGCATTAACACAACATAGTTATGAGCGATAAGCCCAACGCCATTGGCTAAGAGAATGGGTGCTACAAGCTGTTTCCAATGGTAGGAGCGACCATTGTGTCCCACTGTTCAGCCACTGCCAACCTTAAGTCGGGTAGCTCCCAACTAATAAGGTGCTAACCTGCTTCAGTGGGTGCTTGGAGCTTAGAGTCTCTGCTCAATGAGTGGACGGAATCCATCGCACCAGACAAACAAACAAAAAGAAAGAAAATGCCAACTCTTCGATTGGAAAGATGGAATGTCAGGACCATATGTGCAGGATTGACAGATGACAAGACAGCTGTGATCAACATGGAACTTGATAGGCTGAACATTGACATAGCTTGCCTACTAGAGACCAAACTCACTGAGAGCGAATCACTGAAAGAAAAACATTACACGTTCATCTGACAGGGGAAGAGTTCAGAGGAAATGCGTGAGCAAGGTGTAGGCTTCACTGTAAGGAACTCGTTACTCTCGATGATAGGACCCCCCCACAAATGGCTCAGAGTGTGTTCTCTCCATTCGCCTCTCAAATCAAACAGAGCCAGTTAACCACAAGACTGTCTACGCTCTAACACTATGCTCCATTACAGAGGTGAAAGACCAGATCCATGATACCGCTATCAGCAGAATCCCGAAGCCAGAACATCTTTACCTGCTGAGTGATTTCAATGCAAGAGTGGGCATGGACTATGGGGCATGGCCCTCTTGCCTCAGACATTATGGTCTGGGAAAGATAAATGAGAATGGGCAGAGACTACATTCCTGCTACCACGAGCTTTGTGTAACTAACACCTTCTTTCGGAACAAACCATGCCACAGGGTATCCTGGAGACATCCAAGATCAGGACATTGGCACCAACTGGATCTGACCATCACCAGACATGAATCTCTGAACAGCATTCTCAACACACGCAGCCACCACTGTGCTGACTGTGGTACAGATCCCTCTCTAGTGTGCACCAGGGTTAAGATGCAACCCTAGAGTTTCTTCATTCAAAGCAGAAGTGCCGTCCTCGTATCAAGGCCAGCCGTACTCCCTACCCAGGTAAACCTGACAGTCTCCCGACTGGGTTGAACGTGTGCTCCCTGGCATTCCCACACAGAGTGCAAAAGCAAAATGGAACATACTTCGAGACACCACCCACAATACTGCACTCTCAACATATGGGAAGCAAGAGAGGAAAAATGCTGACTGGTTCGAGGCTAACATCACTGTCATGGAACCTGTCATTGAAGCCAAGCGGTCTACTCTCATTAATTACAAGAGAGATCCAAATGAGAAGACTCTGAATACACCAAGCCGAAGTAAAGTCCAACAGACTGCTAGGCTATGCGCCAATGACTACTGATTACAACTTTGCCAGAATATCCAGATGTCATTCGACACAGGGAATGCTAGAGGCATGTGTTAAGGGATCAAAAAGGCAACAGGTCCATCAGCAAAGAAAATGGCTCCATTGAAAACAAAGGGAGGGGAGGTCATCACCGACTGCAATAAACAGCTGGAGAGATGGGTGAAACACTACCTTGAGTTGTGCTCTAGGGGCAACACAGTTAATGAGGAAGCTCTAGACACCACAGAAAGCCTGCCTGTCATGGTAGTGCTGGATATCGAACCCACAGTGGAGGAGCTTAGCAAAACTATTGACTCACTTGCCATGGACAAAGCTCCAGGTGCTAATGCCATACTGCCTGAACTCAGCAAGTACAGGAAACCAACACTCCTGCAGCATCTGCACGAATGTCTTTGTCTCTGCTGGAGGGAGGTGGCAGTGCCTCAGGATATGTGTGATGCAAAGATTGTGACCCTGTACAAGAACAAGGGTGACTGCAGCCATTTTAACAACTATTCAGACATCACTCTGTTGAGCATCATTGGAAAAGTATTTGCCTATTTTTCCCTTGTCAGGCTACAGATCCTGGCTGAACACATCTACCCCGATTCCCAGTGCGGTTTCAGAACTGGAAGATCAGCAATGGCATGGTCTTCTCAGTCCAGCAACTGCAGGACAAATGCTGTTAACAAAGGAGACCACTAGATATTGCTTTCGCTGATCTCACCAAGGCATTTGACCATGTGAGCAGAGGTAGTCTATTTAAGCTGCTGGAGAAAATTGGCTGCCTGCTGAAACTGCACAATGCAATCTCCTCTTTCGATGACAACATGATGGGCAAGGTCAGCTATGTTGGGGCAGCATCGGAGCTCTTTGATATCCACACTGGAGTCAAACAGGGTTGTGTTCTAGCACCAACACTCTTTGACATATTTTTCTCTTTGCTGCTGTCATATGCCTTCAGATCATCTACAGAAGGTGTCTACTTACGTAGCAGTACTGACAGAAAGCTGTTCATCCATACCCGCCTGAGATCCAAGACAAAGGTGTGCCAAGTCCTCATCAGAGAGTTGCTCTATGATGACAAGGCTGCACTAGCATCCCATACTGAGGAACATTTCAGCGGCAAATGGACAGGCTCTCTCATGTCTGTAAAGAGTTTAATTTGACCATCAGCATCAGGAAGACAAATGTGATGGTCCAGGATACTGCCATACCACCATCTATCAGCATTGACAATGTAACGCTAGAGGTTATTAATAGCCGCACATAGCTAGGCTCCACAATCATCAGAAATCTGTCACTTGATGCTGAAATCAACACACACATTGCAAGAGTTATATCCAAGCCGAGTAAGAGGCTGTGGAGCAACAGTGACTTGAGTGAAAACACCAAACTGCGGGTCTACCAAGCCTGTGTCCTCAGGGCACTCTTCTACAATAGTGTGACCTGGACAACATATGCAAGGCAGGAGAAAAGGCTGAACAGCTTCCACCTTCGCTATCTCAAACAAATCCTCTGCAACTCTTGGCAGGACAAGGTCACCAACCCAGAGGTCCTGGAGCTTGCGGTTCCATCAGCTTACACTCATTCCTAAGCCAACGGTGACTGCACTAGCTTGGCTACGTTCACTTGATGAATGACGGCCATAAACCCAAAAACCTTCTGTAAGGTGAACTGGCCACTGGGTCACCTCTTGGGCACCCAGAACTCTACTACAATAACATCCACAAGTGTGCTAAGCTCCTCCACTGTGAGTTCGATATCCAGCACTGCCATGGCAGGCAGGCTTTCTATGGTGTCTAGACCTTCCTCATTGACTGTGTTCTCCCTACAGTACAACTCAAGGTGGTGTTTCACCCATCTCCCCAACTGATTATTGCAGTTAGTGAGGATGGGGGACATTGTCACTGACAACTGGGAGACAGTCATTGAAAGCCATGACCTCTGGAGGCTGACTGTTTGGAAGAGCATTGGAAGAGACGAGCAGAAATTAAGAGCTGCTGGCTGAGACAAGGGCCCAGAAAAAACAGGCCAGCGAATCAGCTGGAGTACTGTGTGCAGTTCTGGTCACCACATTATAGGAAGGATGTGATTGCACTGGAGGGGCTGCAGAAGAGATTCACCAGGATGTTGCCTGGGAAGAAACATTTAACTTATGAAGAGAGGTTGGATAGACTTGGGTTGTTTTCGTTGGAGCAGAGAAGACGGAGGGGCAACCTGATCGAGGTGTACAAGATTATGAGGGGCATGGACAGGGTGGATAGGGGCCAGCTGTTCCGCTTAGTTGAAGGTCAGTCACGAGGGAACACAAGTTCAAGGTAAGGGGCAGGAAGTTTAGGGGGATGTGAGGAAAAGCTTTTTAACCCAGAGGGTGGTAACAGTCTGGAATGCACTGCCTGAGTGGGTGGTGGAGGCGGGTTGCCTCACATCCTTTAAAAAGTACCTGGATGAGCACTTGGCACTTCATAACATTCAAGGCTATGGGCCAAGTGTTGGTAAATGAGATTAGGTAGGTAGGTCAGGTGTTTCTCACGTGTCGGTGCAGACTCGATGGGCCGAAGGACCTCTTCTGCACTATGTGATTCTGTGCTTCTGTGAATTGTGCACCTTCACATCCCACTGTCTCTGCAGCAAACACAGCAGAGACTGCCATGCCAGAGTGAGGCTCCTGAGGACATTAGGACCATGTGCTTAAGATAGACAGGCAACTTGCAGCTGATTGATAACGTGCACAAGGCAGCTGTGATCAACATGGAGCTTGACAGGCTGAACATTGAGATGGCACTGTAGTAACATCCTGAGCCACACCAGGCGATGCTTAACACAGAGATTCCCAACATAACGCAAACCATCGTCTTACGAGACAGAAGACTGCCACAAAAAGATGTTGGAGAGGGTCCCTCCATTTTGAAGTGTCATCGCTCTCATTTACCATGCATTCTGCTGCTTTCAGGATGGATACAGCGGCAGAATGGCCCTCCAGCTTCAAGAGCCTGGCTTGCCATCTTTAATTGGATGGCAAGCCCAACCTCCGGCCACTAATTGGCTGCTCTGGGGAAAAATCATAGTGAGTGACTGTTTCCCATTCAGTGTGGGCTTCTGAACTATATTACAGCCTGAAGCCCACAGGGAAAATCCTGCCCTTTTGTAACAGACATGTTAGATGTTCCATTCCTTAATGTTAACATTCATCACAATGATGAGTACAGAATCTATACTAAAATAAAGAACAAGCTTACAAAAGGGAGCATTAAATACACATTATCATCACACTAAATATTGCTGAGATTTTACTATAACACTGCCCACATTTAGTCATTTAAAATTAAATATGCTTCACAGACCATGTTTAGACACACTGTATAAGGCTGCTTCTTTTAGTTTTTAACTATTAAAACCTGATGCCATTCCTCCCCTGAAAGAAAAATGTTCCAAAGTTAGTATTCATTTCAATAACACAGAATAAACACAAAAATTAAGCGGAAAAGGCTATAAAAAGCTCTGCCATATATTTGCCTGCTACATATATTATAGCCATGCTTTGTGTGTTAATTAAATAATGTTTTCTTGGAAATAAAGATGTGTCATTTCACTTATCTCCACAGGAATACAGATAAAATGTTTATTCCAACTGTCAGATTGTACACTGAAACTGGCTCTACATTATTTGCTTTACTCCAAATGTAATCTTCCTTAATGAAAGAAAACTTGAAAGCACACAGAAAATGCCTAAAACAAATAGTAAAAACTATCCTTTAAACATGTGCAAGAACAACTAGAAATCTAAATTGTGATGCATACTTAATCATTTTACCTGAAACAAGCTGATCATTTGGTGGTGAATGAGGAACATGACCTAAAGTGCCGTACTACTTTTATCTAAAACAAAAGCAGAAACAGAAATACCTGGAAAAACTCAGCAGGTCTGGCAGCATCGGCGGAGAAGAGAACAATTGACATTTTGAGTCCTCATGACCCTTCAACAGAACTTTTATCTAATTTAGTTTGCATTGCCTCACCTTCCATTTTTTCCAGTTTCCTCATGTTCCATACTGACCAGAGGGTGCACAAGTAGCCTGCTCCCAACCTTTAGGGGTGCCACTCCACCTGTGACCAGTAAGTGTGCAACATGAGCCTGAAGCAACCCACCCTCGACCTTTCCTTGGGGGGGGGGGGGGGGGGGGGGGGGGGGGGGGGGGGGTGGGGGATGGTGGTGGTGGTGGTAGATAGAAGTGAGTGGGTTGAAGATATCTTTCTGAGGGACAAGAAATAGTAAGGTTTGGGGCAGGCATGGGCCTATCAATGGGTTGAGACTGCAACCGACAGCTGCACCCAGTTGTACTATCAGCAAGTTGAGGTCATCCAAAGTCTGCAATGTCCATGCAGGCATCACTGGGCATAGCATGACTGTTGGTAATGATATAAAGATTGAAAAGAAATGAGGCATTTGGTCCTCGTCAATTACAAAATGTGAATGAATGCATTTTACTGCAAGCTACCAGAGTTTGTTTCAGAAAAATAAATCTTAGCCTGATTGTTTTATGCTGAAACTGATGCACATCATTACTGTGTGAAGACCACTCTTCCAGGTATAATTGCTACCAGCACATCAATGTCCATTTGCCTATTTTGTTCTTCATTTTTAGTATTGGGTTATTGTTAGGCAAGAATCTATCTACCTCTGCCTTAAAAATATCCATTGATCCTGCCTCCACCGGTCTCTGGGGAGCAGTATTCCAAAGATTCACGGCCCTCTGAGAGAAATTTTTGTTCGCATCTCCTTCTTAAATGGGAAACCCCTTACTTTTGGTTTACCAATATCCCTAAAGCGGGCAGATGTTGTCAGTGATTAATATATACAGGTATTATGGAGGCTCTTAGATAGATATTAGTATCTGCCTGAAGCTGGCTTATCCAAGATCACCTTCTCATTGACAAAAACTTGGAAATATCAGGATGATGTGACATAAACCAGACTGGCACGTCAACTACACCAAATGATAAATAATAATCTCCCTGAATAGAAAGTTATTCATTTGGAGCCATTAGCCTTCTCAAATTAATTTGACTAAAAAAATACATTTTGAAATGACTTTTGCATAACTGTACATCAAAACATGTATAAAACCTAGCTTTCAGCAGCTACTATTCAATTAAACTGTCCTACTGTCTAAAAGCCATAACTTTAGACTGAAATGCAGTCAGCAATACTCAACTTATATATTGGACTACGCGTGGCTGGAAATCATAATCTGCCCAACAGGAAAGAGTGCTGTGCATGTGTGTTTCCGTACATGCATAGAGCTCCACTCCCTGGTGTTTTTTTTAGGTTAGGAGATTGGGCTTAAGTGTCCATTTTCTTGTAACATTAGAAGGACTCCATGCTAAGGTTATAAAGTGCCCAGGAGTTGCAGCAGACCACTTGAACACTTTCTAAACCCAGACACAATTGTGCATCTTCAATTTACATGCTTCAGAGAAAAGGACTGCTCGGGCGATTCCAATTTTCCAGTTATATAAAAGGTTTAATCTGAGGATCATGAAATATTTCAGACAATTATTTAATTATGTTAGAGTACAACCAGTTGTTTCTTATAGGGATTGCTTGGGGTGGGGGGGGGGGATGATTTATTTCCTTGCACTAAATGCATTTATTTTTTGTTTCTTTGTCACTGGAATGAGATTTTGGATTTCCATCTGTTTTTGGGGTGATTTATAAAATATATAAATCCAAAGATAGTGGTTGAGCATTTTTGATAACAGACAGCAGCAATCAGAAGCATCATTTGTAATTATGTTTTCTGCCTAAAGCAACCACTGCAACATAATCAAATTATTCAATAACATGGCATTCATAAATTGGATCTAAGCCTGCTTCCACAAGCCAGCAAATGTTTTCACTGCTCCTGTCAACTGTGTCATATTGCTCTTTTTTAACAAAAAATGTTGGAAAAGAAGGCCATACAACATTGCAATCTTGCAATCATGCACAGCTGCACTGAAAATTGCATTTGATTGTAAATCCAGCTCTGGTTTAATTTATTTTTCTAACTATGTTGTAGTTATGGGCTGGGCCTTTTATTTATAGTGATTGAATTGGTCAAATTCTATTTTTATTATGCGGGATTCCAGGACCTTTTATCTATATTTTTGAAATTTCAGTTCAGCGCTTTGCCCATTTATAATTGGGATGACTTGTCTGCAAAGGCTGAACTCATATTCTATTTTTATCACATGAGATTCTGGGAATTGTACCAGAGTTTTAGGATATTTCACAAATCCTTCTGTCAAAACCACAATCCAGTGGCATTTTAGGAATTTACACCAGAGTTACAGGAATAATATCCTAAATAAGGAGTACAATACATTGGCATTTTATTAAAAAAAAGTCTGAGAAATTGTTTGAAATTGTTTGGTGATTACAAATATATCATAAATTATCAGGGTTTATAGCAGTACCCATAGAACAGTGAATTTTCTCTATCTGGTATAAAGTACATCAACAGCTGGAAGCTGCTGAGCACAACTGTTGACTGAAAATGTTAAAAATCTCTCCAGAGCCAAATAATAAAGAGAAAAAAAGTGCGAGGAAAATGAGTTGCGAGAGGGTTCACAGGATGGAATGATAGCCTGGAATTTCCTGGAAAGTTTCAGTGAAATTATACTGTAAAATTGGAGCTGTGCCAGCTTTTTCCAAGAAAATTTGTGCATAGCTGATTAGTGCCAGTTGAACGCTGATACGTTGCTATGTGCAAATTGCCTCAATTATTTGCACGAAATCTGAGATATAGCCGCCAAAACCCTCTGCTACTTCTTTACATAGCCCTACCACCTATGCAACAGGCCAGGTCATACATACAGTGATAGAGTTATAAAGACACAGAAGGAGGCCATTCAGCCATCGAATCCATGCTGTTCTCGATAAAGCAATCCAGTCAGCCTCATTCACCTGTTCTATCCTCGTAGCCCTGCAAGTTTATTTCTCTCAAATGCACATCCAATTTTCTTTTGAAATCACTGATCATCTCTGCTTTCGCTACCTTCTTGGCCGTGATTTCCAGGACATTACCAGTTACTGCATAAAAAAGTACTTCCTCACATCAGCCCCATCCCCCCCAACCCCCTCCGCTGCATCTTTTGCACAAACTCTTAAGTCTGTGTCCCTTACTCCTTGTACCATCAGCTAATGGGAACAGCCTTTCTTTGTCTGCTTTATTTAAACCTGTCATAATCTTGTACACCTCTGTCAGGTCTCACCTCAATCTCCTTTGCTCCTAGCCCCAGCTAACCTTGTAGCTAAAATCCCTCATCCCTGGAAGCATTGTGGTAAACAGTACGCCCTCTCAAGGGCCCTCATGTTTCTCAGATTTATGCAAAATAGAAAATGCACAGGAATAGACTGATGGGCAAATATTGAGGGACAGGTACTGCACAAAGTCACCTGAGATGAGCCTAAATGGGAGCTCTAGAGTTTTAGAATGATTTTCATGATTTAGAAAATCATTTTATTACTCTACCAAAGAATCAGAGTTTCTCACTCAAAGAGCTGCCAGTCTCAGCACCCCTGAAATACTTTGCATCCCCCACCATTGAAGGGCTAGGCAGTTGGACTTGTCTTCCCGATGGGCGGACCCATGTTCTGCATAATAGTAGAAGGGATAGAGGAGCAGGTAGAGGTAAAAGGCTCGAAGATTGAATTTCCATAGCACAAGAGAACAATTGATTATTTCGTCAATGGGTGGTGTTGCATTTGCACTTGCTTTCTGCTGGTTCTTAAACTCTGGCATAAGTTTCGGTGTAAGCTTTGTGTAAATGCAATCCAGGAAATTCCGGTGTTTCAGGAAAGCGAACCAGTTGATTTGCATACTTCCCTAGCAGGTATTGAAATTCCTGTATCTGAAACAAATTCAGTATTTAAAAATGGATTTGTGTTTCCTGGGGAATCCCTAACTGACTGGCAGTGCCAGCTGACATAAAATGCCAACCTGAAGAGGCTCTAGAAAGTAACGCATGGTCGCTGAAATGCGGCCTTGAAACATTTTGTCATCTCTCATTTTCAGAAAGGCACTCCTCCATGTCTCTTTCACTGCTTTATGGTGCTGCAGCTAATGCAAGCAAAAGAGGCAGTGTCCTGGAACTGATGCCAAATACATTTTATGATCGTGGCCAACGGTGGGGAGAAGTAAACACTTGACTTCCAAAATCTGTGGCTAACTAAATGTCCGACTCTGCGCAGCCCAAACTATGTTGGCCCTTCAGCTCGGGAATAACACACAGCAGCTCGCTGCTCTTAATGTTGGGAAGCCGGTGTCTATGAGCTTCTTATAGGGGAGACGGTTACATTCCACGTTTTCTCGCTCTTTGTGTAGATATGCGCGATATGGATTAACCTCTGAACACCTTTAAACCTCTCCACACCAACAATGCATGCTCCTGAATTTGTTAGAAAGTACTGCCCACCCCGGCTTCTAAGGCAGTTGTGCTCTGGCTGTCCCTGAGCTGCAGCGACGGCAGTGTCGTTACTCACTTCCTAGCATCCCATTGGTTGAGATGTGTTGATTGAGATACATACAACTCACCTCAGAAAATGAGAGAGGGGTTCAGCCGAGACAGGTGGACGGAGGAGAGCACAGAGGCTTGGATTTGGAGCCTGCAGTTTAGTGCCGGAGTATTGGTTGTTTAATAACCAGGCGCACAGAGCACTGGGGAGCATAGGTGACAGTTTGGTGACTGGAACCTGACGTTTATGCCCAGAACGAGAGTTTGGATCACGGGTTAACACAAGTCTTCCAGGCAGAAGTCAGGAATCTGGACTCTGGAGTTTTGAAGCAGGGACACAGAGCATACAATTCAGAGCAAGATGTTAATACTTTAGCACCATTTGTGCCAAATTATGCAAAATTATAGGAAAGGACCTACATTTATATAAATCTCCTCCGGACCTAACGCTATTCTAAAACGCTTTACAGCTAAGAAGGCGACTTCATTCTGCTCCCCCTCCACCCGATTATTATATTTTCATTCTTCCAACACAAACCCCGTGTACACGTCATAAAAACGCACATATTTTCATTCTTAACAATCAGATCTCCCCTCCCCTTATACTGGGTTTGAAAATATTCATTAGGGCAAACATCAATTAGGAAATTCTACTTGTATGCTTTAGAGTGAAATCGTCCACAACACGGATTTGCAAGCGATTGCACGAATATTACAAGGGATTTAAGTCGTTGCATGGCCTGGGCTTCTAGTAAAACAGAAACCTATTCCAATCGCCCTTCCTCTCTCTAGGTTGCACTATATTCGTACCCAGCAATTATTGGGACAATTTATATTTTCCAAGCACAGATCTTTCATTGAGTCAACCACGGCCATTTCTGGTTGGTTAACAAAGCTTTTGATATATAAAAAAAACTCGGGAGGTGTAGTTTGGAGTTTTGACTTCCAGTGAAGTATAGAAAATGTAAGTCTCCCGTCACTCTCCCAAATTAGCATATGTAATTTTAGGTCAATAAATACAAGCCAGAAAACTTTTTAAAAAAATGTTTAAATCGCTCTGGTATCGTAATTGGTATCTCACAACTATACGTTTGACCCATTTCTGGTGCGTAACGCTGTTGGCGCTTAGCCCAAGCTGGAGTTTGACGGTATTTTTGTAACGGCCAAGGATAGCACTGTATGTGAAACTGTACACCGAGGATTGCGAGGCCAGGCGTTTCTGCCCAATTAACCTGGGGCAGAGTGACTGAACGTGCACGTGCTCCATACAGAAATAGCGGCTCGCACGCCATGGGGTTGGGGGATGGTGGGGGGTGCACTTTGTTGTGAAGGTCTGCTCTACGAACTGAATGCACAACTTGCACTGGACTGATACTCGATTGTTCAAATTGAACACTTACTGTACGCTTGCAGTTCTGAACTGTGAGAACGTTTCAAGCTTTGACACGTGTCTAAAATGCGATATTGTATGTCTAATATGATAAACTATTTGCTGTCTAACACACAATTTCAACAAAAGCCTTAAGGAAAGACACAGGAAAGATCCCACAGCTTAGTTTCTAGCGGGTGCTTCTCTGAGAAATCCCATAACTAGTTAAGGTTGTGGAGCAGATCGTAAAGATCACATTTTATAGATTTCCTTTGTACTTTCGTCACATAAATCATCGGACAAGTTAACCATATGAGGACCGCAACAATGTTTCTGAGCTTAAGAAAGTCATTTTAGTCAATCTGCGAAAAAAAAAGTTGGTTGGGTTTTTAAGATGCATTAATTTCTACAATATTAGGCATAAGGCAACTTTATTCTGTGCGAAAGTATCTAATAAAGTGAGCAGTTGGAAAGGTAGTTCAGCACGTAAAGAGTTAAATGGTAGCTGGAAATCCGAATATTTATCCCTGTGCCTGACTGCCGTGTTTGTTTACACAGCACCTGTCTTGGAATTTCAGCATTTCCACTGAAGACGGCAGGTTCTAGATTGTGTGATTCATATGTTCGATATGATTTCCACAGGGCCATCATCCAGAACCGGTTCGTGGTCAGGCGACCGTGCACACTGCCCACAACCCAAATTACCGCTACAAAAATAAACAAAACCAAAAAAATGCCATTATTACTTTTTGTCCAATCATGTCACTTCGCTCTGCTCAAATTGCAGGGTGCGAATAGGCGACTGCTGTACTTCAGCTGCCTTATGTACACATATAACATATTACATAAAAATAGCGCGAAAGCAAACTGCCAACTGAACTTCTTCGCAAAATGGGTTACCATGCAAAAAAAGTTTGTCTTAAAGAGGAATGACATCCCTTTTTGCTGACAGATTGGATATTAAAACTATCAATCTCTTATTTTAAATGAAGCATTGCCAATTACACATCTTTAACCCAACTTGGGGGGGTGGTATTTCAAATAAGCAGATTTATGTGACTTGATTGATAAATACATTACAGTCTCCATTAGCTGGCAAAAAGGGATACGCTCACTTTAAATTGTTGGTTATGGCTTACTTTCAGGATAGCTAAATGGATTCATATCAATCTTGTAAACTTCTTTTGCGTAATACTCCTCTTCGCTCCTCTCTCGTTCACAAGTGGCAGCCCTCTCGTTCGCTTTCTCCAGAAGCAAATCCCTGGTGCTGTTGTAAATCGCGAGCACATCGATCGAGACCTCCTCGGGCTCCGGGTAATGTTCCGGGGGGTTGGTGAGTTTCAGTTTGCTGAGGATTTGCCCTCGGATGGCCTCGATCCTCTTCTTCATGAACTGTTCCATGTCGAGAGTGTTGCAGGTCGACAAGCAAGCGGCGATCATTGCGAAATCCAGCGTGAGAAAAACAGTGAAAATGGAGTAGTGCATTTTCAAAGCCGGGCAGCTGGAAAGTTGAAGAGAGAGTGGGTGGTGTATGTGGGGGCCAGAGAGAGAGAGAGAAAAATATCAGCTGCAGATCGTGATCGTCACGCGAAAGAAAAACAAGTTAAATATTTACAACAAAACAAAAAAGAGGAAAGGCACGTTTGTTGTTGCTATTGTTTAACCTTGATTCTCAAGTCCTGTGCAGTTCAATGACTTGCCAAGTGCTGGCTTCTCGCTGAAGCTGCAGTCCAGGCGCTAACGTTGCTTCTGCCGAAGATAAACACACCTTCACTTCATCGCAGTCCTGAGGAAATCTTTTCACTTCTCCCAACTTTTCTCTCTCTCTCTCCAAAAGCCTTTGCTTTCTCCAGTTATAAAAATGTCAATAAAACAGCAGCTTTATTCCACTAGGCTGAGCTCTCCTGATTCGCCTGGAGTCCAGGGTGAAGTGAAAAAGGGAGAGAATCTTACACATACACACAAGCAAAAAAAAAAATTAATTTGGCAAAAGCTAAGCTCAAAAAAGGGGGGGGCTGACAAGAGATCGAAAAAAGTTTATACTTTTTTTGGAAAAAAATCTGAAGTAGGAGCCTCACGTCATTCGCGAACCGTTATTTTCGCTCCTCCATCCTAGTCTGAGTCCAGGCTGGGAGTGAGTGAGTGAGTGAGAGAGTGAGTGAGAGAGAGAGAGAGAGAGACAGAGTCTGTACAGTGTGCGTCTTAGGGAGCGAGTTGCCAGCAGATAACATCAGGCTGCACAGGGAGACCTTTATAATGTCTCACTTTACCACGTGTTGCCTCCATGGAGTGACGTGGGGGTCCGACCGATGGAAGATTCCTCAGCATTCGTTAACAGGCTGCCCACTGACAGGCGGCTCCAAACTCTCCGCGCTGTCCTAGTGCCCGCCCTCTCCCCCCAACTCCCTCCCCGAGCCCCGCCGACTGCGCTCTGCTTCCTGCTTGAGGCGCAGGGATCGTTGGAACTCAGGCGGACTCCCAAGTAGATTTCAAAACACCGGCTTTCAGGCAAATGTAACAGCGGAGAGGAGCTTTGTGGATGGTAGCTGGCATCCCCCGTTTTAAGGGACTTTGCTTCCCAACTGTAGCCCAAGATAATCTTTTAACAGTAAATATCTAGCGTTATTTCCCAGTGCCCTTCTGGGTGGAGGGATAGACAGAGTGAGCAGAGTTTCACCCCCCACCGCCGCCGCTTTACAGCATAGGCAATAGGCAGAAACAACCCGTAAGAGCAAAATGCTTTTCGCGAGATAGTGTGAAGATTTATTTAACTCATTGCTTCAAAGTGGCAGTGACAATAAGGGTGACGCTGCTGATAGTTTTGTTTATAAGTGTACTCCTTCGTAGCATCAATAAATGTTTTCAACGGTCCTTTTCCCCACTGAATCGCCAATTTGTATCCCTATCAGCCATTTAACACCCTTTTCATTTGGAGACAGCTTGGATCCTGTGACCACCTTAAACTACAAATTACAGAAATAAAGCTGTTCATGCTAGCACAAGCCATCTGAAAACATGAAACTGTACTGAAGCTATTTAACACGTGTGGCATCAGAGAGCAGCACAGCAGCCCGTGTTTACTCCGATCCCTATTTGATTTTTCCAAAGCTGCTGTATGATGGAAAATCCAAGCCCTTTAAGCTTACAAAGCACGGGATCAAAGAGATTCACACAGAAACCCAGTGAAGATGAACTTTTGCTTCAAATCGTGTGATTCATGGCGAGATAAAGTCTCTCATCATCTGCAACGTTTTCATTCCAGGGACTTATTACATACTAGAATTATACTATGTGGAGTTATGCAAATTCTTGTAGACAGTTTAATGCTTTGAGTTTAACAATATTGAAGGGGAGAGGGAACACAATTGCCCTGTTGCTTGCTTCACAGCTGTTCTAGTCCTTGTAGCTAAACATTGTGTAAAAATAAAAACAACTCGAGCTCGCCTCAGATAAATATTTTATCAGTGACGATCAGAATACTCGATTTGGAAAGGAGCGCTAGGGCCCGGGGGCGCCACATTTGGCGCGGTGCGAGCTGCCTGTCCACAGAATGGTGCTCGTGGTGCGCTCTGCCTCGGTGACAAGGCAATCCTCATCACTTGAGAAATCGTCTACCTACGTGACTCAGAATATTAGACTGGACAGCAGGACGGGTCGTTCAGTTTCTAAACCAACAGACAGTTGGACAAATATTTCCACATCGCAGGGGAAAATAAACTGATTCAGACTCGGCAGCACCGCTGGAATTCTCCCTTCAAAAACGTGCAGTTAAATCAAACACACAACTCACACAAAGTAAATGCCAGTTTCTTCAGCAACTCCCCACCTCTCTCCAGGACCTAGCGTTGACTGACTACACAATGGCTACATTTGCTGCCGTGTACAGATGTATATGCCGAGATTATAGGCAAGTGCTAAATGTTTTGAAGCATTTTACACCCCTTTTACAACAACAAAGCCCTCGAGGACTGGACAAAGTCATTGATAGTTTTAAGCGGAGTGCTGAAACTTCACTAGATGGAAGAAGCCACCTCAGATGGATGCTAAAGATCTAACTGTAGAATACTAACCGGGTGATAAGCTCCTGGTTGTTCCCCCCACCCACCATCAGCAACAAGATGAACTGGCCTGTATCTCACTACTCTGTGGGCTTCAATTCTCGCCCCATCTAGCTCTGAGGGGTCATACAGACTCGAAACGTTAACTCTGTTTCTCTCTCCACAGGTGCTATCAAACCAGCTGAGTTTTTTTTCCCCAACATTTTCTGTTATTCCAATTCTCGCCCCATTTCCCTACCTAACTTCAAACTAGCTCCTTGTATATGAACCGCAGATGTTTGTTACGGGAATAAAGCGCAGACCTGTTTTGTCTAAAGGAGACAAAATGATTGGTGCAACTCCCAGCAAGGACCAGCCCTTAGAAAATGGGACAACTCACAAGCATAAATCTGAATTAATACTCGTCTTTATTGACTTGTTACTATTTCAACCAGCATTGATTCTTCCGTTGAATTCCAGATCATCATTCTGTTCTGAAGGGATCTGTACACAAAATACGGTGGAATGTATGGATTTGGAACAGGTTTATTTTGAAGTCCTTGGAAAGAAACAGTGCTTTATTTAAAAGGCAGCACGTCCCCCCTATCATACACAATTTCATGCATTCACAGAATGAGCATTTTTGCAGTTCACATTGGTTTGCGCCAAGTCCAAATGATCACAAGGTTCATGGGTCTGCATCATTTTTCCCGGCAGCTACATCAGTCTTTGCCTCCTCGTCACTCTCTTTATCCCAGTCTTTCATTGTAGCTCCCATCATGAAGTCATCACGTAATATGTTCCATGTTGCACTATCTTCTGATTTAACCTCAACCTGCAATAGAACAGTGCATTATGAAATATAATCAAAAGCACAAATAAGCGTATAAAATTCACATTTTCATTAACTCTGGCAGTCTGAACACTCATCGGAGGCTTTTTTTTAACCCCCAGGTGCTGGCACATTAGAATATTTCCTGGCATACGAATCCGATACAGAACATGGATTTAATGAACCCGTTTGAAACGAGATACAATATTTCTTTTGATCTCTGAACCAAATTCCCTTTATGTGCTACATTACCTCACATGGCACAAAGCTGGCTTTTAGGAAGTCTGATGACTATAATATAGATCTGTGCTTGGAACGAGTCAAACGTTGTTATCGTGGCACTAATTCATTCTCTTGCGGTCGGTTGGTTCAAACGGAAGCAATCTTGTACAACATTTCCTATATTTGTGTTTAAAACTAGAGGCATCCGGCTCAGTAGTTGAAATCAGCCGTGAGTTCTCCCTCAACTCCCTTTCCTCAAAAGTTAGTTTACACGATAGCAATGTAGAATTTTACAACTGGATATGAGAACAGGATACCGTATACAGAAAGGATTAAGGTGGAGCTGGAGCGCCACTCTGAGGCACCTTTCAGCATTACACCGACCCACGATACAATGCCAAGGCACTGGCCAGCTTTTTGATGTAAAGTCATTGACAGCAGCATTGGAACATTAAAGCAGATAACCTCGTTAATTTTCTTTTAACATGAAAATCTTCAATAAAATACACGAAAAGTGTTGGTTTTGCAGCGAAGTTTTTGAAGTGGGACCTGAGCCCTGAAGCCCCCAAACCATTTTTGTAATAAAGAGTCTCTAAACCTTTCTCGCTGCCCGAAGGAAGACCTTTAATTGAAAGCTAGGAGTTCTAAACATTCTTACTTACCTACAGCTTAATCAGCATTGGAACTTTGGTCCTTCTAATTTTTCTTCAATAACAAATGAGCCTTTATTTTTTTTAGCATGCTTCAGAAGGAACCTTGAAGCTGGCAAGAGTTGTGGGTACTGTTATGAATCAATTGTGAGGCAGATAGCTCTTGAGTCTTCTACCCAATACATCTGAGATGCCCCTTTGAACTTTGCAAAGCCACAATAGCACACATTATTACCATACCCCAATGGTTCAACCACTGTTCACAGTGGTGAATGGAGGAGTCAGTATTAATATCTTTGTCTTATAACAATGTATTCGATGTGATACAGGCATGGTTTAGATTAGGTTCATTAGCATTCTGCAAGGGAATGCTAAATTACCAGGAGGTGTCAGTTTGATGCAATTTAAGCATCAAAGGGCTTGTGTATGAATTATAGCTACAGGAGACAGTGTGAAATTTATAACCACACAAAATTGTGGTTATCTAGTGACTGCATATACCACATGGAAAAAATATATTTTGACAATCATTACTGCCGTTAAAGATTCAAGAACAGCGTCGGGGCTATAAAAACACTAATTATTGAATTGTTTTCAAATGGAGTTTAAGGTTACAATCATCAATTCTCCAGGAGAACCTGGAGCTCTGATGGAGTCATGGGTACAACCAAAATTCAAAAATAAAATAAACAAATCAAGGGTGTTCACAAATCCAAGCAAACTACCTCCTCCTCTCCGACAGGCATCACCTCTTGTTAGGGTACGCTCACACAGGCGCTAGTAACACTCCAATACCTTGGCAAAGTGACCATTCTTTATGTGTGCCTAGATAGTGCCACTGGACTCCCCAAGACAGAGGGCGTCCAACCAAGTCAGATCCTGTCCTCATCCGAGCACTTTCCACCTGGGATCATGTACTTTCCAGCCAGAATCACTAAATATGATCAATAATATGAATTTTATATTCTATCGTAAATCTAACATCCAAATATTACCCCATGTGACATAAGTCAACTCAGGCCAGAGAATGAACCTGGGACTTTGTGTTAAAAACAAAAACAGAATTACCTGGAAAAACTCAGCAGGTCTGGCAGCATTGGCGGAGAAGAAAAGAGTTGACGTTTCGAGTCCTCATGACCCTTCTTTTCTTTTCTTCTCCGCCGATGCTGCCAGACCTGCTGAGTTTTTCCAGGTAATTCTGTTTTTGTTTTGGATTTCCAGCATCCGCAGTTTTTTTGTTTTTATCTCTGGGACTTTGTATTGTTGAGTATTACTAGGCAATAGCTTTACCCTCTGGGGCAGGGTTGCTTAATCTCGTTGCCTTTGCAGGTGCAGAGATGCATACCATACAGCCATGTCAACATGCAAGTCTATTTGTATATATGGCAATTTGCTAATTGCATTACTTTTTGATGATTTAAGATTTAGCTACCTATGATTTAGCCACCAACAATCCCAAGTGCTGCCATTTCCAAACTCCTGGTCCACAAAATAAAAACAGGAGAAATTAACAGAAAATAATTCAGCACAGATAGGACCAAGTTTCCCCCTGCCACCAACGCACCCACCCACCCACCCCCGCCCCCCCCATCCATCCCCGCACCCCCCACCACTTTCCTCTTTAAACCTTCCTTCCTTTGCTTAAAGGTCTGCATGATTATAAAAGACATTTTCACCACTTTCTTTCCCAATGGACAGATCTTTCCACAATGGATTTGCAGTTCATCATTCAAACATCTCAAAGATCATCAGCACTCAACATTTTTACAGACAGCAACATGTTCAGTTCTGCAAATCGGAAAGTTGCTGCCAAAGTTATCGTGGGCCTCCACAAACGTTGTTATACCAACACCTCATCAAGAGTCACAGCACTAAAATACATGAAGGATACCCGCTAAACACATCTGAAAAAAATTGAGGTTTATTCATTAAATAATTTTTAATGATGTGATACAGTTAAATTACTGAACAACCTCTCTGGCACTGAAAACTTAAAATTGAAAAGCTCATTCCTTCAGATTTTAATTGTCTCATCCCTCTCAATTTCATCTTGCTTTCTGTCTATTTTGCTGACATGATTTTATATTGTATTAAATACACTTTCTGCTTTAAACTCTTTGTCTCAATAAATGTTCATCGATCTGATTGGTTGAAAACATGTCACTGTTTGCACAGGTCCCAGATCCCCTCTGTAGAGCACGAGACCAAAATGGATCTCTATTTCTGTAAGTCATCATGCAAAGTCCATGAAAAGTGTGTGGGTAACTGTGAATGTAACAAATGTCAGCATCGTTCTTCCTCCACTGATCACACATTCTGAGGCAATAAGCTCCTTTTTCTCCAAAGCAAACATCATTCCTTTGCAATGCCAAGAAAACCTTACCCAGAATACCATAAGTTCAGTTTTTTTATCTAATGGCTTAAACTATGTAAAAAAACTGAAAAGGGGAAAATCTATTATTGGATCTCTGCCTCCCATGTGAAATTTCAAAATTAGACCTATATAGGAAAACCTCTTCAAGAATTTCCACCATTAAATGATTTTAAGGGTACATTTCGTGGTTTCTTTTCACAGAAACGTGTATTAAATTGCAAATGTTAATTATAGGCACTGGTCTAACGGAAAGAAAGTAAAGACTGAATACAATGAAGAAACTATGAGTGGTTTGGTCTGTAGTAGTTGTCAGCTCCAGATTGCTTAGTTTGAGGGAAAAAAAATAAATAACTTAATTGGGCGGTTCAGCAGTGCATGCCCATTGGTAATTGGAAAATTCCTATCTGTCAAGCGAATGGACTAAGTTTGTGATTACCTGAAAAATCCCAATGACAAATGCGAAACAATCAGCATGGTTAACATTAGTTATTTGAGCCAAGGATTTTTGTGCCATACAACATTTTTTAATTAGATTTTTCAATGACAAGAATAGCAATTTCACTGATCTCCTGCAGCATATTTTTTCCAATAGTTTAGTTTGGTTCGTGGCTCTATACTTGACATTCTTTCCTTTCCATCAGGATCCATGCCAAAACTTCATGAACAGATCAAATGCAAAAGCACAACATTTGGAGTTGCTCTGATCAGCAGCCAATTACAAGACTTCTTTTCTCTTGCTGCTGATCGGTGGGGCCGAAACTACAACTCACATTAAAACCATGTGTGAAGTCAGAAAAATGGAAGAATCTCTTCTACCTGGCAGTTTATTTCTTCCTAGCCATAAAAGCAACTTGTTTTGAACTTAATAATCCTCAAATTTTGACCTACATTAAATTGATTGTTTTTTAATTTTTTAAAGGAATTCAATAATGAACGGATTGACTGATGTTTTTGTTGATTACTAAAGTGTCAAGGTCCACATGCAGAGCCTTAGACTGGACCCAGAGTCTCAGTTTGGGGCAAAAGCAAAATACTGCCGATGATGGAATTCTGAAATAAAAACACAAAGTGCCAGAAATAATCAGCAGGTCTGGCAACATCAATGAAGAGAAACAGAGTTATCATTCCAGGTCGATAACTTTTCATTAGTTTAGGAGCCAGCTGAATCCATATTAACTAAAAGATAGGCATTCAATACCCTCCTCACAAGCCACTTTCCTATCCACGTACCCAATGTAATATTAGACTCTTCTTGGTATTGTTAACTACAAACTAAATAATCTGCAATTGCATTCAATTTTGAAGTCAAGCCTTCAAAGTCTGGATAAGACACAACTTCGTAAAACAAACTATTCAAAATAAATTAAACAATTTTTAATGATGACTTGCAAACCTAAGTAATTTAGATGACTAATTTTGACAATTTGGGATAAAGCCCAGTCATTAAGAGGCTGGCATCTCAACATATTGCTGAAAATGATCAAAGTACTGTTAAACAAATTACCTCTTCACTTATGTAAACACAGTAGCCAATCTGCGTACAGCAAGATTTTTCAAATAGTAAATGAGATGATTAACCAGATGAATCTCTTTTAGGCCGGGGAAGCTTATCAGCCAAAATACTAGAATTCCCTGCCCTGTGAAAACAGCCAAGGGTAAGGTGTCACTTTGAATGACACATCCAACAACACAGTATTCCCCAAGTATTGCATTTAGTGATAACCTAGATTATATGCTCAAGCTCTGGAGACTTGAACCCAAAACCTTTGACACAGCAGAGAGCACTAATTCTGTTAATTGAATCATACTGATACGAAGTTGATACAGAAAGCATACCTGCAGTATTACAAGGCAAATGCTGTTGCTCGATGCTCATTTTTAGTGCCATATTTTAACCACATGGCATTTACCTATGTCCAGGAGATCCCAAGGACAATTTGTTGAAATGCAACAACTTCACAAAAGCAATTTATTCAAAATGCAGCTTCCATTTGTCCTACTTTTGAATCCATTCTCTTTTCATAAAGCTTACAAAAAGCCTTGATTTTATGTAGTACCTTAGTCTCAACTGAACATCTCAATCATACAAGGAATTATTTTTGAAACCCTGTATGATAAATGCAGCAGCTGTTTTAGATCCAGCAAGATTCTCACAAACAGCAACGAGATGAATGATCAGTTCATTTGTTTTCAGTGGTGCTACTGGTTGAGGAAGGAATGTTGGCTAGGACAAAAAGAAATTTCTGCTCTTCAAATATTGCCATGAGATCCTTAACTTTCATATAAACTACCAAACAGGTAGACTGAGTTTACCTTTATGTCTGAAAGAATGATTTGAAGGTGCAGAAGCCATTTCCCCAGCCAGTTTGTACAAAGCGTAGAAGAACTTAATAAACAATGAACAAGAAAATAATCTTATATTAGTGCTAAGTCTATTCTAGGATTTGCTTCTAAACTCATTAAAAGATAGAAATCACAACTGTCATGCCAGTGCAGGCATGAAGATATTACATTTTTTAAAAAACTGTATTCCTTTTAAAATGGACCCTGATGAACTGTAAGATGGCTGCCGAGGGGTCACCTGAGTTTTGCAACTTCAACAGCCTAGCAAGCTTTCTGGCAAGTTCCAAATTGGATTATAATGGACAGGCATCGCTCTTGAACAGATGTACCTAAAAAGCACTCTTCCGTGAAATTTCACACATGTTATTGTCAAGGATTACTCCGGGGATAATAAACACCCAGACTTTGATTCTGGGTCTGCCATGTAACAAAGGGGAGCTATCGAGACTGAAATGCTAAAGGCCATTTATTACATATCAATACCTTTTGACCATGTGACTGAAATGCCTTCTTCATTATGAAGGGCCATCACTTGTTTTCCATCGTGTATCAATGGCCATTCATCATATGATCTAAATTGCCCTCTGATTTTGAAATGCTTCAATCCAAAAACTGAGAGAGAGACTGGGCAGTCTGCAGAACACCAGCAACAACATCACAGCTGCAAAGCAAGGCAATGTCATCTTGTCTTAGACCTGTGAAGCCTAAAATCTTTTAAAAGCCTCCTCCAACCTGTTTCGAACAGCTCTGATTTTGCCTGTAATAAATTGGAACTCAGGTTACAATAGCCATCAGGACCTGTCTACATGACCTGCTGAACAATAGTTACTTCAAAGGAACAGTGCAGTTAATCTGGGTTTGACCCTAGCCACCTGAATTTCAATTCCAGAATGGGAAAAGCTCCTTCCCTTCACTGGGCTCTCCAAGACAAGTGAATTGCTAACTATTCCATTTGGTTTTAATACCGCGGAAGTGCACCACCTTCTTTAATTGTATCTTTCTTGGGTGTATGCTGTGTGATTAATGTAGTGTAGACTTTCCAGGATGTGTATGTGAATAAATAATACTCCATGTTTAAATCCATGCTGCTGGTGACTTTTAAATTAACCACACAATAACATGGTTTTGGGAACACACATCAGCCTTATTACAATTAAACTACACTGATTACGGACAGGAGGGAAAGGGAATTGAGGGTTTCAGTCTATCTTTCTTCCCTGTCTGTAAGGCAACTCTAACAATGAACCTTATCATTCATATTTGACTTAAAAATTTGAGCATACGTGCACTTCTAAACCATAAGTTCTTCTGCTTGATATATTTTAAGTACAAACATGATAAAATCCTTTAAAGAAGGCTACAGCTTAATTAGCTTCAGTCGTATTTTCTAGTGAGCCCGCTGAGATGCCTTTCCTTTAAAGATCGCCTCCAACTGTCTTCCCAAAGTCAGTAGTAATATTAGAATCTTGCAACTGATTTTATTACCCTTTTCATATCAGATATGCTGGGATTTGCAACAGCCTGTTCTGTTGAATGTGTGGACCTTTCCAAAGAATTTGCCTTGTCTTTTTATAACCATAAATTAAGTGGACAGGTGATATGAATAGCCAGGCTCAAGTTTACCAAAAGGCTGCTAGTAAAATCCAAAATGATCCAGTCAGAAGTCTGACATATTTAAAATGATGAATCAGATCATGAATTAACAAATATCTTCCAAATGTCATGGAACATTCTGTCATTGGAAGAGTATGCCAATTGCACTTGTTTACCTTTATATAAATATAAATATATTTATACCTTTACAGTTTTCTTACAATTTTAAGAGCATTACTATTATGGACAGCACGTTGCAGGGAGGTAAAAACGTTAATCATATTTTTAAAGAACTGGTGAATAGCACTTATTTAATGCTGTTCATTTTCACTAAGAAATAATATAGATGAGATTGAAGTGAAAACAATGGAGATTCTATTGGCATGCTCATTGATACAATTGACTTGTGCCAATTAGTACAACCAAATTACAAGACTTTTTTGTACCAATTGTTAAGCAGTCAGATACTGGCAGTGGCCAGAGCGACCTGGAAAAGGGAGAAAGATGGAGAGAAAAGAAAAAGTCAAATTTGTCAATTATTCATAGTTTATAGAAACAAGAGGATAATTTAACAAAATGACTCACTATATTCGTATAATGGTCAATTTTCTTCAGTTGAGTTGATGCAATCACTTGGGTATCAAAAAGCTAACCAGCTAAGGTGCAGCATATATACTTATTCAGTTGTTTAGATTCTGTTCAACTAAACAGGCACAATTATGCAATGAGTCTTTGGTTTAGTAGTTAGCTAACTATGGATTTGTTGAAAAATTCTCAAAGCCAGCTGGATTTCATTTTGTATGAGAACACTTATGTAAGACACTATTCATTAACCTAAAAGAGTGGTATAATATATTTGTACATAACTTCAACCATTTTGGAATATTTGAAGTTAGCTTTCTGCCAAATTGAATGTCTGTTGCACCAATGGCAAAAACAGTATTCAGTGATAATTATTTAATTTTATGTCTTTACCGGAAGAAAAAAAATCAACTCACAGAAGCTAAAGAGATGAGCCCTTCAACCAATACGGCATTTAATATTTCAAACATTTTTTGGGTTCATGTTCACCACTTCTCCTTTTGGAAACCGAGGTGTATGGGCAGAACTTCAACTGCTGGTCACCTGTTTCATATCTAAAAACGAGTGACTAGCAATTGAAAGTTCAATAGGGACCATGTAGCCCATTTGCCTGTCTCAATCAAGTTTTAGGCTGGCCTTTAATGGGTGCTTAACACTCCTGCCTAAAACAGGCAAGAAGCTGTTTGGTTAAGTAAACTGGGGTCATATGCCTGCTATGTTTAAAGAGAAATGGGTACATCAGTTCCATCTCTCTAAGTGTCGCGAGATCCCAGCAGCTATCCTTAAAGCAATCACTGGAAGCCACTCCCAAAAGGTAAGTTTTGCATGTTTTTTTTAATGGATCTTATTAGGAGCACAGTCTCAAAAATCTCCAGCCCAGTCTTGCCACTCCCCCCACAACCACATCCCCATCCTCTTTCGCAGGCCTAGCTGTGCCATTTTTCCATGTGGAAAACCAACAAGCTGCAGCCTGCTGGGTGCCCACAGCTTACCAACACAGGATGTTAATGAAAATGACACAGGTTTGGACTTCCTGACTGGTGTTTTGGCTCAGCAGATTGCCAATATCACACCCGTCAGTGCCCAAACCACCGAATAGTGAGATATCGGCAATGTGCTCAGCCAAAACAGCTGTCAGGAGGTGCCCAAACCAAAAGTCTTTTCCGCAGTTTACTTTGCACTCCTGCAACATATCTCAAGTTGTGATGTTGTCCAGAACACTAAACCTTAAACTGTTGCCTTGTAGCATTTTTCTCATCCATGACAGAGGTGGCAAGAAAACAGTCATATGTGCTTAAAAGACTTGTGTAAACTTTGTTTCTAATGATATTGAAATGTTGCCAACTTAAATCATCAAAATTGGATTTATCGCTTTAACAAACTTTGAAATTACCTGTAACGTTTCAATAGATTGTGCAACTTAAAATTCAACTTTGCAACCATAAAGGGATCTGTTTCCCTGACTGCATTTATACATTTTTTAAAAAGTGCAATGCAGCTGGTTTACTTACTGTTTTTACTGTCCAAAGTATCCTTCTACATTGGCCTAGAGCTAACTACACGATATAGAAATGAGCTCAGCAAAAGCCCAGTCCCCTCATGTTGCTAGGTAACACACCAAATCTTTCCAAATATTTCAGCATTAGTACGCATAAGCTCAGCTTTATAAGCTTGAAGTATTTAATTACAACACCCAATCTTCTTTTGGACAAACCTTCCACAATCTAATGAAGTCTTAGTATTGACACACAATGCTTCAAAAAACTTACTAAAACACAGGATAAGAAGTGGTTACAAGTTGCAAATGGAAAAGTATTCGACTTAGGTATTACTTTGACACTTCACAGAGGTAGGAGAAAAACAAATTGCCCCTAAAAATGTCAAGTCCAAAGTCATTTACTGAGAAAAAGACACCTTAAGTTTTATAAAACCTATTCAGGCTTACACTCAGAGGTAGTGACTTCAATCTGGGCATATGAAACCTGCAAAAAGACTACAGTTTCAAGCAATGAAAGCAAATATTTGACCCCAGCCAACAGCTCTTTCAATCACAAAATAAACAGTCAAACCTCAAACCATTCAGGCTATTTCTCTGCGTAAAAACTAGAAGAATGGATGCACAAGCATGACATGTATCCCATCACCTTTTCAATATTTTAAATGCCACATTTTACTGGAAAACAAATTACATTTTTATACCATTTTAAAGAAAAAACAAATGGGCATAATTTCAATCAAATACCAATGCTCACCCCCAAAAGGATTTAAGGATAAAAATATACTTGCACACCCAAGCTGCCAAATAATTTTAGAAACATCAAAATATTTTAAAATCCCATATGTCAAGATGCATCACATCTAACTATATAACTATTAAACGTTTCTGCTTGATATTAATTGACAATGACCACAAAAAGCCATGTATCAGTTGCATCCAGGGCGCCATCAGTTCAAACAACTAAAGGGGCAAGAATTTTATTTTAGGATACTAGTCTTTAATATAAATATGATACAAAGCCACTAAATGACGCAATCAAGGAGGAATTAGGAAAATTGTCCAAATTTGATCTGTCCATCATCTAAATTAAATCATTAGAAGAAAAAAGCTCGTATTTATAGAGCACTTTTCACAACCCATGGGACATCCCAAGGCACTTCACTACAAATTAAGTACTTTTGACATTTGTTACTGCCTTAGGCAGTGATCCTCCTTTGTGACCATTACCCTTGATGGACAATATATTCCTGTTCAATGACGTCACTCGAGATACAACTACTATCACCAGATCCACACTCCCACATTCCACCTCTGCCATCCTCAGTAATTAAACTTCAGCATCCAAGAGCAAGAGCTTTAGGTGACTGCAAATTATGGTAGGATAGGGATGGAAATGTTGCTTGAAGCTTGCGAGTGTTGAGGTACTGTTAGAGCCATTCTAAGTTTTAGTATAAAAATGTATACCTAACTTTGTTGCTAGCCTTCAATATACTTATAATTTTACAGTAAACCATTAAGACTTAATAATGGAAAAGACTACTTTTGTGAAGTCTATTATCTGAATAACCTGCAGAGTTTTGTTAAACACAGCTGCAAGTTATGTAGGACGCTGAAGTTGCTGACAATAATAAATAAGAATGCCATTGGTCCACATTGCTGGTAAACTTCAGACTGCTGACTAGTTATCTTCTTTGACAAGAAGAAAGTTCTTACTCTGCCTTGGCAAGGCCAGTATCATACCCAAGGCAGCTAAAATGTTTTGAGGATAGGCAAATTGAAAATTTCAAATCTAACATTGATAGATTTTTATTAGATAAGGGTATTAAAACTTTACAAAACGAAGCAAGTAAATAGAGTTGAGATACAGATCATCCATAAACCTACTGAATGGTGTAATAGGGTCAGGGGCAAAACACCATTACTTCTAAGTTTGCCTCAAATTCAACACAACCCAATTTAGAAATATTCACCATTTCTTCATCATCAATGGGTCAAAATCCTGGAACTCTCACTGTAACAACACTGTGAGAGTATCTTCACCACAAGACCGCAGCATTCAAGAAGGCCGTTCACCATCACCTTCTCAAAGAAAATTAGGGGTATTCATTAAATGTTGGCCTTGCCAGTGAAATCCACTTCCGTGAATGAACAATAGAAAAGAACCACTCCTGTTCATAGTAACTGATGACCTCTATAGTACAAAATAAATAAACAAAGCACCCAACCACATTGTTAACTATTAAACCTGTGACCAATAAGGCAGACATGACAGCAGATGATGATTTGCTACCTGTGCAATTAAGTCAAAACAAAGTGTGTTTAGAGCCTTCCACTGATGAGGGCAAAGTCTGCTGCTTTTCAAATGCCAAAGATGCATTCAGATCTGTTGGAGGCTGCAATTTATTCAGTTGGCATATCCCTCAACAGGCTGAAGTACAGGCCCATTTGCACAAGGGATTAACACGGGTGATAAAGCCAGTCAGAAAATAAGCTTTGAGGAACTAGTCTATATTGCCTATTAAAAGGGTGGGGAGATGTGGACGGTGCTCATTACAAGAGTAAAATGTTGGTCTCGGCAAGGTGAATGTTCAATAGACATAGCATCAGTCTTAATGATTAGAGTCACAAACCACCAAATTGCCTCTTGCCTGCCATGAAACAATTTTAGCACTCTTGTGCCAACTCATCTGAGAATCTGATGCACTCCATTCACCATCCTCAATATCTAGCTAGCCAATGGTATATTGTTGTGGGTATGATCAGGTGCTCTCTCAAAAGATGTCAAACCGAAAATACAAATGTTTCTATTGCTAAATGAGGGTAGTGATTAATGCAGGATCTTTAGGACACAGGTGAGAAGGGGCAAAATGCTCTGGTTTTACTCATCTTTATTCAGTGACAGCAAAGTTCTAATATAGGTCAAGCTCGTGGCAAGAGAAGCACATGCAAATAGTTCCCCTCCATCCCTCAGAGCACCTAGGTTTCCTTTGTCCCTTGAGAGAGATCAGGTACCAAGGTGCGAGGTGGATTGGTGACAAAAGAGGAAAAATTGTTGTAGGTAGGAGCCTCTGTCATGTTTGGATATTAGGAAGAGGCAAGCAGTTGTTAAAGCTCCACATTTCCAGTGGTGAAACAATTACGAGGGAGTATATAGTGTGTGCTCACATCATCGGCAAGAGGTCACAATGTATAGCTTATGGCAAAATGTGCTGCTTAACATGTCATTCAGGACCTGCTCTTTGGAGTAGGAACAGGAATAAAACAAGGCATGCAAGGGGTCTTTGAGGTCAACTTAGTTCCAAAATGGGAGCCGAGAGTTTGGAGTTTGCTATAGTGAAATGACGAGAGCTGAAGAAATGACTGGGACTAGGATTATTCCTACTTTGCCCAAGATGACACTGCAGTTAATTCCCTAATGGGTAGTTTGCTCCTAATTGGAAGCTAAGGCTCAATGCTTTTAAGTGGCACAGGCTTAATTGACTAAACTGCAACAATATCTCTATGTACATTTGGAAGGTTCCAAACCTTGGTTCTTGTCAAACTGCAAACAGGTTTTTTTGCATCTCAGTAATGCTGGGCATCCTTAGTGGGAAAAGTGTGTGGATTCCACATTAAACAGAATCTGCTTAAATAAATGCACAAATAATTTGGTTTGGAGACTCTTAAGCAACAAACACTGATCTGGTAAAAGGAAACCTATGTTTATTGACTGGGGTGGATAAGGCAAAATATTGCAGATTCTCCATAGAAAACTGGGGTTCTGATAAGAGATCAGAGACCCGAAATGTTGACCTTTTTTTGCCTTTCTCCACAGATACTGCCTGATCTGGGGAGCATTCCAGCATTTTTAAAAAAATTTATATGAACCTGTTCTGCAACCTAATTAGTGATAATTAGGTATTATCATTTCAAATAATAATTCCCACTTCAAGTAATGAGACAATGAAATCCTCTCTTCCAAGCAAGAAAAAAATGTATTAAAAAATCTACATGTAGATCACATCAATGAATGTTATAATATCCCTGAAATTTAACTGGACAATTTGATTTAGGTGCTTTTCAAACATGTTATTTGCTAGGACACAAAACACATGCAGATACTTATAGCTAAATTAGAAGCATGCAAAGCTGATACTGGATTCGTAATGCAAGCTGGTAAATTTGTGATAACGTAAAAGCGACATGAGGAAAAACCTTTTCACGCAGTGAGGGATTCAGCAATAGTCTGGAATGCAATGCCTGACTGTGTGGTGGAGTCAGGTTCAATTGAGGCATTCAAAAGTGAATTAGACTGTTACCCGAAAAGGAAGAATGTGTGGGGTTACAGGGAGAAGGCGGGGGAATGGTGCTGGGTGAATTGCTCATTTGGAGAGTTAGTGTAGACACGATGGGTTGAATGGCCGCCTTCTGCGCTGTAACAATTCTGAGATTCTGTAATATGGAACAAATTATTTTTATCCCTCGTTTTCAAAGATTTTGTCCACTCTGAAGCAGTTTAAATTGGATGAGCAGAAATTATGAGCTTACAGGGGAGATGCCCCATTCCACAACGATCCGGCCCAATTATTTCCCACAAGCAGTTCAGCAAAAAGCATAAAAGATTGTGACTATTTGGTTTTCTTTCTCCTTTTCCTTATTGGTAATGGTTTGCTAATTGCTCAGTGTTGGGCTGATTCTTTTTATATATCCTGGTAGTTATTCATTGGTAGGACTTGCACCATCTTTTTCTGTTTTTGATTTGTGCGTTCTCTATCCTGTTCAATTGTAAGGACCAAGTGTGACATGTTTTCATGGGTATAGCTGTGAGGCAAAACCTATCCACATGAGAAAAACTTCTTGAATCCAACCTCAAATCTGAATTTTGGGGTTTCCTCAATATTTTCAATGTTGTATAAACCTTCCGTGAAATACCTACAGCGAAGCTCAGGCTATCATATTCTGCCATTGTTCACATAGTGGCCCACAAGGCCCACCATGTTCATCAAGCTACAGCCAAGTGTTGTTCAAACCTACACGAGTCAATGCCTGAGCAAGTATGGTGTTCAGAGAGTATGGACAAATGAACATTAGAAAGCGAATGTAACTTGTCATCTGTTGAACAGGTGGGAGGGAGGATCAGAAGAGGGAGTAACAGAAAGGTTAGGGAGGAGAAAAATGTTCTGAAGAAGCTTAAATTTTGAGCAACACCAAGTCCAAGAAACATCATAATTTATTTCAATGCAATGAGATGCCATGCTTTAGTTTCTACAGTTTAGGTAAAAGGATAGCAAATCAAAGTGCACCCTCCAAAAGAAAAAAAACTGCTGATGTTATAACCTATCTTTCCAAGGAAAGTGATAAAGATAATTATTACTACATATTTTACCACTTCTGCATTAGTTATGCTAACAAATTGCATCAAAATATTTCCCTGCAGAAGCCAAAGAGGTTCAAAATCCATAAGCCTGACACTCTATTAAAATTATTCATTCATGCCCCAGGATGTCCATATTGAGGGATTCAGCAATGGTAATGCCATTGAACATCAAAGGGAGATGGTTAGATTCTCTCTTGTTGGATATGGTCATTGTCTGACAATTGTGTGACACAAATGATACTTGCCACTTGTCAGCCCAAGCCTGGATATTGTCCAAGTCTTGCTGCATTTGGATGCTGACTGCTTCAGTATCTGAGGAGTCGCAATTGAACATTGTGCAATCATCAACGAACATCCCCACTTCTGACCTTATGATGGAAGGATGAAGATGGTTGGGCCTATGACAGTACCCCTGAGGAACTCGCGCAATGATGTCCTGGTTCTGATTGACCTTCAACAATCACAACCATCTTTCTTTGTGCTAAGTATGGCTCCAACCAGCATAGAGTTTTCCCTGATTCCCATTGATTCCAGTTTTGCTAGGGCTCCTCGGACAAATGATTGATGTCAATGACAGTCACTCTCACCTCAGCTCTGGAGTTTAGCTCTTTTGTCCATGTTTGCACCAAGGCTGTAATGAGGTCAGGAGCTGAGTGGCAATGGTAAAACACAAACTGATTCTCAGTGAACAGGTTATTGCTGAGTAAGTGCTGCTTCACAGTACTGTTAACAACCCCTTCCATCACTTTGCTGATGATCGAGAGTAGACTGATGGGGCAGTAATTGATCAGGTTTGATTTGTCCTGCTTTTTGTGGATAGGACATACCTGGGCAATTTTCCACATTGTTGGGCAGATACCAGTGTTGTAGCTGTACTGGAATAGCTTAGCTAGGGGTGCAGCAAATTCTGGAGCACAAGTCTTCAGTACGATTTCCAGAACGTTGTTAGGTCCTTTGCACTATCCAGTGCCTTCAGCTGTTTTTTGATATCATATGCTTCATGTTCCTTTGTTGCTGACCTCAGTACACAATGCAATTAGCAGAGTGGTTGGGTTTGTGTCCTGCACATCCTACTTTAGACTGTAGGAAAACAATGACCAGCACAACATTTATTTCACCCACACTCTACACCAGTTGGTCCACAAATTGATATGAAGTCGTATGTAGTTTCGACTACATCTCCTTGACATTCAGAACTACTACAGTTGAATCCCCCATCATTAATAACCCAAGGGTCACCATTAACCAGAAGTTTAGCTGCATCATTGTGACTCCAAGAGGCTGCAAATTCTGCGGTGAGTAAATCACTGCCTGACTCTCCAAAGTCTGTCCACCATCTACAGGTCAGGAATGTGATGGAGTACTCTCCACTTGCCCACTGGCAATCCAATCATCACCTCAAGCATTCACTCCCTCCATCAATGGCACACTGTGGCTGCAATGTGTATCACCTACCTGGTGCACTGCAGAAATCGGCCAAGATTCCTTAGGCAGCACCTTCCAAATCACTGACCTCTAGCACCTACAGCAACAAGGGCAACACATACATAGGAACACCACACCCTCCAAGTTCCGCTCCAAATCACACACCGTCCTGACTTCGAAATATATCACTGTTCCTCATTGGTGCTGGGTCAAAATCTGCAACTCCCAATCTAACCACGTGGACTATAGTGGTTCAAAGCAGCGGCTCAGTACCACCTTCTCAAGAATGATGATGGTGCGCAATAAATGTTGGCCTTGCCAGCAATGTCCATATTCCAAGAAGGAAAAAGTAAAGGTTGAGTGTCTTTGCAAGAAACACCAGAAATTGTGCTGCTACTCACCAATTAAAATTGCTGTTTAGAAGGGAGTCATCGCCGGGCAACCTCAGCAAGAGGAAGGAGCCGAACCGAGGAGAGGAGAGATGCACAAAGCCTGCCACGGCTGCCCGCTAATGGTCAGCCAGCTGACCGTCCGCCACGACCCCAGGCCCGCCTGGGGCCAGAAGGGCTCGAGCTCCAGCAGTGAGCACTCCACACCTGGACCCGAGTACGAGGTGGACGTCATTCTGTATTCCCGCTACATGGAGGGGGGAAGTGGAGTACCTGCCGAAGTGGAAGGGCTACAGCCCCAAAGCCAACACCTGGGAGCCCATCGAGAACCTGCTGAGCTGCCCCCTGGCTGGTAAGGGAGTACCATGCCCGACTGAAACGGGATCGGCCCAGGCCGAACCATCCGCCCACAGCTGTGAGTTGGTCAGAATCTTCTGGAGATAAGGAGTCTCCGAAATGGTGCTCATCCATGGCCGTGCCGCCTGAAGACACGTTTGAAGATGACCCCACCGGAACTCATCGCAATGGCAGAGGAAGTTCCCAAACTACTGGTGTATAGCCTACCAATGGCACAAGCAACTCTGAGGACTATGGAACAGAGCAGCTGAATACCAATCCCAAGGTAGAACTGGGCAAGTTACCAGATGGGAGTGATGGAGATGCTGATGTTGAGGATGCTAAGGGCAGGTGTCCCAGTCCAACAGCTTGAGTTTGGACAGCAGCCTACGCTTGTCAAGAGTTCAGCATAGTTGGAGTGCTAGTGCAGAGCAGTTTATAAAGTCCAATAAAATAATTAGCTTCTCTCAGTGCAAAAAAACCCAAAAAAACACTGCCTTAATTAGATCAAAACCGCCAAGGCAATGATCATTGTGATCATTATGATCATTAACATATGAACATACCAAACCTTTTAAAATGTGGCTATGCCACAATCACCACATGATGAACAGAAATGCCAGTGTTTATACAAAATTCCACATACCTGTTTTCCACCAGTAGCCGTCCTTTCTGCTGAGTCCCGATGTACACTCTGTCCTGATCCTCGGAGCACACTGATGAAATCTTTCTTCGAAACAGATGACAGTAACTTGGCACGCTTTCGTTCCGACCCACCCACTTCCTTAATTTTTTCATCCACACTTGTTTGATGCTTTCGCACAGCATTAAATAGCTGCACAACACCTCTGTGTATTAAACAAATAGGTTAGTCATCCCAGTCCACACAGATGGGAAACATTTGCCTAGTTTCTAGCCAATTTGCCCACTTTCCTCATACTTACACACACTAGTGTCAAGAAATATTAAAAAAAAACCATCAGGGAATAGAGTTCAAATGCCAAGTGTTCCTTTGTTGTTGACCTCAATACATGATGTAATTAGCAGAGTCGTTGGGCTTGTGTCTTGCGCATCCTAGTTTTAGACTGTAGGAAAGCAGTGCTGAACCTGACATTTATTTCACCCATACTCCACTCTAGTTGGTCCACGAATCAGTACAAAGTAGCATGTCGTTTTAGCTACATCTCCTTGATATTCAACGGAATTTACCTCAATTGGTAGCACTCTCGCCTATTAGTCGTTCTGGTTTCAAATCCCACTCCAGGGCTTAAGCACAAAAAATTCAAGGCTGACACTCCAGTGTAGTACTGTGGGAGTGCTGCACTATTGAGGTGCCATTTTCGGATGAGGCATTAAGGCCCCACCTGCTTGGGTGGATGTAAAAGATCCCAAGGCATGATATCGAGGAAGGGGCTTTATTTTCATGCATTCTGTTTGCTATTGTACTTATTCAAAAGAAAGATCCCTTCATGCTGTGCCTTCATGCAGAGCTGCGCAATACCTACCTGGTGGCTACTTTTTGGAAGTTTCTCTCGGTCTCTCGATCTTGAATGACATCAGGTTTCACTCTGCACATCTGTTCCCATTCTTTCTTTTTATTCAGCTGCCAAAGAAAGCTAATTTAAGACTATGCTGAATAATGTCTTAACTTCATAGAAATCTAAAGGTTTCTAATGAATAAATGACTGTATTAAATATCCAAAGATTTGTTGGGAACTGGTGAGACCACAGCATCAGCAAAACTACAACCTCTACAAAACAGTTACTGGTATCTGTAAACACCATACTGCAACTGGTGCCAACAAAGCAATTTTTTCTTAAAATGCAGCTTTGTGCTCAGTGTGGGACATTAGTCTGAAATGAAGTATTTGCCCCATTCAACACTTGTCAGTCTCAAGCACTCCTGTATCAGGTATAGCACAGGTTGGATGCAAAGTAAATCTCAATAATGCGCCTTTACCCCTAACTGCACCAGAATAAGATTTTCTTTTCTGACACTAGTCTCTGCCAGATTATCAACTAAATTGAATTAGCAGTTCTATATGGTAGGCCCACATCCACTAGGAATGGCAATGGAGCCAGACAAACTTGTTTCACATGGAACTCCTGCATTCAGGGAAAAGAAAACTTGCCTCCTGTCAGTTTCCAGTTCAGAGGTTAAGAATATACTAAACCACTGCACTCAGTGTCCCTCAGAATCATTTCTTTCCAAACATGCCATGTTAACTGGAATCCCAGAAATATTAGAAACGTATGTAAGTTTAATAGAATTTACTACTAAACAGCATAAACGCTGGAGGTCTGGCACAGGCTTACTGGCAGTAATCCAGTCTTGGGGGTTTGTTGACAAACTCCTCAAACTTTAAATTTTGTGGCTTAAAAAGTGATTGAGGGGTTCAAATGGCATTGCTGCCTCCAGATCCAATGCCAGCATCCCTTAAGTAACCCTCCTTCTCAAATCAAATGGCCAAGAGAAACATTTATAATTCCACACTGGTCAACAGTAAACAAAGTGCTCTCCAAGTGCAATTTTAGCACAGCTTACCCATATACACCACACAATTCCAGCAATCCCGTTTTATATTATATCACTTCACCAACAAGATATACTATAAGAAGGGAAGAAAAGATTAAAGCAATGTTTAATTTGTACGTGACTTGGAGTTAGCAGTCCAACCCAATTCACATCCTTTTTGGCTTTATATACTCTCTGCTTCTATTCAGGCATAGGCCAAGAATAAAAAGCAGACAAATTGGAACACATTGTCTGGAAACAGTGACAGCTGTGGACTCAACGATTTGGATTTCAGATGTTTGCACACCTGACAATTCAAAAATGTGGAAAACCTGAAAAGCAGTAATGTTTGTTTGGGAAGCTCAGTGGAACTTACTCAAGTTTTATAACAACCTGGAGCTGTTGTAACAAATGCTGCCGCTGCCTTTTGTGCGGAAAAGCAAATTAAACCATCTGGTTTTGAAAATCAACTATCATTTCACAATGGTATTCACTCTACCTTGGTTATAATGCACAAATGCTACAGAAAATACATCTGATTTTTTATTAGTCAACTCCATGTACCTTCCCTTCTCAGTTTCTCCTCTCCAGAAACACACTGAATTGTATGTAAAAACCCATTTTAGTGTCAGCTTCAATGGGCTCCACAGCTCTATCACCTTTAGGTATAAAATAAATCTATTTGATTTCCCATTTGGTACAGTTACCAGCTGCCAGTAAATAGATACTCCACTTGCCACCACAGATCAACATTAGAACCTGAAGGGCACTTCAATTCTTCACATATAAACTGTCAGTTGGCAACTTCCATCGCCAGTCAAGCCCACAGGCAGAAGCAGAGTACTGACATCTCAAGAATTTCTCCGACTTAAGTAAAATGCATTTTAAAAACTACATGCTATGACCCTGGTAAAGATGGAACTTGCCTGACATTCAGTCCATTACTCCCATGTAGAATTCAGTTTGTGCAGACATATTTCGTCACCTTAGGCCCATGCAAAAAATGTTACTTGTTTAAATCTTAAAGTACAATGCAATCAGTACCTGTTTCATCTTTTCCAACATTGCCTGCTTCCATTTTTCTTTTTCTTTCTGTTTCTCTTTATTTTTAGCAAGAACTGTTGGTTTGTTCCCAGGTATCTGCTTTCTTAGAATTCTGGCCATAGCATCTGCCCAGCCAGCACTGGAATTTGCTGGATTCGGGTCCATAGTTTCCTCTCTAAGTTCATTCTCTGGATCATGATTTTTCTCATCTTCAGCTGAAGAGAAGCAGTCACTTGCAAGATCTCCATCAGAATCTAAAACAGAACAGACAGGTATATTGCTCTGAATATAAGAATGCAATCTTGTGAATTTTATTTGGTGCAATGCTGACATCTAGTGTCATCAAGAGGTTCGGCAGTCTCAAAGCTCTGGCTTACCTAATTTATAATACTCAGCCTTAGAAATATTTAAGGGAAAAATTAGAAATTTGCATATTGTGCCTTTAGATCCTTCATTCAAACTTTCTATTTTCAAAACTGAATTCCTGTTAGATTAATGTAACTAATTTGTTGCCTGTAACCGGAATTCAGTTTTGCAAACATAGACTTTAAGGATACTCAGCACAATCCCTACAATTGTAGGCTATTTCTGATTTACTTAGATTATGGATATGCCAGGACCCTTCAGGCTTTTTGAATTTATTAGTGGTCAAATTGCATACGTTGGCCAAGTTGACAAACAAAACAAAAGCACACTGACAGAAGAGCGGTTCAGCAGAGGGTACAAGCAGATAAACACCCACCATCAGAGCACCAGGATGCCTTTTCTTATGAAACCGAGAAGGAGACACCTAGCTGCTCCAGTGCTGTGACACCAAAAACCTAACAAAAGCATCCCCTTTTTAAGAGGTACAACTAATCGAACACAGAATCATTAAAAAAACCTAGCCTATCAAATTAAATAATAAGACTAACATCCAGATCCAATATGTCCTCCCGTACCTGCGTGCTCTTTGGCTGCAGAAGGCCACAAGCGTACCAGCAGATACTACTTGCTCCTTCTTCAAGGCCACTCAGAACAGACAAGGCCGTGGAAGGGAGGCAGATAGCCAGAACAGCCATTTCCAGCGAGCACATTCAACTTGGGCCTGTGAATGGTCACCTTTGCCAGGCCCAGGAGCACAATAATGAGTGTTAAAATGCAGATCTGCACCTCATCTGTGCACAGCATATTATAATGTAGGCTGTGGCCAAGGCAGGTAGGGAATGAGAACAGTCAGCTTGTGTTAGTATTTTAAGTCCTACCCACCTCATAGCAAACAGCTTCAGGCCTCAGAGTAAACTTCAGTTGTTCCTGTCACACATCTTCAAAAGAAGTCATGCAACATGCCCTTTAAAAGGCAGCGCAAATTTCAAGACTTAAATGAAGTGTATGGAATAACTAGAAAAAGCTGCTGTCACTCAACAATTAAAAAAAACACGTTAAAAAACCCAAGAAGCTAAACGAAGAGCAATCTAAGAACTGTGCTACCTCAGTGCAATGCCATACTTACTAGATACAACAATCTAGAAATCAGTTTGTGCTGACAGACTGGAGTGAACTGGGCACAGTGAACAAACTCTGATGTACTTGGGGCACACTTGGTATTGGGCCTATTTTTTTAAACCAAAGACTGGTGAGTTGCAGGTAGGCATTCTCAGGTGACTTGCCAGTGAAAAGGATTTGAATTTTGGACCACTGGCAGCAGTCTTCAGGTAGCTCCCAGAAGAGCGTGAGGAAGCAGGGGCCAACAACAGTCTTCAGTATTGTAATGGACCCAGGGGAAACATGCCTGCACCTCCCAGTTCCAAATTCAAACAAGGATCATTTTGTTTGTAAACTAGTCCCTTAAAAAAACATACTGCTGGTTAGGCTAAATATAAACTAAGCTTTCCTTGAAGGGCTTTGCAAAGGGGACCTCAACCAAGCCATTGGCCTTCCTAGTTGCATTTGCAAAGATGCTAATACCCATTTCTGGTGTGGAATCTGGGCGGTTTTCTTTGCCTTCATCAATATCATGATATAACATGCCCTACTGAATGTTTTGGTGCCCATTTTGCAATGCCACCACAGAAAACATTTTTAAAAAAGTTAACATGGCTATTTTAATTGCTGCAATGATCACAATAACCTGAATTTATAAAATGCCATTAGCATTAAAAACATCCCAAGCACTTCACAAACAGGCACAATGAAAACTGATGCCAAGCCAGGGAGAAATTAGGAAGGGTGATAGATTTTGAGGGGGGTTTTATGGGTGAAATGATAGAAATTTAGAAAGAAGGCTCCAAGGAGTAGAATTGAGGTGACCGATGAGGTGAAGGGAGGGGAGAATCACAGAAAGCTGAAGGGTAACTGATTATTCTGGAGGGAATAAAATGATGCAGTTAGGGTGAGGAAGGAATTATGGATAAAGCCAGAACTTATTGAATTAACTATAAAGAATAGGAACCAGTGTAAATCAGAGAACAGTGGTTATGGATGAGCAGTATACATGTTGCCGCTTTAAAGCAAGGGCAGCAGGTGACAAAAGCATATAAAGAAGCCTGAGAGATGGCGGGTGCAATACTGCAGAGGCAGAAGGAAACGAACAGACAAGCTGTTGAGCTTTAACATTAGCTCAAGACCAAATTGGACACCAAGATTGTGAACTGTCTAAATCAGCCTGATGAGCGGCTGGGAAAAGGTTGGAATCACCTGACTTGGAAACATATCGCCATTCCTTTGCAGTCGCTGGGTCAAAATCCTGGAACTCCCTCCCTAACAGCACTGTGGGTGTACCTATACCACATGGACTGCAGCGGTTCAAAGCGGCAGGTCACCACCACCTTCTCAAGGGCAAATAGGGATGGGCAATAAATGCTGGCCCAACCAGCGAAGCCCACATTCCGTGAATCAATTAAAAAGTAAATGGGCAGTGTTTGAATCAGGGTCAGAGATAATGGCTTCAGCCTTACCAAGACTGAGCTGGAGAAAGTTGTAACTTGCCTGGGACACAATGCTGCACAAGCAGGGGCAATGGAGGAATGAGAAGTGATAAAAAAAAGTAGAGGCATCATTGACACATTTACAAAAGCTGACTGCATTCAGCTAGTGCAAATGGGATAAGAGTGAAGCTGGACGGCAAGCAATTTTGAGACTTAGCAACTCCAGCAAAATACATACATCACTGTGGTACCAATACCTAAAGTCCAGCATTTACAGGTTAACATAACAAGACATGGGCCTTTATTCATCATTCTTCCTTTTCTCCCCACGTTTTGACATTTACAAATGTACACACACAAGTGAACTGTTTAAAGCACCAATAGCATTGTACTCTTGAATGCAACCTGGCATCTGAATGAACTGTTCAGTGCCATACCTTTATGTAATCAACAATCTAAAGCATCTTAAATTCCATAGCATTAGATTCACAGTCAGCAATAAGCTGAATGTGTTTCTGGTGGGAACCTGTAACATGAATTTGGGGGAATATTAATAGGTCCTCACAACTTTGCAAGTGCAGGTTTCAGAGTAAGTTTGTGTATAGCCCAGTACTTGGGCTTACACAGAATAAGTGATACACATTAGACAACTATCTGAAAGGTGCAACTTTGCAAAACAGGAAATGGATTACAGGAGGAAGCAAAGTTCAGTCAGCTGCCAAAGTTACACCTTCCCCAATTTAGCTTGAGATGACAGCCAGGGAGACCAACGAAACTGTGGAAACAGATGCTGATGGGAGTAAGAGGTTGGCCTCAGTCTGAGGGGGCGGTAGAGGCAGGAACTCTTACAACATTTAAGTATTTAGATGAGCACTTGAAACGCCATAGTACACAGGGCTACGGGCCAAGTGCTGGAAAATGTGATTAGAACAAATAGGTGCTTGATGGCCAGCGCAGACATGACGGACCAAAGGGCCTGTTTCTGTGTTGTATAACTCTATGACTATATTTAGCTGGAGGATATCTGGTCCATCTGATCTTGATATTAAACAATTTGACAAGGTGGCAAAAGCCTTTTATTTAATGGTGAAAGTGAGACATATATATGTAAACTGATGTGTTTCTGGATAGGGTTGACCAGGAGCGCACATATACAGACGGTGAAAAGAGGGCCAAGGGTGGGTCCATGGGATTCGCTAGTGACAACAAACCTACAGATATTAGTGCCGTTGGCAATGCAGTGCTTGCTTTGATTCAGGCAAACTGAGAAGAGTGCGGAAGATGGAGTTGTCAGTGATGCTTCAAGCCAAATGGAGGTGGAAGGGGGGGGGCTTCAAACAAGTAGCTGGTAACCGTACAGATTAGAGACACAAAATAATGAGGCGAAAAGCGGAGAGGAAGGTTTTAGGCTAAATCATCCAAACAATTCAGAGCAGAAGGGACAGGCAATTGGTTTAAATGTGATGTAAATGCGGTCTGACGGTTCAAGTTAATACTGGTCACCGGGCCCGATGGGCTGCAGGCTACATGAATCCCTTAAACCGCAACCGTTCCTACTGACGTTTCGCTAAATATTCTGAAGAGCCGGAGCTGCCACTTTCCTGGGGCTCCGCTCATGTTCATTTACCACTGAATTCCGCTTCTACTCGGCGACCGTCTCCACGTGAAGCAGCTACAACCTTCAGCGCCATCTTAACCGGAAACAGCAGCCCGAGTGTAGCTCTGGCAACCTTCCCCGGGGTGAAGAACCGGGAACAATGGTTCCGCCGGGCCGGAGCACAGGGGGTGGGGCCAGGAAAAGTGGGCGGGGCCGGGGCCGGATGAGAGGGCGGGACCTGGAGAGAGGGGCGGGGCCTGGGGTCATGGCCGCAGACGTTTGACTCAGACCCAGATCTGAACGTGGACTTGTTATTGTTGCTCTTGTTAAACGTTCATAGAAAAGCTCTGAGCACCCAGGACAATCTTAAGCGCAGCAGTTGCCCCATTTACTTTTACACTTGTTAAGTTCAGTACATTAATGTAACCAACAACCTTCCTCCAGTTTGTGATTTGATAAGATAAACTGGTGACTTTTAGCTGCTTGTGCGTTTTTTTTGTGAGAACTGCCCCATGTGTGCACTAAACTCACAATCATAGTCAAGTAACAGGCCCAATTTACACCCACGAATTGTGAAACCATTGACTTGCTGCTGGAAAAAATCATCGAATCCCACTTGTCGCCCCTGTAATGTTGCGGAAATGATCTTGGTGGCGTTGAAAGTGCAGATCTGGGTGTGTCCTCAGCCTGGTTTAATGTCCGGTTGCTTTGCGGTTTTGACCTTATATGAATAAAAATGTTTCTTCTTCAAAGTATCCCACCAGATCTGTCGTAAAAAATCTTAAGATGAATAGGACCTTTAGGAACTGCTTGATTTTGAGCCACAGAGATATTTGAGGGGTTTTCCTGAACAGTTAGTCAGTGCTATTAGAAATAAAAACAAAACGGCGGATGGCTGGAAATCCAAAACAAAAACAAATACCTGGAAAAACTCAGCAGGTCTGGCAGCATCGGCGGCGAAGAGCTCCGCCGATGCTGCCAGACCTGCTGAGTTTTTCCAGGTATTTCTGTTAGTGCTATTAGAAAGCCTGGTCTATTAACTCTCCCCTATTTGGCAGACGAGTCAACTGAAGATCACAATCTCCTTTGCAAAACGGTTGTTGGCATATCCCTCGGGGAGGTAGGGAATTCAATCAAACTATGAGGGATGGGTCCATCCAGTATCCATAGCAGTAGTGAAAGGTCTCTATTTAAACTGCAGGGTCTGTGTTTTTCATAGAAGGTTTTGCCCTCACAATGAATGCTTGGATGGTGTGCTCTCCATGGCGGGTTTTGTTTTCACTCTGTAATAGGTCCTCCAGTCAAATTTGCTGTGAGGAGAAACACAGTGGAAAAGATAAGATAGAGGATAAGAAATATAAGGAGAAAGTCAAATATGTATGTCTCTTGGACATCCCCTGTACCAACATGATGGATGCACTTGGCTGCTTTTCACTACATTTATATTTCTGGTGTAGATCAAGACTACATTGAAATTCTCCCAGTAAAAGAGTTTTGATTACAAGCCACATACCAAGGAATTGCCCAATGTTGTCCAACCTGCAGTGGTTGCATGCATCACTGAACAACTCCATCCAGTTCAACAGAAGCTAATACCTTGAATGGAGCTGATACTGATACAAAGCAGCCAAATTTTGAAAAAAGAAGATACATAACCTCTGGATGCTGCTCAATACTCAGATGTTAAAAGGCTTCCTATGATTAAGTCATGCTGCGTCAGTTCCCAAGCTTATCCTGAGTACTGGCTTCTAACGCACTTTGCTCCTTCTCGGAAAAGCTATCATTACACTGGCAGAGTAAACGAACAAACAGCTTACAATATAAATTTTATAATTGGATGTGAAGGCCCAGAAATTGGTTCACACCAAAATTCAAGTACAAATTCAGCAGTGGCAATGATTGTTGCACAGAAACTGGTGCACAAGAGAACCCTGCAATATTTGTCCTTTGGTATCATCGAGATGTGACCGGCATATAAAGAGGTGGTGTGCCATTTGCAAAGGAGAAAGTTCACCAGCAAGGAAGCCAGCACTGGGTCTGTGGTAAGACTGGGATAAGTAAGAAGATGAGCAGGGGAGCAAGGAGTTGGCCATCAGCAGACTGCAGTTTCAGTGTAGAACCATGGAGGTTACAACCTCCAGCAACCCCTTTAAGGGCTGCTGCTCTGGTTGTTTTAGGTTCAAGAAAATTGAGGAGAGCATGCAGGCTGCAGGCATCGGACAGTCATGATCCAATTTCACAAAGAGGCCTCCAATTGCACAAGCAATGGCCCTCATTCTAGTTTCAGTTGGGTGCCTTGGACAACTCCAAGATGTTCTAACCAAGTTGGCATGAGGCGCTTTCCCAATGTGGACCAAGCACAAAAATGTTGCACGCCATTCTATTCATATTAGACTGTGCAATCCAGTTTCTAGCCTCTGTTGTTTAGTTTAAATTCAGAATTCTTAGACAGCCATTGAAAATTGAAACCATCCAGATGTACATTGGCTGTTTCACCTGGCAGCACTCCATGTTAGAAGATTTTAGCTCCAACCCAAGATTGGAGCAAATAATGTAGGGTGCCACTTCAGCTCATTATCCAGGTAGCATAGCATCCTTTCGATGAAATATTAAATTAAGGGCCTCTCTGTCTGTTCAAATGAATGTTAAAGAACTTACAACACTACCTGAAGAACAGTTCTTCTTGTGTCCTGTTTAACATTCCACCCTCACAGATACTATCAAAAACTGATTATTCATCTCATTGCTGTATGTGGGATCTTTCCGTGAACAAAGTGGTGCTGCATTGGTCTACGTAATTAGCAGTGTGTTTCAAAGTAATTCACTGTGTTACAAGTGTGAGGCTTTATAAGTTGGTTATGTTTTAAACTGTCTCTTTAATTCAAGGTAAAATGGAACAATGGAGAGGGGTATATGGTCTCCTACTTTAGCTCGTGACATCTTAATCATGAGAGAAAACATTGCCGTCAATTTAATCTGAAGTTCCTTTGCAGTTCAGGTGTTTTGTCCCCGGTTTTTGAAATAAAATTGATACGTTGAAATAGTCACAGATAAGTGTGAATAAAAAACCCTTTTCTCTTACAAAACCCAACAATGGAAAGACGCAATATAACTAAAATACACACCATACATTTTTCATTTTAAATCATAAGAAGAAAGGGTGCTGTTGTTTACAGATACTGAATTATGCTGCCTGTTGTGCCATGCATTGAACTCAACAGTAAAGCATTAGTTCTTCAGTGGCTCATTTATAAGGTGAGAAGAGAGCCCAAACTCCAATGCTCAGGCTTTTGTAACATTAAAAAGCAATGTTTCAACAGGTCCCATGGGTTATAATGCTCCCAATGCCAATCATAAAATGGTGTCATAGAAGGAGATCGTTCGACTGATTGTGGCTGTCCCAGCTCTTTGAAAGAGTTATCCAATTAGACTCAATCCCTTGAACTTTCCCCAAAGCCTGCCATTTATTTTCCCTTAAAGCATTCTCTTTGAAAGTCATTATTGAATCTACTTCCATTGGTCTTTTAGCAGTACATTTCAGATCAAACAGCTCACTACACAAGATAAAATTCTCCTCATCCCATCTCTGGTTCTTTTGCCAGTTACCTCAAATCTGTATTTTCTGGTTACCAACCCTTCTGTCATTAGAAAGAGTTTAACCTCATTTACATTATCAAAACCATACATGATTTTGACTACCTCTATCAAGTCACCCCTTAATGTTATCTGACCTAAGGAGAAAAACCCTTAATTTTCAAATCTTGCTACACAATTGAAGTTCTGCATCCATCAAATTTGCACAGACCGCACCTTAAGGTGGTCCGGGATGTTAAACTTCAGTTTGCCATAATGCATGATTGTTCATGTCTGTTCCAGTCCAGTAGCAATGCCCTAGAACTATGATGATTTGTTGATGACAGCTATTAAGATGTTGGTCATCTTACTGAATTTCACCTCATGAGGTGAAAATTTTGCTTCATCACACTCCTGTGAAGCACCTTGGTGTTTTAATATGCCTTTAAAGGATAGCAGCATGCCATGCATTAGAAAGGAAGTGTGTCATATGATCCAGTTTTAGTTTTGCTTTTGCTTTCAACAGAGCACACGCACACACAGCTGCGCAGATCTAATGTCTTCAAGCTTTATATCCATGTATATATGCTGTTGTATGCCTAGTCTTAATAAATGAACTCACAACTTGTTTTCCTAATCCCTTACGAGTGATTGGTGCTTTTATATTATTCTAATAATATGACATGGTGTGCAGCAGTGGTTCCTTCTAAACGACATGGTGCTCAACATGACAGCAAGATTCAGTACAGGGACGACATGGTGAACAGTCTTAGATAATGCTACATGGCATGAGATGCTTTTCGATCTTCTGGTCAGACCGCAACAAGCTGCAGCATTGGAGAGTGTTGAAACTGCAGCGTGCTGACCGCCCAGAAAGGCTTTGAAGACACAGTGCAGAGAAAGTACTTAAGTAAAGAGCTGGTAAGCAGATGGATCTCTCATGGTGAGATTGCAGCACATAACCATTGGGACACTCTGTCAAGTGGACCAGAACCGGATTAGATCAGTTGGAAAAGGCGAGTGACAAAGGTGTGGGCCAGATCCATAGCAATTGAGGGAGAGTCAAACAAAAAAAAACAAAAAAGTCATAAAAATCGGGCCAGGGAAGGGTACAATTATAATGGGAGGAGCTTCAGAAAAGTGCACAAAAGTGGCTACAGTGACACTCATCCCAGATACTATAGGAGAATGAATGTCAAAGGGAGATTGTCAGAATGTCCACAAAATTCCCCGTTTAAATTGGGTAGCAGCTGACCTACTATCCAACATTAAAATGTTTAAACAGTGCTATGGTTTCTCGATTCAGGCATCTGAACCAGACAACAAGCCATAGCATTTGGGAATGAAGGTCTACACAGGCTGAACATGTCAGGATTAACAGAAGAGCAGCTAAAGGATCCCCAAAAGATATGGATGACATTGGAAGACCATTTCAGATTCAGTTTAAACTTCCGTATTCATCGACTAGATTCATGTTATTTCGACAAAAGCCTACAGAATCCATAGACCACTTTGTCAGCAGATGCAGAGAAAAGGGTATTTACTGTCATTTTTCAGATGTAGAACCTGCAGACAGAATTGTTGAGTTGGTGATCACATCCACTCCCATGGATGCATTCCAGAAAGATCTGCTAGACAAGCACAAAACAAATAGCATCAAAGAGCTACTCAAGGATGGGCATAAGTAGGAAGCAATCCCCGCAGGTTGACAAAGCTAACAAGTCCTAAGCACAATCCCATTGCCGACACACTTAAAACACCCAAACCTAGCAAGACATGTGGAAGCTGTAGCCTTCTGCATGCACCAATGAAGTGCCCAGCTTTCCGTCAATTCTGCAAGGCATGTGGCAGAAAAGGCCATTGGTAGCGGAAGTGCCCTAGAGCAAAGGAAATGTCGATAATGTGCACAACGAGACGAAGAGAGGTGAACACATGTTTCCCACAGTCAATCTCACGGAAAACATAGCCTGGGATTTTCCGTGCCTACTGATGTTGGGTCTGTTCAGTGGCGTGAGTGGACAGTATGGTGAGAAGGCCAAAAATCAGTTTCATGACATCATGAAATCAGTTTGCCATCGTCTGCTCAGCCTGTCGATGGCAGGCCATGTTTCTCACCATCTGCATATATTATAAGGCTAGTCTGCCGGACTCATCCACCCTGCTGTATGTCTGACCATGTTGGCGGGAAAGCGTGCTGAAGTGTTTCACAACAGCAAATATAAGGCGTGCACTTGGCAGGCTGCACTTTGCTCAGGACTTCAAGGTTTGTTTGCCTATCTTGCTTCAGGCAGCACTTGCAGTCATCAGCGCCAGGCTTCACAGACCCACCACATCACTTTTAGGGGGCAGATCAACCATATGTGGGTGGCTTTTCAACAGCTGTAGGGGCTAGGGCTTGTTTGAGGAAGGAGGAGAAGTGGTTCACGCAAGGAAATTGGTTGCAGGACTAGAGTTGTACTGGGGAAGGGGGGTATCCCAGGGGTGTGTGGGGGCACATGTTGATCTGTGCAAGTGGCCTCAAGATGGTGAGGACTGAGGAAGCAGTCTCCAGAGGAGATGAAGCCAGATGAACGTGAGAGGGTACGTGAGAATTTGTGGCTCTGCCCCTTGAGATGGCAGAGTGGGGTGCCAGTGAATGTGTGATGGGCTTGAGTGTGAGTTTAGAGTGATGAGATGGTTGCCAGATCCTGGCTGCACAGATGAGATCATTCATCCTCTATCTGCATTGGATGGCCGACCTCTTCTATGCAGAATTGGCACTGATAACCACTGCCATCACCTACCAAGCTGGAGTGGTAATGTTGTTGCCCCTCCTGCAGCGGGGGTACAGGACATCACAGCAGCCCTCCACGGCATCCAAAAGGTACTCAAGAGCTGCAGTCTTTTGCCTTTTGGGGCCATTCCTTCTTTGCTGCATTCCTGGGCTGGAAAAACTGAGCGCAGCTGTGGTGCCTAGCGTGATGAAACAGCAGGGTGATGGTGTGGCAGGCGAATCAGAGCCTGCCTGCAATCAAAACAGCATGTATCCCAGGAATGCATAATTAATGCGGCGGGTTTGGAAGGATATGGCGTGAAAAGCTGTCATTGTGGCAAACGGGTAAAACATTGTTTTTAGTGTCTGCTATCGCACTTAATGCAAATCTGGGACCATTCTGTACATAGACACTGTCACACTGTCCAAAGTGTTTGTCAAAATGCAAATTATCTGCCCAAAGAAAATTGGTAACTATTGTTATTGGCCAAGATTGACACAGGGCAATTGTTAACATACTACCTGTAAATTCTAAAAGACAGGTATCCATAGATATGGAAGGCCATGGCGAAACCTACTACTGTGCAACTTTCAGCATTCAACAGTTCATTAATTCCATGCACAGGATTCATAATCCTGGAGTGCAAGTGCAATCAATCCTCCTGGATGTCACAGATGTTCTACATCGTGGAGACTAGCTATCAGCTCACAAATCTACCAGCATGCTGTGGCCTCACACTAGTCATAATCCATGGAATTAGTCAGACCATTCAAGGTAGAGCAACCTCAGAAACTATTACTATAACTACATGGGTGGGCCGAGTATGAACAATGGCATTGAAGTCAATGTCAAGAAGGGCGAGGCAAGTCAAGAGTATTTGCCAAGTAAGCACAAAGAACCATTGATTCCACATGAAGTTCCTACCCATCTTTGGTCCAAAATTGCATTTGCTCTCTTTCATATCCATGACATTGACTTCATCATCGTTGTCGACTACTTTACCATATACCCCATCATTTGACAAATGCACAATATGTCAAGCATAACTGTCATACATATCTATGTGCGAGTTTCAGTTTATTTGTTGTGCCTAGAGAGATCATTATGGATAATGATCCACAGTTTATTGGTAAGCCATTTCAGGATATGTGTGAGAAGTGGAATATCAATCACATTACCCTAGATCTAACGGCCTAGCTGAGTGAATGATTCACATAGTGAAATCTCTAATTCTCAAAAGTAGACAGACCAAGCAAGATCTACACATTGCAATGTTATCTGAGAGCAACACCTTTAAGTGCAACTATTCTACCATTGGCAGAGCTCCTGTTTGGTAGACACGTGTGTACCAATTTACCTACTGTTACTGACTCTGCTCTCTCAGAAACTAGACAGCAACTTATAAAACTGCAAGAGAAGATGACCAATGTGCATGATAAAAAAGTGGGTAGAGAATTGCCAAGTTTACAGTTGGGATGATAAGTTCATATGTAGGAATCTCTAGACAGTACATGGCAATCAGCGGAGCTGACAAGGATTTGTTTGGAACCAAGGTCCTATGAAGTCATTACACACAAAGGTGCAATAATGAGGCATAACCATGGACAAATCAGATACATTCCAGCTCCTGAACCACCGAACAATCCTATTCCATCTAGGACAAGACCCCAAACGCAGCCAGGAACAACATCCAAGAATGACCATCCCACAGGTCACTGTGAGCAATTAAAGCAGTTAAGGTTACCATTACAAGATCTGGGTGTACCAGCAGATTACCATTAAGTTTTAAAGACTCATAGATTCATCAGTTCTATACACTTATGTAATGGTAACTAAACATGACCATGTATTGTAAATAGTTACACATCTTTGGAAGGTGGGGAAAATATCTTCAAAAGGAAGGGGGATATTGTGATATGACTTTAAGGGAAAGCAGCATGCCATTAATTAAAAGGAAGTGTGTCATGTGTGTTTTAGTTTCGTTTTAGCTTTCAGCAGAGCACACACACACGCACACGCACACACACATACAGCTCTGCAGCGCTGATGTCTTCAAGCTTTATATCTATATACAGATGTTCCCATGAGTCTAGTCTCAATGGATGAACCCACAACATGCTTACTCAATCCAATAAGAGTGATTGGTGCTTTTATATCATTATAAAAACACAACCGTTGGGATGTTTTAACATGTTAAAGGCAATATATAAATTGAAGTTATTGTTGCTTAGCATAACTTCCTTGCTTTGTACACTTTGGGGAGAATTTTAACATTCTGATTTGCTGCCACTGCATTTGGTGGGTGGGGGGGGGGGGCGGTGGAGGTGGTGGGGCTGTGGGGCGGCGGGGTGGTGGGGCTGTGGGATGGCGGTGGTGGGGGCAGGCCTAGTAGCATAAGGGAAATCCAGAATTCTCAGTTTCCATGCCATTGTGGAAATTTAACTTCACAACATGTGACTTTCACAACTGATAGGTTCCCCACCCGGAGGTCAGCCTAATTGACAGCTTTCAACTCGTCAATTTTTTCTTATTCTTTCACAGGATGTGGGCATCACTGGCTAGGCCAGCATTTGTTGTCCATCTTTGATTGTCCTTGAGAAAGTTGTGGTAAGCTGCTTCCTTGAGCCGCTGCAATCCACCTGGTATAGGTACACTCACAGTACTATCAGGATGGGAGTTCCAGGGTTTTGACCCAGTGCCAGTGAAAGAACAGTGATATATTTTCGAGTCAGGATGGTTGGCTTGGAGGGGAACTTAAGATGGTGGTGTTCTCATGCATCTGCTGCCCTTCTTCTTCTACATGGTAGAGCTCAATGGATTAGGAGGTGCTGTCAAAGTAGGCTTGGTGAGTTGCAGCAGTGCATCTTGTAGGTGGTACACACTAATGCCATTGTGCACTGGTGGTGGAGGGATTGAATGTTTAAAATGATGAATGGGGTGCTGACAAGGGGTCTGTTTTGTCCTGTATGGTGTCTAGCTGCTTGAGTGTTGTGGGAACCACATTGATCCAGGCATTCACCCTGACTTGTGCCTTGTAAATGGTGGACAGACTTTGGGGAGTCAGGAAGTGAGTTACTCCTAGCTTCTGAGCTGCTCTTATAGCCACAGTATTTAAATGACCAATCCAAGTAAGTTTTTGGTCAATGGTAACCGCATCCCCACAAACCCCCCACCCCCCCCCCCCCCCCCCCCCCCCCCCCCCCCCCCCCCCCCCCCCCCCCCCCACCCACCGCCCCCCATCCACCCCCCGGATGTTGATGCAATGGTAATGCTGATGAATGTCAAGGGGAGATGGTTAGATTCTCTCTTGTTGGAGATGGTCATTGCTAGGCACTTGTAAGGTGTGGATGTTGCTTCCCATTTATCAGCCCAAACCTGATTATTGTTCAGGTGTTGCTGTATATGGACACGGACTGCTTCAGTATCAGAGGAGTCACGAATGGTACCGAACAATGTACAATCATCAATGAACATTCCCACTTCTGATTTTATGATGAAGGAAAAGTCATTGATGAAGCATTGGGTGATGTTTGGGTCTAGGACACAACCTTGAGGAACTCGCATGGTGATGTCTTGGGGCTGAGATATTTGGTCTCCAACAGTCATAATCATCTTCTTTTGTGCTAGGTATGACTCCAACTAGTGGACAATTCCCCCTGACCCCAATTCCCAATGAGTACAATTTTGCTAGGGCTCCTTGATGCCACACTTGCTCAAATTCTGCCTTGGTGTCAAGGGCAGTCACTGTCACGTTAGCTCAACTGGGGAATGCTCCCAGGAAGGCCTTAGGTCTGGGTAGGGGTGGTCCAATCCTTTATCCAGAGGGGCAGGTACAGATCCCAAAGGGGGTCCCATCACCAACTCCAGTGTGAAAGGATCTGGTCCTTGTTCTGGGGGTATTTGGTCTGACCCTGGTTGGGTGGGGTGTTCCATTCCTGGGTGTTTGGCTTGTTATGGAGATTTGTGTATTGCTGGAGGAGCTTGAACCGGGAGGAAGCTCTCCTGCTCCTCCTGGCCCACAAGGAGTGCTACCCAACGCTGTCCTTGCCTTGCAGCAGCTGTCAGGTTTCCCGAGTCCTGGGAAACCTAATCAGCCACAGTTGAACCTGAAAATCAGGTTAAATCTGAGGTTTCAAGCTCCATTAAAAAAAAATAAAATGCCTAACTGCTCCTGGGAGCAGGTTGGCTGCCTACCACTTGTTCTATCTGAGTGTAATCCAGAAGTTAGCAGGTAGGAACCAGCTTCCCAACACACTTCCATTTTTTAGCTCATTTAAACCCCAGCCTGAATCCAATCTCACCTGCTCACCCATGTTAAAACTCCTCCCAATGCTTCTCTTTATAAAGCCAGGGATCCAGACTGCTTTTTAAATTGTCTTCTTGACTTATCTTACCACCTTCAAAGATTTCCATACATATCTCCAAGATCTCTTTTCCTGTACAGTTTTTAAAACAGTACCATACGATTCATATTGCCTCTCCTCATTCTTTGAGCCAAAAAATATATTACTTCACGTTTTTCTATGTTTAATTGCATCTGTTGTGTTCTGCTCACTTCATCATTCTGTCAGTGTCCCCCTGAAATTACTATCCTCATGTTTACAATATTTTTGAGTTTTGTGTAATCTGCATATTTTGAAATTATGCCCTGTCTATCTAGGTCCAGGTCATTAATATATATCAAACATACTGATCCCTGAGGTATAACACTGTACACTTCCCTTCAGCCTCTAGAATAACTGTTTTACACAGCTCTCTCTGACTTTTCTGTCTCTTTGTCAGTTTCATATCCATGCTGCCACTATCCCTTTAATTCCTTGAGGTTTGATTTTACTCCCAAGTCTATTACAGGGGTACTTTATAAAATGCTTTTTGAAAATCCAAACTTAAATATTGTGACTGGAGGTGATTTCATACCTACTGGGCTTTGGTGCACTTGGGAATCAGATCACCTCCTGCTTCTAAGTCACGTCATCCCTGTCACTGGTAGCACTCTTGCTTCTGAGTCAGAAGCTTGTGGGTTTAAGTCCCACTGCAGACAGCTAAGCCTATAATCAAGGCTGACACTTTCGCACAATATTGAGGAGGTGGTGCATCTTGGAAGTGCCATTTTTCAGATGGGACATTAAGCCAGTTAAGCAGATGTAAAAGATCCCATGCCACTATTTAAAGAAGAGTAGGGAAATTCTCTCAGTGTCTTGACCAATATTTACCCCTCATCCAACATCACTTAAAAACAGATTTTTTAGTCATTATCTCATTACTATTAGTGGGACTTTGTTGTGCAGAATTGGCTATTGCATTTCCTACATTATGGCAGTGACTACACTTCTAAAGTACTTCATTGGCTGTAAAATGCTTTGGGATGTTCTGAGGTCATGAAATAGCTATATAAATCCAAGTTCATGCTTCTTTCTCTACATTTCCACTCAATATGTATCTGAAACCATTTCATTTCAATGCGAATCCTGTAGTGTAACAATGCCAGAATAAAGACGCGTGTTCCTGGAAAAGATACTGCATCAGTAGAAAGAATAAGAACAAGCTGGAACATGATTGAAAGTGCTGCAATTGTCCCCTTGCATGATTCAGCTCCTGATTTGATGGATGCAAACTAGTGACAAATTTGAAACGATTAAAACAGTGTTTAAACGTTTATATTTTCTGTGAAACATTTCAATCTAAAACACATAATTAGACACCTGTTTATCATTTCCCTCCTGTCAGCTGTCCTTCATAACTGCTGCACTGAACAACTCAGCTGAGTGAGAGCTTGTCATCTAGGTGAAGCTCAATGGGAATGTCATGCATGTTGGAGACTCAACTGAAATCTCTTGAGTCCATGGCTTACCACGTGTGATTTCAACTTTAGCCTACCAATATTCATCTCTTCTCTAGCCCAAGAATATTTTTTCTAAATTTGTATGATCCTTTTAGAGAATCTCAAGTTTAATTTTTGTGTGTGTATGGGTGTGTATGTCTGTAATTGAGATTAACAACAATCACAATACCTCACCTACCAGGATAAATTTCTGTACATTATTTAGAATAATAAAAATAAAATGTCGGGTTCAAGTCAATAATTGTTATAAATATACTCCTGATATTTTAACAATTGTACTGCAGCAATGTTAGTTTTTATTTTAGTATTGCAGTTCAAGAGCTGAAAGCAAACATCATTGAGCTCATGGAAGAAGCTACTTATTTTGACCTGTTGTTGGTCAGAGTTAAATTGATAAGGGGAAGCTATTTGAGTTAATTGATATTTGCATACTGTCCTTCAAAAGTAATTCACTGTTTGTTGTTTTGACAGTATGAAGCACTATGTAAATGCCAATAATTTACTACAATAACTATAGGCAGCTTTTTATAACATGCTCACCATGCATTGACCTAAAACCAGCAGATTGTGTTTCTACTTTGACAAAATCTCCCTCATACTAATCAGAAACAATGTAATTTATCTTTTGCATGATTCGGGTACTGATATGATACTAACATCCTACCCACCTGTCTCCTTACCTGCGCTGCCATTTTGTGTGGGCAGGCCAATTAAGGCCCACCCAGCGTGAAGTCCCCACGGAAGCGCTATGCTCTCCCTGTGCGGGCAGGGGGAAGCCTTTTCCCCAAGCGCACAAAAGAGTGCACTCATCTCCCTGAGGCTAAATGCTGCCACAAGGAGTTCGGCTCTACAATAAAAAATCTTAAAAGTAGAAAAAAAATCCCTGACATGTCCCCTCATGTGACAGTGTCACATGAATTGGGACATATCCATAACTTTTTAAAAAACTTTAATTAAATTTTTAAAAACCTACATGAAACCTCATCCCACCCATGGATCAGATTTCATGCTTTTTCTAATGCTCGCCAGGGCTCCTGGCCTGCCCACCAACCTTAAGGTTGGATGGGCAGGTCCATTAATTACTTCAATGACTTTGTCAATGGCCTCAATTGACCACTGACAGGTCAGCAGGCGCACAGCTGATTTTGCTGTGCCCCCGCTTACCTGAAAATTTAAATGGGGCGTGGTGACATTGGGAGTTCCGCCCGACATCACCGCGCATCATTTTATGCGTCGGCGAATGGGCCCCGCCCCCTGCTTGCCGATGGGAAAATCCTGCCCTTTCAAACTGTTAGAAATTAGCAATATGCCTCGTGTGTGTGTGTGTGTGTGTGTGTGTGTATATATATGTACATACTTATTTCTAATAGTATCTGTTATAAATTCAGCTTGAAATATGTAAATAAATAATTTAGTGCTGTAAGTTTTATTTCCCTGGAAACTGCTCATGGTTTTGTTTCTCTAAATCAGTGGATTTGGTGATGAACTGTACCTAGCCCAAAAAGGGACCCATGGACAGACAAGGCTTCTGCAGCAGTGGGAGACCAACTGGTACATATTTAAAACAACTACACCACAAAGTTGTGCTAGCTTTTCATTTAACTTTGCTTAATTAGGCTCTGCTGGAATGTAAGTTGAGTGTGGAAAGAGAATAGAAGTTAATTGAGTGAACAACACCATGGTTCAATGGTTTAATAAGAAACAAGGACACTGGACTAGTTAGCCATGACATACAGCTCATTAACAAGTCTTATGAACAGCTTTGAGCATAAGTAAATGGTGATAAGAGAGATATGCATAATGAATCTTCTGTGAGTTTGTTTGAGGTTGAAGGTTTCTTGGGAGGATGAAACACATCAGAAAGAACCACTTGAGATATGATGAGGAATGTATGAGGTAAAAGCAATTGATCAAGGACAGAAGGTATGTCCAGAGTGCAGACAGGGGAACGGAGTTGAGACCACAATAAGATGAGCCATGATCTTATCGAGTGGCAGAGTAGGCTTGAAGGGCCAAATGGCCTACACCTGCTTCTAAATCCTATGTCCAAAGGCTCAATAAGCTAATGGCAAGTGAATGACATGAAAGGTGGGTTTTTCAACCCAAGGTTTTGACAAAGAGCTCAACATTTTATCGGGTATTTCGTAGTAAAGTAAATCTTTAGAGGGGGAAATGGCTTTGTCCACATCTGAAAAAGGGTATAAAGTAAAAGACTTTGGGAGACCTCTAAGCAGTTAGAAGAACTCTCAAAGAAGACACTGCCCCAGCACTCCTGAGTCATTCAAGAAGTCAAAAAGACTTGGGGCACAAGAAGAGATGCAGAAGAAGAAGGAAAGATCTATTTGTGCATGCCAGCTGTCCTGCTCAATCCAGACTGTCCTTGTTACTTGTCATAGTCATATGTTTCTGCCATATAATTAGATGTTACATTCTACCTTAAGCTCTGATTAAACTCAATATATCACCATATTGGTTGCAGTTAATATGACTCTGATTAAAATCACTACAAAACTTGTGCAAGAACTACTGCAACCCAACATTACTGGCAAGATAGGCTCTAACTGGATGATGTGCTATAAGGAGAACTGCAAAATGAAACCTGTATGATCTAAATTGCTCAATAATCAAATGGAAAATTCAGTGAATCATAACTAAGAAGTGTTTTTTTCCACTGAGCAGTACCTGGTACTTAGCTTTAGACTCAGATAAATATTCTGATGTACTATTACAAATGAAAATAAAAAACATTATGAAGTGTAATTATAATATACTACAATTTTAACCCCTTAAGCTATAAATTAAAGCAATATATTTGTAAGTGTACAACTCTGTGCTTGGATGATATGCAACATTAAGGTTTGATCAAACTTTATCTTTCCATTTTCCATAATCAGTACTTTATAGGGTCCATTTCAGCTGTTAGAAAAAGACCAGAATATTAGTGTGTGGTTTCTCCTGGGAACATTAAAATATAAATTACAGTACTTTGAATTTCTATTTTATAGGCACTTACCTGAGAGCTAAGAATGTATTACTTAATAAGCACCATCTAGGTTCATTTTTCATAAACTGGTATTCTGATTTAAACCATTAATCGGATATAAAAGTGAAATGGTTCACCGTTCATGATTTTGTGTGCTTTGCTAAGGGTTAGCACAGGAAATGATCAACAGAGCAACACCATGAGACACTTACAGGGGAACATGTAGAACGAGAGGTTGCTATGATCCATTCGGGATCTTGCTCCTGGAGAAATGATTCTTTGGAGCTTGGAGAGCAAGTTTCTTACAGTTGTGAACAAATCAAAATGTTGAAAATTCTTGCAAGTTGCTTGTAACAATGGACAAAGCTGATGCTATGATCTAAATAACATCAGTCAAATCAACAGCATCTAGTTCATTAAATGTTCATAATGGCTTTCCTTGATTAACTACTGCACTCTGATATATTTTCGCAGCAGGGAGAGACATTTTTCTTTCTGAGCATTTTTGTCAGGAAAGGTGCTGCTGTTTGCAGACACTTCCGCTTTATATCTGCTGTCATGATTCAAGTGCATTTGAACTCATCCCTTCTGCTTTCAACTGTGGGCAGCATTTTATGACATAGAATAAACTTGTTATCAATGCACAACCTTGTTTTAATTGTATGAGTTCCGTTAGTTTGAATTGGAGTTTAAAAACTGCCCCCCCAACACTATTTTAACATGCATCCAGTGATTCAAATTTGATTATCTCATGGAAGGGTCATGAGGACTCGAAACGTCAACTCTTTTCTTCTCCGCCGATGCTGCCAGACCTGCTGAGTTTTTCCAGGTAATTCTGTTTTTGTTTTGATTATCTAGTCAGTTGAAGAGTACAGCTATGCAGTTCCTGCATGAGCAGAGAGGTGAGCTACTCAGTAGATAATATTTTTAGATTGCATTCAGGTCTAATAAAAAGATTCAATAAATTTGTTTACGTTAAACTGTTTAACGTAAAGGATGTTCAGTAACACAGTAATTGAGATGCTTGATAAATGTGAATATCCCAACTTGCTTGATATGACAAAGTAAAATGTATAATGTTGGGAATTAGCATAGACAATCATATCATTTCCAAAAGGAAACCTTCAACTACCATGACTAATATATCCCTGCTATATAGGGCTGCTGCAGTGCAGAGGGGAGAAGATAACAAAATAGTAAAAAGGAAATTTTTTTGGGGGGGAGAACAGAGGCTAGAAAGTGACCAGATTCAGTAGAAATCTTGGGATCAGACAGTCAGATTGAGGGAAGTGTCAGAGTCTATATTCTTTCACAAATGTTTTGTGTTTATATTGAATTGTTGAATGAAGGGGCTGTGGTATCAAGATTTGGCAATTTATTTTTTTTCACTTACATTCTGTATAGAAACTCTGAACTGGTTATAACTCCTACATTCCTGGGATCAGAGGAGGTGGAAAGTCTTATTTCTGCCTGCTGAGTCAGGAATTAGGAGGTGAACTCATTTATGCAGCAATTCTGCCTGTTTAGATGTGCTTTTTAGATTCTGGTAGTGAGGCTATGGATGGAAGTTCTGCCTATAACCCCCACACCAGCCCCTCTGTTAAAGGAACAGGGCCTCTTGGGGAGTTCCTGAACTTTCCCTAGAATTTATGACCATTCTGTCCTCCTGTACCTCATACCAGCTGATATTTTATGAGAGTCTTGTTGGGGCCTGTAAAAAAAGGTCCTAAACTGTTACTAGGAAAAGTGATCAATCCTATTTGGGTACAGCATATCTGAAGAAGAGACACTTCTTTCAGTCTTCACCAGGCATCTCCTTCACCATCAGAGAAGTACAGTGTTACTCTAATATTCCACTAGTGGTTAGGTAAGTGCTACTAACTGACTCTTGCAGGCATTGAGCATTTGCTCCAGCCATGCAAATAACCTGCCAGAGGTTATTCCCCACTTCTGACCTTATGATGGAAAGAAGATCATTGCTGAAACCATTGAAGATAATTGGGGCAAGGACACTGCCCTGAGGAACTCCTACAACAATGCCCTGGAGCCGAGATTGGCCTCCAACAACCATAACCATATTTATTTGTGCTAGGTATGAGTTTTTCTCCTGATTTCCATTGACTTCATTTTTACTAGAGCTCCAGTTTGTCACAGTTGGACAAATGTTGCCTGAGTGTCAAGGACAGTCACACCCACCTCACTTCTATAATTCACCTCTTTTGTTCCTGCTTGGACCAAGCCTGTAATGAGGTCTGGAGGAGTGTGGTCTAGGTGGAACTCAAACTGAGCATCAATGAGCAGATTTTATCAGTGATATAACATCAACTTCAATTGTCTCCAAATATACATATCAACAATTGTGTTACCTTAAGGTAAAGTTTAACAGTGAACAAAAATATCTTCCTCCATGTTTATTTTGTCATTGCCTTTCCATCTGAAAAGTGGACAAGAGAACAGAGCATTTATTGGGTAAACAGCTTATCCATCTACATAAGAAAATGCTGGAATATCACAGTAGGACAACTTAGACACCTTCACATAGACACATTTAGGAACAGTGAATGACAGTGGGTCCTGAATTATTTGGGAATGTCTGAAAATTGCATTAGAATCCTGAAACATCATAGGTGAGAAAACTTGGAATATTTGTTGGTGAATCCTGATGAATTGCACAGACTAAGGAATCTTTAAACACTGCAGCATGAAAGCTTAGAATGTCCTTTATGTAATGTTCCTCTTAGAACATTACATTAAGATCCTACAAAATATCCAGTCATGGAAAGTAATGCAAGAAATAAATTAAGTGTTGTGTACAACAGGTTGATCTGGCCTGTTTAATATTATAAGAATCTTTGTCATCTATATTTTTGATTGGGGAGAAGGAATATATAGCTGTGCCAGTATATGCCCATTGGTTACTCTTGACAAATCAACCTGTCTGGATGGAATATACATATCAACTGGGGTTTTCTGCTTTTGCACACACAGACCTTCATGTTCCATCATTTACATTAAAATCCCAGATATTATCTGGACCAATTATATTTATGTAACTCATGTGACTAGTTTTTTTGAGTTCTTATTGGTAGAATTTTCCCCCCGTTGTGGGGGTTATGCAGGGGTGGGCGTGGGCGTGGGCGGGCACGGACCTGATCGGCACCCCTGATCAGGTCCATGCAGCCATTTTATGTGTGCAAGCCAATTAAGGCCCGCCCAGTGTGACGTGCACCCGGAAGCGCTCCCTGTGCGGGCAGGGGTGGGGTTGCCTGAGTCGGGAGTGCGTTCTTTCGCACGGGCGCGATAGAGCGCAGAGTTCTCCCTAAAGTACAGAGGTGTCTAAGGGAGATTAGTTTTAAGTTTTAAAAGGTTAATGAAGTGGAGAAATAATTTTTATGACATGTCCCCTCATGTGAAACTGCCACATGAGCTGGGACATGTGCATTAATTTTAATAAAAATTTGTGTGAAAATTTTAAATCATTCATGAAACCTCATCCCACCGGTGGATGAGGTTCCATGAAAAATGCCAAGACTGCCTGTGCTCTTTGCCTGCCCGCCAACCTTAAGGTTGGACAGGCAGCTCAAGTAATTGCTTAATTGCCTTTTTAAATGGCCTAAATAGGCCTTTGATAGTTTGGCAGGCGCATAGCCGTGTCAGCTGCGCGCCCACCGAACTGAAAATCTAAATAACGCGCGGTGATGTCGGGATGCATGCCTGACGTCACCCCGCGTCATTTTACGCCTCAGCAAGTGGGTCCTGCCCCCGCTCACCAAGCTGAAGATTCAGGCCTATGTCTTTAATTATACGTAAAACTGGGGCCAGCTATTGGGAATGGAGATTCTATCATTCTAATGTTTGACAAATTGAAAGATGATTTACAGCTTGCCCAGGTGATAAACACAATAAATATTGATCTTCCTGCATTTACAATCTACTTCATATTCTATTATATCAGGCCTTTGAAGGGACTGGAAATTTGATGCCTGCCTCAACAGGGGACCTGATGTAAACCTGCTGTCCTTACCTTGTCTGGCCCATATCTGTGGGAAATGAGAAATGGGCAATAAATGTGGCCATGTTGATAGTGCTCCCATCCTGAGAATGAATTAAAAGATAGTTTGCTAACCCTGCATCATCTTGAAACTGGGCGTCTGGCTGAAGGTAGGTCTCACTGAGTTGGAAAGAAGAGGTAGATGCCATTGTAATGTAAAGGTGCTCAGCAGAGCAAGGGTTAATGTGGGACTGGAACATAGCACTGCCCATGGTATGATGCATAGAATCACATGGCAATACATTGAGAGAACAGCCTGGAGAGAACACTCTGAAACTCTGCATGAAGTTAACAGCACCATGCATGACAGTAACCTAGGACCTGGAAATAATTAAAGGTTAACAATAAAGGGTTCATGTTTAAATCTACAAGTCTCAAGATCTCATCATTAAGACACCTAAAGAACCCATATTATAAGAGTTCAGTCTACTTCTCAGTGTACCATTGTCCATTGGAATTCATCTAATGTAACATATCTCAATACAGACACTTGGCTAGAATATTGCCATCAGCATGCGGGGGCAGGCCTGACACGCTGATGCGTAAAATGATGCAAGATGATGTTGAGCATGCATCACGACATCATTGCACGTCATTTCAATACTGCATTCAGCGGGCGCGCGCCAGAGATGGCTCTGCGCTCACCGAACTGTCAAAGGCCTGTTAAAGCCATTAGGAAAATAATTTAGCTCATTAATAGCGTTGCGTGTCCAACCTTAAGACTGGTGGGCAGATGAAGAGCCCAAGTGGCCTTCACGTTTCTCAGGAAGCCTCATCCGCAAGCAGGATGAGGTCTCTTAAAGGTTTAATAAAATAATTAAATAGATTTTGCGAAATACACAAACATGTCCTAGCTCATGTGACACTATCACGTGTGGGGACATGTTTGAATAATTTTTTGGATCATTTATTCAAAATTTTCATTACCAACTTAATTTCCCTGAGGCAGCTCTGTGCCTCAGGGAAATTGCTGCACTTTTTCACGCCCATTGGCAAAAGAGAGCAGGCCCCGACTCTCCCTCCTCTCCCCCCCCCACCCCCCCCACCCCCCACCCCCCACTGCAGAGGTAGCGCTGAGTGCTATCGGCCTTAATCGGCCCAACCACGTAAAATGGTGGTGTGCAGCCGATCACGGGTGGTGATTGGTTCTGCGCCCGCCCCCATCCATTCCCGCCCAGTCCACCCAACATAGATAAGATGCAGCCCTTAGTCCAAACTATTTGGGGCAGATCTGTACAATAGTGTAAAATGGGCAGTAGTGAATTGGCAGCCCATTTTCCACATCTTCCAATTTTTAGGAGTCGAGAGAGATGTGAAACAGGCTGCCAATTTGTTTTCACCTATCTTACAGCATTGCACACAGTTAAGATGTACGCTTTTGTGTAACTATTGAAAACTATGACAGTGTTACTTCTGAAGATTGCTAGAAATGTGAAATATGTTTTGTTTTTAAAAAGTTAATTGTATTGAAAATATCCAATGTTATATTTATTACTGTTCCTGCTAACCATACTTAATAAATTTGATTTGTAATATTAGTCTGAGATATAGGGATACATTTTTTGAGATTTCTCACTACCACTGGGGCCTCACACACACAGCATAATTTTCTGACATATGTTGGGTACAAGCAAGACACTGCCTGTGGTGCAGGGTCTCAAAAAATGTGTCCTACATTGCATGTCAGAGATTTTTTTATCATTCTTGGGATGGTTGAACGTTGCTAGCAAGGCCAACATTCATTGCCCATTCCTAATTGCCCTTAAGAAGGTACTGGTGAGCTGCCTTCTTGAACCACTGCAATCTATGTGGTTAGGTATACCCACTGTGTTATCTGTCTGTCACAGAGCTGACGTGGATATGTTACCATCCTGTATCAGTTCTAATGTATACAAAACAAAAACAAAATTACCTGGAAAAACTCAGCAGGTCTGGCAGCATCGGCGGAGAAGAAAAGAGTTGACGTTTCGAGGACTCTCTCTCTCTCTCCGCCCCCCACACACACACCTTAAACCAGCTTATATTTCAACTCTTTCTTGGACTCGAACTCAAGTTCTGTCGAAGGGTCATGAGGACTCGAAACGTCAACTCTTTTCTTCTCTGCCGATGCTGCCAGACCTGCTGAGTTTTTCCAGGTAATTTTGTTTTTCTAATGTATACAATAATGGCTAAAAGTTAATTCATGCTTTGACCTGTTATCTCCGATTATTTCATGCATAAGGTCATGTTTCAGTTTAAAGAGATCCAAGGACTTGCCTTGAATATTGGATTTTTAGTTTCGTCAAGAGAAAAGATGTCTGGAACAAACTTAAATCATAAAACCTGGTGTATTCATTGGGGAATTTTTGAAAACTGTAGCAGGCTACCTGAAATGTCCTTTAGAGACTGATGGAGCATTACTTTAAAAATGCCTCATAATCTAGTCATGGAAAATGATGGAACATACATCACGTCGTGTCAACTGAGAAAGTCTATAACATTTGTTAGGGGAACTTTCAATGTTGCTTAAGGGGTGAACCCTATGAAAAGAAATAACTGAACCCTAGAGAAAAGACATAAGAAGGAGATTCAATTACTATGGGACAATGCTAGGTAAAGGTGAACATTGTTTGAAATTATAAGGGTAATTTTCAGAGTATGCACTGGTTGTGGTGAACTTTGCCAACTACCAACACTTACCAGATAAGGCCTTCATGTTGCACCCACTGAGTTTTAATGCATTGAAAATCATGGACTGTGAACCTGTAGATGAAGCCTGCCCATGGATGTCATTGCATTTTCAAAATAAAATTCCTATAGGTTAGTGTTAGGGCACAATTCAATCGCAAATTAATGTAAGGCTGATAAATGCAATGTGTAAATTGCAACAAGCAAGATCATTGTTATATCATAGATTGTGAATCCAGTTTGCCCATCAAAGAAGAACCTTGCTTATACTGATATTTTTAAAACATTTTAGTAACTTTGGTAGAATAATGGTAAAAAGATCCTCAGTGTATTTATAAAGTTTCCAAATGCTCCACTTAAGCACTTTTGAAATTTGTTTCACACTGAACTGGGGTTATACTTCACACAAGATCAAGACAAAGCGTCGTGAAATGACCTGCCTAATGGAACTTCACACCAGTTAACTTTAGTGCACTCCAGTGACGGAATGTAAATTGTTTTTCATTGGTGCAAAAGTCAAAGAATACTACAGCCTTTGAAGTTCCAACATGTTATCTTAGGCTTCAGAGAATTATTGCTTTGGACAGAGGCATTGACCAATGTTAAAATTTGACACTCCAGTTGACTTCAATCTGTTTCCCACTCTAAGCATACTATAAAACTGAGAGGTAGGTAGATAATATTTATATATAGGTTTTTAAATTGCCTAATGGCTGCCTGAGGTTCGCCTAACTGGATTTCCAAGTGAGTCTTAAAAAGGGCGGCCAGCATTCCCCTCCCAGCAAAAGCATGCTTTAATAAAATATTTAAATCAGGATCCTACACACTTCATAGGACCCCCAAAGCAAAATCCCTCCAGGTCACTGCTAAGTTCCCCGAAACAACCTGTGGCCTCACAGAAGCCTTCCCGACCACTGTTGGCTGCTCAGTGGGTCCATCTTCTCCGTCCCTCTGAAGGGTCACCTCTCTATCCCTTTCAAAAGCTTTTATTTCTGGCTGGGTTTATGGAAAAGCCACCAAATTTCCTGCTACCATCACCCATCCCTTTCTTCCACCCATCAGTCACTGATGCAAGGAAATAAAAATGTTCTATTTTCAACACTAGCTTACATAGGTGAGGACAACGTTCACCAAGTACAGAGAGATAATAATAAACTTTTCAACATTTACCTTCAATGAAATGATAGGAAATTAATTTTCAGATGCTAGATAATGGACAGCATAGATGTTTCAAAAGCTGTAAAATAATTTTCAGAAGATTGATATGGTAAAATATTGACTCACAAATTACAAATAAGGCTCCAATAATTTTGTGAACATAGAAATGAAAGATATTTTAATGTAATTTTTCGATGACACACAGAGGCACTTAGTCCATGTTGAGTGGTTCTTTAAGATTTCTTCCTTCACTCTATGCAACTGTAAAAGCCGAGCGATTATGCTTTTGGTGAAAATGTGTCTATAAATGTTATTATAGCATTTTAAAAAAATTTGAAAAACATCAAATGAACTATCAGTTTACTTCAATAAAGAATTTACTGCACAAGTTCAATAAAAATTTAGTAATATGTTGAAAGTAAAGAATGGATTGTTGGGACTTCCAAATTAGCTTAAAAGCTTTGGAACAAATGATGATTTGCTATTGGAATGAACACTCTCCAGTTGACAATACACATTCCATGGATTTTTCTGGAGGTTGAGAGTATAATTTGAGGTTGGTAACCTAATGGTGACCCTGATTGGTCAAGAGGTTCATGATAATTCCTAATATGTCATTGCTTGATTCGTATTGCCCCAAATAAATTCCATGTGACAAATCATATTGGAAATATTTTCTCCCTCTAATAGAGACATCACATAAGGAAGCAACTTGAAATTACATTCAACATTAGATGATTCATTTTGCATGCCTTCAAAGACCATGGTATGCAAAAGATCAGCTGCCCCACCAAAGATTCAAGATATTTTGAATATTTTGAATATTCAACAACAATATTTAACAACATGAGGTTATGAACTAAAATAAATTTCCCAGTTCATATGCAAGTTTAAATTATTTATCCAGTAACGTTACTATGTATATTATTTTATCATTATTTTAAACACTCAACCAAATACAAGAGTATATTTTTTGAAATCAAGTTTACATTTTTATATTGCAAATGTCATTTAAGAGAAGTGAGCTTGACCAACAGCAACATGATGTAAGGTTATATTTGAATGAATTTTATGCATAGTACAAGTGAATGAATATTCAGTACAAGTGGATATTCAAATATTTAAATGTTCTGAATTGTATTCATTTTCAAAATTTTAATTGGCTTCAGTGGTCCTGTAATTAGTATGGTGATGGCAGAATGAAGAAAACATCCAGGGATAATTTTGATGGGACATTGTTGTCTTTGGAAAATGTTTGGCAACTTTTCAATACTTATGTACAAGAAGCACGGTTAAGTTTTTCAGGTCTCCAATCACATTTCAAGGCAAATATCTTGAAAGTATCTGCTCCACTCTAGCCTTTCTCAGCAACCAATTGAATGACTTAAAATAATGTTTTGAAGAGGAGTTTGTTCTTGATTTTTCACATGGCATAAACAACGTGAAAACTCCTTAAAAGGGCAGTAATTCTTCTTTGAAAGAACTGCAGAAGAAGCTGATGAAGCGATGAACAGCTAGTTCAAAATCAGAAGCTGAAATGTGTCCTGAGTGATATAAATGACTGAAATGAGAATTATTTTCTTTTGTGGAAAAGAGAATTGAGATAGATCCCAATCTGACTCAACACTGAGGAGGTGCAGAGATAACGTATATGGAAGTAACACGTGACTATATGACTGGAGGATGCGACTGCAGAATTCTGAAGCCTAGGAATGGGAGATTATTTTTTCTTCAGATGAATTAATTTATCATCTGAAAAAAACAGAATGGCACCAGTGGGGCTGGGACCAAATAAACATTATCCGTGGAATGTAACTGCTGCCGGCAGAATAGTATGGACTCTGAAGTAGATTAATATATCAGAGTTTCACTCCATTTACTTTGTGGGGCATATGGAGTGCTTTCTTGGAGATTTCAGTGGGTAGTTCCCTCCCTCAGGAAATTGTGTGGGCTCCAGGTAGAATCCATATTCGGGAAAATTGTTTGTGAGGGAAACATGCCTGATGTGACACATGGATTTTCTATATTCCATCCTAACGTATGTTTCTGCCAAACAACAAAAGGTGACTTTGAATATGGCACAACCTTTCTTCACACTCCAAATCTAAATTCCATTTTTGGAAAAGATAATATTATTTGAATTGGTTCACTTCCTATTTATTTTGTGGTGTTCCCCAAGAATGGCAAAAGTATTTTTGATTTTTCATTCACTTGAACGATGCATAAAATTCATTTAAATAAAACTTTACATCATGCTGTTGTTGGCCAAGATTACTTCTTACAAATGAAATTTGCAGTATAAAAATGTAAACTTAATTTCAAAACAGATACTCTTGTATTGAGTTGGGATTTAAAAATAAAGATAAAATAATATGTGTGGTAACATTGTTGGATTAATAATTTAAACTTACATATGAACTGGGAAATTTATTTTAGTTCATGACCTCATGTTGTTAGCCCTGATTAACATTCAGAGCACAAAATCACCCCTCACTTGCAGGATCAGCTCTAAAAATGTTATCTGGTGTGATTCTGAATTAAGGCTTTCCAAATCATTCCCACAATGTTGTTTAATCCGGATCAGACCTTAATTCAGCTTGTATGCAAATGAAAAGACCCTTTTCATATTGGCCTTTATATTATGATATAAAATGACCCTTACAAAGGTTTGTAATTGGATTACAACATCAAAGACACTCCTTAACTCTGCAGAACATGCACTATTTGCCCATTTGCAGACCCCAGCAAATGTGGTCTTTAGGAAAATCATGACCCATAGATTGAGCAATTACTTTTGTAAACTCTATCTGTGAGGTATGAGTAATTGCAGAATGTTTAGCATGATTCAGACTTGTGATAAGAAGAGAGTTAAATAATTGCCCTGTGTGACTTGTGATTGTTAACCTCCGAGGTCAACTAGTTTGAACATAGGTTTAATGAAATCCTGGAGCTAGGATTTATGATACTGCCAGTGAATGTTAAATTGGACAATTTACATAAGGAGGACATTAACCTTCTGTGATCTAAATAGCATTTCAGAACCTAGCCGCTAGGGACAAAATAACACATACCATTATTTCTGATTAGCCTAGCTACCCTGCCTAAAGCCCTCATGATGACCAATTGGTGCACTAAGTTTAGTGGCATAATTAAATAAATGTACTTGTAGGAAGTAAATTACTACCAGTGTATGTACTATATCATTAAATTCCTGAGGACTGAAAGATATGAATAATTTAAAAACACATTACTAATTTACCAAGACTAAGCAACTGTGTGCCACCTCTATGCAGATCTGACCTATAAAATATTGTTTTATAGACTTGCATGTTCTATGTATGTGGAAGGACCTTGATTTATAGAGTAATGCATTTCTTTTGTTTGGTTGTCAAAATAACAGTGGAGTAAAATAAGATGTCGCACTGTGGAAAATATGTCTGGATTTCTAGGTTGAAACATTGGGTGAGATATCTTTTGTAAAACATTTGTATGGAATGAAATGTATTGAGGATAAGTCATCGCCAGCTGTAAAATATTATATCTCTTTAAAATTTATTTTCACAGGTCAGGCTCATAAGGGGATGTATAAATCAAATTGTGTAGATGGCTGCAAAGTGTTTTATTTATAAGAGAGCTTTCCTTGTGATTTTTTTAAAAAAACTTTAGTTTTTTTTAGATCCTTTTAGAAGGAAGGATCCAGTGATATCTAATAACTTCATGATGTCTTTGTAGCTGGATTGATTTCATTTGCACAGTCAGCATCCTAAAGTGGCCAGGGAGGTTCAGTTTTAGTTTATTACAGTGTATGGTTGTTCATTTCTGTTTCAGTTCCATGTTGATGTCCTGCAACCGGGATGATTTGCCTCTGACAACATTAACTAATTTCCTGCATGCCATCTTTACCTCCAGCCACTGGAAGTTTTCCCATTGCTCCCCATTAACCTCACTTTTTCTAGGTTTTCTTGATGACATAACTAGTTGAAAGCAGACTTGAAGTCAAGGGTAGCTACTTCACATGCCTCTGGTACTCATTCTTTTTCTGTATTAAGGCTGTGATGAAACCTGGAACTGAGTAGTTGTGGCAGAATCCTAACTGGGTGTTTAGAGGCAGTTTATTGGTGCTGATGGATGGCACAATTAATGACTCCTTCCATCACTTTGTTGAAGATTGAGAGAGGCTAATAGAGCAATATTAGATGCTTCTTGTTTGCTTGGAAATAACATACCAGGGCAGTTTTCCACATTGCTCTGTAAATGTTTGTGCCATAGATGCAGTGAAGCAGCTTGCCTAGAGGTACTGGGTGCAGCTAAACCTAGCGCAAAGGTCTTCAACACTGTAGCCAAGATATTGTCAGGAGCCATAAACTTAGCTGTATCTGTAATCCGTTGCTTTTTAATATCATGTGGAGTGAACCAAATTAGCTGGACATTGGCATTGATGATGTGGGAACCTCAGAAAGAGGCGAAGTAGGTTCATCCATACAACATTTTTGGCTGCAATGCTTCATTATTGTCTTTTGCCATGCTCTTATCATGAGTTGCACTATACCATGCTTGTGAATAGAGATGTTCATGGATCCTTATCCCATTAGTTGCCTAACTGACCACCATCAATGGAAATGAAAGGGATACAGAGCATTGAATTGTATCTATTAGAAATAAATTATTATTATGAGAAAAGATAATTCCCTGATATAACCTGTTACCCTGGTAACATAGATCTAGATTCTACTTAGGTAACTTTGTACTTTGAGCGCCTTATGTGAAACTGTAATATAGCCTGTTCACCTAAAATGAAACATTCACTTAAAGACTTAATGTGAGGACTTGTTCACATCTAGGAGCGCACCTATCATTTGCATACAATATTCTTAATATCCCATGTTGTACTATATCTCTTAAAGCATTTCTCTAATTTTTAAATTTGGTTTTATAATAGGATAGGATGTGCTAGACATTTTGCCACCACCACCAGCACAACCTCTGCCCCCTATACTTGATGTGGAGTCATATTTCCAGCCTCTGGCCCATTTAATATGGAAGGCAGGCTCTTCCGACTCTTCCAAGAGGTTGCATCAGTTTGAAAGTGCTGAGTTTCTGCAGCTGGCCTTAATAACCTGCTTTAGTGGAAAATAGAGGTGGCTGATCAGCTGCCTGATTTAAAAATTGTTTACCTTGAAAATTTCATTGATGACATCTATGTATGACTTCCTTCCATCTTCAATTTTTACCTTGGGGACTCCTCTGCAGGTCCCAGGCCATTAACTATCTGGCTGAGCAAGTTGTCCCATGAAGTCCAACAGTCCAAGATTCTAAAATGCCTCATTTGCACATGTGGATACCCAAAGTTGGGTTGGTTCAACTTTCCCCTATGGATTCAGGGAGGCTTTCCATTCCACCTGCTATTAATACACAGAAAAGCTCCCAGGGGAGGTGGTAGAAAGCCAGGCCTGTAATATTCTTAAATCTAATTTAGAAACTATTTTATGAGTGGCGAGTAGATGATTTGAAACAAAAGAACAGCCAACATTTCATTTTTGTGGTTAAAAACTATGATCAGGAAATTTAACTGCATGGCACCTGGTTTGTTGACGTTACAGATGCCATTCTAGCTACAAAATGGCATCTGAGGAGCACACGTACACTTCTGGTGCTAGCTGTACTGGACACTATTTTAGTGAGGGCATAGGTGCGCAAGCATGTATTATCCACCAGAAGTATGCAGTGTAAGCAAATTGTGATGTCAATCATTGGGTAACACTGATTTGATGCCAGCACTACCACTTTAGAGTGCAGCACTACAGCTAGCTCCCTCTCTTAACTTCGCACAGCTGAACAAGCATTCAGCAGCAGGAAGAAATCTCCACCAGTGTTATTTAAAGGGATCGGCAACCGCTTTCAGGTTAGTTGCTGATTGATTTCCATTGGTCCTTACTATAAGGGAGGCGATGGCATTGTGTTTGTGGGGGATCACCTTCCCCTTTGTGAGGGAGGCGATGATGTAGTGGTATTGTCACTGGACTAGTAATCCAGAGACCCAGGGTAATGTTCTGGGAACCCGGGTTCGAACACCGCCACGGCAGATGGTAGAGTTTGAATTCAATTAGAATCTGGAATTAAAAGTCTAATGATGACCATGAAACGATTGTTGTAAAAACCCATAATGTCCTTTAGGGAAGGAAATCTACCATCCTTACCTGGTTTGGCCTTCATGTGACTCCACACCCACAGCTATGTGGTTGACTCTTAAATGCCCTCTGAACTAGGGATGGGTAATAAATGCTGGCCTGGTCAGTGATGCCCACATCTCATGAATGAATTATTAAAAAATGAAGAAATGTTTGTTGTGTTTAAAGTTGCTAAAGTCTATTTGGAGTGGTAAGGCACATAAGAAACAGGAACAAGGCCATTCGGCCCTTTGAGCCCACTCTGCCATTCACTAAGATCATGGCTGATCGTCTGCTTCAACATCATTTTTCCTGCACTAAACCCCATCCTTTGATGCTTTTAGTATGTAGAAATCTATTGATCTCTATCTTGAACATACTTAATGAGCCTCCACAGCCCTCTGGTACAGAGAATTCCAAAGAATTCTTTGAATGAAGAAATTCTTCCTCAGCTCAGTCCTAAATGACCTTCCCCTTATTCTGAGACTGTGGGTGGGATTTTCCAGCCCCGCCCACCGCCAGGATTGTCAGGTCCTGCTGAATGTCAATGGACTTTTGGCTGGGCTGCCGAATCTCCCGTGGTGGACCCTGCCATGATGGCAGGAAAATCTTGGCCTGTGTCCACTGGTTGTAGACACTCAAGCCAGGGAAACATCCTCCCTGCATCTACCCTGTTGAGCCCTGTGAGAATTTTGTATGTTTGAATCAGATCACCTCTCATTCTTCTGAACTCTAGAGAATAAAGGCCCAGTCTATTTAATCGGTCCTCATAGGACAATCCCTCCATCCCAGGAATTAATTTAGTGAACCTTACTTGTACTCCCTCTATTGCAATTATATCTTTCCTTAGGTAAGGAGACCAAAGCTCTACACAATACTCCAGGTGAGGTCTCACCAAGGCTTTATACAATTGTAGTAAGACACCTTTACTCCTATACTCAAATCCTCTTGCAATAAAGGCCAACATACATTTGCCTTCTTAATTGCTTGCAGTACCTGCATGTTAGCTTTCAGTGACTCATGAACAAGGACACCCAAGCCCCTTTGAGGTTCAACACTTCCCCACCTCTCACCATTTAAGAATGGATAACCTCACATTTTTCCACATTGTATTCCATCTGCCAAATTATTGCCCTCTTGCTTAGCCTCTCCAAATCCTCTTTGCACCCTCCTCACAACTCACACATCCACCTAGTTTTGTGTCATCTGCAAACTTGGAAATATTACCTGTAATCCCCACATCCAAATCATTGATAAAGATTATGAATTGTGAAGTCCTGACTTCAATGACTTTGAATAGCCCACCTGCTCCGAGACATAAGTGCAGTAGTTTGCATCTCTTTTGGCCTACAGCATGACAGGGGGAGGGGGATTGAGCAGAAGTGACACAGAGCAGGAAAACTGCAGGAAGCTGGAAGAAGAGGGGGAGCAGAGCTTTCAGCAGGAGGCCATCTGCCCATAGTGCTCAGGGAGCAATTGCCCTACCTGAACCTCAGCAAGAAACAGTGTGTCAGATCTCTTCTCTTCACCAAAGAAGTCCTCATTGAAATCTGCTAGGTGCTGCAGCTACAACTACAACCTCAGAACAGGGAGAGGATGGCAGTGCCAGTGGCTGTGAAAGTTACCATGGTCATGAATTATTAAGTGTCTGGCTCCTTCCAGGTGAAGCACCATCATCTTGCAATTTGTCATCCAGTGTTGCATAGGAAGGTCATAGAGGCTCTGTATTCCAAGAGAGCTGAATAAGTTAGATTCCCTATTATCAGAGAGGAGTAGTGGAGTGGGCTGGTAGCTTGTGATGAATGCAGGCTCCCCCACTATGCAGGGTGCCATTGACTGCGTGCATATTGCTTTGGGTGGTGCATGCCAATTTTGAGATGTACCACAACCGGAAGGGATTCCACTCCCTCAACAGCCATCTTTTTTTAAATTCATTCATGGGATGTGGGCATCGCTGACTAGGCCAGCAATTATTGCCCATCCCTAATTGCCTTTGAAAAGGTGGTGTTGAGCTGCCTTCTGGAACCGCTGCAGTCTGTGTATTTTAGGTACACCCACAGTGCTGATGGGGGGGGAGCTCAAGGATTTTGAACCAGCAACAGTGAAGGGACAGTGATATATTTCCAAATCAGGACAGTGAGCGGCTTGGAGCACAACTTCCAGGTGGTGGTGTTCCCATGCATCTGCTGCCCTTGTCCTTCTAGATGGTGGTGATCGTGGGTTTGAAAGGTGCTGTCTAAGGACCCTTGGTGAATTCCTGCAGTGCATCTTGTAGATGGTACACACTGCTGCTACTGTGCGTCAGTGATGGGGGGAGTGAACAATGTGGAAGGGGTGCCAATCAAGCGGGCTGCTTTGTTCTGGATGATGTCAAGATTCTTGTGTATAGTGGGAGCTGCACTCATCTAGGCAAGTGGAAAATATCTCATCACACTCCTGACTTGTTCCTTGTAGAGGGTGGACAGGCTTTTGGGAGTCACGAGGTGAGTTACTCACTGCAGGATTCCTAATCTCTGACCTGCTCTTGTAGCCACAGTATTTATATGGCTAGTCTAGTTCAGTTTCTGGTCAATGGTAACACCCAGGATGTTGATAGTGGGGGATTCAGCGATGGTAATGCCATTGAATGTCAAGGGGCGATGGTTAGATTCTCCCTTGTTGGAGATGGTCATTGCCTGACAGTTGTGTGATGTGAATGTTACTTGCCACTTTTCAGCCCAAGCCTGGATATCATCCAGGTTTTATTTCATTTGAACACGGACTGCTTCAGTATCTGAGGAGTCGCAAATGGTGCTGATCATTGTGCAATCATCAGCGAACATCCCCACTTCTGACATTATGATGGACGAAATGTCATTGATGAAGCAGCTGAAGATGGTTGGGCCTAGGACACTATCCTAAGGAACTCCTGCAGTGATGTCCTGGAACTGAGGTGATTGACCTCCAACAACCACAACCATCTTCCTTTGTGCTAGGTATGACTCCAACCAGTGGAGAATTTCCCCCCAATTCTCAGTAACTCAAGTTTTGCTAGGGCTCCTTGATGCCTCACTCAGTAAAATGCTGTCTAGATGTCAAGGGCAGTCACTCTCACCTCACCTCTAGAGTTCAACCCTTTTGTCCATGTTTGAACCAAGGTTGTAGTGAAGCCAGAGCTGAGTGAGTGTGTTACCATACGTAATGTATCATACAGGTCAATGCCTAACATCCTGGCAGAAATTGTGATGCCTTCATTCTATGCTATTTGCATTTCAGCCACCATGAAGAAACCAGAGGCAGGTCACTGAGTGACAAGGGTTATCCAGGGACTCCAGGGCTCCTGACCCCAGTGCGTAACCCATGGACATGTGCACAGAATGCGTGTAATAAAAATCATGTTGCCACACAAAATGTGATTGAGCAAATCACTGGGGCACTTAAATAATGCTTCCATTGCCTGGGTCACTCTGGAAGAACCCTGCTGTACTTGCAGACCGCATGTCAAGAAACATTTCTGCTTGCTGAATTCTCACCATCATTTTCAGTGCAGTCCTTGTCAGCAGCTTTAGGCAGCTGAGGAAGAGGAGGAGGAAGAAGAGGAAAAAGGGGAGGGAAGAAAAAGGGAGGAGAGAACCAACACATCCCCTTTCTGGCCCAGTACTCTGTTTAAGGTACCAGTAAATGCAATCCCAATTCCCTATACAACAAAACAGTCCCACAGCTTACATTCCCTCTGTCACTGAACATCACAACATCCTTTTAGCCACAATGCTGAAATAAAAATCACCACCAAAAAACATTCCAAAGCAAATTTATAAATCAAACCTTGCCATAATGCATACAAAATTTGACAAATTTGCATTTCTTATTGCCTGTCTTCCATATGCCATTGCCTGTCTTAGTGTTCCAATGCTGCTGTCTATCAGTGGCAGAGACTGCCTTGCAGGATGGCCTTGAGAACCTCTGAGCCTAGAAGGCCCACTTGCGGACAGCGTGCCTCAGCGTGGGTGGTAGCAGCCTGGACTGGCTGGCTGGCTGACAGGCAACAGTATGGATGTTGGCAGAATGGCTGTGGTGGGAGGATGAATGCTATCATCCTGAGAGAGGACAGCAGGTTCATGCTCCACAGAGATGTTGCCACTACCTCAGGTGGCACCTCAGCAATCCTTGCAATGAGCAGGATTTTCCCCTTGTTGGGCGGGCGGGTGGGTCTGGCGACTGTGAAATGGACTGTCACCCGTGATCAGGCCCCGGCTGCGATTTCACGCTGGCCAGCCAATTAATGACCAGCCAGCGTGAAACGTGCACTGAGAGCCCCAGCACTGCCGGGGTTGGGGTGGGAGGAGAGCGAGTGCTGAAGTCTGCGCATGCGCAGGGGAGCACACACTGAAAGCTCCCTGAAGGCACAGAGCTGCCTCAGGGAGCTGAAGAATTTCAAAATGAAACATAAAGATTTCACAAATAATATAAACATGTCCCCACGTGACTCAGTCATATGAAGAGGGACATGTGAAAAATGAGTTAAAAATATTTTATTTTTTTTTTTATTCACTGTTGGAAACCTCATCCCGCCCGTGGATGAGGTTTCACAAAAAATGCAAAGGCCGCCTGGCCTATTTGCCCACCTGCCAACTGTTGGACAGGCAGCAAAAAACTTTACTTAATTACTTATTTAATTGCCTTAATAGGCCTCTTAATTGTTGGCAGGCGCGCTGCCAACTCTTGCATGCGCCCGCCGACTGAAGTATTGCACGAGTGCGCAATGACATCAGGACATTCACCCGACTTCATTGCACACTATTTCATGTTGGGGTTTGAAAGGTGTGTGCCACCCAGCTGAAAATCCTGGCCAATGAATTGGAGAACGAATTGTGGAAGTGCTGTGATGCTCTGCAAAGCCCTTTGAACATGATACCGGTTGCTATGGTGGAGTAGTCTGAACAAGCACAGCAGCAAGCTGAACTTGCATGTTTTCATCTAAGCTTCCATCTCAGCACCCTGACATTGGATGGTTTCTGCTTGCATTGCAATGGAAGCTGAGACATTGACCATCATACACTGGACAATGGTTGGGTCTCATGGAATTGGCCACAACTTCCACTCTAGAAAGGATGGGCTCCAGGTTTTTGCACAAAACCCTGGATCAAGTTGGTGCTGGACTCCTCATGCTCCTTGACTTTGATTGCAGACCTCCTGGCAGGCATGCCAATGCACCAAACCTTTCAGTGTGCATATCCATCAGCCCTCTCCTGTAGATTATCCCCATAAGCCTCCTGCAGCAGACCTCATGCATGACTTTGCCCTCCATGAGCAAGCACCTATGCTACTCTTGCCCGTTGCCTTGGTTGCAGCCCACTTGTGCCTGGTGTCTCACCAGGTGCAGATCCTGCCTCTGAACTATCCTCTAAAATACCCACAGTGTCAATCTTTGACCTGGTGGCTGCGAGTGGGAGAGTGAATAATTGTATTCCTTCTTCATTAATGTCTTCCAGCTGTTCAATCTCTTCCTCTTCCACAACTACTTGGCCTGGTGTCATTTGTTCGGTATCTGAAAGGAGAAAGGCACAAGGATAGAATTGTGGTGAGGGAGTGAGGAAAGGGAGGCAAAAGGAAGAGGTGCAAGCTTAGACCAAGCAACTTGTAAATCAGAAGAGTTTGTGGGATGAGGGGGACACAAGATGTGAGATGGAGGATTAAGTGTGAACATATCATCATCCTCAATGGTTTCAGTTCCACCACTGGCCAGAGCCTCAGTCATGAACGCTGAAATGATGGCAAGCACAGTGTCCTGCAGAGGGGTGAGAATGTGCAGCCAGGCCTGTCCCTGATGGTGAGCTGCTGCCTCAGGTTGTGCACTACCTTCTCCTGCAGTGTGTCGGTGTCATGCAATGTGTTTGGGTAATATGGGGCTGGGTTTTACATGCCCCTGCCAGGCATGTTTTTGGCAGTGGGATACTAAAATAAAGTGGTTGCCCAGCCCACCACCTTCCTGCCCACTCCCAAGCTCACCTCCATAACATAGTGGGTGGGCGAATGCCAAAATCAGCAGCCCATCCACCATATTTAATTAAATGATTAAGGGCCACTTGTTATTAAGCCACTTGGCCCTGATAATAGGCTGCCCATTCCATTAGACAGTTGGCATGGACAGTCAGGCAGGAGTAGGCAGGCCGTAGTTTTAAAAATGTTTTTAAAAGGACAGGAAGGAGCGGGGTGTACTATCTTCGGGGAGTGCCCTTTGTGCATCAGGGGGCAGCCCCCCCTATGACGGTACCCTACCCATCTGCTCTGCAAAACCCACCACATTCACTGTCACCCCCCAACCCCAATCCCAGCTGGCCAAACCCTCCCCGTGCAATACTCCAAACTTAACTTACTCCGGGATCTATTGGGCCTTCTTCTTGGGACTGATTGCAGTCCCAGCAGCACACACTAATGAGGCCTTGGCACTGCCAGGACAACTGGAGCTGCCAGCCAATCCGACTGTCCGCAGCTCCCGAGGGCAGGACTACCTCCCCAGTGAGGAGCAGAAGTTCCACTCAGCCAATTTAGCCCACCCGCAGCATGTTATAGCTGTGGGGTGAGCTGGCATGGAGAGAGTTGGCTTCCAGCTGACTTTTCTTCTGGGAATCTTTCTTCAGAACAGGGTCGTGATTCGGTGTTGAATTTGAAATCTGAGTTGACGAACTGCATAGAGGTGGACTTGCTGCGGCAGGTCGTAGGGCCATTGGAGACTCCTCTCAAACACCCAGTGGTTCTCCCTCTACCTCCCTGGGCAATGCCACATCTCCAGGCGGGGCTGTTGACTGTCCAGCAATGTGAGCCCATGTCCAACCCCTGTCCTTAATTGAGGCAGAAGCGAACAATTAGGAGGCTGCCTTACCTAAAGTTGCTCCAGTGGGTGAGCTGAGATCATGTGTGGACTCAGGACCCATATATGATCACGATGAATGGGTACTGACACCCACTGAAAAGTTCAGCCCAAAGTTTCCAACTTCTTCAAGTGTGTTCCACGTCTTTCTTTTACATTTATTAACATTTTTGGTGATTTTTCTTCTGCTCATCAGCGTGAGAAATGTGATTGTTAAGGTTGTAGACATTTTGATCCTGAAGCAGGATAAAGCTTGATTTACTCTTTATTAACAATGTTATTTAATCCCTAACTGAGAGCAACCCGCCCATTCCACAGCGCCAATGTGAGTTTTCTCACTTCTACACCAGCCATGCTCAAGGCCTGTCTATGATTGCCAACTTAGATTCTATTTTTGCTTTCCTGTGAACAATTTTGAATCATAAAGCTACACCCACTTGGAACTAGACAAAGAATGGCTTGAGTTATTTTCAGTAGGATCCTTACAGTTAGCATGAGCAGAAGGAGAGAAAGATTATTATTCCCTTAGTTTGAACCTTCAAATTAAAGTTGCATTTGATCATAATATTGTGGCCATATAGTGGATGAATGAATTTCCAATATGCACTCTTGGTGAGCAAGGCTCCTTACCTGCAGCACAGGGTCATGAAATGACCCCAAGGTACATTACTACGGTGGGCCACTCAGTCCTCTATGATCATTCTTATCATATATGTAAGACAGGATGGAGTGTTTGAGTCTTTGAGAGATAAACTTGTATCTCTGGCCATCTGTTCCTACAAACTGCTGGGATTTTTGGCTCCTTGACTCATGGTACTTGCTGGCTAGGCCGACATTTATTGACCATCCCGAATTGCCCTCATTGAGAGGGCATTTAAGAGTCAACCACTTTGCTTTGGGTCTGGAGTCACATGTAGGCCAGACCAGGTAATGATGGCAGATTTCCCTAAATGGCATTAGTAAACCAGATGGGTTTTTATGACAATTGGTAATGGTTTCATGGTCATCAATCATCAGACTTATAATTCCTGATTTTTATTGAACTCAAATTTCCCCATCTGCCATGGTGGGATTTGAATCCAGGTCCCCAGGGCATTACCCTGGGTCTCTGGATTACCAGCCCAGTGATAATACCACTACACCACCATCTCCCCTAAAATTGCTAGAATTAGATTTTTTTTTCTTTCCTTTTCCCCCAACATTTTAAAGAAGAAACAGCTTGGGCTAAAAGACTTATGTTTCTCTACAATTTGGCTTTCACAGCTCTTCAACTTGCAGGATTTCACAATTTGTTTTCCTCCTTGGCGGAATTTTCCGCTCCAGTTGGTGGCTGGCATGTTTGGCGGTGTGAGCGGACAATATGGCGAGAAGGCTCAAAATCGGTTTTATGCCGTCATGAAATCATTTGCGATCGTCCGCTCCACCCTTCAGTAGCAGGCCGTACGTCAGGAACCTAATTTCAATACTTTAGCATCTCATTATAAGCCCAGCTTGCCGGAATCATCCCCCGATGCTGGATCATCCAGGCACGTCAGTGTGATTGCACGCCATCATGTTTCACAGCTGTACATAGCAACGTGTACCTATTGAGCTGCATCTCGCTTGGGACGTCGAGGTTTGTTTGCCTACCTTGCTTTGGGCAGCACTCATGGTCATTAGTGCCAGGCTTCACAGGCAGCACTGCTTTAAGGGATGCTCAGGGGCAGGCCTCCACCAACCAGGCCAGCCGTAAAGTGGGGGTGACTTTTCAACGGCTGTAGGGGTAGGGCTTGCTTGAGGAAGGGGGAGAAGTGTTCGCATGCAAAGGAAGAGGCTGCAGGGTATGGGCTGTACTGGGGAAGGGGAGTCTCCCAGCGTGTGTGTGGGGGCACATGTTGATCTGTGCAAGTGGCCTCAAGATGGTGGGGGCTGAGGACGCAGTCTCCAGAGTAGATGAGGCCAGATGGAAATGTGAGGGTGTGTGAGAGAGAGTGAGTGGTGATGTCCCTTGAGCCCGTAGTGAGTGAGATGCCAATGAAAGTGTGATGGCCTTGTGAGTGTGTGAGTTTAGCATGATAGGATGGTTGCCTTACCCTGGCAGCATGGATGAGATCATTCACTGGATGGCCAACATCTTCTGTACAACATTGGGATTGACCACCACTGCCATTGCCTCCCAAGCCAGAGTGGTGAGATTGCTGGACCTCCTGCAGTCAGAGCAGGGTGGAGGACGTCACAGCAGGTCTCCAAAAGGTATTCCAGTGACAGGTCAATGAACTCTTCTTGGCTTTCATGTCCATGTCTTCACTGAAGCACTCCTGGGCTACAAGCATTGAGACAGTGTGTGTGGCTGCAGTTTAGATATGGCACCTGGAGTGAGGAAACGGTGAGGTAAAAGTGTGATGGGAGATTCAAAGGCCACCTGCCAGCGAGACAACATGATTCCTGTGGCTGCATAATTAATGAGGTGGGAAGTGGACGGTACGGTGTGAAAACCCACCATTGCGGCCAGCAGGTAAAACATCTTTTCTCACGCCCGTTACCGCACAGAGTGCAATTCTGGGATGATTCCACGCTTAGTTTATTGGGATATGGTGTGACCTAAAGCCCAACTACATACCAAGTTACAAATAGACCAAGGTCTTCAGATTTCCTCTTAGACAATGCAGTTTGGTTATTCATCCAGTGTAAGATTTTCACTTCTGTGTATTACAGAGCTTGAGTTTTGAAGGTTACGTTTCCTAGAGCAATTGTTTAGCTGGTTGCTAGGTGGTTCTCAAAAAACTCTTTTCAGGAGTTGATATTATTTTTCAGATATGCCTGTACCCACAAACTTAGTGATATGAGTTTTTTTTTAATGAAGCCAGTGATAATCTTCTTGTCAAAAAACAATGTTATGGACAGAGAACCACTGTCAACAGCAATTTTACTCACTGTACAAGATCTGGTATCACATGTCTGAAGATAAATAAAGCTACAAGACTGAGGACAGAATCGTCCCAGATTTGCACTAGGTGCATTAGCGGGCGAGTTAAACGATGTTTTACCTGCCGGCCACAATGGTGGCTTTTCACCCCATATTGTCCCAAACCTGCTGCATTAATTATGCATTCCTGGGAAACACGCTCTTTCCAAGGTGGACAGGCTCTCAGTCGCCCGTCACGCCATCACCTCGCCGCTTCAGCACGCCAGGTGCCATATTTAAAGTCCAGCTGTGCGCACACCTCCCAGTGCTTCCAACTCAGGACTGCTGCAAAGAAGACCTGGCCCTGAAAGGCAAAAAGACTGCAGCCCCCGGGCTCAATGACATGTCCCTCGAGCGCCTTTTGGATGCAGTGGAGGCTCGCATGATGTCCTCTACCCCAGCTCTGCTCTGGTCGCAGGATGGGCAGCAACTCGCTAATCCGGATTGGGAGGTGGTGGGAGTGGTGCTCAGTGCCAATGCCCTGCAAAGGAGGACAACCAACCAGTGCCACTACAGGATGAATAGTCTCATCTGTTCCACCAAGGTAATTCACTCTTCTCATCAGTCTCACCTCACACTCACAAACCCATCACACATCCACAGGGATCTCACACCTCAAGGGACAACACCACTAACTCTCACACACCACCTCACATCTCCATCAGGCTCATACCCTCTTGAGCTCGTGTCCTCATCCTGTCCATGGCTCCACTCACTACTCAAACATTCAGCACAGTGCCATGTGTCCTGCTCACACTCCGTCCATCAGTTTTCATGTAGGAGAAGACTGCTTATATCAGTAGGGAGCGGTCCCAGACCTGGGGTGGACTGGCACACATTAGTGAACACCGTCATGAGGATCTTGCACCACATCATTCCTCTCTCAACACAACTGTGAGTGCTCTGTCTCCTGCTTTTGACTCTGCAGCCATGCACTAATTATTTCTACTTTGGTTCACAGGTAGATCTGCCAAGCGAATGATACCTTCAGCCAGCCAGTCCTTCAGCTCCATCCACGTCCTCACCTCCAGCCAAAAGGACACCTCCCCCATTGAAGAGCTGCAAATAAGCAGCCTGGAAGACCCATCACAGTGCTTACCCGCACCCTCCACCAGTGCAGACACACACTTCAGTGAGAGCAGGCTCGGGTTCACAATCTGGTGATCACCGTATGGACACATGTTCGTAGCAGTAGGAGGCAGGTTTAGCCAAGCTCCCCAGCACTCGTAGGACTGCTGGAGACCATACGTCTGTGAGGTCTGAGTCAGATGATGAGCCTCTAGATTTGGCCTTCCAACTCATCCTGGAGAGTGAGCAGAAGGTGTGGGAACATCACGCAGAGCTGTTGGAAGCCCCTGGCAGAGTGGCACATGAGTTGCAGGAGTGCGTCTACCTGCTCTCTGATGAAGTGTTGCGCACATGTATGTGTATGGAGGCCTCCTTTTGGGAGGATGGCAGACTCCATGGAGACCCTGGTCCAGTAGAATGCAGAGATGTGTGCAGACCTGCATTCCATCACGGGAGCCATGGGTGAGTTCCTGCAGTGGCAACATGAGAGGGAAACAGGGCACTTCGACGTCCCTCCAAATGCTCTATCCTCTGAAGGAGTCAGGCTGGGGCCCTCAGGCATCCAGAGGGAGGAGGAGCAGCAGTTAGCCACCCCTAAGTTTTCCACTCAGGAATCTCAGAGGCTATCCTCTTCCTCCGAGTCCCCTTTGCCTGTGAGCCCCTCAACCATGTCCTCTGTCAGCGCAGAGGGAGCAGCTGGCCAACGAGTGATTCTGGAGAGAGAAGTGTGTGTGTGTGAGTGTGGTAGGGCCTTTTGGAGCCTCGTGCAAGCACTCCCACACGCACGCGGATTCTTCCCCCATCACACACACCTCAGTGTCCTGAGCATTTTCAAAGCTGCCTGCTGGGGTTCACTTTGAGTTGTCCATCTGAGTCCATCTCCATCCACCCACTGATCACACTCCAATTCAGCACCTGATCTTGCCCACCACGACTGTCGTTTCACTTTCGATTTGGACAACATGGTCTGGATTTGGTTTTTTGTGCACTCCCACACCTTTTTTCCTCCCCCAGACATTCATTTCCTTTCTCCATCACTGTTTAACACCCCTGGCATCACCTTCCACCTTCCCTCCATGATCTACCAGCCACAACCCTTTTCCTTCGGCAATATCCAAGTGAACGTGTACATTCCCTTCCTTCCCGATAATCCCACCCCATCCATATTCACCTCCCTGAAATCCTTCTTCAGGGCTCGTGTTTGGCTCCGAGTCCCCATCAACCACCCTTGCTGTCACTTCTACCGCTACTGTCGAACCCTCACCCTCCCATCCTACTGCCTCACTCTGCCATTGGTCATTCTCACCATTCCCTCATACCACACTCATCCTCAGTTTGTTCCCCAGGAGCCGGTCATGGACCTATCAGACCCCTTCCTTGCGTGTTCACCTGGACATACCCCCAGTCCGGACCCCTTCCCCCCTCAGAATGCCTTCCTCCCCTGGACACCCTTACCCTCTGGAGCCCTTTCCCCACTCTGGACCCTTTCCCCACAGAACCCCTTCCACACCTGGGACCCCTTTCCCCACTGGAACCCCTTCCCCCCACCTACTACTCCCACACCCCACAGACTCCCACCCACTTAGTTCCTCCCCCTTCCTGACTCCTTCAGACACCCCTATATTTTCTGCCACTCTTAGTCCTTCTTCCCCCTTCCGACTACTTCCTCCAGCCTTACCACCTCCTCCAGCCTCACTTCTCTTTCCAGCCTCATTTCTTCCTCCAGGCTTACTCCTTTGCCCTTCCTGAATCCCTCAGACACCCCCACTTCTTCCCCCAGCTTTACTCCTTCCCCCTTCCCAAATTTCTCCACCCTTACTTCTTCCTCCACCCTTACTCCCTCTCCTCTCTGCACTCCTTTCTCTCCCTGGGACTCCCTCCCCTCTCTGCACTCCTTCCCCCCTCTGAACTCCTTCACTTTTATCTTCCACACCCCACCCCGTACACCTACCTCCATAGTTGCCATCTTCTCCCCATTACACCCTCCTCCCCCATACTCCCTGCCCACCCCAACCTCACCCTCCCAACACCTTCATTTTCCTCTCCCAACCTCACCCCCCGACGCCTTCATTCCCCTCCCAACCTCACCCTCCCAACACCTTCATTTCCCCCCCTCCCAACCTCACCCCCAATACCTCTTCCTCTTCCAGTCGATCCTAGATCTTCCTCTCCCACCCCCTCGACTGTCATCCGTTGTAAGCATCAACAGTGACTTTCCAACTGCCGTGAGCTGCTTTGCAGCAGAGCCACGTCCATGAGAATCCACCCAGCATGCCATGGACATTCCTCCAGGATCCTGTTGCTGTCGGCTCCAGCATCTTCTGCTCCTCAGGTGTCCACAATGAGAGCAAGACCCTGGCGGAAAGTCTGGACTTTTGCACATCACAGTTGTCAAAATGTGTTCTGCACCGGCGTGTTTTCCTGCTGATGTGGGCAGATGATCCAGCGGTGTGGGGATCAGTCCTGCAGGCTGGACTTATAATGATATGCTGATGTATTACAATGAGATTCCCAACGTCCGATGGCGGAGAACGCGGTCCGCCATCAGCTGACAGAGCGGACGATCGCAAACTGGTTTCACGACGTCATAAAACTGAGTTTTGGCCCTCTTGCCATATTGTCCGCTCATGTAACTGAACACACCCAATGTCAGTGGGCACGGAAAATCCTGGCCTGAGCCTTATACTATATGGTCAAACACAAATGTCTCAGGCTATGTAACCATATGCAAAAACGCATTTTCATTCAATTGCATTAACATTAACCTATTAGTGGAGTATTTTATTTATCCATAAACAAGTTGTTATCTCAACAGAAATCCACTCAGTGAAAATCCTAACCCTACTGCCTTCGTTGAAGGTATTTTTCTTTGACTGCCATCACAATTTAGAGACTGCCTTGGGCAAATCAGCTTCTGTGACAGGAGCACTTGCAGGTTGTCAAGTGTTAATGTGAAGTGCCCCTAGACCTTGATGCTTATTCGTCTTCATCCGCTTGACTAATGCTTTTCATGTGTTGTTACATGTTGGTAAATTAAAGAAGCTTTCAGGCAGCTCTGTCAACAGTTTACTGAAATGTATCTCTCATTAGCGAGGTTAACTGTCAACATGTGTGATTTAATCCTGCTAAGACATCACTCAGAACACCTAAACATTAGACAAGAGAGTGCATGTCTGGAGGATGAAACCAAATGATAGACAAGGAACTGCTAAATGTAGATGAGCCAGGGGAGATGGTAAGACACAGTCCTGCAATTTGCTAGGAGATGTTGAACATTGCCATGTTAGAGATCTTGCTTGAATTTGATGGTAGGCTTATGGCAGTTACATTGGTAAAGGTTTGCTTCATCTCTCCTGATATTTTTTAATCCCATCACAACAGAAGACCCACTTCCATCTTTAGTCAGCAGCCTGTTGCTCACCAAATTAAATTCTGACTTTGAAATTAAGATTTTTGAATGAAGAGGGCTGATCGATATTGAAAAAGCTTTGGACAAAATGGTCTAAGTTACTGCAACAGAAGACTGACTTTTAATTGGATAGGTCAAATCTTGGGTTTGCTTCAGGGTACTCCATAAATCTAACTGGGGACAGCAGGGATTGTGATTGAGAGCTCACAAAGTGTCACCGCTGATACAGCTTTACTCTCTCTACATTTTGGTAATTACAAACAAGTGTCCTTTCTTTTTCTGTTAATTCCCATTTATTCTTTCTTTTTTTGTTTATTCTATTATTCTCTCCCAGTTTCTGTTTCATTGTTCCTTTATCACTCTAGTTTTCTTTCTACCTGTTCTTCCTTTCCTATTCTTTTCTTTGCATTCTTTCTTTTCCTGATTCCATTACATGCAATATATGATAAATTAAACAAAGCTGAGGGTGGCATATAAGGATGAAAATTTCAGTATGGGCACTAAATTGGTGAAACCGTGGAGCAACAAGCTTAGCACTTGCCAAACTGGGCCAATGTCATTGGATTTTCCTAGGTCAACATCATTGGCTATTCATAGCAAGTTCCTGGCCTAGTTTGGGCCTGCCTGCAGCAGTTAGCTATCAGTGAAGGGTAGGAAATAGCAAGTAAAGGCTGCTATTTAAAGGTGTGCTACATCATTGATGTATAGAAAAACAATGATGCCTGCACAAAGAGGCAGTTTGCCTCTGTTTTCAGAGGACTATAGATTGGCCAAAGGAGGCACTTAGATTAAGGCCTTGACATTGAGAGTCTGACAGTTGATTCTTGCTGTTTACAAAGGTGATTCAGTAGGCATTGCTTCTAGATCCACATTCAGGTTTTGTAGCTAAGTGTCATCCTCTCTACCTGCTACCTATTCATTGGAGTGGCCAGTAACTTTGGATACTGTAGTATGGCTGTACTGTAAGATCTGTTTAAGGCATTTGAAACAGTACTTCAAAATACCTATAGTGTGCTAATAACCCTGATGGAGCATTGGATTTATGCTATGATGCTTGTGGCTGTTGCCAAGGGATCATGAGGCACTCTTTTCCCTTCATCATAATTCGAGCATGCTGCATTTTCTTAAAATGAAAGCATTGGGTAGAATTTTAATTGCCAAGTGGAGGAGGGTCAGGATGTGGGCAAGGGATTTAAAAACCTAAAAAATGCCAACAGCTTGGGAACCCAACATGATCCTGCCCGCTTTTGGGTTTAACTGGGATGAATTTGGAGGCCAATGGGAAACCTTTGTGGAGCTGTCAGGTAAGTAATTTCAATACCTAAATAGTCAATTAATTGTAAATTTAACACAGAATTCTGCCATTAACAGCCAATGAACCTATTTCCTAAATTGCGTGGAAATTGTTTTGATCAACAAGGTGAGATCACAGCGAGGAACTATTGTTCAACTAAACTAATAGGCTTTAAATAGCAAGCCTTCAAATAGCAAAACTGAATAACTGCTGGGCTGTGTATGTGAAAGGTTGGTACTCACAGCGCTTGTTCAGAAGCCCAGATTTTGCTCCACAGGCGATTTCCAACTTTTTGGAAGTCATTTGACCTCCCTTGGACTTTATTCACCTCGATCTGATCTTCCCACCTGCCAGTTTTCACTGCAGCATGGGAAAAGCTTATCTTGGACTCTATCTTGGATCTTTGATAAGGAACAAGAAAAGCAGCAACATTAACAGTAGCAGGAGCAACACCAGCTGCCTTCGCTTCAGCCACATGCCGCTCCACAGGACTGAAGAGTTGATATCCCCAACATAGGGTCCACAGGCAGAGAATCAAGTCTTTTGATATGCCTGAGTACCAGTGCCATATGAGATTCAGACTTTCTCATCAGGCTGTTGCTGACATCTGCAGCCTACTGGAACAAGACCTGCTTCTCTGTAGACCCAGTGGCCATGAATTGCAGATGGTGGCCTTCAATGTGCCTCTCAATGGAGGGCCAGCCCTGGTTCTCTGCCTCTCGCTGGAGTTGTGTACTATTTTCTCCTGCAAGGAGAGAAATCAGAGAGTATGAGTCTGATAAATGGATTGTGTGGAGACAATAGGCATTTGTGGAGGATGACTGTGAGGCATGGGTGCAAGATGTCAATAAGATGAGGGTGATGTGAGTGTTGGCTATTTAGATGGGGAGGTGACTGGAGAGAGAGGAATAAGTGAAGTTGCAATGTGTGTTTGTCTAAGGAGTGCCCCGCAAAAAAATGCTGGGTAAGACAGTGTAGGGATTGGCACTTGAAAGTGTCATGCCACTCATTCTTGCTGCCCTTATTGAACCCTCTAGGGCATTGTGGTTCAAGGCACGACACTCCTGCTGCTCATTTTCTCGGTTACAAGCATCTATGTCTACTTTGTCTGAGAGACTGGCCTCTTGCTCCCGTCCCAGGAAATAACACTTAAATTCAAGGCCTTGGATCCTGCAGCAGGAGCTCCCAGTAGAGTCATAAACCTGCGAGGCAGCCTTCCCACATCTCCTTTCTATTCCTGTGGTTGCTGAATGTAATAACTTGATGGAGCAGCAGGTTTGGTGAAGAAAAGGCTAAACTTTATTTAGGAGACATGTAGAGGTACTTGCACTCTAGACGCGATCTCTCTGTCAGAAGCCCTGCCCTCAGGATTACCGGCACAATAAGCTTATTGGTTGAAGCCCTTGTAATTGCATCACATGATGAATGATTGACAAGAGGGAGGGATAATGCATCCAGTTACTACACTTCCTCCTCCTTTATGTTTCTTACATTTACAATAAAAAAAATGTCAGATAAACCAGCAAACATTTGTACAGTCTCTGGTGATTACAAATCCAGTCTCCGAGGAGATTGGCGGAGATGGTTACAGTGGTGTCACTTTACTAAAGGAAGTTCCGGAACAGGATTAACAGGATCTGGAGCTGCACTAGGAGGTACTTCGTTGGAACTGGGTAGTTCTGTATTTGACAACTCACTCAATACATCTGGATTATCAGCTCTAGGACAATCACACACCTCAGAAGTCAGGGGCGAAACATCAATCACAGGTTGCATTCACTGGGATGTTTCTCTAACCCTAACATGACCTATGTGTTTACGTACAATTCTATCTTTGACTTGCACTTGAAAAGATAATGGACCAGTCTCTGAAATGATGGCTCCTGGAGTCCGACAGGGTCTGCTTCCAAAATTACTCACGTACACAGGGTTGCTTACATGGAACGTACAAGACTTGCTGTGTAGATCGTGATCAGTTTTTGATTATTCTGGCTCTGTGTCACCTTCCCCCACCCCTAGATTTGGAAGCACCAAATGTAAGCGCATATGCAAACGGCACTTCATTAGTAACTCTGATGGTGTCGAGCCCGTAGAAGTATGAGGTGTTGTACGGTAACCTAAAAGAAATCTGGAAAGATGAGACTTCAGAGTACCTCCAGATAACTTCTTCATACCAATTTTAAAGGTCTGGACAGCTCTCTCGGTGAGACCATTGGATGAAGGGTGCCAGGGAGCAGTCTTTACGTGCCGGATACCATTCAGCTCTGTGAATCTCTAAAATTGCACACTGGTGAAAGCTGTTCCATTACCAGAAACAGTAATCTCAAGTAAACCATGTATACTGAAGGAATGACGCAGCTTTTCCAAGTTGCTGCTTAAGTTGGTATTTTTACTTTGTAGGCATCAGGCTTTTTTGAATGTGCATCATTGATTTATAGGAACACAGAGCAGAGAAACGGTCCCACATAGTCAATATAGAGGTCTGACCCAAGGTCAACCAGGCCATTTCCATGGGTGAAAAGGAGCTGAAACAGATAGCTTCTGGTGTTGCTGGCAAAAGGAAGTGTTTAACCATGCTCTCGATGTCACTGTCTATTCCTGGCCGCCAGATGTAGCTACGTGCCAGCATCTTCATCTTCAATATGTGTGGGCCACTCTGTCAATGGCAGCTCTGCCAAGAGTGACTCTCTACCCTGTGAAGGGACCGTGACTCTTGAACCCCACAGCAAAATTCCATTTTGATAACTCAGTTCAGTGTTTCTGGAATAAAATTGTTGTAAGCCATCAGACACAAGTGTTCTTGGACATCTTTGTAAAACAAAGTATTTGACTTTTGACAGCACTGAGTCTTTGTTCATCCAATTCTTGATCTGTTTGGCACATACAGATGATGAATGCAAGAAATTTAACAATAACACTAACTCTTGTGAACGGGTGTGTTGACAAGACTGCTCAGTAATGGAAGACGACTAAGTGCAGCTGCATTGGCTATATGCGAGCCAGGGCGGTACATGAATGTGTACTCGTAAGTTGATAGCATCAAAGCCCAACGTTGGATTCTCGATGAAGCTATAGGCGGAATTGTTTTGTCTTCACCGAACAAACCTGTCAGCGGCTTACGGTCAGACACAATTGTAAAATGTTGCCCATGTAGGTATTGGTGAAACTTTTTGTCAACAAACACAACCAATAATCTTCCTTTTTTCAACTGAGAGTCACCTTTTTCAGCTTGGGAAAGTGTTCTTGAAACATAGCCAATGGTTCTTTCTAATCCATCTTCATTTGATGTGATAGAACAGCTCCTACACCATAAGGAGAAGCATCACACATCAACACCAGCTCTTTAGATGGGCCATAATGTACCAACAAGCATGATGAATGAAGTAGTTTCTTCACTGTTACAAAGGCTTTTTCTTGCTGTGAACCCATGACCAGAGGTGGTTCTTCCTCAGCAACAAATGCAATGGTGCCAGTACGGTGGAAAGATTAGGTAAAAAACAGCTATAGTAATTAATCATACCTAGGAAAGATTTAAAGCTCTGTCACATTAGAGGGTAATGGTGCATCTTTAATTGCTTGGACTTTGTTTTTAACAGGATGCAACCCCATAGTGTCCACTCTGTGACCCAGGTAGGTTACCTCCAATGCTTGAAATGTGCATTTTTCTCACTTCAAACGCACACCTGCTTCCATAAATCTTCTCAGCATGTCCTCAAGGTTGGCTAAATGTTCAGCTTTAGTCAGTCCATCGATAAGGACGTCATCTAAGTACATGACCACCTGAGGAAGTCCCTGCGGGAGAATCTCCATGGTTCACTGAAAAATAGCACATGCTGATGAAACTGCAAAAAGTAATTGGGCATACTGGTGGAGGCCTTTATGCGTATTAATTGTCACATATTCTCTTGACATGCTATCCAATTTCAATTGTTGATAGGCATGACTCATGTCTAGTTTTGTATATGACTTGCCTCCTGCTTACTTGGAGTACAAGTCATCTGTTGTAGGGTGGCCGAGTTCTGCTATTAATGATAGAGTTGATCAGCACATACTTCTTGGTTGGAAACTTTAAGTTTATTTACACTGTACTCAGCAGCTACTATATGTGTGATTTCAACTCCAAATCTATCTCTACACTGACTCCTGAGGTAGTCCGCACTAATCCCCCAATGGTTACTACAGATCATGTGATCTTGCCTAACATATTATTCTTAAAGATACATTACACACTAAATAAAACCATAATTACTACTTCATCGATTCTAGGATTGGGGTATTTGCCTAACTTTGCTGCTTTGTTGACTGTCAGTTTGTAGTCATTGCATATACACGTAGTCTGATCTGGCTTGATAACTGGGACTGTGGGTGCGGCCCACTCAGGAAACTGGACAGGTTGAATTATTTTCAGGTTTTCCAACCTGCACAACTCAGCTTCCACCTTTTCTTTTAGTGAGTAAGGCACTCATCCGGCCTTGAAGAAACATGGTGTTGCCTGGGGAACAACGTGTATTTTAGCTTGCATGCCCTTCAATTTTCCCAATTTCTCTTGAAAAACAATGTCATATTTCTTCAAGAGCTCTAGAATTCCATCGGGCTTCAAATGGAATATTTCTGACCGGTCTAGTTTTATTTTCTGCAGTCAATCTCGACCCAAAAGACTGGCCCCTCCCCCTTTATAATTATCACAGGCAGTTGGGCTGTCTGTTGTTTGTAGCAGACTGGGACAGCAGCAATGCCTTTGACCTGAATGGATTCTCCAGTGTAAGTTCTCAGCTTGGCGGACATCCGCTCCAATGTCAATGGCTAACTCCCATCGCTGAGGTACCTGAACATGTGCACCTCAACAACAGTAGATGAAGCATCGGTACCCAGCTCCATCTGCAGTCGCTTGCCATTCACTTGCACTGTCACTGTAATGGACTTAGATTTAACAGCCGTCACATGATACAGAGAGTATACATCACCAGTAGCGGCCTCAGCTTTTGCTGTATCAGTTAGCTCAATTAGATTTGTTTGTTGTTTTGCTGTATGCCTATCCTTTGTTCTGCACTGCCTAACCAGATATCCTTTCCTTCGCAATAATTGCATTCTGCCTCTTTGAATCTACAAACGTGGGCCCCATGATTTCCTCCACATCTGTAGCAAATGCATATCTTATTAGCTGGTATGTTACCATTAGGCTTCCTAAGTCTTCATATAGTGGGCATAGAATCACATTTAAAATCTACTGTTATTCGTGCCACGCTCAGCGGCAGGTTCCCAACCAACATGGAGTACGGTGCCAATTTCCACATGTTGCAAAGCCTGTGAGTCTTTCGTGGCACTTTCCATAGCGAGACAAAGTTGCAGGGCACGCTTGAAATCGATGTTAGATTCGGCTAGCAAGTGTTGTCCTTGACTCTGCATACTAGTCTGTCCCGCAGCATATCATCCAAGGCATTCCCAAACTCTCAGTATTCGGTTAACTGTTTCAGATTCACCACAAAGGTAGCAATGGACTCTCCCGGGTCACAACCTCTCGAATTAACCTTGAAACGCTGCATGGTCACAGACAGTTTGGGCTGAAAGTACAATTTCACAAGTTCCATTAACTCACTGTATGACTTAGAACTGGGCGCATTTGGGGCAGTCAGATTTCGAGTCAGGTTATACATTTTGCTTCCAAATGGACTCAACAGGATAGCTTTACATTTCTCTTCAGCAGTAACCTCGTTCACAGTGAAATAGAACCTGGGTCGCTCGACATACTGACCCCCATCTTCAATGTTATCATTGTATGAATTGATTCTTCAAAACAGCAGCATGACTTGGCAAGTACTGTTCAACTTAATTTTACTCACATCAACCAGGGTGAAATACGCAGCAGAAGTCAGTTTTATCCTCGTCACCAAATGTAATAACTTGATGGAGCAGCGGTTTGGTCAAGAAAAGGCTAAATTTTATTTAAGAGACATATGGCGATGCATGTACACTAGACACGATCTCTCCATCGGAAGCCCCGTCCACTGGATTCCCCATACAATAAGTTCATTGGTCGAAGCCCCTGTAATCACATCACATGATGAGTGATTGACAGGAGGGAGGGACAATACATCTAGTAACTGCACTGAAGTCTCAGGAAGCAATGTAGAGTTCAGTCACTCTGACCCCTGCTCCCTTTGACTACAAATCCTTTGTTTGACAGATTGTGGGTTCCCAATCCACTGCCAGCACCCCCACTGCGAGGTGGTCAACTTAGATAAAATTCTGCCCATTATGTTTAGTCTATCATTGAAGTCCTTCAACATGTTTGTATCTGGAGAGAAGCAAACTGGCATTCATGCTATTGTGAAATTTCTAATGATTGATTTATAGAAATGCAATGATATTTTCTCTTCATAATGTTCCGCAGCATCTTCTGGGTTAGTTAAGCTTACACGGTCACAGATCTAATTTATAAATGTCATAAAAGCCGATTAGCATCACGAATTCTTATGGGCATAACAAACTTTTTCAGGAAGACTTGTGTGTTTTTAAAGAAATTAAATCAAGGACACTGAGCAAAAGATGGGTGATAATGTAAAATGACCACTTTCTGGAAAATTCTGGATTATACTGACTGGCCTTGTCCTGAGAGAACATGGGATGCCGCATCTGAAAAGGTGTCATTGCCTTCTACATGCAGAGACACTTAAAAGGGAGATAGGAAAATACAAGTGTTTGAACTTTAATCTCCTGTGGTTGCAGAGACAAAAGTCTGATTACCACGTCTCAGCAGACATCTAAAATCCATTTCCTGTTGATTCGTATCTCAGAATGTGTAAAATTTTTGGAGATCAAAGGAAGCAAGCTCTGGGGGCAAGACTTGGGGCAGAATTTTATGGCCCGCAGGCGGGCGCCCGCCTGACCTGATGGGGCATAAAATTGTGCGAGAAGACATCGGGCAAGCTTCCCGGTGTTATCCTGTGCTAGCGCAATATTTCTCTCAGCGGGCATACACAGAAGTTGGAAGCGTACCTGCCAACAATTAAGAGGGCAATTAATCCCATTAGCGGGTGCAAATGACTCTGATTTTTCGTGGTCTGTCCAATCTTATGATTGGTGGATGGGCGAATTGGCCAGGACTTTGCATTTCTCATAAAACCTCACCCAAGGGTGGGATAACGTTTCCATTATTAAATAAAATAAAAATAAAATTCTATGGACAGCATTTTTATCATCTATGTGTTCAAATGCCTGATTGTGATGCTTGGACATTTTTTTTCTGATTTTCAAAAGTTTATTTCATGGTTTTCAGGTCTGCAGCTCCCTGAGGCAACTCTCTGCCTTCAGTGAGCTTTCTCTCAGTGCTCACCTGCGCCTGCGAGAACGCCATTGCCACTGTCCCCACCCCGGCAGCACTGAGCTTTTCATGCTGGTTGGCAGTTAATTGGCCAGCCAGCGTGAAATCACAGCTGGGGGCTGAATGTGGTCAGTAGTCCATTTCCCGACTGCTCCCAGGCCCACCGATCGCGATTGCCTGCCGAGTTGAAAATTCAGGCCATGGTTTTATTCCCTGACAGGAATACACAAGGAAAAATTGGGTTAAAAAGCTAACTGCATAGCAGTGCCAGTGGACTGATGTGCTGTGTGTGTGCAAAAGAAGATCAATTAGTCACCCCTGCAGCTGCAGGCAAAATGTCTCTCCCTCTCTCTGTTACTGGAGGCAAGTCAGCAAAGCCACAATCAAAAAGGAAATAGGACTCCTCCTTCAGCCTGCAGAACCAAGTATCTCTAAACCAACTGCTAAACTGCTAAAGGCAGATCTACCACAATCACCCGACCTAATGGCCGCAGCATATCACGATCTACACCTTACAGACAAGCCAAAGACTGATTCGTATATATTTTTTAACGTTTAGTTTCGAACTCTTGGCTTCTCATTTCTGATCTGTGTGTATGTGTGTTGCATTTTTATTATTTTTCTCAGGGTTTTAGTAACTAATAAACATACTCTTTCTTTGATTTAAGAAATTAACCTTGTTATGACCAACTAAGGGGGTTGAATAAAGAAGGGCAGCCAGCTCATTCCTCCGCACCCAGGAGCATAACAAAATTGGGCTGCCGTTCGGGAAGTTAACAAATTGGGGGACCTTGCCTGGGGACTGGTTGTAACATAAAAGCAAATCAATTTTCGAAAACATGTCCCTTTTAGGCACCTATATTATATGCTTAATAGTTTGGTGTTAGTCAACTGGGTTTAGAAGTCTGTTTGTTCTTTTCTATTTAACCAATAAAAAACTTACAAATGCTGATAATACACACCTATACAATCAGCATTTGCAGAAAAAAAGATAAGATAATTTTTTCAGCAGAATATCTCTTTAAAACTGAAAATTGAATAATAAACATTTTAGTAGAACCCATCTCTCTTTTCCTTATTCCACTAAAATGCATTTCAATGTGTTTGTTTCTCAGTTAATTTACATATTTTGCAAAAAATGTCACAATTGCTTATTTTCTGAAGCCACCACTTGTAAAACTGACTGATCCACAAGCTCCACTGGAAAGTTCTTCATTACAGATGTGCCATTGTTGTACAGTATACTTAAATATTTTTTATCTGGAACATAACTCCATTTCATTGTGTCATATTGCATCAAAACCTAACAATGTACATCACAACACAGGCTTGATCTGGGGTATACTATTGTATATATTAAACTAAGTGTTTGCAACGTGTACGCATAGAAATACATAAATATTATGACATGGAAAGAGGCCCAACCAGTCTCCCTAATGTTTATCCTCCACAGTCCTCCAAATAATTGTAATCACAGTTACCCACCTTGTTTCCTTCAATACCTTATCCCTTATCCGCCTATGCATTCTGATCTTAAATGTTGACTGAGTTTCTGCCACAACCACATTTGTCCAGCAGAAGTGAGAAATGCTGTGATTTCCACATGGGGACATTTCAATAAGAGGCTTCAATAACAAAACACCAGTAGCATAGCATACAATCAACTAGTGAACACTAACACTTTGAGTAAACAGGATTTTGAATTCTGCGATGGTTTGAATCCTAAAACCAAAGGCTGAGCTTTACGGTCACCATACTGTTTGACAGCTTGTATGTGTGACAAAAATGATTCATAGATTCACCTTATTCAAAACACTTTTTCAACCCCAGTTGACCAGGATTACAAAACAAATTTTTGAAGTCCACTATATGAACCAAATCATTACATTTCTTGCATTGGGTACTTACTGTGTTAATGAACAGCGATTTGACTGTTGAAAATTAATTACTGATGCTGTGGTCATTTTGGTTGGTACTCCACAGGAAGATTCTTGGGGCATTGGGATCAGCTCTCAGGGAGATGGGATCTGTAGACGCTGGACACATATCACCTAAACAGAGATAGCACCAATTTCCTTGTGGGGCAGGGGACTGGAGGTGGAGGGTGGGAGGGGTGGTGTTTTAAACTAACTTGGCAGGGCTATGGGAACTAGGAGGTAATACTAGAGAGGGATACCAAAGTGCAAAGCACATTGGAAGAGACACATGGTACCAGAGTAGGAAGTATGAGGTGGGTTCAGTGTAACTGGAAAAGTAATGAAGTCTAAATTAGGGTTACAGCATGTGTATATGAATGCAGAGTGTGGTAAATAAGGTTGGTGAGTAGCGGACACAGATAGCCATGTGAAAATATGATGTTATGGCAATAACAGAGATCTGGTTCAAAGAAGGGCAGGACTAGGTATTAAATATTCCTGGATATAAGGTGTTCAGGAAAGCTAGGTAAAGCAGAAGAGAGTGGCAGTTTTTATTAAGGAGAGCATTGTAGTGTTGGAGAGAAAGGATGTCCCAGAGGGGCCAAGGACAGAATCTATTTGGCTAGCGATAAAGTACAAAAAAGGTGCAATTATATTGCTCAGTGTAGTCTGCAGTCCACTTTCCCAGCACCATGGTGAGAAAGATGTAGAGGAACAATTTGCAAGGATATTAAGAAATGCAAGAATTATAGAGTAATGGGGACTTTAATTATCTGGATATAGACTGGGATTGTAGTATTGTAAAAGGCAGAGAGGGGCAAGAGTTCCTACTGTGTGTTCAGGAGAATTTTCTACAGCAGTATGTCTAACAAGAAAGCAGACATTGCTGGACCTGGTTCTTGGTAATGAGGAAGGCCAAGTGGATCAAGTGTCAATGGGAGAACATCTAGAGGACAGGGATCATTGTATCATAAGGTATAATTTGGCTATAGTAAATGACAAGGAACAATCCTGAGTAAGAATAATTAACTGGGGGAAAGCCAACTTGAATGGAATTAGAATAGATTTAGCTCTGATAAATTGGAATCAATGATTAGCAGGCAAAACAGAAAAATAAAAACAAAAAAACTGCGGATGCTGGAAATCCAAAACAAAAACAGAATTAGCTGGAAAACCTTAGCAGATCTGGCAGCATCGGTGGAGAAGAAAAGAGCTGACGTTTCGAGTCCTCATGTCGAAGGGTCATGAGGACTCAAAACGTCAACTCTTTTCTTCTCCGCCGATGCTGCCAGACCTGCTGAGTTTTTCCAGGTAATTCTGAAAACAGAAAAATAGGCTGTGTTTCAAAAAGAGATAGTTCAAGTACTTCCAAAGGATATTCCCACAAAGGGTAAAGGTAGGGCAAACAAATATAGAGCTCCCTGGATGAGGAAAGAGATAAAGGTTAAGATGATGAAGAAAAAGTGTGCATATTATAAATGTCAGGTGGATGATATTATTGAGACACAGGACAAATATAGAAGGTTCAGAGAGAAATTGATAAAGTAAATAAAAGAGACAGAGAGAATATGAGAAAAGATTGGCATCTAATATAAAAGGGAATCCAAAAGTCTTCTGGAAGTATAAAATTGGTAAAATAGTGGTAAAAGGAGGAATGGGCCTGTTAGGGATCATTAAGGGGAATTATACATGGAGGCAAGGGCCATGGCTGAGGTCTGATTTGAATACTTTGCATCTGTCTTTACCAAGGAAGAAGATGTTGCTTAGGTCATGATGAAAGAGGAGGTAGTTCAGACATTTGAGTGTTTAAAATTAATAAGGAGGAGGTATTGGATAGGCTGTCTGTATTTAGAGTTGATAAGGCACCAGTACTGGATGAAATGAATTCAAGGATACTGAAGGAAATGAGAGTGGAATTTGTGGAGGTGCTGGCTATAACTTTCTAATCTTCCTTAGACCCAGGACCCTGGCACTGTGCCAGAGGATTGGAGAATTGCAAATGTTACACCCTTGTTCAAAAAAGGGTACAAAGTTAAACCCAGCAACTATAACCAGTCAGTTTAACCTCGGCAATGGGAAAGCTTTTAGAAATGATAACTTGGGAAAAAATGAATAGTTACTTGGGCAAAAAATGCAAGTTAATTAAGAAAAGCCATCACAGATTTGTTAAGGGCAAATTGTGTTTATCTAACCGGCTGGGGTTTTTTGATTAGGTAACAGAGAAAGTGGATAACGGAAATGCTGTTGATGTGGTCTTCATGGACTTCCAGAAGGCATTTGTTAAAGTGCCTCACAACAAATTTGTGACCAAAGTTAAAGCTCATGGACTAAAAGACCCAGTAGCAACATGGATATGAAAAGTCAGTGACAGGAAACACTTGGTGAATTATTGCATTTTGGACTGTAGGAGCGTTTATAGTGGAGTTCCCCAGGGAACAGTGTTAGGATTCCTGCATCTCCTGATATATGTTATTGATCTAGACCATAGACCATAAGATATAGGAACAGAAGTCGGCCATTCGGCCCATCAAATCTGCTCCGCCATTCAATGATCCGCCATGGCAGATCTGATAATCCTCAACTCCACTCTCCTGCCTTTTCCCCATAACCCTTGATTCCCTTACTGATTAAACATCTGTCCATCTCAGCCTTGAATATACTTAATCACCCACCTTCTACAGCTCTCTGCGGTAAAGAATTCTACAGATTGACTACCCTCTGAGAGAAGAAATTCCTCCTCATCTCTGTTTTAGATGGGCGCCCCTTACTCTGAGATTATGCCTTCTTGTCCTAGACTCTCCCACAAGGGCAAACAACCTCTCAACATCTACCCTGTCAAGACCCCTAAGAATCTAAAATGTTTCAATAAGGTCGCCTCTCATTCTTCTAAATTCCAACGCGTACAGGCCCAACCTACTCAACCTCCCCTCATAAGAAAATCCTTCCATACCCAGGATCAACCTAGTGAACCTTCACTGGACTGCCTCCAATGCCAGTATATCTTTCCTTAGATAAGGGAACCAAAACTGTTCACAGTATTCTAGGTGTGGTCTAACTAGTGCCTTGTAAAGTTTTAGCAGGACTTCCCTATTTTTATACTCCATTCCCTTTGAAATAAAGGCCAACATTCCATTTGCCTTCCCTCTTACCTGCTGAACTTGTATGTTAGCTTTTTGGGATTCATGCACAAGGACCCCCAAATCCCTCTGTGCTGCAGCTTTCTGCAGTCTTTCTCCATTTAAATAATATTCAGCTCCTCTATTCTTCCTGCCAAAGTGCATAACCTCACGTTTTCCCATTTTATATTTCATCTGCCAAGTTGTTGCCCACTCACTTAACTTGTCTACATCCCTCTGTAGACTCAAATATAAAAACAAAAAACTACGGATGCTGGAAATCCAAAACAAAAACAAAATTACCTGCAAAAACTCAGCAGGTCTGGCAGCATCGGCGGAGAAGAAAAGAATTGACGTTTCAAGTCCTCATGACCCTTCAACAGAACTAAGTAGAAATAGGAAAGGGGTGAAATACAAGCTGGTTTAAGGTGTGCGATTGTGGGGGGAGGGGGGGGTGTTGGGTGGGTTGGTTGGGGGGAGAGAAGAGGAGGGGGGTGGTGGTTGTAGGGACAAGCAAGCAGTGATAGAAGCAGATCATCAAAAGATGTCACAGACAACAGAACAAAAGAACACATAGGTGTTGATGTTGGTGATATATATCTAAACAAATGTGCTAATTAAGAATGGATGGTAGGGCATTCAAGGTATAGCTCTAGTGGGGGTGGGGGGAGCATAAAAGATTTAAAAATATTTAAAAATAATAGAAATAGGTGGGAAAAAGAAAAATCTATATAATTTATTGGAAAAAAACAAAAGGAAGGGGGAAGAAACAGAAAGGGGGTGGGGATGGAGGAGGGAGTTCAGGACCTAAAGTTGTTGAATATAATATTCAGTCCAGAAGGCTGTAAAGTGCCTAGTCGGAAGATGAGGTGTTGTTCCTCCAGTTAGCATTGGGCTTCACTGGAACAATGCAGCAAGCCAAGGACAGACATGTGGGCAAGAGAGCAGGGTGGAGTGTTGAAATGGCAAGCGACAGGGAGGTTTGGGTCATTCTTGCGGACAGACCGCAGGTGTTCTGCAAAGCGGTTGCCCAGTTTACGTTTGGTCTCTCCAATGTAGAGGAGATCGTATTGGGTCCCCCTTGTCCTCAATTATCACCCCACTAGCCTCCACATTCAAAGGATCATCCTCCGCCATTTCTGCCAACTCCAGCATGATGCCACCACCAAATACATCTTCCCTTCACCCCCCCCGGCAGCATTCCATAGGGATCGTTCTCTCCGGGACACCCTCGTCCACTCCTCCATTACCCCCTACTCATCAACCCCCACCTATGGCACCTCCCCATGCCCATGCAAAAGATTTAACACCTGCCCCTTCACTTCCTCTCTCCTCACCGTCAAAGGGCCCAAACACTCCGTTCAAGTGAAGCAGCATTTCATTTGCATTTCACCCAACTTAGTCTACTGTATTTGTTGCTCCCAATGCGGTCTCCTCTACCTTGGAGAGACCAAACGTAAACTGGGCAACCGCTTTGCAGAACACCTGCAGTCTGTCCGCAAGAATGACCCAAACCTCCCTGTCGCTTGCCATTTCAACACTCCACCCTGCTCTCTTGCCCACATGTCTGTCCTTGGCTTGCTGCATTGTTCCAGTGAAGCCCAACGCAAACTGGAGGAACAACACCTCATCTTCCGACTAGGCACTTTACAGCCTTCCGGACTGAATATTGAATTCAACAATTTTAGGTCCTGAACTCCCTCCTCCATCCCCACCCCCTTTCTGTTTCTTCCCCCTTCCTTTTGTTTTTTTCCAATAAATTATATAGATTTTTCTTTTTCCCACCTATTTCCATTATTTTTAAATATTTTTAAATCTTTTATGCTCTCCCCACCCCCACTAGAGCTATACCTTGAGTGTCCTACCATCCATTCTTAATTAGCACATTTGTTTAGATATACATCACCAACTTCAACACCTATGTGTTCTTTTGTTCTGTTGTCTGTGACATCTTTTGATGATCTGCTTCTATCACTGCTTGCTTGTCCCTACAACCACAACCCCCCCTCCACTTCTCTCCCCCCACCCAACACCCCCCCGCACCCCCCCTCCCCCCCACCCCCCCCCCTCCGCCCCCACACACACACACACACCTTAAACCAGCTTATATTTCACCCCTTTCCTACTTCTACTTAGTTCTGTCGAAGGGTCATCAGGACTCGAAACATCAACTCTTTTCTTCTCCGCCGATGCTGCCACACCTGCTGAGTTTTTCCAGGTAATTCTGTTTTCCCTCTGTAGACTCCTTGTGTCATCCTCATCATTTGCCTTCCCACCTATTTTTGTGTCATCTGCAAACTTGGCAACAGCACATTCACTTCCCCCATCCCAAGTCTTTAAGATATATTGTAAATAATTGAGGCCCCAGCACTGATCCCTGTGGCATTCCACTAGTTACAGGTTGCAATCCCAAAAATGCCAGTCCACTATCTCTGTAGCTACTTCCTTTAATATCCTAGGATGCAACCCACCAGGTCCAGGGGACTTATTGGCCTTTAGCCCCATTAGTTTTCCTAGTATTTGATGTGCAGGGCACAATTTCAAAATCTGTGCATCATACGAAACTTGGAAGTACTGTGCTGTGAAACTACAGGAATGTTGTAAAAACCCATCTGGTTCTTTAGGTAAGGAAATCTACTGTTCTTACCCTGTCTGGTGTATATAGATAATAGGACTATTAATGGCTTAGACTTAGGTGCAGAGGGCAAAATTTTAAAATGTGCAGATAACACAAAACTTGGAAGTACAGTGAACTATGAGGAGAATAGTGATAGATCTCAAAAGAGGATATAAACAGACTGGTGAAATGGGTGCACACATGGCAGATGAAATTTAAGAGAAACGCAGAGTGATACATTTTCGTGGGAAGGATGATGTAATTGGATTGGTTGTCCCTCCCTCTGTCTATCAACCGCGGGTCAGCGCTAAGGGACATGGCTTCTGGTAGACAGAGGGCGTCAAGCGTGTAAGCATTGTAGCATGCACACTGAAGTTGCACCTACCTCAAGTTATTACAGTCGGTGACGAGGATAAAACTGACTTATGCCGCATACTTCACCCTGGTTACTGTGAGTAACACAGAGTTGAGAAATACTTACCGATCATGCCATTGTTCAGGAGGACTGATCCATTCGGTGCAGAGGATTAGAGTCAGTATGTCAAGAGACTCGGCTTCTATTTCACTGCGAATGAAATTTTTGCTGAAGATAAACGTAGTGCTATCCAGCTGAGTGTGTGTGGAAGCAAAACGTGTAATCTAATCAGAAACCTGACAGCCACAAATGCACCCAGTACTAAGTCATGCAATGAGTTAGTGGAGCTTATGAAGTTGCATCATCCGCCAAAACCGTCTGTAATCATGCAGCGCTTCAAGTGAATCTCTTACTACCTTTGTGGTGAACCTGAAATAGCTGACCGAGTATTGGGAGGTCGGGGCTGCCTTGAATGATATGCTGCGGGACAGACTTGTATATGGGGTGAATGCCAATGCCATACAGTGCTGTTTGCTTGCTGAATTGGATGTTGATTTTAAGCACGCTCTGGAACTTTCTCTTGCTACGGATGGTGCCGTAAAAGATTCTCAGGATTTGCAGCATGTGAAAGTTGGAGTAGTGCACCATATTGGGCGGAAGTCTGCTGCTGAGCATAGCGCGAAAAGTGACACAGCAGATTTTCAGTGCGATTCCCTGACTACCAAACAATTAATCAGGAAGCTTAATAACAATGCATCAGCTGACAAAGTACTTATTTGCTCTAGATGTGGCAGGAATCATGGAGTATACATTTGCAGATTTAGAGTTGCAGATTGTAACTATTGCCACAAGAAAGGGTACCTGGCTAGGCAGTGCAGAACAAAAAAATAAACAATCAGCAAAGCAGAGAATGAATCTGCTTGAGTCAACTGACATTGCAGAAGACAATGCTGCTGATTCATACTCTGTATCAGGTGACTGCTGTCAAAACTGAGCCCATTGCAGTGACAGCCCAGGTGAATGACAAGCAACTGCAGATGGAGGTGAACACCGGTGCTTCAGCTACTGTTGCTGGGGAGCACACATTCAAAAACCTCAGTGAAGGGAGTCAGCCATTGACATTGGAGTGCACATCCGCCAAGCTGAGATCCTACACTGGAGAGCCCATTCATGTCAAAGGCATTGCTGCTGTTCCAGTCTGCTACAAGCAGCAGAGACAGCCCAGCTTCCTGCGATGATCATAGAAGGGGAGCGGCCCAGCCTTTTAGGTCGAGATTGGCTGCAAAACATAAAACTAGACGGCCAGAAATATTCCATTTGAAGTCTGATGGAATTCCAGAGCTCTTGAAGAAATATGACATTGTTTTTCAAGATGAATTGGGAAAATTGAAGGACATCTAAGTTAAAGTACACGTTGCTCCCCAGGCAACACCATGCTTCTTCAAGGCCAGGCCAGTGCCTTACTCACTAAAAGAAAAAGTGGAAGCAGAGTTGTGCAGGTTGGAAAACCTGGGAATAATTCAGCCAGTCCAGTTTTTTAAATGGGCTGCATCCGTCGTCCCAGTTGTCAAGCTAGACCAGAGCATATGCCTAAGCAGTGACTACAAACTGACAGTTTGTTAACAAACTGAAAGTTTGTTAGTTTGTTTGTTTGCAGCAAAGTTAGACACATACCCCATTCACAAAATCAATGACTTGTGCAGCAAATTAGCAGGAGGCAAGTCATACACGAAGCTAGACATAAGTCATGTCTATCTACAGTTGGAATTGGAAGCACCTCAAGGGACTATGTAACAATCAATACTCACAAAGGCCTCTACCAGTACCTTTGGAGTTTCATCCACATGTGCTATTTTTCAGCAAACCATGGAGAGTCTCCTGCAGGGGCGTCCACGTGTGGTCATGTGCTAAGATGATGTCCTCATCACTGGACTCACTGAGGCTGAAGATTTAGCCAACCTTGAGGAAGCGCTGGAAAGATTTATGGAAGCAGGTGTGCGTTTGAAGCAAGAAAAATGCACTTTCCAGGCATCTGAGGTAACCTACCTGGGTCACAGAGTGCCTGTTATGGGGTTGCATTCTATCGAAGACAAGGTCCAACCCATTAAAGATGCACCATCATCCTCTAATGTGACAGAGCTTAAGCCGTTTCTAAGGATATGAATTATTACAGCCATTTGTCACCTAATCTGTCCACTGTGCTTGCACCACTCCACCTGTTGCTAAGGAAGAACCACTGCTGGTCATGGGGTTCACAGCAAGAAAAAGCCTTTGCAGCAGTGAAGAAATTGCTTCATTCATCTTGCTTGATAGTACATTAAGACCCAGCTAAAGAGCTAGTGCTGATGTGTTTTGTTCTCCCTATGACATAGGAACCGTACTATCACGTAAAATGGAGGACGGGTCAGAGAGGCCCATTGGCTACATTTCAAGAGCACTCTTCCAGGCTGAAAAGGGCTACTCCCTGCTGGAGAAAGCAGGCATGTCAATTGTGTTTGGTATCAAGAAGTTTCACCAATACCTACACGGTGATATTTTACAATTATGTCTGACCATAAGCCACTGACAGGTTTGTTCACGAGAACAAAGCTATTCCGCTTAAAGCTTCAGCGAGAATCCAGTATTGGGCCCTGACATTATCAGCTTATTAGTACACATTCATGTACCACCCTGGCTTGCATATAGCCAATACAGATGCACTCAGTTGTTTGCCATTACTTGGCAGTCCAGCTGACACGCCCGTTCCACAAGAATTAGTGTTCTTAAATTTTTTGGGTTCATCACCTGTATGTGCTAAACAGACCAAGAATTAAGTGAGTGGAGACCCAGTACTGTCAAAAGTCAAAGACTTTGTTTTACAAGGCTGGCCAAGTACATTTATGTCTGATGACCTGCGTTCATTTATTCCAGAACCATTGAACTCAGTTTCCAGGATGGAATCTTGCTGTGGGGTTCCAAAGTCATGGTCCCTTCCTAGGTCAGAGAGTCATTGTGGGCAGAGCTCCACAGGGCATACCCAGGCACATCAAGGATGAAGATGTTAGCATGTGGCTACATCTGGTGGCCAGAGATAGACAGTGACATTGAAAACATGGTTAAACACTGTTCCCTTTGACAGCAACACCAGAAGCTACCTGTTTCAGCTCCTCTTCACTCATGGGAATGCCCTGGTCGTCCTTGGGTCAGACTCCATATTGGCTATGTGGGACCATTTCTAGGCACCATGCTCCTGTTGCTCATTGATTCATATTTCATGGGTTTCCTGTGATTATTGTCTCTGACAATGAAACCATTTTCACCAGAATCAAATTTCAGAGGTTTACAGACCGCTCCATGGCATCCTTCATCAAATGGTCTTGCCAACAGAGTTGTCCAGACCTTTAAAGCCCATGTGAAGAAGTTGTCTGGAGGTACTTTGGAGTCTTGTCAGTAGATACCACTGCTGACTGAGATGGATGAGTTCTGAAGGACATAGCTGCCGGATTGGGCCAGTGATAGGTAGTAAGACAACCAGCAAGAGGGACAAACCTACAGGACCTCATCCTCACTAATTTACCTATCGCAGGTAGGTGACAGCATTGGTAGGTGTGACCACTGCACAGATCCGGTAGAGACAAGGTGCCATCTTTATGCTAAGGGCACCTTCCATTATGTTGCGTGACACTACCACCGTGCTAAATAGGTTAGATTCAGAACAGATATAGCAACTCATAACTGGGCATCCATGAGATACTGTGGAAGCAGCAGCAGAATTGTATGAAACCACAATCTGTAACCTCATGGCCCAGCATATCCATCATCTACCATTACCATCAAGCCAGGGGAACAACCCTGGTTCAATAAGTAGTGTAGAATAGTAAGTCAGGAATTGAACCTGGCATACGCAAAAAATGAAATGCCAACCTCTTGAAGCTACAACACAGGACTACATGCATGCTAAACAGTGGAACTAGCATGGGATAGACAGCACTAAGCGTTCTGACAAACAATGGATCAGTTCAAAGATCTGCCATCCTGAAATATTCAGTTTTGAATGTTGGTTGACAATTAAACAATAAACCAGAAGAGGAGGCTTCACAAATGTTCTCATCCTAATAATAGTGGAACCCCACAGTTGAGTGCAAAGTCAAGGCTCAAGTGTTTTCAACAATCTTCAATCAGAAGTGCTGAGCAGATGATCCCATCTTGGCCCCCTCCTGAGATCCCCAGCATAACAGAAGTCAGTCTTCAGCCAATTTGATTGTTTCTGTGCAATACTGTATCAGGATATGGCTGAAACATTCTGGATGCAGCAACGGCTATTGATCCTGACAATATTCCAGCTGTAGTGCTGAAGATTTATGCTCCAGAACTAGCCACACCCCCAGACAAGCTGTTCCAGTACAGCTATGGGACCCAGTGCCCTGCAACCTGAGTCACCTCGTGGAAATGCCCTCTGTAATCTTTAGCACAGTGTGGAGGGGTTTCCTGTACGGGCTGCTGCTGCTGCACATCCTTCACTTCCTTGCCCTGCCCACCACCCAGACACACCCTGGCATGCCTTGTTGCCATCCGGTGGCGGAGTCCCCATTGGGGAACCCTCTATGGGGATATCCTCCCAATTTTCATCAGAGACTTGGGGCGGAGGGTGTTGCATGCAGCAGTCCAGTAGAACCATAGGATGTATTAGTTCACGGGGTTCAAGATGCCTGCATTTTTTGCCTTGTGCAGTCTGTGGACCACGCAATTGTAAGCAATTGTAGGTTGCACCTCCTTTTTAGGTATTTCAAACAACCTTTTGCTTCGGTTTTGTTTGCACTTCAGTCCCACGGTCCTGATCTATGGGCATCCGGTGCAGAGAGGAGCCGGGAGGGAGGATGACTTCCTTGGGAACCTGCTCCTGGTATCCAAAAATACTAAATAATCAAGGGGTAAAAGGTGAGGAGGAAAGAAATACAATAACTATCACTAGAGAAAAGGTACCAGGAAAAATAATGGGGCTAAAGGCCGATAAGTCCCCTGATGGGTTGCATCCTAGAATGTTAAAGGAAGTAGTTACAGAGATAGTGGATGCACTGGTAGTAATCTTCCAAGGATCCTTAGATTCTGGAAAAGTCCCAGTGGATTGGAGAATGGCCAATGTAACACCCTTAGTCAAAAAGGGAGGGAGACAAAAACAGGCAACTATAGGCCGGTTAGCTTAACATCTGTTATTGGGAAAATGTTGGAGTCTATTATAAAGGATGTAAAAGCAGAGCATTGAGAAATACATAATCTAATCAAGCAGAGTCAGCATGGCTTCATGAAGGGGAAATCATGCCCAACAAATTTATTAAAATTCTTTGAGGAGGTAACAAGCAGGATAGATAATGGGGAACCAGTAGACATAATATATTTGGATTTCAAAAAGGCATTCGATAAGAAAGCACATGTAAGGCTACTTAATAAGATAAGAGCCCATGGTGTTGGGGGTCGTATATTAGCATGGATAGAGGATTGGCTAACTAATAGAAGGAAGCGAATTGGGATAAGGGGGGCATTTTCAGGATGGCAACCTGTAACTAGTGGAGTACCACAGGGATCAGTGCCGGGCCTACAATCATTTACAATATATATTAATGACTTAGATGAGGGAAGTGAATGTGCTGTCACCAAGTTTGAGAATGACACAAAAATAGGCGGGAAGGCAAGTGGTGAGGATGACACAAGGAATCTACAGAGGGATATAGACAGGTTAAGTGAGTGGGCAAAAACTTGGCAGATGGAACATAATGTAGAAAATATGAGGTTATGCACTTTGGCAGGAAGAATAGAAGAGCTGAATATTATTTAAATGGAGAAAGACTGGAGAAAGCTGCAGCACAGGGGGATTTGGGAGGGATTTCATGCACAAGGCGAGTCCTTGTGCATGAATCCCAAAAAGCTAACACATAACTTCAACAGGTAATAGGGAAGGCAAATGCAATGTTGGCCTTTATTTCAAAGGGAATGGAGTATAAAAATAGAGAAGTCTTGCTAAAACTTTACAAGGCACTAGTTAGACCACACCTAGAATACTGTGAACAAGTTTGTTCCTCTTATCTAAGGAAAGATATACTGACATTGGAGGCTGTCCAGAGAAGGTTCACTAGGTTGATCCTGGGTATGGAAGGATTTTCTTATGAGGAGAGGTTGAGTAGGTTGGGCCTGTACTCATTGGAGTTTAGAAGAATGAGAGGTGACCTTCTTGAAATATATAAGATTCTTAGGGGGCTTTACAGGCAGATAATGAGAGATTGTTTCCCCTTGTGGGAGAGTCTAGGATGAGAGGACAGAATCTCAGAGTAAGGAGGCGCACATTTGAAACAGAGGTGAGGAGGAATTTCTTCTCTAAAATGGTAGTCAATCCATGGAATTCTTTACTGCAGAGGGCTGTAGAGGCTGGGTCGTTAAGTATATTCAGGGCTGAGATAGACAGTTTTAATCAGTAAGGGAACCTAAGGGTTATGGGGTAAAGGCAGGAAAGTGGAATTGAGGATTATCAGATCAGCCATGATCTTATTGAATGGCGGGACAGATTTGATTGGCCAAATGGCCTACTTCTGCTCCTATGTCTTATGGTCTTATTATTATGGAAGCAGGGATGATTACCATAGATGTCAATGTATTAGTCAACCTTTGAAGCCTCGAAAAATTCCTCCAAAAACGGGGATCAATTTACATGCCGAATATAAAAATTAACCGCCGATGCGGGTGTGGGTTGTTGCCAATTTTAAATGTCATTGGCATCTGTGCAAAGTGTAGGCATGTCTTAAATTCCTGTGCATCTTTGCAACACAGCGCATATTGCCTGCTTGATCCCTTGCGTCCAGTTATAAGGTACTGGTAAATAAAATATGCATTTATGGGGTGAAAAATTAAGGCTGACTATTAGTGCAAGTATATCATTACCACCATTGATCAGAAACTTAAATGAATTTATCTATATAAAGTCAATGGCTGGGAATTCTGTGGTGAGTAACTCATTTTCTGACTCCCCAAAGCCTGTCCACCATATACAAGGCACAAGTCAAGAATCTGATGGAATACTCTTCACTTGCCTAGATGAGTGTAGCTCCAGCAATATTCAAGAAGCTCGACACCATTTAGGACAAAGCAACCTGCTTGATTGGCATCCCAACCACCAATTAAACGATTCACTCCCTCCACCATTGATGCAGCGCGGTTGCTGTGTGTACCATATACAAGATGCACTGCAGCAACTTACCAAGCAGCCTTTGTCACCTCTTTCCAAACCTGCAACCTTTACTGGAAGGACAAGGGCAGCAGCTGCATCAGGACACCACCATCTCTAAGCTTTCCTCCAAGTCACACACCATCCTGACTTGTAAATGTATTAGCACTCCTTCATCATCACTGAGTCAAAAACCTGGAACGCCCTCCAAAGCAGCACTGTGGGTGTACCTTCACCAGATGGACTGCAACAGTTCAAGAAGGAGGCTCACCACCACTTTCTCAATAACAATTAGGGATGGGCAATAAATGCTGCCCTGCCAGTGAAGCCTACATCCCATGAATGAATAAAAGAAAATTGAGAACCTATTGGTCCTCTCCCAGATATCCTGAGCTAAACTGCAATGTGCCACTGTGTGCCAGAGCATTGCATACCTTCACTGGAAGTGGATGTGACGAACTCACGCATACTGCTTCATATAAATTGCGTTGAATCAGTGCTTGAGTACTAAACCTGCAGGTTCTGGTTTGGCACCTCCAGGTAAATTCAAATTATGGTAAACTGCAAATAGAATCAAAATTGTGTCCTGAATCCAGACTTTCAAACAGGCTAGTCTTATAGCCCAATTAGTACCTGTTTACACCCTCTGACCAACAAAATAACCCCCTAGTTAGTTTCCCCTGTCCATCATCACTATATTGTCAGAATGTTTCTAAATTTGTATCATACTGTATACAATCAAGTTTGATAAATTCATCCATTGTGGCCTCTCACACAGCACAATCATTTTTGAACATAAACAAAAATACCTGGAGAAACTCAGCAGGTCTGACAGCATCTGCGGAGAGGGATACAGTTGACGTTTCGAGTCCATATGACCCTTCATCAGAACTAAAAAATATAGAAATGAGATGAAATATAAGCTGGTAGAGGGGGGTGGGACAGGAGGAGCTCAATAGTGGCCAGTGATAGGTGGAGGCCAAGAAGAGACTGCCAAAGATGTCACAGACAAAAGGACAAAGGGGTGTTGACGGTGGTGATGTTATCTAAAGGATGTGCTAAAGTGGGCATTAAGGGTAGCAAGCAGGACAAGCTAGTGGCAGATGGCCCTAGTGGGGAAGGGGTGGGGGCAAAGGATCGAAATGGGCTAAAAGGTGGAGATGAAACAATAGATCGAAATAAATTTTAAAATAGGTGGGAAAAGAAAAATATATTGGTAAACAATTATAAATTATTGGAAAAAGGAGGATCGGAAAGGGGGTGGGTATTTCATCGCATTTCTATATTTTTTAGTTTTGATGAAGGGTCATACGGACTCAAAACATCAACTGTATCCTTCTCTGCAGATGCTGTCAGACCTGCTGAGTTTTTCCAGGTATTTTTGTTTTTGTTCTAGATTTCCAGCATCCGCAGTATTTTGCTTTTACAATCATTTTTGAGTTGCATCTGGTCATTTTTTAAACTAAATAGGTGAATAATACCAAATGAAAGCTAAGTTTTGATTTGAAAACTTGGACCATTTCAGTCTTGAGTCTTGTAGGTGTAAATTTACATCCTAAGACTCTGCATAATTTTGTACTTAAACTCCCACGTGTCTTGCAACACAGCCCATATTGCCTGCTTGATCCCTTGCGCCCATTTAGAAGGTACTGATAAATAAAATATGCACTTGTGGGGTGAAAAATTAAGGCTGACTATTAATGCAAGTATAGCATACTTCCATTCTCTCTCAAAAAGGCAATAAGGTTGGCTAACGTGGGGAATGGAAAATTCACACTGGGGCAATATAAAATTCCATGTGAGGAAAATTAAAGTGATGTGTTTTGAAGGCCCATGCTTGGACTGGAATTATTTTAGGTAAGGTAATAATTTATTTGGAATCAACTGTATTATGCAGGAATATCTTTTCATAGAAATGAGATAATGTGAACTGCCTATAGAAAAACCAGACATGACTAAATCCTAATCAGACCTGGCTTAAAATAACATCCTTGGTAACTGCCCAACTCAAATTCTTATGAAAGAAAATGTGGCAGAAAGCATTATGGCGCAAGTATTGTTTCACTAATTCAGCTATCATATTTGTATGCCCTACTTTTAGGCACTAATTGACCTTCCATAGCCATATTTCCAAACTTCTGTTGAAAGGGTAGATAACTCAGGTCTTACCATCTCCACAACTATGGGCAGGATGTTTAGCTCAGCGGGTCTGGGAGTGGCCAGGGAACGGACCCCCGACCATGATCACCCCCTCGACTGCGATTTCATGCTGGCTGGCCAATTAACGGCCAGTCAGTGTGAAAGGTGCACTGAAAGGCTCAGTGCTGCTGGGGGTGGGGGTGGGAGGAGGGCAAGTGCTGAAGTCAGCGCAGGCATGGGAGAGCGTGGAATGAAAGCTCCCTGAAGGCAGAGAGCTGCATCAGGGAGCTGAAGAATTTAAATGCAAAAAATAAAGATTTTAAAAACCGGGAAAAAATGCCCACTCATCAGAATCAGCCACCGGAACATATGGATAATGAAAATTCTGTCCAATCATTTTATTTTTTAAAAAGTTAATATCGGAAACCTCATCGTGTCCTTGAATGAGGTTTCCTGAAAAATCCAAAGGCCACCTGGCTGATTCGCCCTTCTGCCAACTGTAACGTTGGACGGGCAACGAAAAGTCTCAGTTAATTACTACTTTAACTGCCTTAATAGGCCTCTTAATTGTCGGTGAGCGCACTTCCGACTCTCGTGCTCGCCCGCTGTCCGAAATATCGCGCGAGTGCATGAAGATGTCTGGATGTTCGCCCAATACCATCATGCACTATTTCACACATGAGCAGGTCGGGCATGCGCCTGCACTCAGAGCGAAAAATTCTGCCCTATGTTTCTCTGAGCTGAGACTGATCCTGACTGTACTTTCCGTCTTAGTTGAAGTACGGTACTGTTGGTTCCAATACAGTTTGTCTTTTTTTGTCTTTTTTTTAACAATTGATGTACCATATATCAATGTAGCAGAGGAGTCAGAAGTATTGGAGATAATGCTCTTGTCTCTGAACTATAGGGTTATGGATTCAAGCTTGTATAAGGGATTCAAGCTCACACCTAAGACTGATTCATCGGTGCAGTGTAAAGAGGACATTGCACTGCTGTAGGCACTCTGCTTCAGATAAGATTTTAAACCAAGGTTCTGTCTGTCCTGGTTGAATGATAAAGATCCCCTGGCTCTAATTACAAAGCGCAGGCTGTAACTTTGTTCTGGTCAATATTCTCTCAAGAAAACCCTTCCAAGTTGAGTTCAAATGACTGCTCGCCCCAGGGCTCAATGTAAATGAGATGTGCAATCTCATTGGGCTACATTGGTTAAATATCTTCAAATAAGTAAGTCTCCTGTCTGACTTCACTTGCACTGCTTGTAAGATGAAACAGAATAAAAATGACAATACCGAAGAAACAAAATTGCCGGGATTAAATCATTGAATTCTGAATTTCCTTTTCAGTTTTTGAACTACACATACTCTGCAGCAGGTAATATCTAAATTCTATTTTCCTGTTGATTATCAGTATGGTCAGGTTGATTTAAGGTAATATATACAGTCAGAGAGCATTTTCTTATCAGCTCATTTGCTGCTGAAACCATCATCTAAGCCATCATTACCTTGACTATTCCAATGCATTTCTTACTGGTCTCCCACATTCTACCCTCTGTAAACTTGAGGTCATCCAAATCTCTGCTGCCTGTGTCTTAACCCACAACAAGTCCTGTTCCCTCATTGTTCCTGTGCTCGCTGGCCTACATTGGCTCTTGGTCAAGCAATGTCTTGATCTTAAAATTCTCTTCCTTGTTTTCAAATTCCTCCATGGCCTTGCCCCTTGCTATCGCTATAATCTCCTGCAACTCCACAACCCTCCGAGATATCTGCATTCCTCTAATTGTGCCCTCTTATGCATTCCAAAAAGTAATCGCTCCACCATCGGTGGCCGTGCCTTCGGTTGTCTCGACTCCAAGCTCTGTAATTCCCTCCATACACCTCTCTGCCTCTTGAACTCACTTTCCTCCTGTAAGACATTTCCTAAAACATACCTCAACCAAATTTTTGGTCATCTGACCTAAAATCTCCTTATGTGGCTCGGTATTTGACTTTGTTTTAGAAGGCTCCTAAGAAGCACCTTGGTATGTTTCATTATGTTAAAGGTGTTATATAAATATAAGTTGTTGCTGTTATATTGAATTATGTTTTATGATCAATGGCAAGGTTTGACCTGACTCCAAGCGTAGCCCCTTGGAAACTACTTTGCAGAGACAGCGTCAAATGGAGCAAAAAGAATCATGAAAAAACTTCATAAACCTTTTGTAATTGGAAGAATGAATTATGCTATTTTCTTCAAGGTACTGTGATAGCAAGTAACAGACCTACATGTTTCAATACAATTTATAAAGTCACCAAAATATTTTGAAAGGTTACTTACTCCAAGGGAAGATATGTAAGTTGGCCTTCCCAAGCAGAGATAACCAAAGTAAAATCAACTCTAATGAATATGAGATGGAAGTTTTGGACAGGCTAAACTGGTTCAAAATAAACAAATCACCAAGAAAAGATAACATCCTTCCCCAGAATGCTGCCAGAAACTAGAGAGGAAATATGGGTGGCTCTGACAACCATTATGGGGGAGTCCGTGGGCACTGGGGAGGTATCAGTAAACTAGAACTTTCCAATGTGTTATCCATATTCAAAATGGGAGATAAAACACACGCAGGTGACTACAGGCTCTATTAGTCTCACATCCTTTACTTGTAAAATAAATGGATTGATTATCAGGAGTTAACTCAAATATGTGTGTGGAAACTTGGTATGAACAGTAGCTAAGGTCCTGCTGATGAACCTCCATAGCATCTTTCAGGAAATAACATCTCAAGTCCCAAAATTTACAGAGTCAGTTTGACAAAATAGGTATATACTTAGATCAATGTTGGATGAAATTTAATGCAGAAAGGGTGCTCCACAAAGGGAAAGATAGGAAGGAAAAATGAGCAACACATTGTTGAAATATCAAAGGATACCACTGAAAGAGATTTAGAAGTATTAATAAATCAAATGTGGGACCAAAGCAGAGCAGCAATTTACAAAGCCAAATAGAATGGTGAACTACAAATCAGAGGAGTTTATGCTGTCATTAGACTGCGCCTTGAGTACTGTGATCAGTTCTGGTCACCAAGCAGTACAGGAGACATTCAAGCACTGGAGGAAATGCAGAGAAGAGCCATGGGGGCTGGTCCACATGTTAGAGGCCTAAACTATAAAGAAAGATGTGAGAAGCTTGAGCTCTTCAGCCCCTGAGGAGATCTTGTAGAGCTATACAATATAGTTAAGGGCATGGGAAAGGTATATCCAGAATATTATTTAAAGTAAACTACAAAAGTAGAAAAAGAGCACACAACTTTGAACTCATAAAAGGTAAATGTATTCTTGATATGAGCGGAGGCATTTAATGAAAGAAATAACATCTCATGGACTTAACTATGAGGAGAAGCAGGTAATAGTGAGATGAGAGAGATGGGGATAGAGGGTGGGGGAGGGGGGTTTGTTTATTTTTATTTATTCATTCGTGGGATGTGGATGTTGCTGGCTAGGCCAGGATTTATTCCCCATCCCTAACTGCCCTTGAGAAAGCGCTGGTGCGTTTTCAAAAACACAACCAAAGAATTAGGTATCTAAAAGGCATTTGAGGGAACTGATGAAATGATGAGGAGGAATGGTTTGGGGAGAGGCCGCCAGAGGCTATGGGCATTGTTACTTGAGGATTGGATGGTACAGTAAAGAGAGCAAGGAATATTCAGTAATCACAATTAGAGGTATGGGGTGCATACTGAATGCTGGAGGCAAATCACACAGGAGAGGAAAGAATTTGCATTTATGTAATACTTTTCCACATTTGTTTCAAAATTCTCCAAGTGAACTAATTGTGAAAGTCCAGTCACTGTTGCTGTATTTGCAGATGTGATAGTCTATTTGCACACCAAACAATCGCAGAAACAAGAAATGCTATTAAGCTGCTGTTGACTGAGAGAAGAATATTGACTAGGACACCAAGAACATTACTCATTCATCATCAAGTGGTGCCATGGAATCTTTTACACCTACAGGAACAGACAGTTAGCTGATAGTTCAGCATCCCAATCCAAAAATAGTGCCTCTCAGTATTACACTGAGATATCAGCCGAGATGATACATTAATTTCAAGAGTGGGGCTTAAATACATAACCTTGTGGCTCAGAAGTACTATCTCTGCTAACTGAGCTAAATTGATACAGGAATGAAGAATTGTCTTGTGGAGGGATTTGAGATTAATGCAATGTTATTTTATTTTTGCCAAAGGGTAGTGGAAGAGACTTGCAAATGATTAATGCCATTTTACAGATATTTGGTATGGTATTGTTCTGGTCATGTAACCTATTGATTACAAACATCTGGAAATAATTCATGGCACGGAGAGTGTTAACACTGCTTCTTGCTTGCATTTTTACTCTATTCTGCTTTTTTTAGACTTTCAACATGAAGACAAATTGTTCAAAGAAAGTACTTCAGCTGGAAGATGAATGCTGTGTCTTCATTTGAAATCATAATCACATAATTTGGTGAGACTCACACACGTATAATTACAATTTAATATATGGATCAATAAGCAATAAGGCATTTTAGACAGGTCCGTACGTTTTATTTTATCTCAGTTAACTGTAATATTAATTGAAATGGTATTAAAATTCCCATTGAAATCAGACATTGCCATTTTTCAGAAAAAGGTAATTAATTACACATATATAGTTAAACCCTTATACCTTCCGAAACCATCATTTTCTGGCTGTGTTTTGTCAGTAATGTTTCAATCGCACTTTAATACAACCTGAGCTGTGATTCCAGCTAGCAAAGTAACCGAGTCATTAAATCCATTTAAAATAGCCTCATTTGTGGAGTAATAAAATTTTTAATCATTTTATTACTAAAAGAGTATTTAATAAGTACCTAATTAAATGCCACAGGCAGGTTATCTGAGTTTAACCTTCAGAGGAAAACTATGTATCATACTTTGCCTCTGGCATTATGGGATATAAATGTCATCCTCATAATCATTGTCAGCGAACTTGCTTCTGGCATTTTCTAAAGCTATATCTAAATCATAAGATAAAATTAACAACCACTCAGATAATTTCCAGGTTGCATGTGCCTACAGTAAATTAAAATAAGCCCTAATGCTTTTGAAAAGTGAGCTGCTTTAAACTCAGAATGGCACATTTTATATCATTTGGTTCTCTTATCTGGTCTAAAGATTCCGTTTGAATAACACTTGGTTTCTTTGCCATCTATTCTATATTCTTTGCTTATGTTTTTCAAAACCTCAATTGTACCTTGGAGTTGTGATACTGGGGTTTTTGTGCCCTGAGAGCTGTGATTAAATCCACCCTGACTGAAGGGAAGATACCTGTTAACTAAAAATGCTTTATTTGAATGAATCCAGGGATTTTCAACCTCTCTCAGTGAGCACAAGTGGAGTGACATTAAAAAGCCCATAACTTGCCACTGGAAATGCAGAATTAGTTAGGGGAGCCAAAAATATGATCAGAAATTTCTCTCTGGTGCAGTAGAAGGTGTTCTTCAAAGTTTGGAGTTGAGGAATACTAGTCCTGGAAAGTAGAGGCAGTTTTACAGTGAGTGTTGGCTATAAGAAAATATTAGTTGAATAACAGCGGTGGTGAGATGAGGCTCTTAAGTGGCTCTTAAATAGCCACAAGGACCTCATTTGGCCTCTGGCTGTCCTTCACACTTCTTGCCTGGAACTTGGTTGTGGGGAGTCGAGAAGGTGATGAAGACTATGCTCCACACCCTCATCTCTGATCACCTCTGGACTCACCTCTGGAGGGGGGCGGTGCAGGGGGTGGTGTTTATTAAATTCCACCAGGCTTTGTTTCCAGCTTTATAATGTTTAGATCATGGGATGTTTGGAAAATATCTGATAATACATAGAGAATTCAACCAGAAGTGATCTGATCAAACCAAGGAGGTTGGGTATTTTGTCAGGTTTTGCAACTAAACCTACCTGATAAATATAAGAAAAAGATTTGCTCACAGATGGAAGGAAATCAGCAGAGAATATTAGCTAGGTATAGAAGAACAGTTTTTGTTTCACAATTCCCCATATCTTGAATATAGAATTAGCAATTTGTGATAAATGTAATCTGTTATTTTTTAATATTAAAGGGCCCAGGTTTAAGTGAAGATGCTTGGCAAATCTTTGCTTTCTGTTTTATTTGGTGATGCCAAACAGTCAGAGGAGCTGCATGTTATTTCCATCATAATGATGTAACACATAAATTGTAGATTCCTTCATTTTGATTTGATACAGATCATAACATTCCAAGTTATGGACAATAAGAAAGGTTTTGCCAAAGGCTTTCACCAAAGGTGATGCCCCTTTAAATAGCATGTCGCAAAATTAGACATAGATTCACAGAACACAACCTGTTTTTGATTTCTAGGGCTGGGATTTTCCATTCTGGGCCTAGGTCCCATGGCGAATGTGGGAACTGGTAGTGTTTCCTAAGGCGGAGCCCATTGGGATTTTGCAGTGAATCATGCAATGCTGGGCTCATTAATTATGCAGTCATGGTTTCCCAATGTATCGTGCAGCAGGGTGAACTAGATGGCACACACACTGCCGTCATATCTGAGCACCACATTTAAAAGGAGCTCAGGCAACAATTTCTTTGTCACAAACTCACCGTGGAAGGAAGAGATGGCCCAGTGATCCCAGGGAGATCCGGCTCCCAGATTCGGCAACACTTTCTCGATGTGCCACCTTGCAGTGCCGGAAATGGGTGAATGACCTCATCCGTGCCACCAGGGTAAGTGAACCCTCAACTGCTGACACTCACCTCACTGAATGGTAGGTGGGACATGGGCCTCAGTGGCAAGGGCACCATCTGTGCAGCCCATGCATAAAAGAGCTACTCAACATGATAAGGTGATGCCTCATAGCCCCACTGCAGTCCATCTAGTCAGCAGATGGAGAGGCCAATGTGGATCCCTGACCTTTCCACACAGAGAGCTCAGGTGCTGTCTAGGGGTGAGGGGAAGAGGGTTAGGCATTGAAAGCACCAGCAAGCATCGCTAATGACATGCATCTGTGCGCCTTATCCTTCTACCTGCAGGGTCCCTCAGGCACCCAAAGGGAGGAGTAGCGGCTGGGATCTCCACTCAGGACTCTCTGAAGGTGTCCAGACCTTCAGAATTCCCTTTGCCTGTGACCCCTTTAGCTTCGCCCTCTGTGACCGCAGAGGGAGCAGCTGCCCCACAACAGGGCAGCCAAAGTAAACTGGGGGCCCTCCAGGCCTCAGGTCTCCGGAGGCCGCCAGCCATGGTCATCCAAGTCAACAGGGCAAACTGGTCAGCAGGCTGCCTCCATCCCTGCTGCAGATGTCAGGGGAGCACCTAGAAGAGGTGCTAAGGAATGAAAGATTAAGAAGCTATGATGTCACATATGGTTGCACAGGTGCACTATAATTGTTAATGTTCTTACATTTTTATAAATAGACTACACATGCCTTTTAATGAGGTCTGATGTGGTTTAATTGTGATTCGTAGTCATTATTTCTGTGCCTCCCCTCCCCCCCCAAATTTCAGGGGACGCCCCAGGATGGGTCTATGTCCCCTGAAATCAGGTATGTGCAGGGAGGCAAGGATCTTTGCCAGGGCCCTTGCGAGCCTTGTGTAAGAAGCCTTCTGCTCATGTTGGGATTTTGCCCTGCACACATTCATCTGTTGAAATACCTTAGCATTGTCAGTCCTATGAGCTAGGGTTCACCTTCAGTTGTGCAGCTGAGCTGACCTCCCGCTCCGCCCTCCCCCGCTGACCCAACTCCCATACAGCGTCTCAAGATCTCCACTGCGAGGCTCCAGATAGTTATGAGCGGAAATCGTGCATGTCACTTTTCAAGTTAAATCCAAAACCTTCCAACCTCCCCCCGTGACCCATACCCTCCCCATAATCATTGAGCCTCCTGGTGTGACCTTAGATCTCCCCACAGTCACCGTACATGTGCTATGCTCTCCCTTTATCCTGTCGATCCCCAGAATATGGATTTACTTCTGTGTCCCCTCCAACAGCCCTTAGTGTCACTTCACCTATCATCGCAGGACCCTCACCCTCCCTACCTACCAGCTCCCACTGCCCCCTTTAACCCTTATCATCCCTTCATGTCAACAATTCCCTCAGTATACCTCACTCAGGACTCATCAGTTGACACCCTCTGAACACTTTTCCCCTCTCCCTCTCCGTGCCCATTCAGACCTGCACACCACCCCACCATACTCATTCACACACGCACACCTCACCTTCCAATTCACATGTGCACACCCCACCCCCGCCCATTGTTCACACCACAACACGACCCTTCCCACCCTCCTGCTCCATACCACCTCCCCTGCTCATCCATTCCACAACCCCTGCAACATCTCTCTCTCTCTTTCCCCTATCACCCCTGCCTCCCCTGCCCCCCTCTCGGTCTCCACCACATCCACCTTTTCATTCCTCCCCTCCCTGTCTAATCCATCCCTCAGCACAGACCATCACCACACAACAGTACCTAATGCAACTGACCACCTGCAGCATGAAGATCTACCTCCTGGAAGCTCCTGCAGCACAAATGTCCATCTCCTGAAAGCTCTTGTAGCTGCTCCACCCACTCACTGCTACACGTGGTGTGCCAAGGTCCACGGTCACTGAAGGCCTCCATCTTTGGATCTCCGCAAGCTTACCCAGGCCTTCTTTCAGGTGAGTCCTGACATGTCCACGCCACATGTTCCGGACCAGTGTAATATCCCACTGGCAGCATGGATATAGGACAAGGGGAGAGGCAATTCCAGCTGGGGCTTTATCTGCATTCCATTGACGAGATGCAAGACGGTTTCATGCCAACCTCTAGCAGGAATGGTGACCCGCCATGATGGGTGGGAGCGCACATTTGCTGGCAGCAAACTTATTTTTCAGCTCATGTTCCCCGCCACCCCTCCCCCGATCCGCCATTATGCCCTCCGCTGTTGGGGCTGGAAAATCCCGGCCAATGCCTTTGGTGAATTTTTAGCTAAACATATTTCACATAGGACCTTTAAGACAAACAGGGATGAAGTTTAAGCTTCTTGGCAGGGCATAGGAGTCCAAGTCGGAAGTATATGGTTTGCCGACTCCTGCCTTTTTAAAGTTGTCGAATAAAGCGTCCTGTGGCCAATTAGCGGAAGTCTGGCAGGAAGCAGTCAACTCACCAAACGAGTGTGGGCGTTGCACCCAATCAAGGCTGGAGCAGAATGTCCAGGGGTCAGGCCATGAACTGGAAGTTGGTCATGGCCATCCATTTAAAGGCACCAGGAATGGGTTTCTGGCAGCTGCACCATAATTAATGGTTTGCAGGCAGAAGATTTGACCGCAAAGAGTGTGAAATCCTTTGAGCCATCAACACCAGGTAAGAGCTTGTTTTTCAATTTTGCTAACTATTGTTCCAGCAGTGTATAATTCAGGACCCTTGCCAGGGAGGAAAGAACTGTCCCATTCCCCTTATGAAGAACAAGTGTTTAGGAAAAGACTCAAATTCTATCCTTTAACTCACTTTGTCTCTCCATGGAGACTGTAAGGACACCATATGACAGAGAGAATGGAGGGGCTAGCTGTTAGGCGGACCAGGCCAAGGGTGGCCCCACAGTTTGATGAAGGCTCCCTGTGAATCCCCCTCCAGGCTGAGTGATCGGTGGGAGGTCCTCATGCCAGCTGACAGGAAGAGGCAACCTCCAGCCAGACCAAAGCAGCCTGGGCAGAAGTTGTAAAGGCAGGTGGGTGACTCTCAACTGTGGTTGACTCTTAACTGCCCTCTGAAATGGCCTCGCAAACCATTCAGCTCAAGAGCAATTAGGGATGGGCAACAAATACTGGCATTACCAGCTACACCCAAGTCCCATGAAATAATGAAGAAAAAAATCAGCAGCCGTGGGGTCATCCAAAGGACATGGCTGCAGTGCCGCAAAAGCATCAATAACCTTTTATGATCTGAGTGTGAGTGTGTAACCATTTCGGAGATGAAGGGTGTGAGGTGCGATGTATGTCAAGTTTGGGATTGATTAGTGTCTTGGCCAAGTCCACAAGGTGGCATGAAGCAGGTATGCCACTCCACATGTCACCGGGGGATTCTGGGCAACCGTTAGTTAGCAAAGGAGCATTGAGAAATGCTGACCATCGATATAGGATGTGTTGGCCACACATTTGAAAGCGTGATTTTAGCACAGCATGTTCATCACAATGTCCTTTTTATTTCCACGAGAGGAGGGCGAATCATGCCAGAAAGCAGGCCAGGACCTGAGGTGGTCAAGCCAACATAGCCATTTTCACCCCTCTAGAGGAGGAAGTGCTGGAGCTGGCAGCAAGTCAGTGGAGTCACAGCATTGGGTGAGGTGAGTTTGGAGGGCAGCCCCATGGTGGTGAAATCCCAAGAATGCATAGCGCTCTCCTGCAAACAATGCTGAAGTAAGTGGGTGGAGTGAGAGGGTTGGAAACTGGGTAAGGTGGAGGGCAAGTAGCATTGATGGCTTTTGAACCAATGTTGTGGGTGTGTGTTTTTAGGAAGCATGTCTCTCTGAAGTGACCTCAAATGATAATGGTGCCCTTCATTCTCCTTTTTTGTTTCCCTTAGAGGTGGAACTCATCCCAAGAGAGCAACGTTATTCTCTGAAGAGGAGGAGGAGAGGAGGAGGAAGCCTCAGAGGGTACACTGTCACTCCCTTGCTCCATATCTAGCATCCACACAGGTACATACACCTTGGTGGGTATGTGCAAGTCAGCTCTAAGGGATTGACACACTGGTGCGAGCATATCACAGTCACAAGACCAGCTGTCAGAGGCTGAGATAGAGCAGGCCTCTGGCAGTCAGAGGAGAGCTGGAGGTGACATAGATGCTGAGCCCCAGGCTGATGATGATTTGTCCATCAGATGGTAGACGCTGGATTTACAGCGTGACATACATGCCGATCTGGCAGAGATCCCATAGAGGCTGTGCACTCTGGCACAGGCGGTGGAGGAGTCCACCAAGGCCACGAGACCTGTGATCACCTCTTGTTCAGGGCACATGGCTTCCTCCATTGAGAGACTGGTGACTGTCATAGAGGGCCAAACCCAGCAGCTCACTGATGGGATACTGGGTATGTATTCTGACTTACACTCCATCACCTTGTCTCTGAGCTCCAGTACCTAGAGCCATGGCAAGAGAGGGACGAGGAGTCTGGAGTCACATGAGGAACTGATTCCTCTTAGGAAAGCAGGGAGGATCTCACAGAGGTGGATGAGCAATTGCTGCCACCATTGGGGGGGGGGGCAACACTCAGGGGGCTTCTGGTGGGGGCAGCCTTTCCTCCACCCCTCTGCCATTGACACAAATGCCTCAGAGTGCAGGAGACTCCCACTACATCAGGACCGTAACAGCCTCAGGCAACCAGAGGACGTCCGCCCACGTCATCCCAGGCAAAGGGGCATCAAGGCCAGCAGCTGCCTCCAGCTTGGCTGGCAACAAGGGGAAAACACCACCCCTTAGTACCTGGAAATGATGTAAGGAAACATCACATTAGTCACACATGTGTCCACATGGGTGATTGCTCAGTTTTAAGACTTATGAAAATTGTTGATTCACTTTGTTCTTTTCACTTGATGCATTAGTGTTTCATGTGTGTGACATGATGGTTTTGATTTGACTGCATACTGTTAAAGGACTTTGTGCTTATGTGGGTCCCTCTGATCAGCCTCATTTGGTACTACTACACTGGCATTTGCACAGGCCTCCCTGGTGTTGATGTGCTGGAGATACCAGGAAAAGTTCCATATGGCCAAGATGTTCTCATTGAGCAAATGATGCATTGCTGGAGAAATCTTTGCAGTATTAGAGAATCTCACATCTCTCTGGCATCTAAAGCATCCTGCACACTGACTTGCACAGCTGGCTGGCATGGCTCAACCTCGTCATAATTAGACTCATCCTCAGAGGATGTGACTCTCCACCAGATCCTCTTCTGCCAGGGGTTTCCCTCTCTGGAGTGCCAGGTTGTGCAAGGCACAAGAGAACCACAACCATCAGTGATACTCGAGCGGGAGAATATTGAAGTGTGCTACCTGATCAGTCCAAACATCTAAACCTCATCTTGGCCTGGTGGATGTGTGCCTATCATTATATCTCCTCTCAGGCTCAGTGTGTGGTTTTCTCACTGGTGTCATTAGCCACCTCTTGAAAGAGTAACCTTAATTTCTCAGAAGCCAGCCTTCCAAATGTTCCGGGCTAATGAACATCCTTGGCACCTGGTATGTGCAAATCCTGTCTGCTCCCTAGATACCGTACACACATTATCCTTTGTCTCTTGTCACACACAATCTGCACGTTGATGGACTGATAGCCTTTTCTATTGTCAAATGTCCTTGGCTGTCCTGATGGAGCTTTTAATGCCAAACGTGTGCAATTGATGACCCCTTGCACCTTCAGAAATTCAGCCATGGCAGCAAAGCTTCTGTCTCTGTCTGCTTGGCTGGCATTGTCAGTGGTAAATGAGACAAACTCATGGGCATGCCTGAAATGGAATTAGCAGAAACCTTTGTACAGTGATGGGCCACAGGCTGCAAAATTCCATTAGAGTCTCCACATGATGCCTGCAATGACCCAGAAGTGAATAAATTCCAGGCCACTGTTACTTTCAACACCACAGGCATTGGATGGCCACCAATATGCCTGGAGCAATCTCCCCAGACAGCATGTTACACAGGGATGCGTGGGGGACAGTGATGTAAGGGTCCAATATTGGAGTGCACAAGCATGACTGTAGCCCTTTCTGTAAGTCCCCATGGCTGATTAAAAGTCCTAATGCAGGCTCAAAATTATGATAAATTAAAGTTAAACCACCGTGAAACCCTCCCACCTTCAGCATCAGAGTCTTCTGCTGAATGCAGCCACAGATCCACTCTAAGCCTTTATATCTGCCTTTGCAACACATCCTCACATCTGGTGTGATTCTCTCTGAAGGTTTTCACATGCGCCTATTGAAAAATGGCATGGGCAACGTAAAATTCAAGTCTATTGCTGTGTTAACAAGCTTAACAGCTTAGTAACAGCGGTCCTGATTTCAAAAGGTAAAATCCGCCTCATAAAGAGAGGAAAGGTGTTTATTCACTCATCTTGTACTTGAAGATGACAAAGATTTAAGATGACAAAAAAAGCAATGGCAGCATGAGGAAAACCTCTTCACGTAGTGAGTGGTTAGGTTCTGGAATGCGCTGCCTGAGAGTGTGGTGGAGGCAGGTTCAATCGAGGCATTCAAGAGGAAGTTGTATTGTTATCTGTAAAGGAAGAATATGCAGGGTTATGGGGAGAAGGTAGGGAAGTGGCACTAGAATTGCTCTAACAGAGAGCCAATGCAGACACAATGGACCAAATGGCCTCCTTCTGTGCTGTAACAATTCGGTGATTCTGTGATTTAAGCCAGTTGTCAGGTGTAAAAAATATGCACTGCCCGGTCATAACTTAATTCATATTAATTGTTTAAATTAACATTTTAAACTTACTGTCAGCAAATCCACAACATGTTCATTCTGAGCTCTTGACTCAGTTCCTGAGTTTAATGTGTCTCAGATATGCAAAATTTATGAAATACATAGAGAATAGAATAAATTCCTGATATTTCAATGTTAAAAAGTATTAGACTACCCTTTATACACTTTATGCACAATACACTATATATTGTATATTGCAGATTTCAGCAAGTTGCATTAGTTGATGCAAAAGTACATTTAATCAAATAAGAACAAAATTTTTCATGTTGTGAAATACAACAGTTGAGCTTGCAGGACTCACACACAAATTGTGAGGTTTAGATGATGTTTATGGGCATGTCAAGCTGTTCTCCTTTTTTATGACATCAGCTAAACTCCCTCAATGGTTGGGCTACTTGTAACTCACTCCATCCATCTATTATTACCTCCCACTGGGAGTTAAACCATTTGATTGACTGTGCCCTTGTCTGTCATTTTAACACGTTTCAACTCTTTCCAATATTTCCCTGGTAATTTTGATTGCAGATTATTTTTTCCCTCTTTGACTCAGTTTGAAGTGATTAGATTTGGAAGCGAGTATTCATGTTCTCTGTGGAGATACAAGAATTTTTAAAAACAAATCCAGCTAAGACGACTGTTTTAGACTAAATATGATGTCCATGTGTGAATGACTGCACAGCTGCAGATTTAGTAGGATTTTGGTGTGCAGTTCATAATGAACTGTGGGAGGCGTAGCTCTAACACAATTGTAATTTCTTTCTGTTTGTGTTGTTATTTTTCCCCCGGAATCAACACACTTGTTCAGACAACGCAGCCAGGAGATTTGCCTTCAATCAAACATTTACACTTGTATCATACAGAATCAACCTGAAGGTCAAATGAAAATGCTTGCCATATAAAAGTGCAACTCCCTCAGCATTATTTTTTTTTATATAAAACCCTGGAATCCAAGGTTTTAATTGCAAGCAAGCTTTTTAAAATTGTGTTGTTGGAAAATGATAGTGTTATAGTCCATGACTGTTTGTTATCTTCAGCCTTCATAGCTGACAGCAGGCTGACTGATTAATAGTGTTAGATTAACCCCTTGGGTCTCTTTAATATTCATTAGATTAACCCCCTCCCCCCTCTGTTACTGATGAAGAAATGGTACATTGTGATAGGAAGTAACAAAAAAAGGCAAAAAAAAATGATTGGAAAGAATGCCATAATTTAATTTGTTACTCTTATTTACAATTTTGCAGCATTCTCAACCTTTTCATTTAAGACTAGGCTTTGAAATGCAATATTTTCACTGTTTGGAAGTTTTACTTTGTTCTGCTTCCATCAATATAGGTGAGCAGCTCATGGAAAGTGCAACGTATGCATGTTTTAAGCTATAACTTGTCACATTTTGTTAATAATCCTCCTTTTTAAATTCCAATTACACTGGTTGTTGAGAATTGTCGAGCGCTTAATTGCCACTAAAAATGACTTAAATTTAATAGGTTTAAAATGTATTACTGTAGAGTAATTACTACTTATTTTACAAATCGTTGCAAAACTGTAGTCTGACTTCCAAAACAGATGAGAATGTAGGAAAGAAAATGTTTTTCCTGGAATACATCAATGATAAATTTAAAGGAACATTCCTTTCTACTTTGGATGAGTATATATCATTTACTTAATTAGACTTGTTTTATGAAGAAACAAGAAATGAAGATATTTACTTACTTTATTTAAATACTTTATTTTTAAATATATATTTATGGTAGTGCATGAATAGTAGTGCACAAAGTCATGAATAATTCATAAAACTGCCATTTTGTTAATCTTTCCCCCTGCTGCAAAGCAGAAGTGACACAGTGCCTGAAACAGAATCCTTGGTTAATGCTATGTCAGTTGGGGCCAGTTATGCCATACTGCATTGGCGGGCAGAGAGTGGCAGAGTTGACACAAAGGAGGCTGGGAATTTTCTTTACATTTTGTCACAAATTCAGCAGCTGTCGCAGTTATATTTAAGTCTTCTAATTTCAGGGTCAAGCTAGATGACTATCCCTTGAAAGATGAATTCTAAAATGAAGCTGGGAAACATCAATATCAACGCATTGCAGTTCTGGCACAACACATGCAGCTACTTGTTTGGTGCAGGATGCACTTCATCTTCTTTCTGTACAGATGGGCAGCTTGCAGGCAGGGTGTACTTTCAGTTGCCTGTGTCACAAATGACTTAATGAAGTTCCATGGAGGAGAAATCACGAAGGATGCAGCTAACGATCTATCTCAACTGCTTTTGTATCTTATGGCAACGACTGCAAAAATGTAATCTTTACTTAAAGAATTGTAGTTGGTCATTTCAAAATTATTTTCTAAAATTATAGTATATTTATTTCTCCCAAAGTCATTCTTCTGATTAACCCTGAAGTCTTTTGATTTCATCTTTGGCCTGAAAAGCACAAATTTGCTCACAGCTGATTTCATCCAAATACTTGATCCAACTTCACAGCAAAATACAAGACAAAATACAGACCTTTTTCTATTGCAACTTTTATGTGAATGAAATGCAGCTAACGTTTTGTATTAATGAAAAGCTTGAACGTATCAGGAGAGTGAGGTCATAGTCTGATGGTGCATTCACATCTGGCTAGTGGTGTTGTGCGATCATTTTAAGGCAGCAGGTGCACACTTTGGGCTTTATACCGGCTGTCATGTGGTTGAAACTGTTGTGTAGCCAACTTTTTTTCTTGGCTATTTTCTTCTCTTTCTTCCTCTAACTATTCATTTGTATGCATTTGGATATTGGTGGGGAAATATAATGGACATGATGTAGATAGATTTTCAAAAATTCTCTGACAAGGTACTATATTGGAGACTATTGGAACAGATTCAGCAGAATAATATTAGGGGAATTTTTGTTAAGTGCATGAAAAATTAGTTACGGGGGGGAAACAGTTGGGAAGAATCTTGTGCCGTCCCCTGTGGTGAGTTTGATTGCGGGGGGCATTTAATTGGCAGGATGGTGCCATGTTGGGACCCTGCCACCTTCCCACCTCCATCCCAATTAAGTCTGAAGTGGGAAGGCCCATGGACCCTTGTGCGTTTGCTTGCGGGCTCCTGGGGGCGAGGACAGGGTCCCTCGTTCAAAGGTACTCAGTGCCTGATTGAGGGACCTGGTATCAGGAACGGGGAGCCAGCTTACAGCCACACCTCTTCCCTTGCTGCTGTTCCCTCTCACTTCCATGGCCCCGCAACCATCCTCCTACCTTCATTCACCTATAGTCAGGTCCCCCCCTCGATCCAGGGCCTCAGCTGGGTGTAGTACTGACAGCAGCCACTGCATCCCCTGTGACACTGCTGAGTACAGAAGAATTGCCGGCCTCAGCTCTCGCTGGGTAGGACCTCCTCCCTGGGTGTCCATGATCCTAGAGGAAGGCCAGCTGCTGGCCTGTCAGCTACTTGAGTGGCACAAGGTGTAGTGTGCCTTCCTGGAGAGAGGCGATGTGAAGACCTTGCTGGCTCTCCAACTGGCAGCTGAGACCGCCGTCACCTCCACAAGACTCTGCCCAGTGAGTGGGAGTTAAGGGCAGTTCCTCAGAGTGGTTGGATAGAGATATCAGATTTCTGAGGTCATGTCTGTTCACTATGTACATCAGTTACTACAAACTAATGTTAGAGGGAGTTGAGTGCAAATTTTCAGATGATACTAAAACAGAGACACAGGAAATCATTCTGAAGACCAAAAGAAAGTTTTAAGGTGATGTTTGAATGGGTAAAAAATGTTGGATAGACTTTAAAATCATTAAGTGTTGAGGTGGTAGATTTTGGTTCAAAAGGATAAAAGTAGCAGTTAGACTTTAATGGAGGAAAGTTAGATGATGTGGCTAGATGGAGGGAGGATCCTAGTTGCACCTCAGTCGAAAAGTCTATAAACTAATGAAAGACTGGATTTTAAGGCAAGAGGTATAGAATATGAAAGTGAAGATATGTCAAATCTTAGTATGATTGTTGTCTTGTATACTCGGAGATATCATATGTAGTCAGGAGGCATGGAGATAACTGCTGAAAGAATGTCTATGTATAAACTGTGAGAGTTTCAAGGGTCAAATTCTAGTCAAGCACAAGTTGCTTTGAATTTCTTTAATGCTGTTCCTGCAGTCCAGATCCAACATTAATACTTAAACTTCTGTAACCTTTATATGTGAAGAAGGAAATAATTTTGAGGAAGTGCGAAAGTGCAAACGGCAAACTAATCCTTTCAGTTGAGTGAGAAAGACTTTTTTTGCACTGTTATTTTTATACTTCCAATTCTCTTCTTTCTATTGGCGCCACCTTAGACAACTAACTGCCCTTTAGATGGGAATAGCACAGGCAGGGCAGGAAGGCATGAGCTTCGGACCTCAAAATGTTTCTACAGTATTAGCATTTGCCAGCAAAAAGCACAATTCCACCAGGTCTTACTGATTTATGTCAGCCTTTTCCTTCCCCCCGCCCTCCTCCACCACCCTCCAACCACCCCCCACCCCCCCACCCCCCACCCCCCAGCCACCTCAGTCCCCATCACCTCATTAAGTGACATATCCTCGATCTCTGTTTAATGCTTCAGCTAGCTGGCCCAGCTGAGAACTGACAAAATGCACCCATCCAAGGTAGGTGAATTGGAATGCTAGGTAGCTCTGGGATTGTAAAACATTGGGAGGTGAGCCATTCATGAATACATTTTTTAAAATAGATTTTTAGGAGAAAATTAAGTAAGGCTTTTTTCAATGGTGTATTTTCCTAAGGCATTTTAGAATAAGGACACAAATCAAATATTCTTATTTGAATGAATGAAAACAGAGATAGGGAAAGAAAGAGAACTGTGTTTTAAAGAGGTAGAATTGCCTGAGCTGGGTTATAGAAATGATACTAACCTGATAAGAATATAATATGATAAAAGAATGGATGAAAGGATTAATTTAAGAGACAGCATTGTTCATGTACTAAAGTTTAAAAGGGACTAATGAGAGGGCAATTCACACCAAAGCCAGGGGAGAAAAGCTTTACATATGTTTGCATATTTAATTCTGGTTCATTTTGGCTGCTAGAGATGCTTGATTCAGAAAAAGGTACGGCATAATTTGGACAAATGATATACAGGTAAATAAGAAGCAGCTTGGTGTATGGATGTCTACGTCATTACGTGATTAATTTTTCAAAAGTCATTTTTTCCTCTGAAAGAATAAAAAATGCATTTAATATCACATCTTATCAAAACTTAGAATATCCCAAAGCCATCAATTTACTTTTGGATTGTGGTCAGTGTTGTATAATTAAATGCAATAGCTATTTTGCACATAGCATGGCTTCGACTATAGTAAATGAACAGCTTATCTGTTTTCGGTGGTGTATTTTGAGAGAAGAATGTCAGCCAGGAGCACTCCATGCTTTTCTTCAAATATTTCTACGAGATTTTTTAAATGCACTTGATCAAGCAGATTGGGCTTTGATTTAAAGTTGCTTCCAAATGATTCATCTGTAACACTCCCTCAATACTCCCTTAATACTGCTGCTCAGCTTATGCGCTCAGGTTCTGGAGTAGTTTGAATCCTAAACATTTAGTCAGAAGCACAATTGCTACCAACTAAACCAAAGTGAAACTTTTTTCTGCTTTTTGTTAGGTTGTTATCTCATCTTCCCAACACCACAGTGATGATCCACTAAGATAATCCAGTGGATATTGAGCCATAAATACGATCAAAGTCCCATCTCTGGTCAGCTAAAGCAATAGATGCACAGCAGTTGCAATCGGCCTTTAGATTCTGAATCAGCAAGGGTTTCCATTCATGACTGTTATCTAGCCAGTCCTGTAGTACACAGAGGTGCAGGCGGGATTGGACTTAGCTGTGATGTCCATCATGAAAATGCCTTCCATGGTCAAATACTACACTGAGTGTAACTGTAGTTGCTATGCAGGCATATATAGCAGTATAGGGCAGCATCCCACAGGCAGCAAGGAGAGTAATCCAATTAATTTCTTATTGCTGGCATTAATTTAGAATGTTGGCCAGAAACCAAAAATTCTCTGCTCTCTTTGAATAGTGCCATAAGATCTTTAACATCCAATTAAACCACCAGAACAGATAGGTAACGTCTCAATTCAACATCTTATCCAAATGTCAGCACCTCCAACAGTGAAGTGCTGCACCAGAGGGTCAGTCTAGATTATAGGTTTAGGGTAATCCACCTCGTGAAAGATTCTCTTTCCCTATGTGTATTCCTCAAGACTCTGCTTAGTATCTCCTTCTAGTGCACATAAGTTTGGGTACCATTTCCTTGGGGTATCATGGCTGTGCATCTGCCGCACCTTAATAATGCTACAATGAAGTTAATAAAAATTCCTAACAGCACTGTGGATGTACCTACACCACATGGACAGCAGCGGTTCAAGAAGGCAGTTCACCACCACCTTCTCAAGGGCAACTAGGGATGGGCAATAAACACTGGCCCAGCCAGTGAAGCCCACATCCCGTGAATGAATAAAGAAAAAAAATCATTCCTAAGCATTTCTAAAAAGACAGGAGATTGCAGAAGCACAAACTTGAGTAGTTTTATAAAATGGGCAGCATTTCTTAAATCTAGAAGTGTATAATGCTATCGTTTGGGTACCAGAATATTACGCAATGTTCTTGTAATGGAGAGTAAAGGCATAGTAGGGAAACTGAATAACCATGCTATCTCAGTTTTAACAGAAGTGTGGAACAGTTGTTGGAAGTAATTACTCAGAGAAATGAAACTAAGGAGTTATTCAAACTTAAGGTAGACAAATCAATGGGATCTCGTCATTGACATTCAAGAATCCGGAGAGAAATTAGGGAAGAAATAGAGGACACTTTTGACTATAATTTTCCAAAAGAATGTGGAAATTAAAATTGTGCCCAGAGGATGGAAAATGTAGCACCACTTGTCAAAATGAATGAGGAAAGTAGGCCAGTTAGCCTTTTTTGTTGTTGGTAAGCTAGTAGAGATTATAATTATGGTTAAAATTTCTAAGTAGTTAAAGAAACATGAATTAGTCAGAAACAGTCAGCATGGATTTCTAAAGGACAAGTCATGCTTCACCAACTTTCTAGAATTCTTTGAAGAAATGAAAAAGTAGACAAAGGAAATGCAGTGAATTTGGTTTACATAGATTCTCAAAAACATATGATATACTTTATATATAAACATATACTTGAAAATGAAAAGTTTTCAGGGCTATGAGAAAAGAACTGTGGTGTGGGATTACCAGAATAGATCTTACAAAATGCAACAAAGGCAGAATGGGCAAAATTGCCTCCTTCTGTGCTACAAAATTTTATGATTCTGTAAGGTATCAACTAAGAGGTTTATGACAAATATGATGGCATGTTGAAAGGAAATGTGGCCCTATGGATTGGAGCAAAGAGAAAAAGGCCATAAAAAGGCAAAGTGAATTCTTGCTTTTGTATTCAGAAAGCCCAAATATAAAAGCAAGGAGATTTGTTGAACTTGTACAAAACCTAGGTTGAGTTACTATATTAAAGTAATCAAGAATTTATATACATTGAAAAACTTAGGATTAAAGGAAGCTTTGCTGGAAAAAAAGGCCACCATCCCTCAGTTGGGTTTCCCTAACAAACTTTGTCAAAGTAGCCACACAAATGATGTGGAATCCCATCAAAGCTCATTTCCATCTTCATGTGGAGGTAACCCTTTCCAAAACCTGTTTAACTTGAGAAGGCTTGGATCTAAATCAAGAGGAAATCACTAATGTTCCTTTGAGACAAAAGAAGGCACATCATTCATTATCCCACTGGGTATGGTGCCTCCATCTTTAACTATTTTCTTTTAGCTTCTCCTGAATCATCTGGAATGTCATTAATCAAAGTTAAAAATTAATCCTCATTTTACGGTTAGTGTTGCCTTTCCCTGCAGAATTTTTAAAAAATCTCTCACAACATACTATATATACATTATAGTCATGCTAAGGGTTAATTCCAACAGTCTGAATGTTCATTCATATCTGAATGTTTTTTGAAATATTACATTCCTTAGAACCATAACATCTACATTCTAACTAGGCCATTAAAAATGCAGCATAGCTAAGGGGGAAAGTGCCCACAAGCAAATGGTTTTATTTATGTATAGGGTACACCTTGGTGTTTTTTTTTACAGAAATTAATTAAAAGTGAAAGAGAAGATTCTATGTGGACTTGGGTTAATGCTGCAAAATTGCACTATCACTCAGACATTTACAAAATGACTGTTTATCACCAGTAAATGACGGTAGAAAGCTGTTAGTTTTAAAATACTCTGGCTGAAATTAAACTTTCTGTACAAAGCATAATGAGAAAATGGAAATAGGATCATAAAGGTTAAACTATAAAGCCATTTTTGTGTCTTTGAAACTAGGAGATGCTGGTGGTTCTCTAACTCAGGCAGATAAAGAGTTATTACCCATTCATTCTTAGTGGTGGGTAATTATCAATTTCAAAGCACTAGGAGAACCTGCAGTTCTGAAATAAAATGCTTTCTGGCAATCCTGGGCTATTCGTGTAGCTCCTTAATGATCTAGTGACATTAATCTAGGCAGGTTGTTTCCATTTCACTTGACGTTTGTGCCTCAGAACCAAAGCTGTCTTATAGCAATAATTGACAAGGGAACACTGCTACTTTGTGCTGTGAGTGGGGGTATGAAGTTTTCCATTTGAGTGTACAGGAATGGAGTTAATTATATTTTGTGCATGCGTGTCTCTCTCTCTCTTTATTTCTTTCTTTCCTGCTCACTTGCTTTTTTGTCTTAGTATCTGTATCCAAAATCCCCTAAAGCTGTAACCCAATCCACCAACCTATAAGCTATTTGGGTGGGCAACTCAAGTCCATGGGCCAGTGAGAGAGCCAAAATAGTTTGCACCTTATTAAGAGAGCGCTGATAAGGTCAGCAGCAAGCGGCAGATACCACCCAAGAACAATTTTAATTTTAATAGCTTTTACTATGTATTTCATAAGCGTGCCCATTGAAATTGAGTCATCAAAGCTGCAAGTTCTTCAAGACAGATTTTAGCCCGAGAGCTAGGAGTAATTATCCCAGTGGATGTTACCCTGTGTAGCTATTTCAACCTCGTTTATCATTTCAAACAGCTACATACTCTGCCTGCTAATTTCATCAGATGGATTAGCTTCCTTCACTTGTCCATCTTTTTTTTTTATTTCTTGGGGTGAAATATTGCCTCCTCTCCCTGTTTTAATAAGCTGAGCAGGCATGCACCACTGCACCGCTCCTGCCTCCTATTTTCTTCGGCTCCTTAGGTTGATCATTTGGGGAGAAGAGCTGCGAGTAAATGTGAAGGTGAAAACTTGGCCACTCTTACCTGGAGGGTGGAACCAGCTGCTTTCGCTTTGCATACAAATTTCCTATGTGAACCTTCATATATCTTGATGGAGGTTCTGTCCCAAGCATCCCAGCCCACTGAATAAACCTGCACGATTTCTTCACTAGAGGTGAAAGCACAATATGGGAGACAGAGATATAAAAGAGCTTTTGTGAGTGCCGATTTAGCCCGCTTACATAAATGAAGAAAGAATTTTTAAAAATTGGAGCTAATATATCAAGAAATATGGAATTTCATTACATTTCAACATATAAAATAATTGAGTGCTTTTTTACAAATGCATATGCATAGTACCTCAACATTATTTTGATTTTCCCTACAGATCAGCATTTTTACAGGGTCCCATTTTAAATGATCAATATTATATTAGCTAGCATAAGTCAGGCTTCCAGATTATTCCCGATATCTATACATGTGAACTGTTTGTCGCACATCAAAGTGTTTATTTGTACAACAGATGTGGCTGTGAATTTTAATAATACACATCAGCTCAGTGTAGTTAAAGTCTCATTGGGAATGTGTTACTACATGTGTAAATTCCCTATGCTCATAAAGACAGAATATGAATGTAAAACAAACTGGAAACAACCGGGCATACTTTGACTTTGACCAAGCCTCAAATTCCAGTGCAGACATACACAGGTTAAATTTGCATGGGCAGGAGATGTCTCTTTATGCTAAATTTATATTTTTTATTGTAATTGGGCAGCATCACATGAGCACACGCACTTAATGTCATTTTGGCATCATTAACTTACGCACAGTCCTAATGGAAAGAAAGAAAGATTTGGATTTATTTAACACCTTGCATGACCGCAGAACGTCCCAAACCGCTTCACAGCCAATGAAGTACTTTGTAAAGTGGAGTCATTGTTGCAATGAAGGAAAAGAGACAGTCAGTTTGCACACAGTATATTCCACAAACAGCAATGTGATAAGAATCAGATCATCTATTTATTTTTGTGATGTTGGTTGAGGGATAAGTAATGGTCAGATCACCAGGGAGAACTCCACCTGACAATTCAGACAGGCCCTTGGTTTACTGTCTCATCTGAAAGACTCAACCCTGACAGTGCAGCACTCCTTCAGTACTGCACTAAAATGTCAACCTAGTGCTCAACCTGTGCTCAAGTATCTGGAATGGGGCTTAAATCCATAGGGCAGGATTTTACCATTGGTGAGCGGGGGCAGGGCCCACTCGCCGACGCGTAAAATGACATGGGATGACATTGGGCAGAACTCCCGACATCACCGCGCCCCATTTAAATTTTCAGGAAGGCGGGGGCGCAGCAAAATCAGCCGCGTGCCCGCCGACCTGTCAATGGCCAATTGAGGCCGTTGACAGATCAATTAAAGTAATTAGTGAACCTGCGCGTCCAATCTTAAGGTTGGCGGGTCAGCCAGGAACCCCGGTGGAAAGTGGAAAAAACATGAAACCTCATCCATAGGCGGGATGAGGTTTCATGTAGAGTTTTAAAAATTTTAATAAAGTTCTGTTGGAAATTATGAACATGTCCCAATGCATATGACATCGTCGCATGAGGGGACATGGAAGGGATTACTTTTTTCTATTTTTAATATTTTTGCAAGTAGAGCCGATCTCCCTGAGACTGTACTTAGCCTCAGGGAGATGAATGCGCTCTTTTGTGTGCTTGCACGAAAGAGCGCACTCTCGATTTTGGGACTCCCCCCGCCCACACAAGGGGCACATAGCACTTCCCTGCGGACATCACACTGAGTGGGCCATAATTGGCTCGCCCATGTAAATTGGCGCCACGCTTCCGATCGGGGGAGCTGATCGGAAGTGCGCCCGCACGTGCCCGCCCATCAACTTCCCCCCTGACAGGGGGAAAATTCAGCCCATAATGTTCTAACTCAGAGACAAGATGACCATTAATGATGCTTAACATTAACCCTTCACACACATTGTGCCTGATGTTCCTCATCTGCTCAGTGTCTTTGGGTGCATTGTATAGAACGTATTATAAAAGTAGGTCACTTTTTGTTTTGGAAAACTAACTTGCAATTATCAGTTTTGTGCTTTAAAGGTTTAGCTGTTCAGTGGCCTATAAGTGCTCTATGAATGTCAGGCTGCAGATACATTTTTTAAAGTGCGTTAGGCCAGTGATATAAATCTGGGAGATCAAGAAACCAGCAGGTGGGAAATGACTAAGGGCAGGATTTTAGCTCGGCGGATGGACCCAACTGAGCATGAAATGATGTGCAATGACATCGGCCGAGCGTGCTGATGTCAACGTGCAGTCGCGGGATAGTTCGGTTGGTGGGTGCGTGCCAAAGCCAGCAGCGAACCCGCCGACAATAAAAAGGCCTATTAAGACCATTAAGTTATCAATTGTGCTGAATTTTTCACTGCCTGTTCAACCTAATGGTTGGCAGCCAGACAAAAACACCGTGGCCTTTGCATTTTTTTGGAAACCTCATCCACGGGCAGGATGAGGTTTCCAAAATCAAATGCAAATGAAATAAAAACTTTAATTTTTAATTAAAAACATGTCCCTGCTCGTGTGGCAGACTCACATGAGGGGACACGTTTCATTAATTTTTTCTGCTCTTTAATAATTTTTTCAATACTTTCTTTATCTCCCTCAGGCAGCTCCATGCCTTAGGGAGATTATTCAGCGCTCTTTCACACGCATGCACAAAGTTCGCACTAGGTGTGCCCGCCCTCCTCCCCCTGCCCGCACAGGCAGCACTCAGCGCTGCCGCTCACGTCTCATGCTGGGCGGGCCTCAGTTGGCCCACCCACGTAAAACCGCAGAGCATTGCCTATCACGGATGGCGGTCATCTTCCCGCCCACCCCCACCAATCCCGCACGCCAAGGGCAAAATTCTGCCCTAAGTTTTATACAATATTATCAGATCTCCTGTGGCTTTGCTTATTGTGAGTCAGAGGTTCTGCTACCTTGCAAAGGTATGGCTGTTCTGTCACACAATGGACAATGTACTATCAGGGCCACTGATTAACAGTGATTGAATAAACATATTTTATTACATGCTAATCTGGGATTTTTACCAGTTCTCTGAGGATCAAATTCTGCATATCTGTCTATTATTAGGTGATATCATAAATGGATGCCATTTCTGATATTTTTGTTATATTCCTTCACTGATGCATTTGCTGTGTACTTTAAAGCTGAGCACACACAGCAAAATGGTTGGCATGATGTACCAGTTGGAGATAAGTACCTGGCATTTAACAGTGGAGGAGTGGGTTGATGCTCAGCTGCACTGACAGACACTCTGTTGATAATGCTGAAACTATAGGGTTGGGTTTTCAATCCAGGGTGGGAATCTGATGGCCAAATCATTTCTAAGTCTCGACCCCCCATGTTACTGATACGACATGATTTTCAAATACAAAGGGACTAATCGGCCTGAAGCTGAGGTTGGTGCTCAATTTAGCAGCCTGGAGGTGGGATGTAGCAATGGAGAGCAATTTCAAAAGTGTCAGGGGGGCTAAGACCTCACACTCTATATTTTTATAACATACATATGCCTCATGGTTAATTTATAAAATTTTATAAACTGGACAAAAACCCTTTTTAAAATTGCTGAAGCTATGCATGTCTGTGACCCTTGAACAATAAGAGCTAATATGGCAGTTTTGCAGAAACTGGCAACTCATTATCCCTGTAGAGATAATGACTCCCTGTGGGCTGAGGAGACCAAATTCATAGGGAACTATACAAAGGCCATCTACATTTCATAAGCCAGGCTTGGCCAACTGGGACCAATTCATCTGCAAGGACAAAGGACCCCGGTACCTCCCTTTAGGGTTTGATTGGAACAATAACAATCTTAGGGACCCAGATAAAGGGATATATACTCTTTGTCAAAGCCAATGTAGAGAGGTAGGAGTCATGCGACATGACCCCCTAGCTGGTGGAACCAGTGATATTGCCTTGTGGAGCTGCAAAGCTCAGTTTGCCAATTTTCCATCTACCAAGCAGCAGCATAGAAAAGGGGCCCTGTCCAGGTTTAAATGGCTGGCCCCTTTTACGCTGTTTCGACTGAAACTTCTGTACCATCACCTTCAAGAATGAGTCATCAGTGTGTGCCTATCTCATCATGGAAGTCAACACTATGGGAAAAGTGAATTATCCAGCATCAGTTCAGCCTGCCAACCTCTGTGAAGGAATACACATTGGACTTTGATTCTGGACTCGGGACTCATGTGAAGCAATAATTCTTTCCTCTGTAGTCTTTGTCCTCTAATCTATCTTTCTCTATCCCTCTTTTAATGTATGAGTGAAAAGGCAGCAAAGTTGCTACCCTTTTTCTTCATTTGTGTGTGTGCAAATAAACTAACCCTATGAGTTCATCCTATCTCGAGTTTGCTGTGGAGTTATTAATAGAAAATTGATCACACCAAAGCTGAGGGGTTGGGAAACATGCCACCACTTATAAAGAGGGAAATCAAAATCAAAACACCCTTTTGTTTATGGACGGGTGGTGAAGGGAGAAATCAGGAATGTTTAAATTAGCCCCTCTCCTGTCCATAACAAAAGGCAAATGACAGTCATGGCTAGACTTTCCATTGCTTGGAGGAATGAAGTACCAGGAGCTAAGAGAGACAGCGCTGGCCTGAGCAGGCATTCCTGGGCAATCTCACACTTTTCTGATGCCTCCCTTGAGACTTTGAGGAAATGCTGTCTCCAAGAAGACAGATGTGCTCTTTTCTCAGTGCTTAGTCCAGAAAAAGAGGTCCTGCAAGCTTGACGTAGAAGACATGGAAGGTGGCGGCAATGAGGTCAACAGCTGAGGAGTCACAAGGAGGATTTGAGTGCAGCGCAGGAAGCACTCCAATGATCAGTTAAGATCTGGAAAGGTGTGGTAAGTGATAACTCTGGGTGACTGACCTCTAACTCTGTATAAACCAGAATACACACAAGCTGAGCAGAAAGCCGCCCATGGTCCTGCCCACCGTGGACTTCATCAGGGTGGATGTGGGAAGGCACAGGATCCCCACTCGCTACTCTCCTGCCCACTTAAAGGTCCCCTACCAATAAACTAGCCATGGGGGGAAGGCATTAAATTCTGTCCAGGGAGTGTATTTGAGTAGGGGGCATCACTGAGGAATGGAATATCTCATATGGATGCCATGCTGGAATGGGTGAGGGAGGACAGCCTCTCATGAATCTTTCTCTCTTTATCCTGTTGGAGAAGAGAGCACATAATTCCAGAAAGATGTTTATGGACTGTGGTAATGTGTTGCTGCTCCAGACACTGACCTCCCACGGAAGAGGCAGGGCTGGAGATGGTGAGGCTGCCCTCACATCAAGCTGTGGGTGATGGTGAGACAAGTGGTCATTGAGGGTCATTTGATAGCTCAGTCTGTAGGTGAAGGGCATGGGGCCACCCCAATGTGCACTGTGGCTATACAGCATCTTTGGATTTGGTTATGCTGAGGCACCTGCTGAGTAGTCCGAGTTCTCATTGCCATTTTTTTGTATTTCTCACAGGGCCAGTTGCAGACAGGGAGCAGCAAAATCCTTGCTAGCCTCCTCAGCGAGGAGAGACATCCCTGAGGTAGTAGTGTCACATTATTCCTCTGCACCTATCACCAGCGCAGACAAACTCACCTCGGTTAGGCCTCAATCTAGCCTAGAACAGGGGCACTGGGTGAACCACACCTCACAATTGTGCAGGAAGAGGAAGGTGAGGCAGAGTCAACTGTGGGCAACTTGAAGGTCAGAGGACAGACATAGTCATGCTCTGCTAGGTGGAGGTGTTGGGCCTCAGATGTCACACACAAGGAGGGTCTTCCTGAAGCATCAGAGGCATATAAGTTCCCAATTGATGAGGATTGAGATATTGTGGATCCCTGCAGTCATTGGAAGAGTCCATGCAGCACATGTGCTCCATGATGACTCAGGATTTTGAGGGGATGAATTCCTCCATTGAGAGAGTGGCCAGCTTCTTGGAGCTACCTCTTTAGGGCATAACCCTTGACCCCCAGCAGCCACCTGTGGAGTCCGGATGTCCTGAAGAGTTGCGGCACCTGGGACTCTCACAGGATGATGAATTCATGACAGCTGCCCAGAAACCAAGCACAGACCCGCAAGGTGCACTTCCTGTGGTCATAGACGGGACAATGAATGAGTGGAAGCTTTTTCTGTTTGCGAATCTGCCTAGTTGGTCCGTTAGTGCCTTGATGGCTATGTGGGCATAATTGATGATCCCCTAGACCTGAGAGAAACCAGCGATGGTGGCAAAGCCCAATGCCTTCTTTATCTGCGCTGGCCTATGTGTCTTAAAATGTATTTTCCCGCCATCTGGAATAGGGCATCTGTGACCTGTCTGATGATGGCAAGATGCCATCCAGGTCCATAGCTGATCCCTGGAACAACCTAGTTACATAAAAATTCAGTGCTATGGTGACCTTGAAGGCTGCAGGTAGGGGACTGCCATGGGGGCTACAAGTCATCAGGTCATTGTGGACCAGAGCACAAATCTTTGAGACCATCTAGCTGGATAAGGTGCAGTTTCCTATGGCACTGGTGCTCTGTCATTTGCAAGTAGATGACATTTGGATGGTACAGCCAATGCAGTACCATCTTCCCCTTATAGTCCCTCACTGTGCGCCTCTGGCCTCCTCCTAACCAAGAGGATGCATCTGCTGAAGTTCCTCCTCACTACTCTGTCCAATGTCAGAAGAGCCTGTTCCCATTTCACCTCCCTCTGCCCCTGGTTATTTCGTGAGGACTTCCTTTACTAACTATTTGATGTTCAAGCAATGCTGGCAGCTTCACATACCTCTCAAGAGTCTAACCACTCACAGTTCACAAATTCAAGCCTCATAGCACCAACGATGGAACTCTGTGCCATGGCTTGAGCAGCTGAGTTTAACTCGCACCTCTCACAACTGCTGATCATTAGCAGTCATGCTGACAAAAGCCACTCTCTAATGTGTGCCAGACCCTCCCATGCCTCTGGATTGAAAATCTAAAACTGCTGTTCCAAAGACTGTTAATGAGCTCCACAATGAACTCAACAATCTGTTAATTGGAGGCATGCAGATTTCTGACTCCCCCCACTCCCCAACACCCACCACACCCTGCTCTCCTTTTGAAAATCGCATTGCATTCTAGAGGCATCAGGATCCAGTGAGATGCCATCCAAAATTGCGATTTTAAGACCCCGCCCTCACAAGCATTTGACAATCCAGCCCATAGTGACAGACATTGGTAACATTTGGGGTGATAGATCTTTGGATTGATAGAACTGGTGTTGTGGTACTGGAATTTGATAGTATGGAGAGTTTCTGTCATCTGACACCACAGAGAGCTTGAACCTAAAGTTTGGTAGAATCAGGAGAATAAAATGTCGTATTTGGACTGCTTGTGGATTTCTTGGTGGGGGGTGGGGGGGGAGGGGGGTGCGTGGGTGGGTGACAATTTTTGATATTGGTATTCATCTGAAAAGCAATGATCACCAGCAGTCAGGTGAGTTGTTAAGAGGGGAAGAGGGAGGCCTAAGTCTTTCCTTTCGATCCTTGAAAGAGCAATTCCTGCTCCTCCTGGCCCACAAGGAAGCAGAGAAAAATTACTCGTTGGCCAGAATTTTTACCTTGATGGGTGGCGGTTGGGCAGTCAAACTCCGCTGCTGAAACGGGGCCTGCCGCCATTTTGATGCCCAGCGGCCTGCCCAACAGGAAGCGCTATGTGCTTCCTGTGCAGGGGTGGAGGGATTCCACCCACATCTTCCTGAGACTAAGTGCTATCTCAGGGAGATTACTGACAGTATAAAAATCTTTAAAAATAGAAAAATATTAAAATTATTAACATGTCCCCTTTATGTGACAATGTCACACGAGATGGGACATGTTAATAAGAAGCACATAAACTTTATTGAAGTTTTTAAAAACGGACATGAAACCTCATCCCGCCAGTGGATGAGGTTTCATGTGTTATCAGAAGCCCGCTGGGGCTCTTGGCCTGCTCTGACGTTGGTATGTCTAAACAGTAGTTGGTTTATTAGATATAACAGAACTATATACAGAGAAGCATAACTAGGTTTTACTCTGCTAAAGCTAGAAACATTCTCCCTCTTGACCCTAGGCCATGTGTCTCTTACATCATCATCATTTACACAGTCCCACACATTAACACTTTCATCCTAAATACTACCATCCCTAACTGACCCCTCCCCTTCTCTTACAACTTTTAAAATCACTTATATACCGATAGAATACTTTTGAATTTCCTTTTATTTTGGCTACCAGTCATTTCTCATGCTCTTTCTTTGTCTTTCTTATTTCTTTTTTCACTTCCCCTCCAAACTTTCTATATTCAATCCATTTTTCACTTGTGTTATCAATCTGCCATATGCAATTTTCTCTGCTACATCTTACTCTCCATCTCCAGATTGCTCCTTGCCCTTTTCATAAATAATCTAAATCTAATTATACTATGTTCACTGTTCCCTAAAAGTTCTCTAACTGACACTTAATTCATTTGATCCACCTGACTACCCAGAAGCCTCACACACCTTGTTTCTCCTTTCTAATGCCACATCCTGGTTCCCATGCCCCTGCCAAGTTAGTTTAAAGCCCCCCAACGACATTAGCAACTCATCCTGGTTCTGCTGAGGTGCAATTTGTCCATCCTGTTTGGGTCACACCTCCCTCAGAATCACTTCAATGTCCCAGGAACCTAAAGTCTTCCCTCCTGCATCACTTTCCCAGCCACACATTGATTTAATTTATCCTTCTGTTCCTCCTATTTCTATATTCACTTAGCACTGGGAATAATCCGGGGATTACTACTTTTGAAGTCCTGCTTCATCTACTTTGTAGCTCACTAAAATTTGCCTGCAAGGCCTCATCCCTCTTTCTAACTTTAATGTTGGTCCCAATGCAGGCCACAACCATTGGTTGTTCACCTTCCCCCTCAGAATACATTTTAGCTGCTCAGTGACATCCTTGACCCTAGCAACAAGGAGGCTGCAGCGCATTGGGGTATCACACTTGTGGCTGCAGAAAAGCCTCTTGTTCCCCTATCAACTCCCCTATCATTATTGCTTTCCCAATGTTCTTCAAACGGCCACAAAGCAACCACCCTCCCCCACTCCCACCCACCAACAGCTGAGGCACCTGTGATGCTGTGGATGAGGTTCTGGTTGCACTCCACAGAGCAACCATCGTCCTCACCAGTGTTCAGAACTGAATACCAGTTGGAGAGCAAGATGGAGTCAGGGGTCTCTTGCACTACCTGCCTGGTCCTGCTTGTGGGGGATGGGTGGGGTGGTGGATGGGTGGTGAAGGCATCCGTTTCTTTTCTGACTGCAAACTCTTAAACTTAGGGTGATCACCTCTAGAAACATGCTATCTACATACCTCTCAGCCTTGCTGATGAACTGCAGTAACTTCAATTTCTGCTCAACCTCTAAAACCCAGAGCTCAAGCTCCTCCAGGTGATGATACTTCCTGCAGATTTAGTTGACCAGGACACAAATTCTCATCCTTCAAGAAGTGGCCTGGAGTCCAACATGGAGTAGGATGTGCATCTAACGTGACTGAAGTGCCCTGCCGTACCTTTATTTATTGTACGACTAACTGAATTGATTAAGAGTAACAATTAAGGCTTTAAAAACAAACTTAAAATTTAAAACCTGATTTAATTATTCTGGCTCCTTACTTTAGGCCTTAGATCTTTACCTCAATACTTACTCTCGATCACAATTTTAGTTCTCTTGGGCTCTGTCGCTCCTTCCTCTCTGTGCTGATTCTGACCTCACTCTGATGTCCCTCTTTCAATTTCTGATTGTGCTCCTCCTGCTCTGCCACTGGATCTTTTACACTGCTCAACTCTTACTCAGCTCTTGGTCCTCTTGGTTGCTCTCTGGTGACACTTTTGTGACTAGCAGCTGTGTGTGTACCCCAATGGTTAGGTGCTGCTGTCTCTGGATATGTGCTACGTTGTTGTGCCATCTCCAACAAAAGGGAGTTGAAGCATCTCCCCTTGATATTCAATGGCATTACTACCACTGAATCCCTGACCATCAACAGATTGATGTTGGGAGAAAGATCAGAAGTAAATTTTAAGAGCCAAAAATAGGTATCTTATAATGTAACAAAATTCTTATTTCTCCACCAATTTTGGAATTTGCTTGACTTTATTTTCTTTTTCCTTCAATGTTACTATCTGCTTTTCTGCTTTTTGTTGTGGTGATGCCCTCAATTTCCCATCCTTCTCTGTATGTCATTTTTCTCAGACCACTGACACATCCAATACATTTCCCACCTCCCATTGTGCCAGCACCCAGTAGTCTCCCACCCTCAATCTTTCCATCCTTCCATTGCTATTGCTCCAGCACCTCAAGACCATGGGCCAAATTTTTATTTAATATAGGAACAGAAAATGCTGGAAAATCTCAGCAGGTCTGACAGCATCTGTGGAGTGAGAAACAGGGTTAACATTTCAAATATGACTCTCATCAGAGCTTCAGAATTTTTATTTACCTGACCTGGGGAGGTGAGGGCTTCAAAGGTCGGGATTCCCCCACACATTGTGGAGCTTAAACTCCTCAGACTCATGCAGACTTATCTGGTTCTGCGGCCTTCACCTGCTCGATCCCAGTTGGCTTGGCTTGGCTTCCAATTGGGCAGGGAGCCGGTAGGGGATGGCCACAGAGCTAGGTAAGTCTGCGTCAAGGTGGGTGGGATTTGGTGGGGGGTGTGGGGTGGGTGGGTAGGGGAAGGGGACCAACTGGTGGATGCAATCGGGGTGACAAAGTGGGATTGATTGGGTGGTCTGCTGATTCTGGAGTCCAAGGACATCAGAAACAATGGTGGAGCAAACAGAGGCCTTGGGGTAGTAGGGGGTGTTGGAGGCCTCATGGTGGAGGAGATTCAGAGGCCTGAGGGGAAGCTTGGGGGTGAGATGGGGACCTTAGGGGATCCGAGGCCTGGTGGGAAGGAGTTCAGGAACCTTCCAATCAGAAAATCCAATCCCTGAAATAAATCCACCCACAGTTCCTGATGCTTTTCACTTTGTAGATCAACCCCATCAGAGAGTTGGACATTTTGAGGCCAGTAAATATATTCTCCCATGTGCTTCCAAACACAAAGTAGCCCTGTGGAGAACTGCAAAAAAATTAGACCTTTCAAAATTTGAAAATCTTTTCTTTCCATTGTAGGAAACATAAATTCACCCTGAGGTGAACTGTACAGCAGGTCAATGCCCAGACCCATAATGGAAATTCATTTTTGAAACCTAAAGTTTTTATTATTCACCCATGGCCTCCAAAAGGAGGATAAATATGAACAGCAAATTCTGTCTTCGTCCCACATATGACTCCCCTGCAGGGCAAAATCACTGAGTTAGTGAGCGTTGACTGTCACCCCACCCTGCCGACCACCCACAAACACAGAAATATAGGGACATGGGTACAACTGTTTCCCTCATCTCCACTGAATAGAATCTGTAGCTTGGGAACACAGCAAAGCATTCAGCACAAAATATTTGAGTTCTGAAACATAAAACCCCACCTCATTGAGAATAAATCCAGAAACTGAAAGTAAACTAATTTCTTCCCCCCAAGCCCCGGCTGAGCTGAACAACATTCCAGCCAACGTCCCCATCTTTCACCAGAAGATCGGGGTTCAAAAACACTTCTCCAACTGTACAGGAATTTGGGATCATGGAGTACTGTATACATCCTCCCCCGTCCCCCCATTTGTGCAGATAGCTAGTCCCTGGAAATTTACTCCTGCATCATTGAGGCAAATATTGAACCCAAGGAGCAACCCACAATAGCAGCAATAGAGAGTTTTCTGCCTTGTCTTTTCTGCACCCAATCTCCTCCATTCCCCCATCTCCCCCCTGTTCCCCCATCTCCTCCATGTTCCCCCATCTCCTCCCTGTTCCCCCATCTCCTCCCTGTTCCCCCTTCTCCTTCTTGTTCCCTGCTCTTCCCCAATCCACCCATTCATTCTTCCTGCCAACTCACCCTCTTCCCAACCCCATCCCTAGCTCCATCCGTCTTCTCCTTCCCTCGTCCTCTCCTCATCTCATTCCTTTCACTCTTTCTTCTTATCCCCTTCTCTTGCCCCTCCCTTTCACTGTACCCTTTTCCCTCTCCCTCTGACCCCATCTCTTCCCTTGCACTCCCTCCTCCCTCCCAGGTCTAATTACTCCTTCCCTTTCATCCTGCTTGGCAGCAATATGTCACTGAGTCTTGGCTCCTGTATGGCGATCAGCTAGTAACAAATTGAAAGTCGTGAGCACTGTATGCACTTGCTGTAGGCTCATATTTACAACCTGTTGTAATTACTTCTTATTATCTTTATTTCTTGTTCCACGTTTACCACGTTTACATAGCAGATATTAGCACGTTCAAAGTAAAACATCAACAAGTCGGAAACAAAAAGCTAGAGAATGCATTGCCATGATAGTACATAATGAATTGCTTGGTTCAAGACACTTATTGTAAAACAACATATCTCCTGACTCAGCTTGAGTAATTTCACGGAAGATCTGCTTGTGATATATTCAAAGACTTGCAACTAATGTAGGGCAACCTATTTGCCACATTTATTTCATGCAGAGAAGGCAGGGAGTAGAATTTTTGCAGGACTGCTTCCAAACCTTTCAGCAGAACTTGAGCAGAGAATCATCAGTGCCCTTCAAAAAACATGATTTATCTCATTTCTCCGGAGTTTCTGCTGATCTTCCACAGTTGGACATCAAGAGAACCCTCCCAAATGCCTCCACCCCACCTCTCCCACCCAAATGGATGTTTTATCCCAGAATATGTATGAATTGAAAGTGAGATGAATGGCTAGAAAACTTCCAGTGGGCAAATAGAAGGACTTATGAAAATAATCCCCCAAACCTCTAATACCTGCCTGCAGGAAGCACCCCCCCAAAAAACAGTGAACCAATTGAACCACTAAAAACATTTTCTGAGAAATCATTCCCTGTCATTGAAATTTCAAATTTGCCAGAAGTGGGCAATCTTCTCCACACCAATGGAAGGAAGGTACGCTAACAACTTGCCTTTATGTCACACCTTCAACATAATAAAATGTCCCAAAGTACTTCACAAGAACCTTATAAAGCAAAATCCAACACTGAGCTACACAAGGATATATTAGAGTAGATGACCAAAAGCTTTGACAAAGAGATAGGTTTTAAGGAGGATCTTAAAGAGAGGTATACAGTTGGAGAAGTTTAGTGATGTATTAACCACCTCCATGCATTGTGAGCATGTGCAGCTTGCAGAAGCTCCCAGTATGCATCAGAGTTTTCTCTGATTAGAAGCAGCAGGATCAAGTCGTCATTCTGTGAAGGCTGAGAGTTATTTTTGTTATCTAGAAATTGAATGCTCAAAACTTTAAATCAGGCTAGTTTCATATTCACAATATTAAGGAATACACAGTTCCTATTGTGAACCGCTCAATTCACCTCACAGACCAGCGAGACAAAGCCTGTGATTAACAGCACCTGCCTTTCCTTTTGTTGATATTTTGAAAGGAATATAAAGATTTCCTTTCACAGTGGAATAGTTGAAGAGGATTCCAGTTTTCCCATGTGATGAAAACTTGGCTGGAAGACGAATTCATATTATTGGTTCCCTCCAGGTTGGCTGCTGTCCATGTTATCACAGCAAGTCCCCCAGCCTCTTCATAGTGCTTCCAAATTTAATTAAACAACTTTCTTGTCTGAGAAAGAGGCAAACCACCTTTGGGATGTAAAGATAATTTCTCTTTGTATGGAACTTGTAGGCTACATTAAGCAATGAACTTTTGAGTATTTCATAAGATAACCTATTGCACAGTGGGTTGCGGCATGCACTACTGGAATTAATAACTGGAGCAGAAACCATGTCAACATTTTAAGAATAGATAGCTGGCTGATAAAAATGAATTTGAGAATATTTTGGCATATAAGATTAAGATTACTGCTCATGTGGAAGGTAAACATCAACATCAACTGATTCTGCCAAACCACCTGTTTCTGAGTTTTTTTAAAATATTTGTCACTGGCTAGGCCACCATTTATTGCCCAACCCTAATTGCCCTTGTTCAGAGGGCAGTTAAGAGTCAACCACATTGCAGTGGGTCTGGAGTCACATGTAGGCCAGACCAGGTAAGGATGGCAGATTTCCTTCCCTAAAGGACATTAGTGAACCAGATGGGTTTTTACAACAATCGGTAATGATTTCATGGTCATCATCAGACTTTTAATTCCAGATTTTCATTGAATTCAAATTTCACCACCAACTGTAGTGGAATTTGAACCTAGGTCCCCAGAGTGTGACCCTGGGTCTCTAGAATACCAGTCCAATGAGAATACCACTATACCTCCACCTCCCCTGAGTTGTAATATCTAGTCAATTCAATGTTAAGAAACATTAAAGGTGTGAATTTCTTTGCCATTTCTTGCATACTTACCATGCAGGAGCAGCATAGTTTGAATGAAAACCATTTCCATCCCATCTTCTCACTTGAACAGTTTCCCTAGAATCTCCTCACAACTCAACAGCTCTGCCATGAGCTCCTCACTGAACCTTCACTGCTCCATTTCAATATATCAGAGTGAGAGCCAATGACAAATCACTTGTGAGCTTCCCAGATTTGGACCACTACTTTACTCAGGAGAACTTGTACCTGAATGAGGTGCAGCAGCTGTCAGGATCTATGTTCTTTCAAAGCTCTTCCTTTAGCCTGAGTTAAGTCCCCCGTTAATTTTCCATTGAATAATACAGCAGTGCTGCAGCTAGTGTTGTGGTCATGAACTTTATATTTTTCTCTTCATTATGCCATCCTGAGCCAGAAAAGTTGCTCCCCCTCAATTACCCCATACTCACCCTCCAAAGGGTAACATATCTTCCTGGCACTTGTACTCTAGGGCTGCAAAGTTCAATAGCCTCTGAAAATGGGCACGGGGACCGCAATTTGTGATTAACCTGTTGCCCTTGATTCTCATGCAAACAACATGCCAACTTTGTGCTATCTGCTAATTTAAATGATTGCAGCAGGCAGTCAGTGTTATAAATGGCTGTATATCTAAGCAGGGGGCGCAAATCTTGAAAGGCTAGCACAAGTTTAAGTGAGCCTGTCCTACATAAAGCCTGCACCTCTATAAGTGTAGGGACAGCTTGCCTGGAGTAGGAGCTGGAAGTCATCCTACAACTAAACCTGAGTTGGGAAAGACACAAGAATGGCACAACATGTCAGAAAGAAGGCTCCAAGGCTTTCAGAAGTTACACTGGAGGCCTTGATTCAGGAGGTGGAGAGGAGGAGAGATGTCACCTATCCACAGGGGACCAGGAGGGCCTCCAGACAAATTTTGTGAAGTCAGTGGGACCAGATTGCTGTGGCGGTCAATGCTAAAAGTCATGCCCTAAGGAGCTGGATGCAGTGCCACAAGAAATTCAATGAATTCACACGAGTGGTCAAGGTCAGTGAATATATCTTCAAATATCATATTCCACCAATGCACCCACAATGCTCACACTGCTCAATGTACAATAAATACTTCCCTCATTCATCCACCAACAATCTCTATCAGTCATGAATTATACCTGGCATTCAAAGCTTTACCTCACCTTCGCATAGATGACGCTGCTGAAAGCCTCAAGCCCAGGTTTCACAGCTTGCACACCCTACCAATTATTTATCCATGACAGCCTCATCACTGAAACACATTGTGCTACAATCATTGACACACTGCCTGGCTTTTGCAAGAAAAGATGGCATATAACTGGAGGCCACAGCACCTCTGGGTAGGTAACAGGAGCGCTTGTATGTCCTTACCCGAATGGAGGTGAAAGTGCTCTCCATCATGGTAATAGCTATGACTAAGGTTGTGGCCAGTGGTAGGGCTGAAACCATTGAAGGTGACACCATGCTCATACCATAGTTCTCTTTCTCACATCCTACTTTCCCTCATCCCACAATCAATTTTGATTTACAACGTGTAGATGGTGTAAGTATGCATCTCTTCTTTTCTTCTCCCCACACCTCGCCACAACCTTACCCGGGTGCCTTTCGCTTTGCAGATGTCCAAGAACTTCCGTCTGGGCAGGCAGTGGTGGACAAGCAAGATATGGAACAGCAGGAAGACAGTTATGATGAAGAAACACCAACACTCACTCTTACACATGTGGTCACCAGGTCAGATACTGATGCTGATGCTGCACATACTTAAATAGCTTAAATGTGGCATGATGTATGGTGAGGAACTAGGCCCGAGTGGCCAGCAGCCAGGGCAGGGGTACAAGGGTAGCACAGGTGCCAGCTTTCTGCAAGGTGAGCTCTCACACAAGTTTAGCTGCAGAGGATTCAGATAGGGACCTTAATTGGGCGGCCTATGCAGAAGGCTGAAAGGTATGCAAAAACAAAATGTTTGGTGTTAAGGTAGGCATGCCAGAAAGCCTGAGCCAATGTCAGGATGCTTGGAGGAGTCTGGCACCAACTTTGTACAGGGTTTTATGCAGAGCTAGGGGTCCATCCTTTCCAGCGAGGAAGTGGTGGCCAACTCCATTAGAACACTGGCAGGGCCAAGCTGAGGCAGTGCCTGATGACCGATGTCTCAGATTCCTCTGGAGCACAAACAGGAGCCATTCAATGCCTGGATGCTGCATTTGCACAGACTGCTTTCATAAAAGCTTAGCTTGCTCAGATGGCTACCACCATGGCTGCCAATTACAATGTTCAAAGGGGATTGCAGGATGTCTCACACATTATTAGGATTGCTGAGGTGCTCCTAGCATGCCCCAAGCCATCTGCAGTCTCCTCCACTGAAAAACAGTCTTTAATTAGCCGTGCTGCGGCCACTGGATCTACAGTGGGTAGGAGCACTAGGAAAGGCAAAAGCACACAGAAGTCAAGGATTAAGACAACACACAGGAGTTTGAGTGCATTATGGCATGGTTTGATTTGTAAATTTGGTTTGGAATGTTCATTCTGTGGTGGCCTTTATTATAGCATTTTGAATAAGTGGACACTGTGATGGTCAGTGACAGAGGGTAGGTAAAGTGTGTAACTGTTGCTGAATGGGGAATTGAGGCTGTGTTTACTGCTACCGCAGTCAGTGTGTCGATCATAGTCAACCCGGCCAGAAAGAGGATTTGTTGGTTGCCTCCTCCCTCCCTCCTCTTCTTCCAAGTGGCCTTGCAGGGTGAACTCGAGCTGTTTTGTCCTCAGGCGGCCTGGCTGAGGGCTGTACCATCTCAGCATGGGCAACAGCAATCTGGGCTATCTAAGTGACAGGCAACAGCAAAGGCACTGGCTAGGTGGCAATTGTGGGGCTTGTCTCCATGGAGCTATGGGCACTCAGCCAGGGTGGCACCTCAACAATCCTATTAATATATTTCCTCCTCCCTTCCTCCTCCTCCTTCTTCCTGGTGCTCTTCTTCCTCCTCCTCCCCCCTCCTCCTCAGCTGATCGCTGTACAGGTAGTGGCAAAGGCTGCTCTGCCATAGTGAAGAATGCAACTGACCACCACAATTCTTGACATGCATTTTGTCAAATATTTCATGGCTCCTCCAGAGCAGGCAGTGAAAATGTCATTTAAGAATTGCAATGGTCCGCTGTATCACATTTTGTGTTGCTTTTGATTTCTTCATGCTACCCCCAGTCATGAGCCATTTCACCAAATGTTAGCCCAAACCTTCTGGTTTGTCATGGTGGTTCAATGCATATTTAAGAAATGGCATTAGCTGGACTGTTAAGCTTCAAAATGATGGTGCAGGTATCAAATCAGCATTGCATGCTGGTTTATGTCACAAGCTGCCTACCCTGCATACTTTCAGCAGACTCTCCCTGTATGCACACTAACGTCTTCACCAAAATTTTGCCTGTCGTGCCTAGCACCAGAAGTGTTATTTTGAAGGTAAAACAGCATTCGCAGCACTGAAAGACCGTTTACTATGGATCTGAATATTGCGGGCTATGCTCTGCTTATAAAACCCTGGATCCCAGTTGCTTTACTAACTGCTTGGTTAACTGATGCTGCTATCTTCAAAGATTTGTGCATAAACAACCCCAGGTCTTGCTAAACCCCTTTAATTTTTACCATTTAGTATGTATGCTGTCCCCTCAATGTTCTATCAAAATGTACTACTTCACATTTTTATGTATTGAATTTCATCTGTCATGTATCTGCCCATTCCACCAGCCTGTCTATGTCCTCTTGAAGTCTATTACTATCTTCCTCACTGTTTTCTTACATTTCCAAATTGTATGCCAACTGCAAATTTTAAAATTTTGCCCTGTGCCCCAAGTCCAAGTTATTAATATATATCAAAAACAGCAGTGATCCTAAGACTGAACCTTGTGAGACTCCACTGTACAATTCCATCCAGACTGAAAAACAACCATTCATCAAGCCAACCTTGTTTTCGATCCCTTAGCCAATTTTGTATCCATGCTGCTACTGCCCCCTTTTAACCTATTGGTTTCAATTTTGCTAAAGCTTAATATGTGGTAGTTTATCAAATGCATTTTTGATATCCATATACACAATATCAGCTGCACTGTACTCATCCACCATCTTTGTTATCTCATTAAAAAAAAACTCAATGAATTTAGCCAAACATGATTGATCCTTAACAAATCTGTACTGGCTCTCCTATATTAGTCCATGTTTGTCCAAGTGGCTGATTATTTTCCCCGAGATCATTGTTTCTTCACCACCACCAATGTTAAACTGGCTTGTCTATTATTGTTACATTTATCCTTCTCCCCTTTTTTATACAATGTTGTAATATTTTTAAACCTCCTGTTCTTTGGCACCACCCCTGCATCTAACCAAGATAGAAGGATTGCGGCCAGCACCTCAGCATGAGTTGACTTATCGACTTTCCTACTAGTAGACTTTCCAGTACTTTCTTTTTATCTATTTTTAGATCATCCAGTATTCTAGAAACCTCCTCCTTTATCATAGCTTTGCGATAGCTTTACCTCTTCCTTGGTAAACACAGATACAAAGCATTCACATAGTACTTCAGCCATGCCTTCTGCCTTCGTCAATAGTTCTCCACTTTGGTCCCTAAGCAGCTGCACCATTCCTCTGACAACTCTTTTCCTATTAACGTGTCCACAGAAGACCTTTGAATTCGCTTTCACGTTAGCTGCCAATCTATTCGCATACTGTCTCTTTGCTACTTTTATTTCCTTGTTCACTTTTCTTTAATATATTCAGCCTGATTCTTTCTTGTATTATTAAATAGCATCTGTCAAATACCATGGACAGTATTATTTGGATGGAGGAATTTCCCGCTTCCCGAAGAATCAGCAGGGAACACATCCCCCCTGATACTGGCTGCTCCATGGGGCATTAATTAGCTAAGGGCAAGAATTCAGACCCTATCTGGGAAGCAGTCCTGCCTTAGAGAGCTGCCAGCCAATTGGATGGCCAGCATCTCAGTGGTCCCAGCACTGCCAGGTTCAAGCGATGGCCATTCCAGGGACCACATCCACTTCCTGCAGAAGATGAGTTTATGGAGGCCAGAATGAAGGCAGGTCCTGGGCATAGGTGGGGCCTGACTGACAGGTCCCAGGGAGGGAAATCTAGGGTTGGGTGACGGGGTTTGAGGCTGAGGTGGGGGGGGGGGGTGGTTAAAGGGGGTGGGGAGATGCCTCAAATGGGCACAGAGGACTCCCAAAGGAGATGCCCACCCCCACCCCCCCACCCCTTGCCTGACACCAACCTGTGCAGCTAAGGCCATCGGGCTACCCGCTTGATGTCAGCCTCCTCCTTGGAGACAGGTCAGGGGTGGGCAAGTAGGCAGCAGGCAAGCCATACACTGCATTTAACAACACACCCCAGCCTTCAAATCCACCAGCACGGGACTGCAAAATTCTAACCCATATTTTTTGCTTTATCCTGTTTGCTAACTATTTTGTCATCTATGGAGCTATGGGTAATAGTTGCCTCCCTTTTCCCCATATGGGAATGTAACTAGACTGTACTCAAACCATCTCCTCTTTAAAGGCTGCCCATTACTCCATTATAATTCTACCTGCCGATCTTTGAACCTAATTTATTCAAAACAGATCCCTCCTCAATTCAGTGAAATTAGCTCTTCTTCAGCTAAACATTTTTTAGTTTATGTTGCTCCTTGCCCTTCTCCATAATTAACCTATGATCATTATTCCCGAGATGCTCTCCAATCTTGACGTTCTCCATTTTACCCATTTTATTCCCATTGGATCCTGCAATGCCTCATTTCTCATTGGCAGGGAATACATTGAGCAAGAAAATTCTCCTGATCTCACTTCAAAAATTCCTCCCCTTCTCTGCACTTAACACATTTGCTGTTCCATTCAATGTTAGGGTTAGGGTTAAATTATCATTACTCTATAGTTCTTGCATCTACCAGTAATTTTTTTTTTGCTAATCTGTTCCTTTATCTCCGACCCATTATTTGGTGACCTATAAAACACACCAAGTAGGGTAATAGTTCCTTTATTATTTATGGAAACTGACCTTCTGGATCAATACACTATTTTACATATCCTTAATTTACAAAGAAACCAACTCACCCTTCTGTTGACCTATCAGAGCGACACATGTGTTATAAGAGTTTTGTCCTTCTGCTGTCAATCACCTCACACAGCTATGTTCGTACCCTCAATGTCCTCCCAATCAGTGAAGCACCAAAACTTCAAACTGTTTACTCCCTATGTGTATTTGCTATAATAGAGCCTTACATGTGTCCAGACAAGGAGCAACATATTTATAACCCTCTTAATGAGCTGTCCTGCTGTCTTGATGGCTTGTCTTCTGTTGCTTGCAAGAAGTGTTTTGTGTAAATCTTCATGAATTAAATTAATAAAAAACATTTTTTTTTCTTTTCTAGCATGCAGTTTGACTACTGACTTCATTCTGAGAATATTTTACCTGATGTGGTGCTTTGTAAATCAAGGATATCATGGCTATACAGAAAATAGTGCATTAATTTTCTATCAAATTATTTATTTAGGTGACAATTAGTGGCATTGTCATGTTGGTATAAAGAGGGCTGATGTGTTATTAAGTGGTAAGATTAGTAGTCTGATCAAAATGATCTTGATCCAAAAAGGCTCAGATCCAGGCATTCCTGAGTGAAAGGTCCAATCTGCCTTTGGAGTCAGAAGGTCTTGGAGGAGAACATTGTGGTGACCTTCATTTAGAGTCCTTCTCAGCAGCTGTTGCAAGAGGCATCAGGGTAAATCTCATCACTGAAGTCTTCTATTTTATACAGTCTGCCTTTGATGCCATTGCCTTACCTCCTTTACACCTTCAAATATAGGACTGATGACCGTTATCACGATTGATCAACATTTTTGCAGAACAGAGCTGCTGCTGATTGCAACTCTGGATGTCCAGAGAGCCTGATGATGCCCTTGTGTGCCACTGACATGATACTCTGAGGAGGAAGACCAGAACTCTAGTAGGCATTGGTGTCCTGGGAAAAAAAATAGCCTCAAAGATCTATTCCTGCTGTCCCCTATTCCACTGGCATTTGGATCTATGCCATTGATCAGTGGGCTGACTGGTATAACAACAGCTATTGGTTCCTGAGCACGCTTAGAGAAAGCAGCCTGCATCTTGACCACTATGGTCTGGAAGCTGAGTACTGTCTACTGATATCCTATATAGTCATCAAGGGAAGGAGGCAATGACTAGACACTGACTGCTTCTTAGGTGGGGATCTAATGAAGCTGCCATGAAGAAAAAGTGTTGTTTATGTCTGAAACAAAGATCATTTATTCTTTGACCATCCTTCTTTTCAGGTAATATCCATGAGTCTGGGTCCCAAAAATCTGACGCTATAGACACCATTCTTCTTAGCCTCTGCTGGGAGGCTGACACAATGGCACCATTTCCTGCTTTTTCAGTTTCCTTGTCCTCTGCCACTGACACATTCTCCTGAATAAAAATATATGAACTGGTGCATGGGAATGAAAAAGTGTTTGACAGAGTGGGTAAGATTGAGGTGGTTTTGAGAGATAAGCATGGGAACAGATGTTACTCTGATGGCTCATGCATCGGAGAGAGTAACCCCTTCCCCTCTTCATCATCATCATTATCTTCATTTTCCTTTGAAGAGAAAAATTAGTTGAGGCATTAAGCAGGATCCCAATTGCTATCACCTATTTTATCTTTAGTAAATTAAAATATTAATGAGTGTTTAAATCTGTGTTTAACAACAATTTTGGTTAAAATAGCAACTCATGGTTCATTCATTCATGTATTCATGTAATACATGTCAAATATTGTTAGAGTTTTACTAAACATCTGTGGCTTCTTGATGATTTGATATTATGGCTGGCAGTGATAAGTTGGCCTTGATGAAATCACCTCTTGTGTTTCCCATGTTAAAAGTGCTATATAAATGCAAGTTGTTGCTGTTTTCCTGCTGGTTTCTGTATCATGTGAACAATGCATCCTCTGAATGCTAATAGAATAATTTGCTATAAGAGTGCTACTTCACATGACTGGCAGCTCTTCTAAACAGCAGTGTGCACACTTGCTTTTGTAATTAAGCAATAATGCATGAGTGAGTGTATATTATGACAGATTGGGTGGTAGTTGATAGGACAGTAGATAAGCTGTCAGCGTCATTTTTGTTATTCAGTCATTTCCCTTCCACTTTCTTTTTGTAAAGTCATATTCTTAACTGTCAGTTGCTGCTGAGTAAATGGTTACTCTAATTGAGCATTGTGCATTTGCATTTTATGAAATGTGTACTCAAACAATATGAGTCTTAAATATGCTACTAGCGAATATGTAAACAGGGCAATTCATATGCTGTTGTTGATGACTGTTATTATTGTGCTGTTACTTGGAAACCCAATAAAAAAAGGTTCACCAATCCATTATCGCTTATGCATTGAAACAGAATGAATTAATTTGCCTCTAATGTGTTAATATAGATGTATTTAGTGCACATAAACTATAAGGGGAAGACAGAAAAAAATAAGGCAATATGTTCCTTGAAATTTGATTCTCAACAGCTGCATGATATAATTGAAATAAAATGTAATAGAATTGTGATATATTCATTGATTAAATTAAATTGGTGATTAACTTCCACAAATGTGATGAGTATCGAACACTTAAAGTGCGAGAGATTTTTGTTTTTCACGTATCTTTAATCATGTTGCTCACTTCAGGTTTGCATTCAATTCAAGGCAACAACATTTAGTTAAAAGTTTTAGAAAGAGTAAACACTTTAGCAGCATGGTTGGATTGTGGAATTCATTCCTACCATCTTCTGTTTCATTCCACTACAGCATAAATAAGAATCAACCTGAGGAAACTGAATCAGATGATACCTGATTCCGAAGTGGATTCCAAATACATAGAAACTCATTCTATACTCAGCAGTGACAACTTCCCATGTTAAATCAGGGTACTGAAGTTTCACTGTAGTTCACCAATAGCCAGTTTATTACTTCTTGTTTATGCCATCTTGGTAAAAGTATAAAATTATATTCACCAATTCATCTTTCTGTGAGAACATCTCTTGGTAGTCGATTGTAATGACAGTGTCAGAAAAATCCATTATGCTCAAATTATCCTGAAGAAGGTTGCCCGGCAGTCAGAAAACAGGGCTAAAACTGAAATTAAAGCAAAGCAAAACATGAACAAAGGATTGATTTGAGCTAAGTCAACGCTTAGGTTTTGAAATTCAAAATATTTCATACATGTAAGTTAAGTGGGTCTCTTGCATGAATGGCAATTTGTCAGTCTTTCAAGCATTAACTGGTTTACTCGATAAAGGAATGGGTGTCTGGTGTTCCATTTGGTGCCAGTAGGTGGCACATGTGTGACACATGTTAAATAAAAGCCAGTTCCTGTTGTAAAACCATCCATCAAATCCATAGGATGAAAGGTAGATCAATCTACATATAAGAGAGCGATGAGAAAGTCCCATCCAACCCATCTAGTTCACTTTCTCATTTGGGTCCATGTTCAGGGTCTACTGAGATAGAAACAATGATAGATGTAAAATCTCTGGCTGGCACTTGAGCTGACTTCTTTTGAGGAAACTAAACAGACCATTTTGACTTCTGAAATTATGATCTGAAGCTTACACGTTGATAGTTCTGAATAATAGTCTGGGTAGCCCAATGTCTCTTTAAATATGACATTTGAGAAATATTCAAGTGTATATTCAGTAAACTCAGTGCCATTCATTCTGTCATTCATCTGATTGATGCAAGGTAGAACAGGGCAAAGAAAGGCAACTTGTTTATCCCCTGCCCCTGAGCAACAGACCAAATCTCTGCTGTTACATCCTCTGACCATACAGTAACCTGTATCAAAGTGATTGATGAAATATTCAATCGGATTTGAGCGGTTACCAATGTCAGCACACAAAAAACATCCAAACCACTCTGTGATTCAGGCCATCAGAGTATGTTAAAGTAGAGACACTCATCTTCCTGGTCTTACGTTCTGTAAAATACTTTAAATTTCTTTAAAGAAGAACTAGATGAAACAGTGTCTAGATCTTGCCTTGAAATTCAAAGGAGGAAAGAGAGTCGTATAAAAGATGTTAAAGAGCATGGTGGGAAAAGCAGGTCCCTTATGTCAGGCTCAATGACTGAAGAGAAATACCAGCAGAAAGACAGCGATAAACAATGTTGAAATGTATATTCAATTTTTATATTTCTAAATAAGAAGTAATAACGTGGATGATAGTAGCTCTTTAAACAAATAGCCTGGTTACCTCACAACTTGGGGTTTCCTGTGTTACAATAGTGGCTCCACTTCAAAGTGCTTTATTGTCTCTAAAGTGCCTTGGGACATCATCAGCTTCTGAAAGGTGCTTTGTAAAGGTTGGAATCGTCCCAGATTTGCATTAAGTGTGGTAGTGGGCGGGGAAGAAAGACATTTTACTCATCGGCTGCCATGGTAGGTTTCCACACCGTATCGTCCCATGCCTGGCACGTCCCGCCTCATTAATAATGCATTCATGGGAAACACTCCAGGTTGCTGATGGGTGAGCTCAGATTTGCCCTCCACGCCGTGACCTAAGCGCTTCCTCGCTCTGGGTGCCATATTTAAAGCACACGAGAGTGCAGCCCAATTCATGTCTCCAGACCAGGACTGCTCCAGGCGACCAATAGCCCTTAAAGCAAAGTCGACGGCAGCCCCCAGATTTAGTGATGCCTCTCTGGGGCACCTGCTGGACACAGTGGAAGACCGCTGTGATGTGCTCTACCTCCTCTCTGGCTGGAGGACGTTCACCAGTGTCACCAATCCAGCCTGGGAGGCGTTGGCAGTGGTAGTAAACATTACCAGAGCAGAGAGGAGGTCAGCCATCCAGTGCAGGAAGAGGGTGAATGCTCTCTTCTGTTCCGCCAAGGTAAATCAGCAACCTCTTCACTCTCAACTCACACTCAAAAATGCATCGACACATCCACAGAGATCTCACAACTCAAGGGACACCATCACTAACTCTCACATGCACTCTCACATCTTCATCATGCCCCCTGGAGCTTGTTTCCTCATCCCGTCCATGGCTCCACTCACCACACAAACATTCTACACAGTGCCATGTGTCCTGCTCACACTCTCTCCATCTGCTTTCATGCAGGAGAAGGTGGCTCACAACAGCAGGAAGAAGTCCCAGACTGGGGGTGGAGTGGCCCACATTAGGTCCCTCACTCATTTTGAGGAGAGTACCATCGCGCTGACTGGTGAAGACGTGGACTGTGCCTGCGGCGATGGTGAGCTCGGTGACGAAAACCCACATGAGGATCCAGCACCAGATCATCCCTCTCTCAATGCAACTGTGAGTGCTCTCTCTCCTGCTTTTGACTCTGCTGCCATGCACTAATTCGATCTACTTTGGTTCACAGGGAGCTCTGCCAAGCGACCGACGCCCTCAGCCAGCTAGTCTCTCAGCTCCATCCATGTCCTCTGCTACAGCCAAGAGGTCACCTCCTCCATTGAATAGCTGGAAATAAGCCGCCTGGAAGAACTGTCACAGCACTTACCCACACCGTCCACCAGTGCAGAGACACATGCATCGATGGGACCTAGATACAGTAGTCTCGGGTTCACAATCAGGTGGTCACCACATGGACACGTGTCTGCAGCAGGAGGAGGCGGGTTCAGCTGAACTCCCTGACACTTGGAGGACTGCTGGGGAAGAGGCACCTGTGAGGTCCAAGTTATATGACAAACCTCTGGAAATGGACTTCCAACTCATCATGGACAGTCAGCAGAAGGCGGGGGAACAATACACAGAACTAAAAATAAAAACAAAAAACTGCAGATGCTGGAAATCCAAAACAAAAACAGAATTACCTGGAAAAACTCAGCAGGTCTGGTAGCATCGGCGGAGAAGAAAAGAATTGACGTTTCGAGTCCTCATGACCCTTCGACAGAACTAAGTAGAAATAGGAAAGGAGTGAAATATAAGCTGGTTTAAGGTGTGTGTGTGTAGGGGGTGGGGGGTGGGTTGGGTGGGGGGAGAGAAGTGGAGGGGGGGGTGTGGTTGTAGGGACAAGCAAGCAGTGATAGAAGCAGATCATCAAAAGATGTCAAAGACAAAAGAACAAAAGAACACAGAGGTGTTGAAGTTGGTGATATATATCTAAACAAATGTGCTAATTAAGAATGGATGGTAGGGCACTCAAGGTATAGCTCTAGTGGGGGTGGGGGGAGCATAAAAGATTTAAAAATATTTAAAAATAATGGAAATAGGTGGGAAAAGAAAAATCTATATAATTTATTGGAAAAAAAACAAAAGGAAGGGGGAAGAAACAGAAAGGGGGTGGGGATGGAGGAGGGAGGTCAAGACCTAAAATTGTTGAATTCAATATTCAGTCCGGAAGGCTGTAAAGTGCCTAGTCGGAAGATGAGGTGCTGTTCCTCCAGTTTGCGTTGGGCTTCACTGGAACAATGCAGCAAGCCAAGGACAGACATGTGGGCAAGAGAGCAGGGTGGAGTGTTGAAATGGCAAGCGACAGGGAGGTTTGGGTCATTCTTGCGGACAGACCGCAAATGTTCTGCAAAGCGGTCGCCCAGTTTACGTTTGGTCTCTCCAACGTAGAGGAGACCGCATCTTTTGATGATCTGCTTCTATCACTGCTTGCTTGTCCCTACAACCACACCCCCCCCCCCACTTCTCTCCCCCCACCCAAACACCCCCCCCCCAACACACATACACCTTAAACAAGCTTATATTTCACTCCTTTCCTATTTCTACTTAGTTCTGTCGAAGGGTCATGAGGACTCGAAACGTCAATACACAGAACTGTTGGAATCCCTCAACAGAGTGACATGTGAGTCGGAGAAGTGAGTGTGTCTGCTCTCTGATAAAGTGTGCGTGTATGGAGGTCTCCTTGGAAAGGATGGTGGACATCATGGAGAGCCTGGTCCAGCAGAACAAAGAGATGCATGCAGACCTGCACTCCATCAATGTAGCTATTGGTGAGACCCTGCAGCGGCAAAGCAAGAGGGAAATGGGGCACCTCGATGTCCCGCCAGGTGTTCTTTCCCCTCAAGGAGTCAGGCCAGGCCCCTCAGGCACCCGAAGGGAGGAGGAGCAGCAGCTGGACCTGGGTCATCCACTCAGGAATCTCAGAGGCTGTCCTCTCCCTTCGTCCCTTTTGCCTGTGATCCCCTCAACCTCATCCTCTGTCACCGCAGTGGGAGCAGCTGGCCCACAGGAGGACAACCAAAGCAAGCCGGTGCCCTCGTAGCCTCAGCTCTCCAGAGGACTCATGCCAAAGTCATTAGAGGCAACAGGGCCAGCCATTGCACAGGCTGTCTCCACTCCTGCTGCAGATGTCAGGGCAGCAGCTAGAAGACATGGTAGGCCTGGAAAAATTAGGAAATTCTGAACATGAACCCTTGTCTTTCCAGGGTGTCCAGGTGAATGTGTATATTCCCTTCCTTCCTAAGAATCCCACTCCCATCCACATTGATCTCCCGGACTTCTCCCTTCCCATTCCCAAGGTCCGTGTCTGCCTTGAGGCCCCATCAACCACCCTTGCCATCCAGTCTACTGTTACCAATGCACCCTCACCATCTCAGCATACAGGCTCCCTTGATCCGGTCTCATACTCACCGTTCCCTCCTATCATGCCCAACCTCAGTTCAATCCCCAGGAAGCAGTCATTGATTCCACAGACCCCTCCCATGCATGTTCACATGGACATCCCCCACCCTTTACTCCCTCCTCCACCCTTATTCCCTCCTCCCCCAGACACTTTCCCCCCTCCGAACTCCCGCCTCCCCCCCAGACACCTCCCCTCTCTGAACTCCCTCATCCCCTGGACATCTTCCTCTCTTTGAACTCCTTCCCCCTTCTGAACTCCTTGCCCCCTCCAAACCCCCATGCTTACATCTTCCTCCCCCTGTACATCCCATGCTGCATTCTCCTCATTCTCCCCCTCCCAGCCTCATCCTCCCGACACCTACCACTCCCCTTCCCAACCTCACCCCCCACTGACACCTTAATCATCCCCTTTGCAACCTAACACCCCCAACACCATTGTTCCCCCACTCCCAACCTCAACCTCCTAACTCCCTCCCAACTTCATCCTGCCCCCCACGCCACCTCCCCCCAACAGTACATTTTCCTCTCCCACTCACACTAGACTTTCCTATCCCACATCCCTGCCCCAACCCGTACACCTTCCTCTCCCACTCACAACTGGACCTTCCTGTCCCCGATCCTTGCCGATGATCCGTAGCAACCCATATCCAAGACCTTGATATTCCGAAGCAGATCCGAGACATCCACGGAGATCTCCCAGCTTCCACGAGCTGCTTTCTGGCAGAGCCATGTCCATGAAAACCCACCCAGCAGGCGATGCACGTGTTTCTCCAGGGTCCGGTTGCTGTAGGGCTCCAGCATGTTCTGCTCCTTGGATGCCTGTGACCTGAGCAAGGCCCCAACAGTAGGTCCCAACTTCTGCATGTCACATTTGTCCAGGTGTGTTCTGGGCCACCGTGTATTTCCGCCGGCATAGTGTTAAATCTGGCATGGGGGGACAATTCCGGTCGGGCCTTACTTTGCATCCCATTACCGGGATGCAAATTGGGTTGACGCCGGCCTCCAGCGGGATTCGCATTCCGCCTTGGCGGACACTATCGGATCACCCTGCTGTGCTTTCATGCTGGCGTGAAACCGATTTATGCCTCTCACATCGAACTGTCCCTCCCACCCCACCATGATGCCTGACACCAATGGGGCCAGAAAATTCCACCCAATATCTTTCTTTCTTTCATTCATTCATCCAGTGAACATGTTGCCTAGAAATTCTCCGGTTCCTGAGACAGGAAGGTTTATTTTCTATTTTAAAAAAAGGGACAGAATTAAAACATTACTTTTCACAAAAATAGGATGAAAAATTATAGTACTGAATTAAATATTGAAAATAAACAAGTAAATCACTTCATACTTTATCAACCTTATGTATACCAAAGTGCCCTTCAGAAGGAAAGGGTTATATTCGTCAAACCCAAAAAGATGTTGATAATCTTTTTGCTAATCTGATAATGGATTTCTCCAAGTCCATCATTACCATTGTTGATAATCTTACTTTCCCATTGATTTAAAATAGTATTTAATGTTTTATTTACATGACTCATTTATTTTTTTTGCACTTTGGAAATGCAATAAACCATTACCCCAAATAAAAAAAGGACAAAGGGAGACAAAAATGATGTCAGGAGGAAGAATTTAGAGTGGACCTCAAATAAATCAGAACATATCTTGTAAAATACACATTTAATTGCAGTGGAGCTGGATATTGGCAGAAAATGCACTTGCCTCTAAGAAGGTGCATATATGCAAATTACAGGATAAATCTAGCTCTTTCACCAAGCCTTTGATTGTCTAATATCTCCTCATGTGGCTATGTTTCATTTTTTTGTTTCATAATGCTCCTATGAAGCTCCAAGGGACATTTTATAAATAAGTTGTTGCTGATAATTAAGGTAAATCCTGCTGCTCCGGAAGTTCCACCATTTACACCAAAATTGCACTTAGTTGATTTAAGTTAAGTCAGTAGAAAAGAGGAGTAACTTAGACACTGAAACGCCCAATGAGAAATTTGTTGGTACCTAATTTTGGACACAGAATATGCCTGAACTGGATGCTCAAGGCTGGCCCAAAATTGGGCCTTGGGCCTCAGTTATATCATCTGGGTGTTTTGACAACACCTGCAGCACCTCCACAGGCAACTCACTGGGCTGGTGGATCAAAGTTTGGGTTGTCTGCCTCTTTGGCAGCTTCCATCAGTAAGGCCTGGGGTGCAAGAACAGCATGAAGAAGCTGGTAAGGCCCTGTTCCTCCTGGTTCCACAGGAATGTCATAGATACTTAGAGAAAGAAGAAGAGAATAAAGAGACGTGAGGTCAGGGTGGGTGCATTGGATTAAGGATCCTGCTTGTGTGCAGGGTAAGCATCAATATGGACTGGTAGGGTTGAACAGGCTGTTTCATATTGTATCTTTCTATGTGAAAAGCTAACGATATGGGAAAGCCTGAGGAAATGCAAGAAAATGGATAGAAAGGAAAATCAGTGGAATGCATCACAGATGCCATTTCACTCCCACCTGTTCTGCGCTCCAGCCGGAGTTGCCTTTCACCCCCATTGTTCACGAAGCTTCCCTTGAACTTTCTCAGAATAGTATATGAGACTAAGGTCTCAGAGGTAAGAGAGGGAATGGTGAGCCACTGGTAGCTCAAGAATGCACTTTCAGGCACAATGGAGATGAATGGCAAATTATTACATTGTCAGTATTTGGTTAGCCCAATGTAACCCAATGTCACACTGTGAATGGTGAATACAGTTCACTAGATTAGAGGAAGTACATATAAGATAGTGTGTCTTTTTGTCCAGCGGCTATAATATTTTAAGCTTAAAAAATAGCATTGCTGAACATATTACTGCTGATCTTTCAACCCAGAGCCTTAACAATGACGATATACATTTACTTAACAGATGAAAACCAAAAAACTTTAATCTTTGCAAACTTCCAGCTCCCTTTCATTAAAAGGTACAGGAAAGGTCGGAAACAAATGGTGCAAGGTGATGAAAGCATCAGATTCTTCTCAGTGAAGATTCAATTCACAATCTCTGTTTATCCCAACCACAACTTTTCACATTCATTTGGGAGGAAAGCTAATGTATCCTTCCTTTACCACAATTTCATAAAAATTAATCTAATGTTTATGGACAAAATGAACCTTTGACTTTTTTTTGTCTGTTGCCTGATGTTGAACACAACTTGCAACCGTGAGCAAAATTGAACCATTCTTGCTGGATCCAAGAAATGTATATGATTACATTGTCCTAACAAGATGCCCATCCACATCATTCATTTTCTGAATTAGCCATGCAAGAAATACTCTTCTTATTTTAGATCATTTAGAAATCACATATACTGTTGTAGTTTACTTTACTTACTGGGCCCCTGACCCTGTGGAGAGAGCCATCAGGTGTTAGATTTTATTTTGCATAGAGAAAATTCACATTTGTGCTAATTGCATGTAGTCTATGGAAGAAGACTATAATGGGCCAAATGATTTTGTCTAATTCCTACTTTCAGTCCCATCTATTTCAGTGATCTTAATAAAATTGGACTGAACCAAGTCCAGGAGTGACTAAATGTTGTTTGCTGACTTTTTCTGTTCATAATCATTCAGTAGTTGCCATATTTCTGTGTTCAGTGACAATTTAAGGTGAACATGTTATCTACTAGTCAATGTTTGACCACCTGAAAAGATAGAGAAGACACTGGGCAATTATGGTGCAGAACCAGAGGAAGTTTACTGGGCAGAGTTTGTGAGTGTCTAATTAAGATGTCTGAATAGCTAGACAATGTAGAAAGGTGGTTAAAGAAATTGAGGATGAATTGTGATGAAGAAAGATTAGGTGAGATTGCAATAGATTTCAGGGTCAAAATCCTGGAACTCTCTCCCCAACAGCACTGTGAGTGTCCCTACACCGCATAGACTGCAGCGGATCAAGAAGGCAGCTCACCACCACCTTCTCAAGGGCAGCTAGGGATGGGCAATAAATGCTGGCCCAGCCAGCAAAGCCCACATCCCGTGCTTTTAATAATGAATTAAAAGTAAAAAAAAATAGGAGTGTGAAGAAAAAATAGTTGATTCAGCAATGAAGTTCTTTAATATTGAGTTTGGTAGATTTAAAAGTAATTAAAGGTTTTTTTTTCTCTAGAACAATGAAAAATGAGATCATCATGAAAAAGATTATAGTAGATCTTAGGTATGGTAATATATTTTAGTAAGTTTACTTCTCCAAATTTCAGAATCTTAATTTGCTGTCAAATTGAGAATTTCAAACCAAAAGCAAGAAAGGGAACATTTCTAAGCCTTGAAGATATATCAATGTCTAATCTGGGTGAACGGGAGCAGAGGTTTGGGCAGGGCTTGGTAATGTTAATCTCTTCCCTCTTTTTTGGGAGTTTCAAAATTCAGCTGTAAATGGGAGCAGAATCATGTAATCATAGGTTCCAGCACAGAAGAAGGCCAATTGTTCCTTTGTGCCCATGCTAGCTCTCTGCAAGAGCAATTCAGCTAGCCCCACTCCCCTGTCATTTCCCAGTAAGCCTGCAAAACCTTTCTTCAACTCTTTTTTGAAAGCCACGATTGAATCTACATCCGCCTTACCATCAGACAGTGCATTCCAGATCCTAACCGCTCGCTGTGTAAACATGTTTTTTCTCAGACCGCCTTTAGTTCCTTTGCCATTCACCTTTTTTCGTTGTCCTCTGGTTCATAATCCTTCTGCCAATGGGAGCAGTTTCTCTCTATCGACTCCATCCAGACCCCTCATGATTTTGAACACCGTTATCTAATATCCTCTCAAATTCTTTTCTCGTAGAAGAATCCAGCTTCTCTAATCTATCCATGTAACTGAAGTCCCTCGTAGCTGGAACCATTCTCAGAAATCTTTTCTGAACCCTCTCCAGTGTCTTCACATATCTTTTCTAAGGTTTGGTGGCCTGATTTGGGCACAATACTCCAGTTGAGGCTGAACCACTGTTTTATAAAGTTTCACCATAACTTCCTTTCTTTTGTACTCCATGCCTCTATTTATAAAGGCCAGACTCCCATATGCCTTATGAACCACTTTCACGACCTTCACTGCCAGCTTTAACAATTTGTGCACATACATCCCCAGATCCCTCTGTTCCTCCACCCCCTTTAGAATTGTACCTTTTATTCTGTTTTGCACCTTCTTGTTCATTTCAGGATGGGATATCAAGATTCATTTGCTGGGGCCAAAAGAATTGAAGTTAAGAGGTGAGAAAACTGCAGAGGAGTTGTGATAGGTAGAGCATCAAATGTGAAGGAGTTGGGAATGACTTTATGAGGGTTTTTTTTCCCATGCACATGGGGAGTAGAGATTAGAAGGTAGTAAGGGACACTAGGAATTGATCAGCGATTACGTTGTCAGTGGCTGAGATCTCAGGTAATGAAAAATTGAGAGAGCTGAAGTGGTTGAGGGGGAGGGTTGGGGCTGCACAAGGATCCGCGTGGGAAGTCCATTTTAAAACTGAGATTGAGGGAAGACCAACAGACTTTAATACAAAGCATGATCACTTCTTGTACAGGTAGTTTGTCCAAAGTGTCCTGTTTCACTTCTTGAATCCTCATATACTTGTCTAAGAAAAGTAAAAAGCATTGGAATTGGAACTGACACAGAAATTGAAATCTGGACTTGGATTCTGATTTCCATTTGTCAGAAAACTAATTCACAGTTTAAGTTTGCTGGAAAGGAATGGATTCTCTGGACTGCTTAAAACATGACACAACACCTGCCAGCTATACATCCAAATATCAGGCTCAATCTTGATCCTGTCATCTAAGTAAACTTGAATACAGGGCAAATCAAATTCTTTAGGTACTGCTTAAATTGGGAAGACTATATAGCTACTTCCTTTTGTTGTTTGTGTGCAGTTAGTAGCATTTCACCACAGCATGTCTTTTTACAAGAGAGAGAGGCACAATTCAAATAAATCTACTTAGTTGAAGATTGATTATTTGTATTTTTCTGATCAAAACTTCATCAAAGGACATATAAAAACAGACATAAACCACTAGTTCCAGCATTTGAAACTGACTGCAGCATTTCCAAACTTATTGTAGATCAGCTTGTTGCTATTTTCATATCAGTCCAGCAGATGCTGCACTTTACTGTTAAGAGTGTTAGCTGCTCAACAACACCATTCCCCCCACCAACCAACCACACACACACACACACACAAAATATACCCCAACCTCCACTAACAATATGCAAATTACAAAGCCTGTCATCTCCCACAGAGTCACCCGGCAATCACACACAGTACTCAAACATACACATATATTGTTGTCGTTTTCAGATTTATAATATTTGCACCACTCTTGAAAGAACTGGAGAATTTAATGCCACATAAAATAGATTCCTAATTATATGTGGTTTGGTGAGCTAATGTAATGCAAAATGTTCTTTCTATTTCTAAATGCTTCCTAACATTTTCTAATTTACTGTCATGCTTTTTAAATGGGATTTAATTCCTTTTAAATGTGCAGTTCCATAACTAGAACAGGGAATAGGAAGAAAGGTCTGAAACGATGGCCACTATTGTCTATAATTTGTATTGAAATACATTTTCTTCTAATCCTTTCCATGTTGCTTTCTATGTTCCACTTTAGATATCATGATGGCTCCAGGAATCTGACAAAGGGTTTTAACAGAGTAGTGACCTTCCTCATAAACAGACAAATAATCACAAAATAATATATTCTTTGTAGGTAATTAAATGTATGGCACAATGCGACTAACAATTTTGATCACCGGCATATGTAGGTGCAAGTGTCACTCTTCAGGCTAATGTAGTAATATGAATAACCAACCTGCTGTGTTTTCTTTTAAAGGAATATTTGTAAAATGTTCCTGCAAATCTCTCATTGCCATTTAGGTACTGTCACACAATGATCTGTGTTTCAGCTCCTACGTTACGATTACTTTGCTATAATTCATTGCTAGTGTTATTAATATTAGTTTGTCTGATTCTCCTATGCTTCAAAAATGTAAATTTAAATGTAAAAATTAGAGTTAGTGGCTCAGTTTAAGTGTGCTGGCATTTTGTGGAGCATGAACTTATCATTTTTTACTTGTGAAACATCTATTGTTCATTGCAAGGCAATAGCAACACAAGAATGTGAAAATAACACTCAGGACCATTGAATAGAAGAGAATAATTGCTGCAAGCTCTAACAGGAAACTCAATATTTATATATCCTGGAAATAGTGGAACATGTTTATTACTTCATTAATTAAACAAATAGGCTTACAAAACTAGGTAAGGGATTTACTATATACTTACAGTTATTGTCACAAAAACACAATGGGGTGGGAAAGGGTTAATTCTCTATCTATATAAAATGATCAATTTATCATTTCTTGGCATGTTGGTGTAATACAGAGATAAGCAATGATTTTACTCTTATGAAAAGATGAAAATTATGGATGGCCCCTTGCAGTTTTTAGTAATTCATGATTATTTGATTTACAATGCTTTTTATGCTCTGTATTAATTCAACTAGTTTAACCCTCATACATAAAACCTACGTGTAGTGTTCAGCTCTTTAAAATCAACAATCAAGAACCCTGGGAATCATAGAAAATCATCCAGTCAGAGACTCTGAGACCCCAACTGGGATAGATGGTTACTTTGTACCTGCAGTCATTAATTAATTCTACAAAGGAAGTAGATTTCTAGCTTCTCACTATGAATAAGGACTAAAGACTCAAGGCTATATTTTCACAAGATGTGTGGCTCCACAAAGCTTTTTTGTGGAATGCATTTCTTTCACACATACAGCCTGTGGATGTTTTATTATTTTTCCATAGTCTAATTCTTAGCACTCGGGGCTGTGGGGCTCACAGCCAACATTTCCCACTGCTGTAAGGAAATGTCGCAAATCATTATTGTTATGATATAATTTTTAAAACTTTACTTAATGTGGAGACCTTACTTTTGACCTCCACACGGAACCTGGGGCCTGTCTAGGGGCCTCAATGAAAAGGAAAGTTGACAAAATCACCTCCGTCACTTAGACAACTTGCTGCTCTTTTCCAGTGACCTCCTGCTGGTCCATAGATGCTACATAGCTTGCATTAATTCATTGGGTGTGGAAGGGAATTTAAAGTCTACATTTATCAGTGAGGGGTAACAGAATTAGAGAATGGACCATATTCTACTTTGGGCACCCAGTGTCAGCCTCACACACTCCCAAATTAGGTTAAAACCTCAAAACAAAAGCCCTTTCGCATCGCCCCCGAACCGGGGAAGGTGAGTAGCCAGTGGTGGTATTGGGAGCTGGTAAATTTGCAATAAGATTTCTCTCCACCTAATTCCCACTGAGTTTCCCTCCTATTGGGAAATAGGCAAGTTAAGATATACTAATGTTTGGTGTAATGTGACATCTATTGTTTTTGTCATCCATCACAGTGCATTCAACAGAAAGAATATGCAGTTGGGGCCTATTCTGTTTCTGGAGCATCATTTATACAAAGAAGTTCCAGAACACCAATGCATACAGTCCTGTTCTAGTGTTCCTCAAGGTCAGAAGCTGCTTAATCCATTTTAGTTCCAAGCCCCTTATGATGAAATGACAATACTTTGAGACCTAAAGATAAAACTTTCAAGCCATGGCTTGTGAATAACTAACTTTGTGGGTCCGGTGGGGGATGGGGAGTGCGAGGAGGAGGGCATTGGTAGGGGAGGGGGATTTTAGCTCTCACCACCCAACAGAAACCAGACTGAAAGGGAGTTAAAATCCAAATAATCCACTTACCTGTTTCCTGTCCCATGGCAATTTTAACATCATTGTTTTCTCAGGCATCTGTGACATATGTCCAACGGGCAAATAAAGATAGGCAAATCAGGGTCCTGTTGCTTAGGTAGGACCATGATTCAATTTTAATTTTAAAGCTGGAATGTTATTCTGCGCCCCACAAAGAATATTTGGGCCACTGCTGTCCTGACTCCCCCCTCATCTGACCCATGCAACACTCATAATCCCCTTGCAACTTACTTAACTGGTGACCTGTGAAACTCCTGATCCTCATAGGCTGAGGGGCTTCACTAGGCAAAGTTGAAAATTATACCCATCGCTATTTTCTACCAGCACTAAAATCTAATCTAATGTACTTCAACATCAGAAGAGGGCCCCCTCCAATACTAATGGGATACTCCCATTTCCCACAGCAACCATCCTTGTGGCTTCTGTTTATGAGAGTTCTTTTTATTGAGAAATCAAGGTGAAGGATAAAAGCCCATATGGCAGTACACCACCAAGGTTGAACAGAATAACATAGATGCGATAAATCAGGAAGATATAATTAGATGCTAAGCTTGTGGAAGGAAGCAGAGATAAACCTTGGGATTTTGTGCCTCTTGCCTATCAGCTCACGATTTTCCTATTCATTAAAATTAATAGGAGAAATGGTGAGCTGGTTAGAGTATAGACGGAAAACCCTGGCCCAAAAAAAACTCCATAGTTTTGAGGGAATGGTGTAACAAAATGATGGACCAGAAGTAAAAGCTAAGAGTGTTATTTTTAGAATGAGACAAAGACAGGGGAGGGCGAAATTTTAAAAAAAGATTCTAATGCCCTCCCATAATATCTGAATGTACTTGTGGAACTTAGCAATGTCTATGAAAGTGGATATGGTCTATCCTTGGAATTCCAAGAGGATCCTGTAGATTATATCCAAGCAGATTGCTAGAAAATGATTAATAAAGTGACAATTGGCACTTGGTTATTAGTAATTGTGGATTTATAGATTTGTACCCACTTGAAACTGGGATGAGAATGAATCAATTCATTTTAATTAGAATCTGGAAAGCTATGGAGAGAAGGCACCTTGTTATGCTGGCTAAATTTAAGCCCAAGTTCATGGGTTGAAAAGAAGAAGTTCTAACTCACTGCGCTGCCCATTTAAGTCTAATTAACACTGATTAATTCTATATGGATAGAGAGTTTGCCCTAACATTACAAGTCCACTGAAAGTAACACACTTCCTTTTTTTCAACATATGAATTAATGTTGCTTTCTTTACAAAAGAGAACAATTAAATTCCAGCATCACCTAGTGATTAAATTGAGCATAAAGGCTGAACCATGTCTAATTTGGGTTAGTACACCCTACTGCCTAAGGTGAGCCAAAATAACTTGGATTCTTAAGAGAAATTATACAGAGCAGGCAGAAATTAAGAATAGCTTGCGAGAGCGAACATCATCTGCCAGTGACCCAGAACTGCAGGTGGAGGTCATGAGGTGGAGGATTTAGAAACAGCTGCATGTTATCCCAAAGGATGCTATGAACAGTGGAATGTTTTGTGTTTACAGTGCAAGAATGAAATGAGGGGTGGGGGGGAACATGATTCATATAGTTGCTGATTTTATAAAATAAAGAAACTCAATCTAAGATCATTTCATAATGATCATTTCAAACAAGTTTCCTTTGGGACAATTTTGAAGTTTGCTCAATTTTGCATTTTTCAACAGCCTATTACTGAATAAAAAAGCATGCTGTGCAGCTTTCAATAAAGTGCTGAATAAATACTTCAGGAGAATAACTTAAATGTTCCCTCAAATAGATTAAAATTATAAAAGCCAATAGTTAGATGTAGTTCCATATCAGTAGACCTCTATGGTCTCACTTCTTTTAGGGGAGTTTCAAAATGTAACCTATTTTAAAATACTTCTGTCTGAACAGTAAAAATAGCTCAATAGACAATTTAAATAGATTTGAAATTTGTGTCACTCTTTTTAAATGTTAATCTCAATCCAAATATTTCTTTTACATCTATGGCTCTGCACTTGCCAGAATGGAGCATCATACTCTCTCCAGTAAACCCCTGTGTTTAAATGAAACGGCTAAAGAACAGTCCTCATCATCCTTTTTACAGTCATTCACAAAATATTCTCCTTTGCTTTAAATTCACTTCATTTTCTTGTCTCCTGTTTCTGACAAAGATTTAAGTTTAGTTTAAATATTTTGTTCCTTATTGTACGCACGAGATGGGGCAAGGAGTTGTGCATTAATTCAGTTCCTCCAGAGCTGCATCGTACCACACATGTGATCTGAAGTGCAGTAGGTTAGTTATTTTTGTAACCTGGAAGTAATATCAATGATGTCATAAACTAGATCACATGGTGGTCATGACCTTCAGTTTTTCTTTAACATTCCATTTGTTAAAGTGATCAGATTAATTTATTTTCATACATAAAACAAGGCAAACTAGACAGATACATACATACATATATATTCAAAATTCATGACTCATTAAACAAGCCCTCCCAAAAATCCCCCAAGAATGCATTATGTATTACCAGTCTTTTAGGAACACATTACATTCAATGGAACGTGTCAATGACTCCATGCATTTCTGTTAAACATTACTCCTTGCGTTTGGCAGAGGTTCTCTGTCTGTACACACTACATCCTCAAGTATTAATTGTAAAATGTTATTAGGTTATTTTATTACAAGAACATATGCTACAAATAGAGTTGCTGAGTTCAAAGCAATGGGGTATTGAATTTGGATGTGTGACGTCTGTGGCTCACATGTTCAGCCTTATACCTTCGCAATGTCAATCAGAGAAATTACTTTCCCACTGATTCTTGTTGAAAACTTTATAGACTTTTATAATTATTTGATATATTTTTACTCAATTAAACCACACGTTTATAGCCCATTGTGAACTGCATTACTTGAAGCAACTCAGGAATGTGTTCAGACTGTGGACGGTTTTAACATTATGGAGTATCCGTGACAATTGAGACATTTTCTGGTCACAGACCTTTAATGAGTTCTTACAGATCAGCAATGCCAATAAATCCTATTGTCCACTTGTGTGAGCATTTTGAACTCTCAGCCTTGCAGTGGCCAGCAATAATGGTGGCCTTTGGGTGCCCAGTGCCAGCAGACATTAACCTTTATCATAAGTTGTTTTGTACATGTGAGTGAGCTTAGGGACCCACTTCCTGAGACCCCATGAAGGCAACAGTGCCACCCATTAATAGTCATTTGCTTCTGGAGAACAGAAGCTGGTCTGAATGGTTTCATAGCGGTACTGGATGGCTTGAAGGACCTCTTATCCATACAGATGATCATGGCATAGAGAAGCACTAGAGAAACTGGGAAAATAGCAGGGAGCTATGTCAGGATGGCTCGCCAGCACATTCCATTCTCTGGGGGATTTTTCCAGAGATGGTCTGGGAACCAGGTCAACTGCATATTTCATGGAGGCCAGCAGCCAAATAGTGCAACAGGGCCCCAGGTACCGGCAATTTAGTCCTGGAGTTGGTATTTTATCGAGGTTAGGGGAGGCCCCCCCAACATGTGAAAGCTATGCAGATGAAAACTCACAGCCCCATTTGTAAATAGTCCTGCAGAGGGGTTTCTCCTATAACCCTATGGTCCCACTGGCTTCAGGCCTCTTTAGTTACTTTATGCAGGCAGCTGAGAGAGCCTTCATGTTGAGGTGCCCTTGCACCTCACTGCCAGCCTCAGCAGTGCCTACTTCAACTGATGGAACTCCCAGCCTGGCATTGTTGTGGGTCCTGTGATTTGGTCTGCAGCAAGGGGACCCTGCCTGCCATCCTGAAGAGAATGGCAAGCATGGGGGCAGCCACTTAGAAAGCTGCCTCCTGGCAGGTTGTTCCTGTAGGTGCTCTTATGACATGGGCTGGCTTGGAACCTCATTATGGGCCTGGATGCTCACTACAAAATAGTTTGGGGGAAGCCCTCAGCACAGCCTATAACGAAGTCTGTCATTCAGTGACTCACCACAGGCTGCACTGTGGACTCCCCTAACAATCCCATCCCACTCCTGAGCCAGCAATCAGTGAAATCAGTTGATCTGGCAAGAACTTCTCTTTTCTATTCATATGGCTATTAGAATCCCCATTAGAAGTTAACCTTTGTACAATGAGATGTAACTGGACTGACAGCAGCCAGTGCTAAACAACCTGAAAAAATAATTTTATATTTGTGGAATGTTTTAAATGAACCCATTATGATTATCGTCTCAGCTTGCTCCTGCCCCACAGAACTCATTTCTCGTTATCTTGACTCCCTTCTCTCTCCCCTTTTCCAGTCCCTTCCCACCTACATCCGTGATTCCTCTGACACCTTACGTCACATCAACAATTTCCAGTTCCATGGCCCCAACCGCTTACTCTTCACCATGGACGTCCAATCCCTCTACACCTCCATCCCCCACCAGGATGGTCTGAGGGCCCTTAGCTTCTTCCTCGAACAGAGGCCCGAACAATCCCCATCCACCACTACTCTCCTCCGTCTGGCTGAACTTGTTCTCACACTGAACAATTTCTCCTTCAACTCCTCTCACTTCCTCCAAATAAAAGGTGTGGCTATGGGTACCTGCATGGGCCCCAGCTATGCCTGTCTCTTTATGGGGTATGTGGAACATTCCTTGTTGCAGTCCTACTCCGGCCCCCTTCCACAACTCTTTCTCCGGTACATCGATGATTACTTCGGTGCCGCTTCATGCTCTCGTCAGGACTTGGAAAAATTTATTAATTTTGCTTCCAATCTCCACCCCTCCATCATTTTCACGTGGTCCATCTCTGACACTTCCCTTCCCTTCCTTGACCTCTCTGTCTCAATCTCTGGTGATAGACTGTCCACCAATATCCATTACAAACCCACCGACTCCCACAGCTATCTTGACTACAGCTCCTCACACCCTGCTTCCTGTAAGGACTCCATCCCATTCTCTCAGTTCCTTCGCCTCCGTCGCATCTGTTCCGATGATGCTACATTCAAAAACAGTTCCTCTGACATGTCCTCCTTCTTCCTTAACCGAGGTTTTCCACCCACGGTCGTTGACAGGGCCCTCAACCGTGTCCGGCCCATCTCCCGCGCATCCGCCCTCACGCCTTCTCCTCCCTCCCAGAAACATGATAGGGTCCCCCTTGTCCTCACTTATCACCCCACCAGCCTCCGCATTCAAAGGATCATCCACCGCCATTTCCGCCAACTCCAGCATGATGCCACCACCAAACACATCTTCCCTTCACCCCCCTTATCGGCATTCCGTAGGGATCGTTCCCTCCGGGACACCCTGGTCCACTCCTCCATCACCCCCTACTCCTCAACCCCCTACTATGGCACCACCCCATGCCCACGCAAAAAATGCAACACCTGCCCCTTCACTTCCTCTCTCCTCACCGTCCAAGGACCCAAACACTCCTTTCAAGTGAAGCAGCATTTCACTTGCATTTCCCCCAACTTAGTCTACTGCATCCGTTGCTCCCAATGTGGTCTCCTCTACATTGGAGAGACCAAACGTAAACTGGGCGACCGCTTTGCAGGACACCTGCGGTCTGTCCGCAAGAATGACCCAAACCTCGCTGTCGCTTGCCATTTCAACACTCCACCCTGCTCTCTTGCCCACATGTCTGTCCTTGGCTTGCTGCATTGTTCCAGTGAAGCCCAACGCAAACTGGAGGAACAACACCTCATCTTCTGACTAGGGACTTTACAGCCTTCTGGACTGAATATTGAATTCAACAACTTTAGGTCGTAAGCTCCCTCCCCCATCCCCACCCCCTTTCTGTTTCCCCCTTCCCCTTTTTTTTTCCAATAAATTATAAAGATTTTCCTTTTCCCACCTATTTCCATTATATAAAAAAAAACCCACTAGAGCTATACCTTGAGTGCCCTACCATCCATTCTTAATTAGCACATTCGTTTAGATAATATCACCAACTTTAATTTTAACACCTATGTGTTCTATTGTACTATTGTCGTTGACATCTTTTGATGATCTGCTTCTATCACTGCTTGTTTGTCCCTACAACCACACCCCCCCACCCCCCCCTCCACCTCTTTGTCTCTCTATCTCTCCGCCCCCCACACACACACCTTAAACCAGCTTATATTTCAACTCTTTCTTGGACTCGAACGCAATTTCTGTCGAAGGGTCATGAGGACTCGAAACGTCAACTCTTTTCTTCTCCGCCGATGCTGCCAGACCTACTGAGTTTTTCCAGGTAATTCTGTTTTTGTTTATGATTATTTACTAGGTCTTTTAAACTTTTTTCTTGAATAAAAAAAAATAATGTTTGGCCATGATATTCCAGCTTCTACCTAAACCTTATGTATATGTCCTGTTCTTTATTTCACCCTCTAAGATTTTTAAAGTTATTTGATTATTAGTGCATTTTATTTCCTGATCACCTGTCTGTAAGAACTCTTTAACGTGATTGGCTGCTTGGACAGCTTGATGACATCACTGAACCTCAAGGCTAGGAATTTGTATTAAACAGCATTACAAAAATTGCGTGTCGTGAGAGCTCTTCAGATTTTCTTCAAGGTCAGTGGCGAGCAACCTTGTTATGTTGCTGACTGTAAAATCCAGGCCAATGTCAACTGACAATCCCATGGGGAGGTTTTTCCCTTCGTCGGGTGGGCGGGCCCAGGAGGGGCCGCGCAACGGTCTGCCGCTTGCGATTTCACACTGGCTGGCCAATTAACGGCCAGCCAGCATGAAACGCACGCTGATAACCTCGGTGCTGCCGGGGCGGAGGCGGGAGAAGCGCTCAAGTGCGCGCATGCGCAGGTGTGCACTCAGTGAAAGCTCCCTGAAGGCACAGAGCTATCTCAGGGAACTGAAGATTTTTAACATTAAAGATAAAGATTTCAAAAATAAGGAAAACATGAGCCCTCATGTGGCTCTGTCACATGAGCAGGGACATGTTAAAAAGGAGTTATAAAAATTTTTATTATTTTTTTAAAAATCGCTGTTCAAAACCTCATCCCGCCTGTGGATGAGGTTTCGCAAAAAATGCAAAGTCCGCTTGACCTATTCCCCTGCCCGCCATCCATAAGGTTGGACGGGCAGGGAAAATTTCATTTTAATGAATTGATTAATGGGCTTAACAGCCCTCTTAATTTTTGGCAGACATGCTGCCAACTCCCGCATGCGCCTGCCGACCAAAATATTGCATGATGACATCAGGACTCTCGCCTAACTTCATCGTGCGCTGTTGCATGCTGGGTGCGCGCCTGCACACCAAGCTGAAAATCCTGCCCCATGTCACTCAATTCCCAGTTAGAAGGATTTTTTTATCATGCACTCTATCAAGAAACTAAAGAACCTTGCCCATCCAGCAGAAACTGCTGTCATTGACTTCCTATCACCAGTTTTGCACAGGCAAGAGGCAGCAGGATTCTTCCTTAAGCATGCAGTTTAGGATCTTGTAATGTCATTGGTTGCAATTTTAACCTGAGGCTTATGTGGCAAAGATGTCATGGCTGCTCTGCCAAGACAGGAAGAGGAGCCAGGGCCAGAAAAATACCTCAAAAAGGGGAGTTAATTTTATTTATTTTTTCTTTGTGGGCCCCACAAGGAAATCTTTGGCCTTCCTTGCCTTGGGCTTTCTTCCGCTTCCCTTGACTGTAATTCCCACCCAAATCCCTCTGAACAACTTATCTGATTATCAGGGATCATTTCTTTGGGTCTCTGATGACAGCTTCCTGCTGCTTAAAGTACTACAAAGCTGAGGTGCAAAACTGATGGGGTCTATGTAGTTGAAGCCCAGGAGTTAAAATCTCCTGCATCTCATGCTGTGGAATGCCAGACAGTTTACCATCTGCCTCGTCCCGAGAGTCTGCACGAGTTCTGTCAGAAGTTAAATTTGGAGCTTTAATTTAAAAAGAAAGCCTTTATTAAGCCTTCTCTTGGCCTTCTCTACCATAGTGGAAATAGTCCTAATACCTCAAATTTCACCTCATTGCTATAGTTTCCCATCCCTGGTATTATCCTTGAGAACACACATTGTATTCTTTCTGTAATGAGGTGCTCAAAACTTTATATAGTGCAACAACTGTACTCTGATTGATGATTTGTATAAAATCGGCATTATTTATTTACTGTTATACTCTAATCCCATACTTATAAAGCCACAAATTCTATCAATGTTTTTTAGATGACTTTATCTGCCTACCCTGGCACTTACAAGAGTTTATTTCTCTGTCCATCCACACCCTGCAAAATGTTTCCATTAGATAGATTATTATCCTATACTCAAATGTAAGTTAGATGACCATTTTGTTTCACTTAATTCCCCCACTTAATCTTCCACTCCAATTTCCACTCTGACTTCTCAGTCTTTAGCTTTATATGATGCTTCAACCAGGCTCAACTCAAGGTACAGTGTCACATATTTCTCCTTGACACTTTGTAGTCACCTGGTCTGAACATCAATTTTAGTAATTCCATACCTTAACTCTGTTCCACACAACAAGCAATGCTGGTGTTCTTGGTTGGAGGGGTCTGTTGGTGTACACTGGAGGGAATGAGGCAGTTTGAGATTTGGAATATAAACTCTTTTTTAAAACAAAGAGCTTGGGGAAAGATATTTAACCAAGGACTTCCCAGAGTGAAATAAGAATAATAAAAACCGGGAAATAAGAATATTGGTTCTAACTGGTTCTATATACCTTAAAATGGAACACCAAAAAAACTGGGAAATTAGAGTACTGGTCTGAACTATATTTTTTCCCTTCTGGGTTGGCCTGTTTCTTTCTTTTGAGGTACAGCCTAAATTTCAATTTCAGACCTGTTGCAATTTTCTTTATAAATCACCTTTCTCCTAGATATTTTATTTGTTTGGGCAGCTCTCGTGTCCTTCCAGTTTTTTAAATTATATAAATGCTCTTTTGTACTTTTAATGTCTTTCCATCACCTTAATGTGTTTTTTTAAGTCATCTGACAGTTTTCTATTTGACAGTTTGCAGGTCTTTCAATGATTAGATTCCTCCCCTCTCCCTTTTCTTTGCATTTTTATATCCTATGCTAAAGTGTTTGCTCACTTTTTAGCTTTTAGTTCTGCCAAAGAGCTGGAGATGATAACCCATTTTTTTTTCCTCACAGGCACTGACTTCCCTGCTGCGAGTTTCCAGCATTTTGTTTTTACTTCAGAGTCCAATCATTTGCAGTTTCCTTTAACTTTATAGCTGCAAATGTCTGTGTTCGTTAGCTGACCCGAGACCAATAGGAAAGGCTGTAAAACTGGATGGATGACAGAAAGTCATGGCAACCAAAACCAGAGAGAAATAACATTTTGAAAAATTAAATTAAACAACGCCATTTGTTCATCAGGAAATGAATGAACAAGCCGGATTAAGAATAAAAGAAACTCACCATGGGCTGGACTAGTGCAGTTTCTGATTTTCTTTCTCTGTCAACCACAATTGACTGCAACTTGGCAGACAACAAATTACAGACATTATTTAAAGCTTACAACAAAATCTTCCATCTAGGACCAGGGATCTAGGTGCCCCATTATTAAACTCAGGATCTACCCCCTCCATAACTGGTGCACCATGGCAAAAATACATGTTTTTTTTTTAAATAGGACGTGCTGCAGAATTCACCAAGGGCAGAATTTTGCCCTCGTCGGGTGGGTGCAGCGGGTGGGCCCGTGAGCGGTCGTGAAGCCTACTGCTGCCCATGATTGAGCCCCGACGTGGATTTCACGCTGACTGGCTAATGAACGGGCAGCCAGCGTGAAATGCAAGCTGCAGCGCTCAGCGCTGCCGGGATGGAGGAGGGAAGAGCGCGAGCATGGAGGAGCGTGCATTAAAAGCTCCCTGCGGCACAGAGCTGCCTCAGGGAGCTAAGGAATTTTGAAAATAAAAAATAAAGCACTTAACAATGTTAATAACATGTCCCCTCATGTGACTCTGTCATGTGAGCAGGGACAGGTTGGAAATTAGTTTTTTAATTTTTAAATCACTGATCGAAACCTCATCCCGCCTGTGGATGAGGTTTTGCAAAAAATCCAAAGGCCGCTTGGCCTTTTCGCCTGCCTGCGAACCATAAGATTGGAAGGGCAACAAAAAAATTCACCTAATTAGAACTTTGATGCCTTAATAGGCTGACTCCCGCGGACGTTCGTTGACTGAAACATCGCTGGAGTCACCGATGACGTTGGGACACTTGCCTGACATCAGCATGCGTCATTTTACATTCGTTCGGGTCAGAAGTGTGCCCGCCTGACGAGTGCAATATTCTGCCCCAAGTTTACTTCAACAGTATCCCCCAGACCAATGACCTCTACCACTGAGAAGGACAAGAGCAGCAAGATGACAGGATATCATCACCTCCAAGTTCTCCTCCAAATCACAAATTATCCTGGCTGTTCCTTATTGTCATTTGCTTGATATCCTGGAATTCCCTCTATAGCAGCAAAGTGGGAGCACCATCAGCATAAGGACAGCAGCAGTTCAAGGAGAAGGCCCATCAGCATGTTTTTAGGCATATTAGGGATGGGCAATAAATTCGGAATTGACAGCATCATCTTAAACCCCAAGAATAAATAGAATAATGATTCACAGCACCTACAGGTAAACTATTAGAGCTAATTGCATTCTTTAGGACTAGGTTTGCACATTACTTTTATAAAATGGAATCTATTTTTGCTGCACTTGTCCTCCTGATTGTTATCAAGTGAGTCCTGCTAGAAAGCCGACATTGCTCAGCCTGTTGACAAACATTATCAATGTTTACATATGAGAATTGGTCAATTTGGTGAAGCACTGGAGGACAGCTAGAGGCCTGTGTAATGATGCAACAGCAAAAATAAACACATCAGAAAGGGTAGCGGAGGGCGGGGCCGGGGGCGGAGGAGGGAAAAGAGAAAACATTGGTGGGAAAATGCCTCACCACTTGTGTTTTCTAAAGGAACACAGCAATGAGTACAGCTGGCTGAAAGCAAGGCAATAGCTCAATGTGTGATTAAGATTTCAGAGAAACAGTGGAGGAACAGTGCTACAAACAATTCAATCTACTCACAAGGACCCCCACCGAGCAGAGCATTGGGCTTCTGAAGATATGGTTCTCATGCCTAGACCAATCAGATGTTACCCTCCAATATCCTCCTGCAAGGTCTCATGCAGTCTGATGGTCTTCTGCACTCTCCATAACATGGCCCTCCAGAGAAGTGTGGACCTTGAAGAGGGTCAAACGCTAGATCACTACAGTTCATTGGAGGAAGAGGAAGATGCAAAGTAGCTCCATTCTTACTGATAATGCACGGTACATATTTCTCAAACACACTCAGTGTTTCTGTTCAAAGACCATGGCTTCGCTTCATTACGTCTTCCCCCTTCTCCAGTTTTGCCATTAAAGAATGGAAGCTCACATATCAAAGGTCATAGCTCAAAAATGGCTCATGATTAAAAAGTAACATTCAGAGAAAGGGACGAGTGGCGATGAGGATCAACATCGCAGGCGCAGGCGCAGAGCCCTGAGCATGAAGAGGGCAAAGAAGAGAAATAAGGATCAGGAAGGCAACAAAGGCCATATCCTCAGCATCATGTGCACCAAAGAAGAAGCTACCTGGACATGTCAGAGAATCAGTGCTATAGAAGGCTGCGCTTACATAGGCAGGTAGCAACAGAGGTTTATGCCTCGTTGTGGAAGATCTCAGACCTTGCAGTGCTGCTTGCCTTGCCCTGCCAGTGGCAGTTAAAGTCTCAATGCTTCTTTGCCTCTGGTTTGTTCCAAGGATCAGCTGCAGACCTTGGTGTTGTCTCTCAAGCACACCATTGCATCTTGCAGGTCACTGATGCCCTATTTGCGAAAGCTGGACAGTACATATACTTGCAAACAAATGGAACCTCGCAGGCACAAAGGACGTTGGGATTCACCTCCATTGCTGGAATCCTGCAGGTGCAGGGCATTATCGATTGTAGCCAACAGGACATCAAGGTGCCGAGTGAGCAGCCAGTGAGATTCCTCAACAGGAGAAGGGTTGCCACTCACTCCCTAATCGTTCAGCTGGTATATGACCACAAGTGTTTCATGCATGTGTACACTGGCTTTCCTGTCATCGGCCCTGACTCTTTCATTCTCCTGTAGTCCAGGGTGCTGTTGTTTTTCCTGCTATCACCAAGGCATCGTGGAACAAGGAATATCCCTTGAAGAGATGGCTACTCACCTCTTTATGTGACCCTGACATGGAGGAACAGTGCTACAAACAATTCAATCTACTCACAAGAACCCCCACCGAGCAGAGCATTGGGCTTCTGAAGATATGGTTCTCATGCCTTGACCAATCAGATGTTACCCTCCAATATCCTCCTGCAAGGTCTCATGCATTGTGATGGTCTTCTGCACTCTCCATAACATGGCCCTCCAGAGAAGTGTGGACCTTGAAGAGGGTCAAACGCTAGATTACTACAGTTCATTGGAGGAAGAGGAAGATGCAAAGTAGCTCTTTTCTTACTGATAATGCACGGTACATATTTCTCAAACACACTCAGTGTTTCTGTTCAAAGACCATGGCTTCACTTCATTACTTCTTCCCTTTTCTCCAGTTCTGCCATTAAAGAATGGAAGCTCACATATCAAAGGTCATAGCTCAAAAATGGCTTATGATTAAAAAATAACATTTTACACTATCACAAATGGAAGTCCCCCAAGTGCAATGAATGATGTGGAGGCCCTCGCTCTCGTCCATTCCTATGCGGTGCTCCCCTTGTGGCCATGGTTAAGGTGGAGGCAGCCTCCAGTCCACTTGAGGCTGAGATGCTTGTGGCAATCATCTTCATTGTTGAGGTACCAAGGGCTGCAGCACCAGCATCAATGCAAGGGCAGCCTCCATCACAGGGCTCTGCTGCATGGATGCCCCTCGGTCAGAGGGGCCAAAGAGGCTGATAATGATGATGGGATGGAACCTTCATCCTCCTAGTTGACCATCTCAGACATTTGATTCTGCTCTGGATCGCTAGAGGGGTTTACCAGCAGGGGCAGCAACTGTCATCCACTCCATGCATCTTTGCACCATTAGTACCATTGACCAGTCAATGCTACAGCGCATCACATGCATTCTATGTATGTTAGATATTATCCTGCATCCGCTCAGAATGCTGCTGCATATGACTCCTTGAGTTGGTCACAATCTCAATGGAGGAGCTCATGCATTCAAAACCCTGAGCCATAAAGATGCACATCACTGAATGGACTCCTCCAATCTTGGTTCATGATCCTGTACTGCCTCAGGGAACTCCAACCTGTGGGTACACATCTCATGCTGCTGGCCAAAATACAGCCACCTTGCCTGTGACTCCCAAGGCTGTGCATCTGTCCTCCATCCACCAAGCATGACTGTCCACTCCTACCTCTGCTTTTCTCACCTCCTCCTGCTCACTTGCGACATACTTATCACCCACTGCCACCTTTTCTAACCATGCTCGAGGACCCACTGATGTGTGTGTTTGAATGATGTGATGGTGCTAGCTTTGTGGTTTCTATCTCCATTGAGGACCCTGGTGATGTTGCTGCAGCACTGGTACACTCCCCCTCCCCAACTAGCCCTTTGGGAGGCATAAGATGGAGATCATGAAGACTTGCCTCTGACAGCTAATGCCGCTGCAGAGTTGAGGTTTCTCAATACAGCAGAAGGTTTGGCATGCTCTCAGATGGAGGGGAATGCAATCCATCCCCTTCATCTATGGAATTCAATATCTTTTCACCTTCTCCTCCAACTCTATATCACCCACTTTCTCGTGTGATGCCATCCTTGTGATGTCAACTACCACATCCTCCAATGCAGGAAGGATGGCTAGCTTGTGCATTCATTTTCTGTGCAAACCCTCTCCCTATCATTGTGCGCCCTCTTCACTCATAAAGACAAAAGAGAGATAGATAAGGCAGTGCTGGCCTCTCTCACTGATTTTAACAAGATGCTGCATTTATCAATGCTGCCAGCTCCTCAATAGGGTTAAGGGTTTCAGCCTTGCTCGCGGGTCAGTAATGACCCTGGGCACACATTTCTCCCATTTTCTGGAGCACCAAGCACCCTCAGGCTGCTCAGCTGGTGGCTGCTGATTTGGAGGCCCATCAGGGTGCTGACCCCAAAGAGAAAATGCTTCTCCAGGTCTCTGCTGAAGAAGCTGATCTTCGCCAAACTAGCAAAGGAGGGATAATATCTACTTGAATTGCCCCTGAGTTCACAGAGGTGAAAAATTAGTCAATGATTCGATTGGCTATTATTAACCCTTGGCCGAAGTGTCACATTGAACTCTCCTTGCCAGAATGAAGGTCAGTAAACCTCTTGCAGCACTGCAGCCAGATCCTCCTGATGAAACTGTGGCTACTCACATGGTCTGCCAGCTCCAGCAGGGCCTGCTTGGTTAACTCCTGCCACTTCCCAGGAACAAGACACCTCAATCCTCTCACACAGCCTCCAGCATTACCTCAATGGTGGCATCATTAAACCTTGAGCTACTCTGCCCTGGGTGCCTGGTCTCTGCCTCTTTAACTCTTCAATTCATTCTGCCATTGCATTTCAAGATGGCTGTCATAAAAATGGCTGCCTTAATCTCTTCAAATTGGGCCCACTCTGTCGGCCTCGCCTCCTTCCCAGACCCACTGCCACTAATTGGTTATCAAACTTGCCCTGCAGCCAATTAGGGTTGACCTCTGGGAAAATTGGAACCTGTGACTGCTTCCCCCTTGGTGCGGGCTCAGTACCTGGAAATGGTATTGACATTAGGGTGCTGACCCCAAAGAGAAAATGCTTCTCCAGGTCTCTGCTGAAGAAGCTGATCTTCGCCAAACTAGCAAAGCAGGGATAATATCTACTTGAATTGCCCCTGAGTTCACAGAGGTGAAAAATTAGTCAATGATTCGATTGGCTATTATTAACCCTTGGCCGAAGCGTCCATATGCGTATGTTGCATGAGGTATTCATTCATGATGAACATTGGCAGTTCTTTATCAGTGGTGGTTTGCCATTGCCTTCCATCATCAGGGTCAGGGTGAAGAGCCCAGCTTACCTCAGTGGGAATGGGAAGCAACCCATGCTGTTGGCATTATTCTGAACCACATGTTCCTCATCTAGCCAACTGAGCTATTCCTGGCCATGATACATAGAAACATAGGCTGACTGGTCTATAATTCCCTGTTTTCTTTCTACCTCCTTTTTTAAATAGTGGGGTTACATTAGCTACCCTCCAATCTGTAGAAACTGTTCCAGAGTCTATAGAATCTCAGAAGATGAGCACCAATGCATCCATTATTTCTAGGTCAACTTCCTTAAGTACTCTGGGATGTAGATTTTCTGGCCCAGGGGATTTATCGGCCTTCAATCCCATCAATTTCTCCAACACCATTTCCCTACTAATACTGATTTCTTTCAGTTCCTCCCTCTCACTAAAGCCTGTGTTCCCCAACATTTCTGGTATGTTATTTGTGTCCTCCTTTGTGAAGACAGAACCAAAGTATGTATTTAGTTGGTCAGCCATTTCTTTGTCCCCCATTATAAATTCCCTTATTTCTGACTGTAAGGGACCTACATTTGTCTTCACCAATCTTTTTTCTCTTCACATACCTATAGAAACCTTTACAGTCAGTTGTTATGTTCCTTGCAAGCTTACTCACATATTCTATTTTTCCCTTCTTAATCAGTCCCTTGGTCCTCCTTTGCTGAATTCTAAACTGCTCCCAATCCTCAGGTCTGTTGGTTTGTATGCCTCTTCCTTGGATCTAATATTATCTCTAATTTCCCTTGTTAGCCATGGTTTGGCCACCTTTCCTGTTTTACTTTTGCGTCAGATAGGAATAAACAATTAGATAAAAGCAAAATACTGCTGATGCTGGAAATCTAAAACAAAAACAAAAATTGCTGGAAAAACTCAGCAGGTCTGACAGCATCTGTGGAGAGCAAGACAGAGTTAACATTTCGAGTCCATATGACTCTTCATCAGAACTAAAGAAAAATAGAAATGTGGTGAAATATAAACTGTTTAAGGGGGGGTGGGACAGGTGGAGCTGGATAGAGGGTCAGTGATAGGTGGAGGCAACGGAGAGATTGCCAAAGATGTCATAAGCAAAAGGTCAAAGGGGTGTTGATGATGGTTATATTATCTAAAGGATGTGCCAATGGTGACATTAAGGGTAGAAAGCAGGATGAACAAGTGGCAGATGGCCCTAGTAGGGTGGGGTGGGTAGAAGGGATCGAAATAGGCTAAAAGGTGGAGATAAAACAATGGATGGAAATAAATTTTTAAAATAATAATAGAAACAGGTGGAAAAATAAAAAATATAAAAATATAATAATAATTATTAGAAAAAAGGGGATCAAAAAGGGGGTGAGGATGGAGGACAGAGTTCATGATCTGAAGTTGTTGAACTCAACGTTAAATCCGGAAGGCTGTAAAGTGCCTAATAAACAATTGTTGCAGTTCACCTATGCGCTCTTTGAATGTTTGCCATTGCCTATCTACCATCATCCCTTTAAGTAACGTAACATAAGTAATAAAACCACAGTCAATTAACCTGCCAAGGCACTGATGAGGAATAGCATATTGGGTAAGGTATGGAGGTCTACTGGTGTCTGTGGAAACATTTACTAGCATGAGTTACCTATTGAGAAGAGAGGGAATGAAAGGGTTATAGCAGAGAAAAATAACCTCTGCTTCCCATTTATCACCATTGCTAATTAACATGATTTTAATCTATCAACAAGAGACCCACAAGGTGCTGGAGAAAGTTGCTTTCACCAGGAAACCTTTGCACAGATTTCTAAATTTAAACAGCTTTCTCAAATGCAGGGCCAGAAATGGGAAGACCAATAAACTTAGTAACAATTGTCCTTCAAATAGGTAATAATAGTCCTAACAGAAGATGATCTTAACATTTTTATCTGTAGCCAGCTTTACTTATTATATTATTTGACCCTTTCATTAGATTCTAACCCTGCAACTATGTCCTGACAGTCATCTTGGTAGTGTTCTCTATTAATTATCCACCAGTTGTAATGTCTGATTACATCTACAGTGAAAAAAAAATTAAATATTTCTTTGGAAATTATTCACATACTAAGTTTACTTTGAAGATAAATCAACTTTAGACAAAAAGTTAATCTGAGCATAGAATGCCCTTGGACCAATTTACTTCTGATTCACGCCCATTCTTGAAATCCCACTTACCAATTTACCTTCTATTGATGAAATTCTTGAGTACCAAATTACTTCCATTTACCAGAATTTCTATGCACCAACTTAATCCTGATTGCCAAAATTCCAGTGTCCCAATTCCTTCATATTCACTTATACCTAAAATTCCTAAAATGAGAACAATGAGTGAAACCCAAATCAGAAAATACATGTACTTTCAAATTTCAATATATCAAGTTATTTCCAATCATTAGGTGATTTAATGTAAACAGTCCCACTTTGAAGTCCAAACATTCACACATTGATTAAAATTCTATTCTGCAAAATAATTTTTCTGTCCACCCATTGCGATCTACCCTAGGGCAGGTCCTAATTCACGCCTCACACATGGGACTTTTGAGAGACTTACTAGAAAGGAGTAGCTAAGGTGGCTTTCCCAAGAGTTTTATCTTTGATGAACATTCTCCTAGGTGGGCTAAAGAGCCCCATCTACCCTTTACATTAGCCACGCCCATTTGGTACAAGTGCCCCTGCTGGACATTAACCCATTATTCAGAGGCAGTCTCTGCTTGCTGGGACTATCTGGAGTGGGGCCCAAATCCGACCATTCTGACTCAGAGGTGGCAAAACTACCTGAGTCTGTGGTTTGTCTGTCCAAATAAGAGCCTATCTTTGGTTGTCAAACCAGCATTTTGAGATTATTATCTAGTCTCCACTCACAGGACTAGCTGGAGTGAGGCTTGAACTCTTCTGACTCTGAGGTGGAAAGGCTAACATTAAGTCAAAAGCTTGCTCTTGACTAATTATTAGATGCAAATACTTCAAATTGACCATATATTTAGTTGAATGTTCTTGAAATCATGCAGATAATTTCTTGACAAACTTTCTGTTCCAATCTCTTTCCAAGTACTCTAGATGCACGCATTAACAACGAGCAGTGTTGCAGACTGTTATGATTCATAAACATGTAAGACCTCCCCTCTCTGGTCTAAAAGTTCTTGTCTTTACTCTTGAAATCAATGGCACATAACTTGAATACTGTCTCACTAAATGAGATACACCTTTACACAATCTCTAAGCAATAGTACATAATGTCAATGACACTGGTTGCTTAGGAATCCTGAGAGCTTCTGTCCGTACCAGGTGGTCAGATCTCCAGGTGCGACTTTGGAATGGCTGACCAGGCCACCCTTCTGACCTGCAGAAACCAGGGCCTTGGCAGGGGCATCCTGGTCCGGTGGGGCGGGAACGACAACATGGTGAGAATGCCAAAAATCGGTTTCACACCGGTGTGAAAGCACAGCGGGACCATATTGTTAACATTCATTCATGGGATGTGGGAGTCACTGGCTAGGCCAGCATTTATTGCCCATCCCTAATTGCCCTTGTTCAAAGGGCACTTAAGAGTCAACCACATTGCTGTGGGTCTGGAGTCACATGCAGGCTAGAGAAGGTAAGAACAGATTTCCTTCCCTGAAGGACATTGATGAACCAGATGGGTTTTTATAACAATCAACAATGGTTTCACGGTCTTCAATAGACTCTTAATTCCAATTTTTTTTTCATTGAATTCAAATTCCACCATCTGCCTTGGCGGGATTTGAATCCGGGTCCCTACAGCATTACCCTGGGTCTCTGGATTACTAGAGCATCCAATGATGTCTGCCATGGCAGAATGCCAATCCGGCTGAAGGCCGGCCAAATTTACTGGCGAGAAAACACTACGGCCCAGAACACATCTGGACAAGTGTGACATGCAGAAGTCATGACTTACTGTTCGGGTCTTGCTTACATCGCGGACATCTGAGGAGCAGAAGATGATGGAGCCCTACAATGACCAGACCCTGGAGGAACACATGCAATGCATGCTGGGTGGATTTCCATTGACATGGCTCCGCCATGAAGTAGCTCACAGAAGGTGGGAGATCTCCATTGATGTCTCAGGTCTGCTTCAGAACATTATGATCTTGGCCATTGGCTACTACAGATGATCAGCGAGTGGGGGGAGAGGAAGGTGTACCGGGGTGAGGTGGGGATTTGTTGGGTGAGGTTGTGGGGGTGGGGGGGGGGGGGAGGTGCTAATGTTCGTGGGGGTTGGGGGAAAGGATTGCAAGGGAGGAGGCTGTAACAGGGAGGAATGCAGCAAGTAGAAAGGTAGGTTTAAGGGCAGAGGAAGATATAATTGAAGGTGTTCAGAGGGAGGGGAACGAGTTTGGGGGGGGAAGGAGTTCGGAGGGGAGTGAAGGAGTTCAGAGTAGGGCAAGGAGTTCAGAGGAGAGGTGTCTGGATTGGAGGAGGAAGTTTGTGGGGGGGGAAGGTGTATGCAGGGAGGAGGGATTAAGGTTGGAGGAAGGAGTAAGGGTGGAGGGGGGAGTAAATAGGGGGATGTCCAGGTGAACATGCAAGGGAGGTGTTAGCTGCAGTCAATGACTGCCTCCTGGGGAGTGAACTAAGGGCGGGTGTGGTAGGAGGGAATGGTAAGTATGAGAGGGAGCAGTGGGAGCCGGTAGGGAAGGTGAGGGTGTGACAGTAGTGGTAAAGGAACAGCAAGGATGATTGATGGGGACTTGGAGGCAGACAAGGAGCCTGGGGGTGGGAAGAGCGAGATCAGGGAGTTCAATGTGGATTGGGGTGGGATTCACAGGAAGTAAGGAACATGCATGTTCACCTGAACATGCTGGAAAGACAAGGGTTCTGTTTGGTAGGTGACAGTGCGGAGATAGAAGCTGGTGCCAGGTGAGGTCAACAGTCATGGGATGGGGATGGAAATGGGTGATTGGGGAGGGGAAAGGATGGGGGAGCAGATTGGAAACTTAACAACCACCGTGATTGTCTAAATCAAAAGTGAGTGGATCCTTGTATTGGATGGGCACAGGTGCTGCATGGGAGTGTGATCAGTGGGTGCGTGGAGATGCAGGTTAACTCAGATGAACAACTGAAAGAGAACCCCAGCAGGCAGCACTGAAGATGCTCAGGACATTGAGGTATGATGGATGAAGACACCATGTGCATGGGGGAGTGCTTGCACAAGGCTCCAAATGGCCCTGAGTGCATCTCTGCGTTCTGCTGGACCAGGGACCCCATGGTGTCTGCCATCCTTCCAATGGAGACCTCCATACCCACACGTGGGCACTACTTCATCAGAAAGCAGATGGATGCACTCTTCCAATTCACATGCCACTCATTGAGAACTTCCAACAGTTCTAAGGGATGTCTCCCCAACTTCTGCTGATTCTCCACGATGAGTTGGAAGGCCGAATCCAGAGGCTCATCATCTGACTCGGACCTCATAGATGCCTCTTCCCCAGCAATCCTCTGAGTGCCAGGGAGCTCGGCTGAACCTGCTTCCTCCTGCTGTGGCATGTGTCCATGCAGTGACCACCAGACTGTAAACCCACACCCGATCTAGATCTAGGTCCCACCGAGGTGTGTGTCCCCGCGCTGGTGGAGGGTGTGGGTAAGCACTGTGATGGATCTTTCAGGCTGCTTATTTCCAGCTCTTCAATGGAGATGGTGTCTTCTTGGCTGGAGATGAGGACCTGGATAGAGCTGAGGTTCTCTTGGTTGGAGGTGAAGATGTAGATAGAGATGAGGGACTGGTTGGCTGAGGGTGTTGGTTGCTTGGCAGAGCTCCCTGTGAATCAAAGTAGAGATAATTAGTGCATGGCAGCAGAATCGATAGCAGGAGAGAGAGCAATCACAATTGTGTTGAGAGGGGGATGATGTGGTGCAGGATCCTCATGTGGGTTTTCACCACCGACCTCACTATCGCCGCAAACATGGTCTATGTCCTCACCAGTCAGTGCGATGGCATGCTCCTTAAAGTGAGTGAGGGGCCTAATGTGGACCACTCCACCCCTGGTCTAGGACTTCTTCCTGCTGATGTGAGTCACCTTCTCCTTCATGAAAACAGATGGAGAGAGTGTGAGCAGGACACATGGCACTGCAGGGAATGTTTGTATGGTGAGCGGAGCCATGGATGACACGAGCTCCAGAGGATATGCGCCTGAGGAAGATGTGTGTGTGAGTTAGTGATATTGTCCTTTGAGTTGTGAGATCCCTGTGGATGTGTGATGCGTTTGTGAGTGAGAGTTTAGAGTGATGAGGTGGTTGACTTACCCTAGCAGAATGGAAGAGAGCGTTCATCCTCTTCCTGCACTGGATGGCTGCCCTCGTCTGTGCTCTGGTAATGCTTACCATCGCTGCCAACACCTCCCAGGACAGATTTGTTACTCCGACTGACTCCGTGCAGCCAGAGAGGATGTAGAGGACATCACAGCGGCCTTCCATTGTGTCCAGCAGGTGTCCCAGAATGGCGTCGCTAAATTTGGGGGCTGTCGTCATCTTTGCTTTCGGGGCCATCAGTCGCCTGGAGCAGCCCTGGTCTGGAGGCATGAAGTAGGCAGCACTCTCGTGCACTTTAAATATGGCGCCCAGAGCGAGGAAGCGCTGAGGTCAAGGCGTGGAGGGAAATCTGAGCCTGCCCACCAGCAATCCCACGATCCCATTATTAATGAGGTAGGACACGCCAGGCATGGGACGTTATGGTGCGAAAACCTGCCATTGCGGCCGACGGGTAAAATGTCCTTTTTCCCCACCCAGTACTGCACTTTGTGCAAATCTTGGACAATTCAGTCCAATGTCCTTGAGGGCCGCATCTTCATACACCTTCCTGACCCTGGCCTTTGGCATATAAGTCAATACCTTAAATCGGATCGTCCGATTGGGTTATTAATCCCACCCTGGCCACCCAGGACCACATGATCATATCCTGTCCTCAGCAGAGGGGTGCCTCCAAGTGCATACCAGCAATGGATGGGATTTCTGTATCGTGGGGCAGGAAGAAGGCCATTCACACATTTCTGAGTGTGGGCCGTTGTCTAGTTCAGTTTTATAGACAGAGTGTCTGTGGTAAACCACCACATCAGGGACATGCCCTGACATGTCTTTGTGTGCATGTGTCAGTTTTACTTAAAACTGTCCCAGCAGTATGTAACGTCTTCAGTCAGAATTCTCCCTTCGTAGCTCTATCTTCTTAGCACAATGAGACAAACTCTGCCCACAGGACTCCACTACAACCAGCTTACATTCATTAATATGAAGGAAATAAAAGCACACTTACATGAATAAAAGTGTTTATGAGAATGCAAAGGTAAATAATGCATTGGCTTGCAAACACCTTAACTTCTTAAAATAAGAGCTGAAATTATTCTGCCTGTCGTATCCCTTTGCACCATTAATACTCAACAAAGTTTGTTTCCTGAACAAATCTACCACATTATGTGTTGTGAATTAATGATAAATGCTGAGCTCAACTAAAATAAAATCGCAAATTTAACAAAAATTAGGGGAGACAACAGAATAGCATTTACACACACACCTTAAACCAGCTTATATTTCAACTCTTTCTTGGACTCGAACTCAAGTTCTGTCGAAGGGTCATGAGGACTCGAAACGTCAACTCTTTTCTTCTCCGCCGATGCAGCCAGACCTGCTGAGTTTTTCCAGGTAACTCTGTTTTTGTTTTTGTTTACGAGCAATATTTGGTAGCACATTTTGGGCATACATTTCTGCAATTAAGACTCGTTTCAAGTTGGGTTTGATTATGTCCTTTGGTAAAAAATTTTCTTAGTCAGAAATCTATCATTTATCTTCTAATATGGGTGAAAAATGTATAATCCTATACACATTAGTATGATGCAATTACATAGGAATCTTAGATTGTAAATGTCATACTTTGTTCACAAATCCTAAGTACAATGATTCAAGTGTATTACATGATGTACTTGACAGGTTAATAACAAACATTACATAGCTGGAAATTGTATTAGTTTAGGAAGATTCATTATCAATGCACAACTCATTTTCCAGAACACTTCAGAATGTGAAAGTGTAGGACACAAAGAAACCTTATGCCACTGCGTTTGGGTCATCAAAAATACTTTGATTTGGTACTCTATTTTATAACATTGAGAAAAGTGACTTAACATTTAGTTAGGCAACATTCAATAAAGGTGAGCAAATAATCTTTATGTATTACAGATTTTTAAATCAGAGTGTTAATTGTTAATTTTGCTGCAGCTTATATTTGCAAAACTAAATACACCATGACATCAAACTTTGATGTTGGCCATTAATTAAGGTCCTCTACGGGGTCAGGCTCTGAAAGGAGTAACACATTAACCAAGTGGATGTTTAAGATTGCCCAAAAAACCCACTGGGTTGACTATGGGAGGATCCAAAAGAGGTCAGAATGGTGCCATCCCTGAGCTGTGTGTTTGGAAGTAGCAGATGGTAGTTTAGTATAGTAGCAAATTAATGAGGAAGCCAAATTTCTTGGCTACCTCTACCAAGCCATATTCTGTACTGCAATGTGACCAGGTCAATTTGTTCACGTCAGGAAGTGGTAAAGGCTCTGTTAGTGCATATTCTCAGTAATAGTTCCAATAACACTTGGACTAGTAACCGTAGCAATAGCAAGGTGAGGGGACATTAAAAAAAGGTCAGTTCCTGAGTGCCACACATTGCTCCTTCTTTGCATCACAAATAAACCATGGGAAACAAAAAAGGCGAATTGCAAAATGTGATGCAAATTTTTTTTTATGTTCAGGGTTCAACAGCTATAATCAAGCTCTTCTAATTAAGTAAACTGGACAAAAAAATTATATATACTATATATGTACTTTTGTATTGATAGAAATTGATTAAATAAAATTGAAAATAAGAAGGTTATTAATGATATTTCTCTGTAACCGTTTTTGTTTCAAATAGATACTGATGTAATTTAAAGCTAAATTACTGTCCATTCTCTTCTATGGTTTCCTGTTCTATGAAATTAATCATTTTAGGGTCTTTTTGTGTAGCGTTGCAATGCACAATCCATTCTCGCTGTTGGCAGTGCTAATATATTAGGTTGTTCATTATCTACATGTGACCTGTATGTGTAAGTATAATACTGTAAGCAGTTTTATTCCGAATATTAAAATTCTTAATTCAGAATAAAGTAAGATTGAGTTACTACAGTGATGGTCTTTTTGTGCACCTTTCTAAATGATATATAGAAAATAGAGGCAAATGAATTGCATATTTAATATTAATAAACATATACCACAGACAGTAGGTCAAACATCTTGTAGGTTTGTTACAGGATCCATTTCACAAGTTATGCTAACTGCTAGAGCAGACATTCTTCTTACATCACTTACATATATACATATACAAAAACTTAAATCCTAATCAGAATGATACACCATTGATACCCATCATTACACTGTTTAAAATAATAACCTCAGGCTGTTTGAGTGTGTAAGGAGATGTCAGCAGTGAAAAAGCATCACTTCAGTAGAGAATTACCAAATGTCTTATCATATTCAGTAGCAATATAATGAACCTATGTAAGCCCTTCTACATCAGTGTTATCTTTATATGAGTTTCATTTAGCATGGTTTAAAATGTATGAAAGGAAGAGGAAAACATAGGGTGGGTGAGGGGTAATGTTGTTGGTGAGGGAGGATCTGACAGTTATTGAAATAGTTGATTTAACCTCAGATGAGTGGAGGTCTGAGTCAATTTAAGGGGAAAACTGCGACAGCAAGGGAAGCAAATTATTAATTGGGGATTGCTATAGACCACCAGGGTAAAAGGAAAAAATGATATGGAATTATTCAAGCAAATAAAGAGTGCATCAGAGAAAGGGAGGGTACTAATCCAGAGTGATTTTAATTACTCGAAATTGAAGCAGGATGAGGGTGCGGATTCTTCAAAAGGAGGACGCAAATTTATTGTGTCAAAACAGCACTGCTTCTTGATGCAGCAGGTTAAGGGGGATGAGAGAGGGAGACATGCTTGATTTAGTATTTGGGAGTGAGCTTGAGATAGTGGCAAATTTGTAGGCTGGAGAAAACTGTGTATCAGCGATTATAATGTCATTAACTTTGATATTGTGGTATGGACTAGAGCAAGGATTAATTGAGAGGCAATTTTAAAGCAATGAGAAAAGAACTGAGGAGGTAACAATGGGCCATAGTTCTGGAGAAGAAAATATTTCAAAAATTAAATACTTTTCATGCATGTCATGGAATAAGTGCAAATATAATATGTGTGTACGAAGGACTATATTAATGTCAACCATTAGATCCAATTAATTACAAAAGGAGAACAAAACAACTGTAAAGGAAAATCAGATAAATTTACATATGAAGAAAATATATTGAAAATGTACAGGAGTAAGAGATGTTGAACAATAATCTGGGTGAAAAGGTGAAAAGAAAAAAAATATAAAAATCACAGCCACAGGGAAGCAGTTTCTAATAGTGCTTGTTCCATCTTTCCACTGTTGTAATATTTTTATAACTCTCCTTTCAAACTCTTGACTCCACTAGAAATGCACTAGCAGAATAGACACAGGGAGAAGAGGTTAAAATCAGCACTGGAGTTGCTATTTTAATATCAAGAACTGGAGTAGAACGTACATAATTTTAGAACCCATGTGAAATAACAACAAAATACTGTGGATTCTGGAAATCTGAAATAAAAATAGAAAATGCTGGAAAAGCTGCACCGTGGAAAGAGAAACAGCGTGAGGTCAATGACTTTTGATCAGAACTGTCCCAATTAAAGACAATCAAACTGAAAGATTAACTTTGTCTCTCTCATCCTCTCCCTCCACAGATGCTGCTTGACCTCCTGAGCATTTCCAACATTTTCTGTTTTTTATAACTTGTACTCCCCCTCAACAAGGATGGGCATTAACACATATTTTGCAAATAATTACATTACATTCATTACACACTTAAATCCATGTGAGCCAGCAGTGTGAAGTCATACCTTTGCCTGTCGCTGATGAGGAAAAACAGAGTTCGATATATGGATAGATATGTTTCTAACGTGTTACAAAGCTCAAGTAGTTTGGTGAAATTTGATGTGTCATCAATTTGGCAACAATCCTACCTAATTATATCAGTTATTGCAGTCAATAATTATATTAGAAAGGAATTTGCATTTAGTTAGTGCCTTTCATTACCTAAGGACATATCAAAGGTTTTACAGCCAATTTTTGAAGTGTAGCATTCAACATAGGCTAGTTATCCTATGGTTATTTTGTTCACTACTTCTACAATTGTTATTGAACTCAATGCTTTCACCACAGGTATTGCACTCTCTGGTCGTATTGCAATTTTTCAATGTGACAGAAAATGCATTGCATCAACCCAAAAACTAATGGAAAACATCAGGAACATTTCCAGTTCAGTAGTTGAGGATGCATTTTAGTTTCTGCAGGGAACAGTAGTTAGGATTAAAAGGGTTATTTGGAAAAATAAAGAAAACATAGCAGTTATATCACACCTTTGATGGCCTCAAGATATCCCAATGTGCTTTACAGCCAATGAAGTTGTTTTTGAAGTATAGTTACTGTTGTAATGCAAAAAACATAGCAGCCAATTTGCACATAGTAAAGTCCCAAAGACAACAATGTGATAAAGGCCAGATAATTTGTTTTTAACTGTTGATTGACAGATAAATATTAGTCAGGGTACCAGGGAAAACTCTCCTGTTCTTCTTCCAAATAGTGCTGTGGGATCTTTCACATCCACCTAACAGTTGTGGACACCAGGGCCTCAGTACAATATTTCATCTGAAAGACAGCATCTTCGACAGCCCAGCAATTCTTCGTTACTGCACTGGAGTATCAATCTATATTTGGAGCTCATGCCCCTGGAGTGGCATACAAATCCACAACCTTCTGACTTGGAGGCGAGACTGATACCCACTAAACCAGGGCTGACACTTTCCGAACAGTTTAAAGAGTGTTCAGAAGCAATTTTTTTGTAGAGTGCGGGCGATTCAATTAGGGTTGTGAGCTCTTTAAATTTGTGTGCGTGGCCATGCACATGGGTGACTTAAAGAGGCTGGCTTGTGCACAGCCTGCACAGGAACCTTTGGATGTTTCCACACAGCCTAGAGGGAAAGTAGTTCCGAAGGTGTTGGGTCAGTTAGATTAAACTAAAAGCACAAAACGAAATTAGACTGAAAGTAAATGGTGCTGTGAAAATATTGCAAAATGTATCTATTACTATCTGACAACTAATGATTTGGACACCTTTTGTGCAAAACAAAATTCAGGCAGTAATTCTAAGTTAACATAGATTATGAAAGGCAAGTCATGACTAAAGAGCATATCATTGAGTTAATGAATGAACTAATTTTAAGAAAGCAATCAATAAGGTCTGCTGTAGGATACTTGCAGCTAAACTGAGGTGTCATGAGATCCAAAGATAAAGTTGTAACTTATATTAATTGGCCAGATAAAATTTCATGTGTTTCAGCTATCAGTTTAATCATTTCAACTGGGCAACTGTGATCACTGTAGTTTTCTAAAGATCGGTTCAGGGACCCTTGTCATAAAATGCATTAATGATCTTGACTAATGTAACGAAATCCCTTTTTTGCGGGTTACAAGTTATTGTGGAAAAGAAGGGTGTACCAGCTGATTAATAACATTCAAAATGATCTAGAGAGACATAGGAAATGGGCAGTAAAATTAAAAATGCCATTAACATTGTGGAATATAAAGTAATATGGTGCAGCACTAAAAATAGCAAATGTAATCACAAAACACAAGGTTGGTTATTAAATAAAGTGAAGCAGGAAACACATTTAGCTAAATGTGGGAAGTTTTATTTTAGTTACTTAAACAATTGTTAAATCATACAGAACATTAGGGAAAACCATACAACAGAAATTCAAGAAAGTTTCATTAACACTATTAAGTATTGATTGTATTACCATGGAGTGCCGAGTTCATTCTGGTCACTGTACTTCTGCAGAGACTTTAAAGTGGTGCAAAAAAAGGTACTAGGTCTAAATTCATCCTGGGACTACTTAAAGAGAAACTGAAAAGACTTTTATCGCTTTAAGATGGCATTTGATAAGTTGAATTTGGATGGTTTGATGGAACATGTTTTTAAATTATGCAGGGGTCAAATAAAGCTGAGGAAAAAGTCCTTTCTGTGAACTAGTATTAGTCATAAAAAGAGCACAATCATATGCAGAATTATATATTTGTGGGACAGATTGCTACCTTGAACAGTGAATGTTGAAACATTTACAAAGAAAATGAACAAATTCCTTGCTCAGTTGCAAGCAGAGGAAAATGAGTTTGTCACTGAGGCAGAAGGCATGTAACAATGATCTGTCAGGATCATACATGGTTGAATAAGTTAGTTGAGTTGAACAACTTTTCCACGTGCCTACTTGCTTACATTGTCCAAACCTGTAAAATTTAACTCGGCACAGGAGTTTCATGGCTACACGTTGTCATTCTTCAAGTGGCAAACTGGAATAATCCTGAAATTAGATTTGTAAAACATGTAATGAATAGCAACACTTGTAATGAATAACAGTACTATTACCTGTCAAATCTCTACCTCTAGCGAAATACAATAGCTTTTCCTGCAACCACTGTTTGATGTACAATGACTATTAATATTATACGTACTGTATATGACTTCTTCATTAACAGAGAAACCATTTAATATACCCTTCTTATAACATCCATGACTTTAGTATGCATTTTCTGCAGCTACCAACAATGGTATTACAGATAGATGACTGTATTCAATGACATGAGTTGACAGCATTAGGGTAAGAAATCTGTTTTATTTTTATATCTGGTAGTCTCACTAAGCATTGTGGAGTAGTTATAAAAAGTGACAATATAATAAGCCCCTGGAAATGCAGCCTACAGCCCAACCTTGAATAGGACGTGTCCTTTAAACCAATAATAATCTGTTTTTTAAATTTTATTTTCCATCCTGAGCTCGATTAAAAGGCCCTGAAAATTAATAAGGCATGTTATAGCAAGAGTTACACAAAATCTTTTACATTTTAAGATTATAGCATTTTAATTTTTCATTAAACTTGAATTATAACTTCCACTAGTTTGTTAGGGCAATAATTGCAGCATTTATTGGATTCTCTGTCTTCTTTAATGACCTCGCAAAACTAGGACCTTGGGCTATAAACACTATAGCGTCCTTTAAAATGATTTTGCTGTTATATTTAAAATGGACACATCTTTCCACTTAGCTTCATTGCTTTACTCTCCTACTTAAAAAAATGAAATATCCATGTCACTCTGTCAGATATAAAGTAATATAACTGGAAAAGATAAACACGTTTCCTGTTTCTTGTTTTGCAACAGCTGCATTTCAAGCCCATGAAAAATATCAGGGAGTGTGGCTAACAAGGCAATATTCTTTTATAGGGGATCTCGACTTGATTTTAAAATGTAGCAAATTCCAATAGTTTACCCACAGAAAAAATCCAGTGCCATTTCATTTGAAATATGTGTTTCCATGTTGTATACAAAATCATTGTACTCTCCTGTCTAAACATGAGGGGCCTATTCCTTCTTACATTGTATATTGGATGAAATAATACACCTGAAACTTGTAACTTGGAAAGGCAAAAAAAAAATCGACATGCAATGTCAAGTTGTTATGCAATCTTGCTTCGAATCACCAATAGTTTACAGTACTCCAAAATAAACGATGGTAAGATAAAACAATTATGTTTCTCTTGATAGTGAAAACATTCATTGTTACAAAGTAGACTTTCTGCACAACATATGGTGCAGAATACTTGCAAAATATGTTCTGCAAAGACTGATGAAAGTTGTTGCTTAATTAATTGAGTGCAGTTGTTTGTAAGATGCAACAGCATCTGGCATGTCATACATAGTTCAAAGCCTCTTACTGCAGCTCGCAAGATAGTTTTGAGGCCACCCAGGAATGCAATCTCTGGGAATACTCAGGAATATCTGTATCATTGTCCTGTAATTGTAAATGTAGACAAAGAGCAGCACTGCTCCTTCCACAATGTTCCAAAGGCAATTGTCATAATTACTTTCAAAAAGGTTATTCCTCCAAGAGACATTAACCAGAAATGCATAATAAACACAGTTGGCCATATACTTTGGAGAAAAAAAGCAATAAAAATTAAGTTTTCCCTCCCATTGACAAGGTCCTATTTACTTTCCCGTCAATACTATTGACAAATCTGCTGGAATGCAATATATTGTAGTGCCCTGACTTTGTCTTTTTTATGCTCAAGCCTTGAACACCCATTGCCTTTATATCAGAGGTGCAATTGGTTTCAGTTCATGCAAGTTTTGTTCTTGTATGATCAGTTTCTGCTTAGTAATAGTGACCTTGAGCTTTCCCACCCCCTCATACTTTGCAGCTTTCTATATATCTTCCTGAGACAGCAGGCCTGTACCAGGCGCGCTGTTCCAAATGGAATGCCTGAACTGTTGTTATTTACTTTAGTGGCATTGATGGTACATATAAGTAAAGGAACCCATACAGGACTTGTAAAGGAACTTCTCTCACTAAAAATCAGTTAAACTGCAACCAGTACACAGCACCTCCTTGAGGCATTATCATGCCATTTGATGTTAGATTGGCAAATGCCCTCGTTTCATATCAATATAAAACCAGCAACCAGTCAAGCCAGAGGTATCATCTTTATGAACCAAAGTTGAACTTATACTTTTTTTATATATATAGGCAGGTGTTCCAAGATTCTTGTTACAAAATTGAATGTTTGTAGATTCAGATTTCTAAAGATTTGGGTAGAGTTCCTTTCCAAATCTCTGTGGCCTCCTCTTCTAATACAGTTTCATAATAATCCATTGCAGGTACTTGGGCTGACCATCTTCATTTGTCTAGAATATGAATATTGGGATTATCAGTTTCGTATGTACAATTCTTCTGTAATTTTGGAAATATATTTTCCTGTCAATGTGTAGCACTATTTTGATGTGTGCACGTGGCAGGGAAAGGGTACAACTACTGAAGGAGAGCTATTTCTTTATGTCATAATTTATTTACACCAATTAGGATCCTTCTACTAAAATTCACTTATTAAACTTTAATTTGAGAGCAGATATATTACAATTAGATTCTTCTAAATTTCATGCCAGTTTACCTTCTCGTAATATATTTATGAAACGTTTACATCCTTTTTCTAATGCATTGTTCCTTGGCTCTGATGCACATCTGAACACTTAGACTTACAGAGTGTGGTTAGAGGTATTGTTTTCGGAGCTTCAAGTTTGTGTCAACAGGAAATGGAAATGGGCCAGTTCATTTGGTTTGGCGCGTGTGGACACGATTTAAAATAAGGTTCTCACAGAACCGTACCCATTACAGAAAGTAACCTAAAAGCAGAACCTAAAACTAGTTACTGCAGCTCAGCGTTAACATTACAGTAGCGAAACGGGACGATGTTAGGGAGTGCCCATTTACGTACTCGCCACTATATGGAACTATTTGCATATCGTTACGCACGTGGGCTGGTGCAAATTCCAATAATGTTGAGATACTATATTATTGAAGAGCAAAAAAAATGTATTTGACTGTCGTGCAACATATGCATTGTAACCTCGAATACAGGGGAGAGAAATCAAATGATAGCAGCAATGAGGCTTTGCTGTTGTATCGAACCTTTATCAGCCTCAATGAATAAACTGCTTTTCTCCAAGGAGTCTTTCCCACGCGTCTTTGTTCGTGGGCAGAACCAATTCAGGTCGTTTAAAATGTTTACAATCGGCTTAAATTAGTAAATGGCGAATGAATGAATAAATGAATTGAAAAAATAAAACGGCGTCTGTCATTTTAATTCTATTCCTCAACAACCCACTTTACCTGCAGCATGCCCCACTAATAGCTCTGTCGATCATATGTGTGCTATACATTTATTTATAGAATTGAGAAGTACATATGCGCTCACACACACCACTAAAGGAATAACAGAATTCTCTCGATGCAGTTGTACAGCTTGCACACTTACAGTTTCTTAACCTCCAAAAAATTGTGTGCGCGCGCGCGTGTTGCCAGTTCTCATTTGCATGCAGAGATTTAATTTCCCTCACTAAATATGACGAATTACATAGATTTTCTCCAGTTAATGCCGTTAACAGCTCCCAATAAACTTCATTAATCAGTATAGCTCTTGGCCCGATGTGCACACTGGAACAGCTCATTTGGCTGATTAGCTGGTGACTTAGCAAATAACCAGGTGGATCATCTGAAAGCTTTAAGGCTTTAATTACACCCTAATCAGTTCAGTGGCTGGCTGCAGAGGCAGCCACAAGCACACTTTCTCCACCCAGCCCGCTGCAACACATATTCTTTCTGTCACTTTAGCCCCACTGACAAATCACTTCAAGGGCAGTCTAACTTTGAAGGACAAGACAAAGCTTTAACATATGGCACATTCCCCAGATGTTCCTTTTTAAAGACGGCCAGTTTCGAAACCGCCGGTGATTGTGAAAACTTATAGCCAACTATCAGCCATTATTGTTCCTTTTTATAGCTTCCCAAAAGGGGGAAGCCAAACCATCAGTGATTTGCTGAAACATTTAGCTGTAAATGATAATTCCGCCATGCACATTCATCATTTGTTAAAACAATTCCAGTGTAGACACGTATTGGTGCTTTTGTTATAGAAAGTATGGGGTCAGCGAAGGAACTGTTAACATTGTTTTGTAAATTACAGTTTGACCACCTGACCAATATCCACACGGGGACACCGTGTTCAGAATTTATTGTATTTTCTATCCTTTTCATACTAAGCACGATTTTCATTATTTGCATATTTAAAAAAAAATTAACCTGCATTAATTTCATACAATAAATTTTGGCTCCTGACAAACCGAGGAAACTGACTTGTCTGCAATTACCTGACGGTTCATGCCATGGCGGATCAACACATCAACATCAATTAGTCAGATATGGGGAAGGAATCTTGACCTTTGCTTTAATCTGACCAACAGCCCTTTCGTAATTTATATCATACACCTGTAGGTGACAGGCTGGTGTTTTCACATTTTACAGGTACGCTGTATTCTATGTGCCTTGGTCTTGTTTTAACCGTTCTTGGTTAAAACATGGTGTTTTAACATTTCTGAAAACTTTCCGGAATTAATTGGGTGATGGATCGGATTGAAAATATCACCCGAGATCAAACGAAATCTAGTGGCAGGACTGTTAACCCTTTGCGTAGCGCGGTTTCAAATCAAAACACTCAACCTTTCAGCGCTTCACTTTATTTGGCGAGGAACTTCGATGTATTTGACTATGTCGCTTTCTAATATTCAACGTTAGAATTTTGCAGGAATTATTTTCCTATCCGTTAGGTGTCAGAGAATATGATGAGATTAAAAACTAGAAAGGAAATTCGTTTATTAATCAAATCTCCAAAAGGATAAGGCTCGTTTGGTTTAAAGTGCATGGCCTAGCCACCGAATACAGGCGGCCACGGTGCACACTATTATTGAACTCTACAAAGTCCATATTTCGACTCGGTAACGCAGCGTTCGGTACATTAGGGTTTAACTGTTGCTGGTTAGTATTGTTAGAGTAGTGGCTTAAAGAGGTGCCCGCATTTATACAAATGATTTCGTCGAGTGCGAACCCCACCACCCCCCCCCCCCCGAACTGGCCCAAAGCAAGACAAAAGCACAGAACCACATCTATAGAGGGGCTCGGGCACAGCACTCAATCATAACCTGTCATAGGTGCAGCCACTATGCATTATCCCGCCGTGATTGATAGACTGCAGTGAGCAGGCTGGGGAGCTGGGCACAGCTCAGGGGGAGGCTCGACGTTCAGGCTGCATTGCACAGAAACACATACAGACGCACGTGTTCGCAGCTTTGATGCTTCTAATTTGCCATTTTAAAATAATATATATCACAAACATTTACACCAATATATTAAGTGATATTCAGCCATGCACGCGGGCGAACTTTTATTTGTTGCATGGGTATTGTGTTCTTGCCCGTAAATATTTTGGTTTAGAGTGTAAGGTTCACGTGGGTTCAGTGTCTCTAAAATCTGAGTGACACTTAGAAAAAAAAACTAAATGGTTACTGTGGAGATTTTGGCTAGATTACTTAGGGGATAGGTAGGAACAGGCTGCTCTGAAAAGAACTTTGAGCTTACTTTTGGGGAGAATTATTCTGTTTAATATGTTTTGCCATACATTTCCAAAATATATTCATAAGATGGCTCTGCACTATGGCGAAACCAGTTCGCTCCCCATTTTAGTAGTATTGACCCAGAAAGCTCAATTGCTGTATCACAACCTTGTGTACTGTAATTTTTTTGTGTATAGTGTTACATTTTTAAAAAATACTTTTCTCATGAAGACACATTCAATGATGTAAATGATAGCTGTGGGAGGATGGGTTGCACCATGAACAACTTATCAAATTACATCAATGTGCCTTTAAATGAAGACAAACAGTGTAAGAATTTGAGATAATCAGAGAATTCTATATTTCATATGTAGGTTGGAGCATGTTATGAGGCACTAACACTTCTTTCGGTTCGGACATCATCACAATCCACAAGCACAAGCCCCAAGATGTGTTATTTTCTCAAAACAAACTCCAAATTGTACTGTTCCATATAATAGTATATTTGTTTCTGTTGGTAATTTTATTCTGTTTTCAGCAAGTATATTTGGTGAGGGCCTTGGAGGATAGCGATAAAAAGCAAGGTTCTGGAAAAGAATTACATAACTGAAAGTTCAAAAGTACTGAGTACTGAATGTTAGCATAAATATCTGGGGCAGTAGCCTTGTGGAGGACAGTGGTGAAGTACCATTGAGAGGCAAAACTCAGTAACAACATGTAGTTATATAGTGCATTTAACATAATTAATATGGCCCAAGGAGCTTCACATGAACATTATTAAATAAAATTTGATGGCAAGCCACATGAGATATTAGAGAGAGGCTTTAAGGAGATAGAAGTAGAGAGGCAAAAAAGTTTAGGGAGGCACACTCAACCTCCTGCGCTTCAGAGTTCTTGGTCTCAACTGTGTTGTACTGAGAAATGCTGAATGGAAGCCAAGTAGCTATTTACTGTTGTGTGGTGAGGAGGGGTGTTTAAACAGAGAATAGAGTACAAGCCCTTAACACAAGGCCCAGTAAGGTCAGAGAGCAAAAAAAAATTAAAAAGAAAATATTAATATGTATGTAGTAGAAATGTACAAAACCGAAGATCACTTGCCTGTTCATTGTAAACAACCAATTTTCTTGAATTTCTGAACAATGTGTTGTGCGGTGTGACTACCTTCCTTGAATGCCATCTAGGTTGAAAGCGTGTTTGATTCAGATGAGTGCAGGTACCAGGAGCAGCACAGGCTCTGCAATGCAGCAGTGTATCAGTCCTGACATCACAGAACTCGATAGAAATTGTGAACTTAAAATGATTTAATTTGAACTACTTCAATATGATTCACAGATTCCTAACTTTATACCTAATTCAGCCATTTGGCTTTAAGAGGTCTGTCCTTTAAAACAGATACACAGTAGGACAAAATCAATGTCAAAATTTTGCATCTCCCACCCTAACTTTTCCCAATCAGAGGGAATTCTGACAAGTGGCTGCCATCTCTGACTGGAACCAGTGCCAAGGATAAAGCTTTATTTTTTATATTTCAAAATTTAAGTTTCTTAGTGTAGTGAAGAGGGGCTATGTATTTGTTCAGCTTCTCATAGATCATGTGGAGAGAGGATGGGTACTTTCATTGTAGATAAGCATTCATTTGATTTCTAGTAGTCTAAGGGAGGGGAATGTCATGTATTTGTTATGAGTAAGAATCCATCTGATGCTGGTAGTTTAGTGGGAAAGAACTTTTTTATGTGAGCCTGCCAGATCCTTGGGGATGGGGAACAGAGGTGGCTTCAAGTTGCATGAGTGTCTGTATAATCCCGTGTAGGTGGACTAGTGGAATTTGAAGAGGCAGAGCAGAGTGTTCATCTATCCAATTACTACCAGTATAACAGGAAAGGAATAAGCTGATTTATGGCAATAAACATGTCAAAATGCTGCTGGGTCTTATCTATCCCTTTCAACACAGGGGAAGCTGCTCTATAATCCACATAGGAGCTTGGTTGAGAACTTCAACCATATATATTTATGTATTGAAAGATTTCAACATTGAAGTACATGAAGTTCAGACTTTCTAAAGAACACAGTCGGAATTAACAAAACGACTGTAGAAACTAATGGTTGTAGGTGTGTCGCATTTATAGCCATTTATTATTTGTTGCTCAAGATCTTTCTCATTCAGATTCAAGTTGGAATAGGAAAAGATAAAAACAAAAAACTGCGGATGCTGGAAATCCAAAACAAAAACAGAATTACCTGGAAAAACTCAGCAGGTCTGGCAGCATCGGCGGAGAAGAAAAGAGTTGACGTTTCGAGTCCTCATGACCCTTCGACAGGACTGATAGTTCTGATAGGTCATGAGGACTCAAAACGTCAACTCTTTTCTTCTCCGCCGATGCTGACAGACCTGCTGAGTTTTTCCAGGTAATTCTGTTTTTGTTTTGGAATAGGAAAAGGTTTGATCAGCTTAAGATAGAACACAGAAATTGTTTGGTAAGTTTCAACTTCAGTTCAGATTTCGGTTTGGAAGACTTGAAATCCAACTTTGATTCTGAATTTTAAATCTAGACTAGTGACTAGTCTCTCACTGTGAATTTGGACATAAAATTGGCACAATGCTAATAATTCTTGCAACACTTCTGAGTGCAGAACTAAGTGTCACTTTAAAAATAAGGGGTCCCCCATTTAAAAGTGATGAGGCATAATTTTTTCACTGAGGGTCGTGAGGCTTTGGAGCTCTCTTCCTGAAAAGGTGGTGGAAGCAGAGTCTTTGAATATTTTTAAGGTAGAGGTGGATCGATTCTTGGTAAGCAAGGGGATGATAGATTATCGACGGTAGGTGGGATGCAAATTTCGGGTTTCCATCAGATCAGCCATGATCTTATTAAATGGCAGAGCAGGGTCAAAGGGCTGAATGGCTTACTCCTGCTCCTTGTTCTTATGTATGTAGGAGGATTTGATCTGTGGTTTATAGAAATTTTTTTACCTACAATATAGAGCAGAGGAAGCATATGTCATTTTGATTTGGATACTACATATGCCTTATCATTGAGCTCCATCAGAGCCATTTCACTCATGTTAAACAGCTTGGATGATAATCCAAACATGTATGTTAACCACTAAGTATATATCTTTATCATTTAACAGATCATTTTAAAAATATGCTGGAAGTCTGAAGTTGAAACAGAAAATGCTTGAATTGCACAACTATTTAGGCATCATCTGAAAGAGAAAGGACAGGCTAAATTTTGGATTAAATCTTTTGTCAGAATTCAAGTTTTAATGATCCTATTCAAAACGTTGACTTATTTTCTTTTCCAGGTGCTAACTAACCTGCTGTGATATTTCCAGCATTTTCATTTTTTAACCACAAGTAGCATATGTCCATTCTAACGAGATGAGGAAGAATTAGTTGGGTAAAGGTGGCACTCAATATAATACCAATCCAAATAGAGTAAAAGGTCCAGGCCCCTGGTGGAAAGTGCACACATGTGGTTGTCGTAGAACGACAGGATTGAGCTCCGATCTGATGGCTCCCATGGTCGATCAACCTGCTGACATTTATTATCTTGGTTCGTTCATGAAGAATGGCCACTCGGATGAGATACCAAAAGGCAGTTGAGGCCATGAAAACTATACCCCAGTAAGAGTAGATGCCTTCAAAAACAACAGCATCTTGTATTTATGTGGCATTGTTGACATAGTAAAACATCCCAACATGCTTCACAGGCGCATTATCAAACAAAATATGAAACCAAACGTTAGCAAACATACAAATGTAACACCGAGCTACATACAGCGAAATTAGTATAGATGACCAAAAACTTGTCAAAGAAATAGTTTTTGAGGAGCATCGTAAAGGAGGAGAGAGAGGAAAAGAGGTTTAGGGAGGGAATTCCAGAGTGGCCCAGAAAGCTAAAGGTGTGATCATTGATGATAGAGTGAAGGACATCGAGGATGTACAAGAGGCCAGAATTGGAGGAGCGCAGGGTTCTTGGAGGATTATAGGAAGTTACAGAGGCATAGGGGATAAAGAAAAAAATTGTAAAAAATAACAGAAGCAAAATAGTTGAACTCACTAAATGGTCACATTATGTCCTCTAATTAAATTACTACTAATTGCATGGTCAATGGCCCAGAATATCCATTGAGTTACTCTTGCTTTGGTGCTGAAACATTGCTACAAATAGTTTTCGCACACAAATGGGATTTCCATTGGTCTTCTGGCAAAAATTATGGCGGTGGAGTTGGAGCAGCTCTGATTATATTCCTGTATTATATCCATTATGTGGAAGACCTGCATGTCTACAAGAGTCAGGGATTACAGATGCTGGCACCCTGCATAACTGCATATCATCTTTATTAGACCAGATTGTATTAAACGTAAACAGGTAAACATAAACAAATTTTAACTTGAGTTAGAGCAAATTCTGATATGTTTGCACACTAATTCAAGTTAACTGACATGGAGTCACATTTAGGCTCAAATTGAGTTAGATTCATCCATTTACAGCATTCTGTAGGGTACTTTTATTAGCTTTCACCTCAATAGCTTTCAGAATAAAGTAGGAGAACCGAAATCAATAAGCAAAAGTATCGCAATTATTTGATTGGAGGAATGATTCTTTCACTGTGTTGTCATGTTGCATAACATCATCAAGCAAAGCATTTTCCGCCACCAAAATATTTAGTAGATCTTCAAGGTAAGCAGCAGTGCCAGCCAGCATAGCTTGGAACAGAGAAAATCATCCACTGCACATCATTAGTGATCTTTCCTGCAACTAACTGTTCTGCAGCAGAATTGCCTCCACAGATGAGAATTTGCAATCCTGGGTACGCTTGCTTTACAGATTGAAGGAGATGACGAACAAATGCAGCAGTGTCACAGATGCCATGATTGTTCCTGACATTAATTTTATTTAATCCTGTCATAGACTTCTGTTGTAGTTCAGAAAGATACAAAAATAAGTATGTTTTCCAACAGAGGTAACAGCATAAGTTCACTAGTTCCAGTGAATATAGGTCAGTAGTTTTTGTTGACGAGGCCCAATTCGATGCCAGTCTGAAAACTGCTGATGGTTTCTAGCAGTTTGAGAAAAATAGATCAGAGTATCTTCTAAGTGGTGAGAAGCTCGGAACTGTGGAAAAACAGAGATTTGGTGGTCAATGTACAGGAATCACTAAAAGCTATTGGATAGGTACAAAATAATTTAAAAGGCTAATGGAATGTTAGCCTTTATCTCAAGGGGCAGGAGTACAAAGTGGTGCAAGTTACGCTACAGTTATGTAAAACACTGATGAGACCACATCTAGTGTACTGCATTTGATTCTGACCTCGGGCAGGATGTATGGACCGTAAAAGGGCTGTAGCATAGATTTGCCAGAATGGTGCTGGGGTTAGAATTGTTAAATTATAGGGACAGGTTACCATGACCTAGACTTGTATTCTCTTCAGTATAGGAGACTAAAGGGTGATCTAATTGAGGTTTTTAAGATGATCAAAGAATTTGATCGTGTCGATAGGGAGAAACTATTTCCTAAACGAAGGAATATTACCTTAAAATTAGAGCTAAGCTATTCTAAAGATGCCAGGAAGCACAACTTCATACAAAAGATATTGGAAATCTGGAACTGTCTCACCAAAAAGCTGTTGAGGCTAGTTCAATTGGAAATTTCAAAGCTATGTTCGATACTTGTTAGGTAAGAGCATTAATGGTTATGGAAAGGTGGGTAAATGAATCATAATCCATGATCTAATTGAATGATGAAACAGGTTCAATGCACTGAATGATCCGCTAGCGTTCCAAAGTCCCCATGCACCATAGCCTCAGACCAAAGCTGAACATTTTGGCATTCAGTTTCCATGCAACATTAGTGCCCACTGCAGGAGTTTATACCAAATTTCAACATATCTTTCTCAGTTTAACGTTGTATGTAAATGCTTTGGAGTTGTAGATGAGGGCATATATGCTGCTTTTATATTGCATGTGCAGCATTTTCTAAAGTATCAAAAAAGTGCGGTATAAAATGCAAATGTGCATTGGTTCACATTTTGCCTACCTCAAATGTAGTCTCGCACGATAACAACGTGCACCAAACTGTAATATAGAAGCAGCTGATGCAAATATCTGCCAAATAAAGATTACAGATTAAACTTAAAAACAAACTCCAGTAGCTCGGTCAGTTGCCATTGATATTTTAATGATTTAAAGAAAAACTAATTGGATTTCCAATGGTTAAACCCCACTGGAAGTCCAAGGCCAGTAATAATGTTTCATGCAATATTTGAGTGCACATGGGCAGTTTCCCTAAACTCCATAGTGTCACCAGTGAAAACATGGCTCACAATTCATACCATATGAAAGTAGAACAAAATGTTATGCTCTTTGTTATGGTATCCTATGAAGGAAGCTTCTCGCCAAAGGTTTATAATGATTATTCCTTGAGGGAACCTAACTTCACAGCTAACAGCAGTTGAGTTCACAAATGGTTATAAATAGACACTGTGTCATTCATGGCAGTGAGATATGATAAATATCTCTACTCTTGAGGTTGATCAGATAACTCACGATTGGAGAAGTCACAAATGAATTATGGTCAGCCTCATGAGTGGAGATATTCATCATATCTTACTGCTGACCACAACATAATCTGTCTATGACACACTATGTTTTTGACTTAAAAATGGAAACAATTTTAAAAAGAATTTTAGTCATTTTTGTTATCTCCAGAAAATCAAAAGGAACTGCCTCCTGATATCAAGTTGGGAAGTCATGCCAGTGGAGATCTGTTTATTTCTCCACCTAAAAACTATGAATATTGCAAACCAAATGCTGGGTTCATGGATACTGCTCATACCAGAAGTAAAATGTTTTTATTTTAAGGTTATAAGTATAAGAATGTGTAAAGAAGTGGGTTTGTGCCTACCATTTTACACAGAGGCAAATCTTGAATGCTTCTTCATTGGAAGGATGGAAGGAAGAATGAGAGGACCATTCATTCCTTGGAATTCTCACTTGTACAATGGTTGGTTCATGGATAATGTAAAATGATGTCTCAGCACAGTTTATCTACCAAAATTCTCAGTGTTAAGCAATGTATTAGTAAATGAGGGGGTGGGGTAAGAGAAAATAGTTTCCACAGGAAGAATATTTCCATTGTTGGTTTTGTATTATGTATTAATAATTGCATTCCTTAATACATCTATTTCTGATTTCACCATAATTAGGGAATACTAGAAATATTCCCACAAATGGAGGAAATGTATATGTTTTTAAATGAGGGGAAAATATTAAATAATGTGAAATTAGCTTGAAATTACTCATACAAAAAATGAAATGGTGGCTGCAAATAATGCTGGTAGCATGGTTGTGGTATTTAGGTTGTACCATCACCAGGGACACTGTGCATTTGACATAACTATAATAATACATCACTTACATACGCATTGCACTTAGACCCATCTTTTCCATTGTTTCCTTGCTTTTAACTTGGGTTCCACAAATTTTTCCTGATTGAGCAAGTAGCCATGCGTATGTCTCCAGTCTTGTCTGTAATAGCCACTGAATGATGTGTGAGTATGTCAGCAGTTGACTGGTTTCTAGTTTTCTCCTTGTGGGGAAGGAGCTTTCTTTTTCTGGACTTATCTTCCCCAGAAAGAAGAAAAGGCTTTGCCATGAAAGAAATAGTGCTACAGAACCTATGACCTATGCCATTCTGTGGTGTGGCACATTAATCAGTGTGCCATCATAGTAATGGAAATTCTTGATACGTTCAAGTTGTCTCATCCATGTTCAACCTCTATACCTGATTATTTCAACGCTTTTCTGGTTGAACTCCCATCTTACACACACTTGAATTTAAGCTCATCCAAAATTCTGCTCTCTGTATTCTAATTTGTACCAATTCCCGTTCACCCATCATTCCTGTGCTTGCTGAACTACGTTGGTTTTCTGTGCCTCAATTTTCAACTTCTCATCTTTGTTTTTAAAACCCTCCATGGCTTCAGCCTCCCTATCTCTGTAACTCCCTGTAGCCCCTGACAACCGCCCCCTTTCCCCACCCAGAGGTATCCGCATTCCTCCAGGTATCTCTTAGACATCCTTTATTGCTTTCACCCTACCATTGGTGGCTATGCCTTCAGTTGCGTGGTATCTAAGCTCTGGAACTTCTTCACTAAAACTCTCTGCTCCTCTACTTCTCCCTCCTCTTTTAAGATGCTCTTTAAAAGCTATTTCTTTGACAAAGTTTTTGGTGATCTGTCCTAATAACTCCATATGTGGTTCAGCGTCAAATTTTGTTTGATAATGCTCCTGTGAAGTGTCTTATGATGTTTTATTATATTAAAGGTGCTATGTAAATGCAAGTTATTGTGGTTCTGGAAAGGGCTAAGAATCAACTGAATGATGGTTTCATAAGTTATCTATCTAATGTTCATATGCAACTTAAAGAGAAGACAAAAAAATTTACACTTAATGTAAATATTCTCCAGGTTCTAAGGCTAATTTAATAACGTACCAACTTTCTAGATTTGGTCTGGACAGCTAAGCATGCTTCTGTTTCTGCCTCTTAAGGAAGTACCTGAACACACTGATATGTGTGATAGCCTTAACAAATCTGTTTGTACACAAGTTTAGAAAAGAAGGCCGAGGAAAATATTAGGGTTTCTGTGACACCACTTGCCATACAGAATATACTACAGGTTTTCAGGTTAATCACAGCACCTATATATTCAGAGACCCTGAAAAATCTGCGACCTAAATCAACAAGGCTACAGATCAGAACTATCTTCAGGTACAAAGTCCTTAACAGAAAATAAAAAGTTTTTTTTTCATGGGCAGAACTTTTATTTAGCTGGTTTGCAGAATCATTTTGTCACTGCTCTCCTTCATCTCCCGGTAGGCCGAGCTGCCTGGTTGATCCGTCCAGGGGGACGGGTGTCAGACCAGTGCAGGTGTCAGTGGCTGCTGGTGAGTGATTGCGCCATCAGCCTCCCACTGTGATCTATCATGCGGGCCAGGCCAGTGAAGAATCACAGCTACAGCAAGGTGCTGAGCCCAGCAACATATCATTAAACAAGGTTACAAGGAGCAGATTTGTTCCTATGATCAATCTGGTCAACGATGGTTCCACTTTACTGTTTTTCAGCAAAGCGTAAACAGGTATTGTGAGCAAAACTTGGACTTAACCCTTTCGTTGACTTCACCTATTTGTGCTGACATTTCTCTGTATGGGCTGTGAACATGTGCTTACTTTGTTTTTTTTGCATTTGCCGTAGCTGATACTTTGAAAAGCTTTCTAGAGGCATGATCCAATGAAAGGAATTTGATAATATCTTAAATAAGCAAAGCAAAAATTTAAGCAGTTATGGAAGTTGATCCGATTATCAAGATTTTGTTACATCCTGTAAACACAATCCCCAGCACATTCAACTTAATATAAATATTTAAAAGACACATTGGGATTTAAACATTTTTTTTCTGAGGTTGCCATTCTGGGAAATTTGAATGAAGGACTAACTGGTAAGTAGGAATTGACAATGGAATGAGTAAGAGTTGATGGCACTCCAGAGTGTGAAAATGTGGGAGCAGATTGGCTGTCTTGTTATTGTAGAGCTCTATCTAAAATATAGCAAGACATGATTCTTACTTGGGTATTGAACATTTTGATTTTGTGGATTGGTACAGCGTACCTTTTAATTCTACTATGCTTTGTGGTTTAAATGTCGTATTAACTCTACTGCAACATGGATGAGCTACATTGTCCAATGGATTCCATGACTGCTGCTGAGATACCCTGTCTGTTGGATCCCCCCAGGCTTGATGCATTTTTAAAAATCTCTGACAAGGTTAGGGCAGTCTTTACATTTTTGACATGTAGTAAGCTAAAAGAAGAATCTTTGGAGTCAGTTTTCAGCTAAAGAACATTTGTTTATAAGTTGTTCCCACCCTTGACATGGATGCTGGGAGCAAGGAGCAAGAAGAAAATTGGTAAGAAGAGTGTTTTCAAATTTTTTTTATAAAGAAAGAAGGAAACAAATAGATTGTTAAGTTGGTCTCACTAAGAAAAAGTAATGTTATAATAACAAAAATGGGAGAGAAAATTAATGAAGAGTGAAACCAAATGAAAAATAAAGTGAAAGATTGGGTGAGCAGTCTTTATATTTTTTCTTAAAATTGTATGTGAAATATTTTAGTTCAGCGTCATATTGCAGCAGCAAGCCTCTCCAGACATCAGAGTGACTTCATTACTGTAACAATTTGTTTCAACAGCACAGTAGGTTCAGTAAAACAGAAAATTGCTGGTCTAAGCAAACTATACTTTCCTGGACCTGATAACAGTCTAAGAGTTAAAGACCAACTACTTAAAGCAAAGAGGGGAAAAAAAAGACCATCTGAAAATTTGCAACAAAAACTAAAATGCTGGTAGATTCCCTCCACAAAGTAAATGATTTTAAGTTAAGCTCTAAATACAGCATTGGCAAATAAATATATTACCTTGTCAAAATGTTCCTGAACCTTGTAGATCCTTAGATTCCTGAGAGAGCCCACCCAACTTATGCAAGAGCAAGTAGAGGGAGAACTAACCATTTTGGAAAGCAGTGATAAGTCACGGCTGTGTTATAGTCCCATGAATTTCAAAAGTGAATTAAGTGGAAATTTTTCCATAAGGTAAGAGAGATTCATGGAACTGCCTGTGCAGCTCTGTTGTAAGATTTACTGACTTTTTTTTTAGAGGTTCCAGGATTTTACAAGAGAAAAGCTTTTTATTTAATGGTGTCGTAAGGGTTAGCTTGCATCTCCTTTCCTTGCAGTTCCTCTATAGGATGCACACAGATATAGTATTGTATTCATTAGCTGCACATGCATAAAACTAAGCAGTCAGCAATGCAAGGTGAAAGATAGGATGATACCATTGACCTGGAATTTTGTTAAATTAAACGATAATTTCTTTTTGTCTTGAGTATGTGCAGCAATAAATGCCCCTGCATTTTGATTAACCACCTTGGCCTGCGGCCTTTGCATTTAATCAGCACAGAAGCTGTTTATTGCCTCATACTTCCCAGCCAATGAAATTTATTAGTATTATGCTATACTTACTAAGAGCTGGCCTGAAAAATTTGAGAAAAAAAATGTTAATTTATATGAGAATTTAATTGTGTTGTAACTGCTGCAATACAGAGCTGTAAATAATTGCCAAAACATTTTACCCATATGGATATTGTTTTGCTAATGCTTCACTGCTCCCAATCCCAAATAATATTCTTCTTTGTCTTTAGCTTTTAACTGCAGAAAGTTCTGCAAGTGATGTAATCAAATGAAGACCTCACAAATTTAAGGATGTCATGCAGCTGGAGTTTATTCACTGATGCATCCTAGTGAATACCAATACCAATAACAACATACAGTGGTACACCCCTAGCGAATGTGAATACTCGATCACAATACTCACTGATACTGATAATACCAACATTCGGGTGTGATTATTGTGACTGGTAAATGGCATTCACGGGGATGGACAAGCTCACAAGAGATGATATTCTAATCTCCATTAATACAGATTAGTTACTTGCCCATTATGTCATATCCAGGAAGGTTACTGACCTTCCATGATAATGAATAGCTCCTGTATTTGAGGAGGGGGGGCACTGCACCATGAGTTTAATAACACACATAAGCAGGTTTTACTGCATAAAATCAGTTACAAATGTTTTCTTATTTCTGGTTTTATAGGACTTTTTTCATATTGGGTTCTGTTGTCTTTACATACCATTACAATGATTTTAGGTGTGCAATTTTTAATCAGTAGTAGATGTAGAAAATAATGAAAATATACTTTTGTGCTGAAATTTAAAAGGCAATTAAATATTTTGGTGTCAGGATTGTTTTATCTCTGTTATGCCTCCTTAGAAGAAACCTTGCTTTATGGTTGCAGTTTCGTTGTTTGGATAGTTGTTAGGCCATGATGTATTTAAATTTTGATTGATCAATATTGTGCAGTAGGAAGATAACTGTGGTGAAACTATTGCTAAAACATTTCTGGTTGGCTATGGCCTACTTTTGTACATTATAATTAATTTTAATCTCTTGATGCCATCCTTAGCTAATAATGGATTGCCGTTGTGAGACATTGTAAGTCCATTTTTACAACAGAATATTTAAATATGCTTCTTCTTGACTCGTTGAATTATAATGCAATAGTTATAAAAACAGCTCAAATTCACAGCAACAAAAATTTACAAATGGATAGGGATAAACACACATCATCCCATTCTTTACCATTTAGTTACCCTGTTACAAGCTAAGTCTTCTGTAGGTTGAACTTCCTCTCTATGCTATTTTTAGCATAGTGCTTAATGCATTTGTGTCAAATTTCTGAGCGCGCTGTATGAATGAAGCTGTTCAGTTGCTCGAAATAAGTGGGATAATACTGTTAAAATAGCAGTCTCAGAAATTTAGTGCAAACACATTAACAGTGATCTAAAAATAGCACAGAGGATTTTCAACCCCATGAAGCTTATCCTTCAATCATAGTGGCTGTTTGTACCTGTCCAAATATTATTATCTTTGTTGAAATTGAAGCTCTTTGTCCTGCTTTAATGTATAATAAACACAAAACTCTTGGGGCTTGAAATTATGCTTTGGTATAAATGCTTAACATGCTGCTCGGAAATTCCTCACTGCTATTAATCTGTTTAAAATAAGAGAAGACTTCCAGACAGGTGCATTAATAATACATACATATTATCCCCAACATAATTTCATGGCCTTAATAAAATACAACTATTGTGATGGATTGGTAGTCTGATTGTTATTGAAAACCTAAAACCCTCTTTTACAGTTTGTTAAGAAAAACAGAAAGCTTAAACATAAATTAGTTTCTGATCTTTGTATCCAGTCATATAGCTGTGTTCCTCAAAACAGTTTTGCTTGTGTTTATGCAGATGTGTGCCTGGGAAGCAGTGGTATGCTCTTCTTTGCCACCAATACAATACTTTCTTGCTGCCTTTTGTCCTGACATCTATTGCTCAGTTTCACTGGTATTCATCTAGGTCAGTGATTGTCCTGTCCCTCCTAGTCTCTCGATGTTACCGCTCTTCATCTAAGCAGAGATCTGTACCTCCTGGTCTATTCTTGTCAATATTGTCACTCTTCCTCCGAACCTATTATCTCCCACTGGTTCTACCCGCTTATCATTGTCATACTCCCTCAAGGCTGGCGGCATCTGCTCTAACTCTTATGAATGGAGTGAGATGGAACTGCTTCACTCAGTGTAATATTTTATATCGATATTAACTGTCAAAAATTGGCAATATTTGAATGCATACTAAATATCATAAATAGCATGTGGTATAAATAAGTCACATGGTGGACCTCAATGGTTTGCTAAAAAATAAGTTACTTTTAAATCAAATGATTTAACTGCTGCATCATCAGGAGAAGATTCCAGGGACAGGATAAATGGTGGGTGCTATTCTGTGGAGGTATTTTCTGGGTTTAGATATAATTCCTCCTAAAATTCACAATAAGATTCAGTGCAAAATTTTGGTAACTTGCAAGGTTTCTTCATGCAGTGTATGCACAATGAGCGTAATATTATGCCACTTAATTCAGTTTAGTATAAGGAAATACAGACCTGTTGCACCAGAATTCAAATGAATTAGCAGAGTCTAATTAACTTATTACTGTTGTTAAGATGGGGCTTTAAGTCTACATGTAAAATTAAATAATTTCTTAGAGCATACGAAGTAAAACAATCATCAATAATATACCATCATGAAATAGCAAGCTAAATCCTCTATTTAGGATTCTCTTGGGTATCCTAAAGTAAAATGTGGAATATATATTAATATACCACCCAATAATACCTCTAAATAAGAGAGTATTGTACTTTTGACCACTGTAAAAGCAGCAAGAGATCTGAATTGTTCTTTGCATGCTAACTAGGAGAAAAGTCAGATATAAAGTTTATATGCAACATAACCTATCACAAAACATCATTCACCTTAATTTAAAAACAAAAATAAAAACAAAAGAGATAAAAACAAAAAAACTGCGGATGCTGGAAATCCAAAACAAAAACAGAATTACCTGGAAAAACTCAGCAGGTCTGGCAGCATCGGCGGAGAAGAAAAGAAAAGAACAGCTTCCAACCTGATAGTCGCCCAACCTCGGACGGCCCGCTTCTATCTCCTACCCAAAATCCACAAACAGAACTGCCCCGGTAGACCGATCGTCTCAGCTTGCTCCTGCCCCACAGAACTCATTTCTCGTTATCTTGACTCCCTTCTCTCTCCCCTTGTCCAGTCCCTTCCCACCTACATCCGTGATTCCTCTGACACCTTACGTCACATCAACAATTTCCAGTTCCCTGGCCCTAACCGCTTCCTCTTCACCATGGACGTCCAATCCCTCTACACCTCCATCCCCCACCAGGATGGTCTGAGGGCCCTTAGCTTCTTCCTCGAACAGAGGCCCGAACAATCCCCATCCACCACTACTCTCCTCCGTCTGGCTGAACTTGTTCTCACGCTGAACAATTTCTCCTTCAACTCCTCTCACTTCCTCCAAATAAAAGGTGTGGCTATGGGTACCCGCATGGGCCCCAGCTATGCCTGTCTCTTTATGGGGTATGTGGAACATTCCTTGCTGCAGTCCTACTCCGGCCCCCTTCCACAACTCTTTCTCCGGTACATCGATGATTACTTCGGTGCCGCTTCATGCTCTCGTCGGGACTTGGAAAAATTTATTAATTTTGCTTCCAATCTCCACCCCTCCATCATTTTCACGTGGTCCATCTCTGACATCTCCCTTCCCTTCCTTGACCTCTCTGTCTCAATCTCTGGTGATAGGCTGTCCACCAATATCCATTACAAACCCACCGACTCCCACAGCTATCTCGACTACAGCTCCTCACACCCCGCTTCCTATAAGGACTCCATCCCATTCTCTCAGTTCCTTCGCCTCCGTCGCATCTGTTCCGATGATGCTACATTCAAAAGCAGTTCCTCTGACATGTCCTCCTTCTTCCTTAACCGAGGTTTTCCACGCACGGTCGTTGACAGGGCCCTCAACCGTGTCTGGCCCATCTCCCGCGCATCCGCCCTCACGCCTTCTCCTCCCTCCCAGAAACATGATAGGGTCCCCCTTGTCCTCACTTATCACCCCACCAGCCTCCGCATTCAAAGGATCATCCTCCGCCATTTTCGCCAACTCCAGCATGATGCCACCACCAAACACATTTTCCCTTCACCCCCCTTATCGGCATTCCGTAGGGATCGCTCCCTCCGGGACACCCTGGTCCACTCCTCCATCACCCCCTACTCCTCAACCCCCTCCTATGGCACCACCCCATGCCCACGCAAAAGATGCAACACCTGCCCCTTCACTTCCTCTCTCCTCACCGTCCAAGGACCCAAACACTCCTTTCAAGTGAAGCAGCATTTCACTTGCATTTCCCCCAACTTAGTCTATTGCATTCGTTGCTCCCAATGTGGTCTCCTCTACATTGGAGAGACCAAACGTAAACTGGGCGACCGCTTTGCAGAACACCTGCGGTCTGTCCGCAAGAATGACCCAAACCTCCCTGTCGCTTGCCCTTTTAACACTCCACCCTGCTCTCTTGCCCACATGTCTGTCCTTGGCTTGCTGCATTGTTCCAGTGAAGCCCAACGTAAACTGGAGGAACAACACCTCATCTTCCGACTAGGGACTTTACAGCCTTCCGGACTGAATATTGAATTCAACAACTTAGGTCGTGAGCTCCCTCCCCCATCCCCACCCCCTTTCTGTTTTCCCCCTTCCTTTTTTTTCCAATAAATTATAAAGATTTTTCTTTTCCCACCTATTTCCATTATATAAAAAAAACCCCCTACTAGAGCTATACCTTGAGTGCCCTACCATCCATTCTTAATTAGCACATTCATTTAGATAATATCACCAACTTTAACTTTAACACCTATGTGTTCTATTGTACTATTGTCGTTGACATCTTTTGATGATCTGCTTCTATCACTGCTTGTTTGTCCCTGCAACCACACCCCACCCCCCCCCCCCAACCTCTCTCTCTCTCTCTCTCTTTCTCTCCGCCCCCCACACACACACCTTTAACCAGCTTATATTTCAACTCTTTCTTGGACTCGAACTCAAGTTCTGTCGAAGGGTCATGAGGACTCGAAACGTCAACTCTTTTCTTCTCCGCCGATGCTGCCAGACCTGCTGAGTTTTTCCAGGTAATTCTGTTTTTGTTTTGGATTCACCTTAATTTGTCTAACTAAAAATAAATAGCTAAAAGGGAATGTCTGTGTGAGATCATATAGAGTACATGATTTAATGTAGGAGGCTGCGACTGATAAACCAGGTAGTTAGAATGATCATTTGTAGCAGTCAGACCGCAACGCTGGCATTTTTTAAAAAAGTTGTATTAGTTGGTTCAAACACAAAAGTACAGGTGGAGACAATTGACATGAGGACAAATGTCCAAACCTTGACCTTGGTGATTGCTGGAAACATAAAAGGCTTGGAAAGATTGGATTGGAGTACCAATAGAGAAGGCACAACTTTTCCATAGCATAATGCATTTTTAATGGCTGTAGTTCAGTAACTAAGTGATCAGTTATTTAAACATATCGGAAATTCCACATTTGAACTTTTGCATTTAGAGAGGGCTCTCGAGATTTCCAAACTGGGAGAAGCTGCCACAAGCAGATGAGATACGTGAAGCTTCACTACAGTTATTGATTGACACAGAACATTATTCTTGTTTTCATTGTACAGCACAGAGAAATTTACTGAATTAGTTTTTTTGAGTTAGTCCAAATATTGTGACAATAGAATAGTTCTCACACTTTATCGAATTATTTGACAGAATCTTCATCACTAGTTATGTTATCCTTAATTTTTCTCAATTAAGACTACTTTGCAGGTCAATCATTTGAGGTTTAGAAACTGAAACTTTAGGCATCTCTGTTGATCCAGAAATGTCCCTCAAGAGGCACAACTTAATCAAACTGAGATGAGCATTGGCTGTTTTGCTGTCACTAAGTTGGAAGACAGTGGCTTAAATTTTCCTTTCCACTTGATTTAGTAAAAATCTTTTGCCAAGATTGCCTTTTCACCAACCCCACTATTTTCACACGCTCTTGATAGTCAACCTTGAGTTGGAGGGAAATCACTCCAGTTGCAATATTTAAGTGGCTGTGCATTAGTAAGTTGCCATCCTCTTGACAGAAGGAAAGTTGTTAAAGAAGAAGCAAGAACAATAGATCTCATTGACATTGGATTAAATAAATACCTGTTAGAGGCTACCAAGTTCATGAAGTCGGCGATGGAGGTGTTGATGTCTGAAATAAATAAAAGGTGTGTGGTCTTGTTCGGCAGACAGGGCAGTGACCCAACAAGGTTTACTGTACAATCCCAGAGAATGAGGTGCAGAATTGGTGAGTGCCACCCTGTGGACAGCAAGTAAGTGCAGGAAAAAGGTTTAATGATCTCACCAGGCCAGTCAAGGTAAGAGGACAGACATTAATTATTTTATGCAGCTAAATTCGATGCATCAGTACCAGTGCCAGCCACTTTGTCCTCTTCTGTTCCTTACTATATCTTACTTCCTTCAGCTACCCCCAAAGAAGTTCAACTCTATTCCTTTCCCTGCAAATGTTTCTCAAATAATAAGTTTCACTGATGTCTTCGATTCAACCTTGCCCCTTCTAGTTGCCTAAATTAAGGAAAACTCACAAACTCTTAGGTTACATTCTGATTGACTGGTGAGCAAAACATATTCATACTCTGAATATTCCTCTTGAAAGATAAGATTACATATGAAACAAGGAAATGAATACAACATGGGTAAGGACCCCCAAGAGGGCATTCCCTCTACCCCTTTCCAGGAAGAATTCTGGAGAACCTATGCAGCTAGTTAGGAGAGCCTGTGGAAGATAGGGAAGTAAGAGAGGATGTGGCATTTACAGCTAAGGTATAGATGTCATAGCTATCCAGAGGGGCAGAAGGCAGCTATACTCAGTAGAAGAGCTATGGGACCAGGATCTTAGAGGTCCTGCATTTTCAAGAAGGATATTGTAGATAATGTAATCCATAAGGAACCCAGGATTGTGAATCAGATGCTGGCTGAAATTGAATAGTCTGCCACCTGCATTTGTGCCATCATGGTGAATGGTTTAATGGGTTTTTAGTTAAGCCTGAAGCATGCAGCAGCTTCAGTACTATCTACTGGGAGGGCTCAGATGTAGGGGATGTACTGGCAGTAGTTTTCTAAGCATGATAGTCATAACTGCTGTTGTTGGGGTACTAGATGCAAGAGAACTCTCACTTCTGATTCTGTCTGGGCTGGAATCCAAGCTCTCTCAGTATGTCTGCTCCAATGGCCATTTAAAACCATTGCTAGTGGTCTGGCAGGTGTGTGCAAGCACAAGAACACCTGATCAGAGGACAGCTTGCACATGCCTTCCAACTATTCCTTTTAAAAGATCTGATTGAATATGTTGATGAAGGTGGCCAGGGCATTGGTGAACTTGCCATGGCTGAAGGTATTGGTCTTCAGCAGGTTCCTCTGTGGTTTTTGCTGCGCTGAAATGAGGGCCTACCAATTGCACACATTCACCAAATTCAACCTAAAAACTTGGGGCATGATCATCATTTTTGTTGCTTGTGGCTATTTTACCTCTTTTGCGTAATTACTGGGTATTGTGCACATTTCTGAATTGTTGCATTAGTTTACAATCAATAGTCATTTAAGCCATCTGATGTAATGTAAGGAGCAGTAATACAAGCTAAATAGTTTTGAACTCTTTGAACTTTGTTAAGGTACCTAAGGAAGGATGTACTTGCCTTAGAGGGAGTGCGATAAAGCTTCCTGGGATGAAAAGGTTGTCCAATGAAGAGAGATTGAGTACGATGAGCCTGTATTCTCTGGAGTGTCGAAGAATGAGAGATGATCTTATTGAAACACACAAAATTCAGAGGAGGGTGTGATGGACGGAGAAGCTGTGTTCCCTGGCTGGAGAATCTAGAACCAGGGAACATAGGGCTGGATTTTTATGTTAAAGGAGGGTACCAGGAATCGGGAAATTTCCTGTCTCAGCACACCTGCCTTGGCGGGGGGAGGGGGAAGTGCCTAGAAAGGTGGGAATCTCATTCTGTGAATGGGGGTGGGGATGTGGCTGGTGAGTAAATGCTGGAGTTGGGCCCCCCATCCCCAGAAACATTGCGGAGGCAGACATAGGGGCTGCCAAGTGCTAAGGTGGATTGATAAAAGGGCCATCTCATGTCTCTGGGGCTTTGTCCAAGTTGTTTTATTCAATTTTAGGTCCTCTAGCCCTCACTCTTCATCTTCTCTCACCCACTCTCCATTTTCCATCCATGCCAACACATTACCCCATCCACCCTCAGTGGCCCCCATACCTTTCATGCCAACCCATGCACCTCCACCTAAACCCAATGGCTTCTTGTATCCTCCATGCTAACTCATAACACCTCTGTGCCCATTCACCCAATATATACTCTGTATAGAACCAATAAACAATATAGTAACAATGGCATGTATTGAAAGGCTTAAAAAAGAGCCATCTATTCATAACTTCTTTAAAATAAACTGCTGTTATCACAACCCAATATAAGTGTGAATCAACCAGCCCTTTAAATTATCAATAGCAGAAACTAAAGCACTTGACACCACTCTATCTTGGGTAAATAAACATCGAACAATTGACATCATAGAGAAGAGACTGTCAATCAAGCAATATTTTCCCTTATGTTCCGCTGTTTCAAAAGACTATTGGAAGTCGGCCAAGAATATATAATGAGGCTTGACTTGGTTTATTGGTTCTGTATACTGGGTGAATGGAAATGGAAGTGCTATGAGTTGGCACAGAGGGGCCATTGGGTGGGACAGTATTAGTTGGCATGGGGGCAAGGGAAAGACATTTTGAAGTTATCTTTCAAAAGTTTCCTTAATGCAGCCGATGGTTCACGTCATCTGCATGGGATTAGGTAGAATGCTCTTTCAGTGAGTCAGTGCAGACTCGATGGGCTGAATGGCCACCTTCTGCACTGTAAAGATCCTGTGACCTCTGAGGGAGGGAGGCGGCTAGGAGATGCCTGTCCCTACAATGGAGCTGGCTAGGCTGGGAGTGCATGATGTAGGCCTGTTGCTCGCACCCGTCTCCTGCAATGGCAAAAATTGGGGGTGCGAGGGAATGGGGGCTGGAATCCCAGAATCGGGTCCCATCCAACATTTTTGGAGATCCGACTCTGTCAAAACCCAGCTCCACAGTCTCGGGATAAAGGTCAGCCCTTATTTAAGGCCAGGGATGAGGGATGGGATTCCCCCTCCATTGCACTAAATGTGGGAGCAGGCCTGAAAAATGACATTTTACCTGTCGGCCGCAATGGTGGTTTTTTTCACTCTATCATCCACTCCCTGCCTCATTAATTATGTGTGCACCTGAAACATGCTGGATCACTGGTGGGCAGCCTCTGATTCGCCTGTCCTGCCATCAGCTCATTGCTTCCTCACTCCAGGCGCCATGTTTAAATGGCACCCCTACACAGCTTTGTCAATGTCTGCAGCACAGGACTGCTCCACTGAAGACATGACTGCCAAAGGGAAGAAACATGCTGCTCCGAAATTCAGTGATGCCTTACTGGAGCGCCTGTTGGATGCAGTTGAGTCCCACCGTGATGTCCCCTATCCCCATTCTGGCCACAAGAGGTCCAGCAGGGTCACCAATCTGGCTTGGGAGGCATTGGCAGTGGTGGTCAGTGCCAGTGTGATGCAGAAGATGTCAGCCACCCAGAGCAGAAAGAGGATGAAGGATCTTATCTGTTCTGCCAGGGTAAGTCAACCATCTCATCACGCTCAACTCACACACTCACAAACCCAGCACACATTCACTGGCATCTCACACACTGCCAGCTCAAGGGACATCATCACTCACTCTCTCACACACACCCTCATATCTCCACCTGGCCTCATCTCCTATGGAGCTTGCGTCCTGATCCCGTCCATGGCTCCACTCACCACCCACACATGCCAGGCATCCTTATCATCTGCAAAAACAGAATTACCTGGAAAAACTCAGCAGGTCTGGCAGCATCAGCGGAGAAGAAAAGAGTTGACATTTCGAGTCCTCATGACCCTTCGACAGAGGATTCGCCTAGTTCTGTCGAAGGGTCATGAGGACTCGAAACGTCCACTCTTTTCTTCTCTGCCGATGCTGCCAGACCTGCTGAGTTTTTCCAGGTAATTCTGTTTTTGTTTTGTATTTCCAGCATCCGCAGTTTTTTGTTTTTTGTTTTTATCCTTATCATCTGTCCTGGCACGTATCTTGTTCACACTCTCTCCATCTGTCTTTATGCAGAACAAGCTCACGGCACAATAAAAGGGAGGAGGTCCCAGACCAGGGGTGGAGTACCCAACATAAAGGTCTACACCGAGTTCGAAAACCGTGCAATCGAACTGGCTGGAGAGTATGTTGACCATGCCTGCGCTGATGGTGAGGTGGGCAGCACACACCTAAGTGAGGATCCTGCACCAGCTCATCCCTTGGACAACCTTTGTCCTGTTTTAGAGTCGCCTGCCCTGCGCTAATGATCTCTCCTTTCTTTCATAGGCACCTCAGGTCTGGAGCTGAGGGCCTGGCTTGTGGATTCCCTCTGCAGCTTTCCAGACACCTCCGATGAGGAAACAGAGGACACACCAGCAGAAGACCCATCATAGCGCTCACCCACACCCTCTGCCAGTGCAGATACATACACCTCGGTGGGGCCTAGTTCTAGAGCAGCCTTGGGTTCATGATCTGGTGAGTACTGCACACAATCTGGTCCACAGCAGGTGGAGGTAGGGATATCCCGAGGTCGCCACACTCGGACGACTGCTGGAACCCAGAATTCTGCTGAGTCAAAAATCAAATGATGACCCTCTGGACTTGGCCCTAAATCAGTTGGAGCTGCAGTGAACATCAAGAAGGGTTGTTGGCTGCGTTCCTCAAATTGCAATGGACGATGGAGGAGTCTGTCTGCATCCAGTCTGAGGTGATAGCATAGCATGCTAATACACTGAGATCAACACTGGCAGATTGGAGGATACTATGGAGATCTTGGTGCAGGACATTAGTCCTGCACTGCTGTAGCCATTGGTGGCACCTATCAATGGCTACACGAGAGGGGAGTGGAGCAGCTCGATCTCACTACAGCTGCTCGTTTTCCTCAAGGACCAAGGGCCCTCGGACACCCATAGGGAGGAGGACCAGCAGCTGGACACTCCGCAGCCATCTAGCCAGGTGACATTGGGACTCTCAGGCTGAACCAAATCCCCTCATCCCGTGAGCCCATCACCTTCAGCTCACAGGACGAGAAGAGTGCACCTGCTCCACAAAAGGACACCCCAGGCCAGGGCCCTCCAAATCTCGGCCCTCCAGGGGACACCCACCAAAATCATCACAGACAACAGGGCGTAGAAGTCAGCAGGCTGCCTCCAACTCCTCTGTGGATGTCAGGGAAGCACCAAGACGTAGTGTTAGGGTTAGGAAAGTTAACATTTAGGAACACTACGGTGGCATGGTTGTTCACAACATGTATATAATATACGAAAATGTAAAAGGAATTGCACTCATTTCACGCCTCCTCTTGTGCATGCCTCCTTTTTCTGATGAGCTGTATTGCTATCAATCACCATGATCATGAAACCATGGTCCCTCCCCCCACTTACTGCAGATGTTGCTTTCATGGCCTTCTCATCTGTATAGTATGCTTCCATATCACCCAGTGTGAGGCCCTTTTCCAGATCATTCTCCATATCACAAATCCCTCCACTTTTAATGTTAAGCGTGCTTGTGCAACGAATCTCGTTCACCTGCTTGGCAGTCATGTCATGTTTATTCGTGGCTGTGTAATATTGATGCAGAGGTGTTCTCCTATCTCATCTGCATTCTTGAAAGCTGAAGGTATAGTCTACAAGGAGAGATGTGTTCGTGCATGGAGAAGGCTCATATATCGTGCTACTCCATGTACTGCCTGTCTCTCAGCAGGGCTTCATGCTTTGAGCCCATACTCAGCTTGTGTGCACTGCTGTCTGCCAACCGCGCTTCCACTTTGAGTGTACATCTGCTAAGCTCACCAATAAGTGGGTGCATCTTGTCACCTCAAGGTGACAAAGCTTGGCCCATCTCAGCCACATTATTGTGCTGGTGTTTAAATGTCCAACTTTGAGAGAGTCTCACCCTGTAGTTGTGTATCCTGCGGGGACAAGGCTCTTGTCACAAAATAGGGATGCGTCGCTGTTTGTCCCTTCACCTGAGCACTCGCTGAGGTCACTGATGCTAATTCCAAATGGTGATTTCTGGCAGGCAACAGAGGCTTTGAGCAGGCTCTGGAAACACATATGGTTGCTTTAGACAATGTGTAGCGGAGCAAATGGGATAGGAGCGCGGATGTACTGAAGCTTTAAGTGTGCTCTTTATTAGTAGTGACACATGCTTTTGAGCACTTCATGGTGTGTGTGCAATTTGGGCTTGGCAAGGGCTAGGACTGGCCATCAGGGCACAATGTCTGTGTGAAAGAAGAGGCATTTTAATGTCTGGCAGTGTTTGACATCGTTATGGTCAGGTTGTCCGCATCCATATTAAGCTGAAGATAAATGCAGCCCAGGATCCCTAACTGAGAGCACGGGAAGGCAGTGTGATTTGGAAGAATATACCATAAATGATTGAGTCATTCATAAATAGATTCACAACAGCAGGATGTCATCAGCTGCTTTGTCCCAAGTGTGAACTATCTGATTCACCATTGATGTTTTTTACAGTTATAGTTCCCTTGCTTGAGATGGATCTCCTTGAGGAGCCTTGTCACATTGAAGGCATACAGCCACAAGACCGCTGAGGATTGACTGACAGCTCCTGGCTCTTATAGGCTGCAGTTGCGATTGATGTGCTGGAGAGATGCTTGGAAGAGGCAGCACCTTCATCTGATGCTGGGATGCCATCCTTCAGTTAGCACCTCATCGCAGCAAGGATACATGCAGCCGAGGCTTCACCATTGTTCAAAGGACCAGGACAATGTGAGCCTGATGTGTAACTATTGACTCTCATATTGAAGTGCATGGTTGAAATGACAGGAATAGCAGTGCTGGTGCTCATTCTGGCCCATGATGGAGGGCACTCAGATGGTACTCACTGCAACTTGTCATCTTCCTGGTGGCTATCAGGGCCTCGCGCGCAGGCCTTCCTTATCTGGCCCAGATGGTGAATCAGAGAAGTCACACTTAGGACAAGGTAGCCAATAACGTCTCGCTGTTGTGAGTCCACTTATAGTTTACTCTGTAATCTGTGGCACATTCTTCCAAATCACACTGACATCCGGTACACTCACTTAGGGATCCTGGGCTGCATTTATTCTCAGCCTGATATGAAGGCAGACCAATGCTTATGGCCTCTTCCCCTACAACCTCGGCTTCCTCAAACTCCTCACCCTCATCCCCTTTGAGGTCCTCCTCATTGGAGGAGACGTGCAGCTCCCCCATCTCATCATCTGGCAAGTCCTCCCCCCTTTGCGGTGCCAGGTTGGGCAGCATGCAGCAAGCCACAATGATCCGTGAGACCCTCTGGGGACTGTACTGGAGTGCTCCGCTAGATCTCGGCAGGCATCGGAATTGCATCTTTAAGATCCCTATGGTATGCTCCACCAATGCTCGGCAAGAGGCATGAGCATCGTTGTACCTTCTGCAGGAGTCTGAGGCTGCTGCATGGGCATCATTAGCCAGTTCCTTTGTGGTAACGATTGTCACCAAGGAGCCAGCACTGGATCCTGTGTGGTCCCCCGAAGACATCAAAATGTAAGAATTGTGGATGCTTCCTGGGTAACAGGCGCAAATCTGCATGATCAGCTTCTTATGGTCACAGAACAGCTGAACATTGAGTGAGCAATAGCCTTCCCTGTTTATGTATTGGAGGGCCTGTAACCAGGGAGCTTTTGCATCCACATGAGTGCAGTCAATGACACCCTGCACCTTTGGGAATCTGTAAATCTCAGCAAAGCGCATTGCTCTGGCCTCCTGGCTTGCTTGATCTCTATCAAAGTTGATGTAATTGTGGGCTTTGGCAAAATAGGCATCTGTGACCTCATGAATGCATTTGTGCATGAATGTTTGAGCAATCCCACAGAGGTGCCCACTGGAGCCTTGGAAGGTGCCACTGGCGTAGAAGTTCAGAGCGGCCATTACTTTCAGACCACTGCCAATGGATGCCCCCCTAGTCCCCGTGGTGCCAATTCTTGGAGAATGTGGCAAATGTGAGTCACCAGATCCCAGGACATGCGAAGCCATCAGTGACACTGATTCTTGCTCATCTGCAGATAAGACATGGGAGTTCTGTACACCCTTGATCTTGCGAGCCGCCTACACATGACATCTCTTGAGCCTCATCCTCTGTATCTGGAGGATAGCCCTGCCGGTCCTTGTGTTTGAAGTTTTGTTCCTCCCTTTGGTGAGCCAGGCACCTCCATGGCAATCTTCTCATTCTCCCCTGCCTGTAAGTAATATTGCAGGCGACAATACATCCAGCCTCCATCTTCCTCATGGCCTCCTCTGCAGTATTAATGAGAAACATACAAGTGTCAGCATTTGTCTCCAAAGGTCCCCTTTCTCGCAATGACTCATCAGTGACTGTGGGTTCAAGGACTTTGTTCCCATGTGGAGAGTGGGAGAGTGCTCACCCATGAACCGATGGTCAGTGCAGAGTGTGTATCAAAGTTTCCCACAACCCCAATATGACTGACTGACTGCTATGAGATTGCTTTGCTTTGCCCAGGCGCTTGGATGTGCTACTTTTAGCCCAGGTGCTGGGAGCCTCATTCACTGCACTCCTAACACTACATTCTTGGAAATAAGCATAAGGGAAAATGTTTATTCAGCAAATGAGGTTATTTGTTGAGGGGAGGTGGGGTGGTTTGGTGAGGGACTGAGGCTTCTCATCAGTGAACTGTCCAGTTTCTAACAGTCTTCTGGAGCTTGTCCATTCACCCAATTGCTCTGAGTTTATGACTCTGGGGAATTTCCATGTTTTAACCACTTATTTACGACAAGGAGATCGATTAGTGCCACTTTGTAGGATTAGCATGAATGGGCATCGTTGTTTCACTTTCCTGATTCCCTGCACTGTCATTGAAAGGTTGTAAACATGTCTTAGCTGTACTGCTCCCCTCATTTGGGAATGCACAGTTCAGTTGGATGCTACTTTAATAGCCTCCCTCCCTCAACCACCCCCAGCCCAACCGATGCATGCAGCTGCCCTCCAATCTGCCGGCAGAGCCCTCACCACCAGATGTTTGCCTTATTTTAATTTTGTACTGAGCCATCGCTGCAGGTTGGAAGATGGTGGTGCTGAGCTCTCACTCCCAGACCAGCATAGACTCTCCCTGTGTGAGCCCTCATCGGGAGGAGCTTCATATTCAGGTTTCCTTCCCTCCCAAACCTCCCCATCCACCCCCTGTATTCCTTGATCCTGTCAGGATTCTGGTGCATATCCGTTTGTTAGCCCCTGAACATTTTGAAGTGGTTGGGCCTATGGCCTGTGTGGACCTCACCCACCCCCATCTTGAGGCCACTTACACTGTTCGGTATATACTGCCACCCCCAGCTCTGCACCCTCTCCCGTCCCCCCTCCCCACCCAAGTCTGAGTGCTACCTTCCCCACACATAATCTCCAGTACGGTCCTAGTCCTGAAGCTCCTTCACCTGCCTGAGGCCACTTTTTCCCCCTTCCACAGTACAGGCCTAGCCCTGCAGCCCCTTCTCCTGCCTGAAGTTACTTTCCTCCCTTCCCCAGCACAGGCCTAGCCCTGCAGCCCCTTCTCCTGCCTGAGGCCACTTTCCACCCCTTCCCCAGTGCAGCCTTTGCCCTGAAGCCCCTTCTCCTGCCTGAGGCCACTTGCCCCCCTTCCCCAGTACAGTCCTAGCCCTGCAGCCCCTTGTCCTGCCTTACCACTTGTCTGGTAAATAGAAACTTGCCTGTGACAACCCCCTGAAAGTGAAGTGGTACTGCCTGCAAAGCCTGGCACTGATGACCATGAGTGCTGTGCGATGTAAGGTAAGTGAACCTCGAAGTGAGGAGCGATGTGCATGTCGCCAGGTGCAAGTCGCTTCTATACCGCTGTGAAACACGTCATTCTAATTGCACGTCCACATGCCCTGATGATCCAGCGCGGGCGGATGATTCTGGCAAGGAGACCTTATTAACGACATGCAAAAATATCGAACTTGCATTCCCTACATGCCACAACAGGAAATGCAGCCTGCCATTGATGGCTGGAGCGCACAATCGCGACCTGGTTTCACGACCCCATAAAACCAATTTTTTTGGCCTTCTCGCAATGTTTTCCACCCCCTCTCACTACGACGCCTGCTGCGAATGGGAGCGGAAAATCCCGGTCGCGGAGAAATTTCTTCACTCAAAGGATTGTGAACTTTTGGAATTGACTGCCCCAGCAGGCTCAGCTATTGAGCATATTCAAGGCTGAAGTTGACAGATTTTTGAACTCGAATGGAATCCAAGGATTTGGGGATTGGGCCAGGAAGTGGAGTTGAGGCTGGAGATCAGCCAAGATTTCACTGAATGCAGAGCAGTTTCAAAAGGCTGTATGGCCCACCCCTCTTATTTCTTGCAATTCAAAATTCTTTTCTAGAAATGGTAACTGAAGTAAAATGGCTTCCCAAACTCTAGAATGGTTTAGGCTTGCCATTAAACTGAGCTGAGACAGTTAATGCAGTAAATACTTCTCAGCAGGAGATATAACATGTTGTTTAATGCTTTTTAAACCACATTGGTATTATGTTCCAGGAGGTGTCAAGCCACAGAGTAAGAAGGGCAACACATTTGGGTTTTGCACTGCTGTGCTCTAGAATCAAATTGGAGTTGCCTTTAGGGTTAAATTGTAAATTTTATGGTGCTTTGCATCAGTGTAAAAAAAATGACAGTATAAGTGCAACCTAAGACACACCTTGGAAAGACTAACTTCATATCTCAGTTGCTTTGATCGCCATAGAGACTGTTAATATTTAAAAAGAATTGTGAACACTCTGAGGAATGACAACACAAGATTTCACTTTAACCAAAACAAACTTTATTGTACCTGATTATTGTTCCAACCCTGACCTTATTAACGAAATGCAACTAAACAAGTTACCCTTTGAACTGCCTTAACTTGAGGTGGTCTGGCACTTTCTAAAGTCCAGAATTTTAATGACCTTACCTATATAAATTTAATCTCCCCAAAACTAAAAGTTACCTCTAAAACATTAAAATATACCATGAAACTAGGTGATTATGACACAATGAATGAACTAATTTAATTAATTAAGGGGCCAGATTTTCACCTCCCAATGGAGGAGCGAATTGGGCCATGAAACATTGAACTTCATATTTTTTTTGCTGGAGAAACAATTTTCCTCTGCCTTGCTGACTCTACATCATTTCTGTTTGGCCTGTTCTTGGGTCGGGAAGTCTTTGGGTGCAAAATGCACACTCACCTCCTCTGCAGTTGGAGTCTCCATTGTGAGAACACAGGATGTTGTATTTCCTCCTGTACAATATTTTATTATGCTAGTGTGGGTTTGGGTAGCCCTAAAAACATGCAACTTCTTTTGAGAATTCGTGACCACTGTGGGAAGCCTGCTGGAGCATTGGGAACATTGTGAAAGGTACGTGTAAAATGTTTTAACACCTTCAAATGCCACTATTAGATGCTTTATTGCAATGTAGATGTGTTTTTAATGCCATGATTCATCTTAGGGATCTCTCCTGCAAAGGTTAGTTGCCCACCATTGTGTAAGTGCTGTAATGCATTACAGTACATTTTACATTGAAGAAGTGCTATAATGCATAAAAAAATGTAAAATAAATGTCCTGTCAGCCTCTGCTGTCATGTTTTGTGCTGTGATTTAAATCGATTGACAGCTCTGTCTTTAAAAAAACCATGCTTTTAGGAAAGTTGCAAAAAATCTCTGCACCTGCTCCCCTCCATTGATTGACAGGCACTCTGCTTTGAAATGGAAATGGGACAACATTTTGTTGTGTTTCAAGCCATGTAGCTGGAAGTTTTTTTGTTATGACAGCTGTAGCTGTTATGAATGTTTGGTTGCATTTTAAAAGCTATCAACAGCCTCAGCTTAGCAGATGGTCTATTGATCCAAGAATGATTGACAGTTTTAAGAAGCTGTAATAACAGAACGTGCCTTTGATGTGGTTTCTTGTCAGTTTACAAACCTAACAGGCACTTAAAAGATTACACAATGTTTTACACTGGAATATGTTTTGTTTTCTGTATCAATGATAGTGAGTTTGAATTCAATGTTTTATTAGATTGTTAGAGGTTTAGTTTTTTTCTCAGTGATTTTAAAATTTTCCAATTGTTATTGCATGGCATCTGAGGATTGTAAATAGGAAATACTGGGTGAGTGCCTTTGGAGGGTACATGGGGGCATTGACATAACATGGTGGCAGGGCACTCTAAGGGGGCATGAGGTGGGTGGCAGGGTGGGGGGCAAAGTGTGACATGGGGTGGGTGGGAGGGTATTGGGGGTCATGGGAAATCTGAGAGGTTTTGGGGTGGTGATGGGATGAGGTGGGTAAGAATGGGGTTTAGGGGACTTTTAAACCATGTTGGGAGCTGGGCAGCTATGTTAAAGAAGAGCTGGGCCTCCTAACCAGCCCGCCTCTGCACCCCCAGGAAAACCTGGCCCCAAATCTTTGCCCCGTGAAAGATGTTACAGTATCCAATAACTATACTTGGCCTCTATATGTAGTAAGCACTGTAGTTCTATGAATCAGAATTGTTTTATAAGTAACAGAATGTACATGGGAGATGTATGAAAAAGGTTGGGAAGCCTGAAATCCCAATTCAGCTGTACCTAGTTGAAGATTAATTCAGCTTACAAACAGTTGTTTTACTTATATCTCAATATCCATTAAATTCACATTTTGGAAACTGCTTGTCTGCAAAATGGGTGTTCATCAGCTTTGGTGCTGTTTCTGTAGAATTCTCATCTACAACATGTTTGGTATTTGAATGGGGAAGGAGTCAATCTGGTACAATTGAACGACTACTTAAGGGACGGTGCGAAGTGTATCTGTGATGTGGTGGTATCAAAAGTAAAAGGGGAAGGTTCCATTCCATATTTAAAGTATAAATTGCCCACACAAGACAGATCAATGTTGTTCATACTTTGCTTGTTACAGTAAAAGTCATAAACCGTGAAATCTTGTCGTGTCATCCTTTCAGCGATCAACTGGAAGCTTGAATTTCTTTTTTCCTAAGGTATCGTCCTGTATGGAGATTGTAATATCTGTGGGAGAAGAGAGCCAACTTGAATTGGGGAAAAAGGGATGGAGTAGATGGGAGAATAGGCCTAGTTGAACTGGGTAGGTGGAAGGAAAAAGTGCTTTTTAAGTAGCGGTATGAAAGAATGTCATCTTGAATGGGGAATGGATAAAGGATGATAGGTTGAAGTGAAAGGGAAAGAGGGAGAAAAGTGCAAGTACGAACAAGGAGGATTGGCAAAGGAGAGTCTGTATGAACAGGTGAAGAGTTGGATATGGCTTTGTGCCTCTATGAACTGAGTCTAGAGAGGGTAGAGTGCTGATGAACTGGGACAGATGCTGGAGTTGAATGTCAGACTGAATTTTTTTGAGGTAACACTGTTTTGGTTGTTTAAAGTCCCAAAGTTACTTTATTTTTTTATTATTTTGGATTAAAAATAGTTTCAGCCAGAAATGAAGGTGGACTTCTAAATCTAGGTTCTGCCTCTGTGAAAATCAGGATCCTAGTCTCCAAAGTTCCAGGAAGGTGTTAGGACTGTCAGGTGTTGTAATTGGCTATACGCTAAACTTTCTATTTAGTTTCAAGGTAGAATGAAGTTGGAAGTCTAAGGGATAGCTAATTGACACTTCTACCTGGATACAAGGCTCATGTGGTTCCCATTGCCATGGAGATGAGCTTTCAGAGTCCATAGAAAACCATTTGTAGGATTGGGATACTGATTTTCCTAAAAATATCACTGGAACTCAGACATGTTCAGTCTGCCAGAATTCAAGAGATTGAGAGAGAGAGATGAGAAATAGAGGCAGCAAGTCTCTATGGTTTACCATGCAGGTGAATGGGGGTGAATGCTTGTGCTCAGATTGAAAAGACTGAGTTTGTGATGACTTAAACAAGAATGGAAGATTTGCCTAACTTTGGCTAGAGGGAGGAGTCTCCAGGGTAAACCTAACCCTAAAAACCAGTTTAGGGATTAGAGGTTATCCAGTTGGAAAAGTAAAGGAAGGGAAGCAAGCCGTTGGGAGCTAATAATCACTTTGGACTAGTTCCGATAGAATAGAGTATCAAAATAAAGTATAATGGGGAGGGGGATTTTCAGTCGCATTAAAAACATTAACAAGGGTAGTTTTCTGTAGTTCAGTTTTTTTATTCATTTACGGGATGTGGGCTTCGCTGGTTGGGCCAGCGTTTATTGCTTGTCCCTCATTGCCCTTGAGAAGGTGATGGTGAGCTGCCTTCTTGAACCGCTGCAGTCCATGTGGTGTAGGTACACCCACAGTGCTGTTAGGAAGGGAGTTCCAGGATTTTGACCCAGCGACAGTGAAGGAACGGCGACATATTTCCAAGTCAGGATGGTGAGTATATAAAAGCAAAATACTGCGGATGCTGGAAACCTGAAACAAAAATAAAAATAGCTGGGAAAAACTCAGCAGGTCTGACAGCATCTGCGGAGAGGAATACAGTTAATGTTTTTTGTCCATATGACTCTTCATCAGAGCTGAGGAAATATAGCAATGAGGTGAAATATAAGCTTGTTGAGGGGGGTGGGTCGGACAGGTAGAGCTGAATCTCCACCTATCGTTGGCCCTCTATCCAGCTCTACCTGTCCCACCCCCCTCAACCAGCTTATATTTCACCTCATTTCTATATTTCTTCAGTTCTGATGAAAAGTTATACGGACTCGAAACGTTAACTGTGTTCCTCTCTGCAGATGCTGTCAGACCTGCTGAGTTTTTCCAGCTATTTTTATTTTTGTTGGTGAGTATATAAGTTATCTTTGAAATAGTGTTTTGGTAGGGAAATCATTGAAGACTTATTCAACCCCAGCCAGTGAACAGCCTGCAGATTATGATACATTTAAGACTGTTGTGCTTAATGCACAACAGTTAGTTCCAGAAACATACAGACAGAAGTTTAGAAATCTGAGGAAAAGACAGAATCAAGCTTTTATGAAATTTGCTAGAGAAAAAGAAATGATGTTTGATAGCTGTTGTAGAGTGATGAAGCTTGAGCAAGATCTTGAAAACCTCAGAGATGTTGTTAATGGACGAACTTAAAAACCAAATTCTTTTAGGAAAAAGGCCCCACCTAGACCATAAAGTTTCTAAAATAAGAGATTCTGCTGTTATGGAGGATAGTTATGAACTATCCCACAAACATATTAGTGGCAGCAAACAGAGACTGGAGAGAGAAGAGTGATAATGAACAGGACACTAATTACACTGAGGGGGTGGCAGAAATTATGCTTTTCAGAGTCAGAAAAAGACTGTGTCGGAGATATGTATGATTCGAAGGAATCAACATGTTATTTTTGCCATAAGGGAGGTCATATGAAAGCAGATTGCTGGAAAGTAAAAGCTAAGCCTGTAACTTTTGTAGGCATGTCTAGTGTTGTTCCAGAAAATGTTACAGCAGTGAGTGAAGCTTGTGATGAACCAATAGCATCTAAAATATTTCTGGTGAATATATTCCTATGGGAGTTTTATATTTGAAGGTGAAGTAACTATATTTAAAACAAAAACAAAAATACCTGGAAAAACTCAGCAGATAGCTATATTTATAGTTATAAGTAACTATATTTGCCTGATAAAGGGACTAAATAAAATTGCTATTTAGAGATACGGGGTCATCTCAAACACTGTTGTTAGCAAAATGCATGAATTTCTTTCCAGAAAACCTCAGAGGCATTGTTAATGGGCAAAATTAAAAAACAAATTCTAAATAAATAGAAACAGTCCATTGATGATTTTTTTTAACCTGTTCCATTGTATAGAATGAATTTAAATTGTGCTTTAGTCAGTGATTCTGTTATTGTGGGAGTGGTGTCTAAATTGTCTGTTAATGATACGGATCTTATCTTGGGAAACAATCCAGCTGGGGACCGGGATTTCCAGAAGTTTCCACAAAATCCATTAAGTTATTAAAAATAAGAATATATAGGCAAGATCAATGGGCTTGGAAAAACAAATGCCTGCCTCTGAATGCCTGTCTCGGAATTTGTTGTAAAGAACAATGGTTTGACTCGAGTCAAAAGCTCAGATTTCTGAGATTAAAAAAACACTGAAACCTCAGGCTGACAACAGAGTTAAAGGCAGCTGTGAATGAATTAGAGCTGTCTGAAATAAACTTGCCTGCACCCCAAAGCCACAAGTGTCAAAGCAAAATGCAGCAACATTCCAGACCAATGGAGAAACAAAGGGAGACAGTGATTTTAAACAATGTGGCTTGGCTGTAACTAATGTTAATACCATGGCACTATTTGGACAAATTCGAGTTTTGGAGCTTAAAATCAAACTTCAGAAGGATGAAGTCATTGCTTTTCTGAGAGAGGAGTTGACCAAAGTTCGTGCTGATTGGGGAAAGAATTTAAAATAATAATCTGGGAACTGGCTAAAAAGACTTATCGAGATTCTTTTATCATCATAACCTTAAGGAGATTCTTAAAGCAATGAAGCAGAACTATAATCCTGCATTTAAACAGGAGAAGGATGATTCAGCTGCATGGCTGAGATTTTTTTTCAACTAGACAATGTAAAACCTACAGCCATGAAAGACAAAGGAGAGCAGGTTCGAAGGTGGACCAAATGGTTCACAGACTGATTTTAGTGACGAGAAAAATGAAATGCTGAAGCCGCATGAGAAGAGGAGTTGTGAGAGAGGAATTTGTCTCAACATATAGCTTTTTCCTAACGAAATTCAAAAATAACAGGGCTTGTCAGCAAGTAACTGTGTGTTTCTTGATTAAGTTACCTAGACTGAACCAATTGTGCCATTTTTTAAACTGAGGACATGGAAATACTGTGAAATTTAATCAGCATGAGAAAAGAGATTTAGTGTGATACATAACAGAAGGCAAGGCCACTAGCAGCAAAATAAATTCCCATTTAGATAAAATGAATGGCTTTAAAAATCTGTGTAAAGTGGACTTGTGCTCCTAACTGTTACATGCATTTGTTGATACATTGTTATGCTGTCAAGGTTGACAGTTTAACAGCAAAATGTTACAGCATGGGTGGAGAATATTACTGTAGTAATTTAGTGATTAGGATATCATGTTATATTTTTGGTAATGGTTTTGAAATCTCATCACTTTGCTGATGGCTTTTCATCTTTTTGGGGTAGGGAGCTGTTACAAATGTGAGGATTTATTCGATTGTTATGTTTTGGGACTGTGTCTAATTTAGGGTAAAATGGAGAAATGAAGAGGATCATGTCATGTGTTCTGAATTCTGTTGACAGCAAGCGTGGGTGGCTTGGGTGTTAAAGGTTAAAGGGGCAGCTAGGCTGTTTTACAAGGAAGAAGGTTCAGTGTGTTTATGCCTGCAAACAATGACCAAAGCAGCTGTGCTGATAGTGAGTAGACTGTAAGTCCCCAAAGTCCAAAGAAGGTGTTAGGAATGTCAAATTTTGTAAATGGCTTTACTTTAAGCTGTCTACTTAGTTTCAGGGCAGAATGAAGTTGGGAGTCTAAAGGATACCAAATTAGCATTTCTACCTGGATACAAGGTCTATGTGTTTCATGTTGCCATGGAAATGGGCTTTGAGAGGGGAAGGATCATAGGAAGCAGTTGTCGGATTGGTTACTGTTTTTCCTAAAAATATAACTGTACTTCACAGGTTAAGTCTGCCAGAATTGAAGAGAGAGAAAGATGGAGGCAGCAAGTCTCTAAGGTTTATTTGCAAGATTGTGGATGGGAGTTCACGCTCAGATTAAAGAGACAAGAGTTTTTGAGGGTTTGAATGAAACTGGAAAACTCACCTAACTTTGGTTAGAAGGAGGAATCTCCAGGGTAATTCTAGCCATAAAAGCTACTTCAAGGATTAGAATTTATCCAGCTGAAAAAGGAAAAGTGGGGAAGCAAGCCCTCGGGTGCTAAGAATCATTTTGGGTTCCAGAAAAATAGTGTCTATTTAAAGGATTGAGTAAAGTAGGGCAGTGGAGGGAAATTTTCAGTCATGTTAAAATATTGACAAGGGAATTTTTCTCCAGTTTAGAGTATATGTTGTCTATGAAATAATGTTTAGTCAACGTTTCTTTTAGTTTGTTTTGTTACAGTAAAAGTCTTAATCTTGCCATACAATTCTATTAAGTTTTAAGTTGATCACTGGGAATTCAAATTGCCTTTCAAAAGTTCAGTCTACATGGAGGTCATAACAACTGCTGGTCAGCTTTTACTGGTTTCCTTGATTGAGATGTACACTTCTGACAAATCTGTATGCAACACTTCAAAAAAAAGTTCATTTCCCACTCGAGCTCTGTATCTCTCATTCCACGGACAGAATTTCACCCATGTCGGGTGGGGGCAGTCAGGAAGCTGACTGCTATCCGCAATCAGGGCCAGACCATGATTTCACGCCGGCAGGCCAATTAAGGCCCGCCCAGTGTGAAACATGAGCAGCAGTGCTCAGCGCTGTCTGTTAGTGGCGGGGGTGAGGGGAGGAGGGCGAGCAGGGCAAGCACGAACTTTGTGCATGCATACGAGTGCTTGCTTCACAATCTCCCTGAGGCACAGAGCTCACGGATGAGGTTTCCAAAAAAATGCAAAGGCCACTTGGCCAACCGTAAGACTGGACGGGTAGTGAAAATTTTCAGTTAATTGATTCTTTAACAGGCCTTTTGATTGTTGGTGGGTGTGCTGCCGACTCCAGCGTGTGCCTGCCAAACAAGCAATCGTGCAACTGCGCGTTGACGTTGGCATGCTCGGCCATGTTGGAGGATGTAAATTCATCTATTTATCCTGGTTTTGAAACTGCCAGCATTTTGGCCTCTCAGCCGATACTTGCCTTTTTTGCTGTCCTCTAAGGTTCCAAGGTTTTAAAATTTGCTGCCTTTTGTTGTAGCAACAGTTGCACCTAATCCCAAGTCTGTCTGTCATCTTGTTGCTGCTAGCTTACTGCCAAGTCTGCCTGTTTCTCCTCATTTGTCTAGGGCACCTCAGCAGGTGATACCTTCTGACTTCCTCCAGATTCTCAGGTGGATGTAGGTGTGCTGGTGCTTCTAGGGCCTTGTGTGCTTGATGTGGTCCCAGTTCTGGTCCATCTTTATTGGGAAGAACATTCTTTTTGGAAGCCACAACGCTAAGTGAAGAGGAACTTGTGTTAACATGGGGTCTGCGAGACAAAGCTCAGCACATGGGCAGAGGTGCCACTGTATCACTGAATGAGTTTGAAAGGCAAGCAAGATGAACCAGAGCCAACACTATCTCTACTGGGAGGGCACAAAGTCACCAACCTCTCCCTCACCCTCATGACTTATAGCCTTCACTGCTATGATTTATAGGCAACCTCTTCATATTGCCATGTGAGGAGTTGTAGGCTCACCACAATTGTGGGTTGTCTCTCTATCTATTTTTCTCTCTCTCTCTGGTTTTGGGAAGTGTTTTTCCTGTTGAAACCATCTGTTTTGTCTGATTTTAGCATTTCAATGTAACAGGAGGTGCAACTCATGCAAGGAGTTTGGGATACCACCTAGACTTAGTGACAAAATATGCACTGCTAATGTGATGCAGTGGAAGCCTTTCCTATTGGCAACAACTATACAGACATTGGGCAGAATCGTCCCAGATTTGCACTAAGTGCGGTGGGTTGGAGGAAAAGTTGTTTTACCTGCCGACCACAATGGCGGGTTTCACGCAATATCATCCCATTCCCAGTGCTTGCTATCTCCTTAATAATGCATTCCCAGGAAATACACCGGATCACTGGCAGGGTAGCCTCTGATTCGCCTGCCTCGCTGTCACTTCAGGCGTTCAGTAACCAGGTGCCACATTTAAAGAATGCCCCTTCACAGAGCTAGCAGTCTCTAAGGGACTGAAAGCTGCTGCAAAATCATGGTTGCCAAAGAAGGGAAAGATGTTGCCCCCCAATTTAGTGATACACCCCTTGGGTGCCTACTGGACACAGCAGAGGCCCGCCGTGAAGTCTGCCCACTCCGCTCTGGGCAAAGACCAGTAAGCCAGGTCACCAATCCAGCATGGGAGGCGGTAGTCAGTGACAATGCCCTACAAAAATGGACAGCCACCCAGTGCAAAAGAAGGATCAATGATCTCCTCCGTTCTACCAGGGCAAGTCACTCTTCTCATCACCCTTAACTCTCACATTCTCAAACCCATACACATCACTCACTACCAGTTTGAGGGATATCACTGTTCACTCCTCACATACACTTTAATCTTCCCTGCGGTTGGCGCCCTCATCCAGTCCACAGCACCGCCCAAACATGCCTGTCATCCTTATTATCTGGCCAGGCAGGTGTCCTGTTTACACTCTCTCCATCTGTCTTCATGCAGGACAAGCTGGCACACAACTAAAGGGAGAGGTTGCAGACTGTGGAGGAATGCCCAACATCAAGATCCTCACTGACTTGAGTCATCCAGCTGGCCCACAACAATCTGGACCATTCCTGTGCTGACGGTGAGGCCGGTGGTGCTCAACCAAGTGAGGAACTAGCAGTGCAACATCCATCAGGCAACCATACTGTGAGTGAGTTCTCCTGTTCCGTAGTCCCCTGCCACTAATAATCTCTCCTTGCTTTTGCAGGCACATCTGGGAAGCAGTCGAGGGGTCCACAACCCAGGTCCTCGACTCAAGCCCCGTAGATACCTCGGAAGAAGAATCTGATGATACCCTAATTAAAGCATCATAGTGCTCATCCACCCCCTCCACCAGCGCAGAGACACACACCTCGGTGGGCCCTAGTTCTAGAGTAGCCTCAGGGTCACAATCTAGTGAGCACATCGCATTGTCTGATCCACAGCAGGCAGAGACAGGGACTTCCCAGGTTGTTGGCACTCTGAGGACTATTGGAGGCCAGAAATCTGCTGAGTCCAAGTCAGATGAATAACCTCTGGAGCCTGTCATTCCTTAGTTGCTGGAGCTGCAAAGGAAGTTCGGGAACATCAGGAAGGGATGTCCGCTGCACTCAGATTGCAATGCACAATTGAGGAGTCCGTCCGCCTTCAGTTTGAGGTGGTAGGGCTGGCATGCCAATGCACTGAGGTCAACACTGGTAGGATGGCAGCTGCCATGGAGACCTTGGTTCAGGACATCAGTCCTGCACTGTTGTGCAGGCTGAGCTCTATTGCTGATGTCATAGTTGGCCTCCAGCAATCTCAACATGAGAGGCGTGCGGGGCAGCTCGATCTCACTACAGCTTTCCCTTCTCCTAAAGGAGTCAGTCAGGGGCCCTTGGGCCCCCATAGGAAGGAGGATCAACAGGTGTGCACCCAAGGATCATCCACCCAGCTGAAACTAGGTGCGTCTGGCCCATCTGAACCCCTCTTCCTGTGATCCCAGCAGCTCCAGCTCCACAGGCCGAGGAAAGTGCCACTGCCACACAGCAGGACCCCGAAAACAGGCCGAGGCCCTCCAAGTCTCGGCCCTCCAGAGGATGCCCGCCAAGGTCATCACAGACAACAGGGTGTGGCAGTCAGCTGGCTGCCTTCACCTCTGCTGTGGATGGCCAGGCAGCACTAAGACATAGCGGCAGGGTTAGGAAGGTTAAGAAGATATAGTTGAACAGCCTGGGCATGGTTGTTTATCACTTGTACATAATGCTCACTATTGTAAATAAAATCCCAAGAATGTCTCCGTGTCTATGGCTCCTTGTTCTGATGAGCAGTGCTCATGTCACTCAGATGTGAAACCTTGTTTCCTGCACAAGATAAAAGCAGGTGTCTCAGTCCAGCACCTCTTCCCTGTGCAGTGTGTAACCATCAGACCAAAGTATCACTTTGGTATCACTCAAAGTATCGCTTCACACTCACTGGTCACATTACTGATGCCTGCACCTTGATGGTGCTTGCTATTGCTGCCACAGTGTCATGGGCAGGCATCAGAGTTCTGTCATTCTCTCTGTCTGCTCTCAGCCCCTTTGAGATGGGGCTGGCCCTCCATCTCTTCAGTATCTGTGACCAGTGACGCTGTGCTCCTGATGGGGTCAGGTGCTGATGGCTGACAAAGGAACAGGTGCTTTTAAAGTTTCACAGCTTAATCTCCATGATATGACCCTGATCACAGAGCGCAAGCTAGCTGCTCTCAACCAGACAGGAATGGGGCATTTACAGAGGTGATGAAGAGTGTCCTCATTGCGTGTCGTCATCATCCCCCTGGAATCTAGTAACTATTAGGTCCTCCGCTGTATCTCCATGACAGGAGCCTGAGCACTGAGGGTATGTGCACTACCATCAGCCACACAGGAGTTAAACATTCACAGATGCAAGGTGGGGATGTCAGGTCTGTCCTCATTGCATCTCATCGTCATCCTCCATGAATCTTCTGGCTATGAGGGCCTCCCATGTGTGCCTGCCTCGTTTGGCCAGTGCGATGGCCCTTGGCTGTCATCCCCTTCAACAGCCTCCTCATTGGAGGAGACATGCAGCTCCTCCATCTCCTTGCCAGCCAGACCTTCCCCGTATTGTGGCACCAGGTTGTGGAGTACGCAGCAAGCTACGATGATGCGCGGCACCCGCTGTGCTCCATCTGTCAGGCGCTGGAACCTCATTTTTAAAATGCCTATCACTTGCTTTGCCAAAGTCCAGGTCATGGCACAAGCATCTTCATACTGTCGCTCTGCTGCAGTCTGAGGCCGCCGCACAGGCAACATCAGCCACGTCCTCTTTAGGTAGCCCTTGTCCCCGAGAAGCCAACCCTGCAGCCTCTCTGGACCCTGGGAAATGTCAGGGATCTGAGACGCGCTGAGGATTTAGGAGTCATGGACTCTCCCTAGGAATTATGTGCAGACCTGTAGGATGTGTTTGTGGTGGTCACGTGCCAGCTTGTGGTTGTGTAGTTGACTGCTTGTTGTCGCAGGGATCTAAGGGCCACATGAGTGTAGTCAATGGCACCTGCATCTGTGGAAAACCTGAGATCTACGCAAATCCCAGCGCTCTTCCTTCCTGGCTTTCCGAATCCCAGGTAAAATCACAAAGTTATGTGCCTTCGCAAAGATGGTGTCCATGATCTCCTGAATACATTTGTGCATGGAGACTTGCAAGATCCCACACGTCACCTGTGGAGCCACTGGCATAAAAATTGAGCGCCATGGTCACTTTCATGGCTACTGGCAGTGGATGCCCTCCATGTCCCCATGGCACCAAATCCTGCAGCAGATGGCATATGTGACTGACCAGTTCCCTGGGCATGCACAGGCTTTGGCACATACAGGAGAGTGCTGGCCACCACTTGGATGGCCAATGTGTATTGCGCTCATTGGCTGTCTGAAACCCCAACTCCACTTGACTAATTGGCAGCAGCTTCGGCCACTGGATCGCATGCTGTACTCTCAGCTCAGGCGCAGGCATTCTCCTAACCCACACTGCAGGGCTGCGCTGTTAGCTTGAACCATGATGGATAATGGTCTAACCCTTAATAAAGACATTGCTTCAGAGGCCCGACTCCAAACAGGTCAATGGAGCTGCAGCTGAATGGTCTGAGCTGTGGAGGAATGCTCATTTTTTAACAAGTTTTTCCAAGTGTGTGGCCGCTTTCCCCTCACACCACCACCACCACCATCACCCCCCCCCCCCCCCCCCCCCCCCCCCCCCCCCCCCCCCCCCCCACCCCCCAACGCTGGCATATGCTTTTGCACTTCCTTCAGTCTGTCCGTGCTGCTGTGCATTAATGCATTAGTGAATAATTCTCCCTTAAATTCATTGCTGAATCATGAGAACACCAGAATAACAAGTCGGCAATAGGCAAGTTTCCCCACAACCCCTTACACTCGCTTGTCCATAACTGTCTCCGAGGCTCATTAGTGGGCAGCTCTCTTCCTCTTCTCTTCCTCTTTCACCCCTAGCTCCAGAACGTGGTGATGATCTAGATTAACATCAAACTTTTCTAACTTACTTTTAGCATTTAACCCATGAAAATTTTACCTTAAGTAATTATGACAGTAAGGCATGCTCAGGCTCTACTGTATCCTTCATATCCTGTGCTAAGAACTAGGATTCAAAATATTTGTTCATGATGTGTCACCTCAAGCAAGAGCAGGCTATACTAGTGTACTGGTGAATTTACCCACAGGCAGCATTTCTGATACTGTTAAAACAGGGGCAAGTGCATCTGTCAGTACAATGCAGCACCCTGGCACATCCACTACTATAGATAAATAACCTGTTTAAAGATAATATTAAACATCCCATCAAGAATAAAGCATACTGGTCTTCTTCAACAAGTAAGGTATGTAATCCCCTATAGAAAGAACCACTTAGTCTTCAGTGAAAATGAAAAATGCAATGATTGCCCTAATGTTCTTCATTTCCTATCAATCTAAACAGCCACAATATTTTCTGTTCATAAAGGCCCATTCATATTGGTCAATAAGTTAGCTGATTCACAAGGCCATTCGCTATCTATTGCTTACCACTGTAATGCAGACACCTCCTTCACAATGTACATAATCCCATCACAGTCTCTCCTCACTTTATCACCCGCCCCTTCCTTGCACAAGACTCCCATCACTACTGGAGGACTCTTTCCTGGAATCGTATGCAGCATCAGTTGTAAATTCTTGGTATTTGTGCATCACAACATGAAACCATCCATCTCTAGTATTTGTTATCCTCTCCAGCTTGGGGTCTGTAGATTGTTTCTAATGATTTTTACAGTGATGACATGGGCATGTAGGGCACAGTACAAATGATGTGACAAAGTTGTTGAGGTAAATAAGGGCAAAGATGACCGTGTTATGGAGGTTGAAACTTTGTGACATCATGTAACTAATACTTTAATTCTAATTCATGTCTTTCCCCTATAATAAATTAAAATACATTGTATAAAGCATAAACATAATAGGCACAAGCAGAGATATGCGTGTCATAGGATCATATCCCATCTATTTCCTCCTTTCTATGGATACTATTCCAGCTGCCACAGGAACTTTTGTTATCAATGTTCCACAGAAACCTATAATTTCAGGCATCAAACTCGACATGAAGCACGAAAGTTGTAACCAAGGAAATAGCGAGCTTTAATTTCTAGCTTCCATTTAATATTAACTGCATTTGTTACATAGGGCAGAATTCTGTAGAGGCAACAGCTGTCTCGGCTGCTGGCAGGAGAGCTGGTGAGACCCTCACATTGCCTCCTTTGGGAAAGGCCTGATGAATCACAAGCCAATTGGACAGTTGAGAGACCAATGGTGGGCTTTTCCCCAGAATCAGGAGGTCGCGCCTACTGAGAGCTGATGGCCAATCAGAGGCCAGCAGCTCTTTGGCTCAGCAGTGCCAACGGTGGTGGCGGCTGCTGGAATGACAACCACAGAAGGTTCAGGATTGTGTAGTGACCGAGGCCACAGATAAGTAGTGGCAGAAGAAGTCTCGCGGGGTGGGAGTCATGGGCTAGAGATGTGTAGGCAGAGTCGGCAGCAAGAGTGGGGGTGGCTCTTAACGGGACTCCCTTCCCAATACTAGGCACAATAAAGGCACTGAGTGCCTTTGAAAGAGGGACCCTCACCCGGGAGACAACAAGCAGCCTGCACAGATTTACTTGTCCTGCATGCTGCATTGTGACAGGCCCACTCGCAGCTGGATTAATACTAATGGTAAAGGGGTGGGGCCCTTAAGTGGTCATTAATTGTTCACAGGGCTTCAATTGGCAACAAGGTGGGAAGGCCAACCATGGACTTTGCTGCCCCAGACATAATCAGGACAGAGGCAGGAATGTGGCAGGGTGCTCACCTGCCATCCCCTGCCTGATTACATGCCCTCCCTGCCTCCAAACATGCCACTAGAGAGGGCACAAGATTCCGCCCATAGAGTTTACAGTGCAGAAACTTCAACCCAACTGCCCATTCCAGTGTTTATGTACCAGAGCCTTCTCCTATTCGTCTTCATCTAATGCTATCAGCATAACCTTCTATTTCTTTTTCCCTTTTATGTTTATCTAGTTTTCCCTTGAAGGCATCTATGTTAAGCCTCAATTCATTAAAATGATCCCAATTCCTTTCAATTATTGTAATGTAAAAAAAAAGCTTGCTTGCATTTATATAGCGCCTTTCATGACCACTGGATGTCCCAAAGCCTTTTACAGACAATGAAGTACTTTTGAAGTGTAGCCACTGTTGTGATGTAGGAAATGGAGAATAATAATGCATAAGTATAAATGTATAATAATAATGGAGGAATGATGTACTATCTATAGTTTCTATATTAGTGATATTTGTTTACCTTTCAGGCTATCATTCAACAACACAGTGCTGTCAGTAAGGTCATCTGATTTTATTCATATCTATGATGCTGACTTACAGCTTGATAGGAAAACAAATGCAACTAATTTAAAATTAGTGATGTTTCTGTAATTAAAAAGAACTGAGGCATTATTCTTCTCCCATTCAGTTCATTTGGAGAAGTTCTTTACTTTTTAAAAAGAATGGAGCACCAAATTTTCAATTTATTATTTAAATAATGCGAAATATTTTTAATCAAAGTTTTTGCATCTCAAATATTTTTAATAGAAATAATTATTTATCATTTATGACATTAACTAGCATTAATGACTACACTTGAGGTTAATGTTATTCAGCTTGTGTCATTGAGAAGCCATAATCCACCAAGCTCATGGGACATAGCTTCATGATGTCCCTCTATCAGATATATTACTGTATTCCACTGTTTCCCACTGGCTATTTTTACATTAAACGCTAGTTCCTTTAGCTCCAGACATGTCATGTCATAGTGATAAAAAGAAAATGGTGGAGATTTAAACTATAAGCAGAAAATACAGAGAACACAGTCAATCAGCATATGGTCCTTACCTTAGCAAACCTTAAATAAAATGCATATTAAACAAATACATATTGGGCTGTATCTTCCGGTCGGCGAGTGGGTACCGCCCCCACTCGCCGACGCATAAAATGACGCGGGATGACATCAGGCGTGCGACCCGACATCACGGCGCGTTATTCAGACTTTCAGTTCGGTGGGCGCACATCCAAGTTGGCAGCGTTCCCACTGAACTGTCAACAGCCTATTAAGGCCATTAAGAAAGTAGTTGAAGGCATTAACGGACCTGCCCGTCCAACCTTAAGGTCGGCTGTCAGGTGGGGAGCCCTGGCCAGCATCTGAGAAAACGTGAAACCTCATCCATGGGCGAAATGAGGTTTCATGAGGATTTAGAAATCTCTCAATATTATAAAGTGAACGGTATGGACATGTCCCAACTCATGTGACAGTGTCACATGAGGGGATATGGCAGGGGAATTTTTTTCTCAGCTTTATTTAAAGTTTAAAATGCGAGCCGATCTCCCTGAGGCAGCACTTTGCACTCCCTGCTGGGGGAATCCCCCCCCCCGCACAGGGAGTGCACAGCACTTCCTGGCAGACGTCACGCTGGGCAGGCCTTCATTGGCCCAGCCATGTAAAATGGCGGCACGCCCCCGACCAGGGACGCCAATCGGAAGCCCACCCACCTGCAGTTTTCCCCCCCACCCCCAACAGGGGGAAAATGTTGCCCGTTGTGAAACAAAGGGGTAATTTTAGCATGGGGGAACAAAAGGGATTGGGTATAAGTGGAGGGTTACATTTCCATAAAAGGGAACTGTAGGGAAGCCAATTCTAATTTGCTGATTTCTGGCTGTTGCCCAGGAAAGAGTGGGTGAGTCAGCCAACTTGCTCCCATGAGGTAGGTTAGGATTTAAAATATTCCAGGGAGGCTGGAAGCCTTGATTTAACCTGCTTTAAAAGTGGCTGGCCCGGTTTCCAAAGCCTCAGGAAATCTAGCAGCTGCAGCAAGGGGAGACCAGCCTCGCAAGAAGTAGATGCAGGAGTAGGGCTTGCTCCACCATTCAATGCCATCAAGCTAATCTTCGACTTCAACTTCACTTTCTTTCAGGAAACAGTCCTTGTGGGGCAGGAAGAGTAGGAGTACATCCCCCACCTTCCAGACCATCAGAACCTCCACCCTATACAAATATTCCTCCGCAGTCCCGCAGTCTAGGGGATCAGACACCCACCCCTCAATTGGACCAGCTCCTCATCTCCTCACCACCACCACTGCCCCACCACCCACCGCCCCCCCCCCCCCCCCCCCCCCCCCCCCCCCCCCCCACCCTCCCATCCCCACCCCTTCCTGCTGTTTGGACCCTATCTTGACTTCCAAGACCAGGGAATCAAACCTACCTGCTTTTGTGGACTCTTCTTCAGTGCTCCCCACCCGACAGAAAGCCAATCTTGCCTATCAGCTGACTTCCTGCCCGGGAACTTAGATGTGACAGCACATGCATGGTGTGGAATTAAAATTCCCCAGTTTGGACTTCCAGGTCTACATGTGACTCAGTCCCCCTCGCTCCTGTTGGGTCCCATATTTATATTCCTCCCATAGTGTTCTGATATTCACTGTACATCTTTGACTTCACATTTCTTTTACATCTATGTTTTTGTCCAGATCTTTTATTGTAACACAGCAGAATGTTTGACATCAGAATCTATAATTTCCCCTGATACTGATGATGTTTGATGAAATAATTATTTTTCTAATAACTAGCCAATATTTCTCACAATGATAGATTATTTTTGCTGAGTTTGTAAAACAAGTATAAGCTTAAAAATTGCACTCTGCTATCTTGTACTACAAATGCTTAATATATTTGTTTCAAATTCCTGTCTACTATCTCGACTATTAACCTAATTATTTAAAATGGATTTGTTTCAGTTAAAAGAATGGGCAGAGCAATTTGTGTTAAGCACTTGTCATTTTTATCTTATTTTATTTTATTGAACAATTTTGCTGAAAATCCTGCATTGTTAAGTGCACATTGCTAATCAGTAATTGCAAACTTATAGGAATCTATTTGTTACAATCTTGTCTACGGATTTGAGTGACGTAATCGGAAACTCTCTTCATGTAGATACAAGTTTCTTTTTCTTTAACCTGTCATTCTAATATAGTTTTATCTAACTAATAAAGGCAGGTAACAGCATTAATCATCAATAGTAAAAGTTTTAGTTGAATATTTTGAAAGATTCTCTTTTTTATGGATTTGTTCCTAACGAGAAAATTTGTGAAACTCTAATATTTGAATTTTAATACCCATGCAGTTATACCCATGAATTTATGGAAATTTGACTCTTCTAAAACAAAATAGAGAATGGACAATCTGCTTTGAAACAAAATGGAGAGGTCAGGTGACCTTTTCCTGTCCTGCCAATATACATGGAACCGCACAAGGCTGGAAACTAGTCTGCTTTTCTGGACAGGACTTTAAAATTAAAACAACCTTCTGAGATAATTCATTGAGAAGGCCTTAAAAAATAATACACATTTCCTGTGGATTTAATGCCTGCTGGCATCCAAATAAATGCAGAAGCTAATTCACAATGGGCTGGCAGACATCTTGGCTATGGAACGGAATTCCACAGAATGGGTATAAGAAGAAATCCATTCTAACACAAGGAGATGCAAATTGGTAAAACTCCAAGACTATTGTGTGTCAATGCCCAAGTCATCAAAGATTATTTGTGTGTACAATGGAAACCAGATACTGTGGTCGCCTGACAGAAGCCAGGTTTTGATAAGGAACATTTATTAACATACACTTTGAGAGCTCCCTGAGTTTGGGAGATAAGGAGACTCGGAAGGAACAGATCCAGACCAGCGAAGGAAGGACCCTGCCTAAAATCCACCAACAGGCAAAGCACTGGGGCTAGCCATTACCCATTGGTTTGAAAAGTCAAACCAGATCTTCACCTCGATTGGGTTGAAGCCAGAAACCTGCTGCTGCAAACAGTAAACCAATGTGGATCTGTCATCAGAAACTTCCAACCTCCATTTCTTTTGTGAACCAAACGGGAATCATTAGGTCTGTAATGTTTCAAGTTTCCATCTTGAGTTAATGAAGTGATTTTTTGGACTGTTAAGATCTAAGTGTATGCTACCTCTTTTTGTAATCACCTTTTCTTGTGTGCATGTGTGCGCGCGTACATGTATGAGTGGGTGCTACAGTGAATACATTTGGGAGTTGAGAAATAAATATTTATCCTTTTTTAAAACATAAGAGAAAACCTGTCTTTTGTCTGCTCTTGACAGTCAGAGCACTCAAATGGTTAAAACGCTTTTACTTTAAAACACATCTGTCGCCAATCAGTCGAGAGGTGGAAAAAGAGAAACTATCCTACCATCTCTCTCGTGCCCATAACACATTTTTGCAATCTAAGGGTAGAATTTACTTTTAGCAATCTCACTATCTAAATGTTGAACATATTTATGTTAAATTCCTCTCTCCTTTACTTTAACAGAGGGATTAAACTATTTATTTTAGATAGGGTATAAAGTCTCTACTCAAACAGCAGAGGTGGAAAATGGGTATGAATCATTGAGTGTTCATACTATAACATCATTGATTATAATTTCTACCTCCTCCTGTTTCTCTGGAATAGAAAATATGATTTTTGCACTTCAAATTTTAACATGACATTGAGAATCCTTTTTTCTTCCCTCACTCTCTATTTAAATTGTAAACAGATTAAGTAGCTGTGTCATACATTTTCACCATGGCCATGACCTTTATTCCAGGTGGCATCTGTGTAAAGTCCTATTTACATCAATGGAGGAAACATTTCGTGACTGTGATTCAAGACCAGTTTAGACAAAGACTTTCTACCAGGATCTTAGCATTATATTACATGACAGATGCTATGACAATATATGCCAAAGGAAATTGAGAAAAACAAAGCCTAAAAAGTTTTTCAGGAGTAGCCAAGAGCATGCACAAATCAACATGCCAGATTTCTTTACAGCCAAATACTGATCTACCAAACTTGAAAACTCTGCTTGGAAAAAAATAATGGAACAGGTTGTCAGTTCTGATTTAAGCAAATACGGACAATTTCATAGACCAGCTTTCTGGCCTGAAGCAGTCAGACATGCAGATAGACATCCGATGTCAATTGCATGTCCTTGAAGAGATCAGGTATAACGAATGGCTGGGAATTGCCACTACCAGTGCGTTCAGTGAGGAAAAAAAATATTCAGCTCAGTTCAGGGACATGCGTAAGTAATGTGTTACCATCTCTGCTCCCTCTTCAGCTCCTTGACAAAATGTTAATCTAATTGTGATACTATCACTTTGATGACAATATGACAAGACAGACAAATTTGATTTTATTCTCAACAGAGCCAGCATATGCTGTGTGCGAGACTTTGACAGAGAGAAGGGCACAAAACAAATGAAGCTCATGAATATACAATTTTTATTGTACACAATAGTGACATATAAACTTCTGAGAGAAGGTGGGATAGAATCATTGTACTTTACAATTTCAGTTAATGGTTTCGCAAAAAAAAAATGTCATTGGAGAATAGGATGGCCTAATACGTCTAGGTATAGAAGAACAATTTTGCCACAAGATAAATGGGGGTCAGAGACTATGAATATATTAACAATTTTTTTGTTTCTGATAGGATTTAATGTAAAGGTTTATAACTATTTTCTTGCTCCCCCCTGCAAAAAAAAATCATTTGATCTTAAAAAAAGTAAACATGAATTTATAACTCGTCACTTCACACAATTATTCACCAAGACTTGGGTTAATAAGTCACAATCATGGAACTAGTGCCTAAAATTCTCTAATTATTTCTGAGCAATATTTTTTACTGAGTATATTTTTAAATAATGAAGATTTGAAATACCATTATATGTTGATGTAACTGCTAGTTTGATACCTGTGTTCAGCAGACACTTTGAAAATTGAAGATCTTGGATGTATACAACAGTTTTTAGAATTAGATCATAGTCCAAGTGATTGCTGTTAACTGTGATAAGTAATTTAAAAAATGAATGTCGGAATCTACAATCCATCTTCCTCTGAGTCATTTTTCCCTTTGCTGCATGGACATGTTATTATTTTATAAAATGAATAATTTCATTTAACTATAACCGCTGTTAATTAACGTGGATACGACAAGCCAGCTGTTAAACTCTCATTGGGATGTTTGGTACATATCTTCCTTCATCCTGGAATATAGAGTAACAGTCCTTGGTCCAATCCTGATGCTGTCAATAACTCTGCTCATGCTACAGGAAAACCTGGAAATAGCTCACAATACATGATTGACAGTTGTGCAGAGGCGAGCAGTCTTTTTTAAAAAAAGTGGAAGTGACACTTTTCATGTAACAGGAATTCAAAAGTGGATTTCTCTCCATCCCAGGCCAATGTCCCTGCACTTGTTTGGTCTTGGTAAATTCAATACTGGCTCCATTTTATGTTCAGTGTTTGTTTCTGTTGATTAATGGTTCTGTCTCTTGTTCTATAGATCAAAGCTCTTATTTTAGTAGATCCTTCTGTTGTTCTTTTGTAATAAACACATATTGTAAAATATGGCAAGATGTTTTAGTTAGAAAAGGCATTTGTATTTGTTCATTTGAGCACAGTGTCATTTTAACAGAAATTTTCACTGAAGTTTTTGGTATTGAACATTAATCCATTAGTCTAAAAAATATTTTCTGGAGTGTTTAGTTAGGATTTGAAATCAATTCAGAAATGTTGTGGAGGGGAGAGAATTGTCTGATGGGAATTTGCTTTGAAAAGTCAATGAAAAGAAAGATTGAATTTTGTGGCAAGATTATTTTTAAATTAGAGACATGTTTCCACTTTACCAAAAATGTAGTCGCCATAGATCTGATCCAAGTTTGAGTAAATTGCTCCTTGATGCTCTTTATCTGCATTTTCAATTTTATCATTTCTGTTGGACACAAAAGACAAAAAAGCTAATATTTGTACATGTTATTTTTTCTACACTTCCACATAATCTGATCAACACAGATTGTGTAACCTTATCAAAATAGAGCCAGCAACAAGACTAGTTCCCAAAGAGGAGAAGCAGATCTGGGGGAGAAAGCTTATTTTTACATTCTCATGGAGTTGCATTAGAGACTTATTTTACAGAATTTTGGGGAGACGTACTTCACTATTTACTATTTTTGTTATCTTGCCAGTTGTATTTTCCTTTATCAATGGAGCTTGGATCCACTCTTGTTTCAAATGCTGTGAAATTATAAAAGCTTTTTGATATTTACATCCATGAGTGCTGACTTTTACTATAGGGTTTAGGTTGCTTGTTTTTCTTTCTTCACTTTTATTCCTCTCTTTTCTCATTCCCTTTCATTTGCTTCACCAGATACACCCCAACTTGGAGACTTCCGGCTGACAAATGTAAGCTGTTGGAATAATTTATTGCCCTTCCCGTCAGCACCTCTCTAAGACTATGGTAAATTAGCATACAATTCTTTCATATTAGCTCTGATGTGCCAGCCATCTTGAGGTTAGAAACAGCTGAACATTATTGAACAGGAGTGCCAAAGATCATTCTATATCTAATAAGTGATTATATCTATATCTAATAGCATTTTCATTTCCTTGTTTTTCTCTATATGTTTTAACACGTTTCTTATTGTCCAATTAATGGCAATCCCAGTGCAGGTTGTGGCAAATAAGATGAATTCATGTAAGAAGCATTCCTTCTTAATACTATTTTAAAGACTTTCTACCATGTTTTCGATCCAGTATGAGTGGTGAAAAGACAAAAATCATATCCCTCACTATGGCCCATTGAGTTTATCCAGTAAGAATCCACAAAATTGAACTCCAATTTTTACAGTTAATTAATCTTAGCCAGGGTGACAGAAACAATTCTATAACTGGAAGAGGAAAATCAGATGAAATTACTGCTCTTGGTAACATTTCTGTGGCCTCTTCTGGCAATGTGTGCATGTGAAGATAAGATCAACTTCAGCTGTGATGGCTCACTGATGAATAGCCCACCAGCATTCACTAAATGAGGGTTACGTGAGCAAGGTATTGGAGAGTAACAACAGCACTCCAGTAAGAAGTCAATGCATTAAGAGGAAAGGAGAGGCAAAACAACTTGTCAGAAAAGATGTTAATGGCAAAAATGTTAATAGGGCCACCCACCTTGGTTAAGAAGCATTTTCTACATCTACATTTTGCTTGCTCCTGAAAGAAAATGGCAGGCACTTGCTGCTTTGCCAGGAGCTCTAACACTTTAATTCAGCCTTTCACAATGCACAAGCACAAATAAAGGCCAACAGCAGGACAGAAAATCAGGCGTTTACAGCTATGAACACTATTTCGACCAAGAGGGGGAAAAAAGTCGAAATCAATAAAAAGTATTCATTTTGAAAATAGTACCTGTAGCTGGAAATAAACAGAAGTTACCAGTCCTCATTAAGTCAAGCACTGGCAACTTAAAATTAACTGAATGTGACATGAAAAATCACAAAACATGATTTCCTGCCAACAAGCAAATGAGCTACTTCGGATGACGCTTTTCAAAAAGAGAACATTCTTGCCTTGTCTCTTTGCATTGTGACCAAGGGGGGAAACTGCCAGTTCAGGGATGTTAGTGAGGATGAAGAGGCCCCCTGTGCCTCTGACATGCTGTCCACTCATTTCATTTGCAGACGGATATCACCTCAGCAAAATAAGCTGCCACAACTCCTGAGGCTATCACTTGATGCTCTTGCAGCTGTTTCAAGCATAAACTCGGTTCTCTCTTTATCGTGCTGTTCTGGCCTCATTAGAAAAGGCGATGTCAGACTAATTTGGGATTTTTAACTTTAGTCTGTTTCTTTTGATTTAAACAGACAGTATTCCCTTCGGTGGCTTACACATGCTGGATGTCATACGACTGAAAGGGAAAGTGCCTACGCTGTACTTTGTTTATTGTGCAGAACCAGCATCTTTGCCAATAGTTTGAATTGCTATGCTGGCTAGAGAATAGGAAAAATATTTGAACAGCAAAGTTTATTAAACCTTTCCAAATTATTCTCCTTTTCAACAAATAAGGTTGCAAGTAAAAATGATCTAGAGCTGCCAGGCAGGTTGTGACTAACATTCTGCTCATTTATTCAAGGAAGGCGATCGCAGCAATGAGAAGTGATGCACTGTATTATGACTAGCTGCCATTTTTACTTATGGACCTGTTAGAAACATGCAATTGTACACAATGCCAAGTAACCAAATGTCTCTGATAAGTGACCCTTGGATACTTATGGGTTACAACACATGGGGCAGAAAATTACGCTCAGTGGGCGTGCCTGTGCCCAACCCGACCGAGTGTGAAATGACACGCGCTGACGTCGGCCAAACGTGCCGAAGTTAATGCGCAGTCACACGATAGTTCGGTCAGCGGGCATGTGCCAGAGCTGGCAGTGTGCCCTCCGACAATTAAAAGGCCTGTTAAGGCCATTTGATATCAATTGAGTTTAATTTATCACTGCCTGTTCAATCTAATGGTGGGCAGGCAGGCAGGTGAAAAGGCCAAGCAGCCTTTGCATTGTTTTGGAAACCTCATCCACGATCGGGATGAGGTTTCCAAAAGCAAATACAAATAAAATGAAAACTTTATTTTTTAATTAAAAACATGTTTTATTAAATTTTTCCGATGTTCAATAATTTGTTCAATATGTTCCTCATCTCCCTGAGGCAGCTCCGTACCTCAGGGAAATTATTCAGCACTCTTTCGCGCGCCAGGCCTGCTTGCCCTCCTCTCCCCATCCGCACAGGCAGCGCTGAGCACTGCCGCTCACGTATCATGCTGGGTGGGCTTTAATTGGCCCACCCACGTAAAATCACGGTATGCTGCCAATCGTGGGCAGCAGTTGGCATCCCAACCGCCCCTGCCAAGCCCACATGCCAAGGGCAAGATTCTGCCCATGGGGTTAGAAATTTAACAAACTCATTAACCTATTAAAAATAATTCGTTGGAGGCACATAAAGGAATCTCTATTCCTTCGTCATATATTTATGCAAGACTCATATCTGGGCAAGTGAGACAGATTTTACAAAATTGTTTACCAATAAATTGAATGATATAAATGAATTTGAGAGGAAGTTTAGAGAACTTTGTAATCTTTCACAAGATTTATATGATTTTGAAACACCCAGTGATGCAAAAGTAAGCAACCACAAACATATAAATCTGGAACCAAATATTAGTAAACAAGTTGCTTCAAAAAAAATGTGTAGAAAATAACTGACCTTCAAGAGGGTACCCAGAGTACTGTGTGTTCACAAAAAAAGGCTGCAATTCTCAGTACCTGTTCCAGCTACCTAAACTGATCTGCTAAAACTCAAACCTTGGATAGAAATCATCACTAAGTTCAAGTAAGAAGAACACTTCACTGTGAGGTGACTAAGTGAAAATCACTTAAGATTATATGGATAAATGTTTGCTGTAGCAATATTTCACTTTGCACTTATATAGGGAAATGGAGTTTTGTCCGTGAGCTGCTATAGTTATGTTAAACAAAAACAGAATTACCTGGAAAAACTCAGCAGGTCTGGCAGCATCGGCGGAGAAGAAAAGAGTTGACGTTTCGAGTCCTCATGACCCTTCGACAGAACTTGAGTTCGAGTCCAAGAAAGAGTTGAAATATAAGCTGGTTTAAGGTGTGTGTGTGGGGGGCGGAGAGATAGAGAGAGAAAGAGGTGGAGGGGGGTGGGGGTGTGGTTGTAGGGACAAACAAGCAGTGATAGAAGCAGATCATCAAAAGATTTCAACAACAATAGTACAATAGAACACATAGGTGTTAAAGTTAAAGTTGGTGATATTATCTAAACGAATGTGCTAATTAAGAATGGATGGTAGGGCACTCAAGGTATAGGTCTAGTGGGGGTGTTTCTTTTTTGTTTTTATAATGGAAATAGGTGGGAAAAGGAAAATCTTTATAATTTATTGGAAAAAAAAGGAAGGGGGAAACAGAAAGGGGGTGGGGATGGGGGAGGGAGCTCACGACCTAAAGTTGTTGAATTCAATATTCAGTCCGGAAGGCTGTAAAGTGCCTAGTCGGAAGATGAGGTGTTGTTCCTCCAGTTTGCGTTGGGCTTCACTGGAACAATGCAGCAAGCCAAGGACAGACATGTGGGCAATAGAGCAGGGTGGAGTGTTAAAATGGCAAGCAACAGGGAGGTTTGGGTCATTCTTGCGGACAGACTGCAGGTGTTCTGCAAAGCAGTCACCCAGTTTACGTTTGGTCTCTCTAATGTAGAGGAGACCACATTGGGAGCAACGAATGCAGTAGACTAAGTTGGGGGAAATGCAAGTGAAATGCTGCTTCACTTGAAAGGAGTGCTTGGGTCCTTGGACGGTGAGGAGAGAGGAAATGAAGGGGCAGGTGTTGCATATTTTGCGTGGGCATGGGGTGGTGCCATAGGAGGGGGTTGAGGAGTAGGGGGTGATGAAGGAGTGGACCAGGGTGTCCCGGAGGGAGCGATCCCTACGGAATGCCGATAAGGGGGGGTGAAGGGAAGATGTGTTTGGTGGTGGCATCATGCTGGAGTTGGCGGAAATGGCGGAGGATGATCCTTTGAATGCGGAGGCTGGTGGGGTGATAAGTGAGGACAAGGGGGACCCTATCATGTTTCTGGGAGGGAGGAGAAGGCATGAGGACGGATGCGCGGGAGATGGGCCGGACACGGTTGAGGACCCTGTCAACGACCATGGGTGGAAAACCTCGGTTAAGGAAGAAGGAGGACATGTCAGAGGAACTGTTTTTGAAGGTAGCATCATCGGAACAGATGCGACGGAGGCGAAGGAACTGAGAGAATGGGATGGAGTCCTTACAGGAAGCGGGGTGTGAGGAGCTGTAGTCGAGATAGCTGTGGGAGTCGGTGGGTTTGTAATGGATATTGGTGGACAGTCTATCACCAGAGATTGAGACAGAGAGGTCAAGGAAGGGAAGGGAAGTGTCAGAGATGGACCACGTGAAAATGATGGAGGGGTGGAGATTGGAAGCAAAATTAATAAATTTTTCCAAGTCCTGACGAGAGCATGAAGCGGCACCGAAGTAATCATCGATGTACCGGAGAAAGAGTTGTGGAAGGGGGCCGGAGTAGGACTGCAACAAGGAATGTTCCACATACCCCATAAAGAGACAGGCATAGCTGGGGCCCATGCGGGTACCCATAGCCACGCCTTTTATTTGGAGGAAGTTAGAGGAGTTGAAGGAGAAATTGTTCAGCGTGAGAACAAGTTCAGCCAGACGGAGGAGAGTAGTGGTGGATGGGGATTGTTCGGGCCTCTGTTCGAGGAAGAAGCTAAGGGCCCTCAGACCATCCTGGTGGGGGATGGAGGTGTAGAGGGATTGGACGTCCATGGTGAAGAGGAAGCGGTTGGGGCCAGGGAACTGGAAATTGTTGATGTGACGTAAGGTGTCAGAGGAATCACGGATGTAGGTGGGAAGGGACTGGACAAGGGGAGAGAGAAGGGAGTCAAGATAACGAGAAATGAGTTCTGTGGGGCAGGAGCAAGCTGAGACGATCGGTCTACCGGGGCAGTTCTGTTTGTGGATTTTGGGTAGGAGATAGAAGCGGGCCATCCGAGGTTGGACGACTATCAGGTTGGAAGCTGTGGGAGGGAGATCCCCAGAGGAGATGAGGTCAGTGACAGTCCTGGAAACAATGGCTTGATGTTCAGTGGTGGGGTCATGGTCCAGGGAGAGGTAGGAGGAAGTGTCTGCGAGTTGACGCTCAGCCTCCGCGAGGTAGAGGTCAGTGCGCCAGACAACAACAGCACCACCCTTGTCAGCGGGTTTGATGACAATGTCAGGGTTGGACCTGAGAGAATGGAATGCAGTAAGTTCAGAGAGAGACAGGTTAGAATGGGTGAGAGGAGCAGAGAAATTGAGACGACTAATGTCGCGCCGACAGTTCTCAATGAAAAGATCGAGAGAAGGTAAGAATCCAGAGGGAGGGGTCCAGGTGGAGGGAGAATATTGGAGATGGGTAAAAGGATCCGTTGAACTGGGAGAGGACTCCTGCCCAAAGAAGTGAGCCCGGAGACGAAGACGGCGGAAGAAGAGTTCAGTATCATGCCGAGCCCGAAATTCATTGATGTGAGGGCGTAAGGGTATGAAACTAAGTCCTTTGCTGAGCACTGAACGTTCAGCATCGGAGAGGGGAAGGTCAGGAGGTATAGTGAATACACGGCCGGGGCTGGGATTGGAAGACGGGATGGGGACAGAGGGACAGGCAGGGGTGGAGGGTCCTAGATGGGTGTTGGTGTCGATGAGTTGTTGGAGCTTGCGTTCCTTAGCACTTGAGAGAAAGAGAAAAAGTTTCTTGTTGAGGCGTCGGATGAGCACGTCAACTCTTTTCTTCTCCGCCGATGCTGCCAGACCTGCTGAGTTTTTCCAGGTAATTCTGTTTTTGTTTTGGATTTCCAGCATCCGCAGTTTTTTTGTTTTTATCGCTATAGTTATGTTGTTGACTATGCTTAAAATTTGGTTCATTGTACATGTACAGAGAGCCAGGGAGCGTCTCTCATATACAGACTTACAGGAGACTTGGTCGGATGTTTTTTTTAGGTATGATGTGACTGATTGTTGAAAGGAACATGATGCTCGGGTGAATTGATACATAACCCTTCTACATGGCACCTGGATGGGATGGAGTGAATGTTATTGGTGTACCCACAAGCTGTGGGCAGTATTCAAGAATGCTGATAAGATTTTGATTAAAAAATGCACTTGGTTCCATTTTAGTGAATCAAAATAGATATTTTAAAACTTATGTATTTTTTTGAATTCTGCTGCTAGATAATAGACATTTGCTCTTACTGGGGTGATAGAATTTACTGTCTCACTTTGTTCAAAAATTCTTATTAGATTCTTATTCACCATATTAAATTATTAAATTATTATTCACTATACAGCTTTGATGAAAGGAAGAATGGAAAAAAAAACTTATATTTATAAAGTGGTCAGAATTTTTACCTTGATGGATGGGTGGCGGGCGGGCAGCCGAATCCTGACGCCAAAACGGGGCCCGCCGCCATTTTGAGTTGGCGGGCCAATTAAGGCCCGCCCAGCGGCCTGCCCAACGGGAAGCGCTATGCGCTTCCTGTTCCGGAGGGGGAGGGAATCCCCAACTATCAAAGTGCGCTCTTTCGTACATGCGCACAAAAGAGCGCGCTGCTCCCTGAGGCAAAGTGCTGTCTCAGGGAGATCACTGACAGTATAAAAATCTTTAAAAATAGAAAAATATTAAAATTTTTAACATGTGCCCCTCATGTGACAATGTCACACGAGATGGGACATGTTAATAAGAAGCACACAAACTTTATTGAAGTTTTTAAAAACGGACTTGAAACCTCATCCTGCCGGTGAATGAGGTTTCATGTATTATCAGAAAGCCGCTGGGGCTCCTGGCCTGCCTGCCAGCCTTAAGGTTGGAAGGGCAGGGCATTTAACAAGCTTAATTATCCTGTCAATGGACTTAAATGGCCTGATTTCGCTGTCTGCCCGCCTTCCTCAATATTTAAATGGACTGTGCCATTTTCCCGTTGGCGAGTGGGCCCCACCCCCAAATCGCTGGCGGGAAAATTCTGTCCAGTGTATTTCACAACCAAGGACCTCCCAAAGCGCTTTGTAGCCAGTGAAGTACTTTTGAAGTGTGAGCTGTTGTAAGGTCAGAAACACAGTCACTGATTTGGGGAAAACAAACTCCCACAAATAGCAATGTGTTAATGATCAAATAATTTGTTGTTATGATGTTGACATATTAACCAGGAGACCATGGATAACTTCCCTGCTCTTCTCCAGAATAGTGCCAGGGGATCTTTTATATCTAGCTGAGAGAGCAACCAGGCCTCAATTTAATATCTCATCCTAAAGATGGAACTTCTGACAGTGTAGTGCTCTCTCAGTACTGTCAGCTTTGATTTTTGTGTTCAAGTCCTGGCGTGGGCCTTGAACCCACAACCTTCTGATATAGAGGTGTAAGTGTGCCTCTAGAGCCATAGCTGTCAGTGATGCAAGGAGTTGGTGTAAAGTTAGAAGGGTTGTTTCTGTATGAGCCAGCTTTGGTACTTTCCTCTTTTGCTAATGTAATTTATTTGTTTAACTGTGCTTTAATGCCTTTGTTACATTATTATGTTAACTCTATTTCTTTGCTTACTTTTATTAAAATGTTCCTTTGAAAGAAACACAATTAATGTATGCTATCTCTCTGCTTGTCCTGCTGAATCCCTAAAATAGTCACTAAATATTTCACTAAAAGGGAAAAAATGCAGGACTGGAGGAAAAGAGCAGGGGACTGGGATTAATTTGATGAATCTTCCAAAGTGCTGGCACAGGCATGATGGGCCAAATGGCATCTTTCTGTGCCTCTTTTTATTTCAGATTTCCAGCATCTGCAGTACTTTGCTTTGGCCTCTTTTTCTGTGTTATTTCATTCTATGGGAGAGAATTTACCCCCTCCCCCCCGTTGGGGGGTTATGCGGGGGCGGGCATGGACCCAGTCGGTGCCCCCCCGATTGGGTCTGCACCGCCATTTTATTTGGACCTTAATTGGCCTGCCCAGTGTGACGTGCACCCGGAAGTGCTGTGCGCTCCTTGTGCGGGCAGTGGAGGGGGGTGTTCCCCTGAGTTGAGAGTGCTCGGAAGAGCACAGAAATCTCCTTGAGGCACAGAGGTGCTTCAGGGAGATAAGTTTTAAAAATTTTAATAAAGGAAAAAATTTAAGACATGTCCCCTCATGTGACAGTGTCACATGAGCTGGGAGACATGTCAATGAACTTTAATGAAAAAATTTATTTAATTTATAAACCCTTCATGAGGTTCCATGAAAAATGCGAAGGCCGCCTGGGCTCTTGGCCTTAATGTTGGACGGACAGCTTTCTCAATAGACTTAATAAGGTAATTACAGGCCTTTGACAGTTCGGCTGCGCACCCGCCAAACTGAAAATCTAAATGACGCACGATGACGTCGGGCGTGCGTCCCGACATCACTCCACGTAATTTTACGCCTCGGCGAGCAGGCCCCACCCCTAGTCTCCGAGCTGAAGATTCAGCCCATGATTCCAAAATTTTCAGCCCATTTAATCAGTAAACTGCAGGTAGCCAAATGTTACAGGTAGCTCTGATCATATTTCAAGAGATCCAGTTGTGAGTTATCCTAAGTACTTGGTATAAACCAAATAACCAATGGGCTGACATACAAAATGGGAACCGCAATAGATCTTAAAGATGTTACTGAACATCTTCTGTAACTTTCACAAAAAATCATTGCCCTGTGCAGCAGTGAGGAAACAAACTGCAAATCCAAAGAGCGGTGGAAAAGTGACACCCAACAATATGGCAGGGAGGAGAGTTTGGGAGATAGATATATCTAATGTGTGGGGTAGCAAAGGAGGTGAGGTATAGAAATTTACAGTATAGAAGGAGGTTATTTGGTTCATTGTTTCTGTGTTGACTCTTTCCTAGAATGATCTGATGTTAAATTCACTGCTCTGGTATCTGCTCATAGCCATATATCTTTCTTTGTTACTGATCTAATCCTTGAATAAATAGAACCACTCCACATACTAAAGCATTCCATTCTCTCAAAAACCCTTCAGATAAAAACTTTACTCCCAACTTCTCTCCTTGCTCTTTTAGTGTCAGTTCTAAACTGAGTAATCTTTCCCTATTCACTCTATCAAAGCTTGCCAAAAGTTTAAAATCTTCCATTAGGTCCCCTTCTTGTTTTCTCCTAGTCAGTAGAAAGGATGCTAATGTCTCAAGTTTCTCCCCATAACAATAGTTTCCCATCATTACTATTATTTTGGTGAATCTATGGCATGAGTCTTCCTAGGAGTGGCAATCACTGTTGGATTGTCACCCCTCTTCTATTTCCTTACCTTGCACCAGGGCTGTGCATTTCTCGCTTGGACTTCTGAACTCGGCCTCTTCAGAAATGTAGTTTGTACCTGTTCTGGGAGTCCTTCTTCATAGTGCAGCATCAAATGGGGAATTGAAGCCGCACCTCCTATTTATAGCACCAGCCACCGTATTCCAGTAAGTAGAGAGTTTAAAGGTCCCAAAGTCTCTTTGAAACCTTACGGAGAGAAGCTGTGTATAGGGCAAGTGGGTGAGGGGATAGGGTGTCAGGTGGGGAGGGGGTAGTGTGGCAGGTGAGTGAGGGGGTAGGGTGGCAGATAAGTAGGTGAGGGTGTAGGGTGGGACAGGAGTTGTTGGGTGGTCGGGGGGGCAGCTGGAAGTTCAGGGGGGTAATTGGGGTGGTCCACTGGGGAATCAGGGGGGATGGGGGGTGGGGGGTGGTGGAGATCAGTAGTATAGTTACCCAGGAGTTAGAACTGGTTTTAATCCTTTTAACCTTTCCTGGGTAACTATCCAGGTAAGTGAGTTGGAACCACCTGAAGTCTCTGAATTTAACTCAGAGTTTTGGGGGGTTCCAGATGCAGGGGGATTACCTATCAGAAGCTTCCAGGGCAATTCCCACATAGACTGTGCTTCAGGATTTCTGAAGGATGAGGAAGACGGCCAGGGTAAGACCGTCCAGATTCTGGACCTATATTATACACTGCCTATGCTTTTAATAGAATTTTACATGGTATGCCCAAGAATTCTTATAGTACTTAGCTGTGGCCTAACCAATGGACTAAATCTTCCAGTCTCTGGATCATCGGAAATGGGACATATGTTGAGAGTGTGCATCAGGATCCCGCAGAAGTCCTGATGCGCATGTCAGGAATGTCATGCAAATATTTTTGAACCCCTACATATCTCTGCTCAGCCACACCTTTCAAAGTATTTTCAGTAAGCATATATGCTGTCACCTTGTTTTTTCAAAATGTTACCTCATTCCTATACCCATTAAATTGCATCTGCCACCCATTCTTTTATTTAGTAACATGGCTGGATCTTCCTGAAATTATTGGCTGCCTTTGTCACTTTCTCATTACTCTTACGTTTGTGATGAAGAGATATCCATCAATTGTAGGAAGGGGCAGGAGACAGATGTCATAATGGTAGATAGCAGTGGGACAGGAGGAGACATGGGGATATGCAATAGTGGGGATAAAGACCCAGAGTAACACAGCAATGGGGAGAGGAGGAGAAAGGAAACACAGGGATATCCAACACCAGGGAAAAGTGTGAGAAGACATTGAGATATCTGCCCATGAGGAGAAAGGTACAGCAAACAGTGGGAAAGGTAGAGGATAGAGATGGAGAATGAACAAAGAATGAGAAAGTATAAGCATGAAATGTAAACTTTAACAGCTTACAAAAGGATAATTATACTTGTCAATGAGGTGAAAAGATGTGCAAGAGAGTCAGATGGAGAGAGGCCAAGACACATTGAGAAGACAGAAAAATAGCTGTGCTAATTACTATTTAACCTTGACATGCTAACATAGCTTATGTAAAGTGATAACTGATGCACAAATTAAACTGAAGTATAAGAAATTCAATGGCAAATAAGACTGTTAGATGAGAATAAATGAACATTCTGAATATCCTCGTCTGACAAACTAGGAATCACTGGAATGAGAACTGAAGTGACAATCCCAGCTAATTATACTTCTCACCCCACAGCTTCTTGGGCCACTTGTAGCACTGATATTTGGTGCCCTAGTTAAGATTACTCAGCACTGATATGGGTCATATCTGGCCCTTTTTCGTCTATGTGGCTAAGCATCACACTGAGGAGCAATTATCAATGGAGTCATCTGGGAGTTCTTTTCCTAGTGCTACTGGTATTGAGTTTATCACTTTAGCTTTGCTTGTTATTCCCATCTGGTCTGCACTTACTCAGTTCATTTGTGATTTCATAGCATGACTGTAGGTGATCACTGTTGGCCTATTGTGCAGGCTGTTTGGTCCATGGGTCTTACCAGCTAAAGTTTCAGTAGGATTTCATCAATGGTTTAAGCTGTGATAAATTACACCACCATACTCCATTGGGCTTGTGCATTATGTTTATGCTATCTTTCTTTATATTTATAACTTCACAGAATTGTTACAGCACAGGAGATGGCTACACAAGCTCTCCAAATGAACAGTGCACCTAGTGCCATTATCCCTGCCTTCTCCCATAACCCTATTCCATATGCACAGCTATTTTATTTTATCTCTATCAAAACTTTGACAAAGTGACTAGGCCTTGCACTTGAGTGATGGCAGTTCTCTTCAGACTGTGAACTTGCATGTTCATACACAACTTATCAGTCACAATATGTGTTCTGATGTCAGAAAGCGCTATTTTTTCAATTGTGTGTCAGCTAGAAGGATATTACAATGCTGTTTCTTCAGCTGTGGTACCAATCGGGTCCGTGCCCGCTCCCGCTCTGCCCGCCCGACAGGCAGAAAATTCTGCCCTATGAACTGTATTTTACTTTGTGGCCTGACTTTGAATCAACCTGACCAAGAATGGAAAATATCTTTTAGATTACATTCCATCTACATCATGGAAGTGTTACAAAATTTAGGCAGATTGCATATTAAAATTCAGTCATATAATCTACCACAACTAGAATTTAAAAAAAAACTAAATAAGAAATAACAAAAGAGCCAACATCCTGAGGATGCACAGCTGATTACGCCCAAAGTTAAAGTGGGAGACAGGCAGAGCCTGTGCAATTTATTGGGGCCACTTTATCTACAATATATTTCAGTACTTTTCATTATAGCTATGTATTCTTCATATTTTCACTTAGGACATGAGAAAAATTAACTGTTTTTATTTTCTTCAAAGCCCACCTCAGATCATTTCCTGCCTCCGAATTGACTGTTGACTGATCAGCATCTCACTTTCAACCACTAGGGCAATTAGGGACGGTCTACAAATGCTGGCCTTGCCAGCTGTTTATCTTGTGGTTCCCAGAAGTTCAAAATAATCACACTTCTAGTCTCAAATGCTGGAGCTTCATCAAATGTATTTCTCAGATCACACCATATGTTTCAGACTGACACATTGTTGCTCGGTACACTAACTATATTACAAAACTGAGTGATGTGGCACTCTGGATACTCATGTGTACGTATGCATGAACATATAGTTTCTAAATCACATTTGAATACAATTAGGTTGAGAAAAATCAACCTATATTAGTGCCAAAGAGAGAGAAAAATACTTACCGAATCATCTGAAAATGAAATAGCCACCACCATATAGATCCTAAATCATATTGGACGAATCTAATATTATAGCACCAGCGATGCTCATATCCCATGAAAGATTTTTTTAAAAACTGCTCATGCCACTGGGTTCCAATTTGGGGCACTCACCTACCTGACATGAAGGTTACAGAGGGACAATGGATGCATTGTGAATTCCACTCAGATTCATTGAGTTCGGAAAGCAAGGCTCACATAGTTAAACAGATCAATGTAATTCTTTTTGGTTTCTCCCCCAGGAGTGTAGGGATTTATAAATGTATCCCTTCTCCCTATAACTAAACATCTAGCCTAGTGAAAGCATTGGTGTTTATTGTATAACATTGAATGAAATTGAGACTATGAGAGTCTGGAAATATACATCAAATCTGTCACTATTTATGAGCAAAAAGTCAGATTAATTCTTCAAGTGGAGACTCTGTATCAAAACTGACCCAACTCACGCAGAACATTAACCTGTCTTTATTCTTTTAGATCTGCTCTGCATTTTCAACATTTTCCATTTCTACTTCAAATCTCCAGCATTCTCAACTTTTTGCATTATCTCGAAAATGAAGTGATGGAGATGTATGGTGTGTCAGAGATAAAGAATGTGCAATTTTGCCTTGCAGTGTTTATGACAGGGTGGGTTTTGAAAGCTCCAATATATAATTATTGTTGGATCAAGGTGAGATCAATGTTACGATCAACTGACTGAATTATTAAGCCTTCAATGTGCATATGTAGGAATGCTACATTGGACAATTAAATGTGTGTATACCTCTGTGTTACTGGGCAGGATGTAACAGGGGGCCATAGTCCCTATCACCAGCTCCCCTCCCAGCTAAAAAGCCAGGAGTGGAGATCTGATTGGCCATTAATTGGCTTGAGGTGGGACTTCCTCCCTTCATCAATGGGAAGCCAGCCTCAGAGAGCTGTTGACCAATCAGAAGCAGGCAGCTCTCCAGTATTGACACTGCCACTGGGAGTGGTGGCAATTTCTAATGCTGCAGTGAAGCCTGCAGGAAGGTACGCTGTGCTGGGGCCGAGGCTAGGTGTATGTCATGGGATCTTGCTGGGACCAGACTGGCAGACCTGAGCGAGGAAGGTGGTTGGGCAGGGTAGAATGGCAGTGGAAGGTAATGTGAGGGTTACATCTTGGGTGTGGCCTTCCAGTGGGCCCCAGGGATCCGTTAAGGTGCAATTTCCCCACAACCACCTCCCCCTGCCCCTGCCCATGCCCACCCACTGCCATCTGTCCACATAGGGAGAGCTGCTGGGCAGGAAACTTGGTATAGGACTCTCTCTCAGTACAGGTTAAAATCCAGTGGTATGAGAATGAGGCCCTTAAGTGGGCATTAATTGGCCACTTAGCCTCAGTTGGCCCACAGGTGGGTGAACGGGTGGACCACCTGACCTGCCCCCACCCTGGTAAAATTGTGACAGATCTGTGGAGGATGGGTAGGCAGCAGCACGGTACCCACTGGATTTTACATGTTCCCTCGCCTTCAAATTCATTGGGGAAGTGTTAAATCCAGCCCACTGTGACCAACTGTCATTAATATCTGTGAAAAGCTACAGCAGTTTTGTTTATATTGCATCCATAGACACTGTTATATGTTACTAACCAAAGTAATTACACTTCCTAAGTACTTCATTGGCTGCAAAATGCTTTGAGATGTCCAGTGGTCATGAGAGGTGTTATATAATACAAAACTACTTCCTCTTTATTACATTCAAAAGCACACATGAACTAATAATAAGAACAGTATTGCATACTTATTGAAAGTTTTGATCACTTAGCTAAATGATAGCTTATGTAGTTGTAAATAAAAAGACATGGTCGCTTTACCCAAGATCTGGAAATGAAAGAACTATGGTGTCTCTAACCACTAGTCTCTTCTTCAGGCTGGCTATCAGTCCAATGTTCACACAATAAAGATAGGTTGCATGTGGGACACATGTTTTGTTGTTGTAGATGCGGTGCTTGTGGCTCTGGACTTGTGAAATTCATATTTCCTGTTCACCATTGCAATTCTTCTGTTTATTAATTAACAGGCGAGGGATATTTCAAATAAAATGCGAAGTTTCGCTGTAAGTAGTTAATACAACAAAGATACTTCTCAAGTGGGTACAAGCACTCGCAACACTTTCAGCACAAAGTGGCACCATGTACCAAATCTCAGTATTCACAACCCAGCCTTCGTTATGTATTATCCCTCACTTTGCACTCAATCATTTTAGCCCTTGAGTTGCATTCACCAGCAGCCATATTCTATCCAAAGTCCCTGGATACAGTTAACACTGACAAGACTCATGTCTATGAGTTCTCTCTTACTCAGGTCACGGCAGTCCTGATCGCACAGAATCCCCAGAGACTCCCTCCTCTGACCCACTAAACAGTCTAATGGGCTTTGGCAACAATGAAAGAGTAGCAATGGGTCTTCTGCAATCCACAATCCCCTGCTCTTTCTGTCTTCAGCTCTCTGTCGTTTCCAACTGTATAACACACATAGTAACACAGTCTCTGCTATATTCTCAGAGCCCTGCTTCAACATCAAGATCTGTTCTAAACTGCCAAATAGAAAACTGATCCATACGTAGAAAGCCATGCTTGTTTCCACTCACACCAATTCTGGATGTCCTGAACTGCCTGCCCCATCACTGCAATTAACTTTCTATTTACCTTTTTGCTTCTCAGCTTTTCATCCCATCGCAACCTCAGGTCACATGGGCATTTCTTGGAACCTAATGATGTCATAGTAAGGAAATTGATTCACTCTTTTTCAGAATACTCCACAGTTCATTTTAGTCTTAAAGGAGGCATTGCAGAAAAAGAAAATACAGGCTTTTCCCAAAGGAAAATACAGGCACATGGGCCATCCCACTTGGCATCTCAGTCATGAAAAGGATCTCAGTATTAGTAACCTTGTCTTGCCGTCTGATCTTGAGTAGTCTCCACAAGCAGGACCTGTGAAAGCGGTGTAGCTTGTTTGTATGCCCGGAGTAAAGTGTCCACAATTCAGTGGGAAGGACAATCACTCTGGTATACCTTCACTTTTGTTAAGAACAGGGTGCTCGAGGAATAAATTAAGGGACACTTTGGCAATACAGCCAGGGCAAGGGGGGTGGTGGTGTTGGTTCTGCCGGGCCTGTGAGAGCGGTGATGTGCAGGAAAGGATTCTGCCGGGTCTATGGGAGTGTGAAGATGGGATGCCAGGTCTGTGAGAGATGGTTGTGTGTGCTGCCAAGTTGTGAGAGCGGGTGCATACTGCACATGCACAAAATTCAGTGGCCAAGAATATGGGACGAACAGCGTCCCGGAAGCAGACAACTCAGCACACCCAACAGGCGCCTCAAATATGGGATGATCCTGGGAAAACCTGGATGGTTGGTTAACCAGATTGAGAGGTTAATTCCTTTTCAGTCACAGACAACTTTTCATGGTTTGTCAAAGGCAATGCTGGCCTTAGCAATGTGAACTACTCTGGAAAGGGTGGTGCCGAGGCAGGCAAATTAGTCGACTGCTTCAAGCCTTTTACCATTGACTGTAATAGTTGGCTTCACAAACTGCCTTCGTAGGGAAGGTTGGTGAATGACTTGTCTTTTTGGTGCTGATGGTGAGACCAAAGTTGTCAAACGTAGAAGCAGTCCATGCAATGTTGCATTTCTTGTTCTAAGGAGGCGTTCAGAGTGTTTTAATCATGCCTTTAAGAAAACTGGTAATTACTTAGAGTAGCAATTTGAGAACAATTTCATTAATGTAGGCAGTGATGAGACAGACCAGACGAACCGAAGATAAACGATAAGTACTACCCCAGTAACATTCCAGTGCATGCTATCTTAATGTTTTAATGTGCTTAAAGATTACCTGTTAATATCATGCATACCGAAGAAAATCACAAATCACATCCAATACTAATAGGAATTGGCTCAATCCCTATTAAGAGCAACGTGCAAACATAGCCCTGTTTCTCAGTGCTACATACTCATGCAAGGAATCTACATTATTGCAACACGGTGGAAGATTTATGTAAGTCAAATGATTACAAAACAATTAAAAGAATCAAACTAAAAAGAGATTAATATAAACAGAAAACGTGGGCAATACTCAGCAGGCCAGGCAACATATGCACCTGAGTATCACAGCAACAGCTCCCTCCTTCCCTCTCACAGAAAGTAAAAGGAATATTCTCTGCTGAAAGCCATGGCAATGAGGTGCCCATCACGGCAAAGAAGTCAAAGTATTTGGGACCTTTGGGGTGGGCATTGTAGTATAATGAGTTAATAGTTATGATGAATTAGTGACGCATACCATGATGTAATGGTGACATCAGCAGTCATGTGCTAGAGATTCTGTAGGGTAGAGGGAGATGTGCCTACCTAGTAGATTACCGCCAATTAAGGCCCACCCAGCATGAAGGCCACCAGGAAACGCTATGTGCTCCCTGTGTGGGCGGGGGAGGAGGGGTTTCCGCAGCCGGGAGTGCGCTCTTTTATGCATGCGCGCAAAAGAGTGCGCTGATCTCCCTGAGGCTAGGTGCTGTCTCAGGGATATCAGCTCCGATTTAAACTTTTAATAAACATGTTTAAAAATTTTCCCTGCCATGTCCCCGCATGTGACACTGTCACATGAGTTGGGACATGTCCATAAGTTTTATTGAAACCTCTCTTAAAAATTTAAATACTCTTATGAAACCTCATCCCGCCCATGGATGAGGTTTCATGCTTTTTCTGAAGTCCGCCAGGGCTCACCTGCCCGCCAACCTTAAGATTGGATGGGCAGGTCCATTAATGACCTTAATTAGTTTCTCAATGGCTTCAGTAGGCCGTTGACAGGTTGGTGGGCACACAGCTGACTCAGCTGCGCCCCCACCGACCTGAAAATGGAAATGACGCTAGGGTGATGTCGTGAGTTCCACCCGACATCATCCCGCGTCATTTTACGCGTCGGCGAGCGGGCCCTGCCCCTGCTTGCTGACCGGAAGATCCTGCCCTATGTTTTTATTTCACCCTTGCCTGCTAGGGAGATTATTTTGTTGACTTACTGTGAAGTTTCTACAGTGCCCCCGGAGTCCGCAGCTCCAACTTGAGAACCACTGATCTGAAAAAGAAATCAGATACACCATTTTTCCAATTGTGGTGTACCTGTATGCTCTGCTGAGTACCCTGACTTTCAAAGAGGAGTAGGTGCAAGGAGATGTGGGGGTTGTATTCTTGTGGAAGTAAGAAAGAAGGCTTTCCACCTTGAGTGAATTCCAGCTGTGTATCACTGATTTTATACTGATGGTGCAATCAGACCCACATATCACAATTTTGCCAGAACCAGTGTGCATGTAAAAGCTTATAAAGCAGAGGATCCCCCCTCAAACACTTGCATGCTTAAATTGCTGTCTCAGTAAAAATGAAAACATTTACTGTAATCGGCATGTTAAAATAGATATCATGGGGGAGGTTTTCTCCTGGTAACTATAATCTCAAAAACATTTGTGAAAATTTCCTCTATATCATATTTTCATACGTATCTTTCGAATGTGTTTAGATTCTGCTGGAAATAGCAAGCAAAGAGAATCTTTAGAAATGCATTTACAGCAGGTCAGAGGATTTCTTAGTCCTTATTCTTAGGAATTCAATTTCTGACAAAAAAGGTCTTGAATTACAACACATCAGGTTGGTTCATAGGCTCCAATTGGTCCCAAATCAGATAACATTTCGTTGAGAGCTTCTATGTTGCCTCAGTGCCTTTTGTGGAACCAAATCAGAAACTAATTACACATTTGCAAATTAAGAGCAAAATGGGAAGTCTGGCTGAACCTCCAACTTTAATAAATAAATTACCAGGGAAAATCAGTAATATAAATAGGTTCAAGAGACAATAGGTTGCAATTTTGGGAAGGGTTGGGTTTGAAGGACAACATGAGGGGCAGGTAAATAGTTTGTTCAATCTACTGGATTTTACATATTCCTCAACATTTTTATGTTGTTACATTCATGCAGATTTCAGGTTTGATTCTTGGCCTGTGCTAAGGCTAGCAGTGGTGATAGTACCACTGTAGTGCTCCATGGAGAGAATCAGGGTGGGAGCTAAATTGGTAAAAATTTAACAAACCAACCCCGGCCCATTGTGAATGCACAACCTTAGAGCTTTGCTGCAGAAGGTTTGAGGACTTCTGAGTAACCTGCTCAGGAAAGGCAGGTTTATGATTATAAAATGTAGCTCTGTTCCTCAGACTTTGGGAGTTATTCGAATTTAAAGGTTGCAGGCCAAATTTCCCAGGACTTTGGGAAACCGGGCAGCTAAAGGGCAGTGGGAGCTGCTGGATCTAGTAGATAAGTATGTTTCCATTACTGCTTGTGGACCAGGAGGAGCAGGAGTGCTTCTGCTGAGCCCTTTAAGCCAACCTTCTAAGCCAACGATCTCTCCCCACTGTGATCTCTCCCTCGTTGTAATATGTCTTTAAGGGATTGCTGCATGACATCATTAAAAGGAAGTATGTCATGTGATCCAGTTTTGGTTTCTCTTTTGTTTTAAGCAGAGAGCACAGCACAGACAGCTCTGCTGATCTGACTTCAAGCTTTATACCTTTGTATAGCTGTTCTGATATGCCTAATCTTAATAAATGAACGCACAATGTGTTTACCCAATCTCTTATGAGTGATTGGTGCCTTTTATATTATGATAAAAACACAAGACTCCGGACTAGCTGCCATTTGCCAAGGCTCCCCACAATGTCTGGATCTTCTCCAAATGCCAGGGACAATCCCTGGCTACTGTCTTCTATTGTTGTCTTTCCCGCCCAGCAGCTTGAAGGCTGGCTGGCTGCCAAACAGAAAATAGAATTAATAAAACTACTGAAGAGGTCCTAACATTAAATTTGGCAGGATCCTCCATGCTTCTGGCATTTCTGAATTTCTCAGCTGTTTTGCCCTCTCTCCTCTCCATAAATATCAGGGCAATAGTGTCTGGCCTCATTAAATGACTACACTGTTGGGTACCAGAAGGCAATATGCTTGTGAAATTCTCTCGTTGCATGAGTGTTCAGGAGAGCAAGGGGGAAAAAGTAGAGATAAAAGCTTTCTATTTTGTTTGTTAACACTCCTGAGAAGCACCTTATGATATTTTACAACATTAAAGATCATATCCATACAAGCTGTTGCTGTTTGTTGCAGTGCACATTGCTCTTTTGGAAAGCAATAACCCCAGATGATTAAACCCAAAATGGTAAATTCCCTACTCTTGTTCTCCCTGCAGAAAGTCACAATTAAAGAGAGAATAGGTTGGAGAATTGATGCTATAATGTCCAACCCATACACATTTTGGGCGGAATTTTCTTCTTTCATTGGTGGCGAGCTTGAAGAGCATGTAGTTAGGTGGGATGGTGGTGTACTGGAACCTCACCGCCTTCCTGCCCCTTCCAGAATTAAGTTTTGGGTGGGAAGGTCCATGGCTGACCTTCCCATCCCATTGCCTATTGAGGCCCTTAAATGGCCAATTAATGATCATTTAAGGGCCTCATTCCGCTGGTATTAACCCAGGGATGGGCGGACTTGTCACCATCCGGGTAGCTGGCAGTTAAAACCGTGCAACCAGCTTCTCACCTTCTGGGAGGGGTCCCTCAATCAAAGGCATTCAATGCCTGATCGAGGGACTGGATATCAGGAAGGGCGTGCCCGGTGACAACCAACCCTTGCTGCTGACCCCCCTGTACTTCCCCCCCGCAACCCCCACCCTGTGAAATACCCCCTACCCACATTACTTACTTATAGCCAGAATCGCTCTGCGACCCTGGGACTCCAGTGCCTGTCCTTCCGGCAGCAGCCACCGTCTCCCCAGTGGCGCTGCTGAGCATAAAAGCTGCTGGCCTCTAATTGGCTGGCGGCTCTCACTAGGTGAGATGTCCACTCCCGGGGTCCTGATCCCAGGATAAGGCCCTCCACTGGCCTCACTGCTACCTGATTGGCTTGTGATCTGGCTGCCCTTCCCAAAAAGAAGCAGTGGGGGTCTCCCACTGGCTCTCCAGCTGGCAGGTGAGCCCCCCAACACCTCAACAAGATTCCACCCTTCCAAGTGCAACACTGCTGGGAAAAAAGGATCAATAAATTTACTTCTAAATTTTCCCTGTCTGTACATGTTTCACCAATTGCTATAACCTGTCACCTTGCGGCTTTGGGCAGCAGCTGGAATTTCAGTTTCAGTTTGGAGAGTTGCAGTCACAGAATCATCAACTTTTAAAGTTTTTTTTTTACCTTTATTTAAACACATGTAAAGGGTTAGTGTGCCTAATAAATATTAAACCAGTCTCTTTCTGATCTTCCTTCTCACTTGGCCTCAGCTTCACCTCAGTGGGAGACAAGTGATGGTGTTTATCCACTACAGCTCAAGCACTCATTCAAGTTGTCGTGGAGCTTTCAACAATTGTCATGAGACAGCCTGATTCCAAACTATAGCAGTTTCACACAACAACATCAAACCATAAAACTTAGCATGTCCAGTTACTATGGAGCAGCAACCAACAAAGCTACACACTTCCTATTCCCAATAGGCCTATACTTGCTAGAGTTCAGAAGGATGAGAGGAGATCTAATTGAGTTATATAAGATGCTAAAGGGGATAAACAGAGTAGACTTGGAGCGGATGTTTCCCCTTGTGGGGCATTCTAGAACAAGAGGCCATAGTTTTAGGCTAAGGGGTGGTAAATTTAAATCAGAGATGAGGAGGAATTACTTTTCTCAAAGGCTTGTGAATCTGTAGAATTCATTACCTCAGAGTGCAGTGGATGCCGGGATGCTGAATAAATTTAAGGAGGAGATAGACAGATTTTTAATTAGTAACAGGTTGAAAGGTTATGGGGAGAGGGCGGGAAATTGGAGTTGAGGCTGAAATTAGATCAGCCATGATCGTATTGAATGGAAGAGCAGGCTCGAGGCTCTGAATTGCCTACTCTTGCTCCTAGTTCTTATGTTCTTATGTTCCAAATCTGCAAGTTGGAGGAAGCCTTGCTCGAACTGTATAGCGCTGTGGTCAGACTATGTTTTGAATATTCGGGTCAGTTTCAATTCTTGAGACACAAAGGGAACACGCAGTGCTTGGAAACTGTGCATAGACAGGAGAAATGTGGGATCCTCAATCGAGGAAAGAAGCATCCAGGAGAAGCATGTTATGGTAAATTACATGGAAGGAGTAAATTCTGAACATCATTTCAAGTTTATATGTGGTAGCAGGATGAAGTAGCATAAGGATAAACTGGAGAAAGGTACAGTTTGTCCTAAAGGTGGGAAGCTCTTCTTCACTCAAAAATGATCAACATAAAGAGCAGACTTCTGAACATGACACCAGGGTCTGTCTGACTTGCACCTTTTTAGACCCCTCCACTATTTCTAAATCGTCAGACAATTTCCAACACCCAGTACTGAATGAATGAAATTTCCTCCAGCTTGATATTGCTAAGGCCAAATCCATTGTCTTCAGTCTGCACCACGAACTCCATCCCCTAGCCTGACTCCATCCTTTCCCTTGGCAACTGTCTGTCCAGACTAAACCAGACTATTCACAATCTTGGTATCATATTTGACCCCAAGATGAGCTTCCTACTGCCTATTTGCACTGTCACTAAGGAAGCTTGTTTCTACCTCCATAATATTGCCTGACTCAGCCCCTGTCTCAGCTAATCTGCTGCTGGGACCTTCATTCATTCCTTTGCTACCTCTGGACTTGACCAGCTGGTCTGGCTGGTCACTGCTGTTTCATCCTCTGTTAACGAGCTCCCCCAAAACTTACTGCGCGTGTTCTAACTTGCACTAAGTTTCTTTCTCCCTTCACCTCTGTTTGGTGACCTACATCTGATCCTGGTTGAGCAACGCCTCGATTTTAAAATTCTCATCATTGTTTTCAAATTCTCCACATGGTCTCATTCCTACCTATCGCTGTAATCTCCTTCAGCCCTACAACCCTCCCAAATATTTGTCCTCTACTATTTCTGGCCTCTTGAGCATTCCTGATTTTAATCACTCCACCATTGGTGGATATACCTGCTGATGCCAGCGCCCTAAGCTTTAGAATTTCCTTCTTAAACCTTTCTGTTATTTTACCTTTCCTTCCTCCTTTGAGATACTCCTTAAAACCTACCTCTACAACCAAACCCTAATTTCTTTTTATGTGGCTCAATGTCAAATGTTGTTTGATTACACTCCTGTGAAGTGCCTTGGGACATTTTATTACTTCACATAAATAAAATCTGTTGCTGTTATAATGTGGAATGATGGGTTTTTCTCATCATTGTCTATCTGCCTTCATCCTTATTCAACATCTTCACAATAGAATAACAACGTATTTGGAGTAGAATTAAAAATTGTTGCAGTTCTTTAATCATTCATTTTGCCGACATTCAGAGCTGATTCAGGCTGCGTTGGCCTCACATTGAATGATACAGTTCATACCATAATAAGATCATATGGAAAATGTTTCATGCTTGGTGGGAAGGTCTTCCTCAACTTCATAAAATAACAGATTAGAGTCATTTTAGGGGTTTGTTTACTATAGTTACCTAGAGGAACAAAAATTAGAAAATGCTAATAATGCCATCAACTCCACATCACTCTCGGGCAAAGTGTAGTTCTGAGCTTTTGCTCTTGCAATAAGGCTACTGGCTGCTCTCTCCAACTACCAAGCATGTTAATTTTTTAAATGTTAGTAAAGAACTGAACAGAGAGTCAGCTAATTGTTAACATTAAAGAGCTTAAAAGTCATATTTAAAATAGTTAAATGTTGGTTGGTGAGAAGCCAAAACGGTGTGAGACTGCCCCCTCGAGGTGATTTCACACTACTTGCCAGGATTTACCATGTCCATCTTCACTTCCCAGTTAAATTATCCCATGTGTCATTGTATAGCCAAAACAGGTTCACAAACTAGCACAAATGGGCCCAGTAGTCTTCAGTTTAAGTTGTGGTCCCTAAAAGTCTGTCTACTGCTGATTGTTACTCCCAGGATATCTTGTTAATTCTACATATTCTAAGGTATGACTGTTACTAATTAATTGCTGATTAGTATCAGTTAATAGTAAACAGAGGAATATTTGTCGTCTTTCGCTCTGTCAACATAGGTAGAACTAGGAATGATGTCGTGCTCAGAAAGTTTGAGGAGTTAGGACCCAAATTAAAATGCAGAATATTGTTACCTAAGCCATGCACCAATTGACATAGGGTCAGGCAGATAAGAGAATTAATCACATGGCTCAAAGAGTGGTGTGAGAAGGAGGGGTTGTGATTCATGGGACACTAACATCAGTACTCAGAGAAGAGGGAGCTAGCTATTCCATTGGGATATGGTCCACTTAAACTGGGCTGCACAGTCGTATAACTAGGACTGTGAACAATGCTTTAAGCTAACTGGGGTGTAGGGAGATTTAGGAATCTGAAGAGAAAAATCAAGGTAGCGGAACAGTGTAGTGGTGTGGGTAAAGACAAGCAGAGCGGGACAGGAAGGGACAGAGAAATAACAGTAATTTTGCATTACTGAGTAAAGTCTATGCAGGGAATATTTGCAAAAATATGAAATTAAAGGTTCTTTATCTGAATGTATGAAGCATCTCCAATAAGATAGATGAATAAGTGGCATTAATAGAGGTAAATAGTTTTTATTTAATCGCCATTACAGAGACATAGTTACAAGGTAACAATGATTGGGAAATAAATATCCTGGAGTACATAATATTTTGGAAAGACAGAATGGCAAAGGAGGCGAGGTAGACATGATAGTAAATGATGACATAAGGACATTGGTGAGAAAGGATCTGGGCTCAGAAGATCATGAAGTAGAATCAGTTGGGATGGAAATTAGGAATAACATCAGTCAGAAAACCCTGGTGGGAGTAGTTTATAGGTCCCCTGACAGTAGGTATACCATTGGTCAGAGCATTAAACAAGAAATTATTGGAGCTTGTAACAAAGGCTATGTAATAATTGTGGGGGTTTAATCTTCACATAGGCTGGGAAAATCAAATTGGCAAGAGTGGTCTAGAAGATGAGTTTGTAGAATGTTTTTCTGACAGTTTCCTGGAGGAATATGTGGTGGAACTGACTAAGGAAAAAAGTTATTTTAGATCTAATATTGTGTAATGAGGCAGGATTTTATTATTAGTATCATAGTAAATGATCTGTTGGGAAATCGTGATCATAATACAAATTGAATTCCATGTTAAGTTTGAAAATGACATTCTCCAATTCCTTAGATTCGGGAACGGCCCCATTAAATTGGAAGTTGGCAAATGTAATACCATTTTTGAAGAAAGGAGGGAGAGAGAAAAAACAGAGAACCACAGGCCAGTGAGCCTGACTCCTGTCGTTGGGAAAATGCTCAAATCTATTACTAGGAAAACCTTAACAATTGACTTAGGAACGCATAGTATGATTAGAATAAGTCAGTATTGCTTTACAAAAGAAAAGTCCTGTTTGACAAATTTATTAGAGTTTTTTGAGGATGTAACCAGTATGGTAGACAAAGAGGATCCAGTAGATGTAATATCCTGGATGTACAAAACACATTTGATGAGGTGCCATTACCCCAACTCCATGAGCCCTTATCCTGCATATATCTTGCATATATCTTAACATGGAAAATGCATATGTATTAGCATGAACAGAGGGTTGGTTGACAGACAAGAAGCAAAGAGCAGACATAAACAGGGCAAGTTAGCTGGCTGTGACTAGTGGAGTGTCGCAGTGCTGGGGCCTCAGCTATTTACAATGTATATTAATGACTTAGATGAAGAGACAAAGAGTAACGTATCTAAGTTTGCTGACCATACAAAGCTAGGTGCTAATGTACACTGTGAGGAGGACACAGAGAGGCTACAAAGAGATATAGACAGGTTAAGCAACTGGGCAACAAGATGGCAGATGGAGTATAATGTGGGGAAGTGTGAAGGTATTCAGTTTGCTAGTAAGAATAGAAGCATAGAATATTTTTGAAAGGTGTGAAACTTTTAAGTGTTGATGTTCAGAGATATTTGGTTGTGCTCATGTAAGGAACTCAGAAAGTTAGCATAAAGGCACACGAAGCAATTAGGAAGGCAAATAGCATGTTGGGCTTTATTGCAAGAGCAATGAAGTAGAGGAATCAAGAAGTCTTGCTAAAATTGTACATGGCATTGGTGAGACCACCTCTGTGTGCAGTTTTGGTAAACCATATTTAAGAAAGGATATAGTTGCAGTGGAGGCGGTACAGCGAAGGCTCACTAGGTTGGTTCTTGGACTGAGAGGGTTGTCCTGTGATGAAACGCTGACTGAATTGGGCCTATATGTTTTATGGCGTTTAGAAGAATAAGAGGTGATCTAATTGAAACATAAGATTCTGAAGAGGCTTGATAAGGTAGATGCTGAAAGATTGTTTTTACTGGTTGGGGCAATCTATAATACAGGGGTTGGGGGAGGGGGGGGGGGGCACAGTCTCAGGATAAGGGACTGATCATTTAAGACTGAGATGGGGAAAAATTACTTCACTCAAATTATTGTGAATCTTTGGAATCCTCTACCCCAGAGTATTGTGGATCCTTCATCATTGGATATGTTAAAGGCTGGGATAGACAGATCTTTGGTCTCTCAGGGAATCAAGGGATATGGGAAGCTGGTGGGAAAGTGGAGTTGAAGCCTGAGATCAGCCTTGACCATGTTGAATGGCAGGACAAGTTCAACAGCCCATATGGTTTACTGTAGCCTTATTTTTAGAGTTACATTTAATGAAAGGTACTTTTCATCTAGCAGCTGAAATGGCATCCAATGAAAATATAGGGGAATATGTATATTCTAATAATAAATGAGTGTCATCAGCACACATTGTTATTTGTTTGTTATTACGCAGGGCCATGTGTACCAACTAACGACTAGAACTAGACCAAGGATCAATTAATTGAGGACAACACATTGTAATAATGTATAGTTCAGTCATTTGTTTTCAGTGTGCTCAAGATTTTACTTAGTTAACTCAGATTTTAAAAAAATGAATTATCTGTATTAGCTCTAATTGACCAGTCGGGTGAGTGACTAGGTGAACTGACAGTTAAACAAGCCCTTGATTTAGACTAAAACACCATTAAACATGCAGCATGGCAATAATCCACAGACTAGCCTGGTTCTCACAAGGTTAACTGCAGAGGATTGTTTTGAGAATAAAAATCAATTTTTTAAAATAGGAATGAAAGATCATCACACCGAAACATCAGCATTCTATGAAGTCCAGGTGACAGAATGAGTTTAACTGTTCAAATGCTGGTGGAGGAATTGAAGAAAATGCTTTTTATACAATCAAAAGTACTTCTTAGACTTGGTGTCCAATGAGACTGTGATCAGGGACATCAGAGGCCAAATCAGATAAATGATAATTACTTAAACTCAAGTGAAGCACATTTGTTAATACATAGAGCATGTTCAATGGGAGTTGATGAAATATGGGCTGTATTACATAACTGTGGAGCACCAAATAACTCAGGCATGACAAAACTGTCATGTGCTGTCACTGCTTTCGTTAGGCAACGTAAGTGAAAATACCAAAAAATTCATCTTTTTAACATAAGTTTTTTTTGTTAGGATCCCTCCTTACCAAATGTCATTTTCCAGTTCAGACTATGGACAGTATAGCCTAAACCCGGGTCTTTGTCAATGCCATTCTGTAGCTGGACTTGCCTTCCAAGTCTGACTTTGCCTATCTCCCAATATGAATGCATCCTGCAAAAGCCATCACTATTCTGTTCCAGCCTGCCTGAGGCTAGGAATTCACAGTAATTAGGACACAAGCTCAGAAACAAATTCTATCATTCTGTAGTATAACAACAACAATTTATATTTATGCAGCAGCTTTAACATAAGGAAATGTTCCTAGGTGCTTTAGAGTGGCATTATAAACAAAGTATTTACAGCCTCGAGCCACATGAGATATTAGGTGAGATGAACAAAAACTTGGTCAAACAGGTAGATTTTAACAAGTATCTTAAAAGAGGAAAGTGAGAAGGAATTCCAGAATATGGGGCCTGGGCATACAGCCACCAATAGTGGAGCAATTGATTCTGAATGTACAAAAGACCAGAATTAGAGAAGAGAAAGTATCTCGGAGAATTGTGGCATTGGAGAGATTACAGAAATAGGGAGTGGAAGGCCATGGAGGGATTTGAAAACAAGAATGAGAATTTGAAAATCAAGCTGTTGCTTGACTGGGAGCCAATGTAGGTCAGTGAGCACAGGGGTGATGGGGAGCGGAATATGCTGTGGGTTCTGAGGCAGGCAGTAGAAATTTGGATGACTTCAAATTTACAGAGGGTAGAATGTGGGAGAACAGCCAGAAGTGTTTAGGAATAGTCAAATCTAGAGGTAATAAAGGTATGCATGAGAATTTCAGCAGCAGATGAGCTGAGATGGGTGAAGTTACGCAATGCGATGGATATAGAAATTGGCATTCGTAAAGGTGGCACGGATATGAGGTTGGAAGCTCATCTCAAGATCAAAGTTATAAGTTGGTTATTATGCCAATACTTAGTCTGTGACAACACAAAAATGTTACTGAGGCTGTACTCATATTAATGATGAGCACAGCCAAAATATTTGTACTATAATGGAGTCAATAATTCTCAGTCCTATGTCTTTTGTTCTGTTCATTCTCACTTCTCTATCTTACACTCTTTAATTCTTTTAATGGTTGTCCATTTAAAATTTCTAATCAGTGCTAGGGTGACTAATGCTCACTTCAGAATGTGTGAGATTATCAAGAAACCAATTTGAATTTTAAATTAAAAAAATTAAAAAAGCAGGATTGAAATAGCAATGATAATCTTGAAGGTCAGTGCATGTTGGCGTTCTTGGGGACAGACACGTTCTGGGCTAACAAAAATTCAAACAGAAACTTAAAGAGGAACCCTCTGTATTTGAAGAATAGCTGAAAATACAGTTTACCTTTTGATTTGTGCTAGGTGTTATTTTAGTGCTGTTTTTGTCTGATTGTGTTTGGAGGGTTTTGTCCAAGAGATTCGGATGGTGAATTTTTAAATCCAACAATTAAATTGAATTTCAGTGGGAAGCCCTCTGTTTATTTGGTGCATGAGGAAGCGGATGAAAGGGCCGATGCAAGGGAGATCAGATTGTTTTAGTTGCAGACTTAACAATGAAGCTGTATCACATGGTGGAGGTACACCTTGAAATGACAGAAGAAAATTAACTTTGCAGGCTCCTTTTCACTTAGGAGGCAGTGACAGAGTTGTACCGCCTCCTGGGCTTTGACCTTCAGTCAAGTTGGCACAACTAGTTGCTGTCAAGGTGAACCTGATCTTTTATACCTCAGGCTTATTTCAAGCTGTTATAGGGGATGTGAGAAATATCAGTCAATCTGCTGGTCCCAAACATATCAAGTGTATGGTTCATATATGAATAACAGTCACTAACTCAAAGAACAACAGCAACACCAACTTGCACTTACATGAGCCTAACACTTCACAAAGGGAACAGGTATCCCAGCAGTAGTTGGGCGAAGAATTAGGGGAGGTGAACATAGGTATAATTGAAGAGGTAGATTTAGGGGGAGTTTTAATTCCATCCTCCCAGTAGAAACCAAGTTGAATGGGACTTGTCTATCTTTTCCTATTCCATTGTTGGTTTAAGCTTCTCTTTTCTTGGGTGGTTGAGGCACCCACATGGTTTTGTGGAGAAAAATTTGACAAGGATTACAAAGCAGTATTTCCTCTCATGAAAAAATGTTTTCACAAGCTTTACATTTGAGAAGGAAAAATAATTGGAAGAGATCAGCAATATTCTCCCTCTGGCAAAGCTGTAGGTAAGTGTCTCGACAAATCTCATTTGAATTTACATCATCACATTGCATGGTTCTACACATTAACGAAAGATTTTTTAAATACTTAATCATGAAGACAATTTCCTTTAGGAGGGCAATGTTGCTGTTGTAATGTACAGAGGCCAAAAATTACAACAATAACTTGCATTTACATAGCACCTTTATGGTAGTAAAATGTCTCAAGGTGATTATCAAACATATCTTGAGATGGAGCCACATGAGATATTAGAAAAGGTGACAAAAAGCATGGTCAAAGAGGTAGGTTTTAATGAGTGTCTTAAAGAAGGAGAAAGAGCTAGAGAAGCGGAGAGGTTTGGAGAGGGCATCAGCAGTTGTAGTGATTGAAGGTATAATCTTTCCTATTGCCTTTTAGGGGATCAAGTGATTGTTCTGACAAATGAGCCCTAAGCATGGATAATCCTGGGGGTGCAGCTTTCTAGTCATGGACCTGGTTCAAGCATGTAGCTTTTAAAAGAGCTCTATAACAAAGTTATCTGTTCCAAGTAAGAAACCTGTCCCGTACATCAAGTTAATTACATTTGGCGCCGAGGATAAAATGGCTCCGATGCCACGCTCACCTCGTGAATGTGAGTACATCAATTCTTAAGGAACGAAAGAAAAGCATACTCACTAGTCATGCCACTTTTTGGCAGAATCGACTTTTATAAAACGACCATGGAAGACTGGAGCCAGTACGTACAGCGCCTAGGTTTTTATCCGTGGCGAATGAAATAACAAAGGAGGAGAAGCAGAAAGCAATTCTTTTAAGTGTCTGTGGGAGCAAGACATATAACCACAACCACAGTGTGACGGCCCTGAATGTGTCCAATTCTAAATCTTTTAACAAATTGGCAGACCTTGTGGAGATGCGTTTTCAGCTGAAGCCATCAGTAAAAATGCAGAGGTTTAAGTTTAACTCCAGAGTAAGGGCCCTGGGAGAGCCTATCGCAACTTATATCGCAAAGTTGAAGCAGTTGGCTGTGCACTGTGACTTCAGAGATCCACTCAATGACATGTTGTGTGACCAGTTGGTTTATGGCATTCACAATGACACCATTCAGCACCGTTTACTTGCAGAATTTAACATCGATTTGAAGAGCACCATGAAAACAGCGCTAGCCATGGAAACTGCTTCAAGGGACTCGCAGGCTTTACAGAGTGTGCAACATGGTGCTGTTCTTCAGTTGGGGCAGGAACCTACTGCTGGGCATGGCGCGAAAACTAGAGAGACAGCAGCAAATTAGGAGACAGTCTAAGCTGCTCGAAAACCGTAAAGGCCTAGTGGAAGTATTTCAGCAGCAATTCAGAAGTCAATCTGTTACAGATGTGGGGATAACCATGTACCGGAAACCCGCAGATTGAGGGAGGTAGGATTCCATTACTGCCAAAAAAGGGCACTTAGTAAAGCAATGCAGGGTGAAATGAAGACAGCCAATCGGACAGCAGACCAAGATGATTGAAATGCATAATATAACAGAACCAGAAGCTGCCGATACTGCTATCTATTCCCCATACAATGTTGAAGCAGTAAAAACTGAACTAATAACCGTCACCTTTCAAATGAATGGGAATCCTCTAGTCATGGAGGTAGACATAGAAACCTCAACCACCATGGTGGGAGAACACACATTTAAATACTTAAATGAAGGTACCCAGCCACTGAATCTGGAGCAAACCACAGCTCAACTGAAGACATACACTGGAGAAGGTAAAGAGCATCGCCACAGTACCTGTGTCCTGTAGGCAACAGACAACCCAGCTTTCAGTGATCATAGTGATAGGTGAAGGACCTAGTCTCCTGGGCTGCAATTGGTTACAAAAAATTAAGCTCAACTGGTCAGAAATATTTCAAGTCAGAACAGGAGGAACTCCTGAGCTGTTAAGGATGTACAACAGTGTATTTCATGACAAATTGAGAAAGAATAAAGGCCTACAAGCAAAAATATAAGTAGATTCGGAGGTGACACCCTGATTCTTTAAGGCCAGACCTGTGCCTTATGCCCTAAAGGACAAGATGGATGCAGAGTTGTGCCACTTAGAGAAGCTAGGCATCATCCAGCCAGTCCAATTTTCAAAATGGGCAGTGCCCATAGTCCCTGTGATGAAACCTGATCAAGCTATTCGCATTTGTGGAGACTACAAATTAACCGTGAACAAGGCTGCTAAACTAGATAAATATCATATCCTGAGGATAGTAGATTTGTACGCTAAGCCAGCTGGAGGCTAAGCTAGCTGGATATGAGCCATGCACACCAGCAGCTAGAGCTGGACAGCACATCTAGAGGGTATGTAACCATCAACACACACAAGGGCCTGTACCAATATACACGCCTTCCCTTTGGAGTATCATCTGCACATGCAATCTTCCAAAGGACCATGGAAAGTCTACTGTAAGGACTTCCCCGAATAGTGATGTACCTGGATGATGTCCTGATCAACAGAAGCCGAACATTTGGCCAACCTATAAGAGGTTTTAAGAAGATTTTTGGAAGCTTGTATATGATTGAAGAAAGAGAAGGGTACTTTCCAAACACCAGAAGTCACTTACATGGGTCACTGAGTGGATGCCACGGGGTTGCATCCAGTAGAGGAGAAAGTCAGGGCAATCAGACAGGTGCCCTATCCTACCAGTGTCACTGAACTCAAGTCTTTTTTGGGCATGATAAATTATTATAGTCGCTTCTTGCCAAACTTGTCAACAGTGTTAGCACCTTTACAATTACCACTGAAAAAGAACCATTGGTGGTCATGGAATTCGCAACAAGAAGAAGCCTTTGTAAAAGTCAAGAAGCTATTACATTCATCATGTCTACTAGTACATTATGACCAACCAAAAGAATTAGCATTAAGCTGTGATGCATCTCCTTATGTTGTAGGAGCTTCGTTGTCACACATGTTGGAAGATGATCTCGAAAGTCCAATAGGCTATGTCTATATCTCTCTGCAGCTTAGAAGGGTTATTCACAACTTGAAAAAGAAGGTTTATCAGTAATATTTGGAGTGAAGAAATTCCATCAGTATCTGCATGAAATACATGTCACCATAGTGTCGGACTATAAACCATTAATGTGTTTAGTTAGTGAGGACAAAGCCATTCCGCCAGTAGCCTCAACAAGAATTCAACATTGGGCTTTGATTTTATCAGTGTATGAATACACCTTTATGCACTGTCATGGTGTGCATATTGCAAATGCAGACATACTCAGTCATCTTCCATTGCCAGATAGCATTGTATATGCTCCAGTGCCACAAAAAGTTGTACTTGTGTTGAATTTCTTGGGCTCTTCACCTTTATGTGCGAAGCAATTAAGGAATTGGGCAAACAGGCATCCAATTTTAACAAAAGTCCGAGACCAGGTATTGCAAGGATGGTCAAATTCACCAGTGTCTGAAGAGATAAGACCATCCCATGCCCGTAAAACAGAGTTAAGTTGTCAAGACAGAATCTTTTTGTGGGAATCAAGAGTCGTCATCCCTTTGCAAAGAAGAGAACCACTCTTTACAGGGCTCCACTGTGCACATCTAGGCATATCAGAGATGAAGATGCTTGCACAAAGCTATGTCTGGTGGCCGGGCATAGACAGTGGCATTGATAGCATGGCCAAACACTGTATCCAGTGTCAGCAACAACAGAGGTTGCCCGTTTCTGCTCCACTGCATCCATGGGAGTGCCCTGATCAACCCTGGGTTAGACTACATATAGATTACGTAGGTCAATTTTTAGGTACCATATTTTTATTGATCATCAATACGCATTCTAAGTGGAGGGATGGATGTGAGGTTAGGTCACTGACATTGTGTGCAACTATTGAAAAGCTGCAACAATGTTTTAGTATACATGGCCTACTGGAAGCCATTGTTTTGTATGAAGGTACTGCCCTTACTAATACGGAATTTTGGAGATTCATGAGTTTAAGTGGAAGCATATAATCAAACATATTAAAACAGCACCATATCATCCCTCATCAAGTGGGTTAGCTGAAAGAGCAGTGCAAACTTTCAAATCAGGAATGAGGAAGTTATCCAAAGACACTTTAGAAACTCGACATTCACGTTTTTCTTCTCAATTATCGTACGACTCCTCATTCAACTACAGGTTAAACACCGTCTGAATTACTGATGAAATGCCACCTTCGTACAAGGTTAAGTCTGATGTTTCCAAACTTAGAGGGGAAAGTAGAGAAGAATCAGAGTAGTCAAAAATTGAATCACGATATTCATAGCAAAGCTCAGGGATTTACTACGGGATTTACAGTTCTTGTGCGGAATTTTGAAAATGGACCTAGTTGGGTTCCTGGTATAATTGAATCTGAAGCTGGACCTTGTCATTCTGAGTGGAAGTGGAAGACCGAATTGTTCAAAAACATGTGGGTCATCTAAGGAGTAGAGAGACATTCCAACAACCGGCCTGTAATTGATGTCAAACCTTTAATCCCTGAGGTGACAGACTGACCTAGAGTAGACATACTTGATGTCTCTGGTGAATTGCCTATTCCTGAACTGCTATTTTCTAAGGATGTTCCTGATCATGTTGATCCAGTGGGAGAAACTCAAATGGTAGAGCTACGCCACGCTAACCAAATTAGGAAACCACCTCAGAGACTTAATCTTTAATCACATGATCTGTGTATATATGTATATGTTGTTGATTAAAACATTCTTTGTAAATAAGAAGTGGAAAAAAAAAATTTGGAGGAAATGTAGTGATTGAAGGTATAACCTTCCCTACTGCTTTTATGGGTCACATGATTGTTTTGATGAATGCGTGGGTAATCCTGGTGGCAGAGCTTTCTAGTCATGGACCTGGTTCAAGCATGTAGCTTCTAAAAGAACTCTATAACAAAGTTATCTGTTTAAAGTAAGAAAACTGTCTGGTACATCCAGTTCATTACAGCAGGTGAACTGGTGCCAATGGTAGAGTGACTAAAACCAGGGATAATATTTATGCCATTTTGCCAGGATTTCCACTGATCTGCAGAAGATACGATGGGACTTTGAGAGAACCAATTGGAAGGACAAAGCCTGGATGTCAACTCCTGACTGTACCTGAGGGGGACACAGAAATGTTGGCCGTGTGAAATAAATATCAGATGGCTGCGCATACGGATTTTCTATAATTGTACTGTTTGCAGAGCTGTGCATTCTGTTTTGAAGGGGCAGGTTGTTATTAGCAATGTAGGGCTTATCAAGGCTTTGAGTTGGGATCAGCTAATTCCAGCCGACTCACAAATGCAGCAATGGCTGCAACATCTTTCCTGCTTAAGGAATGACACTTAAAACTGAATTTCAACAGCAGCTTCTGTCCCAGGCTACATCAGCTCCTCTCATACACTTCTTATGCATAAGATGCTTATATTTCACAAGACTGGCCTTCAAGTAGGTGCTGAGGATGAGAGAGGGAAGACAGTTGGGAGAGGGCCAAGTAAGGGCCATCATACACATATTCCATTCCAGAAATGCACCACCTGCCATCTTGGTAAAAGCTCTAGTACAGACACCTTAGAAATAGGAGCAGGAGTAGGCCATTCGACCCCTGAAGCCTGTCCCACCATTCAATAAGATTGTGGCTGATCTGCCCCAGGCCTCAACTCCTCTTTCGTGCCAAATCCTCATAGCCCTCAACTCCCCGATATTTCAAAATCTATCTACCTCCTCCTTAAATATTTTCAGCGATCTGACCTCCACAATTCTCTGGTGCAGAGTTCAAGAAATTCACTACCCTCTGAGAGAAGAAGTTCCTTCGCATCTCAGTTTTAAATGAGTGCACCCTTATTCTGTAACTATGTCCCCTGGTTTGAGATTCCCCCACTAGTGGAAACATCTTCTCAACATCTACCCTGTCAAGCCCCCTCAAAACCTTGTACGTTTCAATAAGATCACCCCTCATTCTTCTAAACTCTAATGAATAAAGGCATAACCTGTTTAGCCGTTCTTGATAAGTCAACCCCTTTATCCCAGGAATCAACCTAGTGAAGCTCTTTTGAACTGCCTCCAATGCCAGTATATCCTTTCTTAAATACGGGGACCAAAACTGTACACAGTACTCCAGGTGTGACCTCACCAACACCCTATACAGTTGTAATAAGACTTCCCTATTTTTAAACTTCAACCCCCTAGCAATACAGGCCAAAATTCCATTTGCCTTCTTAATTATTTGCTGCACCTGCATGTTAACTTTTTGTGTTTAATGCACAAGAACACCCAGATCCCTCTGTGCTGCACATTTTTTGAGTCTCTCTCCATTTAAATAATAGTTTGCCTTTTGATTTTTCCTGCCAAAGTGCATAGCCTCACACTTTCCTACATTAAACTCCATCTGCCAAGCTTTTGCCCATTCACTCAACCTATCTATATCCCCTTACGGATTCCTGATGTCCCCATCACAACATGCCCTCCCACCTATTTTTGTATCATCAGCAAATTTGGATAATTCACACTCTGCCCCCTCCTCTAAGTCATTAATATAGATAGTAAATAATTGAGGCCCTAGGACTGATCCACCTTTCCAACCTGAAAAAGACCCATTAATCCCAACTTTCTGCCCTCTGTGTGTTAACTAATCTTCAGTCCATGCTAAGACATTACCCCAAATACTGTGAGCTCCTATCTTGTGCAATAATCTTTTATGTGGCACCTTATCGAATGCTTTCTGGAAATCCAAATACACTATATCTACCAGCTCCCTTTATCAACTCTGCTTGTTATATCCTCAACAAACTCTAGCAAATTTGTGAAACATGATTTCCCTTTCACAAAACCATGTTGACTCTGATTGCATTAAGCTTTTCTAAATGTTCTGCTATTTCTTCCTTAATAATGGACTTGAACATTTCCCTAATGACAGATGTCAGGTTGATTGCCCTATAGTTTCCTGCTTTTTGTCTCCCTCTCTTTCTGAACAGGGACATCACATTAGTGGTTTTCCAATCCGTTGGGACCCTCCTGGAATCCAGTGAGTTCTGGAATATTTCACCCAATGCCTCCACTATCTCTGCAGCCACTTCCGTTAAAACCCTTGGGTGCAGGCCATCAGGTTCTGGCGACTTGTCTGCCTTTAGTCCCATTAGTTTGTCAAATACTTTGTCCCTCGTGACAGAGACTGTTACAAGATCTTTCCTCCCATTAGCTCCTTGCTTATCTGATGTCTTTGGGATGCTTATAGTGTCCTCCACCGTGAAGACCGATGCAAAAAATTTGTTTAAATTATCTGCCATTTCCCTGTTTCCCATCATCAATTCTCCAGTTGCATCATCCAAGGATCCCACATTCACTTCAGCCACTCTCTTTTTATATACCTGTAGAAGCTCTTGCTGTTTGTTTTTATATTACTTGTCAATTTACTTTCATATTTTCTCCCTCTTTATTAGCTTTTTAGTCATGTGTTGCTGGTTCCTAAAAAACTCCCAATCCTCTGACCTACTACTAGTTTATGCCACTTCGTATGCCTTCGTTTTTGATTGGGTACTCTTCTTGACCCCTTTGTTAACCACAGGTGGTTCATCCTTCTCATCGAGTCCTTCTTTTTGATCAGGATAAATTTTTGCTGAGCATTATGAAATATCTGCTTAAATGTCTGCCACTGCTCACCCACTGACCTTCCTCTTAGTCTATTTTCTCAGCCCGTTTTAGACAGCTCTTTCTTCATACCTCTGTAATTGCCCTTATTTAAGTTAAGGACACTGGTTTGAGACCCAAGTTTCTCACCCTTAAACTGAATTTGAAATTCTACCATGTTGTAATCCCTACCCCCCTAGAGGGTCCTTAACTACGATATCTCTTATTAATTCCACCTCATTATGTATTACTAGATCTAAAATAGCCTGTTCCTGGATAGGTTCTGCAAGGTATTGCTCTAAGTAGCAATTCCTAATGCACTCTACAAATTTGTCTTTCATGTTACCCCTGCCAATCTGATTTGTCTTGTCAATATGCAGATTAAAATCACCCATGACAATTGTGGAACCCTTCCTGCACACCTCCATTATTTCCTGATTTAGACTTTGTTCTATAGTGAGGCCACTCTTCGGGGGCCTATAGATGACTCCCACCCCTGTGACTTCTCCCTGTTGCTATTCCTTATTTCCACATCACTATCTATTGCACCTATGTCATTACTCACCACTGCACTGATACCTTCCTTTATTAACAAAGCTATCCAACCGCCTTTTCCTTTTTGCCTATTTTTCCAGAATGTTGAATACCCTTGAATATTGAGTTCCCAATCTTGGCCACCCTGCAACCACATCTCTGTAATAGCTATCAAGTCATATTCACTTATTTTTATTTGTGCCGTCAATTATAAATGCTGTGTGCATTCAGAGAAAGAGTCTTAAGCTTTGATTTTTTACCATTATTATTAATTCTGGTTCTAATTTCTGCTGCACTCTTCTGCTTATATTTTCGGTGCCTTCCTGTCACACTTTAATTATCGTTTGCCTCTTCACTACCCTGCACTTCTGCTCTCTCATTTCCTCTTGATTTTTTAAACTTCCCTTCCATTGAACCTTCCCCCCCACTAATTAGTTTAAAGTCCAATTTACAACCCTAGTTATATGATTCGCCAGGATATTGGTCCCAACATTGTTCAAATGAAGCCCATCACAACGGAACCGCTCTCTCCTTCCCCAGTACTGGTGTCAGTGCCCCATGAATTGGAACCCATTTCTCCCACACCAACCTTTGAGCCACACGTTTATCCCTCTAATCTTAATTACCCTACACCAATTTGCACGTGGCTCAGGTAGTAATCTGGAGATTATTACCTTTTGTGTTTCTGCTTTTTAATTTAGCCCCAACCTGCTCATAGTCCCTCAGCAGAACCTCTTTCCTAGTCCCACCTATGTTGTTGGTACCTACGTGGACACTCCAAGTTCCTTTCCATCCCAGAAGAGATGTCCTTAACCTTGGCACCAGGTAGGCAACACAGCCTTAGGGATGTTCTCTGTCTTTACTGCAGAGAACAGTACCTATTCCCCTAGCTATGCTATCCCCTATAACTACTACATTTTTCTTTTCCTCCCCCATTTGAATGTGGCTCTGTATGATGGTGCTGTGGCCAGTTCACTCATCCTCCCTGAAGGCTGTGGACACACCGGGAAAAAGAACCTCGTACCTACTGGACAAAGCCACTGGCTGAGACTCCTCCAGAGCTAAATTCTGGATCTCCATACCTGCCTCACTCACAGTCACACCCTCCTGCCTCTGACCATGGTCCATATTTGATGTAATTAATCTAAGAGGTGTGGCTGCCTCCTGAAACACAGTGCCCAGGTAACCCTCCCCTTTCCTGATGTGTCGCAGTGTCCGCAGCTCAGACTCCAGCTCATCAACTCTCAACCGAAGCTCCTCAGGCAGCCAACACTTGCTGCAGATGTGGTCACCGTGGATCGGACAGGCATCCACCAGCTCCCACGCACTACAGCTGCAACACATCGCCTGCCCAGCCATCTCTATTCTATTTAATTAATTAATTTGGATGTTAAATATTTTATAAGTGAATTTCTTAACTGTACTCTTCAGCTGTAATAACGTCTCCTGATTTAAACCACTTGGCCAATCAAAAGAGACATGGAAGAGATACCCACCAATTGCCTACCTGTTTTTCCTTTGACGTCACACTTCAGCTCTGACAAGTAGTAAAAGGTTGAAGGGGCTCTCTGCCACCAGTTTTTATCTCCTGCCACCACTGCCCTTCTCATGCAGGTCCGCTATCCGTGTGCTGATATGGAGAATAAGGAGCTGGGAGGAGCAGAGTACCCACCTTGGCTCCACACTGGCCCCAAAGATCATTTATGCCTGTTTTACACCTGTAAATTTGGCACTGTGCCACAAATTTCTAGGCCAATATTTTAATAGCTTATTATATCCAGCCCGAGCTTGGAAAGAAGAAATGTTATCTGTTGACAGAAAAAAAGTTGCCTTTGAAGTAAGAGACAGATTTGCACTAGATGCGGTGAAAGGTGGGAAAAAGGACGTTTTGCCCTCCGGCTGCAATGGTGGCTTTTCGCGCTGTATCGTCCCATTCCCGCCGCGCCCTGCCTCATTAATTATGCATTCACAGGGAACACCCCAGATTACCGCCTCAGATTTGCCCACCACACAGTGACCTCAGCATTTCCTTGTTCTGGGCACCATATTTAAAGCACACCAGAGTGCATGCCTACTTTGTGTCCACAGACCATGACTGCCCCAAGAAGCAAAGAAGACGGCAGCCCCCAAATTTAGCGACTCCTCTCTGGGGCGCCTGCTTGGTGCAGTGGAAGGCTGACACAATGTCTTATAATCCTGTTCTGGCCGCGGGAGGTCCACCACAGTCACCAATCCAGCTAGTAGGCAGTGGTCTGCAGCACCAGAGCACAGAGGAGATCAGCCATCCAGTGCAGGAAGAGGATGAATGCTCCCATCCATTCCTCCAGGGTAAGTCAACCACCTCATCACCCTCAACTCACGCGTTCTCAGATTCATCACACGCACCCTCACATCTCCATCAGGCTCATATCCTCTTGAGCTTGCGCCTTCATCCCGTCCATGGCTCTGCTCATCACATAAGCATTCCATGTAGCGCCATGTGTCCTGCTTATACACTCTCCAACTGTTTTCATGCAGGAGAAGCAGGACGGGATTTTCCAGCCCTGTTGCAGGTGGGATCCACTATGGGTGAGGCAGCGCCCCAGCCAGGAGTCCATTTACTTGCAGTGGGACCAGAAGATCACTGCGGCGGGCGGGTGTGGAAAATCCCACCCGCTGTCTCACAACAGCAGGGAGAGGTCCCAGACCGGGGTGGGAGTGGCCCCTCGCTCACTTTGAGGAGCATGCCACTACGCTGACTGGTGAGGACGTGGATTGTGTCTGAGGCGACGGTGAGTTCGGCGGCGAACATCTGTGTGAAGATCCTGCACCCCATCATCCCTCTCTCAGTGCAAATGTGAGTGCTCGCTCTCCTGCTTTTGATTCTGCTGTCATGCAATAATTATCTCTACTGTAGTTCATGGAGACCCTGCTCCAGCAGAATGCGGAGATGCATGCAGATCTACACTACAACGCGGTAGCCATGGGTGAGTTCCTGCAGTGCCAGCGCGAGAGGGAAACGGGGCACCTTGATGTCCCTCCAGGTGCTTCTTCCCCTCAAGGAGTTAGGCCGGGGCCTTCTGGCGCCCGAAGGGAGGAGGAGCGGCAGCTGAACACACCGAGTCATTCACTCAGGAATCTCGGAGGCTGCCTTCTCCCTCTGAGTCCCCTTTGCCTGTGATCACCTCAACCTCATCCTCTGTCACTGTAGAGGGAGCAGCTAGCCCACAGGAAATCAGCCAAAGCAAGCCAGGGACCTCAAGTCCTCAGCTCTCCAGAGGACGCAGGCCAAAGTCATCAGAGGCAACAGGGCCAACCATTACACAGGCTGTGGGCAACCCTGCTGCAGATGTCAGGGCAGCGCCTAGAAGAAGTGTTAGGCCTAGGAAAGTTAAGAATTTCTGATCATAAGTGGTTGCACAGGTGAACACATTTTGTCACTTTATAATCTGCAAGTATGTTCCCTTTCACAGAATAATGTGTAATGGTGTCTTTCAGTCCTCCCACCGCCCCCTCCCCAACTAGCAGTTCAGCTGCACACAGCCGGAACTTGAGTGATTCTGGAGGGCGAAGTGTGTGTGTGGCAGGGCCTTTCAGAGCCTCGTGCAAGCACTCTCCCACACACGCGGAGCTTTCCTCCATCGCATTCACCTCAATGTCCCGAACATTTTCAATGCTGCCTGTTGGGGTTCTCTTTCAGTTCTCCATCTGAGCCAACCTGTATCTCTAATCACCCAATGATCACACTCCCATGCAGCACCTGTGCCCATCCAACATGAGGGTCTGCTCACTTTCAATTTGAGAGAAACAGTAGTCATCACATTTTTGCTCAGCGTCTCCATCCTTTCCCCTCCCCCAGCCACCCATGTCCTTTCCCCATCATTGTTGAACCCCCTGGCATCACTTTTCAACTCCCCACTGTCACATACCAACCCAAACCCTTGTCTTTCCAGGATGTCCAGATGAACATGCACATTCCCTATCTTCCTGAGAATCCCGCCCCCATCCACATTGACCTCCCCGACCTCCTCCTTCCCCAGGGTCTGTGTCTGCCTCTGAGTTCCCACCAACCACCCTCGCTGTCCCTTCTACCACTATCATCGCACCCACACCCTCCCATCCTTCTGGCTCACTCTGCCCTCTCTCATACTCACCATTCCCTCCTACCACACCCACCCTCAGTTTGGTCTCCAGGAGGCAGTCATTGACTCCACAGGCCCCCTAACTTGCACGTTCATCTGGACATTCCCCCTCTCACCTCCACCCTTACTCCCTCCTCCATCCTTATTCCCTCCTCCACCCTTACTCCCTCCTCCACCCTTACTCCCTCCTCCACCCTTCCTTCTCCCTCAGAACTCCTTCCTCTCCCCAAACTCCTTCCTTCCCTCTGAACTTCTTCCCCCCTCCGAATTCCTTAATCCCACACAAAGTCCTTCCCCCATCCAAAGTTCTTCCCCCTCCAAAGTCCTTCCTCCCCTTGGACTCCTTCCCCCCTTCTAATTCTTTCTCCCCCCGAACTCCTTCTTCCTCGCTGGAATCCTTCCTCCCTCTGAAGTCCTTCTTTCCCTCCAAAGTTCTTCTCCACCTCTGAACTCCTTCCTCCCCCTGGAATCTTCCCACCCTCCAAACTCCTTCCTCCCCTGAAGTCATTCCCTCCTCCAAACCCCTTCCTTTACACCTTCTTCCCCCCTTACACCTACCTCTCCACTTGCCACATTTTCTCCGTTACACCCACCTCCTCCCTCCCCCCTCAACCTCGCCCGCTGACACCCCCGGAACTTTTGTTCCCCACACCCCCTCCCACCCCCACCCCAGTAGACCTTCCTCTCCCACCCACAGCTGGACCTTCCTCATCTCTTTCTCGCTGATCATCTGCAGCAGCCCATGGCCAAGACCCTGGATGCCAACAGAGAACCTCCCATCTTCCATGAACTGCTTTACGGCAGAGCCATGATCATGAGAATTCACCAAGCATATGGTGCACATGTTTCTCCAGGGTCTGGTAGCTGTAAGGCTCCAGTATCTTCTGCTCTCGGATGTCTGCAATCTGAGCAAGGTCCTAACAGTAAGCCCCGACTTCTGCTTGTCACATTTGTCCAAACGTGTTCTGGGCCGGCCTGTTTTCCCGCTGGCGTAATGGAAAATCTGGCATAGGCGGGATAATTCCGGCCGGGCTTTACTTTGCATCCCATTAATGGGATGTAAATCGGGTTCACGCTGGCCTCCAACGGGATTGGCTTTCCGCTATGGCAGACTCTATCGGATGATCAGCAGGTCTGGCAGCATCGGCGGAGAAGAAAAGAGTTGACGTTTCGAGTCCTCATGACCCTTCGACAGAACTTGAGTTCGAGTCCAGGAAAGAGCTGAAATATAAGCTGGTTTAAGGTGTGTGTGTGGGGGGCGGAGAGATAGAGAGACAGAGAGGTGGAGGGGGTTGGTGTGGTTGTAGCGACAAACAAGCAGTGATAGAAGCAGATCATCAAAAGATGTCAACAACAATAGTACAATAGAACACATAGGTGTTAAAGTTAAAGTTGGTGATATTATCTAAACGAATGTGCTAATTAAGAATGGATGGTAGGGCACTCAAGGTATAGCTCTAGTGGGTTTTTTTTTTATATAATGGAAATAGGTGGGAAAAGGAAAATCTTTATAATTTATTGGGAAAAAAAAAAGAAGGGGGAAACAGAAAGGGGGTGGGGATGGGGGAGGGGACTCACGACCTAAAGTTGTTGAATTCAATATTCAGTCCGGAAGGCTGTAAAGTCCCTAGTCGGAAGATGAGGTGTTGTTCCTCCAGTTTGCGTTGGGCTTCACTGGAACAATGCAGCAAGCCAAGGACAGACATGTGGGCAAGAGAGCAGGGTGGAGTGTTAAAATGGCAAGCGACAGGGAGGTTTGGGTCATTCTTGCGGACAGACCGCAGGTGTTCTGCAAAGCGGTCGCCCAGTTTACGTTTGGTCTCTCCAATGTAGAGGAGACCACATTGGGAGCAACGAATGCAGTAGACTAAGTTGGGGGAAATGCAAGTGAAATGCTGCTTCACATGAAAGGAGTGTTTGGGTCCTTGGACGGTGAAGAGAGAGGAAGTGAAGGGGCAGGTGTTGCATCTTTTGCGTGGGCAAGGGGTTGTGCCATAGGAGGGGGTTGAGGAGTAGGGGGTGATGGAGGAGTGGACCAGGGTGTCCCGGAGGGAGCGATCCCTACGGAATGCCGATAAGGGGGGTGAAGGGAAGATGTGTTTGGTAGTGGCATCATGCTGGAGTTGGCGGAAATGGCGGAGGATGATCCTTTGAATGCGGAGGCTGGTGGGGTGATAAGTGAGGACAAGGGGGACCCTATCATGTTTCTGGGAGGGAGGAGAAGGAGTGAGGGCGGATGCGCGGGAGATGGGCCGGACACGGTTGAGGGCCCTGTCAACGACCGTGGGTGGAAAACCTCGGTTAAGGAAGAAGGAGGACATGTCAGAGGAACTGTTTTTGAATGTAGCATCATCGGAACAGATGCGACGGAGGCAAAGGAACTGAGAGAATGGGATGGAGTCCTTACAGGAAGTGGGGTGTGAGGAGCTGTAGTCGAGATAGCTGTGGGTGTCGGTGGGTTTGTAATGGATATTGGTGGACAGTCTATCACCAGAGATTGAGACAGAGAGGTCAAGGAAGGGAAGGGAAGTGTCAGAGATGGACCACGTGAAAATGATGGAGGAGATTGGAAGCAAAATTAATAAATTTTTCCAAGTCCTGACGAGAGCATGAAGCAGCACCGAAATAATCATCGATGTACCGGAGAAAGAGTTGTGGAAGGGGGCCGGAGTAGGACTGCAACAAGGAATGTTCCACATACCCCATAAAGAGACAGGCATAGCTGGGGCCCATGCGGGTACCCATAGCCACACCTTTTATTTGGAGGAAGTGAGAGGAGTTGAAGGAGAAATTGTTCAGCGTGAGAACAAGTTCAGCCAGACGGAGGAGAGTAGTGGTGGATGGGGATTGTTCGGGCCTCTGTTCGAGGAAGAAGCTAAGGGCCCTCAGACCATCCTGGTGGGGGATGGAGGTGTAGAGGGATTGGACGTCCATGGTGAAGAGGAAGCGGTAGGGGCCAGGGAACTGGAAATTGTTGATGTGACGTAAGGTGTCAGAGGAATCACGGATGTAGGTGGGAAGGGACTGGACAAGGGGAGAGAGAAGGGAGTCAAGATAACGAGAAATGAGTTCTGTGGGGCAGGAGCAAGCTGAGACGATCGGTCTACCGGGGCAGTTCTGTTTGTGGATTTTGGGTAGGAGATAGAAGCGGGCCGTCCGAGGTTGGGCAACTATCAGGTTGGAAGCTGTGGGAGGGAGATCCCCAGAGGAGATGAGGTCAGTGACAGTCCTGGAAACAATGGCTTGATGTTCAGTGGTGGGGTCATGGTCCAGGGAGAGGTAGGAGGAAGTGTCTGCGAGTTGACGCTCAGCCTCCGCGTGGTAGAGGTCAGTGCACCAGACAACAGCTGTTGTTGTCTGGCGCACTGACCTCTACCACGCGGAGGCTGAGCGTCAACTCGCAGACACTTCCTCCTACCTCTCCCTGGACCATGACCCCACCACTGAACATCAAGCCATTGTTTCCAGGACTGTCACTGACCTCATCTCCTCTGGGGATCTCCCTCCCACAGCTTCCAACCTGATAGTTGCCCAACCTCGGACGGCCCGCTTCTATCTCCTACCCAAAATCCACAAACAGAACTGCCCCGGTAGACCGATCGTCTCAGCTTGCTCCTGCCCCACAGAACTCATTTCTCGTTATCTTGACTCCCTTCTCTCTCCCCTTGTCCAGTCCCTTCCCACCTACATCCGTGATTCCTCTGACACCTTACGTCACATCAACAATTTCCAGTTCCCTGGCCCCTACCGCTTCCTCTTCACCATGGACGTCCAATCCCTCTACACCTCCATCCCCCACCAGGATGGTCTGAGGGCCCTTAGCTTCTTCCTCGAACAGAGGCCCGAACAATCCCCATCCACCACTACTCTCCTCCGTCTGGCTGAACTTGTTCTCACGCTGAACAATTTCTCCTTCAACTCCTCTCACTTCCTCCAAATAAAAGGTGTGGCTATGGGTACCCGCATGGGCCCCAGCTATGCCTGTCTCTTTATGGGGTATGTGGAACATTCCTTGTTGCAGTCCTACTCCGGCCCCCTTCCACAACTCTTTCTCCGGTACATCGATGATTATTTCGGTGCTGCTTCATGCTCTCGTCAGGACTTGGAAAAATTTATTAATTTTGCTTCCAATCTCCTCCATCATTTTCACGTGGTCCATCTCTGACACTTCCCTTCCCTTCCTTGACCTCTCTGTCTCAATCTCTGGTGATAGACTGTCCACCAATATCCATTACAAACCCACCGACACCCACAGCTATCTCGACTACAGCTCCTCACACCCCACTTCCTGTAAGGACTCCATCCCATTCTCTCAGTTCCTTCGCCTCCGTCGCATCTGTTCCGATGATGCTACATTCAAAAACAGTTCCTCTGACATGTCCTCCTTCTTCCTTAACCGAGGTTTTCCACCCACGGTCGTTGACAGGGCCCTCAACCGTGTCCGGCCCATCTCCCGCGCATCCGCCCTCACTCCTTCTCCTCCCTCCCAGAAACATGATAGGGTCCCCCTTGTCCTCACTTATCACCCCACCAGCCTCCGCATTCAAAGGATCATCCTCCGCCATTTCCGCCAACTCCAGCATGATGCCACTACCAAACACATCTTCCCTTCACCCCCCTTATCGGCATTCCGTAGGGATCGCTCCCTCCGGGACACCCTGGTCCACTCCTCCATCACCCCCTACTCCTCAACCCCCTCCTATGGCACAACCCCTTGCCCACGCAAAAGATGCAACACCTGCCCCTTCACTTCCTCTCTCCTCACCGTCCAAGGACCCAAACACTCCTTTCAAGTGAAGCAGCATTTCACTTGCATTTCCCCCAACTTAGTCTACTGCATTCGTTGCTCCCAATGTGGTCTCCTCTACATTGGAGAGACCAAACGTAAACTGGGCGACCGCTTTGCAGAACACCTGCGGTCTGTCCGCAAGAATGACCCAAACCTCCCTGTCGCTTGCCATTTTAACACTCCACCCTGCTCTCTTGCCCACATGTCTGTCCTTGGCTTGCTGCATTGTTCCAGTGAAGCCCAACGCAAACTGGAGGAACAACACCTCATCTTCCGACTAGGGACTTTACAGCCTTCCGGACTGAATATTGAATTCAACAACTTTAGGTCGTGAGTCCCCTCCCCCATCCCCACCCCCTTTCTGTTTCCCCCTTCTTTTTTTTTTCCCAATAAATTATAAAGATTTTCCTTTTCCCACCTATTTCCATTATATAAAAAAAAACCCACTAGAGCTATACCTTGAGTGCCCTACCATCCATTCTTAATTAGCACATTCGTTTAGATAATATCACCAACTTTAACTTTAACACCTATGTGTTCTATTGTACTATTGTTGTTGACATCTTTTGATGATCTGCTTCTATCACTGCTTGTTTGTCGCTACAACCACACCAACCCCCTCCACCTCTCTGTCTCTCTATCTCTCCGCCCCCCACACACACACCTTAAACCAGCTTATATTTCAGCTCTTTCCTGGACTCGAACTCAAGTTCTGTCGAAGGGTCATGAGGACTCGAAACGTCAACTCTTTTCTTCTCCGCCGATGCTGCCAGACCTGCTGAGTTTTTCCAGGTAATTCTGTTTTTGTTTTGGATTTCCAGCATCCGCAGTTTTTTTGTTTTTATCTATCGGATGATTGATGTTTTCACATCGGCATGAAACCAATTTTTGGCCTTATCACCATATTGTCCCCCTCCGCCTGCCACGACACCCGACGCCAATGGGATCGGAAAATTCTGGCTTATCTTTAACTGTGCTTTGTGCCAAACACTTCCTGTTCAATCAGTCCTGTTTCATTTTGTGTCACTGAGAAGCCACTTCACTAAATTTTAGCAGCTTTCACTTGGAGTTTGTGGGAAGAAAAGATTTGAATAGAGATGAGCAAGAGTTACAGCAAGAGGGATATTTTTACACTACTCTCAACATTTTATCAAGCAAAGCATTCACATAGGGAATGGGAGACAATACATTATAAAACCAGACTCTCCCTCTAATGCCAGTAAATGGGTATTTAATCTTCCTATTGCAGACATTTGCTCTCTGGAGCCTGTAATGAATATACTGTAGGGGACATTAGCTGAGCTGTTGTGCTTTCTGACCAAAAATATCATCAGTTTTTATTTTGGGTGTGGTCTAAAGATATCAGTGTTCAGCTGTTCCCAGAGGCGCAGAGGAGTCTGTGCTTTTTTGAGATGGAGATGCCCTGGGGACTTTTCTGTTAATTGCATAATTGTGCCTGTCTTTGTCTGTTATCTGATACTGACCTAGGGATGCAAGATTCAGAAAGGATGTCGCTTTCTACCTGGTTTGGCATGAAGATCTTAAAGGGACAGCAGCAGCATCACTACAATTTTTACAACCTGGCTTTAAAAGTATCAGTCAGGCTAGCTGGCTAAGAGACATCAGCAGGTGTAATGGTGGAATGCCAATAAGAAGAGCATAAATGTTGTGTTATCTAGAGAAAGGACAGAAGTCATGTTCCACGGAACCACTGCCAATCCTCTGGGGTGGCAGCTCAGCAATCCCAGTAATCTGCTAGAGCAAATATTGCTGGACTGCTGTAAGAGTCTGCAGGCCCCTTTAAAGCACCAGTATCTCCAGCCATGATGGTAGCAGTCTGAGCCTGCAGCGCACCAAGTTGGGTTTGCAAGGCAGCAAATATGGATCTCATGACTCCACCCGAGATGTTTTGTTGATTCTACCTGTGCTGCACTGGAAGCTGAGGCAGCAGTTACCCGATATTCCAGAGATAAAAACAAAAAAAAAAAAAAAAAAACAAAAAAAACTGCGGATGCTGGAAATCCAAAACAAAAACAGAATTACCTGGAAAAACTCAGCAGGTCTGGCAGCATCGGCGGAGAAGAAAAGAGTTGACGTTTCGAGTCCTCATGACCCTTCGACAGAACTTGAGTTCGAGTCCAGGAAAGAGCTGAAATATAAGCTGGTTTAAGGTGTGTGTGTGGGGGGCGGAGAGATAGAGAGACAGAGAGGTGGAGGGGGTTGGTGTGGTTGTAGCGACAAACAAGCAGTGATAGAAGCAGAATATCAAAAGATGTCAACAACAATAGTACAATAGAACACATAGGTGTTAAAGATAAAGTTGGTGATATTATCTAAACGAATGTGCTAATTAAGAATGGATGGTAGGGCACTCAAGGTATAGCTCTAGTGGGTTTTTTTTTTTATTTTATATAATGGAAATAGGTGGGAAAAGGAAAATCTTTATAATTTATTGGGAAAAAAAAAAGAGAAGGGGGAAACAGAAAGGGGGTGAGGATGGGGGAGGGGACTCACGACCTAAAGTTGTTGAATTCAATATTCAGTCCGGAAGGCTGTAAAGTCCCTAGTCGGAAGATGAGGTGTTGTTCCTCCAGTTTGCGTTGGGCTTCACTGGAACAATGCAGCAAGCCAAGGACAGACATGTGGGCAAGAGAGCAGGGTGGAGTGTTAAAATGGCAAGCGACAGGGAGGTTTGGGTCATTCTTGCGGACAGACCGCAGGTGTTCTGCAAAGCGGTCGCCCAGTTTACGTTTGGTCTCTCCAATGTAGAGGAGACCACATTGGGAGCAACGAATGCAGTAGACTAAGTTGGGGGAAATGCAAGTGAAATGCTGCTTCACTTGAAAGGAGTGTTTGGGTCCTTGGACGGTGAGGAGAGAGGAAGTGAAGGGGCAGGTGTTGCATCTTTTGCGTGGGCAAGGGGTTGTGCCATAGGAGGGGGTTGAGGAGTAGGGGGTGATGGAGGAGTGGACCAGGGTGTCCCGGAGGGAGCGATCCCTACGGAATGCCGATAAGGGGGGTGAAGGGAAGATGTGTTTGGTAGTGGCATCATGCTGGAGTTGGCGGAAATGGCGGAGGATGATCCTTTGAATGCGGAGGCTGGTGGGGTGATAAGTGAGGACAAGGGGGACCCTATCATGTTTCTGGGAGGGAGGAGAAGGAGTGAGGGCGGATGCGCGGGAGATGGGCCGGACACGGTTGAGGGCCCTGTCAACGACCGTGGGTGGAAAACCTCGGTTAAGGAAGAAGGAGGACATGTCAGAGGAACTGTTTTTGAATGTAGCATCATCGGAACAGATGCGACGGAGGCGAAGGAACTGAGAGAATGGGATGGAGTCCTTACAGGAAGTGGGGTGTGAGGAGCTGTAGTCGAGATAGCTGTGGGTGTCGGTGGGTTTGTAATGGATATTGGTGGACAGTCTATCACCAGAGATTGAGACAGAGAGGTCAAGGAAGGGAAGGGAAGTGTCAGAGATGGACCACGTGAAAATGATGGAGGGGTGGAGATTGGGCCCCAGCTATGCCTGTCTCTTTATGGGGTATGTGGAACATTCCTTGTTACAGTCCTACTCCGGCCCCCTTCCACAACTCTTTCTCCGGTACATCGATGATTATTTCGGTGCTGCTTCATGCTCTCGTCAGGACTTGGAAAAATTTATTAATTTTGCTTCCAATCTCCACCCCTCCATCATTTTCACGTGGTCCATCTCTGACACTTCCCTTCCCTTCCTTGACCTCTCTGTCTCAATCTCTGGTGATAGACTGTCCACCAATATCCATTACAAACCCACCGACACCCACAGCTATCTCGACTACAGCTCCTCACACCCCACTTCCTGTAAGGACTCCATCCCATTCTCTCAGTTCCTTCGCCTCCGTCGCATCTGTTCCGATGATGCTACATTCAAAAACAGTTCCTCTGACATGTCCTCCTTCTTCCTTAACCGAGGTTTTCCACCCACGGTCGTTGACAGGGCCCTCAACCGTGTCCGGCCCATCTCCCGCGCATCCGCCCTCACTCCTTCTCCTCCCTCCCAGAAACATGATAGGGTCCCCCTTGTCCTCACTTATCACCCCACCAGCCTCCGCATTCAAAGGATCATCCTCCACCATTTCCGCCAACTCCAGCATGATGCCACTACCAAACACATCTTCCCTTCACCCCCCTTATCGGCATTCCGTAGGGATCGCTCCCTCCGGGACACCCTGGTCCACTCCTCCATCACCCCCTACTCCTCAACCCCCTCCTATGGCACAACCCCTTGCCCACGCAAAAGATGCAACACCTGCCCCTTCACTTCCTCTCTCCTCACCGTCCAAGGACCCAAACACTCCTTTCAAGTGAAGCAGCATTTCACTTGCATTTCCCCCAACTTAGTCTACTGCATTCGTTGCTCCCAATGTGGTCTCCTCTACATTGGAGAGACCAAACGTAAACTGGGCGACCGCTTTGCAGAACACCTGCGGTCTGTCCGCAAGAATGACCCAAACCTCCCTGTCGCTTGCCATTTTAACACTCCACCCTGCTCTCTTGCCCACATGTCTGTCCTTGGCTTGCTGCATTGTTCCAGTGAAGCCCAACGCAAACTGGAGGAACAACACCTCATCTTCCGACTAGGGACTTTACAGCCTTCCGGACTGAATATTGAATTCAACAACTTTAGGTCGTGAGTCCCCTCCCCCATCCTCACCCCCTTTCTGTTTCCCCCTTCTCTTTTTTTTTTTCCCAATAAATTATAAAGATTTTCCTTTTCCCACCTATTTCCATTATATAAAATAAAAAAAAACCCACTAGAGCTATACCTTGAGTGCCCTACCATCCATTCTTAATTAGCACATTCGTTTAGATAATATCACCAACTTTATCTTTAACACCTATGTGTTCTATTGTACTATTGTTGTTGACATCTTTTGATATTCTGCTTCTATCACTGCTTGTTTGTCGCTACAACCACACCAACCCCCTCCACCTCTCTGTCTCTCTATCTCTCCGCCCCCCACACACACACCTTAAACCAGCTTATATTTCAGCTCTTTCCTGGACTCGAACTCAAGTTCTGTCGAAGGGTCATGAGGACTCGAAACGTCAACTCTTTTCTTCTCCGCCGATGCTGCCAGACCTGCTGAGTTTTTCCAGGTAATTCTGTTTTTGTACCCGATATTCCATTTTGCCGGGATCTGCTAGTGCTGTGATGGTGTCAGCCCCCCACTTCCATGCTGGAAAGGTGGGCTCCAAATACTGCACAATGCTCACTGCTGGGAAGCAGTACTCCTCCATGCTCCTTGACTGGGCCAGAAGGCTTTCTGACTAGCCTGTCAATGCACCCAGTGTGCATTCTCATCAGTGTTCTCCTGTACACCACCCTGTTGAAGTACATATATGCATACAAATTAGGAGCAGGAGCAGGCCATTTGGCCCCTTGAGCCTGCTGCACCATTTGATAAGATCAGTCTTAGCTGATTGTGGCCTCAACACTGCTTTCCTGTCTACCCCCATACTGTTTGATTCCCTTATCAATCAAAAATAACTCAGCCTTAAAAATATTCAATGACCCTGCCTCCACTGCTGTCTGGGGAAGAGAGTTAATGACTCTCTGAGAGAAAAAAATTCTCCTCATCTCCTTCTTAAATCCCTTATTTTTAAACTGTGTCCCCAAGCTGTGGTCTCTCATAAGGGGAAACATACTCTCAGCATTCATCCTGTCAAGTCCCCTCAGAAGCTTATATGTTTCAATAAGATCACACCTCATTCTTCTAAACTCCAATGGATAAAGGTGTAACCTGTCCAAGCTTTCCTCATAAGATAACCCCTTCATCCCAGGAATCAGTCAAGTGAACATTTTCTGAACTGCTTATCATGCAACCATATCCTTTCTGAAATAAGGAGACCAAAACTGTACATAGTACCCCAGATAAGGTCTCACCAAAGTTCTGTACAACTGTAGCAAAATCTTCCCTACTTTTATATTTTATTCCCTTTGCAAGAAACAACAACTTTCCATTTGCCTTCCTAATCACTTGCTTTTCCTGCATACTAACCTTTTGTGATTCATATACAAGGACATCTAGATCCCTCTGTACTGCAGAGTTCTGCAATATCTCTCCATTTAAATAACGTGCTGCTTTTCTATTCTTCCTGCCAAAGTGGATGAGTTCACATTTTCCATATAATACTCCATTTGCCAAATTTTTGCCTATGCACTTAACCTGTCTCTATCTCTTTGCAATTCCTACCAATTTATGTGGCACTAGCAAACTTAGCAACCACACTTTCTGTCCCTTGATCAAATTTATTTATATAGATTGTAAAAAGTTGAAACCTCAGCACTGATCCCTGTGGCACTCCTAGTTACAGCTTGCCGACCCGAAAATGACCCATTTATCCTTATTCTCTTCTTCCTAGCTAACCAGTCCTCTATCCATTCTAATATGTTACCCCTACACCATGGTCTCTTAATTTATGTAGTAACCTTTGGCATGGCACCTTATCAAACACCTTTTAGAAATCCAAGTACATGACATCTATAGGTTCTCCTATATGCATGTTACTTGTCACTCCCTCAAAGAACTCTAATAAATTAGCCAAACATGATTTCCCTTTCAGAAAATCATGTTGACTCTGCTTGATTGCATTAAAATTTTCTAAATGCCCTGCTATAAGTTCCTTAACAATAGATTCTAGTAATTAACCTATGATAGATGTTAAGCTAACTGCCATTAGCTACCTGCTTTCTGCCTCCTTACTTCTTGAATAGGCAAGTTACATCCTCTACTTTGCAATCTGATGGGACCTTTCCAGAATCTAGAGAATTTTGGAAAATGGCAACCAATGCATTTGCTATCTCCACTGCCACTTCTTTTAGGAACCTAGGATGAAGTCCATCAGACCCTGGTGACTTGTCTGCCTTTAGATCTAATAGTTTTCTCAGTACCTTTTCCCTGGTGATTGTAATTCTTTTAAGTTCCTCACTCCCTTTCACCCTTTGATATGCAGTATTTCTGGGATGTTATTTGTGTCTTCTACAGTGAAAACAGACACAAAATATCTGTTCAATGCTTTCCCCATTTCCTTCTTGACCATTATTAATTCCCTAGACTCACTCTCTAGAGGATAAATGCTCACTTTAGTTACTACTTGCCTTTTTCATACTTGTAGACACTCTTACTATCTGTTTTTATAATTCTATCCAGCTTTCTCTCATATTCTAATTTTTCCCTCCTTTTTAATATTTTAGTCATCCTTTGCTAGTTTTAAAATTCTGTCCAATCTTCTGACCTATCAAAAATCTTTGTAGAGTTGTGCCTTTTCTTTCAATTTGATACTCTCTTTAACTTCCTTAGTTAGTCACAGATGGTGCATTCATCTCCTAGAGTCTTTCTTTCTCACTGGAATGTACCTTTGCTGAGTATTTTGAAACATCTCCTTAAATCTCTGCCACTGCATCTCTACTGACTTACCCCTTAACCTAGTCTCCCAGTTCACTTTAGCCAGGGCTGTCTTCATACCCTTGTAATTGCCTTCATTTAACTTTAAAACACTAGTCTTGGATCTACTCTTCTCTCCCTCAAATGAATGCAAAGTCTAATCATATTATGGTCACGACTCTCAAGAGGCACCTTTACAATGAGGTTATTGATAAATCCTGCCTCATTGCACACTACCAGGTCTAGAATAGCCTGCTTATCCTCATCTGAGACTTCTGTAGCAGAAGTCAGCTGTGACCTCACCCTGCAGCGAGCTGGCACCTGAACTATTCTTTTCTTATGCCTGGCTGCAGCCCAGTTGTGCCCAGTGACTCAACATGTGCAGATACCAACTCTGTATTAGCCTCCAAGGTGCATGCAGTGCCCATATTTGAACTGGCGGCTGCAAGTGTCAGATCAAATAACAGGGCTTCTCCATCAATGCTGAGGGCTTATCCTCCCTCCTCCGCCTTAGATTGCTGTGGCTGGAAGATGGCAGTTCCTGGAGGTCTGAAAGCAGAAACAACTAAATGGGAGGGCTGGTGTGAGGAAAGTGGGTGTGCAGGTGGAAAGCAAGTGGTGCATAGTCACACTAAATGCAGCTTTATTGTGGCAGACAGTAGGATGCGGGTGAGCTGGGAATTGACAATGGCAAATGGCAGGAAGATAGTCATCCTCAATGTTCTCATTGACACAGGATGCCATGGGCTCTGTTACAACAAGTCCCATGCTACAGAGAACCATCTCCTCTGAAGGGCCTGTACTATAAGAACAGGTCAGAGGCTCTGTATCCTTCAGCAAGTAACTCACCTCCTAAGCTGAACAAAGCCTGTCCACCATCTACAAGGCACAAGTCAGGAGTGTGATGGAATACTCTACACTTGCCTGGACGAGTGCAGCTCCAGCGACACTCAAGAAGCTCGACACCATCCAGGACAAAGTTATGGGTCATTTAGCCCTGCAAAGGTGAGAAAAGAATATCATTGATTGCATTGCACTATGTTTGGGTGATGTGCCTGTTACAGTTGAATGTGGAAGCAGTGGGAGCTGGATATGACCCTGGCATCATTGGAATGTGTGTGAGGGTAAAATGAAGTGTCTGAGCCCTGTGTGCCATGGGAACCTACTGGGTAAGTGCATGAGATACATTGCATTGAGCAGAATGAGAGGTTTGGTTGCGCAGTGAGTGGGAGATGTCCTTTGATGACACATTCACTGACCTTGACCACCTGTGTGAGGTCATTGTACCCCTTATGCCAATGCTGGCAGACCTTCAGGGCCAGGCATTGACCTTCAAGGCCACCTGCTCCCATTCACTCCTGAGAGTTTATGGAAACATGACTGTCTTCTCCTCTCTGCCTTAACTATTAAGATTTGCAACACCTCATCCATGAACATAGAAGCCCTCTCACTTCCCCTGTGTTCCATTTCTGCAGCTCCTCCTTACATTCAGTGTCAGGGCAGACAGCCAGCAGCTGCTCCCTTCCGCTAAATGCAGCTTCCCTTTAAGACAAACATGTCTTTAAGAGGAGAAGGCTGATTGCACCGCATGACATCAGTACACTCTGCTTACCCCCCTGCTGAGCACTCAGGCTGCCAATAGTGAGGCCCCACACAAGACTGAAATCAATTAAATGAGGAGGCAGAAGCAAGTTTGAACACCTTCGGTCTGTCTGCAAGCATTACCCAGATCTCCTTGTCGCTTGCCATTTCAACTCTCCACCCTGCTCTCATGCCCACATGTCCGTCCTTGGCTTGCTGCATTGTTCCAGTGAAGCTCAATGCAAACTGGAAGAACAGCACCTCATCTTCCGACTAGGCACTTTACAGCCTTCTGGACTGAATATTGAGTTAAACAATTTTAGATCATGAACTCTCTCCTCCATCCCCAACCCCTTTCCGATCCCCCCCTTTTTTTCCAATAATTTATATAGATTTTTCTTTTCCCACCTATTTCCATTATTTTTAAATGTATTTCGATCCATTGTTCTATCTCTATCCTTTAGCCTTTTTCATTTCCTTCACCCCACCCCCACTAGGGCTATCTGTACCTTGCTTGTCCTGCTTTCTACTCTTAATTAGCACATTCCGTAGATAATATCACCACCTTCAACACCTTTTTGTCCTTTTGTCTATGACATTTTTTGGCTATCTCCACCTATCACTGGCCCTCTATCCAGCTCTACTTGTCCCCCCACCCTTAAACCAGCTTATATTTCACCTCTCTCCTATTTTTACTTAGTTCTGTTGAAGAGTCATACAGACTCGAAACGTTAACTGTGTTCCTCTCCGCAGATGCTGCCAGACCTGCTGAGTTTTTCCAGGTACTTTTATTTTAGTTTGTGAGCTGCCTGCTTCAACAGGAATGGGTATGGGCAGATTGTGATTTGTGGTCCCTATACCTAAAATTGGGTCTTCACACATTTTTAACCAAGACTGTTTGACTGACGGACAAGAATCATCCAATCAGGTAATGGACAATTGGTTCACTTTCCAGTTGAAGTGGCAAGGAGGTTGGGCATGTTGGGTTATCAATGATGGGAACATGGGGGCAGGGTAGTTGGAGGCACAATTATTTGTTATTTGATGAAACTTCCAGGAACATGTCCAATCAGAATTGACAACCCTACAGGTACAGATGAAATGAGCTGGCTGGGAATGAATAAATAAGAAATTAGCCATAATGTACAAAGGACCATAGGAACTCTCTCCATTATGGATCGAAAATTCCAGGGAGGAAAAGGAAGCCCAAATTTTAGAATCACAGAATGTAACAGCATAGATGGGAGGCCATGCAGCCAGTTGTTCCTGGGCTGGCTCTTTGAAGTGGCTGTCAATGTTAATTTCACAATCCATTTATCCCCATAACCCCTCCACCCACCCTTTCATAACTCACTGTGTGAAGAAATTTCTCAGTTCCCCTCTAGTTCTTTTGAAGGTTATTTTAAATCTATGACCTCTGGTTATCAACCCACTTGCCATAGGAACTAGTTTCTCCCAACTTGTTCCATCAAAACCCCTCATAGCTTTGAATACCTCTATTAGATTTCCCTTAGCCTTTATAGAGAACAATCCCAGCTTTCCAATTTCTCCACATAACTGAACTCCCTCATCCTGGTATCACCTGGTAAACCTTGTTACGATCAGTTGAGGAGAAAGAAATGTTTGCCAATTCAGTGAGTGTTTAACTGTTTACGTACTGTGACTGTAAAAGACAAACAAACAGATTGCTTTGAGTTTTTTTTTAAGAAAAGAAGAATAGTTTTTATTGTACTTAAACTGGTCTAAGAAAAATGATAAAAACGCTCCAACATTTTCTCTCTCTCACAAACACACACACTTGGGTTCACACATACAAAAATAGATTATAAAGCGGGAGGATAGATTAAGTGATATTTTTAAATACCTTCTGTGCTGGATAATAGTCCCCCGACCCTTGAAAGAATGACAATTCATTCACTTTTTTTCTGCACATGTGAATGATTTACATGCAGAGAGAAGGGTATACATCAAGGCAGAAGTCTTGGACAAAATTCAGAGAGCTCGGACAGCATCACATAAGACTGTCCACGTTAATCCTGGGGGTTTAATATATTATGAAAGAGATGGTCAGAAAGCGTGGAAAGGTCTGGGTAAGGTGATAGGGTTTGATGGGATGGTAGTGGTTTTCCAACATGGTTTTAAACTATTAAAGTCCATTTATCTCGGTTAATCAGAATTGATTACAAGCTTTCAGACTCTGAACAATTAATAGCAGGTGACAAGGCACCCTGTACCTCACATACCCATATGGTTGACAGTTATGAGGAACAGAATGCAGTAGTTAAGGGGCCTGATGATGTTAGCCTGAGTGATGGTGACAACTGTCTAGAATCATTAATAGGGTAACATGCAAACCGGAAGTTTCAAGTGAGTAGAGGAATGCAACTATTGTAGGGAGGACAGGGAAAGCTACTGGCAAGTTCAAAGATTGGTGAAATGTGTGGGATTACAGACAAGAGGCAAGATCTATGGATCGGCAAAATAAGGTGAAACATTGGAAAGCAAGAAAATACAGCACAAGCTCTTATAGTGGATCTGGGAGTGACCCTTACACTAGGAAATTATCACATATTGGTGACAAAACATCTGATCATGTGAGGGAATGATCCTATAGCAGTAGTGCAGAAAGAGATAGGAGAGCAAGTAGATGCCATAGCTTAACTAGGTTATGCGACCGAACAAGGACTACAGAACATCAAGAACACTATTAGAAGTAGAAGCCCTTATGACCAGGAAGTTTTGGCAATAGCCAACAAATTAGAAGATAAATTAATAAGAGAGGCAAAACAAAAACATTTGGATAGCTGGAAGGAATTTGGTGTCTACTCTGCAGTGTCACATATGGGACAGCCAGCCTTATCACACAGATGGATATGTACAGAAAAAGTCTTCCCAGGTGGGACATATAAAGCTAAAGCGAGACTAGTGGCTCAGAGGTTCAAAAAGAGACTTGGAGATCAAGATGTGAGAGTGGATTCCCCCATGGCAGGAAAAAGAAATTCTGAATTTTTTTTATCTCTTTAGACCGCATATTCATTGGGAATGTAGGATGATCAATATAAAAGACACATTTTTGCAGGATAAAAATTTCAGAGGGAGATTTTTTGAAATTGCCTAGAAGGGAGCCTATGGAAAATAAACAAAGAGGTTTATGGATTCAGTTATGCATCAATGTTATGGTATTTCTTGGTGAGGTCAGTCTTGTTGGAAGTTGGCTATACTCAACTGAAAGCAGATCCAGCAATGTTTACTGGTAACACAACCGGAAAACTCCCAAGCATCTTTATGATGCATGTTGATGATTTTCTCTGGGGGTGGGGTGGGGGGGGAGGGTAGGATGGGTCAGGCTGGTCTGGTGGTCAGTGGGGGCTGGTAATTGGAGGGAATTGGATGGTCAGTTGGTGGGGTGATCAGTGGGGAGGATCAGGTAGTCAGTGGAGGAGTGTTAGGTGGTCAGCATTGGGGGGGCTGCAGGTGATCAGTAGGGGGCTCAGCTGACCAGGGGGATTGTGTGGAGAATGGTGGGGGTTTGGGGTGGTCAGTGAGGGGATTGGGTGATCAGTGCAAGGTGGGGGATGATTGGTGAGGGTAGCTGGAGGGGGAGGGTGGAGGGCAGTCAGGAGGATTGGGGTAGCTGGAATTTGAGGAGGGCAGTCTGGGGGGCTGGGGGGGTAGTCAGGCTTCGGGAGGGCAGTCGAGGTGCGGGGAGTGGTCAGGGTGGGTGCTGGTAGTCAGGATTAAGGGCTATTTGGTGGGTGGTGAGGGTAGTCAGGGGATTGTTGTCTTGTGTGGGGTCAGGAGGGTAGCCTTGGGGGGTAGGGGTGGGGGTGTAGTCAGAGGGAGTGGGAAATATACCCAGGGGCCATGAGGGTAGTCGGGGGAGGGGTGAGAGGATAGCTGTGGGACCAGGTTGCAAGTCGGGGGTTGGGGTGTATTGTGAAGGATGGGGGTAGTCTGGGGGAGTAGGAGAGTTAGTCAGATAGAATGGGGGGTGGTTGGGAGGTCCTGGGGTGGTCAGGGGTATGTTCAGTACTATAGTTATCAAGAAAGTAGAAGTGGTTTTAATTCTTCTAATTTTTCCTGGGTAACTATTCCCATAAGACAGTCGGAATCATTCGAAGTCTGCGATTTAAATCCGAGTGTCAGATGGTTCTCAGTGCAGGTTTATTGCCCAATGGAACTTGCCAGGCCATTGTGATGCAATCCTTACTTGAGAACCTGCAGGGGGTCCCCCCAGTGCATTTTGGGGTGCCCCCAGGCTTCAACGCCCCAGGGAACAGAAGTTATGGGCCATTATTTGTGTGTTATAAAGTTTTTTGATTTACAGAAGAGAGGAGAACCTGCTAATGGTATGTTAATTGTATTGTTAAGGTTAAGAATATACAGATGGAGGGCATTGATTGATTAAGTATCTTGAGTACATGTAAAGAGAGACTTCTGGGGCACTAGATGTTGGTTAGGGAGGAGTCGGACATGTCTAATGTTTGCATTCTTTAAATAAATCTAATAATAAGTAAAAAGATTGGTATCTGGTTTCTTACTTCACCATCTGGCTTCTGAATGAATTAAACTTCTGTCATCATCGTTCTGACTTTGCTACTCTTCAGGTGCTACCTACAGTGTAGAATAAAGTATGAAGGAGGTTGAAGAACACACATATCCCCAACTACATTGTGAGCACTCATCTTGCTGCATGTCCTATTTAGCGTCACTTCTGTCAACCACACCAAGAGGAGCGAATGGATAGGCCCTTTTGAATACACTTGAAGGGCAGCTTCTGGGAGAGCTAAAGGGATGTGGGCTGGTGGGAGCCATCATTTTTCATTATTGCTGCATTTTTGCCTCCTATTTATTCGTGAGACTGCCAGGCAACAAAAACAGGCTAGCTTCACCAATAAGATGAGGAATGAGCGAATGCTGGAAGCTATATTTTTTTCAGCACTGTTCTGGAGGAAGGAAGAGAAGCTGATGGGCTTGATCTTAACTCTGATATAAATGTAAATGCAGAGCCTATCTGTGTTTAGCACTCTGCATCTGAAAAGTTGGGAATAAACAAATTTATCAGAAAAAGGAAGAAGGGGTGGCTTATATTTATTTAGTACCTTAGCATCAGAGCATCCCAAAGTCTTTCACACCCAACTGCTTATTATTGAAGTGCAGTAACTGTTGCTAGATGGCAAATGTAGCAACTAATATATGTACAATGTGATCCCACAAAGAGCAAATTAAAAGAATGGCCAATTTATGTGTTTTTGGCTTTATGTGGGGGGAAATATTGATCAGATCACTTGAGAACTCCCTGATCTTCTTCAAATAATGCTCAAGAAATATTTTATGCCAACCTGAACAGGGAGACAGGATCCCAATTTAACAGCTTATCCAAAAGAAAGTATCTCTAATAATATAGCACTTCCTCAGAATGGCTTTGAGTTGTCAGCCTGGACGATGAGCTAAAGCCCTGGAGTGAAGTTAAACCAACAAACTTTAGCCTCAGAAGCAAGAATGCGAGCAACTGGGCCAAGCTGGATTTTTTTTAATTGAGAGATTAAACTGAAAGTGTACGGATAATGGGCCAGGATTTTACGGACCCTCCCGTCCGGCGGGATATTACCGAACCGAATGGAGATTTAAATGGCTCGCCGCATCCACCAGGGGAGACACGCAATGGCAGGGCCGTAGAATCCAGGCCATGGTGTCAGATGCCACCCGGATTGATAACAGTAGGATAGAAGGAAAGAAATATGAAAAGTGGCTATTGGGTACTGTCAAACTTGTGTTTTGAAAAATCTTGGCCTAGGAAATTTTTGGGCATGTCTGCTGTCAGCTGCACTCGCTGTCCCTGAAAGTTGAATCCTAAGGTGTGTGCAATGTTTGCCATGATGCCAGCAGCACCCTCAGTTAAGTGAGGATAGCAGGTGACTGGGACTGAAGAAAGCAGTGGTTGGGGGTGAGTGGAGTAATGGGGGTTGGTTGGGAGGATTAATGGCCACGGGACAGGGTGGCAGGAATTGGTCGCCAAAGTAGCAGTGGTTATCGTTCTTTTAATGTGAGGAAAGGAAAAGCATTCTGCTCTTCCCACTTTCACATTCAAAACTTAGGTTTTTGGTTGCAGCTTTGTTTGTCGTGGTCTCTCATGGTCTGCTTTCACCATATATGTTGAGTGTGTTGATGTAGGCCTCAAGGAACCTCTATTCTCTCTTTGATAAGCAAGATATTGAGACTGACGAGGATTCTGATTGAACACAATTAAATTAAGTTTATTATTGACTACAACTGTATACAGCTCTACACATGCCTTGATCTAGCCTGGGTCTTAACAGTTACATAAGCTGATTACTTGACTATATGCCTGACTCATAGGTTACAGAAAGCCTTACTGATACAGAATCACAGAGTGTAGTGAACATCTGCAGTAGAGATCACAAGCAATAGTAAACATCTAACAAGGGGCTGGATCTTTTATCCTCCAGCCTTACACACAGTGATGTCACAGTGCTGGCACTATCCAGCTTCTTAAAGGTACATGTCATTGTCTGCATTGGCATGCATACAATATCACAACTTCCCCTTTTCCAGTTTGATAAAAAGAAAAACTTTGTGAGAACATACATAACAGTGAATGTCAGGCATAACAAGACTGGGTCACGGTATAGAGTCTTTATGCATGAAGATAACTTTTTGGTGGACATATAACCTGACCGTATCTTGTTCTCGTGTAGTTTTCCAGGTGTTGAGTTGTGCCCTGTGGTTGTGCATTCACAGCTTGTGTTTCTTGATTGTTCATCACAGGATCACCTTGTCTTACAGCGTTGGTACTTGTGTGTACCTCTGCAACTGAAATAACTCTGTGTCTGAGTCATCATGAGCCTGATCTGTCTGTGGTTCAGCATACATGATGCGAATGTGCTGACAGTTCCTTCTGAGGATCTGTCCATTTGGCATCTTAACCTTGTATGACAGTGGCTGTGTGCACTTTTGCAGTATCTTTCCTTTGTCTTTGTGTGATGACCCAGTATGGGCACACTTTGACCTACATTCAACTGTTTTAACGGTTTTGCTCTCTGGTCATGCTGCTGGGATGTCCTCTCTCTCCATTCCAATAGAATATCATAAGCTTCCATCTGGATTGGGAGTAGATGGGATGGAAGAGTGGTACGGACTTGCCTTCCGGTGGGTGAGGATAGACTGTCTCCCTGTGAGGTGATACGAAGATTGAGCATGGTGATTCGGAAACCTTGCTTGGTTGCCTTACACTTTAGAAGTGTTGCTTTGACCATTTTGATGGTCCATTTTGCTAACCCATTAGACTGAGGGGAGTGCGGGGAAGATGTGATGTCTTTCACACACCATTGTGTGTACATGTTTTGGAAGGGTTGTCCTGTTTATTAAGGACTGTTGTCTGAGACGATAGTTTCAGGCACACCAAACATGCTGAAAATTGCATGAGTGTGTTAACAACCATAAAACTAGTCTTGCCCTTGATCTGGTGAACAAAAGGAATTTGGTAAAATAATCCGTTACCAAGTTGTAACCTTCGCCACCTAGATGGAATAAATCAGTTGCTATTTTTCACCACAGGACAGAGAGAATTTAATGTGGTAACAATGGTTCTCTGCCCTGCTATGGTTGGTGCAACTGGCAGGTATGGCATGTCTGTGTCAATCTGCCAATGTCCTTGTTAATACCTGGCCAATAAACTGATTCTCTGGCAAGGAGTTTTGTTTGTTCTGCTCCCATTTGTCTGCCATGTGGGTGACTTAACATGGTTTGACACATTGCCTGAGGTATGAGGACTTGCTTGCCTTTGAATATGATGCTTCTGGAGATGCCCAATTCATCTCTGTAGTGTAAAAATGATCGGATACTCTTGTGAACATCCTGGATGTGATCAGGCCAACCTGTGATAGTAACTGGCTTCAGTTGTTGAAGCTGTGGGTCTTTTTGAGTGGCTTGTTGTATCGTTTCGCCTTGACCTTGCCCAAAATGGGCCAAGTCGACATGAAGATTGTCTTCCACCTTGTATTCGATTTTGTCTACATGGAGGTCTAGAGGCACATCTTTGCTGTTGGCTGTGCTGGGTAGCTGACTCAGGGTGTCAGAGGTCACCTATGTGTCTCTTATGGAGTCAGTGCATCCTTCACTGCTTTCCTGTGCGGTTGTAATGGCTTCTGCCGCGTTGTGGATAGCAACCATGTGCATGTCACTGCACGCCGGCAGACCAATGATTGCTGGGTGACTGTATAAACAGCATAAAAAGTCTCCAATTTTCACCTTGGTTTTCCATATTGGCATTGTATTGTGATGGTGCCAATGTATGGGATGTCAGACCCGTTGTCAGATGTTGATTGGACTACATCGTGCCATTGTCCTGTGTATATGGTGTTCAGAACTGCAATAGTAAGATGTTGGCACTTGCAACGGTATCAATTTTCATACATATGGTATACACCCCATAGTGTTGTGGCTATTTAACATTTACAGTGGCAAATGCTTCAGCTCATCTGACTCCATCCACGTGACAAGTCAAGTTGACAATAAGTACATAAAAGCAAAATACTGCGGATGCTGGAAATCTGAAACAAATACAAAAATTGCTGGAAAATCTCAGCAGGCCTGACAGCATCTGTGGAGAGAAAGACAGAGTTAGCATTTCGAGTCCATGTGACTCTTCTTCAGAACTAAAGAGAAGTAAAAATTGGTGAAATTTATACTGTTTAAGGAGGGTGAGACAGGTGAAGCTGGATAGAAGGCCAGTGATGGGTGGAGCCAAAAGAGAGATTGCAAAAGATGTCATAAACAAAAGGTCGAAGGGAGATGATGGTGGTGATACTGGCTAAAGGATGTGCTAATGGCAACATTAAAAATAGAAAGCAGGATGAGCAGGTGACAGGTGGCCCTAGTGGGGGTGGGGGGAGGGGACGGTGTGGGAAAATAGTTCAAAATAAGCTAAAAGGTAGGAATAAAACAATGAATAAATTTTAAAAGTAATAATAGAAATAGGTGGGAAAAAATGTACATATAAAAATTTTAAAAATAATATCTGAGAAAAGGGGAACAAAAAAGGGTGAGGATGGAGGAGAGAGTTCATGATTTGAAGTTGTTTAACTCAATGTTAAGTCCAGAAGGCTGTAAAGTGCCTAATTGGAAGATGAGGTGCTGTTCCTCCAGTTTGCGTTGAGCTTCACTGGAACATTGCAGCAGGCCAAGGATGGACATGTGGGCATGAGAGCAGGGTGGTGAGTTGAAATGGCAAACAACAGGAGGGTCTGGGTCATGCTTGCGGACAGACCGAAGCTGTTTCGCAAAGCGGTCACCCAGTCTGCGTTTGGATAATACAATATGTACAGTTTGGCTTGGATCGCTACACTGTGGTGTATTGGGGGTGTCTTTCACTTCATTAACATGTTTACATTTTTGCAGCATGAGCCCTGGAACTGTCATTGGTGTCGGATTCCTGTGGAGTCCTTCTTTGTTGTGAGTTTTGTACTTAGGGTGTGTCTGCATTGTTGCATTTACGACACATTTTTGCCCAATGCCCTCTTGTGAAGCATATTTCACACATGTCTAAAAATGCTGGACATTGCCTGGTTAATTGTGTGAGACCACACCGCATGCCGGTTTTAGATGTCTGATGTTTTGATTACCGCAGCAATGGTAGATTTGTGATCGAGGGCTTGTAGGTGCCGTTCGCCAGCCACTAATGCCTCACATTTTCCACCTTCATCCAGTGCATATTTTGAGTTAAGCCTGGCTTTGTCTGGTAGTGCTGTCCTGAAAGACTTGACGGGTGTTGAAGTGATGACAAACTCCATCAATCTCTCTGTAAGGTCTTCAGCATTGAAGGCGCATTCAGCTGCTTTGCACCGCCACCTATTTATAAATTGGTCGATGTTTTCACTTGGCCGTTGTCAGTACGGCATGAACTCTAGCCTGTGAATTCTAAAGTTAACTTGGATCTTTAGTTGATTTTCAATGAGCTTGAAGATTTTATCATGGTCCTTTTGATCTTCATTGGATCGACCTGATGAGCTTACAAGCATTAGCCCCTTGTTGCCAGGAGCAATTAGTAATTTGGCGGCCTTTTTCTCTTGTTCCTGTGCCTGCTGGTCCACAAAGTGTAAGCGCATCTTCTGTCTAAAGAGCTGAAATTCTGCAAGAAGATCTCCTGGCTGCCAGTTCATAGTCAAATCTCTATTTGCCATTGTGATGTTCTTGGTTATTGGCTGCAGTGGGGGCTACACAAATGTAGTTGCTGAGTGCTGCATCTAATTGGATGAGAATTTGCACTTGCTGCCTGTCTATCTGTTGTCTTTGGTGTCTTTGATGTTTAGGTTACCGCAGCAATGGTAGATTTCTGATTGAGGGCTTGAAGATGCTGTTCACCAGCCACTAATGCCTCAAATTATTGGAAAACGGATGCTGCAACAATGTATCACTGTAGGCTTATAACAGGGCTGCTAAGGGGAAAAAGTCTGCTTCCCCTGTTGTTGTATATTTTAAAAGTAGCATCTTAGATGCTTAGCTTCTTCTAGTCTGGGTTGAAATACGGAGAAAGAATTTTAAATTGTAGATCTTTAGATTGCAGAGATTTTGCCTTGCTTGTTGTGTCTGTTGCAGTATTGAAACTGTACCGTTTTATTCTGCTGGGTTGCTTCCATGCCTTGATTGTTGGGGTGGGAAACCTGGTTTTGGTGCTGAAACTGATAAAACAAAATGGAGGAACCAAATGACAGTTACGTTGAGCTCTGCCAAGAGCTGTTGGAACTTGCCTCTTCCAGCCCTCTTAGCCTGGGGCATGTTTATTTTTGTTTCGAACAAACTGGTGCTTTAGCCTTCACTGTTAGGATTAGTGGCTTACAAATAAAAACAAAAACAGAATTACCTGGAAAAACTCAGCAGGTCTGGCAGCATCGGCGGAGAAGAAAAGAGTTGACGTTTCGGCTTACAAATAGCTGATCCCAACGTTCAGATAAAATGAGAACTGCTGCCCAAATCACTGAGCTTGGAGTGAGGTCTACACTCATTTCTGAACTCAGATGTTTGCTGGAACTAGTCTCTGTGCCAAATGTCAGATGCTAATTTCTTATGGTTGAAGAATTGGAGCGTTTTTGTTTTTAAACTGAAGCACCTGGACTGAGGTTCCCTGTGAGTGACTTCCCTTAAAGTGCTGTACTTACAGACTGTCCTTCCCTCGGAGTCTGGATTGGAGCTGGATAAGTGGAATCACCACAGTTGGTGTTGCTGCTTAAGTAGTCTTCTGCGTGGTGTTGTTATCTTCAGAAATTATCTTTACCTGCTGCGAGGTCTTAGAAGCGACCACTACTGACAACAATGGCGTGGTTTCGTAACAGTCCGCTGCCACCATATATGTTGAGGGATCGATGTAGACCTCAAGGGATCTGTCTCTATGCTGTCTATGCTAAGCAAGATATTGAGAGTTCTGGTTGAACATAATTAGATGAAGCTTATTACTAGCAACAACTTTATACAGTTCTGCACAGGCCTTGAACTAGCCTGGGTCCTAACAGTTACATAGGCTGATTACATGACTGTATGCCTGAATCATAAAGTCTTACTAATACAGTCACAGGGTGTAGTGAACATCTGCAGTAGAGATCACAGGCAATAGTGAACATCTAACATGGAGTCTGTAACTTTTATCCTCCAGCCTTACACATGGTGTCATGGCGATGTCACTATGCAGCTTCTTAAAGGTATGTGTCATTGCCTGCATTGGCATGCATATGACATCACAACATTGTTTAAGCACTGCCTTTTAAGGCACATGTAGGCCTGGTTTCTCTGAGTGCACTGTGCAGCAGGTATTTGCATCAACCAATCTTGCCATGGGGTTCTCAAACAGGCACTTTGCCCTTATTGGTCTATGCAAAGGGTAGCATTTCAAAAAAGGGCATTGCACATCTTTTTTTTTTGCCCTTTTAGATGGCAGGTTGTTCACTTCCAGCTCATGAGAATACATTTCCTGCTCGCCATGTTGAAGGCTTAAGTGCCTGGAAAAACAGTCACTGATTGGACAAATTTCTAGGCCATGTATTTTAAAAAATGAAGCCAAGACAGAATTTGTCACTCTTCCAATGTTCACAATAGCAAACAGAAGCTAAATCACACCGTTCCATTTTATTCAGCATGACTCAGTTGCTCTTTGCCACCATAAACATAGTATCAGACTAGGTCTGGAGGGAGAACTGGCAAAATCAGGACGGAATCCTTTGTTAATTTACAAAACACATATGGCTGTATGCTCAAATTTCTCTCCTGTAAACAAGAATCTGGTGTAAACCTGAGGGAATCCCCCTTCAGTCTGGCAACTTTCTGCCCATGCATGTTCTGTGAGAAGGAATGAACATTTAATTTGAAGACTGCCTCAGAGTGTTTCTGTTCATTCAGCTCACTTACAATAATATTAAAGATGGCAGCAGACAGATCGAGTGTGCTGTGTGTTTTTGATATTACTACAGCAGGCACCTCTGTCTATAAGGAGCAACAAGCTCGCACTCTGAATATTCATCAATTGGAGTTTATTGCTTGAAAGCAAATTCATGATGGTACAAGCTGCTCAAAATAATTTCTCAGAGTTTTAAACAGAATTCAGACTGGCTGATACAGGGAGTTCAATTCTGACTTGGGATCAATCAGGGCCTGTTTTGCAATATTTAGACCTGCACTGCTGACCCAAGAGTCATTGAACTCAGTTCACTTGTCTTTGCTGGCCCAATTCACTTCCATCATTGCAAAGAGTACCCCTGCTGAGGTGCAACATTGCAACATCTTGGTGTACAGAGATGGTACAGAAGTGCACCATTTCATTGAGCCCATAACACTGGCAACTATTCATTTTCACAGGGCAAGAGGCCACCTTCACTGGAACAAAGACAAGTGTTAAAAGAAAATGAAAATGTCATCAATCGATGATTTTGATTGCCTCTCACCTCCCGGCAGTATATGGTTTTATGAGGCAGGGCCAATGGTGCAGACTGATGCAGGTTAGAAAATCAGGTCCTTGACTCGCACTCCTGATTCGTGTCACGAAGGATTTTCAGATCCAATGACAAGTCAGGCAATATGCTAGCTCTGCACAAAAAGAACTGTGTTTACTGACCATACTGCTCCTACCTGAACATGTCCTTGTTCTTTCCTCCTCCCCCTCCCCCCTTCCGAGGATCAATTCTTTCTTTAAAACTGTTAAACCCTAACATTTTCCAGTTCTGATGAAAAGATAATCAACCTGAAATGTTAATTCTGTTTCTTTCTCCACAGACATGTTCGGCTGAGCAGTTCCCAGTATTTTGTTTCAGATCTTCACCACCCACAGTATGTTGCTTTAATTTTCTGAGGTGTGATTTTTGTTACAGATGAAGGGCGGAATCATCCCAGGTTTGTACTAAGTGCCGTAGTGGGTGTGAAAAACGATGTTTTACCCACTGGCTGTAATGGCGGGTTTTCATGCCATTTTGTCCCCTTCCTGGTGCATCCTGCCTCATGAATAATGCATTCTCGGGAAACACGCCACATCGCTGGTGAGTGGGCTCAGATTTGCCTGCCACGCTGTAACCTCAGCGCATTCTCGCTCCGGGCGCCATATTTAAAACGTACCAGTGTGCAGCCTACTTCATGTCTACAGACCAGGACTGCTCCAGGCGACAGGTAGTCCCAAAAGCAAAGAAGGTGGCAACCCCCAAATTTAGTGATACCTCTCTGGGGAGCTTGCTGGAAGCGGTGGAAGGCCTCTACCCTGCTCTGGCCGCAGGAGGTCCACCAGAATCACTAATACAGCCTCGGAAATGGTGGCAATGGCAGTCAGCACCACTGGAGCATAGAGGAGGTCAGCCATCCAGTGTAGAAGAGGATAAATGATCTCACCCGTTCTGCCATGGTAAGTCAACCACCTCACCACTCTCAACACCCGCTCCTAAACTCATCACACATCCACATGGATCTCACACCTCAAGGGACAACACCACTACCTCTCACACATGCCCTGACATCTCCATCAGGCTCATATCTGCTGGAGCTCAAGTTCCTATCCCATCCATCACTCTGCTCACCACACAAACATTCCACACATTGCCATGCATCCTACTCACACACTCTCCATCTGTTTTCATGCAGGAGAAGCTGGCTCACAATAACATGGGGAGGTCAAAGACCCAGGGTGGAGTGGCCTATATTAGACCCCTCACTCACTTTGAGGAGCGTATCATCATGCTGACTGGTGAGGACATGGACTGTGCCTGCAGCGACCATGAGGTCAGCGGTGAACACTTGTGGGAGGATCCTGCAACACATCATCCCCCTCACAACTGTTGACTCTACTAATTATTTCTACTTTGGTTCACAGGGAGCTCTGCCAAGAGACCGTTGACCTCAGCCAGCCAGTCCCTCAGCTCCATCCAGGTCCTCTCCTCCAGCCAAGAGGTCATCTCCTCCATTGAGGAGCTGGAAATAAGCAGCCTGGAAGACCCATCATAGCGCTTACCCATACCCTGCACCAGCGCAGAGACACACATGTTGCTGGGATCTAGATCTAGAGCAGGCTTGGGTTTACAATCTGGTGGTCACTGCATGGACATGTGTCGATAGTAGGAGGAGGCAGGTTCAACTGAGCTCCCCAACACTGGGAGGACTGCTGGGGAAGAGGCATCTGTGGGCTTCAAGTCAGATGACGAACCTCTGGTTTTGGCCTTCCAATTTCCAAGGCCAGGAACATCACACAGAGCTGTTGGAAGCCCTCAACAGAGTGGCATGTAAAACAAAAACAGAATTACCTGGAAAAACTCAGCAGGTCTGGCAGCATCGGCGGAGAAGAAAAGAGTTGACGTTTCGAGTCCTCATGACCCTTCGACAGAACTTGAGTTCGAGTCCAAGAAAGAGTTGAAATATAAGCTGGTTTAAGGTGTGTGTGTGGGGGGCGGAGAGATAGAGAGAGAGAGAGAGGTGGGGGGGTGGGGATGTGGTTGTAGGGACAAACAAGCAGTGATAGAAGCAGATCATCAAAAGATGTCAACGACAATAGTACAATAGAACACATAGGTGTTAAAGTTGGTGATATTATCTAAACGAATGTGCTAATTAAGAATGGATGGTAGGGCACTCAAGTGGCATGTAAGTTGGAGGAGGGCATCCACCTGCTCCCTGATTAAGTTCGAGAGGGAAACAGGGCACCTCGACGTCCTTCCAGGTGTTCCTTCCTCTTAAGGAGTCAGGCCAGAACCGTCAGGCACCCAAGGGGAGCAGGAGCAGCAGCTTGACACCCCTGGGTCAGTATATTAACTGAATAATATTTAATGGTGCCCTTCAGCTTCATTTACAGGCCTTGTGAGTCCTCCCACCACTAGCTGTTCAGCTGCATGCAGCCGGCCCATGAGTGATTCTGGAGGGAGTTGTGGCAGGACCTTTTGGAGCCTCGTGCAAGCGCTCTCCCAAGCACACGGAGCCTTCATCCATCACACTCACCTCAATGTCCCGAGCATTTTCAATGCTGCCTGCTGGGGCTCTCTTTCAGTTGTCCATCTGAGTTGACCTGCATCTCCACCCACCCACTGATCGCACTCCCATGCAGCACCTGTGTCCATCCAACACGAGGATCCACTCACTTTCGATTTCTGCGAAATGATGGTTGTCAAGCTTATCGTTGGCTCTGCCGTTCTTTCCCCTCCCCCAGTCCCCCATGTCCTTTCCCCCGTCACTGTGGATACCCTGGCATCACTTCTACCCCACCCCCCCACCAGCGTAACCAACCAACCCAAACCCTTGTCATCCCCGGTACACTTTCCTCTCCCTCTCACAGCTGGACCTTCCTCCCCACCCCCTCGCCGATCATCTGTAGCAGCCCATGGCCAAGATTGTGATGTTCTGAAGCTGACCCCAGACATCAAAGGAGACCTCGCACCTTCCGAGAGCTGCTTCATGGCAGACCCATGTCCATGAGAATCCACCCAGCATGTAATGCATATGCTCCTCCAGGGTCCGGTAGCTGTAGGACTCAAGCATTGTCTTCTCCTCGGATGTCTGCGACCTGAGCAGGGCCCTAAGGGTAAGTCCTGACTTCCTCACATCACACTTGTCCAGATGTGTTCTGGGCTGGCATGTTTTCCTGACGGCGCAACGGAAAATCTGGCATGGGGGGTACGATTCCAGTCAGGCCTTACATTGCATCCCATTACTGGAATGCAAATCGGGTTCACGCTGGCCGCCAGCGGGATTTGTGTCCCACCATGGCGGACACCATCGGAGGATCCCGCTGTGCTTTCATGCCTGCATAAAACCAATTTCTGCCCCCTCACACTGAATTTTCCCTCACCGCCCACCATGATGCCCACCACCAACGGGATTGGATGATTCCGCCCAAGGGGGCAATTAAAGAAATTTTAAATTTAAATTTAGGAGTTTTTAAAATTCACAATTTAGAATTTGGAGTCTTGGCATCTGTATAAATGGGTGTAGGGCAATTCCTCAGAAAGTCTGGACTGCTTTAGAATTTCTCTTTCAAGTATGGTTCTTGGTGTTCCTGTTGCTGTTGAAGTCTAACTTTGTGGGAGTGGACATTTTAGTTCTTGTGCATTGAGCAACATATATACCTTTATTTCCCAATATTTTTTGGCCATTTTGCTGAAGCTTTAATTTTGCTAAACCACTATTTCCTGAAGCTAGTCAATCACTATGACAGTACAAGTTGCCACAAGGTCTGAAGGGCAGGTATCCCCTTCATTCTTTCTGATGATGGGACTAGATTTTCAGGTCCAAAAACAACACAGCCGATATGTTTGCTGATACAAAAGGAACTGTTTTTCCAGACCACACCACTCCTACCTGGGCATGTCCTTGATGCCCCTGTTTCACCACAGAGTCCACTGCTGAACTTTGCCAGGTGGGGACAAACTGACTCGCAGACAATTTCCAGGACGACAGTAATTTTTATCGTAGCTGCGAGGGTCCCAGTGGCATGAGGTTTCTGTGCAAAATAATGAGCTAGGACAGGATTTTCCCGAGAGGTTTCAGAACCATGATGCCGTGGTCAAATGGGGATCAGAAATACGCACTGCAAGTAGACCAAGTTGTCTATGAATTTCCCCAAACTGGCCAATTAATGGCAGAGGGCTGGCTTGCCATCTACTTAAGGATGGCTGAGGACGGCCTCTCAAAGCTGGAGGAGACCTTACCGCATTGAAGAAACAACTGGCTGCCTTTTCAAGGAAGACAGAGGGAGAGGGAAAGAAACGGTTCCTCAAGATGGAGGCACTATCTCACCAACTTTTTATGTGGGGGTGGGGAGTGGGGAGCCCCTCCACTGGGCAGCCTGTAGCAGAACGGAAGCCAGACAGGTGGAGAGGGCCTTAAAGCCTGCGTGGAGTGCCACCAGAAGAACGCCTCCAGGCAGCTGGGCTGTTCCCTGATGCCTCCGAGAACCCAGAGCTGACTGGAAAATTCAAAATGTTAATAGGCCTTAATAGGCCTTTAAAGCGACTTAATTGTCTACTCAACCTTGCAGACAGGTAGCCCTGCCCACCCCCCATTCTGCCTCCAGGAAAATGGCCCGGGGCTGGATGGTGCTGGCAAATTGGTGTGCCAACTGGAAGTGCAAAATTCTGTGCCCACCCGCTCTATGTTTAGCCGCACTGAGGACTAAAAATCCAGCCCCTGTTCTCCAAATCATTCCAATATAAACAGGTGGCTGACCCCATTTTTTTGGTGGACAGGAGGTGGATGGGAATACCATCAGCTCCAAGTTCCCCTCCAGCTCCCACCAATCCCACATGAACAACCATCATCTTACTTTCCTCATCGCTGGGACAAAATCTTGGAACTCCCTACCTAACAGCACTGTGAGAGTACCTTCATGACATGCTCTGCAGTAGCTCAAGAAGGCAGTTCATCACCACCTTCTCAAGATCATCTAGGAATGGACAATAAATATGGGTCATGCCAGTGATGTCCACGTCCCTAGAATTAATTTTAAGAAAAGGAGACAGCTATTAGAGAGGGCACAGAATTTCTAATGCCTGAGAGGCTAGTCAAGAGTCCAAGGTATTATAGTTGGAACCCATGTGGCCTTCAGAAGTTGACAAATCAATCTAAATGCAGGCATGAATAGGAAGAGATACCATTGCATAAACATTCAGATGGTTTCAATCCACAGAAATGTAATCTTACACTTTGAACCCGTTATGTAAACTAAGAAATAAGTTTGCACACTGGCAACCATTAAGTGTCAGCTGCAGCTTAGTTGGTAGCACTCTTGCCTCTGAATCACCAGGTTCTGGGCTCATGTTCTACTCCAGGGCTTGAGCACAAAAATCAAGGCTGACATTCCAGAGAATGCCGCACTGTTAGAAGTGCTGTCTTTTGGTTGAGACATTGAGCTGTGGCTCCATCTGCCTGCTGTAAAAGATACAATGGCACTATTTCAAAGAAGAACAGTGGAGTTAATCCCAGTGTCCTAACCAATACTTACCCCTCAAGCAACATCACAAAATACAGATTAGCTGTTCATTATCACATTGCTCTTTGTGGGAGTTGCTGAGTTCAAATTGGCTGCTGTGTTTTCCTGGGTTACAACAAAGACACTTCAAGTACTTCATTGACTGTTAATTGCTATGAGACATGATCGTCATGAAAAGTGCTCTATAAATGCAATGCTTTCCTTCTTTGGGCATAGGAAGTAACAAGATACTGAAAACAATCTGATGTAATGCCCAGCTTCAAAAAACGTGACAAAGTAGATACAGGCGTGAGTGCTTTGTATGATTTTTCAGTAAAGCAGCATCGGTCAGACAGGAATCTCTTTATGACCCGCTACTGTATCTATTTATGGGCAGAACAGGGCTGGGCAGACATACCTTCATGATCTTGCACACAAATATCTCTTTACTCATTTGCTCCCACAATCTTCAGAATTTGGGGTAAACAAAAACCGAAAATGCTGGAAAAACTCAGCAGAGCTTTGAAGAAGGGTCATACGGACTCAAAACGTTAACCCTATTTCTCTCTCTACCGTTGCTGCTAGACCTGCTGATTTTTTCCAGCATTTTCTGTTTATGTTTCAGATTTCCAGCATCCGCAGTATTTTGCTTTTATCTTAAGAATTTGGGGACTGTGTTCGCCCTCGGAACCATTCGTACCTATTGCTGCAAACGGAAATGTAAGCACCAATTGAAACAGAATATCCTGAGGTTCATAGGGCGAGTTGCTATGGCTTTGAGGATGCTTATCGCTGATGGGTCCATATTTTGGTGCCCAGGAAATAATTCAATACAGGAATGGGGATTGATTCTGGAGCTTTTCCTGAGTTATATGATGCAGTACAGCCCTAACCTCACAATTGCACTTTTTGTTTCTTTGCAGGAGATGAAAATTCCACAGGATCTCAAATTCCTTCAGTAAAATGGCCGCCAATACGAAAAGTCAGAGTGGAGACAAACTTCAACGATATTATATTTTTATATATTTGGTCATTTTCCATATGGCAGTAGTTGCTTGTCAGCTATTTCCTGTCCCACTGTCAGATCACTAGATGATCATTTGATTAATTACACAGTGGTTGCCATAGCGTTCAGTTTCTTTGCAAAAAAACTGTGTTAAGTAACATAATGAAACAGTATAAAGCTCCCTCTCATTATGACAAATAGTTAAAATATTTAAGCAAGGATTACCTCATGTGTTGGCAGGACTGCTTTATATTGAAAATATCTCCAGTACAATCAGCTTACCATAATTTTTAGTGAGAAGAAAGGTTGCATGCCAGCTGAGGTGACCTAAGGATGTGAGTGTTGAATAGTCTGTCAAACAGAATAAGAAACATCTGAGAATCACTCATAGAGCAGATGTTTCCATGCCCACTGGTGTTGGGCTTGTCTGGTGGCACGAACAGGCAATATGGCGAGAAGGCCAAAAATCGGTTTTATGCGTTGTGAAACCAGTTCGCGATTGTCCGCTCCGCCCGTCGATGGTGGGCTGCTTTTCCCGCTGCTGCACTTCAGGAACCTCATTGTAATACATCTGCATATCATTATAAAGCCTGCCTGCCGGAATCATCACTGCCCCCCCCGCCCCCCTTCACCCCCTGTTGGATTGTCTGCCCACGTTCACAACAGCATATATAAGGCGTGCACTTGGTGGGCTGCGCTTTGAAGGGAACTCGGAGGTAAGTGCACAGTAACAATGTTGCACAGTGCTCACCTGGGTCGCCTGTTGGACTTCAAGGTTGAGGCGACTTGGGATGGGGGCGGGGAGGGCAAGGGCTGCCCTGCGGTTGAGGCAGCTTGGGAGGGGTGGTGGGAGCCAAGGACTGCCCTGTGGTTGAAGGTACTGCACAAGTACGTGCAGGCTGGGGGAAAGGGAAGTGGAAGCCTTTTATAAAGTGACCATTCCTCTCCAGCTGAGACAGTTCAGAATGCTGCCACATTGACATGTGTGGAGTGGGCCATCTAGCTTATCTGCCCACTCAAGCAACTTTTCACTCCTCGGGCACAGACTGCAAACTAATGAGCATTTTAGCAGAGTGCGGAACAGTTGGACAACTGGGCACGTTGTCCAATCTCCTTGCAAAAGATGGCCATGGAGCAGTCACTAGCGGAGGTGCTCATAGCTCCTTGCAAAGTCATCATCCTGATTTGGACCAGACTCTCCCATGGTTCAAGCTAAAGTGCAGCCTTGCGGTGCGGGTTAGGAGAATGCCTATGCCTGAGCTGAGAGCACAGCATGCAGACCAGTCGGTAAAGCTGCCGCCAATCGGTCAGGTGGAGTGGGGCGGAGGAAGGTGGGTTTTGGGCAGTCATGCAGCGCACTAAACTCTGGCCATCCTAGTGGTGGCCAGAACTCTCCAGGGTGCATTAAGGGGCCTTCAGACTTAACCAAGAGTGGTTCTTAGAATATCCAAGCTAACCCATACATGAGGAAGGATGTGAAGGCATTGGTACAGAGGAGATTCAGAAGAATGATTCCAGGGATAAAGAACTGCAGCTATGAGGATAAATTGGAGAGGTTGGGACTGCTTTCCTTGGAGAAAAGAAGGCTGAAAGAAGACTTGATGGAGGTATTCAAGATCCTGATGGGTATGGACAGATTAAATAGTGAGAAACTGTTCCCACTCAAAATAATATCAAGAATTAGAGGGCATAGATTCAAAATAATTGGCAAAAGGAGTAAAAATGACCTGGATGACCCCGGTGAGGTCATTAAACTTTTTTCAGCACAGCAGCCAGGTCCGCAGGGCCAGTCTCCAGGAATTAGCCACCTGCTCCCATCCTCTTTGGAGGATTTACCTTGAGGGCCTGTTTGCCCCCTACTCCATTACCAGTCCTCTCCTACCAATGTTTTCCAGATACTGGCAGCATCTGGGGAAAGAGAAACAGAGTTAATGTTTCGAGTCCGTATGACTCTTCTCAGTTCCGACGAAGTCACACAGACTCGAAACATTGGGCGGAATTTTATGCTGGTGGAATTTTGCGGTCCCACCAAAGCCAATGGGCTTTTGAACGGCTCACCGCATTTTACAATCCCGCCCCTGCCATGCCAGGGCCATAAAGCTCCGCCCATTAACTCTGTTTCTCTCTCCACAGATGCTGCCAGACCTGCTGAGTTTTTCCAGCATTTTTTGTTTTTATTTCAGATTTCCAACATCTGCAGTGTTTTACTTTTATTTTCCAGACACTGTTGCAGCAGCTGCTGTAGCCTGAGTGTGCACCTCCCCTTTAAGAAGTGCCAGCTGCCTTTAGGAAGTACAGGCTAGCTGTGCATTGTGCTAGCCATGGACGCTGCTGGGCCCCCTGCCAAGTGTGCAGCCAGTCAGCAGTATGTTTCATGCTGAACTGTATGCTACAATCATGGTAATGAGCAGGCACAAAGTTTGCATTCTGTCTGCCTCAACGGGACCAGACAAGAGGTAATTGCGCATTTTGAACCTGCTGCCCGATATCGGGCCTAATCGAACCTTTCCCCTGTTATCCTTGAAATAGTGAAGTAAATGTTTTTGATTAGTGCCTCAAAATAATAAATGCCTTTTTATGAACAGCAGATAAATGAATAAATTTGTGTGCTCACATACTACTCAGCTTGGTAGATGCTTGGATGAGATAGTTCTGTATGTAGTTCTTTAGGGTTCATCTGTTTATTGTATGGCTTTTTATAGGGAAGACCAGGATATATTTAAACAAGTTTAATCTTTCCTTATTTACAACTTTCCTTCTTTTAGTATTACCTCACACATATGTGACATGAATGTTATCTTGTCAACCCAGGCTTGGATTTTATGTAGGCCCTGTATTGGCTGGCATGGGCTGCTTCATTATCGAAGAGCTATGAATGGAACTCAACATCATAGAAATGTCAGCAAACTACCCCGTTCCTAATGGAGGGAAGGTCATAGGCAACAAAAGGATGCTTCGCTGAGTTTAATTATTTTGGCATTTTATTTAATTGTAAGCTATGGACAGAAAATACACAGTCCTTCCTGGCACACTGTCACTCAGGGAGGAATTTTATGGTCCTGCCAAAGTCAATGGAGTTTTGAACAGCTCGATGCATTTTCCGGCCCCGCTCTCACCATGACAGAGCTGTAAAATTCCACCTTTGGAGTCTGGCAAGGGTGTGATGGAGGGATCGGAAAATATGTCAGGGCCTGGATTCTGCTTGATTTTGACCGGCCCAGCTAGATTTTGTAGGGCATTGTTTGAGTCAGTATTAAATAAGGGCGTCCATTCTATAGGGAGCATGACTGGTGGGTGGGGGGGAGTGGTGGGGTGGTGGGGTTTGGTGGATGGGTGGGAGGGGGAATCCCCACACCTAGAAAAACTCAGCTGTGGCTTGGCAATTCTGTGGCGAGAAAGAGGAAACCTGTCAACTGGCAGAAATGCACTCTACCTGATGTCAGGTCTGGGAATTGGTCTGGATCCCCAGAGATATTTAGAATATTGAAAATAGTTTTGGAGCAAGACACCTCCACTATATCATACAAGCTCTCCCCACTGGCAGATGCCCACCACGATTATTCCAACTAGGAAACTTTACTAATCCTGAAAGAGATAATAGGTTTAACAGCAGAGTTTCCTGCTGAGCCAATCCTGGCGCTTAAGCTGGTATCAAAGTCTTTAGCTGAGTAAAGAGGGTAGCTAGATGAAATTCAAAACATTCTTTGAACCATGCCTTGTTATTTTTTATTAGTACCTGTTCCAAACAGTTCAGTTTTGATCCATAGATTTATGAACTTTATGATTGGTGGGTTTTCACTGCTGCTTCACACTTGTTGATTGAGATGCCTCAGTGCTTGTTCATTTTTGTAATGTTGCTGTTTTATGAATATGAAATTGCAGCTAATTATCTGTGGGCGCAGTGAATATAGAAAAGTGCGATGTCAGAAGTATGACAGACGGTGAAGGTGTTTATGGTTTGGAAATGCACCAGAAGCATTAATGAAGTGTGGATCTGCCTCTTTTGGAAGCTGCCAGAGATGGGCACATTTTGTTTTGTTGGAATAAAAGTTTGAAGCTCCAAAGTGAAGTATTTTAGGCCAAAAATCTGAGGACCTTTACAGCAGACTCCTGATAAAAGTCTGCCAGGACTGCAGCACTCAGCCCACAAAGGAAGCCAGGATCTGATCAGCCAGATCCTGACCTCTGCTATATATTTCCTGAGAGACTCTTTAGGCCAGAACATCTGCCCTTCTGAAACTTGAGTGCTGATTTCAAATTTTCTAAAGCTCTTCAGACTCATGACTTCACCTTTGGGTAGGAAAATTGCATTATTTAAAAAAGGAGGAAGGGAAGGAAGCAGGTAGCTATCAACTTTTAAGTTTAAAATCAACTAGGCAAAAAATACAGTGAAAGAGACCCAGAAATTGGTTTACTTGTGCCCATTTTACAGTCTGAGTAACTGATATGCTTGCTGTAGTAATTATCTTTTTATTTAGTGTAATGTACCTTTAAGAATAATATGTTAGGCAAGATCACATGATCTGAAGTAACCAATAGGAGAGTAGCATGAGCTACCTCAAGAGTAGAGGTAGAGTTGGAGTTGAAAGCCTCAAAATCTGTCACGATAATCTCAGCTTGACCATTCCAATGGTGTGTTCATTGTGGCTTTTATTGATGTATGCATTTTATAAAAACTCTATTCTGCTGGTATTTTTCAATGCCAACTCAGGTTATATTGATTATTAGCACAGGAAAAGAAATATTCCCTTCATTATAGCAGATAATCAAGCTTTTACTGTGAATGTTTTTTTTTCCATTGGTGAAAATTCTGAGTTGTGAAATATTCTGTGGTTTCCAGCTTTAATCTAATCCTACATTCTAATAGCACACAAAATCTATTCGAAATGACTCCGTAGTTGTATTATAAAAACTGTGTAAGTATTGAAAATCAGAAAGTTGACATGGTTAAAGCATGCAATGAAATGTATTGTTAATTTATATTTTATGAAAGTGCAGCAATGTTGACATTCCAGAACCAGACAAAAGGTTCGTGACCCAGTCAGAAATTTCATAAGTGTTCACTGAAATGACGCGCTGTAGCCCTTGCCATTCTTTATACACTAATGATTAAATTCCTACTGACATAAAGTGGCACCACTGAAGATGAAGGATTTTAAAATCACAGAGCAGCATTGTGAACACTTTTCATTGCCAGTAGCAGCACATTCACAGAGCTGTTCAAGGCATCAAGTGCAACTTTGCTACACTGTTCTGACAAATTGAAGGCAAATTTAGACTCAGTGAGGTGTAATAGAGATGCAGTGAAAGGATATTATAACAAAACCAGAATGTGTTTCCATGTTAAATATGACGTGATTTACAGCTGGAGCAACATTAGAACTTTTAAACTGCATTAAATTTAAAGGATGCAAATGCTTTTGGTAATGGGATATTTCTCAGCTTCTGAAGTGCACAATATTTAATTCATAATTTATTAGTACAGTCAGGTGGAGCAAATCAGGAGGTCATGAATAATCACAAGTACCTGAAGGTTTTAATGCCGATGACCCATCTAGTTTACTTGATTCATCTAGTTTTATATCAAATTGGTAATATAAACCTCATGTGGATATGTGATTTTTTTTTAAAGTCAAAAAAATGCCTTCTTTGCATGTAGCAGACTTGAACTGGTCAGAATACAGCTGCAAAGTTCATGTTCAGACCTAGATTCAGAAATTTACACAGATTTGAACTGAGGTTTATAACACTATTATTCAGATCCTTAGATCCAGACTCAGTATTTTCATCACTACCAGGTTTACGTATTGTGAAACCCATATAAACTACTGCCTATTCCCTGGTCTTTCACTCCACTTTCCTTTGAACTCAGGTAAGACCTTAGTCCTGATTAACACTACAAAAAGTCCAGGGGGAGGAAGGAGTCCGGGAGGAGGAACGAGTCTGGTAGGGGGAAGAAGTCTGGTGAGGGTGGGGTGTGGGGGATGATGAAGGAGTCCAGAGGGGGGCACGAGTAAGGGTGGTAGAAGAAGTAAGTGGGTGGAGGAAGGAGTAAGGATAGGTAAAGGAGTAAGGGGGTGGAAGAAGTCTGGTCCGAGGGTGGGGGGTGGTGGGGGGGGGGGGGGGGGGGGGGGGAGGTGGTGGGGGGGGTGGGGGGGGGGCGCGGCGCGGTGGGTGAGAAGGAGTTCCGAGGGGGGAAGGAGTCCTGGGGGGGGGGGGGGGGGGGGGGTGGGGGGTAGGAGTAAGGGGGGATGTCCATGTGAACGTGAAAGGGAGGGGTCTGTGAAGTCGATGACTGCATCCTGGGGAGCGAAATATGGGTGAGAATGAGAGAGGGCAGAGTGAGCCAGTAGGGTAGGAGGTTGAGGGTACAATGGGATTGGTAGAAGGGATGGCGTGGTAGTTAGTGAGGACTCAGAGGCAGGTACAGACACTGGGGGTGGGAAAGAGGAGGTTAGGGAGGTTAATGTGGAAGAGGGTGGGATTTTCGGGAAGGTAGGGAACGTGCATGTTCACCTAGATATCCCCAAAAGAAAAGAGTTGTGGCTGGTAAGTGATGGTGGGGATGTGAAAGGTGATGCCAGGGGGTCGACATTGATGGGGGAAATAAAATGGTTGACTGGGGGAAGGGAACGCACAGGAGAGCCAAAGAAGAATGTTAAATGCACCATGCTTGTAAATCTAAAAGTGAAAGGAGACTCATGGTGGGCGAGATCAGATGCTGTATGGGAGCGTAGTCAGTGGGTGGGCAGAGATGCAGGTCGGCTCAGCTGGACATCTGAAAGAGAACCCAAGTAGGCAGCATTGAAAATGCTCAGGACATTGAGGTGAGTGTGATGGAGGAAGGATCCGTGTGGGTGGTTGGATGTTTGCACGAGGCTCTGAAAGGCCCTGCCACAAACACACTTCTTCCTCCAGAATCACCTGTGGGTTAGTTGTGCGCAGCTGAGCTGCTAGTGGAGGAGTGGCAGTTGGGGGTGGGGGGGGGGTGGTGGTGGTGGGGAGGTGGAGGGGGATGCAGTTGGAGGACTCACAAAGCCTATAAATGAAGCTGAAAGACACCATTATACATTATTCAGTGAAAGTGAATATATTTTCAGATTGTAAAATGACAATGTGTTCACCTGTGCAACCAACTGTGATCAGAATTCCTTAATTTTTCTAGGTGTAACACTTGTAGGTGCTGCCCTGACATCCGCAGCAGGGGTGGAGATAGCCTCTGCAGCGGTTGGCCCTGTTGCCCCTGATGACTTTGGCATGGGTCCTCTAGAGAGCCGAGGTCTTGGTGGCCCCAGCTTGCTTTGACTGTGGGCCAGCTTCTCCCCCTGCGGTGACAGAGGACAAGGTTGAGGGGTTCACAGGCAAAGGGGGGAGAGGTCAGCCTCTGAGATTCCTGAGTGGATGACCTAGGGGTGCCCAACAGCCGCTTCTCCCTCCTGGTGCCCAAGGGCCCCAGCCTGATTCCTTGAGGGGAAGGAGCACCTGGAGGGACATCGAGGTGTCCCATTTCCCTCTCGTATTGCCATTGAACTCACCCATGGCTATCTTGATGGGGTGCAGGTCTGCGCGCATCTCCACGTTCTGCTGGACCAGGGTCTCCTTGACATCCGCCATCCTTCCCATGGAGACCTCCATATGTACACATGTGAACACCACATTATCAGACAGCAGGCAGAAGCATGCCTCCAACACATGTGCCAATCTGTTGAGGGCTTCCAACAGCTCTGCGTAATGACCCCCAACTTCTGCTGACTCTCCACGATGAGTGGGAAGGCTGAATCTGGAGGCTCACCACCTGACTGTGACCTCACAGATGCCTCTTCCCCAGCAGTCCTCTGAGTGCCGGGGACTTGCGCTGAATCTGCCTCTGCCTGCTGTGGACACATGTCCATGCGGTGGTCACCAGAATGTGAACCCGAGCCTGCTCTAGATCTAGGTCCCAGTGAGGAGTGTGTCTCTGCACTGGTGCAGGGTGTGGGTAAGCGCTGTGATGGGTCTTCCAGGCCGCTTATTTCCAGATCTTCAGTGGAAGTGTGTTCTTGGCTGCAGATGAGGACCCGGATGGAGCTGAGGGACTGGCTGGCTGTGGGTGTCTGTTCCTTGGCAGAGCATCTTGTGAACCAAAGTAGAGATAATTAGCGCATGGCAGCAGAGTCAAAAGCAAGAGAGAGAGCACTCACAGTTGCATTGAGAGAGGGATGATGTGTAGGATCCTCATGTGTGTGTTCAGCACTGACCTCATCATCACCGCAGGCACTGTCCATGCCCTCACCAGCCAGTGTGATGGCATGCTCCTCAAAATGAGTGAGGTGCCTAATGTGGGCCACTCCACCCTCGTTCGGGGACCTCTCCCTGCTGCTTTGAGCCAGCTTCTCCTGCATGAAAACAGATGGAGAGAGTGTGAGCAGGACACATGGTACTGTGTGGAATGTTTGTGTGGTGAGTGGAGCCATGGACAGGATGAGGATGTAAGCTCAAGAGGGTATGAGCCTGATGGAGATGTGAGGGTGTGTGTGAGAGTTAGTGGTGTTGTCTCTTGAGCTATGAGATCCCTGTGGATGTGTGATGAGTTTGTATGAGTTGAGTGATAAAAAAGTGTTACCCTGGCAAAATGGATGAGACCATTTATCCTATCACGGCACTGGGTGGCTGTCCTCTTTTGTAAGGTGCTGATACTGACCACTGCTGCCACTGCCTCCCATGCTGGATTGGTGACCTTGCCTGCTCACCTTCGTCCACAGCGGGGTAGAGGACAAGCGGCTGTTGTCCACGCCTTCCAAAAGGCAGTCGGGCAGCTGCAGTCTCCTTGCCTTTTGCAGCCATGTCTTCTGTGCAGCAGTCCTGGGGCGGAAGCGCTGAGAGGTGTGTGTGAGGCCGCACTTTAAATATGACGCCCGGCATGAGGAAGAGGCGCAGTGACAGTGTGGCGGTCAAATCAGAGGCCGCCCGCCAGTGAACCTGCGTGTTTCGCGGGAGTGCATGATTAATGAGGCGGGATTGGGAGGATAGGGCGCAAGAAGCTGCTATTGTGGTCGGGGAGTAAAACATTCTTTTTCCCGTTTGCTACTGCACTTAGTGCAAACCTGGGATGATACCACCCTGAATGTTGAAAAATATATGTTTAAAAAAAACCCCACCAAACTGACCCTGATTTGGCAATAATTGACATTATGGTGGACTCTCTCAAATGGTGGCAGTTTGGATTCGTTCAGAAGATGGATGTGGGGAGGGGAAATAACACAGTGGTGCAGTGGCAGGTGTTTTTTTGAGATTAGTGCTAAAGAACACTGAGGCTTTATTATACAGGTACATGGTTCAAACACTGCATACTTGGAGTACAAGTGTTCCATTTATCGACACTGCCATTCTTCATCCTTCTGAGAACAAAAATCACAAAGTAATAAAAAATAAATAAAAACAGGATGTGGGGAAATGCTCAGCAGGTCTGGCAGTATCTATGGAGAGATAAAGAGCTAACAGATTTTCCGGTCTCCAGATCATCGATGACTGGACGTGCCCCCAAGACGCACGTCGGGTCCCCATGGAAGTCACGATGCACTGACTCCATGGGAATTGCCTGGAAAGTTTGAACTTCCAATGCATGATTCCCCAGCTCTGCAGGAGCCTCCGAAACAGACGTGGCTTCTGCCTGATTCTCTTTGCTGCTTTCGCCTGTGGACTTCTGGGTATAAAATGGGAGATATTGATACCTCTCTTGAATATCATTTCAATTGGCTTCACCTTTGTTTGTGTGCGTCATAAGGATGGAAGAAGAATCTAGTATAGGCAAAGCCCCTTTGGCTCACAGAAGTTCATCAATTTAACATCCCAATAGTCTTGTCATAGTACCTAGCTGCAACTTAAATCTTTACTTTAGCTATATAGCATTTTATATACACAACTGATTATATACATACCCATTTTTTCTGAAGAATTTGAGTTCAATAGCTCAAGTAACTTGATTTTGATAATCCTTACGCATGGCTTTCCAGTGTTACTCTCTACACATTTTCTATGGCACGGTGACCAGAATCTCCCTGCCTTTGAAACTTTTCTGCCAAATGCATATCCTGACCCCAGTGGTGTCAGCTACTGCACGATGCTGAGATCTTACAGGAGGCAGCCGATTAAGGGGCCGCCTCTGCATTTGCTTCTCAATTAAGGATGGTGACAGGACCCCGAGGTGGCAGGCTCAGTCAGAAGACCCGAAGCTATGGACGGCTGGTAGCCCGTCAGAGGGATGGGCGCTGCTGAGGCAGGTAGAGAGCCATGAGGGAGCTGCTGCATCAAAAAAAATGTAAAAGTCATTGAGGCTCACAGCTGTCAGGCCATCAGAGTGGAGGGGTTTGTGTGGCAGTGGTGCCCTCCGCAGGTCTGGCAGCATCAGCGAAGAGAGACTTGAAACACTGGTCCAAGACTTTCTATCAGCTTTGGAACCACTTTGTCTGTCACTGATCAGACAGAAAACCACTCATTTACCTGGATACAATTGTTCTGGCCACACTTCCGATCCATGATGCAGAAGAACTTCCTCAACACAGGAGTCCACAGGAGAATGCAGCAAAGAGAATCAGCACAGAAGCCACTCCTCTTTTTACAACACCAGCTGCCATATAACAGGATTGCTTGTGGCTGGGGCTGTGGCCTTCTCATGTCAGCAACTCTGTGCTGGGTTGATTAAGAGGAGGCGCCAATGGCTTCCCCAGCCTGCTACAAGGAGCCCTCCTTCATTTACCTGCCAGGCTCTACCCTCATCGAAGGGCCCATCTGCCACCTAGAGCAGTGGGCAACATCATTTCCTTGCTCCCATTTGACCCCTTAATGGTCCTAATTGGCTACCTGCTGCTGCCAGCCATGTACCTGCTACTGCACTGACCCCACCTCCGACACAATCGATCGGAGGTGGAAATATGTCAGGGCGCTGGCCCAGCATGCTAATTTCCAAGTTTCCTCCTGGTCCCGCCTCCTAACCTGCCTTCACACAATTGGGAAAATTCCATCCAGTGTTGTTTATGTCGTCTGTCCAGTGCATTGAAAAGCTTTAGCATAATCTTTGGAAACCTGCACTGTTTATGTTCCAGCATTCTTTGTTCCTTTTTTAATTTCTTTGTCATATTGCCTAGACATTGAAAATGTCAGAAGTACCATAACTTCCCATCAATGTTTTCCTCGGCCAGTTCATTTCATTGTACACCAATATCAGCCAAAAGCAATGCTACCTCTGAAAGTGTGTTATAGGTTTCTATAATGAACTTTATTCATTTAGCTGAGTGAAAGCTATATTATACTTTTTGAGAAGAAGCTTCAACTGAGCCAAAACGATGGACATATGGTATCCAGCTAAATATCTGTTAGCATGCTATTCAAGCCATGCCAAACTGAACCAGAATAACAGTAACAATATTAGGCCAGTATACATCTACAGTTGTTGAAAGCAAAATACTGCGGATGCTGGCAATCTGAAATAAGAACAGAAAATGCTGGAAAAGCTCAGCAGATCTGGCAGCATCTGTGGAGAGAGAAAGAGAGTTAACGTTTCGAGTCTGTATGATTCTTCTGCCAGGCCTGCTGACTTTTTCCAACATTTTCTGTTTTTATAATTGTTATTATGCACCTACAGTTGCTATGTAGAGAGTTGGAGAGTACATTTGAGTCCCATAACTTCTGAAAATACATATACCCGACTAACTCACTTTAGTTCAGAGCCTCTGTACAGAGCCTTTCTTTTAGATCAGCTTTGATTTGGCTCAGTTCAGATGCAGGTTTGCTTGCTGCTGCTGTTGTAGTTACTGTAGGTAGTTAAACACATGTTGGCCAAACAAAATGTTTGCTCGCCAACTCTCACCTACAGCAGTGAAAGTTGACAATAATAATTACTACCTTCAATTGTTTCTTATATAATTTGCTGTACTGAACCAGCTTTGACAGCAAATTCTGTGCAGAAAATGAACAACCGCATAGAGTCTGATGTAAAGTGAATACAGCTTTGCCTCGCCTTTTTCCAAACTCTCTGTGCAGGTATTCTACCATTTGTTGTAATTCTGTTTCGTGCAGTCTCAGAAAGGCATTCCGACTGATATTTCCAGCCCTTTGCCACATAATTTTATTAATATTATTTAAAATCCAATGGATCTCTGAAGAAGGCAGGAATACATAAAAGCTAATGTTGCACTGTGACTTTACATTGCAAAACATCCCAGAAAACACCAATATCTTTATCATTTTGCAGATGTTGCAAATCGAGCCTATAGTACTCCACCTTAACTTCCTAAAGTCGCAGATTTTACCTTCAAATTTGATGATGTGTCAAAGTCATTTACTGGTAATGAGTTCTGTGGAATTTTATTTTGCTTGGAATTTAATTAATGGTCTGAAGACTTTCCATTGTGATTTGAGCAAATGAATAATAAATCAAGAAAGGAGATTTGTCAGGGAAAGAACATCTGTTTCTTACAAGCGTTACAACATGACTACAGTTTGGCTGTGCATTACCAAAGCACTGACAGTAGGAGTCCTCTCCTCGAAAGCACTCTTCATTTATTGCTCCATTGAAGGTGAACAGAGCACTCTAATGGGTCTCTGGTGTTAATAAAAGCTTGCAGTTCTCAATTTCGTATCCCTGCTTTTGGCTTCTTCTGTCCTTAGTCCATGCTTTGTTGGGCAAAGCATCTAGATTCTGCAGTGTCAGTGGTTACAGGATGATTAATAGGGACAGACAAATTCATAAGCAGAAACGTTATAAAATCACTATTATATTGGTGTCATGTGGCATACCATAGCTTTGCAATGTAAATGGTATGATGATTGAAACTAAGCAGATTGAGCTAAATTATTCAGGGAAAAGCTGAATTAGCGGCCCTGTTTCACTCGCTATTAGACTTTTCACCTATAGCAGCTCCTAGTTTGTGTACTAACGAATAGAAATAAATATATTATAGCATATAAAATAATAACAGTCTGTTTAACCATGCTGGGTAGGTCTCACTGTACAATTGTTTCCTTGAGCTGAGTTACAAGCAATGAAAGAGGTGAGCTATCATGCCATCAATGAAGGCACTGAACTCACTATTGTGTTATTCTCTTGTCAAATCACAAACCAAATGCATGAGCTGAGAATGCAATGGTTTTCTCTGCAGATATCTCAAATAATATTTTACAGAGCATGATGTCTGCATCACCTCCTGAAACGCAGGGATAGCCCATGGAGTGTATTGCTCTTTGTGAACAGCCTTTGTTTCAGAACATGTTCTTGCCCCACAGTGAACCATGAAGGAAAGTTCAGCTCATTTAACTGTTTTTGTCTCCTCATAATTTTGTCTACTTTTCTCCTGAAATAATGTTCTACCAACAGGACTCCTGTACCTCATTCTGTTGGCTACTCCTCATGCGTGAGCCTTGACTTTGTGTGTTGGCAGGATTTTTTACCATTAAAGGGTTCCCAACCAAGCCTGATCCTGACGTCCATACACATGCATTTTCCAACAGGAAAGATTTGCATATTGTTTATTGACATGTTGGCTAAGATAGAGTGGGCATGGCACATATAAATGTGCACATTTATATACAGAAATAGAACTGCATTGTGGGGCTGGCGGTGATCGCAATTTATTTATGAAGAAAACAGATTGGAGGGAAATTAAAGAGGCTTACAATAGAGGGAGTCATGAAGTGAAAGTTAGAATTAGGATGAGGATTTGGGTGAGGAGGGAAACCTTTTAGTGTGATATGGCTCAGATGTAAGGTGAACTTGCCTTGGTTGGGAGGCAGGTGTTTCGGGGGCAGTGAGAATTGCGAAGGGGGAAGCTGAGCAGTAGAGGGCCACGGAAAATACATGTAAGGATTTCAGAGTGGGGGGGCACTCATATCACAGTTAGGTAGTGAGGTGGTAGTGGTTGGATTTCACTGGGTAGCAGAGGTTGTAGGAACCTATAGGAAGGTTCTGGTGGGTTGACACGAGTTGACGGGGGGAAATGTTGCGAAGGTCAGAAAGGGTCTCCTATTGCTGGGATGTTTGGGATGCAGTGCAACAATATGTGTTCCTGCGCCACATATGCACCTGCAAATGATCATATGTAGATCGTGCTAATGTCTCACAGCTGATCCTGGCCTCCAATCATCTTGGAAGCTTCTTGCTATTGGACAAGGCCCCGCACTGCTGAGACAGGGTGGTGGTTGACATGCAATAACCACCCCACGTGAAAGAAAAAAATTACCCATAGGCATCTTCCACTTGTCAAAATCAAGTTCAGGACCTGGAATGCCAGGGCACTCATGGATCCTCATGGACAACCTCAACAGTGCATCACTATCATAACTTGGGAACCTAGGCGCCTCGAATCTCATCCACCCAACCTTTCAAGCACCACCTGCCCGCATGTGGCGAAGTCTGTAGATTGCGTATTGGACATATCAGCCATCTCAGAGCCCATCGATCCGGACTGGAACCAAATCATCCCTGATCCCGAGGGGCAGTCTAGGAAGAGATGGATGTCAATCAGGTGTATGAACCTGGGCTGATTTTTTCATTCCTTAGCACAGGACAATGTATCATTCCAGTTATGTATCTCAATATTCCAGGAATTTGTTAAACATGACTGAGCAATATATTCACAAGTTTTCACATTTCTGATTTCTAAACTCTGCATGCAATGTTCTTACAATGTCATCCTTGCAAAATGCTTTTGTTTGCCTGAGAGCAACTTTCAGACCTTGGCTCTGTTGGACCGCAAGGGGCCTGGAAGAATTCTAGAGTTGAGGGAGAGTTAGGGAAAAAAGATCTATTTTTAAACCCAAGGTACATTTACCTGCGTCAAAGAATGTTGCAGAGCATTACTGATTTATTATTTGTTTTTTTTCATTCTTTGTGAAAGAGCAAGGTTCATTTGTTACCTTTGTGTTCCCTAGTGGTCTAATTGCTTGTCCTAGATCACCTTCTCTACACTGGATAGTTCTGCAGCCGTAGCGACCCTAGACACTCAAAGCAAATACTTCAAAAATAACATGTTTGGAGACATTTGTAATATTTGTTACAATAAAATGAGGAGTCAAAACATAGGGCAGAATTTTCATTGAATTGCACTAAGCCTGGTAACAGGCATGAAAATTTTTCCCGCCTGCCATGCTGGTGGGTTTTTGCTCTGTACCATTTTCCTCCCACTTCATTCATTATACAGGCACAGGAAACACGGCATATCGCTGGCAGGCAGCCTCTATTTCGATGGCCATGCTGCAACCTCACTGCTTCTTCAGTCTGGGTGCCATATTTAAACTGCAGCCACGCATGCAGTTCTCAATGCTCGCAGCCCAGGACTGTTTCAGTATTGGCCCCAAAAGCCAAGAAGAGTGCAGCCCCTGATTCAGTGACACCTGGCATCCTTCTCATCTGCCCTGACATGCACCTTGCTCACATCTGTCTTCATGCAGGACAAGGTGGCGCACAATAAAAGGGAGAAGTCCCAGACCAGGGGTGGAGTGCTGGATAACAATGTCCTCACTCCCTTCGAAATCGCACTATTGAGTTGACTGGAGAGGACGTGGACCATTCCTGCAGTGGTCATGAGACCAGCAGCAAACACCCCTGCAAGGAACTTGCACCTGATCATCCCCCTGTCAATGCTACTGTGGGTGCTCTCTCTTGTTTTTTGTTTGGCTGCCATGTACCAATTATCTCTACTTTCTTTCATAGGCAGCTCTGCCAGGCGCCTGATGCCCTCAGCCAGCCAAGCCCTCAGCTCCAGCCAAGAGGACACCGCGGATGATGAATTAGAAATAAGCAGCCTTGAAGACCGGTCACAGCGTTCACCCACATCCTCTACCAGTGCAGAGACACACATCTCAGTGGGACCTAGATCTGGAGCAGGCTTGAGGTAACAATCTGGTGAGCACATCGCATAATCCGTTCCACAGCAGGTGGAGGCAGGGATAACTGAGGTTTCCGGCACTCGGAGGACTGCTGGAAGCCAGGAATCTGCTTAGTCCAAGTCAAATGACAAGCCTCTTGACTCAGTCATGCCTCAGTTGCTGGAGCTGCAGAGACAAGCTCGGGAACATCAGGAAGGGATGCCCGCTGCGCTCCTCAGATTGCAATGCACAATGGAGCAGTCTGTCCGCCTTCATTCTGAGGTGATAGCGTTGGCATGTCAATGCACTGAGGTCAACACTGGTAGGATGGTGGCTGCCATGGAGACCTTAGCCCAGGACATCAGTGCTGTATTGCTGTGCAGGCTGAACTCCATCGCTGACGCCATAGTTGACCTCCAGCAGTGTCAACACGAGAGGGGTGCATGGCAGCTCGATCTCATTCCAGTTACTCCTTCTCCTCAAGGAGTCACCCAGCGGCCCTCAGGCACCCTTAGGGAGGAGGGCAAGCAGCTGGACACCCAGGGACCATCCACCCAGGTGACTCCAGGTGTGTCCGGCTGATCCAAATCCCCTCTTCCAGAAACCCTATCAGCTCCAGCTCTACAGTCCAAGGAGGTGCACCTGCCCCACAGCAGGACACACAAAGCAGGCCAGGGCCCTCCAGGCCTCGCCCCTCCAGAGGACGCTCACCAAGGTCATCGCAGACAACAGGGCATAGCTGTCAGCAGGCTGCCTCCACCTCCGCTGTGGATGTTGGGGATGCATCCAGACGTAGCGTTAGACTTAGGGAAGCTAAATACCGTTAGGAACACAATGGTAGCACTGGTTTTACAACATATCTATAATGTGCACAACCATAAATACAATATCATCCATTCTCCTTTTTGCATGCCTCCTTTTCATGATGAAATACGTTGCAACCAATCAGGTGACACACCATGGTCCCTCTCCCCACTTAACGCAGCTGTCGCTATCATGGGCATCTCACCTATGTAATCTGCTTCCATTTCACTACTGTGTCTGGCCATTTTCAGATCATTTCCAACATCAGTAGTGCCTCAGCCTTAATTTTAAGCATGTTTGTGTAAGGCACTTCCTTGACAGGCTCTGTATGTTCACCCTTGACTGTGTAACATAGAGGCAGAAATGCTCTCCCATCTCATCTGCATGATTGAGAGGTGAAGGTGTAGTGTCAAAGGACAGATGTGTTGATGCATTGAGAAGGATTATATGTCTTGGAACTCGATATACTCTGGTATCTGCCAGCGCTTTCATGCTATGAGCCCATACTCAAAGCTCGTGTGATCTCCTGCATTGGCAACTTTTGGACTGTACATCAAATAAGCTGACCAATAAGTGCAAGCTTATTGCCACCTCTTACCGTTACTATTATCCTGGCACTTGAGTCCACAGCCCTCAGTGTCTCTCATCTGTGTCGCGGCCACAAGGCTCTCATCTCAATGTACGGATGCAGCGCTGTGCCTACCCTCACATGAACACTGGTCGAGAACACTGATGATAATTCCAAATGGTCATATCTGGTGGGTAATGGAGTCTGTGAGTATGCTCTGGATGTGCACATTGTTGCATCACGCAATGCTGAGGGGAACAATGAGATAGCAGCGAAGATATAGTGAAGTGTAAGTGTGCTCTTTAATACAAATAACACGTGACCTTGAGGGCTTCATGGTCTCTGATCATTTTTCAGTTTGCCAGAGCCAGCACTGGCCATGAGGGCACAATGTGCGTGATAAAAGAGGAGGCATTTTGATACCTGGCAGGCAATTGGTTGAAAGTTATCATCCTCAGGTGGTCCACATGCATAGTAAGGTGAGGATAAATGCAGACAACCGTCCCTGACTGAGACAGCTGGATTTCAATGGGATTGAGAAGAAGGTGACACAGAGGATTGACTGATCGCTAAATGAATTGAGACCTGCAGAACGTCCTTGGCTGCCTTGGCCCACCTATCAGTTTCACTACTGAGGTTGCACAGAATGCGTTGCCCCATTGGTGGAGATGGATCTCCTTGAAGAATATTGTCCCATTGAAGGCTACCACCTAAGAGCCCACTGAGAATAGTGGAACAGCTCCTGCTTCTTCAAAGCTGCCGTCGCAACTGGGATGCTGGAGAGATGCTTGAAGAGTCAGCACCTTTGGATGTATGATGCTGGGACTCTCTCCTCCAGTCACCACCTCATCTCCGCATGGATGAAGGTTTCTTCATCTTTCAGAGGGTCAGGGAAATGTGAGCCTGATGTGTAACTATTCACTTTCATATTGAAGTGCATGGTTGAAATGAGAGGAATAGCAATGCTGGTGCTCATATTGGCCCATGATGGAGGGCACTTGTCCAAGAGGGTACTCCAAGCAACTCAACATCATCCTCCTCCTGGTGATAATGAGGCACTCACATGCATGCCTGCCTTGCCTGGCCCATGCTATGGCCTCTCCATCTGCATCCTTGGTTTCCTCGACCTCATTACCCTCAACCCCTTCAAGGCTCTCCTCATTGGAGGAGACGTGCAACTCCTCCATGTCGGCATCAAACAAGTCCTCCGAACTTTGCAGCTCCAGGTTGTGCAGCGCACAGCAAGTCACAGTGATCCGTGAGACCCTCTGGGGACTGTACTGGAGTGCTCCGCAAGACCTATGCAGGCATTGGAATTGCATCTTTAGGATCCCTGTGGTGTGCTCCACCAATGTTCGGGTAGTAGCATGAACCTCAATGTACCTCCTTCCTGCAGGAGTCTGAGGCTGCCGAAGGGGCATCATCGGCCATGTGCATTGTAGGTACCCTTTATCACCGAGGAGCCAGCCCTGGATCCTCTGTGGTCCCTCAAAGGTCTCTGGGATCTGCAATCTATTCATGATGTATGAGTCATGGATACTTCATGGTTATCTACCACAAAACTGCAGGATTTGTTTGTTATGGCCACACACCAGCTGTACATTGACCGAGTGGTAGGCTTTCCTGTTTATGTATTGGAGTGCCTGTAATCAGGAATCTTTTATAACCACATGAGTGCAGTCAATGACACCCTCAAGCTGTGAAAATCTGAGAATCTGCGAAGGTCAGTGCTCTGGCGCCCTGGCTTGCTCGATCTCCGTTGAAGTTGACATAATTGTGAACCTTAGCAAAAATTGCATCTGTGACCTCATGAATGCATTTGTGCATGGATGCTTGAGAAATCCCACAGAGGTCTCCAGTGGAGCCCTGGTTGCCACTGGTGTGGAAGTTGAGTGCCGCCATTACTTTCAGAGTCACTGGCAATGGATGCCCTCCCAGTCCCTGTGGCGCGAATTCTTGGAGAATGTGGCAAATGTGAGTCGCCAGATCCCCAGTCACACTGGTTCTCGCTCATTTGCAGGTAAGACATGTAACGTCTGTACACCCTGGGTCTAGCGAAGTGCCTACTCATGATGTGTCTGCTCTCCACGTCGTCTGCATCTGAAGGTGTTCCTGCTGCCCTTTGGTCTTGAGGGTTTTGCACCTCCCTTTGGTGAGTCAGTCTCCTTCACTGCAATCTTTTCCTTCTTCTCTCACGCCAGCAAGCTATTATGCAGGCAGAAATGATTCCAAGCTCTGCCTTCCTGATGGCCTCCTCTCTGCAGCATCAGTGAGAAAAAGAACAAGAGTCAGGATTAATCTGAAAAAGTCTTCTTTCTGTAAATGACTTGTCAGCAAATGTGGATGGCCAGTGCAGGGTGTCGTATCAATGTCCTCCCCCCACTGCCTCCATGCTTCACATGACCGACTGCTGTGAGATTGCTTTGGCCAGGTGCCTGGATGTGCTGCTTTCAGCCCAGGTGCTGGCATGCTCATTCGCAGCACTGTAGTACTAGAGTCTTTGGAATATACATGAGTGTCGATGTTTAGTCAGACTGTGAGATATTTTGAGGGGGGGCCTAAGGCCTCTGTTCTGTGAACCATCCAGCACCACTACTGAAAGATGCTTCTGAAGCTTGTCCAGTTGCCCAATTGCTCTGAAATTCTTCATCGCTCTGGGGAATTTCCACGCTGTGGGCAAGGGGTTAAATGAAGGAGATCGATTAGTGCCACTTTGCGAGATTAGTCTCGCATGAATGTGCATCATTGCTTCACTTTGGTGATTCCCTGCAATGTCATTGAGAGATGACTAACATGTCTCATGTGTGCCTCTCTGCTCATGTGGGAATGCATAGTTCAGTTGGCTTCCCCTTAAATCGCTTCCCCCACACTCAGTGCATTCAGCTGGCCACCAAGCTGCCTGCATAGCCCTTATCAGCAGCGCCTGTTCTCATTTACATTTTATGCTGCACAATCGCTGCAGGTTGGAAGACAGTGGTGCTGAGCTTTTACTGCCCGACCAGCTTGGACCCTCCCTTTGCGAGTATGGAACCCCCCCATCGTCGCCGAGGAAGTTAACGTTAAGGTTACCCTCCCTCAAAAACCTCTCAATCCTCCCTATGTAACCCTTGATCCCATTGTTTTTGTGGTGGATATCCATTTGTTAACCCATGGACATTCTGAGGTGAAGGTGCCTGTGCCTCATGTGCACCTCAGCCCTCACCATTTTGAGGCTACTTGTACAGTTCAACATGTACCCTCACACACACCCTGGAGTATCCCCATTCACCAGTACAGCCCTAGCCCTGCAGCCTCTTCCCTTGCCTGAGGTCACTTCCCCACTCAAGCTCTAGCCCTGCAGCCATTGGGAAGCCACCCCCACCTTACTGCTGGACTGTAAGGTAGAGACTTGCTCATGAACCCCACTAATATTGATGTGGTGCTGCCTGTGAAGCCTGACGCTGATGATTGTGAGTGTTGCCCAAGGCAAGGTAGGTGAACGAACCTCAAAGTCACAAGTGAAGTGCAGATCGGCAGGTGCACGTTGGTTATGTATCGTTGTGAAACACGTCAATGTGATTGAACAACGATGTTACCTTATGATCCAGCGTGAGGAGATGATTCTAGTGAGCAGGGCTTATAAAGAGATGAAACGTGGCAGGAAACGTGGCCTGCCATGCACACGATTACAAACTGGTTTTACGATGACGTGAAACCGATTTTTGACATCTCCTGCTATTTTCCGCTCCTTCCCGCCATGACGCCTGCCGCAAAATCCTGGCCACGATTACAAACCTTCACAAATCAAGCATATAATTAGTTGCAGTGCACATGACGAAAATGTTACATGTGAGTCTTCAAATTGCACTGAGTGTTATTACCATAAGCATACTTAAAACACTTGTTATGCCCAGTGAAGGCACGCCCTATTCATAACTTCAAACATGGACGACGTTTGTATGGAAGCTTCTGAAACTGTCTTTTATTTTTTAAAATGGACATGAGCAAGGTGGCTAAGATGGCTGTCAATGATCAAGTGACTTTTGCAAATTCAACACAGACTACCTCAAGCTTCCAGAAAGTTCCTAATTGAATTACCCTGTGTGGAGGCCTGCCCCTTGAATGGACATACTCAGATGGAACTTCTCTGTGGAATTCACTCTTGCCATTATTTGTGGTTTGAAGGGGCTATCATCTATCTAGCATTGTGTAGCAATTCTGATTGGACAATGGCAGTATTGATCATCTGACCTAACCCGCCCTAAGATCACAAGTTTTATCATTCAAAGACCCAGAGACCCAGGCAGTCTTCAAAGAACAGCAACTGCAGAAAAGCAGCTGCAGCCCAAGGCAGTAACACCAAAGCCTTTTTAAACTTGGAGGCTGCTGTATCTTAAAAGCCTTCCAGACTGATTCCTAATTCAAGTCCACCTGTAAAGAAACTTTTTTGGGCTCTCAGTCAAGAATGCATAATGAGGCTTGGCTGAGGGTCCAGAAATCCATTAGAGTACGGAAGCACCTGAGTCCCAGGGAAGGCATTGCTTGTTTGACAGCTCTGGCTCTCTGATCTCTTCTGTCAAGTTCATGATGTTTATTTACACAAGATGAAGAGATTTTAAGTTTCGGCAATTGATACTTTTAAGGGTCTGGATAATTGACACTTTTATCTTAAGAAAGTGGGAAATTATCAATGAATGACTTTTTTAAAAGCTTTTTTTGCACGTCCTATTCTCACTATAAGGTTCATTGATTCTACATAGTGTATAATGGGTGAATGGGCATATAAGTGCCATAGCCTGGTGTGGAGGGTATTATGGGCAAAATGGGTAAAAGCAAAATACTGCGGATGCTGGAAATCTGAAACAAATGGAATGGTGGGGGGGTACAACTTGGCATGGGGACATTAGGGGCCATAGGTGGTGGATGGGGCCATAGGGTAAGGGTAGAGATACAAGAGGCATGAAGAGGACCTTTTGAACTTAGCTTTCAAAAGGTTCCCTCATGCAGGCTATGGTTTACAACGCCTCTGAGGTGACATGAACCTTGACTCTTTGAAAAGCAGGCCCGACTCTATGAAAATTGCGAAGGACTAGGGCGTGCCTATCCCCACAATGGAGCTGGCCAGGTCAGGAGTGCAGGGTCCGAGCTCACAACCCGAACCAGCCCACACCCTTAAAAGGCACTCCTGAAAATCAGAAACCCTGGAAATGGGGTAGAGAATGCGAGAATAGGGTCTCAGCCACCATGTTCACCCCTCCATGGAGCCTCCCCAACTCTGAAAATCCATCCAAATTACTTCATGGCTAATATAAAATAAAAACAGAAAATGCTGGAAAAACTCAGCAGGTCTGACAGCATCTGTGGAGAAAGAAACAGAGTTAACATTTTGAGTCTGTATGACCCTTTTGCAGAGCTGGAAAAGGGTCATACAGACTAGAAAAAAAACTCTTTTTATTTCAGATTTCCAGCATCTGGAGTGTTTTGCTTTTACTTCATGGCTAATTTTAATGGAGGCAATATCTGCTTAAAGTAGCATGGTTAATGTAATTTCCAAGCTATTGTGCCATTTGGGCACACATTTTGCTCATTATGACAATTGGGCAATGATTTTACTTTTTCGTTGCTATTGCTGACCAGTGGATGAAACAATGGGTTGGGGAGGTGGAGAGGTTGTGGGGGGGTGGTGGGATTGGCCTACATCAGTAGCATGAAACAAGCTCATAGTGGCAGCCCATTTTACTCTGCAGTCGATTTTTTTTCTACATTGACATCCGGCCCAACCACTCTAGACTGCTCCAAAAAAGATACAAAATCTCTGATAATTTTTGTATTTTGTGGTTCTCCTGGCTGCTATCAGGCTGCAGTCACCACCTAACACACTCGCCCTTCCAATCGGCTCCTCCTCCCAAACTTACCTCAGCAAAGGCTGAAATTGATAAGGAGCTGGCAAGTGAGCTCTATCAGGTCACCTGATTGAGACTTACAATTTGCCTGATTCACCCTGACTTGAAGATGGATTTAGTCCAGTCCTTGGGCCTCTCTGTTCTGGTGCAATGTTACCATGCACTGCCTGGTTTAGGGAGCTGTGGATTTACGTTCTAGCATTACTTTAAACATTATCTTGTCTGCAAAATTTCATTTTGGAACTCCTTATTTTTAATCTGGTATTTGATATGCTTGTGGTGCTACAGTTTTATTAGAAAAAATAATAAGAATCAAATTCAGATCTGAAATCACTTTTCAATCATGGTTACACATTCTTATCAAAGGATGATCTTTGCAAAACTTGGTTTAACTTACCTTTATTAGTTGAAGTTGCGAGTATGTTTTCTTTAACCCCAATGCATGGTAACAGTCCAGTTGCTCCAAAAATAACATTTTTTTTTTATCTTGAGTGGGGGTCTAGGGATGCTGTCATGGTACAGATACTGTTTGTAGACTGGTGTCAATGGAGTACACCCACGATTAACAGAATTGATGTAACCTATAGGTTGCAGCTTGCTATGCCTTGCCCTCTTCCCAATGAGGAAAAAGCTGTATCATTGCATGTTTGACCAAACTGCAGAGCTCTTAAACTGGCCTGGCCAGGGATTAATGTTAAACCATGCATTCTGCCAAGGTACTATCAGAGTATCGGACATACAGACTAACTTCAGACAACCGCTGAATAAGATTCATTATCAACATTAGACTCTTGGGAATTGGATGCATAATCCGCTACTAACTGCCTGGGATATAATACATTGCTCCACCACTAGCGAATTGAACTAGATTACTGGAGTGCTAAACTATCAGGTACATAAAGAGCGTATTATCATTAAAAACAAAAGTTAAACCATGAACACTAAATGAAGCACATTGTCCTGGACCTAATGTTATAAAGAAGCATGCACATGGTGTTAAATAACATTAGTAACCAACAGACATAAATTGGTTGATGTGCTATAAATAAGCTACTCTGTTATCTTAAAGACCATGATATCCAAATTTAAGTAATTTGAACTGGTCAATATTCATGATTTGGGACTAATTTTAATCAGTTTGGTTTTGACATTTATTCTTAACGAATACACTGCAAATGGTTTAACCTAGTCAGTAATCCTCCATTCATATAATCTTCACCCAAATGATGTTAACACGTTTAATGTAATTTAGTTCATAATGAGACAATTTTTATGAGATTATGCAAACTTTTCATGATCAAATTGAGTTACTTACTAGATTCTTATGACCAGAAACATTGGAATCTGATGTATATAATATATTGAGATGGAGAAAAAAGCATACCAAATTGAATATTACTGAAATCGATGTACCCATGTTGACTAAAGGCCCATTTACAAAGTTTTGTAGATTCATAAAATTTTGCTATTGTGGAATACTTACAGATATTGGTGAAAATTGTCTTCCATAAAGTTTCCTGACCACAGTTTCTCTGATAGGAGGCTATTTTTGATATGAGGGAAAACCTACATATAAATATGTATGGAGAAACTATTTCAACTGACGGAGGGTTGGGTAACCAGAGGGCACAGATTTAAGATACTGTAGATTGCAGCATAAAAGTCGACCTGTCATATAAGATGACCCTATTTTTCAGCACCAAAATGCATGTTTAGGCCTATCCTCAGCATATTAGTCGATCCCACATTTTTCAGCTAATAGATGCTATATTCGCATTAAGAGTTGGCTTCACTTTTTCAACTCAGAGATACACCTGCCTTATGAGTCGCATGGGATCAAACAGGCAATATGTCTGGGTTGCCAAGAACTTGCGTGGGGGTTTAAGACACGCCCACACAGAGCAGACCACGCATGGTGACCGGTGAACTGAAATGCACCAACACTGATGGTTCACATTTTATACTCAGCGTGTAAGTCGACCCCCATTTTTGGAAGGATTTCTCGAAGCTTCAAAGGTTGACTTATACACCACAATCCACAGTAGTTGGCAAAAGAACCAGAGGGGGGGGATGAGGAGCTTATTTTTTACACAGTGCTATGATCTGGCAGAAAAGGTGCTGGAAGCAGATTTGATAGTAAAATTTAAAAAGGGATTTGGATAGGTAAATGAAAAGGGAAAGAAACATGGCTGTGGGAGAATAGCGGGTGAGTGGGACTAATTAGATAGTTCTTTCAAAAATCGACCACAGGCACGATGGGCCAAATGGTCTCCTCCTGTATTGTATGGTTCTAGATTCTATATATTATTCCTCACAGAGATGTTTTATGGGAAATTGAATCTAGACTGCTGCATTTGCTGGTTGCCGCTTACCCCAAAACAATGCCATACCCTGTTGCTGCAAAGTTCCTTACTGATGATTTGCCCATTTAATATTTAGGGTCCAGTATTCGGAGTGCATTCGGAGTAGGAAGGAGGAGTTATGGGTAGGAAACCCAGATACATGATCCTAAATGATGCCTTTCATACTATTTTCTCCAGTTTCCCATACTAAAGCCAGCCTGAGGCTGAAGGATTCAGCAGAGAAGCAGGAAGGAAGGGATTGCTGTCAGGGGCTCTAGTTGGGGGGGGGGATGGGAGAGATTGCACAGGATTGGTGATGGCGGGTTGAGGGAAGAAATCGCTGTCAGGAATTGAAAATAGTGGTCAAGGGAGAGATCGTTGAGGCTTACAGGTGTGCATATTGGCCTGGGAAGAGGCAATCCTGCTCCTTCTAGCCCCCACACAGTGTTGTACAAATATTTATGCTATGGATTCAACCCTTCCCACTTCCTTTTACCTGCCAAGTTTCCTGAGGTCCAGCAAAGCTGGCCAATATAAGTTAAAAATAAACAGGTTGTTAAAATGATGACATATATCCACAGTGCACTGAATAAATTGCTCTCAGGCAGAACTGGAAGAGGAAAATTTACTTTCACATCACACAGCCTCCTTAAAATGTTTAACTGGCCCATGAGATCTGTGATCTGAGAATGATATGGCCGTCCACCCCTATCCTGCCTCCATTAGAACCAGAAGGGGGTGAGATTGAAGCCGTTTGGGGGCAGGTTTGAAATTTTTAAGATTTTCATTTCTCACCCTGCTGCTTTTGGAGGTTACCACTTCTCTCTTAGTCTCAACAAATTAAAGTCTACAGCATCTTCAGGTAGAGAACAGAGCACGGGACAAATTTTTAAGGGCATAATGTATGAAATAAAAGACCATTCGTCTACCAAGCTGGATCTTTCCAACAAAGCATATATAATTTGTACTTTCATGGACTCTACTCAATTCACTTGTCTCCTGAGGCAAATGAACAGCCAAAGATAAAACTTCCAATGAGATAAAAGTTCTGTAAAGTTTCCACTTGTCTCTTAAACATAATCCAGCTAAATTTCCAGATATAAATCTAACATTACAAGCTACATTTTTGAACCCTGACAGTTACATTCCACAAATGACAAATGTATATCCCAGAAGGACTGGAATCATCTATAATCTATGAAATGTCTTGCATATAGTGCACACTTCCTTTCATCCACTTACTCACTATAATACTTTGCCTGTTCCACTTTCCTCATAACACTTTGTTGATTGCACTCCTATTGATATGAAACAGCGAGAGTACCCTCTCACCGTGAGCAGCACCAAGGGAGATCCACTAGTAAAGAATTTGATTATTTATGCATATACTACCTTTTAACCCCACTCAGCACTGTAACATGAGAATATTGTGATTCTGGGTTCCCTTTCTAAATGAAATTTTCACCCTTATCATTGGGCAGCAAAGGTTGTTTTGAAAAGGTAATACTGTCCCTCCAAATTGGAATAAGACCTCTTAGGTCCAATGCTGCCAGAAGACATGTTCTTCCAGTTCATAATGGCTTTCAACTATTTGTACATTCAAAGTCTGAACCCCTAAAAATCAGGACCCAGAACTGCTTTCCAAGGGGGAGCCCTGCAAGCCCACTCCCACCTGAAGCTGAATATATTCTGTCTGCAATTTGTGAGTCTTGACCACTAATGTGCCCCACACCAACGAAGGTGCCCCACACCTGTGCAAGCAGGTTCCTTCCCCTTGACCTCATAAACATTGCCAAGGTCAGTGACGGTGTTCTTGGCAACTGCAATCCAAGTGTAACTGTTGGGTCTGCATCCACACAGATTTCTGGGAGCGTGGTCCATGTGACCATTCTAAGAGTGAACTGCAGTATAATTCTTTAATCTGTTTAATCATCTGTCAAATATACAAAACCTTGCTAGGGGTGATGCGATCAATCTTGCACATCAGTGACATACAGCACTCGAAGTATTTCCTCAAGAGTCGTCTGTTAAAGAAGGTGACATCTGTCATTCCTTTCTAAAAGGCTTCAACCTAGGCAGTACACTGTGTGATATTATTACACGACAGCTTAACATGGCAGCGGTTAGAATGGGAGGGGATCCTTTTATCCTCAGATTCTCAGAAGATGCGAGAGCCAATCTTCTACTCCCAGTGCTGCCTGGGAGCAATTTTGGGTGTGTGTATATCTGTGTGCATATGAGAGGGCATGTGTATGTGTAGTATGTAGTGTATGTGGGTGCGTATGTATAGGGTATGTGTTTGTATGTGTAGTGTATGTGGGTGTGTATGTATAGGGTATGTGTTTGTATGTGTGTGGGTGGGAGCATCTGTGTATGCGTGTGTGCGTATGTGTCTATGAGTGAGTATGTCAGATTTTTAACAGCGATTTGCAACCTGTCCACACCTGTTTCGATCAAGGTGGGCAGCACCTAAATTTGGTGCACCCACATTATCTGCATGCTTGTAACATGTGGCTGAGTGGGTCCTGCACTGTTTCCTCCTTCTTTACATTGCTGGCTGCCTATGTGCTCAGCAGGGGACCAAACAGCATTGTGCAGATACCATGTGGGGAAACCTGCATGCTTTTCTTAAAGACTATTTTAATGGGAGACGGCACTGAATAATAACAGTGGAATTTAGATGATGGAAAATTGAACGCCAGGGCAGAGAGGTGATTCCAGAGTGACAGGTGTGGCGCTAAAGGCATTAGTGTAGAAGCTGTGTGGGAGGAGACATGCCATGATTCAGCAGGCATTCAAGAACGACCCTCAGAAGGGCAAGGGAATAGGTGGCCAGGGAAGTCAATTTCAGTCATCTGGAGCCAAAGACATGGAAGAAGTGCCACTTATGTCCTCACATGAGTGGTTATTACCAGTGAATGCATCTTTGCATGGTACCTCCTACCCACCACATCATGAACCTCTCACGCTGCTCAATGCACCTCACCCCATCACTCACCTAGCAGTACTCCCTGCACTCAGGACTCACACTAAGATACTCCACCTCACCTTCACACACATACCAATATTGCCAGTCTCATACTCACTTCTCGCTGCCTCCACATAGTTTCAGCTATTCAACTGTAGCAGATACATTGCCCAAACACAATGCTACACAATCACTAACATTCGGTCCCCAGTGGAAGGGAGCAGAGCAGAGCCAGTGGGGGAAAAAAATACCTGCATTTTTTGAACGCTACCAAGGAGATGGCTCTCAGCACCATGGGGCCAGCAGAGATGGAGCCCCTACCATCCAATGTCACTGATAATATTGAGGATGATGGTATGTTCCTGTCTTATTCCCTTTCTCAACTCCTAGCATACCCTCATCCTGTTATCTGCTATGGGCAAGCTGTGGATGGTATGACCATGGATCTCTTGCTTCCCACTCCAACCCCCTATCTCTCACCCCAGCCTTCCCACCCTGAGTTCCTGCTTTCAAACTCCCAAAGAGGTGAGAGGACAGCAACAGCATATCACTGATGAAGAAGCCCATCAATTGACCTGTCACTCGCAGCCACCAGCTTAGATACACACTGGAACTGTACATACCTTGGAGGTTAATATGTAGTTGGGCTCAGCACCTGGTGATTCAGTGGGGGCATGAGTGGACTGCGGTCAGGCCAACAACAAAGGATAGTTTGTTTTCCAGCTCACTGGAGGGTGGGGTGACAGATGAGCTCTGCTACGGAAGACAGGAAGGCTACGGGCTAAATGCTAGAAAATGAGATTAAAATAGATAGGTGCTTGATGGCTGGCATGGACATGATGGGCCGAAGGGCCTGTTTCTGTGCTGTATAACTCACTGACTCTATGACTTGGATGAGGACCTCAATGAATGACATACAGGATAGCGTTAATGTTCACCATCATGCAGAATCCATTGGCTGGTCTGTCAGACAGCCTCCTATCACATTCTAGGAGTGTGAAGGAGTTTGGCTGCAAGTTGGTAGAGGACATCACACAGAGCCTTACTGCTCCGCAATCTCTTTTCTATCTTCCCAGTAGTGCTGCAGACCTATTGGCACTGCCACTGCTTTCCCTATATCTGTTGCTGCCTTTGTGTGGACACATGACCATATTCACTGCCCTCTCTGTCAAGATGCTGCATCTCCCTGACAAAAAGAAAAACAAAAAGACTTGCATTTATTTCTCACTTTTCACAAAAACTGACCTTTTCAAAATGCTTTGCAGCCAATGTGACTCTGTTACATGCTTTCAATTAAAATTAAAATTTTTAATTTCATTTGTATTTGATTTTGGACACCTCATCCCACCTGTAGATGAGGTTTCCAAAAAAATGCAACGGCTGCTTGGCCTTTTCGCCTACACTTTTGAAGTTTGGTCACTGTTGTAATGTGGGAAAGGCGGCAGCCAATTTGTGCACAACAAGATCCCACAAGGAGCAATGTGATAATGATCAGATAATCTCTTTTTGTAATGTTGATTGAGGGATAAATGTTGAGCAGAACACCATGGATAACTCCCCTGCTCTTCTTTGAAATAGTGCCACGGGATCTATTACAAGCAGCTGAGCAGATAGGTGGGCCCTCAGTTTAATGTCGCATCTGAAAAACGACACCTCCAATAGTGCAACAATCCCTCAAGCACTGCGTTGGAGCGGCAGCCCTGATGTTTATTCTCAAGGCCTGGAGTGGGACTGGAACACAGAACATTGTGTCTCAGAGCAAGAGTACTAGCAACTGAGCCATGGGGCAGAATTTTGCCCTTGGTGTGTGGGATCGGCGGGGGCAGTTGGGGGCAGCCAAGAAGCCGCCTGGCACCTGCGATCGACTGCGCTCCACAATTTTACACAGGTAGGCATGCGCATGCACGCGAAAGAGCACTGAATAATCTCCCTAGGGCACACAGCTGCCTCAGGGAGATGAAGAATATAATGAAAAAATTATTAAACAGCACAAAAAGTTAATGAAACGTCCCCTCATGTGACAGATTCACATGAGCAGGGACATGTTTTTAATTAAAATTTAAAGTTTTTACTTCATTTGCAAAGGCTGGCTTGGCCTTTTCGCCTGCCCGTCAACCGTTAGGTTGAACAGGCAGTGAACAATTCAGCACAATTGATAACTTAATGGCCTTAATAGGCCTTTTAATTGTTGGCGGGCGCGCTGCCGACTCCAGTGCACACCCGCCGATTGAACTATTGCGTGACTGCACGTTGACGTCAGCACGTTCGGCCGACGTCATCGCACGTTATTTCACACTCAGTCTGATCAGGCGCACGTCCACCCACTGAGCTAAAAATCCTGCCCATGGCTGCCACAAATCCAGGAACTCACCATAGCACCCCCAAATATAATCCAAAGGACCTCCAGACACTTTGCAATAGCAAAAGTTCTTAAAAATGACCTTTCCCTGCAATTTGGGTGCCTAGCCCTTTTAGCCTGGAACAGTGGTAGTACAGGGTCCACCTTGCAGCTTTGTGCCTGTTGTTTGCTGAGAGATTGATAGCTTCATTGCCTGGACCTGCATGATTCTGGCATCAGACACTTAGGCTCTGTGATGTCATCCACGGTTTTCTGATGGATGCCGGGGACACTCCCACATACTCCCTTTTTCTGATTATGTGAAGTGACCAGCAACACATCACATATCAGCAAAGCGACTCTGATCCTCTGTAATGAATTTCACACCCAAATTGTTTTGCTGTAACAATCTCCTTTGTTCTTTGATGGTTATTTATGGCCCAAGTTATGTACATATAAACAGAAAACTAGGTTATGCTTCTCAGATCACCTACTGGTAGGACACTGCTAGGAGCCAGTTGCAAACAAATTGAGGGCCACCGTGACCTTGGCTTACAATACAAAAGAGCAGGGTCTATATGGCAATGTGGCTGAAGTTCTTTGTGTAGCTGGTCACCCAGTGGTCTCTCCATATCTTTAGGGATCTCAGATAGCATAAGCACTACTGCTCTGGAGTTTGGCCTTTAAAGTTGTCTTAGGGGGTTGGGAATTGGTTGATGGTTGAATTGGTTGAATCCTCTTCTTCCCCTCCTATAATGCCTTCTCTCCCTGTCATTCATCTCAGCTTCTGTTTCTTCTATGTCCTCCCAAGGACAAGTGCAAGTGAATGGGAAAGAGAGTTGCAAAATAAATTAAATAGCCTTAGTGTGAGGAGTACAGTTACAGCCTTTACAATCTGCTTTGAGGTGCAGCAAAATGAATTGGAAAGCAATTTTTCAAATGTGCAGTAGTGACTAGAGTCTAAGATCCTTCCACTTTAAGATAGCCATGCAGCTAACAGTAATACCAGGTTTGTTCAGTAGCAGCCATTAGAAGAAATATGTGTGCAAGGATCCCTGACATTCATTTTTCTGTACTTCACAGTCAGTCAGGTGCAGACACTAGAGAAGCTTTAGATGAGGTTTGCATGGAGTACTATTGAAAAGCAAAATGAGAGCAAAGGATCAGTGCCCATTTTGCTTTTGTGTTACCTGCAATTTTTGGGTGCTATGTGGGAGCAGAGGAGTGGAAGGTCAGCCCTGTTTTCTCTACATCCATCCATCTAACTGAAAAGCTGATACATTTCACAAGGATAACAATGCATTTCCTCACAAATAATACCAAAAAGAAATTGCTTATTAACTAATCTGCACTTCCTTATAAAATAATACTAGACATCTAATAGCGGAGTAGTCTTAGAGATGCTTCTTGGAAGTGGGATAAGCTCCTCCACCCTAAAATGGTCAGTGTAGCTCAGGCTAGGTGAACTACCATTTTGCACATTACTTAATGACATCCCAACTGTTTTCGCCACTTTCTTTGAGCTTTTCACTTGGGAGACCATATTGGATTTGACACTGATGTCCTATAAATTTGATTATTATCTAAAAATGGCCTCAATAGCTTGACATCTAATTTATGAGAAGATTCAGCTTCTTTTTCCTCAGTTTAAGCAGCTGTTTCCTCCCCTCCTTGGGTGCAGCAGCCATTTTCAGCTCAAGTGCACCATGTGGCTTTAAGTATGTGCTGAGCTATTACTTGCTTGCAATTATCATGCCAATTAACATGCCACCCCTGCTTGGATCCAGATGCACACAGAGTAGCAAAATTACTCAATATGCCCGAGTTATCTGCAATGAAAATTGAAATTTTGGCAAAACGAATCTTAGTGAGGGAAGGACTTTTGCCAAAAATGTATGAAAACTTGCTATAGGCTTTGTTACATCGGGAGTTTCCAGAAAGTCACCTGTTAAAGTCTAAGCCCTATTGTACAGAAGTCTGTAGAAAGCCCTTCCAGCCTTATCTATGTTGTAGCTTATATACAAAAAGGACAGCATTGGTTCTGCAAAGGGGTGATATTCTTTCTTAGGGAGTGAAATTGTCACAGTCTCTAGTTTAATTGTTTATGCTAATTGCAATTTATTGACTCAAATGCAAATGATAAGCCAGCCAAAGTGAAATTTTATGATGAGTGAACTCCCCCCCTTTTGCAAAAATTGGAAGTATGAAACAGGAAAGGCTCAAATGAGCCGAGGATGGTCTTAATGGTTGGGTTTTAATGGGGAAGGCGAAATTAAGACTGATTTATGTGGTCAACTCCCTGTTTTCCTCATCAGCTCATTTGGCAGGAAAAATGGAAAAGTGATTGTTCCTCTTGGATGAGAGGCTGCAAACCGTTATTTATTGACTGAAATTAATCGCTGTTTATCCTTCATTCATGTGTAACTCTCTCCATCAGCATTATGAAGTGCAACACCTCCAGTAAGTCACTTGCAATTCAGTAAAAGTAGCAGAGGTTCAGATGAGGCATGCCTTCATTTTCTGGGCTGTGGAATTTAATAAAGATCCCTGGGACTCACAAAAACTCCAAAAATATCAAACAAAACATAGAGATTGATCAGGGCATTTGGAATGTTATGTCTATCAGAATTCCTCACTGTTGGATTCCTTGCTAATTATTGCTTATATTAATTGTTACAAAATGCAATATAGCTAGGGTTGCCCTTAGCAGATTACTAAGCTAAACCAATATGTTACATCTCTTCCAAATAGTAAATGTGCCCCTTTTTAATTGGTGACAGATTGATTTTTTGAGTTTTTTCAAATTTTATTTTTGCGTTGAATATTGCTTTTTAAAAAGATAATCCACTAATTTATTTCCCACATCATTGCACTGAACACTGTCCCTGCCCTTATTCAGCATAGCAATATGGGTTCAAAATTCTCACACAAAACAGCATTGAAATAAAATCACTGTTTTTTGACAAAAAGGAATAATGGCAAAAATTAAATTGTCATACAAATTGCAACCACTAGGGAAAAACAAAATCTCTATATCTGGACAGAAAGCATACAATGAATATTAGAGTGATGCTATTGTAAAAATAGAACCATCTGAATTATTAATGTACAAATCAGACTTGTCATCAACATTTCATTCCAGAGTGTTTGGCTTTTTGTATCTATGTTAGGCAGTCTTTGGGGCTAATCATTTGAAATAATATTATTACTGCAAGGTGAGATTGCACTGAAAGCCAAGGAGAGATTCTGGAAATGTTGTGCAACAGTCACTATAAACATCCGGTTACTGTGTGACTGGTTTTTCTGGAATGAGTTTAGAGCACTAGAAATTTTACAATAAACATCATTGGTGCATTTAAAAACACATCGAGTACCGTCACGCCTCACTCTCCTCTGTCAAAACCACCCACTACCCTAGAATCATCCTGGCAAGCCAAGATAACCGAATCTCCTTTTCTCCATTACTAATTTCTCTTCTCTATGCCTTCATCCCCAGCAAGTGCGAGGAGCTCCCGGACTTCTTTATCTGCTACTTCCTGTTCTTTCTCTTCTCCGTCAAGCCAAATCTCACCCACAGGCCTCTGGTCCTAGCCCTAAACTCCTGCCCTCTCTCTCATCCTCACCCTCTCTAATCTCTCTACAGTGTTCATGTTCTCTCAGAACTCACTTCATCCATGAAATCTACTTCCTGCTCAGTCATTCTCATTCCCATTAAACAACTGACGATTCAACTTCCCTTTCTTACCTCCAAGTTCTATCTCTGCTCTATTGTACACTCTGGGGCCGGATTTTTGCAGTGTTGGGACAATTCCACTGACCTTTAAAAATGATAGGCAGGACTTGGATGCGGAGATTCCGCTCCAGTTTCAACAGATTTTTGCTGGCAGGGGGGAGAGTGCAGCGTATGATTCCCACAGGAGGGAAACTCAAACTTAGCAGGGCCATTTGAACTTAGTGCTGAGTTAAAACAGGCACCATTTTGGCTCTTTCAAGGGCCTTAACCCAGAGTGTGAGAGTCGTGAATTGATGGAGTGGACATAAACCCTCTTGAACAGTAGATAAGATCTCTTTAATTGTCATGATCTGAAGTTTTTAAATTCTCCTGCTCTTTCCCTAATGGCTCTTTATTATAAATGCTTGGCAGAGTTTCAAAAGCTACAGTTAGCAGGGAGTTTTGAGTTACAGTTTTACTGACAACTTCAACAGGCTATTACAGGATTAGGGGTATGAACAAAAGTTTGCTTGTTTTTATAGAAATTAACTACATGAGCTTTGATGCTTTCATGAATGGCAGATTTTATTTTTCACTATCGAGTCTGTATAGTGACAGCTGTTTTGGATTCGTGGAAGTTTATTTTATTTCATCTCCACATGGCTCCTGATGTCTGCCCATGTTGGATACCATGGGAGTTGGCATTGAATTGGCATGGGAATATGATGACTATGTGGGGTGGGTGCATGGCATGAGTTGGCCTTGAGTTGTCTTTAGGGGTATGAGGCCAATGGCGGTGTGGGTGGGTGGAAGATGACTGAGTGTGAGGGGTGAGGGCTAGATGGCCTGAAATCTTCTAAAACATCTGGGACCAGGACCTTCTAACCAGTCCGCCTCAGCGCTCAGCAGCCCCCATCTCCTCCTAGCTTCTGCTTCCAAGGTTGGTCAGCCCAACTTCATCTTGCAGTGATGCCCACCCTCCACTGTGTCCTGAAATTTCCCAACCCTAGCTACCCACCTTTGGAGCCAAAATCCGGCCATCCATTTCGATTCAGTCTACAATTGGAGGCCATACTCCCATCGGCTGCCTAGGCTCCATACTCTGGAATTTCCTTCCCAAATGGCCCAGCCTCTCCACATAACTGCCCTCTTTTGTGATCCCCCTTAAATTCTGCCTCTTTAAATGTGGCAAGTGTCCTCCTTACACTCTCTCCAACTGTCTTCATGCAAGACAAGCTGGCACACAGCAAAAGGGAGAGGTTGCAGACTGGTGGAGGAATGCCCGACATCAAGGTCTTCACAGGCTTTGAAAATAGAGTTATCCAGCTGGCCGGCGTTGATCTGGGCTGCTCATGTGCTGATGATGAGGTTGGCTGTGCTCAACCAAGTGAGGATCCAATAGTGCAACACCCAACAGAAAACCACACTTAGAGTGAGCTTCTCTGTTCAGTAGCCTCCTGCCACACACTAATTATCTCTCCTTGCTTTCTCAGGCACATTTGGGAGGCAACTAAGGGGGTCTATGAGCCAGGTCCTTGATTCAAACCCCAAAGCCACCTCGGAAGTAGAATCTGATGACACCCTAATTGAAGCCCCATCACAGCGCTCACCCACCCCCTCCACCAGTACAGAGACACACACCATGGTGGGACCTAGTTCTAGAATAGCCTCAAGGTCACAATCTGGTGAACACATTGCACTGTCTGATCCATAGCAGGTGGCGGCAGGGACTCCACAGTTTTCTGACACTCGGAGGACTGCTGGAGGTCAGAAGTCTGATGAGTCTGAGTGAGGTGACAAGCCTTTGGACTCGGTCATACCTCAGTTGCTGGAGCTGCGAAGGCAAGCTCAAGACTATCAGGAAGGGTTGTCCATTGCACTTGTCAGATTGCAAGGCACAATAGAGGGGTCATCTGCCTTCAGCCTGAGATGATAGCACCGTCATTACAATGTACCGAGGTCAACGTTGGCAGGATGGCAGTTGCCGTGGAGACCTTGGTCCAGGACATCAGTCCTGCATGCTGTGCAGGCTGAACTCCATTGCTGAGGCCATAGTTGTCCTCCAACAGTGTCAATGCGAGAGGGGTGTGAGGCAGCTCGATCTCACTCCAGCTTCCCCTTCTCCTCAAGGAATACGCCATGGACCTTAAGGCACCCATTGGGAGGAGGATCAGCAGGTACAGGGAGGAGGCCCTGGGCTGAGACACCTGCCTTTCTCTTGCACAAGAACCAAGGTTTCACATCTGAGTGACATGAACACTGCTCATCAGAACAAGGAGCCATAGACAAGGAGACGTTCTTGGGAGTTTATTTACATTAGTGAACAATAAGCCATCCATCCACCTGACACCAGGAGTGTCCAGCCCATCCAAATCCCCTCTTCCTGTGACCCCAGCAGCTCCAGCTCCACAGGCTGAGGAGAGTGTCACTGCCACACCACAAAAGATGGCCAGAGCCATCCAGGTCTCGGCTCTCCAGAGGACACCCACCAATGTCCACCACAGACAGGGCATAGCAGTCAGCAGGCTGCCTCCACCTCCACTTAGATGTCGGGGGAGTTCCAAGACATAGTGGCAGGGTTAGGAAGGTTAAGAAGGTACAGTTACATAGCCTGGGTAACAGGTGTTAATCACGTGTACTTAACGTTCACCATTGTAAATAAACTCCCAAGAATGTCTGCCTGTCTATGGCTCCTTGTTCTGATGAGCAGTGTTCATGTCACTCAGATGTGAAACCTTGGTTCCTGCGCAAGATAAAGGCAAGTATCTCAGTCCAGGACCTCCTCCCTGTGCAGTGTGTAACCTTCAGACCAAAGTGATGGTCTGGCTTCACACTCACTGGACACATTAGTGATGCTTGCACCTCGGTGGTGCTTGTCATTGCTGCCAAAATGTCGTGGGCAGGTGTCACAGAGTTCCATCATTCTCTATCTGCTCTCAGCACCTTTAAGGTGAGGCTGGCCCCCCATCTCTTCAGCACCTGTGACCGATGATGCTGTGCCCATGAAGGGGTCAGGTGCTGAAGGCTGACAAAGATCAGGTGCATTTGAAGTTTCACGGCTGTGTCTCCATGATATGACCCTGATCACAGAGCGCTAGTGAGGTGCCCTCAGCCAGACAGGAGTCAGACATTCACAGAGGCTATGTGAAGATCTATGGAGTGTCCTCACTGCATGTCATCATCATTCTTCTGGAATCCAGTGACTATTAGGGCCTCCGCTGCATCTCCATGACATGAGCCTGAGCGCTGAGGGTATGTGCGCTGCCATTAGCCACACAGGAGTCAAACATTCATAGCGCAAGGTGAGGATGTGAGGATTGTCCTCACTACATCTCATCATCATCACCCTCCATGAATCTTGCGACTATGAGGGCTGCCTGAGTGCCTTCCTTGTCTGGCCAATGCAATGTCTTTATCGCCGGCATCTTCACCCTCGAGGAGCTCATCATCGTCATCCCCTTTGACGTTCTCCTCATCGGAGGGTATGTGCAGCCCCTCCATCTCCTCCTCAGCCAGGTCCTCCCCCCATTGCAATGCCAGGTTGTGTATGGCACAGCAAGTGACGATGATGCACAACCCTCTGGAGACTGTACTGTGGTGCTCCACTGGTTCTGTTGAGGCACAGAACCTAATTTTCAAAATGTCTATCGTTTGCTCCACCAAAGTCCGAGTTGTGGCATGAGCCTTGTAACCTCGCACTGCTGCAGTCTGAGGCCACCGCACGGGCATCATCAGCCACGTCCTCTGTAGGTAGCCCTTCTCCTCAAGGAGCCAACCCTGCAGCCTCTCTGGACCCTGGGAGATGTCAGGGATCTGAGATCTGCTAAGGATGTGAGAGTTGTGGACGCTCCCTGGGAATTGTGCGCAAAGTTATAGGATGTGTTTGTGGTGGTTGCACACCAGCTGAACATTCAGCGTATGGAAGATTTTGCTGTTCACATATTGGACTGCTTGTTGCCACAGTGATCTAAGGACCACAGGAGTGCAGTCGATGACACCCTGCACCTACGGAAAGCCAGAGATTTGCGCAAATCCCAGTGCTCTTGCTTCTTGGCTTTCCTGATCTCTGGCAAAATACACAAAGCTCTGTGCCATTGTGAAGATGGTGTCTGTGTCTCCTGGATACACTTGTGCGTGGAGGCTTGCGAGATCCCGCACAGGTCACCTGTGGAGCCCTAGAAGGAGCCACTGGCGTTAAAATTGAGCGCTGGGGTCACTTTCACGGCCACTGGTAGTGGATACTCTCCATGTCCCCATGGGGCCAAATCCTGCAGCAGGTGGCATATGTGACTGACCATATGTGGCCTAGACATGCGCAGTCTTTGGCAACAACGGTCATCAGTTATTTAAAAATTGACAGGCACTGTCTATACACCCTGGGTCTAGCGAGACACCAACGAGCAATAGCTGTGGATCTTCAGCTGCATGCGCAGCAGGCCCTGCCGCCCCTTCATCTTCAGGGGGGTACACGTCCCTTTGTTGAGCCAGGCACCTCCGTTGCTCTCTTCTTCTCTGCTCTCTGTAAGCCATGAGGCAAAGCTCTAAATCACCAGGCTCCATGATCCTGATGTTCTCGTCCTGCAGGATCAAAGAGATAGACACCTGGGTTAGTATATGTGTACTAAGAACCTCTCTTGGTTAAGCCTGAAGGCCCCTGCATGCATGCAAGAGAGTGATGGCCACCACTTCAATGGCGAGTGTGTAGTGCGCTTCATAGCTGTCCGAAATCCCACCCACCTCCGCCTCACTCCGCTTGACCAATTGGCGGTAGCTTTACCCACTGGACCGCATACCATGCTCTCAGCTCAGGCGCAGGCATTCTCCTAACCCACATTACACGTCTGCACTGTTAGCTTGAACTATGAGGGATACTGGTCCAAACCTTAATAAAGACATTGCAAGGGACTGTGAGCGCCTCCACCAGTGACTACACCATGGCCACCTTTCGCAAGGGGATAATACAACTTGCCCAGTCGACCAATTGCTCTGCTGCCCCCTAAAATGCACATTAATTTGCAGCCTGCGCCCAAGGAGTGAAATGTTCTGGAGCATTTGGTGGCATTTTCATGCTTTAGCATAGCTTGACTGGGCAGAAAAACTTCAGAGGCCCGACTCCAAGCCTGTCAATGGATCTGCAGCTGAATGGTCTGAGCTGCGGAAGAATACTCACTTTTAACAAGCTTTTCCAAGTGTGCGGTTGCTTCCCTCACCACCCATCCCCTCACCCCCTTGGCATGTGTTTGAGTACTTCCTTCCGTCTGTGCTGCCTTGCCCCCCACTGCCTCCCTACCAGCCTGACCTGCACTGGGCCCTTGCCCTGGCACCGCACTGAAAGCCAGCCAGGCAAAAGCGACTTACCTATGCCCCCTTGCTAATGCCCCACATCTCTTCCTTGATATCCTATGGGTGATGCTTGAGAGCACTGCCCACAATTGTGCGCACTCACCTCTGGGTTCCCCCCGAAGTTCAGGTTGCCAGGTGTACGCCTTTTAAATGAAGTCATGAAGTATGCTGTCCTAAAGTCACACCAACATGAACGGTAAATTTGACATGGGGGGCGGGGGGGGAATGATTCCAGTGAGCAGGGCTTATAATTAGATGCAAATGTATTAAAATGATGTTTTCGATGTGCAGCAGCAGGAAATGCAGCCTCCCATTGACGGGTGGAGCAGATGATCGCAAAATGGTTTCACGAAGGCTGATTTTTCTTCTCACCATATTATTGTTTCCTCCTCCTCCTCCTCCTCCTCCTCCTCCCACCCCCCCCCCCCCCCCCCCCCCCCCCCCCCCCCCCCCCCCCCCCCCCCCCCCCCCCCCCACCTCATCCGTCCACCATGCCAACGGGGATGGAAAATTCCACCCCTCAACTTATTCAGGCATGTCCCACTAGTGCCCAGAGATTCTGCCCCTCTCCGGGTCCCACTATGAGCTGTAGACCACAGTCCCCTCTGAAAGCTCTCTCACCTAACCTTCCTGAATGCTCATTATGCTCCAATTCTGCACTCCAGCACTTCACCAAACTCCTATTCAGTGCAATCAGATACTGTGTATCCCTGACTCATCCCAAGCCCCAATAAAACCCACCTCTACCAACTAAGTGCCTCCAGAACTTACCTCCATGGAGGTTTCAAGCACTCTTATCTCCCCTACGAATGTGCACTCCAGTTTCAATCCAGCCCCAGGCTCAAAGTACACACAGTCCGCCTACTCCTTGCCTGTGCATTAAGCACCCAACTGCCCCCCACCCCAACTTCACAATTGGAGAAAATAATTGGACATGGATACACACAAACACCACAGAGAATGACATGTGTGAAAGCTATAGTGAAAGAGTGAAAGACAGACAGTATGAATTAGAAACAGCATAACATTTATAGAAAAAGAGTAACACCACAAAATAGACCAACAGTGTAATAACCCTGACTTTCTTGATATCATGTTTCATGGTTTCTGACCATTTTTCCACAGAAAGGATTTGAAAATATGAGTTTTAATTTTTTTCAGCAAAGTGTATTTTCACAACTTTAGAAAAAGATGCTCCTGGATAAAAAATATATTTATTACACTAATTGGAATCTTTATCCTCAGTGTCTAAATATTAAGCAATTCATCCATCACTTGTCTAGAAAATCATAAAAAAATCCTTACAGTCATTGGAGTCCAAATTCAACATCATTGTGACTGTTTTCAGGAATGAAGTAGATGCCACGATAACAGGACAGAGCCCTATCCTGATTGGCACCATGTCCTGTGATTGCTAAGTCGATTGTGCCTTTGGTTAGGTGGTCACCTAAAATTATTTCAGTATTCCCAGGTCTTGAAGTGACTAACCAGTCAGTGGTGCTTAACTAGACCTCTAGAGGCTGCTCAATAAAATGGTCCAAATCTCCTTAAATGTAATTTTTGTGGATGGAGGGAGTGCAAAACTAGTGACGGCTACTACTGGACCAGCCTTGCCACATCAAAATCCATCCAACCCCGTTGCATTTCTCCTCTGTAGGTCACAACACCAGGTCAAATTGGTTAGGCACCTAAAAGCAAACTGCATCAGGGAACCTTATTGGCATCTGCAACTCAAATAAATCATGACAAAGAGGCTGGAGGACAAATTTAAGGTGGACTGCAGGTCTTTCTGTTTTGGCATGCTGTGATTGTGCCCCACCAGAAAGACAGCAGCTTTTTGGATACTAACAAATTTAGGGCTCATTAAGTTGGGAAAACGTTTGATGTCTGTCCACAAAAAGAAAGGTGAAAAGGAAGAGAAAAGGCTTTCAGATAACTGCTCCCTCTTGGACACATTTGTTGCTTCTCTATGTCTTCATGGACACTATGGCAATTTGGTTCATACATTGTGAGAATTGAAAGCCCAGGCCAAGGACACATTTTAATCCAATTCCATAGTTCATGCGGAAGAGGTTTTCACATGCAAGAGGGAGATAACCAGTGCAAAAGGAAGATCGCTGAATTGCAAACACACAACGCTATCGGAAAGGCTTCCAATGGCACCGTAGGAAGCTGCAAAATGATGAGCATTGGATAGAGTCAGGCTACCTTACCTATATATGTGGTGGCAAAATAACTTTTCTAAAACAAAAGTAGTGTCATTAATTATTGGAATGACAATTAAAATGTGCACTGATCACAAGGTATTCTTTTTTTGGGATTTGCTTTATTTTAAAACAATCTTGAAATAGTCCAGTATTCTAGAATAAAGTTCAAAGTCAATCGTCCTGTAATACCCTGGATGAATCAAAAATTAAATTGTTACTATACAGTCTGTATTAATTTTGTTCTCTTTACATTGTTGATTATTTTTCACTCCCAGTTTAGGATTACACTGTACCTCGACCGTGTGTGATGGGGTAAAGAGCAGCTGACTCCTATTTATTTCAGTTACTGGAAGAACAACTCATCATTTTTATCGGTTAAGTGAGAATTTAGCTGCCTAAGGATATAAAAGGTACATTCTAATTGGTCAGTTTTCTATCATTCTATTAATTATTTTGTGTGTTGCAAAATAGAAAGCAGGAAAATCACATCAAGCTCCTATTTAAATTGATTTTTGCCAGGTGTCTCTTAATGTCACTCTACAGCTAGCAATAGATCAAGGCTCACTTTTCAACTGCCCTTCCTTATTTCTGCTCCACTGAAGGAATTTTAATTCCCACCCAATGTAAACAATGCAGATAGGCGGATAAGATGGCGGAAAAGATTTTGCACTCTATTGCTGAAGTGCACCCACCTACCAAAGTGTTTGGCAGCCTGAAGTCCTACTCCACACGCACACCATTCACTGCCATTCTTCCCCCACAATCCCACCACCTACCCATCCTCCCCCTGCCCTTGCCTTCATGAGCAAAGCCAATCTGCTTGTCCCGATTACCATTTCCATGGGTTCTTGATGGTGGCCTGAAATCGCCCATAATTTTTGACTCCTGCTCACTGGGTTCAAATTAGGCACAAGTGTTTTAATCTCTTCAGTTTACATTCTGGGGCCAGACAGTTCACCAGCACATTGGCTCTCACACAAGCAGTTCCAGCCCAGGTTAAAAGTCAACCCCATAATACCTTAACCATCATAGCATGTTGCATGCTTGGTCCAATCAATATCCAGTGAGATTTTAGGATTGAGAAAAAAACAGCAGAACCTACAGAGAAGGAGGATAAATTTGAGTCAAATCAGGTGTAGAAAAAGAAATAAAGAAAGTGAAATAAAGATTTGATAAAGAGGCAGAAAGGAACAGAAAGGAAAAGAAAAAAAGCAATAAAATTATAGGGCCTAATTTTGCCCTGGTCGGGCAGGTGCGGTGGGTGGGTGCAGAAGCAGCCAACAAACTGACCGTCGCCCGCGATTGGGTCCTGACCGCAATTTCATGCTGTCTGGCCAATTAACAGCCAGCCAGCGTGAAACACGAGCTGCAGCGCTCAGTGCTGCTGGCGTTGGGGTGGGAGGAGCATGAGCGCTGAAGTTCGTGCACGTGTCTCTGACATGAGCAGGGACATGTTAAATATGAGTGTAAAAAGTTTTTTTTTAAATCACTGGTCGAAATGTCATCCCGCCCGTGGATGAGGTTTCGCCAAAAATGCAAAGGCCTGTTTGGACGGGCAGCAAAAAATTCCAGTTGATTATGGGCCTTAATAGGCCACTTAGTTGTCAACAGGCACACTGCCAACCCCTGCGTGCACCCGCCAACCGAAGTATCACGCAAGTGTGCGATGATGTCAGGAAATTCACCCAACATCATCACGCGTCATTTTACGCTCGAGCAAAAAATTCTGGCCAAAATCTCCACCAATTGTTCATGGCTTCAACAAATGAGACTCCACTATTTAAATCGTTCACATTCTGAGCCAGAAAGTTTGATTGGCAGTCATGAACAACGATCAACTTGTTAAAAATGACCTGACTTGCAAAATAATTGCTAGACTTAACTTGCTGTAAAAGTTTAATAGACAATTAATATGTAAACCCAGCAAGTTCTTAAAAATAACAAGGTGGCTAAGAACAAGATACCATTTGTGCAAAGCAAATAGTGGAGTAGCATATATCGACCAGCAAATTCTGGAGATTTATAGCTCACAGCACATCTCTTAATCTGCTGAATTTGCTGGCTGATTTGTGCATTAATAATGGTGCGCATCATTAAAATACCATTATTTTTCCAGTAAGATTCTGATTGAATATATTCGCTTATTCATTATTCTTCTTTTAACTAATATTTTAATTTTTTGTCTGAAATCACAACCTGCTTTCAGTAGCTTTCAGTGCTTGCAATGCCTGTTACTGTCAGCCAATATGCTTTCTATTCGAACAATTCTTTAGTAATAATTTTCTATTTGGCTTTGGATAGGATTTGTGTTATTCTGCCTGGCTCATTTGTGAAAATTAAGGGGCTTATATTTGTTTGTTAAGAGGGTAAATTTACATTTAGTTATGCGAGAAAGAAGTTCGGATTCATAGTCAATTATCAAATGGCTGTGGAAAATATTCATGCATCAGTACCGTTTCTTCAGGTCTTTCTTTGCTTCTGTCAGTTATCTCCAGGTGCACTCTATTGTTATTCTACCTGTTGTACTCAATATATAAAAAATGGCCTTAACCTTAACACCAACTGGCTGAGTGTGTTGTGCCAATGGTGGAGGTCATAGTCCAGGATAACCTACTCACACACATCCAGCTGCAACCAATGAAACCAGAAAGGAGAGAAAATAAACACATCCAAATAAAAATACTGTAAGCATTTTTCATACTAATAAAAGTTCAAATACATAAATGATGTTTAATTTGACATTTCTGCTAAACTAATTTGCCAACACAAAGCAATGGTTACACTGAACCAGATGCTTCTGAATAGATTGTGCTAGAAAGCATCTCATATGTCACCCAGTTCTGGGATTATGTTCTGAAAAGCATCTGCAATCATTTTTTAACTTATAATTGCTCATTTAGTCATTAACAACAATTATACAACACACTGGTGTACTGGCTGGCTGATAAATTGTTGTTTTCACACGTATGTGTGATAGCAAAAGCTGCACACGTATTCCAACATTTACATAATTAATTTGACAATTCATTTGTAATGTTTTATTGCCTAAAACTCACCGTGTCTAAACACAATACTCAATGGGGACTTTTCAAGTGTTGAATTTGTTCGAGAAAAGCCTTAATAACTCACTTGTGATCCTGTCACTTTGAGTTACCAGATCTGCTTCAGTGTGGAATAGTTCTATGCTGCACAGATCCCTGTGGAATAGTCAGTATTTATAGTGTTGTGGTGACTTATTCCAAAAAATTGGCCTTATATTTTTAGCATTAATATGATAATATTGCTTTCATAGCTGAATGACTTAAATGTCAATTTGAGTAAGAACAAGGCTATTATAGCCTTAATAATCATTTCAGGAACATTTCATGCTGTTATAGTTATAGTTTCTTTATTATTAATATCATAATAGAAATATTGATGTCCATTTGTAGCTGTTTTTTTAAAAAATACCCTCTATAACTTTGTTTCTCTTTTCTTTCTTTTTGCACCATTATTTCTTTACAAGGTTCTCTCCTTTCTCCCCTCCCTGCCTCAACAACTTTTCCCCCCTTAACAGATTGTCTATGTACACCACTTACTACAACATGTCTCTTTCTCTACTTACGCTTTCTCAGAGGTGGCTCCCTCTGTCCTTTTCTCTTTCTCTCAGCCTCCCATCATCCCAACAAGCTATCTCTCTCTCCCTACTCTCTCACACCTCCAAAACCCAGCACAATGTGTTCCTTCCCTGCACACCAGCATCTTATCTTTCTATTCATTGGGTCAGCATTGCTGATGTACAAATAAATAAATTTGGAACAAAAACAGAATTACCTGGAAAAACTCATGAGGACTCGAAACGTCAACTCTTTTCTTCTCCACCGATGCTGCCAGACCTGCTGAGTTTTTCCAGGTAATTCTGTTTTTGTTTTGGATTTCTAGCATCTGCAGTTTTTTTGTTTTTATAAATAAATTTGGAAATGTATTCATCAGCAATTATCTCTGAGGGTTGTGTGTGCTTTTCCTTACCTTCTCCTGCTGAACTTCTGAATTTCTATTTATCTACCCTCCCCTTTCTCACTCCCATTGCTCTTACATCTCACCTTCCATGCCTCCATTACAAATCATTCTCATCTATCGCTTTTTATTTACTTTTTTCCCTCTTTTTATTTCTTACCATTTTCCTCTTTTGCCTTTCTAACTCTTCTATTTTGTTTCTTACTCTTGTTTATTTCTGGATGACTTTGTTGTTCCTATTTCCCCCAATTTACCCTGCCATATGAGGAGACTTCAGGAGAGGGTGGCAGAAGGGCATATCAGATCATTAGAGTAGTATGGAGCAATTAGGAAGGAGCAGACCAAGGTAATCTCATTGACAAATCTCCAAGACATTGTAGTTCTTTACGACAGGCTTGAGAGGGAGGCAAACAAACTCCAGCAGTTGACTTGTGCCTATGTCTAGAAACAACTGGGGGCTCCTGGAAGTCCTCTGCTAAAGAAATCCACTGTAGTTCCTGGGAATTATAATCCTGGAAATGCTGCTAAACAACTTTAATGCAAAATGTTCCTAGTTGCTTGGTGAGAAGATTATTCAGAGCTGTAGCATGGCCTCTGCTGCTTGTGAAGGTGCTGAGGTTGTTAGAAGTTGTTAGAAGCAAGTTTGTCAATCAGTTTGTATTTTTTTTAATTAATTTGTTATGTGTTTATTATACAATGAATTTTATTTTTAGGAATGCATAATGGAGTGGGTAAGGAACTTTGATGTTAGCTGATTTCAGAGAATATGATTAGAGAGAAAGTGAAATTAGGGAGAAGGGTTTTGCATAGATGACTAATGATTAATGAAATTGAGGGAAGAAACAATTAGAAAGTAAATAAACAATTAATTTTTGAGGACGAAGACAACTGACAGACAGATTCAATGGTCATGACTTGCCTTTGATAATGGCCATGTTATGAAGAAACATTATATAAAAATATAAATCAGACCAGGATTAAAAGGCTATCTCTGCTGAGCAGTGTTATGTTGGGTCACCTTCCTTCCAAGCTGCTGTAGTTTAGTCAGCTCTGCACAAGGTGTATCCATCTATTGCACTGGGGCCTGGAATTTTGGAGGAGCTTTGAACCAGGATAGTGGAAACCTGGAACTCGACCCCCGAGAAAGCTATTGAGGCTAGGTCAATAGGAAATTTAAAAACTGCCACTGCAAGATTTTTGAAAGACAAGAGTACTAAGACTTATGGAGCCAAGGCAACTGAAGGAGGTAAGATACAGATCAACCTTTGAATGGCAAAACAGGCTTGAAGGGCTGAACAGAGTACTACCTCCCTGCCCAAAGCTGCCAAGTTAAACATTGCTGGTGGAGTGCAATCCAACACCCAACCAATGATGTAATTTTGTCTAGGGGTGGGAGACTTTGGCCAGATATTTACTCAGCACCAGCAAGGATTTTCAGATGGGAAACATGGGTTTCCTGTGCATCATGCTGAATTTAATGACAAGACATTGTTTAAATGTTTTCAATGCATTTCTGACCTGACAGCCAGATTGACAAGCTGACTGCCTGTCTGGCTGAAAAGCAGCTACAACTGAATGCCAAATAAGCCTTATTTCATGGGGTGGGGGGGTGGGGGTGGAGGGTTGGTGGGGGCTGATTAGATATTGTTGGGGGGACGGGTGAACTAGATGTTGTGAGGATAGGGGGAAGTATTAGTGTTGGTAGTGCAGGTCTGCACATGTCTCCGTGTTCTCCTGGACCAGGGTCTCCATGGTGTCCACCATCCTCCCCATGGAGATCTTCAGACGTGCACATGTGGGCACTATGTCATCAGAGAGTGGGAAGATGTACTCCTACGACTCACATGCCACTCTTTGAGGACTTCCAACAGCTCTGCATGATGTTCCCCCACCTTCTGCTGACCTTACATAATGAGCTGGAAGGCCAAATCCAAAGGCTCGGCATCTGACTCAGACCTCACCAACGCTTCTTCCCCAGCAGTCCTCCGAGTGTTGAGGAGCTCGCCTGCAGCTGTCTGCTGCTGCTGAGGACACGTGTCCATGTGGTGACCACCAGATTGTGAAGCCAAGCCTGCTGCAGATCTTGGTCACACGGGGGGGTGGGTTGTGTCTGCGCTGGTGGAGGATGCGGGTAAGCGCTGTGATGGGTTTTCCAGGCTGCTTATTTCTAGCTCCTCAATGGAGGAGTCCTCTTGGCTGGAGGTGAGGGCTTGGATGGAGCTGAGGGACTGGCTGGCTGAGGCCATCGGTCGCTTAGCAGAGCTCCCTGTGGACCAAAGTAGAGATAATTAGTGCATGTCAGCAGAGTCAAAAGCGGGAGAGAGAGCACTCACAGTTGTGTTGAGAGAGGGATGATGTGGTGCAGGATCCTCAAGAGGGTGTTTGCAGCCGACCTCACTTTCACTGCAGGCACGGCCCATGTCCTCACCAGTCAGTGTGATGGCACGCTCATCAAAGTGAGTGAGAAGTCCAACGTGGGCCACTCCACCCCTGGTCTGGGACCTCTCCCTGCTGATGTGAACCAGCTTCTCCTACGTGAAAACAGGTGGAGAAAGTGTGAGCAGGAGACATGGCACTGCATGGAATGTGGTGAGTGGAGCCATGGATGGGATGAGGATATGAGCTCGAGATGATATGAGCCTGATGGAGATGTGAGGGTATGTGTGAAAGTTAGTAGTGCTGTCCCTTGAGGTGTGAGAACCCTGCGTGATAGGTTTGTGAGTGAGTTAAGAGTGATGAGAAAAGTGAGTTACGCTGGCGGAATGGATGAGACCATTCATCATGTTGTGGCACTGGGTGGCTGTCCTCTTTTGCATTGGTGCTGACCACTGCTGCCACCATCTCCCATGCTGGATTAGTGATGCTGCTGCCCGTCCTGCAGCCAAAGCAGGGGCAGAGGACATCAGGGCAGTCCTCCACCAAGTCCAAAAGGCACTCGAGGGACATGTCACTAAACTGGGGGGTTGCAGTCTTTTTGCCTTTTGGGGCCATCCTGTCTTCTGTGCAGCAGTCCTGGTCTGGAAGCACTGAGAGGCGTGCATATTGCAGCACTTTAAACGTGGTACCTGGCATGATGAAGCGGCAAGGTGATGGAGTGGCGGTCAGGTTAGAGCATGTCCACATCGAAACGGTGTGTTTCCCTGGATGTATGATTAATGCGGCAGGTTTGGGATGATACGGCGTGAGAAGCCGCCGTTGCATCTGGCAGGAAAAACGTCATTTTTCCTGCCCACCACCACACTTTTCTGCCCAGAGCAGAACACGATGATAAGGAAGAGTAAAGAAACTGAACTATATGGTCGTAAATAAAATTATAGCAGCATTAAAGTTCTTGTTTGTGCTGACTTTACCTTTGGAAATGTTTGGATGTTGCTTGGATGGGAGAGGATTAATTGAAGCTGTGTGAGTTGATACATGCCTGTAAATGTCTAAACAAGTATTAATGGTGGTATGTTTGTTGTGTGAAAGGGGGAAGAAGTAGACAGGATGATGTGTGCAATGGGTTGATGTGGTTATCAAGAAATGTTCACCTGTATCAGATTGCCATGAATACCTCTTACAGCCAGCAAAGATTGTCCTCCGCATCTTATTCGTGCTGCTGTTCTTCAGGCTTATGCCCTTACTGCCCTTGGGCACTTGCCTTTTCCAGGGCCACCATAATTCTAAGGCAACATTGTTCAAAAAGCAGTAAAAAAACTAATCTTTAGAACCCTAGTCTGACTATATTGTAAAGCATCCAAGATCAGTCCACACATATGTAGCCTGTAAGTGATACACTCTATTTACATCCCTTTATTAGGAAGTTTCCCAAGTTTTAACCGTTTGTGGGCAATGTGCCAATCATGGAGCCAGAATACAGCAGTAAAGAGTTGAAGCCAATGATGTAAGTATAATTATTATATTTTTGTGGGTACACGCTGTCCTCTATGAGAGCATGTGCTTTCATTGTTCTTCAGTGCCTCTAGTCATAGGCTGTACAGGACCAAGATAGTGGAACAGATGGCGGCAGAGATAGGGGGCAATGGTGGCATGGTGGCACTGTCACTGGACAGGTAATCCTGAGGCCCAGGCTAATGACCTGGGGACATGGGTTCAAATCCCACCACAGCAGCTGGTAGAAGTTAAATTTGGCTAATAAATATGTAATATAAAGCTAGTCTTGATATCCAATGACCCCAGGCACTACCTCACCCACCCACCAAACCCTGCACCCACCCCCGCCCCCACAACCAACACCATGCAAAACCTGGAATTTTTTTAGGTGCTTGCCCTGAAGAGCAGTTAAGATTGTGAGCACAACAGAATGAGTAGCCCTCCACTGCATGGCACTTTCACTGGCGTATGGTTGCTCCACACATTGGATTACTCTAAACATGGCTGTAAACTGGAATATCTTCAGAATGCAGTAACAAAAAAGCTCGGCCTATATGCATCAGGTCAAAAAATCATTTTGCAAAGACAGTGGGTCACGGTGACTCAGATCTCTCTTCTGATACTAAATGATGGGCCTAATGTTGCCAAAAACAAAAGCAGCAGCATGGATTAATGAATGAGCAGGTAGAGTGAAAAATTGATAGCAGATACTTTTCAGAACTGCATTCCCTGGCACCTCAGAGCTGAAACTGCTGATTTAGGTGTGACATTCTGATTTGTGTTGTGCTGTCAGCCTAGACTGACACATCTAGTATACAATTCACATCTGAGCCCTGTCAGTAATCAGTCTAATACCTCGTTTGTGCTATTGATGAATATGACTCCAACATCAGACTTCAGCAACATCAAAATCATATCACATCCAAATTGTGCACAACAATAGCAAACCTCTGGTGCTTTTATTACTTGGGGGGATGTGAAACAGAGACACTGATGTCATGACATCTTTGTATTGATGTCACTATAACGTAGATTTCCATTCCAACAGAATTGCTTGCTAGACAGTGAACCCAGCCTGTATTCCTGCTGAATTTATAATGCTGGGCCAACAAACTCATGGCCGCACTGAAAACTAACCGATCTCTATGGGTTTTTCAGAGAGCTGCACGATTAGAGTTTCTGCTCAGGAAGAACTTACACCATCAAGAGTCTGTTCAATTATCTTTAATACAGTGAAGTATCTTGAGCCCTTCACCTTCACTCACCATGTTTTAGATCCCCTCCTGCATCCCCAAGGGTTCAAGTGATTGCTTGAGATTAACATCTTACCCAGCTGGCCTGCCTAAGCTCCTTGAACCCTACACTTTATGAATCATTGGGAATATTTTTTTTATTTCTGAATATTTCTGAATAACTAATGGCATGTTGTAAAATTGACATTAAAGCAAATTGGAGAAGTTTGTGCTGCAGCAGGTAAAGCATCTTCAGTACAAACTCATTTAGATTTCAACATAATGAAGGACTGAATAATTCTATACTCTCGAGTGTACCATTGAAAATAGTCCTACATATATGGAAAGTGGTATTTATTATTATCAGAACAATATTAACAGCAATTGACCCTTTAAATAATACCTACTTCAATTTTAAAAATGAGCTTAAAGGGGTAGTACCCTGGAATTATAATGATGGGCCATAACTTCCAACTACCATCGGAAAGTGCTGGCCTGGAGGAATTAGAAGAAATAAATACCCACTTACCTGGTCTTGAAAATCACACTGACGCTTCTGTTCACCGGAGCTGCTTCAGGGCTGCATTGAAAGACTCAACACAGGCCCCAGCGAAGTTTAGCTCCAGTGGATTCAAGGAGGCCACGCGCCCTTTGTTACGCCAGATGCTGCCATAAAGCAGGTAAGTTACAGGGCCAGGGAAATTGACAGGCCAGGGGAAGGTAAGTGTCTAGGATTTGGTAGCTGGATAGGATTTGCAGGGGTGGGGGCGCCGGTTGGGCATCTGGGTGTATGGTTGGGAGTCAGAAGTCTGAAGCGGGGTCAGAGGTTGGGGAGGTGATGGGATGGTTGGAAGCCCGTGGGGAGTTGGGGAGAGTCCAAGGTTGGGAGAGGTCAGTCGAAGGTCTTGGGGGGTGGGGGTGACAAAAGTCCATGGTGAGGGGTGGGTTGGGGTGTCAGAGATCGGGGAATCGGAGGTCAGGGGGTGGGGGATCGGAGGGGGCGTTGGGTGGTGGGGGATTGGGGGGTGGGGGCGTTGGAGTTTGGGGGAGTTGAGGGTGTCGGAGATCAGGGATGGGGGATCGGGGCTGAGGAATGTTGGAGGTTGGGGGGCTGAGGGTGTCAGAGGTTGGGGGCTGGGGGGGTGGCGCATGTCAGGGGGTGTCGGTGGGGGTTGGGGGTTATGCCATGGAGGGATGGTGGGGTTCTAGGTGTGTGGGGGGAGTCCCGTGGGGTTGGACTTTAGAATAGTTACTCAGAAGTTAGAAGAGGTTTTAATTCTTCTAAATTTATCTGAATAAATATTGCTATAACCTTGGCCGAACCATCTGAAGTTTGCGATTTAAACTGCATTTTCGGATGGTTCCCAGAGCAGCGCAATTGCCCAGAGGAAGTATGCACTTCTGGGCAATTGCTGTGCAAACCCTTACCTGGGAACTTCCCAGAGGGATTCCCTAGCACATCTTTGGAGTAAACCCCCACCTCCTCAATCCATAAACTGCAGTGAAATTATATTATGTTGTTTCCTGAAGTGACTACATACCGCTGCAGATGTCTTATTCCGTGTAGCATCCATTCTTCTAAGTTTTATTATCAATTCTCAGTAATCTCTATTTCTTTAAATGGTAGCAGCAGATGAGACCGGTGAGGCGATGGCATCAACGTGTTATTGATCACATCATTGCACACTCCTCAAATTACAAACCTTCTGTCATATAAGATAACTATACCCCTTTAGCAGGATCATTTAACTGGAAAATGATTGCAGACAAAGATCATTATAACTCATTTTTTAACATGAGGCTGTTGTTTTGCTTGCTGTTTACTATTGGCTATTCTATAGGCTAGTTTTGCAGCAATTTCTATCATTGTAACATGATTTGCATACTGCATCAATGCAATTGACAACCAAGTGATCACTGGACAGCCTTTAAAGTTTACTTATCAGCCGACAGAACAGTCCATTGATCATTATTAGTCAACATTTCACTGGTAATTTTGATCTAAGCGGGGGGAGCTATGCACATGTGTTCTGCTTTCAATTCAGTTTAGATTGATGTGGAGCCAGCAGTATAACTCACCGATCACCCTGCATGTTAAACCAGCATCTATAGTATAAAAACAGTATTAGTGACTAAAGTTGTGATCATCATTTCAGTGACATATTTTCCTATTGAAGATGGTGAATCACTCTGAGACATAATTGTTGTTTGTACTGCTGCAAAAATAAAGGTCCAGGAGGGAATAGGATTAGGGAAAATAGGTATTTTTTGTGTGGAGGGAAGCAGGTCAGCATTAAATAGTGGAGCTGCAGGACTAGCTGAGTACCTTAGAATTTTCACTGATTATCTTCGGTGTTAAAGGAGTATTTAATCTTAAACACGTGAAGTAGAGCCTTTGAACATATATAGTTGGTTGAAGTGATAGGCTTGATATATTGAATGCCCTTTTTTTCCTTCTCATGCTTTCTAATGTTCTTACTGCCTAAATCTGCTCCAATCTCTTCATCTTCAGGTTCTCCCTGCACTGAGGCAAATTCCAGGCTTTCATATCACTGGTAGATCTATCCAAGCTTGTGCCACACATGCTGAGTGCAACTGGCCTGAATTGAATAATGTAGAATTTAATGCTAAACTGATATCCTAGACTAATGCCAAATTTTTAGAGTCCTGCCACTCCCTCCCCAAATCTTTACCTGTGGTTGTTTATCTCCCTCAGGTGACATGAATTGAGTAGAACCCATTACACCTAAAATTCTACATAACCTACAGGGAAAGGAATGGGCTTGATAGGTCAAATGTCCTCTTGGAACAAAAGGAATAGGAGCAGAAGTTGGCCATTAGGCCATTAGAAACTGTTCTGCATTTCAATAAGATCATGGCTGATTTTCTACCTCAACTCCACTTTCTTGCAATATCTCCATATCCCTTGATTCCCTGAGTATCCAAAAATCCATCAATCTCAATCTTGAATATACACAGCAATTAAGCATCAATTAAGATTCAGAATTATTTGAGTGAAAAAATTTCTCCTTATCTCAGTCCTATACGGCTAACTCCTTATTCAGAGACTGTGACCCCCCCTCGTCCTCGTCTCCCCAGTCAGGAGCAGTGTCTTCCCATCCTGTCAAGCATCTTTAGAATTTTTTTATGTTTCAGTAAGATCACCTCTCATTCTTCTGATATCTAGGGAATGTAGGCCTAGTATACTCAATCTCCCCTCACAGGACAAGTTGCAGCCTGCCAATTTGAAAATGACCCATTTATGCCTACTCCTTGTTTTCTGCCCATTAACTGATCCTCAATTCATGGTCTGGATTTTATGGGGTGCCATGATCCCCAACTGGCAGCTAAAAATTAATTGGTGAGCCCGCCAACATAGTGACGGCTGCCACTCAGCAATTTGATGATATAGGCCATTAGGTCCAGGAGACTTGTCAGCTATTAGTCCCATTTATTTCTCCAGTGCTATTTCTTTACTAATACTAAATTATTTAATTTCCTCATTTTGCTTTCTGGATAGTTTCTTGTGCCTTCCACCATGTCTCTGCCATTTCCTTATTCCCCAATTGGATGGCTGGCAGCTCTGTAGTCCCAGTAGTGCCAGGCAGGAGTGGTGGTCACCGCTGGGACTACAGGCAGTCCCAGCAAAGAGGTGAACAGACTTAAGGTGAGTCCAGGCGATTGCTGGGACCAGGATGGCAGGCCCCAACACCAGGGGTGAGGGATTTGGGGGCCAGGTTTGAGAGACCAGAAGGGAAGAGTAAAGGGGAAGGACGCACTTGGGGGGGAAGTGCCTCTGAGGAACAGAGAGGACTTGCAAAGGAGCTTCCCCCATTTCCTGACATCAACCCATGCAGCTAAAGATGCCAGCTTTTCCACTTGGCATGGGCTTCCCCTTGCTGCAGGTAAAAAAGTGGCTGAGCAGGTAAGGCCTTTAGGTACCCATTAATTGGCCAGTTAAGGCCCTCAAAAGCCCAAAGGTGGGCTGATCACCCGACACCTCGCTTGCCCTTCGTACAATTTGAGACAGGTGGAGGTGGGTGGGGAGGCAGCTGGCAGGCCACATGCTGGATTTAACAAGCCCCTCCCCCTGCCACCTTCAAAGCTGTTGGTGGGGAAATGTAAAATCTAGCTCCATGGTTATCTTAATCCTCTGAGCCCTAATTTTGTCTAATAACCTCTTGTATGGTACCTTATGAAATGCTTTTGAAAATTCAAATGCACCACATCCACTGCCCTCCCTTACCTACTCTAATAGTTACAACCTCAAAAGACTTGAACAGTTTTGTCAAACACTATGGCCAGGATTCTGCGGTCCCCAAATGGAACCTAATTGCTGCTGAGGTGTAAAATCGGGCATCCTACCTCTATTTCTCTCTCTGGTCAGGAAAGGGGAAGTTGTATGGAAGTGGATATTTCAGAACTTATGGAATTTTCATGGAGGTGGCTGGGATTTGAAAACCCTCCTAAATTATTTGTAGAGCGGAGGCATGAACCATGGACTGGTGACAGGAAGAGTACAAAAGGTTAGCAAAAATGGTGTTGCCTCCTTTACAGCTCATGGCTAAATGCTGTAGCCTGAGCTATAACTCTGTTTACCAAAGTGAGTGATGTCAGTGCTGTGATGGGAAAGTTTAAGTGGCCATTAAATAATGTGGTTGCCAGAGTGTTACTTCTGACAACTGGCAAGCTGTTAAGTGAAAGAACAGCATTTTAAAAGTTGAAAAATCTTCAGATGCATTACGATAGATTGCCCATTAGATAGTTTGCTAATTTGCATTGTACAATATTAAAAGGTTGGCCCAGTGTGAGACCCAAAGTTAATTGTTTAAACTCTCCCCATTGCTTTCATTCATTCTTTGCAGATTAGCTCAGCCATCTGTTTGGCTGTTTGAAAGTTTTGACAGATGTATGAGCATTGCCTGCCTTCAAAAGCATTAATGGGTTCTGAATTGCAGAGTTTGTTTATGCAGCTATCAGCTGGGGAATGTGCTTGTGATGGTTTTGACAGATTTATGAGAATCTGAAGAGGTTTACAGCATTTTAAGTGCCTGTTCAATTAATTGTTTATTTATTTTGACCGATGTATGAGCTTCTGAAGAGGATAATGGTTTTCAAATGCCTATCAAATGATGTTTGTTTATTCTGACAGATTTCAATGACTTCCAAATAGGGCTTGTATGTTTAGTTTATAAAGTATTTACAGGGTGAGATGGTTGGGGCATAGGGATTGAGGGGTGCAAAGAGGGTGTGGGTGGTTAGGGTGTTAGGGGTGAGGGGAAATGGGGGCTAAGGGGGTTTGGGGGGTAAACGAGTGTGAAAGGGGTAGTGGGTGCTTTATATTGCATTTTAACTTTATTGGGAGGAGCTGCTGATGGCAGTGAAGAACTAGGCTTTGTTTCTGGGAATGGAGATAGGTCTTTTAAACCTGCTGCTTTGGCATCAGCCCACCTCTTTCTCCACCCTTCAACATATAAAAATCCCACCTCCCGGCACTGCTGGGATGAAGGCGGGATTGTGACATTAAGACTAATCCTGACGCCTGCTTTCTGCCTCCAATTGGAAATTACATTTCAGAAATGTATGTTGACCCTGCCCAATCATATTATGATTTCCAAAGTGCCCATTTACCTCACCCCTAATAAAAGATTAAATTATTTTTCCTACTACTGAGGTCAGGCTAACTGGTCTGTAGTTCCCTGTTTATTCTCTCCCTCTTTTTTTCAATAGCCAGGTTTTGTTTGCTACCTTCCAAACTGCAGGCAACATACTAAAATCTAGGGAATTCTGCAAGATCAAAACCAAAGCATCCATTATCTTTGTAACCACCGATTTTAAAACTTGAGGATGTAGGCCATCAGGTTCAGGGGACTTGTCAGCTTTTAGTTCCATTTATTTGTCCAGTGCTATTTCTTTGCTAATACTATATTCTTTAAGTTCCTCATTCTCGCTTGCCAGATTGTTTTTTGTGTTTTCCACCATGTCTTTATTCTCCATTATAATTTCTCCTTTCTCTGCCTATAATGGACCCACATTTACCATTCTGTACATTTTCACTTTGTCATAAATGCTTATCACTCCAGGTGATGATATTTAGCCATAGTCCATGAGGGACTATAAGCATCTGTTAGAGAGAGACAAGTCATTACATAGCTTGAGGAGCACCCTCCGCATCAAGGGTGGAGCAAAGCAATGAAGAGGGTATCCATTAACTACCACAGTTAATGGTACAAAGATTGAACATGCACTATTGGCACCATTCTGCATCATACTCTAGTCATCTAGCCAGCTGAGCTAACCCTACCCCTACTTAACACTATAGAATGATGTCTAATAAGGAGCATTTACCCGGCTTTCCAATGTAATTCAGCCTTGTAGCATCTAAAATTGGTTGGGGACCTGCTGTGCTGGGTCCTTGCCCATTTTTGACCCCATAGTGATTTTCTGACATCAGTTCTACTGGAACTTGGATGTGCCCTGCATAACCAGGGGCATTTTCCCCTGGCCAATATTTAACATTCAGCCATAATCATAAAAAAAGATGATCAGATTATTGCCTCATTGCTGTTTGTGGGACCTTGCTGTGCACAGGGTTAGCTTCTGCATTTCTCCACATTACAGCAGCAACCACCTTTCAAAAGACTAATTGGCTGTAAAGCGCTTTGGGGTGGCCTGAGGTCGTGAAAGGCACTTTGTAAACACAAGTTCATTCTTCTTCCTTTCTAACTAAATATGGCGGTAATCACCAAGTGCCATAATGCAATAATGAATGGAAAGATGAAACAGGAGGCACCCAACATTGCCAGGGCTGACAGAGACCTGGTAAAACTCAACAGCTTGGGGATTGTGAACAATTGGCAGATGATTGATTCATGCTGCCCTATGAGAACTTTGTGCCAATCCAACAGATATCTACATAATCATTAAGGAAACGAGTGGGTTTGATGGGTTGAATGAATTCTTGTTTTTTCCCTTTGTTACTAATACTTGACACTCCAAACTGATGGCTAATAACAAGTATTATTGAATAGAATGGGCTTATATTCTCTGGACTTTAGATGAATGACAGGTGACCTCATTGAAGCCTAAAGAATCCTTAAAGAGGAAACTAAGAGGCTGTTTGCCCAAGCTGCAGAGTTGAGAACTAGGAGGTCATAGTTTTGGGATAAAGGGTTGGCATGTTAGGACTGAGATAATGAGAAAATTCTTTACTCAGAGATTTGCAAACCTTTGGAATTCTCTAATCCCAGAAGGCTGTGGATGCTTAAGCATTGGGTATATTCAAGGCTGAGATCAACATATTTTTGATACCAAGGTGTATCAGGATAGAACTGGAAAATTGGCTTCAAGTAAAAGTTCAGCTATATTGTTACCGAATGGTGGAGCAGACTGAAGAGGCCAAACGGCCAACTCCTCTTCCGATTTCTTACGCTCTTAAGTAGATAAGGCTTTTTAACTCATTGTAGAGGAGCTTTGCTGCTTTCAGTTGCTTCAGGTGCCAAAGTCCTACAGCAGCAAGAAATTCTCCGCAGTCCACCCTAGCAGGTTGACCAGTGACGTAGGAGCCCATCAAAAATACTAAAATTACACTGATCATGAAAAATTTGATAGGGTTTTCTATATGACTGTTGGATAAGTAGGATTCCGACCTCCCACTCATAACAACAGCACAGCCACCAAAGACAAAAGTCCAGGCCAATGAATTTAAACTGCCCTTCTGCAGGCATTGCTGGCTACTAGCTGATATTGTGAGGTTGCCCATATGGTTCCAATGCTAAATTATTCAGGACTGAGTAGTTGCTTTATTAATACACTGGCCGTTTACCCCGTGATTATGTTTGAAACTACCCAGACTGATGGATGGAAGCCTCTCTCTGCTGGCTATAACTTTACAATGGGTATTCATAAATTCATGCCAATTCCCTTTGGGAATGACCAGACTTTGAGAATTACTCACTATTTGACTCAAATTAGTACCAAATCAGCAATCTGAGTCTGAGAGGTCACATGGTTGGCTAGTGTAGGAAATGGAAAAATTCACTCTGGAACAGTGGAGGTTTCTGAGTTTGGGCTTAAAATACATGTGGATGAATTTTATGCCCCCCCCACCCCCCACCCCCCCACAGTGGCATATTTCAAGGCAGGGGGCCACCTAAACTAAAGCAGGTGGCTAGCTCGCCACCTTCCTGCCCTCCCCAAACCTGTCCCCCCATATTATGGGAGGCAGGTAATGCACCTGCCTGCCTGCCCTTAGGCCTGTTGCGGCCAAGTAGACAATTAACTGTCACATAAGGGCCTTTTTTTGCCTCTGCCATGATTTTTCAGCCTGTGGGGGAAGGCAGAGGAAGGTGGCCAGCCTAGCAGTTTTGACAACACAGATTGCTGTCAGGAAGGAAGGTCGGAGGGATACATCCTTTGTTGGGAGGGAGGGTCCCCTGTTCCCATTGGAGGTAGCCCCCACAAGATGGTAACCTCGTTTATCCCGCCTCCCCAGCAACTCTAACATGTCACCCCCCATCCCCCTGCCCCCACTCGTTTGGGTCTTGCAACCATGTCTGGACTTACCTTAAGTCCAGTATCAATCTTGATTTCTTCTCTGGGACTGGTTGTAGCCCCAACAGTGGGCACTACTCCCTTCTAGTGCTGCTGGGACTATGGAGCTGCCAGCCAATCAGATTGGCCTGCAGCTCTCCAGGTCAGACCTTCCTACCCCTGAGGATTGGAAGTCCCAATCTTCACTAATTAAGGCCACACCCAGCATAATATCAGTGTGGGGCAGCCTGATTTCACATTGTTGAAGTGCCAATCAAATTTAGGGTCAGTGGGGTGGGGGGGTGGAAGTTGGTAATCCATCCCCCGTAAAATCCATCCCATTTTTGGGACAGAGTAGAGCAAACTTTAGTCCGTATTCTGCTAAAAGTATATAGCATTGATACTGTGTTTAATTTCCCAACATTAACATCCCTTGCTTTGATAAGTACACCAATTAATTAAGAAATATAAGTCAGAGAAAGACTAATCTATCAGTTATGAACCAGGCTTTTCTCATACAGATGATCTGAGCCCCAATACAGACAGGATGAAAAAATAGTCAGTCGCCTGTATACCTACTAATATTTTAATCTTGGGGGCCAGGCTTCTGTCAGAGCAATTGTTTTAAAATGCCAACATATGGGTTGAATAACATTAAATAATGTAACAATAAAGTAGTATAATATTTTCGATAAAACAATGTGAAATGTTTCTATTATAGAGTTGATTTTCCAGGCAACTTTTCTTGGTGGAAACATTGAACTTTATTTACAAGACAGCAGCAGCAGCAGCTACATGTGTGTATCAAACTCTATGATGAAAGAAGATCTCTCCCCATGCTGCTAACTCATCGGTTTACACAGATCATGTAATCTTACAACACAGGATTATTTTTAAAGCTACAGTCCTACGTATATCTAAACTATAATTAGTACATTCCTCCCCCTTTAACTTTTCTGTACATTTTGTATTTACAAGGATATTTATCTCATGACATTACAATATTTACACAGGCCATGAAATTGTAATAATATATAAAACAAAAAACTGCGGATGCTGAAAATCCAAAACAAGAACAGAATTACTGACGAGAGCATGAAGCAGCACCGAAGTAATCATCAATGCACCGGAGAAAGAGTAGGACTGGAACAAGGAATGTTCCACAAACCCCATAAAGAGACAGGCTATGCCAGTCCTACTCCGGCCCCCTCCCACAACTCTTTCTCCGGTACATCGATGATTACTTCGGTGCTGCTTCATGCTCTCGTCGGGACCTGGAAAAATTTATTAATTTTGCTTCCAATCTCCACCCCTCCATCATTTTCACATGGTCTATCTCTGACACTTCCCTTCCCTTCCTTGACCTCTCTGTCTCAATTTCTGGTGATAGACTGTCCACCAATATCCATTACAAACCCACCGACTCCCACAGCTACCTCGACTACAGCTCCTCACACCCCGCTTCCTGTAAGGACTCCATCCCATTCCCTCAGTTCCTTTGCCTCCGTCGCATCTGTTCTGATGATGCTACATTCAAAAACAGTTCCTCTCACATGTCCTCCTTCTTCCTTAACCGAGGTTTTCCACCCACGGTCGTTGACAGGGCCCTCAACCGTGTCCGGCCCATCTCCCGCGCATCCGCCCTCACGCCTTCTCCTCCTTCCTAGAAACATGATAAGAGTCCCCCTTGTCCTCACTTATCACCCCACCAACCTTCGTATTCAAAGGATCATCCCCCGCCATTTCCGCCAACTCCAGCATGATGCCACCACCAAACACATCTTCCCTTCACACCCTCTGGTGGTATTCTGTAGGGATCGTTCCCTCCAGGACACCCTGGTCCACTCCTCCATCACCCCTTACTCCTCAACCCCCACCTATGGCACCTCCCCATGCCCACGCAAAAGATGCAACACCTGCCCCTTCACTTCCTCTCTCCTCACCGTCCAAGGGCCCAAACATTCCTTTCAAGTGAAGCAGCCTTTCACTTGCATTTCCCCTAACTTAGTCTACTGCATTCGTTGCTCCCAATGCGGTCTCCTCTACATTGGAGAGACCAAACATAAACTGGGCGACTGCTTTGCAGAGCAACTGCGGTCTGTCCGCAAGAAAGACCCAAACCTCCCTGTCGCTTGCCATTTTAACGCTCCACCCTGCTCTCTTGCCCACGTGTCTGTCCTTGGCTTGCTGCATTGTTCCAGTGAAGCCCAACGCAAAGCGGAGGAACAGCACCTCATCTTCCAACTAGGCACTTTACAGTCTCCTGGACTGAATATTGAATTTGACTTTAGATCTTGAACTCCCTCCTCTATCCCCACCCCCTTCCTTTTTTCCAATAATTTATATAGATTTTTCTTTTCCCACCTATTTCCATTATTTTTAAATCTACGTCTTTTATGCCCTGTTAGTCTTTCCACCCCACCCCCACTACAGCTGTAACTCTTTCAAGTACAAACCCTTTCCATCTGTTTCAGATGAAGTTACATTGTTTCGCCATTGTGAGATTTGAACTCTTGATCTTGGAGTTACAAACCCAGTACCATAACCACTTGGCTATTTAGGCCAAGCTCATTAGAGCTGTACCTTGCATGTCCTGCCATCCATTCTTAATTAGCACGTTCGTTTAGATAATATCACCACCTGCAACACCTCTTTGTTCTTCTGTCTGTGACATCTTTTGATTATCTGCTCCTATCACAGTCAACCCCCCCCTCCACTTCTCTCCCCCCACTAACCCCCCCCCCCACCCCCCACCCCCACCTTAAACCAGCTTATATTTCACCCCTCTCCTAATATTCACTCAGTTCTGTTGAAGGGTCATGAGGACTCGAAACGTCAACTCTTTTCTTCTCCGCCGATGCTGCCAGACCTGCTGCGTTTTTCCATGAAATTTTAAGTTCAGTCTCTCAGGTGGTTTCCTGATCCTTGAAGAACGTCATAGCTCCACGACTTCTGACTCTTTGACAGGAGCCACATTTTCTGGAACTGCTTTAACATCAGGTACCTCATTAGGCACAGGCAGTTCAGTGTTGCCCATTCCGACAGAGACATCGGTATGTCAATTCTTGGTTGAGCAACTTCAACAGGAACTGTAGCAATGGTTACAGGTGGAATATCATTTCGTTAGGATATCTCCCTTCTTCTTAAATGATCCACAAGCTTAGAGGTGATCCGGCCCTCCACTTCCACATGGTATGACAATGGTCTGGTCACAGAGCTTATTTTACCAGGTAACCACTCCGGCCCTTTGCCAAAATTCCTTACATTTACACTAACAGTAAATTGTTGTTCACGACTATGCAAATCATGAGTAGATTTTTTGGTTCCCTTGACTTTTCTCCGCCTTCCCCTCCAAATTGTGAAGTATCAGGCTTAGCCTTGTTCGAAGACGGCACCTCATAATAACTCTGCGGATGTTGCACATGTCGTGGTGTGGAGGGGGGGTGGTGTTCTGTAGTGAAAAAGGGAATGAGTTTTGTTTCTAATGATTCACCTGTTAAACTTTTTCATTCCCAACTTTTATTGTCTTTTCGGAATCTTCTTCCTATTTGTCTACTTTCTACCACAGAGTTTAGCCTCGGCCTTCTTTTTGACTTCATTGTTGGTCAGACTTCTCTTAGGTAAAATCTCAACTTGTCTTAGTTCAGTAGTTGAGCTACCCATGATGTCATTATTTACTCGTACCTTGAAAAGTTCTATGACTTTTGCTTTCAAAGACTCTTTAGCTTCATTCAGCTGAGTCTTCAGCTCTTCTGTCTCCTTGTATCTGTTGGCTTCCTCATGGAACCTTGAACATTGCTGTGTCTTTTCTGCCAACTGGTTCTTCAGTTTGTTCAGAGTGATGTTAAATTGTTCCTGCTTCTCTTCATAATTTTCCAGAGTTACAAACTTTGACCTGAGGGATTCTTGTAGTGTGTGAAGGTCTTCCAACGGGTTTTCCTTTTCTTTGCGAAACTCACTCGCTTCATCTTGAATTCTGTAATCCAGCCGAGTCTCCTTGGGTTTCTTCTGCTGTTCTTCCATGTCATTGTTTAAGACAGTTTTCATTTCTTCAAGTTGCTGAATGGCTACACACTCCTTTTCCATCCAGTTGTGGTCCTTGGAGTCTGCAGGTTCTTTCTGAAGTAACTTGTCTTGTTCCTTTTACAACTCAGGAACTCTTCCTGCTTCCTTTTGAAATGTCACTGGCCAACCAAAGTTAATTTCCCTCAAACAACTTCAACCTAGAAGGTCCTCTACCTTCTAATACCATCAGTGGTAGTTGTACTGTTTGGTGTTTATAATAAACATGTGCTCTGGTGATAACTTTTACCTGGATTTCTTTGCCTGTGTACGTTTTCAACTAATTGTTGAGCACCTTTATTTAAAAACTGAAAGTGTGTTCTCCTACTAAAGTGGTAGGAGCACCCGTGTCTACTTCCATGTTAAGGGTTTACCATTCGCTTGCAATGTGACAGTAATTGGCTCAGTCTTCTCAACTTTCATGTTGAATAAGGAATAAATGTCAGAATTGGTTGTTTCTGGCTCTTCATTTGACTTCATTTGTTGCCTGGGAGTCTGTTTTAATCTTGCTTTGCAATGTTTCAATATGTTTTGTGAAAAAACTAACACTCCACTTTGTTAAATTGCCAATCAATAGGAGTATGATTCTTTCCACATTGATAAAAATAAGTTTTCAAATTTGCTGCTAAGCTGTTTCCTCTATATTTTCAGTTAGTGAAGGCTGTTTTCTGCTTCTCAGCGGAGTCCTGGCTTTTCACGCCACTTTCGGATGACCGTTCCCGCCCAACTAGGAATGCGGTGCCATTTTGCGCACCTTGAATTGCTTGTGAATCCCTTATAGCACTTTCCATCGCAAACGTTATTTCTAACACTTTTTTAAAATCAAGATCCACTTTAGCCAGCAATCTTCACTGAATAGCATCCTCTTGCACGCCACAGATCAAACAAGCATATCATTCAGGATTTCACCAAAACACAATATTCCGTTAGTTATTGTAATTTCATCATGTAGGTAGCAATGGTCTCCCCTGGGGCTGTATTCCATAAATTGAACCTGAACCTCTTCATTGTGGTGGAGGGCTTGGGTTGGAAATATCCCTTAAAGAGGTTTACTAATTCACTGAAGGTCTTCAAACCTGGGCACTGGAGGCCATCAAGCTTCAAATTAAACTATAGGTTTTGCTCCCACAAATACTCAGGAGAATCACTCTCTTCTTTTCCTCTCCCATGATTTTGTTTGCTTGAAAGTAGTTCTATATATTGAGACCAGTCGTCTGTGGCTGGTTCAAAGGGATCCAATCTGCCAAACCGTGGCATTTCAGATGAGTATATCTTCCTTTGTTTTTAATTGTCTTAGATACTCACAATTGCTGGGCGAGGGACAGTACCAGATCTGATTTATCCTCATCACCAGTTTGTTATAGAGTTGATTTTCTAGGCAACTTTTCTTGGTGGAAACATTGAACTTTATTTACAAGAGAGCAGCAACAGCTACATGTGTGCATCAAGCTCTATGACAAAGAAAAACTCTCCCCTAGAGGTTCCCTGCACTGCTAACTGATTGATTTACACAGATCATGTGATCTTACAGCGCAGGACTATTCTTAAAGCTACAGTCGTACGTTTATCAAAACTATAATTACTACAATTTCGTAACGTAGTTTAAAGAAGTCAGATCAAGCCTTGTCTAGTCAGATCAAACCAATTATGCTTACCCAGATTTGGACTTGCAGTTATTGTTCATTTGTACACAACAATGCAAATGTTACTGACTTTAACATTTAAAGTGTTAAGCACAATTTGTGGCTCTTAAAGCATACAAACTGTATCATTTAATATTTGAAAATGTCACTCCATTTTCATTTTTACACAGTGAAATTATGGAATTAAATGTAACTGCAGAGTATTTATTAAATCACAATATTCTTTCCATTGTGCTAGTTAGAGCAATCCCAGTCTTTAATTCCATTTTGTTACAATAGTCATCAAAGTGTTAATAGTAATATGACAGCAGCCTGTATAGGACTAATTAACACAATGCAAAAATGTTTGCACACAATAATCAACAATTACTTGACATTTTCTGGTCCACTGAATTGGCAGATTTCAGGTGAATGTAAAAATATTAATATTATAAATATGGGATATTACAAAACACAATTACAAAGGCTTGAAGATCTGCAAAAGCATCTCCAGTCATGAGATTCTCAGATGTAAAAGTATGTCTTTAACAAGCACAAAAAAGACATTTGTTTCAAAATGTTTGTGTATAACTCTTACACTCATAAGTTGATATAATTGTTTTAAATAAAAGCATGAACTCTCAGTAATTCCATCTATTATATTTTGATGTTTCATAATAATGTAGTTTTATTCATTTAAGTTTTGAATAGAAAATCTTCAATATAATTGTTACTATAATTCGGTGACCCCGAGTGCCCACTTAAAAAATATTTTTCCTAAACTTCATTCAGGAAAACATTTTAAACCAATTGTATTCCCTGCTAAAATGAATGAGATTTTTTTTGAGAGTGAAAATGCTTGGGCACAAGTTTACCGCCCATGTGATTCTGGGAGGTTAATGCAGTTATAGTTATTTCACAGTCCATTAAGGAGCTTACTGTGACCTCTTGACCTCTGAGGCAACAACACTGAATCCATTATCATCACAATGGAATTGGTTTGGGTTCAGGTGACATGACAATGGCTCAGGAAATCCCAAGTTAGCAGTTAGAAAATGATGCAGTTTCTGCTTGGTCTCAGCTATTAATACGAACCATAATTTGTAACATTAACATTGATAAAGGTACAGAAAAGGACACTGGGAGCCTGGTATGTTCATATAAAATTGAAATGTGTGAAATGGGCAGAAAGTGCTGAGGTGGTTAAAGTCTTTCATTAGGTTGTAGATGGTTAAATGCTCTATTGTCAAAAAGCACATTGCTCAATATAATTCGTGACACATGGCACTGTCAGTGAGGAAATTGGTCAGTGGCAAAGAGACAGAAAAAAGATAAGATGAATCAAGAGAATATGTATGTGCTTGTGAACAGAAAGATGGAATAAAATAGGTGCAACCGAGACAAAAATTCAAAGAGAATAAAATATCATGTATTTCTTTCAACATATTCGAGAAGCAGATTGTGGTGCCATCACTTAACTGGAAGAGGAAACATATAGAGATCTTTATTATTTTCCCAAATGGAACCAGAAGATGCAGTGCAGTCTTGCGAATTCAAATATATTTTAAATAAATTAAAGCCACATAATACAATGATATGTATTCAGTGGAATCATAGGCTAAAATAGTAAAACTGCCCACATCCAAAGTGTGTGAGCTATAACTTTCTCAACAGTGCCTTTCCATCTCTCCATCAGTTCATTACCTGGCAATGTTCTACTTTGTGGGCTAGCATTGGTGAGTGTGAATTTCTCACACGTATTTCAGATAGCGAGGAGTCTGTAAATCAAACTGCAGAACCCATTCCTAACATTGTCACACTGCAGCTACATTATTTACATTTTTTTTCTTGGACTGCATCAAGCAATTTGTAATCAGTAAGTGAAATAAAATCAAAGCAAAACATTTAACACCTTATAGCAGGCTATGAGGAGTACACATAAAATTCTGTTTTGTATTTACTGGATATTTGGATAAAATCAAATTATCATTAGAAATTTTTGAGACATACTAAATCAAACCATTTGATACTAGAATTATAATTTTAAATATTTGAGCATTCTGCAACTTAACAGAAAGGATTGGACACCCTGGAATAATTCCTTTAGGAAAAAGAGGGAAGCTTTGCAGACATCAGATAACTCCCCACACCCCCTCCCCGCTTCCACAATGAAAAAAGAGAGAGAGGTTTGGAAGACAGCATTGCTGTGGTGAAATTGATATTCCTCCTCGGCTGATTCCCAGGCAATATGTTACCTTTCTCTGGGATGATCAATGTGATTTATGTGATCTGTGAAGTACAGGAGGGAGTCCCACTTTAATCACAATCGTCTCAGCAGATTGGCAAACGGCAGGCTAACAAGTCCTAGTCCTCTGCCTACTTGTCCCCTTGTGAAAAACAAAACACAAGTAGGTGTCTTAGGAAAACTCTAAATCTGAGGTCAAGAGTGGCAGCAACAGAACTATTAGTTACCAGCTTTGCATTTTATCTGGAAAACTTAGATATAAAAATTGCCTTGAAGTCATATTTTTTGTTACTTGCATAAAATACTAAGTTACTAGAGTAAGTTTTTGCTACATTTCATTTTCTCTTGTATCATTTTTCATTACTTTTGTTTATTTTAAAAGCACATTAATTTAATCTTAAAAGATTTTCTACTTATATAAACTTGAGATTTTTTATATATCCATCAGAAAGACTTATTGAATCATCACAAAGAGCTTAAATATGTTTTGTTAAAACCTAATTCCAATACTTAAATTAGGCAGAAAACATTTTAGTGTTTTGCTTCTGTAATTTCCCATATAACATTATTTAACAACAATGTAACATTATTTAAGTGCAGGCTTTAAATATTTAAATCTTTTTTGAGGTAACTACATTTTGTTAAATAAAATATTTCTATGTATCACTTTTAACGTCATTTATTATTGATATTCTTCTGCAGGAGAAGCTTCCGATTTACAAACAGTACTGGATAAATATTTCAAATGCTACAGAACTTGTCTTTGAACCTTGTTCATAATCTAGCAACTCCTTAAGTAGTTTCAGCGAAAGCTATTTTTCTCACTAATGACTTGCCCTTTTAAAATAGCTCCACTGCCCTAAGACCCATTTATCTAATTAACTTTCATCTTTCACAAAATCATTTTTTTTTGCTGTCTTTGCTCTTTGATTTCACACAGCGATCTGGAGTTTTTGTGTTCCACTGATAAGGTCTGAACAGCAGAAGCTATGCAATAGTCTGTTTACCGAATGACTATTTGTCCTTCAGATGCAGTCCATATTGACTGCTTCAGAATCTCTTTGTACTAGTCATTATTTTAAAATTGTTTCACAAACTGTATGGGAATTGAGAAGCAGACAGCTTTTCAATTTCTCTTGCATTTCCATTGATTATCAATAGACTCCTGTAGAATTAGTAATATGCCTCTATTCTTTTCTTCTATATCTATTTGACACACAGTATTTTTAATTTAAATATTGCTGTAGGTTTTGTCTACTTGACATTAACATAACAAACAGGCCAATCAATTCTTCCACGTTTTCCCTGTGAATAGTAACTTTGGGAGAGACTGAAATCTGTCTAACATGAAACAAATCAAGTGTTCACAGGTACAAATATAACAGCAGTTCTCAAGGACTAAAAAAGACTTCTCACTATGAATATCGCCATGAACTGTAACACAATTAATTAACCTTTAGAATCCTTACACTTCAGGAGAATATCAGTTAATAATACATGCTAAAATAAATGTACCAATGACAACCTTTTCCATTTTTTTGAATCACTTTTAATCATTTACAATATATTATTATGCTGAATTTATGAAGGGCTGCTCAAGGATTTAAGCATATGTAGGAAACAACTGTGAACAGACTGAGAATATTAACATTCTTTCTTGCTCATGAGAACCTTAGCTTCTGGTTCAATTCCTCTTAAACAAACAAAAGCACTTTTCAAATGTCTCTCCTCATTCCAAGTTCATTAACGGATTGCTCTCCTAAATAAATAAACTAAACATTCATTTATGAAAATAAGTTTGATTTTCAGCTCATGTGACTCTGGAATTAATTCAGTCCAGAATTTGCACACTGCACTTGTGTTTTTGAACAATAAAGATTTAGAACTTTGAAAACAAGCGGCTCAAAGCGACACCACCAAAAAAAATAGCTTTGAAACAAACAAAGCCACACAAGTAGAGTGATAATGGATGGTTGTGTAGGCTTTTATCTTCCTCCTAGTGTAAAGAACACCATTTGCAGACTACTTTGTGCTCTGAACAGCAATTCATTTTGTTTGGGGAGCTGACAGTATCCGCATGAACCTGAATTCACTAGATTGATTAGTACCTCCAACTTAGATGTTTCTTTACAGAATAGCGAAGTTTCTTTGCCTAATGATGTTACATTTGTCCTCAGAATGATGTAGAGTGTGCTGTGGAGGATGAACTGCTTTGCTCAGATCACTCTTTATTTGGCAAGCTCTCCCGGTTCAGAAGAACCCTCCTCAGCACCATTAATATTATATATAGATACCCTTGTCACAAATTTACATCTGGTGATCCGAAATCAGGATGTGGAGGGTGGTGCTGATTTATGGAGTGAAATGTTGGAGAATAAAAAAAGCAGCGGTTGGATTCACTCTAATGTGCTGGTGCCAGAGTAATTGTCAGCCATAAAAAAATGTTTTGTGATAATATGCATTGAAAACTGAGGGAGTGTAGTAATTATTTGATTCAAGTGACACTTAACCCTTTGAAGACAGCATTTAAATAAATAGTCAGAGATAGATACTCTGACTTATTGCTTCTTTAACATTCTGAAATAGCAGTATAACTCTTGTTTAGCAGAAAATATAGACACTCTGTTTATTTTTATTCTGTAGGTAGAAAAGTCAGAAATCTTCCAAGTTTGAGCATGAAGGCGATGTGCTACAACTGCTTTTGAAAGTTTAAGAATCCACACAAACTCCTTATTTGAAGTCCAAAACAATCTTGGAGACCCATTGAATGTATCTTCATGCATTTTCATTCAGCTTTTGCCATCGACTTCCAGGCACTTTTCAGGATAAATCTTTTGAAAGATGTCTACTTGATTCAAAAACTTAACTGACATCGAACTGTGCATATCTTTAAAGTGCAGACGGAATGCATTACATCCTAAATATAGGGTCTAGCTACACACGACTAATGAAGCTTCAAAATCTGGTCCCGTGCCTTTGGAACATGGAGGGCACTGCTGATATATGGAGTAAAATACTCCTGAATTAAAGGGCAGTGAACGGATTCCTTCTAATGTTCTGCTGCCAGAGTAATTGTCACTCATAAAACTATATTTAGTAGCATGGTACATGTCAATTAATGGGCACCTTCTTAATTGGAACTTACATTGAAAAGCAGCATTCTTCAGGCACTGATTTATTTCTTATATGTACCGTACTGCATTTAATAGGAATAACTAGAAAGAAATCCATTGGCCCTGTATGGGGGCAGTGTTGTCTTTTAAGAAGTTTCTACAGAAGAATGAAATCCATCTGAGAATGAAATGGAGAATATAATCACTGTTTGATCCAGGGAGTCTTGCTTATTCTCACGTGTCTTTGTCAGATCCATAGCAATAGCTAATCTTTTAACTGATATACGTTATCCACACATAAAACGTATGTTTGTAAAAATATTTTTATATATCTACTTAAATGTTACTTATGACCAAGGGAATTTTTTGTCTTATATTTCCTAAGAAACAAACACTTAATAGTTTAATTTTTATTTAATTATGAACTGTAACAACAAAAGTCTGACTATGGCACAGTAAACTCAACACCAAGAACAGGATATCCAGCACATACCACTGTTTACAACAGTTTAAATGAGACTGAACATTTAACATTTTGAACAATAACTGTTGTAGTAAACCTCGGAAACACAACCTGCTCATACTTATGAAAGAATAGTCAATATTATCACTTGAATTCCATTTAGTAAAAGGTGGAAGTAAGAGACGGAATAAAACAAAAATTGGCAAGGTAAGATAGTGAGAAATAGAAATGGAGAGAGAAGAATTAAAAATTAACATTTGGTGGCTTTGATTCTGGAGAGGTTTGTCAATTTTACCAATGGCTACAGTTTGCTGATTTTCAGCGTTAAAATTAGGTTGGTATAAGAAAGGTTTGAAGTTCTCCTCTTCTTAGGCAGTCCCTCGGGATCGAGGATGACTTGCTTCCACTCCGATTTGATGGGCTCTGAAACATGATCTGCAGGCTCTGTTACAGGTGAGGCAGGTAGTGTTGGAAGCAGATGGGTTGTTTGGAGGCTTGTGCACTCTTTCTGATGCCTCAACTTTGCCTCTGGATGTTTGGTGTCTTTTCGAATAAAACTTTTCAATTTTGGTCAGCCACAAGCCAGGAACTCCCATGAGTTGACGGGTATGTTTAACCTCTTCAGGGATGCTTTTAGGACAGGACATCCCTAAAGCATTTCCATTGTCCTCCTGGGAGTCTCCAGCTGAGACCGTGAGTTCCGAGTAGAGCAATTGCTTCGGTACTCTGGTGTCAGGCATATAAGTGACATGTCCCACCCCAGCAGAGTGCCTTAATGGCTTGAGAGAAGCCACTGTTATTGGATAGCCTTCCTTGCCACTGGATTTGGAAAATCTTGTGAACGCTTCACTGGTGGTACTTCACTGCTTTGCAGTACCTGCTGGATGTTGTCTAAGTCTCCCAAGCATTTAGAAGCCTGCCCAGTAAACCATGACCTTAGTCTGGGGTTTGAGATCCTGGTTCTCAAATGCTCCTTTCCTCAGTTGGCCGAAGGCTGAGCAAATCAGAGGAAATGATGAATTTCATCATCTATGACAAGAGGAGGGTCCCAAGATACGGAAAGTGGTCCACATTTTCCAGGATCTCACCATTCATATTAATTAACAGGTAAAGCATTTTGCTGCAGGAGCTGGATGGAAGACAACCTGGGTGTTTAGAGAATAGCCCATTTTCCCATATGTTTTGGAGAAGGAGTCAACAATGACATGGAGCTCAGTTTCTGAGTAAGCACACACACAAGCACCATCTGCATACTGGATCTCTATCACTGAGGTTGGACTGGTTTTTGTTTTGGACTGAAGGCGGCGTAGTTTGAACAATTTCCCATCTGGTCTGTAGATTATCTTCACGCCTGTGGGTAATTTGAAGTGAGGTGCAGTTTTGCAATGAGAAAAATGGAGAAGAAACTTGGTGCAATGATACAGTCTGGTTTGATCCCAGTTTTCACTGAGATAGGTTTTGTGGTGGTTCTGTTGGTGAGGAGCAGGGCATGTATGTCACTGTGGTGTAGGCAGAGGTTTGAAGTGACATAACAGTTGACATTCTCTAAGCTATTACTTTGTTCTTTGGTGCTTGTTTGTTTAAAACTTATTTTTCAACAGCCATCCATCAAGTGCTATCTCTCCCTACCCAGGCTCTTTTTCTCCCTCTCAGCTCCTATTCCAAGTTCAAGCATCCAAAGCAGATATTACTTCACTCCTGCATTTAAAAACACTCCTTTATTAGCTATGAATGCAAGCACTCTACATGGAACAAGTCAGCACTGTCAATGTTTTTCTTCTCTCTACTTCTGTCTTGAGATGAAATTGTTCCCCTCCATGTGTCTCTTTGTCAAGTGAAATATTTGATGATTAACTCCTGCATCCTGTTCCTTGGGCGGGATTTTCCACACCCGCCCGCCGCCGAGATCTTCCGGTCCAGCCGCAAGTCAATGGACTCCTGACTGGGGCACTGCCTCGCCTGTGGCAGGTCCCTCCCGTGACGGGGCCAGAAAATCCCAGCCCTTGCATAATTCCCACTTAATCATAGCCAAAACTGTATCCACAATAATAAAATTCTTCAGAACTTTATCTTCATACCTCTTTCTATACCTGTAATTCACACATATAACCTTGCATCATCATTGACATCTGGAAATATCTTATCTACATCTGCAAAAACATAATTCTGAATGTGACAGGGTGTGCTGAACACAAATGACAGGGCATGTTGCATATATTTCTGCTTTACAGCACACTTAAATCAATTTAAATTCTAATTGTTTTTATTTAGTTGACACTGAGCTTGAGTTTTAATAGCTTGTGATTTGCAGCGGGAAGGCAAGACTGAGAGAAGTAATTGGTTCCACAGCATTGAGTTCAGGATTGAGTGTACCAGACTGTATATTGGGGGTCAATCTTTGTCTTCACCCCATGGGTGGTAATCTGGTGGAACAGATGGCCCATCATTGAGTTCAATGGGTGAAACTCAAATGGTTTCTATAATGGGTGAGCGATCCACCCCACTCCATCTGATTACTGCCCATGAGATAAAGACAAATTTTTGCCCCAATGAATCATAAGTCTGTGAAGTTGCAGGAAAGAGGAGGATGTGAAGGACAGAATGATTGAGATATCGGAGGAACAAGATGTTTAGAGGAACAATGGCATAAAGAGCAGGTAAAATAGTTTTCCTGTGTTGTAACCAGTTGTTTAGGGAATCTGTGCACAACCAATTTTTTGACATTAGTACACTATTGTAAAGGTCAGCAGTTTTGTTTTCGTGTTTATTTCAACTGTCTAAGCAACAGTTAGTCAAAAGCAAATTAGCACCAGTCTAGCTGTTTTGGAAAATCCAACAGGAAAAGCCAATGGAATCATGTCACTAATTACAGGCCACTTGGAATGTTAGATCACTTTGTAGCTATTCAAATCAAAATGTAACTCAAAAATATTTCAGCTATGTCTGGCAAGTGACTGAAGACCAGCAAATGACAATGTGGTATTGTATTCTGTGTGAGACTAACAGCTTATGAAAGGCAGAGGAGTCCAGTACAAGGTTTGTTTATTTCCATATTGTTCACTTAATACTTAGTAGGTTAGACAGTGTTAAATATTTGATATTGATAGATGTCGACATTGATATAAACTGTAAATTGATGTCTTTGACATTTATTATTTTCCATGTGACTCATTGGATTCAACTGGAAAGAAGTTTGCATAAATGTATCTTACTGTAACCCCTTCTGCTCACAGAACTGTTAAGATTAAAGGGCTGCCAGGAGGGAACAACTGTGAACAAACATGCCAAAGCCTGCAATTGCATTGGTCCTAGGCATGGTGCTTAATTTTATCTGAATTTAAAATCCATTACCATTTGTGCTTAAATTTAATGATGGAATGTCTATTCCTGGAAGCCTGATTTCTTAAGCATCACAAAGCAAGACTAGTAAGAGGAAATCAGCCAATTTTATTGCCCATTGGTTTATTCAACTGAACCTTAAGTCTTGAGGCCCTGTGATTGAATAGCATTTCACTTAAGAGCAGTGAAGTACTCTGAATAGTCCTCAGTTTGTTGTGCATCTAGTAGGTCTCATTGACATGTCACTTGTGTTCTTGCTGTTTTAATGCTGTTGTTAGATTATTAACGTTTGCATTTACAGTATTGGACTGAGTAGACAGTGAAGAGTTAAGTGAAAAACAAGTGGATGTAGCCACAGAATTATTGCAAGAAGAAATGTGCACTTGAAGACCACCTCTAAGGAGACCACCTCTAAGGAGGCCACCTGGCTATGGTGACCAACTCACATCAATCTCAACAGTAAACTAATGCCTCACACTTGAAGCTGCATTAGGAGGCTGTGTATTAAGACCACCTGAAGCAGGTCCCAAAGGTGGTTGTTATACACAGGTTTTAGAGCACTGTATCTATTGCTAGATGTGTTAGTTGCTGATGAATGGGTTGTCTGTGAGTTCCACATTATATGTGCAGAATGTCTGGTGCTGAGTGACTGAGTGATCCTGTACAGAATACAAGCTGTACTGGAAGTGAAAAAATTACAAACGGGTGATTCTTCTCTAATGAGCCATTCGTTTCCAAGTCCACGTTAAATCTGTCACACATCACAAGCTTACAAGTGGTTCCTTCGTTGCTGAAGTAAATCACTTTAAAAATGGTCACATTCAGTGCTTGGAGTCTTCTAAATGTGTTTATGCTATAAAATGTTCACAAAAATCAATTTTAAATTCAGAATAATGTGTCAACAGTAAATATGACTCTTTTGATGCTGTGTCGCTTTGGTGGGTGTTTTTGCTTGGAAGTGGTGGTATAGTGGTATTGTCACTGGACTGGTAATCCAGAGACCAGAGACCCAGGGCAATGCTCTGGGGGCCTGGGTTCAAATCCCACCACAGCAGATGGTGAAATTTGAAATCAATAAAAATCTGTAATTAAAAGTCTGATGATGGTTCACCAATGTCCTTTAGGGAAGGAAATCTGCTCTCCTTACCTGGTCCGGCCTACATGTGACTCCAGACCCACAACAATGTGGTTTACTCTTAAAATTCCCTCTGAACATGGGCAATAAATGCTGGCCTAGCCAATGATGGCCACATCCCATGAACAAATAATTAAAAATAACCTAGAAGCAGATAGCTGTTGGCATGGCAACTTCCAAGCTTTGGCAGGAGGAATTGCATTTGTTGATCTACCACCACTTTTAATACTACTCCCTCCCTCAAAAAGAGCTCTTCTTTATGGGCTCTTAGTTGTACACAAACCATAAAATTCCTGCCATGAATGTTTCTTTAAGATAAACACAATTTTTTCTTTTCAAAAATGAATTTCTGTTGAAAGCAATTGATTACGGCATGCCCAGAAAATGTAACCTTTGAAGAAACTTATCCTATCATCAGTGATGATTCTAAAAAGGCTCCATTGTAAAAAAAAGTAAGTTGATTAGAGAGTGAATCAAGGTAGTGCTGTCACTGATACAGGGCCATGCGTCATTCTATTCTTCTGCCACTTCTGGATGGCTGATTGACTGATAGTATCAGTCTGGTTGACAGGTTCAGATACAAGGTTTTTGTAAATTAAAATGAAACAAAAGTTGGCTGCTGGAAAAATATAACTTCATTCTATGACAGCTAATCCAAAAACATTACCAGATGGAAGCCACGGGTCAAAAGAGGCTTCAAGTCTCACCTTGGGGAGAAAGAAAAAGAGGTTTTGCAATAACACATAGACAAGCCCTTCTGACAAGCCAAGCTTAAAGGGGCATAAGCATAGGGTTTGAAAGAATTGCAAGGCTTGCTAACCTGATCTCCTCGCTGAAGAATGGTATTTGGAAAGAAGAGTCATTGATGATGAGTTGAAAAAAAGGAAAAAATAAAAGAGGTATGTGAAAGTCAAATTGACACTGTATGTGTAGATCATACTTTCAGCTGTATTGATCCAGGCATAGCACGTGATATAAACATAATAAATCATCTGGGAACAGTTACATGTGTAAACCATATACACCATATGAGTCACAAGTGTCAGGCCTGATATCATCAGTAGCACTTTTTCATAATTTGGTTTCACCACCTCACGGCCTTGAAATACTTTGAGTGTAACTTTGGAGAGAGACCAATAGAACTCCCTTAAAAACTGCAAGAAGTTAGTTATGTTTAACCTCCTCTGTTTCTGGCAGTTTCCTGGTTGCCTTGCAGGAGCTGGAATTTTCCTCTGCCTCTTACAAGATGAATGAGCTGGAGTTTTTCACTCCTAAGGTTTACTGGGAACCCAGTATAATAATAGGAGCAGCCAGTCTTCCAGGAAAGTTAAAGCAAGCTGCTGGGACCCCAGATGAGGAAAAACATTTCAACTTTGCTCTGGATCAGCCACTTTGCTGGGGAGGGGGCCTTCCAAGCAAAAACCCCTCTCTTTCAGCACAGCAGTCACACAAACCTCTGCTGGCATGGAGCAGCCAGGTGCAATCACATGTGCCCACCTGCAAATGACATGCCCTCCTGGTGAGCCTCAAACACTACAGTAGTTTTGGAGAGTGCTGGCAGGTGTAGGTGCTGTTTCACTACCTGTAGAATTTCATGTATGTTTTTATTTTGAGTTGATCTACCTCACCTGTCACAAAGTTGCCTTTGGCTGGGATTTTCCAGCCCTGTTGTGGTGGGACTCACCGCAGGAGATGCGGTGGCCCAGCCAAAAGCCCATTGACCTTCGGCAGGAATGGATTGTCCCGGTGGCAGGTGGGAGCTGGAAAAACCTGCCCTTTATTTCAAGGTCAGATTTGACGGAGTTCTGTTTGAATCTGATTGAATCCATCACTTTCACTATCTGTGAGTCGTGCATGTTCTTTGTATACATTCATGGGATGTGGGCACTGTTGGTGAGGGCAGCATCTGTTGCTCATCCCTAATTGCCCTTGAAAGAAGTTAAGAGGCAAGCACATTGCTGGAGACCAGGTAAGGGCAGCAGATTTCCCTCCCTAAAGGACATTAGTGAACCAGATGGATTTTTACAACAATCAATGATAATTTCATGGTTGCCATTACTGAATCTTGCTTTCAATACCAGATTTTTAATTATTTGAATTTAAATTCCACCAGCCATGTGATCCCAGAGCATGAGCCTTGGTCTCTGGACTTCTAGTCCAGTGACATTATCACTGCACCACATCCTCTCCCCAGTTGAGCTATGGAAGAACCTCAATGGCTCTATATTCATTGATTTTACAAAGTAATACATTTTCTGTTAACCAATTTTCTTGTTTCAACAATTAATTTTATGAATGCCACAATTTTTCAACTTGAGAAACCACCACGGATGACAGGAGCTCAGCTCCTTTCAAGGCAAAGTTAGTTCATGGCAAAATTTATGGTCCCCAAATCAGTGAAGTAACAGAGATATATCTGTTTTACAACATACTTAAAATGAAATTAAAATTCTAGTTATTATCATGTTAATCATTCAAAAATTTAACAATCTAAGAGGAAGCGAAGAAGTTTCTCAAGTTTGAGACTTGGCAAAGACCAAGTTTGAACAGGAGACAGTACAAAGAGCATAAATTTGAACAAAGTGAGACTGCAGGATGAGAAAGAAACAGGAGATGGCGGAGGAACAAGAATGGAAAGCTCAGAGCTGCAATGGCCACATTAGTATTGATAAAATAGAGAAAGACAAGAAAGGTTGCAATATAGAAAGAAGTTTAAGGCTGGAGGTGAGAGTGGATTTATCACTACTTAATCAACAAGACTGAAGAATTTGTTGACAAGTTCAAAAGATCAGTCGATAAACTAGTCATTAAAACATGTTGTTTGCCTTTGCATGTCCTCAACAAATCACAAAAACTGGCCACTCAACTAATCAACAGTTTTGTGGCTGAGATTTGTCAATAGATTTCATGGTGTTATGTATGCCCCAAATGTCAAGGAATTCCAGACTTGCTAAATATCCTACAATCTCAGAAACAAATCTTTTGATGACACTAAACTAGTCAAGAAAACATCAGGTCCATGAAAACGCTCTATAAGATTGATTCTTCAAATTTATTGACTAGATTTGTTCTGGTAACAAAGAAGCTAACCTTATCGACTGCATGTAAATATGGCCAATGTGCTACAAGAAAATGGAGGCTAAAGGTTAGTAGGTACCTCTGGTTTTACTCACTTACTGGGTTCAAATCATAGCTTAAAATCTATAAAGGTATAAATGGAAAGAAAAAAAATCAATGCAAATTTACTGTATATAATATCAGCACATTATTTATATGCAATGAAGGACCATTTCTTAGGTTAAAGAAATAGACCATAAAAAAACCTTACTAGAGCCTTATCCTTGAGGATCCCTGGAACAAAAGCCCTGTCCCATTTTTATTTAAATCAAAGTTATTTTTAACTTAAAATATGTTCCCACATGTTCCCCCTATTCATCTGAGCTTATTTTCTGCCATTTTCATGCTGATTTAGAAGTTGGAATGCTAAAATGTGACACTTGTGCTCAGTTCCAACTCCAAGTCCTCCTCCATCTTCCTGCAAGCATCTAGGCTGTGCTGGGAGTTGAGATACAGGCCTGAATTTTCATTCTTGAGGCAAGTAGTGGGAGTTGGGAAAATTCCCAGCTCGGCCCACCTGCCTCGGGAGAAAGTGCCTGTGAAGGCGGGATTTTCATTTTCATTGCTGGTTGGGGTGGGGGGTGGGGGGGGGGGGGGGGGGGGCGGCGGGTGTGGGCTGTAGTCGGGCCAGTCAGCCCACTAAAAAGTTTGGAGGCAGCCACAGGAGCTGTCGGGGGCACAAGCAGGCTGTTTAAAAGGTCCGTCTCAGTGCTGTGGGACTTTGTCCCAGTTGAAATAAAAACACAAAGGCAATCCACCCCTTACCTCTCCTATCCTATCACCCTTCACACACTCCCCATGCCCCATCCATGCCACCTCATTACCCTCACCCACCCCCTCATGCCTCATTGCCAAGCTATGGCATGCCATTGACCCACGATACGCTGTATAGAATCAACGAACCCTATAGCGGCAGTAGGATGTGTAAAAAAAACCTTTTAAACAAAGTAATTCATTCATAATGTTCTATTATGTTAAAAAAAAATGTCATTTCATTAGAAGACAATAAAAGTGCCAATCATCCAGACCCTTGAAGGTACCAATAACAGAAACCGCAATCCCTTAACATTGTGTAAATAAACATTGTGAAATTGACCACAGAGATCAGGGAGCCTGAACTATCAATCAAGCAATGTTTTCTGTGAGATGCAGCTGTTTCAATGAGAGTGATAGATATCTAGGTTCTTAAACTGGAGTTCTCACGGGTGGGGTGCATAGCTTGTCATAGCTCCAGGGGGCCTGGAGGAACTCTGAACGTAACTTTTAAAAGGTCCCTTCATGCAGACTAGAGTTCCCGACCCCTCAGAGGGGCTGTGAGCCAAGACTCTTTAAAAATCTGGCTCGACTCCATGAAAATTGCCCAGGAGGAGGAAATGCCTATCTCCACAATGGAGCCAGCTAGGTTGGGAGTGCTCGATATGGGCTTATGACAGGGACCAGCCTGCATCCTTTAAAGGCACTCCCGAAAACCAGGCAGCCCAGGAATGGGGTTGGAATTACTGGAATCAGGACCTGCCCACCATTTTAAAGAGCTCCTGAGTCAACCCGACTTAGTGAAAGTCTAGACTGAGTACAGATACCAGACCACTATGTATGGCAAGGATTTTCTTTTATTGAAAGAAACATAAATGCTTGACTGAAAGCCTGGGGAACTTATCCTGGAGAACATCCTTTCGATTTTTTAAATTGTTTATTTGGAGAAAATGATAAATTTTTAAAAAATGAATTGAATACAATGAATATGTAAATGCTGATTCCAGCAACAAAGCTAGGTTTGCCTACATAGTTATTGTACTGTCTGCATCTCAATTTCTTTGGGATGTTTTTATCTTCTCCTATTGAAATTTCTCATGAACTGCCATTTTTCTTAGTTGAGAGAACAGCAAAAACCTGCACACAGTTCCCTCCAAAGTTGTTCTCTCACTGTTGACTAGAATATATTGGAAGAGCATCCCAGGGTGGGCTAGTCCTCAAGTTTTCCTTCAACCCTGTACCAAAGGGCAGAATTTTGCCCTTGGCATGCGGGCTTGGTGGTGGGCGGGGGCAGTCAGGAACCCGACCGCTGCTGGCGATTGGCACTGGACCGCGATTTTACGCTGGAGGGCCAATGAAGGCCCGCCCAATGTGAAACACGAGCGGCAGTGCTGAGCGCTACCTGTGGGGGCGGGGGGAGGAATGCAAGCAGGTTGAGTACAAACTTGGCGCATGCGCACGAGTGAGCGCTTCATAATCTCCCTGAGCAGGGACATGTTATTAATTCAATTGTAAAACGTATATTTTGGAAACCTCATCCTGCCCGTGGATGAGGCTTCCAAATAAATGCAGAGGCCGTTTGGCCTTTTTTCCTGCCCGCCAAACGTTAGGTTGGACGGGTAGCGAAAAATTTAGGTAATTTGAAAATTAACTTCAGGCTCATTGATTATTTAATGGCCTTAACAGGCCTTTTAATTGTCAGCAGGCGCGCTGCTGACCCCAACCCACGCCCGCCTACCGAACTATCGCATAACTGTGTGTTGACGTCGGCGCACTCTAACGATGCCAACACGCATCATTTCACACTTGAGCAGGTCAGGCTCCTGCCCGCCCGCCTGCCACACAAAAATTTCTGCCCCAAGTGCCTATACCCTCAATTTGCTGCTCTCCATAGTGCACAGTTGATAATGGAATCACATCTGATAAAAATTTGGGCATGTGAGGGGATTGTATTCCCTGTGACTGAATGGTGAGACTGAAGGTACCCCTGATGGTAGACTTTGAGTCTCATTTCAATGGAGCTGGCATGGTGTGAACAGTCAACCAGTATAGAGTAAACCATCAGGTCTGAGAGCATTCGTGGTGAAAAAGACAGAGTTAACGTTTTGAGTCCGTATGACTCTTCTTCAGAGTCATACTGACTCGAAACGTTAACTCTGTATTCCTCTCCACAGATGCTGTCAGACCTGCTGAGTTTTTACAGCAGTTTTTGTTTTTGTTTCAGATTTCCAGCATCCGCAGTATTTTGCCTTTATCATAGAGTAATCCAAGATCGGTATTGCAGCAGCTCTCAGCCAAGTGAAAACTGGGAATCAGCACATAGGAAGGCGAGTGAGGCGGGATTGTGGGAGTCGAGGTTGTGGGAATAGCTGTGGCTATCAGGGGAGAGCAGCAGCCTGCGTTCTTTAAATGTGGGGTTAGGAGGAGCACCCCTGCTCCTCGTGACCCCACATTCAGGTTAAGTATATTTCAAAAACTTTCACTTTCAGTAGCACCGAGTCCCAATGATGGTTTTAATGAGTGGCCACAGAGCAAACTAATTTTGCAGCGGAGGCCTCAAACAGACATCAGGAACCTGGATGCTTTTATTTCCTTTACCAATATGGTGGGTGACACACCTCCAGCTGGGGATATGCATACACTTCCAGCCCATACTGGGGGCTCAGTAAACCAATTAACACCTAGGAAATGGGTGTTGCATAGCCAAATTTATATGCCATTGTGTCTGAAGTACAATATTGCGTCATACCCACGGGTATTCATTTATACTTTTGAAGAAATATGGTAGAATGACTAGAATGAAGATCAAAAATATGAATTTATGCTTTGCTTTACAGAATGCTTTGAAGAATGCTGACCTTTAAATTGGTGTACTCAGTTCTCTGCTGCAGTTTTATAATATACAGCTTTTGCATTTTTGCAATGTGCGTGACAGAAAAAAATGGGCACATTTCCAAAGCTACAGGGACACACTAGAAGGGTTAAAATGAAATCTTAACCATTGACTTCTGACTAAATGCTAGTTTAAAGAGCAAATTCCAACACAAGAAAATCTATAGGGATTATAAAACTTCTTAAACCCACTCCATCCAGAGCTGCATATTATTATTCACAGCTTCCTTCGCACCCACCTGCTGATCCTTGCTTTAGGGAGCACTCATTTCTTTTCTTGACATCAGTACGTCTGACTTGGAAAAGTTACCAAGCCTGACAGTTGAGGGAACTGAATAAAGAGGCAAAGCTAAAAGATCCTAGGCTAATGTAAAGCTAGTGACATGAAGCCAGATCTCTCTGTTTATTTTTTAATAGTTAAAGACATTGGCTGGAATTTACCAGCCCAGCTGCAGCGGGCACCTCCACAGAGGGGTTGACAAGCCATTGAAATCTCCATTCACATCGGCCGGACTGGAAGGTCCCACCAGTGTGAAAGGCTGGAAAATTCTGGCCATTGTTCCACACAAGAATGTCAGAAATTGCACAAAGCTTGATCTTTTTACAAGTTTCATTTGTAATTCATCACCCCCTTCATGAGGTTGGCAGGGGTCTGGGACAGGTTTGTACATGTTGGGTGTTGGGAACCAGCTTGATAAGCCGAAAGGTATTTTCTCATTCCCTGGGAAAGATTTTCCCCCCGTCTAGGGGTGGGGGGAGGGGGTGGGAGGGAAGTGCGGGAGCGGGCGCGGGCTGGCGCACCTCCAATCAGCGTGCCGCCATTTTATGTGGGTGGGCCAATTAAGGCTTGCCCAGCATGACGTCCGATCAGAAGTGCTATGTGCACCCTGTGCGGGCGGGGTGGGGGGGTGGATTCCCTCAGCTGGGAATGCACTCTTTCGCGCATGCATGTCAAAGAGCGCACAGATCTCCCTGTGGCCAAGTCCTGCCTTATGGAGATCGGCTAGGAATTAAAATTTTTAATACAAATGATAAAAAAATTTCCCTGATATGTCCCCTCATGTGACACTGTCCATAACCTTTATTGAAAGATTTGATAAAAATTTAAATAACCTTAAGGTTGGACGGGCATGTCCATTAATGCCCTTAAATAGTTTTTCAATGGCCTCAATAGGTTGACAGGTCGGCGGACATACAGCTGACACGGCTGCGCTCCCGCTGACCTGAAAATGGAAATAATGCGGAGTGACGTCGGCAGTTCCACATCATCCTGCGTCACTTTACACATCGGCAAACAGGCCAAGCCCCTGCTCGCCGACCGGAAGATCCTGCCCCATGTTTTGTGGTTTTCTTTCTATTCTATCATTGGGGTTAAGTAGGAAATGAAAATGGATCATGCTGGAAAACATTTTCTGTTTTTATTTTCAGCATGCATGGTATTATTATTTTGTTTTAATGGTTAAGCAGGATTAGGCTCATAAACACTCCACCTGAGATGAGATTGGCTGCTTAACACAAGAACACAAGAACTAGAAGCAGGAGTAGACCATTTGGCCCCTCGAGCCTGCCCTGCCATTCGATAAGATCCTGCCTGACCTGATTGTGACCTTCCTGTCTACCCCCTCCCCAATCCTTGACTCCCTTGTCAATCAAAAATCTATCTAACTCAGCCTTGAATGTATTCAATGACGCAGCTTCTATTGCTCACTGGGGAAGAAAATTCCACAGACTAACGACCCTTTGTGAAACAAAAAGTTCTCATCTCAACCTTAAATGGGCAACTCCTAATTTTTGAACTGTGTCCCCTAGTTCTAGACTCCCCACAAGGGGAAATCTCTTCTCAGAATCCACCCCATCAAGTCCCCTCAGGATCTTATACATTTCAATACGATTGCCTCTCATTTTTCTAAACTCCTGCTCAACTTTTCCTCATAAGAGAATCCCTTCCTCCCAGGAATCAATCAAGTGAACCTTCTCTGAACTGCCTCTCATGTAATTATACGCTGTCTTAAGGAGACCAAAACTGTACACTGTACTCCAGATGAGGTCTCAACAAGGCCCTGCACAGCTGAAGCTTTTATACTCGATTCCCCTTGCAATAAACACCAACATTCTATTTGCCTTCCTAATCACTTGCTGTACCTCATGCTAACTTTTTGTGATTCATGTACCAGGACAGCAGATCCCTCTGTAGTATAGTATCAGCAGTCTCTCTCCATTTAAATAATATGCTGCTGTTCTACTCTTCCTGCCAAAACGGACAAGTTCAGTTTTTCCCACATTATTCTCCATCTGTCAGATTTTTGCCCACTCATTTAACCTAACTAAATCCCTTTGGAGATTCTTTAAGCCCTCTTGACAATTTACTTTCCTACCTATCTTTGTGCCATTAGAAACTTAACTACCAGACTTTCAATCCCTTCATTCAAGTCATTGGGTGGAATCATCCCAGATTTGCACAAAGTGCTTGAGTGGGTGGGAAAAATGTCATTTTACCCACTGGCTGCAATGGTGGTTTTTTGCACTGTATTGTCCCATTCCCACCTCACTAATTTTGCATCCACAGCAATCACGCTGTCTCACTGGCGGGTGGCCTCCAGTTTGCCCGCCATGCTGTTACCTCGCCGCTTCCTCATGCAGGGTGCCATATTTAAACTCCAGCCATGCGTACACTTCTCAATGCTTGTAGCCCAGGACTGCTCGGATGAAGACATGACCCCAAAAGCCAGGAAGATTGCAGTCCCCTGATTCAGTGATGCATCCCTGGGACACCTTCTGGACACCGTGAAGGCCCACTAGGATGTCCTCTATCCCTGCTCTGGCCGCAGGAGACCCATCAGTCTCACCACTCTGGCTTGGGAGGCGGTAGCAGAGGTGGTCAGTGCCAATGCTGCACATAAGAAAGTTGGCCATCCAATGCAGAAAACAGATGAGTGATCTCATCCATGCTACCAGGGTAAGGCAACCATCTAATCACTCCAAATAGACACTCACAAGGCCATCATACATTCACTGGTATCTCACTCACTGCCAGCTCAAGGGACATCACCACTCATTCTTTCATACACACCCTCACATATCCATCTGGCTTCATCTCCTCTGGAGATTGTCTCCTCAGCCCTCAGCATCTTGAGGTCTCTTGCACAGATCAGCATGAGCCCCCTTACACACCTTGTGTTACCCTTCTTCCCCAGTACTGCCCTCATCCTTCAGACTCTTCTCTTGCCTGAGGCCACTTCTCCCCCTTCCCCAAGCAAACCCTAGCCCTGCAGCCATTGAAAAGCCACTTCCACCTTGGGTTTTGTCTGGCAGGTAGACACCTGCCCGTGAGTCCCCTAAAAGTGATGTGTTGCTGCCTGCAAAGCCTGGTGCAGATGATTGCGGGGCTGTCCAAAGCAGGGTAGGCAAAGAAACCTTGAAGTCCCAAGCGAAGTGCAGCTTGCCAGATGCACATTGCTGATGTACAGTTGTGAAACAGATCGGTGTGTGACATTCCCGGATGATCCAGCTTGGGGGAATGATTCCAAAGAGTAGGGCTTATAATGAGATGCTGAAGTATTGGAATTAGATTCCCGACATGCAGCAGCAGGAAACACACCCACCATTGATGGGTGGAGCAGACAATATACAGCTTTTGCATTTTTGCAATGTGCGTGACAGAAAAAAATGGGCACATTTCCAAAGCTACAGGGACACATTAGAAGGGTTAAAATGAAATCTTAACCATTGACTTCTGACTAAATGCTAGTTTAAAGAGCAAATTCCAACACAAAAAAATCTATAGGGATTATAAAACTTCTTAAACCCACTCCATCCAGAGCTGCATATTATTATTCTCTGCTTCCTTCGCACCCACCTGCTGATCCTTGCTTTAGGGAGCACTCATTTCTTTTCTTGACATCAGTACATCTGACTTGGAAAAGTTACCAAGCCTGACAAACTGGTTTCATGAAGGCGTGAAACTGATTTTTGGCCTTTTTGCATATTGTCCAACCACCGCCCGCCATGACACCTGAAGCCAATGGGGCCAGGAAATTTGGGCCATTGTATAGACGGAGGTAAATAATTGAGGCTCCAGCGCTGATCTCTGTTGCACTCCACTAGTTACAACTTGCCAATCCGAAAATGACCCATTTATCCTCACTCTCGACTTCCTGTTAGCTAACCAATCTTCTATCCATGCTAATATGGTAGCCCCTACACCATTGCCTCTTATTTTGTGTAGTAACCTTTGATGTGTACCATTTCAAATACTTTTTGGACATCGAAATACACCACATCTACAGGTTCCCCTTTATCTACCTTTTTGTTACTTCCTCAAAGAACTCTAATAAATTAGTCAAACATGATTTCTCTTTCACAAAACCATGTTGACTCTGCCTGATTGCATTATGATTTTCTTAATGTCCTGCCATTACCTCCTTAATAATAGATTCTAGCATTTTCGCAATGACAGATATTAGGCTAACTGGCCTATGGTTTCCTGCTTTCTGTCTGCTTCCTTTCTTGAATAGTATTGTTACATTTGTAATTTTCCAACTGCTGGGATATTTCTTAAATCTAGAAAATTTTGGAAGATCACAAAATTTACAGCCACTTCTTTTAAGGCCTTAGAATGTGGGCCATCAGGTCCAGGGAACTTGTCAGCTTTTTGTTCTAACATTTTTCCCAGTACCTTTCCCTAGTATTTGTAATTGTTTTAAGTTCCTCCCTCCCTTTTATTTCTTGATTTTCCAAGTATTTTTGAGACTTTTTTGTGTCTTCTATAGTGAAGACAGAGACAAAACACCTGTTCAATGCTTCTGTCATTTCCTTGTTTCCCATTATTAATTCTCTAGTCTCACCATCTGAGGGAACAATGCTCATTTTAGTTATACATTTCTTTTTTAAATACTTATATAAATTCTTCCTATCTGTTTTTATATTTCTAGTTAGCTGTCTCTCATACTCTAATTTCTCCAGAAGTATTATTTTTTAGTCATTCTTTGCTGGGTTATAAAATTTGTCCAATCTTCTGATTTATCACTAGTCTTCACAGTATTATATGTTTTTTCTTTCAATTTGATTCTATCCTTAACTTCCTTAGTTAGCCACATACGGTGCATCTTTCTCAAACAGCCTTTCTTTCTTAAAGAAATATATCTTTGCTAAGAGTCCTACCTTTTAACCTATTTTCTCTGTTCACTTTAGCCAACTCTGTCTTCATACCCTTGTAGCCTTTCTTTAAGTTTAAGACACTAGCCTTAGATTCACACTTCTCACCCTCAAGCTGAATGTGTTATAATGTTATTATTATGTTATTATCACTATTGCCTAGAGGCTTCTTTACCATGAGGTCATAATCTCATCCTGTTTCATTGCACATTACCAAAAACGTACTGCTTGAAGAAATTGTCCTGAATACACAGTCGGCTGAATCTTATCTGTGTCGGGTGGGCTGAATGGCAGCGGGCACGGAGCCAATCACCAGTAGCAGCACTATCTGTGCCGGCAAAGGGGAGCAGGGAGAGTTGGGGCCTGCGTTCTTTCGCTCATGTATGTGAAAGAGCACAGCAATCTCCCTGAGGCACAGAGCTGCCTCAGGGAGATTAAATTGATAATAGAGCCTGTTAGTAAAAGATGTAAAAAATTATTTAAACATGTCTTTCTTAGAAGTCCCCACTATTTCTTCCTGTATACTCTGTCCTACAGTGTTGTTAGGGGGCTTATAAACGACCCCTATAAGTGGTATCTTGCCTTGGCTATTTCTTATCTCAACCCAAACTAATTCTACATCTTGAACTTCAAACTAACGTCATCTGTCACTACTGCACTGATGTCATCCTTAATTAACGGGGCTACCCAACCACATTTTCCTAGCTTCCTGTCCTTCCTAAATGTTACATGCTCTTGAATATTTAGGTCCTAGCCTTGGCCACCTTGCAATCATGTCTCTGAAATGTCTTTCAGCTCATACATGTTCATTTCTATTTATGCTAGTAATTCCTCTTTTTGTTATGAATGCTGTGTGCATTCAGTTACAAAGCCTGTAATTGTGTCTTTTTACTGTTCTTGCAAACTCTGGTTGTATCTGCTATGCATTCTTAAGTTTGTATGCACTGTCCATTCCTGCCATATTTTGGTTATCACATCGCCACCTTACTCTAATGCCTTGTCCTTTATCTTTAATTTACCACATCACCCATCATGTGATTCCTCCACCCCCACCACACCACTCCCCCCATCCCCACCCCCTAACTATTTAGTTTAAAGCCCTCTCCACCACCCTAGTTATACAACTCACCAGAACACAGGTCCCAATACTGTTCCGGTGAAGACCATCCCAAAGATATGCAATGTTTTCTGGTCCAACTTTGCAGTCATTTTGCCATGATTTTTAAATATTTAAATATATTTAGGTCTTGTGCTCTCCGATGTGGCTACAAACTTCAGAAACACTTAAGCAACCCATGATTAGAGTACAGGTCATATTTTGTACATCACGCTCTTTCACTGTATTTAATTCTAGCGTTGTTTATAAAACTTTGAATCAGAAGTTAATCCTAAAATTTGTTGAGCATTCAGACTTCAGAAATACAGAACAATAGGCTCCTTAAATTATTAGTTAGGATGAGATTAATGCATGGTCTATTAGGAAGTACAGCATCATCATTATAAAGAGCCCAAATACTATAGTCAGCTTTAGAAGGTTTAAATAATTATCAGAGGCAACTTGTCAATTATATAATTAACACAACTTTTGGCATCCTCTTCCTGGTATTCTTACATCAGTATATCTGTTTCACATTAAATATCGGAGGTAACTTTTTAAAAGATGAAATAATCTGCCTGTTAATCTCTTCCTATACATCTCAACGTTGTGTATAGCAGTAGTTTTATGAATGACACATCTCTTTGTGAAGACAAAGAAAGAGAACAAAGTTGGATTCAGCCCACCAACTAACGATTGTCTTTGGAACTAATGTAATGAGGAGTGGAAGGTGATTGATGCTAAATAAGATTCATAAAAATCAAATAAAACATTTTTTAATTGAGTACGGTTGAAGATTATTCTTTAATTGAATAATTGAATAATCATCACATCCCTACTGTAGTGCATCATAAACAGCTCGCACAATTAAGAAGCCTCCTGCACTTCAAAGAACATTCACTGATGCCTATTATACAGCACTTTAGTTTGAAGCTCTGGCTGATCAAGAAAAATTGCGATGCTAATAAAGGCAAAATACAAAGAAATTTGGACAAAATGACTCTCTGCATCACAGATTTTGTTTACTAGTGGGTAATTAATTCCTCACATATGTTGGGAACATCTGTCGCAGTGACCTGCCATAGTATCTGCGAAATTACTGCTGCGCTGTTCCTCCGCAGGTCATTAGCACCACAGCTGAAATTAGTCTTCTTTTTCCTATATTATCTAGAGTGTTTTTAACATTGTTTTTGGTGCAGTTTTACAAAGAATCAATGAAATTATTCCTGAGGAGCATCCAAGGCTTGATCTCATCACTGGTCTAATGCAATTGTCCACCTTTTGTAGCAGTGCGCACTGCATAATAAAGTAATATGGATAATCTTATTTATGTACCCTTAGGAATGACAAGCCAGTTATTGTATTAGATTCTTAATGAGATTCCTCACTCGGTCAACATGACTGTTTTGTATTCTTAAAATATGAATTTGTCCATTTACATTCATCATTAATTTTATACAAATGTGCCCTTGAATCTAACCCTGTTTCTTGCCCTACATCTTTCTGTACAGCAGCGTGAGATTGGTTCAATTCTTCATGTTTAATAGCAGAGGTACTGAACACAAGGACAAAAGCAATACAAGGCAATTTCTGCACCTCTTCCAAACAAATTGTTAGTAAAAAATAATTGAACAACTTTAACAAGTCACGTATGCAAGCTTTCATTCTCGGAATTCATTTTCCCACTTATCCTTCAAAGATATGGAATGGACAATGTCCCACATTTAGAAAAAGGTTTCCCCGTGCTAGTTTCTTCATTTGTCCTGTATAATATTAAGAATCAGGCGTTCACCTAGTATAATTTTTGAAAAACTGGGCTGTGGCATGACTCTAAGAATTAATAAATCAAAGATTGCCTAACAATTGATACTTTGCTCTGCTGCTTTGTTTTAATAGGTTTTTCTCTAAATATGTGTAATAAGCAAACCAAATGCAATCTTATTTATTAAACTCCATAATTCTGGTGCGTGTTAAACATCACAAGCACTAAAGGGAAGGGAACTATTGAATTAATCTTGTAGGTTCGCTAAAAGCCACATCAATTCATGAGCTCTTCAAATGTAATATTTTGATATCTGTATCAGAATGGGAAGTATTTAAAGCATTTTTTGAAAATGATTGAAGTCTGCATTTTACCGTAGTCTTTCCAGATGTGAAATTTCAGCACTTATAAAGTCCGTGACTTTTATTGTTCCTGAATCAACACAATCACCTGCCTGAAGAAAGCTATAAACATAATACAGATACTGTTCATAAAATTACCAGGAATAGATATTAATCCCATCTGTAAGTAGACTGGGGCAATACTTATAAAGACAACATTTCATTTCTTGAAATGCTTAACTATACATTCACATTCAAACTATTGGAAAATAATGGATAATTTTCATCAGATTATGCAGGTATGTACACCTTTTTATTTATTTCACATAAGTTAATAATTTCCTTCATTGTGGAACCCACAGGCAGTCAGATTACATCTGAATTCATCTAAGTGTAGCAGCAAATTGATGAAAATTATTAAAAACCCATTAGGTGGGCATTACCTCTTTAAGACAAAAGGGGATTGAAAAAGTGCATCAACTGAGGTGATAGATCATTTCTAAAAGATGTTTAAATATCTGTTGTCTGTTCTCATCGCTGATGCTATAATTACAAAATACTTTCAGGCTCTTTGAGAGCTAAATAATTTTGCAATGCATCATTGAACATTTAGTTGCTTTGCAAGCAGATGGTTTCAGGGATCCATCTGCTCACTGAGATGTCTTCAACAAGCCCTCTTCACCTTCACCAAAAGGTTCAAAAGCATTTGAATATTCAGCCTGTCATTGCAGGTGCCTTCTCCTGTCCCTTCGAGCCCACGCACTGGGCCGTGGTCACACTTACACATGAGACTGACTCTGGCAGGTCTGTGCGGGTCAGTGCCTCTGACCCAGGCACAAAGCTTCATTCTGTCGCATTGCAACTCTGCCACTCTTTGCTCTTATGTCGGATTCAGGTTGGTTTTCTTGGCAGACATGTAGTTCTTCACATGGGCCACAAACAGGCTTCCTTTATTTTAATCCTTTGTTTTCTTTTTAGAAAAATACATTTTATTTTGGTCTTGTCTCATCAACAGCCAGTTACAGCAGCTGCTGAATCCTCTGGCTGGGAGAGTGGGTAAGCAGTCACCAACCATTGCTTCAATTTCAGTTTCTGATATCATGTGATTTAACCATCACTATAAACCCCTTGTATTTGTCCTCAGAAAATAGTAACAACATTGAGCTGTGCCAGAGAAAATTGTTTTACTTCAAAAGCAAATAACACTTAGTGCTGTCATTCTATAATTCAGTACAGCTAGGTGGCACGGTTACTATGTTAAACATGAAAAGACCTACAATTACTTTTGTTTCCTAATTACTGATTTATGTTTTTCTTTTTCCTAATCTTATTTTAAATTATTACATTAATCTTCTCTTAAATCGTTAAATGCTACATACAAATCTCATCCTCTTTGTTGATGCTGTTCTGTAACTGAGTAATTAAGAGGTGCATGAGAGCTTTGATTTCTCCTCAACATGGGGAGATTCCTTACTCACATTCGATGCCTTTTCTTGACAGTCTGGCTAAGACCAGTAGCTTAACTTGTAGGGAATTACAGGCACAAGCCTGTATCATGCCACTGCGTGATGGCCCAGATTTGCTGTTTTCTGAGGATAAGATTTTTTTATTTCCAGAGAAGTGGCCTCACTGATAATTATCTACAAGATCATAACCAGACTTCTGCAGAAGTCAGACCTCCATGTTTATGTCAGGAACACCTGCAGCTTAATGTTATGTATTAGACCAATACAGCCATAGACATTTACAGCAGAGAAGGAAGACATTCAGCCCCCCATGTCTGTGCCAGCTCTTTTCTAGAGTAATCCAAAACCAATCCCACTGCTTTACTTTCTGCCCATTATTTTACATCTTCCTCTGCTTGAAATATTTTATCTGCTTTATCCTTTCATGGTGACCATTCAACACCGAGGGCTGAATTTTCATGCCTCCATCCGCATTGGAAAGGGGATTTTTGGGCATTTAGAAATGTCAGGCAGGGCCCGATTCTGGGATTCCCACACCCATTCACGGGGTGGGGATTTTAAGGGTATAGGATAAGGGTGCTAGTAATGTGTCCACACACAGAAATCCTGCCCTTGTCAGCTCCATGGCAGAGGTGGGTATTTTAGACCTCCCACTATTTTCATGGGGCACAAATTTTCACTCGGCAGGCTGGCGCATGCCTGACCCACTCGAGATGAAATGATGCGTGTTGACATCAGCCGAGCATGCTGACGTCAACGCGCAGTTGCACGATAGTTCGGTCAGGGGGCTGCACCAGAACCGGCAGCGTGCCCGCTGACAATTAAAAGGCCTGTTAAGGCCATTAAGTTGTCAATTAACATAAATATTTTGCTGCCTGTCCAACCTAATGGTTGGTGGGCAGGCAGAAAAGCCAAGCGGCCTTTGCATTTTTTTAGTAACCTCATCCACAGGCAGGACGAGGTTTTCAAAAGCAAATAAAAATAAAATGAAAACTGTAATTTTTCATTAATAACATGTCCCTGCTCATGTGACAGAGTCATGTTTTATTACAATTTTATTTTCTTTATTTTTTTTTATATATCTTCATCACTCTGAGGCATCTCTGTGCCTCAGGGAGATTGTACAACACTCACTCGCGCGCACGAAGTTCACACTCAGCTGGCTCGCACTCCAACCATCTCGCACAGGCATCGCTCAGTGCTGCTGCTCACATTTCATGCTGGGCAGGCCTTAATTGGCCCACCAGCATGAAAACGCGGTGCGGTGCTGATCACGGCCGGCAGTCAGCTTTCCGACCACCCCCGCCCGCCCCTGACGAGCCCACCTGCCAAGGGCAAAATTTTTCCCATTGAATCAGGCCCATTTTGGTATGTAATATGGTTCATGCCACCACGGAGGGACCATGAACAATGGGGGAACCCAAGTCTGGAGTTGGGAACTTTTTGACAAATAAGTTCAAAATGTGTTGATAGCTTCACATTAGATGCTGTTTGATGAGTTAAGTATGTTTTAATGCAATTATTGATGGTAGGGCTCTCTTTAGAAATGGTAAGTGATCATTTCTTTGACTAGCTTTATGAACGTGGAAAAGCCTTCAGATGCATTAGAGTATGTTCTCCAGTGGATAACATGCTCTTCTGCCTAAGTATTGTGATTCAGATTTTAATGTGTTATTTGGATCCTGTGCTTTGATCTTTACATTGATTGACAACCCAGCCATTTGATGAGCCTTTTAAACTGCAGAATAGATGGCTATAATGTATTCAGCTTTGGAGGCTTTGTTTATACAGATGTGCAATGGAATCCCATTATGAATGCTAGGCTGAGCTCCATACCCCATTAATGTTTTGTTTTAGCAGGGATTGTTGATGCAGCTGTCCAAGAGACTGTGAGCCTTGTTTTGATTTACAGTTTTGTGAGCAGTTAAAAGGATTATGTTTTAAGAGGTTTTTGAATGACTGTTTGCTGGTTTTGACAGTTTTATGAGCATCTCAAAGACTTTCCAATGTTATTATTGGGCTCTTGAGTTCTTTCCATTGTAGATTCTGAATAAGTGGGCATGTTGGAATGGAGGGGGCATGGGGGGATGGACATGGCATGAGGGGTGGTTGGGCAAGGGTGAGGGAAAGGGTGCCTAACACTTATGTACAGAATTAGGTGGATGTCCTCGTGAACAGGGGCAGGCCTTCTAATCTTCAGACCTCAGCATTGGCCCATTTGCATTCCCATGTTGTGCCTGCTTCTGGTGGCGGCTAACCCTGACTCCAGTCCATCTCCTCCACCCCACCATGAAAATAACGTGGGCAGGCACTTCAGGGCAGGATGCGAGATCACAGCATCCGGAAATGATCCGACTTGTGATTCCCACCTTGAAGATCCAGGCTCGAATCTCTAAACAGATCAAATAACCTTTAGATAAAAACAAAAAAACTGCGGATGCTGGAAATCCAAAACAAAAACAGAATTACCTGGAAAAACTCAGCAGGTCTGGCAGCATCGGCGGAGAAGAACCGGTCGAAGGGTCATGAGGACTCGAAACATCAACTCTTTTCTTCTCCGCCGATGCTGCCAGACCTGCTGAGTTTTTCCAGGTAATTCTGTTTTTGTTTCAAATAACCTTTCTCTACTAACCCGTGATAACACTTATTTTTTTTAAAAAAAACCTCTAGTAACTTATTCTTCTCTGTTGCGATGTAGTTATGTTTCCCAACCTTGACATCATACAGGTGAATCCATATTGCACACTCCTTATGACTGTAAAGTGCATCATGAAGCTATATACAGCTAACTGTTTTCCTGTATATATTTATGATTCACATTATTAATTCAATATGTTTGGTGTCATACTAGCAATTAAACATTATTTCTTGTGTCTGTTGAACTCTCTCCTAGACAGTCATTGACAGTCAGTTTTGTTTTTTGTATTCAGAAACTCAGTAGATTTTTATCTGCACTGCCTGGGCACTAATATCGCAGAGTGGAGTGCATGACCTTTATAGAGCACAGCCAGTTTATATTCCACAGTCAGACAGAGTCAATAAAAGACTGGTGATCCACTTTGCCAGATTATACCTTAAAATGGTGAAGGCAATAATTTGACCCTCAAACTCAAGTGTTAAGTAACATCTGCTCAGCCAGGGTTGTTGGAGTTAGCCCTGGGCTTGCCTTTAATTGCTAAACATTTAGTCGTCTCAAAACCATTCAGAATAAATCTGTGAAGCATTTGTACTTGTTTAGGTTATTTCCAGCTGCACCCTGCTATTATCCCACCTTGAATAAAAACACAGAAAGAAAAAAGGTTGCGTCACATCATCTGTGTAGCACTTCTTGGCTATCAGAGGGAATTGATAAACTCCTTGACGGATGGATATAAAGAAAGTCAGGATGTTGTTGTTAGTTGATATCCTCAGAGGGGCTGCTCTTACTGGAGCTACAGCTAAGAACAGAAAAACCCTCATTATGGATTGCACACCAGGGAAACAGGCTGAAGCTTTGGGCAGTCAGTCACCACTGGCGTAGAGGGACAGACGTGCAAATAAAGGGGAGCAAGTTCAGAGATAACGAAGTTAAGCTAAAATGAATCAACTGACCCAGGCTCAGCCTGGAATTAACCAAAAGCAAACTGAGTTTATGGATACAAATAGGGATCAACATCAAACAACACACAAAATGCTCCTTCTGCTAAATATGGAGGAGGCATAGAACCATAGAAAAGTTATGGTTCAATAAGAGGCCATTCAGCCCATCATGTCGGCACCGGCCAAAAAAGAGAAGCATAAGAAACTAGCCACTCATTTTAATCCCAGTTTCCAGCACCCAATCTGTAGCCTTGCGGGTTATAGCACTTCAGATGCAGATCCAGACACCTTTTAATGAGCTGGGCATTTCAGCCTCAATAAAACTTACTTATTATGCAACATTATTAAGCATTCAACATTTCCATTTATTAGAAATGAAATCATAGAAGGGTTTGTGTAAAGTTCCACAGATACAATTTTTACTTATTAAACGCTTCTGTTAACCTTCTCCGCTCTAAGGAGAACAAGCCTACCTTCTCCAGTTTCTCCACATAACTGAAGTCCTTCACCTCTGGTACCATTGTGGTGAATCTCTTGTGCACCACCTTTAAGGCCTTGATAGACTTCCTAAAGTGTGGTACGCAGCATTGAATAAAATACCCCAGCTGAGGCCTAGCCAGTGTTTAATAAAAGTTTAGTATCACTTCCTTAATTTTTGTGCACTATTCCTCTATTAATAAAACCACAAATCGTATATATTTTTTAACAGCTTTCCCAAATTGTCCTGCACCTTTGTATACATATACTTACAAATCTCTCTGTTCCTACGCTATCTTAAAGCTTGTACTACTTAATCTGCATTGCCTCTCATTTTTCATGTTGAAATATAACACTCCACAGCTCTTTGAGTTAAAATTTAATAGTCAGTTCACCAATCTGTCTACATCCTCCTGAAGTCTCCTCATTGTTTACTACATTTTTGAGTTTCTTGTCGTCTGCAGACTTTGAAATTATGCTCCCTATAGCCAAGTCTAGGTCATTAATCTATATCAAAAAGTGTAGTGGTCTTAATATCGATCCCTGGGGAACACCACTGTGTACTTACCTCCAGCCTGAAAAACAACTCTTCATCAGTTGTCTCTGCTTTCTGTCCCTTAGCCAATTTTGTATCTATCGTACCACTGTCCCTTTAATCCCATGGACTTTAAATTTGTGAACACATTATTATTTGTTACATTGTCAAACACCTTTTCAAAGTCCACATACACAACATCAGCCATACTATCCTCATTAACTCTCACAGCTCATTCACCAAAGAACTTGATCAAATTAATTATACATTATTTGCCTTTAACAAATTCACACTGACTTGCATTTAGTAGCCCATACTAGTCCAAATTTCAATTTTTTTTTGTCCCAGATTATTGTCTCTAAAAGTTTCCCCACCACAGGCATTAGGTTGGCTGGCTTGTAGTTGCTGAGTTTGTCACTCTTCCCATTTTTAGACAGGGGTGCAACAATTGCAATCCTCTATACCTCTGGCACCACTGCATTTCTAAGGAGGAATGGAAGTTTGTGTCCAAAGCCTTCACAATTTTCACACCTACTTCCCTCAGTAAACTTCCTAGTTTATGGAGATATAGGTGTGGAAATTGCAAAGGCCCTGGACACAACCTTCCATTCCATTTCCTACTTTGAGACCGCAAAACTTTTAAATATCTTCTCTTCATCTATTTTTATCCTATCCAATTTTGCTACTGCCTCCTTCTTTTCTGTTATATTGGCAACATCCTCTTTAGTGAAGAGAGATGCAAAGTATTCATTTGGTACCTTAGCCATGCCTCTGTTTTCACAAGAATTTTGGTCCCTAAACAGTCCCACCCTTATTTGACACCACCTTTACTATTTCTGTGTTTAAAAAGGACTTTTTGGTTCCCTTTTATGTTAGCCATTTATATATTCTCAGATTCTTTCTTTTACATTCATTCCCCTTCTTAGATCTCCTTTGGGCTTTCTATACTTAGTTTGTTTCTCTACTATAATAGACCTTAAATTTATCATAAGTCTCCTTTCTCTGTCTCAATTAACCTCTATGGCCTGAATTTTACCTGTGGCGGGTGCGTGCAATCGATGGGCCCAGGAGCAGTTGGGAAACGGAGCCCTGATTGTGATTGGCCCCCAACTGCAATTTCACACTGGCTGGCCAACTAATGGCCAGCCAGCATGAAATGTGCACTTAAATGCTCAGCACTGCTGGGGTGAGGGCGATAAGAGGACAGGCGATGCCATCACCATGGGCGTGGGTGAGAGCTATGAGAAAGCTCCCTGAAAGCAGACAGCTGCCTGAGGGAGCTGTAGACCTGAAAATGCACAAATTAAAGTTTTAAAAGCTGAAAAAAATGCCCATGCATCTCACTCAATCACCTGAAAATATAGCTGATAAAAATGCTGCCCACGGATATTTATTTTAATTTTATTTCACAACAGAAATCCCACCCTTGGCTGAGCTTTGATGAAAAATGCAAAGGCCGCCTGGCCAATTCGCCCATCCACCACCCGTAAAGTTGGACGGGCCACGGAAATTCGGAGACAATTGCACCAATAACGAGCTTAATTGGCCTCTTAATTGTCACCGGGACACTTCTGACTTTTGTGCACGGCCACCAAGTGAAATATCACACGAGTGCGCGATGATGTTGGGACATTTGCCCAAAGTCTTCTCGCATGATCTTATGTCCGATTGGGTCGGGCATGCGCCCACCCGCAAGAGGTAAAATTCTGCCCTATATCTTTAATCATCCAGGGAGCTCTAACTTCAGATGCTCCGTTGGGATGTGTTTAGTCGGTACCCAAATCATCTCCTCTTTGAAAGCATTGTTCAATTACTGTTTATCCTACAAATTTTTGATTCCACCCACCTGGGTCAGCTTCCTTTTCAATGCACTGAAATTATCCTTCCTCCATTTATATATTTGGACAACTGATTGTTCCTTGGCCTTTTCCATAATTATTATCAACCTGACAATATTATGATCAATGTTCCCAAACGCTCTCCTCTCTGAAACATGTTTAGCCTGCCCCATTTAAGCCCTTAGAGCTATACCCAGCATTGCTTCCATCCTTGCTGGGCTAGAAACATTCTGATCAAGAATGCCCTGGTATACATTTCAGGGATTCCTGTCCCTCTTTGTCCTTTACACTGTTACTATCATCAGTTGATATTGAGATAATTGAAGTCCCCCATTGTCAGTACTCTGTAGCTTTTGCATTTCCTGTCACTTGTCTGCAAATTTTCTCCCCAATCCCCATCCCACTTTTTGATGGCTTATAAGTTACACAAAGGCCTGAATTTTTCAGTTGGCGGGCGGGCTCAGTGAGAGTGGGTGGGCGCGGTTGCAGAGCCAACCACCGACTGCGATTGGCTCCGCACTGCCATTTTACACGGGTGGGCCAATTAAGGCCTGCCCAGCATAAGACGCGAGCGGTTCCACTCAGCGCTACCTATCCGGGTGGGGGAGGAGGGACAGTCGGGGCCGCATGCGCGAAAGAGCGCTTTTATCTCCCTGAGGCACAGAGCTGCCTCAGAGAGATTGAAGCGCTTTGAAATAAATAAATAAATGGGAAAAAAATTAATTAAACATGTCCCCTCAGGCGATTGTGTCACATGAGATGGGACATGTTTTTATATTTCACAAAGCCTTTTTATTTGATTCATAAAAGCTTTAGGAAACCTCATCCCGCTCGTGGATGAGGTTTCCTAAAAAAACATAAAGGCCGCTTACGGTTGGACAGTCAACATAAACAATGACATTAATTAATTCGTTAATGGCCTTAATAGGTCTATCAGTTATCAGTGGGCGCGCAGCCGACTCTGGCGCGTGCCTGCTAAACGAAACATCGTGAGACAGTGTGATGACAATTGGGACGCTTGCCTGATGTCATCGCGCGTCATTTTACGCGCTGGCGTATCGGGCCTGCCCCTGCACGCCGACTAAAAAATTCAGGCCTTAGTGGCTAATAGCTCCTCTGTTGTTCCTTAATTCTAGTCAAATTGTTTCTGTCTTTGACCCTGCAACTACATCACCCCTCTCTTCTGAAATTAAAAATCTCTCTGAAGCTGGATCTCTTGGTTTTCAAATAATTGATGTTCCGATGTTAAAAATTCTGTAATTTGTATTTATGTTACACCACCTTTGAACAAAATCCAAATTCACAATTATCAGCAAACTCATCATTTATTTAAATTACACAATTTTACAGCTGCTGTTTCAGACAAGATCCATAAACGATGTGCATATGTGTCATTTGGATTGTTTTCAAATACATGAAAGGACTAATTCAGCCCCTCCTACTCATTTAAAATGTTGATTTGAATTCACCTCCACTGTGTAGATAAAATGAAACGTATTTTGACTTTGTGTACCTTGCCCAATCTTGTTAATGGTCTGAAGCACTGCGCCAGGGGTTAATGAATCAGTGCTTCACCACCTCAAACTTCCACAAGCTGAGTCTGGCTTGGGGCAAGGGGGGCAGAAGCAGCATGTCGGCATTCAAAGCAGCAAGAACAGATTTTTACAAATAAGCCAGTGCGTCGTACTGGAGGGACTTGTAGCCCAGGTGCCTTATACAATCCTGGGCACCTAGGATTGGCTTTCTATATAGTGGAGTTAGATCTGTATGCAGCTTTGCCCAGGATTTAAGATCTGGGATGCTCTTCAGTGAGGTACGTCCAGCTGTCTAAGAGGAAGTTGGTGGAGTAATTAAAAGATAGATTAAGTAATTTGATATTTCCTGTTTTTTTTCTGTATCTGTTTATTATATTTGTAGGAATGTATAGAGAGTAGATGGTGAAATAACATAATCAAACCAAAAAACGATCAAAAAAGTGATTGGTTCCTTTTTTGAGTGCGGAGTTTTTCAGAGATAAAAAAAAGAGAAGATTCTAAGGGAGTTATCAGATTGACCATCCGTTGTACATGGAGCCTAATATTTAATTCCATTGGCTGCAATGGAACTGAAAATCAGTTGTGGTGAACAGGTGGCTGATCAAATACAACTGTTTTGTGCCACCGCCCAAGATGAATTTCTACCCCCAAGGATTTTTACTCCCTTGGTTCCTTTGTAGTAAATATGAAATTTAAACTGCTCAGCATCTTGGTGTCCTACAGACATCCCAACAGGTAGGACACTTCCCACATGTACAGACAAACTGCCCTGTGGACATTTACTAGGCATAACATATTTAATTATGTAGAAGAGTGTTACAATGATATTTTGCAATTTTGTGTACTCCTCATTAAGTGTGCAATGACACTGGCACAGATTCAATTTGTGGTCTGTACCACATTAGTGGGGCTGCAGTAGGTTTTCATTCCCCAGCCAGGATGGGTAGAAAACATTTAGAGTTCCCAGTTACTTTAGACTGCAATCGAATGAACAGATCAAGTTCAATTCCATTAAACTGTACATCCTCCTTTTCCCTTGGTCAAATCTGAAACTCCTTGTTTTCTGTCTGTCAACCAACTTTTTTCCAGACTGCTACATTTCCTTTTAAACCATATACCGGTATTCTGATTAATAGCAATGTGGGAAAATGGGAACAGGATTAGGTCATTCTAAGCCCCGAGCCTGATTCACCATTCAATTCAATCAGTACCTCAACTCTATTCACCTGTCTTTGTTCCATATCCCTCGATATCTTTAACGAATAGAAATCGATCAATCTCAGTCTTGAAAATTTCAACTGATACAGCATTTACAGAATTTTTGGAGGAGTGTACTCCAGATATTCACTACCCCTTGTATAAAAAAGTAGATCCTAATTTCACTCCTAAATGGCCTCATATAATTCTAGCTTTGTATCCTGAGCCCCATCTCCAGAGGAAATATTAGCTGTATCCACCCTTCTAAATCCCTTAATCATTTTAAATACCTTGATTAGATCACCCTGCAGCCATCTAAACTCAAGGGAATACAAGCCAGATTTATGCAACCTGTCTTCATAATTTAACCCTTTAAGCCCTGCTATCATTCAGGTGAAAGTGCTGTGCCCATTCCAAGGTCAGTGTACCTTTCTTGAGTTTGGTGGCCAAAACCAAATGGGGTGTACCAAACCATGACATCAAATTTCACCTCTCTATCTCTTCCACTATTGCCAAGGCTGTTATACTACACTCTTCAACTACCTGACATGGATAAGTCAAAATTTCCTCAAGTTTTGTATTGTTGAAACATAGTTGTGCACTTTGCAATTCTGACCTAAATCTCTCAGCCTTGCTACATTCCTCCTTTTCAAAAGCCACCTAAAAATTCTCATGATCTGCATTTTCATTTCCACCCTCCAGCTCTGTTCCTATTCTTCCCTCTCCTCTCTCTTTGGATCCAGTTTCATCACTACTTTGTAAAGTTCTTTCAGGTATCTTTGTCCAAAAGGAGAAATGGAAGCTACTGTGGATAAAACACATAGCAGTCTAATGAATGATTAACATTTTTCCTTCCTATTATATTTTTAATATTGTATCTGGCCTGTAATGTTCAATTAGAAACAATTGACCACTGTATGTATTTTGTCACTCATTCACTCCAGACCCTGTTCTGTTGACTACTATTGCCATCGATTCCATTTCTTTACAACACATTGACTGTTCAGACTCCAGGGGCATCATTTTTCGCTGAGCTGGTGTGCACCCGACCCACTCACACGTAAAATAATGTGTGATGATGTCAGGCGAGCATCCCAATGTCATTGCACACTCATGCAATATTTCGGTCGGCGGGCACACGCTAAACTCGAAATCACGCCCGCTGACAATTAAGAGGGAAATTTAGCCCATTAACGGCGCAATTAGCAGAGATTTTTCATTGCCCATCCAACTTTACAGTTGGCAGGTGGGCCAGGCGACCTTTGCTTTTTTCATGAAATCTCATCCACGGGCGGGATGAGGTTTCCATGATAAATTAAAATAAAAATAAATTTCTGCAGACAACAATGTCATTACCTACATTTTCAGGTGACTGATTATGAAGCTTGGACACTTTTTTCTGGTTTCTGTGACCTTTATTTTAGGTTGTTCAGGGCTTTAGCTCCCTGAGGCAGTTCTCTGCCATCAGGGAGCTTTCTGTGAGCGCTCACCCATGCCTACGCTGGCTTCAGCCCTTGCCCTCCTCCTGCCACAGCGCTGAGCATTTTGACGTGTGCTTCATGCTGGCTGGCCGTTAATTGGTCGATCCTGGACCCGCCGATCGCGCCCACCTGCTGACCTAAAAATCCTGCCCCAGTTCATCTACTGAAATCATCTAAGACAAACAAAAATAAGAATAATTTCTGTTCTTGTGTTACCAAATTAAGACTGTCAGTCTGATACCAACGGGTGAGAGAATAAATTAAATAGTTGAAACCTTTGACAAATTAATCACATGCATTACTGCCAGGTTTAATTTAGTCTTTGTAAATATGCAACTCTTGTAACATTGGGTCTATCTTTCAACTGAAACACAAAACAGCCCCAGAAACATCAAAGTGCGCAATGGGATTTTTCTACCTTTTAAAGCTATCACCCATCCTAATTTTCCAATGACAGTGCCACTGTCTAGAGTGTCCTGGTATTAAGGTAGATTAAGTAAACAATACATTTCAATGCCTTCACCAATGCCACTGTAAATTTACCTCATAAGGCCTGTGCAAAAGCGATGTCAATTGACTTGTCTTATAAGACCCTACTTCAGAGAAAGTACTTCATTACATACTTCCCCAGATGAACCAGTCGATAACCAAATAATTACCATATGGTGAACTATGGGGATAAAGTTCAAATGTGATCACACCATCACACAATGGGTTGAATTTTCCTGGCCAATTAGTGACAGGCTGGGAGGCTGGCAAAATGGCAGGGGCGGCATCAAGAGGTAGGCCCGCTATCTTTCTGCTGCCATACCATATTGCCAGTAGTAAGAAGCTTGGTGGCTTTACCACCCACTCACTTAAGCGACCATGTAAGGGCCACCATCTGCCTGCACGGGCATTTTGCCTGCATTGGAAGATTCTGCTGCTGTGTGTGGACATTGCGAACTAGTGGCTCCCCAGGTAGCCCCCTCACTTATGGGCAGGCTCCCAGGGAGCAGTGAGCCATCCTCATGGCAACAGTACCACGGGTTCTCCTCGAACCACCCCACCACCCACTGCCCCTTCACCCTGATCACTGGGGCCTGGCCTACACAGCTACACTGACCTTTTTTTGATGTGCCCTGCCATTGGGACTCCCTCATCCTGGAGCTGCAGCCTCCGTAATGGCCAGCACTAGTGATGGCATGATGAGGCTGTTGAGTGCCAGCCTTCTGATTGGGCTGACAGGTCTTGGGGTGTGCTCCCATCCCAAGTTGGACAGCGGCCCCAGTAGTGGCTTTTTAATTTGCCAACACTAGCTCCTGCTTTCAGTACCCTGATATATTTGAGCACCACAGTGGTGTAACGTATACAAAAACTCTATTTAACATTCAATTGTTACATCACCACTGTAGGAGTACAGAACAGGGAATGATTTGTGTCAATGGTGCTTATCTAGCATTAATTTGTCAGGATTGACAGGTTTACTAATTGCCATTAGACATTTGGACTAAAGTATAGATTCCAACCAATCAATGTATGCAGTAATTCATTATAAATTAAAGTGCATGATACCAATTTTAAACAATTGAAGGGCAAATGAGGAATAATAGTGCAGCACTCCAGTTTAGTAAACAATCCAATATGTTGAGTGTCCTCTTTTCTTAATAGACTTCCAGAGAAAGTAGGATAAATGTGATTGTGATCCAAAGAAAATAAACCTGGTGTTCTTGTTTAGCTGGTTTGTATGCACTCACAGTGCTTCAGTTCTGTTTTATTTGCAGTTTTCAGAAATTGATGAACATAATTAGCTGTTAAATTATTTTAATTCAAAATTTTGTGGGGGCCAATCTACCAATGGGAGAGCAACACCTGTCTGCTCACAAGGTTGGCTAAAAACCCTGGCCACAAATATTCTCCAATTAAATCATTGGTGACAGCTATCATAGGAACACAAGAAATAGGAGCAGGAATAGACCATACGGCCTGTCGAGCCTGGTCCACCATTCAAGACAGTCATGGCTGATTTTGGGCTTCAAGTTCCCTTTCCTACTCACTTCCCATATTCCTTGATTCCCTGAGAGACCAAAAGTCGGTCGATTCCAGCCTTAAATGTATTCAACAATGGAGCATCCATAATCTCCTGGGGTAGAGAATTCCGAAGATTCACAACCTTTTGTGTGAAGCAACTTCTCCACAACTTAGTCCTAAATGATCGGCCCCTTATCCTGAGACTGTGCCCCTGTATTTTAGATTCCCTGACCTTTGGAAACAATTTCTCAGGGTTCTTCCCTTCAGAATTTTGTAGGTTTCAATGAGATCGCCTCTCATTCTTCTAAACTACAGAGAAAATAAGCCCAATTTACAACGTGCATGCCGTTGATCGCCGCCCGCGATCGGCTGGGTGCTGCCATTTTACGTGGGCGGGCCAGTTAAGACCCACCAGCTGAGTGCTCCCTGTGTGGGCGGGGGGGGGGGGGGGGGGGGGGGGGGGGAAGGGGGGGGGGGTGGGGGGGCGGGGTGGTGGTGCATGTAGTTTAATAAAAGAAAAAGAAAATTTTTAGGACATGTCCCCTCATGTGAAACTGTCACATGAGCTGGGACATGTCTATGAATTTTATTTAAAAATTTTTCAAACCTTTAAAACCCTTCACGAAACCTCATACCGCCGGTGGATGAGGTTCCATGGAAAATGCAAAGGCCGCCTGGGCTCTTCACCTGCTCACCAACCTTAAGGTTAGACGGGCAGCTCAGTTAATTGTTTTAATTAATAGCTAACTGGCCTTAAAATGGCCTTTGACAGTTTGGCAGGCGCGCAGCCGACTCAGGTGCACACCCGCTGAACTGAAAATCTGAATGATGCGCGGTGAAGTCAGGACGCCCACCCGACATCACCGCACGTCATTTTATGCCGAGCCGAAGATTCTGCCATTAATGTATTCCAGCTGTGATCTCATCAAAGACCTGTACAATGTAGCAAGACTTCTTTATTCCTATCATCCAATCCCCTTGCAATAAAGGCCAACATGCTATTTGCCTTCCTAATTTCTTGTTGTACTTACATGCTAACTTTCTGTGTTCTGTGTACGAAGACACCGAAGTCCCTCTGAACATCAACACTGTCAAGTAGATTGTGAATAGAATAAGGATGATCAGCACACAGCCTTAACCCCAGTCCTGATTTTGAAGGCGTTCGTTTCAGGTATCCCACTCGAGACAGTTGCAGTCATATCATCATGAAGCAATTGTAGGATTGTGATTAAGTTTCTTGGACATCCAAATCTTTGGAGAACAATCTGCAGAGTCACACAATTTACTGATTTATTGAGAAGATGAAGCCATTGTTTTTGGACCCCACTGCAAACTCAATTCCCGAAATACTCACACATGCCTCTCCCCAGCAATTGTCTGAGATTTGGGTGAGCTTCTGACCATATATTTGTGCCATCACTAATACTGCCTGTTTCCACCTCCATAATATTGCTCGACTTCACCCCTGTCTCAGGTCATCTGCTATTGAAACCCACATTCATGCCTTTGTTACCACGAGACTTGACAACTCCAATGCTCTCCTGGTTGATCTCCCACATTCTACCCTCTGTAAACTTGATATCATTCAAAAATCTGCTGCCCTTGTCCAAACTCACACCAAATATTGTTCTCCTGTCACCTCTATGTTTCCTGACCTACACTGACCCCCAGTCAAGCAGTATCTTGATTTTAAAATTCTCATCCTGTTTTTAAACCTCTTTATGGCCTCTCCCTCCCTATCTCAGTAATCTCCTCCAGACCCATAATCCTCCAAGATCTCTGTGCTTATCTAATTCTGGACTCTTGAGCATTCTTGATTTAATTATTCCACCATCGGTGGTTGTACCTTCAGCTGCTTAGGCCCTAAGGTCTGGAATTTCCTCCCTAACCTCTCCACCTCACTTTCCTCATTTAAGTTGTTATTTAAAACCAGTCTCATTAAACAAGCTTTTGCTCATCTCACCTAATATCACATTATGTGACTTAGTGTCATATTTCCTTCTATAATGCTCCCGAGAAGCACCTTGGGATGTTCTATTATGTTAAAGGCACTATATAAATCTAAGTTGTTGATGTTAGAGGTTTCCAAGGTTCTGTAATCCAAGAGAGCTGAATACATTTCTCTTTTGTCCAGGAGAATGACATGAAGCGAGCACACAGCTTCGCTGGGATTTCAGGCTTCCCCATGCTGCACAGTGCCATTGACTGCACATACCTCGCTTTGCAGGTGCCACGTGCCAACTGTGAAATGTACTGCAAGCAAAAGGGACTTCATTCCCTCAACATTTAGTTGGTGTGTGGCCATACATAGTGTATCATGCAGGTTTATGCCCAGTATCCTGACAGCAGTCAGGATGCCTTCGTTCTGTGGTAGTCCGTTGTGCCACCTATATTTCAGCCACCATGGCAAATAGAGGATGGCTACTTGCATAAGAACATAAGAACTAGAAGCAGGAGTAGACCACATAGCCCATTGAGCCTGTTCCGCCATGCAGTATGATCATGGTTGATCTTGAGCTTCAACTCCATTTTCCCGCCCACTCCCATTATCCCTGAATTCCCTCGGTGACCAAAAGCCTTCCTATCCCAGCTTTAAATATATTCAACAATGGAGCATCCACAACCTTGTGGGGTAGAGAATTCCAGAGATTCACAATTCTTCTGGTGAAGTAATTCCTCTGCATCTCAGCCCTAAATGATTGGTCCTTTATCCTGTGACTGTGCCCCCATGTTTTAGATTCCCCAATCAGCAGAAACAATCTCTCAGCATCCACCCTATTAAACCCCTTCAGAATTTTGTAGGTTTCAATGAAATCGTCTCTCATTCTCCTAAACCACAGAGAATATAAGCCCAATTTACTCAGCATCTCACCGTAGGATAACTTCCTCATCACAAGTACCAATTTAGTGAATCAATTTTGCACAGTGAGCAAATGGCTTGGGCCTTATTTACAAGGTTCTCGCAAGCCAGCTCTCGCAAACAACAAGGGCTATTTGTCCCTGTGTGTAAACCACATAACTTGAGCAGCATGGATATACAGAAAGCTATGCTCTAACACAATTGAGCAGACCATTGAAGTACTTGAACAATGCTTCTGCTGCTTGGACCACACTGGAGGAGCCCTGCATCACTTGGCAAAGCACATGTCATGGTTCGTCATGGCTTGCTATATGTTGCACAATCCTGCCATCATGAGGGCATAGCCCATGCCACCAGTTATATGACAACCAGCGGAGGAGAGGAAGTGGAGGAGGAAAGGCAAAGAGGAGGGGGAAGTCAGGAGGCAACCAATACAGTCTCTCTCTGGGCAGGCTATCTGTGATTCATTCATCTAATTGAGGTACAAGTGAATATAACGCCAATTCCGCATTTAACTACAATCCCACACATTCCTTCCTTCTGTTCCTGACCATCACAGTGTACTCTTGGCCACAAAGCAAAAATGAAAAAAAATTTACAAAACGTTCTAAATTTATAAATCAAATCACGCCATATTGTAAAAGTCAACTAATCATCTTCTTCATTCCTTAATTGCCTGTCTTCTTTGTGCCTTTACCTATTCTAGTGCTTCTACACAGTAACTGCAGCATGGCTGCTGCAAGGCTCTGACTTTCAATGGGAGAGACTGAGGGTGGCCTTGCTGGATGACCATGAGCAGTTCTGGCTTTAGGAGGCTCGATTTCAGACGACATCACCTTTTCATGTGTGCCTGCAGTCTGAGCTGGCAGGTGGAGTGCTAACAGCAAGGGCACTGATGGAGTGGCAATGGTGGGAGTGTAAATGTTCTCTTCCTGAGCAAGGACATCAGGTTTGTGATCCATGGAGCCACTGCCACTTCCCTGTGGCAGCATCTCAGCAATCCTAGCAATGTTTTGGGAGACAGATTGCTGGGCTGCTGTAACACTCTGCAAGCCCCTTTGAACACTGCCAACAGCAACTATGATAGCAGCAGCCTAAGCCAGTGTGGCAACAAGCTGAGGTTGCATGACTTCAGTTTGAGTGTCTTCTGCAACACTCAGGCATTGGGTGGCTTCTGCTTGTGCTATAATGGAAGCTGAGACACAAGCCACCAGACCTCGTATTATGGATGGGTTATACATGTAGTATAAAGGGTTAACTGATGGGATATGATAATGTACGATGTAGATGATGATGTACCACTGACATCAGTCTGTCATGTGTTAGACTCTCTTGAGAGAGAGAGGTTGAAACACCATGCCTACTCAGAAATAAAAAGCTAAAATGCTGGAAAAACTCAGCAGGTCTGGCGGCATCTGTGAGAGAGTAACAGAGTTAATGTTTCAAGTCCAATATGACTCTTTCTTTGCCTACACTGTAACTTGTTTAAAAGCAGTACCAATAGCCAAGTGTTAAGCAGATACCTGAGTACCACTACTGTCTACAAACTAACCAAGGACCCTGCCTAGAGTCTATGAATAGAAAGACGATCTCAGAACATGGTGGCAGCAATAGAGACATTAATGTAGAAAACACATTGATGTTATTGAAGGAACCACAGAGCGAAAAGCACCTTGATAGCAGCTCATAACAAAATGACGGAAGGAGGAGACATGTTAGAAAGAGGTAACGATAACCGTGCCAGATGAGCAGTCCCTGCCGCTACTTTGACAGTTGACTACCTCAAAGGCCAAGAACAAAGCCAGCAATGAGAGTTATGGAAACATCATTTTCTCTGGTATTGAGTAGCATCAGGCCTTCACTCTAAAGAGCAAAAGCATCAAGTCAGTTCCTTTCTTTATGTTGTAGGTCCAGTAGTAGATGACGTTCTGCAAAGGCAGGTGTGGAGGGGTCCACTGCGGACTTTGAGACTGTACTCAAAATCTTTGACACCTATTTTATCCTAAAGTAATTGAAAAAGTATGTTTTAACCAGAGATCGCGCCAACCTGGGGAATCAATTAAATTAGTTCTAACCGACCTATATCATCTAGCTAGTTCTTGTAGATACGGGGCGCTGAAGAACAAGCTAATCCGTGATCACATAGTATAGGGTATCCAAGATGAAAAAATCTCTGACTTTCTGCAAACCAAAGATGATCTTAAATTGGATCAAGCAGTCCAGTATGCAAGGCAGGCCAAGCTTAGTGAATTTAATTGGGCTATAATTCAGTACGACGCCAAGGCTTCATACGACTCTGTTGACTGGGTAAGCAAAGAAACATAGAAAACAGGAGCACCAAGTAGGTCATTTGGCTGTTTGAGCCTGCTCTGCAATCTAATATGATCATGGCTGATCCTCTGTCTCAATGCCAAACTCCCGCTCTCTCTCCATATCCCTTGACACCTTTAGAGTCCAGAAATCGATTTATTTCCTTCTTCAATATATTCAGTATCTTGGCCTCCACAACCTCCTGTGGTAGAGAATTCCATAGGTTCACCACCCTCTGAGTGAAGAAGTTTCTTTTCATCTCAGTCCTAAATGATCTACCCCGTATCCTGAGACAGTGACCCCTTGTTCTAGACACCCCAGCTAGAAGACACGTCATCCCTGCATCCATTCTGTCCAACCATGTCAGAATTTCATATGTTGCAATGAGATCTCTCATTCTTCTAAACTCCAGTGAATACAGGCCTAGTTGGCTCAATCTCTCCTCATATGGCAAACTTGCTATCCCAGGAATCAGTCTGGTGAACCTTCGCTGCACTCCCTCTGTGGCAAGTATATCCTTTCTTAGGTAAGGTAACCAAAACCGCACACAAGACTCCACGTGTGGTCTCACCAAAGGCCTGTACAGCTGCAGCAAGACATCCTTGCTCCTGAACTCAAGTCCTCTTGCAATGAAGGCCAACATACCATTTGCCTTCTTAACTGCTTACTGCACCTGCATGTTTGCTTTCAGTGATTGTTGTACAAGGAAACCCAGGTCCCCAAATACAAGGGAACCCAGGTCCCTTTGTACATCAACATTTCCCAATCCATCACCATTTGAATAATGCTCTGCTATTCTGTTTTTCCTACCGAAGTGGATAACTTGACACTTATCCACATTATACTGCATCTGCCATGTATTTTCCCACTCACTCAACCTGTCTAAATCACCTTGAAGCCTCTTAACATCCTCTTCACTGCTCACATTCACATCAAGCTTTGTGTTGTCAGCAAATTTGGAAATATTAAATTTGGTTCCCTCATCCAAATCATTGATATATATTGTGAATAGCTGGGGCCCAAGCACTGATCCCTGCAGTACTCCACTAATCACTGCCTGCCACTCTGTTAAAGACCCGTTTATTCTACTCTTTGTTTCCTATCTGCTAACCAGTTCTCAATCCATGCCAATATATTACTCCCAATCCCATGTGCTTCAATTTTACACACTAACTTCTTATGTGGGACTTTATCAAAAGCTTTCTAAAAATCCAAATACACAACATCCACTGGTTATCCCTTATTTATTCTGCTAGTTATGTCTTCAAAAAACTTCAGTAGGTTTGAGAAACATGATTTTCCTTTCATAAATCGATGTTGACTTTGTCTAATCCCATTGATATTTAGCATTTTCCCTACTACTGATGTTAAGCTAACCAATCTAATTCGCTGTTTTCTCCCACCTTCCTTTTTTAAATAGTGGGGTTACATTTGCCACCCTCCAATCTGCTGGGTCTATTCTAGAATCTATAGAATTTTAGAAGATGACAACCAACACATCCACTAATTCCATGGCCAACTCCTTAAGTACCCTGGGATGTAGATTATCAGACCCTGGGGATTTATTGACTTTCAGTCCCATTAGTTTCTCCAGCACTATTGTTTTAGTAATGCTAATCTCCTTCAATTCCTCCTTCTTGCTAGATCCTCAGTTCCCTAGTAACTCTGGGAAGTTATTTGTGTCTTCCTCTGTGAAGACAGAACTAAAGTAGTTGTTTAATTGCTCTGCCATTTCCCTGTTCTCTATTATAAATTCTCCTGTTTTGGAGTGCAAGGGACCTACATTTGTCTTCGTTAATCTTTTTCTTTTTACATACTTATTGAAGCTTCTACAGTCTACTTTAATGTTCCTTGCAAGTTTATTCTCATGATCTATTTTTCCCTCTGGATCAATCTCTTGGTCCTCCTTTGCTGAATTCTAAACTGCTCCTAATCCTCAGGCTTGTTACTTTTTCCAGCAACTTTATATGACTCCGCTTTGGATTTAATACTATCCTTAATTTCTTTTGTTAGCCATGGTTGAGCCACTTTTCCTGTTGTGTTTTTGTGCTAGAAAGGAATGTATAATTGTTGCAATGCATACGTTAATTCCTTAAATATTAGCCATTGTCTATCCACCATCGTGCCTTTTAATGATATTACCCAATCTATCTTAGCCAACTCATGCCTCATACCTTCATAATTTCCTTTGTTCAGATTTAGGATCCTAGTTTCAGATCGGACTACTTTGCTTTCCACCCTAATGAAGAATTCTATCATGTTATGGTCACTGTTCCCTAAAGGACCCTGCACAAAAAGATTATTAATTAACCCTTTCTCATTGCACAATACGAAATCTTGATAGTCTGTTCCCTAGCTGGTTCCTTGACATACTGGTCTAAAAATCTATCTTGTACACTCCAGGAATTCATCCACCACACTATTATTCCTAATTTGGTTTGCCCAGTCTATATGTAGATTAAAGACACCTATGATTACTGTACCAACCTTGTTAAATGCATCTCTAATTTCCTATTTAAAGCTGTCCCCTACCTTACCACTACTGTTTGGAGGCCTATAGACAACTCCCAATGCAGCAAGCCAAGGAAAACATGTGGGCAAGAGAGCAGCGTGGAGTGTTAAAATAGCAAGCAACAGGGAGGTTTGGGTCATTCTTGCGGACAGACCGCAGGTGTTCTGCAAAGTGGTCGCCCAGTTTACGTTTGGTCTCTCCAATGTAGAGGAGACTGCATTGGGTCCCCCTTGTCCTCACTTATCACCCCACCAGCCTCTGCATTCAAAGGATCATCCTCTGCCATTTTTGCCAAATCCAGCATGATGCCACCACCAAACACATCTTCCCTTCACCCCCTCGGCGGTATTCCATAGGGATCGTTCCCTTCGGGACACCCTCATCCACTCCTCCATCAGCCCCTACTCATCAACCCCCACCTATGGCACCTCCCCATGCCCACTCAAAAGATGCAACACCTGCCCCTTCACTTCCTCTCTCCTCACCGTCCAAGGGCCCAAACACTCCTTTCAAGTGAAGCAGCATTTCACCTGTACGTCCCCAACTTAGTCTACTGTATTCGTTGTTCCCAATGTGGTTTCCTCTACATTGGAGAGACCAAACGTAAACTGGGCGACCGCTTTGCAGACCACCTGCGGTCTGTCCGCAAGAATGACCCAAACCTCCCTGTCACTTGCCATTTTAACACTTCACCCTGCTCTCTTGCCCACATGTCTGTCCTTGGCTTGTTGCATTGTTCCAGTGAAGCCCAATGCAAACTGGAGGAACAGCACCTCATCTTCGGAATAGGCACTTTACAGCCTTCCGGACTGAATATTGAATTCAACAACTTTAGGTCTTGAGCTCCCTCCTCCATCCCCACCCCCTTTCTGTTTCTTCCCCCTTCCTTTTGTTTTTTCCAATAATTTATATAGATTTTTCTTTTCCCACCTATTTCCATTATTTTTAAATCTTTAATGCCCCCTCACCCCCACTAGAGCTATACCTTGAGTGCCCTACCATCCATTGTTAATTAGCACATTCGTTTAGATAATATCACCAACTTCAACACCTCTGTGTTCTTTTGTTCTTTTGTCTGTGACATCTTTTGATTATCTGCTCCTATCACTGCTTGCTTGTCCCTACAACCACACCCCTCCCCTCCACTTCTCTCCCCCCACCCCCCACCTTAAACCAGCTTATATTTCACCCCTCTCCTTGTAAAGAAAAATCAGTTCTGTTGAAGGGTCATGAGGACTCGAAACATCAACTCTTTTCTTGTCTGCCGATGCTGCCAGACCTGCTGATTTTTAACATTTTTGCACTTTTTTATGTTCAATGGTCCTATTTGCTGCTAGCCTTTATTTCCTCTGCCTTCCACTTTTGCTTTCTAATTTTCTGTCTTTCATTCCTATCTTTGTTTCCCTCACTTGTGTCTCCCCACTCAGTTCCCATCCCCCTTGCCAAACCTTCCCACACAGTCCTAGCAAATACCCCTGCAAAGATATTGGTCACAGTCCTGATGGGGTGCAACCTGTCCAGCTTGTAAATGTCCCATCTTCCCCAGAGTCGGCCCCAATGCCTCAGGAATCTAAATCCGGCCCTTCTACACCATCTTTCCAGCCACGTTTTCATCTGGTCTATTCTCGTTTCCTGATCTCGCTAGCATGTGACACTGGGAATAATCCTGAGATAACTACCTTTGAGGTCCTGCTTTTTAATTTATTTTCTAACACCCTATATTCTGCTTTCAGGACCTCTTCCACCTTTTTACCCATATCGTTGGTACTGATATGATCCATGACCTTTGCTGTTCACCATTCCCCCTTCAGAATATCCTGCAGCCGCTCAATGACATCCCTGACCCTGGCCTCCAGGGAGGCAATATACCATCCTGGTGTCATATCTGCTGTCACATAAACGTCTATCTGTTCCCCTTACGATAAAATCTCCTATTACTATTCCTCTTCCACTCTTTTTCCCCCCTCTGTGCAGCTGAGCCACTTGTGGTGTCACAATCTTGGCCCTTGCTACATTCCCCTGAGAAACCACCTCCCCAGCAGGATCCAAAACAGAAAATCTGTTGGAGAGGGAGATGAACCCAGTGGACACCCATTCCTTTTCTGCCAGTGCACTCTTTACCTGCAGTGTGACCACCTCACTGTATGTACTATCCACAAAGATTTCATCCTTGCGGATACTCCACAGTGACTCCAGCCACAGCTCCTGCTCTGAAATGTGGATTTTGAGTAGCTGCAGTTGGAGACACTTCCTGCACACATGGTCACCTTAGACACTTGAAGTGTCCCTGGCTTCCCACATCACACAGGAGGAGCATTCCACTTGGCCTACCCTTAAATTACTCCCTTTACTATTAATTCCTCTAATTTAGAGAATATTAAGGACAGAAGAAATACTCACCAGGTCCTACTTTCCAAGGTGGCTGCTCTTCTTACTAAGGAAAGGTAGAAAATGAAAGTATCCCTCCATCCCTCTTCACCAAGCCCACTTTTTCACCAAAACTCCAACTGAAGAACTCTAATGCAGCCCAGAGCAGCACCCACAAGAAAGCCCACCAAGCCAGGTGAAAGGGTAGGAAACTATTCATCGGCAGCCATTTTGAGATGCTTGCATTGTGGCACGAAAACCCAGCATGGAGGTCAGGACTGCCCAGCAGGGAGCACAGAAAGCTTGCAGTGTGGCAAAACTGGACATTTCAAGCATTTCTGCGAATCCAACAACTTTAATGGAAGTAGAGGACAGGAAAACACTCATGAAACACACTCCAATTAAGAAATGGGAAATCAAGATAAAGACAAAATTACATAATTCCATAGCTGATAGTCTTAGTGCAGATTATTGGTCAGTTACAGTGCAAGTTCAAGGCTTCCACCTTTAAAATCGACACTGGAGTTGCTATTAACATATTAGCAAATGATCTCAACTGGCTTCAGCCCATGACCCTTCATCCATCAGACATCAAATCACAAGGTCCAGGCAGCAAAGACCTTCAAATTGAAGGCAGGATTTTTGCTCTTCTTCGTTAAAAAGGGTGACATACTGTTTATCCTCTCTACGCTCTTCACAATCAACGTACATCATTCATGAGTAGCGATGCTGACAGACTTCCAGGAATCCTTGAAAAAGCAGATGTTGCCCACCAGTTGAAAGACTTACTATCTTTCATGCAACAATCTTCAACCTTTTATTTAGAACTAGTGGAACCTCAGCTTTCAGGAGCTGAGGAAGTTTATATAATCAGCAACAAGTTCCTTTCTTTCAGAGAGACACCACCCATTAGACTCTGGGCTGAGGTTGAAGTTATGAATCTCTTATTTCTTCATGAAGTAAAGTCAGAGGTGGAGGATACAGAAGGCACTGCAGAAGATGGTGACCATCTCCATGAAGACCTGCTGGACCTTAGATTGGTTCTTCCCAGAAGAAAGTGATGAGGAAGAAGCCCTTGCAGCACTGCGTGATCTGTTGGAAGCTGAGGTCCTACAGGATGATTCGTCTTTCCAGTTGATAGACATGCCATATGAAGTCTCCTTGTCCTTTTGGAGGAGTCAGCTGTGTTTTTAGTGGCTGAGCAGTATTCCGATCTTTGTTCCACTGAACCTACCACCGTATTGCTTAGCCGATGTCTTCTTATCTATGAGGAGTCTTCCAGAGAGATTGCTTTACATGAGTCCATACCAGAGTCCATAGAGGATCATAGTGCCATGGAGCTGTTACCTTCCAGGAGTGAAAGTTAATTAACATTCATACTTCAATCACACCTGAAAGTCTTCTTCCCTTCATAGCTAGATGTCAGCACAGAAGCTGCAGCAAAATCCTTGGCACTTCTGAAGCTGAAGAATCCTGTACAGCAATCTTCTTTCCGAGTTAATTGTCTACAGAAAATTCATCTCAATACAGAAGACTATGCTGTCTTGCCTCCATATCCTCAACAATTCTGCCCATTGCCCCAGTGGAGCAACCTTGTACAGAAAGAAGTGTGGTTCTCTTACCACTGCCTACAGAAAGTAGGCAGTCCTCCCAAAATTTCAGTGTGAAATTATCTCTCCTTCTTTTCCTGACAGACTTACAGGAATTTTGTCATTTTTCCCTTCATTGTCGAAGTTCATTGAAATCTTGGATTTTCACTGCCTTTTTAGTCTTTGATACAGCAGTGAATGATATGGCTATGATAGTCATCCCTGGAGTTGAAGATCATTTTCCTTCTGGGGATCTTTCCCTGTGTGCTTTGAGGGAGCAACAAGTTCCCCAGAGTGTCCTGAGTTCTTCTCATTGGACTTCCAGAGCGTCCAAAAGATTATACTCTTCAATCTTCTCTTTTGGATCAGTCTTTCATTGAAAAATCCTCACAGCTCAGTCATCCTGGAACCTACATTCTGCTTCCTAGCAATGCTGCTAAACTGCTGTCCTGTTCTGTAGATGATGATGTCCTACTCCAGAAGAAAGCCTTCATATCTCCAAGACATCGTCCCTAATGGCTGAAAATACTGTGAAAGACTGAATCCCTCAGGACTGTGATTTGTGGAGGGGCAAGAGTAGGAGTTGGAGTTGGGTAGAAACTGTAGCTGTAAAAAGGGAGTACAGAAATGCCATTTAAATAGCTAAAAGCATAGCTTCATTTTGTGTTAAAAGTGCTATTGTATATTTGGGGGAAGGTGTAGTATAAAGGGTTAACAGATGGGATATACTAATGTATGATGTAGATGATGATGTACCACTGACACTAGTCAGTCATGTATTAGACTCGAGAGAGATATGCTGGAACACTATGCCTAGCAGCAACATGCCTGCTCTGTAACCTATTTAGAAGCAGTACTAATAAACAAGTGTTAAGCAGATACCAGAGTACGACTACAGTCTGTCTACTAACCAAGTACCACGCCTAGAGTTCACAGATAGAAGGACTACCTCAGAACAGTGCAGTTGGCTACAACTTCCATACTGGGCAACAAGCTCAGACCAAACCATGTGCCAGGTTGGTATTGGACTTCTCCATGCTCCTTGACATTGACCACAAGCTTTCTAACAGGCCTGTCAATGCATCAAGCATTTCAGTGTACATGTAAATCATCTTTATTCGGCTGCCCCACTAAAGTCCTCACGTGACTCCTCCACTTCAGAACTCTGGTGAGCTGGCACCTGGACTCCCCTGCCTTGGTTGCAGCTATCTCATGCCCAGTGTCTCACCAGGTGCCAATCCTGTCTCTAAGCTATTCTTTAAAGTACTCACAGTATCATTATTTGACCTGGTGGCTGCAAGTTTGAGAGTGAGTGACAGTGCTTCTTCTTCATCACTGACTTCCTGCTCTGCCATCTCTTTCTCTTCCACCATTGCCTGGCCAGGTGACTGTCCTTGGGCATCTGAAAAATGAATGGTACACGGATTGTGGTGAGGAGAGTTGGGGAGGGTTGGGGGTTAAAGCTAGTGTGCATGCTTATGCCGTCTGCAACCTGTAAATCAGAAAAGATTGTGAGATGAGTGGGAAGTGGGATTTGCAAAGGAGGACTCAGTATGAGCATATTGTCATCCTCAATGACTTCAACCTTGCTTGATCTCTGGTTTCAGTCATGGCCACTTCAATGGTGGCAAGTACATTCTTCTCCACGGGGGAAAAGGACATGCAGCTGTACCTGTCCCCTGCCAGTTATTTGCTGCTGCGTCCAGTTGTGTGCCACCTCATTCTGCAAGAGAGAGGGTAATATGCAGTGAGTGTGATGCTATATGTTTGGGTAATGTGGTTGTTATGATTGAATACCTGGTAATGTGTGTAAGCTGTGAGATCTGACTATGAGGCTTTCAGCAGTATGAGCATGAAGTGAAGCTATGAGTGTTAGGTATGCGTTGTCATCAATAGCGAGAGATGGTAGGTGAGTGATGGACATGCAGTGCACTGGGCAGTCTGAGAAGCTAATGGTGCAATTAGTAGGATATGGCATTTGAAGTGGAATCCACTGACCTTGACTGTTCATGATAGGTCATTGAACATCTTTCAGCACTGCATCCAGGCCCTCAGGGCTGGATGCTTGGCAATGATAGCCACAGCTATCTGATCTCACTGCCTTTGCAAAGTTTATCTGAAGGGTCTCTTGGTCCCCTTTGAATAGAAGATTTGTCTCCTCCTAGCCACCTCCAAGGCACCCAGTGTTGTGCCAGGAAATTCTGGAGCAGACTCTTTTGCAATCAGAGCCAGCACCTCTTCCAGTCAGCATGCATCTCTCCTTTAAGAGGTGCAGGTTGACTGTAAGTAGCACAGCCTAGTTTTAAGATATGCTAGTGTCACACAAACCTGGGCCTTCTACAGAGGGGTACAACTAGTCAACAGCATGTTTAACACTGGTTGCACACAGATATCATGCTAATGAGCAGGTAGCACAAAGCTTGCTTACTGCCTTGAAAACAATGGGCGAGGGCTCATTACACAATGCGATGCCTGGGGCCATTTCCAGGCCCTGTCCAATTTTGTGGTCTTTATCTCCAAAAGGATTTTTTATTTGCCTACGACTTGGATGAAGGGACCAAATGTATGGTTGCTAAGTTTGCTGATGGCACAAGACAGGTAGGAAAGTAAGTTGTGAAGAGGACATATGGAATCTGCAAAGGGACATAGATAGGTTGAGTGAATGGGAAAAAAATTGGCAGATGACATATAACATGGGAAAACGTGAATTTGTCCACATTGGCAGGAAGAATAGAAAAACAGCATATTATTTAAAAGGAAAAAGATTGCAGAACTCTGAGGTACAGCGGGATCTGGGTGTCCTGATACTTGAATCAGGAAAAGTTGGTATGCAGGTACAGCAAATGATTAGGAAGGTAAATGGAATGTTTTTGTTCATTGCAAGGGAAATGGAATATAAAAGTAGGGATGTTTTGCTACAGTTGTACAGGATGTTGATGACACCACATCTAGAGGACTATTTATAGTTTTGGTCTCCTTATTTAAGAAAGGATATAAACATGTTAGAAGAAGATCAGAGAAGGTTCACTCAGTTGATACCTGGGATGGGGAGTTTATCTTTTGAGGAAATATTGGACAGGCTGGGCCTGTATCCATTGGAGTTTGGAAGATTAAGAGGTGATCTTACTGAAACATAAAAGATTCTGAGGGGACTTGACAGGGTGGATACTGAGAGGATGTTACCCCTTGTGGAAAAGATTAGAACCAGGAGACACAGTTTAAAAATAAGGTGATTCCCATTTAAGATGGAGATAAGAAGAAATCTTTTCGCTCTGAGGGTCATGAATCTTTGTAATTCTCTTCCCCAGAGAACGGTGGAGGGAGAGCCAATGAGTATTTTTAAGGCTAAGTTAGACTCTTGACTAACAAGGGAGTCAAAGATTATTGGGGATAGGTGGAATAAGGAGTTGAGGCTACAATCAGATCAGCCATGATCTTATTGAATGGCAGAGCAGGCTCAAGAAACCCCTGCTTCTAATTTGTATGTTCGTAGTCAATTACCTTAATCTAGGTAAAGTTGTGGCCATTCAACAGATCTCAAAGGGACTGATTTGAGCTCTTAGCTGATGTGAGTTCCACTGTGATCTTTAAACAGGGCAAAAGACATAATTCCCTTTCGCGAAAATACTTTCCTTGTTCTGGCACAATTTTGCAATTTTGCCTTTTCTGAACACTTAGCATCACTTATTTCAGAAGTCTCCATTTCCTTCTCTTTGGCCCCCAGTCTCCCATTCAAGAGGAAAATGTTACAGGCCAGGAGAGGAAAGTTTGAGTACGTGCAGGGAGTTCGGTTGGGATCCTGATATCATCCTGCCCTTTTCCAGGTTTCACCTGGGTGTGTTGAAGGTAATCGAGGAACTCCCTTGGAGCTGTTGTGTCATTTAAATATTATAATAGGTAATTAAGTACAGCTTTAACCAAGGATTCTGTCCTTATCAGCCTGTGAATCTATTTCCTGAACTGCTAGCAACTTGCCAGGATCAAGCAGGCAAGTATACCATGGTAATTGCCTCATCAGTGAAACTGACAAGCTGCAGAGGCTTTGGTCAGTAAAACTGAAGAGCTGCAGCCCTGCCTACATGAGGGGTTGTTGCTCACAGCTCTCCTTCTCGGAGAGAGCTAAGAAATAGGGACCACATGTATGCAATAAATCCAGGGTTAAAGGCCCTGGGTTCCACCCCTGATATGGAGCCTATGCCTTTCACATGTACTTAGCCTTGCTATACCCTTGCTTATTATTGTCACTCCAAGAGATTGCTGTTCAAATTTGTTGGCTTTTATTAATGATTATTTTATGCTGAAACAGATGTCCGAATGTCAACAGTGCAAGGAAATCTTTTAATCATGTTCTGCCTTCACCTTTTATATCTGTTAATTACTCATTTCTTAATCATTATAGTGGGTGTTATAAGATTTGCAAATCTCAGTCTCTGAAGTTTGAATCCCTTTAATGTAGAATAAGATTACCTGTATGCACCATGAGGGCTATTATCAAACTAAATGAATATTTAATCCCTTGAGGATAGATGGTGTTTTGGGATCGTTCCTTTTTCAAAAAACTATAAGCTGACAATAGTCTGTCTCTCTTGGATAGCCTCTGAAGAAAATATGTTACTACTATTTCACTATTAATATACGCAGGACAACAATACCATTTTAATCATAAAAATCCAAGAAGATGTTTAAGTTTAACCTTAAGAAGATTAAGGTGTTCAGTTAATATGACAGGAAATTTAAAAATATTCCACTATTGTAAAATATTCCACTGTTGTATGAAAAAATATTTATTTGGTAACATTAATCATTTAACAACTAGAATCTTTCCACAGCAAAGTCTACTTCTATGTGTATCCTTACTTTTTCTGCATCCCTAATGACACAAATATTGAAAGAGACAGTTGTTTATCATTCCATGAATGCTATTGTGTAGTTTGATTTCAACAGAGAATGCTCATGATATTGTGGGAACTGGATCAGAGGAGCTATTGAGCCTGACAGTCTGAGATGGTTCAATTAGCATACATGTTTGAAGTTGCCACATTTCAGGTTCAGGACTAGTTATCCAGTCCAATGGATAACATTAAACAAATAGCATTTTGAAGATATATAGGCGCTAACTCATCATTTACATGTATATTATAAATGCTATTTCCAGCGCATTTCACTAGTTATAGTGAGTTCTTGCGCTGCACAGTTGTTGTTCGGAAAGCATTATGCTAGCAGCAATAGAGGATGGTAACTTTGGGAGTTCTGGAACCCTAGAACCATAGAAAAGTTACGGTGCAGAAAGAGGCCATTCAGCCCATTGTGTCTGTGCCAGTCAAAAAAGAAAAAGAAAAGAAATTAGCCACTCATTTTAATCCCACCTTCCAGCATCTGGTCCGTAACCTGCAAGGTTAACAGCACTTCAGATGCATATCCAGATACCTTTTAAATGAGTTAAGCATTTCAGCCCCAACCTCCAGTTCAGGCAGTGAATTCCAGATGTCCACTACCCTCTGGATAAAAACGTTTTTCCTCATGTCCCCTCTAATTGTTCGACCAATCACGTTAAATCTATGCCCACTCAGCCAGGGGAAACAAGTCTTTCCTGTCCACCCTATCTAGGCCCCTCATAATTTTGTACACCTCAATTAGGTCACCCCTCAGGCTCCTCTGTCCTAAGAAAACAACCCTAACTTATCCAATCTTTCCTCATAGCTGCAATTTTCAAGCCCTGGCAACATCCTTGTAAATCTCCTCTGTACTCTCTCCAGACCAATTATGTCCTTCCTGTAATATGGTACAAGAGCTGTACACAAAACTCCAGCTGTGGCCTAACCAGCATTTTATACAGTTCCAGCAATACATCCCTGCTTTTGTATTCAATACCTCGTACAATAAAGGAAAGCATTCCTTTACCACCATATCCACCTGTCCTACCACTTACAGGGCACTCCAAGCTTTCCGCACTCCTTGAACCCCTCTCAACAGCCTCCCGTTTATTGAGTATTTCCTTGCTTTGTTTGCTCTCCCTGAATGCATTACCTCACACTTTTCCAAATTGAATTCCATTTGCCATTTTTCCACCCACTCAACCAAGCCATGGGTATCATTCTGGACACAACAGCTATCCTCTTCACTAACAACTACATGGCCAATTTTTGTGTAATCTGAAAATTTCCCAATCATGCCTCCCACATTTAAATCCAAACCATTAATATATACAACAAACAGCAAAGGTCCCAACACTGAGCCCTGTGGAATGCCACTGAAAACCACTTTCCATTTGCAAAAACATCCATCGAACATTACCCTTTGGCTCCTGTCGCTGAGTCAATTTTGGATCTAACTCACCACCTTCCCCTGTATCCCATGCAACCTCATTTTCCTGACCAGTTTGCCATGTGGGAACTTGTCAAATGTGTTACTAAAATCCATGTGGACAACAGCTACTGGTCAATCTTCCCTGTTACTTCCTCAAAAAAATTGATTAAATTAGTAAAATATGACCTTCCCCTAACAAATCCATGCTGACCATCGTTGATTGATCCATGCCTTTATAAGGGCGGAATTTACTGTGTCCACTGGCCTCGGTTGTGTTTGGCAATGTGAGCAGACAATATGATGAGAAGGCCAGAAATCAGTTTCATGATGCAATTAAACCAGATTGCGATCGTCCGCTTGGGCCATTGATGGCGGGCCACATTTCCCACCATTGGACGTCGGGAACCTCTTTGTAATACATCCGCATATCATTATAAGGCCAGCCCAGCATAATCATGCCCCACGTCGATACAGAACATGTCTTGACAACATGTAGAGGCTGGGACTTAGCACCAGGGCCTTGCTCACATCGCAGACATCCGAGGAACAGAGGATGCTGAAGCCCAACAGCAATGGCACACTGGAAGAATCTCCATGATATGCTGGGTGGATTCTCACGGACATGGCTCTGCCATGAAGCAGCTCATGGAAGTTGGAAGGTCATCATTGAGGGTCTGCTCTCAACAGATGATGTTTGAGGGGGTGGAGAAGAAGGTCCAGCTGTGTTTGGGAGAGGACGATGTACTGGTGGGTGGGAGGGGAAGCTCTAGGATCGACTGGGAGACAAAGAGGTGTCGGGGGTTAAGGTTGGAAGGGAAGAAACAAAGGTGTTGGGGAGGTTGTGGGGGAGGGACTATGGGGGGAGGAGGAGGTAACGGGGCAGAAGACAGCAACTGGGGAGGGGGTAAGGCTGGAAGAAGAAGTAAGGGTGTCTGGAGGGGGTAGGGGAAAGGACTAGGTGGGGGGCAGTCTGGGATGGTGAAGGACTAAGGCAGGGGGAGTCCAGGGGGGAGTTCCCGGGGGGAGGAGTTCCAAGAGGGGAAGGAGCTCCGAGGGTAGGGAAAACAGTTCCGGGTGGGGGGATGGGTTCCAGGAGGGGAAGGCGTTCCAAGGGGGGGATGGGGTTTGGAGGGGGGATGTCCAGGGATGTCAACAGTGATGAGGGAAAGGAAATAGGTGACTGGGGAAGGAGAAAGGACTTGGGAGCAAACGAAATACTATATCAGCACCATGCTGTATAAATTGACAATGAAATGAGAGTCGTGGTGGGTGAGATCAGGTGCTGCATGGGAGTGTGATCAGTGGGTGGGCGGAGATGCAGGTTGGCTCAGATGGACAACTGAAAGCGAACCCCACCAGGCAGCACTGAAAATGCTCCGGACATTGAGGTGAGTGTGCGTGGGAGAGTGCTTGCACAAGGCTCCGAAAGACCCTGCCACACACACACTTTTCCCTCCAGAATCACTCGTTGGCCAGCTGCTCCCTCTGCTGTGACAGAGGACGAGGCTGAGGGGTTCACAGGCAAAGGGGACTCAGATGGAGAGGACAGCATCTGAGATTCCTGTGTGGATGACTGAGGAATGTCCAGCTGCCAGTCGGCTTAAACTCCTTGAGGGCAAGGAGAATCTGGAGGGACATCGAGGTGCCCCGTCTCCCTCTCGCGTTGCCACCGTAGGAACTCACTCATGGCTCCCGAGATGGAGTGCAGGTCTGCACACATCTCCATGGTCTGCTGAACCAGGGTATCCATGGCCTCACCATTCTTCCCATGGAGACTCCATACATGCACATGTGGGCACCACTTCAACAGAGAGCAGGCAGACACACTCCTTCGACTCGTGTGCCACTCTGTTGAGGGCTGCCAACAGCCCTGGATGATGTTCCCATACCTTCTGCTGATTCTCCACGATGAGTTGGAAAGCCAAATCCAGAGGTTCATCATCTGACTCAGACCTCACAGATGCCTCTACCCCAGCAGTCCTCCGGGTGCTGGGAAGCTCGGCCGGACCTGCCACCTCTTGCTACGGATGCGTGTCCATGCAGTGACAACCAGATTGTGAACTCAAGTCTGCTCTAGATCTAGGTCCCGTCGAGGTGTGTCTCTCTGCACTGGTGGAGGGTGTGGGTAAGCACTGTGCTGGACCTTCCAGGCTGCTTATTTCCAACTCTTCAATGGAGGAGTCCTCTTGGCTGGAAGTGAGGACCTGGATGAAGCTAAGGGACTGGCTGGCTGAGGTTTTTGGTCGCTTGGCAGAGCTCCCTGTGAACCAAAGTGGAGTTAATTAGTGCAAGGCAGCAGAGTCAAAAGCAGGAGAGAGAGCACTCACACTTGCATTGAAAGAGAGATGATGTGGTTCTGGATCCTCACCAGGGTTTTTGCCACTGACCCCACCATCACCTCAAGCACAATGTCCTCAAAGTGAGTGAGGTGCCTAATGTGGGACAGTCCACACCTCCCTTGTCTGGGACCTCTCCCTGCTTAGGTGAGCCAGCTTCTCCTGCATGTAAACAGATGGAGAGAGTATAAGCAGGACACATGACACTCCGTCGAATGTTTGTGTGGAGAGTGGAGCCATGGACAGGATGATGACACGCGCTCCAAAGGATATGAGCCTGATGGAGATTGAAGGTGTGTATGAGACTTAATTGTGTTGTCCTTGAGGTGTGAGATCCCTATGGATGTGTGATGGGCTTGTGAATGTGTGAGTTGAGAGTGATGAGAAGAATGACTTACTCTGGCAGAATGGAGAGACCATTTATCCTGTTGCAGTACTGGGTGGCTGTCCTTTTTTGCAGGGCATTGGCGCTGACCACTGCTGCCACTGCCTCCCATGCTTGATTGGTGATGCTGCTGACCATCCTGCAGCCACAGCAGAGGGGGAGGGGTACAGGACATCACGGTGGGCCTCCACACCCTCCAAAATGCGCTCAAGGGATGCGTCATTAAACCTGGGGACTGCAGTCCTTTTGCCTTTCAGCCTGTTTTCTGTGCAGCAGCCCTGGGCTGGAAGCACTGAGAGGTGTGCGTACGGCTGTGCTTTAAATGTGGTGAGGTGATGGCGTGGTGGATGAATGAGAATGTGCCTGCCATTGAAATGGTGTGCTTCCTGTGAATGCATAATTAATGTGATGGGTTTGGAACGATACACCATGAAAAGCCGCCACTGTGGCCAGTGGGCAAAATGTCATTTTTCCTGCCTGCTACCACACTTAGTGCAACTCTGGTTCAATTCCACCCTAGGTGACTATTTATCCTGTCTCTCAATAACTCGCCCACCACCAGTCAGACTGACCAGTCTATATTTCCTGGCCTATCTCTCGTACTCTTTTTAAATAACAGCACAACATTTGCAGACCTCCAATCCTCTGGTCCCCTGTCTGTATCTAGTGAGGATTGAAAGAGCATCCGTTATTTCCTCCCTGGCTTCCTTTAACAGCCTGGGATACAATCCATCCGGCCCTGGTGATGTTTCCACCTTCAAGGATATCAGTCACCCCAGTACTTCCTCTCTCATTATGCTTGTTCTTTCTAATATTTCACACTCCTTCTATTTAACTAGAATGTCTGCATCATCCCCCTCCTTAGTGAAGTGCCCACATCCTCAGCATCAATGCATAAGTACATCTCTGATAGGCCCAACCCTTTCCTTAGTTATCCTTTTGCTCTTAATGTACTGGTAAAACATCTTTGGGTTTTCTTTGACTTGACCTGCCAATATTTTTTCATATCCTCTCTTTGCTTCCCTAATTTCCATTTTTACTTCATCCCTGTACTTTCCATACTCCTCTAGACTTTCTTTTTTTTATTCATTCATGGGATGTGGGCGTCGCTGACTGGGCCACCATTTGTTGCCCATTCCTAGTTGCCCTTGAGATGATGGAGGCGAGCTGCCTCCTTGAACCACTGCAGTCCATGTGGTGTAGGTACACCTACAGCGCATTAGGAAGGGAATTTCAGGATTTTGACCCAGCGACAGTGAAGGAACACTGATATATTTTGAAGTCAGGATGGTGAGTGACTTGGAGGGGAACATCCAGGTGGTGGTGTTCCCATCTATCTGGTGCCCTTGTCCTTCTAGATGGTAGTGGTTGTGGGTTTGGAAGGTAATCTATGGAGACTTGGTGAATTCCTACAGTATTAAACTTTTTGTAATTGTTGTAAGCTTTCTTTATCTGCTTTATCTTACCCTGTATACTCCTGGATAACCAGGAAACTCTATATTTGGCAGTACCATTCTTTTTCTATTTGGGAATTTATCTACAGTGTGCACATAGAATCTCGCTTTCGAATGCCTCCCACTGATTTGATACTGTTTTCCCTTCTATTAGCTGTTTCCTGTCCATTTTCACTAGCTCACCTCTCAGCTTTGCAAAATCTATCTTCCCCCAATTTAAAACTTTTACTCCAGTTCTACCTTTATCCTTTTCCATCACAATGATAAACCTAACTGTATATGGTCACTATCTCCAAAATGGTCCCCCACTGCTACATCCACTTGCCCAGCTTCATTTCCTAAGGTTAAATCTAAAATTGTGCCCCCTTTCATTAGGCTTGTAAAATGTTGGCTAAAAACGTTCTCTTGAATGCACTTCAAGAATTTTATGCCCTCTGTGCCCTTCGCACTGTTTGTATTTCAATTAACATTAGCGTAGTTGAAATCTCCAACTATTACTGCCCTATTGTTTCTGCACTCAGAAATTTGCCTACATATTTGCTCTTCTAACTCCCTTCCACTATTTGGGGGTCTAAAATACACTTAAAGCAGTGTGGCTGCCCCTTTTTTATTTCTAAGCTCAACCCATATGGCCTCATTTGATGCTTCATTTAGTATATCATTCCTCCTCACGGCTGTAATTGATTACTTAACCAATAATGCTACACCCCACCTTTTTTTAATCCCCATCCCTATCCTGCCGGAAAATTCTATATCCAGGAATGTTGAGCTGCCATTTTTGCCCCTCTCTAAGCCATTTCTGTAATACTGATGATATCATGCTGCCATGTGTCTATCTGTGCCCTCAGCTAACCAGCTTTATTTGCTATACTCCTTGCATTTTTATATACTTTTTAACACTGCCAAATTCCTGTACTGTAAACTTTTTAATCTCTGATTGTCTTGTGTTTCAGAGTTATTCACTAATTTTCTGTCTCACGTTCCTTGCTCTGAATTTGCCCTCAGGTTCCCATTGCCCTGCCAAGCTAGTTCAAAGCACTCCCATCAGCACTAGCAAATCTCCCTGTTAGGATATTTGTCCTCGTCCTGTTCAGGTGTGGACCATCTGGCTTCCCCAGAATTGGCCCCAATGCCTCAGAAATCTGATGCCCTCCCTCCTACACCAGCTTTCCAGCCATGTGTTCAATCAATCAAGTTTCCTATTTCTATATTCATTTGCATGCGGGGCTGGGAATAATCTTGTGATTACTGCTTTTGAAGTCTTGCTTTTCAATCTCCTTCCTAGCTCCCTAAAATCTGCTTTCAGGACCCCATCGTCTTCCTACCTAAGTCATTGGTACCAACGTGGACCACGATCTCTGGCTGACCACCCTCCCCCAGAAGAATGTCCTGCAGCCACTCCATGATATTCTTGACCCTGATACTAGGGAGGCAACACACCATCTTGGAGTCTTTTCTATGGTGCAGAAACACCTAACTAATGACTTTCCTATCACTACTGCTCTTCCTCACTTCTTCCTCCTCTCCTGTACAACAGAACCACCTGTGGTGCCACAAACTTGGCTCTGACTGCACTGCTCCGAGGAACCAATGCCCTCACCAGTATCCAAAATGGAAAACCGATTGATGACCGGGACCCCAGGCGGCTCCTGCATTACTTGCCTAGTTCTCTTGGGCTGCCTGGTGGTCACCCATTCACTTCCTGCCTCCAGGCTCCTAAGCTCTCTGAACATGCTATCCATGTAGCTCCCAGCCTCCCACAGATTCTCCAACTGCTGCTCAAGCTCTGAAACCCAGAGCTCAAGTTTCTGCAGCTGGTGACACTTCCTGCACATGCAGTCATCTAGGACAGCAGTCGCATGCATGACTTCCCACATATTACAGGATATACATTCCACACAACCGAGTTGCTCTGCCATGGCTTCAATTTACTTCCCTTATGTTAACTTTATTTTACTTTATTTCACTTATGCAACCTTATTTTACCTGGCCTTGGCTTAACTTTACTTCTCTATTCCTTGTGTTTCTTATTAACTATAAGTAGCTACTTCTTTTAAAAATAGTATGTTTTTCTAATTTTCAGCTACTCAAAGATCCTCCCTAACAGCAATTTCTCACCAACTAATGACTCTACATTTCTCCTGTGATGTCACTCTTGGATTTTTCCAAACTCAGCCCTTGCATGCAGCTTTTCAACTCCTAGTCTCCCAGAGGCAGAGAAAGATAGAGAAAGAAAAAGAAAAGAGCAAGAGCACATCCCTGTCCTCCTCACCAAACTCCCTTATTCGCCAAACTCACAGTAATTATACTCAGAACTAGCTGCACTCCAGAACTTGCACAATATCTGCATGTGGAATTGCCCCACATGAAATTGCTATAGGATGATTGAGCTGGCGTTGCACTAATTGCAATTTCATGTTGGCATGATTGACACACCTGCAATATGCTAATCTTGACCATATCAAGTAGCATTAGAACCCAGGCACGATCTCATATGCCACAAATGAGAAGGCAGTTTCAACGTTTGGGAAGGCAGCAATTTTCAACAATGGGGACAACATTTAGTGTCCAACCAACACTGGAGTTAGCAGGGGAGGACAAGTAAGAGCAGGAAAAGACTGCTGCAGATGTCAGGTGGCACATGTGAAGTACATGTCTTAGGAACCTACATTTTAGCAGGGATGCTGACAGAGAAGCACCAATATGAAGGCCTCCACAAAACTTGCTCAGCACTGCCAGTGCATGTTACAATTAGAATGGCCCATGGTTTTCACACATTGGGCTCCTTCTCAGCCATCTGCGAGGAGAGCTGAGGCTTTTAGTATTTTTGCTGCATGGTTATTAAGTTTAATATTCATCGAAGCCTATGCTGTCATAACCCTTGACGCTGACTAACAGAAGCGCAAGGAAAGAGCAAGACATTTCTACAAGTTAGATAGCCGCTCCAGAGCCCAGAAGATTATTAACGTCACCAGCTTGACATCCAGGCTACTGTAACCTTCAGTTTCAATAGCCAAGAACCTACAACCCTCCAAAATCCCCTCTGCCCCATCATTTTTTAAATTCATTTATGGGATGTGGGTATTGCTGGCCAGACCAGTATTTATTGCCTATTCCTAACTGCCCTTGCAATTGTGCTTTTAATCGCCGAGGCCATATGTTTTGGAATTCCCTCCCTGCCACTTCTCAGCCTCTTCACCATCCTAATCCCCTTTAAGATTCTTTTCGCTATCCATTACTTTGACGGAATTTTTAATCATCCCTCCTAATATCCCCTTTTTTGGCTTGCTGCTGAATTTTGCTGGATTATGATTCTGTGAAGTGCCTTGGGACATTGCCTGCCTTAAAGAAGTTTTATAAATGCAAATGAGTGTTTGTTGTTGTTGTTACTCAGAGAATTTGTAAGATGACCTTTGTAAGTAATAGGGGATGCCACACTACTGCTGTGGGGAATAGTCTTCTTAAGCTAGGGCTCAGATGCATTGTTAGAGCAAAGTTGAAGGGAACATTATTCTGCCTATAAGCTGCGGTATGTCTATCAGGAGTGTTTAATAATAACATGGGACTAAGGGGTGAAATTGTCCTTTAATAGTGGGACAAAATGGGTGATGATGGATTAGGAATCTGTATTACATCCCTTGCACGATGGAAAAGAAAATTGTTTGTGGCCTGAAACCTGCTGCCAATTGGTTATCGTCCATTTTGGCCTATAATCCCTGACCAATTTGACCTAGGGGTATCCTAATTAGAAATGTTTTTAATTTCCTACCATTGGGACACCACTTTGATGAGCAAGAATGATTTCCCCCACTGCTAAAAACTCATTTTTTTCAGAGCTATACATGAATTCAAAAATGAAGTTGTAGAATTAGTTTTATTGATCAATAGATTGATATCCAGTGCTTTTGCTTCTATTTTTTTTAACCAAGTTAACTTTTCCGTGGTTAGTGAATCATTGATGGATCAGTGTTGCCAATCATGACAAACCAAAACCTTCACTGTGGGACTAATTTGAGCTCCAGAGGTGAATTCTATTTTAAATACAAAGCAAAAACACTGAAATCTGAAATAAAGACAAAAAATGCTGCACATAATTAGCAAGCCAGACAACCTCTGTGGAGAGAGAAACAGGCTGACAAAAAGTAATTGACTTGAAAAGTTAACTCTGTTTCATTCCCCACAGCTGCTGCCTGACCTGTTGTGTATTTCCAGCATTTTCAATTTCAGTTTGAATTCTCTTTAGTAGAGTGGGCTGGTATGGTCGTCACTGAACTGCATCTCATCATATCCACATGCATTTTTTTTTCTTACCTCTTGTTCATGATATGGACATTAGTCTGACCATTTACATTGGTCCCAGTGAAGCTTCCCAGTTCAGTCAGGTAACATTGCATTGTACATCACAAAATCTGAGGCTGTATCCCCTCCTAAATGAAAAAAGAGAAGGCATTTTAAAATACTGCTGTAGTGAGATCATTTGAATTATGCTGTCATATTTATAATGTGTTACTCTGTTTGCATGGAATTCCTCCATGTGCTGTCTTTACATAATATTACCCTATTTACTTTAATTTTTTTAACACATTTGTTCCGAATATTGTTGAAATCTCTCTTTCTTCATTCACCTGATATGGGCCTTGCTGGTAAGGCTAGTATTTATTGCCCAACCCAAGTTTCACTTGAGAAGGTGATAGTGATCTACCTTGTTGAATCACTGCAGTCTGCATGGCAAAGGTACTTTTAGGAAAAAAAAACAAAAACAGAATTACCTGGAAAAACTCAGCAGGTCTGGCAGCATCGGCAGAGAAGAAAAGAGTTGACGTTTCGAGTCCTCATGACCCTTCGACAGAACTTGAGTTCGAGTCCAAGAAACAGTTGAAATATAAGCTGGTTTAAGGTGTGTGTGTGGGGGTCGGAGAGAGAGAGAGAGAGAAAAGTGGAGTGGGGGTGTGGTTGTAGGGACAAACAAGCAGTGATAGAAGCAGATCATCAAAAGATGTCAACAACAATAGAACAAAAGATCACATAGGTGTTAAAGTTAAAGTTGGTGATATTATCTAAACGAATGTGCTAATTAAGAATGGATGGCAGCACACTCAAGGTATAGCTCTAGTGGGGGTGGGGAGAGCATAAAAGATTTAAAAAAGTTTTTTTTTAAATAATGGAAATAGGTGGGAAAAGGAAAATCTATATAATTTATTGGAAAAAAAAAGGAAGGGGGAAACAGAAAGGGGGTGGGGATGGGGGAGGGAGCTCACGACCTAAAGTTGTTGAATTCAATATTCAGTCCGGAAGGCTGTAAAGTGCCTAGTCGGAAGATGAGGTGTTGTTCCTCCAGTTTGCATTGGGCTTCACTGGAACAATGCAGCAAGCCAAGGACAGACATGTGGGCAAGAGAGCAGGGTGGAGTGTTAAAATGGCAAGCGACAGGGAGGTTTGGGTCATTCTTGCGGACAGACCGCAGGTGTTCTGCAAAGCGGTCGCCCAGTTTACGTTTGGTCTCTCCAATGTAGAGGAGACCACAGTGAAGCCCAACGCAAACTGGAGGAACAACACCTCATCTTCCGACTAGGCACTTTACAGCCTTCCGGACTGAATATTGAATTCAACAACTTTAGGTCATGAGCTCCCTCCCCCATCCCCACCCCCTTTCTGTTTCCCCCTTCCTTTTTTTTTCCAATAAATTATATAGATTTTCCTTTTCCCACCTATTTCCATTATTTAAAAAAATTTTTTTTTAAATCTTTTATGCTCTCCCCACCCCCACTAGAGCTATACCTTGAGTGTGCTGCCATCCATTCTTAATTAGCACATTCGTTTAGATAATATCACCAACTTTAACTTTAACACCTATGTGTTCTTTTGTTCTATTGTTGTTGACATCTTTTGATGATCTGCTTCTATCACTGCTTGTTTGTCCCTACAATCACGCCCCCACTCCACTTCTCTCTCTCTCTCTCTCTCTCTCCGACCCCCACACATACACCTTAAACCAGCTTATATTTCAACTGTTTCTTGGACTCGAACTCAAGTTCTGTCGAAGGGTCATGAGGACTCGAAAAGTCAACTCTTTTCTTCTCCGCCGATGCTGCCAGACCTGCTGAGTTTTTCCAGGTAATTCTGTTTTTGTTTTTGTTTTGGATTTCCAGCATCCGCAGTTTTTTTGTTTTTATATTTGTACTTTTAGGAAGGAGGTTCCAGGATTTTTACCCAGTGACAAAGAAGGAATGATGATATAGTTCAAAATCAGGATGGTGTGTGATTTGGAGAAGAAGTTAGAGGTAGTTGTGGGCCCATGCACCTGCTGCCTTTGACCTTCTAGGTGATAGCGATCATGGGTTTGGAAGATGCTGCTGAAAAAGTATTGCTGCGGTTTATCTTACGGATGGTGCACACTGCAGCAACTGTGCAATGGCAAGGGAGGGATTGAATGTTGAAGGTGGTGCCAGTCAATTAGGTTGCTTTGTCCTGGATGGTGTTGAGATTCTTGCGTGTTGTTGGAACTGCACTCAACCAGGCAAGTGGGGAGTATTCCATTACATTCCTGACTTGTGCCTTGAAGATAGTGGTCAGGGTTTTTGGAGGCAGGAGGTGAGTTACTTGCCACAGAATTCCCAGCCTCTGACTTGGTCTTGTAGTATTTATATGTCTGGTTCAGTTCAGTTTCTGGTCAATGGTAACCACCAAGATGTTGACAGTGGGGGATTTAACAATAGTAATTGCAATTGAATATCAAGGAGAGGTAGTTAGATTTAATCTTGCTGGAGATGGTCATTGCCTGGCACGTGTGTTACTTGCCACTTATCAGGCCATAAGTTTGAATGTTGTCTAGGTTTTGCTGCTTGAGAGTACAGCCTGTTACTATTTGAAGAATTGTGAACAGAACCGAACACTGTGCAATCATAAGTAAACATCTCCACTTTTGCTCTTATGTTGGAGGAAGGGCATTAATGAAACAACTGGTTGGGTCTGTGATGTTTAGTTAGGTATGACTCTGGCTGGTGGAGAATTTACCCATTCAATTTCCACTGAATTGAATTTTACTAGGACTCCTTGATGCCACACTTGGTCAAATGCTGCCCTGATGTCAAGAGCAGTAACTTTCAACTCACTTGTAGAATTCAGTTCCTTTTTTCACATTTGAATCAAGACTGTAATGAGATCTGGAGTGAGTAATCCTAGTAGAACCCAAACTGAACATCAGTGAGCAAGTTATTGGTGAGTAAATGCCATTTAAAAACGTTGTTGAATACAACCTTTCATTACTTTGCTGATGATAGGAGTAGCCTAATGGGACGGCAATTGGCCAGATTGGAAATGTCCAGCTTTTTGAGGACAGAACGTATGTGTGTAATTTGCCACATGGTCAAGTAGATGCCGGTATTGCAGCTGTCCCGAAACAGTTTGGCTAAAGGCATGGCTGGTTCTGGAGCACAAGTCTTTTACCACTATGGCCAGGATGTTGTCAGGGCCTGTGGCCTTTGCTGTATCCAGTATATGTAGGCATTTCTTGATATCACATAGAGTGAAGCAAATTGGGTGAAGACTGGCATCTGTGATGGTGGGACCTCAGGAGGCCAGGATAGACCATCCTTTCAGCACTTCTGGTTGAAAATGGTTGTAAACACTTCAGCCTTGTCCTTTGCACTTACATCATCAATGAGAATGCAGATGTTCATGGTGCATCCTCCTCCCATTAATTGTTCAGTTGTTCACCACCATTTAGATGTGACAGAACTAAAGAACTTTTCTGGCATCTGGAGTAAATTTTGTGTCGCTCAACCTCAATTTATATCATTATACCACTGCCTCTGATGGATCGGTCCTGTGGTAGGAAAAGACATACCCAGGTATAATAATGGAAGAATCTGTGATGTTGGCTGAAAGGTATATTTCTGTGAATATGACTATGCCAGGCTGTTGCTTGACTAGTCTGCGAGATAGCTCTTTCAACTTTGGCACAAGCCCTCAGATGTTAGTGAGGACAACTTTACAGGGCTGATTGGACTGGGTATCTCTTTGTTGTGTCCAGTGCCTGGTTCTTTGCGAGGTGGTCCATCAGGTTTTATTTTTATGGCTTTTTGGAGTGGTTTGAAACAGCTGAGTGATTTGCGAAGTAATTTCTGAGGACAGATAAGTGGCAGCCACATCATTATGAGCTGAGCTTTCATTTGTGTGTCCCAATCCTGCCACTGGGAGGAAATACAGGTCTAGAACTCACACATGCTGATGCCAAGACCCAGAGGGTACTTTTTCAGGACGCAACAAATTAAGTGGCCACCTCTGGGAACTCCATCCAATTAGGGCCAGAAAACAGGATCTTGAGGCTGGAGAGCCAATAGAAGGCCCTCCGGCACCGACACATCAGTTGGCGCACTGTCAGAGATGAGAGTTGCCAATATAGGTCGGTGAAAGAGAGAGCATCTGAAAATGGAGGTGCCCTTTGAAGATTTTTTAAAAACTTTAAGAGCAAAAAGTGGCCACAGCTGTGTGACTGTCATTGTGGAGGGGGTACCACTTCACTAGGTGGCCCACAGCTGCAGTTTTGACCATCTCTAACAGTGGGACTGTTGGCTGGAGGGGTGAGTAAAATACTGCTGGAGCACTGGCCCACCAGTCTGCTGCTGGGCGGCCACCTCCAGGAATTAGCTGGGCTTCAGCCACTGTGGGAGCCTTGAAAATTCCTGTCGGCCTCAGAACATTGAACTTTAATATGACCTTTAATTGTGGGTAGTGGGTGGGTAGCTGTCACCCTCCAAACCTGTCTTTATCAAAATGGGCTGGATATGGGAGCATGCCAGAAAACTGCCCGCATCCGACACCACTTGAAATTTTTACCTTGTGGGGCTGTGGTTACATGTAGGCCTGTCTGTGTAAAGATGGGAGATTACTTTCCCTAAAGGACATTAATGAACCAGAAAGGTTTTTTACAGCAATCCAGTAGTTTGATGGTGACTGTCATGACTACTAAAAGGCGTTTTCTTCAAGTGGTCCATGAGTTAAGAATGTGTGCGTGTAGCCCCCTTTAAATTTATAAGTGGGTTCAATTTAAAAATAACCCAGCAGACAAGCATTAGTCTTGCACAAGATAAAGGTTAGTTTATTGCAAAACCACTGCTAAAAGTTACTGAGGTAAAAGTGATAAAGTTATTAACTAAAATACAGATACAAAGATTAAAAGCGGCTAAAGATAAAAAGATATTTAAAGATAAGATTTCAAGTCAGTCTCTGTGAGATATCATTGCTTGAATTCCTTCTTTCTGACTTGAAGGGGTTGAAACTTGAGGTTCAGGTTAGCAGCTGCAATGGCTTCTATAGTTGAAGAGTTGAAGTTTGCCTTTGCAAGTGGACTTAACAAGCAGAACAGGGCCTGGGAATGAGTGAAGACTTCTGTTTTCACTTTTATGGTATTGCAGATAGTGGCTGTTAGCCTGATTTAGTACAGCAATCCAACGGCTATTTCTGGAAATGTTTCTTGTTCTCTCCCCATTGAGAAGCAGTCCCTGTTTTAATGTTTCCCTTCTTATGATGTTCAAGATGGTTCTGTACACAAAATGGCTGTTCGCAGCCAGACTTTGTACAGTTTCAAAACTTAAAATGGCTGTTATCCTAAACTATCGAATTATGCTTCCATATTAGGTATTGGGTTAATCTGGGGTGGTAGGGTGCGGAGGGAAAGGGCATAGTCCCATCCATTGTCTTTTTAACTGTGGTAATTAACCTTTTAATGGTCTCAGCCATTAACTTTAATAGTTCCCATTCTCCCAGGTTTGAGGAGATAAGATATTCACACTTCCAGGGAAGCCACAATGAGTTTTGGTTTAACACAACAAAAACAAAAATACCTGGAAAAACTCAGCAGGTCTGACAGCATCTGCGGAGAGGGATACAGTTGACGTTTCAAGTCCATATGACCCTTCATCAGAGCTAAGACAAATAGAAATGAGATGAAATATAAGCTGGTAGAAGAGGGTTGGACAGTAGAGCTAGATAGAGGGACAGTGATAAGTGGAGGCCAAGAAGAGACTGCCAAAGATGAGGTGCCGTTCCTCCAGTTTGCGTTGAGCTTCATTGGAACATTGCAGCAGGCCAAGGATGGACATGTGGGCATGAGAGCAGGGTGGTGCATTGAAATGGCAAGCAACAGGGAGGGCTGGGTCATGCTTGCGGACAGACCAAAGGAGCTCCGCAGTGCTTCACTTGCACTCCCCTCAATTTAGTCTACTGCATTCACTGCTCTCAATGCAGTCTCCTCTACATTGGAGAGACCAAACGCAGACTGGGTGACTGCTTTGCAGAACACCTTCAGTCTGTCCACAAGCATGACCTAGACCTCCCTGTCGCTAGCCATTTCAACACACTACCCTGCTCTTATACCTACATGTCCGTCCTTGGCCTGCTGCAATGTTCCAGTGAAGCTCAACGCAAACTGGGGGAACAGCACCTCATCTTCCAACTAGGCACTTTACAGTCTTCCGGATTTAATATTGAGTTCAACAATTTCAGATCATGAACTCTCTCCTCCATCCCCACCCACTTTCCGATCCCTCTTTTTCCAATAATTTATAAATTTTTTACAACTGTATTTTTTTCTTTTCCCTCCTATTTTTAAATTTATTTTGATCTATTGTTTCATCTCCACCTTTTAGCCCATTTCAATCCCATCCCCCCACCCCACCCCCACCCGGGCCAATCTGCCACTAGCTTGTCCTGCTTGCTACCCTTAATGTCCCCATTAGCACATCCTTTAGATAATATCACCACTGTCAACATTCCTTTTGTCTATGACATCTTTGTCAGTCTCTTCTTGGCCTCCTCCTATCACTTGCCCTCTATCCAGCTCTCCTGTCCCACCCCCTTCTACCAGTTTATATTTAATCTCATTTCTATGTGTTTTAGCTCTGATGAAGGGTTATACGGACTTGAAACGTCAACTATATCCCTCTCTGCAGATGCTGTCAAACCTGCTGAGTTTTTCCAGGTATTTTTGTTTTTGTTCTAGATTTCCAGCATCCGCAGTATTTTGCTTTTATCTGAGTTTTTGTTTAACCTGGCGAAAATGCGAATTGAATTTCCGATGTCTTCACATTTCTGGACATGTCCATCTGCAATCCGTTTGGCGCTTTCTGGAAGCTTGACTACCTTGCATTGAGAAAGATCAGGTGACTTTTGGCAGCCACCTTTTTAAGTCTTCTTGTGTCCATTAAAAAGTAACGTTAGTTTATTTACAAAACCTATAACATCACAATTACATGTTCGCAACATGACCCCCATTCCTGATACTCCCTTTCATTCCAAATATATTTAATTAACTGAATTTAAATTCCCCAGCTGCTGTGATAGGATCTGAGCACGTGTATCCGGATCATTATCCCAGGCCTCTTGACTATAATCACTATACTACCTCACCCGTGATATTAATTTCATTCCCATACTTTCACTACTCCTTAGATGACTGTTGTGTGCTCAGTAGTAATCGCAAGTCTGCCACCAGTTTAAAGCCATTCCCACCTCTTCCTTCATTGCATGTCATTAAAGAACTCTGCTGCCTTCATTTGAGGAGTAGGTGCAAGAAGAGAAAATGGACTAATAGACTTGTACCCCAACAAAACACAGTGGCAAGATAAAATAGAATCTACCTTACTTAGAGGTCGTGATCAACACTTGCATTCCTTACCAACATGAGTGGTGTTTTTCATCAGTCCTCAGTGATGGTCAAGGAGAAAAGCTTACAGTCCCTCCTCTTGCCCTTCAGATCTATGCTTATAAACTGGAATGATTGGCTGCAGGCAGGGGAAAGAGAGAAAATGGTGAATGAGTAATGAAAATAAAAGCCTGCGTGTTGGAGCACTCAGAATACTAGTCTTCAAGCCTCTCTTCTCAATGTTACTTGAAAGAGTATGAAGGTCATTTGAGTTTTCATTTCAAAATACTGTATAGGGTATTTAACAAAAGAATATTCTGTTTCATCAAATATGATGTGATTGTAGCTGAAGCTTGAAAAATGTATTATTTAGAACTACTGTTAAAGTGTATTGATTTAACTGTGTGTTAACCCCTTCACTAACACAGAGCTCAGTCCAGATTTAAATAGCACGAGGAGAGTGGGCAGTGCAAGCGCATTGCTTAGCTCAATTCAATCCAGTTTGGCCAAGTGCATCAAGAATACGCCTAGATTGGCCTAATAAAACTCATCCAGTTAAACATAGTCAGAACCTGTGGCTCACTGCCAACTTATGCTTCTTTCTGATATTTCCATATTTTCACTTGAGAAATAAAATGAAGAAAGTCCCATTTGTATTCATTGTGGTAGCACAAATTGAAGAGAGAGAAAATGTACATTATTTTAATCCTGGCAATGCACTCTTTCTAATATTACCTGAATCTATTGTGTATGCAGCAAAATTTCATCTTTTGTGCACCCAGATGCAGACACATGGATGTGATGCAGCTCAACAAACACTTTAATCAGAATTTACGATTTTTTAAACGAGTCACATAGTAAACAAAGGCAAACTTTAAAACAAATTGAGTTGCACCAAAAGCTTGTGAAATGACAATGCTGCCTTTAACTTTATTTTAATCAGACCACATCCAACACTGAAAGGACAGCGACGCAAGAGACATTCAAAGATTGGAGGCAGCAAGCCATACGGCTGATCCCCAGTGTGAAAGGTCTGAGCTATGAGGAAAGACCAGAGAAACTTAGGGCAGAATCATTCCAGATTTGCACTAAGTGCGATAGTGGGCGTGAAAAATGATGTTTTAGCCCCCGGCCGCAATGGCAGATTTTCACACTGTACTGTCCCCTTCTCAGTGCGTCCCACCTCATTAATAATGCATTCAAAGGAAACACACCGGATCGTCGGCGGGCAGGCTCGGATTTGCCCACCAAACCCATGACCTCAGCGTTTCCTCACTCCTGGCGCCATATTTAAAGCCCACCAGAGTGCAGCCTATTTCATGTCTACAGACCAGGACTGCTCCAGGCAACAGGTGGCCCCGAAAGCAAAGGTGACGGCAAGCCTCAAATTTATTGGCGCCTCTTAAGAGCACTTGCTGGACGTGGTGTAAGGCTGCTACGGTGACCTCTACCCCCGCTCTGGCCACAAGAGGTCCATCAAAATCACTAATCAGGACTGGGAAGCGGTGGCAGCGGTGGCCAATACCAATGGAGCACAGAGGAGGTCAGCCATCCAGTGCCGGAAGAGGATGAATGCTCACATCCATTCCGCCAGGGCACGTCAACCACCTCATCATTCGCAATGCACACTCACAAACACAGGGATCTCACATCTCAAGGGACAACACCACTCATTCTCACCCATATCTCCATCAGGTTCATGTCCTTTGGAGATCATGTCCTCATCCCGTCCAAGGCTCACTCACCACACAAACATTCTACACAGTGCCATGTGTCCTGCTCACACTCTCTCCATCTGTTTTCACGTATGAGAAGCTGGCTCTCAACAGCAGGGAGAGGTCCCAGACCAGGTTGGAGTGGCTGACATTAGGCCCCTCATTCACTTTGAGGAGTGTGCCATCACGCTGACATGGACCATGCCTGCAGCGATGGTGAGGTTGGCGGCAAACACCCACATGAGGATCCTGCACTACATCATCCCTCTCTAAACACAACTGTGAATGCTCTCCCTCTCCTGTTTTTGACTCTGCTGCCATGCACTAGTTACCTCTACTTTGGTTCACAGGCAGTGCTGCCAAGCAACCAACATCCTCAGCCACACAGTCCCTTATATCTATCCAGGTCCTCACCTTCAGCCAAGAGGACACCTCCATTGAACAGCTGGAAATAAGCAGCCTGGAAGATCCATCACAGTGCTTACCTACACCTTCCGCCAGCGCAGAGACACACATGTTGCTGGGACCTAGATCTAGTGCAGGCTCAGGTTCACAATCTGGTGGTCAATGCATGTACACGTGTCTGTAGCAGGAGGAGACAGGTTCGGCCGAGCTCCCCAGCACTTGGAGGACTGCGGGGGAAGAGACATCTGTGCGGTGCGAGTCAGATGATGAGTCTCTGGATTCAGCCTTCCAACTGATCGTGGAGAGTCAGCAGAAGGCAGGGAACATCACACAGAGCTGTTGGAAACCCTCAACAGAGTGATACATCAGTCAGAGGAGTGCATCAACCTGCCCTCTGATGGATTGGTGCCCACATGTGCGCACATGGAGGTCTCCATAGGAAGGATGGCGGATGCCATTGAGACGGTGGTCCAGCAGAATGCACTTCATCGCGGTAGCCATGGGTGAGTTCCTGCAATGGCAATGTGAAGGGGAAACGGGGCACCTCAATGTCCTTCCAGGTGCCCCTTCCCAATAAGTCAGGCCAGGGACCTCGGGCAGCTGAAGGGAGGAAGATTGGGAGCTGGGTACCCCTGGGTCATCCATTCACGGATCTCAGAGACTGTCTGCTCCCTCCAAGTCCCCTTTGCCTGTGACCCCCTCAATCTCATCTTCTGTCACCACAGAGGGAGCAGCTGGCCCACAGGAGGACAGCCAAAGCAAGCCGGGGTCGTCAAGGCCTCTGCTCTCCAGAGGATGCATGCCAAAGCCATCAGAGGCAACAGGGCCAACCATTGCACAGGCTGTCTCCACCACTGCTATGGGTGTCAGGGCAGCACCTAGAAGAAGTGGTAGGCCTAGAAAAGTTAAGAAATTCTGATCACAAGTGGTTGCACATTTTGTCAGTTTACAATCTGAAAATATATTCACTGTCACTGAATAATGTAATATTGTCCTTCAGCTTCATTGACAGATTTCCTGATCCCTCCCACTGCATGCCCCCACCCCCACGCCTAGCAGTCAAGCTTCACACGGGCAGACCACCGGTGATTCTGGAGGGAGAAGTGTATGTATCAGGGCCTTTTGGAGCCTAGTGCGAGCACTCTCCCACGCACGCCGAGCCTTCATCCATCACAATCATCATACTATTCTGAGCATTTTCAATGCTACCTGCTGGGGTTCTCTTTCAGTTCTCCATCTGAGCTGACCTGCATCTCCACCCACACACTGATCGCACTCTCATGCTGCATCCAACTCGAGGCTCCACTCACTTTCGATTTTGAAAACATGGTAGTCATTAGATTTTTGATCAGCTCCCCTGTCCTTTTCCCTTCCCCAGTCACCCATGTTCTTTACCCATCACTGTTGAACTCCCTGGCATTCCACCTCCCCGCCATTACCTTACAGCCTCAACCCTTGTCATTCCTGGATGTCCAGGTGAACATGTACATTCACTACTTTCCTGTAAATCCCACCCACATCCACAGTGACGTCTCTGACTTCCTCCTTCCTACCCCCAGGGTCCATGTTTGTCTCCATGTCCCCACAAACCACCCTCACCACTCCATCTCCCAGTACCGATGAACCCTCACCCTTCTGCCCTACCAGCACCCTCTGTTCCCTCTCACACTCACCATTCCTCCTACCATGCCTATCCTGAGTTCACTCCTCATTGATTCCATGAACCCTCCCTTGCACTTCCACCTGGATATTCCACACCCCCCTTCCTCCTTCCTCCACCCACCCTTACTCCTTCCTCTCCCTGGACAGTTTCCCCAATATGAGCTCCCTCGTTCCCCCAGACACCTCCCCCCTTCCAAACTCCCTCCTTCCTCCGGACACATTGCCCCCTCCAAACTGCCTCCCTTACACCTTTCGCCCCCATTACACCCTCCTCCCCCCTTCTCCCTCCTTCCCCCCCAACACTTTCATTGCCCCCCTCCACCAACCTCACCCCTCCAACACCTTGGACCCCACCAACTTCACCCCCCCCGACACCTTTGCCCCCTCCAAACCTCACTCCCTTGACACAAAAGTCCATCCTCTTCCAACCTCACCCCACACCCCCCACTCACACCTAAACCTTCCTCTCCCTGCTCTCAGCTTTTGCGAATTATCCATACTAGCCAATGGCGAAGTCTGTGAAGTTCTGAAGCCTCAGGGAAGTCCAAGCTGCTGAGTGGAGACCTCCTACCTTCTGAGAGCTGCTTCATGGCGGAGCCACATGCATGATGATCCACCCAGCATGCGATGCATGTGTTCCTCTAGGATCTGGTAGCTTTAGGGCTCCAGCATCTTCTTCTCCTCGGATGTCCGTGATTTGAGCAAGGCCCTAAAGGTATGTCCCTACTTCTGCAAGTTATGCTTGTCCAGACATGTTCTGGACCAATGTGTTTTTCCACCGGCGTAACGGTAAATTGGATGTGGGTGTACAATTCAAATCAGGCCTTACCTTGCATCCCATTAGCGGGTTGCAAATCAGGTTCACTGGCAATGGTCGAGACTTTCCCATAACTGTTCTTTCACTTGCTGCCACCCTATATTATTCTTAGTATTGTATTTACTGATTCAGCTGAGGTATGGAAAACAGGAGGCTTATTGAGACATCTCACTCTGCTGGGTGCACCTGAAACCAGGCTGCAAGAGAGAGAGAGCAAACTATGTGATGTTGCATCACTTCCTGTGATGATGTATACAGTGTCTGCTTAGCATATTACACAGTTTGAATGAACCCCTTATGCTACATTGGCCCATTTCAGTACATTCTAAAGTGTATCGATTTTAGCATTCCCCTCAAATATATCCCTAAAGATTCCAGGGTTTTTACCTCCACTGATCTTCAAAACATTGATTACTTTTTGTGCAGAGATGAATTTCCTGGTGTTAATCCTTGATTTACTTTTCACTAATTTGAAGTAATCTCGCCTCCAGCGAGATTTATGATCCATCATGGTGAAGACCATCAGATGATCCCGCTGTGATTTCACGCTGACGTGAGACAAATTCTTGGCCCTCACACCATATTGTCCACTCATGCCGGGGCAAGACGCCAATTGCCAATGGGAGCAGACAATTCCAGCTTTAGAGTTTTAAACCTGGTAGTGTCTGAGAGGTGAATTAATAGCAGCATAAAGGATAGTAAAGTGACTGGAATTGGTAAATCCAGAATAATACTTAAAGATATCAAGCAGGAGTCAGACATGGGGCATTAATTTGAATTGGTGAAAGGTAAATCGAGGATTAACATTAGGAACTTATACACATATACAGCCAGATCCCTCTGCTCCTGCACACCCTTTAGAGTTGTACCCCTTATGTTATATTGCCCCTCAGTGTTCTTCCTATCAAAATGAATCACCACATATTTCCCTGCATTGAACTTCACCTGCCACCTCTCTGCCCACTCTATCAACTTGCCTATGTCCTTTTGAAGTTCTACACTGTCCTCACAGTTTACAATACTTCCAAGTTTTGTAATATTTGCAAACTTTGAAATTGTCCCCTGCACACCATGATCTAGATCATTAATATATATCAGGAAAAGCAAGTGTCCCAATACCGACCCTGAGGAACTCCCCTACAAATCTTTCTCCAGTCTGAAAAATATGCATTAACCATTACCCGCTGTTTCCTGTTACTCAGTCAATTTTGTATTCACGTTGATACCATTCCTTTTATTCCATGAGCTATAGCTTTTCTCACAAATCTATTTTATGGCACTGTATTGAATGCCTTTTGGAAGCCCAAGTACACCACATCAACAGCATTACCATCATCAACCCTCTCTGTCACTTCTTCAAGTTAGTCAAACATGATTTTGCCTTAAGAAATTCATGCTGGCTCTTCCTAATCAGCCCACATTTTTCCATGTAACTATTCATTCTATCCGGAATAATTGTTTCTAGAAGCCTCCCCACCACCAAGTTGAACTGACTGATCTGCAATTGCTGAGCTTATCCTTATAACCTTTTTTGAGCAAGGGCATAATGTTTGCAATTCTCCAGTCCTCTGGCATCACCCCTGAGTCTAGGGAAGACTGAAAGATAATGGCCAGTGCCTCTGCAATTTCCATTCTCACATCCTTCAATATCCTTGGATGCATCTCAGCCGGTCCTGGTGCCTTGTCAACTTTAAGTACTGACAGTTAATCCAATACCTCCTCCTTATCAATTTTCAACCCTTCTAGTGACAGAGTTTTCTCCTCTGTCACCATGGCCTGGGTACCGTCTGCTTCCTTGGTAAAGACAGATGCAAAGTATTAATTTAACGCCTCAGCCATGTACCCTGACTCCCCTTTTTGGTCCCAAATCAGCCCTATTCCTCCTTTTGCCACCCTTTTATTATGTATGTGCCCATAGAAGACTTAGGGATTCCCCTTTATGTTGGCTGCCAGTCCTATTTGCTTCTTCACCTCTCCTCTCAACCTCTTGTATTCTGCTTGGTTCTCAATTGTATTTTCTACCTGACATCTGTCATAAGCAGACTTTTTCTTCCTTATCTTAATTTCTACCTCCTTTTTCATCCAGGGAGATCTGGATTTGTTTGCCCTACCTGTCCCTTTTGAGGGAATATACCTTGACTGTGCCCGACCCATTTCTTCTTCGAAGGTTGCTTATTGTTCAGCTATAGTTTTCCCCGCTAACCTTTGGTTCCAGCCTATCCAGACTAGCTCTGTTCTTGCCCTGTTGAAGTCGGGTCTCCCCCAGTTAATTATTCTTACTCTGGATTGTCCATTGGCTTTTTCTACCATCATCCTAAACCTTATAATACACTGATCACTGTCTCCGAAATGTTACCCCACTAACATTGATCTGTTTGGCCCACATCATTTCCAAGAAACAGGCCTAGCAGTGCCTCCTTTCTTGTTGGACTGGACATATACTGCTATTGCTGAAATCTGAAGACAGCCTACCACGCAACTCTGCATCCAGAAACGAAGGATTTGTGCCTGTTTACACCCAGAAATGTTCCTGGTCTACTCTTACAAAAAGTAACAAGGGAAATTGAATCTATGTTGAAGCAGGGGGTTATTTCACCCATGACCAAACCAACAAGCTGATGCTGAGGGATGGTCCTAGTGCCAAAACCCAACAGATCTATTAGAATTTGTGTAGATTTTACACAGCTGAACAAAGCAGTTGAATGTCAAGCTTATCCTGATGTGTGGAGAAGGGCTTAGCTAAATTGGGAAAGAGTTCAATCTTCACAGAGCTAGATGCAAATAGTGTTTTTTGGCAACTTCCCTCAATGAAGAGTCTAAGTTGCTCATGACCTTCATTACTTTGTTTGGGAGTTTTTGCTTCAATGGATTACCCTTTGGCATCACATCAGCACCAGAAATCTTCCAGAGGACAATGTCAAGCATCTTAGACAAACTGAATGGAGTTGTATGTCACATGGATCCACTCAGACAGAACATGACACTAGAGGGAGCTGTGCTGCGACACCCTGCGGGAGCAGGACTTACACTCAACAACAAATGCAAATTCTCACAGCCGACTGTCAACTTCCTTGGGCATATTGTGAATGCATCTGGTGTCAGAGTTGATCCACAGAAGACAAGAGCAATCAAGGAGATACCAGCTCCTTGGAATGCGAGTGAACTCCAGAGGTTCATGTGTATGGTAAACCAAGCTGGAAAGTTCCTTCCCATGTTGCAGAACTGCCCACTATCATTACTGCAGATGCATCTTCTGCAGGAACTGTACACCTTCAGATACAGAATGATGGAAAGCATAGACCAGTTTACTATACATCCTGTTTTCTTACAGAGACTAAACAGAGGTATGCAGTGATAGAGAAAGAAGCACTAGCAATTGTATGGGCTTGTGAAAAGTTTGCAGACTATGTTCTTTGCCTCTACTTCAAGATCAGACCACAAGCCCTTATTGACACTCTTAAATTCTAGGGAGTTAGCAAAAGTCCTCCATGAATACAATGATTCGGACAGAGGATGATGAGGTTTGATGCAAAGCCAGAGTGTATTCCAGGAAAGCAGCAGAAAACAGTGGATGCTTTTTTGCTAATCCTGCAGGCAAGGGCTGAACAAGGTGATGTTGCCCTTGTTGAAGAGATAGAAAACTTTGCATCGACAATAACCATAACTCTGCCAGTAACAACTCAGCGACTCAATGAAATTAGAGATGCTCAGAAATCTGATGAAGAATATGCTCAGGTCCGAGAGTACTGATCAAAGAATGGCTAGCATACATGCCGCACAATCCCATTCTCAGGCAGTTCTATGAACAGAGAGGATACCTCAGTGTAGTTGATGATTTACTCATCTATAACGAGAGAGTGGTCATTCTGAAAGTTTTGAGACTCGACATGCTACAACAATTGCACCAAGGATGTTTGGGCATCAGAAAATGTCGAACCTGAGCATGGTAATCTGTTTGGTGGCCAGGCCTCTCAAAGACGCTGGAAGAGATGATATCAAGCTGTATTACTTGTGCTTTTCATCATCAGGGGATAAGAGTACCATTGGTGTCATCTTCCTTCCCATCACAACCATGGGAATATCTTGGGATGGGCCTCTTTGAAGACAAGGTAGGAAGCTCTTGACCATAGTAGACCACCACTCCAGATGGATAGAAGTCAAGCATCTGCAGGGTCACACTTCTGAAGCAGTGATACATTACTGAAGGAGATTTTTGCAACACATGGGATCCCAGACCTTGTAACATCAGACAATGGACTGCAGTTTGTCAACGAATACTTTATAGTGTTCACAGTCCATACTACTAACTCACCAAGATGCCCTCAAACCAATGGTGAAGCTGAAAGAGGAGTGCACACAGTGAAAGCATTGCTAAAGAAGAATGATGACATCCAACTTTCTCAATTGAGCTATCGTTCAACTCCACTCCAAAATGGTTTGGCACCATGTGAACTCTTCATGGGTAGAAGACTGATATCTCAACTTCATACTCTCCCACACACATTCATGCTGCAAGTACAAGCTGATTACTTGGACAAAGTGGAAGAGAAAGAGGACAAATATCATTCCAGCCAGATGTGGAACAATGATAAATGTCTCAAGGGATACAGCCTGCCAGACCTCCAGCTAGGAAAGCCAGTTTAGATCTGAGACCAAGCTTGCCATGGACACCACATCTATCGTCCTCCCTCACCCAAACAGCTAATGAGACAGTAAGACAGAACAGATGGGCGCTGGTTGCCACACAGAAGCAAGTTTCTACTCTGTGGAAGCAGTCATCTACCCAATCTAACCAGATGACAATCAAGCCAGATAACAACCAGACTGTTGAACCTGAGTCATCCATCAATTCCCCTCCTGCCCAGCAGAGCCTGAGAGACCACCTGCAGGACTCAAACCCCCAAACCCCTCCAAAGGAGAAGAGTGCCCATTCTAGTAGACTTATGAAACCGCCACAGTGGCTGCCCCTATAAAAGGTAGGGAGGAAAGAAGAGGACCTAAAAGAAGAAGACAAGATTAAGGACTGCAACACACCAGGGTTTAAAGTTGCAGCTTGTTTGATCTTCACAATATATAAATGGAAGTCAGGGCCTTGGGGAAGATTTAGCATAAGGGGTTAATTCTAACTGTGCAATATGCTAATAAGATACAGTGTACATCATCACAAGAAGTAATGCAACATCATATGGCTTGTTCACTCTCATGCAGCCTGGTGTAAGATGCAGCCGGCACAGAAAGAGGTTTCTTAATAATGCTCCTGTTTTCCATACCTCAGCAGACTCAGTAAACTCTTTACTCATCAAACAATACTGGGAAAATTATAACCAATTTGGCTTCCTCATCTCTAACTATCTGAAGGCCTTGAAGGCCTTGTGCTTTATGGAACATATCAATAATGCTTCTGAAAACCTGCAATTCTGTTCTATTTTTGAACGTTCGCCATTTCATTTTTAAATTAAAATGAATTAGGAGAACCCTTTTATGAGATCAAGCCCCCTTATTAAGTTATCGCTTCTTGGAAACTTGGACAGATTAATGAAGCTGCTAGGTATTGTGGAAGAGCACAAAGATTTAGGGGTTCATGCACAAAAATCATTAAAAAGCTAGTGTACAAGAACAAAAACATTAAAAGGACAGTGAAAGGTTAGCTTTCTTCTCAAGTGGACTGGAATGCAAAAGGTAGAGGTTATGCTACAGTTGTATAAAACTTGTTAAACTGCACCTGAGGTACTGCATTGAGTTCTGTACAGTGCACATTTTTTTATTCATTCATGGGATGTAGGCTTCGCTGACTGGACCAGCATTTATTTCCCATTCCTAGTTGCCCTTGAGAAGGTGGTGGTGAGCTGCCTTCTTGAACTGCTGCAGTCCCAGTGGTGTACGTGCACCTACAGTGTTGTTAGGAAGGGAGTTCCAGGATTTTGATCCAGTGACAGTGAAGGAACAGCGATATATTTCCAAGCCAGGATGGTGAGTGACTTGGAGGGGGACTTCCAGGTGGTGGTGTTCCCATCTATCTGCTGCCCTTGTCCTTCTAGATGGTAGTGGTTGTGGGTTATGAAGAAGCCTTTGTGAATTCCTGCAGTCCACCTTGTAGATGTTACACACTGCTACTACTGTGCGTCAGTGGTGGAGGAAGTGAGTGTTTGTGGATGTGGTGCCAATCAAGCGGGCTGTTTTGTCCTGGATGGTGTCAAGTTTCTTGCGTATTGTGGGAGCTGCACTCATCCAGGCAAATGGGAAGTATTCCATCACATTCCTAACTTGGGCCTTGTAGATGGTGGACAGGCTTTGGGGAGTCAAGAGGGGGTTACTCATCGCACGATTCCTAGCCTCTGACCTGCTCTTGTAGTTACAGTATTTATATGGCTAGTCCAGTTCAATTTCTGGTCTATGGTAACCCCCAGGATGCTGATAGTGGAGAATTCAGTGATGATAATGCCATTGAACATCACGGGGTGTTGGTTGGATTCTCTCTTGTTGGAGATGATCATTGCCTGACACTTGTGTGGCCTGGATGTTACTTGCCACTTGTCAGCCCAAGCCTAGATATTTTCCAGGTCTTGTTGCATTTGGACATGGACTGCTTCAGTATCTGAGGAGTTGCGAATGGTGCTTAACATTGTGCAATCATCAGTGAACATCCCCACTTCTGACCTTATGATGGAAGGAAGATCATTGATGAAGCAGCTGAATATGGTTGGGCCGAGGACACTACCCTGAGGAACTCCTGCGGTGATGTCCTGGAGCTGAAATGACTGATCTTCAAAAACCACAACCACCTTCTTTTGTGCTAGGTATGATTCCAACCAGTGGAGTTTTCCCCCTGATTCCCATTGACTCCAGTTTTGCTAGGGCTCCTTGATACCACACTCAGTCAAATGTGGCCTTGATGTCAAGGGCAGTCATTATCACCTCACCTTGGGAGTTCAGCTCTTTTGTCCATGTTTGAACCAAGGCTGTAATGAGTCAGGAGCTGAGTGGCCCTTGCAGAACCCAAACTGAGCATCAGTGAGCAGGTTATTGCTAAGCAAATGCCGCTTGATAGCACTGTTGATGACCCCTTCCATTACTTTACTGATGATGGAGAGTAGACTGATGGGGCAGTAATTGGCTGGGTTGGATTTGTCTTGCTTTATGTGCAATTTTGGGCAATTTTCCACATAACTGGGTAGATGCCAATGTTGTAGCTGTACTGGAACAGCTTGGCTAGGGGCATGGCAAGTTCTGGAGCTCAAATCTTCAGTACTATTGCTGGAATATTGTCAGGGTCCATAGCCTTTGCACTATCCAGCACCTTCAGCAGTTTCTTGATATCATGTGGAGTGAATCAAATTGGCTGAAGACTGGCATCTATGATGCTGGGGACTTCCAAAGGAGGCCAAGATGGATCATCCACTCGGCATTTTTGGCTTAAGATTGTAGCAAATGCTTCAGCCTTACCTTTTGCACTGATGTGCTGCGCTCCTCCATCATTGAGGATGGAGATATTCGTAGAGCCTCCTCCTCCAGTGAGTTGTTTAATTGTCCACCACCGTTCACGACTGGATGTGGCAGGACTTCAAAACTTAGATCTGATCTAAAGTTGGTGGTGGGATCATTAAGCCATTTCTATCACTTGCTGCTTATGCTGTTTGGCATAAAGTAGTCCTGTGTTATAGCTTCACTAGGTTTACATCTCATTTTTAGATATGCCTGGTGCTGCTCCTGGCATGCCCTCCTGCACTCTTCATTGAACCAGGGTTGATCCCCTGGCTTGTTGGTAATGGTAGAGTGGGGGATATGCCGGACCATGAGTTTACAGATTGTGTTTGAGTACAATTCTACTGCTGCTGATGGCCCACAGTGCCTCATGAAGGCCCAGTCTTGAGTTGCGAGATCTATTTGAAATCTATCCTATTTAGCATGGTTGTAGTGCCACAAAACACGATGGAAGGTATACTCAATGTGAAGGTGAGACTTTGTCTCTACAATGACTGTGCGGTAGTCACTCTTACCGATACTGTCATGGACAGATGCATCTGCGGCAGGCAGGTTGCTGAGGATGAGGTCAGTATGTTTTTTCCTCACCACCTGCCACAGACCCAGTCTAGCAGCTATGTCATTTGGGACTCAGCTAGCTCGGTCAGTAGTGGTGCTACCCTGCGACTCTTTGTGATGGATATTGAAGTTCCCCACCCAGAGTACATTCTGCACCCTTGCCACCCTCAGTGCTTCCTCTAAGTGGTGTTCAACTTGGAGGAGCACTGAGTCATCAGCTGAGGGAGGGTAGTACATGATAACCAGCAGGAGGTTTCCTTGCCCATGTTTGGCCTGAGGCCATGAGACTTCATGGGGTTCGGAGTCGATGTTAAGGACTCCCGAGGCAACTCCCTCCCAACTGTATACCACCGTGCCACCGCCTTTGCTGGGCCTGTCCTGCCAGTGGGACAGGACATACCGAGGGATGGTGATGGTGGTGTCTGGGACATTATCTGTCAGGTATGATTCCATGAATATGACTATGTCAAGCTGTTGCTTGACTCATCTGTGAGACAGCTCTCCCAATTTTGGCACTAGCCCCCAGATGTTAGTAAAGAGGACTTTGCAGAGTTGGCAGGGCTGAGATTGCCATTGTTGTTCCCGGTGCCTAGGTCAATGCCAGGTGGTCTGTCCAGTTTCATTCCTTTTTTGTGAGTTTGTAGCAACTGAGTGGCTTGCTAGGCCATTTCAGAGGGCATGTAAGAGTCAACCACATTGCTGTGGGTCTGGAGTAACATGTAGGCCAGACCAGGTAAGGACGATAGATTTCCTTCCCTAAAGGGTAAAGGGCATTAGTGAACCAGATGGGTTTTTACAAGAATCAACAACGGTTCCATGGTCATCGGTAGACTTTTAATTCCAGGTATGTATTGAATTCAAATTCCACCAACTGCTGAGGTGGGATTTGAACCCAGGTCCCCAGAGCATTAGCCTGCGTCTCTGGATTACTAGTCCTGCGATAATACATCCTTCTGCCTGAGGATGTATTGACCTTAGAGGGAGTGCAGCACAGATTCAACAAAATGACACCGGGGATAATAGTTTAAATTATGCGAACAGCTTGCATAGACTAAGTTTGTATTCCCCTGCATTTAGAAGATTAAGGGGTGATCTAATTGGGGTGTTTAAAATGAATAAAAGATTACATAGTGTAGATAGAAACTATTTCCTCTGGTGGGACAGTCCAGAACAACAAGCCGTAACCCTATAATTAGAGCTAGGGGTGATTCAGGGGTGAGGCCCAGAAATATTTCTTCACAGAAAACATTGTCTAAATTTAGAAGTCTCTCCCCAAAGAATCTGTTGAGGCTTGGTCAATTAAAATTTTCAAAACAAAAGGTTGATTCTTTTGCTAAGTAATATATTCAGGGATATTGAACCAAGATGGATAGTTAAGATACTGAACAGCCATGATCTAATTAATTGACAGAATAGGCTTGAGGGGCTGAAGGGCCTTCTCTTGTTCCTATGATCCCATATTCCTAAATGCAGATTTGGCACTGCATTGTATTTTGTTGGACATAGATACAAAAAGCAAAAGCCAGGCAATCTGTACAAAATTTAATAACAGAATTTTACATGAGATTTTTTCCTTCAGTAAAACAATAGTGGATGGGTAACCGTCCTTCAATTATTTAAAAATGTAAGTGCCCATCTTATATGTAAACATTAGACTTATGGGTGAGAGTTAACAGGTATGAATTGTTTTGGTCACCCCCAGGTGTCTGACACATATTGAAACCCAGCAGCATGTTTAAGAGTCTCCAGCTCAAATTAATAAACTTTACACCTGTATATTTTCTCTTCCCTCATTATGTAATGTAGTCATAATATGGAGAGATACACTGTTAAATCCAACAATTTGCCAATTCTGTGAACAAATACAATGGAGGCGAAATTGGTTAATGCCAGTTGTACTAAACAAGCTCGTAGCAAATTGGCAGTCCGTTTTGCACTGCATCTGTCATACCCTTTGAGTTCAAAGGAAGAGAACATTGTGTGTGATACAAAATTCACTTCACAATGAGCCCTTTTCACACTGCTGACATTGACCACCGTCACCATCAAAAATGATGTTGCAAAGATATCACTCCTTCAGAAGCTCCATCAGAGGCAAGCAAGAGTACAGGCATTCATATAGGCAATGTAAGTCCAATATTGAATTGACTATAAATAATAAAGAACTTTGGGGCAAATAGTAAAGGCAAAGTCTTAAATCAGAGAACAAATCTCTACCATTTTGAATTGTAATCTATTGGATGCAGATGACTTAGGCTTTTACAAATTCATTTGCTGGAGATCAAAGCAAATCAGTTTTGGCTGGTGATCTCTGATTCTGGTCTTTTGAGATATTGCCTTCCATTCACTCCTTCATTGGTGTCAGTGCTTTCAGGCATCTAGACTGTATCTTTCGAATCTCCTCTTTTTACCCCCCATCTCTCCAACTCCCTCCTGTCCTTTACGAATTTCCTTAAAACCAACTTCTTTGACTAAGCTTTTAGTTGCCCTCCGAAGCTCTCCTTTTTTCAATTGGCACCCAAATTTATCCAATCACACCTCTGTGATGCACCTTAGAATGTTTTCTACATTAAAGATATGATAGAAATGCAAGCTGTTGTCATTGTGTGTTTCCAGCATTTTCTGCTTATGGTTCATATTCCCAATATTTGTAGTATATTGCTTTCTATCTGCCTGGTACAGATATGATTTACTAAGATCGTAAAGGTAAGTAAACATAAGGGATATCATTCAACCCCCTAACTCATCCTTACATGAAAATCTAGGAACACCAATTTTAATTCAGATTGGTAATTGACAGGCGAGGGATGGGTGACCGACAAGTCCCAAAAATGCCCGTAGAGTGAACAGCAGTCGATTTTGACTCCCAAGCCTCATTTTAATATGACCAAGCAGGAATGCTGTCCTTCAGACTCCTCAAGGAGCCCTTTAACCTCTGCAGCTTGTCTTCAGGGAATCCTGAGAGACGCATCCCTTGATATTCAAGGAATCTTTATTCCTTTCCAACCTCCAGAAAGATCACAGTGAGGGAATTTCCAGCCATCCTAATACTTAAGCAGATGTTAAGGGAATCCCCAACCATTAACTGCTGGGGACCATTCCCACAGGTACCCAGCTTTAAAATCCTTTAGCCAAATCTCTGCTCCCACCTGCTGACCAAGAATTGTGCAGAGCTCTGGAAAGTTTTTAAAAATGTGAATTTATCTGATTGCGCTACTGTGAACTAACTGTGAAGTGCATGGGGAAGCTTTTTCAAACTAAAAAAGATGCAAGAAAAGCAAATTGTTATCATTGTGTGTTTCCAGGATTTTCAGTTTATGTTTCATATTCCCAACATTTTCTTTGCAATAATCCACCAACAGAGAAATAGAAAAGACTTCAAAGTAATGATAAATGATATCATTCAGCCCACCTAACTTATCCTTCCATGGAAACCTGTCAGTTGCATCATGTCCCATCATCCTGTCCCCTTCTCCCTGTAAAAGATCAAGACTTAAGAAACAATTTTATGAATATCCTTAAACCTGTTTCCAGGCCTTGGATATTTCCCTTGTATCTGTTTGGCTAGAACTGAGTACTGTACTTAAACCTTCCTTGCATGTATTCGAGGAGAGTTCAGATGACGTTAGAGCCTCCTGTGTGGAGATTTCAAACCGCAACATCAGTAGCGGAGGGAGCAGGCACACAGACCTACTCTTCCAAGGCAGAGTTTTTTTTCTCTCTTCTGTGTTTGTTTGGTCTGCACCATCTTTAATACAGGGAGCTGACTCTGCATGTGCGGGGCCTGTTGCATCACCAAACACAGTCCAATGGAATGTTCAGACACTCCAGCTCACCTCTGATTGGACGCAGGCACTTCGTTTCTATTTAGAAAGCACAATGTTGTGGCGCCACAGCTCTGATTGGGTGAGGCATCTCCAGTCCGAGACTTTTAATTTATCCAGGGGCAGCTGGAGCTGGAGTAGAGAGTTTACAGGTAGGATCTTCCTTTACCCATGACAGTCCAAATCCAGGGGTGGGTGCCTAACCACAGAACAATGTGCACTTCTCCTATTAACTTCTTTAGGCAGGGGGATATTTTGGCTGCTGTAGGTGTTCACTGTGGAGATCTGAAGCAGCTGTATGCAAGTGAAAGTTGGTGAATTTAAGCTTCCCAACTGACTAATGATCTGATTTCAACTTCAAGTCTAAAACCAGTGCTGGAATTGCTGAGTTGTACGTTTTATTTTTAAAGGAGATTTGGATTGGAGTTTGGTTTGCTAAAGTGGCAAACGCTCATGTTTTTCCTCCAGATATTGCTATTTTTCCAGAATTTTCAGGCTACATTTTGGACACTTACATCCTGTGAATGAAGTTTTTTATATAAGAAGCAGCTGATTTTAATTTTAATTAGCCTTAATCACTTTTAAAGGGGCTCACGGGCAGGTCTCTACCTACCAGACCAGCCATAAGGCAGGGGTGGCTTTTCAGTGGCTGCAGGGCCAGGGCTTGCTTGTGAAAGGGGGAGAAGTGGCCTCAGGCAAGGCAAGAGGCTGCAGGGTGGGGGCTGTACTGGAAAAGGGTAATATCCCAGAGTGTGTGTGGGGGCACAAGTTGATCTGCGCAAGTGGCCTCAAGATGGTGAGGTCTGAGCAGGCAGTCTCCAGGGGAGATGAGTCCATATGGAGATATGAGGGTTTTGTGTGAGAGTGAGTGGTGATGTCCCTTGAGCTGGCAGTGAGTGAGAAGCCAGTGAATGTGTGATGGGCTTGAGTGTGTGAGTTTAGAGTGATGAGATGCTGCCTTACCCTAGCGGCATGGATGAGATCATTCATCTTTTATCTGCATTGGATTGCCAACCTCTTCTGTGGAGCATGGGCACTGATTACCACTGCCATCGCCTACCAAGCCGGAGTGGTGATGTTGCTGCCCCTCCTGTGTCCAGAGAGGGGGCAGAGGACATCAGGGCGGGCCTCCATGGCATCCAAAAGGCACGCCAAGGGTGCATCGCTAAACTGAGGGGCTGCAATCTTCTTGCCTTTTGGGGCCATGTCTTCTTTGCAGCAGTGCTGGGCTGGAAGCACTGAGAAGTGTGCATGCGGCTGCATTTTAAATGTGGCGCCCAATGTGATGAAATGGCAAGATGTTGGCGTGGCAGGCTAATCAGAGCCCACCCGCCATCAAAATGGCATGTTCCCAGGGAATGCATGATTAATGAGGCGGGAATAGGGACAACACAGTGTGAAAAGCCGCCATTGCAACCAGTGGGTAAAATGTTCTTTTTCCTGCCTGCTACTGTACTTAGTGCAAATCTGAGACGATTCTATATATGTCCAGCCAGAGTTGGCAACACTATGGTTTGCAACTGATTGTGTTGTTTTTACTCTGTAGGCTGGTCAACCAATATAAAGGAAGCCATGCTAATTCTTTATGTCAGCTGGATGCCTTTGTTGGGGAGGGTTTAATATTAACATTGATATTTTTAAAAATGCATATGAATAAATATGGATAAAGTTGATGACACATTGGAAAGTGAGAAAGCTAGAATAGCTACAAGCCATGTGATATTGCAGCTATTCCAGCGTTAGCTTGGAAAGAGCTTAATGAATAAAAATTGATGGCCACTGGAAGTGCCACACAACTGTTGCACATGGTGCAAATTCTTCCTCAAATTGATGGCATGGTCCACTAATGCCTTTCTGCTATACTTCAACCTTTTTAAGCACTCCTTTACTGTCATTACAAGGTATCATTGCCTAGTATAGGAAGGCAGCTGTATAATGAAGCTGCAGAACTTCATGGTACCCTGTGCATCAGGCATTATAGGCAGTTCCTGCTGATCTTTTACTGCTTAGCCTAATACTAGTGGAACATTGAATGCAGTCCTTTCATGGTCAATAAGCCCAAAAAGTGCTATCTAAAAATCGAACATATAAATCTCCAAATAAAGACACTGGGGTAGAGTTTTCTTTTTGGGTACAATTGGGAAGTTGCACCCAAAATGCACTCAAAATGGTGCAGTGAAACAAGTTCCTGTGGAACTGGTACATGCTCATCATTTTCTTGTAAAGGCAAATGACTAAGGGCATCAGCGTTTGCAATTTGATTGCCAGATCTTTGTGCGAAAGTGTATTCGTATGCTGCCAGAATTAAAGCCGATCATTATAATTCTAGCTGAAGCTATGGGTGGTATAGCTTTTTCCTCACTAAACAATCCTAGCAATGGTTTGTAGTCTGAAAGGATTATAAAATAGCAGCCATGTATGTACTGGTGAAATTTTTTGACAAAAAAAGTTAATGGACAGGCCTTTTTCTATCTGTGACTATCTCTTTTCCGCTGGGGTGAGTGTCCTTGATACATAACCTATTGGCCGTTCCGTGCCGTTGTCCATCCGATGACAGAGCACTGCTCCCACTTTGTAGGGAGATGCATCACAGTCAGCACCAATTCTCTTGTCTGGTCATAATGCACTAATAGATTGGATGAATGCAACAACTGTTTCACCTTTATGAAAGCTTCTTTCTGGGGTGCCTCCCAAGACCAACTTTGGTTCTTTTTGAGTAGAGAATGCATGGGGGGCCAGCACTGTAGACAAATTGGGTAAGAATTGCCCATAGTATTTGAGCATTCCTAGGAACGATTTGAGTTCTGAGGCATTCTTTGGCATGTGCTTCTCTTGTAGGTTTCACTTTCTCCTCAACTGGGTGGAGGCCCTGTGAAACTTCCCAGGGGCCAAGATAGATTACCTCCTTCCCTTGGAACGTGCCTTCTTTCTAGTGCAGACTTTAATATCAGCCTTCTTTTTTACTTCACTGGACTTCACTAGACTTCTCTCAGATGCAAGCTCAACTTGTCTGAGCTCAGTGGCTAAGTCTCCCAAAATTTCATTATCTGTCTGCTTCTTGGAAAATTCTATGACTTCTGCTTGCAAACTCTCTTTGGCTTCATTTAACTGATTCTTCAGCTCTTCAATCTCTTTTATGTATTTGTTTGCTGCCTGTGGAAAGTTGAACATTGTTGTGTCTTCTCTACCAACTCATTCTTCAGTTTATTCAGAGAATTGCTGAATTCTTTCTGTTTTTCTTACTTTTCCAGAGGTCCAAGCTTTGACCTGAGGGAATCTTGTAGTGTGTGAATGTCTTTTAACAGATTATCTTTCTCCCTGCAAAGTTTGCTCACCTTGTCTCAAACTCTATATCAAGCAGGGTCTCTTTGAGTTTCTTTTGCTATTCTTCCAGGTTTTGGCTCAAGACAGCCTACGTTTCTTCAGGTTGTTGAGTCTTTACACACTCCCTTTTCAAAACAGGAATGTTTCCAGCTTCCTTTTGGAATCCCAATCTGGCCAATCAAGATTGATTTCCCTTAGCCAATTTCTCCCTAGAAGGCTTGGTCCTCTGCCTCTCAATACTAATACTGGTAGCTTTTCTTTTTGGATTCCATAATGGACAATTATTTTGCTTATGCCTTTTACTTGAATGTCTTCACCCATATATGTTTTTAGCTTGGCAGTTGTTTCTTCTAAACTTAATTGACGTTCGCCAGTATTCAAATATCTGAAGGTATGTTCCCCAATTACTGTAGCGGAAGCTTCCATATCTATTTCCATTCTAACAGGTTTGTCATTTACTTTCACCGTGATAAATATTGGTTCTGTCTTTCCAACTTTCAGATTAAACAATGAGTAAATGTCTGAATTTGTTGTTTCAGGCTCATCTACATTGTAGATTTCATTGGGCTTCTTCTTTTGTTTACAAGCCTGCTAGCCTCTTTCCCTGCACTGCCTCATCATATGTCCCTTTCTGTGACAACAGTAGCATTTGGCTTTTTTAAACTGCCAATTGCTAAAAGACTAATTGTCTCCACCTCTATTAAAATTATTCTTTGATTTTGCTGCTAAGTTAGTTTTCTTTATTCTTTGTCTAGTGTGGGCTGTTTCCCGCTTCTCAGCAAAGTCTTGCTTTTTCTTGCCACTTTTGGCTGAGGTTTCCCGCTCGATGTGGAGGACGGCGCCATTTTTCATACCCTGTATTGCTTTTGAATCTCTTACTGCACTTTCCATGACGAGCGCTATCTCTAGCACCTTCCTGAAATCCAGATTCACTTCGGACAATAATCTTTCCTGAGTAATGCCCTCTTTCACAGCACACACTAAACGATCTCTTAGCAAATTGTTAGAGTCATACCAAACTTACACTGTTCCATTTGCTGCTTCAAATTTGCCACGTAGCATGCAATTGTCTTACCCAGGGCTCTATTTCGTGAATTAAACCTGAGCCTCTGCATCGTGACTGAGGACTTTGGTTGAAAGTGACCCTTCACAGGGTTCACCAATCCATTGGAATTCTTCAAATCTGAGGCACTGGATGCATTCAAATCTTGATTCAGACTGTAGGTTTTTCTCCCACAAATACTCAAAAGGATCGCTTGCGTCTTCTTTTCCCCATAATCTTGTTCACTTGAAAAAAGAATGTGAAGTGTTTTATGTATTGAGACCAATCATCTGTGGCTAGTTCAAAAGGATCAATTCTCCCAAATTGTGGCATCTTGAGAGAGAATAACTTCTTTAATTATGACGAGCTTGCTACTTACATTCACTGGGTGAGGTACAGTGTCAATTTCTTTTTAACTTGATTTCTTCTGTTCAATCCTGTTTTGACCTCATTGCCAGTTTGTTGGAGGGTGGCTGAGTTATACTATTAATGATAGAGCTCATCAGCAGAAACTTCTTGGGTGGAAATGTTAAGTTTATTTACAAAATACTCAGCAGCAACTACACATGTGTTTTTAACTCCAACTCTATCTCTAAACTCACTGCTGAGGTAGCCCGTGCTACTCTCCTATTGGTTACTACAGACCATGTGATCTTCCTTAACAAGTATTATTCTTAAAGGTACGTTACATACTAAATAAGACTATAATTACAACAAAGATAATCATTTCTTTTTTTTGTCTTTCCATTACAATGTATTCCTTGATGTATTTAAGAGTGGTGACCTGGTGCAATTTTAATAAGTGTTCCGTCCTCCAACTGTGAGTAAAATCAGTGAAAATGACTTTAAAAATCTAAACTGAACCATTTCATTACTTCTTAGGTATGAGTCTATTTCTCAGTAAATTACATATTTTTGATATGAAAAAGCTTTTAAAACATGCCAATGAGTACCTGTGAACCTAATAAAATAAATGTAATTTGAAGAGCCTTCCGGAAACAGTGCACTTGGGCAGAAACCCATAATTTCAACCTCGGGATGGTCAGTCTTGTGGATGAGGCCAGACCCAGGTGAACTGCATGCTGAACCAGCATAAAAGATCATGAAAAACTCAAAAGTGGGTGGTTTGGGGTGCAACTCAATTGTGTTTAGGATTCTGCTATCTTTTGGACTGCTTCGAGTGATTCTGCCAGACTGCATTGATGTAACTGTCAGCTGTGGCTCAGTTGATAGAACTCTTACCTCTGAGTCAGAAAATTCTGTGTTCAAGTCCCACTCCAAGACGTGAGCACGAAAACCAAGGCTGACACTCTAGTGAAGCACTGCAGGGATGCTACACTGCCGAAGGTGCCATTTTTCAGATGAGTTGATAACCTGAAGCCCCATCTGCTTACATGAGCCGATGTAAAAGATCCCGTGGCACTATTTCGAAGAAAAGCAAAGAAGTCATCCCCAGTGTCCTAGCCATTATTTATCCTTCAATCAACATAACAAAAATAGATTATCTGGTCATTATCACTTTGCTGTTTGTGTGTGCTTGCCTTGCACAAATTGGATGTCATGTTTCCTAACCACAACAGTGACTACACTTGAAAAGTACTACGTTAGCTGTAAAATGCTTTGAGGTGTCGGGTGGTGGTGAAAGGTGCAATATAAATGCAAGCCTTTGTTACTGGCATAAAGGAGTGAGGACTCAAACAGTAACTTTCCTGAAACAGTATTTCTGCTATTGTCCATTTTGTCACATCAGCGATGCAATGCTGCAATAATGTGGGGCGAGTCCTCTAAAATATCCAATCTGGCATCTAAATTAATGTTCTTGGTGATTTGAGTGTATTCACCCTCACAGTCCATTTTTGCCTCCCAGCAATTTTATTAATGTCAGGAAATAGGTAGTAAGCAAGCGCAGCACCGAAACCCAACATTGCTGCCCCACTATCGCTCAATTGCCGCTGGCATAGTGCTTTACACCAACATTAATTTCTAGGTTATCAGACTAATGAAGCTGTGTGGTAAGGAGCCTTCATGGGGAAATGAGAAGTTAATGTCAAATTGGATTGGGGGATGGGAGCTAAATGAAGACTCTACATACTGTATGTAACAGAACATAAGTTGTGTGCATTGATTGTCTTTTGTCAAGGATCTTACATTTGGTGCAACCTACATATATCTGACAATTTAATTGAGAAACATCTGTTCCCTGCTTGAGGCATGTGTTGCTTGTTTTACCCTTTGATTATTGCTTATTCATTTCAGCTTGATGTACCTGAAGATGCTTTTAACTCTTTGAGAACCAAATTCATCTTGCACTTCTAAAATGTAAATGTGGCTCCTGCATTGTTTCTGGTGATAGCAGTGTTGCTGCATGGAATCAAATACTCTCTTTTATGTTAAATGCATCTTATGATCAGAAATAGAATGGTCCAGTTTGTTGCTCACCAAATGAAGACTTACTATCTATGATATAACATACTAAATTAATAATATTGAGCAGTTGGACGAAGATGATTGTAAAATATAATTGGGTGTTTGGAACCCCAAAGCAATTTGGTGTTTGCAGTACATTGCGAATAAAAGGTATAAAGTGCACCTCAGGAGGAGCAGGATTCTTTGATTAAAATTAACATGGACATTAAAAATCCAATTCTATTCTCATGCATGGCATCACAATAGACCAGAAAGTCTGTTTAATCCTTTATATTACAATGCACTAAATGCTGCTATTCTATATTCATCAATGCATGGACATTTCTTAGGACGATGGAAGTGCCTTGATCGTATGAGAATCTGATTTCACTTTGCACTATTATCCTAATAGCAACGAAACCTTACAGATCCAAAACCACAGGCAGAATATTGATGTTGTCGGCAGGCACGGTGGGCGGGCCTGGGAGTGGCTGTAAAACAGACCGCCCTCTGTGATCAGACCCTGACTGCGATTTCAAGCTGTTGGGCTACCTAAGGCCCTCCCAGCATGAAACATGGCTCGGCACTGGCCAGAAAGGGCTGAACGGGGGTGGGGGCCTGTCAGCCGTTGGGTCCAATGGCGACCTGGCGGCTGGTTTAAAAATGGCCCAGGCGGCCCCTGGAAGGCTGCGGCAGAGGACGTCTCCTGTATGTTTGCAAAGGAGTCGAGTGTGGCTGGACATGGCAGGTGGGAGGGCAGGTCGGGGTGGGCACTTGGCCTCCTGCTTTTCTGATGAGTGCCTCGCCATCCGCTTGGAGGAGGTGGCTGCCAGGAGGGACACCCTTGTCCCCAGGGATGGGAGGAGGAGGCCACCACACCTCCTCAAAAGGGGATGGGAGGAAGTGGCAGCGCTGGTGAGCAGCCGTGACCTGGTGTACTGCACCTGGGTCCAGTGCCGGAAGCACGTCAATGACCTGCTACACTAAGGAAGGGTGAATACCTTGTTGGCATGGGTCAGTGTGCAGAAGGGTGAAGGTGTGGCCATCCCCCTGTGCACCTCAGGGGTGCTAGAGTCTGAGTGCTAACTTGTCAATGACGTCAGAGCTGGCCTAGGGGGTGAGCCCTGGCTGCTTGGACTGAGTGCCTTTCAGCTCGAGGCCCACGACTTGGATGTGCCCTGCCAGGTGCTCCTCAGCTGAGGTTGGCTGGGTTGCAATGGTGCTGCAGGTAGAGAGTGGACAAATCACTGCTCCCCTGTTGTTTCAGGAGAAGACGGTCCACAACAATATAGAAAGGTTGCGGACTGGTGGAGGTCCCGCTGGTCTCCTAACCCTTTCCATATACGAACAAACCGGCCTGGAAGCTCGAGAGCCAGCATGCTCCAGGTGCAACGGGGCATTGAGAGGCGGGGGTGCCAGGTGAGGGCAAGAGTGCAGTGCACAGAGGTGAGGTTTTCGGTTTGTGCAACCATTCTAGTGTAGTCTCTTCATTGATGTGAGTATCAAACCTGGACTCCCCATTGATCATTGGAAGACAAAGGTACCATGATGCAGATCTCCATGGTCTCACCAGGGTGCCTGGCATGCACAGTGACAGTGACAATGTGATGACTTTAACTAATGACATGTCCTTGTTCTCCCTTTTAGGTTCGCCAGCCGGTGTTCGATCTCCGGACCCCGAAGGACCACCAGGCTTCAGCTGCACCTGCATCACACCCACTCTCTGAAGCAGGCACCAGCGCAGATACCAACACTTTGGTGGGTATCAGTTCAGCGGCTCTTGTCTCAGTGCGCATTGGTGAGGGCATTTCGCAATCACTTGAGGCACAGGCAGCGGCAGAGAGTGCCCAGGGCGCCGGCAGTCGGAGGACTGCTGGGGGCCAGGATGATGCTCAGTCGAAGGCTGCTGATGAGCCTCTGGAGTTGTCCATTAGGTGGCAGAGGCTGGATGTCCAGTGAGATGTGTAGGAGGATCTGGCGGAGATCCATAAGGGTGTGCGTGTCATGGTCTCCTTGATGGAGGAGCCTGTGCGGAGCGTGAGCACTGCATTGACACCCATCGCTGAGCACACTGTCTCCCCCATTGAGATAGTGGCAACTCTCATGGAGAGTCAGCTCCATGGACAGAATCAGGGGTCCCTGGGGATGCCCTCGGACCTGCAAGCCCTCACGCAGGCACTGACCTCAAGTGATCTGAATCCATGTGGGAGATGGATGAGGCACCCAGTTTCCCAGCTAGGTGTCCATCCATAAATGGTGAGCAGGGAGGTCCAGAGTGATCTCACGTTAGTGGACAAGCTGCTTGTCGTCTCTGCAGGCTCCTCTAAGGGCGCTCTGGGTGATGGCAGCACGAGTGCGTGATGACATCGGGACACTCGCCTGAAGTCATCGTGCGCTATTTTGCACCCGATGAGGTCAGGAGTGCGCCTGCCTGCGGGACGTAAAAGTCAGCCCCATCTATAACTATTCTATGCCTAATGCTTCCAGCCAGTTCCCAAGCCAGTTCAATACATTACCACAAACGTCAACTGATTCAATTTTGTAGCGAAGCTCTTGTTCAGTAGCTCTTCAAAAGCTTTTTGGAAGTCTAAGTAGAATTGTCTACTGGAACTTCCCCAACCACATCTTAGGGATATCTTCAGTTTTATAAGACATGATCTCCTTTATGTGAAGCCATACTAGGTATCCCTATATATAGCTCTCTGTCCAAACTATCAAATATTGCCTCCCTAATGATTTGCTTAAGCATTTTTCTTCTTACTGATGTCAAACTGATGGGCCTAGCGTTATCTGGTCCACCTTGTCACCTTTTTTAAAGCTACATTAGCTATCTCCCAGTCTACGGAAACTATCCCAGAATGTATTGAGCTACTAAAAATATAAGGTAAGAGCTCACACTGTACATATTTCATCTCCCTTTGGAGTCTTGGGTGGATATCATCCAGCCAGGCAGCTCTAATCTGCTCAAATTTCAAATTCTTAATTCTACATAAAACAATGGCCCAGATCTTCCAGTCTCTGAGGGAACCCGGGAAGCTTGAACTTCCAATGAGCAATTCCCCTGCTCCCTGGGACCCTTCATAAATGTTTCCCAACACTGAGTTAAAGTCAGAGACTTTGGACAGTTTCAACGTCTTACTTGGATAGGTATCCAGAAAATGTTAGACAGAAAAACCCTAGTCTAACTTCTGGGAAATTACAGAACTGACTCCCCAGTACTTCACACTGATCCCCCAGCCGCCCCCCCACCCAACCCTTGACTATCCATCTTGACCCCCAGCTAACACCTCAAACTTCCTGACAGTCCCCTGACGCCTCCCAGCCAACCCCCCCCCCAACCCTACCTGATGACCCTTCCCAACCAAGTTAACCCCCAGCCATCTAACTACCCCTCTTGACCCAACCCGGCTACTTCCCCGACCATACCTGACTAGCCCTCATCACCCGACTACTTCCCTGACCTAAACTGACCAGCCCCCTGATTACCCCTGACTACCCCTCCCAACCTGACACAACTAGCCCCTGATCCACCTACCTACTCACCCACCTCACTTACCTACTCATCTCCCCTACCCACCTCACCTACCTCACCCACCTGCCACCCTATCCACCTGCCACCCTACCCATTCACTCATTCATCTATTCACCCCTTCACACTGGCAGCTGGAGCCGTAAAAATGGGGTGTGTCCAGTCTTGCCTCTTGATGGCACTCCGTTGTGGTGGAGTTCTCCAATGGACTGTATGCTCCACATTTCTGGAGATGCCTGGCTCAGGACACCTGGCCAGAAATGCGGAGCTGCATCAGGGCACTGAAAAGTACTGTCGGAGGAGCAACCCGATGGTAATTGCTGCTTCACGGATGATCTGGGCCAATACGTTCATATATTCTATTATTAGGAGTTTTATTAACAAGAGCATTCAGTTCTATCCAATAGTTTATCATGCCTTCAAGAGTGAAGACCGATGCAAAGTACTCATTTAATATTTCCACCATACTTAGTGAGCCCTTTGTAACGTGACCTTGAACATCATTCAATGGCCCAGAACAGTCTTTGACAGTTCTCTGATTCTTCACACAACTGAAAAATAATTCCCTGTTATTTCCACAGGTTTATTGCATGGAGGGAAATGGGGAAAATGGAAGAGTTCTATGTTCTAAACAAAGCCACAAAGTTATACTAATGTTTCTTTCAAGCAAATTACAATGAGAATGAATCAAAAATAAAGAGTCTACTTTCTATAATACACCTAAGCAAAAATATTTGGCATTGTTGAAAAATGCATTTAAATTCTGAATGAAGAGGCAAGCCAATAAAAATGTATGTAGACATACTTTGGCTAGTTTGGTTCCCTACAATTAAATCTCTTTATTTTCCTGCCCTATAAAATTGTAACACAGTTACTGGGTGTCGCACAGAAAATTATTAGAAACTCAAAAATGTGGCTTTCTCCCTTCAATAACTGAAAACCAAAGACTTTGAAAGTGTTCATTTTAATTATTGCTAAAATTGCTTTCATATTTTAGATATTTTGACACAAGGCTGAATTTTACATGAGCATTGCTCACCCACCGCCCCCACCAACCTCTACCCTCCCCCCATTACAACAGGCTGCTTCAAACCAGCCAACTTAAAAAAAAGGCCATCCCACAACAAAAACACACTGGGGCAGTCCAAATGAGCAGCGAGTGGGACTTCTGCTTCTCAGTGAGACGAAGCCCAACCCTCAAAAGCTGCCGACCAATCTGATTGTCTATCAGCTCGAGCCGTGCCAGCAATGCCCAAACTCAGTTGTGGGGCTGCTGGGACTGTAAGCAAGCCCTAGGAAGAAGAGCAATGGATCCCAGATTAAGGTAGCTCCTGGGCTTTTAGGGTAGAAAAGGATCAGGTACCCTAGGGAGGGGAGTGATGGAGGGTTGGGGGACAGGTTTTGGAGGCAACCAGATGGGGAGGCACAAAGGGACTGGTGTCATCTTGAGAAGGGGTAGGGTGCCCCTGATGTGCACAAGGCACACCCCCAAGGGATGTACCCCCTCTTGCTTCCTGCCTTTTAACCAGTTAGGTTTTAAAAACAGCCTGCCCGCAAGCTCAATTGCCTGTTAATTATTTTTCTTAAAATGGCAAGTGAGCTGCCTACTGTTTTAGGGGGCAGGAGGGAAGGCTGTGGGCTAGCCACCTGTCATATTTTATGTGCACCCCTGCTGGAAACAGGCCAGCAGGGTGCTGTAAAATCCAGCCCATAATTTTTATGAAAGAATACTATTTGTGACAAGACTGCTTTTGGTGAGAAGCCAAATGAGCAGGTGCATAGGGATAGGATATTTCGAAATTACCATATGTATGTTATGGACTAGATTCGTGTGCACATTCCCGCCAAAAATATGCAGGGGCAGTGGTGCAAAATCAGAGATGAGGCCTACTGCCTGCCTCAGTGCTCTTGGATCCCAAGTTTCCTCTCCATGCTCCACTTGGGCTGTTGCTAGCCTCTATTTCCCCACCAGATGCATAGAAATGTCATTATGGGGGATGGTATGAGCCCTAGCCAGAATGCCTTCCTATCCAACTCTGTTGCCACTATTTTCTAGAAGGTGCCAATAGGCCCAAATTGGCAGTATAGTGGCCCCAAGATCAGAAAATGGAAGGAGAAGCTGTAGTAGAGACCTTCCCAGCTTCCATATGGACCACCACTCTCTTACCTGTATAGACCTGTCTTTACAAGGCTGACAAGGCTGCAGCTCCCTAATCATCCTTCAAAGCTCTCAGTCCCTTGGTCTGGTGCTGCATCAGTGGTCCTGAAGATGCAACACTGAGATTTTGTGGCCGGGAACTGGAAAACTCCCTTTTAGCAATGGGGATGAGGATCCCACATGGGACCTACTGGGCACATTCTATGACTCCTGATCTTGGGAAATGGGTTGTAGCTGGAGCAGAGTTAGAGGGTTAAGCGCCAATTCAAACTAACAGCAACTTGACCATAAAATTAACCCCAGCCTTTTGCAAATGGCATTAATGAAGGTTTCCAACAGTTTGTTTTCATATTAAGTATCTTTCTTTTTGTAGATTTAGAGCCATACTGCTTTAATATGTTGGGACTGGAGGATACCATTCCAATCGCACCAGGCCTAGTGAACATGCAATAGGTGTCTCCATTTCTGGTAGTCTAACGATGGATATGCATCTGCACCTCGAGTTGTCTATTAAAGTTATTCAGGCTATTCCCTTCTGACATTCAAACTTCGGATGGAGATTTTGGATTTCGTTTTGGAGCCTCTGAATTCAAATCCAGACTAAGAAATTTATCTTGGTTGTTTTCATGATAAAAGTTTAACCAATCTGTTGGCTGGTGGTAACATGGACAAGTGACATAATGTCATTTATAACACAATGTTGTATATTTCTAATCAAATGAAAACAGCTTTCCAAACACTTGCTTTTGAAGACTGTATACTTTTACAGATAGAAAGGGTTGAAAGGAAGAATTGGAGTGGTTTATCAACTTGTCCTTAGTTGCAAAGATATTCCACGATGTGGATGTCATGGAAAGCCGCCTTTGTTTCTTGTGTTGTGATGTGAATATTAAAATATAATGTCAAGACAACCAAAGGCCAACTGGCGTAGGAACAAAAAGGGAATGATGTGGGGCAGAATTTAGTGCCGCCCGCTCGAGCGGGAAACACGGTAGACGGGGCTGGAGAATAACATGGGAGGATTCACATTGGAATCCCGATGGTTGGAAAATGGAATGCCATTACATCCTCGGCACGAATGAAGCGAGCTGACAATGCTGTCTGGAAGCAGCGGGAAGTGTGTTAATTGTCAAATCTGTCAATCTTATTTTCCATAACATTCATCTGAATTTTATGATGCCTTGTGGATTTAATGAGAGGCGCAGAGGATTTTTGTGCCTTTAGAAGCCAGTTCATTAAAAGCTGGTGGTCTGCAAGTGGTATCTCTGACTTTCGGTTTGAAAATAGATTTGACTTCCATTGCAGTGAGGTCCAGGATGGTGGAGAGAGATTCAAAAATATGTTGAAAAGCCAGGGGCAGCTCTGAGGTGCTGAGGCATGGAGCATTAAAGGGAAAGGTAGGAGCTGAGGGGCCAGAGTGACAACAATTCATCCAAGGCCTACCAGACAGCAAACAGCATGGCTAACAAACATGGGAATCATCTGTCCAGTCCTGCTGTAGCCAAGAGCACTGGAGGAGGTGTGTACAGCGAGAGAACCCCACCTATTCAACAGGATGTACAAGCCGCAGCTGGACAAGACACAAGGGCAGGCAGACCATCAGCATGGGACAGGCAGAAAGAGGGTAGTGATGTAACCCAGGGTGTATAGACCCAGATGAACAACTGGCAGATGTTGAGAGGCAGTGCCAGAGAAGACACTGCCTCTCTAGGGAGACAGTCTGTGTAACAAACTGAGCGCCATGATGTAGGGTCCCGTGGGCCACCCTATGATAATGGCGCTCAAAGAGGCCGTGGCACTCAACTTCAATGCCCCTGGATCTTCCCAAGGTGCCATGGGGATCATGTGTTGGATCTCCCTGGCAGCATAAGGGAGGTCACCAATGCACTGTTCAAGAGAGTCGGTGACTTAATACATGACTGCACAGACATCGACAGCCAGGCCCTTAGTTTTTGCTGCCACAGCCATGTTTCCACATGTGTAGGCCAACTACACACATGTGGCCAAAAAGCTCATCTGACCAGCTAACGGCATTCATCAATAAAAAGGGTTTCTATGCAATCCATACTCAACTAGCATGCGACTACACAAAACACATTCTGCAGGTCTGTACCCAATTTCCAGGCCGACATTTATGTGCTTCAGCACTCTCTGGTGCCACATCTGTTCCAGCTGCATCTGCAGCTACAGGGCTGGATCCTCGGTCACAGGAGCTACCATCTCAATTTGGCTCATAATGCCAGTCAAGAGTCATCATGGTGAGGCCGAGGAAAGGTACAATGCCAGTCACAGCTCCCCAAGAGCCATAAATGAGCAGATAATAGGCCTACTCAAAATGTACTTCTGCTGCTAGCATGGGGCATCTGTACAGTATGACCCAGCAAGGGTCTCATGGATCATCATTGCCGGTTACGACCTGCACAACCTGGCACAGCAAAAGGGTGAAACCTTGCAGCCAGGGGACAGGGAGGAGACACAAACCTCAGTGGATGAGAATGATGGAGAAAAAGAGGTTCAGCAAGCAGAAGTTCAACATCATCTATCTGCAGAGAGGACAGAAGGATGAAGTTATGTGCTAGGGAAGCCAGTGAAAATTTCATACTCCCCTGCTTCAAGCACCCATCTCACTCTTTGTGGGGCAGCTGCTCTCCAAGCTGTATTAGTGCCCTCTAAAGTCCTAGCTCCCTGGATAGGTGTGATCCTACAGAGCAGCCTCTGCTTATCATATTCTCCATTTACCAGGAGACAGCTTCCCCATCCAAGTGTTCCATCAGTCAGTCATTAAGCAGCCACCAATGAATATTTATACATCAGTAAAAGGATGAACATGGTTTAATCACATACAAGCAGCAATATTTTAATGCAAAGATCTAAATACCCGTACCATCCCTGGTGCATCAAAGTCCCCTTTTTAAAGCATTTTCTTTTGCTGCAACAAAGTGTGTCCCAAGCATCTACAGCTGAGGTGGGCGTGTGCTGCTGATCTGCATGCCTCACAGCCCGTGATGACCGTAGCAGGCGTACTCTGGGTGCCCGAGGCCTGAAGGGCCCAGACAAACTGGTAGGCTCCTGCACCAGTACAAAAGCCTCCACTGTGGCCAATTCCACTGAAGGAGTTCAGGTCACTGGCACAGAGGCTGGGGAGCTCCTGTCAACCCTTGGAGCGCCGTAAGAGGAGACCCAAGATGTTACAGGCTGCAGCTCCTCAGGCTTTTCAGTGTGTGATGGCACATTCCTGCTTTCCATGGATGGAAGTCACCTAGAGGGATGTCCAGGGACACCATCTACCTTTTATTGACCCATTGCTGCACAGAAGTGTCTCCCACCCAATCACTGTCGCAGGTCTTGGTAGGCATTGGCACTGAGAGATGCCTGTCACCTACGTGCAGTCATTCCTCTTGAGCAGCTGTGACAGGGTATATTGAACACATGACTGCATGACCAATAGTTTCCCAAGTGGTGACCCTTCACTTATTGCCCACAGGAACTCCAGTCTGTATGTCAAATACTCACAGTCATCCTTGTGGTGCAGTGTAAGTGATTCATCTTCTTCCTGCACTGGGCCCAGTGCTGCATCCCATGGCTGCTTACCTCCACTGCAGCCTCCATCCAGGCTTCCTTGATTAGCAGGGAGGATGTCCTCCTCCTATCAGCATGGAACAAGAGCTCCCGCAGTTCCGTATGGCCTGCAGGAGATCACACAAGGAGGCATCACTGAACTGTGAAGCTACCCTATGCTCTTCACTATTGCTTTGCTTTAAAGCTCTGGGGCTTCTTCCTCTGAAATCTTACTCTGGTTCTGAGAGTACAGGATGGCACTTCGGACTTTGGTTTGTTCAGACCCTCACTCAGAAACCATCTTTTCAGATCTGATGTCTACTTTGCTGAACTTCTCCTTCATTTCACTCTGCTGCTCTCAAAGCAGCAGTGAAACAGCCTTTAAACTCTGCAGGTAGCACCTGCCCATCCGTTAGATGATGCTGCAATTTCTGTCATGACTCCCGGCCCCGTGTTTAATTGAATGGGCCCCACGCGCTCTGAACATTTATTGGCCAGCCGCCTCATCATCGCATTTGACTGGCCGCTTCCACCCTACGTGGCAATGCCACCGACTTCCAGGTCCACCAACTGGACCAGCACCACCTTAAGTAAAACCCATCTATTGTGTATGAAAGAGAAAAGAAAGAGAGCAGTAGAAAAGGATTGTGTTAAAAACAGCCAGAAGCATGTTGTCTCCTGGTTTGGAATTTTAGAAAGCTTAGTAATAGCCTAGGGACAAAATAACGGTAATATTGTAATTGCAACTGATTTAGAACCACACAGCACAATACATAGGTTATAACCTAAGCCTGTGGAATACAGCTTTGGTTAATTGTACTGAACTCTCTTGTAAAAGCTATTTAGGGAATTGGAGTTGTTTTGCTGTTTGTTATTTATAGACTGGATTCATACAAGGATCCAGGCAGACTTTAAAGTAACACAAAGATGTTAGAGGATTATTTGGTCAAACACAATACTATTTCATTTTAAAATATTTTTGTATGTCTGGTTTATAAATGCATTAAACAAATAGTAAAACCTCAAATGGAAAAAGGACACTGGCATGGACTAATAATGTTCTGTGGGCAAACACCCTCTCTTTCTGTGTGAATAGAGGTTATGGAAAGTCCACATTTAATGGAGAAACAAGTTAATCTAATTTCTCATACAATACAGGTTGTTGCAAAGGGATATCACGCCATACTTCCTATGTAAGAAGTGTCCTGTTAATAATATTGTAAACAATGAGTACTGTTCAGATGCCTCTTTTATTCTTACTACAGTGACACAGGAACAGACTTCATGAAGTTATGGAAATATCTGCTTAAAGTCTATCTGTGACTAGCAATTAAGCCTGCATGGGAAAAAGTGGAAGCACAGTAACTGTACCATCACATTTTGGAGTCCAGGGCAATTTACTGTGTTGTTGACTGAAACTTTTTAACAATTCAGCATTATATTTTGAAATAACAGAAGAGAATTTGAGTTTATAATTTTATAGGTGATAAGAGTGTAGTTTAGTGTACAACCATGTCTGCGGCCCTTACTGTTGGGGAGGTATAAATAAAGTTAGCTGAATAACGGATGCCTGCTTGAATCCATATTGTGAGTTTTTCTAAGTGCAGTATACAACTGAAAGATGGTCATGATTTTTCTTTTACAGGTCATTTGAGAAATTAAAGACTGCAGAACATTGTGACACATTTTTGCAACTCCTAAAGTTGATTTTGAGGAAGTTTGTGGGGCTCAAAGGATTGCTTTGTGTGCACGTTAAGTTAAAGCACACAGTGAGTCAGCACAATCAAAAATTGAAAAAAATGACACTGAATACTGGGGGCAATAGGGGGATTCAACCCTAACAAGAGGACTGGTGTAATTACAAATTAAGGTAATAAAAATGGCTGAAAGTGAATAAAATAGTAGATGAGGTCAAAGTAAGTGTTTTCCTCACCATGAAGAAGCCAGGTGCTCTTGAGGTGATGTCTAACAATGTTGCCCTTGAGACAGCAGTACCATAACTATTCTGAAATTAATGAGATTCTGGACTTATATTATGGCACAACTAAGAATGAACTTGCATTCTGTGAAAGGAAGCAGTTGCCCAGTGAATAAAAACAAAAATAAAAATAGCTGGAAAAACTCAGCAGGTCTGACAACGTCTGCGGAGAGGAACACAGTTAACGTTTCGAGTCCATATGGCTCTTGTTGCAGGTTAGATTCTCAAATTAAAGAAATTCTCTCATCATTATGTGTATGCCACGAACTTAGAAATCAACCTTAGAGACATGTTTGTAGGAGACCTAAAGAACAATAAAATCCAGGCCAAGCTTTTGAGAAAAATTGGTATGGAAGGAGGCCAACGATGAGGCCACAGCCATAGAAATGGCAGAAAGAGATAGTTGCAGATTGCAAGCAAGATTTTTTCTGAACCAGCAGGGGAGGTCCACCAGATTTCAGCGAGACACAGGCCCTGGCACCCAAGTTCACAGTCTCAGAGTCAGAAATTAAGATGCTACTGTTGCCATTATTTACAGTCAAAGTGCTATGTCTATGGGAAGGGTGGCCATTTCCAGACAGCATGCAGAAGTAGAGGAAACAGTAATGCTTCAAGCTGTTGTAAATCTCCTGGTCATGACCATGCACCAGGATAAAGTCATAGTAGATCTAAAGCTAGTTCAGAAATAGTCGTTTGGTAGTATAGAACTTGAGTATTGCTGAAAAAAGAGACATTTTGTCTAAGCTTTTCGTCTTGTACTCATCAGGTCAATTCATTTGCCCTGATGAGTATTTGACGAAAAGCTTTGGCAAAATGTCTCTTTTTCCAGCAATACTCTAGTTCAGTAATCTGGAAAGTCCTCAAATGTACATGTGATAAATATGGAATCAGAAGTTGATGTTATCAAGCAGGAAAATTTGAGAGTTGTACTCAGTCAGAGAGGAAAGACAAAAATACATGGAAGATAAGAATAATAGGACTGAAGAATGAATTCAGGTGTCCGCCGTAGAATTGAAAGTCAGAGATTCACAATTAACTTTCACTATTGATACAGCTGCAGCAGTGCCTGTTATCTCAGGAGTGTACAAGAAGTCCCTAAGTCACATTCACTTCCACAAAACTGTGAAAGGTGTGAAAGTGACTAGTTATTCCAATAATAGTACTGCAGTGTTTGGTGAAGTTCATGTTATGGTGAAATGTGCTGAGGCATCCTATTACTTGCCATTGGTAGTAGTAGGAAGGTATAAAGTCTCCCTGATAGGACTTGGCTTAAGAAGATAGGGATAAACTGGGCTGAGTTACTTACAGCAGGGATAAGGGTACATCTGTCATTGAGGAAATGCCAGGAGGGCACAAAGTGGTCTTTGAACAAGACGGACAAAAAGATAAAATTTGCCATTAGTACAATATTAAAAAGTGTAAATCAGCAGATCATGCAAATGCAGAGGTTCTTTTGAAATTTCCTGTGAAGACTGGTTCATTTCTAGCTACTGTGTTACCTGTGAATTACCTAACATACACAAATGACATGTCAGTGTCTGCCAGAGAAATTAGTGAAAGAACTCACAAGGGTGTGGTCCTCAATTATGTCATGAATACTGACCAAAATTCTGTGATGATGAGAAATTGCAGGAGTATTTCACATGCAGAAATGGACTGAGTGTAAATCAAGGCTGTCCCATATGGGGTCTAAGAATCATTAATCCACCAAGGTTTAGAGAGAGATTGTGAGAGAAACTACATCAAGAACACCAGGATAGTCCATATGGAAGCAGTAGCAAGAACCTGTATTTGGTATCCAAATGTAGATAGAGATATTGAAGAGTTGGTAAAAAGTTGTGAAGAATGTCTCAGAATGAGAAAAGATCCATCCAAGGTTTCTTTCATTCCATGGTCAAGCACAAGAAAACCATGGGAATGAGTACCTGTTGATTTCTTTGAAGTGGGATGGTGGATTGTTATAGTAAGTGGATAAATGTTGAGCCAAGTCCAATACCACAAGTGTCAAAAATCTTGAGGTTTTGGGAAGTTGGCTTGCAGTTTATGGGTTGCCAGAGGCGTTGGTGTCAGATTATGGCCCACAGTATACATTCGAAGAGTTGAAAATATTTCTGAGTAAAAATGGAGTCAAACACACTCTAATACCACCATAACACCCAACATGGAATGGTGCTGCAGAAAGAAGTGTACAGATTGTGAAGAGGTCTTTGCACAAGTATTTGCCAAGTGACAAAATAGAAAGTAATTCCCATGTTTCTCTTTAACACAGGCTAGACAATTTTCTGTTCTCTTACAAAATAACCCCACAATCTACCACATGTTGCTTATCTTACAAGTTAGTTTTAAACATGCTCCTAGGACAAGGTTTAGTTTGCTTAAACCTGACGTTGATAGCAAAGTATGAGAAAAGTAAGACAAAGTAAAAATGAGTTATGATACTGTCATGAAGAGACATTAATGTCTATAATGTTATTGGAAATTATATTTTTAAATAGAGTTCTAGTGGGGTCTGTTCTATTTGTGTGTCTGTGTGTGTCCTAATTGAATTAAAGCCAGTTAGTCAGGATGCTTTGATGTACAGAAGTTTTGAGATGTTAATTAGGTAAAGTGTAAATTTGCATTTGTTAACTAAACCATTCAAAAAAATGTGTGAAATCTTGCACCCAGCTAGAAGGTGCCAAGCAATGTGTTTATTTTTTCTGCTTACTAATAAAATTGGTAGAATGAAAGGATGCTATTGTTAGAATAGGTAAAGCTAAAAGCCTAGTGATACAATGGAAAATTTACATTCAAAGGGAAAGCTATGTATAAAGGAGAAAGAAGATTGTGTGTAAGGCAAAGGCATTTTAAGATTCAGCAAGTGTGAGAAGCCTTAAGCGCTGTCTGCAAAGCCCCAGAGCTGAATGAAACTCATTTTGAATACGACTGTCAAAGTTGTGCTTTACCAGGTGTCTCTTTAAATCTATGAGATTTACTGTTGCCTTAATGGGGATTTAACTGACAGTCAGATTAACTGGGGATTTTTGTAGTTGCTATAGTAATAATTTGTAGACGTATAAATGGGTTTACAATCTTTCTTGTATTAATAAATGTTTAATTCAGTTTTATAAAAAAAAACCCTCTTGAGACTCGCTGGTCTTATTACTATTGAATTTAAAGCCTGCATCTCAAAACATACAAATTGAAAAAAATGGGTTATGACAGTTGTTTCAAGTTTCCTCCTGGGATTTGAACAACTCAGCCTTTACCATCAGCTGTGTCATAATAATACACAGTTCATGTTAGGATGAAATTTGCTGAGGCATCCTATTATTTGGTGTGAAACTTAGAGAGTTCAGTGCTGGTCAGAAGACCATGATGAAAAACCACTGAGATAAGGAGAAGTTTGATATTGGAGTTGTTGTAAAGAGACTAGGTGTATTCACATAGTTAGTGAAGTTTGGAGAGAGAGCCTGTCAGTTTCATGTAGATAATTTGCTTGAAAGAGGAAATCTGACAAAGGGAGAGCAGGAGACACCTCCTATAATCCAAATTCCCCCTACAGCCCAAAATGAAAGTCAGAAAGAAAGTAAAAATCACAAAGAAACTGAAAGGTTGCCAGTATCACAGAATCCACCAGTCGAACAAAGTGAGTCAGGGCTTTTGATTAAGACAAATAAATCAGTGTCACATTTCCAACCATTAGTGGAGTTGGTTGTCCAGGTCAAAGTTCAGATTTGACACAGTCAGAGATGTTGAGAAAGCAGAGCCAAGCTAATGGAAATGGAAGGGGGTTTACCAGGTGGGTGTGGGGGAGGGCAGGAACAGCAAGGTGTTGAGGTAAATAGGCAAACTAGGTGCGCAAATAAGCCGCTGGTCTATAATACAATTTAAATCTCCTCAGTTCTGCTCCTTGAACTAAGTTTTTGAAGAAAGTATGCTTTTTGAATAAATAGGGCAAGTAGCAGGGTTGAGGATTTAACTGAGGTATATAGATTCTGTCTAGAGTAATGAATGACATATTAAGAATTATATCTCCTTATGTGGCTCGGTGTGATATTTTGTTTTATAATGCTCTTGCAAAGTGCCTTGGAATGTTTTAAGTTAAAGATACTATATAAATACAAATTGTTGCTGTTATTATAAGAATAGAAGCTTCAAAATGGCATGATATAAAACACTTAGACGATAAGTCAGGTTAGATTTTTAGGAAGTATTTGTTTTTACTGAGAAGCATCACTCTCTGGTACAGACTACGCAGCATTCTGGTAAGTGTGGATTCCCTAAGGTCCTTAAAAAGGGAAATTCAACTTGCCATTGATATCTGGATAGGTCTTCCTGAAAGAAGAGCCAATATCCTATTTTGCACCAAATTCTGTTCCCCATCACCCCTATCCTCACTGGCCTATGAAGGCTTCTAGTCCCCTAATGCCTCAAACTTATAATTCTGCCCCGCTGGTGTGTGGGGGCAGGCCCTGCACGCTGATGCGTAAAGTGACATGCGGTGATGTTGGGCAAGCATCCCGACGTCACCGCGGGCTATCACGATATTTCAGTGGGCGGGTGTGCAATGACCTCCATGCGCACCCACCATTAATTAATGGGCCACTTAAGGCCCTTGAGGCACCAATTGACAGCGATTTTTTGGGGCATGTGCAATCTTCAGATCGTCGCATAGGTGCAACGGGCAGGCAGGTAGGACACATTTTTTTAAGCATCCATTAAAGTTACTGATACTTGCCTGTGTGAGCAGAAATAATTCAAACGCATACCAGCTGCCTGGACAGGACTCACAACCTTCAGGTCAGCACTCTGCAGTGAAGTTCCTTTTTGGGGCCTCCAGGTTTCAGGAAGCCATCCCTTAGCTTGGGAATGGGGGTTATGCTCTCCACTGGAGGCACCTCCTCTAAGGAGGAAGGGAGGGCCAGAAGAGGGAGGAGGCCAGGAGTACATATTCAGCCTCCAGTGGGGCCACCTTTGGGAGAGAGGGGCAGGCACAAGGGGTGCAGGGCCAACAGGAAGCCCAAGGCAGATGGGGCCACAGAAGACACCACTATCCTGCTGCCAGGGTATACAGGCGACAAAGTATCTACCTTAATATGACTGAGGTGCAGTGCCAAAGGAGGCTCCATCTCTCAAGGGAGGCAGTCAACTCTATCTATCAGACGGTAGGCCCTGAGACCTCCTCTAACTGTGTGGGTGGACACCCCATGCCAGTGGCTTTAAAGGTCACAGCTGCCCTCAACTTCTATGCCTCTGGCTCCCTGCAGGCCTCATTGGGTGATCTTTGCGGTGTCTCCCAATCAGCTGTCCACATTTGTGTCAAGCAGGTGACAGATGCTCTATTCAGGTGTGCATTGACATTCATCCACTACTGCTGGGACCAGGCCAGCCAGACAGAGCGAGCTAGAGACTTTGCAGTGATTGCTGGCTTCCCCCGCGTCCAGGGTGCAATAGACTGTACACATGTGGCCATCAAGGTGCCAGCAGGTAAGCCCAGTGCCTTTATCAACAGGAAGAGCTTCCACTCCATGAACGTGCAGATAGTGTGTAATCACAGGATGCAGATTCTACAGTCTGTGCAAGATACCCAGGCAGCTCCCACGATGCTTGCATACTCAGACACTCCCAGGTGCCGGCGTTCTTCAGTGCTCCAGCTCGGCTGGATAGATGGCTGCTGGGTGACAAGGGCTATCCCCTCAGAAGGTGGCTCATGATGCCTCTCCGCTATCCAAGAACAGAAGCTGAGCAGTGATACAACATGAGCCATGCCTCCACAAGGGCTGCAGTGGAGAGAACCATCGGTCTTCTCATGATGCACTTCCGATGCCACTCCAGTACCCCCCTGATCGTGTGTCACTGATAGTGGTTACATGCTGAGCTTTCCACAATCTTGCGCTGGAAAGAGGCTAAGCTGTGGATGAATAAGACTTAGATGCAGTTGCTGCAGTTACACACAATGAGCAGTGAGTCTGAAGATGAGCATGCTAAGGGAAATGCTGAGGGGAATGCTGAGGGGATAGACGCTGACCAGGGCATACTCCAGGGAGGTAGGGACACCTGGGAGGCTTTAATCCAACAAACCTTCAGCTAGAACACCACACATGGACTTCCAACAAAAGCCTGTGCTGCAGGTTCCATTCTCGATACCTGAGTGCTACGTCTGCCTGGATAGGGACATTAACTAGGGTCCAAGTCAATAAACCTCAATGTGACACAACCCACTCATAACATCATGGATAACCATCCACCTGCAGAGGAAAAGAGGCACCCTCAGCCATGGTCACATGTCTAAATTTAATGATATAACAAAATAATCTTAAGGAAACAAAATGGCAAAGGTGTTAAACACCACACCAACTAATCGTGACCTCATTGTGGGGCAACACAAAAGCACCCGTGAGAAGCCTGTGGTGTGCCTAAGGTGCCTTAAATTGACATTTTTGGTTGCTACGTCTAGGTGCTGTCCCCTCGCTGGCACTGCCATCTGAGACAGCCTACTCACTGTGCTGTCCTGTTGGCCTCGATGACCTTGGCAGACGTCCTCTGGCCCATGGAGCCTGTGCTGGCCCTGCCTGGGAGGGAGCAGCCGGTTCCACAGCTGCCAACTCCCCAGTTGTCACAGCCTCATCGGATGCAACGGTCACTGGCAGAGGGGCAGAGGAGCTGCCACCCTCATCTGGAGCGCCCCAAGAGGAGCTGCCACCCTCATCCGGAGCGCCCCAAGAGGAGCCCACAGAGATGACAGGCAGCTGCTGCGGCGATGTGAGGTCACTTCGCACCTCCCTGCTCATCGTACATGGATGGGCACCAAGCTGGGAAACTTGGTGCCCAGATCATCCCCCACACTGGCATTGGCCAGCTGAGGTCAATGCCAATGTGAATGCTTGCTGGTCAGAGCACATTCCCAGGAAGCCCTGATTGTTCTCCTGGAGGAGCCTCTCCACAAAAGTCGCCACTCTCTCAATGGAGGAAGCATGGCGCTCAGCCATGAGGCTCATTGCATTGGCAAGGGTCCATGTTGTCTCCTCCACCACGGAGTCCAAGCCAAGCATTGCTTCATGTATCTCCGCCAGATCTTCCCGCACACTCTGTTAGACTTCCAGCATTTGCTGCCTCATGGACGACTCCAGAAGCACATCATCAGCCATCGACTGAGCATGTGCCTGGTCCCCTGCAGTCCTCCGACTGCTGGTGCCATGAGCATTCTCTGGCTCTGCCATCTCCTCCAGTGACTGTGAAGTGCCCTCAGCGTTGTGCCCCAGGACACTAGCCGATGTTCTAATTCCCACCGAGGTACTAGTATCTGCGCTAGTGCCTGCCTGGCAGAGATAGTCTAACGCTGGTGAGTCAGAGACTTCAGGACCCTCAGGTGTGAGAGGGGGCCCTTGTGCCTCCTCCTCCCGGCTCTGATCCGCTAATGTTGGAAGGAACAAGGACATTGGATCCGTTAACGTGGAGACAATGTCAATGTGTATCTCTGTCCCGCGGATCTTTATGCGCTCACCCTTCCATAAGCAATGGTCAAGCCATGTTGCAAACTTAAATCACTGAACATTCAGCACTGCTATGGCTGTTGGGATACTAATGGTGACCTCAGTGCTGGGTTAACATACCTGCCCGTGGCACCCCAGCCTCACTGACACTGGTGGACCTGGGCACGTGGTGCCTTTCCAGATTGAGGGCCCCTGCTCGAACCTGGAAATGATGGCCAACTGGGCCGGCCCTCCGCCAGTCCCCACCTGCTCGGCAGCATTATGAGCTTTCTTCTCCTGAAAAGGAGAAAAGAGCATTGATTAGTGCAACTTGTACCTGAAATCTCTTCGCTGCCGTTCCACCCCAACCAGACTGGAACATTGCAGGGCTCCAGTGCCTCCTCACCCCGCAGCTGTCGCACACTCACACAAAGATGCCAGGCCTGTCCCCCCCCCCCTTCTCCACACCCCCCACCTTGGCCAAATGCAGCCTGCATCACAGTTGGCACCACACGGTCCAACCTTGCAAAGCAAGGAGGTGCAAGCATGTGGAATGCAAAGGGAAGCAGATGGGTTGGTGCCCCGCCACCTGGAAGCTCCCCTCCCAGCATGTCAACACCCTGACTTTGACACCTTTTGCAGTTGCAGCACTGTGCCTAGGTGCAGATCCTCCAGGTTGCCCCCAAAACAGTAATGCGGGTGTCACTGTGCCACATGCTTTGGGTGCAGAACCCATCTCTTCACCGCCCTCTCAGGGTGACCTCGGCATGGCCAATATCTGCTGGCCCACCCAGTGAAGGACACATGCCGTCAATGATTCAATGCAGTAACTGCACTCAGAGTTTGGGGTGGGGGGGTGTGCGGCCAGGGGGGGAAGCCTGCCTGCTGGGTTCACTAACCAGTGGCAACATGGTACTCACCCTTCCAGGGCACAAAAGGTTGTTGAAGCGCTAGCGACACTGGATCCAGGTGTGCCGCACCATGTCGCGGGAGATCACTGCCTCTCCCACCTCCTCCCAGGCACGTTTAGTCATGTGGGGGGGCCTCCTCCTCCTGTCCATCGGAACGAGGACCTCCCGCTGTGCTGCCACCACCTTGAGGAAAGCAGCAAGGCAATCGTCTTAAAACAAGGGGCACAGTGGCCCCCTGCCCTTGCCTCCTGCCTGGCCTGCTCACCAGCAGCGCTCTGGGGAGCCCTTCTGCTGGCCATGTTTGACAGCCTTTGCAAGGCTGCAGGAGCACTTTTAAACAGGCCGCCGGGTCACCATTGGAACCAGCGGCCATAGCAGTCCCACCACTGCCCGCCCACTCCTTCTGCCCTCAGGAGTCGCATTTCACGCAGGTGGCGATCGGGTCCGCGCCTGTCCGCGCCCGCTCCCACATGGCTCGTCCGACAGGCAGAAAATTCTGCCCAGTGTGCGTGTGTGTGTGTGTGTGTGTATGGCTGTCGAGATGGAGGGAGGTGTACCTGGTGCATTTTCATGTGCAAGGTATAAAATTAGAGGATGCTTCATCCATTCAAGTTTCCTACTGAATAGTCCATCTGTAAAAACAATCTAACCAGAGGTGCTTAACCCTGAAGACAAATTGAACAGTCTCATTTTCAGCTTCTTGCTAATTATTCCTGCTGTACATAGGCTTGGAAACTTTACTATATTATCATTGTTAAATTCTTTACAGTCTCAACTTCCCACCCCCATCACCCCTCCCTCCTCCCCGCAGCCTCTGACAGCACAACATAACCCTTCTTGAACTCCGTTTCTCTGACTCTGGTCTTATGTAGACCCATCCTCTTTTTGGTCTACCATTGACAATAGTGTCTTTCATTATCTAGGTTCCTTACTCTGGATTTCCCTCATTAAACCCCTTGTCCTCTCATCTCTTCTTTTAAGACCATTCCTAAATCATACCTCATTGATTAAAGTTTGGTTAGGACTCCTAATATTCTCCTTCTATAGCAGATCATCCTGCTTTTCCCTTATTTCTCTGTGAAGTGCCTTGGGATTTTTTTTTGACTGTAAGGACAGTATCTAAATACAAGCTACTCTTGCTGTTGAACTTCTGTGTATTACAGTATTTTCTGTTTTTATTTTAGATTGGTGACATTGACATTTTTCTTTTTATTATACAAGTCATCTTATCTGACAGCAAGCTTTCTTTGTTTAGCTGGGCATAGACATCTCTGACATTGAATTCATAGAGAAGTCTATGGTCACTCAAAGCATTCCCCTCCCCATGCACACTCTCTCCTCTCCACTTGGTAAATGGTAATCTTGTGGCAAGGACCTATATAATAAAGAAAATTGAAGAGGAACCAAGTCAAAGTGTAAGCTTCTTATTCTCACCACTGTCAAACATCACTTTAGCAGCAGAAAAATGGTCATTAAAATTACAGCACTTGAAGCCTGCACATCAGAGTTTTACCTTTTCAGTGAACAGCAGATGGGAACTAAAGATGTTCACAATTCTGTGATGTGTTTTAAATCTGTTGATATATTTTGATTGCATAACTGAAAATGATTTTTTTAAAAGGCAGCATTTGTTGATCATGTTTTAAGTCAGCCTTTAACAATTAATTTAGAAAAAAATGACCAAACTGTTCCATTTTGGAGAGACACAGAGCTTGCTGTGCCCATTTTATGTTCCCATTTAATGAAGCTGTTAAAGCAGCAAGAATGACAGGTTAATTATCCTTTATGAAAGTGGGACAAATTGAACTGTGTCTTTCCATCATTTTTTGATATATCAAGAAGCTCCTGAGGTGCTCAGCCGTCACTCTGGTGAATACAGCAGCTAATCCACTCCACTATTCTCTCTTGACCTGGGTCTCACCAACAGGGGTTTGCAGTATATTGCAGCAGTTTTTGTTTCACATTCAACAGATTTCTCTTTATTATGAATTCCGAAAGATTTTTTTTTAAACAGCCATCCATATGTTGGTTGACAGCTCCTGAAATAACTGATGGCTAAATTTAAACTATGATGAAAATTAACCCAAGTGTTAAATGCAAACAGGCCTGTTCAGAAGAAACCTATCATGGCAGATGCCAAACAGTCAAAAAATTGTGTAAATTAATGGAGCCTCACTGGTGACAAGCTGTCAGCGGGTTTGATGGCTTGTGCTTGTGCTTCAGTCCCACAGAACTTGGCCAGAGGGCAGCGTGGACAAGTCTTGTGTTTGAAAAGACCACGGGAAGCTTGACAGTATTGTTAACTAGATCATCAGCAGTTCATGGTCATAAAGGAATGAATATTCCACAGCCCTGCACCAAATATACTTTATAATTCAGTATTTTATTCATGCTTAACCTACATATCTGCTGTACTGCTTAATTTAGTAATATTCTTTAAGAAAAAAAAACGAAATTTTATATTGAAGCTATTTAATCTTATTTAATCAGAAAAACATCTGATATAGAAATTATCTTTGCTGGCATGGATTTTGTCTGATTGTCACGGCAAGCATCACATTTTTGGCAAGGCTTTTTGTTCAAACTTAAGTTTTTTTTTTCAATTCCCTGGACCTCTCATCCACCGTGGAATTATTTTCTTTACTCACAACTTGGTAGGTAGGACTTAACAATTTAATAAATTAACTACTCACTCACCAAAAGAATATACACACATTAGCAGAAGAAAGCAGTTCTAAAAATGAATGATATTCAGCTGTAATAGACATGGGATTTGTCATTGAGTTAAGGAAGAACTGAAACAAGTCATAAATTATCATATACCACAAGATAGTAGATAAAGAAACAATAAAGGAGATTGAAGAATCAACATTGTTAATTAGAAATGTTGTGATGTTTTGCTCACTAATGCCAAACGATAATTTTCTAATCCTATTTTGACCTTCACTGTAACATAATTATGCACATTCCACAGTAACCAGGTCCTAGTTCTTATGGTCTAAATGTTTAGGCTTAACCCACAGTTGCAGTGGCCTTAACAGTGAGAACAAATGCAACGGAAGTGAGAATTAATCTATTTAGTTTTACATAATTTTGAAGAGCTCTGATAACTCCACATTATATTGGAATCAGCCAGCTGTGCATCAGAAATCGGCATCGAATGTTTCTGTGCAGCAGCAAAGTTAATCTGTGGATGTCCGATCCATACGGCTGACTGCAATATCTTTGTAAACTTACTCAGTGTTGATATCTGATCTAAGTGTGTTATTTTCTTTTGGTATCTATGTCAGTGTCCAAAACAGCCAATTGCTTGTTTCTAGGCATTCACTGTAGGACTATTTTACATGAATGCATCTGGTAATGGCAGCCTAAAAATATAATTTTAAAATTATTAAAGATGGTATAAGGACACTGGGATCAGTAAACCAATAAACTTTGCATGGAATATTAATCAAGAAGCATGAGATAAATCCTTAGCCTCTTCACCTTAACTTCCCATCAAAGAACCATCTGGAAATTTACTGTTCACATTTAGGGAAGTATTAGTTGCCGAAATGTGGCTCACTAAAACCCTTTTACATCCACTCATCCAAAATATATTAACTGTTGTGCTACCAACTCCTTACTAGGGTACAAGCAAGCTACTAAATGTGATTTAACCCCTTCTTTACAAAATCATCAGGAGATCTCAGACCATGAAATCCTGAACTAAGATTTCTTTAATAATTTAATTATGTTAATACAATTAGCAGCATTTTAATATTGAATAATAAGAGTACACAAAGTACTTAGAAAGAAGGGACAACTAATGGAATTAACATCTGTGGTTACAAAAGTGGATCAAATGTATCAGAGTAAATTAGCATCAGTTGGGTTCTATTTATTACAAATTAGTATGACACACAATGTCCAAGATTGACCCAATAATAATAACGTTGGTTTAAACTTCACTCCATGGCTGACAAGTTAGCAGCTTTGAGCAGAGGACTATTGGATATATTAAAGTCTAGTTGGCTCAGCAATGATTCCAGAAGTTTCTATAATCTCATCCTCCTCGGTTGATATTCTTGTCTTCCCTTGGGATGCTCAGAAGCAACTCTGGAAAATCAGAGTGATGAATGTCCATTTGCCATCATGAGAGTTTGGCATTCTTCTGAAATACGTCCTATTTTAGTAGCACTAACCTTTCTTATTCTCTGAAACTTAACACTTTCATGCAATTGATTAAAAGAATTGTTTATCTATCTCCGGTTTCTGGATGCTTCAAAGTGGGATTCGCATGATCATCCATTGTAACTTCAGCAGAAGAATGGCAGAAACTCTGGAGAAAAAGCATAAATGGCCCTTTATGCCTCTTCATTGGGTGTTCTGCCAAAGAAATTCCAGGTGAAAATCTCTCCTAACTCCTATAATCTCCATCTCTATCAAGCGGGTTATGAGAAAAGGGCAGAAAATGGGACTTGCTGGACCTTGCAGAGAACCAAGGCAGACTTGATGAGTCAAATGGCCTTCTTTTATGTCATAATCAATCTATGATTCTATGACTTCCCTCTCCTTATATGGCTTCCCTCTTACTCTCAGACTCAGCTGGATTTCATGCCCCCATCTATGTTGGAACGTAAGCAGGGTAGGGGGGATTTAAAAATGTTAGATGGGACTTAAATCCAGGATTTCCACCCTCATTTCCAGCCTGTGGGATTTTTATGGCCATGGGATAAGGGTACAGCATGCTTGTCCGCATGTAGCATTCCCACACTTGCTTTCTCCATTGCAGGGTTGGGCCTGTTTGATCCCCTGCTATTTTCATGGAGTCTGGCTCGTTTTGTTAGAAGGAGTGGTTCATGGCACCTTAGGGGAGTCGTGAAACTTGGGAGAAGCCTGTTGTGGAGTAGGGAACCTTTTGAGAGGTAAGTTCAAAAGAGCAGTTAATAGGATTAGTGTGTTTTAAAGAGGTTGTTGAATGGCTGTTTGTTTATTTTGACAGATTTTGTGGACTTAAGGGGGTCAAAGGTTGAGGAAGGATCAAGATGGTGAAGAGAATTGAGAAGTTCTTCATGCACAAGTTCTTCGGTCAGCATCTCAAATAGCCTCTCCTTATCAAACTCCTTCTGCCTGGCTTCATGTGCTGATCCCTGTTTAGAACTGTGGGCAGAGGTGTGAAGTTGGATATTTGGTGCCTCTATCCCAGACAGCTCTGGTTGGTAGGGCTCATCAGTCTTAATTGACAGTCTGACTAGGAGAAGGTAACATTGATTTGAAAATTCCCAGCAATGGGTTAACTAAAGATATACGTTGGCTGACAATGCAGGAGGTCACAAATAGTGCCAAGGGTCTGGATGGCGATGTAAAGGGTAAAAGAGGCTCTTCAGCCTGCTCAACAGCTCATTTAAGAGAAAGACAACTCTAAAATCAAGCCTGCATCCTTGCAACTCCTACACTTGTGGTATGCATTGCACCAGTGTAGTATTAGCTGCCTTGGATAAGGGAATGGGAGAGGCTCTGAACAAACCCCACCCCTTTAAATATAGTCAACACGCAGGTTGTTCAGTAAGTCATTAACCACAATATGAGACAAAGCAAGGCCTGTGGCAATGGGGAAGTGATAATGGGGACAGGTAGAGGATGCTACTGGCAGTCTTCAGCCACAACCTGGTATGTAGTTGGCCTCAGGGCGATGGTGGCTCTCCACCGATCAGGGCAGATGTGGAGTTCATATGCTCCTGAAATGACAGAGTAGACCTTTTCAGGTACAGGGCTGTTCTCCCCATTCTGGGGAAGGGGAAGAAAAGGGACACTAAATGCAGCTTGCTCTCCCTTCACCTCCCAGGTTACCACTCCTGGCTGGTCATCCAGTCAGCACATTTGAATTGTAAAGAACAAGTCACTGTATGAAGCTCAGTTCATGGAATGTCAGCCAACAATATGAGACCAGAGCACAGAATAGTCCTCTTAGCCAGAATGCTGGACAGGTAAAACATTGACATCGCTGTCCTCGGTGAAACAAGGATCACTGAGGAGTTTCACCCTGAGGAGGTTGGTGTAGGCTGCACATTCTACTGAACTGGCAAGTCCAAGGGCCAACCTCAATAGTCAAGTATGGGGCTTTGCCATTCGATCCGAACTGACCCACAAGCTTAACTCACTTCCTTTGGGGATCAGCAATCGAATCATAGTTCTTCATTTAAGTTTTAAGTCTTGCTAGTAATCAGCCTGCAACACTCATTAGCGCTAATGCTCCAAGAATGACACATACAGATGAGGTCAAAGAAACGTGCTATGATGACCTCAGCAAGATAATTAGAAGAATGCCCCACTAATTCAAGCTCATTATTCTTAGTGATTTCAATGCCCAAATAGGGCATTACATGGAGAGGAGTACTAGAATGCCACAGTATTGGCAGATCAAATTCCAATGCCAGCTCCTTCTCTCTAAATACAGTAAGTTTGGCTTAATTATCACAAACACAATCTTCCAGCAAGCAGACAAACTGAAAACAACATGGATGCACTCCAGATCCAAACACTGGCACATGTTGGACTATGATATTGCATACCAGAGATGTCTGGGATGTACACTGTATCTGCTCCCTTAGAGGTGCAGAATGCTGGTCTGAGCATTGTATCTTTGAAAATAAAACCTAAGGTGCTTTAGCACAGAGTCAAGCCACAAAGGAAGCTTGATGTAACTGTTCTTAAAGACATGGCCAAGAGATAAGAACTGCAATACAAACTCACCACAGATATACTAGAGGACATTCAATATTACCATTGAAGATCCTGAAAAAATTTAAAAGATGTTATTTACAGCATGGCATCTGAGGTCCTAGGATTCATTAAATGGAAGCAACAAGACAGTTTGACAGTAGCCAAGATGTAGGCAAGCTTCTAGGTGAAGTGCATGAATCTCTCAGATCTTACATATTTGACAAGAAATCGCCAATAAGGAATCCTGGATACTACTGCACAAAACACATACTCCAGGCCAAACTAGGAGAGCTGAAGAACAGATGGTGGGAAAGCAAGGCTGATGAACTTCAAGCAGCTGCTGATAGAAATGGCCTGAAGGCTCTACAATGAAGGCCTGCGATTAGTCTAGTGCCCCAAAACCAATGGTGTGACACCATCCTCTCACCAATAAACTCCTCACAAATAGACATGAGATTCTCTCTCACTTGGCAGAACACTTCAGCAATCTCCTAAACCAACAATCCACAGTGTGCAAGTGATACCACTGAGTCATTTATGCAGCAACATGCTCTGGAAGAGCTTGCTCTTGATCCTTCTCAAGCAGGAGTCATGAAAGCGATTAAACAATTTTCCATGGGCAAGTTGGCAGGAGCTGAAGGCAAGTCAAGTATGGAGGGACTCGGATAGTTAGGAAACTCACTAGTCTATTTTGCCTAATCTGGAACCAGGGGACTCTTTCCCAAGGCTACAAGGATGCCTCCATAACTCATTTCTACAAACAGAAAGGGAGCAAGTCCATCTGTGACAATCATTGTGGAATATCACTTCTTTCAGCAGCAGGAAAAAAAATTGCAAGGGTTATTCTTAAGTGGAGTGTCACTCACCTCATTTGCCCTGCGTACCAGAATCAGACAGTGGCTTCCATGCAGGGTAGGAACAGTAGAAATGATCTTTGCAGCACTATATGGTATTCATTGACCTGACCAAGGCTTTTGACGCAGTAAACCAAGAAGGCTTGTGGAAAGCTCTGTCCTCAAAAGATGGGCAGTGTCATTCACTTGTTTCATGATGGCATTAAGGCCAGCATAATGCAAAGTGGTATGTCATTCTGTCACCAACAGCACCAAGCAAGGCTGTGAATTGGCTCCAGCTCTATTTGCCATATACTTCTTGGCCATGCTCCTGTACGCACTCAAAGATCTTGGGTGGAATTGTCCCAGATTTGCATTATGTGTGGTAGCAGACAGGTAAAATGACATTTTACCCACTGGCTGCAATGGTGGCTTTTCATGCCATATCATCCCAAACCTGCTGTATTAATTATGCATTCCTGGGAAACATGCCATTTCCATGCGGCGGGCTCTCATTCGCCCGCCATATCATCACCTCGCCACTTCATCACTCCAGGCACCATATTTAAAGTACAGCCACGCTCAGTGCTTCCAGCAAAGAAGATAAGGCCCCGAAAGGCAAGAAGACTGCAGCCCTCGAGCGCCTTTCGGACACCATGGAGGCCCGCTGTGATGTCCTCTACCCCTGCTCTGGCCGCAGGAGGGGCAGCTACATTACCACTCCAGCTTGGTAGGCAATGGTAGTGGTGATCCATCAGCCATTCTCTCACATGCCTCACATGTCCATCTGGCCTCATCTCCTCTGGAGACTGCCTGCTCAGCCCTCACCATATTGAGGACACCTGCACAGATCAATATGAGCCCCCACACACACCCTGGGATACCTTCCTTTCCCAGTACAGCTCTCATCCTGCAGCGTCTCCCCTTGCCTGAGGCCACTTCTCCCCCTTCCCTAAGCAAAACCTTGGCCCTGCAGCCATTGAAAAGTTAGCCACATATGACTTATATATTCTGTTCTGAAACACGTTGGTGTGTTTTCCCACTGATTTGGGCGGATGTTGAGTCCGCAGGGGGGGGAGGTTTGGGTCTTAAGGCTGGCCTTAGAATTGATACGCTGATCTATTACAACGAGGTTCCCAATGTCCGAAGGTGGGGACGCGGACTGCCATTAGCAAGTGGAATGGATGATGGCAAACTGGTTTGACGATGTCATGAAACCAATTTTTGGCCTTCTCACTATATTGTCCACTCATGCCACCGAACACGTCTGACACTGGTGGGCACAGAAAATCCCTGCCCTTGACACAGGAGTACATATTCAGTTCAGGACAGACAGCAACCTCATCAACTTGCAAAGGCTCAAGGTTTGCACAAAGTTTACTGAACAGCTACTGAGTAAACTCTTGTTTGCAGATGATTGCTCTCTCATAGCACATACTCTGGAGGACATTCAGTTATTTGTTGATCACTTTGTCCTAGCCTCAGAACACTTTGGCCTGAAAATAAGTCTGAAGAATACAGAAATCTTATATAAACCTCCCTCTCATCACCCCCCCCCCGCACCCCCGCATACCTCGCCACATAATCCAAGACCCAATTGTTGTCTTTATCAATGGCATACCCCTCTTGTTCTGTACAGAAGTTTTGTTATCTTGGGAGTATCCTCCCCAGTGACACTACGCTAGATGACTAAATCAGCCATTGCCTGGCAAAAGCAAGCTCCACGTTTGTCAGAATCACTCATAGACTTTGGAAAGAACATGGAGTTTGTCTCAGAACAAAGATCAAAGTCTACCAGACAGTGGTTCTTTACATCACTTCTTTATGGGTGCGAGACATGGACAACCTACAGCATCACATAAAGCAACTAGAAGCATTCTATTTTTGCTGCCTGGGGTCTATTTGTGACATCAGGTGGCAAGACAAAATCGCCAACACCAAGGTTCTTGCAAAGTGCTGCATATCTGGCGTCAAGAGCACGTTCATCAGGATTCAGCTTTGTTGTGTGGGTCATGTGGTTCACATGAAGGACCCCTGCATATCAAAGGCAGGACCCAACAGCTAGCTGAGCACAGGACATTCCAAAGTTAGATTTGAAGACAATCTGAGCGCCAAGCTCTGAGCTTGCAAGCTGGATCCCAATACAAGGGAAAAAACAACTTTGGATGGACCCAAACGGAGATACCTCTGTTATTAAGCAATTCTGACATTTGAGGAGTCAAGACAGAGTCAAGTGCCTTCAGGACAAGCAAGCATGGTGCAAAGCCAATGCCTCCATCCGTCCTTCCAACATTGACTTCATATGCTGTATTTGCAATCAGTTACGCAAATCAAGACATGGCCTAACATCACACACAAGATGACATCAACCTAGATTGTAAACTGGTCTTTTTTATTGCTGAACACTCATCTGTCCAAGAGACAGGAGAATCCATCCTGTGCACTTAAAAGGAGTGAGTCTTTTCTTGGTGGGTTAGAATGGCTGTGTGTTTGATTGAGAGTTTTATGAGCTCCCAAGAAAAACACATTTTTAAAGTGGAGTTTGAATGGATGATTGTTTATTTATTTATTTCAAGAACATTTCAGAGTCTTCCCATTGTTATTATAGGGCTCATTAGTTCTGTCTGTAATGGGTACTGGTATGGAGGGGGAATTGAGGGTATGAAGGAAGCTTGGGAGGTGAAGGGAAAAGGGGGTGGAGGGCACAGGTGCCTAACACTCATTTACAGAACTGAGTCAATGCTCTTCTAACGTGCCTACCTCGGCATCTGCCCCCGTTCCCACCTTGGGCCTGCTTCAGGGGGTGGCGACTCTGACTCCAGCCCAACCTTGTAATCCTGCCATGAGAATAACATAGGCGGGCACTGCCAGGCAGCAGTGATGTCAAGAAATGGCTCGAATTGTGATTCCCACCTTGGGAATGAAAATCTGGGCTTTTGTGTCAAAGTACCATTTCTGATTCTCACAGTAAACTCCTTCAATACCATTTCAACCAACCTGTTTGATACACTTTGTTGCAAGCATTCCTTTATATGGTGTCAAATATACAGACACAAGTCACAGTGAGCAAAGATTAGAGGTCAATTTCTTTAATTGTGAAAATTACTTTCACACTCTTAGGCATTAAGTAAGAGTGATAAGACAATCAAGATAAAGTTTAGGTCACTCCCAAGTCTAGTTGTGAAAACACTATTCATTTTTCCTGGTTTTAAATAATGGCATAAGATAGGACGAGGACAGGCTTGGCAGAAAATGGTGCAAATACCCAGCAGATCAGGCAACATCTGTGGCGAAATATAAGTTGACATTTCAGATTTTAGGTCCTTCTTCGAAATGGGAAGATATTATAGAAGAAAGCATTTAAAAAAAAACAGAACAGAGGACAGTCAGAAGAGAAAACACAGGAAAAGACCTCGGAAATGCCAGGGTAGAGAATAATAGACTCCTTTGTTTACATTCAGATGAGGATGGCTGCCTATTTTAACCAGTTGCCCAGGGTGCTTGAGAAACGGCCATTCCCAATACCGCAGAGTTCATATCGACAAAGGCACATATCGACCGCGGGATGTTCTTCCCCAAATCTGTCCTCTTTTCCCCTTGCTTTCTGCATGGAGAACAGGTAAAACGAGAACCAATTTCTGCCCCCAGAAGTGAATCAAGCTCTCTAATCCGAGCTAATGTTTCTATCACCGGAGAATGGGGATTGGATTTTCCTCGCCCATTTTGCCCAAAATTGGGTCAGATGGTATGGTAAAAGGTGGGAAATCTGGGCTGTGAAGATTACTGCCACATTCCTGGCTTGAACTTAATTTCCTAAGCACTAGAAATTGAAATTTGCTCCTTGATCTTTAGGCTCTTCTGTCCCATTGAAAGGATATTGCTTCTTTGGTGTAGTTATAACATTGGCCCAGTGCTCCCTTTTGCTGCAGGGTTCTCACCCAGAGCTCCGCTAAGGGTTGCAGTCATGCCAGGGTTGGGACGTTTAGCAGAAATCCCATCTGACTGTACCCTGGCAGTCAAACTGAAACCCAGGCTTACATCTTTGAAAGTATTTACCAAGAGAAGCTTGAAAAACTACAGACTTCAAAATAAAACAGTCAACTCAGTTTAGAAGTAGTGTAAATTTAATGATTTTTCAGAATGGTTTTAGTTTCTGTACATTCGTATATTTGCTTACAAATTCAAAACAACAGTGTAGACTGTGTTAAGTGGACTGACTGCCATATATTCCATTGTGAGAGGGGGCAGAAGAATATTGAGGATATCCTGCATTTGCCCCAGCATGCAATTTACTATGATTGAAGCTAATTGTCCAAGGCGGACTTCCTTAACTAAATCTTTTAACTCAAAAAGATATTGGCTCGTTTTCATTAAAAAATCTGACTTTACTTCTAGAATCTATTATTAAGCCGTGTGCATGAGGAAATATTGTTAGGGAACAAGCCATATTGTGTCAGCGTATGGATCTGGATGGTAAGAAGGGTGAGAACTGTAGGAGGCAGGTTGATTCCTTCATTTCGGTGAGTTGCACCGAGTTCCAATCTCTGATGTATTGTCGTGAGGAGCAGCTACTGAATGGAGGTCACTCAGTTCCCACAAAAGGACAGAAGAAGGAAAAATAAGAGGGTAAGTCACCTTATATAGCCCTTGAAAATCAACTTGGAGTGGCATTGAATGAATCTAAAATAATATTAGCATTAGATTAAAGTTCTACTGCTAAATCTCTGGATTTTCTCAAGTTGTATGTTCAACACCCACCAGAGATGGAAGACAGGTTTGTCAATCATCTTTCACATGCCAACGATAAACCTCAGTGATGAACATATAGAGACTGACATCCCTAAAATGGACTCTGTTTTATAAGGAAAGAATTGACAGTACTTTTTTGATATGACATGTCATTGAATTTAAAAGAAGATCTATATTGGCAAACCTTTGATGTTTGGGGTTGTTTTTGAACCACTTGAAACAGTGTACAAGGTTTTGATCTACTTGAAATACTTTCCAGGACACCTTGCTGGTATCCCACACTATGGGCCCTGGCTCCTCACCTAGGTTTCTTTATGAAAAAAGGTCAAAGATGTAGCATTTGAAGGACACCTAAATCCTATCCTTATCTTTCCTTTTGCTGCTTGTCTCATTCTGTTTGGCAAGCAAGCAAAAAAGACTTAGCAACACTATTAAAAAAGGATAAAGATTGGGATATGATTGTTGATCATTCATGGAAAATATCTAGCCAATAGGCAACTGCTATCAAAAGTAATTGTGAATTTGAATTTGGCAAGGGCATTTGATTATAAGTCGATACAATTATTCTCATCTTATATAGGTCATTGATTAGACCACACTCGGAATATGGTCTGCAGCTGTCAGTACTGCTACCTATAAAAGGCATCAATGCATGGGAGAAGACGTGGAGACCATTGAGACAAGGGTGATTCTAGAACTTAGATTTTTGAATTAAGAAGCCAAACTTATCATATTGAATTTGTATTTATTAGAGAAACATTGCAAGCAGACCTTGTGGTGAATTCTAACCTAGAGCAGGTCTCTCAAAGAACATTATTGTGTCAAGTTCATTGCACACTAGAGACAGCAGGAGGCCACATATTTTTAACTGCTGGACTTCATTTAAATGCCACCAGCTCAGTTTTTGCCTGGTATGCCAAAAACAGGCCACACAGTGACTGTTGATAGGGAGAGATCATCTCCTGCCAGCTTCCAGGTAAGTGGTGTGGCGAGATAGGGGTGTCTCACAGGAAGGAAACAGAAGGAATACAGTAAGAAGAGTCCATGACATTCTGCTCACTTGGCCCCATAAAGGAAATTCTTTAACTTAACAGCAGAGGCTTTTCATTGTTCCCTCTAGCTTCCAACCTGCTTCAGCCTGGAGGGAGCTCGTTCCCAGTTACATCACTATTGACATAATGCCTTTGAGGGATAAGGATAAGCACAGAAAGGATTAAGCAAACATGCATTTGATGTTTCCTAAAATAATGGACACATGAGTCATCCTTTCAGTTTAGCGAGATACTCCAGATTTTTTTCTTGGTTTGTCTCTGGGGTAGGGAGAACATTTGTAGCATTTTTGTATAGAGTTTAATAGATGGAGTACATTGTAAATGGTCATTATATACTGTCTTTTGGACTTCCATCAGTTGTCAGAAATAGGAAAGTAAACTTGAGGCCTGCTGATTTGGTCATAAATTATTGGGGCTGCAAGGAAGTATAGAGTGAGGATCCCCAAGGTTCAATACTGGGACCGCTGCTGTTTTCATATACATTAATGATTTGGATTTGCGGATACAGGGCACAATTTTGAAACTTGCAGGTGACACAAAACTTGGAAGTGTACTAAATACTAAAGAAGATAGTAATAGATTCCAGGAGGACAGAGACAGATTGGTGGAATGGGCGGCCACATGGCAGATGAAATTCAGTGCAGAAACATATGAGGTGATACATTAGGGTAGGAATAATAAGGAAAGACCATACATCCAAAATGATATAACTTTAGAGGTGACGCAAGACAAGAGAGGCTGGTGGTCAATGCAGATAATCGCTGAAGGTGACAGGACAGGTTAAGAAAGCAGTTATATGAGATCTTGGGCTTTATAAATAGATGCATAGGGTGGAATATTCTCAGGCTTTTGGAAGCAGGTTCAGGGGTTGGGGGGGCTGGGAAAACTGCAAAAGTATACATCAGGTCAGGATCCCAACCTAATGCCACCCTCATATAGCTTTTTTGGGTGCAGATTGGGAATGCAGAGCGGAATTCCCATCGCTGAGGCAAGTAGACAATTAAAGTAGTTAAGAAGGTCATTAGGAACAAACTTGCAGGTGGATTCCCTCCTGTCCAATAGTGCAGGAGTTCTGTGCTGTGTCTACAACCTGTCAAGTTGGAAAAGGCAACAGGCAGATCTTTTTCAATGAAACTGACAGGCTGGAAAGGCTTTGATCAATTACTGAAGAGCTCCAGCCATGGCCATTGAGAGGCTGTTGTTCAAAGCACTTATTCTCTCAGAGAATGCACTCACTGCTTGAGAGGTGATTGCTAACTTCTCGGAAGGCACGGTCCAGCGATTCAGCCACCTTCAGCTGCACTTCTCTGCTGCCAGCCTGCAGAGTGATATGGAAGCAGCAACTCTAACGTTCAACTCTGCCGAGTCAAGGGCAGGGGGCTCACAACCATCAACCACTCCAGCAGCACTAGCTGTGTTCTTTTCAGCTGCATGCCCCTCGGCAGGGCAGAGGGGATGGACATTGAGATCCAGCTGGAAGGAGGTAAGAACCCCAACACAAAGTCTACAGGCAGAAGGTTAGTGTGCTCAACACTTTTTTTTATTCATTCATGAGACATGGGCATCGTTGGTTAAGCCAGCATTTATTGCCCATCAATCACATTGCTGTGGGTCTGGAGTCACCTGTACGTAGATGAGGACATTAGTGAACCAGATGGGTTTTTATGACAAACAGCAAAAAGCAATAGTTTCGTGATCATCATCAGAGTTTTAGAGCGGAATTTTCCGACCCCACTGGTGGTGGGTGTGATAGGTGGCGTGCACAGAAAATATGGTGCAACCTGCTTCGCAACGTTGTGAAGGCAGGTCACAATCATCTGCTCAGCCCACCTATGGCAGGCCTTGTTTCCCGCCATCAATTGGTGGGCAGCTAATTGTAATACATCAGCACATAATTAACGGGCTATCCTGCCAGGCTCTTGGAACTTAGCTGTATCATCCGTCCACATCAGTGGGAAGGCATGCCGACATGTTTCACAACAGCACGCAGGCCACATGCACTTGACTGCCTTCACTTTGGGGGAATCTGAGGTGGGTGGAGCAGCAGCGTTCTCCACAGCTTGCCTGTTGTTTACAGGCCTCAGGGGTGCCAGAGTATGGGGGTTGGGGTGGGGGTAACTGATGCCAGGCCCCGGAGGCGATTGCTGAGGAGGTGGGTGTCTGGGAGCAAGTTTTCGTCAGCCTTGAAGGCAACTGTTGAGGTGAGGGGGTTCCTGGGGCTGGTGCTGCCCAGCCTCGGAGGCAGCCGTTGTCGGTTGGGGATGGGGTCAAGTGCTGGCCTGGCGCTGCATCTCACGCACAGGCAATCGAGGTGGGGGGCAGGGTGAGCGAGGGAAGTGGCCACACATTAGGGACACCTGTATAAACTGACCATGCCTCAGCAACTGAGACAGATCAGGTGCAGTCATAGTGATATGATTGGGGTCAGGCTCCTAGCCTGCCCCCCCATGCAAGCAACGCAAAGGCACCAAAGGGCCACCAAGCGCTCCACACCTTACCCCCACCCCCCCCCCCCGGCACAGACTTCAAGTCCACCACTCCTTTATTGGACCGCGGCACAATTGGACTGCACACGTTATACAATCTCCTCGCCAATGCTGGCCATTTAGCTCACAGCCCCTTGCAATCTCAGCATCCCAGTTCGGACCAGTGTCCTCCATGACACAGGTTGACAGGGCAGCCATGCAGTGCACTCATCTCTGGCCATTCGAGGGGTGACCTGTAGTCTCTGGGAAGCATTAAGGGACGGTCACACAGGACCAGGAAAGGTGCTAAGCACAACGATGATAAACAAGTCTCTCTCTCTTTCATGCTGCAGGAGGACCACGTCAGGATCATGGATCCTAGTGACCTAGCTGTACGCCTGCTGGCCTATAGAGACCGTAGAAGACAGAGGAGAGAGTGACTGAGGCATCTGGCTGCGCAAAGGCAGGTGCAGCAACCTCATGAAGAAGGGGCAGCAAGAGCTCCCACACACACTGCCCAAGAGTGACAGTGAGCCATGGCAAGTTGGCGCCTAGCGACACCCAGGGTCTATAGACGCCGCCTGCCATTCCTGCAAATGGCTGAGGACTAGTGTTGCCAACGACTGCACATGTCTAGGGACCTGGTGGCATACAACTGCCACTTACTGCAGGACTTGGCGCCAAGGGGACATGGAGGGCATCCATTGCTGTGAAAGTGACCGCAGTGCTCAATTTCTATGCCAGTGGCTCCTTTCAGGGCTCCACAGGTGACCTCTGTGGGATTTCACAATACGCCCACCACAAATGCATCCATAAGGTCACAGATGCCATCTTCTCCATGGCACACAACTTTGTGCATTTCACCTGGAACCGGGACAGCCAGGGTGCAAGGGCCATTGGATTCGCCCTGATCACAGGATTCCCACAGGTGCAGGGTATGATTGACTGAACTCATGTGGCGCTCAGGTCTCCGTCGCTACACTTGGTGGACTTCATCAATGCAAGGGTTTCCACTCACTGAACGTGCAGTTGGTGTGCGATCACCAGAAACGCATCCTGCAGGTGTGCGCATGGTTTCCAAGGATTGTGCACGATGCCTACATCCTGAGTCGCTCGCAGATCCCTGCAGTCTCCCAGGGTCCACATAGGCTGCAGGATGGCCTCCTTGGGGGCAAAGGCTACCCACAGAGGCCGTGGCTGATGACACACGTGCGGCGGCCTCAGACTGCAGCAAAGCGACATTATAATGAGGATCATGCAGCAGCTTGCAACTTGGTGGAGCAAACCATCGGGATGCTGAAGATGCGGTTCTGATGCCTGGACCAGTCTGCTGGAGCCCTGCAATACATTTCATAGAGGGTGTCACACATCGTCGTCTGCTGTTGTGCCTTTTACAACCTGGCACTCCAACGGGGGGATGAGCTGGCTGAGGAGGGGATGGAGGAGCTGGAGCTCTCCTCGGTTGAGGAGGATGCCGAGGGGGAATGAGGGTGAGAGGGTCCTCGTTGGTGATGATGACAGGGGTGAGGCCCTAGCACTGGCTAGACGAGGCAGGCGCATTTGGGAGGGCCTCATAGCTGCCATATTTGTGGAGGATGATGACGACATGCAGTGAGGTGCCCCCTGAGATCGTCATGTCACAGTTGTAAACGTTTGACTCCAGTCTGGCTTGTGGCAGCGCCAATACCCCCTGTAAGAATGCTCCTGACATGGAGATGCAGTAGAGGCCCTAATAGTCACGCGATCACAGGAGGATGATGGCAACATACAGTGAGGACACTCCATAGATCTTCACATAGCCTCTGAAAATGTCTGACTCCTGTCTGGCCGAGGGCAGCTCGCTTGTGCTCCATGATCAGGGCCATCTCAGAGACGCAGCAATGAAAGTTTACACACATCTGATGTTGTGTCTGCCTTCATTACCTCAGCCCTTCAGGAGCTGGTGTACAGCATCGCTGGCTGCAGATGCTGGTGTGATGGATGCCAGCCCCACCTTAAAGGTGCTCAGAGCACACAGAGAGAACGAGAGAACTCTGTGATATCTGCCTACTACATTCTGGCAGCAATGACCAGCACTGCTGAGGTGCAGGCATCAGTAATATTTCCAGGGAGTGTGAGGCTGGACCATCACTGTGGTCTGAAGGCTGCACAGAGCACAGGGAAGAGGCCCTGGACTGAGACACCTGCCTTTTACCTTGTGCAGAAGGGTTTCACATCTGAGTGACAAGAACACTGCTCATCAGAACAAGCAGCCACAGGCAGGGAGACATTCTTATGAGTTTATTGACAATAGTGAACAGTATGTATAAGCGATCAACACCTGTGCCAATGCTGTAGAGCTACTTTTACCTAACTTTCCTAACCCTGCCACTCCGTCTTGGACATCCACAGCAGAGTGCTAACAGTGATGCCCTGTCTGTGATGACTTTGGCGGGTGTCCTCTGTGGGGCCTAGACTTGGTGGGCCCCGGCCTGCTTTCGGGGTCCTGCTGTGTGGCAGTGGTACCATCCTCGGCCTGTGAAGCTGGAGCTACGGAGGTCACAGGAAGAGGGGATTCACATGGGCAGGTCACTCCCAGAGTCACCTGGGTGGATGGCCCCAGAGTGTGCCTCTGCTGATCCTCTTCCCTATGGGTGCCCGAGGGCCCATGGCTGACTCCATGAATGGAAAGGGTAACTAGAGTGAGATCTAGCTGACCAGCACCCCTCTCACTTTTGGAGGCCAACTATGGCATCAGCAATGGAGTTAAGCCTGCGCAGCAGTGCAGGAGTGCTGGATTAAAGTCTCCATGGCGACTGTCATCCTGCCAGTATTGACCTCGGTGCATTGCAATGCCAGCGGTATCACCTCAGCCTATAGATGGCTGGACTTCTCCATCATGCCTTGCAATCTGAGGAGTGCAGCGGACGTCCCTTCCTGATGTTCCCTAGCTTGCCTTTGCAGCTCCAGCAACTGTGACATGACCGAGTCCAGAGGCTTATCATCTGACTTGGACTCAGCAACGTTCTGGCCTCCAGCAGTCCTCCAATTGCTGGGGACCTGGGAAGTCCCTGCCTCCACCTGCTGTGGATCAGAAAGTGCAATGTGCTCACCAGATTGTGATCCCGAGGCTACTCTAAAGCTAGGTCCCACTGAGGTGTGTGTCTCTGCACTGGTGGAGGGTGTGGCTGGGCGCTGTGAGGGGACTTCAGGGAGGGTGCCTCCAGATTCCGCTTCAGAGGTTTCTTCAGGACTTGATTGGAGGCCCTGGGTCATGAACTCTGTTGGCTGTTTGGCAGATGTGCCTGCAAAAGCAAGGAGAGATAATTAGTGCATGGCAGTGGCCTGTGAAAGAGGACGCATCACTCACAGCCTGGTTGTCTGATGGATGTTGCACTGCTGGATCCTCACTTGGTAGAGCAGCGCCGACCTCACCGTCAGCACAGGACCGATCCAGATCCTCGCCGGCCAGCTGGTTGGCTCTGTCTTCGAATTCAGTCAGAACTTTGATCTCCGACATCCCTCCATCTGTCTGTGGTCTTTCCCTCCTGTAGTGTTCCAGTTTGTCCTGCATGGATAGAGATGAGAGAGTGTATCAGGATGCCTGCTGGGCCAGATGATAAGTATTCCTGGCCTGTGTGGGTGGTGAGTGGTCCCATGGATGGAATGAGGACGGTGATGGTGTGTGTGAAAGAGTGAATGGTGATGTCCCTTGCACAGCAATGAGTGAGGGCCCTGTGGATATGTGATGGGTTTGTGAGTGAGAGAGTTGGGAGCGATGAAAAGAGTGACTTGCCCTGGCAGAATGGAAGAGATCATTCATCCTTTTGTGGCACTGGGTGGCTGCCCTCCTCTGCAAAGCGTTTGCGCTGACCATCGCTGCCACCACCTCCCAGGCCAGATTGGTGACTTTGCTGCCATCCTGCAGCCAGGGTGGGGGTAGAGCACATCCCAGCAGTCCTCCATGGCATCCAGCAGTCACTTGAGGGACGTGTCATTGAAGTGGGGGGCTGCAGTCTTTTTCCTTTGCTGGCCATGTCTCTTAGTGGTGAGCTGGTGGTGATGGGTGCTTTGGTGATGGCTGCCTTTTAAAGATGGCGGCCGGCTTGATGGGGGCAGGCGAATGAGAGCCTGCCATGGAAAAGGCATGTTTTGCAGGAGCGAATAAATAATGAGGTGGGCTCAGGACAAAATGGCATGAAAACCCACCATTTTCATCAGCAGGTAGCTCTCCATTTTACCCACCTGCTACCCCACACTTAGTGAAATCCTGGGAAAATTCCACCCTTAATTTCAAATTTCACCATCTGCCATGGTGGGGTTTGAACCCGGGTCCCCTAAGCATTATCCTGGGTCTCTAGAATACGAGTCCAGTGACAATACCACTATGCCACTGCCTCCCTGCTGAACACCACTGCCTCAGAAGGCTCAGGCTGTTAGGGCAGGTTGCTGCTGATGTCTGCAGCCTCCTGGAACAAGGCCTTCCCAGTGGGCCAGATGGGCACCCATTCTGAGTGGCTGACAAGGTGCCTGTCATTGGAGAGCCACGAGCCCCAAACACTCAATCTCTCCCTGCCATCGTGGGTCACTGCCTCTTGCCAAGTTGCATATTTGTCTTCTGCAAGGAAAGAAAGCAGAGCAGCATGAATGTTCATCATGGCTTGTGTGGAGAGGAAGGAAGGACACCATTTGTAGAGGGTGACTGTGAGGATTAGGGGTGAGAGGGCAGTCAGGTGAGAGACGGTGGAGTACAGACTGCTCAGATGGGGATGTGAGGTCCCTGCAGAGAAAGGAATGAGTGGAGCTGAAAGTTGTGTTCTTCTGAGAAGTGCTGAGCATGAGAATACTAGGTAAGTCTGAGTGTGAGAACTGGATGGCGCAGACACGATAGGCTGAATGGCCTCTTTCTGCACCATAACTTTTCTATGGTTATATGGTATCTGCAAGTGTTGCATTACTCACCTGCCATGCCCTCCTGTGATCCTGGATCCTCTTGGTGCATAGTTTTCAGGTTCGAAGTGACACACTCCAGCAGGTGACTTCCTCAGCCACTTCCATCCATGCCTGCTTGGTTGAAAAGTTTGTCCTGCTCCTCCCTTCCTTGGGAGAACTCAACTCTCTGCAGCCCTTTAGCTCCCTCAACTGGACCTTCAGGTAAGAGTGACAGACACAGAAAGCAGCCTTTCTAGGTCTGCTCTTCATTCCTGTAGATGCTGGAGCCTGAAAAATCCAAGTGCTGCTTTCCAAAGGAAAAACCAAGAGCTTTTCTGAAACATGCCATTGTCCCTTTAAATAGAAACCCTTCCTCTGACAGAATGGCTGCGTCATTCCACCCTTGTTCCCTTCGTGGTTGGCGAGCTCAGAGGCTTAATTAGTTTGTTCTGGGAAAGAGCAATGAGAAGGCCCATATACAGAGGATATGGTTCCAAAAGCCAAAAATAGTCCCATTATTGTTGCAGTGGGAACTCATTCTCCCATAGAGTTCAATAAAAGCTAGAAATTTGTGGTAAAGCAATATTAAACATGAATTCAGCCCCAGCTGGAGTATTGTGTCCAATCCTGAGCCCCACGCTTAAGGAAGAATGTGAAGGCTTTGGCAAGGGTGCAGAAGAGATTCCCTAGGATGGTTCCGGGGAGGAGGGATTACAGTAACATTGGTAGATTGGAGAAGATGAAGTTGTTCTCCTGAGAACAGAGAAAGCTAAGAAAAGTTTTAATATAAGGGTTTGAAATTATGAAGGGTTTAGATGGTGTAAATAAAAAGAAACAGTTTCCAATGGCTGAAAGATGGACAACCAAAGGACACAGTTTTAAGCTGATTGGTGAATGAACCAGAGGTTACACGAGGGAAAATATTCTTATGCAACGAGTGTTTAGAATTTGGAATGTACTGCCTGATAGTGTGATGGATACAGATTTAATTGTAGCCTTGAAAAGGAAACTGAATAAATATCTGAAGGAGAATAAATTGCAGAGTTATGGGGAAAGAGCTGGAGAGTGGGACAATTGGATTGCTCTTTGAAGGAGTTGGCACAGACACAGAGTTGATGGGCTGAAGTGCTTCCAGCTGTGCTGTACTATTTTATGATTCTATTATTTCTGGATTCAACTTCCATTTTGTTTGGGGTTAAACAGACTCAACCATACCAATGCTTATGATAACTTGCCGCTTTCTGTGAGTCAAGTAACTACAAGCACCAATAATGGTATCAAATGACTGATGGAAACAAATACATTGAGCATTATAGCACTGGATCACAGTTTTGATTACCCACTCCAATGGATTCCCTGTCTGAGTTATGCAAGACTCACTGGAAGAGTTGGTCTCGCTCTGCTTCACTTCACACTAGTCTCAAGTCTTGACACCGAATTTCGCATCAGTGAAAAGCTGGAACTGTTCAATATTGATTTTAAACTTCTGTGAATGCACCATAAACTTCTTTGCAGTATACCTCTTAAAACTTTTTTTTGAAGCTTTAGTCATAAGCAGTTTGTGTTAAACAAGTGAAGAATGCCAATATTACTTGAGGCCATGGATGACTTCCTTCTGAGGATGGGACAATGTCAATAGTTCTAAATGTTCCTACAGGCTGCACCTGACCTGTGAGTTCAAATACACTTATTTTCCAGCATTGTTTCTATGCTAAACAAGGACAAACAGGTTATTTGTTTATAATTTCTCTGAAAGAATAATCATTAATTTTCCAATACTGTGGTTGTTGTAGCGCTGCTCAATTGAGTACACCTCATCCAGATTACTCCTGTGGGGTAGTTGTTGGGTAGTGCGTTGACAGGTTTATTTATTATGTTTTCCCCAAACAGACGTGTTATTTTCATCAAGCTGTTGCTTGCTTTAGGTTCCTGCTTTCAAATGAAAGTAGTTCTGTCATCACATGAATGTTGTTTGTTTCGCTGAAGTCTGGCTGTGCATTGAGCAAACACAGCAGATGGGAATATGACAGTAATATATGTTTACAAGTACTGTTGGTGACTATTCTCTGCAGGTTGACAGAAGTGACTAAAGGATGCAGTACAAAGTGTCACCAAGCCACTGCATAAGTGATGGTTTCCCAGACATCTCAGAAACTAGAGCACACCAATAAACTGGGGCTTTTGTTTAATTTTTTTTCCCACCAATTCAGGTAAAAAAGTGTAAAAATACAATTAGGCTACAGGTAAGGGTAAATGAGCATTATGATTGGCAGAAGGCCACTGGCAAATCCCTCAATAAAAACTCACTGTTTTGCAGCTGCTCTTCTAAAGTGAAGCAAATGACAGTCAGCAAAGGAAAACCAATTTGAATATTTAATAAGAGAAAATGAACATATACTGAATAGTAATATTCAAATATTGACATTGATTCAAAGCTGATGTAAGTTTTGTTTCATATCACAATAGTCCTTACCGTGCTGAAACCAACAATAAATGCGGAATTTCTCATTCGTTACTGCTGAATCTTTTAACCTATGCTTTTATAAAATTTTAGTGAAGTCAATTCCAATTAGCTAGCTCTAGATTAGCACCCTTTTTATGTTTAAATAGAACACCATTTTCACAATGAAACTGCGATCGAGAGAATGCATCTTTTAAACTTATCCTAAAGTCACTCACCTTTTGCTTAATAGCCCTCATTCTGTGAATTATATTAGACTTCACAAATGGTGAACAAGCCCAGATCCAGGAAATTAGATCAATTACTTTCCTTTTGAGGCTTCCTTGTTGAAATTACAGTAGAGTTTTGCTTTCTGCACTTAGCAGAATCCCTACCCACATGTATTTTTTAGTTTCTTGTATATGAAGAGCTCGAGTTGAAGGACCACAGTCCACAGCATGAGGGGCTGTCACACAATGCTCTTCTTTTAAACCTTCTTAGACAAGCCCTATTTTGTAGCACAATAAGGTAATAAACTACGATATCCAATAATGTAAACATGACAAATTATGGCTGCATACTATCAATTGTTTGAGATGCCAACTTTCAGTTCTTGTTTGACTCATAAGGAATTGGAAGTACATCATGGAGATTGCAAGGGTTGAGTTGTTTTAATTTTAACATGATTCTAACACTGGTAAAGTTCTTCTTACAGACTGTGAACTGTCAAAAGGAAAGGAGAGCGGATTTTTAAAAATGAGTGCTTGAGATGTAAAGGTGAAAAATCTACCTAGCATCTTTATAATCTTTTGCATTATACAGTTTATACTATCAAGGTAGTATCTCCTTTTGGCAGATGAGAAGCTGTCTCTATGGGATTTAGCCAGAAGTGGAAAGCATTCTATCAAACCTATCTGTTGTCTGAACCAAGCAAAAAATTATTAAATCGAGGATGTCCTGTTCAATTCCAGGATTACAGGTTTAAAACTTAGCCTTCAGATGACTACTGCTCTGATGAAATATCCTTTTTTTTTGGAGGGGGTCTCTCTTCTGAACTGTAGGAACATAGAATACAAACCTTCTGCCGCTTTCTAACTGGCTCATCCAGTATCTTTTTTCCATAAGGATACAAGCAACTGAAGACACCCTCAAAATATCAGCATATGGGTTAAGATACCCTGGCATCTAAATAGCAGAAAGTGCTTTTCATCAGAAATGTTGGAGTATGAAAAATAATGTAGGCATTACTTCTTCGGTAAAATGGGATTCAGGAACTGTGTAAGGGAAAAATAGGCTGTAGGTAAATGTGTTCAATTCATACATGATGGGCCACAGTATGTGAAGGACATGGAGGTCACTACACCTAGCAGTTTTCCAGTGAAGTATCTCACATTCAATAAAACATTTCTTGTCAGTAATCGCCATTGGTTCTTTCCTAAAATAAATTTGGTACAAATAAAATTGAAAGAAATAAAAAAGCTATGGAAGTGAATAATAAGTTAATGCAGTTCTACTTTAATTGCCATTTCCATTAGTAGGCTCATTATCAGGCATAGGTTGCGTTGTTGCAGTTTACATTTTACTGTGGTGTAATTATGGAAAGGGTAAGGCTGCACAAGGTGGAGTACAGCATAACTTGATTGGCCTTGATTAATTCCTGTCACCTCTATTATCCAGTATTGTTAAATGAATCTGCTGTATATCCAGCATGGATTTTTCTGCCTTTTTAGAACATAACTATAAGCTAGCTATCGTTTTTTTAGGTCCAATACACCTACTATTTGCTTTGGGTTTAAAAAGTGGATATGTACATTTAGGTCCAAGAGTGTAAGGAATTAAGCATTTCCAAATGGCATAGCAGTCTTCAAATTAATTTCTGAAAAAGCGGAAGAAATAGCTTTCTTATGGAGATGATATATGATTCCAACAGCCCATTTGCGGATGAAAAACTGTCAGTAAGTAAGGTATTAACCAGTACATTGTACTAATGAAGAAATGTCAGGAAATAAGGTGCTAAGTAGATCATTAGCACACTGGATGGACAATGAAAAGGCCTTGCAGATTATACTGGAGCTAAGAAGCTAATTAGAGATCTTTGTTAGCAATGTTGCGTTCTGTGGGAACTGCAGGTTGGCTACTTCCTGACCCCTCTCTCCCTTTGGAGTAAATCTGTAACCTCTTTATAGGAAGCTACTGTGTTGCAATAAGAACTAAGAAATCATACCAAAATTAAGCCAAAGAACAATACAGGTACTATTCTGTACTGTTAATTATCCTTGGAACTCCTGCCACCGACTGGAAAGGTGCCAGGAACAGTTGCACACGTACATTCGGCCCGCAGCTGCAGCTGTTGGCGCATACGCAGGTTCAGAACTGTGCCTCACAACTTTTAGAAGCTGGTTATGGCTGAGAAGATAACGCACAATAGGCTTTACACCCCTGCCTTTGGAGGCAAGAAATTGAGTTCAATAAATTCAGGTTCACTTACTAGATAGCCACTGAAGGTTGATTGCGTCACAGGAATTATTGATATTGTGCCTCCCATACCAACACAAGTATATGTGCAGCCACTTGGAAGTGTTAAAATTTGACAGGAAGTGGAAATTGATTTTTAAAAGATAGAACTTCCAATCAGCAAATATGTGGACAGGGAATGTGGCAGGTTCAATGGGTTTGTTTCTTTTTAAAGATGTAAAGATGTAAGGCATCAGAATACAGCATGAATGCACCTTTCTGATTCTGAGGAATATCTTGAAACCAGTGCCTTATTTAAATCGAAAATATACGTTAAAAGCAAAAGTTGAAAATCACTCTGTAAGAAATGACCATATTTTAAGGCCAAATGCAGCACTGCAGACAAAGGGTGAATTTAATCCAGGTGACAGGATTAGCTAGAGAGCTAGCAAGAGCCCTGCGTAGCCTCCTTTGGGGAAGGCCCCATACTAAGTGCCAATCATGCACTGAAGTGGCCAGTGGCGGGCCTTCCCTGGGATCAAGGACCGTGGGAGTGGAAATCTGCGCTCGCCCCCACCCCCCTGAAAGTTGCCAGCAAATCAAAGCAGTATCGGCTGCCATCAGGGCAAACACCAGAGACCCAGAATTGGCAGGGGACCTAGGCCACAGATGAATGAGGGAAGGAGTGAGGGATGGGGTTCGCAGGATGGGAATTAAAGGATGGGGGGAGGGGATCAGAGACAAAGGCACAGGGAGTGGCTCTCAGCAGGTTTCGCCCCCCCCCACCCCTTTCCCGATGCTTAGTCTCTTGACCAAGCACTGAGTACCTGACAAGGAGGGGTATCTCCTGTGAGGCCTGGATTTGCTTTTCCTGCTCCCTGTATGGTGACTGCCCCACCTAGTGCTGGTTGAATACCAGAGGCAGTGAGTTGAGACCCATAAGTGGGCATTAATTGCTCATTTAAGGGCCTTAATTAGCATCAGGACAGGGAGGCTGTCAATGAGCCTTCCCGTCCTGAATTTATGTGGGGCAGAGGCGGGAAGGCAGCAGTCTTGCTACCCAGTACCCTCTAGCCCAATTAAATGATTGAATGCCTCCAAATGCGCCACAGGGAAGAGCATTAAATTCTGCCCAATATGTTTCTCTTTCACACTAATGGGAACATTGCTGAGATGGATGATGTCAATGGTGGAAAACAGAGAGCTCTGAATGGGCATTTGGAATTGAATGCTTCTTTTGGGATATAAAAAGAAAATTGTACAAATTTCAGGTGAAAAGCCTTTTAAAAGAGTATTGCTTCTGTAATTACTTTTCACAGTGACTTAACTTATATTCTGAAAGTGAAGAAAATGGATAATTAAGTAATAACATATTGAAGCTATTCTGTCAATCTCAATGGACACCAGAATGTAAACTATTTATTTTCTCTTTTTTTGTTTCTTAATTTGCTTTCTTCCATTTTCCCAACAAACAATTTTTTTCAACAAAGAGGACACTTAATTCCAAAGGACACGTTCAATTTGAAATTAATACGGAGTCATACGGACTCCAAACGTTAACTGTGTTCCTTTCCGCAGATGCTGCCAGACCTGCTGAGTTTTTCCAGGTATTTTTATTTTTGTTTTGGATTTCCATCATCCGCAGATTTTTGCTTTTATCAATTTAAAATTAATGTTGCCCCACAATTAACCAATTGAAGACATGCTTATTGTTGGGAAAGACAGCTGGCTACTGTTGTCTTAGCTTATCCAACCCCTGATATCGAATGGTTTGCACACCATAACAGCACCATGGAGAATTTGAGGAACAACCTCACCTCTATGACTGGCGATTTTGAATGGCAGATAGTCCTAGGACCTGAACTGATGGTCATCTGCAACAGGGCTGTTACTGGTAGGCTGCTGCCAGTATGTCTGCTGTGCTTTTAAAGGAATTTACACACAGGTGCCTTTAAATGTGTTTGGCACATCCTTTCTTTAAGAAGTATTCACTGTATTAGCTTTTCAGTGCAGGAGTTTTTGTGGTCGCCAAATTCTATTATGATCTTTCCCAGACAGGAAAAATATTTCCTCAAATAATATAAGAGTACAGCTTCCTGTATAAAAACTTTTAGCAGAGAAGCAATTTCACCTGGAAATCCTTTGGGCACTGAAGGCTTTTCAAAGAAAGTTTAGTTGATACTACGATAATTGTTAAAGGGCCTATGACTCAGTATATGCGATAATGACATTGGACCTAACTTTGCAAAGCACACTGATTTTCAAAAGCCCCTGGAGAGAAGGTCTTGCTGTAGGAAATAAGAGTCCCTGCTGCAGAGCAACATGGCCCCAGAGGGGATAGAAGCACTTTTGGTAGCAGGCTGTGATAGGAGTCAAACCTACTCAACTAACATACCAAGACTGAAAACTCGATTTAAAGCATGCAGTGTAGCTATTGTGGTGAAGAGATCTAAGCTCCTTGTACAACTGGAGTTCTTCAAGCAGATTTGTTTATATTTGAGATGTCCTCTCCCACATAAACCAAGTAGCTACAAAATTAATCTATAATTTGAAGCATTTTTAAAATTGAGTCTCTCATGGGCTGTGCATGTCATTGGCTGGGCCAACATTTATTGCCTATCCCTAAATGCCGAAGAAAATAAAATGTTTATGGTGACATTTCTTTAATTATAACAAATTCCCAATAAAGCTCCATGAGAATCAATAGGGCTTTGCCAAATATATCACACACAAAAAAATGTATGGACAGAGCATAAAGATATTTTGTTGTAAATTATATTCTCGCCTTGACACTTGTGTGGAACCTAGCTCAGGTGAGATGATTTTTTTTAAGTTAATTATCTATTGCAGTTAAATAATTCAAACAAATCTGTTAATCAGCACAGGCAGGATTAATTTTGTTTGTATGAACATAATCTTGAGTTGTGAAATCTCTCATTGATTAGTGTGAGGTTGAGAGCACAGGTTATTTGGAGATTGTCCTTGGCTGTTGTTGGCCCGGATTTTGTGGTAGGAATAGTTGTAAGCATTCACTGCTCTTATGGAGTAAATTGGACAATAACCTCCGAAGTACCCACATGTGCAGTGAAACATGGAAATCAGGAAACTGCTGTCTGATTTGCTCTGCTCATCCACAAACTTCACTATTCCACACACCTCACCAAGAGACTAAAAACATTCGCATACATGACAGGTGTGAAGTTGGGGTACTTATCCACTAGATTGCCACTAAATATGTCAGAAAAAATGTAGGCAAATTTTTAATAGAGTAATAAATTTTAATTACTTCCAAACAACCTCCCTGGCACTGAAAATTTAGTTTTAAAAGTGTGGCATCTCATTCCTTCAGATTTTAATTATTGTTGGAGATTTTGGAAAAATATATTTTTTAACTTTGTCTTTCACTTTCCTTTTCTATCTCTTAGTCCCATTTTTCTTTCCTTTTTTCTGCATATGATTTTATGTTGAATTAAATGTTCTAACTCATTCTTAAAGGTCTAGACCCTGTGGGGTAGAAATTTGCCTTGGGCAATGTCATATAATGGGCAGCATTGGATCAGCTATCTATTATACATAACAGCTAATATTTAATTCCATTGACAGCAATGAAACTGAATATCAGGGGGTGCATATAGCAAGTGGCTGATATGACACCACCCATTTTGTGTCACTGACCTGAGGCAAACTTCTATCCCAGTGTGTCTCATTAAGGATTTTCAATCTGATGGGTTGAAAAAACACGCTGTGGCTTGCCCTATTCATTGAGATCCCAGATCTTCTGCAGAGGTCACTGCAACTGTTTTGGATTCCCAATGACCGTAAATGCCACAATAAAGGGCACAAAAAGTCTGTGGGTGGTTGTAAACTTATTGAATGGTGAACAGCATTCATTTGCCACTCACCACAAGTGGCACTGTTTTCTTCCTCTTGATTGCAGACAATTATTTTAGAATTTTGCTAAGGTACCCTTGGTGTTGTACTTTCACAGATCACATACATGTGTGAAGTTGCATTATTTAAGTGCAAATAAACAATAAGGGAGCTCTGTTGAATTATTTCCTCCAAGCTTGCAGTTCTGGAGCTTTCAGCTGGCTAGGGCTGTAAATCAAGAGACTTATGTTAAGTTGATGTAAAAACATTTGATGTGCACCTCTTGTCCTTTCTGTGTATGCACCAAGGTAGTAATTTAATTCTGTCAGTCTGTCCACCCTATCAACTGAACATGGACAGCCCTCAGTATAAACCCTGGGAGATTGTACGCAGCACAGGTTATCCTGATTTGAACTGAATGTGATCTCTATGGGGCTGTACTATAAATGGGGTAATAAACTTCCTGTGATAAACTGAGCTCAATCACTGCACCACATCAAGGTATGTACGCTTGGCAGTGGTCCTAACTACCCGTCTGTCTATAACATGAACGAGACAGTCTGTAACTGGGGAACTAAAAAAATAAATGTGGAGGCTTTTGAAGAGAGTTTTGTTTAATCTTTTTCTTTTATTTATATGCCTGTCCTGTGCAGATAGCAGACACTGAACTAAAAGTGTCATAATAATCTTTCTTGAGGTTAGAATTGCAGCTGCTTCTTGGTGTCATTTTCCACCCAGAACTGTTTATATTAAGATTAAAAATTACATTTATACGAAAGCTTCCAATTTCACATAAATATTCACATAAAGGACATCGAAAAAGCTTTATTGAAAAATCATTAAATATCAGCATGCAAATGGCGAAAATAATATAGCTTTTTGGCATGGAATTGTAATAATCATATATGGAGAGAGGTAGGGATACAAAGAAGCGGATAGAAACATTAAACAATATTTTGTGAAAACTTGACATTTAATCTTATTTTTATTTTCATGCATATCCAACAAAGGCTAAGAAAGGCATTGTGCAGATTGAAAATAACACTAAAAACCACAGTTAACTGCTGAAAACGTATTGACACAGTACGTCAATAAGCTGGTACTGAACCTTCCATATTGACAGATGCAAATTTTGATTGACAGCTCTACAAATGGAAGCCTGGGAAGCACAGGAATCTGGAAGCTAACGATCCCGCAAACCATATCCAGCTTCGCAGGTAACTGACATCATGACTTCCCCACAAACCAGAGTGAGTGTTCTTCCCCCTTTCTACCTTCTTTCCATCTGTTCACGCTGCTCTTGCAGCCTCCCTGCTCTATCCCCGAAGGGGCCTGCCTAAGCAGAAGGGTATTAGAGCCTCTGATGAGGAGGGCCTCAGGCTCTTCCATCACTCCTGGCCACAAGGAAGGCACCAGCTGTCTGGCCTCATTTGCATTTTTTCTCAGAAATAATGAAATTAGCCATGAGTTTCCTGAGGTGATGCAAGACGCAAATTTAGGCTAGATGTGTCAGTGTGTGATGGGAAGGGAGCTAGGAAGGTCATCAAAGCACTCAGAGAATGCTTGTAGCATGAAAATTGTGAAATAAAATCTCACATGTCCTATGAAGGCAGGAGTTATTTCAATGTCCTCTAACTGCCACGGAGTTCATGAGGGTCCCAGATTGTTTTAGTCCATGTGAGTTTTCTTTGTCAAACTTATTTGCATTCATTATTTTCAAGTGGAAATAATTCTCAATTCTTGAATATAATTGTTCTGATTTCTGAACTGAACTAACTGCTCTGAAACAAATTAAATATCAATTCTTGAATTAGTCTAAAAATGCAGTGCTTTACACAGTGGAGTGGGGCTGATAATGTGGTTTTGCCAGAATTGCTGCTCATCAAATGTTGGCCTTTGCCTGTGCCCAAATAAGCTGCCTTGCACCATAAAGTGAAATCAGCTCATTTAAACACTTTCCAGATGTTCCCAGTGCATAATGCACATAATGTCCTGGGAGTGAGGGAGTTGAAGACTGGGCCTCAGACATCGCAGAGTGCCTGCCTGCTGACCATTGCTGCTAGCAATTACTGGGGACATAAGGGTATATTCACACATTAACTGCAGCATTGATGTAAAATGGTTATGCTTTTTCCCATTGACTTGGAAAATATTGCCAAGATTTTTAATTTCAAATCAAATAAAAGTAACAATGAGACTAGGAAACAAGTCTCCAAAAAGAGTTTGAACTATCATTCTGTGAATTTCAATGGAAAGAAGGTTGAGCGCGATGAAACTTCAGCTGCCGAATCTCCACGAGCATGTTTAATTCTGCTGATGTAGAAAAATTTCACCCCTATAATATAACTGCAGCCTGAATATGGAGTTAGGGGCTAACCTGATGTCAAAGTGTAGAAGGGAAGAGACTCCCTCGAGGGAGTCGTCTTCACTCTGTCTCACTTAGGAGTCTATCTCAATCTTCATTCGCACGTCAAATTTAGCAAATCCAAGGAGGGCCAATCATTATTAAAACCCCTCTATTAAAATTGGCAAATGTAAGCTAAAGGAAATATAGGGGCAATGAATATAAATGGCCCTATATCAAGGAAAGGACCACTCAGCATCAAAATATTTGGTCACCTCTCCTCGTTCTTTTGACCTCATTTCTTGGTGTCTGGTTATCCTTCCAATTTTATGAAGTGTTTTGCAGCATTTGATGACATTAAAGGCAGCATACAGGTAAAAGTTGCTGTTGTTACTGAAAACTGTGCTCAAGTAAACGTATGTTCAAAGATAACTACAAAATGCTGGATTTCCACGCCAGATAAATCAGCACAATAAAGTACAGATGGGAATTATGCAGTGCAGTAATATTGTGTGAACTTTTAATGTGTTTGTATAAAAATCCTCTGCTATTTTAACAGAAATGCTTAGTTATAATAAAAGAAAGTACACAGAGGAATTTAATATGTGTGTTAACGTATGTATGAAATCACAATTTCCAGACCAATATTGCTTCTAAAAGTAGATTAACTCCTTGTGAATTCTGAGAAGGTTTGATTTTAAACATTATTTATATTCTATTACAGCAATTTGTTTGGTGTCCTTAATCAGCTGAATGAATAAAATTTATAAAACTGGTCATTCAATTACTGGAGACAGTGCTTTGTAATAATGCACTACCTATAGCAGTCTCTTATATTATACTAAATTAATATTTAAAAATCAATAATTAGAGGACTATATCTTCAAGTAATTCTTTACAATTTGATCTGTAACAATCTGTGACCAATTTTGACAATTTGGATTAATATACAAGTCCTGATAGATTCATTAATGGTAATAACAGGAACAATCTGCTGTAAGCAACATGTATTTATAATGATTTATTTATAAGTTCGAACATAGAAATATTACACCAGCAAAATATACTTTGAAGATTCACATTTATTTACATTTGGAAGAGTAAAAGCCTGCGTGTTATATAAAGAAGAGAGTCGAAGCTAGCTGGAACCATTATGCCCAAAATACCAGTTTACATTTGTGTCACCAAGAGCTATCACAATAAGACAGCTCTACTGCAATGTTTTGATTATAATTCTATACATCTATGAGCCACCAAATCCTCAATCTCAAAGAGCAGTATTCAAAATCAAGATCCAAAATAGTGAAGCAAACTCTGAAGAAAATAAGATCAATATTCAGAACAGCGTGATTATTCAAAGCCTAAATATCTGTTCCATTTTAAAGTCCTGGCAATGGACAATTCTTTACTATTCATATGACTATTGTCCTTCAGTTGTTTAACCTGCTTGTTTTAATTGGGTCCATTCAAGTAACAGATTTAGGGACAGTAATTTCTAACCCACAGCTACACGTAAAAATGTAAAATCAGAGCGTATTCCAGATACTCCAGATCCAGATTTCTGTGATGCCTACCAATGAGGGCCAAAGTTGCAGCCCCATAAATTTCATCATTTACACCAGAATTGCTTGACTTACATTAAACTAAGCTGTTAGGAAGAGGGGTGAGTTATATGAATTTTTAAAAAATATATATTGTTAATATTTTACATGCTTTTGGAATCATAACTACTTTTATACATTAATTAAATTTGTTTTTAAAATGTTCTGTAGAAAATTTTCCATTATTGTCTTTTATGTCACCAGAAAGAGGCATTTACAGGATTTCAAAAGAAAGGAACAGATAAAAAAGTAGCAGATGTGAACAGGAATCCTTCCAAGACCTTTACAGGGAGGTATTAGCCACAGAATACATGGCTGGCGGTAAGTAAAAGTAAAGTTAACCATAGCAGATAGATTGGATGTGCCCCAAATACGTTATTGCCCGATTAAAGTGATAGGACATCTCAAGAGAGATAGGCAGACACCAGAGACAAACTGCTTGTACCAGCAATTTTGTCACCAATCATATCTGTAGGTCCTGCCATAATGGCCTACCAATGACTGAAGAACTGGCTCTCACTGTTGACATACAGATGCCTGCAGGTATGTGTTACCTACTACAAGGAGATTGAATTCAATCTGCACCACATGGTTTGCACAGTAGGTGACATCAAGGCCAGCCCCCTCCTCTAATATTTTTCTATCACTCCCTGTAGGCTACACTGCACTGCCGCCCTCTTGGGTAGTGCATTCTCACACCTACATCATTCATCAGAACCGCCACTTCATTAGCCCATCAAACAGAAGGCTGCATCACTTGCCCATGGACTCTGTTCACTGCCCCAGATTTATTTCACCAGTCACTTTTTTTGTGCCTCAAACATGTCTTTGAAAAGACTGAAAAATGCCAAGGAACTGTTTGAAACCCTTGGCATTTCCCGCGCCAACTCTCATAGCCACTTAAGCGACCACCTCCTTTCATTTATCAGTAATGCAGAATTTCTCAACTTGCCCTCTGGTGAGCTCTAAGCACTGGGGCCAATATGATGAGCAGCTCATCATGAATTAATAATGAAGGTGGATTCTGAGCAATTCCAGGACATCAGCACTGCTGAAAGTTGGCAAACCCTGCACCTGCTGCGCAGATGCTTTGCTGGTCTCTGCCCCACAGAGAATCAATCCTTTAAACTTTCACACATGCACCACCCCCCATCATGTTATGTGTTGATTTCAAAACTTGATTCTAACGGACAAAGGGGTTGTGTATGTACACAACTGGCATGATGGGGAAGAATTGGGGGTTGGGGTGGATGGGGGTGGGGTTGGAGGGAGAAGTTGGAAAATCCTGGCAGTAGATCTTATGCTGACTATGCCTGTTTTTATTTCCAGTCAGGCTGCACACAGCTTGACACAGACTTCTGTTAAAGGAATGTGAAATCCTCATTAAGCTCTTAAACAAAATGCGACTGTCCCTGGTTTACAGTTTCCAGAGGTTGTGCTCTAGATTTCCAAGAAACATTCACAGTGAAAGACTTTCCTGGGTCTTTCCTTCTGTATCTTTTCCTTAAAGGGTAGAATTCTCGCCCTGACTGGGGGATTGTGCCGTGGGCAGGCACTGGCCCAGTCGGTGCCCCCGATCAGGTCTGCATTGGCATTGCCCATGGGCGGGCCAATTAAGGCCGGCCCAGCTTGATGCGCACCCAGAAGTGCCGTGTGCACCCTGTGCAGGCTGGGGGGGGGGCAGGGTGGGGGGGGGGGGGGGGGGGGGGGGGGGGTTATTGCCTGAGTCGGCAGTGCTCTCTTTCGCGCACATGCGAGGTGCCTCAGGGAGAGATGTGAGAGAAGTTTTAAGTTTTAAAAGGTTAATAAAGTGGAGAAATAATTTTTAAGACATGTCCCCTCATGTGAAACTGCCACATGAGCTGGGACATGTGCATTAATTTTAATAAAAATTTGTGTGAAAATTTAAAATCATTCATGAAACTTCATCCCGCCCGTGGATGAGGTTCCATGAAAAATGCGAAGGCTGGCTGGGATCTTCGCCTGCCCACCAACCTTAAGGTTGAACAGGCAGCTCAGGTAACTGCTTAATTGCCTTTTCAAATGGCCTTAATAGGCCTTTGCCAGTTTGCCGAACTGAAAATCTAAATGACACATGATGACATTGGGACGCATACCCGACATCACCCCCCATCATTTTATGCCTCGGCGAGCGGGCCCTGCCACCACTCGTCGAGCCAAAAATTCAGGCCAAAGTTACATTCTGGTGGTTCTGAATGCTTAAATATTTTCAGTCCTTTTAAAACATTTTGCTGGATGTATTTGTTTTTCTTGTGTCTGGGGATGACACAAGGAGTCTACAGAGGGATATAGACAAGTTAAGTAAGTGGACAAAAATTTGGCAAATGGAATTTAATGTGGGAAAATGTGAGGTTATGCACTTTGGCAGGAAGAATAGAGAAGCTGAATATTATTTAAATGGAGAAAGACTGCAGAAAGCTTCAGCACAGAAGGATTTGGGGGTCCTCGTGCATGAATCACAAAAAGCTAGCATGCAAGGTCAGTGGATAATAGGGAAGGCAAATGGAATGTTGGCCTTTATTTCAAAGGGAATGGAGTATAAAAATAGGGAAGTCTTGCTAAAACTATAAAAGCTAAAAGTTAGACCACACCTAGAATACTGTGAACAGTTTTGGTCCCCTTATCTGATGAAAGATATACTGGCATTGGAGGCAGTCCAGAGAAGGTTCACTAGGTTGATCCTGGGTGTGGAGGGATTTTCTCATGAGGAGAGCTTGAGTAGGTTGGGCCTGTACTCATTGGAGTTTAGAAGAGTGAGAGGCAACCTTATTGAAACATTTAAGATTTTCAGGGGGCTTGACAGGGGAGATACTGAGAGGTTGCTTCCCTTTGTGAGAGAGTCTCGGACCAGAGGGCATAATCTCAGCGTAAGTGGTAGCCCGTTTAAGACAGAAATGAGGATGAATTTCTTCTCTCAGAGGGTAGTGAATCCATGGAATTCTTTACCGCAGAGGGCTATAGAAGCTGGGCCATTAAGTATATTCAAGGCTGGGATAGACAGATTTTTAATCAGTAAGGGAATCAAGGGATAAGGGGAAAAGGCAGGAAAGTGGAGTTGAGAATTATCAGGCCAGCCATGATCTCATTGAATGGCATAGCAGACTCGATGGGCTGAATGGCCTATTACTGCTCCTACATCTTATGGTCTTATGGTTTTTGCTGTTTTGACATATTTTTAAAGTTTCTTTGTTTGCTCATACTTAACACTTTAGGGAGCTTAAAACTCATTTTTAACACCAAAAGTTTTATGGTAGGGATTTCCCCATTGGGGAGAAGCAATGGTTTCCGAGGGATGATTTGGGGGAGGCCAACCTGCACCCAAAGTGGGTCACAGAGACCTGATGTTTCCCAAGTTTGCTGGTCCATAGGCCTGGCCAGAGATGCTTGTGTTTGTCAGAACAGATATGTTTTTGGCACCTCATCCTACTTTTATAGGTCAGGATTATATTCTTTATGCGTCGTTTTAGGATGTTGGAAGTTGAAGAAGTGATGAACAAGTGCACAATCTATACATCAACCACTGTGCAGCCAGACTGCACTTTAATGACTTGGGAGGTGAGGGGTCATCAGGCCCTGAATCTTTGTTCAATGTGTGGGGGCAGACTGGCATGTCAACGAGTAAAATGATGCGCAATGATGTCGGGTGTGCGTCCCGACATCGCCGCGCATCATTCTGATCTTCAGTTCAGTGGGCATGCACTGGAGTCGGCTGTGCACCCACCAAACTGTCAAAAGCCTGTTAAGGCCATTATTAAACTAATTGAGGTACTTGCCTGGGCTGCCCATCTGACCTTAAGGTTGGCGGGCAGGCAAAGAGCCCAGACAGCCTTCATATTTTTCATGGAACCTCATCCACAGACGGGATGAGGTTTCATGAAGGGTTTATAAGTTTAATAAAAAATTTTATTAAAATTCATTGACATGTCCTAGCTCATGTGACACTGTCACATGAGGGCGCATATCTTAAAAAAATTTTTAATTCTTTTATTCAACTTTTTGCCTCAGGGAAATTTCTGCGCTCTTTCGCATGCACGCACGAAAGAGCGCAGGGCCCAACTCTCCCTCCTCCCCCCGTCCGCACAGGTAGCACTAAGTGCTTCCGGATGCACATCACGCTGGGTGGGCAAAGTAAGGCCCGCCCACACAAAATGGCGGCGTGCAGCCGATTGCGGGCGGTGATTAGCTACACTGACAGTATCAGTAGGTGTGACCACCGCACAGTCCTTGTGGAGACAAAGTCCCATATTCACATTGAGAATACCCTTCATTGTGTTATGTGGCACCATCACAATGCTAAATGGGATAGATTTCTAACAGATCCAGCAACTCAAGACTGGGCATCCATGAGGCACTGTGGGCCATCGGCAGCAGAATTGTACTCAACCACAATCTGAAACCTCTTGGCTGGGCATATTCTTCACTCCACTATTACTATCAAGCCGGGGGATCAACCCTGGTTCAATGAGGAGTGCAGGAGGGCATGCCAGGAGCAGCACCAGGCATGCCTAAAAATGCGGTGTCAACCTGGTGAAGCTACAACACAAGGCTACTTGCGTGCCATACAATGCAAGCAGCAAGTGATAGACAGAGATAAATGATTCCACAACCAACAGATCAGATCTAAGCTCTGAAGTCCTGCCACATCCAGTCGTGAATGGCGGTGGACAATTAAACAACTCACTGGAGGATGAGGCTCCACAAATATCCCCATCTTCAATGATGGAGGAGCACAGCACATCCAGTGCAAGAGATAAGGCGGAGGCATTCGCAACAATCTTCAGCCAGAAGTGCAGAGTGGATGATCCATCTTGGCCTCCTCCTGAGGGCCCCCAGAATCACAGATGCCAGTCTTCAGCCAATTGGACTCACTCCACATGATATCAAGAAATGGCTGAAGGCACTGGATACCTCAAAGGCTATGGGCCCTGACAATATCCGGCAGTAGTACTGAAGACTCATGCTCCAGAACTTGCTGCTCACCAGCCAAGCTGTTAGAGTACAGCCACAATATGTACCTGACAATGTGGAAAATTGCCCCGGTATATCCTGTATAAAAAGAGCAGGACAAATTCAACTGAGCCAATTACCACCCCATCAATCTACTCTCCATCATCTGTAAAGTGATGGAAGGGGTCAACAACAGTGCTATCAATTGGGACTTGCTTAGCAATAACCTGCTCACTGACACTCATTTTGGGTTCCGTCAGGGTCACTCAGCTTCTAACCTCATTACAGTCTTGGTCCAAACATGGACCAAAGAGCTGAACTCCAGAGGTGAGGTGAGAGTGACTGCCCTTGACATCAAGGCAGCATTTGACCGATTGTGGCATCAAGGAGTGTTAGCAAAACTGGAGACAATGGGAATCAGGGGGTAAACACTCTGCTGGTTGGAGTCATACCTAACACAAAGCAAGATGGTTGTGGTTGTTGAAGGTCAATCATCTCAGTCCCAGGACATCACTGCAGGGGTTCCTCCGGGTTGTGTCCTAGGCCCAACCATCTTCAGCTGTTTCATCAATGACCTTCCTTCCATCATAAGGTCAGAAGCGGGGATGTTCACTGATGATCGCACAATGTTCAGCACCATTCACAACTCCTCAGATACTGAAGCAGTCCATGTCCAAATGCAGCAAGACCGGGACAATATCTAAGTTTGGGCTGATAAGTGGCAAGTAACATTCGTCCCCACAAGTGCCAGGTAATGACCATCTCCAACAAGAGAGAATCTAAACTTTGCCCTTTGTCATTCAATGGCATTACCATCACTGAATCCCCCACTGTCAACATCCTGGGGGTTACCAATGACCAGAAACTGAACTGGACCAGCCTTTTAAATATTGTGGCTACAAGAGCACTTCAGAGGCTAGGAATCCTAGGGCAAGTAACTCACCTCCTGAATCCCCAGAGCCTGTCCACCATCTACAAAGCACAAGTCAGGAATGTGATGGAATACTCTCTGCTTGCCTGGATGAGTGCAGCTCCAACAACACTCAAGAAGCTTGACAGCATCCAGGACAAAGCAGCCCGCTTGATTGACACCCCATCCACAAACATTCACTCCCTCCACCACCGATGCACAGTGGCAGCAGTGTGTACCCTCTACAAGATGCGCTGCAGAAACTCATCAAGGCTCCTTAGGCACTAACTTCCAAACCCACGACCACAACTATCTAGAAGGACAAGCACAGTAGGTACATGGGAACGCCACCACCTGGAAGCTCCCCTCCAAGCTACTCACCATCCTGACTTGGAAATATATTGTCGTTACTTCACAGTGGCTCGTTCAAATCCTGGAACTCCCTCCCTAATAGTACCATGGTTGTACCTACACCACAGGGACTGTCGCGGTTCAAGGCAGCTCATCACCACCTTCTCAAGGGCAATTAGGGATGAGTAATAAATGTTGGCCTAGCCAATGACACCCACAGCTTGTAAAATTAATTTTTAAAAATGCCCAGATTTTCTACAGCCATATCCCCAACCATCCTTGAGGCTATCTTGATGCAAAAAGCCAACTCTGTGCAGGCATCTACAGATCATTTTTTAAATGAGTGGCCACAGAAATGCATTGCCATTTTAGGTATGTACAGGTCATGCACTCTTCCTCATTTGAGGTGCTGTTCCTAGAAAGACTCAGCTGAGTCCAGTATCCCAGGGCAACCAATTTCTGGAAAAATTCTGAATCTGCCTTTGGGACAGTGAATCTCTTGTTCTAATTTTTTCTGTTCTGTGTGTGGAAACTTCTGACCAACAGTTAACACCTGTCTGCAATTGTGATGAGCAACATTAGGACATTTTGGGTACACACCCACGTCCAACCATCCAGTGGCTCATCAGCATTGACATTGGCACCATCTCTCCCAAAGGAAGTATCATACGCCTGATTTACATAACCTTGCTACAGGTAATGTTGGTGTTAATGTTTTAAAAACCCAATGGGCTGGACCTTTCAGATGGTGGAGTTTCCCATCCCACCACCATAAAAGTCGGGGCGGATGCACTCCTGCTCCTGACGGCTGCCCCATAGTTATTTAATGTAGCTTTAATGCACTTAATTGGCTAAAAGTGGGCCTTCTGCCCCCATCTGGAGAGGGAGTCCAGCCTCAGAGTGCTGCTAACCATCTGATTGGCTGGCAGCTCTCTAGTTCCAGGAGCGCCATTGGGAGCCGTGGCCACTGCTGGTACTACACCCAGTCCCAGGGAACAAAATGCCAGGAGCCCAGGTTGGAGTAAGTCTGGGGAGAAGGACACTGATAGAATTTTATGGAAGCTCGCTGGCAGGGGACCATAGTATTTCAGGATTATCCACCTTTCATAATGATTAGTAATATCTCAGCTCTCAATTTACAGTAATAAGAATTTTTCCTTCTTGTTTCACTGATTCTTCACTCTTTTGAATAAAGTGCCACATTTCTCTAAGGAAGTCCATCGGTCTGGTGACATTGAAATTGAAACCTCTCTACTTTTCAACACATATACTGTGATAAAGCAACATTGAAGCAGTAGCTACTATAGACTATTGTCAAGCAATGGCCCAAATCTTCCCAGTCTCTGTATTACCCAACTACCCCAAACCCCCAACTACTCCTCAATCACCTGACTACCCCCCCCACCCCCCCAAGCCCTGGCAACCCAACCCTGCCCCTGACACCCGGCTAACCGTGACCACCCCCAATGTGACTGCCCACTCACCCACCTATCCACTCATCCACCCACCTACGACTTTACCCATCTTATCCACAGCCCATCTCCCCGACCTAACCACCTACCCACATCATCCACCTCACCTACCTACCTACCTATCTCACCCACCTACCTACCTCATCCACCTTGCCCACCTACCCACCTCACCCATCCATCTAACTACCCATCTCACCTACCTCACCCACATACCCACTTGTCCACTTACCCATCTAACCACCTTACCCACCTACTCATTCATTCACTCACCCACTCACCCATCCATTCACTAGTCCATACCACATCATTAAAAGACTGGACCTTTAAATACTTAACAGAATATGGAAGTTAGTGCCATAGAAAGGGGGTATTGTCCATTCTTTCCCCAACTCTGCTCCACTCCGATGGAGTTCCCTGGGAAACATTGAGCTGTGCATTTCTGTGACAGCCCGGGTTCGGAAGATCCTGGCAGAATTGTGAAGTAGCATTGGGCTGGGGAAATCTTCACGATCAGCAACAATGCATGCACCATTGCTGCTGACCAGAAGATTCAGCTCATTATATTCTTTACTGTTTTGTCAGGCTATTCATGGAGATTCAGAAAAGTCAAGCAATTAATTTGGGCTGAAATTCACTGGCTGCTGAATTTTATGCAAAAAACCCATGAACAAAGAAACATCTTGTCAATTTTGCCACAGATACAAACACACAGTGACCTGAATTGATGTGTAATCCAGAGCTATAATTCAATGGAGCATTTGATCAGAGCAAGTGATTCTGAATAGCCCAAATTAAAAGAAAAGCAACAACTATTTTAAAAACTCACCAGTTGCTGTAACTGTTCACTGAAATATTATGCAGCAAGATGAAAAATAAACTCACATTACTAATATGCAGGACCTGAGCCCACCACTCTATATGCACTGTTTTCTCCACCTTTTCTTCTTTTCTCCTTAACATTCCGATATCCCTCTCTTCTGTCATCATGCCTCCTTTCTCTGCTAGTCTTGCAGGTACTTTGTCCTTCCAAATCCCTACCCTTCAGCACTGCTCAACCTTCTCACTCTCCTATTCTGTGAGCTTGACTCTATTAGATTAACCCATAACTTTCCCCTGTGTCTCTCTCCAAAGGGCTCATCAAGGCACTCATCGCTGCCTTCTTATGAACCTCAACTACCCAATTCTACATTCTTCCTATTCCCACTAAACTAATGACCACCTAACTTCCTTTCCTGGCCACCAATGTTAGCTTATAGTGTTAATGGTTTGCTCTGCTCATGTAATGTCCCCATCTCCTTCAAATCTGCCATCATCACCCCGCTCCTTGAACATCCATCCTTATAAAATACTGCCACATCTCCAACCTCTCTTTCTTCTCCAATGTCCTTGAACATGCTGGCACCTCACAAACCCTTGCCCATCTTTCCTGGAACTCCACATTTGAATCCCTCCAATCAGATTTCCACCCCTACCCTAATGTAGCGGTCAATGGTTTAATTGATCAATGTTTCATTATGTTAGTCTGTTGACTGCTCTATGCTCACTTTGCTTGATTAATTAAGTCTGGGTGGAGCTTCTGAGAGCGGAACTAAACAGAAGTTTCAAGAAAGACCTGAGAAGCCTGAGCTGTGAGCATGTGTGTAGAAATCCTCTGATTGCTGAGCTATTTTAAAGCACTATAAATAACTGTTGTAGACTTAGAACTGGTGTCATCTCTGACATTGCTCTGAGGTAGATCAGATAAATATATAACAAACCGGTGAATACGCAACACTTAGCACTAAAATGGTTCATATCAAAGTGACAAATGACATCCTATGTGACTGTGGCAGTGGTAAGCTATCACTCCTCAACTTTCTCAACCTGTTTGTATCCTTTGACACAGTTAACCACACCATCTTCCTTTACATCTCTCCATCATTATCCAGCAGGGTGGGTTTGCATTTATTTAGTTCTATTCTTCTCTATCTAGTCATAGCCAGAAAATCACCTAAAATAACCTTTGGTGTCCCCCAAGGATCTATCCTTGGTGCTCTCCTTTTTCTCATCTACATGCTGCTCCTCAGTGACATTATCTGAAAACACGGCGTCAGCTTCCACATAGATGCCAATTATATCCAGCTCAACCTTACCACCATCTCTCTCAACCCCTCCACTACCTCAAAATATTCTGACTGTCTGACATCCAATACTGAATGAGCATTAATTTCCTCCACTTAAATATTGGGAGAACTGAAGCCATTATCTTTGGTCCCCATCATAAACTTTGTTTCCTAGCTACCAACTCCATCCCTCTCCCTGGCAACTTGTCTGAGTCTGAACTAGACTGTTTGTAACCTTGGTGTCATTTGTGACCCAGAGATGAGCTTCCAATCACATATTCAATCTATCACTAAGACCACCTACTTCCATCTCTATAACATTGCCTGGCTGCACCTGTCTTGGCCCATGTGCTCCTATAATCCTCATCCGTGTCTTTGTTACCTCTAGACTTGGCTATTCCAATTCACTCCTGACTAGCCTCCCATCTTCCACCCTCCATAAACTTAAAGTCATGCTTCTCCTGTCCTAATTCGCACAAAGTTCTGTTTACCTATCACCGTTGTTCTCATTGACCTACATTGGTTCCCAGTTGAGCAACACCTCAATTTTAAAACTCTCATCCTTCTTTTCAAATCCCTCCATGGCCTTGCTCCTGTAACCTCCTCCATCCCAACAATCCTGTGAGATCTCTCCACTTCTCCAATTCTGGCATATTGTACATCCCCGATTTTAAGTGATCCACCATTGGCGACCATGTCTAGAGCTGTTAAGCACTTAGTGGCCCTAAGCTCTGAAATTCCCTCGGAAAATCTTTCCGCCTTGCTATCTCTCTTTCCTCTCCTAAGATGTATTTTAAACCTCTTTCTCGCTTCAGGCACCATGGCCTAAAGGGGCATTGGAGACCATGAACATCCATGTTTTGGTCCATGGTTATGCTTGGCAAGGTGCTACAGTGGCTTGCTGTTGCATTCTGCAGGATCTGGCTAACCAGGAGATGCTCCCACTCCTACCACCAGACGTAGGCATGGGAACATAGGACTATGGAGTAGGAATAAGCCATTCATTCCTTTAGAGCCTGTTCCACCATTCAATAAGACCATGGCTGATCTGGTTGTGCTCTCAGCTCCACTTTCCTGTCCCCAGAACCCTTGACTCCCTTGTCTAACAAAGATCTATCTAACTCAACCTTGAATACATTTAAGACCAAGCCCCCATTACCTTCTGAGGAAGAGAATTCCACACTCTAATGACCCTCAGAGAGAAAAACATTCTCCTCATCTCTGTCTTAAAAAGGAGACCTCTTATTCTTAAACTAAGTCTCTGAATTCTAGTCTCCCCCACAAGAGGGAATATCCTCCTGGTGTCCAACCCTATCCAGTCCCCTCAAGATCTTATATGTCTCAATAAGATCATATCTCATCCTTCTAAATTCCAATGGGTATAGGCCGAACCTGTTCAACTTGTCTTTATAAGGTAAGACCTTCATCCCAGGAATGAGTCAAGTGAACCTTCCCTGAACTGCATCTAACACAATTATATCCTTTTTTCAGATAAGGAAATCAAAACTGTTTGCAATATTCCAGATGTGGTCTCACCTGTACAGCTGCAGTAAAAGTTCTCTAATTTTATATTCCATTCTTCTTGCAATAAATGCCAACATTCCATTTGCCTTCCTAATCACTTCATGTGCCTGCACACTAACTTTATGGGCAGAAATTTGCACTGATCCAAATATTTATCCACTCACTTAACCTGTTTATACTCCTTTGCGGACTCTCTACCTCATCTTGACAAGCTTACTTTCCTACCTATCATGGTGTCATTGCCAAATTTAGCTAGCATGCTTTCAGTCCCTTCATCCAAGTTATTGATATAGATTGTAAACAGCTGAGGACCCAGCACTGATCCCTGTGGCGTTCCACTAGTTACAACTTGCCAATCTGAAAAAGAACCATTTATCCCCACTCTCTGCTTTCTGTTAGCTAACCAGTCCTTTAACTATACTAATGTTACCCCCTACACTGTGTGCTCTTATCTTGTGTACTAACCCTTGATGTGTAACCTTATCAAATGCCTTTTGGAAATCCAAGTGCACCACATCGACTGGTTTCCCTTTATCCACCTCGAATGTTACTTTGTCTAAACACTGTAATAGATTGACTAAACATATTAGAAGGATCTTCAGGTTGATAATCAACCTGTTTAGCCACATTATGAGTACATCTTCCATGGCCATCAAGTCCCAGAGTGGGATTCAAATCCAGAGCTTCCAGCTCAGAGCTAGGGAGACTACCACTGCACCATAGGACACCCTTTTAAAGCCTACCTCAACTTTATAAAGCTTTTGGCCTAATATTTTCTTAAGTGGCTCAGTGTCAAATTAACGCTTCTATGAAATGCCTTGGGATATTTTAAAGAGGCTATATAAACACAAGTTGTTGTTGTGTGCAGCAGGTTTGCTGTTTTTGTGTGTAGACTTTGTGCAAGCACTGAAAACGCAAAAGACGGGAAATGAAATATTTCACACGATTATACTGGGTATAATGTACCAAGATTTTTTTTATCTAGTTTCATGATAATGCATTGCTATAATGCAAAGAAATCACTTCCTCTTCAGCTGAAGATTTGTAACATTTTATCATTGGTCATCAATAGGCGCAGAGGTAGGGGTAGTAAAGTTAGACAGGTTTAAACCAAACAAGAAAGGGTGATTAGCAAAGGCGCTCAGGATTCAACATCAGCTAAGAAACGGATGGGTTTGCAGGCAGCCACCCTCATTTATTGAAGCTATCAAGGTATTCTTTTGAAATGATCCTGGCATTATTGCTTTAACCAAGCGATTTTAAGAAATCTTCATTAAAAAAGTAAATCATTGTTTCATGACAGATTATGAGATCTAACCACAATAAAATTAAACTCCTCACAATTACTTTAATAATAATGGGCTGAATTTTTACCTCAGCCTGCAGGTGTTTACCTGACATGCACGAGTGTGAAATAGCGTACGATGACATCAGGCGAGTGTCCCCATGTCATTGCACACTCACGCAATATTTCAGTTGGTGGGCACGCATGGGAGTCAGCAGCATGCCTACTGACAATTAAGAGGGCTGTTAAGCCCATTAATTCATTAATTAAATGGAAATTTTCCTGCCCAAACAACCTTACGGTTGGCAGGTGGGCAAAAAGGCCAAGCGGCCTTTGGATTTTTGAGGAAATCTCATCCACGTGCGGGATGATGTTTCCGATGTTAATTAAAAATAAAATAAAAACGTTTAAATCTCATTTCTAACATGTCCCTGCTCATGTGACAGAGTCACATGAGGGGACATGTTTTCCTTAATTTTACCATGTTTATTTGTAGTTAAAAATCTTCAGCTCCCTGAGGCAGCTCTGTGCCGGAAGCTTTCTGTGAGCGCACCCACACGCATGCACTAACGTCCGTGCTCTCGCTCTTCTCCCCCCCACCCCCCAACCCAGGCAGCGCTGAGCGTTTCAGCGCGCAATTCATGCTGGCTGGCCGTTAATTGGCCGCGCCCATCCAATGAGGGGAAAATCCTCCCCAATGACTCTAAGTGCAACCAAATTCCCTGCCTAGCTTCCTTCATCTCCACCTCCAAGACACTAACAACAAAATATCCTGATGCTGAATCATGCAACAATATTATACCAAAGTGGATACATACATTGACAGGCTTATTGGTGGGGTGGAGGGGTGGGGTGCTGGGGGGTTGGGGGTGAAATTGGACATTGGCAGTCCACAGCTGAGATTCTATCCATTATGCTTCCACATCCATTTCCGATTTCATCTCCATTGTTTGTGTAGCAGATACATAGTACATCATTAACGTATAGGAATCAGACACTCAATAACCAGCAGAAGACAACACCCCTTTAAATTCTAAAGAATATAAAGCAGTAAGAAATAAATGAATATGTAATATATTACTGTCATTCAAGCTAATTCTGTGAATGGGAATCATTTAATGAGATACCAACTGTTACTAACTATGCACACAGAAATGTTTCATCCCTCTGTACAAGCACACTGTGATTATCTTAAAGGGAGAGGAATATCTAAAGTGGTGTCAATTGGGTCAAATTTGGATATTTGATGAATTAACCTGAACTGGCTAATATGGATGACTTTTGGCTTTCCAGTTCAGTTCAGTTGTCAGATTTGTTGAGAAACAGGCACTGCTGTCTGAAAAGGTTAATAATGACATTTAAACACTTGAATCTATACATCCCTGAAAGGCCCACTCGTGGAACTACTAATGGTAAGCACAGAAACAGACTGTTTATATACTGGAGGCAATTGGCTGCTCAGTTTTAGCAGAACCTGTATAATCATTTAACAATATCTATATATAAAACAGTTTTGTGAATTGTTCGTTTGATATTAGTTCATATTTTCACTTGAAAAGACAATTAGAGTGTCAGTTGTCTGAAGTTCTTAATTTGCAAATTAAGTATAAAAATAATTGTCTGGAGGATAAATGGGAGCTGAATTTCACCTCCAGACACTGGGGTTTGAATCCATCTCAGACTAAAGGTGAATTAAGCTGCAATAGGCCATCTGCTGCCTAGTGGAAAGGAATGGAAACCACAGGAGCTCTTAATTCAACTTTGTTAGTCCAAAGGGATGTACGTTCCCTGGGTGGATATTTAATCCCAAAAAGGCGGGGATTTGGGTTGGGTGCGAGAGTAAAGTGTTAAAATTTTGAATCCCAATCCCAACTCACTGATGCAACCCTCCCACTTATGGTTTTAACAGAGGTGGGATTGGGGTGGTGGGCAGCCAGCCCGATTCCAGGAAGCGGGTTGACAAGTTAAATATTGCAATAAATTTGCTTGTCTCATTTTTATGCATCATTTTACGTTTAATCTAATAGCCGTGTTTCTCAAGCCTCAGAAAACTCGAAAGCTACAGGGAGGTGAGAATTGTGGAATCCTGGAGGTGAGTGTCAACCTCCCCCTTGATTGGACTGTTACTGCACCACCGCCACCCCCCCACACCCCAACTGCCCCCACTGCCCCACTACACCCAGATGCTTCCAATCTCCGTCCCAAAGACTCCGATCTCCTGGTCCCAATTTCCCTCAATCTCAAGTACTCTGAGTGCCCACACCCACCCTCCCAGGGCCTCTGACCTTTCCCCTACCAAGGATTCTAACATCTGGGGCCAAATTAATAAGGACTCCAGAGCCACTTAAAAATGGAAGGCAGAACCTGATTCTGGGATTCTCTTTCCTATTTTCAGTGTCACGGGATAAGTTCTCCCTTCTGCCCAGCTGTGTCAAGAAATTAAAACCTTTTATAAGAGTCTGAACTCTTAGCCAAGTTTGCATAATGAGGCTTGGCTAAGGCCCAAATTCACATAAAAACATTACCTCTGTTGACATAGCTGTGTGCGAAGGAAAAATTTGTCTGATTGGCAGCTTAATGATGTTATAATAAGTTATTATTCTGTGATCTCTTTTGTCAATGGCCCAATGTTTATTTGCACAAGATAAAGAGGTGACAAGTGCTCGTAGCTTCTGTTATTAATACTTTAAAGGTGTAGCTGATTGACACTTTTATAGGATTGTAGCAACAGCAGTTTTTTCTAAGAAAACTATGAATGGGTGTTTCTGAAGCAGTTCCACACATGCAATTGCTCATAGGATTCTTTGGTTCTATACAGACTGTATATTGGGTGAATGGGCATGTAAGTGCCATGAATTGGTATGGAAGGTATGAAGGCCATGGGGGTGGTTGGGGGCATGTTGATATGGAGATGGCATGTGGAGTGGAGAGGGTGTGAGGAGATGGGGGTGTGAGGAGTGAGGGCTGGAAGACCTAAAATATAAGCAAACAACTGGGACAAAGACCCAGAGAACCAGGTAAGCCTTTTAAACAGCCCGCCTCAGCACTCGGCCATACTTATGGTCACCTCTGATCTGCTTCTGGGAGACGATGGCCTAACTCCAATCTGCACCTGCTCTCCCAGAGTGAAAATTGGGTCTGGCAGAGCACTTTCTACTGAGGCAGCTCTGCCAGGTCAGGAAAATTCCCAACTCAAGCTTGGTAGCAAAAATCTGGCCCCTCACCACTGACATCCTGCCTGAGGTTTCCAACTTTCATTCCCCCTCCGGGATTAGATTTACCAAATCCCTGGGTTACGGTCTTCAACCTCAACCTTCCCCACATGGGGTCTGGAATTACTTGGTCCTGTCACCTCTTTGCCAGCTATTCCCATCCAACTGGAAGCGAAGCATGTCAATCAGGCTGACCTCCAGGCAGGGACATTGTCAGTGACATCACAAACATCCTGTGGAGTTAGAACTCCAAAGCATATGGGATAACCCAGACTTCCAGATATACCAAGAGCTACCAGCCCCACCCCATCCCCATCCTCCCATTTCACCCCACTTCCAATGGGTCAAAAAGCTAAACTCTCTTCTCCATGTTTACAGAACGGAAGTGTCTTTCAGAGCTGGGGAAGATGATCCTTCAAAGGTCAGCATGTGATTCTGGAACAATGCTTATGGGTAACTTCTGTAATAATTGCAATCTGGTAAAACATGTTTTAACATTGGTTTAAAATTATTGTCCCAAATGAAGAATTGTGCCTAAGAGTGACTCAAGACAAACATGTGGATAGCTTCGTTTTCTGGCACCAGTAAATCAGCTTCTTCTTTGAAGTATAATACAATTCTAATCTAACTTGTATTTCACTGTGATGAATTCCTTAAAAAAAATTGAAGTGCATGTCCCAAATATCTTTCAGATGGAATGCAAACTCAAACCCTGTTTCACAAGGGCAGGCTTCATGTTACATTTTATCCAAATTCCCTTTTGCTTTGCCTATAAACAGGCAAAGTTACATTAATTCCAATTAGCTTCCCCTCAGAGATCTAAAATTATGTTTGGTGAATGCGAGGGGGAGAAATGATGGTTATTATGATCATGTGGTTATGCAGGTGCAGTTGTAAATCTTAATGCTCAGTTTGAGAAATTGGAATTGCCCTACCTTGATGCAATGCAGATTAAAATAATTGGCTGGGCACACACTAGGCAACAACAAAACTGAGAGTGTACGAATTCAAGCATGAAGAATACAATTAAGCTTCCTGTTTATTTCCTTTAAATTTCTCTATCAACTATGCTCCCTTGCTAAAGGCGAAGCCATCATCCAAGTTTTAAGAAGGGTCAAGACTAAAGTAAACTTTAAACTTTAAATTTGAAACTAAACTAACTTTAACTAACACTAAAGGAGTGTCAAAGCTTGAAAAAAGAAAGGAAGGCTTACATTTATAGCCTACCTTTCACAACCAATGGATACATTAAAGCACTTCACATGCAATGAAGCCCTTTTAATTGTAGACATTATCATAATATAGGAAACACGGCAGCTAATTTGCGCTCAGCAAACTCCCAAGTAATGGCTACGTGATAATGTGAAAATGACCAGATCATCTGTTTTTTGTGATGTTGACTGGGGAGTAAATATTGGTCAGGACATGAAATCTAAGTTAAAATAACTATGTGCAACCAGTGAAATTAATGTTAAATAGATTAGCACATGCACACTTGAATGTTGTACAGGATCAACACATGTAAGCATATGCAAACTTTGCCGATTGCAAGTTCTACCCCAGACTTATTTTTACTGTAAATGCGTGAGACTACTTACTTTTCAAATTGGGGAACTTTCTGAAATACCTCATCATAGGATCATGGATCAGTCCTTCAGCACATTATCCTTACTGGATTTTTACATTCAATATCAAAACAGAATCCCAATATCATAAAAAGCTACACGTAGCTGATGTGATCTTAACATTTGAAATGGATTTGTCTAGCATTATCGTAACCTAAACTGACTGAGGTAATGGGAATTTTCACCTCTTAATTTAGTAAAAAAATCTCTTAACAATTGGACAAGAATCCTGCAAGAATGAAATGAAGTTTAAGGGCAGAATCATCCCAGATTTGCGCTAAGTGCAGTAGCAGGCGAGTAAAACGACATTTCACCCTCCGGTGGCAATGGCACTTTTCACATCGTATCGTCTCAATCCCACCACATTACTTATGCATTCCCAGAAAACATGTTGTTTCAATGACAGGCAGGCTCTCATTCACCAAACATGCCATCACCTTGCCACTTCATCACGCCCGGCGCCATATTTAAAATTTTGCCACGCACACACATCTTCGTGCTTCCAGCCCATGACTGCTGCAAGGAAGATGCCCACAAAAGGCAATAAGACTGCAGCCCTCACATTTAATGAAATGTCCTCAAGTGCCTTTTGGATGCCGCGGAGGCCCACCGCACTGTCCTTTACCCCGCCTCTGGCCGCAGGACGGGCAGCGGCATCACCAATCCAGCATGGCAGGTGGTGGCAACAGTGGTCAGTGCCAATGCCCTGTAAAAGAGGACAACCACCCAGTGCCCCTACAGCATTAATGGTCTCATCCGTTCCACCAGGGTACGTCACTCTTCTCATCACTCTCAACTCACACACCCTCAAACCCATCCACACATCCACAGGGATCTCATACCTCAAGGGACAACACCACTAACTCTCGCACATAACCCTCACATCTTCATCGGACTTATATCCTCTCAAGCTCACGTCCTCATCCTGTCCATGGCTGCGCTCACCATACAAATATTCCACACAGTGCAATGTGTCCTGCTCAAAATCTCTCCACCTGTTTTCATGCAGGAGAAGCCTGCTCACATCAGCAGGGGGAGGTCACAAAGCGGGGGTTGAATGGCCCACATTAGGCCTCTCACTCACTTAGAGGGCAAGCAATCGTGCTGACTGGTGAGGATGATGACCCTGCCTGCGGTGACGGTGAGGTTGGTAGTGAACACCCACCTGAGGATCCTTCACCACATCATCCCTCCCTCAACACAACTGTGAGTGCTCTCTCTTCTGTTTTTGACTCTGCTGCCATGCACTAATTATCTCCACTTTGGTTCACAGGGAGCTCTGCCAAAGAACAAAAACCCTCAGCCAGCCTGTCCCTCAGCTTCATCCAGGTCCTCATCTGCAGCCAAGAGGACACCTCCTCCATTGAAGAGCTGGAAATAAGCAGCATGGAAGACCTGTCACAGGACTTACCCACATCCTCCACCAGAGCAGAGACACACACCTTGGTGGAACCTAGATCTAGGGCAGGCTCGGGTTCACAATCTTGTGGTCACCACACAGACACATAACTGCAGCAGGAGGAGGCAGGTTCAGCCAAGTTCCCCGGGAAGAGGCATCTGTGAGGTCTGAGTCAGATGAAGAACCTCTGGATCTGGCCTTCCATCTCATCCTGGAGAGTCAGCAGAAGGCAGGGGAACAACACCCAGAGCTTTTGGAAGACCTCAACAGAATGACTCGCAAGTCAGAGGATTGCATCCGCCTGCTCTCTGATGAAGTGATGCTCTCATGTGCGTGTATGGAGGTCTCCATGGTGAGGTTGCTGGATACCATGGAGACCTTTGTCCAGCAGAATGTAGAGATGCGTGCAGACCTGCACTCCATCGCAGGAGCCATGGGTGAGTTCCTGCAGCGGCAACATGAGAGGGAAACGGGGCACCTCACATCCCTCCAAGTGCCCCTTCCCCTCGAGGAGTTAGGCTGGGGTCCCCGGAACCTGAAGGGAGGAGGAGCAACAGCTTGACACCCCTGGGTCATCTGCTCAGGAATCTCAGAGGCTGACCTCACCCTCCAAGTCCCCTTTGGCTGTGAACCCCTCAACCTCATCCTCCGTCACTGCAGAGAGAGCAGCTGGCCCACGAGTGATTCTGGAGGGAGAAGATTATTCGTGTGTGGCAGGGCTTTTCAGAGCTTTGTGCAAGCCCTCTCCCACACATGCAGATCCTTCACATATCATACTCACCTCAATGTCCTGAACATTTACAATGCTGCCTGCTGGTGTTCACTTTCAGTTGCCATCTGAGCTGACCTGCATCTCCGCCGACCCACTGATCACACTCCCATGCAGCACCTGATCTCACCCACCATGACTGTCAGTTCACCTTCAATTTAGCCAGCATGGTAGTGCTACAGTTTTTCTTTTGCTCTCGCATCTTTCTCCCTCCTCCAGTCACCCATTTCCTTTTCCCCATCACGGTTGACCCAAACCCCGGCATCGCCTTCCACCTCCCCACCGTGACCAACCAGCCACAACCCTTTTCCTTCGGGGTTTATGATCTTAGGCCCAGGTGAACGTACACTTTCCCTTCCAACCTGAAAATCCCACCCTATCCACGTTGACCTCCCCGACCTCCTCCTTCCCACCCCCCAGGCTCCCTGTCTATCACTGAGTCCCCACCAACCACCCTCGCCACCCCTCCTACCGCTACCATCAAACCCTCACCCACCCAGCCTACTGACTCACTTTACCCTCGGTCATTCTCACCATTCCTTAATACCATGCCCACCCTCAGTTCGCTCCCCAGGAGGCAGTCATGGACCTATCGGACCCCTCCCTTGCATATTCAGCTGCACATCCCTCTTTGCACCCCTTCCCCCTTTTGCACTCCTTCCCCAAAGGAACCCTTTCCCCCCTGGAACCCCTTCCCCCCACTTAGTCCTCCCACTGCCCCCGCCACCCATACTTCCTCCCCGCCCCCCTGCTTAGTCCCTCCCTTTTCCTCCAACCTTAATTATTTTGCCCGCTTAGTCCTTCCCCCACCGACTCTTTCCTCCAGCCTCAATTCTTCCTCCAGCCTTACTCCTTCCTCCTTCCTAACTCCCTCAGACATCCTCACTTCTTCCTCCAGCTTTACTGCTTCCCCTTTGCCGACTCCTCACTTCACTGATACTTCTTCCTCCACCCTTACTCTCTCCCCTCTCTGCACTCTTTCCTCTGCCCAGACACCCTCCCCCTTCTCCGCACTCCTTCCTCCAGCCAGACTCCCACCCCTCTCTGCACTTCGTCCCCCTGAACTCCCTCCCCTCTCCACATTCCACACCCTCTCCGCACTTCTTCCACCCGCCTTACACCTACCTCCCCAGTTGTCGTGTTCTCCCCGGTTACCCCTTCCTCTCCCATACTCCCTCCCCCAACTCCCAACCTCCCCTCCGATACCTTCATTTGCCTCTCCCAATCTCACCCCCACCGCCCGCCCCCCCATATCTCTTCCTTTCCCAGCCGATCCTAGACCTTCCTCTCCCGCCCCCTCAACCATCATCTGTTGTGAGCATCAACGGTGACTGTCCAACTTCCGAGCTATTTCGCCGCAGAGCCATGTCTGTGAGAATCCATCCAGCATGCCATGAACGTTCCTCCAATGTGTCGTTGCTGTCAGGCTCCAGCATCTTCTGCTCCTCAGATGTCTGTGGTGTGAGCAAGGCCTTGGTGGCTAAGTGTGACTTCTGCACATCACACTTGTCAGGACATGTTCTACACCGACATGTTTCCCATCGACATGGGAGGACAATCCAGCGGGGTGGGGAGCGATCCCGGCAGGCTGGTCTTATAATGATATGCTAATGTATTACAATGAGGTTCCTGGCATTCAACGGTGGGGATTATGACTATTGGCAGGCTGAGCGGACAATCGCAAATTGGCTTCATCGTTGTGAAACCGATCGCGCCGTATTGTCCGCTCACGCCACTGAACATGCCCAATGCCTGCGGACACGGAAAATCCCAGCTTCTTTTTTTCCTTTTCAAAATGAGACACTGTTCCAAAATCTATTTCATTTCATTCTACAATATTAGGACATGATATTTAATGAAGTGAAGAAAATAATTTCTTGGCAGCGTTTCACAGAAAGAAACATTTAATACAAGAAGGTAGTCACTATCATGTGCCCCAAAAGGCCCTGGATGAACAAATATGATGTTTTTAAAAATTGAATATATTTTAAAATAAGTGCAATTTGAAGAAAAGGTTAAAATAAAATGTATTGTTCTGAAATCTACTACCATGATTATCAGACCAATTTTAATTCAAGGAGGATGGTCAAGGGCAAACGTACATAAGAAAGAACAAAAATGTAAAATCAAAAAAGTTCAACATCATATATTTATCTTTTGTATTAAAAATACAGTATGTACATACGTGTGTGTGTGTGTGTGTGTGTGTGTGTGTGTGTGTGTGTGTGTGTGTGTGTGTGTGTGTGTGTGTGTGTGTGTGTGTGTGTATATATGTATGCATCAGACCTCAGGACACAAAGTCCTATGCAAGCAAGTGCCTAGTAATTTAGTAATAATTTCCAGGCCACAATGATAAATTATATTAAATGAGCTTTTCCTTCTCACTTTATTAAGATCCACAACAATGAAATGAATTATATTGATATTCTTTATCAGGCTCTGTGCAGGATATAAGATAAAGGCTGGACTGGATATATTTTTCTTTACTAAAACATACATTTAGTTTGATACACTAATTAACAAACAATTAAGGAGTCTGCCATGCCGTTTTGAGAGTCTTGTCCTGTGCTTCCATAAACTATAAGTGTCACAGTGGCTATACCAGTGTGGACTTTGTAAGCTGTAAGCGGGGCTGAAAATGGCCACTCTCTTGACACAAGTGTATTAAGGTAATGGCCCTCTGTAGTTTTCTTCATATTTTCTTACAAGTGTAGCAGTTTTCCCAGTAAGAGCAGTGTTGTTAAAATTGAAAGTTTCTTCCAAATGATCCTTGTAATGTTTTTATTACCTAGGAGGTCAGTTGTAAACAAATATACTCATAATACTGTTAGTACTTTTACAACTAATAGTGCCAATAATTTTTTTGACTTTTGTCTGCTGGAGTGTGAAATTACAAAGAAAAAAGGTTCTGAAGTGTTTCTTCATTGAGTATTTTCTAACAGGCCCACCAATCTGTTCTCAACTAGAAGATAAGAGAGAGGCAGACAGGTAAGAATTCACAGAGGACTTGCTCAGAATTTTCTGACATACTTCCTGCTGTGACACCGCAGAGATTGAAGAAGGCTTGTCATTCGGCTGTTGATCTTTGAACTTTAGCAGACACAGATCAAAATGATGTGGAAAGAATTGCTGTGCTTTACATGGGCCGCTTACAGCTTTGGAAGTCCGTCCTTGATGTCAGTCAAACACAACTGGCACCTGGGAATTCTCAAAGCAAAAATACCAGTAACAATTTGTGTTAACAATGCAAGGCTCTCTTTTGTGACAACTTTATGGCAGAAGGCATTATTGGGAAGTGTTCCTTTCTCTGTATTTAAATAGAGTACTAAATCACTGCAGACAAGCTTGAAATAAAACCTCCATGACAACATAATATTTTCTTAATAATTGAATACAACATCTACTCCATGGGAAAGTTTAAGAATTGTAATGTGAGATCTAACTAAAAGGGTCTTTTTGAAATGTTATTTTTCTAATGTTTTCTTTTCCATCTTGTGTCACACAGTTGATCATTTGTAAAGCATTTTAATTTCTGCCTCCCAACACAGTAACTTATAATTACAAAAGTCGTTCTCTCAGGTCCAATCCCAACATTGTCATCAAACCCGCTGACAAGGGTGGTGCTGTTGTTGTCTGGCGCACTGACCTCTACCTCGCGGAGGCTGAGCGTCAACTCGCAGACACTTCCTCCTACCTCTCCCTGGACCATGACCCCACCACTGAACATCAAGCCATTGTTTCCAGGACTGTCACTGACCTCATCTCCTCTGGAGATCTTCCTCCCACAGCTTCCAACCTGATAGTCGCCCAACCTCGGACGGCCCGCTTCTACCTCCTACCCAAAATCCACAAACAGAACTGTCCTGGTAGACCGATCGTGTCAGCTTGCTCCTGACCCCCGGAACTCATTTCTCATTATCTTGACTCCCTTCTCTCTCCCCTTGTCCAGTCCCTTCCCACCTACATCCGTGATTCCTCTGACACCTTACGTCACATCAACAATTTCTAGTTCCCTGGCCCCAACCGCTTCCTCTTCACCATGGACGTCCAATCCCTCTACACCTCCATCCCCCACCAGGATGGTCTGAGGGCCCTTAGCTTCTTCCTCGAACAGAGGCCCAAACAATCCCCATCCTCCACTACTCTCCTCCGTCTGGCTGAACTTGTTCTCACACTGAACAATTTCTCCTTCAACTCCTCTCACTTCCTCCAAATAAAAGGTGTGGCTATGGGTACCCGCATGGGCCCCAGCTATGCCTGTCTCTTTATGGGGTATGTGGAACATTCCTTGTTCCAGTCCTACTCCGGCCCTCTTCCACAACTCTTTCTCCGGTACATCGATGATTACTGCGGTGCTGCTTCATGCTCTCGTCGGGACTTGGAAAAATTTATTAATTTTGCTTCCAATCTCCACCCCTCCATCATTTTCACATGGTCCATCTCTGACACTTCCCTTCCCTTCCTTGACCTCTCTGTCTCAATTTCTGGTGATAGACTGTCCACCAATATCCATTACAAGCCTACCGACTCCCACAGCTACCTCGACTTACAGCTCCTCACAGCCCGCTTCCTGTAAGGACTCCATTCCATTCTCTCAGTTCCTTTGCCTCCGTCGCATCTGTTCTGATGATGCTACCTTCAAAAACTGTTCCTCTGACATGTCCTCCTTCTTCCTTAACCGAGGTTTTCCACCCACGGTCTTTGACTGGGCCCTCACCTGTGTGCGGCCCATCTCCCGCGCATCCGCCCTCACACCTTCTCCTCCCTCCCAGAAACATGATAGGGTCCCCCTTGTCCTCACTTATCACCCCACCAGATCATCCTCCACCATTTCTGCCAACTCCAGCATGATGCCACCACCAAACACATCTTCCCTTCACCCCACCCCCCCCCCTCCCCCCCACCCCCGGTGACATTCCGTAGGGATCGTTCCCTCTGGGACACCCTGGTCCACTCCTCCATCACTGTCAACCCCCACCTATGGCACCTCCCCATGCCCACGCAAAAGATGCAACACCTGCCCCTTCACTTCTTCTCTCCTCACCGTCCAAGGGCCCAAACACTCCTTTCAAGTGAAGCAGCATTTCACTTGCATTTCCCCTAACTTAGTCTACTGCATTCGTTGCTCCCAATGCGGTCTCCTCTTCATTGGAGAGACCAAAAGTAAACTGGGCGACCGCTTTGCAGAACACCTGCGGTCTGTCCGCAAGAATGACCCAAACCTCCCTGTTGCTTGCCATTTTAACACTCCACCCTGCTCTCTTGCTCACATGTCTGTCCTTGGCTTGCTGCATTGTTCCAGTGAAGCCCAACGCAAACTGGAAGAACAGCACCTCATCTTCCGACTAGGCACTTTACAGCCTTCCGGACTGAATATTGAATTCAACAACTTTAGATCTTGAACTCCCTCCTCCATCCCCACCCCCTTTCTGTTTCTTCCCCCTTCCTTTTGTTTTTTCCAATAATTTATATAGATTTTTCTTTTCCCACCTATTTCCATTATTTTTAAATCTTTGATGCCCTGCTAGCCTTTCCACCCCACCCCCACTAGAGCTGTACCTTGAGTGCCCTGCCATAATTAGCACATTCATTTAGATAATACCACCACCTTCAATGCCTCTGTGTTCTTTTGTTCTTTTGTCTGTGACATCTTTTGATTATCTACTCCTATCACTGCTTGCTTGTCCCTACAACCACACCATCCCACCCCCCACTTCCCTCTCCACCCAACCTTAAACCAGCTTATATTTCACCCCTTTTCTAAGATCTAAGATTCATTCAGTTCTGTTGAAGGGTCATGAGGACTCGAAATGTCAACTCTTTTCTTCTCCGACAATGCTGCCAGACCTGCTGAGTTTTTCCAGGTAATTCTGTTTTTGTTTATAATTACAAAACCTTATCTTGTAGGACTTAACAGAAAGCCAGAGAGAGCTAAGAATTATTCTGGTGCGCTGTGTAACTATGTTGTAAGTGCTTTCGTGAAGATTCCTTTTTTGATTGGATTTATGATTTTGGTAGAATATTCCCATCCTGTCCCCTCACGTACCAGATCTATTCCTCCCCAAAAAGCAACAACGCATTTTGATTTGAAGTAATTTTAGAAGGACCCATAGTTAGAGTTATTGCCACGTCACAAATAAAACCCGGGGCATTAAATATATTCCCTTATTCCAATATTTTATTAAATTGTGTGATGCTTTGAGATTTGTTCTTGACGTTGTTAGCCTCTGAAATTATCTTTCATTTTCTCCCCGGTCTTGATCTCACAAAGCTACCTATTTTCAGTGCACAGGAAGACAGATGGATGAACTCACTCCGAGGCCTTTGCCTAAGCCACATGTGCAAGTTGGGAAAAATAAAAGTGAGAACTGCTAAGTTTATTTTGAGGATAGGGTGTCCTCTTTCTTGGAGGGAAAGTTGATTGAGGAACTACTTTTGATCCTCATCTCACTTGATTCCTGATGGTATATCTTGATAACAGGCAGTGACAGTTACTCAGTACTATGCTAAAGCACAGAATATGATTGTGCTTGGCCATTCAGCTGCATGGTGCTTCACTGTGAAGTCATCTCAGTTCAAAGCAGGAATGCACAATGGTTTCCGCCTTCAATATCACAGGGTGAACTAACATCATCTGTAGCTCCCCAAATGGTTGTTCCCCCTTAGGTCACTTGGACAGCTGGGACCAGGAATACAGCGTGGACCCTGCCCAGCCTCTCTAACTCAGTATCCGCACAAGCATGGTTCATCTACTAACTCATTTGGAGAGCTTTAAATTTATGTTGATTTTTCATTTTTAATGGCTTGTACTTGATTAAGAATGTATTAATTTGATTTCCTTTTTGTAAATTTACAGTAAGCATTATTTTTATTTTAAGTGATGAACTCGATTGATTGCACATATTGCAGAACAAACTATTATTTCATAGGCAGCCTTTGAAATTTAATCTTTTTTGTGTATTTCATCTCTTACCAGGAAAAACCATGTTCCAAACTGTAATATATTCATATTTGTTGACACATATTCAGTTCAGGCAGTGTGCGCCTACGGCAAATCAGGACTCCAAGCACCGTGTCATAGAATGGCAGGACACACATTTGTTCCTATAACTCCTGATCCCAATCTAACTCAATCTGTCGGAACGAGGCTCTGAGCTGAGACCAGACACTTCCTGATGGGAAGAGAAGGATGGAAACGAGGGGCAAATTGCCCAAAACCAGTCTGACACATCTCTTTGTGGCCCACAGTGTGGCCTTTGACAGAGACCCAGGAAGGCACCCATGCATTTGTCAGCCAGTGTATAGCACAATGTGCAGGACGAAGGAGAAACTATAATGAAAGAATAAAAAGTGACACAAATATTTTGCACCAGGGTAATATTTTTGCAGAGCTATACTTGGGCAAGGCATTCCCATTTTTACATAAAAATTTAAATGTAAGTTGTTTAGCATGTTTATTTGAAAAAGCTCCTTGTTAATTTTGCAGGTACATTCAGCCAAAATGTGTGATATCCTTTAGAGGCAAAAATTAACCATTGTTGAAAGAAGATGAACAAAACCATTCTTTAAATAAAACATTATTGTTCTCCATTTTTCATCAAATATTTGTTTTGCAGATTACTTTTTGCATAAATTCCATTATGCATATTGTAGAACAAAATGTGTGCACCGTGTACTTTGATAGTAGTGGAATATTCTCATATTATTTTTGGATATGTTCAGAACAGTCTGCAAAGTTCACACTCGCCCAACATAACCAATCATTTTCAAATGTTTCAGTGCTTTTTCAGGAGCTCCCAGCTGTTATGGAGATTATTCTGTATAGTCGAACCTTTCTGTGGCAAACTCTTATTCCATACCATTTCCCTATCCCAGCTTAATCTCCATTATACTCATTATAATCCCAAAGCAGCTTCATCATATGAAGCCCTGATGAGGAGAACTACGCTGCTAGCCTCCCCACCCATTTGTAACATTTAGGCCTGACCATCTAAGCAGAAGATAAGGAATGATTTCATTTTAAGCAAGTAATCAGATTAAAGATCCATTTACATGTTTTAAAAAGTATAATTTCTTGAGTATAGAGAAAGCCCATTTGAAAAATGTTTATCTTGGAACAACCCCTTTGTTGAAGTAGTATTGTTTAATTAATTAGTGCTCAGAAGGGCAAGAACCTTCCTTTTAATTCGTCCCTTCCGCTGTCCAGAGCCCCAAACACTACTTCCAGGTTAAAAATTGATTTTACTTGTACTTCTTTCACTTTAGTATGCAATATTTGCTGCTTATGATGTGGCCTCTATTGCAAAGGGGAGGCCAAACTGGGTAATCACTTTGCTGGACATGTCAATTTATTCCTCAAGCATGACCCCAAGCTTCCGGTTGTTTGCCATTTTAGTTCTCCATTTTATTCCCACTCTAACCTCTTAATCCTCAGCTTCCTACAGTGTTCCAATAATGTGCAATGGAAGCTCAGGGAACAGGACTACTTCTTTCAATTAGACAATTTGCAGCCTTCTGGACTCAACATTGAATTCAACAATTTCAGATCATAACCTCTGCCCCCATTTTTTTTGGAAAGCAGACGCTTGTTACCATTTACACCTCTTCTAGACCCATCTTTCATTTCTTTACTTGTCCTATTACCATCCTTTTTTCCTGTAAACCATCTTCCCTTTTGTCATTTAATCACTTCTGCCTTCCACTCTATCATATACTTTCACTTTTGTGCTTTCCTCCTCTGATTGTCTCCTGATTCTTTCCCAATATTTGTTTAAAAACTCTTACACCTCTAACTTCTTCCAGTTCTGATGAAAAGCCTTATACTCTAAACATGAACTGTTTCTCCCTCTAGATGCTGTCTGACCCATTGAGTGTTTCCAGCGTCTTATGCTTTTATTTCAGAAGGTTGTTGGTTTGTCATGGTGATTCATTACCAGAGAGTAAGAATTTCAAAATGAGTTAACCTGAAAATATAATGATGATCTATTCAAATAATAATTTTAAAAAATCAGTTCTATTATAAGCTAAATATGTGGATTGTTTTTTTACTGTTATCATGTTGGACATCAGCCTTCTAAATGTGCCAAGAATTATAGCACCACCGATAAATGTGATTGTTACTTAGTAATTCATTTGTTATATTACTGCTTGATTGAAAGTATCGTGTGTACCTTTTATATGTTGAAATGTCCTAAAATAATTGTAGCACTTAAAATGATTTACCTAAGATAGAACTAAGTTTAATACTGTACTGGTCAATTTTAGTACAGTTTATAAAAAATACTTTGACATTTGCACTGAATATTTAACACATCTCATGGTGGATATGTGCTTTGGAATTATTCTTATATCTTCCATATTTGCAACATTATAAAATATTATGCACTTTTGATGTAAATGTTTCATAAATGTATGATAAAGATATCCTAAGGTGGGTAACAATAAGATTGACAGAGGAAATGAGAATGATCCCGAGTAATACCAAATTTCTAAAGTAACCTTATAATCTGTATGACATTCAAGCAGCAAACCAATGGTTTATGCCTAGTTGTGTCCATAGATTTAAAAAGGTACAAACATTGTATTAATAAGTATTATTTATGCAGTGTATTTGCTGTTAATAAATGCCGATGCTTCAGCTCCATGTCCAAAAGGCATTCTTTGATTTTATGAATATTTTCATTTTTATAAATTGAGATGTTTCAATGTATGAATGTTTACTGCCACAAAATGAAACCCATTGGAATTTAGGGATGTGATCTGATGTGCATTGTTGCTGCAGCATATTGCTACAATTCATATAATGCATTGCTGGAGTCATTTTCATTGTTTAAAATCAATATCTCTATTTGCAAGGCTGATCATAAATCAACTGATATTCTGATTCCATGAAACCTGCTCAGTCTCACTAAGGAAAATATACATTACAGAGCTGAATTTCTACTGGACTCCTCTAACTTAATCAGGTACCCAACAAAATTGCTCAGTAGAGGGGAAGGGCTCATTACGTCAACTTGTGACCTTAAGCCGGGAGTCCCATTTGGCCATGTAAAGGGATGGAGCTCCTACTGCCCTCTTACAAGACCAGCCATGGCAGAGAGGCAGGGCCAAGGTCAGGGGATGGACACCTCCTGCTGTATGTTATCACTTCCCCAGTCCATTAGGTATCCATTGTAATGCCAGAACCCAGTAAAGATGTGATGCAGTCTGGATTACTAAAAAATAGGAACATTTTGAAGAAACAAGTTACGATCAAACTTGTTCATAAGGGGCTGGGGAAGATCTGAGTGGGGTCTCTGAAAATGGACAACACCCCCACAGAATGATGGCCAGCCACTGGAGTTTCCAGCAGAATGAGGCTGATGGGCATCTGAATGGCACTGGTGTCCACCAGCCCCATACAAGTTCTCCCACTGAACCCAGAAAATCCAGCAAGATTTGTGGACAGTGAATGTGAGGCATGGAGTGAGAGGACAATAGGCTGAAGGTGAATGTGAGTGTTGGCTGCTCAGATAGAAGGTATCTTCAGAAAGAGGAAGAGAGAGGAATGTCTGGAGCTGCAAGGCTTATTGGTTTGAGGACTTCTGTGCAGGAGAATGCTGGGAAAGCCAGAGTGTGGGGTTTGCCACCTGAAAGAGTTATACCACACGCCTTTCCCACTCTCCTGATGTCCTGCATCCACTTGCTGCTCTGTCTCCAGGTTCGAGGGGCCACATTTCTACTGTTGATTTCCTCAGCCACTTCCTTCAATGCCTGCTTTCTCTGAGCCTTGGGAGAGTTCACTTCACTGCAGTGCCTCATATCCCACTGCACAAAGGAAGATGTTTGTCATTGTTGGAGGTCAATCATCCCAGTCCCAGGACATCACTGCAGGAGTTCCTCAACGTAGTGTCCTCAGGCTAACCACCTTCAGTTGCTTCATCAATGACCTTCCCTCCAACATAAAGTCAGAAGTGGGGATGTTCGCTGATGATTGCACAGTATTTAGCACCATTTGCGATACTTCAGATACTGAAGCAATGTGTCCATATGCAGCAAGATCTGGACAACATTTAGGTTTGGGCTGACAAGTAGCAAGTAACATTCGCACCACACAAGTGTCAGGCGATGACCATCTGCCACAAGAGAGAATCTAACCATATCCCCTTAACATTCATGGCATTACCATCACTGAACTCCCTCATCATCAACAATCTGGCAGTTACCATTGGCCAGAAACTGAACTGGACCAACTATATGGATACGGTGGCTACAAGAGCAGATCAGAGGCTCAGAATTCTGCATTGACTAATTCACCTCCTGACTCCCCAAAGCTTGTCTACCATCTACAAGATACAAGTCAGGAGCATGATGAAATACTCTCCACTTGACTGTATGAGTACATCTCCAACAACACTCAAGAAGCTTGACACCATCCAGGACAAAGCAGCCTACTTGATTGGCACCCTATCCTCCACTTTAAACATTCACTCTCTTCACCACCGATGCACAGTGGCAGCAGTGTGTACCATATACAAGATGCACTGCAGCAGCTCACCAAAGCTGTTTCGACAGCACCTTTCAAACCATTGACCTCTACCACCTAGAAGGGCAGAACAATTTCTATAAATGGCTTGGGTTAAGGGACAGATGGTATGGTTGCTAAATTTGCTGACAACACAAAGGTAGTTAGGAAAGTAAGTTGTGAAGAGGTGGTAAGGAGGCTAATAAATGGTATAGATAGGTTAAGTGGGGAAAGGACTGACAAACGAAGCATAATGTGGAAAAATGTGAAATTGTCCATTTTGGCAGGAAGAATAAAAAGGAAGCATATTATCCAAATGGTGAGCGGGTGCAGAACTCAGATTCAGAGGGATCTGGGTGTCCTAGTGCAAGAATCACAAAAGGCTAGTATGCAAGTACAGCAAGTAATTAGGAAAGCTAATAGAATGTCATCATTTATTGTGAGGGGAATTAAATACAAAAGTAGGGAGGTTATGCTTTAGTTGTACAGGACACTGATGAGACCGCATCTAGAGTACTGTGTACAAAACTGGTCTTCTTATTTAAGGAAAGGTGAAAATGCATTAGAAGCAGTTTACTAAATTAATACCAGGAATGGGTGGGTTGCATTTGAGGAAAAGTGGACAGGTTAGGCTTGTATCCACTGGAGTTTAGAAGTGTAAGAGGTAACTTGTTCGAAACCTTTAAGATCCCGAGGGGTCTTGACAGACTAGATGTGGAGAGGAAATTTCCTGTTGCGGGAGAATCTAGAACTATGGGTCACAGTTTAAAGATAACGGTCGCTCATTTAAGACGGAGATGAGGAGCAATTTTTTCTTTCAAAAGGTCATGAATCTTTGGAACTCATATTCTCAAAAGGCAGTGAAAGCTGGCTCTTTGAATATTTTTAAGGCAGAGCTAGATAGATTCTTGATTAACAAGAGGATGAAAGGTTATCAGGAATAGGCAGAGGTTACAATCAGATCAGCCATGATCTTATTAAATGGCGGAGCAGGCTTGAAGGGCTGAGTTGACTACTTCTGCTCCTAGTTCGTATGTAGATGCATGGGAACACCGCCATCTGCAAGTTCCCCTCCAAGCCACACACCATCCTGACTTGGAACTACATCACCATCCCTTCAATGTCACTGGGTCAAAATCCTGGAACTCCCTCCCTAAGAGCATTGTGGGTGTGCCTGTAACACATGGGCTGCAAAGGTTCAAGAGGTTTGGTTCACTGCCACTTTTTCAAGGGTAATTAGGAATGGGCGACAAATGCAAGCCTTGCCAGGAATGCCCACATCCTGCAAAAGTGAAAAAGGACCTCTGGGTAAGAGTGAAAGAGCTGTGGGACAGTCTTCCCAGGTCTTCTCTCTACTTCTGTGGTTGCCGCAGTCTCAAAAATCCAAATGGTTGTGAGGCCTGAAACATAATTAGAAATCCTTCCTTTGATAAAATAGTCATGTCACCCAGCCTGACCTTCCTAAATAGTCAGAGAACTCGGAGTCAGGATGAAATTTGGTTTGTCCTGGGAAAGAGTAACAGCAGGGTACAGATATCAGCGAGTCAAATTTCTGGCTTGAAAGTGGTCCTGCCATTCCAGCAGGGACTAAGTCAGATGACACCACTTGTAGTAACTATTTGAGAGTTGATTGGGTTGAATTTGATAATGAAACTGGAATTTGATATCTCATTGGCAGGTTTTACATATTAAAAAAGGGGCATTGCACTGGAACACAGACACTGACTTAAAATGGCTGCAAATTTGCATTTGTGTAGCCACAGTGCATTTCATGGAGACATAGAGTCTATGGACAGCCCAACTGACAATGGCCTACTTAGAGGAATGGAACTCTTCCTTCCTAGCTCAACCAGATAGAAGAATGAACCATTCAGAAGTTAATTGCTGAAACATTAGAAATTAATCACCTCAGCTATCACAATGGCTAAGAGGAGCTGTGTCAGACATGAGCTGATTGACTTTCTTTTAGAATATACAGCCAGCATGGAGAAAGGTCATATGATACAATGTTTTGTATGGTTGCTTGAATTTGGCAGAGATATTCTAGCTGCTAGGACGAGAGAAAGAGGCTGTCTCTCCTCCGTCTTCTCTCTAAAACATCTTATCTAAAGTTTTGAACCCTGTTTTGCCAAGTTAAATGTGTACCTACAGTCGACAGATACTCTGCTGAAAGCCATTGTATTTCTACAGCAGTGCTTCCAGTAGAAAAGGGACATGCCAGACATGACTTTAAACCAACTGCCTCAGCTGAAGAACCAATGTTTCTGGATATAATCAGGGAATCTTTATTGACTTCTATTTTATTAATTCCACACTTTAACATGGCCAAGTTTAACATCTGAATCTCTGTAAAGTTGTATTTTTTCCTGCATGCTTGGGTTTGGAGCGAATATTTGTACACATTAGTGGGAATTAGGACATATTTGTATACTTTTAATATTTTTACCTGGGTGGGGTTTAGCACAATAAAACTAACCCCATACATGTTTAACTCAAGCATACCTGTCTGGCTTAATTCTTATAAACTGCATACAGCCATGTACATACAATTGGCAATACAGCATCCTTTAAAAAATTCAAAACCTCTGTTTTAACCAAACAGGGAGTGGGTAAAGAGGAAATCCAGTCTAGCCCTCCTCACTTGGTCATAACATTATATTGTGGCAAGTGTCAGCCTTGGCTCAGTGGGTTTGTTCTTACCTTTAAGTCAGAAGGTTGTGGGTTCAAGTTCTACTCCAGACTCCTAAACACATAATTTAAGTTGACATTTTAGTGCATTACTGAGGGAGTGCTGCACCATCAGATAAAACATTAAACCAAGGCCCTGTCAGTCCTCTCAGGTGGGTGTAAAAGATTCCATGGCAATAATCAAAGAGCAAGGAAATTCTCTCTAATAAAGCCAACACTTCTCAACTAACAATAATAAAAGCAGAATATCTAGTCTTATCTCAGTGCTGTTTGTGGGACCTTGCTGTGAATAAATTGACTCCACTTTTCCTACAATACAATGGGACTGTAATTGGCTGTAAAGTTCACTGTGACATCCTAAGGCTATGTAAAGCATTATATAAAGTATTTCTTTAACCAGTTCTATACATGCACTCACAAAATAACAGGTGTTGAAAAGTCTTTCACAGGAAAATGAGTGAAACGAGTTCTGACTCTGACTTCAATCTTGAGAGTTAATGGTATAATTACAGGAATCTTTAGAAGTAGAAGGACAAGTGAATAGAGCTTTAAAAAAGAGAGACAAAGTGAGAAGCACCAGACTGGAACTCTGCAACAAAATATGGGGACAAATTTCACTGAATACTTCAGGTGCTGACAAGGTAGTGAGGTGGTCAAGATTGGGTCTTGCAATGTTGGCTAAGTGCTTGTTCAGCACAATTTGTAACTTGATAAAGGAATTGAAGCCAGCATTAGGAATGGCCACCAGGAGGCTTGTTAAATGGCCATTTGCCACTTTAAATGCCTGCTGGTACTCATTAAAGAAGCTGCACGGCATTTTGGTGGCTAGTGCTTCAGTTGGTTCCCTCTCCTAAAAGCGATGAGCTATTTGGGAGTAAAAATGGTATGAATGGTGATTTTAAGCAGTAGTTAAAGGGATGATTATAGAACTACCTGGAAAAACTCAGCAGGTCTGGCAGCATCGGCAGGGAAGAAAAGAGTTGACGTTTCGAGTCCTCATGAGGACTCAAAACGTCAATTCTTTTCTTCTCCACCGATGCTGCCAGACCTGCTGAGTTTTTCCAGGTAATTCTGTTTTTGTTTTGGATTTCCAGCCTCCGCAGTTTTTTGTTTTTAAAGGGATAATTATCACTTAAAGGGGTACTCACCATTTCATCATCATTGTAGCTGGAGAAGTGCAGATGATCTCTGAAACACAATGGGATACTTTTGACAAGCCTTCACCAACATTTGGAAATTGTCTAAACCTGAAAGTGTAAGTGTTCTGTCACTCCACCTTAAAAAAGAGAAAGACGTGCATTTCTATAGCACCTTTCACAATCTCAGAATGTCCCAAAGCACTTTATAGCCAATGATGCACTTTAAGCATAGTCACTGTTGTAATGTAGGAAACGCAGCAGCCAACTTGCACACAGCAAGCTCCCACAAGCAGCAATGTGGTAGTGATAGGGTCATCTATTTTTGTGATAGTAACTGAGGGATAAATATTAGCCAGAATACCAGGAGAACTCTCCTGTTCTTCTTTAAAATAATGTTACAGGATCTTTTAGATGCACCAAAGAGAGCAGAGGAGGCCTCAATTTAATGTCTTATTTGAAAGCTAGCACCTCTGATAATGCAGCACTTACTCAATACTGCACTGAGCGTCAGCCTAGATTTATTTGCTTAAATCCTTGGAACAGGACTTCACAATCTTCTAACTCAGAGCTGAGAATGTACTCATGGAGCCAGCCTTTATGACCAATCTGTGAATCTGCACAGTCTCTCCCTCAGTACCTAAAACATCCTGCAAAGTGCTGCTTACATGCTATCTGTTTCAGATGAAGTTACATTGTTTCATAGTTTGCTATTGTGAGGTTTGAACTCTTGATCTTGGGGTTACAAACCCAGTACCATAACCACTTGGCTATTTAGGCCAAGCCTTGCTTACATGCTATCCAGAATGCTCCACAACTTCAGTGAAAGTGGTTGCAAGGAGCTCATATATACTGCCCCATGACAATTTACATTTAATCAGCACTTAAATACTAAACCTGCAGGTGTTCGTTTAGCACCTCCAGGCAAATTCAAATTATAGTAATCAGCAATTAATCCCAAAATTGTGTGCTAAATCAACACTTTCAAACAGACTCGCCTGAGTAGCACAGCCCCCATTTAGCTTCTGTTTTTACCCTTTGGCTAAAGTAAGTTTTCTGTATATCCTGTTCCAAACTAAATCATGAACAGACTATCAAAACTAAATTACAGAAGTGTTGTTTTGGAAATTAGCTTTAATGGTTTTTACTATTCACACTTTGATACAGCATATACAGTCGTTCACAAAAAAAGTTTCCTGTAGGTTAAACTCGCAATTGATGGCTACCTCTTCATGAGGTTTATATAGCTAAATGACAGATTTTACTTCACTACAGATTTTAAAGAATGACTTTGAAGTCACATTTGATTTTGCAGTCTCCATATCTACTGAAAAACCTTCTCTGATGTCAGTTCATATTTAATATTGTTGATATTCTAGCACTGGCTGTCGTTTTTCATTCAGACCTGATGAAGGCACATCAAGGTTTTGAAAGTTAACTGGTATTTTACTCTGAAGTGTCTTTTAATTCATACTTTGGTACTGCTTTGAGACCTTCAGTGTACAGCTATTCCTTTCCACATCAAGTTGAAAAGCATGGGTACAGATTTAATTTATATTTATTTCAATTAAACCCTAGATGGGACAATATAATGAAACACTAATTTTCTCCTTAATTCTGTTTTAATAGGGATCAGATATTTTGTGCAGACACACACATAAAAGACATCTCTGATTCAAATAGTTCTATATCTCTTAGCAGCCACAATGCTATTGATTGTTCCTTGAATTTGTGTTATTTCCCCCTAGTTGACTAGACAAGCACAGCTGATGTGTCATTTGATCTCCGCTCGAAAATACATTTACACTCAATTCTTTCCAGGTCTCTTTGTGGACAGAGGTCTTCCAGTGAACAGGTCCATCTCAATCCAGCATTTGCTTTCTTTGCATACGGCTGTCAGTCTGTTAGTGAGTAAACTGCTGGCGTCCCACTGTCCCACCTATTGCACTTCCTCTTGCTTGGCAGTGGGCCGTTTCAGAACCTGAGCCAAGGTGAATTCTCACTGGATGGCCCATCACAAATTGATCTCTAAATGACACCAAGCAGGGAAGAGAAAACACAGCAGGAGGGGGAATTTTTATGATCTTTAAATGACAATGCTTTCTGTGATCCATAAGTACAATCCACTGCCAATGGGATAATAATTACTTCTGCAGAGATATTGTGCCTGTGAGGCAGAACCAATTTAGCTAGTACAGATTAGCAGGTCAGCTCAGTGCTGTATGACTCCAGCCTGTTTTAAAAAAAATGCCTTCATTTTGCTTAGTTTTTTTTTTGCATGGTTTTTTCAGGCTATGATAAATGTAGTGAGAGCTCCACTGGAGTCCATTTATCACTGTCTGGGCCAGAAAACATTAAGGAAGTGCAGGCTTCCAATGACACTGACATGGTGGAGTTTGGTAATAATGGAAAATTTACTTGAGCTGGTGTCAGTGGTCATTAGGCTTTTGTAACCTGGCTGTGCATTAAGCAGCTTGGGTTAAAAGCAGTGGAGAGCAGTGAGTAAAACAAAAGGAAGTTAAGTGCTAAATGATTTAAATCTGGTAAATGCATCAGTTAATTTTAACTGCTCAGAGACAGGCATGTTAAACCTGACTTGGAGGCAAGAGGAAGGGGTGGGCAACAGGAATGAACATATAGGAGCAATGTATATCCATATATTTTATTCACAGCTCCATTACAAGGCTGCAGTTTAGTCAGCTGAGGACAATTAGTTAATGCAAAATGCAACTGAAATAGAGGTAAAGAGAAATAAGTTAAGGTCACATTGGCCGCAGTGTTGAGACAATGCTGTAGATTTTCAGGCCAGTTTACAAATTGCGAATTGTTAATCAAATGAACTGAGAAAGGATTGTATAATCTCTATGGTATAAACAAGCATCAGGAAATAGCAGTGAAACCTGTAAAATGAATGCATAGCAAATGATTTTGATGGTATAAATATTGCAAATTAAGAAACATTTTAAAAAAACTACTGTAAAAAATAGAGGCTGTGTCAGGATTGACAGTGAAAAGCAATAATTATCTCTCCCAAGTGAAGCTGACTGAATAACTCCCCAGTGACAAGTGTTGGGTGAGTTATGGCCAGTCGCACCAGAGGACATTTTTATTGTATCACTTTGCTGACCATTATATAGTCTGTGTATACCACAATTTATATTATTATATTAATGTTAATGGAGCCTATTATGAGGGTAAGGGCCCTTTAATACCCCCCACTAAATTATTTGAGTTGTGTCTCACTTCTCCAGAGGTGACTGGCTGCCATCTTGAAAATCCCCCCTAGTGAGGAGTTCAGTTAAAAAAATATTAGGGGCAAGTACAGCCTTAATAGCATTATAATTGACCAATTTGTCACAGTGCTAGTTTAAATTTCTAGCTCTGTGACTTTTACCCCTCTGAATTTTTAAAAACATGTAAGTGAAGCTAAAGATGTCACGATTACAATCTTTACCAGTGCTGAGACATCCTAGAAGCTTAGCTAAAAGGCATGCTGTTAGTTTACAATTTTAGTTCTGTGGTTCCATCACTTTACAAGGCTTTTAATGATGCAGGTCAAATGGAACATAGGAACATAGAAACATAGAGCTTAGGAGCAGCCCTTCAAGCCTGCTCCACCATTCAATAAGATCATGGCTGATCTGGTTGTGGTCTCAACTCCACTTTTCTGTCTGAACCCCATAACCCTTGATTCCCTTGTCTATCAAAAATCTATCTAACTTGGTCCTGAATATAGGAACATATTCATTTCTATAATAGTGCAGGATCACAATGTTTCCAGTACTGGAGTACAGCTCTCACTGCATTCCTAGGTGTCAATGCTTCATTGAAGACCATCTTATCTTATACATGCACCAATTTCAGAATGCAGAACAGTGCCTACTGAGACGCGGGTGTTGATGAAGATGAATAAGCTGGGACCAGCAAACCTGGTAAAAACTAAAATTCCCTGATCTTCCACAAATCTGAGATTCATTTAAGGCAGACTGTGGTGAGTAATTGAATTTCAGTGCTGCATGGGATGTACTGGTGAGAAACGTTGTTCATTAACAATATTTTAGAAGTTAGAAAATGAGAAAATATCTAATTTTTATGATAATTAACAACAATGGAAAGGGGAAGATACAAATTCATTGGTGGGTCATTATGGGTATTCTAACATGTTTCATTAAGAGAGGAATTTTACACAATTTAAAATGTAAAAAAAGGTCACATTATGCAATGTGATACCAATACTTTCACTAGTACTCTACATAGAATCGCTTGGAATGTACAGCACAGAAACAGGCCATTGGTCCATGCCAGTGTTTATTCTCCAAACAGGTAGTAGTACCCTGTGTAGGTTTTAAGGAAATTCTGCATTTTTTGCAGGTGCTTGTTTTCTTTCTTCCATGATAATTATTTTTTACGGTCTTAACTGGAGAAAGAAGAACAAATAATATTGATGCTTCTAAAACTTTGAGATTGATGGCTGCTGATGTTAGTAGAGAGAAGAAAACTCATTTAACTAAAAGCGCAGACAAAACAGGGACATTCCCAATTGCATTTGTCCAGTGGGGAAATGCTATTCCTCTGGGTTGACTATGAACTGTCACTTCAGCTATGATAACCAGGTTGGAGTGTGGGAAGGCTGCTAATGTTGAAATTTCTATCAGAAAGATGTAGGCAAGTTGCTGCTACTGCAGAATACTTTTCTGTATAGCTTTTAAAAATAAACATCGTTAAAATTTTTTGAAAATCTTTTGAAATTACCATATTTTTGATTTATGGGCAGAATTTTCACCTCGGTGAGCGGGCGCGCACCCGACCCGCTCAAGCGTGAAATGACCCGTGATGACGTGTAGCGAGCATCCCGATGTCAACGCGCAGTCGCGCAACAGTACGGTAGGCAGGCGCAGGCAGGAATCGGCGGCAGGTCCGCCAGCAGTTAGAAGGCCTATTAAGGGCATTAAAGTATTAACTTAAATTTTTCACTGCCCGTCCAACTTGCCCGCCCCCACCTGACAAGGGCAAAATTCTGCCCCATTTGTTTCGAATAAAACACAAAAACTCGTAATGTTGTAAAGGATTTTTAAATTTTAAAAAATATTTATTCTTGAGATGCAGGTGATACTAGCGAGGCTGCATATCTTGTCCATCCTAGTGCCTAGAAAAGCAGTGGAAGGCCTTTGGAACATAGGAACAGGAGGAGGGCATTCAGCCCTTGAGCATATTCCACCGTTCAGTTAGATCCGTGGTTCTTCAACTGGGGTCTGCAGACACCTGGAAGTCCTTTCCGGGGGTTTGTGAAATAACCTGAAAATGCCTACCAAGGCCAGTTTGTTGTGATCTTACAAACGGGAGCGGAGTACAACCACCACATGCGTGTTTCACAGTGGACTGGTTGTTTCAACCAGGAGAGGAGCCCGCCTGGAGGAGGGCTAAGGGGCAGGAAGATTGCTAGGTAAGTTAACAAGTTAACAAGGATGCTGATGGGTGGCAGTTGAATTCAGCCTTGTTCAAGACAGGGAATTTTCTTTTAAGTATTGAAGCATTATGTACTTAAATTCAAAGAAATACCTGTTTTCTAAAAAACATTATTAGCACAATCTTCACATGCAGCACTTTCAGTTAATGAGTATTACATATATAGTATTATAATTTAGATATGGGGGGAGGTGTGGTTGGGCATGATAATCAATTTCAATTTTAAAATTTTCAGTTGATCTAGCCTCAACAGCTTTTTGGGGAGAGAGTTCCACATTTCTACTAGCCTTTTATGAAGAAGTATGTCCTGACATCACCCGAATGGCTTAGCTCTGATTTTGGAGTTATGCAACTATATTCTGGACTCCTCCATCAGAGGAAATAGTTTATCTCTATCTACCCTATCAACTCCATTAATCATCTTGAATACCTCAATTAAATCACCTCCTAATCTTCTGTACTCAAAGAAACACGGGTTGAACCATTGCAGCCTCTGTGAAGGTAGTGTGGGGAATTCAAATATAAAGATATATAATGTAAAGAGACAATGAAGGAACAGAGAGCATGAAGTGTGCCTGACCAGCTGCTGTTGTCCTTTTCTGAGATCATGGAGCTGGGACAGCAATTAAATCTCTAAAGCAAACTTGGTGAATTTTTGCAGTGGATCCGGTAGTTAGTACGTACACCAAGGACAGTGCATAGTGGTGAAGAGGGTGGTTATTGGGTTCAGGAACAAGATCTATGATCTAGCAGACTTTTTCTGGATGCAGCCAAGCTTCTTGAATGCTGTTGTGGTTGCACCCATTTGGACAAGTGATCAGAATTTCATCACATTCCTGAATTGTGATTTGAAGGTAACTGAGAGGCATTGGAGAATCTGGACGCAGGCCAGCAAATCCAGATTATCTACCTCTGCCTTGTTGTTATAACCATTAAGTTGATATAACTGGTTCAGTTATACATCTGGTTAAAGGTGACCCCACAGATGTTGGTTGCAGGGGTGCTCAGCAATGGTAGTGTCATTGATGGTTAAGGGATGTGGTTGAGCCTTTTTTTGTTGGAGGTGGTCATTTTCTGGCTCATACAAAGTTTAAATGTTACCTTCCGCTTGTTAGCCCATGCCTGGATGTTATTCAGTTCCTCCTGTAGGTTGTCCTTAGCATGAGGGGAAACTGCAATGCCCACAAGCACTTATTCAACCAAGCCATACCACTGTCCTGTGTATGGAATCAAGTGATTGCTCAGCACATGTCATAACATCCTCCAAAAAGATCTGCATCATGAGGAACTTTGCCAGTTGCTACTAGCATCTCTTAATTTTCACCCCTGCAACACCTTCCTATGTTTCGCGATATCCATCAATTTCCACAAATTATTTGCACCTGTGCTGCTGATAAATGTCAGTGCATATATTGATTCTAGATGTTCTACTGATATTCCTTGCTAAATGAATGCTGAAGATTGTCTGAGCCTCCCTGCCCTGTGAAGAGAGCTAATGGACAATTATGAACATATTTGAACAGTTATCCATTTAGCAACTATGACCTTTGGCTGCTCATGCACAGTCAATGTGTATGGACATGTTCATGTAAAATATGATGCAAATCAGAGCTTCTGATTTCTGGATGGTCATACCCTAGAGGTACCCTCGAAGATACACTAGAGGACTCCTCAGAAGTCCTGATGCACTGACTACGCTGTAATTGCCCTGAAAATTTCAACTTCCGATGAACAATTTCCCTGCGTCTAGAACCCTCTGAAACTCCGGTTAGAATTGGAGACTTGGATTTGTTCCAACTCACTTACCAGAATAGTTACACAGGAAAGGTTAGAAAGATTAAAACCTGGTCCAACTCCTGGGTAACTGATTCCTGACTCCCCACTGGATCTCCCCTGACTAGCCCCCTGACCCCCAACCCCCCACTACCCCGTCAACACCCGATTACCCCCAACCCAACAATCCTCTGACCCTTCACTACACCCCCGACCACCCAACTACTCTCCTGACCACCTGACCACCCCGACCCAACAACCCCCTTACCCCTGACTACTCCCCGACCCCCTGACTAACCCCGATTGCCTGACTACCCCCCCCCCCGATCACTCGACTACTCTCCGACCCCTCGACTACACCCCCACCATCCGACTCTCCCGATCCCCAACCCTCCCTAACCCATCACACATGCACCTGCCACACTACCCCTTCATCAACCCACTTGCCACCCTAGCCCCCTCGTCCACCCACCTTCCACCCTACCTCCTCACCCACCCACCTGCCACCCTATACCCTCATCAACTCACCTGCCATCCTACCCTCTCACGCATCCACCTGCTATCCCACCCCCTCACCCACTTACCTTATACACTTAACTTCTCTCCATAGCTTCTCAAAGCGGCTTTGGAACCTTAAGCTCTCTACTCACTGGAATACGGCAGCCAATGCTGTAAAGTGGAGGTCTTGTGGCACAGTGGTAGTGTTCCTATCTCTGGGTCAGAAGTTCCAGGCCCCACTCTGGGGCTTGGTGGCCATGGAATGCTGTTCATAGCGCGGCCGAATAGGTTATCAGCCTGTAAGTCCTTCCAATATGCCTGATGGCAGCCGTTAAGAGCAGGAGAATTTCTTGGTCAGCTATACTGCAGGAGGCAATGGCAAACCACTGCAGTACTTTGCCAAGCATAATCATGGACCAATCCAATGTCGCCACAGTCGCCAATTCCCTTTTAGGGCATGGCACCTGAAGGAGGAGGAGGAGTGCTGTAAAAAAGGGATGTGGTTTGGCTTACCCTGTCGATCCTGCACTATGAGGAAGGACTTTGAGAACAGTTATACTCCACATTCCTGAAGAGGCCTATTTTTGAAGAACAGGCCAGGAATTTTGGAGCTCCATCTTAGTGGAAAAAAGTAAGAGTGGACTTGCAATCTGACGATGATTGCCACTCCTTGGAATATTTGGCCCATTGAGTATTTGATTAAAGCACAACATACCATTTGCTCTGCACATCCATCCAATCTCCTCCGGTTAATCCTTTATACAACATCCTTTCCTTTTAATTTCACTATCTAATCCGCTTCCCCACCACCACCTCCTGCCTATTGTGAGTCAGTTTTGCTTTTAAGCATAAAATGAGTGTAGATTAAGCCAGTGTGATTCTGCTCATGAAAGTTTCTACAATATATTCCCTTTGATGTAAGGCATAGGTACTGTATTTTGCATTAGTATGCAATTTTATTTGTGCTATTTCCCTTACTACATCCCTTTGAACATTTCTCTGCATAAAATGTTTCTGTTAACCAATATTTGTAACAACATTCATTTAAATTCATTTTCAAATCTATTTCCTGTTGCAATTTTGCAATGACATTTTGAACTACTTTGCTGGTCTTTTTCAAATTTTACTGGACTTCCCTTTTGCCCAACTTCACATAATCTGTGATAATGGCTGTGTATCTTGCATCCAAACCATGTTATAAGAACATAAGAACATACGAGCAGGTGTAAACCATTTGAGCCCTCAAACCTGCTCCACCATTCAATATTATCATAGCTGATCTTCTGCCTCAACTCCAACTTCCCACCTTCTCCTCATATCCCTTGATAAATCCAAAACCAAAAACCTGTCTATCTCAGCCTAAAGTATACTCAATGATGGAGAATCCACAGCCCTCTGACAATTCTAAAGATTCACAGTTCTAAATGATCAAAACCTTATCCTGCGGCTGTGCCCCAGCTAGGGAAAACAACGTCTCAGTGTCAACCGGTCAAGACTTTCAGAATTTTATATGCTTTAATGAGAGTATAGGCCCAATTTACTCAGCCACACATCATAGGACAGCACTCTCATTGCAGAAACCAATCTAATGAAGCTTCACTGTACCACCTCCAATGTAAGTGTATTCATCCAGAAATATGGAGACAAAAACTGTGTACTGTACTTCATATGTGAGCCCGCCAAAGCCCTACAATTATAGCAACACTTTGGCTGGGATTTTCCAGCCCCATCAATGGTGGGCATCAGCACAGGTGGGATGGGAAAATTTGATAGCTCTCCCATCCTGCCTGCGATGATGCCCACTGGTGTTGAGGCCGGAAAATCCTACCTTTCCTTATTTTTGTACTCCAGTCCCCTTGCAATAAAGGCCAACATGCACCTTCCTAATTGCTTGCTGTACCTGTATGCCAACTTTCCTTATATAAGTACATCAAGAATTAGAAGTTTCATACTTTAAAAAAATATTCTGCTTTCCTATTCTTACCACCAACTTGAATAACCTCACACTTCCCCACATTATACTCCATCTGCCTTTGTGGGCCACCTTGCTCGACCAGAAAACTATTCCCAATTCTGTGCACACCAAGCAATTTAAAAATGCTTTAAATTAGCTGCGGCACCATTTCTCAACACATTCTGTACAGACTACCACTGAATTAACAAACTTGTTTTTTTTGACATTTATATTGTTTGAGTTTCTTAGCTGCTTTGAAAAACATTAAGGGGACATTATGTTGATGTACTATGAAGGTCAATTCTCTATTATTCCCAACATTAAAATTGTGTTGCAAAAAATCACCCACAATAAAATTCAGCCTAATTTTCATTGTGTGTCACTAACATCCATGAAAAGACAGCATTCAGTCTTTTTTTTTGAAAAACACACAAAATATGGCTCAAAACTTTTGAAAACCAGATTCCTTTTTATTGAATCAACATATCCCTGGACTATTTTGTGTTTATTCCCTTCCCCCAACACTGGTTCTAAAAATGCACCATCTCTGTACTCAGAGCTAGATCTTTTCACTATTGACCCTAAGCACCTCTTTTCTGCTGGAAAAAATGAATACAAAGGCAGCACTGCAAAACAGACCCACGGAGGAGAATGGTGTTCTCAGACAATGTTATGATGGGATGGCAGAAGTGTATTAGACGATCCATTTTAGAATGATCCGTGCCGAGTGCTGTCAGCTGTTGAAGCTTTCTTGCCTGCAATGATATTCTGCATCGGAAGGCTTTTTTATTCAGAGGTCAGATTTAGAATTGTAAGAGATTAATCTGATAAGGGGCAGTGCTGTTTCTAATCGGACTGATGGGAAAAATGCAGTAGTGAGGTGAGAGTCAATGCCGGGTGAATTATTGTGGCGTGATGGACTACCTTGGAGCTTGAGTAATCAAAGAGATAGCACTCACATCCAAAATTACTGTGGCGTTTTTATTCATCAACAGTCTGTCCAGCTTTTGTGTATGACTGCTGCTCAGCCCCCATACAGAATAAAGCACTCAGAATTATTTTCTGAAATTAAATCTCAATAGGGGGTTCAGCTTGGGTTCGCCTTTTCACTCACTGAAATTAAAGCACATTTATTCTCTACAGTGGTCCAGCCTTTAATTTAGTCAGAATCCACAAAAGTACAGCAGAACCATTTAACAATCATTTCTCCAAGGAACATATGCTCTGAAAATGAACTTTTTTGAAGTAACATTCCAATAAGTGTTGCTTTAATCAATGATAAAAGCAATGTATTTGTTTTTTATTTTTAAAAAATCCTGTGTATTGTTAATAAATTCTATAATCTTTCAGAACTTTGATCCAGATGAGGAGAGTGGCTCAATATAATTTTAGCAATAGCAGGCATGTATGTAGTCAGCCTAGCATTAAAAGGTCAACCTAACACATAATTTACTCACTTTTGCCCCACTTGTCGCTTTATATTAACCCTTTGAGGTGTACAGTGGCATTTGTGAACCAGGACAACTTATACAATATTGTCACAAATTTTGCCAAGGGCCTCTATCCAAAATATTAACCTGTCTGTTTTCTCTTTCCAGTGCTGAATGTCTTGCTGTGTGTTTCCTTTATTTTCAATATCTATTTAAGATCATGATTTTTGTTTTGACTCAGAAAATACAGTGAACTAAAGATGTTAAATATTCAACATTACATTTGATGGAAAATCCTTTCTTTGAATGAATAATGTCACAAGAATAAATTGCTGACACCTGTAAAGATCTTCTAGCACTTAAGAGATTCCATGCAAATGGTCAAAGATATGACAGTAGAACTGCAGTAATCAGAGGCCAGTATATTTCTTGTTGAATTTTTTAAACAATTTAGGCTGGAACGTTCAACGAAAGCTATCAAGAAGAACTAAAGATGTTTTTCTTGGCAAACATGAAGCTCTCTGAGCTATCATCTTTGAAGTTACTTAAGTTGCTGCAATGGAGATCATTTATACTTTTACAAGAATTAGAGAAACAACATATAATGCTTGGTGAAGTTTAGGAGTGTTGTATGCTTGAATCTTCATCCAACCAATTGTGGATCAATTGCAATAATATTCATCAAATTATTCATGCAAAAAAATGAGTTTTAATTCTCCCATCAGCAAGAACATTTAGGTTTGAATAGAGTGCATTCTAGATATCATTAACAGTTTGCCTTGCATATTCTATTATCAATTTTGTTTGATTAGTACCATTTAAGATGTGTAGTATTTTTGAAGATAATAGACAAATAGAAAAATGTAATAATTATATCTAAAAGGTTCTGCAAATTTCAAAAATAACTTTGCACAACCACCGCTTAAATCAGCTTTTACAATAATTGTGTTATGGTGAGAGATTCACTAGCCTTGCCTGTACTAAGGAAAATTGAACAGAAAAAAAAGTCACCAATCATAACCCAATCATAAAATTAACATACTCATAACAAAATATTACTATGTGAATCGCAGTTGCATTGTCAGTGTATTTTTAATAGATTAGCACATTTTCTATAATGTTGTATTAATATCTGAGAGTTTACAACATTTTTCATTACTCCAATATGTCAAAAACGAATGAAACAATTGATTTTCCATTCACGTCATAGCAGAATCCACATCTTCCTTAACACGCTTGTCCAGCTTTGGAATATGACTTTTGGAACTTCTCAAAAAGATGAATGGATGTAAAAAAAGTTTTAAATGGCTAGAAAGAGAAAACAAAATACTTTGAATAGAGTAACAGCTTTTTGTCTATTTTAAATATAATATTAATTGCAAGAGTACAGATATTTCATTTATTACTGTTCAGAATCCAATGAACTAATTCAGTGAACAGGATAAAACAAAAAATCTTGACCAAGTTAAAGATATTTGTAAAATATGAATATAATATTTCTGACAATATCTTTCCAATGAAACAAGTTATTGTACTTGTTGTTCACTGAAAATAAATATGGAAATGTTTATTTTTCTGCAGTTTAATGCATTTACATTAAATTTTGGTTTACAAATTTTCCCTTGAATAAAAGTGCATTTTAAAATTATTCCTTTCAAAAAATATATTTTTCGGTTGTAACATGAGTCTCACAAGGTCACACTCCTGGGGCAGAATTTTACAGTCTTGTTTCGGCAGGGACAGGGCCGTTATAAACCCCATTGATGACAGCGGGAACGTAAAATTCTGCTGTCATAAAATTCTGCCCCTGGAGAAGATGGGAGAGAGAGGGAAGCAAACAGCATATGAGAAAGTGCTTGTGGTACTTTTCCGTACAGCATTTTCTACACGTAGACACTTGGGGCTTAAACTGCATGTTTATGGCTAACCACAGATTCAAAATCATGGCCAGCATCTTCCGGTCAGCAAGCGGGGACAGAGCCTGCTCGCTGATGCGTTAAATGACACAGGTAGACATTGGACTTGTGTCCCGAAGTCACCTCGCGTCATTTAGATTGTCAGTTCGGTGGTCGCACCTTCAAGTTGGATGTGCACCCGCCGACCTGGTCAACGGCCTATTAAGGCCATTAAAAATCCAATTGCACTTATTAATGGACCTGCCTGTCCAACCTTAAGGTTGGTGGGCAGGCTGGGAGCCTAGGCGGGCTTGTGAAAAAACATGAAACCTCATCTACGGGCGGGATGAGGTTTTATGAGTGATTTTAAAAATGCAGAATATTTTACAATAAAAGTTTGGACATGTCCCAACTCATGTGATAGTGTCACATGAGGAGACATGGCAGGGAAATTTTTTTCTAATCTTCATTCAAAGTTTTAAATTGGAGCTGATCTCCTTGAGGAAGCACTTTGCCTCAGGGAGATCTGTGCACTCTTTCGTGCGCATGCGCGAAAGAGCACACTCCCAGCTAAGGGAATCCCCCCACCCACACAGGGAGCCCATAGCGCTTCCTGGCACACATCACTGCGCTTCCCGCCTGATGGAGGAAAATGCTGCCCATGTGCCAGTCAATGGTTCAGGTAATTTGCCAGGATTTGGACCTACAATGAAGATAAAGACTAGTCAGCTTTATAGGGAAAATTAACATCATGTGGGAATATGTTTCATAGAAAGACTGAAACTTGCCTTTAGTCTCAAAAGGTCTCCAGACGTCTTGCATTTTCTGAAATGAGTGCTATTATACTACTGTACAGGTCAGGAAAATGGCCTGCACAACCTATAGAACTCTACCCTCTAATCTCTCTGACCTTGGGCCAAACAGATTAATAAATAAAAATGGGGGTTCATTTACTGACACCAATAGTCCTTCTCAGAATGCAGATGATTGGGTAATTCCCCTGTCAATTGCATTCCATGAAAATAGATGAATCAGAATTGGGTTAAGGGAACAGAATAAATTCGTTTGGAGAACCAATATGTTTAGCATCAGGGAAAGGACAATTACTGCACCAAGTTAGCTTCTTTTTAATTGATCATGCATCCTCCTTCCTACCTTTTCACAAATCCTCTTTTTTTTTATTCCTGAAACATATCACTTATGTGATTTACTTCAGGGATTTTTTCCTGGTAATTGATGTCACTTTACTTTATTCTTTATGTGGTGTAATTACATCTTAGGGCAGAATATTGCACGCGTTGGACGGGCATGCGCCCGACCCGAATGAGGGTAAAATGACATGTGATGACATCGGGTGAGCGTCCTGATGTCATCGTGCACTCGCACGATATTTCGGTCGGCAGGCGCACGTGGGAGTCGGCAGCGCGCCCGCCGACAGTTAACAGGCCAATTACAGTCAGTAAAGTAATTATTAAGTTAAATTTTTCACTGCCCACCCAACCTTACAGTTGGCAGGCAGGCGAAAAGGCCAAGAGGCCTTAGGATTTTTTTAGGAAACCTCATCCACAGGCGGGATGAGGTTTCCAACAGCAAATAAAAATTAAATAAAACTTCATTCACAACATGTCCCTGCTCATGTGACAGAGTAACATGAGGGGACATTTTTCTAACATTTTTAAAATCTTTCTTTATATTTTCAAAAATCTTCATCTCCCTGAGGCAGCTCTGTATCGCAGGGAGATTTTTCTGTGCGGACCCACGTGCATGCGCAAACTTTCGCACTCGACCTCCTCCCCCACCCCCCATCCCAACATAGGCAGAGCTGAGTGCTGCAGCACACATCTCACGCTGGGCAGGCCTTAATTGGCCATCCCAACGTGAAATCGCAGTCAGCGGTCAGTTTCACGACCGCTCCCGGGCCCGCCCGCCCACCACGCCCACCCGATGAGGGCAAAATTCTGCCTTTTATATCCTATTTATTTGTAATTTGCTCATTTCTAAATTGTACAATTTACATGGGATTTTCTCAACCCTGCACAGATTTGAGAACTTTTATTAATATTCAATAAGGTTCAAGCTTTTTCAGGGTCAACAACAGATCACCTGGGCAAGGGGAAATTCTGCCCTGATGTACTTAGAGTGGTAAAGCCACCTGAGCAAAAGCTGTCAGCTGTATGGTTCAACAATCAGCAGGCAAAAAAGAGAACAATCCTGAAGAAATCAGAACTACTGATGGATCCAAGGGGATTCTGAACCCTAGTGACACAACAAATCGCTTTTAACAAAATTGGAAAAGGAAATTTTCACTGAACTATTTCACAGTCTCCCGCTTTATTTTATGTCGTGAACCTGGAATCCGACCCATAGACTTGGATTACAGGTTGACATAAGGGAAGATTTAAACCCAGATTTTATGCTTTTGGTACTTTATGCAGAATGGTTGTTGACGAGTGTCACACAGACTCAAATAAAAGTGTGTTTTTCATAATTAACATTCTGTGGTCAGCACATTGACATAAGTTCAGGTGGGAGCACACCAGATGCATGTAAGTCACATTTAAAGGGGTGAGGGCAAATAAAAGGGAAAGCCACAATGTGGGGGCTGGAGCCAGAGAGTGTGATTTACCCCTACCAAACCATGGGACTGGGTAGATGGTTAAAGTACTCTGTATTACTAGCCAGCCATGAATTTATCAGAATGATGCTGCCCACAATTTTAACCTGTTCTCCTGAGCAGGCAACAAGGACACATGATTGCGAAAATGGCAGATGAGCATAGAAATAAAAAGTCCTGCCCCCACACATGGTATTTAACATTTTCAGGGGGGCTGGAATGGAGATGGTTTGCATTTCACACATGCTGAATTCACAGAGGCAGCTGCCATATAACTCAGCAGCTGCCCCCATTCAAGTCGGATTTTGGTCTCACAGGCATCTGAAACGTGACATGGGTGGAGTAGACCTGGTAGGAGCAGGTCTGAACTTCGTGCATTTCTTTGGGTAGCCAAAGAGGTGCAAGTACTCATGTGGTATCTGCTTTAAGCTTGTATTAACAGTCCCAGGATTGACAGAAACTCATTTCAAATTATCTTGCTTGTAGGAGGGTGGGTGTAGGAGGGTGGGTCTGCTGCACTCATCGGGCAGTTTGTTTTTTGCTCCAACAAAAACAAAAATAGCTGGAAAAACTCAGCAGGTCTGACAGCATCTGTGGAGAGGAACACAGTTGACGTTTCAAGTCCGTATGACACTTCATCAGAACTAAGGAAATAGAGAAATGAGGTGAAATATAAGCTGGTAGAGGGGGGTGGGACTGGTAGAGCTGGATGGAGGGCCAGTGATAGGTGGAGGCAAAGAAGAGATTACCAAAGATGTCATAGACAAAAGGACAAAGGAGTGTTGATGGTGGTGTTATTATCTAAGGAATGTGCAAATGGGGACATTAAGGGTAGCAAGCAGGACAAGCAAGTGGTAGATGGCCCTAGTGGGGGTGGGGTGGGGTGGGGGGAAGGGATCGAAATGGGCTAAAAGGTGGAGATAAAACAATAGATCAAAATAAATTTTAAAATAGTTGGGTAAAGAAAAAAATATTTTTTTTAAATTATAAATTATTGGAAAAAGGGAGATCAAAAAGGGGGTGGGGATGGAGCAGAGAGTTCATGATCTGAAGTTGTTGAACTCAATATTAAGTCCGGAAGGCTGTAAAGTGCCTAGTCGGAAGATGAGGTGCTGTTCCTCCAGTTTGCATTGAGCTTCACTGGGACATTGCAGCAGGCCAAGGACGGACATGTGGGCATGACAGCAGGGTGGTGTGTTGAAATGGCAAGCAATGGGGAGGTCTGGGTCATGCTTGCGGACAGACCGAAGTGCTGCTTCACTTGAAAGGAATGTTTGGGCCCTTGGTCGGTGAGGAGGGGGGAAGTAAAGGGGCAGGTGTTGCACCTTCTGCGGTTGCATGGGAAGGTGCTGTGGGAGGAGGTTGAGGTGTTGGGGGTGATGGAGGAGTGGACCAAGGTGTCCTGGAGGAAACGATCCCTGCGGAAAGCCGCCAGTGGGGGGGTGAAGGGAAGATGTGTTTGGTGGTGATATCATACTGCAGTTGTCGGAAATGGCGGAGGATGATCCTTTGAACGCAGAGGCTGGTGGGGTGATGAGTGAGGACAAGGGGGACCCTATCATGGTTCTGGGAGGGAGAGGAAGGTGTGAGACCGGATGCGCGGGAGATGGGCCGGACACAGTTGAGGTCCCTGTCAACCACTGTAATTGGAAAACCTCGGTTAAGGAAGAAGGAAGACGTGTCACTCCTGATTTGTGCACCCAGGTGCCAGGAAGAACTTGGTGCATTGCGCTTCGTACAAAGGAAGCTACAAGACGGGCATGACATCCTTGCACATTGAGATCATAGAAGCCAGTCAACATGAGCAGCCAGAGGCAAGAGGAAAGGCAAAGGTCAGGAGGAAGAGGAGAGGTAGGACAACCGGGTACTACCCTGTGGGCTGGGTGGACAATACCTCAATATGACAGACAACCAGTGATGAAGGTGGCTGAGGTTAAGCCGTGAGGTCATGACAGACATATAGCATATCCTCCAGCAACAACTTGAAGCACACTCCATCAACCCCTGCTAATGGCTGTAAAGGTAACTGTCACTCTCAATTTTTATGCCTCAGGATCTTTTGAGAGTTCATCAGGAGACCTGTCTGATACATCCCAGTCAGCAGCACAGAGCTGTATTAAGGCTGTAACTAATTCCCCGCTTGCTCATGTGGGGAATCACATTAATTCCCCTGTGGATTTGGTGTCTCAGATGCAAGGAACCATGGCTTTTGCCCAATCAGTTGCTGCCCTCAGGTGCAGTGTGTTACTGATTGCACCCATGATGCCATAAAGGCTCCAATTCAGCCTTTATTGATGAAGACAACAACATGAGTAGAGCTACAACCTCTGAGGAGGAGGGGATAACGGAAATAGGAGAGGAAAATGATTCTGAAATGGAGGATGAGGAAGCCACCAATAGCTGAGCAGCTGGGAGGCATGCCCATGTAGCCAGGGCTGACTCTGTGCAGGAGGGGATCATTGTCAGGTCTGTATTTGTGCAAATTCAATTCAAAAAAGTTCCTCCTATCTCACACTTGCTATCAGCCCGTCTCTAGTGAGCAACTTCCAAAAAAAGCCTTTTATATTGACACAACAGTTACTCAGGGAGTTTGACTCAGTTACATTGAAATGGCTGCACCCCTCACCATCATAACCATGGGCCTCAACATGTTGCAAACACACATGGTAAGAAGTCCTTGACAACCTGGACTCTTAGATAAATGCCTGTGTCTGTAAATGAGGTGCCCAGGCCATCACCTTATCCATAATCAAAGCATGCCCACAAAACTGAGAGCGACATGACTTATGAATTTAAACCCTATACACAGATAGGATTACATGTTCTAGCATAATAATGCAACTGAGGCATATTACAAAGGATCAGCCTGCAACTTTGCAACAAAAGGTCTTTGAAGAAGCTTGCACACAATCCATTCTGGGTAATGGTTCAGTTTCTGAGGTGGCCACTAAATGCAATGTTCCAGGCTTCCATAAACCTCTGCTTCCCTCACAAAGCACATCCTCTACCATCTGTAATGCAAATGCTGACAAAGTAGTGGAGACAGCAGATGAGCAAAATTCCCTGGAGCATACATGGCATGTTGAGCTGCAAGGCTTACACCTAGACCAGTGAGTGACAGTGTCATGCAGATGAGTGCCTTGCATCCAGCACTCATGCTTGAGATGCGCCTGCTGCCCAGCATCTGTTCATGGAGTCTGATCATTGAGCCTCCCTTAAAGTTAAGTTTGGATGGACAGTGAATGAAGCAAGGAGCAATTCAGTGCTTGAGCCTTTGAACGCTGGATTCTTATGTGATCGACCAGAAAAGGAAGAAGCCCTCCAATGCCTCACAAATATGGTCATACCCTTGCTCCTGATGACTTCAGCTCAAGATGGACCCCAGGATGCCACCTTCATTATTACTGGTAAGAATGCCCTTCATAATGTTCCCATTCCTTTTGACTTTTGTAGTGTACAAACACACACCGAGTCATCTACCAGTGTATGTAAATATGTCCAAAAAGTGCTCAAATGCAACATACACAATGTGAAAAGTGTAACCATGATGAATCCAATAATGCTGTAGGTACGAAGGCACCCTGTGCTCATGTACACTCCTACAAATTCTCAACGCCCCTGCCCCCCCCATCCCATGTTGCCTCGGGGCATGTGTAGGAAGGATCCTTACCTCACAGTCCATATAGTAATGAGGAGCATGGTGGCCGGCCTTGTCATAAAAACATAGAAAATAGGAGCAGGCCTAGGCCATTAGGCCCTTTGAGCTTGCTCCGCCATTCATTATGATCATGGCTGATCATCCAACTCAATAGCCTGCTCCCTCTTTCTCCCCATATCCTTTGATCCCTTTCGCCCCAAGACCTATCTAACTCCTTCTTGAAAACATACAGTGTTTTGGCCTCAACTACTTTCTATGGTAGCGAATTCCACAGGATGTCATAAAGGCACCCAAAGGGGACCTCTTTCAGACTGTGGCCTCTGCATCTCTGCATGGGCTGCTATGGTCACTGGCACATGTGCAGCAGATAAGGGCTCTGGTGAAGGGGTGAGAAGGTGGAAGAAGATGAGGGTGCTGAGAAGCTCTCAGTACCTTCATCCTTCTCAGTTGCCTCCACAGCCCTAGGTTGGCCTTGAGGTGGGGTTGATGAGGCTGGCTGTTGGTGCGCAGCAGTCTTCCATTCCAGCAACTGTGCCAACAGTGTGGCCTCCCTGTTAAGGGTACGCAGTTCCTCATGTATTCCGTGGATGTTAGCATTCATACTCTAAGTGGGCTGCTCCACGCTGCTGAGGGAGGTTTGTATCCTTTCCTGGCTGAGATGCTGCCCTTGCTGTATGTGTCTCTCCATGAGAGTGGTCAATCTCTCATGGTCAGAGCTCATGCAGTTGAACCCTGGGGCAATGTGAAGCTCAAGACAGCAACAGACTCCTCTATTATCAGTCCTAGAGCTTCCATTGCTTCATGGAACTCTGCCAGATATTCACTCACCTGCTGATTACCAAAATACTGTGTCCCCAAAAGGTAACTGCTGAGACTCCACATTCCTGCTCATTGGAGTATCATTGTGACTTTCCTCCTTCCTACAAGGAGGACTGTGCGCAGATGTCTGACACCTTCTCCTGCACTCTGTGCAGTGCCCACCACCCTGTGCTACCAACTCTTAACGTGCACTGCATCCCTCCGATGTGTTGGTATGTGAGTTGGCGGGGTGTGGGCCAGCCAGATGTGATGCTGCTCTTCCTCTTCTTGATGCCTGAGGGACGACCTGGCCCAGGGGAGGGGGAGATGAGTGAGCAGAGCTCGGACCTGTGTGAGACACAATGAGGTATTTCGGTATCGCCCTTCTCATTGTGAAAGCACCCTCTGATGCATGCCATTGCATTTAACTATGGTCATGCTGCCCATGTGACACAGCCCTATCCTAGCACTACCTCTCATGCCAACGCCCCCTTAGGCTCAGTGAACCATTACCATCATGCAGGTCCAGGGAGAGAAATCATGGGCCCTGGTTCTTCTGTTTCTGGGTCCCTTCTTAACCCTCCCCCCCAATCAAGCATGCTATTTACTCCCCTTTCAAGATTCACCAATCAAGTCACCTATCACAGAAAGGTCCTAGCAAAATAATAATGCCCATTGTTGGCACATGGTTACAAATATCATCCGATACATATGCAGCATGGGTAATTAATATTAAGAGCAGCAGCAATATAATGCAGTGTTAGTTTGTGTGCGCCCTATCGGTGATCCAACCATGACTATTAAACAAACCAGAGAGTACAAAATTTATATTAACAGCATTGTGCAATATTGTTAATTTGACAGGAATATTTCTCATTAGTTATTTATAACACTATGCAGATGATAACACTGATTTCAGTGACTGCCTCATTAACATGTTCTGCACATTGCATTACTTGTACACGGTGGCAGTAAATTCATACTTTGGGGGAAAAGATTCAATACTTACAACCCAGATTGCAAGAAAATCTTTCAGGTTTTGTTTTTTATATTTCAACGACATGTTCTGTATAGAAAAGAAAGACTGCCTCCATGCTGCAACCTGCATTGTCTCATTGTTGGAGTTGTAGAAGGGAAAGAGGGAGGAGAGAAAGGGGGTTCCGTTCCCATTCACTTGCTGCTGCCTAAGCTCCCTCCTCCCTCCCTGGACTCACTGCTGACACAGCACGCACTCACCTTGCTCAAGATAACTCAGTATCCCTAGAAGCAAAGTTCCAGCTCCCTGGGAGTCGCTTGTGCTGTGGACGTGGATGACAGTTGGATCCGGCCTGGCGTGAGACTGAATCACAGCTTCCACTGGCCTGGTCCAGCCTCATGACTGGCAGAGATTCCCTCCTGTTCTTTCATTTCTATTTCTTCTCCTTGGCCTCCCAGAAAACATCGTCACAAATTGTTCAGTGCAGCTGCAAGACTCCAGTATTGTGACCAACAGGAATGGCCAAAAAAACTGCTCCAGCTCCTCCAATCACAGGTTCCCTCTCTCCTGCCCTTACTGCTCCTCCAATCATAGATTATGGGCTGAATGTTCTGGCTGGCAGGGGGTTGTTGGGGGGTGAAGGCTGGGGGGGTGGTGGGGGGAAGGTTGGGGATGGGGGGATGGGGGGGGCAGTGGAGGGTGGAGCAGGGAGTGGGCAGGTGCGGACCCGATTGCCACCCATGATTGGGTCCGCACCACCATTTTACGCGGGCGGGCCAATTAATGCACTCCCAGGGTGAATTGTGGCTCCTGAGGACAGCGGGAGTGGACGGTCGGCAATGGGACTACAATGACCACCGGGTCCAATTGCGATCCGGCAACCTGTTTTTAAAAAGTTGCTGCAGCCTTTCCAAGGCTGCGAGTTATAGCCAGTGGACGGACTTCCCAGAGTAGTGCTGGTGAGCAGGCTAGACAGGAGGGTAGGGCAGGGGGGCACAGTGCCAATTGTTTTTCCAATAATTGCTTTGCTGGCCTCCTCGAGGAGGCAGCAGCATGGTGGGAGTCCTGGTACCCCGGAATGGGAGGAGGTGGCCCCCCCACATGACAAAACGTGCGTGGGAGGAGGTTAGGGGGGTGGAGGTGCTGAGCTCCCGCAACATGGCGCAGTCCAGTGTCGCAAGTGCTTCAATGACCTATTGTGCTCAGGAAAGGTGAGTACCCTGTTCGCATTGGTCACTTAAACCAGCAGGTAGACTTTCCCCCCTGGTGCCACCACCACATCCCCCCCAAGTCTGAGTGTAGCGACTACATTGAATCATTGATGGCATGTGTCCTTCGCTCGGTGGGCCAGCAGATATTGCCCATGCCGAGGTCACCCGGAGAGGTTGGTGAAGGGATGGGTTCTGCACCCGCAGCATGTGGTACACTGAGACCCACATTACTGTTTTGAGGGCAACCTGGAGGAGCTGCACCTAGGCACAGTGTTGGAACTTCAGGACATGTCCAAGTCAGGGTGATGACATGCTGGGAGGGAGCTTCAAGGTGGCGTGGCACCGATTGATCTGCTGTCCTCTGTGCTCCACATGCTTGCGCCTCCTTGCTCTGGAAGGTTAGATGGTGTGGTGCCTAATGTGATGTAGATAGCATTTGGCCAAAGGGGTGGGGGTGTGGGGAACAGGCCTAGCATCTTTGTGTGAGTGTTCGGCAGCGGTGGGGTGAGGAGGCACTGGACCCCTGCAATGTCCCACTCTGGTTGGGGTGGGCCATCCATGAAGAGAGTCCAGGTACAAGTAGCACTAATCAATGCTCTTCTCTCCTTTTCAGGAGAAGAATGCACATAATGCCACAGAGCAAGTGAGGACTGGCAGAGGGCCGGCACAGTTAATGATTCTCAGCCTCTTCAAGCAGGAGGCCCTAGATTTGGAGAGGTGCCATGCGCCCAGGTCCATCGGTGTCAGTGAGGCTGGGGTGCCACTGCCAAGTATGTATGCCCAGCAGTGAGGTCACCATTGTTCTCCCAACAGCCATAGCAGTGCTGAATGTTCAGTGATTGAAGTTTGCAACATGGCTTGACCATTGCTTATGGAAGGATGAGCGCATAATGATCCGGTGGACAGGGATACACATTGACATTGTCTCCAGGTTAACTAATCCAATGTCCTTGTTCTTCCTTTCAGCATCATAGGAGCAGGGCCAGGAGGGGGAGCAGCAGATGTCCCCTCTCACACCTGAGGGCCCTGAAGTCTCACCAGGGTCACACCATCTCTGCCAGGCAGGCACCAGTGCAGATACTAGCACCTCAGTGGGAATTAGCTCATCGGCTAGTGTCCCAGGCACAGCGGTGAGGGCACTTCACTGTCGCTGGAGGAGCTGGCAGAGACAGAGTGTCCATGGCGCCAGCAGTCAGAGGACTGCAGGGGACCAGGCACATGCTCAGTCGGTGCCTGATGATGTGCATCTGGAGTCATCCACGATGCAGCAAACGCAGTAAATGTGGCTGGGTGTGTGGGAGCATCTGGGGGAGATACATGAGGCTATGCTTGGCTTGTTCTCCGTGGTGGAGGAGTCTACACGGACTATCGCCGAAGCAATGACCCTCATGACCGAGCACCTTGCGTCCTCCATGGTGAGAGTGGCGACTCTCGTGGAGAGGCTCCTCCAGCAGCTCCTTCACCCCTCTGCCAGTGACCGCTGCTTCCAGTCTGGCTGTGATGACTGGGGAGATGTCAGCTGTAGAACTGGCAGCTCCCTCCCAGGCCAGAGGACGACTGCCAAGGTCATCAAGGCCAACAGCACAGCAGAGTCAGCAGGCTGTCTCAGGTGCCACTTCCAGTGAGGGGTCAGCACCAAGACATAGCACCCGAAAATATAAACATAAGGCACCTTACGCACACCACAGGTTTATCACTGGTGCTTTTGTGTTGACTGGCAATGAGGTTTTTATGAGTTGGTGTGATTTTTAGCACATTTTTCATTTTGTTTCATTAAGTTTCTTTGGTTGCCATAATAAATTCAGACATGTCACCATGGCTGAGGTTGCCTCTTTTGTTCTGTAAAAAACAAAAAAACTGCGGATGCTGGAAATCCAAAACAAAAACAGAATTACCTGGAAAAACTCAGCAGGTCTGGCAGCATCGGCGGAGAAGAAAAGAGTTGACGTTTCGAGTCCTCATGACCCTTCGACAGAAGTTCTGTCGAAGGGTCATGAGGACTCGAAACGTCAACTCTTTTCTTCTCCGCCGATGCTGCCAGACCTGCTGAGTTTTTCCAGGTAATTCTGTTTTTCTTTTGTTCTGTAGTTGGATGGTTTCCAATAATGTAATGAATGCTTGTGGGATATTCAGCTTTATTAACAAGGACCTTAGTTAATGTTCCTAACCAGGCAGATTTTGCACTTAGGTCTCAAATATGGAGCCTACAGACCAGGCTTGTCCTAGAGGTCCAAATGTGCTGTGCTAGCTGAAGGTTCGTTGGTTTAAAGCCTCCCCGGGTATCCCTGCCTCCCTGCAATATGCCTGGGTCAGTGTCTACCCCCCCAGCATTTCCCTGTGTGCGCTCATCCTCGGACTCACTGCTGGATTCATTGTGTGCAGCCGCAGCCACTGTGTCGATGTCTTTATCATCCACAGCATCCCCCCTTTCCAGCACAAGATTGTGGAGAGTGCAGCATGCTACCACTATCAGTGACACGTGATCTGGGGGGTACTGGAGTGCGACCCAAGACCAGTGGCTCTCTCCACCATAGCCCTTGTGGAGGCGTGCCTCCTATTGTACCACTGCTCAGCTTCTGTTCTTGGATGATGGAGAGGTGTCATGAGCCACCTTCTGAGGGGATAGCCCTTGTCACCCAGCAGCCATCCATCCAGCCGGTCTGAAGCACTGAAGAGCCCCGGTACCTGGGAGTGTCTGAGGATGTTGGCGTCGTGGGAGCTGTCTGGGTACCTTACACAGACTTATAGAATCAGCATCCTGTGATCACACACTATCTGCATGTTCATAGAGTGGAAGCCTTTCCTGTTGATGAAGGCACCGGGCTCTCCTCCTGATGCCTTGATGGCCACATGTGTCTATTGCACCCTGGTCTCTGGGGAAGCCAGCAATGGCCACGAAGCCTCTGGCTCACTGTGCCGGACTTGCCTGGTCCCAGCAGTAGTGGATGAAGGTCAATGCACGCCTGAACAGAGCATCTGTAACCTGCTTGACACAAGTGTGAACAGTTGAAAGGGAGACACCACAGAGAGATCACCCACTGAGCCCTGGAAGGAGCCAGAGGCATAGAAGTTGAGGGCAGCTGTGCCCTTTAGAGCCACTGGCATAGGGGAGATCTCAGGCCCAATCATCCGACGGATATAGTTGACTGTCTCCATTGACAGTCTTCTTCGGCACTGCTCCTCAGACATATTGAGGGAGATGCTTCGCTGCCTGTACACCCCGGCAGCCGGATAGTGGCACCTTCTGTGACCCCTTCCGCCTTGGATTACCTCTTGGCTCTGCATCCCTTGTGCCTGCGCCTGACTTCCCGAAGGTGGCTCCCCTGGAGGCTGAATGTGCACTCCTGGCCTCCTCCCCCTTCTAGCCGTCCATTCCTCCTCAGAGGAGGTACTTCCAGTGGACAGTTCAGCTCCCATTCCCAGGCTATTGGAAGGCTTCCTGAAACATGCAGGCCCAAAAAAGATTGCTCACTACAGAGTGCTGACCTGAAGGTTGTGAGTCCAGACCTAGAAGCTGGTATGCATTTTGAAGTATTGCAGATCACATAGACAATTATCAGTAATTTTGAAACATCAATATTTGACACAGCCACCCCACTGAGCCCTCTTATCCACCCATGGATGAGGTTAATACAAATGTGTCCTACCCGCCTGCCCATTGTGCCTGTGCGCCAACCCAAAGATTGCACGGGCGCTGAAAAATCACGATCAATTGGCGCCTCAAGGGCCTTAAGTGGCCCGTTAATTAATGCGGGCACACATCGGAAAGCATCACGTGCCCGCCCAACAAAATATCGCAATGGCACACACATGCGTGCGTGGCCCGCTCCCACACTCCAATGGGAAAATTCTGCCCTATGTCGTTGGAGAAGTAGCAAGAGCAGGAGACACCAGGGACAACCCTCTTGGGCCATGGAGACTACGGATGTGATTCTCCCCCTGGGAAGCTTGCTGAGAGGCTGCTTCCATGCAGCTGGCGATCTCTCCACATGTCAGAGGTCCATCCATCACTGGCAAAATGCGAGTGGCTCTATTAACAGGTAAATGGCATTTGATTGTGCATTTAAATTTTCAAATTGGTTGCCCACCAGAGCAGGTCCTGTGCCCATCGCTGGTAAAATGGCCTGGTGGCGGGACTGCGTCAGGGAATCCTACCATTGCAGCTTTCTGGCATTTTTTCAGCCACCTCACCCCCTAGCCTGCACTTGGAGGCTGTAAAAATCTTGCCCAAAATAGTGGCGGGGTTGAGAGGTGTAGATGCGGTAGAGTTGGTGCCATCAGCATACATGAGAAAATTAGCAATGTACTTTTCAATGATATCTGAAGGGGCAGCATGTAGATGAGAAATTGGAGGTGCCGAGAGTAGATCCTTGGGGGACAACTGAGGTAACTTTGCTGGAGCAGGAAGAGAAGCCATGGTAAGTGATTTTCCAGTACAATTTGATAAATAAGAATGGAACCAGGCAAGTGGAGTCCTGTGCAGCTGGAGAACTTTGGAGGAGGATGGTCAACCATTTCAAGGGCTGCAGACAGGCCAAGAAGGATGAGGTGGGAAAGTTTACCTTCGCCAGTCACATTGGATGTCGCTTGCGACTTTGATAATAGCTGTCTCAGTACTGTGGCAGAAGTGGGAACCTGATTGGAGGGATTCAAGCATGTTCTGGAAAGGGTGAACATAGTTTTGGGAGGTAACAACACATTCAAGGGCATCGGGGAGGCAAGGAGGTTGAAGACAGAGTGGTGGTTTGCAAGGACGGTGGAGTTAAGGGTTCTCTTTTTCAGGAAAGGAGGCCTAGGGGATGCTAACTCTTCCTGTCATTTTTTTTTGATAACTTTGTCAAAACCTTTGAAACCTTTCCTAGACAATTCTGGTCCAGCAGCTGAGGTTCAAAGTCAGTGCCAGAAAATTGCTTGTCTCACTGAAGCTTATAAGTAAACAAGTGAAGCAACAGTCCTTTGCCCCATGTCTTTGTTTTTGAAGCCAGTACAAATAAAATCTTTATTGTCAAGACGGTGAACATATAGCATGGGACATTCATTATTAGAATTGGAGCATGTAACACCTTCATCGGCTTGAATGGGAACTTTTCAGTTTCTTAGCTAAAATCTAGTGAGAAAGAGATGCTTTATTTGTGGACAGACAAAAAAAAATCATTCAAACAATAAAACTTTGAAAAGACAATTATCGCATTAGGAAACTGCCAAGGTTTCCTTGCCAAGGCATTGAGGGAATAAGAACTGAATAATTCTTAAAGTCCGGACCAACTAGAGAAACAAAAAGAATAGAACTAATAAAGCCCTTATGGGCAAGTGTTACATAGAGAGAGCACCTAAAACACAGGAAGACATCTTTAAGAGTAACACAAATGATCTGAAATCTCCCAGTCAGCTATGCAGGTGAAGAAGTGAATATGAGGAGAGCCTGAGCTGAAGGACAAAGAAGGCACTTAGGCTGCAGGCAATCAACTTCAGGTAATGTGTACTGTGAGAGTAATACTTGAGTGGGTTATGAATGTCATCACTATGTAATTTTCAAGCAATTTAGTTTATGCAAAGCAAGGCAGTTCTTTAGGAAAATTAAACTAGAGCGATGGAAAACTTCACTGACAAGTTTCACAGTCAGTTGAGCTGAAGAAAGGAAGTTGGTAGCAGCCTCAACACTGCACATTGTGCACTGTCACTGCATCATAATGCCCATGCTGAGATTATGTAACATCATATGGGTATCATCAGGATATTATACACTTTTCTTTCGCTTTGCTACTGATGTGCACCATGGCCCAGAAAATGCATGAGTTTTATTGATTTCTCACCAGAAACCAGAAGAATCCTCACAGAACGTCAGGACCCATCTCTTACATTTATCATAATGTGGGAGGTATTGAAATTACAAGGGGGTTCTCCAGGTCTCCTGCTGCAACTTTAGCCACTTATGTCATTTCCCTTGGAGCTCTACCAGTCTCCCATCATCATTGTGGTGTGAAATCAGGAAAATCAATGGAGAATTCCAGGGCCACAATATTAATTATTGCAAAGGATTTTGACATTCAGTAACTATTGCTACATTAGTGTCAAGTGTAATATACATAGAACGGCCAATTGTAATCTTATGTCCCTGGATAAGAGGTACAGCTCATCATAGTAGGCAATAATAAAATAATTTCTCTAGTGACAATTATGATCGTACAATTATGATTTTTTTAAAAATAGGTTGTCATGCTGTTTGAGCTCTGAAACCTACACAATGAGGTGTTAAAGTTTAAATTCTGGATATATGTTGCAAAAGGTTAATGTACAACCTGTGAAGCAATTTTCATTGGTTTGACTTCTACATATTAGAACATAAGATCAAATAGGCACAAAAAAATACACCATTCAGCCCTTCAAGCCTGCTCCGCCAGTCAAGAGAATGGCTAATCTTCTACATCAGTTGCATCCTCCCAGCAATATCTTGTCAAACCCCTTAAGAATTTTATGTTTCAATGAAATCATCTCCCATTCTTCTAGATTCTGAGGAATATCGGCCTTGTCTACTCAATCTTTCCTCACAGCATAATCCTCTCATCCCAGGAAAAGCCTAGTGAACTTTTACTGTGCTCACCCTAAGGGAAATATTATATTTCTCATGAAGACACTGCAACTTGTTTGGAATCTAAAGTAATTCATAAGTTGTCAATGAATGGTAAAACAAAACAATACGAATGAACACCAGTTTTACTTCTGAGGAAGGATTAAGAAATACCTAAATGCAGTCAGCGCTCGAGCAAAAGGGTTAAATGGGAAAAGGTGAGAATCCCATATCCAGTCACCTCCTAGATGTCAGAAAACATGCAGAGTAGAATAAGGCAAAAACAGGAAGCATATGTCAGAAGCCAAAAGCTCAACACTGCAGAAAGCCTAGAGGAATATAAAAAGTGCAGAGGTGAAATTAAAAAGAAAATTCAGAAAGCAAAGACAGGCATGAAAAAATATCAGCAAGTAAAATCAAGGAAAATTCAACAAACGTTTTATAAATACATGGGACAGAATTTTGCACTCGTCGGGTAGGCACGGTGGCGGGCCCAGGAGTGGCTGGGAAACCAATGGTCACCCACGATCAGGCTCTGACCTTGATTTCACGCTGGCTGGCCAATTAATGGCCAGCCAGTGTGAAACACGTGCTGCAGTGCTCAGTGCTACAGGGGTGAGGATGGGAGGAGCGTGAGCGCTGAAGTTCGTGCATGCGCACAGTAAAATCTCCCTAAGGCATAGAGCTACCTCAGGGAACTGAAGACTTCTATCAATAAAAATAAAGATTTTTAAAGTAATGTAAATATGTCTCTGCTCATGTGACTATCACATGAGCAGGGAGATGTTAGATATGAGTGTAAAATGTGTTTTTTTTAATCACTGGTCAAAACCTCATCCCACCTGTGGATGAGGTTTCGCAAAAAATGCAAAGGCCACTTGGCCTTTTCAGCCACCTGCCAACCGAATGGTTGGACAGGCAGTGAAAAATTCCAAACAATTAGTTTATTAAGGGCCCTAATAGGCTGCTTAATTGTCAGTGGGTCCGCCGCCGACTCCCACGCGTGCCCGCCAACCGAAATATCACACGAGTGCGCAATGACGTCGGGACGCTCACCCGACATCATCACGTGTCATTTTACGCTCACACACCAAGCAAAAAATTCTGGCCATAAAGAGCAAAAGGATAACTAAGGAGAAAATGGGCCAATTAGAGACCAAAAAGATAACTTGCATATAGAGGCAGAAGATGTGGATGTCATTCTTAATAAACATAGCATGGGAGGAAATATTAAGTTGCTCAGCAACTAAAGTGGATAAATCACCAGGTCTGGACAAAATATATTCCAAGTTGCTAAGAGAGGCAAGGGAAGAAATAGTGGAGGCTCTGACCATCGGTTTCCAATCCTCTCTGGCTGCAGGTGTGGCGCTGGCCTATTGGAAGGCTGCTATTCTTGTACCAATGTTTAAAAATGGACTGAATAATTGCAAGCCAGTTAGCCTAACCTCAATTGTGGGCATGTTATTGGGAGAAAGCTGAGGGACAGTGTAAATCAGCAATTAGACGGATTAATCAAGGGCATGGATTTGCTAAAGGGAGGACATATCTGTCTTACTTACTGGGACTTAGTTCCTTTGGTCCCATGCGGGATAATGGGCAGCAAGACTTTACCACTGGCCGCGGTCCATCACAATCTCTTTCTCTCCAGCACAGGTGGTGGCCTGCTCTTGGAGGTTCTCCTTAAATGTACTTTGTCAGGCCTTCTTTAGCTGACCCCACCTTCTTCTTCCATCTGGTGGTGCCCACTCTATTTCCGTGTCCGGGAGATAAAATATGTTTCCTGCCAGTCTCAGTCGTCTCATCGTCACAATGTCCCGAAGGTGCCTCTGACCAGTCCTTTGTAGTACTTTTTCATTGGTGATGCTGTCTCTCCATGTGATGCCCAGGATCTTATGTAGGCAGCATTGGTGAAAGGCGTTCTAACTTATATCAGACATTTTCTGTTCTCTTCCATGTCTCACTGGCATAGACGTGTGACTATATATGACTAACCGGACTCCATTTTTGAGGAGGTAACAAGGAGGATTGAAGAAGGTGGCACATTTGATTTAGTCCACATGAATTTCAGCACAGCTTTTGACAAGGTTTCACATGGTAGTCTGGTCAGAAAATTATAAACTCATGGAATCCAAGTGGAAGTGGTAAGTTGGATCCAAAATTGGCTCAGTGGCAGGAAGCAAAGGGTAATAATGGCTGACCAACAGATGTTTCTATGACTGGAAGGGCTCAGGACTCAGCACTGGATCCCTGGATGTTCATGGTATATATCAATGATTTAGATTTAGACTATAATGTCTGTCATGATTAAGAAGTTTGCAGATGATACAAAATGGGCCATGCAGTTGATAGTGAGGAAGAAAGCTGTAGACTGCAGGAAGATATCATTGGACTGGTCAGGAGAGTAGATAAGTTACAAGTGGAATTCAATCTGGAGAGGTGTGAAGTAATGAATTTGTGAAAGGTAGACAAGGCAAGAGAATACAAAACAAACAGCAGGATACTGAGAAGTGTAGAACAGAGAGACCTTCGAGTAAATGTCCTCGGATCCCTGAAGGCAACAGAACAGATAGATAAGGTACTTAAGAGAGCATATGGAATATTTTCCTTTATTAGTCAAGGCATAGGGTATAAGAGTAGGGAAATTATACTAGGACAATATTAAAACACCAGTTAGATTGCAGCTACAGGACTGCATACAGTTCTGGTCACCATATTGTAGGAAGAATGTGATTGCACTAGAGAGGGTGCAGAGGAAATTTACAAGTTGCCAAGAATAGAGAATTTTAGCTATGAAGACAGATTGGATAGGCTGGGTTATCTTCTTTAGCCCAGAGGAAGCTGAGGGGAAATTTAATTAATGTGTATGGAATTGTGAGAGGCCTAGACAGAGTGGATAGGATGGATCTATTTCTGTAGCAGAGAGGTCAATAACCAAGGGGCATAGGTTTAAAGCAAATGGTAGAAGGATTGAGGGGAATTGAGGAAAATTATTTTTCACCCAGAGGGTAACAGGGTCTGGAACTCATTGTCTGAAAGGGTGGTAGAGGCAGGAATACTCATCGCATTTAAAAAACCCTTGGATTTTTTGAAGTTCCATAACCTACAAGTTACAGGTAAAAGCTTAAAGTGGGTAGCACTTTTTCAGCCATCACAGACACAATGGATTGAATAGCCTCCTTCTGTACCATAGTTTTCTATATTCTGTGGGAAGCTAATTCCATGGCCACTCAGTCATGATCATTATCTATGAGAATGACAATGAGAAATTTGTGTTGAGAGGCCATGTTGAATGGAAGGTCTGGCTGAAGTGGCACATCAGCCATGTACTTGCTCCCTGATGTGGATCTTCACAAAGAGAGATCCTATAAATGAAGACTTACAAAGTAATAACAGCACAAAATCCTGTGACGAGATTGGTTGCTTGATCTTGAGCCTGCCTCTGTTAATAGTGGACATGGGTGGATCCAAGGCAATTTTTTTTTGCTGTTTCAGATCTTTTGAACTTTAACCACTAACACAGCTCAGTGCCTGATCAAGGGATTCAGCATCGGGGAGCAGGGGGGATCTGCTGAAAGTCACTGCCCTGTCCTTGCTGCCAACCTCCCTCCCCCCTCCCTGTGACCCCCCCTTCCGCGACCCTCTTCCCAACATCGCTCACCTATGCCTGGGCCTCTCCTTGATCCGAGGCCTTGGTGGGTGTAGTATCAACATCAACCACCATCTCCCCAGTTGCACTGCTGAGTACAGCCCATAGAGAGCTGCCAACCAATCAAAGGCTGGCAACTCTTCTGGACTTGATCTCAGAAGAAGGCACTCCACTGGCCTGTTGAGTGCCTGAGTGGCAGATGGTGCAGCAGGCCTTCCCAAAAAGAGGTGAGGTGGGTATCTCGCCAACTGTCCAGCCAGCAATTAGACCCCGATCACCTCCATAAATCCACCCTAAGGGCACAATCTGGATATCCCACCCTGCTGCATTTCATTATCATGGAGATGAAGACCTAGGCTGATTATCTATGCCGGTTTTTCATATTCATTTATATAGCACAAAGTAATATGGACTATAAGTTAATGGAATGTATTTTTATTGTCTTATAAATATGTAAAATTGTATTTATTTTCTGTATGTTAAGAACATACATTACTCTGAAGTTCAAGAAATATAGAGCAGCTGCCTGCTGTTCAATCCACAAGAGATGTTTAAAGAAAAGGGCTTCAGTTTGGAAAAAAATCCCAAGCTCTAGACTACTACAAGATTATAAGCATGGCACAACCAAATGTCACATATTTTCTGCTTCTTTGATTGCTCACTGGTAATTTTCCACCCTTTCGCTTAAATTGGCAGAAAATTGCAGGCTTGCAAGCACACAGGCAGGAAACCTGGCCTACAAAGTCAAGCAGCATGTTTCACTTAAAACAGTTACTGTTGCACTTAATGTTGGCAGTATGTATTGCAGAAACAAAATACAGCATGCGGGCCATGCAATATGGTTCCTTGACACCCAGTATTTCAGTGCTATAAGTGTCATTTTGCCCCCAATGTGGGGGCAGAGAACACACACTCTTCTGATGCTAGCCATGCCAAACAGCACTTTGGTGAAGGCACTAGGGCACGCACAAGATGCTTCTGCCAAAAATATTCAGAGTAGGCAGATCAGGATGTAAATCAGTGATTTGGTGCCAGTGCTGCCATTATGGAGTTCAGAGCTCCATCTAATATCCTCTCTCAACCTCACACAGCTAAATTGTAATGCAACAGCAGGAAAGATCCCCCAGCAATGTTATTTAAAGTGATCATCAACTACTTTCAGGTTAGTTGCTGACCAATATTCTATTGGGTCTTGCTGCAATTGTATAAGTGTTTAGAGATTTCCAGCATTGTTTGAAGTTGCTAAAGTCTACAGGGAGTCAAGTAGAAGATATTGAAGCAGTTGGACCTAAATTCATAGATTCTGCACAAACCACTTGTTCCCAGGAATGGATACAGGAATATGCATCCTCTTGGACTATAGCATGGAAGGGAGAAGAAGCAGAGGTGATACAGAGCAATAAAATAATCTGGAAGAGTGAGGAGGAGAAGACAAGGTTAAGAGCTGTGAAGTGGATTAAAGATTTCTTCAGTGGGACTTTCACTGCCTGTGTCTGATTGACAGCTTTATGAGAAGGCAAGAGAGGCAATGGTTTTCAAAGACATAGCTGAATGGCTTTTTTTATTGCAATGGAGCTAAGACCTCAAACTATGGCTGGGATTTTCTGGCCCTACCCACCGCTGTGGTCTGTCAGTCCCGCCAAAAGTCAATGGGCTTTTGGCTGGCACGCCCCATCCCCCGCAGCAGCTCCTGCTGGTAAATCCTGACCTATATTTTTGTGAAATATATATTTATCATCATGGCTACTTCCTAAAATTTTAAAACTGGACAATGACCTCTTAAAATGACTGAAGCCATGCCTGGCTATGATCTTTAAACATAGGAGCTAATCTAGCAGTATTGAAGACATTTGTGCCTTGTTATCTCTGATGACATGTTAACGATCCTGTGGACTCCAGAGACAAATTCAAAGGGAATTTTACAAAGGCAATCTGCAATTCATAAGCTAGGCTTGGTCATCGAAGTCTCCTAGTCTGCTAGGACAAGGGACCCTGCAACCTCGCCCACTTTCGCCAAGTTTGCAGGTGACACAAAAATATATGGGAAGGCAAGTGGTGAGGCTGACACAAAGAGTCTACAGAGGTTTATAGGTAGGTTTAGTGAGTGGGCAAAAACTTGGCAGATGGAATATAGTGTGGGAAAATGTGAGGTTATGCACTTTAGCAGGAAGAATAGAGGAGCCGAATATCATTTAAATGGAGAAAGACTGCAGAAAACTGCAGCACAGATGGATTTAGGGTCCATGAATCACAAAAAGCTAGCATACAAGTTCAGCAGATAATAGGGAAGGAAAAAGGAATGTTGGCCTTTATTTCAAAGGGAATGCAGTATAAAAATAGGGGAGTCTTGCTAAAACTATACAAGGCACTAGTTAGACCACACCTAGAATACTGTGAACAATCTTGGTCCCCTTAACTAAGGAAAGATATACCAGCATTGGAGGCAGTCCAGAGAAGGTTCACTAGAATGATCCCGGATATGGAGGGATTTTCTTATGAAGAGAGGTTGAGTTGGTTGGGCCTGTACTCATTGGAGTTCAGAAGAATGAAAGGTGGCCTTATTGAACCATATAAGATTCTTAGGGGGCTTGACAGGGTAGATGCTGAGAGGTTGCTTCTCTTTGTGGGAGGGCCTAGGACCAGAGGGCATAATCTCAGAGCAAAGGGTCACCCTCTTGAGGCAGAGATGAGGAGGAATTTCTTCTCTCAGAGGGTAGTGAGTCTGTGGAATTCTTTACCGCAGGGGGTTGCAGAGGCTGGGTCATTAAGTATATTCAAGGCTGAGATAGACAGATTTTGAATCTGTAAGGGATTCAAGGGTTATGGGGGAAAGGCAGGAAAGTGGAGTTGAGGATTGTCAGATCAGCCATATTTCATTGAATGATGGGGGGACTCGATGGGCCAAATGGCCTACTTCTGCTCCCACATATTTTGGTCTTATGGTCTAACTTTCTTCCAAATTCTTAATGGTTGGAACACTAACAATCCCCAGGAACCTAGACAAAGCAATATACATCCTTTGTCAAAGCCAAGGTGGAGAGGTGGGAGTCAAGTGGCATGGCCCCTCACATGGAGGAACCTATAATATTGCTTTGTGGAACTGCAAAGCAGTCTGCTATCTTCCATCTCGCAAGCAGTAGCTCTGAACAAGGGCTCCATCCTGGTTTAAATGCCTGGCCCCCATCTACATTGTTTCTACTGGGATTTCTGAAGTTCTCTACCAATTTATCTCTGCATGCCTACCTCAACTCTACTGGAAAAGTGAATTATCCAGCACCAGTTTTCAGACTGCCAATTTCTGTGCAGAAATACACCATTGGGCTTTTGATCCTGGACTCACGTGAAACATTAACTCTGTGGTCTTTGCCCTGTAAATTTTTCTTTCTCTATTCCCCTCTTTTATTGTATGTGTGAAAAGGGGGCTATGTTGTGACCCCCTCTCATGCATGAGTGTATGTGAATAAACTAGCACTCTAAGTTTACCCTATCTTGAGTTTGCTGTGGGGTTATTAATACAAATTGGATCACACCAAAACTGAGGGGTTGGGAAATATGCCACCACTTATAAAAGGGGAAATCAAAATCAAAATACCTTTATGTTTATGGACGGGCTGGTGGGGGGGGGGGGGGTGGTTGGCGTTGAGTGGAGAAATACAGACTATTTAAATTAACCCCCCTCTTGTCTGTAACATTATTTTATGAGCATTTCAAAGACTTGTGTTATACGGATTATTGGTTGTGTACCCAGTGCATACTGGGTGACTGAGCATGGAGGGAGCAAAGGAGATATGAGGGGGCAACGAGTGCACATGGAGGCATGGAAGGGGCATGGGGATTGGTGGGGGCTTGGAGGGGGAATGGGTACATGAATGGGGCATGGGGTGAGTGGCAGTGAGGGAATTTGAGGGGTGAGAACTAGAGATCCTAACAACCAGTAAAGCTAGGCCAACATCCCAGTAAATGGAAGAGGGCCTTCTAACCTGCCAGTCTTGCCATCTGCCTACCTCTGTTGCCACCTTGGGCCTGCCTCCCACCCATGTCTGCCTCCCCAGAACAAAAATACAGCAGATGGGCTGCTCCAGGACAGAGATGGGATCACAGAGTTGGGAAATTTCCCAACTCCTGTCTCTTTGATGAAAATCTGGCCCGTCTGCATCAGATATCTCCATCATTTTCACTGAAATCTGTCAGCTGCTGCAACCACAACTGCAGCCTAAGAGAAGGACCAGGACACCGTTGCCGGTGACTATGAAGGTGACAGTGACCATGAACCTTTATGCATTTGGCTCCTTCCAGGCTGGAGTAGGTGATATTTGTGACATCTCATAGTTTGCCATCTATTGCTTCATAAGGGAGATCACTGAGACTCTATATTCCAAGACAGCTGAGCACATTTCATTTTCTCTTTCCAGAGGGAAGCAGCAGAGCGAGTACACAGCTTTGGGTGTGTGACCATATGCAGCATATCATGCTGGTCAATGCCCAATAAACTGGCAGCAGCAATGGTGCCTTCATTCTCTGCCAGTTTGCAGTACCACCAGCATTAGAGCCACCACAACAAACTAAAGGGTACAGGGTGACAAGTGCTGTCCTTTGATGGCGCATGAATCTGGTGTGCAGCCTACGGACACATGGGCAGCATGCATACAAACCAAGCTGCCACATGAAAAGTGTTAGACCAAATCATTGTGGTGCCTAAACAACATTTCTGCTGCCTGGACCACTTTGGAGCAATCCTGCAGTACTCTGCGGAGTGCGCGTCAAGATTTGTTGTGGTTTGCTGCATGCTGCTCAACCTTGCCATCATGAGGGCACAGTCCTCGCCACCAGCTGAGGAGAAAGAGGAAGAAGGGAGGAGACGACTAATACAGCCCCTCTTTGACCAGGCCGTCGACTCATCCAACTGCAGTATCAATAAGTGTAACCCAAATTTTCCATTCACCAACAGTCCCACACCTTACTTTTCCTCTGTTACAGCCTATCTAAGCAACCACTTGGGCACAATACTAAAATGGCAACTGCCAGAAAATAAATAGTGCAAACCAAATTTATAAATTAAATCAGACCAGAATGCATACAAACATAATCAGCCTTGTGCATTCCCTATGTGCCTATCCTCCATGTGCCTTTGCTTGCCCTAAGCACTGTTAACCGAGTGACGGCAGCATGGCTGGTGGAACGTTGCTGACTTTCAATGGGGGAAACTGCAGGTGGCCTTGAAGGATGATCTCAAGCAACTCTGGCCCAAGAAGGCCTGGATTCGGACTGCATCAACTTGGAATGGGCAACAGTCTAGGCTGGCTGGCTGAGAGGCAACAGGCAGTACATTGATGGAATGGCGGTCGTGGGAGGATAAATGCTGTCACCCACAAAGCCACTATCATACCTCAGGGTGGGACCTCATCAATTTTAGTAATCTGCTGGAGACTGATTGGGAGATTGCCTGCTAGGCCCCTTGAACATTGATACCCCCAGTCATGATAGCAGCAGATGACCTTAAATGGCAGCAAGCAGACCTTGCATGGCTTCAATTTGAGCTTCTACCGCAGCAGATGTTGGATGGTTTTGTCTTATGCTGCAATAGAAGCTTAGACATTGGCCATCAGATGTTGCATTATGTTTGGTTCACAAGTGTGTTAATGGAGTTGGCTATTACTTCCACACTGGAAAAAGATGGGCTTCAAGCTCTGCCCAAGCCCTGTATCATTGATGCTAGACTCCACCATGCTCTTTGACCGTTACTACAGGCTTCCTGGCTGACCTGAAATGCAACAAACATTTTGTTTTGCACAGCTAGCAGCCTTCTTCTGTGGGACATCCCATTGAAGTCCTCACCTGAAGTCCTCTGCAACTTGTTTGCGACCTTGCCCTCTGGCAAACTAGCATCCGCGATGCCCTTGACCCTATTCTGATTGTTGGTCACTTGTGCCTGGTGTTTCACCAGATACAGATCCAACCTCTAAGCTAACCTCTAAAGTATGTGCACTATTACGATCTGAGATGGCAATTGTGGGTGTCAGAGTGAGTGTTTTTTTATCGCTGGCTTCCTGCTCTTCCACCACTGGCCAGGTTGCAGTTGTTGGGTATCTGAAAGGGGAAAGGCACAAGGGTAGGATTATGGTGAGGGGAGAGGCAAAAGCAAGAAGGTGTACATTTACACTGTCTGCAACTAGTAAATCAGAAGAGATTGTGGGATGAGAGGGAGGTGGGATAAGAAGGATTAAGTATAAATGTATTGTCATCCTCGATGTTTTCAGCCTTGCTGCTGGCCACAGTCTCAGCCTTGGCTGTTCCAATGATGGCAACCATCCTCTATCAGGATACATGCAGACGTACAACTGTGCCTGTCACCTACTGGTTAGATGCTACTGCCTCTGGTCATGCAACACCCTTTGAAAATCAAACACTTTTCCACTTATATAAAAATGCAAATTTCATTTACACCATTTCTGCTGAGACTTCACCCTAGTTTACTCATCTCCATTTCAAATGCCTGTTTTACACCTAACTTCTTTGATAATTTAAACCTTGCAGCTGAATCATCTCTAGTTTAATTGAATTAACCGCGCACACAGAACCATAAACATAAGCCTGTTTTAAGGTATGCCACAATAATATTAGGAAAATATGATAATTCCTTGACCCTTGCCTGTCTACATTTAATAATTAGGGATTTCACTGTGCAAATGATTCATTCAGCTAGGCTGTTAGATCCAGGGTAATGAGGTGATGAAGTAATGTGATCGATATTCCATTTCTCAGACAAATCCTGAAACGCCTTACCAATAAATTACAGACCGTTATCAATAATGATCTCTCTAGGCATACCAAATAAACAGAAAATAGCACTACAGTGTATGTGACAGTTGTGCTTGATGTCTTATGCAATTGTTGAATAATGGTGTACATAGTAAAGTAGTCAACGATGACAATGAAGTCACTGTCATGGACAAGAGAGAAGTTGGATGCAATTTTAGACAAAGGAGGAGTAGGAACTTCATGTGGAATCAACGGTGATTTGGCATATGCTCTTGACATGCCTCAAACATTTTGACGACGACTTCAATGTCATTTTTCATACCCAGCCAATAGACTTTCTCTCTTGCGAGTCTCCTTGTCTGATCTATGCCCATGTGTGGGGGATGAAGTTGTTGAAGAAAATCAGGTCACAAAGATGACCTGCCCGCCTTTAAAAATGACTCCTGGAAGATGCTTAGCTCATTCCAATAAGGCCAAAATATTCTCACATGTTGGTGGACATGTTGAAGAGCATCAGGTCATCCTTTGATGGTAGCTTTCTACAGTTTCTGTAGTGTAAAATCTTTCAATGTTTCTTCTTGTAGCTGCTGGCATTTGTGTTGCACAAAATGTACCAGATCAATTTGAAGAACATCTTCAAATTCAATGTCAATTAAGTCAACTTGTAGATCTTTGGGTATATCTTCTGTTTTCGCTGGATTAGACAATCTGCTAAGTGTATCTAATGTAACCATCAAGTGATCTGGCTTGTACCCTAATCTTACAGTCGTAACCTTGAATTTTTATCAAGAGACGTTGCAATCTTGGAGGTGCAATGGTCAATGGTTTTCTCCAAATCATCTACAGTGGCTTGTGGTAGGTCTCTAAAGAGATAGGTATGAAAACACATGATTCCAAACATTCCTGCTCAATATTGGAGTAATTGGATTATGTTATGGACAGAGATTTTGAAGTAATTGGAATTGGTTTGCCTTTTTGTAGTATGCACGCTCCCAGACCTTTCTATGAGGCATCTATCTCAAGGGTAGTTTTCTCCCTAGGATCTTAAAATTTCAATCTCAATGCTTCTGATAATGATGGTGGACTTTGTGCCACAGGAAAGGCACATCCTTTCTCAACAATTCCCTTAATGAGAAAGATTTTTGAGTGAAACTGGGAATGTATGGAGACAAGAAATTTAAGAGACCTAGACATCTTTGAAGCTCGTCCTTATCTTGAAGAGTTGGCATGGCCTTAATATCCTCTATTTTACTTGGGTTGGGACATATACCCACACTGGAATAAACGGAATGGAAGAAACTGGATCTGCTGCACATTGATTTCACATTTCAAACTGTTGAACACCAATCCTTCATTACGTGCTGCTTGCATCAATAAATGCAGATTACAATTATGTTCTTGCTTTGTTCTTCCTACAATAGCTATATCATCTCTAATACAGATGCAGCCTGTTGCAGTGCATGTAATGAAGTTCATGTGGACTTAAAAGAGATGCTGACTAACAAATAGCCTGAAAGGTAGATCAATTGATGGACTTGCATTCTCCTGCAAGTGTTATGTTGCAGCTCTCTTGAAACTACTTAATTGAAACATTCTGAATGTTTCAATTATAGGTCATGAACTAAGGTGACAGGAGTAGTTTCAGAGGTCAATCTGCCTTGGATGTCTGAATGATTCCAAGAATTGTTACTAATGTGAACTAGTGACATGTCAATAGACCTACAATCACTGGGGCTTTAGTTTCTACGATATAGAACACCTGTGATACCTAGGAGGATTGATTGTCCTGCAATCCAGGACTATGGAGCCTGCACATGGAATTAGTGCTGGAAGTTTCACCATGGTCTTCCAGATCTGTGGATACATGTCTTTTAGAATCTGCAGGGTAGAACGTTGGCACTTGCCTCTGGGTCAGTCTTGGCCAATAATGAATACCAACTCACCGATTGTGTCTGCTAGCTCTGTATTTGTAAAGTCACAGTCATACCCTTTTCTCTGCATCTGCTGATGAAATGGTCTATGGATTCTGTAGGCTGTTGTCGAAATGACGTGAACTCTAGTCGATGAATACGGAAGTTTAACCCAATTCCGAATCGGTTTTCCAGTGTAGTCCATATCTTTTGGGGATCCTAAAGCTCTTCTTCTATTAATCTTAACATGTTCAGCCTGTATAAATCTCCATTCCCAATTGCTAGGTGAATTTTTATGGCTTATTTATCTGTTTCAGACACATCCGAATCAAAAAATCATAATTTTGTATGCTGCAAAACATTTTGATTTCGGATCATAGTTCATCTACAACCCAATTCAAACTGGGGAATTTTGTGGACATTCTGACAATAACCCTTTGACCTTTCTTCTTCTAGAGTACCTGGTTTGAGTATAGCTGTAGCCACATTCACGCGCTTTTCTGAAGTTCCGCCCATGGAGACGAGTTGTGTCTAGAATGCACAATGGAATAATGGTGTCCTTGCCTTTTATTCAATTTGTTGTTCAGCAACTCCTGAAGCCGCCCATTATAATCACAACCTTCTCTGGCCTGATTTTTGTGACCATGTTTTTGTCTTTTTTCTTTATTTCTCTTTCCCTTGCTCGCTATCAATCTGGCCCACAACCCGGTCACTCGCTTTTCCCAACTGAGCTAACCCAACGTTTGTCCTCTCGATTCACTGTCCCACTCATGGAACTGACAGGCTATGAGCTGCAATGTCACCACAAGGGATCCATCTGCTTACCAGCTCTTTATTTGAGCACCAGCTCAGCGCTTCAAAGATATTCTTTGAAGTCACCCACTGTGTTATCAACACTCCAACACTGCAACTCCATTGCAGTCTGACCAAAATGTTGTGGATCCTCTCATGCCATGTAACATGATCTAAGGCTGTTTACATGTCGCTCCTGTACTTAATCTTGCTGGCAGTATGTTAAGACCACTGCTAAGCACTGTGTCATGTTATTATAAAGATATAGACATCAATCACTCATAAGCGATTGGGTAAACATGTTGTGGGTTCATTTAATAAGACTGGTAATGAAGACAGTTATACATTGGCATAAAACTTGATGGCAGCAGAGCTGTGTGCTGTGCTCTGCTCAAAGCAAAGGTGAAAGTAAGACTGGATCACATGACATGTTTCCCTACTAGTGATGTGATGCTGCTATACCTTAAAGGCAAATTACAATAACTTCTGTCCGTCACTAGGGCAGAAGTCTCGCCTCAGAGAGTTGCTGGTCAACCTGATTGGCTGGCAGTTCTATAGTCTCATCAGTGCCAGTGACATCAGTGGCTAAGACTGGGATTACAAGCGGTCCCCAGATTCTAAGACCTGGAGTCCAGAACCAGGGGAGTAAGTGCATGGGGTCTCAGAGGGAGAGAGGAGGTGAGGCCCAGGGAGGATGGTGGAGGTCTTGATGGAGAGGGCAGGGGGGAAGGGAGCACCCATGGGGGAAAGGGGGGCAGACCTTGAGGGGGGCACCTGATGTGATGGCCCTTGAGGGGCCTTCCTCTCCGAGGCCCAGCAGGATGGCCTGTCGGGCTTCTCCCCTGCCCCTGAACTCTTCCTGCCAGCCTCTAAATTAAAGCCAAGCGGGTAGCAGCCCCTTAAGAGAACAATAATTGGTCACTTAAGGGTTTCAACTGGGGCAAGGGTAGGCAGGCCACCCTAGTCCTTGCCCAACCCCTCATTAGAATTGTGAATGGGTCAGGAGTGGGTGGGAGGGCCACCTGGGCAATTTTACAAGCCCCGCCACTGCAAATCCACTGGCAGGGAACCATAAAATCCTGCCCTTTGTGTTTGAGTAATGTGGCTAACAGGATGAATAGTTGGCAGTTTGTACGATGTGAAATATGGGTGTGAGGCTTGCAGCAATGTGAAAGTGAGCTGGAGTAATGATTAAAAGCAAAATGCTGCGGATGCTGGACATCTGAAATAAAAACAAAAAATGCTGGAAAAACTCAGCAGGTCAGACAGCATCTCTGGAGAGAGAAACAGAGTTAACATTTCGAGTCTATGACCCTTCTTCAGAGCTAAAGAGAAGTGGAAATGTGATGAAATTTAAATTTAATTTAAAATTTAATATTAAATTTAAAATGGTGTGGAGTGAGTGATGATTGTTAGGTATGAGCCATAATTGATAGACATTGATGGTAGCTGAGCTCTGTAGACGTGGTGCATTAAGCAGTGTGTGAGCTAATTGGTGCAGTTGGTAGAATGTGCAACTTGAAGGTACATTCTCGTGTGAGGTCACTGAATTTTTTGTAACACTGCATCCAGCATTTTGCATCCAGGTCTTCGGGGCTAGATTCCTGGCATTGACTTTCATGAGTTGCACTGTCTTCTCAAAGTTTGCCTTGAGGTCATCCTAGCCTACTGTGAACAGATGACATCTCTGCTCCTTTCCACCTCCCGCACCAAGGCTTCAAGAGCATATTGGAAAATCTTGGAGTCCACTATCTGCCATGTTGTGCCATTCTTGTCGCTTTCCCAGGTCAGGATCAGTCACAGTCACCTACCCTAGTGACAACTCCAGTCACAGTGCACCTCCCCTTTAAGAGGTTCAGGCTGCCTTTAAGTACTGCAGGCTAGTTTTAAGTGATGCTAGCCTCTCATAATTGTGCACCCTCTGCTGCTACTCAATAGCATGCTTGGTACTGGCTGCACTTGACAATAATTTAAATTAGTAGATATTGTAGTGTGAAATTTGCATGTTGTCTGCATCGGAAGCAACAGCCAAGTGGTAATCCTGCATTGTAAAGCCCATGCCTGCTTTCAGGCTCTGTCCAATTTCGCAGTCAGAGAGTTTTGTTGAATATGATTTTTATTGCGCAATTAAAGATGACTCAATAACCACATCAACATGATTGCTTGTGAGTAACAGAGGTTAGGTTCCAAAGCTGGATTAAAAAAGGCATTCGGTATCTGACTTCAGTATCTTCTCTATGTTTAGCGGGTTCATAATTTATATTCTGAAAACACATTCAAATTATAGAATCTGGAACGCTAAAGGAAGGTCATAGTAGAAGCTTTATAAAATACTGCACTGGATTGCACAGTGTTGGAGCGAGGTGGTACTCTTGTCTAATCTCAATTTGAGCTCCTAATCTTGCCTATTTCTTTGAGGACAAATGCTAAACTGAGGCTAGTGCTTTTCACCATTAAGGAGAGTTAATCACCATGTGAGTCACCCTGTGTTTACTCTTATGCAGTTAACTGAAGAGCAGAATAGGTAAAGAGACTTGAGACTGGTTTTGCCCACTTATTCTCTCAGGTGGCCTAGGACCTCAAATATGAGAGATGGGGAAAAAAAGGCAAAACATCTGGTCTTCCAATACAACTTAAAAAAAAGAGGCATCATATTATTTTGATGATAGCTTTAAATGAAATGTTACTGTATATTTTGTTGAAAACCAGTAGGTTCTCAGTGCCAGGTATTTGGAATGTTCCTGTAACCCATAGCAGCTTAAATCAGGGTGTTGCTTCTGGAACTGACGAGGTTTTTAATCACAGCCGTAATACATTTATCACAAGGTGCAATCAGACCATTAATGATAAATGCAAGTAGCACAACAGCAATCATGACCTCCTTCTAGCTCTGCTTGAAAATCTAGATATTTTTAGTTTTACTGGATTCGGGCTTTATAACTGTTACAGTTGCTATGGAAACTGAGGGCCTTCTGGTGTTCCCTTAGTGTCAGCCTTACATTATGGCCACCCCTGAGAGTGATTTTTTAAAAAAAAACTATAACCCTTACAAGGCTAGTAATTATATGTCAGGGCACATGTTGATGAGCTGGAAGAGCACAAATTAAGTTTGATTAGCAGGGTGGCAATAATTTTTCAAATGTTGCAAAGCTTGATTGCAGATAAAACTGTAGGTTAGCCAAATGTTCACTTTTGAAACAATACTGTGTTGAAACAAATACATTCTTAACATAAGTAATCAGCTTAAAATCATCAAGTCCTTCCCGCACAGTACAAGAGAGAGGGAAAAGTTGTTGTAAAATTCTGTTTCTAATTTTTACTTAAGCTGAACTATATGCATAAATGTTGAACATTAGGCATTTAATAGCATGTTGGTAAGAACATAAGAAAATAAGAAAAGAAATAGGATAGGAGCTGGAGTAGGCTGTACAGGCCTCGAGCCTCATCTGCCAATCAGTAAGATCATGGCTGATCTTTGACCTCAGTTGCACTTTCCTGCCTGATCCCCATAGCTCTTGATCGCTTAGAGTCCAAATGTCTATTGATCTCAGCCTTGAATGTATTCAATGACTGAGCATTCACAGCCCTCTGGAGTAGAGAATTCCAAACCTCTTTTCAACTCCATATCCTGAGAATATACTCCCTAGCTCTAGACTCTCCAGCCAGGGGAACACCTCCAGCACCTACCCTGTCAAGTCCTCCCAGAATCTTATGTTTTGCAAAGATCACCTCTCATTCTCCGATACTCCAGATAGATCTGTTCTGCTCAATTTCACCTGATAGGGCAACCCTCTAATCTCAAAAAACAAATTTGGGAATTTATCAAAAACATGTAGCGCAAACATTATTTGTGGAAGGCTGACATATGACTAATGGGATGGAACTCTTAGTTGCTAAGCTGGATTAACTGATGGTCCTTCAAAACTAAAGTACAGGCTTAAATGCAGAGAAACTGAGTACAAATATCCAAAGCAGATCAAAGTAATGTTGTGCATGGAGGAGTTTTGTCAGATCAAATCTGAGCAGCAACAGAATAACAATTAGGAAGGCAAACAGGAAATATGAAATGAAACAATATATAAAACATAGTATTCCACAGATGCATAAGTAACAAAAGGAGCATTAAGATAGGTATACAGTCACTGATGGATGACCAAGGCAACACTTTTAGATAATAATGAAATGGTACTGAATAGATACATTGCCTTAGTTTTTATAGAAGTGGCTAACAAGAGGAAATTATTAATGTAGACATCAACGAGATGTTATAATAGTTAAGATAGAAAGAAAGGAGATAACAAGCTAGCCAAACTTAAGGAGAACACAATACCAAGTTCATATGTTAAAACAGAAAATGCTGGAAAACTCAGCAGGTCTGACAGCATCTGTGGAGAGAGAAACAAACTTAACATTTCGAGTCCATATGGCTCTTCCTCAGAGCACCTTCTGTTTTAATTTCAGATTTCCAGCATCCGCAGTATTTTGCTTTTACCAGGTTCAGATGAATTGCATCCTAGGAATACTCAAAGAAATTAGGCACTAGTATCCATTTATAAAAATTCAACTGGAAAAGGAAAAGTGCCAGAGAACTGGCAGACAGCAAATGTATTACTTTATTCACAAAATTAATCCAGGGGAAAAAAGACCTGTTAATGTCAGTGGTAGGAAAGATACTAGAATCTTTGCTGAAAGCTCAGACAAAGATTTTAGACTCTAAAGTCTTACCGAATCACAGAATTGTTATGGTGCAGATGGAGGCCATTCAGCCCATCATGTCTGCACCGGCTCTCCAAATGAGCATCATGACTCAGTGTCATTCTCCTGTTTTTTCCCTGTACCCTTGCACATTGTTTCTATTCAAATAATCATCTAATGCCCTCTTGAATGCCTTGGTTGAAGCTGCCTCCACCACACTTCCAGGCAGTGCATTCCAGTCTCGAACCACTCGTGAGTGAAGAAGTCTTTTTCTCACATCACATTTGCTTCTTTTGCAAATCACTTTAAATCTGTGACCTCTCATTCTCAATAATTTTATGAGCAGGAACAGTTTCTCCCTATCTATTCAATCCAGCCCCCCATGATTTTGAACACCTCTATCAAATCTCCTCTTAGCCTTCTCCTCTCCAAGGAGAACAGTCCCAATCTCTCCAATTTATTGTCATAACTCGAGTTTCTCATTCCTAGAGGTGTTCTTGTAGAGATAGAGAATATAATAAAACAAAATATAATAAAAAAAAACATGGTTTTCTATAAGTAAGTTTAACCAACCTTACTGAATTTGTTGCAGATGTAATAGAAATAAGAGGCAAGGGCAATGTTATGGATGTGAACTGTGTTGACATTCAGAAGGGGCTCAATAAGGTGTCACATAAAAGACTCAAGAGAAATGCCAAGCGAGAGGCTTGATAATTCCTTCCAGCGTCAGGAAACAGATGTCAGGGCTGTTTCTGGATCGCAATTCCGCCCTGGGAGAAAACAGTCATAGTCCCCAGTTTTGATGGGGGTAGCCTGTTGGTTGGCTGGAAGGCTGGTTGAGTGGCCATTTAGTGACCGTCGGGGCAGGAATGGAGGCGGAACTAGTGCGGGCTCAATTTAAACAGACTTCGGCAGCCATTACTGCGGTTGCTGTTTAACTTCAAGGATGCAAGCACCAGATAACCCAGAAGAGAGGCAATGGGCTGATACGTGGATCAGGACTGTCCCTCACTTCGCAGATGCCGACCTGGATGTCCTCCTTGAGGCAATGAGGGAGAGGAAGGAGGTCTGCTTTACAGGTGGCGGTAGGAGAAGGTCTCCTGGCCAAACAAAGCAGGCATGGATAGAAGTGGCTTAGATCATGAGCAGACAATATGTGGTCAAGAGGAACTGGGACCAGTGTCAGAAAAGATTCAATGACTTTCTTCATCTGGGTAAGGTGAGTGAAATGTCAGACTGGGGGCTATGACCCCTGTGGCCTTCTTGCCCAAGATCTCTCTCTGCTGCCCTCCTCATGCCAAGGGACTATCTTTTCTGTGAAGTATGTTGCTCCCCATCACCACTGGACCCAAATCTGAGAGTGATAATCTATTGCCAGTTGTTGTATTCCATGCACTCAGGTTTTTTAAAATTCATTCATGGGATGTGGTCATCACTGACTAGGCTAGCATTTATTGTCCATCCTTAAATGCCCTTGAGAAGGTGGTGGTGAACTGCCTTCTTGAACTGCTGCAGTCCATGTGGTAGAGGTACATCCACAGTGCTGTTAGGGATGGAGTTCCAGGATTGACCCAGCGACCGGAAGGAACAGCGATATAATTCCAAGTCAGGATGGTGAGTGGCTTGGAGGGGCACTTCCAGGTGGTGGTGGTCCAATGTGTCTGCTGCCCTTGTTCTTCTACATGGTTGAGGTTGTGGGTTTGGAAGGTGCTGTCGAAGGAGCTTTCGTGAGTTCCTGCAGTGCACCTTGTAGATGGTACACACTGGAGCTGCACTCATCCAGGCAAGTGGGGAGTCTTCCATCACACTCCTGACTTGTGCCTTGTAGATGGTGGACAGGCTTCTGCAGGGGGGTGGGGGTCGGGGGTGAGTTACACGCCACAGGATTCCTAGCCTCTGATCTGCTCTTGTAACCACGGTAATTATATGGTTAGTCCAGTTCAGTTTCTGATCAATGGTAACCCCCAGGATGTTGATAGTGGATGATTCATCAATGGTAATGCCATTGAATGTCAAGGGGTGACAATTAGATTCTCTCTTGTTGGAGATGGTCATTGTCTGGCACTTGTGTGGTGCAAACGTAACTTGCCACTTGACAGCCCCAAGTCTGGATGTTGTTCAGGTCTTGCCGCATTTGGTTATGGACTGCTTCAGTACCTGATGAGTCATGAATAGTGCTGAACATTGTGCAATCATCAGCGAACATCCCCGCTACTGACCTTATGATGGAAGGAAGGTCATTGTTGAAGCAGCTAAAGATGGTTGGGCCTAGGACACTACCCTGAGGAACTCCTGCAGTCATGTCCTTTAACTGAGATGATTGACCTCTAACAACCACAACCAATTTCCATTGGGCTAGGTATTACTCCAACCAGCAGAGAGTTTTTCCCTTGATTCTCATTGATTCCAGTTTTGCTAAGGCTTCTTGATGCCACATTTGGTCAAATGCAGCCTTGATGTCAAGGGAGGTCACTCTCACCTACTTCTGGAGTTCAATTCTTTTGCCCATGTTTGAACCCAAAGCTGTAATGAGGTCAGAAGCTGAGTGGCTCTGGCAGAACCTAAACTGAGCATCAGTGAGCAGGTTATTGCTAAGCAAGTGTGGCTTGATAGCATTGTTGATGACCCCTTCCATCACTTTATTGATGGTGGAGAGTAGGTTGATGGGGTGGTAATTGGCCGGGATGGATTTGTCCTGCTTTTTGTGTACAGGACATACCTGGGCAATTTTCCACATTGCCGTGTGGATGCCAGTGTTGCAGCTGTACTGGAACAGCTTGGCTAGGGGAGCAGCAAGTTCTGGAGCATAAGTCTTCAGTACTATTGCCAGAATGTTGTCAGTGCCCATAGCCTCTGCAGTATTCAGTGCCTTCAGCCGTTTCAGAGTCAACATGGTTTTATGAAGAGTAAATCATGTTTGACTAATTTGCTAGAGTTCTTTGAAGATGTGACAAGCAAAGTGGATAATGGGGATCCTGTAGATGTAATATATCTGGACTTCCAGAAGGCCTTTGATAAGGCGCCGCACAAAAGATTAATACACAAGATAAGATCACACGGAGTTAGGGGTAAGATATTAGCTTGGATAGAGGATTGGCTAACCAACAGAGAGCAGAAAGTCAGGATAAATGGGTCTTTTTCTGGATGGCAAGCTGTAACTCATCGGGTGCCACAGGGTTTGGTCCTTGGGCCCCAACTATTTACAATCTATATTAATGACTTGGATTCAGGGGTAGAAGGTACTATAGCTAAATTTGCAGATGACACCAAAATAGGTGGGAAAGTAAGTTCCAAGGAAGAAATAAGAAATTTACCAATGGATATGGACGGGTTAGGTGAATGGGCCAACATTTAATAGATGGAATTTAATGTGGATAAGTGTGAGGTTATTCATTTTGGTCAGAAGAATAAAAAGGTGACTTATTATTTAAATGGAGAGCAACTTCAGAACGCTTTCGTGCAGAGGGATCTGGGTGTCCTCATGCATGAATCTCTGAAAGCTAGTATGCAGGTACAGCAGATAATAAGGAAGGCAAGTGGAATTTTAGCATTTATTGTTAAAGGAATAGAGTATAAAAATAGGGAAGTGTTGTTGCAACTGTACAAGGCATTGGTGAGACCGCACCTGGAATACCGTGCATAGTTTTGGTCCCCTTACTCGAGGAAGGATGTAGTTGCACTGGAGGTGGTTCAAAGGAGGTTCACTAGATTGATTCCAGAGATGCGGAGCTTGTCTTATGAGGAGAGATTGAGCAGTTTAGGCCTATACTCGCTAGAGTTTAGAAGAATGAGAGGAGATCTAATTGAGGTATATAAGATGTTAACAGGGATAGACAAAGTAGACGTGGAGCGGATGTTTCCCCTTCTGGGGCATTCTAGAATGAGAGGCCATAGCTTTAGGCTAAGGGGTGATAGATTTAAATGAGAGATGAGGAGGAATTACTTTTCTCAAAGAGTTGCAAATCTGTGGAATTCATTACCTCAGAATGCAGTGGATGCCGGGATGCTGAATAAATTTAAAGAGGAGATAGACAGATTTTTAGTTAGTAATGGGTTGAAAGGTTATGGGGAGAGGGTGGGAAATTGGAGTTGAGGCTGAAATGAGATCAGCCATGATCATATTAAATGGCAGCGCAGGCTCAAGGGGCTGAATTGCCTACTCCTGCTCCTAGTTCTTATGTTCTTATGTTTCTTGATAATACATGGAGTGAATGTAATTAGCTGAAGATTGGCATCTATGATGCTGGGGACCTCTGGAGGAGGCTGGGATGGATCATCCACTCAGCACTTCTGGCTGAAGATTGTAGCAAATGTTTCATCCTTTTCTTTTACACTGATGTGCGGGGCTCCCCCATCATTGATGATGGGGATATTTGTGGAGCCTCCTCTTCCAGTGAGTTGTTTAATTGTCCCCCACCTTTCACGACTGGATGTGCAGGTCTGCAGAGCTTAAATCTGACCCATTGGTTGTGGAATTGCTTAGCTCTGTCTATCACTTGCTGCTTATGCTGTTTGGCACACATTTAGTCCTGTTTTATAGCTTAACCAGGTTGACACCTCATTTTTAGATATGCCTGGCACTGCTCCTGGCATGCCCTCCTGCACTCTTTATTGAATCAGGCTTAAACCCCTGGCTTGGTGGTATTGGTAGTGTGGGGGATATGCCCAGCCATGAGGTTACAGATTGTGATTCAGTACAATTCTGCTGCTGCTGATGGCCCACAGTGTCTCATGGTAGCCCAGACTTGAGTTGCTAGATCTGTTCGAAATCTATCCCATTTAGCACGGTGATAGTGCCATACAACATGATGGAAGATGTCCTCAATGTGAAGACGGGACTTTGTCTCCATGAGGTCTGTGCCGTGGTCACTCCTACCAATACCGTCAAGGACAGATGCACTTGCGACAGGTAGGTTGGTGAGGATGAGATCAAGTATGTTTTTCCCTCTTCTTGGTTCCCTCTCCACCTGCCGCAGATCCAGACTAGCAGCTATGCCCTTTAGAACTCGGCCAGCTTGGTCAGCATTGGTGTTAACGAGCCACTCTCGGTGATGGACATTGAAGTCCCCCACTCAGAACACATTCTACACCCTTGTCTCCTTAGTGCTTCCTCCAAGTGATGTTCAACATGGAGGAGTATGGATTCATCAGTTGAGATGGGTCGTACATAATAATCAGCAGGAGGTTTCCTTGCCCATGTTTGACCTGATGCCACAAAGCTTCATGGGGTCCGGAGTTGATGTTAAGGACGCACAGGGCAACTCCATTCCGACTGTATGGCACTGTGCCGCCACCTCTGCTGGGTCTGTCGTACATTGGGACAGGACATACCCAGCGATGGTGATCGTGGTGTTTGGGGCATTGTCTGTAAGATGTGTTTCTGTGAATATGACTATGTTAGGCTGTTGTTTGAATAGTCTGTGAGACAGCTCTCCTAATTTTGGCACTAGCCCCCAGATGTTGTAAGGAAGAGTTTGCAGGATCAACAGGGCTGAGTTTGCCATTGCCGTTTCCAGTGCCTAGGTCAATGCTGGGTGGTCTGTCCGGTTCCATTCCTTTTAGACTTTTTAGCGGATTGACCATTTCAGAGGGCAGTTCAAAGTCAACCATATTGCTGTGCATCTGGAGTCACATGTAGGTAGATTTTCTTCCCTAAAGGACATTGGTGAACCAGATGGGTTTTTACAACAATTGACATGGTTTCATAGTCATCATTAGACTCTTAATTCCGGATTTTTATTGAATTCAAATTTTATCATCTGCCATGGCAGGATTTGAACCCGGGTTTCTGGAACAGTACCCTGGGTCTCTGGATTACAGCAACAATACCACTACGCCACCACCTTCCCTAATTTTGTCTGGAAACCTTGCTCGTTCCTCTTATGCCCCCATATCTTGCAAGCGGAAGCACAACACTGCATCTCACAGGTCACTGATCTCCTGTTTGCCAGGGCCGAGCTAGCACATTCATTTCACAACAGATGTGGCCTCACAGGTACCACCGTCGTTGGATGCCCCCAGTGCAAGGCATAATCAATTATACCCATGTGGTCATCAGGGCACCCAGTGGCTGCCCATTCATATTTATCATGACGAAGGGCTTCCATTCCCTCAATGTTCAACTGGCTTGCAGCAACAACAAAAGCTTCCTGCATGTGTGTTCACTTTTCTTGAAGCTGCCATGACTCCGTCATCCTCTGTCAGTCCAGGCTACCTCGGATCTTCACTTGAACCTTCAAAATGCATGGGTGAATCCTAGGGGACAAGCAATATCCCTTGAAGACATGACTACTCAATCTCTACTGCAGCTCCAAACAGAGGTATAGGGACGAATACAATCACTCCATCTGTTCAGTAGCAAAACTATTGAGCAAGGGCATTGGGCTCCTGAAGAAGCGGTTCCAGTGCCTGAACAGGTGATGGCCTACAATTCCCTCCTGCAAGGATCTCAGTCATTGTGATGATCTGCTGCACTCTGTATAACATGGTTCTCCAGAGAGGTGTGGACCAGGGAGGAGCAGGAGCTGAAAGAGGAGGAGGAAGAGGAGGCAGAGGAAGATGAACAGAGAGGTGTCCCTGCTGCATGGCGAGGTGGTCTCCTCCAGCCTCCATTCGCAAAGAGGACCTCTTTCCTCTCCCACAAAGCCTCTAGCATTAGATCCAGGTCAGTATCAATGAAGCAAAGGGCAACCTGTCCTGTGTGCCAGGCCTCCAGCTCTCCTGTGACATCTCATTTCCCTCTGGTGTTGTGGAAGGTTTTGCCATAATCAGCAGGCTTCTCCCTTAGGACAAGCAAGAGCCTCAGTGATGGCTACTGTGGGTTGTCTAAATGATACACTTCATCTGACCCTCCTCTGTTCTCATGCCTACTGGCTCTGACTGGACAGGAAACCCATCTCCATACTAATTAATAGCTTGTCCATGTGAAAATATTATCCTTATTCCGTTTCCCACCGGTGGTGGGTTTCTGACCTGAAAACATACCCAGCTCCTGTTTCGCATCTCTGTGGTGAAACTTCAGCCCATTGTGTCAAAATTTGAAGACAATATGAAACATGGGGCTCATAGCTAATAATCTAATAATAATAAGAATGACGGCACCAAAATAGAAGAAAAGATAAACAAGCTGACAGAGTGGACAGATAAATGGGAAATAAAACTCAATATAACAAAGTGTGATATGGTTCATATTGGTTGGAAGAATAAGTAGGTAATTTATTCAAAGGTAAAAGCTATATGGAGTGGAAGAACAAAGAGATCTGCGAATATAGATACATAAATTGCTAAAAGCAGAAACACAAATTGATAAGGCAATAAAGAGTTCAAACAAAGTGCTAGGTTCAACGCTGGGGGAATTGAGTACAAAAGCAGGGAGGTAATGTTACATTTATATAGAATCTTGATTAGACCACTCAAAATATTATGTGCAGTTCTGGTCTCTGTATTACAAAAATGTGCAGAAAAGATTTATGAGGATATTACCAGAATTGAGAAGATGCAACTATCAGAAAAGATTGAGCAGGCTGGGACTCTTTTGTCTGGAAAAGAGAAGAGAAAGAGGAGACCTGATAAGGCCTTTAAAATTATGAACAAGTTCAACAGTATGGATGTGGAGAAACTATTTCCCCTTGTGGGTGATCACAGCACAATGCAGGCATAAATATACAATAGGCATGAAAAGATAAAATAAAGAATTTAGGAAGAATTTCTTTGCACAGAATGGAGAGAAAATGAAATTCTCTGCCAAATGGAGTGTCAATGCAGGCAGCAATGACCTCTTTAAGGGAGTCTTAATGCGTACATGAGGGACAAGGAAATAAAGAGATGGTGGGCAGAGTTGGAAAAGATAATTAGAGAGAGAGGATGTTTGTGTGGACTTTAAACACTGGCACAAACCAGTTATGTCGAATGGACGGTTTCTGTGCTGTAAATTCTACATAATTCTGCTTAATTCAATAGGGCAATGCTAGATTAAACATTCAATACTTCAAAATCATTAACCCACTGGATAATATCATGTCAACTAATCAATCAATAAATCAGTGCTTAAGATAGTACTGAGACTACAGAATGAATGCTGACATAGATTTTTTAGGAACATGAAAAGGCCCTAGGCCGAACAAGCACTTCCTTTTTCATAGATCATTGCCATCCATCCATTTTCTCACCAAGGAGTAGATTTTAAGAATTAGTGTTCAGGTGCAGAGGTTCAGATGACAGGAGAGCATTTCAGAATTTGGGGTCAGAATGTCCTACATGATTTTCTCCCCAGTAGAGCTAATGAATGGTGAATTGTGTGGGCATGCTGACTTCCATCATGCAACCAGAATTTAATTCATGCAGTTTACCTTTAAACCCCTTAATACCTTATTCATAATGATTGTTTCAGTCAACTTAATTGGGAACTTATTCAACATCTCAATATTTCATTGGATGAAAAAGTTCTGCCTGTTTTCTTTTCTTACTCCTAACTTCCTCACTTTTAACTTGTGTGCTGCAAGTAATGTTGATACTGAATCTAACAAAGTTGACAGAATTAGATCTTTTCATCTTTGTATTTCTTACACACTTTTTGAAAAGTTACTTAATTTTTTTTTAAAAAAGTCTCTGATACTCCATGATAAAGCTTTACAATTATCATGGAACTATATCGCTGTTCCTTCGCTGTCATTGGGTCAAAATCCTGGAACTCCCTTCTTAACAGCACTGTAGGTGTACCTACGCCACAGTGACTGCAGTGATTTGGCTCACCACCACCTTCACAAGGGCAATTAAGGCTGGGCAATAAATGCTGGCCTTGCCAGCAATTCTCATATCCTAAGAATGAATAAATAATAATACAATAAAATACTCAATAAATTTTTGTCAAGATCCACGATTCTGAGTAGGGGCCTGCTTGAGAGCCACTCGCAGTGATCTAATATAAAATATGTGCCTCTTTAAAAGCATTTACATTCTCTCTCCTATCTAAGAGCCACCAGGCTCAAGAGTCAAGCCCTCCAACAAGTGAAGCAATAGGTTTGGAAAGGGTCGCAGGGCAGAAAGAGGCAAGAGGTCCTCACACTACTGTTTTAGTGCTATTGCATATTTCTTCACACATTGTATCACTTAGATGTCCTCTCCCTAAAAATCAATTTTACAAGCACATTCACAGAAAGCTGGACTCCAGGCTGAGGCTACGATATTCACCTCTTTGTTGTTGTGGACAAGCTGGGAGCACTGAGACATATGTCTTTGTGCCAAGCCCAATATGCAGAGCATTTTCCAATTCCCATGGAGTATATCTCAGGCATTGGAAATGCTTACAATTAACAGCTTTCCAAAGCTGCTTCATATTCTTAAAATTACAGTATTATTTTAATGGAATGCCCCAAGTAAGAATTCTATTTATAATTGGTGCTTGAAAAAAATCCACACTACATTTTGACTATTAGTAACCTAGCTAAGTAGATTCACACTTTTCAAGCAACATTCATGAACCAAAAATTCTCTATACCCTCTGTGTTATATGCAGAGATGGGGGCGCCAGTTAGCTTAGTTGGCTAGATAGCTAATGTGCGGATCAGATTAACACCAATAGCATGGGGCTTGATCTCCATTCCAGCGGAGGTAGACACGGGGCCTGTCTTGTCGCTTTACCCATTATAAAAAATCACGGCACTTCACCGTAGTTAGGCAAATAATCGCCAAGGACCTACCTTTGGGCAGAAAGCCCAAGATGAGATAGATATTCAGAAATAGCAGCGATGTAAGTTCTCATAGAACTTGGAAGAGAAGCCTTGGTCTTCCAATACTGCTAGCATGCTAAAGTTAATGATAGACTACTTCCTAATAGGTTGAAGTTGTGATTCTAGTACTAGTGACACCCTCTAAAATGCAGGATTTCTGTATGTTTATAAAATATTAGACCAGTTTCTGGAACTCTTTTTGCTCCAAGCTTGATGCAAGGTTGCTCTTTTGCCTTGGGCATTCTCTCAGGTTCAGTGGTACAGCACACTCCCAGTGGTCTGTTTGGGTGTGTGTCCATATTGCATAATATCTAACGATACTATTACATATCTCAAGGGTGTAACATCAGTATCCCCAGGTGTTCCTCCAATCTCTCTAACAGTGGACTGAACATTTGGTAAGATGAGGCTAGATATGAGTCATTAAGCTATGTTATTTCACAGCAAATGAACATACAGATTCACTTAGTTCAATCAGTACAACTCGCTTGGTGTAATGACACAAAGTAATAAACGCAATACGCTTCCCACATCAGTGGTTTCCCTTGCTTAATTTAAACAAAATAACTTGAAACTATTACCCTGCATTCTAACCTTCTCATAGCTTTTGCTGGGCCTGTTGCCCTTGCAACTTTTTATTGACAAATTTGACCTACCTTGAAGTCTTTGCTAGACCTGACTGGCTTCCTGTGCCTATCTCGTTTTTTTTAACCTCTTTCTGCTCACTGCTGAAATGAAATGTCGCTATTGCTGGAACAGCTGTGGTGGTCATGGTCAGCAACAGGGCTGAAAGCATCATTGATGACAGTAAGCACATACTTAATCCTCCTGCTTATGTTTCACTTCCTCCTCTTTCCACAATTTCTTCTGATTGACAAACCGAAGATAGAATAACCATGCACCTTTTGTTTCCCGCCCCCCCCCTCTCCTCACCACAACCGTGCCCTTGTGCCTTTCTTCTTACAGACGTTCAAGAACTACAATCTGGTCGCACAGTGGTGGAAGAGAAAAAAGTGGAAGAGCAGGAAGACAGTGATGAAAATAAAGCACAATCACTCACTCTCATACTCACAGCCACCAACTTAGATACTGGCACAGCACTTACTTTAGTGGATAGCTTAAGAGGTGGTTTCTGCACATGGTTGGACATTGGGCACAAGCGGCCTGCAGCTGGCTAGGCAAGGACAAAGGGTAGTGCAAGTGCCAGCTCACTGGAGGGTGAAATCCCACATGAGTACTCCTGCTGAGGACTCAGAGGAGGATTTTGATGGGGTGGCCTGCAGAAAAAAGCTGATGTGTATGCACAATGAAATGCTTGGCGCATTGGCAGCACGACCAGCCTGAGGTCACTATCAAGGAGCATGGAGGGGGTTCAACACAAACCTTGCACAGAGCTTTGCGCAGAGCTTGGAGCCATTTCCTATATGGAAGTTGTGACCAACTCTATTAAAATACTTGTGGACCAATCATAATGCAATGTCTGTTGGTCGCTATCCCAGTTTCCATCGCAGCACAAGCAGAAGCCATTCAACATCTGGCTGCTGCAGCGGAAGTTCAGATTGAAGTCATGCAAGCTCAGCTTTCTACCAGGTAATTTCAGACTGCTACCACCATGGCTGCAGATACTAGTATTAAAAATGGTTTGTGGTGTCTCCCAGCAGTCCAACAATCTGTACTCCAACACATTGGTAGAATTGATGAGGTGCCACCTCGGCTTTGATTGATAAAGTTGGTTTGAAAGGTTTGTTTGGTGGTGGTTTTATTTCAGCATAGTGACTAAAAGGACACTGAGATAATCAGTAACACAGGGAAGATAAAGTGCAGAATTGTTGTTGAATAGGGAATTGGTGTTACATTCCCTTGTACCCCAGTTTGAGGAGCCGATCACAAACAGCACGGCTGGAAAGGGATTGTGTTGGTTGCCTTTTTCCTTCCTTGTATTCCTCATCCTCCTCTTGCTCCTCCCCCCAGAGTTATTTCACTAGTCCCACTTTCCTGCCATTTCCCATTGACCTGGAATGTTTTTCCTTCTAGCATTTATCCAATTCTTTTATGTAGTTACCATTGAATCTGCTTCCATAAATCTTTCAAGTAGTGAATTCCAGACCAATAACTGTGATGCAAACAACAAATTTCCTCGCATTGCTTCTGATTCTTTTGGCAGTTGCCTTAAATCTGTGTCCCTGTTAGAAGTTGACCCTTCTAAAGCTATAGACAATTTCTCCCTATATACTCTATCAAATTCATTCCTGATTTTGAATATCTCTGTCAAATCTCCTCTTAACTTTCTCTGCTTTAAGAAGAACAATTCCAGCTTCCCTGATCTCCACATAACTGAAGTCCCTCATTCCGTAGTACCATCCTAGTAAATTGCTTCTGCACTCTCCCCAAAGCTTTGACATTTTTTTTAAAGCAAGGTGCCCAGAACTGAATACAATATGATAACTTGACCAGTGTTTTATAAAGATTTAGTGTAACTTCCCTGCTTTAGTGCTTTTGGTTCCTCTTTCGACTTTTCCCATGTTACATGGGGTCACCACAATGCTGGTTGATGACCTTCATATCAACTATTATTTTTGGATTTGGTGGGTGGTTTTAGAGCTGGATGCCCTCCTGCCACTAACCCATCCCATGTATCCAGGCTGCGGACTGGCACCAATACACACAAGCTTGCCTGCACCAGTGGCTGGGCTGTTTCGTAACCAACAAGTCCTAAATTGCGACCTGAACCCAGGGCCTTCCAGTTCAGGGAGAACTACCCACTGAGCCACTCCAGCTCATTGCTTTTGTGCTCTATACTTTATTAATAAAGATAAGGGTTCCATATGTTCCACTGCTCCGGCCGGGCATTGCTGGGAATACAGATGGCCAGCAGCTCTCTAAGACAGGACTTCCTCTCAAGTTATGGCCAGCTATCTCACCTTAAAGCAACTAATACTGCTCCCAGCGTTAAATTGCTGAGAGGCAGCCATCACTGTGGTGCGAGGGCTTGCCACCAACATTTTAGCTGGGTGTTCGGTGACCACGGTGCCCCATAAAGTCCAGCCAATAGAAGCAGTACAGATATGCACATTTAAACAGGCTTCTGAACGCGTCCTGCCACAAGATTCTTGTACATGTATTCCAAGGTCTTGGAGTCCCTGTGCCCATTTAACATCATACAATTTAGTTTATATTACCTCTCATCATTTTTCCCACCAAGATGTATTCCTTCACATTTCTCTGTATTAAATTTCACCTGTGTGCCTCTTTGACTAAATTTGTCTATGTCCTCTTTAAGTATGTTATTATCCTCTTCATTGTTTAATATATTTGAGTTTTGTGTCTTCTGCATTCTTTGAAATTATGCCCTGTATAGTCAAGTCCAGGTCATTCATATATATCAAAAGCAGCAATGATCCTAATACTGACCCCTGGGGGACACCACTGAATACTTCCTCCAGTCTGAAAAACATCCTTTCACACACTCACTTTTCCACTAGCCAATTGCATATCTGCACTGCCACTGCCCCTTTAATCTCATGGGCTTTAATTTTGCTGACAAGACTAACAAGTCATTTTTCTTCTTTCCTTAACTTTCGCAAAGTATGGATCAACTTTCTTGAGGCAGCACTTCTTGGGAGGCAGGATATTGTTTTACTAAAGTTTGCATTGTTTAGCTCACAGAAAAGCATAAAACAAGAACAGGCTACTCAGATCATCAAATCATTTCTTTCCTTCGATCATGTATAACCCACTCTATTATGGACTCTATCCAATAATTTAAGATGAAGTATTTCAGTTCATTACATGGGAGTATTCGAACTTGCTAACCATAAACAGCTTTTTCTTCTCGTGTGAATGGTATAGAAATTTCCGAACAAAACACTTCCCTTTGAATAATAGGTTTAAACCTAATTAATTGACATCAGTGACAAAGGGAAAACCAGCGATACGTTTTAACGATTGTTTTGGAAGGTAGCTCTGCTGCTATGAGCTGGATCTTATGGGCACCGTGGTTCCCGACCACCCAGCTAAAAAGTTGGTGGCAAGCCCTCACACCACAGTGATGGCTGCCTCTCAGTAATTTAATGCTGGAAGCAGCATTAATTGCTTTAAGGTGAGACATCTGGCCATAACTTGAGAGGAAGTCCCGCTTTAGAGAGCTGCCGGCCATCTGTATTCCCAGCAATGCCCGGCGAGAGCAGTGGCCACTGCTGGAACTACTGGCAGTCCTGACAAAGAGGAGTCTGGACTCAATGTAAGCCCGGGGTATCGCCGGGGCTAGGCTGGCAGGCCCTGGTGAGGGGGTTGGGGGGGGTCTGGGTTTGGGAGGCCAGGAGACAGAGTAAAGGGGAAAGGATGACCTTGGGTTTATTGGTGGTGTGGGGAGGGGAGGGTGATGGTGTGCCTCCAATGGGCACAGCAGGTGTGCATAGGAGACTCCCCGCCTTGCCTGACACCAGCTCACATAGCTAAAGCTGTCGGGCTTCCCACATGGCGTAGGCCTCCCCCTGCCACAGCTAAAATAGCAGCGGGGTGGGACGAGACCCTTAAGGTAGCCATTAATTGGCCACTTAAGGGCCTCAATTGGCCCAAGGGCAGGCAGGCCACCTATGCCTCCAGCTGCCCATAAGATTTGAGACAAGTTAGGAGTAGGTGGGTAGGCAGCAGGCAGCTGTATACTGGATTTTATGAGACCTCCTCCTCTCTGGCCTAAAAACTCACTGGCAGAGGAGGGTAAAATCTAGCCCTATGATATTACCATGTGGACATCAGCTTAGGCTCCAGTTATATTCTCAGTTGGGATGCAGTCAATAAACTCCTATTTTGGACACTGATTTCAATCTGACTGGGAAAAAGTGTAGCGACAGATAAGTTCCATGAACATGTGTTTCTGATGCACTCACAGAACTCTATCCATTCCAATGTTGGAAGGGAATAGCAGTGGTGCTCATTTTGACCTAACATTAAAATGATGCAATAATAAGTTTAAAATCTACAATGTCGTCCAAAAAGCTGGCACAGGTATGAGGGGTCGAATGGTCTCCTGTGCTGTATCATTGTATAAAGTTGCTCGGTGTGTACCTGGTGGCAAGGGCTGTGCTCTCACGATAGTAAGATTGTGCAAGATGTAGCAGAACATGGTGAATTGTGATATGTACACTGGAGCATTGTGCAGGGGCTACCCTAGAGTGGTCCAGGTAAGGGAAGTATTGTTTAAGCACCAGTCAATAATTCGCTGTTCATCTTCTACTCTTGACATACCATTTACCTCAAGGTTGATGGTCTCTTGATAGGCAAGAAGTACAATGGAGATGGCTGGGCAATGGAGATTGAAATAAAGTTCATGGTGCATAACCATTGGCAATAAAAGTGACGATCCAGCACTTTCAAACAATCAAGTTATTCCTCTTCTATTACTTCGACATGATGCTTGTAGTTACAGTGGAGGCAGGCTGCTCATTCCTGCCAAAATGCTTGTGTTTCAGAGTCCTCTGGATTTTGGAGCCCATAGGGGCCCTGTCAAAGGTTGCCCCACCTGGACCTCTGCAGGGCAGTCTCAGTCATTGGGACATGAGGCAACATGTAGGGCACTGACTCAGGAGACATGGGACAGCCTTGTACAGAATTCCCACTTCCTTGTGCCCTCTCTCCATCTTCCCTTTCATGATCCAACTGCATTTCCCTACTAGCTAAAACCTGAGGAGCACTTTACTGCACTTCAGTGGGGTGTTGAATGGCCAAGGCGAGGCTTTCCCCTGTCCAATGTAAAGTGGCAGACTAAGTGTCATCAAGACCAGCATGAACTGAGTTTTCTGCTGCATTTGATGCTCCATGCAGGTGGCCACTCTTTCCTAGGAGGTGGACATCAGCGTAAAGGCCTGAAAAATCCTGGCACTCATGCTACAAAAACAGACTTCTCCAGTCTTCCTCCAATATTGCGCGAAGTCTCTGGAAATGCTGACAGAACTTAACAGATTTTCTGCTGGTGCTCCAGAATACTCCTCCTCATGGATGTCCCCATCAAGACTCAGCATCTACATCCAGCTGAGCAGAGCTTATAGGATCCTTTCCCTTCTGACAGGGACTCTCCACTGCTGCCCCTATTTCCAACATTTGCTCCTGCTCACTTACGTTGTGTGGTTCATTATATGACCACCCAACTACCTGTCTCGGAGGCCATATTGAGGTGTGCATACCAGAGCTGGTGGAGGGTGCACTGAGCCATGTGATGGCTCTTCAACAGACTGCATGACCTCCTCTGAGGAGTTGTTGTCCTCCCCTAGCACCAACTCCTGCATGACTCTTGAAGGATCTGTGGGAAATGAAAGATGGGAATTAGAACTGACAAGGTGAAAAGGTTCAAAATCATCCTTGTGCAGATGATCATATTTCATTGCTTGCTGACATCAAGTCAACATGAGTGAGTGTTATGTGTCATGTTGCTGTGTGATATCTAATTCTGTCACCATATATCTGGAAGACCCCCATTTCTCCATTTCTAACGGACATGCATTCAGCCACTATACTGATCTCCAGTTCATCCTCCTCTGCAGCTATCAGGGTGGTGAAGACTGGAGGGCAACCCCCAGTTCTCTGTCTCTCCCTGGTGTTCTGCTTTCTCTGCTGCTGCAAGGAGAGAAGGAAGAAAGATATAAGCCTGAAATATGAAATGCTTTGAGAAGATGGAAGGATAACATTTGTGAGGGAGGGTGTAAGATGGCAATATGAGAAGGTGAGTGTCAGTGGAGGCTGTTTAGATGTGAGAAAGGGCCTTGAGAGACAGGAACAGATGCACCTGCAAAGTGCATTGATCTGAGGAACATTTACAAGAGAAAGTTGGGGAAGTCAGAGTGAGGGGGTTGACACTTTAATGTAGCATATCACCTTCTCTTCTTGCTCTCATGCTGTCATTGTACCTCTTGCAGCACTGTATCCATGAGCGATGGAGCACACTCCTGCTGCCACATCTTCAGCCACGTCAGGTTGCTATCAGGACATGTATCTTCCGTTTGTCTATTGGGAGCAATATTTCTCAGCTGGCTCTTATGACCTGCAGCATGATCGTCAGGGAACGCCTCAATTAGAAGACAGCCTTTCCACATTCAGACTCCATTAGTACAGGTGCTGTCTCCCTCCTGACAATTGTACAACCGGTTTCATTCTGTCCCTTGCCACAGTCCCATAGTACTGAAATTTGAACAGTCAGATGCAGGTTGTGGTCATGCTGGCCCACTCCAATTGATCAGGAAGCCAAGAAGCAGGATTCTAATGGCAGAGTTAAAGAAACATGGCAAAATCCACTTCATGAGCTTTCAGTTTCGTGATTGCTGCAAACCTTCCCTGCTGCAAGTGGGTCCAAAAGTTAAAATTCAGCCCACTGTTCCTCAGCCATTCAGGACAGAGCAGCCTGATTGATCAGCACTGCTGCCACCAGACTTAATATCCACCAAGTCTACCACTAGAATACTGTGATTATAATCACTTTCAATCAGATGCATTGTAACAATTCACCAAATTTACTTGAACAGCATATCACTGACCCACAACCCATACAACAACATCAACTGGTATCTATAAAATGCTGTTAATGTAATAAAATATCTCAAGGTGCTTCACAGAGGCATTATATTAAAAATTGACACTGAGCTACATAAGGAGATAGAAAGGCAGAAAAGAGGTAGATTTTAAAATGTCTTAAAGCAGGAAAGCAAGTTAGAAAGGTTCAGGGAAGGAATTCCAGAGCTTAAGGCCCAGGCAGCTGGAAGCATGGTCACCAATGGTGGAGCAATTAAAGACAGGTATGCACAAGAGGCCAGAAATAGAGAAGTACAGGTATCCCAGAAGAGTTTTTATTCTCTCATGAGTATTGCTGGCAAGGCCAGCATTTTTTGCCTATCACAAATTGACTTTGAGAAGGTGAGCTTGACTAGGAGAGTCAAAGAGCCAGAGAGGCTGTGAGCCAGCGGATAGCAGGACCAGGAGAGTCAGAGAGCCAGAGAGGCCGTGAGCCATAGGGTTGGCAGGACCAGGAGAGTCAGAGAGCCAGAGGATAGCAGGACAGGAGAGTCAGAGAGCCAGAGGATAGCAGGACAGGAGAGTCAGAGAGCTGGAGAGGCTGTGAGCTAGAGAGTCGGCAGGACCAGGAGAGTTGGGCAGCTGGAGAGGCTGCAAGCCGGAGGGTCAGCTGTGAGCCTGAGGGTTGGCAAGACCAGGAGAGTCAGAGAGCCAGGGAGGCTGTGAGCCAGAGGGTTGACAGGACCAGGAGAGTCAGAGAGCTGGAGGGGCTGCAAGCCAGAGCGTCGGCAGGACCAGGAGAGCCAGAGAACATGTCCAAGGACTTTGGAGAGGAAAGAATGATTGAAGACGGGGTGGTACTTTGCAAGGATAGAAATGTCAAAAGAAGGAATTTTGAGGAGTGATGACTGCAGGCTTGAAGGAGAAAGGGACAGAACCTGAGGAGAGAGAACATTAACACTGTCAGTTAACATGGGACCCATAAGGGAAGAAAGGTGGAGAGTAGTTTAGTGCAGAAAGGATTGAGGGAGCAGGAGATGGATCTCATGGGCAAGATGAACTCAGAGAGGGCATGAGACAAGTAGGGAGAGAAACTAGAGAAAGATACAAGTTCAGAGCTAGGACAGGGAAGGGGTCTTAGCGGTGGTTTGGCCTGGTGGGCTAGGGGAAGGGAGGGAAGTGACGAAGCAGCTGATTCATTGGTCCTAATCTGGATGATAAAGAAATCCATAAGTCCCTCACACTTTTGTTGGAAGTGAGGGTGGAAGAGACAGAGGGAGTGGTTTAAGTTGGGTGTGCAGTGGAGAAAAGAAGTCAAGGTTACTTTTGCATTCCAGAATGATCCTGAAATAGTGAGCAGTTTTTGCAGATGAGCGCAAGACCAGTTTGTGCTTTATTTGGTCCAGCCAGGTCTGGCAGTGGATGGCTAAATCAGTTGTCCACCATAAGTTTGGATGGCAACAGGGTGAAGGATGCTATTCAAGTGGGGAGACTGAAGAGGAATGTGGTAGTGATAGCAGACAGTAAAGGAACAGAGCCAGGGGAACAGCCAGGGTGAGAGACAGTAATGGTTTTAATGGAGACTATTATATATTATCAAGAAGAACAAGAACAGGAATGACATATGGAAACACCTTCCCCCAAGTAACACCCAAGTCACACACCATCCTGATTGTCATTCGTGCATCATTGCTGGATCAAAATCCTGAATTTCCCTATCTAACACCATTAGAGTACTGTTATTCCAAGGATACCAAATGTTTATGAAAAAAGGCTCAACAATACCTTTTCAGGCCAACTAGGGATACACAATAAATGCAGTTTTGTCAGCATTTCTACATGTTCAAAACAAATGAAAACAATAATCATATCTGAATAGATTGAAACAGAAAGTCAGAAGTTTTGTCTCGCTCTGATGAGGTAACTGACTAGATTGTCTAGTCTAAAGCATTCCTCTGAAATAGTTCATGCCTAGCTATTAGCTGGTAATGTGCTATGTATCATGTAAGAGCTCCATACTCTCTCACTACGATCTTGAGTTGTTGAGTTTTGTGGCAGACCTTAGCGAGCATGTAAAATGTTGAAGCATTCCAGAGATAATTCAACATCATGTATTGGATCTTGCTGCTATAACAAGAAGGAAATGAGAAATCATCCAAACTGGTCCTTGACACAGGTGTAAAAAGGAGGTAAGCTATATAGTCTGAATGACCTCTCCTCCCTCCTGCCTTCTTATGTTCTAAATACAACATCAGGCACTGAAAGGCTGAAAATATTTAATTGTTACCCAAATGTATCTTCTTTTAATGGGTGTGGCAAAAAAATGAGCATTTTTATTACTTTTTGGATTATTTCTTGCTAGTCACAATCTGCACACCCTTAAGGCAGATACTAGTAACTGATTCTTCAAGCTGCAAAGAATATACCTTTCAGTCTGGCTGATTATACGTGCCTCAGGACTAGGCTTTGATAACCTAGGTTGATTGCTACAATTGTCCTTGGATGGGGACCTGTCTCACAGATCATTCAGTGTTTTGAACTGATCAATGGGTCAAGTCATTCTATTCAATTCAGACTTCCTAAATGATTGACACCTTGGGAATCTTTTTAAACAAATAGATTTGATTGACAGTTGTTGCCTGTATTGAAGACTTGAGGCAGAATTATGAGAAAAACAAGGTCACGATCCTTTCTGGACTTTGACAGACAGCTCTATAGGCAGTGTTGTAGGATTATATATGGCTCCCTGTACTCGGGTCACTGGTTAATCTGAAATTTTCAGGAGTATAAGCCAAGCCAGAGGTCTCTATGGCAATGAATGTACATGAAAGAGGTAAGGGACCCTATTTTGAGGATCCATCACTTCTTGAGAATTAGCACAGGAGATGTGTCTTGTTTGTGACATTTCAAACAGATTAGTAGAAGTTTGTAATTACAATAAAAATACTTCTTGTACTGAATCGTATTATTTTATCTGTTTACTGCTCAATGAATTCGTCTAGTAGTTTTTAATTTGAACCAGAGACTCATAAAGCAGACAAAAGCAAAATACTGCAGATTCTGGAAAGCCGAAATCAAAGTGGAAAATGCTGTAAATACTCAGCAGGTCAGGTAGCATCTGTGGCAAGAAAAACAGAGTTTACGTTTCAGGTCAATGACCTTTCATCGCCTTTCCATCACTGTGGCATTCTGCCAGCGGCAGGGAAGGTGAAGGATGGTCCTACCCCCCAGATGCCATTTGTGCCACTTAAGTGACCAATTAAGGACCTCATCCCACTGCCGCTGTAATTTTATCAGCGGTGGGGGCAGGGGGGGCTTCCACCACATGGGGCAACAGCTACCTGCCCTCACCAAGCCACCTCAGGCCCCACTTTGCCAGGACCTGCCTGCCTCACCCCTCGCAACACATGACCCTACTCCCAATGCTGTGAGGGCAGCATCCATTGTCGCATCATCTTAGTGGTATGCAGTTCCAACAGTGGCCACTGCTCCTGGTCACACCGCTGAGAGTGAAGAGCTGCCAGCCCTCCGAATGGCCAGCAGCTCTTGGGGGTAGGCTCTCTTCTTTTAAAAAGTATAGGAGCCCTGACAGCAACTAATTCATTGCCATTTGGGCCTAAAATGAGGCCAGGTCCCCCAAACTACCATGGCAAGGTTGCCCGGATTTTACAGAGTAAGGGGGCGCATAGAGAGGAGTCTGTACCAGAGTCAGACGCAGACTGAATGTGTAGTTGGAATTTGGTTCAGGAGGGAATTCGGTGCAGAAGGGCAAGGAGGTGCTCATTTTTCTACTTTTTTTAAGCCTCCAGTAGTTGCTGAGTTTTCTTCTTTTGTACCCAAGCTAGATGAGTGCAACTTTCTACTACCTTATCTGTGTAAATTATTAACTAATTGACTAATTAAATAAATAATGTTGGACAGAAATGACAGGGCTGGCAGTGTGCTGTGACTGCAGAATGCAATGCAATCCTAGACAACTATATCTGCAGTAAGTGTCTGGAGCTTAGGCAACTTTGGCTCAGAGTTGCTGAGCGGACATTACAGGGCATCAGGTGGGGGCAGAACACTTAACTAGGCACTTTGTTCCTGGAGGCAGTCACACCCCTTAGGTTAGGCAGAACCTGAGAGTTGGCCAATGGTCAGTGACAGGAGGGTGTGACTGCGGGTCAGGCAGGTATGGGGAACCAGCATGTAGTGATGGAGGACTCTCAGCTCCTGACAGTATCCAACAGGTATGAGGTACTTGTTACCTGCATGGATAAGGAGAAGGACTGAGTGAATGAGTAGGTTGACTATGGCACTATGGTGGAGGATGCCAGTCAAGTGGAAGGAGCAAAGAGGAATGTGATAGTCATAGGAAACAGCATAGTCAGGGGATTAGATACTGTTCTCTGCAGCTGTGACTGGGAACTCCAAAGGTTGGGTTGCTTGCCTGGTGCCAGGACTAAGGACATCACCTTGCGGCTGGAGAGAAACTTGAAGTGGGTGGGGGAAGATCCAGCTGTCGTGGTCCATGTGGGAACCAATGACATAGGTTGAACCAGGAAAGATGTTCTGCTAAGAAAGAGAGGGTGGAGGTGCGATGCGAGGGCTCAGGTGAAGGGAGATTTAGAAATCCAAAGAGTAAGGTCGAGGCATCAGAACAATATTGCAATGTGGGTAAAGACAATCAGAGTGGGACAGGAAGGGACAGAGAGTTTAACAAAAATTGTACATTGACGAATATGGCCATTGCAGGGATTAGAATTTAAAAATTGAAGTTAAAGGTTCTTTATCTGAATGTACAATAAGATAGATGAACCAGGTGGCATAAATAGAAGAAAATGACTTAAATTTAATTACCATTACAGAGACATGTTTCAAGGTGATTCAGAATGGGAAATAAATATTCCAGGATACACAATATTTCGCAAAGACAGACAGAATGGCAAAGGAGGAGGGGTAGCCCTGATAGTAAAAGATGACATAAGGAAAGTAGTGAGAAAGAATCTGACCTCCGAAGATCATGAAGCAGAATCACTATGGGTGGGAATTAGGAATAGCAAGAGTCAGAAAACACTAGCAGGAGTAGTTTATAGACCCCTTAACAGTAGTCATATCATTAGACAGAGCATTAAACCAGAAATCATTGGAGCTTGTAACAAAGAAAATGTAATAATTGTGGTAGACTTTAATTTTCACATAGACTGGGACAAACAAATTGGCAAGAGTGGTCTAGAAGATGAATTTGTAGAATGCTTTTGTGACAGTTTCTTGGAACAATATGTTGTGGAACTGACTAGGGATAAAGCAATCTTATATCTAGTATTGTGTAATGAAGCAGGGTTAATTAGTAATGTTGTAGTAAGAAATCCACAGAGAAATAGTGATCACAATACTGTTGAATTCCATGTTATGTTTGAAAGTGACATATTTCAATCGCAAACAAGAATCTTAAACTTAAACAAAGCCAGTTACATAGGTATGAGGGGAGAACTGGTTAAGGTTAATTGGGTAAATAGACTAAAAGGTAAATGAACAGTGGGAAACATTTAAAGAAACAATTCAAAATGTTCAACAAAAATACATTCCATTGAAAAACAAAAACTCAGCAAGAAAGACCCGTCCAAGGCTCACTCAGAAAGTTAAGGATAGTATTAAATTAAAAGAAAAGGCTTACAATGTTGCAAAAAAACAGTAGCAAGTCTCAGGATTGGGAGTATTTTAGAAATCAGCACAGAGCGACCAAAAAATTAATAAATAGGGAAAAATAGAACCTGAGAGTAAACTAGCCAGAAATATGAAAACAGGTTATAGGTTTTTATAAATATATGAAAAGGATGAGAGTAGCTAAAATAAATATTGGTCCCTTAGAAGCAGAGACAGGAGAAATTATCATGGGGAATAAGGAAATGGCAGAGGTATTGAACAAATATTTTGTGTCTGTTGTCACAGCAGAAGACACAAGCTTCATATCAGAAATAGATGCGAACCTAGAGGCTAAAAATGGTGAAGAAATTAAGGAAAATAAAATTAACAGAGAAGTAGTATTGGAGAAACTTAAGGATTAAATTTGGACAAATTCCTGGGACCTGATGACCTATACCCTAGGGTTCTAAAACAGATAGCTGCAGGGCTAGTGGATGTGCTATCTATGATTTTCCAAAATTCCCTAGATTCAGGAACAGTCCCATTAGATTGGGAGTTGGCAAATGTTACACAATTTTTCAAGAAAGGAGGGAGAGAGAAAACAGTGAACTACAGGCTATTTAGCATAATATCGGTTGTTGGGAAAATGCTTGAATCTATTATTAAGGAAGTCTTAACAATGCACTTAGAAAAGCACTTAGTATGATTAGAATATGTCAACATGGTTTTACTAAAGGGAAATCTATTTGACAAATTTATTAGAGATTTTTGAGTTTGTAACTAATAGGGTAGTTAAAGGGGAACGAGTAGATGTAATAGACCTGGATTTCCGAAAGGCATTTGATAAGGTGCCACACAAAAGGTAGCATAAGGGCCCATCAAGTTAGAGGTAATATTTTAGCATGGATAGAGGATTGGTTATTGGATAGATGCTGAGAGATTGTTTATACTGGTATACAGAAGTATAGTCTCATAATAAGCAGCCAATCATTTAGGACTGAGATGAGGAGAAATTATTTCATTCAAAAAATTGTGAATCTTTGGAATTCTCTAAACTAGAGGATTGTGGATGCTCAATCATTGAATACAATTAAGGCTGGGATAGAAAGGCGCTTGGTTTCTCAGGGAATGAAGAGATATGGGGAATGGGCAGGAAAATGGAGTTAAAGCCCAAGATCAGCCATGATCATATTGAAAGGCGGAGTAGGCTCGATGGGGCTATATGATCTACTCCTGCTCCTATTTCTTGTGTTCTAGTGTTCTTGAGGCTTGTTTCCAGTACAAAATTCAATCCACGGAATGTATATTTTCCCATCTACCAAAGTTGAGGTGATCAGGTGCTTGTACAATGGACAAGATCTTACTGGCAAAAAAGCAATGTATTAATAATGCACACTGCGCAAATCAGCCAGCAAGTTGAGAGAATTAAGAGATACGGAATGGGTTATGAATCTCCAGAACTTGCTGGTTAAATTATACCACTCCGATGTTTGCTTTGCATAAACAGTTTTTCACCGTTAATCTTCTAGTTTTTTTGGATTTGCACATTAATTGCTCATTAAACTTGCCGCAGAAAGTTAGGGCTGGGAATTATAAGTTCTCTCTGAATAACATGATAATTGTTAATGAAATGCCAATCATCTCCCTGGATCAGAAACTGTTCAATCTCATTCCTGCCCATAGTCAATTATTGTTAGAGATTTTAAAAACGTCAAATTTAAAATTCTCTTTTTTTACTTCTCCTTTCTTTCTCTTTTTTCTCTCTCTCTTGGGTGGAGCGTACACATGGCTTTGTCAGGACAGCAAGCTATAAAGTGGTGCAGGGTGCATCGACTGTACGTGATTTTGCCGGCACCGCATCTCAAAGCTGAGATGTACTGACACCGCAAACGATATCATAAACAACAATCCAATAAATCATTCAATATTCCATACAAAAATCAACCAATCACCCTTTTTCATTTCCTTAGTCCAGGGGTGGGGAACCTATGGCCCGTTGCTCAATTTCATCTGGCCTGCAGCAAGATTTCTAAAACAATAGACATTAGCGCCTTCAAAATAGCATTTATCATCATCGTTATGAATTTACTTTGGATAAAAGCATCAGCTAAATTAGTATAATAATATTTAACAATATAATACTCAAATTCAGCCATCACATTAAAACAGCAGGTGAGTTGTAGATTTCTGTACTCTCTCTAAAAAAACTAAGCTATGTTGATTTTTATGTGTGTGTGGCCCATGACTGATTTTGTCTATGTATGAATGGCCCGTGATAAGAAAAAGATTCTTCACCCCTGCCTTAGTCTTTTTCTTGCAGATGCCTTTGCCTGTCCTCGTGCTGCTACACAGTTACACTTAGTGGCTGCAACATGGCTGTCAATGGGGGAGATGGAAGATGGCATTACAGAGCATTCTCAAAGAGTTCTAGGCAAAGAAGGCCGTGGTCCAGATTGTAACATCTCAGCATGGGCAGCAGTAGTTTGGGCTGGCTGACAGGCTACAGCAGGAGCAGAGGCAGAGTTGCAATGATGGGAACATGAATGCTGTTATCCTGAAAGTGGACAGCAGGCTCATGCAGTACTGCAGCTAGGTCCTTGGAGAAAAACTGCTGGCTTTGGCTGCAATGGCGTTTTGCTCTCACTGCCTTTGTAATATCTGCCTGGTGGGCCTCCTGACCTCCTGCACCAAGATCTCTAGTGTTGCATCAGAGAACCTGAGGAATGCTTTCTGGGCTGTTGTGCCATTTCCACTCCTCCTTCTGCTTATAACATAACCTTTAACCAGTTTCAGCAACTGCTCTAGCCAGAAGGCATCCTTCCTTTAAAAGGAGCAGGCTGGCTTTATGTAGGCCAGGCTAGTTCTAAATGGTTGAAAGAGCTTGGGTGCCCTGCAAAGGTGTGCCTCACCATCCTTTATCAGAGTTAGTGACTGAAGCAAAGACCATGTCAATATTTATGCATAGTTTAGGTTGATGATTGAAGGAAAAAGGAATAACAGAGAAACTTTTGGAATTGGGACAAATGCCTGTGTGGAGGATACGCACAAATGCAGAACAGTTGGGTTCTTTACTTGGAAAAACTCAGCAGGTCTGGCAGCATCGGCGGAGAAGAAAAGAGTTGACGTTTCGAGTCCTCATGACCCTTCGACAGAACTTGAGTTCGAGTCCAGGAAAGAGCTGAAATATAAGCTGGTTTAAGGTGTGTGTGTGGGGGGCGGAGAGATAGAGAGACAGAGAGGTGGAGGGGGTTGGTGTGGTTGTAGCGACAAACAAGCAGTGATAGAAGCAGATCATCAAAAGATGTCAACAACAATAGTACAATAGAACACATAGGTGTTAAAGTTAAAGTTGGTGATATTATCTAAACGAATGTGCTAATTAAGAATGGATGGTAGGGCACTCAAGGTATAGCTCTAATGGGTTTTTTTTTTTATTTTATATAATGGAAATAGGTGGGAAAAGGAAAATCTTTATAATTTATTGGGAAAAAAAAGAAGGGGGAAACAGAAAGGGGGTGGGGATGGGGGAGGGGACTCACGACCTAAAGTTGTTGAATTCAATATTCAGTCCGGAAGGCTGTAAAGTCCCTAGTCGGAAGATGAGGTGTTGTTCCTCCAGTTTGCGTTGGGCTTCACTGGAACAATGCAGCAAGCCAAGGACAGACATGTGGGCAAGAGAGCAGGGTGGAGTGTTAAAATGGCAAGCGACAGGGAGGTTTGGGTCATTCTTGCGGACAGACCGCAGGTGTTCTGCAAAGCGGTCGCCCAGTTTACGTTTGGTCTCTCCAATGTAGAGGAGACCACATTGGGAGCAACGAATGCAGTAGACTAAGTTGGGGGAAATGCAAGTGAAATGCTGCTTCACTTGAAAGGAGTGTTTGGGTCCTTGGACGGTGAGGAGAGAGGAAGTGAAGGGGCAGGTGTTGCATCTTTTGCGTGGGCAAGGGGTTGTGCCATAGGAGGGGGTTGAGGAGTAGGGGGTGATGGAGGAGTGGACCAGGGTGTCCCGGAGGGAGCGATCCCTACGGAATGCCGATAAGGGGGGTGAAGGGAAGATGTGTTTGGTAGTGGCATCATGCTGGAGTTGGCGGAAATGGCGGAGGATGATCCTTTGAATGCGGAGGCTGGTGGGGTGATAAGTGAGGACAAGGGGGACCCTATCATGTTTCTGGGAGGGAGGAGAAGGAGTGAGGGCGGATGCGCGGGAGATGGGCCGGACACGGTTGAGGGCCCTGTCAACGACCGTGGGTGGAAAACCTCGGTTAAGGAAGAAGGAGGACATGTCAGAGGAACTGTTTTTGAATGTAGCATCATCGGAACAGATGCGACGGAGGCGAAGGAACTGAGAGAATGGGATGGAGTCCTTACAGGAAGTGGGGTGTGAGGAGCTGTAGTCGAGATAGCTGTGGGTGTCGGTGGGTTTGTAATGGATATTGGTGGACAGTCTATCACCAGAGATTGAGACAGAGAGGTCAAGGAAGGGAAGGGAAGTGTCAGAGATGGACCACGTGAAAATGATGGAGGGGTGGAGATTGGAAGCAAAATTAATAAATTTTTCCAAGTCCTGACGAGAGCATGAAGCAGCACCAAAGTAATCATCGATGTACCGGAGAAAGAGTTGTGGAAGGGGGCCGGAGTAGGACTGCAACAAGGAATGTTCCACATACCCCATAAAGAGACAGGCATAGCTGGGGCCCATGCGGGTACCCATAGCCACACCTTTTATTTGGAGGAAGTGAGAGGAGTTGAAGGAGAAATTGTTCAGCGTGAGAACAAGTTCAGCCAGACGGAGGAGAGTAGTGGTGGATGGGGATTGTTCGGGCCTCTGTTCGAGGAAGAAGCTAAGGGCCCTCAGACCATCCTGGTGGGGGATGGAGGTGTAGAGGGATTGGACGTCCATGGTGAAGAGGAAGCGGTAGGGGCCAGGGAACTGGAAATTGTTGATGTGACGTAAGGTGTCAGAGGAATCACGGATGTAGGTGGGAAGGGACTGGACAAGGGGAGAGAGAAGGGAGTCAAGATAACGAGAAATGAGTTCTGTGGGGCAGGAGCAAGCTGAGACGATCGGTCTACCGGGGCAGTTCTGTTTGTGGATTTTGGGTAGGAGATAGAAGCGGGCCGTCCGAGGTTGGGCAACTATCAGGTTGGAAGCTGTGGGAGGGAGATCCCCAGAGGAGATGAGGTCAGTGACAGTCCTGGAAACAGTGGCTTGATGTTCAGTGGTGGGGTCATGGTCCAGGGAGAGGTAGGAGGAAGTGTCTGCGAGTTGACGCTCAGCCTCCGCGTGGTAGAGGTCAGTATGGGCCCCAGCTATGCCTGTCTCTTTATGGGGTATGTGGAACATTCCTTGTTGCAGCACTGACCTCTACCACGCGGAGGCTGAGCGTCAACTCGCAGACACTTCCTCCTACCTCTCCCTGGACCATGACCCCACCACTGAACATCAAGCCACTGTTTCCAGGACTGTCACTGACCTCATCTCCTCTGGGGATCTCCCTCCCACAGCTTCCAACCTGATAGTTGCCCAACCTCGGACGGCCCGCTTCTATCTCCTACCCAAAATCCACAAACAGAACTGCCCCGGTAGACCGATCGTCTCAGCTTGCTCCTGCCCCACAGAACTCATTTCTCGTTATCTTGACTCCCTTCTCTCTCCCCTTGTCCAGTCCCTTCCCACCTACATCCGTGATTCCTCTGACACCTTACGTCACATCAACAATTTCCAGTTCCCTGGCCCCTACCGCTTCCTCTTCACCATGGACGTCCAATCCCTCTACACCTCCATCCCCCACCAGGATGGTCTGAGGGCCCTTAGCTTCTTCCTCGAACAGAGGCCCGAACAATCCCCATCCACCACTACTCTCCTCCGTCTGGCTGAACTTGTTCTCACGCTGAACAATTTCTCCTTCAACTCCTCTCACTTCCTCCAAATAAAAGGTGTGGCTATGGGTACCCGCATGGGCCCCAGCTATGCCTGTCTCTTTATGGGGTATGTGGAACATTCCTTGTTGCAGTCCTACTCCGGCCCCCTTCCACAACTCTTTCTCCGGTACATCGATGATTACTTTGGTGCTGCTTCATGCTCTCGTCAGGACTTGGAAAAATTTATTAATTTTGCTTCCAATCTCCACCCCTCCATCATTTTCACGTGGTCCATCTCTGACACTTCCCTTCCCTTCCTTGACCTCTCTGTCTCAATCTCTGGTGATAGACTGTCCACCAATATCCATTACAAACCCACCGACACCCACAGCTATCTCGACTACAGCTCCTCACACCCCACTTCCTGTAAGGACTCCATCCCATTCTCTCAGTTCCTTCGCCTCCGTCGCATCTGTTCCGATGATGCTACATTCAAAAACAGTTCCTCTGACATGTCCTCCTTCTTCCTTAACCGAGGTTTTCCACCCACGGTCGTTGACAGGGCCCTCAACCGTGTCCGGCCCATCTCCCGCGCATCCGCCCTCACTCCTTCTCCTCCCTCCCAGAAACATGATAGGGTCCCCCTTGTCCTCACTTATCACCCCACCAGCCTCCGCATTCAAAGGATCATCCTCCGCCATTTCCGCCAACTCCAGCATGATGCCACTACCAAACACATCTTCCCTTCACCCCCCTTATCGGCATTCCGTAGGGATCGCTCCCTCCGGGACACCCTGGTCCACTCCTCCATCACCCCCTACTCCTCAACCCCCTCCTATGGCACAACCCCTTGCCCACGCAAAAGATGCAACACCTGCCCCTTCACTTCCTCTCTCCTCACCGTCCAAGGACCCAAACACTCCTTTCAAGTGAAGCAGCATTTCACTTGCATTTCCCCCAACTTAGTCTACTGCATTCGTTGCTCCCAATGTGGTCTCCTCTACATTGGAGAGACCAAACGTAAACTGGGCGACCGCTTTGCAGAACACCTGCGGTCTGTCCGCAAGAATGACCCAAACCTCCCTGTCGCTTGCCATTTTAACACTCCACCCTGCTCTCTTGCCCACATGTCTGTCCTTGGCTTGCTGCATTGTTCCAGTGAAGCCCAACGCAAACTGGAGGAACAACACCTCATCTTCCGACTAGGGACTTTACAGCCTTCCGGACTGAATATTGAATTCAACAACTTTAGGTCGTGAGTCCCCTCCCCCATCCCCACCCCCTTTCTGTTTCCCCCTTCTTTTTTTTCCCAATAAATTATAAAGATTTTCCTTTTCCCACCTATTTCCATTATATAAAATAAAAAAAAAACCCATTAGAGCTATACCTTGAGTGCCCTACCATCCATTCTTAATTAGCACATTCGTTTAGATAATATCACCAACTTTAACTTTAACACCTATGTGTTCTATTGTACTATTGTTGTTGACATCTTTTGATGATCTGCTTCTATCACTGCTTGTTTGTCGCTACAACCACACCAACCCCCTCCACCTCTCTGTCTCTCTATCTCTCCGCCCCCCACACACACACCTTAAACCAGCTTATATTTCAGCTCTTTCCTGGACTCGAACTCAAGTTCTGTCGAAGGGTCATGAGGACTCGAAACGTCAACTCTTTTCTTCTCCGCCGATGCTGCCAGACCTGCTGAGTTTTTCCAGGTAATTCTGTTTTTGTTTTTGTTTTTGTTTTGGATTTCCAGCATCCGCAGTTTTTTTGTTTTTATCTCTGGGTTCTTTACTTGTTGTAATGTGATGGGATAATTTATTAAATATAAGAAAATACTCCAGTAGTTTGCAAATCTATAAAGTTAGGCCATTGTGATAACATTCTATATGTATATCTTAAACTAATGTAAATATTTTCCAAGTCAGAACTTCATAACATTTCACCCTATCTTCAAATAAACGATTTACAAACTCAAATGTTGGCAAAAGTTCATTTTAGTTGCTTTATACACAAAATTACTTTCTTCATAAGGTTCTTGGTTTACTGGCTTTTGAGATTTATGTAACCGCTCTTTCACCTAACTCAATTAAGGAGTAGATATATCATTGTATGCACAATGTTATGATCCCAGCTGAGGTTACCCCTGGAGAAGACTGTTCCCAGAGTGGAACCCAGCTTGATAGATCCTAACTTTTATTTGTTTGTTTAGATATGTGGAGAGTAGTTACGGAGTCACAGGAGTTAACAAAAGAATAAAACATTTATTCAACAAGAAAAGATGAACTATATTATAATACTCCTTCACCCACAGCTATACCTGTACAGATATATACAGATTTGTAAGGATAACACAAGTTGCAAAGCTATCTTATACTTTAATGTCCCCAGTAAACACAGAGTCCATGTGCCAATAGACCCTCTGTGGTCAGACACACCACACTCTGAAACCAAGTGACAGATATCACTTCAACCAGATGCTATGGATCTCTTCTCAACCCCCCGACCCCCTAGACACTTGTCACACCATGAGTCAACTGGTCTCACTGTACTCTATCTTTCACATGAGGGTTTCCAATCTCCACTTTCCAAGACCTTGCCTTGGAACCTTCTCCCAAACCAATGCTTTTGCTCAGACGCCTTCCGCAAAGGTTCACCTCCAGGGTTCCTCCTTCTGATGTTCCTCTTCCCTGGGTCACCACATGAATTCAAGCTGTCTTCCACGCACTCTTTCTCACTGACTCAGCTGACAACAGTATGCACTGCTTCACATGTCCATAGCCAAGAGTTACAAATGTTCAGTTGTCGCTTTAGACCTTTTTGCCTCTTTCAAGCTGTTCTTGCATTAAGTTTGCTTTCTGCCACTTTTGTCTCTGAAGCTTGGAGCCTTTCTCTCTCTGCCCCTCACTCTTAACTTCACTACAGGACCTTTTCCAGGCTCCTGTCTTTCCTTTGACTTGAAGGTCTGCTTGGGACTTCTTCCTGTTCCACTCCCTTGGATTTTGGGGAGCTTGGGACTGGCTATCTATCCCTTTTGCTCCAGTTTCTCTCTGGCAGCTACTTTCAACCAATTTTAGCTAGAAGCTGGATATCTGCCCCTTCTAGGTGGCTTCTGTTTGGCAGCTGAACTCTAACAGCTTCTAAAACAAACTGCTGTCTTTCTTCTGTGTGTGCCTGTGGGAGGGAACTGCCTCTCTGCACTCCTGTTGCTAGGCAACAGCACATTTTTCTCTACTCTTGTGTTTGCTTAGCTCCTTAAGTCATAAACTCTCATTAGAAATGCAAGCACCTTTTTAAAGTGAAACTAAAACTCCATTTGACATTTCTTAACACACAGATACATAAATACAAATCAAACTTAAACTTTAAAACTAAAATTAATTCCTAACGTCCACAAATACCAATATAACTTACTTAAGCTGTCTCTATTTCCTAACTACAATAACATTCAGGCTATTGATTTTCTGGACTGAGAGGGGAGCTGTTAGTTACCTGAGGGAGTCTACAACTGATGACCATGTTTAAAGTCTGAAATATCACCTTACATGCTGACAAAAGCCCTCTGTGGGGATAAGATCAGACACTTTAGCTTGATCTCCCTGTTCAAAATGTACTTTCTCAGCAAACAAGATGGCATAACTAGTAATGTATGCCCTTGGTCCCTCAATACAACATTCAATTAGGTCCACAAAACCCTATGGGTGTTTGGAGTTTGGGATCTTTTATGAATATCATCATCTGCAGTATAAGGGGAGATCTGATGATCACGTTACTCGTTTTTTTTATTTCAATAACACCAGGCAAAAATACACAGCAAATGTTAAGTATCACCTTACCCCTTGACAAACTCAGCTCTAAAAAATATAATCTGAATGCTATCTCCGTGTTCAAAATGTCCGTTTTCAGCATATCAAATAATATAAGTGTAAATGTCTAACTAGCAAGAAATTGAGGTAAATAAACAAGAGAAGTTACTTGCATTCTTGAATATTTTTATTCTAAATTAAACACATTTTCACCCATTTATGGCCAAAAATGGGCATGATAAGAACTAATTTAGCAGGGCGGAGACCTGCATCCAATCAGCCTGGATATTTTGAAATGAGCACAGGTCTCATTTTAATATTGAAATGAGGTTCCTCATATTGGAACTGGACTTTTTAATTTGTTTAGACTAGCTGGGGCTTGCAATACCTTAATGAATCCAATCAGCAGTCATAGAATATAGCATGGTGAATTTTCCAGACTTTAGTGTAGATTTTTACAAATGAATATTTTAATGGATTCATATAGCTACATTCGCTTTTTGTAACATAATTTTATTTTCTGGAAGAATTATCTAACTGCAATATTAATTTCATTTTGGAGAAACCCTTTACAACTGAAACCTCAAATCTATTTTCTGTAAATCAAATAAAGTTTTCTACGTTGTTGGTATTCAGCCACAGCAAATAATATTTATTCGAGCAGTTGTTATTTTGTAAATATATTGAACTAATCAAAGTCTCTTGGATCCCATTTCACAGATTCTTCCAAGTTAATTAAAATGTGCAAATTTTAATTGCATATATATGAAATTGTAATTATAGTTTTGTGCTTGAAAGATAGTAATGCTTTAAAGAACATAGATTAGAGAAACATTTTCTGGAGATTTCCTGCTGTGTGGATAATTTGATGATGTTTATTTTGTCCATTGTTAATTATCATATATTTTATTCACCAAACCTAATCAATTGCTTATTTTCCCTGAACAGATTGTTGTTCCAGTTGTGAATAAGGTAATGTACACTTAATCAGCATTCTGTAAAGAAATGTGCCAGATTAAATATATTGATGTGAAAGCAACATTAATTATTATGAAATTAACTAAGAACAACATGATGTGTGGATACATATTTATCAACATACAGTGTATCACAATTCTGCTTTCAATTCATAGACCCCTGCTATTTCTCATCAAAATGCCCCTTCTCAGAGAAATTATCCACAGGCAAGGGGTCAGCTTTCATACGTAAAGATTTACAGCACCACCTCTCCCTTCCTCTTTTGATTCCATAACTATGCTGGGCTATCCAACTGTCTGTCTAACAGGAAGTATTCAGCTGAGCTGAAATTTTTGGTAAGGCCAAAGAAATGTTGTTCTGATACATTGGAAACATAGGCTGGAATCTTACTGTCCTGCCAGCAGTGGGAAGCTTGGCTGACGGGGGAACTTAATGTGGCAGGAGGCCAAAAATCAGTTTGCCAATGGCGGGATGAACGACAGGAATTCTGTTCTCGGGTCTTTAAAGGCGGATAAAGCTACCTGACGAACAATGTCGGGAAGTCCTTTTGCATGCAGTAGCATGTCACGTACGCTCATTAAAAGGCTACCTCGCCGGAATTAAGTTCCCCCACCAAATTAAATGCCCCACCAGCAAGAAATTCAAACATTCATGTTTATGCCTGTATACAAGTGGCATGCACCAGGAGACATTCACTTCTTCCATGACTTTGAGGTGAGTAGTTGCTGTTTTGGCCTTCTTAGGGAATGCTCACAACTTGACATATATCGGGTGCCGGTAGGGCAAGGTGTGCAAAGGCTGGACACAGGAGGTACGCAAAGGAGGAGGGGGGGGGGGAGGGGGGATGGGTGCGTGGGCTGAAGGCTGGAGTGGAGGCTGGAAAGGTAAGCAGGCTAAGGGTGGAGAGGTGGGATAGGGTGGAGCAAAGGCTAGACATAGGAGGCAGGCAAAAGTTGGAAGTGGGGCTAAAGTGTCCAGGGAAGGAAGTGAGCATCCGGGAAAGGAAGGGAGTGCCCAGGGAAGGAGGGGAAGAGTGTCCGGGGAAGCAGGGGAGAGTGTCTGCGGAAGGAAGAGAGTGTTCGGGGAAGGAATAGACTGTCCGGAGAAGGAAGGGAGTGTCCGGGGAAGGGAGACAATATCCAGGGAAGGGAGAGAGTGTCTGGGGAAGAAAGAGAGTGTCCGGAGAAAGAAGAGAGTGTCCGGGGAAGGAAGGGAGTGTCCGGGGAAGGGAGACAATATCCAGGGAAGGGAGAGAGTGTCTGGGGAAGGAAGAGAGTGTCCGGAGAAAGAAGAGAGTGTCCGAGGAAGGAAGGGAGTGTCCGGGGAAGGGGGAGAGTGTCCAGGGAAGTGTGTCCAGGGACGGTGGGGTAGAGAGTATCTGGGGAAGGAAGAAAGTGTCCAGGGAGGGGGGGAGTGTTGGGGAAGGGGGGTGTTTCCAGGGAAGGGGGAAAGCATGTCAGGGGAAGGGGGGAACATCCAGGGAAGAGGGGAAGCGTGTCCAGGTAATGGGGGAGTGTCCGGGGAAAGGGGGGAGTGTCTGGGGAAAGGGGGAGAGTGTCTGGAGAAAGGGGGAGAGTGTCCAGGGAAGGGGGTGAGAGTGGCTGGGGAAGGGGGCAGGGTATCCAAGGAAGGAAGTGACTGTCTGGGTAAGGAGGGAGGCAGTGAGGGAATGTGAGGTGCAGTGACATGGGATGGAGGGAAGGCCCTTTCGTGTTGGGTCTAGGGGTCCTGTGGCTGGGTGGGGGAGGGGAATTTACAAGCAAGTATGGTTAGCGAGAGATGGTCCCAGAAGTGGTGGTGGTGATGGTGGGGGCGGGGGGGGGGGGGGGGGGGGGGGGGGGGTGGGGGTGGTGGGGGGTACAGGTGTGGCTGCTGATGGTGGTTGGTGCTGTTGACGGTGGACAGAATAGTCACAGTCAGAGGGGAGTTGGAGGCGGAGAGTCCGTAGGTCCAGGGTGAGAGTCGGGTAGGTGAAGGTTTCATGGGGGATGTTCACAGAAGTGGACTACACAGGTGGCTCTGGTAACAGTAGGGGACGGGGTTAGGGTGGAAATGTGGAGGGTAATGGGTGTTGGTTCTGAGGCGGGGAGGGGAGGGAAGGCATGCGGAGGTGGATGGTAATAGGGTCCATGGTAATGGGGGGAGATTAAAGGGCGATAGAGGGGCGAGGAATGGTGATATGGGGTGGGTCAAGGGTGACAAGGGTAATTTGGTGGGTGATGAGGGGAGCATAGAAGGTATTGGGGCAAGTCTCAAACCTAACATGTGCTATTTAACCAGTAACAACAAAGCAACACATTCAGTGCAATGCACCCTTCTCGGCCTGACCTGCTGGAGGTGATGGGGTCACTGGCAGAAGGGAGGTGGAGAGGCAGGGCACCCTTACTGGGCTCCTCCTCCCTGTGGGTGTCCAATGGCACCACCCTGAATCCTTGAAGAGAAAGTGCAACCAAATGGGGGGTGAGGTGTCCTGTCCCCCTCTGACCTAGTCACTGCTGCACAGCACCCATGGCAAGAACCATGGAGTGCGGGTCCCAGCATCTATCTGGCAGCATCTGTGTATTCTGCTGGACCTGGGTCTCCAAGACGAACACCGCCCATTCCATGGAGGTAGCCAGCACTCACATACCAGAGCGATGGCATCAAATTGAATGTGATGGACTCCTCCAGCCTCTGGTCCAGTCTGTGCATGGCCTCTGGCATCTCTGCCTGATGTTCCCTTGCCTGTCGCTGCATCTCCAACATGTCTCTTAGGGTTGCTCCAATGGCTCGTCCTCTGAATGGGGTTGAGCAGAGGCCTGGTCTCCAGCAGTCCTCTGAGCGTCAGAGATCTTGGCTGTCACTTCCTCCATCAGCTGTGGACCCGTGTCAGTGATGTGCTCACCAGCTTGTGACCCTGAGCCTATTCTAGGACATGGACCCACTGAGGTGACTGTACCTCGCTGGTGAAGAGTGTAGGTGGACACTGTGATGGTGCATCTTATGAGGCTTCCGAGGAATCCTCCTCCGAGATGGGGTTGGACATGGAGCTGTGGCTGGTCTGGGTTGATGGTCTTCCCCTTTGTCTAGCTCATACCAGCAATAGAGAAAAGCAACCTTTAGTGATTGACTAAGCAGGCTCCTTAATTAAATAAATATCTCACTTTATGGGCGCATCTAAAAACTGCAGACTGAAGGCACCTTCACTGGCTTGCAGGGGGAGTCTTGTCTCACCTTCAGCACAGGCATGGTCCTGCTCCTTCTCTGCTATCTCTGCTGCCTGCTCCTCATACAGGATGAGGACTCAAATGTCTGGAATTCCACCTCCAGTCTGGCAGTGCTCCCGCTTATTGTGGGTGTTCTCCTGCAGAAAGGCAGAAGCATTGATTGTCAACCCAATGGGTGCATGAGCAGTTCAGGAGCATTCATGCCTATGGCAGCTGCTGAGCTTTCCCCAGGAAGTGATTAATAAGAAGGATGTCCTGCAACTGATATAAGATTGAGAGCATGAAGTGGCTGGCACACATTCAGTGCAGATGTCCCATCTGCTGGTGAATGCTGCAACCCAAACTCCTGTGTGACATCTCTGTGCACTTGCACATTTAGACTTCTTGATGTCTTGTGAGTCTCAGTTTGCAGTGAGTAGATGGTGCACTCATCCTGGTGGAGCACAGCAAATCATTCATCCTCTTGTGACACTGCTGAGTATTTCTGTGCTGGGCTTCACAGCTGCTAACCTCTGTTGCAATCTCCATCCAGGCCACCATGGTCAGATGGGAGGGCCTCCTGCTATCATCCCGGGAAAATAGCACCTCCTGCCTTTCCACAAGGCCTGGAGGATAGTCTCCAGGGAGGCTTTGTTAACTGTAGGGCCGCACATTACTTTCTTTTCTGGGAATTCTGGTCTTAGCAGAATCTGGAGTTCCTGGCCTGGCTGTCTAGGTGCCCTTTAAATATGGCACTCAACTCTTCAAGCCCACAAGGTAACAGTGGGGAAGTGACTTTCTGCTCGGTCCGCAATGAGATTTGCCATAATGAGCTGAACAGTGCAAGATCACACATGGTCAGCCATCCTGTCACCCATCCCCCCCACCCCAACCAACAGAAACCACTCTCACTTCCGCTCCCACCATCGAACTTAGACTTCAAGAATGGAAGATTCCACCAATATATGTTTAATTCCTTTAAGGACATAAGAACTAGGAGCAGGAGTAGACAATTCAGCCACTCAAGCCTGCCCCACCATTCAATACGATCATGGCTGATCTCATTTCGGCCTCAACTCCAATTTCCTGTCCTTTCCCCATAATTTTTCAACCTGTTACTAATTAAAAATCTGTCTATCTCCCCCTTAAATTTATTCTGATTAAGTTGCTCGCCTAACTGCAGCCTTGCAACTTTGGTGTTTTGTTTGATTATGAGCAGAGGCCAAATTCCATAGAGAGTTCATTATAAAAAATGTTAACTTTTACTATTGTATTATCGTCTGTTTCCATCACTACCTCACCTCACTAAAGCCAAAATGCTCACCCACACTATTGGCACCTCCAAGCTCAACTTTTTCTTTACTCCCCAAGCACCTGAGTTTTATAAATTTTGATACCCATTTCCCATTTCAGACAAAGTTGCCTTTAGCTTCCACTGAAAGCTAGGGTTCTCTTTGGAAAAGAGAAGACTTAAAAGAGATCTGGTAGGAAACTTTAAAATTATGAAGCAGTGTGATAGCATGAATTTGGATATACTGTTTCTAATAATGGCTGAGGTCCAGAAAAAGGGGGGTGTAAATATGATAGCCATTAAAAGAACAAATAAATAATTTAGGAGGAATTTTTATGCACAGTGGTTAGAATGTGGAATTGCGTGTGAGGAAAGAAGGAAGGCTATAACAATCGGTGTTGATGTGAACTGACAACTCCACATTACAGCATTATGTAAATAAGCAGAGACAAATCAAACTGTATCTTGTTGTTTGGCACATCAAGCCATCTTATGAGGTCATACCTTGCTAATCAGACCTTAAACCTTGTATGTTATAGCAAATACCAAACATGACATGAAATTCCAGTCATGAAAATAGTCTTTGTAGTACTTGATGTTTCAAAAGGGATGATCAGTGAATTATAGTTATTGTAATTAACCCCCCAATTTTACAGAAAGGCAGTGCTTTCGCTGTGCATAAACTGTCTGTAGTAGTGTCCTGAACTGACTTATCTCAGGAAATCATCATGTCTTAGTTTTTTTCTTTACTCCATATGCTTCAGACCTGAATCAGTTTCAATAAAGTATGCCAAGCTTTGGATTTTTCTTTCCACAGCCAATTTATTGTAAGTGCTGTTGGCATATTATAGAAAATGGAAGGTGTTCCACAAATGTCAAAGGGCTGGTCAAACAGAATTTTTTTTTTTATGATTTGTGTGGAGTGCAACTGCAACAGTACCCAATACTTTTGAATCACTTTTAGGTCATTAACATACAAGAATGTTTGAAAATGACACCATACAGCATCATCCAGTTTTTATCAGCCTTTACTATTTGGATTGTGTTCAGGAGGTTCATCTTTTAGTGAAAAGGGTGTTCTATTGTTGAACCTCCTTTGTCAAAGCCATGGATTTCTAGTATATAGAGGTATGATGTGAACCTGTGCTCCCCTCCACCTGCTAACACTGCATTACGATTAAAACGTAGAAGAAGATTGCAGTGAAGGAGAAATGAAGGTTTCTAATAGATGCCAACCAATCAGCACTCTCTTCTCATGCAGCATAAATTGTTCTTCCCTTTACTGTTGGTAATCTTGCAATCTGCCCTGATGAGTGCAAGACAAAAAGCTTAGACAGCATGTCTCTTTTTTCAGTAATACTCAAGTTGTCAAAAGTAGTTTTCTACTTCTGAAGTATCCCCCATTTGTCAGACTTGTTTTTGAAGTTTGGAGAGCATGTGGGCTGACTACAATTGGAATGGAGCTAAAATGGCATGAAGTTCTTGTATTTTTAATACAGCCATGATTTCACCTTTACAATTAAACTGTAAAATAGGTACTTCCTCATCCATAAGGAACCAATATCAATAATACACCCATTGTATATATGGCAGAAATTGCCATTTGGGAAGATGAATTGAATTAAGGCAAGTTTTCTTTTTATGTTGTGCCTGCATAATCTAGTCCTTTCCCTGCACCCATCATTCTACTTATGAATCCAAATACCTCCATGAAGTCATGCAAGTGCTGCAGTTTCCACTCACTCCTTTAGCGCTGATGATGAAGAGATCAGTCTCTCTTTAGAAAGTCATCTGGTATCAATAAAGTTACATTTTGTCTCCAAAGCAAAGCCGCTTAGGGGCATCTAAATGGCAATTTCTGTGCTGGTTGGAATTAAAAATCATTACACAGACATTTTCCCAGCTGAAATATGGAAAACCTGTTTTACTGGGGCTGGGATTTGTGTCAATATACTTTATGGGAAAAGTGCAATGGAAGCATTAGTATTTGACAGGCTTTCTTGAAATAAGTGAAATTAATGGACCTCTTTTCATGTAAGACAAGGCCATGGCACCCCTTTCATGCTGCTTACAGATGGAAAAAAGTCGATACTTTTTTATTACTTGATGTTGACCTACATTCTGCTCTACAAGTGCCGTGCCCACTAATTGGTTTCAGTTGTGAAAAAAAAAGTTTGCCCCAAAGAAATGTAAGAGCAGATAAATCAATCTTTTTAGGAGAGTGCAGTGAGGCAGAGTGCTGGACTAATCATTGTGTTCTATTGACAGAAACTGATGCTTACTTCTGTTCACCCTGCCAAGGGGTGTAAGCCTTTTCCTTTTTTATTTATCACTGCTAAGCTTCTATTGAAGAGAACAAAGGTTATTTGAAAAATGATCAGTCATAAACTAGGGTTGGTCCAGTCTCCATGGCTAGATTTGCAACCTATTTCCATAAACTGAAAGACTGAATCAAAGAAAGAGTAAATTCATCCATTTTAAAAGCTGTTTTGGTGAATTGAATGCTACAGGCCCTTAATTTGTTAGCACGCCAAAATGGGCATGGTTCTAGCAATGCATAACACCTGCATAACTAAATTCGTCTTTGGCCCTCAACATCATCATTAGTAACATTAATTCAGGTGTACTGCAGGTGCTAATCAGGCACCCTGTTGTAGTTCACCTGTTGGGAACGAACAAATTTTGGCTGGTGCTGAGGTCCAAAGACAACTCTGGGAAATCTCTATCCCCAGAGTGCATCCTGCCTAACATTACAAAAACATGTCTGTCCTAAATACCATCTGGGGGGTAAGTGACTTTCTTAAGTTTTTACTGAAGGTAATCCTCACTGTCCTGTACTATTTGTGCAGTAGAGGGACCCAGGAGTATAACAATCTGATTTGGACTTTATTTCTATACCTTATGTGCATGCACTCCTTCAATCTCTCAAAGGTGGATTGAGTTAACAGTAGGTGAGGCGATGCTTGGCATAGCTTCTCAGCTGTTTTTTTCCACAAAATATAATTAACAACTACCAGGATGGGAATTATTTAGCAGTACAATTTCTGCACATATACAGCTAGAAAATAAAGAAAACATTTACACCAATCTAATTTTTTATTTAACACGAAAGGGACGGCATCTGTCTGCTGTACCCAGATGTCCCAAAGACATCCCTGCAGGAATTCCTCACACTGGTATCCTAGGCCCAAACATCTTCAGCTGCTTCACCAATGACCTTCCCTCAATCATCAGGTCAGAAGTACGGATGTTTTGCTGATTATTGCACAATTTTCAGTACCATTTGCAACAACTCAGATACGGAAGCAGTCCCTGCCTGCATGCAGCAAGACTTGGACAACATTCAGGGTTGGGCTGGTAACTGGCAAGTAACATGCACACAACACAAGTGCCAGATAATGACCATCGTCAATAAGACAGAATCTAACCATCTCCCCATGACGTTCAACAGCATTACCATCACTGAATTCCCCACTATCAACATCCTGGTGTTACCATTGATCAGAAACCTAACTGAACCAGTCATATCAATACCGTGACTAAAAGAGCAGGACAGAAACTGGGAATTCTGCAGCAAGTAACTCATCTCTGTCCACCATCTACAAGGCACAAGTCAGGAGAGTGATGGAATACCCATCACTTGCCTGGACAAATGCAGCTCCAACAACACTCAAGAAGGTCAACACCACCCAGGACAAAGCAGCCCGTTGGATCTGCACCCCATCCAGCACCTTAAACATTCACTTCCTCCACCACTGGTGCATAGTCGCAGCAGTATGTACCAACCACAAGATGCACTGCAGCAACTCAGCAAGGCTCTTTTGACAAACCAGTGACCTCTCCCACCTAGAAGGGCAAGGATAGCAGGTGTATGAGAATGCCACCACCTGCAAGTTCCCCTCTGAGCCACACATCATCCTGAATTGGAACATCATTGCCATTCCTTCACTGTCGCTAGGTCAAAATCCTGGAACTTCCTTAATAGCACTATGGGTTTACTTACCATCACCACATGGACTGCAGCAGTTCAAAAAGGCAGCTCACCACCACCTTCTCAAGAGAAATTGGGGATAGGCAACCTGTGCAGGCCTTGTCAGTGATGCTGACATCCCATGAACAAGTAGAAAAAAGTTATAAATACTCAGCAGGTCAGGCAGCATCTGTGGAGGCAAAGGCCGGGATTTTCCCGTCCCAACAGCAGATGGTTTATTGGCGGGCCGGGGGACAATGTGGTGGGAGCTGAAAAATTGGTTCCCCGCCAGCATGAAATGATGGCGGGAATTTGCGCTCCCACCCGTCATGGCGGATCGCCATTCCTGCCAGATGCTGGCGTGAAGCCGATTTGCATCCTGTTAATAGGATGCAGCTGAAGCCCCAACCAGAATTGTGTCGTCCCCCCCCCCACCAACTGTCCAATTACCCGCACCGCCAGTGGGATATCACGCCAGTCTGGAACACGTTCAGACCAACATGACGTGGACATGTCAGGACTCACGTGGAAGGAGGCCTGGGGCAGCCAACAGAGATCAGCAGATGGAGGCCTCTGGTGACCATAAAGCAGTGGATGAGTGGGGCATCCACCATGTGGATCTTTGTGCTTCAGGAGCCTCCAGGACATGGATCTTTGCACTGCAGTAGCCTCCAGGACACGGATCTTTGTGCTGCAGAAGCTTCCCGCGCAAGCTGAACCCTTGCCCTGCACACACTCATCTGTTGAAATGCCTTAGCATTGTCGGTGCTCCATGCTGGGATTCCCCTTCAGTTGTCCAGTTGAACTGACTTGCCGCTCCACCTACCTCCGCTGACCCAACTCCCATGCAGCATCTTGAGATCTCCACCGCAAGGCTTTGGACAGTTGCAAGTGACCATGGTTCGTGTGACTTTTCAGGTAGAGCTCAACACCGTGATGGAGAGAAGGTCTGCACATATCTCCAACAGAGACTTGGCGTTCTGTTGGATGAGGTTCTCGATGGTGTTCGCCACCCTCCCCATGGAGACCTCCATGCGCGCACAGGTCTGAAGCATTTCATCAGGGATCAGGCTAATGGACTCCTCCACTTCATGTGCAACTCTGTTGAGACCCTCCACCACCTGATCCTTACTGGATGGTGGCTGCCTGCCAACCTCTCCATCTGTATAGGCTATGCCCAGTTACTCCCCTGCCAGCTCGGCTGCCTGCTTCTCGAAATGTTTAAGACTCCTCAGTTCATGTGATGGGGTAGAGTTGTAGGGTGACTGGGGAGCTCTAAGGTCACACCAGGAGGGTCAATGGTTATGGGGGGGGAGGGTGTGGGTCATGGGGAGGGAGGATGGAAGTTGTTGAGCTCTACCTGAAAAGTCACACAAACCATGGTCACCAGCAACTGTCCAGAGCCTTGTAATGGAGATCTTGAGATGCTGCATGAGAGTTGGGTCAGCGGAGGTACATGGAGGGGAAGGTCAGCTCAACTGGACAACTGAAGGGGAATCCCAGCACGTAGTACTGACAATGCTAAGGCATTTCAACAGATGACTGTGTACAGGGCAAAGGTTCAGTGTGCACGGTAGGCTTCTTGCACAAGGGCCCTGGCAAAGATCCTTGTCTCCCTGCACATACCTGATTCCAAGGGACATAGACCCAGCCCCCCCCGTCTTCTCTCTCCCACTCACCTGTTGTGCCATAACTATCCCTGTGCAAAGAGAAAAGATGGGGTTGAGCAATCAGGTTTCAGATATCTTTTTCATGCTTCCACTTTTACAAATAATCCTTTGAATTGTGTGCTATGTGATTGATGCACTGCAGGTTGTCCACAAGAGTTCTGGGGCAGCACCCTCCACAGTGGTGAGCTGATGCAGAAAGAAGGATAAGGCTTACAGAGGAATGTCATTAGCGATGCTTGCTGGTGCCCTCAATGCCTAACACCCTTCCTCTCACCCCCAGGCAGCATCTGAGCTCTCTGTGTGGAATGGTCAGGGATCCACAGTGGCCTCTCCATCTGCTGACTGCAGTGGGGCTATGAGGCATCACCTAATCATGTTGAATTGCTGTTTTCTGCATGGGCCGCACAGGTGGTCCCCTTGCCACTGAGACCCATGTCCCCACTACCATCCAGTAAGGTGAGTGTGAGCAGTTGAGGGTTCAATTAACCTGGGAGTGCGGAAGAGGTCATTCATCCATTTCCCGCACTGCAGGGGAAGTGTTGCCAAATCTGGGGGCTGGAACTCCCTGGGATCACTGAGCCATCTCCTCCTTACACGGTGGGTTTGCAAAAAAGAAGCTGATGTCCGGGCACCCTTTAAATATGGCGCCTGTGGTAAAGTGGAGTGCTACGTACCTTTAACAGAATGTAGTTAGTTGACCATGTGACTGTATTGACCAATCATTGCACAGCGCGGGCTTCTTGGGTAACTAGGTCAAGAGCAGGAGGTGATTGAAGGAGCACACATGGTATTAATGCTCTGTTCTTAGTTCCAAGAAACCACCAGTTTGTTCAGTTAACCAGTCTCTCTGCCTATATTGTTCAAGCACCAACTAATGTCAAGGGCACAGCTAGTGTCCGCCAGACAAAGCGAACCTGATAATCAAAAACAAAAAACTGGTGATGAGGATAAACCAGATCAATTGATGGCCAATCAAGAAAGCTGCGGTAAGCCAGCTACGGTCTTTCACAACTACTTTGAAAGCTGTTTGAAAGCACAGTCTCCTTAGTCATCTAGTATGCCGCGGTTTGGGCCTCTTGAACCATTCACCCTGTTTCCGGTGACTAGTCTCATTATGTCGAATGCCTTGCATTCTTTTTTACCGCTAACGACATCACAGGGGAGGTCAAGAAGAGGGCAATTCTTTTGTCCATGTGTGGCAGCAAAACATATGAGCTGATCCGCAGCCTCATGCCATCTAAAACCCCCGATATGTAGAGTTTCAATGAGTTAGTAAACATTGTAAAAAAACCACCTGAAGCCAGCCAAAGCCCTCAGTCACTACGCAGCATTTTAAATTCGATTCAAGGAATAGGCTTCCAGGAGAGACAATTGCTGGATATGTGGCTGCTTTAAAGGGATTAATGGAACATTGTGAGTTCGGAACTTCAATTAATGACATGTTGAGAGACTGATTGATATGCGGAATCGGGGACGATGCTATTCAAAAGCGATTGCTATCTGAAACTAATCTAGATTTCAGTAAGGCATTAGAATTGGCAACAGCCATGGCGAGTGCTATTAGAGACTTGGAGCAATAAAAGATACACAGAATAGCACCGCCCATCTTATAGGGCAGGAAGGGCCGCTACTAAAAGGCGCAAAAACGTCAGATTCCGCAGAAAGGCGAGGAACACCCACTATGTACAGACCATTGAAGAACAACAGTACTACAGTGAAAACCCACAACATAATTGAGAGGAATACACCCAGGCAGCCTGTAGGCAATCGACAGTTCAGAAATATGGAATGCTTTTTCCGCCACCGCAGTAGTCACATAATGTGGTACTTTCAAAATAGGCTGAGATAGCATTTCAAAACAAAGGTAGAAATCACAAAATCTGTCTCGTTGAAGAACCAGAGGAAGCAGAATCTGACAGCTATTCATTATGCAACCTGAAAGTTGGTTGAACTGAGCCAATCCAGGTAGTCATTGGAGTCAATGAACAACTCATCAAGATGGAGAGCGATACTGGGGCATCAATATAAAAACAAAAAAACTGCGGATGCTGGAAATCCAAAACAAAAACAGAATTACCTGGAAAAACTCAACAGGTCTGGCAGCATCGGCGGAGAAGAAAAGAGTTGACGTTTCGAGTCCTCATGACCCTTCAACAGAACTTGAGTTCGAGTCCAGGAAAGAGCTGAAATATAAGCTGGTTTAAGGTGTGTGTGTGGGGGGCGGAGAGATAGAGAGACAGAGAGGTGGGGGGGGGGGGGGTGTGGTTGTAGGGACAAACAAGCAGTGATAGAAGCAGATCATCAAAAGATGTCAACGACAATAGTACAATAGAACACATAGGTGTTAAAGTTAAAGTTGGTGATATTATCTAAACGAATGTGCTAATTAAGAATGGATGGTAGGGCACTCAAGGTATAGCTCTAGTGGGGTTTTTTTTATAATGGAAATAGGTGGGAAAAGGAAAATCTTTATAATTTATTGGAAAAAAAAAGGAAGGGGGAAACAGAAAGGGGGTGGGGATGGGGGAGGGAGCTCACGACCTAAAGTTGTTGAATTCAACATTCAGTCCGGAAGGCTGTAAAGTCCCTAGTCGGAAGATGAGGTGTTGTTCCTCCAGTTTGCGTTGGGCTTCACTGGAACAATGCAGCAAGCCAAGGACAGACATGTGGGTTAACACTCCACCCTGCTCTCTTGCCCACATGTCTGTCCTTGGCTTGCTGCATTGTTCCAGTGAAGCCTAACGCAAACTGGAGGAACAACACCTCATCTTCCGACTAGGCACTTTACAGCCTTCCGGACTGAATATTGAATTCAACAACTTTAGGTCGTGAGCTCCCTCCCCCATCCCCACCCCCTTTCTGTTTCCCCCTTCCTTTTTTTTTCCAATAAATTATAAAGATTTTCCTTTTCCCACCTATTTCCATTATAAAAAAAACCCCACTAGAGCTATACCTTGAGTGCCCTACCATCCATTCTTAATTAGCACATTCGTTTAGATAATATCACCAACTTTAACTTTAACACCTATGTGTTCTATTGTACTATTGTCGTTGACATCTTTTGATGATCTGCTTCTATCACTGCTTGTTTGTCCCTACAACCACACCGCCCCCCCCCCACCTCTCTGTCTCTCTATCTCTCCGCCCCCCACACACACACCTTAAACCAGCTTATATTTCAGCTCTTTCCTGGACTCGAACTCAAGTTCTGTCGAAGGGTCATGAGGACTCGAAACGTCAACTCTTTTCTTCTCCACTGGGGCATCAATGCCTGTCATAGGAGAACATACTGTTCTGTTGAAGAGTCATACGGACTCGAAATGTTAACAGTGTTCCTCTCTGCAGATGCTGTCAGGCCTGCTGAGTTTTTCCAGGTATTTTTATTTTTGTATAGGAGAACATACGTTCAGACGCTTGAATAAAGGAGTGCATCCCTTAAGTTTGGAACAATCGGACACTAAGTTAAAAACATACACGGGTGAAAAAATAGAGTGAAAGGGCTAAGTCAAGTCCTGGTGCAATATGGGTTTCAGTCTGCAAATTTACCCCTTATAGGAGCTGGGACGGACCCCAGTTTAATAAGCTGCAACTGGTTCAGAAAGATTAAATTGCAATGGGCCGAGATTCTTCAAATCAGAATGAGAAACTTAGAGGAATTGTTACAAAAGTACACTTCCATTTTCAATGACAGGCTAGGAAGGATTCATGGGCTACAAGTCAAAATCCACAAAGACCCTAGCGCAACACCCAGATTTATCAGAGCCAGAGCAGTTCATTATGCTCTACAGGACAAGGTCAAGGCCAAGATAAACAAGTTGGAAAAGTTGGGTATCTTACAATCAGTGCAATTTATTGAGTGGGCAACACCCATAGTACTCATACTGAAGCTAGACCAAAGTGTTTGCCTATGATGTGACCATAAGTTAACTGTAAACAGAGTTGCCAAACTTGATAGACACCTGATACTGAAGATTGACAAATTATATTCGAAATTAACAGGGGGCATCACACATTCAAAACTCAACATGAACCTACCAACAGGTAGAGTCGGAAGAAAGCTCTAGGGAATTTGTGGCCATTAATACACATTGAGGATTGTATCAATATACTCAACTACTCTTTGGGGTCTCATTAGCATGAGCTATTTTCCAGCGTACCATGGAAAATCTGCTTCAGGGACTGCCCCATGTCGTTGTTTATCTGGATGATGTCTTAGTCACTGGATGAACTGACGAAGAACACTTAGTTAATTTGGAGGAGGTGCTGAAATGCTTCTCACAACCGAGGGTATGCTTGAAGTAAGAAAAATGTCTTTTCCAAGCCAAAGAGGTAGTTTACTTGGGCCATAAGGTCGACGCGCAGGGCATGCATCCCATAGAAGAAAAGCCAAGGCTATTCGCGAGGCACCTGCATTGAGAAACACTACCGAACTAAAGACCTTCTTAGGCATGATAAACTACTATGGGCAATTTCTCCCAAATTTATCAACCATACTGGCTCCGTTATACGTATTGCTTAAGAAAAAGCATGAATTGATCTCTCAGCCTATATCGTTTCAAGCATTAACTAATATGTTAATATAAAGGGCGCAGCCAGCATTCACCGGACAAAGTGAACCTGATAACCAAAAACATAAAAGCGCCCAATAAGATGGCGGGAAACATGTGTTAACCAGCCCACCCCACGACACCATACGTTGGGAAACCCGACTGCATAATTTATAAGCCCAGTATTGCACGATTTGGCGCAAATTGCTACCGTGCTTCGCTGCAGGAAGCACTCCCGGTTCCCGCCCCTGCTATGGGACCTAGGACTGGAATGGAAAATCCTGGCCAGATAATGTTTTGGGTCGGTGATGACTGATTGTCCCAAAACTCTGTTTCCCTCCACAGATGCTGCCTGACCTGCTGAGTATTTCCAGCACTTTTTCTTTTTATTTCAGCTTACCAGAATCTGCAGTATTTTGCCTTTGTTCACAAAAGTTAACTTACTTCACTGCTGCCTAACTCACTTGTGATGTCAGTCAAGGCTGAATATAACAGAAAGTTTCCAACACCAAGGCGTGAACTCTCTCTTTAGATTCGGCTAATGAAAGATACGTTGCTTTGGACTCGAGGAAACAACTTTCCAGCGCACATATTATTATCATTGTTCTATGTTTGGATCCACATTACATGTGGCTTCAAGAATCAAACGCCTATTTGGCAAGCTTTTTGTTTTGAAAGATCATAATAGAGCTCAGTTCCTTAAATGACCAAATAACTAGAGAATCTCAAACTGTGACACCCATATAAAATGGGTACATAAATCAGTATACACAGCTCAGCATGCTTGGATTATTTTACATTGCTCTGGAAATAGGGTTTAGAAATTCACCCCTGCAGTGTCATTTTTGAGTACTTGCTGGCCTACTCAGGTCTGGGCAGGACAGCATTTCCAGATGGGAGTGTGCCACCACTCTTTTGCTTAAGACATCTGTACTGATATTAAAGTTGCACATCAGGATTATTTAAAGGAGAGATTGTTTAATTTATGTTAGGATTCTTGCAGAAGCTGTTCTCAATATTCCAATGCCAGAGTTTTACTTGCCGTGCAGTGAACTTGTGCAGCACAACCTGGTGCTAAGTAGCAGCAAGGCCTCTGCAGTAGTGATATTTTAAGGAATCGTGCAGTTGTTGTTTATCTGGTCACATTGCTTGTTAACCTTTGGGTGGCTTTTGGTGCATTTTATCACTGAAAAGTTCACTTTGATGAAACAGAACAAAATGTTGCTGATATTACACTTTTGTCATCTGCCTCAAAGATAGTTTGGCTGCAGTCATGGGTGCTCACATAGGGCTTCCTTCAGCATGAGAGGATGAGGAGAAGCAATAAGGGAAGCATCAGAGAGTAGGAGCAGCTGCCAGAAGAGGGAGGAGGAGGAAAAGGCACAGGTTGCCATGCCATGCAGTCTTCAGAAAGCATTTCACCGGCTTTAACCTGGGAACTGTCTCAGGTATCTTTGTTTTACTAAGGTTGTCACCGAGATATGTTACATGTTGCAGCCTCAACTTAAGCCCCAAATCAGGACATAGGCTGCACTGCCTGTGGATATCACGGTCACCATAGCTCTTAATTTATATGTCACAGGCTCCTTTCAGGCTACAATAGGAGACCTCAGCGACATTTCCCAGTTTGCAATGCACTGATATATCAGAGAGGTCATCAAGGTTCTCCATACCAAAAGAAATGCCTACATCTCAGCCCTATGGAGAGAAGGATGAGGAATCACAAGGCTTTACCTCATGGCAGGCTTCCCCAAGGTGCCAAAGGCTGCATACACATTGCTTTGTGTGCATTCTGTCAGCAGCCTGGCATCTTTCTCAATTTAAAGGTATTTTATTTTCTCAACCTACTGTTGATTTGTAACCATATGCGGCACATCATGTGGGGCTATGCCCAGTTTCCTGTTAGACATCAGTCTTTCATCCTGTGCCAGTCCTCTGTGCTGCCTTTATCCCAACCAGGCTGCCAAGTTACAGGTTGGCTACTGGGTCACAAGGGCTAGGCCCTCTAAACAAGGCTAATGGGTCTGGTCAGAGTACCACACACAGCTGAAAAGAAAGAATAAATTAAAACAAGGTTGTCATAAAAACACAACTGAGCAAACAATCTCCATGCTCAAGCAATGCTTCTTCTGCTTGGACCATTCCAGAAGATATTTACAGTATTCTTGAGTGCGTATCAGATTTGTGGTCGTTATGTTGCATGCTGCACAATTTTGTCACCATGAAAAATGAGCCTTTAAGACCACTAGGGCAGCAACATGTGCAGGAGATGGAAAAGGAGAGGAAAAGGGGAGGAACTAGAGCAGGAAGAGGGAGAGGAGGAAAAGAGGCAGAAATCAGTGTCCCTCTGTGCCAGAGGGATCAGAGACTAGTTCATTGAGGAGAGCTTCACCTAAATCAGCATATTCATCCCCCAAAACCACAATCCTCACAACTTAAAAACAAAAAAACTGCGGATGCTGGAAATCCAAAACAAAAACAAGAACAGAATTACCTGGAAAAACTCAGCAGGTCTGGCAGCATCGGCAGTTTTTTTCGAGTCCTCATGACCCTTCGACAGAACTTGAGTTCGAGTCCAAGAAAGAGTTGAAATATAAGCTGGTTTAAGGTGTGTGTGTGGGGGGCGGAGAGAGAGAGAGAGAGAGAGGTGGAGTGGGGGTGTGGTTGTAGGGACAAACAAGCAGTGATAGAAGCAGATCATCAAAAGATGTCAACAACAATAATACAAAAGAACACATAGGTGTTAAAGTTAAAGTTGGTGATATTATCTAAACGAATGTGCTAATTAAGAATGGATGGTAGGGCACTCAAGGTATAGCTCTAGTGGGGGTGGGGAAAGCATAAAAGATGTAAAAAATAAATAAATAAATAAATAATTTTTCTTTTTCTCTTTTTATAATGGAAATAGGTGGGAAAAGGAAAATCTATATAATTTATTGGAAAAAAAAAAGAAAGGGGGAAACAGAAAGGGGGTGGGGATGGGGGAGGGAGCTCACGACCTAAAGTTGTTGAATTCAATATTCAGTCCGGATGGCTGTAAAGTGCCTAGTCGGAAGATGAGCTGTTGTTCCTTCAGTTTGCGTTGGGCTTCACTGGAACAATGCAGCAAGCCAAGGACAGACATGTGGGCAAGAGAGCAGGGTGGAGTGTTAAAATGGCAAGCGACAGGGAGGTTTGGGTCATTCTTGTGGACAGACCGCAGGTGTTCTGCAAAGCGGTCACCCAGTTTACGTTTGGTCTCTCCAATGTAGAGGAGACCACATTGGGAGCAACGAATGCAGTAGACTAAGTTGGGGGAAATGCAAGTGAAATGCTGCTTCACTTGAAAGGAGTGTTTGGGTCCTTGAAACCACTATTCAATTGCTTTCCTTCATTCTAGGTTAATGGGCTTTGCCCTTATTTTGCTCAAAGATAAACATCAAATCCAGGACAAAAAATAAATTTATCACTGAACTCAATTACATCTCTGTCTAATAGTTAGAACCAAAGAAAAGTTACAGAACAGAAAGAGGTCATTCAGTCCATATGTCTGTGCTGGCCAAAAAAAACGTGAAAAAACTAGCTGCCCATTTTAATCCCACCTTTCAGCATCTGGTCCATAGCCTCGCAGGTTACAGCACTTTAGGTACAGATCCAGGTACCATTTAGATGAGTTGAGGGTTTCTGCCTCCACTGCCAAACCGGGCAGTGAATTCCAAACACCCACCGCTCTCTGGGTGAAAAAGATTTTCCTCATGTCCCATCTAATCTTAATCCTTCTATCCATCACCTTAAATCTGTGTCCCCTGGTAATTTGACATGTCCTGAACTGTGTGTGTGTGTATGTGTGTGTGTGTGTGTGTTTGTGTGTGTGTGTCTGTGTCTATTTGTGTGTGTGTCCCTGTTCAGGCAAACTGCCTTTATTTTTAGAAAGTCCAATATGAGCCGCAGCGATGACGACTTTGATCAGAATTATTTTCCCTTCGTCTCGATATCGTCCTCACCCCATGTTCCTACCACCTTGTGAACTCCACACCTAGCCCACACCACAATTGGGTTACATTTTACTTACAAACAGGTAGCTCACTACCACCTTCTCAAGGGCATCTAGGGATGGGCAATAAATGCTGGCCCAGCCAGCGAAGCCCACATCCTGTGAATGAATAATAAAAAAAGAAATACAAGAGATGTTAGAAATGCCTTACAGCATACTAGAAATATAAGAGATCTCAAAATGCCTTACAACATCCACCCTTAATTGTGTAATTTCACCCATGAACATTACTACACTTCTGAAGCTAATCCATTCAACTTATTCCATCCCTTCAGTAACATCCACCTGTCCATGAGCACAAACATTCAATAATACCCACGTACCCAGTCTAACAGGTCGAGCCGCAGTAAAAGAAAATGTTTGTTCCTTAATAGGACAGATCAGATCCTTGAACTGGTACTCCCAGTGTATGGCTGTAACACAATATTCCCTCTTTCCTTTCTCATAGGCTCACAGACGTTTACAGCATAGAAGGAGGCCACTCGGCCCATTGTGTCTGCACCAGTTAACAAAGATCTGACTGCACTAATTCCATTTTTCAGCACTTGGCCCATAGCCCTGGGGGCTATGGCAACACAACTGAATATCTAAATACTTCTTAAATGTTACAACAGTTTCTGACTCAACCGCCCTTTCAGGCAGTGAGTTCCAGACTCCCACCACCCTCTGGGTGAAAACATTTCTCCTCAACTCCCCTCTTAGCCTTCTACCTCTTAACTTAAATCCAAGCCCCCTGTTTATTGACCCCTCTACTAATGGGAAAAGTTTCTTCCTATCCAACCTATCTATGTCCCCCATAATCTTATACACCTCTATCAAGTCACCTCTCAACCTTTGCTGCTCCAAGGAAAACAACCCCAGCTTATCCATCCTTTCCTCATAGCTGAGCCCCTCCAGCCCAGGCAGCATCCTGGTAAATCTCTTCTGCACCTTCTCCAGTGCAATCACATACTTCCTAGAATGTGATGACCAGAACTGGCCTAACCAGCGTTTTATACAGTTCCAGCATAACCTCCCTGTTCTTGTATTCTATGCCTTGGCTAATAAAGGCAAGTATCCCATTTGCCTTCTTAACCACCTTATCTACTTGGCTTGCTACCTTCAGGGATCTGTGGATATGCACACCAAGGTCCCTCTGATTTTCAGTACTTTCCGGGGTCCTACTATTCATAGCGTGATCCCTTGCCTTGTTAGCCCGCCCCCAGTGCATTACCTCACACTTTTCCAGGCTAAAGTCTATTTGCCACTGCTCTGCCCACCTGACCAGTCCATTGATATCCTCCTGCAGTTTACGGCTATTCTCTTTACTATTTACCATCGTACTAATTTACCTGTCATCCACAAAATTCTTGGATCATACCCCTTACATTTAAGTCCAAATCATTAATGGACACCACAAACAGCAAGGACCCCAACATCGAGCCCTGTGGAACCCCACAAGAAACAGACTTCTAGCCACTGAAACAACTCTCTACAATCACCCTCTGCTTCCTACTTCTCAAGTCAATTTTGGATCCAATGTGACACTTTGCCTTGGATCCCATGGGCTCTTACTTTCTTGCCCAGTCTGTCATGAGGGTCCTTATCAAAAGTCTTGCTAAAGTCCATGTAGACCACATCAAATGCATTACCCTCATCAACACTCCTCGTGATCACCTCAAAAAATTCGATCAAATTTGTCAAACACGACTTTCCCTTAACAAATCCATGCTGATTATCCCTGATTAATCCTTGTCTCTCCATGTGCAGATATTTTCTGTCCTTCAGAATTCTTTCTAGTAACTTCCCCACCACTGAGGTTCGACTGACTGGTCTGTAATTTCCTGGTCTATCCCTTCCTTCCTTTTCTAATAATGGGACAACGTTAGTGGTCCTCCAGTCCTCTGGCACCCCACCTCTGGCCAGTGCGGATTTGAAAATTACTGCCAGGACCTCTGATATCTCTTCTCTTGCCTCCCTCAACAACCTGGGATGCATCTCATCTGGGCCTGCGGATTGATCCATTTTTAAGGCTGCTAAAGTTGCTAGTAACTCTTCTCTCTCTCTTTAATTTCCTCTAACATTTCCTCCACCCTGATGTCTGTACCTGCGTCGTCCTTCCATTGTGAAGACTGAGGCAAAGTATTCATTGAGGACTATATCCACATATTCCGGGTCCACATACAGATTACCTCTATGGTCCCTAATTGGCCCTACTCTTTCCATAGTTATTCTCTTGCTCTTTATATGTTTAAATAACCCTTTGGATTTTTCTTTTATTCTACCCACAAATGCTTTCTGATACACTCTCTTAGCTTTCCTAATTTCCTTTTTAAGTTCCCCCAAGCATTTTTTATGCTCCTTTCTAGGGACACTGCCGAACTGAGCCCTTGGTATCTGCCATAAGCTTCTCTTTTTTTCTTAATCCTGGCCTTTATGTCCCTTGACATCCAGGGTTCTCCGGACTTGGTCCCCCCCCCCGGCCTTTGTCTGTACTCTCGCTATTTCCTCCTTGAATGCCTCCCGTTGCTCTGACACAGTTTTATCTGCAAGTAGCTACTCCCAATCCATTTGGGCCAAATCATATCTCATCTTTGTAAAATTAGCCTTTCCCCAGTTTAGAACTTTTATTTCCGGCCCAAACTTATTCTTTTCCAGAACTATCCTAAATCTAACTGAGTTAAGGTCACTATCTCCAAAATGCTCCCCTAATGATACACCTTCCACCTGCCTGGGTTCATTTCTGAATATTAGGTCCAGAACTGCCCCCTCCCTTGTTGGGCTTTCTACGTACTGGCTAAAAAAGTTCTCCTGGATGCAACTTAAGAATTTTGCTCCCTCCCTACCTTGCACGCTAAAACTATCCCAGTTAATATTTGAGTAGTTAAAATACCCAGCTATCGCTGCCTTATTATTCTTACACTTCTCTGAAATTTGATTACATATTTGTTCCTTTATCTCTCCCTGACTATTTGGGGGCCTATAGTTAGACCCAACAGCGTGTTTGCCCCTTTTGTGTATTTTACTTCTACCCATATGACCTCATTTGATGATCCTTTCAAGACATCATCCCTCCTCATTGCTATAATTGATTCCTTGATCAATACTGCAAACCTGCGCCTCCCCCCCACCGCCCATCCCCCCTCTATCTCATCTGAATAACCTATAACCACAAGTGTTGAGCTGCCAATCCTGTCCTTCTTTTAGCCACGTCTTGGTCAAAGCTAGGTGTCATATTCCCACATGCCTATCTGTGCCCTCAGCTCATCTGTCTTATTCTTCAGGTTCCTAGCATTAACATATATTCCCACTTGGCCTTGCTAAACTCACTTCTTTCTTATCTAGCCTATGTTTCCTCCACCTTCCAGACTCATTAGCATTTTAACTTTTAATTTCATCACAGCTTCTATCCCCTCTGAACTACTTTTCAGGATCCCATCCCCCTATGCCATACATGTTGGGAACTTTTCTTGTCTGGTTACCCTAAGCATGCAATTGGGCCAAGTGAACCTGTAGGTTGGTGCTGCACTTTCAGTTACATAATATGGGTAAACAAAAGTATCCCTTTTCAGAGCACACCCAAAAGGCAGCTGCAAGCCTCCAACTGGCTCCACAGTGAAAAGAATCTCATTTTGAATTTGTAAGGTGAAAATGCTTTGCCTGGTGTCTGGTTAAGTCTGTGGGTTGTTGTTGCCTTAATGGAGATTGGTTTGGGAATCTGTTGAAAGCATTATAGTAGTAATTTGTAGATTTGTAGCCATGTATATATTTTAAACTTGTGTAAATTAATAAAATGTTTCTATTAATTTAATGTAAAACCTCAAGAACTGATAGTCTGATTCCTGAATTTAGAGTTGCATCTCAAATATAACACTTCAAATTAAAGTTCATGGCAGTTGTTTAAAGTTTCCCTCTGGGATTTTTAAATAACTCCGCTTTACCAACTGTATCGGTCACTACAACTCTAAAAAGATGATTAGGCTTCTCCCCTTTCCTTAGGGCAGGAGAATACAAAGACAACCTACCATGCCCCTGCTACTGTTCCCCAGACGGCACTCATGTTTCACTGGATATACCTGCACCAGTGCTCTGATTTTACAGATATCAGTGGTAAGTTGGTCAGTGGGCACAGTGTTACAACCGAGATGATAGGAGTCACTGTCCATCTCTAGTTCCACCACTCCATGGGTCACAACATATATTTAAATGATTTCTCTAGCTAGCTATATGGCCAAATATGTGCTTTCCCTATGAATCTCAGAATGACCAGATGGTGGATTCTTGAAATGGTGTCTGGGTTATACGGTTGGTTTCTCAGCACTGGTCTGCGAAACAATTGATGACTCTTGCACTACTTTTCAGACTGACTCGAGAAAAACATGCAGTCAGTCAATTTCAGAATATAGGGCGATTTCAGAGCAACTTCCATTCACTCACTGTTTGGGGATTGGGTCTGGAGTTTCAGGAGCTGGGGTGTTCTCAACAGAAGAAATTAAGAATCATCTTTGTGTAAGCGTTACTGCCCTTCTTGTGTCCTAGTTTTCCTTTTCTGGTGCTGTTACAAGGTGTTTCCCCAATGGTTACAGCCTTGAGCTGTGGAAGGTTGCTGATCTTTGATTGAGGACACTGCTGGGCTTCGAGAAGACTGCAGAATTTTGGCATGGCTTGAACAGTCTGGCCCAGAGGAATTGGGTGAACCTGTTGACAATTTCATAACAAAGTTGAAAAATGCAGCCAGAAAATATAATTTAAGGACACAGATGAAAGGCTGCTAGATCAGCTTGCTTGGGGCTCTGCACTGAAATACACAAAGAATTGATTGGAAAGGACAAGCCCACAATATTGTGGGCTGTTGAGACTACCAGAGCACATGAAGCCATGAGTAGGCAGATGAAGATGCTGACTACCCAAATGGCTAGCTTTCAGTTAAAGCTGCAGGGTTGATGCAGCAAAACAGCAAGAAAATAATGCACACTAGATAGAGAGAAAGATATACCAGAACTGTGGATGCCCACATGAGTTCACAGACAGGAGGATATGTCCCACTTATGGAATAAACGGCAGAGCTTGTGGGAAGCCAAATCTCTGGGAAAAGATGTGCAGAAGAAAGAAAGAAGAGGATAAATGAGTTATCATAGTCAGAGCAACAGGGCGAGTAAGAAGTAAAAGAAACCAAAATATCCATATCCTGGAAGATGACGATGAATTTGAGGACATAATCGGCACTGGGACCATAAAACCGCATGAAAGGGTTGGCTGCGACAGTTCCCAGAGAAAAGAAAATCACACAACCATTCAGGCAGAGAGTGAAAAATAAGCCCAGAACCATAAACCTGAAGCTGAAACTTGATACGGGATCATAGAGTAACATCATCCCACTCAGACTATATCAGAAGAACTTTCCTGAAATTTTGAAAGGAAATTGATACCCAAGGAAATGTTCTCTGAAACTGAGCAATGTCCTGCTAATAGCATACAGAGGAACTGAGATTCGACAGCTAGGAACAACCCAAATCAAAGGAACACACCAGAGAAAATAAATTAACTGTATGTTCTGCATTACTGAACTGCAGGGTTCTGCTATCCTGGGGTTGAGGAGTGGTGAAGAGCTGCAGCTTATCTCAGTAAACCATGAGATGAAGCAAGTGACACTGAGGGTTGAAGGTAGAGTGCCCATTGACAATTGCCGTCCAATCAGAGCAAGGAAAATCTGGTACAACTGTTCCCACAGTGTTTTGATGAGATGGTTGGATGCTTTGAAGATTTTGAGTATCTCATCACTATTGACCCAATGATTCATCCCCCATGTAAAGTACCAATAGAACTAAAATGAAAGCTTGAAAGAGAGCTCCAAGAGATGGAAGAAAATAAGGTGATCACCAGAGTCACAGAGCCTACAGTTGGGTAAATGTCATTGTGGTGGGAGAGAAGCCAAATGGGCAGTTAAGAATTTGCCTGGATCTCAAAGATCTTAATTAAGCCATTAAGAGGGATCACTACCCCATTCCAAAGCTGGAAGAGATCACAGCAGCACTGGCAGAGGAAAATGTTTTCAGCAGGCTTGATGCCAGAAATGGCTCCTAGAATGTGAAGCTTGGTGAGGAATCTTCACTAGTGACAACACACCCTTTGGCAGGTCAAAACTCCTACCTCTACCTTTTGGCCTTAAAGTGAGCCAGGATGTGTTACAGCAGAAAGCAGATAAACCATGTAAAGGAGCAGTGGGTGTAGCTGATGATATCCAGATCTATGGTGTAGATGAAAAAGATCATGACCATCATCTACTTGTAGCCATGGAGAGAACCAGGAAAGCTGGAATCAAGCTAAACACAGATAAGTGCATTGTGAAGATGACAGAATGCCGCCTCTTCAGAATGGTGTACAGACCTGATGGAGTCAAGCCAGTCCTGAAAAGTCACAGCCACCTCTGAGGTGGAAGCTCCAAAAGACAAGAAAGAGTTGAGAAGTTCCCTTGGCTTGATCCAGTACATGAGTTCTTTCATATTGACATGTCAGAACACACAGCAAACCCACGATGTTGGCTGATGAAAGAAGATGGTCAGTCCACTGGTCAGTCACACAGGAGGAATTTCAACAAACTCAAAGAAATACTGTAGTATGCAAGATGACAAGTTTGTCATACTACAACTGGAAGTAACCCTGCATCTCTGCAAGTAAATGCTTCTCTCAAAGGACTGGCAGCAGCCCTGGTAAAGAGAGAAAACCAATGGTATTCACATCCAAAACTCTAACATCAGCTGAGACCAGATATGTTAACATAGAAAGAGGTTTTGACAGTGGCATATGGATCTGAGAAATTCCATACATATCTCTATGGCAGAAAATTCCTAATCAAAGTGATCATTGTAGACTGGAGCAAATCTACAAGAAAAATCTGTGTAAAGTACCAGCAGTGCTGCAAAGGTTACTCTTGAGGCTTCAGAATTACGATTTCACTCTGAAATAGAAGCCAGGAAGAGAAATGATGCTAACAGATGCACTTTCTCAGTTGTTGCCACAGGAGAGACATTAGATAAAAGACTTATGTATAAAGATTTAGCACCTCGCGAATATAACAACACCGACACTGAGTCAAATTAGAGGAAAGACCAGCAAAGATGAAGGGTGGGATGTTCTGGCCCCGGCACCAGCGGGCATCGTTGTGGGCAGTACCGGAAAATTTGGAGAGCCGTTGCCTCTTAACAGCTCTCCAAATTTTCCTGTCCCTCCCGCAACAATGCCTGCCAGTGTCGGGACCAGAAAATCCTGGTCAAAGAGTTACAGATGCATTCTCAGCAAGTGATCCACGTATGGCCTGACAAGATACAGGAAGCACACCAACAATACGGCAAGACTGGTCTATCTGAGATGACATCTCACTAGAAGGCGGAGTTCTGCTATCCTGATCCAGAAGAATCATTCGCAAAACAATGCAGGAAGATCTTCTCCAGAAGATACGTGAAGGCCACATGGGAATGGAGAAGCATAAGTTCAGACCCAGATCAGTTGTGAACTGGGTAGGCATCTACAACGACATCATAAAAATGGGGTCTACATGCAATGTATGCCAGAAGTACAGAAATGCACAGCAGAAAGAGGTGTTGATTGCTACTGAAGTACCGCATTCAGTGGGAGCCAATTTATTCACAAACAATCAAGAATAGTATCTCACAGGGGCAGATGACTACTCAAAATTCCCTTTTATTTGAAAGATGAAAGATTTGAGAGCTATAATAATCATCTCACCAGTATAAATTCTGTTTGCTGAGCAAGAGATTCCTGAAAGAGTGATATGCGAAAATGGAACTAAATTCACTGAACAATATGGATTCAACATCATCACCACATTACTCAAGGGGACACAGGTTTATAGAAAGACATATCAATTCTGAGAGACAAAGGGAGACCTAAACCTTACCTTATTGTCTCTCCGATCTACGCCCGCAGAGCTGTTGAACGGAAGAAGGAAGTAGACAACTCTGCCAAGCAAGAAACTCCCTCCAGTGACCAGGAGAAAGTAAGACAACAACTCACTGATGCACAGGTAGAAGGAGGTCAACACTTAAACAAATATGCTAAATCCTTGCCTGAGTTGTTGAGAGGACAAATATACATGTACACGATCCAATCATGGAAACCTGGAAATCAGCAAAAGTTGTTGGTGAAGCTGAGACTCCCAGGTCATACATCATTGAGACTAAAACCAGTAAGCAAATGAGAAAGAACAGAATCCATATTCAACCTATACCTGAGCTGAAAAAGCAGAAAAGATCACCAACAACACCAGCAATATCATACATCAGCGAGACAATATTAGTATCACCAAGTGGTGCAACATCAACACCATCACCAGCAAGTGACATAGCGTTAGCAACATCAAATATGACTCCTACAACACCAGGAGTAACATGCACAATATCGCCTATGTAGTGTGCCAGTTCACCATGGAGAGCGATGGATGGCAAATCTACAAGATAGAGGCACAACATCCTACTACCTAAGTGATACTGTGAATATTTTTAGAAAAGAAAACAAGCTATAAAAGGGTCTTAAGATGTTCAGTCTATTTATAAAAGTCGATCGTCAATCTTCTTTAGTTTAGAAAAAAAGTTATTGATTACAACAGTTATACTGATATAGAGGAATTACATATATATTTTTAAAGAAACAAGGGTGTTATATTGTTATACTAAATCACCTCCTTACAGCTGCAGCAAAAGTGCTCTTCTTGCAATATCTTTTATAGCCTTTTTCAGAGTGGACCTGAGCTGTCATATTGACAGGGCCTTTACCTATAGTGCTATGGACCTAGAGCTAGAGAGACATGATGGGCCAAATGGCCTCCTGCTGTGCTGTAAACTTTTATAATTCTATGGTAATTTCATACTGTTACATTATTCATAAAGAGTCAGGAACTAACTGTTATGTGAATACATATCCTGAGGTAGCACATTTACTGTCACACCAGTCATATTCCAAGTAACAATGCAGCAGTCTATACAGTATAGTAGCCAGATGGAGGGATGCAAGGAATACACTTGATGAAGCTCCAGCATTTTGAGTCTAAATTGTGATTATTTCTAATTTGTGGGAACTAGAAAGCATAACAGTAACATTCTGTACTGTAATGGAAACTGCCAGATACATCAATGGAGGAACCATCATGGTAGATGCCACTATTATTCATGGATCTGTTGGACAGAATAGTCTTCATACTTTGAAGTCCTGAGACAAGTGGGAGTTGGATTCCTCCATGCTCAGTGATATTGTACGCAAGCTCTCTAGCAGGCTGCCCAATGCATGAAGTTGATTCCCGGAAGGTTTTCGGCTCCCTGGGGAGAAGGGGCTGTTCCCCCCTCCTGTCCACTGCCAACACCAGAACTTCCAAGGCAACATATGAGGACCTTGATTCTCTCTTAGTGCTTTACGTAGCCATATCTCTCCTTCCAAAAATATTTCCCCAGGGTTTGCAGCCAGAATGCATCTCCCCTTGAAGAACAGCTGCTTTTAAGTGAAATCATTGACCGCCGATAATCAGATCCTCTACAAGTGTGCATCTGATATGTAGAGCGAGAGCACTAGTTGCATGCTTGTGTGATTAAAATGATTAGGCAGCACAAATATTACATGCTGTCTGTGTCAATTTTAACAGGGCACATCTAGTGCCCTCTCTGATTCCCAATTCTGGGAATGATCAGATTTCTAGACTGCATGGGTTTTTTCAGAGTTAGTCTTTTTTGGCAGCCTTTATCCGTTACTACATTTAACATCTTGCATTGCCTTTTCGGCCTATGCATCCCTGCTTTTTTGCCAAAGTTTTTTTGCCAGTTTGTTAAGGAATACTTTCCTGCAGCATTGGTAATTGCTCCTGCATCATAAATTGCAGATAATTAATCTGGAAGGATGAGGATTACTTTGGTTATTTCCATTGTACTACATGAATTAGCTGAGGAGGTTAAATTCAGTAGCGGACAAAATCTCCTGGTTCAATAACATTTGAGACAGTATATTTACTCCCACCTGAAGAACCATCTTTATAGACCATGACACACACTCCTACTTTAGTGTGGCTCCTATCTGTCTCTGGCACCTCAGCTTGATGCTGAGTCAGTGACCGATTTATTGCTGCAGGATAGCTAACAGATAATGCCCAGGACTGGTACTGCTATCCCCATAGCTGTGAAATTTATAATTGCATTAAATTTTTATGTAACAGGCCACTGATGAAGACATTTGTCAGATAAGCCAGGTTGGGCCTGAATTGCCAAATACATGGTAAATGAGCAAAATTGCCCTTTGGGGCAGAGCAAAAGTTCCTTTAATGTTTTAAATAAGTCAATGTGATAGCTTTTTTGGAGAAAACACAAGGAATGCACAAGGAAGACTCCCTTTCTAAATAAATAACATAATTTTTATGTTCTATTGCAAACTTTTCAATCACCTGGGTGTTTGATGAATGAGTTTCAACTAATTGTGGCTGGCAAGTTACATCATCAAAAAAAGTGTTTAAAAATATAGCAGGGAGTTGGGTGTGTAAGTCGAACATATGGAACCTTTGAAATCTAGGAACTTTTATGAATCCTGTACAACTTCTGGAAGATGGGTTTCATCTCTTTGTTGATTATGATCAGTCTTAGTTAAATACATTTGTTTCAACTTCATTCCTTGTGGGTGGTGTTGTGTAACAGTTGAATCAGGGAGTCCAAGTTGCTGTGCCAACATGCACTTTTGCATGCATGTTGTAGTTTTGAGCTATGGATAGTGAAGTTAAAGGTTCCGATGTCAACTCTTCTGTTTATGATTATCTCAAAATAACGTTGACCTATGTGGCTTGATTCCTCTCTACCAGATGGTATAAGGGCTTGATCACAATGGCTCTCCATTTATTTCAGTCTTGTGCCACCTCTTTTACCTCTTCCAGTATTGTACACATACAGTATTCCTAACATCTCATTCAATCACCTAGTGCCATCAAGATGATGGCATTTTTAGTCTGCAAGTCAGACCCTTTTTTGCCACTTTCTCATCTCCCATCCTTTCCATTTGCCCAAATCATTAGGTTATAGCTCATTTCATCATTGTACTCACTTATAGTTGTAAACTTCTTGTCATGATCCCCTCATTAGTTTATAAATAACGATTCATAACTTCTGGTTTTTTAAGAACCATCCCTTTAAAATGTCCTTCATGTTCTCTAGTGACAACTTGAGCTCAGGTGGATTCTCTAAAGGCTAAATTCAGGAGACTGACCACATTGATGATTTATGGACGAGTCCATAAGTTATTTTTCTGGGTTCCAGCTTAACTTTTAGGTACCTTGTTTCACAAATTTATAATTAGATGTTATTGCATTTATGCACTTAAGATGCACAAATGTGTTGATTTTCTTCAATACATGACTCCTAACTATGACACTGTTGGCTATTTCTTCAGTGACATTTTTTTCCCTTGCTGATGAGAAGCTCAAGTTTTTACAATTTTTCATCCATTGCTATATGGCTATATAATTAGGAGGCTCATATTTTCACCACTTCTATCTCACGTGACTACAAGTAGTACTATGTCATGTGTTAATTCCAGATCTTGCACTCAATTCAACTACAACCTTCAACTCATCTCTATAATTTTCATTATGATTCCTGCATTCTTAAGAGGAAAGTTATATTTATATTCTTTGACATTTCATTAGGAACTGGTTGTATCTTCATTACATCATTGTCAAGCTATGCATCCTGTGCCATACAATATAGCATCTGCCTATACCGGGTGGCATTGTAGTACACGGCTTACATTGAATTTTTATGCTTTTATTGTTAACATTAAATACATAATTTATTTCTAATATTTATTCAAAAGAGTTCCTCAGGGTAGTGTCCTAGGCCCAACCATCTTCAGCTGCTTCATCTATGACCTTCCTTCCATCAGAAGGTCAGAAGTGGGGATGTTCACTGATGATTGCACAACGTTCAGCACCGCTCACGACTCCTCAAATACCGAAGCAGTCCGCATCCAAATACAGCAAGACCTGGACAATATCCAGGTTTGGGCTGACAAGTGGCAAGTAACATTCGTGCCACACAAGTGTTAGGCAATGATCATTTCCAACAACAGAGAATCTATCCATCACCCCTCAACATTTAATGGCATTACCATTGCTGAATCTCCCCACTATCAACATCCAGATGGTTACCATCGACCAGAAACTGAACTGGCCTAGCCATATAAATACTGTGCCTACAATAGCAGGTCAGGGGCTGGGAATCCTGCAGCGAGTAACTCACCACCTGACTCCCCAAAGCCTATCCACCATCTACAAGGCACAAGTCAGGAGTGTGATGGAATACTCTTCACTTGCCCTGATGAGTACAGCTCCAACTACACTCAAGAAGCTTGACATCATCCAGGACAAAGCAGCCCACTTGCTTGGTCACCCATCCACAAACATTCACTCTCTCCACCACTGATTCACAGTGGCAGCAGTGTGTACCATCTGCACTGCAGGAACTCACCAAGGATCCTTAGACAGCACCTTTCAAACCCACAACCATTACCATCTAGGACAAGGGCGCAGATAGATGGGAATACCACCACCTGGGAGTTCCCCTCCAAGCCACTCACCATCCTGACTTGGAAATATATCCCCATTTTTTTTCACTGTTGCTGGGTCAAAATCCTGGAACTCCCCTCCCTAACAGCACTGTGGATGTACCTACACCACATGAACTGCAGTGGTTCAAGGAGGCAGCTCACCACCACCTTCTGAAGGGCAATTAGGGATGGGCAATAAATGCTGGCCTAGCCAGTGATGCCCACATTCCATAAAGGAATTAAAAAAAAACGTGATTGTCAGACTTGATCACAGGTTTCAGTCATTCCCAATGTCACCAGCTATTCAAGTCACTGGAAGCCCGTCTTATTTGGTCCTTTCATGACATTTCCAGCAGGACTCAAAAACTGAAAAGCATGATTAGTGGGAAGATACCAGTCGTGACCATAGTTGCATAGAAAGCCTTCTTGATATTGACAGATTTAGAATTTAGAACTTCAAATAAATTGGAATTTCGTGAATTATATTAAGTGTGAAATTAAACTCACTATCCTGAAAATAATTCCTGAGTCCACCACAGACTGAAAACTAATGCAATAATGTTTTAGACAAAACCTCTCTCTCACTTGCAAGGGCATTATGAATGCAACCTAATAATAGAGAAAAAATGTATTTTGTGCATGGTGCCATGAAGAGTTTAATCCTCAGTTTTCTATTGTGTGTTTTATTCAACTCCATACCTTATGGCCTTGTCTTTCATTGTTTAACTTTTCTGCTCTTGTTCTCATATTCACACTTGTACTCCTCTCTTTCATTTGTTTTATTCATTACTTTAAAATTTGTTTCTTAATTTCAAGGTCATTCTTTCTGTCACTATATGTTTTTCTAGTGCAGTGTCAGGTAGAATAAAGACAAGAAAAATCCAAGGTGGGCAGGATTTTGACCACCTGATAAAATTTTATTTTATAACTGAAATGGATTGGAAACTTTTTTATTATATATTTGATGTGGGCTGGGCCAGCATTTATTGCCCTCTTGAGTTGCCTTTGAGTCAGTGATTATAGGCATTCTTCTTGAACCATTGCACTCTATGTGATACAAAACTACATTAGTGAACAAAATGTTACATGGAGGACATCACAAATATCAACAGTACATGGTGAGCCAAACTGCCCATATACAAATTTCTCGTGGTTCACCTCACGTGTGGCTTATTAGCATTTTTTTTTATCTCAGGCAGGATAAAACCAATCAAGTGGCTCAAAGTTCCCTTGGGCAAGCCCATGCACAAATCAGGACAGCATATAACCTTTTGAATAATTTTATATTGATGTAACATTCAAAAAATAACTTTCTTTTCTATGAAGCTTTTTTAGGACAATGTTTTTTAACTTTCATTTTTCCCATATTTTCCATACTATATCTCACGACTCACTCTACTTTAGTCTGCATAAAATCCCCTTTTCTAAATGGAAGGGGCTAGATGACAGTTGCCTCTAAACTACCATTATTCCACCACAAATGTTTGACTAAGAACTTGCATTTGCTATAAGAGAAGGGAATATATCCCTTCAAAATCCCTTTTCACAAAAATAACACACTTTGTGGCTGATGAAGATCACCAGGAGTGTGGCAGGCAAGTTCAAGTTATCAGCTAGGCTTGGGATTCAAACACATGATCAAAGGGTTACAACTAGTAGGGTCCCACAGGAATCAGTCCTGGGGCTTCTGTTATTCATAATCTTCATAAATGACCTTGGAAAGCAGAATAGCTAAGTTTGCTGACAATATGAAATGGTGTGGAAAAGCAAAATGTTATATTATTCCAAGTGATATAGAGAGAAGCTTAACACCTGGGCAGTTGATTGGCAACTTACATCCAGCAATGAAAAACAAGATACCATATATTTATAGTTACTAACAAAATCAACTATATCTATACCACCTTATAGCAGGCAAATTAAGAAAATGATTTGTTTTTGAAAGCGTCAAATCTTTTAAACTATGCTTCACCTCATGCCTGTTTGGAAATAAGAATGAAGACTATAGGGCTAGGTAAGGATTAAGATGATCAAAGAACCTAAAAGTTCCCATATATTGCTGAGGATAAGATTGAATTGTGAATAAAAGCAAAAAACTGCGGATGAATTGTGACAGTTGAGAGAAGTAGGGCTAAAAGGTGAGATTCTAATGAAAGATCAGCAACCTGAAATGTTAACTCTACATTTCTCTCCCCCATAGATGCTGCTTGCCTTCTGAGTACTTTCCTGCATTTTCTGTTTTTATTTCAAATTTCCAGCATCTGCAGTGTTTTCCTTATGTATGAGTAATGGGGATGTGAAGGCAAATGAATAATGTATAGTTTGATTACTTTTTAAAAATCAGGGAGCATTTATGCTTTCTATTTCAGAGGTTAAATAATGAAGCAGATTCCTTGACACATTGAATTGAACAATTTTTAAAAATTCTTTCATGGGACACGGGCATCGCTTTTTATTGCCCAGCCCTAATTGCCCTTGTGAAGTTGGTGATGAGCTGCCTTTTTGAACTGCTGCAGTCCATGTGGTGTAGGTACACCCACACAGTGCTGTTAGGGAGGAAGTTCCAGGATTTTGGCCCAGCGACAATGAAGGGACAGTGATATAGCTCCAAGTCAGGATGCTGTGTGGCTCGGAGGGGACTTGCAGGTGGTGGTGTTCCCATGCACCTGCTGCCCTTGACCTTCTAGGTGGTAAAGGTCGCAAGTTTGGAATGTGCTGTAGAAGGAGCCTTGGTGAATTTCTGCAGTGCATCTTGTAGATAGTACACACTGCTGCTACTGTGTGTCGGTGGTGGAATGGATATTGAAGATGGTGGATGGGGTGCCAATCAAGGGAGCTGCTTTGTCCTAGGTGGTGTCGAGCTTCTTGAGTGTTGTTGAAGCTGCATTCATCCAGGCAAGTGGAGAGTATTCTATCGCACTCCAGACTTGTGCCTCGTAAACAGTGGACAGGCTTTGGGAGTCAGGAGGTGAGTTACTCACTGCAGAATGCACAGCCTCTGACCTGCTCTTGTAGCCACAGTATTTATATGGCTCGTCCCAGTTCAGTTTCTGGTCAATGGTAACCCCCCGCCCCCCCTCCAGATGTTGATAGTGGGGGATTCAGCAGTGGTAATGCCATTGAATGTCAAGGGGAAATAGTTGGATTCTCTCTTGTTGGAGATGTTCTTTGCCTGGCACTTGTGTAGCACGAATGTTACTTAACACTTACCATTCCAAGCCTGAATGTCATCCAGGTCTTGCTGCATATGGGCATGGACTGCTTCAGTATCTGAAGAGTTGCAAATGATGCTGAACATTGTGAAATCATCAGCAAATATCCCCACTTCTGACCTTATGATGGAAGAAAGGTCATTGATGAAGCAGCTGAAGGTGGTTGGGCCGTGGACACTACCCTGAAGAACTCCTGCAGTGATGTCATGGGACTGAGATGATTGATTTCCAGCAACCACAACCATCTTCCTTTGTGCTAGGTACAACTCCAAGCAGTGGAGCGTTTTCCCATTGACTCCAGTTTTGCTAGGGCTCCTTGATGCCACAGTCGATCAAAGGCTGCTTTGATGGGGGCAATCACTCTCACCTCACCTCTTGAGTTCAGCTCTTTTGTCCATGTTTGAAGTAAGGCTGTAATGTGGTGCAAGTGTTGCATCTTTGCAAAGTGTCTCCCAAGAGGTCATCAAAACTGTATATTTGCGAGTGGTCAGCTATCCCAGAAGAGTGAATGCATGATCAGCATTACTGCCACATGGCAACTGAGGCCAAAGCATGTGGAAGTTTGGCTTTTGTGTGCATTTGAATGCAATGTGTGACAGATAGGCATGCAAGCAGACAAGGAGTTTAGGTGTAACTTGACATGTTACTAACTCTGTATTTTGTCATTTAGGACAAGATGACCCATAATGCGAGGGAGAGGTGACAGACAGGAAATGGAGTGGGAAACCTAAGGCTCCTCACCCCAGCTGAAGAAGGGGTGACTGGGACTGCTGGGGAAGAGGGAGGGAGACTTTTCGTACTTGGCGAGATGGACCGGTCAGGCCTAAGGAGGAAGAGGCAACTGTCTTGGTGGTAGAAAATGGGCACACAGGTGGCACAGGATAAAATGTGATGCACTCATACTATATAATTCTTAATGTGGTTCTGTTTGTTCTCCACTACAGGTCATGTTCTTGAAAGGGCAAGGCTCCACAACCTTGTCAAGCCAAAAGACGCCACCTCTGGGAGCGAGGAAGCCAATTCCCCAGAGGATGCATCTTCACCTGCCTCATCAGCTTCCAACAGCACGGTTACTCCTACACAATCCACAAAGGGCTCATGTATAGATTTGGGAGCACAATCTGGTGAGCACACCACAGACATGTCCCAGCAGTCTAGGGAGAATGTGACAGCTGGGTCCCCAGAAAACCAAAGGATGGCTGGGGACCAGGCACTTAGTGAGCCTCATGCTCATGGACCAGGTCTCTGGTCCAAGCCAGCAGAAGCCTGCTGGACATGCAGCAGGAGTTAGGGGAAATATGATGGCATGCCAGGGGTTATGCCCCGCTTTGTTCTGAGTATGGAGGAGTCTATGCTAGCCATGAGTTCTGCCATGTCCCAGCATGTGAGCACTTGGCTTCCTCCATGGAGAGGATGGCCACCACCATGGAGAACCATGTGCTTGGACCTGCATTCCATTGCTCTGCCCATGGGCTCCATACAGCAGTGGCTGGCCAAGAGATGGATGAGGCACCTGGACCTCCTTCAAGGAGCCCCTTCCACTCAAGGAGACAGGGAGATATTGTGCACCGAAGTGGAGGAACAACACATGCCAGTTGTCCAGGGGCCTTCATTCTAACACATACCTAGGGCCAGAATTTTCCCGTTAATGTGCGGGGGCGGGCCACTTAAGGCCCTTGAGGTGTCAATTGATGGTGACTTTTCGGCACCCATGCAATCTTAGAGTCGGTGCACGGGCGCAATGGGCAGGCGGGTAGGACACATTTGTATAAGCCTCAGCCACGGGTGGGATAAGAGGGCTCAGTGGGATCGTGAGTGTGCTCTGTCAAATACTGATTTTTCAAAGTTACTGATACTTGCCTGTGTGATCTGCAATACTTCAGAACGCAGACCAGCTGCTTGATCTAGACTCACAACCTTCAGGTCAGTGCTCTGCAGTGAGGAATCTTTTTTGGATCTGCAGGTTTCAGGAAGCCTTCCCTTAGCCTGGGAATGGGGGCTGAACTCTCTGCTGGAGGCACCTCCTCTGAGGAGGGAGGGTCAGAGGGGGAGGAAGCCAGGAGTGCACATTCAGCCTCCAGGGGAGCCACCTTTGGGGGGAGAGGCACAGGCACAAAGGGTGCAGGGCCAAGAGGCAGTCCAAGGTGGAAGGGGCCACAGAAGACATCACTATCCTGCTGCCAGGGTATACAGGCGGCGAAACAGCGACCTCAATATGCCTGAGGTGCAGTGCCGAAGGAGGCTCTGACTCTCAAGGGAGACTATCAACTATATCTATCAGATGATTAGGCCTGAGATCTCCACTAATTGTTTGAGTGGACACCCCATGCCAGTGGCTCTAAAGGTCACAGTTGTCCTCAACGTCTATGCCTCTGGCTCCTTCCAGGGGTCGGCAGGTGATCTTTGCTGTGTCTCCCAATCAGCTGTCCACACTTGTGTCAAGCAGGTTATAGAAGCTCTGTTCAAGCATGCATTGACCTTCATCCACTTCCGTTGAGACCATGCAAGCCAGACACAGTGAGCCAGAGGCTTCGCGGCCATTGCTGGCTTCCCCCGTGTCCAGGGTGTAATTGAATGCACACATGTGGCCAGCAAGATGCCAGCAGGTGAGCCCGGTGCCTTTGTCAACAGGAAGGGCTTCCACTCCATGAAGGTGCACATAGTGTGTGATCATAGGATGCTGATTCTATAAGTCTGTGCAAGGTACCCAGGCAGCTCCCACAACGCCTATATCATCAGACACTCCCAGGTGCTGGGGCTCTTCAGTACTCCAGCACGGCTGGATGGATGGCTGCTGAGTGACAAGGGCTATCCCCTCAGAAGGCGGCTCATGATGCTTCTCCACCATCCAAGAACAGAAGCGGTACAATAGGAGCCATAAGGGCTGTGGTGGAGAGAACCATCGGTCTTCTCAAGATGTGCTACCGATGCCTGGACAGTGTGTCACTGATAGTGGTTGCATGCTGCGCTCTCCATAATCTTGCGCTGGAAAGGGGGGACATTGTGGACAATGAAGACGTCAACGCATTTACTGCAGCTGCACAAGATGAGTCCATCAGTGAGCCCGAGGATAAGCATGCACAGGGAAATGTTGAGGGGGTAGACGCTCACCCGGGCATACCGCAGGGAGGCAGGGACAACTGGGAGGCTTTAATCCAATGAACCTTCAGCTAATCCACTGCATATGGACCTCCAGGATAAGCCTGTGCTGTAGGCTCCATACTCATATCTAAGTGCAAAATCTGCCTGGTTAGGAACATTAACTAAGGGCCTTGTTAATAAAGCTGAATGTCCCACAAAACACTCATAACATTTTTGGAAACCATCCATCTGCAGAGGAAAAGGGGCACCCTCAGCCATGGTCACATGTCTGAATTTGATATTACAACCAAAGAAACTTTAGGAAACAAAATGACAAATGTGTTCAAAATCACACCAACTCATAAGGACATCATTGCGGGTCAACACAAAAGCACCAATGATAAACCCGTGGTGTGCCTAAACTGCCTTATGTATATGTTTTCGGGTGCTATGTCTTGGTGCTGACCCCTCGCGGGGAGTGGCATCTGAGATAGCCAGCTGACCCTGCTGTTCTGTTGGCCTCGATGACCTTGGCGGTCATCCTCTGACCCATGGAGCTGTGATGGCCCCACCTGGAAGGGAGTGGCATCTGAGATAGCCAGCTGACCCTGCTGTTCTGTTGGCCTCGATGACCTTGGCGGTCATCCTCTGACCCATGGAGCTGTGATGGCCCCACCTGGAAGGGAGTGGCCAGTTCCACAGCTGGCATCTGCCCAGTCGACACAGCCTCACCGGATGCAATGGTCATTGGCAGCGGGCGAAGGAGCTGCCACCCTCACCCAGAGAGCCCTGAGAGGAACCCACAGAGACGACAGGCAGCTGCTGCGCCGAGGTGAGATATGTTCGGACCTCTCTGCTCACCATGGATGGATGGGCACCGAGCTGGTATACTTGGTGCCCAAACCATCCCCACATTGGCAATGACCAGCTGAGGTCAATGCCGACATGAGGGCTTGCTGGTCCGAGTGCATCCCCAGGGAGCTCTGTTTGGTCTCCCGGAGCAGCCTCTCCATGAGAGTCACCACTCTCTCCATGGAGGACACATGGCGCTCAGCCATGAGGCTCAGTGCTTCAATGATAGTCTGCATAGACTCCTCCACCACGGACACCAAGCCAAGCGTAGCCTCATGTAACTCCACCAGATGCTCCCACACATCTGGCCGCATTTCCTGCATTTGCTGCATCGCGGACAACTCCAGAGGCACATCATCACTGAGCATATGCCTGGTCCCCTGCAAGTCCTCCGACTGCTGGCGCCATGGGCACTCTGTCTCTCCCAGCTCCTCCAGCGACTGTGGTGCCCTCACCGCTGTGCCCCAGAACACTAGTTGATGTTCTAATTCCCACCGAGGTGCTAGTATCTGGGGCTGGTGCCTGCCTGGCAGAGATAGTGTGATGCTGGTGAGACTTCAGGGCCCTCAGGTGTGAGAGGAGGCTTCTCCTGCTCCTCCTCCCAGCCCTGCTCTGCTGATGCTGAAAGGAAGAACAAGGACATTGGATCAGTTAACATGGAGACAATGTCAATGTCCACCAGATCATTATGTGCTCATCCTTCCATAAGCAATGGTTAAGCCATGTTGCAAACTTCAATCACTGAACATTCAGCACTGCTATGGCTGTTGGGAGAACAAAGGTGACCTCACTGCTGGGCATACATGGCATGCCAACCTCACTGGCACCGATGGACATGGGCACATGACACCTCTCCAAATCTAGGGCCTCCTGCTCGAAATGGCTGAGAATCAGCAACCGTGCTGGGCTGCCGCCAGTCCTCACCCGCTCGGCGGCATTATGTACATTCTTCTAAAAAAGAGAGAAGAGCATTGATTTGTGCTACTTGTACTCTCTTCACGGATGGCCCACCCCAACCAGAGTGGGACATTGCAGGGCTCCAACATCTTCTCACCCTGCTGCAAACAGTCACACAAAGTTGCTCAGCCTGTCCCCACCCCCTTGGCCAAATGCTGCCTACATTACATGTGGCACCACATGGTCTAACCTTCCATAGCAAGGAGGCACATGCAAGTGGAGCGCAGAGGGCAGCAGACTGATCGGTGCCACGCCACTTTGAAGCTCCCCTCCCAGCATGTTATCACCCTGACTTTGATATGTCCCGGGGTTCCAGCACTGCACCTAGGTGCAGCTCCTCCAGGTTTCCCCCAAAACAGTAATGTGGGTCTCAGTGTACCACATGCTGCGGGTGCAGAACCCATCTCTTCCCCATTCTCTCAGGGTGACTTCAGCATGGATAATATCTGCTGGCCCACCCAGCGAAGGACACAAGCCATCAATGATTCAATGCAGTCACTACACTCAGACTTGGGGAGGTTGGGTACCAGGGGGGAAAGCCTACCTGCTGGGTTAAGTGACCAATGCCAACATGGTACTCACCCTTCCTGAATGCAAGAGGTCATTGAAGCGCTTGTGACACTGGATCCAGGTGTGCCATACCACGTCGCGGGTGTTCACCACCTCTGCCACCTCCTCCCAGGCACGTTTGGTCATGTGGGGGGGCCTCCTCCTCCCATCCTGGGGTACGAGGACCTCCCATCGTGCTGTCACCTCCTTGAGGAAGGCAGCAAAGCAATCATCTGAAAAATGAGGGGCACAGTGCCCCCTTGCCCTACCCTCCTGCCTGACCTGCTCACCAGCAGCGCTCTGGGGAGCCCTTCCACTGGCCATAATTCACAGCCTTTGAAAGGCTGCAGCAACTTTTTTAAACAGGCTGTCGGGTCACCATTGGACCCAGCAGTCATTGCAGTCCAGCCATCGCCCACCCACTCCCTCTGTTATCGGGAGCCGCAATTCATGTTGAGCGCATAAAATAACAGCACAGACCTGATCGCAGGTGGCGATTGGGTCCACGCCCGCTCGCTCCTCCCATCCGACAGGCAGAAAACTCTGCCCCTAGTGTTGGCAGTATCCCCTCATCCCTTGCAGCACTTATCTCAATTGTGCCAGCAGGCTAAGCTAAGGGACATGCCCCTGCACTAGTGCAGGAAACCCCCAGTAGGCAGAAATTCTCAAGGCTTCAGAGCTCCAGAGGATGTCCACCATGGTCATCCAAGGCATAGTGAGCCGCTGTCTCCACCTCGGCTGATGATCTTGGGGTCGCACATAGACATGGTTCCAGAAAACATAAGCACAAAACATGAGCACAAAAGTAGCATGGATGAATTTTACAAATATATTTCACTTGTAAATACATTCATAATATACTGGTTTTGCTATTTTCATGGGTACATACTTAAAATTTTTTGGGGTCTTCTGTAGTACGAGAGCTAAATTTAATGGTACGCCTCATGGTTGGCACACTCTGCTGCCTCCAGAGCAAATAGGGACATTGCCTTTCTTGTTGAAGAATATGTTTTGTATTTCCGTGAAGTTTTTATTTAAGTGTGTGTGAGTTTCCAGTTTTGTACTTATCAGTCTGTGGGACATGGCTTAAGATGCTGGTTCAGTTGCCCCCCGGCCCCTCTTCTTTGCAGTCTAAATGAGATTGGCCCAGATTATTCTCAACTGGTATAACTGCGATAGGTGTAGGTACACTCAAAGCACTTTACAGATGGAGCTGGATTAGATTAATTGGTCATGGTAGGCTGATACATGCATGTCCAAGGATGGCAAAAATGTCTTTAGTACCACTATGCACAAGCAGTTGTGAGACAAACTCTGCCTCCCTTTCTATTCTAGATGGCAGAAGATGCAGGTTTACAGGTTACTCCACAAGGGAGGATGGCAGAGGTAGATCTACACCCTAGGAAGGCGATGGAGTTCTGGTGATGGGATGATTGGCATGGAAATGCCTCACTGTTGTAGATCAGATCAGGTTATCCCTAGTATCCCATACAGGTCTGGCCATGGTCCTGGCATCAATTAAAGGGTCATTCACATTCATGGCCTCCTCCTCAGGCTCATACAATTCATCCTCATCTGAGGAGGGTGATGCTCCTAGTCCTGTTACAACACGTATCACTTTGCATGGCCAGGTTGTGCAGTGCACACTAGACCACAATTATTTGTGGCAGCCTCTGGTGCATCCTGCAGAGCTTCTCCAGAACAGTCAAGGAGGTGTAAGTGCATTTTAAGCAAGCCAATTGTGTTCAATGATGGCTCTGGTGGAGGTCTGAGCTTGATCGTTCCTCTCTTCTGCTGTACTGTGGGGATGACTCACTGATGTCATTAACACAGTCTGCAGTGCATAGCCCTCATCACCCAGGATCCAGTCAACCTGGACTGAGGCCTCAAAAATCTCTAGGAGCTGTGTACGGCACAAGGTGCATGCATCATGACAGCCCTCTGGGAAACAAGCACAGACCTGCTATGATTCTTCGCCTGTAGTCACAGTTGTACATTCAAGGGATGAAAGCCTTTGTGATTCATAAATGCAGCTGGCTGATCACAGGGAACTCTGATGGCCATGAGTGTGGTCGATGATCCCTTATACTCTAATGAAACAAGCGATAGCCCCGAAGGCTGCTGACTTTACTGCCTGGTTGTCATCACCTTGGAGAAGTGATTAGCACAATGTAAGAAGATATTGGTCACCTTCTTTATGTACCTGTGTGTGGCAGTCTGTGCTATGCCACATATGGTACCCGCAGAGCCTTGGAATCCATTGCTAGCAAAGGAATTGAGCACCACAGTGACACCGAGGTCACTGGCATGGGATTCCCAACAAATCCACATGGCTGCAGGTCCTGCTGAACAATCCCATATATCCCGGTGACCATTTCCCAGGACATCCTCAGTCGTCTGATTGAAACATAAAATTCTAACACGGCCAGACAGACTAGATGCAGGGAGGATGTTTCCCCTGGTTGGGGAGTCTAGAACCAGGGGCCACAGCCTTAGGATACGGGGCAGGCCATTTAGGATTGAGATGAGGAAAAATTTCTTCACTCAGAGGGTGGTCAACCTGTGGAATTCTCTACCACAGAGGGCTGTGGAGGCCGGGTCACTGAGTACATTCAAGAAAGAAATTGATCATTTTTTGGATATTAGGGGCATCAAAGAGTATGGAGAGAAAGTGGGAATATGGCATTGAGATAGAGGATCAGCCATGATCATACTGAATGTCGGAGCAGGCTCGAAGGGCCAAATGGCCTACCCCTGCTCCTAGTTTCTATGTTTCTATGTCTCAGGCATTGTCTCCGATATCTGAAGGTAGTTAGTTCTTGTCCTGAGAACATGTTGACACATCAGTTCCTTCCTTCGGCGACGCCTTCCCTGGATGGCAGCATCCTGACCAGCCTCCCCTTCTAGTGCTGCCTACTGTTGGTGTTGAGCTCTCTTTTGTCGCATCCTCTCCTTCTGCTCCCAAGGTTGCAGGAATATCAGATCAGGTGAATGAGATCCATGGGCATTCCATTAATTGAACTGTGTTAAGAGGGCAGACATTGAGATGAGAACATGTTTGTCCATGTTTCTCATTCGTAGAACTAATAAGCAGTGAGTACCTTAAATCCTCACATTGTCCACTCACCCAACATCGGTCTCCTGTCATTTCAATCTGCAATTTCTTGCATTTTGATGTATGGTTGCAGTGAGCCACAGACAATGGTGTGTTTTACCTTCAAAAGCTGATCCTATAGCTTCCACCCTCCTCCTGCAACCTTCACACCCCACCCAACATAAGCTCGAGCCTTCCTTCTGTAACTCTCGAACCTCTTCCCATCACCCTGGGTCTTATTGCTATTGACCTGGACACGCCATCTCTACCGTCTGTGTCTACACTCATCCCTGTTTGGATACCCACTCTAACCCTAAACCTTCCCATCATCAGTCTTACTTCTTTTGTCCACTCCCATGCCCCGCTCTTTGAACCATGACACTGAACCTGCCCCCATACTGAATCCGACTCTCCCTGTGACTGTTCCCTCCACCACCCAGCACCTTCAATTCAACACACAGAACCCCAATGTTGACAGTGTTAATCCCATCCTTTAGGCCCCTCATTCACCTCACCTTCACCGCCTGTAACCCCATCCCCCCAGCATTCCCACCACAGCCAGGAACGTAGGCTGTTCCCTTCTCCACACCTCCATGCACCTGAAATCCACCCTCTGTCATCCCTTGTATCCTTCCTCCGCATTTCCATGCACCCTGTTTCATGTTTAACGACAGCTGTACTTCTTCAGTGCGTACTCAATGAGAGCTTTATTGAACTAACCTAAGATGTCTGCACACAGAGGCAGAGTACCTCATGACAGAGTCACATGACTATGGCAAGTCAGTACAGCGTTGCATTTCCAAAACCTAAACACCCCCCTTTTCATATTAAAAAAAGATACAACATCCTCTTTTTTTTCCAGTGAACAAAAGATACATTTGCTTACATGATCCTGTGTGACTGAGTTGCCCAAGTTACCCACTACTCTCAAGCTTTAACCACTGTTTGTCTATTAGTCAATCTCTGTACATGCTTGTACACATAGGGCAGAATTGTCCATGCCGATGCCGTCGGATGTGTTCGGTGGCATGAGCAGACAATGTGGTGACAAGACAAAAAATCAGTATCATGACGTCGTGAAACCAGTTTGCAAACGTCGGATCCACCCACCGATGGCGGGCTACGTTTCCCACCATCGGACATTGGGAACCTCATTGTAATACATCTGCATATCATAATAAGCCCAGCCCGCTGGAAGCATCTACCAGCCACCGACCCACACCACCCCCCACCCCCCCCCAACCCCCCCCACCCCGCTGGATAGTCCGCCCACGTCACTGCACGCCGACGTGTCTCACAACAGCATATAAAAGATGTGCACTTGATGGGCTGCACTTTGAGGGGAACTCAGAGGTGAGTACACAGTCATGTTGTGGAATGCTCACCCGGGTCACTGTTGAGACCCGTTGGAGGGTGAGGAGCAAGGGCTGCCCTATGCTTGAGGCAACCTTGGGGTGGGGGGGAGGGAGGGAGCAAGGACTGCCCTGTGGTTGAAGGTAGCGTGCATGCACATAAAGGTGTGGGGTGTGGGGTGGGGTGGTATGGTGGGGGGGAGGAGGGCGGGTGAGGGAAGCAGCCACCCACCTTATATACCACCTTGTATAAAGTGACCATTCCTCTGCAGCTGAGACACTTCAGGTGCAGCCACATTGCCATGCTTGGAGTCGGGCCTCTAGCATCTCTGCCCACTCAAGCAATGCAGAGGCATCAAAGTGCTACCAAATGCTCTGGAGCTTTTCACCCCTCGGGCACCAACTGCAAAGTAATGAGTATTTCAGTGTACTGCAGAACAGTTGGACCACTGGGTACGTTGTACAATCTCCTTACTAAAGTTGGCCGTGGAGCAGTCGCTGGCGGAGGCGCTCACAGCCCCTTGTAATGTCATCATCCAGTTTGGATCAGTTTCCCCCATGGTTCAAGCTAACAGCGCAGGCTTGCAGTGTGGGTTAGGAGAATGCCTGTGCTGAGCTGACAGCACAATTTGCAGTCCAGTGGGCAAAGCTGCTGCCAATTGGTCGGGTGGAGTGGGGTGGAGGTGAGTGGGGTTTCGGGCAGCCATGTAATGCAGTAAACTCTGGCCATCCAACTGGTGGCCCACACTCTCTGGAATGTGTCAAGGTGCCTTCTGACTTAACCAAGACAGGTTCTTAGTACACCCATGATAACCCATGTATCTCTCTCTTTCATCCTGCAAGAGAAGTACATCAGGATCATGGAGACTGGTGATCTAGCTATATGCCTCATGGCTGACAGAGTGAAGATAACTGTGAAAAGGGCGACTAAGGCACATGGCTGCGAAGAGGGAGGAGCAGCACCCTCTGGAAGAAGGGCCAGCTGGGACTCCCACACACGCTGTTGAAGAGCCACAGTGAGCTGTTGCTGGTTGGCATCTAGCTTGGCCCAGGGTCTATGGACACTGCCTTTCATTCCTGCAGATGACCAAGAACCAGCATCGCCAAAAACTGTGCATGTCTGGGGAACCTGCTGCCACCTGCTGCAGGATTTGGCACCACAGGGACATGGAGGACATCTACTGCCAGTGGCTGTGAAAGTGACTGCGGCGCTCAATTTCTCCGCTAGTGGCTCCTTTCAGGGCTCCACAGGAGACCTCTGTGGGATCTCACAAGCCTCCACCCACAAATGCAACCATGAGGTCACGGGTGCCATCTTTGCGAGGGCACACAGCTTTGTGCATTTCGCCCGGGACCAGGACAGCGAGGATGCAAGAGCAATTGGATTTGCCCAGATCTCGGGTTTCCCATAGGTGCAGGATACTATCTACTGAACTCTTGTGGCACTCAGATCTCCATCACAACAAGCGGTCAACTGTGTCAACTGCAAGGATTTCCAGTTGCTGAATGTGCGGCTAGTGTGTGACCACCATGAACCCATCCTGCGCACAGTTTCCAGGGAATGTGCATGAGGCCTACATTCTCAGTCAGTCACAGATCCATGACATCTTCCAGGGTCCACAGAAGCTGCAGGGATGGCTCCCCAGAGACAAGGGCTACCCGCAGGGTACCTGGCTGATGACAGTCATGTGGCGGCCTCAGACTGCAGCAGAGCAAAGGTATAATGAGGGTCATGCTGGAACTCACACATGGTGGAGCAGACCATGGGGATGCTGAAAATCAGATTCCGGTGCACGGACTGGTCTGGTGGAGCCCTGCAATATAGCCCACAGAGGGTTTCACGCATCATCGTTGTTTGCTATGCCCTTTACAACCTGGTACTGCAACAGGGAGAGGGGCTGGCTGAGGAGGAGATGGAGGAGCTGGAAGTCTCCTCCGATAGGGAGGACACCGACGGGAATGAGATTGAGGAGGTCCTTGAAGGCGACAATGGCAGCAATGAAGCCCTTGCACTGGCCAGATGAGGCAGGCATGCTCGGCACGCCTTTTCAGCTGCTAGATTTGTGGAGGATAATGATGACATGCAGTGAGGAGACACCATAGATCCTCACATTGCATCTATGAACATTTGACTCCTGTCTGGCTTATGGCAACGCACGTAGCCTCTCTGAAAATGCTCCTGTCATGGAGACGCAGTGGAGACCCTAATAATCTCTCAATGACAGGAGGATGATGATGACATACAGTGAGGACACTCCATAGATCTTCACAATCTGACTCCTGTTTGGACTAGGGCAGCTCACTTGCGTTCTGTGATCAGGTCATATCATGGAGACGCAGCTATGAAACTTTTAAAGCACCTGACCCTTTGTCCGCATTCAGCACCTGACCCCTTCAGGAGCATAGTGTCACTGGTCACAGATGCTGAAGAGATGGGGGCCAGTCCCACCTTAAAGGTGCTGAGAGCACACAGAGAGATTGACGGAACTCTGTGACACCTGCCCACGACATTCTAGCAGCAATGACAAGCACCATTGAGGTGCAGGCATCAGTAATGTTTCCAGGGAGTGTGAGGCTGGACTATCTATTTGGTCTGAAGGCTGCACAAAGCACAGGGAAAGGCCCTGGACAAAGACATCTGTCTTTATCTTGTGCAGAAAGGTTTCACATCTGAGTGACACGAACACTGATCATCAAAACAAGGAGCCATAGGCAGGGAGACATTTTTGGGAGTTCATTTACAATAGTGAACATTATATACAAGTATTTAACACCCGTTCCCAGACTGTGCAACTATGTCTTTTGCCTTTCAGGGCCATGTCTTCTTTGCAGCAGTCATGGGCTGGAAGCACTGAGATGTGTCTGCATGGCTGGAGTTTAAATATGGCGCCCGGCGTGCTGAAGCGGTGAGGTGATGGCGTGGTGGGCGAATGAGAGTCTGCCCACCATGGAAACGGTGTGTTTCCCAGGAATGCATAATTAATGCAGCGGGTTTGGGACGATACGGCGTGAAAAGCTGCCATCGCGGCTGGTGGGTAAAACATCACTTTGTGCAAATCTAGGACAATTCCGCACATAGTCTTGAAACTATGCAGGTCTCTTATTGGAACGCTTCATCCATGGTCTGTCTGGGATGTTAGGTGTTATCAATGGCTCTCTAGCTTGTTTAGCTTGTAACATGCACCACACTGGCCAAAGTGGTCTTTAATTTCATTGCTCATGTTTGGCCAGTAAAGCACATCTCTTGCCTGTTTCAGAGTCAAGTCAATTACTTGATGGTTTGCATGGATGCACTTCAGCACTCTCCTCTCATCTCCTTAGGGATGATGACATTATTTCCTTTGCACACGATGCTATCTCAGGTTGTCAATTCATCTCGGTAAACCCAACATGCTCTTGTGACCACAGGTGTGTCCTTAATGCTCTCGGGCCATCCCTTCATCATTATTTCTTGTAGTGCTTGTAGAGTTGCATCTTGCTGGGTAGTTCGCTTGATTTGAACAAGGGGCTTGTCTGTCACATTCAATGGGGAGGATTTTCCGCTCGTCCAGTGGGCGCAGCGGGTGGGCCCGGGAACGGCCGTGAGATCGACTGCTGCCCACAATCAGCTCCGACTGTGATTTCACACTGGCTGGCCAATTAACAGGGTGGGGGTGGGACGAGTGCAAGCGCTGAAGTCTGCGCATGCACAGGGGAGCACATACTGAAAGCTCCCTGAAGGCACAGAGCTGCCTCAGGGAGCTGAAGGATTTTAAAATGAAAAATAAGATATATACATGTCCCCACATGTGACTCAGTCACATGAAGAGGGGGATGTAAATAAGGGTGTTAAAATTTTAAAAAAATTTTTTAGTAACCATTGGAAACCTCATCCCACCCGTGGATGAGGTTTCGTTAAAAATGCAAAGGCCACCTGGTCTATTTGCCTGCCCGCTAACCAAACAGTTGAGCAGGCAGCAAAAAATGCAACTTAATTAGTTACTTAAGGGCCTTAATAGGCCTCTTAACTGTCGGCAGTCACACTTCCACCTCTCACCCGCCGACCGAAAGATCGTAATAGTATGCAATGACGTCAGGATGCTCAGCTGACGTCATTGTGCTCTTTTTCACTCCTATTTGGGTCGGGTGTGTGCCTGCCCATGGGACAAAAAATTCTGCCCAATGTCTTTGCTGGGTAGATGACTTCCAGATCAAGTCTCGTTGCTGCTTCACGTCGAATCTGGAGGATTTTGCATTCTGTTGTAGCCTCCTCAACTTTCTTCATGGGGACCACTGCTCTCAACAGCATGTCTGCAATGTACATCTGTTTTTCTTGCTTGTATGTCACATCCAGATGAAATCTTTGTAAGCGAAGTAATATCCTTTGCAGTTGCTTTGGCGCAGCTAGGAGTAGTTTGCGAAAAATGCTTTGAAGCGGCTTGCAGTCGGACCAAACTGTTATTTTGTCTCTCCCAAGCAGGTACTGATGAAAATACTTACAGGAAAAATCAATAGCCAGGCACTTTTTCTCAATCTGAGCGTAGCATCATTATAGTTGCATTAGTGCCCTGGATGCAAATGCGACCGGCTGTCCTTGCTACATCAGAGTTGCTCCCAGATCTGTCTCGCTGGCATCACACTGCAAGATGACTTCCTCATTGACATCATAGTACTTGAACACTGGCATTGTCGCCACTATTTGCTTGATTATAGTAAACGCTGCTTCTTGTTCCATGCCCCAATGCCAGAGCACCTCCTTGGCCATGAGCTTGTGTAACGGTTCACACTCTGCTGACAAATTAGGCAAAAATTTTGCTGGATAGTTCGCAAATCCAATAAATCAGTGTACTGCTTTTACATCTGTCAGTCGCTGCATTGCTGCTGCAGCTCTCACCTTGTCAGGATCCGAGCAAAGACATTTTGCCGTCAAGCCATTACCTATGTTCTTGAGCAGGCATCTTCAGTTGCAATATTTCCTTGTTCAGTTTCAGATTCATCTGGCGACCTCTCTCCGGCAGTCATATTAAATTCTGATCATGGTCATCTATGGCTTCTTTTACAGATTTGAACTTTCTGTGTTCCTGGATTCTCAGTGTCTTCTCTGTTCCTTTTGAAGCGTTTAAAAATCTATTTTTTCTTCACTTCTGACACCACATTTCATGTTTAAGGACAGCTGTACTTCAATGTGTATGCAGTGAAAGCCTTTATTGAATTGACCTAAGATGTCTGCCCCCAGAGGCAGAGTGCCTCATGGCAGAGTCACATGACTATGGCAAGCCAGTTAGTCAGTACAGCATTGCCTTTCTAAAACCAAACATACCTGAACTCTAACCTTTCAACCTTTACACCAACGACCTCAGGATCATCCTTTACAGTCCTGACATTCATGCCAGGTGCCATCCTCCTGCTCCCTTGTGCTACAGAGTTCAACAAGGAAAACCGCTGACTTTAGACACAATTGCACAAAGCTGGCTGGCGCACTCCACCTTTATACAAATGTTAACCGGGTGCAATGAGATTCTTGTGCACTGCTGACTTAATCTTGAAGGTAGGACATAATTTTTAAAAGGTTTGATATAATGAGTATTCATGGCATGCAAATGTGTTACAAGTATGAACCCGCCAGAAGATGGTGGGAGACCTGACATCCCATAAACATGCCTCTGACTTAGACTTTGCATCTCAACCCGTCGTTGGGAAATCAAAATTTTGGCTCCCGCCTAATTCAGTTACCCCGCACGCGACATTTCCCACTCTTGCAAGCTCCATAAAATTCCCCCCATTGAATTCTAAATCATTGTCACAGTAGTCATCGTACGATTGTCATCGTAGTCACAGTCATGCTGAGGTATCCTTTTCCTCCACAAAAATACAAAGTTCAGTTTCTCTGTTTCTTTTTATATATTTTGCTCCATTTTGGTGTTGATCAGGTCAGGAATAACAATGCGATTCATGGGTTATTGTTCTACTTTTATCCGAGACACAGCATCATGACTATAGAAGAATGAGTTTGTTCAATATAACAGCTTTTCTATTTTTCTAAAATTCTTATGGCCTTATTGCATCTTTCTAAGTCAAGTGCAGTTTGGTCAAAAGCAGAGTTAAGTTTCCTTTTCTCTAGTGTGGAAAGACCATCCATGAGAGCAATACCGCAAAATTATTCCTCTTCCCCATTAATGTGAAAAATTAATGCCTGATGCACTCATTTTTTTGGACAAAAACTTAGGCCAGGATTTCACACAGAGACTGTGGCCATGCCCATTGGCTGGAAATTCAGTCTGAGGTCATGTCTGCCCCGACTCTCGCCTCCAAGAGCTGCCAGCTAATCAGAGGGCTGGCAACTCTTTAGGTCCCAGTAGCACCATTGGGAGTGGTGGCCATTGCTGGGGCTGCAGTTAGTCCCAAGCCAGGAACAGTGGTGGATGCCAGAGTTCAAAGCAAGTGGGGTGGCCTCACGGGGCCAGTCCGGCAGGCTCCTGAGAGGGATTGCAGGCAGCGACTGTGTGGAAGGAGTGGGGCGGTAAACAAACATGGCCATCCCTTTCTGCTGGGAAGCCCTCAGTGGAACACAGGGTGCCCAAAAGGAGGGAAGACCCTCTACACTGAGGCCATAGCCAGGGTGCCAAGATAAACCTGGTGGCCTTGCCATATTGTCTGGATCCTATGGCAGCAGGAAGAGGCCCTTGAGTGGCCAGTAATTGGCCTTTTAAGGACATCAATGGCCCCAAGGGAGGATGGGTCATCCTACCCCAATCCCTGCTGCTGATAAAATTCCAGCAGAGGTGGGTAGGTACAGGACCCACCCACCCCTGCGCCACCTGCTAACCTGCTCCCATGGGGAAACATAAAATTATGACCTCAGAGCATGGGGGGACCATCTGCAGCACTTTCACCCCGGGAAGTATGCTGTCTACATATTGGCATTAGCAATTTCCGAGAGTCCAAAGTGTTCCCCTAAATGGCGTAATGCTTCAAAGAATAATCAGGTAATAATGCTTGGTATTTCAACCTCACTGCCAAGTTCAGCTGCATAAGCTTTGCTTAGTTTTCTAGGTCTAAAATCCCCTAACCCTTAAAGGAATAATTGCAGGCCACTGATATGTAAGTAAATACTTTCTTTTAACTTGGACCCTTCCTGTTTGCTCTTTCCCTCATTCCAGGAGTTAAGGTCAGACAAATTTTCCAGCTTCCTGACTGGCAAGCTGCATTGGGATGCCAGATTGTTATCCACCACTAAGGGCTTTATGCAGATGTGTCCCGAGGCCCAATTTGCAGCAAGCCTCCAGCGTACACATCGTTCACTTTGTACTGATTTCCAGCATTAAACCACTTTTTCCCACTGTATATCCATGCTAAATGATGTGAGGTTTTCAGTGTATCACTAGGAACTGGAGTGAGGCAGCTCAACCTCATCTCATGTAGGATAACATCTCTCAAAAGTTCAAAGTGGAACACAATATGGATGGCATGATCAAAATGTATAGCATGTTTTGATGGCATGCAGTGCACAAATTTATGGTGAACTTGATGTAAATTCCATATGTTCCCTGAAGTTCATTCACAAGCGAGAAAGGATGAAAGGAATTATGTTGATCAGTTTAACAATCCAATTCTAAAATTTAAATCTTAGATCAACATTTTCCCAAAAGTGAGTGCCAGACTATCACAAGAGGGAAAGATCAGCCACCAGTAGCGCTCTACCAAAGCTTGATTCAGGATAATCAAATCCATTTGGCCACATGTCTACTTACATGGACCCCCTATTAACAAAATAGCTGATGCAGTTAATGAAGAACACTGAATGTAAGTGTGAAACACTGGACACAATGAACACTGAGTCACTGGAAACAATGCAAAATTCCAATGGGAAGTTGAAGCCATCTGTTATAAGTGTAGAGCATGAGAAATGTACACTCGTAGGGAGAGAGAGAGAGCTAGAGAGAACATTCATCATTAATCAGGGTCAAAATCAAAGCTAGGTGCCAGAAATAGTAAATCCCTATGCTAACCCATTATACCACTCATTTGCATCACAATATTTATTTAATAATTAATGTACTTTATCATGACCTATTTTATTGACTTGTAAACAATTATTCTTAAATATTGAGTGCTCATGACATTGGCCTGCATTTTGCGTGCCCCCACTGGATGTTTTTCTGGTGGAGGGGGCACGTAAAAGAAGTGGGTGCCCACCCCAATAGCTTTCCACCCACACCCGAGCTCACCCCACTAACACGGGGACTGAGCGGGTGCCAAAATTGGCAGCCAGCCCACCATATTTAAATAGGTAATCAATTGTGTTTATTACCAAGCCAACTGACCCTGATAATGCGCTGCCCATGCCATAAAACATTTGATGTGGGCAGTCAAGTAGGAGCAGGTAGCCTTAACTACATTCATCAAAGGGCAAGAAGGAAGGGGGGCAGGTTCAATCTTCCGGGATCTGCCCTTTGTGGATCACAAGGCAGCCCACCTAAGATGGAAACACCCTTTCTTTCTAAGCCCCCGCAGTCTTAAACCCAAACCCCTGCCCCCCCAACCCCCCACCCCCCACTCCTGACCTGCCAAAAATGTCCGTGCCCAAGACCCCGGGCTTACTGGCTACGGGGCTACGTGGGCCTTCCTCCTCCTCTTCTTGCAGTCCCAGCAGCAGCCACTAATTCACTCTTGGTACTGCCAAGACTGATGGAGCTGCTGGCCAAACCAGAGGATGGGACTTCCTCCCCACTGTGGGGCAGAAGTCCCACTAGGCCCTTGTTAAGTCCACCCGCGTTATGGCTGCGAGGTGGGCCAGTGTGTAGCGGATTGGCTCCCAGGCAACTTTGCTTCCAGGAGGGGCAAGCCGTCCACCCACCACCCCCACCCCCCTATATTAATTATTCAGCCTACTATAACAGTAATTGACTAGGAGGATTTGCAGAGCCCCACATGGTGGTGTAGTAAAATTAGCATCAATGGAGATGCAATTGCCAATTCAGTGTGCATTCATTTCAATTCTGTGTATTCATTTAGCTCTATTACATGACCAGACTAGTACCTCATTCACAGTCAATCCTTCAATGACGCCATCATTATCACTATGTCTAAATTTATCTTGTACAAACTAATGTAATACAAACTTGCAGTTACTCTATACAGCTAATCTCCAAAACGCAATGAGCAAGATCAGAGTTATACTACTGGCTGGAACTGACACTGTGCACACATGGCTTTGTTAATGCTGGAAGAGCACAGACAGAACTTTCCATTTTCTCATAACATTAAAGATTCAATAGTAAGTTACTCATGGGGCAACATATTTGAAGACCCTTTGTCTGCCTCGCTAATCAGTGACTACCTTCAGCAAATGTTAGCTATCAAATTTACATATTTAAGTGAATGATCTGTCAAAAAAACTTCCCCTCTCTGACACTGAACAATTTGTTAAAACGTCTGATCTGATGCTCCAAGAAACAACTTTTTCTCTTCTTTTCAGGTGTACAGCAATGCAAGTTCCAACAGCTCATGGATGCCAATGCCCCTCCAGATCTTTCTTCACCTTCACTTCCCTCTGACTCCATTCCTTCTTCTAATCCTACCTTTTGTTGTGTATTCACAATACCCTCTGACCTTTCCCTCTCTCAATACTGAATGATCTGTACTTAGCAAAGGACTCAGCTTTGTCGCCTTACACCACACCTTAATGAATCTTGAGCTTGGCACAACGTTAAACCCTTCTTCCGTCGCCTTCACCTCCGTGCTCACTTCTTCGGCCACCTTGCACGGACCAGCAGACCCTTTCAACCATCTCCAGTATTCTCCCTCCATCTGGACCCTTCCTTCTGCCCTCTTACCTGCTCTTGATCCTTCCATTGAGAACTGTTGGCATAATATTGGCTGTCTTAATTTCTCTGCTGCCCTCACTCAGTCTAGCCTGTCTCCCTCTGAACTTGCTTCATTCCGTTCTCTCAGGTCCAAACCCTGACATTGTTATCAAACCCACTGACAAGGGTGGTGCTGTTGTTGTCTGGTGTACCAACCCCTACATTGTAGAGACTGAACGCCAACTCTCAGACACTTCTTCCTATCCCCCCCTGGACCATGATCTCACCACTGAAGATTAAGCTATTGTTTCCAGAACTGCCATTGACCTCATCTCCTTTGGTGATCTTCCCTCCACTGCTTCCCACCTCATTGTCCCCCAACCCTGAACAGCCCGCTTCTATCTCCTTCCCAAAATCCACAAACAGGATTGTCCTGGCAGACCCATCATTTTAGCTTGTTCCTGCCCCATGAACCAATTTCTTCCTATCTTGGCTCTATTTTTTCTCCTCTTGTCCAGTCTCTTGACACCTACATCTGTAACTCTTCTGATGCGCTATTTCATTTCAACAATTTCCAGTTTCCTGGCCTGAACTGCCTTCTCTTCACTATGGACGTCTACTCTCTCTATACCACTAGTAATTTCTGTGCTATTTCAGATTTCCAGCAGCCACGGTATTTCACTTTCATTTTACTTATTTAAAGGACCGGGCACCTTTTCTCAGATGTTTTTCTGGGAATCTGAAAAACTGCACAAATTTAGCAGGATGAACGTTTGCACAGATTGGACTGAAGTTAGCATATTTTGCATCAATTTTATGCCAGGAAAGTGAGTGCAATCCATACAAATTTCTTCTCCAATCTATCAACTGGATGGAGCTACACACCATAAACTGTTATTGAAATGTAAAATTCTCAAGGTGCTTGACAGGGTAGATGCTAAGAGGATGATTCCCCTTGTGGGGGAACCTAGAACTAGGGGGCACAGTTTCAAGTTAAGGGGTCTCTCATTTAAGACAGAGATGAGGAGGAATTTCTTCTTTCAGAGGGTCGTTAGTCTTCCCCAGACAGCAGCGGAGGCTGGATCATTGAATTTATTCAAATCTGAGTTAGGCAGATTCTTGATCTACAAGGGAGTCAAAATTTATCGCAGCAGGCAGGAAAGTGGACTTAAGGCCACAATTAAATCAGCCATGATCTTGTTGAATGACAAATCAAGCTCAGGCCAAATTGCCTACCCCTGCACCTCCTTTTTCTGTTATATTCTTAAGTAAAGCATTAATGGTTTGGTTGTTATTATTTAAAATCAATGCAAAAAAAATATACAAAGGGAAAAAGTTGACAAAAAGGAAAAATTAAAATAGGAAGAATTCAGAAAACAGCTAAGAGCATTGGTGAAAGCAAAAGCTGGGGTTCTGACAACATCCCGGATATAGTGCTGAAGACTTGTGCTCCAGCACTAGCTGTGACCTTAGCCAAATTGTTCCAGCGCAGCTATGACACTGGCATCTAACTGACAATGCGGAAAATTGCCCAGCTATGTCCTATCTATAAAAAGCAGTATAAATCTTATCCGCTTTATTATTGCCCCACCAGCCTACTCTCAATCATCAGTAAACTGATGAAAGATGTCAGCAGATTTTCCCCTCTCTGATGCTAAATGTTCAGTACTCAGCAAAGGACTCATATTCATATCCTTACAAATCCACCTCAATGAATTCTGGGCTGGCATGATGCTGAACTCTTCAACCACTGCCTTCGTCTCCATGCTCAGTTCTTTGGGCAGGAGTCCTCTCCCCGTTCAATAGATCCTTTCACCCACCTCCAGTATTCTCCCACCACCTGGACCTCTCCCTCTGGCCTCTGACCTGTTCTTGATCTTTTCACTGAGAACTGTCGGCATAACATCGGCCATCTCAATTTCTCTGCTCCTCTCACCCACTCTAGCCTGTCTCTTTCTGAACTTGCTGCATTCCATTCTCTCAAGTCAAACCCTGACTTTGTTAACAAACCTGCCGACAAGGGTGGTGCTGTTGTTGTCTGGCATACTGACCTCTACCTCACAGAAGCTGAGCGCCAACCCGCAGACACTTCCTCCCACTGGCCCATGACCCCGCCACCAAATATCAAGCCATTGTTTCCAGGTCTGTCACTGATCTGATCTCCTCTGAAGATCTTCCCGACACAGCTTCCAACCTCAGTCTCCCAACCTCGGACAGCCCGCTTCTACCTCCTCCCCAAAATCCACAAAAAGGACTGTCCCAGTAGACCCATCGTGTCAGCCTGTTCCTGCCCAACGGAACCTCATTTCTTCCTAGCTTGACTCTGTTCTCTCTCCTCTTGTCCAAACTCTTCTCACCTACATCCGCGATGCCCTACAACAGATCAACAATTTCCATTTCCCTGGCCCCAACCACCTTCTCTTCACGATGGACATCCAATCCCTCTACACCTTCATCCCCCACCAGGATGGTCTGAGGACTCTATGCTTCCTCCTTGAACAGAGGCCTGAACAATCCCCATCCACCACTACTCTCCACCATCTGGCTGAACTTGTGCTCTCACTGAGCAATTTCTCCTTAAACTTAAAACAAAAACAGAATTACCTGGAAAAACTCAACAGGTCTGGCAGCATCGGCGGAGAAGAAAAGAGTTGACGTTTCGAGTCCTCATCACCCTTCGACAGAACTTGAGTTCGAGTCCAAGAAAGAGTTGAAATATAAGCTGGTTTAAGGTGTGTGTGGGGGGGCGGAGAGAGAGAGAGAGAGAGAAGTGGACGGGGTTGGTGTGGTTGTAGGGACAAACAAGCAGTGATAGAAGCAGATCATCAAAAGATGTCAACAACAATAGAACAAAAGAACTTCCAATCTCCACCCCTCCATCATTTTCACGTGGTCCATCTCTGACACTTCTCTTCTCTTCCTTGACCTCTCTGTCTCAATCTCTGGTGATAGACTGTCCACCAATATCCATTACAAACCCACCAACTCCCACAGCTATCTCGACTACAGCTCCTCACACCCCACTTCCTGCAAGGACTCCATCCCATTCTCTCAGTTCCTTCGCCTCCGTCGCATCTGTTCCGATGATGCTACCTTCAAAAACAGTTCCTCTGACATGTCCTCCTTCTTCCTTAACCAAGGTATTCCATCCACGGTCGTTGACAGGGCCCTCAACCGTGTCCGGCCCATCTCCCGCTCATCCGCCCTCATGCCTTCTCCTCCCTCCCAGAAACATGATAGGGTCCCCCTTGTCCTCACTTATCACCCCACCAGCCTCCGCATTCAAAGGATCATCCTCCGCCATTTCTGCCAACTCCAGCATGATGCCACCACCAAACACATCTTCCCTTCACCCCCCTTATCGGCATTCCGTAGGGATCGCTCCCTCCGGGACACCCTGGTCCACTCCTCCACCACCCCATGCCCACGCAAAAGATGCAACACCTGCCCCTTCACTTCCTCTCTCCTCACCGTCCAAGGACCCAAACACTCCTTTCAAGTGAAGCAGCATTTCACTTGCATTTCCCCCAACTTAGTCTACTGCATTCGTTGCTCCCAATGTGGTCTCCTCTACATTGGAGAGACCAAACGTAAACTGGGTGACCGCTTTGCAGAACACCTGCGGTCTGTCCGCAAGAATGACCCAAACCTCCCTGTCGCTTGCCATTTTAACACTCCACCCTGCTCTCTTGCCCACATGTCTGTCCTTGGCTTGCTGCTTTGTTCCAGTGAAGCCCAACGCAAACTGGAGGAACAACACCTCATCTTCCGACTAGGCACTTTACAGCCTTCCGGACTGAATATTGAATTCAACAACTTTAGGTCGTGAGCTCCCTCCCCCATCCCCACCCCCTTTCTGTTTCCCCCTTCCTTTTTTTTTCCAATAAATTATAAAGATTTTCCTTTTCCCACCTATTTCCATTATTTAAAAAAAAAATTAAAAAAAAACCCCACTAGAGCTATACCTTGAGTGCCCTACCATCCATTCTTAATTAGCACATTCGTTTAGATAATATCACCAACTTTAACTTTAACACCTATGTGTTCTTTTGTTCTATTGTTGTTGACATCTTTTGATGATCTGCTTCTATCACTGCTTGTTTGTCCCTACAACCACAACCCCCCTCCACCTCTCTCTCTCTCTCTATCTCTCCGCCCCCCACACACACACCTTAAACCAGCTTATATTTCAACTCTTTCTTGGACTCGAACTCAAGTTCTGTCGAAGGATGATGAGGACTCGAAACATCAACTCTTTTCTTCTCTGCCAATGCTGCCAAACCTGCTGAGTTTTTCCAGGTAATTCTGTTTTTGTTTTGAACAAAAGAACACATAGGTGTTAAAGTTGGTGAAATTATCTAAACGAATGTCCTAATTAAGAATGGATGGTAGGGCACTCAAGGTATAGCTCTAGTGGGGGTGGGGAGACAATAAAAGATTTTAAAATATTTAAAAATAATGGAAATAGGTGGGAAAAGAAAAATCTATATAATTTATTGGAAAAAAAAAGGAAGGGGGAAACAGAAAGGGGGTGGGGATGGGGGAGGGAGCTCAAGACCTAAAGTTGTTGAATTCAATATTCAGTCCGTTATTTCCATTATTTTTAAATATTTTAAAATATTTTATGCTCTCCCCACCCCCACTAGAGCTATACCTTGAGTGCCCTACCATCCATTCTTAATTAGCACATTCGTTTAGATAATATCACCAACTTTAACACCTATGTGTTCTTTTGCTCTATTGTTGTTGACATCTTTTGATGATCTGCTTCCATCACTGCTTGTTTGTCCCTACAACCACACCAACCCCGTCCACTTCTCTCTCTCTCTCTCCGCCCCCCCACACACCTTAAACCAGCTTATATTTCAACTCTTTCTTGGACTCGAACTCAAGTTCTGTCGAAACATCAACTCTTTTCTTCTCCGCCGATGCTGCCAGACCTGCTGAGTTTTTCCAGGTAATTATGTTTTTGTTTTGGATTTCCAGCATCCGCAGTTTTTTTGTTTTTATTCTCCTTAAACTTGTCTCACTTCCTCCAAATAAAAGGTGTGGCTATGGGTACCCGCATGGGCCCCAGTTATGCCTCTCTCTTTGTGGGGTACGTGGAAGATTCCTCCTTCCAGTCCTACTCAGGCCCCCTCCCACAACTCTTTTTCCAATACATCGTTGACTGTTTCGGTGCCATTTCATGCTCTCATCTGGACCTGGAAAAAGTTATTAATTTTGCTTCTAATTTCCACCCCTCCATCACTTTCACATGGTCTATTACTGACACGTCCCTTCCCTTCCTTGCCCTCTCTGCCTCAATATCTGGTGATAGACTGTCCACCAATATTCATTACAAGCCCACTGACTCCCACAGCTGCCTCGACTATAACTCCTCACACCCCGCTTCCTGTAAGGACTCCATCCCATTCTCTCAGTTCCTTCGCCTCCATCGCATTTGTTCCGATGGTGCCACTTTCCAAAACAGTGCTTCTGACATGTCTTCCTTCTTCCTTAACCGAGGTTTCCCACCCAGAGTGGTTGACAGGGTCCTCAACCGTGTTTGAACCATCTCCAACGCCTCTGCCCTCACACCTTCCTCTCCCTCCCAGAACCATGATAGGGTCCCCCTTGTCCTCACATTTCAGCCTCCGCATTCAAAGGATCATCCTCCGCCATTTCCGCCAACTCCAGCATGATGCCACCACTAAAAACATCTTCCCTTCACCCCCCCTTGTTGGCATTCCATAGGGACCATTCCCTCCGGGACACCCTGGTCCACTCCTCCATCAGCCACAACACCTCAACCCCCTCCCACGGCACCTTCCCCACAGAGGGTGCAACACCTACCCCTTTACTTCCCCTCACCTCATCGTCCAAGGGCCCAAACACTCTTTTCAACTGAAGCAGCGCTTCACTTGCACTTTCCTTAATTTGGTCTACTGCATTCGCTGCCCCCAATGCGGTCTCCTCTACATTGGAGAGACCAAACGCAGGCTGGGTGACCGCTTTGCAGAACATCTTCGGTCTGTCTGCAAGCATGATCCAAACCTTCCTGTTGCTTGCCATTTCAACTCACCACCCTGCTCTCATGCTCACATGTCCGTCCTTGGCCTGCTGCAATGTTCCAGTAAAGCTTAACACAAACTGGAGGAACATCACCTCATCTTCAGACTAGGCACTTTACAGCCTTCTGGACTTAACATTGAGTTCAATAAATTCAGACCTCTCTCCTCCATCCTCACCCCTTTTGGATCCCCTTTATTCAAATATTTATTTTTTAATTTTTATATATATTTTTCTTCCCCACCTATTTCTTGAATTTATTTCCATTTATTCTTTTCCCCCTGCCTTTTAGCCTATTTCGACCATTTCTTCCACACCGTCCCCTCCCCCCACCCCTACTAGAGCCATCTGTCACTTGCTCATTCTGCTTTCTACTCTTAGTGTCAACATTAGCACTTCCATTAACCAGTATCACCATCACCATCACCCCTTCGACCTTTTGTTTATGACATCTTTTGCAATCTCTCCTTTGCCTCCACCTCTCACTGGCCTTCTATCCAGCCTCACCTGTCCCACCCCCCTTAAACGGTATATATTTCACCACGGGCAGAATTTTCCTATTGGCGTGCAGAGGCGGGCTCCAAACATCCGCGCGTAAAATGACACGTGGTCATGTCAGGCAAGTATCCCAACACAACCGTGCGCCATCGCGATATTTCGTTGGGCAAGCGCGTGATGATATCCACTGTGCACCCGCCATTAAATAACGGGCCACTTAAGGCCCTTGCCTCACCAATCGACGCTGATTTTTTGGCACCTGTGCAATCTTCAGGTCGGCGCATGGGCGCAATAGGCAGGTGGGTAGGACACATTTGTATAAACCTCGTCCACGGGTGGGATAAGAGGGGTCACTGGGGTGGCGAGTGTGTTCTCTCAAGTATTGATTTTTCAAAGTTTTTGAAATTTGCCTGTGTGATCTGCAACACTTCAAAATGCAGACCCGCTGCTTCATCTGGACTCTTAACCCTCAGGCCAGCACTCTGCAGTGAGGAATCTTTTTTGGGCCTTCCCATAGCCTGGGAATGGGAGCTGAGCTCTCCACTAGAGGCACCTCCACCTCTGAGGAAGGGAGGGCTAGAAGGGGGAGGAGGCCAGGAGTGCACATTCAGCTTCCAGGGGAGCCACCTTTGGGAGGACAGGCACAGGCACAAGGGGTGCAGGGCCAAGAGGTAGACCAAGGCGGAAGGGGTCACAAAAGATGCCACTATCCTTCTGCCAGGGTATACAGGCGGCGAAGCAGCGACCTCAATATGTCTGAGGTGCAGTGCTGAAGGTGGCTCCACCTCTCAAGGGAGACTATCAACTATATCTGTCAGATGATTGGGCCTGAGATCTCCGCTAACTGTGTGGGTGGACACCCCATGCCAGTGGCTCCAAAGGTCACAGCTGCCCTCAACTTCTATGCCTCTGGTTCCTCCCAGGGGTCGGTGGGTGATCTTTGTGGTGTCTCCCAATCAGCTGTCCACACTTGTGTCAAGCAGGTTGCAGAAGCTCTGTTCAGATGTGCATTAACCTTCATCCACTTCCGTTGGACCAGGCAAGCCAGATACAGCGAGCCAGAGGCTTCGCGGCCATTGCTGGTTTCCCCTACATCCAGGGTGCAATAGACTGTACACATGTGGCCATCAAGATGCCAGCAGGTGAGCCCGGTGCCTTCATCAGCAGGAAGAGTTTCCACTCCATGAATGTGCCGATAGTGTATGATCACTGGATACAGATTCTACAAGTCTGTGCAAGGTACCCAGGCAGCTCCCATGACGCCTACATCCTCAGATACTCCCAGGTGTCAGGGCTTTTCAGTGCCCCAGCCCGGCTTGGTGGACGGCTGCTGGGTGATAAGGGCTATCCCCTCAGAAGGTGGCTCATGACATCTCTCCGCCATCCAAGAACAGAAGCTGAGCAGTGGTACAATAGGAGGCACACCTCCGGAAGGGCTGTGGTGGAGCGAGCCATTGGTCTTCTCAAGGTTTGCTTCCGATGCCTGGACCGCTTGAGGGATACCCCCCAGATCGTGTGTCGGTGATAGTGGCTGCATGCTGCGTTGTCCACAATCTTGCGCTGGAAAGGGGGGACACTGTGAACAATGAAGGCGTCGACGCAGTGGCTGCGGCTGCACACGATGAGTCCAGCAGTGAGTCCCAGGATAAGCACGCACAGGGAAATGCTGAGGGGGTAGACTCTGACCCGGGCATACTCCAGGGAAGCAGGGACACCTGGGAGGCTTTAATCCAATGAACCTTCAACTGGCACACCACAGATGGACCTCCAGGACAAGCCTGGGCTGTAGGCTGCATACTCGATACCTAAGTGTCAAATCTTCCAGGTTAGGAATAGTAACTAAGGGCCTTGTTAATAAAGCTGAATGTCCCACAAAGCACTCCTAACGTTTTTGGAAACCATACACAAGCAGAATAAAAGAGGCACTCTCAGCCATGGTTACAAGTCTGAATTTAATACCACAGGCAAAGAAACTTAATAAAACAAAATGACAAGGGTATTCCAATTCAAAGCGAATCATAAAGGCCTCTTCTCAGGCCAACAGCGCCAGTGATAAACCCGTGGTGTGCCTCAGGTGCCTTATGTTTACGTTTTCGGGTGCTACATCTTGGTGCTGCCCCATCGCTCCCTGAGAGGAGCTTGCAGAGACGACAGGTGGCTGACACGTTGACGTGAGGTCGCTTCGGAGCTCCCTGCTCACTGTGGATGGATGGGCACTGAGTTGGAAAACTTGGTGCCCATACCATCTGCCACATTGGCAATGACCAGCTGAGGTCAATGTTTATGTGAGGGCTTGCTGGTCAGAGCACATCCCTAGGAAGCCTGACGGGTCTCATGGAGGAGGCTCTCTACGAGAGTTGCCACTCTCTCCATGGAGGACGCATGACGCTCAGACATGTGGCTCATTGCTTCAGCGATAGTCCATGTAGACTCCTCCATCACGGAGAACAAGCCAAGCTTGTATCTCATGTATCTCCCCCAGATGCTCCCACACATCCGGCCGCATTTCCTGCCCCTGCTGTGTCGCGGACGACTCCAGAGGCACATCATCAGGCACCGACTGAGCATGTGCCTGGTCCTCTGCAGTCCTCCAACTGCTGGCACCATGGGCACTCTGTCTCTGCCAGCTCATCCAGTGACTGTGAAGTGCCGCCACCACTGTGCCCCAGGACACTGGCCGATGTTCTAACTCCCACTGAGGTGCTAGTATCTACGCTGGTGCCTGTCTGGCAGAGATAGTGTGATGCTGGTGAGACTTCAGGGCCCTCAGGTGTGAGAGGGGGCCTCTGCTGTTCCTTCTCCCAGCCCTGCTCTGCTGATGCTGAAAGGAAGAACAAGAGCATTGGATCAGTTAACGTGGAGACAATGTCAATGTGTATCCCTGTCCCCAGGATCATTATGCACTCATCCTTCCATAAGCAATGGTCAAGCCATGTTGCAAACTTCAATCACTGAACATTCAGCACTGCTATGGCTGTTGAGAGAACAATGCTGATCTCACTGCTGAGCATATATACCTGACCATGGCACTCCAGCCTCACCAACACCATTGGACCTGGGTGCATGGCGCCTCTCCAAATCCAGGGCCCCCTGCTCAAACTGGCTGAGAATGGCTAACTGCGCCTGGCCGCCGCCTGTCCTCACACACTCTGCAGCATTATGAGCATTCTTCTCCTGAAAATGAGAGAAGAGCATTGATTTGTGCAAATTGTACATGGTCTCTCTTCACGCACAGCCCACCCCAACTAGAGTGGGACACACCACATCACCACATCACATTGCGGGAGCTCACCACCTCCTCCCAGGCACATTTCATCATGTGGGGGGTCTCCTCCTCCTGTCCTGGGGAACCAGCACCTCCCGCTATGCTGCCACTTCCTCGAGGAGGGCAGCAAGGCACTCATTGGAAAAATGAGGGGCACACTGGCCCCCCCACCCTACCCTCCAGCCTGACCTGTGCCGATGGCTTTCCTTTATACAGGCTGCCGGGTCGCCATTGCATGGAGTTGTGAAGTACGCTGGGCGGGCCTTAATTGGCCTGCCTGTGTAAAATGGCGGCACAGACCCAATTGTGAGTGGCGATGGGGTCTGAGCCCGCCCATGCCCGCTCCTAATCTGCACCCCCCCCCCACCATCCAGACAATTCTGCCCCACATTTTTACTTCTCTTTAGTTCTGAAGAAGAGTCATATGGATTTGAAACCTTAGCTCTGCCTTTCTCTCCACAGATGCTGTCAACTCTGTCTTTCTCTCCACAGATGCTGTCAGACCTGCTGAGTTTTTCCAGCAATTTTTGTTTTTGTTGTGATGAAAGACGTCATTGACAGTGTTATCAATAGACACTTAACAATAACCTACTCATTAATGCCCAGTTTAAGTTCTGCCGAGACCACTCATCTCCAAACCTTGTTACAGACTTAGCCCAAAACAGACAAAAATGTTGAATTTCAGAGGTGATATGAGATCAAAGTAGCATTAGATCAAGTATGGCATCACAGGACTCGAATAAAATCGAAGTCAATGGATATCAGGCGAAACCCACTCCACTGGCTGGAGTCATAACTAACATAAAGGAAGAAACCTATGGGTGTTAGAGGTCCCAATCACCTCACTCCCAGGACATTGATGCAGGAATTCCTCAGGACAGTGTCCTAGGGCCTACCATCTTCACCTGTTTCATCAATGATCTTTCCTTCATCATAAAGTCAAAAGTAGGGATATTTGGTGATGTTTGCACAATGTTTAGTTTCATTGGCAGCTCCTCTGATAATGCCTGCATACAATGAGATCTGGACAACATTCAGACTTGGCTGATAAGTGGCATGCAACATTTGTGCTTTACAAGGGCCAGCTGATGACTATCTCCAACATAAGAGATTCTAACCATCTCCTCTTGACATTCAACGGCATTACCATTGATGAATCTCCCACCATCAACATCCTGGGGTTTACCATTGACCAGAAACTTAAGTGGACATAAATTTTGTGGCTACAAGAGCAAGTAACTCCCTTCTCGGCTCCCCAAAGCTGGTTTCACCAGCTACAAAGGCACAAGTCAGAGCGTGATGGAATACCTTCCACTTCTTGCATGAGTGCAACTCCAACAACACCCAAGCAGTTCAAAAGCATCCACGGCAAAGCTGCCCACTTGAATAAGACCCCACCCCCCACCTTAAATATTCACTCCTGGCACCACTGGTGCACAGTGGCTGCAGTGTGTACCGTCTACAAGATGCAGCACAGCAACTCACCAAAACTCCTTTGAGAACACCTTCCAAATACACAGCCTCTACCACCTAGGATAAAAAGGGCAGTTGGCACATTGCAATACCACCACATTGCAGGTACCCCTTCAAGTAGCATGCCAACCTGATTTGAAAGTACATTAGCATTCCTTCACTGTTGCTGGGTCAAAATCATGAAATTCCCCCCCTAATAGCATTGTGGATGTACCTACCATCACCACCATCTTATCAAAGTTAAATAGGGATGTTATAGATGCTTGTTTTGCCAGCGATACAAAATCCCATGAATTATTTTAAAAATGGGTGAATGTGGGGGGGGGACCAGGCTTTAGATCTCTTAAATATTAAATGTGGAGTTTAAAGCCTGCTTTAAAGTTATTGGGTCTGCTTACTCAAGGGTCTTCATTGGCCCTTACTGCCAAAGCAAACAATTGACAAGTTTTTAAAAAAATGTTTTGTTGTCAAAAAGATTCTTGCAGAACCTTGGCGAGCAGGAGTACTGATCCCATCTCCACAGCAACCCTGCTGCCAGTTGAGAGCTTGCAATCAGACCTTCCCCTCCTGTTCTCAAGCCCCTAGACCCCCTCCCCTAACTTTAGCAAGACAGCTGGCCAGAAATTTGAGCAAACTGCCAGCTGCCTTCAAGACTTACAGTTCAGGTAAGTGTTGTGGTCACACCACTAACTTCACGCTTCAGCAGCAACAGATTCCACCCAGTCGAGTTTCATAGAAGTTGAGTACACTACAAGAGAATCTTGGCACACCACCAGAAAATTTGTACAGCGAATGCACTAATCATATCATGTGGGAAAGGCCAGAACATTGACCGAGTCTTTCCATTTGGGGAGCATCTTCAGTGAGACAAGACTTTGATCTACTATGGAGACATTCTTGGACTCTGACTGAATCTCTGGCTTTGGGTCTTTTGCATGCAGGAGGAGAGCTTCTAGGCCTCCAAAGGACAGTTGTGCCAGATATGGTGTGGGAGGAAAATGTAGCTGCAGAGCTGGCTGAAATGTTTAAAACATTTTTTCTGGTGCTATGGGCCTGTGCATGCTGTACTCTTGAGAGCATATGCAGAGACTCCTCCATGATTATAGATCTGAGGCCCCCTTCCACTCACCACTCAATACATGCTCCGAACAGTTCTCCAGCGAAACCATCAAATTTTAAAAAGAAATACAAACTCCCAGTTATAACTGACAGAATTACACAGCAAGGTTTCACATTTTAAACAAAAACTTTTACAACAAAATAATTAAACAAACAAGTACTAACTTAACATTATGGCCAGAATCCTACCAGATTTGCAATAAGCATGATAGCGAGCAGGTAAAATTAACAGTTTACCCATCGGCCACAATGGCGGCATTTCACGCCGTATTGTCCCAAACCCGCCTCATTACTTATGCATTCCTGGGAAACACTCTGGGTCATTGACAGGGTGGCCTCTGATTGCCCGCCCCGCTATCACCTCAGGCAATGTTTAAAGGCTGCCCCTGCACAGAGCTACCACTCTTCAAGGAATAGGGTGCTGCTGGGAACTGATGGCTGCCAAAGGGAGGAAACATGCTGCCCCCAGATTTAGTGATGCCTCCGGGTCTCCATGGGAAGGATGGCAGATGCCATGGAGACCCTGGCTCAGCAGAATGTAGAACTGCACTCTACTGTGGCAGCCATGGGTCAGTTCCTGCAGTGGCAATACGAGGGGAAGTGGGGCACCTCGATGTCCCTCCAAATGCTCCTTCTCCTCAAGGAGTCAGGCCAGGGCCCTCGTGCACCTGAATGGAGGACGAGCGGCAGCTGGACACCCCTGGAGCATCCCGCCAACATGCCTGGATGACCAAATTGTCTGCTGACGCCCACATGACACCTGACACCCATGGGGGTGGAAAATTCGGCCTATATACTTTATATACACTTAGAGCGGAATGGTCGGGTCCCATTGGCATCAGGTGTCATGGCGAGTGAGGGGTCACAATATGGCCAGAAGGCCAAAACTGTGTTTCACGCCAACATGAAAGCACAGTGGATGATCTGATGGTGTCTGCCATGGCATAATGTGAATCCCATCGGAGGCCGGCATGAAGCCAAGTTGCATCCCGGTAATGGGATACAAAATAAGGGCCGACCTGAATTGTCTCCCCATGCCAAATTTAACATTATGCCGGTGGAAAAAAACTCTGGTCCAGGACACATTTGGACAAGTGTGACATGCAGAAGTTGGGACTTACTGTTAGGGCCTTGCTCAGATCACAGACATCCAAGGAAAAGAAGATGCTGGAGCCCTACAGTTACTGGACCCTGGAGGAGTACATGCATCACATGCTGGGTGGATTCTCATGAACATAGCTCTGCCGGGAAGAAGCTCCTTCTACTTGTGTGCCACTCTGTTGACAGCTTCCAACAGCTCTACACGATGTTCCCCCACTTTCTGCTGACTCTCCATAATGAGTTGGAAGGCTGAATCCAGAGGATCAACATCTGACTCAGACCTCACAGATGCCTATTCCCCAGCAGTCCTCTGAGTGCTGGGGGGCTCGGTTGAACCTGCTTCCTCCTGCTACAGGCACAGGCAAATGATGCTTTGGGTCTGCTTTGGAACATCACGGTCTTGGCCATGGGCTGATATGGATGATCAGTGAGGGTGAGCGGGGGTGGAAGAGGAAGGTGTAGGTGTGACTGGGAGAGAAAGGTGTTCCAGGGGTGGGGTGAGGTTGGGAGGGGGGGGTGAAGGGATTAGAGGTGTAAGAGGATGTAATGGGGAAGCATGCAGCAACGGGGGGGTGGGGGTGTAAGGGGGGAGGAAGGTGTAAGGGAGGGAGATCAAAGTGGGGGAAGTTGTTTGGGGGAGGAGGAAGGGTGGAGAAGGGACTAAGGTTGGGGGGGGATGTCCAGGTGAATGTGCAAGAGAGGGGTCTGTGGAGTCAATGACTGACTCCTGGCAAGCGAACTGAGGGTGGGCATGGTAGGAGGGGATGGTGACTATGAGAGGGGCAGGCGGAGCTGGTAGGATGGGAAGGTGAGTATATTGGAAGGAAAGAAGGGACAGGAGGGTGGTTGGTGGGGACTCGGAGGTAGACACAGACCCTGGGGTGGGAAGTAAGAAGTTGGGGAGGCCAATGTGGATGGGGGTGGGATTGTTAGGAAGGTAGGGAATGTGCATGTTCACCTGGACATCCTGGAAAGAAAAGGGTTTGGGTTGGTAGGTGACAGCTGAGAGATGGAAGATGACGTCAGAGGGGTCAACAGTGATGGGGGAAAGGGCATGGGTGATTCAGGGAGGGAAAGGATGGGCGTGGGGGAGCTAACAATATACTTCACTGCTACCATGGTTGTCAAAATCCAAAGTGAGCAGAGTAGCATGTTGGACGGGAACAGGCGCTGCATGGGAGTGTGATGTGGGTGGGTGGAGATGCAGGTCAGCTCAGATGGACAACTGAAAGAGAACCCCAGCAAGCAGCATTGAAAATGCTTGGGACAGTGAGATGGGTGTGATAGATGAAGGCTCAATGTGCCCAATGATTTCCAATGAAACTTTACACTGAGGAAGCTGTGAATGTTATACTCCGTTCATAAGAGTTAGGGACTTGCCTGGAAATGCTGTGCCTGCTGCACAAAATTTAATTGTATATTTTTCAATTTCCATAGCACTATTTAGTGCAAAAATTTCATATTAAATGTGTAAATTAACTCACATTTGTACCCATTAAGCACTCATTATCCACCTGAGAAGTGTTAAAAAATGGTTTGCTAGTTTTTGTTTCTATATTCTCAAGAAATGCACATTTCAGAACTTTACGCTTATATGATTTAGCTAGTATATTAAAACAACAAAGAAAAATATAGCCCAACATGATGAATAATTGTTTGGTCAAGTAACAAGCATTTTGCCATTTCAGATCTTTAACAACTATTATAATAACCTAATGATCTAGTGATTCTTAAAAGACAAATGCCCAGAAATTCCTGGAAGGTTTTGATGTAACTATGGTGTAAGATTTGCTCCATTTTTTTACTGTGGAAATTCATGCAGAACTGATTTAAGGCTTTTTTGTGGTTCTATCATCCATGGCTCTGTGATAGAACTTTTGCCAATGTTTCAGAAGATTGTGAGTTCAAGTCATTCCAGAGATTTGAGTAGAAAATCTAGGCTGACCCTCCAAGGTTGGGGTGTGCTACGCTGTTGGAGGTGCCTTTGTTTGGATGAGATGTTGAACTGAGGAAAGGCTGACTAAAAGATCCCAAGGCACTATTTTTGAGAAGACCAAAGGAGTTTTCTCCAGTGTCCTAGCCAATATTCAACCCTTCTAACCAACATCACTGAAAAAAGATGACCTCATCATTAGCACATTGCTATTAGGAGTTTGCAATATGCAAATTGGTCACCATGTTTCCTAATTTCCAACAGTAACTACACAACAAAAGTACTTCATCAACAGGGATATCCTGAAGGTGTGAAAGGTGTTATATAAATGCAAGTCTTTCAAGTCTTTCTTTTTTCCCATAAAACATCTCAACATGCAAATATCCTCAACTATTTGTGCCATTCCTGAAATGTCCACCAAAATTCCACTTTGCTCATTAAAATACTTCGGCCCTCCATGGAAAAGACAAGAGAATGTGAGTTTCCTGCATTTGCACCCATTCTAAACGGGTGTAAGATTACACCCAAGATATTAGGTGCAGAAGGATGCAAAGTCACTCCTTCTGATGTATCATCATAACTTTTTAAGCATTTTTTCATTTGTTCATGGAATGTGGGTGTCGCTGGCAAGACTAGCATTTATTGTCCTTCATTAATTTCCCTTGCAAAGGTGATGGTGAGTCACCTTATTGAACATAAGGACACAAGAACATAAAAAAATAGGAGCAGATCAAGTGGTCCCTTGAGCCTGTTGCTCCATTCAGAAAGATCATGGCTGATGTCACTGTGGCCTTAACTCAAGTTTCCAGCTTGCCCCCATAACACTTGTTGATCAAAAATTTGGCTAACTCAGCCTCAAATATATTAAATGATCCAGCCTCAATTGCTCTCTGGGATGGGGAATTCCAAAGATTAATAACGCTCTGAGAAGAAAAAAATCTTCCTTATCTGTTTTAAACAGCAGACCCCTTTTTTTAAACTGTGCCCCTGAGTTCTAGACTCCCCCATGAGGAGAAACATGCTCTCAGCATCTACCCTGTCAACTCCCACAGAATCAATACATCACCTCTCATTCTTCTGAATTCCAACAAAGGCCCAACCTGCTCAGCCTTTCTTCATAAGGCAACCCCTTCATCCCAGGAATCAACCGAGTGAATATTCTCTGAACTGCCTCCAATGCAACGATATTTAAATAAGGAGACCAAAACTGAATGCAATATCCAGGTACATTCTAAACAATTCCCTGTATAGTTGCAGCGAGACTTCCCTACTTTTATACTCCATCCCCCTTGCAATAAAGTTCAACACTCCATTTGCCTTCCTAATTACTTTCTGTTTGCTAACTTTTTGATTCATTTACAAGGACACCTAGATCCCTCTGTACCACAGCATGCTGCAGTCACTGTCCATTTAAATATAATATTCTGTTTTTCTATTCTTCCCGCCAAAGTGGACAGCCTCACATTTTCCCACTTTATACTCAATTTGCCAAATGTTTGCCCATTCATTTAACCTATCTATATTCCTTCGCAGGTTCTTTGTGCTATCCCCTACCTTGCTTTCCTACCTATCTTTGTATCATCAGAAATTCCAAGGCACCACAGCAGATTGTGTGATGTAGGCACACCCACAATCCTGTTAGGGAGGGAGTTCCAAGATTTTGCACCAGCGACTATGAAGTCAGGATAGTGTGTGACTTGAAGGAAAACTTGTAGGTAGTGGTGTTCTCACGTTTCTCCTGACTGAGACATGCACTGTATCTTCCATACCTTTAAAAGTTTTTTATGGCATCAAAATCTGTTATATTAAAAAGAGAAAAATTTCCACAATTGAATTTTTTTAACAAGCTGTGTTTAATGCGCATGAATCATGGTTTGATGGGTTCAGAATTTAATTTTCATAACTAAGATGAATAGGGGCTTAAAGAATGGATTTTTTGATATATATTAATGACTTGGACTTGGGTATAGAGGGCATAATTTCAAAGTTTGGAGATAACACAAAACTTAGAAATGTAGAAAACAGTGAAGTGGTGCTTTCTAATGTGATTCTCAGTGAATTTGAGCTCCTGTTGGAAAAGTTAACATAGAAAGTAGCGTAAGTCTCTATGTAATGTTTAGGTAAGTACGGTTCAGGAGATTCCGGGTTAAAGAACTCATAACTTCCTTGTAGCACTACAATTACAGTTCGGGAGAACAATTCTCCTTTTAAACAGTGCAAAGAGTTTCAATTCAACAGTTGCCCAAAGCTAAAATGTAATGCACTGTAAAGTCAGAAAAAAAAAAGCTCTTCAAATTAGTTGGATTCCCTTAATTTCATTTATTCAGTAAGTAACTGAGCCATATAGATGAGAAATATCTCAGGTACTAAAATTGAGGTACATGTTTCTGAGTTGGGGTGATGGGAGTATCAGTCAGCATTTCCACCCCTGATTACGGTCCAGCATTAACTACTGCAGTACCGGGTTTGTAACCCCAAGATCAAGAGTTCAAATCTCACAATGGCAAACTATGAAACAATGTAACTTCATCTGAAACAGATGGAAAGGGTTTGTACTTGAAAGAGTTACACACGGGTGAATGCTTTGTAAGAATACGATTACTTCAGCTGTAATCATGTCCCCCCACCACCCCTTCATGGAAAAATAGCTGCTTGCTGTGCAGCACATTTTTTACTCATGTTTACCAATTAATAATAGCCATTTGTGCAAGGACTCAACACCTTCAAATGAAGAAGGGAGAGTGAAAATTGTTGGAGCAAATAATCTTAATTGTAACATTTTATCTCTTTCACTAACATATACAATGATATCATGAATTATAACATAGCCATTGTGTGGGACTGTTGCTGGAATCCATGAAGGATAACACAGCAACACAAGTAACTAATGGTTGTAAACTAGACTATTCTTCACTGCTGTAATTGTTAGCTTCTGCCAAATAAGAGAGATAAGAGTTAGTAAACTTACAAATCTGTCCTTCAACCAAAGGAAGTCAGTCTTTCTTTGAAAATGTTAGTGTTACAGGTGTCAGGAATCCAGCTTTATCAAAACTTCAGTAAATATTTTATCAAACATTTTAATGCAATTATTAAAGGTCATACATACATAAAATAAACACTAGAGGTTTGGAAAAGAGGATTAAAATAATGAAACGTTTTGATAGAGTAAATAGAGATAAACTGTTTCCAATGACTGAGGGGTCGATGAACAAAGGGTATAGATTGAAGCTCATCGGCAAAAAAGCCAGCGGTGACATCAGAAAAAAAAATTACATAATGAGTGGCTAGGATTTGGAATGCTCTGCCTGGTAGGGTGGTAGATACAGACTCAGGAGCATTCTTCAAAACGGAATTGAATAAATACTTGGAGGAAAAAAATGCAGCAATATCAGGGAAGAGCAGGGAGTCTCTTTGAAAGAGTTGGCATTGGGGAAGAATGGGCTGAATGACCTCCTTCTGTGTTGTACTATTTCATGATTCTGTATTTTGGGGTCCCTTTTCAGAAATAGGCCCAGAACTTCTGATGTCTGGATGGCGGTACCCCAAGGATATCCTGAAAAATGTGCTGGGGGACCCCTCAGAAGATCCCACACAACGGCTACACAGGAATTGCCCAGAAAGGCTGGAATTCCAATGGGCAATTCCTTTGCACCTGGAACCCTCTGAAACTCGGAGTTAAAATTAAAAACTTTGCATGGTTCCAACTTATCAGACTTATCAGAATAGTTACCCAGGAAAAGTTAGAAGGATTAAAACCAGTTCTAACTCCAGGTAATTATACCAATGGCTTCCCGCAAATCCCTACTGGGCCTCCCCGATTAACCCCCCGCCCTCCCAACTAATACACCCAACACCCCAACCAGCCCCCGACCAGACTGCCCTCAACCCCTCTGACTACCCAAAATACCTCCTAAGCCCCCAACCCTCCACTACCCCCTAACCTGACCACCCACCCTACACGACTGTCCCCTGAGCCAACTACTCCCTGAACCTCCCAACTACCTCCTGACGCACCCAACCCCCTCACCCACTTACCTGATACTCTATCCCCTCACCAAATCACCCACTACTCTACCCCCTGAGCCACCCACCTGCCACCCTAACCCCTCAACCACTTACCTGACACTCTACAATCATCATCCACCTACCTGCTACCCAACACCTTCACTCACCTGACACCCTACCCCCTCATCCACTTACCTTCTCTCCATAGCTTCTCAAAGTGTCTTTGGGACATTTAAACTCAGCGGAATATGGCAGCTAGTGGCATAAAATGGGGACATGGCTTGGCTTCTCCTGACAATCCTGCATCACAAAGAAAGGACTCACAGAACAGGTGCACTCCACATTTCTGAGGAGACCTGGTTCGGAAGTCCAGGAGAGACATGTTGAGCTCTGGTGCAAAGTGAGTAAATAAGAGTGGAATGGCAAGCTCAGCTCCAGGACATCATTGAAAGAATTCCCCCGGATAGTGTCCTGGGCCCAAACATATTCAGCTGCTTTATCAATGACCTTCCTTCCATCATAAGCTCAAAAGTGGGGACATTTGCTGATGATTACACAATGTTCAACACCATTCACGACTCCTCAGATACTGAAGCAGTCCATGTCCAAATGCAGCAAGACCTGGACAATATCTAGCCTTGGGCTGACAAGTGGCAAGTAACATTCACACCACTCAAGTGTCAGGCAATGACTATCTCCAACAAGAGAAAGTCAACCATCGCCCCTTGAGGTTCAATGGCATTACCATCACTGAATCCCCCACTATTAACATCCTGAGGGTTACCATTGACCAGAAACTGAACTAGACTAGCCATATAAACACTGGCTAAAAGAGCAGGTCAGAGGCTAGGAATCATGCGACATGTAACTCGCCTCCTGACTCCCCAAAGCCTGTCCACCATCTACAAGGCGCAAGTCAGGAGTGTGATGGAATACTCTCCACTTGCCTGGATGAGTGCAGCTCCCACAACACTCAAGAGGCTTGACACCATTCAGGATAAAGCAGCCCGCTTGACTGGCAACACATCCACAAACATTCACTCCCTCCATCACCGATGCACAGTAGCAGCAGTGTGTACCATCTACAATATGCACTGCAGGAATCCACTAAGGCTCCTTAGCATGAATGAACACACCATCACACACTCGGTCTCATGTATAATGTATACACACACACACACACAAACAGAGACTGAATACAGATAAAGATAGTGCACTTTTACAGACTACAGTTACTTCAGTCTCTGATTTATGATTTCTGGTCTCTTATGTGCCAGGCCTGTGGCTTCTTGAATAGATTCAATGATTTAAAGTTGTAGTGAGGGTATTATAAAGCAAATGGTTCACAGCAGCTTGTGAGGTTTCTTATAGTCGACTATCTAGGAGGTTATTTCTCAGGTGACCTTTGAAACTGGAACAGGTTAAGTACTTTGGCTGTTTGATGACTTACAGTCAGTTTCAGAGTCTGGTTCTGTGATTGGCTGATGACTGATGGTTATGATGGATCTACCAGGTCCTTGGGTAATAAAGGTGCGGTCCCCAAAATGTGTTTCGATCACATGACTGCTGGGTTAACACTTCTGAGGCCCAATCAGTCTGGTTTGGATGTGGGAGGCCATTGTGATACAAAGATAAGTTGATAGTGCCCATTGAGTTTCGGCCTTCCTTTTCGTCCATGGAGACAGGCAATCTGGAAACTCCAGTCTTTAGTGTTGGCCCATCCTTAAACAATGAGATGTGAGAATTGTACAGGTGGCTTTAAGGTACCATCACCTATTTAATATTTAATTAGGTATTCACCAGAGACTTTTTTAAGTTCATTCATGGGATTTCAGCATCACTGGCTAGTGCAGCATTTATTGCCCATCCCTAACTGCCCTTGAGAAGGTGGTGGTAAGCTGCCTCCTTGTACAGCTGCAGTCCATGGGGTATAGATACATCCACAGTGCTATTAGGGCGGGAATTCCAGGATTCTGACCAACGACAGTGAAGGGATGGAAATATATTTCCAAGTCAGGATGGTGTATGCTTGAAGGGGAACTTCCAGATGGTGGCTTTCCCATGCATCTGCTGCCCTTGTCCTTTTAGATGGCAGTAGTTATGGGTTTGGAAGGTGATGTCTAAGGAGCCTTGGTGAGTTGCTACAGTGCATCTTGTAGATAGTGCAACTGTTGCCACTGTGCTTTGGTGGTGGAGAGAGTGAATATTTGTGGATGGGGTGCCAATCATGTGGGTTGCTTTGTCCTGGACGGTGCCCAGCTTCTTGAGTACTGTGGGAGCTGCACTCATCCAGGTAAATGGACAGCATTCCATCACACTCCTGACTTGTAGATGGTGGATAGCCTTTGGGGAGTCAGGAGATGAGTTACTCACCACCAGATTCCTAGCCTTTGACCTGCTCTTGTAGAAACAGCATTTGTATAGCTAGACCAGTTCAGCTTCTGATCAATTGTAACCCCCAGGATGTTGATCGTGGGGACTCAGCGGTGATAATGCCATTGAATGTCAAAGGGTGATGGTTAGATTCTCTCTCATTGAAGATAGTCATTGCCTGGCACTCGTGTGGCACAAATGTTACTTGACAGTTGTCAGGTCAAGCCTGGATATTGTCTAGGTCCTGGTGCATTTGGACATGGACTGCTTCAGTATCTGAGGAGACATGAATGGTGCTGAACATTGTGCAATCATCAGTGAACATCCCCACTCCTGACCTTATGATGGAAAGAAGATCATTGATGAAGCAGTTGAAGATGGTTGGGCCTTGGACAATAACATTAGGGATGCCTGCAGTAATGTCTTGAAACTGAGATGATTGATCTCCAACAACAACACCCATCTTCCTTTGTGTTAGGTATGACTCCAACCAGTGGAGAGTTTTCCCCCTGATTCCTATTGACTCTAATTTCGCTAGGGTTCCTTGATGCCATACTTGGTCAAATACCGTCTTGACGTCATGATGAGGTACTATTGTATGTAATCTAAATGCTGAAAGTTGCATGATTTGTAGCAGCCATTTAACAGCTTGTTTTTGACCAATTTTTAAAACTTTTGACTAAAAGTTCATAATACAGCATGCCTTTACCAGGCAGCAGACATATAATATTTTCATTAAGTACTAACAATATGTTCATATAATAAATGTGACTGTTGTGAACTGTCACTTCAGCATTCTTTAATAATGTGTCACCTCCCTGCTGCTAAGCCACATAATGTCATAAACTAACAGTTTCAATTTGCTGTGAGAGCAAGGCTATAGCAATCAACTTCCCTTGTCTTAACCATTCAATGGTTAATGTGATGTCAAATCTTGTTGAATTTTACACATCATATTTTCAAACTAATTTCAAAATCAACAGCTATCAAGAGAATTGCACAGGAATTAAATATAGCAAATTGGGTGGAGAAACTAACCTTTTAGAAACTTTATAACAGATAAAGAATAAACACATTACGAGTAGTTCATATTTCTTTCATGCATGTGATGACAAAACTGTCATAATATCCAAAAGGCTCGTAGGAACACCATATTGATATCTTCCTTTGAAATATACAATGCAAAGGTTGTAGGTATGATACTATATTAAAACAATTTCCTTTCAAAACCACTGTTGTAAATCCGAAATGTACAATTCTTCCTGTAACTGACGGATACAGTAAGTGAAATGGGTTTAAATTGTAACATTAGGATAATTGTTTAGTGTTGCAGCTAAAATGCTTAAATAAGAAAAAAATATATATTTATTGTGTAAAAAGGCAATATATCAAACAGTTTTTATTTAATTTTGATACTTTTTTCATGAATCATTCGCCACTTGATCAGCCGATAGTAGTAATAATGAAATGATATTTTAAATTAGAATCTCCAAATACAGTTCTGCACACATAATATTTCAAAATAGCCTAAGCTCTGAAAGCAATTACAGAAACAGCATTAAAATGCCAAGTGCAGCAGAAGCAATTCTGGATCAGTTAAAAAAAGTGATTGATGAAAGTCTAATCCAAGCCGAAGGAACAGTTTTGCAGTGAGCTGTAACCACTCCACACACTTCATTAGGTACCATAATTAGCCTGGTGTTTCAATTTGTTAGAACTGGTGCTGACAATTCTCTTAGAACACAAACATCAAAACGCAGGCCCTCAGACTTCTGAAAAGCAATGATGAGCGGCTTTAATCTAGTGTACATTAACTAAAAGACTAATTACAGTAGATGTGAGCCTGCGTAGCGATTGTCAGTCTGTCTGCCCACATTACATAAAGTACTAGAACAATGACATGGGAGACAGCGTGATGGCTGCAAAAGAGTCTTTAGACTGGGGTATGATGATTATCTGATTATTCAACGGCTAATCAGTTCCAAGCATTTTTGCATTTTAATGTGAAAAATTGCACTCTACTTACTTCCAAAATATCCACCTGATAGTACATTTGCAAAATCTGAAGGAATTAAAGCAATACAAATTTGATACTTCGTGTCTGAACCCATCCAACCAAAAAGGCAAACAGATAGGCTAGGAAGGCCTAAGTAGTCATGGTACTGGCAACTAGCATCACAGAGGTTGTGAATTCTTAATTCCAACATAAGAAGCAGGGTCGCGAAACCTTCCAGATTGGCCAGGAGTCTACCAGAATCAGCATCTGTCTCTCAATGACCACTGAAAGCAATCCAGGAGATTTAGGATATGCAAAATGCTAATGGATATAGATGGAGTGAATGGGTGGATGGGGTTGCCAGGCAGCTGGAACTTTTGTCTGGGATGCTGGTGGCCGCTGGACATTCACAGAGTGCTGGTTACACTCCTGGTAAAGATGACAGCCCCCAGAGCCGGGTTGAGGTCACCACTCTTTCTGTAGAGCCTGAGGATTGTTTTGGGTCCCTTCGCCAGCCACAGTGCTTCTGAGATGGAAGAAGTGCAGGTGGGGAGCATTGCGCCAAACCACGGGGTTAGTTCTTGCCGAAAGGCTGTCCATTCCTGGGTAGGATGCGAGGCAGAAGCAGGGCTAAGTCTGAAACATATTGAGTGCCTGGGCACCGGGCTCTGCCACTGTCAGCCTGGCTGACAAACCAATGGTAGGAGTACAGGGGAGAGGCAGCCGAAGGTAGGAGGTCATGTAACATCTCTCGGACTCTGTCCAGCCAGATTGGCAACCCTAATGAGTTATAAAACTGAATTCAAAAGCTATTATAATTTGTTTGCTTGCACCAGAAAAACTGATAATGAAAGTTGTGTTTTTTTAACTTGTAAAAAAACATTGCTGCTTGTGGGAGTTTGTTGTGCAGTTGCTGCCACGTTTCCTACATTACAAAAGAGACTGCACTTCAAGAATTCTTCATTGGCAGTTAAGTACTTTGACACAAAAACAAAAATAGCTGGAAAAACTCAGCATCTGCGGAGAGGGATACAGTTGACGTTTCGAGTCCATATGATCCTTCATCAGAAGTACTTTGACATGTCTGGCAGTTGTGAAAAGCACGATCAAAACTCAAGTCTTTCCTTTTGCTTTCCTTCATGCAGATCAGGCAGAAAGCTGCTGTCCTCCATGTACTTGGGATGTTTTCCACTTTGAACATATTATACTAGACCTCAAACAAAACGTGGTTAGATCAGGACCCTTTTTTTAACTAAAAGCCTGTTTATGTCATTTGAAACCCAGGGGATTTCCACGGCCAAGATTTGGAAGGGGCTACTGGTCAATTAGACAGAGGTAGATGAGAGAATTCCATGGATGGGAAACCATTGGAAGGGTGGTAGAAATCTGGGGGATCTCAGAAAAATGTTACTTGTTGAGCTCACTGCATATTTTGATTACTCAGGCATTTATAGGTTGCAGTAAGAAAAACATGCCTGTGAAACTGTGGGGGGAGATTTGGGACTCACTGTGGCCATTTTCTGGGCAAAAAAACTGCCCTCAAAGTACTAGGAGCAACACACTGAAAACCAAGGATGCCTGAAAAACAACTGACTCCATATTAAACTGGGTGATTTTTCAGGTGATCTGGCCAACCGAATACAGATGTTATGTCTCTTATGTCAAGGTCTAATGCCTACTTTAGAATCCCTCTGCTGAGTTTGCTAGCACTCAGTGGAGCAGATATGTGCACACTCACTGCATGTCAAAAGACAAACCCTAATTAATCTCTATCCCATTTTTAATTTTTAATGACAATCATTTAATTTAAAAAACTTATACCGTCGGCCCTCACTTAAAGTTGTAGTTACATTCCTGTAAAGTGCAACATTAAGTGAAACAACTTTAAGTGAATCAGATTTTCCCATGACAACCAATGTATAAGCTGTAGAACTTTTCCCATCAGAGTGAAAATATTATACCCTGTAAGTTGAAACACTGTATATTCCTAAATTCCCATATTCAGAAATGAAATAACTGTTAAAATATAATAAATATAAAAACATCAAAAAATGCTAACTCTTTCTACTTACCTCTCGCTCACTCTCACCCGCAGGCTGAATCACTTCCGCTCAATGCTCCCCTACCTGACTCTCCCATGCACCGTTTCTTCTCACTGTGCACGAGGGCTCAGCAGACGAACAGCGAGAGGGAGGAGGTGAGCAAGGGCGTGAGGGGAGCTGTGAGTGGGAAGGTAGGGGAGGGAAGTGCCAAATAGGAGAGTCGACAAGAGAGGGAGTGGGTGGGAATGGGAGAGAATCTCAGCCAGCAGGAGAGAGCCTTGGGGAGTTGGAGAGGTCACTCCAAAATGGCACCGATCAGGTCATGCACACTCCGTCAGCCCCAGCATGAAACAATGCTAAAGCGAAAGCCCCCACACTAAGTGTGCATAGCCCTATCGTATTTGCAACACTAATGTGAAACGATGCTGACTGAGACTACTTAAAATGGGAACTTACTATACCAGGAAATTGATACCAGAAGCTGTATATATCAACATTTCCAGAAATATATAAAGGAATTGTGATTGTCCTCTTTTAAGTTATTCTTTCAGGAATCTCAAAACTATGGAACTCCTCTACTTCTTCCTTTCCTGCCTAACCTATAGCACCCAAGCTAGACATCACCCTATCACTAGTTCCTGATTTAGTCTCTTTCTTTTATTCTTTTTCATCTTGATCGTGTCCTGCACGAACTTTCATGTAAGTTTTTCAATAAAAGGATGTCACAGAGCAGCTGCAGGACATTCTTCTGGAGGAGGGTGATCAGCCAGAGGTCGTGGTCCACTTTGGTATCAATTAATTAGGTAGGAAGGGGGATGTGGTCCTGCAATCAGAATTTAAGGAGCTAGCTAGAAAATTAGCAAGCAGGACCTCTAATGTAGGAACCTTCAGATTACTCCCAGTGCCAAGTGCCAGTAAGCACAGAAATAGGGGGATAAGGCAGGTGAATACGTGGCTAGAAAGATGGTGCAGGAGGGAGGGCTTTAGATTCCTGGGACACTGGGACTGGCTCTAAGGGAGATGGCACCTGTACAAGCTGGACAGGTTGCACCTGAAAAGAGCTGGGACTGAGTTCTTTGCAGGGCATTTTGCTAGTGCTGTTGGGAGGGCTTTAAACTAACTTGGCTGGGGCTCGGGAACCAAGAGAAAATATTAGAGAGGAATACCAGGTTGCACAAGATAGCACGAGTATAGAGAATACTGAGTTAATAGGTAAAGTCGGGGTAAGGGAGAAAGTAGCAAAATCTAAATCAGGTTTACTGTGCATGCATGTGAAGGCACGGAATATAGTAAATAAGGCTGGGGAGTTACAGGTGCAGATTGCCATGTGGAAATATGATGTTGTGGCAATAACAGAGACCTGGCTCAAGGAAGGGAAGAACTGGGTGTTAAATATTCTTGAGTACAAATATTCTTGAGAAAAAATAGGAAAGGAAGGAAAGGAGGAGGGGTGGTGGTATTGGTTAAGGAGAGCATTGCAGTGCTGGAGAAAGAGGATGTCCCAGAGAGTTCAAGGACAGAATCAATTTGGCTAGGGCTAAGGAACAAAAAAGGTGCAATTACATTGCTTGGTGTAGTCTATAGACCGCCAAATAGTGAGAAGGACGTAGAAGAACAAATCTGCAGTGAAATTGCAGAGACATGCAAGCATTATATAATAGTTATAATGGGGGACTTTAATTACCCGAATGTAGACTAGGAACAGTGGTAGTGTAAAGGGTGGGCAGGGCCAAAAGTTCGTAGATTGTGTTCAGGAGAATTTTCCACAGCAGTATGTGTCCAATCCAACAAGAAAAGATGCACTGTTGGACCTGGTTCTTGGAAATGAGGTGGGACAAGTAGATCAAGTGTCAATGGGGGAACATTTAGGAGACAGCGTTCACTGCATTGTACGTTTTAGGATGATGATAGAAAAAGATGATAGGCAATCCAGAGTAAAAATAATTAACTGAACAAGAGCCGACTTCAATGGGGCAAGAACGGAGCTGGACCAGGTAGACTGGAACCAAAGATTGACAAGAAAAACTGTAGTTCAACAATGGGCTACCTTGAAAAAAGAATTGGTTCGGGCACAGTCAAGGTATATTCCATCGAAAGGGAAAGGTAGGTCAAACAAATCCAGAGCTGGATGAAACAGGAGAGTCAAATTAAGATAAAGAAGAAAAAGTGTGCTAATGACAGGTGTCAGGTGGAAAATACAATTGAGAACCAAGAGGAATACAGAAGGTTCGTGGGGTGGGGTGAAAAAGCAGATTAGGCGAACAAAGAGGGATTACGAGAGAAGACTGGCAGCCAATATAAAGGGGAATTCCAAAGTCTTCTGTCGGCATATAAATAGTAAAGGGGTGGTAAAAGAAAGAGTAGGGCCGATTAGGGACCTAAAAGGGAATTTACGCACGGACGAAGGGGCCATGGCTGAGTTATTAAGTGAATACTTTGCATCCATCTTTACCAAGGAGGTAGATGGTACCCGAGCCATGGTGACAGATGAGGAAACTTTGTCACTAGAAGAGTTCAAAATTGATAAGGAGGAAGTGTTGAATAGACTGTCGGTACTTAAAGTTGACAAGGCACCGGGACCAGATGAGATGCATTCAAGAATATTGAAGGAAGTGAGATTAGAAATTCAGGGGCACTGGCTATAATCTTTCAGTCTTTCCTAGACTCAGGGAGGTGCCAGAGGACTGGAGAATTGCAAACATTATATCCTTGTTCAAAAAGGTAGGGATAAGCCCAGCAATTGCAGACCAGTCAGTTTAACTTCAGTGGTGGGCAAGATTCTAGAAACAATTATTCCGGGTAGAATTAGTAGTGACATGGAAAAATATGGGTTGATAAGGAAGAGCCAGAATGGATTTCTATAGGGGAAATCGTGTTTAACTAACTTGCTGGAGTTTTTTGAAGAGGTAATAGAAAAAGTCGATGAGATAACCCTGGCATTGTGGTGTGCATGGACTTTGAAAAGGCATTTGACACAATGCCACACAACAGACTTGTGAGCAAAATTATTGCTCATGGAATAAAAGGGACAGTAACAATGTGGATACAAAATTGGCTGAAAAATAGGAAGCAGAGAGTAATGGCCAATAGATATTTTTCGGGCTGGAGGGAGGTTTGTAGTGGAGTTCCCCAGGGGTTGCTATTGGGACACCTGCTTTTCTTGATATATATTAATGATCTAGATCTTGGTGTGCAGGGGACAATTTCAAAGTTTGCAGATGAAATGAAGCTCAGGAGTGTTATGAATTGCGAGGAGGATGGTATGGAACTTGAAGAGGGCATAGACAAGTTGGTGGGGTGGGTAGATAGGTGGCAGATGAAGTTCAATGAGGAGAAGCGTGAGGTGATGCATTTTGGTAGGAAGAACATGGACAGGCAATATAAAATAAGGGGTGAAATTTTGAAGGGGGTGCAGGAGCAGAAAGGCTTTGTTGTACATGTGCATAGATCATTGAAGGTGGCAGAACAGGTGGAGAGAGCAGTTAATAAAGCATATAGTATCCTGGGCTTTATTAATAGGGGCATATATACATAAGTAGGGAGGTTTCATTTATATAAGACACTTGTTAGACCTCAACTGGGATATTTTGTACAGTTCTGGGTGCCACATCTTAGGAAGGATGTGAACACATTGGAGAGATTGCAGAAGAGGTTTACAAGAATGGTTCCAGGGATGAAAAACTTCAACTATGAGGATAGATTAGAGGGGATGGGACTGTTCTTCTTGGAGAGAAGAAGGCTAAGAGGAGATTTGGTAGGGATTTTCAAAATCATGAGGGGGCTGGACAGAGTAGATAGGGAGAAGCTGTTCCCTCTCGTAAAAGGATCAAGAACAAGAGCGCACAGATTTAAATTGATTTGCAAAAGAAGCAAATGTGATGCGAGGAAAAAACTTTTTCACATCACGAGTGGTTCAGGTCTGGAATGCACTGCCTGCAAGTGTGGTGGAGGCAGGTTCGATCAAGGCATTCAAGAGGGCATTAGATGATTATTTGAATAGAAACAATGTGCAAGGGTATGGGGAAAAGGCAGGGCAATGGCACTAGGTCATAATGCTCATTTGGAAAGCTGGTGCAGACATGATGGGCTGAATGACCTCCTTCTGTGCCGTTAAAGTTCAGTGATTCTGTGAAAACATATATGGCTCTTGATTATGTGGACTTCTTCATAAATATCTTGTATAATACTGTATCATCTATCCAAGTTTTTACCTGCAAGTGCAATAGAAATAATGAAGATTGCTAAAGATCATAAAAAAAGGTACAAAATTTATATTGTGTTCAGATCCAATTTCCGATAAATCACAGCAGTCTAATGATTTAATGACTGGAACAAATTTAATGTGAATAAAATGTGGTAAATCATTATTGGCAAATACATTATATATTATTTCAGAATATTTTTGAGAATATCACTTTGTATTTTTAACATTGTGCAGGTTTCAATTCCATCAGCTTGAAAGAGAGGACCTAGAGAAACTTTCAATTAAATGACCAATGAACAGTAAAATACATGTAGTGTAATGTAGCATTACAGTATCTGACTCAAACTAATAGCAACTGCTGCTCAAGCATTATTAGTATCAGCAGTAAAATGTACTCACTGGATTTGACAATTTGAATGGTGCAACACTGGATAGATCTGTTTAGTTGCTCTACAGATTTAGCCACCTTGACACTGTTGGGTTTTGGATCAGTACTCCATCAGCTGGGATTTTGCATGCCCACTGGCGTCGAGCATGTTTAGTGCAGTGAACGCACAATATGGCGAGAAGCCAAAAATCGGTTCCACGACGTTGCAAAACCAGTTTGTGATCGTCTGCTCCGCCCAATGGCAGGCCGCGTTCCCCGCCATTGGACATCGGGATCCTCATTATAATACATCAGCATATCATTATAAGGCCAGACACACCACCCCCACTCCCCCACACCGGCCCACAGGATCGGTATCCAGCCGATGTGTTGCACAACAGCGTCTATAAGGCGTGGCTTGCACAGTGTTAAGGAATTCAAGGTTTGTTTGCCTACCTTGCTTTGGTCAGCACTCGCAATCATCAGCACCAGGCTTCACAGGCAGCACCACATCACTTTTAGGGGGGCTCACAGGTAGGTCTCTACCTACCAGATCAGCCATATGTGGGTGGCCTTTCAGCAGCTACAGGGCAAGATCTTGCTTGAGAAAGGGGGAGAAGTGGCCTCAAGTAAGGGAAGAGGCTGCAGGACGAGGGCTGTACTGGGGAAGGAGGGTGTCCCAGGGTGTGATTGGAGACACAAGTTGATCTGTGCAAGTGGCTTCAAGATGGTGAGGGCTAAGGAGGCAGTCTCCAGAGGAGATGAGGCCAAATGGACATGTGAGGGTATGTGTGAGAGTGGGTGGTGATGTCTCTTGAGCTGAGTGAGATGCCAGTGAATGTGTGATGGGCTTGAATGTGTGAGTTTAGAGTGATCAGATGGTTGCCATACCCTGGCTGAGCAGATAAGATCATTCATCCTCTATCTGCATTGGATAACTAATCTCATCCGTGCAACATTGGCACTGATCATCACTGCCATCGCCTACCAGGCCAGAGTGGTAATGTAGCTGCCCCTCCTGTGGCCAGAGCTGGGGCAGAGGACATCACAGCGGGTCTCCACGACATCCAAGAGGCATTTGAGAAGTACAGTCTTCTTACCTTTTGGTGCCATATTTTCTTTGCGGCAGTCCTGGCTGGAAGCACTGAGCTGCGCTGTACTTTAAACATGGTGCCTGGCATGATGAAGCAGCGAGGTGATGGCATGGTGGGTGAATGAGTGCTCGCCCACCATGGAAACGGCATGTTTCCTGGGAATGCATAATTAATGTGGCGGGTTTGGGGCGATATGGCACAAAAAGCCGCCATTGCAGCCAGCAGGTAAAACGTTGTAAAGCGTCATTTTACCCGCCTGCTACTGTACTTAGTACAAATCTGGGACAATTCTGCCCATCGTCTTTAAAACAAACTCCTGTGCTCATTTTCTTCTATTGGTACGATGAAAGTTGTACTATCGTTTTAAAATGATAACAGCACAGATAGGCATCTTAGATGTTCCACATCAAGAGAATTAAACTTGTCTTTTTTCCCGACAATATTCTTACAATAGCACTGAAGACTTGTGCTCCAGAACTTGCCGCGCCCTAACCAAGCTGTTCCAGTACAGCTACAACATTGGCATCTACCCGGCTATGTGGAAAATTGCCCAGGTATGTCCTGTACACAAAAAGTAGGACAAATCCACCCCAGCCAATTACTGCCCCATCAGTCTACTCTCCATCAGTAAACTAATGAAGGGGTCATCAACAGTGCTATGAAGTGACACTTGCTTAGCAATAACCTGCTCCCTGATGCCCAGTTTGGGTTCTGCCAGTGCCACTCAGCTCCTGACCTCATTACAGTCCTAGTTCAAATATGGATAAAAGAGCTGAACTCCCTAGGTGAGGTGAGAGATACGGCCTTTGACATCAAGGCAGCATTTAACCGAGCGTGGCATCAAGGAGCCCTAACAATATTGGAGTCAATGGGAATCAGGGGAAAATTCTCCACTGGTTGGAGTCCTACCTAGCACAAAGGAAGATGGTTGTGGTTGTTGGAGGTCAATCATCTCAACTCCAGGACATTACTGCAAGAGTTCCTCAGGATAGTATCCAAGGCCCAACCATCTTCAGCTGCTTCATCGATGACCTTCCTTTCATTATAAGGTCAGAAATGGGGATGTTCGCTGATGATTGCACAATGTTCAACACCATTCACGACTCCTCAAATACTGAAGAAGTCCATGTCCAAATGCAGCAAGACCTGGACAATGTCCAGGCTTGAGCTGACAAGTGGCAAGTAACATTCACGCCACACAAGTGTCAGGCAATGACCTCCTCCAACAAGAGAAAATCCAACCATCACCCCTTGATGTTCAATGGCATTACCATCACTGAATCCCCCACTATCAACATCCTGGAGGTTTATATAGACAGAAACTGAACTGGACTAGCCATATAAATACTGTGGCTACAAGAGCAGGTCAAAAGCTACGAACCATGAAACGAGTAACCCACCTCCTGATTCCCCAAAGACTATCCACCACCTACAAAGCACAAGTCAGAGGTGTGATGGAATATCCCCACTTGCCTGGATGAGTGCAGCTCCCACAAAACTCAAGAAGTTTGACACCATCCGGGGAAAAGCAGCCTGCTTGATTGGCACCCCATCCACAAACATTCACTCCCTCCACTGCCAATGCACAGTAGCAGCAGTGTGTATCAACCACAAGATGCATTGCAGGAATCCACCAAGGCTTCTTCGACAGCACCTTCCAAACCCACGACCACTATCGTCTAGAAGGACAAGGGCAGCAGATGGATGAGATCACTACCACCTGCAACTTACCCTCCAAGTCACTCACCATCCTGATTTGGAAATATATTGCCGTTCCTTCACTGTCGCTAAGTCAAAATGCTGGAACTCCTTTCCTAACAGCATTGTGGGTGAACCTACACCACATGGACTGCAGTGGTTCTCCACCACCTTCTCAAGTGCAATTAGGGATGGAAAATAAATGCTGGCCCAGCCAACAAAGTCTACATCCCATGAATGAATAAAAAAATGCATTTTTCTATTACATAATCAAGAATTTTCTCTGTTGTGAATCAAATTGTGTGTAATGTCTTTTATATAGGTTTGCATTTTTAATAATGTGAATCCAGCCATAGTGCATCAACCCTCCTTGCCCTTCTCAATTTCTACAAAATATTTAATCTAGTTGATCACTCCTTGATACAGTTGACCCTCTTTCATAATGTCTCTCAGTTATTCAGCACCATGGGAAACCCATGCCCTTTTTCGTACTGACTTGCTGAAGGGAGGTGAGGACTGCTGGATGGTATAGGCAAGTGCCTTTCCCAAATACTTGTGGATCAAGAATATCCTAAATGTGTTCCCCTGTTCCAATGAGCTACCTTGTTAATGTCCGGGACAATTGGACACTGTCCCCCACCCTGTGATCCCATGCCCTCCTGACATCCTTTGTGGCCAGCAATCTCCTTCTGGGTCCACCCTCCCCCATTTCCTAGCTCCTCCCCCATGTACTCCTAGGTCTGAAAATCTGCGTCTTGCTTTTACCCACTACTACAGCCTGCCTGCAACTCAAAATCTTACCAATACTTTTTTATCCACAAGAGTTGGGGCCAGATTTTCATGGAGTCAAGACTCTGCAGACTTGTGGAAATAGTGGGTGGGACTTGGAAGTCCCAGCCTCATTTCTGACAGATCCAATTTTTGGCAGCGAGGGAAAGGGCAGGGCATGATTCACACAGATGGGTAACCCAAACTTCGCAGACTCATTTGAACTTAGTGCTGAGTTCAAACAGACCCCCTTTTGGATGCCACAAGGTCCTTAACCCACAGTGTGGGTGTCATGAATTGATGGAGTAGACGTAAATGGTCTTGAAGGGCAGATAAGATCTATTTAAGTGTCGTGATTGCACATTTTTTAAATCTACTGTTCTTTAAACATGAAAAAAGGTTTAAACTGTCAGTAAGAGTTTTTTTTAAAAAGCCCTCATCTGGACAGTTTTGAATGACAGGCCATTTAGCGTAGCTTAGAAAAAAACATTACCCTCTAGTCATTTAGTAGTATTTTTAGGTTGGTGTACGGGTGCGATCGGCAGGCCCAGGAGTGGCCAAGGAACAGACCGCCTCCCGCGATCAGCCCCAGCAGTGATTTCACACTAGCTGGCCAATTAACAGCCAGCCAGCGTGAAGTGCGCGCCAAAATGCTCACAGAGCTGCTTAGGAAGCTGAAGACTTCAAAAAAATTAAATAAAGATTTCAAAATCCGGAAAAAAAATGTCCATGCATCACAATCAGTCACCTGAACATATACATGATGAAAATTCTGACCATACATTTTTATTTTTTTAAATTTAATAACAGAAACCTCATCCCGCCCTTGGATGAGGCTTCACCAAAAATGCCAAGTCCGCCTGGCAGATTCGACTGTCTGCCAACTGTAAGATTGGACGGACCACGAAAAATTGGGGACAATTGGAACGTTAACAACTTTAATTGTCGGCGATGCACTTCTGACACTCATGCACTCCCACGGACCGAAATATCACATGAGCGGGGGATGACATTGGGACGCTTGCCCAACATCATCTCACAGAATTTTGCATACGATCAAGTAGGGCACGCACCCACATGCCGACCTAAAAGGTCTGCCCAGGAAGTTTCAATAGAGATCTTTGTTGACATTTCCCTAAAAGCTGTTATTATGTCATTATAAAGGCTTGGCTGAGTTCCAAAAGCTACTATTTTCTCAACAGGGGATTCTCAGTTCACAGTTTGATTGACAGTTTAAAGATACTTTTAAGGATTAGCTGTCTTTGATGTGGGGTCTGAATATAAATTTGTTTTCATAAGAGATTAACCATTTGAGGAAATTTAAAAGCTTTGAAAGGGTTTCTTGGATGAAGGTTTTTCACTATCAAGTGAGTATGAGTGAGAGATGTGTTAAATTGTTAGAAGTTTAGTTTTTTACCTCCACATGACTCCTGAGATCTGCCCATAGTGTATACTGAATGACTGGCTATGGAGGTTGCATGGCTGTGTGAGGAGAATGGGGGTATGAGGGGACAGGGGGTGGGTGGGTGGGGGGCATGAAATGGCATGCAGGTGGTGGCGTATGATGGAGCAAAGGGGTGGGTGGGGGTCATAACTTAGCATAGAAGGGTATGAGGGGCCATGGAGGTGGATGGGGAGGTGAGGGGATGTGAGGGGCTAGGGCTAGAGGACGTAACAGCATTTAAAACAATTAGAACAAAGTCCCAAACAGCCTAGACAAGCCTTCTACCCAGCCCACCCTGGCATTAGCCCACCCCCGTGCTCACAAGGATCTGCTTCAAGGGTCAGTGTGCCTGACTCAATTCCACCCCCTGCCTCTTGGAGTGAACATGGGTCTAACAGGACCATTTAAACTGAGGCGAGCCTGCTGTGTCGGGAAATTTACCGACTTGAGTTATCCGCTTCCATAGCAAAAATCCGGCCTTACATTTCTATGATGTCCTCCTCGCTGGCTTCCCGTTCTTCATCCTCCCAAGTTTGAATTGCTTCAAAGTTCAACTGCTACCATTCTGTCCCACATCAAGTCACACTTGCCCATTACCATCCTCCTCATAGTTTTGCATTTACTCCCTGACCCAGTGTGAATACAAATCTTTTGAATTTCAATTATTCTGAAATGTCCTGAACATCATCTTTTTGCATTCTTGGGGGAATCACACAGAATTTTCATTGGGTATTTTTCATGGAAATCGACAACATTTCTCAACAAACAGTCATTTATGTCATTTTTCTGTGGAGATTGTGAGAAAGTTCCTCCAAACTTATACCAAGTGATTAGGAGACACCTGTTTAGCAGAAGTTTATTTGAATTTTTATGCTGGAATGCATGAATGCTTAAAATACATGTTGGGTTATATATTTCAGTTAAAACAAACATATTTGGGCATTTTTACTTATCATTCAAACCTAGACCAAGCAATGTGAGTTTTTTGTGCAATTTGCTTTAGAATAAATATCATAGATCATTCACAGAAAATACAAATTTCCTACTTTATCAGAAATTAAGGTAAAAACAAATGGCTGTTCTTGGCTATATGTTTACTCATATATATATAAAACATTGTGAAGGTACTTGACTCATTTTCATTTTTAACACCACATGGGCACCAGCCTATTTAAAACAAAATTTAGTGAGCAGATTTTAAACTTTAGAGAATTTAGACAAAACCATTTTGCTTCATTGTCATTAGGTTCTTTGTTACTACAAGGAGATAATATGAAAAACTAGCGAAGCAAATGTTAATAGTCTTAACATTTCTCCTGAAATCTGTGAAACACCATTTATAACATCTATTAGAAAGCTGACTATCTGTTGACCTTCCTTGTAATGGCTCTGCTGGTGTTTTGTTGAAAGAAATATATAATGGACAGACACCCTTTGATAGAAGCTGCATAATCGACATCAGCAGGTTCTTTATTGTTATGAGTAGATGGGAAGAGGACAGTTTTAGGTACTCTTAATCTGAAATACATTCAAAAATTGCCTGTTGGTTTTCTTTTTAAAACCAGCTACACAAAACACAAGCCATTGTTCTTTTACTGTGAGTGGAGGTTTGAGAGATGGCTAGTACACGTTCATTAAAACTAAACATCCCTTCTGTGCCACAAATCCACAGCATTCATTGTTAAATGAGGAATGTAGACAAAAGAAAGACATTCATCATGCAACAGACAAATGACACTGGATTGCTAGTTGGACAGTCTAATAAGTACCATCTAATTTTCTCTTTAGAAATCAATTTATTTTCTAAATCTGTAGATCATCATCAAGGGTCTTTGTTTGCCCACTGAGAAATTATAGAATCAAGAATTTGATTTTTTAAAATCTTCAACTAGTTCCTGATAGACCTGTGGTATATAATTGCTTACAGTGTTAATTGTTTTTGGATCGTAGATGCTAAACAAATTACTTTATTAATAATTCAACATTTTTGCTTGTGTACCTGCTATAAATCTTGTGAATAATTTGCTATAGAGATTTATATTTTAATTTATAATTTATGTCATGTTAACTTTTAATAATGCTAGATGATAAACTCAAGAGAAACTTCTGCAGCAAACACAGTGTTTATGAAACACAATGTAATTCCATAACCCAAACAGGGTTATGCTTGTTTATGTCTTCATAAAGAAACTACCTAATTCTTGTGGCATTGTCTATGAGTATTCTGGAGTCTGGAGTTAGTCGTGATATTCAGCTTGTTCCCTTTCATGATGAGAGACACACACATATATATAGGTATATACATATATGTATAAAATATATATATATATATATATAGAGAGAGAGAGAGAGAGGGAGAAAAAGTCTTGTTTGTCCAGTTGTAAAATTACCAGGTCTTTATTGTTTCACAACGTGGCTGACCACTCGCAGCGAATGCATGACTTACTGCCCTAGCTGTAAAGTACTGTAATATCTTAGGGAGCAAGAGGCAGCCTCATTCCGGATTCTGCAGTATATCAGAGTAGCCCGCACATTGACACAGGTGCATTCTGGAAGTTCACATACAGAGTGACATTGATGTGGTCTGCAACTCTCCTATTTGGTTGAGCTTCTTCATTTAAGAGCCTGGGGAATTCAGTAGAACACAAGTCATAAATTTCAATGACAGGGCCAGGGCTTACGAGTGGGGAAACTTCTAAGAAGAATTTTCAACATATAACAAGCTGATCTCCTGTATCGCTGCATGGGGAGGTTCAAGACTGAGCCTAGTGTTCAGGTCAAACAGGTTAGAAAGTGGTGCGATAACTGGACCCAGGTTGGGAAGGGAGTCAAGGGAGGAGAGCAACATTCCCCCTAAACTGTGTGGGTGCATGGTCATGCAGCAATCAGGAATGTGACAAACAAGTGTCAGAAAGATGTAATAATTTTCATAATGTTATTGAAATTTATTGTGAATTAGAGTAACAGTGGGGTCTGTGTCTGTGTATGTATGTGTGTGACTTAATTGAGTTAAAGGCTGCTGGTTCTGAAGGCTTTGATTATCAGAAGATAAGCTAGGTTTGAAATGTTAAGTAGGTAAACATGGGGGAAGTTTTAGAATGTAAGGTGTAAAGGGAACATTTGCATTTTAAATAAACCAGACAGCTTGAATTCAAGGGAGGGGAGAAATGTTACACCTAGCCAACAGAGGCTAAGTTAAATAGTGTGTTTTTTTCCAAAGATCACTGGTAAAATTGGTACTGTGAGATATTTTTATTATTAGAGAGGTAAAGTCCAAAAACATAGTGAAATATTGGGGATTTGCTTTCAAAGGGGAAAATATGTATAAAGGAGAGAAGTCTGTGTGTAAGGGCAGGCACTCTAAGATTTAAAATAAATCTGAAAAGCCTCCAGCATCTAAGCCGCGAGGTGCTGTCTACAAGGAGCTAAAGTTAAGAAAACTCTCCTTGAATTGGATTGTTCAGGGTATCATGTTTCTTTGCCTTGGTCTTTTAAAATCTATGTTCTTACTGATGCCTTAGCAAAAGTGTAACTGGGAGTTAGGTTAACCAATGTATTTTGAAATTATCACAGTAGTAAGTTGTAGATCTTGTGTGTGCTTAAAATCATTTCTTCTATTAATAAAAGTTTAATTTTGTTTTGTAAGAAACCTATAAGACTCAGTGGTCTTATTACTACTGAGTTTATGGCCTGCGATTCAAAATTTATACAAATTGCAAAACAGTTGTGGCAGTTGCTTCAAGTTTCCCTTTGGGATTTGAGCAGCTCAGTACTTCCCATCGGCTGTGCAATAACACAAGCTGCAAACAGTTTCTTTAAGATTCATGCATGCATGACTGTGCAACAATCTTAAAGGGACTGTGCAGTGCATGAAATGGTCCATGCGCTGCAAAGGAACGTTAGAAGAAACGGTGGAGGGGAGAAAGAGGAATAAAGGATCAGGGTGAGGTGGGTGGAAAGAGAGAAAGAAAGAGGTGGGGGATAAGGCATGGGAGCATTAAGGAAGAGAGGAAGCAACAGAAGATAATGAACATGTGTGTGACACTGGGCCAGTGTTCAATTCATTACTGTAGTGGAAGGGGATCTGGGGGTAGAATGGTATTGGGGTAGAGGAAGGGGAAGAGAAAGCGGTGCAGGGAAGGAAGGAACCAATAACTGCAGATTGGGAAGAGCTGACTGAACCTGCACTGGTGCAAGTTTTTCTAGGACCAGGAGTAGGTCATTAAAGCCGTATAAGTGTGTTCCACCATTCATGTAGATCACGGCTGATCAGTATTTTAATTTCATTCACCCACCTTAATTCCATACTCATTAATGCCCTGACCTAACATAAATCTATCAATCTCAACATTGAAGGTTTCAATTAACCCAGCAAAAACAACATTTGGGGGAGAGAGAGCTCCAGATTGCCACTACCTTTCTCTGAAGAAGTGCTTTCTGACTTTGCTCCTGAATGTTTGCTCCTGAATGGCCTATGTTATATTGTTACATTATACCAATGTGATTTAGGAACTATATATTTATGCATATGTAAACATAAGTAACCAAAGTGCCACATCACTCATTACTGCACCACAGTCTGTATGTCTAACAATGTGTAAGTCCTCAGCACATGGTGTGATCTGAAAAATATATTTGATGAAGCTCCAGCATTTGGGTCAAAAAGTGTGATTATTTTGAACTTCTGGTAACCACAAGACATAAAATGATTTTGAGAATCACATCATTATTGATCCAGAGAATAAATTAGTGATTCACCCCTATGCGCAGCATGCCAGCTCTAGAACAGAAGTATGCCATGTGAGCCACTCTTAGTTTCACTTTAGCCTGTGAGCAGAGCACACGGCACACAGCTCTGCTGCTGATGTCTTCCAGCTTTCTACCTATGTATATATGGTCTCATGTGCCTAGTTTAAATAAATGAACCCACAATGTGTTCACCCAATCCCTTTTGAGTGATTGGTGCTTTAATGTTATTATAAAAATCCAACATGGTGCACAATGGTGGTAAAACAACCTAGCAGCAAGAATAAGGGCAGGGTTTTCCACACCCGCCAGCTGCCGCGATCTTCCGGTCCCATCGCAAGTCAGTGGATTTCTGGCTAGGGTGCCACCTCGCTCGCGGCAGGTCCGACCCATGACAGGGCCGGAAAATCCCAGCCTAAGTATGGGTATGACATGGTGAACAGCTTTAGATTGTGTTAGTTCGCATGAGACAACCATTGACGTTTTGATCAGACCACAAGAAGTTCACAGTATCAGAGAGTATTGAAATCAGAGTGTGGTGACTGCACAGAAAAGCTTTGAAGACAGCGTCTGGGATAGTGCTCAAGTAAAGACTTGGAACCTTATGATGAGATTGCAATGCACAGCCTGTCAGTTCAGTGAGTGGGACAGTGCGTTGAGAGCACCAACACCAGGTTAGCTCAGCTGGGAAAGGTGAGTGACCAGGGCGTGGCCCAGATTGATGGCGAGTGAGGAAGAATCAAACAAAAAAACAAAGCCATCATAAAAATTGGGCCAGAGAGGGTTGTGATTATAACAGATGATTTTGGGAGTTGCTTAACAATAAATTGAATAAAGCAAGAAGGAAGGTCAAAGGTATATTGTCAAAACGTCCATAAAATTTGCCAGTTTGAATTGGGATACATCCGACATACTATTCAAATTCAAAATGTTTAAACAGTGCATAGAGCTATGACTTCTTGGTTCAGGTCTGAACGAAACAAACAGGCCATAAAAATTTGCCTCACAATTGGGAATTAAAGTCTACACAACCTGAACACGTCAGGATTAACAGAAGGAGAGCTAAAGGATCTCTAAAGATAACGAATATTTTGGAAGACCAGTTCAGAATCAGGTTAAACTTCTATATTCATTGACTAGAGTTCATGTCATTTCAACCACAGCCTACAGAATCCATGAACCACTTCATCAGCAGATGCAGAAAAAAGGGTATGTACTGTGATTTTTCAATCGAAGGGCTAGCGGACAGAATTGTTGAGTTGGTAATGACATCAACTCCCATGGGAGCATTCCAGAAAGATCTACTAGACAAGCCCATACATGTAGCATCAACAAGCTACTCAAGGATTGATGTAAGTATAAGGTGATCCTCGCAGGTCGATGAAGCTTACATGTCCTAAGCATCACCCCAATTGTTAATGCACTCACTAGAATGCCTCAACCTAGCAAAACATGTGGAAGGTGTGGCCTTCAGCAGGCAACAAGGAACTGCCCAGCTTTCCCTCAATTCTGCAAGGCATCTGGCAAAAAGACCCATTGGCAATGGCAGTGCACTAGAGCAAAGGCTGATGCAGTTATAAGGTGCTGTGCACTGTTTTAAACAGACTGTACACCACAGGTACATTCAAGCAATAAGAAGGACCATCCGGCATCCCGTAAGAAACATATACGAGGCGAGTGACAAACCAGAAAATGATGATAATGTGCACAATGAAACAAAGAATGGTGAACACTGGTTTCACACCGTCAATCTCATGGAAAACATAGATACTGCCACACCATCTGAAGTGTTTGCCAGGATTCAAATTATCTGTCCTAAGAAAGTTGGCAACTATTTGTTGTTGCCCAAGAATGACACAGGAACAAGTGCCAATATTCTACTCTGCAGATTTAAAAAGGCATGTATCCACATACATGTAACTTGCTACTGTGTAACTTTCAGCATTCAACGGTTCACTAATTCCATGTGCAGGATCCATAGTCCTGGAGTGCAAATACAATCAATCCTTCTGGGTACCACAGGTGTTATACCACATGGAGACTGAAGTCACAGCAACCACAGGTCTATTGGCATACAGTAGCCTTGCACTAGTGACAATCCATGGAATCAGTAAGACCTCATAGGGCAGATCAACCTCAGAAGCAACTCCAATCGTGTTAGTTCATGACCTAAAATTGAAATATCCAGAACGTTTCAACAAAATTAGCAATTTCAAGGGAGCTGCAACAATATACTTGCAGGAGAATGTAAGTCCATCAATTGATCTGCCATATAAGTGCAGCAGCCACTTACCAGACAGTTTGAAGGTCAACAAGTGCAAGGCTTGTCAAGAGCATAGGCCAAGGCACAAAACACCATTGATTCCATAGGAAGTTCCTACTTATCCTTGGTCCAAAATTTTATCTGACCTCTTTTATGTCCATGGCACTGACTTCATCATCAGTGTCATCCTCTTTACTAAGACTACTTTACCAAGTACCCCATTATTTGACAATTGCACAATACATCAAGTACAACTGTCACACACACTTTAAGTGCTATTTTCAGTTTATTTGGTATGCCTAGAGTGATCATTATGGATAATGGTCCATAATCTATTAGTAAACCAGTTCAGGATATGTGTGAGAAGTGGAATATCAATCACACTACCTCTTCTCCTCATTCCCCTGGATCTAACAGCATACCTGAACAAATGATTCACATGGTGAAGTTCCTAATTCTCAAACGCAAACTGACCAAACAAGGTCTATACATTGCAATCTGAGAGCGAAATCTTTAAGTGCAATTATTCCATCACTGACAGAGCTCATAATCAGCCGAACAATAGGTACCAATTTATCTACTTTTACTCATTCTACTTTCTCAGAAACTATGGAGTAAATTTTAAAATTTCAAGAGAAGATAGCCAAGATGCATGATAAAAATGCAGGTACAGAAGTGCCAAGTTTACAGTTGGGCAACAAGTTCAGATCCAGAATCCCACAGAAGGTGCATAGCAACTGTCAAGGTGACAAGGGAACCAAAATCGAATGAAGTCATTACACACAAAGGTGTAATGGTGAGGTGTAACCAAGGCTAAATTTGATCCATTCCAGCTCCTCAACCACCTTACAGTCCTATTGCATCTAGGACAAGATCCCAAAAGCTATCAGGAACAACATTCAAGAACGACAATCCCACTGTGAGCAATTAAAGGAACCTCCAGACAAGGTTTCTTTACAAGATCTGGGCATACCATCAGATTACCTCTATGTGTTAGTGACTCATTGAGTCCTATATACTTATGTAATGGTAACTAAACATGAACATGTATCGTAAATAGTTATACTTCTTTGGAAGAGGGGGGGAAATATCTTTAAGAAGGGGGATGTTTTAATATGCCTTTAAGGTATAGCAGCATGTCATCACTAGAAGAGAAGTGTGTCATATGATACAGTCTCAGTTTAATTTTAGTCTATGAGCAGACCACATGACACGCTCTGCTGCTAATGTCTTTAAGCTTTCTGCATATGTATTTATGCTCTTATGTGCCTAGTTTAAATAAATGAACCCACGACACGTTCACCCAATCCCTTACGAGTGATTGATACTTTTATGGTAAATTAAAAACACAATATTAAGTACACATAGAACTGAAAGGAAAACTTGAAAGAAAGCTCCATCACAGAGCTTACAGTTTGGGTAAATTCCATCATTGTGAGAGAGAAGCCAAATGGACAGCTACAAATTTGCTTCGATCCCAAAAGTCTTAATTAAGCAATAAAGAGGAAGCACTGCTATATTCCAATACTGGAGGAGATCAGTCCAGAACTGGCAGGGGAAAATTTTTTCAGCAAGCTTGATGCCAGAAATGGATACTGGAACATGAAGTTTCTTGGGGAATCTTCATTGTTAGCAACAATGAACCCACTCTTTGGTCTGTACAAATTCCTGCATCTACCTTTTGACCTTAAAGTGAGGCAGGACGTGTTCCAGCAGAAAGTAGACAAGACATACAAGGGATGCAAAGGAGCAGTTGAAAGCTGGTGATATCCAGATCTGTAGTGTATGTGAAAAAGATCATGATTACCATTTACATGAATTCATACAAGGAAAGCTGGGATCAAGCTAAATGCACACAAATGCATTGTGATTGTGACACAATACCAGTTCTTCGGAATGGTATACACACCTGACTTCAGGAGATACATAAAGGCCACGTGGAAATGGAGAAGCATAAGCTCAGAGCCTGATCAGTCATGTGTCCTGGAAAGGCATCTACAAAGACATCAAAAGAATAATATCTACATGCATTGCATGCCAGAAATACACAGCAGGGAAAGGAGATAATAGCTACTGAAGAACCACCCAGATCATGGTATACTATGGGAGCCAACTTATGCACACATAATCAAGAATGGCATCTCATTGTAGCAGACTATTATTCTAAGTTCCCTTTTATCAGAAAGGTGAAAGATTTGAGAGTTCCAACTCACTGGTGCGGTGGAAGGAGTTCAATACTTCAACAAGCATGCTAAATCCTTATTGGAAGGACAAGTTGTATATGTACAGGATCCAATCATGAAAACTTGGAACCCAGCAAAGTCGTTGCTGTAGTTGAGACTCCAAGGTCATACAACACTGAGGCTGAAACCAGTAAGCAAATAATAAGGAACAGAGTACAAATTCGACCTACACCTGAGCTGCAAAAGCAGGAAAGGTCATCAACAACACCAGCAACATCAATAACAAGGGAGACAACATCAAAAGCATCACCAACATGTGGTGTAACATCAACAATGTCACCAGAAAGTGACACAACATTAGCAACATCAAGCATGATTCCTAGAACACCAACAGCAACATGCACAAAATCTCAAGTATAGTGTGCCACCTCATCACTTAGAGCAATGACTACCAAATCCGCCAGACAGAGGCACAATACCTTATCATCTAAGTGATATCATGTATAATTTTTTTTCAGGAACAATAACAAGCCATAAAAGACTGTTAAGGTGTTCAATTTATTTATAATTGCAAGTGATTGTAGTTTAGACATAATAGAAAAAAAGGTAATGATTGGAATAGTTATATTGATATACAGATGCATTATATTAAAAAAAAGAAGGATGTTATGTTATTGTATTATCTCAATATAATTCAGGAACCACTATCCAGATTTTGGCTATGACAGAGATGCTCTCCATTGTGGCAAAAGTCCTGGAAATGGCCAGAAATTCTAAGTCCCATACCCGGACTCAGCATTTCCTATTGATGCATGGGCGGGACAGGACTCGGGCTGGTGATTGCGCATGAGCAGTTTAAGGAGGCAGCTAGCCATTTAAATCACCAGCTCCTCCACTGAATTGGGATTTTTGTAGGCCACGAGTGTGAAACTTGAAGTATGCAGATTAGACCAAGTAAGAGGAGGTCTGAACTTGGTGGGTTCATAGCCAGGGTACTCCTTTGGATATGGTCCCGGGACACCTTTGGAAGAGGCAAGACACTCTTTGGGATTGTTAACAGTAAACACGATTGTGCATAAACAGTACATAAACTCATTGGAACAGTTAAAGCTGTCAAGGAACTGTCAAAGAGCTGTCAAGCTGTCAAGGAACTGTCAAAGTTGCCAAAGGATACTAGGTGAGTTGGCATTGACGGTGATGGTGGGGGGCATGGATTGGAATGAGTTGGCAATAAGTTGGCATAGGGGCTATAAAAGGCCATAGGGATGTGGAGAGCATAGGGGGTATGTGGGGCCATGGGGGTGGGTAGAGGAGCTTGTGTTGGCATAGGGGTTATGAGGCGCCATGTGGGTGGATAGAGATGCATGGGTTGGTATTGGGGTAAGAGGAACCATGAGAAGTGGGTGGGGAACATGAGGTGGCATAGGTTGGCATGGATGGGGCATGGGGAATGTGTTGAGGGGTGAGAGGGGTGAGGGCTGCTTTTTGTTTCCATTTTCTTTTAAATAACTTAAACAAAGTGCCAGAGCACAGAGGCAGGCCTTCCATCCCCACCCGCCTCTGCACCAGTCAGCCTCTGCACTCATCCCAGGTGCAGCAGGCCCGACTTCTAATCCAGCCATCCCACAGCCTCCTCCACAGAAAGATAAGCAAGAAAATTATTCAAATATTCACTATTATTTCACACCAGCTATATCTTTACAGATGCATACAAATTTGGAAAGATAAATTTACCATATCTATCCTATATTCTAAAATGCAGGGTAAGTATGCAGTACATGTGAATTAACAGGTGAACAATGGTCAGACACGCACCAAAGTGAATGACAAATGCAACCAAAGCAGATTCTATGGATTTCACAACAACCCACCCAGATGCCTGTCACACTCGCACTTCACCTTCCAACAACACTTTCAGATCTTTGGCAGAACACCACTGTTCTGAAGGGGTATCTTTGCCCTTATGGCCCACATCCCATAATCACCAACCTTTGGCAGCCTTCTCGGATCTTCTGGGCTTTGCTTGAGCCAACTTTGCTTCAAGTTTGCTCCCAGCAGCTCTTTCTTATTCTTGGAGCCTTTTCCTCTGCTCTTGTCATTTATCTTGACTCAATAGAATCTATCTCTGATCCTTTTCTTTGTCCCTGCCTGGGACTTTCTTCTGAGGCCTCTTTCTGTCCAACTCACTGATTTGGGACTTTCTTTTTGGTTTGGGAACTTCTCCCTGTCCCCTCTTCCTGCATTCTGCTCACTGGGACACCTTCTCTCGAATGACACTTCGGTTCATGTCACCTGACTTTGTTTTACGCCCTTTCACTTCTTTGCTTCCTTTCCTTCTCACATATGCGCAGAGCCACTTTCCAGCCTAGAGACATGAAAATTAATGAACTGCGCATGTACGGCCATTTCCCAGCTGGGACATGTGCAGGTCGCCCAATGCCCACAGGGAACTGGGGATCCTGGCCTCTAAACACCCAATCTCTGACTTTGATTTAAAATTAAGGTAAGTATCTGGCTTTCCTAATACCTTTTCCCTTAGCAGAACGAATGCTTTACTACAGTAAAGGTTTTTTTACAATGGCTTTACACTTTCTTTACAAGAACTTTACATCATAAACTTCTAACAAATAGCTTATTACATACCATACAGATAAACTTTTCACTTTGTTGTACAATTACATGTTATGTTATACAATTACAAAAGTTTAACCAAAAAAAAGTCAGTACATGTAATAAGTAGGATTAGCAGAATTTAAACATCATAGAATGATCATAACTCAACGCTTTCATTTCTTTTTGCTCCTATAGTCGGTCTTTAGATTGGCAAAGGATGTCTTATTTAAATCCAAAGTCTAAATGGCATCCTTTTCATTAGCTATGTGGCATAGTTCCATCCTCAAGCTTATTTTCTGAACTCAAGTGTAGTAAATTCTCATTTCGACACAATATGGTCAAAGTGTGCATTGACAACTCATTTTCCTCTAATCAAGATCTCTTTTAGCCGTTTCAAGGATGTTATTGACACAAAAGGGTTTCATACTCTTGCTTGATTTGATCTTTGAACATTTTAAGATCTTGTAGTTTCTCCTGATCCCATTCCAAATGGGTCTTATTTAATTGCCTTTAAGCAACATTAACCATTTCCTCACTCTTTAATTTTATTGCGCGTTCCAATAGTTCAGCTCTTTTGCATAATTCATGAAACATATCATTCCACTGCTCTGCAAGTTTTGAATGGTCTTTTGCAAATTGTCCACTTGTCTGGATTCTGGCTGCTGTACCTTGTATGTCAACACTGGCAAGCACTTGTAAATCAACGTCTCTTGTCATTGAGCCTCCCAGAATATTTTGAGGTTTCAGTCCTTTTCGTTGACAATTCTTAATTCTCAATTCTGCAGGCACTTCAGTTGCTTCTATACTGCCCATTATATTATTTCCCAGAATAAAATCCACCCCTGCAATAGGTGACCTAGGAATAATTCCCACTGTAACAATTATGTTTATGAAGCCACTTCATATATTGACTTCACACAAAGGAACAGGTTTGTAACTCTCTCCAATCATTGCTCCCACTTGGACGACTTCAACAAAGATCCACTTCCAGGGCTTCAATCTTGCCTTCTGAGATTCTTTTCCCTTGGATCTCTGAGTACACTCATGCTTCACCTCCCACGCATACTTTCAGATCTTCGGCTCTTGCAAGCAAAACACCAGTGCTCCAAAAGGGTATCTTTGCCCTTATGGCCCACAGCATGGAGTCAGCAACCTTCAGCTGCCCTCTCAGATCTTCTGGGCTTCAAGTCTGCTCCCTGCAGTTCTTTCTTTAACTTGGAGCCTTTTTCTCTGCTTCTGCATTTATCTTGACACAATGGGATCTTTCGCTGATCTTTGTCTAAGTCCCTGCCTGGTGCTTTCTTCTGGGACCTCTTTCTGGTTTGGGACCTTATCCTTGTCTCCCTCCCTGGGACACCTTCACTTGAATAGCACTCCGGTTCGGGTCATCTGACCTGCAGTTTCACGCCATTTCACTTCTTTGCTTCCTTTCTTTCTGCATACAGGTGCATGGCCAGTTTCCGGCCAAAAGGTGTGAAAATGAAGGAACTGCACTTATGTGGCCATTTCCCAGCCGGCGCATGAGTGGGCGGCCCAGGGCCAACTGGGATCTGGAGTTCCTGGCCTCTGAACACCCAATTTCTGACTTTGATTTAAAATTATGGTAAGTATCTGGGTTTCCTAACACTGTGCATCCGATCCAGGAGCGAAATCTGAACCTACATGCTCATACATATGTATACATAGGTTTCCAGAATGCCACATCACTCACTACGGCACTACAGTCTGTGTATTGAACTAACAATGTATCAGTCTACAGCAAAGGGTGTGATCGGAAAAATATATTTGTTGAAGTTCCAGCATTTGAGTCTAAATGTGTGTTGTTTTCAATTTTTGGGAACAATGAGACTTTTTTTAATATTCATTCATGGGATGTGGACATCATTTATTGCCCATCCCTAATTGCCCTTGCTCAGAGGGCATTTAAGAGCCAAACATATTGCTGTGGGTCTGGAATCACATGTGAGCCAGCAGATTTCCTTCCCTAAAGGACATTAGTAAGCCAGATAAGTTTTTTATGACAATTATCAATGGTTTCATGGTCATCATCAGAATTTTAATTAATTCAAATTTCACAATCTGTCATGGTGGGATTCAAACCTGGGCCCCCAGGGATTTACCCTAGGTCCCTGGAATACTAGTCTAGTGGCAATACCGCTATGCCACCACCCATAACAGCCTAGCTCTAATTTTAAAGTTATGCCCCCTTGTTCTGGGCTGCATAAACTAAATAGTTGATCTCTATCGAACTTATCAAATAATTAATCATCTTAAACACCTCTATTGGAACATCCTTTAATATTTTATGTTCTCAGTTATCATGGGGGACTTTATCTTCATATAGACTGTGCGAACCAAATTTGCAGTAATAGTGTAGAGGATGAGTTCATGGAATGTATATACAGTAGTTTCCTAGATCAGTATTTCAAAGAACCAACCAGGGGCCAGACTATTTTGGATCTAGTATTGTGCAATGAGAAAGGTCCAACAACATTATATTTAAGGTGCCTTTAGTGAAGAATGACTATAATATGTTAGAATTTTATATTGAGCTTGAAAGTTGTCAGAAACTTGAGCCTTAAATCTAAACAAAGCAAACTACCTAGGAGGGGCAATTTGGTTAAGGTAGATTGGGAAACAACATCAAAAGATATGATGATGGACTAGCAATGGCTGGCATTTAATGAATAGATAATTTGTGATAAATATTCATTCATTTAAGGCTCAAAAACCCACAAAAAAGTGATTCAATCCTGGTTAACAAGAGTGTTTGTGTATTAGATCATGAAAGAGGCTTATAATGTTGCCAAAAAGAGTAGTAAACCTGAGGATTTGGAGGACTTTAGGATCCAGCAATGGAGAACCAAGAACTGGATAAGGAAAGAGCAAAGTGAGTATGAGGGTAGACTGGCAAGACTCATAAAAGCAGATTGTAAATATTTCTCTAAGTATGTAAATAGGAAGAGATTAGTGAAAATAAATGTCAGCCCATTAGCAGCAGAGACAGGTGAAATTATAATGGGAAATAGGATATGGCAAAGACATTAAACAAATACTTTGAATCTGTCTTCACATTAGAAGAATTTAGAAGGATGAGAGCAGCTAATATAACAGGGAATCCTAAGGTATTCTATAAGCATGTAAATAATAAAAGGGTGGTAAAAGAAAGATTAGGGCCGATTCGAGGCAAAAAAGGGGGCTTGCATGTGGAGGATTAAGAAGTAGCAGAGGTATTGAACAAATATTTTGCATCTGTCTTTACAAAGGAAGAAGATGCTACCCATGCTGAGTGAGAGAGGAGGTCACTCATATACTAGAAGAATTTACAATTGAAGGAGGAGGTGTTAGAAAGGCTATCTTTACTTAAAATAGATAAGATACCAGGATCAGATGAGATACATCCAAAGGTACTGAGGGAAGTGAGAGTGGAAATTGCAGAGGCACTAGTAATAATCTTCCAGTCTTCCTTAGACACAGGGGAGTTACCAGAGGATTGGAGCACTGTGAATGTTACACCCTTGTTCAAAAAGGGGTGTAAGGATAAAGCTGGCAAGTACAGACCAGTCAGTTTGACCCCAATGGCAGGGAAACTTCTGGAAACTATAGTTTGGGATAAAATCAACAGTCACTTAGACAAGTGCAGGAAATTAAGGAAAACCAGCTTGGATTCATTAAGAGAAAATCACGTTTAATTAATTTGCTGGAGTTTTTTGAGGAGGTAACAGAGAAGGTTGATAAGGGAAACACTGTTGATGTGGTGTATATGGATTTTCAAAAGGCATTTGATACAGTGCCACACAACAGACTTATGAGCAAAATTCTAGGTCATGGGATAAAAGGGAAAGTAAGCATTTGGGTAAGAAATTGGCTGTAAAGATTCTGTGATTCTGATAGGTGATCTAACTGAAACATAAAGATTTTAAGCGGCTTAACAGGGTAGCTACTGAGAAAATGCCTACCCTGGCTGGGGAATCAAGAATGTAGGGTCACAGTCTTAGTTAAGGTTTTTGCTTTGGAGACTGAGGTGAGGAAAGATTTATTCACTTAAAGAGTTTTGAATCTTCAGAATTCTCTAACCCAAAGACCTGTGGATGCTAACTTATTGAGTACATTCAAGACTGAGGTCAATAGACTTTGGGTAATAAGGGAATTAAGGAATATGGGGTTAATGTGGGCAGGAGGGTCAAGGTAGAAGATCAGTCATGATCTTGTTGAATGGTGGAGCAGACTTAAAGAGCCAAAATGTGCAAAGGGAGCATTTTCTTCTCATGTGTGAGTTTTAACAAAAGTAAGTTTTGGCCCAGGATGGGGGTGGTGGTGATGCTGAATTGTTCCTAGAAAAGGGGCTGGAAGGGGCAAAAGTTGTTTCTCAGCTGAAAATGTATTTTGTTACCAATCACAGGGACTAGAATAGACCTTTTTGATTAAAGTGGTGGCAAGGGCTGTGTCATCGTGATGGCCAGGTTGTGAAGGATACAACAGACAACCATGAATCTGGGCACCTGAGTACTGTATCAGCCTAATTTTGACAGTGTAACTGTTGCTTCAACCCTAATCATCTACTGAATAATGTTTCTCATGGCAGCATGGCTCTTATCATATGAATGCTAACCATATGAACATAGTTGGGTTGTAGAGGGGCGTCATTAGTCAGCTGTTGAGTGGGTAGCTTTTGTCGGACAGCAGACATGCTATGTTGTAACATGGTAGTTGATTGATTTTTGAAACAGCCAATTGCCACAGAACAAAAGCATCATGACCTCTGCCAGGATACCAGGCATTCACCAGCATAATGTGCTGAGCGTGGTCACATACCAACTGTATATTGAGTGAGTAGTAAAAGCTTTGTGGTTTTAGTATACCTCAGCATTGAGATGCAGTGCCTACAAAGCCACTGATTTGCAGTTAATGGCATCATGCACCATGGGGAAGCCCACTATCCTGGCAAAGCCATGTTGGACTCCTCAAGTTTCCTAAATCCCCACTCATGGCTTAAAAATATTTTGTCATTTCTCTGATGCAGCAATAGATGGCGAACTATGAGATTTTAGCCATGTCATCTATTCTGGCTTGGGAGGATGCAACCGTAAAGAAATTGAGGGCCATGGTCACCTTTATAGCCACTGGCAGCACCATCTTCACTATGCTCTGAGGCTGTAGGGGTGGTTCCAAGAAGTGGCAGAGCTCTGTGAGCATGTTCTTAATGAATCGCAGATACTGCCCACACTGCTCCTGGTTTATGTGGAGGTTGGAGAAGTGCTCCTACACAATGCTCCTCTCCCTCTCATTCACATCCCTCTGCGAGCAGCTTCTCTCCTTTGTGGTCTTTGCACTATCTCCCTCTCATATTGCTGCGGAAGAGAGACTGCAGCTATAGTCCTCATGACTGGGAGCAAATGGTGTGCTCAGAGCCTGTGCAGTCACAACCTACACCCTATTCACATGTGGCATGATTCTCCACAGATTTTACCAACTGTAAGCAACTCCATAAAATACCCAGCACTTCTACAAGCTCAAACAGAGCCTTTAGAGCAGAATTCAATCCCAAGAAGAGATTTCAATCCCATATGGGGGTATTATAGCCCAGGGCATGAGGATTGGGCATCAAACATTGGAAGCCTGAGGGATTGGAGACAGGTGGGGGTGTGTGTGGTCGGAGATCAGAGGCCTGATGAGTTGGCCAGTGGTGGGTGTGGTTAGCAGCTTTGGGATTTGATCAGAGGCCTAATGGAGTAGACATGAGGCCTCAGAGGCAAGACATCTGTGGGGATGTTGGGGGGAAGAGAGATCAGAAGGGTCAGGTTGTTGCATTTCTAGGTTCTTTATGCAATCTCACCAATCGCACACAGGATTGGTAAACTATAAGCAGATTTGATCTATTTGGAGACTGCAGTAGTATATATATAAATTACAAGGTAGCTCTATAGACAGATCTGCTCAAGGGATTCAGCAACCATCATTACTCAAAGCAACAGCTGCAACTACAGTGACATTCACTCCTGACTGTTGGTCATATGCTGCCATCCTGGTTCCTCAATCACACATATACACCATTTGCATGTTCTCTTACAGTCATATTACAACAGGAGGGATTTGTCCAATCCCAGGGGCATTGGGGCAGTTGGAAAGGCTGGTGTATTAGATTCAGTAGGTGTTTAAAGAAGCTTGCCTTGTGGATTCAACTGGCCTGCCCTTCCTTTAGGTGCTGAGTATCTCAAGGCTCCGCAAACCCAGTCGACCAGAGTTAAATTTGAAATAGTGAATAAAGATATGGCCCGCATTCTCATTATAATGTTTACATTTTCCAACCTGCCCCCTGAGAGTGGGTTGGTTGCTTACCCCTACCCAACCTCCATTAAAACAAAAATAGGCAGGTTGGAGGTGGTTTGGTGTCAGGAATCAGATTTTTAAGACTATAATCTGACCAAAATCCATTTTTCTGGTGGTTAAAATTTCCCTCAAAAGTATCACCAAGCCAAAATATAGTAGAGAGTAGCTAAAATCACCATTGAACATCACACATGCAGTTCACACTGTGATGACCTTTGACCCAGAGGCAGTAATAGTAAGGAAAATTTGTCATTACTTAAAATGTTTGGTGAATCTGTAACTGTTTTTTTTTAAATGTTTGAAAAAGACTTTTAAGAGTTTGTAACAGTTGTAAAGGAATCAATTATAACTTTTGGATAATAAGAAATACTGGTCCATGTGACCTGGTGACCCTTGACATGGAAGCAGTACTAACAGGAAGGTAGTTAAAATATGGAAGCTGAGAGTCAAAAAGCTGCAGAGTAGAGGCGGTCAGCAAGCCAAGTCAGAGAGCTGGATTCCTGAACAGGCAAGAAGCACATTTAGGCCTGCTGCCATTGTTTCTTTCATTTCCAAGTAATTGAATGTCCAGAATCAGCCATACCATACAAAGTTAAAGATAGTTCTGATTGATTCACACTACCACAACAGATGGGAGCTGAGAGTTGAGAAGGTTCCAAAAAGAAGTGCAACATTCTGTAAAAGATTGCACAAGTGGAACTCAGTTCTTTCAAGCAGAATTCCCATCCCTTTCCTTCAAGTCTTAGCCTATTCTCCACAGGCAGCAGCTTCCACATGAACAGTGTGGCTGAAATTGGGACCATCCAGGCAGGTGGACTACCTAGAAAATCAATGAGATTGTCTCTGTTGTATCTGCTACTTCAGATGTAATTTGTAGTTTGTACTGAACTGGGATTTACCTGTTGTGTTTAATGTACATTGATTCTGACTCGAGTTAAAGTAAAACTTACTTGTCCAGTAATTTCATCATTTGGGGCTCATTCGGTGAACTTTGTTATTCTTGTTTATGGATCCCCATGGGGATGATAACACTTTATCCTTTACTTCACTGCAATAGTTCAGAAACTGATAGCAAACAATACAGAAGACCAGTGGGAAATTTAAAATGATGACAAATGATGATTTAGTTTCCAGAGATACCATTCTTTGTTTGCTTTGTTGGCAAGAAACAGTGCCAAGAAATTGCAGATGTGCAGGTACACAACATCCTAAACAGCAATCTCTGAAAGAGCTGCATTTTGCCAGGAGTGCTCACATGGGGATTCAGCTTTACAGTGACAATTGTTAGCTAGATAACAGCCACATTGTACACAGAAAGATTTAGACTGATCTGCTTTTGAGTTCCTGATGAAGAATGAATGTTGATCCAGAATTGGAGAACTCCTTTCTTCTCCCTGAATAGTACCACTAATAAATATTTTTAATAAACACCTGAACAGGTGGAAGGAGCGCACGTTAATGTTTGATTCAAAGGATGATAGCTTAAACAATGCAGCACTTGGTCAGTACAGCACCGTAAGCAACAGCCTAGATTTTTGTTGGAGTGGTACTTGAATCAAAAACCTTCTGACTCAGAAACAAGGTGCATTGATTCAGGTTGATGTAGAGGAAACTTTCTAGCCAGATTGAATGACAGACACTTACAATAGCATGGAAAGGGCAATTGTTCAACATATCTATGCTCATCTGTAAAGACCATAAACTCCTAGCACATATCTTTGAAAAGTCGACATCAAATCCTTTGCTTCAGAACCAAAGGTGGCTTTTGAAATTGCAAATGCACAACATTACTGTACAGTACGATGCAGGAACTGAAAATCCATCAGATTACATGTCACCATGCCCAAACCTAGGGTCTATTGGGAGCCCTTCTTCAAAGTTGACGGACGAGTTCATCAGCTTCATTGCACAACATACAACTCCCAGAGGCGCTCATACTTGATGAAGTCAGACGAGAAAAAGCAAAATGTTGCATTACAATCTTTGGTATCATATCACCATACAGGTCAATGTGACAAGATAAAAGAGTTACACAATGTATTGTGGAATTCAAGAAAATAAATATTTGTAACTGATGATGTGTGCATTAGAGACAGAATCAACATATTTGAAATAAAGGTCGTATATTGAATTGTTGATGATAGTGGTCAGCAAAAAGCAAAGTAGTTACCACATGCAAAAACATTGTTCCCTGGCCTTGATAAGAAAGTAACATGTGGGAGTGGATTTTATGGGGGGATGGGTTACCTACCCACCCCCCAATTGGAAAGCCTGTTGGCACCACACTGACCAAAAACATGCCTGCCCCACAGTGATAATACGTTGGGGGCTGCATTAGTTGGTTCAGAGTGAAAAACCACCCTGAGAAGGTGGTCCTGTCCCAGAGAGCTGCTGGCCAATGTGATTGGCCAGTAGCTCTGTAGACCCAGGAGCACCAGAAACAAGTAGTGACTACTGCTGGGACTACGAGCAGTTGAGGAAGAAGAAGAGTGATAGATCCCCAACTTCAGGTGATCAGGGATTTTTGGCAGACCCCAGTGAGCTGGGTGGGAGGGGAATAAGAGGGTGAGGGAATTGGGTTTTAGAGGCTGGCAGGGTGGGAGAGGGATAAAGCGGGGGGTGCGGGGGGGCGGGGTTTACAATCGGGTGGCCCAATAGGCACAAGGGGCCATCACCACAAAAGCAGGTCACCACTCCTGCCCATCAGCAGCCCATGCACTGAAAGCTTCCAGGCTGCTCGCCTTGGCCCCTCCTTCCCCAGCAGGATGTAAAATTGCAGCAGAGGCAGAATGAGGCCCTGAAGGGGCATGGAGTTCTGCAAGTCTGGATCAATATACCCCAATACCGGGAAGGCCACCTGTTTTATTTTACGAGCACCACCCCGCCCCCGGCCTTCAAAAAAATACACCAACGATGGAAAGTGGGTACGGGGAGAAACTGTAAAATTCACCTTGTGAAGATGTGCATTTTTAGCTAGGCAACACAAATCAAAAGATCTTATTGGATCACTTAGATATCTTAAATTTCTCAAGCACCTTAGCAGATTTCTGTGCCACCTTTCTATCATCCACAGATTATTAAAGTCTTTACTAATTTAAATTCTGAAATCAATTCCAGCTTTGAGTTCAAGACTCACTTCATAGCCAAACACACAAACTAGGCTGGCACTGCTATTTATTCATTGATAGCATGTGGACTTTGCTGGGTAGGCCAGCATTTATTGCCTATCCCTAATTGCCCTAGAGAAGGTAGTGGTGAACTGTCCTCTTGAACCGGTGCAGTCCATGTGGTGTAGGTACACCCACAGTGCTGGTAGGGAGGGAGTTCCAGGATTTTGAATCAGTGACAGTGAAGGAACGGCAAAATATTTCCAAATCAGGATGGTGAGTGGCTTGAAGAGGAACTTCCAGGTGGTGGTGTTCCCATGTGTCTGCTGCCCTCATCCTGCTAGATGGTAGTAGTCGTGGGTTTGGAAGGTGCAGCTAAGGAGCCTTGGTGAGTTCCTGCACTGCATCTTGTAGATGGGACACACTGCTGCCACTGTGCATTAGTGGTGGAAGGAGTGATTGTTTATGGATGTGGTGCCAGTCAAACAGACTGCTTTATCCTGGATGGTGTCAAGCTTCTTGAGTGTTGAGAGAAAGGTCTGGTGAGTGAGAGAGGAAGGTGTATGGTGGATGCTGGGAGAGGAAGGTCTAGGCTTGATTGGGAGAAGAAAGTGTACCGGTGGGAGGGGCTGAGGCTGGGGGCAGGGAACAAAGGTGTTTGTGGGGGTGGGGTGTGAAGGTATCAGGAGAATGAGGATGGGAGGTGAGGTTGGGAGGGGGAAGGAGGGAATAGTGGGGGAGGAGGGTGTAACAGGGAGAATGCGGCAAGTGAGGAAGTAGGTGTAAAGGGGAAGGAAGGTGTCCAGTGGGGGGAAAGGAGTCCAGAGGTGGGAAGGAGTCCAGGGGGAGGAAGGAGTCCTGTGGGGAGGAAAGAGTCCCATGGGGAGGAAGGATTACCGTGGGGGGAAAGGCATTTGGGGGAAGGAAGGGGTCCGGGAGGAGGAAGGAGTTCAGAGTGGGGAAGGAGTCTGGAGGGAGGAGAGAGTAAGGGTGGGAATGTCCAGGTGAATGTGCAAGGAGGGGTCCATGGAGTCAATGACTGCCTCCTGGGGAGTGAACTGAGGGTTGCATGACCTGAGGAGTGAACTGAGGGTTGGCATGATAGGAGGGAATGGTGAATATGAAAGCGGGCAGAGTGAGTGGGAAGGGTGGGAGGGTGAGGGTGTGACGGTAGCCGTAGAAGGTAGAAGCGGTAGAAGTGTGGTTGGCGGGGACTTGGAGGCAGAAATGGACCCTGGGAGAAGTGAAGGAGGTCAATGTGGAGGGAGGTGGGATTCTCATAAGTTAGGGAATGTGCATTCACCTGAACATCCTGGAAAGAAAAGGGTTTGGGTTGGTAGGTGACAGTGGGGAGATGGAAGGTGATGCCACGGGGTGTCAACAGTGATGGGTGACATGGGAGAGGGGAAAGTACGGGAAGCTGATCAGAAACTTAACAGCTACCATGGCTGTTGAAATCAAAAGTGAGTGGAGCCTCGTGCTGGATGGGCACAGGTGCTGCATGGGAGTGTGATCAGTGGGTGGGTGGAGATGCAGGTCAGCTCAGGTGGACAACTGAAAGAGAACCTCAGCAGGCAGCATTGAAAATGTTCCGGACATTGAGATGAGTGCGATTGATGAAGGCTCCGCGTGTGTGGGAGAATGCTTGCACGAGGCTCCAAAAGGTCCTGATACACACACACTTCTCCCTCCAGAATCACTCATGGTCTGGCTGCATGCTGCTGAACTGCTAGTGGCGGGGGGATGAAGGATGCAGCCCAAGACTTTTCTGGCTTGACTGGATGGTTGATTCAAACTGCATCCTCTCTCAACCACACCTCCAGCTATACCCCCAGCTGCTACATCTCACAGCTCTAGCTCAACAGCCCCACAGCTCAACAGCCTAACACTAAAACATCTTTCTTCCCTTTCATCTCAGGTTCCATTGTTCTCACACCTCTTTTGAAACTCAAAACCTTCCAAATATAAGATCTTTCATGTTTCCATCTTGTCTCTGCTTTCAGGTCAATAAAATATATTATCCCCACTTCTATTTATCTATGGAACTCTTGCAAGATGCAAACATGTTTCTTTGTACCTCTAGCTCCCCTTTGATATTCAAATAAACTCTCAACTTATTTAAAAATACAAATGTTAGGTCTAACCTATCCACTTGTACTTCAAACCTAACACTTTGTCCTTTTCATGTTTTAAACCCCCCCAACCAGACAACCTGTCTCCTATTAATCTCTGCCCAGTTTAATTAAGTCAAAACCACATAGACACAAAAAGCCTTTTCACAGAATAACACAATGTTCCCCAAAAATATTTAAAAAAATCTCACAGTAGAGGACATCATGGCAGCCTTCCACTGCCTGCAGCAGGCACCCGAGGGAGGCATCAATAAATTTGGGGACTGCTGTCTTCTTTGCTTTCGGGGCCATCTGTTGCCTGGAGCTGTCCTGGTCTGTGGACATGAAGTAGGCTGTGCTCTGGTGTGCTTTAAATATGGTGTCTGGAGCGAGGAAGCACTGAGGTCACAGCGTGGTGGGCAAATCTGAGCCTGCCTATCAGCAATCTGGTGTGTTTCCCGTGAATGCGTTATTAATGAGGCGGGACGTGCCTGGAATGGGACGATAAGGCACGAAAACCTACCATTGTGGCCAGCTGGCAAAACACCCTTTTTCCCGCCTGCTACTGCACTTTGTGAAAATCTGGAATGATTCCTCCCTTACTTGTGCCCACCACCACCACCGCCCCCAACCCACCTCCCGCCCCCTCCAGTTGAGAATTCCTGGCCTAAAAGAAAGAACGAACGAAGAATGAAGGCATGTGTTGATAAGAGAGAACATATTCAAAATTTAAAGATCAAAATAAAAGAAAAAGTGGAGGATTTTCCACTGAATTGTCAGCCAAAATCATATGGTTATAGTGTGGCAAATTAGATAAAATGGAGTGGTGGTCTGCTATGGAACCCCCCAGCCCTAAAATTGGTCAGAAGTGTTTTCCTTTGTCTCCACTATTACTAGTGGCATTGCTCACCATATGAAAGAAGGCAAAGATTGTTTCTGAGGATTCCAGCTTTTCCTTCTTCCCTGTCTCTGCACCACTATAGAGGGAAAGGCAAGGCAGTATAGGGACTGTGACGGTGTTAGTGGCAGTAGAAGGAATGATGTCCATGGTTTGGATTCAAAGTAAACTATTTTCCTGCCTCATTCTCTCCCCCCACCCCCCACCACCCCCCATGTCATCTGTGCTGTTGTTCTTAATTACGTTTTGGGCATCACTGGCAAGGGCAGCATTTATTGCCAACTCTTAGTTACCCTTGAAAAGATGACAGCAGGCTTTTAACTTGAACTGCTGTAGTTCATGTGGTGAAGGTACTCCACAATGCTGTTAGGTCAGGAGTTCCAGAATTTTGATGCAGTGGCCATAGAGGAACGGAAATATATACACAAGGCAGAATTGAGTGTGACTTGGAGGAGAACTTAGAGATAGTGTTGCCATACATCTGTTGTTCTTGTCCCTCAAGGTGGTTGAGACCACAGACTTAGAGGGGTGTTGTTGGTGACTTGCTGCATTGCACCGTGTAGACAGCACAGACCTTGTTGCATGCGGGGATGAACTGTTTCATAATCTGAAGTCTAGGGAATGTAGGCCTAGTCTACTCAATCCCTCCTCACAGGACAATTCCCTCATCCCAGCAACCAGTCTAGTGAACCTTTGTTGCATTCCTTCTGGAGCATGTATGTCCTTCCTTAGTTAAGGAGAGCAAAGTTTCTCATTCACCAATGCTCTGTATAACTATAGTAAATCTTTTTTACCCACACCAATCCCTTAGTAACAAAAGCTAACATACTATTTGCGAATATACCAGTCCCTTGCAAAGTGCTAGTGAAAAATTAGGTTCAAGGAAAACTGTCCACTACATAAGCACTTACATATATAAACTTATATTGTGGCATCCAAAAAGGGATCAGATATGACTGCAGAAAAATATAGTCCTGGGTCACAAGGAATGTATAATTACTGGTACAAGAAAGTTAACCTGGGAATGTTTGACAAAATAATGATAAAAATGAGTGAGTTAGGTGAAAATTAGAGGCCACTGAATGAGAGGTGATCTCACTGAAACAGATAAAGTACTCAAGGGGCTTGACAGGATAGATATGGGAGGATGTTTCCTCTGGATGGGGAGTCTAGAACTAGAAATTTCAGTCTCAGTATAGGGATTGGCCATTTAGGACTGAGTTGAGGAGAATTTTTTCACTCAAAGAGTTATGGATCTTTGGAATTCTCTACCCCAGAGGATTGTAAATGTTCAAGTCGGAGATTGTTAGATATTTAGATAATAAGGGAGTTAAGGAGTATGGGGATAATGTGGGAAGGTGGAATTGAGGTAGACGATTAGCCGTGATCGTACTGAATGGCACAATGGCTGAATGGCCTACTCCTGCTCATATTTCTTATGATCTTATGACTATAGACTTAAGAGAACCTCAATTCTAAATCACAAAACTAGGCTGAGGAATAGGACACTTCTTGTTTGTCTGAAGGATTATGTGATAAACTTAAATGAATGAGGAGACTTACATAACATGACACCATAGTTAGTCTCCAATTTTTGTCATGTATACCAGAGTAATCATAATGTACAGTGATCATAAAGCTAGTGTTATTGTGTTTGACTAAAGTTCACAGCAGAAAGTTGGAATTACTTTACAAAAACTTCCATGTTACTGATGGCACTGCTCACAGTGAATCAGATGTCACACCATTTGCAAGGAGAGGAAGGGTTGGTCAGATGTGGAATTTAAGCAAATCACAATTTTTGGGAGTTTCTTTAATTTTTTTTATTTTAGATATTTTTGGTTTACGTATTTCAAACTACTGTCACAAACGAGTCAGAGCTTCCAAAGTCTCACAGAGACTGTTTTCACTTTTCACAGTAATCTCCTCAAGTTTCATATCCCATTACCTTCTCTTCCCCTTGGTACATTTGTAGCATACCCAAGGAACAAACAGAAGCTGGTCTTACCATACGCTTTTACTGCCTCACTGTCTTCAGGAGGCATCAGAATAGGACTATACTAGACTTTGATTTAGGCTTTAACTGCTAAACAGTGTATAAAGCAGTAAAAGAACAAATAGATTGTAGCTTTAGATTACCTACGTTATTAGTAATTCTAAAGTTTAGCTAATTCCTACTGTATGCGAATCAGTGTTGTGAAGGCAATTATTAAATTATTTAAACTATTGTGCTTTTCTATGATGTCACTAATATTTTTCCATGACAATTATTTTTCTTTACTCACTTTCTAGTTATCTGGCCTGAATATCCCCCTTTGAAAGTTATGAACTGATTCACTAATTTGAACAAGACAGTTAAATAAATGCCTTCAAAAAACTGATTGAGACCAGCCAGATTTATATTACTGTCAGTTGAATTCAGTTGAATGCTACTGATAATTAAAGAGAACCCACAAGATTATTGTACTTGAATGGGAAGGCTTGGCGTCTCAAACATCAGACACGTTTATTATTATTATTTAGTGAATGCATAGCCCCGGAGCCAAGCAATCACCTTCTCACTAGCTGAACTTAAGGTGATTAATCCGCCGCCTAGTCTTTAGAGGGAATACTCCTCATGTGCAGCATTGTTTGTGTCTCTCAATAAGTGCATAAAAGGTTTGTATTGAGGCTCCAGCGATGGAGGTTGGCTTCACAGAGAGCCGGACTTGTCCTGAACCTGTTTAGCAAGGACCATTCCCACTGTGGTAGATCAAAGCCTGTCATTTGACAGGTGCGGTTTGTCAGAAGTAGCTTATTAATGACTCTCCCTGTTTCCCGTTCCTTGGTCTAAAGAACGTCTGCTGGTAGACCTTGCTCAGGGAGGTTACTCCATACGGAGCACCGAGATGGAAGGTAGGCAGTAGGTGGATTGAATATATCATTGTGGAGTGGTAAGTGAGGTGCATCACGGATGTTTTCAACCAGCTTGTGGGTTTTTATCAGTCAGTAGATGTAGGGGGAGTGATGTTTGCGAGGACAGGAAGCCAGCGGAGGGTGTTGAGCAGAGAGTTCCAGTTATAATACTCATTCTTGCATTCAGTTGAGTCAACAACATGTGTGTGTGACATCCATAATACTGAATAAAATCTGAAAGAACTACATTAAGTTAATCTAGAATAAGTTTTTTTTAAATGAAGCTGTTTTTCTCATGTGCTAATATAATTAATGAAGGCACAACTACGTTAAATCTTAGATAAAAAGACACTTCATTTCAATAATAATTTGTTGCTGTAAAAGAAATAAATGTGTTCCAATTATACATTTACAATATTTCATTTCAGTATAATCAGAGTATTCTTAGAACCATGGGGACAAAAGAATAAATATTCCAATACACTTTCTAGGGACCATTTTGCAAGGTTAATTGATGTCAATGGAAACTGGGTGTATATTGGTTATTATCCCATCCAATACTTTAAAATCCTTCCATCACATGTTAAAAAAGCACATTTAAAGGTTTACAGTGCTCACTTTGGTAGCCATTTGAAGATGCCAGGTTTACAATATTCAGGATGTTCATCATCAGGAATAAAGTCATTAATTACCCATTTTGTTAGACCAGTTAGATTGTCATAGCGATGCGCAGCCAGATTATATCAGCCAGAATGCAGGGCAGATTGGTTCTGATTCTCAAGCTCTCAAGAAGAGTCATACAAAGTCAAAACGTTAACTCTGTTTTTCTCTCCACAGATGCTGTTAGGCCTACTGAGTTTTTCCAGCATTTTCTGTTTTAGTTCTGATTCTGGTTGCCCAATAAATATGGCATTGTCTTTTGTACATTTGGCCAATGATAAAAGAAACCAAGCTCCAACTGAGATGAGTTACTCAAACTATACTAGAAACAAACTCAATAACACTCGAAGAAAGACTGGATTTAACTGCTCCCCTGAAATATCCACAGACGTGGAAGAAGCACCTGCCTCGCCAATCTGCTCCAATGGTAATTGGCTAGCAGATCATGAAACAGCTACTGCATCAATCAACAGCATATGTTGTGCCAGAGTAATCAACTTAATAAACTCCTTTTTAATCATCTCAGGGGTCAATTTAGACTATGCTCATTTTGAAGAGAACCCCTTTTCCCTAAGGGCTACTAAAGCCTGGTCAGATAATTCAAATTCTGGTGCCCAATCACCAATATTAAATTCCTCTTGGCCCTCAGCCGTCTTATCAGAACAGTGCAGTAAAGAAATAATAACAATCGCTTAATTACTCAAGTCATTTTTTTTATACAGAACCGGACACTTGGGTTTCTCTAACAGCCAAAAGCCAGTCTTCCATATTAACAATACACAGGAAATGCCTTTTTTAAAAGCTGCGATTCCACACCACCACCCCGCACAAGGATAGTCTGAAAGGCCTCTTCTCCCTTGTGAAAATTAATATGCAAGAAAGGAAGAGTTTCAACTAGACAACTTCAAATTATATAACACACAACAAGCATTAACCTGGCCGCATTTTCAGGTCAAATTTTTAAAATCTCCGCTCAAATGAAAGTACTTTGCAATATAATAGGACAGTAAGTTCAACCAATCACTTTATGACTTGTGTGCATCCCAGTTACTGCCCCTAAATTGTTCCAGTACAGATTCCTAAGATAGCAACTCTCCATGTGAGACCAGCGAGGAGTTCATGAAGAGCTGAAATCCATCAAAAAGACATTCAACTTTCCAAGAAAAAACTTAAGAAGATGAACAAAAATTCTTTCTCTCCAGATGACATCATATTACTCCCTACAGGAAAATGTATATTAAAAAAATATCAAATTCTATCCCTCTGAGTATTACATTGTAGAGATGACAGACCTCTGAAAATCCTAAATCAGGATACTGCAGCATGAACAGAACTCATATAAAAGATAAATCCAGTGGGAATGTTAAGAAAGGAATTAACTACCTTAATCTATTTTCTAGATTATTGAATTATCAATCCAAATTTGATGATTCTTATTGAAATGACCAGATATTGGATAGGCTGGATAGTTTAGATAGGCTGCCTGTTTCTATTTTGCTTGTAGTGCCCTTTTAAGATGCTTGTAGACCTTTTGGTGGATTTTCTTTTTAAAACATGCAGATAATAGCAGACAAAAGATAAATCCCAAAATTTAATGAGGTTTTGATTTGCTATCCTCTTTTCTCATTAAAATGGCTGTTGGAGATTTCATCGCCATTTTGTTTATTTTCCTTTTGATTTTAACTGCTTTTAAGAGGAAGAATAAGCATGAGTGAAGGGTAGAAGCTTGGATAGCAATGAGGAATGATTTGGAATGGTATCAGAAAGATCATAGCTGAGGATTTCCCCTTCTGTGCTTACTAGACTGTAATTTTTCATAAATTAGGGTGAATGGTGGAAAATGACAAACTGCTGAATTAAGAGACGGAAGCCTTGGTCATAACCCTTTATCATTTAGGAAGTAGCAGTTAATTTTCTTTTTCTCATAACTTTGTCAGTGAATTTTCACATATTCAAAAAAAATTAGGAAATTATTGCAAATTTAACAGGAAGAATACCAAAACATAAATTGACAGGAAAAATATGATTTAATTTGGGAATACTGGAATTCCATAACAAAATCCAAACCTAAACAACTAATTTTTGATCCAATTAGTTATTTCTAACTTAGGCTCCTATAAAAAGAATAGAACTTCATTTGTGCGGAGAACAATATACTTTGAGCCCCTATATATCCAGTATTACTTATACAATCTATCAAAAATTTCCCTGCCATCATTGCAAGTTGCAAGTAAATAGCTGCTGGTTCTGGCTATTCTCCCCATTAAGTTTTTGAAAATGAATAAAATTACTTGTCAGTTGATGAACTACCGTTGGGACCCGATCCCTCGTGTGGTTTGCAAGTTTCTACAGTGGCCTGTGATGGAGATGTCTGATCCTTGGCAGTGCACCTATCCTTCCTACTATTCATCACGGCTTGGCTTTTTAACTGCCACAAAAATCAGATTAGTTGTTTAGTCTTGTGAATGTAAGCATCATGTGTAGTCACAAAATATAGGGTATGCCTGTAGAGTTATCTATAATTGGGGAGGCTCCAATTCAACTTCTGCTGATTCAAATACATAGATTATAATATGATTTTCTACAGCTAATTTGCATTAAAGTAAACTGAACTAAAAACTTCTGTATCAGGATTTGTGAATTAGAACAGTCATGTGAAAAATGCTAACATTTATATGCTGTATCTGACATGGCTGTATCTGGTGTTTAATTGGCATTTAGTGTTAAATGCCTGTCACGTCACATTTGGTGCAAAATTCTCCACTGGATATGTATTTTGTCAGGTAAAATTGATATCCAGCTCCAGTACAAAAGTGCTAGTTTTAGATTATACCCAAGAATCAAAGTATCTTTTTTAAATCTGCTCTTTTTGGTAAGTCTAATAGCAAAATAACAGTTATCCTAACCTCTTGAGAAGGAACTATAAACATAAATTCCAAAAGTAGCAATCCTTGATGGCTGTCATTTCTTACCAGAAATGTCAATTCTTTCTCTCTGCTATTCAAATAATCTTATGCCTGAAAGAAATTCCACACAGAGAGGTTGCTTTCATTCCTATGGGCAGGAGTTTCCGCTCGGTGTGCAGGCATGTGCCCGACATGCTCGAGCGTGAAATAGTGTGCAATAACGTCAGGCGAGCGTCCCGACATTACCGCGCACTCGCGCGTGCCTGCTGACAATTAAGAGGCCTATTAAGGCCATTAATCAATTAATTAAGCTCTATTTTTCCCTGTCCGCCCAACCTTATGGTTGGCAGGCAGGTAAATCGGCCAGGGGGCCTTTGGAATTTGAGGAAACCTCATCCACGGATGGGACGAGGTTTCCGTAATTAAATTTAAAAAAGATGGAAATGTTTTGACATAATTTTTTTTATGTTAATGTTCCTGTGAATGAGTCCTATGTGGGGACATTTTTTCAGATTTTCAAGATCTTTATTTTTGATGTTGAAATTCTTCAGCTCCCCAAGGCAGCTCTCTACCTTCAGGGAGCTTTCAGTGCGCACTGCACAGACTTCAGCGCTCGCCCTTCTCCCATCCCCACCCTGGCAGCCCTGAGCTTCTCGGCACGCCTTTCACTTTAACTGGCCATTAATTGGTATCACGGTCGGGGGCAGATCGCCCGCCTGCCACACCCACCCAATGGCCCGAAAATTCTGCCCTATGAATTAACCCCTGACAATCAAGTCTTGGGACACTGATGAACTGCACAATGCTTCCACCAGGATTCAATCCTGATTCTTTAGGTCTTGCCATTTTCTGGTCTGGGATGGAAGGGATGGATGGATCTTCTGTCTGCAGTTCCCCAGTTACACCAGGAATTCTACCAATATAAGACATCAGTGGAATTCACCACTGAGAGTAGGTGTGAGCTTTTAAAAGGCCTCCATCCTTTCATAAACAAAGGTGAGTATAGGATCATAGGAGTAGGAGTAGGCCAGTCAACACCTCAAACCTGCTGCACCATTTAACAACATCGTGGCTAATCTTCTATCTCAACACCATCTTCCTGCACTAAATTCGCATCCCCGCATTCCCCGAGAGGATTAATTTCTTTATGCTATAAGTAATCTGAGCTCCTATTTGAATTGATAATCTATTTGTTACTAACTTTTATAACTCAGGATGGGTCTGAGGGGTCTCTGCAGAATTACCATGAACCTTATAGCTGCTGGAAGCCCATTCTAACCATACTGCCACAATTTGGAATCAAGACTACCTCCATTACCATGGCGCATGGGGCTTCCATTCAGCCACTTGAGTTGGCATGATGGGGCCCTCAGATGTCAGGCACGTAGTGTTTAGTAGTATTGTGGTGGAGTGGTGCAAGGATGGGGTGGAAAGGGTGGGAAGCTCCTTCCAGTTTAGCACCACTGGGGACAATTCAATTCTGTGTTTTGGTTACACAGTAGGAATTATTTTGCTATTCAGCAACACAGGGGCAGGATTACTGAATTTAGGGAAGGATTACCCTGTGGATCTGTAAGACTGCAGAAGAGGAGCTTGGATTTTGGCAGAACTTGGGGGCAACATGGAGATTTTCTGCCTGGCAGATTTCTGGGGTCTGGCAATGGTAGCTGGATAGTGGGAAGGGAAAGCAGTCTGATAACACAAAGGAAGGTCCAGGTATGGTCGAAAGTAGTTGTCAGGGCCGGCAGCTCTGATTTATAAGTTTCTCTGTAAACACTGAATTCATTATTTTGTAATTGGTTCCTGGAAAAATTGTGCTGGGGTGGGGGGGAGTAGTGGAATTCTAATACTCCTTATCCGAAACAGTGGAGGCTGGCAATCATTCTCTGCCCATTCTGGGTGGGAAGTGGGCCAGCAACAGGTTAGTGGAGCATAGAAGTTAAAATTGCCTTGGCTTAATACTGCTGTGGGCAAGGAAAATTGAACTGACCCATTGGTTGTTAGAATCCACACCCTCTCCATTTTCCTTAGGTAAACAAGTATTACTGCTCCATAAATATATGTACAGGTCTCATTTCTGTGCTTTTTCCTCCCTCCAATGGTAAACTAACAAATGGTTGCTTTAATGAAATATATTTTATTTTCAAACAGTAATATTCACTCAGCAATTTTTGCATTTCTTGGAAATTGGTAGAGATACAACAAAAAGTTTGGGAAGATAAGACATCTGAGCAGAAAGATTTGGATTCTGCCATTATCAGGTTAATAGATGAAGAAAATACCATCCACAGCTAGCACTTTCCATTTGACAACAAATAATTATCATTCTATCAGCAGCTGTATAAACAGATTTTATATAAAAGTGATTAAGCGCAAACATTTGGACAATGTTTCTGCCTCTTGTTTTCTGCAGAAGTTAATAGCTTTTATTTAAAGGTTTAATTGAAAACCTACTCAAATTTGTCATCCAGTTTTTAACTAATTATTTTCAGAAACACAGCAATGAAATACTATATGGATAGAGAATCAATTTGACCCTTCCACTGAGAAAAATGAATACCAAATTGCTTATAACCAAAAGATAAATTTTAAAATCCGTTGCAATGTAGTCTGGCTTGAATTAAGTTTCTGTAACTTTCCCTTTCCCAATTCAGTAGTCTTACTGCATGATCACACACACACAGTATTGATGGTTAAAAAAAAACACTTCAAGGATAGATTCTCTGGGCTGAGTTTTATAGGTGGCAGTGGCTCCTATGATGGGCCAGAAAGCCAGGAGCAACTCTGCCTAGGCAGATTCCGAGGGCCCCGAACTGATTCTGTGCCCATCAGACAATGAATTATCTGGCATTGGGGTGCCCTTTAAGGGCGGAGATCCCGCCCCCAAGATTGGCTGGCAGTTCTTCAGTCCCAGCAGAGCCTCTGGGAAGGATGGCCACTTCTGGAACTGCAGCCGGCCGAGAGCAGCATCATGAACGCCAACCTGAAACCCAGATGAGTTGGGAGCTTTGGTTCATAACATCGTATTAACAGCCTCAGGGCATTTTAACCCCTGCCTTCCCTTCTGACTCTAAGGCTATCCCATCTTGCAACCCACTCCCATGGGCCAGATTAAGTTCCGTCCCCTAAGTCTCAACTGCACTGTGATGCTAGTGATTTTCTGGTGTATGTTATAGCATGGGCAAGGACACACAAAAAAAATTACCTTTGCAAAAAATCTACAGCTCTGTCGAATCACCTAATAATCTCATCTAATAAAAGAAACACCAATTTTTAAAGTCTTTCTTTGTATATGTATTTCCTCAGACAGCAGGCTAGTGAATCTGTGCTGTAACCTCCCTATTGGTTCAACATTCATCCTATAGTGTGGAGCTCACATTGCTCACAATACTCTAACTGTGGTCTCACTAAGATTTTATATAGATTTGCGATTGCATCTTAATTTTTATATTCTATACATTGTGCCATAAAACTCAGTATTCCATCAGATTTTCTTATGGTCATATCCACTTTGAGGTGCTGTTAGTACGTTCTTACGAACCAAAGTTGCCAAACCCCTCAGCTTTCCACAGCAACTAGTCTTCCCCTATTCAAAATATAGTTTTTTTTACCAAAGTGTACCATTTTACATTTACGAATATTTAATGCCAGCTGCCACTGTTTTACCCATGCCCTCATCTTATCCCAATTTCCTTGTGGCTTCATTTGATCTTGTGAAATATTTTCTGTCTCCCATTTTAGTACTGCTTATAAATTGAACAACACTTCCTTGTAACCAAATCATTGATGTGTACACTGAACAGAGGTGGTGCCTGAACAGAATCCTCTGGGACACTTGTGCCCATTTACAGCTGCTGAGACACTGACCTTAAAACCTACTTTCTGTTTCCTTTCTTCTAAATTTTTAAAATCCAATTTGCTGCCCTCCCCCTAATTCTATATGATTTAGTCTTCCTTAATAATCTCCTGTGTTGTACCTTGACAAAGACTTCCTGAAAGATCATGTACTCCATATCCACTGCATTTTTCCATTCAACCTTTTTCTCACTTCCTCATAAAAAGCCCATCAAGTTTGTCAAGCATTCTAATTGTTTTCTCTTTATCCAAATATTTAGCAATTGTTTAATATGCATTGCTGGCTTTTTGCAGTTGTAACACATGTCAAAACCATAGGCCAGAATCTTGTCCAGATGATGGGGGTCTCAGAGGACAACTGGAGAGTGGATGAGACCCCTACATTGCTTCTTTTTTGATGGCCTACTGTATCCTGTGTCACTCAGGCACTTAACAGGCCAGTGGTGGGCCTTCTCCCGAAATCAAGGACCCTGGGGGCAGAAGCCTGACCTGCTGAGAGCAGCCAACCAGCTCTTCCATACTCAGCAGCACCACTGGGTGGGGGGACCAGTGGCTGCTGCCTGTACTACATCCACCCAAGGCCTCAGATCAAGAAGTGACCCAGGCCACAGGTGAGTGATGGCGGAAAGGGGGTCGCAGAGGAAGGGGGGGGTTCTACAGCAAGGGTAGAGGGTGGCTCCCACTGGTTCCTCATTCAGGCAATGAGTGTGTTTTAACAAGGGACACCCCCCACCACACCGCAACCCCCCCCCCCCACCACCAGGAGCTCACATCCACAGGCATTCCTGCCCCGGACTTAACCAGGGTGGAGGTGGGAAGGTGACGGAGTCTTCATCGATCATCCTCCTGCTCAATTAAATGGCCCAGGTCACCAAACTCACCACAGGATAGAACACAAAATTCCATCCAGAGGTTTTTACTCTAACCTGACGACTTGTGTCAACCGTTTGAATATTCCCAGGCACTGTCAATGGTATAAAAAAATTACAGGACAATACTAGGCTTGGTGGGCTTTTGAGTCAACATTTTTATTTTGACAGCTGGCTGTTTAAAATGTTTATCATTGATCATGATGTCTTTAGACTTTGCCCATAGAATGACACAGTGCCTAATCAGACCCACAATAAAAAAACAGCTTTTAAATATGTCCTGTCTTTATTAATAACACTTTAAAATTCAATGACTAGCATCATTTTAATGAAACAATTTGAAGTGATTGCCCACAATTTTACCTACAACAATGATAAGTTTTCACACTACCTCTGATTAAACAAAGGCGAGTTTAGGTTTATTTGATAAAAATTCCAATCGGCTTTTAGTTGTTGGGTTACATAGTTCAACGTATAAAACAACTTTATCTTGCTAAATTATTGCTCTCAAGTTGATCAGTATTCCATGGAAGTGCCTTGCAAATGTGATTATTTCAATTTGAATTGCTAAAAAGCACCTAGAGCATATCTAGGGGTAAATACTATTTATAGTAGTTAAAGCTAGAATTATAATTGAAGTGAAGACCAGTGGCTTTTCTTTTTGGTTTTTAAGATGACTAGTTCAACTGATAAGTCTTTAGAAAATAACCCATACTATAATCATTCATTTGAGCTTCATTGGTTTTGCAACAATATTTATGGAATGTCATTGCTGAACTAAAATTAAAAAGATTGCATGACATTGGTTATAATAAGTAAATTTGAGAAACCCGAGTCTACATCACAGGATTTGTTCAGTAGTTACCAATGGGGTTCATGAGTTACAAATGGAGTGATTTGGATGTCCTTGTACCTGAATCAGATAAAGTTAACATAGGAGGTATTGAAAGCAAATGATATGTTAGCCTTTATTGCAAGAGAGTTAGCATATTAAAGCAAAGAAGGCTTTCTGTAATTGTATAGGGCTTTAGTTAGATCACATCCAGAGTACTGTGTACTGTTTCAGTCTCCTTGCCTAAGGATATATTTACCTTGGAGGGGGTGCCACGAAGATTGTTCCCTGGGATTAAAAGGCTGAGAGGAGAGATTAGTAGAATGCACCTAATTTCTCCAGATTTTAGAAGAGTGAGGGGTGATCTCATTAAATGTATAACATTCTTAGAGGGCCTGACAGGTTAGATGCTGATAGGTTGTTTCCCCTAGTTGGAGAGTCTAGAACTAGCATTCATAGGGACGGATTTTGCTGAGATCATCGGTACTCCTTCGTAAGGACCATTTCTAGTTCTTGAGCCTTTTGGAAGTCAGAGTGCAACACGTGTCAGCCTTTTGCTGGAGGTGACCAAACAGTGAGGGACCTCCATGATATACAGCCAATTATGGACTCTGCGGCCGACCAGGAGGCAGGAGTTGGAAGTTGCAGGCACCATTCAAAGGGCAGCCCAAGAGCCAGAAAGTATCAGTCATGAGTGAACAGATTTACATGGCATTAAAATGGCAGTTTGTACTAGTAGGATGGCCCTCCCGGTTCAGCAACACTTCCCTGAAGGTCATGCCAGAGGCAGTGAAAGCCAGGTGGAATATTTTCTTTCTGGAGAATGGCAGGAGGAGGCCTGTTAGGCAAACAAATGAGGCATGGCTGATGGTCACCAAAGCCGGTCAGAGCAACTGGAGTGTGGTTAGAGTGCAAGAAGCATTTCAATGACCTTCTGAGGTATCACAAGATGAGTAACATGCAAACCCATGCTGTCAGCCATGAGGATCTTAAAGGGACAGCGCTCATCTGAGCAGGAGTTTCTTAAGGCAGCAAGTGTATAGGAACACCGAGGAGATGTGTGTCCATGGTTAACCCTCAACCAAGGGAAGGGATCAAAGCTATGTAAGGTTCAGGAGGATGTTGATGTAAGCCCAGGACTAGTGCAATGCCAGAATCATCACATCTGATTGTGAATCATGAGGGTCCAGAGATGGTTAACTGTAGCTGAACTCTTCATCTTTAAATTGCAGGAGAAAAAATAAATTACACAACGCCCATGAGAGGAGTCATATTCAGGGGGTGGAATAGCCAACATAGCAATACTGGTGTCCATGGAGAAGACTCTTAACCTTGAAAGGTTGGTCATAGTGCAGGCAGACAGTGACAGAGATTTGTTTTTTGCAAAAAGAGGGTGAAGGTTTAATGCATATTCCATGAATGCATCTTGGAGCAGGTCCCAACTTGGTAAGGTTGTTTCTGGTACATGCTGACAGATGTCTGGTGAATCAGCTGCTGAGATGAAGGAAGGTGAATTCTCTGTTATACAGGGAAATGCTGACGGATGACCAGCAACTGATTATGAAGGCTGTAGCTGCCTCAGAGGGTGACTTGCATTTTGAGGGTCCATCATCTCAGGGGTCAAGCGTACCCTGTACCAGGGTTCACGGACCTCAGTGACTTTAGGATGGGTTGCACAAGGTGAGCATCATGGCACATAACAGCAGCAGCAGGAGATGGGAAGGACAGGCAACTGTGGGCAATTCCCATTGGAGGATGGAGGACAGCTCCAGACATGCTTACCTGGCTGTAGATGCTGAGCCTCAGGGGCCATGTACAAAGTGAGTGTTTGCGGAGCAGCAATGGGAGATGTGCGGACGTCTGTCAGAGTTTCTTGAGACAGTGCAGTCCCTTGTGCTGAGAATGGAAGAGTCCATTTATAAGGAGATGTTTCAGAAATATGAGCACACAAGCTCCTCCACTGAAAGATTGGCCACTCTCCTGTAGAGTCATGTGCAACAGTCTGCCGACTGGTTACAGAAGCAGTGAACTGGCACGAACAGATTGTATAATGAATTCTGCAGTATTGACTGATCTATTGCAGTGATGGCGCATGGATGCACGCATGTCCAATCTAGATGTTCGCATGCACCCAGTAAGTGGGGACATGCAGCTGGGTCATGAAAGGACCAAGGAAGGAAGAGATGATGCAGATGGTGCCAATACTCAAGGGACCACATCTTCTGAAACTGACCTCTCCCCCGTCTGCCTGATGTCCCCATAACCAAGGTTGCCCCTGCATAGATACAGCTGGCACAGCCTATCATGGTGCCATCACCATGCGCACGTCTGAAAGAACCAGTTATGATAGTCACACACCAGCTGCATGTTTAATGAATGGGATCCATTTCTGTTGGTGAATGCTCTGGGCTGAGATGACAGGACTTTGATGGTCACATGGGTACGGTTGGTTACACCCTGCACTTGAGGGATTCCTGCCATTGAGCCAAACCTCGCGGACATCTGTTCCTGACTGGCCGCATCTGTTGAAGGTGACAAAGTTAGATGCTCTCAGAAAAAGTGCATCCATCACTGGAGATGTACAGCCTTGGCAGCCAATTGTGAGATTACACAGAGGTCAGTTGCCAACGGCTAAAACATGCCAAATGCTAGGAAGTTCAGAAAGGTCTCTGCCAGCTTGACAGTTCCTGGCACAGAGTGTCCCCCTGCACCCTGTGGCATGAGGTTGTCCTCCAGAAATGCGCAAACTCAGCCACCATCTGCCTTAATGCGTGAAGCCTTTGGTGGCACCACTGCTCTGACATGCTCAGGAAGCTGATCTTCCAGTGGTATCGTCGATTCTGCTATTGTTACCTTTGGCCACCCCCCTCACTTGACCCGCACCTCTGCATCCATGCTGTCAGGGCTAGTGGTCTTCCCCACTGCACCACTCCCTCTTTGAGTAGTGCCCTCAGATTCAGATACAGCCTCAGTCAATAGGACCTCAGCTGTAAAATTTCACTTGCACCTCGATGAATGAGCCCTTCTCAAAGTCCTACCATCTCAGTCAGCAGTCCCAATTCTAGAGCTCCGCTTACCCCATGACAAGTCAGTGGGTGTACATGAGTTCCTGTTTGCTGATTCCCCCTTTAATAATAAAAAGATTTAATGCATCCCGCTGTGCAACTGCCTTATCTGCTTAGACAAGGTGCTGACACAGCGTGGACCTTGTCTGCCTCAGAGAAAACTGGAATGCTGTCTCAAATGACCTTTCAAGTCTCTGCTTAATCACCCTAATCCCCTGCCCATCGCTATCGGATGGGTGGTGACCTCCTCTGAGGAATCGCCTTTGGAAAAATCATGTGGAGTCACCACAGATCAAGGCAACCAACATGCTGTGCTGCCATTTCGGACTGAGGTAAGAAGACATTTCTTCATTCAGAGGATTGTGAATCTTTTTAATTCTCTACCCAAGATGGCTGAGCATATTCAAGATTAAAAGTGTTAGACTTTTAGGCACTAAGGGAATCAAGGGATCTGGGAATAAAACAAGGAACGTAGAATGGATGTGGAAATTCATCCATGATTTTATTTAATGGTGGAGCAGCTGTAGGGGATGTGTGGCCTACTCCTGTTCCTGTTTCTTATATTAGAGTACAGTTTTTTGAATGAAATAAATTAAATAAGATGTTGTGATGGCATTTGTCACAGAAGCAGTACAGTGAGGAAAATTTGTTATTTCTTTAAAATGTTAGTGGAATCTGCAATTGTTTTTAAGAATATCTGAAAAAGGACTTTCAAAAGTTTGTATAAATTGTAAAGGGATCAATTGTACCTTCCTTGGGTAATAAAAAATAATGGTCCATGTGACCTGACAACTCTTGGTCTGGAAGCAGCACCAACAGGAAGGAATTTAAGATACAGACACCATGTGGCCAGACACAAAGGGCAGCTGCAGACACAAAAGGGAGCTGCAAGCAAAGGAGCTGAAGGGTAAAGGCCCAGTTGCAGACACAAAGAGAAAGCAGAAAGAGATTGAAAGACAAAGATACCAAATTTTCATGAGGAGAAGAAGCAAATCACTCTCAGGAAGAGGTCAGTTTTTCTGCTTTGCAGAAAAGGAGACAAGAGCTCAGGAGGCAATGGGCAAGCTGGCTAAAAAAAAGTTTAAAACCTGGAGAGCTGAGTGAATAGCTTGGAGATGCTAAAGAGCTGAGTTTTTTCCCAGCAGTGCCCAAACCATGAACTGGTGTGTTATTGGCTGGTTGGCTGAAAAGAAACTCTGGGAAGCTACACCATTAGGACTGTTACGACTTGAGGGAGAGAGGGTTCATAGAAGTGTGCCTTGCTGATGATAATTGTACCCGTGAAAGCTATTGTTGGATAGGACTCTTGACCTACCCTGCATGAATAAAGAATAGTATGTTTTGGAACTGCGCAGCTATGTAATGCCATACATGCTGAAGGAGAATTCTTGTGGTTGTGTAAGATGTATTTTTGTTCTATCAACTATTTAAAAAGAAATTTATCTTTTCATTTGAAGTATCATTTGCCTGTTAATTCATGTTTCATTTTGTTGGTTCTGAGTCATGTTAAAGTAAATGCTATAAAAAGTGGAATTTTGTTGGTAATTTCTTCATTTGGGGGACATTTGGTAAATTAGCTTATTTTGCTTTATAGTTTCCCCAAGGGAATTGTAACAAAATTCACATATATAAGTTAAGCTGGTTTGTATCAATCGGGCAGGATTTTTCTCTCATTGGGCTGGTGTGTGCCCGATCTGAACGAGAGAAAAATAGTGCGCAATGACGTCGGGCTGTCATCCTGATATCAACATGCACTCTTGCGCTATTTCGCTCAGCGGGCACGCACGAGAGGCAGCTGTGCGCCCACCGACACTTAAGAGGTCTATTAAGGCTCTTACTCAATTAATTTAATTAATTAAATTTGATTGTTTTTTTGCTGCCCGTCCAACCTTTCGGTTGGCTGGCGGGCGAAAAGGCCAAGCAGCCTTTCGATTTTTTATGAAATCTCATCCACGGGCGGGATGAGGTTTCCAACAGGAATTAAAAATAAAATAAAAATGTTGGAATCTCATTTAAAACATGTCCCTGCTCATGTGACAGAGTCACATGAGGGGACATGTCTTTAATATTTTTAAAGTCGTTATTTACGTTTTTAAAAATCTTCAGGTCCCTGAGGCAGCTCAATGCCTTCAGGAAGCTTTCAGTATGCTCACCCACGTGCATGCGCAAACTTCCGTTCTTGTCCTCCTTCCCCACCCACCCCCCAACACCCCTCCACCCCCACCCCCCCCCCCCCCCCCCCCCCCCCCCCCCCCACCCCCAAGGCAGTGCTGAGGCTCCCAGCACACGATTCACATTGGCTGCCTGTTAATTGGCCAACCAGTGTGAAATCGCGGTCGGGGCCCGATCACAGGCAGCGGTCAGTTTCGCGACCGCTCCCGGGCCTACCTGCCGTGCCCGCCCAACGAGGTAAAAATCCTGCCCATAGATAAATGTTTTACAAACATTATTTTCAATTATTGCATCTGAGGCAACAGTAAAGTAAGACAGACAAAGCAATTAATTTACACATGATTGTGTAAACTTACTGCCTGTATGAGGAACAACTTAACATAAGCAACTTGCAAATTAGGTGCATTGACATGGTGACAATTTCTGTATAAGACCATCACCTAAAGTTCTACACAACTCTGCTATAGTAGATGAAGGACAAAAGATTGCATTCCCATTTTGCTCTATCTTCCAGATTCGAAGGAGCACATTAAAGTGCTTAGAGTTGGCCAGTCAAAATCAGAGTTTTATGGCAGTGGTTTTGCCTGGACGATGCCAACAATTAAAAGATGGACAGGGCCTTGAAGAATAATGCAAAGTTGTCTGTTGAAAGCATATTTCATCCCAATCAACATGTAAAAGTACAATTATCCATAACCAAAGCTTGCTTCACAGCTGTAAAGTTCAGCTGTAATGATCCCTGCACATTGCACTTGCACATCAATTATGATAATCATAATCACGGTCGTTAAGCCGAATGTTCATTACTGTCAGGATGCCACTGACAGCAGTTTCAATCATCAGTTGCAATGGGCAAGCAGTCACAGTTGCACCCATGTTTCTGCACCAGGGTTTTGCAACATTAAATCCATGATCTTTTCTACTTCCCACTCTATTTTACAACTATTGAGGAAGAAAAGTTGACTTTATGTTCTACATAATGTACTAAGATAGTTTCCTACTGATTTGTTTTAATGATTTTTCCTCAGTGAATGATTAATTGAGATCTTTAAACCTGCATTGTTCAGCTATTACTTTTTAACATATTTTTAGGGTTTAATATGAAAATATGCTAGGGATGTAATATTGCCTTTGAAACAAAACCCTTTTCAGAACTTTGAATTTTTGGTGAGGCAACCACACTATGACTGCAAATTTATTTATTGATGTCATTGCCCTCTGCTCTTTAATTCCAGTTCTGGATATTCAGAGCCAAGAGCTGAAAGCAAAGATGCAAAGTTAGCAGCAGCAATTAATAAAATCCACAGAACTACAATTTGATTTAACTATTTTAAGAAGAATCATGCTGAAAACATGAGAATAATATGTATCTTGGGGGGCTGCAAATTGAATTAGTCACTTGTCACATTAAGGGTTTAAATACAACCAATTCAATTGTTTTTGGTGCACAATTTTCTAACCTGTAACATTCTTATTTTATATCATTTATTTGTACTCACAAATTTATTGTTTTCAATGTTTTTTATTTTAATTGCAGTAAGTAAGATCATGTTAACAAGATAAACTTGCAGACAAATTTCTAAATAATAATTATGACAAATTAATTTGAATTTCCAAATTAATTTATGGAATTCTACCAACAATAATCAATATTGTTATAATTCTTTCTGAATCTTCCATCCATTCCACTGCCTCCTCACTTTTCTATGTAAATCGTTCAGTTGTAAGGTTATGATGTTTGCTTAATGTAACCACTGGAATAGATTTTACAAGATGCAAAGCATTACTGCAGCTCATCCATTGCTCTAACCTCTAAAGATTCCAAGTAGCTACTGATTTGTACAAATATTGTGGATCACAGATGTAATGGGTTCTGGAATTTATGAAATAAGATCACTTTGCTCAACTTAAACTGGGTCAGATAGGGTGAAATGCTGAGCCGTTTAACAACATTGAGGCCTAATGGTCAAAGTTATGCCAAAGTATGCACTTGCATTTGTATTTTGATGCGTGTGTAAGTTTTTAACAAAAAAAGTAGATCCAAATAAATAGGTAAACAAAAAAAAACTCAAGTGGCATCAGGTACATTTTTGGCAGACGTTGGGCACTAAAATGCTCATACAAAATTTGGAAGCCTAGTGCTTATTTTTCCCACGCAAAAATGGATGATTGTGAGTTGAATATTGCCCTCATCATGTTTTCCTGAAATGTTGTTTATCAGGGACTTAAGATCTTGGGCATCAAAAAGGGCATTCCACATCTTTTTGTGTCAATCTTCTAAGGTTTTGTGTTATATGAATCCAATATATGTCATGAATGTTAGTTAAGGATAAATTTAACTGCTTCAGAACTCTCATTCCCTCTACTTAATAATGGAGATGCAGTGGCTGAAAGGAACACACATGCACTGTAATCAGCTGGTATTCCTTTAATATATTGAAAACGGGAATTAAAAGAATGAGCTGTCAAATTACACATACATATTCTATTTTCTTTTCCTAAGAAGCCATTTTGTTCAACTGTTCCAGTCAGGTCACAAGTTGATAAATATTATCAGTATTCATTTTGCTAATATTGGACATATTCAGATGAATTACTGTAAATCGATAAACTCACCTTCAGGATATCAGCCTTTCCCTTTTCTCATGGTTTCAATGAAATGCATATTGCAAATTTATAACAATTCTTAATTAACACCCCGAACAGCTACAATAGCATAAAATCATCTACAGATTTTGAAATGCTCCATGTGTATTGTATTCAAACAACTAACAATTTGCACATTCATTGATGATTATAGATGTTGAGAAACTAATAGGCAATTACTGTTGGTTTGTTGAGATACATGAAGCATCAGCTGTGCTGTTTTGTTGCTTGCCTACCTTATTCTTATTTGGCATGTCTTCAGTTGCTCTAAAGTGCTTAGTTCCATATGCAAGAGGTTCATATTTGGAACTGGTATGAAGAAGTGGCTCATAGGTTCGGTATCTATTTGTATTGCTGAATGGCAGGAATCTAAACAGGATATTTGAGAAAAAATATTGAAAGTATGTAAAACATTCAGAGCTGAAATCCCTCATAGTATTTTCATTGGTAGATAATAAGAAATTTTACTTCCTGAAGATGTTAAATTGACATAAGATGTTGGCACACCAATGCATTGAACCAAATAATGGTAGGATGTGGGTTTGACTGCCAACTGAATTATCAGAAATGCTCACACAAGGAAAGGAAAATCATCCTGTGCTCCTCTTATGTGCCTTACTAGTTCTAATGTCCTTTAAGGAAGGAAATCTGCTCTCCTTACCTGGTCTGGCCTGCATGTGACTCCAGATCCACAGCAACGTGGTTGACTCTTAAATGCTCTCTGAAATAGCCCAGGAAACCTTTAAGTTGCATCAAACCATTATGAAGTCTTCAAAAAGGGATGAAACTAGATGGATCACCCAGCATCGACCTCGACACTGGACATGATAATGGCAAACCCAGCCCTGACGACTCTGCAAAGTCCGCCTAACAAACATCTGGGGGCTTGTGCCAAAATTGGGAGAGCAGTCCCACAGACTAGTCAAGCAACAGCCTGACATAGTAATATTCATGGAATCATGTCTTACAGACAATGTCCCAGACAGCACCATCACCATCCTTGGGTATGTCCTGTCCCACTGACAAGACAGACCCACCAGAGGTGCCAGTACAGTGGTATGCAGTCAGGAGGGAGTTGCCCTGGGTTCTCAACATTAACTCTGGACCCCAAGAAGTCTCATGGCATCAGATCAAACATGGGCAAGGAAAACTCCTGCTGATTACCACCTACCATTCACCCTCAGCTGATGAATCAGTACTTCTGCATGTCGATCACCATTTGGAGGAAGCACTGAGGGTGGCAAAGGCACAGCATGTACTCTGGGTGGGAGACTTCAATGTCCATCACCAAGAGTGGCTCAGTAGCACCACTACTGACTGAGCTGGCCAAGTCCTAAAGGATATAGCTGCTGGACTGGGTCTACGGCAAGAGGGAAAAACCTGCATTATCTCATCCTCACCAATCTACCTGTCGCAGATGCATCTGTCCATGACAGTATTGATTGGAGTGACCACCACACAGTCCTTGTGGAGACGAAGTCCCATCTTCACATTGAGGATACCCTCCATCATGTTGTGTGACACTAACATATACATTCCAAACTCAAATAGATCTCTGCTTAGTTGAATTTGAACAAATTAACAGGAATGTTAACTGGAATTTTGGAAGTTCATTTATTTTGCTGATGCAGACCTGATGCCAACAAAAGAGCTGGATTTCCTACCATCCCTCTCCTGGGTGGGGGTGACAATGTAGTCTGGGTCCTGGATTCTGCATATTTAACCTGCCTAGATTTGATGGTGTGAAAACAAATTAATGTAGCAGACCTCATCTGCTAACTCATACCCAAAGATTAACTTTGCATTTTTCGATGTTTTATCTTAAACATAGAAACATAAAAACTTTCAATGATTTTTTTTTCCATTGTGTTAAGGAGAGGGATATTAGGACTGTAGAATACCCCCTAATCCGACATAATATTCCAACAACTGCATTTGCCATCTCCAACCTCAGGAGAAAAATTCCTACTAAATATTACTGATTTTCTAGAACTCATGGTGAAATAATCTGCTATACATCTGTGGGCTACAAACCCCTTTGGTGAGAATATTGAAGCTAAAGTCCCATCAAAGCTTTTGGAAGAGCTCATTGATATTTCATCATACAGCTCCCTTAGAACCAAGTTCAGTGAAATACTGTTGGTGATATTTTGCTGTGAATACATCCAATGAATACAGCACTGCTTCTTCTGCAGCACTTAAAGTGTTGGTCCCATTTAGTACAATCTACTTGTGCAAAACTACTTCTTTGCAATCGCATTAATGAAAACAAAAAACTGAGTCAGGACGAACATTAACCATGACTTCCATATGTGTTTGTCAAAGATACCTCCTTGAACTGTTGTTCAACAGCAGCAACAAGTTTCACAATAAGTAGGTAAAACAAAAATAATAATTAATATAAATAAAAACAAAAGTAGCTGCAAAAACTCAGCAGGTCTGACAGCATCTGTGGAGAGGAAGACAGAGTTAACATTTCGAGTCTGTATGACTCTTCATCAGAATTTTGCTTTTATTTTATAATAATTAATATGTGTTTAATTGTATAACTGATTTTCATACAGAAAAAAATAGTTTTGTTACAGGTCTGCAGAATTAGTTTTTGAGAAGTAAAAACGTTGAGAACCCTTGTACACAGCATTCTCCTCTGAGTTCTTGAAAACACCCATCTTGCTTGTCTGTACACATAGTTCTCACTACAGATATAAAAACAAAAAAACTGCGGATGCTGGAAATCCAAAACAAAAATAGAATTACCTGGAAAAACTCAGCAGGTCTGGCAGCATCGGCGGAGAAGAACAGAGTTTACGTTTTGAGTCCTCATGACTCTTCGACAGAACTTGAGTTCTGTCGAAGGGTCATGAGGACTCGAAACGTCAACTCTTTTCTTCTCCGCCGATGCTGCCAGACCTGCTGAGTTTTTCCAGGTAATTCTGTTTTTGTTTTAGTTCTCACTACACTTATTTCTAAATTCCTAAAGGAATCTGAAATTTTCTGACAATTATCATAATTCTTTCAAAATGATTTTACACTTCTTAGGCACCCATTAAACTGTTTATGCACTATTAATATTTCCAACCATGCCAGTACTTACTAGCATTTAATAATGTCAGTTTTTGTTCCATTGGCTAGTACAAAACTCGAAATTGGGCAAAAAAAATTCCACCACAATTTGTGAACGTTTTTGTTGGAAAGTGTGGTGACAGATGAATATTTATTAAATGTACAATTTGAGAAATCAGCACATTTAGACTAAAATTCCTGGAAGGCTTTTCTGCTCCTAGAAATGCAGGATCCTGGGGCATGATTTCTAGCCACCAGCCTGCTTTGATCTTGACCCTGTCCTGGTCATTTACATAAAGGGAGAGGGCAGAATCTTACACCCTAGTCATTGCTGCAACATCACGAGCAAACCAGTTGACATCCCAACTCCGGGCTCCTTGACCTATTGGGAGGGAAGGTGGGATGGCATGTATATTCTGTCAAATGAAGGATTTTTAATTGAAGAGAGCATGGCATGGGACACAAAAGCTCCCCAGTACTTTGATTTTTGAGACTGCAGCAAACACAGGAATGGAGAGAAAACCTGGGAAGGCTGCTATGCAGGCCGCTCACGCTTACCTAGGGATCCTGATGAAGGATCTGAGGAGCTATAGTGAGATGAGCTCTTCCAAAGACAGGAGGAAAAAGACAACCTCTTCAACCAAGCAGCCATGGATCAGATTAGCTGAGGAAGTCCACAGTAGAAGTGTGCTCCCTCCAACCTAGAGACAGTGCACCAAAGGGATCCAGGACCTCAGGAGAGCATGACAAGTGAGTGACATAACACTTTCAGGTGTCAAGTTCCACAGTCTGACTTTCCCAGAATTCTCCTGTCCATAATGCCTCAGGTCATCACACCTTGCAGCTCCACTCATGCCTTTCTCTGCAGGTACGTCACATCTCCAATAAGCAACCAATACTCACATTCATCTTCAGCCTATTGCCCTCTCCTCCAAGACTTACAGTCACCCTCCACAAATGGCATCCTTCCCTCCTCTGCAGACAGCCATTATGAGCATTTACACAACTCTGCATTCTCTCCTTGCAGGAGTTAGAGAGCACATAGCTCAGTAAGAGGCAGAGACTCAGGATGGATGGGTGGTTGGGACGACACGGGGGTGCGGAGGTGGTGCTGGGGGCTGGCCCTCCTGTGATAGGCACCTTGTCAGCCACTGGAAGTGCTCCACTGGGAAGGAGGTAGCAGCAGCCTAGCAAGGTGATGAGCCTCCCGAGGCATTGGTGCTCAGGGATGTTGGGTGAGCTCATCCCCTGCCTGAGTTGAGTGTCTTACCTCCTTTCAGCTAAATCTCTGTGTGCATCCCCTCTGCCCTGTAGAGGGGCATATGGCTGAAAAGGTAGCTGGTGCTGCTGCTGGTGTTGCTGCTGCTGGAGTAGTTGACGGTGGTTTGGCCTCTGCTCTTGAGTCTCAGCAGAGGTGGAAGGTAGAGCTGCAGAAACTGCTGACATGCTGTGGTGAAGACAGGCAGCAGGGAAATGCAGATGAAGGTGAGTGAAGTGCTTTCCAACAAGTTGGGCAATCACCAGTTAAGCAATGATGGCACACTCTGAGAAAAGAAGTGCTTTGAATAACAGCCTTTCAATGGCCATGGCTGGAGCTCTTCCCAGTTAGTTAGTTTCACTGAAGAAGCTTTTTCTGCTGCGCAGTTACCCCAGCCCTGCTGAGTTGCTGACAGCTTGGGAAATAGGTTCCATGTCTGGCTACTGCAGGATTAAAGGATCTGGTGATTGGATCCTTAACAACCTCAGAAGCTCATAAACACTTAGATGAGAGATCAAAGAGTGTTCTCTCTTTGGAATATTTTATGATTGACAAAAAGATGGCAGTGATTGGTGACAGGGTCTCAGTATAAATTGTTGTGGTTTTGCACACCATGTGTGCTCTGATGAAATCCTCTCAGTCTACAAGCAGGAAGCCAGCAGGAGATGAGCCAGGCTAGAGCAAAAGCCATCTGGAGGAACCAAGAGAGGACATATCTGCATTTCCCAGCTGTCCCAAATTAGCTTGTCCTGAATTTTTCGGTCGTTGGTTGCGTGTGATTGATGGGCCTAGGAGCGGATGGGAAATGGGCCAGTGGCTGCGATCAGCGCCTCCATCACCGGGAGTGGCTCAGTTGCACCACTACTGCCCAAGCTGGCTAAGTCCTAAAGGTCATAGATGCTAGACTGGGTCTGTGGCAGGTGGTGAGGGAATCAACAGGAGAGAAAAACTTACTTGACCTCATCCTCACCAATCTACCTGTCACATGACTGTATTGGTAAGAGTGGTCACCCCAAAGTCCTTGTGGAGATGAAGTCCCACCTTCACATTGAGGATACCATCCATCGTGTTGTGTGGGACTACCATCATGCTAAATGGGATAGATTTCCAACAGATCTAGCAAATCAAAACTGGATATCCACGAGGCACTGTGGGCCATCAGCAGCAGCAGAATTGTATACAACCACAATCTGCACCTCTTGGCTTGGCATATCCCCCACTCTACAATTACCATCAAACTTGTGCTTCAGCCCTGGTTCAGTGAAAAACACAGGAGGGGATGGCAGAAGCAGCCCCAGAAATACATAAAAATGAGGTGTCAAACTGGTGAAGCTACAACACAGGGCTACTTGCATACCAAATAGTGGAAGTGGTATGCAATAGAGAGAGCTAAGTGATCCCACAATCAATGGATCAGATCTCGGCTCTGCAGTCCTGCCATAACCAGTTGTGAATGGTGGTGGGCAATTTAACTACTAACAGGAGGAGAATGCTCCACAAATATCTCCCTCCTCAATGATGGGAGAGCCCAGCACATCAGTGAAAATGACAAAGGCTGAAATATTTGCAACAATCCTCAGCCAGAAGTGTCGAGTGGCTGATCCATCCATCGACAGTGCTATCGAGCAACACCTACTCAGGAACAATTTGCTCAGCGACACTCAGTTTGGGTTCTGCCAGGGCCACTCAGCTCCTAACCTCATTACAGCCTAAGTTCAATCATGGACAAAAGAGCTGAACTCCAGAGGTGAGGTGAGAGTGTCTGCCCTTGACATCAAGGCTGCATTTGACCGAGTGTGGCATCAAGGAGCCCTAGCAAAACTGGTGTCAATGGGAATTTGGGGGAGAACTCTCTGCTTGTTGGAGCCATACCTAGCACAAAGGAAGATGGTTAGGGCTGTTGGAGGTCAATCATCTCAGTCCAGGGACATCATTGCAGAAGTTCCTCAGGGTCGTGGCCTAGGCCCAACCATCTTCAGCTGCTTCATCAATGACCTTCTTTCCATCAAAAGGGCAAAAGAGGGATCTTCACTATGATTGCACAATGCTCAGCCACGTACGTGACTCCTCAGATACTGAAACAATGCATGTCCATATGCAGCAGGACCTAGACAATTTCCAATCTTGGGCTGATAAGTGGTCAGTAACATTCACACCACACAAATGCCAGACAATGACCATCTCCAACAAGATTGAATCTAATCATCGCCCCTTGAATTCAAAGGTATTACCATCGCTGAATCCCCCACTATCAACATCCTGGAGCTTACCACCAACCAGAAACTGAAATAGACTAACCATATAAATACGGTGGCTTTTGACACAGTAAACCAGGAAGGCTTGTGAAAGGTTCTGTACAAATATGACTGCCCTGAAGAGATGGTCAGCATCATTTGCTCATTTCATGATGACATGATGGCCAGCATAATGTAAAATGGTACGTCATCAGATGCTTTTCCTGTTACCAACAACACCAAGCAAGGCTGTGTATTGGCTGCAACTCTGTTTGCCATATACTTCTTGGCTATGCTCCAGTACGCACTCAAAGATCTTGACACAGGAGTACACATTCAATTCAAGACAGACAGCAACCTGTTCAATTTACAAAAGTTCAAGGCTTGCACAAAGGTTACTGAACAGCTACTGAGTGAACTCTTGATCGCAAACAATTACTCTCTTAAAGCACATACTCCAGAGGATATTCAGCTGCTTGTTGATCGCTTAGCCCCAGCCTCAGAACGCTTTGGCCTACAATAAGTCTGAAGAAGACAGAGATCTTGTATCAACTTGCCCATGGCCATGTTATCCAATATCCCACAGTCACTATCAACAACACACCCCTCCATGCACTATTGAAGTTTTGCTAGCTTGGGAGTATCCTCTCCGATAAGACTACACTGGATGATAAAATCTGCCATCATCTGACAAAACCAAGCTCAGCATTTGGCAGGATCACTCACAGGCTTTAGAAAGAGCATGAAATTTGTCTCAGAAAAAAGATCAAAGTCTACCATGCAGTGGTTCTTACAATACTTCTTTATAGGTGCGAGACTTGGATAACCTACCAGCATCACATAACGCAATTAGAAGCATTCCATCTTTGCTGTCTGAGGTCTATTTGCAACATCAGGTGGCACAAAAAAGTATCTAACACCAAGGTTCTTGCAAAGTACTGCATACCTGGGATCAAGAGCATGCTCATCAGAGCTCAGTTTCATTGGGTCGGTCATATGGTTCGTCAGCTGAGCACGGAAGCCCACACCACAGGACATCCCAAACTTAGATTTGAAGGCAATCTGAAAACCAACCTCAGAGCTTCCAAGCTGGATCCCAACACACAGGAAAAAACAACCTTGGACAGACCCAAATGGAGAATCCTCTGTCATCAAGTGATTTTGACTTTTGAGGACAACAGAGTCAAGTGTCTTCAGGACAAGCAAGCAGAGTGCAAAGCCATGTCTCCATCCATCCCTCCAACACTGACTTTATATGGAGCATTTGCAATCGGTTTTGCAAACTGAGACTTGGCCTAACGTCACAAATGGGACAACATCAGTCTAGACTGTAAACCGTCTTTTTTTTTTCTGAACACGCATCTATCGAAGCGATGGGAGAATCCATCTCTCCATTCAGATTCAACCTGTCAAGGAACAACAAGAAGACAGTGATGACAAAGATGCACTGTTTCTCAATTTCACACTCACAGCCACCAGTTCAGATACTGACACTATGTATAATTTAATGGACAGCATAGAGGCAGGCCCTGAACCAGCAGGCAGGTTAAGAGGCAAGGTTTGTGCGGGTGCCAGCATGCTGGAAAGCAAGGTCATGCATGAGTTGCATTGCATAGAACTCAGAGGAGGACTTCAATGGGGCAGCCTACAGAAAAACGCAGATCAGTATGAGCAATAAAATGCTTGCTGCATTGGGGAAGCCTGCCAGAAAGTCTGCAGTCAATGTGAAGGAGTATGGAGGAGCCCATATCAATTTTGCCCAGCAGTTGGAGCCAATTCTTTCCAACAACAACAACAATAACAACAGCTTATATTTTGATAGCACCTTGAATGCAATGAATTACTGATAGTATGAGTACTATTGGAAGATTTATCTTATGGAAAAAATAAAGTTGCAAAGACATATAGGAACAATAAAATTTACATTAAAAATGGAGAAACATGTATAAAGGAGATGAGGTTATGTATAAGGAGGAAGGCATTTTAAGATCCAACAAATGTGAAAAGCCTCAAGCCTCTATGTATCAAGCTGCTGTGTACAGGAAACAAAGCTAAGAAAATTCATTTTGAATATCACTGTCCAGGGTATTGTGTGCTTTGCCTGGCTCTGTTGAAATATATGTTGTTTTACTGTTGCCTTAACAGAGGTGTAACTGGGAGCTAGATTAATTAAGAGATTTAGGAGTTATTATAGCAGTAATTTGTAGAACTATGTATATGCTTAAAATCTTTTTTTCTCTTAATAAATGTTTGATTTAGTTTTGTAAAAAAACTTCTAAGGCGTGGTGGGCTCATTGCAACTGAATTCAAGGCACGCATCTCAAAATAAAATACAAATAGCAAACAGTTTTGGCGGCTGCTTCAAGTTTCCCTCTGGGATTTGAGCAGCTCAGCATTTACCATCCACTGTGCCACAACACTGGGAAGAGAGAATGACATTTCATTAGCTCTCTTTGAACGGAAAAACTCAGTGACCACCTCCTTGCCATTCCCTTTCGCCACAGTGGATGATAAACTGTGATATGTTGCAAATATATCAACCTCCAACATGCAAGCAGCCAGTGCAAAAAAGCTCATTGTCATGGTCAGCTTCACGATTAATGGTAATGAAGCCTTGCCCTGTTCTGAAGTTGCAGTTGTGGCTGTAGCAAATACAGACGTCTCACACATTCGTCTTTTGTGAAGTTCAGGTAGGAGAATTGCTCCATGAACACTCTGGCCTATTATGCCCTACTGCTAAGAGTCCTTCTGCCCTTCCTTCTCCTCCTCCTTCTAGAAACCTGCCCTGTTTTGCATGGTCTTTGTTCATTCCTCAAGTCATCTTTTATTCCATGGGAGATGCCTGTTAGTGCACCGATGTCTGGGAGCAAGCTGATTGTGCTGAAGCTTTGAAGTCAGCAAAGAGTCCTTCATTACTTGTCATTGCCACTCCCTGTAAACCTCTGCAACTTTAAGCAAATATGAAAAACTCCAATTGGTTGTAGAATTGATGCAACAGCCAGAAGAAATCAACCAGCAACTAACCTGTGAGTAGTTGATAATCCCTTTAAACAGTATAGGTTAGGGGAATCCTTCCTGCTGCTGAATGCTGTTCAACTGCTTGAGGTTAAGAATAGGTAATAGCTGGAGTATTAGGCTCCAAAATGGCACCACTAGCATCAAATACCTACTGCATGTTGATTGATGACACAATCTACCTGCTTTGCATATTTCCAGAGTCTGTTCACTGTACACACACTAACACTGTCACTATTATGGCATCAGACAAGATTTACCCCAAGAGCATACTTGCATGCTGCTGATGCCATTTTGGAATTCTAAGGGCACCCGTAGAATCCCGAAGATGGTGCAAACAATTCAAATTTCTCACCAGTTATTTTTTAGATGAGGTTTTAAATTCAGGTCACGTCTTAATGGTTAGGTTTATGTAAAAGATTCAAAGACCGTATATTGAAAAAGAGCAGGAAATTTTCTGACCAACTTTCTTCCCATAAGACAAATTAACTGGCCATTCATTTTCTAGGACCTTCTGTATAAGTGTGCCACATTTACCTCCATGACAATTGTGCCTACGTAACAACACTTCAAAAGTAAGAACTTAGATGTGAATCTCCGGGATGTCCTCAAGTTGTAATAGAGTGCTTTATAAATGCAAGCTCTTCCTTTCTATATGAACATTGAGGTGTGTTACAGCTGTGTCATTTTGTAAAATATATATCGGTACAGTTGATGGGGGCGACTTTATTCTTCTTTCTTTATTAGCAATGGATAATCCTTTCAACAGACAAAATGATAGGCTCCATAGCTGAGTTATGATATTTAAAGTGATGTGTGACTGTACCATTTGATTTGAATTGCTGCATTCTCCAAGCGTTACTTAATGATACTGTACCAGAACTAATTGGACCTTCAATTGCGATGAACACCATTGCCGAGGTCCTTGAGATAATCTGAACCAAACTTGGTGGTAAGATACCTTGGACCAATGGGCATGTCATAGAGAAGCTGACATCTAATTAACTCCACTAGGACGGGAGAGGAGAGGAGGGGAGACCTAACAGCTGTGACTACACTGTGTCCGCTGACACCATAACTTAGACATGCTTTAAACACCCTTAATCATATATTGCAAAAATGAATGTGACAAATTTACATAATAAATCTCTAATTTCCTTTCATATTTAGTTTGCTTTTTTATTTCTTATATTTTATTTGTTTTATGTAAGTTGTCCTAAGACGCTAGATGTTATTGCTTGGTAAGGGAAAGCAGCAGGCAGCACACAGAACCAGAGAAGATAAAGAGGTTGGAGCAGAAAGGAAAAAGTTGACAGTAAGTGACAGGCAGCAATTAGAGAAAAGGAAGATGAAGAGTTTAGAGCAAGAAGGCAATAAGTTGACAGAGAGCGACAGAATGCAAGAAAGAGACCAAGACTGTTTAAGGAAGTTTTCATCTATGATCCTCCTCATAATTATGAGCCAGTTTGATATTGGCAGTAGATCAGAGGTATGTGAATATTGTGGTGCAAAAGAGTAGAAAAAAAGAGTTTTGTGAATGTATTGAGCAAATAGTAAAGTCCCAATTTCCACCCTAAAGTGAGCCACCTGACCTACTGAACGTTCTTCTTTTGGGAACAGCAACAAAATTAAAACACTTTTGAAAACCATCAGAAAATATATCAGCTGAGTAGGATCACCAAAAAATCTCATAATTTTAGCTCAAGAAGGAAGAACTTCTAACGTGGTTTATAATGAAATATTTAATGTTTCAACAAACACTGAAAATGCAGTCAGTGATACTGAACCTGAAGAGTGTGGTATTACAGATGTTGTTGCCTTTGACACTGATAATGAAATGTTCAGAGTATTAACAAACATTGAAAAAAGAGGTGTGGGTCTGGATTTTAATCCAGACGATTTTGAGAGCGACATTGAGGGTGTAGAGAATGATTAGCAGAAATCATATAGTAAGAAATGTAAATCTAATTAAGTCAAGTCAAGTAAAGCAAATGTAAGTAAATTTATTAGGAAAAGTTTTTTTTATCAAATCATGACTTTGAGCATAATAATGTTTTGTATGGTTAGGTATTTGTGTTTCATATTTGCGGGACTAAAATTGTTAATGAAAGTAGTTGTGTGAAAGAAGCTAATTAGGTGAATTGTTGGATGAAATCAGTTGGATATTCAGTGCATTTGTCCATAGGATGAACATCTTAGCTTATTACTTCATAAAAATATTTTCTTTATCTTAGTTTTTAAATCTTATTTTTAATTTTCATGCTTCTATCGCCAGACATAGGATGGGTAGCCCAGCTTGTTATTTCATATTTTTTGAATAATACGAGGGGCACTAAGTTCCCAAAATGCTTTAAAGAACATGTTCTTATTTTGTGATTAATTAATTTTAAGTGTTATTAATATTGCAATGCTAATGTCAACAACTTGTCAATATGAAACTTAATTTACAAAATATGTATTTAAAATATATTTAAAAGCACTGTGAGGCATTTTACTATATTAAAGGTGCTATATAAATGCAAGTTGTTGTTGTCAGCAGAATGTCACTCCTGCTACCATGCTTGAGCTGCCAATTTCAATGTGGGTGGGATGAGTGACTGCAGTTGCACTTTCACACCCACCAACAGCCTGACCCCATTTCACAGGCTGCCCATACGACAGTGACGAATGCAATAAGCCCATGAGAAGACCTTTAATAACTCACTGGCGACTTTGTCATTCATGAGTTATTAGGTCTTTCTCACTCGTGGAATAAACTGGCTATTTCATTGTCCCTCTTGTGTATTCTCTATTTATTAGGACTACTGAAAGAGTTGTAAGAATTGTAGTTTGCAAAAACAAAGAACAGAAAGTCGAAAAATTATTTCAATGACAAAGGAGCATTGAGATTAATGATTATTGGACAATCAATATGTAATCACAAAGAGACGACTTTTCAGATATAGATTTTGATACTTGACATTACTATTAAGCTTGCAGGTGAAAGTGGCTTTTTGGAGCAAATACTATTCTTAAACATAAACCTGTAAAAACATTGTAAAAAAGAAATTAAAAGGAATGCAAATAGAAAAATCAATGTCTTAATTAATTATGGCAATATTATAAAGAACTGGCAGTGTAGCAAATGTCCAACAGCCCCAAACTGATAGCAATTATTTAATAAAGAATTCTAAATTAAGTGAAGAATTTAACAGAAGGGTTATGACATAAAGGTGTGGTATTGTGTAAACAATAGACTTCTAGGAAGGCTGCCAAATGTTAATTAAAGTGTATGTTGATTTTGCAAATTACACCCCAGACACTTAGCTGGGGGTATTCTATAAACAGATTTAACCAACATGAAAAGGTGGAGTATCAGAGGAGTTCTAAATACCATTGGGCTTGCTGGTGCTGATGTTGATGCTGAAAGAAAATATTTCACAGGTTCACAAGTGCAAAACTAAACTTGTTTAACATTTTAAAATGAAAACTGGGTTGGTCTGCTTAGAAAGTCATAAGTTTAATGATGTGCATTGGTGTCCACTGAAAAGTTATTTCCGGATATGTCACAAATGATTTTATTTACTGCTAGAATAAAGCTGACTATGATAGTTTCTTATAAAATACTTGTTTTTAAACCAATCAGATTAATCTTCAGTTGTACTCATTTGTTGTAAGTTTTAGTTATTTTCCAGCATAATGCTAGGATGTTCTTATATAGATAAACAGATTACCCAATTAAAGAATTCCTATTTGAAAGTATAAAAAACATAGCATGGTGTGCTTGTTTTTCCAGCATTCCAACTTATCTTTAAATTATTATTAAAATGTTAACAATATTGAACATACTATTTATAAAGGATATATATTATATACATAGTATAAAATTTATTTAAGCATTATTACTTTTTTTATTCTTTCACAGGATGTGGATGTTGTTGGCTAGGCCAGCATTTGTTGCCCAGCCCAGACTGCCCTTGAGAAGGTGGTGGTGAGCTGCCTTCTTGAACCGCTGCAGTCCCTGTGGTGTAGGTACACCCACAATGCCATTAGGGAGGGAATTCCAGGATTTTGACCCAGCTACACTGAAGGAACAGCAATACAGTTCGAAGTCAAGATGGTGTGTGACTTGGAGGGGAATTTGCAGGTGTGGCATTCCCATTAGAAACTTGTGCTGGTGTGGCCAGATGGCATAGAAGGACAAGTTACTGAGACAACTTACTAATTTAAAAGGGAAGTAAACAAAATGGAAAATGGAAATGACGCAGGGTGACGTTGGGAGTTCCACCCGACGTTATCCCACATCATTTTACGCATTGGCATGTGGGCCCCGCCCCCCTGACCGGAATATCCTGCCCATTGACCAGTTATAAATGTAACACTATCATTGCCTTTTTATAAAGATATTCAATACATGGAGCTTCTAAAACTAGATTTATTCAACCTCAGCTGTGCAAATATATATCTGCTTTCCTGCATTGTCAGCAATTTGCTTGCTCTCAGCAATGTGTTACTCTAAATGTTTTACCTGGAATAGGCTTTAAGAACAAGCTATAGAGCACATGAAAAGTGCACAAACCATCAGTTTCTGCAATGTATAGCAACTGCAGATCATCTTCCCTGGGCAGAATTTTGGCCTTGGCGGGTGGGCTTGGCAGGGGCGGGTGGGGGCGGTTGGGGAGCCGACGACCGTCTGCAGTCGGCACTGTACCGCGATTTCATACTGGCGGGCCAATGAAATGTGAGAGGCAACGCCCAGCGCTGCTTTTGTGGCGGTTGGCAGGGAGGGTGGTGCGGGGGAAGAAGGCGAGTGGGCCGAGCGTGAACTTTGCATATGCACACGGGTGAGCATTTCATAATCTTCCTGAGACACGGAGCTGCCTCAGGGAGATGAAGCGTTGTTAAAAAAAGAAAATGCAGAAAATAAAAATGTAATAAAACATGTCCCTGCTCATGTGACTCTGTCACATGAGCAGGGACATGTTATTAATTTAATTGTAAAACTTTTATTTTTATTTGCTTTTGGAAACCTCATCCCATCCATGGATGAGCTTTCCAAAAGAATGCAAAGGCAGATTGGCCTTTTCGCCTGCCCGCCAACCGTTATATTGGACAGGCAGCGAAAAATTTAGGTTAAATGATTATTTAATAGTTTAATAGGGCTTTTAATTGTCAGCAGATGTGCCGCTGACTCTGGTGCATGCCTGCCAACCGAACTATCGCGTGACTGCGTGTTGACGTCGGCATGCTCAGTCGACGTTGACACATGTTATTTCACGCTTGGCACGTACCTGCCCGCCGAGTGAAAATTTCTGCCCCATATATTTATTACTTAAAAAGCAAAAGAATGTAAGTTTTAAAATGATTTATATATTAATATGCCACTAAAATCTTCAATAAAGTACTGATTTTGAAGGTTTTCTAGTTATTCAGTTTTCTGGCATTACAGTCCATTGCCTTTTGCCAGAACAGGGAAATGGAAATTTTGAGTAAAAGGGAAATATTTTGAAGTATATTGAAAGATAGAAAGACACCACACACTTCATGTCTAAACTCTACAGGTGATATTTGTAAATCCTGATTGTGAATAACTATCATTTAAATCCTATACACAAAGCTCTAATACTGCTAATGATATTGCAGCCTAATTTTAATATTCTCAACATAAATGTAAGAACAAAATTTTTAAACAAAAGAAAATTTTTATCAGACAAAATATACAAAAGTAGATAGCAAACAATAGGTGGTATTAAAAATTATGAGGACTAAGCCTTTATTTTCCTTGAGTTATGTTTGGTGACAGAGGTTTGGTTGTATTTATATTTCCCACAGTTTTAAGTCACACTCTGTGTAAGGTTGACAATAAAAGTTCATCCATAAAAATATTTGCAAACAAAATGTAAGGGAAAGTCACCTAGTAGTACTTGAATATTGCTGAAAATAGAGACATGTTGCTGAAGCTTTTCATCTTGCGCTCATCAGCATAAACACAAGAATGCCAAATTTCAAATAATCATAACAATTTATACTACAGAAGAAAAGGATGCTGATTGGTTAGCAAGTTGACTCTGTTTGGCCAAGACGTTGCCATGGAGAATGCAACAGGGAACTATAGGCTTTCAAGCTCCACAACTTGCAAGGCCCTAAACAAAATATCTACTGTTAGATGTGATTCCGCAATTTAGCAGCACTTGCTGAATGATTCTGAGTATGCTAATAACTACGCTAACAACCAATTTAAGATAATCATTCAAGCTCATAACATGGCTTATTTACACTTGCTAGAAATGACATACATTCATACACAGGGACCTGTTCTCCGCAAACGAAAGGAATATGTTCAAGCCTTGAGCCTTTTTTGAATAACCTGGGAGCATGGGTAATGTTAGTGGGAGAATCAATACGAAAATGATTAAGACTGAAAGAATGATCTGATGCTCTTAATATAAATTATTTTGTTAGTTATTTCATTAAACAAAGACAATGGCTTGCAGAGGGGCTATATACATATGGAATATAAAAGAATATAATGGACAAAATTTTGCCGTCGGTGAGCAGGGGGCGGAGCCTGCTCGCCGATGCGGAAAATGACGCGGGATGACCTCAGGCGGAATTTTCAGGAAGGCGGGGGGGGCAGCAAAATCAGCTGTGGGCCCGCCAACCTGTCAATGGCCAATTGAGGCCATTGACAGGATCATTTAAACAATTAAAGGACCTGCCCATCCAACTTTAAGGTTGGCAGGCAGGCCAGGAGCCACCAGCAGGATGAGGTTTCACGCAGGGTGTTTAAAAGTTTAATACAGTTGTAGTGTAACTTATGAACATGTCCCATCTTGTGTGACATTGTCACATGAGGGGGACATGTTAGGGAATTTTTTTTTTCTATTTTTAATCTTTTTCAAAGTGGAAGCGATCTCCCTGAGGCAGCACTTAGCCTCAGGGAAAAGTGCGCTCTTTCGTGCGCAGTGCGAAAAAGCGCACTCTCGCTTTTGGGGAATCCCCCCCTCCCACCGCCTGCACAGGAAGCGCATAGCGCTTCCCACCAGACATCACGCTGGTTTGGGCCTTAATTGGCTTGTCCACATAAAATGACGGTGAGGCCCGCTTCTCCGGCGGGGATCGGCTCCCCGCCCGCCGGAGATTGGGTCAGGCCCGCTCCCCCAACAGGCAGAAAATTCTGCCCAATGAATGCTCTTCTTCAAAATGAATAATTAGTAATATGTTTATACAATATTTCAGTTTTAGTGATAGAAACATTTCATCAGCACTCTAAGTCATGCAAAGTAGTCATTAACAGAACTTAGAAATATATAATATGGAAACCATTGGAAATAGATGCCATTGCTTCTTATATTTGGATATTTACTTCTCTCCTCAGCATGAGTTGGCAAATAGTGGCCTTTTACCTCCTGCTTCCGCCTGTAAGCTAGACAAAATTGGTTTGTTTCCATGGTTACAATATCAGCATGTTTCCAATCTAAGTAATACCTTATGTAAAACACAGGCCACTGCTGTGTGTCATTGTTCTAGTATTAAGTAGATTATGATTTTTATCAGATATCTTATACACATCTTTTCTAATTTCTACTTTGTTTTTTCCTGAAAGTGTAAATTTTATGTAATGGCTATGATTTTAATCCTATTTTCTGTTGCTTAGTAATAAAGCAAAACAACTTACTTCAAGAAATAGTTGAGCAGTTCTACTTTACACATAGAAAAACAATATTATAAACATTCAAGAATCATTGGTTTATAAAGCAATAAATGTTATCTCAATAATTGAATGTACCTGGTTCAATTTTATTTTGCCATTACAAAACAATTTTAACTATGGAGAATAACTTAGTATATTTGAAAAGAGAAGTAAAGTTTAATTCATCAGATTTTGAACTCTTAATTTTGGAGAAAGCCATTGGCATAAGATAGTTTGATCGTATACTTTAAATTGTATTTATAGCTTTTTTTAGAAATATATTCTTTCATGGGATATACGCATTTCTGGCAAGACCAGCATTTGGTGCCCATCCCTAATTGCCCTTGAGAAGGTGAGCCACACTCTTGCACCACTACACTTCATCTGGTGTATATGCACCCATAGTGCTGTTAGAAAGGGAGTTCCAGGACTTTGCCCCAGTGACAGAGAAGGAATGGCGATATAGCTCCAAGTTAGGATGGTATTGGTGGACCCCATCAGATTATGTAATTGTGGAATAATACAAATATTAATTGATAAATATGCTTTGAGAATAGAAGATTGTTTTAATGTTCGCAATTAAATTTCCATTTCAGTATGTCATTTTAGAAATAAAGCAAAATAAAATCTCACGAAAGTTGAGCATTGCCATTTTAACATCAGAGAAGTGTATAGGTGTACAGATACTCATGAGAAAAACAGCATTCACACAAGACAGATTACAGTGCTAGGAATGCTAATTTGCACATGGGACAGACATCACCAAAAATTAATGTGGCCCCAATGTCCCAGAATATATGGAACTGATGCTGTGAGCCGGCTGCTCTGGTAGCAGTTGCCATCCTGTTCAAATCGGAACAGTCCATCTTTCTTTCTTTTCAGCTCTATTTAAAACAGTGTGTTTTTCCTCTAGTGGATTGCTAGGTGCAGTACCCTAGGAAAGCAGTCTGACACTGTTCTTCATACATAAAGGTAAAGGTTTGAATCCAGCCCAGGAGTTGGTGACAAAGGTCACCTCTTCCAAATAGCTGTTAAGAGCTTCCAGTGAAATGAGATCAGCCAACCTCTGTCAAAAATCTCAAATATATCACTCTTGGTCTCTGACACTCCATATAGTGTAAGCAATTCACAACGGTAAGCATCAAAAAGCATCTATGTAGACTTTAAAGTACGCAACCTCTACTGAATTGAAACATAAGTGCCTCAGTCTATCACCTGTAAAGAAAAATTGTTAGATTGTCAGATAAATAATTATGTTACTATTACAACTGTCTTTGTGTTCAGTTATCTTGGGTCATTCTGTTGTTTGACTTATAGGGGCCAATTTTAGACTCATTACATCTGAAAATGGTTGCCGACGGGATGTAATGATGTGTGAAATTTGGCAGAGATCAGCCACGACTGATCTCCGCCTATTCTCTGCCCACTTCAAGTTTCTGATTTCCAGAGGCTTGAGCACATAATCTAGGCTGACAACTCATTGTACTACTGAGAGAGTACTGGACTATCAGAAATGTCATCTTTCAAATGAGATGTTAAACTGATGCCCCATCTGTCAAGTGGTTGTAAAAGATCAAAAAGCACAATTTGAAGAAAAGAAGGGGAGTTCTCCCCTATATGTTGGTCAATATTTATCTCTCAACCACACAACTAAAATAAACAGATTATCTGGTTTTTATCTCATTGGTTTATGGGATAGTGCTGCTCATGAATTAGCTGCTGTGTTTCCTCCAATAAACATTTTAAAAGTGCTACATTGGCTATAAAGCCCTTTGGGACATCCAGAGGTCATGAAAGATGCTATATAATTGCAAGTTCTTACTTTTTCTTTTTTTTAAATTGTTGCTGGGATGGGTGATGGAAGTTCCCATCTGAAGCAGCCTGGGCACATGTTACACCTTATTATCTAATGTACAAACATGCAGGATGACAATTGCGAAACAAATCCAAAAAACTAGGCATCCAACATGGCTATGTACTGGGAAATTAATGAAAATGATTTAAAAACACGAGTAAAAGTAAGTAGTTATAAGCCATTGCTGAGTGAGTCCTGTAACTTTTACTTCTTTTTCCTGCTGCCACTTAGGTTCACAACCTCATACAGCACCACCTGGATTTCAGCAGCCATCAAGTAAGGGGCCCTCCCCATCAAGGCATCTAACAACCACATGGCATATCTAAATAAGAAAGACTTTTGGTCTATCAATGCACTGGTGGCAGCAAACTGTACAAGTAGAACATACAGATGAATACAGAAAATATACTCCACATAGGGCTGAACATTCCGGTTGGTGAGCGAGGGTTGGGACCTGCTCGCCGACGCGGGGTGATGTTGAACGTGCGTCCCGACGTCACACCGCGTCATTTAGATTTTTAGGTCGGCGGGCAGGCAAAGAGCCCAGGTCGCCTTCAGAAAAAACATGAAAACTCATCCACGGGTGGGATGAGGTTTCACGAGGGATTTAAAACGTTTATCAAATGTTGAAATAAAAGAAATTGACATGTCCCAGCTCATTTGACAGTGTCACATGAGGGGACATGTCAGGAATTTTGTTTCACATCTTTATTGACTGTTTGAAACCTGAGCTGATCTTCCTGAGGCAGCACTTTCCCTCAGGGAGATCTGCTCGCTCTTTTGCTTCCTGGCGCATGTCATGCTGGGCCTGCCCACATAAAATGGCGGTATGCCCCCGACCAGGGGCACTCACGAGCCTCCCGCACAACCCCCCGACGGGGGGAAGATCCTGTCCATAAATCCTTTTTAGGCAGCTTATTTGTAAATTACACCACTTTTGTGAATGTTATTCACTTACATTATTCTGTTTTTGTGCTGGTCCACTGTATAAGTACTATTTCAAGAAGCAAGCAGATTAGGCAGCTGGCTGCTAGGGAACAGCTATCCACTGAAGCCTAATTGGCTATGCACACCAGTCAAGAACTCCCAAACAGAGGGTAAAGTACAATGCAGCTTATACCTCCACCCAAATTATGATGAAATATATGGTTGGAATGCTGAAACAGATTCAACTGTTTGGACAGACCAACTGGTATACTGCTTCACACTTCTCAGAAGCTGCAAAAAATCGTCAGCATCTGCTGTTTCTGGCATAAGTTTGTAATTTGGAGAGGGAATATTCATGTCACAAGACCAGGAAGGCTGGCCTGCAGCTTTGGCAGAAGAGGAGAAGAGGAAGAAGAACAGGAGGAAGTTGAAATGGAAAATGCAGCCAGGAAAACAGTGATCAACAGGAATTTCCCTTAAAATCTGTAAATATGACCCTTTATGAACAATGCTATTGGTCTGGATTTTGCATCTGTAGTCACAGTAAGATTCCACCAGCATTCATCATCATTACTCAGTGATACTTACAGGAACTTCTGGGGCTGAATTTTACGAGTCGGCGAGCAGGGGCGGTGCCCACTCGCCGACGTGTAAAATGATGCGTGGTGCCTTCGGGGGAACTCCCGACGTCACCATGCCTGATTTAAATTTTCAGGAAGGTGGGAGCGCAGCAAAATCAGCTGGCCATTGAGGCCATTGACAGGATTAATTAATTAATTAAAGGACCTGCCAGTCCAACCTTACAGTTGACGGACAGGCCAGAGGTCCCGGCGGGAACTAGAAAAAACATGAAACCTCATCCACGGGCGGGATGAGGTTTCATGTAGGCTTTAAAAAATTTTAATCAAGATTATGTAAAAATTATGGACATGTCCCAACTCATGTGACATTGTCACATGAGGGGACATGTAAGGGAAATTTTACTTTTCTACTTTTATCTTTTTTACATGTAGAGCCGATCTCCCTGAGGCTGCACTTAGCCTCAGGGACATGAGTGCGCTCTTTCGTGCGCATGCGCTTCACTGCGGATGTCATGCTGGGCGGGCCTTAATTGGCCCGCCCACGTAAAATGGCACCGCACCGCCAATCGGGGGCGTTGATTGGAAGCGTGCCCGTACTCGCCTGCCCATCAACTTCACCCCGACAGGGGGAAAATTCAGCCACTTGTGCAGCTAAACACTGAAATCAAGAAGCTGGTGTCAGTGATTTTCCAATCCTCCACAGGGTGTAATGTTGAAGACCTCACAGGCAGAAACCAAGTAGAAACTGCTAAATTGATATAAACTTCCACTTTTTATGGTGCTATTGTCACTGTAAAAACCTTTGAAAATGTTATGGCTTTTTGAATGAAGTGTAACTGGGTTTTTAACAATGTATCATGCCATAATAACTACTAAACAACCTCTCTGGCCATGTAAAACTAATTTTATATGTGTGCAATGTCAAATTTCTCCATGCTATGGTAAAAAGATCTCAGATGTTCAATATAACAGCAGTTTATCATATTTCAACTTCCACCTTTATTCCATTCCAGTCTTTATTTTGCTTTCTGTGTACAGTATTGATCTCCTTATTTAAGGAAGGATGTAAATGTATTGGAATTCCTTCAGAGAAGGTTTACTAGACTAATACCTGGAATAGGCAGGTTGTTTTATGAGGAAAGGTTGGAAAGGCTAGGCTTGTATTTGCTGGAGTTTAGAAGAGTAAGAGGCAACTTGATTGAAACATATAAGATCCTGAGGGGTCTTGACAAGATGGATGTGGGAAGGATGTTTGCTCTTGTGGGAGAATCTAGAGCTAGGGGGTGTCACTGTTTAAAAAAAGAGGTCACCCATTTAAGACAGAGATGAGCAGAGTTTTTTTCTCTCAGAGGGTCATGAGTTTTTGGAACTCTCTTTCTCAAAAGGTGGTGGAAGCAGAGTCTTTGAATATTTTTAAGGCAGAAGTAAATTGATTCTGTTAAGCAAGGGGTGAAAAGTTATCGGGGTTCAGCCGGAATTTTGAGGTTACAATTAGATCAGCCATCATCTTATTGAATGGCAGAGCAGGCTCGAAGGGCCTTGCTCATAATTCATATGTTTGTAAGAAATTATAACATTGAATGATAAAACCTGCTTGTTACTTCCAGATTTGCTGTCTGTGAGAATTCTTCAATCTGATTGACTGCTTAGCCTACTTGATGACATCACTGTTGCTGGATACTGGAGATCCCCTAGCACTTGTGTGCCAGAATGAAATTAATGTTGGGAAAGAGTAAATCTTCACCACAGAGCTGGCTAGATCTTTGTGGGCAGCTCTGTGGAGCACAGATTTATCAGGGGACAGAGTGAGTTGTAAACTAAGTGCTAAGGTCAGGAATTTGGTGCAAGTGGGAATTTGGTGCACAGGGGTAGGAGGTGCTACTTTTTAGTCTTTTTTCCCCAGTGGCTGGTGAGATTTCTTTTGAGTCCAAGCTAGGAGACTTTAACTTGCTATTCCTTTACTAAATTAGCAACTAGTTAACTAATCGAGGAAGTAAACAAGGACACACAGACATGGCAGGGTGAATGGCAAGCCATGACTGCAATATGTGGGAGTTTGTGGAAAACACTGTGATCCTGGACACCCATATCTGTACTAAGCATCTGCGGCTTGAACAACTTTGCCTCAGAGGTGTTAAGCTGGAGTCCGAGCTGCAGACATTGTGGGGCATCAGAGAGAATAAGTGTTCATGGAGTCTTTTCAGGAGAGTTTCTTCCAGCAGCATGTTCTGGAGCCAACCAGAGCAGGACATACTAGACCTGGTATTGAGCAACAAAATAGGATTAATTGATAACCTCCTAGTGAAGGCACCTCTAGGTAGTAGCGATCATAAAATTATTGAATTTTAACTTCGTTTTGAGGGAGAAATGAATGCGTCCAAGATTAGTATTTTAAACTTAAATAAGGGCAATTATGAGGGCATGAAAGCAGAGCTAGCTAAAGTGAACTGGGAAATGAGGTTAAGGGATATGCCAATAAAAGTTCATTGGCAGACATTTAAAGGGGTATTTCAGAATATACAGAATATATACATTCCAATGAGAAAGAAAAATTCCAAGGAGAAGGCCCACCATCCGTGGTTAACCAGAAAGGTTAAAGACAATATCAAACAGAAAGAAAAAGCATATAGTTAACACAAAGACAATCAGAAGATTGGAAAGAATATAACCAACAGCAAAGAATGACAAAAAGATTAATAAGGATGGAAGAATTAGAGTATGAGAGAAAGCTAGCTAATAATATCAGGACCGATAGTAAGAATTTCTATAGATATTTAAATGAGAAAAGAGTTAACAAAGTGAGCATTGGTCCCACAGAGAGTGTATTTGTGGGGATTGATAATGGAAAGTAGGGAGATGGCGGATGAATTAAACAGGTATTTTGCTGTAGAAGACATAAGTAACTTCACTATAGAGGACATAAGTAACATCCCAGAAATAGTTGTAAATCAGGAAATGGAAGGGAGGGAGGAACCTGGGAAAATTACAATCACCAGGGAAGTGGTATTGAGCAAATTGCTGGGCTGACAGATCCCAGGATGGATTTCATCTTAAGGTCTTGAAAGAAGTGGCTAGTGAGATAGTTGATGCACTGGTTTTAATTTTCCAAAATTCCCTAGATTCAAGTTTGGAAAATAGCAAATATTAATCCTTTATTCAAAAAGGGAAGGAGACAGAAAGCAGGAAACTATAGGCCAGTTAGCCTAACATCGGTCAAAGGGAAAATGTTAGAAGCTATTTTTAAAGGTGTTATAGCAAGGCACTTAGAAAAATTCAAGGCAATCAGGCAGAGTCAACATGCTTTTGTAAAAGGGAAATCATGTTTAACCAGTTTTTTGGAGTTCTTTGAAGGAGTCACATCTGCTGTGGAGAAAGAGGAACCAGTGGATGTACTGTACTTAGAATTCCAGAATGCCTTTGATAAAGTGGCCACATCAAAGATTATTGCAGAAAATAAAAGCTCATGGTGTAGGAGATAACATATTGGCATGGATAGAAAATTGGCTCGCTAACAGGAAGCAACAGAGTTGGCATAAATGGGTCTTTTTCTGGTTGCCAGGATGTGACAAGAGGTGTGCCACAGGGATCAGTGCTGGGGCCTCAGCTTTTTACAATTTACATAAGCAACTTGGATGATGGGAATAAAGGAATGGTTGCTAAATTTGCTGACAATACAAAGGTAGGTAGGAAAGTAATTTGGGAAGAGGATGTAAGGAGGCTACAAAGTGACATAGATAGGTTAAGTGAGTGGGCAAAGATCTGGTAAATGGAGTATAAAGTGGGAAAATGTGAAATCATTCATTTTGGCAGGAAGAATAAAAAAGCTTATTATCTAAATGGTGAGAGATTGCAGAGCTCTGAAATTCAGACCGATCTAGGTGTCCTAGTGCTTGAATCACAAAGGTTAGTATGCAGTTACAGCAGGTAATTAGGAAAGCTAATAGAATGTTATTTATTGTGAGGGAAATTGATTGCAAAAGTAGGGAGGTTATGCTTCAGTTGTGCAGGGCATTGGTGAGACTCCATCTGGAGTATTGTATACAGTACCGGACTCCTTATTTAGAGAAATATGTAAATACGTTTGAAGCAGTTCAGAGAAGGTTTACCAGATTAATACCAGGAATAGGTGGATTGTCTTATGAGGAAATGCTGGACACGTTAGGCTTGTATCCACTGGAATTTAGAAGAGTAAGAGTTAACTTAATCGAAACGTTTAAGATCCTGAGGGGTCTTGACAGGGTAAATGTGGAGAGGATGTTGCCTCTTGGGACAGAAGTTAGAACTAGTGGTCACTATTTAGAAATAAGAGGTGGCTTAGTTAAGACAGAGATGAGGAGAATTTTTTTCTCTCAGAGTGTTGTGGGTCTTTGGAACTCTCTTCCTCAAAAGGCAGTAGAAGCAGAGTCTGAATATTTTTAAGGCAGTGCTAGACAGATTCTTGATTAACAAGGGGATGAAAGGTTATTGGGGGTAGTTAGGAATGTGGGGTTGAGGTTACATTCAGATCAGCCATGATCTTATTGAATGGTGGAGCAGAGTCGAGGGGCCAAGTGGCCTATTTCTCCTAATTCATATGTTCGTATTTTCATATGTAACAGGGCACTTTGTTCCAGGAGGCAGTCACACATTTTAGGTTAAGTAGAATTTAGAGTTCATTATGGACAGGGAAAGGAGGGTGTTACTGCATGTCAGAAGGTATGGGAAGGTCCACAATGCCCAGTTAAGGCCTTATCCGACTGCCACTGGCATTCAGCCAGCAGTAGACGGGTCAGTCACCCGGCAGGGAGAATGAAAGACAAGCTCTGTTGCATGTGCTTTGTTCAAAGGCACTCAGTGCCTGAAAGTAGGACCTGGCATTGGGAAGAGGGAGCCCACTGAGACCCAAGCCCCTGCCCTTTCTTCCAACTCTCCTGTTCCCAAACACCTCCTCATGATCCACATCCTGCCCTCACTCACCTGTGGCCTGGTTCCCTTGTTGATCCTAGGCCACTCGTGTGTGCATTACCTTTAGCTACCGATGCCACACGGGTGGTGTGGATGGCAATGAGGAGCTACTGGCCTCTGACTGGGTGGGGGGAGGGGCGGTGGGGGGCTGCAATTTCCACTCCTGGTGTCCTTGATCCCAGGGAGAGTCAGCTGCTGGCCATTTAAGTGCTTGACTGGCATTTAATGCGGCAAGACTTCCCTAAAAGAGGCGACGCAAAGCTCTCACCAGCTCTCCAGCTAGCACGTAAGTCCCCGTTGACTGGATTAAATTCTGCCCATAGTAACAAGGTGACCAACCTTGGGAAATAAATATTCCAGGCTACGCAACATTTTGAAATGATGGACAGAATGGAAAAGAAAGAGTAGCTCTGAAAGTAAAGAATCACGTAATGCTATTAATGAGAAAGGATCATGGTTGAGAAGATCAGGAAGTAGAATTAATATATGTGAAAATTAGGAATAACAAGGGTCAGAAAACACTGGTGGGAATAGTTTATATGCTCCCAAACAGTGGTCATACTGATCGACAGAACTCTAAGCAACTGGAGTCTGTAACAAAGGCAATGTATTTTTCAGTGGGATCTTTAATCTTCATACAGACTGGATAAATCAAATTGGCCAAAGTAGTCTGAAAGGAAATTTTGTAGAATGCTTTCACAACAATTTCCTGGAGCAACCTGTAGTGGGCCCAACTAGGGATAAAGCTATCTTTGATTTAGTGTTGCACAATGAGACAAGCTTAATGCGTAATCTCATAGTAAAAGATGCTCTGGGAAAAGGTGATTGTAAACAATCGAATTCCACATTAAGTTTGAAAGGGACATACTCCAGTGCCAAATAAAAACCTTAAACTTAAACAAAGCCAATGACATGAGCATGAGAGGAGAGCTGATTGGGTAAATAGTCTCAAAAGTATGGCAGTAAATAAACAGTGGGAAACATTTTTTTTAATTCAAAATGTTCAACAAAAATATATTCCATTAAAAACAAAAAAAGCCAGCAAGCAAGATTCATTCATGACTTACTAGGGAAGTTAAAGATAGTATTAGTTTAAAAGAAGAAATTTTCAATGTCGCAAAAAATAGTAGTGAGTCTGAAGATTAGGTGAGGTTTAGAAACCAGCAAAGGGTGACCAAAAGTTGATAAAAAGGGGAAAAAAATATAGAATTTGAGAGAGAACTAGCCAAGAATATAAAAACAGCATAAGACCATAAGGCCTAGGTGCAGAAGTAGGCCATTCGGTCCATTGTAAGAGCTTTTACAAGTATACAAACAGGAGGAGAGTAGCAAAAGTAAACATTGCTTCCCTAGAGGTAGAGACAGCAGAAATTATCAAGAGAATGAGGATATGGCAGAGACATTGAACAAATATTTGTGTTTGTTTTCACAGTAGAAGACATAATTGCATACCAGAAATAGAGGGTAACCAAGCAGCTAATAAGAGTGTGGAACCTAAGATGATTAGTACTAGCAGAGAAAAAGTATTGGAGAAACTTAAGGGAACAAAAGCCAACAAATCCTCAGGACCTGATGGCATCCATCCAAGGGTTCTAAAAAAGGTAGCTGCAGAAATAGTGGATGAACTGGTTGTGATTTCCCATAATTCCCTACATTGTAGAACAGTTCCAGCAGTTAGGAAGTTAGCAAATATAACTCCGCTGTTCAAAAAGGGAGGGAGAGAGAAAGCAGAGGAACTCCAGACCAGTTAGCCTGACATCAGTTATCAGGAAAATCTATATTTGAGGAAATATTAACAATGTACTTAGAAAATCATTGCATGATCAGACAAAGTTAACATGGCTTTACAAAAGGGCAATCATGTTTGGCCAATTTATTAAAGGCTTTTTTGAGTATGTAACTAGTAGGGTTGATAAAGGGGAACCAGTAGATATAGTATACCTGGATTCCCAAAAGGCATTCGATAAGGTGCTAGACAAAGGTTAATAGACAAGATAAGGGCTCATGGAGTTGGGGGTAATATGTCAGCATGGATAAAGGATTAGTGAATGGACAGGAAGCAGACAATAGGAACATAGAAACATAGAATGGGGCATTTTCAAGTTGGCAGGCTGTAACTGGTGGAGTGCTGCAAGGATCAGTGCTGGGGCTTCAGGTATTTACAATCTACCTTAATAACTAAGACAAAGAAACAGGGAGTAAGGTATCTAAATTTGCTGATACAAAGTTAGGTGGAAATGTTAGCTGTGAGGAGGACACAAAGAGGCTACAAAGAAATATAGACAGGTTAAGTGAGTCAGCATCAAGATGGGAGATGGAGTATAATGTCGGAAAATGTGAGGTTATTCACTTTGGTAGCAAGAATAGAAAAGCAGAATATTTTTAAAAATTCATGAAACTTCTAAATGATGTTCAGAGGGACTTGGGTGGACTCATACAAGGAACATGGAAAGTTAGCATGAAGGGATAGCAAGCATTTAGGAAGGCAAATGGCATGTTGGCCTTTATTGCAAGGGAACTAGAGTACAAGAATAAGAAAGTCCTGCTAAAATTATACAGAGATGTGGTGAGACTGCAATTGGAGTACCATGTGTAGATTTGGTCTTCAAATCTAAGGAAGGATATACATGTCTTGAAGGCTGTACAGCGAATGTCCACTGAATTGTTTTCTGGGATGAGAGGATTGTCCTATGATGAGAGACTGAGTGAATTGAGCCTATATTCTCTGGGGTTTAGAAGAATGAGATGTGATTTAATTGAAACATATAAGATTCTGAAAGGGCTTTACAGACAAAGAAACATTGGGCAGAATCGTCCCAGATTTGCACTAAGTGCAGTAGCAGGCGGGAAAAAGGACATTCTACCCGCTGGCCACAATGGCAGGTTTTTGCGCTGTATCACACCTCATTAATCATGCATTCCTGGAAAACATGTTGTTTCGCTGGCAAGCGGCCTCCAATTCACCTGCCATTCCATCATCTCGCCACTTCCTCTCGCTGGACGCCAGATTTAAAGTGCAGCCAAGTACACAGCTCTCAGTGCTTCAGCCAGGACTGCTGCACAGAAGACATGGCCCTGAAAGGCAAGAAGGCTGCAGCCCCCTGATTCAGTGATGGATCCCTAGACACCGTTGGAGCCTGCCATGATGTTCTCTACCCCCACTCTGGCCTCAGGTGGCCCTTCAGTGTCACCACTCCGGCTTGGGAAGTGGGGGCAATGGTGGTCAGGCACAGAAGTGGTTCGTCATCCATTACAGAAAGAGGATGAATGATCTCATCTGTGTCGCCAGGGTAAGGCAACCATCTCATCACTCTAACCTCACAGACTCAGAAGCCCATCACACATTCGCTGGCATCTCACTCACTGCCAGCTCTCTCACACACACCCTCACATCTCCATCTGGCCTCATCAGCCATCACCCTTTTGAGGCCACTTGCAGAAATCAACATGTGACCCCACACACAATCTGGGATACCACCCTTCCCTAATAATGCCCTAGCCCTGCAGCCTCTTCCCTTGCCTGAGGCCATTTCTCCCCAGTTCCCCAAGCAAGTCCTAGCCTTGCAGCCATTGGAAAGTACTGTGTAAATTTATTGCCTGAACGGGTACATTAATTTTGCATGTGATGAGATATAGCCAATAATGGGAGCAGTGATGGCAAAGCAGAATCTGTTGCTCATGGGACCTGTTTATTATGAAGGAAACAATGGTCTGGCTGGTCTCTCAAGTAGAGGCCTGCAAAGCCTGGCGCTGATGACAATGAATACTAACCGTTACAAGGTTGGCAAACAAGTCTCAAAGTCCTGAGTGAAGTGCAGCTTGCCCGGTGCATATAGTTTATGTTCGATTGTGAAACATATCCTCATGCAACCACGCCAACATGCCCGGATGATCCAGCATGATTCTGAAGAGCAGGGCTTATAATGATATGCAGATATATTGAAATGAAGTTCTCAACATCTGGCGTTGGGAAAGGGCGGCCCGCCATTGATGGATGGAGTGGACGATTGCAAACTGATTTCACAACATCGTGAGCAGGATATTAAGTTCACCTAGTGGGGGGCGGGGGTGTGCGGAGCCCACTCGCTGACGCGTAAAATGACGCGGGATGACATCGGGCGGAACTCCCGATGTCACCCCACGTCAGTTCAATTTTCAGGTCAGCAGGGGCGCAGCCAAATGAGCTATGCGCCCACCGGCCTGTCAACAGCCATTTGAGGCCATTTAAAAACTAATTGAAGTAGTTAAAGGACCTGCCCATCCAACCTTAAGGTTGGCGGGCAGGCCGGCAGCCCTGGCAGGCTTCAGAAAAAGCATGAAACCTCATTCATGGGCGGCATGAGGTTTCTTGTAGGTTTTTAAAAATTTAATTAAAAGTGATGGAGAATTGTCACATAAGGGGACAAGTCAGGGAAGTTTTATTTTTCTATATTTCACATTTTTGAATTTGGCACCGATCTCTCTGAGGCAGCACTTAGCCTCAGGGAGATGAATGCATTCTTTCGTGCGCATGTGCGAGAGAGCGCACTCTTGGCTTAGGGAAATCCCCCCCACCGTCCACACAGGGAGCACATAGCGTTCCTGGCAGACATCACGCTGGGCGGGCCTTAATTGGCCTGCCCGTGTAAAATGGCGGTGCGCCCCCAATCGGAGGCATGCCCGCACACACCTGCTCCTGAACTTCCCCCTTGACAGGGGGAGAATTCTTCCCCGTGAAACCAAATTTTTCCCTTCCCAACATATGGTCTGCTCATGCCCACCAGGGCACCTAATGCCAACAAGCACAGAAAAGTCCACCCGTTGGTTCCCCTGGCTAGGGAATCTAGAACACAGAGGCACAATCACAGGATAAGGGGTCAATCATTTAGATGAGGAGAAATTTCTTCACTCAGAAGCTTACGGATCTCTTGAATTGTTTACCCCAGAGGTTTGTGAATGCTCAATCATTGAGCATATTCAAGACTGAGATTGATAAATTTTTGGTCTCTCAGTGAATCAAAGGATATGGGGGGCCGATGTGAAAGTGGGGTTGCTTATGTTCAAAGTCAGCAGTGAGTGCCATCACTTTGGCACTGCTGCAAAATCCGGAACATTGTCTTCGTAATAATAAATGGGTCCCATGAGCAACAAGTTCTACTTTGTCATCACTGCTCCTGCTTTCATTATTGGCTCTATCTCATCACATGCAACGTTAATGTATCCCTTCAGACAATAAATCTACACAGTACTTTTGAACGTTTGCTTTCCCAGTGTTCGGCCTTGTGGGTGTGTGCTATTAACAACCTAATCTTGTGATTTATTAAAATTACTACTTCAATGTGAGGCAGTCTGCTGCTCCTCAATGGGGGCTTCTTAATCTAGTTGTGACACTGCATCTTTTTGTGCTCATTCATGAATTGGTCCTGCAGCTCCTGCCAGCCTGATAGGCTGCCCTTCTCTTCTACCTGCCTTTTCTTCAGTCCTTTAAGAGGGATGACTGGGTTACACAGATTTGGCAGCCTGAGAAGTTACTGTCTCAACCATTTCCACTCTTGTCATTCTCTAGTTGCTGAATGTCCCTTGTAGATGACAAGGGATCCATACCAGAAAAGGTCAATGGATTACAGCAAAGATCTGCAGCCCTATTGCATCTAATCAAGATTTGTAACTTTGTTATTTTTTCATCATTACTGGATCAGTGTCCTGGAATTCCTTACCTAATATTATTGTGAGAGTTTCATCATCACAAGGACCACAGGGTTATAAGAAGGTCCACTTACGCCTTCTCAGAGCAAATTGGTAGATGTGTAAAGTATCATGGTTCCCTAAAGACAATCCCCTAGCCCTCTTGCGGCCAGAAGTGAGAAATTGCAGCGCAGGTCACAAATTCTGCTGTCACAGTGTTGGAGGGTAAAACAATGGCTGGAATTTAATGCACCTCCCCATGGTGGGTTTGCTGGCAGGGAGCAGTTAATCAGGCAGGAGGATCCCGTTATCTTCTTGCCTCCATCCCAATTAAATCCATGGCAGAAGACCCACCACGAATTGAGGCCCTTAAGTAGGCAATTAATACCCAATTAAAGGTCTCATCTTGCCGCCACTGTTATTAACTTAGTGACAGGTGGGGGGCTCACCATGTTGGGAATATGACAAGCATACCCATGCCAGGGTGCTTACTGGCTCCCAGGGGAAGTCCCTCATTCAAAGGCATTCAGTACCTGATCAAGGAACCTGGCATCAGGAAGAAAGGGACCTGCTGAGAGCCGCCCCCCCACTGCACTTGCTGCTGACCACCAACACCCCCTCTCTCCCCTGTGATCCCTAACCTATTACTACCCTAGCTCCCACCATCGCTCACCTGTAGCCTGGGTCCAGCAAAGATCTTAGATCTCAAGTGGGCATTGCACGAGTAGCAGCCACTGCCTCCCTTGTGGTGCTGCTGTTCAATAAAGCAGATAATAAATAATGTCTCTGATTGGCCAGCAGCTCTCAATGGGCAGGACTTCCACCCTGGGGGCCCATGAATCCAGGGAAAGTGCCTGCCACTGGCCTGTCAAGTGCCTGAGTAGTACTTGATGCAGTGGGCCTTCCCAAAAAGGACTTATAGCCATAATATTATATAAATGTTATCCCTTTGGCCACAGAAGTGACCTTGAGCATGTAAAAATGCCCTCAGCTTTTTGCTTGCAGCAGGATAATACTTTTGCCATCAACTCTTTAATTCTTGGTGCTTGATTTAAATATTGCAGCCCTCAGAAGCAGAAATCAGTTTTGTATTATCCTGAGCTGAAATGAGGAATCACAGCGTTAAACTTGTTCAATATGCAAACATATTACAATGAAATTTCACAATCCTAGGAAAAATGACAGAGATCACAGTGATTGCTCGTGAGGTGGGTATGTGACTTCACCTATTCAGAGCCAGCTAACCAATAATTTACATGTATTCCCTACACGATTTTCACTATTGCTGGGAACACTGGTCATATGTGATTGTGAGCAAAGGTCAGCCAGCAGCCAAAGCCCCATTGCCTCCATTAAATCGAGCCCGGTGTCTGGACTTTGGATATCTGTCCTCCAAAGCTTTCACACACGAGTCCATGGAGGTGTCACTATTTCCAAGTGGATGCAAGTTTCTAAAACCCTCTTATTTCTGTGCACAAATATTGGAGGTACATTGTTTCCATCTCTGATATACCATGCAGGAAGTTTCTGACAATTCTCAAAGGACTGCATGAATATTTTTGCTCATTAATAAGTTCTTCCTCTGTTTGTGGCTAATGTCAGACAAATGTCAGATCTAATCCTTGCTTTACAGCAGCTGAAGAGAAGCCACCTGTATTTATTTTTTTCACCAGTGCTGGCTATTTCACCAGATGCTTTCTCCTGGCTTTTGCTAATTTGCTTCCCTGGAGGTGGATGCTTCTGTGTTGGTGTTTTTGTGTTGAGGACTTCCTGGCAGTTAATGTGATAGGCAAGATTCCTGCTCATCTCTAATACCAGTCATATCATGTTGGGAGGTCCCAATACAAAGAGAGTGGGAACATGTTTTAATTGGGGTATTCAGCAAATGTTCCCACAGTAGCAATAAATTGGGGGTGCTGTTTTGGTGTACACAACATGCAACACATATATGTGGAATTCTCCTTGGGAAGCACAATGTACATGATAAATCAAGAAAAGCATTATAGACATGAAAGTTTGGCCATCTAAATTCTGAGTGGTTATGCCATGTGTCCTTCTATTGTTAATGCTGCACCATGTTGAGAGCACATTGCTTTTGTATCTATATTACAGGCATGGATTTGTTTTAAGTCAGCAAATTATAGGCTTCCTTACCATGGTACCCTTTCTCAGTCAAGAGATTTTCTTTATTTTCAATCATGATTTATGCTTCTGGGATGATCATTTGCTCTCTACGTTAACTTTCACTGTACGTGCTACACAGCCACTCCAAAAGAGTGGCCAAATATTAATACTTTCCTCTATTTCACTCTAACCAACATCCAATGTCATTGCACCAAAGTTCTAGGATCTGCCCATCAGTAAGATGCTATGGTCCCAGCTGCAATCATTCAAAACAATCAACATACTTAGAAATGAATAACAGTTCTTTCAGAACTACTGTTCTCTCTATTCTCCGCCCACATATGACCAGTGTTCCCTGCGATAGTGAAAATTGTGCAGGAAATAAATGTAAATTATTTACTATCTTTCTGTTTTGGTGAAGTCACATCCCCACTTCACTAGGAGTCCTGTGATCTCTGTGTCATTTTTCCTGGGATTGTGAAATTTCATTGTAATATTGACTAAGTTTAACACTGTAATTCCTCATTTCAGCTCAAGATAATATCAAACCATTTTCTATTTCTGATGGCTGCAATATTTAAATCAAGCACCAAGGATTAAAGAGTTGATAGCAAAAGTGTTGTCTTGCTGTGAGCAAAAAGCTGCAGGCATTGTTACACACTCAAGGTCACTTCTATAACCAAAAGGATAACATTTATACAATTTTATGGCCATAAGTCGTATCAATATTTATTTCATCATACCCTTTGCCTTGAGTCATTTACCAGTACTTCAGCCACACTGTCAGTTAGTTCAGAAAGCAACAGTATTTATTTTGACATCAGAAGCCAAAGTTCATTCAACTGGGACATCACTCAGAGGGAAATAATGTTCAATGTGACATCAGAAATCAAAGGTCATCAGCAAGGATAGTGTTAGCTAGGTGAACCGTTGTTCTTACCCTCTCCCCCACCCATTTGCAAGCCAGGGTGAACAGGAGTTCACCTGATTTTAGAAACTAAATTTCATTTATAACAAGCAATAGGATCTTGCAGGAGCCATTTCGATGTTCCTGATCTTTTTAATATTGAATGTTACAAATGGGTAAACTGGTTGGATGTAGTGAAGACTATTTAAGTAATAACCTATTTGGTTGACTAGAGTGCACAGTTTTCACATATTTATTACATTTATTTAATATATAGGATACTGCAACAAAAGAATATGGTACTTGGAGAAATATGATGCGGATCATGTTTACACTTTGTCCTAAAAAAAGTAGTTATCCAAGCAGCAGTGCTGTCACTTATAGTTCTGCTAACCTTTCTAAAGATTATTGAGCGATGGCCAGTAGATACCATGATGTCAATATGAATGACAATGAAGCTGGAGTCTAAGATTCCAATGGGTCAGAAGATACATTAAAGGGATCATTTGATTATGAAGACTAAAGCCATCAGGTTAGGCTACAAAATTCATAAACATCAAGGGGCAAATTTTGAAGTGATCCCTTCAGATGAAAGGCAGAGAAACCTCCCTGCCACCTGCAAATGAAATCAGTTGGATATCAGAATCATTTAGAGGGTTGGGTCTCAAACATATTCACAGGGTACTGCCTAAGCATTTGGAGCAGCTTTCTGATCAGGGGTCAGAAAAGCTGGAGTGTGGAAAATCTGGCAGTTCCTCAGCAGAATGAAGTTTGTCGAGTTATGTTAATGCGAGTAGACAATTTTGGGGAGGGCTGCTTGGAGTGGTCAGATATCATGTAGGTTGGTTCTTGTGGTGTTACGAAACATCTGGTCACACAAAATACATTAATCTATTCTGTTTTTTGAAACTGGGACCACTGTAAAGTTTCTCTTTATCTAGCAACAGTGGATGGAGCACAACAGCATATTGACATAAAAGGACACAAATTTGCATTGTATAGGGAGGCTCCATCCTGTTTCTGATGCATCGCCAGTGGCTATGAAGGTCACAAATGCTTTGAACCTTTATGCTGTGGGTCATTCCAAGTTGCCACTTGGGACATCAGTAACATAGTCAATCAGATGTGCACAGATAAATGAAGCAAATCGCAGATATATTGTATGCTCTAAGCATCAATTTGGCTGTATACTCTAGCCACTGAATCAGGAGGTTGTGGGTTCAAGCCCACTTCTAGGAGCTGAGAACATAATCTAAGCTGACACTTCAATTCAATATTGTGTGAGTGTCGCATTGCCAAATGCACAGTTTTCTAGACTGATGTTAAACTCTGAATATTGTGCCTGTTTATCTCGATATTAAATATCCCATGACGCTATTTGAAGATTAAGGAGATCTATCATGGTATGGCTTGATCAAGATAATCAACTGCTCCATTATTTTACTTGCAGTTTGTTGAACATGGCAAATTAACTGCCATTTTGTCTAAAAATCAAATCTGACCACACTTATATGGTGCTGGATTTTATACTTCCCCACTAGCAGATTTAAAGGCAGGGGTACTCGTAAAATCCAGTGGGCGGCTTACCTGCCTGCTTCCAATCTGTCTGAAATTTTACGAGTGAGTTGAGGGGGGCATCGGGAAGCCTACCTGCCCGTGGGCCTATTGGGGCCCTTAAGTGACCTAAAAGATCTCATCCCATCGCCACCGGTATTTTAGCCAAGAGCCGATGTCCAGCAAGGGGTTGGGAACCTCCTATGGTGGCCCCCTGATCCATCAGAGGCACACCCCCTTCACCCCAGGTCAGCCCCACTTTAACCCTCACCTCTGGTCTCTTGAACCCAGAGTCCCCTTGCCAAGACTCCCAACCCTGGACTTACCTGGGCTCTTCGGCATGGTGGGAATGCCTAGAGTCTCAGCAATGGTCACCAATTCAAGCTGGCACTGCTGGGACTACAGAGCTGCTAACCAATTCGACTGGTGAGAGTTCCTCCTGATGTAGGGAGAAGCATCTTGCCTCAAAGCAATTATTGCTGCTCTTAGCATTAAGTCGCTGTGGGGCAGCCGTTCAGTATTGTGGGCAGGCCCCCATGACTTTAGCTTGGAAGGGGCAAGGAACACTGCGCTCCATAAAATTCAATCCTCAGTATCAAAGAGTCATTACAATATGGAAGGAGGCCATTCAGCCCATCAAGTCCATGGCAGCTCTGTAGCACAATTCAATCAGTCCCATTCCCCTACTCTATGTCCATTGTCTTGCAAGTTTATTTCTTTCAAGTACCCATCCAATGTCCTTTAGAAATCATTGATCGCCTCTGCTTCCACTACCCCAATAGGCAATGAGCAGCAGGCCATTACCATTTGCTGTATAAAAAAAGCTCTTCCTCACATCCCACCTGCATTTCTTGCCCAAACCTTAAATTTGTACCCCCAAACCTTGTATTATCAGCTAATGGGAACAGCTTTTTTGTGTCTACCTTATCTAAACTTGTCATAGGCAGCCTTCAATGGCGGGCCACATTTCCTGCTGTGACCCATTGGGAACTTCATTTCAATATATTTGCACCTCATTATGAGGTCACTTTCACCTGAATCATCCCCCCACGCTGGATCATCAGGGTATGTCAGCATGCAATTAGAGCAATATTTTTCACAACGGTATGTAAGCAATGTGCATCTGGTGACCTGCACTTGGCTCGTGGCTTCAAGGGTCGTTCACCTACCCTGCATCACACAGTGCTCGCAGTAATCAATGCCAGGCTTCACAGACAGCACTACATTGCTATCAGGGAGTTGCCACAGGCAAGTCTCTACCTACCAGAACAGCGGTGAGGTAGGGGCGTATTTTAATGCACTGCAGGGCTAGGGCTCCAACTGAGGAAGGGGGGAAACTGGCCCGAGGCATGGAAAGGGACTGCAGGGCAAGGGCTCCATTGGGGAAGGGGAGAAAACTGGCCTGAGTCATGGGAAGGGGCCCCACTGGGGAAGGGGAGGAAATTGGCCTAAGGTAGGGGAAATAGCTACAGGACAAGGGCTCCACGATGGGGTAAGAGTGGGGGGGGGAGGTTGCGCTCAGACACATGACTGGTGGGGGCCATGCAGGGAGTTAGCATCCTCTGTCCCAGGATGGGGATAGTGTATGTTACAGAATGACATAAGCCACTTGGGGCCAGAATGGAAGGGGCACTGAGTGAAGAAGTGCTTCAGTTTACATTGTTGAGCTTGCAAAGACTCCTTCTCCCATTCCAGGGAGGGGAAGGGCATGTCAGTCCAGTCTCAGTCGTGCCCAGCACTTTTAAAAATTCATTTATGGGATGTGGGCATCGCTGGCTGGGCCAGTATTTATTGCCCATTCCTAACTACCCTTGAGAAGGTGGTGATGAGCTGCCTTCTTGAACTGCTGCAGTCCTTGTGGTGTAGGTACACCCACAGTGCTGTTAGGGAGGGAGTTCCAGGATTTTGACCCACCGACAGTGAAGGAACAGTGATGGATTTCCAAGTCAGGAAGGTGATTGGCTTGCAGGGGAACTTCTAGGTGGTGGTGTTCCCATGTATCTGCTGCTCTTGTGCTTCTAGATAGTAGCAGCTCAGGGTTTGGAAGGTGCTGCCTAAGGAGCCTTGGTGAGTTCCTGCAGTGCACTTGTAGGTGGTACACACTGCTGCCACTATTCGTCCGTGGTGGAGCGAGTGAATTTGGTGGAAGGGATCAAGCAGGCTGCTTTGTCCTGGATGGTGTTAAACTTCTTGAGTGCTGTTGGAGCTGCACTCATCCAGGCAAGTGGAGAGTATTCCATCACACTCCTGTCTTGTGCCTTGTAGATGCTGGAAAGGCTTTAGGGAGTCAGGAGTGAGTCACTTACAGAGGATTTCTCGCCTCTGAGGTACTCTTGTAGCCATAGTATTTATGTGGCTAGTCCAGTTCAGTTTCTGATTAATGGTAATCCCCAGGATGTTAATAGTGGGGTTTCCAGCGATGGTAATACCATTGAATGTCAAGGGGCCCATGGTTAGATTCTCTCTTGTTGGAGATGGTCATTGCCTGACACTTGTGTGGCGCAAATGTTACTTACCACTTGTCAGCCCAAGCCTGGATATTGTCCAGGTCTTGCTGCATTTGGACATGGGCTGCTTCAGGTTCTGAGGAGTCATGAATGGTGCTGAACATTGTGCAATCATCAGCGAACTTCCCCACTTCTGACCTTATGATGAAAGGAAGGTCATTGGTGAAGTAACTAAAAATGGTTGGGCCTAGGACACTACCCTGAGGAATTCCTGCAGTGATGTGCTGGAACTGAGATGATTGCCCTCCAACAATTCCAAACGCCTTCCTTTGTGCTCGATATGACTCCAACCAGAGGTGAGTTTTCCTCCTGGTTCCCACTGACTCCAGTTTTGCTAGGGGTCCTTGATGCCACTCTCGGTTAAATACTGCCTTGATGTCAACGGCAGTCACTCTCACCTCACCTCTGGAGTTCACATTTGAACCAAGGCTGTAATGAGGTCAGAAGCTGAGTGACCCTGGCAGAATACAAACTGAACGTAAGTGAGCAGATTATTGCTAAGCAAATGTCACTTGATAGCATTGTTGATAACTCCTTCCATTACTTTACTGATGATAGAGAGTAGACTGACAGGGTGGTAACTGGCTGGGTTGGATTTGTCCTGATTTTTGTGTATAGGACATACCTGGGCAATTTTCCACGTTGCCGGTTAGATGCCAGTGTTGTAGCTGTACTGGGACAGTTTGGCTAGGGGTGTGGCAAGTTTGGAGCACAAGTCTTCAATATTATTACTGGAATATTGTCAGGGTTCATAGATTTTGCAGTATCCAGTGCCTTCAGCTGTTTCTTGATATCATATGGAGTGAATCCAATTGGCTGAAGACTGCCATCTGTGATGCTGGGGGCCCTCGGGAGGAGGCCGAGATGGATCATCCACTCCACACATCTGGCTGAAGATTGTTGCGAATGCTTCAGCCTTATCTTTTGCACTGATGTACTGGGCTCCCTCATCATTGAAGATGGGGATATTTGTGGAGCCTCCTCCTCCAGTGATTTGTTTAATTGTCCACCACCATTCACCTGGATGTGGTAGGACTGCGGAGCTTAGATCTGAATTGTTCTTTGTGGAATCACTTAGCTCTGTCTATCACTTGCTGCTTATGCTTTTTGGCACACAAGTAGTCCTATGTTGTAGCTTCATCAGGTTGATACCTCATTTTTAGATATGCCTGGTGCTGCTTCTGGTGTGTTCTCCTACACTCTTCATTGAACCAGGCTTGATCCTCCTGGCTTGGTGGTAATGGTAGAGCGGGGAATATGCCGGGCCATGAGGTTACAGATTGTGGTTCAGTTGTGTGCAGGACGTTGTCGTAACATCATGCATCTTGGTCCATGGGGTTTCTGGGATCATTCTGGGCCACACATGGCACACTCAGTCAGGGGAAGCATTTGCAGCCTACAGATGGGGAAAATGCATTGTGGGGGCATCCAAAGGTATGTGGAGGGTTGTGGGGGACAGGGGGACGGGGTGGGGGGGTGGTGTGGGGGGTGCAGTATATGGTTAACTGGGCATAGGCACATTCACAACACAATGTTCAGAAGCTAACAAATGGATAGCCACCACAATCGCGATGAGATCAAGGAACACAGGGTGAGGACTGAGAGGTCTTGGAGGGAAGGAAACCTAAATATTAATCTCCTCCAGGATGATGGGAGGGTTTTCCACACTCACACAGGGAGGGTCCAAACTGCTATAGTAGTGAGAGCTCAGAACCACCATCTTCCAACCTGCAGCGATGGTGCAGTATAAAATTAAAATAAGGCAAAACTCTGCTGGTGGGGGCTCCGAGGGTGGATTGGAGGGCAGGTGCATGCATCAGGGGCCAAGTAAAGGGGCACCTAAGTGAATTGTGCATTCCAAAATGAGGAGGGATGCACAACTGAGATATGTTTGGAGCCTATCAATGACAATGCAGGGAATCAGGGAAGTGAAGCAATGATGCACATTCATGTGAGAATAACCCAGAAAAGTGGCTCTAATTGATGTCCTTGTATTAACCCCTTGTATGTAACATGGAAAATCCCCAGAGCAACAACGAACTCCAGAGCAATTAGATGACTGGACAAGTTTGAGATGTGTGTTAGAATTGTGACACCAGCAGGTTCACAGGAGAAAAGCATCAGGCCCTCCTCAAATAATCTCATGTCCTTACTAAACATTTTCCGTCATGTCTATTCCAAAGAGTGTAGTACTAGAGTGCAGTGAATGAGGATCCCAGCACTTGGGCTGAAAGCAGCACATCCAGGCACCTGGCCAAAGCCATCTCATAGCAGTCAGTCATGTAAAGGGGAGTGGAAGGTGTGGAAGGAGCACCTTGAAATGCACCCTACGCTGGTCAGGATTTCATGGTCGAATAGTTGCCAACACTGGAACAAAGCCCTTGAATCTGCATTCACCGACAAGTCATTGACAGAAAGAGGACCTTTGCAGGCTGATGATGACTCATGTCTGTTTCTCTTGATACTACAAAGAGGGGACCATTAGGAACATGGAACCTGGATTTACTGCTGCCGGCATAATTGCATACAGGCAGGGGAGAAGAAGGAGAAGATTGTGATGGAGGCGCATGGCTCGCCAAAGTGGGGAGCAAAACCCTCAAAACCAAGGGGCAGTAGGACCCGCTCCGGACACAGAGGATGAGACTCACAGGAGCATCATGCGTTGGCAGCTTGCAAAACAGAGGATGTACAGAACCTGTATGTCTTATCTACAAATAAGCAAATGACAGTGTCACCAACACCGCCACATAGCCAGGGATCTGCTGACTCTCACATTTTTGCCACACTCTCCAAGAATTGGTGCCATGGGGACAGGGAGGGCATCCATTGCCATTGGCTCTAAAAGTAACGGCTGCACTGAATTTCTACACCAGTGGCTCCTTCCACGGCTCCACTGGGGACTTCTGCGGAATCTCTCAGGCGTCCATGCGTGAATTCATACATGAGGTAACAGATGCCCTTTTTGCCAAGGCTCACAATTATGTCAACTTCAACAGAGATCAACCAAGCCAGGGCACTGGGCTTTGCAGCAATTTCCAGATTCCCACAGGTACAAGGTGCCATTGTCTGCACTCATGTGGCTATAAATGCTCCCTGGCAACAGGCACTCTAACATATAAACAAAAAAGACTTCCACTCACTCAATGTATGGTTGGTCAGTGACCATAAGAAAATTATCATGCAGGTTTGTGACAGGTACCCATGAAGCGTCCACAAGTCACACATCTTGAGTACAGCGCAGATCTCGGACATCTTCAAGGAGTCACTCAGGATCCAGGGCTCCTCAGTGACAAAGGGTACCGTCAAAGGACGGAGCTGATGATACCTGTGCAGCGGCCACACAATCATGAAAAGTGAAGGTACGATGAAGCTCATGCCACTATACAAACATAATTCAAGTACACCACATGGATTTTAAAGATGTGATTCCGATGCCTGTACAGATCTGGTGGAGCACTCCAGTACGCTCCCCAGAGGGTCTCGCGGATCATTATGGCTGCACAACCTGATGCTGCGAAGGGGGGAGGACTTGCCAGATACCGACGTAGAGGAGCTGCACATCTCCTCCAATGAGGACATTGAAGGGGATGAGAACATTAAGGTAGAGGATGTCAAGGTTGCAGGGGAAGACAACATAGCACGGGCCAGCATGGGAGGTGTGCGCACGAGGCCCTCATAGCTACCAGATTCCACGAGGATGATGAGTTGCAGAGGGTACCCTCTTGGACAAGTGCACTCTAACATGAGCCAACATGAACACCAGTGTTACTATTCCTCTCATATCAACCATGCACTTCAATATGAGAATGAATAGGCACACAACAGGCTCACATTGGCCTGATCCTTTGAAGCATGATGAAGCCTTGGGAACATGTGTCCTTCCTGAGATGAAGTGCTAACGGGTGGAGGGAACCCCAGCATCAGACATCAAAAGATGCTGCCTCTTCGAGTGTGTCTCCAGCATCCCAGTCACTACGGCAGCCTACAAGAGCCAGGAGCTGTTTCACTAACCTCAGTGGGCCCGTAGCTGTATGCCGTCAATGTGACAAAGCTCCTTAAGGACATCCATCTCCAGCAACAGGACAACACATTCTGAGTAACCTTGATGGTGAAACTTGGGCCAAGACAGCCGATGACATTCCACGGGTGTGTATCTAATCAGAGGTGGCTCTGTCCTCTGTGTCACCTTCTTCTCTATCATATTAACATCCAGCACTCTCAGTTAGGGATGCTGGCCTGCTTTTATCATCACCTTATCATATATGTGAACCACCTCAGGATGATGATGTTCAACCACTTGCATGCCAGACATTAAAACATCTCCTCTTTAAGGCACATATCCCTGGCCCTTGCGAACTCCAAAACTCTCAGACACCATGAAGTCCTCAAGGTGACAAGTCATGGTTAATAAAGAGCAGACTTCAACTTCAGTACATCCTCGCTCCTTTCCCATTGCTTCCCTCAATATTGTCTAAAGCTACGATGCTCAAAGGCTCTACTGACCACCAGAAATCACCATTTGCAATTAGCATCACTTGTCTTAGGTGATGGGACAGACCCCAAATTGTGACGAGAGCCTTGTGGTCGCAATACAGAAAATTTCAGGTTGAGAAATGCTCACGGTTGTAGGTTCGAGGGAAATAATGTGGCTGAGAGGAGCAGTGGTGCCTTGAGGTGGCAAGGTGCTCTCAGTTACTAATGAGATCAGCAGGTGTGCACACGGAAAGTTGGATACGTGGTTGGTAGACAGGAGCGCACACGAGCTCTGAGTATGGGCTTGTCATGAAAATATAATAATTTGCATAATATTTTTCTAGTTTATTGTAAAGTAGATTTATGGGGGTAAGCATAGTTGGGTCTGTGTGTGATTTAATTACATTTGGAGTCAAGTAGACTGCAAACTTTAACTCATCAAAAGAAGCTAGGTGCTTGACATGCTGGTGAGTAAACAGGGATGCTGGCTTAGCATGTAAGGTGTGAAGGGAATTTGCATTTTTAGACAGATGAAGGGAGATTTCGATTTTAAAGGGATTTTAGTCTGTTTACAACTAGCCAAGGCTAAGAAATGTGTTTATTTTTCCCAAAGGTTACTGGCAATAAATAGCAGCAACATTAAAGTTTTTATATTATTATTGTTTCAAAGATGTATGAAACAATATAAATTACATATTAACAAGAGAGAAACATATATAAAGGAGTATGAAAGGCTATGTGTGAGGAGAAGGCCATGTGAGATCTGACAAAAGTGTGTGAAACAGCCTTAATGAAACCTCCAGTATTTGTGCATAAGTCTGCTGTCTAACAAAAGTGAAGCTGGAGAAAAGCCATTTGGAACTCCACCGTCCAGGGTATTGTGTTAATTTGCTGGATCAGTTTAAAATCTAAAATGCTTTTGGACCATTGCCTTAAAGGGGGTGTAACTGGGAGTCAGGTTAATTAGGAATTTTAGGTTTTATTGTAGTAGTAGTTTGTAGTCTTATGTATGTGCTTGAAATCTTTTCCTCTGTTAATAAATGTGATAATTTAATTTTTAGAAAAATCTCTGAAAATCTTGGTGGACTTATTAGTTCTGAATTCAGTGCACGCAACTTGTAATAAATACAAATTGCAAAACCATTGTGATAGTACAACCAAGTTTCCCTTGTGGTATTAATCTGCCTGGCACACATCATCTGCCACATCATAACAGGCTCATAGCATGAAAACCCTGTCAGATGACAAAGGGCACATGGAGCTGCACAATTTATCACCCTTCTCCATGCGTGAACACTTCTCTCCTTGTACACTACACCTCACCTTTCAAGAATGCAGACGTGACAGAACACCTCTGCCTCAATCTTACACAGCCAAGAATAAACATGACATGACCCTGCAAAGCATGTGAACAAGGTTCCTTCCAGAAGCACCCTTAACGTTAAGGTTGAAGCATCACTGATGTAGAAAATGATCTGAAAAAGGACTGCATACTGTGGTGATATGGAAGCATATTATGTAGATGAAAGGCCCATGATAGTGACATCTGCGTGAGAGGGAGGAGGCAACATGTTATCACACCTGATTGACAGCAACAGAGTTCATCAAAAAAGGAGACATACACAAGAGAAGTGAAATGGGTGTGATTCTATTTACATTTGTGAACATTATATGCATCTTGTGAACACCCCGTGCCACCCTTGTGCTCCTAAATTTTCTTGACCTTCCTAACCCTACCACTACATCTGGGTCCTTCCCTGACATCCACAGTGGAGGTGGAGGTAGCCTGCTGACTGCTACACTCTGGTATCTATTATGACTTTGGTGTGTGTCCCCTGGAGAGCTAAAGCCTGGAGGGCCCTGGCCCTCTTTGGGTGTCCTGCTGTCGGCCAGGTTCACCATCCTAGGCCTGTAGAGCTGGAGGTGATGGGGTCACGGGAAGAGGGGTTTGGATTGGCAAGACAGTGCCGGCATCACCTGGGTGGATGGCCCTGGGGTATCCAGCTGCTGCTCCTCATCCCTATGGGTGCCTGAGGCTCCTGGCTGAATCCTTGAGGGGAAGGGGCAGCTGGAGCGAGATCAAAGTGCCCTACACCCCTCTCACCTAGCCAATGGCTACAGCGATGGAGTGTTGCTCCTTAAACAGTGCAGGACTGATGTCCTGCACCAAGTTCTCCATGGTAGCTGCCATCCTACCAGTGTTGACCTTGGTGCGTTGGCATGTCAGCCCTATCACTAGAGACTGAGTGCAGATGGACTCCTCCATCACAAAAATAGAATTATCTGGAAAAACTCAGCAGGTCTGGCAGCATCGGCGGAGAAGAACAAAGTTGACGTTTCGAGTCCTCATGACCCTTCAACAGAACTGAGTAAAAATAGGAGAGGGGTGAAATATAAGCTTGTTTAAGGTGGGATGGGTGGGGGGAGAGAAGTGGTGGGGGGGGTGGTGGTTGTAGGGACAAGCAAGCAGTGATAGGAGCAGATAATCAAAAGATGTCACAGGCAAAAGAACAAAGAGGTGTTGAAGGTGGTGATATTATCTAAGAGAATGTACTAGTTAAGAATTGGTGGCAGGACACGCAAGGTATAGCTCTAGTGGGGGTGGGGTGAAATAAGACTAACAGGGCATAGAAGGTATAGATTTAAAAATAATGGAAATAGGTGGAAAAAGAAAAATCTATATAAATTATTGTAAAAAACAAAAGGGAGGGGGAAGAAACAGAAAGGGGATGGGGATGGAGGAGGGAGTTCAAGATCTAAAGTTGTTGAATTCAATATTCAGTCCGAAGGCTGTAAAGTGCCTAGTCGGATGATGAGGTGCTGTTCCTCCAGTTTGCGTTGAGCTTCACTGGAACAATGCAGCAAGCCAAGGACAGACATGTGGGCAAGAGAGCAGGGTGGAGTGTTAAAATGGCAAGCAACGGTGAGTTCTGGGTCATTCTTGCGGACAGACCGAAGGTGTTCTGCAAAGCGGTCGCCCAGTTTACGTTTGGTCTCTCCAATGTAGAGGAGACCACATTGGGAGCAACGAATGCAGTAGACTAAGTTGGGGGAAATGCAAGTGAAATGCTGCTTCACTTGAAAGGAGTGTTTGGGCCCTTGGACGGTGAGGAGAGAAGAAGGGGCAGGTGTTGCATCTTTTGCGTATGCATGGGGAGGTGCCGTAGCTGGGGGTTGAGGAGTAGGGGGTGATGGAGGAGTGGACCAGGGTGTCCCGGAGGGAATGATCCCTACGGAATGCCACCCAGTGGGGGGGGGGGGGGGGGGGGGGGGGGGGGGTGAAGGGGTGAAGGGAAGATGTGTTTGGTGGTGGCATCATGCTGGAGTTGACGGAAATGGCGGAGGATGATCCTTTGAATGCGGAGGCTGGTAGGGTAATAAGTGAGGACAAGGGGGACCCACGAGAACATTTTGGTCCCAGTCCTGATGAGGTGCAACCAGTCTCATTTGAATAGCTGTCTGCTCCCCTAGAACTGGTCCCAATTGTCCAAGAATCTGAAGCCCTTCCTCCAGCACCCATGCCTCAAGCTAGGCATTGATCCTTCCTATCTTCCAATTTCTATTGCTAGCACATGATTCGGGTGCAAACTAGAAATTGCTACCTTTGAGGTCCTTCTAACTTCCATCGGCTGTTACGTGCTTTGTGATTTCCTGAGGATCTGAAATATAGCGTATAAATGCACATTTTTTTCTTTATTAGAATAAGCAAGTTTCTCAATTTCCCCATGGACAACCAATGGCAGCATCATAGGCCACTGCCACTTAACCAAGTCACAGATTCCCCAAGGTTCAGGGAGTTGTAAGTTGTATCCACATGGCTGTTAATACATCTGAGACCAATCTTAGGCATTTAATGCAACAGTAAAATATTCCAATCTTTGAATCTCTAGTTCAGCTATGATCAGCAGATCACATGCTTGTTTTCCTGGCTGCTGCCAAGAAGAGGAAAGTGTACTTTTCTTCTCTGGCCCAGAAAGGTCAAGTGTTTGGCTGGATTCTAGGAGATCAAGGCATGGTTGAATCCACATCTGTGCATTCCCAGGACATCAGCTGATCAGAAATATTACGCGGTCCATTCAACCACTGGATAAAGCAAATGTTTGAAACTCTGAAAGTGCAGGTGCCTGGATCGATCTGGGGTATTCTGCAACATTTTTCCCCTAGGACCTTGAGGATCATTGTGCCACACCAGATAACTTTAGTTCAGAGGAAAGCTTTCCATTTGGAGGACCTGAGGGGAGAAAGGGACCCAAGAGCAGCAAGAAATCATTCATAGCAAAGAGCCATCTCCAGTGAATGAAATATTCACCCGAATCTAGAGTAGAAGACATTCTCTTAATGACATATTTGCCCACTTCAGTCTACAACATCCGTCTTCCTACTACATTGAAGCCATTAACATCACACTTGCTTCTAATGTGCGGTGTCTTAGCCTCTTGCTTCACCTAGATACCAAATAGTGGTGAGAGTGAATGGCTGCTACATTCTTCTAGAGGGGTCTTTTGGGACTGAATTTGACTTTTCTCATGTCAGCTAAACCAGAAATAGATCAGCTACAGGCTATATCTCTTGTACTGCTGAATGGGCAGCCTGGCCTCATTTCCTTTATGTCATATGTACAGGTATTAAAGAGGGTTGGTAAAAGGGCACACATACGCTACTATTCTAAGAGACAGTAACATCATACGAGTTAATTCCTGCTATGGCACTGGTACAGGGCACTAGCTCTGCATGGCCACTGAACTGGAGGAAAACACAAAATGATACCAGTCAGATTAATGAAATTCTTTAAGGTGATTATCTGTAATTGTTTGCTAAGCCTGTCAAGGCTGCAAGATACGGCCGCCCTTCTCCACTCTGATGCCTAAGGCCTCTACCACAGCAATTTGAGCACTCAAGCAGAAGCAAGATTGCCCTTAGGGTCTTTATCATGGGGGTCACAGCTGCACATTGGCCACATGCTCACGGGGGTTGTAGTCCTGGGAAGCCATCTATCACAGTGTCACAAATGCAGGTAGTGGACTGTTCCAATTGACCCACCATCTGCTGCACATCCCCAATGCTTGCACATACGTTTGATGCTTTACAGGAATTCTTCTTTTAAAAGCAGAACCTGAAGATCAGGTTTCTGTTGTTTCTTCACCCTCCAGTCAGCAATGTTTTCCTTCTCATCTTCCACCTCCAGCTTCTCTTCCTAACATGTGTTCTGTGTGCACTGTAATGCAGCTGGACTGGAGCTTAGTCCTGTGCCTAGAGGGGACAGGTCAAGTAATTAACAGTAATAACCTGTAGCCTATGTCATTGAGCTGAGACAGTGGAGGGTGGGGTCCATAACCTTTGGCCTATCTCTCTTACACATTATGGGCTATCTTGCCTTCTAAGAAAAATGCAAAAATGAGAGGGACCTAGCAGTGCCATGAGATAAAGTCAAACCCATGTGTCAGCGTACATAAAAGGGGAATGACAGACTTAGGAACCAAACAATTATGTACATCAGTGAGGTGCATGTATGCTATGTTGTGGGTGAAGTTGAAGGCTGGACGGATAAAGGATCTTACAGTACCTACTTTCTATTGGTAAGCTCTTGAAGTACAAGGATGGGGAGGTAGTTGTTTGTAGAATGTATGTTTAGTATACCACATTTTGGAGGGTTTGACTGATATTTCTAACCTTGCCTGACATGATATGGTTATTCAACTTCTTAGTACTGCATGAGCATGTGTGGGGGCATGGAGTTCATAATAATGCCTCTGACCATCTTCTTCTAGTGCACTATCGCTTTACAGTCTTCTCTACTTAGTCCCAAAAAGGGTCTCTCTCAACAGCTGTATCTGGGGTAGGGACACTTCCATTGCAGCATATGAAAACTTTGAGAACTCGGTGCCCTGCAGTAGACCTCTGAACATCCTGAAATTATCACTCATACCGCCAAACATTTAGTGATGATTTCTGGCCCATTATGCAGCTAAGGTCATTTAAATCCTGCAACCACATGTTGTTTCTGCATAAGGGTCAAGCACATACAGGGTTAATGTGGGACTGAGTACAGTACTGTCCACACAGTGATGTAAGGGGACACATGACCCAGACCCAGTGGTCAGTGCGGCGTTGAGCAGAGATAGGAAAAGACCGAAGCATGGAGATATCTCCTAGCTTGTACCCTTTGCTGTACATGTATAACTTTTCTACTTGTTAATAAAGACTTACATTTAACCTACTGAAGAATATGAAGGCTTCTTTAAGAGACACCAACACTCACGCAACAATTTCTCAACACCAAATGTTGAAGTCCCTGGCTGGCATATTGAAGTTGATATGAACGCACTCACAATATTTAAATTGACTGGAAATTTTGATGGGCCATCCATGGAATTGCCAGGTGAATAAAAATCCCAACCAGTTTCATTATGACAGTGATGGCAATGCAGAAAAAATGGTTGAGTCTCATATCTGTCATTACGAGGTCTACAGGAGAGTTCTGAACAAAATGTAACTGATCAACTCCATTCTGTAGGATGAAAAGACAGATTTTCTTAGATGGAAAAGTTGTTTAATTCCCCCAGAGAAATTCATTGAGGATGCAACAGTTAAACAACCATGCAGTTTCCTAACAGAGAAGATATTCAATGATCGAAAAGGAGACTTTCGGTTTGGTGTTAGCATTGTAGCATTTTGAGATTTATGTTGCAAACAACTCATCAGAAAGAATTGTTTATACAGACCACAATCCTTTAACGTTTCTGGACAAATTTCGAGACAGAAGTGCAAGGCTATTCAGATGGAATTTATTACTGCAAACATTTAATCTACAGATTTTACATGTAGCAGGACAAGAAAATCTGATTGCCGATGCATTGTAAAGAGTTTGAAGCTTAAAGGGAAAATTGGACATTTAAAAACCTGGACACTGGACTTGAATGATATTTATTGATACCAAGGATTTGTATATATATTGTTATATTAATGCATCTGGTAATATAATAATGTAATAAGTATAAGAGGTAATGTAAGGTGGATTCAGAAAATGAGGCCATCTTTCTAAATTAAGATGGTTCATTTTTAATAATGAGAGGGATGTCAAGAAGATAGTATAATTTTCATAATGTTATTGAAATTTATTGTAGAGTATCAGTGGGGTCTGTGTTTACATCTGTGTGTGTGCGCGTGCATTTGAATAAAAGGCAGCTGGTCCGAAGGCTTCGATGTAACAGAAGCTAAGCTAGGTTTGAAATGTTAAGTAGGTGTAAAGGGAACATTAGCATTTTAATTAAACTGTACTGGTTTGAATTCAAAAGGAGGGGTGAAATGTTTCACCTAGCCAGGAGAAGTTAAGAAACAGTGTGTGTTTATTTTTTCCCCAAAGATTACTGGTTAAATTGGTATTATGATAGATTTTTTATTATTAGAGAGGTAAGGTTCAAAGACATGGTGAAACAATGAGAATTTGCATTCAAAGGGGAAAATATGTATAAAGGAGAGAGGGTTGTGTGTAATGGTAGGGTTTCTAAGATCTAAACAAAGTATAAAAAAAGCTCCAGCATCTAAGCCTCAAGCTGCTATTTACAAAGAACTGAAGTTATGAAAACTCACTTTGAATTGGATTGTTCAAGTTATTGTGCTTCTTTGCCTGGGTCTTTTAAAATCTGTGTGTCTAACTATTGCCTTAACAAAAGTGTAAGTGGGAGTAAGATTAACTGAGGGATTTAGATGTTATCATAATAGTAATTTGTAGATCTATGCATGTACTTAAAATCATTTCTCCTATTAACAGAGGTTTAATTTAGTTTTGTAAGAAACCTATAAGACTTGGAGGTCTTCTTACTACTGAATTCAAGGCACGCATCTCGAAATTTATATAAATTGCAAAATAGTTGTGCCAGTTATTTCAAGTTTCCCTTTGGGATTTGAGCAGTTCAGCATTTAACATCGGCTGTGCCATAACAGCTGTCCTGAACTTTAAATCTCTGGCTCTTTTCATGCTATTACAGCGTTCATCAGCAAGCCTAATCAATCCGCAGTGCACAAATGTAACAAACAGTTCACCAATACATTGGCCCAGATTTTTGCTCCCAGTTCTGTTTCCTAGCTCAACGAACCCGATTTTCATTTGCGGGGGGTGGGCTGGATTGGAAGTTGGGCCCACCGCCCCTGAACAAGTGCAGAGGCTGCCAAGCGCAGACGGAGCCTGGGTGGACTGCCTGCCTCTGTGCTCTGGCACTGTGTTGAATTTAGAAAAAAAAACAAAACAAACAACCCTACAGCCCTCACCACCATCCCCCCCCCGCCATCCCTGTATATATACACTTGCCCTGCCACATCCATGTCAACCTATGCCAGCTCATGCCCCTCTATCCACCTCCATGGCCCCTCATGCCCCCTATGCCCCCACATCCCCATGGGCCTTTATACTCCCAAGACAACCTAGTGCCAGCTTATGCAACCCAAGCCCCCACGCACCACATTTTGCAGTTACCCTCTCCATGCCAACTCACCTAGTATCCTTTGACAGTTCCTTATCAGGTTTGACAGCTGGACAGTTCCTCACAGGCAGAAATTTTCAATGAGTTTATGCACTTATTACGCACATATCATGATTACTTTAAATGGCAGCAGGACTTAGAACTTTCGACTATTTCCATGGCAAAAATCTAGGCCGTTATTTGCCAGAGCAAGTAATTTTCCCATACAAATGATCAGTATACCAAGACAACACTACAATTGTTTCACATCCCGAAAATCTAGGGTGGATATTGAAGATGCCCAATTGGCTATTCAGACCCTTACTCATGATTCCGTATTCATTAATTGCAGGATTTTTCACTCTATCAATATCCAGCTGGTTAATCATCATGCAGGTGAATGTACTTTTTCAAGTCAGGCCTCTATGCCTGGATTATTTGTTGCAGAAGCCAAATAGGAAGGGACCTTGGATGAATGGAACTAGAAAATTACGATTGTTCAGGTAAGGTCATTAGCAAGGTCATTATTGAGTACGCATAGATGAGAGGAAGGGACTTGATATACCTCACCATCATCTCCAAAATCATTGTTTGTCTGATGTTGCACTTGGGATCTCCCGAGAAAGGCACTATATATATGGAAATTCTAACTATAGAATCATAGAAAAGTTGCGGTGCAGAAAGAAGCCATTCAGCCCAATGTGCCTGCACTGGCCAAAAAAAGCAACCAACCACTCATTTTAATCCCACTTTCCAGCACCTGGTCCGTAGCTTTGCAGATTACAGCACTTTAGATGCAGATCCAGATATCTTTTAAATGACTCGAATCTTTTAAAGGAGTCAAAACATTAACTCTGTCTTTCTCTTCATAGATGCTGTCAGACCTGCTGAGTTTTTCCAGCATTTTTTGTTTTTGTTTCAGATTTCCAGCATCCGCAGTATTTTGCCTTTATCTTTTAAATGAGTTGAGTGTTTCAGCCCTAACCACCAACTTAGGCCGTGAATTCCAGACACCCACCACCCTTTAGATGAATAAGTTTTTCTTCATGTGCCCTCTAATCCTTCTACTGATCACCTTAATCTATGCCCCCTGGTAACTGATCCCTCAACTAGGGGAAACAACTTTCCTGTCTATCCTATCTAGGCTCTTCATAATATTGCACACCTCAATTAGATCACCCTTTAGCCTCCTCTGTTCTAAAGAAAACAACCATAGCCTATCCAAACTCTCCTCAAAGCTGCAATTTTCAAGACAAAAACAGAATTACCTGGAAAAACTCAGCAGGTCTGGCAGCATCGGCGGAGAAGAAAAGAGTTGACGTTTCGAGTCCTCATGACCCTTCAACAGAACTGAGTGAATATTAGGAGAGGGGTGAAATATAAGCTGATTTAAGGTGGTGGGGGGGAGAAGTGGGGGGGGGGGGGCGGTGTGGTTGTAGGGACAAGCAAGCAGTGATAAGAGCAGATAATCAAAAGATGTCACAGGCAAAAGAACAAAGAAGGTGGTGATATTATCTAAGACAATGTGCTAATTAAGAATGGATGGCAGGACACTCAAGGTACAGCTGTAGTGGGGGTGGGGTGGAAAGGCTAACAGGGCATAAAAGATATAGATTTAAAAATAATGGAAATAGGCGGGAAAAGAAAAATCTATATAAATTATTAGAAAAAACAAAAGGAAGGGGGAAGAAATGGAAAGGGGGTAGGGATGGAGGAGGGAGCTCAAGATCTAAAATTTTCAAGCCCTGGCAACATTCTTGTAAATCTGCTCTGTACTCTCTCCAGAACTATTATGTCCTTCCTGTAATGTGGTCACCAGAACTGTACACAATTCCAGCTGTGCCTAACTAGCATTTTATACAATTCCATCATTACATCCCTGTTTTTGTATTCAATACCTCTCCCAATAAAGGAAAGCATTCCATATGTTTTCTTGACCAACTTGCCCACCTGTCCTGCCACCTTCAGGGACCTGTGGACATGCACTCCAATGTCTCTCACTTCCTCAATCCCTCTCAATAACTTCCCATTTAATGAGTATTCCCTTGCTTTGTTTGCCCTGCCCAAATGCATTAACTCTCACTTTTTTGGATTGAACTCCGTTTGCCACTTCTTCACCCACTCAACCAAACCATTGATATAATTCTGGAGTCAATAGCAAGCCTCTTCACTACCGACTACACAGCCAATTTTTGTGTCATCTGCAAATTTCTCAATCATGCCTCCCACATTTAAGTCTTAATCATTAACATATACAACAAACAGTAAGGGTCCCAACATTGATCCCTGTGGAACGCCACTGGAAACCGTTTTCCATTTGCAAAAACATCTATCGACCATTACCCTTTGTTTCCTGTCTTTGAGCCAATTTTGGATCCAACCTGCCACCTTCCCCTGTATTCCATGAGATCTCACTTTCCTGACCAGTCTGCCATGTAGGACCTTGTCAAATGCCTCACTAAAATCCATGTAGACAATATCCACTGCACTGCCCTCATCAATCGTCCTTTTATTTCCTCAAAAAATTCTATTAAGTCAGTAAGATACGATCTTCCCCTAACAAAACCACGCTGACTATCCCTGATCAATCCATGCCTAGGTGCCAGTTTATCCTGTCTCAGAATTGTTTCCAATAATTTGCCCACCACTGAAGTCAGACCAACTGGCCTATCATTTTCTGGTCTATCTCTCAGAACCTTTTAAAATAATGGTACAATGTTCGCAGAACTCTAATCCTCTGGGACCTCGCCTGTATCTAGTAAGAATTGGAAAATGATCCTTAGAGTGTCGCTATTTCTTCCCTGGATCCTTCAACAGCCTGGTATACAATCTATCTGGCCCTGGTAATTTATCCACATTCAAGGATGGCAGTCCTTCCAGTGCTGCCTCTCTCACAATGCTTATTATATATATTTCACACTCCTCCTCTTTAATTAGAATGTCTGTATCATCCTTCTCCTTAGTGAAGACAGAGACAAAGTACTCATTGAGAACTCTGCCCCCATCTTCTGCATCAACCCACAAGTTACCATGTACATCTCTGATAGGCCCTACCTTTTCCTTATTCTCTTGCTCTTAATGTACTGGTAAAACGTCTTAGGATTTTCTTTGATTTTACTTGCCAATATTTTTTCGTATCCTCTCTTTGCTTTCCTAAATTCTATTTTTACTTCACCCCTGTACCTTCTATACTCCTCTAGGCTTTCTATAGTATTAAGTATTTTGTGACTGTCATAAACTTTTTTTTTTGCTTTATCTTTTGGATAACCAGGGAGTTCTAGATTTGGCAGTACCACCCTTTTTCTTTGTGGGGGCCTGTCTACACTGTCCTGTAGAATCTCATCTTTGAATGCTTCCCACTGATTTGACACTGAGCTGCCATTTTTGTGCCTCCTTAAGAGCTGTATCCAGTCCACTCTCGTCAGCTCACCTCTCAGCTTTGTAAAATTTCCCTTCCCCAAATTTAGAACTTTTAGTCTTGTTCTATCTTTGTCCTTTTCCACAATGATGCTAAATCTAACTATATAATATGGTCACTATCACCAAAATAGTCCCCTATGGCTACTTCATCCACTTGCCCAGCTTCATTTCCTAAGACTAAATCTAGAATTGTACACCCTCTCATTGGGCTTATGTGCTGGCTAAAAAAGTTCTCTTGAATGCACTTCAAGAAATTTGTGCCCTCTGTGCCCTTCACACTGTTCATACCCCAATTGATATTAGGGTAGTTGAAGTCTTCAACGATTAATCTGCAACCAGAAATCTGTCTACATATTGCGCTTCTAGCTCCCTTTCACTATTTGGGGGTCTATAGTACACTCCCAATAGTGTGGCTGCCCGTTTTTTTTACTCCTGAGCTCAACCCATATGGCCTCACTTGATGCTTCATTTAGTATATCATCCCTCCTCACAGCTGTAATCGATTCTTCAACCAATAATGCTACACCCCCAACCTTTTTTATCCCCATCCCTATCCTACCTGAAAATTCTAGATCCAGGGATGCTGAGCTGCCATTTTTGTGCCTCCTTAAGCCAAGTTTCCATTATAGCGATGATACCATGTTGCTATCTGTCTGCCCTCAGCTAACTGACTTTATTTACTATGCTCCTTTTATTTACATATATACCTTTTAACACTGCCAAATTCCTGTGCTGTATACTTTTTAACCTTTGCCGCTTCTGACTTTCAGAGTCACTTGCTAATTCTTCATCTCCCATTCCCTGCTCTGAATTTGCCCTCAGGTTCCCATCCTCCTGCCAATTTGGTTTAAGCCCTCCCCCAACAACAGTAGCAAACCTCCCTGTTAAGATATTTGTCCCAGTCCTGCTCAAGGGTAATGTCTGGCTTCCCTAGAATCGGTCCCAATGCCTCAGAAATCTGATGCCCTCCCTCCTATACCAACTTTCCAGTCACATGTTTGTTCGCTCAATTCTCCTATTTCTATAACAAAAATAAAAATACCTAGAAAAACTCAGCAAGTCTGGCAGCATCTGCGGAGAGGAACACAGTTAATGTTTCGAGTCTGAATGACCCTTCAACAGAACTAAGTAAAAAAAAAGTAAAAATGAAAATATTTCTATACCCTCTTGCACGTGGGACTGGGAATAATCCTGAGGTTACTGATTTCAAGGTGCTGCTTTTCAATCTCCTTCCTAGCTCCCTAAAGTCTGCTTTCAGAACCTCATTCCCTTTCCTACCTAAATCACTGGTACCAACATGGACCACGACCTCTGGCTGATCACCCTCTCCTAGAAGAATGTCCTGCAGCCACTCGTGACACCCTTGACCCTGGCACCAGGGAGGCAACATACCATCCTGGAGTCATGACTATGGCCACAGAAATGCCTGTCTGTTCCCCTAACTAACAAATACCCTATTATTACTGCTCTTCCCCTCTTCTTCCTCCCCTCCTTTGCAGCAGAGCCACCTGTGGTGCCACAAACTTGGCTCTGACTGCACTCCTCTGAGGAACCAACACCCTCACCGGTATCCAAAATGGAAAACCAATTGGTGAGCGGGACTCCTGCATTGCCTCCCCAATTTTCTTGGACTGCTTGGCAGTCACCTATTTCCTTTTTGTCTCCTGGCTCCTAAGCTGCGGTGTGACCACCTCTCTGAACATGCTATCCATGTAGCTCTCAGCCTTGCGGATGCATCACATTGACTCCAGGCACCACTCAAGCTCTAAAAATGGAGCTCAAGGCTCTGCAGCTGGTGACACTTCCTGCACATGTGGTCGTCGAGGACACTGGTGGTGTCCATAACTTCCCACAAATTACAAGACATGCATTCCACACGACCGAGCTGTCCTGCCATGGCTTCAATTTACTTCCCTTGGATTAATTTTATTTTACTTTGGTTTGCTTATGCAACTTTATTTTACTTGGCCTCAACTTCACTTTATTTCCCCATTGCTTGTGTTTCTTACTAAAATGTAAGTAGCCTCTTCTTTTAAAAAGAATATGTTTTTCTAATTCTTAGCTACTTGATGATACTCCCTAACAGCAGTTTCATACCAATGAGCTTATGTTTCTCCTGTGATTTTAGGTGCTAGGTGCTGCTCACTGCCTGGCTCAGGGTCCTCCCCTCTCACTCTTCTAGGTGCTGCTGACCGTCTGTCCCAGGGTCCTCCTCTCACACAATCCTCTCTTCGGTGGACCATCGGAATCGAGGATGACATCCGTCAGGCTTGGTGAGACTTCAGATGACTGAAGAACCCAATTCTAGATCCACATGTTCTTCCACAGTGGAGGCATGTTGTTGTGCAGGGGACTGGAAATCACAGCCCTGGTTTGCCTTCTTCCTCCTTCCTCTGCCGTTGCCGTTCCACCTTGCAGTCAAGTTGCTGAGCCTCGAAGTGGCTTGCACCTTGATGGACCAGGTAGTGCCACGCTGAGCAATCGGCAGCATTCTTCTCCCAGTCAGTGGTGTTAATGCCTCCGTGCTTTAGGGTGACCTTGAGCGTATCCTTACACCTTTTCCTTTGGCCACCCTTTCAGCATTAGCCAACGGAGAACTTTGAGAAGAGAACCTGCCGAGAGAGGCGGTTTTCCGGCATTCGGACGCAATGGCCTGTCCATTAGTGTTGGTTTTGCAGTCCTCCTATTTGATCTTCAGGATTCGATGCAAGCACCGTTGGTGGAAGCTCTTAAGGATCTTAATGTGACGTCGGTAGACAGTCCATGTTTCACTGCAGTAGAGGGTGGCAGTTAACACAACAAGACAGAATGTTTGTTGACTTCCAAAGGCCCATGTTGTCAAAGATACGGTGGCACAGCTTGATGAAGGCAGCGCTGGCACAGTTGACTTGGTGTTGGACTCCCTCATCGATGGTAGTCTCTTGGGACCGGTGGCTGCTGAGATAAGGGAAGCGCTGCACATACCCCAGAGTCACCCCATCTATGTGGATGGTACAGGGGATGCTTAATTGGCCCAGGGAAGGTTGGTGAAGAACCTTCGTCTTGGCGATGTTTAAGGACAGGCCTCTCCTCTAGGTGCTGCTGACTGCCTGTCCCAGAGTCCTCCTCTTGCACTCTCCTCTAGATGCTGCTGACTGCCTGTCCCAGGGTCCTCCTCTCGCACTCTCCTTTAGGTGCTGCTCCCTGCCAGGCTGGGGGTCCTCCTCGTGCAGTTTCCTCTAGGTGCTACAGGCTGCTTGTCCCAGGGTCCACCTCTCGCACTCTCATCTAGGTGCTGCTGACTGTCTGGCTCGGGTTCATCCTCTCGCCTTCTTTAAGGCAGTTAATGGTTTCAACTATTAGATGCTGCCTGATGAGTGGTTGATTGCACAGGCAAAGCTTTCATGACATGGTTAGGGAGGCCATATTTTTCTGTTTGGTGCTGCCTTTTTCTCCTGTCTATTTTGCAGGCACGAACGATGCTTTTCTTGACTTGGAGATGGATCATGGGTTGAATTTTGCCATGGAGATGGAGCTGCATTCAAAGATCGTGGGCATGGGAAAATTCAGATACTTGTACCTTAAATGGCTCCCAAACCTTGTCCCCACCTCCAGGTGAGTTGCTTGGTTATACTTTGAATCTATTTTAATTCTGATTCCCTCCTTTTTGAGCAAAGTTATGATTAGTTTCTGGCTTGCAATAGTCTTATTTCAGTTTCAGAAGAATTAGTTTAAACAGTGATAAAAACAAAAAAACTGCGGATGCTGGAAATCCAAAACAGAAACAGAATTACCTGGAAAAACTCAGCAGGTCTGGCAGCATCGGCGGAGAAGAAAAGAGTTGACGTTTCGAGTCCTCATGACCCTTCGACAGAACTTGTTCTGTCGAAGGGTCATGAGGACTCGAAACGTCAACTCTTTTCTTCTCCGCCGATGCTGCCAGACCTGCTGAGCTTTTCCAGGTAATTCAGTTTCTGTTTTAGTTTAAACAGTGTTTCACTGAAAGCGGCTCACTGTTATTTATGCACAAGTCACACAACAACTTGGGCAACTGTTTGATTATATACAAAAATCCAGATGTTTATCTCTGAGATACGCTATTCTCTCATCAGCTTTGTAAAAACTGCATCTCCTCTGAATTACCATTCAAGTGCATTGAATGGCATTAAATTCCAGTACTTCCATGGTAGATATGAACAAAACTCCGACGCCTCAACAAGAAACTTCGTCTCTTTCTTTCAGGTGCAAAGGAACACAAGCTCCAACAACTCATCGATATCAACGCCCATCCAGGACCTTCCACCCCTGCCTATCCCTCTGTCCCCATCCCTTCTTCCCAGCCCCGGCTGTGTATTCACCATACCCCCTGACCTTCCCCGCTCTGATGCTGAACGTTCAGTACTCAGCAAAGGAGTCAGTTTCATACCCTTATGCCCTCACCTCAATGAATTTTGGGCTCGGCATGATGCTGAACTCTTCTATTGCCGCCTTCGTCTCCATGCTCACTTCTTTGGGCAGGAGTCCTCTCCCCATTCAATGGATCCTTTTACCCGCCTCTAATATTGTCCCCCCACCTGGACCCCTCCCTTTGAATTCTTACCTGCTCGTGATCTTTTCATTGAGAACTATCGGCGTGACATCAGTTGTCTCAATTTATCTGCTCCTCTCACCCACTCTAACCTGTCTCTTTCTGAACTTGCAGCACTCCGTTCTCTCAGGTCCAACCCTGACTTTGTCTTCAAACCTGCCGACAAGGGTGGTGCTGTTGATGTCTGGCACACTGACCTCTACCTCGCAGAGGCTGAATGTCAACTCACAAACACTTCCTCCTACCTCCCCCTGGACCATGACCCCACCACTGAACATCAAGCCATTGTTTCCAGGACTGTCACTGACCTCATCTCCTTTGGAGACCTTCCCTCCACAGCTTCCAACCTCAGTCACCCAACCTCGGACGGCCTCAGACTCCATCTCATTCTCTCAGTTCCTTTGCCTCCATCGCATCTGTTCTGATGATTCCACTTTCCAAAACAGTTCCTCTGACATGTCTTCCTTCTTCCTTAATCGAGGTTTTCCACCCATGGTGGTTGACAGGGCCCTCAACTGTGTCCGACCCATTTCTCCCACACATCCGCCCTCACACCTTCCTCTCCCTCCCAGAACCAAGAAAGGGTCCCCCTTGCCCTCACATTTCACCCCACCAGCCTCCGCATTCAAAGGATCATCCTACGACATTTCCGCTAACTCTGGCATGATGCCACCACCAAACACATGTTCCCTTCACCGCCTCTGGCGGCATTCCGCAGGTATTGTTCCCTTCGGGACACCCTGGTCCACTCCTCCATCACCCCCTATACCTCAACTCCCTCCCACGGCACCTTCCCATGCAACCGCAGAAGCTGCAACACCTGCCCCTTTACTTCCCCCCTCCTCACTGTCCAAGGGCCCAAATACTCCTTTCAAATGAAGCAGCACTTCACTTTCATTTCCCTCAATTTAGTCTACTGCATTTGCTGTTCCTAATGCGGCCTCCTTTACATTGGAGAGACCAAACGCAGACTGGGTGACTGCTTTGCGGAATACCTTCGGCAAGCATGACCCAGACCTCCCTGTCGCTTGCCATTTCAACACACCACCCTGCTTTCATGCCCACATGTCCGTCCTTGGCCTGCTGCAATGTTCCAGTGAAGCTCAATGCAAACTGGAGGAACAGCACCTCATCTTCCAACTAGGCACTTTACAGCCTGCCAGACTGAATATTGAGTTCCACAACTTCAGATCATGAACTCTCCCCTCCATCCCCACCTCCTTTCCAATCCCCCTTTTTCCAATAATTTATATTTTTTAAATATATTTTTCTTTTCTCACCTATGTCCATTATTTTTAAATGTATTTCCATCACTTGTTTCATCTCCACCTTGTAGCCTATTTCGATCCCTTCCCCCCACCCCATCCCCACTAGGGCTATCTGTACCTTGCTCATCCTGCTTTCTACCCTTAATGTCACCATTAGCACATTTCTTAGCTAATATCACCACCGTTAACACCCCTTTGTCCTTTTGTCTATGACATCTTTGGCAATCTCTTCTTTGCCTCCACCTATCACTGGCCCTCTACTCAGCTTTACCCGTCCCACCCCCCTCAACCATCTTATATTTCATCTCATTTCTACATTCCCTCAGTTCTGATGAAGAGTCATATGGATTTGAAATAATAACTGTATTCCTCTCCGCAGATGCTGTCAGACCTGCTGAGTTTTTCTAGCTATTTTTATTTTTGTTTTAGATTTCCAGCATCTGCAGTATTTTGCTTTTAAATGAAAGTTAGGGCTTGTCCATTTCGGTTTAAGTGCCTTAATAGCGTGATAAGTCTAAAGTACTGTCAAACAACTCTCTGCCACTGAAAATTAACCATTATGACTGTGGAATCTCATTCCTTCAGCTTTTAATTGTTGTTGGGGATTCTAAAAAAAATTACATTTTTTTAAACTTCTACTTCATCTTCTTGACCTCTTTTTTAATCCAATCATTTATTCCCTTTCTTTATTTCATATTCTGTACCTGATTTGACATTGAATTCACTATTCTGACTTACACTTTCTGGTTCAGACTCTGCACTGTTCATTTCACACTATTTCAATCTGATTGGTTAATGAGATACACAGTTGCTTACCCTGTGCACACAAATCCCAGATGCCCTGTAGACGGTGCTGTATCATTTCTATCTCCCACTTAAAGCAACTTCCAGTCCAAAATTTCATGGAAATAAAAAACATTTTCTATCCTATAAGCTTTTGATTATAATCCATAATATTATAGAAAGAAGCATTTCAGTTATAAAAGATACCAGCTGCAATCAGATTCCAATGAAAATAGATTTCTGTTAAATAATTTATTGGTTATTCACTTTAATCAGGATAAAATACATTTCCAGAACTTACATAATACCAAGAAACAGGCACTGCTTCTCAAATTTTCACTGGGGCTCAGGTTTAATCATTTTCCATAACTGTTGTACATAAGGTATTATCTTTATCAAAATTTATAATGTGGCAAGACATCATTAGAAAAAATAAACAAACTGGAGTAAGTAAGAGTTACTTTTAAAATTTCCACTGAAAATTAGCTGGATCAAGTATAGTAACACTGGATCAAAGGAAACTTAATCATGCTTAGCTGTGCCCCAGAGCACACACATGCATAATGCGATTTGCACAGTAACTGCCTCTCATATTATTAGTTGTTTGGGGTGTTTAGTGCTAATAGGCAAAACAGAATCAGTATTCTTTACTCAGAAGCAATGGAAAATGATAAAAGCACCATGCTGAGATGGTAATTAATGTAAATGCTACAAATTTAGTTTGTTTGAAAGTATGACACTTTTAAAAGAAATGCTTGGCCTGTGTTGCATTTTGATAATTTTAGTATGATTTTGGTTTTCTTTTACATTATATTACTAAATTGGCAAAAGAAGTAATGGCAACAAGATGAAAACCTTTTTTATGTAGCATGTTCTTAGGATCTGGAATGCAGTGCCTGATGGTGTGAGGAGGTAGATTCAATCATGGCATTCAAAAGAGAATTGGATTATCTGAACAGGGGAAAAATGCACAACTACAGGGAAAAGGCAGGAGAGTGGCACTAGGTGAATTGATCTTGCAGAGAGCCAGCACAAATGTGACAGGCTAGATGGCCTCCTTCTGTGCTGGAGCCATTCTATGATTCAAATGTCTAAGAAGGGAGGAGAGAAAAAGAGAAGAGGGAAGAGGGAGAGGAAAAGGAGAGGGAAAGAGGAAGGAGGAGGTAGATGGGGATTGGGAGAAGCAACTAGGTCACAGATTTAAAATGATTGTCAAAAGAATCAAAGGTGATATGAGCAAAAACATTTTTTACACAGTGAGTGGTGGTGGAGGCAGATAGGATTGGATAAGCATTTGAAGGGAAAAATATTTACAGGGCTAGAAGGAAGCCAAGGGTGTGACTAGCTAACTTGCTCTTGCAGCCTGCTGGCACAGGATTGATGGGCTGTGCTGTAATCATTCCATGATTCTAGGAGTGTGATTATTGCAGGGGTTGTGATGAGGAATCATGGAGCAAAGAGTTGGGGATAGAAGGTACAAGTGTAACAACAGAAAAGGGAAGTCACTGAAAGTCTCTCAGAAGAGATGAAAGCCATAGAAGTCTCTCAACAAGAGATTTATGCAGGGATAAAGTGGTCTTTGCAAACCTGTGGATAACTGACTAACTGAAACTGATGACATTACTATCTGAGGCATGGGTGCAGGAAGAGAAAATATGCACTGGAGGTTCTCCATGGAGTAACTGAAGGAGACAGAGAGTTTGGGGGACAGCAGACATGGCCTCAGAGTATATGCTATGAGGAGACTGATTTGGTCAATATTTCAAAAGCTACAGAGAGGTCAAGAAGCACAAGGAAGGATAGTGTACTACAATTAAAATTCACATAAAATGGGTATTATTTCAGCGCAGTGACTTGGGCAGAAATCTGATTACAGATTTCATTGCAAGAGATGCAAGAAAGATGGCAATATCATGTTCAAGGACTTTGGAGAGGAAATGGAAGTTTGTAAGAGCAAAGTCTAGGTTTTTTTGGGGAAAGGAGGGAGGTGATGGCTGTGGTTTTTGAAAGGAAGTGGGATTGTACCTAAGGAGAGGGAACAGTTTGAAATGTTTACTGCATGGGGGCAGGAAGGAAATTTGGATGGTCAGCAGCTTAGTGGAAATAAGGTCAAAAGAGCAGAAAGTGGGTCTGATACGCAAAATGAGCAAGGAAAGATGAAGGGAGAGAAAGCAGGGAAAGAAGTATTTTTGTTCAGTATCCCATACAGCAAAATAAAGCTGAAAAATTAACAGAGCATTGAAGTATAGTCAGAAGCTCAGCAGGTAACAGCAGCTGGTAGAGGATGGGCTATATGCTGGAAGAAGGTATCTTAAAACTTGAAGCAATTAAGTAACAGAGCAGAGTCACAGAAACTAAGCCTTATAGTGTAGTCCAGTGGAGCATCTTACTCCTGACAGCAGAGAAAACTAGAAGTCCTCCCATGACCCTGTCCCAAATCATGGGGTCATTTTAAGTATGGACCAGTGACTTGCAACTGAAGATTTGCAACCCCTTGAGATATCCTCTCCACTTTTCCACCAAAAACTCAAAGTGATAGGAAGCAAGGTGGAGCCTGAGATCTTCCTGAACCAAAAATTAAAAGGTTTTAATTCCTCTCCAGGATCAATTATCTTTAGTATTATCCTCTCATCAGGGGCTTTCAGAATGCCCAGAATGGAACTCTCAGAAGGAATGCAATCTTCTGGCAGCTAACATGGGCAAGCTGTGTGGAACTCCCAGGGTATCCTGAAATGTCCCAAACTGCTGCTAAGTCATTAGGAGGTTGCAGGCAGGAAAAGCATCTGTCTACCTGTCCTTAGTGGCTGGATTTTCACAGAGTTAGGGAGATTCCACAGACCTTTAAAAACAATGGATGGGATCAATTCCAGGATCCCTGCTCCCATTCCTGATGCCCCAAGTTTTGCTAGCCTGAGAGAAGGGTACAGGTAGTGAAAATACATTCTGCATTCCTTACCTAACCAGCAGCTCCTAGCCTCCTGCAATTTCCATGGAGTCAGATCAGCTTCTCAAGAAATCATGGTTCACAGCCCCTCAGAGGTGTTGTGAACCATTGTCTGGATGGGGGAACCTTTTGAAAGATAACTTTCAAAAAATCTTACCAATGCCCCCATACCAACTCAAGACCCCCCCCACCCATCCCCAATACTCTCCAAGGCAACCCATGCCATGCCACTCCACCCAACCCCAATGGTCCCTCATACCCTCCATGTCAACTCATAGCACTTCCATGCCTATTCATCCAGTACACACTCTGAACAGAACCAATGAACCCTATAGTAACAATGAAGTGGAAAAGCTTAAAAATCAGCCATTCATAACTTTCCTAAAAACACTGTAGCTGCTACAACCCTATAAAAGTGTCAATCAATCAGATCTTTGACATACCAATAGCAGAAACTGTCAGCACTTGACACCTCTTTATCTTGTATAAATAAAAATTGAGCTATTGTCAAAATAGAGCTAAGAAGAAAAGGCTGTCAATCAAACAATGTTTTCCCTTGTGTGCAGCTGTTTCAACAAATTAATGGAAGTCTGGGCTCTAAGCCGAACCTCATTATGCATATGCTGTTTTAATGTTTGCAGTAGCAGGTTTCTCTTATCATACTCCAGTCAAGGTAATAGAAGAGACCTCATATAGTGCCTCAGGTAGAGAGTTCAAGGCCAACTCGAGTCACTGTCTACATGTGCCTTAAGTACAGTTGTTCCAAGGCAGAGTCTTCTCCCTTCATTGACATGTTTCTGCCTATCTGACCAGAATGTGCCTTATCAAAACCCTTATCTAAAACCTTGCCATGTGACCAAAGCATCTCTTCGCACTATCTTCAAAGCATTTCTGATGGTTAGGCCATTGTCAAACAATGGAGACCAGATAGCACTCATCCACATAACATCCTGATAAAATAGAACTTTTCACACACATTGGCCTGAATTTTCAAGATGGTGGGGGCTCGGACCCCACCATCCAGCAGGCCCAATGCCATTTCATGCTATAATGAACGTTGATTGGTATGGTGGGACTTCCACAAGTCACCAGAAGGAAGTCCCACCTTGGAGAGGTGCTGCCAACCATACAGGCTGGCAGCTGTCCAGTGCCTCCAGGAACAGTGCTGCAGTGGCTGGATGAGGTACTGCAGGGAGCTGCTTGGAACTAAGTGCCAGGAATCAGAAGAGAGGTAAATGGGTGGCGGGTCCCAGGACAGGGAAGGTAGGGAAGGCCTGGGGCATCCTGGGGTAAAAGCCGGTGGGGGAGTGGGGGGGGCAGAAGGGAGGTATGGAGATCACTGGGCCTTAAGGGGAGGGTTTGCCCAGTCAGAAGGGGCTTCTGATGAAGGTGTCCCCCACTTGCCACCCAAGATCGAACTCTGTTCATTTTTGGGTTTGCCCCCCTGATTTGTCATCCACCCACTAGCTTAAAAAGTGAGGTTGGGCAGGAAATGGCCCTTAAGTTGGGGAGGGGTGGGGAGGCAAGAGTGTAAAATTCTTGCCATTGTTTCTATATTTCAAATTTGGAGTAGAAGAAGTTGCAACATTATTGTGAACCTAGTCCTTTTAATTAGTTGGAGAAAAGCAGCTCTGAGAGAAAAATGGCAAAATAGAAAAATAGAAGCGGGAGTAGGTCATTCGGCCCTGTGAGTCTGCTTCGCCTTTCAATATGATCATGGCTGATCTCTATCTTAACGCCATACTCCCGCTCTCTCCCCATACCCCTTGTTGCCTTTGGAGTCTAAAAATCTATCTATTTCCTTCTTAAATATATTCAGTGACTCGGCATCCACAGCCCTCTGTGGTAGGGAATTCCACAAGTTCACCACACTTTGGGTGAAGAAGTTTCTCCTCATCTCAGTCCTAAATGGCCTACCCCGTATCCTGAGATTGTGACCCCCTTGTTCCAGAACTCTCAGCCAGGGGAAACATCATCCCTGCATCCAGCCCTGTCAAAATTTTATACGTTTCAATGAGGTCCTCTCTCATTCTTCCAGTGTATACAGGCCTAGTTGGCCTAATCTCTCCTCATACGGCAATCCTGCCATCCCAGGAATCAGTCTGGTGAACCTGTTTTGGCAAGTATATCTTTTTTTTTAGGTAAGGAGACCAAAACTGCATAAAACACTTCAGGTATGTTCTCACCAAGGCCCTGTATAGCTGCAGTAAGACATCCTGGCTCCTGTACTCATGTCCTCTTGCAATGAAGGCTAACATACCATTTGCCTTCTTAACTGCTTGCTGTACCTACATGCTTGCTTTCAGTGGTTGGTTTACAAGGACACCCAGGACCCTTTGTACATCAACATCTATCACCATTTAAATAATGCTCTGCCATTCTGTTTTACCTACCAAAGTGGATAGCTTCACACTTATCCACATTATACTGCATCTGCCATGTATTTGCTCACTTACTCAACTTGTCTAAATTGCCTGAAACCTCTTAACATCCTCTTCACCACTCTCATTCCCACCTAGTTTTGTGTTATTAGGAAACTTGGCAATGTTACATTTGGTTCCCTCATCCAAATCATTGACATACATTGTGGATAGCTGGGGCCCAAGCACTGATCGCTGCAATACCCCACTAGTCACTGCCTGTCATTCTGAAAAAGACCCATTTATTCCTACTCTGTTTCCTGCCTGCTAACCATTTCTCAATCCCATGTGCTTTAATTTTATACACTAACCTCTTATGTGGGACTTCATCAAAAGGAAGGTTTTGTCACAGGGAAGGGTTGTTTGAATTTTAGTGACTTCACCAAGACTTGTCCAAGCATGAAAATTAACTCAATGTTCTTACCATTTCATGTTTATTGGCAAGGAAACAGGTCATCTGACCTCTCAAGTCCATTTTATGTTACAGGAAAATGTCCACATTGAGTTTGTATTTCATACATTCGTATTTATAGTTCATAAGTTTGTATTGCACGAGTGTGACAAGCTAACTTTTTTTTCGGAAGGTTGTGAATGGCTGTTTTTTGAAGCTTCTGCCATTGTTATAATAGGGTTCATTGGTTCTGTACTTTCTGCTAATTCAATGCAATATGGATTCTTTTTTCCATTGAAATGCTTAGCGCTTACAAGATATGAGACAAGCAGCTAAGCATGATCTTCTCAGGTGTTGCAAACAGCAGATCATGACAATGGCGTTTCATCCAATCACAGGACTATGCAACGATTCTTTAGAGAAGTGTATTCGAGCCAGTTTTTCTTAACAGTGTATTAATGGCAGCATGGGGTTGGAATTTGGGATAAGGAGTGTACACTGAGCAAATGGGTGTGGAAGTGCTCTGAGTTGGCATGGAGGGTGAGGGGCCAAAGGGGAGTGGGGGCTTGGGTTGGCTTGAGTTGACATGGGTGGGGCAACGGGAGTGTTTGGGGTGTGAGGGGATGTGAACGATGATGGCTAGATGGTCTAATATTGAACAAAACAACCAGGACAAAGTCCCAGAGAACTGAGGGCTTTTTAACCAGCCAGTCTCAGCAATTGACAACTCCTGTGACCGCCACCAAACTATTTTCGGGGGCAGTGGGCCCAAGTCCAGCAGGGACCGCCCCCACGGAACAAAGATCATGACTTTTGTGGCGCTTTTTTGCCAAGGCAGACATGCCAAGCCAGGAAATTTCCCAACTCCCCACCCGCCTCTAACAGCCAGCCTTAGGTTGGGATTTTGAATTAAATGTAAATGGAGCAGAAACCCAGCAGACCAGATATTTATCCCAAATTCCAACCCCACGCTGCCATTATTACACTGTTAAGAAAAACTGAGTGGTTCAAACACGCTTCTCTAAAGAATCATTGTGTAGTCGTGTGATTGGATGAATTGCCATTGTCATGATCTGATGTTTGCAACGCCTAAGGAGGTCATGCATTTCGCTTAGCACTTAGAACATATGAGATGAGCAGCTAGCATTTCAATGGAAAAAGAATCCGTATCGCATTGAGTTAGCAGAAATGTTGAGGATGACATAACTTCTTGCCTCATAACGAGAGAGTTAATGAGTTACGGTCTTTGAAGCTGAGCTAAATTTTGCTAAGATCTCAAATTGTGAACTGGGTTACAGGCTACTCTAATTGACATGCTCCAAGAACTTCTTTGCTCATTATAGTTTCTGTAACGTTTGATATGGTGACAATAGGGATACAAGTCTATAGTCATTATTGTCTAATTTTGATTTCTGGTTGCGACCAAACAGGACTTTTGCTCATATTCACTCATATAGAACAACACTGATTGATGGGACAGATTGTGGGGAGGCGGTGGCATGGTGGTATTGTCACAGGACTAGAATTCCAGAGACCCAGGAAATTGCTCTGGGGATCCAGGTTTGAATGGTGAAATTTGAATTCAATAAAAATCTGAAATTAAAAGTCTGATGATGACCATGAAATCATTGTCGATTGTTGTAAAAACCCCTCTGGTTCACTAATAGCCTTTCTGGAAGGAAATCCACCATGCTTACTGGTCTGGCTTGCGTGTGACACCAGATCCACAGCAATGGGTCTTAAAATGCCCTCTGAACAAGGGCAATTAGGGATGGGCAATAAATGCTGGACTAGCTAGTGACGCACACATCCCATGAATGAATAAAACCAGATAAAATGGGGAGCATGTAACTGATCTTGAATAGCTAATTGAGTTGTGATATTTTGTTAGAACTTTTGATTGCTAATCTCAGATTTTTAGATATTTTTCCAACAAATATTACTAGATTTCCCATGAAAGTACATTCAATAAGTCAGAGAATAAAGTCAGTGAATACAGTGCTTTATATGGAAAGGCAGATTCTACAATGGACGGAATTGTTCCAGGTTTGCACAAAGTGCAGTAGCAAGCAGAAAAATGGATGCTTTACGTGCTGACCGCAATGGTGGCATTTCATGCCATATCATCCCAATCCCACTTCATTAATCATGCATTCCCAGGAAACATGCCGGGTTTCGATGGCAGGCAGTCTCTCATTCGTCTACCATGCCATTACCTCATCGCCTCATCACACTGGCGCCATACTTAAAGTGCAGCCGTGCAAACACTTCTCAGTGCTTCCAGCCCAGGACTGTGCAAAGAAGACATGGCCCTGAAAGGCAAGAAAACTGCAGCCTCCTGGTTTAATGATGTGTCCCTCAAGAACCTTTTGGACACAGTGGATGCCCACTGTGATGTCCTCTAAACCTGCTCTGGGGACAGGAGGGACAGCAACATCACCAATCCAGCATGGGAGGTGGTGGCAGCAGTGGTCAGCGCCAAGGTCCTGCAAAAGAGGAAAGCCACCGAGTGCCATAAGAGGATGAATGGTCTCATCCGTTCCACTACACAAAGTCACTCCTCTCATCACTCAACTCATTCACTCACAAACCCATCACACATCCACAGGTATCTCACACCTCAAGGGACAACACCACTAACTCTCTCACACACCCTCACATCTCCATCAGGCTTCTATCCTCTGGAGCTCGCATCCTCATCCTGTCCATGGTTCAGCTCACCACACAAACTTTCCCAGAAAGAGCCCCCAAGGCCTCAGCTCTCCAGAGGACCAACGCCAAAGTCATCAAAGGGAATAGGGCCAACCATTGCACAGGCTATCTCCACCCCTCCTGCAGATGTCAGGGCAGCACCTAGAAGTCTAACATGTTCAAAAGTTAAGAAATTCTGATCACAATTGGTTGCACATTGAACACATTTTGTCACTTTATAATGTGAAAATATATTCACTTTCACTGAATAATATGTAATGGTGTCTTTTAGCTTCATTTACAGGCTTCGCGAGTCTGCCTCTGAGTCCCACCCACCACCCTCACCCTCCCAACCTACCGATACCATTGCACCCTTGCCCTCCCATCCTACTGTCACACTCTGACCTCGTTCATTCACACCATTCCCTCTTCCCTTGGTCATTCTCACTATTCCCTCCTCCCACATCCACCCTCAGTTTGCTCCCCAGAAGGCAGTCACGACTCAATAGACCCCTTCCCTTGCACGTTCGCCTGCACATTCCCCCCTATTGGACCTCTTTCCCAACACCCCCCTCTACCCACCACCCTCCCATAATCCCCCAGTCCTTCCCCCATTCCCCCCCCAAATCGAGTCCTTCCATAACACCTTCCTCAGTTGTCATCTCTCCTTTTATCCCCCTTGTACTCCCTCCCCCCAAACCTCACCCCCCGACACCTTCGATCGCCCCCCCCAACCTCACCACAACACCTTCGATCCCCCCTCCTAATCTCAGCCCCCCCAACACAGCTTCCTCTCCCACTCAAACCTAGACCTTCCTCTTCCCAACCCCCAGTACATCTTTCTCTCCCAAATACAGCTGGATCTTTCTCTTTACCCCCTCAACAATCATCCGTGTGATCAGACCCTCAAAGGCGAATTTCCACCTTCTGGGAACTGCTTCGTGGCAGAGTCATGTCCATCAGAATCCACTCAGCATGCGATGGATGTTCCTCCAGGGTCCCATTGCTATCAAGCGTCAGCATCTTCTGCCCCTGGGGTGTCTGCAATGTGATCAAGGCCCTAATTTCTGCATGTCACACTCGTTAAGATGTGTTTTGCACCGGTGTGTTTTCCCGCTGACGTGGGCGGACAATCCAGTCTGAGGGGTAGGGGCATGATTCCGAGAAACTGGACTTATGATGATATGCAGATGTATTACAATGAAGTTCCCTACATCGGAAAATGTGACCCACCATTGACAGGTAGGGCAGACGATTGCAAACTGGTTCCACAACGTCATGAAACCAATTTTTGACCTTTTCACCATAATGTCTGCTCGTAACAGTTTTACTGCAATCATATGCAGTTGGGTAGAGTTGGGGCTACTGTTCACATTGCTCCTCCTCCTGCATCTCTTGCTGTCCAAGAGGTGGTAAGGCCTGGTGACTCAGAATAACAGCTTTGCAGCAACCACAAGTAATGACCACAAATCTGGATACCCTGAAGATCCACCGAGAATATGATCTCCTGCACCATGCCCTCTTTCTCTCTACTCTGCAAACTCCTCCTGCTCTTTTATATCTTTCTCCATGCTCTCTTTTTTCCCAGCTCCCAACTCTACCCAACTACCTATGATTGCAGTAAAACTAGTGTAAAGTCATCCAAAAAACAGTGCAGCACCAGCAAAATCTTTTCAGCAGCCAGAATTACATTGTCACAGTCAGAATGCACAAACCCTGCTTCTAATGGAGCCAGAAACTCAAACTTAGTCAAGCTGAAACTTATTCAAAGTAAGGTGCAAGTTTTAACACCTTGATACAAAGGAGACAGAAGCTGGTCATACTGCTGCCCAGACTCTCAGACTTTCACAGACAATCACACCCAGAGATTTGAGGGAAGCCCACCCACCCACAACAGATGCCAAGCCAAAAAAAGGGACTGAGTTCAGGTTAACCATCAAGCAAGGTGTTGGCAAGGATGAATTCCCAGTTCAAAGAAATGAGGCTTCTGATATGGAAGCTCCAGAGGGTACCTTGTTACTGGAAGTCCATTCAACTATGCTCAGAAGGTTGAGTAAAGGGGACTTTGTTTAAAAGGACACTGGGAGATTCAACCTGTTGGGGCAAGGATAAGAGATCCTGTTAAAGCCAGGGGGAGCTTAGGACTTGAAACACAAGATAACGGGTGGAATTTTCTGAGCCTGCTGGCGGTAGGCATGATAGGTGGCTTGTGCGAAAAATATGGCCCAACCTGCTTCACAAGGGCATAAAGGGAGGTCACGATTATCCACTCAGCCTGCCGACGGCGGGTTGCATTTCCCGTCATCGGTTGGCGGAGAGCTAATTGTAATACATTAATATATAATTAGAAAGCCATCCTCCCCAGGCTCTTGGAACCCCGCTGTATTGTCCATCCACGTCGGCAGGAAAACATGCTGAAGTGTTTCACAACAGCATGCAAGCAACGTGCACTTGGCGGCCTTCACTTTGGAAGAACTAAGGTGAGTGAGCAGCAGCGTTCTCCACAGGCCTCAGGGGCGCCAGGGCAACTGATGCCTGGCACTGGAGGCGACTGCTGGGGAGGATGGGGATGGGGGTGGGAGGAGGGGGAGATGGTGTCTGGGGGCAAGTGCTGGCCAGCCCCAGAGGCAACTGCTGAGAGGAAGGGTTGGGGGGGTGGTGAAGTGCTGCCCTGCGCTGCATCCCGCACACAGGCAATCGAGGCGGGGATCAGGTTAAGCGAGGGAAGTGGCCATGCATTAGGGATATCTGTATAACCTGAGCATGCCTCTGCAACTGAGATGTTCAGACACAGCCACAGTGATATGATTGGAGTCAGGCTCCTAGCCTGCCTGCCTTTGCAAGCAACGCAGAGGCACCAAAGGGCCACCAAGCACTCTATATCTTACTACCACACCCCCACCAACCACCCCCACACCCCCGCCCCCATCCCCACCCCCGCTCCAGACTTTGAGTCCACCACCACTTTATTGGACCATGGAGCAGTTGAACTGCACACGTCGTGCAATCTCCTCGCCAATGCTGGTCGTGTAGCAGTCACTGCTGGAGATGCTCACAGCCCCTTGCAATCTCAGCTTCCTGATTTGGACCAGTGTCCCCCATGTCGCAGGTTGACAGAGCAGCCATGCAGCGCACTCATTTCTGGCCATCCGAGGGGTGACCAGCACTCTCTGGGAAGCATTAAGGGGTGGTCGCACAAGGCCAGGAAAGGTACTAAGTACAGCCATGATAACCACATCTCTCTCTCTCTCTCTTTCATGCTGGAGGACGACCACGTCAGGATCATGGATCTTGGTGACCTAGTTTGTATGCCTGCTGGCCTACAGAGACCGTAGAAGACGGAGGGGAGAGCAACTGAGGCACCTGGCCGCACAAAGGCAGGAGCAGCAACCTCATGAAGCAGCAGCAGCAGGGGCTCCACACACAATGCCCAGGAGCGACAGTGAGCCGAGCTGGTTGGCGCCTAGCAACACCCAGGGTCTATAGATGCCGCCTGACCTTCCTGCAGATCACCGAACTAGTGTAGCCGATGACTGCATATGTCTAGAGACCTGGTGGCTCACATCTGCCACTTACTGCAGGGCTTGGCACCAAGGGGGCATGGAGGGCATTCATTGCCAGCTATGAAAGTGACCACGGCACACAATTTCTATGCCAGTGGGTCCTTTCAGGGCTCCACAGGTGACCTCTGTAGGTTTTCATAATCCGCCACCCACAAATGCATCCAAGGTCACGGATGCCATCTTCTCCATGGCTCACAACTTTGTGCACTTCGCCCAGAACTGGGACAACCAGGATGCAAGGGCCATTGGATTTGCTGTGATCTCGGGATTCCCACAGGTGCAGGGTGCAATTGACTGCACTCATGTGGCGTTCAGGTCTCCGTTGCTACACTCAGAGGACTTCATCAACTGAAAGGGCTTCCACTCACTGAGCGTGCAGCTGGTATGCGACCACCAGAAACTCATCCTGCAGGTATGCGCACAGTTTCAAGGGAATGTGCACGTGCCTACATCCTGAATTGCTCACAGATCCCTGCAGTCTTCCAGGGTCCACAGAGGTTGCAGGGATGGCTCCTTGGGGACAAGGGCTACCCGCAGAGGCTGTGGCTGATGACACCCTTGCGGCTGCCTCAGACTGCAGCAGAGTGATGGTATAATGAGACTCATGCAGCAGCTCGCAACTTGGTGGAGCAGACCATCAGGATGCTGAAGATGCTGTTCCGGTGCCTGGACCAGTCTGGTGGAGCCCTGCAATACAGTCCACAGAGGGTGTCATGCATTATTGTCGTCTGCTGCGCCCTTTACAACCTGGCGCTGCAACGGGAATCTTCAGCGATGATGATGACATGGATGAGCTCTCACACTGGCTAGGCGAGGCAGGCACACTCAGGAGGCCCTAATAGCTGCCAGACGACAACATGCAGTGAGGTGTCCTCGTGGATCCTCACATCGTATTTGTGAACGTTTGACTCCAGTCTGGCTTATTGCGGTGCTAATACGCTCTTTGAGAATGCTCCTGTCTTGGAGATGCAGTGGAGGCCCCTAATAGTCACTCATAGGAAGATGATGACAACATGCAGCGAGGACACTCTATAGGTCTTCACATAGCCTTTGGGAATGTCTGACTCCTGTCTAGTCGAAGGCAGCTCGCTTGGGCTCCATGATCAGGGCCATCTCAAAGACGTAGCCATGAAACTTCAGACGGACCTGATGCTGTGTCTGCCTTCAGCACCTCAGCCCTTCAGGAGCTGATGCACAGCATCACTGCTCACAGATGCTGGTGTGATGGGGGCCAGCCTCACGTTAAAGGTGCTGAGAGCACAGAGTATGAGAGAATTCTGAGGCGCCTGCCCACTATATTCTGGCAGCAATGACCAGCACTGCAGAGGTGCAGGCATCAGTAATGTCTCCAGGGACTGCGAGACTGGACCATCACTGTGGTCTGAAGGCTGCACAGAGCACAGGGAAGAGGCCCTGGACTGAAACATTTGCCTTTTATCTTGTACAGAAAGGTTTCACACCTGAGTGACCAGAACACTGCTCATCAGAACAAGGAGCCATAGGCAGGGTGATATTCTTAGGAGTTTATTGACAATAGTGAACAGTATGTACAAGTGATCAACATCCATGCACAGGCTGTGCAACCACTTTTACCTAACTTTCCTAACCCTGCCGCTATGTCTTGGTGCTCCCCTGACATCCACAGCAGAGGTGGAGGCAGCCTGCTGACTGTGATACCCTGCCTACAATGACTTTGGCAGGCGTCCTCTGGAGGGCCGATACTTGGAGGGCCACAGCCTGCTTTCGGGGTCCTGCTGTCTGGCAGTGGCACCCTCCTCAGCCTGTGAAGCTGGATCTGCGGAGGTTACAGGAAGTTAGGATTCGGATGGGCTGGTTACTCCCAGAGTGACCTTGGTGGATGGCCCCGGAACGTGCACCTGCTTATCCTCTTTCCTATGGGTGCCTGGCTGACTCCGTGAGGGGAAGAAGTAGCTGGAGTGAGATCGAGCTGCCCAGCACCCCTCTCACACACACTGTTGGAGGCCAACTGTGGCGTCAGCATTGGAGTTAAGCCTGCGTAGCAGTGACATCCTGGACCAAGGTCTCCATGCATCCTGCCAATGTTGACCTTGGTGTGTTGCAATGCCGGCACCATCACTTCAGCCTGAAGACAAACGGACTCTTCCATTGTGCCTTGCGATCTGGGGAGTGCAGCGAACATCCCTTCCTGTTGTCCCCTAGCTTGCCTTTGCAGCTCCAGTAACTGTGACATGACCGAGTCCAGAGGCTCATGAGCTGATTCTGACTCAGCAATGTTCTGGCCTTCAACAATCCTCCAAGTGCTAGGGACTAGGAAGTCCCTGCCTCTGCCTGCTGTGGATCAGAAAATGCGATGTGTTCACCAGATTATGATCCCGAGGCTATTCTAATGCTAGGTCCCACCGAGGTGTGTGTCTCTGCACTGGTGGAGGGTGTGGGTGAGCACTGTGATGGGATTTCAGGGAGGGTGCCTTCAGGTTTCTCTTCAGAGGCTTCTTCAGAGTTTGATTAGAGGCCCTGGGTCATGGACTCTGGCGGCTGTTTGACAGATGTGCCTGCGAAAGCCAGGGGAGATAATTAGTGCATGGCAGTGGCCTGTGAAAGAGGACATCACTCTCAGCATGGTTGTCCGATGGATGTTGTATTGCTGGATCCTCACTTGGTAGATCAGCGCCGACCTCACCGTCAGCACAGGACCGGTCCCAGTCATCGCCGGCCAGCTGGTTGGCTCTGCTTTTGAATTCTGTCAGAACTTTGATTTCTGGCATCCTTCCACCTGTCTGTGACCTTTCCCTTCTGTTGTGAGCTAGTTTGTCCTGCATGGATAGAGATGAGGAGAGTGTATCAGGACTCCTGCCAAGCCAGATGATAAATATGCCTGGCCTGTGTGGATGGTGAGCGGTCCCATGGATGAGATGAGGACAATGATGGTGTATGTGTGTGAAAGAGTGAATGGTGATGCCCCTTGCACTGGCAGAGAGTGAGGGCCATGTGGATGTGTGATAGGTTTGTGAGTGAGTGTGAGAGCTGGGAGTCATGAAAAGAGTGACTTGCCCTGGCGGATCAGAGGAGATCATTCATATTTTTGCGGCACTGGGTGGCGATCCTCCTCTGCAGGGCATTCCCATCGACCACCACTGCCACCGCCTCCCAAGCCACCAGCGGGATGAGGTTTCATGTAGGGTTTTAAAATGTTTAATAAAGTTGTGTACGTTATGAACATGTCCCCATCTCATATGACATTGTCACATGAGGGGGACATGTTAGGGAATTTTTTTCTTCTATTTTTCATATTTTTAAAAATGTCAGCGATCTCTGAGGGAGCACTTAGCCTCAGGGAGATGTGCGCTCTTTGGTGCACATGTGCGAAACAGCGCACTCTCGCTTTTGGCACTTCCCATCGGACGTAACGCTGGGCGGGCCTTAATTGGCCCACCCACATAAAATGGCGGCAGGGCCCACTTCTCTGGTGGGGATCGGCTCCCCGCTGGCTGGAGATTGGGTCAGGCCCATCCGCCCGACAGGCAGAAAATTCTGCCCAATGGGTGGTAAACTATAGCAAAAAGGACTTTAGTTTTCTCCAAAATACTTAAGGTATTTGTTTCTACAACTTGTCTACTACAGAAACTGATCTAAGCTTAAAATATAGGATAACTCTAAAACCATCAATGTCACAGCTCCAGCTAAGAATGGATGTACTTTTTATGACTCTCTGTTGCATTAACAATAACTCAGATCTGTCAGAATATGAAACACCAACAAAAAATAACTGGATGCAATTATTTGCAAAGTAAGTTTGTGATACACTGCATAAGCCACTGCCATTTTGCCAACCAAAGTCACCCCATCTGACACCTTTCCTTCACCACATTGCACTAAAGGGTATCTGGAGTATTCATATACAATTTTATGGATATTTTTGCAAAATAAAAATCAGGGCTGCTGTTTAAATGACTTTTAAATTGATAGCTTTTGCACAAAATACTTTTATGTTCACAGGAATAAACAGTGAGGATTCTGGTCTTTTTTCCCCTCATTGGTACGAGAGAGCTCCTATAGAAGGGAAATAACTCACTCAAAATGTGAATAATTAGTGGTTATCATTTTTAATAATGGTAAAGGCCATAGCCAATTCAAAATGTAACACAGGACTTAATGAGACAAAGATAAAATCTTGTAACCTTTCAATTTCTGTGACTAATAGAAATATTGAAACTATTTACTAATGGTAGGAGAGTAAAATAAGTATTACTAGTGCATGCTGCACTTATAAAATGGGGCAACATATACGATTCTACTTCATGAGTTTCTTTAAGAAAAAATATTCCCTTCCTCAGTTCTGTAATGACTTATTCTAAATTTGTGAAGTATAAGAAATGAAGAAAATTGAAGTTCCACTCTGTTATAAACATTGGATATTTCTTTTGGACATTAAGTTGAATATAAATTTAATAGCAATGATCACATTCCCAATTTACAATGAGTGTACAGTTTTTAAAATGGGCAAACACAACCAAATTATATTAGTGCGGTGCACAGATCCATTAATGATGGCAAATAATAGTTCAAAAGTAAAATAACTTTGCAGTCAAAATTTTAAACTAAGTTATTACATGAAAAGGATATCTTTAATTTCTTAAGTAGCTTGTGTTCACAAGGAGCTATCCCTTAGGAACCATTTGAAAACTTTTGGATATATTTTAAATGGTAGCATTAGAATTCTTTGTATTTTGCCACAAGATAGGATTTATCTATTGAGGATGGATTTTCTGCTTGACAACCACAAAAATGATCCTGAAATGAGTAAAGCTCTCATATAAAATTAATTTTCATCAGTCACATAAGTAATACCAAAATTATTAGTTCTTTGGAATGGATTTTTCATTTTGGACCTTTGCCCAGATTGGTTTTAACAGAATGGCATAAAAAAAACCTTACTAAAAGGAATCACAAATGAAGAAGAGGAAACCATTTCTGCACAAATTGAGATTACTCCAGCCTATTTAATTGGAAACAGAGATAACTGGCTTCCTACTAAAGTATTAAACAATGGACAACTTACAATAAAGTTCAAAAATTGAGAACAAGTGTAGCTTATGTATTATGTTTATTGAAATAGTAAAGACAAAAGGTTAAATTAGTTCACTGTATATGTTAAGTATGCAGCAATTACAAATACTCGAGATCATAGCTAATGTGCAGTAACATTAAATAAAATAAGTCTTATATTTTACCTACCAATCATTGTAAAGACTGGATGGAACAAAGCAAATGTGAAATAATTTAGAAATTATTAAACAGTTGTTCAGTATTTCAAACACTATAAATTGCATATACACATATACATATTTCTTATTTCAAAAATGAGATTTTTGCTAAAATCTTAAATCAAACTGTTGGTCTCTATAAAATTACTGATCCCATGTTCTTCGTAAGGTATTCTGCTCGAAGGGAATGCAGATTAGTGAATCTATACTTTAGTGCTCTAACCCTATTTCTGACCTGCAGGATTGCAGCGGTTCAAGAAGGCAGCTCACCACCACCTTCTCAAGGGTAATTAGGGATGGACAATAAATGCTGGCTTCACCAGTGACGCCCACATCCCGTAACTGAATAAAAAAGGATTACTACATTTTCCCTTATATCTTTAGGGAAATAAATGGTTGCACAATTTAAACATCATGGGTCATTATATATATCACTTGGAGAAGGGGGCATTTTAACTGGCAGGGAAAGCATTTAAAATGTATCTTATCCCCCTCTGTTTATTTTTTGTGCAGCTCACAATTTAATTCCTACAATTACACATTCACTGAACCATATGGCTGTGCAAGGACATGCAGAGCTGTGGCTTTGGTTCATTATCTAAAAGCAAGCCATATAGCTTCTGACAAAAGTAAGATTTTGAGAACTGTAAGAATCATAAGTGATGCTTTAGCATAGTATTTCAGTCAGTATATTCCACTTGTGACCAGTGACATAAATATTCTTTACTATCCTATGCTATTTCCTATGCAGCATACTATAAAAATGAGGTGTCCAGTCATATTTAGACCTTACAGATACTAAGATGACAAAATATCATTATTGTTAATAACAATAATAATATTAACATCCAAGTATGAAGACGTACAAAGAAAATTGAAACAAAAGATGAAAGATCAAATGAAATAAAATACATCAAGGAACACTGAAACAAAAATAGAAATGTTTAAATAGAAAAGAACAGAAATGAAACAATAGTGATAGAGATTGAAACAAAGAGAGGAAAGAGAAACGGAAACAAGAAAAATATAAGATGAATTTAAATAAAATGGGAAGAGAGAAATTGCAACAAAACAAGAGTAAAAGTGGGTGTCATCAGCTAAGGGTCTTTAGATTCTCAAATGCATTTCTGGAAGTGCTTCTGGCTGAATTAAGGGAAGTGAGGGCTAGAAGCAGCAAGTTGCTGGACAGTGAAGGCAGTAAGGCCAATAAGAAGTTGCTTTATGCTGGCTGGAGGGAATTGGCAGTGCAGCCTAAACCATCCCAAAAACTGCCACGCAGTGCATGAATCAGATAGTGTTGGTTGTATGCCTTGCTCATTATCATGAGCCAGGGCATACGGCCAGACAGCACAAATATTACAAGACAACAGTAACAAGCTTGAGCAAACTGTGCTCTGTCCCCTGTGCAACTGTTTTGAGTGCAATCGAACTTCTGCTATTATTTTTCCTTTTAACTGGCCCCCCAGTTTGCATTGCTCTCTCATCTCCCATTTAATGGCTGTCTTTTTCTTCTTGTTTTCTCTCTTCCATTTCTTCGTCATTCTCTTTCCTTCAAATCTTAGTAACTCTAATGAAAACTACAATTCTTTTGCTTTCTATTTAGCAGTTATGCAAGTTAGCTCTGTTTCTTTCCCTATCTCTTTTTGAGATCTTGTTTGGGTCTTTTATTCCTTCCCTAAAAACTGTTGATATTCGGCTTGTTTTAAATGTCATTTCAGATCTCTAAAGAAGTGAGTTCCAAAAAAATTCCATGTTAATGTTTGTTTTTCAAGTTCTTACTCTGGATTATTTCAGCTCTCATACCTTACATCACTATCATGACAAATCGCAACACTTCAACCCTCAACCATGTCTATGCTTATCTTGAGATCTGATAAGCTTTCAGTAATGCGTTTGGGTAACCAAACAGCAAACCCTGCTTGATAATTGTTTTTAGGTGATTTCCCCTCATATGATTCCCTAAGATCCCACTTCAGATTTTGAATACCCGACCTCTCAAATTCAAAAATGAATTGTCAATCAAGTACAAACTAAATTAATCGTGAGACCTGAGTATATTTTAAAACTGTGTTGTAACTCCTTCTCAATTCTGTAAAGGAGATTATAATTCTGAGAGGAAACTAGCTAGAAATATAAAACCGGATAGCAAGAGCTTCTTCAACAAATATTTTGCTTTTGTCTTCACGACAAAGGATACAAAAAACATTCCAATAATAGCTGTAAATCAAGGAGTGGAAGGGAGAGGGGAACTTGGTGAAATTACAGTCACTAGGGAAGCCTTACTGTTGGAGCTGAGGGCTGACAAGTCACTGTGTCCTGATGGACTTCATCCTAGGGTCTTAAAAGAGGTGGCTAATGAGGTTGTAGATGCATTGATGTTAATTTTCCAAAAATTGCTAGATTCTGGAAAGGTTCCATTAGACTGCAAAGTAGCAAATATAACTCCTCTATCCAAGAAGGGAGGGACGCAGAAAACAGGGAAGTATAGGCCAGTTAGTCTGACGTCTGTTGTGGGGAAGGTGCTAGAATCGATCATCAACGAGGTTATAGCTGGGCACTTAGAAAAACTCAAGGTAATTGGGAAGAGTCAGAATGGTTTTGTGAAAGGGAAATCATGTTTAACCAATTTATTGGAGTACTTTGAAGGAGTAACTTGCGCAGTGAATAAAGGGGAGCCAGTAGATGTACTGTACTTGGATTTCCAGAAGGCATTCGATAAGGTGCCACATCAAAAGGTTATTGCGGTAAATAAAAGCTCATGGTGTAGGGGGTGACATATTAGCATGGATAGAAGATTAGCTGACTGGGAGAAAACAGAGAGTATGCATAAATGGGTCATTTTCTGATTATGAAGAGAGGTTGGATAGACTTGGGTTGTTTTCGTTGGAGCAGAGAAGATTGAGGGGTGACCAGATCGAGGTGTACACGATAATGAGGGGCATGGACAGGGTGGAAAGGGAGCAGCTGTTCCCCTTGGTTGAAGGGTCAGTCACAAGGGGGCATAAGTTCAAGGTGAGGGGCAGGAGGTTTAAGGGGGGGATGTGAGGAAAAACTTTTTTACCCAGAAGGTAAAAAATGCACTGCCTGGGAAGGTGGTGGAGGCGGGTTGCCTCACATCCTTTAAAAAGTACCTGGATGAACACTTGGCATGTCATAACATTCAAGGCTATGGGCCAAGTGCTGGTAAATGGGATTAGGAAGGTAGGTCAGGTGTTTCTCATGTGGCGGTGCAGACTCGATGGGCCGAAGGGCCTCTTCTGCGCTGTGATTCTGTGATAACATTCAAGAATGGTATTTTACACTTAAATAAGGGCAATTATATGGTAATGAAAGCAGAGCTAGCTAAAGCAAACTGGAAAATTAGGTTAAGGGGTAGGTAAATAGGGATGCAGTGACAGACATTTAAAGGGATATTTCAGAATACACAGAATAGATACATTCCAACGAGAAAAAAAATCTCAAGAGGACCATCCACCATCCGTGGTTAACTAAAAGAGTTAAAGAAAGTATCAAACTTAAAGAAAAGGCATGTAATTGTGCAAAGAAGAGTGGCAGGACATAAGAATGGACAGAACATAAAGAACAGCAAAGAATGACAAAGACATTACCAAAGAGAGAAAAATTAGAGCATGACAGAAAGCGAGCCAGAAATATAAAGATGGATAGTAAAAGTTTCTATAGTTACTTAAATAAGAAAAGTTAACAGAGCGTTGGTCCTATAGAAAGCGAGTCTGGGGAATTAATGGAAAATAAAGAGATGGCAGACAATTTCGCATGAGTCTTAACTATAGAGGATACAATTAACATCCCAGAAATAGCTGTCATTCAGGAATTGGAAGGGAGGGAGGAACTCGGGAAAATAACAATCACAAGGGAAGTGGTACTAACCAAATTGTTGGAGCTGCAGGCTGACAAATCCCTGGTTCCCGACGGACTTACATTACGTACAAACATATGAATTGGGATGAGTGGGCTACTCGGTCCCTCAAGCCTGCTCTGCTATTCAATAAGAACATGGATGATCTGAATGTAACCTCAACCCCAGATAACCTTTCAATCCCTTGTTAATCAAGAATCTATCTAGCTCTGCCTTAAAAATATTCAATGAGCTGAATTTTCCCCTCGTTGGGCGGGTGGGCCTGACCCAATCATGGGTGGGCGCAGAGCCGATCGCCGCTAGCGATCAGGGCCGCAGCGCCATTTTACGTGGGAGGGCCAATTAAGGCCCGCCCAGCATGATGTCTGCCAGGAAGTGCTATGCGCTCCCCTGTGTGGGTGGTGGAGGGAATCCCTAAAATTGTGAGCTCTTTCGCATGAAACGCACTCGTCTCCCTGAGGCTAAGTGCAGCCTCAGGGAGATCGCCTTAACTTTTAAAAATATTAAGAGAGAAAAGAAAAATTCCTTACGTGTCCCCTCATGTGACAATGTCACATGAGTTGGGACATGTTCATAATTTTCATATCAACTTTATTACAATTTTTACATCCCTACATGAAACCTCATCCTGCCGCTGGATGAGGTTTCATGTTTTTTCTATTTGCCGCCGGGGCTCCTGGCTGACCCACCAACCTTAAGGTTGGACGGACAGGTCCTTTAATTGCTTAATTGATCCTATCAATGGCCTCAAGTGGCCATTGACAGGTCGGCAGCCCGCAGCTGATTTTGCTGCACCCCTGCCTTCCTGAAAATTTAAATGGGGCGCGGTGACGTTGGGGGTTCCGCCCAACGTCATTCCGCATCATTTTACATGTCGGCGAGTGGGCCCCACCCCCCTGCTCACTGATGGTAAAATTCTGCCCAAAGACTCTGCTTCCACCAGCTTTTGAGGAAGAGTTCCAAAGTTTCACCACCCTCAGAAAATATTTCTCCTCATCTCTGTCTTAAATGAGCGACCCCTTATTTTTAAACAGTGATCCCTAGTTCTAGATTCTCCCACAAGAGGAAACATCCTCTCCATATCCACTCTGTCAAGCCCCTCAGAATCTTAAAGGTTTTAATTAAGTTGCCTTTTACTCTTATAAATTCCAGTAAATGCAAGCCTAACCTGTCCAGCCTTTCCTCATAAGACAACCCACCAATCCCTGGTATTAGTCTAGTAAACCTTCTCTGAACTGCTTCTAAAACATTTATATATTTCTTTAAGTAAGCAGACCAGTACTATATACAATACTCCAAATGTGGGCTCACCAATGCTCTGTACAACTGAAACATAACCCGTATTCAAAAAGGGAGGGAGACAAAAAACAGGTAACTGCAGGCCAGCTAGCTTAACATCCTTCACTGGGAAACTGTTAGAGTCTATTATAAAGGATATAATAGCAGAGCATTTTGAAATGCATAATATAATCAAGCAGAGTCAGCATGGCTTCATGAAGGGAAAATCATGCCTGACAAATTTACTAGAATTCTTTGAGGAGGTAACAAACAGGATAGATAAAGGGGAACAAGTAGATCTAATATATTTGGATTTCCAAAAGGCGTTTGATAAGGTACCGCACATAAAGCTATTTAATAAGAGCCCATGGTACTGGGGTAGTATATTAACATGGATAGAGGATTGGCTAACTACTAGAAGACAGAGTTGGGGTAAGGGGGGCATTTTCAGCATGGCAACCTGTAACTAGCGGAATGCCACAGGGATCAGTGCTGGGGCCACAATTATTTACAATATATATTCATGGCTTGGATGAGGGGAGTGAATGTACTGTCGCCAAGTTGGCGGATGACACAAAAATAGGTGGGAAGGCAAGTGGTGAGGATGACTCAAAGAATCAAAGAGGGATATAGGCAGGTTAAGTGAGTGGGCAAAAACTTGGCAGATGGAATATAATGTGGAAAAATGTGAGGTTATACACTTTGGCAGGAATAGAGGAGCTGAGTATTATTTAGATGGAGAAAGACTGCAGAAAGCTAATAACACAGAGGGGTTTGGGGATCCTCCTGCATGAATCACAAAAAGCTAGCGTACAAGTTCAGCAGATAACAGGGAAGGCAAATGGAATGCTGGCCTTTATTTCAAAGGGAATGGAGTATAAAAATAGGGAAGTCTTGCTAAAGCTATACAAGGCACGAGTTAGACCACACCTAGAATACTATGAAAGTTTCAATCCCCTTCTCTAAGGAAAGATAGTGACATTGGAGGCAGTCCAGAGAAGGTTCACTAGGTTGATCCCAGGTATGGAGGGATTTTTTTTGAGGAAAGGCTGAGCAAGATGGGTCTGTACTCATTGGAGTTCAGAAGGAATGAAGAATGAGAATCTTATTAAAACAGAAGATTCTTAGGGGGCTTGACAGGGTAGATGCTGAGAGGTTGTTTCCCCTTGTGGGAGAGTCTAGGACCAGAGGGCATAATTTCAGAGTAAGGGGTCGCCCATTTAAAACTGAGATGAGGAGGAATTTCTTCTCTCAGAGGGTAGTGAATCTGTAGAATTCCTTACCACAGAGGACTGTAGCAGCTGGGTTGTTAAGTATATTCAAGGCCGGGATTGACAGATCTTTAATCAGTAAGCATTCAAGGGTTATAGGGAAGAAGCAGCAAAGTGGAATTGAGGATTATCAGATCAGCCATGATCTCATTGAATGGTGGAGCAGACTTGATTAGCCAAATGGCCTTCTTCTATTCCTATGTCTTATGGTCTTCCCTACATTTGTAATCTATTCCCCTCATAATAAATGGTAATATTCTATTAGGTTTCCTAATTTCCTGCTGTACTTGAATGCTAACATTTTGTGATTCATGTACTAGGACACCCAGATCCCTCTGAATCTCAGAGCTCTGCAATCTCTCACCATTTAGATAATAAGCTTTTTTATTTATTCTTCCTGCCAAAACGAACAATTTCATATTTTCCCCACATTATACTCCATTTATCAGATCTTAGCCAACTCACTATCTATATCACTATGTAGCCTCCTTACGTCCTCTTCACAATTTACTTTCTTACCTATCTTTGTGTCGTCAGTAAATTTAGCAACCGTTCCTTCAGTCTCTTCATCCAAGTCGCTTATATAAATTGTAAAAGGTTGAGGCCCCAGCACTGATCCCTGTGGCACACCACTTGTCACATCCTGCCAGCCAGAAAAAAGACCCATTTATGCCAACTCTGCTGCTTCCTGTTAGCGAGCCAAGCATCTATCCATGCCAATATGTTACCCCCTACACAATGAGCTTTTATTTTCTACAATAATCTTTGATGTGGCCACTTTATCAAATACATTCTGAAAATCTAAGTACAGTACATCCACCAGTTACCCTTTATCCACAGCACATGTAACTCCTTCAAAAAATTCCAATAAATTCGTTAAACATGATTTCCCTTTCACAAAACCATGTTGACTCTGCCTGATTGCCCTGGATTTTTCCAAGTGCACTGCTATGATATCTTTAAGGACAGCTTCTGCCATTTTCCCTATGACAGATGTTAGGCTAACTGACCTACTGTTTCCTGCTTTCTGTCTTCCTCCCACTTTGAATAAATATTGAATAAATATTTGCTATTTTCCAATCTAATGGAACCTTCCCCGTATCTCGTGAATTTTGAAAAATTAAAATCAACGCATTAACTATTCCACTAGCCACTTCTTTCAAGAACTTAATCAAGACCTGGCAATAATTTTCAATACCTCTCTGGTCACAGGAGAGGAGCCAGAGGACTGGAGGACAGCCAATGTGGTACCGTTATTCAAGAAGGGAGGAAGGGATAAACCAGGGAACTACAGGCTGGTCAGTCTAACCTCAGTGGTGGGGAAACTATTGGAAACAATTCTGAGGAACAGAATTAATCTATACTTGGAGAGGCAGGGATTGATCAAGGACAGTCAGCATGGTTTTGTTAAGGGGAGATCATGTCTGACCAATTTGATTGAGTTTTTTGAAGAGGTGACCAGGTGGGTAGATGAGGGCAATGCATTTGACTTAGTCTACTTGGACTTCAGCAAGGCTTTTGATAAGGTCCTGTGTGGGAGACTGATAACGAAGGTAAGAGCCCATGGGATCCAAGGCAAATTGGATCCAGATTTGGCTGAGTGGCAGGAAGCAGAGGGTGATGGTCGAGGAGTGTTTTTGTGACTGAATGCAAGTGTCCAGTGGGGTTCCACAGGGATTAGTTTTGGGTCCCTTGCTGTTTGTGGTATATATAAATGATTTAGGGTTGAATGTAGGAGGGTTGATCAATAAGTTCACGGATGACACAAAAATTGGTGGCGCGGTAAATAGTGAGGAGGATAGCCTTAGATTACAGGAGAATATAGACGGGCTGGTCAGATGGGCTGATCAGTAGCAAATGGAATTTAATCTGGATAAGTGTGAGGTGATGCACTTGGGCAGGACAAACAAGGCACGGGAATAGTACACGATGAACGGTAGTACTCTGGGAAGTACCGAGGATCAGAGGGACCTTGGTGTGCATGTCCACCGGTCCCTTAAGGTAGTGGGACAGGTAATAAGGTGGCTAAGAAAGCATATGGGATACTTGCCTTTAGTAGCCGAGGCATAGAATATAAGGGCAAGGAGGTTATGCTGGAACTGTATAAAATGCTGGTTAGGCCACAGCTAGAGTATTGCGTGCAGTTCTGGATGTGATTGCACTAGAGAAAGTGCAGAGGAGATTTACCAGTATGCTGCCTGGGCTGGAAAGTTTTAGTTATGAGGAGAGATTGGATAGAATGGGGTTATTTTCCTTGAAGCAGAGGGGATTGAAGGGGGACATGATTGCAGTGTATAAAATTATGAGGGGCATAGATAGGGTACACAGGAATGAACTTTTCCCCATGGTGGAGGGATCAATAACCAGGGGGCATAGATTTACAGTCAGGGGCAGGAGGTTTAGAGGGGGTGTGAGGAAGAATTTTTTCACCCAGAGTGTGGTGGGAATCTCGAACCGTTGCCTGAAAGGGTGGTAGAGGCAGAAACCCTTATAACATTGAAGAAGTATTTGGATGTGCACTTGCGATGCCATGGCTTACAAGGCTATGGGTCTAATGCTGGAAAATGGGATTAGAATAGTTAGGTACTTGTTTGACTGGCATAAACTTGATGGGCCGTAGGGCCTTTTTCTGTGCTGTAGACCTCTATGAACTTAGGGTGAAGTCCACCTGGACCTGGGGATTTGTCAGCCCGCAGCCCCAACAATTTGCTCAATACCACTTCGCTGGTGATTGTAATTTTTCCCCGAGTTCCTCCCTCCCTTCCATTTCCTGATTTACAGCTTTTTCTGGGATGTTACTTATGGCCTCTATAATGAAGACTGAAGCAAAATACCTGTTTAATTCATCCATCACCTCCCTACTTTTCATTATCAATTCCCCAGATGCACTCTCTATAGAACTATCACTCACTTTCTTAACTCTGTTCTTATTTAAATATCTATAGAAACTCTTTACTATTCATCTTTATATTACTAGCTTTCTCTCATACTCTAACTTTTCCCTCCTTATTAATCTTTTTGTCATTTTTTATTGTTCTTTATATCCTTTCCGATCTTCTGACCTTCCATCCATCTTTGCGTAACTATATACTTTTTCTTTAAGTTTGACAGTCTTTAACTTTTTTAGTTAACCACAAGTGGTGGGGCGTCCCCTTGGAATTTTTCTTTCTCATTGGAATGTATATATTCTGTGTATTCTGAAATATCCCTTTAAATGTCTGCCACTGAACTTCTATTGACATATCCCTTAACCTCATTTGCCAGTTCACTTTAGCTAGTTCTGCTTTCATGCCCTCATAATTGCCCTTTTTTAAGTTTAAAATACTAGTCTTGGACACACTCTCAAAATGAATGTAAAATTCAATCATATCATGATCGCTGCTACCTAGGGGTGCCTTCACACGGAGGTTATCAATTAATCCTCTCATTGTTCAATACCAGGTCTAGTATGCTGTCTGGTTGGGCTCCAGAATGTGCTGTTCCAAGAAACTATGCCAGAAATATTCTATGTATCTACGCTACACCTTTGCCCATCTGATTTTTCCAGTTCATGTAAATTAAAATCCCCCATGATTATTGCTGTACCTTCCTGGCATGTTCCCATTATCTCTTCTTTTATACTCTGTTCTACTGTGTAGTTACAATTAGGGGGCCTGTACACCACTTCCACAAGTGACTTCTTGTCTTTATCATTCCTCATCTCAGCCCAAGCCCTTTCTGCATCATGGTTTACCTGAATTTAGGTCATCCCTCTCTAATGTGCTAATATCATCATTAACAGAGCCAACCCTCCACCTTTTCCTAACTTGCTGTCCTTCCTAAATGTCACATACCCTTCAATTTTCAGGTCTCAATCTATGTCATCCTGTAGCTATGTCTCTGTAATGGTTATCAGATCATACTTATTTATTTCAATTTGTACTATCAGTTGATCTATTTTGTTCTGAATGCTCCATGCGTTTAGATACAGAGCCTTTCGTTTTGGCCTTTTATTATTTTTGTAACGTCTAGCCTTGTCTGCTCATTTACTCTTAGATTTGTACTCTGTCCCTTTTTGTCATAGTCTGTTTATCATTTCCCATATTAATACCTGTCTCTCTTGCTTTGGGTCTACTCTTTGGTTTACCCTTGGTTATCTAAGAGTCTTAAAAGAAGCGGCTAGTGAGATAGTTGATACTTTGATTTTAACTTTACATAGTTCCCTGGATTCAGGGAAGGTGCCATTAGATTGGAAAATGGCAAATGTATCTCCTTTATTGAAAAAGGGAGGAATACAGAAAGCAGGGAACTATAGGCCAGTTCGCTTAACATCTGTCATAGGGAAACTATTAGAAGCTATTATTAAGGATGTTATGGCAGAGCATTTAGGAAAATTCACAGCAATCAGGCAGTTAGTGTGGTTTTGTGAAGGAGAAATCATGTTTAACCAATTTATTGGAGCTCTCTGAAAGAGTCAAGTGTGCTGTGAATAAATAAGAACTGGTGGATGCACTGTACTTAGATTTCCAGAAGGCATTTGATAAGGTGCCACATCAAAGGTTATTGTGGAAAATAAAAGCTCATGGTGTCGGGGGTAATATATTGGCATGGATAGAAGATTGGTTAGCTTACAGGAAACAGAGGGTAGCCATAAATGGGTCTTTTTCAGGTTGGTGGGATATAACAAATGATGTGGCACAGGGATCATTGCCGGGGCTTCAACTTTTTACAATTTACATAAATGACCTGGATGAAGGGACAGAAGATATGGTTGCTAAATCTGCTGATGACACAAAGGTATGTAGGAAATAAGTTGTGAAGGTAGGAAAGTAAGTTGTTAAGAGGAGGTAAGGAGGCTACAAGGGGACATAGATAGGTTAAGTGAGTGGGCAAAGATCTGGAAAATTGAGTAAAATGTGGGAAATTGTGAGGTTGTCCATTTTGGCTGGAAGAATAAAAAAAAACAGCATATTATCTAAATTGTGAGAGATGGCAGAACTTTGAGATTCAGATAGATCTGGGCGTCCTAGTGCATGAATCACACAAGGTTAGTATGCAGGTGCATCAAGTAATTAGGAAAGCTTAAGGAATGTTATCATTTATTCTGAGGGAATTGAATATAAAAGTAGGGAGGTTATGCTTCAGTTGAACAGGACACTGGTGAGGCCACATCTAGAGTACTGGTCTCCTTGTTTAAGGAAGGATATAAATGCATTAGCAGTTCAGAGAAGGTTTACTCAACTAATACCAGGAATGGGTCAGTTGTCTTATGAGGAAAGATTGAACAGGCTAGGCTTGTATCCGCTGGAGTTTATAAGAGTAAGAGGCGATTTGATTGAAACATATAAGTTTCTGAGGGTCTCCACAGAGAGGATGTGGAGATGATGTGTCCTCTTGTGGGAGAATCTAGACCGAGGGGTCACTGTTTAAAAATAAGGGGTCGCCCATTTAAGACAGAGATGAGGCAGCATTATTTTTTATCTCAGAGGTTAGTGAGTCTTTGGAACTCCCTTCCTCAAAAGGCAGTGGAAGCAGAGTTTGAAAGTTTTCAAGACAGAGGTAGATATATCGTTGACAAATAAGGGGATGAAAGTGTATCTAGGATAGGCAGAAGGTTACAGTCAGATTAGCCATGATCTTATTGAATGGTGAAGCAAGTTCAAAGGGCCAAGTGGTCTACTCCTGCTCCTAACTCGTATGTTTGTATGTAAAAATTTAAGATATTGTAAGCACTAACAGAATTAAAGGAAATATTAAAAAATTCTTTACACAAAAGGTGGTTAGAATTTAGAATTATTTTGTCATAAACTGTTGCTGAAACAGTCAATCAATTTTTTTCAGAGTTTTTGATAGTTGCTTCAAAAAGTAGGATACTAAAAAGTTACACAAAATCACATGGGTCAGATGGGATTAGATGGTTCACAGAAACATAGAAAATAGGAGTAGGCCATTCGGCCCTTCGAGCCTGCTCCGCCATTCATTATGATCATGGCTATCATCCCACTCAATAGCCTGCTCCCGCTTTCTCCCCATATCCTTTGATCCCTTTCACCCCAAGAGTTATATCTAACTCCTTCTTGAAAACATACAATGTGTTGGCCTCAACTATTTTCTGTGGTAGTGAATTCCACAGGCTTACCACTCTCTGGGTGAAGGAATTTCTCCTCATCTCAGTCCTAAATGGTCTACCCCGTATCCTCAGACTGTGACTCCTGGTTCTGGACTCCCCCACCCTCGGGAACATCCTTCCTGCATCTACCCTGTCTAGTCCTGTTAGAATTTTATAGGTTTCTATGTGATCCCCCCTCATTCTTCTGAACTCCAGTGAATATAATCCTAACTGATTCAGTCTCTCCTCATATGTCAGTCCCGCCATCCCAGGGATCAGTCTGGTAAACCTTTGCAGCACTCCCTCTATAGCAAGAACATCCTCAGATAAGGAGACCAAAACTGCACACAATATTCCAGGTGTGGTCTCACTAAAGGCCTGTATAATTGCAGCAAGACATCCCTGCTCCTGTACTCGAATCCTCTCGTTACGAAGGCCAACATACCATTTGCCTTCTTTACCGCCTGTTGCACCTGCATGCTTACCTTAGCGACTGTTGTACGAGGACACTCAGATCTCGATGTACAGTCCCCTCTCTCAATTTATAGCCATTCAGATAATAATCTGCCTTCCTGTTTTTGCCAGCAAAGTGGATAACCTCACTTTTACCCACATTATACTGCATCCGTCATGCATTTGCCCGCTCACTCAGCTTGTCCAAATCACACTGAAGCATCCCCAGCTTTGTGCCATCTGCAAATTTGGAGATATTATATTTAGTTCCCGCATCTAGATCATTAATATATATTGTGAATAGCTGGGGTTCCTTCACCGATCCCTGCAGTACCCCACTAGTCACTGCCTGAAAAAATTCGGAAAAAAGACCCATTTATTCTTACTCTTTGTTTCCTGTCTGCCAACCAGTTTTCTATTCATCTCAATACACTACCCCCAATCTCATGTGCTTTAATTTTACACGCTAATCTCTTTTGTGGGACTTTGTCGAAAGCCTTCTGAAAGTCCAAATAAACCACATCCACTGGCTCCCCCTCATCAACTCTACTAGTTACATCCTCAAAAAATTCCAGTAGAGTTGTCAAGCATGATTTCCCTTTCGTAAATCCATGCTGACTCTATCCGATTCTGCCACTGTTTTCCAACTGCTCAGCTATTAAATCTTTTATAATTTGATAAGGGAGCTTAAGGTGAAGGAACCCTTAGGAGGAAGTGACCATAAAATGATAGAATTTACCTTGCAATTTGAGAGGAAAAAGCTGGAATCAGATGTAACAGTATTATAGTTGAATAAAGGCAACTACAGAGGCATGATGGAGGAGCTGGCCAGAATTGACTGTGAGATGAGCCTAGCAGGAAAGACAGTTGGAATAGCAATGGCAGGAGTTTCTGGGAGTAATTTGGGAGACACAGCAAAAATTCATTCCTAGGAAGAAGAAGCATACTAAAGGGAGGACGAGGCAACCATGGCTGACAAGGGAAGTCAGGGACAGCATAAAAGCTAAAGAGAAAGCATACAATGCGGCGAAGAGCAGTGGAAAACCAGGGGATTGGGAGGCCTACAAATACCAACAGAGGACAACTAAAAGAAAAAAGGAGGGAGAAGATTAAATATGAGAGTAAACTAGCCAGTAATATAAAAGAAGATTGCAAGATTTTTTTTTAGATATATAAAGGGTAAGAGAGAGGCAAAAGTGGACATTGGGCTGCTGGAAAATGACGCTGGAGAAGTAGTAGTGGGGAACAAAGAAATGGCGGAGGAACTGAATAGGTACTTTGCATCAGTCTTCACAGTGGAAGACACGAGTGACATCCCCAAAGTTCAAGAGAGTCGGGGGGCAGGGGTGAGTATGGTGGCCATTACCAAGGAGAAGGTGCTAGAAAAACTGAAAGGTCTGAAGGTGGATAAACCACCTGGACCAGATGGATTACACCCGAGTTCTGAAGGAGATAGCTGAAGAGATAGTGGAGGCTGTGTCCTCAGGTCCTAGTCTCTCCTACTAATGGAAACATCTTCCCCACGTCCACTCTATCCAGGCCTTTCAGTATTCTGTAAGTTTCAATCAGATCCCCCCTCATCCTTCTAAACTCCATCGAGTATCGACTCAGAGTCCTCAAACGTTCCTCATATGTTAAGCTCCTCCCCCATGCCTCTGTAGTTGCCTTTATTCAACTGTAATACTGTTACATCCGATTCCAGCTTTTTCCTCTCAAATTGCAGAGTAAATTCTATCATTTTATGGTCACTTCCTCCTAAGGGTTCCTTCACCTTTCAGGAATCACTGGAGTCAGGGAGGGTCCCAGAGGACTGGAAAAATCGCTAATGTAACCCCCCTGTTTAAGAAGGGAGTGAGGCAAAAGACAGGAAATTACAGGCCAATTAGCCTGACCTCGGTCGTTGGTAAGATTTTAGAGTCCATTATTAAGGATGAGATTTCAGAATACTTGGAAGTGCATGGTAAAATCGGGCAAAGTCAGCATGGTTTCATCAGGGGGAGGTCATGCCTGACAAATCTGTTAGAATTCTTTGAGGAGGTAACGAGTAGGTTAAACAAAGGAGAGCCAATGGATGTTATCTACTTGGACTTCCAGAAGGCCTTTGACAAGGTGTCGCACAGGAGGCTGCTCAGTGAGATAAGAGCCCATGGTGTTAGAGGCAAGGTACTAGCATGGATAGAAGATTAGCTGTCTGGCAGGAGGCAGAGAGTGGAGATAAGGGGATCCTTCTCAGGATGGCGGCTGGTGACTAGTGGAGTTCCGCAGGGGTCAGTGTTGGGATCACAACTTTTCACTTTATACATTAATGATCTAGATGAAGGAACTGAGGGCATCCTGGCTAAGTTTGCAGATGATACAAAGATAGGTGGAGGGACAGGTAGTATTGAGGAGGTGGGGAGGCTGCAGAAGAATTTGGACAGGTTAGGAGAATGGGCAAAGAAGTGGCAGATGGAATACAACATGAGGAAATGTGAGGTCATGCACTTTGGTAGGAAGAATAGAGGCATAGACTATTTTCTAAATGGGGAGAGAATTCAGAAATCTGGAGTGCAAAGGGACTTGGGAGTCCTAGTCCAGGATTCCCAGAGGACTGGAAAAATCGCTAATGTAACCCCCCTGTTTAAGAAGGGAGTGAGGCAAAAGACAGGAAATTACAGGCCAATTAGCCTGACCTCGGTCGTTGGTAAGATTTTAGAGTCCATTATTAAGGATGAGATTTCAGAATACTTGGAAGTGCATGGTAAAATCGGGCAAAGTCAGCATGGTTAACTTGCAGGTTGAGTTGGTAGTTAGGAAGGCAAATGCAATGTTGGCATTTATTTCGAGAGGACTAGAATATAAAAGCAGGGATGTGCTGCTGAGGCTTTAAAGGGCTCTGGTAAGACGACATTTAGAATATTGTGAGCAATTTTGGGCCCCGTATCTCAGGAAGGATGTGCTGGTCCAGAGGAGGTTCACGAGAATGATCCCAGGAATGAAAGGCTTAATATATGAGGAACGTTTGAGGACTCTTGGTCTATACTCGATGTTGTTTAGAAGGATGAGGGGGGATCTGATTGAAACTTACAGAATACTGAAAAGCCTGGATAGAGTCGACGTGGGGAAGATGTTTCCATTAGTAGGAGAGACTAGGGCCCGAGGGCACAGCCTCAGAGCAAAGGAAAGACCTTTTAGAACAGAGATGAGGAGAAACTTCTTTAGCCAGAGTGGTGAATTAATGGAATTCATTGCCACAGAAGGCTGTGGAGGCCAGCTCATTGACTGTATTTAAGACCGAGATAGATAGGTTCTTGATTGGTAAGGGGATCAAAGGTTACGGGGAGAAGGTGGGAGAATGGGTTTGAGAAACTTATCAGCCATGATTGAATGGCGGAGCAGACTCGATGGGCCGAATGGCCTAATTTTTGCTCCTATGTCTTATTGTCTTATGGTCCTATGTATAATGGACTCTAGAATTTTCCCACTACTGACATCAGGCTGACTGGTCTATAATTCCCTGTTTTCTCTCTACCTTTACCCTGTGATAAAAACAGATGGAATCTTTATGCGCCAAATTGTCTGTTTTTGTGCTTTAACATTTTATGATTCCATGCTCTCTGCTTTTTCGATGTATTTACTTGTTTAAGATCAGTGTGCTTAGCTCATGCTCTCATTTTGGCTAACACTATCTAGTCATATATCGTTTGACATTCTGTTGCTGACTTCCTGTCACACTGCATGCCTCGATTGAACTCAGAGCTAAAGCAGCAGATCCCTACCTGCCGACACTCTGACCTTGCTCATATTGGTGATACCCATGCCCCTGCACACAGTCAGCACCTGTTGCAGTCAATGAAGCTAAGTTTGCATGGAATTGGGACTTTTTTCCAACCGGTGTGTTTTTTTCATTAATTAACTTGGATATAACTTCTTCATTGTTTAAATCATTGCATTACTAGGCATTAACTTACACAGAAGCTGAAACTCCTATGTCCTTTCCCTTTGTCAAAGTTGAATACTGCACCCACGTTTTGCTTCACAGAGACAAAATTACTTTTAAAGATTGTCAGGGTTGCTATAGAGGTGAATCTGGAAGCCATTTTGCACACAAGAAAATTCCACAAACAGCAACTAAATAAAACAAAATGTCATGGAAATCTGGAACTCTCTTCTCTGTATGGTTGTGGCTTCTGGGACAATTAATTGTGACTTTCAAAATGAAGATTGAAGATTCTTGTTAGGTAAGGATATTAAGTATTATTGAGCTAATGCAGGCAAATGAAGTTTACAGATTAGTCATGGAATGAATCATTGAATGCTTACAGCACATTTGATCCATGATGTCTATGCTGATTCTGTGCAAGAGCAATTCACCTAGTGCTGCTCCCCTGCCTTTTCCCCATTGCTGTGCATGTTTCCTTTTCAGGTAATGATCCAATTCTCTTTTAAATGCCATGATGGAATCTTCCAAACGCTAACCTAGGTACAAAAGGTTTTCCTCATGTTGCTATTGATTCTTTTGCCAATTATCTTAAATCTGTTTCTCTCTTTCTACTGTCTAGTCTCCCCGTGATTTTGAGTACCTCTACCAAATGTCCTCACAACCTTCTCTTCTCTAAGGAGGACAGTCCCAGCTTCCAAATCCACGTAACTGAAGTTCCTCATGAATCTTTTCTACACTCTCTCTCTAATGCCTTCACATGCTTCCTAAAGTGGGGTGCCCAGAATGGGATGCAATACTCCAGTTGAGGCCAAACCAGTATTTTATATATGTTTATCATAACTTCCTTGCTTTTTACTTTATGACCTGTTTATAAAGTCCAGGATCCCATATGCTTTATTATCCACTCTCAATCTGTTCTGCCACCTTCAATCATTTGTGTACATATACCCTCAGATCCCTCTATGCCTGCACACCTTTAGAATTTACCCTTTATTTTATATTGTCTCTCCATGTTTTTCCTACCAAAATGAATCACTTCATACTTTTCTGCATTAAATTTGATTTGCCACTTGTCCGCTCATTCCATCAACCAGTCTATGTACTTTTGAAGTTTGACATGGTCCTCCTTATAGTTCACAATACAAGTTTAGTCTTTCTTTAATTTAGAAATTAACTAAAAGTTGCTGTTAGGGTTGGAAGAAGATGAGTTTTAGTCCAGCCTTAAAACAGGGCACATACAAGCTCTGCTTGCAGCTGCAATCAGTTAATTAGATAACTGGTTTAATCAGGTTTACAGAGGCTAGGTTCAGAGTATAAAAGTAGACCATCTTATAGTGCTGACTTTATCTGTACTGGAGTGCTGTTTTTGGCTGTAATAGAGTACTTTGGTTGGAGTTTGGTGACTGAGGGAGTTCAGGGAGGACTTGCTCCTTTCTTTTTCTACCTTTGCTCAGAAAGAAGAGTGGTGTCCTTGGTAAGTAGAAACTGGTGAGTAAAAATATTACACTTTTCTAATTTAAAGTTCTTATACTTGGATTTAACTGCAATGTGCCAGGAGTAAGGGAAATTTAGGGCCAATATAATAAAGTAATATAAATAATCCCAAGCAGAATAAAGTTAACATAAGGGAAATAGTGTTAAAACATGACAGGGCAGCTCAGTCAAGTGGAATGCTTGTCTTGTAATATGTGCGAAGTCATGGATGCTACCAGTGTCTTAGCTGATCACATGTGCAGGAAGTGCTGTCAGCTGCAGAAACTTGAGCTCTGGGTTTCAGAGCTCGAGTAGCGCCTGGAGTCACTGTGGCGCATCCGCAAGGCTGAGAACTACGTGAATAGCACGTTCAAAGAGGTGGTCATACAGTAGCATAAAGGCCTGGAGATAGAGAGAGAATGGGTGACCACCAGGCAATCAAAGAGAAGTAGGCAGGCAGAACAGGAGTCCCCTGGGGTCCAGCTCACAAATCGATTTTCTGTTTTGGAAGCTGCTAAGGGTGCTGGTTCCTCAAAGGAGTGCAGTCAGATCTAGCTACTCAGCTATACAGGAGGGGAGGAGGAAGAAGAAAGGAAGAGCTATAGCGATAGGGGATTCATTGGTTAGGGGAACAGGCAGACTTTTCTGTAGCCGTAGACTTGACTCCAGGATGGTATGTTGCCGCTTTTCTATTTTTACTTAGTTCTGTTGAAGAGTCATACGGACTCGAAACGTTAACTGTGTTCCTCTCCGCAGATGCTGTCAGACCTGCTGATTTTTTCCAGGTATTTTTATTTTTGTTTTGGTATGTTGCCTCCCTGGTGTGAGGGTCAAGGATGTCACAGAGCAGCTACAGGACATACTTCTGGAGGAGGATGGTCGTGGCCCACATTGGTGCCAATGACTTAGGTAGGAAGTGGGATGTGGTCCTGCAAGCAGAATTTAGGGAGCTTGGTAGAAAATTAGCCAGCAGGACCTCTAATGTAGTAATCTCTGGATTTCTCCCAGTGCCACGTGCCAGTGAATACAGAAATAGGACGATAAGATAGATGAATGTGTGGCTGGAAAGATGGTGTAGGAGGGAGGGCTTTAGGTTCCTAGGACACTGGGGCTGGCTTTTGGGAGATGGCACCTGTACAAACTAGACAGATTGCACCTGAACAGAGCTGGGACTGAGTTCTTTGCGGGGCGTTTTGCTAGTGCTGTTGGGAGGGTTTTAAACTAACTCAGCAGGGGTGTAGGAATGAAGAAAAAATATTAGAGAGGGATACCAGGGTGCACAAAACTGGGAGGGGCAGATAGCATTAGTATAGAGAATAGTAAGTTAATAGGTAAAGTCGGGGTAAGGGAGAAAGTAACAAAATTTAAATCAGGGTTACTATGCATGTATGTGAATGCACAGAGCCTAGTAAATAAGATCGAGGAGTTACAGGCAAAGTTACCATGTGGAAATATGATGTTGTGGTGATATCAGAGACCTGGCTCACGGAAGGGCAGAACTGGGTATTAAATATTTCTGCGTACAAGGTTCAGAAGAGGTAGGAGGAAAGGAAGGAAAGGAGGAGAGGTGGTGGTGAGATGGTTAAGGAGAGCATTGCTGTGTTAGAGAAACAGGATGTCCCAGAAGGTTCAAGGACAGAATCAATTTGGCTAGAGCTAAGGAACAAAAAGGGTGCAATTACATTGCTCAGTGTAGTCTATGGACCGCCAAATAATGAGAAGGACGTAGAAGAACAAATCTGCAGGGAAATTACAGAGAGATGCAGGCATTATAGAATAGTTATAATGGAGGACTTTAATTAGCCAAATGTAGACTGGGACAATGGTAGTGTAAAGGGCGCTGACAGGCAAAAGTTCCTAGATGGTGTTCAGTAGAATTTTCCACAGCACTATGTGCCCAATCCAACAAGAAAAAACGCACTGTCGGACCTGGTTCTTGGAAATAAGGTGGGACAAGTAGATCAAGTGTCAGTGGGGGAACATTTAGGAGACAGTGATCATTGTATTGTACGTTTTAGGATGATGATAGAAAAGGACGATAGGCAATTCAGAGTAAAAATAATTAACTGGACAAGAGCCACCCTTGATGGGACAAGAACAGAGTTGGGCCAGACAGACTGGAACAAAAGATTTACAGGAAAAACTGTAGCTGGGCTACCTTCAAAAAAGAATTGGTTCGGGCACAGTCAAGGTATATTCCATCGAAAGGGAAAGGTAGGACAAACAAATCCAGAGCTCCCTGGATGAAAAAGGAGATTGAAATTAAAATAAAGAAGAAAAAGTGCACTTATGACAGGTGTCAGGTAGAAAATACAATTGAGAACCAAGAGGAATACAGAAGGTTCAGAGAGGAGGTAAAAAAGCATATTAAAGAAGCGAAGAGAGATTATGAGAAAAGACTGGCAGCCAACATAAAGGAGAATCCCAAAGTCTTGTAGGCATATAAATAGTAGAAATGTGGTAAAAGGAGTAGGGCCATCTTGGGACCTAAATGGGAATTTACACATGGACAAGGGGCCATGAATACTTTGCATCCGTCTTTACCAAGGAGGTAGATGGTACCCAGGTCGTGGTGACAGGCGAGGAAACTCTGTTCAAAATTGATAAGGAGGAAGTGTTGAATAAACTGTCAATACTTCAAGTTGACAAGGCACCGGGACTGGATGAAAAGCATCCAAGGCTATTGACGGAAGTGAGAGTAGAAATTGCAGGAGCACTGGCCATAATCTTTCAGTCTTTCCTAGACTGGTGATGGCAGAGGGCTGGAGAATTGCAAATGTTACACCCTTGTTCAAAAAGGGTCGTAAGGATAAGCCCAGCAATTGCAGACCAGTTAGTTTAACTTCGGTGGTGGGCAAGATTCTAGAAACAATTATTCGGGATAGAATCAGTAGTCACATGGAAAAATATGGGTTGATAAGGAAGAGCCAACATCGATTTCTAGAGGGGAAGTCATGTTTAACTAACTTGGAGTTTTTTGAAGAGGTAACAGAAAAAGGTCGATGAGGGTAATGCTGGCAATGTGGCATACATGAACTTTGAGAAGGTATTTGACACAGTGCCACACAACAGACTTGAGAAAAGTTATTACTCATGGAATAAAAGGGACAGTCGCAATGTGGATACAAAATTGGCGGAAAAATAAGAAGCAAAGAGTAATGATCAATGGATATTTTTCGGGCTGGAGGAAGGTTTGTAGTGGAGATCCCCAGGGGTCGCAATTGGGGCCTTTGCTTTTCCTGATGTATATTAATGATGTAGATCTTGGTGTGGAGGGGATAATTTCAAAGTTTACGGAGCTTGGGAGGACTGTTAACTGCGAGGAGGATGGTGTGGAAATTCAAGAGGACATATACAAGTTGGTGCAGTGGGCAGACAACATAAAATAAGGGGTGAAATTTTGAAGGGGGTGCAGGAGCAGAAAGACTTCAGTGTATATGTGCATAGGTTGTTGAAGGTGGCAGGACAGGTGAAGAGAGCAGTTAATAAAGCATATGGTATCCTGGGCTTTATTAATAAGGGCATAGAGTACAAGAGCAGGGAGATTATGCTAAATTTATATAAGATACTCGTTAGTCCTCTGCTGGAATATTGTGTACAGTTCTGGGCACCATATTATAGGAAGGATGTGAACACGTTGGAGATAGTGCAGAAGAGGTTTACAAAAATGGTTCCAGAGATGAGAAGCTTCAGTTATGAAGATAGATTGGAGAGGTGCAACTGTTCTCCTTGGAGAGAAGGTGGCTGAGAGGAGATTTGATAGAGATGTTCAAAATCATGAGGGGGCTGGACAAAGTAGATAGGGAGAAGCTGTTCCTACTTGTAAAAGGATCAAGAACGAGAGGACACAAATTAAAGTGATTTGCAAAAGAATCAAATGTGACATGAGAAAAAGTTTTTTCACACGAGTGGTTTGGGTCTGGAATGCACAGCCTGGAAATGTGGTGGAGGCAGGTTTAATCAAGGCATTCAAGAGGACATTAGATGATTGTTTCTATTCAAATAGAGGAAAAGGCAGGGCAATGGCACTAGATCATAATGCTCATTTGGAGAGCCACTGCAGACATGATGGGCCGAATGGTCTCCTTCTGTGCCATTAAGATTCTGTGACTTCCAAGTTTTATGTCATTTACAAATTTTGATATCTTGATCTAATTGAATGGTGGAGCAAGCTTAAGAGGCTGCATGGCCCAATAGCCAGTTCATTTTTTTTTTAACTGGCGCTGGTTGAAGGAAAAATGTGCCAGGTAGGATACGAGTTGAAATCCTTGGATCTTTTCCAATAATGCCATGGGTTTTTTAAAAAATGTCTATCAGAACCATTGCAGTAGGTTGATGGGACCTCGGTTTAAAGTCTTAATTAAAGGACAACATTCTGCCAGTGTAGCACATCTCCTCTATTGTATTGAGTTCTCATCTTAGATTATGTACTCAAGTCCTGGTGTTGGGCTTGAACCCACATCTTTAATTTGGAGGCAATGCAGTAAAGATGGAAACTGGTCAGTTAATTTGATGAGTTGTCCATCAATCAATGAGAGTCACTGGCTTTTTCACAGACTTGACAGCTCATCAGCACTCATGATGCCATAAAAGCATTGGCTCATTTGGTCAACTGATGATGAAATGAGTCATATGGCCTAGTTGAAGCAATCATTTTTGAGCTTGTGGTCTAGCAGTCACACTCTTCAGTTTTAGAAGACTATTTCTTCACATTGATTGAAGCTTTACATGATATTATAGATCATGCTCTTGCCCCTACAGCAAAGAAAATATATTTACTCATATCTGTTCTCTACAACTACAGCTTTCCATAATCTTTTAAGTTTCTGCCATCAAATCATAAGCAGCAATAATCACTCATCTTGCAAATATAGTTTTGAAAAGTAGATCCACAGTGATGTCAGAGGAGTAGGTGAACTGACCACAAAAGCTGCAACAGGTCTGAGGGTAGCAGTGCCTATGGATCTGCAGCATGACTGGCAGAAGGAGCAGAGGCTGCAGACAGACCAATCTCTGAGCAATGGCCTCTGCCACCTTGGAGCTGGAGTCCTCTATTCCTTGACAGTGACAGCAGGCTTCCTGGTAGCCCAGCCAATGCATCCAGTATCTCAGTCTGCATGCCCATTTAACAATCTGCATGCCATTCCATTGAGATCTTCACCGGAGTTATCTGCAGCAGAATTCATTTGCCACCTCGTCCTCCTATGATCTGACAAACAGCCCATCTTTTTAATGTGGCCTGGTTGCAATGCCAATGTCTGAGCTGGTTGCTGCAAGGGTCACATCAAGTTGCAGGACCTTTCATTGGTGCTGTGCTGTTGTTTTCTTTCCTCTTCCTGGGTGTCCTGTGGCTGGACAAATAGCAGTTTTTGGATATTTGAAAGCTGCAACTCAGAAGGTTGTTGTGAAGGAAGGAGGTTGGGGTGGGAAACAAGAGATCCATAGTCACAACATTTTCAGCTTATGCATCATGGCAGATAGAAGGATTAAGGTTAGCTGGCAGTTGAGAAGGGGCCTAATACAGGAAGATGCTGTCATCCTCAATATTTTCAGTGATGTTGAATGCTGCGGGCCCCATTACCGAGATGCTGACAGTCACCTCTTTCATAGGACTCAGGAGATACATGCATCCTTGTCATTGTTGGCTCTGTTCTGCTTCCTTTTTGTAGTGCACCACTTTGTCCTGCAAGAGAAGGAGGGCAGGGTGTCAGTGATTCTGCGCACTGTGTTTGGGTGATGTGCCTGTCAGAGTGAACATTTTGAGGTATTTGGTGGCAGTGAGAGGTTGGTCTGAGGCAGCATCAGTAAATGCGTGGAGGTGAACTGGAGTATCTGGATGTTAGATATTGATACGAGCAAGTGCAACTGAGTGAGTAATGGGGTATATATTGAGCAGCGTAAGAGTTGGTATTCTTGTGGGTAGAAAATGTCATGTGAAAATGCACTAACAGATGTTAACCATCTGAATTAGGTCATTTGACCTCTAGTAGTACTAGTGCCAGGTCCTTGGGTCCAACCACAGGAGTTGACCTACCTGGCCACATGCTCCAATGCCCTTCTTAGGGTGGTCCTTAAAGGTCTCCTGAACACCTGCCCACAGCACCTCTAATGCCATCAACACTGCACCCGTCACTCTGAATCCCTCTACCTTGGTGTTCAATTGGCAAGAACTGTAATTTTTGTATATTTTATCCAGCTTCACTTACAAGATAGACTTCCTTTCCAGAAAGAACAGGCTGCCTATCCCACATGGTCTGCACCAGTCCTGCTTGGGCCTCCTGTTGTGCGCAGCGTTGATGGCAGCATGAGAAGAAGTGAGCAGCATAGGAGGCGCAGAAAATTGTGGTAAAATCATTCAGATGAGGCAGGTAGGCATTTTGTGTCTTACTCACCTTGATCTGAAAGGGCATGGGCATGCTGTGAAATACCTGGATCCAAAAATCGGAATGAATAAATTTTATGCCTATCATGCTTTGCACAATTTTTCCTGTATTATGGCAAGTAATGTGTAACATTGCAGTAAGTCAATTTTTTATTATTATGGTCTTAACTAACTTGTTTATCTTCACAAATGTCTAAATCTGGCAGGTTTCCTGCCTGTAGAATGGAACCTATTATCTCAATTATAGATCCATGAAAATTGAATGCTCTAGGGCATGCAGAAGTGAATTCTTTTATAAATTCCACCTGACTAGAAAAGTGCTAACCGAACAGTTATCAGACAGTGGACTACGATAGGGCCAAAGGTAATAGATATACACCAGAATAAGTATATCCAGGTAAAGATTGTTCCCCTAGTTTTGTTTAGTTAAGAAATTATTTTCTATCAAACCGAACGGTATGCACATGATATATAGGCTGGGGAGCCTGTGTTTCAAATTATATTTTTAATACATATGCATACCAACAAGCAAACTCGCACAGCCCCACCTCTGGCATGAACAGATCCATTACAAATGTAGGCTGTTTTCCTGATAAGATGTATGGTGCAAACTGTGGGAACTATAATGGAAAACAATGTGGGCAAGATTTTAACTTGTTCAAAACCCATTTACTTAGAGTTAAAATTGAGCCCATAATATAGTGTACTTAGTTTAGAAAGAGTGGCATATTTTGGAGTTCTAAAGTTGTAACATTTCAGTCATGACGACATTAATGTACTGTACGCATTTCACTTGCACGTTAACCAGATTATGACCTTAAGATTGGATTGTAGTATATAGAGGCACAAAACAAGGCCAAAGAAGTCCAATTTAGTGAGCCAACATCCAACACCAATATAGTGTTGGAAACACGTCCAAAACCATATGCTGATAAGAATCCTAACTTGTTTTAGGCCACAAAACTGAAATTAGGTCAGATCTATTGCCTTCAGGATTATCAGGTCTACATGCAATCAAATCAGTGTTCATTAAAGGGACTGTAGGAACCCAACAACAAAGAAATTGTTTAAAAAACAAACTTGAATGTGGAGCAAAAAGGAGCAGAAGTGCTCCTTCCAGCTCCACGGTTAAACTGTAGGCTATTTCTGGCCACCACTCGCTCCTTTCCTGATTGCCTCCTTCCACCTGACATACCTTAGATCATTAGCCAACATTCCCACAGGCCAATCCTTGTTGCACATTCACCACCACCAAATTGCCTCTGGGGCAACAACTGGCAGCTGCAGTAACAAATGAGACCGGCAGATCAATTTGCCATGCTTCTGCACATGCGCTTTTATAAACATGCATCGTGTGCTGCATCTGGATTACGTGCCAATGTGGCCACAATTCAACAACTAAGCCTCCATGTTCTGCTGTACATAGCGATTAAATATAAAATGAAAGTATTTTGTTTTTAAGTTGAAATGTAACATTGCATTATTACTTCACCAAATAAATAATAAGCTATAATTAATGCTTAAGACTAACAATAACTATAAACTACATAAAAAATGTATACAAAAGGTGTTAAAGATAGTCACTTACATATCATCGTGTACACGATTTCTCCATTCTTCTCTTTTCATCTCCTCTCTGGCCTCTTTCTCCGACATGATTGATGTTGCCACCCGCAAGGTTGGCTCCAAAGGCTTGTAGCGCTGTTGCAATACTTCAGCAGTATCGCGGAAGGGACCCTGACAGGTACAGGATAAGGTAAATGTTTTATTGTCATGTTTTTTGACACATTATTGATGACTGAGGAACCTGCACGTCTGTGTAAGTGCTGCCAGCTTCTCTATTGTAAATTATTTATAAAAGTAATACCTTTTGATATACAGTTACAAAGAACATGAAAGTTGATAACATTTTGTTGATAGATGAGAATTCAAAAGTGTCCAGAGATGGAAAAGCAGTTTGATTTTGAAACTGTTAATCAATATTATATCGAGTTAAAATTCTTTGCAGAATATTGCACAATAAAAACTTGGAGTCAGTTGCTGTTGTTAACCCTTTGTAATTTACATCCCAATTCTGCTAAGTGTGTGTGTCACTTTCTCCCCTTAAGTGTCTCTCATCACTAAGCTACAACCATCATCAGGATCCCCATCAATGCCTCATCATGGTGGGCCAGTACTTGGCATTAATCTAGGAAGATAAAATGGACAATGTCAGATTATCCTCCACACCAAAACTCAAAACAAGGTGGTGGATTTCATAGAATTATAGAAGCTATTCAGCCCATGTTACCTTTACTGGCTCTTTGAAAAAGCAATTGTGCTTAGTCCCACACACCAACTTTTTGTTCCAGACCTTATTAATTCCTTAACTTCAAGTACCTGTCCAAACCCCTTATAAAAATATTTATGGAATCTACTTCCATGACTTGCTCAAGTATTCCAGATTCTTCTCAGAAAAAAAAATCTCAACTCCTTTCTGGATCTTTAGCCAATGATTTTGAATCTATGGGTGGAATTCAATGTCTTCCTCTGTGGTGAGTCTGATGGTGGAAGGGGGCATCTAATTAGGTGGGGGAGTGGCAGGTGGAGTTCCTGCCACCTTCTGGCCTCCAAACCGGTTAAGTCCATGGTGGGAAGGCCAGTGGATGGTCTTCCCGCCCTGTCGCCAATTGAGGGCTTTAAGTGGACTATTAATGCCCACTTAAGGACCACGTTCTGCCACCGCTGGTATTAACCCAGCAGCAGGCTGGCAAGGGGTGGGGGTGGAGGGGAGGTCCGCTATGCAAGAAGCACGCTAAGCAAACCTGTGCAGGGTTGCCTGTGCACTACAAGGGATAGGGAGGTCGCTCAATCAAAGGCACTCAGAGTCTGACTGAAGGACCTGACATCAGGAAGGGGGAGGATGGGTGGGAACCACTGAGAGCCAACCCCCTGCCCTTGCTGCTGACCCCACTTTCCTGTAACCCTCGCCCTGCAATCCCCTCCAGCCGTCACTTACCTGTGCCTTTGGATCCAGCGACAATATCAGGCCTCGGGTAGGTGTTATACCAGCAGCAGCCACCACCTCCCCAGTGCGCCCTAGATCCTGGGGAACGCTTACCTGTCCAGTTAAGTGCCTGAGTGCCATTTAATGTGGCAGCCTTTCCCTAAAAGAGGCAATGTGGGGCTCTTGCTGGCTCTCCAGCCAGTGAGTGATCCCCCACCACCTCTATTAAATACTACCCTATGATCTTCGTGATTGACTCACTCGCCAGAGGGAAAGATTTTTCTCCATCAAAACCTAAGGCAATCATAATTTTTCCAACCTCTTCTTAAAACTGAAATTATTCATTACATTTAACATATTGGCAAACATCCTCTGTACCCTTTCTAAAGCCTTTGCATATTTCCTGAAGTGTAGTTCTCAGAATTGTCTACAGTATTACAGCTGAGACATAACAAGTGATTTATAAAGTTCAAGCACAATCTCTTTTCCTTTTATATCCTACTTCTCTAAACCCAAGTAACCTTAATGCTTTCTTAACAGCTCATCAACTTGTTCTGTCACCTTTAAGGATTTGTGACCAAGATCTCTCTGCTCATCTAGACCTTTCAAAACCATGCCATTTATACGATACTGCCTTTTCATATTCCTCCTTCTTAGGTATATCACTTCACACTCTTCTGCACTGAAGTCCAATTGTCATGCTTTTGCCCGTTACACCATCCTCTGTCATCTTGAAACATATAATTATTATCTACTACACTGCCAAGTTTCAGATCATCTGCAAACTTTATAATGCCGCGCCCTGCACCTGAGGCTAGGTAATTTATAAAACTTGAAAAGAGCAACAGATGCAAAACTGAGCCTCAGGAAACACCACTCCAAACAATCTCCCAGTATGAAAAACATTCATCCACATCACACTTTGCTTCCTGTCACTGAGCTGATTTTGTATCTAAAACGTCACTTTCCCTTGAATTCCATGGGCTTCCATCCCTTAAGCCACCTGTATAGCACTTTTTGAATGCCTTCTCCAAGTCCATACACATAAAACATCTTCTACGTTGTCTTGATCAGCCTTCTATTACATCATCAAATAATTCAGTCAAGCTAGTCAGATATTATTTGATTTAATAATCCCATGTTGGCTCTCTTCGATTAACCTGTGTTTTTCCGAATGAACGTTTATTTTGCCCAGAATAATGGCTTCCAATAACTTCCCCACCAGTGATGTTAGGCTGACTGGTTTTAGTTTCCTGATTTCTCTCTCTCCCCTTTTCAGAACACTGGTATAACATTAGCAACCCTTCAGTTCTCCAGCACTACTCTGTACCCAATGATGATCGAAAGATTGTGACTAAGGCCTCTGCCGTTTCTATTTTTGCATCTTTCAGCAACCTAGAATGCATTCCACCTGGGCTAGATGACTTACCAACTTCCAATAATGCCAATATTTTTAGTACGTCTTGTCGTCTATCACTCTCCTGTCCATAACTTCCCTCTCCTCTTTTAATGTAACCTTCACATCATCCACTTTCTTTGTGAAGACAGCTACAAAGTACTCATATAATACTTTAGCCATGTCATCTACCACTACATTAAGACTTCCCTTTGGGTCCCTAACAGGCCCTACTTTTCCCCTAGACTTTATATGTATGTTTATAAAATGTTTATTTGTTTTAAGATCAAAAGAATTTGTTTTAATATGGCCTAATTTTTTCTCATGACCTCTCTTTGCCTCTCATCTTAATTTTTTCAATTCCCTCTTGTAATTCCCATAATCTTTCTGGTTGTGAAATGAATTTTGCTTCTGGCATTTGTAAAAGCCTCCTTTTTTCTGTTTTATTTTAACTTTTATCTCTTTTGTCTTTCAGACTTTGACTGATATACATCTTTCAATCTTGTATTCACAATATTTTGCTTGGAAGGGAATCTCGCCCATTTGTGCTAAAACTACCATATGTTTTCAATAAAATATATCTTTGCTTTGGCTATAGGCTTGAACGTACTACAAAGTTAAGGAACCCACAGTTAAATATTTGATTCCCAACCTTACAAGCACAACAAGTCTAAATGTTTTAATTTGTAGATCTGAATTGCTGAAGCGAACTTATATTGATTTGTATGACAGCCATTTATCAAACACACACAAAATGATAACAAGCTTTTTGTTGGTTACAAGCTGGAATATTAGGTGTGTGTCATTTTAATTAGGAGTCTGTCTTCCTACTCCAATAGGGATCCCCTGGTGACTCAGATATGGCAGACAATCTCTGATTGAATCACTGGACTGTGCTAGCCAGGCCAGATTGGAAGAGACAACAAAGAACTTGGACTTCACCCTTCGGAAATGTTGGAGAGTCCTCAGCCCTTCACAGCAACCCAGCGAACACTAATGCCTAATTACCTATCTGTAAATGCCAGGTAGCGATCCATCTCTTTCACTTGGGAAAGACACCGCCAAAAACAAAATGTGAAGCAGCAAATCTGGAGTGAGTGGAGATTCTTCTATAAGCAGCACAACTCCAGGTCTTGCCGTGGACCATTCACCACCCTGGAGCTGGACAAAGTACAACAAACCATCAAGATGGGCACTACTGCTGGTTATGACAACATCCTCCCCATGTTCTGAAATACCTTGGCCCACGGCCCCGGTCCTGATTGGGCCCAATTTTTTAGTGGTCATATGCGAAGTAAGGCTGAAAAATTTTGCTGCATGTTTAAAGTCCTCGGTCCCCCCAAAACTAGGCAAAGACCCAAAATTACTGTCAAAATAACAGCCAATACCCCTGCTATCAGTATGGTCCAAGGTAGTAGAGCACCTAATCCTACAGCGGGTCAATCCAGAACATCCTAAATGCAGACCAAACAGGTTTTCGACAAGGAAGAAGCACATGATCAACCCCTCGTATTAACGACTTTCATTGAAAATGGTTTTCAAAGAAATCTCAAAACATGGGCAGTTTTCCTTGACCTCACTGCAGGGTATGGAACATTGACCTATTTGTCAAAATATCAAGAGTTCTCCCTCCCTTGGTTACTGACACCATTGAACCAGGACTGATGGTTCAGGGTGCATATGGGTGACAAGACTAATGCCTGGAGGAAACAGATGAATGGGCTACCTCAGCGGTCTGTCTTAGCCCCAGTCCTATTCAACTTGTACACCAACAATTTACCCTAAGCCTGGTCCCAGATGTTTATCTATGCAGATGACATCTGTTGTGGCATACAGGCTCAGGCTTTCCCTGCACCAGAAGATGCACTAAACGACAATATTGCAAAGCTGGTCAATTACTTCTAGACATGGTGCCTAAAACCAAACACCAATATAAAAAAAGTATTTAGCATAATCCACCTTTACAATGCCAGTGCTAAGAAGGAACTGATCATCACCCTTATAGCCAGAGGCTAAAGAACAATCCACACCTTGTTTATCAAGGCATTCCCCTTAACAGAGCCCTCACACACCGACAGCACCTCTTCAAAACAACAGAAAAAATTAAAACCTGCAGCAACTTCAGTAAAAGGCTGATATTTCATGGGGATCACAGAACAAGACCCCAAGGACCTCTGCTTTTGCCATCACATATTCAACTGCAGAACACTGCGCTCCAATATGGTACTGATCTTCCCAAAACCAAACTTATCGATGTGCGACTCAACTCAACAATGCGCATCATCACAGGTACTCTGACCAACTCCCCTGGTTCCCAGTCCTGAGCAACATTGCCCACCTATCCCCCCACCGCCACATCAGGAGGGTAATTGCACCAGATAAGCTACTGTACATAGAATCAACCCAAGCCTGCGCTTATTCAATGACATCCTCAACTCACCAGCCATACACCTTCTGTCAAGCCACTTCATATGGTTAAACCCACCACACCATGGAGTAACAGCTAATAACCTATGCAGGAGGATTGGCAGGAGAAAGCATCCAACAAAATCATTCGCTCACCATTGGCCCCACTGCTCGTGCACATGGCTTTGATCTCCCAAGGTGACAGTAGGCCTTCTTAAACCATTTCCAGACTGACCAAGGCCTCCATGCAGCCACCCAACATCAGTTGGGTCACCAAGACCATTCAGACTGCAGCCGTGATGAAGTCCAAACAATGACTCACATGGTTGAGGAGTGTTCACTGGCTAAATTTGAAGGCAGGCTTTAAGAACTCCATCTAGCCACTGGTGAGGCTACTGCTTGGCTGTGATATGCACATGCTAAATAAATACATTTTAACTTGCTTACTTTAGTTGGGAAACTTGATCAAACATGGTCAAAATGGATAGGGGAAAGTAAAAACAGAACTTCTCCCAAGTGCACTTGATGGAAATGTGCCTCGTGTTGACTGACCAGGATTAAGCATTGGCAAATTTCAGTAGCTAAGAGAGTCATGGGGTAAGTAAATGAAAGGAATAAAGAGAAAACTGAGAAATAAGTATTAAGTGCTCAATATTTCCAGACACTACAATTTTGAAAACATTAACAATACCTTATCATTAGGAAAAATGAAGAACACTGCAATTTTCTATATTGTTATGATCCCCAAAATCAACAAACCACAAGAACCAAATTTACCAAATGACCCCAATGAAAGAACCAATGAACAGACTTCACCATTTTTATGACTTTTTTACTTTATCAAAGCAAAATCAATATAAGTTAAACATAATTATGGTCAATATAAATCATAAATTACACATTAAATAGCAGATACAACAAAGATAGAGCTCTCAGATTTAATCAAGCAGTCCACTCAGCAGATATGACACCAATTTCAGCCACCAAGTCCTTCAAAGCTCTGGTCTTACACAGGTAGAAATCCAGCTCCTTTCCTTCAAGGAATTAGCCATTGAGTCTCATCAGACAGCAGCTCCCATTCAACCCAGGTTCCAGGGGTACAATCTTCAACAAAGTGGCACACTTCTCCAGAACTTTGTCAGCTCTGATCCCATTGGTTTGGGTTGCAGCGATCCACCAGAATCACCTTTATCTAAACGGTAAGCAACGACCTTGTGCAATGTATGGTTGAATCAGGTCATTCAATTATTTCAAGGAAACAGAAACAGCAGCAGCAACTTTCTATTTGCTTATCACTGTTCCTGGATCTAACCATCAGGCTCGCCTCTTCAGCTTCTTCTCTCCCCCAAAACCTGGTCACATGGGACTGTTTTGTACTCCATGCCTGGTCATAGGACTGCTGGTTTTTGTACCCCTTTTCCCCCACACAGGTGTGCAAGGACAGGACCGTGAATTTTTATAAACACTGCCTTCCAAACTAGTCCTCCAGGAGGAGCCTAAGCAACCTGCTCAGTCTTCAATGTCAATGTCAATGTCGTCAAGCCCATGTACCTCAGTGTGGAGGCAACAACACTCAAAGAACCCAGCATGGTGCAAAATGTTAAAATGGCTTCCAAACCTCGATATGCCCCCAACTCATGACATCGGGCAGCATCCAGCAATTCCGCATCAAACACTGAACCGACAATCCTCTGTTTAATGGGAAATTCCTGCAAGCCACTATTGCACACATATGTGCACGTCTCTGTTCCTGAGTTGCTGCCGGAATCCTTGGATTGCATCATAATATACACTATTTTGAAATTCCAAAATCATTTTGCTTTTTGAACAGAGAATAGTCGTAAATAAAGTCATTAAAATAGTTGAATATGGTGTGCAGGCTGCACATAGTCATTCCATATTGAGCTTGTGCTCCCAGCTACACTAATTACTGCATCTGTTGATTGCACAGGATGCCTGCCCGAAGCAGACATTGGCCCAATGTCTATGCAGATCGAGGTGCAGGAGGCAGGAAAATGCCTATTTCGGGTCCCTTTATGATATTGGATTGGAGCTGACCAAAACATGGGCTGGGCTGTGCATGCAGCAGTCAGTTTTCTCAAATGAGCATCAGCCAAATCAGCAACCTTTAAAGGGGGTCACTGAAGGTTACCACCAAAATAATAAGTATGCTTTTGTTTAGTTGCCTGAATGGGGAATCAGAAGGTATGTTCATCCTGGTTCCACTTTAAAACCATGACCCAATGCTTGCCACCATCCACCCCCCCCTTCTTGATCCCCTCCTAACTCTCCCTTCCCAAGTAGGTTCACTGCTGGTATTCCTACTAGTTGATTTTTTTACGTTCCACACGATCGACACATCTCCAGAATGCAGATCACCTTCTGATGCTGCAAAAGGTCCAATTTCACATGATCCTCTTGTACATCAGTTTCAGCATTTTGTAGTTGCTACTGTATTAATGCGCAAAGTCCAGTGTGAACATATTTCAAGGCCATCGACTCTAATTTGCGAAGACGAGCGCTGAACCTCTCTTTAAATATATAGTTTGGTTTGGATTATGATCAAAAATAATTAAGAAAATAGCAAAATCTACAATGAACTCAAAGGTGTACATTTATCTTGGTTTCAGCCCACGTTCTCATTCATTATTGCTTTACATAATGTGTAAACGTTAATACTAATATGATATTTAATGGCAATATGCTGTCTGTTTAAATTAATCTCTTCATATTATCCTAAACCCAGTTCAGATTAATTTTTCATGTATTCTCCATTAGCTTTCATGGTTCTGATTAACCAATAATCCTTCTCTATTCTTTAATCACTGTTGCAGTGAACTAAATACTGGTTGGATGATCAGTCGTGTTGGAAAAGGCACTGTTAAATGACTTTTAATACAGATTTGCTTTGCCATGAAGAAATTATGTTAATTCTTTTACTTTTTGGGGTCAAATGTAGATAATCTTTATAAATATACATTTTAGTGGGCAATTTAATGTGCACACCAAGCCAGGGCCTCAGCTGCTGGGAGTACACATCAGGTATTTATATTCATGCACTTAAATTCCAAGTTTTTTTTGTTGAACTGCACAATTTACTGTCCATTTGTTTCAGTGCAAATCCCAGTATGTGCTCCTGGTTCGAGGGACTCCGTGCCTGGAGAGCAAGCACGTGGAATTCACAGAGTGAGCATCTTTCAAATTTTATTGCCATTTCCTTTTAATCCAACGAGAATGCTGACCATCATCTACCTAGGCCAAATAATGTGCTGTATACAGTTTCAGCAAGGTTAGGAAATTTCAAATGATTGATTGTTTAGCTGATGTCTACTTAAAAAGTATCAAATGTAATTGGATGGCAGCATTTTTTACCTCAAACTGTATAGTAGTTTATTTACTAAAGTACCACCAACATTTTTACAAAATGTTAGAGAGGAAAGCATAGTGGAATGAAGAAGAGCTTTGGTGGGTGGAAATAGAAGAGAAAGGGAAGACGTGGGAAGCTGGTCAGGCTGGGAAACAAAACTGATAGAGGAGTGAGGCACAGAAGAGCAGAGCAAAGGGATGAGAGACAAGAGTTGAGCAAGGAAGGGAATTGTATACATGCATTCAGCAGATAGTTCCAAAATGAAATAGAGGAAAGAAAACAGAAAGAGACAGACAGACAGAAAGACGTACAAAAATGAATAAATAAATAATAGATAAAAATACCGAGTATCCTGTGGCTGCCTGCTGCCCACATAAATTTCCCCACAGCCATGTCAACCTAGACCAGCTAGTGATTGAGAGGCACGAGTCACTGAAAGAGTGGATGGGGCACTGACCATGGGACAGAGAGGCAGGGCAGGCTATTAGGTTGTCTGGTAACTGGTGGGTGTGAGAAAGCTGAAGTAGAGAATGGCCTCAGGATATACTGTGGGCTAGCAGACTTAGAAAAGCAAGGAGAGCAATTTACTTGGAGGATAGAGGAGTCCCAAACATGCTCCCAAAGAGGCAGTCATTTCTTTTACATTAATCTGTTGTAGGAAATTCTTAGTGACTATCTTATATGTATAGCTGCCAGTTTCGATTTCCCTATCTTTTCTATATCTATGCTGTCAGAGTATTATATCAGGGTAGATAGGGAGCAGAAAACAACCTGTGCTACAACCTACGAGGGCTTACCCAGGGCACTGATATGCTATGAAGAAAACAATATCAACCAATGATATATTTTGTGGGCATAAGGCGGCTTTGAGGTAGGCAGAAGAAAACAAAAATTAGAAGTGAAAATAATAAATTAAAGTGTAAAGAATATATCGATTACCTACTAGGCATAAAGCAACATGGATGACATGGGAGCAAGTTCAGAACATAAATTGCTCCGACAGTCATCCAGTGGCTAGATCCTGCAACATAAACTAAACAAAAGAAGTTTTATTAAAACCTTGCATACTGCCATTGTAAGACAGGAGCTAGTGAGAGAACATGTGTTACGTGACAGGCAAAACAGTGACACTTTTAACACTGAACAGTTAATGTTGAACACCAAACCCACTAGGTTTTCTTAGCTGGTCTGTGGCTTGGAGGAGGATCAGCCACTTTGTATGAAAGTCGAGCGAGTGAGGGAATGACAAAAATCAAAGTACAATATTCATCTTTTAATTAAGGCTCCATATGCCTGGGGCAGGCTGGGTTAAAATCATCCATTTGTCTATTCTGTTTCTCACTCAACAAACATATTGCTATAATGTCTGTATTGTGGGTTATATTACAGGTTAATAATGTAGAGTTTTGGTTCAGTTTAAGGTGAATTGGGGGGTGTTTTACTTTCAGTTTGGTTTAGGATGCCTGTGTGTGTTTACAAACGTGCTTGAACTTTTGGCCTACCTGAGGGGCTTTTGGAAGCAAGAAAACCCTGCAGTTGCTATGGAGAAGATTGCTGGGGGAGGAACTACACTCTAAAAGTAAAACTGGTGTTTCTTTTAGGAAAATTAAGTATAAGAGAAGCTGACCGGGAGGCTGCAGACATCCAATCTGTTGTTTTTAATGAGAACACTCAGTTCTGTATGCTTAGAGAGGAAAAGAGGGAGTTCTAGAGAATTGAATAGGACCAATTAACTCTGTAAAGAGAGGAAAAGTCAAGCTATGGAATAGATGCCAAGGGAGTGTCAACATGTGTCTGATGGGTTCTAATGTGAGACTGTCAGTGATGACTATACTTGGATCAGGGTGTCATATTGGTAGGCATATACCATATACCTCAGCTGTGACCTGTGCAACCAGACCCAGAGAAAAAGGAAATGTCTTCCAGAGTATGAGTATGTTTAAAAGCATATCAGAGTGAAAGCCACCGTAAAAAGATTAAGCTGTGCCATGTCTGTTGGATTGAATTTAAGGTAGAAGAAGCTCACATTACTTAGAATTATTATCTTATTTGCTCACTGCATCTATTAAGTCATTATTGCGTGTGTTTATTTTGTTCAAGTTCATTTAGTAAAGATTCTTTTGGTGTTTCAATTTAGAGTCCTGCTGCTTATTACCTTACCCATGATTCTTCCCTGCATTATATTCTTTAAATGATTATGGTTCATAAAGCCGGATCCTAACAAGAATCTGGCTTGGCCAGTATTCTCATAACTGGGATCATAACAAAATATACACAACTAACCTCGCTGTTCAGGTATACACTCTAATGAGGTTTTGATATTTGTTCCCTAGCTTTCCTTTAAATAATTTATATTTATAAAAAAAGACAACCAAGCACGTAGTTTTGGTAATTGAATAGAAAATGTTGGGTTGACTAAACACTCCTACATCCCCGGAAAGTATGCACAGGCTCAGATTGCTGCATCCGACTTGACAGTTAAAGTCCATGTTCAGGTTTTTGAGAAATGCTGAGGCCTTGAAATGAAAATAATAATGATGGCACTCAGACACAAAGAACATTTCAGATATGTGCAATTAGGTGATTGTGAACTATGTAATGTTCAATGATTTTGCTTAAAATTTAGTACAAGCATCATAAATTTCAGTTACAGAGAAAATAAAATCTTGTTAAGAAAAAACATTTTGAATTACTTCAATGGTTCATCTTTTCCTTTAGTCTACTGGTTAATTCTGCTACTAGTCACTCAGAATTAGTTGCTTTTATAAGTCGATGGTATTTTCTTAGAGGAGCTATTCATATTTTCACAGGGGAGTTATTCCCAGTATCCTGGCCAAAATTTATCCCCCAATCAACACCATAAAAATAGAACATCTAATCAATCATTTTCTCATTGCTGTTTGTGGGAGTTTGCTGTGTGCAAACTAGTTGTCATCTTACTTTTGGTACATCAGTGTCTACACTTCGAAAAGTACCTCAATGACAGTAAAGTGCTTTGGGTCATCCTGAGGTTGTGAATTGAACTGTACAATTTCAAGGCTGCCTTTTCTTTCATTGGCAATTTTTTTAAGTTTCCTTAATTTTGATTTGCACTTTTCCAGCTCTAATTTAGCACTTTTCAAATTTGGGTTAACAAATGTGAGGTCAAAGTCTGATGCCAGGCTCTGATTACTTCGCATATGGGTCAACTGGAAGGAAGTCCATGGACATGCACTATTTTTATAATTTAATAGTGGACCTCCTTTGGCTTCACTCAGTATGTCAGGAAATTCAGTGTTTTGCAGCAATTGGTGTGTTATGTCATTGTAACGTGCAATATACTATCAGTGTTACTGACTGACAGTGGCTGCATAAGTTAAATTTGTCTTTATGGCATCTTGGGATTTTAAATTTGTTTTGATATTCAATTCCACGTGTTTCTTTTTTACGAAAACTACATAGAATTATCATGAAGATATGGCACAGAGATAGGCCATTCGATCCAACAGATTCCTGTCAGTGTTTCTGCTATGCAGAAACCACCTCTTCTTCTAGCGCTAACAGCGTGGCTTTCTACTCCTTTCCCCCCTCAAGTGCTTATCTAGCTTCCCCATTGTGTATCCATGGCATTCATCTCAACTATTCCTTATGGTAGCGAGTTCAACATTTTAACCACTCTCTGTAAAGTTTCTCTTGAAATTCCTATTGGAATTATTAGTGACTATCTTATATTTATAGCTCCCAGTTTTGGTTTCCCCAGCAAGTGGAAACATCCTTCCTACATCTACCCTATCAAATCCTTTAATAATCCTTAAGAAGTCTATCAGGTGACCCTTCCACTATCTCTTTTCTAGTGAAAAGAATCCCAAATTGATCAATCTTTCCTGACAGGTATGGCCAAAGCCACCGTCCTCAGCCCCCACTATAAACTCTATATCCTTGCCACTAATTGGCAATAAATTGGGCAAACTAAGGATGGGCAATAAATACTTGCCTAGCCAGCGATGCCCAGATCCCATGAATGAATTAAACAAAAAATTCTATTACACTCCCTGACCAGAGTCTTCAATTAAACCAGACTGGCATGGATTGGTTAAGCGGAATGGCCTAGTGAACCTTGAGCTTAACTGCTGATCCCATATGCTCTCCAGCACAACGATCTACTTGCAACGTCACCTGCATGCACAACATGTAATACATTCATTTTTAAGACAGACAATTGACCTTTTAATCTTTTAAGGAAGGAACAAAGATGGGAACAGCTAAAAAAGGGAAAGGCATCCTGGGGTCTCTGAATATTCAAAGGGGCTATTGATGGGTTGGATGTAGAGGCTGACAGGAACAACATTAGAAATTTAGTGCCTGATGGTTTAAAAAGGGACCAATGCCATTTGTGTCCCACTTCTCTAGGTAATTTGCAATCATAGAACTGCCTTTCACAATGGGGTTTTCTTTTCCCAGAGACTCTCCCTTTAGCGCAAAATAGGGGACTGTTCCAGCCTCATTTTAACTTCTCACGAATTTGGTCTGTTCAATCGGAGCATGAGCTTCCACCACATGAATTATGGGACCTTTTTGGCCTTTAGCTGCTTTCTCTCTCCTGGATTCAGGCAGCCTCGACAACACCGTCTTGTGATATTCTGAGATATTCCAGGAAATCTGATCTTTACAATGCCATGGGGAAAGATGCTGAGGAAGCCAGTGTGAATCTCTAGGTAGAAATACTAATTAGCTATCCTTGAGCCCAACTCCCTTTCATCTTGGAACTAAATGGACAATTTAAAGCTTAATTATTTACAACTCAATACTCTCAACACATCTCTGGTACTTTGAAGACTCACGAGCATGTAGAGATGGAGAGGGTCTCAGACTTAATCCAAAATGGCACCAAAGACTCTATCCTGGATGTCCTGCCCCTGAATCCTCGGCACCAACCATTTCTGCCAGAGGGAACAGGGTGAAATTCTAGTCTGCACATCCACGGTTCATAGAGGCAGCTTTACATATAAAAGTGCAGCTACCTACAAGCAGATTCAATTTTTGTAACTGGCATATCCAAAACATGATGTGTAAACTTTAGACCTTTCTTGAGAAGGTCTAAATATGCCAGAGTTCTTTGGAGAAGCAGGGTACCTTTTTGGAGAGGTCCAGGGACACCTTTGGGAGAGGTAAAGTGGCCTTTTGGAGAGGTCGGGTGCACTTTCAGATTGTTAAAATTAGACATGAGGGTGCGTAAAAAGCAGATAAACTCAGGGAACTGTCAAGCTGAAGGGAACTGAGCAGCTGAAGGGAATTGTCAAGCTGTCAAATCTCCTGGCCTTTAAATGTTTTCAAAAATGGTGTTTAAAAAATCAGTGCTTATTATTTCACTCTGTCTGCTGACATAAGCTTGAGGTCCATCATTATATGATTTGTGCTGCATGACTGATTTTACAAGCTACCATTATTGCAGTGGGGTGCCTGTCAGTTCACAGTTTGGCTGACAGCTCCAAGTGGTTATAAATATAGAAACATAGAAACTAGAAAAAGAAGCCATTCAGCCCTTCGAGCCTCCTCCGCCACTCAATATGATCATGGCTGATCCCCTATCTCAAAGTCATATTCCCGCTTTCTCTCCATACCCCTTAATGCCCCTAATTTCCAAAAAAAATCAATTTCTTTCTTAAATATACTCAGTGACACAGCCTCCATAGCCATTGGTGGTAGAAAATTCCACAGGTTGATTACCCTCTGTGTGAAAAAAAAACATTTGATGTGGGACTATTAATACAAATGCTTGTCTTTATAAAAGATTAACCACCTGAATGGAATGTTTGTTTTGATAAGGGATTATGTAGTTGAAGGAATGTAAATGTAGTGAATTTGCTTTTATGAATGAGAGTTCTTTTTTATAAAAAAAAAAGACTGCAATAGATCATTAGAACTTAATTTTATTTCACCTCAGCATGGATCCTGAGATCTGCCCATGATGGAGACTAGATAAGTTGGCACGGAGGGTGTAAGAAAAAAGGGTGGTGGGTGGGGATACAGATTGGCATGAGTTGGCACTAAGTTTACATAGGTCCATGGGGGTGGATAGAAGGCCATAGGGGCTACAAAGGGCCATGGGGTGGTAGAGGAGCATAGGTTGGCACGAAAGTATGAGGGGCCATGGAGGGTGGGTGGAGGGCAGGAGGTGACATGGATGGGATATGTGGGGTGTGAGGGGTGGGGGCTCGAGGACTATTTTTGCTTTTATTATTTTTCTTTAGAACTGGAGACAAGTCTCAAATCACAGAAGGGGCTTCTTGCACAGGCTGCCTCTGCACCTGGCAGCCCCTGTGGCTGTCTCCGATCTCTAAACTCCGAACAGTGGGGTTTGACTCTCATTAAACACTCACCCCTCTGGAATGAAAAGTGGACCATCCGGGGCACTTTCTCCCGAGTCGGGTTTCGCTAAGCCAGGAATTTTCACCAAACTTCAGGCCATAACCTCCATTGTTAACATATAGGCTGCTGCCGTTGTCTCCCAGTGTAAGTACCTTGCGCCTTCTCCCCAGTAAGACGTTCTAAGCCTTCTTTTGATCTCAAACAATCAAACCACCCAGGCTTACTGTCAGGCAGACCTCATAACAGGTCACATGCCCACTTTAGTTTTATCTTAAATTGAAAACCACCATCCCAAAAGATAACATGCAAGCGCAGCAAGCAATTAGGAAAGTTAATGGTATGTTAGCCTTTATCACAAGAGGATTTGAGTACAGGAGTAGCGAAGTCTTGTTTCAATTGTATAGAATCTTAGTTAGGGCGCAACTGGAATACAGGGCAGAATTTTACGAGTCGGCGAGCGGGGGCAGGGCCTGCTCACCGATGCGTAAAATGACGCATAGTGACACCGGGGGGCACTCCCAATGTCACCGTGCCCGATTTAAATTTTCAGGAAGGCAGGAGCGTTTCAGAAAGGCAGGAGCGCAGCAAAATTAGCTGCGCGCTCGCCGACCTGTCAATGGCCAATTGAGGCCATTGACAGGGTCAATTAAGCAATTAAAGGACCTGCCCATCCAACTTTAAGGTTGGTGGGCAGGCCAGGAGCTCCGGTGGGAACTAGAAAAAAACATGAAGCCTTATCCACGAGCGGAGTGATATTTCATATAGGCTTTAAAAATTTTTAATTAAGATTATGTAAAAATTATGGACAAGTCCCAACTCATGTGACACTGTCACATGAGGGGGCATGTAAGGGAAATTTTATTTTTCTATTTTTAGCTTTTTAACATTTAGAGCCGATCTACCTGAGGCTTCACTTAGCCTCAGGGTGCACTCCTTTGTGTGCGTGCGCGAAAGAGTGCACTCTCAATTTTGGGATTTCCCCCACCCCCCCGCCCGCACAGGGAGCACATAGCGTTTCCCTGCGGACGCCATGCTGGGCGGGCCTTAATCGACCCACCCACGTAAAATGGCACTGCGCCTCCGATCGGGGGCGCCGATCCGGAAGCGCGCCCGCCCATCAACCTCCCCCCCAACAGGGGGAAAATTCAGCCCACAGTGTGCAATTTTGGTCCCCTTACCTTAGGAAGGATATTATTGCCACAGAGGGAGAGCGACAAATGTTCACCAGACTTGTTCCTGGGATGGCAGGACTGTCCTATAAAAAGAGATTGGGGAAACGGTATTCTCTAGAGTTTCAAAGAATGAGAGATGATCTCATTGAAACCTACAAAACACTTAAAGGGATAGACAGGATAGATGCAGGTAAGATGTTTCCCCTGGTTGGGGAATCTAGAACCAGGGGATACAATTTCAAAATAAGGGGGAAGCCACTTAGGATGAGGAGAATTTTTTTTTTTACTAGAGGGTTGTGAATCTTTGGAATTCCCAACCCCAGGGGGCTGCGGAAGCTTAGTTATTGAAAGCAGAGATTGACAGATGTTGAAATAGAGGGATATGGGGATAGTGTGGGAAAAAAGCATTGAAGTGGATGATCAGCCGTGATTGTGTTGAATGGCAGAGCAGACATTATGTGTTGAATGGCCTATTCCTGCTCCTATGTTCCAAAACATAATAATCTTGTAAATTTCATCATTGTAACACAATGCCAAAGGAGATCTAAAGATCAAATAAGAAGCTAATATTTGAAACTTGCAAAATACAGCTGTAAACAACTAATTTAATCACAAGACTTTTCTAGGCGTTGAGATCCAGATTTACCTGGTCACCAGCAGGTTGGGAACTACAACTCCCAATGTGCCTCGGGAGTTTCTGCACATGCCTGGACCAGGACTGAGCTATGCACATACAGCATAGCACTTTGGCATTCTCATGGCTGTGTGACGCGGAAAAAAAAATAAACGGTGTAAAAACCCCAGTCATCTGGCTGGGAGCAGAGTGCCACAATCCAAAGGAGGGGGGGGTGGAGACAGGGAAAGGTTCCAGTTAAGAAGCAAGAGCAGCAGAGAAAGAGGCTCAAAGCAGAAAACGGGCTATAATTGTCAGACCTAAAGTGGAGAGGGCTCAGGAGAAACCATGGCAATCGAAGCTGGCTCAGGAAAAGCCCTGGAAACCAAAGGAGGCAGAAGGTTGGTTACTCCATGCTGCGGGCTATTGCAGCAAAGGTAACCCTTTGAACCAGTAGTATTCTGCTCAGTGCCACCAAAATGCTGAAGGTGCACTTGTGAGTTGGTGCTTGAGTGCATACTTGGGAGTTCAGGGAAACAGTCTCAAGAGACTAGGGGAGTGTGCCGTTGTTGACGGCATCAGAGTTAGAGCAACTTATGGACAGAATTCCAAGGCAAAATTTTCAAAGATGAAGGCCGGAATCCCTCATGAGACAGATTGAGTTTCAACAAGATTGGGTGACTCAGTGTTTACTGATGTCTGGGCGTGTTGTTGAGAAATTCATGGAATCTGTCTTGGTTGCATCTGCCATTTATTGTGCAATGTGGTGTGTTCAACCACAATTTACCTGTTGATTCATATATGATAACGTTCATGGTTAATGTGAGGCGCATGAGATCGAAGTTGTAAATGGTTTTATCTTTCTGACCGCATAAGGCAAAATTTATTTTTGTTTGTTCAACACCCATGGAACGTTGTAGCTTTGTTCTCTTAAGCAAGTATCTGAATCTCATAATTTGTCTACTAGAACAAAGGTTATTGATCCCTAACTGAATTGTGCCAAACATTCGGGAGTTTGGTACAGGATCACAACAGCTTGATTCTCCAGATTAGCTAGAAAAACAGCAAGTTGGTAATAACTTTTTGATGAAATGTAAATTCAAAAAAAGAACTTCTTGAATCACCTTATTTTGGAAAATCAAACAGAAAGTATAGATCTCATAAAGGCACAAGTGCTGCGTTTAATTTTTTCTGCAAACAATAATTGTTTATGATTTTAAAATATAAACAGAGGACAAAGCTGGCACCGTCACTTTGTATTCCTTGCCAACAAAAGTTTTTATGTTCATTTTGTAACTTGTTTCTGGTATACTCTGAATGGCCAATCTTGCTATCATTCACAAAAATTTCTAGCATTTCCATCAGATCAAAGCTTTAAGGTTACTAGTTTATGTTATTAGGTATTAATTGAAAAGAAATAAAGAAAATTCTCCTTTTGCCACTACGTTGCAAAGAAGTAAAGCTTTAGGCTCAGCCTTTGAAACAAAAAAATAAGGACTTGATAATAGTTTGAATGTGAAACATTATCTGAATAAAGCTGTTAAATTTTATTTTCCAGCTAGTTTTCAATTAATTTGGAAAGTAAAGTGAACTCAGAACTCATATTTTACCATAAGGGAAGAAACTCCAAGTTTTACAGGCGGAGAATTACACTGGTGCAAATCTCAGCCCTCACAACCTCAAATTGCATTGCAGCATGTGTAGATTACAAATGCAGAATGATAACTGTAGTGAAGCATGTCAATATGCCCTAGCTTTTGAGAGCAGATGAAGCCATTAAGTTAAAAAAAACTTAAATGACGATGTTAAAAATCATACAAATGTGAAGAGTATACAAAAGAGTGGAGAGATGCAGACATAATTTCAGGGTCGTCAGTAGGGAAAAAGATTGACCAGGCAGAAGCAAAGGAAAGTCTGGGACTGGAGTGTTTAACTTAATAAACATGGACTTAAAAAAATGACAGGTGGTGCTGGTTAACTAAAGTTTAGCAGGAAAATAGGATTTCGACATTGTAAAATGTTGGCACAAGAAAGTGACATAGGAAATAATGATAATGTGAATAAGAAGTGCATCATACACATTTTCGACATATTGTAAAGATAGGTACAGAATAACTTTTACATGTTTGAATGAAGCAAAAGTGAGCTTCATAGGTAACTTTAAAGAACAGGTTTGCCATTAAGTTCATACATCAACACACATCCTCTGTGTAGCTAGAGTTAAATTTGAACACTTGCTTAAGGCAACAGTGCTGGGTTCCCAATCAGCTGATACAACAATATAATTTAAGATTCAATAATCCAACAGGTGAGCTCATGAGTAACCCATCATGACTGGAGTTCCAACAAGCACACAACAAAGAAACACAGGGGCTAATAAAAATAAATGATTCATAGCTCATTTATATTCATTTGTGTTCTACATTAATAGAAACCCATAATTGGAACCAATTACCATTAAAAATCAATGACTGTAAATAACAGCAATGACAAATAAATATCCATCACACAGCTCAGGAAATTATGAACTTCAAAACTGATTTCAAAAATTCTCTTTCTGACATGACATATTTGGGACCTTTTGCAAGTCAGCTATTTTCAATGAACAACTTCTGGCCGATCAATTCTCAGCTATTCAGTGCTACGGAGATGAGTGATGTGAACTTTGCTGCTGCATTTTGTCAAGCATGCAATACCTGTGCTACCTGGCGATTAGAATAATTCCAGCATGTGCTGCAATCTATTGGCTGTACACTTGTTAGAAAGATTGGGGTGGGGTAAGGGAGAAGGGTGGGGTAGGGGAGAAGGGTGGGGTAGGGGAGTGGCTATATTGGGAGTTCAGGACACTAGTTAAAAGGTAGCTTGCACCTCTTAAAGGGGTGGTGCATCCTGGCTGAAAAGAACTGTGCAAAACATTCTGGAAGAAATGACTAAAGGAAGGGGCAAGCAACAACTAAGATTCTCCAATGTTGCACCGAAAACCTTGGGGCAGCAAGTGGAGAGGAATATAGACATCCTTCATCACTCGAGGCAGAAAGTCCTCTATGCATCAACGTAGGAGGCAGGGGAAAGAGATTGCTGAGATCGCAGGAGCACTGCCACGAGAATATGGTTGAAAAACAGACTACACTTGTTAAGGTAAGAAGAGTGTCAAAATACTATGAACAGCTATGCCCAAAAATTGTTAATAATATGGTTAAGATACGCAGGTGAAGGGCATTGTTTAATTAAGTACTTGGAACACAAATGGGAGACAGTTGAGGCACTGACTGTGCATGACAAGTAGTGAAACTTACAGTCAATAAACACTCTCAGTAAGGAAAAGCTATGTGTCTTGATTTTGACTTGATCAACCGGTTTGGATCCTATTAACATTGGTAGCAGAAATTGGTTGCCTAAAGGTGAAGGCTGGAAACTAAGATTTCTTTTCAAACAGAAGGTTATAATTGAAGTTATAAAAACAAAAAAACTGCGGATGCTGGAAATCCAAAACAAAAACAGAATTACCTGGAAAAACTCAGCAGGTCTGGCAGCATCGGCGGAGAAGAAAAGAGTTGACGTTTCGAGTCCTCATGACCCTTCGACAGAACTTGAGTTCGAGTCCAGGAAAGAGCTGAAATATAAGCTGGTTTAAGGTGTGTGTGTGGGGGGCGGAGAGATAGAGAGACAGAGAGGTGGAGGGGGTTGGTGTGGTTGTAGCGACAAACAAGCAGTGATAGAAGCAGATCATCAAAAGATGTCAACAACAATAGTACAATAGAACACATAGGTGTTAAAGTTAAAGTTGGTGATATTATCTAAACGAATGTGCTAATTAAGAATGGATGGTAGGGCACTCAAGGTATAGCTCTAGTGGGTTTTTTTTTATTTTATATAATGGAAATAGGTGGGAAAAGGAAAATCTTTATAATTTATTGGGAAAAAAAAGAAGGGGGAAACAGAAAGGGGGTGGGGATGGGGGAGGGGACTCACGACCTAAAGTTGTTGAATTCAATATTCAGTCCGGAAGGCTGTAAAGTCCCTAGTCGGAAGATGAGGTGTTGTTCCTCCAGTTTGCGTTGGGCTTCACTGGAACAATGCAGCAAGCCAAGGACAGACATGTGGGCAAGAGAGCAGGGTGGAGTGTTAAAATGGCAAGCGACAGGGAGGTTTGGGTCATTCTTGCGGACAGACCGCAGGTATTCTGCAAAGCGGTCGCCCAGTTTACGTTTGGTCTCTCCAATGTAGAGGAGACCACATTGGGAGCAACGAATGCAGTAGACTAAGTTGGGGGAAATGCAAGTGAAATGCTGCTTCACTTGAAAGGAGTGTTTGGGTCCTTGGACGGTGAGGAGAGAGGAAGTGAAGGGGCAGGTGTTGCATCTTTTGCGTGGGCAAGGGGTTGTGCCATAGGAGGGGGTTGAGGAGTAGGGGGTGATGGAGGAGTGGACCAGGGTGTCCCGGAGGGAGCGATCCCTACGGAATGCCGATAAGGGGGGTGAAGGGAAGATGTGTTTGGTAGTGGCATCATGCTGGAGTTGGCGGAAATGGTGGAGGATGATCCTTTGAATGCGGAGGCTGGTGGGGTGATAAGTGAGGACAAGGGGGACCCTATCATGTTTCTGGGAGGGAGGAGAAGGAGTGAGGGCGGATGCGCGGGAGATGGGCCGGACACGGTTGAGGGCCCTGTCAACGACCGTGGGTGGAAAACCTCGGTTAAGGAAGAAGGAGGACATGTCAGAGGAACTGTTTTTGAATGTAGCATCATCGGAACAGATGCGACGGAGGCGAAGGAACTGAGAGAATGGGATGGAGTCCTTACAGGAAGTGGGGTGTGAGGAGCTGTAGTCGAGATAGCTGTGGGTGTCGGTGGGTTTGTAATGGATATTGGTGGACAGTCTATCACCAGAGATTGAGACAGAGAGGTCAAGGAAGGGAAGGGAAGTGTCAGAGATGGACCACGTGAAAATGATGGAGGGGTGGAGATTGGAAGCAAAATTAATAAATTTTTCCAAGTCCTGACGAGAGCATGAAGCAGCACCAAAGTAATCATCGATGTACCGGAGAAAGAGTTGTGGAAGGGGGCCGGAGTAGGACTGCAACAAGGAATGTTCCACATACCCCATAAAGAGACAGGCATAGCTGGGGCCCATGCGGGTACCCATAGCCACACCTTTTATTTGGAGGAAGTGAGAGGAGTTGAAGGAGAAATTGTTCAGCGTGAGAACAAGTTCAGCCAGACGGAGGAGAGTAGTGGTGGATGGGGATTGTTCGGGCCTCTGTTCGAGGAAGAAGCTAAGGGCCCTCAGACCATCCTGGTGGGGGATGGAGGTGTAGAGGGATTGGACGTCCATGGTGAAGAGGAAGCGGTAGGGGCCAGGGAACTGGAAATTGTTGATGTGACGTAAGGTGTCAGAGGAATCACGGATGTAGGTGGGAAGGGACTGGACAAGGGGAGAGAGAAGGGAGTCAAGATAACGAGAAATGAGTTCTGTGGGGCAGGAGCAAGCTGAGACGATCGGTCTACCGGGGCAGTTCTGTTTGTGGATTTTGGGTAGGAGATAGAAGCGGGCCGTCCGAGGTTGGGCAACTATCAGGTTGGAAGCTGTGGGAGGGAGATCCCCAGAGGAGATGAGGTCAGTGACAGTCCTGGAAACAGTGGCTTGATGTTCAGTGGTGGGGTCATGGTCCAGGGAGAGGTAGGAGGAAGTGTCTGCGAGTTGACGCTCAGCCTCCGCGTGGTAGAGGTCAGTGCGCCAGACAACAACAGCACCACCCTTGTCAGCAGGTTTGATGACAATGTCAGGGTTGGACCTGAGAGAATGGAGTGCAGTAAGTTCAGAGAGAGACAGGTTAGAATGGGTGAGAGGAGCAGAGAAATTGAGACGACTAATGTCGCGCCGACAGTTCTCAATGAAAAGATCGAGAGAAGGTAAGAATCCAGAGGGAGGGGTCCAGGTGGAGGGAGAATATTGAAGATGGGTAAAAGGATCCGTTGAACTGGGAGAGGTCTCCTGCCCAAAGAAGTGAGCCCGGAGACGAAGATGGCGGAAGAAGAGTTCAGTATCATGCCGAGCCCGAAATTCATTGAGGTGAGGGCGTAAGGGTATGAAACTAAGTCCTTTGCTGAGCACTGAACGTTCAGCATCGGAGAGGGGAAGGTCAGGGGGTATAGTGAATACACGGCTGGGGCTGGGATTGGAAGATGGGGTGGGGACGGAGGCCCCTGCCTGTCCCTCCGTCCCCACCCCATCTTCCAATCCCAGCCCCAGCCGTGTATTCACTATACCCCCTGACCTTCCCCTCTCCGATGCTGAACGTTCAGTGCTCAGCAAAGGACTTAGTTTCATACCCTTACGCCCTCACCTCAATGAATTTCGGGCTCGGCATGATACTGAACTCTTCTTCCGCCGTCTTCGTCTCCGGGCTCACTTCTTTGGGCAGGAGTCCTCTCCCAGTTCAACGGATCCTTTTACCCATCTTCAATATTCTCCCTCCACCTGGACCCCTCCCTCTGGATTCTTACCTTCTCTCGATCTTTTCATTGAGAACTGTCGGCGCGACATTAGTCGTCTCAATTTCTCTGCTCCTCTCACCCATTCTAACCTGTCTCTCTCTGAACTTACTGCACTCCATTCTCTCAGGTCCAACCCTGACATTGTCATCAAACCTGCTGACAAGGGTGGTGCTGTTGTTGTCTGGCGCACTGACCTCTACCACGCGGAGGCTGAGCGTCAACTCGCAGACACTTCCTCCTACCTCTCCCTGGACCATGACCCCACCACTGAACATCAAGCCACTGTTTCCAGGACTGTCACTGACCTCATCTCCTCTGGGGATCTCCCTCCCACAGCTTCCAACCTGATAGTTGCCCAACCTCGGACGGCCCGCTTCTATCTCCTACCCAAAATCCACAAACAGAACTGCCCCGGTAGACCGATCGTCTCAGCTTGCTCCTGCCCCACAGAACTCATTTCTCGTTATCTTGACTCCCTTCTCTCTCCCCTTGTCCAGTCCCTTCCCACCTACATCCGTGATTCCTCTGACACCTTACGTCACATCAACAATTTCCAGTTCCCTGGCCCCTACCGCTTCCTCTTCACCATGGACGTCCAATCCCTCTACACCTCCATCCCCCACCAGGATGGTCTGAGGGCCCTTAGCTTCTTCCTCGAACAGAGGCCCGAACAATCCCCATCCACCACTACTCTCCTCCGTCTGGCTGAACTTGTTCTCACGCTGAACAATTTCTCCTTCAACTCCTCTCACTTCCTCCAAATAAAAGGTGTGGCTATGGGTACCCGCATGGGCCCCAGCTATGCCTGTCTCTTTATGGGGTATGTGGAACATTCCTTGTTGCAGTCCTACTCCGGCCCCCTTCCACAACTCTTTCTCCGGTACATCGATGATTACTTTGGTGCTGCTTCATGCTCTCGTCAGGACTTGGAAAAATTTATTAATTTTGCTTCCAATCTCCACCCCTCCATCATTTTCACGTGGTCCATCTCTGACACTTCCCTTCCCTTCCTTGACCTCTCTGTCTCAATCTCTGGTGATAGACTGTCCACCAATATCCATTACAAACCCACCGACACCCACAGCTATCTCGACTACAGCTCCTCACACCCCACTTCCTGTAAGGACTCCATCCCATTCTCTCAGTTCCTTCGCCTCCGTCGCATCTGTTCCGATGATGCTACATTCAAAAACAGTTCCTCTGACATGTCCTCCTTCTTCCTTAACCGAGGTTTTCCACCCACGGTCGTTGACAGGGCCCTCAACCGTGTCCGGCCCATCTCCCGCGCATCCGCCCTCACTCCTTCTCCTCCCTCCCAGAAACATGATAGGGTCCCCCTTGTCCTCACTTATCACCCCACCAGCCTCCGCATTCAAAGGATCATCCTCCACCATTTCCGCCAACTCCAGCATGATGCCACTACCAAACACATCTTCCCTTCACCCCCCTTATCGGCATTCCGTAGGGATCGCTCCCTCCGGGACACCCTGGTCCACTCCTCCATCACCCCCTACTCCTCAACCCCCTCCTATGGCACAACCCCTTGCCCACGCAAAAGATGCAACACCTGCCCCTTCACTTCCTCTCTCCTCACCGTCCAAGGACCCAAACACTCCTTTCAAGTGAAGCAGCATTTCACTTGCATTTCCCCCAACTTAGTCTACTGCATTCGTTGCTCCCAATGTGGTCTCCTCTACATTGGAGAGACCAAACGTAAACTGGGCGACCGCTTTGCAGAACACCTGCGGTCTGTCCGCAAGAATGACCCAAACCTCCCTGTCGCTTGCCATTTTAACACTCCACCCTGCTCTCTTGCCCACATGTCTGTCCTTGGCTTGCTGCATTGTTCCAGTGAAGCCCAACGCAAACTGGAGGAACAACACCTCATCTTCCGACTAGGGACTTTACAGCCTTCCGGACTGAATATTGAATTCAACAACTTTAGGTCGTGAGTCCCCTCCCCCATCCCCACCCCCTTTCTGTTTCCCCCTTCTTTTTTTTCCCAATAAATTATAAAGATTTTCCTTTTCCCACCTATTTCCATTATATAAAATAAAAAAAAAAACCCACTAGAGCTATACCTTGAGTGCCCTACCATCCATTCTTAATTAGCACATTCGTTTAGATAATATCACCAACTTTAACTTTAACACCTATGTGTTCTATTGTACTATTGTTGTTGACATCTTTTGATGATCTGCTTCTATCACTGCTTGTTTGTCGCTACAACCACACCAACCCCCTCCACCTCTCTGTCTCTCTATCTCTCCGCCCCCCACACACACACCTTAAACCAGCTTATATTTCAGCTCTTTCCTGGACTCGAACTCAAGTTCTGTCGAAGGGTCATGAGGACTCGAAACGTCAACTCTTTTCTTCTCCGCCGATGCTGCCAGACCTGCTGAGTTTTTCCAGGTAATTCTATAATTGAAGTTACTTTGGAGAAGAATGGCTGAAATCAAGTACAAAGTATCAGAGCATGCTTTTCCACCATTGTTCTGTGAAGCTGAACATTAGAGGCTCATCATTTGGACACTGAGGAAAGTTTAGATAATCTCAAAATTTATGGACAAAACTTATAAGAACAATGACCTGCTAAATGTTCAGACTTTGATAAGTTTAGAAGGATGGATGGTTATTCCATAGAAGAACATATCATGGAATTTAACAGGTCATATATAAGATTGCAGAAATTCTATCCGGCGATCTCTAATTCAGTGCTTGCTTTCAAATTGTTGGACTGTGCTAAAGTATCAAAGATGGATAGACTCCTGGGGCAGAAGTTTCCCCCCTTTGGGAGGCGGGGGTGGGGGGGGAGCTGAAGAGCGGGCATACGGAGGTGCGCCACCAATCAGTGCCCCCAATTGGGGGTGCGCTGCCATTTTACGTGGGCGGGCCAATTAAGGCCTGCCCAGTGCAACGTCCGCACAGAAGTGCTGAGCGCTCCCCTGTGCAGGCAGTGGGGGAGGGGGAGGGGGAGGGGAATCCCTCAGCCGAGAGTGCACTCTTTCGTGCATGCGCACAAAAGAGCGCACTCATCTCCCTGAGGCAAAGCGCTGCCTTAGGGAGATCAGCTATAATTTAAAAGTATTAAAAATAGAAAAAATCCCTGACGTGTCACATGAGGGGACATGTCCATAACTTTTCAAAACATTTTTAATTAAACTTTTTAAAACCTACATGAAACCTCATCCCGTCCTTGGATGAGATTTCATGCATTTTCTAATTCCTGCCAGGGCTCCTGGCCTGCCCACCAACCTTAAGGTTGGATAGGCAGGTAAATTAATTACTTAAATGACTCTGTCAATGGCCTCAATTGACCATTGACAGGTCAGCGGGTGCACAGCTGATTTTGCTGAGCCCCCGCCTACCTGAAAAATTAAATGGGGCGCGGTGATGTCGGGAGTTCCGCCCAACGTCACCACGCATCATTTTACGTGTCGGCGAGCAGGCCCCACCCCCCTCTCGCCAACAGGAAAATCGTGGCCCTGGTCTTGACTGCAGTTAGATTCTCAGTAAGAGAATAGCTTTTGGAATAGCTGTCTGAAGCTTTAAAAAAATTCTGGGAAAACATTCATTTCCAGCCACTTTCATGGCACAGATGGGGCCTGCAACAGTAAAGAAAAGATGGAAGATTCAATGCTAGCAGCATTGAGACTATTTAGATATAGGGCGCAAGTGTCAACATGAAAGAAGACCCACAAACAAAAGGAATGAGGATGGAGACCCTTTTGGTAGCTCTAACAGATGATAGGAATAGGGTAACTATCACAGGAGTGTCAAGAAGATATAATGATGTTATTGGAAATTATTTTAAAAGAGTTCTAGTGGGATCTGTGTCTATGTGTGTGTCTGTGTTTGTCTTAATTGGATTAAAGCCAGCTACTCTGGGTGCTTTGATGTATAGTAGTTTGAGATGTTAATTAGGTGAACGTAAGGAGGGGAGAAGGTGAAGTGTAAATTTGCATTTGTTAAAAGAAACCATTAAAGACTGGGGGTGAAATCTTGCACCTAGCTAGAAGATGCCAAGCAATGTGTTTTTTTCAGCTTACTAATAAAATTGGTAGGAAAGAAAGGATATTATTATTATTATATGTAAAGTTAAAGGCCCACTGATTCAATTGAAAATTTATATTTAGAGGGAAAGATATGTATAAAGGAGATTGTGTATAAGGTAGAGGCATTTTAAGATCCAACAAGTGTGAGAAGCCTCCAGTCTGTAAGCCTCAAGCCTGTCTGCAAGGATCCAGAGCTGAAAGAAACTCATGTTGAATGAGACTGTCCAAGGTGTGCTTTGCCAGGGGTCTGTTAAATCTATGAGTTATACTGTTACCACGGGCGTAGAGAGTCAGATTAATTAGGGAATTTTGTAGTTATTGTAGTAGTAATTTTGTGGACATATGTATGTGTTTACAATCTTTGTATTAATAAATGTTAATTTAGTTTCATAAAAATCCTTTCGAGACTCAGTAGTCTTATTACTACTGAATTCAAAGCCTGCATCTCGAAACATACAAACTGCAAAGATGGGTTATGACAGTTGTTTCAAGTTTGCCACTGGGATTTGAACAACTCAACCTTTACTATCGGCTATGTCATAATAGGAGAATGAACCCCAGGAATAAACGAGGAATGGTCATCAGGTGTTTCAATGCGACTCGAAATATTATTAAGTGATGACCTGTCCAAAACAGAATAACAGGGTTTTTGAAATGACGCATGACATGGACGATTTGGAAGATGACAATACTGATAAGTCAGAAGGAATTGTGCTGGTCACCAGAAGCTTTAGTCAGTAATGGGTGTTCTAGCTGTGGACTCATTCAATTATGCTGTGTTGGACCATGATGTGGATTGGTTGAAGTGTTGCCTGAATTCTCTAAGTAGTAAAGATCAAAGTAAGGTTAAGGAATATGAAAGTTCTACTTACTTCAGTTTCAGGTCGATAACACATTAAAGTCACTAAAGAGAGTGGTGATTCTTTTTAAAATAGCCAGAGTAAACCATTTTATCAGCACAGACGTAGTATCCTGTAAAATACACTTACTGTTGAGTAAGCCATCTATGGAAAACGGCTCAAATGAAATTATATATGGAACACAATAAGGCAATTATTTTTGGGAAATCTGTAGATTTACATAATCAGGACATTATTGTATCCCCTTAACAAAACCTAATTTCCAATCACTATGTTAAGTGTTGATGACATCAGGGATTGGGAGTTTAAAGAAAAAAAAAGATGAATTGTTTTAAAACTACTTTGGCAGTTTGTCCATCCATCTTTTCATAAGTCAAAAATCCTACTAAAGGATGCAGGGATAAAGGATGATGAATATACTAAACATTCAGCGAGAAATGTGAAAAAAGAAATTGGAGGATGCCATCATGGCTCTCAGTGAGTCTCCCATTAGCAAAAGACTTTAATGAAATTGTAGCAATGGACTTGAAGAAATGGGATAAAGACAAAAACATTTTTCTCTTACAATTCATAGGCATGGAAACTAGATTCAGTTTGTCAACAGTAAAAATAGTAAAGACAAAAAGGTAATTGTGGACAAGATATTGGAAAAATGGATGGGAAATAGACTGGGAAATTCCTCACTAATAATGGGGTTGGGGGCAGTGGAATTTGCCAACAACAAATTTAAAAGTGTGTGTGAAAATACAAACATCATAATAATGAACACAGCCATGGAAAGTCCCTTTAGTAATGGGGTTTGTGAAAGAAATCATGCAGTAAGTGATGTGGTGCTTCACAAAATATTAGCTGACCAACAGAGCTGTAAACTGAAATCTGTCCTGTCGTGGGCAGTCCAAGTGAAGAATTCACTTCAAATAGTTGGGGGCTAGAATCCCTATTCAAACAATTTATGAGAGAAATCCAAAAATACAAACAAGGAACAGGAATAGGCCATTCAGCCCCTCAAGGCTGCTCCTCCATTTAATAAGATCATGGCTGACCTTTGGTGATGTGGGATCATCGCCTGGCCTTGGAAGGCACTACAATGAGTTCATTTTTTTTCTGAGCATCTGAATGCCCTGCACGCAGGGAGAAGGGCATTTATCAAGGATGAGGTTTCAGTGAAAATGCGACGAGCCTTATGGCACCGCATAAGGCCATCAAAAGTAAAATCTAATCCAGGGGATTTGGTATATTACAAAAGAGAAGGGCAGAAATGAAAGGCCCGGGTAAGGTTATAGGCTGTGATGGAAAGACAGCAATTTTACAACATGGCAATGAAATTTTTAAGGTACATTCCTCAAGGCTAATTGGCACTGGTTATATATTTACAGAATCTGAACAGGTAATAGAAAGTGAAGAGGCACCATGCACTTCACATACATATATGTTGGAGAATTACGAAAAGCAAATTATGGTGGATTAAGGGCTGACTGAATATGGACAAAGTAATACTGAAGTGCAGGATAAGGCTATTTATCCCAAAGGGCAACTACCCAAAGTTGGCAACTGAGTAACATATATGTCAGAAGGGGCCAATGAATGGAGGGATGCCACCATTATAGGGAGAGCAGGTAAAGCTACCGGCAAATACAAACATTGGCTGAATGTGCAAGCTGAAGGACAGAAGGTACGACCCATGGATTGGCAAAATAAATTAAAGATGTGGAATACCAAAAAATGCAGCACGAGTTCTGAAAGTGGACAGGGAAGTAATCACGGCCCTAGGAAAAGATCATGGACTTGTAAAAGAGACTCTGATCGTAAGAGGGAGAGATTGCATAGTAGTCCAGAAAGAGATAGGAGAGTGAATAGATTGTAGATTGACATGAACAAGGATCATAGAACAGGCTAGGAATGCCATGAGAGGTGGAAGCCCTGAGGATTGAGGAATTTTAGTGGCTACTAATAAATTAGATAAGTTGACAAAGGATACCAAAAAAAGGAGTTTGAAAGAATTTGGCGCATACACAAACACTGAAATAGCAGTCAGGGTACAGTAGCCTTATCACACAGATGGATACGCAGAAAAAAGGTACTTCTTGAGGGCATGTATAAGATTAAAGCTAGACTAGTGGCTTGAGATTTTGAAGAGAGACTTGGTAATCAAGATGTCAGAGTGGACTCTCCCACCGCAGGAAAAATGAGCTTGAAGATTTTCTTCGCCCTTTTAACAACATATTCCTGGGAATATAAATTGATTAACAAAAAAGTTGCATTTTTGCAGGGTGAGAAATTTCAAAGAGAAGTGTTTTTGAAATCACCAAAGGAAGGCAAAATAGAAGGGAAACCGTGGAAATTAAACAAGTGTACTCATGGGTTGAATGATGCATCAAGGGTGTGGTATTTCTCAGTTAGGTCTGTCCTGCTGCAAACAGGTTGTATTCATCCAAAAGCAGATTCAGCAATGTTCTATTGGTATCACAAGGAAAAGCTAGCAGGCATCTAATGCATGCTGATGATATTCTGTGGGAAAGTTCTGCAGAATTTGAGCAATGGGGGATAAAATAAAAAAGGAATTTCAGGATTGATCTTGCTTGCATAAAGAAGTGTTAGAGAGAAAAGATAAAATGGGTTGATGCAAGTCAACAATTATGAGACATTTTTAAAAAAAGGAATGCTTGCTTGGAGAACTTGTTGGAAGTGCTAGAAGAGGGACGTCTTGCGTTATGATGGGTTATATGAAATGTGGAATTTGTTTTGTCTTTGATTTGTTTTGATATTGTTTGTGCTATAAAGTTGTTTAAAGAAAGGGGAATCTGTTAATAGTATGCTAATTATATTTTAAGATACATAGGTGAGGGGCATTGTTTAATTAAGAACTTGCAGCGCATATAAATAGGGGACAGCTAGGACATTGGTTGTGTGTGAGGAGTGTTGAGACTGAACAAAGTCAATGAACTTTCAGTGAGGAAAAACTATGTGTCTTGGTTTTGACTTCACCAACCAGCTTAGATCCTGTTAATAATAGCTGCATCACTCACAACCTCATGTGCCTCACTGGTTAGTATTCTCACCTCTGAGCCAGTACATTATGGGTTCAAAACAAAAACAGAATTACCTGGAAAAACTCAGCAGGTCTGGCAGCATCGGCGGAGAAGAAAAGAGTTGACGTTGAGTCCTCATGACCCTTCGACATGAGTTGACGTTTCGAGTCCTCATGACCCTTCGACAGAACTTGAGTGAGTCCAAGAAAGGTGTGAAATATATTATGGGTTCAAGTTGTATTTGAGTGACATGAGTACATAATCCAGGCTGATGCTCCAGTCACAGCCAATGAGGTACATTTGAACTGTGGCCCCTGTTGTAGCGTAGGAAATTCAGCAGCCAATTTGCACACAATGACCCACAAACAGCAGTGTGATACTGACTAGATAATTTGTTTTAGTATTGCTGGTTGACTGATAAGTATTGGGCAGGATGTCAGAAAATACCCCCAACTCTTCTTTGAAATAATGCCATAGGATCATTTACATCTGCCTGAAAAGGGCAGATGTAAATGTCTTACCTCAATGTCTCATTTTAAAAATAGCACCTCCAACAGTGCAGCACTCCCTCAACTGACTATCAACCTCAATTTTGTGCTCAAATTTTAGGCTCAGAGGAGAGTGCCTCCTTTGAATCGTAGCTGACACCTTTGCATGGTCAATAGTGAAGAGATGTATGCAAGCTATATATTTTTCAGTGCTTTGAAATCAAGGAAAATTTCTATTTTTCTGAAGGTATCTGCTTACATGACAACAGTTCAAAGAGTTGATCTTGAATTATTTGTAAAATTAGTCTTATTATTATTGATCAGATGAAAAAAAGTGTTAATAGTTGGTATCACTAAAAGGCCGAGTGTTTTGGATTTTTTTTTGAAGAAATTATATAAATTGTGTTACTTAAGAATATTTGCATTGAATAAATGCACAGAAATCAATTATACATTTTGTCTATGGTGCAAACAATTAACTAATTTTAATGTACTGCAGAAAAAAAACACACGTATATTTTAATTCTTATATTGATGCCAATACTGCAACAAATGATGCCACCCTTGAATTGGATGTTCTCCCACATGAAGACTCACAAACAGATCAGCCATAGATGTGAATCATCAGCAATGATACAAAGCCAAAGAAGATATTACAACAAGCTTTCTGTCAACAATTCATATTTCTTTGGTTTACTGTTATCATGGAACAGCGTATAGAATATTTAACATTTGATATTTTTTCAATGAAATTTAATTCAAATGGAGATTTTAATGTGTCTTCTATGAATTTTATTTTCTGTAAGTTCGTATGTGCATTATGGGCCACTGAGAATCAATGATGACATTAACTGTAAGAAAAAGCAAAACAAAAACAACCTTTCTTTAATTAAAATGGCCAACACTGCTCCAATACATAAAACAGCATACCTGTGGTTTCTTTTTGCCTACAGGTGGCAGCAGCCCTAATTGAGGAAACCTGCATGGAATGTCAGGCATTGATGGATCCACAAGACCCTCAGTGGCGTCCTTTTTCCGAGATGTATTCGGAGTCAGTGGTCTGACCTGTTGTAACCTACACTCCATCTCATTCGGGCACAGCAAATATGGAGAGTTATAAATACCTGGAAGCTAGGTAGAAAGTAACACTTATTAACTCACTGCCATGAAGTAAAGCACAAAAAATTAAACACCTACTTAAATTCGTAACACAACTAAAAATGAAAAACTGTACAATTTATACCAACAATGGCCAAATATATTGATATGGTGAAATAGCAAGTACAGTTTTATATCTTGCAGCAAAAAATATGGCTACATTCGACTAGTATTATTTGCACAAATGCTGAATGGCAAATGACTACCTCAAATCAAATTTAATCAAACAAATTTAAGAAATTATGGTTGTGTGACCAATTTATCAAGCAGCATATGCTAAATGCTTATGTATAAGTAACATTTCTTCTCTTTACCATTCAAGTTTGTTACAAACTTCAGCAGCCTTTAGCCAGCACAGTGGTCTGGGAATCCATTTTCTTTGGCAATTTTCTAAACCGATAAAGACTTTGGGGAAATCTGTGCTCGCTGTTTTAAAAAAAAAACTACATCTGGGTTCATGCTGTACATTCAAGCTAAAACTGAACTCAATAAAGCTGTTGAATTCTCAGGAGTGACCCTGTTAATAGCTTCCTACTGACCCCTCTGCATCAAGTTCTACTTCTGGCTAGTGTACTGATCACATAGTAGGGCAAATGAGCTGTGAAAACACTGATATTTTTAAGTATAAAATTCTGGGTTGTCATGAAAGAGAAAATGAGTTATGCAAGAGACACACTTTTGGCACTTTAAGTCCCCCTCCATCAGAGGAATTCATGCATGAACTGGAATATTAATTGCACCAGGTCAAGCATATCTGCAAACGTGCCTTTTGTTGGCCAGTCATCCATTGAATAGCATTTAAATTCTAGACCCTTTTGCAAAGCTATCAATCCATCAGTCAGCTTCCTCCCCAATCTAGATGTTTTTCATATAGGCCTTTTATAATTAGGGCCACAGGGGATGGCAAGAAAAGGCACAAGAAGTTTAATGACCGTAAAGAAGAGCATGAAGGAGATCAGTGAATGAAGTATTTGCTGGAGATAGGATTGCTGAATCAACACTGACCAACATACTTCATCATAATTATCAGGACGTACAACTGCCACGGGATTTATAAAAACCCCACTCAGCAAATAATTGACCTGATGTTAAGAAGAAGGTGGATTGTTAACACATTGCCACAATCCAACATGCAGTAAGATAGTCAAGATTTAATTATTCTCATTGAAAACTCAAAAGGTAACATTTCTGCCTGCCAATTGCACAATTACACTTTTAAATGAATAGCTGTAAACAGTCTTGAGTATTCCTGTGAGAACTGAAATTATACATTGCCATGTAATAACATCCTTTCATTCACATAAAAGCTTTGTAAAGATTAATTAAACAAATACCATAATTAATGCTGAAAGCAATTAACAAAACAAGTCACTTGAGAAGCACAGATGACCTAATACCTACTATGGCTTTTAGTTTTGTAAATTACTAAAGACACAGTTTGAAGCAAAAGATGATAAACCAAAATTTTCCAAAAAAAACAAAAATAATTTATTGGAATCCCAATATTTAATTCATTAAGCCAGATTTGCACTAAGTGTAAATTATATCCATCACCAAACAGTCTTATGTTATATATTTTAAATACATATATTGGAAGAGGAAATATTTTTTTCTGAACTAGTCAATATTCTAACTAGTACCTAAATGTTTTATTGATAATTAACAGTCATCTAGAATTAAAATTTATAGAGTAAGGAAATCTGTAGCATCTTATAATTGTTAAGGCTAACATATGGCAAAAAGAAAACGATGTTTTGATTTGAAAACATGGTTTACAAAAGGGCAGGATTTGTGCGCAAAATCTTAGCTTAAAAAGTTAAAAAGCAGTATTTTAATTAAGATACTCTGTTAATAGCCCATCATTAGTCTCATTCTCTTTGCCCCTGCACCCCAAAAAGTTATTCTTAATATTTCATTAGCTTATTTACAATATAGTAAATAATCAGTAAAATGCAGGTATAACATTTTCTAAAGTAGTCTGCTCAGGGTTTTGTTTTGAGACAGATAACAATTTTAAATATCAAACTGTATATTTGTTTTCATATTTTGCATTTAAACATTATTATAACTGTGTTAGAGTTATTTGCATTTTTATATTAAGTTTTGATTTTCATTTCCTTACAGCTAGTTTAGATTATGTCATTAGTGATGAAGTTCTGTTGCTGTAGAGTGTATATACCTTCTACAGCAACTCAAATTACCTATAATATTTATATTTTAAACATTAGGTGTATGCATTAGTACACAAATGAAGTGTGTACCAAATTTAAGATATTACCAAGGCAAGACCAAAGCTTCATCTTGGAAGTTAATTAAATTCAAATAAGCTCTATTTACAATAGTAGCACTACTCCTAATTAGTTATATTGAGTATTCTCTAGCAAAGACATTTCTTAGCAAGTATCAAGTGCTATGTACAAAAATTTAAGAACGTGCTTTCATCACTTTATTACAGACCACAAGTTATAAGATCATTCTGAAATTATTCAAATAATGAGTATTTTTGTAGTTAATTGCAATTTGTTTTCAACTAATTTAATTTTCACTACAGTAATTATTTATTCTTGAGTTTTCTTAAAAATTATCTTGAAAGCTGATGCATTATAAATTAGTTTAGAATTAACAAATAATTAAACTAGGTTGGCACATAAACTACTGAAAATGAAAATTGCAACTTTGAGGAATATATTTGGCAGCATTATTTGCCATATATTATTTAACATAGGATGACTAGCAGTAATTGTATTATGACAATTTTTGTTCCAAACAAATTAGACTTTATTATAGTGTTCAAAATTCTGTTAAAAAATTTCAACAGACACTATAAATTACCTTCAACCAACATTCAAAACTGATTACTTGATTGAGGTGCCTATCTTTGCAATTCACCTGTTCAGAAACATACTACCTATTGCGCACGATGCTTTGTAGTCTCTGCAATTCAACAAATTGCAAAATGTATTATTTTTAGAAGCTCTAGAAATGCATTAAAGGGATAGTTTTCTGTTTCTGCTTTATGATCATTTGCAAATGAGGATTTTTGGAATTATTATGCACAATGTATGCCAGAGTTCAATTTAAGGTAGCAGTATATATAAAAATACATGCACACTTCTGTGGCTGTACATTGGACATGCCTGACTTCATATTTTAAGTCAAACACATTACAGGTCAGCTGATGCTGTATATACAATTAACCTTCTCTGTTTACACTAATTATTTCATAAAAAATGCATTGTCTTTAACATTAGCTGTTAAAAGCCTTTTAAAAAGAGCTGTTGGGATACTTAACTGATATAATAGCACAAACATAAATAAATTACCCTAGCTCGATGCTAAATGCAAAATAATTTAGCTATTAAACATTATCTATCCAAAGAATAAATTGGATACACCATTCCTTTATGTTGCATGTTTTGGCTTTAAAAGAATTCACTTAACCTTATTCATTTCTATTTTGTTGTTTGCTTACTGAAAACATAAAACTGAAAAGTATACCACCATGTTGGGAATAACATGAACGCAGACTGGAAGTTTGCGTTTTCTAATAAAGTTAACTGTATATCGGATAGGGTGATAGAATCTTTATGATCCAAGGATTGTTCGGTAAGGAATATACAATTAAATGTGCTGCATTAATTTGAGGCCAAATTACATATAGCAAGCTGTGCATCACTTTGTGTAGTTTCTTCTCTGTAAAGGAGACTAATAATAGGCAAAATAATTCACCATTATGATTTTATGCAAGGTAACGTGAAAAAAAAAATCAGTGTCATTGGGAGCCTTCTGTTTTTTAAGATGATAGGTGCATTGTGGTCATCAACTTTGTATGAAGCGTTGCCTGATGTGGTTCAGGAGGCCCACTCTAACAGTGGCAATCTCTGACACATTTGCTGCAAAGGAGGATATTAGGCTGAGGTGTAGAATTCACAAGCCTCTTCTTTCTCTGGGCTCTCTTCTTGACCAGCTGAGTTTTTCGTTTCTGCTCACCTCTTCTAACATACTTCCAAACAGTCAGCCTCCAGAGGTCATGAATGTCAGCGACTGTCTCCCAGTTGTCAGTATCAATGTCAGCCATCTTCATATCTCGCTTGCAGGTGTCTTTGTAGCAGAGGTATTGATGCTCATAAGGTCATGTCCCAGTGACCAGTTCACTGTATAGAAGATCTTTGGGTTTACAGCCATCACCCATCTGATGAACGTGGCATAGCTAGCACAGATGTCAGTGGCTTAGCAACAAATGTATGCTAATGGAATTAAATAACTCCAGGACCTCTGAATTGGTGACCTCGTCCTGCCAAGAGAGCTGAGGGTATGTCTGAGACAGCAAAGGCGGAAACTGTTTAGCCTTTTCTCCTGCCTAGCATATGTTGTCCAAGTCTCACCACTCCAGGATTGCGTTGAGTGAGAGTGAATGAGTATGATCTTCGTTTATTTCATGTGCACCAAGATATTCTACAACACATTTGTAAAACTCCAAGACATTCAAATTAACTAGATTAGTTTACACCTCAACTTGGAAAATTCAGGTATAAGGAAACATTAAAATTTTTATTGAATCTTCATACAAAATTACAGACACACACACAAATCTATTGGGGAATACTTATTGGATGCTACCTTAGAGAATGCAATCAAATGACCACAATAAATACAGAACTGAAACTATAAAGAGCTTAGGCATCTCGTACTCCAGCCTTCTGCCATCCGTCACTGTCAATATTGATTTTCTGTTCATTTTAATAGGGTGAACTGAGGATTTTACAAAACTGAAATCAGCTGGTAAAAGTGAATGTAAACATTCAAATTACTAAGGATTTGAGCTGTTAATAAGATCTGAACTTTATTGAATTCTCAAAAAGCCATTACCTTATATCTAATGCCAACATTGCCTATAAATTCACTATTGTTAGGAACCTGGCCAAAAAAGATCAACAAAACTGATCATAATTGTGGATGACACACAAGTGTCAATCAGACCTAAAATTCCAGCCTGCAAACTGGATGATAAAAGGAAAGCTCTTGCCAAGTACTGCAACAGATAATTTTAGAAGCTTCAAATAGTTTAACATGGCCTATATCAAAACGTATGAAGATTTGATCATTTATGTAGTGGTAGCAAGAACTGGATTGTGAAAGCATAGTCAGGACTTGGAGAATGGAATTTTATGCTGGAAATGAAGCCTTGAACTAGACATAACTGTAGGCCTTAAACAAGAAACACTTTGAAGCATCACACCTTTATTAAAAATATATTCTTGCTACTACGTTACAGGGAAATTACATTTGAAGATTTATCATTTTCAGAATGCAAACCTAATTATTTTCCTAATTTGATGTGGTTACAGCTTTTAGCATTATAAATATATATTGGTATGACCATCTTTCAGGATTTGCAGGATGATCTTCTTTTGGCTTCTCCCATTTTACTTGGGGTCGCTACATTGTTGGTTGACCACCTTTCCCCATCTTCTCCGGTCGGTCACTCATTCCTCATCCAGTCCCGCTGCCTTTAAGTCTCTCACCACAGCATCTTTCTATGTGGTCATAAGCCTTCCTCTTCTCCTTCTTTCTGGCAGTCCCATTTCCATCACTCACCTCACCACGTTTCCGCTCTTTCTTCGCAACAGATGACTGTACCATTTCAACCTCTTCTCAGCTATTTTTTTCAATGTGCCAACAATCTTCACTCACCCCCTAAGGTACTGGTTCCTGATGTTGTCCTTTCTCACATTCATCTCAGCATCTGCAGTTCATTAGTATCCAGTCATTGTTCCTCTCTTCTTGATGCTACCCACATTTCTGCACTCTATAACAAAGCCACTCTCACAACTGCCTTGTAGATTCTTCCTTTCAGTTTCCACCATATTTTTCTATCACATAACACTCCATTGCACTTCTTGCAATTACTCCAGAGTGAAGCTATTGCTTCATGTCCATTTCTATAATTCCATCTTCTGCCAACACTGACCCTAGCTTGAAACTACTCACTTTTCCCAAGTCTTCACCTATGATCTTTACACTTTCATTCTGATCCTCCTCCATAGGCTCAAACTGAAAGTCCATAAATTATTCCATTGAAAATTTCTTTACATTGGAATACTGAGAGATACTGATTCCTGAACTTGGCCACCTTTGATGTTCACATTTGAGCATCTGCTGGAAAGTACAGACATCAGTTAAGTACATAAAGTTCAACTGTGATATGACTGAATACCCTGTTGACACACACTAAGCTTACTGTACATGTGAAATCATCTACTTGGGTAAGGTACGAAAGCACTGTCAAAGTACTTTAAATTTTACTCCAATATAGCTGAATTAATGAACTAGAAATCCACTTCAGTGTGTAATAACAAACTGAAGATAGGGACCGGGGTTTTTTTTAAAACTTAAAGAAACACTTCGGTACACAGTTAAATAAAAGTAAAATATAGTGGACGCTGGAGATTTGAAATAAAATAAAGTGCTGGAAAAACTCAGCAGGTCTGGCAGCATTTGTGGAGAGAGAAACAGGGTTAACGTTTCGAGTCCATTATGACTCCTCTTCGGACTCAAAACATTAACTCTGTTTCTCTCCACAGGTGCTGCCAGAGATGCTGAGGTTTTCCAGCACTTTCTGCTTTACTTTGGTACAGACCAGTCTTTCAACAAAGGTTGAAAATTCTCTCAAATGCATAATTAAATTACTTTTTTCCCCCCGTTTGTCTTTCCTCTGTTCTTAAATGTAATCAATGGGGGTATAATTCCCCATTTCAAGTGAGTGTCAACATTACTGCCATGACTGGGCTGTATCAGAGTTTAGTTTGGCCCTGCATTTTCTAGCAGTGGTTACTGGATTGTCAACAGGACGGAATTCCCTAACATTTACCTTCCTACCAACTCTGGTATGTTCTCCTCCAAACATTCTCTCCGCTGCCTCACATCAAAAAATGAGTTAATTCAGCACAAACTATAGCCAAAACTTAGAATCTTCCTTGTCTGAAAGTCCCATTACCACATAATCAGGCTCATTTTTATAGTGTCATTAGCGGAATTCTGCAAAACAAATTACAGAAGTACAATAAACCCATTTACGACATTTTGTTTTTTGGAATGTTCCACAACTGATGTTACTTTTTTTTGTATAATGGCATCCTGGCTCGTTAATATACATGTAGTACAATTATTTTTAAAATACTTGCAATTATCTCTGGCTGTGTTGGAGATTAATGTATTTTTCAGTTATAAAATTAAAGAAGTATTTTTGATGTAAGCAAACTGCATTAATGTTTTTCGTTGCAAATCAATTGCTGTTCCTCTTTCACATTTTATCTTAAGAGCTTATTTTCCTCCCTCCCCAAAAAAAGTCTCAAATTTGTGAAAATATCCTCTAACTGTATTCACAATGAGTTCAAGCCTGGCAATTGACAGAACACTAATGAAGACCCATTTAGGAATTTATAATTCAAAGTCAGAAGATATGTACAAGAAATGGCACAAGATTAAACATGCTGCTTGTGAAGAGCAAGCCTGTTTCCAATGAGTGAACTAGAATCCAAAATCAACTGTTGAACAAGGCATCCTGATTTCAACAATCAATCTGACACTCTGGCCATACAGTTGAAAATGACTGGTTCATTAAAGATAGGATGCATAATGGTTTATTTGTATAGAGTACTATTATTTCCAATAATAACATTAAAATCAGAGGGGAACGAGAACAGCACAGTAACAATCATATTTGTACTAGCTTTCCTGGCAATTTACTCCAGAAATCAAATGTGATGAAATATGATTATGAAATTCATAGTGAGATGTCCCTTCTTCAGTATGTTTCCTTTATCCCTCTTCTTCCCAAAAAGGTTCATATGCATAGTTGCATGATCTGCAAGGGCCCCACAGTGCCTAATGGAAATGGTCCATTTTCATACAAGCACTTCACTGAATGTTAGCAGACTACTTCATTTTTCCCTACTTTTGAGCCAGAAGACACAGGGGTTTAAACTTGCACCACAAAGTTTTGGCAAGTATACAAGAGCTCCAGTGCTGAAATCAGGGTTGGCATGCAGCAGGATGCTCATGTCCAGTGTGTGGGTGCTCAACCTCTCTCATGCATTGTGTAGTTTGCAACAGTCTACTAAAAAAAAAACCCTAATCATATAAGACTGAGCACCCTATTAAACTTTAGACTGTTAATCAGTTTGTGAATCCTTTCAACCCACCACACTATTTTCCACAGGAACAGTGCAAAAATAATTTGATTTTGCAGACTTTCACAACCAAGCCCAGCCAGTTCTCACTTAGCACCCACACATGCTCACTATCCAGTGATTTCTGCTGGAAGTGAACAATAGCATGAACTATGGTTGACTTTTCTTAGGAACACTGAAGCCAATTATCCTTGCTGGAACTGGCTAATTCAACACACTGCAGACTATAACTGGATCTTTCCTTGTCTAAATTAGAAATTAACGTACTATACGGTGCAGTTACTCACCATGTTCTTAGGGGAAGCTTTTCTCATTTTTTAAAAAAAAACTAGTCGATTTATATGCAAGTAAAATCTTAATACAAATAAAGCTGGAAGTAGATATATTTGAAAATCTCATTTAAGTGTAACTTCAAGAAAAATATCTTCCTGTAGCACTTTTAAATGTATTCCTTATTCAGTAAGTGAAATTATATTCCCCAGATTCTTGGATACCAGCTTTTACAGTGGAATTAAATGCTATTCACTATTGCCTACACAGAACAATGTGATCCAGTTATGGGTTCATCTCTATAAGCTGGCACCAAAGGACTTGTACAAACTACCAACCATATTTTCAAAACTGTGCTGAGGATGGTGCATTAAAAGACTGGTCCATTATGAATGTTTTTCTTTAATATCCCTTTCTTTGTATAATATCCCTCGTGATGGAGGAAGCATTCCTCTTAAATCACTGGAAAGTTGAGTAGATTGGAGACCTGTGACCATGAGGCAGAGAGAAGAAAAAAAAAAATCACAGCACCTTTGGATGAAGGTGAAGTATTGCCTTCCTTTATGCCAGATTGGGCAAGTGGATCAGCTACCTGAGCATGAAATTTACTTACCTGTCTAGTCAAGGCCAATTTATATCATAACAGTAGCCACGGAATCAGACAGAGGATAAATTACTTGTGAATCAGAAGGCAACCATTGACCTGCTTGGGACTGAAAAGTGAAGTATTGCAGTACTGTCAAAACTGCTCCCAGTTTCAAGCTAAATGGGAGGTGAATTGAAGTAGTATCTAAATTTCTTGTATCAATTTATCATCTAAGTAAGGGAGGCATTACCAATTAAAGTAATAGAACCATTGCCAAAATGCTGCTGTAAACATCCCAAACCACATGGCCACCGCTTACATTGATTTTAGGTAGACCGATCAGAAAAGTTCATGCTCGTGGTCGATTATAACTAAATCTATTTCTGGTCTTTTTGTTTTCACATCATTACATTATCAACATTCTATAGTACCTGGATCAGAATGAAAAAATATCATTGGCCACTGTTATTGGTTTATTGGCTGAAAAGCCCTTTGGGATGTCCTGGGGATATGAATGCAACTTCTTTCCTCCATAAGATTGAAGTGCACTAACACAAGATATTGGTGCATGACCCATCACACCTGTGTTCCTGTGACTCCCAGTCCACCAACTCCTTGATTAAAAATTCTCATCCTGGTGTCCAAACCCTGCATTCCTCCAATTTTCGTGTCTCATGTATTCCTGACTTCCTTTGTACCACTATTGACGGCTGTGCTTTCAGCAATCTAGATCCTAACTTCTAAAATTCACTCTAAACATCTCTGGTCCTTTCTGCCTTTTAGATGCTTCTTAAAATCTACCTCTTTGGCCAAGTTTCAGAGCACTGGTCCTAATATTTCCATTCTTTGGCTTGATGTAAATTGTTTTGTCCAATTACGCACCTGTGAAGTGCCTTGGAACACCTTATACTTTGAAGGTGCTACATAAAAGCAAATGGTTGTTGAAGTCACCATCTTTTGGTATTTGCAAGCTTGGTTAGAGGAGCTATGTTAATGGCCAAAACTTTGTACTAGTCATATTTTATTCCTTTGACATCCCTAATGGCTGTGTGGAAGTAGTTCATTTTTGTTAAGTCTAATGCAATGCTATTAAGTTTCTCAGAAAAACCAGAGCTATTAGTAGGATGATCACTTTGAACTTGGTATTCAAGGAGTTTGTTCAACATTTTGATATTGAAGAATGGGTCTGAAGTTTGTCCTTTTGGGCACAAGCACTGAGAATAAAATCTGTTTCTCTCCTGACCTCAAAACACCTCCGTGAAACCATAACCAAAGTTTCATCGGTCTAGATATATAATCACCCTTGAGGGGCTCCTCCTTATAAAATAACTAATGACACAATGCATTGGGATCTTGGGAGAGACTCTTTGATCTGAAAGCTATAGCCCTTGGACATGATCTTCCTTTACCCAGGTGTCAGTAATGATTGTCTCCCAATGACTGGGTGACTTGGCAAAACACATTTGTTTTTAAAAATATATACATTTGTGCAAGAGTTACTGAGGACAGAATAAGTGAAATCAACATGACTTCATTTATTTTTGTGCCTTGGTTGAAAATTGCAAAAATTTTGAACAAAAACATGATTAGAAATTACTGAGAAAAAATATTGAGTTTTGGTCAATCCTTAGAAAATATATATGCATTTCATAAATTTTTCCAAATTGAATGCAATTCTCTATATGTGACCTATTCATGTTACTACTTAGTACATTTGATGCTTTCCCTTGCCAGTATTTCAGCTTCTTTGAGGTTTTTAAATTTACCATACTATTTATTCATTTACATACCACGCTGACTTGCTTCCTAGTTTTTTTCTTTGAAAATAATGTGTCTGTTTTAAAAAAAAAGTGATGGCTTTGAAACTCATGTATAAACTGACAATTGTGGAATATCTTTCCAGAACTTACACTGTGCAAGTTATGAGTTTTAAGGATATTACACATGTAAAGACCTCTATAAAAGATAGTTGCAGCAAAAAATAAATAATAACAGGTCCTTGATACTCTAGTAAAAATGTTACTTTTTTTAAGCTCCACAATACTGCTGGTGGAGTTAGTGGGCAAAAACTGCATATCTGTAGTTCTTTTCTGACCATAACATTCTCTAGTCCACCAATGTCTGAAACAACACATATTTGTTAGGACTCATTCATGAATGAGCAAACCATATAAATTACCTAATTTATATCTCAGCCCTTGCAAGATTACTGTTTCTCTATGGAATTCAAACATATAATTACAGACAGTCTAATATGGCTGTACTTCTATTACTGGTGCATTGTATTTAAAATATGAAATTAGAAAATCACATTGTATACTTTTGTAATGTGAAATTGTAATTTGAAATATAAGCTCAGCTTCCTATCCACGTCAACTTAATTGACTTCTTTACAATATGTACAGGACAAAGTACTGCATCAACTGAACAGCAGGTAGACAACAAAAAATGGTCCTGCAGCCCTTTTACTAGTTTATTTTTTACCCATTCTGCTAAACATACTATGTAAACAGAGGCTGCTTTGTTTTCTTGCAGCAACTCATCAAAAAATTCTTCCAGACATTTCTAGACACATCGATTTTGAAAAGCGGCTGCTTTATGAACCTAAAGCAGCCTTCATAAAACAAGTCTGTCAGTTGCAATTAACCTACGCTTCGGAACTCTACCCTGCTCAAACAGTTGCAAAAAAGATAAGACAATTAAAAAAATGCTTTACCATCTTAGTTTAACAGCCTGTTGGCTAGTGCTTGACAATACTACAACACAAAACGAGGCAGTCAAAATGAGTTGTTAGGCTGAGGTTATGCCCTTCCTGTTGTGTTATCTGCCAGCAGATCAAACTGCTGACTTGGGCTCTTTCTGCCAACAATGCTGATGCTGCCTGTATGAAGATGCTGTCACCTAGTAGTCATGGTGCTTGCACTCCACAATAGAAAAGCGCTAAATTGAACTCGAAGTATTGTCTTTGTGATATCATTTCAGCAAGTCATGTCCCATTCAGCCTGATAGTTTATCTCTGTCAGGCAGGGACCCAGGCGACTATGCAAGCTGTCAGGACAGGTACACAGACCTGCTCAGTGCTGAGGAGGTAATGCATCTTTCGAGCTTGGTAATGTTTTCTCCTCTCTTCCTTTTCTACAGCTTTCTTTTCCCGTTCCTTCTTCTTTGTCTCTTCATACTCCTCTAGTTCTTTCCTACAGTTAAGCAGAGATTTATGATGCACATCAACTGAACAAAGCAAAATTTATAAGCAACTCCTTCAGTTTCAATACTTTTCAATTACTCCTAAGCACATTATTTTATTCAAGGTTAGAACAGTGAATATATTGACATTTAAAAATCACATTGCTCTGCTTTTTCAGAGGTGCATTTTTTAATCAACATTAGGCTAAACTGCACAATAGATGAATTACCGACAGCAGCATGACCCAATTTTACAATCCTGCTTCTGAAATTATTTATTATGATGAAATAAATTAAATAATAGCCTATTATGTTTCTGTATAGTTTTTCAGGCCTTAGAGATCAAAAAGTTGTACTCACACCTTTTCTACTGTACTGCATCCTGGAAACATGACCTTTCCTGACCTACATCTCAAACCCATTATTAACTGCTAAGTAGATTTGCCAAACAAATTTATTTTCAATGAAAGAATCTCTGTGTCTCTTGCATTGTGCGGTGCCCAACAAACCTCATTCGATCTGTCCAATGCTAGATCTAAGGTGTTTGTAACATTAGTCACCTCTGTATCCTTAAAGAAAACATTTCTTAATAGTTAATCCATCACAGAAAACTATTAATTATACTAAAATAATATTCATGTAAATGAAATACAAGAAAAAAAATGGATTATACTTTAGCCAAGAAAGGATTCGTCATCGCTGTCAATATCAAGAGGGACAAGAAAAAAAAACCTTTCTCACATGCCAAAACATAAAATTAAACAAAAGAACAGCAGATTGATCTGAGGATATTTAATAGAACACTTTGTCAAGTAAACAGATTACATAATACCCATTATGATTTTATCAAATTCTCATAATTAAATGTTTTATCCCTGTGTGTGAAACACAATTTTAACTAAGTTTACAATTTTAATTACATATGTTCTGTGTGCCCTTCAGTTCTGCTGTGAAAATATTTGACGTTATATCTATCCAACAAAACATATTCATTTAATTTACATTTAATGCAAAATTATTATAAATTCCCACTCAAATAAAATAAAATATTGCAAGTTGTTCAAAAGCACAAAAGATTGTTTTAAACTGCCAGAAAATTTTAATTCTGATAAATATTATCAAAAATGGACATAAAAAGATATAGATAATTTATGCAGTGTAGCTTGCTCTTAATATATATTAGAAAAATATAATACTTTTGTAATGCTTAATCTAATATTTAAATTTAAATATTCTGCACAGTTGCCCTCAAAAGATTTAAATACCAATTTTCATTGCTTAAAAGTGGTTCGAGCTATATCATACAGCATATTTTAATCTAATTAAAATAGCATTACTAAAATATTCTAATCAAATTTAATTAAACTGGAATTTCGTAAATAAGCTGTAATTTATTAAATATTTAATCTTTCAAAATAAATACTCAATTTTAAAACAATTTTAAAGATCTCAACACTAAATATCAGATTTTTAAAGATGCAATTTTGTTTGTTTAGGTAAATATATGCAAATGAATCTTTGGTATCTAAATTGTATCTATAAAAATATGCAACTTAACTCATATTTAAATTTGTACTAGAGTCGTCCATCCCCAATCACACACAAATATGTGTTTATGTAAAGATTCTGTTTAACTTTAGAGGGTTAAATTAATTGCCTCACAAGAGAAAACTTACATAGGGGAAATTATCTGATTATGGCAGTAATAATTGCACAGCTGTTTAACACAGATAGAGAAATAATTCATGTAGGCAATAGGCCGTGGTGGCAATGACATTCTGCATTTAGTAAATATGCAAACTGTTCAGTCCTAATTACCCATACTAAAGGATGCCCTTATTAAATATATAAACTAAAACTGTCTGCTTGACAAGTGATAAATTGTATATTGTACAAAACTGCATTACAAAATTATGATAGTGAACTTGGGTCTCCTAACTTCATTAAGTAATTTTGCAGGAAAGTTGAATGATCAGAAGATGGACACTGCAATATTTCCATCCGTGGAATTGACTAAGAGCAACAGTCTTGTATGATGCAATTACTATGTTACTTTTAGTATTCTCAAGTCAGGTCCCCTCCAGAATAAATCAGGAGCAATTTAAAAGAAAGAGTATTTCAAGATTGTGCACATGAATAAAATGTTTGCTTTGACTTTTGCAATAAATAACAGCAGCTTTTGAGCTTCAAGCTAATAATGTTTTATTAATGTCATGACTCAGCAACAGGGCAGCTAATTTTTAATTTCATGATATCATTTGTTTGATCCAAACATGGGTCTATTTTTTGCACATCTAGCTGGAGGTTAGAAGTGTACAAGCTTACCAATTGCATACTCAGCCTTTAAATTAATCAGATCAATTTATCACTGTAGCAACACAAGTCTTAATTTGAAGACATATTAAGTACTGTACATAGATGGTAATACAATGTTCAGGTAAGTGTCGTTGATATAAACAGCTCACACTGAAAATTAGTGGTTTCCTTTTCCCAACAGAATGTTACTGAAAATTGTACTATATTGTCTGTTAAATTTCACGGTTTATCGCTAATGTGATAGTCTTCTAAACAGCACTACGTGCAGTCATCCACCAAGGTAACTTGTTCTGCATCCATTATACAGCCCATTTCATCTTACATTGTGTGATGCCATAAATGTCGCATAATTTAACACTACTTCAAAGTATATTAAATTTATAAAAAATGTATTCTCTCTTTAATTAGACATATGCCACATAAACAAAATGTTTTTCTTGTAAGCTTTGTGAATGTCATCAAGGAATTTTACCCAGTTTTCTGCCATTAACTCTGGGACTGTTGAGGAATTTCCTGGATTACATTTATGTAGAGATTATATCAAAATTTATGCTAGTTTCTGCACCAGTCTTGCCCGCTGGAATGCATGCCTAAACTTCCTGCAGATCTCGTTGTGTATTTCCAAATGAAAAACAACATAAAACAGGCACAACTGCAACATTTCCAATAGGGTCAATAGCGAGTGGGCTGCGCTCTGCTGCCATGATGACTCATTCTCAGAACCTCTCATCTCAGTTGTTCCACTTCCAATATTATGCAGAACAGGGATTTACCCATTGGCAAGACCATTTCAGCTATTTGGTCCGTCTAAATACATTGGACGGAGTGGGTCCAAAAGATTTTGCTACACTTGAGACCGACAACACTTAGTAAAACTGGTACCATAATTAATCAAGAAAATTGCTGTTGAACTCTAGAAAACTCAGTTATGTTGAAATCAGGTGACATCTGGCTGTACTACACCTACGTTTTGGGTGTAGAACATTAGAACATTATTCTCATAAATCCAGGAAACTTGTGTAAGCCTGTGTTTTGCAAAGACGGCAGTTATTTAAATAGGTGGCCAAGAATTTTAGCAGACATATCTTGGAAGTGTGCAAATGATCGAGGAAATTTATGAGTAATGATGCTTCCGTATAAAACTGGCGTAAAACAGTCACACACCTATTTTATCTGAAAAAATAAGTGCGCGTAATTACACCAAAACTTTTCAGCAAATTCTGGGCTACTGACGTAAGTTGGAATATGTGCAGGTGTGAGCAGACCTTTGGTATCTTAGTTAAGAGAACATTATTTGTTTTTATCTCAGACAATGAGTGTCAACATACAATGCAACATACATAACAGTCCCCCTCCAGCATCCACACAGAATGACCTTGCACAAGTAGAAACCCCACATAATTTTCTTTCTCCCTGTCTAGCCTCAAGTGTTTTCAATACTTCCATGGTTAAGATATGCTAATTCAGCACTGATCTCGACTAGTTCTGGAAATTTCCTGGTTTATGTGGCTCAGTATCACACCCTTTGGTGCAAATAATCACTAATTCAATGGGGAGGTGAGCATTGTATCTTGTTAGTGGCATCAGCAGTGATTCTAAGGTGGGACTTGAAACTAAAAAATAGACAAAACAACCAGAAGCCAAACTGTACCAAAACCTTGTTGTGAATGTCTCATTAATCATACATCTTTTGACATTTACACATTATCATTTCAAATCTTATATGGTTATAACCTTTTGTAAAATGTATCCATTTTCAATTCTCATATTACTTTGCATACTTCAGATCTTTAGTCGTTACTTAAATCTCTAAACAAGCACAGATGAAAAATAAATCATGACCATGGGATTAAATTTTTAAATGCAAAAGCTTACCTCACAATCTGATTTTTCATGCTGAGACCTTTGAAATACTTTTGCATGTCATAGTAATTATGGATGTACTTTCGAACATAATATCCACGCCAACTTTTCTGGATCTGGCAATGTAATTAAGAATGTGTGAGTTATTGCCCTATGTGCTTAAAGAATTAACATACAAGTTCAGTTTATGGCTTTCAACGCAGCAGCAGGTTTCATACCATATTAATATCCATAAAATTTTTTAAAGTTTCTTTTTCCTTTCTACGGACTTCCCATGCCATGCAGCATTTGCAACCTGGGATAATCGACCACAGACTTCTATAATTCCATGTGACCACTCTGATTTCCTTCTGCCCCTTCCTCCCAAACTCCCACTGCTAGCACAGTACAGACTTCCCATGCCATGCAGCATTTGCAACCTGGGATAATCGACACAGACTTCTATAATTCCACGTGACCACTCTGATTTCCTTCTGCTCCTTCCTCCCAAGCTCCCACTGCTAGCACAGTGTAGTAGCGATTTGCAATAATTCACGGGGCAAGCCCCATAACAAGAGTTGACCATTTTTTGCCCAAGTTTTAGTCCAGAGTTGGCTTCTTAAATGTCATCACATTCCATAACTTTAACAAAACAATAGCTACTTGTATTTGCATCACATTTTTAATGTAGAAAACATCCCAAGGTACAAAGTGGGAAAATAAAAAGAATACATAAAAGAAATAAAGGAGTAATTGCCAAAGAATAGCACGAGTTGGAAAGGTGATTCAAACGTTGAACTTTGAGAACATTCCCAGGTTTGCACTAAATGCGGTAGTGGGTGGGTAAAACGACGTTTCACCCGCCAGCATGCCATATTGGCCCAAACCCGCCACGTTATTTATACATTCCCAGGAAGCATGCTGTTTCCATGGCGAACAGACTATCATTCGCCTGCCTGATGTCACCTTGCCGCTTCATCACGCCAGGCGTCATATTTAAAGTCCAGTCATATGCACACATTTTAGTGTTTCCAGCCCTTTTGGATGCTGTGGAGACCCACCGAGATGTCCTCGGCCCCTGCTCTGGCCACAGGATGGGCAGCAGCACGACCAACCAGGCTTGGGAGGCGGTGGCAGCAGTGGTCAGCACCAACACCCTTCAAAAGAGGGCAGCCACTCACTGCCGCAAGAGGATCAATGATCTACTCTGTTCCATCAGGGTAAGTCACTCTTCTCACCACTCCCAGCTCTCACTCTCAAACCCATCACACATCCACAGGGCCCTCACTCATTGCTGGTTCAAGGGACATCACCATTCGCTCTCTCACACTCGCCATCATTGTCTTCATGCCATCGATGGGACCACTCACAACCTGCACATGCCAGATACACATCATCTGGCCTGGCAGGTATCCTGCTTACACTTTCTCCAGCTCTATTTATGTAGGGCAAGTTGGAACACAACATCAGGGAGAGACTGCAGAACGGTGGAGGAATGCCTGAAATCAAGATCCTCATGGACTTTAAAAATAGAGCCATCCAGCTGGCTGCGATGATCTGGATCAGTCCTGTCCTGTCCTGACAGTGAGGTCGGCAGTGCTCTACCAAGTGATGGTCCAGCAGTGCAACACCCATCAGACAACCATGCTGTGAGTGATGTGTTCTGTTTCACAGGCCAATGCCATGCACTAATTATCTCTCCTTTTTGCAGGCACACCTGGAAATCATGCGCACACCTGCATGTGCATTTCTGGTGGTTGCACACTCACCAAATGGAATCATTTGTGGCTGATGTGTCGCTGTGTGTTGCGACGGAGATCTGAGCACCACGTGAGTGCAGTCGATCGCACCCTGCATCTGTGGGAAGCCCGAGATCTGGGCGAATCCAATCGTTCTTCCACCTTGGCTACTCTGGTCCCGGGTGAAATGCACAAAGCTGTGTGTGCCCTTGCAAAGATGGCATCCATGACCTCATGGATGCATTTGTGGGTGGAGGCTTGTAAGATCCCACAGAGGTCACTGTGGAGCCCTGAACAGATCCACTGGCGTACAAATTGAGTACCGCGATCACTTTCACAGCCACTGGCAGTGTATGCTCTCCATTTCCCCGTGGCGCCAAAACCCGCAGAACTGGCAGATGTGACCAACATGCAGAGTCTTCAGTGACATTGGTTCTCGGTCATCTGCAGGGATGACAGGCAGCGTCTATAGACCCTGGGTGTTGCTAGGCGCTAACCAGCAATGGCTCGCTGTGGCTCTTCGGCGGCATGTGCAGGAGCCCCAGCCACTCCTCCTTCCTGAGGTTGCTGCTCCTGCCTCTGTGCGGCCAGGAGTCTCAGTCGCTCTCACCTTCATCGTTTTTGCTCTCTGTAGACCATCAGGCATACAGCTAATTCACCAGGCTAGACATCACCATGATCGTGATGTACTCCTCCTGCAGGATAAAAGAGAGAGACATGTGGTTAGCATGGGTGCACTAAGAGCCTGTCCTGGGTTAAGTGTGAAGGCCCCTTAAAGCTTCCCGGAGAATGCTGACCACCACTTGGATGACCAGAGAGTAGTGTGTTGTATGGCTGCCCGATACCCACCCACCTCCGCCCCGTGAGGGCATGGATGCCATCTTTGTGAGGGTACACAACTTTGTGCATTTCGCCCGGGACCAGATTAGCCAAGGTGGAAGGACGATTGGATTCGCCCAGATCTCGGGTTTCCCACGGATGCAGGGTGCGATCGGCTGCACACACGTGGTGCTCAGAACTCCGTCACAACATGTGGTGAACTACATCAACCACCCCACCCTACCGATTGGTGGCAGCTTTGCCCACTGCACTGCACGCTGTGCTCTCAGCTCAGGCATACTCCTAACCCGCGCTGCAAGGCTGCACTGTTCGCTTGAACCATGGGGGAGACTGGTCCAAACCGAGATGCTGACATTGCAGGGGGCTGAGTGTGCTGCCAGCAGTGACTCCTCCATGGCCAGCTTCAGCAAGGAGATTGTACAAAGTACAGTCATCTAACTGTTCTGCAGTTCACTAAAACGTTCATGACTTGGCAGTCTGAGCCAGGCATGGGGTGAAAAGCTTTGGAGCACTTGTTGGCACTTTGATGCCTCTGTATTGCTTGAATGGGCAGATAAGCTAGAAGCCTCACTCCAATCACATCAATGGTGCACTTGAACTGTCTTAACTGCAGAGGAATGGTCACTTCATACAGGTTCCCGCTTCCCTCGCCCACCCTAACCCCCCACCCCCTCCCCAGCAAGACGCCTCAACCGCAAGGCAGCCCTTACCCCCTCCGCACAAGTCACCTTAACAGTAGGGCTGCCCTTAACTCCCCACCCCTCAATGCTCCTGAAGCTTGAAGTCCAACAGGTGACTTTGGCGAGCACTGCACATCGTTACTGTGTACTCACCTCCGAGTTACCCTTGAAGTGCAGCCCATCAAGTGTACACCTTTTGTGTGCTGTTGTGAAACATGTTGATGGGATACACGATCCAGCTGGGGGTTGGGGGGAATGATTCTGACGGGCTGGCCTAATAACAATATGCAGATGTATTACAATGAGGTTCCAGACGGCAGGAATTGTGGCTCGCCGTTGGTGGGCTGAGCAGACGATTGCGAATTGGTTTCACGCTGTCGTGAAACCAATCGCGCCATATCGTCATTGAACGTGTCCAACACCAGCGGGCGTGGAAAATCCCGGCCATAGTGATAAGTGTTAGGGGTAGAGGGATTTTACAAAGAAAAGTAAGGCCGAGGGGACTTAGAATTCTGCTGTTAGTTGTCGATTGAAAGAGGAACGGTGGTCCACTCCACAAGCATCATTGTAAGTTTTCACCATCTGGCCGGCTCCAAATTCTCCCCCAACTTTTAAGGTTTGACTTCCTTCTCGTCTCTGTGGACAAGCCACCAGACTCTGTCCCCACCATCGTCACTGGGTATATTGGATAGGCAGTGTAATTAATTCCAGTATAGTTTAACACAAGAATTGCAAATTATTTGTTTGCTCCTCTACAAGAAGTAACTTAACTACAATAAAGGCATATAAAAGAGAAGAGAAAGTATTTGCAATTGAAACACACCTTTCAATATCTCAGTATACCCTGAAGTGCTTCACAACCCATGAAGTATTTCTTTGAAGTATTATCACTGTAGTTATTGCAGGCAAATGTATCAGTTAATCTGGGCGTTGTAAATTGCCCATAAACCGAAATGAAATAAATTACTAATTAATCTGTTGCCATTGTCAGAAATGGTGGAACGATTGCAATCAGCCATGCTCAAGAGGTCAGAATTAGAGGAGCGCAGATATCTTGGAGGGTTTTCGGGCTGGAGCCAATTATAGATCAGTAGAGAGGAGGTTGTGAAAGGATTTCACATGAAAGTTTTAAAATCGAGGTGTTGCAAAACAGTTGCCAATGTAGGTCAAGTAGACAGGTGGTGGATGAACAGGACTTGGTCTGAGTTGAGGCATGGGCAGCAGAATTTAGGTTGACCTCTAGTTTACAGAGGGTAGAAAGTGGGAGGCTGGTCAGAAGTGCGTCGAAAAAGTCAAACCTCGAGTTAATAAAGAGATGGATGATGAGCTGAGGCAGGGGCGCAGTAAGGCAATAGAATTATCGAATGGTTACAGCAAGAAGGAAGCCACTCAGTCCATGCAGGCTCTCTGCCTGAGCCAACTCAGCTGATGCCACTCTCCTGTTCTTTCCCCATTGACCCGCAAATTCTTCTCCCTGAAAAATTTCCCATTTGAAAGGCACAATTAAATCTACTTCCAGCTCCCTTTCAGGCAATGCATTCAGGTCATAAACACTCACTGCGAAGATGGTTTTTCCTGATGCCTCCTTTGAATTTTTTTGCCAATTAATTTAAATCTGTCTCCTCCGATCTTCAACCCTTCTGCCAATGGGAATATTTTCTACCTATTCTGTCTAGATCCCTGAAAATCTCTTTCAAATCTCCTCTCAACAATCCTAACTTCTGTAACTTCATAATGGAAGTCCCGCATCCCCGGAACCATTCTCGTCCATCTTATCTGCACCCTCTCTAAAGCCTTCACATCCTTCTTAAAGTGTGGTGCCCATAATTGGAAACTATTTGAGGCTGTACCAGTGTTCTATAAAATTTCGCCATAATTTCCTTGGTTTTGTACTGCATGGATCAGATTTTTGTGTCCTCTTAGATTCAGGAATGGGGTCAGGAATCACAAAATCTCTGTTTTATTCATGGCAAATTTAAATCTCCAACATAAAAATGGGCCAATGTAATGTTCTCATAGTCAGGATGAGGTTCAAGTTAGGGTGAGGTCACAATCCCTCCATGCATATCTTCTGATATTGGGGTTGCCATTGACAGTTCTAGGGGAAGTTTGTATTTCCTCAGTCACATGCCCCTCCACAGGGCTGAGGGGATGAACACTGATATCTAACAGAAAGGTGGCAAAAGCCAGTACACAGGGCTTACAGGCAGAGATAAGCTCTCTCAACAAGTCCGAGCACCTGTATCTCAGAAGGCTGATGCCCTGGAACAAGACCTTCCTAGGGGAGTAGGTGGATATGTATCGCCAATGCCTGAGAGAAGGGAAGGTCAACATCTGTGGAAGGTGACCATGACGCATGGGTGTGAGAGGGCAATAGAATGAGTTTGTGTTTTGGTTGCTCAGATTAGGATATGAGGCATATGCACCAGAAGGAATGAATGGAATTGCAACATGTGTTGAGCTTAGGTGTGCTTTGCAGGAAATTGTTGGGCAAGTCACGGTTCAATACTTGACAGTAGGAATGTGCTCCCTCCAACCTCGAGACATTGCACAAATAGGATCTAGGGACTCTAGGAACAAGCCCCTACTCCTGACTGTTATGGCACTCCGTATTTCCCAACCTCCTGAGATCCTGAATTCTCTTGATATACTGTCCTGAGGTTGGAGGGAGCACACTTCTACTGCTGGCTTGCTTGGCCACTTCCAACCAGATGTGTTCGATTGGAAAGTTTGTCCTCTTCCTCCCATTCTTGGGAAAGGTCACCTCACTGCAGCCCCTCAGATCCTTCAGCAGGACTCCAGGTGACAGTAAAAGGCCAGGGTAGCAATCTTCCCTGGCGTGCGTCCCGACGTCAGCACACGTCATTTAGAAATTACGTATGGCAGGTGCGCACCAGAGACGGCTGTGCACCTGTCGAACTGTCAACGGCCTCTTAACATCATTAGAAAACCAATTAAAGTACTTACCAAAGCTGCCCGTCAAACGTTAAGGTTGGCAGGCAGGCGAAGAGTCCAAGTGGCCTTCGTGTTTTTCAGAAAACCTCATCCACGGGCAGGATGAGGTTTCCTGAAGATTTTATTATATAAATAAATAATTTTTGCCCAATTCGTAAACATGTCCCAGCTCACGTGACACTGCTACGAGGGGACATGTCTAAATAATGTCTAAAAGTAGAAGTTTATTATTTCAGAACTTTTTATTATGTACTTAATCTCCCTGAGGCAGCTTCGTGCCTCAGGGAGATTTCTGCGCTCTTTCGTGCGCATGTGCAAAAGAGTACAGGCCCTGACTCTCACACCTCCCCCTGCCCGCACAGGTAGTGCTGAGCGCTATCGGCCATGCATCACCCTGGGCGGGCTGTAATTGGCCTGCCCATGTGAAATGGTGGTGCGCAGCCGATCGCGGGCGGCGATTGGCTCCGCACCCATCCACACCCACTCCCGACCTGCCCGCCCGACATAAGGAAAATTCTCCCCATAGAAAGTCCTGTTGCCCTATCACCCTTGTGCTTGCTGACCTACCTTGGATCCTTGTCAAGCAACATTTTGATTTTAAAATCCCTACATAGCCTTACCCCTCCTTATTCCTGTAATCTCCTCTAGCCCCAAAACCCTCTGAGATACCTACACTCCTCCAATTCTGTCTTCCTATGCCTTCCAGATTTTAGTCTTTCCACCATTTATGGCTCCGCCTTCAGTTGATTAGGCCCCAAGCTCTGCAATACCCTCCCTATACCTCTCGGCCTTTCTACTTCGCTTTCCTCAAGTAAGACACTCCGAAGCTTTTGGTCATTTGTCCTAATTCTCCTATGTGGCTCAGTGTCATACTTTGTTGTATAATGTTCCTGTAAAGCGCTTTGGGAAGTTTCATTAATGTTAAAGGTGCTATACAGATACAAGTTGTTGTTGCTGAAGACATCCAGGTATGAGGTAATTTTTAAAAAGGAATCTCTACTCAAATCCAAGTTATGTTATGAATGTTGGAAATCAGGCCGACTTAAAACAATCTTGAGAAAGTTGAGAGATAAGGCTTAACCATGACAGTAATCTGAAATAAGGGAGCTAAGATATCTGAAGTACCAGAATGTTATCTAAATGTTTAGTGAAAAGGGCAATTCAGAAATGTAACATTTGTTCTAACATTCAGTGGTGTGAAACTTTGCATTAAAAAATCTTGTGTGTTTCTAATGAGAGTCTGACTGAATGATTTTTCTGATTCACTCTAGTCTGGTTATACTTTTAAAAAATGTTGGTAAAGCAATGCTTTTAGTTCTTAAAGGGCAAATGTGATATCATATAAGTTATAACATAGCTGTCAAATGAACAATAACACAAATGATATTGTAACCCATTTGCAGATTTATCAATAAACTCAACTTTTCTTTCTGTAATACTGAACAAAAATTATTTTAGTAAGTTTGGAAATAGATATAATTAAATAAATTAAATAGGTATTTTTGATTCTTTCAAACATAGATGTCTGAAAACTCAATTTGTTCCAGCATTACTCGAGGCACGTTTTGCTATTTAGTTCTGACCCCTTATTTGTATGCCAAAATAATTTTCATTGATTAATACTAGTTGGAAAATTTCAATGGAAGCAAATGTGTGCTCAGCAGATAACATCTTCTCAACAGCAAAGCATATCCCACTCCAAAAGTCAGGTGTAAGTGACCTTTAGAATCATCTAATCAATTATGCAGATTCCACATTAAGTAATGTCAGTCTAAAGCCAACCAACTCAATGCCTTACAACTGAAATGACATTTAATCTATGAAACTGGTATTTCCAATTGTAAAAATAAAAATTGAGTTACAAAATGCCACTGAGTCAATATGCAATATACCAAAATTAAAGGATATTAAGGGACAAAATTCCTCAGGATGCAATTTTGGCAGTTACATTAGGATTGCGACTAACATTGCCCTTCCATCACTGGCCCCACCAGAGTTTGTGGCAAAGGCACCGTAATTGCATGCAACTGGAAGGTACCAGCATTTTAACAGGTGCATCTCCAGTGTGGATTTACTCCATGAGACTAGAAGCACAAGTGCCCAATGTCAACTGCCCATTTTCCTAGCCTGGAACTCACTGGTCAGACAATTTTCACTTACTGGAAGCCAGTATGCCTCAACTCAATTGGCATAAAGTCTCTAGCAATATGCCAGGGCTGCACCAAACCAGTGGAATCAGAACTTTCAGCATAGGGAATCCTCACCCTATTTATCTCATAAATATGCTTGAGGTTTATACAACTTCACACTTTCCTGCATTAGACAGAAGAGCTGAAATCCAAGGACTTGCCTATGCTTAACATCTGCTGGCATGTTAGAAGAGCTGACAGGTGAGATAGTTTCCCTACCTAGCTTTATCTTCTTCACGCTCTCTTCTAAAAACAAGATTTCCATCAAGTATATAATTGGGTGGCACAGGCAAAATCAAGTAAAACATTCTCCATGCAGAGACGTTCAAATGTCAGTCAAGCCTGAAATCCAAATATGGATCTTTGGAATTGAATTCTAAGGTTATCTACACATCTTACAATATAGCCCAGCTGGCAAATCGAAGTTTTACTGCCAGGTGCACTTTGCTGTACATTACACTCTCCCCACCCAGGTGAAACATCTGCACATGACTATTTGCATGAATATGCAGAATACTACAACCAGAAAGACAATTCATTAAAGTTATGAGAGCACTGGTGAGAAGATCCACTTTTTCTTAACATTAAGGAGATTTTGCATTAAATTGAAGACTAAACTGTGCAAGCTAGCCTCAAACTGTCGCTCAGGGGTCAAATCACCAACTTAACTTCTGACTTAGTTTTACATTGTTGTGTACCCAAAACTTCTGTGCATCAATGCAAAAGTAGTGGCTAACAGCATCTTTGCCTTGAACCTTTGATGCTGCTTGCAAAGCAATCACATTATGGCTCACAGAAAGCTCTGAACATAAATAATAGATTATTCAGTCCACACAAAATGACACTTCATGTACCATGGCAAATATTCTCAATTGATTTTGTTCAGCTATATTAATTTCTTGATCAGTTTTGACATGACAGCAATTTGGTATATTTCAGGTAAACAATATAGCCGCAATTTTCACCCAAAACAGGAAAGAAGGTCATTGGCAGCTCAACACTGGGAAGGAGAATATCCTTGAGCACCAAGCCAGAAGTTAGGCCTCGAGAGAGGATGGAGGGCATTTGGAGAGAGACACTGAAAAGCTGGCTGCAGGCCTGAAGGTTTTCTTGAGGTCAGGAAGAGTATTCATGCTCCTCCTGGACCCAAGAAATCTTAGGTAAAGAAAAACCCAAAAACTTACTTTTACAGTGTCCTTGAGGACACCTAGTTAGGCTGTTCTACACTGGTCCAAAGGGCAAGGTGTGCCTGGCATCCATTCTGCTCAGTGATTCTGGGATCTCATAAGCAGAGTACAACATGGCAGAGGGCATGGCATGCAGCTTGCCCTCCCCAGAGCCTCTGCTCCATCTCCCTGTCATCCTGCAAAACCAGAGGCACGGCACTGTTGCCCTACGTCTGCTGTAGCTTTTGTTTGGACAAGTCACTTACTCCTCTGCCATCCCTGTGAAGATGTGGCAAAACACTTGCAAACGCAAATGCAAGAACTCACCAAAACATCTTCAAAACAAACTCCAGAATACCCTGAGACACGAAGAAGTAGAATAAGTTCCAAATGTTACCTTATCTACAATCAGAGTGACCCTTTAAGTAATTCTACTGCAGGGCACATCTTACTGCTTCATGCTTTTTTTATTATTCATTTATGGGATGTGGGCTTTGCTGGCAAAGCCAGCATTTATTTCCTATCCCTAACTGCCTTTGAGAAGGTGCTGAGCTGCCTTCTTGAACAGCTGCAGCCCATGTGGTGTAGGTACACCCACAGTACTGTTAGGGAGGGAGTTCCAGGATTTTGACCCAGTGGCAGTGAAAGAACGGCAATATATTTCCAAGTCAGGATAGTGAATAACTTGGAGGGGAACTTACAGGTGATGTGTTCCCACCTATCTGCTGCCCTTGACCCTCTAGGTGGTAGTGGTCGTAGGTTTGGAAGGTGCTGTCTAAGGAGCCTTGATAAGTTCCTGCAGTACATCTTGTAGATGGTACACACTGCTGCCACTGTGCATCAGTGGTGGAGGGAGTGAATGTTTGTGGATGTGGTGCCAATCAAGCAGGCTGCTTTGTCCTGGACAGTGTCAAGCTTCTTGAGCGTTGTGGGAGCTGCACTCAGCCAGGAAGTATTCCATCACACTCCTGACTTGAGCCTTGTAGATGGTGGACACGCTTTGGGGAGTCAGGAGGTGAGTTACTCATCGCAGGAGTCCTAGTCTCTGACCTGCTCTTGGAGCCACAGTATTTATATGGCCAGTCCAGTTCAATTTCTGGTCAATGGTAACCCCAAGGATGTTGACAGTGAGGGATTCGGTGATGGTAATGTCATTGAGTGTCAAGGGGCAATTGTTAGATTCTCTCTTGTTGGAGATGGTCATTGCCTGGCACTTGTGTGGCATGAATGTTAATTGCCACTTGTCAGCCTAAGCCTAGATATTGTCCAGGTCTTGTTGAATTTAGACACTGACTGCTTCAGTATCTGAGGAGTTGCAAATAGTGTTGAACATTGTGTAATCATCAGTGAATATCCCCACTTCTGACCGTATGATGGAAGGAAGGTCATTGATGAAACATCTGAAGATGGTTGGGCCAAGGACACTACCCTGAGGAACTCCTGCAGTGATGTCCTGGAACTGAGATGATTCACCCCCAACAACCATAGCCATCTTCCTTTGCACTAGGTATGACTCCAACCAGTGGAGAGTTTTCCCTGATTCCCACTGACTCCAGTTTTGCTATGGCTCATTGATGCCACACTTGGTCAAATGTGGCTTTGATGTCAAGGGCAGTCACTCTCGCCTCACCTTTGGAGTTCAGCTCTTTTGTCCATGTTTGAATCAAGGCTGATAAGAGGTCAGGAGCTGAGTGGCTCCAGTGGAACCCAAACTGGGTGCCAGTGAGCAGGCTGTTGCAACGTAAGTGTTGCTTGATAGCACTGTTGATGACTCCTTCCATTTCTTTACTAATGATCGAGAGTAGACTGACAGGGCGATAATTGGCTGGGTGGGATTGGTTCTTTTACAGGACACACCTGGGCAATTATCCACATAGCCAGATAGATGCCAGTGTTGTAGCTGTACTGGAATAGCTTGGCTAAGGGCACAAGTCTTCAGTGCTATTGCCAGAATATTGTCAGGGCCTTTGCACTATACAATGCCTACAGCCATTTCTTGATTGGAGTGGATCGATTGGCATCTGTGATGTTGGAGACCTCCGAAGGAGGCCAAGATGGATCATCCACTTGGCACTTCTGGCTGAAGATTGTTGCAAATGCTTCAGCCTTATCTTTTGCACTGATGTGCTGAGCTCCTCCATCATTGACGATGGGGATATTTGTGGAGCCTCCTCTTCCAGTGAGTTGTTTAATTGTCCATCACCATTCATGACTGAATGTGGCAGGATTGCAGAGCTTAGATCTGATCTGTTGGTTGTGGGATCGCTTAGCTCTGTCTATCACTTGCTGGTTATGCTTTTTGCCATGCAAGTAGTCCTGTGTTATAGCTTCACCAGGTTGAAGCCCTATGCCTGGTGCAAGAGTATACAACACAAGCATTGCCAGGACCTGCACTGTCCAAATTTAGGAACTGCCATCACATCAGCCAGTTGGACCATGTTAATTTGCTGCAGTCCTGATGTCACATGTTCATGTGCAGTGGACATACTTATATGCATCCATATCCTGAGAACACTGCACTGCATCCTGTCCCAGGAAAGCCAGGCTGGTCTTCGTAGAGCTAGACGCATTGCTACATATATGAATTGGGCACCCAAAGACTACAGAAGATCAAATCAATGATTGTTCAGGAAGTACTACAGAGGAAGGTACACAAATAGCACATAACATCGTATAAAAGCACTCAAAAGATTAACTTTTATAAAGTTTGTTTACTGATACTTTGTTTTTTTTACAAAATACAAAATTGTTCTTCAGTTTGCTCCTTTGCACAAGGTTTACGTATACCTCCGTAACTGTTTCATAAATTCAAAGCCACATTAAAACAATTGAATTAAATGTCAGCTCCTGTAACATTATACAATTTATTAGCTTTCATCTTAATTTTCTTTACCTATTTCTGTCTGTGCAACCAAGATGGAAAGCATCCTGCTTCCAGGCCTCTACCAATTATGCTCTCACGTCAGACTCAATTGCTATACATGGCTTGTTTTCTGACTTTCTTTCTGTCCTACTTTTAACTGTGCTCCATGCTTAAACCCAGTCAGTTCAGGTTACACCAAAGCCTTGTGAAATGAAGAAATGCAAGTCAAAACTGCATTCTAACATTCTGCTGTGTACAATGTTAGTACACTATTTCATTGTTTCATAATCAAGATCCCTGAGTAATTGTATTTTACTTCGGATGTCAGTAACTGTGATCTGGGTTGATTTTTTAAAGACCCATTTAATATTTCATTCACCGATAAACCCAGCTGTGCCACCTTTCAGGGTAAATATTAATGTTCTTACCAATCTGGTTTTATCTAGTGGTGCACGCAATGACAATAAATTAAGTGGTCTTAAAATAAACAACACGTATTTTTCTAAAGTTGCAAAATTCAAATCAATATCTATTGTTTTTGTTACCCACAAGATGGCATAATAGTGACAAAGCATGGAATAACAGATAACATATACCTGTAACATTAAAGCTTAATCATGCATATTGTTAAAATTATGCTACATTTAAAACCGTTTTTCTAAGTAGAACTACACTTCTTGAGCAATTTATACAACAAATTGAATTCCTTTGTCCAAACTATATTAAGTGAAAGAATTTGGCACTTCTCCAGATGGATACTCACTTTGCTTCTGATTTAGATTACCAAATACAGCATAAAAGCATATTTAGAGCACATTTTGATGCCATCATTTCTTGAATAATGAGGGAGATTTATTTACCCTGACAGCCATTTCATTGTAGAAATTCATCTTCATAATAAAATATGCTCTCTGTGAATTAAAGAAGATAGCACAGACTGTAGTTACAGAAAGATATAGCTCAAATTTGACATATAAAAGTTAAGAATCTTTATAAATAATACATAATAAGAAATGCGGTCACAGACAGAAAAACTCCAATTGTACATTCAAAAGACAGCTATCGTTTTATGTATAATGCAAACTTAACCATTAAAACATACTATATTCAAATTACATGCTGTTGGAGATAAATCATCATGAAAAGATCTGCACTGAGTTTTATGATCAATGTTACTCTACTAAGGCCAGAATTACAAAAGACAAAATATCCTCAAGTGCTGATGGCAATCTGTATTGTAGAGTTTGAGGCATAAGGTCTTTTAAAAAGAGTTTCACTGTAGCATAAAATTTACATTTCACAATGTCTGGTTGAATTAAAATTTCAAAGAAACAAAGCTTTTTACCTTCCATCCTTCAAGAATATCTGTACTTAAGAGTGAAAATTATGCCTTCTAACCATGGGTACAAAATACTATAAACTTAGCCTCATGAGGACAATTGAGGGTCCCATGAATTTCATATCATTTGACATAAATTTTTTGTATCGTAACATTTGCAACATTTCAACCACTCAGTCCATGTTAACATGTAATCTGTTGAAAGCAGCAGGAAAACGTTTGAGTAGTATTTACCAAGAATATATGCAATTAAGATACAGTTGTTAGCCATATATGTTAAAGATTCATAAAATTTATATTTTAACCTGAATTAAGCAGCATTCCTTTTGTTTATTTTGATGCATTTTCTGCATACATATTCTACTTCTCATTATCCAATTGTTTTAAAGGTTCATTTTTTAAACAAAGGAGTTAATTTGAAAACAAGGTTCAAGTTCAAAAACATTGACTGACTTTTAAAAAAATGTTTTGTTTCTTATGTTTTGCATTGTAAAAGTCCAAATTAGGATGCATTGAATGTAAGTCCTGATGAAACAGACAATCCAAAGTGTCAGTCTAAATATGCTTTCTGGGTAAGTATTTTGCCAATTAACTACTCATGAGGTGACTTGAAGACTTTTGCAATGGGACATCATACCACTATCCTGTTAGTTACTTTATGCTATAAAACTTACATGCTGACAAAACCAAACACAGGTGAGCAGAAAATTGCCCTCTCAACTATTAAGGTTCATTAGCATGACTGGTGCAGAAATTGTCAGGATATTACATGGGGCTGGGGCTTGGATGCAATTCTGAGTTTAGGGTATTGTTGATGCAATGTACTGTGAATCGAACCTGCATTGCCCATGTTCTAACTCTTTATTTGGGCTACCTTTCTAAATTAATTCATTGGCTGTGAAGTGCTTAGGATCATCTTGGGATTCTTCCTTTCTTGTTTAATGAGCACAAAATTCACAAAAATCTTCGCTAGAGATAGAGGGCTAACTTGGACAGCCTGCAAAAAAACAGGTCCGAGGATCATGATGCACAATTTGCTGCAATGCAGGCTGCACAGCTTCTTTGTATAGCTTTCTCATGATCATGATTTATGCATGCAATTAATGCTAACTGTGTTATTCGCTGGCTGCATGCATCAGCAGGGGTACAAAACTAACAACTTGCTAGCACTACTTAAAGTTAGCTTGTACCTCTTAAAGGGGAGGTACATTGTGGCTGGAGCAGGTTTTTTTTTCCCCTTTCTTTTCTTTGATGGGAAAGGCCAGCATTTGTCGCCCAGTCCTAACTGCCCTTGAACTGGATGGCTTACTGGGCCCTTTCAGAGGCCAATTGAGAGTCAACCACATTTCTTTGTATGTGGAGTATCATGTAGACTTGACCAGGTAAGGATGACAGATTTCCTTCTCTAAAGGACATTAGTGAACTGGATGGTTTTTGCAACAATCAAATTAGCTTTCAATTCCAAATTTTATTAATTGAATTTAAATTCCACCAGCTGCCATGGTGGGATTTGAACTCATGTCCCCAGAGCATTAGCTTAGGCCTCTAGCTTACCAGTCCAATGACATTTTCTAGTATGCCACCATCACCCCCACATTGTGGGAATCCTTTGTGAGCTAGGTACACATGAGCAGGAAAGGCAGGAGAATAGCTGAACATGGAAACTGAGGTTTCCTAATGCTGGAGGACTTTGTCTGGGAGGTGGAAAGGAGGGATATCCTGTATCCATAGGGGGTTAGGAAGCCCTGCAGTCATGCAGTAAGAAGCGAGTGGGAGCAAATAGATGTGGAAGTCAATGCCAGGACCATGGCAAGTAGGACCTAGATGCAAAGTCACAATAAGTTTAACGATTATACGCAAGTGGGCAAGGTCAGTCAATGCTTCTTCAAATACCAAATCTGCACCACGAGACTCAGTCATCATTCAAAATCACAAAACAGCCATCTCACACACAACAACAACCTCTGACAATTAGAACTCAGAGCTAATATTCATATGCTTCACCTCACTTCACATACATAGCACTGTTGCAAGCCTCATATCTCATAGCTTGCACACACTTCCAGCTACTACTAAACTATGAGAGGCACACTGCCCAAACATATTGAATGACACTCAAAGATGCACTTCCTTTTCCCTTGTAGGAGAAGGTCGCACATACCAGAGGCAGCAGGAACTAACTAGGGGGGAGGGAGGGGGGAAAGAGGCATGCCTCCATCCTCTAATCTACATAAAGGAAACAGGGGCAACATTACTGGAGGATCCACTGCTGAAGCTTGGCCAGCAGTGGGATTGATACAATGAAAATGATGGCATTCTCATATTTAATCTTCTCCCTCACATCCCACTCTCCCTCATCCCAGAATCTCTTCTGAACTACAAGCTGCAGATTTTGCATGTTCCTCTTACTTTAGCCCCCTACCATCCCCTCACCAGAGCCTTGTCCTGTGACTTTTTACTTTTCAAATGCCCAGAAAGTGCAAAGTGTCCAGGCAGTGGGGCAAGATCATGATGATGAAGACGTATACTTTATATTTCATGCTTGCAGCCACCAGTTCAGATAGAGGCACTGTGCCTGTCTTAGAGGATAGCACAGAGGCAGGGTCTGCACATGATCAGATACCAGGCACAAATGTGTTGCATCTGTTAAGTCATTCAGAAGTCAGATGGTGAAGTAGGAAAACAGACACCAATCTTTTTCCTAAACACTAGATTTGTTTACAGGATGCAACATTACATATGTCTACCCCCTTGATAGCCAACAGCCAGGGCTGAATTTTCCCTCCTGAGTCAAGAGTGCCAAGTCAGAAAAATTTCCCAACTTTGCAAGCCCAACTTGGGAAAAAGTGCCCCAACCATATTTTCGTTCAAGGGGATCAGGGGGTGGAGGTGACAACTGGACTCAGGCCTTCTGCCCCAGAAAAAGAGTGTGGAGGTAGCTACAGGGGCTATTGGGTGCCAAGGTGGGCTATTTTCAAGGCCTGCCTCATGCTCTGGGACATCATCCCAGCTGTAAAAAGAATAAAACCAAAAACAGAGCACTAGCCTTCACCCCTCACACCACCCAAACACTCCCCATGCGCCATCCATGCCAACTCATGCACCCCACCCACCTCCCCCATGACCTCTCATACCCACCACACCAACCTATGCCCCTCTACCCATACCTATGGCTCCTGGTACTCTCCATTCTGCCTACCCCCAATGGCCCTTCATATCCTCCATGCCAAACTATACCCACCCTATAGCCTTTTATAGCCTCTATTTCAACTCATGCCAACCCATGACCCCCAACCACTACCCTTTGACCTTACACCCTGCATGCCAATTCCCCCAGTATCCACCATAGGCAGTTTTTAGGAGCCATGCTGAGATGAAGTAAAATATTCTAAGTGTCTATTGGCGACTTCATTATTAAAAAAAAATGCAACACTTTAAAATTCCTTCAATTACTTAATCATTTATTAAAAACTAAGCATTTATATTCATAGCCCCACATCAAAAACTTTATAACTACTTGGAGCCTCAATCAAAGTGTGGATTTATAGCCCCCCACTCCCACCTGATAATGATAGGTTGTGGAATCAGTCATGCAGCACTAATCCTATAAAGATAACCCTCAGACTTATGTTAACAGACAAGGTAAAATTCCAAGCAGCCATAGCAGGCTGTTTTTATTTTCAAAATTTAAAGGGGTTGGGGATTTAAATGTTTTGACAGCTTGAGTTTATTCCCTTTGTATACACATTCATGTCTAATTTTAACAATCCCAAAGGGCACCTTTCTTGTCCCAAAGCAGTGCACCCCACCTCTCAAAATGACTCTGGCAGCTTTAGATCTTTTTGTCATATTTTGCCTATCCCACAAACAAAAATTGCAACTGCTTGAAGGCAGCTGCACTTTTATATGTGCAGTTGCTTCCATGAACCACAGATGTGAAAATTCACCTCCTTCACTGCCACCAACCACCACCCCCCCCACCACCCACCCAACAAGAGAAAATGGTGGATGCCAGGTTCAGGGAAGGACTTCAGGAATTGGAGCTCCAGTGCCACTTTGGCTGAGTTGGAGAGCCTTTCCATCCCTGCAAAAATTCAGGCCCCAGTGTCCCTGAAGTCCTTAATCTTAACAATGCAATTAACATACCATTAACCATCCAGGGGGCAAGGGTAGTGCAGGTATCAGCTCACTATAGGACGAGATTGCAAAGATTTGCTGCAGAAAACTGAGAGGAGAACTTCAATGAGTAGGATCTAGAAAAAGGCTGATGGGTGTACACAATGAACACCTGCTGCATTGGAAAGCATACCTGAAAACTGGCAATGTCAAGAAGAATGGAGGAGTCTGGCAATAACTTGGCACAAAGTTTTGAGCAGAGCTTGAAGTCCATCCTTTCTAGCATGGAAGTGGGGCTAACTCCATTTACACACTTGAGGTCCCAACCATGATGCAGTATACCATGACGGATGCCGCCAATGGTCTCAATGCTGCAATAGAAGCTCAGACTGTTGTCATGGAAAGTCAGCTTGCCTCCATGCAAGCTCTGACTGCTGATATTATGACTGTCAATACCAATATTCAAAGGGAGCTTGTAAGGTGGCATTGTGGTCCAGCAATCTGTCCTCCAATAGATTGCCAGGATTGCTGAGGCACTGGGTTGTGGCAGTGGTGCCACAGAGCAGGTACTTGCTTAGCACTCTCAGAATTACAGAATTTGTGCCCCCAACCCATCCATTCCGCCAGTTGCCTTGCTGTTGTCTATCAGCCAGCTGCCCAGACTGCTGCCTCCCATGTAGAGATGCTGCATTCCGCAGCCAGGTCCTCACTGACTCAGAACTGCTCTAGAAAATCCTCCATGGCCACCTGCAAACTCCCCTACTGAAAGTCAGCAGCCTTCCAGCAGCCATCCTGTAGTTACTGAGATAACTCTGGTTAGGCCACAACTAAGGTATTGTGTTCAGTTAAATCACCACTTTGGGGAGGGTGCAAAGGTCCACGAAAGGGTACAGAGGAGGTGGACCATAATGGTTCAAAGGGATGAGGGATTTTAGCTACAAGCTTAGGTTGGAAAAGCTAGCGTTGTTCTCCTCAGAGCATAGGAGATTGGGGGTAAACCCATGTGCTTGATCTATTTTTCTCTGGCAGAATAACATGAAATCAAAGTCTCTTTCTTTGAATAGATAGCCATGTAACAGTGAACTGCAAACCGAGATGTTGCTGATACCTCCAGCATGATCCTGGAAGGAGCCAGATGCATAAAAGTTCATGGGTCAGCTTCACAAATGTTGGCAATACAGTGTTTGCCTTGCTGAGGTTGGAGCTGTGGCTACAGCAGTTGGCAAATTCCAGTGACAATAACTTTAGTGAAGTGCAGGCATCACAAACATTGGTTCTCACTAAGGTTCAGGCAGGAGATTTGCTCTCTGAATACCCTGGACGGATATGGCTTCCTGCTGGAAGCCCTTCTCCCCTCCATCCTCTTCTAGCAGCTTGTCCTACACTGCAGCCAGTTGCCTTGCTGTTGTCCATTAGCCAGCTGCCCAGACAGCAGCCTCCCATGTAGAGATGCTGCATTTCGCAGCCGGGTCGTCACTGGCATAATATCAGCAGTCAGAGCTTGCATGGAGGCAAGCTGACTTTCCATGACAACAGTCTGAGCTTCTATTACACTCATTCTCTCAGTCATGTTCAACTTCAAGAGGAAGACCAATTATTGCAACTATATCTGGGAGCAACCGGCTTGTGTACAAGCATACAAATTTAAACTAACCACCTTGGTACATTGCCTGTCTTCTCGTCGAGTCATTAGGGCTCAGAGGAAGCCAGTTGGCCCATCAAGTCCATGCCAGCTTTCTGTAGATCATTCCAGTCAGTCCCATTCCCCTGCTTTATCCTTATGGCTCTGCAAGTTTATTTCCCTCAAGTGTCTAACCAATTTCCTTTTCAAATAGTTCATTGTCTCCACTTCCAACATCCTCATAGGATCATTACCACTTGCTGTGAAAAAAAGTTCTTTCTCATATCCCCCTCGCATCTCTTGCCCAAAAAATTAAACCTGTGCTCTCTAGCCCTTGTACCATCAGTTAATGAGAACAGCTTTTCTTTGTCTACCTTATCTAAACCTTTCATAATCCTGTATACCTTCATTAGATCTCCCCTCAATTTGGAAGACCTACTGGTGCACCCACGTCTGGGAACAACTGGCTTGTGCAGAAGCCTTGAAATCAGAAATAAGTCAGCGCCTTTCACACCACTCCCTATAGACTTGAAAATTGAAACGACTATGGAAAAAGTATACAAACTTGCAGCATCATCCAGAGAATAAGACAGAGCTTGGGCAAAGGTAATGCAGCATTTGTAATATTCCTAGGTTTCAAAAAGGCCTCCAAAAAGATATAGAGGCGCTAGAGAGGATGCAAAAGATTTACAAGGATAATACCAGAACTGCAAGGTTAAAGCTGTTAGGGAAGGTTTTCTCTTGAAAATAAATGGCTGAGGGGTGACCTAAAAGAATTCTTTAAAATTAAAAGTCTTGATAGAGAAGACAGAGAATTTTTCACTTCTGGGGAAGGGCAAAATAGAATGGTAGGAATACAGAATTTGATACCATAGGGAGTAGTTGAGACTCGTATTTTCAATGTATTTATGGGGAAATTAGATTAAAACATGAGGGAGAAGGGATTAGAGGATTATGTCGATCGAGTTGAATGAGGAAGGAGGAGAGGAGATTCAAGTGAAGCATAAATGCTGACATGGGCATAAATGCTGATTGAACCAAATGACCTATTGTTGAATACTCTGTGAAACTGTGTTTTGAGAAATCATCCAGCAACAAAACTGCAAGTTGTTGATGATCCCATTAAATAGTGCCAGTTGGGGTAGGTGGCTGAGGTTATTTCTTGGTGCTTAACGTGTGTTCAGCAATGCAAGCTTGAGAGAGTGCCACTAGCTGAAGTGTAGAGCTCCAAAATGAGAGTGCTGCCATCAAATGAGCCTTGCATGCTGACTGATGCCACTATCTGCCTCTTCTGCATACTTCTATTGGACATTAACTTGTGCGTGCAATAGCTTTTTTTTTTAACTAAAATAGCGTCCACAGCACTTTGCATCACAATTGCAGGTGCATGCTGCAGACACCATTTTGGATCCCTAATGGCACTTGTGGTGCCAAAAAACTGGGCATTACCAGGCCCAATTTCTCACTTATGGTCTAGAGCGATGTTAGCTTGGCTCAGGTGTCCATATATTTCTATTGAACATTCTGGAAAAGTTCTAACAGATTCAAATTGAAAGTCTGTTCACATACTAAAAATTAAAGGTTGGTGTTCTTTAATGAGCATAAAATATAATTCCTTTTTAATGTATCTTTGTAAAGAGCTAAATGAATAAGAACTGTGTAATAAAATGCAAGTTTTTACCTGCACCATGGTTCTGAAATGCATCCTGCTACAATATCCTCGCCATGTTTTCTGAATGATGATTGCTATTTTCTGCAGGTATCTTTTGAAAAAAAAAATTATATCATTAATTTTGATCTAAAATTTAAGATTTTGAACGTTTTATATGAAAGGTAATTTTCCGAGACACCCCACGCTTTGCATGATGCAAGGCAGCAATGGTACATCAAGAACAAAATTGTCTTGCAAAAATGCAACAAAGTGCTATGCTCAAACGGCAACTCTTGCTTTCGTGACACTGTAGGCAGGACTTTTACCCCTAGATGGGGACAAACACAGAGGTGAGTTGCTGTGAAAATTTGTGTCACTAGCCAGCATGCCAGTTTGCCATCACCATTGCTGACATTTTCTTGGAGGAGGATCAGTGGCTGAAGTACCACCTGCCAGCAAGCAGTGGGTAATGAATTAAAGGCACTTAAAGGCCAATTGTCAGAGGATGACTGGAATTTTCTAGTGGGCCTGCAGGTTCATCAAGGAATCAGGGTTCAGACCAGCTGCCTAGTGGCAGTCTCATAGCGGTAGGTGGGGTTAGGAGTGGGGGCAAGGGGACAGAGAGGGTGTGCATGGGTCCAGGGAGGCTGAGGCACCCCCTGCTTGCCTGGCTTCAGCTGCACACCACCACCTTGTTGAGGGGTGTTCCTTTCACAATAGTAGCCCACCAGCCAAGGTCATTTTTTAATTTAGAAATTTTAAAATGTGCAGAGAGGACACCTCAAAATGGAAGTGCTTTATGTCTTACTCAAACTGCAAGCTTCATTGCCTTCCAAGCTGGAGGGCATCGTACTGGCCCTACAGTTCCGAGAGCCTGCTGTCCTTAACTGGAGGGTGAGCCTGCCCTCTGGCCACTAATTGGCCTACTTGAGGAAAATCACTGCCAAGTGACTGTTTCCCCATTTGACACTTACGTCGGGCAAAATCCTCTCCTAAGCTATCAATGATGCAGTTTTTCAAGATGCCATGTTACCTCTAGTATAACAAGCTTCCTCGGTTAGGTAAGGAAATTTCATAGTTGACCATGGAATGATTGCTCATGTATTTGTCATGAAATAATGCCTTTATTTAGATTTTTTATTGCTTTTTCAAGTTTGTTACCAGTAAATTGGTTCTCTTTACTTGTGTAAAGTTTTGTCTTATAATTTTCTTTCCTGGTTTCCCACCCTGTGGTCTTTTCATACCACACACCCTTCTGGGCTGAAAGCATAGACTAGAGAACTGCTACAAAGCTTTCATCCATGCTGCTATTTAGCCAGGCCTTGGGAGGTGTGCAAGAACAAGCCAGATGACAGGTTCATTGACTTTCCTTTCCTCCTTTTGGGCCTGCCTTGGAATGCAAAGCTGAGATTGAGAACCCACCATGTAAGGAAATGCAGATGTAAATCCCATCACTGTATTGCTGATTTATAATACAACACGTCATTAAAAATAGAAAATCAAAAGAAAATAATAGCATTAGGCTAACTTGCATAATGGTGCGATAAAGGCAAAATACTGCAGATGCTGGAAATCTGAAACAACATTCTGAAGAAGAGTCTTATGGACTTGAAACGTTAACTCGGTCTTTCTCACCATAGATGCTGTCAGACCTGCTGAGTTTTTCCAGCCCTTTTTGTTTTTGTTGCATAATGGTGCACCATATAACACAATCATTGTTCAGCAACAGTTGAACATTTTCTCCAAAAATTTGAGATATTGGGGCTATTTCCAACAACATATGTAAATAGTGTCTTTAATGCAATAAAACGCCCCCTAAGTGTATCATAGGAGCTTTACAAAACAAAACGTGACATCCAGTCACATAGTGAACATTAGGCCAAATGACAAAGGTTTGGTTAAAGAGGTAGGTTTTAAGGAGGGTCTTAAAGGAAGAAAGCAATCTGAAGAAGTGGAGAGATGTATGGAGGGAATTCCAGAGCTTAGCTCCTAGATAACTGAAGGCGTGGCCACAAATGGTAGAGCAGCTAAAAATCAGAGATGCTTGAGAGGTCAGAATTAATGAGTGGATATGGCTTGGAAGGTTGGGTGGAGGGAGGGCTGGAGGAGATTACAGAGATAGGGAGGGAAGATGGCCATGGAGGGATTTGAAAACAAGGATGAGAATTTTAAAGTCAAAATGTTGCTTGACCAGGAGCCAATGTTGGTCAGTGAGCACACAAGGGTGAATGGGAGAATGGGAGATGTTGCAAGTTAGGATACACGCAGTGGAGTTTTGCGTGACCTCAAGTTTATGGAAGGTAAAATGTGAGAGACCAACCAGGAGAGCATTGGGATGGTCAAGTCTAGAGTTAACAAGAGCATGAAAGAGGGTATTCAGCAGCAGATGAGTTTGAGACAGGGGCAAAGTCAGGCGATGTTACTGGGGTGGAAATAGACAGTCTTAGTGAAGGCATGAATATGTGGTCAGAAGCTCATCTTGGGGTCAAGCATGACACCAAAATTGCAAACAGACTGGTTTAGTCTACACCATTGCCAGGGACAGTGGATGACACTACTGGATGACAGTGGAGAGGAATTGGAGAGGATGCTGTGGTCAACTGTGTCAAAGGCTGCAATACTGGAGGCTAAGCAGACATTATTTTTTAATAACTATGAAGGGTCTGATGAAATGAATTGGGAAGGACCATTTTTTTTGGTTGAGGAGTGAGTGATGAGATGTAATCAATTTAAAATTTAGAGTAAGGGAGTGAGGAGAATGCTTAGGGAAAAGTTCTTTACATGGCAGGTGGGAGCATGGAATGCTTTACAGGAGAGAGGATTTAAAGTAGAGATAATAGAATTTCAAATAATTATTGTTTTATTTTTAAAGATGTGACTTGCTCCACTAAATCCAAAAATGGTAAACTTCTGTGATCCTACACTGCAAGTGGTCTTGATAACCTTTTGTAATAAAAAAAATACAGGAAATACCCAGCAGGTCAGGCAGCATTTGTGAGAGCAAAGCAGAGTTACCATGTCAGGTCTGTGACAATTCATTAGACCTGAGGAAAGTGAATAATGTAATAGGTTTTGATCAATTGAAAGGGGAAGGTGGAAGGGGGAAGGAGAACAAAAGGGAAGGTCTATGATAGTACTGAAAGCAGAAGAGATTAAAAGCTTTCATGGAACAAAAGCCAAAGAGAGTGGAACGGGTGAAGTAAAGAAACAAAAGATGTGTCTAAGATGAAGCGTGAATGGATAGCAGCAACCGAATGGAAAGGAATAAAGGTGAAAGACATAAGAGAAAGAAAGAACCAGTAAAAAAAAAGAAACATAATGCAAAATGAGGACAGCGGTTAGGATATAAAATTGTTGACTTCAATGTTGAGTCCAGAAGGCTGAGTTGAAAAATTAAGTGCTATTCCTTGAGCTGGGGTTGAGCTTCATTAGAACACTGCAGCAGGCTAAGGACAGAAAGGTCAGAGTCAGTACAAAGTGGAAAATTGAATTGAGATAAGAGACAAGAAGCTCAGGGGCATGCTTGAAGACTGAATAGAGATGTTTCACAAAGTGGTCACCCAGTCTGCATTTGGTCTGGCCAGTGTAAAACAGACCATGTCGTGAGTAGCAAATACAGTATACTAAATTGGAAGAAGTACAAGTAAATTGCTGTTTCACTTAGAAGGAGTATTTGGGGCCGTGTATCGTGAGAGGAGGTAAAAGGGGAGGTGTTGCATCTTCTGCACTTGCATGGAAAAGTGCCATAGGAAAGGAACAGAAAATGCTTGAAATGCTCATTGGTCAGGCACCATCTGTGAAGAGAGAAACCAGAATTAATGTTTCAGGTCTGTGATCTTTCATCAGAACTGAGGAATATTGGAAATACAGAAGATTTTTAAAATGGATGGATAGAGTCAGTGGGAGCGAACAAAAGGGAAGGTCTGTGATAGGGTGGAGGGTTGTTTTGATATTCTTTTTCAGTTTTCAGATTATAGATGCTGACTAACATGCTTATGTTTCCACTTTCTGTTTTTATTTTATTACATCCTAGACATGAATTCCAAGTGCTATAAATTTGAAACATCAAGGTCTCGGATTGAAGTAGCTCCTTCGCACTGAGCTTGAGTGCACTAGACTATCATGATTTTCCAAAGAGTGATAGTCAGTATTAACCTATCTGTACTTATCTTTTTTTTAAACCAATTAAATTCACATTAGATTTTAGGACAACAGTTCAAACTGCCCAACTTAATCAATACTCTGTTCAAGAAAAAGACATTCCATTCTTTCTTCCACATTAATTATAGACCAGTAACACACACAGCTTGAGTATTGTACAAATCAGGTACAAAGTCACTAAAATTGAATTTGAGCATAGAATGTGAGACCACCCAAGTATAAGCGTAAATAATATAAAACTAAATTTGGAAACTTGCCAGTTAGTCCGAATTTAATTATAAATCGTTTTAATGATATAGGAATCTGGCTGTCTCATTCATTGATGACCAGACTAGTATGCTAATGTCAGGAGATCTCCATAAAGTGATCTCTAACCCAGGCAGCCAATCATTATGATAAAAACAAAAATAAAAACAAAAAACTGCGGATGCTGGAATTCCAAAACAAAAACTGCGGATGCTGGAAATCCAAAACAAAAACAGAATTACCTGGAAAAACTCAGCAGGTCTGGCAGCATCGGCGGAGAAGAAGAGTTGATGTTTCGAGTCCTCATGACCCTTCAACAGAACTAGGTGAATCCAAGGAAGGGGTGAAATATAAGCTGGTGTAAGGTGTGTGTGTGGCGGGGTGGGGTGGGGGGGGGCGGCGGTGGTTGGGTGAGGGGAGAGAAGTGGAGGAGGGGGTTGTGGTTGTAGGGACAAGCAAGCAGTAATAGAAGCAGATCATCAAAAGATGTCACAGACAACAGAACAAAAGAACACATAGGTGTTGAAGTTGGTGATATATATCTAAACGAATGTACTAATTAAGAATGGATGGTTGGGGAATTAAGGTATAGCTCAAGTGGGGGTGGGGGGAGCATAAAAGATTTAAAAATATTTTAAAATAATGGAAATAGGTGGGAAAAGAAAAATCTATATAATTTATTGGAAAAAACAAAAGGAAGGGGGAAGAAACAGAAAGGGGGTGGGGATGGAGGAGGGGGTTCAGGACCTAAAGTTGTTGAATTCAATATTCAGTCCGGAAGGCTGTAAAGTGCCTAGTCGGAAGATGAGGTGAACATCGCGCCGACAGTTCTCAATGAAAAGATCAAGAGGAGGTAAGAATCCAGAGGGAGGGGTCCAGGTGGAGGGAGAATACTGGAGCTGGGTGAAAGGATCCGTTGAACGGGGAGAGGACTCCTGCCCAAAGAAGTGAGCCTGGAGACGAAGACGGCGGAAGAAGAGTTCAGCATCGTGCCGAGCCCGAAATTCATTGAGGTGAGGGCGTAGGGGTATGAAACTAAGTCCTTTGCTGAGCACTGAACGTTCAGCATCTGAGAGGGGAAGGTCAGGGGGCCGGGCCTGGGATTGGAAGATGGGGTGGGGATGGAGGGACAGGCAGGGGTGAAGGGTCCTAGATGGGTGTTGGTGTCGATGAGTTGTTGGAGCTTGCGTTCCTTAGCACTTGAGAGAAAAAGTTTCTTGTTGAGGCGTCGGATGAGACGAAGAATAAAATGAAACTGGGGACACGCGCAGCTTTGAAAAAGGATACAGCGGTGCTGCTGGAGGGAGACGTCGAGTGTGTTCATATGGCGGCGCATGGCACTGAGTGTGGATTTCAGAATGTGACGGGAACAGCAGTCCGAGAAACTTTTTATGTCCCGGAGATACCTGTAATCCTGGGTGGGTTCGAAACATGAGGGGTGGAATTTCAGTTGAAATCCACGTGGGGTAAGTCGGAGACGGAGACAGTCACTGAGAAAGGAGATATGGCTGTGAAAGCGGGTTTTAGTAAACACCTTGTCAAACACAAGGAGAGAAATGGAAAGTAATGAAGGTGAGCAAGGCAAAAGAGAGATACGGAAATCTTGTCGCAGAGACGAACAGAACTTCTTCAAGGAAGGCATTTCTTGAAGAATAGTGGCAGTCAATTAAACACAGAGATAAAAACAAAAAACTGCGGATGCTGGAAATCCCCCCGCCACACACACACACACACACCTTAAACCAGTTTATATTTCACCCCTTCCTTGGATTCACCTAGTTCTGTTGAAGGGTCATGAGGACTTGAAACGTCAACTCTTTTCTTCTCCGCTGATGCTGCCAGACCTGCTGAGTTTTTCCAGCCAATCATTATGGCCTTCCCAGCAGTGGCAATGCTGCACACAATTCTGCCATGTAGGAAGATTCTCCCGACCAGATGCTGTTGTGCATTTCTTCTGGGATCTTCTGATCCCAGCTGTGACAGAAATGCACAACACAGCATCCCCAGGGAACTCTGTCGGAGCAGAGTAGTGACAGTGGAAAACAGGACATGTCCTTTTTTTACGGCACTATCTGCCGTATTCTGTCTGGCAAATTTATTGGTCCAGTCCTTGAGTGGACGGGTGTGCAGGTGGATGAGTGAGTGGATAGTCGGATCGGATTGGATTGGGGGAGGTGGGGGTTCAGTTTGCCCAGGTGTTAGACCAGGTTTTAATCAGCCTAATATTTCCCAGATAACTATCCAGTTAAGTACTGCAGATCTGTCTGAAGTCTCTTACAGAATTATTTGTCAATAATCTAATTTATGTGCAGCTATATCTCGATGGAAACACTTCTCCAATTGCAGCCTCTGCAAAGCAAAGGTCAGAGATGATAGACATGTACATTTGCATCTTAGAAATTCCATTCAAACCAGCCTTCTGCATCTTGCCTGCACACAAGGATTCTAGAAGGATGCAACAACAAAGCTCCTCACATTCCCGCAGCCAGACCTGGAATACAATTCCAAAATACAGGTGGCTCTGTCAAAGGCTGAGAAGATTAGAGCTGCACTGAAATTATGTGCTAGAATCCTCAAGGGCAAATGTGAAACATCTATAGTCACATCATATAGCATACATATATAGTATCTATTATAAATGCAACTATTTAAATTTCTAATAGAAAAAAGTTGAAAGAAAAGTGTGACAAAATCTTGACAAATAGGTGTGATTGTTGGCAATATTATAGATGTAGGTTTAATTAGGTTGACTGTACCTGATATGTGCTCGAACCTTAAACCCTCTGTAACAGCTCTGGATTTTCACAGCAGCACTATGTTCTCTTAATCGGTTTTCTTCTGTAATCCTGAAATATGTTTATTTGATTACAGATACATTATAGCAGATTGAAGAAAAACAAACTGCCTTTCTTATATATGTAATAAAAGCAAGAGGTTTGATCAGAAAATCTCCCATAGTAAAGAATACAGCTATTTTAAAACTAACCACACATTTTAAACACAATGTAGGTGGGTTATAGATTTAGCAAGTGTGTACAGCTGCACCTTTAATCATGTAAAAGGGCAGAACTTTGATGCTTCTCATGCTGCCTGTGACAAAGATCAGCAGAGCTTCCTCCTCCATCTAGGTAATGGCTTGCAGGGAGTGTTTCTTCTCCAATGCTGGTCCTCACCTGGCTGTGTTGTGTACCAGTTTGTTTTGCAGAAAAGCCAGGAATGGGTTAGTGTGCAGTTCTTGTGTGCATGTGTGAGCTTCATATTGTGCATGCTGAGAAGGAAAAGCAGTAAGTTGCGAGCAGCTAGGGAGGTCTTAATGTGCAAGGACATGGGTCCAGTGTGAAATGTGACTGAAGTGAGAAGAAGCATGGTTGGGGGTGCAGAGAAGGGTGAGGTAGGGAGTATTGTGGGTCTCATGTAAAATAAAGTTAGCAAGACATCACTTGCACCCTAGCTTTCAGATAAGGTCATTGGCTCTGGCCAATGTTCTGGGGATCATGCTTCTTACATTTATGTTCTTTGCCGCCACCCTCAAGGCCTACTACAGTGTTTGCCTGAATATCCTCCCCTCAGAAGAAGAGAGCCTATTTCCAGACCCCCAACTGTTCCACCAAACATCTGGCGCTGCATCACTAAACTTTGGAGCTCAACGTGGGACACTCACTCCCAAAATTCCAAAATCAAAATAATTTTAATAGTTAATTGACATTTTGCTTTAAGGGGTGCAAGAATGCTATAAATCTGCCTTCCAAATTGATAATTGGCAGCTTGCCACTGATTCAAAACAGAGTCAAGCGAATAACGTGTTAAACTTTTCAATGATATCATTGGGAAATATCTCTGATCGCCCCAACTACCACCCACACTATTTCAACTGAAATTTTAAATTTGATCGAAGGTGATGCGGTGAATCAATGTTGAGGGTGTCAGAGGTCGCAGGGGTGTTGGGGGGCGGGGGTCTGGCTCTTTACAATAGTTACTCAGAAGTTAGAAGAGGTTTTAATTCTTCTAACTTTTTCTGTCTAACTATTGGTACAACCCTGGTGGAATCATCTGAAGACTGCAATTTAAATTGCGTTTTCAGATGGTTCCCAGTGCAGCACAATTGTCCAGAAGAAGTGTGCACTTCTGGGCAATTGTCATGCAAACCCTTACCTGGGAACTTCCAAGGGATTCCCCAGTGCAGCTTTGGGGTATCTGCCAAATCCGATGCTGGGGAGCGCAGAAGTCATTGGCCCACATCTCCATCTCTTTAATGAAGTAAGACCACCTGTTGTTTTATGATCATACCTTTCTAGGTGTTACTCTTTTAAGTCAGCATGGCTCCAACCTTTTAAGGGTAATAGACTCCATGTTTGTTTTAATCACATTTATCCCATTTTCTACAATTAAACTTTAATTCCTAAAACCAAAAGCTATACTCTAAAACACATGAATCATGAACTAGATATTCGCAACAATGTATAGTCAGAATGTCACATCACTTGCTACTGCACTACAGTCCGTGTATCAAACTAACAATGTATCAGTGTACAGTACATGGTGTGAACTGAGAAATAAATACCAGAGCTTCATCGAATGTGAGGCCAAAGGTGTGATTATTTCAAACTTCTGGGAATCACAAGACAGAAGACAGTGGCATCAGGCTACCCAAACATCATAAACAAAATAAATGCTGAATTAGATTGAGAACAAATCAGCCTGAACTATTGCCAGGGAGAGAGAAAAAAAAACTGAGTGAATCGTGCAAAAATGAACTGGCCACAGTTGTGCAACTCCAGTTCAGGATGAATTAAGAGGCTGATGATGTCATAGAAGCATTTGAGAAGTTTCAACAAAACTGCAGACGGTAGCTTTTTAAATGACACTCGCGAAGAGGAAAGGGTGAGCTCATCCTTTTGTGGGCAGGAAAGGTTTAAATTTGTTTAATATCTGGGAGGTGAATGAGGACTACAGTAAAAACCAAGACAAATAATAAGAAAATCAGCACACATTTCCAGTGAAACTTCACCAATATGAATTTCAAAGCCAGGGGCAGGAACTAGGTGAAACTGTTGAAGATTTCTTATCACAATTGAGGAATGAAGCCAGCAAGTCAGAGAAATGGATGAAAGGCCGGTAGGTCAGCTCATCTGGGGCTCTACACACCCTTATGTACAAAAAGCTCTAATTGGACAGGACAAGCTTAGTATATCACAGGCTGTAGACGCTGCCAGAACACACGAAGCCACCACAGAGGTTGCCTGACCTGCTGAAAATTCCCGGCACTTTTACGTCCACCAGAGGAGGTAGCTGGAAGTAATGTTTTCACCCCGGTTTGTTATTCAGTTTGTAAACAATATGTCTCAAAAATTAATGGACAGGTTTCAATGAAACTTAGTACACAGATAGAGGATGGCCCAAGGAAGAACTGATTAGTTTTTGCCAAAGATGCAGATCAGGATCCTGGAATTTTTTTTTAAAGGATCTATCAACATTGGAAGATAGGGTAAATTGACTTTTTTAAAAAAAAAGAATGCTGTGCATTATTTTATTTATATTATTGATTGTTTTTGAATGTTGTGGAATGTCTCAGCTGCTATGGTACAATTATCACAGTTGTCAAAACATGAGCAGAGTTTTCAAAGCAAGTTGTTTGATGTGGATTGGCCTGAAGCCTCCTCAATGAGAAGTAAGCTCCGAATAAAAATATTTATTTTTTCAGCTTTGTAGTTAAAGAGCCACAACCAGTTAGGGAAAAGCCTCAAGAAGAGCTGTGCAATTGTAATAACATTGAGTTAACGCAGCATGGCAGAGCTATGCGCTCTGCTGAGTGCCCTCCTCACTTGTCTGTTTATGTTTCAGATATTCACCATTTCTAGTACTTTGCTGTTCAGAAAAATTAGAATCTTGATTTTCCCAGCTTGTTGTGCTCAGCTGGTTAAGGCAGTTTGGTGAGTCATGCAGACAGGGAAGGTTCCAAACTTTCTGTGAGCTTGTATTGAGGTGCCTGTTCTCTGCTGGGGTAGATGTAGGAATGCTACAAATGTCCTCAGTGCTCTGGCTTCAGCCAGGGTTCCTACCACTGAACACTATCCAACAACCTATTTGAAAGTACAAGTGAGGCTGATTTCTATGACTATACAGTTTCAACCGTGCAGCACAGAAAAGCTTGCTTCACCATTTGGAGAAAAATGGAGACTTAAACGTTATGACTGACAGAAGCAGGACAGCAGATAAAGGGTGTGAGATCACAGTTAAGAGATAGAAATCAAAGAAATCAGATGCCAATATAATAAGTATGAACTTTTATTTTCAAAGTTTAGCAGAACGAAGAAAACTTTGATTCAACCATAAAGTATAAGTTGATTTGTTTTGACCTTCAGATTACTGATCAATATTACAATAATAAAATGATATTATAAAATTGTAAATGTCAGATCAAAAGGGACTGCAGGAAAGAATGGGATGGACCCAAAATAAACGTATAAAGATACAATCCCACCAGTTAAGTTGGTACCTCCACTATATACAATGAACATGTGGAAATAGACAAATTTGATGGTTTTGGCAAATTGTTCAGGGTTGTCACTTTCTAAAGGGGGAGGGGGTTGAATCTTCACTATCACTATATCAATCAGTTAAAAATTTCCATAGACTAAATCTGTAAAACAAAAACAAGCAATTTATAACTGTTCTCTGAACTGTGAAGTGAGTCATGCCACTTTCACTGAGAAAATTAGGTGATGTGTTAAATCACATGTTGCAAAATGCCACCCAAGTTTGCACAAAGACTGACTTTACTACATCCCATGAAAGAATAAAAAGAAAAATCTTCTGACCTTATAATGGAGGGAAGCTGAAGATGATTGGGCTGAGGACACCACCCTGATGAACTCCTGTAGTGAAGTCCCAGGGCTGAGGGATGGCTTCTAACAACCACAACCAATAACAAATGGAAAGTTTTCCCCGATTCCCATTGACTTCAGTTTTTCCTGGGGCTCCTTGATGCCACATTCAGTCAAAGGGCAGTCATTCTCACCTCAGCACTTGAGTTCAGCTCTTTGGTCCATGTCTGGACCAAGGATGCAATGAGGTCAGGCGCTGAAAGGCCCTAGTGGAACCCAAACTGAGCGTCACTGAGCAGGTTATTGCTGTGTAAGTGCCGCTTGATAGTGCTGTCAACAACTCTTTCCATCACTTTGATGATCAAGAGTAGACAGATGGAGAGGTAATTGGCCCGGCTGGGTCTGTCCTGCTTTTTGAGGACAGGCCATACCTGGGCAATTTTCCACATTGCTGGGTAGATGCCAGTGTTGTAGCTGTACTGTATGTTTGCTACCTTCCAATCCATAGGATACATTCTAGAATCTAGGGAATTCTGGAAGATAAAAACTAGTGGATCCACTATTTCTGCATCCAGAGGATTTATTAGGTTTTAGTCCTGTTTATTTCTCCTGTACCATTTCTTTACTTATATTGATTTCTTCAAGTTCCTCATCCCTACTAGACACTTGGTTTCCCATTATTTCTGGAATGTTTTATGTGCCATATACTGTGAAAACAGAAACAAAGTATTTGTTTAAAGTCTTTGCTATTTCTTTATCCTCCACTATGATTTCTTCAGTCTCTGCTTCTAAGGGATCCATGTTTACTTTCACTAACCTCTTCCTATTTACATACCTATAGAAGCTTTCACAATCTGTTTTTATATCTCTTGCTAGTTTACTCTTGTATTCTATTTGCTCTTTCTGCAATTTCTTGGTCATTCCTTGCTGAATTCTAAAGTTCTTCCACTCCTTGGCTAACTATTTTTCAGCAATATTATAAGCCTCTTCCTTTAATCTAACACTATCTTTAACTCTTACTGTTAGTCACAGTTGGATTACTTTATCCATGGGGTTTCTATTCCCCAAGGGAATGTATAATAACGATGAATTGTGGATTAATACTTTAAACGTTTGCTATTGTTTTCATATCTCTTAATCTATCTTAGCCAAATTACCCCTCATACCTACGCAGTTTGCTTTATTCATATTTAGGACCCTACTTTTGTACTTAAGTAAATCACTCTCAAACTCAATATAAAATTCTATCATATTGTGATCACTCTTCCCCAGAACCTTCTTTACTACAAGTCAGTGGGAATCAGGGGGAAAACTCTTCACAGGAAGATGGTTATGGTTGTTGGAAGTCAATCATCTCAGTTCTAGGACACAGCTAAAGGAGTTCTTCTGATAGTGTCCTAGGCCCAGCCATCTTCAGATGCTTCATCAACGACCTTCCCTCCATCACAAGGTCAGAAGTAGGGATGTTTGCAGGTGGTTGCACAAAGTTTAATACCATTTGCAACTTCTAAGATACTGAAGTAGTCCATGTCCATACATAGCAAGACCTGGACAATATTCAGGCTTGGGCTAATAAGTGGCAAATAACATTCACATCACACAAGTGTCAGGCAATGACCACCACCAAGAAGGGAGAATCTAACCACCTCCCCATGACATTCAATGGCATTACTATCGCTGAATCCCCCACGAACAACATCTTGGGGGTTACCATTGACCAGAAACTGAACTGGACCAGCCATATAAATACTGTGGCTGCAAGAGCAGGTCAGAGGTGGGGAATTCTGATGCAAGACACTCGCCTCGCCTCCTTTGATCCACAAAGCCTGTCCACACTCGACAAGACACGAGTCAGGAATGTGATGGAATACTCTCCTCTTGTCTGGATGAGTTCAGCTTTAGCAATACTTGGAAAGTTCAATACCATCCATTACAAAGCAGCCTGATTGATTGGCATCCCATCTACCAACTTAAACATTTACTCCCTGCACCACAGTGGCAGCAGTGCGTACTATATACAAGATGCGCTGCAGCAACTCACCAAGGCTCCTCAACAGCACCTTCCAAACCCATAACCTCAGCACCTAGAAGGACAAGGGCAGCAGATGCATGGGACGACCACCACCTGCTAGTCCCTCTCCAAGCCACACATCATCCTGACTTGGAACTATATCACCATTCTTTCTCTGCTGCTGGATCAAAATCTTGGAACTCCCTTTCTAGCAGCCCTAGTGTACCTGCACTAGGTGGACTGAGTGGTTCAAGAAGACAGCTCAATTCCATGAAAAAAATTTTTAAAAGCCTCCTTTCCATTTATGTTTCTCTTCTAAAAGTATCTTGAATATTTAGTTCTATACCTTGATCACTCTGCCTCTTTTTGAATTTAAATTTCATTGAGTCTTCCCACCCCCCCCCCCCTTCGTTAAGTTTTTAAAGCCCTCTGTACTGTTCTTCAAAATTCTCCAGGGCACTGCTTCCCACCCACTTGAAATACAGCACATCCCAAAGAACCAGCTCTCTTTCCCCAATACTGGTGCCTGTGCCCCATGAATCAAAACCGCTGCTTCCCACACCACTCTTTCGGCCACACATTTAACCTTCTAACCTGATTTCCCTTTGCAAATTTGTGCCTGGCTCAGTAACAAACCAGAGATTATACCAGATTTTCAGCATCCGCAGTATTTTGCTTTCATATTATTATCCGTGAGGTTGTGTATGTTCATTACAAATAAATACTATACTTGGATTCTGGGATGTTGATATCCTGGATAAACTCCATTTCCCTGCTCAAGTAGGGAGTACCCATCACGCGTGGCATACAAAGAGATGATATTTGGCATCACACTTAAGCTAGATTATCCTGATCAAAATATTTACAACCAGTAAACTTTCTAAAAAGCAAAGCGTACCATAGCAGCGAAATTCCAATACAATCAGATACCTCTATTGTATTTACAGACAGCCATCGCTCAACTTTTCAGTTCTGTTGTTTTTCCTCTACTTTTGAAACTAATTGGGTTCATGAGCGGACCGGATGTTAACTATATTTATATGAACTCATACCTTAACGGCATTAAAGGTGCTGCTTCTACCCTTTCACAAAGTGGTTTCTCTCAGTTTAATTTCGGACAATGTACCTACCAGTTCTTACGGAAATATGCCTCATTCATTCCCTGAAGCTTCACCCTCAGCGCCGCCAGAGTCGCCATCTTTAGTTGTGGCCGTTGCTATGGTTACCGGGAGAGTCCACACTCCGTCTCCATAGTTCTGAATATCGGCTGGAAGAAACAGGCTAATTACTCGAATCTAGTCATGGCGTTTTCTGATTTTGTTTTTTAGGATGCAAACGTATACTTTCTAACCGGCCGCCTGGTTTGGATGAAACGTGAAGAAAGACCGATGTGAGCCCAGTTGAATGGTTCGAACCTCCTTCCGGTGGATGTTTGCTTTTTTTCTTCCCGTCGTCCCTCGTGCCGGGCATGGTGGCGCCTGGAATTCATTAAAGGCAAATGTCTGACAGTTGTTTATTATCATAATTACAGTAATCAACCCCCCTCCCCCGTTAAAGTACCTTGGATGTTCGCTGCGACTAACAAGCAAGCTCTGCATAACCCGGGCGGTGGCTGGTGAGTACTCGCTGATGGGCAGGCAGCCGGCTTTACCGTGCGATGTTTTGGCATCTTTTGGTTCACATGGGAGTGCACAGCCAGGGAAGGGGAGGCCCGCTGCCTGCTTTGCTGCTCCTGCTTGTGAATAACTTATGTCGATCATACGATCGGCGGGGGGTGATTTTATTAATAGTAATATTGTATGTCTGTCCTTTCCCCCCACCACATGATCTTTGCAGATCCTGTGGGCCTTGTAGTGTTTATTATTATCAGTGTGGAGGAAACAAGGCAATCCGCATGTGTTGTGCATGCAACCTCAGAATTTCTTCCTGTTTATTGGGTTTGTGTTTATTGGTCACATCTCAAGAGGTGGGGGAATATTGCTAAAAAAGGTTTCTTCTAGGTGTTTGATAGAGGAAAAGTACAATATATACACACTACTGACAGCAATCAAAGTATATGAAAGGGAAAATGGATTTCTGAAAGCTCAAAAATATATGATTTTCTCATGATATCCATGCGTCACTTGGGGAAACAACTAGTGTTGTCATTTGGGGAGCATGAACTATGATGATCTTTGTTGCTGAGTATGTATCAAAAATATGTTTTCCTTTTCTATAGTTCGATAGATCAATAATCTTTATTTGAAGTCAAATTCTGAGTAAGAATGAAAAGACAATTTTTTCCACTTTGCTGGAATGTAGGTCAAAAGATAAGTTAGTTGAGAAAAGACAGTAAAGTGTCCCTATCGGAGTAGCCTTTAAAATTTCTTAAAGGAAATGTACACTCCGAATATAAGCATTTAAAAAATTATGTTGAAGTGTGGTCATATTACTTGCAACACAATGTTGTTACTTTAAAAAAAAAACAGAAAATGTTGGAAATACTCTACAGGTTTAGCAGCACCTGTGGAGAGAGAAACAGAGTTAACATATCAGATTCAGATGAGAGGTATTCAATTTGAAGCACTAACTCTGTTTCCCTCACTACAGATGAGTATTTACAGCATTGTCTGCTTTTATTCAGATTTCCAGCATTCACAGTATTTTGCTCTTGTATTGTTACCTTAAGGTTTCTGTGGCTTTGCATACAATCAGGACCAAGTACAGTGTTGGAAGATGGGGTATAATCAGTCTAGGGCACGAAGATGAATTCAGTCAGTATTTAAAATTGTATGCCCTGTCATTTTTATATACTTCAATTGTAAATTTTTGTACACAAATTTATAATGGAAACTGCATATGTAAACTTTCATGTTGTAATTACATCCTCTCGCTGGTGGTCTTGCTGAGGTGTTATCAGGATATAACAACTCTAGCAAGGGTGTTTTATTGTCCATCCCCTTGATGTTCTGAGAAGCTGATGCCAGGTCTTCTTCTAATGACTGTTTTCATTACTGTTTGGCTTGCTAGGCCACTTCAGGGGAGGTAAAACTAGACAGTGTGTACAAGAGTCGTAAGTGTGGCAGAATTCCTTTCCTCCAGGTCTAGAACATCATTGAACCATTTGCTAAGGTAGCAGCTTCTGTGGCTATTTTATGCGATGCTGGCCCACAAATTACTAATTTTATTGGTATCAGCTAGGTGGCAGAGGTCTTGGGTTTGGAAGGTGTTTTCGAAGGAGCCTTGGTGAGTTCCTGCAGTGTATCTTGTAGATGGTACACACCGTTGCCACTATGTGTCGGTGTTGGAGGGAGTAAATGTTTGTGAATGAGGTACCAGTCCTGGATGGTGTCAAGCTTCTTGAGTGTTGTTGGAGTTGCACTCACCAGGCAAGTGGAGAGTTTTGCATCACACTCCTGACTAGTGCATTGTAGATGGTGGACATTATATAAAATTCTATGGTACAATTTGCACACAACTTCAGATTACTAGTCCAGTGCTAAAACAACAACACTGCTCCACAGAGTACTAATTCAGCTGCCTGGTTTGATCTGCATTTGAACTTGAGTTGCACTATGTTTGCTAAGAATTGTCTTTTTTTTTAATTCGTTCATGGGATTTAGGTGTAGCTGGCTCAGCCAGCATTACTGCTGATCGCTTCTTGCCCTTGAGAAGGTGGTGATGAGCCACCTTTGTGAACCTCTGCTATCCATTTGTTTTAGGAAGACCCATAATGCTGTTAGGAAGAGAGTTCCAGGATTTTGACCCAGAGACAGTGAAGGAACAATAATATAGTTACAAGCCAGAACGGTGTGTGGCTTGGACAGGAACTTGCAGGTGATGGTGTTCCAATGTATCAGCTGCCCTTGCTCTTCTACATGGTAGAGGTCGTGGGTTGAGAAGATGCTGTCAAAGGAGCCTTGGTGAGTTCCTGCAGTGCATCTTGTAAGTGGTACATACTGCTGCCACCATGTGTTGGTGGTGGAGCGAGTGAATGCTGAAGGTGGTGGATGGGGTGCCAATGAAGTGGGCTGCTTTGTCCTGGATGGTGTTGAGCTTCTTGAGTGTTGTTGGAGCTGCATTCACCCAGGTAAGAGGAGAATACTCCACCATGCTCCTGACTTGTGCCTTGTAGATGGTGGACAGACTTTGGGGAGTCTCTCTCCAGAATTCTCAATCTCTGACCTGCTCTTGTAGCCACAGTATTTATATGGCTGGTCCAGTTCTGGTCAATGGTAACACCCAGGATGTTGATAAAAACAGAAAATGCTGGAAAAACTCAGCAGGGCTGGCAGCAACTGTGGAGAGGGAAACAGTTAACTTTTCAAGTCCGTAAGACTCTCACAAGGGGAACCAACCTCTCAGCATCTACCCTGTCAAGCCCCCTAAGAATCTTATGTTTCAATAAGGTCGTTTCTCATTCTCCTGAACTCCAATGAGTACAGGTCCAACCTACTCAACCTCCTGTCATAAGAAAATTCCTCCATACCCGGGATCAACCTAGTGAACCTTCTCTGGACTGCCTCCAATGCCAGTATATCTTTCCGTAGATAAGGGGACCAAAACTGTTCACAACATTCTAGGTGTGGTCTAATTAGTGCCTTGTATAATTTTAGCAAGACTTCCCTATTTTATACTCCATTCCTTGCTGAACTTGTATGCTAGTTTTTTTGTGATTCATGCACGAGGACCCCCAAATTCCCCTGTGTTGCAGCTTTCTTCAGTCTTTCTCCATTTAAATAATATTCACCTCCTCTATCCTTCCTGCCAAAGTGCATAATCTCACATTTTCCTACATTATATTCGACCTGCCAAGTTTTTGCCCAGTCACTTAACCTGTCTGTATCCCTCTGTGGACTCTGTGTCATCCTCACCACATGCCTTCCCACCTATTTTCATATCACCCGCAGACTTAGCAATAGTGCATTCACTTCCATCATCCAAGTCATGGATATGTATTGTAAATAATTATGGCCCCAACACAGATCCCTGTGGCACTCCACCAGTTGCAGGTTGCCATACAGAAAATGTCCCCTTTATCCCAACCCTCTGTCTTCTTTTAGTTAGCCAATCCTCTATCCATGCTAATTTACTACCCCCAACACCATGGGTTCTTATCTTATTAAGTAGCTTTATGTGCGGTACCTTATCAAACGCCTTTTGGAAATCCAAATATGTTACATCTACTTGTTCCCCTTTATCTATCCTGCTTGCTACCTCCTCAAAGAATTCTAATAAATTTGTCAGGCATGATTTCCCTTTCATGAAGCCATGCTGACTCTTCTTGATTATATTATGCATTTCTAAATGTTCTGCTATTACATGCTTTATAATAGTCTCGAACGTTTTCCCAATAACAGATATTAAGCTAACTGGCCTATTGTTACCTGTTTTTTGTCTCCCTTTTTGAATAGAAGTGTTACATTGGCAGTTTTCAAATCCTCTGGGACTTTTCCAGACTCTAAGGATTCCTGGAAGATTACTACCAGTGCATCCACTCTCTCTCTAGCTACTTCCTTTAATATCCTAGGATGCAACCCATCAGGTCCAGGGCAGTTATCAGCCTTTAGCCCCATTAGTTTCCCTAGTACTTTTTTCTCTAGTGACAGTTATTGTATTTATTTCCTCCCCCGCCCTCCCAACTTTTGCCCCTTGATTATTTAGTATTCTTGGAATGCTATTCGTGTCTTCTACCGTGAAGACTGATGCAAAGTATTTATTCAGCTCCTCTGCCATTTCCTGGTTCCCCATTATTATTTCCCCAGCCTCATTCTCTAAGGGACCAATGCTCACTGTGGCCTCTCTCTTCATTTTCATATATTTAAAGAAGCACTTACTGTACATTTTTATATTATTTGCTAGTTTACCCTCAAAGTTTATTTTCTCCCTTTTTTTTGGCCACCTTTTCTTGGTTTTTAAAACTTTCCCAATCCTCTGGCTTAGCACTAATCTTTGCCACATGGTATGTTTTTTCTTTCAACTTGACACTATCTTCAACTTCCATGGTTAGCCATGGTTGGTTTATTCCCTTCCAGAATCCTCCTTCCTCACTGGGATATATCTTTTGTTGTGAACTAGTTTCTTAAACATCTGCCATTGTTCATCAGCTGTCTTTTCTGCTAAACTCCTTTCTCAGTCCACTCTAGCCAATTCTGACCTCATTCCTTTGTAATTACCCTTATTTAACTTTAGCACAGTTGTTTCCAACCCAAGTTTTTCACTCTCAAACTGAATGCTAAATCCTACCAAGTTATGATCACTGTTTTCTTGGGGATCTTTCACTCTGAGATCATTTGTTAAACCTGCCTCATTACACATTACCAGATCCAAAATAGTCTGATCCCTGGTTGGATCCACAACATATTGTTCTAGGAAACTGTCCCATATACACGCTATGAATTGGCCTCTGCCAATTTGATTTTCCCAATCTACATGAGGATTAAAATCGCCCATGATTAATGTACTGCCTTTTTTACATGCCCTCATTATCTCCTGATTTATTCTCTGTCCTACAGTATAGCTACCGTTAGGAGGCCTGTAGACCACTCCCACCAGTCTTCTTACCCTTGTTATTTCTTCCCTCCACCCAAATGGATTCCACACCTTCCAATCCAAGATAATTTCTTGCTATCGTACTTATCCCATCTCGTACTAACAAAGCTATCCCACCACACTTTCCTTCCTGCCTGTCCTTTCAAAAAGTCACATACCCCTGAATATTTAGTTCCCAGTTTTGAGCTCCTTGTAAACATGTCTCTGTAATGGCTATAAGATCATACCTATTAACCTCTATTTGTGCCGTTAATTCATTTATAAAGCTCTGGTAAGGCCATATTTAATTCTGGTCACCACAGTTTAGGAAGGGTCTGAAGGTACTTGAGAGGGTACAGTGGAGATTTAGCAGAATGGTTCAAAGGGATAAGGTAGTTTAGGTACAAGGTTATGTTGGAGAAGTTGGTGTTGTTCTTGGAACAAATAAGGTTGAGAGAAGATCTGATAGAGGTGTAGAAGATTATGACAGATTTAGATATAGTACAAGAACTAGGGGACACAGACTTAAGGTTTTAGGCAAGAGGTAAAGGTGGGGATGTAAAGAAGATCTTTTTTATGCAGTGAGTGGTAATGACCTGGAACTTGCTGCCTATGAGGCTGGTGGATGCAGAGACAATCAATGATTTCAAAAGGAAATTGGATAGGCACTTGAGGGAAGAGCAGGGGAATGCGACTGACTGGATTGCTTGACAAAGTTATTGGCTCGATGGGCTGAATGACCTCCTGCACTGTAAGAACTCTCACTTTACCGATAAAGGAAAAGAAGATTTGCTCGTTGTGGATTTCAGACTTGATGTCCACAAAAGATACAATATTTTATTATAAAGAAGCATATGGATGAACCTGTATTTTTATTGAAGCTTGTGAACTGACATATTCCTTTTTGAGCTCGGATCAGATGTAGTAATTGATGTGCAGTGGATAAACAGCTCTTTGGAGTAGTGTATAATATTTTGGAGTGACAAGAAACCCTTGTTATCAAGGGTTTGTTCCCTCGCTTATTATCTATCTTTTGAAGTTGAGAGGGGGAAAATTTACTTGTATGTTTCTTTGTTTTGGTGGATTCTGTCCCTGGTCCCTGGCAAGATAGAGAAGAGTAGCAGAAAAGATGAGGGAAGTCATGAATAGCTGACGCCACAACATGAGTGCTAGGCAATGACCATCCTCAACAAGGGAGAATCCAATCAGATTCCCTCAGTATTCAATGATCTTACCATTGTCAAATTCCCCCACCATCTACATTCTGGGGGTGGGGGTGGTAGGCCACCATTAACCAGGAGCTCAACGGGACCATAAATACTGTGGCTGGGTATTCTGCAGCGAGTGACTCACTTCTTAACTCCCCGTCAACTACAGGGCACATACCCGGAGTGTGATGGAATACACCCCATTTGCCTGGATGATTGCAGCTCTAGGAACAGTCAGCAAGCTGGACACCATCCAGGAAAAAGCAGTCCCCTTGATCAGCAGATCCTCCACCTTAAACATTCATTCCCTCTACCACTGATAACAGACGGCTGCAGTATGTAGCATCTGCAAGTTGCGCTGCAACAACTTATCAAGGCTTCTTCATCAGAACCTCCCAACCTGCGGCTTCTGCCATCTAGAAGGACAAGGGCAGTTAGCACTTGGGAACGCCCTGTCTCAAAGCTCTCCTCCAGGTCACACACCATCCTGACTCGGAAATATTACAGTTCTTTCACTTTCGCTGGATCAAAATCCTGCAACTCCCTACCTAACAGCACTGCAAAATTACCTTCACCATACAAACTGGAGTGGTTTAAAAAGGCAACTCACTTCCACCACCTTAAGAGCAATTCAGAATGGGCTAGAAACTCTGGCCTTGCCAGTTATGCCCACATCCTGTGAATGAATAAATTAAGTTACGCTTTTAAGAGACAGTAGGAGGAAGTCCTGGAAAAGACTTTTACTTTATATTATTCACTCTGATCTCATATGCTTTTGTTAAAATATCAACAAACCTGATACCAAACATTTGCTAGAAAGGAGACATTTCCCACTATCTCACTTGTTCCTAACTATCCCCTCTCTAGCTCCTCTTCCAGGGCAAAACTAGATAGGACAAAAGCTTCAGGAACTCTGATGTTAAGCTGAACTTCAAACTTCCTATTCTATCCATCACCTAGACAATGCCTCAGAATTATTGTTTTCCATCTCCCTTATACTACCTCATCTGCCACTTATCTCTGCTTCTGATACCTCAACATTAACTTCTCCAATGGAACACCTTCCTGTTGACCTCAAAAATTCCTCTTTATACGAATATCAACTTGTCCAAATCTCTTCCCCCTGCATTTTCCTGCACTAAGTCTCACTCATTCATCACCCTTCTCCTCACTGACCTCTACTGGCCAGTACCGAATTCAGAACCCTTGTCCTTATTTACAAATCCCTTTGTGGTTTCACCTGACCCATTTCTGCGAACTCCTTGAGCCTTATAGCAAGTCCTACATTTAATGATTTTCTAGGTACCAGTCTGGGGCCCATCCTCTGTAATTCATTCCCTAAACCTCTTCACTTTGCTACTTTCCTTCTGCCTTTAAGAGTCTCCTCAAATCTACCTTTCGACAATGCCATCAGCTAAGTCTTTTAAACCTTGGACCTCTAGTCTGCCTCTTATGAAATATCTAATCATGTTGATGATACCACTCTAGCTTTTAGTTTTTTAAAAATGTATTGCAATGATTATACGTTTAAAATATGGTTATTTAGTTGTTTAGCATATCATATTCTCCTGAATTTAGATTTCAAAACTTTATTTTTCTTCAGTTTCATTATGTTCCCCACTTCTGATTGAGACAGTAGACACCTCTACACAGCCTGTTCCTTCTGGAATGTGACTGAAAGGGCAATTCATTGATTTGCCTTATTGTTTTCCTTAGTGCTGCTTTTTGTCTACCATCATGATAACTTGCCTGAGATTAAGAATAAAAACAAAATTACCTGGAAAAACTCAGCTGTCCAGTTCTGTTGAAGGGTCATGAGGACTTGAAACGGCAACTCTTTTCTTCTCTGCCGATGCTGCCAGACCTGCTCAGTTTTTCCAGGTAATTCTGTTTTTGTTTTGGATTTCCAGCATCTGCAGTTTTTTGTTTTTATCTCTGAGATTAAGAATGTTCTTTGTGAGAAATCTGCAAAGTCAAATTGGGGTGGAATTCCTGTGGGGACATAATCCGGGCATTTGCACACACATGTGCCCATTTTGCAGCTGTCAATTTACACCAGGGTTGCCCAATACACAGTCCGCAGGCCACAATTGGCCTGCCATGCCTCTGTATCTGGCCTGCGTACTCACTGTCTAAAATACAGGTAAGTGGAAGTCAGAGATCTGCAAGGAGTGGTTCCTCCAATCACAGACTGCTTCTCCCCACATTTGCTGCTGATAGGCTCACCAATCAGCCTATCAGCAGCAAATGCAGGAGAGAAACAATCTGTGATTGGAGGAGCAGTGAGTAGTGTGAAGTTGAGTGGCCATGGTGTGTTCTCTTCTTCGCCTTTGGCCATGTGCTCTCTTTTGCCCTCCCGCACAGAGGCCAGCCCCCAAAAAGAGCACACTGGTCAAGATGGCGGAACAGGCTAGGGAGGCTATGAGGAACAGCAGTCACAGCAACAGTCCCCACCTGGCCCCCCCACCCCCCCAACCTGGGCAGCTGGGGTCTCGGACAGGGTAGAATGAGGAAGTGCTTCTTGCCATCTTCACACAGTCCAGACTTCCTCCTAAATGTCCAAACCTCCCACGTCCGGGTGGGGAGTGTATGAGAGTGAGCCGGCCACACACGCCCTTTCCCTTCTCCTCCTCCCTCACCCTAAACCTATTCAAAAAGCGGGCTGGTAGAGGAGGAAAACCCAGGCTGAAAGGTCCTCTTCCAACCCCCACTTTTGTATGAATTTCGCTGAGGCCGGCTTGGAGTGTGCGCCGCCAGAGACGAACACAAGGTTGGTGTTAGTTAAACACAACTCCTTAGCTTGTCCCCAATCCCCACCTCTTCCCAATGAACAGGACTTCAGGCCTATTCTGTCTCTCTAGCTCTGCTTCTCGAGGGAAAAGGCAAAAAAGGGTATTACTGGTTAGTTCTGCTGTTCATTTTTATTAATTACTCCTTTTTTTGTAAAATTATCAATTTATTGCTTTGGCATTGATTTTTTTGAAATTCATGTTTAATGTTGTACCAAACTTGTTCTTTCTGAAATTTGCTCATTGGCCTGTTGAGTGAGAAAAGAATTGAAATGTGGCCTCTCATATGAAAAGGTTGGACCCCTGATTTACACCTACATTTTCTGCCACTTTCATTAACATACACCCGAACGTGAAAATTGGCACAAACAAGTCTTAATCAGGGCCTCAGGACTGTACAGAGCTCACACCATATATTCTTTACGAATGAGAGTTAAAGTTTTAAGCTATCTAACTATTGTTCGTGCGCATTATGCACAGTGTGTTTCTAAACATACAGTTGCGAAAGCTTTTCAATTTTTTAATGATGCTATAGAATGTATGCAAAGAAACAGAAAATACAGTGCAAGTGTCAGTGAGGATAATTTTTTTTTTAAATGCTTAAAGAAAATATCAAAATACCAGCAAACTGACTTCTGCATTTAAAATTTGGGGTGCAATTTTATACCTGCATTGAAGCAGTGTATTTAGAGGAATTTTTTCTCTGGGGACCAGAGCCATCCTAATGAACCAAGATGTGTTCAGGTATGCACTTGGTGGGTTTAAAAATTCGAGAAAATTCAGATATTGTGTAATTAAATGTGTACTACACTTGCGCCCACATTTTCTCAACCTTTTGTTTCAGCTATTTGTTTTATTTTCTGATTATGTTACCCTCTGGACAAAATTGGACTTGAAATTTCATCCCATGATCTATAACTTTGTTCATGTGGTAATGCAGTCAGATGCACTCTAGATTTAAGTAAAATATGACTTAGTACATGTTAAAAATGCTGCAAAGACTTGTAATGCAGCATATTTTTTTTATCCATAGCCAACCATTGCACTGTTTAAAATTTGTTTTGAGTAAGTTGTTTATAAGAGTAAGTCTACCTAAAGCCATTTGGAGTGTGAGCTAAATCCACACTTAAAGTACAATAAAAACAAAAAAAATGCTAGAAAACCTCAACAGGTCTGTGGAGAGAAACAGAGATAACCAGAATTTCAGGTCGATAACCTTTCATCAGAACCCTTAAGACCATAAGAAGTCGGAGCAGAAGTAGGCCATTCGGCTCATCGAATCTGCTCTGCCATTCAATGAGATCATGGCTGATCTGATAATCCTCAACTCCACTTTCTTGCCTTTTCCCCATAACCTTTGATTCCCTTACTGATTAAAAATATGTCTATCTTGGCCTTCAATATACTTAATGACCCAGCCTCTACAGCCCTCTGTGGTAAAGAATTCCACAGATTAACCACCCTCTGAAAGAAGAAATTCATCCTCATCTCTGTTTTAAGTGCGCCACCCCTTATTCTGAGATTATGCCCTCTGGTCCTAGACTCTCCCACAAGGGGAAACAACCTCTCAGCATCTACCCTGTCAAGCCCCCTAAGAATCTTATATGTTTCAATAAGGTCGCCTCTCATTCTCCTAATCTCCATTGAGTACAGGCCCAACCTACTGAACCTCCCCTCATGAGAAAATCCCTCCACACCCGGGATCAACCTAGTGAACCTTCTCTGGACTGCCTGCAATGCCAGTATATCTTTCCTTAGATAAGAGGACCAAAACTGTTCACAGTATTCTAGGTGTGATCTAACTAGTGCCTTGTATACTTTTAGCAAGATTTCCTTATTTTTATACTCCATTCCCTTTGAAATAAAGGCCAACATTCCATTTGCCTTCCCTATTACCTCCTGAACTTATGCGCTAGCTTTTTGGGATTCATGCACGAGGACTCCCAAATCCCTCAGTGCTGCAGCTTTCAGCAGTCTTTCTTCATTTAAATAATATTTAGCTCTTCTATTCTTCTGCCAAAGTGCATAACCTCACATTTTCCCACATTATATTCCATCGGCCAAGTTTTTGCCCACTCACTTGACCTGCCTATATCCCTCTGTAGACTTTTTATGTCATCCTCACCATTTGCCTTCCCACCTGCTTAGGCAGAGGGAAGAGGAGATCAGAGGATAGAAAGAAGGATTGAATTTCAGTAGTCAAATTAATGATTTGAAATTCAGACAAAGAAAGACATGGGTTTTAACAGTGGTTTTCATGACCTCAAGACATTACAAAGCACTTTACAGCCAGTCAAGTATGATTGAAGTGTTGTCAATACCATCATGTCGAAAATATGGCATGCAGTTTGCTGCTTGTGGGGCTTTGCTCTGCACAATGTGAAAATATTGGCCAGGACATTGCAGAGAAATCTCAGCTCTTCAAAATAGTGCCATGGGATCTTTTACACCTACCTGAGAAGCCAAACAGGATTTCAGGGTTCTGAGATTTAAAAGGAGCTGTGTTGAGCAGCAGCTAATTTTAAAAGTTTGTGAACCCCCAGCAGCACATGACAGCAGGAAACAACAGCTGATACCAGAAATACTCAAAAAATGCTGTCAAAACTCAAAATGTGACTTCATAGTGGAGAATGAGGAACAATAGTAGTTGGGAATCAGAGCTAAGTGTTCAATTCATCATTTGTTTAAATATTAAAAACATAGTATCCTTTAGGTAAACAAATAGGTCTGACACTTATCTAGTTTTTAGTCTAAGACCTATTTCTGAACTCTGGTTGCCAAGACTTAACAGGAGCATCTGTGTTCAGCATTCCAAGAGTGCAAATAGCAGGACAAATGGTGGACGCCATAAATTAATTACATACACAGTAGCGTAAGAAAGTAAAATAAATTCAGTTCCTTCCCAGAAGTATTTACTGTGCTGTAACTGGTAGAAATTCCTCACCTCTGGCTTCTGATCAAAACACAAATATAGATTTCAAAAGGTTTAAATCTGTTGAAATCACATGTTTAAAAAAAAGTCATATGTTTTTGGCTGGACTTATTTGAGATCTTCTGAAAAATATTTCATTAGCATATCCACCTCCAATGTATCTTATGCTATTAAACTATTGTGAAATTGTGTGTGTTGACATAGTGTTGTAGAATCAAAGACCACACTCTCTTTTTCTAAGTACATGAGCATGGCTGCCCACCAACAGACCAACTCATTCTTTCAGCGTGTGTTCAAGAGACATCCCATTTGTATGTTGTGTGCCTTTTTGAAATCTGAATATTCTCAAATCATCATGAAGAATAAAATTAATTAGGTTTATTATTATTACCCACTTGTGTAAGTACATGTATGTTATGAGTACGAATCTTAAATTGACCTCCACTTTAGTTGCTAGTGATATTAGCTACAGGTTGCTTAAGTCACAATTCATTTATGTGCTGCATGTATGGTACCACAAACTATTATGATGTGAAGGCATGTAAATCCAGCGAGGGGGGCCTTCCTGCTACTTACTCACCCATCTTCAACGTGTCTGAAATTTTACAGGTGTTGGGGGATGCATCGCGCAGCCCACCCATCCTTGGGCCTATCGAGGCGCTTTAAGTGGCTAATTAATGACCACTTAAGGGCCTCAGTTCACCATCCATGCCATTCAGGAAGCCCAGCAGCTTTAGCTGCACGAGTTGATGTTGGGTCCACCTGAGGTCATCCCCCTCCTGTAACCCTCCCAGCTGACCTCTTGAACCCAGTCCTCCAACCCCACACCCCTCTTCCCCACTCATTTCCCTCTCAAAGACTTTGACGCTGCACTTACCTGGGCTCCTGGAATGGTGTGACTGCCTATAGGCTCAATGCAATTGGCTGGCAGCTCTCTAAGGCATATCTCCTCCAGTAATGGGGTAGAAGATTCACCTTAAAGCAAATAGTGCTGTTCCCAGAGTTAAATTGCTGCAGGGCAGCCACTGGGATCATGGGCGGGATCCCCAATGACTTTTTAGCTGGAGGGGTCAGGGACCAAGGTGCCCTGTTAAATCCAGCCCTTTTGATTTAAGAATATATTGTAACTTTAACTTTAACTTGGCTTCTAAAATTAGAAACTTTCTAGCACGAGAAACTTTCCACACATTGTGTTTGGAAATATTAATGATGCTTTGTGTGAGTAAATCTTATTACATTGGCTTTTAATTGTGTAAATATGCAGTCAAACTGTAGACTGGGTTGGTAAAATTCAGTTTGATTTTGTGAAATATATATATTTTTTCTTTCATGGGATATAGGCAAAGCCAGCATTTGTTTCCCATCCCTAATTGTCCTTGAACTCAGTGACTTGCTAGGCTGCTCAGAGGGCAGTTAAGAGTCAATCGTATTGCATGGGTCTGGAGTCACATGTAGGCTAGAGCTGGTAAAGACGGCAGATTTCCCCCCCTAAAGGGCATTTATGACAACCGATGATAGTTTCATGGTCATCATAACTGAGACTAGCTTTATATTTCAGATTTATTAATTGAATTCAAATTCTACCATCTGCCATGGTGAGATTTGAACTGGTGTCCAGCCTGGGCCTCCGGATTACTAGTCCAGGAACATTACGACTCTGCCACCATCTCATATATATATCATATAGCGAGACCCGTCCTTTGACTCACCTTGATTCAAAAGCAGCCGTGAAACAAACATTCTTTCCTCTGAACAACAGATTTTGAATATAAAAATAGGATTGTACCTGGAATAGCTTTCCCGCCCATTTGGCCACAACTGCTGATAAAATAAAAGGTTACTTATACTGTTTAGCAAAGGGAACCTTCACCACGATTAAAAGTTACTTTAACAGTCCTGATCATTATGCAAACTTGTAGTTGTGCTTAAGTCTACAGTATAAAATTGATTAGATTTGACACGTGGATTCAATAGCACCTATTTAAATCAACCATTGTGACTCCGTTTTGAAGGTGACCTTTAATAAGCATATTGTTCGAATTATCAGAAGTCTATATGTACACACAACATCAAGTACTTATCTGGTCATAAAAGGTTGTCACTATCATGCATAAAATACAGTTTAAGAAAATTACAGTAAGATACAAGTCAGATAAACTTAAGCATAACAAATACTGTATCACAGTCAGTATCTTATTGGAAGGTGAGTGAGGAAGAAATGAAGTACTACAGCACCTGAGATATTTTGGTCGCTCTACCCAAGTCAATTCTTATGGTCCAGGATATTGGTAGAATATTAAAGTGTAGGAAGACACTGAAGACTTTGCAGCACTAGGACATAATCACTATGATTGGTAGATGTTCACAAGTGATAAAATAAGTGGAATGCACTTTACCTACCATTGCTAAACTTCAGTTAATGTGTATAATAGAGGTTTAATATTTGATTGAAATGGTGACATTTAATCCATTGCAAATGCTTCAATTATTTCTAAGATATCAATTATATTGTGGAAATGTAAACAGAACAAATTATAAAAATATTTTGCATATTTTCAGAGTTTCAGAGATTGTGACCAAAACTAGCAACACCTGGCGACTTGTGAATTATGATGATACACAGTTCTTTTGTTAGTTTATTTGCAGTGATGATGAGAATATATGGAATTTAGACGTAACAGCGTTGTAAAGATAAGGGCCTGGGAATTAGTTTAGGCCAGTTTTTAAGCATCAAATGGGTGCAGGAAATGATCCCTGCATCCAAAGACAGAGTTGTGGAACATGTCAAATTGGTCCTCAGACTTCATCTACATAATAACTGGACTGAAGAATTCAGTTTCAGGCTGCACCGCCTGTCTCGCCAGCAGCAGCCCTCGGGTAAGTCCTAGGGTGGAAGGACAGCAAAGGGGCAGCAACTGTCAACAACTGTCAGGACTGCTGTGGAGCCTCGGGGAGCAATTAACTTTTTGATGGCAGCTGCATTCACATCTAGACCTGACGCTTGCTCCACTTAAGACAGTCCAATTTGTTAGAGGGATCCAAAAACTGGTTTTAGTATCCTGTTTAGTAAATGTAAGAAGCCTAATTTAATTCTGGTTAGGATTATTTTTAAAAAAAGCAAAGGATACAATTCTCTGGTGAGAGTTATCTAAAGACCTAACAACCATGATACTGCAGTGGGATGCATAATTTTGGAGATTGGGAAGGCATGTAGCAAGGGTAGTTATAATGGGAGATTTTAATTTTCACATAGACTGGTAGTTGCAAAATAGCTCAAGTAATAAAGCTAATGAATTTCTAGATTGTATCCAAGATTGTTTCAGAAAATCATGATCCTAATTTTTAACTCCTTCTGCCTGTTGGAACCCTGACTGAGAGTATTTAAAATGGGCAACAACTTAACGTCTTCAATTCCGTTGGCTTCCCAATGTGTACTGCTGTTAACTTGCTGCTTTGAGCAGGCGAGTAGGAAGCCCGCCACATGAAGGCAGGGTCTTGTTTCAATATGAAGGTCAGAGCCCAAGTATACCTTTGAGCCTCAATCTGCTATTTTAGTTCGAGGCTTGAGCAGAAGAACAGTGACAGTTTCATTGTCAAGCCTGATCTGTTGAGAGAGTGATTGAAGGCCAGGAGAGGTCCAATGGGCCAGGAGGAGCAGGAGTGCACCTCCAGGTTCCAATAAAAACCATTGGGCCTTCCCTGCCACTGGCTGCCCCCTCCCTCCTTAATGATAGTCACCAGAGATACACCCACCTCTCGCACTCCAAATTGATTCCAGAAACACACCCCCAACCCAATTGAATCGAGTCTCTCCCTCCCCCAATCATGCCCAGAGCCCCTCTACACCATTTATTTGACTGCTTGTGATCAACCCTGCAAAACTCCAGCTTCATCCATCCTCCTGCCATCTGGATTCGCTGATGTCACTGGCCAGTTGGTGGATTTGACCAGGTTTGGGCAGAAGTGGAGAAAATTTATATAAGTGGCTGTTAAGGTCGAGTGGCTTCCGTGCTCTCGGGGGTCTCTGTTTTAGCCACCTGCGTCGGAGTCCGCATGCACTGTACTCGCACCTCAACTTCCTTAAAATTAGATCAAATATGCTTTAGAACAAGCCATACAATATTTCATAATGAACAATATTTAATCAATAATCTGACTGTAAGGGAGTATCTTACAAATAATAACCATGACAGGATAAGAGTTTGACAATAGGCTTGAGCATAAGTAAAATTATACACAAAGCTAGGTTTCAAATTGAAGTTAGGTTGACTTCAAAGGAATGAGACATAAACAACAGGTTAAACTGAACTTAGCTGTTAATGGGTAAACCATCAGAAATGTAGTGGGGAGGTATTTTGAGAAATATTTAGCACAATACACACAGGACCAATACATACCCGTGTCCAATGTTTGTTAGGCATCCTTGGAGCGCAGGATAATGAATATTGATGATGGACCTTGTTGTGCCGATTTTATGAGAGTAAAATGGGGGCAACAAGATCCAATTTCTACCTAAGATGTTTGATTTTATAAACTGATCATGGGTTGCAGGAGAATCAATTAGTTTCATCTCCCCAGGCTAGGGAGGGGAAAATAAGCACAATAGGTTACCATTCCGATATTCAGCGATTCCGCTGGAAAGTTAATTTATATAGACCTTGTATCAGGATAGATTCCAGCTTGGCTACAATGTTCTCCACAGTCAAATAGCTTTCTATAAAGGAAGGCCATTTGATTAAGGGAAGGCTACTGATATCCTGGAACCACAGGACAAACTGTGATCCTGCACTTGCAGCAGGAAAGCTTTACTTGAAAACGTTGTGGGTGGGAGGTGTGGACATCACATTGTAATCCCATTCCTCCAATCTGCCCTCCCATTTGAGTGTGGTTGGCTCTTGGAGCATGGAATGGTGAAATGCACCCTCCTGTCTTTAGAAGAATATGGGTGAGATGAAGTAATGTAGATGGGGCTGTATGGAACGTTAACACCAGTGTAGGCCTGTGGGCTGAATGAACTGCTTTGGAAAAGAAAGACAATAGAGGAGACTTGACTGTGAAAGAGAATTTTTAGTGTGGTGGTCTTTAGCGGAAATCAAAGCTCTGCAAAATATAGAAACCCCTTGTTCTAATGCTTCCTCTGGGAGCAATACTAAAACTGTTATAGTGAAATGTGCTTTATGACAAGGGTTTTATGTTTTATGACTTTATTAATTGGGTAGCCAAAAACAAGCGCACATGTGTGTGTGTGTGTGTATTTATTTGTTTTAAGGCTGTCAGAGAATCCTACCGAAATGATTTGATGTCCTTAAGTTTTTGTAGTGCAAAGAAGTACAGTTCATGCATTATTCATACAAGTAAAGTCCATTTACATTTTTATCACTACATATGCATCTGTAATAATAGACTCAACACTGGTCTTCTGGTCCATATTTAATATTTTATCTGAAAGTAAAACAGTGATGCCAAATTTTATTTCTAACATTTAATCACTTTTATTAATTCTTTATATTTTCTCTATTTTAAGGCCCTGCAGAGCAATGGAGGAACTGGTTCATGATTTGGTCTCTGCTCTGGAGGAAACCTCTGAACACACACGGGGGTGTCCAGAGTTTGGAGATGAAGCCTCCCGGAGTTCGGCTGCCTGCCTTCTAAAGCGGCAGGCTAGGAAAAGGAGAGGCAGGAAGAGGCGATCGGACGCTGGACATCACATCTGGGAGCATGGCCACTGTATGAGTGAGGGCTCTGAATCTAGCCTGGATGAGGCAATCCGGGACTACAGAGAAAATAACACTTACAGTGACTCGGACGATCACTTGATAGTTGCCAAACGTCTATCTTCCCTGAATGTAACAGCAGTTAGGGGAAAAAGGCACTCCTGGCATGAGTCTGATTCTGTCACTGACAGTAACTTAGGTGGTAGATCTTTGCGAAGGAGAAGGAAGGTCAAACGTATGGCTATAGATCCACCAGCAGAGGTCAGTAATGCACTTCACCCACTGACCCAGGGCAAAGCTCCAGTCATGGACTTAGAAGGACAACAGGCACAGCCAAACCAGCTCCACTTCCATCTCCAAGTCCAGGAGATCAGCAAGAACAAGATCATCAAGAGAAAGCGACTAGAAGTCCCAGATGATGGAGTTGTAGTGGAAAGTGAAGAAATGTGCAATACAAATAAGAACAAAATGGAGTATGAGGAACAGAAAGGCTCAGATGATAACATGAGTGACAGGTTATTAAGATTAAGTCCCAGGTTATCTATCCTGAGACAAGTTGTTGTATTTAAATATAACTGCAGGGTTTGAAATACTTTCAGCAGAAGTGCCAGTAACTTGTTCACATTGAATTTCAAATCTGCACACCAGGGAGCACTCAAGTTGCAATAAAACTGTAGAGCCACAAATAATTTCTGACCAGCTACTGTAGAAAATTGTGTTTATCTTGGCACTAGGCTATATGATTTTGATACTAAGGTGTATATTTCAGATATACTCAATCTACTTGCAATAAATAGACATAAATGTCCACTACTTCTGTATGCAGAATTATAACTGCATGGACAAAGTATTTCAAGCCCTGTACAGATTATTTTGAGCATTAATGCAAAACTACTGGAGCAGCAATTCAATAACTATACTAATCTCAATGTTCTCTTTTTAGTGATAATGAAAGAATTTTTGTAGAATTACCCCATAGCTACTTCAAATTATCAAAATAAGGCATAATATCCTGATACAGATTTGTAGGTGAATCTTGATCTCCTGATCAATATAAATATTGTTTTTGTGTTTGAATTATGGGAAGAAATACATTGTACTTGGTTGTGGAATGATAATATTTTATAACTGATCTACTTTACTAAACTGAACTACAAATTTCCAAATGTAATTGTATTACTTATAAAACTGAGTAAACATCAACACTATAATTTAAACTTTTAAAATTATACAGGTACTCCTTCCCACAATGGCAGAGTGGTAACCAGTCATTTTAGAGAAAGACATGGTCAGATGTGGACTTGCTGCTGTGGCACATTACTAATCTCCTGATAATTCAAAGTCATACATGTTTCATTGCTATAGTGCATTGATAGGTTGCAACTTGCTCATTTCCAACATCCTATTTAATGGTTTGTAGGACAATTTAATGGGTTGAAACAAGCTCCATTACTACAGCAGCTATGCATTACAGCTTCAAAGATGCAAAGTGGGGCTTCCATTCAAAGGAGAGAAGATCTGTTCTATGAATGATTACACAGAATCATTTTACAGCCATGTAAATAGGCCATAATTTTCAGTCTTGAGGTGAATGTAATCGGCAGTAACTATTTAGGAGGGGTTATAATTATGTAGCATTATTGAATGGCCCAGATTTTGCAGCTGTACTGAAAGCAAACTTTCCTGTGTTCACCTCTATCATTGCTCTGAAATTAATGGAAACTTCTGGAATCCTCACATGTACAGTTAAATGTGGAAATCCAGAAGCGGCTGCGCGTGATTCTATGCTTCTCCATAGCATGCGCTATTGAAGTCCCTCCAGACTGCAATCAAGTAGAAATCACTGAACTGACGATAAGTTGCCCTTGTACACAATTAGTCTCACTGCAACAATCCTTGAAAATATTACATCTTCTTGAATGAAGTGTAATTGGATTTCTAACAGCTTACTAAGTTCATAATTATTGCTGAATAGCCAAATTGGCCCTGGAAAAATTATCTTTATATTTGTGGAATGTCAAATTTCTCCAATATGATTAAAAAATTCACATTTTATAAATAATTTTTAAAGAAGTTTGTTTACTGCATGTCGGCTTCAGCCTTAATAACATATGCACGTCCCAATCATTTATTTCGCTCTCTGTAAAATCTTAAATAAAAGTGAAAATTCAGTGCATTTTACTTACTGGTTTGCTGTCTGTGAGAATACTTCGATGTGATTGGCTGCTTACTCTGCTTGATGCCATCACTTTCCTTGGATGTCTAGAGATTCCCTTGAGTTGACACCAGATTCAGACTGACATCGGGAAAGGGGAAACCCATGCCAGAAATATTGCTAAATCTTTGCGGACAAAGGGGTGAACATGAAATCTGGGCTAATGTAATTAAGTATCTTAGGAATGGAACTAAGCTTTTTGTTTCCTCCTCATCTCTTTAGATTCACTATATGCTGTTTACTGGGTAAAAACTCTCCCAGTATTGCTTTGTAGCTGGTTGATGGAATATGTTAGAGTTGGTAAGATAGCCCTGCCTTTTGTAATCTTCATGAAAATCAACTTTGTTGTACTTTGTGCTTGCCACTGATTTATATTGGCATCATGGCCTTGATGGAAACTTAGCAGTTGGGTGACTACAATTACTTTATCGAAGTCTCCACATCTGGCTTTACCTTTTATCATTCCTTCTGCTTAAATTGCTGGAATGGCACTGAGACCCTTATTACCAAATCTCACCTTGAGCTATCTCCTTATTCCTCTAGCACCTCCTACTCCTTTGAGCATATCATCTTGTTCCATCTCTCTCAGCCCTGGCTTAAAATCCTGCTCACCTAAGCCCCACACTACTTTTCTTCAGCGGTAACCCACGTTCCCCTCTCTGTCTCTGCACCAAGTAACTTCTCATCCTCAGTGATTTCAAACTCCATCTTAACTCACCTTTTCCTCTCTTCTCTGAGGTTACTACATCTCTCCCTCCTTGTAAACTTTCTTACTCATACTCATGGCTACCTCTGGACCTCATATGGTTTCCCTATTCCTAATTCCCATCGTCTTAAATGCAGATAAGGCCATCCTTGTAAACTTACCACTTATTTCTTCTTCAACCCTGGCAAAAAACTCTTTGCCTAAGTCACTTAAAACAGCATTTTCAAATTGCCAACCATCTAGCCATTGGCTCTCCATTCACCATAGTTGTGCAGCTACTGATCTGCTCAATCTTACTTTGTCTCCACCTTTGATGGCTTTGTCCCCAGTAAAACCTTGCTTTCTCCCACCCTGGTTGTTCTCTTTGGCACAGCTCCTATCTTTGCTAACTTAAGTCCAAGGGATGCAGATTTGAAGGCAATAGTATATTTATTACCAAACCTGTTTGGACTACATCTTGTATATTTGGGGATTGCTCTCCTCTGCCAAAGTTGCTCCCTACTCCAGGATCCTCCTGGAATGCAGAGAAATCCTCTGACCCCTTTTTCTCTGCCCCCAGCAGTCTCTTTAAACTCCTTACCCCTGACTATCAGTCTGACAAGCTCTCTGACTAAGGCTGAGACCATACTTTCAGCTGCCTCTGCCACCCCCCTCCCTCTTGTCCACCAAGCCACATTTCTCCCAAAGCTCTCCACCCACCCCAATCCTAGCTCTGAACCTGTATCTTTGGTCTAGTTTTTCTCCTAACTACCCTAGTGCCCTCTGAGCTCATTTTGTCTATGAGACCCACCCCCTGCTCTCTTGACCCATTAAACTGCTGACCCAGCTTCCCTTCCTGGCCCCTATACTAAATTATGTTAGAAACAGCTCATTCTTCTCAAGTACTATCACCCTCCCTTTCAAATCTGCCATTACCCATCTCCTTAAAGAGCCCATCCAGGGCCTCTGTGTCCTTGCAAACTACTGCCCATCTCCAAAGTCCATTTTCTCTCAGGAGCTTGAACATCGCCCTAAAATACAATTTGAGGTTCCACATGCATGCTGAGAACACCAAGATTTACCGTTCCATTTTACTCAGCCACTCCTGTGCATCCATGTTGTCAGACCAATTGTCTTGGATGAGCCACAATTTCTTTCAATTGAATATTGCAATGACCAAAGCCAAAGTCTTTGTCATTCACCTCAAACTCCGTTTCCTAATCATATTCCATTCCTCTCCCTGGCTGCTGTCTCAAGCTGAAACAGACTTTCCAAAATCACTATTCTATTTGACCTTGATCTGAGCTCCTGACCCCATATCCTGTCCACAATAATTCTACAATATCACTCGGCTGCACCCTGCCTCAGCACATCTGCTGCTGAAACCTTCATCCGTACTTTTGTTACTTCCACTGCTGATAGTTTCAACGCACTGCTGACCAGCCTCCCTTCTCCCTGCTTCTAATCTCCATGATGTTAAACTCACCCTAAACCCTGCTGGCCATATCTTAGCTTGAACCAACTGCTGTTCACCTATGGACCCTGCGTTTACTGATCTACCAATTTTTGAATGCCCTTTATCTGTAACATCCTACAGCCCTCTAAGAACTGTTTCTCTAATTTAGCCTCTTAACCCCCACTTCCTTCACCCCACCATTGATATCTATAAGCTCTGGAATTCCCTCCCTAAACTCCTCAACCTCTCTCCTTTAAGACCTTTCTCTTCGACCAAGGTTTTTGGCCATCTGGCCTAATGTCTCCTTTTTTGGCTAGATGTCACTTTTTGTCTCATTATATTCCTGTGAAGCACTTTGCTATGTTTTGCTACTCTAAATGTTGCTATATAAATGTAAGTTGTTTTTGAAATGGTCAAGTGTAGAAGCAACTTACGGAAAATGCATGTTTTTTTTTATTGCTGCCTTTGGTGGTTTAACAGGCATTTGCCTTTAAATATTCCCTTCCAGTTTTTTTTTACCTGATGTTGCTGGATGATCCTGAAATATTTTTACCTGCCTGCATGTTCAGCCTTCATGTTTAGGCCTAGATGTTAACAGACAATTAACTGTGAGAGGCATCACAACCATTCCTGATCCTATTCTCATCAGATGCACGCACACATACACACACACACACACATGTATTTCCTAGCAGGAGATACTAGATGGTAATCAGGACTGGAAGCCCTTGCCGTATTTTCCCCTGTTTTTCAGCTCAAGAGCAGTGATGTCTGTTGTAATATTCTTGCCATAGCATCAGTTGAGATGTAGTCTTAAGTATTGATCGTGGACCTTCCTGATCTGCATGTCTACATTGGATGGTGCATTTACCAATTGACCCAAAATGTTGGCCGTTCATTCCTTTTCTTTTTAAATCAACAAAATAATGTGCATGCACGTTCCTGACCTCTGTGAGGGTCTTCTAGTTTAAAGATCTTATGAGCTTGTTAGCCTTCTGTGTCCCATTTTTGTGTAGTGCATTCACATGGATAGATAGGAGAGGAAACAGCTTATAGTGAGGCAAAAAGTATTTTTACTCCCTTATTTAGTGCTGTCTAGAGATGAACTTGGTAAGGAGAACTGGTGCTCAATCATTCCACCCTTCATAAAAGCCAGAGTTCATTTATTTTATTTTTGATGTTAGTGGTTGGTTTGAATTAATAACCATTCTGTTACAAATATCATCCTCTAAGTAGGACAGAGATCTTCCTTGAATTTATGACTCCATTTTAACAGAGCTCTCAAAAGATGCATGTTAAATTTAAGCTATCTATAAAAAACAAGACTAATGAGGGCATGGTGTCTGAAACTATAAGCTGCTATTAATAGGATTGGCAGATTTGAACTGTTGACAGAGCCATATAGAGTTAACTTATTTAGAAATTGATTAGTTACCACTCAGCAACTTCCAGTCAGTAATGCTTAGTGGTTATCACTCTTCATCAAAAAGTTATCAGCTTCTCTATGCACCAGTCAAATATTCTGTGTGTGGTATGGCATAAAATGGCTGCAGGTTGCTTGGAATACAGATAACTGCTGACATGCTTGGACCAATTTACAGTGCTGGAACACCTGAGCTTGTGGTTAGAAATATGGGAGGAATAGTGACCCTTTGGCAGCAGGCCTCATCCATCCAGCCCAGGCAGGAGGCACACCACAATGGTAATTGCCTTGGAAGTACTATTTTGACAACACAGATATGTGTAAGTAATCATTTTCCCCCCACACAGATGAGATGTCACCTGGAGGGCTGAGGAGTATGATCATGTTTACAGTTCAGCATGTGACCTAATTCTGGTTTGATTTAGAACATAGAAGTCAGCAGGATTTTTCATTAAGTTTTAGGCAAGCAGACAACATTTCAAAAGTAGAGTGAGAACTTTATTACTATGTTAGATGTGACAGTTGGGAAATACAGAAGCATGTCAAATACATGACACAATTCTTAACCTTTTCAAAGATGTGCCAGTATGGAATGTACCTAAGCTTAGTTTTGCACTCTTTATTTGTATGATGTCCCCACGCATGAAATAAAATCACACAATCCCATTCAGTCCAATGATTACTAAAAATATTCCCAACTCCTTAAAAAAAAATTTAAAATGTATGAGATGTAATTATTTATAGATACTTTCAGAGTAAAATGTAAATACATTTCCTGAGAGGAGTGCCAGAAACTTTTATTCACATTTAGTTGTTAATAAAATGAGGCTGTAAGAAGACATTCTATTTTATCTTTAACTCTTAAGACTATAATAAGTATTTTGAAGCAGTGGTATTTAAAGTTAGATAAATGACATTTGTCACAAAGTCTGCCAAAAATTCCAATAAGTAACTTGCTACTTTCCAATTTTAAATTGCTGTAGTACAAGAGTACAAGTTAATATAGATTCATGGGCATTCAAACTGGGTTAAATTCAATGCTCAACTAGGATTAGATCAGTTTCTGTTGTAGAAGAAAGATTTAAGAAAATAGAATATTCATGATTTGGCGATACCTTGCACTAGATACAGTTTATATTTGTATATTTTAAATATTTTATCTTCACATCCCACTGGCCCACACATCCTATGCCCTGACTAAGAGCCAACGGTCATGGTTACCTCTGGTTATTTTGATTTTTTAGATAGCTGGTAGATTGGTGCTTCCTAGCTTCCAGCTAAAATCCTTTGGGGGAAAAGTCGGATACGCAGTTGAGGCAGGATTCTGACCTGGTCCTGCAGTATGTGGCACAGTACATTTGCACCTGTACTAATTAGCCACTTTTTAAACATTTTGTTCTGTGAATTGAAGGCCTACAGAAAAATAAGTGATTATTTTTAAACTGCACTTATAAGAAATTATGTTATCTTGGATTGAGTCTGGATAAAATGCCTCTATAACAGAATAATAAAAATTCACACTCTTTTATGAAATGCTAGGTAGGTTGAACATGTTGTATATGCTAATGCTCCTTGACTGAAGTAATATCTGTTGGTGGTTTAAACTTTTTTATGTAACAAAATATATTAGCATTGTTTGCAATTCTAAGTTACACTTTTGAACTAACTTTGGAAGGCACTTGGAGTCTAATGTTGTTGAATGCAGACATTTGGTAAATCTTAGTTTGAATGTGTACATTAAATATATAATTATAAATTGGAGCTGTCCATTATCCATGTATTACATTTACTCTGTGAATTTTGTCGAAGTAGATTACAGTCACGTAATATATAGTAAGTTCCCACTATGACAACCTGACACATCTTTCATTGTTTTGTTGCCTTTATAAATCAACATAATTTAAGGTGCTTTATGTGGGATTGTTAACGGCAGTGTTAAAGAGAGGGCCTACAGTTTTGTAAAATTTGGATTATTAGCTCTAATTTCCAGGAAGTTTATTTTTTTCTGCAATGAAATGCTTTTCCTTTTATTATTTGCAAATAGTGCTGCCAAAAGTAATAACATCTTGAGGTAATTCTATTTCATGTCTTGAAGAAAGGCTTACTATGCTTTTGATGAGAATTTGCATTTTATTTTGCCCTGATTAAGCAGCAGTGTACCTGGATCAAGCTGAATAGCATAAGAAAGAAGAGGAAAACATTTGATGGAAGCAAATAATGAAATGCATCAATTGTGTCAGCACCTTGCTGCAGCCACATCTGGCTTACTGTCAGTGTCCCATTAGATTCCTGTGGTTTTATGTGGCAAAAATAATATGCTCTGTAGTTAATGGAATCATGATATTTGCAGTTTGATTCAAAAAACCATCTTATTTTGCTCAGATCTTTGTCAGGCTTAACTTCCATCTGACTGCAGCCTTGTCTCTTTAAAATTTTACGATTCAGAGATCAATTGTTCTTTTGATCTATTCTTTTTCTTATTACAGTGAATCCAGCAGCCTCAGCAGTAGTGATGCTGGCTTGTTTACCAATGATGAAGGAAGACAAGGTACTGGTACTTTTATTTCCTTCTTTAATGAAACTGCATGAAATTACAATTTTGCATTTCATAACATGGTATCTAGTCTCACAGTATTTTCTTTTTAAAACCTTCCATTTACAGTAATACACTAACAATATCTGAGATTAACATTTTTTGGTTGGTGGGGGGAAAGAGAATGACATGGTGGAATTCAGCGTGGTTGCCCTGAAGTAAATGTTGTTTTATTTGTTTCTTTTTTCTGCTTTCCACTGAAAGGAAAGCTTACAAATAAATACTTTAGAGATATCTTTGATTGAACAGTACTGTGGACAGTGACTAGCAACAGCTAGTTGTAATAAAAATACAGGTCTTCAACATAGAGGTGTGATGGTGAGGTATTCTATTTCCCCAAAGCCCCCATCACCCAGTGCTGTCCCCCCAACCACCCCCTCCCCCCCCCCCCCAATAAAAATAGCACTGTGCCATTCTCTTCCATTTTTCTAAAAAGGGAATCCTTCTTTCCCAGTTAATATGTCTAACTATTGGCACAGACTGCCACTCATGCAATGAACTATTCTGTCAGACGTTGGTATATAGGTGCTGAATAATGTAAGATGGAAAATTTCACAGAGTGTTGGTTCGCCTCTTTTTATTTCACAATTGTGAAAAATTGTTGGTGATTACTTTTAAGGCTGGTTTTTAAATGAGTACTACGTAAAATGTTCTGAGAGGGTGGGGGTGGGCATGAAGGAAGGCTGGACTAATTGAAGTCCACTGTTTTCTAGGAGAGGGGAAATCGGAGGGCCAGCCAGCCAGGCCACTTTTGGCACACCTCAACACCATTTGGCAGAATGACTGGGGTAGGTGCTCAGTGTATAGAGACTCCATAAGAGGAATGCCCCCTTCCCTTTTCAAAAGATAAATAGGTGACCAAGAAAGGACAAGAATACTTTATGATGATTTGCTGATGTAAACGGAACCACAGGATAAGTTCTGCAATCCTGTTAACGCAATGGGAAAGCTGTACTTGAAAAAATTGTGTGTTTCAGATGGATGACCACATGGTAATCACAGTTTTTCAACCTGTATTCCCTTTGAGTGTGGTTGGCTGCTTCAGAAATGTATGTATGAGATGAAGTAATGTGGAGAGGTTTATGTGGAGTATAAACACTGGCATAGACTTGTTGCACTGAATGGACTGTTTCTGTGCTGCAAATTGTATGTAATTCTATGTATCCTCCCAAGTGCAGATGTAGTAATTGAACTATATGTTTCCAAGGTTGCATACCATGCACGAGACTACAGCTGCGACTTTAACTATCACCTTTATTACATTGTGCAAGTGCTATTTCTGTGATATTATATAATCATAATATTAGCATTCCTGGTATTGCAAAGTGATCCACTGTGTCATAGTTGGCATGGACCAGTGTTAGGTTCTAATTCCAGATCAATCATATTATTGGACTCCATGATTATGAGGCCTACTTACAGCCTTGTGCCATCTCCATTCAGGCCCTTATGGATCTTTCTACAAGATTTTCTGTCTTTTGAAAAATAAGACAATCCTTCATCAACAAGTATTATTTTAATGACAAAATGTTAATTAGCCATTTTTATGTGACAACATGTTAACTAATCTTTTTTAAAATGAATTGCTCAAATTTCTTTTTCGTGCTGAATCAACTGATAATGTCTGCTGAGTAATTCAATGCCTTACTCACAGGAGGGCATTTCAGATACAGATCAGGCTGGATTTTCACAAATGGCAGCCGAGACACGATACCGGGATTCCTGGCCCCGTCCCTGGTGCCTCCAGTTTTCACCAGCATGGGATAAGGGTGCAGGTTATTGTGGGTCTCGAGCCCGCGCCCTGCAAACCTGACCTGGCCGGCTCCATTGTGGGGATAGGCCTCATTGTCCCCCACAATTTTTGTGGTGTCAGGCCAGCATTACAAGGACTTCTGGGTCACAGACCTCAGAGGTGTCATGAAACATAGTCTGGATCAACAAACCTTTTGAAAAATTCTCCAATACCCCCTTGCAACCTATGCCCCTCCACCCACCCCTATGGCCTCTCATACCCCCTGCCAACCTATGCCCTTCCACCCACCTCCATGCCAAGCTATTGGCACTTCCATGCCCATTCAACCAGTATACACTCTGTATAGAACTACTGAACCCTATGATAACAATAGCATATTTGAACAAGCTTTAGTAAACAGTCGCCTGTTCATAAAAATTGCTTTTACTATAGCCTTATAAAAGTGTTAATCATCCAGACCCTTTAACGTATCAATGGATATACTGCAGGCATTGAAACCTCTTGTGTAAATAAACATCATGAAATTGACAGAATAGATCAGGGAGCCAGAGCTGTCAACCAAGCAATGTTTTCCCCAATTTTGGCTGAGTTCTCAGACATCGAATATTCTTTTGAAACAGTTAGACTAGACTTGTATTTTCTTGAGTATAGAAGATTTAATGGTGATTTAATTGAGGCATTTAAGATGATGAATAGAGTTGATGTAGTAATAATGAGAAACTATTTCCTGTGGTGGAGAAATCCAGATCAAGGGGCAAATCTTAAAATTATAGCTAGTTTATTTTTGACGTCAGGAAGCAATTCCCCACGCAAAGGGTAGCAGAAACCTGTAGATCTTTCTACCCTGCCCTCTTTCCCTCAAAAACAAAAGCTGTTGAGGCTAGAGGTCGGATAATAGCTACTGTGGCGGATAGCTTGAGTTGGGAAATTTTCCGGTTTGCCAAACCCATGTTGTTTAATAAGTGCCCTAATGTACACAGTTGTTGCTCCAGGCGTGAGCATGGGATTGAGTTGGCCCAATCGATCCCGGAAGCAGAGTGCTGGTGACCACAGGGGCAGGTGATTGCCAAAGCAGATTGGTTAGCAGGCCCACTTGCTTCTCTGGGGCGTGGTTCCAGTTGCGTCAGAAGATTTTAGGCCTTCTAGCCTCACCCTGCCATACACCCTCCTTGGCCTTATACGTTCCATGCCAACGAATTCCAGCTTATGCCCATGGGCCGCTCCCTGTGGTCCGTTATTTTGTCACTGTCAACTCTTTCCCCTTCCATGCCATTCACCCGGTATGCACTACGTACATAACCAATGAGCCATATAATAACAATGGCAAGTGTGGAACTGGTGAGAGAGAGAAAAAACGCCCATTCGGAAAAAATCTTCTTTTGAAAATAAGCTTCCTTCCTATAACCCTGTAAAAGTATCAATCAGATCATTAAATTATCAATAAGAGAGGCTTCACTTTACACCTCTTAATCTTGTCCAAATAAACTGACAAAAGAGTTTACAGAAAGGACAACTCATTGTAACCACTTCAGGATGTCAGTCAAGGAAAGTGAACAATTCCCTTCATGTTTGTCAAAACAGAACCTTCTGTTGAGCTAACGCTTTTACTGGTCTCACCTCAATTAGATCTGTAGCCGGCCTTCCCATCCTGCTGCCAGTTGAGGCCCTTAAGTGGGCAATTAATGCCCACCTCATCCCACTGCCACTGGTATTAACTCAGTGATGGGCGGGGGTCTCACCATGCAGAGAGCACAACAAGCAAATCTGTGCGGGATTGCTTGCTGGCTCCCAGTGGGAGGGGACTTCTTTCAAAGGCATTCATTGCCTGATCGTGGGACCCAGTATCGGCAAGGGAGGGACCCACTGAGAGTCAACCCCTGCCCTTGCCCGTGATCCGCACCCCGTGACCCCCCCCTTCTGCTATCACTCACCTATTGCCTGAGATCCACTGACAATATTAGACCTCGTGTGGGTGTTGTACTGGCAGCAGCCACCTGCTGTTCAATAGAGTTGCTGATCTCTGATTGGCTAACAGCTTGCATTGGGTGGCACTTTCACCCCGGGGAACCTTGGTCCCGGGAAAGACCCACCACTGCCCAGTTAAATACCTAATATGATGGACTTTCTCTAAAAGAGGAGGCTCAAGGTTTTTGCCGGCTGTATAGCTGATGGGCGAGACCCCCATCTCCTGCATTGAAAACCACCCAACAAGTGAAGAGGGCACTCAGTAGAGCACATACCTCCGCCACACTGTGTTAATGTTATTACAATCACGTAGCTCTTCCTTGAGGCTTTTCCCTGCATGGTTTTTGCTCTATGTTATGATTCCCAATAAACCAAAATAGTCAAATCTACTGAATGACCCCTAAATTAAGAAATTACCAACAGGATTCCACATTTGTAACTTTTACCACTTTTTACTAATCTACGTAAATTAAACATGAATTAACAGGAAAATTACAGATGGTACAAATTACACATGAAAAAGCAGATACAACAAAGACTAACAAGATCTGTGGCACCACCTTCCATTTTTCAGTCTTTCCAACTCAGCCTTCGGAAAGTAGGATCTCTCACTTTTCTCACTTAATGGATTTGGTCCTCGAGTCACCTGCAATGGTAGCTGCACTCCATCAAGGTCCCCAGATACTGTTGTCACCCAAATGGCACACCCCTGCAGAACTTCCTTAGCTCAGTTCATGCAATTCTGATAGCACAGATCCCCCGTAGACAGCTTTATCTTAATCTTTTAATAAACCTCATTAAACAGTCCTGTTGGCTCTTGCAGAACTGAAACATAGCCTTAGAATTGTCCAATTCAATGTCTCTGCTCTAATCCTGTCTTCAGCCTTTTGTCTTTTTTAACTGTAGTACTCACAGCTCCTTGTGAATGTGCCTTCTCTGTTCTTCCCCTACTTCAGCTTTCCTTTGGCTGCTACACAGCCACACAGCTTTCATATGTTAACTTCCTGTTGGTGCAACTTCCAGGATGACCAGGTCACATGGGTCAGTATTTCTTATTATTCAAGAAAATTACAATTGGTCCCTTTACAATTGACACAAACTCTTAGAAGTCCTTTTCAAACATTGTCAAAACCAATTACAGATTCCACAGACATTTAAAAGAAATTACAAATTTTCCTTACTGCACTGCTTCTAGGCCAAAGATCATCACACTCTAACTACAAAGCTGAAAAAAGAAATCTTTTTATTAAGGGCTTCCAACTCACTGAGGAGGCTTCGGGCCAATCCATATCCACAAACTTGCTTTGAAAACTCTGCTCACAATTTTCCAGTTATGACAAATTGCACCACAGCAGCTGAGACAATCCATGACATTTTACAACAATCAACGATATTCTAAATAAAACAACGTATAGCATTCTTTTTTAAAAAAAGTCAATTTGCCCTCTCTCCCAATATTAATGGATCCTATACCGTATCTGTGTACCAAGTTTTGTTGAAATCTATCCATTAGTTTTTGTGAGATATTGTTTCCAAACAGACCAAAAGCTGGGGTGAAAACATTACCTCCACCCACCTTCAGTGGCAGAGGTAACAATAAACCAAATGGCATGCACACGAAGAGAGAGAGTGGATGATAAACAGACAGAGGAGGAGTTGAAAGTGTTGAAGAGTAGGAGACAAAGAAACAATTATAGGGAGAGAGTAGGTCTTTTAATTTTGTCTGAGTAATGCCATGGGAAATCACCTAGTTTTTATTTAGTTCAAAATATTTGGTCCTGTAGTTTTCCTTTAAATATTACAGTTAAAATGATAGAATTGTGGAGCAGTTAATTTTGATAGTTGTTATAGCTATCTGAAATGCCTGAATTTTAAACACTAATCCCGCTTGAGTAAATTCACCAATTTTGGATTCACAGAGAGCAGATATGGCACGATTATACTGTAGCCCTGTCTGCAATCTGCATTACCTTTTGAGTACTCATCTCCATTGGGCTTCTGAGATAAATTTACCTTTCTTATTGATTATTTTGTTTTATATTTTGAAAAATAAAATGGTTTCCATTCAATCTTGCATAAGCTACTTATTTTGAAAGTTAATAACTAAAGTTCCAGTTCAAATCTTGAAAACCGTGGATACTTTGTCTTAAACTGTAAGACAGTAAGACAGTTGACCAATTCCGATGGCATGTTTAGTCAAGGGTAATATTCAAGACAATTTTATTTATCTGAATTGAGGTTGATTTGTTGCTTTAATATTCTGCAAAGTATCTGTCAATTTAATATCTTGTACAGACTATAATTATCTTTAGAAGCTTATTTTTACTGTTCCAGTGCTGTAGTTCTGTAGCAATTTCAAAATGCCACCAAATCTAAGTCCTTAAGGAATATAAAATCTTAATGTAGGATTGGGAGTTTTCTAATGTGGAGCATGTAGAACAGCCTGTGGGCAACTAATGGGCTACCTCACCCTTGCACGTAACTGTTCATAAGACATGCTTCCACCCAGCTTGGTTTCTGTGTACTTTCTTTTGTATATGTTTTATTAAATCTATAAGCAGCCTCAGCTTTTCAGTTGAGAGGGTTAGCAAAAATATTGTAAGACAGCCTACATTGCAGAGCCAGCATTCTGTAGTCTATTCTGATAATGAATAGACTTTCTTTCCTATTGAACCAGAAACTCTCAATCTTGCATTATAACCTACCCTCTGCTCCACATATTCTTTCAGCAGCAACAGTGACCAGAAACTCTCAATATTGCATTATAACCTACCCTCTGCTCCACATATTCTTTCAGGAGCAACAGTGACCACAAGAATTAGCAGGGGAGGTTGGAGCATGTTCCTATTTTGGACATGCTCCAGGAAGTATTTCCAAGCCATGTATAACACAATCATATGCTGAGTGAAGCTGGTTCTGCACTCTCACAAAATATGCTTTATTGACAACCTCAGGGCAGTATTAGCTACACCAGTCTAAATTTTTCCATTCCTCATAACCTCTCTGACTTGGAATGCTAAGTTGGGCTGAATCGTGGACTTATTTATGCCATTGATATTTTCTAAATGCATTTTACATAAAGTCTAGCTGAATCAAAGGGCTGAATTTACGGAGTCAGGGTGGTGGGGGGTTGGGTATTGCACGATACCCTGGTAGAAAAGTCAGTCGTGAGCTGACCAACTTTAGAAAAGACTGCCCCGCAGCCACAATACACTGAGGCTGGCTTCAATGAGTTGAGGGTGAGACTTCTGATCCTTGAGGAAAGCCAGCAGCTGAGTAGACCCAGCAGCGCCAAAACTCAGTGGTAGGCGGATTCTGAGCCAACACGTAGTCCCAAGAAGGAAATCATGGTGACCGGACTCAAAGACATGTTCCAGCTGTTTTGGACAAGGAGGGGTTGTGCAACCTGGGAGAGGAGTGGGGTTTGGGTTTTGAAGGTCGAGGAAGGGGACAAGGGGTGAGGTTACCTTTTTGGGGGTGAGGGGGTAGGGCATGCCCCTGATGCGCACAGCGCACTCCCAAAAGGAGGTAACCCTCCGTTCCTGCTTGCCTTTTCACCTGAGATGGTGAAAATGCAGGCTGGCCTGCTTCATTCCACCTTTCACCGCCTACGCACAAGTTCTTACTGGCTCCAAGGCAAGCGTCCTCCTCGCTTCACGGGACTGCTAGAGACGAGACCAAGTGGGGAGACATGGCATGGCATGAGGGAACGTTGGAAATATAGGAGATCAGAATAAAATTTGGAGAGAGAGAAAAAGCACAAGACAGAATTTTAAGAGAGGCTATGGCAGGCCAGATAGATTTGTTCAGTGAAATTCCATGGTTGAACTTCCTAGAGTGTTTATACTGCAACCCTTTTTTCTCTATATTTTCCTCCCTCCTGAAGGCACTGACCCTTGCTGGAAAATAGTTCACAGATGGCCTGTTGTTCTTTGTTGAAACTCCCATTGTTTATGTGTGCTTTATCTGAGTGTCAACTGCAAGTAGATCCTTGGGATAATTTTCCCAGATAAAGGGAGGCAGGCTTGCCTGTGTGCGAGGAGTTAAATTTACTAAAAGTGACTTCCGATTGGAATTCCAACATCACCCTGTCCACTCCTGGGCTCTATGGACTGAAGGTGAGCAGGGAACCCCCTTGGATCTGTTGGTTCAGTAATTAATGTAGTTAAAAAGTCAATTAAGAACTATTCGTTTTAACCCTCAATTCTGGATTTCCCAGTCAGGGCACCTACTTCCTGACTTCTCAGCAACTTGATAGGGTCACTGTGGAAAGAGCCATGGCTAAGCTTGCCAATCAGAAAATTAGGTTCCCAACCCGTAAATGATCCCACCATCCCGGCAGGGACTAAGTTCACAAAATTCAGCCCCTTGGTTCTGTCCACCTTTGATATTCACATGTACACATTACTAGTAGGAGCTGTTACGATCAGGACAATATTTCCCTTCCTATCACAGGGTGTTGAGGCAAATTGTCACAACACAAATGGGCAAAAAGCAAAAGAAAGGCAGTTACTGAAAATCTGAAACAAAAGCAGAAGATCCCAGAAAAATGGTAGATCAGTTAGCAGCTGCAAGGGAACAAGCAAGTAAATATTTGCTGCAGTGCCTGAGAGTAGCTAGATCAGTGCAGTACAAGTCGAGTCTTATAGCTCAGTTATTACATAAACTTGCTGGATCATTGGAGGACATATTTGAAATGTAGCCTTAATTGTGAAAAGGACGATATTTGCTCATTATTTGGCAGGTAAGGCAGGCACATCAAACAGGCACATTAAAATAAATGCGTAATACCTTCAATAAAATAGATAACTAGGATCTGCTAATCTGCGTGCAGTGCCGTTTTAAGGCATATGGAAAATCTTCAAAGCTTGAATAAATGAAGTATCACCATTAGACGTTTAAAAAACTTAATGTGCATTCTGGGAGAATTGTTTGAACTAAATATTCGAAGGAAGCTACAAAGGATACTTGAAATTCTGACTGCAAACATCTCAATGACCATTGATAGTAATTCACTTTCCTCATAGATTCAAGCTGAGAAACTCTTAGAGTTTCCCAAATATCTCATCAGTGTTGAACATATAATTAATCAGTTAAATCAGGCAGAAAAAGAAGATAATGCTGATTATAATTCCTTTGAGAAGTGAACTGATAACAAGATCAATTAATTTGAAAGCAAAATATAGCAGTTGTTGGAAATCTGAAAAAAGAAAATGCTGGAAATACTCAGCAAGTCAGACAGCATCCTTAGAGAGAAACAGAGTTAACATTTTTGGTCAATGATTTGTCCTCAGGACTCAAGAAAGAAAGAAATAATTGATGTTAAGCAAGTGAAATGGGTTTGCGGGGGTGTGAGGGAAGGAAGAACAAAAAAGATCCATGATAAGGTGGAGACCAGGTGTGATTAAATGACGAAAGATTTCATGGTACAAAACCAAATGGGTGAAGTAAATAAACAAATGTTGTGTCTAGATGAGATGTGAATGGTTAGATATCACCCATCCAAATGCAAAGTAAGGGAATGAGGAAAGGAACTGGAATAAAACCGGACCAGCAGTAAAAAAAAAAGAAACAAAATGGAGTTGGAGATTACGATTTAAAATTGTTGAACTCAATTTTGAGTCCAGCTGGCTGTCCAGTGCTGAGTCGAAAGATGAGGTGCTTTTCTTCAAGCATGTGTTGAGCTTCATTGGAACACTATAGCAGGTCAAAGTAGGTACAAGATTGAGAATTGAAATGACAAGCGACTGGAAGCAAAGAGTCATGCTTGTGGACTGAACGGAGGTGTTCTGCAAAGTGAGCACCCAATCTGCATTTAGTTTCCCCAGTATAGATCAGAATACATTGAGAGCAGTGAAAACAGTATTCTGAATGGAAAGAAGTACAAGTATGTCACTGTTTCACTTGGAAGGAGTGTTTAAAACCTTGAATGATTGAGCTCCAGTATGCAGATGATGTTTGTGCATGTACTTGCTCAGAAACTGAACCCGATATCGTTGTTAACTCCTCCTCTGAAGCATATGAGAAAATGGACCATTCACCAAACACCTGGAAAACTAAGGTTCTCTTCCAATGAGCTCCCACAGCACAACACTCCCCGCCCCCCGCTCTCCACCCCCCCCCCCCCCCCCCCCCCCCCCCCCCCCACCCACCCACCCACCCATTGATTAAGATCAATGGCGGTCCTGGGAAACGTGGATCAAGTTCCATATCTTGAGACCCTCCTCTCAACGAAGGCAGACATAGATTACAAAATTCAACTTCGCTTCCAATGTGCTAGCTCAGCCTTTGACTGACTGAAGAAAAGAGTATTTGAGGACTAGGACTTCAAACCTGAGACTAAGGTCATGGTTTACTGGACAGCAGTGATCCCTGTTCTCCTATATGCTTCATAGACTTGGACAACCAACAGCAGGCATCTGAAAGCACTGGAGAAATACCACCAGCAGTATCTTTGTAAGATCCTCTAAATCCATTGGTAAGTCCAACAGCAGCTTCTTCTTCCAAACCAACATACCGAGCATCAAGGTGCTAATCACTCAAAACTAGCTCCGTTGTGCAGGACATGTCATTTGTGTGCCTGACACCAAACTCTGAAGCAACTACTTTACTTGGAGCTCAGCCATGAAATGAGGCTCCCAGTTGCACAGCAGAAACACTCCAGGGATGCCCTCAAAACATCCTTGCTGACTTATGGGAGCCCCTGGCATTGGTCCATCCAAAATGGAGAAGGTTCATTCGGGAAGGCACCATACACATTGAGAGAATCATTGGGAACACATGGAGGAAAAGTCAAGGTGTCAGAGAGAGCACACAAGCCTCCAACAACATATCTACCCAATCCTCTAAGCACCACCTCTCCTGCATGTGGCAGAGTCTGCAGATCGCGCATTGGACTTAACAGTCATTTCAGAACCCATTGAATAGGAGTGGAAACAAATTATCCTTGATCCCAAGGAATGTGTAAGAAGAGGATGGTGAAAAGGGAGGAGTTAAAAAGACAGGTGTGGCATCTCCTGTGCTTGTATGGCAAGGTGCCAGAGGAAAGGGTGGGTGTTTTGGGGGTGACTGTAGAGTGCTCCAGAGAGCAGTCTCTTCAGATTGCTGAAAGGAGAAGGCAGGGGGAGATGTGTTTGTTGTTGGCATACTGCTGGAAGTGATGGAAATGGTGATGGATGTTCCATTGAATATGAAGGTTGGTGGGTAGAATGTGAAAATGGACAGAAGCCAATCATGGTTCTGGGAGGGAGGGGAAGAGATGATGGCAAAAGTGCGTGCAATAGATTGGATGTGGTGGAGGGCCTTGTCAACCATTCTGGGGGGTGTTGGGGGGATTCCTCGGTTGAGGAATATGGAAGACATATCAGAAGTGTTCATGTGGAAGGTAACATCATATGACATGACAGCAATGGAGAAACTGGGAGAATGGAATAGAGGCCTTCCAAGAAGTGGGGTATGAGGAAGTGTAGTCAAGGTAACTGGGAATCTGTGAGCTTGTAGTGAATATTATTTGATAGCCTATCCCTAGAATGGAGACAGAGAAGTCAAGGAAGGGATGTAAAGAGTCCATTCTCTTTACACGTCCACCCCCCACTAGAATGGTCTGAGAGCCCTCTGCCCAACAAATTTTCACCCACCATCACCCTTTGTCTCCTGGCTGACCTTGTTCTGGCAATGAACAATTTACTCTTCAAGTCCACTTCTTCCAAGTAAAAGTTGTTGCTGTGGCAACCTACATGGGCCTAGCTATGCCTATCTTTTTGTGGGATATGTGGAATGTTCCTTGTCCCAGTCCAACTCAGGCTGTTCCCTTAACTCTTTTTCTATTATGTTGATGATTCTCAGTGTCATTTCCTGTTCTCTCCCTGAACTGCAACATTTCATTTACTTTGTTTTCAATTTCCACCCTTCTCCTTCACCTGGTCCATCTCTGAATCTCCCCATCCCTTCCATGATTTCTCTGTCTTCATTTCTGGGGATAGGCTATCAACTAATATTCACTACAAACTCATGGACTCCCACAGCTACCTTGACTGTACTTCCTCACATCCCACTTCCCGTAAGGACTCTATTTCAGTTCTCTCAGTTTCTCCATCTTGTTGCAACTTCCATGCTAGCACTTCTGATTATGCCTTCCTTTTTCCTCAGCCGAGGATTACCCCCGCCAGTGTGGTTGACAGGGCCCTCAGCAATGTCCGATCTATTTTACACACCTCTGCTGTCACCTCTTCCCCCACCCTCCACCCCAACCCCTCCCAGAACTGTGATAGGATTCCACTTGTCCTCATCTTCCACACCATCACACTGTCACAGATCTTCCCTTTTGTTCTTACTTCCTCCTTTCACTTGCACAAAACCTATTATACTTGTATCTTTTCGGAGTTCTGAGGAAGGATCATCAACCAGAAATGTTAACTCTGTTTCTCTCCACAGATGCTGCATGGCCTGCTGAGTATTTCCTGTATTTTCATTTTCAATAAATTAATTATCTTGTAACACCCCTCTGTCCCTTTCATGTTTTATAGGTTTGTATTCTGAGATTTAAGTGGCATAATTTTGTTCCTAACAGCATATTAAAATGAGTAGTTCATGGATGTTTTGAGCATTTTGGATACCAGGCATATGCCAAGTTATATTACATATTTGTTTGGCAGAGAATAGTTGTATTGTACATTTTTCCTTTGACATAAATTTACTTCTTTTAAGACTTGGCTTTTCTTTTAAAAGGTGACGATGAACAAAGTGATTGGTTCTTTGAGGGTGAATCTGGTGGGGCATGTGGTATTGCCGGGATCATTCCCTGGTGGGAGCAAGATGATGCTCTGGAACTGGAGAGTGAACTGCCAGATCCGGTATTTGAAAGCATCTTAACTGGCACCTTCCCTCTCATGTCGCAAACAGCCCAGAGAGGTCAGTACCATTTTGCTTCCAGTTGCAGGTGTGAAGTTATTAAATAATTTTACTTGTTTGCTTGACAGGCGAGTTACCAGTGGTTCTGAACTGTGAAGCGTTAGACTGTCAGTTTTAGGATATTGGATATGTGTTAACTTGGGACTTTTTTTTTTCTTTTCATGCCTTTGCCAAGTGTATAATTCCTTTAGGAAGAAAATAGATTGAGTAGATTTGCTAGAATCAATAGATGGAAGCAAGATAAAAAGTGACTTATGTACAAAGAGAAGAGGAAGATGCTTTCTTAACATATTCCAAACCTTGCATGTCGTTATTTAATACTAATTGTATATTTTGTTAAAATAGTTAATGCTTTATTGTTTACAAATGCATATTAATTTATCAGAACATGTTTTCAGCTTGTGTACTAGTTAAACCCTTTTTTGTGTCTGAGCCCATTTTTTACTTAAGTTCTTACACTTGCTGCATAACATTTAGCCCTTTGACTTAAACTTTTTGTAGTTTTCCACCTATAGTAGAATTCTGTGTATGTAATAGAGTGAATGAATAAAATTTCTATGATAAAACTGACATATAAGAAAAGAAAGAACTTGTGTTTATATAATGCCTTTCATGACCTCAGGGCATCCCAAAGTGCTTTACAGCCAATGAAGAATTTTTGAAGTGTAATCATTGTTACAATACACTCCAGAGGGCTGTGGATACTCAGTAGTTGAGTCTATCAAAGACAGAGATCAATAGGTTTTTGGATACCAAGGAAATTAATGGATATGGGGATAATGTGTGAAGGTGGAGTTGGGGTAGAAGATCAGTCATGATTATACTAAAACCCAGAGCTTGTCCAAAGGGCAAAATGGCCTATTTCTGTTCCTATTTCTTATAATGTAGGAATTGCGGCAGCCAATTTGCGCACCATAAGGTCCCACAAACAGCAATGTGATAATGACTAGATAATCTAGTTGAGGGACAAATGCTGGCCAGGATATCAGGGAGAACCCTACTCCCTGCCACGGGAGCTTTGACGTCCACCTGAGAGGAGGTTAATCCAAAAAATGGATCCTCCAGCAATGCAGCAATCTCTCAGTACTGCACTGGAGTGGAATTTTGGTGCTCACAGTCTGAATTTTATGCTCCCTCACTGGCGGAACCATCAAATTGCAGGGATGGGATTCCCTCCAGGTTCCCACCAGCCCTGGCCATACAGCAGTTTTATGCTGGAGCGGGCAAGGCCTCGGTTGGGAAGCTCACCCTTGCCCCACTTGAGGCCCTTAAGTGACCAATTAATGACCACTTAAGGGGTCTGCCCAGCCTTACTTTTCAGGTTGGTGGAACTGTTGGGTGTCTGTGGGGGAAACCAAAAGTAAAGCAAAAATTAGATCTCGGGTGGGAAGGTATGGGGGATGGGTGTGCACTTTCATTAGAAGCCTCCTTCTGACTGGGAGTGCATGCCATTTAAGGCCCAGTGATCTCCAGACCTCCTTTCCTACCCGCCCCCCTCCAGACCCCAGTCGCCCCCTCGTGACCTTCCAACCAACCCCCCTCCTCCTCTTCAGTCCACTGCAGCACTGTCAGATTGTTGGCAGCCCTCTAAGGCAGGACTGCTGCCCCTCACTGGTGGAAGTTCAGCCTTAGAGAGCTGCTGCATATCAACACTCATTGGAGTGTAAATTGGCTGTGGAGTTGTTGGAGCTGGCCGTCATGAGTTACCCACCGACCTTTGGATGGTGGGAGCTGACCTCCAGCCATCTGAAAAATTTAGGCCAAGTCCCTAGAGTGACTTTAAACCACAACCTATTGCCTTCAAGGTGAGAATGGTTCCCACTGACCCACAGCTGACACATTATATACAGTTGGATTTGTATTTATTATGGACAATGACTAAACTTACATGAAGTGGTTATTGTAAATCTTCAAATGGGGAAAATTTACAGAATAAAATACAGAAAAGAACTGTAATATTTAGGTCTTGGAAAATAGAGCCTGAGATGAAGAGCAAATTGAGATGAGGTAAAAATGTGTCATCAAGTATTTGATTAAAATCTATATTTCTACCAAATAGCCACCTACAAAAATAATTCAGAATATTTTATGTTCAAATTTGTGGACTGTGGAACACTGGAACATTTATTAACTTGGCTTTCATGGAATAAATTTTAAAATTATTTCTGATGTCTTTGATTTTGGTGCCAAGATGTGATTGCAATTCTCAAAGGGTTAATATGTTTCCTTCTCCTACCAAATCAAGATATTATTATTCTATAAAAACTAACAATTATATTTGCCAATTACTTTTTGCCTGACTGGCAGTGTTTTAAAGGGTTGAGGTCAAAGTGCACCCCATGCCCCTTTTAACTGAAATAGCTGTCAAATAGGTCATATCAAAATCTCTTAAACTACTGCTTGTTTGATAGGTTTCCAAGCAAGACTCACTCGACTGTCTGGAATGGCAAATAGAAATGGCAGAAAGGGACCCAGGAAGATTTCTACAAAGGTAAGCGTATTTATTCTTTCTCTTTGTCCTGTGTAGCTGTTATGATAGCTTAAACTAGTACCTTACTGAAGTTAGGTGGTGGAGATGTTATAAAGACCTTGGCCTGTGACCTCTGCCCTTTCTGGCCATGGTTCAGGTGGCCATCTATCTCTTGATCCCTTTCCCACCTCTTTTCTGTCTCGCTTCATTGCGAGCCTGAGCATAGCTGGGATTTGTAGCCTATTTTCCAGTCTTATTGCAATCTCACAGTGGTGTTTTATAGGAGCCATTACAACTGATGGATTAGTTCTCATGGTATTTATGACATATGACGTACCCATGGTGTTACCAGCAAAGGGCAGGAAGAAAGGGAAAAAATACTACTGATTCCTCCTCCAAAACCTGAAAGGTGTTGAGCTTTAAATCATATTGTGGAAGGTGTGCATATACACACTGCTGAGTTTCTTTATTTTTGGTCACTGGCAATGTATTCGAAAATTGTTCTAAAGGACAGAGAACCTACATCCTATTGTGAACAGTTGTTGGTGAGAGAAATAACTAGCTGGTATGGTGTGATGAACTATGTCAGATGTGTTTAACTCCGAATGGATTATTTAATATTCTTGGCTTCAGGTACATATGCCATTTAAATTAAGAGCAGAGGAATAGGGGTAAAAGGAATATTAATTTTAATTCACATATACTGTCCCATTAATTTTTTAAAAAGCTGCTGGTTTGTCTTTGTATGATACTAGCAAAGTCCAAAATTAAATTAACAAGTTAGAAACTATTGTCTTTTTTTTGAATGTTTCATGAATTAATATGGATTAAGTATTTTTTGTTGTTTTGGTATGCTTTCATGGCCACGCATGCCAAAGTAGTATGCATTTTTATTGCCTCAGTAGAAAATATGCTGGGAAACACTGGATGCATTAATAGCTTTAATTAATTACAATGTTTTACCAAAAAATTCACATAATATGTGCTGCCAGATGTCCTTTCATTTTGAGTGTCATAAAAGTTTTCTCAATTATCTCTTTTCCTTTGCCCTAATATATTCAATTTTATTTTGAAAGTTTTAATTTTTGAGCACATTTAGTCATGGGAAGCAGTGATACACAATTTAAGAAAACTGCTTTGAATCTGAATTTAGCTAATTTGGTTTCAATTCTATTTACTTCAAAATTAGAAAAACAGAAGCCTAAATATTCTCACCTTGCTTTATTTGGTTGCAGAAATGAAATGACACCTTAAACCTCACAGAATTAAAACAGAAAATTGTTCAACTGTATCAGTAAATGGATTTGAGATTATGGGTATGAGTAGGGTATCTAGCGCCAAAGTCTTGTCACAGAATTAGATGTCAAAAATCTTCTTCAGTTTTAGATATATGGTTCACAGCCACTGGGTATGATTAATACGTACAATCTAAATCATTGAAAGTTCCTCTGTTCTTTTCGTAAAATACAATAGAGCACAAATCACTTAAACCATGGGAGGATAACAATTGGAAAATAATGCATCTTCCCTACCAATGAATTGTCAGTTATATCTAATTTAACCAAAATCAATTCATCTTTCTTGCATTAGATGAAACTACTTGCAATAAATCTTCACCTAATCTTTGATCCATTTTTTTGATACATCTCCAACACTTTATTTTCAAGCCTGCAATCCTGCATTTTAAATCTATGGAAATACATAGAAATCTTTTTTTCCCACCCTTCAGAAGCTAATGTTAGTTTGCAAGTCCAGGACTATTTAGCATTTAATTTCCCCTATTTGTCCTGCTTTTGTCTTTTTTGTTTCTGTTTTTAATTTCCTTGCGACTATCTTCTACATTATTTTTCTCTCTGCTTTTTTTCTATTTGCTTTTGCCTCCAATTCTTGATTTTTTTTTTCCTTTTAGTGTCTTCCTGTGATTTATTTTTGCCTTGTAATCTAACTTTCTTTAATTCTTTCTCCTTACCTCGTCTATTCCCACAGGAACTGTCAGTCATCCTATGGTCAAAACGATGAGATTAACTGCATTATGTACAACTGTTGTCATTGTTTCATTGGCCAATAAGTGACTGGTCTATAGTGATTTGAGGTGACTATAGCAGTTAACAGTTATTAGCTTATTGACCAAACTTACTTCCAAGTTACAGCACAGAATCTTGAGTCATTAGTGTTACTAGGATCATTATTGTAACTATTTTGTCGGCAGGCAGATCCTGTATCACTTGAGCTACCCAAGGTGTTACAATTCAGTTTTTACTGCTTTGCTATTCTCTTTTTCTGCCTTTTTGACTTTTTTCAAAGATGTGATCATTCTTGTTTATCTTGTTTCCTTATGTTGTTTCTGTATTTCTTTTAAATTATGGTTCTGGGGAGATTTAAATTTGTTTTCTGATAATTGCACAATGGTCCAAACTGAGTGAGGTTAGATTCCAAGTTCTGAATGCCCGGTTTATCTACAACTCAGTTGTAATATTTATTTTCTGTAAATCAAAACACAACTATTTATAAAATTATGATAGATTTTGGCAGTGTAGATAGGGGAAACATGTTTTTGTTGGCAGGAGGGTCAGTAACCAGATGATACAGATTTAAGATAATTGGCAAAAGAACCAGGTGGAGCTGAGGATTTTTTCTATGCAGTAAATTGCTGTGAGCTGGAATTCTCTTCCTAAAGGGTGATGGAGCAGATTCAATTGTAACTTTCAAAAGGGAATCATATATGTGCTTGAAAAGGGAAGGATTGCAGGGCTATAGGGAATAAGCAAGGGAGTGTGACATGAATTAGATATCTCTTACAAAGAGCTGGCACAGGCCTGATGGGCAGAATGGCCTGCTGTTATCTAATTTTATGGATCGGAATGATACAGAGCACAAATGGAGGCCCAAATCACCTCTGATGCACTTTGAAAGAGCTACCTAATTGGTCCTAATCCCTGGCTCTTGTCTCCGTGGCACTGTAAATATATTTCCTTCAGCTATGTGTACAGTTTTTTTTAAAGTTGCCATTGCATGTGCTTCCACCATCTTTACAGGCTATGAATCCTGGGGCACAAAAATATACTCATATTTCTTTTTCCCCTCATTTCCTCTAGTTCTTTTGTCAATCATCTTAAATCTGTGTTACCAATTCTTTTAGTATTTTAATCAGTTTCTCCTTATTTGCTCTGTCAAATCCATTCATGATTTCAGACATTTCTATCAAATCTCCCCTTGATCTTCCCTGACCTAAGCAGGACAACCCCAGCTTCTCTAGTGTCACCATTGAACTGAACTCCCTCATCCCTGGTACCATTCTAGTAAATGTTCTGTATTTTATCGAAAGCTTTGACATTCTAAAGTGTGGTGCCCAGAAGTGAACAAAATGCTCCAACTGAGGCCTGACCAGTATTTTGTAAAGGTTTTGTTAATCTATTATTAAAGCCATTGTTCTCTTGTGCTTTTTAAAAGCAAATTCAACTTGGTCTGCCACATTCAAAGATTTTGTATATACACCCCTAAGCTCTCTAATCTTGCTCCCTTTTAGAATTGTACATTTAGTTTATTGTACCTCTCCCCATTTTTCTTCCAAAATGTATCACTTCACCTCTCTCTGTAAAATTTCATCTGCTGCATGTCTGTCTTTTTCATCAGTCTGCTTCAGACTTCTTGAAGAGAGTTACAACCTCCCTTATTATTTTCTACATTTCTGAATTTTGTGTCATGCAGACTTTGAAATTATGTCCTGTACACCCAAGAACGGGTCATTGATATTGATCAAAAAGAGCACTGGTCCTAATACAGACTCCTGGGGAACAATGCTATGTACTTAAGTTTGATAAACAGCCATTCACCACTACGCTCAGCTTTTTGTTCATTAGCTAATTTTGTATGCACACTGACACTGTCTGTTAATCCAAGCTTGTCCAACCTTTTCACGTGGGGGGCCACATTTCAATTTTTGTCACACACCAGGGTAGGGGGAGGGGTGAAGTGCAAATTTTGGAAAGATAAGGTTTGGCACAACATTAAACATGAATTTAACAAAAAACAACTTGCTGATCAAAAAATTCGCAACAATAAATTGATATTTTTAAAAAATGAGCAATAAATAAAGATAACCATTAGAATGTGGAAGGGTGGAAAGTGTGTGTGTCCAGCTCGCTCCCAGTCTCAGGGTGCTCACTCACACACCCTCACCCCCTTGAAAGTGGTAAGACCAGCTGTTGGTGTGTGGAGGTGAGAGTGAATGAGAACCCTGAAACTGGGAGTGAGCCAGACGCACACACCTCCCTCCCTCTTTCTCATCCTGCCCTCCCTCCCTCTCCCACATACGTGCACACACCCTATGCCTCTCTCCCCTGCACAGACGCACACTCACCCCTCTCCTGCATAAGTGCCCTTCTCCCGCACACATGCACACTTGCCCTTCCCCTGCACACATGCGCACACGCCCCTCTCCCGCGCACACGCCCCTTTCCCGCACACACATTCTCACCCCCCTCCCACACATATGCGAACTTTAATTTTGCTAACAAGTCTATTATGTGGTACTTTTATAAACACTTTTTTGAAAATCTATATGCAGAATATTAAATGCACCACCCTCATGCATCCTCATCTTTATTTCATCAAAGAACTAGATCATGATAGTTAAACACAATTTGCGTTTAACAAACCTATGCTGACTTTCATTAATTAGCTCATACTTTTCTAAGTTACAATTAATTGTGTCTCTAAAAGTCTGCCCAGTGATGTTAGGCTGACTGATATGCAGTGCAAGGTTTATCTCGCTCCGCTTCTTGAACAGGAGTGAAACATTTTCAATTCTCTAGTTCTCTGCACCACATCCCTATCCAAGGAGAAGTGGAAGCCTGTGCACATAATTTTCACCTTACCTCTGTAAACTAGGATGCATCCATTTGTGCCAGGCGCCTTTTTTCTATTTTGAGTAATGCCAGCCTTTTGAGCATCTCCTCTTAACTATTTTTATCCTATTCAATATTACTACTATCTCCTCCTTGACTGCTACATTAGCAGCAGCCTCTTTTCTAATGAAGACAAAAGCAAAGTACTCATTTAATTCCTTAGTTATGCTTTTTGGTCCCTAATTGACTGCACCCTTTCTTTGATTGTTTTTGAGTTCCCTTTTATGTTAGGCTGTAGTCTATTTTCTATGTCTCTCTTCTTCCCTCTTTTTGAACTTTTCTGCACTTCTTGTATTAATTTTGCTTCGCTCCTATATTATCAACCTTACATTTGTCATAAGCCTCCTTTTTTGTTTCATTTTATTCTCTAAACCTTTAACTGTCCGGGGAACCCTAGTTTTAGATGCCTTTCCTTTCCCCCTCATGAGAATGTGTGTTCTCTGTAACCAAATATTTCCTCTTTGAAGGCCTCCCATTGTTTGATCACTGTTATGGCACAGCTGATGGTAAATGCTGAGTTTTTCAAATCCTAGAGGGAAACTTGAAACAACTGCCACAACTTGTTTTGCAATTTGTATAAATTTCGAAATGTGTGCCTTGAATTTAGTAGTAATAAGACCATCAAGTCTTATAGGTTTTTACCAAACTAGATTAAACATTTATTAATAAGATAAATGATTTTAAGTACATACATATGTCTACAACTTACAACTATAATAATTTCTAAATCCTCTACTTAATCTGACTCCCAGTTACACTTTTGTTAAGGCAACAATAAGGCACATAGGGCAGAATATTATGCTCAATGTGCGCCGCGAGCGTAAAATAACATGATATTTCGTTCAGCGAGCGCGCGCCAGAGTCGGCTGCATGCCCACTGATAATTAAAAGGCCTATTAAGGCCATTAACAATATAATTAAATTCAAATCTACGCTGCCTGTCCAACCTTATGGTTGGCAGGTAGGCGAAAAGGCCATGCGGCCTTTACATATTTTAGGAAACCTCATCCATGAGCGGGATGAGGTTTCCTAAAGCAAATAAACATTAAATAACCGTTAAATAAACGTTAAATAAAAACTTTTTTTTGGAATTAAAAACATGTCCCATCTAATGTCACATGAGGGGACATGTTTTATTAAATTTTTACTGTCTTTATTAATTTTTTAAACAGCGCTTCAATCTCCCCCAGGGAGAGTGAAGCGCTCTTTCTCGCGCATGCGCGAACTGCATGCGATGCCTGGCTCACCCCCCCGTCCCCCCCAGCCCACACAGGCAGCGCTCAGCGCGCCGGCCTGCCCGCGTGAAATCGTGGTGCGGAGTCGATCACGGGCAGTGGTCAGCTTCCCGCCCGCCCCCACTGAGCACCCCCGCCAAAGGCAAAATTCTGCCCATAGATATTAAAAGAGCCAGGCAAAGGAATATGACACCCTGATAATCCAGTTCAAAGTGAGTTTCCTTAAACTCAGCTCATTGTAGACAGCAGCTTGAGGCATAGATTCTGAAGGCATTTCACACTTGTTGGATCTTAAAATGCCTACCCTTAAACACAGCCTTTATACATATTTTCCCCTTTGAATACAAATTCCCATTGTTTCACTATGTCTTTGAACTTCACCTTTCTGATAATTAAAGTCTCTCATTGTACTAAGTTTTACCAGTAATTTTTGGGAAAAATAAATGCACTGTTTCTGAATTTCACCTTGTTAGGTAACACATTTCACTCCCTCTTTTGAAAGCCATCTAGCCTGGTTTATTTAAAATGCAAATGTTCCCTTGACACATATGTCTACCTACTTAACATTTCAAACCTAGCTCATTTTCTACCACATCAAAGCCTTCAGACCAGCTGCCCTTGATCCAATTAAGACACACACACACACATAGACACAGATACTACTATTTTGCAATAAATTGCAATAACATTATGAGAATTATTATATTTTCCTGCCATCACTGTTTTTCCTACCCATTTTTGATTCCAGTCTGATCCCTTTTTAACTCACTAAAATTAACACTCCTTCAGTTCATTTGTTCATTGTCCTTTTGTGTAACTATTTTAAACCTGATATTATGATCACTGTTCCCTAATGCCCACCAACTAAAACATTTCCACTTGCCCCGTTTCATTCTCCATAACTACATCCAACACTGATCCTTTCCTTCGATCAACCAAGTGTTGGACATTCCAAGAATTCCTCCCCCCTTTGCTAATTATGCTGTTATTATCTCAGTCTGCATTGCAATAATTGAAGTGTACCATTATGGACTAAAGAAGAAGCAGCATTAGCAAAAATAAGGTTACATTGTTTTGTTGTTATGTAAAATAAGCTACGTCAAATATTGGGTGTTGAGTGTTAAGTGATGAATTTTTGAAAAAAAGTTGCAAATTTGGTAGCACTTTGCAAAAGCACATAATGAATGCTGCAAGTGTTGAACGATTCAAACAAAAAGAAACTGAATAATATTTGACAATTCATTATATATCCTGGAAACTGTTGGTTTCTGATATATTTTGAAATGGACAAAATTAATATACACTACATACCCAACTTTGAAAGCAAGAGGAGATTCACTATTCCAAAGGATTATTGAAAATAATAAATTATGGATGGTGTAACAGCATCTATAGTTTTAATTGATAACAGTGTAGTAACTTGTTGATTCATTGATTGTTTGAATCCCTGATTGCTTTGAGATATCCACTTCTTCCTGTGAGCTTTGACTTTTCACCTTATTGTCACCTTTATTTATAACAAAATACTAATTGCAGCTAATCACTTTCTTGCAGATAGCTTAGATGATGATCCTTTTTAGGAGACTAGAGTTATTATCTCAAAAAGGCATAAAGGTTGCAAAACCCAACACAGTAGACTTCGTTGGCTGAATGGTATTTTTACAAATTAATTCCTGACACAGTCTACTTTTCCTGAATTAACTGTGATTTGACCTTTTCATGATTCAGTATACTGGTTCCAAGTTGCAACAGGTAGGATGTGTAAATTAAGGTTTAACCAAGTGGAGTAAATGCTGTAAATAAACAAATTAAAAATTGTGCACATTCAGTAGTTTACAACTAAATATGACATTTGTTTTGCATTAAAATTAAACTGAAATACTTTCATTTTTTAAATGTTTTTAATGTTTGATGTTTCAACTCATATCATTGTTCCCAGTAAAAGAGTTGACCCTGATGTGGGCAACAGTGGCTAGACCAGCATTTATTGCCCATCCCTAATTGACCTTGAGAAGGTGGTGGTGAGCTGCCGTCTTCAACCGCTGCAGTCCATGTGTTGTAGGAACACCTACAACGCTGTTAGAAAGGGAGTTTCAGGATTTTGACTTTGCGACGGTGATATAGTTCCAAGTCAATATGGTATGTGGCTTGGAGGGAATATTGAAGTTGGTGGTGTTCCTATGCACCTGCTGCCCTTGTCCTTCTAGCTGGTAGAGATTGCAGATTTGGTAAGTGCTGTCGAAGGAGCCTTGGCGAGTTGTTCCAGTGCATCTTGTAGATGATACACACTGCTGCCACTGTGCGTCAGTGGTGAAGGGAATGAATGTTGAAGGTGGTGGATGGGGTACCGATCAAGCGGGTTGCTTTGTCCTGAATGGTGTTGAGCTTCTTGAGTGTTGTTGGAGTTGCAGTCATTCAGACAAGCAGAGAGTGCTCCATCACAATCCTGACTTGTGCCTTGTGGAATTGCTTTAGGGAATTAAGCAGTGAGTTACTCACCTCAGAACTCCCAGCCTCTGACCTGCTCATGTAGCCACTGTATTTATTGGCTGGTCCAGTTTAGTTTCTGGCCAATGGTAACCCTCAAGATGTTTGACAGTGGGGGATTCAGCAATGATAATGCTACTGAATATCATGAGGAGATGTTAGATTCTTTCTTGTTGGAGATGGTTATTGCCTGGCAATTATGTGGCTCGAATGCCATTTGCCACTTATCCAAGCTTGAATATTGTCCAGGTCTTGCTGCGTATAGACACAGACTGCTTCAATATCTGAGGAGTTGCAAACGGTGCTGAACATTGTGCAATCATCAGTGGACATCCACACTTCTATGATGAAAGGAACATAATTGAGAAGCAGCTGAAGATGGTTGGGCCTAAGACACTACCCCGAGGAACTCCTGCCAATATGTCCTGGGGCTGAGATGATTGATCTCCAACAACAACAGCCATCTTCCTTTGTGCCAGCTATGACTCCAGCCAGTGGAGTGTTTCCCCCATACTTCCCATTGACTTCAGTTTTGCTAGGGCTCCTTGATGCCACACTCGGTCAGCTGCAAATTTGATGTCAAGGGCAGTGACTCTCACCTCATCTAGTTCAGCTCTTTTGTCCTTTTTTGGAACAAGGCTGCAATGAGGTCAGGAGCTGAGTGGCCCTGGCAGAACCCAAACTAAGCATCAGTGAGCAGGTTATTGCTGAGTAAGTACTGCTTGATAGCATTGTTAATGACATCTTCCATCACTTTACTGATGATCGAGAATAGATTGATGGGGCGATAATTGGCTGGGTTGGATTTGTCCTGCCTTTTGTGGACAGGACACACCTGGGAAATTCTCCACATTGCCGGGGTAGATGCCATTGTTGTAGCTGTACTGGAACAGCTTGGCTAGGGGCACAGCTAGTTCTGGAGCACAAGTCTTCGGTACTATTGCCAGAATGTTAACAGGGCTCATGGCCTTTGCAGCATCCAGTGCTTTCAGCCGTTTCTTGATATCACATGGGAGTGAATCAAATTGCCTGAAGTCAGGCAACTGTGATGCTGGGGACCTCCGGAGGAGACCAAGATGGATCATTCACCTGGCACTTCTGGATGAAGATGGTTGCAAATGCTTCAGCCTTGTCTTTTGCACTGATGTGCTGGGCTACCCCTTCGTTGAAGATGGGGATATTTGTAGATTCTCCTTCCATTGTTTAATTGTCCACCACCATTCACGACCGGATGTGGCAGGACTGCTGAGCTTAGATCTGATCCAATGGTTGTGGAATTGCTTAGCTCTGTCTATTGCATGCTGCTACTGCTGTTTGGTGTGCAAGTAAGTCCTGTGTTGTAGCTTCACCAGGTTGACATCTTATTTTTAGGCGTGCCTGGTGTGCTGCTCCCGGCATGCACTCCTGCATTCTTCATTGAACTGGAGTTGAACCCCCAGTTTGATAGTAATGATAGAGTGGGCGATAAGCCAGGCCATGTGGTTACAGATTGTGGTCAAATACAACTGTACTGCTGCTGATGGCTCACAGCGCATCACGGATGCCCAGTTTTGAGCTGCTAGATCTATGCAAAATCTATCCCATTTAGCATGGTGGTAGTGCCACATAACATGATGGAGAGCATCCTCAACATGAAGGCGGGACTTTGTTTCCACAAGTACTGTGTGGTGGTCACTCCTACCAATGTTATCATGGAGAGATGCTTCTGCGGCAAGTAGATTGATAATGACAAGGTCAAGTTGGTTTTTCCTTGTTGGTTCGCTCACCACCTCCCGCAGCCCCAGTCTAGCAGCTATGTCCTTTCGGACTCGGCCAGCTTGGTCAGTAGTGGTGCTACAGAGACAGTGAAGTCCCCCAACCAGAGTACATTCTGTGCCCTTGCCATCCTCAGTGTTTCTTCCAGTTAGTGTTCAACATGGAGGAGTAGTGAATCACCAGGTGAGGGGGGAGATCTGTAGGTGGTAATCAGCAGAAGATTTCCTGCTTGTTTTACCTGATGCCATGAGACTTCATGGGGTTTGGAGTTGATGTTGAGGACTGCCAGAGTAATTCCCTCCTGACTATACCACTCTTCAGCCACCTCAGGGATGTTGATGGTGGTGTCTGGGACATTGTAAGGTATGATTCGGTGAGTATGACTATGTCAGGCTGTTGCTAGACAAGTCTATGGAATAGCTCTACCAATTTTGGCAGAAGCCCAAAGGAGGATTTTGTAGGGTCAACCGGGCTGGGTGTGCTGTTGTCGTTTCCAGTGCTGAGGTCAATTTTTTTTTATTCTTTCATGGGATATAGATGTCGCTGGCAAGTCCAGCATTTGTTTACCATCCCTAATTGCCCTTGAAATGAATGAATGGCTTGCTAGCCCAATTCAGAGGGAATTTAAGAGTCAACCACATTGCTGTAGGTCTGGAGTCACATGGATGGCAGACTAAAGGATATTAGTGAACCAGATGGGTTTTTACAACGAAAAACAATGGTTTCATGGTCATCATTAGACTTTTAATTCCAGATATTTATTAGGTTCAGATTCCACCATCTGCCATGGTGTGATACAAACCCAGGTCCCCAGAGCATTACCTTGGAACGCTTGTGCCCTCATCTCAAGGAATTTAGGGCTCGGCACAATGCTGAACTCTTTTTCCGCCGCCTTCGTCTCTGTGCTCACTTGTTTGGGCAGGAGTCCTCTCCCCGTTCAACGGATCCTTTTACCCACCTCCAATGTTCTCCCTCCACCTGGACCCCTCCCTTTGGATTCTTACCTTCTCTTGATCTTTTCATTGAGAACTGTCGGTGTAACATCAGTCATCTCAATTTCTCTGCTCCTCTCACCCAATCTAACCTGTCTCTTTCTGAACTTGCTGCACTCCGTTCTCTCAGGTCCAACCCTGACATTATCATCAAACCTGTTGACAAGGGTGTTGCGGTTGTCTGGCGCACTGACCTCTACCTTGCAGAGGCTGAGCGTCAACTCGCAGACATTTCCCCCTACCTCCCCCTGGACCATGACCCCACCACTGAACATCAAGCCATTGTTTCCAGGACTGTTACTGATCTCATCTCCTCTGGAGATCTTCCTTCCACAGCTTCCAACCTCATAGTCTCCCAACCTCGGACAGCCCGCCTCTACATCCTACCCAAAAGCCACAAACAGGACTGTCCAGGCAGACTGATCGTGTCAGCCTGTTCCTGCCCTACCGAACTCATTTCTTGCTATCTTGATTCCATCCTCTCTCCCCTTGTCCAGTCCCTTCCCACCTACAGCCGTGATTCCTCTGACACCCTACATCACATCAACAATTTCCAGTTCCCTGGCCCCAACCACCTCCTCTTCACCATGGACATCCAATCCCTCTACACCTCCGTCCCCCACCGGGATGGTCTGATGGCTCTCCACTTCTTACTCGAACAGAAGCCCGAACAATCCCCATCCACCACTACTCTCTTCCATCTAGCTGAACTTGTTCTCATACTGAACAATTTTTCCTTAAACTCCTCTCACATCCTCCAAATAAAAAGTGTGGCTATGGGTACCCGCATGGGTCCCAGTTATGCCTTTTTCTTTATGGGGTAGGTGGAACATTCCTTGTTCCAGTCCTACTCCGGCCCCCTCCCACAACTCTTTCTCCGGTAGATCAATGATTGCTTCGGTGCTGCTTCATGCTCTCGTCTGGACCTGGAAAAATTTATTAATTTTGCTTCCAATTTCCACCCCTCCATCATTTTCACACTGTCCATATCTGACAAGGGTCATGAGGACTCGAAACGTCAACTCTTTTCTTCTCCGCCGATGCTGCCAGACCTGCTGAGTTTTTCCAGGTAATTCTGTTTTTGTTTTAAATTTCCAGCATCCGCAGTTTTTTTTGTTTTTATATTTTTATTTCTTCCCTTCCCTTCCTTGACCTCTCTGTCTCAATTTCTGGTGATAGACTGTCCACCAATATTCAGTACAAGCCTACCGACTCCCACAGCTACTTCAATTACAGTTCCTCACACCCTGCTTCCTGTAAGGACTCCAACCCATTCTCTCAGTTCCTTCGCCTCCGTCGCATCTGTTCTGACGATGCCACTTTCAAAAACAGTTCCTCTGACATGTCTTCCTTCTTCCTTAACCGAGGTTTTCCACCCACGGTGGTTGACAGGGCCCTCAACCGTTTCTGGCCCATCTCCCGCACATCCACCCTCACACCTTCCTCTTCCTCCCAGAACCATGATAGGGTCCCCCTTGTCCTCATTTATTGCCCCACCAGCCTCTGCATTCAAAGGAGCATCCTCCGCCATTTCCGCCAACTCCAGCATGATGCCACCACCAAACGCATCTTCCCTTCACCCCCCCGGCAGCATTCCGCAGGGATCATTCCCTCTGGGACACCCTGGTCCACTCCTCCATCACCCCCCTACACCTCAAACCCCTCCCAAGGCACCTTCCCATGCAACCGCAGAAGGTGCAACACCTGTCCCTTTACTTCCCCTCTCGTCACTGTCCAAGGGCCCAAACACTCCTTTCAAGTGAAGCAGCATTTCACTTGCACTTCCCTCAATTTAGTCTATTGCATTCGCTGCTCCCAATGTGGTTTCCTCTACATTGGAGAGACCAAATGCAGACTGGGTGACAGCTTTGCGGCACACCTTCAGTCTGTCCGCAAGCATGACCCAGACCTCCCTGTCTCTTGCCATTTCAACACTCCATTCTACTCTCATGCCCACATGTCCATCCTTGGCTTGCTGCATTGTTCCAGTGAAGCTCAGTGCTGGAGGAACAGCACCTCATCTTCTGACTAGGCACTTTACAGCCTTCCGGACTGAATATTGAGTTCAACAATTTTAGATCATGAACTCTCTCCTCCATCCCCACCCCCTTTCCGATCCCCCTTTTTTCCAATAACTTATATAGATTTTTCTTTTCCAACCTAGTTCCATTATTTTTAAATGTATTTCCATCCATTGTTTTATCTCTACCTTTTAGCCTATTTCGATCCCTTCCCCCCACCCCATCCCCACTAGGGCTTTCTGTACCTTGCTCATCCTGCTTTCTACCCTTAATGTCACCTAATAGCACATTCCTTAGATAATATCTCCACCTTCAACACCTCTTTGTCCTTTTGTCTATCACATCTTTTGGTTTTTGGTTATCTCCACCTATCACTGGCCCTCTATCCAGCTCTACCTGTGTCCCCCCCCTCTCCCCCCCCCCGCCCCCATTTAAACCAGCTTATATTTCACCTCTTTTCTATTTTTCCTTAGTTCCGTTGAAGAGTCATACGTACTCGAAACGTTAACTGTGTTCCTCTCTGCAGATGCTGTTAGACCTGCTGAGTTTTTCCAGGTATTTTTGTTTTTACCCTGGAACACTAGTCCAATGACAATACCACTACACCACCACCTCCCCTTTTATGACAATTGATGATAGTTTCATGATCACCATTACTGAGACTAGCTTCATATTCCAGATTTAGTAATTGAATTTTAAATGCCACCAGCTGCCATAGTGTCCCCAGGGCTTTAGCCTGGGCTCTGGATTACCACTTCAGTGAGATTACCACTACGCCATCATCTGCCCACTAGGTCTGCCTGGTTTCATTCCTTTTAGACTTTGTAGTGACTTGATACAACTGAGTGGCTTGCTGGGCCATTTCAGAGGGCATTTAAATGTCAACAAAAAACTAGTATGTAAGTATAGCAAATAATTAGGAAAGCTAATAGAATGTTATCATTTATTGCAAGGGCAATTAAATACAAAAGGTGGTAGGTTATGATTTAAGTTGTACAGGGCATTAGTGAGACCACTTGTAGAGTATTGTGTACAGTATTGGTCACATTTAAGGAAGGATGTAAATGTGTTGGAAGCAGTTCAGAGAAGGTTTACCAGACTAATACCTGGAATGGGTGGGTTGTCTTATGAGGAAAGGTTGGACAGACTAGGCTTGTATCTGCTGGAGCTTGGAAGAGTAAGAGGTGACTTGGTTGAAACATATAAGATCCTGAGGGGTCTTGACAGAGTGGATGTGGAGAGGATGTTTCCTCTTGTGGGAGAATCTAGAACAAGAGGTCACTGTTTAAAAATAAGGGGTAGCCCATTTAAAACAGAGATGAGGCGAAATTATTTCACTCCGGGTTGTGAGTCTGGAACTCTCTTCCTGAAAAGGTGGTGGAAGCAGAGTCTTTGAATATTTTTAAGGCAAAGATGGATAGATTCTTGGTAAGCAAGGGGATGATAGGTTATTGATTGACGGTAGATGGGATGCAGATTTCAGGTTACTACCAGATCAGCCATGATCTTATTAAATGGCAGAGCAGGCTCAAGGGGCTGACTGGCCTGCACCTGCTCCTTTTTCGTATATATGTTCGTATGTAACCACATTGCTGTGGGTCCAGAGCCACATTTAGGCCAGACCAAGGAAGGACGGTAAATGAATGAACTAGATGGGTTTTAATGACAATTGACAATAGTTTCATGGTCACCATTACTGAGTCGAGCCTTTAATGCCAGATTTCTACCAACTGCCATGAGTAATAGTCTGGATTATTAGCCTGGGCCCCTGGATTACTCATCCAGTGATATTACCACTACACCATCACCACCCCCTTAATTAATCTTATTAGAGACAACTGAAGTGGAATCATATTTAACCCAATTTCTATCTGCTAGCAAGATACAAAAATGTGAGATTTTTATTGTAAACGATTGAATGGACAAGCCTGCTAAATTTATTCTACCCTAAGGGATACGCACACATCACGAATTTGTCGATGTCTTGTAAACAAATGTGAGTGCTTTTCTGTTGAGAATGGACACATTACACTGAAGTGAAGTTGCAGAAAAGAGTTATAGCAGTTTTCAGCATGTGGTAAATGGAGGAGTGATATATTGCCTATAAGTAAATTATTGAGTCAATAGCTACTGTAATATCAAAATGATTTATTTTAGGAGTTAAAAAATCATTTGTTTGGATTGATTAGTATTCATTAATTATGCTAATGATATATTGAGAAAACAGATGTTTTATAGAGCTAAGATCAGAAATAAATTACAGGTCCTATTTGTTTATCTTAAAAATAGCAACATTCTATATTGTTGTGTGCTACTTTTTGAGATATTTGAAATTGGTAGTAAAGTTCTGTTTTTGAGTGTATGATGATTTGAAACACAGCAGTTATTTCAAAATATAAAATGGGAAAATTACGTCTTAGCTCGCTATCTAGCTACATTGCTGGAAATCAATTTGATGAATGGGAAACCCTTTTTCATTCCAAATCTGGGCTCATAATATGCAAGTGCGTTGTATACTTATTTTGGAGGGAATGGATTGTGGAATGTCTTTTTGTATTTTATGTCTTGGCTTTTCCAAAAGACAGTTTTTGTAATTAAGATTATCTAAAGTTTTCATGGAAACAACAATTATTAAAGAAAAACAAATGCTAATATTCTCATATCAGTGTTAATGGAAATGAAATATGAACCTTAAAATAATCCCAAAAATGCATTTAAAAATTGTGTCTTTGGAAAGGACGTTAAACACCTGCAATTGGAGTCTAAAAGCAGATCTGTTTTGAAAGGTACCTACTGAGGCCGTGGTTGATCTTGAGTGTGTGACAGGTCTCCTAAATGTTGAATGGTGCCATTGTCTATGTAATAAAGCCAAATATTTTTGATATAACACATCAAAAGAAACAGCCTGCTTTTCCCACTTACTGCATGTGTAAAGCGGTGTACAAATTGGTGCATAATTTTGTTTATTATTCCTGTTTGTATGTAGACAATTTGATTTGAATGTCTAAACTAGTGAGTCGCAGAATATATTGATGCTCCAGTTTGTTTTGCTGTGGTGTGGGAGAACATGAGTCCTCATTTGTGTCAGATGATTATCTTGGTTGTGCCATTGGAAGAAGATGCCACGTGAAAGCCAGTGGTTTCCCATGAGAAGGGAAAGAAAATGAGAGACTGAGTCACATAGGCTGCTTTTACGTGTACCTTAAGAGGTTAACTTAAAAAATAAATTTAATATTGTGCTTGTAAGTTAATTAAGTGAAGAACTATTCTGATTTCAGACATTTTCTCTCCATTAAATTTGCACAAGAATTACATTCACTTAGAAATTGGAATTGCAAAATAAAACTATAGGTGGAACCTCAGAGTATTAAACCTGAAGTATAGGGCTGAGTTTTGATTTCTACATTAAACATTTGTTGCGTGAAAATAAAATACTTATGAATTCAGATGCTAAATATACAAGTACAAACATGAGAGATAGAAACTCACCAGTTTTCTTTGAATATATCAAAACAATAACAGTAATATATATACCACACAATTTTCTTTTTGCGAAATAATTTTTATTTTTCATAGTGATGACAGTAAAAATATAATTTATAACAAATGGCATTATGTGAAAAAAGGGTCACAAGGACAGGAATCAATCCAGATCTGCACAGATCACAGTGCAGATTTAAAACTTTAATTTTATATCAAATGGTATAAACAAACTGCACAATGCTTACAGTTGAGTCAATTTATAGCCAATGCTTCATACTAATCATAAGTCATTTGTAATTTATTTGGGCAATCTACCTTGAGAGCATAAACTGTATCTGATGCATCTTAATCACATGCACCTAGTAGTACAAAGTTTGATCTAAATTTTATAGCAAATTTGATTTAGAAATCAAAACCCAGCACTATACTTCAGGTTTAATACTCTGAGGTTCCACCTATAGATTTAATTTCGTTAAAGTAGAGAGATTATGCTACATTTCACAACTTTGCTTTAGTTTGCTTATTTATAAAAACAAATACCAAACCCTATTGCAGTAAACTATGGGCAAAATGTTATGGTCCCCCCAGTGGTAGGCCCATAAAATTCCCTGTGTGGCCCTCCCTCCCACCCACCCCCAAAATGACCATAACTTTATGTGGGGTGGGTGATGCCAAAGGTGGCCTGCCCACCCTCGCCCTAATTGAGGCCCTTAAGTGCTTCCTACCCGGCCTCAATTTTGAGGCTGGTGGGAGGAGCTGGGGGCAGGGCAAAGCCCTGCCAAGCTCTGCCTCTCCCACTGCAGGTGCTTCTTTTCCCCCCTACCCTCTCCATTCAGGCCCTCTGACCACACCCCTCCCCTCCTCCCCACACTGCATTTACCTGGTCCTGGACTCTGAAACTTAGAACCTGGGGACTGCTTATAGTCCCAGTCCTAGCCACTGCTGCTGCTAGGACTACAGAATTGTTGGCGAATCAAATTAGCTGGCAGTTCTGAGTTAAGATTCCCTTGGAGTGTTAAATGGCTTTGGGGCTGCTGTGATCAACAGGGATGTGTTCCCTGCCGACCCTTCAGGTGGTGGGGCAGGAAACCCGTCGATGCGAAAAGTCCTGCCCTCTGTGTGCAGAAGAAGATATTGTTTATGAAGCAGTAAAAAATGTATTTATGATACAGTTCCTATTAAACAGTAGGGAAAGAAAGAAAATACATCAGCTTGAGTGTAGGGCGGTTATTTATGGTGATAAACATTACATAATTGGTACTCGAGTGTGAAACAAAAAAAACCATTAAATTAAACTAATTAGCAAGGCACCAGCAGCCTTCCCATCACTGCACCACCTTTGGATAACACCCTCTCTATGCCTTAGCATCTCATTGCAGTGCAGAGGCAGCTGTTTATGTGAGTTTGATCAGGAGTCAAGGGCAGCTTGCAGGATCAAGTACACCTTTAACACACAAACCCTCTCTTTTAATTTGAAAGCTCCCAGATATTGCTGTTTACTTTCATATTAGTTGCAAAGAAGATTACTTGTCATGATCCTGCACGAGTGGAAAAGGTGTCCTGCAGGTCTGCCTGCTAAAGTTTGTGCAAGTAGAAATGCAAACACTAAAATAAACCAACCTTCTGCACTGTTGTGGCCACAACGCATTGAATCCTGAAAACAAGATCTTTCACACCCACGGAGAAAACATAGATGTATCTCTTAGCCTTCAGGAAGCCCACTGGTTTATTTGTAGACTTACCATACAGCTTTGTCACAACAAATATATTTTACCCTAACTGGCTCACGTGGAGAAAGGAATTGAGGTTCAAACATATTTAAACTTAGAGATAACTTAATATACATTAGACTGGAAAGAATTTATACTTTGCTCTGGCTGAGCAAGGATTACAGGATGAAGGTTTGAATAATATCCTACTAGTTCTACATAACCTCTTTGCTTCTGATATTGAATTAAATGCTTTCTAACATATTCACTGCATATGTGTCTACTTAAGTTTGGTGGTAAGAAAAATTTTCACTGGACAGTGTTTATTGCCTCATGTGAAAATGGACAAAGGAACAACTTGGTTAACAGAAAAAGATATGAGTCCAAGATGTAAACAACTTTATAAAAGCAATATTAAGATCCATATAAATGAAACAGTTTAATGCCTGTTAGCCTTTAGGAGTTGTCCGTATATGTCTTCTTCAGGACACTGAGCAGATTGCCATTTTGAGATTTGATTAGGGATGTAGTTCCCAGACTATTTTGGATATACCTGGTAGATTTGTGTCACTTTTAGAAGAACCACCAACCCCATAAAATAGGTTATTTTCATAAATTCCTTTTAGTTTTACAATAATGTAGACAGAGTTACGAAATGCATGTGGGGAAAAAAAACTTCTGTTTATGTAGTACTTTTTATGACTTCTGAGACATCCTGAAGCAATTTAAGCCAATGAATTACTTTTGAAGTGTAGTCATTGTTGTAATGTGGGGAAACACGGCACCGTCTCGTGTAGGGCCTGGCCCCATAAACAGAACTGATGTAACAGACCTGATAATCTGTTTTGGTAATGATAGTTAAGGGCTAACAGTTGTCCAGGACAATGGGGAAGACTCTGCTCTTCTTTGAAATGTCTTGGAATTTTTTAGGTCCATCTGAAAATATTTGTATAGACCTACATATGCTTCTTCTAATTAGCACAGAATAAAACATAAAGCTACTTTTCAAGGTCTGGAGTAAATGTTACACCTCAGTATTTTTAAAACTGTTGTTTTTGTAAATTAAGGAAACTGTGGTGAATCTACAGTGTATGCCGTGTTATCCACAGGCATTTTTTATAGAAGCAGAATAGTGTTTTACAAATCTAACATTAAGGATGGTTTAAGGTTAAGTTTTATTGACCAGATTATTGATTTCTCAAGTTTTTCCATCATTTTTAAAATCTGATTTGTCAGTCATCTGGTTCACAACTTATAGTATTTTCATTAATATGACATAAATCCCAAAGAGATGAAACAAATTTGAAAAACTTAATTGCTCTATGTCTTGTATAGTATGTATGAGAGATCAGTTGCATATTTTAGTACTGGAACTAGATTGTGTTGGTCAATCTCCTGGACCGGGTGTTGCAATGTTAATTGAAAATGGACACTTACTCCTTAACGACTAGTTTTAAGGTATCTTAAGTGCATACTACTTACAGATTCTGTCCACTAATTCTTTAATATCTTTATAGAGCAGTTATCATGCCCTTCAGCCCAGAAATATTTAAGTGTGAAGATTGCAATGAGAAATTTAAAAATAATTAGTACATAAATGTATTTAATATGAAGCTTTTCTAGGTTGGCATGCAATATTGCTCTTCAGATGTTGATTTGTCAGAACATGCTGTAAATTTTTGTGCACTATTTTATTTGTATTTGTATTTTTATTTGTTCATTTCTTTAATGTAAAATTCCAGAACAACAGATTATTTACTTAAAATGGAAAATTTCAGCATCGTGTATATTTCATGCATAAACTTGTTTTACAGCATTGCATTGGACTGCCATCTGTAGATCATGCTCTTAGCAGTCTTTTTTAATTGTTTCACATATTTTCTTTTAGAAAATCTACTCGATCAAAAATCTAGATTTAATGACCAAGGCTTTCCACCTGGGTGAGCCTGCTGCAAGAGGAGAAAGTAATGTCCAGCAAGCTGCCTGAGTAAAAGATTTTCTTTTCATTTGAAAAGTTCAGCTTTTAATAAGGGAGCCTTTGCATGAAATAACTCTGAAACCTTTTGCACTGGCCCTATTTCAGTTTCCGCCTCGGAGCCCATCCTGACAATCTCTGTATGCTGGTCTAGCAGTTAACCTTTGTTTCCAGCCTTTCAAGAGTGAAAATGATGGTTAGCACAGTGGAGGGTATGTTTTCCTCATTTGCATCTCTTTACCTTGCCTCGACTTACATATAGATCTGTTTCCCCCACAATAGGGAAGAGATGGGAAGCTTAGTCCAATGTTTATATCATGTTTTCTTATACTGCAACACTTGGAACATTTTACAATCTGTATTAAGTGTACGCTTATAGGAATAAAAGCCTAATGATGATCAAACTACTTACCGGCAACTTTATGTAGCACTGTAATAGGGATCATGTGGTACAATGGGTAGTATCCCTGCCTCTGAGCCAGAAGCTCTGTGTTCAAGTCCCACTCCAGGACTTGATGGCCAAGAAAGATGCCTTCATAACTCAGCTAAACAAGTTGAGTATTAACTTGTAAATCTTTCCAACATATGCCATTGGTAAGAGCGGGAGAGGTTCCTGGTCAGCCGTGTGATTGAAAGAAATTGGAGCCTGTACCATCACTACCCATAGCTCCAGGCTACAACATGCATGTAAAAGTGTATGTTGCTGCTGCAACTCGGACTTCTTTGGGGGACCGGTTGGCTTAGTTTGAATAGCCAGTTTGGATCAGATTGGTGCTAACAGCACGGGGTTTGGTCCCTGTTCTGGCTGGGCTGGATTCAGGACCTGCCTCCTTGGTGGAGATGGTGGTGCTGTGGGTCAGACCTGTCTTCCGGCAGAGCACTGAAGAAGTAGTAGTAGTATATGTAGTGTCTTAACATGGTCATATATATGCAGAATATTATTATTTGAGTAAAGGGAAAATCATGTTTGGCGGGTATAGTGCGGCTAAATTCTGAAGGGCTGTAGGGGAAGCAGTCCTGCCTTCTGGCCAAAAGGAATGTTGAAAAAGGCACTTACCTTGAGGAGCCAATAGCTCCTGCCTTTATTTCACTGCCGAATTTCTTGATCCCTGGGAAACCTGTGCAACAGCAGTAAATCTTAAATTGGGCTTCCAGTTTTATTCGGGGAGCCCACTGTTCATGTTTAAGTATGCTCAATCTCTGCATGGTTGGATGTTTGCCCCAATTTCCACAGTAAATGGCGCTGCATGAGTGTTTGCCAAGTTGGGGGTCACGTTTCACATATTTCACTTTAATCCCACTAACAACCCCCTTCCCACTCTGGGGCAATTAATATTGAGGCCGTTTTATTTATATATATATATATATATATATATATTTTTTTTTGTTTTTTAAAAACTTCAAAACTTTTAAAGCAACTTTAAAAACTCAATTATTTCCTGTTCCAAATATTAACTGGTCATTATGCAATAAAGCTAAGGTCCAGATTTGTGAAAATCCTGCAAATGGTCTAAAATTCTAAAGTCCCGTCTCCGAATCCTGCCTTTCCCATCTTCACAGGGATTGGGCTGGGGTTCACGTGTGCACAATTTGCGAAGGCAGCTTGCCGATTAAATCACCTGCTGCCTCCACTGAAATGGGATTTTGGAAGAAGGAGTGTGCAGAATAGAACAGGTAGGAATAGAACCCTTTGGAGAGGTAAAGCACCCTTTGTGAGACGTAAGGCACCCTTTGGGATTGTTAAAAATAAACAGTATGCATTTTTTGCACACAAAATCATTGGAACTGTTAAAGAGCTGTTGAGCAGTGCAGCTGTGGAACCTGTCAAAGCTAACCAGGAAGTGTCAAGCCTGTCAAAGCTATCCAGGAAGTGTCAAATCTGTCAAGGAACTGTCCAAGGATACTAGGTGAGTTGGCATGGAGGTAAGGGCAAAGGGTGGTGAGTGGGGGCATGGGCTGGCATGAGTTGGCACTAAGATGGCATAGCTGGTATGGTGGCCATGGGGGTGGGTAGAAGGGCACCGAGTTGGCATAGTGGATATGAGGTTCAGAGGGGATGGATGGGGGCATGGGGTGGCATGGATGAGGCATAGGGAGTGTGGGGGGGAATATGGGTTGTGTGGTGAGGGCTGGAGGAATGTTTTTTGTTTTACTGTTAATTATTATTTATTTAAATACCGTGCTGGAACACACAGACAGGCCAGTGCCCTGCCCTGCTCCGCACCTGGCAGCCAGTGCATTCGTTCCAGGGTCACCCACCTTGACTCCTGCTTCAGCCCATCAATCCCCACTCCTCTGACTGAAAATCCAACCTGCGGGCAAACATTTTTTAAAGGTTGGGTCCGCTGAACCAGGAAATCTCCTGACTTGGGGAACCGAACTTGGGGATGAAAACCTGAGCCAAAGACTCCCATGGATATGTCTATTAAGAAACAATCTCAACCATTTCTGCCTCAAAGCATATTTTACTGGCAGGTCTTGCTTATGAAGTCTTGCTTTTTGTACATTTTTTTTTGTTTCTTTACTCTTTGCGATGTTTTATTTTATCAGTTCTTCCGGGCTTCTACTTTGTGGAGTAGTGTACAGACACTTCGGCCAGAAATTTTCGCTCGGCAGGGGGGCGCATGCCCCACCTGCTCAAGCAATGATGCTCATTGACATTGGCTGAGCCATGCTGATGTCAACACACAGTCACGCGATAGTACGGTCAGCAGGCGCACGCCGGCGTCGGCAGTGCACCCGCCGACAATTAATAGGCCTGTTAAGGCCATTAAATAATCAATTAACTTAGGTTGGACAGGTAGCGAAAAATTTAATGGTTGGCAGGCAGGTGAAAAGGCCAAGCAGCCTTTGCATTTTTTTGGAAACCTCATCCATGGGTGGGATGAGGTTTCCAAAAGCAAATAAAGATAAAATAAAAGTTATAAAATTGATTTTAAAACATGTCCCTGCTCATGTGACAGAGTCACATGAGGGGACATGTTTCATTCCATTCTTATTTTTTTAAATTTCTTTTCATACCTCTTCACCTCCTTGAGACAGCCCTGTGCCTCAGGGAGATTATGAGGCACGCACTCACGCACATGCGCTAAGTTCGTGCTCGAGCAGCTCACACTATCCCTCATCTGCACAGACAGCGTTCAACACTGCCACTCACGTTTCTTGCTGGGCGGACTTTAATTGGCCTACCAGTGTGAGATGGCGGTCTGGTGCCAATTTACAGGCGACGGTCGCCTTCCCGTCCGGCCCATCCCACCCCACCCTACATGGGTGAAATTCTGCCTCTGGCCTACAAAATTGGTGACGCTGCACCCTCTTTTACAGGAAAAATGGAAGCCTGACCATTCACTATTACAAGTTAGAAGTGTGCTGCTGCTATGTTGAATCAGGAATACTGTAGATATCCGAAGCATATACAAGAATTATTAAAATCACTAATTAAAATAAGGATCTTATGCTTGTTATAGGACCTTTTTGTGATAATGGATACTGTGATGCTTCTGCACCACATAATAAACATTCCCAGGACCTTGCTGCAGTACAGACCTGAATGTATGTCCAAACTTGTGATCATCTGCTTCATGATCCACAACGTTGCTATCGTAAGGCACCAGTCCTTACCACCTTCAGAACAGCAAGAAGTGCAGAGGAGCAGAATCACAAATAAATGAAAGATAGGAGTAACATTAATCAAAAGTACCCCTAGTTAGATAAGCTCTTACAGAGCAGCTCATTGAAGTGAGCTTCACCTGAACTATTATTCCCATTGCCAATACACTAATAGTTCTGTAGTCTTCATGATTACTATTCGATTGCCTTTCTTCAGTCCAGCATTATGAATCTTGTCCTTATTTCACTACAAACACCAAGTACAGAACATTTTTTAAAATTGAATAATCAAATTCCATCTCAATCAATCATCTATTAACAGAAATAATTATGAATCGTCCCTATGCAAGCCCTTAGAGCCCATCTCTGTCCTTGTCTACTAATTCTACTGGCCTTGCAAAGAGTTCCCTAGTAGCTACACCTTGGAAGCTAGAAGACAGCACAAATGGCTTTGATGAACAACCTTGAGCAACCATAGGTCTTGAAATCCCAGCTACTGAGTGCTTGGCTTGGACTGGGGTAGTCTGGTCCAGTGAGGACTGGTGAGATGTTTTGGAAGCCCCTGTCAGTACTGACCCCCAAAACTAAGAGTGAGTTGCCTGATCTTCCATGGTAGCTGTCCAAGATATCTGCAAAGCTTGAAGCACAGTAGGCATCGTTGTCATGTTCATGGAGCTGATTGTTCACTCCATTTTGAACAGAAGTGTCTCCATGCTCTATGTGAATCTGTGGCAAAAGTTGGAACTGAACTTCAGTATGCTCTGGACATTATGCATAAACTGGCAGGCTTTCAGTGCACCTGACATTTGACAGTATATGTCCACCAGTATTCTTCAGTTGCCTGAGCCCTCTAAATTAGTATCCAAATCCCCTGCAGTAGAACTAGCTTGCAATCGCACCCTATGACAAGTAGGCACCTCTGGTGTCCTAGATTCGGCATAGTTGTAACCATTGATTCAGTACATAAGGAGCCATTCTCAAGACTATCCTCCAAATGTGCACGGTACGTTCTCTGTACTGGGACTTGTAAGGGTGAGATTGAATGACAGTGCATGGGCTCCTTGTCTTGAATGGCACAGGAGCTTCCACATTTTCTACGACTGAAATGAAAGATAAGGACAAGGGTTAGCATGTGATATGATGGAAGATCAAAGAAACATGTCGCTAGGAAAAGCATCTGCAGCTTATCATGGAAATAGAAGGAAGAAGAGAAAATGAGAATATGGTGTGAAGAAACCCTCCTTTAGTGGCCATGACTCTGCCCTTCCTGTGATGGCCAGTTTTCTTCAACAGGGAAAGAGATAAGCAGGCAATCTCATTCTCTCCACTGATAACTTCCTGTCTTGAAGGGAATAGGCAGTCTAGATGTGGAGATGGAAGCAGAGACTAAAAGAGCAGCATTCTTATCCAGACTATTCTTGTGAGTCATTGAACTTTTTACACCATTCCTGTCTTATGGGTGAGTTTCAGCTGTAAGGAAGAAAAGATCGGTAGTGTGATCCTTATGAAGTGTTTAGCGAATATGTCTGCCATGGTTAACTAGCTGATCTGAAGTGTGCCAGATGTAAATTGTGGGGAGGTGAGGATTGCAATGATGGTGCGTGAGTATGAGGAAAAGCAGAGGAAGGGCACAATATGATGCAATGACTGAAAGAGATTGAAGGCAAGCAGGGGAAGGGAATAGGCAGTCTAGATGTGGAGGTGGAAGCAGAGGCTACTCTTGTGAGGTCATTGAACTTTTTACGCCATTGCACCAGTGTCCTTGGAACTAAGCTCCTGGCATGAACCTCAACGATCTCTCCCCACTGGCAGCAAAGGTGTTGCTTGTAAGACTTTCTGCCTCTGCAGTTTGTGGGTGGAGGGCAGGAGCATGATCTCTAAAGCAGAACAGTAATCCTTTTGGACAAAAACAAAAATACCTGGAAAAACTCAGCAGGTCTGACAGCATTTGCGGAGAGGAATACAGTTAACGTTTTGAGTCCGAATGACTATTCATCAGAAGTAAGCAAAAATAGAAATAAGCAAAGTGGCCCTTGTGATCGGCACAACAAAGAAGCGTAAGTTGTCTAAATGTAGATGGCTGCTCCTCCTAACGCTGAGATAACCCTTTCCTGATTGCTAAGATTCCACCCCTAATTCTGCATGCCTAAGCCTCCTTTCTGGACCTCTGATCCTGCAACCCTCCATCTGGCATCCTTTCCTGATTCTGGACCCCTGGCCTCCCCTGCTGATGCACAACTTGGCCCAATCTCGATCCCAAACACGGACTTTTATCTCCAATAAACTTAACTTAGGGCTGCTATGATGCCAACAAAGCCTGAACTTTCTGCATTAGTGGGCTCTTTGCACTTCACCAGCAACACTGGAATGAGGCCCAGGGACCAAAATCTGGAGAACCTCTGACCTCAGCATTTAGGTGTGGAAGGGGAGGCTCACATTTGCTGAAGATCAAAAAATATTTGACAGTGCACACACTGCATTTTAATTGATCATAAAATGTGAGAAAACTTATAAATGCCATGAATGTTTCTCATTCTACCTTACTCCCCATTCCCCCGTCTCAACACATCTTGTGCCCACCCCCTGGCCATTTTAGGGAGTCTCGAAATGTTGATACTTTGACCTACCCAATTCTCTTCTGTACCTTTGTACCCTATTTCTTCAGGAGTGTTCCATTTACTTAATTTGATTGGCTACTTAGTGCTGATGCTGAGGTTCAGCATCACTGCCTTTGTATTGAGAGGTGAGAAGTCTGACTATGCATAGTGCCCTTATTTCAAACAAAACATCTGATATATTTTGCAGTAGCGGATCTCAGATTCTAAGACAACTTTCTTTCCTCTATCAATCTCTGCCTTTCTCTCAATGCTAATGAAAACAGCGCTGGTCTTTGACATCAACATCAAGTGAGCTTAAGAATAGATGCACCATATGGAATAGCTCTGACAGGCTGAGAATTGGAGACATACACAAATTAGCCAAAGACACTCAAGCAGATGTAAGGAGTGGAGAAGAGATGAAATCAGAAACAGAAGCAGAAAAATGATTGAGGAAGCATAATTGATTTTATATTTTTATATTTCTCCATAAGGAATTTAAATTCTAGCATGCAAATCTAATATACAGTAATGTTGACATCCAGATATTCATATTCCACCTGGATTTAAATCTGTGATTGTTTGGATTAAAAAGGAAATTTTACGAATGGCACATTTTTGTTCAACCCTAGGTGATCATTACTTGAGGGCCTATGGTACATGTGTCTTTCATATGATGCAGGAAGTTGCGTTTGAATCCTGAAATTTAGTTAATTGGAAAATTTAACATAAACAATAATACATGCACACAGTAATCATTGTAAATAAGGCAGGCATTTGGTTGTATAAAATGTAATGAGTTCTGCCCTAAAATGCACATGTTCAAAAGTTAGCAATAAATCTTAAATTATAGTATAACATTCAGCAGGACAGGGCAATTTGGAAAGATCATATGTTGGTGTTCCAGTTCTGTGAAGTGGATCAATATGGAATTCTTACTTGCAGTTTTCTTCCACAGCATAATTTTATGTTGGTATAGTATGTTGTACAGGTTGTTTGATATGTTCTACAAGCTGTTGGCGAAGACAACACTGTTGTGTTGAGCAGTTGTGTTGGGAGGAGCATGCCTACCCTCTGTTCCGAATGGTATTTGGCATGAAAAGGAGAAGAGAGTTAATGAGGGTGAAGAAAAAAGTGCAAGCAGGTTTTAATTTGGTTTTGTCCTTGTTCATACACTATATCAGGATATTTAAAAGTCAATTTTATAACTCTTTATTTTTATATTGGCAGAAAATAATCAACCATCTTTGTACTTTTTGAAAAATCAGTGCATTTGACCACTCCTAACATCTGAACAACTGGTGAAAGCGAAAGTAGGGCGATGGGCTCTAAGCACAGCTTGGCAAGCAGTTGAGGTCACTGCTTTATTTATTGACAGTAGAATGTTGGTCTCAGAAGCCTGGAGCGTACATCCTTTGTTGTAACTACATCTCTTTTGTACTGGCGTATCTCCATCTTGGAATCCAGCAAAGCCAATCATTAGTCGTGGTTTTAACATGTGCTATTGTAGACTAGTGTTTGGTGTTAGCATACTGCAGTACATGCAGGAACCAAAGCCAGCTATTCACTGGCTTCATATCTCATGGCTACGGAGCCTACTGGCTGAGCATTAAAAAAGCCCCAATACTCATGCTGTGAAGTTCTCTCTTCAGCTGTCAGTTCTTGCCTTTCTTTGATATGATATGACTTAATCCAGCAGCTACAACTTCTCCATTTGCAGGCTTTGGCTGTGAACAGATCCATTGACCATGTGGCAGCTATTTATACATCATAAGCTGTATACTGTTAAATCTAAGTAATAAAGATTCCTGTGTCCATTGCTTATTAAAGGCAGATTGGTTAGGCTGCCTGAGATTAACCCCTGTGATGCTTTTTAGAATGTATTTGACAATAATAAAATGATTTTTGAAATGTAACAAACATAATGTTATTTTTCTACATTTAAGACTAGTGACTAACATTTAGCTTAAAGGTACAACAATCATTTGTACTGGCTGCAACCCTCTGGAAGCTGTGACTTGGAGAGACTACAGTTACTGGGAAAATCTATTAGCTAAAGTAGTGAAAATAATGGAAAATCCAGGTTTGAAAGTTAGTGACCATTTCTTTGAGGGAAGAATAAAGCATAATTTATTTTTAAAAGTTAATACTATGTTGCAAAATTCAAATCTGAAATATGCTGTTATAACAGTTTTCTTCAAGAGGAATGATGGCTTGGTGTAATGTTTCTGGACTAGTAATCCAGAGGCTCTGACTGATGTGCTGAAAACATGAATTTATGTCCCACGACGGCAGCTGGAGGAATTTAAATTCAATTAATTAATAAGTCTGGAATAAAAGGCTAGTCTCAATAATTATGATCATGGAACTATTAGATTGTTGTAAAAACCTACCTGGTTCACTAATGATCTTCAAGGAAAGGAATCTGATACTTTACCTGGTCTGGCTTACATGTGATTCCAGACCCACAACAATGCGGTTGACTCTTAACTGCACTCTGAAATGGGCTAGCAAGCCACTGTGTTGTATCAAACTGCAACAGGAACACCAAATAAGACTGGATAGACCACCTTGCATTGACCTATATGACATAAACAACAAAGGCATACCCTGCAAAGTCCTCCTCACTAACACCTGGAGACTTATACCAAAATTGAGAGAGCTGTCATAGTCAAGTAACAACCTGACATATTCAGGCTCTTCGAGTCATAGCTCACAGCCAACGTCTTAGACCCCTCCATCACCCCACTTGGGTATATCATGTCAGATCGGCAGGGCAGACTCACCTGAGGTGGCCACACAGTATTATACAGTTATTACAGAGTGTCCCTGGGAGCCTTCATTGACTCCAAACTCCATGAAGTCTCATGCATCAGGTCAAACGTGGGCAAGTAAACCCTTTGCTGATTACCACCTTCCTTCAGCTGATGAATCCATACTCTACCAGATCAAGGACATTTGGAAGAAGCACTGGGGGTAGCAAGAGCACAGGGTCTACTCTGGGGAACTTCCATGTCCATCATGAAGAATGGCTAGGTAGCACCACTACTGACAGAGCAGGTCAAGTCTTGAAGGACGTATCTGCCAGACTGGTCCTGCAGAAGATGTTGAGACACAACCAGAGTGAAAAACCTAGCTGACCTCTCACCAATCTACCCGTCGCAGGTGCATCTGTCCATAACAGTATTGGAGCTGTGACCACAGCTCTTGTGAAGACAATGTCCTATCCTCACGCTGGGGGCATCCTCTATTGTGTTGTATGGCACTGCCACCGTGCGAAATGGGATAGATTCAGAACAGATCTAGCAGCTCAAAAATGGACATCTATGAAGCACTGTGGGCCATCAGCAGCAGCAGAATTGTATTCAACCACAATCTATAATGTCATGGCCTGACATTTCTCTCACTCTACAATTACTATTAAGCCAGATGATCAACTCTGGTTTAATAAAGATTGAAGAAGAGCATGCCAGGTATACTTAAAAACAAGATGCCAAGTGAAGGTGCAACACAGGGCTTTTATGCATGTTAAATGCTAAAGCAACATGCCAGACAAAGCAAAGCGATCCCACAACAAACGGATGCGATCAAAGCACTACAGCTCTATCCCATCTAATCATGAATAGTGATGAAGAATTAAATAACTAACTGGAGGAGGAGGCTCTAAAAATATCCCCATCTACAACATTGAGTGAGCCCAACATGCCACTCAAAACAACAAGGCTGAAGCATTTGTAACCAACTTCAGCCATAAGTGCCAAGCTGACGATTCACCTTTGCCTCCTCCTGAGTTCCCTTGCATACAGATGCCAGTCTTCAGTTCGATTTATTTCATATCAAGAAATGGTTCAAAGCAATGGATACAGCAAAGGTTAAGGGCCCTGACAGTGTCCCAGCTGTAGTACTGAAGACTTGTGCTCCAAATCTAGCCACACCTTTAGCTAAGCTATTCCTGTAGCTCTACAACACTCACATCTACCCGACAGTGGAAAATCGCCCAAGCATTTCCTGCATTTAAAATACAGGACAAATCCAATCTGATCAATTACCACACCATCAGTTTACTTTCAGTCATCAGCAGTGATGGAAAATGTCACATATTGTGCTATCAAAAGGCACTAACCAATCTGCTCAGCGATGCTCATTTTGGTTCCAGCTGGGCCAGTCGACTCCAGATCTCATTACAGCTGTGGTCCAAACATGTATAAAAGAGCTGAATCCCTGAGGCAAGGTGAGAGTGACTACCCTTGACATCAAGACAGTGTTTAACCAAGCGTAACATCAAGGAGCCCAAACAAAACTGAAATCTGTAAGAAACTCTTCACTGGTTGGAGTCATATCCAGCACAAAGGAAGATGGTTATGGTCGTTGGAGGCCAACCTTCTCAGTCCTATGATATTGTTGTAGAAGTTTGTCAAGGTAGTATCCTAGACCAAAGCATTTTCAGATGTTGCTTCTATCGTAAGGTCAGAGTTGGGGATGTTCACTGATGATTGCAATGTACAGCACCATTCACAACTCTTCAGATTCTGAAACAGTCCGTGCCTGCATGCAGCAAGGCATGGGCCGATAAGTAGAAAGTGATATTCGCACCACACAGGAGAGAATCTAACCACCTCCTTGACATTCAATGACATTACCATCACCAAATCGCCTACCATCAACATTCTGAGGGTGACCATTGACCAGAAAGTTAACTGAACCAGCTATATAAATATCGTGGCAACAAGAGCAGTTCAGAGGCTGGGAATCCTGGGGCAAGTAACTCACCTCTTGACTTCCAAAGATCTGTCCACCATATACAAGGCACAAGTCAGGAGTGTGATGGACTATGCTCTACTTGTCTGGATCAAATTAGCTGCAGTAGCGTTCAAGAAGCTCAACACTGTCCAGGACAAAGCAGCTTGCTTGATCGGCACCCCATCCACTGTTTTAAACACTCACCACTGGTGCACAAGTGGCAGCAGTGTGAACCATCTCCAAGATACACTGCAACAGCTCACCAAGACTCCTTCAACAACACCTTCCAACCCATGACCTCTATCACCAAGAAGTGCAAGGTCAACATGAGTAGGGAAGCACCACTATTTGCAAGTCCTCCTCCAAGCCACACACCATCTTGTCTTGGATCCATATTGCCATTCCTTCACTACTGCTAGGTCAAAATCCTGAAACGCCCTCACTAACAGCACTTTGGGTGTCCCTACACCACAGGGACTGCAGCAGTTCAAAAAGGCAGCTCACACCACCTTCTTAAAGACAATTAGGGATGGTGAAACTGCTGGCTTTTCCAGTGATGCCGATATTCCATTAACAAAGTTTTAAAAAAAAGCCAAATGACAGATGGCAGAACTTTAGTCACACAGACATATGCACTCCTACAGATGAGTTTAATATTTCTGTGAATCATAGTTAATCTAAAATTATTGTGAGAGCCTTGGTTCGGTGAAACAGCAGTATCCCTCTCGCTTCTGAGTCAGAATGTTGTGATTTCAAACCCCATTTCCAGAGCGCGCTGTGTGTGTATGTGTGGGGGGGGCAGCTTGTATGAAGGCTTTGATGTATCAGAAGCGAGGAATCTTAAGTGGGTAGACATAGGTGTAAAGGGTACATTTGCTTTTTTAAATAAACCAGATTAGCTTGAATTCAAAAGAGGGTGTGAAATGTTTCACCTAGCCAGGCAGAAGTCAAGAAACAGCTGGCAGAATATTGCGTGCGGGTGCGTGCCCGACAAGCCTGAGCATAAAGTGACGCGTGATGACGTCAGGCGTGGGTCCCGATGTCATCACGCTGTCTCGCAATATTTTGTTTGGTGGGCACACACCGGAGTCAGCTGCACGCCTGCCGGCTATTAAAAGTCCTATTAAGGCCAAAGAAACTAATTAAATTCAAATTTATGCTGCCCGTCCAATCTAATGATTGGTGGACAGGTGAAAAGGCCATGCGGCTTTTACATTTTTTAGGAAACCTCATTCACGGACGGGGTAAAGTTTCCTAAAGCAAATAAACATTAAATAAACGTTTAATTTTTGAATTATAAATATATCCCAGCTCATGTGACAGAATCACATGAGGGGACATATTTTCTGACATTTTTATTTATTACTTTGTTTTACACAGTGCTTCATATCCCTGAGACATGGAGCTTCCTTGGAGATTGAAGCGCTCTTTCACGTGCATGCACGAACTGCATGCTAGGCCCGCTCTCCCTCCTCTCCCTGCCCGCACAGGTAGCAGTCAGTGCTTAATTGGCCCACCTGCATGAAATTGAGTTGCGGAGCCGATCGCGGTTGGCTCCCTGACTGCCCGTACCGAGCACCCCAGCCAAGGACAAAATCCTGCCCGGTGTGTTTATTTTTCCCAAAGATTATTGGTAAAATTGGTACTATGAGGGATATTTATTATTAGAGAGGTAAAGTCCAAAGACATAGTGAAATAATGGGAGTTTGCATTCAAAGGGTAAAATATGTATAAATGAGCAAAGGCTGTATGTAAGGATAGTCATTCTAAGATCTAAAACAAGTGTGAAAAAGCCTCCAGCATCTAAACCTCAAGCTGCTGTCTACAAAGAACTGAAGTTAATAAAACTCACTTTGAATTGGATTGTTCAGAGTATTGTGTTTCCTTGCCTGTGTCTTTTAAAATCTATGGGCAAAATCTTCATCTCAGCGGGCAGGCGTGTGCCCAATCTGCTCGAGTGAGAAATGACGGGCATTGATGTTGTGCAATAGTTCGGTCTGTTAAGGCCATTAAAGAATCAATTAAGTTAAATTTTTCGCAGCCCGTCCAACCTCATGGGCAGGATGAGGTTTCCAAAAGCAAGTAAAAATAAAAGTTTTAAAACTTAATTAATACCATGTCCCTGCTCATGTGACAGAGTCACACGAGGGGCCATGTTTTAATACATTTCTCAATTCTTTATTTTTTTTTAAAACTCTTCATCTCCCTGAAGCAGCTCTGTGCTGTGCTGCCACTTGCACTTCACGCTGGGTCGGCCTTAATTGGCCCGCCAGCATAAAATTGCCTTCCAGCCTCGAACGCGGGTGGCAGTCATCTTCCCGACCACCTCCGCCAAACCCGCCTGACATGGGCTAAATTCTGCCTTATGTGTCTCACTGTTGGCCTTAACAAAAGCGTAACTGGAAGTTAGATTTACTGGGGGATTTAGAAGATATCATAGTAATTTGTAGTTTTACGTTTGTGCTTAAAATCATTTTTTCTATTAAGAATGGTTTAATTTAGTTTTGTAAGAAACCTATAAGACTTGGTCTTATTACTACTGAATTCAAGGTACGCATCTTGAAATTTATACATATTGCAAACACTTATAGCAGTTGTTTCAAATTTCACTTTGGGATTTGAGCAGCTCAGCATTTGCCATCGGCTGTGCAACAGCACAGAGACTTGAGCACATGGTCTAAGCTGGCACTTTGTGCAGAAGTGAGAGTGTGTTGCACTGTTGGAGATGCTGTGTTTCAGATGCAATATCAAATTGAGGCTCCTGTCTATCGTGTCTGTATCAAAAAAACAGGGGGAGCTCTTACTGTGTTTTGGCCAATATTTATCTCTCAACTATCATCCAAAATAGATGATCTGACCATTTATCTCATTGCTATTTGTGGGAGTTTGCAAATTGGCTGCTGCATTTTTTTCTTTATTCTATCATGGGATGCGGGTGTTTCTGGCAAGGCAAACATTTGTTGCCGATCCCTGATTGCTCTTGAATTGAGTGGCTGTGAGTCAACCACATTGCTATGGATCTGGGTAAGGGTGGCAGATTTCCTTCCCTAAAGGACATTAGTGAACCAGATGGGTTTTTACAACAATCAATGATAGTTTCATGGTCACCATTACTGAGACTAGCTTTATAATTCCCAGATTTATTAATTGAATTTAAATTCCAACAGCTGTCGTAGTGGAATTTGAACTCATGTCCCCAGTGCATTAGCCTAGGCTTCTGGATTACTAGTCCAGTGACATTACCACTAAACCACCGTCTCCGCGTACATGTATTTTCATATACCACAATAATGACTACACTTCAAAAATGAAGTGCTTTGAGCCATGCTGAGATTATAAAATATGCTATATAAATGCAAGTTTTTTTAATTTTTGAAATCTGTTTTTGTTTTGAATTGCAGGTGTTGAATATACTCATAAAAAGCTATCTCATAGGAAAAAAAATTAGCAGGGTTCGTTCTGGCCACTTGCCAATTTTCTAGTTACTAATGCAGGCTTTATATGGTGAAATATATTTTCATTTGGCTAATAACCTGGTGAAAAAGTACTATGTCACAGTATCATTGTATTTAATGGGTTGACTGATGAACTTCAAATCTGGCTAATAAATTTTCTGACTGGCTAATTTTATGACTAGTAATGAAAGAGATCCAGCTCTGTCCTCAAGTGGAAATATAAAACTAAAAGTGAAATTTAGTATAGTGTGGAATGCATGCACTTTGTTTAATTTTTTATAATACTTTTTCAAAACATTAAAATCACAATTGTCCTTTTCACCTTTGTGAATTGTGTTCAATCGCAGCCCACTCATATAGGACAACTTTCTGTTGTTCCGATGCTGTCTCTCTCATAGCTTGTAAAGGGGTATTTGCCCTATGATAATCTGGTTGCCTATCGATTTTTGTCCACAATACAGTTTTGCTTTATATTCAACATAATGGCCCACATTCAATGTCTACACGTGTGTAGTGGAAATTAAGCAGTTGCTGTCTCAGTTGCCTCTGCTCCTCCAGAATTTTCATTGCCCTGATACCTAAAAAAAAAAGACAAAGCATTCAAATACATGGAAGGGCGTGAATTTGTCATACTTAATGTGATAACTACCCACTAAGCAGGCCAGAAAACATTAGGGTTTGTCCATTCAAGTGTAAGTGAGTTTTTAACGGCATGATAAGCCTTAATTACTGCCATACAACCTCTCTGGCACTGTAAATTATCCTTTAAAAGCGGAGTCTTATTCCTTCAGATTTTGATTAATATTGGAAACTTCTCTCCATCTTAATCTGGTCTCTCTTTCCCTCTCTTTTTCATTCGCTTTCTGTAGCTTATATGACATGGAATTAAATATTCTGATGCCTCCTGTTTTAGGCTCTGCATGTTACAGTAAGGATTCCTCAATCTGATTATGGAACTACACCCTGTTCACACAGGTCCCAGATCCCCTGTAGAGAGCACATAACTGTTTGGCTCTCTAATACCCACACGTTCCAGCACAAAAGCCCACAAAGTTGTAGTCAAGTGTAAATGTAAATAACTGGCATTCATTCACCACCGGCCATAAAATCTGAGCTATTGGCTACACATTGTTGGGGCGGTAGGAATATGGCTCTGAGATTAAAATTAAGTGTACATAATGCAGGGAACTGCCAGTATGCAATCTTGTAGATATTTTGTTATGCAGTTACCTGGAGAGAAGCCAGGCTTATTCCTTTAGAGAACAGAAAAAGCTAAGGAGAAATTTAAGTCATGTAAAATCATGAAGAGCTTGAGAGAGTAAAAAAGGAGAAACTTTTTCTCCTGTTATAAGGGTCAGTAAGCACAGCACTTAGATTGAATGCAATTACGCTTATGCTAAAGAGCTGGAGGTGAGATGAGGAGAATTTTTTTTTAACACAGCAAGTTATTACGATCAAGAAAGCACAGAAAGGGTAGTGGAGGAGTTTCAGTAGTAACTTTCAAAAGAGAATTGGATAAATAATTGAAGGAGAGAATGTTGCATGGCTGTATGGTAAGAGCAAGGGAATGAGACTAATATGCTAGCTCCTTCAACGAGCTGGCACATGAAAGATGGACTAAATGACCTCCCTGTCTGTAGGATCCATGATTCTACACTTTGCCTTTTTTCTATTTCACTTCATTAGGTAGTAAATATAGAATTAGGAAAATGTATTTTAGCATGAAGTTGTTATTATTATAACTGCATATGTAATAACTCAATAGAATATTGCATCATATGACTGATTCAATAAAATAACGAAAAGAATGAGCAAGAAATACTATTGCTTGGATCATGATTTCTGTAGGACACCATGGGATTGACACATTAGAACTAAGCAATTAGGTTAGGTTTGTATTCACATAAAAGTTTGAGTCCATTGAGTAAATAAAACGTGCAATAGCTCTGTACATTAAAGAATGAAGTATCCACAATCTTTAACAGAACTGTAATGTGCAAGAATTAATTTGACAGCTGCTTTGTGAGGATTGAGGTAGTGGAAACTTTTTTTTCATGAGACTCAACTGTCACTGTGCCATTACATATCAGCTTTCAGAGCTGGCTCTCTATGTAGCATGGCAAGAATTCAAGTAACCACATGGGAATGGCATCTGAGGGTCAGCAGACATTGTTTCATTTTATTACGATGCAGCTAAAATTACCTCCTAACAGATAAACTTCCTGTTTGCACGCTGAGGCCAGATCTTTCAGATCATTTTTCTCTTCACTTAAACACTTTGATTTTCAGAAGTGATTTATTGCTGAATGAAAGCACATGGACATCACAGTTCAGTCACTGATCCAGCATCTATTTATACAACAGAAATGCCATAGTATGTAGTTTCTCCTAATTTTAACAGCTTCAATTAGCATGATTAAGTTATTTCTGGAAAAATGTGCATATGTATTTTAAATCCCTTTTAAAACAACACTTTGGTGTGTGCTTCTTGAGAAAGGTAGCTGTGTTGTTGGAAATGGTGATATCATGTATATTAGTAATGCATTTCTAAAAATAGATTGAAATGAAGGAAGCACATGTGAAATTGAAAAGCTACTTTTTGTGAGCATAGCTTACTTCAGAGCTATTAACCTTGTCCCTAAACCAGAGGAGGAACTTTATTCACATAGCTACTGTTTAATCAAAGTAACCTTTGACAACCAAGGAGTTAAAATTGTCTCCCAATCTATCTTGATAATCATCTTACAAAGATCCAAGGAGTTTCCTTTAATGAAATCAATACCAAAGGCTTTAGCTTTGACAGGTGCTGCGAATCCAGTGGAATCTCATTATTACAAACCTCTCATTACGACAAACTTTCCCAAACACCAGCCTCCTGAGTTCGGTGTAAGTTCCATTAAAGCTCATGAGGAGTTCAACCTCAATAAAGTGAATCCCTTGCTGAGAGGAATGTTTTTGTCAATCCCCTCAATGTTGCACTCATTTTTTTTGAAGCACTGTTGCTTTTGTATTCAAAGAATCCATATTTAAACTAAGTTAAAAGTTATCTTAAATGTTTATTAAACTTCAGATATATGAGTGTAATTCAAGCCATTACCTTAATGTGTCAAAAGGGACACGTTTACATTTCAAAACCAGTTCAGAATATTGTTAGCTGCTCGGAAGCAATCGATGTATTCATAAAATGCTCAATTTTGTAATTTTTTAAAACATTTTGTAATAGAGTTAAGCAATATAATTTTCATTCTTTATACTTCATTCTTTCCTTAACGTTTGGCCTAAAATGGTTTTAGTGTAAGAATACCGAAATTGTGCCCCAATGTTGATGTATTACTGCAAAGACATTGACTTAATTATTGGAGTGGTTTCATAAGATGTTTTGAGTTTAATTCCTTTTTAAACAAAATATGATATTAAGTTAGTTACAAAATTATTTAAAAAGCAAAGAAAAATTGAAGTGTAATATTGAAATGCACTTTTTCCTTGGTTTTGTGTTCATTTGCCTTTTCTTTTTATTAAAGGGTGAATCATATATGTTCAAATTTGTTGAATACATACTTGTATAAACTGTCTTAGTTACAGTATTTGCAGCAATAGAAAGATAAACTGTTGCCACTGATGGTACTGTAAAGCAAGCGCTTTGCACCAAGGGTAAAAATGCTTCATAAAATAACTGAAAATAGATTATTATAAGCTTCACTTGTGATTTATGATGCTTTCTTTGTAAAATGAGAATCTGAGCAAATGCTGCATGCCGCACATTTCTGAATAGGCCCTGGCTACCATCCTCTGATCTATGCAGAATTAATGTCTCTGCGAACAGATCTTTTGATGGTGCATATGTGCTAAGTGCATGGATTTGCTGCTACAGTTTGAACATTTCTTAAATTAAAATGTATTGCCCCTTCTAGCTATATTGATTTACACATTGCTGTGTCAATATTAACTCCAACAATTTTTCCAATAACTAATAAGGATCTGCCAGTGTGGCTTGACTTCATCAGTGTGTGGTTAAATTCACACAGTAATATTTTGCTTTTCTTTTATTCCCTGATTCTAGAGCCTTCTGTATATTTTCCCATTTACTGGTTAAAGTAAAATGCTCAGACATTAGAGTTCTAGCAGAAGTCTTAAAATTAAACCTTGTATATGAAGTGGGACAGGTAATCTTGCTCAATGTGGGTGTGGGGCGGGGGAGTTTATTTTTGGCAAGAGCATTTTGAAGATGAGCATCTCTTATTTTCAAACCTTAACAGTTTACTACTGTAAATTGCTGTTTCAGATTCACAGTACCGGCTTCATCAGTTGATAAACCAACAACTGATCATTCAGTACTTGAATTTTTCTAAAGGATTTAAATGAATTATTATGTTCAAATTCTAACATTCATACAAGCCTCCTCTAAGACTTTGAAAAAAATTGCTATAATCAATTTTGATGTAAACATGATGTTTACATAATTTGAGAAAATATAATTGATCATTCTGTAGACTTCAGGTATGATACTGTGCAAATGGAAATTGCCTTGTTTAGGAAAATAGCTTGCAGGAGACTTGTGGTACTTATAAGCTTGGTTTTATCTGCAGTTATCTTTGATTTGTTGAAATATCTGAATTTTTATGGAAAATTATAGTTAGGGCAATCTAATTCAATTGAGACCCCTTCAGTTGAATTCCTAGTTGCCAAGGAAAAAGTTTAGTTCCATTAGGACTATGCTTAACAGTCGTCAAGGGTTTCGTTAACAGTTGCATTTAAAATGCAGAATCTACTTTCTGTCACTAGATGCCACTGGTTCACTTGCAGTAGAGATGCATTATCTGTAAACATTTAATAAGTCCTAATTTGTTCCTCACATTGTTCTGGCAACTGCAAAGCTGGTTATGTTTTTGTTTTATCTGCTCTTACAGTGAATTACTAATTTTAATAGGTATGATTAATGTGACACTGAAAGTGATGTTAAAAAGGACCAAACAGCAGGTACCCAGATTCAGTTGCAGTCCTAGAGTATGTGTGGCACTTGCCTAAAGGTTTGCTTATTCTATCCTTCTGGTGATGTATACTTGCCTATTTGATATGTCCCCATAGCAGAGTGCCACACCCCCCTGTTTACTGAACTAAACCAAGTTTCAAGGGATGCGGTTGGAGGCAGGGCCATCTATTTTTAACAGCACTCAGGAACTGTCAACTTTGGAGAAGTTGTTTAATTTATTGAGATGTTGGTAAGTGTATATTTCCTCATGCACCAAAGCATAGTTTACTTTCTTGTTGCTGTTATAGCCTATATCCTTTTTTTGGTCTTGGGTTTCTTTTCTTTCTTTGTGGCAATGTCCTATTTTTGCTTTCATTCATTCATTCCATCCATTCCTTTTTTGTAAATTTCCCAGTCCTTAGATTATTGCATTTGGTCAAAGGTTCTTATACTGACAAATAGATCTCATGTCGATTCCTCTCCCCTTGATTAGTATATGTCTAGGTCATTTTCCCATCCAGTTTTGCCTTGGGTGCTTGTATTTGCTGTTGTAGCAAAGAGGGAATTAAGTAAGAGAGAGAGCTCTCCTACATGTAAAACCATCCCCTTCCTTAATCTGATGATATAGTGGTTTCATATCACATAAAAGCCTAGGAATATCTGCTTTCCATAATACTCTGACGGACTTGTTTCAAGATTCGAATTGGGTATTCGACCTACATATGCAGATATTGGGCAGGAATGGAAATCACATTTTTACTGCTATTGTATGATACTCTAGTTATGGGATGTAATTATTTCACTCCAGTGGATAGCAGTCTGTAACTTTGCAGTTATTCTTAATCACTGATTCAAGTCAGATCGTCAATTTTTACTGAATTCTGGATATTTTTGCTTTGATCTAAGCTTGGTTGAAACTGCACAAACCTATTTCAATAGGAAGGCAAATGGAATGTTGTTTATTGCAAGGGGAATCAAATATAAAAGTAGGGAAACTTTGCTACAGTTGTACAGGGCGTTGATGAGACCACATCTGGAATGCTCTGTATAGTTTTGGTCTCCTTACTTAAGAAAGGATATAATTGCATTGAAGAAGCAGTTCAATGAAGGTTCATTCGACTAATTCCTGAGATGCAGGAGTTATCTTAGGAAGAAAGCTAGGACAGGTTGGGCCTGTATCCATTAGAATTTAGAAGAATTAGGTGATCTTATTGAAACAAATAAAATCTTGAGGGGACTGGACGGGGTGGATGTTAAGAGGATGTTTCACCTTTTAGGAGAATCTAGGACCAGGTGATAGAGTTTAAAAATAAGGGGTCTCCCATTTATGACGGAGTTGAGGAGAATTTTTTTCTGTCAGAGGGTCATTGCTCTATGGAATTTTCTTCCCCAGAGAGCAGTGGGAACAGGTTCATTGAAATTTTTAAAGGGGATTTAGATAGTTTCTTGATTGGCAAGGGAGTCAAAGGGTATAGGGGGTAGACAGGAAAGTAGAGATGAGGCCACAATCAGATCAGCCACAATCTTATTGAATGATGGACTATGCTTGAGGGCCTGAATGACCTACTCCTGCTCCAAATCAGTATGTACATAGGATACCTGCATCCATCTTAGAGAAACCTTTTCTCCATCTTTCCAGGTTTGCTCTATAAATCATCTCCCCTTTTTCCTGAGGGTCAAAGGGTGTGTTCTAACCCACTGCACTGCCTGTCATATGTAAGGTTGGTTTTGCAGCCATTTTATTCAAAAAGTGACTTTATCTTTAAGTTTATCAAAGTATTGAATGCAAGACAAAAATTTTTATCTCACAGGCTAATTCCCAAATCTTTACTAGATACTTATTTGTAGAAGTAATTTCTTCAATTTATTCCAACTCTACTTCTATTAGTAAAGTGCTAGAGTTGCAAAGCTTCCACCAGAATCATCATGTAACATGAAGATTTCTATTTGCTACATGTTCTTTGAAAGACAATTATCTGAAAGCATATTTGTTCTTACTTATAAAAGCTTTTTGCCACAAAATAGTCCCTGATTTGTGGGATTGTTGTACTTTATTTTTATTTATATTCCGACAATTCAAACTTTGGATACATTAAAAATAATCAAGTTAAAATAGTTGGCAGACAAACACTACTCAGCAGTCAAAAATGCACCAATTGTACATGATACAATTGAGTTTCTACAAGAGTGCCAATAAATCCAATGGGTGGAATCATCTCAGATTTGCATGAAGTGCACAAGCGGTCAGGTAAAACGATATTTTATCCACCGGCCGCAGTGGTGGCTTTTCACGCCATATCATCTCAAACCCGCTGCATTAATTATGCATTACGCTGTTTCCAAGGTGGACAGGTTCTCATTCGCCCGTCACGCCATCACCTCGCCGCTTCAGCATGCCAGGCGCCATATTTAAAGTCCAGTTGCACGCACACCTCCCAGTGCTTCCAACCCATGACTGCTGCAAAGAAGACCTGGCCCTGAAAGGCAAAAAGACTGCAGCCCCCGGACTCAATGACACGTCCCTCGAGTGCCTTTTGGACGCAGTGGAGGCTCGCATGATGTCCTCTACCCCAGCTCTGGCCACAGGATGGGCAGCAACCTCGCTAATCTGGCTTGGGAGGCGGTGGCAGCGGTGATCAGCGCTAATGCCCTGCAAAAGAGGACTGCCACCCAGTGCCACTACAGGATGAATGGTCGCATTTGTTTCGCCAAGGTAATTCACTCTTATCACTCACTCACTCTCAACCCCCACACATTCTCAAACCCATCACATGTCTACAGGGCTCTTGCACCTCAAAGGGCAACACCAGTAACTCTCACTCACATCTCCATTAGGCTCATACCCTCTCGAGCTCGTGTCGTTATTCTGTCCATGGCTTCGCTCACCACACTAATATTCCACGCAGTGCCATGTGTCCTGCTCACACACTCTCCATCTGTTTTCATGCAAGAGAAGCCTGCTTACATCAGGAAGAGGGGGGTGGAGTGTCCCATATTAGGCCCCTCACTCACTTTGAGTGTGCCATCGCACTGACTGGTGAGGACATGGACTGTGTGGTGACAGTGAGGTCAGCGGTGAACACCCTTGTAAGGATCCTGCCCCACATCATCACTCTCTCAATGCAAATGTGAGTGCTCTCTCTTCTGCTTTTGACTGTGCTGCCATGCGCTATGTATCTTTACTTTGGCTCACAGGGAGCTCTGCCAAGTAACACCCTCAGCCAGCCATTCCCTCAGCTCCATCCACGTCCTCACCTCCAGCCAAGAGGACACCTCCTCCATTGGAGAGCTGGAAATAAGCAGCCTGGAAGACCCATCACAGCGCTTACCCGCACCCTCCACCATTGCAGAGATACACATCTCAGTGGGACCAAGACCTAGAACAGGCTCGGTTTCGCAATCTGGTGGTCACCGCACGGACACATGTCCTCAGAAGCAGGAGGCGGGTTCAGTCAAGCTCCCCGGCACTCGGAGGACTGCTGGGGTTCAGACATCTGCGAGGTCCAAGTCAGATGACGAGCATCCAGATTTGACCTTCCAACTGATGGTGGAGAGTTAGAAGGCAGGGTAACGTCACGCAGAGCTGTTCAAATCCCTTAGCAGAGTGGCATGCAAGCTGGAGGACTGAGCCTGCCTGCTCTCTGATGAAGTGGTGCACATGTGTGCGTGCATGGAGGTCTCCATAGGGAGGGTGGTGGACGCCATGGAGACCCTGGCCCAGCAGAACGCGGAGATGTGTGCAGATCTGTTCTCATTCACGGGAATCATGGTTGAGTTCCTGCTGTGGCAATGCAAGAGAGAAACAGGGCACCTTGACATCCCTCCAGGTGCTCCTTCCCCTCAAAGTGTCAGGTCGGGACCCCCCAAGCACCCGAAGGAAGCAGGAGCGCGAACTGGACACCCCTGGGTCATCCAGTGGGGAATCTCAGAGGCTGCCCCCTCCCTCCAAGTCCCCTTTGCTTGTGAGCCCCTCAACCACATCCTCTGTCATCGCAGAGGAAGCAGCCAGCAACGGGTGATTCTGGAGGGAGAAGTGTGTGTGTGTGTGTGTGTGTGTGTGTGTGTGTGTGTGGCAGGGCCTTTGGAAGCCTCATGCAAGCACTCTTCCACGCACGTGGATTCTTCCTGTATCATACTCACCTCAATGTCCTGAGCATTTTCAATGCTGCCTGCTGGGGTTCGCTTTCAGTTGTCCATCTGAGTCCATCTCCATCCACCCACTGATCACACTCCCATTCAGCACCTGATCTCCTCCACCACGACTGTTGGTTCACTTTTGATTTGGACAGCAGGATTCGGATTCAGTTTTTCGTGCGATCCCCCATCTTTTCCCTTCCCCAGCTCCCTCATCACAGTTGACCCACCCGGCATCATCCTTCCACCTACCCTCTGTGACCTATCAACCACAACCCTTTTCCTTTGGGGATGCCCAGGTGAACGTGCACGTTCCCGTCCTTCCCGAAAATTCCCACCCCATCACATTCACCACCCCGACCTCCTATTTCCCACCCCCAGGGTCCATGTCTGCCTCCGAGTCCCTGCCAACCACCCTCGCTGTCCCTTCTATGCCACCATCGAACCCTCACCCTCCCTACCGACTCACTCTACCTTAGTCATTCTTACCATTCCCTTATACCATGCCTACCCTTGGTTCGGCTCTGCAGGAGACATTCATGGACCCATCAGAGTCCTCCCTTGCATGTTCACCCGGACATCCCGTCTCAGGACCCCTTAGCCCCCAGAAGCCCCTTCCTGCTCCAGACCCCTTCCTCCCTCTGGACCCCTTTCCCCCCCACCCCCCACCACTGAACCAGAACCTCTTCACCCCACCCCATCCTGAGTCCCCCCACTGCCTCCCCCCACCCCCCAGCTTAATCCCTTTCCCTTCTGGACTCCCTCAGACACCCTAAGTTCTTCCATCACCTTTAGTCCTTCCCCCCTACTGACGCCTTTCTCCACACTTCTTCCCCCATCCTTAATCCTTCCTGCCTCCTGACTTCTTCGTCCCCCGGACTCTCTCCCCCCCGGATTATCTCACTTCTCCACACACTCCCTCCACCCTATGGACTCCCCCCCCCCGCCCTCTCCAAACTCCTTCCTCCCCTTGGACTCCCTCCCCTCTCCCCTCTCCACACTCCTCCACCCCCTTCTCCACATTCCTCCGTCCCCTCGCCGCACTTATCCCGCTCCTCCCCCCGTCCTCCCTCCCCTCCCCTCCCCGTCCTCCCACCTCCCCCTCCCCGCACCTCCCCCATTCTGCCTCCCCGCCCCTCCTCCGTCCTCCCTCCATCCCCTCCCCCTCCCCCTCCTTCCTCCCCTCCCCCCATACTACCCCAGCCTCCCTCTTTCCCCGTCCTCCCTCTCCATCATCCCTCCCCTCCTTCACGCTCTGTATTCCCCCAGGACTCACCCCCCGCTTCTCCGCACTCCGTCCTCCCCCAGGACTCACTGCCCTCCTCCGCACTCTTTCCCTTCTATCCCCCTTACAACTACCTTTCCAGTTGTCATCTTCTCCCTGTTATCTTTTCGTCCCTCCATACTCCCTCCACCCCCTCCCGACCTTACCACCCCAACGCCTCTTCCCCTCCCTCTCCCAGTCCTAGGCCTTCCTGTCCCACCCACTCGACCACCATCTGTTGTGAGCATCAACTGTGACTTTCCAACTGCCGTGAGCTGCTTCACAGTAGAGCCATATCCATGAGAATCCACCCAGCATTCCATAGATGTTTCTCCTGGATCCTGTTGCTGTTGGGTTGCAGCATCTTCTGCTCCTCGGGTGTCCGTGATCTGATCAAGGAAAGGAAGCCCTGAAATACATACTCAACAGAAATCTAACGCCTGCTTTTTTCTCTGTCGTCCCTATGAATTTATTATGGATTACCAGTTCAGGTGAAAGCTCAAAGCCTATCCCAGGCCATCTCAATGGCCAACTTCAGAAGAAGTCTGAATTCTGTGTGTGAGGCAGTAGTCCTTTCATTTTTTTCAAATTTGATTATTTGATCCATCTGTTAAGACAAACTTCAAATTAAGTATCCACCATTTTTACCCTCCTTTGGTATATTTCTAAGAAGTATAAACAATTTCTGGAAGTTATCAATTTGCATTGAAGTTAGACTTTCTTGATCTTGGATGAAGCTTTTCCTGCTCAGCTTACCCCTTCCAACCCATTCTTTCTCCGACCTGCTGGGAATTTCACAGAATCACAGTGCAGAAGAGGCCCTCTGGCCCATTGAGTCTGCACCGACATGTGAGAAACACCTGACCTACCTACCTAAACTCATTTACCAGCACTTGGCCCATAGCCATGAATGTTATGACGTGCCAAGTGCTCATCCAGGTACTTTTTAAAGGATGTGAGGCAACCCGCCTCCACCACCCTCCCAGGCAGCACATTCCAGACCGTGACCACCCTCTGGATAAAAAGTTTTTCCTCACATCCTCCCTAAACCTCCTGCCCTTCACCTTGAATTTATGCCCCCTTGTGACTGACCCTTCAACTAAGGGGAACAGCTGTTCCTTATCCACCCTGTCCATGCCCCTCATAATCTTGTACACCTCGATCAGGTCACCCCCCAGTCTTCCCTGCTCCAATGAAAACAACCCAAGACTATCCAAACCCTTTTCTTAACTTAAATGTTTCATCCCAGGCAACATCCTGGTGCATCTCCTCTGCACCCTCTCCAGTGCAATCACATCTTTCCTATAATGTGGCAACCAGGACTGCACACGGTACTCCAGCTGTGGCCTCACCAAGGTTCTATACAACTCCAACATGACCTCCCTACTATTGTAATCTATGCCTCGATTGATAAAGGCAAGTGTCCCATATACCTTTTTCACCACCCCACTAACATGCCCCTCTGCCTTCAGATATCTATGGACACACACGCCAAGGTCCCTTTGTTCGTCAGAACTTCCTAGTGTCATGCCATGCGTTGAATACTTATTTGTCAAATTACTCCTTCCAAAGTGTATCACCTCACATTTTTCAGGGTTAAATTCCATCTGCCACTTATCTGCCCATTTGACCATCCCATCCATATCTTCCTGTAGCACAAGGCACTCACCCTCACTGTTAACCACCCGGCCAATCTTTGTGTCGTCCGCTTTCATGAAAATGATCCCCACAGTGCATTAGTGCTGTCATCCTTGAACGATGCCTTCATCAAAAGTCATGCAGAATTTGTCTATAATTGCTGTATTGTGATGTGGGAATAGGGCAGGATCTTCAAGGCTGTACTTCAAGCAAAATGCTTGATCAGACACTGTGCCTCTGATTTCCCTGTTTTGCCAATTCCTTTAGTTTGTAAAGGATAAATCTGTGTCAAATTAATTTTTCCTGATTATAGCATTTCCTCTTACAAGTACCTTTTCCCTCCAGTGACTGGACAACTTGGTTCATATCACTATCCTTGACCAAAAAAAAAATGATTATAGGAAACTTCTAAAGAATGTTCAGTTTATGAGGCATAGGCTAAGAAATTACCTTCCATCAATGTAAGTGAGATTGGCAAACTCTTTTATTTTAATTATTCTTTGTTTTAGTATGGAAAATAGATTTATTTTCTGTGCTTTCCCTTTGTACATTTTTCTATCGTTGTAAAGTATAAATTGCCAGAACTTCATGATCCTTCCTATGATCTGTTTAACTCATGATGGTCTGCAGACCTGTGGGGCAGTTGCTTTAACAGTGAATTTTAGTTCAGCAACAGAATCTGTGGCACAGATCAAAAATGTTGATTATGTTATTAACCAATTTTTGGGTTCAGTTAATTCCAAACACACAACCCATCTTAATCTTGTAATTACTTCGCAACAAACTTATGGTTACAATAGCTTTGTCAAATTTCTGTGTATATTTTAAGTGAGAATCACACTACTTGCCTAAAATATAACACGTGCTGCATTTTCATCCTGGAGCTGGGTAGCGGGAGTTGGGAAAATTCCTGGTTTGGACCTCCCGCCTCAGGAACAAGTCCCCCCACAATGACGGAATTTTCATTGTTGGGTGGGTGGGGGAATGGGGGGAGTGCAGGCCGCAATCAGGCCAGCAAACCTGGCAGAAAGTTCAGAGGCTGTTGGGTGTGAAGACAAGCTGTTTAAAAGGCCCACCTCAGTGCTGTGGGACTTTGTCCCGATTATAATAAAAGCAGACTCTCCAGCCCCCTCACCCACCACACATCATTGCCCCATCCATGCCACCTCATAGTCCCTCATGCCCCCATGCCAAAATATGGCATTTCCATGCCCATTCATCGACTATATTCTGTGTAGAAGCAATGAACGCTATAATGAAAGTGGTGTGTGTTTAAAAGAGGTTTATAAAAATAGCCATTCATTAATAACTTCCCACTTTCTCAATAAAAACTGATTTCTACTACAGCTCAATAGAAGTGTCAATATTCAGCACTTAAAATCTCTTTGATCTTATGGAAATAAACCTTGTGAAATTGACAGCGTAGAACAGAGAGCCAGAGCTTTCAATCAAGCAATGTTTTCTCTGGGTTCAGGTGTTTCAACAGGTTAATGAACTTCTCGGCTCTCAGGAATACATTATGAGGCAGTGGAAAGTTATCAATTGATTTTTTTTTTGCTCATCCTATTGTCAATATAATGCTTATTGTTTCTATACAGTGTATAGTGGGTGAGTGAGATGGAAGTGCCATAGCTTAGCATAAGGGGCCATAGAGGTTTTGGAGGGGGGGCATGCATTGGCATGGGGGCACAAGGGGCCAGGGGTGGGTGGGTATACCTTGGCATGAGGAGGTGGGTGTGGGGTCATCCCCGGAATGGAGCTGGCCAGGTCGGGAGTGTATGGTGTGGGCGTGACATGAACTAGACACTCCGAAAATTGGAAACCCCTGGAATAGGGTCAGGAATCTCTGAATTGGGTCCCACCCGTCATCTTTTGAAGGGCTCCTGAATCACCCGACTCAATGACAGTTCATCCCATGATTTATGTAAGGACATGGCTTAAATAGGTCTTTTAAACAATGTAAATTATAGTTGGAAGGTATAGAGTTGCATCTTTCTATCTAGTCTCAACATATATAACAATCTACAACACTCAGCACACCTGAATAGCAGCTTCAAAGAAGTGACATAACCCCCCCACCCTCCCAACCACCAAAAAGCTAGTAAAATAGCCTGAATTCAGGCCATGACCTTAGCCCCTACTTCAATGTGACGGAGTAAATAAAATTCTTTTTTTAAATTACATTTAATTTCAGGATTCTTATTAGTATTTTGGAATCCCATGCTACAGTTTAGTCTGTTTTGTTCTGAAAACTGAAACCTAATGGCCTTGCCAATGACACATCAAAAATAATTGCAACAAGATTGCAGTGGATCATGACCTTTTCATAACTTAAGGTGCTGAGAATTGAATAGCAGTGGGGAAAAAATTAATGGCATGTGAGTGTACTATTCCAGTGGGGTACTTTAGCCATTACTGAAAGGGGTGAGCACTAGAGATACAGAGTTTATTTCATTGCGGGACACCAGGAAATGTTGACTTTGACATTTTTTGGTATATTTTCAAGTATTTTGCTTATGAAATCAAAAATGATGTGGAATGCATTAGATTGGGAAGATATAGAGAAATATAGAAAATAGGAGTAGTAGCAGGTCATTTGGCCCTTTGAGCTGCTTTGCCATTCAATATATCATGGCTGATCCTGTATCTCAATGCCGTACTCCCGCTCTGACCTCATACCCCTCGATGCCTTTAGAGCTTAGAAATCTATCTATTTCCTTCTTAAAATATTCAGTGACTTGGCCTCCACAGCCTCCTGTGGTAGAGAATTCCACAGGTTCACCACCCTCTGAGTGAAGAAGTTTCTCCTCATCTCTGTCCTAAATGGCCTACTCCGTATCCTGAAATTGTGACCCTTATTCTTGACACCCCAGCCAGAGGAAACATCATCCCTGCATCTAGTCTGTCTAGCCCTGTCAGAATTTTATACATTTCAATGAGATCCCCTCTCATTCTTCTAAACTTGTGAATACAGGCCTAGTCGACCTGATCTCTTCTCATATCTACTGAAAGTATACTGTTAGCAATTTCCAAATTTGTCACCTCAAGACTTTTCCTTCGTAAAGATATTAAATGAATGGGCCCATGAGTGAAAAAGCTAACCTCACTTCTTTTCAGAGGTTTGGATAAATTCTGGGAATCTTCAATTTACCCTTAAACAGATCTTGGAGCTAAAATACACTTCCCAGCGAAGAAATCCAAAATTTGGACGTGTGATACCAGCGAATCACATGAGATTACAGAACTGAAGGAGTCCATTTGACTCTGTGACAGTGTTGACTCTTTGTGAGAGCAATATAAAATTAATCCCACTGCCCTGCTCTGTCTGCTACAGCTTTGGTATCTATGTCTGTATCCAATTGCCCCTTAAAAATGCAGTGATGTCTTCTTTAGCCATACCTTGTAGCAAAGCATTCCATGCTGCATCAGCTATCTCCTTAATAACATTTTCCCAGCCCCTCTTTCTCAGTGAAGGATTTAAAATGACCACACTTAGTCACTGCTCTGCAACAGGAAGAAATAGTCTATTTTTGTTTATGAAGTTTCTTCAAAATTTGAACTTTTTGTTAAAACTTTATTCACTAGGTCTATAGAATCGTCATTGGTGTTACCATTTGGGTTCTGTCATGATCCCCAGCTGAGGTTACCACTGGACAAGCCTGATTCCAAGGTGGAACTCAGCTTGATAGATCCTAATTTTTATTTGTTTGTTTAGATACGTGGAGAGTAGCTACTAAGCAGAGTCACAGGAGTCAGCTGATGAACTTTTAACAAAAGAATAAAACATTTATTCAACAAGAAAAGATGAACAATATTACAACATTCCTTCACCCACTGCTATACCTTTACAGATGTATACAGACTTGTGAGGATAACACAAATTACGAAAACTATCTTATACTTTAATGTTCACTGTAAGTACACAGTCCATGTAAACCTATGGTGACCTGTGGTCAGACACGTCACACTCTGAAACCAAGTATCGGATGCCACCTCAACCAAGTGCTATGGATCTCTTATCAACTCCCCCTAGATGCTTGTCACACCATGAGTCAACCTGTCTCACTGAACTCCGTCTTTCACACAAGGGCTTCCAATCTCCATTCTCCAAGAACTTGCTTTGGAATCTTCTCTCTTGGAGGAATCTTTCTCTCAGACCTTTCCACAAGGGTTCACCTCCAGGGTTTCGAACTCTTCTTCTGATGTTCTTCTTCCCTGGGTCACCACATGCATTCAAGCTGTCCTCCATGCACTGTCTCTCACTAATGCAGCTGTCAACATTACACCGTTGCTTTACATGCCCAAAGCAAAGAGCTACAGACTTTCAGCCATCTCTTTGGACCTTCTAATCTCGCTTTTAATCTGCTTCCTTTAAACTTGAAAACTTCCTTTCTGCTCCTTACTTTCACTTCCACAGAACAGAACCTTATCCTGATTCCTGTCCTTCCTTTGACTAGAAAATCTGCTTGGGACTTTCTCCTGTTTCACTCCCTTGAATTTTGGGGACTTTAGCTTGGGACTGGCTATCTGTTCCCTTTGCTCCAGTCTCTCCTGGCAGCTACTTTCAAACCCAACTGAACTCAAAGAGCTTCCAAATCAAGCGGCTGTTTCTAGTTTCTTCTGTGTCTGTATCTATGGGAGGGACCTGCCTCTCTGGACCCCTGTTGCTGGGCAATAGCCTGGGTTTATTTTTAACTCTTGTTTGCTTTACTGAGCTGAGTGTCATAAAACTCTTATCAGAAATGCAGGCATCTTTTAAAGTGAAACTAAAACTCAACTTGACCTTTTTTTAACCCACAAATACAGAAATACAAATAAAACTTAAACTTTAAAGCTAAAACTCATTCCTAACACCTACAAATCCAAATCTAACATAGGTAAACTATCTCTATTTCCTAACAGTTCATATCATAGGAGGACTGTGAAATATGTTGGTGTGTGGAGAATTAGTATTTTAAGTTTAGCATGGTATGCCTGTGTGTTTATTTATCAAACACATGTACAGTTGCATTGCAAAAATATGCGGAGGTAGAAGCAACGCTATTTGAATAGTCTGGTAATGGTTTATGCTGTGGCACCTCCAAATGCATCCTGGTGTGAAATTATCCCACATTGCAGTGGTCTTTCAAGCTGGGAAAAAATTAAAACTTTGTTTAATTGTGCTGGGACTAATAAGATTATAATGATTTGCCTAAGAGCATGCCCTCTGCTCATTTCTCCACGCCTCGCGATCTTGCACTTTCCTCTGCAATTGCTCGTAGGAGCCTCCCATTTTCTATTTCAACTTGCCTCATCATTCTGCTTCTCCCTCTTGGTCTACATTCCCCTAATCTTCCTTCAGTCACCTCCTTCAAGAAAGACTGTACTTAGTAATTAAAACACATTTGTGCAGACTCTTTTGCAGTCAAAATGAAGAGCAAATAAAACTGCAGAGAAGGGTTGGAAATAAAGGTTCCTATGACTAGATCCTGAAGCATAGCGTTGTTTTATTTTTTGCCAGAGTACATTCCCCTTGTCTCAGTTACAAAATAGCTAGTGGCACTTCGAGCTGTCAGCAACTTCCATCTACTACAGAACCTTCATTATTAGCACAATCCACAATGACCCTATTCAACACCTGCCATTGTAACCCTTGCTTGTACTGTTTCCTCTACTTATGCCGCTGCTAAGTTCTGCAATGGCCAGTCAAAAGCTTCATATTCCTGCCAAACACTCCTTATTCCATAAAGTGTATAGAAACCCTTTTCGTGCATGTCCAACGATTCAGCCTTCCAGGACGAACGGTGGTTTTTCTTCAGCAGTATGTGCAAGAGGGCCAGTAGAGTCGATAAGTTGGGTAAAAATCATCCCTAGTAGTTTACTATCCCTAAAAATGATTCGGGTTCAGTGATTATTTGTGGGGGAAGGCACCTCCTTTGTCATCTTAACCTTTTCTTCCACGGGGTGTAATCTTTGTGTGTCTACACGGTCCCCCAGATAGGTAACCTCGGTGGCTTGGAAAGTGCATTTTTCCTTTTTTAGGCAGACTCCAGCTTCCTGAAGTCTTTTTAATACCTCTTCTAAATTTGCCAAATGCTTGTTATCTGTCAATCCAGTTATGAGGGCATCATCAAGGTATACTACAACCCGAGGTAATCCCTGTAGCAAACTCTCCATTGTCCATTGAAATAGTGCATATGCTGAGGACACGCCAAAAGGTAGGCGTGTATACTGGAATAGGTCTTTGTGTTTATTGTGACATACCCCCTAGATGTTATCTAACACTCAAGTTGCTGGTACGCATGGCTCATATCCAACTTAGTGTAGGATTGACCTCCTGCCAGCTTTGCATACAAGTCTTCAATTCTTGGAATTGGATATTTAACCAACTTGGCGGCCGGATTAACTGTTAGCTTATAATCACTGCAAATGCAGACGGCCTTATCTGGTTTCAGTACGGGAACGGTAGGTGCTGCCCGTTTCGAAAATTGAACCGGCTGTATGATGCCTTGTTCCTCCAACCTGTTTAACTCAGTATCCACCTTTTCTCTTAAGGCATATGGTACCCGTCTTGCCTTAAAAATTGGAGAGTTGCCTCTGGATAAATCTTGGCTTGCAAGCCTTTGATTTTTCCTAATTTGTTATGAAAGACACTATTGTTTTTCTTTAAACAATTCTAGCAGTCCTCCTGTCCGCACTTGAAAAATTTCAGACCATTTTAGCTTGATTTCTTTTAGCCAATCACAGCCCGGAGGTTTTGGCCCTTCCCCACTTGTTAATACTGGAAGCTGGACTGACTGCTGCCCATTGCTCACCATGGTGGTGCCTTTCACTTTTATGGCTTCTCCCATGTAAATCTTCAGCTAGGCAGAAGTTCTCTCCAGGCTCAAGGGTTGGATACCTTCTCTCAGGTACTGAAATGTGCTGTCACCCATCACTGTGGCTGATGCACCTGTATCTACCTCCATAACTAGAGGCTTCCCATTTACATAGAGTGTGACAGTGATAGGGTCTGCCTCGACTGTTTTAAGATTAAATAGAGAGTGAATGTCAGAATCAGTTATTTCAGGCTCTTTCACATTATGTACTTCTAACATCTTTGCTGGATGGTTACTTGGCAGTCTGGACTTAGCTCTGCACTGCTTTATCAAATGTCCTATTTTGCAACAGTAATAGCACTCAGCCTCCTTAAATCTACATGTTTCAGGAATATGATTACCTCCACATGGTAACATTTCAACTTCAGGATCGCTGTCTGATTGCTTCCGGTATATTATTTTTGATTTCTGCATGATTGAGAATGATTCCCGTTTCGTGGCTGTTTCTGCAGTTTTGGTGCCACATCTAGCTGTAGGTTCCCGCCCTAACTGATAAACTGCGCCATTTTGCAAGTTCTGTAGCTCCTGAAAATCTTTTTCAGCCCTTTCCATGGTCAGCACTATCTCCATTACACATTTAAAATTTATATCAACTTCTGCCAGCAGTTGACACTGAATGGCGTCGTTGCACATGCCACAAACTAACCGATCTCATAGCATATCATTCAAGGTCGCTCCAAAATCACAAAGCTCTGACAACTGCTTCAAATCAGCAATATAAGTAGCGATCAATTCGCTTGGGGCCCTCACCCTCGTATTAAATTTGAATCTTTGTATATTGACTGATGGTTTGGGCTGAAAATGGCACTTCACTAAATGCACAAGCTCATTGAATGATTTGGAGTCAGGTGCGCTTGGGGCTATGAGACTGCAAATAAGGTTGTAGGGTTGACTTGCACAGATGCTCAAGAGAATTGCTTTGCCAATCCCCTATTTCGTTGGCTCAACGTATTGAGTCCAGTCCTCGTGCAGGAGTCAAATGGATCGACCTTCCCAAAGAGAGGCATCCCGATGAGTATATATTTTCTCCTTTCTTTAGAACAAGCTATTCACAGTTGTAGGGTGAGAAGCAGTGCCAGGATCATGTATCCTCATCACCAGATGTAGAGATGTACTACCTAGAGGCTTCGTTAGTTGAACAACAAATTTTATTTACAGAGCTGCTGGATTAGCTGCCTACCTCTAACAAGGCTACAATACATTCTCTAGACTAGGAAACTCCTCCCCTTATAAGCTTCCCTGTGCTCGTTGTTGATTGGCTGTTCTGACCACGTGACCCTTACTCAGGAAGGCTGGCCATAAAGCAACAATCACCATATGTATACTCTTAATTCCCCATAAAATCTAATAAAATTAGTGAAGAGTAACCTGGTCATCTGTTGCCTATGCTGACAGTTCTTGATTGAGTCCATGCTTTTCTGAGTAATCATTGATTTTATCCTATATTTTAGACTGTAGAGGTTTGCTCACAGCTGAGGCTAAATTCTCCATAAATTTCCCAATTATTCAATTTCTCGCTTTCAAAAAATAGTGTAACATTTGCCACCCGTTAGTTCTTCAATACAATTCATGTTTCCAAAAACTTTTGGAAAATCATGACTGGTACCTTCTGTCTCCTCCCTCTTTCAAATGCATACCATCTGGTATCAGTCACATTAATTTGTTTAAAAGGAAGCTGTATTAACATGTCTCTTTGCTAGTAGCTGTTACACATCCTTTCCCGGACTGTTACAGTCTCAGTCTCTGTAAAAATTAAGTCAAAATACTTTCTGGTGTCTCAGTTATTTTTTTTCTCTGTTGTCAAAGAAAGCATTCCATCATCTCGGTGATCCCACCTCTTTATGCACTAATGAAAGCTCTTGCCACTTCGTTGATGTTGACCATTGAAATTTGTTAATATTCTGACTGAACCTTTGTAATTTTTATTGCTCCCTTCTACTTCTCAGCTTTCCCTCGTGCCACACATATTTTTAAAGTCTGGTTTTTGTTCTAATCTATTTATTCCACACAATCCCAAACAGGATGCATCTGCTTTACTCCTAAGAAATAAAGAAATGACTTGCATTTATGTACCTTTCATGACCTCAGAATATGCAAATGGTTTCAGAGAAAATGAAGTATTTTTGAAGTGTAGTCACTGTTGTAATGTAGACATTGTTGGGGCATGGCAAAGTTGTACGAACTGCAATGGAGTAATGACCACATGATCTGTTTTAAAGAGGTTTTAGCAATACTAGTCCAGATTCCGTTCTTGACCTGACTCTTGAAGGAGCGCAATGTGAAACCCTCTTGATTCAACATCATGTGAAATGTATCTTCACTGTTTGTCACTTAAAAAGTGATCAGAGAGGTGGCTGGATTTCTTGAACCCTTTATAAATTTAAGGACATAAAAAATATTAACATTCTGGGGTTTACAATTGACCAGAAACTGAACTGAAAAGCAGGTTAGAGGTTGGGAATTCTGTGGAGAGAGACTCACCTCCTGACTCACTAAACCCTGTCCACCATCTGCAAGGCACAGGTCAGGGGTTTGATGGAATACTGTCCACTTGCTTGGATGAGTGCAGCTCCAACAACACTCAAGATGCTGGATACCATCCAGGACAAAGCAGCCCATTTGGTTGGCACCCTATTCACCACCTTCAACATCCATTCCCTCCACCACTGACACACACTGGCAAAGTTGTGTACCATCTACAATTTGCACTGCAACAGCTCACCAATACTCTTTCAACAGCACCTTCCAAAACTGCCATCTCCACCACCTAGAAGGGCAAGGGCAGACATGCATGGGAACATCACCACTTGCAAGTTCTCTTCCAAGCCACACACCATCCTGACTTGGAACTATATCATCGATCCTTCACTGTCACTGGGTCAATATCCATTAACTCCCTTCCTAACAGCACTGTGGGTGTACCTACATGACATGGACTGCAGCTGTTCAAGAAGATAGCTCAGCACCCCCCTTCTCAAGGATAGTTAGGAATGGGCAATAAATGCTAGCTTAGCCAGTGACAGCTACTTCCTGTGAACAAATATTTTTTAAAAAGCAGGATTGGACCAGACAGCCAGTTGAACCTGCTTTGTCATTCAGTACAATCATGGCTGATTTTCGGCTTCAATTCCACTTTTCTGCCTGCTCCCCATATCCTGTGATTTGCTGGGAGACCTAAAATCTGTCTATGTCAACCTTAAAAATATTCAACAATGGAACATCCAGAACCCTCTGAGGTAGAGAATTCCGAAGATTCGAAACCCTTTGCGTGAAAAAAATTTCTCCTCATCTCAGTCCTAAAAGATTGGTCCCTTATCCTGAGATTGCGCCCCTGTGCTCTCACCATAGGACAATCCTCTCATCCCAGGGACCAATCTGGTGAACCTTTGCAGAACTGCCTCCAATGCAAGAAAATCTTTCATTAAATATGGATACCAAAACTGCACACAGTATTCAAGGTGCGGTCTCGTCAAAGCCCTGTACAATTTTAGCAAGACTTCCTTTTTCTTGTACACCAATCCCCTTGCAATAGAAGCCAACATGCTATGTGACTTCTTAATTGCTTGCTGCATTTGCATGCTAACTTTGTGTTCCTTGTACAAGTACACCCAAGTCCCACTGAATGTCAACATTTACAAGCTTAATGCCTTTTAAAATAAAACTGTTTTTCTTTTCTTGCTACCAAAGTGAATAGCCTCACCCTTCCCCACATTATACTCCATCTGCCACCATGTTGCCCATTCACTTAACCTGTTTATATCTCTTTGCAGCCTCTTTTTGTCCTCCTGCACAGCTTGTCTTCCCACCTAGCTTTGTACCATCATCAAACCAAGGTATATTACTCTCTGTCTCTTCATCTAAGTCATTAATAGAGATTGTAAATAGCTGACGACCCAGCACTCGTGTTTGTGGCATCCCACTAGCCACTGCCTGCTAACTTGAAAATGTCCCATTTTTCCCTACTCTTTGCTTCCTGTCCATTGACCAATCCCCTATACATAATATATTACTCCACGACTGCATGAGCCATTATTTTGCTTATTATATTGCACCTTATCAAATACCTTTTGGAAATCCAAATATGCTACACTTACTACTTCTACTAGTTATATTAGTTATATTTTCAAAAAACTCCAATAAATTTGTCAAACATGATTTCCCTTTCATGAAACCACATTAACTTTGTCTGATCATACTCTGATTTTCTAATTGCATTGTCAATACTTTCTTAATAATGGATTCCAGCACTTTCCCAACAACTGATGTCAGGCTAAATGGTTTGTAGTTCCCCGTTTTCTCTCTCCTTTCTAGAATAGCGGTGTTACATTTGCTGTCTTCCAATCTGCAGTTACCATTTCAAAAGCTAGGAAAATTTGGAAAAACTTAACCTGTGCACCCACTATCTCTGCAGCTGTCTTTTTTAGAATACTAGGGCGGAGGCCATCAGGTCCTGAGGATTTGTCAGATTTTAGGCTGTTAAGTTTCTTCAGTGTGTTTTCTCTGCTGATATTAATTTCCTCACTATTTTTAGCCCCTAGGTCACCCTCTATTTTTGGTATGTGAGTTGTGTCTTCTACTGTGAAGACAGACAAAATATATTTGTTCAGTATCTTTATCATTTCCTTATTCCGATGATAATTTTTCCTCTTCCTTTTTATACACTTCTATAAACTCTTACAATCTGTTTTTATATTCCTGGCTAATTTATTCTCATATTCTATATTTTTACCTTTTTATCAACTTTTTGGTCACCCTTTGCTGGTTTCTAAAATATTCCCAATCCTCAGATTGACTACTAGTCTTTGCAACATTATAAGCCTGTTTAAATCTAACGCTATGCTTAATCTCCTTAATAAGGCACAGATGGATCTTTGCAACTGAGATTTTGTTTTTCAGTGGAATGTATTTTTGTTGAACATTTTGAAATTGTTTCATTAAATGTTTTCCATTGTTTATTTACCACTATAGCTTTTAGTCTATTTACCCAATCAACCTTAGCCAACCCTCCTCTCATACTCATGTAATTGGCTTTAAGTTTAAGAAGGTTATTTAAATATATTGAAACACACATGTTCACGGTTTTGCACTCTCTTAAAGTTTACTGGGTGTATGAACATTTGAAAGTCTCTCTTCTGACCATAAGTGTTGAACTTATAACCAAGTAATATAAACAAGGTACTTTCAATAACAGATTCATACTGTAGCTACTGATCTGAGATCAATATTTGCAGAATAGCTCCAGTCTTCGTTTTTCATTTCTTTTAAAGGGATTGAAATGCCTTGGGGTTTTTTTTATAGAATGCAGCTTGTAAATTATGTGTATTAGTTAATGGATCCAAATTTTTTTTTGAATTACACATCACATTTTAATCTAAAATATTTCTGTTAATGCACACTTTTCTAAAGATCTTATAGATTATTTTCTAGTAAAATTGTTATGCTGGCAGTAGACATTCATATCTGAAGACATTTATGTCTGAGCCAGTTAATCATAATTTAGTTTATTTTATAAAAACACTTCCCTTTGTTTGAAACCTACAATGTTAATATGTAATGAGTTAAAAAAAACTTGCAAGATGAGGCATGTGAGCCACTACCTACTGTGTAATTGTTCCTGCACATTATGATGTAAAAGATGTGTAGAAGATATAATAGCTGTACCAGTCTTAGGGTTTTAATGACCTTCTAAAATACCTGAGCTTCATTCTCACATCTTGACATCAGAAACTTCAAATTGCGTTGCTGCCTTGTAACACTCCTACTTATCTTTTATTCTTCATAGTAAAATGTATCCTCTTACAGATACAGATAATCAAAAATGGATTTTGTCTTTTAGAACCTTTTTATACAGACCATTTTTTCCAGTATCTCATTCGGTTCACTGTTTAATTCCCCTCCCCCTCATGTTGTCAATACACATCTAACTCCACTTTAACAACAGTAATTGGCTGATAGAGTAGAAGGTATAGATTTGTTTTCCTGATGACTCCTTGACTTTTTCTTCTGGTAATACTAATAGAATTCCAAATCCTTGCTGGTGTGATCATGTCATGAGTAGGTCAACAGTCATGTCAAGGTCCTATTGGAAACTTCATAGCTAACATCTTAATTTAGACTTAGCTATCTTTTTCATGTATGAGCAATTGTAAGCAATTGTTTTGAGTCTTGCACTCATTCCATTATATCAGAACTCATTTAATTCAGTTGGAGTCAATTCTGCGAGTGAATAATTGCACTTGCTAACATTCAATGGGTGCCAGTCTACAGTGAAGACTTTGTGAACTGGAATTTTTTTGACTGATATAAAATCCACTGGGAACAAAAACAAATCTGATGATGTTTATTCACACTTATGGAATTAATTGGAACTCTAAATTGTTTTGATTGATGGTCCTGAACAGATCGAGTTGTAATAGTTAGGTGTAGAATGATAATTAGTACACATTAGTGTTCTGGGTTTTCAGGAACTCAGAGCAGTTAGAAAAGCTGAACATTTAACATATTAAGTTGTCGTGCTATCACATGAAGCAGTAGGACATGAAGTAATTTTTAGGTATCCTGAGAACCTTATCAATCCAATTGCAATGTACAATACGAGGAGTTATTTTCACTCCCTTTTAAACATGATTTATATTGCAATGATTGGGAAGACACTTTGGTTAAGTAGTTGTTTTCAATTGGAGAATACTGGCAATCCAATTTAAAACATAACTTCTAATCATTGAAGATTAATTTGCCAATGGTGGGCTGTTCTTCCTCACCTTGAATGTAGTACAGTTTGGCCGTGCAGCCGTAAAGTGATCCCATTGTGTCTAGTTGGATGGTCAAAGCATTGCCAGTTTCAATTAGTTGAATGTTAAATGAATTCATTCTATTGCCCATTTATGCTACAGCTGCAAATTCACATTTGTTGCAAATTTGCTACTTAATTGTAGCAGATGGTCAATTCTGAATGATGCCGAGTTATTTCCTCTAGTGATACTTTGTAATAAAAATCTTAAAATGTGACCTCAAAAGTGGCTTGAGCTGCAGAGCAGGAGCCTCTCAACAGCCAGGTGCACCTTTCCTTCTGCAGCAAATTGGGAGAAAATGCAATCCCTCCTGGTCTGTAGACAGAATTGGAACAGCCTTTAAATGTGAATTCATTCCATTTGGATCAGAATGGGACGGTGTTACAATCCTGCTGTAACGTTAATATTTAAAGAACAAATCCAAGCACCCAACAACTAACTGACAGAAGTAGACAACTAGAGTTCATATCTTTTTTCGCAAAAACAAACTTCATTGTATATCAAAAAGTAAACAAAATAAGCACCATAGACACTATGGTTGGAATTTCCTGTGCCCTTTGGTGTCGGGCATCATGGCGGGCGTGAGCAGACAATATGGTGGGAAAGTCAAAAATCGGTTTCACAATGTTGTGAAACCAGTTTGCGATCATCCACTTCGCCCGTCAATGGCAGACCGCCTTTTCCACTGGACATCGGGAACTTAATTTTAGTATATCTGCACATCATTGTAAGTCCCACTCTGGATCATCCGGGCATAATCACACCCACGTATTTTACAACTGCACGTAATCGACGTGCACCTGGTGAGCTGCACTTCACTTGGGACTTCAAGGTTTGTTTGTCTGCCTTGCTTTGGGCAGTGCTCGTGGCTATTAGTGCCAGGCTTCGCGGGCAGTACCGCATCACTTTTAAGGGAGTTTATGGGCTGGTCTCTCCTTACCAGGCCAGCTGTAAGGGGTGGGTGGCTTTTCAGCGGCTGCAGGGTGAGGGTTTGCTTGGGGAAGGGAGAGAAGTGGCCTCAGGCAAGGGAAGAGGCTGCAGGGCAAGGGTTGTACTTGGCAAGGGAGGTATCTCAGGGGATGTATGGGGGCACATGTAGACCTGTGGAAGTGGCCTCAAGATGGTGAAGGCTGAGGAGCTAGTCTCCAGAGGAGATGAAGCCAAGATAAAGATGTGAGGGTTTGTGTGAGAAAGTGAGTGATGATGTCCCTTGAGCTGGCAGTGAGTGAGATGCCAGTGAATGTGTGATGGCCTTGTGAGTGTGAGAGTTTAGAGTTGTCAGGAAGATATAATAATTTTCAAAATGTTATTGGAATTTATTGTAGAGTAATAACTGTGTGTGTGTGAGAGAGAGAGACAGTGACTTAATTGAATTGAAGGCAGCTGATTTGATGTATTAGGAGATAAGCTAGGTTTGAAATGTTAAGTTGGTAAACATGGGGGAAGTTTTAGAATGTAAGGTGTAAAGGGAACATTTGCATGTTTAAATAAACCAGACTAGCTTGAATTCAAAAGAGGGAGTGAAATGTTACACCTAACCAGGAGAAGTTAAGAAACAGGCTGTTTATTTTTCCCAAATATTGCTGGTAAAGTTGGTACTATAATAGATTTTATTATTAAAGAGGTAAAGTACAAAGACATAGTGAAACAATGGGAATTTGCATTCAAAGGGGAAAATATGTATAAAGAAACGAAGGTTGTGTGAAAGGGCAGACAGTAAGATCTAATAAAAGTGTGAAAAGCCCCCAGCATCTAAGCCTCAATCTGCTGTCCACAACAAACTGAAGTTGAGAAAAACTCACTTTGAATTCGACTGTTCAGGGTATTGTGTGTTACTTTGCCTGGGTCTTTTAAAATCTATGTGTCTAACTGTTGCCTTCACGGAGTTGTAACTGGGGTTTAGATTAATTAGGGATTTAGAAGTTATCATAGTAATAATTTGTATGTATGTGCTTAAAATCATATCTTCTATTAATTAAAGTTTAATTTAGTTTTGTAAAAAAACTATAACAATTGGTAACCTTTTATTGAATTCAAAGCTCACATCTCGAAGTAAGTACAAATTGCAAATAGTTGTGGCAGCTGCTTCAAGTTTCCCTCTGGGAATTGGGCAGCTTGTCATTTACCAGCTGCCTGTCATAACAGATTGATGAGATGGTTGCCTTATCCTGGCAGCACGGATGAGATCATTCATCTGCTTTCTGCACTGGATGGCTGACCTCTTGTGTGCAGCAATGGCACAGACCACCTCTGCCTCTGCCACCGCCTCCCAAGTCGGAATGGTGAGACTAATGGGCCTCTTGTGTCCAGACTGGGGGGTAGCGGACATCATGGCGGGCCTCCATGTCCAGAAGGCATCCCAGGAATGTGCAACTGAATTGGGGGGGCTGCACTCTTCTTGGCTTTTGGGGCCATGTCTTTGCCAGTGTCCTCCTGGGCTGCAAGCATTGAGTAGTGTGTGCACAGCTTCAGTTTAAATATGGCGCCCTCTGTGAGGAAGTGGCGAGGTAATGGTATGGCGGGCAATTCGGAGGCCACATGCCAGCAAGACGGTGTGTTTCTTGTGGCTACATAATTAATGGGCAGGAATGAAACGAAAGCCTCCATTGCAGCCGGTGGGTAAAACGTCCTTTTTCCCACCTGCTACCGCACTTATTGCAAATCTGCGTTGATTCCGCCCTATAGCTTAAAAAGACTAATGCTATAAACTCAGTTCTACTTTCTATTTTCCCCCAAAGGTTCCCTTATAAAATCTTTAAGGTTCATTCACTTTTCCTAGGACCAACTCATAAGGTATATCATTGCTCTCCGGAATTCACCCTGATTTCTTTTCAGTGTTCCAGCTATTCTCCAAGGTACAAGATTTCATGGGGGTTCTTCCCATTAGCTTTCGGCTAAGCGACCCTCTAATTTCTTTACAAGCTCGAGACTCAAGATTGCACAGCTCAAGCATCAGCCTCCCTGCGACTCCTGTGCAGTGGCTTAAAACATCAAGCACAAGTTCCCAACTGTAGGCTACGTCATGATCAATAGATCTAGCATTTACTGTACTTCACATGTAGGCCTGGCTTTATCTCTCAACTTCCAAAGAGCTACAAGTTACATAAGACCCAAAGTTGGCACAGTCTCTTAACTGCTTTCCCGAACATCACTCAATCTTGCCTACAGGCTATGCATTAACTGAATTCACAGAGATAAACTCAAAACTACGGATTTCATTAAGCTCCACCCATCTCAATATGATGTGATGCACATGATCTGTTCCCAGGTAGAAATGAAAATGAACTACCTTTCAATTCCAAAGCTTTCCTTAATTATGAATAATTTTTATCGTTTACTGGGATAACTGTAGACATACTGTCTTTAGTTCTTTAGCTAATAAGCTCACCTGCCATTTTATGACTTTCACCCTCTTACTCTGACTCCATCCAGTACCTTTTGAATTGTGATTATCTGTGTGGTTTGCAAGCCTCTAAATGTTTGCCAGTATCCTTTCCCACTGAACATCCTTTCCCACTGAAATTACATTTGAAATTCAATTTCTAAAACTAAAAACCTATATCTTTCAAACATATGAACTATGACAAATAGCATCATCTGATTCGCATATCAGACATTTTTCCAATGACATAATGTTAGTTGTTGCCTAATTAGCTAGTCATTTTAGATTGTTTCCAAACCAGTTATTTAATATTAGAAAATGTATTTGTAGCATTTGGCTCATTTGTAGAAGTAACTCTTGTTTTAGTTGTCTGTAGTTTATACTGAGCCATCACAATCATCAGCACCCCTGTACCACATTCAAAGTGTTCCATATTTTCTTTCATAAGAGTTGGTCACCTTGTCCCTGGTACACCATTGCCTCCTTAGTTGCATCAACAGCAAGATACAAAGAAGAAAGAAACACAGAAAAAGGGACACACACAATTTTGTCAGAATGGACCTGCAGAAGTTTTAGTTTTGTCAGTGAGCAACCCAACATGAAATCAATGATTTAGGCTAAAAAAAATCAAAATTGTAACTGGGTTGTCTCTCACCTCAGGTAATCCAGGATGACCTCAAGATACTGCCATTCTTGCTTCTGCCATTTCATTTCCACTGGTCATCTTTTCCCATTCTGGTCTTCCTGAATCTCATTTTAGCTGAATGGTAGTAATCTCAAGCCCCAATTCATGGCTTGAGTACATAGTTAAAGTTATCACTTAACTGCAGTACTGATTGAATGCTGCATTATTGGAGGTGTCATCTTTTATATGAGACATTACATTGAGACCCCATCTGTCTGTTCAGGTGAACTTGAAGAATCCTGTGGTCCTATTTGAAGAGGAGAGATTTTCCCAGTGTTGTCACCAATATTCATTCTTCAGCCACAGCACTAAAACAGAATAACTGGACATTATCTTATTTCTAGTTGTGGGGTCTTTCTGTGTGCATATTAGGTGCCATGTTTTCCCTCAAAGCAACAGTAAAATTTATTTGGCTTTGAAGAGCTTTGGGAGAGCCTGAGGATGTAGAAGATGCTATGTAAATGCAAGTTCATTACTTCTTGACTCTTCATGGGGTATTTTTCTAAGCTGGATTTCATTCCATTGCCACCTTAGATCTTGAATCTTCAGTCATACTGGGCTTACCTTGCGCAGTGCAATCTTTTGTCTGCTGCTGCACAGATATCAATCCTTCTTATTACTTCAATGTTGGCTGTTTAATCTTTCCATTTGTTTTCCAGTATCCTCCTTACGTCTGGATTTCAAAACATTCCTTCTTCGATACTATTAACATTTTCCTGATGCCAGAAGGGCCCAACAATGTTGAGTCCAGGAGCGGAATAATACAGGCAGTCGGATGGTATGCACTTTACCCCCCCCACCCATCCCATCCCAGGAACCACGCTGGCATGAAGCCAACTGGCTCCACGCAGGCCAGCCTACAGCAATAAAGTGCTGTAGGTCTCATTAACGAGGCCTGAGTGGGACTTTCGCCCCCTGGAGTTGCCAGCTCCATCAGTCCCCAGGAGCACCATGAAGGCGTTAGTAGCAGCTTCTGGGACTTTAGATGAAGAGAGGAGCCCAAGGCTTAGGATCCCTGGAGCAGGTACGTCTGGGGTCTTAGGCCAGGAGGGTTTGGGAGCATTAGGGAGAGGGGCATTGTTGGGGGAGGGAATGGGTTTAAGAGGGAACAGGCAGGAAAGAAGAAGAGGTTCAGTCTAAGGGGTAGCCACCCTGCGATCGGCAAAGGGCCGTCGCAAAGACCGACCAACCCCCCCTTCCTGCTCTAATCATTTGAGGTTAAAAATTGGGTTTCTTGCTCCCACCCTGCTGCCCATGCCAAACGTATTATGGGCAGCGTATTATTAGGGTCAATAGGGTCGATAACAAGCCTAATTGACCCCTAATTGGTCATTTTAGTATGGCAGGGGTAGTCGATATCAGCACCCATCCACACCCTGATATTATGAGGGTGGATGGGAAGATGGTGGAATGGGTGCCCACACCACTTTTTGTGGCCCCTGCCCTCCCACTCCCCGCCCATGAGAAACAAGCCCACTGGGGACATGTAAAATTCAGCCCTAGAAGCAGGTTTCCTGCTATTCAGTGGCACCCATACTATTATTAAGAACATTTGCAGTTGGGTAAATATAATGACGAACCACTTAATTGCATATTAACTGCATGAGAAATGCTGGCCCCGATATTTAAGGGGAGGTGGATATGGAGCAGAGTTGTGCGTTTTCAGCCAGGAAATAGTGGGAACTCAGAGAGAGATCACCTGATGAACAACCTTTTTACTCCAATTGCCACCCAACAGCTGGCTAGATCAGGAGACTGGCAAGCTGCTGAGCAGGAAGGCTAATGGTAAAAGGCTGCTGGGGATAGCCCCAGGCAATCAGAGAAGATTGTGGCATGGTTGGGGGGCTTAGGGTGCAGCAGTGGGGAGGGAGAGATCAGAGGGCATTAGATCATTGGAAGGGATGGGGCTGAGGGAGGACGATTAGCAAGTGGGAGAGATTGCGGCAGAATATCTGTTTGAGTGGCTGGGGGGAAGCACTCCTGCTTCTCCTGGCTACAAGCAGTGTTGGAAAAGCTGGATCTGACAGCACCCACTTTCCTTTAGCTGCCGAGTTACCTGTGCCCTGGGAAACCAGGCCTGCAGATGTTAAATTTGAATGGCTCCCAAAATCTGAGGAATGGCACCTCATTTCATTATTATAATCATGTTTCTGCCTCTCCAAAGGAGGTTATTTGGATTCCCCCAAACACCATGTAGTTAAACCAGAAGTGGCTGTGTTTGTGGTGGATTTTGTTTCCATTTTAAGCAATTTAACCCAACACTCCCAGTCCTCTCCCACCCATCATGGGGTGGTAAAACTCACCCCACTGGGTATTGCACAAAACAAGACACTGGTTTCAGTCATCTTAAATGTAATATCTTCAGAGCATAGCTAATGCCTGCTACACAACTTGAATATGCAGTTGCATTTGGCAGTCTTTCTTTGCGAGCCATGTCAGAATATTCATGATGTTATGCAAATATAGTTAAAGAAAATTAAAAACTACTAAAGAGACTGTTCCATCTTTTATTTATGCATCTGTGAAAGAGAATCTATTTAAAAACTATTGTAGATCTTCTTTATAATACTAAGAATAGCATACGGGAAATATGTAATTATATTTGAGGGGTTATATGAACTTTGTTAATAAGGGAAACTTAGTTTATGGCCAAGCTCAGCACATCTGTTATGCAAGTTATGCAAGGCATATCTGCTACAGGAGATATTTTCAAAATATGAACTCATTTAATAATATTATTAATAACGCTATTTTAAGATTAATTTGAAAACTGAATAGTGTTTATCCATTTGATTCTGATATGATTAAAGCCAGCTTTCTTACATTTTGAACAGTGAATGTAAAATTTCACTGTTCAAAGAGGTAATAACTTAAAAAGTGGTGGAGACTATGGACTAGATTTTCATTCTTGAGGCGGGTAGCGGGAGTCGAGAAATTTCCCAGCTTGGCCTGCCCATCTCAGGTGAAACTGCCAGCAAGGATGGAATTTTTATTCCGGGGTGGGAGTCGGATGCTAAAGGGAGGTGGGCCCGCCCTCGGAAAGTGTTTGGAGGTAGCCACAGGAGCTGCCGGGTGCTGAGGCGGGCTGTGTAATAGGCCTGCCTCAGTGCGCAGGGACGTTGTTCCATTTGTAATAATAATAGCGAAACAAAAAACAGCCCTCTAGCCCTAACCCCTCACACCCCCTCATCCCCTAGAAACCCCCATGGAGAGCTGGCAAAATGCCCACGTCACCTCCTTTGGGGAAGGCGAGAATGCAAATGAGGCACTTAAGTGGCCAGTAATGGGCCTTCCTTGGGACCAAGTTCCTTGGCAGCTCAACATTGCTCATAGGAAGTGGTGGTACCTGTCAGCAATGTACCATTAGAGGCCCAAGCCCAGTGAGGCCACAGATGAGTGAGGGTAGGGGGGTGGTCACAGGGAGGGGTATCGCTAGCTAGGAGAGGCAAAAGAAAGGGCAGGGGTGTGGCTCTCAGAGGACGCCCCCCCCTTCTTTTCCAATGCCAGATCCTGCATGCTTTTTGGGTACCCATGAGACAACTGCCCTGTCTGCTGCTGGTCAAATACCAGCAGCGGAGAGATCCAGCACTTATGTGGGCATTAACTGGGTTTTAATAGGCATTGGGGTGTGAATGCCATCCCCAAGTCTTCCTGTCCCAGCAGAGGTGGGAGGTGGCAGAATCCCCACTCCCCACTCTGTAGCCCCATTAAATGCCTCCTCCTCTTCCAAACCTGCCTTGGAGGAAGGCATTAAATTTTGCACTATAAATAACTGAAGAGCAAACGCTTTAAATTGGGGAGTACCTATTTTCTTAAGCTGATATATAATTTGGCAAAAGTGGACTGGAAGCAGCTACTTGAAGGTAAATTAATGCCAGAGCAATAGGAGACATTCAAGAAGATAGGGAGGGTTCAGATCAAACATGTTTCCACAAAGTAAAAGGGTGGGGCTCCCAAGTCTAAACTTCCCCCACCCTGCTGCCCTGAGTTGACAATGAGCGTAAGACAAAAAAGGATACCTAATGTCAGATACCAATATTTCAGTACTACAGAAAACCTCGAGGATTATAGAAAATGCAGAGGTGAGATTAAAAAGGAAATCAGCTAAGGAAAGAGAGGGTGTGGGGAAAAAAAATTGAAAAGGAAAATCCAAAGATGTTTTATAAATACATAATGAGCAAGTGAATAACTAAGGAAAGAGTAGAGCCTATTGGAAACAAAAAGGTAATTTATTTGTGGAGGTGGAAGACGTGGGTATGGTTCTCAATGAATACTTCGCATCTGGCTTTGCAAAAGAGAGGGATTGTGCAGACATTGTAGTTAAGGAGGAGGACTGTGAAATATTGGGTGGGGTGAACATAGGTTTTTTTTATTATTATCCTTTCAAGGGGATGTGGGCGTCGCTGGCTAGGCCAGCATTTATTGCCCATCCCTGATTGCCCTTAAGAAGGCAGTGATGAGCCATCTTCTTGAACCGCTGCAGTCCATGTGGTGTAGGTACACTGACAATGCTGTTGGGAAGGAAGTTCCAGGATATGGACGCAATGACAATGAAGGAACTGTGATATAGTTCCAAGTCAGGATGGTGTGTACCTTGGAAGGGAATTTGCAGGTGGTGGTGTTCCCATGAACCTGCTGCCCTTGTCCTCCTAGGGGGTAGAGGTCACAGGTTTGAAAGGTGCAGCCGAAGAAACCTTGGTGAGTTGCTGCAGTGCATCTTGTAGATGGTACACACTGCTGCCACTGTGCTAAGGTGGAGGGAATGAATGTTGAAGGCGGTGGATTGGGTACCAATCAAGTGGGCTGCTTTGTTCCGAATGATGTTGAGTTTCTTGAGTGTTGTTGGAGCTGCCTTCATCCAGGCAAGTGGAGAGTATTCCATCACACTCCTGACTTGTGCCTTGTAGATGGCTGGCAGACTGTGAGGAGTCAGGAGGTGAGTTAATCTCTGCAGAATTCCCAACCTCTGACCTGCTCTTGTAGCCACAGTATTTATATGGCTAATCCAGTTCAGTTTCTAGTCAATGGTAACAATGGATGTTGATAGTGGGGGTCAGCGATGGCATTGCCCATTAAATATCAAGTGGAGATGGTTGGATTCTCTCTTGTTGGAGATGGTCATTGCCTGGCATAAATATTAAGGGGTTTAACATCTCTGAAAGTAGATAAGTTGCCAGACCCAGATGAAATTTATCCCAGGCTGCTAAGCAAAGTGAGGGAGTAGGTAGTAGAGGCTATGATCATGGTTTTACAACCCCCTCGACTTATAGGTGTGGTGCTGGAGGACTGGAACACTACTAACATTGTACCATTGTTTAAAAAGGGAGGATTGGATAGATGAGTAACAGGCCAGTCCAGCCTAACTTCAGTGGTGGGCAAATAATTGGAAATATTCTAAGGGACAGTATAAATCACCATTTGGTAAAGTATGAATTAATCAAGGGCAGTCAGCATGGAATTGTTAAGGGAAGGTCATGTCTGACTAACTTGATTGAAATTTTGAAGAAATAACAAGGAAGGTCAATGAGGGTTGTGTGTTTCATGTAGTCCACATGGATTGTAGCTGGAGTTTTGATAAGGTACCACATAGCAAACTACCCAGAAAAGCAAAAGCCCCCAAGACCCAAGGAAAAGTGGCAAGCTGGACCCATATTGAGCTCAATGGTAGGAAGCAAAGGGTAATGGTCAATGGATGTTTTTCTGACCAGAAGTCTGTGCCAATTTGGTTCCATAGGGCTCATTGCTAGGTTTCTTGCTTTTTGCAATAAGTATCAATAATTTAGAATTGAATGTAGAGGTCATGATTAAGAAGTTTGCAGATGATACAAAATTTGGACATGTGCTTGATAGTGAAGAAGAAAGCTGTAGAAAGATATCAATGGACTGATTGGGTAGGCAAAAAAGTGGCAAATGAAATTCAATCTGGAGCGTGTTGGCTAATGCATTTGAGGAGAGCAAACAAGGCAAGATAATACACAATAAATGGTAGAGTACTGAGAAGCGTGGAGGAATAGAGGGACCTTGGGAGTGTAAGTCCACACATCCCTGAAGGTAGCAGGTCAGGTAGATAAAGTGGTCAAGAATACCAATGGGATATTTTACTTTATAAGCTGTGCTATAGAATATAACAGCAGAGAGGTTGTGCTAAAGCTGTAGAGAAAACTAGTTAGGCCACAACTGTGTATTGTCCCTGCATTACAGAAAGGAGAGAGCGTATAGTAGAGCTTTACGAGGATGTTGCCAGGACTAGAGCTATGAAGGAAAATTGAGTAGACTGGAGTTTTTTTTTTGCAACAAAGGAAGCTAAGGGGATATTTATTTAAGGTGTACAAAATTATAAGGACTCAAATAGAGTGGACAGTGGGGAGAAGTCAAAAACCAGGCGTGGGGGGGTATATTAAAATAATTTGTGGAAGGAAATTGAGAATATTTTCACCTAAAGAGTGGTGGAAGCCTGGAACTCGCTGCCTGAAAGGATATTAGAGGCAGAAACCCTATTGCATTTTATAAAAAAGTACATGGATATTCATAACCTGCAGGGCTACAGATCAAGAGTTGGGAATTAGGCTGGATAGCTCTTTGCTGGCTGGCATAGACACAATGGGCTGAATGGCCTCCTCCTGTGCTGAAAATTTCTATTTTTCTAAATATTTTGCCATTTCAATCTTCTTTCTCTCCCCCTGGAGCTGAGAGTTTAAGTCAAAATTATCACGCTGTGAACATTCAGCACTAGTGAAGCACACAACAATAAAATGATTTGCTCTATGATTAAGTTTTTAAAAAAGTAAATACACTCTGTCAAGTAGTTTGAATATGCTCCCTGCAAAGTTAGCATAGGAAATGGTGCTGATTTTGCAGGGAATGATAACTAGTGACATAGCTCTTAAAGGGCTGCTGCTCTTTTTTAAAGCAAAACTGCAGCAAATCATAAATTGGCTTTGTCTGTATTTAAGGAGAGAAAAGAAGAACAAAGCTGTCCGATTCAGAAATCGCGTACAGCAAATGAAGGTTGCTTTCTTAGAAGCTGAGTTGAATTATTCTAAGAGGCAGTGTCTGAAATTCCTAAATAGATGTGGCTGAACAAATGAATTCCATTTTCCATGTTCATAAGACATGAGGAAAATGTATTTTTGACCTCTAAAGGATTGTCAAGGTAAAACAACACACTTGACCAACTCAGAGCATGTGGCTCTGAAAAAGGATCATACGAACACGAAGCGTTAACTCTGTTTCTCTCTCCACAGATGCTGCTAGACCTGCTAAATTTTTTCCGCATTTTCTGTTTTTATTTCAGATTTCCAGCATCTGCAGTAGTTTGCTTTTATCAAAGTATGTGGCCATAGGTCTCATTCCAGTAGCATGCAAAGTACTTTTGCAATCTTTCAGTTTTTTCACATATTCATGTCATTGTTGACGGGCAGATGTTTTTGAAATATACTTATAAAATCACACAGAAATCTTACATATTGTGCCTCTATAAAGCATCCTGCAATCACAAACAGAATTTTCATAGATTCACGCAAGATGACAAGCAGGGTACAGACTTGAATATTGTCTATGCTGTTCCAAACGCTAATATCTGCACCTTTTATAAGTTTTGAAGTAGACATAAAGTAGACAAGAGCAAAGGCATACCAGATGGGGTGGTGTTGGAACATCCCAAGTACCGGCTTTTGACTTGAGGTTTGACTGCCTTCAAAATCAAGCCAAAGAAAGAATGAAATGAGGAGATCTTGGCTTTATTAAAATTTGAGGCGAATATCCTTTCTTATTTTCTAATCCTGTCTGATTGTCTACAGTATATACTGCAAGACAAAGCACAGCACAAAATAAATTCATAAGTTACAACTGTTTAAATGCTCAGTTATTTTCTGTTTTTTCTTGGAATCTAACACAATGATGGCTTGGCTCATAAGAGCAAACAAGCCAGCATCTCACTTTACCTGGTGCAGGCACCAACTACATCCACCAAAGAATACCAAATGAAGCCCTAAGCAGAAGTGAATATGATATGATCAAGTGCAGGTAGCATCAAAGGAACAATGGCCAGCTAGTTGGAGGCACAACTGGAGCCCTTCCTCAGTTTGCTGCCTCATGGTGCTTGCATACAGAAGAAAGTTGTTAACTCAACAATGTATTATCCAGGCATTTGAGTGTGTAAACCATTCTGCAAGTTCTGATGGTAGGGGAGTCCTGTAATTTGCCACTTAGCAAAGCTGGGATCTACAAACACCAAAATTTCCTGACTTGTTGCATTAGTATGGTGTGGGATGCGAGTATATAAATTTTAATGACCTCAAAGAAATTCAAATAATTAGAGGGTGATCAACTTCATTCTATCAGACTTATGGTTTTTAGGTCTTTACTAAGATTAGAAGCACCTCTTTGGCTACTCCAGTAATGCTGCAGCAAGCCTAGTAAAGTAATTTCCTTCCCTTCATTCCACCCTTTCCCAAGATAATCCACTGAACAGATGTGGGAATCCTGCCATGAGCTGCCTAAAATATTTAATTATCCAATCGACCAGGATCAGAGACAGGCTATTGGGGCAGACTGGAATGACACACAACCAATTTTATGCTGATTTCCCACATGGGGAGAAAATCTGTTGTTATTTTTAACAGTGGGGAAAGTGGGATTTGTGTGTAACCAATATTACTGCTGGAAACTCTTGGGAAAATTGTTTGAATGATTTGTTCATTTCCCTCGCCTTAATGAAATCTGTTTATGAAGAGTTCACTAAATAGTGCTTTATGATTTTTTTTCATCAGTGTGATATTGAAACCAATCACAATTTATTGCCCTTCAGAAACCTTTGAGGACTGGCACTATTTCTGGTAATGGACACGAAGTATGATCGTAGGTTGTCCTGTGATGAGTAAATTGGGTCTATATTCGCTGGAGTTTAGAAGAACGTGAAGTGATCTGATTAAGCATACAAGATTCTGAAAGGACTTGATAGGGTAGACACTGAGAGTTTGTTTCACCTGGCTGAGGAATCTAGAACAAGTGGGGGCATAGTCTCAGGATAAGGGACTGATCATTTAGTACTGCTTTCCCTTCCTAACAGCACAGTGGATGTTGTACAACACATGGACTGCAGTGGTTCAAGAATGCAGCACACCACCAACTTCTAAAGGGCAATTAGGGATGGGCAATAAATGCTGGCCCAGCCAGTAATGCCCGCATCCCATGAACAAATTTAAAAAATGAGAAGTTCCTTGACTCAAAGGATTTTGGACCTTTGGAATTCTCTGTTCCATAGGGTTGTGGATACTCAGTAGTTGAATTTATTAAAAGCTGAGATGGACAGATTTTAGTTCTCGCAGAGAATCAAGAGATATGAGGAGCAGGCAGGAAAGTGGAGTTGAAGCCAAAGATCAGCTGTGATCATATTGAATGATAGAGCAGGGTTGACAGACTGTATGGTCTGCTCCTGCTTCTATTTCTTATGTTCTTATATTCTTATGATGTCCTATCAGTGCACAATAAAAAATCATTAATTTTTGAATAGATATATAGCATTAATAGTGTGAGATTATGGAGATTTCTGCCTGTTGTGATATTGAAATATGCACAGTGTAAGCTTAGGTTCCTGTTCCCTTCAGAAAACTATAATTGAATTCTGTATCTATTTCAAATTATGAAATATTTACAGGTATCCTAGTAGCACAAGTGTTATTTTAGCCAGCCATCGCAGGTTAGCATACGAACAACTTGTTTGATTTGGACTTTGAGTACAGTATAGACTGGCTGCCTTAATACCATAAAAGTCTGATGGCTTGATTATTTAATCCTTTGAAGCCAAGAACTTCTTCACAGAACAGCATTACAGAGCTCCTTTATTGACAGTCAGTTGTTGTGTCTAGGTTAGCTAAATTGGCTGGATTGTGATGCAGAGTGACGCCAACAGCGCAGGTTCAATTCCCGTACCAACTGAGGTCATCCATGAAGGCCCCGCCTTTTCAACCTCGCCCCTCGCCTGAGGTGTGGTGACCCTCAGGTTAAACTCACCACCAGTCATCTCTCTCTGATGAGAAGAGCAGCCTATGGTCCTCTGGGATTATGGCGACTTTCACTTCGCTTTCACTATTCTTTCAACGTACAGAAAACCTGACTCAAATGTCCACTGGCTGACAAAAAAACATAGATGGCATACATTCAGGCAGAAATATTCACAGGCACTTTGACTTTGTTTCCCAGCCCTTTGTTTAACATTATTGGAAAGGGAACATTCCTGCATGATTTTACAGTAGCCAGGATATGGTTGTTTGCTATTTTATGTTTGGAATATATCTTGGACTTTCAGACCAGCATTAAAGAAATTATGTTAGCAATAAGACCATTATGTACTGAACTTTTCTTTTAAAGAAAATCAACCCCGGTAGCTGTTACACTTAAATTTTCATTGCCAAATCTGGAGAATTATCTCCTGGAAAGTAAACCTAAATTAACATTTAATTTTGCTTGCTCCTTATAACAAAGGCAACTTGCCTCAATACAGCACCTTTAATGTCCAAACATACTTTATAGGAGTGCTATCAACTTGACACTGAGGCTGGAATCATCCGCTCCCATTGGTGGTGGGCGTCATGGTGGGCGGGGGGTAGAATTCGGCTAGAGAGGCAGAAATCGATTTCACGCTGCCACAAAATCACAGTGGAATCATCCGATGGTGCTGCCATGGCAGATCACCCATCCCGCTGGAGGTGGGTGTGAACACAATTCGCATCCCGCTAATGGGATGCAAAGTAAGGCCTGACTGGAATCATCCCCCCACACTCAATTTGCTGTTACACCGGTGGGAAAACACACCAGCGCAAAACACGTCTGGACAAACGTGGCATGCAGAAGTTAAAACTTACCTTTAGGGCCTTGCTCAGATTGCGGACCTCCGAGGAGAAGATGATGCTGGAGCCCTACAGCCACTGGACCCTGGACAAATACGTGCATTGTATGCTGGGCAGATCCTCATGCACATTGCTCTGCCACAAAGCAGCTCTCAGAAAATGGGAGGTCTCCACGCAGCAGCTTCAACTTTGCTGAGGCTTTGGACCTTCACAGACTTTGCCATGGGCTCACATGGCCATCCCTCCCTCCATGGTCTGCATTCATGCTTCAGGCCAGCTTCAGAACATCATGGACTACACCATGGGCTGGTACGGATGATCGGCGGAGGTGGGTGTGGCAAATGGAAGGTGCACCAGTGAGGTTGGAAGGGTTGGGGGATGAAGGTGTTGAGGGGGGTGAGGTTGGAAAGGGAGGGATGAAGATGTCGAGAGCATGCTGAGATTGGAAGGGGGAAACAAAGGTGTCGGGGGGGTGAGGTTGGGAGGGGGAAGGAGGGAGTATGGGGGAATAGGGAGTAATGGGGGAGAATGCTGCAAGGGGGGAGGTAGGAGTAAGGTGGGAGGAAGGTTTAAGGGTGGGAGTTTGGAAGGGGAGAAGGTGTCCAGGAGGAAGTGGGAGTTTGGGGGGTGGGCGTATGGTGTCTGGGTGGAAGGAGGGACTTTGGAAGGGGGAAGGTGTCCAGGATGGGAAGGAGTTTGGAGGGGGGTAGGACAGAGATCGGAGGAGGAAAGGTGTCTGGGGGGGTGGGCGGTGGTGGGGGGGGAGTTCAGAGGTGTAATGGTGTCCAGAGAAAGGAGGGAGATCGGAGGGGGGATAGTGTCTTGGGGATGGGGGGGTGAGGGGGGGTGGTGTTGGTAGGGAGTTCGGGAAGGGGAATGTGTCTGGAGGGCTGAAGGAGCAAGGGTGGAGGAAGGAGCAAGGGGGGATGGTGGAATGCTCAGGTGAACGTGCAAGGGAGGGGTCTTTCAGTCAATGACTGCCTCTTGGGAGCAAACTCATGGTGGGTGTGATAGGGGGAATGGTAAGTGTGAAAGGGGGCAGAAAGAGCCGGTAGGGTGGGAGGGTGAGGGTGCATCAGTACCAGTAGCAGGGGTGGTGAGGGTGGTTGGAGGGGCCATGGAAACAAACAGGGACCCTGGGAGTGGGAAGACGGAGTTCAGGAAGTTCAATGTGGATGAGAGTGGAATTTTCAGGAAGGTATGGAATGTGCACGTTCACCTGGATATCTTGGAATGACAAGGGTTCAGGCTGTAGGCTAATGGTTGGGAGATGGAAGGTGATACCGGGGGTGGGGGGGTGCACTGCGATGGGGGAAAGGATATGGGTGACTGGGGGAGGGGAAAGGACGGGAGAACTAATCAAAACCTTGACTACGACCATGTTTTTCAAATCGAAAGCGAGTGGAGCCTCACATTGGATGGGCACAGGTGCTGCATGGGAGTACAATCAGTGGGTGGGCGGAGATGCAGGTCAGCTCAACGGATAACTGAAAGAGAACCCTAAGATAAAAGCAAAAAATGCAGATGCTGAAAATCCAAAACAAAAATAAAAAATACCTGGAAAAACTCAGCATGCTGCCAGACCTACTGAGTTTTTCCAGGTATTTTTATTTTTGTTTTGAAAGAGAACCCTAGCAGGCAGCATTGAAAATGCTCAGGACATTGAGATGAGTGTGATTAATGAAGGTTCCATGTGCGTGGGAGGGTGCCTGCACAAGGCTCCGAAAGGCCCTGCCACACACACACTACTCCCTCCAAAATCACCCGTGCTCTGGCTGCATGCAGCTGAACTGCTAGTGGGAGGGAATGCAAGGAGAAGACTCACAAAACCTGTAAATGAAGCTGAAAGACAACATTACACATTATTCAGTGAAAGTGAATATATTTTCAGATTATAAAGTGACAAAATGTGTTCACCCGTGCAACCACTTGTGATCAGATTTTCTTGACTTTTCTAGGCCTACCACTTCTTCTAGGTGCTGCCCTGACATCTGCAGCAGGGGTGGAGACAGCCTATGCAACGGTTGGCCCTGTTGCCTCTGATAACTTCGCTATGCATCCTCTGGAGAGCTCAGGCCTTGAAGGCCCCAGCTTACTTTGGCTGACCTCTTGTGGGCCAGCTGCTTCCCCTGCGGTGACAGAGGACAAGTTTGAGGGTCACAGGCCAAGGGACTCAGAGGGAACGGACAGCCTCTAAGATTCCTGAGTGGATGACCCAGGGGTGACCAGCTGTCGCCCCCTCCTCCCTTCAGGTGACCGAGGGCCCTGGCCTGATTCCTTGTGGGGAATGAGCTTGTTGGCGCTGACCGCCACTGCCACTGCCTCCCATGGCGGACTGGTGACTATGGTGGACCTCAGGCAGCCAGAGCAGTGCTAGAGGATATTGTGGCAGCCTTCCACTGCATCCAGCAGGCGCCCCAGAGAGGCATCGCTAAATTTGGGGGCTGCCATCACCTTTGCTTTTGGGCTGTCTGTCTCCTGGAGCAGCCCTGGTCTGTAGACATGAAGTTGGCTGTGCTCTGGTGCGCTTTAAATATGGCGCCCAGAGTGAGGAAGCACTGAGGTCATGACGTGGTGGTCAATTCCGAGCCCGTCTGCCAGCGATCTGAAGTGTATGCATTAATGAGGTTGGACACACTGAGAAGGGGACGATACAGCACGAGAATCCACCATTTTTTCACGCCCGCTACCGCACGGTGCAAATCTGGGATGATTCTGCCCTCAGCCTCTTAAGGAGGTATTAGGGCAGGTGACCAAATGTTTCGTCAAAGAGTTATATGTTAAGAAGCATCATTAAGGAAGAAAGAGAGATAACGAGGCAGAGGGGTTTAGGGAGGAAATTTTAGTGCTTAGGACCTCAGCAGCTGAAGCACATGGGGTGACTCAAAATCAGGGATTTGCAGCAGGCCAGAATTAGAGGAACACAGAGATCTCAGAGGACTGTAGGGCTGGAGGAGGTTACAAGATGAGGAGGGACGTGGCCATGAAGGTATTTGAAAACAAGGTGAGAATTTTTAAATCCAGGCATTGTTCAACCAGAAGCCAGTGTAGGTCAGCAAGCAAAGGATGTTGGGTGAATGGGACTCGGTGAGAATAAGAGTATGGGTAGCAGAATTTTGGATGAGTTTCAATTTATGGAAGCCGTAAGATGGGAGGCTGACCAGGAGTGTGTTGGAATAGTCAAGTCCAAAGATAAAAAATGCAGCGATGAGGATTTCAGCAGCACCTGAGCTGAGGCAGGTGTTGATTCGGATGATGTTATGGAGGTGGATGTGGGCAGTCTTGATTATAGATTGATTGAAACATTTGCAAGTGTAAAGTCAACCAGCTGCACTTTAGTGAAGATCCTTTATTTTAAATAAATAACTATATATCATTTATGGAATTACAATATACCTGGTTTGAATACAATTTGTTGTGCCAGCTACCTTGCATTGTTTTTCATAAGGGCTCAATGACATAGCCATGGAAATGGAAAAAATATGATTGCTTGCAAACTAGTATACATTTTTTGCCTTGATTTGAGTAAACTTACAGACAGGTGTAACAGCTGAACTTCTGGGTCACCTACTTGATAAGTAATACCAAAATAATAGTATGAAACCTTGCGTAAATATAACTGGCTTTTCAGTTTGCCTACAGATTTTATGTTTGGTGGTTCCCCTTAAAACTGTCCACATTATATCCTTACCATGTTTTAAAATATTATGATATTATTTATTTCAGTAAGATAAAGCTTGATAAGGCAACTTGTTCTCTTACCCATTTAAACTGTCAATCGGTTTAGTTAAATTTTTAAAAATCGCCATAAACTTACCAGGAACTGTGATTATTTTTATATAAGTGTAATGAGCAAAAGCAAATGCCATTTCAAAGTGGCTGAAGGATTATCACAGGTCATCTAGTCTCGTAAGATAAGGGTGACTTTCAACAGAGCATTCATGAGTTTCTTTTCAAAACCAGCAAAAGGGTAGAGATTTCAACAGAGCCTGTCTTTTCAAAAACAGTATTTTTCAGCCACTTCATTAGCCTCTGCATTCAGTACTTCATTCAAAACCCAGGTTCTGAATATTGTTGCAATGCCCTTTTAGCTGACAAAGATTATTTATTGCTTTAAATGCAACTTTCCATAGTTTGTGTCAACAAAGGGCTCTGCAAATAGAACAGGCCAACTAATACAGTGAAACAGTGTGCTATTGCACTAATCTCTTTCACACAAAGAATAGCCAGAGGGTGAGAGGAGAGGACATCTGGCGGATAAGGGTTCAGCATGATGGGGCTGATAATGCGCCATCACTTTCCATTTAAAGGGAGCCGGAATAAGTTATCTAATTGTGCTGGAATGTGTTTTACAGTGTAGCTGGAAGATGGTGATGATGTAATGTTCGGAGTCAAACTGAGCTATTACATTTCTGGAGCAAAAAAAAAATGAAAATTGTTCACTTGGGGTAAGACAAATGGCATTAAATGAGGAAGCACACCATGAATTGCAAATAGGCTTGAGTTAATTTGTTGCTACAGTAGTGTTGCCCTACTGCTAAATGAAGGTGGTGTAATTATCTAGCTGGCAGAGATAATGTCAGCACCTCATTCCTCCTTACACGCCTGGTTTTTACATGAGTGCTAATTGAGCTGCAAGGTGACAACTTATTATATATTCTGATGGTAGGACTTTTATCCTTTGGCAAATAATTTCACTTTTTTAAGTAAGCAGACTTTATCACTTGTAGAGCATGTAAAGTAAAAATACAAGAACACGATGGTTAAGTGTGCAAATTAACTAGCAGATCCAATATACCCCTCCCTATAGGCATCGAGATTAGCTCCAGTCTAATGATAATGCTTCAGGGAGAACAGCCTCTGGTGATATCAACAGCTTGTAAAAAAAGGCCTTTAATAACAATGTTATGTCACTTTATGTAAAAAAAAGACACACAAACTAAAACCTTTCACGTCAATGCAAAATCCATTTCAGTTATAATGGCTGGGATTTTCTGACCCCGCCCGCCGCGGGGATCTTCCAGTCCCGCCGAAAGTTAGTGGACTTTTGGCTGGCCCGCCACAACCCCCACGGCGACTCCCACCATGCCAGGGCCAGAAAATCCCAGCCAATGTATTCACCATTATAAACAATTAAATCTAAACATGAAGTCTCCATATCAGCCTTACAGTATACATTGCCAAACTTGGATATTGTGTCGATTGAATTACCTGCATAGAAACAAGTTCATGCATATATTTGCAAAATAATTTGAGATATTGAAAATGTTAATCTAGTTTCAAACTAAAATGGTTAAAAAAAATCAACCAGATATAAAATTAGTGCATTATGCGTGCCAGTTCTTTGGACAAATTGCATTTTTAAAAGAATTGACAAAACACTACAAGTACTTTTGGAGAAATCTCAGTGCAGTTTTTCAGACATGAGACAACTTCAATATTGATGAATGAATTGACATTCTACTGTAACAAAAATAAGAAAATGTCATATATGAAAAAAATTGCAAATGATAATTGGTAAGAAAATGTTCCATATACAGAGAACAGAAAGATTAAAAATAGGATCTTCAGCAAAATCCCCAAATCAGTGAATTCCTGCAGGTACAATAAGAGCAAATAGAATCTGATTTTCTATGTTCAACAAGGTTGTGCTGCCTAGATATTGCAGAAGAGAAGCTAAACAGTTTTGCATAGTATATAATCCCATTACTATAATTTCCTCTTTGTTCATTTTGTGTGCATTATGCAACTCGTTCCTCTATTTTCTCAAGAGAGATATTAAAAGACTTCCTAGCTGATCAGGAAATAGGTATAAAATTTAGAGTGAAGATTGAATCAGGGAAATGACCAGGGAGCAACAGAAACTGCTACAATTGGGGAGACAGGGAAAATAGACAACATATGTAGCAACTCGCATTTATATAGTTAATGTAAGAAACGTCCCAGGATTCTCTATAGAACCATAGAATGGTTGCAGCCTAGAAGTGATCATTTGGCCTGTCATCTCCATGTCGGCTCTCTAAAAGAGCAACTCAATTAGTCCCTCTCTTGCATCCTTTCACTGTAGCCTTGCAAATATTTTCTCTTGTGCTTATCCAATTCCCGTTTGAAAGCCCAATTGTCCCTTGCCACAATCTCAGGCAATGCATTTCGAACCTTAACTAATCACTCCGCAAAAAAGGTTTCCTTTTTTGTCCTGCCAACCACCTTAAATAGGTGTTTTTTGGGTCTCGCCCCACTAAATTGCAGTGGGCTTAGGGATAATGGATGACTAATGAGCCTAATTAAAATTGCGCCACCAGCAGTCGGAAATCCCATGTCAATCGATTCCACCCCCCGATTTAGTCAAGGGAGGTTTTGCCGCCACTGGGAGACTGGCATGAGGCCTGCCATAGTTTCCACCGCAATGGGCTGCTTAAAATTCAACCCATAGGTTCTGACAGATGCTATCACTGAGAAACAATATTTAGATAAGGAACAGAGGATAACATGCTCGGCTGTATCAAATGGCATGTCATTTGTACTATTAATGATATGAATTGCAAAATTAATTCTTGTACAATTACTGGTATGAAATGAGTACAAATGGAGGATGCGCAAAGCTGGTTAAGAGTTCACCATCCAAATAGTTTGCTTTGAGAAGATACGGGGGAAATTTTATGCTCCCACCAGTGGCAGGAATGCTGGCGGGCAGGGGCACTAAATTTGACATGATGGAAAAAGTCAGTTTCCCTTTGGCGGAAAATTAGTTTGGAATGTTGTTTTCCCGACTGTGATGGCAGGTCAAAGGCGGGCTGAGTTTTCCACGGATCTGTGTTGGGAACCACATTTGCATTTCCTGAATGCTTATTAAAAGGCCAACTCGTTGGAATTACGTTTCCCCTCCAAATTAAGCGCCCTGCCAGCAGATAATTAGAATGATCTGTTTCCTGACTGCATATAAGTGGCGTGCATCTGGCGACCTTCACCTCATCAATGACCTTTGAGGTCCGTAGCTGTTGCTTTCTCCTTCTTGGGGATCTTGCATAACTTCACTCATGTTGAGTGCCATTAGCAAACGCTGCACCAAGGCTGGACAGGGGAGGCAAACAAATGCTGGAAGGGTGGGGGTCTGTTTAGGGTGGAAGGATAGAGTGAAGGTTGGACAGCGGAGGCAGGCTTACTGGGGAAGGATTGGGAGAGTGCCCGGCGAACGGGAGGGGGATGCGGGTGAGGGCAATGTCAGGAAGACGTGGAAGAGAGTGTCTGGGGAAGGGGGCTGGGTGAGAATGTCCAGAAAAATGGGGTGGAGTGTTTTAGAGGGCAGGGTTGTCATGCCGACAGAGGTGTCCTGCGGGGAAAACTAAGGGTACTGGTGATAGGACGGAACAGTCACAGTCAGAGGGGGTAATGAGATGCAAAAGTGTGGCAGGTCCAAGGCGAGTGTCTGTTAGGTAAAGATCTCATTGGGTGGGTCACAAAGGGGGGACAAGACAGCGGATTGGATAACGAGAGGGGCCAAAGTCAGGATGAGCATGGGGACGGTAATGCGTGTCGATTCTGAGGGATGGAAAGGCATGTGGAGGTGGGCTGTGATAGGGTCCAGGGTAACAGTGGGACGTTCAAGAGTGACAAAGGGGAGAGAAATGGTGATATTGGGTGAGTCCATGGTGATGGGGAGAAATTGGTGGGTGACAGGGGGAGGGTAAAAGTTTGAAAGGTGACATGCACCATTTATCCAAACTGACCTTCACCACGTAGTTAGTCAGTCAGTGAGATCCCTTGAAGTATGAGGAGGGTCTTTTTGGTTGGATGGAGTTCAAGGTCAGCACATGTGGCTGACTAAAGGAACACCCTAATAATTGTGAGGCAACTGGTTGTCAAAGATGCTCGCTTTTGTTCTCCTCTCTATGTTTTGCAGCAAGTTTGTTCCTGACTCGTGGGTCTCATCGACCCATGGGATGGGAACCTCGAGATCCCAGCAAGGTGTAGAGCTGCCATTCATTCTGTGCCATTTGTCATCGGCTGCAGTTAGAGGCAGGGAAGAAGGGAGGGAGGGTGGTGAATGCCTCCAAGAGGCATGGAGCTGGTGGAAGGCAGCCAACTCATGACTTCAGACCTCCATCTTCCCATGTGAATGGTCATGGCTGACAAAAGGATCATGCAGTTAGTCTTTCAATACTGCCAAGGTCTGTCTATAGAGTTTCAAGGGGAGTGGAGACAATGGGAAAAGTGTCCGTTTGAGGCTTCTTGCACATGGCTGTCATCACCCTGGTCAAAGAGCAATGACTCCATATGCAACGGGAGGAACACGCATCTCGTCCTCCAGCATGTCATTTACCTGAAAGGGGTAGGGATGCCATGTTCGGATAGGGGCCAGGTAAGGGGATTAGCACTTGCCTTCTGGCTTTGAAATGGAGAGAAACCTGTAAAGGACATGCTCACTTAATGTATTACTTCAATTAGTTCGCACTGAGGTGTCGATGATGCAGGCTACAGGCAACCTTGCCTTGGTAATGGCTCTCATCCAGGTGAGGAGAAGGAGGGCTCATCGCAGGTTGGCATAGGGCTAGGAAGAGCAAGAGCCTGAGCAGCAAGAGGGAGTGGGGCCTCTAAAAGGCCAAGACTCTGGCAAACATGGGACACTGCAATCACAAGCATTGGCCTGACCATGGGTATTTCACCAGGATGCTCTTATCTAGAGGTTAGCAAAACGCAATGCTGGAGGTGCTCTCATATGTCCTGGGATGTGGTTGCTCACATCTGCCGACTTCCCCAGTACAAGCTGCAGCCTGAAAGACTCTGTAGGAGTAGTGAGGAGCTCCTGACCTGCAATGAATGAATGTCTGTCCGGGTGCCATTTAAATATGACACCAGGACCTTTGTCCCCATGAGGTAACGGTGGAGTGGGCAATTTTCTGCCCACCCCACCACGAGATTTGCCAAGCTCCTCGAGGATGCATAATTAATGAGCTCAAAAGCAGAAGATCGCATGTGTTCACCCACCAAGCTGCCCAGTGGGAATCATGCTGATTTTCCCGTCCGCCACCAGACTTAGTACCCAAAATGGAAAATTCTGCCCATATTATTTTAAAATTTATTTTCCATTCATTCATCATCTGAGGTCTGGATCAGGTTTGTTTTCCCTAAAAAAAAAATTATCTCATGAAAAATTGGATTCCATCTTTGACCTAAGCTTTGAACAGCTGAAAGTGATGGTCAGGTGAAACTAAATTCATTAAACTTCAGCAAAAGTACGAACCTATAGAGACAAGCTATGTATGTGCATATGCATATTCTAGCATCTTATGGAATTTTTTAACCCAGGCTTACCATTATTTCATAGTTTGAATTTTTTTCTAAAATGATAGAATGTTTAGACCAATATTCTGATGCAGTTTTGAGTTGAGATGTTATTTGCTAGTGTTCTTGATTTCATTATCATAGTTTTGGATACTACAAAGGGTATAAGCAGATGCTCTTCAAAACAAAACAGCGCTCCTTTAGACCCCATATTTAGAGATCATGGACCTGCTGCTCTCCAAGACAGTGATTTACTCAGCCCCCAAACACACACATCCCCTGCCCCAGGAATGAGGTCTGGCTATCCAACCGTCACCCAGTGATTGCTTCTACCATTCTCTTACCTCATTTACCCGAGGTCTGCTGTCAGTTGCAGTGACCCAATTTTCAGCTGCGCCAAGCTTGTCTTTCTCACTTCTGAGCGCCTGCTTCATGGAAATGAGGCCAGGGACCCAATATCAGGCATAGTGACTTATTTGAAAATTAATCTACTGTCAATAAGTATATCTTTATGTTATTGAACTATCCATAAAAAGGTATCCACCAGAGTTTTTTTTTGAATTAGAAGGATCTTCTCTGCACGGATGGCCTCAACTCTATGTTGCATTTTACATAGTGACCTGGTTGATACTGGAATCTCACCAACTGAGGAATTCTACATGTACATTCTCCCACTATTCATTCAATAGTATAATCAGTTCAGTATACTAAACTAAATCCATATTAAAGCAATTTGTGTTCACCAAAGGCTAGATTTTGACTTATTAACTATGAGTGGCTGTTAAATTTGGCCCTAAATGAAAATGGACTGCTGTTGCACATCTATAAGTAAAAATCTGGTTTATCTAACCTAATGCTCCAAGCAAGAATCTGCAAAAATTCAACCTAAGAGAATAATGAAAATTAAATAACTGTTGAGCTAAGTTCAAGCAAATGCATTTTAAAACACAACCTGTATAAAATTATATGGGTGATGTTGAAAACTATGTGAAACACAATACCTCAGTTTCTAAGCTCTTATAACTGTATAAAACAACCATTACCTGCCAGCTCCCAGCTTTAACAAGAAACTGTGAACATTTTTGAAGGCTATTGATTAAAGAATGCGCTGCCTGAAGTTATGGAAACAATTCTTTTTTTAAGTTTCTAGTTAACCCTCAGCTCCATGCAGTGTTTTTTTTTAATTGATGACCTTCAGGCAAGCTTCAACTCCTTCAGAATCTTAATTTTCTTTAGCAAATGACCTGATTCAAATCTCTGAGCCAATCATTCTTTTTTTATTACCTTCTTCTGGTACTATAGGCAGGATTTCGCTAGAATGGCTCTTTTGTAATGTACAGGTTAAAGATTTTTATCTTGCTAGACAATTCATACACTATAATTACAGTGGTACCAAATGAAAGATTCTTGCTTTCGTGTCATAATATGATTTTGTTAACTTTAATAATTGAACATCTAGCTTTTTCAATCCAAGTAGCAAATTAAGTTACAACCTAAATTTTGCATCAAAACTGGATTTTATTATATGACTGAATCTCTACCTTCTAAAAATAGTACTTAATTCTATAAAATAGCAGTTAATAGGCCTATTGAATATGTTTTAAAAATAAATAATTTGACTTTTATGCTTTCATTGTTTATTTTGTCTAAATTTCATAATTATGCTATACTTAAGGGGAAAATTAGATTTTAAATTCTGTTTGTTGTAAATAGAAATATTAACCACTATATTAAATGCTGTTTGCACAAATCATGGTTTGAGAAGAATTATTAAAAATGAGGGGCAAGGAATAAAGGATCTATTGAATTCAATTTACCTGCTATCCTTTGTCATTGGGGTTTCAGTTAAATCTTTAATTGATCTTGATTTCTGAAATTCGGGAAAATTATCTGTAATCCCTTAGTCACAAGACTGTCAAATATTTACATTATAACACTGCCACTGCAACTTACTGTAAATGAAATAGGTGCAAGATTTGAATAGCCTTTTACCAGCCGAAATAGTCTGGAATTTAACCAGTTCAGTACACCGATGCCTCTCTTCCTTCCCCTAGCTGTATACTTATGCAGCCGTCCGAACAGCAGCCTTATTTTCACCTTGGCTCTTTGTCAGCCTATATGTGCCTATAGAGAGTGTTGCAGTGAGAAATGGTAAAAGTGACAAGACATTGAAAAAGAAAGGCAGGTAAAAAAAAAATCAAAATTATTAAGATGAAAAGATAAATAATGTGTAAAATTAGTAAGGAGAAAAATTAGAAAGAAAATTAACTTTTAAAAGGTTAAAGATATTGCTGTACAGAAAATTCTTGCAAATTATGATTAATTTATGCAATAATAGTTCAGAAAATAAATTTGCAATATTTTTAAAAATAATGAAATATTTATGTTGTGACTAACAGAGACAACCACCACAAAATAAGTCAAGACATTTGGTCAATTATAACAATGTTTAAGGTATTTTATTTATGATAATCTAGCATGATTAATTAAAATATTGTGAAAGATGTTAAAGTAATACTTAAACTAACCAACAGGAGACTCTAATTGTTCCAGTCTGTAGTATTCTTGCTCCATGTAATTTACTCCCTCGGTTGATGGAGATGGGGCAGTAAAGGAATAGATATTGGGCAATGTCGAGACTTTTTTTTGTGTCTTACCCAAGATATTCTCTCACATCGATGAATTTAATTAAACAATAGCATGGCCAGTGATTGTAAATTACATCCTTGCCCTGTGAATTGTCGCAGAACATTTTTCAATGTCAAGGGTGCTATATAAATGCAAGTTGTTGTTTTGTTACTTCATATGTTGGTCCCTGAAATTTTGGAGCACCTCCTGCATAGTGCATTTTTCTTTCTTTATGGAGAATGAACTGAAGAGAACTGCGTAAAGGCAGGCAATGCTTCAACCAAGCTCACAAAACAAAAGCCAAATAATAAAGCCAAACAAAATGTTCATTTCATATTAAAATACATAAATGACTGATAATGGGCAACTAATGAAGTTGCCAACTATCTCTAAGCATCTTCCCACATTAGCTGCTCAAAAAGCTGTCAACAGCAGCCTTTTTAAAATGCAAGCAGAATTTTAGTGTTGTGAGGACAGAGCTTATTCTGTATCTCATAGTGAGTTTGAACGATGGACACTAGACCCGTTTGAGCTGCCAATAAAGTCCTCATGCTGATTGACACACATGCACATGAACAAGGAAATCTTGTGCTGATTATCACCTAACACCTTCCTCCAGCTGGTAAATCAATGGTTGAATATCACCCATTGCTGACAAATCAGTACTGCTGCATGTTAAGTACCACCTGTTACAAAAGGTACTCCTGGGGGAGTGGAGGGTATCAATATCATTCACCAATGCCACTGCTGAGCGAATTGCCCACATTCTGAAGTACTTAGCCTTGAGACTTAGCTTGTGGTAGACGGTGAGAGAACCAACACAAGTGAGTAATGTAATCTCATCCAATCCACTTACCTCAGGTGTGACTGCTCATGACATCATTAGTAGGGTTGACAACTATTGAGTCCTTGTGGAGACTAAAGGTTGAATCTGAACTCAGAGGTTAAAATGTAAAACATCTAGAACAGGAACCAAACCTGCCTCAAACCAGGCCACTTCTAATTTTAATGCAGGTGGAACGAGAGGTGGGCAACCAACCCACTCACAGGAGATAGATTGATCATTGTAATATTTAAATGAGGCTTTATGCCTTCATTTTAACAGCCATTGTATTTTTAACCACAGACAGGCAAGTTTCCCAGGCCTATGGGAAACTCTGCAGCTTAGAAGAGGCAAGAAAGGCTGAATCCATGAGGAAGGCACCTTAGCACCTTTACGTCAAGAGTGCTTTCTTCAGACCCAATAAACTACCCAGTAAACAAACCCAGCCATACCCCCCCATCCCCCAAAACATCTATGTGCTCCTCCATCTCCCTCTCCAACCACCACTGAGCCCTGCCAAAAGATCAGGTTCCCCCCCCCAGACTACCATTGACCTATCACAATTGGGACACCCACCCAACAATACCCCCAGCGACGATCCCTCTTACTCTCCTATCCTGACCACAACCTTTCTCACTCCCCCTATATTTAGATGTATAATTTATTTTTGGCTGTTTTGATAGCCTTTGGCTCTGTGAAGCAGGCTTCCCACCAAAAGGCTGCTAGCTTGTTAATCAGGCTGTCAGTGAGCAACTCTGAATTCCAGATGACATAACAGTCTCTGCTTCCCTGCTTCCCTCACTTCACTCCCTACTTACCCCACCTGACCTGGAGCTCACCTCCAGGCTAAAACCCAGGTCTTTATGAGACAGTAAATTGAGGCCACACAACCTTTCAGTTGGATGTGAAAGATCCCAGGAACTTTTCAAAGATCAGGAATGTATCCTGGTCCTGGCCAAAAATAATTCATCAACTCACAATACCAAAAACAGATTATCTGGTCACTTTCTCAATGCTACGTTTCAAAAGTACTTCAAAATAGCTTTAAAACACTAAGGTACCTAAGGTTGTGAAAGGTGCTGTTTAAATGCAAGTTATTTCCTTCTATTATTAGTATGGAGGAAAAACATGAGTTTTTTTTGTAATAAGTACATTTTAATGTAAACCACTTAAGATAGGCCTATTCTTGGAGATAAATTACCATTATCCCTACAAGACCATACAATGAGAGAGTCCCTGTGAAGATCCTAAAGGATCCATTGACGGCTCGAACATGGCACACTGGGCATACTAGAGTAACACTGGGCAATTGATCATTTTGTGAAAATTTAAACATGTTTTACAGCAAGACTGGGCATTTATAGCATACCTGCAATAAGCTGCAGAATTAATTTTGTTTAGTTTCTTCAGATTTAAAGTTTCAGAATTAAATTTAGAAAGTGCTTACTTTTTATTATTTGAACAGAACAAAGTGAGGCAAAAAGGAAGTGAGTAATGGTGTCATTGTGCCACCTGTATATTCTGTCATTTATACTTGGGTTGTTTACAGAAAATGTTTTTATATTTGAGTACAAATATTGCATTTTGTCTCTTAGTGTTTAATGATTTCTGCTTGTTTTTACAAATTGTACAAAAATAAAATTAATTTAATTTTTTTTTTGCACTCAAGTTTCACATGAAAACTCAACGTCTTAGGAAGAAATCTCACACTCAACAGTGCTGCCAGATCCCTTGACTCTCCTCTCGTGCTTGCAGATTCCTACGTTTTTTGCTGAGCATTGCCAAATCCCTTTCAGTGAGCTGTCAAATCATAGAACGTACCCCACTATTGAAATCCACTTTAGGCATCGTACTTCCGCACATGTAATCATAAGGATACGTTTAAGCATACATTTCTGTCAAATTTAGATTCGATTGTCTAAAATTACATATTCATAAAGCTGCAAGGAATCTAGCTGAAAAGCAGGTTTCTTAATTGTAATTCTATCATATGGAAATTTCTTAAAAACATCATGTGTAAACTATTCAAATTGCTCACAACATATTGAAAAGAAATCCACCCTTTTCCCTCAACTTGACAACTACATGAGAAAAAAATACAATTTACAACATAACTAACACATAAAAACATAAAAAATTGCAACAGAAATATTTTATACATATAATTGTTCAACACCTGTCAAAAATGCATTTAACCTGACATATCCCAATCTGTTCCAAATGTAGTTCTTGGTTCTTTCCCTCCTGAGTGAAATGCATATTCACTGTGCAGAATTTTCTATGTGTAAGCACCTGTTCCCTTGCAGTTCACGGAGAAAGCAGAAACCGAGGTAATTGCATTTATTGAATTAAAAACCTGCAATAACTAATCTTTTCTGAAGTCAGTCCAGATTTCTTTTGACGGTGAAGCTAGCCGTTCAGATCGGACTTGCTGTTTTTAAACCAAGCTTCCCTTCCCTACCACTTTTCGAGTGATGTGAAAATAATTCATAAATAAAGCATTTTGTGTGTTGTAAAGACCACAACCCATTGCTATTATAATGAAGCTCTCATTCGCATTTTATTCATGGTCTATTTGTCTCGCTGTCTCTACTTCTATGTCTGTCTCTCATTCTAAATGTAATTTTTGTGTGTATCTCTGTTTCTGTATTTGTCTTTTTCACTCTTTTTCTTTCTCGATTGCCCTTTCCTTCTGCTCTTCTGTGTGTTTATCTCTATTTCTTTTTGTGCTTCCTGATTGTGATTGGTGCATTAATCCTCATAACTTTATAACCACAAAGTTGCACAGCAGACCGTTCAGCCCATCTGCCCTGTGTTGCCTGTTTGCTAGAGCAATAAAAATACGAATGCCTAATGCCCTGCTCTCTCTCTTTCCATAACCTTATGACATCATTTTAAAATGCGGGCTAGGAAAGGTATTAGGAAACACTTCCAGACAAAGGGCAGTATAATATTGGAATTTATACCTACTGCATTATTGTTTGTGTTGTTTGCTTCTTCCTTCTTCCCTCGGCAAAGCTGTTATGAACCTTGCCTAGCTCACGAAACTCAAATCAAGTCACCCAATGAAATCTTTAAAACCCTACAAAAATAGGCCGCACACAAAAAAACTTTTGTGCAACAATGTATTTAATTAAAAACACAAACTGTAGGCGATATTTTAAAGGGCCTGCAAGAGCGGGAAATGTGGTGGTCTTAGGAGTTGAAATTTCAGTTTTCCAATGATGGGTTGAGATGAAGAGATTAAGTCAGCGGCATGGCAGTGATGGGCCAGGCCTCACACTGTCCCTTGGCAGGTTCCTACTTGTAATATATTTGCATTCCATGAATACTCATTATATTAAAACTTTTGTAATTGCATCCTACCTTCAAGATTAAGTCAGCAGTGCATGAAAACCTTGTGGCACTTGGCTCATGTTCATTTAAATGTGACGTGCAGCAGCTGGCTTTGTACAGTTGTGTCTGAGGTCAGCGGTTTTCTTTGTTGAACTCTACAGCGCAAAGGAGGGGAGCAGGAGAATGGCAGCTTGCATGGAGGGTGAGTCTGGGTGAGCGGGTGTGGGTGTATAGTGGGGTTGGGGCTTGGAGCAATGTAAGAGGGATCCAAGGGAGGACAGAAGGTGGGGTCGGGGGTGTGGAGGAGTGAAGTGGGAGGGACCTGGCAGGCGGATGTGGTGGTACAGTCAGTCAAGGTAAGAAATTGAGGAACCTAAAGGGCGCAGTCAGTATTGTCCACATGTGAGTCCATCAGGGTGTTAGCTGGCAGAGGGAACATTCACAGGCAGGGAGGAAGTCATTTCAGTAGTGGGTGTTGGAGGGGGTAGGGTAGGTGGGTGGCAGGTCCAGACTGAGGTTGGGATAACTAAGGACTTGTCGGGCAGATCATGGGATCTAACAAAAACTCTATGGATGATGTGGGGAGGGTCTAGGATCAGAGGGTGAATGTTGACGGGGATGGTGTAGGCTGTCTGGGGGGGGGTCGGGGGGGGGGCAGTGGTGGTGGTGGTGGGTTGTGGGGGAGATGGCATTTCCAGTTGGTGGGTGATAGGGTCCAGGTTAAAGGGTGGGGGTTGGGGGGGGGTTATAGAGGAAAATGATGTTGGGAGGGTCCAAGGGGAAAATGAACAAGCATGAAGGTGACAGGAGGAAGGTGGAGGGTGACTGGTCCTAGCACAAACTTTACAAGTACCATTTTTGTAATGTCTCCAAAAGCATGTGTGGTGTCAGGATTGGAAATCGAAATGGGAGCAGCCCAGTGTGGGTTGGGAGGAGTTTTGTGTGGACAATGAAGAAGTTGAAAATTTCACTGATCATCAGTTCTATGGATGAAATTCATGGATACACATGTCATGGTATCATTGTCCGCCTTCATACAGTTCTTTGGCTGAAATACCTATGGGTCTCATCGCCCAATATTCCTGCAACCTCGGGAGCAGGAGGGGAGGATGCAACAAAGAAGGGCTTTTGCCAGTCAACAAAAGAGATCGCAGTGCCAGAAGCAGGCAGCATGAGAGGAGGAAGTTAGTCAGGATGCAGCCATCCAGAGAAGGCATCCAGAAGTCGGGCACTGCTACGACATCACATCCTCAGGACAAGAACTAATTACCTGCAAATGGCAATGCTAGAGAGGACTGAGGCCTTCCCAGGAACTGGCCACTAAAATATGTGGGATTGTGCAGTAAGACCTGCAGCCATGTGGATATTGTGGGAATCCCATTCCAGTGGCCCTCAAGGTGACTGTGACCCTCAAATTTTTTACCACTTTTGCTTTCCAGGGCTCCATGGGCAACATATGTAGCACTTCACAGGCTGCCACACAAAGGTACAGAAGGGAGATCATCAATGCCCTCTTCCATTGTGTAAATGAATTCATCAATTACTCCACAGATGGCAAGGGTCTTGGGCTTTGTGGCCATCGCTTGTTTCCCTAGAGTGCAACGGGTTATCAACTGTACTCGTGATCATTCGAGCTCCCCATGGGAGCATTGAATATATAACTGGCCAATGACTACAGGCAAAGAATCATGCATGCCTTTGTTTGTTTCCTTGGGAGCTGTCACGGCTCCTACATTTTGCAGGTCCCAGAGCTTTTTGAGGCCAGCCCAGGTTGACAACTAGGTGCCAAGAGCTATCCATCCTGGACCTGTTTGATGACACCAGTGAGTCATCCCCAGAGCACAGCGGAAGAGCACTACAATGCAGCTCAAGTCTCCAGCAAAGCCATCATTGAATGAACCATTGCCTTGTTGAAAATGTGCTTCTGCTGCCTTGACCAGCCTGGAAGGACTCTGTATTACACACCACAGAAAGTATCATGAATAGTCATGGTTTGCTGTGCACTGCACAATGCAACCATGCATTGTGGAGAAACACTGCAACAGGAGAAGCAGCATTTCTTTTAAGATGATGATGACTTGGATGTGCCTGAGGAGGAGGCCATGAATGTGCATGAGCTTTTACCGGATGCCAGGGCCATAGAGGAGTGCATGGGATACCAGGGATAACTTAAAGAAGACTAGATTCGCCCAAGAGTGAAACATAAAAAGACCATTGTTCCATTGCCTGCTTGGAATGTAGACCAATCCTTGCTAGACTCCCTGGTGGAGCTACCTCTGAACCTGCGTCCTCTGCCGTCTAGAAGATTATGGGGAACAGAGCTTTATCTCACACATGCAGTGGTTAATACTAGTCCCAACAACTCTGTGTCTTCGGCATAGGTCAATCAGCCTACCATGACTAAGAAATTAGATCCTGCACCATCCTTATAGGGATTTGAGTTCACTACAATCAGTTACCTCCGCTGAGAGTGATCTTGGACAGCCTCCTTTACAATGCATGGAGGGGAGGGCCAGCTAAGCCTTCAAGTTTAGCCATGTCCTACAGAGTGGCAAATGTACCTGTAAACACTAACATGAGCATTCAATAAAGAGTAAACACAAAAGCACAACATTGTTTCTTCCAAGATAAAGAAAATGGCATTGAGTACAGCCTGCCGGACTTATGAGTTCAACAACTTCAGATCATGGACTCTCCCCTCCGTTCCCACCCCCTTTCCGATCCCCCTTTTTCCGATTATCTATATTTTTTAAATATATTTTTCTTTTCCCACCTATTTCCATTATTTTGAAATGTATTTCCATCCATTGTTTCATCTCCACCTTTTAGCCTATTTTGATCCCTTCCCCACCTCAACCCCACGAGGGCTATCTGTTACTTGCTCGTCCTGCTTTCTACCCTTAATGTCACCATTAGCACATTTCTTAGCTAATATCACCCCCATTAACCCCCCTTTGCTCATTTGTCTATGACATCTTTGGCAATCTCTCCTTTGCCTCCATCTATCGCTGGCCCTCTATCCAGCTCTGCCTGTCCCACCCCCCACAACCAGCTCATATTTCACCTCATTGCTATATTCCCTTATTTCTGATGAAGTATCATAAGGACTCGACACGTTAACTGTATTCCTCTCTGCAGATGCTGTCAGACCTGCTGAGTTTTTCTAGCTATTTTTATTTTTGTTAAAGAAAATGGCCCTAACTCCCCTTTAACCATCAGTGTGTTCTTACCATGAGGTGTGCCAGCACATTTAACTCTCTGACTAAGTTATTCCCAACAAATGATGACGATACAGACATAAGTAAAGTGAAACCAATGTAAAGTGGAATATTTACAATTTACCTTTATGCTCTCAATAAGTCTTATGTTAATATCAATGGAGTTAGGCCGAAAGTTTGTGGCCGTGATGCAGAGCCTCCCTGTTGGTCCAGGAAGCTCTTTTATAGTCTGCCCATAGGCGCTGCATTGTCTGCTGATGGAGAATTTCATAAATCAAAAGCTTCTCCCGCCATGCGATTGCAAGTGTCTCCTGTGCCCACGGCCTGCACTTTAAATTTTAACTAGAATCGCATGGGAGCTGGCTCCTGACACGAGAGTGGAAGTGCTGCCCACTTCCAGTTCAGCCATTGGGAACAGCAGGCCACAGATAAAATACCGTCCTGTTTGTATGCTTAATGGCTACTATTATCTGTTCCTTTGTGTCATTCTAAAGCATGAGCTTTTACTGTCACAGATTTAAGGAGTTAAAAACAAACTTCAGACAGAGAAAAATGTTTCGGCTTGTTTTTTTATATTTTGTTGTAATAATCATTCAGTTAGTCTGAAAAAGAAGTGTTCAGGAGCACAGAGCAATCATTTCAAATAATATGCAAATATTCTGTGCAAATGTTACTGTTGCGTGTTTGACTGACAGCTCCCTTTGAAATTAACAGATAGTTATTTAAAGCCACGACCACTGTTTTGAACATATTTTGCAGCCAGTCTTTTTCAAATCAACTCTACTTGGAGCCATAGAAGAGATTTTTTTGAGTGGTGTTAACTGTGCAGGCTTTGTCTTCAGCTAACCCTATGCCTGTTAGCCTTTGTTCTAGCCCGAGTCAAAAATATCAAGTCCAACACCAGGCTTTTGAGAAAGGCTGGCACTTACAAGTAAAACATGAATAAAGATTGTTGTTATTTTTATGTCTTCTGACTTTTACCCTGGAGGTGATAGAAGAATTTCCAAGTTCGCTAACAGTTTAAAAACCTGCTACATAAAATGCTTTTTTCATTGGGCATCACTTTTGTTATACCAGCCAATAAGGAGTTTAATCTTTTATGGCGGAAGGGTTTTATGGGCTCCCACAGCCCTCAAGATAAGTGGGGGACACCACCAGATGCAAATATCCCACAGGGTGTCAACTCAGAATTCAGAAATGCAGCTGTGGCTTCTACTTGCTGGGATTAAGTTGATGAGGGTTCGAACCCTGAGTCTTCTGGATTAGATGCAGGAATGTTATCACTAAGTCAAAAGTACTGCTTCAGGAATGAAGATGGTCAGATATAAAAGACAAACTTATAGTGATTTTTAATCATATAATTGTAATTTATTTACTTATGTTAACTTATTTTGTGACTTATAAATTTCATTTTCTGAGGAATAAATAACAAGCGGTTTTTTTTTAATTAGTTGTAATTTGGTTCATCTCATCCATTATTTTAGTGGTAGGATCATCTTACTGAATATTGAGGATTTTCATCATTCATTTTCAGTTGTTTCCCACTAGTTGTTCCCTTGGCAATTTTGTCACTTTTCATTCACATTTCTTATGTCTTCAATTCCGAATTGCTGCTATCCTACCTTGAGCCAAACATAAGGGAGTACATGTTACATTTACAGGGAGTAGGTGATACTTGTTTTTAAGACAGATCATGTATTTATAGAGGACCTTTCACTTCCTTAGGATGTTCCAAAGCATTTCAGAGCCAGGGAATTACATTTGAAGTGTGTGTGTGTGTATATAAGTTTGAGTTGACACCTTCCAACAGTATTTCAGATTCTATAAGCAATTTTTAACTAAAATAAATTCTGTCTCCCTTCTGTCCATTTCCAGTCAGCTGATTGGTCTGCAAACCTCAGTTCCCCACTCCCAGCTTCTCTGTAATCTCTGTTTAGGACAGAAACTTCAAGTTAAACCAAGAGTTATCAGATTTGAAGCTGTGCCTTCATCTTGCCTGAGTTATATTTCATCATGGACTTGCTGCTCACTTTCTTGGAGTTCATTCATCTATTTTCCTGCCAACTTCATGCTGTTAATGCTTTTCTTGCTAATCCCTTTGCTGCCTTTGAGGGCTTCCATGATCAACTCTCTTTTTGTAAGCAAAGTTGTGCAGCATGCAGAATAGAGAGAATGAACAGGGAAGGGAATATGGTGAAAGAGTGAGAGTTTAAGCTCAAGAATTTCCAGATGGCCTTTCACTGCTTTACCTTGATGTCTGCCCTTTATCTCTTTGTACCCCATCTCAGCCCCATTATCCACCCTTGACCTGACATGTTGCCTGCCATTTTCACGTAAAGTCATCAGCTATTAATGACTACAGGTGCATTTAACTTGCATACAATTTATTTTTAATTTCTTAATTTGTCTTCTTTGCTTAGAAACTGCCTTTTGAAGTTAGAATAGTCCTGGCATCACTAGAGAAATTTCAACCTGTTTACTTTATTTGGTTCCGCCTGCTTTTATGCCATTTTTTGATAGATACCGTTCAGCATGAATTTAACTATTAATTTACACAGTTAGAAAATGGAAATTGAGTAAATTGGTAAAGAATCAGTAAGGTGCCATAGAGAAGAAGAGAGGACAAACAGGGCAGGAAAAAAAATAGAGAATATTTTTTCAGCAAAGAAATGAGAAAGCATGTGATTTAGAAAAAAGGAGGGACATGGTATATGACAAGCAACAAAAGGAGGCAAACCAAATGAAAGAGAATAAGAGTTATAGAAAAAGGAAGACACTTCACAAAAAAATGTTCAGAATCAACATCTCAGTGGATAACAATATTTTGCTTTTGTATCACATTGGATGAACTTGTTATTGGATAATTATGCCATGGACTTTTAGAAGCTTTGTTCTCTAAGCTATAGCCTTACTAATATGTGTGCGCAGAGTGTTAAAAGATTATAAAAATGAATTGTTCTGCAATCCACAAGTAAACCAAACCTGACGTGTTAAAGCTGCTTTTTTATATGCATATAAAAAAATGACCTCTGGGAATAAGATTACTGATATAGTTTAATTTTATTACAGTGCTATAAAGATAACTGTACCACAATGAAATAATTTCTATAATGCATAATGTTGCATAGGATCTTACAACTTTTAAGTGGAGGCATGGTTCTGTAGATTGTGGCTTCAATATGATGATAACTGAGTCACAGAGAACAAGAAAACATATTACTACAGCTAGAATGTGTGATCCAGCTGACTTCAAGCAAGGATAGGAGACAGAGAATAAATTAATTGGTTCATTGTTTTCCTTTGTAGCATAAAACTAGAACATTTGGTATGACAATTAGTGGATAAAATTTAATTGTGGCATAAATAATCGGCTGTGGCAATTAAAGTCATTCCAGTCAATGTCCCATGGCATTGCTCATAAGCAAAATGAAAAGTAAATTTGTGTCTCAATGGCTGTAACTTTCTCTTGTTTGACACTCGCTAGTTCCTTTTGGCTCTTACCCCTCTTTTCCTTTTTGGCTTTCACACATTGTATCCTTCTTTTTCTTTTTTACTTCTGCCACTGAAGGTGAGTGGAAGTAACGTTTTTGCCTGTTTTTGTTAGCCTGTCTGTAAACAATAGATCTCAAAAAAAAATTGAGGAATCTCAACCAAATTTGGTACGCAGATAAGGTATGGTCTAAGGAAGAATTGATTAGTTTTTGGCAAAGATGTGCATCTGGATCCTGAAATTTTTTAAAGGATTTATTAAGATTGGGGGATAGGGTGAATTGACTTTTTAGGGCATTGTTCTCCAAATTATAGTCTTTCAAATGTTTGTATGAAGAGTGTTAAAAGATTATAAAAATTAATTGTTCTGCAATCCACAAGTAAACCAAACCTGACATGTCAAAGTTTTTTTTAATATGCATTTTAAAAAATGACATCAGGGAATAAGATTACTGATAAAGTTTAATTTTATTACAGTGCTATAAAGATAACTCTTCTCAGCTGTTATGGTGGAATATGTCACGGGTGTCAAAATATGAGCAGAGTTTTCAGAGCAGGTTGTTGGATATGGATTGGCCTGAAGCCACCTCAGTGAGATGGAAGCTCGTAATGAAAATATTTATTTTTTTCAGTTCTTTTTTCAGCTTTGTAGTTACAGAGCATCAACCAGGCAGGGAAAAGTCGCAAGGAAGAGGAGTGTAATTGTAATAACATTAATACATCATGGCAGAGTTATGCACTCTGCTGAGTGTCCTCTTCACTTGCCTTTTTATTTTATCTTTATTATCTTTGTCTCTGGCTATTTTCCCTCCCTTTTTTGTAAACCTTTTCCAACTTTTCCTCCTTTCTTCTATGTGCCTTTTACTTTCCTTATGTTCCTTTTATCCCTATTGCTCTGTTTCTTTATTCTTGCTCATTTTCTCTACTGTTACATCTCCCAAGATTTGTTTCTGACCTCTCATCCCATGGTGAGTCATTGCTTTTCAGATTCTTCACCACCTGCCTGTTTTCTCCATTTTTTTCATGTTTGACTCTTCTTGTTGTATTTGATGGTGGAAATGTAGACTTGAATTTTGTTTTTTAGTTTTTAAAATTGACAAGTGCAAAGCTTCAAATTGCATGACCATCACAAAATCATTCTTTCTTGCAGGTGGCTACTTTAGTCTTTTGTATCTAATACTTAAGGATTGAATACATATGGTGTAGATTTCTGCCATAATTTCTAATTAAGGATAATGAGATAATTTGTTTTTTTAGGGCTGAAATCGGAACTACAACAGAAAACAAATTTCACCCAAAACTAGCAGAGAGCTAGACAATCAGTTGGAGTACAGGCCTATTATCTCCTGTGCCTCATTCTCGTCCACTCGACTGTACTCTTCATTTCACTTCTTTCCCTGAGCATTCTGAAGCCTTCTTGGTAGCAAGGACTGAGTCTACATCCTGTAATGTTCTCATTATCAAAGATGGAAATATGGGAGAGAATTTTCCCCCCATCGGGGGGGTTGTGCGGGGGCTGGTGCGGACCCGATTGGCGCCCCCAATCGGGTCCGCGCCGTCATTTTACGTGGGCGGGCCAATTAAGGCCTGCCCAGCATGACGCGTGCGCAGAAGTGCTGTGCGTTCCCTGTGCGGGCAGGAGGGGGGGTTCCCTGAGTCAGGCATGCGAAAGAGTGCAGAAATCTCCCTGAGGCATAGAGGTACCTCAGGAAGATAAGTTTGAAAAATTTTAATAAAGAAGAAAAAAAAATTTAAGACCTGTCCCCTCATGTGACAGTGTCACATGAGCTGGGACATGTCAATGAACTTAAATGAAAAACGTTATTTAATTTATAAACCCTTCATGAAACCTCATCCCACCCATGGATGAGTTTCCATGAAAAATGCCACCTGGGCTCTTCGCCTGCCCACCAATCTTAAGGTTGGACGGGCAGCTTTCTCAATATCCTTAACTAATTAATTAATGGCCTTAACAGGCCTTTGACAGTTCGGCAGGCGCATAGCCAACTCGGCTGCGCACCCACCAAACTGAAAATCTAAATGACACGTGGTGATGTTGGGATGCACGCCCGACCTCACCCTGCGTCATTTTATGCCTTGGCGAGCAGACCCTGCCCCCACTCACAGAGCCAAAAATTCTCCCCATGGGAAAAAACATAAATTTTAAATGCTAGTGCATCCAGCTCGGGTCCCAGTTCAGTTGCACTCTGTGTTCAAGCCTTTTGAAGTATTGAATAGAAAGAAGTTTATGCTTTCAGTATTCTAGAGGAAGAGTTCCTTTCTGTTGTTCATGTACCTCATTACAATAGGTATTTGCTGATCAATTTTTTGTGAACTAACTCTTTCAAAACAGCAGAGCTACATGCACCATTCAAAGTTGAAGCCTGTGCTTGGTTCCATATACTTTGGGTCTATGCTCCATGTAGTTATGCACATAACTTCAAAGATTGGAGGGAATTAGTTGATTGATATTTTAGTCTTTGACTTTCATTTCGAAATTAAATTATTGAAACCCAAACACAGAGGAGAAGTCAGTGAGAGGTTGATGAGTAACCAGTACCCGGGACCCTTACCACATATAAATCTTGTAGATGTAAGCTATTCTCTGAGTATGGTTTCTGTCAGCATGTTTATTTTGCCAAAATACAGATAATATGACTGTTTCCTCACTCTGTTGCCAGCTTATTCTCATCAACTTCCTCTCTGTTCCCTATCCCGCAACTAGTGGGAGACCTATTGATTTATTTTTGAAAACAAGAAAAACAATAATAAGCAAGCATATACCTCAAATGCTGGCCTATTTGCCGAGTAAACTTGTTCCACAATGCCTGCATTAATTTCTAAACTGCATTATTTATTCATAATGTAATTTTTTAATACAGATTGGGCATAGTGATGCTGCCATAATTGTACATTGGCATTCAGTCTGTTATCAAAATTACCTTCGACTGAATATTCACACAAAAGTTAACTTATCTTAAAAAAAAATTGAAATGTTGAAAAAGATGAAGATTTATGAAATATATAGTACTCAGAATCATTAGTGGGCAAAATATTACCGGGGTGGGGGTGGGTGCACAGACAACACACAAATTCAGTGTGGACCCGTCCGCCCCGTAGCCATAAAGCGCTGCAGGCAGGCTAAACGGGCAGAGTAGGGAGCAAAGCCCCGCCCTTGGGAGGTGCTGCCAGGACTGCAATGTGGAAGCAGAAGAAGGCCCGATGGATCCCTGAAAACAGGTAAGTCTGTGGTGTTGGGCAGGGAGGGTTTGGGCAGGTTAGGGAGGAGGGTGGTGGGTTAAAGTAGCAAACGGGTAGGAAGAAAGGGGAGATTCTGTCTTTGGGTGGGCGGTGGGCAAAGGGCAGCCCCCGAAGATAGCAGCCCACACCAATTTTATTAAAAATTGGGCTGCCCACTCCCCCGTGACTGTCCAAGTCAACCATTTTATGGCATGTTCAGTCATAAGCCAGGGATTTTCATGAGTTGGCAGGGATGTTTGACCACTTCATAGATGCTTTGAGGACACCACTGAAACATTTTCACCTGCCTCCTGCCTGGACCATTCCCTCCGTCCACTCCTACATCACCCCCAACACCTCACCCCCTTTCCACGGCATCTTCCCATGCAATTGCAGAAGGTGCAACACCTGCCCCTTTACCTCCTCCCTCCTCACCACCCAAGGCCCCAAACACACCTTTCAGGTAAAGCAGCACTTCACTTGTACCTCCTTCAATTTGGTGCTGCTCCCAATGTGGGTCTCCTCTACATTGGAGAAACCAAACGCAGAATGGGTGACAACTTTGCGGAACACCTTTGGTCTGTCCGCAAACATGACCCAGACCTTCCTGCTGCTTGCCATTTCAACACACCATCCTGCTGTCATGCCCACATGCCCGTCCTTGGCCTGCTGCAATGTTCCAATGAAGCCCAATGCAAACTGGAGGAACAGCACTTCATCTTCCGATTAGGCACTTTACAGCCTTCAGGACTTAACATTGAATTCAACAACCTCAGACCATGAGCTCTCTCCTCTATCTTCACCCCTTTTTTATCCCTTTTTTCAAAACTCATTTTTATTTTTTATCAACTTATTTTTATTTTCATTCATTTTACTTTTATTCATTTATTCATTGTTTTATCTCCTTTTTATCCCCCTTTTTATCCCATTTTTGATCCCGTTTTTCCCCAACTCCGCCTCCTCCTCCCATCCCACCTCTGTGGGAGGGCCATCTGTTACTTGTTCATGTTGTTCTTTTTAGAGTTCTTACCCTTGTTCTGCTATTATCGCATTCTGCTTTCTTACCTTTGCCACTATCAGCATTTTTTTAGCCCTTACCACTACCATTAACCTTTGCCCTTTTGTTCATTACATCTTTGTCAATCTCTCCTTTGCCCCCACCTATCGCTGATCTTCTATCCAGCTTCACTGCTCTATCCAGCTTCACTGCTCTATCCCCTTTAAACAGTATAAATTTAATCTCATTTCTACTTCTCTGCAGCTCTGAAGAAGGGTCATATGGACTTGAAACGTCAATTCTGTTTCTCTCTCCACAGATGCTGTCAGACCTGCTGAGTTTTTCCAGCATATTCTGTTTTTGTGCCTAAAACATTTCCGTTGTTCTCCAAGGAGCCCCCTGCCAAGGCCTGATAGTTGCTTCAGGAGTCTTGTATTAGGCATACAAATGACGTACCCTGCCCATTGGAATTGATTTTTAGCGAATAGCACCTTGATGCTGGGCACGTTGGCTTGGGAGAGGTTGCTGCTGCTGGACCGTCTTTCTTGCCACTGTATTTGGAGGATCTTGCAAAGGCACCACCAAAGGCGGAGGTGGTACTTCTCCAGAGCTTTGAGATGCCTGCTTTCAATAGCTGATTGAAGTCAGTGATGGCCATTAATTGTAAACCAGTTGTACCAATGATGGGAGTGATTGTGGATAACTAGTTTACCGATTATAAATCTTAATCAACAGAAACTTAACCCAGAAAACATACAAACATATGAATTAGGAGCAGGTATAGGCCACTCGGCCTCTCGTGACTGCCCTGTGATTCAATAAGATTTTGGCTGATCTGATTGTAGCCTCCTGCCTACCCTTGATAACCTTTCACCCCCTTGTTAATCGAGAACCTACCTAGCTATGCCTTAAAAATATTCAAAGACACTGCTTCCATTGCCTTTTGAGGAAGAGAGTTCAGAAAACTCTCAGTCCTCTGAGAGAAAAAAATTCTCCTCATCTCTGTCTTAAATGGGCAACCCCTTATTTTTAAACAGTGACCCCTAGTTCTAGATTCTCCCACAAGAGGAAATATCCTCTCCACATCCATCTTATCAATACCCCTCAGGATCTTAAAGAGTTCAATCAAGTCGCCTCTTACTCTTCTAAACTCCAGTGGATATAAGCCTAGCCTATCCAACCTTCCCTCATAAGACGAACTCACCCATTCCTGGTATTAGTCTAGTAAACCTTCTCTGAACTGCTTCTAATGCATTTTCATCCTTCTGTAAATAAGGAGACCAGTACTGTACACTGTACTCCAGATGTGGTCTCACCAGTGTCCTACACAACTGAAGCATAACTTCCCTACTTTTATATTCAATTCCTCTCACAATAGACGATAACATTCTATTAGCTTTCCTAATTACTTGCTGTACCTGCATACTAGCATTTTGTGATTCATGCACTAGGACAGCCAGATCCCTCTGAATCTTTGAAAGTGCTACCTCAGGGAGATCGGTTGAACATTTAAAAATTTATTAAAGATAAGAAAAAATTTTCCTGACATGTGACACTGTCATGTGAGCTGAGACATGTCCATTACTTTTATTTAAAAATTTTCCAAACATTTTAAATCCCTCATGAAACCTCATCCCACCCATGGATGAGATTTCATGCTTTTTCGGAAGGCCGCCTGGGCTCTTCACCTGCCTGCCCAACTTAAGGTCACCCCGCGTAATTTCACACGTCAGCAAGTGGGCCCCGCCCCCACTTGCCGACCGGAAAATGCTGCCCTTTTGTGTCATCAACAAATTTAGCAACCGTAACTTCGGTCGCTTCATCCAAGCCATTGATATAAATTGTAAAAAGCTGAGGCCTCAGCACTGATCCCTTGGCACACCACTCGTTACATCTTGCCAATCAGAAAAAGACCCATTTATGCCTATTCTATGTTTCCTATTTGCTAGCCAATCTTTTATCCATGCCGATATGTTACCCCCTGCACTATGAGCTTTTATTTTCCGCAATAACCTTTGTTGTGGCACCTTATCAAATCCCTTCTGGAAATCTAAGTACAGCATATCCACTAGTTCCCCTTTATCTACAGCACATGTGACTCCTTAAAGAACTCCAATGAATTGGTTAAACATGATTTCCCTTTGACAAAACCATGTTGACTCTCCCTGATTACCTTGAATTTTTCTAAATGCCCTGCCATAACATTTTTAATAATAGCTTCTAAAATTTTCCCTGTAACTGATGTTAAGCTTAACTGATCTGTAGTTAACTGATCCTCCCTCCCAGAAACATGATAGGGTCCCCCTTGTCCTCACTTATCACCCCACCAGCCTCCGCATTCAAAGGATCATCCTCCGCCATTTCCGCCAACTCCAGCATGATGACACCACCAAACACATCTTCCCTTCACCCCCCCCCCCATCGGCATTCCGTAGGGATCGTTCCCTCCGGGACACCCTGGTCCACTCCTCCATCACCCCCTACTCCTCAACCCCCTCCTATGGCACCATCCTATGCCCACGCAAAAGATGTAACACCTGCCCCTTCACTTCCTCTCTCCTCACCTTCCAAGGGCCCAAACACTCCTTTCAAGTGAAGCAGCATTTCACTTGCATTTCCCCCAACTTAGTCTACTGCATTCGTTGCTCCCAATGTGGTCTCCTCTGCATTGGAGAGACCAAACATAAACTGGGCGACCGCTTTAGCAGAACACCTGCGGTCTGTCCGCAAGAATGACCCAAACCTTCCTGTCACTTGCCATTTTAACACTCCACCCTGCTCTCTTGCCCACATGTCTGTCCTTGTATTGCTGCATTGTTCCAGTGAAGCCCAACGCAAACTGGAGGAACAACACCTCATCTTCCGACTAGGCACTTTACAGCCTTCCAGACTGAATATTGAATTCAACAACTTTAGGTCTTGAGCTCCCTCCTCCATCCCCACCCCCTTTCTGTTTCTTCCCCCTTCCTTTTGTTTTTTCCAATAAATTATGTAGATTTTTCTTTTCCCACCTATTTCCATTATTTTTAAAAATTTTTAAAAATCTTTTATGCTCCCCCCACCCCCACTAGAGCTATACCTTGAGTGCCCTACCATCCATTGTTAATTAGCACATTCGTTTAGATAATATCACCAACTTCAACACTTGTGTTCTTTTGTTCTGTTGTCTGTGACATCTTTTGATGATCTGCTTCTATTACTGCTTACAACCACACCAACCCCCTCCACTTCTCTCCCCCCACTCCAACACCACCCCCCCCCCCCCCCCCCCCCCCCCCACACACACACACACACACACACACACACACACACCTTAAACCAGCTTATATTTCACCCCTTTCTTGGATTCACTCAAGTTCTGTCGAAGGGTCATGAGGACTCGAAACGTCAACTCTTTTCTTCTCCGCCGATGCTGCCAGACCTGCTGAGTTTTTCCAGGTAATTCTGTTTTTGTTTTGGATTTCCAGCAGCCGCAGTTTTTTTGTTTTGATCTGTAGTTTCCTGCTTTCTTTCTCCCTCCTTTTCTGAATAAGGGCAACTGATCCTACTCAGAAGATTGGACACTCTTCTCTGCACCTTTTAATTTCTCTGTTAGCCTTGACATGGTAATTATCCCCACTCCTTACTTCGGAGCTGCAGTATTTTACCTATCATCATCTGCAAGGCCCAGGCTACAAGTAATGGCTGCCTCTTTCATTCCTTTTCCTTTTCACAACTCTCATCATTTAATGTTACTTTTCTTTATTGCTGTGTTTTGATCCATGATTCTTAACTTTATGTAATACTCAAGCAGGAAACTCTAATCTTTGGTTCTGGTGCCACAGATGAATCCTTAGTCCAGCAATTTGACCCTCAAAACCCAAGTATTCAATCCTCTTTATGCTCATATTTATTCGTGAATTTGTCCTACTTGAATTTTGTGGGCCTGTAGTTTCTTACTTCTGTTGGCTATTGGTGGATAAATGCTTATTGAAACATTAATGTTGTTTGATATCACCCGTGTGGTACGAACATGGAATTAAATTTTAAATGTGGCTGCTGACTCTGTGGTATTCACCTTTATGCCCCAAGAAGACAAACACTTGGAGTGGAATCATTCCAGATTTGCACTAAGTGCAGGAGCGGGTGGGAAAAAGGACTATTTTACCCGCCAGCCACAATGGCAGCTTTGCACGCCATATCATCCCAACCCCGCCTCTTTTTTTTTATTCGTTCATGAAATGTAGGCATCACTGGCTAGGCCAGCATTTATTGCCCATCCCTAATTGCCCTTATTCAAAGGGTATTTTTAAGTGTCAACCACATTGATGTGGGTCTGGAGTCCCATGTAGGCCAGACCACCAAAGGACAGCAGATTTCCTTCCCTAAAGGACATTAGTGAACCAAATGGGTTTTTACAATCAACAGTGGTTTCATGGTCATCATTAGACTTTTAATTCCTCATTTTTATTGAATTCAAATTCCATCATCTGTATTCGGGCTCTAGATTGCCAGTTTAGAGACAATACCACCATGTCACCACCTCCCCCGATTACTTATGCAGCCACAGGAAACACGCTGTCTCACTGGCATGCAGCCTCTGAATTGTCTACCACGCCATTACCTTGCCGTTTCCTCACTTCAGGTGCCATATCTAAATGGCAGGTGCCCACACAGTTCTCAGTGCTTGCAGCCCAGGACTGCCCAGTGAAGGCATGACCCTAAAAGCCAAGAAGAGTTCAGTGACCCATCAATATAATGCCTTTCGGAGGCCTGCCGTGATGTCCTCCGCCCCCATTCTGGATGTAGGAGGCCCAGCAATCTCGCCACTCCAGCTTGGGAGGCGGAGGCAGTGGTTGTCAGTGCTGACGCTGCACAGAAGAGGTTGTCCATCCAATGCAGAAAGAGGATGAATGATCTCATCCATGCTGCCAGAGTAAGGCAGCAACCACCTCATCACCCTAAATGCTCACACTCACAAGGTCATCACACATTCATTAGCATCTCACTCACTCCCAGCTCAAGGAACATCAGCACTCACTCTCTCACACATACTCTCGCATCTCCATCTGGCCTCATCTCCTCTAGAAACTGTCCCTTCACCCCTCAAAATCTTGAGGACACTTGCACAGATCAACATTTACCCCCACACACACCCAGGGATACACCCACTTCCTCAGTACAGCCCTCACCCTGCTGAGGCCACTGCCCCCCTTCCCTAAGCAAGCCCTAGCCCTGCAGGCATTGAAAAGTCACCCCCATCTTACGGTTGGTCTGGTAGGCAAAGACCTGCCCGTGAGCCCCTCTAAAAGTGATGAGGTGCTGTATACGAAGCCTGGTGCTGCCTGAAGCCACGGAGGCGAATAGACCTTGAAGTTCTGAGCCAAGTGCAGTTTGCCAAGTACAAATCACTTATGTACAGTTGTGAAACACATCAGCGTGCAATCACACCAACGTGCTCGGATGATCCAGCATGGGTGGATGATTCTGGCAAGCTGGATTTAATGATATGCAGATGTATTACAGTGAAATTCCCAACATGCGGCGGCGGGAAACATGGCCTCCCATTGACGGGCAGAGTGGATGATTGCAAACTGGTTTCACGACGTCATGAAACAGATTTTTGGCCTTCCTGCCATATTGTCCACTAACGCCTGCCATGACACCCGATGCTAGCGGGCAGGGAAAATTTCGCCCTTGATCTCTCCATTCTGTACAGCCTGCACATGTAGCTTCAAGTGTACCAAGCACAATGCATTTAGGAATTACCACCATACTAACATGTGCAGCGTATGTTCTTTGGTCTAGGCAAAACCACTTTATAAGTACAGTAGTTTGACCTACATGGATAACGAAAACCGCCATTAGGACTTAATGTAACACAGTTCCCAACGGTAGAGTGGGGCTGGTGGCCAAAATGTCAGAAATCATCAACTACTCCTGTCGAGCAGCTGATGTTTTTTGACATTTATACACATAAAAAAGCAAGCCAATATAATATTTTTTATATTTGTCATTATTTTAATACTAAATCTTTGTCTGGACAAATGAGTGCCTCATCTGAATATAATCTTAGTTGTTTATGTTTGTGTCAGCATAAGTGTCAAAAGGTAACAAATGTTGACTTGTTAGGCCTGAAGGGCACTCGGTGATAGAAACAATTGAAATCAAGACTTTCTGCGGAGCTTCATAGTCTAATTCATTTTTTCACAGGGCCTCAAAGTTGCAGAACTCCCTATTCCCCTCAGTTTTTCTTTCTTCCTATAATCATGTACCTAATTCCACACCAAACTAAAATTAGTTGAATTTATTAACATAATTTCTTTATTTATTTGTTTACACAAGGGGACTTTGAGAACACAATCCCACACATAATTGAATTAGTTTAATAAGTAAATAGTTTTGCACACAGTTTCCTGAAAGATTAAGAAAAACTAATTTTAGAAACTAGCTGCAGAATCTGTATCACTGCTAGATGGAGTCAGTTAGATTCTATGTACAGATCATGCACTATAACCTACATATTGTAGCTTCAACTACTATCAAGGTTAAGATTGTAGCTATTAGCTTGAACCTAAAACTAAATTACAAGGTAATGTGGTTGCATTGTTTCATCTCTGACAATTGTATATTTATACAACAAGATGTTTCATCACTTTTTTTCTGTATCATGTTAATAGTATTTTGTTAATGTAATGTGTGTATGAATGGTACTTTCAACTGTCCAACTTGTAATAGTATTCCCACTCTTTAGGTAACGAAAGATTAGAACCTCAGTTCAATGGGGAATGGTTTAGTTTGGGAGGACTAATGAATAGAATGACTTCGGAGCACATCCTGTTGTGATTTTTCATTTATTTCACTAAATATGTTCTAGTGAAGTTTATATACACATGTTGTGTAGATATAGGACATTGTTATGATATGGCAGGTGGTAATTGCAGGACTGACCAAATCCCAAAGGGAAGCTTGCTCAAGCTATCACAATGAGAAGGTAGGTGTACTGAAGTCAGAAGTAAAGATTGGAGATTTTAAATATTAAATTTAAACATTTATTAAGAAAAGAGAACTGAAGCACACAAGATTACACTTACAAAGTTAACTTTAGTCTTATAACATTTCCCAAAAGATTTCTACTTAGCTAGACTCACAAATAAACACCCTTTTCCAGACAACAGTCCTTATAGATTCTTAAACCTATAAAAAAAATCAAGTAATATTATGCAAGGCACCCTCTGTTGCTGTAGGGGAGGTATTTCACAGGGGCTTCTCTCTCCCTCTCACTCGACAATGGAAATCCAAGGCTTGCAACAGTACCCTGCTTTCTGGAGCAAACAACACTTCTCTGGGGTGGCTAGAGGCTGCTTACTTCACTGGTCTGTCATAGCACAGCACACTCTTCAAGATATCACACGGCCACACATACCATACAGGTTTCAAGCTTTCCTTAAATATGTTTTTCCTCTTTCATTTTTAAATCCATTGTTCTTAACTTTCTTTGGAAGTTACTTTTCCCAGAATATAAAAATCGTTCATGTTGACTTTATGGCTACTATCTTTGGGAAAATAAACTTAATAACTTTGCTTTACTCAGTTATGATATTTGCCAGCTGTAAAACTTCCTTTTATTGCTCTTTGAAATTCAACAGCTAAAATTTCAGCTCCTCATTTATCTCCTAATGCAAATTCCTATTCATGCTATATCTGCTGGTATCCCATCTTAGCTTCATCTCCACTTCAAAATGCCTGCTTTTACACCTAACCTTTTGATGATTTAACCATGCAGTCTGACTGTCTTCAGTTTAATTAAATTAGTCACACAAACATAGACACAGCCCGCACAAGCCTGCTTCACAGTATCCCGCAGTAACATTGGAAAAAATGATGTTCTCTTTACAACATTCAGTTTCAATTTAAATATATGCATTATTTGTATATATACTCAATAATGTGTTATTACTGTAACAAACAGGGAAAAAATGAACATTCTCATAAGTACCAATGCCTTTGCCTGCTGTCACATTCCAAAAGTACTGACAAACCGATGCAAAATAAAAATATATATACTTTGGTGCATTTTTTGATCTTAAAGTTGAAGTTGTAGTATTGAACAGTGACACAGAATAGGTCCATGTATTAGATATTACATTTATATACAATTGGTAATTTACTAGAAAAATAAATTTATTATATATCATATTATGCAGAAATCTTCAGAATAGAGCGTATCACATGTTACTTTTTGTTTCAAATGTCTAGAAAACACATTCAGTAACTTCAAAATAGTTTATATTTTAAAATTTTTAAGCCAGAAGCATGACAATATGCCAGTAGATCACTTTACATAGTACTCCCAATGGTCAGTGCAATAAGAAGAAAAGTTATTTTGCAGTTAATGCTAATAATTAACGTTTATATTTGCCTATAATTCAGAAAATATTTTGATTTTCCACTGAGGGAGGCAGATCTGATCTACAGTCCTAGGGCCATATGCAACCCCCAAATGCTGACAATCTGGCTCTGGCAGCTCAACCCTATTGAGCTTTATATTTCTTTTTTGTGGGACTGGAGGTTTGGAAAGGCCTGTTGTACTATTTTTGCCTTATTGATGGATAAATCTTAACTTTGAGCACAAAAATTCATTAGTATCAACCATTTTTATATGCAATTAATAGAAACCAGAATTTACGTTTTATATGTGGCACCAAGGACTCCATGGTATATGCCTTTTTGACCCACAAATACATAGGATTGAACAAGCCTCTAATGAACATGTCTCTAATAAACATTGTGTAAAAGGGAAATATCAAAAACTAGAATTTTCTGAAGTGACTTTTCCATGGAATTGTCTATCAAAATTGATTTCACCCTTTCAAAAACATCATTACAGCACGTTTTAACTATTACTGTTACACATCTAGCAAACTTCACAGTGAAAGTAAGTTTATGGGATAAGTGTTTGCAGAGTTGGCACAGAATTAATTCTAATGTTAGGCCCCTTTTTACTATCCATGTACAGACCAATAACATTTGAAAGAAAGGAATCCCTTGATGCCAACGGAAAGAAAACCGATGGACAAGATTTCACTTTTTAAATTTTTACTGAAACAAACCAATGGAAACCAACATAATTCAAACATTAATTACAGGAGAAGGATATTTCAAATAAAAATGTAAATTTCACTTTAAATAGCTGATACAACAAAGATACACCTCATAGTTAGAAGTACTCGCGTTACTTTCTACACAATGTGACACCAGGTGCAACCTCACAGTCCGTTACATAGGATCACTCATTTCCTACTTATTTGTTTCGGCCCTTGAGTTCCATTCAGCTGGAGCTGTATAACACTGACATGGCGCATTCCTACGAACTACCTCTTGCTTGGGTCACAACAGTCTTGATAGTGTAACTGTCCATAGTTCCTTTTAAACTGACCGGCCAATAAACCTGATTCACAGTCCAGTTCTTTGATGCAAACACCAACTTGCTTACATGTTGCCTCACCAAGAGCATTTGGTGTTGTATTTTCTTTTTACTGCCAAACAGAAAGCTAATCTATTCGCAGAGAGGTCAGCTTGCTCCCCTCACACAAATTCTGTGTTCTGAACTATCTGCCACAAGACAGGTTGGATCCCAACACCACTGCAATTAGCTTTCTGTTTACTTTTGCTTCAACTTTTATCCTCAATAGCAACCTCAGGTCACATGAGTATTTCTTGGAAACTAATCATATCATAACCAGGAAATCTATTATCCCATCACCGCCCACCTCAGAATGCTCCCCAGTTTCACTTTTAGTCTAGAAGGGGACATTGCACAAAAAGAAAATACAGGCTTTTCCCAAAGCATGTGGGTCATTACACACTCCACAGGGCATTTCTAGTGCAACAAAGGTATCATTGATGGAAAGTAGGCAGAAGGCACAGTAAAAACATTTTAATTTTGGGATGTTGAAAGCTGTAGCACACAGTTTTAAAAGCTGGACTTTTATATTCTACAATGTCATTGTGTATATATTCTTCTGATATTATAACCCCCTATGGGTGATATTTTTGCACGTACTACTCACTAGTTCATCTTATTAGCTTTGCTGTTTATGTTGTGAAGGATGCAATCTGAATAATCTGTTTGCTCAGGATGATAACGCATTACTTTATTGTAAAACAGATCGAATGTGAACGTAACCGGAATACTTCCTCATTTCTATGATGCTTTGACTTATCTGAGCAGAGGATACACTCTGTTCAGATATGCTCAGCAGTCAACAGCCTATTTGGTTTCCATCTTAATTGGTTGGCATAGCTTTAACCTTGTGCAGTTGCCAAGGCATTGCATTTACATTATAGAGCAGATTTATCTGATAATATTTGACAAAAAGCAACAAGAGAAAAGCCGTCCTTTTCATGCACCATGGCATGGAAAGTATTGATTTAATACAGGAAATGGCAATTGTGACGAGGAGAATTGGATAAGCAGTGGTGAAGAGCAGGCTTGCCCTGGTTGGCGACCCTCATAATTTCCAGTAGCAGGTGTAGGTGGCAATTACAGCTGCAGCCGTTATCCTGAACCTTCCATAGTAAGTGATGAATTGCAAATAGCTGGCACACAGTGCAGAACAATAAACTCAAATAAATCTTCACCTGTAATAATGACAGCATAGGAAGAGTGGCAGCTATAACAAGGCTGCTGTTGTCACCCACTTTAGTGTAGCCTTGATATTCATCATTATCAGCCAGGTCTTGCTCAAAAGTCGGACAAGCAAGCCCAAAGAAGAATGAGATGTTTGCTCTCAAACGTCCAGCAGGTCCCATCTGGCAGCTAGTAAATGGGATTTTTGCCTGTTCACCAGGCCAAAGCTGTCTATCATTTTCGGCAGGTATCTGATCACACCTCACTGTGGGACAATATGGCATCATGCTGTACATTACAACCTTGGCATCCAATGTAATGCCATCAGTAGCGCAGTACAAGCTGTGATCTTATTTGAAGAAGAAAAAAATCCAGTGCCACACACATATCAGCATTATACCCAGGGTACATTTAAAGTAAAATGATTTATGGAATCTCTATGGCAGCTTAAGAAATAGCAGGTGCTTCAACCTTGTGCATTTATAAAATGGAGCTCAAATATTTGCTATTCTTTTAATGTCTTCTGTATTTACTGAAAATATTTTCTTTTAGTCAGATTGTTTGATAGGGAACAGTAATATTATTTTAAAATACCAGTTCTTTTCTGTTCCATAAAAAGCATTTGTTCAAAGTTTCCTTTATTCTTTCGTAGGATGTGGGCATCACTGGCAAGGCCAGCATTTGTTGTCCATCCATAATTGCCCTAGAGCTGAGTGACTCAGAGGGCAGTTAAGAGTCAACCACATTCTTTTGGGTCTGGAGTTACATATAGGCCAGACCAAGTAAGAATGGTAGATTTCCTTCCTGATAGGACATTACACAACAGTTGATGATAGTTTTGTGATTACCAGGTTTCTGATTCCAGATTATTAGTTGTATTTGAAATCCACCAGTTGCCATGATGGGATTTGAGCCCTTGTCCCCAGAGCATTAGCCTAGGCCTCAAGATTACTAGTCCAGTGACATTACGACTACAGCACCATCTCCCCTTCAAATGTTTTCTTTATTTTTCATTAAGTAATTGTCAAAGGAATTTCCATCAGGATTTTTTTCCTTTTTCTCCTTTCATGGGATGTGAGCATCACTGGCAAGGCCAGCATTTGCCATCTCTAATTGCTCTTGAGAAGGTGGTGGTGAGCCGTCACCTTGAACTGCTGCAGTCTATCTGGTATATGTAGACCTCAGTGCTGCTTGGAGTTCCAGGTTTTCGACCCAGCGATGATGAAGGAATGATGATATAGTTCCAAATCAGGGTGTTGTGTGGCTTGGAGGAGAACTTACATGTGGCAACTTTTCCATGTGTCTGCTGTTTTTGTCGTTCTATGTGATAGAAGTCATTGGTTTGGCAGTGGCTTTCAAAAGAGTCTTGGTGAGTTGCCACAGTGCATGTTGTAGATGGTACATGCTGCTGCCACTGTGCGCAAGTATTGGAGTAAGTAAATGTTTGAGTTGGTGAATGGGGTGCCATGTGGGCTGCTTTGTTCTGGATGATTTTAAGTTTCTTGAGTATTGTTGGAGCTGAAGTCATCCAGGCAAATAGAGGGTATTCCACCATTTTCCTGACTTGTGCCTAGATGGTGGACAGGCTTTGGAGTGTCAAGAGGTGTAACTCATCACAGAATTCCCAGCCTTTGACCTGCTCTTGTAGCCACAGTATTTATATGGCTGCACTAGTTAAGTTCCTGGTCAATGATAATCCCCAAGATGATGATGATGGGGGATTTAGTGATGGTAATGCTGTTGAATGTCATGGGGAAATGGTTAGATTCTGTCTTGATGGAGATGGTCATTGCCTGGCACTTATGTGTCGTGAATGTTACTTGCCACTTATTAGCCCAAGCCTGAATGTTGTCTGGATCATGCTCCACGTGGACACCGACTGCATCATTACCTGAGGATTCCCGAATGGTACTAAACACAGTGCAATCATTAGCAAACATCTCCACTTCTGATCTTATGATGGAGGCAAGGTCATTGATGAAGCAGCTGAAGATGGCTAGGCCTAGGATTCTACCATGAGGAACAGCTGCAGCAATGTCCTGGGTCTGAGATGATTGCCCTCCAACGACCACAATCATTTTCCTTTGTGTTAGGTATGAGTCCAACCAGTGGAAAGTTTTTTCCCTGATTCCCATTCACTTCAATTTTGCAGGGCTCCTTGATCCCACACTCAGTCAAATGCTGCCTTGTTGTCAAGGGTGGTCACTGTCACTTTATTTCAGGAATTCAACTCTTTTTGTTCACATTTGGACCAAGGCTATAATGACGTCAGGAGCATTGGCCTTGGCAGACAGCAAACTCAGCAGTAAGTAGGTTATTGCTATGTAAGTGCTGCTTGATAGCGCTGTCAATTACATCTTTCATCAGTTGCTGATGATCGAGAATAGACTGGTGGGACAGTAGTTGTTGGTTTGGATTTATCCTGCTTTTTGTGGACTGGACAAACCTGGGCAATTTTCCATATTGTTGGGTAGATACCAGTGTTGTAGCTGTACTGGAACAGTGTGGCTAGTTCTGGAGCACAAATCTTCAGTAGAATTGCTGGGATTTTGCCAGGGCCCATAGCCAGTGCATCACAGTATCCAGTGCATCAGACATTTCTAAATATTACAAGGAGTGAATCAAACTGGCTGAGGACTGGCATTTGTGTTGTTTAGGACCTCAAGAGGAAGCCGAGATGGATCATCCACTCTGCACTTCTGGCTGAAGATGGTTGCAAATGCTTCAGCCTTGTCCTTTGCACACGCATTCTGGGCTTCCCCATCATTAAGGATGGAGTTATTTGTAGTGTCTTCTCTTCTGGTTAGTTGTTTAATTGTCCACCACCATTCATGACTGGATGTGGCAGGACTGCAGCACTTCAGTCTGATCCGTTGGCTGCAGGATCGCGTGGCTCTGTCTACTCTGTTTATTCTGCATCCACTGTTGTAGCTTCACCAGGTTGGTACCTCATTTTTAGGCATGTTTTGTGCTATAATTAAATGTGAATTGCATGTAGGATAAGTACTTGAGGAGATTTTGTCGATTCTTTAAATGAGACAGGATTTTATTTTGACTGATCAGTTTTTTTAATTGCTAAACATTTTAAAGATACTGAAGATACTGTTGGCCTCCCACCCACCCCACCCATCCCACCCCCACCGCCCTTGCTGCAACACCCCTCTTCCCTTCCCTGCGACACCACCCCTCCACTCCCTGCCCCCACCATCACTCACCTGTGGCCTGAGATCCAGCAATGATCCTTGGCCTTGGTTAGTTCAGGCAGCAGTCACCACTGCAGTGGCACTGCCATTCAATAGAACTGCTAACCTCAGATTGACCAGCTCTTGGCAGGCAAGACTTCCATCCCCAGGGTCCTTGATCCTGGGAAAGGCCTGTCATCGCCCAGTTCAGTGCCTGAGTGGCATTTAATTCAGCGAGCCTTCCCTAAAGGAGGCAATGCAGGGCTCCTGCCAGCTCTGCAGACAGCGGGCGAGACACCCGACACCTCCATTAAATCTAGCAGAAGGAAACTTTGTAGTCTGTGTCCTGATAATCAGCTCACAGCATTCAACTTATTTTCACTGAAGGAAATAGGATTGAGGTAGGTGGCATAATTCAGAATAGTAGAAAAGTGAAAGATGCAAGGTTATCAACTTGAACTGTGAGTGCTCAGAGAAAGAAGCACAAAATTAAACTAGGGATGAAAAGATTTTTTTCTCCCAGCCGTTGATGCATGGAAGAGGCTATCAACAAAATATTGCTAATTCTATTAAAAAAGAAAAATACAACGGAAATCTGAAATAAAAATAGAGAATACTGGAAATACTCAGCAGGTCAAGCAGCATCAGTGGAAAGAGAAATGAAGTTAATGTTTCAGGCCAATGAGCTTTCATCAGAACTCATCGACCAGAAACATTAACTCTGTTTCTCACTCCACAGTTGCTGTCAGAGCTTTTTCTTTTATTCGTTCTTGGCTATAGGATCGCTGGCAAGGCCAACATTTATTGCCCATTTCAAATTGAGAAGGTGATAGTGAGTTGCCCTTGTGAACTGTTGTAGCCCATGTGGTGCCGATACACCTATGGTGCTTTTTTTCTGTAATCGTTTGATGCAGTGGCTTATTGATCCATTCAGAGGGCAGTCAAGAGTCAACCACATTGCTGATGATCTGGAATCACGTGAAGGCAAGACCAGGTAAGGATGGCATATTTCCTCCTCAAAAGGACATTAGTGAACCAGATGGATTTTTATGATAATCTGGTTGTTTCATGATCAATATTAATGAATGTGGCATTTTATTCCAGATTTATTAATTCTGAGGGGACTTGACAGGATAGATGCTGGGAGGATGCTTCCCCTTATGGGGGAGTCTAGAACTAGGCGGTACAGTTTAAAAATAAGAGGTCTCCCAGTTAAGCCTTCACTCCCTCCACCACCAATGCACAGTGGCAGTAGTGTGTACCATCTACAAGATACACTGCAGCAACTCACCAAGGCTCCTTTGACAGTACCTTCAACACCCATGACCTCTACCACCTGGAAGGACAAAGGCTGCAGAAGCATGGGAAGGTTGAGTTAAGAATTTTGATCTAAAATATCTGTGGCTGTGTGTTATTGTGCTTTTTAAAGTATGAGTAATTTGCTAAAACGCGTTAAATTAGTAGTATTGTTTTGTTTATTTTCATTCTACGTACAGTGAAAATTTATATTTAAAATAACATGAAGTCTTGTGGCTTAATGCCTATCAGTTGATCACTGGGTGTTCAAATTTCTCTTTAAATATTAAAGGTTTGAACAGGGTTCTTAACAGTTTAATCTTCTAAATTCCAGGGATTAGAACCCTAGTCTCTGTAATCTCTCCTTGTAATCTAACCCTTGGAGTCTAGCTTTTATCCTGGTAAACCTATGCTGGATTCCCTCCCAGGCCAACATATCCTTGCTGAGGTGTGGTGCCTAGAACTGCTCACAGCATACCAGATGTAGCCTGATCAGGACTTTGTATCACAGAAGCAATACTTTTACCCTCTTGTATTCTATTCCTTGAGATATAAAGGCCAGCATATCTTTAGCATTTTTGATTATCTTCTGTACCTGTTCATGACATTTTAATGATTCATGTACCTGGAACTGCAAGTCACTTTTGTCCTCCACTGTTTTTAACTTTTCACCATTCAGAAAGAACCTACTCTATCTTGTTTAGGCCCAAATTGGATGACCTCACATTTACCTACATTGAAATCCATTTGTCACAGTTTTGTCCATTCACTTAACCTATCAATATCTTTTTATAATTTTTTTCACCTGCACTGCTTACAATTCAGCCTATTTTTGTGCCATCAGCAAATTTGGGATATGTGGCTTTCTAACCCATTATCTAAGTCGTTAGTAAATACGATGAATAGTTAAGGCCCAATGCAGATCCTTGCTGCACACCCTGCCAATTGGAGTACCTGCTCTTTATGCCTACTGTCTCCTGCCATTCAGCCAATTTCCTAACCTGGTCAATAATATGCCTTCAATTCCATGGGCTCGGCTTCAACCTTAGCTTTGAAGGACTTTATCAAATGCCCACTGAAAGCCCATATAAATGACATCCATAGATATTCCCCTGTCCACTACTTAAGTCACCTCTTCGAAAAACTCAATCGGATTTGTCAGGCATGACCTATCAATTTGTAATTTTCCATTCTAAAGGAATGGTCCCCAAGTCGAGAGAACTTTGAAACATTATAGTTGGGGCATCTGCAATGTTCTCACCTACTTCCTTTAGAACCCTGAAATGGAAACTACTGATCCTAGGGATTTCTCACATATTCATACAATTATTTTCCTTATTACTGTTGTTTTGCTAATATTTTGGATATTAAATTAGCTGACTGACAAGAAATACAGTAGTGGTGAATGGTTGTTTTTCAGACAGGAGGAAGATATGCACTGGCATTCCCCAAGGGTCGATAAACAAGGACCACTGCTTTTTATATCTATATTAAAGACTTAGACTTGGGTGTGCAGACAAATGCAAAAACATTTTGAGTTGATTTTGGTATCCCTTGCAAACTTATTTCCATGCTTCTTTTTGTGGCTAGTATTATCTGTTTTGTCACTCTTTGTTATTCTTTGTAGCTTACCATTTGCCAGGATCTGAGCTTTTTCTTGCATAGATACTTTTTCTTTTACTTATGGGTTCTGTTTCACATCCCACTGTAGAGACTTAAACACATAATCTAGGCTGACACTTCAGCTCAGCACTGAGGAAGTGATGCACTGTTGAGATGAGACGTTAAACCAAGGATCTACCTGCCCACATCTGTGCGTTAAAGATCTTGTGGCACTATTCAAGAAAGCAGATGGGTTCTCCTAGTGTCCTGACCAATTATCCCTCAACCAGCAATGAGAGGTTATACCTTTCGGAAAAGATTGTGTCTCTTCTGTGTAGGAAAGAGAAGACTGAGAGGGCAACCTGATAAAAGTCTTAAAGATGATGGAAGGATTTGATGGGATACATGTAGAGAAGATATTTCCACTTGTGGGCAAGGCAAAAAACTAAGGACCATAAGATAGTCACTAATAAATCCAATAGGGAACTTGGGAAAAACTGCTTTACCCAGAGAGTAGTTAGAATGTGAAATGCTTAGGAGTAGCTGAGGCAAATAGCAGAGATGCATTTAAGAGGAAGCTGGATAAGCACATGCAGGAGAAAATGGTATATATTGAGTGTATAAAGAAGTATATATTGAGGGAATCAGATGAAGAGGAATGGGAGGAAGCTATTGCATACAACATAAACATTGGCGTGGGCCTGTTGAGCCACACGGCTTGTTTCTGTAATGTTAGTATTACTAAAACAGATTATTTGTTAATTTATCTTATTGTTGTTTGTGGGGCCTTGCTATATACAAATTAGTTGTTACATGTCCCAACATTGCAACAGTGATTTCATTTCAAAAGTATTACTTGAGTGTAAAGCATTTAGGATGCAAGGTGTTGTATAAATGCAAGTACTTTCTTTCTAAAATGTCAAATTATTGGCTTTGGAATTTGGGCCAAGCAACAAACACTATGAGAAATATTTGCTTTAACATGCTGTGAAGTATCAAAGGGCAGGATTTTTCACTCGGCATGCGGGTGTGTGTCCAACATGCCCGAGTGTAAAATAGCATGTGATGATGTCGGGCGAGCACTTGTGCGATATTTTGGTCGGCGGGTTCACACCTGCCAACAATTAAGTAACCTATTAAGGCCATTGATGTATTAATTAACGTGGATTTTTTGCTGCCCGTCCAACGTTACGGTGCCTTTGGATTTTTGAGGAAACCTAATCTAAAGGCAGGATGAGTTTTCCGATATTAATTAAAAATAAAATGTTTGGGCAGAATTTTTATAATCTATATGTTTAGGTGAGTGAGTCTGATGTGTGGACATTTTTTTCACAATTTAAAATCTTTACTTCGTGGTTTTAAATTCTTCAGCTCCCTTAGGCAGCTCTCTTCCTTCCAGGAGCTTTCATTGCGCACTCCCCTGCGCTAGCGCTGACTTCAGCACTCGCCCAGCCCCACCCCAACATCGCTGAGCCTTTCAGCACGCGTTTCACGCTGGCTGGCCATTAATTGTCCAGCCAGGGTGAAATTGCAGTCGGGGGCCGATCGTGGGAGGTAGGCCATTTCCCAGCCGCTCCTGGGTCCACCCACTGTGCCCACCGGACGGCCTCAAAATTCAGCCCTAAGATTCCGCAATGTGAATGTTTATGATTGAGCATGCCAAATTACCTTTGTATATGGCTTCTCTCTGGCCACTGGCCAGAACTGGTGGCACACTATTTTTCAAGTGAGCTTTTTTTCCTCCTCCTTATTTTAATATAAATCTTACAATCCCCCAGCACTACCCTTATTAGCAGATGCTGGTACACTTTGGCAAAATACTCTTGATGGAATAACAGCTGACAAATTAAAAGTTATAGATATCATTGATCATCCGTGTAGCTTCAGCTCAAGATGCTGTAGCCACTGGAAAATGTATGTCAAGAACACTGCTTTCTCATGCTGAAATTTGGGCAATTTGTTTCCAGACAGCCAGAGCAGTTTCCAGCCTATTTTTGGAGCCCCTCTGTGGCCCAGCCATACGTTCTAACATAATTTATGGTAGCACTGTAACATATGGACTTTTCATCATTGTCCAGCTTTGAAATTCTCTGTTGAGGTAGCTTTTCTTCTGCAGGGATTGGCGGGGGGCAGTGGGGGTGGTGGGGGAGAGACTTTAAACTGCATCTTAAGTGTGAATGATATTTGTTTAGATGATGTCTGTCTTGTTTTGTTTCAAAAGATAGCTTTGAGCAAAAGATGTGTACATTGTCTAGTGTTAATTATAATTCAGATCAGATAAGGCTTTGTAAAAGGGGTATGCTTGTTTACTGGTTGCGTGCCCCGATGTTAAATCTGTTGTCGTCATTCCTGTACATCTCAGCCCTCACAGTAGCTATTACTATAAAATGCTCCCTAAGTACATAAAGGTTCTAATCGTTAAGATTTTTATTACCAGCCACACATACAGAGCAGCACAATTGCCTTGTTTCAGATTTATTATGTATTACTCTAGAAATTCTATAAAGATCAAAAGAACTGATTACAATGTTGACCTTTGCATTAACTCATCTAAATTTAAATTCGAGTGTTTGATTTGGGAAAATAAGTCCATTTATCATAGGCCTGCTACAGAGGGGATTTTGCAGACCTGATTGGGATTGCAGAGACCAAATTTATTATTGAGCGTGTGCCTGAAAATTGTTTGCAGGACAAGGAAAACTGAAAGTTCAAACAGTTACTGTATGGAGTCATATTGGCAGTTCTTTTAAACACTTCTTAGTCAAGCCATTGACTCGTGTAATGGAGATCTAAAAATAAGGGATGTTTGTTTAAAAAAAATCTACAAAACTGATCCTTTGTTTTATCTTCAAGAGACTTGTAATCAAGTGTAATGAAAAAATGAACACAAGGACACACAATTATTGGTACTGAACTTCAGAGTTCAATCATTTTAAGAATATATGTTTTATGATGTTACCATGCAATCCTTGGGGTCTTTGTTAAAGCATAGATGTTTCAAAATATTCATATAAATTTATCTAGGCTCAATACAAACAAAATTGTTTTGTGTTCCTTTTTAGCAATCTCATTGATCAATAACAGTCATAAGACCATTATTTTTGTGTCACTTTCCAGCATTTTCCCTTAACCTGTTTATGTCCAGTTTGACAGGTTTCTGCAACAGTACCTTAAAAGTGGCAATTTAATGCTTTTCTATTTAATGCCTGGTAACTAAGTAGTCACTCATGTATTAGCCACTACATTTTGTTTTTTTGAGTTTCATGATTGTCCCTTGGGAACAATATGAAAATTTTAATTTGTTTTTGATTTCCTGAACCATGTGACCTAACAATGAATAGCATAATTTGACAAAGTTAAAGCATAGAAGAATTTAGCTATTATTTTATCAAAATATGTTACCAGAGCCATAAGTATATAATCTATCACCTGTAGCATTGCTCAGGGGAATTAAGTGGAGTTAGAGGGTCAAATAATTAGATGAGGGCTTGCAGACATAATTCAGATCACATTTTAAAATCATACATTCTGTCCTTTTACAGTAACGCCTACAGTTTTAAAAATAAATTTATAGTCAAACAGAAAAAATTATGGGCAGAAACTTTCGCTTGGCAGGCGCGCGCCTGACCCACTCAAGCGTGAAATGACGCACATTGACGTCAGCCGAATATGCCGATGTCAATGTGCAGTCGCACGGTAGTTTGGTTGGTGGGCGTGCGCCAGAGCCAGCAGCGCGCCCGCCGACAATTGAAAGGCCTGTTAAGGTTATTAAGTAATCAATTAACTTAATTTTTTCTCTGCCTGCCCAATCTGGTGGTTGGTGGGCTGGCGAAAAGGCCATGCTGCTTTTGCAATTTTTTGGGTGAGATCCCCAAAAGCAAATAAAAATAAAATAAAACCTTTAATTTTTCATCAATAGCATGTCCCTGCTCATGTGACAGACTCACATGAGGAAACGTTTGATTACTTTTTTAAAAAAATTTTCATATCCCTTCTTCTCCCTGAGGCAGCTCTTTGTGTGCTTGCGCAAAGTTTGCACTCGGCCCACTTGCCATCCCCCCACCACGGCCCCTCACAGACAGCGCTCAGAGCAGCCGCTCACATTTTTTTTTTATTCATTCATGGGATGTGGGTTTCTCTGACTGGGCCAGCATTTATTACCATCCCTTGTTGACCTTGAGAAGGTGGTGGTGAGCTGCCTTCTTGAACCGCTGCAGTCCATGTGGTGTGGGTACACCCACAGTGCTGTTAGGAAGGGAGTTCCAGGATTTTGACCCAGTGACAGTGAATGAACGGCGATATATTTCCAAGTCAAGATGGTGAATGACTTGGAGGGGAACTTCCAGGTGGTGGTGTTCCCATCTATCTGCTGCCCTTGTCCTTCGAAATGGTGGTAGCCGTGGGTTTGGAAGGTGCTGTGTAAGGAGCCTTGGTGAATTCCTGCAATGCATTTTGTAGATGATACACACTGCTGCTATTGTGTGTCGGTGGTGAAAGGAGTGAATGTTTGTGGACGGGGTGTCAGTCAAGCAGGCTGCTTTGCCCTGTATGGTTTCAAGTTTCATGGGTGTTGTGGGAGCTCCACTCATCCAGGCAAGTGGGGAGTATTCCATCACACTCCTGACTTGTGCCTTGTAGATTGTGGACAGGCCTTGGGGAGTCAGGAGGTGGGATAAACATCACACGATTCCTAGCCTCTGACCTGCTCTTGTAGCCACAGTATTTATATGGCTAGTCCAGTTCAGTTTCTGGTCAATGGTAGCCCCCAGGATGTTGATAGTGGGGGATTCAGTGATGATAATGCCATTGAACATCAAGTGGTGATGGTTGGATTCTCTCTTGTTGGAGATGGTCATTGCCTGACACTTGTGTGGAGCAAATGTTACTTGCCATTTGTCAGCCCAAGCCTGGATATTGTCCAGGTCTTGCTGCATTTGGACATGGACTGCTTCAGTATCTGAGGAGTTGTGAATGGTGCTGAACATTGTGCAGTCATCAGTGAACATCCCCACCTCTGATCTTTATGATGGGAGAAAGGTCATTGAAGAAGCAGCTGAAGATGTTTGGGCCGAGGACACTACCCTGAGGAACTCCTGCAATGATGTCCTGGAGCTGAGATGACTGATCTCCAACAACCATCTCCCTTTGTACTAGGTATGACTCCAACCAGTGGAGAGTTTACCCCGATTCTTATTGACTCCAGTTTTGTTTGGGCTCCTTGATGCCACACTCTGTCAAATGCTGCCTTGATATCCAGGGCATTCACTTTCACCTTGGCCCACCAGCATGAAATCATAGTCTGGTGCTGATCACGGGGTGGCAGTTGGCTTTCTGACCGCTTCCACTGAGCCTGCCCGCCAAGGGCAAAATTCTGCCCTGTGGCATTTTTGGTGAACAGAAATGTGGTTCTCGATTGTAGCATAATGGTCCTCTGCCATACAAGCTGAGGAAATGGCAAATACAAAACTGAGGGAGTTACAGTGTCAGCATTGGAGGGAGTGTATAATTATAATGTGACATTATAATTATCCATGTAGACAAAGGAATTTAAAATTTAAAAAGTTGAAACCAAAGTGTGACAGAAACTTCTTTCCTCTCGGATGGGACACAGTTGGTAATATGGTAGGGAAGTGGCTACAAATTGCATTTGTGCTGGGATTTGCAATAATACTTGTGGCTCAAGCTTCTTTCCCATCCCATCCCCCAATCACTCATGCTTCCATGCTCAATTGCTTGCCCTAATTGTGCCCTCTACCCATTCATCTGCTACTATTTCTTCACTCACATTACTACCCAACATCTTTTTCTTTGATACACATACTTTACAACTGTATCCTCACTGACCTCTTTGAAGCACTGTCACTCCCTCACCCTGAACCTTCCATCCACTAGGTCCCTCCATCTCTCTCATCTGTCTCTCACTCTACTCTCTTTCATCCCTTTCTCTTTCACACGTCCCTATCACTCCTCTCTCTCCCCTTTTCTTTCAACCTTATAGTTCACAAATTTCCTCTCTCACCAAGTTCTCGCTCTTTCTCAATCCCCTCTGTCTCCTCCATGTCTGCATAATAAATATGCAATGTAAAAAAGCTACAATTTTGTAGTTACGCAGTCATTGTTTTCTTTCTCTCATGGAAACTAGAGTAGGCCATTCAGTCCATCGAGCCTGTTCCACTATTTAATTAGATCAGTACTTCAATTCCTTTTACCTGCCTAGTCCCATATCCCTTGATACCATGACCTATTAATCTCAGTCTTGTTTCAATTTCAATTGATCTAGCATCCACAGCTTTGGGAGAAGAGAGTTCCACATTTCCAATACCTTCTGGATGAAAAATTGCTTCCTGATTTCACTCCTGAGTGGCCTCGCTCTAATTTTGAAATGGCATTCCCTTAGTTTGGAATCCCCCTTCAAAAGATGTAACTTCCCTGTACCTACTTTGGCAAATATTTTAAACTTCTCAATTAATTCACCTATCACCCTGCTAATCTGAAGAGAATACAACCTATGTTTAAGCAATCTCACCTCATATCCTAACCCTTTCAACCCTGGTATAAATGTTTATAAATCTGAGCTATAGGACCAATGTACACTTCCTGAGCTGTGGTGCCCAAAAATTAATGCAATATTCCAGATAGTTGTATAGAGGCCCAACCTCTACACAATTGAAGTGCACCTTCCTCGTCTTTGTATTCCAACCCTCTTGAGATGAAGCATACTATTAACTTTTTTGATTACACTTTGTATATGTGAAAACTCTCATCCAGGCACACATGGGCACAGTCCCTTTAAAAAAAATACTTTAAATGTAAATTTTACCTCAATTAAGCTTTTCACATTTGTTGTCTTTTTTTAATTAATTGAACAGGAAGTTGAATAAACTGGAAAAAAAATACTCCCATCAATAAAAGGTACTGGTGCATCCTGAAAAAATTAATACAATGCACAATCCAGCCCAGAATCATGCTCTGTGCAAAAATATTAATCCCCAGCCCATGCTTTTGGGAGAGGCAACTTCACTGAAGACGTTAAAAAATGAGCTGATTAATTTTAATGATACTATGGTGAATAGATTGTGGAATATTTCACATAGGGATTTACATAGGCTAACCCATAACTATTGTGTACGTAAGAATTTATAATGGTAGAAATATCTCAAACATGTGACAACAGAAGTGATACAGGCATGAAGTACCCACAGACATACGAGTTTAACAATTAATATGCATTGTAAATATAGTATAATACTTTTTATGCAAAAGCTTTGTCCATTAACAAAACTAAAGAAGATGTACTAGCTAAGTCAAAATATGTCACTGATGTCCTACAATTGCACAAAAAAAATTCTTTGGCAGATTTATTGGAGCTGCCTGGCATTCTGTGACATAATTATAAACAATTCATTGTAACAAAGGTGCAAGTTCATAATAGTGCATTTTGCTCTCTGTAAATGATGAACTCTTAGGACAGCATTTGTTCAGATATATGAAGGAAAAAAAATCACCAGTGCTTGGTGAAATTATCCAGGTCTTGGTAAGTTTGAGTAAGCTTGGTATACCAGTGGTAAATATTTGTAGAATTCTTTGCTCATTAAAAATATAACATGACTTTGGTCATACCACAAAATGACATGCACCTGGATTAATCACCTAGCTATGCACTAGGGAACTTCCATTCTTATAAAGCCATGTGGCTGCCATACTCTGAATGGAGAATGTACTTGATAATACCGTTTTCAGTATACTTGGAGTTATCAGAAAATATCTGTAATGACATTTTTCTATTGGTATAACACTTTCTATAATGTTTCTACTTTTATAAATTCATTTGTAAATTGCAAGTTTACAGTATAGATTCATCAGGGCCCTGCCAACAATAATGCCCAAGTATACTTGGGAAAGATTAGGTGGAATTGTCAAAAGCTTGGTCGAAGAGACTAGTTTTGAATTGATTTTGATGATAGGCAGAGGCTGAGGGAGGGATTTCCAGAGTATAGGATTAAGGCAAGTAAAGGAACTGCCACTAATAGTGCTTTGAAGTGGGAGAAAGGTAATCATAGAATCATAGAAATTAGTCGTCCAAATTAGTCAGATGATTTGAAGTAGCTGCCTGAGCTCGGATCTGAGGAGGCCAAGTGACTTAGAGATGAGGTCCAGGCTTTTAATTTGTTGCATCTGCTTGAGCCAGAGTGTGAAGTTTAGGATGGACAAATGTTCCGTGCAAGGCAGGATAAGAAGCTGAACTTTGAACAAGTTAATGGATTGGAAGAGAACAGAAGTTCAGCAAGGAAGGCATTGGAGTAGTTGTCAGGAAGTAATAAAGGCATGTTTAAGGATTTCAGTGGTGGAGGGCTGAAGAAAGGGCAGTAGAGGGTTACAGTAGGGTTAGAGGCAGGTATTTTTGTGGATGTGCAAGTAAGTGGAAAGGATGTGGGGTTTAAAGCTCAGCTCAGGGTCAAGCAAGAAGTCAAAGCTGTAGGAGGGAAATGGAATCCAAGAAAAAGGAGCACAGCTTTCAGAAGGGCTGAAGGCAATGTTTTCTATCTTACTGATGCTGAGCTGGAGAAAATTATAACTCATTCAAGACCATGGGGAGGATCTTCCGGTCGGCAAGCAGGGGTGGGGCCTGCTCGCCGACGCGTAAAATGATGCGGGATGACATCGGGTGGAACTCCCAATGTCACCCTGCGTCATTTCCATTTTCACTCAAATCAGCTGCACGCCCGCTGACCTGTCAATGGCCAATTGAGGCCATTTTAAAAGTAATTAACATTATTAATGGACCTGCCCGTCCAACCTTAGGGTTGGCGGGCAGGCCAGGAGCCCTGGTGGGCTTAACCAAAAGCGTGAAACCTCATCCACGGGCGGGCTGAGGTTTCATGAGGGTTTTAAAATATTTAATAAAGGTTTCAGTAAAAGTGATGGACATGTCCCAACTAATGTGACAATGTCAGGGAAATCTTGCTATCATTTGTTTAACATTTTTAAATATGGAGCCGATCTCCCTGAGGCAGCACTTAGGGACGTCACACTGGGCGGGCCTTAATTAGCATGCCCAGATAAAATGGCGGGGTGCCCCATCGGAGGCATGCCTGCCCACGCCCGCTCCTGCACTCTTTCTCCCCCCGCCCCCGCTGCTGACTGGGGGAGAATTTTTGCCCTAATTTAAGACAAGCATTCTGACAGCACATAAGAGGTCAAGAATCAAGCAAAGTAGTGGAGAGACAGAACTGGGTGTCGGTCGTATATACATTATGGAAGCTGACCCTGAGCTTGCAAATGCTATCACCAAATGGATTTGTTTAGATCAAGAGGAGCAGATGCCTGAGAGTAGATCCCCTAAGTACTTTAGAAGTGGAGTGTAAAACAGGGAAAAGAAAAGATTAAAAACAAAAAAACTGCGGATGCTGGAAATCCAAAACAAAAACAAAAACAGAATTACCTGGAAAAGCTCAGCAGGTCTGGCAGCATCGGCGGAGAAGAAAAAAGTTGACGTTTCGAGTCCTCATGACCCTTCGACAGAACTTGAGTGCACTCAAGTTCTGTCGAAGGGTCATGAGGACTCGAAACGTCAACTCTTTTCTTCTCCGCTGATGCTGCCAAAAGAAAAGATTGTTGGAGATGCGCTTCTCTAGTTCAGACAGATAGGAATGAAATCCCACAAGGGCAGTCCCAAGAGACTGGACAACAGAGAAGAAATATTGAAGTTGAATGGTCTAATCAACCATGTCAAGTGTTGTAGATATGTCAAGAAGGGACAATTCACTACTGATGCAGTCACAAAGAATGTTATTCGCAACTTTGGGAAGGGCAGCTTCTTTCAGTAGATGCTGCTCTCAGAAGCCAGTTAGATTGTCGAGATTGGCTCCCTCTAACAGAGCAATAGCTTCCTTACCTGCTCCTGCATCTGTGGCCTCCTCCTGAGTACTCTGTGCCTGACAAGGAGCTAAACCTTTCAATCCATTGGAAAAGCCCTCTCTCTTGCTTATGCAACCCATCCCTATCAATACCTGGGCCATTGTTCTTGCAGCTATCATAGTGCTGGGAAGAAGAGTTGACTGACTAGTTGAGTGATAAGATAAACAGCAAGACGTCATGCTCATGGAGAAAATCAGCTTGAAGGCAGGAAAGTAGAAGAAAGGCTGCAAAAAGATAAGTACAGGGTTAGAATAGGTAGGATATGGGAGAGGTTGGAGCTGAGGGCAAGGCTGAGGAAATAGTATATATATTTCAGGATTGTCTCAATCTTGGAGACAAAAAAATTCATAGTGTTAGAAATTGGTTCTGCACTGCTTTTTGGGTCCATGTTTGTAATTCATGATTTAACCAGCACCAATTGCCATGGAGGTAGGCAGCATGCAAATTTGTTGCTGTCTTCTCATTTATCTGATTGTAGCAGTGGTCTGAATGCATTCCATGCCGCTGGCTGTCTTGAGTGCTCAGCAGGGAGATGGTCAGTGATAGCACATGGTGCAGCCAGCCAGCTCTTCTTAAAGGCAGACTTCCCCTCTTAAAGGGAAGCTACACTGAATCACAGGCAGCTGCTCTTGAACATTGTTGCTGCAATTCTGAGGAAGGAAAATGGAACACCAGGTCAGAGACAGGGTTCGTAGATTCACAATTGTGCCATTGATCCCTTAGTCATAGTGGTGGACAGGAGGAAAAACTCCATGAATCCACAGGGAGCCAAGATGCCCTCAAGAACCATCATGTGAGCAGGTGGCCAGGGAGGCCAATTTCCTGAATAGACTCAAGGACATGGCAGTAATATAACAGGACATCTAATGATTTCACATTCAAGGTCAAGGTCAATGAATGCATCTTCACATGACATTTCTCATCCACCTATCTCTCTCTCTCTCTCTCTCATATATATATATATATATATAGGCAGACCCTCAGGATTGAAGATGACTTGCATCCACTCCAGTTCTGTGCACTTTAAAATGGCTAACAAGTCCAATGTGTGTTCTGCAGACTCTACCACATGTGGGGTGGGTGATGATTGAAGGATCGGATAGATAAGTTGCACTGGGGGCCTGTGCATTTTTTTTGTTGCCTGGTCTTCGCCTCTGTGTGTTCTCCTTGGAGTTCTCAAGGTGCTTGGTACTTTCCCAAATGTTCCTTCTCCATTTTGGTCATGAGCCAGGGACTCCATGAATCAATGGGAACATTGGGTGTTTTGAAAGGTGCTTTGAGAACACCTCCAAGGTGTTACCTCTGTCCTCCTGGGAGGCTTGCAGGATAGAGTTAGAGGAGAGCAGTTGCTTCAGGAGTCTAGTGTCATGCATGTGAACAACATGATCCATCCAGCAAAATTGTTTTTTGGAGATTAGCGCCTCAATGCTGGGAATCTTGGCTCGGGAGTGCTGCATTAGACTGCCTATCCTGTCAACAAATTTGAAAGATTTCATGGAACAGCGGTAGTGATTTTTCATGAACGCTTTGAGGTGCCTAATGTAGATTGTCCAAGTCTCCGAAGCATATAGGAGCATGGAGGATCACTGCTACCTAGTAAACCTTGATTTGAGGTCCTGGTCCTCAAATACCCTTTTACTTAAGGTCAGCTGAATGCGAAGCTGGCCCATTGGAGGCAGTGGTAAATTTCGGCATCGATGTCTGCCTTTGTTGAGAGAAGACACTCGAGATATGGAAAGCGTTTTCCAAAGCCTCACTGAGGACCTTGATCAATGGGATGCCTTAAGATGTGCTGCAGGAGCAGGTTGAAACTTTTCTGGATGTTTGAAATAAGGCCCAACCTCTCATTTGCCTCAGTGAAGAACTTAGAGCTCAGTCTCCAAGTGAGCACATACCCAAGCATTGTCCATGTACTGAAGCATGATAACTGAGGTTGGAGTGACCTTAGTTTTGGAGTGGAGACGACAAAGGTTGAATAATTTCCCATCCATCCTGTAGGTTATCTCCACACCTATGGGGAGCTTGCTGGATGTGAGGTGGAGAATTACACCAAGAAATATGAAAAAGAGAGTTGATGAGATGACATAGCTTTGTTTGATCCCAGCCTTCACTGAGATAAGGTCTGCAGTGGTTCGATTGATCAGGATCATGGCTTGGAAGTCATCATGTAGGCGAAGGAAGATGACAAGTTTCTGAGGGTAGCCAAATTTAAGGAGGACTCTCCATAAACCCTCACCTTTGAATGAGTCAAAGGCTTTTGTGAAGTTGAAAAAGGCCATGTACAGCGGTTTGTGCTGCATTTTTCTATATTTGCTACACAGTGAAGATCATATCACAGTATGCGTAAACTCAGTTTGCAAAATCCACATTGCGACTCTGGTAGGAGCTCTAGCCACTTGGAGGAGGCAGTTGAGGGGGATCCTTGCGATGGTCTTCTCGACAGACAGCAAGGAGATTCCTCTATAATTATCGCAATCAGACTTGCTTTGTTTCTTGAAGCTGGTTACGATTACAGTGTCCCTGAGATTCCCTGGCATGTGCCCTCTTCCTAGATAAGGAATATGAAGTTGTGCAATCACACCAGTAGTGTACCTCTGTTGTATTTAGGATTCTGCAGGGATTCTGTCTGCTCCAGAGGTCTTGTGGTTTTTCAGTGATGAATGAATGGCTTTTTCAGTTTCATTCTTGGCTGGGTTAGCACCAAGACTGAGCCTAGTAATGGAAACTCGGGTCAAAGACAGTCTCGATCGAGAAGTTCTTTGAAATGTGCCTTCCAGCAACAGCTAGACAGCCTCCCTGTCTTTCATGAGCTCTTCTTCATTCTTAGCTCTTAGCAGGGCAGGCCCTTGAGTGTTTGGGCCATAGATGGTCCTATCCACTACAACAGCAGCTTCTCACACAGCTCAAGGTACCACACCCCTATCACTCAAACATTAGGCACTCAGGACTCAGGCCTACAATCCAGATGTTCCACCCCACACCATCTCACACTCTATATATTGTCGCCCACCTCACATCCAATTCCTACTGCTTTCACATACCTCCAGCTATTCAGCTGTGGCAGGCACATCAACTAAACACAGCATAACACAATCATTGACATTCATCCTGCTCTATCACAGGTCAAGGTGGCACACATTAGGAGGGAGCAGCATAGAACTGGTGAGGTCTGAATCTCCAGAGTCTTCCAGAAGAAATGGTTCTTCACATCATGGGGCCAGCTGTGACAGAACCTATGGCTGAGAACATTGAGAATGACATTCCTGCCTTATGCTCTTTCTCAACTCCCAGCTCACCCTCATCCTGCTATCTGACATAATGAGCAAGCTGCAAACGGTGCGACCATGGACCTCTTGCTTTCCACCTCACCCCAACCTTCCCCTTCTGACTTCTTGCTTCCAGGCACCAAAAACTGCTGCTCTAACAGCCACACCACACCCAGGGGAAGGACAGAGAACGACAGCACAGCATTAATGAAGAGACTCTTTATCCGACTCTTACAGCTACCAGCTCAGATACTGCAAGTTCCTCAGAGGCAAGTACAGAGCTGAGATCTGCATATGGTGAGTGACCAGACATGAGTAGGCTGCATTGGAGCCAGGGGAAAACAATAGCTTGTGTGCCAGCTCACAGGAGGGTGAAGTCACAAACAATTTCTGCTACAGGGGATTTCAGCCTGGGACGGCATACAGGAGAATGCTGATGAGGATACACACCAAGGTACTTGATACATTGACAGGGCTGTCAGACTGCCTTCTGTCACTGTCAAGGAGCGGGGAAGAGTCTGGCTCCAACGTGGGAGGGGGCATTGTGAAGAGCTCAGAGGCTTCTGTCACACGTGGAGATGCCTGCCTGGGCACCATTCTCAGCATAGGTTACCACACGGGCCATGCCAGAAGTGGCTGGAACCGCGGTGTGCTCCACATGAAGGGCCTCCTGCTTCAATGCCATAGGTCCGAATTTGACACCTACAAACTCCTTGCCCTCAGAGTTTGAGGTGAGGTTAGAGCAGGTGAGGGAAAGGTCTTTGAGGAGTTTAGCTTTTGTGAGCCATCCCTCTCTAACCTCTGTAAAAGGTATAATAGCATTTTTTTATTTATATGGACATTAAAATTTTCATTCACTAGGAAGGTGATGAAAATAAATGGAACAAATGTTAGTTGTTAACAGCCTGCAATATGCGATCTGTTCTAAAATGGATTTCAAGAGAGCTGTTATGTCATGAACACTCTTTTGTCAATGTCACAATAAACAGTCTTGTGCATCAAGGGCATGGAGTATGTTGACTGCTGGCTGCAGTAAAGATTACACTATAACTCTATAAATGGTCCACAAGCTAAACTATACAAATATAAAAAATAAACAAAATATGTTTGTGGCTGTATTCTAATCTTGAGGTCCTGCAAATGCTCAAACATGGTTTGTGCAGTATTCTCAATTTTATATTATCTAAACTTCTTAATTTAGTTAGGGCCTTATATCTCACTTCCTGATATCCCTTACTATATTTACAGAGACCATAGGTTGTGATGGAACACTTTTATTGATTCTTAGGTAAGCTGCTTGCAAAATCCAAGAGTAAAAATTCCAAACATCAACTTTGTACTTTTACTGTTGCCACAAGAACTAGGGATATATTTGTACTGGTAACAGTAGGTCAGTCTTTTTCTAAATTAGACGTACTTTATAGCTGCTTCAGTACAAATGTGAATTTTTATCCACAAAATGTTAATGTTGTTATTTATCTCTGTAGTGCACTTTGCGTGCTCTAGAATAAAGATTTCCAAACTGAGGCTGCACGAGGTTAATAGAGCATACGTGTAGAAAGGACTGCTCAAGAATAACAGCCACCAATGCAGCCCCACATAGCCATGAGGAGCACAAAGCAAGATGTCTGAATCCCACTGATTTCTAGAAGTGAACGCAAGACCTGCCACAGCTGCTTCTAGCGCAATAGCAATCAGTTACTCTGCTCACCTTTGCATCCAATCCCACAATTCCTTCCTTCTCCAGAAATGCTATGCGCATCAATGACCTTCTCTGGTTAACTTATTGTGTAACTACAGGCTGATTTGTGCAGCCTTTCACAGTAGAAAACGTGGCGACCAGGCCTACTTAATCATGGGAGAGGCTCTGTGATTTGCCAGCGGCCTCCCAGAGACGGGGGGGCCTCTCATAGTTAGACACATGAGTGCCCAAATGAGGGTCCAGGCAGAGGGACGGCCATTGAATGGCACCTTCCCTGCCCTTTGACACCCTCTCCCCTCATCCCGTGTCCCCATCCTGCCCTCACTCATCTTTAAGAATTAACTTGACACGCCATCCAAAGTTTCATGTTACTTACAAAACCTTTCTTGCTTTGTAAAGAGGATACCGGTATTAATTACATTTGAGGTAACAAGCCTCTTTAACAATGTTTCAAAGGTAAGCCTGCTGTCTTCACAGACATTTAGGAGCCTGCCGCCATTTCAAGTCTAATAATAGAATCCATGGCAATTTAAATTTTGTCACTGTTCCCTTTTGATAAAATGTAATTGAGCAATGAAAGGTAACCAGATTTTTTTGAAAGTTAGATAGGCAATTTTTATAGCAAAGTATTTTGTCTGCACTTTTTTACTTGCGGAGGGAATTTTTTTGTATTACTAGATTTCAATGTATTCATCTAGTCAAGTTAAATGTATTTAATTTGTGAATATTAAAAATTCTGCAAAGGCAGGTCAGGTGTTTTATTAACTAACAAATGAAACTAATGATTATGAAAAACATTATAACAGAAAAATGAATAATATCATTGCCAACTACCAATTTCTTCTGAGCTATACTATTGGCATTTGATGCAAATTACATATGGAAAAAGAATAGTTTTCTTTGAAGAAAAGCTTTTCCTCTACTTTTGACATGCCATCCGCAACTGAGCAAAAATGTTCTTATGATAGGCAAAGTACTATATTTATTGGATATTTTAACCTGTTAGTATATCCATGAACAATTTCATGGGAAGAAGAGGTAAGCTAAGTTTGAATTTGATTTCAGGAGTGAAATGAGCTCCCCTGGTCACATGGTGGTGACTTGGAACTCTCAGCTTACTTTCAAAATCAGCACAGATGGACTGCGTTCCTTTAGCTTTTACTAATGCTCACTCCTTCCTTACAGTCATGACATACATTTCAGGTTGTTAAGCAGTTTAGGAATCAAATGAATCACCCTTATTACTTCTTACAGCTTTTTCTTAGTTTCTCATTTGCTTACTTTATTTTTTCTTCTACCTAGTCTCCTTTTGTTGTTCCCCAATATCCATTTTCTATAGACCAAGTACGTGTTGTGACACCATTTCCTTATTTGATGTCTCTGCCTGTCTTTATCTATTATCACAATAACATTTTACATACTGTAGGAATACTTACAGACTAAAAATGATTTTCCGATGCATTGTGAACAACTCTTTGGTATTTGATTTGTACTACATTGCAGCTATAAAATGCTTATGCTTATGTCAAAGATCAGAAATTAGCTAACTAGCTTACTCAACCAGAATTTCAAATTCTATGTGCCAAAAAGTTCATCTTCTCGTGTAATTATTTGTTGAGTAACACTGTTCATCTTTTGTTTTCAAATTTTATCACTTCCCATTTTTTGGTTTACGCTAATTAAAGGCATGGATTTGGGGGTTTGAATGATTGTCAGCATTCATCGCCATTGCTTTGTGAAGCTGATAGCAACTTCTGGCAGCTTTTTTTTAATCATTCATGGGATGTGGGCATTGCTGGCTAGGCCAGCATTTATTGCCCATGCTCAGAGGACATTTAAGAGTCAACCACATTGCTGTGGTCTGGAGTCACGTGTAAACCAGACCAAGTAAAGACAGCAGATTTCCTTCCCTAAATGGAAGGAGTGAATCAGGTGGATTTTTACAACAATCGCCATCTCCCGTGACAGGATTCGAACTCAGGTCCCCAGAGCTGGATTACTAGCCCAGCAACAATACCACTACGCTTTCGCCTTCCTTATAGCTAAGTGCTGAAATCCAGAAGCTGCCATCAGTGATTCCCCACTGCTTCATGGTGTGCGCTGCTGAAGTCAATTGGAAATCACTGAATTGACATGAACTTGCATTTTCTATGCTATTATTCTAGCTGTCAAATGCTTGAAACAGTTACACCTTGTTGAATGAAGTATAGCTGAGTTTGTAGCAACATATTCAGTCATACTTACTGCTGAATGATTTCTCTGGCTTTGATGAGCTTTTTTTTATTTGTGGAATGTCAAATTTCTCTATGATAAAAAAAATCCACAGATTTTTAAAATAATATATTTTTAATGGTTGCTTATGATATTTCAGTTTCCACCTTAACCCCATGTATGTGTCCCAATCTTTATTTTGCTTTCTATAAAATTGTAAAAAGGAAAAGTATAAAAACTTGCTTCTGTCTTTCTGCTTTGCTGTCTATGAGAATTCTTCAGTGTGATTGGCTATTTATTCTGTTTGATGACTTCAATATTGCTGGACAGCAGAGATACCCAATAGCTGCTGCCAGAATGAAATTAATGCTGAGAAAGGTGAAATCCACACCACAGAGCTTGCAAGATCCTTGTGTTTTCTTTGAAGTCAGCACCAAACTGCCTAATTTTTTTCCAGACTACAAAATCCAGACCTTGTTTCTTAGTTTATTTAATAGCTATGAAATCAATTCTGAAGAGATTAGTATTTTTTTCCTGACCAAGTCTCAATATATGCTCCATCAGACAGCTAGGGAAAATTTTCCACTAATCAAGTTGGGGAAAAAAAAGCTTTTGAACCGTTACACTTTTTGACTTGTGGTTTTGAAATTAAATATTATTCAAAATGTAGCTTGTCGGCTTACATTACGCAGAAGAATACTTGGGTTTTCTTCCACTGTCTAATTTGCATGTAAGGTTATGCAAGATGTTAAAGATAGATAGGTGAAGAAGGGAACCTGTGAGGTTTTAGAAATTGTTGTGCAACTTGTCATGTAAAATATCATGCTGGAACCATACCTTCTGGAGTAGAGATTCATCTTGGACTGTGGTACAAAACGGGCAGTATTGGATTGGCCGCACATTATACGTTTTTTAAAAATTGTTCATGGGATGTGGGCTTTGCTGGCTGGGTCAGCATTTATTGACCATCCCTAATTGCCCTTGAGAAGGTGGTGCTGAGCTGCCTACTTGAACAGCTGCATTCCATGTGGTGTAGGTACACAGTGCTGTTAGGAAGGAAGTCCCAGGATTTTGACCCAGCGACAGCAAAGGAGCGGCAATATATTTCCAAGTCAGGATGATGAGTGACTTGGAGGGGAACTTCCAGATGGTGATGTTCCCATCTATCTGTTGCCCTTGTCCTTCCAGATGGTAGTGGTCGTGGGTTTGGAAGGTGCTGTCGAAGGAACCTTGGTGAATTCTTGTGCCTGATATTCTGCTCCATTGCAGCAGTGTTTGGTCTGCTACCACCAAAGATGTAGAATAATTGATACTGAGCCACATAACTGAACATTTCAGCGTATATTTTGATACCATCCATACGCTAGAAATGATATTGAGGCTTCAGAGAGCGCACAATTTAGAATCACTACAACATTACCTGGTATGTGGAAATACAAATATGAAGAAATAATTTTAAAAATTAGAATAATATGGATTACAAGGAGATATGATAGATGTGCTTAAAGTCATGGAAGGATGGAATATGCTGTATAGAAAGACTGTTTACAGTAGCTGAGGTGTACAGAACAAAGGGTCATAGATACAGGATTAAATGTAGGAGATTTAGAAGAGTGTAAAAGAGTAATCACTATAGAAAAAGTAGTGAAGCTGTGAAATTACTTCCATGGTTAGTAGTGGAGGCAGAAACTATGTTCAGTAAAATATTTGATTAGATAGGTAGATATGGGACATGTAGTGAGGATTATTTGAACATGTGGTGGTACACTGGTACACTGATTCAGAGTAGATAGGCCTGTTTCTGTGTTGTAAATTCTAAGGATAGAATTTTGCCGTCGGCGAGCAGGGGGCAGGGCCCGCTCGCCGATGCGTAAAATGACACAGGATGACGTCGGGGGGAGCCCCCAACATCATCCCGGCCTATTTAAATTTTCAGGAAGGTGGGAGCACAGCAAAATCAGCTGCGGGCCCGCCGACCTGTCAATGGCCAATTGAGGCCATTGACAGGATCATTGAAACAATTAAAGGACCTGCCCGTCCAACCTTAAGGTTGGTGGGCAAGCCAGGAGCCCCGATGGGCTTTTGAAAAAACATGAAACCTTATCCACCGGCGGGATAAGATTTCATGTAGGGTTTTAAATGGTTTAATAAAGTTTCAGTGTAATTTATGAACATGTCCCATCTCGTGCGACATGTTAAGGATTTTTTTTTCTATTTTAAATGTTTTTAAAAGTGTCAGCGATCTCCCTGAGGTAGCACTTAGCCTCAGGGATATGTGTGCTCTTTCGTGCACATGCGTGAAAGAGTGCACTCTTGTTTTTGGGGAATCCACCCCCCCCCCCCCCCCCCCCCCCCCCCCGCCCGCACAGGAAGCCGGACGTCATGGTGGGCGGGTCTTAATTGGCCTGCCCACGTAAAATGGCGGCGGGACCCGCTTCTCTGGCAAGGTTCGGCTCCCTGGCCGCCGGAGATTGGGACAGGCCCTCCCACCCGGCAGGCAGAAAATTCTGCCCTAAGTCTTTCTACAAATTCAATCCACCTTACGTGCTATTTCCTTTAATAAAAGCTATTGAAATCATTATCACATACAACACATAAACTAAGTTGCAAGGCTTTCAAAACATTTTGACAAGAAAGTTCAATACTTGCATAAGTAGATAAACCCACTGACATTTTTCAAATAAGTAAATGTATGGTTTGATCAAAGGCATTTCTTGTGTTGCCATGTGTAGCAATTTTTAAAGAAAAGTTGGCAAATAGTAGTAGTATATTTTCTACCACTTTACTTTTGAATAATCTACTGTAAATGCTTGTGATACCAAGTTAGAGATATTGGGCCTGAACTTCTGCAGAGTGCCAATCAGAGTCAGATTGCCACTCCACTCCTACTTTCTTATCATGAAATCTATTTGATCCTGTCTCACCCGACCTTCCGACGCAGGCCAGGCAAGAACTGTGCCAGGTAGCGCACTCCTGAGGCCCTCTGTAAAGTGCTGCAGAATTGGACGGAAGGACGCCACAGCCCCTTTTTTTATGGCACTGGCTGCCATAAATCAGGTGAGTTTAAAGGTCCAGCCACTTTCAAGCCAAGTTTCAGAAGGAAGATTTTGTCTGGTAAGTGGTTAAAGTTTGGAGTGGGAGGGTGGGGGACATGGTAATGGTAGGGTGGCAGATTGGCTAGTCGTGAAGAGTGGGAAGCCCGGTCAGCCGGGGAGGTGGGTGTCAGCCATTTGGGGCCTAAGGGAGGTGGGGGTTGTCGACCGTTCGAGTGTTGGTCATTCAGCGGGTAGGGTCGGGATGGGCCTGGGGTTTAATGGGGAGTTGGGGGAATTCCTGTTGCAGGGGGGTAGGGGGACAGTGAGTGGGAGGGGAGGGTGGGAGGAGTCCCATGAGACTGGGGTGTGGGGGAGCCCTGTGATGGGGGAGGGAGGGGGAGTCCTATGGGAGAGGAGTAGTAGGGGGGTAAGGGTGTCCTCTGGGGGTTTGTGGGTATGGGTGGAGTGCCATGGGGGATCACTGTGTGTCTGTGCAATAGTTACCCAGAAACTAGAAGTGGTTTTAATTCTTCTAACTTTTTCTGGGCATTTATTGATGTAACACGTTTAAATCACTATTTTCTGATGATTCCCAGTACAGGGTAATTGTCCATGGGAAGTTTGCACTACCCAAGCAATTGCCATGCAATCCTTATCTGGGAATTTCCCAGCGTGTCTTTGGGGTACCCTCCAGTTACACTGCCCTGGAGCTCAGAAGTTATGCCCCGTAGAATCAAAAAATGTGAGTGAACTAAATTGACATACATATTAATATTAGAAGCTGAAATGATGCAATTGCTGTTTGACTACATCTGCTGAAGATAATTCAGCTTCTTCATACCTAACAATCTGTGGTTTTAACAGGACAGGCGCTTTTTTAATCAATGCACTGTCTTTTCAATGTCATTTTTAAATTATAAAGTGATCACCATTTGGGGCCTGATTTACATCATGGACGCAGGGTTGGGAGATTTTCCAGCATCATGATCCCGCTTCCTGACAAGCAGTGCCCACCAATACTGTTTTTATTGTTTAAATTCAGGGATGGGCTGGAATTGGGCAGCAGGCCAGAGGCAAAGACAGAAGTGGACAATGCCAAAGCAGCCAGTTTAAAAGGCCTGCCCCTGTTCACTGAGCATCAGCCCAGTTCTATAAATGAGTGTCAGGTCCACTAACCCTCATGCCACTCCCACTCCCAGCCCAGCCCAGTCACCCAGTATGCGCTGTTAACAGAACTCATGAGATCTATAATAACAATGGGAAGTTTTTGAGAAGCTCATAAATCTGTCAAAATAAAGAGCTATTACTTGATAATTCATTTTAAAATAATCCTCTTAACAGGTCATAAGCCTGTCAAAATAGCCGAGCTCACATTCTCCCTGATAGCTGTGTCAACAACCCCTGCTGAGTAGAATCCATCAGTGGGATGAAAAGCAGCCAAGTATTCATAATGAGATTTCATTGAGTGATTATATAAATAGCCCCAGCTGAGCTGAATCCATTAGTAGATTTGGAAGTTAGCCAAGTGTTCATAATGAGATCCCATTGAACAACTTTGGAAATAAACCCTCCTAAACAATGTCCTAAGCAGCAAAGTTAAAGCCTTTGAACACAGATGAAGCTCAGCCTTCTGCCAACCTTTGAAACAGCCAAGCTGAACTTCAAGGTAGAAATCAAGCTCTGGGCACATTTCATACCATCAGATATAGATTTCATTATTGTACAAAGTAGAAAAACTCTTTATCCATGGATAATGTACTCTAATGCATCTGAAGACTTTTCCATTTTGGCAGTGCTGTTCATTGTCTTGACAGTAAAATGAATATCTGGTTCATGTTAATCTTTTAGAGGTAACATTTAGTTCTGGGAAGGTTAAGGATTCAATGTAGAAATAGGATAAATGCAGCTAAAGCAGCTTGGAGTCTATTACAATTGAAAGATTGGGGCCATGTTGATTTAAGAGATTAACAGCTAGAAATGTAAGATTATAAAACAGCAGTTGGACTAATTTAGCTGGAGAGCTGGAGATGTGATGTCTACACTGCTTGCAAAGAAGTGCAGCCCAGAGCGATGCTTAGTTTTGGGAGTTAGAGCTAAATTAGTTTAAAAGCATTCAGCAAACCCTGAAAGGCTACGTTGTCATAGAGATGGATGGAGTTTAAGAAGGTTCTCTGGTTTCAATTTATCTGAGTGTTTGACAGCAGGGGAAGGGGATAACAAAAACGTGCTGCTGTTAGCAGCCTCCAGGCAGATAGGGCTCAGAGAAGTCCAGGGGAGCTGGGAAGCTGGTGGTAGGTCGCTGGCTTCATGCCAGATAGTTAGGGCTCAGAGAAGCCTTGAGAGCCATTTACAGCTCAGTGCAATCGGGAGACCGGAGTTCAAAGAATCCCTGGGGCAGTGCCGGTTTAGTGAAGCTAGCAGTCTGAAAGAATTGGAAGTGTACCGGTAATAAGAGGCATGAGTGCAGCTTTGTGACTGTCATAGAACGCAGACTCAGGAGGAGAGATTGAACCATTGGGAGGTGAGCAGTCACTGAGGTAGTCAGAGTTTGAACAGCTTTTAAGGAGATTCAGAAGCTAGATCTTCAAAAATGAAGAGTTGAAAATTCCTACTTAGGAGAGTTGATGAGATTTTGTGACTCACAGTGGGCATTGACGTTAGGTGGTTTGCTGATAATTCTGAGATCTATACTATTTACATCTGCCATTGCTTTATAATTCATGTATCTGTGTTAATTCTGAATGTTAGAGTATAAGATAGATATTGTAAATCGTTTTACTTTCCTGACTTTATATAGTAAAGTTTATTTTGTTTGTTTAAAACCTTGAAATCAAATGGCTTTATTCTCCTAGTGGGTATAGCTGGAATTTCAAACTTTGTCTATTTTAGACAAAAAGTTATTGGTCCATAACCAGATCGTAACAACTGCTTGCCAGTTGTCAGGAGTAACAACCTGGCAAACGCATTATTTAATGGGCGCTTACCTTTTCAAAACAAAGCCCTATATCACTCACTCTATTAAAACACACATAACTTATGATACAGCATTTCATTATTACATATAAAATTGGCAACATCTTTGGAACTTACCTTTGACATGGTTTCTGACTCCACATCAAGGGTCCCCCATGGTTCACGATACTTCATTGCTGGTGTGTTTCACATTGCCTTCCAAAATCTGCCTGACTCCGTGAAAATTGTGGTCAGTCTGAAATACCCACTGGTGCCGGTAATGTCAGGACATCAACTGGCAGGCTTCCAACATGCACCCTTATCCCACACTGCTGAGAATTGCTGGTGCTAGGAATGGGGGTGGGAATCCCAGATTCAGGTCCTGCCCACCATTTTTTAAACCTACCTGACACATTTCAGATCCTGTGTTGGGATGAGAATATTCAGCCTTTGGTGTCTTCTGGAATTAAGAGCAGAAACTTTGAATGAACATGCTTCTTTTATAATGTAATGAATGAGTTGAAATACTGAGCTTATCATTCAATACTAAAGTAGCATTTAAGATGTTATGAAGGTCCAAAATCATATGGTCCCACTTCAGGATCCTTCAGGAATGTTTTAACTAATCTGAAGCACAAATTTCTAACTATTATAGGTAATATTTTTAGTAAAGTTAAAGCTGTTGTCCTTTGTGTACTTACATAGTTTTCTTAACTATTGGAAGGTATCATAGTGCTTGTACATAATGCAAGCAATTTTTGCTATTTTACTTAGGGCAGAAAATCCCCCCATCAAGGGGGTTATGTGGTGGCGGGTGAGGGCGGACGCGAACCCAATCGGGGGCCGCACCGCCATTTTATGTGGGCAGGGCAATTAAGGCCCACCCAGCATGACACTCGCCCGGAAGCACTGAGCATTCCCTGTGCGGGCGGGGGGGGGGGGATTCCCTGCGTCGGGGCCTGCGTTCTTTCACGTATATGCGCAGAAATCTCCCTTGGTGCAGAGGTGCCTCAGGGAGATTTGTTTAAGTTTTAAACATCCAAATAAAGAAATTAAAAACTTTTAAAACATATCCCTCCATGTGACAGTGTCACATGAGGTGGGACATGTCAATGAGTTTTTTAAAAAGTTTTTATTGAATTTTTAAACGCTCCATGAAACCTCATCCCGCCCATAGATAAGGTTCCATGAAAAATGCCAAGGCCGCCTGGGCTCTTCGCCTGCCCACTCACCTTAAGGTTGGATGGGCAGCTCATTTAATTATTTCAATTAGTTTTTTAACAGGCCTTAATAGGCCTTTGACAGTTCGATGGGCGCGCAGCTGAATCGGCTGCACACCTGCCGAACTGAAAATCTAAATGACGCATGGTGACGTTGGGACACCCGCCTGACAGCACCAGGCATCATTTTATGCGTTGCCGAGCAGGCCCCGCCCCCACTTGCCGATCCGAAAGTTCTACCCTTTGTGTACTTGGCTTTGCAGTACAGTTTTGTCTTTGAAAAAATAAGTCCATTACTTCATTTTAAATAATGTTTATAGACGAATTTTAGCTGGACAAGAATTCCTAAGACACTCTAAGAACAAGAGATGGCTGTTTTAGTGGAAGAATAGAAGGCGATGAGCTGCGAACAGGAATTTTCTTAACACCCAGAGCAAAATGGAGATGTAAAAATAATTTTTTATAGTTGATGTTCCGGTTAAAAGAAAACAGAATAATGCAGATATCTTCACTATTATTGTTTCATGACTGATACCTAAGTTAGCTAGAGCAATTTTTTAGGAAAATAACAGGAGCTTATTTTGTATCAGGAATGTCATATCCCAGTGGTGTAGTCTGTGATGAGAGGTTATCTTACATGTCAGCCAGAGAAATCTGTAACTAGGTTTGAACCTGCCCAATATGGCCATCGTTCTAAATTGACTTTGTTAAATTTGTGAGAGTATAAAACAAATCGTGCAATGTGGTTTTAAGTTTGTAATTATTATCTGACTATATCATCTAAACCCATAAAATACTGAAATTCACCAGTAATTCAAATAATGAATAACAATTTCTAATAAGAATCCATTTCACACTGTGCTCACTGTATTTGTGACCTCTTTAAATTTTAAAGTACATAATTTTGAAACTACCATATGACTTTGTCCCCTTTAATTTAATTCAATCATAGAAGTAATGAAGTATTATTTTTATTGATGGCAATATTTTACCACTCTGAGTTGGAAAAATCATCTCTTGTAATGTTTAGTTGTTAGTCAAATTGAACTTTTTGCTATGTGTTAAAGCAGAAATGAAATACCTTCAAGTCAGTTAGATGATTCATTTGGAAAGGTAAACAGAAATTGAAAAATCCTGATATGATTTAATTCCATAAAGTGCATTATTTGTAACCCAGCATCAATTTAGTGTTTATTTAAAAATGTGGAAGCATTATAAATATTGCAAGATCAGTTTACATGTGACAAATAAATATTCTGTTTATTCCACTCCTATTGTGTGACTTGTAAAAAGCGAAATAAAATCACAGTTCTTGCATTTCTGTGCTTTTCTTTGTGACTCAAACGTATTTGGTCACAATATTCAAAAATATTCAATCTATTTTGGCACAGATTATAAAAAATATGTGCATTTGCAACTATTATGTAACTCAGTTCTTGGATTTGTTCTTATATGTTAAAAGCGCATTTTTGTTTTAGGACAAAACTGCCATGGGATGTTTTCTTCTCAACTAGCAAAACCAATTTGAATCTAAGTGAGACTGATGACTACTTTGTAAAATAGAGACTGAATGCTAGGATATCAATATATAGGGTTATCTGACTAAAACTGCAGGACAATGGAATGCTGACTTGCAAAACAAAAATACGCACACAATTTGCTAGTCAGCTAGCATTAAATTCAAGCTTTGTATTAAAAATCATTTGACCTGGGGTTTCTGTCAAAATAAATAACAGAGAGTAGAATCTTGTGCCCTCACCCGTGGGGAGTTTAGTGGCGGGGGAGCATTTAATCAAGTGGCAGTGTGGCGGGTGGGGACACTGCCACCTTCTCACCTCCACCTCAATTAAATCCATGGCGGGAAGGCCCAGGGAAACTTTCCTGACCCGCTGCCAATTGAGGCCCACCACCTGTGGCATTAACCCAGCGCTGGTACTAACTTGATGGCATACTGCATGGCAAGCAAACCCATGTGAACCCTGCTGGTTCCCAGGGGGAGGTCCAGTATTCAAAGGCACTCAGTGTCTGATTGGGAGACCTGGCAGTGGGAAGGGGTTCACTGTGAGGCAGCCACCTACCCTTGCAGCGGATGACCCTCACCCTGCAATCCCTTCTCCCACCGTTTCTCACCCCTAGCCTGGGATCCAAATCCTCGTCTTGGGTAGGTGTGGTATCAGCTGCAGCCACTACCCCCCGATGACGCTGCTAATCAATAGAGCTTCCGGCCTCTGATTGCCTAGCGGCGACAGGACTTCTGCTCTCCTGGGGAAGGACCACTGCTTGCCTCTGAAGTGCCTGAGTGGAACAAGATTTGACAGGCCTTCCCTAAAAGAGGCAATGCAGGGCTCTTGCCAGCTCTCCAGCTGGTTGATAAAGACACCCATCACCTCCACAAGATTCTGTTCACAGTATCTTTATGCATTTTTTAAATGTTAATGGCACTCATGGATTTTTTAAAATTTATTCTAGTATGGCACTGTAATATTGGTCCAGTGGATTGTTCTATTTCAGTACATTTTCCATCTATAGCTTCACTGAAGCTAATTTTGAAGTAAATGATTCGTGATGAATAGCATGTCTCCTGCCAGCTGGAAAAAAAGGCTTCAACCCTATTGATTTCCTCACCTTTTTCACCCTTCCCCCCCCCCGCTTTTTCAATATCAAATGTTATTGCACATTACTAATTTTATTTAAGAAATTGACATGGATCTTTTTAAACAGAAGGACAAAATGAAAAGCCAGATTTATACTTACTTTTAAAATGTTGTAAGCTCACACATGCACTGAAAATTATGAATCTCGTGTTGATAATCAGTGCAAGCAATGAATGCTGGTGCTAGAAAAATAAATAATTTTGGTTGGTAAAGCTGACTGATGTTAGTCACAGAATTGTACAGTTATTTTCTGGACAAAACCATCTCCCTTCACTTGAGAGAACTCCAGTAACAGTAACAGATTGCAAACTTTAATGATCACAGGGCCACAGCAATTACAGCATATCTGTTCACCTCTACACCTCAGGATGTGCTTCACCAAACAGAAACATTGGCTTAAAAGGTAGATTATGGAATGATACTATTAAAATACCACCTTTACATGCAGCCTCCAGATTTCAAATGAAATTATTACAAATGCAGCAAAACCTTTTGTAAATTGATTTTCAGCAAAACTCCTCTTAGGCTGTCTATTTATGTCAAACTATGCTTACTGTTAAGAGTCCATTTGTACATGCATTGTGGTATGACAAAAACAGTTTTGCATGAATTTTATCTCTTTTTTAAGCATACATAACACGAGTAGAAAAATATTCAGAAAACTAGTGGCATGAGGAACATTTGCACAATGTGGTGATATTTCAGTGCTTTGCACAGAGAAGCTATCCACATCCATGTTTGCCCGCTTGGTAAACTATTGATCTCTGAACTGCCAAGCAAAGGCAAAAAACATCCCTCCTGAGCATAGTGGGAGAACTAGAAGCACAAACCAATCTTGGTCAACCTTAGATACCTTTTGTGGGCAATTACAATTTTGTTGGTTGAAGCCTGTGACTGGGTTCCTTGCCATCACCCCCTGCCGCTTCTGCCCGTGATCAGTGTATTGCCTTAGGAATGAGCCATGTAAGAGAGGGATAACAAAAAATAGTAAATACTGTAAAAAGAAGAAACATTTGCATGACAGCTAGTTCTTATACCATTTGGTGGTGATGGCATGTTACAGATCACTTAGAGTCTGAGCTGCTGGGGCTACATGCACTTTTTACATGCATATCGTAATCTGGAGCTATGGATAGTGATGATGGTAAAGGCTTCAACTTTCTTTCTATTACAAGACCAACCGGGAATCTCTCCCACTCTTGCCAGCTGCCATTGTGTTAGAAGGATTTTCAGGTTGATAATCAACCTGTTGGCTATGTTATGAATGCACCTTTCTTGGCCATCAGGTCTTGGGGTGGCACTCACATTTGGAGCTTCTGACTCAGAGGCAAGGACGCTGCCCACAAGACTTCCCACTTACACCATTTAGTCCTGCTAACAAGACAAAATTTTCAGGATTAATTTGGCATTTAAAAAAAAACCCACTAGCTAACAGTTTAGCAGCACAACTCAGATAACAACCATTTAAGATTTTGGGGTTAACCACACAGCTGCCCCTAACCTGAAAATGCTGTTTCATTGGTAGGTAAAGAATAAATCGCAAACAACATTAGTCTTACTGTTATTTTGAGGGAAAATCTTGCCCCTTGTTAATCCTAGGGGGAGGAAATTTGTTATTGTTGAAGAATGATGCAAGGGCAGTACAGGTATGGACCCAGCACTGCCTGCCCCCAGGAATCAACATAGTCTGCTACCAGTGCTTTGCAAACTAATTTCTAACACCCCCCACCCCACCACCTCACTAGTTTTGTCAATCTGACATCTTCCCAAGCAGAGGGACCAAGCAGCTGCTAATCTAGAGAAAGTTAGAACAACAAATAGCACTAATTCACCTCATAATATACTTACTTATGCTACCTTCCTACCTAAGTGGTATTAAGAGGACTTGCAGGTAAAGTAGCTAAACATTAGAATAATGTACCTTATCCCTAACTATCCTCAGGCAGTTCCAGGTGAGATCAAGCTATTACTAAACCTAAATGTATATTTTGAATGGCTTCAAGTTTAAGGAGGGTAGAATGTGGAAAGCCTGCCAAACGTCTGTTAGAGTAGTCAAGTCTGGAGTAACAAATGCACTGTGAGGGTCTCAGCAGTAGATGAGCTGAGGCGGGACAGAGTCAGGTGATGCTGCGGAGGTGGAAGTGAGCAGTCATGGCAACGTCATGGATACCGAGGTTGCGACCTACCTGGTTCGGCCTCAGCCAGTTGTCAGGGACAGGGATGGAGTTAGTGGTGAGGAAGTGGATTTTGTGGCAGGAACCAAAGACAATGGCTTTAGCCTTTGCAATATTTAATTGGAGGAAAATGCTGCTTATCCAGTACTGCATGTTGCACAAACAGCGAGACAGTTTAAAAACAGTGAGGTTAAAGGGGTGGTGGTGAGAAAAAAGCTGTATGTCATCAGTGTACACAAGGGCTGGTGTGTTTTTGGATGGCGTCTGAAGAGGCAACATATAGATGAAAAATAGGAGAACATGGACACATCCTTCAGGGACATCTGAGGTAACTGTGAGAATGGGAAGAGAAATCATTGATGGTAATTCGCTTGCTATGATTAGATAGATAAATATAGAACCAGGCATGCAAGTGCAGTCCCAACCTGCTGGATGATGGTGGATAGGTATTGGAGAAAGATGATGCCATCAGCTGGGTCAAACGCTGCAGACAGGTCCAGAAGGGATAGTTTGTCTTTGTCACAGTCATATAGGATATCATTTGTGACTTTGATAAGAGCTGTTTTGGTACTGTGATTGGGGTGGAAACCTGATTGGCTGGATTCAAATATGGAGATCCAGGAAAGATAGCATTATTTGGGAGGTGACAACACATTCAAGGACTTCGGAGACGAAAGGGAGTTCGGAAATGGGCAATAGTTTGCATGGAAAGAGGGAGGTCAAGGGTAGTTTTTTAAGGAAGGGGAGTGATGACAGCAGATTTGGAGATGGGGATAGAACTGAGGAGAGAGAATATTCATAATGCCTGCTAATGTGGGAGCCAGGAAGAGAAATTTGGTATCAATAGGAATAGTGCTGGGAGAACAGGAAGTGGGTCTAATGGACAATATGGTTCAGAGAGAGCATGAGGGAAATAGGAGAGAACCTAGAGAAGGAAACAAGTTCAGGGCTAGGGTAGGGGTGGAGAAGCCTTAGAGGAAGCTCAGCCTGGTGGCTATGGGAAAGGAGGGAAGTGGCAGAAGCAGCAGACTGGATGGTCTCAATCTTGGTGATAAAGAAATCCATAGCTCCTCTCAGTATTTGTTGAGGGCGGATGAGACAGAGAAGAGGGACTGAAGAAGCTAGTTTGCAGTAGAGAAAAGATGTCAAGGGTTACCTTGCATTCCAGGATGATCCTAGAATAAAAAGCATTTTTTGCAGACAAGATAGTACTTTAAATGGCCCAGCCTGATGTAGCAGTGAAGTCTGCATCCCATGGACTTGAGAAAGACAAGTTGAGGGCCGTGCCAGGGTGAAAAAGGGTAATGGTTTTAAATGTGGAACAGGGCATCAAAGGTGGAGGTGTGGGTGTGGTTGAGCAGATGGGCAGTTGCAAAAGTATAGTGGTGACCAGATTGGAAAGCAGCAAAGATATCTTAGTGAGAACATTTTTATTGTACTTGGGCAGGCTATAAAGAACTAGGCTTTTTTTTGACAGCTAAAAGGAATGGAACAAGGTGAGATACGCAAAGGAGGAGAAAATGCCAAAGGAGTAAGTGAACAATCAAGATGAGATTTGGTTATGAGAGGCAACCACCATCGTGACAATCTTGATGAGGCAATTGGTGAAAGATATAACCAGGCAGGGATACTTCAGTGCTTTTAGATAAGCCGACAGCTTCAGTTAGGGAGAAGGTGTCACCACCCCTCAGCTAGGTATCCGTCAAGACCATGATGCCGATGCAATCATTCACAATAAGCTCATGGGTTGCAAGTGCTTTGTTCACCATTGAAATGCATATTCTGGAGCGAGATGTAGTGAGGAGCAGTGTAGACCACTGTAAGACATCAAAGCCTATTTTGTGTCTTATGCCAGAAATTACGCAGGGAAAGGTGAATTGAATAAGGAGGAGATTGACAAGATCAGCTACCAGATGGCCCACTGATGAGAAGGTTGGCGAGAGAATGGGATGCGGCAGTTGGGGTTGCTGCTTGTGAGGAGTCAGTGATGAGTTCCTCAAAATAGGCTCTTTGGAGAAAGCCAAGCGGGACAGAGAGGGAAGCTGTAGGCTTATCTAAAAGCAGTCAAGCCAGGGAATTAAAACAGTTAAAATCCTTCACTTTTATTTTCAATTTTCAGATGACGACATAAATGTATGATTGCATTAAGATTGAAGCTAAAATAAAGATGACTTTTTTATGTTTTTAATCATTCTGGAGAACTTGACATTCCACAAATTTAAAATTAGTTTTTCAAGGCCACTAAGGGTGTTTAAGTGATAATTATGAAGTTACTACACCATTAAAAACTCAGTTACACCTCATTCAACAAGGTATAACTTTTTCTTCACTCAGAGGGTGGTGAACCTGTGGAATTTCTACCTCAGAAGGATGTAGAGGCCAAGTCCCTGAATATATTTAAGAAGGAAATAGATAGATTTCTAGACTCTAAAGATGTCAAGGGGTACAGGGAGAGAACAGGAGTATGGTGTTGAGATAGAGGATCAGCCATGATCATATTGAATGGCGGAGCAGGCTCGAAGGGCCGACTTACCTATTCCTGCTTCTATCTTCTATCCACAGTTTTTACAGCAAGAGTAACAGGGTTAGAATTGAGGTTCTCATCAATTCATTATTGCAGAGGAAATAGCAGTTTATGGAGGAGTGTAGATTCACTGACAGCAACTTCTGGATTTTCATGTTATTTTGCGCATGTCCGAATTCCTGAAGCTGCTGTCCATTTTGGTGGAGTAATGATGATGAATGTTGACAGCAAAATCCAGACCTTTAATTACATATACTGTAAATTAAACGTGGTTACAAAAACAGTGCGTTCTGCAGCCCCTGTTTTAACAGTGTTCCTTATCCAACCCTGTTTCTGGATTCCATTGAATACTACTTCGACACCACGGGAGTATGTATCCACACTTAATCCTATTCATAAAAATAGACAATAAAAATGGTACAGACACTTGAGCATTTTCATTACTTGAATAAAATACCATATGTATGTTACAGGGACTGTATTTTTGTAATTCACAACCCTGATTCATTCAGTCATTTAGTAACTCCTTTGTTATGAGGTTAGGTCAGCTCATTGTATACACCAAGGACACATGTTGTATCCTCTTATCAATTATTTTTATGAACAGTATTAGGTCAATTAGGTAGCAAATGACAAACAGCAAACTCATTAAAAACGAGTGCCATTTTAGCAGAATTTCTTCTCTAACCTCATCAGTATATGAATAATGTTAAATGACATCAGTGTTCTGCAGGACATTCTGGTTTGGTAAACACTCTAACCTCCGGCATAAGATACAAAATAGGCTTTGAAGTCTGACAGTGCAGCTTCTACAGATAATTGTTTTAGACAGCAATGCAGCAGCACACCAGTTAAGACACTTGCCTCACAACCCTCTGACCGAAGTCCATTGTCAACTGATGCCTCAAACCACAGTTTCCTAGTTATGAGGAACTTTTCTATGATCTTGATATGGTTTCTATATGGGGCAGTTTCTTACACCAGAATATCTCACTGGGAGATAATATACATGGCAGGTGATAATTCGTTCCCCCTTGGAAGCTGCCTTACTATTGAAAAATAGCCCTCCACCTAGCCCCATTCCGAAGCTCAGTTGGCAGGCAGCCTGTTCCCAGTCCTTTGTCAGTATCGTTTTTTAACTGATACTACAATTATGTTGTCAAATAAGTGAAGTTCAGATCCCCAGAAGCCATTGCTGAAACTGTAAAATGCCCTGATCAGTCTAAAGTGAGCACTGCATGAACCTCTGGACACTAATCATGAAGCCAATACTTAATATTAGAGGGAAGGGGTAAGAGGAATAATTTAATAAACTCAGAATCTTTAGCCTTGAAAAAGAGACATCACAGAAGGCACTTTATCAATGTATATGAAATAACCTGAATAAAGATAGTCAACCTAAAATATTATTTCTGCATGTACCAAGGCAGCAAGATAAGACAACATAATTTGGACCAAGGCAATGCTTTCCATTAAGAAATAGCTATATGCTTTAATGGCAAATGCTGTAGGTTTTGGTATTCCAGAAGGATGAGATAAAAAGAGCTAAGAACCTTCTTTATCTGAATTCATCTTGTTGAAGAGTGAACTCCCCCATTCATTTTTCTTTTCTCCCAATGGGAAAGTGCTTAGAGCTCCTGGCTGGATTCAAAAACTTGTCATGTGGGCAGTGAAGATTTTAAATCGGAAACGATAAATATATGTTTTTAAATACAAACAATCCATTTTAAATGTAACAGGGGCTTTATCCGTTGAAAGCATTTGCACTAGGCAGTTGTGGGGCAGGGATCACACCCACGTGTTCCTGGACTCAGTCCAGTAATCTGTGAAATTGCCAAGTGAAGGCAAAGCATTCCACAGAAGTCAAATCAAAACAACCTTCTGATTTCTTTATTCTTTCATGGGATGTGGACATCACTGGCAACATCAGCATTTATTGCCCATCCCCAATTGTCCCTTGAACTGAGTGACTTGCTGGGCCATTTCTGAGGGTAGTTAAAAGTCACGTGTAGGCCAAACCAGGTAAGGATGGAAGATTTCTTTCCCTAAAGGACATTAGTGTACCTGGTGGGTTTTTACAACAATCATTTATAGTTTCACAGTAACTATTACTGAGACTAGCTTTTAATTCCCGATTTATTAATTGCAATTGATTTGAACCCATGTCCCCATAACATTAGCCTGGGCCTCTGAATTATTATTCCAGTGACGTTACCATTATGCCACCATCTCTCCACAATGAAAGTTCAACTCTGTTTCTCTGCAGAGATGCTACCTGACTTTTTCCAGCATTTTTTTGTTTCTATGTGGAACATAATATTGTGCTGCATTCAAGTGAGTTTAACTAGAAAGCCTCTTCATAGTACATAGGATTGCATTAGATATATGACATGGAAACAAAGCAGTCAGCCCAACCAATCCATGCCGGCGTTTTTGTTCCATTCGAGCCTTCTCCTGTCTTTCCTCATCTAAATCTATCAGTGTAACCCTCTAGTCCATTGTCGCTCATACACTTGTCTAGCCTCCTCTAAAATGCATCCTTGCTATTCAATTCAGCCTCTGCCTATGGTAGCCAGCTCGACATTCTCAACACTCTTTGGGTAAAGAAGTTTCTTTTGAATTTCCTAATGGATTTCTTGGTGACCATTTCATATTGATGGCAGCTAGCTGAGCTCTTCCCCAATAGTAGAAACATTGGCTGGAATTTGCCAGCTCCTTTGACTTTGGGCATTTTGGCGGGTAGGGGGGGAACACTATGACAAGAAGGCTAAAAATCAGTTTTAGGTTGTCGTGAAACCAGTTTGCAATCATCCGCTCCATGCAGCAATGGTGGGCCGCATTTCTTGCTGCCGCACATCAGGAACGTCATTTTAATACATTTGCATATAATTATAAGCTTTGCTGGCCAGAATCATCGCCCCACACCAAAATTACCACCACGTCAATGTGAACAGCATGCTTTACAACTGCCTTTAAAAAGCATGCACCTAGCGACCTGAACTTCAAGGGGAACTCGGAGGGAGTGCATATTGCTCACAAAACATCGCCTGTAGTACATAAAGGAAGAAGTGCTGTGCATTTGTTGGGGGGCAAAGGCAAGTAGTTTTCACCTGGCTGGCTTTCAATGTGGTGCCAGGGCAAGGGCACAAGTGCATGTCAGGTCAGCGGGGTGGGAAGGTGGTTGGGAGTTGGGGGCAATGCAGCACTGACTGAAGGAAGTACTCAAACACATGCCGTGGGGGTGAGGTCAAGGCAGCACAGACTGAAGAAAATACTCGAGCATAAGCCAGGGGGGTGGGGGGGAGGTGGGGTGCAAGGCAGCTCAGACTGAAGGAAGTACTTGAGCACATGCTGGCAGAGGGTTGGAGTGAGGACGGAAGAAGAAGAGAGCAGCGGAGGTGCCTGGCTCGGTAAAGGGAGGAGCACCTCACTCAAGGTGGAGGGGTGGCAGGGCCTGTTGTGCACGCAGCTGAAGATCCACAGCAAACCATTGCTCGTAGGCGCCTCACTAGACCCAGGGTCTATAGATAGCACTTATCATTCCTGCAGATGACCGAGAACCAGTGTCACTGAAGACTGCGGATGACTAGGGAACTGGTTGGTCACATATGCCACCTGTTGCAGGATTTGGCAAACTGGAGACATGGAGGGTATCCACTACCAGCGGTCGTGAAAATAACCATGGAGCTTAATTTTTATGCCTGCTCCTTTCAAGGCTCCACAGATGACCTTGGCAAGCGTCCTTTAGAAGGCCAAGACCTGGTGGGCCCCAGTCTGCTTTCGGTATCCTGCTGTGTGGCTGTGGAACTGGAGCTACTGGGGTCAGAGGAAGAGGGGATTCTGATGGGCCAGACATTCCCAAAGTGACCTGGGTGGATGGCTCCAGGGTGTGCACCTGTTGATCCTTTTCCCTATGGGTACCCCAGGGCCCTGGTTGACTCCTTGAGGAAAAGGGAAAGCTGGAGTAAGATCGAGCTGCCCCTCACCCCTCTCGGGATGACGCTATTGGAGGCCAACTATGGCATCAGTGATGGAGTTCAGCCCACACAGCAGTGCAGGACCGATGTCCTGGACCAAGGTCTGCATGGTGGCTGCCATCCTATCAGTGTTGATGTCGGTGCATTGGCATGCGCTGCTATCACCTCAGATTGAAGGCAGATGGACTGCTCCATTGTGCTTTCCAATCTGAGGGGTGCAGTGGTCATCCCTTCCTGATGTTCCCGAGCTTGCCTTTGCAGCTGCAGCAACTGAGGTATGACCGAGTCCAGAGGCTCCTCATCTGATTCAGACTCAGCAAATGTCTGACCTCCAACAGTCCTCTGAGCACCGGAAACCTGGAAAGTCCCTGCTGCTACCTATTGTGGATTAGGCATTGCGATGTATTCATCAGATTGTGACCTTGAGGCTAATCTAGAACTGAGTCCCACCAAGGTGTGTGTCTCTGCACTGGTGGAGGGTGTGGGTGAGCGCTGTGATGGACTTTCAATTAGGGTGTCATCAGATTCTTCTGAGGTGTCTTCAGGGCTTGAGTAAAGGACATGGCTCATGGACCCCCATGGCTACTTCTCAGATGTGCCTGCAGAAGCAAGGAGAGATAATTAGTGCTTGGCAGGGGACTGCGGCATAGGGGAACTGATTCTCAGTCAGGTTGTCTGATGGATGTTTTACTGCTGGTTCCTCACTTGGTTGAGCCCTGCCAACTTCACCATCAGCACAGTAATGGTCCAGATCGTTGCTGGCCAGCGGATGACTCTATTTTCAAAGTCTGTGAGGACCTTGGTGTCAGGCATTCCTCCACCAATTTGCAACTTCCCCATTTTGTTGTGTGCCAGCTTGTCCTGCATGAAGATGGACAGAGTGTAAGTAGGACACCTGCCAGGCCAGATTAGAAGGATGCCTGGCCTATGTGGCCGTGAGTGGTGCCATGGATGGGATGAGGACACAATCCGCAGGACAGATGAAGGTGTGTGCGAGAGAGTGAATTGTGATGCCCCTTGAACTGGCAATGAGTGAGATCCCTGTGGATGCGTGATGGGTTTGTGAGTGTGTGAATTGAGAGTGATGGGAAGAGTGACTTACCCTCGCGGAACAAAAGAGATCATTCATTCTTCTTCGGCACTGGGTGGATGTCCTTTTGTAGGGCATTGACGCTGACCACTGCTGCCACTGCCTCCCATGCTGGATTGGTGACCTTGCTTGCTGGTCTTCACCCAGAACAGGGCTAGAGGACCTCATGGTGGGCCTCCACTGCATCCTGTAGGCGCCTGAGGGAGGCATCACTAAATTTGGGGGCAGCATGTTTCCTCCCTTTGGCAGCCATGACTTTGCAGCAGTTACCGATCCCTTAGAGAGTCCTAACTCTGTGCAGGGGCACCCTTTAAACATGGTACCCAGATTACAGAAGACCTGGGGTGACGGCGGGACTATTCAGAGGCTGTCCTGCCAGTGATCTGGTGTATTTCCTGGGATTGCATTATTAATGAGATGAGACGAGCAATGAATGGGACGATATGGCGCAAAAACCTGCCATTGCGGCCGGTCGGTAAAACCTTTTTTTACTGTCAGAAACCACACTTTGTTCAAATCTGAGACGATTCCGTCCATTATCCCTGTACCCATTCTTCAAAATCTTCCATAATTTTAAAAACTTCTATTAGATCATCCCTCAACCTTTCTTCAAGAGAGAAGAGACACCGTCTATCCATCCTTTACTGATATGTATACCCTCACATTTCTCGCATCATTCTTGTAAATCTTCTCTGCACCCTCTCCAGTGCCCCCATATCCTTTTTATAATATGGCGGCCAGAGATACACGCAGTACTCTTTAAGTGTGGTCTAACCAAGGTTCAATGCAGTTTTAACATAACTTCCCTACTTTTCAATTCTGTCCCTTTAGAGATAAACCTCGCTTGGTTTGCCTTTTTTTATAATCTTGCGAATTTGTGGCACAACTTTTCGTGATTGGTATATTTGCACTCCAATTTTTTTGTTTGTTTACCCCATCTCGACTCTCACTTTCCAAGTAATAAATTACCTCCCTATTCTTCCTACCCAAAATGTACTACCTCACATTTATCAGTGTAATTTGCTAATTATTTGCCTGTTCTGCAGCTTTATTGATGTCCTTCTGGAATTTGCTGCAGTCCTCCTCAGTATTGACTATCCCCCCCTTCCCCCTCACCACCCTCCACCCACTCCACAAAAACTTGGTGTCATCGGCAAAGTTAGAAGTTGTGTTGTTGATTCCAAAGTTCAGATCCTTTTGGAACACCGCTATACTCACCTTTTGCCACTAGCTACCTTTTACTCCCATTGTTAGTACAGTGTTCAGTATAAACAAAATATGGAATAAGCATTGAATTCCAATGTGGTTCCAGCATATCCAATGCAAAAGTACTATGAGAAAGCACATGGGAAAAATTGTAGATTTCAAAGGGAACCCACCAAAGCATAGAAAAATAAAATCTACACCAATAAAGTTATTACCCTTAAGACCTATATTTTGAAACTCTGCTCAGTCAATGGTAGTTACTAGTTTGCACTTTAATTCTAAAGTGTTGACATGAATAGCAACTGCCAAAATGGAATTACACATGAACAGTAAAAAAGAAAGATCATTAAAATATACTTCAAAGATTTTTTACATGCAGTGTAGCAAAATCATGTCCCAGTTCTTCATTGCAAATGCAATGTTTTTGTACCTGGAAATAATTTATGTAGAATTGAATTTATGAGACAAATCTTGATTTACAGGTACAATGATAAATTGATCAGGGGGATTGATGAGGAAATCATCTCACACAGTAATGAAAGCAGATAAACGATTTCAGCAGGAAAAACATTTACTGGAGTCTGGACAATTGATCTCCTTTGATAAATGTGAAGTTGTGTAGACTTAGAAGCAGTTAAAAATCAGTTTCAGTTGGAATATAAACAGTAGTTTACTCAATCAAATGCATTGACCAATTTCAGACATTCTAACTGAAGTGCATTGTTACTTATTAACCACGAGGGCTGCATGTTTACATATACGTTTTTCTTTTGCTAAACTTTTGAAAACTACAAACGTGAATCTTATGATTAGAACAAGAAACAAATGTTCATTATTTTTCATTCCAATTATTTTACAGTAATGCATATATGCCTGCATTGACATGTCATTAAATATTACTTTTTACCTACTGTTTACATGAAAATAATTCAGGTATATTATAAAATATTTGTAATGTAAATCTTGTATTGCTTCAATGATGCAACATAGTGACCCTTTCCTACAAGTGATTTCTCAATGTGACTTTCCTTATTCCCAGGATACACAGAGAGATCATCAGTACAACCCCACATCAAGACCATAAAGAAATAAGACATAGAGATTTGTCTCATTATCCGTCAACCTAGTTATCCTTTCAGTCATGCTGCAGTGAAATTGCATCATATTTATAAATAAGAAGCAAAGTAAAATGCTATTAAATACAAGAGACTATAAAATGCTTAAACCACACATCCCCCTTAAATGTTGCACAAAGTAAGATGGCTGCTGATTTTTCCAAAACTGCTCTAATCTACCAGTTGAATAAGTAATTCAGTCTGCATATCTACTCAGTATTTTTCTTCTGCCCAATAGTTTACCCATCTCTACTCTGCCCCTCCCCCCTACCACACACAAAAAAACACAGCTAATCTAGTACATTGTTTAGAAATTGACTGAGGCAAGCAAGTCTGAATGATAGCCAACCCACAATAGGGGGACTGACTTGCAGCATTTTACATCTTAATATTCTGGATATAAGCAAATTTATAACTGATATATTGTTGAAGTAAAAAGCATCTAACTTATTTTGCTATTTTATATTGAAGGGTACAATAATCACCGAGAAACTTGAATCTGAAATCAGCTCATAAAATCCTGGTGAAACTCAATTACAATTTCCTCTACACTATATGATAAGAGAAGCAGTCAAGCCTCCCTTTTCATTGAAATTTATTGTTCCTCATAGTGTTGGGATGGTTAACTCAGAGTAGAGGCCTCCTGATTCCCACCCCTTTATTTCTATCATTGAATATCTTCAGCTTGTACTATTGCGTAATAATTCTGGAGGCAAAGTCAATGCTGATATGTTTGAACTATATTGAAACCATTTTTAGTTAATAAGATTTATGTGGCAATGGCTAGCTCATCCCAGAATGTTAATTCATTTTCTATACTTTGTGTAAGCATATTTAACTGCAAAAATAGCATCATAAAATTCCTAATTTTGTTTTTTTTTTGGTTGCCATCTCTACCCACCTCCTCCCCACTCCCCATAATAGAACTCAAATGGTCTAAAGATAACTTCATAGTTTGGCTGCCTCCAATTGTTGATACTAATGCAGGAAACTTATCTCTCCCCCTCACACCACCCCATCATCTCCCCTTTCCCCCATCCAATTTTAGATGTGGATTGAATACAGCTAAATGTTAAAGTCAATTTGTCGTTCTCTGGCCGTACTCATGGTTAGCCAGCAAAGGGTGCTCCTTGTTAATATTCAGTATTGAATTATTATATCTATATTCATTCTCATACTGATAATCTTATAGGTCACAAAACACTTGTATACAGTTATTCAATGGAGAAATGTAATGCATTGCTGTCGTCTAAAAATGAAATGAGTCATGAATGATGGATTAAGAAAATAATTTCTATTTTCATGAATTTGGATTAGAAATAATTTAGACAAGCAAAATAGTACACCCACTTTGGTTGGACAGTAGTTAGAGGCAAAATGATGGCTGTTATTAAACTAGTATACCCATATAGTACAAGCTAGCTTTTAAAGCCTGACATGTCTGAGACAAATAAAAACTATTTTACCTCCTCAAAAGGCAATTGATCACGTATTTATTTATGTAACTGCAGCAGTCCTTGCAATTATATTGATGGTATGATATGATACTGTTGTATGTATACACAACAGTAAATGTATTTCATATATTGTCAGAAAATTAATTTAATGATTGCATTTGTGAAAAAAGACCTTAAAGTAAAATAAAATATACAGTATGGAAAGTACATTTCTGATGAAAAGTCATAGACCTGAAATGTTAACTCTGTTTCTCTCCACAAATGCTGCCTGACCTGCTGAGTATTTCCAGCAATTTTTGTTTCTGTGTTCAATTACCCAGCCTGCTTTTCTGAGCTGGAATGTCAGACTGCCAAGGGAAGTAGTGGTTTCATGTTTAGTTGACTTGATTTGTTCATTAGAATCTTCAGCCTGGTTTAATTATAGAGTTCTGTTGCTGGTAATCCAAAATAGTTCTGGGATAAAGTAAGCTATGCTCAAGTGTGCATTCACTGTACTTCTGTTTTGGCAAGTCCTGTTTTGATAAAGTAGTACTGCAGACCTAAATCATTACTGTAAAATTTACCTCAGGAGCACTGAAGAAAATAGAAAAGTGTAGTTATACCTGCATTATACACAAGTTCTACAATAGTGGGTGAAGTTCTCAGTAGTCATCAGAGATAATATTGAAAATGATCTGTGTACAACTCTTGAACTCTTGGTCAATAGGTTACAACAGTTGTAATTCATTATCTGTATAACATTGGTTAACTTTGGTATATTATCAAGAAGTCAAATTGAAATATATCTTTTAAAAAGTAAAAGCAAAGTTTAAGGTAGAATTATCACTGTAAGGAGAATACCGGTCAGCTTTCTCTCCAACTGCAAAAGTGACATTCACATTAGATTGTTTAATTGTACCTCATCTACTGTGAAGTAAACAGCATTGCACTTCTTTAGCTAGTACTAGTTTTTCTTTATCTCACTGAAGGTAAGAAATCACAGAATTGCCACACAAGGAAAAATATTTTTTAGAATTTGTATCTTTTTAATGATGGCATGTCAGTAAACAGGATTAATCTTGTGTGGAAAAGCCAGTCAATGGTGTGAGCAAGGGAAGCACTGTGCTTCCACATGTTTCATAATATGCAACTGAATAAAAATATCGTGTCCACCATGAGATAATGTGATCATGAACCCCTTAACTCAGCGTGAAACATGCATAGACTGCTTGTCTTGCCTCCGTGGTGTAAAAAATGGATTAATATGTTCCAGTAATACTAGTCAGTGATACGGAATGAAATTTTGCAGATTTTTTTTAATGAAAAGATTCTGGATTTAGGTCATGAGTTTGTTTATTTACTTGGCTAGAAAAAATATTGCTTGCATCTAAAATAGAAATCAGTTTGCAGGTATTCCAGGGTATATGTTATCAACATGAGACATTAGCTTATCAGTATTTTTCCCCACCTCTACTCTGCTGCCCACCCCCCCCCCCTCCCAACCCCACCAATAAAGCAAATGTTAGCTCCGCCACTAGATACACTAAATTACATTTAAAACTAAGAAGATATTTAGTACCATGCAGTTTTGATCCTTATTAAGAAGATACCTGTTTTTTTTTCCAGCTCCAAACCACTATTTTGGGAGAGAAATGGGTCAGATCTAGATTAAGCATCATTTTGAGATCAGCTAGAAGTTATTTCATGAACTGCATGAGTTTTAATTTAATTTAGTTGTGTTTTTAGAAGTAGTAGGTTTGGAAAACTAGCTTAAAATGATACAATGCCTTAAATAGGTATTACCTAGGACTATAGTTCTGTTGCTCTTTACGCGATCTTAGTCAGTATATTTTTGCAGCAACAGAAAATTCAGATTTTCTGATGCATATCAAAGCAGGGTAATCAGATTTAACTGATTCTATTGAAATAAATAAAACCTAATAGACAAATAACTCTCAAGCTATTGGAATTTTTGTCTTGCTGGCTGTTTCTTTAAAAATAAATTTGTTAAATTGAGATTTTTGTATATTTCCTCCAAACATGCAAAATAAGGAATTAAGAAAATTGTTCTTGATGCAAAGTAAATGAGGTAGCAGTAAAAAAAAAATCACAGTTTCCCTTTAGTCAAGCCTTTCGGCTCTACTAGCATATTATATCTTTGTTGACTGCTGGCCTTTTCATTACTAGGATAAATATTCACCTCCATAGGTGGGATGTAGTCTCTCTACAGAAGATCACTGTATCTTTGGCTTTGACAGCTCAACATACATCATGGACTCTTCTAAGCAATTTATTTTCCTTTTCCAGATTAACACTCCTGGGCCAGGCAGTAATGACAGACTTGTCCACTTTTCCCAGGACCCCCATAACCAAGAGTGAGTATCATTTACATCAATAATTCCTCATCATTACCGATGCTCAGACTTATTTGTTATCATTCCTGCTTTGAGACCAGTACCCCAGAGAAGCATGGAGAAGTGTAACTGTTTTTATTTTAAACCAAACAGTACTCAAAGGGAACACATGTTGGAAACACAAATATACGGCCCTCTTGCCAGGCACATATCCAAACTGGGATCATGGGATTGATAATTATATCCTGTAGTATCCATTGAATCAGGGGCAGATTAAGGCATGTAAAACCCATCTTAATATGAGGCAACTGAGTCCAATCATTATATTATCATAAATATTGCATATTGTGATATAATTTACTTTATTATTAACACAGTGTGTAAACATTCTACAGGCCTATTCTTCATGAATTTTATTTTGACACTTTTATTTCACATCTATGTTCTAATGTTGTGCAGGTTTGTAGAGGATCCCCAAAAATTCTTAATCTGGCTGTGCGTATCTATTATACCATGATTACCATTGAGTTTTCAAATTATTGGAATAGAAGGGTGACGTAGATGGATCTGCGTAACCTAGAAGTAAAAATAGTCCTAGTGCAAAACCTATAAATGTTAAGTTAAATTAACTGTTTCAGCTGCTTAAGTTTAGGCAATGAAACTAATGCCATTATGTGTATGCATAATGAGTCAAAGTCAACCATGGGCATCATTATACACAAGCTCCATAGTTAGGCATGGTAATTTTTCAGATACTTTCTTTTCTAATGGCAACAGATAATTTCTATTTATTTTTCACATCCAGTTGTATAGAATATAAAGATTTCAATTGAACCAGACTTAATGGTAGAAATAGTTATTCAGTTATTAGCATTAGGTATCACAGAATCACAAAATGTTACGCCACAGAAAGATGCCATTCAGCCCATCGTGTCTGCACCAGCTCTCCGAATGTTCAACACTTTCTTCTTTGTAACATGTAATTTTCTTCACTGAGAATCCTGTTTTTGTCTTGATTCCAGCTCCTATCCAGTCCAATTATGATACCATCTCTAGGTTTCATCATTTTGTTGGTTTAAAAGTAAAACATGTTAACAGTGACATAGAAGCTGCATGCTGGTTAAGTATTGATGCTGCAAGAATAGGCCACAGGACCCTAGCTACTCTTTATATTCGGGATTGCTTGCATGATTGTCTTCCTGAACATCAAATAATACACATTTTATGAAGTTTAATTCATTACAGTTGAAATGCTTCATTATTTTCCTTTTTAGTACACAAATACTAGATATGTAATCATGTTAAGTGTGTATATGAGACACACACCAAACTGTCAGTTTAACTGATTAAAAAATAATTTGAAAAATATTGCATTTGAAATGGGTTTGAAATTAGACAGGTATTAACTAATCCAATATTTCATTGAACAAGATGGATCTAAGCAAATGCGGTATGATAATACATGTAGAAGGGTGCTGTTCTTTCTCTCCCAGCATTGTTTGGTATGGAAGGAAATTATTATGGAATTGCATTAGGTGTGTATGTGTGGTATACAATAAGTGTTCCCCCTCCCCTCCACCCCCAAACATTTTATGGTGTTGAGGCTCTTTCTCCCTAACCTTTGCCATTCCTTCTATAACTGGACAGAAGGTTGAAACACAGTATAGACACATTCCAAGGAGATGAGAAATATTTGGCCTCCACTTATAACTGGAGAAATGGCAAGTAATTTGAGTTTTCTTCTTAGAACGTTAGAGATGCAACTACCCATCCACCACCAAATCCTTGGCAGCAATTGCTTGCAATTGACAGTAACCCCAATAAGTACGACTAAACTCCAATTTTACAACTAAGTTGAATCCTGGAGACTAAAATCAAACAAGTTGCTTCAACTCTTAAAGTCACATTGCCACAAGCACAAATACAGACAATCTTAAAAACATGAATGAATCCATTTATTTAACGTAATCAAAATGCACATTAACTTTGTAACAAAAACGTGTGTGTGTGTGTATATATAACATTAAAAATCTTGCATATGTTGAATATGGTAGGCACTCTATCCACCAACCCTATTTCTGTTAGGATTATGATTCACATTGTATTTGCCCATATTTAACATTGAAACTGCCAATCTCAAGCTATAATGGTAAAACTTTGTATCAAAATGTCAACTTTTTTCAATATATTCATGAACCACTATAATCACTTGGAAAAAAAGGCCTACTGGTTTCTATGAGTAAGTTTTTCCAACTTAGTCACTGGCCAAACGGTGAGACCCTTTCCAGGTCAGGAATCTGTTTATAGCTGGAATGGGCTTTGCTAAGGCTCTTTAACTAACCCACAACATTAGCATCCCACCTTCTGCTACCCCACCAATCAAGGAAGGACAGTTGGGATGACACACTGGATCTGTCAAAGGATTAGTAATTAAAGGGATCACAACATGGGCTACTTTGGCTCACCAGAGGTGAACTGGGAAAGCTGCCCTTCCTAGGGGTTTCGCCCCTAACCTGGAGATCCTGCTGCAGATGTGAGGGGTTGCAATTGTGGTGATCTTTCCCAAGGACGGGAGAAAGCAGACAACTTCCACAACCAACCTGACATGGATGGAAGTGGCCAAGGAAGCCACCGCAGAAGCATGGTCCCTCCAACCTGTAGACAGTGCATCAAGAAGATCCACAACCTCAGGAGGGCATGACAGGTGAGCAGCATAACACTTTCAGATGCCAAGCCTCACATTCTGACTTATCCAGCATTTTCCTGCATAACATTCCCCAGGACAACACACCTTTTAATTGCACTCATTCCACTTTTTGCAGCTACCTCACATCCCATCTCTGCAGCCAACAGGCACATTCATGCTCAACCTGTTGCCTTCTTGAACCCATGCCTCACAATCATCCTGCACAAATGTTGTCCTTCCATGCTACCTACAAAAGCTATTGCCACTCCTAACTTTCTGCTTTCCCTGCAGAAGAGAGCACATGACCTCTGGGGGAGGTAGATGAGATGGGGGTGGGGTTGGTAGTGGTGATGGCCTTCCAGTGATTGGCCACCAGAACGTGTGCTTACCTGCTCCACTGGGAAGGATATCTTGTTTGGCGAAGCTGCAAAATGTCAGCAACCACCTACTGTGAAAGCCTGAGTTTCCTGAGGCACTAGTGCTGAGTCATGTCAATAGAGCTGATTCTCTGCCTGTAGCCCCTGTGATGTGGATCTCATCTCTTTGGAACTGGATCTCTGTGTCCATCCCTTCTGCTTTGTGGAACGGCATGTGGATGAGGAGAAGGCAACTGGTGCTACTGCTGGTGTTGCTACTACTGCTGCTGATGGTGCTGTTGGCGCTGGTGTTGCTTTTCCTCTTGTTCCTTAACAGAGGTACAAGTTAAAGCTGCATAAGCTGTTTTCATGCTGTGGTGAAGATTGGCAGCAAGGAAGTACAGCTGAAGATGAATGAAGTGCTAAACAGGTGAAGTGCCTTCAACAAGTTGGCAACCACTTGTCATGCAGTGTTAGCATTCTCTCAGAGAAGAAGTGCTATGAACAGCAGTCTCTCACTTGTCCATGGCCAGAGCTCCTCAGTTTCACTGATCAAAGCCTTCCTAGCTTGTCAGTTGCACTGAAGAAGCTCTTCTTTCTCTGTGCACTGGCCTTGGTCACCCTGACGAGTTACTGACAGGTCAAGAAACAGGTGTCCTGGCTGTTAAATCCAGAATTGAGGGTTAAAACAGTACTTACTGACTGACTTGAATATTGAACAGTTGCAAGGGGGTTCCATGCTTGTCTTGAATTCCACCCTGGTGAAACCTGCAAGAAAGCAGCATGATGTCAGGATCCTAATCTGACATTATTTTTATGGTATTTAACTCTCCACAGCCATCCAAGCGCACCCCTTGCCTGGGAAAATTACACCCTATGTGTTCAAAATTAAGTTTTAAATATAATAAAAATGGAATGATTAAACTTATTCAGTGACTTGTAGTTTGTGTTTTAATGTCTTCATTTTCTGTGGAATGGTAAGAATAGTTCTAAGTTTTTTTAACCAGAATGTCTTAAAAGAAACAGTGGTAGAAGTGGAATCCATAATATCTTTTAAAACAGAAGTGGATCAATATTTCAAAAACAGAAAAAAAATGAGGATATAAGGAAAGAGCAGGAGAATAGGATTAAGTGAATAGCAATTTCAGAGATCCAGCACATGCGTAATGGGCCAAAACAACCTTTATCTCTGAGGTGTCATTCTGGTGAAACTATAACACAGGACTACTTGCGTGCCAAACAAAACAAACAGCAAGTGATGGATGGGGCTAAGCGATCCCACAACCAACGGATCAGATCTAAGCTCTGCAGTCCTGCCACATCCAGTCGTGATTGGTGGTGGACAATTAAACAACTCACTGGAGGAGGAGGTTCCACAAATATCCCATCCTCAATGATGGGAGAACCTAGCACATCAGTGCAAAAGATAAGGCTGAAGCATTTGCTACAATCTTCAACCAGAAATGCCGAGTGAATGATCCATCTCGGCCTCCTCTGGAGGTCCTCAGCATCACAGTTGCAGTATTCAGCCAATTCAATTCACTTCACGTGACATCAAGAAATGACTGAAGGCACTGGATACTGCAAAGGCTATGGGCCCTGACAATATTCCGGCAATAGTACTGAAGACTTGTGCTCCAGAACTTGCCACACCCCTAGCCAAGCTGTTCTTGTACAGTTACAATACTGGCATCTACCCGACTATGTGGAAAACTACCCAGGTATGTCCTGTACACAAATAGCTGGATGAATCCAACATGGCCAATTACTGCCCTGTCAGTCTACTGTCGATCATCATAAAGAAATGGAAGGGGTCATCAACAGTGCTATCAAGCGGCTCTTGCTTAGCAATAACCTGCTCACTGATGCCAGTTTGGATTCTGCCAGGGCCACTTAGCCCCTGACCTCATTAAAGCCTTGGTTCAAACATGAAAAAAGAGCTGAACTCCCAAGGTGAGGTGAGAGTGACTGCCCTTGGCATCAAGGCCGCATTTGACCGAGTGTGGAATCAAGAAGCCCTAGCAAAACTGGAGTCAATGGGAATCAGAGGAAAATTCTTCACTGGTTGGAGTCACCTATCACAAAGGAAGATGGTTGTGGTTGTTGGAGGTCAGTCATCTCAGCTGCAGGATATCACTCCGGGAGTTCCTCAAGGTAGTGTCCTGGGCCCAATTATCTTCAGCTGCTTCATCAATGACCTTCCTTCCGTCATAAGGTCAAAAGTTGGGATGTTCGCCGATAATTGCACAATGTTCAGCACCATTCAGGACTCAAATGCTGAAGCAGTCCATGTCCAAATGCAGCAAGACCTGGACAAGTGGCAAGTAACATTTGCGCCACACAACTGCCAGGCAATGACTATCTCCACCAAGAGAAAATCTAATCATCGCCCCTTGATGTTCAATGGCATTGCCATTACTGAATCCCCCACCATCAACATCCTGGGCGTTACCACTGAACAGATACCGAACTGGACTAGCAATATAAATACTGTGGCTACAAGAGCAGGTCAGAGGCTAGGAATCCTGCGATGAATAATTCACCTCCTTATTCCCCAAAATGTGTCAATCATCTACAAAGTACAAGTCAGGAGTGTGATGGGATACTCCCTACTTGCTTGGATGAGTGCAGCTCCAACAACACTGAAGAAGCTTGACACTGTCCAGGACAAAGCAGCCCGCTTGATTTGCACCCCATCCACAAATATTCACTCCCTCCACCACCGATGCACAGTAGCAACTGTGTGTACCATCTACAAGATGCACCACAGGAATTCACCAAGGTTCCTTAGACAGCATCTTCAAACCTACGATCACTACCACCTATAAGGACAAGGGCAGCAGATAGATGGGAACACCACCACCTGGAAGTTCCCCCGTAAGTCACTCACTGTCCTGACTTGGAAATATATCACTGTACCTTCACTGTTGCTGGATCAAAATCCTGGAACTCCCTTCCTAACGGCATTGTGGATGTACCTACACCACATGGATTGCAGCAGTTCAAGAAGGCAGCTCACCACCACCTTCTCAAGGGCAACTAAGGATGAGCAATAAATGCTGGCCCAGCCAACAAAGCCCACATCCCGTAAATGTATTTTTAAAAAGCCTTTTTCTAGTCAGCAAAATTGTATAGAATAGAACTTCCACAGCTGTTTCCTGATCGTCTGTCCTAAGGTCAGCAGAAAAACCACTTCTTCAGGTTTTCAGGCAATCTACCTTGAAGCAGAAATCAATGGGAAGAACCGCTGCAATATTTGCCAACATACGAGGCCAGATTTTATGGCCGTCGTGGTGGGGGTGGAAAATGCGGTGAGCCGTTCATAAGTCCATTGACTTTGGCTGGACCGGAAAATCCCACCAGTGGGAGTGGTCATAAAATTCTGCCCGTGATTTTAAGTTGTTGCTTATTTTTGTTGTTAAAAGTACATTTAGCTCTCCTGGCAGCTAAAGCAGAACAATAGTTCTTTTGGTGTTCTCAGAAGCTACTTAACATGCATTTTTTGTACTGTTGAACAACCACCTTGGCAGTGGAAATTTTCAAGCTGAACGCTTGTTTGCACTCAAATCAAAGTCATAAAAGAGTTAGTGAGGACTCTTAAACATCCCATAAAATGTACCATTAAATAACAGAACATAATAGTATAGCCTGGGGTTGCACTATTGTAGTGGTTATTTAATGGCCAAAATGCACGTACTGGACTGCCATGTGACAGCACATGCTCATAAAGATGGTGTTATTAAAATCTATCCCTTTTCTCCCACAGCCTTTGGTTTTGCCCTGCAGCCAGGAAGGATCACAGTCAGGTGCAAAATACTGTGGCCAAGAACCATTTGCCTCATGCTTCAAATGCAGGGCAGCAATTCTACTTTTATAAAAACCAACTGTTAAGACTTTAATTGGGCAGCCTAAAACACCCTGGCTTCTTATCAACCTTAAAAGCAATCTGTAATCAACTTTCAACCAATCTGACAAGATAGAATAGATTTAGTAATAGAATTTTAAGACTTTGCTTAGCATGCTGGTGGACATGACGCTTTAAAAATATATATTTGTATGCATCAGAGTGAAAGAATTTATCATCCAGTCTCGCCTGGTTTAATTAGCCTTGGATCTAAAAATGGTTTGCCTTGTATGTTTCTAGAATGTTTGAACTCTTAAAAACTAGAAAAGTAGATTGCTAAAAACTATTTTTTCTATTCACAGCATTACATTACAGTCATGTAGTTATTGCTTAAATTGTTTGAAAAATCAACGTGGGGAAAGCAATTTCGAAAAAAGTCTGATAAAGCTTTAATTAGGGCCAATTAGCTCAGTGTGTGGTGCTTGTTAACTGGTAGCCTGGGTTCAATTCCTGTACCAGCTGATGTAGTTTTTGGGGTCTGCCTTTTCTACTTGCCCCATTGTAATATTTTGGCATAATTGAGCCATGATTAGCAACCCTCAGATATCAAGGACCCTGCATGAAAAGAGAGAGGTCAAGTCTTTCAAGGGTAGCATTTGTACCAAATTGCAAATATAACAAGAAAACTGGAAATATTGGGCATTTAAAAATGCATAAATCCTATTTTTGCTTATTTAAAAACTGGTGAACAGTGATTTCACATGGCTTAAGGAGAATTATGATCCACAAGGTCTACCTCAGGCTTTTTCATTCTGTACTATTTCTCTTCTAACCAATAAAATATATTTGTGGCAATGTTGCTATGCCATTTCTTTTGCTGCAAATTAAAATGGTTTTTTTTTTCAACTTCACAGGACAGGAAAATCTCCATCTTTAGTCTCTTACAAAATACATTAGGACAGAACCGGCATATCATGGTACCGGTATCTGAGCCATCTGGTGCATTCTGACCAAAATTATTGAAAGATTGCACTCAAAGGTTTGCACATTTTGGATTCCACTTTCTGACATTTCCTTGAAAAGCCCTCTGATATCAACATGTCCAGTTGGCTGTTTAGGAATGAGTTAACTTCACAATTAATATACAATGTTGAAATGAATGCATGAATTTAGAAGGTACTGCCAAACATATCTAAGTAAAATAGCTTCTGACCAAAACTTTCTGGTTGCTGCCTCTTCATATTTAAGGGTTGGAAAAGGATGCCAAGTAATACCAACATTAAGAAATTGTGGGCCATTGTTTTAATGTGGCTTGAAAGAACATGTATTGTATTAACCTGTCAACATAATCCTAACTGCTGGAAACTGTGATTTACCACATTTTTAATGTTTTATAATTCAAGGCTGTGTAGTTTGCAGACAGCATTTTGTCAGCTTGCCTCCTTTGATAGCACTCAAGTCTGCATCAAAAATAGCACTGAGGTTTGGTTGACGTTGAAATTTTATTTCAGTAAAATAAGAAAGTACGAAAAGTAGAAATTGGGATTGATGTGCCATAGTTAAAGAGAGAAGTTTAGACTCGCTGTGTAAACCCGTGCTAATGTTGAGTTGTACAACTACTGGGAAACCTATGCAGTAGCTGTTAATTTTAAATCAGTCTACCAATTACACTGTTATAAACAGCAATGTTCACATATGCTCTGGGTAGAGTTCTTGTAGCCTGCTTTTCCATTTTTAAGTCTGCCATGGTAGGTTCACAAAGGGGCCAACGTAACTCCTTATTGTGAAAAAAGAAGCATATATACCCAATTGATTTGATTATTTTATTCCTTATTCAAATAAAGGACCTGACTTTGAGTTTTATATGGCATATTTAATTGTATTCGTTGGTCAACACATACTCTAAATTGTGATAAAGGCTCTAGATGGGTTTACAGGAGACAGTTTATTTCTATAACTCTTGTTAGTTCCATTTAGCTTTAACCATACTGAAGCTTTCTGGCTCAGACTTGTTCCTCTATAGTGCAATATATAGTTGGCACATCTGAATTATAGTGCCAACAGCAAATTGCACTGAGAGCAATGATAAAAAAAATCAATAAACAAAATATTCCTTGAGCTGCTAATTTGTAATGTTAGGACTAATAGGTGGCAGAGTCCACTTGCTCCTAACTTTAAAAACAATGAAATTAAGCTTGGTGGACACTTTTAAATGGTTGCTTTGCTTTGTACCAGACTTATACTTTATTCACGGTGGGCTCTAAGAACATAACAAATAAGACCAGGAGTAGGCCGTATGGCTGCTTGAGCCTCCTCTGCCATTTAGTAAGATCATGGGTGATCCTTGACCTCAAGTCCACTTTCTTGCCTGATCCCTGTATCCTTTTATTCCCTTAGAATTCAGACATCTGTTGACCTCAGCCTTGAATATATTCAATGACTGAGCATCTACAGTCCTTTGGGGTAGAGAATTCCAAAGATTTACAACCCTCTGAGTGAAAAGAATGACTTTATATTGTACCTTGCACCACCAAAACGTCCCAAAGCATTTTGCACTTTAGGAAACATGGCAACCAGCAAGTACAGCAAGCTTCCACAAACAGCAATGCGCTAATGACCAGATAAGCTGACTTTGTGATATTGATTAAGGGATAAATATTGGCCAGAACAATGGGGATAGCTCGCCTGCAGACAAGACCTCGGTTTTGCAATCTCATCCAAAAGACAGGTTAGAGTTCCCTCAGTGCTGCATTGTAATGTCAGCCTAGATTTTTGCGCTCAAGTCCTGGAATGGGGCTTGAACCCACAGCTTTCTGACTCAGAGGTGACAGTGTTACCAGCTGAGCTACAGATGATACCAGAGCTCAGATAGAAATAGCCATCCCCATATCCTGAGACTACGCCTCATAGTTCTAGACTGTCCACCCAGGGAAAACAGTCTCTCACCATCTGCCCTATCAAACCCTCTCAAAATCTTATTTCAGTGAAATCGTCCCTCATTCTTTTAAACTCCAGGGAGAATAGCTCCATTCTGTCAATCACACCTCTTAAGAGAACCCTCTCATTCCAAAAATCAATCTAGTGAACCTTCATTGTACCCCTTCTAAGGCAAATATATTGTTCCTTAGGTACAGAGACCAAAACTGTACACAGTACTCCAAGTGTGACCTCACCAACGCCCTGTACAATTCTGCAAAACTCCTTTACTCTTGTATTCTAAACGTCTCCAATTGCAACAAAAGCCAACATACAGAGGCCCCTTATCCTGAGACTGTGCCCCATGATTTAGACTCCCCAGCTAGTGAAAACAATCTCTCAGCGTCAACTCTATCAAGCCCCCTCAGAATTTTGTAAGTTTCAATAAGATTGCTTCCAATTTTGCTAAACTCCAGAGAATATAAGCCCAAGTTACCTAACCTCTCATCATAGGACAACCCTGCTCATCCCAGGGACCAGTTTAGTGAACATTTGCTGTACCGCCTCCAGTGCAAGTATATCCTTTCTTAAATGTGGAGACTAAAACTGCACACAGTATTCCAGATAAAGTCTCACCAAAATCCCTTACAATTGTAGCAAGGCCTCTTTAATTTTGTACTCCAATCCCCTTGCAATAAAGACCAACATGCCATTTGCATTTCTGCTTGCTTGCTTCCTCTGCATGCTAACTTTCTGTGCTCCTTGTACGGGCACGCTCAGGTCTCTGAACATCCACACTTATAAGTTTCATACCTTTTAAAAAAACATTATGCTTTTCTCTTCTTATGACCAAAGAGAATAACCTCATGCTTCCTCATGCTACATTATACTCCATCTGCCATCTTGTTGCCCACTCACTTAACCTGTCTTTATCTCTCTGCAGTCTCTCTGTGCCCTCCCAACAACTTACTTTCCCACCTAGCTTGATATCATCAGCAAACTTTCATCCATTACCCTCTGTCTCGTTATCTGAGTCATTAACATAGATTGTAAATAGCTGAATCCCCAGCACTGATCATTACGGCATTCCACTGTTCACTGCCTGCCAACTTGAAAAAGCCCCATTTACGCCCATTCACCGCTTTCTATCTGTTAACTAATCCTTTATCCATGCTCAAATATTACGCTCAACTTCATGAGTTCTTATCTTGCCTATTAACCTTTTGTGTGGCACCTTATTGCATGCCTTTTGGAAATTCAGATACACTACATTTACTGGTACTCCCCTATATCTACCCACTAGTTCATCCTCAAAGAACTCTAATAAATTTTTCAAACAGGATTTTCCTTTAATAAAACCATGTTGACTTGTTCTAATCATGCTATACTTTTCTGAGTACATTGTTAAGACTTTCTTAATAATAGATTCCAACATTTTCCCAACAACTGATGTTTGGCTAACTGGCCTGTAGTTCAATGTTTTCTCTCTCCCTCCTTTTTTGAGAAGTGGAGTAACACTTTTTTATAATCCTTGGCCAGATGCTGGGATGTGGGGAAAAATTCAGTTAGGGACCACTAATGTTTTGTTTAAAGTAGATAAAGTTTGAGATTCAAGATATTGACTAAGTGAATAAAGCCTCAAGATTCCATGAGATTTGAACAAAGGTAAACTTTACTATACAAGTTCAGAAAGATAAAACAATTTACAATATCTATCTTAAACTCTAACATTCAGGGTAAGTATGAGATGCAAGTGAATTAACACGCAAACTCTGGTCAGATACACAGTAGATGTGCACAGCTGCAACTAAAACAGATTCCAAGGATTTCTCAACAACCTACCCAAACATTTGTCACATTGTGAAGCAACTTTGTCTTCCTCACGAGGGTTTTCAATCTCCACCTTTGAAGATCTCATCTTGAAATTCTCTTCAAAAGTCACTCCCAATCGGATGTCTTCGACAATGACCCGCCTCTCAAGGTTTCAATCTTGCCTTCTGGAATTCTTTTCCCCTGAACTCGGAGAATATTCAAGTTTCATCTTCCATGCATAATCTCAGATTTTCAGCCGTTCCAAGAAGAACACTGTCGCTCCAAAGGGGTACCATTGCCCCAATAATCTGCTGCATGGAGTCACCAACCTTCGGTTGCCTTCTCAGCTCTTCAGGGTTCCTCTCGTAGCCACTTTGCTTAAACTCTGCTCCCTGTAGTTCTTTCTTGAATGCAGAGCCAATTACTTTGCACCTTTCTTGAACTTCTCTTAACAGAACTATTTCTGTCCCCTGGTTTTTTCTTTTACCTGGGACTTCTTTTTGGGACCACTACCTGTCCCCCTCCCTGGTTTGGGACTTTCTCCCTGTCCCCCTTCCGTGTTCTGCACCCAGGGGCACCTACAAGATAAAGGCACTCCATATCAGGTCATCTGACCTGCCTCTTCCTGCCACTTTTCTCTTTTCCCTGCTGCAGAGGCATGCAGGGCCAATCCCCAGCCTGAGAATGTTAAAAAAAAACGGGCATGTGCAGCCATTTCCCAGCTGGCACATGCGCAAGAGACCCAAGATTCATCGGGAACCAAAGTTCCCATCAACCGAGCTTCAAACTAAGGTAAGCATTTGAGTTTCATCACAATTTGCCAACTTCCAATCAAGTAGGACCATTCCTGAATCTAAGGGCAGGATATTGAGTTCGGCGAGCGGGGAACAGGGCCCACTCGCCGACACGGGATGACATAGTACGGAACTCCCGCCATCATACCGCATCATTTCAATTTTCAGATCGGCGGGGGCACAGCTGAATCAGCTGTGCATCCACCGACCTGTCAACGGCCAATTGAGGCCATTTAAAAACTAATTGAAGTCCAACCTTAAGGTTGGCAGGCAGGCCAGGAGCCCTGGCGAGCTTCAGAAAAACCGAAAACTTCAGAAAACCACGGGTGGGGTGAGGTTTCATGTAGGTTTTTAAAAATTGAATAAAAGTTTAATTAAAAGTGATGGACATGTCCCAACTCATGTGACAGTGTTGCATGAGAGGACACATCAGGGAAGTTTTATTTTTCTATATTTCACATTTTTGAATTTGGCGCTGATTCCCCCTGAGGCAGCACTTAGCCTCAGGGAGATGACTGCGCTCTTTCACGCGCATGCGCGAAAGAGCGCACTCTCGGCTTAGGGAACTCTCCCCCTCCCACCTCCCTCCACCCGCTCAGGGAGCGCATAGCGCTTCCTAGCGGACGTCGTGATGGGCGGGCCTTAATTGGCCCATCCATGTAAAATTGCGGCGTCCCCCCCCACCGATTGGGGGCGCCGATTGGAGGCGTGCCTGCACATTCCGGCTCCTGAACTTTCCGCCCAACGAGGGGAAAATTTTTCCCTAAGGAATTCTGGAAAATGGTAGCACTATCTCTACAGCTATCTTTTAGAATCCTAGGGTGTAGGCCATCAGGTGCAAGGGATTTATTGGATTTTAGCCCCTAAAGTTTCGCCAATACATTTTCTCAGCCACAAATAATTTCCTCGCTCTTCTTAGCCATTAGGTTACCATCTATTTATGGTATGTAACTTATGTCTTCCACTGTGAAGACAGACACAAAATATTTGTTCGATGCCTCTGCCATTTCCTCATTCCCCATGATAATTTCTCCCAACTCTGCTTCTAAGGGGCCAATGTTTCTTTATATACTTTATATACTTATAAAAGCTTTTGACAATCTGTTTTTATATTCCTGGCTATTTTACCCTCATATTCGATTCTCCTCCCTATTTGACAACTTTTTGGTAGCCCCCTGCTGGTTTCTAAAACAATTGCAATCCTCAGTCTTGCTACTGTTTTTTGTAACATTGTAAGCGTCTTCTTTTTATCAGATACTATCCTTAACTTCCTGAATGAGCCAAGGAAAAGTCTTTCTTGCTGAGTTTTTGTTTTTTAATAGAACGTATTTTTGTTGAATATTTTGAATTGTTTCTTCAAATGTTTCCCACTGTTCATTTACCTCCATACCTTTTAGTTTGTTTACTCAATTAACTTTAACCAGTTCTTCCCTCATACCTATGTAATTGGCTTTGTTTAAGGTTCTTGTTTGTGATTGGAGTATGTCACTTTCAAACTTAACATAGAATTCAACGGTATTATGATCACTATTTCCCAGTAGATCTTTTACTACAATATTGCTAATTAACCCTGCTTCATTACACAATACACAAGATAGCTTTATCCCTAGTTGGTTCCACAACATATTGCTCAAGAAACTGTCTTGAAAACATTCTACAAACTCATCTTCTAGACCACTCTTGCCAATTTGATTGTCCCAGTCTATGTGAACATTAAAGTCCCCCACAATTATTACATTCCCTTTGTCACAAGCTCCAATTATTTCTTGTTTAATGCTCTGTCCAATGGTATAACTACTGTTAGGGGGCCTATAAACTACCCCCACCAGTGTTCTGACTCTTGCTATTTTTAATTTCTACCCACACTAATGTCCTTATGTCATCTTTTACTATTAGGGCTACCCCTCCTCCTTTGCCATTCTGTCTGTCTTTCTGAAAAATTGTGTACCCTGCAATATTTATTTTCCATCCTTGATCACCTTATAGCCTTGTCTCTGTAATGGCAATTAGATCTAAATCAGTTACCTCTATTTGTACCACTAGTTCATCTATCTTATTGCAGATGCTTCATGCATTCATACATAGAATCTTTAATTTCATTTTTTTTTTACTTCTGCAATGTCATTATTCCCCAATGTACAATTTTTGTTAAACTCTCTCTCCCTCCCTGTGCCACCCTGTTTGCCTTTACCCACATTGTTATACTGTTCTGATGCCTCGACCTTTTTCTTTGGATTTCCAAATCTATCTTCACCTGAACCCTCCACCCTCTTCTGTTAGTTTAAAGCTCTGATCACAGCCCTAGTTATACAATTGGCCTGGACAAGGATCCCAGCCCAGTTCAAGTGTAGCCTATCCCAACGGAATAGCTCACTCTTCCCTGAGAACTGATGCCAAGGCCCCATGAATCAAAATCCCTCCTTCCCACACCACTCTTTGAGTCATGTGTTTAATCCTCTAATCTGCTTGACCTGATGCCAATTGGCGCATACTCAGATGCTCTGTGTTTTAATTTGGTCCCTAACTCCTCCAATTCTCTTAGCAGAACATAGTTTCTGGTTCTACCTATGTTGGTGGATCTCATGTGGACCACGACAACTGGATCTTCTCCCTTCCGTTCCAAGTTCCTCTCCAGTCACCAGGAGATGTCCTTAACTCTAGCACCAGGCAGGCAACACAGCCTTCAGATCTCCCGGCCATGGCTGCAGAGAACAGTATCTAGTCCCCTGACTGTACTGCCTCCTATTACTATCAGGTTCCTCTTCGCTTCTCCCACTTGAATGGCATCCTTCACCATGGGCCATGGTCAGTCCACTCATCCACCTTGCAGTCCTCCTCATCCACACAGGTAGCAAGCACCTTGTACTCATTGGACAAAGTCAGGGGCTGAGAGTCCTCCATCACTACATGCTGGTTCCCCATACCTGCCTAACTCTCAGTCACACCTTCCTGTCCTTGACCATTGACAACTCTAAGGTCCTGCCTAACCTAAGAGATGTGACTGCCTCCTGGAACAAAGTGTCCAGGATCAGCAATGATCTTATTGAATGGCAGAGTAGGCTCGAGGGACTGAATCCTATTCCTGCTCCTAATTTCTCTGTTTGTAATTCTCCCCATCTATGATGCCCTGCAATGCTCAGAACTCAGACTCCAGCTCAGCAACCCTAAGCCGAAGTTGCCTAAGCTGGAGACACTGCAGATATGGTTGTCTAGGATTGCAGCACAGATTTCCACATGTTGCAGTCACGACACACCACCAGCCTTGCCATTTCTATCCAAAATTATTTGTTTAGTTAATTAGTTAATAATTTACACAGATAAAGTAATAGAAAGTTTCACTCATCTTGCAAGGAAGAAAACTTACCAACTGTTGGAGGCTGAAAGAAGGTAGAAAAAGGAGCACCTCTTTGCCCCTCCACACCAAATTCCCACCTGAACCAAATTTGCAACTGCACAGTCTGTCTACATCTCACTCCAGCGTAGTCTCTGTGTGCCCCTTACTCCGCCTCCAACCTTTTCCATTTTACCTGTCATTTCTGAATTACAAGTGATACTTAGTTCCCAATCTTGGTCGCCTTAAAGGCTATTAGATCAAACCCATTTATCTTTATTATACCATAAATTTGTCTATCATGTCACAAATGTGTTGTGCATTTAGATCAAGCACTTTTAGTTTAAACTTTTTATTATATTTTTCCAATTTGATCTTATTTGCTGATGAATCTTTTTGTTCCTTCCAGTCATGTTCTGTTTATTTTTACCAAAATTACTGCACAGCTCTGTGGCCTTGACTTTTCACCTCATTTGAATCTTCCCCATTCAGTTTAAAGCCTTAACTATTGTTCTAGTTATACTGTCATCAGAACGCTAATGCTAGCCTGGTTTAAGTGGAGGCTGTCTCAGTGGACAGCTTCCTCTTTCCCCAGTACTATTGACAGTGCTCCACAAATCAAAATCTCTGTGCACCACACCACTATTTGAGCCGTGCATTCAAATCTCTGGTCTGTTTGTCCCTATGCCAACTTGGACCTGGTTTAGGCAGTAATCCAGAGATTAACTTTGAGATTCTATTTATTAATGTGGACCCTATTTGGGCTTTAAACTGACAAAGGTTCCTTGAAGTTCCTTGACATATTTTAAATTTGCTCATAATTTATTGAGATTGTGCCCACTACTCTCAAAACATGAAAATCTAACTGCATCCTTGCAGAGCTGTCAGATTTAGAGGATTCAAATCATAGTCGGGCAGTATTAGCACATCCTCCAAACTCTGCTACAGCTACCAACCTCAGACCAGTAGGCACAGTATCATATTGGGGCGGGGGCAGGAGGTGGCAGCAGCAGTAGTAATGTTACTGGCCTTGTAATCCAGGGACCTGGATTAAGGTTCCAGGGACATGAGTTCAAATCCTACCACAGCAGCTGGGGGAACTTAAATTCAATTGATAAATGAATATGGAATAAAAAGTTAGTCTCAGTGATGATGATCATGAAACAACCATGTTGTAGTAAAACCCCATCTGGATCACTAAGGTCCTTCAGAGCAGACTCGTTCTGGCCTACATGTGACTCCAGAATTGCAGCAATGTGGTTAACTCTTAACTTCCCTCTGAAATGGCCTAGCAAGCCACACAGTTGTATCAAAATACCGTAGAAAAGTTAAATAAAAAAAGAATAAAGAAGATGGAACACCCGGCATCTACTTAGGCACCGGAAACAACAAAGGCACAACCTGCCCGGTCAACTCGGCAAAGTCCTCCTCACTGACATCTAGGGACATGCCAAATTGGGAGAACTGTCCCACAGACGAGTCAAGCAACAGCCTGATATAGTCATACCCACCAAATCATACCTTACAAACAATGTTCTAGACTGCTCCATCACCATTCACAAGTCAGAACGACCAGAAGTGATGGCACAGTAGTATACTGTCAGGATGGAGTCCACAACATTTACTTCAGAATCCATGAAGTCTCATGGTATCATGTCAAACATGGGCAAGGAATCCTCGTGCTGATCGCCACCTACCAGCCTTCCTCAGCAGATGAATCAGTGCTCCTCCATGTTGAACACCATTTGGAAGAAACACTAAGAGTAGCAAGGGCACAAAGTGTACCCTTGATGGACTTCAATGTCCATCACCAAGACTAGCCCAATAGCACCACTACTGACCTGTTGGCCAAGTCCTGAAGAACATATCTGCCAGACTGGGCCTTTGGCAGGCGGTGAAAGAATCAACACAAGGGAAAAAGCCTATTAGAACTTGTCCTCAACAATCCAACTGTTCCAGATGCATCTGTCCATGAAAGTATTGGTAGGAATAACCACCACCCTGCCCTTGTGGCAATATAGTCCCATTCTCACCCTGAAGACACCCTCCATTATGTGCTAGACAGGATAGATGTAGAATAGACCCCACAGCTTAAAACTGGATATCTATGAGATGCTGTGGGCCATCGTAGCAGCAGAATTGTATTCAACCACAATCTATAAAGTCATGGCCTGGCATATCCCTCACTCTACTATTACCTTCAATCAAGGGGACCAATCCTGGTTCAATGAAGAGTATAAGAGAGCATGCCAGGAGCAGCACCTGGTATACCTAAAAATGAGGTTCCAACTTGGTAAAGTTTCAAAGCAGGACTATGTATATGCTAAATAGTGGAATCAGCATGCTATAGACAGAGCTGAGCAACTCCACAACCAGTGAATCAGATCAAAACTCTACAGCTGCTTCATCAATGACCTTCCTTCCATCAAAAGGTCAGAAGTGGGGATGTTTGCTGATGATTGCACAATGTTCAGCACCATTCACGACTCCTCAGATACTGAAGCAGTCCATTCCCAAATACAGCAAGACATGGACAATATCCAGGCTTGGACTGACAAGTGGCAAGTAACATTCACGCCACACAAGTGTCAGGCAATGACCATCTACAACAAGAGAGAATACAACCATTGCCCTCTGATGTTCAATGGCATTATCATCACTGAATCCCCCACTATCAACATCCTGAGGGTTACCATTGACCAGAAACTGAACTGGACTAGCCACATAAATACTGTAGCTACAAGAGCAGGTCAGAGGCTAGAAATCGTGCAATGAGTAACCCACCTCCTGACTCCCTAAAGCCTGTCCACTATCTACAAGGCACAAGCCAGGAGTGTGATGGAATACTCCCCACTTGCCTGGATGAGTGCAGCTCCCAAAACACTGAAGAAGCTTGACACCATCCAGGACAAAGCAGCCCGCTTGATTGGCACCACATCCACAAACAGTCACTCCCTCCACCACCGATGCACAGTAGCAGCAGTGTGTACCATCTACAAGATGCACTGCAGCAATTCACCAAGTCTCCTTCGACAGCACCTTCCAAACCCATGACCACTACCATCTAGAAGGACAAGGGCAGCAGATAGGTGGGAATACCACCAACTGGAAAATCCCCTCCAAGTCTCTCACCATCCTGAGTTGGAAATATATCGCCTCTCCTTCACTGACGCTGGGTCAAAATCCTGGAACTCCCTTTCTAAAAGCACTGTGTACCTACACCACACAGACTCCAGCGGTTCAAGAAGGCAGCTCCCCACCACCTTCTCAAGGGCAATAAGAGCTGGCCCAGCCAGCGAAGCCCACATCCCATGAATACATTTTTTAAAAAGTCCTGCCACATCCAAAGGTGGATGGTGTGGACAATTAAACAAAGTAGGAGGCTCCACAAATTTCCCCATCCTTAATGATGGCAGAGCCCAGCACGTTAGTGCAAAAATCAAGGCTGAAGCATTTGCAACCATCTTCAGCCAGAAGCGCTGAGTGGATAATCCATCCTGACTTCTTCCGAGTTTCCCAGCATCATAGATGCCAACCTTGAGCCAATTCGATTCACTCCACGCCATACCAAGGATCGGTCAAAAAACTATTGATCCTGACAACATCCCGGCTGTAGTACTGAAGAAGTGTTCCAGAACTAGCTATGCTCCCAGCCAAGCTGTTCGAGTACAGCTACAATACTAACATCTATCCAGCCATGTGGAAAATTGCCCAGGTACGTCCTGACCACTGGAAGCAGAACAAATCCAGTACAGCCAATTAGCTCTCCATCAGTCTACTCTCAATCATCAGCACAGTGTCTTGTACCATTCGAAACTCCTCAGATACTAAAGCATGCAGCAAGACCTAGGCAGCATTCAGGCTTGGGCTGATACGTAGCGAATAATATTCATACCTCACAACTACCAAGCAATAACCATCTCCAACAAGAGAGAATCTAACCATCTCCCCTTGACATTCAATGGCATTACCATTGCTGGATCTGCCACCATCAACACTCCAAGGGTTATAATTACCAGAAGCTTAACCAGACTAGCCATATAAATAGCATCGGTGGAGAAGAAAAGAGTTGACATTTCGAGTCGTCATGACCCTTCAACAGAACTGAGTTCTGTTGAAGGGTCATGAGGACTCGAAACGTCAACTCTTTTCTTCTCCACCGATGCTGCCAGACCTGCTGAGTTTTTCCAGGTAATTCTGTTTTTGTTTTGGATTTCCAGCATCTGCAGTTTTTTGTTTTTAGCCATATAAATACCATGGCTAAAAGTGGAGCTCATAGATTTGGAATTCTGTGGCGCATAACTCATCTCCTGACTTCCAAAACCTATCCACGATCTACAAGGTGCAAGTCAGGAGTGTGATGGAATTTTCTACAGTTGCCTGCATGAACGCAGCAACAACACACTCAAAAAAGCCTCCGTGATTGGCACCACATCCACCACCTTAAACATTTACTCCCTACCACTAGTGCACAGTGGCAGCAGTGTGTACCATCCGCAAGATGCACTTAGCCATTTGCCAAGGCTCCTTTGACAGCACTTTCTAAACCCACGACCTCTATCACCTGGAAGAACCTTAGCAAAATTGAAGTCAATGTGAATCAGGTGGAAAATTCTCCATTGGTTGAGTCATAGCTAGCACAAAGGAAGATGGTTGTGGAAGCTAATCATTTTAACCCCAGAGCATTGCTGCTGCAGATGCATGAGAACACCACCTACAAGTTCCCCTCCAAGCCACATAGCACCCTGACTTGGGACATATTTCACTGAACCTTTACACTCAATGGATCAAAATCCTGGAACTCCATGCCTAACATCATTGTGGGGTGTACCGACATCACTACAGCAATTCAGGAAGTTGACTCACCATCACCTTCTCAAGGGCAATTAGGGATGTGTGATAAAGGTTGGCCTTACCATTGTCGCTCACATTCCATGAATGAACAGTTTAAAAAAAAGCTAACTTCAACCAAAGTATATACTTGATAAGTGAATATTCTGATACAAGAATATTGATGGAAAATTCCAAATCATTTTCTGTCTATAACATAGTGTTTATTCCTGTTAACAGCTGTTTTATGCCATATTAATGTTTTTGTTTTACCGTGGTTGCGGTTCAGGTGTCTGTTGGTTATTATGTGTTTAAATTTTTAGCCTAGATATTTTTCCTCATTCAACATCCTAGATTACTCCCATGCTAATCCTCCCTTATATAGGTGCATAGAAAAGTAAGAGATCCAGGGACTCATGGCTGATGTCCTTTTTGTAGCAAATCAAATTCCTGTTTTGACGGCACAGATTATCAGTAGCTGTTTTAATTTTACATATTACTAACAACATTTTTGCATTGTAAGAGTACACCATATGAAAACTTTTTTTAGTTTAGCTTTTTATGTTCGTAGTGATTTGAGGCTTAGCTTATTCTGAGGCTGTAAAAGCTCTCATTTGGCAGTTGTCAACTGAGACAATTAAGGTTCATTTGTACAGGAGGGTCTTTTTTGTATTGAGAACATATCAAAAGTTCATCTGTTTACGCAAATATAAAAGAGACACTGTTTGAAAATTGCTTGTTCCAGTTCATTCTCAGATGACAGTAACAGTTAGACATACAAAGGATTTGAGAAGAGAGCTCGTATCCAATTGAGAATGCATGCTAAATGAGTTTCGTCAGTGTATTTGCAGAAACTTCAAAACAAATGCAGTACAACTGGAAATCTTCAGGAAATCTATGTCATGTGAAACAGGCCAGAAAATGTACGGGACATTATATAGGAATAAAACATTAATACCTTGTAATTATAATGTGGAATAATAACACTTGAATGCTTAACCCATTTATCTGAAATTGCTCTGTCCACTACCTTGGGAGAAATGCTAACCTATTTATTTTAATTGTGTTAATGACTTCTCTTAAGTAGCAGAAAAGAAATTTCAGAGGAAAGCATAAGGGGTTTGTTCACCATTATCCCACAGCATAATTTCAAGGCTCAAGTGTGTGTTCTATTTCAAACGTATTTATCTATTACTACAATAATTTTAAAAGTTACGTTAATGCATTACAATATTCATTTGCTACTACAGAGATTACCTTTTGTAAAGCTAACTATCTTTGGACCCAAAACATCCACCTGTCTATTTAATCCTGTTGCTTTCCAGTTTTGCCATATTGTATGCTGCAGGTTTTTAAATGACAAGGAAAGACAATATAGCAACTATCAACTTTGTGTACAACATTAAGACTTATGTGCAATATTCCATCTTGGCTCTGCATATTCACCACTCTTTTTCAAGTTTTAAAGAACCAGTAAAACAAATTTGTCAGTTTGGACTACTGGTATGTTAATGTCACAATTCACTAACAATCAACTCAAATGTTAAGTAAAAATTATTCATCTCCTCTCTTACAAGTTGCTGAATAATTCTGGTATTTGACTGCATTGATTTTATTACATATTTTAATTTGTGTACTACATCTTTCTCCAGATTTCATATATTTATATGTAGTTGGCATATTAGACCTTTAAAACTTTCAATTAAATCTAACTCTAAACTTCTTAAATATTTGCAGTTGATAGCTTTAAAAATCACCTTTAACATTTTACATTTTGATTCCTGTTGCCTTGAATTCTGATTCTGATTATCAAGGTTGTTTCAAGAAACATTACTACTTTTGAAGGATTCATTCATGTGATTTTAGCCTGACAATCATCAGTTGGAAACTTCAAATACATTTAATAAAATTTATTGTCTGCTAAATAGTTGGTAAAAGTACTGTTTAATTTTAAACTTATCCAACCTTAAAGATAGTTGGCATATAATACCTGAAGATACAAGTTCATTGATGTAGAACAATAAATGTCTCCAAAGTGCAGTAGTCTGTTTCAATTAACCAGGTGTGTGCAGTGATTTATGCAGTACATGTAATGACTTTGAATACAGTCATTTCAGCAGTGATGTGTTAATAATAAAACTCCCTAAAATAGCAAAATTATTTTAAAAGAGTGCTATGATATCTAGTCTGCTGTGCTGTGGTTTCATCAGTTTGATGATGTGCATTTTAAGTTAACTGCACACTTTTTTTCACCTAGTGACAGACTGATCCTGGCTGACTTTTTCATTCTAACAGCAAACTGGTTGTCATGGATCTTTTCCTCTCTCACAACTTTGGTGCTGCTTTGACACTGCAAGGCCTGTTTTGCTATTGTGCAGCTGATGCCCTGTCCAAGTGTATATATTGCATATTGACAATGAGTGTTAATGCCAAACCCCAGCAACCATAGTCACATCTGTTTGTCTCCCAAGCATAAGCTTGCATCTGGGGCTACTTGTGAACAGCTTTTTACCAGGGGATACCTTTAACTAGGCTTGATATGCTGACATACTTCTGTTTGTAATTCCTTACAAAAGGAGGACAAGTTACCTTTGTGGTGCATTAAATGTTATCCTATTTGGCACTGCGTTGTTCAGTCACTGTAAGCGGTGCATCAAAAGTCAAGGTTTTAGGCAATGTAGCCTAAAGTTTTTTTGTATTTTTATCTCAATGTAATCTTGTCGGTTGCCTCTTTTGACATGCTTAAAAACTATTTATAAGTGATGCTTTAGAGCAGGCAACAAATAAGTATTTGGGAGAGGGTTAAAAAAAACTGCTGCTATTCATAATTTTATACCAATGTAATTCTACCTGCAGAAACATATTGTTGATACAACCTGACCGATTAAAGGTCAGAGTGCACTCTGCTCATGACACACCACAGTAAGAAACCTAACTGTATTAACTGCCCGAATTTTCATATTGTTTTGCCAATTAATTTTTCAGCTGCTTTCAGTTAAATAAAATGCAATGGTTACAAACAAATGAGAAAAGAGACAAAATATGGTTCACATAAAAATGTATTGGCATATTTTGTCGTCTTTAATAAAGCAAATTCTTAAGACTGTTCTTTCAGTAAAAAATCATTTAATCTACATTCTTCAATTAAATTATTCCCTTAATAAAATCTCATCTGCATACTCTTTAATGATATTATCAAGAGGGCTTCACTAATAATACATATTGTATAATACCTGAAGGCTAAATTTTTAGACAGCTTCATAATAAAGATATTCCAATATTATAAATTTGAACATAAAATAATTATAGGTCTTTGAATCCTGAGATATTTGGAAATTTCTTAAATGCACATTTTTATATATTATGTACATTAAGTGAGAGAAATTTGTTCATTTAGCACTACTTCTATTGATATCAATGAAGAATGTCAAGCTAACCATGCAGGTGGTGGCCCACAGTGCTGCCTGCCTTCAGGGAATTGACGTAAGTCTGTGTATGCAAACAAATTTCTCCCCTATTTGTTTTAGTGCCCAACCCAAATGTTAGCAAAAGCACAGATTGGAAAAAGTAATTATTTTCTACACCTTTCTTTTTAGCTTTTTGCCAACTGACATAACAGTTACCTACTTTAAAATATAAGTCTCCTTATTCTCCTTCATTTTTGATTTTCTTTATGAAGATCTTGAATTTGTCAAAGATCACAGCAGAAGATACTCACCCACTAAAAGAGGTTTGTCTGTCTTATCGCACTTTGTGAATGACTTGTTCTAGACACATTCCTGAAATTGGATCACCCGCAATATATTCCCAGCAGTTTTTTTTAAGACAAAAATAAGCATTACTTGGAAAGTGCAGAGTACCCTCCCCCACTGTTTTAAATATTCTGCCAAGAGTTAGAGGGCTAGAATTTGGTCTGTGCCATTTTTTGGCCTTGAAAGTCATGATTCACATGGAGATGGTGATCCTGCTCATTTACCTGAATGTAGCATTGGTCCAGACAGGCCCACGCGGTTGGCTGCCTGAGTGCTTAGCAGGGGGTTGAGCAGCACATGCTGATAGCGCATGGTGCAGCAAACCTGCTCTTCTTAAATACCATCCATCCCGCTTAAAGGGAAGCTGCACTGAATTATAGGAGGCTGCTTCTGAATGCTATTGTTGCAATTCTGAAGAAGGAATATGGAACCCCTGGGTTGAGAGGGGGTTCCCAGGTTCTCGAATGTGACGCTGGAGGTGTACAGAAATAGACGTCATGGTTCCACAGGGGGCCAGGAGGCCCCCAAAGACCACCCTCAGAAAGGATTGGAAGCAGGTGACCAAGGAGATCAATTCCTGGTGAATTGGCTTCAAGGATCTAGCAGCAGTGTCATAAGAAGTCTAATGGCCTTACATAGATGGTCAAGGTCAGTGACCGCATTTTCACATTACATCTACCAACCACACCACCAACTCCTCACACTGTCCAACGCACCACACCCCTGTCAGTCCCTGGTTCTCAGGATTCACACATGATAGTCATGTTAGGATTTTCTGGCCCCACCCGCTGCCAGGATCATCCAGTGCCCCCGAAATCCCATGTACTTTTGGCTGGCCTGCCACGCCCCCCATGTCGGGTCCCACCGTGGCAAGGCCGGAAAGTCCTGACCTCAGATACTCTACTTCACGGTCACACATGTTTCAATGATGCCAACCTCAGACCCAGCTCCTGCTGCTTCCACATATTCGGCTATTCAGCTGTGGCAGGCATATCACCAAACACATAATAAAGCAGTGACTGACATTCTGCGCTCTTTCTTGCAGGACAAGGTGGTATATAATAGAAGGGAGCAGAGCAGAATTGGTCAGGGCACGAATGCCTAGATCTCATGAGCCCACGAAGGAGGTGGTTCTCTGCATTATGAGGCTGTCTGCAACAAAGCGCCTGGCATCCTGCACCTTGGAGAACATTGAGTATGGCAGTATTTTCCTGGCATACGTCCCTTTTCAATTTCCAGCTAATCCTCATCTTGCATGGTGAGCAAGCAGCAGATGCGTGGCCTTGGATATCTTGCTTTTTTTCTCACCCCCCATCTTCTCCTTTCTACTTTCATGCTTTCAGACACCCAAGAACTGCCACCTGCCCAGCCACAGCACACCTAGGAACAGGAGAGAGCTGAGAGAGCAATACCACACCACTTATGAAGAGGCCACATCATTTGATCTGACACTCGTAGCTAAAAACGCAGATAACTGCTTTGCACATACCTTAGAGGCTAGTACAGATTTGGGATCTGCATGTGGTAAGACACCAGGTATGATTGGACTGCCACAAGCCAGGGGTAAAGAATATTTTGTGTGCCAGCTCACCAGAGATCAAGGTTGTAGACACATTCTGATACTGGGGACTTCTTAAGGACTCAGGGCAGCATACAGGGCAACACTGATGAGGATGCACACTGAAATGCTGGGTGCATTTGCTGGCCTGCCGGACAGCCTCCTGTCATTGTCAAGGAGCATGGAGGAATCCAGCTCCAACTGGGCCCTGCACAGAATTTTCCCTCTGCAGCCTCTGCTCCAACTCCCATATGCATTTGATCCAGAGACAACTGCAACTGCAGCCCTCATACCTGTTACAGCCTTTGCAGGCCATCAAATTCTCTGTCTTCTTAGTGAATGCCGCAACACTCCCTGCCAAATCCAGGAACTTGCTACAACACCTCCAACAACACTCCACAGTACTTCGCGACTTTGCAAAATAGCAGAAGTTATTCAAATTATCTACTTGCAAGTTGGGTGCCTGGCCTTTTTGCAATGCTAGTGCTGGGTCCTTCTTTTAGCTGAACGCATGTTCTTTGATGAGCAACAAGAGAATATGTTGAATGGACCTACGTAGTTCAATTTTGCAAAATCAGTCTGTAGGGCTGAGTAACGTCATGATGACGTAATTTTAAGGCTTCCAGCACATGCATGGGATGACATTAGGAGTGCATTTCCCAGCATAGGGCACAGCAGACGCTGTGCCAAAAGGAGCCCTGTTCATGTGCCATGCAGCTTCCATGTGCCATCTGTTACAGGTCCAAATTACACACCCAGACTATTTCTCCTGTAAACTCAGCAATGTGTTTAAAAAAAAGAGAGAAGGGAAGTCCCATTCCATCCGCCATTCTGGTTTGCAGCCTCAAAAACAATTAGGCTCTGATTCTGCTCACCATGAAGAGTTCCCTGATCAATCGTGAAATTTTGCAGCACAAAAGGAGTCCCATTAGTCCCATTCCCCAGCCCTTATCCATTTTTTTATTTCTTCAAGCATTTCCATCTCCCTTTTGACCACTATTCTGCTTCCACCATGCTTTCTGATAGCCAGAGTGGGAGAGAAGTGCAAGCTCATGAGCCCTCCAATCACTTTGAGGTTGGCCACTTGCACACACAACTGTAAAGCATTGGAAGAAAGTTCAAAGTAGGCAACAAACGGCCACAATATTAGCAGTTTGCCAGCGTTACCTGCCCAATGCAGCAGTTGTAAAGCCCAAATCACTTACACCCTATTGAACATTTTTCAGCGAACTGCAGGTGTTAGTTGGGAAAAGTGCTGCAACTCTCTGTCTGTTCAGGAGCAAAATTGTCCGACTATTACACATAGTTGAACAGTGGGCAAGGCCTTTTGTAGGCGAGGTTGTGGGGGCAGAGGGTGGTGGGCACAGGCCAACAGTAGGCTAAAAGAATATTGTGGGGTTCAGAAAAATATCACTGCCCTTGGATTCAGCTGGAGGCCTCTGGCCCCTCTTCGGCCCAGCCTCTGGGGACCGGGGAGACACATCTGAACTTCAACCTTCTCCCTCACAATCAACCGGCCTGTGCAGCACATGTGTAGTAGATTTCCCAATGCACTACTCATGGTGAGCCTAAAGAGTGCGATGGGGAAGAACAAGTGTGACACTTACAGGAAGTGTGTGCTAAAGAAATTTGAATGAATTTGAGTCTGCGCAGACTTCCCATCAACTTATATTATTTAATTCCTATGTGTACATTTACAATGGCTGTTGCTGATGTGAAGCTATCATAGTGTAATTGCATCCTCACCCCCACGCCCCCACTCTCACCAGTAGGAGACAATGACAGCAAGGTGTAACTACAACATGACAAGATTCCATTATGAATGTGGGCACATGAATCTCCTGGAAGTGCAAAACAAATAAACATAGTAGCTCAGGCAATAAAGGCACAGAATTTTAAAAATGTACCTAAAAATATAATTCAATGGGCGGAATTGTCCCAGCTTTGCACTGTGATAGCAGGTGGGTAAAAGGATGTTTTACCCACTGGCCGCAATAGCAGCTTTTCACACTGTATCGTCCCATTCCCGCCTCATTAATTATGCAGCCAAAGGAAACAAGCCGTCTCGCTGATGGGTGGCCTCCAATTTGCCTGCCACACCATTACCTCGCAGTTTCCTCGCGCAGGGCACCATATTTAAACTGCAGCCACACACACACTTCTCAATGCCTGCAGCCCAGGACTGCTCCGGTGAAGACATGGTCCCAAAAGCCAAGAAGAGTGCAGCCCCTGATTCAGTGATGCACCCCTGGGGTGCCTCCTGGACACCATGAAGGCCTGCTGCAATGTCCCCTACCCCTGTTCTGGCCACAGGAGGCCCATCAGTCTCACCGCTCTGACTTGGGAGGCGGTGGCAGAGGTGGTCAGTGCTAACGCTGCACACAAGAGGTTGGCCATCCAGTGCAGAAAGGAGATGAACAATCTCATCCATGCCATCAGGGTAAGGCAACCATCTTATCACTCTAAACCCTCACACTCACAAGACCATCACACACTCACTGGCATCCCACTCGACATGACCACTCACTCTCTCACACACCCCCTCACATCTCCATCTGGCTTTCTCCTCTGGAGACTGCCTCCTCAGCCTACATCATCTTGGGGCCACAAGCACAGATCAACATGTGCCACCACACACACCCTGGGATACCCTTCTTACCCAGCACAGCCCTTGTCCTGCAGCCTCTTCCCTTGTATGAGGCCACTTCTCCCCCTTCCCCAAGCAAGCCCTAGTCCTGCAGCCATTGAAAAGCCACCACCCGCCTTACAGCTGGTCTAGTAGGTAGAGACCTGCCCCTGAGCCCCCCTAAAAGTGATGTGGTGCTGCCTGCGAAGCCTGGCGCTGATGACCGTGAGTGCTGCCCAAAGCAAGATAGACAAACAAACCTCGAAGTCCCGAGTGAAATGCAGCTCGCCAGGTGCACGTCGCTTATGTACAGTTGTGATTGCATGCCAGTGTGCCCGGTTAATCCAGCATGGGGAAATGAGTCCAGCGAGCAGGGCTTATAATGGGATGCGAAAGTATTGAAATTAGGCTCTCCACATACGGCAGTGGGAAACATGACCCGTCATTGACGGGTGGAGCAGATGATCGCAAACTGGCTTCACAACTGTGTGAAACTGATTTTTTGTTTTCTCGCGATATTGTCTGCCCACGCCCGCCATAGCACCCAACGGAAACGGAAAATCCTGGCCAACCAATATGGTGTCATTTGCACTTCTGGAAAAAAACAATTTGGAAGCATTCTGATGGTGCTATAGTCACTTCTGAACCATTTTTGAAAAGGTTCCCTCAGACTGAATTTGTAAGACTGCTGTATGGAGCATTTGTGAGAATTTCACCCAATTGTTAAGATTTCTCCATCAAAGCATGACTTACACTTGGGTGTGTTCTGGCAAACATCAAACATTTCACAATTCCAGACAGAAAAGATCTCTACTGTCAGTGAGAAGAGAAAATAATGCATCTGGTAAAGTTGATTTATGGCCTTGCTACTGAAAGACTGAAGCCATTTTCTTTTTTTGTAGGGTGCACTGGGGTGTAGGTGGATAATCGGTAACATAACAATGTAATGGAGTGGGATCATGCTGCAGTTGCAGCTGGTGGACTTTTCCACCTGAGCGTGTAGCTGTAACCAGGACACTTTTCACAAATGTGACCCTTGTAATTGCTCAGTGTCTTGAGTTCCACATTACCAAAGTGCTCAAGAAGAGAGCTCCACTGTCAGAAAAGGCAACCTGAGACTTTAATGCTGGTATTTTATTTTAACTTTGGATTGCTGTGCAGTGCTGAGCTGCAGTAGTCTTGTCTGATATAAGTGTTGGCAAATCCTCCCATATTATCAGCCAGACAGTATCCATCTAGGTTAAAATAAATCGTCATCAGCATAGCTTTGGACCATAATGAATTCAGAAATTCTTTGCAGCCTGTCAAATAAAGCTACAAGATTACAGGTGGAAATACAATTTAAAAAGTTAAACTTTCTGACTGACAAATAGGTTTAAGCTTGTAACAAAAACAAAAATACCTGCAAAAACTCAGCATGTCTGACAGCATCTATGAAGAGGAATACAATTAACGTTTCGAGTCCATATGACTCTTCACCAGATCTAAGGAAAAATAGAAAATAGGTGAAATATAAGCTGGTTTAAGGGGGGCGTGGGACAGGTAGAGCTGGATAGAGGGCCAGTAATAGGTGGAGATTGCATCTTGGCAATTATATTTCACCTCTTTTCTATTTTTCCTTAGTTCTGGTGAAGAGTCATACGGACTCGAAACGTTAATTGTATTCTTCTCGCAGATGCTGTCAGACCTGCTGAATTTTTCCAGGTACTTTTGTTTTTGTTTTGGATTTCCAGCATCCACAGTTTTTTGCTTTTATCTTAGGTTTAAGCTTGTGTTGGGTTTTGTCACCCTTCCAGATTTTCTAGGTAACCTGGCCACTTGTTTGCTACAGCAGTGTGAATGGGATTTCCGAGCCAAGTAGCTGAATGTTTATACCAAAAGCATTTAACAACTCTTATAGTGGGTGTGGAACATCATGATCAATATTTCTTGACAGATTATTGAGTTGCTCATCTCAGTACTAAAGGTAATGGGAACTAGTCATATGACTGCTGCCCAAGTCTGTTTTTACCCCCAGCAGAGACAATGCCATGGCTTGTCTATCACATGGCATGTTAACTGCTCTGTAGAAAACATTACTCTTGATGACAAACATTAGGTTCTTGGTGAAAATGAACAGAGTATAGTAAAAGAAGCTTTCTTGAAGGACCCCTACAGGTGCTGCAAATATACATTTACTAATACCTAATTCCTGCACCTTCTCAAGAAATCATTTATCCAGTTCAGCAGATCACCATCTATACCCACAGGATGGCAGCTGATCAGTGGTTTTGCTTTATTGCACCACCTGATACAACATTGCATGTTAACAACCAGGGTGAGTGGAAAGCAGTAGTTACATGGCAATCTACAATGCTGTTGAATGGGAAAGGTAGAGCTCTGAATGTAGATACATGCACAAAGCTCTACTTACTGATCCCCACAACCCCACCCCGCCCCCAAACTATATATGGACATTTTTAATGATTGAAAAGAGCTAACTTGATGTTAATTTCTTTTCAGTCATCATAAAAGCTACAGTAGCTACACACATTTAATGTTGAGGCAGTAGCCCTGCCCACTGGTCAGCCCGTTTCCAACAGCTTTGCAAGCTACAACTGGATTTTTACAGTCATCGGACAATTAATTGTCTGAGGTCCAGGCTTTCGCTCCCCCCTCCCAAGACACTTTTGGGACTGGGGCTAGTCCCCAATCTGGAGCAGCGATGTAGGTCAGAAATGCAGGTAAGTGGGACGAGCTCACTGGGGTCTGGCAGGAGTTGTGATAACGCAGGGGCAGCCCTTTCCACTCTTGGGGGACCTTCTGTGCGGCACAGCATGACTGAACAGGAGGAACCCCACCAAACCCCCTGTCTACTCCCCTGTCCCTACTAAAATACTACCATCAGTGGGCATTAATTGGCCACTTGAGGGCCTGATGTTGCCCAAGGGCATGCAGGCCTCCTACCACCTCCCATCCTGCTAGTAAAATTCCATCAGAGGTGAGTAGGCAACAGGTAGGACATGCCCCCCCCCCCCCCCCGCCCCACCATCCCACCCAATTTTAAGCCACCTACCTGCCAGTCCACTCCCTGAGGTAGGAGGCGGCCAAGGTTTGTTAAGCATTAACACACCTGAGTCCATCTGAAGGTGCTCAATAAAACTGCCCAGTGAGTTTCAAGGATTATTGCTAATGCTGAACAAAATTAATCTTGCAAGATGTATCATTATAATATCTGCAGGAGAATGAGGTCCCCAGGTATAGCAAGGGGAGTTGAAACATGGTATCAAATCTTTGCTGACTGTAAGAGAAATTAGCACAGCTCTTAACTTACAACCTTACTGCATTAACAGTCATACTTTTACAATTAAGTTTATAGGATTGCTATAAAGACAGAAAATGCTGGAAAAACTCAAGAGGGTCTGGCAGTGTCTGTGGATAGAGAAAGTTTTGATTCTGTATGTTTTGGGACTGTGTCTTTATAAGATAAAATGAAGGGAGCCATGTGACCTGTTCTGATATCTGGCGGAAGCAAGCCTGGATGGGTTGATTTTTAGAGATTAAAGGGGGTCCAGGTTCTTTTACTGGGAAGAAAGTGCAAGGTATTTAGCCTTCAAGTCAATGGCAGCCAGTTTTCAAAGTCCCACTTCTTTTATGTGTATGGTAGCGTGGAGTTGATGGAGGACTCATGCTGGAGGAAACTGCTTTCCGTTCTCCCTGGGCTATTCTTCTTGGGATCTGTGACACTCACTGCCCTGAAGAGCCTCCTCAGCTTCATGTATTCTGGAAAATCCTCCACTGCCCATCAGAGAAGTGGGCTTCTCTGACTGACACCTGAGATGGCCAACTTGAAATTGGACATTCAAAACCCAAGCATCTGTGTTGTAGTTGTGCTTATAGTTTTCATTTATTGGTTTCCCAATTTGAATTTCATGAGGCTTCAGGTTTGGAAACTGTTGCTTTAGCACTGTTGTCTCATTTTTGGATAAATCCTATATCTAAACATAGAGATCTGTTGGTAGCAGTAGCTTGAGATATATGCAAATTAAATGGGAATGTAGGTTTACACTATACATCATTTCAAAGGCTCCATGGTGTGCAACTATTAAACAGATTATTGATTGGCAAGGGAGTCAAGGGTTATGGGCACAGGCTAGAAAGTGCTGTTAAGGCCACAATCATATTAGCCATGACCTTGTTGAAAGGCAGAGTGGGCTCGGTGGGCCAAATGGCCTATCCCTGCTCCTATTTCTGATGACTTTATGCAGCCTACGAGGACAAAAGATTAAACAATTCTGGATGACAGTTTCCAGACGTCCTGCCAAACATTCTTCACACAAAATTTACTCAATTGGAAATTCCTGGATTCCTGCCTCTTTGAGTTGCTGCAAGCCTTGAAATTACACAGCAGTCATTACTGAACGCAAGCTCCCGTTCCTAATCAAGATTTAAACTGTAAATATTATTTGCAAACATGATTTTAGCCCAAGGTCATCAGTTTGATTTTTCCGTCATCTCTGACAGAATTTTTCTGGAATGCACCTGAGCCTAGAAATTGGTTATGGCACATCTTTAGGTGTATAATCAGTGGATTGCCTGAACCAGAAAGCCCAAAGCCGACATGAAATTGGGCCCCAGGCTTCATTATATTATCTGGGTGAGCTGCTGAGACTTGTTGCATTAACAGGTCATCTATTTTAAAAAGATAAATTTCAGGCCATTGTTCACCAGGAACAGTCCAAAGCCAAATCCTACTGGGGTGGTGGGGATCAGTCATGGATCCTGGAGACTTGAGGGGTGGGAGCAGGGGCTGGGGCTCCTGGCTACCCTAGAACGCTTTTTAAATTTTTAGTTTTCGGTGGTGCTTAGGCTGCAACAACTGCTGAAGAATTCAGAGCAAAGGAGGCCTGACTTCCACTCCACCCTTAGGTGCAGTAACATAGTGGTTATTGGGTCAATGATCTAGAGGCCTAGACGAATATTCCGGAGACATGAGTTCAAATCTCACCATGGTAGCTGGGGAATTTACATTCAATTAATTAAATACATTTGGAGTAGAAAGCTATTCTCAATAATGGTAACCACATAACTAAACAATTACTGTGAAAATCCATCTGGTTCACTAATATATTTTAGGGAAGGAAATCTGTGTCCTCACCTGATCTGGCCTACATGGCTCCAGACCAGTAACATGGTTGACTTTTAATGCCCTTTGAAATGGCCTAGCAAGCCATTCAGTTGTACCAAGTTATTATGAAAATGTCACTGTGGGAATACCTTCAGCACAAGGACCGCAGCAGTTCAAGAAGACAACTCACCACCTCCTTCTCAAGGGCAATTAGGGTTGGGCAATAAATGATGGCCTTGACATATAAATACCAAAAATATTTTTTATTTTTTTAAAAACCCTGATGTTAGTTTCCCAGAAGGGACATTGAACCCCTCATTTACATATGTAAATGATCTAATGCTTGTTTAACTACTGGTGTAACCTGAAAAATAATTTTGACATAAAATTGGCCCTCATTGCAATTATTTTATGGGCATAAAGTGGGCATAACAAGGTCCAATTTCTAGGCCTTGATCTCTTACGCTATAGATTCCTATCACAATAAATCTGGATACAGTCTACTGGAACTGAATTCTTTGTATAACTTAATTTCCAGTACTTTATCTGAGAATGAACCCAAAATCAAAGGTTCGTCTACAATAAAAATGTTATTTAATAAAAGTAGCAGCAAGGGATTGTTGACTATTCTGCTTAAGGAAATTAAAATGCCCAGATTCAAAATAATTTCCTTAAGAGAAATGGACTGTTTTAGAACACTGAAATAATATAAAACCTTATTGTAGAAGTGGCTTTTGGCCAATTGTGTGCATTTTTGGAATAAAATTCAAACAGTACACAGTTTCAGATGCACTTAATCAATTAAGGCATGCATTCCATCCATAATGTCTGGATGTCAGCTGCTATTGCAACAGAGTTTTCAAACTCTATATTCACTTTCACAATCACCCTAGACACTTTATTGATTTAAGTTTAGTTTACCGAATTTTGTAAATTATTTTTCTCTTTATTCTTTTGAGATACTTTTCTTCCACTTCCTGACTTAACCTAGTCTGAGACGTGCAAATGCTCCCATATCTCTACAAGTCCTGCCCTAAGACTAATCACAGAATTGTGTAAGAAATATGTGGGTTTACCAGTTCCTCTGATCCTTTCATTCCTTCCGCGAGTACAGGAAAGTCCCTCCTCTCCACTTGCTGAGAATCAGCAAATCACCACTTGCAGAAGAGCAGTTTCCTGTCTCCCAAGGGAAAATCCAGTCCCTTGAATCCAAGAATATTTAGTACCCAGTCCTGCCATTTTTTTGAACCAAGTCTCCATTATTGCCAGGGCAACATGAGTTGGATTTTAAGGGGCACCATGGTCCTTTGTCCAGCCCCCAACTAAAAAGCCGGTGGTGAGCCTACCCACAGTCCTGAGACTGGCTTCCATCAATTTAACACTGAGAGCAACATTAATTGCTTTGAGACTTCAGCCCCTACCTTGGGAAAAAGTCCTGTCTTAGAGAGCTGCCAGACAGTGGGATGGCCAAAAGCTCTGTAGTCCCAGCAGTACCAGACAGGAACAATGGCCATTGCAGGGACTACAGCCAGTCATGATGAAGAGGAGCCCAGACTGAGATGCAAGTCTCTGGTATTGCTGGGGGCAGGCTGACATGCACAGGTGAGTGGTGGGGTGCCCTAGTTTGAGAAGCCAGTGGGAAGGATTAAGTATGACCTAGGAGAGGGGTGCCTCTGACGTGCCCAGGGAACCCGCAAAAGAGGTCCCTCCCTCATTTGTCCGACACCAGTCCATGCAACTAAAGCTGCCGGGCTTCTCACGTGGCATAAGTCTTTGCCTCTTGCAGATAAAATATCAATGGGGGCTGGCTGAGGCCCTTCAGCCCTAGGATGGGCAGGCTGTCTACAACTCTCCCACACACCCTGTAAAATTTCAGACAGATCGGGGTGGGCAGGTGGGTGGGTGGCAGGAAGGCTACTGCTGGATTTTACAAGCCTCCCCACTTTCGGGGAGCGTAAAATCCAGTGCTTTATTTCCATTTAGCTAACTGTGCTTGCAGCTCAACAACCTTACCACGTTCCGTGCATTCACAAACATGCACTGCAAACCTAATTTGGACCTTTTTACATCCCTTTTTACTCTGACTTCACTTAATACCTTACTATTTCTTACTCTAGTGCTATCTATCTCTCCCAATTCTTTGTGCACCTTGTTTCTCCGCTCTAATGTTACATCCTGTTCTTATCTTAATATTCAGGTTTGTTACAGTGTTGGGTTGTGAGTGAAAATAGTCCAGGTAGCCTCAAATCCCTTGAAGTTTCCAGTGCTCCAAGGATAAACTATCAAAATTGTTCAAAATTCAAAAGTAATTTGTGTGCTCAGGAAAATATTATCAGATTCATCTCTTTCAAGACAGTAAGTTATAAATATGATAGAATTAATTACATTAATGCAGAAGTTAAGGCAATATTTTCCCTTTCTATGGTGAGATTTGTGGTATCAACTGATTGCTTGCTTTCCCTTAAAATGAATGCATCCATGAGAAATGCATTCTTTTTTAATTTAGGAAAATGCAGCAAGTATGATAAACACAGTTAATACCTGTCCTTGATATGATTTTATTTCCACAAATTTACACAAGTGATTCAGGCTGTAATTATTTCTGATATGATCCCCAGTGAGTTATTCAATCAGTCTCATACATGGAGCTAAGAATTCATATTTTACTGAAAAACAGTGTAATGAGAGTGAATAATAAACATTGTTATGGCCTGTAAGTGAAGTTCCAATTTTTTTCAACCACTACAGTTGCCATCAGTTAATTTTAGATATGCCAAAAATGCAGAATATTCCTGGGAATAATGCCTTCTTTCTAGAATTCTCAATCCACCTGGACCACTCTCTCTGGCATCTTATCTTGTTTAGATTTTTTTTACTGGGAACTGCTGAGTGACATCCACTGTCTCAATTTTTCTATTCTGCTCACATACTCTGACCTATCTCCCTCTAAATTTGCAGCACGTCGTTCCCCCAGGTCAGGCCCTAACATTGTCATTAAACTTGGTGTTAAGGGTGACGCGCTGTTGTTTTGCAAACCTCCTCCATCTTGTGGAGGCTGAATGCCAACTCCCTAATATCTCATCCTATCTCTCCAGGACCATCTCACCAGACATCAAACCATCATTTCCCAAACCTTCAGTGACCTCAACTCCTCTGGAGACCTTCACTCCACAGCTTCCAACTTCATCGTCCCTCAGCCGCACACAGAACTCTTCCACCTCTTTCCCAGGATTCACAAGAAGGATTGCCCTAGTAGGCCCACTGTTTCAGCCTCCTCTTGCCCCACAGAATGTATTTTGTCCTACCTTGACTCTTTTATTCCCCCCTTGTCCAGTCTCATCCCAGCTACATCCACGAGTCTTCCAACACCCTCCACCAATATTAGCAGTTTACAGTTTCCTGGTGCCCTTTTCACCATGAACCTCCTATCTCTCTACACCTCTTTTCCTCATCAAGACAATCAGAGGACTCTCCACTTCTTCCTTGAACAGAGGCTCAACCAATCTCCATCCGCCATTACCCTCTTTCACCTGGGTGAATTTATTCTCACATTGACCAACTTCTCCTTTGACTCCACTCACTTCCTCCAAATAAAGAGTGTTGCCTTGAGAACCCAATTGGGTCCCGAGCTATACTTCCTTTTTTGTCAGATATGTAGAACATTCTTTATTCCAGTCCTCTCTCAACACCTTTTCTGATAGATTGATGGCTCCATCAGTGCCATTTCCTACTCTCACCCTGAACTGGAAAATTTCATCAACTTTGCTTCCAATTTTCACCCTTCCCTTACCTTCACTTGGTCCATCTCCAATTGTACCCTTCCCTTCCTCAACTTCTCCATCTCCAGTTCTGCGAATAGGCTATCGGCCATTATCCACTATTAGCCCACTGACTCCTACAGCTACATTGACTACACTTGCTTCACCCTGTAGGGAATCTATTCCATTCCCACAGAATGGGCAGAAATTTCCCCCCGCCTGTGGGCGGGCGGGACCGGAAAATTTGGCCAAAATTCAGATTCACACCAGCAGGAAAACAGTTTGGAATTTTCCCCTCACCACTTTCATGGTGGGTCGGTTTTCCCGCTGATCCATGGTAGGAGCGCCATTTGCATGCATTACCATGTCATGAATGCTCATTAAAAACGTTGATCACTGGAATCCTCCCAATGTAACGCCACATCAGTGGCAAATTAGACCAGTTTGAAACACATTTGGAAATGAGTGGTGTGTAGCTGTCAGCCCTCACTTCACTCCTGAGTTCAAGGCTTCGAGGTGAGTGCAACACTCAAAGCCTACTTGCAACAGTGCTGCTCCGGGTTCTCACCAATGCCTGTGAAATACTACACTGGCGGGGCTGTAGGATTGCTCTGCTCACTGGCTTCCTCCCTTCTCCAGGATGGTGTCTTCTAAGGGGCTCAGGCAGGCTTGCATACGAGACAGAGACCAGCATTGCAACCAGGGCAGCGGAAGAGGTTGGGAAGAAAGACGGAGAAGCAAGGAACAATGGGCAATGCTGAGGTTGGAGAAGGGTTGGGGAGACGATGGCAGGCAGAAGGAAGACAAAGGGTGGGGAAGCTGGTGCTTGACATGGGGCAGAATTTTGCTCCAGTGGGATTTTACGATCCAGCTGAAGTCAGTGGAGTTTAGAATGGCTCACCCCATTTTACGGCGCCATAAATTGCAGGAATTCCTTGGGTAAGGTGACACATTTCAGGAATGCGCCCAACCTCTCCCAAGTTCTGTGGGATTGAGATGTCATGTATCAGGGTTGGCATCGTGGTCACCTAGATGTGTGAGTGTGCACCTCAGCTGCAAGGCTGTATCTGCGAAAATCTAACAGTGCATACGCAGCTGTATTGGCTTTCTGTGCGCAACAGGGAGGTCTAGTATATTTGCCCAGTGTTTATTAGTCTCTTGCACCTATCAGTCCTCAGAGGGAAGGAGGAGTGAATAATGGACCCTGTGGTCAATGCTGCCTTCTTGAGTGATCCAACTGAGGAAGAGGAGAAGAACTGGGGGGAAGAAGGAGGAACTGCTTAGCCCAGCTTTGAGAGGAGGCCTGGCCTGAGGCCCATGATCCAGGGGAGCCCAGTGACCCAGAGGATGAGGAGGTTAAGCCCATCCCACAGAGGTGACTGGTATGACCAAGGGTCTATCGAAGAAGACTCTCCTATACGAAGTTGAGTGACAGGCAATGCCGTGCTTGTCTGGGCTTGTCAAGAGAGTTGGTGGATCACATCTGCCAAATTCTAGGGGAGGATTTAACATCCCATGGACTGGAAGAACATCCCCTGCCAGTGGCCCTGAAGGTCACCACTGCATTATTTTTTTTTTGCCTGCGGACCATTCCAGTGATTCATAGAGGACCTATGCGGCATCTCACAGTCCTCAGTACATAAATGTATCAAGGAGATGACAGGTACCCTTTACTGTAAGGCTCATCATTATGTGAACTTCACGCTTGATAAAACTAGCTGGGCTGCTAGATTTCAGGAGTTTGCAGCTATCTCAGACTTCCCTAGAGTACAGGTTGCAATCGATGCACATATGTGGCATTGAGAGCTCCATGGCACCAACCCCTGGTGTTCATTAACGGGAAAGGGTTTCACTTCAGAAGCACTTCATGCATATTTGTGCCAGGTACCCTGGGAGTTCCCATGACTCACACATCCTGAGTTACTGCTAGGTGCCTCACATATTTGAAGGATCTCAGCAAGTACAGGGATGCCTGCTTGGGTCTAAGGGGTAACCACTCAAACAATGGCTCATGACATGTGTCGTCCTTTGAGTCACTCGGAAGAGAGATATAACGAGGCACATAAGGTTACACGATCCGTCACCCAGCAGACCATTGGCATCCTGAAGGTGCGCTTCTGACACTTGGACCACTCAGGTGGGTTTCTGCAGTACTGTCTACAGAGGGTAACCTGCATCATTGTGGTCTGCTGCACCCTTCACAACCCGATGCTGCAAAGGGAGAATCCCTTGCCAAAGCGAGACATGGAGGAGGCTGAGACCTTCTCGGACGATGAAAAGGAGGAAGGGCAGGAACCTGAATTGAGAGATGAGGGTCTGGCTCCACTTGAGGTTGCCCTCAAAGAAGCATGACGTGGCAGACGTCCCCATGCCACATAATTCCAGGATGAATAGGTACAGGCAATGGGACACAGCCACATTTCTTTAGTCCCTTAGTGCCATGTCTGTGGCATGAAAGGCTTTTTCAACCAGTGACATCGAAAGCAATCTCAGCATTCAGCCTTGCACCTTCAACCCTCATGATTCACTCAGCCCGATTCATTGGAAAGGCCAGCGGTGAACCCTCCATCGCTGTGCCCTTGGAAGCCATAGTTGCGACAACAGTGCAGACACTGCATCAAAAGATTTGATGGCCACCTTTCTGAGAAGCTTTTTGTGGACACTGAGATATGCGCGTGGTTGGAGAGAGCATCATGGCTGCAGGTCTTGTGCTTTGGCACTACCAACGAAGGCGGCTTTCTCATTTGGAGAGTCAATTACAGCTACCCTGCCAAGGCTAATGAGGACATCTAACTCCATGCTGTCTTGTAAGGAGTATAGTTGCTAATGCATTCTGAAGACACTTCAGTAAAGAGTTTGACACGTCTCCCTGACAACACAAGGGTAGAGTAACTATCATGAGTCAGCTAGGCATTATATGTGAGGCTTACAAAGGGAGGCGAACACTAAGTGAGAGCGTGGATCACCCTCGCAATAAGAGGGCACATAGATGCATGTGCACTATGCTTTCAATTGATAACACCATTCTCATGAATAATATATGTATTTACAAAGGTGCATGATATAAACAGTGATTGAACGCCCGTGACCCAGATGGAGGTAGAGGGACATCACTTTTGTGTGTCTTGGACAGCCCATACATATGCAGACGTAGCGAACCTTGAGGTCGCACCCTGTAGTATATATCACAATAGCTCATCACTCTTACACAAGTCCAGGAAGCATTTTCTAAGCATAAGTGGTTTGTTGACGCAATTAATGATGCCACTAAACTCATAGCAAATCGCAAATAAAAACAGAAAATGCTGAAAAACTCAGCAGGTCTGGCAGCATCTATGGAGAGAGAAACAGAGTTAACGTTCCGAGCCTATATGACCCTGCTTTGTTTTTATATTAACGTAACAAACCTCTCTGACCACGTACCCTCAGAAAGCCAGGAGTTTGTTCTTGCACATGGTTTCAATTTTGATGTGCCTTCATCCCAAATCAAACAGGAAAAGATATCAGCTGAGTTTAAACTCCTCTACTCCCAACTATCCTGCCACAAACCAGTGTCCACTGAAGACACTGAATCCTTGAAAGCGCAACTAGCTGATCTAGCGCATGCAAATTGGGGGATCACGAACGACCTGTCCGAATTTCACATGCAACACAAATATCTTACAGCGTTGCAAGGCCTTAAGACCAATCCACACATACATATCAGTAAACCTGACAAAGGGACAGGAATAATCTTCCTTAACAAATATGACAATATCAACAAAATGCATGCCCTTCTTAATGACAAGTCCAAATTCCTATCCATTGGACCTGCCACTCAACATGACCAGACAACCTTGATTTTCTTAGTACACTGTTAAGATGTCCTTAATAAGAGATCCCAGCATTTGCCAACTACTGATATAAGGCAAATTAGCCTGCAGTTCCCTTTTTTCTCTCTCTTTCTTAAATAGCAGAGTTACATTTGCTGTCTGTTGGGACTGAATCTAGGGACTTTCAGAAAATCATAACCAATACATCTACTATTTCTGCAACTACCTCTTTTAGAAACCTTGGATGCAGCCATCAGGTCCTGGGGATTTTTTGGATTTTAGTTGTTTAAGTTTCTCCAGTATTTTTCTCTGTTGATATTAATTACCTTAGTTTCCTCAGTCTTATTAGCTCCTCGGTTACCCTATATTTCTGGTATGTTATTTGAGTCATCTACTGTGAAGACAGACACAAAGCAGTTGTTTAATAACTCTGCTATTTTCTCATTTCCCATGAAAAGTTCTCTACCTCTAAGAGTTCCAGTGGACATGGTATTTAGGTAACTGGTAGATTGCACTAAAATAATTGGAAAAATATATTAAGAGGCAACATGAGAAGTGACAATGTAATTCTGGTGTCAAATTTGGCATCTTAGTTGATAACAACTACAATAAACTCTAGTGAAATTGCAATTTAAAATACCCAGGCATTGGATGGCTTTGTAGATTTTAAACTTTTTATTGCATCTTTTTAATGTCAGGTCAAATTGAGCTCTCCAACTGCTTTCTTCTAACATTGGAAAGAATAAAGCTCTGTGAGTGCATCAGAAGTGCACATTCATGGAGCTTTGCTATTGCTGAACTTTTGCCAGTCAGGTTGCAATCAGTGTCCAAATTAGTTTACTGACTGTCTGCCATACCCAGTGAAGGCATGTCCTATTCATACCTTTAAACATGGACTGCTTTCAGTATATAATGCTCTGGAACTGCCTTTTATTTAAAAATGGACACTAAAAAGGTGGCTAAGATGGCTGCCAAGGGTCAAGTGACTTTTGCAATTTCTGCATAGACTCATATTTACCTCAAAAAATTCCTAATTAAATAACCATGGGTGGGGGCCTCCCCTGTGAATGGACATACCTAGACAGAACCAATCTGTGGAATTTACTTTTTTTTTGGTTTACAACTTGTAAAAGTGCACTATTCTCTTGAACTGTATCTTTCTTGTGTGTGTGTGTGAATGGTGTAGCATTTAGACTTTCAGATTGAATGTGTGAATAAATAATCCTTTTTGTTTAAACCCATGAAAGGTTTCTGCTTTTGTTTAAATTGACCGAGTACACTTCGAGGGCTAAGAAACACATACATCTTCCTTTTCAAAAAACACACTGATTACGGACAGTAAGGAAAAGGGTACAAGGGTTTCAGTTCTCTCCCGATCCTGTCTGTAACACTGCACCACAACTGACAGTATAACTGTAGCCTTACCTGATGTAGTACATGGTAGTACTGGAAAAAGAGGTTGTATCTTTCCAAACCAATAGTTAAAACATCATTGATTTTTCCTTAACAAAAACAGAATTACCTGGAAAAACTCAGCAGGTCTGGCAGCATCGGCGGAGAAGAAAAGAGTTGACGTTTCGAGTCCTCATGACCCTTCGACAGAACTTGAGTTCGGGTCCAAGAAAGAGTTGAAATATAAGCTGGTTTAAGGTGTGTGTGTGGGGGGCGGAGAGATAGAGAGAGAGAGAGGTGGGGGGGGGGTGTGGTTGTAGGGACAAACAAGCAGTGATAGAAGCAGATCATCAAAAGATGTCAACGACAATAGTACAATAGAACACATAGGTGTTAAAGTTAAAGTTGGTGATATTATCTAAACGAATGTGCTAATTAAGAATGGATGGTAGGGCACTCAAGGTATAGCTCTAGTGGGTTTTTTTTTTTTATTTTTTTTTAAATAATGGAAATAGGTGGGAAAAGGAAAATCTTTATAATTTATTGGAAAAAAAAGGAAGGGGGAAACAGAAAGGGGGTGGGGATGGGGGAGGGAGCTCACGACCTAAAGTTGTTGAATTCAATATTCAGTCCGGAAGGCTGTAAAGTGCCTAGTCGGAAGATGAGGTGTTGTTCCTCCAGTTTGCGTTGGGCTTCACTGGAACAATGCAGCAAGCCAAGGACAGACATGTGGGCAAGAGAACAGGGTGGAGTGTTAAAATGGCAAGCGACAGGGAGGTTTGGGTCATTCTTGCGGACAGACCGCAGGTGTTCTGCAAAGCGGTCGCCCAGTTTACGTTTGGTCTCTCCAATGTAGAGGAGACCACATTGGGAGCAACAAATGCAGTAGACTAAGTTGGGGGAAATGCAAGTGAAATGCTGCTTCACTTGAAAGGAGTGTTTGGGTCCTTGGACGGTGAGGAGAGAGGAAGTGAAGGGGCAGGTGTTGCATCTTTTGCGTGGGCATGGGGTGGTGCCATAGGAGGGGGTTGAGGAGTAGGGGGTGATGGAGGAGTGGACCAGGGTGTCCCGGAGGGAGCGATCCCTACGGAATGCCGATAAGGGGGGTGAAGGGAAGATGTGTTTGGTGGTGTCATCATGCTGGAGTTGGCGGAAATGGCGGAGGATGATCCTTTGAATGCGGAGGCTGGTGGGGTGATAAGTGAGGACAAGGGGGACCCTATCATGTTTCTGGGAGGGAGGAGAAGGCGTGAGGGCGGATGCGCGGGAGATGGGCCGGACACGGTTGAGGGCCCTGTCAACGACCGTGGGTGGAAAACCTCGGTTAAGGAAGAAGGAGGACATGTCAGAGGAACTGTTTTTGAAGGTAGCATCATCAGAACAGATGCGACGGAGGTGAAGGAACTGAGAGAATGGGATGGAGTCCTTACAGGAAGCGGGGTGTGAAGAGCTGTAGTCGAGATAGCTGTGGGAGTCGGTGGGTTTGTAATGGATATTGGTGGACAGTCTATCACCAGAGATTGAGACAGAGAGGTCAAGGAAGGGAAGGGAAGTGTCAAGATGGACCACGTGAAAATGATGGAGGGGTGAAGATTGGAAGCAAAATTAATAAATTTTTCCAAGTCCCGACGAGAGCATGAGGCGGCACCGAAGTAATCATCGATGTACCGGAGAAAGAGTTGTGGAAGGGGGCCGGAGTAGGACTGCAACAAGGAAGGTTCCACATACCCCATAAAAAGACAGGCATAGCTGGGGCCCATGCGGGTAAGATTTTTCCTTTCTCACTGCTGTAAATTAGTTAGATTCAAGTCTGTTGTTCAAAGGTAAATGTTTTGGGAGCAGAATTTTCCTCTCCTATCAGCAGCAGGAATCGTGGCGGGTGGTGGCACAAAATTTGGCATGATGGCAAAAGTCAGTTTCCTGCTGGCAGGAAATTAGTTTGGAATTTTGTTCACCTTTAACCCACCAAAGTCGGGAGAATCAAGTTTCCTGCTGATCTGTGCCAGGAACGTTTGCATTCATTTGCATCTCATGAACGCTCATTAAAAGACCAACTCACTGGAATCACATTTCCCCTCCAAATTAAATGCCCCACCAGCGGATAATTAGAATGTTTCCCAACTGTATATAGATGGCATGCATTCAAGGTACCATGCTTACAGTCAGGACATAAGTGCAAGGAATGGGTATCCATTGTTATAAAGGCAACTGGAGGACAACCAACACAAGGCTTCTATGACTTGAGTGTTTTAACTCTAATGAACACCCTTGTTCTGAATGCACATTCACATATGAGGGGAATGATCAGCCACCTGTCGTCCACAAGGATGATATCGTCCTGCAAGGGATGGCCTTGGTGTGCAATGTGCGGACTAAGGGAAAGTCAAGGGCTGGAAAATGCATAGCTGCCTTGTATATGGAGGAGGACAAATCAACAGGAACTAACATTGATTGCTCAATTGTATCAGTTCACAGAAACAAAGAGGAGTTGAGAATGCAGGCTGCAGGTTTTGATGTAAATGAGGAGAAAAGGCTGTCGTTGTTTGCCACAGTTCATGAAAGACCAATGTACTGAAGAACAAGAGCCAATGAGGTCCTAGGAAGATCCAGAGGCTGATGAGGAGGGAACAAATCCACAAAGATGTTTGGCACGACCAAGGGTCTATAGAAGATCCACCTCATACATAGAGATGAGTGAAAGACAGTACCGCAGAGGCTTTCACCTGTCTAGGGATGTGATGGTTCATATTCGCCACATTCTCCATGAGAAACTCGGACTACAGGGGCTTGTAGGGCATCCACAGCCAGTTGCTTTGAAAGTTGCTGCCGCGCTGAACTTTTTTTGCCAGCAGATTCTTCCAGTGCTCCACTGGGGAGCTCTGTAGAAACTCAAAATTAGTGACACAAAAGCAAGGGAAGTGACCAATGCCCTTTTCAATAAAGCTTGCCATTTCGTACAGTTCAGCATGGATGAAGCCAGCAAGGCTGTGGGATTTGCTGCTGTCTCAGGCTTTCCACAAGTGTAAGGCGCCATCGACTGCACAAATGTGGCCTTGGGAGGTTGCTGACAGCAGCCTGTGAGATTCATTAATAGAAAGAAATTTCAGTCCCTAAATGTCCAGCTAATCTGTGATCACAGAATGCATATCATGCATGTTTGTCTAGATACCTAGGGAGCTCTAACAATTCTTACATCTTAAGTCACTCGCAGATGCTACAGGTCTTTGAGGGCCCTTAGCACATAAATGGTCGGCTCCACGATGATAAGGTGTACCATTAAAGATATGGCTAATGATGCCCGTTCATCATCCACAGAGTGTATCTGAGGAGAGATACGATGCTACACATTCAGCCACTAATAGAGGAGACCATTGGACTTGTAAGGATGCGCTTCAGATGTTTGGACCGATCAGACGGGGCTCTCCAGAACTCACCACAGAGGGTCCTGTGTCATCATTGTTTGCTGTGCCCTGCATAACCTAGTGCTGCAAAGGGGGGATGTTTTGCGACAGGTAGACATGGAGGAGCTGAACATTGCCTTGGACAAGGATGATGATGAGGAGGATAGATTTGTAGAGGGCGAGGATTTGGACCAACCATATAACGATGCCATGCCAGTGGGACGAAGCCATGCCAGTGGGACAACATGGAAGGCATGCCCATGACAACTTCATAGCTACAAGATTCCAGGAGAATAAGGTGAAGTGAAGTTGATACAGTGTAGCTCTCTTCACGCTCCCATGCAGGGGAGACAATAAGACCTTTATTGTCATCTACAACATCTCACAAAAGGTCATCAATCTCAAAACGATAGTGGAGGAAGCATAAGTCACCTTCAACCTTAACGATGGAGGTTATCCTTGGAAGGCACAATAGCCTAGGGAGCATGTGGCCGCTGTGTAATAGGATAAACACTCCACTAGCGCACATCTTTAACAGTCCTTTCAGCCATGGTGTGAAAATGTCAGTGGTCATGGCAGCCATCAAGAGGCAGAAACGCTATTACACACATAGATGCACACATGCCAGTGTGATACCAGCTTAGCAAGGCGGCTCTAAGAGGAAAAGCATCCATCAATGGTTATCGCTTGATCGTCTGAAGACGGAGCTACATCCAGGCAGCACAATCTCTCCAAACGCTAGCTGTCACGCATGATAAATGCAGGGGCCTCATCTTGATACTAAGCTCCCAGGTTCCATTGGACATCAGGGCGCAATGATCTGTCACACAACAGTATGGACACAAAGCTGCGAATTACTCACAGAGAATGGTTCAGCAGGACATTGTGTGATTGTTGACAAACACTCATTACCCTGCCTTCGTCAAAAGCCTCCCAAGTTTACGTCCTGCATTGCCTTGGCATCTGGGAGAGACGTAGCCCAGTCAGTTTTGACAAAGCATTCAATGATAACTTAGTCCCTTTATAGATACTGATGAGCACTCATGAGCTTTCATGCTATTTCAGTCCTCCACATGGTCCATCTCACAAAGTTCAATATTTCCTATGAGGCCGAAGACACTGATTGCACAATCATGTCATGAATTCCATATTGATTGGCTTTCTAAGACCTAACAGAGGGATTCCATGAAGCAACGCTCGGCAGCTGTTCAGGAGCAAAGTAACATCCTCACAGGTAATTGGATGGCATTATCAGGATGAGCACACACCTCTGACATCACATACTCATTCCTGTCCAGCAGACAGTTCACATGTCACCAAGTGGAACCAACTTCCATCCGCAGCGTCATGCACAGCGAGAGTGGGAACTAATAAAGGAGTAATGTTCAGCCTTAAAAGCGGATACAAAGTAACACTGCAGGGGGGCATGAAAGGCTGTGGTGCTCAATGATGAATAATGCTTTAATCAAAACCTCACTGTCATAAAATAAAGGCCATTGTAAAGTGCACTTGTGTGAAGACTCTAACATGGGTTGCGATACTTATAACATTCACAAGGAACAGATTTCAGTGCAGTAGCATCAAGATAATCACTAACCTTCCAAGAATGATTCTCATGAGGTCACATAATGTGATCCTCGAATGCAAGGCTTACATATGCATTGTTGAACCATCATTTTTATATAGCAAGTGCCTTTATTCATGTCGCTGATGGGGAACTAAAGATGAGATAAAGAGAAAGTTCAAAGAACTGAGGGAGATTAGATGGGAGATTATTGTTGGTGGGCATTTGGTACCCTTGAATGAACCCGGGACATTGCATCACATTCATGAGCCGTTCAATACCCAAGACTTTGGGGTGAAAAGCAAAATATATTTACAAAGGTGGAAAGTATATACAGCGATTGAATACCCTTGCCACCATTGTGTGTTCACAACTTCTTAATTTTCCTTACCCTACCGCTATTTATAGGTGCAGCTTTTTTTAAAATTCATTCATGGGATTTGGGCATTGCTGGCTAGGCCAGCATTTATTGCCCATCCCTAAATGAGCTTGTTCAAAGGGCATTTAAGAGTCAACCACATTGCTGCGGGTCTGGAGTCACACATAGGCTAGACCAGGTAAGGACAGCAGATTTTCTTCCCTAAAGGACATTAGTGAACCAGATGGGTTTTTACAACAATCGACAATGGTTTCATGATCATTAAACTTTTAATTCCAGATTTTAATTGAATTCAAATTCCACCATCTGCCATGGCAGGTTTTGAACCCCAGTCCCCAGAGCTTTACCCTAGGTCTCTGAATTATTAGTCCAGTGACAATACCACTAAGTCATCGCCTCCCCACGGGGGGAGGTTGCTGTCTGCTATGCCCATTGTTGTCTTTGTTGAGCAATCTCTGGCGGCCCAAGCATTTGGAGGGCCCCAGGCTGCTAAGGATCTTCTGCTCAGGGCAGGTGCACCTTCCTTGGCCTGACCTGCTGGAGTTGATGGGATCACAGACAGAGGGGATTTGGAGTGGGAGGACACCCTTGGAGACTCCTGGGTTGATGCTCCCAGGGTGTGTGGCTGGTGCTCCTCCTCTCTTTGGGACCCGAAGGCTCCTCCCTGACTTCTTGAGGAGAAGGGGCACCTGGAGGGAGGTCGAGGTGCCCCGTCCCCCTCTTGTCTAGCCACTGCTGGAACGCACCCCTGGTTATAGCGATGGAGTGCAGCTCCAAGCACAAATCCAGCAGAAACAGAGTGTACTGTTGGACCTAGGTCTGCAAGGCGGCTGCCACCCTTCCAATGAAGACTTCGATGTGCTCGCGTGTCGGAGCCATGACATCAAACAGAGAACATGTACAGGCTCCTCCATCCTTTGTTCCAGTCTAGTAACAGCCTCTGACAGCCCTGCCTGATGGTCCCCTGCCTGTCTCTGCAACTCCAACATTTGTCCCAGGGCCGATCGCAAAGACTGATCATCGAGTTCTGCAGGGGCCTGGTCTCCAGCAGTACTTCGAGTGTCAGAGACCTCGGCTGTCACTGCCACCACCTGCTGTGGACACGTGTCTGTCAGGTGATCACCAGATTGTGAACCCAAGCCTATTCTATGACTAGGATCCACCGAGGTGCATGTATCAGCGCTGGTGGAGAGTGCTAGTGAGCATAGTGATGGATCTTCATCAGATGGGTCACCGGCATCCTCATTTGAGGTGTTCTGGTGGCTGGGGCTGAGGCACTTGCTGGAGCTCTTCCTCCACTTTTCCTTGCTAGGGGCTGGAATAAAGAAAATAGATAATTAGTGATTGACAAAGCATGCTCCTGCACTATAGGTCACTCACCATCATTGACCACATGTTGTCACTGTATTCTGGATAAAGCCTCACAGGCTGGTTGAAGGAGGCTGATCTCGCCTTTTGCATGGGAACAATCTCTGTCCTCACCAGCCAGGTATCCGGCCTGCTCCTCATGGGATGTGTGTACTGTCAGCTATGGGATACCCCCTCCAGTCTTGGCCCCCTCACGCCGATTAGGGGCAATTATTGCCTTGTCCTGCTTAAAGATAGATGGATTGACTTTGGGCACTATGGATGAAAGATCAGTTCAGAAGCATACACGCCTGCCGAGTGTGCTGAGCCCTCCCGAGTAAGGGGTGAAGATGCTGTTTGTGTAGGATCTAACATGAAATAAGAGATCTTAACGTGGCTGACCGACATGCAGAGCTGATGTCCCATCTGCTGGTCATGTGTGACATCCCTGTGGACTCTAACCCATAGATTGCCTGGTGGCCTTATGAGAGTGAGAGTTTGGAATGAGTAGGAGGTTCATTTACCCTGGCAGAATACATCAAATCATTCATCCTTTTCCTGTACTGCAGGGCAAACTTTTTCTGTTGCCCACGGGTGCTGACCTTCCTGGCGACCTCCTCCCAGGCTGCATGGTCAGGCGTGTGGACCTCCTGTTCCCATCCACCGGAAAGAGGGGAGAATCCCCAGGGAGGCCTCGCAGAACCACAGTGCAGAGGCCATTCCTTTACTCGCCACATCAACACCTGGCCTGCAATGAGTGAATATTTGTGTGGGTGCCATTTAATTATGGTGCCAGGACCTTCGACCCCATGAGGTAACAGCGGGGCTGACAAATCACTGCCTGCTCCACCATAAGATTTGACGAGCTCCTCGCTGATGCATAATAAGTTTAAAAGCATGGTTAGCATGTTCTAATTCTCCCATGTAATGAATTGAAACACTTCCTCTTAAATTATTAGATCAAGTCCATAATAGCCATAATAGAGTGAATGGAATAGATAGCCTGTGGGGGAAAAAAATAATTTAAAGAGCTGAGGGGCCTGTTGTTATTTTTTGCTTTCTTGTGAGCTGAACAATGCAGATCCTAGAATAACATTATTCAGCCTCCCAGGGTGTACTGCCTCAGAAGTGTTGATCCATCCTGTGCAAAGGAGCCTAAAGTTAAGGAAAAGGGAAAATTGCTTGTTAGACTTGTTGGAAGCCTATAAGATTAAATGGGCAGAGCTGTGACAGTGCAGATATGAAATTAGCTATTGGACAGAAAACTGAGAGTCATGGTGAATGGTTGTTTTTTTTCAGACTGGTGTGAGGTAGACAGTGGTGATCCTAAGTGGTCTGAATTAGGACCGCGGCTATTTTTGATATACGTTAATATCCTGGACTTGACTATACAGGGCATGTTTGCAAAGTTTACAGCTAACACAAGCCTTGGAAATGTAGCAAACAATGAAGAGGATGGTAACAGAATTCAAGAGGACATAGACAAACTCATGAATTGGGCAGACGCGTGGCAGATGAAATTTAACACAGAAATATGAAATGATACATTTTGGTTGGAAAAAAGAGGAGAGGCAATACAAACTAAATTCTACAATTTTAAAAGGGTGGAAGAAAACAGAGACCTTGGAGTGTGTGTGCACAAATCTTTGAAGATGACAGGACAAATAGAAAAGGCTTTATTAATAAAGTATAAAGTACAGAAACAAGGAAGTTACACTAAACCTTTTTTAAACACTGGTTAAGCACAGCTGGAGCATTGTGTTCAATTCTGGGCACCATACTTTAAGAAGTATGTAAAAGCATTGGAGAGGGTACAGATGAGATTTACTAGAATGGCACAAAGGATGAGACACCAGAGAATCTTGTGTTGTTCTCCTTATAGCAGAGAAAATTGAGAAGATTTAACAGAGCTATTCAAAATCATGAATGGAAATGATAGAATATAGAAGGGTCGGTAGCCAGGGGACATATATTTAAGATGATTGCCTTTAAGGTGTTTGCCAAAAGAGCCAGAGGTGACATGAGGAAACATTTTTCTTGACACAGCAAGTTGTTGTGATCTGGAATGCACTGCCTGAAAAGGTTGTGAAACAGATTCAGTAGTAATTTAAAAAATGGATAAATAGTCGAAAAGGAAAATAAATTCCAGGACTATGGGGAAACAACGGGGAAGGGAGATGAATTGGATAGGTCTACTAAAAAACTTACACAGACATTTTGGGCCAAATGGCCTCCTTCAGTGCTGTATCATTCTATGATTCTGTGGTTTGCGCAGACTTCATAATATGAATTCTCTGACAAAATGTACCCAATCAGGAGCTTCTTTCTCTCCTTATCGTATGAGGGTAGGCAGCTTGCATTTAAGTAAGCAATGGGGTACTCAATGTTGCCCACCACCCTCCATATAAATGTATCTGTTTTGCTCCATCCATATCATACCTGTTCTACTTTGTTGTTGAAGTTGAAATATATAAAATGATTAATATTGAGATTATGGCCTTTGACAAGGAATGGCAGACTTATATATATATACCATAGAAAGGGAAAAGCACTCTTCTTGCCTCAGAAGACCCAGGAAGGCTGTCCTGAAATTTAAAGGGACAGATTTTCAATTTGTCCTACAGACTTTGTCAAGTACAGAGGTATGACTCTTAATATTTGGAGTTTGTTAATGGTCATAAATGATTTCCTACAATGCTACCTTTTAATGATACAGCATTGCATTGTGTTTATTCATGTTAAATAATTAAACAATGACTTGCTATATGTTCATGATATTACACACAAGTACACTTTCAGTCATTCTTAAAAATAATGGGCTGCATTTAATACTGCCCCACTGGCAGGTTAAAGGCGAAGGGCTGTTAAATCCAGCAAGCAGCCTGCCATCACCTTCCTGCCCATCCCTGCCCCCATCGCAATAATTCCAGTGGCACAACTGGCTCAGTCGGCCTGCCTGCCAGTGGGCCAGTTGAAGCCCTTAACTGGGCTGCTGGTGGGCAGGGCCCTTCTGATGGGCCCCTTCAAGGCAACCCCCTCCAGGTTGCCACCCCACTACCCTTGCCAGGGCCTGCTTGGTACCCAGAGAGATCCCCAACCATATTTAAATGATCCAGGGCTGCACACCCAAAGTGCCGACCTCTGATTAGCCAGCAGCTCTCTGAGGCGGGACTTCCTGTTCCTGAGGAGCAGAAATCCTACCTCCAAACTATTAACAGCCAATTAATCTGAGGGGTGGTGGTGGTGGTGGTTGTGGGGTGGGAGGAGGTTATGGTGGCAGGGAATCCAGCACCTCATATAGTTCAGCCCAATATTTCCAAACTATTATCATAAGTATATGTTAACCTTCAAAATTGCAAGAGAGCTGCCTTTAGTGAACTGGAATTTCAACTAGTTAAATAAAAATGAGATCCTGAAAATCTAATATTTTCCATTGATATAAATGGATTTATTGATTTCTTCTTTTAAAAATTGTGGGTCCCTTTCTCTTGAGCTGCATGTTAGGTGAAACATAAGTTTCAAGGCAGAAGTGTTGTGATATTTTAATTGATATTTAAATTAAATATTGTAATTATCGATGCCCAGGTCCTATGGGTTGACGTTAAATATAAAATCAGGTACAAGTAAATTGTTGAAAAAATATCAAGCAGTCGTCAGTGAAATTTCCATTTGATTTGTATTTTTCAAATCTAAGATGAGTGAAAGGATAAAAGAATGCTGTTGATTTAATTTAAATATCATTTGAAGTATGTATATATAAAATATGTGTGTGTGAAACATTTCACATCTCTCCATCCAGTTTACAAATACAATATACCAGCATTTGTTTAAAAACATGGAAAACACCTTCGCACAAGTGATAGTTCTTGATGCCTGTGATCTTGAAGCATTTCTTGTTATTAAAACATATATGTTTTACTCTCACCTTGTCTGATGGTACTCCTTGGAAAGATAAATGGTTCATTTATGTTGATGGAACAAGGCTGCCTTTCAGACTGTCATTGATTTTAAATTAAAAAGTAACTGCTGTGTTCTACATGAAGAGTGACAACAATAACAAACTAGTCCTTACTTAGTGTTATTTGTTGCAAGTATAGCATGTCTTTCTATGAGAAAATAAAAGAAGCCTGAGTACCTTAATCTCCGTGATCAATAGTGTAGATATCTCAATGCAGCATAACAGATAATCAATTCTTTGCAAAATTACTGAAGCAAAGCTCTCTGCTAAGCCTGTACCTTGGGTGCTCATGGGGTCTTCAGGTTCAATTGGAGGTCTATCTAAAAGATTCATTTCAATTTTTGCCCGTTTGTGCCTTAATGAATGCGATGCTGACAGTGAAGTATTAGTGGCCAATTGAAATCTCAGCAACTGTATTGTAATCCCTATAGATAATTAATCTCCAACATTTGCCTGTCAAAGCAGTGCTGCTTGATTTTATGTGGAGCTGGAAAGATTGCCAGTTTTGAAAATTAAAAAGCATTCCTTTTATATTATTCATTCTGGTAACAATTTATGATGCAGTTTGGCTGCTGAGTAGTTGTCCAAAAGCATAATTATGTTTTGATATAAACAAGATTGGTAGCTTTATTATGCAGCTACATCTTCATTGTGGGTGTTTTGATTCAGCGTTAAATCATACAGGCTTTGTGTTTGTATGGAGACAGGCAGTGGTGTTTTGTCCTAGTTAATAACTTTCTTTGATAATTACTTGCAGACAAACAAGCGTTCATTTTGGATCACTGTGTACAGGAGATATCAAACGTAGAAGAAAAGCAGCACCTCCCTCTGGACCATCGGCAGCAGGTACTGTACATAGGCAGAATAAAATCACCATATTGAAACTTGCTGGAGATGAACAAATAATACAACCATTTTGGAGGACTATTTCATACTAACCTTAAGAAATGTATTTGTGCTACCTTATAATCAAGAGTTTGCCATACTGTGGAAGAAGACAATCAATCTTGAAACTGATTTTACTTGCACCATAATTTGTGAGAATATTTGTCGTCATATATTCAGCATTATTCCTTTTGATGTTTTCCATCTGCCCTTTTTTTCTATCTATAGCAAAGAAAGCAGGCCAGAGACTTACCCAAATTTTAAAAACAATAAAGAGGTGTGTCTTGTTGGAATACAGTATGCTAAATAATTGTTTTGCCCTTAAACATACACATTTCCTTTGACTGCTGGGTTTTTGAAAGTACAGGAACTGATTGTTGAACACTGGCCATCTGGGCTTCGGCACAGTACAAAGTCCTTCATGAACTGAAAGAAATGCTATCACATCAATATGCAGCTGGTCACTTACTGCAAACACTGTATGAAGGTTAGTGTCCAATTATCATGCAGCAATGGCAATGCTTTCATTTTGTGCCAGTCAACAGTACCAGTTTTATTTGAAGGGAAAGGCAAACTGGAAGATTGACTCTTTGGAGATCAGAGGTTACTCTCCTCAGACACTTCTAGCATCCAAAGACAGACTTGAATGCAGAGGTACCTGGACTCTCACAACCATCAGAATCAATTTTTAGCATTTCATTGGCAACTTAAAGTAGCACTTCAGTTGTCTTGATGGATCAGAAGGCACCTTACTATACAACATCCCACCACCATTCTCCAAGATCATTGTGTGCTGCATGTTTTATAACTTTGTTATACAAAGAGGTTTGGCCACATGGGAGGATAAAACTAACCCAGAATCATTGTCATAGCAAGACACTCACTGACCAAGAAGATATAGCTGCAAAAATTCTGTAAGAAGAAGGTATGCCAAGTGTCTGTTTAGCTGAGTGCTTGAGCTGCTTGTTTAAGTAGCTGCTTTCTTTACGTATCTTATAACGTGGTTCCAAGATCTTCTGAAACACTGTCCTCTGCATTTTCTTATCTAATATCAGTGCTTATTTTTCACTGTGCTACTTACTTATTCTATATAATGCGAAATATTAGTTTTGCTAATTTATTACTTTACCTTGTGTCATATGTGAACAATGCGTGGGGTGACTGGATGATAGTGTAAAACACATATTATAGATTCAGGCAGATTCAATATATTGAAGTCACTGAAAATGAAAATTGGGAGAGATGCACAAAACCAGTTGAATCAATAACACCCATTCTGCACTATTACCCAAAGTCAAAATTGCCCCCCGTAAGTTGTGCTATGGTCCTTAATCTTAGTGATGGTATATAATTTGTGGCATCTAATCCCTAACCTGGGGCTTCTAAGTGATTGTTCCAGCAGTTTGCAGGCTTTTCATGGGGACCAGTTGAAATTCTGGTGGTCCTGTGCCTCCTTCTTGTAGGTTCTTGAGAGAGAAGCATAAAGGCATCGACATTTACAGCATGCAGGGAGTTTGCTGGTACTTTGCTAGAGTAAGCCAAATTCTCCTACTGCCAATAGCCTTCTCCCTTCCCCTGCTTCACATATTTAAACAATTAAAAGATACAGTAGTCTCTGTCTCAAACACTCTCCCTAGTACAACATTCCATACTCCACCAACCTCCTGGGTAACAAAATTTCTCCACACCTGTTCTCCTCAGTGATTACCCTATCTCCTTAGTTAGTTTTAAATTGATGACCCCCTTGTCACTGACTTTCCAGCCAGACCATTTATTCTGTCCTTATTGACCCTATCAAAATAGTTCATAATTTTGAATGCTTCTATTAGATTTCCCCATTACTTTCTCTGTTCCAATGAACTTTTCTCAGAAGTAAATCTCTCATCACAAGTATCATGTTGAGCCATTCTGTACGCTCTCCATGGTCCTGCAACTAACTCGATCATATCCAAGTGTTGTGGTTGGTTAACTTTACCCGTATTCTAGCATCTTAATTGATAATTGTGGAAGAATTATAGATGGGCTGAATGTGGTATGCTTGTACCACTAGACACTCTCAGCAGATCAACTGAATTGAATAAAATAACCCCGAAATAAAAACAGAAAATGCTGGAAAAACTCAGCAGGTCTGAAAGCATCTGTGGAGAGAGAAACAGAGTTAACATTTCGAGTCTGTATGACCCTTCTTCAAGTTTGAAGAAGGATCATAAGGACTCAAAACGTTAACTCTGTTTCTCTCTCTACAGATGCTGTCAGACCTGCTGAGTTTTTCCAGCATTTTCTGTTTTTATTTCAGATTTTCAGCATCCACAGTATTTTTATTTTACAATAACCCCAAATACTGAGGTCAGAAAAGAGAGCCTCTTATAAATGAAGCTCATGCTATCTATAAACTGAGGAACTTTGATTGGAGTTAAGATCTGCATAAAGGAAGCTCAGCTGACCCTTGAGTTGCCATTTTCTCTAAGGTAGATTGGACTGTAGATTATTATTTATTGATGACTGTACAAATGCAGCTAATGTACTCTTCCATACTTCTACCCTTGCAGCATATTTTGTGTGGAGTGAAATAAATTGGTAGGAGCTGCAGGGGCATTAGTAAAGGGTGCCAGTCCATGTCTATAGCTGCCTCATGTAGAGGCAGTGGATGGGGCATAATGGAAGCAGACTTTGGGCCACTCTCTGGAGAGATTGCAATATCTGTGCAGACTCCTTGCAGCCCATTAGTGATGGACAGGCTCAAAGGCGCTATTAGTCAGTGTCATTACAGACTTACTACTGCCAACAAGGTCTTCAAAGCCCGCTGCAATTGTGGTGGTTAGGCTGACTACCACATCCCCCATCTCGGCCCCTTCCCAAGGCTTCTGTTAAATGAGCAGTAACTGCCAGCCCAGCTTATCCCTAGGAGATATTCCTATTGCTTGGTACCATAGAAATTTCCTAGTCTGTCACAGTCATGGGAAGTTGCCTGCAATGTGTTACAGGTGAGGGTAGTGGGCTCTTCCCATTCAAACACAGAAACCATCACCAACCTGTGCATTATATCAATGTTCCCTAATTGTAGCTGTTTTGAAGATTGGGTGTTTGAGGCCTGGGTTCTGAACCTCCTCAGCTGAGGTTCGTTCTCCTCCTTACTAGAGCTCAGATGCCTCATTCAGTGGCAGCTATCCTGAGTCAACCAATTTCCCCTGCTGGATTTCTATTCTGGCACTTGCACAGATAAAATGCCATGATGGTATTGCTAATGAAATGACAGCAGTTGTGTATCTTGGAATGCCCAAATGATGCATGTTATGATAATGAGAGTAGTGGGTGCATTGTGGCAGGCCATGAGTTTACAAAGCGATAGTTAATCTGGGGTTTCAGTGATTTGAAATTTTACATTTTGCAGTAATGAGTTTCCATGAGAGCCAAATGCTGGTAGAGAAGGAAAATAACAGATAAGGAAATGAGTGAAGGAAATATGAGTGGTAGCAGGTGTGTTTGACACAAGTACCTAGACTTGCTTACCTACCCTTGTAAGATTATTGAACCCCTGTATTGTATGGCAGTGGTGGAGGATAGGTTGCATGTCTGCCTCTGCACTTGCTTCCATGGATGCACCTGAAAGTCTGGTGGCTTTTCCAGTTACTGCACTTTCAGATAACATGGGGATGGAATCATTTTTGAACAGTAAAATCAAGTGGGATGTAGAATGGGCTGCTGATTCACTAACTCCTATTTAGAGCTACCATTCCATTTTACCCTATATGGCTACCATTGCTTGTTTCCATGTCCATTTAAGTTGCCACATTTTTCTAACACTACAACTTTGAATTTCTCTCACTCCCAACTGTGGTAAACATATCAGAAGTAGTATTACCTTTCCAAACCTACAATCCTTACCAAATGACAGCCACAAGAAGAAATCCAGCCATTCTCATACAGGTTCTATTTTATACGTAACAACAATAAATCCTGAAATGCTTTCTTATGCAATTTAAGCCATTTAACTGCTACTCAGTTGCCTAACCAGTGCCAAAACATTATTGGCCAGCCGGATGTGCAGGCAGAAACTTGTAAAATTTGCACATGCTTCTTAAAACAACAAATCACTGGAGATAACTCTCAAAGAAATAGCAATAATTTGCATTTATATAGCACCTTTAATGTAATAGAAAGTCATTAAGGTGCTTCACAGGAGAGTTATCAAATAAAATTTAACATCGGGCCACATAAGGAAGTATTAGGACAGGTGACCGAAAACCTGGTCTAAAAGGCTTTAAGGAGACTTAAAGGATGAGAGAAAGGTAGAGAGTAAGAGTTGTTTAGGAAGGGAATTTCTGAGCTTAGGGCTTACAGAATTCAAGCCATGGCTGCTAATGGAGAGGCAAAGAAATCAGGTTTTAGAAGTGCATCATCACCCTGACTAGCACAGCAAGAGAAATTTCCAGACTTGTGTTTCATTTCATTCGCAAATATAGTGAGAACATAAAAAATAAGTAATATTTTTCCTTAAAATGATTATACATTTCAGCTTATGCAGAAAAAACCCAGCAGAATAAAGTTAATTTTTAGCCATCTGAAAAATAATGCAAATATTTGATTTATACTATTTGTTTCACTGGTGATATTCAATACACTTCCCTCTTTGTATTGAACAACAAAATTAATATTGATAGACCCAAATATTGATTTCTGAACTTACAGCTAGTTTTCAGCTCTGAATCAAAGTCAGTGTCACAGTTTGAAATTACTAGTTAAGTAATGAATAGCTCTCTTTACATCTGTTACCTTAATAAATTATTTTAAAAGATTTTATGCAGTTTGTGTTGGCCATTTGTTTGAGTAATGAAATCATCCCAGTTGAAATGACTGTTGTACCAAAAATTGATACAGAATTATGTTTTGTTTCAGCTATCTTAGTAATATGAACTATTAATTATGCATCGTAGATCTAGCAAAAAAGTCATAATGCAAAATTGTTTTACATGTATTTGCAGTCTGTTTTTAAAAATTAGATTACAACATGTAATATGTTGTATTATAAATATTATATATACACAGCTCCTAGTTAATCTGGAGTTCTATATGTACTTGTAAAATATTTTGTTTCATCTCACCAAACTAATTGATTTAGCTGAGTGCACGATTCAGAATTTCGAAAAATATTGAAAACACCCCTTATATCCATAAAATCCGTACCACATCCTAAACAATATCTCTGACTTTAAGCACTGAAACACCTTGTATCCCCACAGTATGGCTTCCCATCCAACATCAATACAGCCACTTTAGGATCCAAATTACTAAACAAACTGCCAATTAGGCCTGCAGTCAGTTGGATAGATTAGTGGCTATTGAGGCTGATACAAGATTTTCATCTCTTGAACCAATTACGCAAGTGAATTACCATCCACTGTATGCCTTGGAAGATTTGAAGGAAAAGAGGGCCGGACTGTGACAGTTGTAAACGAGATGTAAGGCTAAAAGTGGATTGTAAGTATTTTCCAGGATGAGATCCTTCCAGAAATAATTATAAAGAATTTATGTTACGAAGACTATTATTTCTACAGAATTCTTCATAAAACAATTTTGTTTCTTTAACCCTTAAGAGCATGAATGCAGAACTACATGTCCAGTTACTTCATTCTCATTGAGTGGACGGTATTTAATGGAGGCGACAGTGACCTTGCCCAATGAGTGGAGAACTGGCAAGGGGCCCATGTCACTTCTTTTAGGGAAGCCCATTGTATTAAGTGTCAATCAGGCACTTAACTGGACAGCGACAGGCTTTCCCCAGGATCAATGACCCTGGGGGTGGAAGTCCCGCATGCTGAGAGCTGCTGGCTAATCAGGGGCTGGCAGCTCTATTGAATGGCAATGCTACCAGTGAAACAGTGACTGCTGCTGGTACAATACCCACCTGAGGCCTAATGTCATTGCTAGTTTCCAGGCTACAGGTGAGGGATGGTGATCACAGGGGAGGGGAGGTTGGCAGTAAGGACAGGAGGGTGGCTAAGCACCCCCCTGGATGTTGGGTCTCTCAGTTAGGCCCCGAATGCCTTTGAACGATGGACTTCCACCGCCTCCCCCTGCCCCGACCCCCCATACCCCAGGAACCTGCAAGCCAAGCCACCCCACACAGCGATCTCTGCCACTGCTGGGGTAATGCCAGCAAAGGCAGAATGAGGCCCTTAACTGGGCATCAATTGCCCAATTAAGGGCCTCATTTGGCTACAGGGTGGGCATCCCACCACAGATTTATTCGGGGTGGAAGCAGGAATGCAGCAGGGACCCTCCTGCCATGACCCACCTGATTAAATGGCCCCCCCATCACCAAACATGGCAGAGGGCATCAAATTCCACCGAGTGTGTTTAAAGGCGACTATTACTAAGGATTTTTGTCAATGTGGAATGCTTACGTTTAATGCTTGTCTCAGCCTTTATTTTTTGGAAGAAAACAGCGCTAGCTGTGCAAAATAACATTTTTGCTGAATAGCTGCTCCACCTCATCAAAGACGTTTGTAAGTCAGAACTGTGGAATTCACATTTAATTCAAATTCTACAAGTGATTTGGCAACTAAAAAAATTACTTTCTAAACTATTTCTCTGTCAATACCAATTTAAGAAACATACAGTAGCTAAGTCCAGGGGAGGCAGTGGCGTAGTGGTGTTGTCACTGGACTGGTAATCCAGACACCCTGGGTAATGCTCTGGGACCCGGAGTCAAGTCCCACCAAGGCAGATGGTAGAATTTGAATTAAATAAATATCTGGAATTAAAAATCTAATGATGACCATGAAACCATTGTCGATTGTTGTTAAAAACACATCCGGTTCACTAATGTCCTTTAGGGAAGGAAATCTGCTGTCCTTACCTGGTCTGGCTGACATGTGACTCCAGACCCACAGCAATGTGGTTGACTCTTACAAACGCTCCCTGAACAAGGCCATCGACATACACATCCCACAAAATAAAAGAGAATATCGTGTGGAAAAATAAAATAATAAGCAAATTCTATTGTTCAAAATGAATTAAAGCAAAACTATTTATGTCACCCATCCCAATATCTGCTTCTTTGGCACAGTGTAAATTTTTGTCTGAATAGGTTCATTTGGAAGCTAAAGGTTATCAACGTGAAAAAACAGGACTTTTTCATTGTTTTAGGGGATGTGGGCTTCGCTGGCTAGGCCATCCCTAATTGCCCATGGTGGTGAACTGCTTTCTTGAACTGCTGTAATCCCTGTGGTGTAGGTACACCATGGTGTTGTTAGGGAGGGAGATCCAGGATTTTGACCCAGTGAAGGAACGATGATATATTTCCAAGTCAGGGTGGTGGGTTGTTGGAGGGGAACTTCCAGGTGGTGGTGTTCCCATATATCTGCTGCCCTTGTCCTTCTAGATGGTAGTGGTCATGGGTTTGGAAGGTGCGGACTAAGGAGCCTTGTTGAGTTACTGGAGTGCATGTTATAGATGGTACACATTGCTGCCACTGTTTGTCGGTGGTGGAGGGAGTGAATGTTTGTGAATGGGGTGCCAATCAAACGGACTGCATTGCCCTAGATGGTGTCAAGCTTCTTAAGTGTTGTTGGAGCTGCACTCCATTCAGCCAAGTGGAGAATATTCCATCATACTCCTGACTTGTGCCTTGGAAATGATGGACAGGCTTTGGGGAATCTGGAGGTGAGCTACTCGCCACAGGATTCCTAGCCTCTGTCCTGCTCTCGTAGCCACTGTATTTATATGGCTAGTCCAGTTCAGTTTCTGGTCAATGGTAACCCCCCCCAGGACGTTGATAGTGGGGGATTCAGTGATGGTAATGCCATTGAATGTCATGGGGCAATGGTTAGATTCTCTCTTCTCGGAGATGGTCATTGCTTGGCACTTGTGTGGCACGAATGTTACTTGCCACTTGTCAGCCCAAGCATAGATCTCTTCCAGGCCTTGCAGCATTTGGACATAGACTGCTTCAGTATCTGAGGAGTCACAAATGGTGCTGAACATTGTACAATCATCAGTGAACACCCCCACTTCTGACGTTATGATGGAAGGAAGGTCATTGATGAAGCAGCTGAAGATACTAGTTCCCTGAGGAACTCCTGCAGTGATGTCCTGGAACTGAGATGATTGACCTCCAATAACCACAACCATCTTCCTTTGTGATAGGTATGAATCCAAACAGCAGAGCATTTTCCCTTTGATTCCCATGGACTTCAGTTTTGTTAGGACTCCTTGATGCCACGCTTGGTCAAATGCTACCTTGATGTCTAGGGCAGTCACTCTCAACTCACCTTGGGAGTTTAGCTCTTTTTTCCATGTTTGAACCAAGCCTGTAATGAGATCAGGAGTTGAGTTGCCCAGGCGGAACCCAAACTGGGCGTCACTGAATAGGTTATTGCTAAGCAAGTGCCACTTGATAGCAATGTTGATGACCCCTTCTATTACTTTACTGATGACCGAGAGTAGACTGATGGGGCGGTAATTGATCAAGTTGGATTTGTCTGGCTTTTTGTGTGCAGGACATACCTGGGAAATTTTCTACATTGCCAGGTAGATGCCAGTGTTGTAGCTGTACTGGAACAGCTTGGCTAGGGGCATGGCAAGTTCTGGAGCACAAATCAGCGCTAGTGCCAGAATATTGTCAGGGCCCATAACCTTTGCAGTATCCAGTGCCTTCAGCCATTTCTTGATATCACGTGGAGTGAATCAAATTGGCTGAAGACTGCAACTGTGATGCTGGGGACCTCAGGAGGAGGCCAAGATGGATCATTCATTCGGCACCTCTGGCTGGATTGTTGCGAATGCTTCAGCCTTATCTTTTGCACTGCTATGCTGGGTTCCTCCGTCATTGAGGATGGGGATATTTTTGGAGCCTCCTCTTCCAGTGTGTTATTTAATTGTCCACCACTGTTCACAATTGGATGTGGCAGGATTGCAAAGCTGAGATCTCATCCGTTGGTTGTGGAATCACTTAGCTGTGTCTATTACTTGCTGCTCATGCTGCTTGGCAGACAAGTAGTCCTGTGCCATAGCTTCACCAGGGTGACACCTCATTTTTAGGTATGCCTGGTGCTGCTCCTGGCATGCCCTTCTACACTCTTCATTGAACCAGGGTTGAACCCCTAGTTTGATGGTAATGGTAGAGTGGGGGATATGCAGGGCCATGAGGTTACAGATTGTGACTGAGTACAATTCTGCTGCTGCTGATGGCCCGCAGTGCCTCAGTCTTGAGTTTCTAGATCTGTTCAAAATCTATCCCATTTAGCACAGTGGTAGTGCCACACAACATGATGGAGGGTATTCTAAAAGTGAAGAAGGGACTTCATCTCCACAAGGACTGTGCAGTGGTCACTGCTGCCGATCGTGTCATGGACAGATGCATCTGCAGCAGGCAGGTTGGTGAGGATGAGGTCAAGTATGTTTTCCCTCTTGCTGGTTCTCTCATCACCTCCTGCAGACCCACTCTAGGCAGCTATGTCCTTTAGGTCTGTAGTGGTGCTATCGGGCCATTCTTGGAGTCATTGAAGTCCCCCAACCAGAGTAAATCCTGCACCCTTGACACACTTAGTGCTTCCTGCAAATGGTGTTCAACATGGAGGAGTACTGATTCATTAGCTGAGGGGGGGGACGGTACATTCTAATCAACAGGAGGTTTCCTTGCCCATGCATGACCTGATGCCATGAGACTTCACGGGAGCCAGAGTCGATGTTGAGGACATCAGTGGCATTACCATTGCTGAATCCCCCACTATCAACATCTTGGGGGTTACCATTAACCAGGAACTGAACTGGACCAGCCATATAAATATTGTGGCTACAAGACCAGGTCAGAGGCTAGGAATCGTGCAACGAGTAACCCACCTTCTGACTCCCCAAAGCCTATCCACCATCTACAAAGCACAAGTCAGGAGTGTGATGGAATCCTCTCCACTCTCCCAGATGAGTGCAGCTCCAACATCACTCAGGAAGCTCGACACCATCCAGGACAATGCAGCCTGCTTGATTAGCATCCTATCCACAAACATTCACTCCCTTCACCACTGATGCACAGTGGCAACAGCGTGCACCATCTACAAGATGCACTGCCGGAACTCACCACTGCTCCTTAAACGGCACCTTCCAATCCCACAAACACTACTACCTAGAAGGACAAGGGCAACAGATACATGGGAACACCGCCACCTGCAAGTTCCCCTCCCAAGCCACTCACCATTCTGACTTGGAACTATATCGTCGTTCCTTCATTGTCGCTAGGTCAAAATTCCGGAAATCACTCCCTAACAGCACTGTGGATGTACCTACACCACCTGGACTCCAGTGATTCAAGAAGGCAGCTCACCACCACCACCTCAAGGGCAATTGGGAATGGACAATTAATGCTGGACTAGCCAGCGATGCCCACAACCTATAAATGAATAAAAATAAAATAACTCCTTATTAGATCCTTTGAATTAGATCTTTCCACCTGGATCTGGAAACACTCTAAGTCAAATTGGGATTTGTATGGCACAGAAAAATGGTATCATGTATTGTGAGACTAATCCATTACATCAGATAATAGAGCCTATGTCATCTCAGACGTCAGTCTCAGCTCAGTGGTAGCACCATTGCCAGTGAGTCAGAATTGAGTTCTGCGCTGTTATAAATCCAGTCATTCGGATGAGATGTTAAACCAAGACTCCACCAGACTTCTCAGGTGGATGTAAATGATCCTATGACATTGTTCAAAGAAATGCCAAGGCAGGTGGTGGTGGATCTCCTCGTATACTGAACAATTATACCCTCAGACAACAATAAAAAGCATTATCTGGTCATTTATCTCTGCCATTTGAGACCCAAATAATGATATTTTCTATAGCCTGAATTTTACACGCTCCTGCCGATGGGTTTGTCGGCAGAGCGTGAGCATCAAATTCCTCAATGAGCTTACCACTGGGTTCCCACCCGCCCCCAACTTCTCTGCAATCTTACACTGGTGCAATTGAGGCCTTGGACGGCCACCTGCCCTTGACCCATTGAGGCCCTTAAGCAGCCAATTATTGACCACTTGCCATTTCCAGCCCAGCTTTAGTTCTTAGGCTGGCGGGAAGAGTTCCCAGTTATGGGGGAAGCCTGAAAATAATCAGGATCAGGCCTCAGGTGGGAACAGGTTGTGGGGCGGGGGGCACCTCCATCAGAAGTCCCCTTTCAATTTTGGGCATCCCTCCTTAAAGTCCAGTGACCACAGGACCTCCGTCCCTCCCACCCCACCCCAGGCCTCTCCCCCCCGACAATCCAGTCCCCCACTGTTTGCCCCCACAAGGCCTCCCCTACCCTCCCCGTCCTGAGACCCTCAAAATTTACCTCTTCCTGGAGTCCTAGGACTTAGACTCTGGGGACTATATGCAGCCTCAGTCCTGTCCACTGCACCTTCTGGTGCTGCAGGGACTATAGCGCTGCCGGCCCATCAAGGAGGGACTGACTTCAAAGTGAGGGCGAAAGTCCCGCCTGCAGCCAATTAACACTTGTTGGAGCATAAAATCACTGTGGGCCATACAAAATTGGCGGGGATGTATTTCCTGCCAACTCTTCGGATGGCGGGAAGGGAAACCCTGCCATCCAAAAAATCCTGGCCTATGTCTATAATTAAATCCTTAATTAATAAGGCTATTACTCCAACTTTATTTGCATCTCTATGTTTACAACCAAGAATATTTAGAATCATGCCCTGGTTGAAACCAACATTCATTCAGATTTATGACATTGTGCTGCTTCATTCTGATAAATGCCTGTAACTCCCAGCTTTATTTTAGATGCTTTGTGCATTGACATTTGAACACGGCAACCAGATCCAGTTATATTTCTCAGCACAATTTTTCTTTCTGTTTTCTTATTCTGTTCTTCTTCATTACCACATTCCTATTTTCCCTTAGATATGCACCTCCATAAATCTTCCTGAGCCTTTTTCAAACTACTTTTCTTCTTCCTTGTACTTACTATTAACTCTCCTTTATAAGTTTATATCCTCCCCTACTACTCTATGTACCTTCTTTCCAAGGACCTTCATATCACTTTAGTATAGATGAAGTCCATTCATCTATAGAAATTATCCCCCTTCCCCAGAACTTGTCCCAAAGTCTGAAGGATCTGAAATGCTATTTTCTGCACCATATTTTGAGCCATACGTTGATGTATCTGGTCTGTACATTGATGTATCTGGTCTGTAGCTCTGCAACTTGCCCAGTAGATGTCAGTGGAAGTAGTTCTGAGATGACTATCCTCAATACCTTGTACTCCAAACGAGAACATAATTGCTTAATCTGTCTCTGCTAAACCGCCATCCTTGTCTTTCCTATGTCACTGGTTCCTATATGAACTATGACTTCCAGCCAATTGTTCTCCCTTTTCAGAAGTTATTCTATACCTGTTCTGTTTCTCTCCCTACCCAAGCATCTGGGAGACGACATAACATTCAGCACTTCCAGCCACAGCAGCAAAATAAAGGTGCAGTATTCACGGTCAGCAATGAAACCATGGTGCTCACCACTGACCTCAAAGAAAGCTGCCCGCAAAGATCTGGTGATATTTGTGGCATGGATTTTCCCTTTCCAGGCTTTGGTTTGAATCCACAAGTCAAGGGGATCTCAGAGTCTAGCTGCAGTGACAAGATCAAGCACAGTAAGCAGGCAATCACATTGAAGTATTCTCACAGGCAAGCAAACCAGAAAGTAAAATGCACTGATTATCTTTCACTTTCAACTAAATTTTACAAAGAGAAAAAAAATGATTGAGGCATACACATAGAATTAAAATAGAAGCTATAATATCAGAAACAAACTTCTAAAAAAAAATTTAAATACATTTTTATCATAATGGAGAAAGTTAATATTCTTTAAATATAAAATTAGTTTTTCAGGCCCTTTGAAGCTATTCAGCAGTAATTGTGAACTTAGTATGCTGTTAAAAACCCAGTTACACCTCATTCAACAAGGTGTAACTTTTCAAAGGTGTTTACAGTGAGACTAAAAGGTTAGTTCAGTGATTTCTAATTGACTGCAGCCTACAGGGACTCGGGTCAGTTCGGTGCAGGGATCATTCGAGCACTATGTAAGTTCCTGTGGGAGGTATCCCTTTCAGTGATGGACAATGGAGAACAAGTTAAATTGTACATTTTTGATATTCTTGAGCTGGTGGTTTCCTGTGATACACACTATCCGATTCCCTCAGCAACCTTAATTACATTTCTCAGTTTTGCCAAAGATTTTGTTGCACAATAAATTGGCTTTCCAAACTTGTTGAAGAACAGCTGCACTGCATTAAGAAAACCAGCAATACTCAATATCAGCCACGTTTTACAAATGCCACTTAATGAATTAGGACATCTTCCTTTAAAGGACTTGGAAGGATATAGGACAGGCCAGTAATCGGGCATGGGGATCACAATGCATAATTAACCCACACCCTTTCATAGCAGCATCAATACAAACTTGGTGCTGCCTACTAACTTAAATGATAGTGATGTGCAGCCCACTGCTAAGCAAATTGCTGAGTGGCTGCAAGTCTCAGCACCGGCCCCAAGTTTGTGCAAGGCTAGGACCACTTAAAACTAGTCTTCCCTACTTAAAAGCAGCCTACATGTCTTAAAAGGGAAATAGTTGCACATTTTGCTAGAGCAGCTGCAGAACTGATTGAAGATGAGTCTCTAAGTAGAAGAGAAGTGGAAGTGGCCTGAGAGGGTGTCCCTAGATTCTCCAATGCACCACTAGAGGTCTCGGTGCAGAAGGCGAATTGGAGGAGAAAGATCCTTTTCCGTCTGGAGCGAAAAGGACCTCCAAACAGACATTATGAAGGTAGTGAGAGCAGATAGCCATTGTGGTCAATGACAGCAGTTCAGCTCCGAGGATCTGGATGCAGTGCCACAAAATGTTCAATTACCTCACTAGAGTGGTCAAGGATAGTAAATGCACCTTCATATGCCATAGCCTTACAAATTAACCATTAGCTTCACACACTACTCCATTCATGACCTCCTCTTCACTCACATTTACATCTCCCAGCATGCACACACTATCAGCTATTCAACTGGCAGACACGTAACCCGAAAAAAGTCTGCACCATATTCACTGTCACACTTCCCTGTCTCTTGGAGGATGAGGTGACCCATGATCAGAGGTAGCAGCATCTAACCTTCAGAGGTACAGGCATGGCTATAGATCCTCAACCTGATGGAGAAAATAGTGCTGGCAGTCATTGGTGCAGCTATGACTGAGGTCGTGAACAGAAACAGAGCTAAAAACATAGAGGATGATGTTGTGTTCCTAATACACCTCACACTTTCCCCTCATCCTACAACATCCTGTGATTTACAAGCTGCAGATGGTGTAAACTTGCACCTCTTGTTTTCCCCCATTTCTCTCACCCCACCCCTATCCTTATGCCTTCATTCTTTCAGATATCCAAGAGTTGCCCCATGGTGAAGAATTGATGCAGGAGCCTGAAGTCCAAGAGGAGCAACAGACTGATGAAGAAGAAATGCCATCACTCTATCTCACACTTGCAGCCATTAGTTCAGATACTGGCACCGTGTGAACTTTAGAGGATAACTTTGAGGTGGGATGAACACATCCCATCTTTATGAACAGCTTGTCTTCTTTGCTGCCTCTGCTCCATCCTCTCTCATGCTGTAGCCCAAAGGTGATTGCTACTGTAGCACCCATGATTGGGAGCAAGTAATCTGACCAGAACCCTTGCAGTCAAACCAAGGATTTCTCCATGTGCAGCACCACTCTCTATTGACTTCACCAATTTTAATTAACTCTTCAAACCACCAAGCACTTCCACAACCTCATGCAGAGCCAATAGAGATTAATCAGCAACTAACCTACAAGTTGTTGTTGATCCTGTTAAATAGAGCTGGAGGGCTGGCTTCATTGTGTGGTGATAAGCAGTGTTACTCACTGAGAGATGTCACAGTGTGCCTACTCTACATACTTCCGACACATGCTCCTAATACCCATGCTAATGTCCTCAGCAAGATGACGCTCAATGAAGGTAGCATCAGAAATGTATGTGCATAGTGTGGACGCTACTTTGAGATCAAAACGCCACCCATGGCACTAAACTATGAGCACTGCGGAGCTCCAATTTTGCAGCCTCAGTAGTGGAATTAGAGAGGTTGTTACAAACCATAGCTTATTCTTCACATACACGAATCACATCTTTTCGGCACTGTTTCTTACTCTAATATTAAGTGGACCTTGCTTTTTTTGACAAACTGATTCTTTTACTGATTAAGCAAATCCTATAAGCTACCCTCTTAAAAAACATAATTGATCTGCCACATCATCCAAGTGATTCTCTCTCCTATTACTTGATGGGACTATTCTGATGGGAATTTTAAGCACCATCTATCTGTAGCATATTGGGAGAGAAGAAGAAAGCTTACACTGTTATGATCATTTTAATTAGTAATTATTTAATTGATTAGTGGCACAGTGGGTAGAACACTCTCCCACTTTGAGTCACTGCTCTTGAAGCCCCCTAATCCAAACCAGCACTTACAGAGGTGTCATCTTTTGAAAGAGGCGTCAACAAAGGCCCTGTCTGCCCTCTCAGGTGGATGGAAAAGACCTCAAAGCCATTGTTGGAAGAAGAGTAGGAGAGTTCTCCCCAGTGTTCTGGGGTCAATAATTATCCCATGACCAATACAAGACTAAAAAACGGATTATCTGGTCATTTATCGCACTGCTGTTTGTGGAACCTTGCAGTGCATAAATTAAATGCAGCTTTACATAAGTAACATTACAACAATAACTACACTTCAAGGGTATTTCTCTAGCTCCAAAATCATGAAAGGAACAATAGAAATGTAGATCCTTTTTCAATTTTAATGATTTTTTTAAAAATGTATTATAAAATGTTCCCTTTACCCTTAATTATACTCAAACTGTTTTCGTTTGTATGAGCACTGTGGGGCAGAAAATAATTCTGTCTAAGATAAGAACATAAGACATAGGAGCAGAAGAAGGCCATTCAGCCTATCGAATCTGCTCCGCCATTCAATGAGATCATGGCTGATCTGATAATCCTCAATTCCACTTTCCTGCCTTTTCCCCATAACCCTTGATTTCCTTAATGATAAAAAAAATCTGTCTCAGCCTTGAATATATTTAATGACCCAGCCTCTACAGCCCTCTGCAGTAAAGAATTCCGCAGATTCACTACCCTCTGAGAGAAGAAATTCCTCCTCATCTTTGTCTTATATTGATGACCCCTTACTCTGATTTATGCCCTTTGGTCCTAGACTCTCCCATAAGGGGAAACAACCTCTCAGCATCTACTCTGTCAAGCCCCCTAAAAATCTTACATGTTTCAATAAGGTCGTCTCTCATTCTTCTAAACTCCAATAAGTGAGGCCCAACCTACTCAACTTCTAATAAGAAAATCCCTCCATACCCGGAATCAACCTAGTGAACCTTCTCTGGACTGCCTCCAATGCCAGTATATATTTCCTAAGATAAGGGGACCAAAACTGTTCACAGTATTCGAGGTGTGGTCTAACTAGTGCCTTGTATAGTTTTAGCAAGACTTCTCTATTTTTATACTCCATTCCCTTTGAAATAAAGGCCAACATTCCATTTGTCTTCCCTATTACCTGCTGAACTTGTATACTAGCTTTTTGTGATTCCTACACAAGGACCCCCAAATCCCTCTATACTGCAGTTTTCTGCAGTCTTTTCTCCATTTAAATAATATTCAGCCCCTCTCTTATTCCTGCCATTGTGCATGACCTCAGATTTTCCCACATTACATTGCATCTACCAAGTTTTTGCCCACTCACTTAACTAGCCTATATCCCTCTGTAGACTCTTTGTGTCATCCTCACCACATGCCTTCTCACCTATTTTCGTGTCATCCGCAAACTTGGCGATAGTACATTCACTTCCCTCATCCAAGCCATGAATATATATTGTAAATAATTGTGGTCCTAGCACTGATCCCTGTGGCACTCCACTAGTTATAGGTTGCTATCCTGAATATGCCCCCCTTATCCCAACCCTGTCTTCTATTAGTTAGCCAATCCTCTATCCATGCTAATATACTACTCCCAATACCATGGGCTTTTATCTTATAAAGTAGCCTTATGTGCGGTACCTTATCAAACGCCTTTTGGAAATCCAAATATATTACTGGTTCCCCTTTATCTATCCTGCTTGTTACCTCCTCAAAGAATTCTAAGAAATTTGTCAGGCATAATTTCCCCTTCATTTAGCCATGCTAACTCTGCTTGGTTATATTGGGCGAAATTTTACTGCAGTGGGATTTTGCTTTCCCGCCAAAGCCAATGAGGTTTAGAATGTCTCGCTGCATTTTACGGCCCCCTCCCCGCTGAAACGAGGCCGTAAAATTCTGGTCATTATGTATTCCTAAATGCTCTGCTATTACATCCTTTATAATAGACTCTAACGTTTTCCCAATAACAGATGTTAAGCTAACTTGCCGATAGTTACCTGCTTTTTGTCTCTCTCCCTTTTTGAATAAGGGTGTTACAGTGGAAGTTTTCTAATCCCCTGGGACTTTTCCAGAATCTGAGGACCAGTGCATCCACTATCTCTCTAGCTACTTCTTTAACATCCTAGGATGCAACTCATGAGGTCCAAGGGACTTATAGACTTTAGCCTCATTTGTTTCCCTGGTACTTTTTGTCTAGTGATAGTTATTGTATTTATTTCCTCCCCCGCTTTTATCCTTTGATTATTTAGTATTTTTGGAATGCTATTAGTGTCTTCTACCATGAAGACTGATGCAAAGAATTTATTCAACTCCTCTGCCATTTCCTGGTTCCTCATTATTATTTCCCCAGCCTCATTCTCTGAGGGGTCAATGCTCACTTTGGCCTCTCTCTTCCTTTTTATATATTCAAAGAAGCTCTTACTGTCCATTTTTATATTACTTGCTAGTTTACCCTCAAAGTTTATTTTCTCCCTCATTTTTTTTTTGGTTAACTATTGTTGGTTGTTAAAACTTTCCCAATCCTCTGGCTTACCATTAATCTTTGCCACATTGTATGTTTTTTCTTTCAATTTGATACTATCCTTAATTTTCTTGGTTCACCATGGTTGGTTTCTCCCCTTCCAGGAATCCTTCTTCCTCCCTGGGATATATCTTTGTTGTGAGTCATGAACTATTTTATTAAACATTTGCCATTGTTCATCAACCGTCTTTTCTGCCAAACTCCTTTCTCAGTCCACTCCTGCCAACTTTGCCTTCATTCCTTTGTAATTACCCTCATTTAGGTTTAACACAGTTGTTTCTGACCCAAGCTTCTCACTCTCAAACTGAATGTTAAACTCTACCATGTTATGGTCACTGTTTCCTAGGGGATCTTTTACTCTGAGATCATTTATTAAACCTGCCTCATTACACATTGCTAGATCCAAAATAGCCTGAACCCTGGTTGGATCCACAACATATTTTTCTAGGAAACTGTCCCAAATACACTCTATGAATTCTTGCTTCTGCCTACCTCTGCCAATTTGATTTTCCCAATCTACATGAAGATTAAAGTCACCTATGATTAATGTACTTCCTTTTTTACATGCCCTCATTATCTCCTGATTTATTCTCCATCCTACAGTATAGCTACTGCCAGGGGGCTTATTGACTACTCCCACCAGTGTCTTCTTGCCCTTGTTATTTCTTACCTCCACCCATATGGACTCTACACGTTCCAATCCAAGATCATTTCTTGCTATCGTACTTATTCCAACTTGTACTAACAAAGCTATCCCACCACCCTTTCCTCCCTGCCTGCCCTTTCGAAAAGTCACACACTCCTGAATATTTAGTTCCCAGCTTTGATCTCCTTGTAACCATGCCTTAGTAATGGCTATAAGATCATACCAATTAACCTCTATCTGTGTCACTAATTCATTTATTTTTCCCCAACTATTCGAATACTATGTGCATTTAAGTAAAGAGCCATTAATTTTTGTCCTTTTACCATTTTTTACCCCCTTGACCCTATTTGCTGCCGTTTTTTATGTTTGTACACTCTGTCCCTTCCTGTCACACTCTGAGCATCATTACCTAAATAGCTACCCTGCAATGCTGCCATATCTTGTTGCTTTGTAAGCCTATGTATCCCCTCTCCAGAATCCCCCCCAACTATTTAGTTTCAAGCCCTCTCTACAGCCCTGGTTATTCGATTCACCAGGACACTGGCCCCAGCACGGTTCAAGTGAAGCCCATCCCACCAGAACAGCTCCCTTCTACCCCAGTACTGGTGCCAGCGCCCCGTGAACTGAAATCCATTCCTCCCACACCAACCTTTGAGCCACACATTTAACTCTTTGACATTATTTACCTTATGCCAGTTTACCCATAGCTCAGGTAGTAATCCTTAGATTATTATCTTGGAGGTTCTGCTTTTTAATTTTGTTCCTAACTGTTCAAATTCTTTCAGCAGAACCTCCTTTCTAGTCCTATCAATGTCATTGGTACCAACGTGAACGACGACAACTGGATCCCTCCCCTCCCGCTCCAAGTTCCTCTCCAGTCCTGAGGAGATGTCCTTAACCCTGGCACCGGGCAGGCAACACAGACTTCGGGACTCATGCTCGCAGCTTCAGAGAATAATATCTATCCCCCGAATGATACTATCCCCTATCACCACGACATTCCTAATCCCCCCACTTGAATGGCTCCCTCTGCCATGGTGTTGTGGTCGGTTCACTGATCTTCCCTGCAGTCCCTGCTCTCGCATACACAGCTTGCAAGAACCTCGTAACTGCTGGACATATGCAGGGGCTGAAGCTCCTTGAACGCTATGCAATAGGTCCCCATACCTATCTCATCTGCAGTTACACGCTCCTGTCCCTGATCACAGACTAAATTTGAATTATCCAATCTGAGGGAACAAGGTGTCCAGGTAATTTTCCCCACCCTGATGTGGTGCAAGGTCTGCAGCTCAGACTCCAGCTTCTCAACTCGGATTCGGAGTTCCTTGAGCTGCACCCACTTACTACAGATGAGTTCGAACTGGATCACCTTGATGTCCGGAACACCCCACATGCTGCAGCAGCAACACATCACCCGCCCGGCCATCACTATTGTATTTAATTTAATTAATTAATTGCTCTAGTATCCCTGTACTTTACACTTGGGGCAGAATCTTTGGGTTGGCGAGCGGGGGCGGGGCCCACTCACCGACACGTAAAATGACGTGCGGTGACGTCAGGCGTGCATCCCGATGTCACCACGCATCATTCAGATATTCAGTTCAATGGGCGCGCACCGGAGTCGGCTGCATGCCTGCCAAACTTTCAGAGGCCTATTAAGGCCATTTAAATATCAATTAAAACACTTAAGGTTGGCAGGCAGGCGAAGAGCCCAGGTGGCCTCCGCATTTATCAAGAAACCTTACCCACAGGTGGGATGAGGTTTCATGAGGGTTTTTAAAGTTTAATAAAATATTTTAATAAAATTAATTGACATGTCCCAGCTCATGTGACACTGTCAGATGAGGGGACATGTCTTAAAAAAATATTTTCGTCTTTATTAAAATTTTAAAAAATCAAACTGATCTCTCTGAGGCAGCTCTTTGCCTCAGGGAGATTTCTGTGCTCTTTTGTGCACATGCACAAAAGAGCACAGGCCTCGACTCAGCCTAACCCACCCCGCCCGCACAGGGAGCGCTTCGTGGCCTGCCCGCATAAAATGGTGGCGTACAGCCAATCGCGGGCAGTGATTGGCTGCACGCCCGCCCGCTCCCGCCCACCCTCACTGACGGGGAGAAAATTCTCCCCTTGATGAATCCCCCACTCTTTATACTTTATTGTAATTAATTTTTTACCCCAGTATCAACCTTAACAAACTATTTTTAAGAAAAAGAAAAGATTGGAGACCTAAACACAAACTAAGGACCTTACTTTTACTCTAAAGAGTAGAAATACTCACCAATTTCACTCACCACTCAGCTGCTTTCCCTGCACCCGCGTCACATTGAGGTTCATGACGTCACTCTGCCGCTGGTCTCACTGCAGAGTAGGTCTCTCGGTCCGCGCCTTTTATCCTTTCCTACTCACTTCTCCCTCAAAATATACTATTTTGAGCCTTAGGAATAGAATAAACCTTAATCATTTATGAGATTCTCACTAATCAACCAGCTTTATCTCCTGGAGCAGAGCAAGAATCAGCTCCTGGAAGCTTAAAAAGTTTAGGCAAAAAAAAACCAAATACCTCTTTCCCTTCTTCCACTTAACTCCCAGAAGTGCTCAACTCCAGCAGAAACTGAAAAAATACTATGCACTGCATTGCAAATATGTATGTGATCTATTCTGCTTAATGTACAGTTGATTGAATTGTTTTCCATATGCTGATCCAAAATCAGTACTAATGTTAAATCATAATTTGTGATATTAATTTTCACTGCACTTCCAAACTCCTCCTTCTCCTGGAAATGGGGTTAAGGCCACAATCAGATCAGCCCTGGTCTATTGAATGGCAAGCAGGCTGGAGGGATCAAATGACCTACTCCTGTATGGATTTATGTTATGTAACAAGTAACATGCTACAAGCCCTTTGCCAATGCCACCTTTGGAAGAGACATCATGTGATACAAAAGAGAAATCCATGGAATGGATTTTGATTTTGGTTGACCACCGCATGGGCAATCAGGCTGACTACCCAAGAAGCCAGAATTAGCCCAACCAATTTTGATGGTCAGGAAAGAGGAAGTGATGCTTTACTTGTACAGAGGCTTAGTCAGACCCCACCTGGAATACTGAGTTCAGATGACCCCATCTGGAGTGCTGAGTTCAGTTTTGAGCTCTAATCCTCAGTAAAGATATACTGGAATGATAACAGCATATAAAAGTTTAATTTATGTGGCTTGCATGACCTTAAATTTAGATGGCTGAGGAATTATCTAATCAAGGTATTTGTAATGATAAAGGGATTTGGTTGGATGGGTTCAGAGAAACTATTCCTCAGTTGAGGACATCATCCTAAAATTAGAAATCAACTAATTAGGAGTGAAATCAGGAAGCCACCCAAAGAGTAGTGGAAATTTGGAACTCATTCTACCAAAAGGCTGGGGATACTGGGTCATTTGAAATTTCCCACACCGAGATTGATATGTTTTTGTTATGTAAGGGTGTCATGATCAGGGGACATGAAGAAAACATATATATATCTCTATGTTACTCTGGCTACTTTATAAAATTATTATTTTTCTTTTAAAATGGATAAATGGCTGAACTGTTATAATGGCCGCCGCTGACCACAAAATGGCAGTTCTGGAAGTTTCTGAGCAGTTTAAAAGTGGGCAAAGTCTGACACATCAAACCCCTAGAATGTAACACTCCTTGCATTGTTCCAGCCAAGACAACACAAAGGATAGTAGATGAGCTATCTACACCAGCCAGCAATGCACAAAGGCAGAACTATATGTGACTCCTGATCTCCAATGTTGTGCTAATGGTTCTACAATTACCTGCTCAAAACACAATGGTTTTTAACAAGAGGCCTCTTTAGCTGAATAGCTCAACCCAAAACCACCCTGTCACATGACTGAGACTTGAGCTGTTTGAATCGCTTTAATTATACAGCTTTCAGATTCCGTCTTCAGTCCGTTGTTGAACACCTGATGGGCAGGCCGCACAGAAGCAATCTCTGGCCAGGTTGGACAACTGGTCCCCATCTAACCTGACGCTGCTGAGACAATTTTGTACTATTGCCTACAGAACTGATTTAATCTCTGCGTGCCTACTTCACCTTAGGACATCAACACCATCGGAAAAGCGAATCTTACATCACCAGTCTTCAGCCTGCGAAAGAATTCTTTGTTGGGCTTTGATTCTGGACTCACATGAAACCATAATTCTTATTTTTATCATGGCCTCTACCCTGAACCCCTTGCTTTCCCTTATCTCTCTTTTATTGTACGAACGCAAAAAGGGGCAGACTTTGCAAAACCCCTCTCACACGTTTTGTGTGTGTGTGTAAAGTATATCAACCCTCTTATTTTACCTTATCTCGAAGTGTTGGAGAATATACATCAACACTTATAAAAGGGGGAATCAAAAATCAAAAACACCTTCCTGTTTACAGATGGGTAGTGAGTGGTGAAATCAGAGCTGTTCTAAATTAAACTCCCTCCTGTCCATAACAAAGAGTGTCAAGGAATATGGATCAAAGGTGGATAAATAGAGTTGAGGTACAGATCAACCATGATCTTAATTTGATGGCAAAAGAGACTTGAATGACCTATCATTATTTCTGTCTTCCTATCAGTGACTGCCTGTACCTCATGGAAGCCAGCAATTGCAACAAAATCTAAGCTGTTTCCTTTTGGCTCGAGGCATCCATGGGAACTTGATGTTATCATGCACTTTGGCAGAGAGGGCATCCGTGACCTTTTCAGTGCAGCTATGGAACTCGGGTTCACTGAGGTATATCTGTCCCCAACTAAAGCCTGAAGTGCGCATGTGGCATAAACATTTAGGGCAACAATTGCTTTCACAGCCACAGGTAAGGATGACCAGCTGGAAGAGATGGCTGTAGGTCATCTTAAAAGAGGCTGCATAAGTCTTTGGGCCCTGGTCTGAACAAATGCTACCTCCTTACACACTGCTCATCTGAAAGCTGCAAGTAAGTAATTTGGGATCTCTGTGCAGGGCACAAGCCTGTGACAACCTTAATTAAAATCTACCTCCTTATGTAATGGCTTAACAATCTTTCCATCTTTCTTCAAACAGGAATAGTTAGCTTTCATTTCCTGCTAATGTGCAATCTAGACTTGGGGAGATTGGACATAGATTGTACAATATATATGACTTTACTACTAGTCTATCCATTTTAATTAAAATACAATTTATCTACATTTCATAAACCTGTAATTATAAACAATTCCATTGTTGTGCAGCGGTGAATGCTGTTCCATTTTAAGAACATTTAGTTAAGTCTGGAAACAAAACAAACCAACAAACGAGGAGTGATATGGAAGACAGGGAAATAAATATTTTGTTAGGTACATCTATAAAGGTATTCAATATTATTCAAATCATGATTTAACATTGATTCATATTGATATTTAAACCAACAAGAAAATTTTACATTAAGCAGAATATATGATTTGCATATGTGTGAAGAGCTTAAGAGGTTTTGTTTCAATATCCATCTACTTTATGAAGCTGTCACTTCAGAAATAAACCTAACCTTATTTGCTTTGCAACTACTGGGCATGAGGGATCTGGTGTGCCTGTCGTTTGGACATTTATTTTGCCCTATTGCCTAAAAACTAGACTGCTTGTTAAATGACCAGTATTTTACTTTCAAATGGATTGTCTGGGAATTTACTCTTCTGCCTTGTAAGGAAATCCATGATGAAATGCTCAGTGAAAATCAATATGGTCTATCATTTATATTTGATATCTAAGCCTTTACCTGCATTTTAATATATCTAGTTGGCCTAAAGGTGAAGTTTGGTTAAAGGCTACTTTGTATTTAGTCAATGTAAAACCTTGACAGAATACATTTTCATTATACTGTCACAGATCTTTATAAAACATTGCCAGAAATTGCACCAGTCTATTTGATAATAGAAGGGCAGGAGTTTTATACTGTCTTACCTGAAACAGGTTTTCATAGTAGTAACTGTGACAGAGATAAAAACAAAACCATTAGAATAATTTTCCGTCTGATAGGATATTGTGTAATAACTGTGTTTCATCCGTGCATTAAGCTGTTATAACATCAGAGGGTGATTAAGCAGATGTCTAGCTTCTGGCAGCTGTGGACCTATGATCTGGCATTCAGTTTATAGTCTGATGGAGAAAAAAATGAACTGTGCTTGTCTGGAAAACATAGCTAAATGGTTGTGTTTTGGTGTACTTTTAAACAGACTGGTGTATCCATAGGCCTGACTTAATTTTGAGCAGATATGCAGCCATTCAAATGAATTGGCAAAACATAATTGAATTATTGCATAACTATTCTTTTTCAAATAGTCTTTTTTGCTGTTAATCTTTCACTTAAATGTCACAATGTTCTGGCAGTTGCAATACTGAGTGCTGCGGTACTATGCTGTAAGGCTATTTGTTTTTGAAGGTTTACTACCTGTACTGCCTAGAAATTAATTTTAGAAATGTATGGATAGACTATACTTAGGAAAGAACATGCTGTGTTACCTGCTTCAAAGCCTTGTAGTCGCAGATACCTGCATCACACTTTAAGCTATGAGTTATATTGATGAGAAGTTTCATCAATTTGTTCAACTGTGCTGAGACTACTTCAAATACTGAAGCATCCAACCTCCAGAAAGTAAATACTGGCAAGCAACTTAGTGCAGTAACTATGCATTCCTGTTGGACACAAATGAGCTTGTATGTGAGTAAACAAGATTCGGTGGAAGAGGAGCGAATGAAAGAGTTAGGAAATATTTGTGCTTCGGAATATGGTTTACATTTGATCATTTGAATTTTTAAATTGGATATTTTTTCTGTATTAGCAAGCACTTTTTGATGACCACCATCTAAAATTTCTGTATAAGAAATCTGGGTGGAGCGGTTAGAGAGAAATTGTTCTCTTTAGAGGAGGGGTAGAGAGCCAGTGGGCACTGATTTGAGGTGATTGGCAAAAGAAGCAATGGCAACATAAAGAGAGACTTTATTACACAGGGTAGGTTTGGCATCTGGAGTGCACTAACTGGGAGTGTGGTGGAGCTGAAGTCAATCATGGCTTTCAAGGGGGAATTAGAAGGTTATCTGGGGAAAGATTTGTGGGGCTGCGGAGAAGGGATGGAGGAATTGAGACTGGATGGGTTGCTCTTACAGGGAGCTGGTGTGGACCTCTTTCAGTGCTGTAACCATTCTAAATAGGAAAGAATGTATTGCCACTTGCTAATTTCTATTATCTCCTCTTAACTACCATTTCATTAAAAGTCATTGGCCAGGATTTTCTGGTCTTACCTGAAGACCTGTGGCTGGCCTGTCAAATTTTCTGTCCTGCCATGACAATTCTGGCTGTGGGCAGGACCGGAAAATCCCAACCATAGTCACGCAGAATTTTTTTTTAGTATTTTATATATCAAATTTTGATAAAAGAAAAATGTTTGTGAAATGCCAATTGTTAATTACATCTAATCCACATTCTCTTTAATATCTACAAACCTATGGGGTTTTAAAAAAAGTATTCCTCTCTTTTTGTTCCCTGTTGGAAATGAAATCTGTCCTTCTCCCCTATTCCTTTGGTGTATGTTCCCTACATCATAACAGAGACCGTAATTTAAAAGCACTTCATTGGTTATAGATTGCTTTGTATCATCCTGAGGTGGTGGAAGGAGCTATATAAATGCAAGTCTTTCTGTTCTTTCTTCATTTCAATGTTGCTTTTCTGGCTCCTTTACATTCTGAGGGATTGGCAATCCTTCAAGTTTTTTTTTCCTCCCTTTTGTGAGAAGAGTTGAGATTGGGAAGTCAACAGAGTAAAGATTGACACTGCATTCATCGTTGTCCACTCCTAGGCAATGCAGTCTATTATCAGTTCCAAACTATTTTTTAAACATTGGGAAACCTAATCGTCATTTTGTGAACCTGGATGGGATATCCACGAGGTCATCATGTGACGAGATTGACTGTTCTAGCAACTCATCAAATAAATTAAAAGAATTAGAGGTTTTAGACTCTAATTCAGATTATCCTGCTCTTTTCCACATGACTATGCTGATTAAATCTCTGTATGTCTTAATCCTAGTGTTTGTAGGTGAAAATGCCCAGCCTATCCCAGAAACCAACATTGGCAGTCGGATGCTGCAAAGCATGGGCTGGCTTCCTGGCACCGGCCTCGGACCAGACGGCAAAGGGATCGCTGAACCCATTAGAGCTTTACGGCGACCAAAAGGGGTTGGACTTGGCTTTTGCTGACAGACAAATACTTGGCACAATGGAAACAACTACAGTCCTTGCTCAGAAAAGTGGGAAGACATTGGTATATGTGGTCACAAAATAGCGTCTGTATTAAATGATCCTTAATTGTATTTTTGAATTCAGCACACATGCTTATTTCTGAGTAGGTGTCAATGTTGATTTACTGTATTAATTGTTATGGAGGATTCTAGATATTAGGAAGTGAATTTAATTGCTGTACACTGATACACAAGGCCAAAGGTCTTTGCAGGCAGTAATTCCATTCCATCCAAAGTGTGGTGTCTGCAAGTTGGCTGAGGCTGCAGATATGAATTTATTGTGAAATATGGCAGTGGTATGACTCTTCCAATCCCCATAACGTGAATATCTCTGAATGATTTGCAAGTTTGTCATTATATTACCACTGCTCTATTGAAAAGATACTGAAGTTGATGTTTAGAAAAGTGATAACATTGTTGCAAGAAGAAACTCAGACTATATGCAACCTGCCCAAGCAGTTAAATAGGTTCAGTGGTTTCTTAATATCTAGAAGTCTTTTTGTTCTTGTTGAAGTAAATTTATTTTAAATTCAACATTGTATTTCTTTAATGTCTAAAAAGATTATCTACACCGCCTGGGAATGAAAGGATTTTATTAGCATGACAAACAAAATGTCCTTGAATAGATTCCGAAGTGCAAAGTAAACTATTTATTGCACAACATTCACTGTATTTAGATTCCATTTGATTTCTAGATTTCCTTTTTTTATTGAGCATTCTGAATTGCTACAACTTCTATACCTATCAAAAAGAAACCATGTATTTCAATGACCTACTTTGGTAAGGTCCTAGTTGCTCTGCCATATTGGACAGTGATCATTGTGATTATAGTGAGCACTCGAGTGTTTTAGTCTGTATAAAGAAAGCCGCCAGACAGCTGATTACTGAACTTGGCCGTATCTTGCGCTTTAATCAGTTTACTGTACTAAATTCTAGTAAATAGAACTGCTTTTAGATTTCTTCTCAGATTGCATCAAGGTAACAGCCTTTTAAAACCCTTACACAGTATAGTTTCTGACCAGTTTCATGCATTTTAGAAATATTGCCTATTTATTGGCTGCTCTCACTAATCAGATCACTTGATTTAGCAAATCTATCCATTAATTTGTCCTACAGTTTGTGAGAAATTACCTCATTTAATATACTAAATGACATTAAATTAAAAAAAACAAATTTGGTTTTATTAAACATAAAACAGAGTTGTAAATGTCTGATCTAGAGTAATATTTCTTTCATAGACTTTGTAGTACTATCTTGTCATTTTTGTTGTATTGCAGAGGCCATAGTACCAACATATATCTCAATATAACAGCTAAGGTGCCCGAATATTTGTCTAAAAAGTACTCCAGATGTCACCCCAAAATGCATACTCTGCAGTCAGTCTATGATATACTTTTTAACAGCAAAAAAAAATGTTGTAATTTATGTAATTTTTGTGGCGAGACAAGTCAACAGCAGCTACATAAAATGTTGTGTAATGGTAAAAGGTAATATCAATATACATTCTGAGCAAAAAAGTAGGTTCAGAAAATATGCAGTTAATTGCAGGTATTTCTGAGCTGACAAGTATAAATAGAAATTTACAAGGGGATTGGGATTTTCTTAATACAGTGGTTAATTTAAGTGGAATTCACTTTTCTTAATTTGTCAAGTAAAAGTTAATTTAAACTCAGTTGAAAGAGCTACCCTGGAAGGGACTGAAGATTTTGTTTCAACTTGCGGTCATTTTTCTATTTACCCCGGGCTAGTTTAGCTCATTTGGAAGTGTTGCCTTTTTTTTTTAATTTGCCAACTTATATCTAAATTGCACTATGCTATTGGTGGCTTGATACTTTTATAATTAGTAATTAGTCCAAGTATATTCACGTCCTTTAATGGACCAGGAAGGGAGATGCCTCCCTTAGAATGTGCAGTTATCGTTTGAAAGGTGACTTTTATTACCTTACATTCCACAGAGTGCTAACGTAAGAACAGAGCAGGCCCATCTGTGTCAAATACCTTAATTGGACAACTCTGCTTCATGGCATATCTTCAAAAAAAACAGAGCGACTGGGTCATCGGGCTGAACATGCAATATGAATGATAAAAAAAAACCTGCCCTCTATTATAAATGAGCCCAATTATAGGCATATTGTTATTGCTTCAGAGGCAGTCATCTTGCATTCTGTGAGAAGTAATCGGGTAAATCAAGCAGTTCTAATACACAGAAATGACATAACACTGGAACATTATGGCATACAATAGATCTGAATTGACAAAAATGACTTAAAACCAATATATACGAATTGCACTATGCTAATAAACTATTCTGTGGAAGAATGATTGGGGTAATTTGCTCATAACAGTATAGTTATCTGTTGCTTATACTGTTTAACTATTTTTTTACGTGCTAAAGCATGTTATGAATGAGAAAGCAACTGGTCAAACTTCCAATTTACCTGGTACCCATCCTCAAAAGCAAGCCCCATTTTGTTAGCAACATTTTATTGGAGAGACAGCTTGTAATGATGCAGTTTGGGGTTTATTGTTTAGTCTGATCATTCTGATGGTGGCTTCTAACAATCAGTATCAGGAATGAAGTTCCAGGTATTTTCTCTCTAATAATGTGAAATCCTCTCACATTGTGCTTTTGCTCCAAGTTCCAATAACAACTACAATTGAAATCATAATAGGATATAAGCTGATTTATCTTTATACTTCTTGTATTTTGTGCTTGTTCTTAGTTTTAATGTGCATCTTGTGAAATGTCTCATGTGCTTACTGCAGCCTGATGTGTAAACCCTTAAATTTCTACTTAATAGTAATACCATGTTCATTTAACAGTGTTAAGAACCAGTATTATTTCTCTGCACAAACAATAAGAGAATACCAACTGTTCTTAGACTTAATTACTTACCCAGTAGATTAAACTGTATGAATAACCTATGAGGTGGAGTAACTCTTATCTGGCATTTTGCAAACAGGTAAATAAATGAACATCCAGCCTCCCATTTGTGTATTATTTTTCACATTCTTTGTATTCGTGCTTAATTTCCTAGCTCATTGCAAAACATATTGGTCTGGAGTTTCCACTAGGTTGTGCTGTTTTTTTTAGGGCAATTCAGTTGCAATTGGCCAAACCAGGGCAAATTGTAGAGAGTGTCAAATGCAAATTACATTCAGTGTGAATTGAATTTCCGCTATCTTTTTCCCTAGTTCAAAAAAAATCACACTGGAAGCTAATCCTACCCACCAAACTGGCCCCCAGATCAAATTAATCACCAGAGCAAGTTTTCATTATTGTGTCCATTTGCAGCTTTTTGAAGAATCTTAAAACTAGGTTGGGCTGAATTTACATGCCCCTGATTGGAGTGTTTCCCTTTGCGGGGGCGGGGGGGCACAGAAAATAGGGCAGACACCCACCCAACCACTTTCCTACCCACACCCATGATACAGATAGCGGGGTGGCCCTTAAATCAGCAGCCCACCTACCCTTTTTAATTGAATAATCAAGGGTCAATTAAGCTTGTTATCAAGCCAATTGACTCTGATAATAAAACTATTAGCACAGGCAGCCAGACGGAAACAGAAAGCCAATTTTTTAACTGAAATGTTTAAAGGACAGGAAGTGGCGGGGAGATTGGTCTTCGGGGGCTGCCCTTTGCTGATCGTGTGGCAGTCCCCAATGGGTCCAAGCCCACCTTCCTACCTACTCGCTCTCCCTCATAAACCCAGCCTTCCCCCACCACACACACACCACCCCGCCCCTCCCCAGTCTATTCAAATTCTCCCTTGCCAAGACCCCAGACTTACCTGATCTGGGGTTTCTAAGGCCTTGGGGTTTTTTCTTCTGCAGCAATCCTGGCAGTGGCCACTGATGAATTCCTGGTGCTGCTGGGACCAATGGAGCTGTCGGTCAATCGAATTAGCCAGCAGCTCCAGAGGGCGGGATCTCTATCCCACTTGACCCTCATTGTTGACTCCACACCGATTATTGAGCCTGTTCTTTTTTTCTGAAGCACTCAAACAATAATAGGCACCTTTTAAAAGATTTCAAATATATTTTTAAACTAATTTACTAAGAAACTGACTATTGTGGCCCCATAGAACTAAAAAATGGTTCTGTAATATTTTTAAGTAATTTTTAGTTATCTAATATCTGGTTACTCGCAAGTGATGGACTAAACACTGATTAAAAATACTTTTTTGTGATAAACCCATTTTCAGCTTGATTTTACAACTGCTCCAAGTTACTACTCTTAAATATATCAAGGAATATTTTTCAATGCAGAAAACTCATGTGTCCTAAAACACTACCTGATTGCACTGGTTCATGACAGAAACTTGAGCAAAAAACCTTCTGAAAAATAGTGCAATTTTAAGCACAATTTGCATCCAGATTGCCAATTGTGCCGAAGCAGAAACTCTACCCCAATATGTCTTTACATTTGACAAAATTATTAGAATACCACCTCATAGCATTTATTATCTTGATGCCTGCCGTATTGGTGAAGGTGGATAAAAAGAAGTGTCCAGGGTGCTCACCTTAAACAGGCAATAGGACCATCGTGAAAGCAAATAGAGAGCCTAACACCTATTTGATATCCTTTTTGCAAGTTTTTGCTACCGTGTTACCAGAAAATTGTGCTCTGAAGTAGCCTAAACAGCAGTCCTTAAATTCAGCAATCAAAAAAGGTAGGTAGTTTTAAAAATACTTACCTAAATATGGAATCAGAAATGTCAGGGTGCTGCTCCCTACACCAAAGCAGACTGTTACTGACTCCAGTCTGCCCTTTTGCTCTCTTCCTCCTGTTCCTCCCATGCTGGAATCCCTTCCTCTCCCACCAAAAGCTCTCTCCTCTTATTGCTTCCCTCTGCTCTCCTGAAGCCATTCCTTCCCTCATGATCGCTTCCACACCACCCATCTACCCACCCCACCCCACCGCCGATTCGATCGGTCACTCTTTCCCAATCACTTTCCCTTTCTTTCCCAATTACTCCCACCCAATCATTTGCACTACTCACCCAGCCAGTCCCTTCTTCATTGCTGATCACTTTGATGTCCCTTTCCCAGTCACACTCCTCCCTCCTGATCGTGCCCTCCCTCCTGATCATTTCTTCCCCCCATGCTTTCCCTATTATTCCCTCCCTCCTGATCATTCCCCACTCCCCTGCTTTCCTGGTCACTCCCAATCATTCACGCCATTCTCCAGGGCACTCTCTTCCAAGTCACCCCCACCCCCCTCAATTGTTTTCCCTTATTCTCCCAGTCACCCCTCCTTCTTCATTGCTTCCCGCCCTCTCCTGAAACCTGCCTAAGGGCCATTGCTGGCAACACAGTTGCCTGAAATTCACATTTACAAGTATTTGAGCCAATTATGAGGGAATAGATCAATTATATGTAACTTTTATGCCATCTTTGTTCCAAGGAGCACTTGGACTACTGTAACTAGTCCATAGTTTGTCAGGTTACTGGTGACGATGGCAAATCTGGACATGTTCATCCTCATACTGGTTTTGTCAAAGAAACAGCTGGGTGAAAGGGTACTGTGACAATGGTACAGAGAAGCTAGAAAGAACTGATTTCCCTGTGAATTTGAATGCCAACTTTATTTAAATTGCCTAGGTGCATTAGACAAGCAGTAGAGCTATAGTGGCTGGGTTATGTTAAGTTGTGACATCCGATTTGAAGGGCTCCTGCTTTATCTCTGACTTTGAAATTGATAGCATCCATCAATTCTGGGTGACCATAGTTATTCCAGACAGCCAGAGTGACTTCTGGTGAAATTAGGCAGACACCACTGCAAACTGCATTTGGAAATGCCAGGAGGTTCATTCATTTCTCTAAAAGCAAACAGCTGGCCACAGACTGAAGATATTATGCTGTTGCAGCCTTTCACAGCTGAGCCCAGTGGACTGTACCCAAGTTGAGATACTCGCACCATCAGTTAATCTGATTCCACACTTCAGCAGTAAAGGTTTCTGTTCCCTGAATGTGCAGGTGGTCTGTGGCTCTCAGAAATGATGCTGCAGATGACTGCAAGCACTCGGTTCAATGCCCAGCTTTTTCATCTTGGAATCCCACTTATTTGAGCATGACAAACCTCTGCAGGGCTACTTTTTTGGTAGGAGGCAGGTGTGTTGGGATGGGTGGTGAAAGTTGCTAATTAAAGTTTTGATCCTTGATCCCCTTCTATTTCTTATCAATAGGCTGCCTGCCCATTAAGCAAGGAATAAATTGCCATATGTATGCTGATAATATCCAGCCCTACCTCTTTGCCACCACTCTTGACACCTTGTATGCAAGGCCATGGTTGGAGCAAAACATTCTGTAACTTAACATAGGTAAGACTGAAGCTTTCCTGTTTTTTGCCGAAAGACCCTGGCCCAACAGCCCCCCTCTCCAATTGCCTCCTCCTCCCGATTTGATTTTGTAATTTGAACTCAGTGGTAGCAACCTTAGCATTTTTTGACCTTGAGCCAAGTTTCATATTTCCATTTTAGTAATGTTGGGCAGAACCTTCAGTGGGTGTTTTGCGCGCTGCCTGAAAGAGCAACGAGCCATCTGCGCTCCATCTGGAGGAATGCCCGCCATATCTTCTGCCCAACAGACACTTAAGAGGAGAGTAGTGGGCCTTCCTCCCGACTAATGATCCCAGGATATGACGTCCCGCCCACCAAGAGCTGCCGGCTGATCAGCACAGAAGAGACCGTGGCTGCTGCTAGAATAGCATCCCTCCTGGAGTTACAGAATTGGGAGCGACCCAGGAAGAAAGCTAAGTGATGTTGCGGGGGAGAGGGGGGTTGGAGAGAGAGGGGGTCTGCCCATGTCCATGCCCTAAATCACGCACAGATTAGTGCAGATCGAGGGGCACCCCCCTCTTCCAGCTGACCAGTCATGCAGGCTGCATTTCGGCAGGCCGGTCTGAAGCTGCGAAGTTTGCAGTAGAGGCAGGAGGAGGACCTTAACTGGGCATTAATTTGCAACTTAAGGATCTCAAGTGGAGGCAGGATGAGAAAGCCGTCAATGGGTCTACTGGTGGAGGGGGGAGGCATTAGATATCAGTGCCAATGTCAACTCATCTAATTTTTAGGCCATTCCTCACCTCCTCCAGGGGCAAAATATTCCACCCATCGTCTGTCTTTGCCCTTTCCTCACCTTTAACAAAACTGAATTTAATTGGTGCTTTCATTACTGCCAGATCAACTTCTTCAGTTCGGAGCTTGCCTGCCCTTCCAAGCTCCATTTTAGATAAACTCATCCGTCATCCCCATCCTATCACAGGAGAAGTTCTGCCTATCTATTATATCAGTTTTTGTCAACTTTTTCAGCTCCCATATCTCGCAACACATTGATTTCAAAATTCAGATCATTTTTTTTACAAATTCCTTGGTGATCTCAATCCGCCTTGCTTCTGTGACCTGTTATGGCCCTCAGCCCCCACTCTACGTACTTCATTTTTCCAATTGGCCTACTCTACATCCTGAACTCTCTCAGTTCCACTACAGGCGATGGATCCTTCCGTCATCACAAAAGGAAAGAGAAGGAATGTGTTTGCATTGATGCAATTGACCAGACTCAGCCTTATTGAACTGCATTTCGATTGCATATATTTCTCATTCCAATAGCGAATACTGCCATTGATTGCACAAGAGTAATCATCACCATAGTGTCAGCACGTGTAATATGTGCACTGTCATCAAAGCACAGCTGGCCCAATTTGGTGTGTAAGTATGATGGAGTGACTCCATGATGTCTGGATATTAAGAGCATGGAACAATTTAAGCTATCTCTGGACAACTCAATGTGTCCAAGTGTATATGGTGCAATTTTTAAGCATGACCATTAGCTATCTTGAGATAAAATTCACAGCTTATTTGTAATTTTGTTTGACCAGGAACATAAAGTGACCTGGCTGAGACCAGAGTAAGTAAAATCCTTCAACTCTTATAAAATTTCCCTTTCATGATAGCCATAACATATCTCTAATACAAGATAGTCCTACTCATGGGCTGCTTAGGAAATTGACTTCATCTGTTAATCAACACCCAGTTTGGGTTCCACCAGGATCGCTTGGCTCCTGTTCTCATTATAGCCTTGTTCCAAACATGGATAAAGGAACTGTGCACCGGAGGTGAGCTGGGAATATCTGATCTTGACAACACGGCAGCATTTGACTAAGTTTGGCACCAAGGAGCCCTAATAAAACTGAAATCATTGAGGAATCAAAGGAAAAACTCCACTGGTTGAAGTAATTCCAAACACAAAGGAAAATGGATGTGATTGTTGGAAGCCAATCATCTCAATCCCAGGACATTGCTGCAGGAGTTCCTCAGCGTGGTGTCTTGGACCAAACCATCTTCATCAATGACCTTTCTTCTATTGTAAGATCAGAAGTGAGATGTTTGCTGATGATTGCACAACTGAAATAATTTCCATTTGCAACGCCTCAGATAATGAAGCAGCCTGAGTCCACATGAAGACCTGGAAAACATACAGTCTTGGGCTAATAAGTGGCAAGGAGTATTCACGCCATACAAATGCCAGGCAATGACCATCTCCAACAAGAGAGAGTCTAATCACCTCCCCTTGCCTTTCAAAGTCAGTACTATTGCTGAATCCCCCACCATCAACATCCTTGGGTCAACATTGACCAGAATTTAACTGAACCATCAATCTCAATACTGTGGCTACAAGCTTAAGTCAGAGGCTTGGAATGCTACAGCAGGTGGCTCCTCAAAGTTTTTCCACCACCTACAAGACACAAGTCAGGGATATGGTAGTGACTCTCCACTTGCCTAAGTGGGTGCAGCTCCATCAACACTCAAGAAGCTTGACACTATCCAGGACAAAGCAACCTGCTTGACTGGGACGCCATCCACCACCTTTACCATTCACTCCCTCCATTAGGGGTGCATTGTGTTACAACTACATGACGCACTGCAGCATCTTGCCAAGGCTTCTTTGACAGTACCTTTCAAACCTGTGAACTCTAATACCTAAAGGGAAAGGGTAGTAAGAGCATCGGAGCACCACGATCTCCAAGCTCCCCTCCACATCAACCTGACTTGGAACTATAGTTCCTTTCCTTCTTCATCACTGAATCAAAAACCTGGAACACTTTTACTACATGGACTACAGTGATTAAATAAGGTGCCAGACAATGACTTTTATCAAGGGCAATTAATGATGGACAATAAATGCTGGACTTGCCAGAGATGCTCAAATCCCATGAATGATTAGAAATAAAAATTTCCCAAGATTTTTTTATGGAACTGGAGACCAGCTTTAAAAAAATATGCAGCCACATTTCTAATTAGGCAATGCCTTCCATCTCAGCCTGTTCATCCTCTTCCCCCAAGTATTCTATATATAAAACTATCCTCACAAAAGCCTTTGACTCTGTCAACTGCAAAGGCGTATGGAGTATCCTCCTCAAATTTGGCTGTCCTCAGAAATTTGCCATCATCTTCCACCTAGTCCATGGTGACATACATGCCATGATCCTCACCAATGGGGGATCATGGCATGTATGTCACCATGGAGTAGGCAGAAGATGAAACTCTATCACAGTGAAAACTGGGATCGAACAAGGCTGTGTCATTGCACCAACCTCTTCTCCATTTTCCTCATTGCAGTGTTGCACTTCAATTCCAGCAAATTACCCACAGGCTTGGAGATAATCCACAGAGCAGATGGGAAATTGTTAAACATTCACCATCTTCAATCCAAAACCACTCCAATCTCAGTCATTGAGCTTCAGAATGTAGATGGTGCTTGTGTGTGTGCTCACACAGAAACTGAGCTCCAAGACATTGTCAACTTCTTCTCTGAAGCAGATGAGAAAATGCACCTTTCACTAACCACCCGGGAAACAAAGGTCCCCTTCCAACCAGCTCCCACAGCAAAACACCATCCCCTCTCGATGAAGATCAATAACGAGATCCTGGAAAATGTGGACCATTTTCCTTATCTTGGGACACTTTTCTCGACAAAGGTAGACATAGATGATAAAATTCTTCTTCGCTTCCAATCTGCCAGCTCAACCTTCAGCCGACTGAAGAAAAGAGTATTTAATGATCAGAATCTCAAACCCGAGACTAAGGTCATGGTTTACCAGATGGCAGTGATCCCCGTGCTCCTATATGTTTCGGAGACTTAGATGACCTACAGCAAGCATCACAAAGCACTGGAGAAGTACCACCAGCACTGCCTTCAAAGATCCTCCAAGTCGGGTGGCAAGAAAGGTGGTCCAACAGCAGCATCCTCTCCCAAGCCAACTTATCCAACATCAAGGCGCTAATCACTCGAAACAGCTCTGCTGGGTGGGACATGTCAATCATATGCCTGACACCAGACTCCCGAAACAACTGCTCTGTTTAGAACTTGGCCATGGCATGACACTTCCAGGGAGACAATGGAAACATTTTAGGGATGTCCTCAAAGAATCCCTGAAGAGGTCAAAGATACCCCCTGACTCATAGGAAACCCTGGCTTGTGACTGACCAAAATGGAGAAGGCGTATTTGGGAAGGCACCGGACACAATGAGAGACTTCACCAGGAACATATACAGGCGAAATCAAGGCTTCAGAGGGAGCGCACAAACCTCCAACAACTATTCAACTGACACTTCAAGCATCATTTGCCCTACATGTGGCGGAATCTGCAGATCGTACATTGGACTTGCCAGCCATTTCAGAAGTATGTCATCTGCAATCCCAAGGGACTGCCTAACAAGAAGTATTCCAAATTGTTTACCATTTTTTCTCTTAGGCGCTGTAGAATAAACTAAACAGCTTTCCTCAATACAAGAAGCACTCTCACAACCTCTCCTGACACATTCAGATGCAAAAAAAAATGAAATTGAAAGAAATTTACCAAATCCATAGCATTTACTGGAGTCTACAAGGCTCTCCCTCTGGCACAGCTAGTACCTGAATGTCAGCATAGCAAATAGTATGGTCAGTTTTCAATGGTACGATCTACACCTATTAGAGGAAATCTGTGTGCAGAGACCTCTGATAGTACTCATTTGCATGTAATTTATATTGTTGCACCCTCTTCAGGCACAGTCAGGTACAGGCATCGGATAAACCATATAGGTAGTTTGTGTGCCATTCTGATGTAAAATGGGTACAAAGGATTTGTACATATTTTTCAGGTGCTATCTAGGATGGAAGCTGGGGAAATCAGTCCTGGTATCTTGTCACTCATTTTATATATCTATGGAAAACAAATTGGCCAAGTTGATGGATGTCCCCTGCAGTAATATGGCAGAATCCAATCCCATAGAAGCTGAATGCACTATTGACCTTTGCCATGAACGAAGAGCTCTCTGACCTATTGGAGTTGTCTGTACGTGTGCCTGGAACAAATACAATGAGCTAGATTTTAGTTTTGGGGACAAGACCCCAACGTTGGGCACATTTCCAGATCCTGATGCAAGTTTTTCTTATGGATTGGCCCATTAGTGGCCAGGGAGCATTCTCACCATCCAATTAAGAGAGGCAGGATCCAGAAGCTAGTGGACAAATAGGAGGCCCCTGCAGCCCTGAAAAATTGGCCACCCCATCAGAGCTAAGAGTTGCTGATGTATATCAGAGAGAGAGGGCCACTGCATCTTATAGCACCGTTGTGAAGGTTTTTTGAAAAGCTAAAGTAAAAGTGGCCACAACTGCCAGATTGCTACTGTGGAAGGAGATGCCCTCCACAGGGCAGACTTTGATAGCAACTGTGGCCACCTCGGTATGTTAGGTGCAAGGAAAATGATTTAAAATGCTGCTGGATCATTGCCCCCCCCCCCCGCCCGCCGTCTTCTTGCACCCCCATACATCGGCTGTGCTTCTGCCACCAATTCCAGTTGGCCTTTAATTGCCTTACAAGGCTACCTGTTGCTTGCAGGCAGGTAGCTGTCAGCCCCCACTAAATCTGCCTCTGCTAAAATGGGCCTGAGGCAGGAAAATGCTGGCAAACCAGCATACCGGCTTCCAAAGCCAATTTTCTGGCCCCCTTGTCTCTGGTTCTGCCTACAATGGGAATTGAAAGTTCCACGCCATACCTCTGCCACAGCCTTTTTAGTGAGGCAAAGCTGAAGACAAGTCTCCTAAGGCAAGAACAGGTACGATTTGTCAGAGTTGACAAATGCGGGCCCAAGAGTATTGACAGATGTGTATGTACCCTTTGAATGCCATCGCACATGCATCAGATGATCGCTCAACAAATTGTTCTCTTCATCTACTTCATGCAACACAATGGGAAAGCCCAAAAGGATTCCCAGTCCTAGCACTTTCTTTGGTACAAGTTACAAAGCAGCAGCAATGAAAAATATCTGGATGCAAACAAAGAATTTTTTTCAAAAGTGACAAAGGACAATTACAGAAGTTCCATGTACAAAATAGACAGGTACTGAACTGTTAAGTCACAAATATAACAAACTACCTAGCTTAAAGAGGGCGCTGAAAAAGACAAGGCTTGCTGATCAGTCATGCACCCATTTGATATGGGCAAATTGAACATTGTAGTCAAAGTACAGGTGAAAATAAAGAACTTTAATGCCGGGCTTGATTTGAATAACTGTTTTCATGGAAATGAGGCTTGTATTTAGCAATGCAGCTTCCTTAGCAGTCACAAAATCTGCCCTACTGCGAAACAGGCAGACAACTCCACACCTAAGTTTTCAAGTTTGAATACCTATAGCAAGACTCTATGCTTCCAGTAGTTATGTCTTAAAAATCAGGACTTCTTTTTTGTCCATAGTTTTAACAATGAATTTTTATGTCTCATTTGAAAAGATTAATATTTATTGTGTTTTCTTCTGTTGTTCTGCATTACATCCATACAATTGGATCACTGGTTAAAAATGCATCTAAAACAAAACATTCCCTTGTCTCTCGGGTCTAAAGCCAGAGTTCTATACTAGAATAGGTGACAAAGACCTAATTAATCAGTTTGCTCATTCAGACACTATAGCAATTAGTAGATACATTTATTACAATGCACATGCTGCCAGCTTGAATTCAGAGTCAATTCCTAGAATTTAGTGGCTATTACTGTTAAAATGACAGTCTTAGAATGTAAGTCTGAATAATGGCTGCCTGACAGCCAATTTAATTACATTATCTGCTTCTTCAAAATGGACGATGTTTTTCACAACTGGATATAGACCACCTGCTTGTCACCTCTCACCCCTCTAACTGGACAAACAAGTACCATTAAAAGCATGCTTGGGCCACTGAGGCACCCTGTGTCACAAACATATCAAGTTGTGAGCCCTGTGAATCATACTATATATTTACACGCCGATGACTCATGATACCAAAGGGTTTGCTTTAAGTGCTTTCTGTTCTGCTGGAAGTTGCATCTCATTTTAAATACCCATTTCTTTTGCTGTTTTTTTTGCTGCAGTTGATTCGCAATTGTCAACTGGACCATGAAGGCCCCTTCTGCTAGTCTCCTACCAAGCACAGACGCATTACTTTGTGCACCTGACATTTTGAGTTTTCCTGGCTTCCGTTCTTCACAGTCAGCAACACTAAATGCCAGTTCTCCATTTGTATGATCTAGTATTGCAGCACTTGGCCTTTTCCATGCTTGCAGCTCATTCCTCTGAGTCTTTGCATCCATTTTTAAATTTCCAGATGAGATAAATCACATTGGTGTTCTATTAATATTATCAGCGGTGCATCTTAAGTTAGGCTTCACATATCTGCCATTCCAAAGTTACAGCATCTCTTTATATTTCACCTGTAGTAAACATTAAAACTGAAGCAACAATGTTTAGGTCACCTTCATTCATTTGAAATGAAGCAGCCTCTCAAATTTCAGGATGATTAAGAAGGATTAAATGATCGTGGTAATTAAATTATTTTTATAACTGAATAATCAAAATGAAATAGCGACAGAAATATTGAGGATATATTGTATTATTTTTGGAGAATTCTAAAAGCAGTCACGCGGAAGCTGCCCCATGACTATCAGTTTGAGCATCACTGTCATTGTGATCAATAGCAGCAGTAATATATCAGCTACATCAATGAAATTCACTGAAGTGTTAGATTAATAGAAACAAAAAGTCAAGAATGAATTTCAGATTATTTAGAGTTCAAGAACAGTCAAAATTAAATTTTTAAATTATCACTAGTTGCTCTCTCATGGCAGTCCATCACTGCTGTAAAAACATGAATACCAGAAAGCAGAGAGAGAAAGACTTACATTTATATAGCAGTTTGTCACATTTCTCTGAAATATCTCAAAGCACTATATTGATATATTTACTTTGAACTGGGGTAATTGTCATTGAAATGGAAAACACAGCAAAATCCCACAGATAACAATGATACAGGTAACTAGTTACCGGTAATCCATTTTTGGTGGGGTTATTTTGCTGTGTTTGCAGCTGGTCAGAGAACAGGACAACTCCCTTTTCTTCTTCAAACAATAAAATGGAATCTTTAGCATAAACCTGAACCACTAAAAGAGACAGAAGGGGCTTTAGTTTAACTTCTCATATGAAGGACAGCACCTCTGACAATGAGATGTATTCTGGGGACTGAGTTTTAGCATAGACTGTGCTCACTTTCTAGGGTGGAGCTTGAACATACCAGTGGCACTCCATGTAGGCAGCAGAATATCTGTCTGCCAACCTGAAAGCCATGGGTTCAAATCCAATAGTTCTACCATTTGAGTTCACCTGTCACTTGTCGAAGTGAGTTTATAGGTTTTCTGCTTGGTTGGCAAAAACAGAGGCCTGTTATAGCTAAGTACTCTATCTACAAGCAGGGATCTGTCACAGGAAGCTTGTTTCTCTATTGTGCTTCTCCTAATGTCCAAGTTTAAAGCAGCATTGGAGAGTAATTTGCAGCTGGGTTTTCTGTCCAAATGAGACTGCTTGAGATTAAATGAATATTTTCTGGAATCATTCACTGAAGTGTATAATACTAACCCAATTTTGTGTACACTGGAATAGTTGAAGTATTTCATAAAGTGAAGGGACATTAGAATGATGAAGTCCCTGGGCAAAATGGCAAGTTGCTCCATGACATTCTACAATCCATAACTCTGCTCTTCCTTGTCCATATTGCCCTCTTGCGCATTTTTGAAATGTTATTTTCACAGGAGATTTGTGAAACAGATTGACAACATTTCGCACCTTTTTAATCAGAAGGTAGACTCCTGAAGGAGTTTAGGGAGGAAATTTGTCGAGTGCTGACAATCATTGTAAAGGAATTATTGAACGCTATATAAATGGGCTAGCTGTTATATTAAAATAATAGCCAGAGGAATGTCATATGAGAGTACTAAGCATTCATCCAACAATATTCAACACTCATTTTAAGCCTGTTTTTTAAACATAAAATGTAGTATAATGATTGCTCTTTTATCAGTTCTGCACAGCTTTTTTTCAGCCTCAGCAGGTATAGTTTAGATTAATCATATTCTGAAATAAATAGTATCAAGTTATGAGACTGAATGCCAAATAACACACTTATTCATCCTTAAGTTCCATTCCTACATTCAGTATGCTCAGTACAACAAAACATTACTATCGACAATACATTTACCAGTCTACCAAACAAATCAAACATCAATCATCAGTAACATACATAATTCAACACAATAACACATATAGGCCTGAGTTTTTGCAACGCCAGGATGGCTCATGCACCTTAGCCAAAATGATACTAGAGCTCCGATGCCAGAACCTATGCCCCTGAACACAGCACCTGCCATTTTCACCAGGAGAGGAACGGGGGAGAGTTGTAGTTTGCAGACCCATGGTTTATGGAGGCAGCTGCATATGTATAAGTGTAGATGCCATCAAACAAATGCAATTTTCATAACTGGGATGTCCAAAACACAACTTGTGGGCTTTTGACATTTGAGGAAACAATCTAAAACTGCCAGGGTTACTTAGAGAGATAAGGTACCTTTTTGGAGAGGCAGGGTATCCTTTTGGAGAGGTAAAGTGCCCTTTGGAATTGTTAAGAGTAGACATGAATGTGCATAAAAGTGGATAAGTTCAGTGGAACTGTCAAGTCATTTAAAACCCCACACTCTGTAGTTTTTTGAAGAAAGACAGCCTGCTGCAGCTGCTTGAAATTTCACTAGCTGTCTGTTGACATAAGCCTGAGGGCTTTTATTATAGGATTTGTGCTGCAGGGCTGATTCCATAACCTATCATATCACAGTGCAGTTCATAGTTTGATTGACAGCTCCAAGTGATCATCAAATCTTTGATGTGGGGCTGTGAATACAAAGGTTTGTTTTCATTAGGGATTAGGTACATGTAGAAAATGTTTTATAAAGGATTAAGTAATTGAAGGAAATATTTGTTTTTATAAGGGATTAAGTATCTGAAGAAATTCTTAGATGGGTTTTATGAGTGTTTATTTCTAAAAAAAAAAGTGAAGTCTGCAATAGAAACTTAGAACTTATTTCATCTCACCATAGGTCTGCCCATGGTGGATACTGGTTTATTGACATGGAGGGTGTAAGAGCACAGGTTGTTGGATGCGGGGTCATGGGTTGGCGCTAAGTTGACATAGGAACTGTAAAGGGCCAAAGAATGAGTGGGGGGGGGTTACAGGTTGGCATGAGTTGACACTAAGTTGTCATAGGAGCTATGGGGGTAGGTAGAGGGTCATAGGTTGGCATGGAGAGTTTGAGGGGCCATGGTGGTTGGGTAGGGGCAGGAGTTGGCGTGGATGGGGCATGGAGAGTGTGGTTGTGTGAGGAATGAGGCCTAGATGGTGCTTTTTTTGTTTTCTTGTTTTTATTGTAACTAGTACAAAGTCCCGGTACATGGAGGAGAACCTTTTAACCAGCCCACCTCGGCATCGGTGGACCTTGTGGCTGCCTCCGCACTGTTTCCGGGGTCGGCAGGCCTATCTCCCATTAAAACCCCCCACAAAGTCCAGAGCACTTTCATCAGAGTGTGGTTTGCAGAGTCAGGAGTGAAAATTCGGCCCATGTAAACAACACTTCTTTCAAACTTTTTACATTTCATAAAAGAGCTAAGAATGAACAGTTAGAAAATATGGCATAGTTATTTGTAGCTGTCCATTTCACAGCTTTTCAGAAAACAGACTGTGACTTCCAAGATTCAAACAGGGTTTTGCAGAAATCTGCATAGCCACTAAAAAAATGAAATATTTAGCCTCTATTGAAGTTGGCATTGTGGATATGAGATTGTTTGATCTAAATACATAAGATTGCATGTCTGATCACTACTCATTGCAAAAAGTGATGTTTCACTTCACTAATGCCTTGAGATTTTGGGTTCTCAGCATCCCCAGAGGCCGGCGCACATGAAACAGATTCTTGTATTGCCTGTTCCAACTATATCTTCAATGATAATGGTTTTGTGTTTGTCAGGCTCGTTGGCATGTTACTGCAGTTGCAATATCTGTAGTCATTAGTGTTGTCCCAGGGCAAGATCACATGGCATCACAGTCCACTTACTGCTCCAGCAATCTTTTCATGCCAATAGTACAGGGATTAAGAAGCAGCTTCTGGAGTTCGGTGTGTATTGGAGTAGACACTTAAATGATTTGAATTCTTCTTATGTAGGGACCATGCTTGGTGGAAGTTCAGACCATAACATGATTGTGAAAGGAGAACTTTATTATGATTATTATGCATTCTAGCACAGAAAGTAGAATGTTCCACTTACTCCTTTATTTTGTTCCTCATTATCAAAGCAAGTACCTTACCAATAGATATATTTGGGGTATCCAACTGACTGACTGTAGACTAATGGGAGCATCAGCTATGAAAAGGTGAAATAAAGGTCGACAAAATGGATCACATTCACAATGGGCAATGCACGTTCCTAATAAGGCTGATGGGAGAACACAGCAACTTGGTCTGCTGAGTTCATTTGTAAGATACAGCGAGCTGTGGCCCAAGTGGCAGGAGAGGTAGTTAGATTTACTGGCTGAGAGGTGAACCAGGGGTGTATGGTGAGTCTGGTGTTGGGGGGCCGGAATACAATCAGGAAAGGCTGGTAGCAGCCAGCAATCTTAATAATGGTCATATTTCTCCCAGCATAAGATGAAGATTTTTTAAAATTTATGTTTTGGTAGCACGGTTCGTTTAAGGAAATCTGATGGACTGCATGTAGCTCAAGTTATGAAAACAGTAGCCCAACCCCTGATGCATTCAGGACTAGTTGATTTCCGATTTAAGTCTGGTTAATTGTCTGTGATCAGTTACAATGAATGACCTAAGTCAATGCTAAGTTTGCAGGCAATGGTTGCAACACTTTCCTCCTTAGAGAATTCAGGGAAGATGATGGAATGGCAGGATATCGAGTCAAGACCTTTGCTTCCATGGTTCATGTCATACTTCAGTTCTTAAACTCACCAGCAGAATATTACTGCAATGACACCAGTTCACTAACTAGAGTTGAGAGGACGGTAGGTGTTTTGAAGGTAGGATTTTGATAGATTTGGAGAGTGGGTCTCTCACATAGTTGTTTCTTACTATGCCCATCACAACTTTGTGATTCAGAAGGCAGTGAAAATGGGAGACCAGATGCAGAACAGACAAAGTAACCTCGAACTCAGGTTCTTGAGAACCAGTATTCACAGGATTCTTCCATGCTGGCTGCCAAGAGAATACTAGGGTAATTGTTAATCATGCATTCTTCTTGGTTTAGAATAACACATGTTGAAACTTTCCATTAATACATAGCACCAGCTTTCCTGTCAGTTCTGTATTTACAGCCTCCATAAACAAAATGGTTTTGTGGCACCAACAAGGGGAGTGACTGAGCGGGTGGCAGGGAACAGGCATGCTGTTATTCTTAGAGAGGACAGCATGTGCTTTCCCCTTTCAGCCAATCCCCTGATTGTACGTCGACACTCTGACAGAGTACATGGGTGATGTGACACTCTAAAGCCCTCAATTAACGCTAAACCACAAAAGCCAAGATGGCAGCCGCTTGAGCTTCCAAGGCAGCAGTGCTAGGTCATTGAAAGTTTTTCAGTATTGCGAGCATGTCATGGGAGCCAAGCACCTGGCATTGACTTCCTCTCCGATCGCTTGCCACTGGAACCAATGTATTGCCTGGAGGACTTTCTGCCCCTCAGGGGAGAACAGGATCTCCCTCCTCCCATTCATCACCTGGACCAGGGGCTCTAGCACAGTATCAAGAGAACTGAATACCCTATCTAGACCTCTTATCACCAATTTCCTGTTCAGCTATTTTGCCTCTTGTATGTAACCAGAGTGTTCCCCCAATTTGAGAGAAGCTGGCTGCCTTTAAGTGGCATCAAAGATGCCCAGTTTCTGGCCCCAAAATACATGTTCAGCCAGTGAAAAGCATTGTGGTGCTATTCATGACTATTCATTTCAATGAGGTCCCAGTACAAATTTCAGGTGCTACTTGTGACCATATGAACAGGTGTCCATGTGCCTGTTTGCGAGCACAATTGAAATGTTGGGCTGCAAGGTCAGCCTGGCTGAGATGTTGAATATAACTCCACAAGGCTCAGAGCTACATTAATAATCTGCATAGTGAAAACCAATGCAATTTTGTCAAATGTTTGCAAAGCTAATGAAGGGAATGCAATGGAGTCAGAGTGTGCAGCTAAAGATTTTCAGAAAGATTTCATTAGGTGATCCAGTTGGGCAGGCAGATGATAGATATAATTTAATACACAGAAATGTGAAGCAGTACACCTTACTGAAAAAAAGTGTCTCTAGTAAACAATGACTAGAACTGGAATAGCACTGAAACTTAGAAAGTAACATGGAAGTAACAATAGAAGTGTCCCCTTCAATTCTAGACATTGTTGAAGAGAATTTAAAGAAAACAAATTGAATACTGGAACATATTTCATTTGAACAGAACAGTGACGATGCTAAGGCTTTAGAATACATTTTGCGCAGTTCTGTTCACCATGGTGCTGAGTTAATCCCACCCACCCAGCAGAATTAAAATTATCCAGGTTACTTACCTACCTTGGAGCTGCCTGGAGGTGATCTTCTGGCATTCTACTTGACCAACTGAGCAGGCAGCAAGACTCCAGTTCCAAACCTCAGTGGTGGGGTGGCTCCTTTTCAACAAATGCATACAGCATCATGAAGACCTGATGATAATTTAAACAAGGCAGCCTCAGTGGGAAACAGCGATGTTTTGTGCAAGGCCAACCTGAGGAAAAGGTCAAAAAAATAGTCTTTGCAACATTATTTGCTTTTCATGTCGAACTAAGAAGAATAAGAGTGCATGGCTGGAGCCCACAATGCAAGTTTAGGCCTCCCCAGCCACAAACAGCCTGCCCCGATCAGAGGAACCCAAGAGATGGCCTGCCAGCAGATCCCACCACTTAGTGCTAATAGGCAGTTTCTGGGCTGCACAATTTGTTTCCTGCAAACTTCCCAGGCAGAACGTGTAGGATTCAAATGAGACCTGCAAATTTAAAATATCCTAGCCCTCATTTCTGGAGCAGAGATGAGTTTCTAACGGACAATAGTGCTCACCTATTGAAATTAAAGTCCAACTAGAAAAGGCCAAACCACCTACCCCCTTACCTTCACTGTCACCAACATTGCAGGGGCCCCCACGATGCACATCCCCACTATTGATCAGAATTTAACTGGACCAGCCATATCAACAACATGGTTACATAAGCAGGGTGAAGACTGGCTACTCTACGATAATTACTCAACTCATAACCCCTCAAAGCCACTCCATCATGCACAAAACTTAATCCAAGATTGTGACTGAATGCTTACCAATTTCCCAGATAGGGGCACCCACAGCAACACTCGAAACAATCAACTCCATTCATTACAAAGAAGACTACTTGATTAACACTTCTGCCACTAACAAAGAAAATAAAGAACTGGCATTTAAATAGCACTTCTCAGAACGTCAGGATGTCCCAAGCGCTTTACAGCCAGTTAGGTATTTTATGAATTGCATTCACTGGTACGAAACCCTGTGCTCACACTACAGTCTTTCACCACTGACAAACTGACACCACAGTGTGTACTCTCTGCAGGATAGACTGCAGTAATTTACCAAGCTTACTTCAACAGCATCTCCCAGTTCCATCACCTCTGTCACAAAATTAGCAAAAGCATGGAAACAGCAACCACCTCCGAGTCACATTCCCTAACTTGGACCATTGTTCCTTCATCGTAAGTGGAACAAAATCCAAAATTCCTTATCAAAGTCCTTCTTGGGAAGACCATCAGCAGAAGGACTGCAATGGTTCAAGAAGGCCCATCATTAACCTTTTAGAAAAACTCATGGCGGAATCTTGTACCCTCCCCCACAGTGAGTTTTCTGGCAATTGAGCATTTACTCAAGTGGGAAGGTGATTGGCCAGGACCCCGCTGCCTTCCCACCTCCAGCCCGAGAAATCCAGGTTGGGAAGGCCCACTTTAAGGCCTCATCCCACCGCCAGAGGTGTTAACACAGCAGCGGGCAAGGGGGTTCAGGCTCACCATGTGGGCCTTAGTGTGTTTGCTTGTGGGCTCCTGGGAGCCTGGGTTGGGGGTGGGGGGGAGTGGGGGAGTGTGTGGGTTCCTTCGTTCAAAGGCACCTCATGCCTGATCAAGGAACCCAGCTTCAGAAAAAGGGCGGTGGGGACGGGGTGGGGGGGGAGAACGGGCAGTGCACTGAAGGCCACACCCCCTGTCAACCACCTCTCTCATGGCAACCATCCCACAACCCCCTTCCCACCATCACTCGCCTGTTCCTGAGTACCCCCTCAATCCAAAGCGTCAGGTGGGTATAGTACCAGCAGCAGCCACCACCACCCTGGTGACACTGCTGAGTGCAGATGAACTGCTGGCCCCGATTGACCTGAGAGGCACCAGATGCTGAGGGCTTTCCCGAAAAGAGGTGACATCTCAGAAGGAAGAAACAGTAAAAACTGGGAAATAAGAATATTAGTTCGAACTGATCTTACATACCATAAAATGGAACACCAGTAAAACTGGAAAATAAGAGAACTGGTCCGAACTGTTTTTTCCTTCTTGGATGGGGTCTTGCCAGCTCTCCAGCAAGCAGCTGAGACCCCCATCACCTCTACAAGATTCCACCTAGGGATAGCAATAAATGTAGATTTTCTAGCATTACTCATGTCGCAAAGGGAACTAATAGTTTTTATTTAAGATGGCCATTAGTCTCTTTATTTTAAATGGGTTAATGCCTCTGCTAAAATAAGACAATTTGAATTTCTAACATTACCAATTGTAATTTCAATGTATAATACTATCAGAAAGATTTTGAAATTGACTTTTAATATTCAATTTCCAGTGGTGAGAAATTATGGGCAGGATTTCCCTGCAGGCTTCTGAACCCCGCTGTCAGGCTCAAATGTGGGTCAGAAGCCCGCACTGTGTGGGAAACAGTCACTGATTGGCCAGAATCTTTGGGTCGGCGAGCAGGAGTGGGCCCTGCTTGCCGACACGTAAAATGATGTGCGGTGATGTCAGGCATGCGTTCTGACGTCACCGCACGTCATTCTGATCTTCAGTTCGGCGGGTGCGCACCGGAATCAGCTGCACGCCCACCAAACTGTCAAAGGTCTATTAAGGCCATTTAAATATCAATTAAAATACTTAACTGAGCTGCCCATTCAACCTTAAGTCTGGCAGGCAGGTGAAGAGCCCAGGCGGACTTCGCATTTATCACGAAACCTCATCCACAGGCAGGATGAGGTTTCATGAAGGTTTTTAAAGTTCAATAGAATTTTTAAATAAAATTCATTGACATGTCCCAGCTCATGTGACACTGTCACATGAGGCAACATGTCTTAAAAAAAATTTTTTGGTCTTTATTAAAACTTTTAAAACTCAAATTAATCTCCCTGAGGCAGCCCTTTGCCTCAGGGAGAGTTCTGCGCTCTTTCTGCGCCCTGACTCAGCCTACTCCCCCTGCCCGCACAGCGAGCACTCAGCGCTTCTGGATGCACGTCACGCTGGGCTGGCTTTAATTGGCCCGCCCATGTAAAATGGCCACCCACCTCTAGATCCACATGAATTTTTGTCTGGTGCCTCTGCATTTTCCCAAGTTTGTCCTTGAAGACAGAGGCGTAGTTTTGAAGTAGCTCTGGTAACCCATTTGCTCTTAGCTGGAAAATTTCAGCCTGTTCTAACTTAATATCCTTTAGCCAGTTTCACCCCAGGAGATTTGGCCCTTCACCTGCTACCACCATCAAGGGTAGTTTTACTGATTGGCTTCCGTAATGGAGTTACTCTGCTTATGCCTTTGACTTGGACATCTTCGCCAGTGTATGTTTTTAATTTGGCATCAGTTTTTTCTTAATTTAATTGATATTCCCCATTATTCTGATATCTGAAGGTATGTCCCCCAATTACTGTATTGGAAGCTCCTGTGTCCACATCCATTGTAACAGGTCTGCTATTTACTTTCGCTGTTACATATATCGGTTTTGTCTTTCCAACCTTCAAATTAAACAACAAATAAATATCTGAAACAAAAACAAAATTACCTGGAAAAACTCAGCAGGTCTGGCAGCATCGGCGGAGAAGAAAAGAGTTGACGTTTCGAGTTCTCATAACCCTTCGACAGAACTAAATATGAACAGAAATAAATATCTGAATTTGTTGCTTCAGGCTCTTCTACATTGTACATTTCACAGAGTTTTTTCTTTTGTTTGAAAGTCTGCTTGATTCTTTCCTTGCACTGTCTCATTATTTGCTCATTTCAATGACAATAAAAACATTTGATTTTTTTAAACTGCCAGTCGTTATAAGACTGCTTCCACCTCTATTGAAACTATACCTTGTTTTCACTGCTAAGTCATTTTTTTTATTTTTCTGCTAACGGTGACTGTTTCTTGCTTTTCGGCAGTGTCTTGCACTTTCTTGCATTTTTTGGCGGGACTTCTGCCCAATGTGGAGGACGGCGCCATTTTGCGCTCCCTGAATGGCTTTTGAATCTCTTATTGTACTTTCTATGGCCAGTGCTATCTCTAGCATCGTCTTAAAATCCAAATTTCTTTCAGACAGCAATCTTCTGAATCGTATCCTCATTCACACCACACACTAAACGATCTCTGACCATGTTGTTTGAAGAGGTACCAAACTCACAATGTTCCGTTAACTGCTTCAAACATTCCGCATAACAATCAACTGTCTTCCCCGAGGCTCTATTTCTCAAGTTAAACTTGAACCATTACATCATTACTGAGAGCTTTGGCTGGTAATGACCCTTCACGAGGTCTACCAATTCATCAAAATGTTTCGAATCTGGGGCACTGGGTGCCATTAAACTTTGAATCAAGCTTTATTCCCACACGTAAATAAGAGGATCATTCGCCTCTTCTCTTCCCTTGTAATCTCGCGCGCTTGGAAAAAGAAGTGCAATATAATGAGACCAATCATCCGTGGATGGATCGAAGGATCAATTCTTCCGAATTGCAGTATTCTATGAGGGAATTGCTTTGACGATTTGTGTGGACTTCTACTTACATTTACTGTGCAAGGTACAGCCCGATTTCTTTTCTCTTGATTTCTTCCGTTAAGTTATTTTACTCTCGACGCCAGTTTGTTGTATCTTCGCTTTATCCTCATCACCGGTTTGTTAGGACTTGTAGATCCCAGTAGCACACTTGTTGTGAGATGGCTGAGTTGGTACGATAGAGTTAATCAGCAGACACTTCTTAGGTGGAAAACATTCTGTTTATTTACAAAGCTACTTGTGTGCTTTCACATCAAACCCGATTTCCATACTACTGACTACAGAGGTAGTCTGCACTACCCTTCTATTGGTTAAATAAGATCATGTGATCTTCATTTATAACATTCTTCTCAAAGGTATATTACACCTTAGATAAAACCATAATTACCACACAGGATTGTTATCCCTCGCCGGGGCTGAGAACAGTGTCTAGTGGGCGCTGTTTCATCTTGAGTTCAGGGTCTAGATGGAGTTTCTTTAGGATTTGCCTGTTTCCCTAAGAAAGCTGCTTTAGTCTGTAATTTGTAAAAAATGATTCTTGTTTATTTACAGGTCTCAGTATTCTACACAAAATTGTACTTCTGCTTCCCTCCAGATCTCAGTGACTTAGTCATGTGACACTGCATCATAGTTACATCAGTAGTTACATATTCTTTACACCCTTGGGAGAGGCCAGGAAGGCTATGGGTACGATTACACATTGGAACCTTTCATGGGAACAATGTTTCTGCTCCTTGTTGATGCCCACTCAAAATGGATGGACATATATGAGGTGAAGTCACCAACGTCTTCTGCTACAATTGAGGAGCTACACCAAAGTTTAGTCATTAATGAACTATCAGAAGTAGTTGTTTCTGATAACAGCATGGCATTTACAAGTGCTGAATTTCGACAGTTTATCAGCCTCAAGGGTATCACTCATGTAAAAACTTCACCATACCACCCTTCCTCAAATGGACTGACTGAAAGGGCTGTTTAAACATTCAAGTCAGGCATGAAAAAGTTAACTGGAGATTCCTTAGCAACCAAGCTAGCTTACTTTCTTTTCATTATAGGACTGTCCCTCACACAACAGGTGTCACACCTATGGAGTTATTGATGAAACACCATCTCAGGACGAGATTGAGCTCAATAATGCCAAATTTAGGGGGGAAGGTGGGAGGGAGTCGGGGAAGTCAGACACAACTGGCATGATCGTGAGAGGAAATTTACCGTGGGAGAGACCGTATACTTTGGAGAAGGACCAAAGTGGTTACTGGGTGAAATAAGAGTAGTGACTGGATCTCTATCTTACCACGTGAAGGTCATACAGAGACATGTGGATCATCTAAGGAAGAGAGAAATGATTCCACCAATGGTCATGACCAGGTCAACGTTTCCTGTTGAGAGAACTCAACTCTAGTACAGACATGTCTGATGTGTCTTATGTACCTGCAAGAGTTGAGAAAACAGATTTGCAGATGCCCACCGAAGAACCTAATGTTCAGACAGCACCAGAAGAGGAGTTTCCTAACAAAGCATCTGAAGTTGTAGAGATGAGACGTTCTGCACACCAAAGGAAACCCCCAGAAAGACTGAATTTGTAAATTACTTACCAGTGTAAATAATTTGGTATTTTGAGAAAGTTGTAATTGTAAATTTAAAATGTATTTCCGAGTACAGGGGGAGGGGTGTGGTAATTATCATTTTTGCAGTATATCTTTAAAAAGAATGTTAAAAATGAAGATTACATGATCTTATGTAACCAATAGAAGAATAGCACAGGCTACCCCTGTAGTCAGTAGTCTGTAGTTAGCAGTCAGTAGTATGGAGACAGGGTTTGATGTGAAAGCACATATGAGTAGCAGCTGAGTACCTTTGTAAATAAACAGAATGTTTTCCACCTAACAAGTGTCCGCTGATTAACTATCTATAGTACCAACTCGGCCATCCTACAATAAGCGTGCAAAGGAATCTACAAGTCCCAACATCCTGCTTGCTAGTTTTAGTCGCAGTATCATTTTATTTAATATTCACGTAGGGAAGAACTAATACCTATCAGTCGAAGAGATTTCCTATGGTCAGTAATAATCATATTGCCCAAAATGGTGTAAAGAGCTACTTGCTTCATTTAAATATCATTTACATGCAACTTCAGTAGTCTGCTTTAACAGGTTTAGCAGCAATTACTGTGATTCCCCTGACCCCAACAAGCAAACATTAAGCCCTTTATCAGGCTGTATCATGAGAACTCTGTATGTGATGAACGGTTGATTCTGTTACTGTTGCAATGTGGAAATATGCGCAAAAGTTCATCTTGGTGGCAAGGGTCTCGCCTGCCTTGGAGAATCGATGGGAGTGCCGTGGTGCCTCCATTAAGGAAGCCCAATGGAATTATGTACCCATCAAGCACTTAACTCTGGCCTTTCCTGGGATTCAGGATCCTGGGATGGAAAACACGCTTGCTGAGAGCTGTTGACTAATCAGAGGCCAGCAGCTCTCCCTTGCCAGCAGCGACATCAGGAGTGGTGGCTGATGCTGATAAGTCACCTGAGAGTCTTAGGATCACCCAGGCCCAGGCCACAGGTGAGCAAGAGCAGGATGGGGGTCATGGAGACAGGGTCGTCAACTGGGCGGGGGGAGGGTGTTGAAAGAAAGGTCAGAGTTGTGGCTTTCATCATCCGCTTCCCAATACCAGGTGTTTGGTTCAGGCACGAAGTGGCTTTGAACAAGGGACCCCTCCTTGGAGGCCAGTCCACAGAGTTTGCTCACTTGGCAGGCCACCAGCTCTCCACTGGTTGAACACCAGTGGTGGCAGGGTGAGACCCTTAAGTGGGCATAATCTAATTGGATTTAATTGAGTGGAGGCAAGGAGCAAAGTCACCTTCAAGGGGAGCATTAGATTTTTTTTTTATTCATTCAGGGATGTGGGCCTCGGTGGCTAGGCCAGCATTTATTGCCCATCCCTAACTTCCCTTGAGAAGATGGTGGTGAGCTGCCTTCTTGAACAGTACATGTGGTGTAGGTACATCCACAGTGCTGTTAGGAAGGGAATTCCAGGATTTTGATCCAGCAACAGTGAAGGACCGGCGATACAGTTCCAAGTCAGGATGGTGTGTGGCTTGGAGGGGAACCTGCAAATGGTGCTGTTCCCATGCATCTGCTGCCCTTCTCCTTCTAGGTGGTAGATGTCGCAGGTTTGGAAGGTGCTGTCGAAAGATCCTGGTGAGTTGCTGCAATGCACCTTGTAGAACGTACACATTGCTGCCATTGGAGGTAGTGAATCGTTAAGATGATGGATGGGGGTGCCAATAAAGCAGTCTGCTTTGTCCTGGATGGTGAAAGCTTCTTGAGTGTTTTTGGAGTTGCACTCATCCAGGCAAGTGGAGAGTCTTCCATCACACTCCTGACTTGTGCCTTGTAGATGGTGGACAGGCTTTAGGGAGTAAGGAGATGAGTTACTTGCTGCAGAATTCCCAGACTCTGATCTGCTCTTGTAATCACAGTATTTATATGGCTGGTCCAGTTCAGTTCCTAGTCAATGGTAACTGCCCAGGATGTTGATAGTGGGGGATTCAACAATGGTAATGCCATTGAATATTAAGGGGAGATGGTTGGATTCTCTCTTGTTGAGATGGTCATTGTCTGGCAATTGTGTACCATGAATGTTATTTGCCACTTATCAGCCCAAGCCTGGATATTGTCCAGGTCTTGCTGCATATGGGCATGGACTGCTTCAGTATTTGAGGAGTTACAAATGGTGATGAACATCAGCGATCAGTGATCATCAGCGAACATCTCCTCTTCTGACCTTATGATGGAGGGAAAATCATTGATGAAGCAGTTGAAGATGGTTGGGTCTAGGACACTACCCTGAGGAACTCTGACAGATGATTAACCTCCAGCAACAACAACCATCTTCCTTTGTGCTATGCATGATTCCAACCAATGGAGAGTTTTCCCCTAATTCCCATTGACTCCAGATTTGCCAGGGCTCCTCGATACTCAGCCAACTGCTGCCTCATTATCAAGGGCAGTCATTCTTACCTCAGCTCTTTTGTCTATGATTGGACCAAGGCTGTAATGAAGTCAGAAGCTGAGTGGCCTGGTGCAACCCAAACTGAGTGTCAGTGAGCAGGTTATTGCTGACTAAATGCAGCTTTATAGCACTGTCGATGATACCTTCCATCACTGCTCATGATCAAGAGTAGACTGATTGGATGGTGATTGACCAGATTGGATTTGCCCTGCATTTTGTGGACAGGACATACCTGGGCAATTTTCCACATTGCCAGGTAGATGCCAGTTTGGTAGCTGTACTGGAACAGCTTGGCTAGGGGCACAGATAGTTCTGAGCACAAGTCTTCAGGACTATTGCCAGAATGTTGTCAGGGCCCACAGCCTTTGCCGTATTCAGTACTTTCAGCTATTTCTTGATATCACGTGGAGTGAATCAAATTGGCTAAAGGCTGGCATCTGTGATTCTGGGGACCTCAGGAAGAGGTTGAGATGGATCATCCACTCAGCACTTCTGCCTGAAGATGGCTGCAAATTCTTCAGCCTTGTCTTTTGCACTGATTAGCAGGACTCCCCCATCATTGAGGACGGGGATATTTATGGACCCTCCTCCTCCAGTTTGTTGTTTAATTGTCCACCACCATTCATGACTGGATGTTACAGGACTACAGAGCTTAGATCTGATCTGTTGGTTGTGGGATTGCTTAAGTCTCTCTGTCACATGCTGTTTTCACTGTTTGGCACACAAATGGTCCTGAGTTGTAGCTTCACTAGGTTGCCACCTCATTTTTAGATATGCCTGGTGCTGCTCCTGGCATACGCTCCTGCATACCTCATTGAACCAGGATAGATCATCCGGCTTGATGGTAATGGTAGATTGGGGGGGGTATACTGGGCCATAATGTTACAGCTTGTGGTTCTATACAACCCTGCTGCTGCTGATGGCCCACTGCGCCTCACAGATGCCCAGTCTTGAGTTGCTAGATATGTTCAAAATCTATCCCATTTAGCAACTTAGCATAGTACCACACAACGTAATCAACGGTATCTTCAATATGAAGATGGGGACAGGGACAGTGTGGCAGTCACTCCTACCAATATTGTCAAGGACACATGCATCTGTAACAGGTAGATTGGTGAGGACAAGTAGATTTTTCCTAAAAAGCAGCTTGGCCTGTAGTGATGCTACTGAGCCAATCTTGGTGATGGACATTGAAGTCTCCCACCAGAGTACATTCTGCACCCTTGCCACCCTTCGTGCTTTTTCCAAGTGGTGTTTAACATGGAGGAGTACTAGTTCATTAGCTGAATGGGGTGGTGGTGGTGTGGTGGGGGTGGTACGTGGTAATCAGCAGGAGGCTTCCTTGCCCATGTTTGACTTGATGCCATGCGACTTCATGGAATCCAGAGTCAATATTGAAGATTCCCTGGGCAACCCCCTCCTGACTGTTTACCACTGTGCCGGCATCTCTGTTGGGTCTATCGTGTTGGTTGGGGCAAGGGGTCAAATGTAGAAAGATATGGTATACCAAAGAGTAGAGACAAGGTAAGAGAGGACAATAGTAATATGGGAAATGAGGGTCAGAGAACGGCAGGAAGGGACAGAGAGAAAAAACCTAAGAATGTATCAATAATCAAAACTCGATGCCACAAGGATAACAAAAAGACAAAACTAAAGACTCTGTATCTGAATGTGCATAGCATTCATAACAAAGTAAATAAATTGATAGTGCTCATTGAAGTAAGTAAATATGATCTGATAGCCATTACAGAGATGTGGCTGCAGGATGACAAGGATTGCATCCTGAATATTGAGGGGTATATGACATTCAAGAAAAATAGGAAGCTAGGTAAAAGCGGAGGGGTAGCACTGTTAATCAAGGATGGAATTTGTGCAATAGTTAGAGATGACCTTGGTTCAGGAGATCAGAATGTAGAATCGGTTTGGGTGGAGATGAGGAATATTAGGGGAAGTAAGCCACTAGTGGGAGCGATCTACAGGCCCCCTAACAGCAATCACAATGTAGGACAAAGTATACAAGAAGAAATATTGGGTGCTTATGATAAAGGGACGGCAATAATCGAGGGTGACTTTAATCTACATATAAACATATAAAATCAGATCGGCAGTAGTAGCCTGGATGAGTTCTTGGAATGCTTTCAAGAGAGTTTCTTAAAACAGCATGTTCTGGAACCAACCAAAGATCAGATTATATTAATCTTCGTATTGTGGAATGTGACAGGATTAATTAATGACTTCAGGGTAAAGGCACCCCTAGGAAGCAGTGACCACAATATGATTAAATTTTACATCCAATATGAAAGAAAGAGGAGTGGGTCTAAGGCTAGTATTTTACACTTTAATAAAAGCAACTATGTGGACATTAAAGTTGAGCTAACTGAAAGTAACAGGGATACTAGGCTAGGGGATAGATCAATAGAGAAGCTGTGGCAGACATTTAAGTGGATTTTTCGGAATACTCGGAATAAGTATATTCCTACTATAAAGAAAAATTCTAAATGGAGGACCCACCATCTGTGGTTAACTAAAGAAGTTAGAGAAAGCATTTAACTTAAGGGAAAAACAAGTAACTCAGCAAAGTTGAATGGCATGTCAGTTGATTGCCCAGAATATAAAGAGTGGCAGAGAATGACTAAAAGGTTAATCAGGAGAAAGAAATTAGAGTATGAGAGGAGGTGAACTGGAAATGTAAAATTGGATTGCAAGATTTTTTACAGGTACTTAAACAGGAAAAGAGTAGGTAAAGTGAGCATTGGTCCTCTAGAAAGTGAGAATTGGGAGTTAATAGTAGATAAAAAGGAAATGGCGGATGAAATGAACAAAAATTTTGCTTCTGTTTTCACTATAGAGGATATAAAAAAACATTCCAGTAATAGCCATAAATCAGGAGGTGGAAGGGAGAGAGGAACTTGGTGAAATTACAATCACTAGGGAAGCGGTACTGAGGAAATTGATGGAACTGCGGGCTGACAAGTCTCCAGGACCAGATAGTCTTCGTCCTAGGGTGTTAAAAGAGGTGGCTAATGAGGTAGTCGATGCATTGGTGTTAACACTGGAAAGGTTCCATCAGTCTGGAAAGTGGCAAAGATGACACCTCTATTCAAAAATAGAGGGAGGCAGAAAACAGGAAACCATAGGCCAGGTAGCTTGACGTTAGTTGTGGGGAAGGTGTTAGATTCGATCATTAAAGAGGTTTTAGCTGGAGACTTAGAAACACACAAGGGCCGAAATTTTCCCATTGGCCTGGAGGGGCGGGCCCCGCACGCCCACATGTAAAATGACGCACTGTGACGTTGGGCGAGCCTTCCGACGCCACCATGCGCCATCATGTTATTCCGTTGGGCAGGCAGGCATTGAAGTGCGATGTGCACCCACCGCTAATTAATGGGCCACTTAAGGCCCTTGAGGCACCAATTGACACTGATTTTTTGGCACCCATGCAATCTTCAGGTCGGTGCACAGGTGCAACAGGCAGGCAGGTAGGACACATTTGTATAAACCTCATCCACAGGTGTGATAAGAGGGCTCAGTGGGGTGGCGAGTGTGCTCTGTCAAATGTTGAGCTTTCAAAGTTACTGATACTTGCCTGTGTGATCTGCAGTTCTCCAAAACGCATACCAGCTGCTTGGTCTGGACTCACAACCTTCAGGTCAAGGCTCTGCAGTGAGGAGTCCTTTTTCGGCCTGCAGGTCTCAGGAAGCCTTCCCTTAGCCTGGGAATGGGAGCTGAATTCTCCACTGGAGGCACCTTCTCTGAGGAGGAAGGGAGGGCTAGAAGGGGGAGAAGGCCAGGAGTGCACATTCAGCCTCCAGGCGAGCCACCTTTGGAAGGTCAGGCGCAGGCACAAGGGGTGCAGGGCCAAGAGGTAGTACAAGAAGGAAGAGGCTGCAGAAGATGCCACTATCCTGCTGCCAGGGTATACAGCTGGAGAAGCAGCTACCTCAATATGTCTGAGGTGCAGTGCCAAAGGAGCTCCGCCTCTCAAGGGAGACAATCAATCATATCTGTCAGATGATTGGGCCTGAGATCTCCACGAACTGTGTGGGTGGACACCCCATGCCAGTGGCTCTGAAGGTCACAGCTGCCCTCAACTTCTATGCCTCTGGCTCCTTCCAGGGGTCAGTGGGTGATCTTTGCAGTGTCTCCCAATCAGCTGTCCACACTTGTGTCAAGTAGGTTACAGACGCTCTGTCCAGGCGTGCATTGACCTTCATCCACTACTGACAGTGAGCCAGAGGCTTTGTGGCGATTGCTGGCTTCCCCCATGTCCAGGGTGCTATAGACTGCAGACATGAGGCCATCAAGGTGCCAGCAGGTGAGCCCAGTGCCTTCATCAACAGGAAGAGCTTCCACTCCATGGACGTGCAGATAGTGTGTGATCACAGGATGCAGATTCTGCAAGTCTGTGCAAGGTACCCAGGCAGCTCCCACAATGCCTACATCCTCAGACATTCCCAGGTGCCGGCGTTCTTCAGTGCTCCAGCCCAGCTGGATGGATGACTGCTGGGTGACAAGGGCTGTCCCCTCAGAAGGTGGCTCATGGTGCCTCTCTGCATTCCAAGAACAGAAGCTGAGCAGCGGTATAATAGGAGGCACGCCTCCACAAGGGCTGTGGTGGAGCGAGCCATTGGTCTTCTCAAGATGCTATTCCGATGCCTGGACCATTCAGGAGGCGCACTCCAAAACTCCCCAAATCGTGTGTTGCTGATAGTGGTTGCACGCTGTGCTCTCCACAATCTTGCACTGGAAAGGGGGATGTTATGAACGATGAAGACGTCGATGCATTGGCTGCGGCTGCACACGATGAGTCCAGCAGTGAGTCCGAGGATGAGCACGCACAGGGAAATGCTGAGGGGGTAGACGCTGATCCGGGCATACTGCAGGGAGGCAGGGACACCCGGGAGGCTTTAATCCAACGAACCTTCAGCTAGCACACCACAGATGGACCTCCAGGACAAGCCTGGGCTGTAGGCTCCATACTCGATACCTGAGTGCAAAATCTGCCTGGATAGGAACATTAACATTAACTAAGGGTCTTGTTAATAAAGCTGAATGTCCCACAAATCACACATAACATTTTTGGAAACCACCTAACTGCAAAAAAAAAAGGCACCCTCAGCCATGATGACATATCTGAATTTAATATTATAACCAAATGAACTTAAGAAAAAAAAATGACAAAGGCGTTAAAAATCACACCAACTCATAAAGACCTCATTGCGGGCCAACACAAAAGCACCAGTGATAAACCCATGGTGCGCCTAAGGTGCCTTATGTTTACGTTTTCGGGTGCTACGTCTTGGTGCTGACTCCTTGCTGGGAGTGGCATCTGAGACAGCCTGCTGACTCTGCTGTCCTGTTGGCCTCGATGACCTTGGCAGTCATCCTCTGGCCCGTGGAACAACGGTCACTGGCAGAGGGGTGGAAGAGCTGCCGCCCTCATCCGGAGCGCCCTGAGAGGTGCCCACAGAGACGACAGGCAGCTGCTGTGCTGACGTGAGGACACTTGGGACCTCCCTGCTCACCATGGATGGATGGGCACTGAGCTGGGATACTTGATGCCCAGACCATCTCCCACATTGGCAGTGACCAGCTGAGGCCAATGCCAATGTGAGGGCTTGTGGTCTGAGCACATCCCTAGGAAGCCCTGAATGGTCTCCTGGAGGATCCTCTCCACGAGCGTCGCCACTCTCTCCATGGAGGATGCATGGAGCTCGGCCATGAAGCTCATTGCTTCAGCGATAGTCTCCTATAGACTCCTCTACCATGGACACCAAGCCAAGCATGTATCTCCACCAGATGCTCCTGCACACCCTGCCGCATTTCTTCCATTTGCTGCATCACGGACAACGCCAGAGGCACATCATCAGGCACCAACTGAGCATGTGCCTGATCTCCTGCAGTCCTTCGACTGCTGGCACCATGCGCACTCTTTGTCTCTGCCAGGTCCTCCAGCAACTGTGAAGTGCTGTCACCACCATGCCCCGGGACACTAGCCAATGTTCTAATTCCCACTGAGGTTCTAGTTTCTGCGCTGGTGCCTGCCTGGCAGAGCTGGTGTGACACCAATGAGTCTGTGACTTCAGGTCCCTCAAGTGTGAGAGGGGGCCTCTGCTGCTCCTCCTCCCAGCCCTGCTTTGCTGATGCTGAAAGGAAGAACAAGGAAATTTGATCAGTTCACAATGTCAATGTGCAGCCCTGTCCCCCGGATCATTATGCACTCATCCTTCCATAAGCAATGGTCAAGCCGTGTTGCAAACTTCAATCACTGAACATTCAGAACTGCTATGGCTGTTGGGAGAACAATGGTGACCTCAGTGCTGGGCATACATACCTGCCCGTGGAACCCCAGCCTCACCGATACCGGTGGACCTGGGCATAGGGCGCTTCTCCAAATCTAGAGCCTCCTGCTCAAACAGGCTGAGAATCGCCAACTGTGCCGGCCCACCGCCAGTCCTCACTCGCTCAGCGGCATTATGTGCATTCTTCTCCTGAAATGAGAGAAGAGCATTGATTAGTGCTACTTGTACCTGGACTCTCTTCATGGATGGCCCACCCCAATCAGAGTGGGAGATATCAGGGCTCCAGTGTCTTCTCACTCCGCTGCTGCCGAACACTCACACAAAGATGCTAAGCCTGTCTCCTCCACACCCACCTCCCAACAACCACCCCCCCCCCCCCCCCAACACCCACCCACCCCCTTGGCCAAATGCTGCCTACATCACATTAGGCACACCACACGATCTAACCTTCCAGAGCAAGGATGTGCAAGCATGTGGAGCACAGAGGACTGCAGATCGATCGGTGCCACGCCACCTTGAAGCTCCCTTCCCAGCATGTCATCACCCTGACTTGTACATGTCCTGGAGTTCCAGCACTGTGCCTAGGTGCAGCTGCTCCAGGTTGCCCCCAAAACTGTAATATGGGTCTCAGTGCAGCACATGCTGCGGATACAGAACCCATCACTTCAACAGCCTCTCAGGTTGACCTAGGCATGGGCAATATCTGCTGGCCCACCCAGCGAAGGACACATGCCATCAATGATTCAATGCAGTAACTGCACTCAGAGTTGGCGGGGTGGGGGCGGGTGGGGTGGGGGGCACCAGGGGGGAAAGCCTACCTGCTGGATTAAGTGACCAATGCCAATATTGTACTCACCCTTCCTGAGCGCAACAGGTCATTGAAGCGCTTGCGACACTGGATCCAGGTGTGCTGCACCACGTCGTGGGAGCTCACGATCTTCGCCACCTCCTCCCAGGCAGGTTTGGTCATGTGGGGGTGCCTCCTCCTCCGGCCCTGGAGTACGAGGACCTCCCGTCGTGCTGCCACCTCCTCAAGGAGGGCAGCAAGGCAATCATTAGAAAAACGAGGGGCACAGTGCCCCCCTGCCCTACCCTCCTGCCTGGCCTGCTCACCAGCAGTGCTCTGGGGGCCCCTTCCAGCAGCCATGATTTGCTGCCTTGGAAAGGCTGCAGCAACTTTTTGAAACAGGCCACCGGGTCACCATTGGACCCGGCAGTCATTGCAGACCCGCCACCGCCCACCCACTCCTGCTGTCCTCGGGAGCCGCGATTCACGCTGGGCGGGCCTTAATTGGCCCACCCATGTAAAATGGCGGTGCGGACCCAATCGCGGGCAACGATTGGGTCCAGCCCGCCCACACCTGCTCCGGCACCACCCGCCCGACAAGCAGAAAATTCTGCCCAAGGTAATTGGGAAGGGTCAGCATGGTTTTGTGAAAGGGAAATCATGTTTAACCAATTTATTAGAGTTCTTTGAAGGAGTACCGCGGATAAAGGGGAGCCCGGAAACGTACTGTATGTGAATTTCCAAAAGGTATTTGATAAGGTGCTGCATCAAAGGTTATTGCAGAAAATAAAAGCTCTGGTGCAGGGAGTAACATATTAACATGGATAGAGGATTGACTGGCTGGCAGAAAACAAAGATTATGCATAAATGGGTCTTTGTCTGATTGGCAGGATGTAACTAGTGGGGTCCTGCAGGGGTCTGTGCTGGGGCCTCAACTTTTTACAATTTACATCAATGACTTAGATGAGGGGGGTGAAGGCATGGTAGCTAAATTTGCAGACTATACAAAGGTAGGTAGGAAAGTATGTTGTGAAGAAGACAAAAGGAGTTTGCAGGTGGATATAGATAAATTGAGTGTGTGGATAAAAATTTGGCAGATGGAGTATAATGTGAGTTATTCACACTAGCAGGAAGAATAAAAAAGCAGGGTATTACTTAAACAAGAGTACCACTGCAGAATTCAGAGGTGCAGAGGGATCTAGGTGTTCTCGTCCATGAGCCACAAAAGGTTAATATGCAGGTACAGCATGTATCAAAGAGGCTAACAGAATGGTATCCTTTATTGCAGGAGGAACTAAACATAAAATTAAGGATGCTATGCTTCAGTTATACAGAGCATTGGTGAGACCGCATTTCAAAATAGTGTGTGCAGTTTTGGTCTCCTTATTTAAGGAAGGATATTAATATGTTGGAGGTGGTTCAGAGGAGGTTTATTTGATTGATACATGGAAAGAGTGGGTTGTCTTATGAGGATTGGTTGGACAGGTTGGGCTTGTTTCCATTGGAGTTTGGAAGAGTGTGGGGGTGACTTGATTGAAGTATACGAGATCCTGAATGGTCTTGACAAGGTGGACATGGAAAGGATGTTTCCTCTTGTGGGTGAGTCCAGAACTAGGGCGCACTGTTTTAAAATTAGGGGTCACCTTTATAGGACAGAGATGAGGAGAATTTTTTTCTCTCAGAGGGTTGTGCAACTTTGGAACTCTGCCTCAGAAGGCAGTGGAAGCGGGGTTACTGAATATTTTTATTTAAGGCAGAGATAGATTCTTGTTAGGCAAGGGAATCAAAGGTTATCGGGGTTGGTTGGGAATGTAGAACTCGAAACAGAAACAGATCAGCCGTGGTCTTATTGAATGGCGGAGCATGCTCAAGGGGCCAGATGGCCTTCTTCTGTTCATATTTTGTATATTCATATGACATGCCCAGGGATGGTGATGTCATTGTCTGTAAGGTATGATTCCGTGAATATGACTATGTCAAGCTGTTGCTTAACTAGTCTGTGGGACAGCTCCCCCAATTTTGGCACAAGCTCCCAGATGTTAGTAAGGAGACCTTGCAGGGTCAACAGGCTATTTGCCACTATTGTTTCCGGTGTCTAGTGGTCCTCTGGTTTCATTCCTTTTAGACTTTGTAGCAGTTTGATACAACTGAGTGGCTTGCCAGGTCATTTAAGAGTCAACCACTTTGCTGTGGGTCTGGAGTCACGTAGTCACTATTACTGAGACTAGCTTTTTAATTCCAGATTTATTAATTGAATTTAAATTTCAGCAGCTGGTATGGTGGGATTTGAACCATGTCCTACGAGTATTAGCCTGGGTCTCTGGATTGCTAGTACAGTGACATTACCTCTATACACCACTGCCTCCCCAAATTTCATTCTTATTCCATTTCTAAGTATAGTTGTTCCTCATTTCAATTAGCACGTCCACCTCAAAAAGAAAAACAAAGAGACATTTCAAAGTATTTTTTTTAATATGCCTGATGATTTCTTATACTCCAGAAAATAGCAAGTATAAACATTCATACCTTGGCGGGCAGTTATGACATTTACAATGAATGACAAATTCCTTAAAATCCACGAGTGATTAAACTAAGTGCATCTCGATGGTCATCTTTGACTATAGGTTGAATTCACTGGTCCCCTGTCTCCCTATTTATTCGATGTATGCTAATGGTTACATTTATTATCTTATTTGAGCTATACTAAGACATACTCAAAAATCTTTGAAATCACACATTGAAAGTTAGCAAGAGTCAAACCTTTTTAGTTCGCCTTAGGGAACTGGTATTTTGTAAGGAAATTTTATCCTAATGATTTCATTCAGTTCCATTAGAATAAGCAAAATAATTCCACACAACTGAGATCAAACTGTGAAGTCAACTGTTATATATTTGTTATATAACTTGTGGCATATTCATATATTAGTATATATCTTTATAGTAGAAGTAAATGTGTATAATTAGCCCTGGGCCAGGGAAAAGCGATTGTGGTGTTAGGGTGATAGATTAATACTGGCAATTGAATTTTAAAATATCATCTTCATGTTATTGGAACTTGGAAAGGCCCAGTGGGAGAGTTTTGACTTGGGCCACATGATGCAGTTAGGACAGGAGATTAAGATGGAAAATCCACACAATATCCTATATGGCTGCACAATGAATTCTGCCAGATAATACAGGGTAACATGTAGAAGTCTGCAAGCTTGACTGTTAGTAATCCTCAGTGAAGGAAGACAATATGGGTGTGAGAAGACAGTAATGTATAACAGTACATTACAACCCTTTTATTACAGGGGTAGGATTAGGACAGGGGAATGGGAATTCTTTTTTATAAATACAACAGATGCATACTAACAAGCTTGACAATCCTTCAGACAAGAGTGTGTACTGAATGCCATTGATTCAATAATATCAGGTTAACTGCGAAAGCATCCCCAAATTCCGTGCCTGTGTAATCCCACTTGAAAACTAATAGATGTAGAATGCAAACTAAACACTTAATTAAAGGTTAGGTATCTCTTATGTATGTAACTCTATGCAAAACCTCAAAAATGCTTTACATGGGACTCTTCCTTTAATGGGCAAGTGTATATGCCAGCTGCCTGCTGTGTTATATAGCTGCTGCTTTCCCTGCCAGATATATTCCAGAAAATTTGCTGCATTTATAATTTGTTTCCAAAACAAATAATGAACTTTATGACAGGACCAGCAAATGGTGCTAAAGATAGACACAGTATGATCACTTTGGACAACTGTTCACACTATGAGCACACTATGGGTATGTGTTTGAACTCCAGTGAAGGAACTCGTCATGATATAAATTATCTGGGAACTATTATAAAGGGGGAGGGGGGTGGGGTTCTTCTTAAATAATCATATTCTGCAGACCATTGCCAAAATATGGCAAGTATGCATCTGAATAAACTGATACCCAACCAGGTTAGGCATGAACATAATAGGGGAAAAAATGCGATTCATTTGCCTATTTATGCACTTTTCAAATCTACATATATATATATCATATATATATATATATATATATATACATAATATATATATCATTAACCCTTTCTGAGCCATTGGTTGCATTGCTGCATTTATCTAGTTTCAGCTTTTCTCCAGATTTTTATGTTTTTCTTTCCATTTTAATTCACATATAGCCTATATTCACAATGTTCTAATTAACATTTGCCAAATTAATTTCAAAACACTTTCATTGACTGCCACCTCATCTCATAGTGTCAAATATTAGGAAGGAAGCTAACCAGTAATATGCAACAAACAGAAAATTGGTATAGTGGATCCTTGAGGCACCTCACGCCACCTCAACTCCCCCATCCCCCACCACCTCCCCACCACCTCCACGCCCCGCCAAGTTTATCCACTGTGTAGTGAGCCACACAGACCTGTCAGTTACCAGGTATTATCCACAGCTTCTGCTGTGTTAATTGAACTGAACTAGGCCAATTGTCTTCAATGCCCCTGGGTTAGGAAGAGGAAAATCAGACAGTGTTCTGCTTTCTGATCACTATCCAACAACCCCTTTATGAAGTAAACATTGACTGATGGCGCAATTGATCTTGGACTGAAGACACTTAGAGTTGACTAGTCTGCTGATCATTGTAAAGGCTCAGACATGATTAGGTGATATTAGGCTGAGATGTCAGAGATGGTGTCGTGCCTTCAGTAGAGGAGAGAAAATTAGTGAGGAAAAAAGCAAATGTGAAGCAAAATCTCACGACTGGTGCACTACAGTTAAGTACTATGCTATATTAACATCACGATCCATGGTACTAACAGCATTTAGCAGCATACTAGAACCAGACCATACTTAAATTCATTCTGTGAGCAGTTGTTCACATAATTGTACAATGGTAGGACTAGAAATTGGTGTGTATTGTGTCCATTCTTCAAATATAAAACAGTTGCAAAAAAATCTATTTAGCCATGGAACAGCTTGTAAGCAAGCTATGCAGGGGTCAGTCAGTTCCACTGCTAAATTCATGCGGCCTAGCCTTTAGGATTCCTAGGTGGACAACTAAAACTGACATTATAGGCCCCTTGAATAGTTTAATTGAGGGCATAATACCTGGTGTGGGACCACTTGATGGAATTAGTCAGTGACCAGTGTGGCAGATGTTGGCCTTTAACAACCTCTGCAGCCACCAAAACAACGACTTGGAGTGCCTTAATGCAGTAAAGCATCCCAAATCAATCAAATTTGAGTTTCTGAATTAAGAAACTAAAATAACTCTTCCCTGTGGAGTGCGAAGGAGCCAGCGTGCTCCCCGACTTCACAGGCAACCCCATCCACTCCAACCCTCCATTGCCAAAACCAATCCACCCTCTCTCCAAGGACTTACTTGAGAGTGGTTGCCAATGAGTCAGACAGCATGACTCTGATGTCCTTCCTCAGGCAAGTTGTCTTAGGAGATGCAGGCAGTACTTGCAGCTCATCCCAAATACGCTGATGAGACCTGAGAACCAATTGCCATTGATTCTTGTGCCTCAGTCAAGCTCACACAGTGTGGAGGTTCAAGTCAAAACAAATTTGCATTAACTTTGTGTGATAATGCTGTCAGTGACACACACCGGACTGAGTGCCAGTGCTGCCAAGAATGAGACTTTGGAGTGACATCTACACTCAAATAACAATGAAAAGGAAGAAAGAACATTCTTTGTCTATGGTTCAGTTGGTATGAGTAGTGTGTAACTGAGCTATACACAGCAGGAAGGTCCAAGGTTCAATCTTTGTCTGTGCCACTAGCTGATCTGAACCACTTCACATTGCTGACCATGAAATATGATTAGCACTGGCATGTCACATAACTGAAATGAAACCCATAATTAGAAATGTGCTTCATTGTCAGAAAATAACAACACAAAAAGTTAAGGTTCTTAAAGAGCCATGTCTTAAATGCTAAAAAATTTTTTAAGAGGAAGAAAATAAAAATTATTTCCGTAAGTTTTCACTGAGCCTTATCTGTTTCACATATAAATCCACCCTATAACTCTTGACAGCTATGTAAATATATTTATTGTACATTTATGAAGAAAGAAAATATCACTGTAAATCTTACCACACATTTATGTCAGAGAGAGGCTGGAATCAGTGATTAAAGAATATCTTTTTCTGAATGTGTTTTTCGTATCCGTTGTGTCTGCAACAACTCTAAAATTAATTAGTCTAGAAATTGGATGGCGTGTGCCCATTCTTCAGACACAAAATGGGCAACAAAGCATTGAATATGGCAGATGGGCAGAAGTTTATTAAATGTCAGAGGTGCATTGTGAGGCAGGTTGACAAAGGCAGAAAATGTGGTATCCAGGTCCCAGGTCAGAAACAGATGCGCAAATAGCAGCCAGTAGGAGACGGAAATGTTGTGGGCTCTGCAGGCCTGAAATAAAGAACATTGGACTTTAATGCGCAGTGAGCTGAAGGGATGGTGATTACCACTGACGTTGAAGGAAGTTATGCTGAGTAATTTAGTGATCTTTACAATGAGATCTTTAACTCACTCAACATGCAATTGATTGCCACGTTGTTTAATGGAGATTCCCAGTGTTGAGCTGCAGTGAGAGCATCAAGCTGGCCAAGCAGCCAATTACATTAAAGAATTCTCACAGAGAAGCAACCAGGAAATGAAAAACGCTAATAATCAAATTACTTTTTAAACCCTTTGCAGAGAGCGAAATAAAGGTTGGGACATACTCATGGAGTTATGGTAGATGGTGAAATTTCATAAGCAAACTTAAAAAAATAAACAAAAATAGACTTAAAAATCTAGGAAACCTGGCCACGATGGTGGGTTTTCACACCTTCTCATCCCAAACCCACCACTTTATTTATGCACTCCCAGGAAACACACCGTTTCCGTGGCGGGTGTGCTTTCATTTGCCTGCCCCCCATCACCTCGCTACTTCATTACCCCTGGTGCCATATTTAAAGTCCAGCCCTACACACCACAACTCAGTGCTTCTAGCCCACAACTGCTGCAGGGGAGATGTCCATGAAAGGCATAAAGGCTGCAGCCCCCATGTTTAGCGACGCGTCACTAGAACACTAGAACTGCTGTGGAGGCCCACCGGGATGTCCTCTACCCCCTCCTCTGGCCACAGGATGGGCAGCAGTATGACCAACCAGGCTTGGCAGGCAGTGGCAGCAGTGGTCAGTGCCAATGCCCTTCAAAAGAGGACAGCCACCCAGTGCCGCAAGAGGACGAATGATCTCTTCTGTTCCATCAGGGTAAGTCACTCTTCTCATCACACTCACAAACCCATCACACATCCACAGGGATCTCACTCACTGCCAGTTCAAGGGGCGTCACCATTCACTCTCTCACACGCACCGTCATTGTCCTCCTCCCATCTGTGGGACCACTTAACACCCACACATGCCAGGCATATTTATCATCTGGTCTGGCAGGCATCCTGCTTACACTTTCTCCATCTCTATTCATGCAGTACAAGCTGGCAAAACAGCAACAGGGAGAGGTTGCAGACTGGTGGAGGAATGCCTGAAATCAAGGTCCTCACAGATTTTGAAAACAAAGCCATCCAGTTGGCCGGTGACGATCTGGACCGGTCCTGTGCTGATGGTGAGGTCGGCGCTGATGTACCAAGTAAGGGTTCAGCAGTGCAACATCCATGCTGTGAGTGATATGTCCTGTTTCACAGGCCACTGCCATGCACTAATTATTTCCCCTTGCTTTCAGCTGTTTCCCAGAAGGCACATCTGGGAAACAGCTGACGGAGTCCATGACCCAGGGCCTCCAATCAAGCCACAAAGAAACCTCCAAAGAGGAATCTGTTGAAACCCTCCCTGAAGTCCCATCACAGCCCTTACCCACACCCTCCACCAGCACAGAGACACACACGTTGGTGGGATCTAGCTTTGGAATACCCTTGGGATCACAATCTGGTGAGCACATCGCACTGTATGATCCACAGCAGGTGGCAGCAGGGATTTTCCTGGTGTCTGACACTCGGAAGACTGCTGGAGGCCAGAAAATTGCTGACCAAATCAGATGATGAGCCTCTGGACTCAGTCATTTCACAGGTGCTGGAGTTGCAAAATGAGCTTGGGAATATCAGCAAGAGATATCCGCTGCACTCCTCAGATTGCAAAGCATGATGTAGGAGTCCATCTGCCTTCACTCTAAGCTGATGGTGCTGGCACGCCAACACACCAAGATCAACACAGGCAGGATGGCGGCTGCCATGGAGACCTTGGTCCAGGATGCCACTCCTGCACTGCTGCGTGGGCTCAACTCCATCACTGATGCCATAGTTAGCCTCCAACAGTGAGTACATGACAGGGGTGTCAGGCAGCTTGATCTCACTCCAGCTAACCCTTCTCCTCAAGGTGTCAGCCTGGGGCTCTCGGGCACCCATACGGGGGAGGATTAGCATTTTCATGCCCCAGGGCCTTGCATCCAGGTGACTCCAGGAGTGTCCAGCCCATCCAAATCCTCTCTTCCTGTGACCTCAGCAGCTCCAGTTGTACCAGCTGAGGAGGATGCCACTGCCACACAACAGGACCCCATTAGTAGACCTGGGCCCTCCAAGTCTCGGCCCTCCGTAAGGATGCCCACCAAGGTCATCATAGACAGGCTGCCTCCACATCTGCTGTGGATGTCTGGGGAGCACCAAGATGTAGAGGCAGGGTTAGGAAAGTTAGGAAGAACTAATTGCACAGCCTGGGCACAGGTGTTAATCACTTGTACACACTGTTCACTATTGTCAATAAGCTCCCAAGAATGTCTCCCTGCCTATGGCTTCTTGTTCCGATGAGCAGTGGTCATGTCACTGTGATGTGAAACCTTTTTGCACAAGATAAAGGCAGGTGTCTCAGTCCAGGGCCTCTTCCCTATGCTTTGCACAGCTTTTAGACCAAAGTGATGGTCCGGCCTCACATTCTCTGGACACGTTACTGATGGCTGCATGTCGACGATGCTTGTCATTACTGCCAGAATGTAATGGGTAGGCATCATAGAGTTCTGTCATTCTCTCTATGTGCTCTCAGCACCTTTAAGGTGGTGCTAGCCCTCATCTCTTCAGCATCTGTGACCAGTGACGCTGTGCTCCTGAAGGGGTCAGGTGCTAAAGGTGAACAATTGTGATCAGATGCTTCTAAAGTTCCATAGCTGCTATGATATGATCCTGATCATGGAGCACAAGCGAGCTGCCCTCGGCCAGACAAGAGTCAGACGTTCTCAGATGCTATGTGAAGATCTATGGAGTGTCCTCACTGCATGTCGTCATCATCCTTCTGTAATCAAGCAACTATTAGGGCTTCCACTGTGTCTCCATGACAGGAGCATTATCACAGAGGGTATGTGTGCTGCCATAAGCCAGACTGGAGTCAAAACGTTACAGATACAATGTGAAGATCCGTGGAGTCATCCCGCTGTACATCGTCATCATCCTCTACAAATTTAGCAGCTATGAGGGCCTCCTGAGTGCATCTGCCTCCTCTGGCCAGTGACACGGCCTCATCCCCATCATTGTTGCCTTTGAGGACCTCCTCACCCTTATCCCCGTTGGCGTCCCCCTCATCGGAGGAGACCTTCAGCTCCTCCATCTCCTCCTCAGGCAGCTTCTCTCCCGGTGCAGCACCAGGTTGTAAAGGGTGCAGCAGATGATAATGACGCATGATGCCCTCTGCGGACTGTATTGCAGGGCTCCACCAGACCGGTCCAGGAAGTAGAACCTCATGGTCTGCTGCACCAAGTTGTGGATTGCAGCATGAGCCTCATTATATCTTTGCTCTGCTGCAGTTTGAGGCTGCTGCATTGGTGTCATCAGCCACAGCCCCTTTTGGTAGCCATCCCTACAGCTCTTGTGGACCCTGGAAGAGGTCAGGGATCTGAGACCGACTGAGGATGTAGGAGTCGTTCACACTCCCTGGAAACTGTGCGCACGCCTGCAGGATGCGTTTCTGGTGGTCACGCACTAGCTGCACATTCAGCGAATGGAATCCCTTGAAGCTGATGTAGTTCACCAGGTGTTGCTATGGAGACCTGAGCGCCACGTGAGCGCAGTCAATGGTACCCTGCACCTGTGGGAAATCCGAGATCTAGGCAAATCCATTCGCTCTTGCATCCTAGCTGTCCTGGTTCTAGGTGAAATGCACAAAGTTGTTTGCCCTCACAAAAATGGCATCCATGACCTCAAGGGTGCATTTGTGGGTGGAAGCTGTGAGATCCCACAGAGGCACCTGAGGAGCCCTGGAAGGAGGCACTGGCATAGAAATTGAGCACCGCAGTCACTTTCATGGCCACTGGCAGTGGATGCCCTCCATGTCCCCATTGCGCCAAATCCTGCAGCAGGTGGCAGATGTGACCGACCAGTTCCCTAGACATGCGCAGTCTTCAGCAACACTGGTTCTTGGTCATCTGCAGGAGTGAAAGGTGCTGTCTGTAGACCTTGGTTGTTGCTAGGTGCCGACCAGCAATGGCTCGATGTGGTCTTCGGTGGCATGTGCGGGAGCCCCAGCCACCCCTTCTTCCAGAGGTTGCTGCACCTCCCTCTGCACAGCCAGGAGCCTCAGTCACTCCCTCCTCCATCGCCTTCGCTCTCAGTAGGCCATTAGGCATACAGCTAATTCACCAGGCTCCAGGCTGCTGATATATTCCTCCTGCAGGATGAAAGAGAGAGGCACATGGGTTAGCATGCGCAACAAGAACCTGCCCTGAACAAAAACAGAATTACCTGGAAAAACTCAGCAGGTCTGGCAGCATCGGCGGAGAAGAAAAGAGTTGACGTTTCGAGTCCTCATGACCCTTCTTTTCTTCTCCGCCGATGCTGCCAGACCTGCTGAGTTTTTCCAGGTAATTCTGTTTTTGTTTTGGATTTCCAGCATCTGCAGTTTTTTGTTTTTATATTTATATTTTTAAGAACCTGCCCTGGTTATGTCTGAAGGCCCTTAAAGCTTCCCGGAGGGTGTTGGCCATCATTTGGATAGCTAGAGATTAATGCATTGCATAAAAACTTAGAAAATAGGAGCAGGAGTAGGCCATTTGGCCTTTTGAGCTTGCCCCACCATTCATTATGATCATGGCTGATCATCCAACTCAATAACCTGCTCCTGCTTTCTCCCCATATCCTTTGATCCCTTTCGCCCCAAGAGCTATATCTAACTCCTTCTTGAAAACATGCAATATTTTGGCCTCAACTACTTTCTGTGGTAGTGAATTCCACAGGCTCACCACTCTCTAGGTGAAGAAATTTCTCCTCATCTCATCCCTAAATGGTCTACCCTGTATCCTCAGACTGTGAGTCCTGGTTCTGGACTCCCCCACCATCGGGAACATCCTTCCTTCATCTACGCTGTCCAGTCCTGTTAGAATTTTATAAGTTTCTATGAGATCCCCCTCATTCTTCTGAACTCCAGTGAATATAATCCTAACTGACTCAATGTCAGTCCCGTCATCCCAGGAATCAGTCTGGTAAACCTTTACTGCATTCCCTCTATAGCAAGAACATCCTTCCTCAGATAAGGAGACCAAAACTGCACACAATATTCCAGGTGTGGTCTCACCAAGGGCCTGTATAATTGCAGCAAAACATCCCTGCTCCTGTACTCGAATCCTCTCACTATGAAGGCCAACATACCATTCACCTTCTTTACTGACTGCAGCACCTGCAAGCTTACCTTCAGCGACTGGTATACAAGGACACCCAGGTCTCGTTGCACATTCCCTTCTCTCAATTTATAGCCATTCAGATAATAATCTGCCTTCCTGTTTTTGCTACCAAAGTGGATAACCTCCCATTTATCCGCATTATATTGCATCTGCCATGCATGTGCCCACTTACTCAGCTTGTCCAAAGCACACTGAAGCATCTCTGCATCCTCCCCACAGCTCACCCTCCCACCCAGCTTTGTGTCATCTGCAAATCTGGAGATATTACATTTAGTTCCCTGATCTAAATCATTAATATATATTGTGAATAGTTGGGGTCCCAGCACCGATCCCTGCGGTACCCCACTAGTCACTTCCTGCCATTCGGAAGAAGACCCGTTTATTCCTACTCTTTGTTTCCTGTCTGCCAACCAGTTTTCTATCCATCTCAATACACTACCCCCATCCCATGCGCTTTAATTTTACACACTAATCTCTTATGTGGGACTTTGTCGAAAGCCTTCTGAAATTCCAAATAAGCCACATCCACTGGTTCCCCCTCATCAACTTTACTCGTTACATCCTTGAAAAATTCCAGTAGATTTGTCAAGCATGATTTCCCCTTCAAAAATCCATGCTGACTCTGTCCGATTCTGCCACCATTTTCCAAGTGCTCAGCTATTAAATCTTTTATAATGGACTCTAGAATTTTCCCCACTACTGATGTCAGGCTGACTGGTCTACAATTCCCTGTTTTCTCCCTACCTCCCTCTTTAATAGTGACTGCCCAAGACCCACCTCCGCCCCACTCCACCCAATCGATTGGCTGCAGCTTTGCCCATTAGACTGCCTGCTGTGCTCTCAGGTAAGATGCAAGCATTCTTCTAACCCGCACTGCAAGGCTGTACTGTCAGCTTGAATCATGGGGGAGACTGGTCCAAACTGGAATGCTGACATTGCAAGGGGCTGTGAGCGCCTCCACCAGTGACTGCTCCATGGCCAACTTTAGCAAGGAGATTGTACAACATGTGTATCTGTTCTGCAGTACACTAAAACGCCGCCCCGAAAACACACCTCAAGCTTGACGTCCAACAGGCGACCTTGATGAGGGTACCCTGAGTACACATCATTGCTGTGTACTCAGCTCCAGGCTCCCTTCAAAGTGCAGCCCACCAAGTGCACGCCTTTTATATGCTGTTGTGAAACACGTTGGTGATCCAGCGGGGGGAGGACGATTCCGGCGCACTGTCCTAATAATGATATGCAGATGTAATACAATGAGGTTTCTGACGTCTTATGGCGGCAAACGTGGCCTGCTGTCTGCAGGCTGAGCGGATGATCGTAATCTGGTTTCACACCATCGTGAAGCCACTCATGCCATATTGTCTGCTCATGCCACTGAACACGCTGGCGAGCATGGAAAATCCCGGCTAATATTTCTTAATTTAAATTATACATGATAAAAGAAAGTATGCCTGAAGAACAGTTGGCACCAGACTACATCTTAAAACATTGATGTACCTAACTGTCAATGAAGATAACTTCCTCAGTTTGCTCCAAATTAGCAGAGAGATAGTTACAGAGCTTTTCCATCTGCACTTGAATTATAAGCAAGAAATGCAATGAGAGAACTGTGTTATTGTGTGAGGGCATGGTAAGTGTGAGTAGTTACGTAGAACAGGTTAACTGGCAACATTTTGCGACATTCAGTTATCTGGTACATGGTGGAGTTTATCCATGTTTCTTCCTTATCCTGCATCTTTCCCAAAGTCCTGCAAGTATTATGCACTGTAACTCCTTCCATTCGCAATGCACTGTTTTCTAATGGGGAGTGTGCCATGGAACAAAAATGCCTTGTACACACCCCATTCAGCAGCACACCCCTTCACCTACAATCCTCATGGGGGGATGTGTTTGCAGGTGTTACACCAATGGCTTACAGAATCTATTTTATACATACTACTTTGCCTCCTCCCAATTACATTCCTTTCCCTGAACACGTCTCAGGCTAAACTAGACTGTTTGCAGCTTTGTAGCTAATTGACCCTATACTGAACTTGCAGCCCGATACCTTCTTCAATCTGCCACATCCCAACTTCCACCCCTGTAACATAACCCACTTCTGTGTCAGTCAATCTGTTGCTCATTAAGAGATGCCCGTGCCCATATTCATGTTATCTTCAGACTTCAGTATTCTAATGCTGCCTGGCTAGCCTCCCATCATCACCCTCCATAAGCCTGAGCTCATCCAAAATTCTGCAGCTTATATCCTAACTCGCATCAAGTCCTGCCCAAGCATCACCTCTGCTCACTGAACTACACTGGTACACCAATGGTTTGAGTTTAAAATTCTCACCTTCATATTCAAATCCCTCCATACCTCTGCCCCTCCCTACCTCTGAAACCTTCTCCAATCTGTAGGCCTCCAAGAACTCTGCACTCCTCCAACGCTGGCCCCTTGTGCATATCCTACTCCTTCCACCCTGTCATTGGAAGTCGTAGCTTCAGCCATCTAGGCCCTAAGCTCTTGTATTGCCTCCCTAAACTTTTCCTTCCCCTGTCTGCTTAAAGGAGAATGTCTTAGAAACCCTCCTTAAAATCTACGTCTTTAACTTTTCATCACCCATCCTAATATTTCTTTCTTTGGCTTGACAACAATTTTTGTCTGATCACGCTTCTGTTAAGAGCATTGGGAAATTTTCCCACATTAAAGGCACCATATAAACGCAACTTGCTGCTGTACATTGTGTTTGCCTTCCTTTGCTTTTAGCCTGGTATGTCTTTCTTCCACACAGTCTTTTGAAAAGTTGACAAATATTTAAAAACGGCTTTTCACATTTAGTTTTGACTCCCATGGAACAACTTATCTTGAAGATGACCCTTCAGGTTTAACAGAATATTGCATCCATGTATCAGCCAATGTGCAGATGAAGTACATTCAAATGATTTGAATGACTTAGCCCTGTAAATTTAGGGACATGCCACCTTTTTCAAAGTGCAGTGGCCCTCAATGTGACAGAGCCACATATTCAGCCCCACTAAAGAAAATCTACATTGGTTCTATAGAAAACACTTCATAATCCCCAAACTGCATCTGATGATTCTACACTATGGAATTGATGACACATTACTGGGAACAGAGCCTAATTTAATTTATCCTTTCATGGTATGTGGGTATCGCTAGCTAGGCCAGAATTTGTTACCCATCCCTAATTGCCCTTAAACTGAGTGGCTTGGATGGCCATTTCAGAAGACAGTAAAGAATCAACCATGTTGCTGTGGGTCTGGAGTCACATGTAGGCCAGGCGAGGTGAGGACAGCAGCTTTCCTTCTCTAAAGGACATCAGTGAATCAGGTGAGATTTTACAACAATCAGTAGTAGCTCAACAGTCACTATTACGGAGACTAGCTTTCAATTCCAGATTTAATTAATTGAAAAAAATAGCAAAAAGTGAATAATTGATACCAGAATTAATTACAGAAGGGGTTCAGATTATATAAAAATTGAGCCCAGAAGCATTCAAGCCTGTGGGCCATAGCTGATCCTGAACTTCAGCAACCCTGTCCACAAGGCCCATGCAACTCAGTTTCTATCTATTTATGATATAGCTTACTCACAGGCTTCTCCTGTTTGTACATTGTTGCCCTGGACACTTGGACAAGGCAGCTTAATACTGTTAGATAATTCCTAAATCAGAACATCGAGATTTGTTAATGTCAGAAACTTGAGATTTAAAGAATTAATTTTAATGCTGTTTTAAGATTTTCAGAGTTGATTCAATTATCAGGTACTCATGGGACAGTGGTGCTAGTAGGGAGCACATCTTGGACAGTTGTGGGTGTCTATCCATTAAAATTAATGGATGGAATATTGCAGATTGTGAGTTTTCTATTTCCCTTCGTGTACAATCCCTGTGAATTTTGGATCACAGAATCATTCCTTATATGTCTCTATCCACCTAAGCAGTCCAAAAGGATGGGGTGAATTTCCTTGGCTTTCTCTTGGTGCAACATCAGTGGGTATTGGTGTGTAATGAGTTTCACACCACAAGATCACCTTCAAGATGTCCTTATTGTGTGTTTATCAAAAAATAATTTACAGCTGGGTAAAAGAAAATTCCATGGTCAGTATATCATCACATCCAATCAGTCATGTCTTTATACAAGAGAAAACAAGCTTCCTGCTCAAATTTCTGTTATACTGGGGGGGATTGGATTAGCTATCTCCCAGTGTTTCCATTAACTCTTTGCCCCGTTTGATCAATTCTATTATTATCTTTTCATCTGATTTTCACTGCTGCCTTTGTGTAGAGCAGTCAGCAGTAAAACAAGTCTTGGGCTGATGGTGATAAAATTCAACTTCCTTCTTTTCCTCCTCTAATAGGCTATGCCAGAATCTGCTGAAGATTAATTGAGCCAGTATGAAAGGGGACATCTAGCAGGCCCAAACACAAGCCCAAATTTTCACCCTGATTGTTTACATTAACACATGGAAGATAAGACTAGTTAGAAGAAGGTTTTCTCCACCACACCCGTTGAAATCAGCTGGCCTCCCACTCGAGTTCACCTTTCATCAGAACAGGCTTGAGGGGCTGAATGACCTATTGCTGTTCCTATGTGCCTATTTGCAATACAGTGATTTCGTTAACAGTAAGACAGGGCACCTTCCATTCACATTATTATTACTTAAAACATAAGACAACAAAATGAACTGCCTTCTTATCTTTCAGGGCTTTAAGTTGTTCGCTATCTATGGAAGACAACAGCCACACCTGTACATTTATGTTAGTTTATACAGTAATGTCAAGGGATGAGCACTCAAAATTTGGGCAATAATTTATTGCGACCCTTTAGAATGAAAATCTTGTCATGTCTGTTTGTTATAGAGCTTTTCAGTCATTCAGTCTGAAAGTGATGGTGAGGCACCAAAAGTGAGTTTGAACGAAAAGTGCTGTATTTTCTGTGCACCTTACAGCTTGCTTTTCCAGTTGGTTGTATTAAGCCCCGTTGTATTCACTAGATCCAATGTCAGACCCAAAACAGCAATCACCGGGCATTGGATGTCTCTTTTGCAATTTAATGCAATGATTGAAGTCAAGCCAGTCAGACGAGCAACTGCAGATATCATTCTGGGCAGTAATACATGGGAAAAAAATTGAATTGATTTTAAAAGGGAGAATAAGGCATTCAGGCCAGATGATTAGTTATAATCTGGATCATTAGATTTTTGATTTGTTAGGTTCTGAGACCCAGTTTATTGTATTTTACACATGACGAACACATCTGAAGTGTGAAATAAGTCTCCATTACTCTCTCTGGAAACATTTTATCAAACTGTATCCTTAAAAAGGCAATATTATTATTCAATTTTGTTGAAACTAGAACTCTGAGAAAGCAGAAAGAAATGGTTGTTCTTGACTCTGTCTTTCAAATGCCTCTGTATCTAACCCCCATTTGAGATGACCTTCAGATAGTGTACAGCATTTTAAAATCTGTTAATAGGCTATAAAATCCATTAGCTGCCTCTCTGCAAAAGTAGTTAGTAGATTTGAACTTTTGACCTCTACCTGTTGTTCTTCCCTCCATTCTTTGTTCTCTTGGGTATCCACTCACATGTCCTTGTCAATTTTATAAAGGGGACTTTGCCAGACTGACCATGCCAGTCATGATGAAGAATTACATTCAAAATATTAATTTATCTTTCTCTTTCAGATGCCAATTGGTGTGTGGTACACTTGCAGCATGTTTTGTCTCTTCTTCATTTCAGGAAGACATAATTAGGGCATTAAGTGTAATTTTTTTGTACCTCAATCACACTGGTTTGGTTGGACTAATGTGTTTGTGCTGTAACTGGGACATAAAGTGGCATGATCTCAGCAGTTGAGAATCTCAACTTGTAGACCAGGAGGTGGAAGACAACAAGGAAAAATAGAAAGAAACAACTGCCCCCCACCCCCTCAGATGGTAACGGATCTCCTGTCTAGACTTTGCAGTTGTGGAGTAGTGAATGTTAGCTCAACATCTGTCCAGCTGGTGTCTGATGTAGTTGTTAAGCTCACAATACTATCGTGACTGAGATATTGAGAGCACACTAACATGAACCGGAGGCCAAAACCGGTGAATGTACAGAGTTCTGCTTATTTACATTTACGCCTACAACCCATTTACATTGCTAAGTTTTTACTGAAGAGATTCTGTTCTGAGATTGTCGCTCAAGCAATCTTGATGGTTTAAAGCTTAACTCCTCAATACTAGTACCATGCTGGGATGTTCACTCACCCCTCAGCCATGAGTATCATATCAGTAGGCTACCAATAAACAAGAACCTAGCACATTTCATCTCACCTGCAATGTCTCTAGGTAACAAGTGATGCCAGTATGTTGATTGCCATCCACACTCTCTTGTCTCACTAATTAGATTTTAACAGTATAAGCTTTATGGTAGTATAGTAGATCCTAGGCTGGTATCTAAAGAAAAGCTATGAGTGGCCACACGAGATACAGATCTAAATATGATATTTAACTGGTTGCATTTTTGAATCCTAAACAATGGGGATAAATCTATGGGTTTGACAGGTCTAGGTGTGTGTAATCAGAAAGGAAGGTAAACCAGTAGCATTGAGCAGACCAAAATTCAATTAAATTCATCCAGCTAGATTTTCAGTGTTTGGAATACTGAGAAGAAAAGATACACAGGTATTCACAGAGGCAGAAAATGATGGATCACCAGAGGTATTAAGTTAGCAGTGCCATGGAAAGGTGATGATGTCACACCACTTGCTTCTGTTAGCAAAAATACATAAGGAAACAATAAATGTGAACAAAAGAGTAAGTATTAATTAGGTAATTTCATAACCCAGGCTTTTACTATTCATTAAACTCAAGAGAAGATTTTTTATTTACAATTAACTATGCTGCACTCTAATAAAAGAAATGAAATGAATGTTTCATTTATATTACGTAACCTCTTATAATAAAAATAGCAAACTTGACACAAGTGCCATTTACCTTTCCTCTGACAGTAATTCTTCCTCCAAAGGCAGGCAGCAAATCCCCTTGGGAGTAGGATTTTGGTGCATCAAATTCACATATTCCCTTTTGTTTGTAGAGGGTTGTTTCAAATGGTGAGCTCACCATCAAAGGCAGCCTTGGATGGTAAATGGGATGTAAAACATACAGAAGAAGATTTCCATTTAATTTCAGCCAGCAGCATGCAGTAAGTCATCATGACTTGGTGACAAAAGGCTACTAATGATCTCTCTCCACTGTTATCAAAGGCTGCTCTCTCTTAAGTGGAAAATGTTGTTTATACTGAGGAACAGCGAAATATTAAAAAATGGGTTAATGCTAAGAACTAGTTACTGGAAGAGTGATTTATGTATATTACGTGTTTTTTTGGAGCTGGGGTTCTTGTCCAAATTTTTTAGTTATCCGATTATGCTACTATGATGGGACAGAACTGGACTGGTTTGCTAAGATAAAGGCAATGTTTGAAATGCAACTGGTAAATTATTTGTTTAAATAAAACAAAACAATTATACTGTAACTCAGAAGGACTGAATTCATTAATCAGCACAGAAGATGCTACAAACACCCATGTACATTAGCTAAGAGCTATCTTATGATCATTAGATTAATAAAATGTTTATGACGCTAAAAGATTTCACTCTGTGTGAGTTTAATGTATCAGAGCTTGTAAGGTGGCTCAAAATTGACAATTTGGCTTCCAGCATTTTGGTCCTATTGTATACACTGCACGTACTAGCATTCTTTTGTTTAATCATAATTATGTACACAATAAAAGAGAGAGGAATTACAAGGTCTTGTGTCTTGATAGCATCACGTGACAAAGCCAAATGCTTCAATTTCATTAATCTTCCACCTCACTCTAATGTGAATTCATGGGAAAAAAACTGAAACTGAGCCATACAATATAATACAGCCATTGCTTTGCTTCCAGGCAAGTGGACAGAAGATTTAAAAATTCCCATGAAGGGTGATTATTGCTTTTTAATGATGTTCTGACCTATAAGGCTTAAGCCCAGGAGTATTGCTGTCGTACGTGTACTTGGTTAAAAGCTGGATTTGGGAGCATGCAGGAAACAGCATGCAACTTAAGGCACTTTCTTTGAGGTAGAACTCTCTAGTTTCCTGGGCTGCTTTGTTAACCACTGCGCTGGCAGAAGAAGCAGATTTTTTTTCCACTGTGTGAGTGATTGTCTGCACAGCAGTGACAGATGTGCAATATAGCAGCTTCTTCAGGAAAAATTAACAGTTTGTCCAGCATGTCATCTCCTTCTTTTTAGTGCTTCGAGGTCTTGGCCCCATTACGGATGATTTAGAAATTCAAGCAAGCAAAGTACCAGCTGCTTGTGTTCAAAGCTTTAGATGCAAGACCTCATCTGCATTCTTCTATTCACTTACACATATAAATTGTTAAGCCCCCTCTGGCCAGGAGATGAGTAGAGGATGACAGTGGCTTGATTTGCTGAGAGGATGGATAAATGGGTTTTTGGGAAGATGAGGAAATATTACCATTACTGGCCAATTTACAGCTTTTTATCTGTTCCTCAAACATGTCACTTTTGTTATTGTGGCTTGGTAATTACATAGCATGCAGGAAAAAATAAATTTTGGTTTATATTCAGATGGACTGCAAAATCCTCTAATCCTGACAAATACCCATTTAAAAATACTAGTGCCTGAAAGATTAATTTTCATTTTGAATAGCAGAGCAGCTGTAAATGGAGGAATTGTTACTCTGGAATGTGATTGTCTTAAAACATTAACCTCTTGGTTTCTTTTTTTTTGAAAGCTTTGTGTTGCTGGAAACCTTATGTGCTGCCTTCAGTCCCATTTATACTGAATCTCTTAGCAGAGATGAGAACAAAAACACTGAAATTGTTTTCTTGCATTTAAATGAAGCAATAGGGGATTCATTTGAATAGAATTGACATAAGAGCTAGGCAGGAACTCAGAGCAAGGGACATGAGCTTAAAACTAGAACGAAGATGTCTAAAATTTAGCAACACCATGTTAAATAGGATAGCAGCTCAAAATCTGGGCATCCATGAGGTGCTGTGGGTCATCAGCAATAGCAGAATTGTATTCAACCACAATCTGTAACCTCATGACCTGGATCGCTTTAACATTATCATCAAGCCAAGGGATCATCCCTGGTTCAATGAAGAGAGCAGGAGGGCATTCCAAAAGCAACTCCAGGCATACCTAAAAATGAGGTGTCAACCTGGTGAAGCTACAACATAGGAGTAGTTGCATGCCAAACAGTGGAAGCAGTGTGCGATAAGAGACAGAGCTAAGTAATGCCACAACCAATGGATCAGATCAAAACTCTGCAGTCCTGCCACATCCAGACTTGAATGATGGTGGACAATTACACAGTAAACAGGAGGAGGAGGCTCCACAAATATTCCCATCCTCAGTGATGGTGGAGTTCAGCACAGCAAAGCAAAAGATCATATTGTTGCTAAAGCATTTGCAACCATCTTCAGCCAGAAGTGCTGAGTTGATGATCCATCTCAGCCTCCTCCTGAGGATCCCAGCATCACAGATACCTGTCTTCAGCCAATTCAATTCTCAGTTGATATCAATGAATGGCTGAAGGCACTGGATACAGCAAAGGCTATGTACCCTGACAATATTTTGGTAATAGTACTGAAGACTTGTGCTTCAGAACTACTGCACCCTAGCTGAACTGTTCTGATGCAACTACAATGCTGGGATCTACCCGACAATATGGAAGATTGCCCAGGTATGTCCTGTCCATAAAAAACAGGACTAATCCAATTTGACTGGTTAATGCCCCATCATTCTCCTCTCCAACATCAGTAAAGTGATGGAAGGCGTCATCAACAGTGTGATCAAATGGCACTTACGCAATAACCTGATCATTGGTGCTTAGTTTGAGTTCTGCCAGGGCCACCTAGCTCCTGACCTCATTAAAGCCTTGGTCTAAAGATAGACAAAAGAGCTGAACCTGAGTGGAAATGACAGTGGCAGCCCTTGACATCACGGCAGATGACCAAGAGTTACATCGAGGAGTCTTGGCAAAATTGAAGTCAATGGGAACCAGAGAGAAAGCTCTCCACTGTTGAAGTCATAGCCAGCACAAAGGAAGATGGTTGTGGTTGCTGGAGGCCAATCATCTCAATCCCAAAACATCAATACAGAAGTTCCTCAGGATAGCATCCTAGGCCCAACCATCTTCAGTTGGTTTATCAATGACTTTCCCTCCATCATAAGGTAAGAAGCAGGGATGCTCACTGATGATTGCACAATGTTCAGTACAATTGCAACTCCTCAGATACTGAAGCAATCCATGCCAAAATGTAGTGAGAATTGGAAACACTTAGGTTTGGGCTGATAGGCAAATAACAATCACACCACACAAGTGCCAAGCACTAACCACCTCCAACAAGAGAGAATCTAATTATCGCCACTTGACATTCAATGGTACTACCATCACTGAGTCCCCCACTATCAACATTCTGCGTGTTACCATTGACCAGAAGCTGAATTGGACCAGCCTTATAAATACTGTGGTTACAAAAGCAGGTCAGAGGCTGGGAATTCTGTCATGAGTAACTCAGCTTCTGATTCCCCAAAGCCTGTCCACAATCTGCAAGGTACAAGTCAAGAGTATGATGGAATATTCTTCACTTGCCTGGATGAGTGCGGCTCTAACAACATTCAAGAAGCAGAACATCATTGAGGATAAAGCAGCCCACTTGATTGGCACCCCATCTACCAACTTAAACATTCATTCCATCCATCCCTGATGTACAGTGGCAACGGTGTGTACCATGTACAAAATGCACTGCAGCAACTCACCAAGGCTTCTTCAACAGCACCTTACAAACCCACGACCTCCACCTCCTAGCAGGATATGAGCAGCAAACATATGGGAAACCATCACCTGGAAGTTCCCCTCCAACCCATACATCATCTTGACTTGGAACTGTATTGCCGTTCCTTCACTGTCACAGGATCAAAATTCTGGAACTCCCTCCCCTGCAGCAGTATAGTGTACCTGCACCAGATGGATGGCATCAATTCAAGAATGTGGTTCACTACCATCTTCCCAACGAAAATTAGGGATGGGCAACAAATGCTACTCTTGCCAGCAATGCCCATCCTGTAAAATAATTTTTAAAAAGCATATAGATTATTTTTCTCTCGAAACAATGAATAGTGAAAATGTAGAATGAACTGCCACAGAAGAATCAACTGAGGTGATTCAAAGGTAGGTAGATACTTCCATGGGATGTAAGGGTGTTAAGGGATACTTGGAATTGAAATTAAACAGGTGGAGTTGCTATAGCTAACAAAATGGTGGAGCAGATGTAATGAGCTATGTTATTCTGGGAGAATAATTGGTAACAGGGTTGGACAAGTTCAGATTTTGGACTTATCCCTAGTTGTTAGAGAGTGAAAATATTTCTCAGTTTTTAAAATACCAGGACAATTTTCCTCCGAATCAGAGTTTCTGTGGGGCTGAATTTCCACCCACCTGATCCCTACTAATTTCCTGTGATCAGGGTTACTTAGTCATTTAAAACATTTGTGGCAAGCACCTGGGAAAATTCCCACCTTCATTGGACAACCCACCTCAGTGGAAAGAGGAATTGCCGCAACAGACCTCAGTCACTTGCCATAACATAATAAGATCAGGAGCTGAAGCGTGCCCTCCTATGGTGTTGCAAATTTAAAGTTTTTGTGGTTCAGCCGGTGCAATCAAACAGCTCATGATCGTTTACACCTCCCGAGTTAAAATGAAATCCCTCATATCAAGAATTAGCTAAACTGCACCAAAAACATCGGGCATTCCTATCGCTCAGTGTTCCAATGGCATAAATACAGTATTCCCAGCATTTGCAACCCATATTAATATGCTCACCTATGTTTGGGTGGAAATATGGACAGCCACTATCACACTTATTTGCAAGTACAGCAGGCAACTGACAAAATAATTCCCTGCCTGACCTTTCTCCCTTACCCTCCATAGATCTGCCCAAAATTGGGTTACAAGGCAAAATAGTTGGTTTCAATGTGTGTTGTAGTTGATGATCCACCTTATATTCCCACTACTCCTTTCAATTCTTCAGTCTTGCATGCAATTGTTAAGTGACATCTAACACTTGTGAACACAATCCTTACCCAGCAATGTGTAAAATTGTCCAGGTATATCCTGTTCACAAAAAGCAGCACAAATCCAACCCAGCCAATTACTGTCCCATCATTATACTCTCGGTCATTGGAAGAGTGATGGAAGGGGATGTCGATAGTGCTATCAAGTGGCACTTACTCAGCAATAACTTGCTCGCTGATGCTCAGTTTGGGCTCCACCAGGACCACTTAGCTCCTGACCTCATTACAGCCTTGGTCCAAACATGGACAAAAGAGCTGAACTCAAGAAGTGAGGTGTGGGTCACTGCCCTTGATATCAAGGCAGCATTTGACCAAATGTGGCATCAAAACTGAAGCCAATGAGAATCAGGGGAAAAACTCTCCACTCTGTGAAGTCATGCCTAGCACAAAGGAAAACAATTGTGGAATTGGGGGTCAATCATCCTGGAACATCCCTGCAACAGTTCCTCAGGGCAGTGTCCTAGGCCCAAACATCTTTAGCTGCTTTATCAATGACCTTCCCTCCATCATAAGGTCAGAAGTGGGGATGTTCACGGATAATTATACAATGCTCAGCGCCATTCACAACTCCTTGGATAATGAAGAAGCCCATGTCCATATGCAGTAAGACAATATTCAGGCTTTGGCTGATAAATGGCAAGTAACATTCACAGCACACCAGTACTAGGCAATGACCATCTCCAACAAGAGAAAATTTAACCATCTCCCCTTGACATTCAATGGCATTGCCATTGCTGAATCCCCCACTATCAACATCATGGGGTTCCCATTGACCAGGAACTGAACCAGACCAGCCATATAAATACTGTGGCCACAAGAACAGGTCAGTGGCTAGGAATTCTGTGGAGAGTAACTCATTTCCTGACTCCCCAAAGCCTGTCCATCATCTGCAAGGCACAAGTCAGGAGTGTGATGGACTTCTCTCCACTTGCCTGAATAAGTGCAACTCCAACAACATTCATGCAACTCAACACCATCCAGGGCAATGCAGCCCGTTTGATTGGCACCCCATCCACCACTTTCAACATACACTCCCTCCACCACCAATGCACAGTGGCAGCAGGGTGCACCATTTACAAGATGCACTGCAGTAACTCACCAAGGCTTCTTCAACAGCATCTTCCAAACCCACAACCTCTACTACCTAGAAGGACAAGGGCAGAAGATGCATGAGAACAACACCACTTGCAAGTTCCCCTCCAAGTCATACACCATCCTGTCTTGGAACTATATAGCCGTTTCTTTACTGTTGCTGGGTCAAAATCTTGGAACTCCCTTCCTAACAGCTCTATGGTTGTTCCTACACCACATGGACTGCAGCGATTCAAGAAGGCAGCTCATCACCACCTTCTCAAGGGAAATTAGGGATGAGCAATAAATGCTGCTCTAGCCAGTGAAACCCACATCCGATAAAAGAATAAAAAACAAATCTATGCACATTCCCTGCTTCATCTACCTACTCCATATAAGTCGCAGGTCCATCCAGTTTTGTATTGTCAATAAATTTATGCTGCTTTATACCATCCTCAGAGGAATTCTTATTGCCAGTTTTCAGCCTGTGTGTCCCATGCATCCTGTAACAACACTCATGCTAACTTGCCAAGCTAAAACTGGCTTCCAGGATGATGCATATTTTAACCGGATCTTCCTAACTTCCAATCTTAAAGGATCTGGGAAATTTGCACTGTTCTTATATTGAACTAAGAAGGGTGCTTGCACAAGACTTGCAAGGACCTTTCTAAGGTCAAGGTAAGGATAGCTTTAAACAGCTTTTTTCTGTCCCAACTCTTAAGCCCTGTAAAAATTAATGGTCTGAATTTTGCATGGAGGAAGTGGCAGCAGTTATGTGTCAGTCAATTGTGAGCCTGCCTCTGCCTGGCCGGGAGGTCCCAACCTGATTTTACGCCTGTCAGCCTATTAATTGACTGAGGTCGTGGTCTCCTCCCACATCTGAGAGGAATTCATGCCTCCATGAGCTGTCGTCCCACCGGTGCCACCAAGAGTGAAGTAAACTGCTGGCACTGCATTCAGTGCCCCACAACGTTCATTGGTGGAACCTGAGGCAAGTGGGTCAGCTTTGCCAGGGCCAGTCAGGCAGATTCAGTGAGGGGGATGGGTTGCCATGATTGGGTGACCAGGGGTTGGGGGAACACCATTGGCAGGACCTCCATTGGGCATAGGGTGCCAGAACAGGAGCCCAACCCCTTGCAAGTCCACTGTCAGGTCACCTGCTCACAAGATGGTGCGGACATCCCCACTGCTGGTAAAACTCTGCGCCGTGGCAGAAGGAGGCCCTTACATGGATAGCATGCTGTCTGACACTGGCCCCACTGCTGGTGAAATTCCAGTGCTGGATGTTAAGTGACTAGCGCAGTGCCCCCACAATGCCACCTGATTTTATGTTCCACTGCCTGCCAGCCCGCTTCATGGGGTGGGGGCCATAAAATTCTGGCCAATGGCAATGGCACTGATCCTCGAGGCATCCATTTAATCACCTTAAATAAAAACAAAAAATGCAGGATAAACTCAGCATCTGTGGAGAGAGAAACAGAGTTAACATTTTGAGTCTGTATAATACTTCTTCAGAGCTCTGAAGAGCATATGTTTCTCTCTCCACAGATGCTGCCAGACCTATGAGTTTTTCCAGCATTTTCTGTTTTTTTATTTCAGGTTTCCAGCACCCGTAGTATTTTGCTTTTATCTCAGTTAATCACCTTGTTTCATTCTGATTCAGCTCCATCTACAATAACTCTTTGCTTCCTATGATTAAAAAGGTAATTAAATTCAAATTTACGCTGCCCGTCCAATCTTACTGTTGGTGGGCGGGCGAAAAGGCCAAGCAGTATTTGCACTTTTTAGGAAACCTCATTCATGGTGGGGCAAGGTTTCCTAAAGCAAATAAAAATCAAATAAAAATTTTACACTTGAATTAAAACATGTCCCTGCTCATGTGACAGAGTCACATGAGGGGACATGTTTTATGACATTTTTATTTTCTTTATTTTTGTTTAAACAGCTCTTCCTCTTCCTGAGGCAGCTCTGTGCCTCAGGAAGATTATGTAGTGCGCACTCACGTGCATGTGTGAAGTTTGCGCTCGCCCTACTGGTTCTCCTCCCCCCACCCACACAGGCAGCACTGCTGCTTGTGTTCCATGCTGGGCAGACCTTAATTGGTGTGGTGCTGATTGCAGGCAGCAGTCAGCTTCCCGACTGACCCCGCCAAGCCCGCATGTCAAGGGTAAAATTCTGCCCCTGGAGTCTGCATATGTGCACTAATTGCTGAAATCTAGAAGATGCAATCAGTGATTCTACACTTCTCCATAGGGTGTTCTGTTGAAGTCTACCCAGACCGCTATTAATTAGGAATCATTGAATTGATGAGAACTTCCACTCTGATGCTGTTAATGTTGTTGGTAAAACGGTGAAAAAGTTACACATGTTGAATAAGGTCCAACTGGATCTTTTGCCTCACTGGCCCTGAAAATCTATTTTATATTTGCAGAATGTCAAATTTCTCCATTACAAAAAAAATTCTTATTTTTAAAAATAATATTTTTTTAAAGTTTGTTTATGATATATCAGCACTTACTTAATCCCATGGGTATGCCTCAATCATTTATTTTGCTCTTTGTAAAATTTTAATTCAAAGTGAAAAATTCAGTGCATTTTACTTCCCGGTTTGCTGTCTGTGAAAATGCTTCAAGGTGATTGGCTGCTTACCTTGTTTAACGACACCACTGTTACTGGATGTCTGATCATCCCTTTGAGTTGGCTCCAGATTCAAATTGACTTAGGAAAGGAAAAATCCACGCCACAGATTTTTTGGATAGCTTTCTTCAAGATTGGTGGAAAGCATTATGATTTTACCTCTCATCGTGAAATCCTGGCCTATGAAACATACAAGACTATCCTTACATAATATTACTGCACTGAACCAACCACTGCATGTGAGCAAGTTGAAAATTGAAGTGGAACAAGAAAATTCTGATATAGTTGTTCTAAACTCACTCTATTCCTCTTGTGTAAACAGATCTTTTAAATCACACAGGGAGAGTTTAACAGTGGCATAGCCCATTGCATTTGTTGAGACTGAGTGAAGCATGACCCCTATTAAAATGTTTGTAGTTATTGGCTGTTCAGAACCTTGCCTCTGGACATCCATTCCAAGTTTTGAAATGGGAGTTTAAATTTTTAAATAGAGCTGAAACGCTAAACTTTATTGCTCAACTCTTCTGAGGGAATGGGCGGAATTTTCCCAGAATTGCACTAAGTGCGGTAGTGGGAAGGTAAAATGGAGTCCTAACCGCCGATGAAAATGGCGGGTTTTCACGCCGCATCTCCCTGAGCCTGCCTCATTATTTATACATTCCCAGGAAACAAGCCGTTTCCTTGGTGGTCGGACTGTCATTCACCCCGCTGTTGCATCATGCCAGCCACTATCTTTAAAAGGCAGCTGTCAGCAAAGCACTCATCACCACTAGCTCACCAGCACTGTCCGGGAGACATGGCCAGCAACGGCAAAAAGACTGCAGTCCCCCCCGGCTTCAACGATGGGTCCTTTGAGCGATTACTGGATGCTGTGGAGGCCCAGTGGGATTTGCTGTACCCCCGCTCTGGCCGCAGGATGAGTAGCAATGCCACCAACCCAGCTTGGGAGGAGGTGGCAGCGGTGGTCAGCGCGAACGCCCTACAGGGGAGGACAGCCACCCAGATCTCCTCCATTCCGCCAGAGTAAGTCACTCTTTCCATCACTCCCCACTTACACATCCACAGGGCCCTCACTCACGACCAGTGCAAGTGACATCACTATTCACTCTTTCACACACACACAATCATTGGCCTCATCCCATCCATGGGACCACTCACCACCCACACAGGCCAGGCATACTTATCATCCGGTCTGGCAGGCGTCCTGATGCACTCTCCCCATCTCTATCCATACAGGACAAACTGGCACACAACAGGAGGGAAAGGTTGCAGACAGGTGGAGGGATGCTGGAAATTAAAGTTCTGTCAGAATTCGAAAACAGAGCCAGCCAGCTGGCCAGCGAGATCTGGACCGGTCCTGTGCTGACGGTGAGGTCGGTGCTGCTCTACCAAGTGAGGATCCAGCAGTGCAACATCCATCAGACAACCATGCCATGGGTAATGTGTCCTGTTTCACAGGCCACTGCCACGCACTAATTATCTCCCCTTGCTTTCGCAGGCACGTCTGCCAAACAGCTGACAGAGTTCATGACCCAGGGCCTCCAATCAAGCTCTGAAGAAATCTCTGAAGAGGAATCTGAAGGCACCCTCCCTGAAGTCCCATCACAGCGCCCAGCCACACCCTCCACCAGTGCAGAGACATATACATTGGTGGGATCTAGCTTTAGAGTAGCCTCAGGATCACAATCTGGTGAGCACATTGCACTTTCTGATCCACAGCAGGCGGAGGCAGGGACTTCCCAGGTCCCTGGCACCCGGAGGACTGCTGGAGGCCAGAACGTTGCAGAGTCAGAGTCAGATGATGAGCCTCTGGACTCAGTCATGCCACAGTTGCTGGAGCTGCAAGCTCAAGAACAACAGGAAGGGACGTCTGCTGCACTCCTCAGATTGCAAGGCACAATGGAGGAGTCCGTCCTTATTCAGGCTGAGGTGATAGCGCCTGTATTGCAATGCAAAGAGGTCAATACTGGTAGGTGGTGGCCACCATGGAGACCTTCATCCAGGATGTCACTCCTGCACCGCTGCTTGGGCTTAACTCGCTGATGCCATAGTTGGCCTCCAACAGTGTGTACCTGAGGGGGGTGCTGGCAGCTCGATCTCACTCTAGCAACCCCTTCCGCTCAAGGAGTGAGCCAGAGGCCCTCAGGCACCCACAGGGAGGAGGATCAGCTCCTGATCGGGGCCATCCACCCAGGTGACTCAGGGAGTGGCCGGCTCATCCAAATCCTATCATCCTGTGACCTCCACAGATCCAGCTTCACAGGCTGAGGTGGGTGCCGCTGCCACACAGCAGGACCCCGAAAGCAGGCCAGGGCCCTCCAAGTCATGCTCCAGAGGACGCCTACCAAAGTTATCACAGATAGGGTGTTACAGTCAGCAGGCTGCCTCCACCTCTGCTGTGTATGTCCAGGCAGCACCAAGACGTAGCACCTATGGAGCCCTGAAAGGAGCCACTGGCATAGAAATTGAGCGCTGCAGTCACTTTCACAGCCACTGGCAGTGGATGCCCTCCATGTTCCCTTGGCGCCAAGTCCTGCAGTAAGTGGCAGATGTGAGCCACCAGGTCACTAGACATGCACAGTTGTCAGCAGTACTGGTTCTCAATCATCTGCAGGAATAACAGACGACGTCTATAGAGCCTGGGTCTCGCTAGGCGCCGACCAGACTCGGCTCACTGTTGCTCCTGGGCAGTGTTTGCGGGAGCTCCTGCTACCCCTTCTTCATGAGGTTGCTGCTCCTGCCTTTGGGCAGGCCAGGTGCCTCAGTCGCTCTCTCCTCTGTCTTCTACGGTCTCTGTAGGCCATCAGGCATACAGCTAGGTCACCAGGATCCATGATCCTGATGTGGTCCTCCTGCAGCATGAAAGAGAGAGAGAGACGTGGTTATCATGGCCGTGCTTAGCACCTTTCCTGGCCCAGTGTGACCACCCCTTAATGCTTCCTGGAGAGTGCTAGTCACCCCTCGGATGGTCAGAGATGAGTGCACTGCATGGCTGCCCTGTTAACCTGCGACATGGGAAAGACTAATCCTAACCAGGGGCTGTGAGCCCCTCCAGCAGTGACTGCTACTTGGCCAGCATTAACGAGGAGATTGTACAATGTTTGCAGTCCAACTGCTCCGCAGTCCAAAAAAGCGGTAGTTGACTCGAAGTCTGTGCCGGAGTGGTGGGGAGGGGGGTGCGAATGGGGTAAGGCATGGAGCGTTAGTGACCATTTGGTGCCTTTGCGTTGCTTGCATGGGCGGGCAGGCTAGGAGCCTGAGCCCAATCATATCACTGTGGCTGCGCCCGATCTGTCTTAGTTGCAGAGGCATGGTCAGTTTATACAGGTGTCCCTAATGCATGGGCACTTTCCTTGCTTACCTTCCACCCCACCTTGATTGCCTATACACGGGATGCAGTGCCAGGGCAGCACTCAACACCCCTGCCCCACCACTCAGGAGTTATCTCCAAGGTTGGCCAGCACTTGCCCCCAGAGACCATCCCCCCCCCCCGCTCATGAGTCATCTGTGGGGCCAGGCATCAGTTGCCCCTACCCCCCGGCACCCCTGAGGCCTGTAAACAATGGATGAGCTGTGGAAAACGCTGCTGCTCACTCACCTCAGTTCCCCAAAAGTGAAGGCCACAAAGTGCATGTTGCCTGCGTGCTGTTATGAAACACGTTGGCATGCTTTCTTGCCGACGTGGACAGACGATACAACAGGGTTCCAAGAGTCTGGCAGGATGGCCTTTTAATTATATTCTAATGTATTACAATTAGCTCCCTGCCAACCAATGGCAGGAAATGCAGCCTGCCGTTGGCAGGCTGAGCGGATGATCACAACCTGACTTCAAGTCGTCGTGAAGCAGGTCACACCATAGTTTCCTCACATGCCACCTATCACGCCCACTACCAGCGGACTCGGAAAATTCTGCCCAATATATCTGGTGAATTGTTTTTTGTTTTGTTTAGCAGCCTAACTTAAAGGAAAATGAAACTGTATATTTAGAAGGAAAAAATTCGATATAAAAGTAAGTTTCTAACATCAAAATTAAAGCAGTTGCATATTTTCAAAAACCTGTTCATAATTAAATGTCTCTTTGTTGCCTTTAAAATCAATGTGACCTATGTGCTAAGTTAGAAATACCCCTTTGTCCATTTATCTTAGCTGAATCATTTTTTTAATGTATGTTTTTGTAGCTTATTAGAATATATAATTATATCATTTATTTGTTTTATATTGTAACCATCCCAAATGGATATGACATGTAAAATCAAAACTGCAAATAATTTATATGAGAAGTAATGTTCAGGGATGCCAGCAAATTTGAAAAGACTTAGTAAATTCTAACTTAGTATTATATACAAAGATCATCCAAAGACAAACTGTACTTTTATAATTGTCATGCAATTTACATGTCCTTATTTTTCTAATTTAGATGAATAGAACATGTCTGTTTGCTGTTCCCTTATGTGCTGTTGCAATGTCATAGGTCACATTGGGTCAGGTAAATGTGAATTGGTCTATTAACCCTGTGGCCTCTGTTTTGACTTATTCCTAGTAATTTTCAGCTAACAAGTACAACCATTAATATAGCATTTCTTTATAATTATACTGTAATTACTCTTATTAGGAAGCAGACATATTGCCAAAATAAACAGTAATAATAAATAGTTTGAAATACATTAGGAGCAGAGCATAAATAAAAGCAGCACTGTGAAATTAAATCAGTCAGGGATCAAGTGGAGACATAGCACATCCCATGGGAACAGAAGAGCTGCAGAATCAAATGGCAATTCAATGCAGAATGTTTGCCAATCTCCAAACACCCAGTTAAATGCATTAAGTAAAATACAAGACCTCTTCCTATTTCTCTTTCTATGTCAATGCCATCTGTACTTATCCTGGTGATTATGTGAATGATTGGTAAGTTCCTATTTGAGGAATCAAGCATAAAATCTGTGACTGTACAACTCTGTCATTGTGTCAGTTTGTCATTGTACCAGTCTGTAACACTACCAATCTGTGATTATACTAGTCTGTGATTGTACCTGCCTATGATTGCACTAGTCTATGATTGTACAAGTCTCTGACTGTACCAGTCTGTGTTGTGCCAGTGTGTGATGCACTTTGCATTCAAGCACTATGTTGTCTAGGTTTTCCTTCTCTCATGAAAGTAGTGGTCCGTGCTGGGGAAAGATTCTGCAGAAACCATCAATTTTCCATTATACTCAAATCATCCCTTATGTTTGAACCTGTCCAAGGAAAAAGTGCGCCAAATGGTGGTATCTTTGCTCCAGGGTGTGTGGGGTCGGGTGGGGGGTGGGGTGGGAGCTGGATGTGGGATTGTGTGGGCTGGTTAAAAGGTGCTTTGAGACTTCACCCTCTAGGCCTAACCCCTCACACCCCTCATCCCCCATCTATTCCCCATTCCCATATATGCCAAATCATGTCCCCCACCAACCCTATGGCCCCTTATACTCCTATGCTAACATAGAGCTAACTCATGGCTCCATCCATCCCATCACCCCTTGTAGTCCCTATGCCAACTTAGTGCCAACTCATGCCCCCCATTGATCATCATTTTGCCCTTGCACTTTCCATGCCAACTCACCCAGAATCACCTCAGGAGCCATTCTGAAATGAAATAAAATAAAGTTCTAAGTGTCTGTTAAAGATTTCACTATATAAAAAAACATTGTCATTCATGAAAGCCCACAATCCCATTCAATGCATATAATTCACATCAAGTATTTAATCCCTTATAAAAACAATAATTTGTATTCATAGCACAACATCAGTTAATCCTTAAATAACCTCTTTGAGTTGTCAATGAAACTGTGAACTTACCTTGCTGTGACAATGATAGGTTGTGTAAAGATGTCAAGCATAATAATGCTAAAATGATAGCACTTAGGGTTATGTCAACAAAGAATTATTGAAACTGCAAGCACAATTTTTTTTCAACTCAGTCACCAGCGGGAAGTTTTATTTCATTTTTTTAAAGCACAGGCTATTTAAATAACTCTTATTCTCTGCAGACCCTAACCACTATTCATGAGCATTTGTCTGGCCTAAAAAATTGTAATCCCCACAGTGCAGGCTAAGGCCCTTAATTGCTCCAGCAAAAATGGGGTCTGTTGTACTCAGCATTGAATTCAACTGGCCCAGCTGAGTTTGGTTTCCCTCATGTGTGAGACATGTCCTGCCCTGATTACCAACCCCCTGTCAAAATTAGGATCTGTTGTAATTTGGGGGAGAGACTTCCAGATCCGAGTGCCACCATTCTTAAAGGTCTCCGGAGTCTCCATGATAATGCAGGCCAATGTGACCAGTTGCTGCACCTCAAATAACATCACAGGCCAAGGTTTGAACTTGAGACCTTCTTGATTATATAGCTTAGCATCACACCAAAAAATGCATTTACTTAATGAACCACTAGATTGCTCTGCCAGTTATTTTATAAATAACAGAACCATTCTAGCCCATGATGCTTCTCGCACTGGGGACAAAAATTTAGTGGTTATATGTGTGGAATATCTTTAAAGGTGTCTGGAGGCAAGTGCTGGCCAGCCTTGGAGGTGACTTCTGAGTGGTGGGAGGCAGAGGGGTCAAGTGCTGCCCTGGCTCTGCATCCCATGCACAAGCAATCAAAGTGGGGTGGAAGGTAAACAAGGGAAGTGGCGACGCATTAGTGACACCTGTTTAAACTGACCATGCCTCTGCAACTAAGACAGATCAGACGCAGCCACAGTGATATGATTGGGGTCAGGCTCCTAGCCTGCCCGCTCATGCAAGCAATGCAGAGGCACTAAATGGCCACTAAGCGTTCCATGCTTTACCCCATTCGCACCCCCCCACCCCCCCACTCCACACCACCCACCCCCACCGCCCCCCCCCGCCCCACTCACCTGGCACAGACTTTGAGTCCGCCACCACTTTATTGGACTGCACACATTGTACAATCTCCTCGTTAATGCTGGCCAAGTCACTGCTGGAGGGGCTCAAAGCCCCTTGCAATCTCAGCATCCTGGTTTGGGCCAGTGTCCCCCATGTTGCAGGTGGGTGCCAGATGAAAGTAAGAGTGCAGTACACAGAAGTGAGAATTTCAGCTTGTGCAACCATTCTAGTGTAGTCTCATTATTGAAGAGAGCCTCGAACCTGGAGTCCCCATTGATCATTGGAAGATGACAGCACCATGATGCAGATCTCCGCTGTCTCACCAGGGTGCCTGGCATGCACGGTGACAGTGTGATGACTTTAACTAACGACACGTCCTTGTTCTCCCTTTTAGGTTTGCCAGCAGGCATTCGATCTCTGGACTCCAAAGGGCCACCCCTGACATCGGAACACCACTGGGTTTCACTGTCACCTGCGGCACTCCTACTTTCTGAAGCAGGCACCAGTGCAGATTGTAGCACCTCTGTGGGCATTAAAGCAGCGGCTAGTATTTCGGTGCACATTGGTGAGGGCACTTTGCAATTGCTTGAGATGCAGGCGGAGCCAGAGAGTGCCGAGGGGGTCTGCAGTTGGAAGACTGCTGGGGACCAGGATGCTGCTCAGTCGAAGGCTGATGATAAGCCTCTGGAGTCGTCCATTAGACGACAGATGCTGGATGTCCAGTGAGATGTGTGGGAGGATCTGGCGGAGACCCATTAGGGTCTACGCACCATGGTCTCCATTGTGGAGGAGTCCTTGTGGAGCCTGAGTGCTGCATTGACCACCATGGCCGAGCGCACTGCCTCCTCCATTGAGACAGTGGCGACTCTCAAGGAGAGGCAACTCCAGGGACAGAATGAGGGCTTCCTGGAGTTGCGCTCAGAACTGTAAGCTCTCACACAGGCATTGACCTCAGGTGGTCAGTGTCTGTGTAGGAGCGGGATGAGGCCCCCAATATCCCAGCTTGGTGCCCATCCATCAATGGTGTGCAGGGAGGTCCACAGTGACTTCATGCTGGTGCACAAGCTGCCTATTGTCTCTGCCAGCTCCTCTCAGGGTGCTCTGGATGATGGCAGCAGCTCCTCCGCCCCTCCACCAGTGACTGTGGTATCTGATGATGCTGCGGCAATGGGGGAGATGCCAGCTATGGCACTGGCCGCTCCCTCCCAGATGAGGCCAGCACAGGCTCCACTGGACAGAAGATGACCGCCAAGATCATCAAGGCCAACAAGACAGCAGAGTCAGCAGGCTGTCACCAATGCCAGTGCCAGTGAGGGGGGAGCATCTGGACGTAGCACTGACAAACATAAGTTAAAGGCACCATAAACACAAGAGGGACAGGTGATGAGTGATTTTATGTTTATTTTTGTTTACTTTATGTATACTGGTCCAACTTTGAATACCAGAAACGTTTCTGTTAAGATTATTGAATTGTCAAAATTACATAAATTGTGTTTTTTGTCATCAGGATTTGAGTATGCTTCACCTTTTTATTTCATTGGTGCTGGGAACACCAGTTTGTAATACTGGGCGTACTTGGCTCTGAACTTTATTGCCCAGGCACTGAGTGTACTTTGTGTTCAAATGAAAGGGGCCTTTCAGCCATCTGGGATGGAGGCGGCAGCCCTGGCATGTGTTTGAAACTGATCTTTGGTAACCTAGCTGAAGGAGCGTTGGATCAAGGTGTTCCTGCCACCCTGCAGGCTACCGAGGTCTGCCTCCACGCCCTCAGCATTCTCCTCACCGCGCTCCTCTTCAAACTCACTATAGGACTCATCATCTGTGGCCTGTGGAGCTGTGTCAAGATCCTCTTCCTCCAATGGGTCCCTCCCTTGCCAGTGCCAGATTGTGGAGAGCACAGCATGCAACTATGATCAGTGACACCCACTCTGGGGAGTATTGTAGTACACCCCCTGAACAGTCCAGGTGTTGGAAGCGCATCTTGAGAAGACCTATGGTCTTCTCTATCACCACCCTTGTGGAGCCATGGAGCCATGACTCATATTGTAACGCTTCTCTGCCTCTGTTCTTGGGTGATGGCGAGGTGTTGTGAGCCACCTCTTCAATGGATAGCCCTTATTACCCAGCAGCCATGCATCCAGTCGGGCTGGAGCACTGAAAAGCCTCGGCACCTGGGAGTGTCTCAGGATCTGAGCATCATGGGAGCTGCCAGGGCACCTTGCACAGACTTGCAGAATCTGCATCCTGTGGTCACACACTATCTGCACGTTTATGGAGTAGAATCCCTTCCTATTGATGAAGGCACCCGGCTGACCCACTGGCGCCTTGAAGGCCACATTTGCAGTCAATGGCACCCTGGACGTGGGAGAACTCAACAATTGCTGTAAAGCCTCTGACTTGCTCAACCTGGCCGGCCTCATCCATATAGAAATGAAGGAAAGTCAATACCTGCCTGAACAGAGCATCTGTCACCAGTTTGACACAATTGCGGACAGCCTATTGGGTGACTCCACATAGATCCCCCACTGACCCCTGGAAAATGCTGGAGGCATAGAAGTTGAGGGCCACTGTGACCTTCAGAGCCACTGGCAACGGGGTATCCACCCAAACAATCGGAGCTGATCTCAGCCCCAATCATCTGGCAAATGGAGGTCACACTCTCCCTTGAGAGGTGGAGCCTCCTTAGGCATTGCACCTCAGATATATTGAGCTGCATCGCTGCCTGTAAACCCTGGCAGCAGGATAGTGATGTCTTCTGCCACCCCTTCTGCCTTGGACTTCCTGCTGTTCCTGCATCCCTTGTGCCTGCACCCCTCCTCCCACAGGCCTCTCCCCTGGAAGCTGCATTGGGACATTGTGCCCCCCTCCCCCTTCTGCCCCTCTCTTCCTCCTCAGAGAAGGCGCCACCATAGGAGAGCACAATCCCAATTACCCAGGGTAAGAGCAGGCTGTCTGATATCTGGAAGGGTCCACACGCTCTGAATCCTCCAGGGGCCTGGCAGACAACAATGGCTCCTGAAATGAAACCTGGACATACTAAAGAATGAAGCCCCGAAATGAGATGAAGCTGCCAAGTACCAATAAGCAACCAGCTGCAAACTATCTCCAATTGTCCTTAGTACTCACACCAGCAATGCTGCCGACTCTTTTTATCCCACCCTTGGATGAGGTTTGTGAAAATGTCGGCTGGCCGCCTGCCCGTTTTGCCCGTGTGACGAGCAGAATATTGCATGGGCAAGGAAAAATCATAGTCAATTGATTAACGGCAGGCGCCGCTCCGGCACTCCCGTGTGGCCAAGTGAAATATCGTGTGAGCGCACGATGACGTCAGGATGCTTGCCCGATGTCATCGCACACAATTTTACGCCTGATCGAGTTGGCCGTGCACCTGCCTGAGGGATGTTAAATTCTGCCCCAGCGTCTTCTAGATGAATGAACTAAGGTAGGTCAAATTGCCTTCCTCGTTGTTATGTCTCATGATCTTTTCAATTGGTTAGTCTGTTTATAGGATGAAGAAAATATTCTAAAACCTTTCTGTTTGTTGGGGTTTTCTATTACAAAGAAGATATGTTGGCATATGTGCAGGATAGTGACTATAACGAAGAGTGGATTGAATCTGAATTCAGAAGTTGTTTATTGAGTGAAACTGCTCATTCACAGTTCAGCCAAAAATACACAACAAAATTGCTTATAAGTGCACCAGCATGAGCCCACTTCTTGAAGAAGGATGATAAGTAATGTCAAAAATTTAAAACAAATCTCCACAAACCAGCAATGAAATACATGTGTGCATCAACGCACGTGTTTAAATTATACAAACTTGCTTATATTGTTTTCTGTTACCTTTCATACATCAGATAAGAAGAAAAGAGATTTAATAAGTCTCCTGTTGTGCTTTTGGATTAGTTTTACAGTGAGCTGCTCCATCCTATTATTCTTTTTCATATGTTGGTTGTGTGGCCTATCTTACCTTGAGTAACTCTGGTCTGACTCAGGTAGTTACTTCAAACTGCTTTATTAATATTGTATACATGATAGGTTACAGAGTAGGTAAGTCCCTCATGAGTATAGACTGTTCCATCTGCTCTAGAGAGTCTCCAGCACATGGCTGCTGATGTCACTGTTACATCATGATATACATCACTGACTCATTACCATAACAATTAACCAATTGTACGACACCTCCCCCAAGTATAATTTCAACATCTTTAATAATGATGTTAAACTATTTCTTAAACTACTTACATTACATTCCTGTACCTCCATTTACTGTTACAGATACTGTCCAACTCCTACTCCTACTCTTCTCCCCACCCAAGTCACTGTTATAAGGGATTCAATCCCCCACAGTGTTCTCCATTTTTTGGGAAGACGTCCTGGAAACATATGGGCACTCCTCTGTTCCCTGTGGAGGACAGCATCACTGGCAAAATGGTTCAGCAGCTTTCCAGGACTACTGACAATTCGAGTGTGATCTTCAGGACTAGCGAATTGTAAGGACTATGGAACCTTTTCAAAGAAAGATTGATCAAAGAGAGAAGACTGAAGGGCATCAACACTTGAACTCTCTTGAACAGGAAGAGGATAGACTAGGCGCTGCTCAGGAATCTTCTACTCTCATGAAACACACTGGGGAAACACCTGAGAAGACAAAGGATCTTCAACTCCAATGAAGATTTTCAGTCATATCATTCACTACTGCACTGAGGACAAAAAAGGTATTGAAGATCTGGAATTATAAAGATCTGAACAATGAGAAGAAGAATGGCAAAATTCCTATTGGCATTGCTGGAAATGAAGAAGATATGATTTCCCAATGACATTTTGGAAGCTGCTTTGACTTTCTGTAGGTAGTGGTAAGACTGCCAAACTTTCCTCAGTGTGTGGCTGCTCCACCATGGGCAATAGGAAGACTGTGCCCAGATAAGAAGAGAAAACAACACCATTTTCAGCAATGGACTGAATCTGCAAAGTGACATCTAGACAAAATTCTTGTTCAGGATTCTGAAGTTCTGAAGATTTGGCCTCAGCTTCTTTGCTGAAGGACAGCTTTAGCGGAAAGAAAATTTCCTGATGAGATTAAAGTGTGGGCTTCAAGTTACTTTCACTCAAGCTAATAGACTCTATAACACCCTGGCAGCATGATCCTCTGTCAACTCAAGCATTTTGTTCACCCTGGACAACTCTTCATTGTTGACCAATGACATCAAGGCATTGCATTGGTGCGTTCAGTGGGACTAAGATCTGAATGCTGCTCTTCCACATCAAACACAGCTGACTTCTCAAAAAAGAAGCCAGAGACTTCATATGCTTCGGCTATAGATTTGAATAGCATACCAACCTCTAGGACCTCGTCTTCCAATGGATCACTTGGCCCAACAATGGTTTCTTTCTCATTATCTTCTTCTGGAAAGAGCCAACATCGGTCCAAAAGGTCATCTGGATGACCATGGTCTTCTGTATTCACATCCTCTGGCCTAGCTTTGAAAAAAACTGAGAGAGCCACAATCTCAATCTCTGCTGGGATCTAATGGATGGTGCTTCTGTGATGGAGAGTGAACCAGTGCTCAATGAATAAACCTCACCAGCTGCTGGAGGATGAAAATCCATTCATTCTGCAGGTGACTTTGGAAATTCCTCCATGAAAGGCACCCAATTGTCCAGTTGTAGGTTGTCACCTGCTTTTTCCAGAATGTCCAGTTGTATACAGACATCTCCACCCATTAAGGGTATGCTTTAATTGTAGACAACATAGAGGATATCAACTACCTGGCACCCCTTATAGCAAAGAGTGGTAATTAGGCAAGCTTTTATTGAAAGGTTTGTGCCACCTGGACCTTACAGTTTAGTATCTTGGATAGAGTGGTATTGTTTGATCAGCTAGCATTGGAAAATCGGCTCCAGTGTCAATTCTAAAGGCAATGTTAAAGTCTTTAACTTTCACTGTGATTGACCAATATCTTGATCAGGACGATTTACTTCTTGGGGGAACTCTGTAATTTTATGTCTGTCATTAATTCCAATTTCTTGGATAGCTCGCATTCATAAATATTCCCTTCTCTTCTCCCTCTATGAAAGTTGTTGGATTTACAGAAGCGCTTGAAGTGTCCTGTCTTCCCGCACGGGAAACACTTTGCTGGGCAATCTTAGTATCTGTGCAGAACACCTTCGGTCTGTCCGCAAGCATGACCCAGACCTCCCTGTCGCTAGCCATTTCAACACTCCACCCTGCTCTCATGCCCACATGCCTGTCCTTGGCCTGCTGCAATGTTCCAGTGAAGCTCAACACAAACTGGAGGAACAGCACCTCATCTTCCAACTAGGAACTTTACAGCCTTCCGGACTTAATATTGAGTTCAACAATTTCAGATCATGAACTCTCTCCTCCATCCCCACCCCCTTTCTGATCCCCCTTTTTCCAATAATTTATATTTTTTTTACAAATATATTTTTCTTTTCCCTCCTATTTTTGAATTTATTTCAATCTATTGTTTCATCTCCACCTTTTAGCCCATTTCGATCCCTTCCCCCCACCCCCACTAAGGCCTTCTCCCACTTGCTCATCCTGCCTTCTCCCCGTAATGTTCCCATTAGCACAGCCTTTAGGTAATATCACCACCGTCAACGCCCCTTTGTCCTTTTATCTATGACATCTTTGGCAGACTCTTTTTGGCCTCCACCTATCACTGGCCCCCTATTGAGCTCTACCTGTCCCACCCACCCCCCTCTACCAGCTTATATTTCATCTCATTTCTATATATCTTAGCTCTGATGAAGGGTCTCGAAATGTCAACTGTATCCCTCTCCACAGATGCTGTCAGACCTGCTGAGTTTTTCCAGCTATTTTTATTTTTGTTCTTGGTATCTGTGATGCTTCTTTGCACCGCAGCGTAAGCACCTCAAGACGGCTGCTGTAGGGTTCCCTGCCCTTTCACTCATTTTGGCAGGCTTTTGAGAGGGTGGGGTGCTGCCCTTGGGCCTAGCCAGTTTATAGAGCCATCTAATGCCTGAGGGCAGGATCTCCCCCTCATCAGGCAGGCGGGCCCGGAAGCGGCCACGAAACAGTCCCCTGCCCATAATCGGTCCCCGACCACAATTTGATGCTGGCTGGCCAATGAACAGGCAGCCAGTGTGAAACCCGTGCTGAGAGACTCAGCGCTGCCGGGGTGGGGGCGGAAGGAGCATGAGCGCTGAGGTTTGTGCATGCGTGGGGGTGCGCTCACTGAAAGCTCCTTTAAGGCACAGAGCTGCCTCATGGAACTGAAGAATTTCAAAATGAAAAATAAACATTTCACAAATAATATAAACATGTCCCCACGTCTGACTCAGTCACATGAAGAGGGACATGTGAAAAATTAGTTCAAAAAAATTATATATATTAGCATGTTGGAAACCTCATCCCACCTGTGGATGAGGTTTTGCAAAAAATGCAAAAGCCGCCTGGCCTATTCGCCACCTGCCAACTGTGAGGTTGGTTGGGAAGCGAAAAATTCTATTTAATTAGCTGTCTAAGGGCCTTAATAGGCCTTTTAATTGTTGACAGGCTCGTTTACTGAGATATCGCACGCTATTTCATACTCGGGCATGTCGGGTGCGTGCCAGCATTGTGAGCTGAAAATCCTGGCCTTGGTGTTGCGATAGATTATAGACCAATTTAGGGTGCTCGCCCTCCCGGGCGTTTTGAACCGCTTGATCAAGGGTGAGGTCATCTTTCATCTGTAAAAATTCCGAGAGCTTTTCATCATGGACTCTGACAACAATGTGGTCATGAATAAGTTCATCTTTCAACACACCATACCTGCAAGAACTGGCTGGGTGATATAGGTTGGTAAGAAATAATTTGGCAGATTCCCCTGGTTTTTGGGATCTTTTATTAAAGCACACCTGCTCAATCACGAGGTTTTGTTTTAGATTAAAATATGTGTTGAATGCTTTTAGTACAGTCTCGAAGTCTGCGGAGGTCTCTTCTACCCTTTGTCTCAAGACTTGTCAGTAACCGGTCCTAGGGTGTAAAGGAATGAACTAACCTGGTGCTTCTGCTCTTTAGTATGCAGGCTCGATGCTGCTCGATACCGCTCGATACCAGAGGAAGTGTTTCTTTCATAACCCCCACTTTTGGCCTCTGTGTCAGCCTTTGAGACTTTTGAATGGACAGGGCAGGGTAGGGGCATTGGCTGCTTGTCCGGCACTGACATAGTTACCGCTTTCCAGTTTGACTCCTTCTTGGGTATGTTTGTAGATTCTTGCTTCTAACTGGTTTTCTTCCAGTTTTATGCCATGAGTGTTCTGTCGAAGGCACCAACCCTTTGTTAGATTGCTGTCACCACTGCTGCTATGATGTTTCTTGTATTCATCACATGACCTATCTACCTTACCTTGAGTAACTCAGGTAATTACTTCAAACAGCTTTATTCACACTATATACAAGATAGGTTACAGAGTAGGTACATCTTTCATGACTACCAACTGTTCCATCTGCTCTACAGAGTCTCTAGCACATGATGCTGATGTCACCATTACATCACTCATTACCATAACTATTAACCCATTATACTACAATTCTACTTTGGATAATAGTGAATATTCAAATTTACAGAAATTGTGTTGAAATGCTGTTGATTGTGTTGGGGTTTTAACAGTGAAGGAGCAATTTCGTTAAGTTTTTTAAAATTCATTCATGGGATGTGGGCTTTGCTGGCTAGGCAAGCATTGATTGCCCATCCCTAATTGCCCTTGAGAAGGTGGTGGTGAGCTGCCTCCTTGAACCACTGCAGTTCATGTGGTGTAGGTACATCCACAGTGCTGTTAGGGAGGGAGTTCCAGGATTTTGACCCAGTGACAGTGTAGGAACAGTGATATATTTCCAAGTCAGGATGGTGCATGGCTTGGAGGGGAACTTCAAGGTGGCGTTATTCCCATGTATCTGCTGCCCTTGCCCTTCTAGATGGTAGGGGTTGTGAGCTTGGATGGTGCTGTCTAAGGAGCCTTGATGAGTCCCCGCTGTGCAACTTGTAGATGGTATACTCTTCTGCCACTGTGCATCAGTGGTGGAAGGACTGAATGTTTGTGGATGGGATGCCAATCAAGCAGGTTGCTTTGTCCTGGGTGGTGTCAATTATTAGGCAATTAAACATACAGTACATTTGCTTCATACCCAAAAACAGGATCAAGTATTTCTCAGCCTGTTATGGTGTGTAGCCTACCCAAAATCCACAAACAGGACTGTCCCGGCAGACCAATCATGTCAGCCTGTTCCTGCCTCATGGAACTCATTTCTTGCTATCTTGACTCCATTCTCTCTTCCCTTGTCCAGTCCCTTCCCACCCACATCTGTGATTCCTCTGACACCCTACATCATATCAACAATTTCCAGTTCCCTGGCCCCAACCACCTCCTCTTCACCAAGGACGTCCGATCCCTCTACACCTCCATCCCCCACCGGAATGGTCTGATGGCTCTCCACTTCTTCCTCAAACAGAGGCCCGAACAATTCCCATCCATCACTACTCTCCTCTGTAGGTCTGGCAGCATCGGCGGAGAAGAGCACAGTTCTCCGCTAATGCTGCCAGACCTGCTGAGTTTTTCCAGGTATTTCTGTTTCTGTTTTTGTTTTGGATTTCCAGCATCCGCAGTTTTTTGCTTTTTACTACTCTCCTCCGTCTGGCTGAACTTGTTCTCACACTGAACAATTTCTCCTTAAACTCTTCTCACTTCCTCTAAATAAAAGGTGTGGCTATGGGTCCCAGTTACGCCTGTCTCTTTATGGGGTATGTGGAACATTCCTTGTTGCAGTCCTACTCCGGCCCTCTCCCACAACTCTTTCTCCGGTACATCGATGATTGCTCCAGTGCTGCTTCATGCTCTCATCTGGACCTGGAAAAATTTATTAATTTTACTTCCAATTTCCACCCCTCCATCATTTTCATATGGTCCATCTTGACACTTCCCTTCCCTTCCTTGACCTCTCTGTCTCAATCTCTGGTGATGGACTGTCCACCAATATTCATTACAAACCTACCGACTCCCACAGCTACCTCGACTACAGCTCCTCACACCCCGCTTCCTGTAAGGACTCCATCCCATTCTCTCAGTTCCTTCGCCTCCGTCACATCTGTTCTGATGATGCCACTTTCAAAAACAGTTCCTCTGACATGTCTTCCTTCTTCCTTAACCAAGGTTTTCCACCCCCGGTGGTTGACAGGGCCCTCAACCGTGCCCGGCCTGTCTCCCGCGCGTCCGCCCTCACATCTTTCTCTCCCTCCCAGAACCATGATAGGCTCCCCCTTGTCCTCAGTATCACCCCACCAGTCTCCGCATTCAAAGGATCATCCTCTGCCATTTCCGTCAACTCCAGCATGATGCCACCACCAAACACATCTTCCCTTCACTCCCTCGGCGGCATTCCACAGGGATTGTTTCCTCTGAGACACCCTGGTCCACTCGTCCATCACCCCCTACACCTCAACCCCTCCCAATGCAACCACAGAAGGTGCAACACCTGCCCCTTTACTTCCCCTCTCCTCACTGTCCAAGGGCCCAAACACTCCTTTCAAGTGAAGCAGCATTTCACTTGCACTTCCCTCAATTTAGTCTATTGCATTCGCTGCTCCAAATGCGGTTTCCTCTACACTGGAGAGACCAAACGCAGACTAGGCGACCGCTTTGCGGAACACCTTCGGTCTGTCCACAAGCATGACCCAGACCTCCCTGTCGCTTGTCATTTCAACACTCCATCCTGCTCTCATGCCTACATTGCTGTCCTTGGCCTGCTGCATGTTCCAGTGAAGCTCAATGCAAACTGGAGGAACAGCACCTCATCTTCCGACTAGGCACTTTACAGCCTTCCGGACTGAATACTGAGTTCAACAATTTTAGATCATGAACTCTCTCCTCCATCCCCACCTCCTTTCCGATCCCCCTTTTTTCCAATAATTCATATAGATTTTTCTTTTCCCACCTATTTCCATTATTTTTAAATGTATTTCCATCCATTGTTTTATCTCTACCTTTTAGCCTATTTCGATCCCTTCCCCCCACCCCACCCCCACTAGACCTATCTGTACTTTGCTCATCCTGCTTTCTACCCTTAATATCACCTATTATCACATTCCTTAGATAATATCACCACCTGCAACCCCTCTTTGTCCTTTTGTCTATGACATCTTTTGGTTATCTCCACCTACCATTGGCCCTCTATCCAGCTCTACTTGTCCCACTCCCCCTTAAACCAGCTTATATTTCATCTCTTTTCTATTTTTCCTTAATTCTGTTGAAGAGTCATACGGACTCGAAACGTTAACTGTGTTCCTCTCCGCAGATGCTGTCAGACCTGCTAAGTTTTTCCAGGTATTTTTGTTTTTGTTTTGGGTTTCCAGCATCCGCAGTTTTTTGCTTTTATCATGGTGTGTATCATTTTAGTTAAAAATTTACTGAAGACTCACATAATTACAATGGCATCTACATCTTAGATGGCACAGAAGACCCAGTAAATGATATGTTAGGTGACTCGCACCACACTGTCATTTACTGGGAATTTTGTCCTCTTCTCCATCCTTTTCTCTCATCAAGAAAGTTAAACAATTAATTTCGCAGCTTTGCCCTGCATCCCTCACCTTTTAAAGTTAATACTGCCGTGAGTTTTCTGAACTCACGCTCTGCAATCACAGCTGCCACTTAGCACTGCTGTTAAAGAATGACTATGGTGGGCTTTCTAATTTAAACATCTATTGCTATTTTATCTCCCATTATTTTCATTCCGCTGTGAGCGTAACTGTGAAGGGATTTATTGATCAGTTTGTAATGTTATATATTAATTCATAAAGATTTGCAGGAAAAGGAACTCTTATAACTGATAAGGATCCTGTAATTTTTATGTGGGCAAATGTTTTTCAAATCTTGTACTGCTAGATTTTAATTTGCCCAGAAACAGCTTTAGGTTTATTTATATTCTCATATGGCATTTTTAGGAGAACTATCCATTATCTTCTGATTCAATGTTCTACTCATTACAATATATTTTTGCCTCAAAGTTTTAGCTTAAACTTGCTGCTGGAGAATCAGGAGGCAATGGCCTAACTGAGGCTGTGTATCAACAAAATTGCTATTGCAGCAAATTCCTCCAGCTGAATGGTCTATTCGCATTTTCGGTAGAAAATCCTTGAAGTGGCAAGGGATCGGGGGGAATAGCTCCTAGTCAGATTTCCAGCCCGACCATTCACTTCTGCCTTGGAACCCCATAATATAAGTGGAAAATCCACCTTTCAAGGGCTTGTTTACAATTATGAGGTTTATAAAATTGTTTTGCTTTGGGATTCATGCTGGTGCAGGAGGGGAGCAATCTTCTGAGGTTGGTGAAAATGCCCATTGTCAAGTGATAGCTACAGTTGGTTGTATAATGCCTGACCCAGCAATGTTTGAGTTAGGTATCTGAAATGGAAAAGTCTTTAATCTGGAGTAAAATGAAGGGGTTCATGTGACCTATTCTGAAGTCTGTCTGACAACAGGCCTGGATGACGTGGCTATTAAATATTAATGAGAGGCCTAGGCTGTTTTGCTGGAAAGAAGGCGTAAGGTGTTCATGCTTGGAGCCAATGGCAGCAGCATTTGTGGTTACAGTGGTTAGACTGCTAGTCTCCAAAGTTCCAAGAAGGTATTCAGGATGTTGAGTTGTAAATAAATAGGCTTTAAACTGTCAATTTGTTTCCAAGATAAAAGAGATTTGCGGCTCCAAGCATAGCTAATCAGCATTTCTACCTGGATGCCAAGCCCATGCGATTCACATTCCCATGGAGATGGACTTTGATGGGGGGCAGTCCTTAGGAAGCCATTGGGAGATCAGATTGCAAGCCTTCCTAGAATGTCACAGACAAAATTAGTCTGTTAGGATTGGGGAGAGTCTGAGCAGCTAGAGGCTGAAAGTCTCTGTGGTTCACCACAGGAATATGGGTGGAAGCTTGCACTCGGATTGAAAGGATCAAACTCATGAGGGTTTGAAATGCAGTTGGAAGATTCACCTAGTTTGCCTTAGAGGGACAATTGCCAGGAAAAACTCTCATCATGAAAGGCAGTTTGGAGGTTAAAAGTTACTAGGCTGGGAAAGGAAAGGAACTGAAGTTAACCCTTAGGAACTAAGAATCCTTTTAGGCTGGATCCAGGAAAATCGAATGACTACCTAAGGGACAGTGTACAGTATACCTGTGAAGTGGGTTTTTGGTTGTGTTAAAAGTAAAAGGGGAAAGTTCTGTTCTGTAGTTAAAAATATAAGTTGCCAACAAAAATAGTGTTTGCTCGTTAGTGTATTTAGTCTATGTGTTACAGTTAAACTCTTAAAACATGAAATCTTGTCATGTCATCCTTTAAGCTATCAACTGGAAGTTCAAATTTCTTTTTAAAAGTTAACTGTTTCTATGGGAATGTTAACAGACTTAACTTTAGCTGCCTCAGCTTTCATTGGCCTTAGCTGTGTAGTTCTGTAGCATTGACCATTCAACAGAACATTAAAAAAATCAATGAACTAGAAAAGACCATTTGGCCCAGCAAGTCCATTTCTTTTGCAGTTCATGTGCAATCTATCCCATCATGGGTTCTAATCCATAATTTAGTTTCCTGTGAGGAATCTCCAATTGCCAAGGCTAATGAAGTGAACTGCAGATGATTTGGTTATCCCAACAAATTCACTGTTTAATCTGTTCCTGCTCTGAATCTGTTCTACACATCCACTACTCTGTGAAAGACAAATTCTCCTAGGGTATATTTTATGATTTAGTAGTCTCAGCACAGTGCTTCATGCGATGGGAGAATATCAAGAATTGGGGCAGGGAGGGCAACCTGTGATATTCCATGCTCTATGGATATGTGCTCCTGTAGGCAAGGCAAAAATCCATCAATACTAAATAGTAAAATTTATCCCTAATTTCATTCAAGGCTTGTTAATTTTAAACCCCAGGATTTGTTTCCTACTGTCCCAATGAAAAGTTTAGTGCTCACTTTTTTACTGCTGTTGTCAAGCTTTTGCTCAGGTTTCAACAATGGCAGTGCAGGTTACTGCTTGGAAAAAAATGATCATGCAAGGTACTTCACACTATGATAAAAACAAAAAAACTGCGGATGCTGGAAATCCAAAACAAAAACAGAATTACCTGGAAAAACTCAGCAGGAATCCAGCACAGGCTCTTGGGATGAAAGGCTTTTCCATCAGCTGGCTCTAATGAACCTAAATTAAAATAAATTTGGTCAATTTTAATCTAGTTCTTAGTAAGTGTGGACATCCAGCACAAAGTTGCTCATAATTAAAAAGGAGAACTTACTCAAAGAAACCATGGGACGAATAGTTATTGGAAAGTGAAAGATTCATGCTGGTGCAATAGAGGAGCAATCTTCTGAGGTTGGTGTAAATGCCCATTGTCAAGCTGGCTTGTACAATGCCTGATCCAGGAATGTTTGAGTTAGCTGTCTGAAATGGAAAAATCTTCAAATCACCTCATCCCCCACACACACATCCCATGCATATGCCCCTTTCCATGTTGTACAGAATAAAACATACTGCAATTATTCTACCGTAGTAACCCGTCAGCATACTTTCAATTAACAGGTTTGCTAGTGTTAACAAACATAGCAAGTTAAATCACAGAATGTACGGTATTTAATTTTCATTCCCCTGTTCCACACATATCCACCCTCCAGTGACTTAAGCACAAAGAAAAATGACAATTTGATTTGAACTGTGGCCAGCTGATAGAATTAGAGAAATAACAGCACAAAAAGAGGCCTACCACACCTTTGCTGGTCCCTGTTCTGCAACTGGCTCTGTATACTCTAATTTAATTACCCCATTTCCTTTAAGATTCATTTTCTTCAAATACTTATCCAATTTCCTTTTCAACTCATGTTATAGTCTCTGGCCGAATAGTCATTTTAGGCAAAATATTCTGTTTTCTGAAAAAAACCAAAAAATGTTTAACCAGCATTGTTCTTCTCCTCAGTCTATATCCCTTAATTACTGAGTCATCAACCAATACAAATAATCTATCACTATATACGCTCTCAAAACCACTTTCAGAGTTCTGAAAACTTCTGTTAGATTTCTCTCTGAATTTCTTCTGTTCCAGTGTCAAAGGCAATTTCTCAAACCTTTCTTCATGAACTTCTCCTCAATCCAGGTATCATTCCAATGAAAATTCACTATACCATTTCCATTGCTTTATTATAGTTCCTATGTAGTAATGGGGTGCCCAGAACTGCAACCCCTTAAGGCATTCCGGCAGTGACTTAGCCAATATATTGTTTCTTGCTTTTATATCCAATGGCTCAGAATTCCAATTGTTTTTTGTGGCTTTCATTCTGCATTCCTATCTTTTGTGATCTATGGATCTGTACTATAGAACTCTCCTTGGCTTATTAAGAATCTTGTCATTTAGTGCATACTACCTTTCAGTGTGCTTTTTTAAAGATATACAACCTCATCTTTATTTACGTTAACCTGCAAATGCCACCTCTCTACCTGCTTTGTTAACAGAACATTATTCCTGACAGTTTGTCCTTCTTACTCATTTGGTATAGTCAGTAATCTTGGCTATGATTCCTTTTCTAAATGTATAACTTATATATACATTCAAAATTTAAGTGGCCCAAGACACACCACTTTCTGTCCCCTTGGCATCTCTCTATCCATACATTGCCTTACTTTTTGTAGCAAATTTTTCATCTGACACCATATTAAATGTTTCCTGAAAATTCACATATGCAACAACTGCCATATTCCCTTTACCTGCGCATTTGTCATTTCCTTAAAAAGAAGTCTATTAAAATAGTTGAGACAACTTGCCTTTTACAAACCCACACTGACTTTTCCTGTTTTGTCTATGCTTTCTTAAATGTTCACTAACTTGTCTATAGACTATTTTATAAGTTTGTATGGCTTGTGAGAAGATTGTCTGCACACTACCTATGATTTTACAACCAAATATGTACCTGAATCTCTAATTTGCACTGCCAGTGAGGATTATAAAATGATTCCCTAAGAGTTTACCAAGATTTGAAGTGAGACTAATTGGCTGATAATGTGTAGTATATCCCTTCTCCCTTTATTGAAGAATAATGTTACCAGCCTCCAGTCTTTTTGCACAATTTCTATTTCCAACGATTTTTGGAAAGTTATGATTTGTACCTCCGTTAGCTCCACCTTAGCTTCAGTATCTTGGGATTCATGCCATCTGGACTGTAGCCAACGGTTTTGTTGAAAGCACCTTAACCACTTCTATGTTGCACCCAGCAGCTGTTTCCTACTGAACCTAAGCTTTACTTTACATCTTATGACTGACATCTATGCTAGGTTCTAACTCAGTTCTTAGAGGTAGAAGGACGGTGAGATAACCTTTTTGTCCCATCCCAATCCTAATACAGAAGAATCCTAATTTCATTTGAAGGTTGAATTAAAACTGACGAACCTCTGGATGTGAGTCTTTGTGTTCCAAGTCGAGCCACCAGGCTTCCCTACGCTAAAAAAAATGTTTAATGCAGCAAAGACAGGTTTTGCTGGGCTGCAAATGATAATGTGAGTTATTCAATGTGATACAGCTGCTATCTTCATTGACAATCTGCTTAAAGTACCCTTCGCCTCATGACAAGGTTGGAATATGTAAAAGAGATGGGTCTGTAGATTTGGTTCCTGATTATTTTAAAAAGTATCCCATCTAAGCCTAATGAAAGTAATACCATCCTTTTAAATACAGCTTTTCTACCATTTATAGTTTTGGCTTTATATTTTAAAATACTTTAATTAGTACAGGGACAATTTACAAAGAGAATGCCTCTGGTTTGTGTCTTAACAATGTACTTGCTCTCTCATTTGTATTCTAGACATTATTGTTGGAGGTAAGTCATCCGATTTATCATTTAGAGAAAGCACATGTTCAAAAAGTCAGCACTGGATATTAAATGATGATTGTCTGCAATGTATTTTCTTCCTAACACCCACAATGACAATTTCACCTTATTCTTCATTCCATTTAAGTTTAAGTGAGAGGTCTTTAACATGCTAAAATGAGATTCAGTACATTGTCTAGCAGAACATCACGTTTCACAGGCTTCATTTAGTCTATTACAGAGGGAACAATAAAGTTTATCAACCTGCAGAAGCATCATATCATACAATTTATTACAAAAATAAAAATGAAGTTATGCATTTCAAAGGGCCCCAAGATAATTTCTACATTTGCTAACCAGCTGCTATTAAATCTAAATATTTACTAGCCATCCAAGCTTTTTGAATTCTATGGCAAAAAATAGCCTTTATGACTCAATATGTACAATTATTTAAATTCTGAAATCTTTTCTCATTCCAGGTGTATCAGAAATTAATATACGTTGTTAAACTGGAAGCAATTATATAAGTAGATTAGTTTCCTTTTCATGTAACTCCGATTACAAAAGAGAATCCTGCTAATTCATTCATGATTTGTGACCATATGCAAGGGACCCTTGCTGTTTGTAGTGTACTCAGACGATCTAGACGTGAATATAGGAGGTATGATCAGTAAGTTCGTAGATGACACAAAAATTGGTGGTGTCATAAATAGTGAGGAGGAAAGCCTTAGATTACAGGACGATGTAGATGGGCAGAGCAGTGGCAAATGGAATTTAATCCTGAGAAGTGTGAGGTGATGCATTTTGGGAGGACTAACACAGCAAGGGAATACACAATGAATGGTAGGTCCCTAGGAAGTACAGAGCATCAGACTTGGTGTACATGTCCATAGATCCCTGAATGCAGCAGCATAGGTAGATAAGTTGGTTAAGGAGGCATATGGGATATTTGCCTTTATTGGCTGAGGCATAGAATATAAGAGCAGGGAGGTTATGTTGGAGCTGTATAAAGCACTAGTTAGGCCACAGCTGGAGTACTGTGTGCAGTTCTGGTTACCACACTATAGGAAGGATGCAATTGCACTGGAGAGGGTGCAGAGGAGATTCACCAGGATGTTGCCTGGGCTGGAGGGTTTCAGCTATGAAGAAAGACTGGTGTAGGCTATGGTTGTTTTCCTTAGAACTGAGGGGGGACCTGATAGAGATATACAAAATTATGAGGGGCATAGATAGGGTAGATAGGAAGAAACTTTTTCCCTTAGCGGAGGTGTCAGTAACCAGGGGGCATAGATTTAAGGTAGGGGACAGGAGGTTTAGAGGGGATTTGAGGAAAAAAATTTTTGCCCAGAGGGTGGTTGGAATCTGGAACACACTGGCTGAGGGGGTGATAGAGGCAGGAACCCTCACAACATTTAAGAAGTATTTAGATGAGCACTTGAAATTCCATTGCAAACAGGACCATGGGCCAAATGCTGGAAAACGGGATTAGAATAGAAAGGTGCTTGATGGCCAGCATGGACATGATGGGCTGAAGGGCCTGTTTCTGTGCTGTATAGCTCAATGAATTTATTTGCAAGCCTACATCAAATACATTGAGGCCACTAGGTGAGTGATTGATGCATGGAACTAGAGTGGTAACAGGGTGAGAGAAAAGTTAGGCATTAATAGAAATGATAGGTGGGGTTAAAGAATGATGTGTGAGGGCAGACCTTGCTGTTTGGAACCATAAAGTCATATACAGGTTTAAAAAATTGTACTGATAATGGTATATTATTGTGTTTAGTAAAGGTATGAAGAATTATTGAATGGTATATGGGTGCCATATTTTTTGGGCTTTTATGCTAGATATTCTTCAAGTTCAGTGTCACTGGTTATTGAGTTGGTAGCCTAGCAGCTGTGGTACCCAGAAGTCATGAGTTTAAATGCCACCATGGAAAGTTATGAAAGTACAGTAAGTCTGGCAATTTGCAGTCTAACATCAGAAAACTGATCACCATTTGCCACTTGCCATTAAAATCCAACACGTTCATGAATGTGCTTAAAAAAATGGTACCTGCCACCTCTCACCCAGCCTGGCCTGCATTTGACGCCAGTCTCATTAATATGCAATTGAAGTTAGCAGTCCACTCTATTATAACATAACTGCTACAAAACAGAGGAAGAGAAATATTGGATGGATCTATTGGAAACAATCGCGACATCAGATCAGGAAAAGACTCAGGAAATTCAAACTCAACCAATCACACAAGGGCTGGGATTTTCTGGCCCCGTCATGGGTGGGACCTGCCACAGGCGAGGGAGCAGCCCAGCCAGAAGTCCATTGACTTGCAGCAGGACCAGAAGATCCCGGTGGTGGGCGGGTACGGTAAATCCGGCCCAAAGTCTTTCTCATAGCATCTGAAGCTTGTTGACCAAATTGGGAAATCTGTCCCTCAGACTAGTCAAGCAACAGCCTAACATAATTGTAACAGATTTGTAACTTCTAGCCAACATTGCAGACTTCTGATATCTCATCTCTTCTAGCATCCTCCACAGGAGGATGTTGCCAGCTTCTTCCAACCCATATACTCCTCGCTTTTAATTTATCTCCTCCCCCCGAAAATTGGAATTTCGCCTCCAACCTGCCTATAATATTGAAGGTGGCAATTCAGGTTAAAGGTGCTCTGGTTAAAACAATAAAGAAAGATGTGCATTTATATAGCATTTTTCACAACCACAGGATGTCCCAAAGTGTTTTACAGCCAATGGAGTGCTTTTGAATTGCAATCAGTATTGTAATGTAGGAAATATGTCAGCCACATAGAGAGCTCTCACAAACAGCAATGTGATAATGACCAGATAATCCATTTTTTATGATGTTAATTGAGGAATAAATATTGGCCAGCATACCAGAGATAACTCCATTACTCTTCTTCAAAACAGTGCAGTGGGATCATTTATGTTCTCTGGAGAGGACACATGGGCCCTGGATTTAAGGTCTCATCTGAAAGAGACCACCTCCTACAGTGCAGTTCTCCCTCAGTACTGCACTGGATTGTCAGCCTAGACTTTGTGCTCAAGAAAGCTGCGGCCTACTTAGGATGATAACATCATTGGCACCACCTGGCGTCCCAAATTGCAGTGGTGGGGGTAGCTGACAGACCAGAAGAGTCCTTGAGCCTCCCCAGACCTGGATTCCCCCAGTTCTCAAAGGAATCTCCAGCCTCCTCCCCAATCCAGCTCCCTTGGGTCCGTGGTCGCTGCCTCCTGTGGTCAAATGACTACTTCTGCCCAGAATGGGTGTAATGCCATTTAATTTGTGAACCAATGTTTACTGAGGACCTAAGATGCTTATCAGAGATGTGAAGGTTTCAGCTAAGTGACCTCCTGTGGCAATCCTATTGTTTCAAAACAGTAGTGTTGCTGTCATGTCTATGATGGGGTAAGCAGAAACTCATAGCTGAGTAACATTTAACCCTTTGTATGCTGATTCTACCAGTACAAAAATGTTATTAATTAGAAAATAGAAATTAGAAAATCCAATTCAGACAACACAGGGAAACTGATTTGCTAAAATAGATTGAAAAGGTGTTTTATTGAGATGAGAAGTGGTGTATCTTGTTAGAGATATGGGGTGAAAGTTATAGTGATATATGATATCAAGGCATTTTGTATGCTTAGAGAGTGTTGTGTGGGAATCAAGAATGATATATGTGAATAAAAAAAGTTACATGGGGTTAAGGAGAGGTGTGTGGGATAGGTTTGGTTTATGAAGTTAGAGAGGAGTGTATAGATTCAGATAACAATTTATGGGACTAGAGAAACATGCATAGGGTGAAAGGGGGCTATATAATACTACAGAATGATTTATTGAGTAATCATGGTTTATGGGTTAAGTGTTTTGTTTTAATTAAGAAACCAAGACAAGATGCCAAGACACCACCAAGGTTGAAAAGAGTAAAGAGAAGACAAGCAAATCAAGAAGTAGTGATTCTGTGATACTAGGCTTAGTCTTAAAAACCTGAAAATTGACAACGATAAGGAGTTTTTAGGCACTTAGAAAGAATGTTTCAAAGTAATGGGGATGTAGGGAGGAAGAAACACATTTCAGATGAATATTTGGAGCTGAGAATGGATTAGATAGGTAAGTTCACTGCAGTACCGGCATAGTTGTATGAATATAATGGAGGAAAACACAAGCTGTTGCAACAGAGAGTTTGGAAGCTAGAAGTGACAGAGGGAATCATGTAATAGATATTATATTCTGTGCAAAAGTGCTGTTAGATGAGCATTCCCAACAATGAGCAATATTCAAAAATTGGACAGATGTGGTGTTTAGAGAGAGTTTAGAACTGTTGATGCAGAAGGAGAGTTTGCCACAATAAAGAAAATCAAACATCTTGAAGGTAGCTTCAGAAATAGAGGAAAATTGGAAAGAGCTAGTGAAGTCAACAGTGATGGTAGATGAAGAAGGACTAACAGTGAAGCTACCAAAGATAAGAAATATTAGCTTTTGGCCAGACTTGTGAGGGGCATGAATATTGTTTTCAGAGGAAGGAATGAATTTATTGCTGCATTGAAGATCACAGAGAAGATCAAGAAGTAAAGATTCAGATGTTGTAGTGTGAGAGGAAAAGAGCTTGTGAGAACTAACAGTACTGGAATTTAAAGTTAATGTATGCAGAGTGGAATCAGCAGTGGATGAGACTGGATGATGAGTGGAGGAAGCAAAAGATATGGGCCAGAAATTTTTGCTCATCGTGCAGGCATGCACCCGACCCAATTGAACGTAAAATGACGCGCGATGACGTCGAGTGAGTGTGCTGACATCATCGCGCATTTGCACAATATTTCTGTCAACAGGCATGCACGGGAGTTGACAGTGCGCTCACCAACTATTAACAGGCATATTAAGGCCAGTAAAATTATAATTGAATTAAAATTTTCACTGCCTGTCCAACCTGATCCATGGATGAGGTTTCCAACAGGTATTAAAAATTAAATAAAAATTTTAGCATTTCATTAATAACATGTCCCTGCTCAAGTGACAGAGTCACATGAGGGGACATGTTTTTTAACATTTTAAAATTCTTTATTTTTAATCTTCATCTCTCTGAGACAGCTCTGTGCCTCCCTCACCCCAAACAGGCAGCGCTGCAGCACACATTGCACGTTGGGTGGGTCTTAATTGGCCTGCCAGCGTGAAATCACAGTCACAGCCCAATTGCGGGTGGCAGTTGGCTTTCCGACCTCTCCCGCTCACCCCCGTCAAGCCTGGCCAACAAGGGCAAAATCCTGGCCATGGAAAAGTATGGAATCACAGAATGGTGTATGAGATTATGAGGCAAGTATGGGGTTAGTGGGTAATGTATTATGAGTAAAAACAATGTTAAGAACGGTTGGTGAATAAGAACAAGTAAAAGAATGAAAATAGAATAATGTTGACATACTAGACAGCAGGCTTGAAAACAATAAGATTAAAACTAAATGAATCCAACATTCAGGAAAAACAAGAAATAAATTGATGAGTTGGCTTTTCTAATTACAAATGCAATGTTATAATAAAATTAATGAACTAGAGCCACAAAATATTGAAAAGGTGAGTCAAAAATTGTTCTACTTACAATTAAGTTGAAATTCATGACTTCAGTTTTGACGTAGATAGCAAGTTTCTGTAAATCAGTCTATATGCTAGATAATCCATAAACATAGGCTTATGCGCAGATTATATATTTGCAACATCGGAAAATATGAAATCTGTTACATTAGAGAAAGCAACAGGCATTAAGTATGAGACATTGCCAGGAAAAGTTGATTTGGGACATTGAAGTGTACTAATGTCAACAAAACCTGATTTATCCTCAAATGAAAAGATGGGGGGAAAGGAACTGATCTCACTGCACCAATTTTATAGATATAATATGGTCACAATTAGGCTATATTTTGAGGACTAAAATCCCAATGCCCCAAGGACACCTGAAAAATGTCCAATGTGAATCTAGGTCAGGCCATTCTTTAGATGTTCCTGGCAGCCAACTATAACAGGGGTTAGGTTCCTTACATTTATAAATGTGCAATGCATAGGGGTATGGACAGATTCTTCAGTGGCCAATGTGGCCTAAGCAGTGGCCAGCAACTAAAGGTCAATTGAAAACTTTAACCACCTTCATGTGTAGCAAGGTGGAACAATGGTACTCCATGACTGCACAGCTTGCCTTTCCCCAGTTGTTCACTCATAGTGTTCTCCTGGGACTTAACTTTGGGCTGCCATCAGTGAGGTAAGTGGTCTAATACCCTTAAAGCAAAGGCATGAACACCGTACTGCTGTATGACAGGTGCTGGTAGATCATGCATGATTTTTAATGAGGCTTAAGGCCCAATTTTGGACTGGCATAACTCTCACTTGGGGTTGTGCAGCACCAATTCTAAGCCCAAAATTAGGTGCAGAAAAATTTCCACCCCACATTTTGCTGGAATAGTGAATAAGAAACTCTAAGATAACATGAAACTGAAAATAAGTATTTTCTAGTTTCAGGTAATCTTACATCAAATGCATTTGGAGGACTTGTGCTCAGTTTACAGTTTTCCATGATGCATGACCATTGTTGCACTGCTGAATCTGCAGGTTAAATTGAGAGCATGATTGCACCTAACAAACCGAGGCAGCAATGCCCAGTTTGAGCAATCAAGTGTGGAGTGCTCCAGCATCAAAGCATCAATGTGTGTGGTTCTGAGAGCTAGAAAAGCCACGTTCAATTAAAAACCGAAGACCATTTACTCAATTTAATGATATACATTAGTATATCAGTTCCAGCAAATGTGACAAGATTTAGTCCAGTGAAGAGTTTTGACAATGTATTGCTATTTTTAAAAAATGATCTAATCCAATAGTACCACAGCTATTTAAAGAGCTGTGGTGTTTAAAATGGTGTTTTAAATGGAAGGATATTTCTGTGGAATAAACATTTTTCCCTTGCAAATATATAACTGCTTGTCCCAAAACAGAACAAGTACGTTCACAGAAACCACAGGAATTGGGGAAAGGAAGACACATTTTTTTCAGCAATCCAAGGAACCTTGACCATGGAGGAGTATCCCAGAGTGCGTGGTCGGAGCCAGCACTACAGCTGAATGTTGCACCGATCACCCAGAGGAACTAGCAGTGGTTGAGAAAGAAGTTTATGGACGTGAAAAAAACAGCCAAGGTAAAACTAGCTAATAGATCTTTATGCCAAGTGAATGGGCATAGTATGCAAGATTAAAAGTGTTTACATAGGGCTGAATTTTACATGCCCCCAGCAGGCATATTTCCCGCAGGGGCATATAAAATGGTGTAGGGGTATTATTCAGCCCATTGTTTCACATATCGCTGGTCCATACTAAGCACTGTTACAGCCATATCATGTGCCCAAAAAAACCTATTAGGAAGATGGGACATTTCACTTCTAAAAAGCAGCATATAATATGGACAATATACCTTGACAAAATGGAGTCCAGGAAGTCAGGTGACTTCTTTTGTGGGTTCGGTAGAGACACAGGGTCACACATGTTTGGGCATATCACTGGGAAGTACTTAAAATGTAAATGACCTACCTAGGTGTTGATTAACTGCCTCCCGCATTTCAACTGAAGAGATTTAAAATGACACTGGCTGTCAGACCAGTGGGCCCCATGAAGAGGGGATTACAAATTAATACATTTTGGAGGCTATTCATGGCTAGAATGTTGATGCAAAACCAATCATCCTCTATTGTATGACGACTTGCTTAGTTATCAACCCATTTTGCAAACAATAGAAAACATTGATACTGTCATCACATGACAGAAACTGGTTTGTGATTGGAAATACCGTATTAATCCACAAGGGAGGCCCAGTGCTTCAGTCTGGAACACAAAGACCAGAGGGAAGCCATCTCACCCAGCACAAGAGAGGACCCTGCCTGAAAAATCCACCATAGGCGGAGAGGTGGGGCTAATTCATTTTATCTGCAAGATTATATTTCTTCACTAAAGAAGCTCAGCCACAACTTCGACTGAAACGCCAGAAATCTGTTATTGCTTAGAATATCATTGTGAACTCATCACTAGAGACCTTCAACCTCTATTTTTCCTTCAGTGATCCAAAAGAGAATTACCGGGTCTGCAATGCTGCCGATGACCTTCTTGGAGAAATTGAGTAATGTTGACTCACTGGACTTTAAGAAATTTAAGTAAATGCTACATCTTAAGACATCATCTTCTTTTGTATGTGTGTGTGTTTGTGTATGTCCATGTGAGTGGTGAATGAGGAGTGGGTGTTTGTTGCCATTACATTTTGGGTGTTGAGAAAATAGAAGTTTATCCCTTCTTTTGATTTAAACTTACCAGAAAGCCTGTTTTGTTTCTGTTCTTCATAGTCACAACACTCAAGGAGTTAAACACTGCTCAAAAAATCATGTTCTTGCAGTTAGCCGAGAGGTAAGAAAAGGGAGAAATTATCCCACATCTCTCTCCCATGCATAACAGCTTGACTTTAAGTCAATTTGTAGAAGCCACCATAGAAATCATTAGACATGGCAGCATGGAGGAATTTAGGTATAGTGAAAAAAGACAATCACTCAAGTGCACAATAGTGAATCCTTCTCATGTTATTCCTTCTCCCACAACTCAATCACTATTGTACTCAGTTAATAACTCATTCACTCAATAATCACTCACTCACTCAATCAAATACTTATTCACTCAATCCCTCACGCACTCAAGTCACCATTCATTTGCCAAATCAATTATTCATTCACACATCACTCAATCAATCACTCAACCAATTAATCAATCACTCATTCACTCAATTAATAACTCACTCACTCAATCACACATTCACTCAAATAATCACTCATTCACTCAAGTAATCACTCAATTAATCATTCATTCAATGTCTGATTCACTTATTCACTCAATTAGTCACTTGTTTATTCAATCACGCATTCACCCAATGTCTGATTTATTAACTCAATCATTAATTGAATTAATTATTCTCTCATTCACTCAATTAATCAGCCAGACACTGAAGGGAATTTTATGGAGGCATTGGGGTCTCGGCCACTGGCTGGAAAGCTGGTGAGGGACCCATGTTGCTTCTTTGGGAAGGCATGCTGCTATTAAGTGCCAATCAGGCAGCTGAGAGATCACTGCTGGGCCTTCCATGGGATCAGGACCCCAGGGGCATGAAGTCCCACCTGCCCATTTTGCTCAGCAGTGCCACAAGGCTGCTGCCTGATCAACTCATACTGGAGGCCCAGGATCCCACAGGGGAGCACAAGCAACCCGAAAAGGTTTGCTCATTGTGCTCCCAGCATAGCAATTAGGCCCACCTGCCACTAGGTTAACAGCAGTGGAGGCAGGAAGAGGATCTTAATTGACCATTAATTGCTCCTTAAAGTCCTCAGTTGGTGTTGGGGTGGGGTGGGGTGGGGTGGGGTGGGAGAAGACTAATCTGGCGCAGAGCAGCGGGACTCATTCAAGAAGAAAATAGCGAGAGTACAGGGCCAGCATATTCCAGTAAAGACAAACGGAGGGACCAACAAATCCAGGGAATGCTGGATGTCGAGGGATATCCAGGATTGGATAAAGAGAAAAAGGCAGGCTTATGGCAGATACTGAGGGCTCAAAGCAGCTGAAGCCCTAGAGGAGTATAGAATGTGTAGGGGGGAACTTAAAAAGGAAATTAGGAGAGCAAAAAGGGGGCATGAAAAAACATTGGCAGGTAAAACAAAGGAAAATCCAAAGTTATTTTACAAGTACATTAAGAGTAAGAGGATAACTAGGGAAAGAGTCAGGCCCATTAAGGACCATGTGGTAATTTGTGTGTGGAGCTGGAAGATGTAGGTGGGGTTCTAAATCAGTACTCTGTGTCGGCGTTCACAAGTGAGAGGGATGACATGGGTATGGAAATCAGGCAGAAGGACTGTGATATAATTGAAAAGATTAGCATAGAAAGGGAGGAGGTTCTAAGTGGTCTGGCAGGCTTAAAAGTAGATAAATCTCTAGGCCTGGATGAAATATATCCCAGGCTGTTGAGTGAGGCAAGGGAGGAGATAGCAGGGGCGCTGGCAATAATTTTCAATACCTCTCTGGCCACAGGAGAGGTGCCAGAGGACTGGAGGACAGACAATGTGGTACCATTATTCAAGAAGGGAGGAAGGGATAAACCAGGGAACTACAGGCCAGTTAGTCTAACCTCAGTGGTGGGGAAACTATTGGAAGCAATTCTGAAGGACAGAATTAATCTACACTTGGAGAGGCAGGGATTAATCAAAGACAGTCAGCGTGGTTTTGTTAAGGGGAGGTCATGTCTGACCAATATGATTGAATTTTTCGAGGAGGTTACCAGGTGTGTAGATGAGGGCAATATATTTGACGTAGTCTACTTAGACTTGAGCAGGGCTTTTGATAAGGTCCCACATGGGAGGCTGCTAACGAAGGTAAGAGCCCATGGGATCTAAGGCAATTTGGCAAATTGGATACAGAATTAGCTGAGTGGCAGGGAGCAGAGAGTGATGGTCGAGGGGTGTTTTTGTGACTGGATGCCCGTGTCCAGTGGGGTTCCACAGAGATCGGTGTTGGGTCCCTTGCTGTTTGTGGTATATATAGATGATTTAGACTTGAATGTAGGAGGGTTGATCAGTAAGTTCACTGATGACACGAAAATTGGTGGGGTGGTAAGTAGTGAGGAGGATAGCCTTAGATTACAGGAGGATATAGATGGGCTGGTCAGATGGGCTGGTCAGTGGCAAATGGAACTTAATCAGGATAAGTATGAGGTGATGCACTTGGGCAGGACAACCAAGGCACGGGAATACACGATAAATGGTAGGACCCTGGGATGTACTGAGGATCAGAGGAACGTTAAGATAAAAGCCAAAAACTGCGGACGCTGGAAATCCAAAACAAAAACAAAAATACCTGGAAAAACTCAGCAGGTCTGGCAGCATCTGCGGAGAGGAGCACAGTTAATGTTTCGAGTCCGAATGACCCTTCAACAGAACTAAGTTGAACTTAGTTCTGTTGAAGGGTCATTCGGACTTGAAACATTAACTGTGCACTTCTCCTCAGATGCTGCCAGACCTGCTGAGTTTTTCCAGGTATTTTTGTTTTTGTATCAGAGGAACCTTGGTGTGCGTGTCCACCAGTCCATTAAGATAGCGAGACAGGTAGATAAGGTGGTTAAGAAGGCATATGGGATACTTGCCTTTATTAGCCGAGGCATAGAATATAAGAGCAGGAAGGTTATGCTGGAACTTTATAAAACGCTGGTTAGGCCACAGCTAGAGTATTGCGTGCAGTTCTATAATCCACATTATAGGAAGGATGTGATTACACTAGAGACAGTGCAGAGGAATTTACCAGGATGTTGCATGGGCTGGAGAGTTTTAGTTATGAGGAGAGATTGGATAAACTGGATTTATTTTCCCTGGAGCAGAGGAGATTGAGGGGGCACATGATTGATGTGTATAAAATTATGAGGGGCATAGATAGGGTAGACAGGAAGGAACTTTTCCCTTTGGTGGAGGGATCAATAACCAGGGGGCAAAGATTTAAGATAAGGGGCAGGAGGTTTAAAAGGGACGTGAGGAAGAATTTTTTCACCCACAGGGTGGTGGGAATCTGGAATTCACTGCCTGAAAGGGTGGTAGAGGCAGATACCCTCAAAAAATTTAAGAAGTATTCGGATGTGCACTTGTGATACCATGGCATACAAGCCTATGGGCCTAGTGCTGGAAAATAGGATTAGAATAGTTAGGTACTTGTTTGACCGGTGTAGACTCGATGGACTGAAGGGCCTTTTTCACTGCTGTAGACTTCTATGACTTTATGAGACCGTCCAGGGTCTTTCCCGTCATGGACTTAATTCATGGGCCCCCACCTGTCACCATCCCACCCGACTAAATGCCCTCCTCGCCTCCAAGCTCGCCATGGGGACAGCTCACTTACTCAATCACTTATTCACTCATTCGCTGAATCAATCATTCATTCACACATTCATTTCATCACACATCACTCAATCAATCACTCATTTACTCAATTAATCATCCATTCGCTCCATCAATGATTCATTCAGTCAATTAGGCACTCATTCCTCAATTAGTCACTCATTTACTCAATCACACATTCACCCAATATCTGATTCACTCAAGCTGTCACTCATTCACCTAATTATTCACTCATTCACTCAATTAATCACTCATTCACTCAATTAACCATCCATTCAGTCAATTGTTCATCCATACACTCATTCAGTTACTCAATCATTCATTCATTCACTCAATCACTCATTCACAAAATCATTCATTTAATTATTCACCCACTCAATTACTCATTCATTCAATTAATTACTCAACACTGAATCAATCACTCAGTCACTCACTCAATAGCGTACAATACTTATCATGTGAGCAATATATAAAATAATTTAACTAGAATGAGCTGGATAGTTTTAGACTCCTCGAAGTCTGACTTGTCTGTTAATAAGGCAGGTACTGAGGATTATCTTAAAATAAAAGCATTGTGATTGCTGCTTGGAAACAGATAGTCACCTGCATGATTCTGTGTTCTCGGTCAGTTACCACTGAATCAAAATATTGTGGTCATGGACTGCATGCTTCAATCCTTTAAAGCATATTTCTTAATCACTTTCTTTGAATATGTATGGCATCAGATTTTCCAAGAAATGGGATTGCATGTGGCTGAAATTAAAGGAGTCAATTCCCTTTCTTTCCCTCAATTTACGGTATTTAAAATTAAAATGAAAACCAAAAATGCTGGAAATGCTCAGCTGGAGCTGGCAGCATCTGTGGAGAGAGAAACAGAGTTATTTCAAATCTCTCTGCACAAATGCTACCATACCTTCTAAGTTTTTCCAGCATTTTCTGTTTTTATTTAAGATTTTCAGCATCCACGGTTTTTAGCATTTTTTTTTAATGGCAAGAAATAGTTGGGTTGCTCGTCTTTACACAGTTGTAGCAACAATTGGGAATCTAACATTGGTCGCACTATCTTTAAGTTAGTAAGAACAAAAACTGCGAATGGTTCCAATTCCTGATTGCCTTTCAGTGGCTTACCTGGAAAGAACATTCACATAGCTGTCAGGTAAGGGAAGGAACAGGGTCAGCTGTGAGGATCTCTATAGACAGATCGCCTGTTTGAACTTAATAGATAGACTTACAAGTGAAGAATGACCATGTGGATGAGATATCAGAGTGCTATCTGTGCTCATGTAATTCTATACACAATTGTTACCTTCAGGTGAGGAGGAAAGCAATTGGGAGAAAATTGTAAGTGTTTTCAAAAGTACTGAGAAACAGTACAAGTACTCATTCAGGGACAGTAATGTTTCTGCCCAAGTTAGGTGCCTGTTTCAAAGTGAATCTCAGGAACATGATATTTGCCACAAACTATGAGTTGGTCTTGCCTAAACAATGTGGTAGGACCCAAGTAACAGGAAAATAATCAGACTAAAAATTGTTACCACTGTTAGCCAGTTCCACACAAAAACAGAATTGCCTGATGTTGTGGCACTATTGTGATTTGGCAGGAACTCAAATGTTGACCTATATTTAAATATCTCTGATGCAACTTTCCATTGCATGTATCATATCCTCAGTAAGTCCTAGTTTAATGATCTAGGCCATTAAGTAATTTATGCTTCCTTCATTTGCAGTAGAATAGGTAATTAAACCACTAAGCCACACCTCAGGTCAAATTGTTTAATCCTGTAATTTCCCTTTGACTTCAGAAAGGGGAAAGAAGGCGACATTAGTGTGCAATCTAAGGTATAGTATCATACAGGTCTTTTTCATTGGTTCATTTAATTGTTAATCACTTGAATAGATAATGACTTGAGTTCTGTAATCGATAATGCTGCATTTTAACCAGGTAAAAAACTGGGTTCTTCATTGAACTTGGGACAACCAATTAAGCCTGGACAGTTCATTTCATAGCAGGTTTCTCTATATGCTACACTGTTGGGGTACAGTTTCTCCTCTGGAAGTCTTGACAAAGAGTGAGTTCTTAATCTCAGCCTGTTCAGTGGGCAGATGTCTATGTGGATGCAGCCCGAGTAGGGGGAGAGAGAGGGAGAGAGAGAGAGGGAGAGAGACAGAGACAGTGAGAGAGAGAGAGAAAGAAAATCAAAGGTTGAGTTCACACACACACACACACACACACACACACACACACACACACACACACACACACACACACACACACACACACTGACTCCTGACAGCTTACAGAGAGAGGTAGGATTCAATTGCCTTTCTGCCACCTCAGTCAAGGAATAATGCCTGGTGAGTCAAATGGATCCTAGACTGAACAAGAACATGAATCCACTGTAAGACTAACATGCTTTTGGACTTCACTCCTCATGACAAAGTTGAGTGGTGCTGTATCAGTAACTCTACGTTTCACTAATGAAGCCACATTTTCCATTAGATAATGCTGCGCTAAAAATCAAATCTTACAGGCATTAATACCAGTTGCCATCAGTTATGCAAGCACACTAGGAGGAAAATTGAATGTGGGGTCAATATGATAATTTTTCTGTTCTCTTGTGCATTAGCCCAAACTTCCTTCATTTCTGATGATGACAACTGCCACAGCAAAGAGGGAGAAAACCATCCTGCTGACTGCAGAATGTTTTACTGCTACCGGCAGGCGGGTAATTTGATAACTGCTATGGTAACACTGCCTTCAGTTACCATCAATGGTAAAATCCCCCACAAGATATTAATGTGACTGGGATTTTTTAAAATATCTTTTTTAAATGAAACCTGTGTCGTTCAAATAAAGGAATTTTATGATGCCCTCACTCAATAATTTGAGTTGGACTTCCGCCACTGATTGATCATTATAGGAGTTTGTATTATGCTGCAAAAGTATCACGTTGCTGTGTTAACTAGGTAATTTGAGGATACTGGTCAATCCTTCCAAAAGGGAACAGTAGTTGCCAGAATTTGAACCTTTAAACATTTACGAGTAGCCTTTGAGTGTCTGCTGTTTAGGTTAGAAAGGTAACTAGAATATTGGAACTTATGAAATAAGTTCAGCAGTGGTGCTGGTATTTCTGTTAAATGTCAAAACCATCCAGTTACTTCTCACTCTCCCGCTGAGACCGCCAACCAGCTCAAAAAAGTATATTACAATTGGCCCGTTCTCATAAGTCTTAAGATATTAATTTCATGTGAATTAATTTAATCTGAGTAAATGGATAGGACAACAGTGAATCTTATAGGATTTCCCTTATATTTTACAGCAAAGTGTCTGGCAGAGTTATTATTAAGGGGCAATAGTCCTTTTTTACTTAGCAGATGTGTGGCTGCACCCAGTAAACAGTTCTCCCTTCAACAAACCCCACTAATGGAAGTTATTTGCCCTAGCAACTGATGCCATAACTCCATTGTGATGTTAAGTTACTGTACAGTTGCCTTTATACAGATTTGGAGATAATGCCTTATCTCTTAAATGGGTACTATACCTTTTAGGAATAGGACATGCTAGTTATAATTTTTGTACATAGATAATAGAATTCCATACAGCAGTTGGTTATTCCCCCAAATTTTTCTTCATGTTTGTGCAGGCATTTCAAGCTGTATTACATGAGCAGTTGTGAATGGAATTACCCTTAGTTTGTAAATCATGAGTAAAAATTATATATATCTCTAGTACATCACTGAACCCTTTTTTGGGTGGAGAAACACCAGTTAACCTGCCTTAGGCTAGAATCAGCTTTTAATAATTGCTACAAACTAGGCAGTGTATTTGAGATGTGGTGTACAGTTGCCAGTCTCCAAAGTATATATTTGCTATGATTTATTAATGCAACATTTTTTTACCTTAGAATTCTCATTCAAGAAAAAGTATTACTTAAAATACATTCTTCTGCAACTGAAATATTCTTCTGTAAACCAGTTAAAACTAATGATCCAATATTTAAATACATACCCTAAAATATAAAGCAAATTGTGAGCATTATTGGCTTTATATTGGAATATTGGGGCTGCAGCCTCAAGACATTGATCTGGTTTTGACTGGCAACCTGCCTCCGCAAATGGAGGAAGCAGATTGCCTCTTGCCTGCATGCTCCGAAGAGGTACTGAATTAATAACAGTGGACAAGCGGCTGGGAGCTGGGCTGTCAGCCTGTCACAGGCTGACAAATCTGTTGTTCATATGCAGGCAGGGTGCACTGATAGACTGCCATCATTGGCATCCAACCACTGCAGGCACGCAAACGTAAGCAAGCTCTCCAGCACTCAGCAATACTCCTCTCATCTTCTCTTCCATTGAGAGTATCAGAGAAAAAAAAAGGACAAGGCAACCTACATCTCAAGAGGGTCACTTATCAATGATGGAGATATTGAGTTGGAAATGTCAGTCACTGCTGGTGCTGAAGTGACTAGAAGAGACTGAGGCCAGTCTGCTATTAAAGAATCAGTGTTATAAACAAAGACTGTGTTTTGAAAGTGTCAGAAATCAAGCTTCGAACTAGCCTTGATATTTATGACAAATGTTAAACACATAACCAAACAACATGAGGATAACACCATGACGGATATGTGCAATGTTATGTTTATTAATCTGTAAATAGGTTACAAAATTGTTGTGTTAATCGTAAAACATGAATGTGAATAAAGTGGGAATGAGGTATAAAATTAAGCATGTATTCATTCTCCTTCCTCCATTCCTTCTTGCATTTATCACTTTGCATCCCGTTCCAGCTGGAAGCGAAACAAGACAGTGTGTGTCATAGACTTTTGTCTGATTGCTAGCAGTGTAACAAAGCAGCGTTTAAATGAGTGGGATGGACACTTTGCCTCCATATGGTACTCTATCCAGTGTCTGGGCCAAGAAATAAAAAAGTCACCTACTTAGGGCAAGTGAGTTCAAATACCATATAGTCCTGAGGCTTAAACTCACAACCTTCTGTTTCAGAATCAAGCATTGACCCATTTCAACTAGTAGGTCACACTACCAACAAGTACATTTGATTAACATATGTGCAGTATTGGACAACAACAATCCACAGGGACCCCATATTTAGGTATGGGTAGGTATTTATCAATTTTGATATTTAGATTGAAGCTTCACCAACAATAACAGTTGACTTTTAATCATTTTATTTTGAAGATGCATCAGACGTTACATATTCATTGTTTCTTTCATTGAATCTGAGTGTAATTTTTGCAACAGAAGGATGACCAGCACAGTGAGTTCTGATTATTTTAGAATCTCATAAACATAAGTTTCACAAATTCATTAAAATGCTTTTATCCTGGGGTGAGATGTGGGAGGATGGAAAATATGTTGTGTGAACGCAACTTTTAAAATTTCAGATTCAATTTATAAAAGATTTAGACTTTCAAACCACCTAGTCGTATAATACCAAGTCTGTTTACAATGTGCGTTATGTTTACCTTTACACAATGTTGGATTAACATAAATATAACAGGCACAAGGACATCATTTGAATCTTTAAAAAAAATATTAGTAACAACCATTTTTTGCCAGCTGAGGCACTTTGTTATCTCACTATAATTTGTTTTAATAAGTACTTATTTCTCCTTTTGAATAGCTTTCAATTATATATTTGGAATTTTGCTTCGAATTTACATGACCCTGTGCCTTTAAATTAAATATTACTGTGTCCCCAACCAACTGTTAAACCTATGATTTGCTATCTTGGAGGAGGTAAGAGTTCAGAGGTTGAAGATACACTTTGCTTTACTTTCTAGCAGTCAGACGTAGCACACATCCACCAGCCCGAATACAAATGGTCTCCATTTGCCCAACAGGCAGTGATAATGAATTGGCTGATGCTGCTTCAACCACTTATTTGCCCCACTTCATACAACGCGCATAGCGGAAAGGAATATTTATTACAGGCCTGTTGAAATGAAAGGCTTTTACATTTTAATGAGCACTAAATAGGCACAAAGAAATATTGTTCATTAGCTGTAATCTGTGGAATTGCTTGAGTGAATTTCTTTTGGAGGCCGGTTTAAACTGTTCACTCAAGTAAAGCAGTTTGTATGATAATTAAGGGAGCATTTCTCTGTCAACATCTGTGCTGCTATTTATAAGACTGAAGACAGCTGATTACTCCACCAGTGCAGCTCTAGGAAGACAGACTTTTTTCACCCTCGGAAACAATTCTGTCCACCATTGCGTGATACAAAGAATTATCTTTCTGACATCTCTTCATTAATCATATCATAGCTTCACAATGCTGGGAGATGCAAGCTGCTCGGCAGATGAGAGTGGCATGCTGCGCTGATAGGCTCACCCCAGACGTGGGGTAGGAATACCGCAGCTGTTGCTGCCATCATCCACAAACTTATCACTGTGTCTTCACATGATGCCAAACTAGTGAGGCCGAGGGCCACATTTTCTGGATCAATAATAAGCCTGTGGCCTGAGAAAGCAGAGCCGATTTTGACTAAATAAATAACTATTTATTTACTTCCTCACATGAATTCATCCTGTGATTACAGCATTGTATGTGTGCCAGACATTCAAATGGCTGCTATATGGGAATGTTCTGGTTTCATTATATCTATTCTGTAACCTGGAGGTACTATGATGTGTTCTGGATTGAACATATCAGTCCTGCAGCTGAAACATCTGCTCCAGTCCCCTGATTTTTGGCCAAGTCCTGCTTTTGGAGTTTCCAAATTCTTGGTAATAGTGAGCACATTTTGGCAATCAGGGTTGAATCAATGTTTGGCACCAGCTTTTCAGAGTTGTCTCAGCAATTGCCTTTGAACTGTTGAGATGCCTGCTGCTCTGTGAAATAATTTCTTCCAACCGAGTGATTAATAAAGATCCAAGCAAGGGGCTCCCCCAAAGACTTAGTAAATGCACTGGCCAGAGAAGAAGTGAGACACAGAGAGAGGAAGGACTCAAGTTTCTCTGTGCCAACTTAACTGTTCTTATTAAGGGTGGCAAGAGGGAGGGGAAAATTGGTCACTGTATGCCTTGGCTAGGGAGGGGAAAAATCAGCCCGGGTTCCCATTCTGGATTGTAATCCAGTAACTATTGCTGGAAAGTATGTGTGTATGAACATCAGTTCAGGACAGGATCAAGCTTAGCTAATGACCTCCAGAATCCAGCAACCTGCCAATGCCTCACTGTTGAGGTACACACATGAAAAATACCCCATTAAACAAGGCACTGGAGAACATTTGGTGTTTACAGAAATATAGCCCAGCATAGCTAAATGCTTTTAGAAGATGAGGACAAAATGTAGAATCAAGCAACATACATTAAATATAAACATACACATGCACAATATTGCAAGAGTGATTTGGAGGCTGTCATCTGATTAATGGGCTAGCTCAAATCCAATTACTAGTATCATAGTTTATGACATCATCAAAACCCCTTATGCCTTGTAATCATTGCTAGCATCCGTTACTCTCTTTTCACTTTAGGCTGACTCTATCGAGCAACCAAATCCAGAGTCTACGCTGAACCAAGACCGCAGAAATCTAGTACTGTAATGCTCCAAAATGATGCACTGACATGATACGGTGTGGGTTTATGCTTCACAGCTAATTTCTGACCTCAGAGAGCTTAGCCAAGTATGAGGCATGTACACATATCATGGAATCTGGTAAATTGTCCTGAGCACCAGATTGCTTCCATAATCTTTAAAGATTTTTAAGAGCAACACTGAGATGATACCTTGGCTTTATTACACTCAACATTTCCTTCAAATTAAGTTTAATTGGTGCCACCATTAAATCTTGTGTTTCCTTTTGGCTCCTCTATGCACTGTGAGTCTATCTGCTTCTTGGCAACTAAATTACCAAACTTCTGTTCTTAAACCTGGGACTGACTTTTTAATGGTAACTTGAAATTTGCTGCCTTGTATTTAATACAGGTGTTTCTACATTTTGGCTCTATATCTCCTGAAAGTGTTTTGTGGAATCCACTGGAAAATGAGAGGACCCAGTTGTGTCAGGTTCCCCCTGTTAACTGGATTTTTTGGCCAGCCTATAAAGAGCAGAGCCTTTATTCACCTCTTACAATGCCAGTGATATCAAAGGTTGACCCTCGAAGGCAGGGTCTCCCTACCCCAGGAGATCCCGTTTTCCCCAGCTCATTTGGGACCTAGTGTAGAACTGGGGGCTGAGATGAGGTGCATGAGCCTCCAGGTAGGGGTGGGGGAAGTACAGCCATGAGTATGCAGGCATGTGGTTGCTAACTGGGAACTGGGGACTGAGACCCATTCTCAAAATCAGTTGGACACCTGCTTTGCTGGTTGCATGTGGGAGACATCTACCAGAAATGCACTTGTAGTGGTGCTGGCATCACCTATAGAAATTTGATGCATTCTCCTGATTCACAAAGTCCAGCTGTGACCACTGGAGACTGCTGAATGGTGCGATCCCAGTGTAATCACCGGCATTGTAACCTGCAGACATACAGGAATTAAACCTTTTGCATTTTCTTTTCTAAGCTGCTTTCTGATGAATTTTTACAATACAGGATTTATTTTGCACAGATGTCTAGCTACAGCATCGTTGTTTTCACCAGCTGCCAACCACAGTTCTAACCAGATTGCTCAGCTTGAGTGTTTGATTGGGCATCCCAATTACTGTTATGGTTTGGGGAGGAACAATTCAGGCAGATGGAAGAGATGCAACTGCGGTTGTTCTCCAGGCATCTGGCACTCACTCAGCATTGGCCCAAGAATCACATTTTCAGACCCAAAAAATCTACTCTGTCATGTCTGTGGAGACCTGTTTCTACTGGGCTAGGGTTTCCTTCGCGTGTGCGCCTAGAGAAATGCATAACCTGGAAGTATACTATTTATGTACCTTAAAAGTTAGTGGAAATTTGGCCGTAACTGCATTACACGCCTAACTACAATATGCTCAAACCTCCTCAATCTTTTATGTTAGCCCATCAAACACCCTACCCAAGTGAACCTCCACCCATAAACCTGCCATGCCGCAATTGTCTAATGCAAGTATCCTCCAATTCCACTTGTTCACAGGATCATTTAGCATTGTGGCCAGAATTTCAGGCGCACAGCTGCTCATGGTCAGCTGACCAGGAGAGGATTGCTGCCTCCAACACCTCTTGCTGCTACAGAAAGCTATTTTACAGCCGATTGTGGAAACAAAATAGAAAGATGGATTTTTTCACGACTTTATGTACAATGGAGGAGGAAGAAGAGGGAGATAGAAAGCCCAAAGAATGAAGCACCAGGGGAAGAAACTGTACCCCATTTGCAGGTGCTTGCCCCAGAGATTAGACAGGCCTGGTGAAGTATTCCAGGAGAAGTCTAAGGAACTGACTTTGCACTCTTTATGCTTCACAAAGTATGCCATCATCCAACTATACAATTTGCTCTGTCATCACTTGAAACCTCGGTCCACATGCTGCTGAGCCATAACAGTGGAAGTAACCTTTACTTTGCCTGAATCCTTCCAGACATCTATCTACAGGGGACTAATGTCTGATCAATTGAGGAAAATGAAGAACAGCATTTGACATATGTGACTGAGACCCTGTTCTATAGGGCTGGGATTTAATGGAATACCTACAGTGGAGCAAAGGAAGAGGGGTTTGAGCTTATACAGAATTGTTAGTTTTCTAAGTATGCTCTGAGCTATCGACAAATGCACATGACACTGAACGTATCCCTTCAGAGACTGCAAAGCTGAATGAACGATGTGCAAATAGTCCACAATGCAAGGCTACACATCCTGCATGTACATAGAATCATTGAATAGTACAGCAGGAGACCATTCAGCACATTGACTTTGCACCGGCTCTTTTGAAAGCAATGCAGTTAGTCCCACCCTCCCATTCTTTCTCCATATCCCTGCAATTTTTCTCTCCTTCAAGTATTTATTCAGTTCCGCTATGAAGGCTAGTATTGAATCAGCATCCATCCTATCAGGTAGTGCATTCCAAATTCTAACCACTTGTTGCATATTATAGTTCTTCCTCATGTCACCTCTCATTTTTTTTGCCAATTGAATTAAATTTGTACCTTCTTGTTACCTACCCTTCAGCCATTAGAAACACCTCTTTATTAACTCTATGTTACATGCAGCATGTCATGATGCTTTTATTGTGTGTGCAGTTCAATTATAGCATGAATGCTCAGGATGGGCACCTAGTGAAAGGACAGATAATCAGTGACAAAGCTTACCATCTGCTGCCATGGCCAATGACACCCTGTCACATCCCGCAGACTCAAGCAGAGTAGAGAAGTATGCATGATCAGGCAGGTCATCGAGGGAACCATTGGAGTTGTTGAAGAACCCCTTTAGGTGCTGGGACAGGTTAGTGTGTGCACTTCAATGCTCCCCAGGAAGAATAGCAGAACTATCATTGCATGCTGCAACCCTGCACAACTTTGTCAATTCCAAAATTGACATACCGAGGAGAGGAGTCAATACAGGCAGAAGATCCTGTGTTGTGGATGCCTGAGCAAGGCACATTGTGCGTGTCTGCAGGAAACATCTGTTCGAGAGGGTAGGTCTGGCATTGTGCAGCCTTTTATGAAGGCTTTCAGACAAAACACAACCCCCAAATAGGTTGCAGCCTGAAGACTCAGACAATGGATGTTGTGTGCTGTCTTGCCCTATAAAGATAAAAGCAAAAATTGAAAAGATTCAGCTCGCAACTCTTTAAGCGTGTGGAGCTACAGGTCTGCAATTTTTTGGGTGCTTTGGCCGACTGGTCACCAATCAGCTTCTTCTGCCTAAGTGCAGTGTTCAAAGTGGGCAAGAGAAGAAGCAATGACATTTTTAGTTTCTTACTTTCCCTGCTTTAATAAGGGGTTGAAATTTTTTGTGACACTTCTCCATCATCCTGGGAACTGTTGCTATATTACTCAGTGTCTCTGCCGCATCTGTCCATATCCACCTTCTATGCTCACATGAAAGCTGAGAGAGTGAAGAAAAGGATGGACTGGTCATACCTTCCTCTATCTTATCCAATAGGGCCTGCAGATTCTCATCGGCAAAGTTAAATGCTCTCTTCCTGACCTTCTCTTGTGAATCAGTCATCTGTGAGAAGGGAGAAGTTTGAGGCAGTTTAGACTCTCAAGAGAGCAATTTCAGTGAATTAATTTAAATATGTACTGGACAGAGAGCTGCTGCTTACCTTGCATTCCCCAGCCTCACTCTGAAGGAAAACAGTTTTTTTTTGTCTTTTATATTCCTCTGCCATAGCACCTTGAGATCCTATTGGCTCTGTTCCAATTACATTCAAACCCTGATAGACAATTATATGGAAAACATCTATTTTTAACTTTGGGAATCTGCAATTTAGGCTGCGAGGATGCTTTGGCATAGCTTGACATTGGCAAAATAGATCCAACTTTTGTCGCAATTTGAGGTCTAACTTCTAACTTGTAACCACAGATGAAGCTCCAAGCCATCGTACCAGCTTCATAAAAGAGTTTGTGACAGAGTGGTCCACTGTAACCTGACCTGTAAACAAACTGGAAGACTATGTGGCAATGACTGAATGACAGGGCCTTTGCTTAAAAGCTGCATACATAGCCACCATGAACAGTTCTATAATGCCCTTCTAATATATGGTTCCCATTAATGAATATACTCTGTACAATTGTACCTGCCTTTATAGCTACCTGCTCTAACTTTCATACAACCATTCTGACAATAAATCTGCACAGTACAAACCAAAGAATGTATATTACATTTATTTCCTCACTCAAGTTCTGTGCCTCTTCTTTAATGATTATATTATAAGGGTGGCCGAGTTGCTACTACTGTTTATAAAGTGGGTGGAAACATTAAGCTTATTTACAACATACTCGGCAGCAACTACACGTGTGCTTTCAACTTCAACTCTATCTCTACACTGACGGCTGAGATAGCTTTCCTATTGGTTACTACAGGTCATCTGATCTCCCAAACACGTATTATTCTCAAAGGTACATTACACACTAAATAAAACCATAATTACCACATTCCTCCCCCTTTAACTCAGCTATACGTATATATATATATATATATATATATATGTATATATGTACATGCACAAGTACATATTTGTCAAGACAAAATAGAATTTACACTGGGTAAGGAATTTACAAGTTCAGTCTTTCAGGTGGCTTCCTGCTACGTGTGGAATGTTGCAACTCCACAACTTCTAATCCTTTGTCAGGAACCTCCTTTTCTGGAGTAGCCTGGACATCAGGTGCTTTGGTGGGCACTTGCAGTTCTGTATCCTCAACTCTTACAGGAACATCAGACATGTCAGTCCTGGGCTGAGTATCCTCAACAGGAAATGCAGAACCGGTCATGGTCACTGGTGGAACCATATCTTAGTGATTTGTCTCTCTCTTCCTTAAATGGTCCACATGTTTAAGATAGAGGTCCAGTCACTGCACTTATTTCACCCGGTAACCACTTTGGTCCTTCTTCGAAGTTCTGCACCTATACCGGCTCTCCCATGGTAAATTTCCTCTCACAACTATGCCAGTCATGTCTAGTTTTCTAGCTTCCATGACTCCTTTCCACCTTTCCCTCTGAATTTGGCATTATTAAGCTCAATCTCATATCCTGAGATGGCGTTTCAACAAAAACTCCGCAGATGTGACACCTGTTGTTGTGTGAGGGGTAGTCGTGAATTGAAAAAGAAAGGTACTAGCTTGGTTGCCAAGGAATCACCAGTTAGCTTTCTCATGCCTGCCTTGAACACTTTAACCACCCTTTCAGCCAGTCCATTTGAGGAAGGGTGGTACGGTGCAGTTTTTACATGAGTGATACAGTTGAGGCTGATAAACCGTTGAAACTGTAAATGCTGTGAAGTTGTCGGAATAGATCACTTTTGGTAGTCCGTAAATGGCCAAACTCTGGCATAGTTTCTCAATTCTAGCAGCTGACATTGGTGACTTCACCAAATATATGTCCAACCATCTTGAATGGGCAGTGACAATGAGCAGAAACATTGTTCCCAGTAAAGGTCCAATGTAGTCAACGTGTAACCGCATTCAGGGTCCACCTGGCCACTCCCATGGGTGTAACAGAGCTGTCACTGGCAACATTTGCAGTTGCTGGCATTGCACACAGCACTTTACTAAACTCTCTATTTTGCCATCCATCCCAGGCCACCATAGATAGCAGCATGCTATGGTCTTCATTTGGGAAATTCCTGGATGGGCACGGTGTAGTTCTATTAAAAGTGGCTCCCTTCCCTTTGGAGGAACCATCACTTGTGCTCCCCACAATAAGATGCCATCCTGGCTGGTTATTTCATGTCTTCTGTTGAAGTACGGTTTCATTTCATCAGTACGGGCTCCTGTGACCAACCATGCAGCACTTGTTCTTGTACTTGAGATAGGACTGGGTCCAACTTGTCCAGTCTCTGATCTGTCTAGCACATACTGGTGAGGAATCTAAGAAATTTAACAACAAGTTTCTGTGGAACTGGGACATGCTCATTGTTTTCATATAAAGGCAAATGACTAAGGGCACTGGTGTTTGCAATTTGATTGCCAGGCCTATGTACGAAAGTGCATTTATATGCTGCCAGAATTAAAACCCTATTAGTATTAATGTATCCTCTTTCTACGTGCCTTCTTCTTTCTAGCACAGACTTCAACCTCTGCTTTCTTTTTGACTTCACTATTGGCCAGACTTCTCTCAGATGCAAGCTCAACTTGTCTGAGCTCAGTGGCTGAGTCTCCCAAAATTTCATTATCTGTCTGCTTCAGGGAAAATTCTTAGGGGAGAATTTTCTCTCCATTATGTGGGCTGGGTGCGAGTGGGCACAGGCGGGCGTACAGCTGATTGCCGCCTGCGATCAGCTGTGTGCTGCCATTTTACGTGAGCGAGCCAATTAAGGCCCATCCAGCGTGATGCACACCCAGAAGCGCTCAGCCCTCCCTGTGTGGGCGGGGAGAGGAGTGAGAGTCGGGACCTGCACTCTTTCGCGTGCGCAGAAATCTCCCTGAGGCACGAAGCTGCCTCAGGGAGATTAATCTAATTGTGTAAACTTGAACTAAAGAATTAAAAAAAATTATTCAGACATGTCCCCTCATGTGACCATGTCACATTAGCTGGGCCATATCTATGAATTTTATGAAAAATTTTTATTAAAGTTATAAAGCCTTCATGAAACCTCATCCCGCCCGTGGATGAGGTTCCATGAAAAATGCAAAGGCCGCCTGGACTCTTCGCCTGCCCGCCAACCTTAAGGTTGGATGGGCAGTCCTTACAAGTGCCTCAATTAGTTGATTAATGGTCTTTATAGGCCTTTGACAGTTTGGCTAGCGCGCAGCCGACTCCAGTGCGTGCCCACCGAACTGAAGATCTGAATGACGCGCATGACGTCGGGGCGCATGCCCAACGTCACTGCGTGTCATTTTATGCGTCAGTGTGTGGGGCCTGCCCCTGCACGCCGACCAGAAGATTCAGGCCTTAGACTTTTGCTTCCCAATCCTCTTTGGCTTCATTTAGCTGATTCTCCAGCTCTTCTGTCTCTCTTTGGTACCTGTTTGCTGCCTCCCAGAAAATTAAACTTTGTTGTGGCTTCTCTGCCAACTCATTCTTCAGTTTGTTCGGAGCAGTGCTGAATTCTTTTTGTTTCTCTTCATAATTTTCCAGAGATACAAACTTTGACCTGAGGGAATCTTGTCGTGTGTGAAGGTCTTTTAACAGGTTTTCTTTTTCCCTGCAAAGGTTGCTCACCTCGTCTCGAACTCTCATCAAGCAGGGTCTCTTTAAGTTTCTTCTGCTGTTCTTCCAGGTTTTGCCATTTCTTCGGGTTGTTGAGTCCTGTCACTCTCCTTTTTCAAAACAGGAACATTTCCAGCTTCCTTTTGGAATCCCACCGACCAATCAAGGTTGATTTCCCTTAGCCAATTTCTCCCTAGAAGGCTTAGTCCTCTGCCTCTCAACAACAACACTGGTAGCTTTGCCAATTGGCTTCCTTAATGGACAGTTACTCTGCTTATGCCTTTTACTTGAATGCTTTACCTGTATCTGTTTTGACTTTGGCAGCTGTTTCTTCTAAACTTAATTGATGTTTACCATTATTCAGATATCTGAAGGTATGTTCCCCAATTACTGTAGTGGAAGCTCCTGTGTCCACTTCCATTCTAACAGGTTTGTCATTTACTTTCACTGTGATAAATATTGGTTCTGTCTTTTCAACTTTCAGATTAAACAATGAGTAAATATCTGAATTTGTTGTCTCAGGCTCTTCTACATTGTAGATTTCATTAGGCTTCTTCTTTTGTTTACAGCCTGCTTGAATCTTTCCCTGCACTGCCTCATTCTATGTCCATTTCTGTGACAATAGTGGCATTTGATCATTTTAAACTGCCAATTGCTAAGAGACTGCTTGTTTCCACCTCAATTAAAATGATTCTTTAATTTCGCTGCTAAGTTATTTTTCTTTATTCTTCAGCTAGCAGGGGCTGTTTCCCTCTTCTCAGCAGGGTCTTGCATTTTTGCGCCCTTTTTGGCTGGGGTTTCCTGCCTGATGTGGAGGATGGTGCCATTTTGTGCCCCTGGTATTGCTTTTGAATCTCTTACTGTTCCTTCCATGGCCAGTTCTATCTCTAGTGCCTTCTTGAAATCCAGATTCACTTTGGGCAATAATCTTTTCTGAATAGTGTCCTCTTTTACACCACAAACCAAACGATCTCTGAGCATATCGTTTAGAGTTGTACTGAACTCACAATGTTTCATTAGCTGCTTCACATCTGTCATATAGCATGCAATTGTCTCACCCGGGGCTTTATTTTGTGAATTAAACCTGAACCTCTGCATCGTGACTGAGGACTTTGGTTGAGAATGACCCTTCACAAGGTCCATCAATTCATCAAAATTGTTTGAATCTGGGGCACTGGGTGCCATCAAACTTCAAATCAAACTATAGGTTTTTCTCCCACAAGTTCTCAAAAGGATTATTCGCCTCTTCTCTTCTCCCATAATCTCGTTCACTTGAGAAAAGACATGAGGCATTCTATATAATGAGACCAATCATCTGTGGCTGGTTCAAAAGGATCAATTCTCCAAAATTGTGGCATTTTGAGAGGGGATTACTTCTTCATTTCTAATGGAGCTTGCTACTTATAATCACTGGGCGATTTCTTTCCAACTTGATTTCTTCTGTTCAATCCTGTTTTATCCTCATCGCCAGTTTGTTGTAAGGGTGGCTGAGTTGCTAATATTGTTGATAGCGTTGATCTGCAGACACTTCTTGGGTGGAAACATTAAGTTTATTTACAATATATTCAGCAGCAACTATACGTGTGCTTTCAACTCCAACTCTATCTCTACACTGACTGCAGAGGTAGCCCATGCTACTCTCCTATTGGTTACTACAGATCAAGTGATCTTCCTTAACAAGTATTATTCTTAAAGGTACATTACACACACTAATTACTCAATTTTGTTCTTCAGTATTTTGCTTCAGTGAGATGGTGAGGTTTGTATTGTTGATTCCCGAGTCTTGTATTCCTTATAACACCTCAGGGGCGAGCGTGGGTAGTGGCAGGCTTCTGCTCTTGAATGAGGTCCTCACGATTTGACTGTGATCATTTAATTCTTCCAGATCACGAGGTGGCCAGCTAACATTTCAGCCTCAGGCTAGCTAGTTGCACCTATCAGGTACCTGCCTCTTCAGTACTTCTCTAAAGGGGCATAGCTTGGCTGAGTGAACAGGCCATCACCCAACAAGGTAAGTGCCTCATATGACCCTATTATGACCAGCTGTTTTGAATACAGTGTGGATGCTTATAGATGATATGGGAAAGAGCCTTGGCCCGATGGAACACAAAGGCCTGTGACTTCTGAGCTCCGAGGCAGTATATCTCGGGGTGGGGGGGGGGGTACCCGAAAGATACACCGGGGAAGCCCCCCTTTCACCCCGGGAAGTTGCCAAGTTAGGATTTTTTGCTGCATTGGGAACCATCTGATAATGCGACTTAAATCGCAAACTTCAGATGGTTCCTGTTGTGATGTCATATGCAGGCCAATGCAGACAATGACACATACCTTTAAGAAACTGCATCGTGACATTACTATGCCATCACCATGTGTAAAGCTGGAGGATGAAAGGTACAGCCTCCATGTTAGAAGTTCACAATTGCCTGTGATCTCTACTGCAGATGTTCACTACTGTCTGTGACTCTGTATCAGTAAGACTTTATGTGTATCACATGAGTCAGGCATACACTCAAGTAATCAGCCTACGTAATTGTTAGGATCCAGGCTAGATCAAGGCCTGTGCAGAGTTGTATACAGTTGTTGCTAGTAATAAGCTTCATGTAACTGTGTTTGACCAGAACCTTTGTCAGCCTCAATACCTTGCTTAGCATAGACAGCATAGAGACAGATCCCTTGAGGTCTACATCGAGACCCTCAACATATATAGCGGCAGCAGACCATTAAGAGACCACACCATTGCTGTCAGTAGTAGGCGCTTCTAAAGATCTCGTAGCAGTGAAGATAATTTCTGAAAATACCAGAACACCACGCAGAAGACTACTTAAGCAGCAACACCAACGGTGGTGATCCAACTTATCCAGCTCCAATCCAGACTCCTCAAGGGAAGGCCAATCTGTAAATACAGCACTTTAAGGGAAGTCACTCACAGGGAACCTCAGTCCAGGTGCTTTGTTTTAAAAACAAAAACCGTCCAGTTCTTCAATCACAAGAACTTATCATCTGACCTTAGGCACAGAGACTAGTTCCAGCAAACATCCAAGTTCAGAAATGAGTGTAGATCTCACTCCAAGCTCAGTGATCTGGGCAGCAGGCTTCATTTTATCTGAACATCATGATCAGCTGTTTGTAAGCCACTCATCCTAACAGTGAAGGCTAAAGCGTCAAGTTTGCTCGAAACAAAAGCAAATGCACCCCAGGCTGAGAGGGCCAGGAGAGGCAAGTTCCAACAGCTCTTGGCAGAGCTCAGCGTGACTGTCAGTTGGTTCCTCCATTTTGTTTTTTCAGTTTTGGCACCAAAACCAGCTTTCTCACCCCGGCAATCAAGGCATGGGAGCAACCCAGCAGAATAAAATGCCACAGCTTCAATGCTGCAACAGACACAACAAGCATGACAAAATCTCTGCAATCTAAAGATCTGCAGCTTAAAATTCTTTCTCCTTATTTCAAGCCAAACTAGAAGAAGCCAAGCAACAGGGGAAGCAGACTTTTTCCCCTTAGCAGCCCTGTTATAAGCCCACAGTGATACATTGTTGCAGCATCTGTTTTCCAACAATTTGAGGCATTCGTGGCTGGTGAACAGCATCTTCAAGCCCTCAATCAGAAACCTATCATTACTACAGTAACCAAAACATCAAAGACACCTAAAACCTGCATGCGGTGTGGTCTCAAACACTTAACCAGGCAATGTCCAGCATTTTTAGACATGTGTGAAATATGCTTCACAAGAGGGCATTGGGCAAAAATGTGTCATAAATGCAACAATACAGACTCACCCTAAGTACAAAACTCACAACAAAGAAGGACTCTACAAAAATCTAACACCAGTGACAGTTCCAAGGCTCGTCCAGCAAAATGTAAGCATGTTAATGAAGTGAAAGACACCCCCAATACACCACTGTGTGGAGATCCAAGCCAAACTGCACATATTGCCAACTTCACTTGTCATGTGCACAAAGTCAGGCCACTGTAAATGTTAAATACCCTCAACACTATGGGGTATATACCATATGTATGAAAATCGATACCAGTGCAAGTGCCAACATCTTACTATTGCACATTCTCATCACCACATACACAGGACAATGGCACGGTGTAGTCCAATCAACATCTGACAGGCTTGCTGTCTACAACGGGTCTGACATCCCATACATTGGCACCATCACAATACAATGCCAATATGGAAAATCAAGGTGGACATTGGAGACGTTTTCTGCTGTATAAACCAGTCGCCCAGCAATCATTGGTCTGCCAGCGTGCAATGACATGCACATGGTTACTATGCACAATGCGGCAGAAGCCACTACCACCACACAGGGAAGCACCGAAGGAGGCATTGGCTCCATAAGAGACACATAGGTGACCTCTGACACCCTGAATCAGTTACCCAGCACAGCCAACAATAAAAATGTGCCTCTAAACCTCCATGTGGACAAAATTGAATACGAGGTGGAATATGTTGACTTGGTCCATTTCAGGCAAGGTTAAGACAAAACGATACAACAAGCCACTCAAAAAGACCCACAGCTTCAACAGCTGAAGTCAGTTATTTTCACAGGTTGGTCCAATCACATCAAGGACATTCTCGAGAGTATCCGATCATTTTGGCACTACACTGGGCATCTCCAAAAGCATCATATTCAAAAGCAAGCAAATCCTCATTCCTCAGGCAATATGTCAAACTATATTAAGCCACCTACACGCCGGGCACATGGGTGCAGAATGAACAAAACTCCTCGCCAGAGAATCAGTATATTGGCCAGGTATTAACAAGGACATTGACAGATTTACACAGACATGCCACACCTGCCAGTTGCACCAACCATAGCAGGGCAGAGAACCATTGTTACCACATTAAATTCTCTCTGTCCTGTGGTTGAAAATAGCCACTGATTTATTCCATCTAGACGGAGAAGGTTACATTTTGGGAACAGACTATTTTCCAAAATTCCCTTTTGTTCACCAGGTCAAGGACCAGCTTTATGGTTGACGACACACTCACGTGATTTTCAGCGTGCTTGGTGTGTCTGAAACCATCGTCTCAGACAACAGTCCTCAATACACAGGACAATCCTTCCAGAATACATATATACAATGGGGTGTGAATCACATCACATCTTCCCTGCACTCCCCTCAGTCCAACGGGTTAGCAGAATGGATTAAAACCATTTCTAGTTTCTCGGTAACTATAGCACTGACCCACCCGACCCCCCCCCAACCCCATGGGACTCCTCCACTTTTCCGATCCCCATGGGCCATAGGACTCCCCGCTTTACCCCCAACCCACCGCTGACACCCTAACCCCCCAGAGTAACCCCTTGACCCCCAACTACCCACCCCAAGTACAGCCCCACACCCCGAAAACCTATGGGACGCCCTGACCCTCCACAGGGCCCCCCGAGTACACCCCCAATCCTCCGACTGTTGTCTCCACTACCCAAATACATCCCAAACCCCCAGACTACCCCCCCCCCCCCACATCCTGGCTGCACCCCACCCCCCGATTGCCTTCCCCATAACCTGACCAAACCCCAAACTGCCTTCCCCAGCCCCTGATTACACCCCTCCATACTCCCAACTGCCCTCCCCACCTCAACTACACTGCCACCCGCCAACTGTCCTCTCCATATCCCAAACCCCTCCCCACTGGCACCCTACCCACCCATTGACCACTCCCCCCGCTGACTGCCCCTCATTCCCCACTCCCCCACTGTCCACTGCCCCAGTGAGCACCGCACTCCCCCCCACTGGCCACCTAATCGCAGCACTCCCCACCCCTCAATCCTCCCCATTTACTTTATAAACTTACCCTCTCCTTGGCTGCTAAAAGTGGCTGGTCCTTTAAACTTAACTGCTGTACGGCAGCTAGTGCCATAAAAAATGGGGGTGATGTTGGACCTAACAGAATGTTATTGTTCATTGCTCGGGGAATTGAATACAAGGGTAGAGAGGTTATACTTCAATTATACGAGGCATTGGTAAGACTATATCTGTGGTACTGTGTTCAGTATTGGTCTCCTTATTTAAGGAAAGATGTAAATGCATTGGAGGCAGTTCAGGGAAGGTTTACTAGACTAATAGCTGGAATGGGCAGGTCATCTAATTGGGAAAGGCTGGACAGGCTAGGCTTGTATCCCCTGGAGTTTAGAAGAGTAAGAGGCGACTTGATTGAAACTTACAGGCTCTTGAGGAGACTTTACAGAGTGGATGTGGAAAGGATGTTTTCTCTTTTGGAGAATCTAGAACTATGGGTTTAAAAATAAGGGGTTGCCCATTTAAGACAGATGAGGATTTTTTTTTCTCTGAGGCTTGTGAGGCTTTGGAATTCTCTTCCTCTGCCTCTTCCTTGAGGCAGTCTTTGAATATCTGTAAGGCAGAAGTATTTAGACTCTCGATGTCAAGAGGGTGAAAGTTTTTCGGGGGTAGGCAGGAGTGTGAAGTTGAGGTTAAAATTAGATCAGCCATGATATTATTGAATGGCAGTGGAACAGGCTCATGGAGTCAAATGGCCTAATTCGTATGTTTTGTATGCCCTCCTTACCTCTGATGCTGCAGCCCTGGACAGAAGCCCATGGGAACCGACTGTGATACATAGGCAGGAGCGGCTGAATTTCCAGAAAAGGAACTATGAGCGGAGTGGCATTCCAACAGAAGTTATGGGTCACTGTCTCCCATCATCGTCCTCTCAAGCCAATCCTTTAGCCTCTCGAGGCTGACACTGTCTCTTCTGTAATTGGAGTCTAAATCTGAATAGTAGCAGACACAGTGCTGGCTGAAAACCTGCACCTGCCCCTCCATCCTCTATTCTCAGGGCTCCACTGTAGATCACTTTGGAGTTGGTATTCATTCCACAGTGGATATAGGCTCCTAAACCTTTGCGCACGTCTGCACATATGTCAGAGTTGCTCTGTTGTATATTCTCCACCATTCTTTGCAAGCTTCTCTTAGGGCAATGAAGTTCTTCTGCTGATTAATAAGTTCAGCTCTCTATACAGTCGCATAAGAAAAGATTCTATGAATCCTCCAGAAGATGTATTTCTTGCCCAAGTTCAGTCCTTTCACATCTGCTTTCACCTCCATTTGCTACTTTTCATTGTGGCTGGAAGAGCAGGTCAGAGGTTGGGAATTCTGTGGCAAGTAGCTCACCTCTTGACTCCCCTAAGCTCTTCCACCATGTACAACGTACAAGTCAGGAGTGTGATGAAAAACCTTTCACTTGCCTGGATGAGTGCAGCTCCAACAACGCTCAAGAAACTCGACATCATCCAGGACAAAGCAGCCCACTTGACTGATACTCCATTTCCTAAGCATTCACTCACTCTACCACTGGCTCACCATGGCTGCAGTGTGTACCATCTACAATATGCACTGCAGCAAGTCTCCAAGGTTTCTTTGACAGCACCTTCAAAACCCACAACTTTGATTGCCTAGATGAGGCAGCAGGCACATGGGAACACCACCACCTACAAGCTTCCCTCCAGGTCATACAGCATTATGACCTGGAAATATATTGCTGTTCCTTCTTTGCCACTGGGTCAAAATCCTGGGACTCTATACCTAATGGCACGGTGGGTGTACATGCACCACATGGACTGTGGTCCAAGAAGGGAGTTCACCACCATCATCTCAAGGACAATTACAGATGGAAAATAAATGTTGGCCTTGTCAGCAATGCCCATATCCCAAGAATGAAATAAAAGAAAAGCTCTCTGCACTTAATCTGATCCCACCTTTCAGTGCACAGTACAGGTGCACAATGAGATCTTGGGACTATTATGCTGTCAATTGGAAAAATAAAAGCCTCATATTTAAAACTAAAAAGGTTTCAAAGCATTTTTGGGGGGTTCTTAAGTGTTAGAAATCTTTTAGAACTATTTAGTTTATTACTGGCATGGACTAGTTGAGCCAAATGACCTGTTTCTGTGCCGTATACCCCTATGCAAAGTTTAACCATGCAGAAATAACTTCTAGCTTCTATTAATGTGGCTGTGTGGGAATAATCATCAAATCACTTTTGTATATTGAAGGTCGTGTCACATTGTGGAGGAAAAATTAAAGGGAGGATTTCACTACTTCTAACATCAGACTCCGTGGGAATAATCTGCTGGGTGGGAGGGAGAAACTTTGTGGCTGCAGGCCACTGCTGGAACCCCAAGGATACAACAAATTAAGGAGGCACCTGGAATGATCATGGGCTCAAGAAAGGGAAGGGAAGCTTGTGGCAAGGGAATCCGGGATCCCAGAAGAGTATTCTTGCTTCTCCTGGCTCACAAGGAAATCTTTAAAACAAATTTAAATATCTTCCTCTGTCTTGTCTGCCCTGGATCCTGTCTACCCCTTGCTTTCCCAGGTAGCTTTGGACGTGACATAGTTGCTGTGATCTGAATTACGTTTCTGGCCCCCATCCTCTCAATAGCAATATTAGTTTCAATATTAATGCCCTCCCTACTTTCCAGTAACAGGTGGCCTCTATTCTCCTGAGGTTTATGATCAAGTGGAACATATCAACATATAGGAATGGGTTACATAGGTGGTTGAAGGGAAAGGGAGTAAAGAGATATGAGAGCAGGATGTACTCACAGGATTAGGAATAGTGGTCATGAAAAATAATCATCAACATGGACTTCTTGTCTCAAAAATGTTGTAATTTCTACATAATTCTGTGAAAAAAATGTAGTTGCCTCCTGCAGGAGAGTTAGACATTGAAGGAATCTGTCACTGCAAAAAACCTAAATCATGGAATGAAATGGGAGATTCACACTGTAAGTGACATAAATTGATGTGTGTGTTTGTTGAAAGTCACAATTGCGGGAGAACCGTATTAAGGGATTGGTGGGGGACTTAAAGTTATTGCGTTATCAGACAAAAATTATAAAAGCAGTTTGAAGCAAGTCACTTTTCTGATGGTCGCAAATCAGAAGAATTGGAGGGATGTTGGTTTTTCATAATATCTGGACCATTGTGAGGAGTTAAAGGGTGTCTGTAATTATGAGGGAACAGGGCCACACAGGAGATGGAGTGACAGAGATGGTATGAAATATGTCAGACTTGAAGGCTGTGGTTTGAAAAGCAATGTAACTGATGGTATCATGAATTAATAAGGTAACTCACACTGGCCCTTAAGAAACACTGAGATGTTACCCAGTTTATGTTGTACCATCACTCCACTGAACAGAGCCACAGCATAAACATGTGCATGACACAGCAACAATTAAAATGTTTATCTATTTAAACTATAAATTTTCTGCAATAGCCAAATGATGCAAAAAATGACACTGAAGAATACCAGTACAGCTTAAAGCTAGGTACAAACCAAATATCTTTCAACATTTGAAATAAAAAGTATTACAATTCACAGAGGTTTGTCAAAATAATCCCATTTGTACTTTGTAGAAGTTTTTCTTTCTTTTGAGATATCATCTTACTGTTACTATTGTTAACATGCCCCAGGAGGTTAATGTAATTTCTTAATCACTGTCTCATCTCCTGGATCTCAGTCTTTATCACAGTGGGAACAATAAAGTTTCAACAGACAGCAGCATGAGGAAGGTTTAAAGAACATTGAATCTCATAAGTGCAGTAAAGCTGCACTGGGAACAGAAATATTGCTGTTGCATTAATGTTCTGACTGCACTCCACTGACTGACACACTCTATATGAGTGATACTGGGGATCTTGGGAATGAAAGCTTTATACTTTTCCTCCATGAAGTACAATTTTTTATTATGTGCTTTGCAAATGAGCACTGTACAGTTTAATAAGAAAGTACACTTCAGTAATATTAGCTCTTCACTTATTAAATGAGTCCAAGCTCTTTCAGTGGAACTATTCTTCAATAAAAGGTAATTCCGTGACTTTTAATGATAGGAGCAGTATGTCACACAGTGCCTTTTATGACACACAAAAGGTCTAATGTATTTTTATATATCCTGTAAATACAGTCAACTCCAAATAAATGCACACCTGACCAAACATAATTCTAATCCAGGCATGGAATTATAACACACCAAATTATTACCCATTCTCTTCAATTGTACAGCACTTCTGATTAAAGTATAACTGAAGAATGAAACATTTTTGCTTAGCATTTTTAAAATTTTGGGAAAATTAAGTACTCAAAATAAATGTGTAGTTTTCTCTGAGTGCCATCTAGCAGCAGTTAAGTCTATGTTTGCCTTATAATCACATAAAATAATCCTGTACCTCTGCGTACAAAGCCTACCGTGTAGTTGTACTGGAGCCAAATGGTTGATGGTTGTGTTGTTGACTTGTATGAGCTATTACATCAAATATGGGACTACGGTGTTGCAATAGCAATGAATTTTTTGTAGGCCATTTTTACAGAGAGCTTTGGATTGAGTGCTACATTGCTTTTTCACAAACTGGACCATTGTAATGTTACTGATGCATATCTACTGGTTTTAAACAATGCCAATGAAGATCAACAAAGTAGTGTAGATTAGATGGTTGATAGGCTATCAGTAACTGCTGTGGGGATGAGGCCCATTGTTCAAGGAGTTTTAATGCCTGTTTCAGGTTCCCTTCTTGAAATTGGATTGCTCAGAATGTTGTTGCCTTTTTTACCTTAATGTGGAGCCAGGTTTAACTGAAGAGCTATTTGCAGCTTCAACAATAGTCCTGAAGACTATCACCAGTCCTGGCTTGGCAATGCCTGTATCATGATCCTGATTGACTCCATCCTTTCAAGGCCTCCACCTATGCTCCAATTGTCTCCTCTCCCAATTGCCACTCCACCCTTGATCAAGTCCACCCTTGCCTGATCACTGCTGCTCTCTCAATTGCTTTCAAAGACCTATCTAAGGTCTTCTGTGATGCAGTGGCTCTAAATTTAAATCTGCTTCACCAACCATCTGCTGTCTGGGAATGCACAGCTGGCATCCGCAGCTTACTGGTCTAATTTAAATGAGGACCGAGGCCCAATGTCAAGTGGGCCTCAGACCTACCTGTTCTGCTACAGGGAACATTCCCTGAACCAAGTTAATACCAGCAGGATTCCACCCCCATTACTTTCAATTTCTCCTGTTGAGGAAAACATATTACAAAATGTCATATGTTCTGGGTGTAATATTCACTGTCCACTTATAGAAAGAAAGATGTAGGCTGGGAGTATATTTCGAGTGGGGGCTGAAGAGCATTACACCACAATATTTTCCCATAGAAACAAAAGAAACGTGAAAATTGATAAGCATGGTTTTGGTATACACTGAAAAATAACCACCAAATTTAAGGAAAATAAAGTGACAGGTGAATGGAGCTAACCAAGATTAAAGTTGATATTCAAAGTATTTATATAGTTCCTTTCACCACCTCAGAATGTCCCACAGTGCTCAGCACCCAATTAAATTCTTTGAAAATGTTAGTTCCTATTGTTATATAGAGAAACAAAGCAGCCAATTTTCACACAGCAAGATTCCACTAACAGCAATGAGGTGACTAACAAATTAATCTATTTTTGTGATATTGGTTGAGGATAAATGTTGGACCAGGACACTGTCGAAGTCCCCTGTTCTTCTTTGAATAGTGCTGTGGGATCTTTTATGTGAACCTGAGAAAGCACACACAGCTTTGGTTCAACATCTCATCTGAAAGATGAAACTGCTGTCAGTGCAATATTCTCTCAGTACTAGATTATGTTGAGCCTCTGGAGCGGGGCTTTTGCCTATGATCTTCTGACTCTGAACTCAGGAACAAGTTGTGCTACCAGTGAGCCAAGACACACACATTACATTTTTTCTTTCCTACATTACAACAGTGACTACACTTCAAAAGTATTTAATTGGCTCCAATGTGCTTTGTCACGTCCTGAGGTTGTGACAGGTACTTTATTGCCTGATGTTTTTTCAGTCATAAAACCCCGTGTGAGGCAACAATTTATGTGTATGTCTTCCAATTCAATGTATTATGTTCACTGCTCTTGGTGTGATCTCCTCTTGTCGAATAGACAAAATAATAAACAGATTCCAACTCGAAGGACTAAGTTAGTTCACTGTAATTATAAACTGAACCAGTCACATAGCATTATTTATGTTTGAATTATTCTGCTCAAGAGCCTATAACTGGTAAAACTGCACCAGGATCATCTTGGTACAAGATATAGCTTAGCTGACTGTTTCTCATGCATGCTCCTGGATTTAAAAGGAGCAGCCACCAAACAAAATTGTACATGAAAATACATCAATTTTGTCACAGTCACTCTGAAACATGATCCCACTACAAAATACCAATAATTTCCCAGAATCTCACTGATTTCACATCTTCTGGTGATCTATCCCACCATTGCCTCTGTTTGGATCCTTCTGCAACACCACACAACCCAGTTCTACCTCCTATCCCAATATCCACAAATAGCAAATCTCTATCTTACTTCAGTCTCACCAAACTACTCTTTTATTGTCTTGATTACCTTCTTATCAAGTTAGTATTCACCTGCATCTCCAATTGTTTAGATGCTGCCAGACACTTTAACAATTACAGTTTTTCTTATTATAATTATCATCTTTGCACGAGGGATGTGCAGTTTTTTAAAATCTCAATAGGATGGTCCTCCATCCCGTGCTTCTGCCTTAAAGAACAGCCCAACAGACCTTAGCTGTTACTACCTTCTCACTTTGGCTGAATTGTGCTTGCTTTGAACAACTTACTTTTTCATCTACCTACTTCTTCAAATTAAGTAGTTGCTAAAAGAACCAACATCAGTCCTAGCTATTCCTCCATCACCAACGCACAGTGGCAGCAGTGTGTACCATCTACAAGATGCACTGCAGAGTCTCACCAAGACTCCTTATGCAGCACCTTCCAAACCCACGATCGCTACCATCCAGAAGGACAAGGGCAGCAGATACATGGTAACACCACCACCTGGAAGTTCCCCTCCAAGCCACTCACCATCCTGACTTGGCAATAAATCACCATTTCTTCACTGTCACTCGATCAAAATCCTGGGACTCCCTCCCTGACAGCACTGTGTACCTACAGCATAAGGACTGCAGCAGTTCAAGAGGGAAGCTCACCACCACCTTCTCAAGGGCAATTAGAGATGGACAATAAATGCTGGTCTAGCCAGCGATGCCCACATCCCATAACTGAATAAAAAACATATGGAATACTCTTTATTCCTGCCTGTCCTCTTCCTCTATAATTCTGGTGGCTTTGTTGGTGCCACTTCCCATTTTCTCCCCACCTTGGAGAATTTTATTGTTTGTAGCTCAATTTCCACCATCCCTCACCTTTGAGGGTCACCTCTGACTCTTCCCCTCCCTTCCTTAATCTCTTTTTTTGTCCAACTCTGGCAATGGCATTTCCCTAGACATATATTACAAGACTACAGGCTCCATAAATACATGGATTATGCTTCTTTCCATTCAATCTTCCACAAAAATTCAATGCAGCGCATCCATTTTTTCCATCTCTTGCCTGGATGAACACATTGTCCATCACAGCTTCTGGAAATCTGACTTTTTCTTCAGCTTAGATATTTCTCTGACTCTAATTAACCAAGGCCCATGAGCATATAAAGGTCCCGTTCCTACATCTGCTTTCATCTTCTCGCCCTCCATTCATAGATCCCCTTGTTTTCAACTTCCATACCCCCAGTTTTCAGATTTGCCAGATCATCTGCCATTTCTACCAACTTTAACATGATCTCACCAGCAAACAATTGTATTCTCATCTTACAGTCCAGTAAATTCCACATTGGGAAACTAATTAAAAACTATGATACAAATAATTCTGGGTTATCCACAAATGTTGTCCTCACCTCACCTCCCTGTGGCGAACAACTTCAACCCATACCTCCTTCCACCACCCGCACCCACCACAACACCATTCCACCCCCCCCACCTCCTCCTCATTTCCAGCCTGGTCTTTCTGTTTTTGGTCTTGTGTGCTGTTAAAACCAAATTCAAAGAAAAATTATGAAATTCTCCTGGGCATACTACAGCCTCTGGACTGAATGATGCCTTGAGGAACTTCAGACTATAGCTAATTCACTTCATTCCCTCCGTTTTGGAAGGTTTTTTTATAATGCATCTTCCCCGTGCTTTGTTACCGCATTACTTAGATATTTTTATATCCCTTTTGTTTGTTTATGCCTTTACATTGCCTTGCTGAGATAATCTTCGTAAATTATGCAGAACTTTAAACTCTTTTTACTTCTTTAAAAATCTTGTTCACGGGCCATTAAACCCAAGACTCTGTTGGGAATCAACAACCTCGGCTCTTGGCTCTTACCTATTGTTCTTCCTCCCATTTTATGTTGTTTAGTCCTATAAACTATCATTTACTTCCACATCTGATGAAGAACCTACACCCAAAATAATTTTGTCTCATTTGTATGAACCATTGAAATTGTATTCTGCCATTCTGTCTAAAAATGATTTCTGTAGTATCTGCTGATTCTGCAATGCCAAATGTTATCTATATCAATGTTAGTCTTTGGTTTGAATTTTCTTATTGAAGAACAGAAGGAGTGGGAGAGTTGTTGTCTGGGACTGTTAATGCCAGAACAGGTGGTGGGGTTTGTGGGATAAAGGTTAAGTTGAAGACTGAGCTAATTAACTCCTTTCAAGAACTCTGGCTGCAGACTGGTGTTGGTTGCCTCTCACTTCTGCATCACCCTCACCATCATTGTGTCTTTGGAATCAGTTGACTAAATTTAGGCTTTCACCCAGCTTCATGTGCTGCAGAGTAGTATTGTGCAGAGTGCAGCAGGCAACCATGATCCAGGACATTTTTGGGGCTGTACTTAATAAGCCACCAGGCTATAACTTGTGTAGTCCAGGGCAGTTCTCGTGGACAGTTCAGTCAGCTCAGACCCATTCATTTTAAGTGCAACATCCCTGGTAAGTTTACTTGTGTAAAAGGTTGGGTGCTACCAACTTATTCATTTTGGAAAATACAGCGCTAGATAACTGAAAATTAACCCATTGATAAAGACTCCGTACATTGTAGTAACATAATAAAATTATAATTGTTGAAATTTAGCATTTAAGATATGAAATTAGTGATTAGTAAGAGTTATAGTTCTGACTAAAATAAAACTGGATGTTTAAGATAAACAATTCAAAAGAAAGTAACTTCAGAGCGTTAGAACATAAAAGATGGGAGCATGAACAGCCATATAGTCCCTCAATCTTGCCCTGCCATTCAATAAGAACATGGCTGATCTGATCTTAGCCTCAACTTCAATTTCCCACCTGTTCCCCATGACCATTGACTCAACTTTAGTTCAAAAATCTATCTCAGCCTTGAATGTATTCAATAACTCAACCTTCACAGCTCTCTGAGACACAGAATTCCAAAGATACACGACCCACTGAGAAAGGGATTCTTCTCAGTGTCACCTTAAATGGTGACCCCTTATTCTGTAACTATGTCTCCTACTTCTAGATTCCCCTGTGAGGGGAAACATCCTCTGAGTATCTACCCTGTCAAGCCTTCTCAAAATCTTATATGTTACAAAAAGATTAGCTCTCACTCTTCTAAACTACAATGAGTAAAAACCCAACTCGCTCAACCTTTCCTCATAAGACAACCCCTTCATCCCAGAAATCAACCTAGTGAACCTTCTCAGAACTGCCTCCAATGTAAGTATATCCCTCTTTAAATAAGGAAACAAAATCTGTACACAATGCTCTAAGGTGTGGTCTCACCAATGCCTTGTGCAGTTGTAGCAAAACTTTCTGTGCAGCTGTAACTCTTTCGAGTACAAACCCATTTCCATCTGTTTCAGATGAAGTTACATTGTTTCATAGTTTTGCCATTGTGAGATTTGAACTCTTGATCTTGGGGTTACAAACCCAGTACCATAACCACTTGGCTATTTAGCCCAAGCAAAATCAACAATGGTTTCCTGGTCATCATTAGACTTTGTTTGAATTTAAATTCCACCATCTGCCATGGCAGGATTTGAAACCAGGTGCCCAGAAAATTATCCTGGGTTGCTTTAACACTAGTTGAGTGACAATACCACTATGCTACCACCTCCCCTAAAATATATAACTCTTTCGAGTACAAACCTGTTTCTATCTGTTTCAGATGAAGTTACATTGTTTCATAGTTTGCCATTGTGAGATTTGAACTCTAGATTTGGGATTACAAACCCAGTACCATAACCACTTGGCTATTTAGGCCAAGCCCAAAACTAATAATTTGGGAGTAACTCTTTCGAGTACAAACACGTTTCCATCTGTTCCTATTCAGATGAAGTTACATTGTTTGCCATTGTGCGATTTGAACTCTTGATCTTGGGGTTACAAGCCCAGTACCATAACCACTTGGCTATTTAGGCCAAGCATTAAAGAGGAGACTCTTCAAGCACAGAGATTGTAACTGTTTCAAGTACAAACCCGTTTCCATCTGTTTCAGATAAAGTTATATTGTTTCCCATTGTGAGATTTGAATTCTTGATCTTGGGGTTACAAACCCAGTACCATAACCACTTGGCTATTTAGGCAAGATTTCCTTGCTTTTATATTCCATCCCTCTTGCAATAAAGGCCAACATTCCATTTACTTTCCTAATTACTTGATGGACCTGCAAGCTAACGTTTTGTGTTTCATGTACGAGGACACCCAGATCCCTGTGTACTGAGCATTCTGTAGATGTGGAACATGAATAACAATATTTAGTATCAATACCAGGGACTGTAACGCTCACATAAAAGGCATAACACGGATTATTACTTAAATCTTTAGAATTTTTTAAGCTTCTTACTTTAAATAATATGAGATAAGCCAAACCTTGCATTCAGAATCTGTAATTACTGATATGGAAAGTGAAAATATTTTGATTATCTGAATAATGCTATTTAATTCAGTTTGACCTCAAATTTTTCTCACCAAAGTTTTCTCTCTAATTTAAACAATATGTAGGAGTCCTCCATACTCTACATAAGATCACTGGCTGCAAAATTAAGCTCTTTAGCACCACTGGTGTCAATATTACAGGAGCCTGGAGTCCCAAAAATGACAGCCAATCTGCAGCTGGTGACTTCTGGCATGGCCCAACATGCTTGAAGGGTGATAGGGTAGGTGTGTTGTGCATGTGCTGGAAACATGCAGAATGGGCAGAATGTTACACTATTTCACACTGACCCTGCCATTTTGGACCTCACAGGTCAGGTTAATGCCCTCCTTTAAACGCTCTCAGCTGAACATACATTCAACCTTCAGTAGTTCTATTTAAAGGCATCAACATGGGACTTCCATATAAATATAGAACCATAGAACAGAAGGAGGCCATTCAGCCTGTCATGATACTAATAACTCACTGCATAAAATGATTTTTCCTCATGTTGCCTTTAGCTCTTTAGCAATTCACCTTAAATCGGTGTCCTCTGGTTCTTGATCCTTTTGTCAATCAGAACAGTTCTCCATATCTACCTTGCCAAGGCTAATTAGGATTTTGAACACCACCAACACCTCTCAACCTTTTCTTCTCTAAGGAGAACAGCCCCAGTTTCTCCAGTCTATCCACGTAACTGAAGACCCTCACCCAGGAATCATTCTCGTCAATCTTTTCTGCACCCTCACCAATTCACATCCTTCCTAAATGTGGTGCCCAGAATTGGACACAATATTCCAGCTGAAGCCGAACCAGAGTTTTATAAAGGTTCACATAACTTCCTTGCTTTTATACCCAATGCCTCCATTTATAAAGCCTGTGATTCTGTATGCCTTAATAACTACTGTTTCAACTTGCCCTGCCACATTCAACAATTTGTGCATATATAGCCTTAGGTCTCCCTGCTCATGCACCCCTTTTAGAATTGTATCCTTTATTTTATATTGCCTCTCCTCATCTTTTCCAACAAAATATACCACTTCACACTTATCTGCATTTAAATTTCATCTGCCATGTGTCTGCTTATTCCACTGGCCTGTCTATGTGCTCTTGAAGTCTCACTATCCACCTCATATTTCATAATAAGTTTTGTGTCATCTGCAAATTTTGAAATTGTGCCCTGTACACCCAAGTGCAGGTCATTAATATAAATCAAGACAAACAGTGGTCCTAATACCAACCCCTAGGGAACTCCGCTGTTTACTTCCTCTGGTTCAAAAAAACATCTGTTCACCATTTCTCTCTTTTTCCTGTCACTCAGCCAATTTCATATCTATGCTGCTACTGTCCCTTTTATTCTATGATCTTTAACTTTGCTGATCGGCCTGTTATATGGCACTTCATCAAACATCCTTTGGAAGTCCATGTAACTCTTTCGAGTACAAACACGTTTCCATCTGATCCAGATGAAGTTACAATGTTTCATAGTTTGCCATTGTGAGGTTTGAACTCTTGATCTTGGGGTTACAAACCCAGTACCATAACCACTTGGCTATTTAGGCCAAGCGACTAAGAAGATGTAACTCTTTCCAGTACAAACCCGTTTCCATCTGTTCCTGTTCAGATGAAGTTACATTGTTTCATAGTTTGCTATTGTGAGATTTGAACTCTTGATCTTGGGGTTACAAACCTAGTACCATAACCACTTGGCTATTTAAACCAAGCCTGGAAGTCCACGTAACACTGCATCAACTGCATTACTCTTAACAAGCCTCTCTGTTACTTCATCAGAAACTTAAGCAAGTTAATTAAACACAATTTGGCCTCAACAAATCTGTGCTGGCTTTCCTTGATTAATCCACATTTGTAACTGTCACATAAATGACTGTTAATTTTGTCCTAGGTTATCATTTCTAAAGGCTTCCCACCTCTGAGGCCAAACTGACTGACCTGTAATAGCTGGGCTTATCCTTACACCCTTTTTTAAACAAAGGTGTAACACTTGCAGCTCTCCAATCCTCTGGCGCCATCCTTGTATCTATGATAGATTGGAAGATTATGGCCAGTGACTCTGCAATTTCCACTTATTTCCCTCAGTATCCTTGGATGCATCTGATCTGGCCCTGGTGACTTATCAACTTAAATGACAGCCTTTCCAACGCCTCCTCATTATCAATTTTCAGTCCATTCAGTGTCTCAATGACCTCGGATTTCACTATGACTTTGACAGCATTATTCCTTGCAAAGCACTTGTTTAGTTGTTCAGCCAAGCCCTCTGCCTCCATGTGTAAATCCTATTTCTAGACCCTAATAAGCCCCCACCTTTCCTTTCACACTAAACTTTTACCATTTATATGCCTGTAGAAGACTTTCGGATACTCTTTTCTATTTGCTTCCACTCTCTTCTCATACTCTCTTTGCTCCTCTTATTTCTTATTGCACTTCCCTTCTGAACCATCTATACTTGTTGTCACTTGTATTATCAACCTGACATCTGTCATAGCATCCTTTCTCTGCTTCATCTTATCTCCAGGAATTTGTTTTTCCTACCTTTCCCCTTTGGTGGATTGTGCCTCAACTATAGCCAGTCTATCTCTTGTTATGTTACAGTTTTGCCTGCAAATCTCTGATTTCAGTTTACCTGGGCCACATCTGTTCTCATCTCATTGAAATTGGTTGCCACCCCTCCCCCTTCCACCAAATAATTACTTTTACTCGGAATTGTTCTTGTAGTATAAAGGGTTAATGTTAAATACATAACAGGCTGTCCACATCATCAATGGTATAAGATCACATGACAACAGAGCATGCTGAGAGATTGTTCTGTGGCAAGACTCATGCTAAGCCTTGTGCTATACATAGTTAGTAGAATGTTCAATAAAAGGTTACATTTACCAACAGCCTTGCTCTCATCAATCCCTATCAATCCTGACCATGGAGAACCTCATCTTAGACCCACAATGATGAAGTACCAAGTGAAGGGCCCAGTGACTGGAAAAAAGCAGCAAGAGAAATGACTGCGGGAAAAGTACAGTGCTGGAAAACCAACTAAGGAACTTGAAGAAAGGCTAGGGTGAAGAAAAGACATGGAGAAAATCTTACCCTTATCAGAGTGCTTCGACCACATGGAAGTCCTGGATCAAATCAAGAAGTGGCAGAACTGGTGTGATAGCTTAACCAGGCACAGAACTACTTCAGGACTAGAAAGGAACAAGTTAGTACCCTTCTCTATGCCATAGGCAATAGTGTATATGCATAATGGTCAGGCAGGGCAAAAATGAAGAGACAGCAATATAAAAAGAGATTATAAAAGCCTTTGACACAGAGTCCAGCCTTAGAAGGAACAGAATCATAGAAAGGGTCAATAGATGTAACCAAGGTGCGGAAGAGAGCATAGATTCCTTCATTGACGATTTACATCAACTGGCTGAGAATTGCAAATATGGAGCCTTGAAAGATGAATTAATTCAGGATTGTGCTGTTGTAGGAGAGGAGACTTTATCAGATTTTCTGCAGTCGAGGGAAGATTTAACACTATCAAAGACTCTGCAGTTAACAAGGCAGCAGAAGAAAGAAAGCAAAAGTGGGTATTTATTTGAGGTGACAAAGAGATCGCGTGGAGAAAAATGACTGACACAGTGCAGTTTATTGGACACAGAAGCAGCAGCGCACCTACTCAAAAACAGGGAAAGAGCGAAGAGGGCATGGTAGCCACCATTACTCAATCTTTCTGCTACGGCAGAAAAGGCTGCAATGGTGCAAAGAATGCCATTCCTATTAGAGGAGAGGATGTTTTGAAACTGTATGCTACAGCAAAAAGCTCCTAACACAGAAATTTAAGAAAAAATATAACAAGTAACATTCAAGAAATGAAGTCCCATTCTTGGGACAAATTACAGGATCTAATAGGAACTACTGGAGTGCAGACATTATGGTCAATGGACATAAAACAAACTTCAAAGACACTGGAACAGGAGTTTTAGTTCTTTCAGGCACAGTACTGTGGCTAAAACAAGATTTCCTCCAGCCATTGACCATAAAACTCCACGGTCCAGTAGTCATTCAAATCAAGGTCAAGGGGCAGTTGACTGCTAAACTTCAATAGAAAGGAAGGGAAATCAATGGAAGTGTGTATGTGATCCAAAATCAAGAGTGTTCACAGTTAAGTCAAAAAGCTTGCAGAGGCCTACAACTCATCTCTAAAGTAGATGAACGGGGAAGCCAAGGCAAACTGGAAGAATTCAAGACAGAATTTTCAAGCTTATTTAGAGTTCTTGGGAAGACTGAAGCCAGTGATCTGAAGTGGGAGCACCCAGAGCCTAATAGAATCATGTAAAGCCTCAGGAAAACCAGACAAAAGGTTTCCCATGAACTGCAGGTGAAGGAACCACAAGTTCATTGCCAGAAAGGGCAGCTTGCATCAAGCAAGAAATGATGGACAAACTCGAGCAAAGAAAACAACAAACAACAGCAGATGCATTGTCATGCATTCCTGTAGAAAGCCTGATCAAGAAGACATAAATTTTGTCGATGATATGGAGTCCTATACCTCATTTCCACAAAATTTCTACCAGCAACAACACAGAGGCTAAATGAAAAGTGAAAGGCACAAAAGGAGATGAAGTATGTGCTAAAATTCAGAAGTACTGTATAAATGGATAGCCAGAATATATTCCAAACAATCTCATGCTGAAGCAATGCTTCAAGCAATGAGGACATCTCAGTGTTGTGGATGACTTGCTGATTTATCATGAGAGACTGGTCGCACCAGAAGCCCTCAGAGTGGAGATCCTTCTGAGGATACACCAGGGACACCTTGGTATTACCAAGTGTTGTGCTAGAGCATGAAGTTCTGTTTGGTTGCCAGCGATCTCAAAATCATTAGAGGAAATGATTTTAAGCTGCATCACCTGTGCAATCCATCGCCAGTAGCAAAAGGAACTGCTGATGGTATCCTCAGTTCTGTCCAGAACATTGGGAACGTCTCGGAATGGATCTTTTCTAGCTCAAGGGGAAGACATTCCTCAAAGTTGTTTACTATTACTCCAGATGGATTGAGGTTAAACATCTTCATGGTATGACCTCAGAAGCAGCCATTTACTGAAAGAAATTTTTGCCACACGTGGCCCACAGTTTGCAAATGAAGGTTTTAAGCAGTTCATAGAAGCCTATGGATTTGTCCAGATGGCTAATTCATCCTGATACCCACAGGCTAATGGAGAAGTAGAAAGAGGAGTAAGGACAGTAAAAGTTTTGCTGAAGAAAAATGACAATATCCTCTTGGTACTGTTGAGCTACCATTCCACACTACTCCAGAATGCTTGAACTTCTGAACTTCCAATAGGAAGATGACTACAGACTCAACTTCCTGTTCTTCTATACATGCTTATGCCATGCCTCAAAGTAGCAGATAAAGAGAGAGTAAGGGAGAAGGAAGATGAGTATCATGCAAATCAAACCAGAAACTACAATCAAGTGGCATAGAGTGCAGGATTTACCAGAACTCCAGCCAGTTGAATCCGTCTGGATTCGTGACCAGAATCACGAAGGCCATGTTTTGGAAAAGCACTACTTCCGTGATCTTATCCTGTAGAGACCGAAGATGGAATCATGAGAACAAACAAAAGTACACTCGTTTCTACAAGAAGACGATCATCAATGGAATGGACCAACTACCCAGATGGTCAATTAGGCAACCTGAACAGAGAACCAATAGTCTCGGATGATTGACATACTAGTCTACCAAGTTCGAGAAAAAACATGGAGAACTTGAATCCAATGCAACCACCGAGAGCTGAGAGCAAAGTCAGGGAGATTGGTGAAACCAGCACAACACCTATCTCTGAAAGCAGAGACTTCTGGGGCAGATGTAGGATGATGTAAGTAATGTATTTAATAGGGTCAGAGACTTGGGGGAGATGTAGTGTAAAGTGTTAATGTTAAATATGTAAATAGACAGTCTACATCATCAGTGATTTGAGATCAAATGACAACAGAGTAGGTTGAGAGGTAGTGCTATGTGAAGCCTTGTGCTTAGCCTTGTACTATACATAGTTAGTAGAATGTTCAATAAAAGGTATAGTTTATCAACAGACTTGCGTCCAACAGTCTCCATCAATCCTAACCAAGGAAAACCTCATCTTCGACCCACAATGATGATAACAGAATTTCTTGTACATCTCCATAGGTAACCTAAATCTTATGATACATTGATCACTGTCCCCTACATATTCCCCTATTGACGTTTGATCCATTTCACCCATCTCATCCCCAGATCCAGAAATGCCTCCTTCCTGTTGGGCCAGAAACATACTGATTGAGGAAATTTTTGTCCATCTCTGTTCTTCATACTATTATTTGCAGTGAAATGCTTTTGGCATTCTTTGACCAAACTATCTCTTTGACCAAGTGTTTGGTTATTTGATCTATAATCCCCTTATGTGGTCCTGTGTCATACTTTATTTTAGAAGCACCTTGGGACATTTCATTGCATTCAAAGCACCAAATAAATATGTTGTTGTTGTTTTCCTGTTGCGGAGTTACTGTAAGTATTGCGTACTATGGTGTTGGGAGAGTTCTGATAAGTTGTTGGAGTCAGAAAGGAGTAGTATTGGACTTTTCCAATGAGTTCTGTAGGGCTTCAAGACCTATCAGCAGAAAACTTGCTTCCAGTCATTGGTGCTATAACTGCAATCCTTCTTGGGTTCAGCATGACAGGGAAATGGAGCACAGGCAGCACAGAGCTGTGTGCAAAGGGAGGAGGAGGAGGGCTTTCAACAGAAGGTTATGGTCACCTAGGGTTTTCCGGGAGCACTTTGCCTACCTTCACCCTAGCCAGCAGCAGTGTCTGAGGTGGTTTTGATTTATCAAGGAGGTGACCATCTCCTGTAACTGGATCTGCTGCTGCAGGGCAAGGATAGAGCTGCCAGTGGTCATGAATACATTGTTCCCTCAATTTCTATGCCAACTGTGGATCCTTCCAGGCTTGATGGAACTAACTACATTGCCAACATCTCACCATTCACTGTGCATTGCTTCGTCTGTTAGCTAACAGAGGCCCTGCGTGCAAGAAGAAAGAGCTTCATAGTCTTCCCTCTGACCAAAAAGAAGCAAGAGGAATGGGTATGTGGGTTTGCCAGTATCATGGGATTCCCTAAGGTGCAGAGAGCTATTGTCTGCATGCATGTGGCTCTGCGGGTGCCACATATCAATGGGGAAATGTAATGGAACCTCAAGGGGTACCACTGCCTTAAAGGGCTACTTAGTCTGTGCTTACCTAATGACTCCCTTCCAACACCCCTAGTCATGTATATGACGCATATACAACAAGAACACCAGGAACATTGTGAAGCAAACCATTGGTTTTCTAAAACAATGGCTCCACTGCCTGGATCACTTGGCTGGGTGCGGGAGACGTGGAGGAGGAGAGCTCTCCAATACTCTCAGATTGTGTCTCCAAGTTTGTGATGATTTGCTGTATGCTACACATCCTGAATGTCCTGATGGTGCAGCCCTTGCCACCAGGCCTCTGGCAAGGACTTTGGGAGGATGAAGAGGAGGGGGAAGAAGGGAGGAAGCATCACTGCACCATCATCAGACAAGCAATTCATGAGCAGTTAATCAGATTACGGTTCTGCTAAAATCATTCCCCATCAGCCATCCCTGTGCTACAGACCATCACAGCATCCATCACAGTTTTGCATGACACCGCTTAGCAGCTCTGAATCTTGACAGCACATGGGCAGCACCACCTCAGGCGGGGCAGCAGTCTCTGGATCGACTGGCTGGTAGAAAACAGCAAGGACACTGGTGGAGTGCAGTAGTTACAGTACCAGTGCCGTCATTCTGGGAGAGGAGAGCAGATTTGTGCTCCATGGAGCCACTGCTACTTCCCCGAGCAATGTGTCAGCAATCCTACGATTTTGCTGGAACACAGATGGCTGGACTGCTTGAGAGCCTCTGTGCCCCTTAAAGCACTGGTGCCCACAGCCATGATGGGCTTGCATGGCAAGAAGCATGGATTTCATGACTTCTGCCCAAACCTCAACAAAAACACTCAGATGTAGGCTAGCGTTTGCTTAAGCTTCAATGGAAGCTGAGACATTGTCCATCAGAGCTGGGTCTGCACATTCTTCCATGGAGTTGGCCACCACTTGCACACCGGTAAGATAAAAGCAAAATACTGCTGATGTTGGAAATCTGAAACAAAAATGGAAAATGCTGGAAAAACTCAGCAGGTCTAGCAGCATCTGTGGAGAGAGAAACAGAGTTAACGTTTCGGGTCCATATGACCCTTCTTCGCTGATCGATCTGCTGAGTTTTTCCAGCATTTTCTGTTTTTGTTCCACACCGGTAAGGATGGTCTCCAAGCTCTGTGCAGAACTTTGTGTCATTTTGGAGCTAGACTCCTCCATGTTCTTCGACAATGGCAATAGCTTCCTTCGCAGGACTGCCAATGCACCAAGCATCACTGCGTGCATATCCATCAGACTTCTTCTACAGGCTGCCCCATCAGGGTCCTCATCTGAATTATCTGAAACTGAATGTGCCTGCAACCTTTCCCTCTGTGGGCCTGGCTTCAGCTCACTCATGCCTGGTGACTCACCACATGCAGATCCTGCCTCTACACTACCTTCTAAAATATGTGCAGTGCCCACATCTGAGCCGCGGGCTTATGGGTGTCAGATGGTGCTTTTTCCACAAATATGTGCTGTTCTTGTCCTCTATTGTGAGGCTGCACTGGCTGATCAGCTGACAGTTCTTAGATATCTGAAAACAGAAATACAGAAGAGAAGAGTTGGGGTGAGGGATGAGGGTTTGGGTGAAAAGAAAGACATCAAGTACAGCTTACATTTCAAGTTAGATTGTGAGGTGAGGGCAAAGTGGGATTTGAAACGATACATAAGACAAGAACATGCTGCCATTAATGTTCTTGGTGACGCTGGTTGCAACCACCTCAGTCTCTGCTGGCTCAATAATTCTTTTCTCCAGGGGGTTGAGGGTATGCAGGTGAGCCTGGCCCCACCTGTTCTCTGCTGCTGACTCCTGTTATGTGTGATCCTGCCCTGCAAGAGAGAGAAGGGAGACTGTCAGTGGGTGTGTTACAATGTAAGAGAAAAGCAAAGTACTGAGGATGCTGGAAATCTGAAACAAAAACAAAAAATTGCTGGAAAAACTCAACAGGACTGACAGCATCTGTGGAGAGAAAGTTAACATTTCAAGTTCAGTCTGAAGAAGAGTCATCTGGACTCATAATGTTAACTCTTTCTCTCCACAGATGCTGTCAGACCTGCTGCGTTTTTCCAGCAATTTTTTGTTTGTCTTTGTGTTACAACATATTTGGGTGATAGCTTGTCATAGCTGAATAGCTGGCAGCTGCAAGATATGTGTGTGTGGCTTGCAGCCTTGTTAAGTGTGTGAGGGTGAGGTGGACCATCTGAATGTTAGGCCTGTTTGTTCAAGATTGCTGATGGATGAGCAACAGAAGTGTGATGCATTGAGCCAGTGTTTGAGTTTGGTGGTGCAATGGGTAGGAGATGATGCATCCATGCTTTAGAATGCTGCCAAGTCCCTCAAAAGTGCGTTGCCATGTACAACCCTCAAATAAGTCCTACAGACTAGTTTGAAAAATTGGGTAAGCAATTTAGGTATTCACAATCATGCACTTGTGTCATTAGTGTATGATAATGATTACTATCTGTACTATTCTTGTCTTTTTGTGAAGGAAAATATATTTTATATATCAGTATATTTCACGGTAAGTAGAACAGTAAGAAGGCCATTCAGTTTTGTTGTAGTGCTGCAATACCCTTCAAAAGTGCTACAGTTCACCTCAATGTAGCTGGGGTTCTCATTCTTAATTGCTACCAAGTGATGTCCGCTGAAAATTGTAAGTATATGGATATCAGGTGAGATTGGGACTGGATTCAGCTGTGTTGCTTCCATGCTAATATATTAATATTCATTGTCTGCGCGAATACATGAAGAATAGTCACTTGGGTGAGGTGCCAGGAGGTGGTTGGGCTTCATCCCTAGTTGTGCTAATTAACTGATTTCACCTGAGATTATGGAATTATACCACAGCATGAGTCAGCAGTTCAAGGAAATAAGGGGTAAACCTGGGAGAAGTAAAACATAAATTTGTTTTGAAAACCTTCCAGAGAACTCAGGTTTGAGAGCTCAGCTTTGATTTTCCTTCAAACTCAGTTACATTCTGTGGATGAGTTTCACCGGGGAACTATCAAAGATGAAAATAATTTGTATTCCTTTTGTCAGAACAGATAATTCAGAGAAGATTGACAGTGCTGCAGAAAGAAATATCTTCCGCTTGCCCTACATATCTCATATAAACGTATTTAGTTTTTTAAAAATCTGCTGTTGTTTCTCATTAGACAGTATTCTTATGGCTGTAGCTTTTAGCCAAAAAAAAAATTATTAAATATTACAGGTATGGTCACTAGACTATAGATATCCGTTCAAATAGAGTTTATTAGAAATTGGATAACGCAGGTATAGAATTTTATTTATGTATACTGCAATTTACAAAATAAAATAGTTTCAAGTTAATAAGAAATTATGCAAAAGACTGAAAAATCAACTCATACAGCAACAAGCAGACAGGGTGTAAGAAAATCTTTATTTTTCTTTTTCTAGCCAATCTATTTGATAGCAATGCTTCAATGGCTGTCATAAACTTGGCAGTCGAAAGTATCTCCATCCTGCTATCACTTTTATTGGACGTAAATCACTCTTGGTTAGAAGTTTTATGCTCAAATCCGTTTACTGTCCTTGTTCGTAGTCTTTAAATTAATATTTATAAGCTGTTCACAGCACAGAGAGCTGCAGCAGTATATTCTTTGCTTGAGTTTAGTTTGTGCTGAATTCCCTCCTTGACCACTGACTCTACTTAATTACCAGTAACTGCTTTTTATTCATTGTCATTCACTGTGGCCCCCAACACACAAATCATAGCATTTTGTGTTGTTTTAGCAAGAGGGGCCTGAACTTTAGTAAAGTGTGTGGTGTAATTCATATGAGAAATCGCAAAGCATTGGTGCATGAAATAGAAGCTATCTTAACCACTTTATCACCTAAAGAACAGAAGTTGGAGTTTTGGGAATCTCATGTTTACTATGAAATGAGCTACTTTAATAGAAGACATCACCTTGATACTATCAGGAGGAACCAGTGAATCTACTGCATATTATAAAACCCCATAACCAATAAATAATACCTGTGTAGCATATGTTTCCACAGAGAGAGTGTTTTAATAAATGTAATTTTTCAAATAGATGTGAATTAAATAATAACCCTCAAGTTAAGATATGCAGATCTTCAAGTCAGCATGGTTTGATCACTTTCTGGTAGTGACTATGGATTTTTACAGCCAACATTTAATATGACTGTAGTGAGTTCAGAGATCCTGGCTGCCATAGTGACTACTAGCAAAGAGGCTGGTTCATGAAATATTGTTGATTCATGACAGGAAGGAAAGGAGAATGTCTGTATTTGAAAGCTTCTTATTCTGCTTAGCAAGAACTGATTCCTTGATGCTTCCTTTAGAAAGACTGAGAATATAAAAGTATTTAACTTAAAGTTATAACATGCCTGAAAGGAATTTTAATGTAAATTAGAGGAATTAGAGTACTATGGATATCAGTAGATATTTGTGTTATCTCCATAAAACAAAATCTCAAAGCTAGATGCTTTAGGCTATTGGTTTGGTATTGTTTGCATTTTGTTTCAGTGTTGTGTGAAAAATCTTTTTCTATATTGCAGCCATGGGCTTGCAAACATGGGATTCCCCCTGTCTTAAATTAAACAGTTTAAAAACAAACTGCAGGGTCAACTATTTCTTACAGAGAAATCAAGGTGAAGAACCAGGGTCCATTGTGTAGGATATCAGCAAAGTTGAAAAGAATAGGAGAAAAGATGTGGTAAATTAATAGTTTTAAGGCTCAGAGATTTATGCACTGAACCAGCCAAGAGTTGCAAATAAAAACAGAAAATGCTGTAAAAACTCAGTAGGTCTGGCAGCATCTGTGGAGAGAAACAGATTTAATATTTCGAGTCTGTATGACTCTTCTTCAGAACTAAAGAGAAGTAGAAATGTGATGGATTTTATATTGTTTAAGAAGGGGTGGAGCAGGCGGAACAAGATAGAAGGTCAGGGATAAGTGACAGCTAAGGAGAGATTGACAAAGATGTCATGGACACAAGCCAAAGGGAGTGTTAATGGTAGAGGTAAAGAAGGTGCTGATAGTCACATAAAGGTAAGATAGCAGAAGATGTTAATAGCAGAACAAGGGTCAGCACTCTGTGAAAGCGAAGCATAAAAACAAGTGACAGATGGCCCTGTGGGGCAGGGGGTGATTTTGGTGAAAAAGGATAAAAATGATCAAATCAATAAAAGAATAAAATAAAGTTAAAATAAATGAGTCATGAACTTCCATTTGCATATATAAGATATGATTGGAGTCAAATTGGGCAGTGTAGCATCCATTTTGTGTGGCCACCTAATGCTCAAAAAAGGGGTCCAGATGTACGCACACAGTTCTGATGATAAGTGCGCACACACACATAAAGACCACCAGCAACATGCAGAGAAGGCACATCATGATGTGAATCAGTGTGCTGTGATTTGTGGGTGTGAGGCTTGCAATAGTGGTAACAATGAATGAGGATAAGGTGAAGCACATAAATGTTAGCATTGAGTCCTGGTTCATAGAGATGGATGCTGGGTATGCAGTGAATTGAGCTGTGAGTAAGGCTATGCAGTTGGTAGGATATGCCAATTGAAGATGAACTCACTCAGCTTGATAACTCATGCCAGATTGTTAAATATCTTCCAGCATTGCACCCATGTTCTTGGAGCATTGATCTTCATTACTTGTTACTACCTGGACATATGCCTGGAGGGCCTTCTCTGCCTCTACAAATACAAGATGTCTCTCCTTCTTTCTACTGTTACAGCCGACTGAGGAGAGGTGAAATGACGCCCTTAGTTTCTCTTTCCAGATCTGACCACAAGAAGATTTTTTGTGGATTTAGAGATAATGTGCTTGGCCAATGCTGCAGGAGTCCCATTGTTTACGCTTTCAGAATGTGAAAAATTCCTCAGACAGGTTTTCTTAGGTTAAACAAAGAACAAGAAAAGCTTATTGAAACTATTTCCTGAATGGTAAAAAAGATTAGGGCAGAATTTTTCTCTCGTTGGGCGGTTGGGCGACTGACCCGAACGAGCATAAAATGACGTGATGATGTTGGGCGATATTTCGTTCGGCCGGTGCACGCAGGAGTTAGCAGCACGCCTACCAGCAATTAAGCAGCCTATTAAGGCCCTTAATCAATTAATTGGCTAGAATTTTTCACTGCCTATCCAACCGTTCAGTTGGCAGGTGGGCAAAAAGGCCAAGTGGCCTTTGCATTTTTGGCAAAACCTCGCCCACGGGCGTGGTGAGGTTTCGACTAGTGATTAAGAAATAAATAAAACCTTTTAACATTCATATTTAACATGTCCCTGCCCATATGACAGAGTCACATGAGGGGGCTTGTTTTCATTATTTCTAACATCCTTATTTTGTTTTTAAAAACCTTCAGCTCCCTGAGCAGCTCTGTGCTTCAGAGAGCTTTTACTATGCGAACTTCCACACTTGCCCTCCTTCCCCCCGCTCCAAGCCCAGAAGTGCTGAGCGCTGCAGCGCGTGATTCACGCTGGCTGACCATTAATTGGCCAGCTTGTGTGAAATCACGGTCGAGGCCTGATCATGGGCAGTGGTCAGCTTCCCAACCACTCCTGGGCCTGCCTGCTGAGCCCGTTCGATGACTGGAAAACTCTGGCCAAGGTAAATTGCAACCACCATTCATATGTCACGCACACTGACCTGGGTCCGCACATATACACCAGTACAGATGGCAGAATAAAAGGACAGGCTTAAGGAATTTTTACAGCTCATGCAGAAGATAAAACAAAGTACACAGTTAGCTGTTCTTTGGCTGGTCTCAATGCAGTGATTATACATTGTGGCTGTTCAGTTCAGTTGTCTTCCTGGGTATAAGTTGTATGGAGCAGATTTCCACATTTTATTCCCAAAAGATTTCGGTTTGCAGTAGATTTCTCTTCTCAGGATGACTACTTTGCAAATCTAGGCACAATACTTCTGAGAGAAAGAGAGACAGAGAGACACACAGCTTCAGCCACCTGTTTCAGCAGCATTTAAACAGCCCCTGAAAGTACCTTGCCGGCTGTATATTCCAGAGAAATTCAATGAGTCCATCTCTGCTGCAGTCATTGTTTTAGAACAGGTAATTGCATTTTGATGTCTCATCTCAGAAACATTTGCAAATTTTCAGGATGGTGTAAAGTCAACAGGAGATGGGTTCTTTCGCACTCCCCAGCTGGTCAAATGTCTTTTTTTCAAATTCCACTTGTTGGAATGCAAGCTGTATTTTGTAGCCATCTGGGCACTCTCCATTGTCTTTAGAGAATTTCAGTTTTTTTAAAATAAATCCAGCCAGAAAAAGAAAAATTAGAAATTGTATCTTTATAAAAAGCACATCCTTGTAACACTACCTGCTGCATTAAGACCTCCAGTGCATTGTAAGAAAGCCTCGACGCTCACTTTCTTGCACGTTCTGCTATTCCTCAAAGTTTGGCAGTCCAAATTCATGTTTGAAAAATTCCTAGCATTTCTCGAAGCCACCTGTTAAGAGGTGTTGCCGGCCTTTAAGTAGTGCTGGCCACTTGCGAGACCAGCAATAACAATTTATTTTAATATAGTACCTTTTACATAATAAAATGTCCCAAAGCACTTCAGAGAAGTGTTATGAAACAAAGTATGATACCGTGCCACATAAGGAGCTATTAGGTCAGATGATGTAAAGTTTGGTTAAAGGAGTAGGTTTTAAGGAGTGTCTTAAAGAAGGAAAGTGAGGTAGAGAGGTGGCGAGGCGTAGGGAGGGGATTCAAAAGCTTGGTCCAAGGCAGTTGAAGGCGCAGCCACCAATGGCCACCAATATCATGCTGCTGGTTATGCACGCAGCCAATGAACAGTGTGGGTAGCTGAAGCAACAATCATTTAATCTGCTGCCTATATTACAATGAAAAAGTTCAGGTTAGTCACATACTACAATCCTCATGCCCATTTTTGGGAGTTAGATTGAACTCCCAAGTATGAAATCAATCAATACATGTGTCTGTCACTTGTTCCCTGTCTAATTGTAGATATATTGAATATACTGGACACTTTTAAAGATGTTGTGTTGGAATGGAAGGAGGTTAATTCATTCTTGAGATACTGGTGATGCTGGTCAAACCACCATTTATTGCCCATCCTTAGTTGGCCTTAAGAAGGGCGGAAATGAGTGTCTTCCTGAACCACTGCAGTTCAAGTGGTGGAGATACTTCCATGTTACTGTATGGTAGGGAGTTCCAGGATTTTGATCCAGCAACAATGAAAGAAAGACAGGGCAAAATCATTGCAGATTTGCACTAAGTAAGGTAGCGTGCAGGAAAAAGGATGTTTTACCCGCTGGCCACAATGGTGGCTTATCACACGGTTTCGTCCCAATTCCGCCTCATTAATCATACTTTCATGGGAAACACGCCGGGTTGCAGGCGGGTCGTCCTCTCATTTGCCCACCCTGCCTTCACATCAGGCCTTCAGTAAATGGGGTGCCATATTAAAAGGCCAATCTGCAAAGAGCTGGCACTTTTCAATGGATCGGAAGCTGCTGTGAACTGATGGCTGCCAAAGGGAGGAAACAAGCTGTCCCCAGATTTTGCGGCACCTCCCTTGAGAGCTTACTAGTCGTAGTGGAGACCCACCATGATGTCCTCTATCCCTACTCAGTGTGAAGGCCAGAAAACAAAGTCACCACTGCTGCTTGGGAGGCGGTAGCAGCGGTGGTCAGTGTCCATGGTCTGTGAAAGAGGACAGCCATCCAGTGCAGGAAGAAGAAGAATGGTCTCATCCGTTCTGCCAGGGTAAGTCACTCTTCTCATCAATCTCAACTCATGCACCCACAAACCCATCACACATCCACAGAGATCTCACGCATCAAGGGACAACACACCAACTGTCACACACACCCTCACATCTCCATCAGGCTCATATCTTCTCGAGCTCATATCCTCATCCCGTCCACGGCTCTGCTCACCACATTCCATGCAGTGCTATGTGTCCTGCTCACAATCTCTCCATCTGTTTTCATGCAGGAGAACCTGGCTCACAACAACAGGGAAAGGTCCCAGACCAAGGGTGGAGTGGCCCAAATTAGGGCACACTTTGAGAAGCATGCTATCATGCTGACTGGTGAGGACGTGGACCATGCCTGAGGTGACGGTGAGGTCAGCGCTGAACACCCACGTGAGGATCCAGCATCTCATCATCCCTCTCTCAATGCAATTGTGAGTGCTCCCTCTCCTGCTTTTGGCTTTGTTGCCTTACATTATTATCTCTACTTTGGCTCACAAGGAGCCCTGCTAAGTGACTGACACCCTCAACCAACCAGTCCTTCAGCTCCATCCAGGTCCTCACCTCCAGCCAAGAGGACTCCGGCTCCATTGAAGAGCTGGAAATAGGCAGCCTGGAAGACCTGTCACAGTGCTTACCCACACTCTGCACTAACGCAGAAACACAAATCTTGATGGGACTTAGATCCAGAGCAGGCTCGGGTTCACAATGCGATGGTCACTGCACGGACAGGTGTCCGCACCAGGAGGAGGCAGGTTCAGCTGAGCTCCCAGCACTCAAAGGACTGCTGGGTGAGAGGGTGCATCAGTGAGGTCAAAGTCAGGTGACAAGCCTCTGGATTTTGCCTTCCACCTCGTCGTGGAGAATCAGCAGAAGGTGGGGGAACATCATGCAGAGCTGTTGGAAGCCTTTAACAGAGTGGCACGTGAGTCAGAGGAGTGTGTCTGCCTGCCCTCTGATGAAGCGGTGCCCACATGTGTGCACATGGAGGTCTCCATGGGCAGGATGGCGGACGCCATGGAGACCCTGGTCCAGCACACTGTGGAGGTACACGCAGACCTGCACTCCATCTCAGTAGTCATGAGCAAGTTCCTGTAGTGGCAACATGAGAGGGAATCGACATCCCTCCAGGTGTTCCTTCCCTTTAGGGAGTCAGGCCAGGACACTCCGGCACCCAAAGGGAGGAGGCAGCTGAGCACCCCTGAGTCATCCACTCAGGAATCTCAGAAGCTGTCTTCTCCCTCCGAGTCGCCTTTGCCTGTGACCCCCCCTCAACCTCGTCCTCTGTCACCGCAGGGGGAGCAGCCGGCTCACAGGGGGACGGACAAAGCATGTTGGGGCTCCCAACGCCTCGGCTCTCCAGAGGACCCACGCCAAAGTCAGCTGAGGCAAAGGGGCTAACCATTGCACAGGCTGTCTCTACCCTTGCTGCAGATGTCAGAGTAGCATCTAGAAGAAGTGGTAGGCCTAGGAAAATTTTTAATCACAAGAATTTTTAATGACAAGTGGTTGCACATGTGAACACATTTTGTCACCTTACACTCTGAAAATATATTCGCTTTCACTGAATAGTCTGTAATGGAGTCTTTCACCTTCATTTACTGGCTTCACGAGCCCTCACCCTGCATCACCCTCCCCTCCCACTAGCAATTCAGCTGCATGCAGCCAGCCCACAGGTGATTCTGGAGGGAGAAGTGTGTGTGTGTGGCGGGACCTTTCGGAGCCTCATGAAGCACTCTCCCATGCACACGGAACCTTCCTCCATCACACTCATCTCAACGTCTTGAGTATTTTCAATGCTGCCTGCTGCAGTTTGCTTTCAGTTGTCCATCTGAGCCAACCTGCATCTCTGCCCACCCACTGACCATACTCCCATGCAGTACCCGTCCAACATGAGGCTCTGCACAGTTTTGATTTTGCAAGACAGTACTGTGAAGTATGTCTTTAGCTTCCTGGTCCTTTTTCCTCCCCCAGTCACCCATGTCCTTTGCCCCATCACTGTTGTCCTCCCCCAACATCACATTCCACCTCCCCACCATCACCTACTAGCCAGAACCCTTTTCTTTTCAGGGTATTCAGGTGAACAAGCTTGTTCCCTACCTTCCTGGGAATCGCACCCCCATCCACATTGACTTCCCCGGCCTCCTCCTTCCCACCCCCATGGTCCGTGTCTATCTCTGAGTCTCCACCAACCACCCTCACCATCCATTCTACTGCTACCGTCGCACCCTCACCCTCCCACCTTACCGGCTCACTCCACCCTCTCTCATTCTCACCATTCCCTCCTGCCGAGGGGAGGTGATTGAGTAATGGTATTGTTGCTGGACTAGTAATCCAGAGACCCAGGGTAATCCTCTGGGGGTCTGGGTTTGAATCCCACCATGGCAGATGGTGGAATTTGAATTCAATTAAAATCTGGACTTAAAAGTCTAATGACGACCATTGTCGATTGTTGTAAAAATCCATCTGGTTCATTTAATGTCCTTTAGGGAAGGAAATCTGCTGTCCTTACCTAGACTCCAAACCCACAGCAGTGTGGTTGACTCTTAATTGCCCTCTGAACAAGGGCAATCAGGGATGGGAAATAAATGCTGGCCTAGCCAGTGACATCCACATCCCATGAATGAATAAAAATAAACATGCCCTTCCTCAGTTCGCTCCCCAGGAGGCAGTCATCGACTCCACTGACCCCTGCCTTGCATGTTCACCTGGACACCCCTACCCCCCCCCCCCCCACCCAACCCCCCCACCCCCCACCCCCACCCCCACCCCCCCCCCCCCCCCCCCACCATGTATTCCTTCCTTCACCCTGACTTCTTCCTCCACCCTTACTCCTTCCTTGCCCTGAACACCTTTTTCCCCCTGGACTCCTTCCCCTTGCAAACCCCTTCCTCCCCTGGACTCCTTCCCCCTGGAATCCTTCCCCCCTGGACTCCAGACCCCCTCCAAACTCCTTCCTCCACCCAAAGTCTTTCTGCCTCTGAACTCCTGCCCCCCCTTCCCTTACACCTCTCCCAACCTCATTCCCCCACCCTGGTACACTTTCCTCTCCTAGTCAAACCTATTCCTTTCTCTCCACCCCCTCGACGATCATCCGTAACAGCCCAGGGCCAGGACACTGATGTCCCGAAGCAGACCCTCAACAGTGACCTTCCACCTTCCGTGTACTGCTTCACAGCAGATCCATGTCTATGAGAATCCACCCAGCATGTGATGGACATTCCTCCAGGGTCTCGTTGCTGTTGGACTCCAGCATCTTCTGCTCCTTGGATGTCCGCAAATGTGAACAAGACCCTGAACGTAAGTCCCGGCTTCTGCATATCACGCTTGTCAAGATGTGTTCTGCACCAGTGTGTTTTCCTGCCAACGTGGGCAGTAAATTTGATGTGGGGTGATGATTCTGGTGAGCAGGGCTTATAATGATATATATAAACATGAAATTCCCAATGTCCGCTGGCGGGAAAGGCAGCCTGCCATTGACGGGCGGGGTGGACGATCTCAAACTGGTTTCACGAGGTTGCGAAACTGATTTTTAGCCTTCCCACCATATTGTCCACTCACGCCCGCCGTGACGCCTGGCGCCAGTGGGCGCGGAAAATTCCGCCCAAAATATTTCAATGTCAGAATGGTGTGTGGAAGTTTGAGGTGATGGCATTTTCACGCATCTTGTCCTTTCAGTTTGTGGAGGTTATGGGCTTGAGAGATGCTGCAAGCGCATGCTGTAGATATTACACACTGCAACCATGGTGGAAGGCATGAATGATTAAGGTGGTGAATGGACTGCCAATTAAGCTAGTGGTTTTACCCTGGATGGTGTTGAACTACTTGAGGGCTTTTGCAGCTGCATCCATCTGGCTTGTGCCTTGTAAATGATGGAGAAGCATTGTGGAGTCAGGATGTGAGCCACTCAGCACAGAATACCCACCCTCTGACCTGCCTTAGCAACTGACGCAATTATGTGGCTTGATCAGTTGAGTTTCTGCTCAATAGTCACGCACCCACAAAGATGTTAATGATGGGGATTCAGTTACGGTAATATTACTGAATGTCATGGAAGTTGCTTAGACTCTCTCTTTTTGCAGATGATCATTTCCTGGTGCCGGCATGGTGCAGATGTTGGTCGCTGAAGTCTTGTGGCATGTGGGCACAGACTGCTTCATTATCTGAGGGATGACATTGAACACTGCAATTATTAGCAAACACCACCACTCCTGACTTTAATGATTGAATCACTGATGGCTCATGGAAACAAAAACAATCAAGGAACTGAAATTAAACATTCTAGACTTTTTTTTAGTTAAGTAGTATTTATGTAAACTGCTTCTGTGTATACTAATAATTTCTTGGGGCTAAACTGCAGGCCTAAAAGATGGTATCTGTTATCTGTGATGCTGTCACTAATTTTATACTGAGATACATGAGGAGACACATTTGTAAAGTAACCCTCTGGGTGGGACACCCACAGGGATTAGGTGGAAGACTGATTTTATACCCTGCCCAATATTATTCATTGACTTCAATGGAGAGTAAAATTGGGTAGGGTGTAAAACCTAAATTGCACCCAATTTGCCAACTGGCAGAACAGGTTAAACCAGGCTTGTCTGATCTTTTTGTGTGGGGAGCCACATTTCAAAACTTTTCTCACTCAAGGGGCTGATGAGCAAATTTCAGAACAATAAAGTTTGGCGCAACATTAAACATGAATTTCAACAAAGAAACTTAATAGAAACAAATTGCTGAGGAAAAGAAGACAAAGGGTAATAAATAAAGATGAGTATTAAAGTGTAATAGGGTGAGAGTGTGTGTCCAGATCATTCCCAGTCTCAGCGTGCTTACCCACTCACCCTCACCCACTGAGAGTGGGTGAGACTGCATGTTGGTGTGTGTGGGTGAGGGTGAATGAGAACCCTGAGACTGGGAGTGAGCCAGACTTATGGACACACTCTGCCCCAGCACACACTCTCTCACACCAACCATCCCTCCACCCCTCCGCATAGGATCTTTCAAACCCCCTAAAACTCTTTCACCCCCAACACTGTTTCCCCCACCACACTCTCTCACATCTCCCTCACACTGTCTACCCTCCCCTTCACTCTTTAAACTCCTCACACTTTCCCTCAAACAGTCTCCAGTCACTCTCTTAATCAGATGCCAGTGGGCCCCCTTCCTGCTGCCTTGTGCTCCACTCTGGACCACCTGGCCCCACTCCAGCCTGCCTGGGCCCCACTCCGGCCCTTTCTGCTGCCTTGTGCTCCACGCTGGACCACCTGGCCCCACTCCGGCCTGCCTGGGCCCCACTCCGGCCTGCCTGGGACCTGTTCCATGGCATCTCCACTCTGTTGGCCCTGCTCCCCGGCACCTCTGCTCCCTGGGCCCCGATCTCCGGTACCTCTACTCCCTGGGTTGTGGTCCTCGGCATCTCCTCTCCCTGAGCCACTCTCCTCAGTCTCAAACTCGCTGCCGCTAGTGTTTGCTGCTCCTCCCATCACAGATTGTTTCTCTCCCACATTTGCTGCTGATAGATTCACTAATCAGCTTATCAGCAGCAAACATGGGAGAGAAACAGAATTACCTGGAAAAACTCAACAGGTCTGGCAGCATCAGCGGAGAAGAAAAGAGTTGATGTTTTGAGTCCTCATGACCCTTCAGCAGAACTGGGTAAATCCAAGGAGAGGGGTGAAATATAAGCTGGCTTAAGGTTGGGGGGTGTTGGGTGGGGGGGGTTGGGTGGGGGGAGAGAAGTGGAGGGGGGTGGTGGGGTTGTAGGGACAAGCAAGCAGTGATAGGAGCAGATAATCAAAAGATGTCACAGACAAAAGAACAAAAGAACACAGAGGTGTTGAAGGTGGTGATATTATCTAAACAAATGTGCTAATTAAGAATGGATGGTAGGGCACTCAAGGTATAGCTCTAGTGGGGGTGGGGGTGCATAAAAGATTTAAAAATAATGGAAATAGGTGGGAAAAGAAAAATCTATATAAATTATTGGGAAAAAAACAAAAGGAAGGGGGAAGAAACAGAAAGGGGGTGGGGAAGGTGGAGGGAGTTCAAGATCTAAAGTTGTTGAATTCAATATTCAGTTCAGAAGGCTGCAAAGTGCCTAGTCGGAAGATGAGGTGCTGATCCTCCAGTTTGCGTTGGGCTTCACTGGAACAATGCAGCAAGCCAAGGATAGACATGTGGGCAAGAGAGCAGGGTGGAGTGTTAAAATGGCAAACGACAGGGAGGTTTGGGTCATTCTTGTGGACAGACTGCAGGTGTTCTGCAAAGCGGTTGCCCAGTTTACGTTTGGTCTCTCCAATGTAGAGGAGACCGCATTGGGAGCAATGAATACAGTAGACTTACCTGTTTGACTGGCATTTTGAAAACTGGCTCTGGGGGCTGCATAGAGGGGCTTCGCAGCCAGATGCGACCCGTGGGCTGTACGTTGGACAAGCCTGGGTTAAAACTTTCCCCTTCGAGTGGGATGTAAAATCAGTGTTCCACCTGACCCAATGGGTTTCCCTCTCAGTGATTCAAGTTAAAATCACCCCTAATGAATTAATAAAATTCTGGACTATCAAAGGTAACTGTGAACAGCTGAGGTGAATGCAGGAAAAACAAAAATACATCATGTAGCATGAATGATGATGCATTCGAAATAAAATCTTTCACATCTAACTTTTTAAAAAATACATATATTTTTTAAAAATTCTGAGCCCACTGGTACTTTGACATACTTAAGACTTTGTCATCACATTTTTTTTAACTGCATCAATATTGAATGAATTACAGCCTTGCACAAAGCTATTGACCTACAGTGAACAGGTTGCTGTGCCAAACCCTTTGGACTTGTCTGCTGCAGTGGTTCCCTTTGAGGGGTTTCCTTGGCCTCTAGGTTTAGCATCTGCTGGTGTGGGTTGAACATATGGAGAGGATGTGTCTTCCATTTGGTAGCTTAAGGGACCTAAGCCTCTGACCATCGGAAATTGAAAAGATCAACTGTATGAATCTGCATTGAAAGGCATGCAAAATATTGCACAAGTGACAGAGTGTTACCCTTGCTCCTACAAATGTGAAAGTGTCTCAATACACAAATAGGATCTAAAGGTCTTTCCAGCTGGTGAAGGAACATCTGTATTTTTTGTGGAACATAGTTATTATCCATTTTAAATTATTCAGAATGTTTCAGATGATTTGTACTTATATAAGCAATTTAGATGTGTATGTTACTTTTCTCCACTGAGCCTTTATGTTTTTGTGATATTATTATTGACAACAATTCAACAATGTTGAATGTGATTCTAAAATGTGATTCATTTGACAAAGGGAAAATAAATACAGGTATGGGGAAAATGTGTTTATTCAAATAGCCCTGTGATTCTCTCATCGTCTTTGAAGCCTTTCTTAGTGCAAATTCAGCCAAAATCAAAGTAATCCACAGGGCTTGCAGAGAAAATTAAATATTGACAAAGACCTGTATTTTTCAGATAAAATTAGTGGCATTAAATCACAATAAGCTGTTTAGGTGTCAGGCTGGCCGAGGTGTTTGGTATACAACCTTATTAAACCCTAAACCTGAAGAAGGCAGCCATGGATAATGAGACATATATTTAGCGCCAGGATATATGACTTCTGCTGATCCTCTTCTGTGTAATAATCATCCCCTTCCTACAGAGAAATCTAAAATGTGAATTTCATCTTTCAGATCTTTGAATTCTGTAATAACTTTGGTTGCATTCTGAATCACATAACCTGACATTCAGACTTACGGCAGATTCAATAAGCTTCTCAGAGGTGACAGGCATCTAAGAAAGAGTAACGTTTTTATTGGATCGAGAGTCTTAGCCAACAAAAAAATGATCCAACAATGGATAGGCCTAAGCAATGTTAATTAAGTATTTGTAAATTAGGCTAGGGAAGAAAATCCTTCCTCTCTACCTTTGATGAGTTGTTTTTGTTTTGCTTTGAGTTGCTTTCCTTATTGCTATCAGTTTCTGAGTGCAGTGCTCAGAAACTGCTATGAGATCACAGTTGGGGTAATGATTGAGAAGGTATTTGGAAAATAGGAAAAAATGGGATGGATCATGTGGTAATCTGAGGTGCAAAACACCTTTAAGAGAATGTGAGCAGATTGACCACGTGACTGTATTAGCCAATTGCTGTGAAGCGCGGGCTACAATGTTAATCAGTAGTTTAGAATAGGGTCTGGTTGGAGAAGCACACATTGTGTTCGTGCACCGTTACTTCTGGAAATAAACAGCATGTGCTTCATCTTATATTAGTTTCTGCGTCTGCAGTATATTGTTTACCAACTCACTCACCAGTAGATAGGCGTGCAACTGTGCTCGCTGAGCAAAGTGACTCGATAGAAGGAACATAACAGATTGATAAGTTAAGCATGTTTATACTTTGACTGACATAATGCTGAAAAAAAAATTACTACTTATAATTGCTGTGTATATATGCACAATGTTTGAATTATAAGCAGAGATTTTTCTTACTCCCTTTTGCTTCCAATGTTTATTGAAAGAAGAACTAAATGGCATCAATTTTTCCTGAGTTCAACTGATTTCCTAGCATGTGGATTTTCTGCTTTCAATAGGACATATATTCAAAGAGAACTGAGACTCTAGTACTATCACCTGGAGTGAAAGCTGACAGGAAGAAGAAGGGGCAGAAAGCAATGTGACACTCATATTGTCATGCATGACTGACCTGCAGCCATCATCAGCAATTAAACATTGAGAGCTACAGATATCTTTAGACAGGTTCAGGTTTCCTGGCACTGCTGTGATTAGATTTTGCATTGCTTCCCTGTGGTCAATAACAGCTTCTTTTTATTCATTCGCTTTCTTTTCCCTGTAAAGTCTTTGAAGTGTTTCAAAGTATAGTCACTGAGGTTAACAACAACTGGTCGATAGTCAGTAGAATGCACACAAAAGGTTCTGTAACCAACAGCCGACTTAAAGGCTGCTTTATAATGTGAGTGCTCTTTGCTTTTATACTGTGTGTGGTATTCTCCCATGGATTATAGGGTAATTTCATGGAACCAAACATTGAAATCAAGGCTCCAATGCAGGAGTTTGTGGGCCAAAGCACTTAAATCACAGTAGAGTGTATTATGCATTCACCAGTAGGAGGCATTAACAATCAGCATGTCAGATGAGTATACTAATGATAATTGCATTGTAAAAATGAATATTAATATTTTTAAACAGGAAACAGTATAACTAAAGATATAGGCCCAGATCTTCAAGTCAGTGGCAAAACTACGGCATGGCCAGTTGGTAATTGTTAAGGTTTACTTCTAAGTAAATTTTTAGGCCTTCCCAATAACTTCCCACTCTTAATCACTGTCAACCCAGGTCCTATGCCTGTGATTAACAGTGAGAGTATACAGGGGGGAGTTTCTGTGTAAGTACAGAACACCACGCCCAAGGGTGGGATTTTCCCCTCAGTGCACTAAGTGCAGAGGTGGGCATGAAAAACGACATTTCACCCACCAGCCACAATGGTGGGTTTCCGCACCATGTCGTCTGCTTCCCGCCATATTAATTATGCACGCACAGGAAACGCGCCAAATAACAGGAAGGTGGCCTCTGATTCACCTGCCCCACCATGGGCTCACTACTTCCTCACTCTGGGTGCCATATTTAAACAGTGGCCGGAATCAGTGTTCCCAATGCATGCAGCCCAGGACTACTCCACTGAAGACATGGCCCCGAACGTCCAGAAGATGGCAGCCCCAAACTACATTAACGCCTCACTGGAACGCCTCCTGGATGCTGTGGAGGCCCGCTGCAATGTCCTTTACCCCCGTGATGGCTGGACGAGGTCCACCAACCTCACCACTCCGGCTTGGGAGGCAGTGGCAGTGGTGGTCAGTGCTAATGCTGCACAGAGGAGGTCACCAGTGCAGAAAGAGAACGAAAGATCTCATCCGTTCCCATCAGGGTAAGTCAACCATCTCACCACGCTCAACTCACACACTCACAAGCTCATCACACATTCACAGTGATATCACACACTGCCAGCTCATGGGACATCACCACTCACTCTCACATGCACCTTCACATCTCCATCTGGGCTCATCTCCTCTGGAATTTGTGCCCTCATTCTGTCCATGGCTCCACTCACCACCCATAAAGGCCAGGCATCCTTTTCATCTTCCCTGGCATGCGTCCTGCACACACTTCATCTGTTTTTTTGCAGGACCAGCTCGCACATAATTGCAGGAAGAGGTCTTAGAGAGGGGTTAGAATGCTAGAACTCAAGGTCCTCACTGCCTTTGAGATCAGAGCCATCAAGCTGGCCGGAGAGGATGTGGACCGTGCCTGTGGTGCCAGTGAGATCAGTGGTAAACACCCACGTGAGGTTCTTGCACCAGCTTATCACTCAGACAACCATTCTGAGGGAGTTTGACAGGGTAGATGTTGAGAAGATGTTTCCACTGGTGGGGGAACCTCAAACTAGGGGACATAATTACAGAATAAGGGGACACTCATTTAAAACTAAGATGCTAAGGAATTTCTTCTCTCAGAGGGTAGTGAATGTCTGGAATCCCCTACCCTAGAGAGTTGTGGAGGCTAGATCACTGAAAGTATTTAATGAGGAGGTAGATAGATTTTTGAAATATCAGGGAGTTGAGGGTTACGAGGTGCTGCCACGAAAGAGGAGTTGAGGCCTGGGGCAGATCAGCCATGATCTTATTGAATGGCAGGGCAGGCTTGAGGGGCCAAATAGCCTACTCCTGCTCCTATTTTTATGTTCTTATGTGAGTGAGTTGTCCTGTTTTACAGCTGTCAGTCATGCACTAATTATCTCTACTTTCTTTCATAGGTACCTCCGCGAAGTGCCAGAAGCCCTCAACCAGCCAGACCCTTAGCTCAAGCCCTGACGACATCTTGGATGAGGAACCTGAGGACAGCATCGTTGAACACCGTCATAGCACTTGCCCACACCATCCAGCAGCACAGAGACACACACCTCGGTGGGACCTAATTCTAAAGCAGCCTCAGGGTGACAGTCTGGTGAGCACAGGACACAATCTGGTCCACAGCAGGTGGAGGCAGGGACATCTGAGGTTGCCAGCATTCGAAGGACTAGTAGCAGCCAGGATCCTGCTGAGTCTGAGTCAGAAGATGAGCTCCTGGACTGGGTCCTAAATGATTTGGTGGAGCTGCAGCGACAAGCACAGTAAGGGATGTCCCCAGATTGCAACAGACAATGGAGTAGTCCGTCTGCATTCACTTTGAGATGATAGTGCCGGTATGCCAATGCACCAAGGTCAACACTGGTAGGATGGTGGCCGCCATGGAGACCTTGGTGCAGGACGTTAGTCCTGCATTGGTGGCATACATCAATGGCTACACAAGAGGGGGCAGGGCACCTAGATCTCACTCCATCTGCCCCTTCTCCTCAAGCAGCCAGTGGCCTTCAGGCACCCATAGGAATGAGGACCAGCAGCTGGATACCCCAGGGTCATCCATCCAGGTGACGCCGGGACTGCCTGGTCAATCCTAATCCCATCTTCCTGTGCCCCCATCACCTCCAGCTCCACAGGCCAAGGTGATGCACCTGCAGCACACCCTCCAGGTCTCAGTGCTCCAGAGGATGCCCACCACAGTCAACACAGATAACAAGGCAAAGCAGTCGGCAGGCTGCCTCCACCGCCACTGTGGATGTTGGGGAAGCATCATGATGTAGCGGCAGGGTTAGTAAGATCAAGAGAATTTAGGAGCACAAGGGTGGCATGAGTGTTCACAACATGTGTATAAAGTTCACAAATGTAAATAGAGTCACAACTATTTCACTCCTCCTCTTGTGTATGCCTCCTATTTATAATGAGCAGTGTTGCTGTCAATCAGGTGTGAGACCATGGTGTCTTTATCCCCCCCACCCCCCCACTTAGCACAGATGTGACTATCATGGGCCTATGGGTCTCTCATAGAGTCACAGAGGTCTACAGTGCAGAAAAAGGCCCCTTGGCCCATCGAGTCTGTGCCAGTCAAACAAGTACCTAACTATTCTAATCCCATTTTCCAGCACCAGGCCCATAGCCTTGTATGCCATGACATCACAAGTGCACATCCAAATAATTCTTAAATGTTATGAGGGTTTTTGCCTTGACCACCTTTTCAGGTAGTGAATTCCAGATTTCCACCACCCTCTGGGTGAAAAAATTCTTCCTTACATCCCTTCTAAACCTCCTTCCCCTTACCTTAAATCTATGCCCCCTAGTTATTGATCTCTCCATCAAGGGGAAAAGTTCCTTTCTGTATACCCTATCTATGCCCCTCATAATTTTATACACATCAATCATGTCCCCCCTCAATCTCCTCTGCTCCGAAGAAAATAACCCCAGTCTATCCAATCTCTCCTCATAACTAAAATTCTCCAGCCCAGGCAACATCCTGGTAAATCTCCTCTGCACTCTCTCTCGTGCAATCACATCTTTCCTATAATGTGGATTCCAGAACTGTACACAGTATTCTAGCTGTGGCCTAACCAGCGTTTTATATAGTTCCAGCATAACTCCCTGCTCTTATATTCTATGCCTCGGCTAATAAAGGCAAGTATCTCAAAAGGGGCCGATGGACATGCGCACCAAAGCCCTTCTGATCCTCGGTACTTCCCAGGGTCCCACCATTCATTGTGTATTCCTGTGCCTTGTTTGTCCTGCCCAAATGCATCACCTCATATTTATCTGGATTAAATTCCATTTGCCACTGATCAGCCCACCTGAACAGCCCATCTTTATCCTCCTGTAATCTAAGGCTATCCTCCTCCCTATTTACCACCCCACCAATTTTTGTGTCATCCGCAAACTTACTGATCAACCCTCCTACGTTCAAGTCTAAATCATTTATATATACCACAAACAGCAAAGGACCCAACACCGATCCCTATGGAACCCCACTGGACACAGGCCTCCAGTCACAAAAACACCCCACAACCATCACCTTCTGCTTCCTGCCACTCAGCCAAATCTGCATCCAATTTGCCAAATTGCCTTGGATCCGATGGGCTCTTACCTTCATTATCAGTCTCCCATGCGGGACCTTTATCAAAAGCCTTGCTGAAGTCCAAGTAGACCACATCAAATGCTTTGCCCTCATCTACACACCTGGTCCCCTCTTCAAAAATTCAATCAAATTAGTCAGACATGACCTCCCTTTAACAAATCCATGCTGACTGTCCTTGATTAATCCCCTCTCTAAGTGTAGATTAACTCTGTCCTTCAGAATTACTTCCAATAGTTTCCCCACAACTGAAGTTCGGCTGATGGCCTGTAGTTCCCTGGATTATCCCTTCCTCCCTTCTTGAATAACGGTACCACATTGGCTGTCCTCCAGTCCTCTGGCACCTCTCCTGTGGCCAGAGAGGTATTGAAAATTATTGCCAGCGCCCCTGCTATCTCCTCCCTTGCCTCATGCAACAGCCTGGGATACATTTCATCCAAGCCTGGAGATTTATCTACTTTTAAGTCTGCCAGACCACTTAGAACCTCCTCCCTTTCTATGCTAATTTCTTTAATGATATCACAGTCCTTCTGCCTGATTTCCATACCCACATCATCCCTCTCACTTGTGAACACTGGCACAAAGTATTCATTTAGAACCCTACTTTTTCTTCTGGCTCCACACACAAATTACCACATGGTCCTTAATGGGCCTGACTCTTTCCCTAGTTATCCTCTTACTCTTAATGTACTTGTAAAATAACTTTGGATTTTCCTTTATTTTACCTGCCAATGCTTTTTCATGCCCCCTTTTTGATCTTCTAATTTCCTATTTAAGTTTCCCCCTACACATTCTATACTCCTCTACGGCTTCTGCTGTTTTGAACCCTCAGTATCTGCCATAAGCCTCCCTTTTTCTCTTTATCCAATCCTGTATATCCCTCGACATCCAGGGTCCCCTGGATTTGTTGGTCTCATCCTTTGTCTTTACTGTAATATGTTGGCCCTGTACTCTCCCTATTTCCTTCTTGAATAAGTCTCACTGCTCTGACGCAGATTTACCTAAAAGTAGCTGCTCCCAGTCCACTCTGGCTAGATCATATCTGATCATATTAAAATCAGTCTTCCCCCAATTTAGAACTCTGATTTCTGGCCCATCCTTGTCCTTTTCCATAACAACCTTGAAGCTAATGGAGCTATGATCACTATCTGTAAAATGCTCCCCCATTGATACCTCTACCACTTTCCCGGCTTCATTTCCTAAAATTAAATCCAGGACAACCCTCTCTCGTATAGGACCTTCTATGTACTGGCTTAAAAAGCTCTCCTGGATGCATTTTAAGAATTCCGTTCCCTCTAAACATATCACACTATGACTAACCCAATTAATGTTGGGGAAGTTGAAATCACCCGCTATTACTACCCTATTATTTTTACATTTCTCTGAAATTTGCCTACGTATCTGCTCTTCTACTTCTCCATGACTGTTTGGGGGCCTATGGTACACTCCCAGCAATGCTCCTTTTTTGTTTTTAAGTTCTACGCATATGGCTTCATTTGAGTAGCCTTCTAAGATGTCACCCCTCCTTACTACTGTAATTGATTCCTTGATCAATATTATGATACCACCCTCCCCTTTTACCTTCTTTCCTGTCTCACCTGAAGACCCTACATCCTGGAATATTGAGCTGCCAATCTTGCCCCTCTCTCAGCCATGTCTCTTTGACAGCAATGACATCATACTTCCATGTGTTATTATGTGCCCTCAACTCCTCTGCCTTATTCGTCAGACTCCTTGCATTAAAATAAATACCATCCAACCTTGCCAAACTCCTTTGTGCCTTAACTGGCCTTTAATTTCTATGCCTTCCAGACTCACTTGCTCTTTCTTCTAATTTTAGCTGTGCATCTCCCCCTGCTGAACCTCCTCTCAGGATCCCATCCCCCCGCCAGGTTAGTTTAAACCCTCCCCAACAGCATCAGCAAACCTCCCCTCAAGGATGTTGGTCCCATTCCGGTTCACGTGCAACCCGTCCACCTTGTACAGGTTCTACTGCTCCCAATGTCCCAAAAATCTAAAGCCCTTCCTCCTGCACCATCTCTCCAGCCACGCATTCATCTGGGCTAACCTCCTATTTCTATACTCACTAGCACGTGGCACCAGAGGTAATCCAGAGATTACTACCTTTGCGATCCTGTTTTTTAATCTGCTTCCTAGCTCCCTAGATTCTGCTTGCAGGACCTCATCCCTCTTTCTACTTATGTCATTGGTACCAATATATACCACAATCTCTGTCTGTTTGCCCTCCCCCTTTAGAATGCCCTGCAGCCGTTCAGTGACATCCTTGACCCTGCCACTAGGGAGGCAATGTACCATCCTGGAGTCATGTCTGTGGCCGCAGAAATGCCTGTTTGTTCCCCTTACTATCGAGTCTCCTATCACTATTGCTCTTTCCCTCTTTTTCCTCCCTCCCTGTGCAGCTGAGCCATTAACAGTGCCATGAGCACAGCTGATCTCCCCAGAGGAACCGTCACTCTCACTGTCTTCCAACACAGTCAAACGGTTCTTGAGCGAGATGCACCCTGGGGATTGCCTGACACCTTTCTTCTGACTGATAGTCACCCATTCTCTCTCTACCTGCACTTCAGTAAGCTGTGGGGTGACCACGTCTAAAAATGTGGTATCCATGAAACTCTCAGCCTCATGGATGCACTCAAGCTCCAAAACTCGGAGTTCAAGTAGATGCAGCTGGTGGCACTTCCTGCATACGTGGTCGGTCAGAGCACAAGGAGCATCTAGGACTTCTCTCATGTTGCATAACATGGGACTGAGCTGCCCTGCCATGCCTCTAGTTGAAAAAAAAACCTTACTTTAAGTACCATAAAAAAATGTTAACTTATTTATGTACTTTAAATAAAAACTAGAACTCTTACCTTTCCTTAGCTTAATCTATTTCAAACTAGAGAAAAACTGGAGAGAAACATTTAATCAGCACTCACCAATCAGCTCTCACCTTTGTGCTGATGTCACTTTTTGAAGCTTCCCTGTACTCGCGTTGGTTCTGATCTCTCCACCGCTCTCTCAAACTGTCTTATGATGTCACTCTTGTTATTTTCAACCAGAACTGACTGCAGGACACACTTCCCAGCCTGCTTCGCTGTGATGCTGACTGCAAGATACTCTTCCCAGACTGCTTCACCACGATGCTGACTGTGGGACACTCTTCCCAGACTGCTTCAGGTGATGCTGACCGTGGAACGCTCTTCCCAGACTGCTTCACCGCGATGCTGACTGCAGAACACTTCCCAGACTGCGTCACCACGATGCTAACTGCAGGACGCTCTTCCCAGACTGCTTCACCACAATGCTGACTGCTGGACATTCTTCCCACCTTGCTTCACTGCAATGCTGACTGCGGGATTCTCTTCCCAGACTCTATGTAGTGTGCTTCCATATCACCACGGTGTGTGCCCCTTTTTCAGATCATTCTCAACATCAGTGTTGCCTTGACTTAATGTTAAGTGTAATTGTGGAACAAACCTTGTTCACATGATTTTCAGGGTCATCTCATGTTTATTCTCCTATTTTGTCTGCATTCTCGAAAGGCGAAGGTGTATTGTACAAGGAGAGATGTGTTTATGCATGGTTAAGGGTCATATAACATGCAACTCCATGTGCTCTCTGTCTTCTGGCAGGGTTTTAATGTTATGAGCCCATACTCAGAGCTCGTTGTGCTTCTGTCTATCAACCGTGTTTCCAACTTTCCGAGTGTACATCACCAGTAAGTGGGAGCACCTTTCCACCTCAAGATGCTGAAGCTCTGACCCTCTCAGCCACATTATTGCCCTGGCGCTCGAACTTAAAGCCTTGAACGTTTCTCAACCTGTAATTGCCTGGATTGCAGCCACAAGGCTCTCATCACAATGTTGGGATGCAGCACTACATCCCATCGCCGAGACGAGTGACGCTCATTGCAAATGGTGATGTTTGGTAGTCAACAGAGCCTTTGATCATCCTCTGGAAGTGAACATCGTAGCTTTAGGCAATGTTGAGGGGAGCAATGGGATAGGAGTGAGGATGTACTGAAGCTGAAATCTGCTCTTTATTAGCAACAACTCGTCACCTTGAGGGCCTCATGGTGTCTGAGCATTTTGGAGTTCGCAAGGGCCAGGACTGGCCATGAGGGCATAATACGTGTATTAAAGAGGAGGCATTTTAATATCTGGCACGCAAATGGTTGAACATCATCATCCTCAGGTGGTTCACATGCATGGTAAGGTGAGGATAAAAACAGGCCAGCATCCATAACTGAGAGTGCCAGATGTTAATGTGATAGAGAAAAAGGTGGCACAGAGAATTGAGTCATCCCAGAATAGATGCACACCTGTAGAATTTTCTTGGCTGCCTTGGCCCAAGTGTCACCTATCAGTTTCCCCATCGATGTTACACAGAACGTGTTGTCTCATTGCTGGAGATGGATCTCCTTGAGGAGCTTTGTCAAATTTAAGGCATACAGCTACAAGCGCACTGAGGATAGTGAACAGCTCCTGGCTCTTGTGGGCTGCCGCTGTGACTGGGATGCTGGAGAGATGCTTGAAGAGGCAGCACCTTCTGACATCTGATGGCGGGACTCCCTCCTCCAGCTAGCACCTCATCTCAGTACAGACACAGGCTCCTGAGGCTTCATCATTCTTCAAAGGATCAGGACAATGTGAATCTGATGTGTAACTATTCACTCTCATGTTGAAGTGCATGGTTGAAATGAGAGGAATAGCAACGCTGGTGTTAATGTTGGTCCATGATGGCGGGCACTTGTCCAAGAGGGTACTCACAGCAACTCATCATCCTTCTCGTGGAATCTGGTGGCAATGAGGGCCTCATGTGCACACCTGCCACATCTGGCCCATGCTATGGCCTCATCCCCAGCAGCCTCAACTTCCTCGAATTCAAAACCCTAATTCCCTTCAATGTCCTCCTCATCGGAAGAGACATGCAGCTCCTCCATGTCGGCACCTGGCAAGCCCTCCCCCCTTTGCAGCGCCAGGAGCATGCTTAGGAAGCCACTATGAGCCATGAGACCTTCTGGGGAGTGTACTGGCGTGCTCCGCCAGACCTGTCCAGGCATCAGAATTACATCTTTAAGATGCCTATGAATGCTTGGGTCGCAGCTGGAGCATCATTGTACCTTCTCCGTGCAGGAGTCTGAGGCTGCAGCACGGGCATCATCAGCCACGTCCTTTGTGGGTACCCCTTGTCACCAAGGAGCCAATCCTGGATCCTGTGTGGTCCTTCAAAGATGTCTGGGATCTGCAATCTACTCAAGTTGTATGAGTCCTGGATGCTTCCTGCATGATGTTTCTTATGGTTGCAGACCAGCTGAACATTGACTGAGCAAAAGCCTTTCCTGTTTACGTATTGGAGTGCCTGTTGCCAGGGAGCTTTTAAAGCCACATGAGTGTAATCGATGGCACCCTGCACCTGTGGGAATCCAGAAATCGCTGCAAGGCCCAGTGCTTTGACCTCCTGGCTTGCTTGTTCCCTGTTGAAATTGGCATAATTGTGGGCTTTGGCAGAATGGGCATGTGGTAAAGTGGAGTACAGTGTATCTTTATGCAAGTGGACTAACCATGTGACAGCACTAACCAATCACTGTACAGCTCGAGCTTCTGGTTAACTGTGAGTTCAGAGCTGGAGGTGGTTGTGGGAGCACGCAAGGATTTAATGCTCTGCCCTCTGTTGCAATAAACAATCACAGTTTGTTCTTATGTCAGTCTTTCTCGATTATTGATAGCGAGCATCAACCAACAAGTGTATATGAAGGCGTACATATCGAGTTTATTTCATTAGTGACCTCATAGACTCAAGACATAAAAGGGTGTTTGTCTCCTCGAGTATGCATTTGTGAGTGGACTCTTGAGAGGTCTCTTAGAGGTCCCCAGTGGAGCCCTGGAAGGAGTCACTTGTGTAGTTCAGTGCGGCGGTTACTTTCACAGCCAGTGACAATGGATGCCCTCCCAGGCACTGTGGAGCAAATTCCTAGAGAATGTGGTAAATGTGAGTCACCGGACCCCTGGACATGCAAAGATGTTGGCAACACCGTCTCTCACTCATCTGCAGATAAGACACGTGATTTCTGCAGACGCTTGGTCTTACAAGACACCTACACACAACGCCTCTGTGAGCCTCATCCACTCTGTCTGAAGCAGGTCCTGCTGCCCCTTGGTTTTGAGGGCTTAGCTCCTTCCTTTGGTGAGACAGGCCCTTCCATTGCAATCCTCTCCTTCCTCCTGCCTGTCTACGATTATGCAGCAGCAATAAATCCAGGCTCCATCTTCCTGATGGTCTCCACTCTGAAGTATCAATGAGAAACAGACAAGGGTCATTATCAGCCTGCAAAGGTCTTATTTCTATCAATGACTTGTCAGTGAATGTGGGTTCAAGGGCTTTGTTTCAGTGTCGGAAACTAATTGCCCCAAAAATCCAGATCAGCACAAGGTGCGTTTCAAGGTGTGCCTCCCCACTCCCATCTCATCCTTTATATGACTGACTGCTATAAGATTGCTTTGGCAAAGTGCTTGGATGTGCTGCTTTCAGTCCAGGCGCTGTGGCCCTTATTCACTCCACTCTAATACAACACTCTTCGAGTAAGCATAAGGTTAAATGTTTATTCTTGAAGTGAGATTATTTGAGGAGGACCTGAGGCTTCTGTTCTGTGAAGCTGCCAGCACCATGATTGTAACACACATCTGAAGCTTGTTCAGTCACCCAATTGCTCTGGAGTTCGTCACCGCTCTGAGGAATCTCCACACTTCGAACAAGGGGTTAATATAAAAAGATTAACTAGTGCTACTTTGCGGGATTAGTCTAACATAAAAGCTTCACTTTTCTGACTCCCTGCATTGTCATTGAAAGGCTCCTAACATGTCTCAGTGGTGCCTCTCTCCTCATTTGGGAATGCACAGTCCAGTTGGGTGCCCCTTGAATCGCTTCCCCCCCACCCCCAGTGCATGCAGCTGCCCTCAATCTGCCTGCAGAGACCCCACCAGTGGAGCTTCTTCTCATTTTAATTTTGAACTGAGCCATCACTGCAGGTTGGAAGATGGTGGTGCTGAGCTCTCAATGCCAGACCAGCTTAGACCCTCCCTCTGTGAGTGTGGAAACCCCTCCCATCACCCTGGAGGAGATTAATGTCCAGTTGTCCCTCCCTCCAAGACCTCTCAACCCTACCCCTGTGTTCCTTGACCTCATCTTGATTGTGATGGATATCCATGTTACCCCCAGAGCATGGTGAGGTGGATGTGCCTATGCCCCATGTGGACCTCACCCCTCCTCATCTTGAGGACACTTGAACAGTCTGACATAAACCACCCTCCCTCACCCTTGAATGCCCCCACCATCCCTTTTCCCCATCTGTAGGCTGCAGATGCATCCCCTGACTGAGTGTGCCATCTGTGACCCAGTATGATGCCAGAAACCCCATGGACCGAGACGCATGATGTTATGACAATGCCTTGCGCACAGCATGCAGGGCACGACTGAGACTGGACTGACAGGCCCTCCCCCTCCCTAGACTGGGACTAGGACAGCCTTTGCAAGCTCAATATTGCAGCACTTCTTCACTCAGCGATCCTCCCATTCTGGCCCAAAGTCACTTATGTCATTCTGCAAACAATTCTCTCCTCAGGCTGGCCCTGTGGCCATTTCCCTACTGCTTCCCTCTATGCGTAACCCCCCAGATCAAGTCTTGTGTCTGAGTGCAACCTTCTCCACTCTTACCCCCCATTTGAGCCTTTGCTCTCCAGCCCCTTCCCTTGCCTTAGGCCAGTTAACCCCTTCCACAGTGGAGGCCTTACTCTGCAGCCCATTAAAAGCCTTACCATTGGTCTTGTAGGTAGAGATTTGCCTCTGACACCCCCTGAAAACAATGTGATGCTGTCTGCAAAGCCTGGTACTGAGTCTGAGTTGCCATGGGTAGGTGAATAAACGTCAAAGTCACAAGCAAAGTGCAGGTCGCTAGGTGCACATCACTTCTATGCTGTTGTGAAACACGTCAGTCTAACTGAACATTGACGTGCCCTGATAATCCATCGTGGGGTGATTATTCTAGTGAGCAGCCATTATGTTCAGATGCAAATGTATTAAAATTAGGTTCCTGACATGCCGCTGTGGCAAATGCAGCCCACCATTGGTGGCTGCAGCAGATGAGCCCGGATTGCTTTTATGACGCTGTAAAATGATTTTTCCGAACTCACAATGTTTTTCACTCCCACCCGCCATGACACCCACCACATTTGCTGCTATTGCTATCAAAATGATCAATTTTAAATAAATTATTGAGTAAGACGAAATTTCTATGGGAATAATTTTACTTTACTGACCTTATAACATTTTCCACCATCTTTCTTGTCCCTTTCCACTTCCACATTTTCTTTAATCCTAACAGGAAGACAGCCTAACTCAGAGAATTTGGGCTAGATTCTGATGGCCCCATGGTGGTGGGCTTGGAGGTGGGGGGACCAGGAAAATACAGGGGCAGCCACGTCAAAGTGGCTCCCCAATGCAGTCATGCTACCAGGGAACTTTCCAAGATGTATGCTGGGTAGAGGATTGCCTGCCCACTCCATTGAGAAAGCCAGCCAATTATGGTAGTTAAGGCCTCAATTAGGAACAATTTTGTGGCATTGCCGGCATTTTGCCACCAGCATTTTGCTGCTAGCAGAGTGGCCCCCTGCCAGATGTATAAGCTGCCATCTCCTTGGAGGTAGTCTCCTGTGGCAGGCCAGGGACTCCAGGCTGCAAAGAGGGGGTGCGTTCATGAAAGGCTACAGTTGTGATCCAGTAGAAGGGGTTTCCCTTCCATTTTGATTGACCAACTGGACTAGATACTGCTTATCTGATGACTGATCTGCAGGCCAGTAAGGGTCCCTCCATGTTGAAGTACCTTCACAGGCCCTGACTTACCTCACAGGCCCTAACCTCCAAAAACAGTGCACACCTCTATCGGTGGAACTGCTGAGGCTCCAGAGTTGCAGGTCCTCTGATTGGGCTGGCACCTTTGAGCACATGCCTACCATCCATAATAGGAGTGAAATCTTGGAGGCAGCCAATTAGGATGTCACCTCCCAAAAGATTGCTCTGCCAGCCTCACTGCCAGAAGTACCAGGACCCCCACTTGGTCCAATGATGGGGTCGCAAAGCCTATATGGCAAAATCCAGCCCATTATCGTAAACTATGTGGGAAGTGATTTCTTGGGTCATCAAACCCCACCACCAAAGCCATGGTAGTTGAGGTAAGAACAGAAAATGCTGGAAAAACTCAGCAGGTCTGGCAGCAGCTTTGGAGAGACAAACAGCTGGTGGGATTTTCCTGCCCTGCCCACCGCCGGGATGTTCTGGTCTCACCGAAAGTCAATGCACTTTTGGCTGGGCCACTGCATTGCCCGCGAGTGGGTCCCGCCATGGCAGGGCCAGAAAATCCCAGCCAGCGTTAACGTTTTGAGCCTGTATAACTCTTCAGAGTTTTTCCAGCATTGCCTGTTTTTATTTCAGATTACTAGCATCCTCAGCATTTTGCTTTCATTATCATTGTAGAAATGGAATATGAACCAAAACCCTAATATTAGCAACTATTGAAATTGCTCTTTAAAAGTTTCTGTTTTAGCTTAAGTTTAAGATTTTCCCTTTCCACGCAACAAAAGTAAAGCAAATCGTCAGAAATCCAGATTATATGACAGCTTTTTAAAATGCTTTCCTGAGCATGGTGAGGCTTCATTAAATGCAAAATTGGATTATAATCATGATAGAAGGAATCCGTGTAAGTTATGACCAGACTGACCTCTCTGCAATGTTTGTATCCAGATTAGTGATATCAAGGGTAGATTTTTGATTCCACCACCTGGGCACTAATCTGGTGAAGTGAATCATTTGCCATTTAGAGTCTATGGGCAGAATTTTTAGGTCGCCGGGCGGGCGTCAACGGCAGGTCTGAGATCGACTGGGGAACGGACCGCCGACTGCGATTGGCCCCCGACCGCAATTCCATGCTGGCTGACCAATTAGCAGCCAGCCAGCATGAAATTTGGCTGAAATGTTCAGCACTGGCAAGGTGGGGAGGGGGGTGGGGGCGGGAGGAGGGCGGGAGCTGATGTCAGCGTGGGCGCGGGTGAGCGCTGAATGAAAGCTCCCTGAAGGCAGAGAGCTGCCGTCAAGGAGCTGCAGACCTGAAAAATCAAAAGTAAAAGTTTCAGAAGCTGCAAGTATCCATGCATCATTATAAATCACCTGAATAATTTAACTACTGAAAATGCTATGCACAGAACTTTACTTACATTTTATTTCATCACAGAAACATCCCCCCCCCCCACCGTGGATAAGGTTTGAAGATAAATGCAAAGGCCGCCTGGCTGATTTGCCCGTCCGGAGTTCAACTCCATCTGGAGTTCAGCTCTTTTGTCCATGTTTGAACTTAGGCTGTAATGAGGTCAGGAACTGAGTGGCCCTGGCAGAACCCAAACTGAGTGTCAGTGAGCAAATTGTTCCCGAGTAGGTGTTGCTCGATAGCACTGTCGACGACTACTTCCATCAGTTTGATGATCGAGAGTAGACTGATGGGTCTATAGCTGGTCGGGTGGGATACCTGGACAATTTTCCACATTGCTGGGTAGATACCAGTGTTGAAGCTGTACTGTAACAACTTGGCTAAGGGCGCCGCTAGTTCTGGAGCACAAATCTTCAGTACTATTGCTGGAATCCAGTGCCTTCAGCCGTTTCTTGATATCATGAGGAGTGAATCGAATTGGCTGGAGACTGGCATCTGTAATGCTGGAGTCCTCAGGAGGTGGCCAAGATGGATCATCCACTCAACACTTCTGGCTGAGGATTGTTACAAATGCTTCAGCTTGTTATTTTCACTGATGCGCTGGGCTCCCCCTTCATTGAGGATGGAGATTTTTGTGGAGCATTCTCCTCCTGTTAGTAGTTGAATTGCCCACCAACATTCACAACTGGTTGTGGCAGGACTGCAGAGCTGAGATCTGATCTGTTGGTTGTGGGATCGCTTAGCTCTGTCTATCACTTGGAACCTATACTGTTTGGCATGCAAGTAGTCCTGTGTTATAGCTTCACCAGGTTTACTCCTCATTTTTACATATGTCTGGTGCTGCTTCTGCCATCCCCTCCTGCAATCTTCATTGAACCAGGGTTAATGCCCTGGTTTGATCGTAATTGCAGAGCGGGGGATATGCTGGGCCTAGAGGTTACAGATTGTGGTTTTGTACAATTCTGCTGCTGCTGATGGCCCACAGTGCCTCATGGATGCCCAATTTTGAGTTTCTAGATCTGTTTGAAATTTGTCCCATTTAGCATGATGGTAGTCCCACACAACATGATGGATAGTATCCCCAATGTGAAGGTGGAACTTCATCTCCACAAGGACTTTGTGGTGACCACCCGTACCAATACTATCATGGACAGATACATCTGTGACAGGTTGATTGGTAAGGACGAGGCCAAGTAGGTTTTTCTCTCTTGTTGGTTCCTTCACCATCTGCCACAGACCAAGTCTAGTATCTATGACACTTAGGGCTTGGCCAGCTCGGGCAGTAATGGTGCTACCGAGCCACTCCTGGTGATGGGCATTGAAGTTCCCTACCCAGAGTACATTCTGTGCACCAGCCATCCTCAATGCTTCCTCCAGGTGCTGTTCAACATGTATTCATCAGCTGACGGCGAGCGGTAGGTGGTAATCAGCGGTAGGTTTTCTTGGCCATGTTTTACCTGAGTCCACCGCATTGCTATGGATCTAGAGTCACATGTAGGCCAGACCAGGTGAGGATGGCAGATTTTCTCCCGTAAAGGACATTGGTAAACCAGATGGGTTTTTAGGACAATTGACAATGACCACTACTACTGACACTAGCTTTTCAATCCCAGATTTATTAACTGAATTTAAATCCCACCAGCTGCCATGGTGGGATGTGAACCCGTATCCCCAGAGCATTAGCCTGGGCCTCTGATTACTAGTCCAGTGACATTACATGATTATTGCTCAGATGTTGAAGACGAAAATCTGGTTCCAAATACTAACTCCAAATATAAACAGCAAAGTAGTCACCTAATGTTTCTGCGTATATGCATGACACAATTAATGTATTATTATTAGAAAATAAAATCAGTGTGATATTGCCCCCTTAGTAAACCACAAAAATAATGCTTGTTGGATCTGATATCTGAATGTTTCAGTTGAGGTGGGGATGAGGGAACTTTTGATATAAGCTGCCCCATCATCTCATTGAAATAAATTCTTCAGCAAATGTGGTTTAACTTCAGGATCATGAATCCCTGCAGAACTTTTTGTTACGATCAAGCTCTTCCAGTTTAATTGGACTCAAGTAATAATGCATCTGACTGCTATCAACAAGCAGAATCTTGAGTTATGAAACTTTAATGCTAAAAGGCACACTTTTGAAATGCGTACAAACTTATTAAAATGTCTTTCACTGACATGTAGATAGCAAGATAGGATGGTGGAACCACTTACAGCTGTTGAAGCTACAATACACATAGGGGAGAATTTTCTCCCCGTCAGGCAGGTTGGGCGGGCCTGCGATTGGCTGCGCGCTGCCATTTTATGTGGGCGGGCCAATTAAGGCCTGCCCAGTGTGACGCGCACCCAGAAGCGCTAAGGGCTCCCTGTGCAGGCGGGGCAAGGAGGGAGAGTCACATGCACGTGAAAGAGTGCAGAAATATTCCTGAAGCACAGAGCTGCCTCAGGGAGATTAATTTGATTTTTAAAAATTTTAATAAAGAAAAAAAAAAATTTTAAGACATGTCCGCTCATGTGACAGTGTCACATGACCTGGGATATGTCAATGAATTTTATTAAAACATTTTATTAAACTTTAAAAATCTTCATGAAACCTCATCGCACCCGTGGATGAGGTTTCATGATAAATGCGAAGGCCACCTGGGCTCTTCACCAGCTTTCCAACCTTAAGGTTGGATGGGCAGCCCTGTTAATTATTTTAATTGGTATTTAAATGGTCTTAAAAGGCCTTAGACAGTTCGGTGGGCGTGCAGCTGACTCCGGTGCATGACCGCCGAACTAAGGATCTAAATGAAGTGTGGTGACATTGGGACGCATGCCTCTCACTCTCCTAAACTCCAATGAGTACAGGCCCAACCTACTCAACCTCCCCTCATAAGAAGATCCCTCCATACCCAGGATCAATCTAGTGAACCTTCTCTGGACTGCCTCCAATGCCAGTATATCTTTCCTTAGATAAGGGGACCAAAACTGTTCACAGTATTCTAGGTGTGGTCAAACTACTGCCTTGTATAGTTTTAGCAAGACTTCCCTATTTTTATACTCCATTCTCTTGGAAATAAAGGCCAACATTCCATTTGCCTTCCCTATTACCTGCTGAACATGTATGCTAGCTTCTTGGGATTCATGCACGAGGACCCCCAAATCCTCCTGTGCTGCAGCTTTCTGCAGTCTTTCTCCATTTAAATAATATTCAGCTCTTCTATTTTTTCTGCCAAAGTGCATAACCTCACATTTTCCCACATTGCATTCCATCTACCAAGTTTTTGCCCACTCACTTAACCTGTCTATGTGCCTCTGTAGACTCTTAAAGATCATCCTCATGACTTGCCTTCCCACCTATTTTTGTGTCAAGCGCAAAATTGGCAATAGTACATTCACTTCTTTCAAACAAGTCATTAATATATAGTGTAAATAATTGTGGCCCCAGCCCTGATCCCTGTAGTACTCCAATAATTACAGGTTGCCATCCTGAAACTGCCCCCCTTACCCCAACCCTCTCTCTTCTATTATTTGCCAATCCTCTATCCATGCTAATATACAACCCCCAACATCATGGGCTTTTATCTTAAGTAGCCTTATGTGTGGTACCTTATCAAACGCCTTTTGGAAATCCAAATATATTACGTCTACTGGTTCCCCTTTATCTATCCTGCTTGTTATCTCCTCAAATAATTCTAATAAATTTGTCAGGTGTGATTTCCCCTTCATGAAGCCATTCTGACTCTGCTTGATTAGATTACGTATTTCTAAATGCTTTGCTGTTACGTCCTTTATAATAGACTCTAACATTTTCCCAATAATGAATGTTAAGCTAACTGGCCTATAGTTACTTGTTTTTTTGTATCCCTCCCTTTTTGAATAGGGAGTGTTTTATTGGCAGTTTCCCAATCCTCTGGAACTTTTCCAGAATTTAAGGTTTCTTGGAAGATTACTACCAGTGCATCCACCATCTCTGTAGCTACTTCCTCTAATATCCTAGGATGCAACCCATCAGGTCTAGGGGACTTATTGGCCTTCAGCCCCATTAGTTTCCCTAACACTTTCTCTCTAGTGATAGTTATTGCATTTATTTCCTCCCCCACCCACTTTGCCCCTTGATTATTTAGTATTTTTGGAATGCTATTAGTGTCTTCTACTATGAAGACTGACACAAAGTATTTACTCACTCCTCTGCCATTTCATGGTTCCCCATTATTAGTTCCCCAGCCTCATTCTCTAAGGGTCTTATGTTCACTTTAGTCTCTCTCTTCCTATTTATATATTTAAAGAAGCTCTCACTTGCTATTTTAACCTCAGAGTTTATTTTCTCCCTCTTTATTACTTTTTGGTCAACCTTTGTTTGTTTTAAAAACTTTCCCAGTCCTCTGGCTTACCACTAATCTTTGCCACATTGTATGTTTTTTTTCTTTCAGTTTGATACTTTCCTTAACTTCCTTGGTTCACAATGGTTGGCTTTTCCCCTTCCTAGAATCCTTCTTCCTCACTGGGATATATATTTGTTGCGAGTCAGGAACTATTTTCTTAAATGTCTGCCATTGTTCATCAACCATCTTTTTTTGCTAAGCTCCTTTCTCAGTCCACTTCAGCCAACTCTGCCCTCATTCCTTTGTAATTACCCTTATTTAAGTTTAGCAGAGTTGTTTCTCACTCTCAAACTGAATGCTAACTTCTACCAAGCTATGGTCACTGTTTCCTAGGGGATCTTTTACATTAGAGATCACTTATTAAAACTGCCTCATTACACATTGCCAGGTCCAAAATAGCCTGATCTCTGGTTGGATCCAAAGCATATTGTTCTAGGAAACTGTCCCAAATACACTCTATGATTTTTTGCACGTGACTACCTCTGCCAATTTGATTCTCCCAATCTACATGAGGGTTAAAGTCACCCATGATTAATGCACTGCCTTTTTACATGCCCTCATTATCTCCTGATTTATCCTCTGTGCTACAATATAGCTATTGTTAGGGAGCATATAGACTACTCCCACTGTGTCCACTTCCCCTTGTTATTTCTTACCTCCATGCATATGGATTCTACATCTTCTGATCCAAGGTCATTTCTTGCTATCGTACTTATTCCATCTCATACTAACAAAGCTAACCCACCACCCTTTCCTTCCTGCCTGTCCTTTCGAAAAGTCACATTCCCCTGAATATTTAGTTTCCAGTTTTGATCTCCTTGCAACCATGTCTCCATAATGACGAAAATATCATACCCAATGACCTCTATTTGTACCATTAGTTCATTTATTTTGTTCTGAATGCTACGCGCATTTAAGTAAAGAGCTATTAATTTTGCCTTTTTACCACTTTTTCTCCCTTTGACGCTATTTGCTGCTTTTTTATGTTTGTATACTCTGTTCCTTCCTGTCACACTCGGTGTTTAATTTCCAAAAAGCTGCCCTGCAATGTTGCCATACCCTTTTGCTTTGTAAGCATACGTAGGCCCTCCCCAAAACCCTCCACCCACTCCTCTATTTAGTTTAAAGCCCTCTCTATAGCCCTAGTTATTCGATTTGCCAGGACACTGGCCCCAGCACCGTTCTAGGGAAGCCCGTCCCACCGGGCTTTCCAGGAATCTTAAAGAAATCAGATGATGCTCACCATTTGAATGACTCACTGTCTTTCATGTAACAATCTTCATTCTTTTACTTAGGATCAGAGAGAATTCAGCTTTCAGAAGCTGAGAAAGTTTATTCACTCAGCAGTAAGTTATTTTCTTTCACAGAGACACCATCCACTAGCCCCAAGGCAGACATAGAAGTTATAAATCTCTCAGTTCTTCATGAAGTAATGTAAGGTGGCACATACTGAAGACACTGCAGCAAATGATGACCTGGTGGACCTGAATTGGCTGTCCCTAGAGAGTGATGAGGAAGAATCCCTTACTATACTGAGTGAGCTCATGGAGGTTGAGGTCCTAGAGAATGATTTGTCTTTCCCATTAATGGATGCACCTTGTAAAGTCTCTGTTGCCCTTTTAGAAGAATCAACTGTGCTTTTAGTGGCTGAGCAGCATTCAGATCTTAGTTCCACTGAATTTAATAATGTATTTTCTACTTTATCTTCTGTTGTTCAACAGAGAGTGCTTTGTCTGAATCCAAGTTAAAGTCTATAAAGGATCACACTGCTAAAGATCTGGTACCTTCCCAGGGTGAAAATTAATTGGTGCCCATACTTCAGTCCCAGCTGAAAGTCACCTTCTCTTGAGAGTTGAAGGTCAGCACAGAAGTTGCAACAGAATCTTTAGTACTTCTGAAGCCAAGAATCCTGTACAGCAATCTTGTCACAGAGCTGATTGTCTAAAAGAAAGTTATCTCATTACAGAAGATGAAGATGTCTTGTCTCCATGTTCTCAGCAATTCTTCCCATTGCCCATAGTGGAGCAACCTCATACAAAGAGAACTATGGCTCTCTTACCACTGCCTACAGAAAGTAGACAGTCTGCCCAAAATCAATGGGAAATCATCTCTTCTTCTTGTCATGACAGGCTCACAGGAAGTTTGTTGCTTTCTTTTCCGTCATCTAATTTCATTGAAATCTCAGATCTTCAATGCCTTTTCATTCTTTGTAACAATAGTCGATGATACAGCAGTGACAGTCTTCCTACGAGTTGAAGATCATTCTTCTTCTGAAGCTTCTTCCCAGAATCCTTCTAGGGGGCAACAAGTTCTTCAGATTGTCCTGAGATCTTCTCTTCTAGTCGCAGAGAGTCTAAAAATCAATTCTCTTCAGTCTTCTCTTTTGGAACAGACTTTTGTTCAAAAATCTTCGTTGTCCTTGCAGTTCAGTCATCCTACACTCTGCTTTCCAGTAATGCTGACATCAATGATGCTAAAGTGTTGCCCTATTCTGCAGAATGTTATGTCCTACCAGATGCAGAAAAAAACCCTCATGTCTCCAAGACGTCTTCCCTATGGGCCGAGAATACTGGGGAAGATTGAACCCCCAGAACTGTGACTTGGGGAGAAGAAGAGTAGGAGTTAGAGTTGGCTAGAATCTGTAGTTCTAAAAAGGGAGTTACAGAAATGTAATGTTAAAGACATAGTTTCACGTTGTAGTTAAAAAGTAGGATAGTATACTTGGGGGGAGGTGTGGTATAAAGTGTTAACAGATGAGATATGCTGATGAGTGATGTAGACAATGCTGTACCACTGACACCAGTCAGTCATGTGTTAGACTTTCGAGAAAGATTGGAATCATGCCTAGGAGCTATGTGCCTACTCTGTAACCCATTTAGATGTAATACTAACAAACAAGTGTTAAGCAGATACCAGACTATGTCTACAGTCTGTCTAAGAACCAAATCCAACACCTCTAGAGTCCAAGATAGAACAACCCAATCTCAAAACAAGCATAGCTCTCAACAGGGTGTGCTGGATCAATAAATATGCCCTTTCTTCTGCAGAAAGATGGGAGTAAATATACAACAAGTAACAGATGAAGGTGCGGCAAGGGCTCTGGGGGTTTCTAGGTCTAGCAGACCTTTGCAAGGGCTCTTACCAAGGAGCACATATTGTGGCTTGGGCAAACTGCAGAGGAAGACTAAAGACTTGGCTGTCTCAGAACATGGGGGATTTGAAATCAAAAGCAGTCAAAGAGGTGATTGGGAGTAGTGGAGGGGAAGAGTGATCCTGAGAGCATGCAGGGGAGATCTGGGATCGTTGAGTAGTAAGGTAGGTACAGAAAGCTCTGAGATGGTCTAGAAGGGGAAATAACAAATTTCTACAGGGTTAATGATCCTGCAGTTGAATCACATCTGTTGAAATGTTGATTCCAATGAGACGATGGGGCAACAATGATCAAAAATTCCCACAGCCCACCCTAAATAAATTATCCAGAAATATTGGGATTGATTTTCAAAGTGGGGTTGGGAACCCAACACCAGGATGAATTCTGGGTTCCAACCCTGTGCCTTGGCTGTGTCTCCCTCACAATGTTTTTTTTAAAAGTGTAAATGACCTAACTGGCTTGGTGTCTACTTGGTGGTGCACAAGCAACAAAGGCAGGCGGCAGCCATATTGGTTGTTCTGGTTGCCTTGATGGTTAGGGCAGGCTACTCATCAGATAACTAGGAGGTCGAACATGGCAGAAAGCGGGCATGGAGGACAAAATAAGGACCTGCAAAGAAACTTACTAGATCCCCATGAGGAACCTGACAGCTGTGCACAAACATGCACAAGAATACTTGGCCTCTCACAAAAAGACATTGATAATTGCAGTGCCAAATGGATAGGCCCTCTAACAAGCTCCTTAAAAAGCTTAAGAAGCCATCGACTGGTGGTGCCCAAATTTCCTGCTTCATTTCCCCCCTTGCTGGCTCTTTGAAAATTCAACACTGTCCTGGAGGACTGGGATCCGGAGATTTCCTCTGGGACTGCAATTTTAGATTCCCACCGCTCTGCGTCCCAACACGCTGGCCCTTTGACAGCCCTATGAGCATTATTTATATGGTTTATTAAGGGGGAAATATCACACTTATTTTTTTTTCTAATTAATAAATATCGATGCCCATCCTCAACAATTGATTAATTATGCCATGCATATATACAGAAGCATTAGGTAACGATTTTGTTACCTATTTAAATTTGGATTGTTTCACATATCGCAATTTCAGCAATTTTTGCTGAAGGGGAAATGGGGTGTGAGGAACTGAGGGTGACAGTCGTGTGGCCAGGCCTTATTATAGCCCCTGATCCTGAATACTCACCCATACCTGAGTGGTCAGATCAAAGGATGAGTGAGCTATAGGCAGTTTGAACTGAAGCATGGGCAGAACACAGGAGGCACCTGTGAAGAATCTGCGTAGGCTAGAGTCCAGTCGGCTGCCCTGGAAAAAATTCAGAAGCAGCCAAAGGAGCTGCCGGATGCCAAGGCAGGTTGCTGAAAAGGCCCACCTCAGTGCTGTGAGACTTTGTCCCAGTTAAAATACAAACATAAAGGCCCTCCAGCTCTCAACCCTCACATCCCCTCACTTCCCACACACTTTCCATGTCCCTTCCATGTTACCTCATGCCCCCCACCCACACCCTAGAGCCCCTCATGTCCCCTATGCTAATGTTAAGTTATACCCCTCTACAAACAACCCCGATAGCCCCTCATGCCTCCATGTCAAGCTATGACCCACCCGCCGCAAACAACCCCTTTGGCCCCCACCATGTCCGCTTCTGTAAGGTCTGAGCCTTATATCCATACAAAACAACACACCAAACTCTTTACAAGTTGCTTTTTGAGTTTATTCAGCTTTCCAGTTACCAAGCATCTCTTCTATCAAAAAAATCACCTTTCCCATTGCTATCCTTGTTCTTATTTCTTTGCTGTATCTTCCATCTGCAGAAATTATGCTTCCTAGCTACATGGTTCCATTATGTGACCACTATCTGAGCCACTTGGCTTACAACCTCAGCATCCTGTTTTACTCTGCGCTAAGCTTTAGACTCTAATCCTCTCCATCACTACTTCCATCTCTGTAATATTGCCAAACTTCACCTCCATCTCGGCCCTTTTTCCAATGAAAGCCTTACACTTGCCTTCATCACCTCCAGGCTTGATCATTTCGCTATTTTCCTATCATCTTCCACTCTTCATAAAGTCCAACCTGTACAAAAATCTGCTCCATAGATTCTGTCCTGCACAAAATTTTGCTTACTCATATGTCCTGTCCTTACTGATTATATCAGTATCCATTTCCTCAATGCCTCAATGCCTTCTTATTGTTGCCTTTATATACCTCAATGCCTCACCCACCCTTCCTCCATAACTTCATCCTGCCCACACCCTTGAGATACTTTTTATGTGAAGAGTTTGATATGAATGGAAGTTGTTGTAGAGAATGTGCATTTATTAAAATAAGGAATAATGAAGAAAAAAGATCTGTGTCACAGCAATGTGAGTCTGTGATCCTGTAGCATACAAGTAATTGGAGTCGGCAAAATTTTGGCTACCTTTGCCTGCCACATTAAACGGCACAAAGAGCAAACGTACTTCTGACTAACAATGTAAAATGTCCCAGTAAACGTGGGCACGGCTGTGCATTTAGAAAACGCATACACAGCTACCAGAGTTTTATTAGCCTCTGTGTGCAATGCACCACAATATTGCAATGAAGTTAAGATGAATTATAAGGTAACATCCTAAAATGCACAAAGTACAAGGACATTTACCTTGGCAACTTTCTGAGACCAGAATATTGCTCCTTCCTCTGCTCTCAATTTCAATGTACAAGTGAGATCACATTAAGATACATTAACTCTTTCAACCAGCTACATTCAGGCTGCACTGACACTGACCTTTAATTTGAAGGTGGTCCATAATGTCATAAAGGACCTCCATAGCTGCTTCATTGAATGAAGCAGTTCTCAAAGGAACCATTGCTCCAGCCATTGTCCCCATCCTCAGTCGCAAGAAAACTTTAAGGATGACAAGCAGCCTTTTAACAGTTGTTGATGTCGCACCCGCCTTGGGGGTGGGGTAGGGAGAGCTGGTGATATATTGTTTTTGCCTAAAACAAAAGACAGAACAGGCAACACATGTATAGGTTGAAGTAGCATAAGCCTTTGATTTAATACATAATAGTACAATCATTTATGTTCAGACAAGGACATCAAACAATTAATCAGATACAATGGTACAAACTCATTGTGATGTTCTGATTTTACACATCTCTCCAACGAGTCAAATAATCCAAACTCCAGTGGTAAACCTAGCTTCACATAATCTAATGATTATAAACTTCAGATGATATCAAAATAATTATATTGTTTTTTCAACATATTCTGGTCAGAAGACAGGAAGGAAAAAAAAAACTATATATATATCTACATCAACCCAGCTACTTTATAAAAGTATTATTTTTATTTTAAACATGGACAAGGCTTTACCTTGACTAGCCATGATTCATTCCAGAGGAGTTTCTAGCCTTCAGAAGCCAACAGGGACCTCGTTACCTTTAAAGGAGAGCTAATGCCCTCTGAGACTATTGATAATCAACTTCCGAAGAAATGCACCAACCCCCTTTTACAATTCTAAGGCAAAGCTCCGGCCAACGGAGACAGTATATCTGCAAAGGACAAAAGGGTCCCTGACTCCTTTATTAAACACCTGAAGATCCCAGACCTGGAAAATTGTATACTTTGACCAAGATACAGGAGAAGAAGTGGGGTATTTCACATGACCTCCCCCAAACTGCTAGAACCTGTAATATTGCTATGTGGAACTGAACCCAGGCAGTCTAACATTTTATCACCTAACATGTAGCAGCAGAAAGAGCTCTGTCCAAATGAAGTGCCTGGCCCTCATCTACACAGTGAACTACTGGAACATTGGAACTTCTGTATCCGTGCCTTCAAGACTAATTCATCTCTATGTGCCTTCTCCCATTGTGAAAGTCCTTGCTTCTGGAAAGCCAGATCACCTTGCAACAATTTCAGCCTGTTAACCTCTGAAGGAGTATATCACTGGACCTTTTTGATTCTGGACTCATGTGGAACCATAAGTCTTACTTTTATTGTGGTCCTGCCCTGTACCCCTTTCCATTCCTTATTCCTCTTTTATTGTATGAGTGAAAAAAGGGACAGATATTGCAAAACTCTTTTCCTGCATTTTGTGTGTGTACAAAATAAACAAGCCCTCTTATTTTACCTTATCTCAAGTTTGCTGTGGGGTTATTAATCAAGGATTGGACAACTCCAAAGCTGAACGGTTGTGGAAAATATGCAACCACTTATAAAGAGGGAAATCCAAAATCAAAAGCACCTATCTGTTTATGGATGGGTAGTGAGAGGAAAAGTCAGGGCTATTTAAATTAATTGATTCCTAGATCTAGATCCCCTAGATCTGAAATCTAAATCCCACCTACCTGCCTATTCTCATTGGAGTTTAGAAGGATGAGAGGTGACCTTATTGAAACATAAGATTCTGAGGGGGCTTGTCAGGATAGAAGGTGAGAGGTTCTTTCCCCCTCATGGGGGAATCTAGATCTAGGGGGAATAGTTTAAAAATTAAGTGATCTCCCATTTAAGATGGAGATGAGAAGGAATTTCTTCTCTCAGAGGGTCATTGTCTTTGGAATTCTCTGCCTCAGAGAGCAGTGAAGGCTGAGTCATTGAATATATTCAAGGCTGAGTTAGACAGGTTCTTGATCTACAAGGGAGTCGATTGTTATTAGGGGATGGGCAGGAAAGTGGAGTTAAGGCCACAATCAGATCAGCCATGATCTTATTAAATGGTGGAGCAGGCTCGAGGGGCTGAATGGCCTACACCTGATCCTTGTCCTTATGTTCGTAACCTGCTCAACCTTTTCTCATAAGACAACTCCTCCATTCCAGGAATCATCCCAGATGAGCTTCTTTGAAATGTCCCCAGTGCAAATATATCACTCTTTTGCAGACCAAAGCTGTACTCCAGGCGTGTTCTCACCAATGCCCTGTACAGTTGTGACAAGACTTCTCCACTTTTATACTCCATCCCCTTTGCCATAAAAGCCAAATGTTCTTGGTGCTCATGCCCCAAGTGTTCTGCCAGGATAATATGGCAATGAACTGACTAGTGATATATTGTAAGGATGCTCTCCACATTACAGCGAAACAGAGCCCACAAGGAACAGCAGTCCAATAGCCCATTTTTATTCCCAAAGATCTCTTTGTATTTAAAGTAACAATCTTCTTCCCCAGAAGCAAAGATGCAAGAAAATAGCATCAGGTTCAGTTCAATCAGCTCACATTGCCTGCACATGGCACTTGTACATTAATGCATTCCTTTGTGTGAAGTGACTGGTAAGGTGGCAATGTTTTGTTGACACCGCATGGGGAGCTTGGAACAGATTGTTGGTTGTGCCACTGTTGGGTGAAGCTAAGAGGCAGGGAGACACCCTTGGCTGTCTGACTCCTCATTATGGAGTTTTGGGACAAGCATTATTCCTTTTAACCATAATATAAACAGAAAATACTAGAGCTACTCAGCAGGTCAGGCAGCACCTGTATAGAGAGAAGCAGAGTTAATGGGTGAAACCTTGTACTGACACTGGTGGCAAGCTTAGAGGTGGAAAAGAGACGTAATTAGGTGGGTTGGTGGTGTACCAGAGCCCGGCCTCTGCCAAAATTAAATTCTGGGTGGGAAGACCCATAGTCGACCTTCCTGCCCCACCACCTATTGAGGCCCTTAAGTGGCTAATTAATGATCACTTAAAGGCCTTATCCCACTGCCGCTGGTGTTAACCCAAGTGGCAGGCAGGCCTTTCAACATGTGGCATGCACAACAGGTAAAACCGTGCTGCCACTCATTGCCTGATCGAGGGAGCCCACTGGGTGCCACTCCCTTGCTCTTGCTGCCGACCCCCCTACACCCCTCTCTCAACCACCCCCACTCCACAAACCCTACCTCTCCACATTACTTATCTGTGCCCCTGGGTGATTCCACGGCCCTGGGACTCTGGTAGGCTTGATGGTGCTGATTAACCTTTGATTAGCTGACAGCCCTCAGTAGGTGAGACTTTTGTCCCTGCAGTCTTGATTCCGGGGGAAAGCCTGTTGCTGGCCTCACCATTGCCTGATTGGCTTGTGGTTCAGTGGGCCTTTCTGAAAAGAGGCAGCATGGTTTTCTTACCGGTTCTCCAGGCAGTATGCAAGAACTCCAATGCCTCAACAAGATTCCGTCCAATGGTTCAGGCTGATGACCATTCATCAGAACTGGGAAAGTTAGAAATGTAATAGGTTTTAAGTAAGTGAAAGGGGGCACGGTGGACAAAGAACAAAAGGGATAGTGTGGAAGACAGGAGTGATTAAATGACAAGAGAGTTGGTGATGCAAGGCCAAAATGAGTGGTAATGGGCCGAGTAAAGAAATAAAACATGTCTAGAGGAGGTGTGAATGGCAGGATGATGAACAGCTGCTGTCCAAAAGCAAAACCAAACTACATTGTGAGCTGTGAATACAGTACACTAAATTTAAAAGAAGTATACATATATCACTGTTTCACCTGGAAGGAGTGTTTGGGGCCTTGGACAGCAAGGAACAAGGAGGTGAAAAGGCTGGTGTTACATCTCCTGCGCTTGAATGGAAAGGTACCATGGGAAGGGAAGGGGTTATTGCGGGTGATTGAAGAATGGACCAGGATGTCATGGAGGGAATGATCCCTTCAGGATGCTGAAAGGGGAAGGGAGGCAAAGGTGTGTTTTCTGATGGCATCATGCTGGAGTTGGCAGCAATAGCAGAGGATGATCTGCTGAATACAGAGGCTGGTGGGGTTGCAGGTAAGAACAAAGGGAACCATACTATGGTTCTGGGAGAGAGGGGAAGGGTGAGAACAGAAGTATATGAAATGGGACTAACACAGTCAAGAGCCCTGTCAACCATGGTTTGGGGGTAATCCTTTGGGTGAAGAAAAAGAGAGACATATCAGAAATACTGTTAGAGACAGAGAAACTGGGAGAATGGAATGGAGTCCCTAAGGAAGCAGGGTGTGAGGAAGCCTAGTTAAGTTAGTTGTCGGAGACGGTAGGCTTATAATGAATATTCATTGAAAGTCTATCCTCAGAAATGGAGACAGCGAAATCAAGGAAGGAAAGGGAAGAGTTGGAGATGGGCCATCTGAAGGGAAGAGAAGGGTGAAAATTGTAAACAAAGTTGATGAAATCTTCCCGTTCAGGGTGAGAGCATGAAACTGCATTGATACAGTCATCAATATACTGGAAAAAGAGATGAGGAAGGGAGTCTGAGTATCACTGGAACAAATTCTATTTCAACTTCCCTGCTTAGGCTTCCACTTTCAGTTGTTCAAACAGACAAGCCAAACAGAATCCTAAGTGATCCAAAATGGAAACAAATGCAGAAATTATCCAATTGGGTCATTGCTGGTTATAAATCTGATTTGGTACTGATCCATAATACCTCATTTATGCTGAGACCTAGTCTTGTAATCCATGGGAAGATTACTGGATCTGTTTGTACTGTTGTCCAACTCCACTACATGCTTATAATAAGCCTCTTTAAAAAAGATTGCCTACACTTTAACACTGTTACCATGTTATTCAGCATGTGGATATACAGCATAATTTTTAATAAATAGATTCAATGGAGCTAAACTGCTGGTGGGTGGTCATGGATGGATGAAGTGGTGAGTGATCTTGCCAAAGTGGAAAAGGAAGAATGTATTAAGCTGTGTGGAAATGCAGGTTATGAATTCACTGGAACTTTACACCACCAATGCATCTGCATCTGCCCAAATTGACTCTGCCCTAAGACCTAAACCTGAGTTGTAGCTATGCCAGTGTTGATTTTAATCTTAGTGGCAAATGGAGATTTGAGTTCAGGCCAAATCTCGCTTGTGATTGCTTTCAAGGAAAATGGTAATAATATTGGTAATGATACAATATTCAGCCCTATAACTGAGTGTAATATTCAAATGTCAGGTTCACAGTGGAGGTATTAGCAGAGGTGTAACAATCCGATTGTTTTAAATTTTTATTGAGCTCCTGATCTTTATGTACACTCATACAGCTCCATTGTTAAAAACATTTAACAGCAAAATAATAATGTGAAGAGCAGAAGATGAAAAGTTTTCTAAAAAGAAATCATAGGCGAATAATATAGATGCATTTTAGTGGTGTGGGGGTCTGGGGGCTGCAGGGTTGGTGGGGCTTGATAAGCATATAAGGGACAGCGGAATAGAAGGTTAAGCTGATCCAGTTAGATGAGATAGGATGAAAGCAGCCTTGAGTGGAGCATAATCTGACTGGGCTGAATGGCCTGTTTCTGTTCTGTAATTCCATGTAATTCTATGTAGATGCACAGTAGTGTGAAGAAAAGTATATAATTCAAAACCATGAAGAACAAAAAAAAACCAAAGCAATGCCTTGAAAAGCAGCACATTGTGACATAATGCTGCAGACAGTACACTGAAACACAGCTCAAAAACACTACGCTGTGGGAAAAAAAATCAAAGGAATGCAACCCCTTAAAGAGCAGCATAGCAGTGTGGTACTGTCATAGGCAGCATAGCAAGGGAAAGAATTGTGTTGTTCTTCATGGTCATTCATCTCAGATGAGAACATCTGCACAGATACAAAGGAATCTCCCATACAGCTCATGCTTGTGATTCACCAGATGTTGAATCTCCGATCACACCCTTGTAGCTGGGGAGTGGCATTCAGTAGAAGCTGGAATTCTTCCACAGGAAGGGAGAGGACAATTAGTGGGAAATTTTTGCCTAAATCACTGAATTGTTTCTTTCCCTTTTAGGTAAAAAAGGATGGAAAGAATAATTAATTATGCTAAACATGCATGTGACAGAGCATAAAGACACCATCTATACTGTGACGTATTGTGGGATAAGCAAGTATTTTGAAATGCCATGCATGACAGCCTACATGTTAATGGCATGTCTGACAACTTAATGGTACTATGTTTCTTTTTTGGTTCTAATTATTCACTTATTCTTGGATTTAGCTCACCAAATAACTTCTTCATAATTTGAAAGAAACACCTGCCTCTAAGGAAAGGGTAAGTTTTGCCATGTCTATAGACATAGGGGGGAGAAATCAATAATCATGTTTCATGTATTATTAATTTAGTTTCAGTAATTTGGAGAAAAATATCACTTGAATAATTTGGAGGAAAATGCTTGTGGAAATCCGCTCCCCCCTCCCCCCCTCCTCCCCCCCCCCCCCCCCCCCCACCCCGCCACAAATGCCTGATCTCTGCTTATTACCTCCCTAAAACTATAAGAATGAGATTTGGAATTAATTGTGTGCTGAATCACAAAACTGAGCTCTTCAGTATCTATGCAAGTAAAACAAAAGGCAAAAAGCTTGCATTTCTATAGTGCTCTTCACACCTTTGGGATGTCTCAAAGCACTTTTCAGCTGAATAAGAACTTTGGAAGTTTAATCACTTTTGTATTGCAGGAAACTATTAAGCAAGAATTTCCCTTTCCAGAATGCATAGAATGTACAGTATTAAAAGAGAAAAGAATACCAAACATAAGGGGTAGGTCAAAAAGCACTAGAGATATTACTATCAATTATGCTTTCATTGTTAACTCAGGTTGAAACTACTGTGCCTATGTTGGCATAATGTTGTGAAGGTCGGAACTGCCCCAAATCAAGATCTGTGCAATGTATTATATTGCACCTAAATAAAGAATACTGAATTGGTGCTGATGTAAACAAAATTCACTGAATCTACCCTGCACATATTTTGTGCAACCATGCTGAGTCAATATGTACTAACCAGATTATTTCTCCTAATTTCTTGATTTTGTGTAACAATTCTCATAGCGAATTAAAGACAATCTAGAAGGAACTGCATTTCATAGAGTTACAATCTCATACCGTAACAACAGCACTTTTTAAAATTCCAACAAAACCATTGTAGTATTCTCAGTGCTCCAGTAAAACCTTCGTGCTGCCAAAGCCTGCTAGTCGGGATTAAGAGCTTGAGAACAACTGTATCCTTCTTGAAAAGGCCTTGATCCATTTACCGCTGTCTTCTTTTTCTGACCAGCTGATCAACACTTTCCATCACTTCACACTTATCTCTTCATCGTGACAGCAGGAGATGAGTTCTGACAAGGTAATGGAAAATAGGGTTCCACAAGCCTTGGCAGGGACAGAAGCATCTTAGCTGTCTCATCAGGATTGTTCTTTTCAAATGTCACTATTCTCAAACCTCAGAATCCCTTGCAGCATGCCAGAATTGGATTAAGGGGGATTGCTTACTAAAAACCCTGTTTTGTACCTTTCACCAAATTTGGTTGTGTGACAATGCTGTCGCAGAGCCCAACTGAAGCAAAATGTGCAGCCATTTGCAATATTTTGTTTAATGCTACAGCGAGTTTGGCCGCTTGTTCAAAAATGAATGAACCAGATGTACATTTTGAAGAAGTATGTTGCAGCTTTCACTTCCGAATTAATCATTTTGAGAACCAAGTTACCTTTTCATCTGTCAAGATAAATACATTGTTTTTATTTTTCCTCTATGAAGACTAAATGTTTTGTAAATATTAAATAATAATTTCTTTATAAAGCAAATAAAAAAGACCCAAACTGAAGAACATAAATTCTTAGAGAGATAAATTGTCAGAATCTTATGTAATAAAAACTATAATTTTATCCTGTATATTAACAGGAATATCACCAACTAAAATATTTTGTAAGACACTATCAAATTTGGAAATGGAAATGTGTGCCTGATCATTTGGGCTCTTCTTTTAAAATTTAACAAAAAATAAACATGGGGCTTAAAAGTAGTTAACCATTTTAGTCTCCTTCTCTCTGAACTCATTCATTCCTTCTTAGGTACAGTTCTGTAGGGATCAGTAGTCTTTTAATAATTTGCCGAAATGATCTCTTCATGTGCGAACCTGGAATGGAGGCAGGCTGATCAACTATGAAGAGCATCATGGCAGAATCCAACCCTGCCCTTACTCAATGGTCACACACTTTCCAGCATAAATCATTAGAAAAATTATAAGCGGAAACTCTGACTAATCTATTCCTACCTACCTTGGGGCATAGAAGTTAAATGTAGCATCCTAACTGCTGCCCACCTTAATGTCATATGAAGTAGGGATTAAACTGACATTTTGCAACTTCCATCAGTACTATATCTGGCAGTGTATCTATCCATTTTGTAAGCTAGCTGGTTTTTGGTGATGTGTAGAGATGATTTGTGTTGGCCCAGGGTAGAAGGATATGGTTTTGGCCATATATCTCACCACACTGTGAGTTTTCTATCTAAGCTGCATCATTAGCAGGAGACACTGTTCACTGCCAGACACCTTTAAAGAAGATGGAAGAGTAAGTCGCAGGGTTAGCCAACCTGGACAGCTTTCACATGCCTTCTAGCAGTCAGTTATAGAGCAACACATTGTTGGAATCTTGGCATTAGTCTCCTTCCCATCCTCTCAGGGATGCGATGTGAGAAGGGAATGCAAGAAAAATAAATGAGAATTTAAACATTGGTTTTGCAAAGATGGAGCAAATATGTTGGGACCATATAGGCCTCAGAGATAAGCAGAAAACCTTGAATGATAGAAATATGAAACACTACTACAAATATACTGCAACAATAACTAAAAAACACCTTTAACTAACACAGTAAATCATTAATGGAGGATTATGAAACAATATTTGACACTCAGCCACATAAGGAGACATTGGAATAGGTGACCAAAAACTTGGTCAACGAAATAGTTTTAAGAAGCTTCTTGAAGGAGAAGAGAGACGAAGTTAGGTGGATTGGTTTAGGGAGGGAATTCTAGAGCTCTGTCCTGGAAGGCAAGGCAACCATAAGGTCACAAGATTACAAGATATATGAGGAGAAGTAGGCCATTTGGCTCATCAAGCTTGCTCCACCGTTCAATAAGATCATGGCTGAGACTGTGGCCTTAACTCCACTTTCCTAATTGTTCCCTGCAACTCTTAACTCTTAGCTCCCTTTTCGATCAAAACTCTGCCTAACTCAGTCCAACCCAGCCTCCAACGCTCTCTGTGAAAGACAATTCGAAAGGCTAATGATCCTCTGAGAAAAGAAATTCCTCCTCATCTTGTCTTAAATGGGAGACCCCTTTCTTTTTAAACTGTTCCCCAGTTTGAAATTCCCACACAGAAGGAAACTTGCTCCCTGCATCTACCGTGTCAAGCATCCTCAAAATCTTTTGTGTTTCGATAAGCTTACCTCCCATTCTTCTAAACTCCAAGGAGTATAGGCCCAACCTGCTCAACCTTTCCTCAAAAGACAACCCCTTCATCCCAGGAATCAGCCTGTTGAACCTTCTCTGAACTGCGTCCAATGCAAATATGTCCCTCCTTAAGTAAGGAGGCCAAAACTGTACACAATGCCCCAGGTGCTGTCTCACCAATGTCCTGTACAGCTCTAACAAGACTTTCTTATTTTTATACTCCATCCTTCTTGCAATAAAGGCCCATATTCCATTTACCTTCCTAATTTCTTGCTTTGTTTGCAGGCTAACTTTTTGTGATTCATGTACAAGGGATCCCAGCTCCCTCTGTACTGCAGCATTCTGCAGACTTTCTCTATTTAAAATATATTCAACTTTTCTATTCTTCCTGCCAAAGTGGACAACTTCTTATTTTTCCACATTATGCTCCATCTGCCAAATTTTTGCTCACTCACTGTTACATCCTTCTATGCAATGTAAACACATGAATCATGGGATTGGTAAAAGAAATGTGGGTTCTTTATTAGGAGATAAGGCTATATATATATAGTGTTAACTAAGAGGCTATGTATACATGTCTCACTTCTATATCTGCTGCTGTGTTCTGAATACAGATTTATGGGGCTACTACATCACAATGTCTCTCATTGGTTGTGATTGACAGCAGTTAAGATAGATAAAGGTACATGTACAGGATATTACAACATCCCCCTTTTTTCTAAAATAGAGGTTTGCTCTTAGAGGATGAAATTATTTACATGACAGCAAATGAAAATAACATTGTGCCTGAATATATCCTTATGCAAAACAATAGGTTTACAAGTTTCTGAAATGGATTGGTGGTTTGCTTCTCCGACCAGAATTCCAGACAATGTGCTTGGAAGTTGAATTTCACTCATAATTGATCTTCGAGCGTTGGCCATATTTTATCTGGGTTTTCAAAGTCATCATCCGACAGACCTGACGTGTTCAGTGTGTGGAGGCCTTCACTGAATATAGCAATTTTAATTTTTATGGTTTGTTTGTCCAGTTTGGGGGATATTGAGGTCCAAAAAACAGAACTCTATGCACTGTTGGAACAAAGTAAACTCAGGCAAGAGATCTGTTGCCTTCCAATTGAGTGTCAGTAATGTTGTGGTCATCCTGTGGCTTTTTGCAGGATTATTAGGAATGGCTGGGATAGAACAATTAGCTGGAAGCTGCTGTACAATCTCAGAATGCTGGTTAAGGGTGCAATGTTTGTGTTGGGTCTTGGATGTGATCTTTTCGCAAAAGGATAACTCAATGTTTCTGGTTGAGGTATCATTCTGATTTGGCACCTGTTTCTTCGCACTGTCATGCCATTTTATATTTGTACTTGATACGATCTTGGTTCTGAGCAGGTGCTGATGATTTCTGCTGGATTCCACATGCCATCAATTGGGCGTGGTACTCAAACTTTTTGTCTGACATTCAGGTTGGGTAATTTGTTACCCGTGTGCCAGTCATAAGCATCTTCCACTTTCCCTTGTTTTTTAAATAATGCATCTCGTACTTCTGGGAATATCAATGAGTGGTGACTGGAGGAGGTTTGTCTACACTTGTCTGCCAAATAGCAATTCCGCATTGATTCTGCAGTTCAATGAAGTTTGCAGGTTTGGATTGGGTATGCGTATTCAGTTCAAACAGTCTTGTGTAGCCTGTTGACTGATCTGCTCTTTGTGGTCAGTGGGCCATGTCATTGTCTTGACAATGCCATCAGTGATTGTGGTCCTTGCACACCAGTAGGCTTGTGATTACTGGACCTGTGGTATCCATAATATGAAATATCTTGGGTGACCAGGATGAGTTGTTTTAGCAACACTTGGGTGTAATGGGTCCCAGGGATGGAATCGCCAAGTTGTACGCGGTGAGTTTGGCAGTGCTTAGTTGAACCATCACTTACCACTTCTGTGAGTACATCCATTTCAGAGTGCAAAGTGGAAGGATGTTTGCACCTGCATCAGTATCCAGTTTTGTATACAATTTGTGCTGACCCTGCATCTGTGGGAAAATAACCTAGATGGTTCTTCTGTTGGTACCACTGTGCCAATACATTCTTTGGTGTTCACCTTGTGGAACGTCTGCTCACTTTGTGTATCGATGGCCTGGTTATCCTCATCATCTGACCATATAGCTTAGCTGGACATTTTACAGACCTTATTTGGATGATGTCTGTTATGTGCTCTTGGTTGTTTGGAATGCTGTGCCTCTCTGGCCTCTAGTTGTGGTTTCTCGTGATGTTGAACAACTTGTTCCAGCCTTTGCTTTCTGTACTGGCATTTCCAGTGCCCTCTGGTGCCACATACCTTGCATACAGCATTAAAAGCTGGACATTTTCTTGCTAAGCTTGCCTGTATTGGCTATTATGCCAGTGGTGGATAATGCATAGCCTGTAGACCCTATATTCCCAGTAGTATGGCTTCATACTTGCATCCGTTTTGCAGTCGTGTTTCCATGCTGTAACCTTTGTTTGGTCCAAGATATTTTTTTGGAATGCCTCCGTTGGGGTAGATGCTTTCACGAGCTTGATTATTCTGTTGGCTAGCTCTGGCGTTGTAAAGTCACAATCACACCCCATGTCACTGCATCTACTTATGAATTGATCAATGGTCTCTGTCGGTTGTTACCTGAAAGACAAGAATTCCAGACAATGTGCTTGGAAGTTGAATTTCACTCATAATTGATCTTCGAGCGTTGGCCATATTTTATCTGGGTTTTCAAAGTCATCATCCGACAGACCTGACGTGTTCAGTGTGTGGAGGCCTTCACTGAATATAGCAATTTTAATTTTTATGGTTTGTTTGTCCAGTTTGGGGGATATTGAGATCCAAGAAACAGAGATTTATGCACTGTTGGAACAAAGTAAACTCAGGCAAGAGATCTGTTGCCTTCCAATTGAGTGTCAGTAATGTTGTGGTCATCCTGTGGCTTTTTGCAGGATTATTAGGAATGTCTGGGATAGAACAATTATTAAGGTTTTTCAAGGTTTTGAAGTTCTCTTCAGAGCTTAATTTGGCTCCTTGAGTTGCAGTATCATAAGTGGCCACAGCCTTACCTGGTCATAGGTTGTTGCTTGATGGTAATGGTGGTGCTGTTGAGCTCTTTCTGCTTTGCTGAGCTAAGTGAGGAAAACTGTGATTTTTGGTGTGATAATGGACTGCACATTTCAAGGGGAAAATTTAACAGAGAAAGATTACCTTTTTTCAGCCTTCTTCTAGCTGTTAGGAACTATTTGGAGCTATTACTGGATGGACTCTTCCTTCCTGGCCCAGAGTCCAGTGTCCAATTGACCCCCACCACACCCCTGACCTTTCAAAGGGATAGTAAGCAGCAGTATTGTATTCTCCTCTCTTTAGAGTTTTGTTTTAAGTTAGACCCTCCAGAGTTGGCTATTTAATCTCTGCCCCTGCACAAAATACATAGCAGATAGACTTATACTAATTAAGTTCTTCCAAATTTGAGTAATATTACTGGGACCAAGTGCCTGCTGGCTGGGGAACAGTATGATGTCCCAGAATGAAGGTACATCATCAGGATCTCTACAGTACTGCAGAATCACTTACACAAGGTGAGCTAATACTTGATGGTTGTTCACTTCCACATCAGTTCTTCTGTGCATGTGAAAGGGTTGAGGCTTGTATACCTCTCAGTCAAATTTTCAAAAACCACACTGCCACTATGTTGCATTCTTCTATTCAAAGTAAAGGAACCAACCATACGACAAAGATTGGTAAAACAATAATGTGGGTTCTTTATTAGAAAATGAGACTATATACAGACAGTGTTAACTCGGAGGCTATGTATACGTGTCCGGCTTCTTCATTTGCTGCTGTATCCTGAATACAGAGCCATGGGACTATTATGTTGCATTCTGTCTCAATGGTAGTGATTGACAGCACTTAAGAATAACTCCATTAATGGCACATGTACATCATATCATAACACTCACTTAACCTATCTAGACCCCTTTACAGACTCTTTGAATCCTCCTCACAACTTGCTTTCTTGCCTATCTTTGTATCATCAGAAAATTTGGCTACAATACATTTTGTCCCTTCATCCAAGTCATTAATGTGATTGTAAATAGTTGAGGACCAAGCATTGATCTTTGTGGCACTCCACTAGTTACAGTTTGCCAACCCTCCATCCTAGAGTTCCTCACTGGTGTCAGTAGCCATCTCTTCAGTGGGTGTCCCTTGTCACACTCCCTTGAAGGCATGTAGGAGGCATGAAGTGGCACCTGGGAGTGCCAGAGAATGTAAGCGTCATGGCTGTTCCTGAGGTATCAAGCACAAATGCTGGCAATGCTCACAGATGAGAAGTTGAGGGAATTAAATCACTTCCATTTAATGAAGAAAATTCATTGGCTTTTGAGAGCCTTGATGACCACATGCATGTTGACTGTGAGACCTTGTAGCTGGGGTAGTCCGGTGGTGATGCTGAAGTTTCTGGTTCTCTCAGAAACTTCCATATTGGTTCTGAATGTACTAATTGGCCCTCCTGAAGAGGGCATCTGTCACTACCTTGATGCCGTAATGTACGGTTGATTGGGAGATGCCACACATGTCTCCAATGGGCCCCTGGAATTTAAGTTGAGGCACAGAAATTCAGGCCCACAGTGGCCTTGACAGCCACTGGCATCTGATGCCCACCAATGCAGTCGGAGCTCACCTCCTTCGTCATCTTGACTCATAGATTGGTCACATCCTCTTGGCTCAGACACAGTCTTCCATGGCACTACCACTTTTACATCCACAGGTAACTCATCCGTTGCCTGTAGACCCTGTCCACAGGTACCTTTGTCTCTCTGCTGTTGCCTGTAGACCCTGCCCACAGGGTAACTTTGTCCCTCTGCTGATGTCTGTTCAAAATCCACTTTCCGCCCTCTGCCATTCCCAATCACATGGCTGCCTCTGCAGGTGGTTAGGAAGTTGCTGCTCTCCTGATCTGTGTACCCATACCTCACCCCCCCTCAGGTTCTCCTCCATGTTGGAGGACCCTCCATTGGAATGCACAACGCCCATGGCATTTGGGCAGTGCCGGTCTGACTGAGGAACCCTTCCTCCTGCAGCGCTGCCCAGTTCATCCCCCACTCAGTTCCATCTCCAGTGAGCCCCCTGCCAAGGACACCATCTCCTCAAGGCAGGCTCGATCCCAAATTAATGGCTGCCTAGCTCCTTTTTGAGAATGAAAGTAAAAAGCCTCACTGCACTGCTGCAAAGTGTAGCAATTCCAACAACTGCCAGCCTTCAAAAGCTGCTGATGCTCCAGCTCCTGTGGTCCCCATATGTTTTGTGAAAAAATTGGAGGGGCAAAAAAAATTGGCTTCCATTGGCTTCTTAACCATCTCAATCACCTCTTAGTTGCTCATTTCAAAATAGCAATCAGCAAGCCCCTGTAGTTTGCCATACACTGTGTGAAAAATTGCATTCTGGAGTGATGACATCAGGCCAATGCACCCCACGCTATTTTACGGACCCCTTCCCCAATGACTACCCCTCACCCTCCACACCACCCGCCCCCTCCCCCCACCCCACCCCCTGCCCCCCTGCAGCCCCCACCACCAGCTCTATCATTGTGTGTTCCTGCACTGTAAAATCCTGGTCAGATTCTCAGGATTTGCAAATGGAACTGAAAACTGCAATCAGCAGACATCCCCAACTCTGACTTGATGGGGGGTAGGTCATTGGTGAAGCAGCTGAAGATGGTTGGGCCTAGGACACTACCCTGAGGAAATCCTGCAGTAATGTCCCGAGGTTGAGGTGATTAGTCCCCAATTTCCTTTGTGCTAGGTGTGACTCCAACAGTGGAGAATTTTTCTCCCGATTCCCATTGGCTTCAGTTTTACTAGGGCTCCTTGCTGTCACACTCTCTCAAACGCTGCCTTGATGGAAAGGACAAACACTTTCATTTAGTGTGAATTGGGTGCAGGTTTTTAGGTTTTACTTTTAACTTTAAAAACCAGGAGAAAATCAGGGGCAAAATTAGAGCTGGAACAAAAGGGTAAACTTGGAAAAAAATCAGTCAGAATTAGTTTCATTTTGTATAACACTAAGCCTTAAGAAGACATGCCGCTGTTAAGCTAAATAACAACAAGCAAAGTTTAGAGATACCTCTTTTATGGGTCTCACTTGCAATTCCAACAATTCTCTCCGTAAAGTGTGATAGGCCCTCTAGATGAAAATTGGAGAAATTATATTAAGAAGCCCTGGACTTGAAATTGGAGAGACCCATTATTTGGGTGCAGGGGTCACAATTTAAGACTTGCCATGCCTTTTCCAAAATGAGGTGGACAGCGCATAAAATTGGTGCACCAAGCTCATTTCTGATTGTAGTGTGGTCTTGTGGTCTTGGCCCGATCTCGTGCTGCACTCCTCTCTCTGTAGCACGGCCAGCAGCCTCTGATCATGTGTGTCACTTGGATATGATGTCACAATGACGAATATGATGCATGCTTCCTCCAGTTCCTCTTCCTCCTAAAAAACACCTTTGGAAACACCTTTTCCTGAAAACACTGAGTCTTTGAAAAAAATACCTCTGATTCTGCCAGCTGTCAAAAAATGAAATTCTCAGCTAGTCAAAATAGATGTGCTATCTGTTTGGTAGATTGGCTGACAGTATGACACAGGGCATGGAATAGGCAACAGGGTAAATTGACTGACATTGAAATACAATCACACTAGAAATTGTACATTCTGGGAATAGGCGCCTGTTGCATTAGTCTGTTCATGTCAATCCAAGGCCATGTGAAATTGTTGCCGGGGATTCAACGTCATGGGTTAGCTGTGTAGCCTGCACTGTCCACACTGCTTATTGGCTACTGCTTGTTTGGGTTGGCAAGAAATCTGGCGCCTTTGATGCCACATAAGGGCAGCTTAACTCCTTCTACAGGGAGGGAGCATTCTAACTACAGGCAGGCGGGAATGTCTTTGATCATAAAAACAGCTTCAAGAGTTGCAGATTGGTCCCTAACTTTCTGCAATACCAGATGATAGACAGCAGGAGACACTACCCTGGTGTCAATGGGAAGGGGTGATTGAGGAAGTCAATGCAAAAATCTTAACTCCAAGGATAGGGCTTCAATTTAGGAAATATACAATGACCCCAGCAAAGTTATCAGGCTAAGAATCCTACCTCTTTCCTTAACTACTCTCTCCTCACACCAGCTCCACCTGCAGCCCCACAACTCACAACAGTTCCCTACCCTGCTTCCATTCACTCTCCTACATTCACTGCAATACACTTCACTTCCCGACAGAAGTTCTGATTGGAGGGGATATCCTTCGTCACTAAGTAGCCAGCCTGAAATTGACCTGTTGTCCCGGTTGTGATAAAATCAGCAGAGAGGACTGGCCCATAATGCTTGAATCATAACTGCTGCCAGAAAACGGAGCAGACCTGCCTGTGGTCACAGCAAGCTGTACATTCAAGGAGTCCCCACCATCCCCCCTCCCCATCCCCTTGATTTGGAGCTCAAGTTGTGGCTGTAGGAGGCAATATAGTTTGCTGACAGTTTCCTTGGTGAAGTGCAGGTACCTCACACATTGCTCTTTGATGAAGCTGAGGTATGAGAAGTGCTTCCTGAATACTTCCTGTGATTATGCTCCCCTGCTTCGTGCCCTCCTCCTCCCTGTTCTAGTAGCTGCTCCTGTCATCTTCACTCCTTCCATTCTTCATCTTGCTTTAAAAGGCAGACTTACCAGACTATCCATAACTGCAATAAACGTGTTTCATGTGGAGACTAAAGCGGTCTAGCTTCAGTCTACACAACAGTACATGGTAAGCGAAGCTCAGGGATTTCAAATATTGCTATAAGGCATTGCAGTCAAATGGGGTCTAAGCTAAAAACTTAATGCCAATGTTTTAACACAATCTCTGACTCGTGTTCCCTTTGATCTTGGCTTCCCATTGGACCATGGGAATTTGACTGCGCTTGCCTTTCAGCTGTGAATCAGGAGGACAAGGGCTCAATAGGGTAAGTGAGATTTTTTTCACAAAAAACAACCGAGCGCGACCACTCTTCTCTGCAAGTCATCATGAAAATGAACTCAAGAAGTCTTTTTTGAGGTTGGAGAAATTCCAAATGTGAAACATTGGGCATTTATTTTATTGTACATGTCAAGGACTTTCATAGCTCTCTGCTGACTTATCAGCTGTCATACCCCTGCTGACAGCCTAAGCTCTGGTTCTCTCACTTCTGAGCCAGAAGATTCAAGCTCAACTCAGAGGCTTGAGCACATTATATAAATTGACACTAAAACTGAAAATGCTGGAAACACCCAATAAGTCTGGCAGCATCTGTAAAGATGGAAACATAACATTTTAGGTCTGTGACCTTTCATCAGAACTGAACTAAATCTGTTTCTCTTCAGTGCACAACTGCTGGATGCAAAAAAATTAAAGCAAGTCAATGGAGCGTAAAATCAAATGGGGTGTAAAATAAGCATCCGATCTGAGCCTGCCACATTTCCGCTGGATAGGCTTTGTTAAAATTGGGGCTTTATTGATATATTTAAATTGATGTTACTATGTTGCTGACTCCAGTATCTCTTCTTATGACTGGTTTCCCATTCTATCATCATCCTGTTGAATTTATGCTTTATGCTTGCTACGGCTTTGACATCCTCAGGGTATGCCCCAAATCCAACTGTCTTCAGCTGCTTCATCAATGACCATCCCTCCATCATAAAGTCTGAAGTGGGGATGTTCACTGATGATTGCACAATGTTCAGCACCATTTGCAACTCCTCAAATACTGAAACAGCCCGTGTCCATATGCAGCAAGACCTGGACAACATTCAGGCTTGGGCTTATAAGTGGCAAGTAACATTTGGCAAGGACCGTTTCCAACTAGGGAGAATCTAACCACCTCCCCATGACATTCAATGGCATTCCCATCGCTGAATCCCCCTCTATCAACATCCAGGGAGTTAGCATTGACCAGAAACTGAACTGGACCAGTCATATAAATACTGTGGCTACAAGAAAAGGTCAGAAGCTGGGAATCCTGCAGCAAGTAACAAACGTCCTGACTCCCCAAAGCCTGTCTACCATCTACATCAGGAGTGTGATGGTATGCTCTCCACTTGCTTGGCTGAGTGCAGCCCCAACAAGACTCAAGATGCTGGTCATCATCCAGGACAAAACAGCCCCCTTGATTTGCACCCCATCCACCATCTGAAACATTCATTCCCTTCACCACTAATGCACAGTGGCAGCAGTGTGTACCGTCTAGAAGATGCACTGTGGCAACTTACCAAGGATCCTTTGGCAGCACCTTCCAAACCCCCAACCCCTGCTAAGGGCAGCAGATGCATGGGAACACCATCACCTGCAAGTTCCCATCCAAGCCACAAACCATTCTGACATGGAACTATATCACAGCTCTTTCGCTGTCACTGGGTCAAAATCCTGAACTCCCTCCCAAAGAACACTGTGGGTATATTTGCACCACATGGATTTCAGTGGTTCGAGCAGGCAGTTCACCACCACCTTCTCAAGTGCAATAGGGGATGGGCAATAAATGCTGGCCCAGCCAGTGGTACACACACCTGTAAAAGAATTTTAAAAAGCCTTTCTAAAATTGGTTCCCAAAAAAGCAAAAAATACTCTAAATAAAATGTTATACATATTTATTATTACTTCTCTGTGACATGCTGCTACTTATAAAACACAAAATTCCATTCACCTTTTCTTTTACTTCATCGAATATACTTGCATTTTAAAGGAATTGTGTATTTGAACTCCTAAATTTCTGTTCAACCAGACCCTTCAGCATTTTTCCATTGAATTTATAACCTTCCTTGTTTCTCCTCCAAAATTTTACTAACTTACACTGATCCACACTAATTTGCTGAATCAAGTCTTTCGCCACCAGAAGGTTAAAATTAGTCTCAGCTGTTTTTTCCCTCCTTTATATTGTATTGTCTCCTATCATTATTTTAATAATCCTGCCACTCATGGAAGCAATATCACATATTATCACATCATAAGGCCCCATGTGGCAACACACATGTGAATACATTCAGAAAGCTATTACTACCATGTATGGATTGGTCAAGCCGTAGAGAAGCAGGTGGAGGGGAATTTGAAACTGGGTGACTTTGTTGCTCAGTTACTCCCAGTCCAGAAATTAATGAATTGCCCCCTGAACAGAATAGTCTTCCTCCATTCTCCTTATTATTCCCCAAAGGATCTGGTAGTCAACGCATATCTTCCACAAGATGGAAAAACAAATAGTTTGGGCTAAGGATTTTGCTATGACTGTTGCAGGAAGTAATCAGACATTCTAGTTATTGAACGAAAATGCTGTTTTTTTTCACAATCTTAAAAATTGGTTTCATCCTTAAATAATGAAGGTTTCATTTCACCAATTCACCTACTCACATCTTCATGTGTTCTGTCTTTGGGTCAGGCTGCAAATGAGATGTAACATGCAGCTATAATCAGTATCCAAAATAATGGTTTGATTAGGTAGTAGGAATGTGAGTCTACTAGTAATTAACTTAAAAATGTTGTTTTTAGTTATTTATTTTCAGATTGATGCTAAAATCTTGAGAATCAGCAATTCGACCATTAATAGCAACAAATTAAGTTCCTTTACATCTCCTGTAGCTGCAAAATACAGCAATCATTAGTGTACTCTGGAATATGGTAGAATATAGGTCCATTACTGCAATAGGGCATATTAAAATATGGGGCATACTGCAAATATCAGCCACAGTCATTTTTATTGCTCTATAAAATGTTTGGCATTAAGACTGGGTATTAAAAATTAAGATTCCAGCTGAATATTGAAAGAAGCTGAATAGCTTATGCTACTTTTTATGAATCCTATTCTTGCTTTACTTGCATATATTTTTAACCCTTTGATAACTGAAGAGGAAATAAATACCCAAGGAAAAGATATGACAATCAATACAAATACACTACAAACAAGAAGGCCTTCAAAAAACAACAGCTGCTTCCCCTTACTTGACTGTAAAAAGAAACAGTATTCTTTCCGCAAATAGTATTACTGCAGGATGTAACTAATTGGGGGTTTTCAGATGTCAGGCTATTTTAATTTCCCTAACTAACTTGTTTTTTAATGTAAAATGCATAGTGATATGCTAATGATCACCTTTTGTAGAAAGACCTATAGTTCAGTGCGTTAGTTGTTCAATAAACTATTTTCTAATATTTTTTGAATTTATGATATTTATTATTATCTTTTGCTACTTGTGCCAGAGTTGATAAGGCAATGGTGTAGGAGGGAATATTGAAAATACTAACACCAAGCATTTTCACCCCTCCGCTGAGAGCGCTGTCTTCTGATGTGTGAGCAGTGTTAAGCATAAAGAGAGTGACTTTAGATCTTTTGGTGACGTTTTGTACTTTTTAAAATGAAGAATGTGAATATTGGCGATGGTGAATTTGTTTTTAGTATCTGCATCAACCAACTCAAGGTGAAATTGGCATACATCTGAAGCCAAGGTACACTATCCCTAAATTGTTTCTAAAACCTGTAATGATTCCAGCTGATGTTAATACTGGACAATTCAGATCTCAGAGTGAAACTTAGCTTGATAGATCCAAAACATTTTCTTTTAGAAACAATGGAGGAAAGTTACTGAGCAAATTCACAGGAGTCTGCTGATGAACTTTTAAAACAACAAATAAAATATTTATTAAAGCAAAAAAAAATGAACCATATTACACCAGGCAAAAAGTTTGGCAAGTTCTCAATACAAATACAAGAAGATGATTCAATTTCCCAACATTCTTTTACCCAGCAATATCTTTGCAGACATATAAACCAGTGAAGAGTTACCACTAGCTTGACACAAAGGCTTGGGACTGGCACACATAGAGTTTTCTTCCAGTGAATTCTTGAGCACTTGATGCTTTTTACCCAACTTGTATCTCCCCCTTTGACACGCAAAAATAATGCACTTTAATCTCTCTGTTTCAGTAGCAACCCCGCTAAACTGATCATGTTACTGAGTCCTATGACTGACTATTCAGTTAGCTACTGTCCCATTAGCCTTGTATTTTTTCTTCTCAGAGCACTGAGAAACCCTATCTTCCCCCTTTGACACACACTGACTGAACTGCCTCTCAGCTCCTGTCTTTCTTTGTCTCTGTGTCACTTAACCACTGTCATTAGGCAACAGTAAGGCTTTTCTAGTTTGCTCTTGAATCCCTGAACTCTCAACCCTTCAACCCATCTCTTGAATCTCAGGGGTTGTAAAACCTCATTAAATGAATATATTCACAAACAAACCCAAAAGACTTGCCGTTCAGCCACAGGTCCATCCTGACTTTAGGCATCAAGGGTCATAATCCAAACCTACAGGAAACTGAAACGACTCTACCTTCCTTAACACAAAAATACACACACATGCACACACACGCATATATATATATAGATATATATATATAAATTCAACTTAAAAACTATCAGATGGGCAGACCTGGCTACCATCATGAGTTCTTCTATTTCTTACATCAACTGCCCTTATGATCTGCTTGAGTTAAGCTAGCAGTTTAGTGTCAATTTGTGTAGCATTATGGATATTGTTGTGCTGTGATCCATGTTGTAGTTTGAGACTGCCTGAAGTTATTTTTCAGAAAGAGCAAAGAGAATTTTATTCCTTCAGTGTGTGCTATGTCCAGACCTAGACTCCACAAGCAAAGTGCAGCTTTATCCAACACTGCTATTCATCTCCCTTAGTTCATATTGAATTTGAATGCAGCAGATAAAGATTGAAATCAGATCAGGAAGTAAAATATACTTTTTATTAAATGAGAAAAAGACTGTAGAACCTATCTGTGAATTAGAATCATGATCTTAAAAATCAATTTTAAAAGGTTACAAGGTATGGAACTGGTAATCTTTGTTCAAGATGCAGCAGGTTGGGCTGTGCACTCATAATGTCAGACAGATGTCTCTTTTGAAAGATCCAGCATTGCAAACAGAAGGAAGGAGACAACTGGGACAGCAGAGAAGAAAATGTCCAGACACAGCAATCGGGAGATAGGACAACTTAAGTGGTCACTGGAGAAAGCAACTGCAATGGACCAAGATGAGAAATAATGGAAACACCAGTATAAGCATTAAATATTGACCCAGCATGAAGAACATGACAAATATTAAAATAAAATTTATTATATTTAAGTTCAGATCTTTTTCTGTTATTTCCATTCATACATTGCATATTTAGCTTTATATGAGTAAGTTAGGTCCCGTGCTGACAGTCCATACCGTATGTTGCAATGCCCCACTATATTACACATTCCTTTGTCCCATGTTATTTGACTCAAACATTCATTAATTCATTTCTTGTCTGCTAAAGTCGATTTTTAATACACTTCATTTTTCAAGCAGCCTATGTTCTATATATTTATTTAGAAGGGTCATCGTTAATATTTAACATTTTACAATGGCTTAATGAGTACCAATATTCTCTCTACTGGGATTATAATTTTATCAGCTTCTGTACTGGTTATATGAGTTTTAGAACATTATTCCATTTTAAACATGAAACTCTATGGCCTGATCTTCTGAAGAACATCAATCATCATCAGATTGCTGCTCTGCTGAAAAACTCCCCCCACTCGATGCTGGTCCACATTTCTTCCAGTACCTTCCGAGTCCAGCTTTTCCGGAAGCATGGAATGCAGCGTCATTTGGGGAACTCTGTCAAAGAAGATTAGAGTCGGGAGAAGAGAGGACATATTCCCTTTTTATGGCATTAGCTGCCGTGGGTAAGTTTAAATGCCCAGTCTTTGAATGTTAGTGAATGGATGAGTGAATGGGTGAGTGGATGAATGATTGAATGGGTAGGTGGGTAAGTGGATAAGTGATTAGATGGGTAGGGGTTATGTGGGTAAGTGGGTAATTGGGTTGATGTGTGAATGGGTAGGTATGTAAGGAGTAGGTGACTGAAGTTGGTAGCAGGCAGGTGGAAAGGGGGTACATGGGTAGATGGGATAAGTGGGTAGATGGGATAAAGGGCTGGGAGGTAAGTGAGTTGAGGCAGTAGTTGGGTGAGTGGGTAGGTGGGCATTGGGGGACTTGGGTTGGTAGTGGGGTAGTTGGGTCCTGTTAAGGGGTAGCATGGTCGGGAGGGGATGTTGGGGGGGACAGTGTGAATGATTGGTGGGAGTGCAGTTCTGGAATTACCCAGGTGTTATACTAGGTTTTACTCTGCCTAATAGTTCTTGGTTAACTATTCAGGTAACTACATCGGAATTGTCCCAAGTCTCTGACTCTAGCTCAAAGTCAGAGACATTCACGGTAGATCCGGGGGAGCAGGAGAATTGACCTTCAGAAATTCAAACTTCCTGGGCAATTCAGACATAGGTCCCCATATCAGAACTTCCGCAGGGTCCCGACACACATCTTCAGTCATTTGTCCAGTCTCTGACAACCCAGAGATTGGAAGATTTGGCCCTATATTCTCCAGTCATACATTTGTAAAAATGAAGGTAACCTTGGTTTGAATTCAGGTGATCTTTACTCTTCCAGATTCCAAATACTTTTCATTGAATAATGATGCCAGAGGTGGCAGTCTCTTTCCCTATTGCTTATAATCCCCTTGACATTAACCCATTATTACCAAAATGGAGTGTTCCATGAATCCCAAAATCTAAGATGCTATTCATCTTGACAAACACCCACATGCTTTGCAAATCAACATATGAATCCCATATAAATGTGTTAAACATTCAGATATTAATATAATAATGATATCTAAGCTCTGTTGTCAGTAAGACATTAATACAGAAACTGTTTTCATACCATGCACTGTTATAGTGAGGAGGTACTCTGTAAGGTGCTATATCCAGAGCAGCTGCATGCTAGCACATGTTTAATTAAATTCTGAAGAAACTGCTTAAGTCCAGCTTGATCAGAAATCCATTTCTGAGGATGGTCTTTGAGGAAATCATCCTGAAGGACGGGATTACAAAAAGCCCCTAAGGACAAGTCAAGTATCCCAGAACATATCCAGTGAGCAAAAGGCAGACTAATCTATCAGATGGATTTGAAGCTATGACATTCCTCATTGTGTTTGGGAAACATTAGCAGTGCACCCTTAAGTTTATTCATTTGCTGTCACCTAATAAATCATATCATTTGCATAAATAGGTCAAGTGGCTCATTTGTAGAAGCAAATCCATTGGCCACAAAATTGGGCTCCTTAGTGTCGATGGTTTCAGAGTTATAGGAGCCCCGAGGGGCAAAAAAATGACAATGGAACCACTTCCAGTGCAACCTGCTCTGATCACGTTCTTTGGAAAGACGAAGGCTCAGGTGTGCCAGGCATGGGCATGCAGAGAAGGCAGGTCATCACGTCAGTCAATGTCAAATGCTACACCTGACCATCAATTTTGGAACTGGTGGTACCTGTTGCTGTTCTCTCTTAAACATGATCAACTCATCATACACTCAGCAGCACAAGGGAACCCCGATGAGTGCTGTGTTAAGTTATTAACTTGGGACTTCAAATGAGGTGATTTGGCTTCCTTTTGCTGCTGCAGAGTTAATGAAAGGAGTATGTACTGTGTTATTGGAGGAGCTCACACAAGTTACTGGGCATCAGAAAGGAATAATACTGGACCTTTGCAGGGAATTGAATGGGTTTGAAAGCCTCTGAACAGAAAACTTGCTCACTCTCATCGAGACTATAGTTGTAGTCCTTCTCTGGACTGCAGCACAACAGGGAAATGGAACAAAGGCAGCAGAGAGGGGAAACTATGCACATAGGGAGGAGGAGGAGGGCTCTGTACAGAACGCCATATCAATCTAGGGTATTCAGAAAGCATTTCCCCACTTCTACCTCAATCAAGAGCAGTGTTTGCTGCAGCTGTGATGCCTCAAGGAAGTGGTCACTGAACTGTTCCACCTCCTCCAATTGGACCTGCCGTGACAGAGCAGGGTAAGTATGTTTCTGCCAGTGGCCATGAATGTCACCGTGGTTCTCAGTTTCTATGACAGCAAATCTTTCCAGGCTGAAGCTGGCAACATCACCAACATCTCCCATTTTGTTGTGCATCACTGCATCAGGATGATCATTAAAGCACTGTACACAGGGAGAGGGCACTTCATAGTTTTATCGCTAAACAGAGAGAAACAGTAGGAGTGGGCACATGGCTTTGCTAGGATAGTGGAATTCCCCATGGTTCAGTGAGCTACTGGCTGCATGAACATGGCTCAGTGGGCACCAATAGGGAGATGTACTGGAACTGCAAATGGTTCCGCTCCCTTAACGTGAAGTTGGTGAGTGACCAGGCACAGGGCATCATGTTTTTATTCTGCACCAGTCAGCGTTCCTGCCATTTTTGAGCAACCATAACAACGGATTTTTGGTTACAATGTGCTAATGTGTCTGAAGACTCCCTTCCGCCACCCAACCACATGTGGATGCTACTTGTACAACAAGACAGGTGCTGCGACCAGGAAGGTGGTAGAGCAAATCATCAACATTCTCAAATGATTCCACTGCCTGGACCACTCAAGGTGAGCCCTCCAATGCTTGCCAGAGTGTGTCTCCAAATTCTTGGTGGACTATGGTGTTCTACACAACCTGCCTCATGAAAGTGCAGCTCTTGACAGCAGGCCTTCAGAAAGAAACTCAGGAGAGTAAAAGGAGCAGGAAGGAGAGTAGGAGAAGGTGGAAAAGTAAGCAATGAGATATTTGGGACATTTTGTTCTGGACAGGCTGTCTGGGAGTGCTTCATCAGACACCACTTCACCTGAAAACATTCCCACATCACCCTTTCCCCACCTTTCCATCCTTTTATTATGCACCATCACGACACCCACTTGGCCAATTTCTTGACGTCTTATCCAACAGCACTTCAAATCATACAAACAGTGCTCAATTATTCAATTATGGGAAGGCAGTCGCATAGTGATAGTGTCACTGGATTAGTGATCCAGAGGCCCAGATGGATGTTCTGGGGCCACAGGTTCAAATTCCCCTGGTGGAATTTAAATTCAATTAATAGAAACCTGTAACTAAATCTCATCAGTACTGATGACCATGAAACCATTGTCAATTGTCATGAAAACCCATCTAGTTCACTAACATTCTTCATCCTTACTTGGTCTGGCCTAAAGGTGACTCCAGACCCACAGCAATGTGGCTGAAATGGACTAGCAAGCCACTCAGTTGCATCAAACCACTGCAAAGTCAAAAAGAAATTAAACCTGATGGACCACCCAACGTTGATGTAGACACCAGAAATGACAATGGCACAACTGGCTCAGTTGACACTGTAAAGTCCTGCTTACAAACACCTGGAGACTTGTGCCAAAATTGGGAGAGCTATTCCATGGACTAGTCAAGCAATAGCCTGACATAAATATCCTCACCGAATCATACCTTACAGACAAAATCCCAGAGAGCACCATCACCCTGTGCACGTCCTATCCCACAGTGGGACACACCCAGTAGAGATGCTGGCAGAGTGGTTTACAGTTGAGAGGGAGTTGCCCTGGGAGTCCCCAACATCAACTCAGGACCCCATGAAGTCTCATGGCATCAGGTCAAACATGAAACCTCCAGCTGATTACCACCTATTGACCCCTGCCCTATGCTGATGAATCAGTACTCCTCCATGTTGATCACTACTTGAAAGAAGCACTGAGAGTGGCAAGGGCACAGAATGTACTCTGGGTCGGGTCATCAATGTCCATCACCAAGACTGTATCAGTAAGAATGACCACCGCAGAGTCCTTGTGGAGATGAAGTCCCATCTTCACGTTGAGGATACCCTCCATTGTGTTGTGTGGCACTACGACTGTGCTAAATGGGATAGATTTCAAATAGATCTAGCAACTCAAAACAGGGGATCCATGTGGTGACGTGGGTCATCAGCCGCACCATAAGCATATTTAACCACAACCTGTAACCTCATGGCCCAGCATACCTCCCAATCTACCATTATCATCAAGCAGGATGATCAACCAGAGTTCAATGAAGAGTACAGGAGAGGATGGCAGAAGCAGCACCAGACATACCTAAAAATGACGTGTCAACCTAGGGAAGCTACAAGACAGAGATACTTGCATACCAAATAGTGTAAGCAGCATGAGATAGATGGAGCTAAGTGATCCAACAACCAACAGGTCGATCCAAGCTTTGCAGTCCTGCCACGTCCAGTCGTGAGTGGTGACGAACAATTCAACGACTAACAGGAGAATACTCCACAAATATCCCCATCCTCAATGATGGGGGATCCCAGCACATCAGTGCAAAAGATGAGGCTGAAGCATTTGCTACCACCTTCAGCCAGAAGTGCCAAGTGGATGATACATCTCGGCCTCCTCCTGAGGTCCCCAGTATCACAGATGCCAGTCTTCAGCCAATGCAATTCACTCCATATGATATCAAGAAATGGCTGAAGGCACTGGTTACTGCAAAGGCTATGGGCCCTGACAACATTCCAGCAAGAGTACTGAAGACTTGTGCTCCAGAACTTGCCACGCCCCTAGCCATGCTGTTCCAGTACAGCAACAACACTGGCATCTACCTGGCAATGTGGAAAATTGCCCAGGTATGCCCTGTCCAAAAAAGGACAAATCTATCCCAGCCAATTACTACCTCATCAGTCTACTCTTGATCATCAGCAGAGTTATGGAAGGGGTCATCAACAGTGCTATCAAGCGACACTTATGCAGCATTAACCTGCTCACTGATGCTCAGTTTGGATTCTGCCAGGTCTGTTCCACTCCTGACCTCATTACAGTCTTGATCCAAACATGGACAAAGGATCTGAACTCAAGCGGTGAGGTGAAAGCCTTTGATATCAAGGCAGCATTTGACCAAGTGTGGCATCAAGGAGCCCTAGCAAAACTGAAGTCAATAGGAATCAGGGAGAAAACTCTCCATTGGTTGAAGTCACACTTAGCACAAAGGAAAATGATTGTTGTTGTTGGAGGTCAATCATCTCAGTCCCAGGACATCACTGCAGGAATTCCTTAGGGTAGTGTCCAAGGCCCAACCATCTTCAGCTGTTTCATCAATGACCGTCCCTCCATCATAAGGTCAGAGGTGGGGATGTTCATCAATGATTACACAATGTTCAGCATCATTTGTGACTCCTCAGATACTGCAACAGTCCATGTCCATATGAGGCAATATGTGGACAACATTGAGGTTTGGGCTGATAAATGACAAGTAACATTCACGCCGCACAAGGGCCAGACAATGACCATCTCCAACAAGACAGAATCTAACCATAACCCTTTGACATTCAATGGCATTAACATTGCTGAATCTCCCAATATCAATGTTCTGGGTGTTACCACTGACCAGAAACTGAACTGGACCAGCCATATAAATAATGTGACTATAAGCACAGGTCAGAGGCTGGGAATTCTGTAGCGAGTATCTCACCTCCTGACTCTCAAAGCCTGTCCACTATCTACAAGTCAGGAGTGTGATGGAATACTATCGACTTGCCCGGATGAGTGAAGCTCCAACAACAATTAGAAAGCTCAACAGTATCCAGGACAAAGCAGCTGACTTGATTGGCACCCCTCCACTGCCTTAAACATTCACTCCCTGATCCACCATCAATGCACAGTGGCAGCAATGTGTAACATCTACAAGATGCACAGCAGCAACTCACCAAGGATCCTTTGGCAGCACCTTCCAAACCCATGACCTACACCACCTAGGAGGACAAGGATAACTGATGCATGGGTTCATCACCATCTGCAAGCTCCCCTCAAGTCCTGACTTGGAACTGGCACTGGGTCAGAATTTTGGAACTCCTTTCCTAACAGCACTGTGGGTGTTCCTACACCACATAGGCTGCAGCAGTTCAAGAAGATGGCAGCTGGTGAAATTTAGATTCAATTACTAAATCAGGAATTGAAAGCTAGAGTCAGTAATGGTGACATTGAATGTCATAAAAATCTATCTGGTTCACTAATGCCCTTTAGGAAAGGAAATCTGTAATCCATACCTGGTCTGGCCTACATGTGATTCCATAAGCACAGCAATGTGGTTGACTCTTAACTGCCCTCTGAAATGGCCTTGCAAGCCATTCAGTTCAAGGGCAAATTAGGGATGGGCAACAAATGCTGGCCTAGCCAGTGACTCCCACATTCCATGAAAGAATAAAATGTAAAAAAGTCTTTTTCTGTACACCGCCCCATCAAAGTTCTCACCTGCAACCTCTGCAGCAGAACTCATCTGCGACATCACCCTTCAATAAGCTGGCACGTGCACTATTCTTTGCCCATCTTTACACCAGCCTATTCATGCCCAGTAACTCACAATTGCAGAGTCCACCTCAATAGAACCCCAAAAATACATGCAATATCAATGGCTGTGCTGGTGACTGTGAGGGTCAGATCAACTGGCATTGCTTCTCATCAGTCATCTACTCTTCTTGTCTTTCAACATCAGGCTGTACTGGCTGGTCAGGTAACAGTTCTTGGTATCTGAATGCATAAATGCATAAGTGCAGAAGGTGAAGATAGGGGTCAGGAAGGGTGGAATGTGTAGAAAGCAAGAGTTGCGTTGTCATATCCTATGTAGCTTGTAATTCATACCAGGTTGCAGGATGAGGTTGAAGTGGGATCTGAGAATGGTGCATAAGACCTGACAAAATGCCTTCACTTTATTTTCTTCCAAGTCCTGTAGTCTGATTTCATCAGCTCAGCGTTTGTTTTATTTTCTAGATGGTGGCAGTGATATCGGTTGCAACAGCCTCAGTCACTACTGTGCAATTATTTGGAGCACTGTTGTCTCCAAAGGGCCCATGAGATGCAGCCATGCCTGTCCCTTGCTGATTCTCTAATGCTTCCTCCTAACATGCACAATCTTGTCCTGAAAGAAACAGGACAGAGTGTCAATTAGTGTGTTGTAATTGATTGAGTGATATGCCTGTCATAGCTGAACAGCTGGAAGTATGTGGAAGCTGTGAGATGTGGATGTGAGGTTTGCAGCAATGTTAAGTATATAAGAATGAGGTGGAACATATGAACATTCGGCATGAGGCCTAATTGGTAGACATTGCTGGTAGGTGAATAATGGAGGTGTAGTACATTGAGTAATGTGTGAGGTTGGTGTGTTGGTTAGAAAATGGCATTTGAAGATGCATTCGCTGACCTTGATTATTTGTGTGAGGTCATTGAACATTTTGTGCCATTGCAGCCAGGTACTTCTCTGATATCTGCTTCCATTCCCTTTGCAGTGTGTGCCTGGAAGGCCTCCTGATCTCCTGCAGAAACATTACATCTCTCCTCTTTTCCACCTCCTGAATAAGGCTTCCAGTACTGTTTCAGAGAATCTGAGGGCCCTCTCTCTGGCCTGTTGCTCTTCAGGCACTCTTTGAGATACACCTTCAGAAACAATTTCAACACTTGCTGCCGCCGCAATGCATCTTCCCTACAAGAAGTGTGGGGTAGTTTTAACTTGTGCTAGCCTCACATGTACCAGGGTCCCCTGCTGAACATGAAGGCACTCAGCAGCATCTTTAGCACTGCACTGCTTGCTGCAGTCATTGAGACAAACAGGCAGCATGAAGCTCGTGTGTTACCTGCATCACCTCGAACGGGTGCAAGGTAATTGTGCATCACGATCCCCGTGGTTGCATCCAACGTCTGATGCACCATCACAAATGGAGATATTGAACTGTTTGACATTCTGGGGGATCTCACTGTCATTATCGTTCAGAGCTTGAGGAATGGAGGCACACTTCTCATTGGCTCTGTCCCATGCACAGTATGGGTCTCTGGCTGTGACACACAGCTTTTAGCCCATTAAATTTCTATAAAGCCAGATGGTTCAAAATTGGATGGGCACACAATGGAATTCAGGGGAGCTTAATACATAGACTGCACTACTTCTGTGCAAACTGAATAGAATTAACAATACAAAAATGTTTGAAGTATTTTTATGCCCGGAAGTCTGAAAATTCCCTTTTCCCTCAGAGTTCTTGTGAAAATTCATCTCATGAATCCTCAGTCATTAGGATAAATTTAACAAGCTGATCCAGAGACAATACTGTATCCTGGAGAACAAAAACAGTGTCATGCCAAAGGTTTGTTTCTACATTATTAATTAATTTAATTGAATTTTGGGAGCAATTAGGTGACTTTAAAATGAGGTATATTAGCAGCAAAGTTGCCCATGCAGACACTGGCATCAAATGCTAAGGAATGCTTTGTATTCACTTCTCAGACTGGTAAGTAATGTATTGTGTGACCTAGTGTGTTTGATTAAATCAAGTTTAAATAATGATTGTAACTTATTTTTGGTTTTCTATTAAAGAATTCTCTTCTGTTATTTTTATAAAAACTAAACAGAACTTGCTGTGACACAAACGTGTAGAAAATCCCATGCCTGTAATATTATAGGTTATATGTCAGACGTGTTTGGTTCATAATCGTTGTCACTAAGTCTGACCTCAGATGCCCTTTGATCATAAAGGGTAAGAGAAAAAGAGATGGGACTTAATGACTTGAAGATTCACTAAGATAAAACAAATTTTAAAGTATCAAATTTTTTTTTTTGCTTGTCACAGATCTTTAAAGCAGCAGGCAGGAAAGGGAATATTTTTATCTGGATTTTTATTATTGCGCATCTTGGTTTCACAGTTCCCATTGTGGAATTTTTGGAGCAATGAGGTGACTTTAAAATGAGATAAGTTAGCAACAAGGATAGCCATGCTTTTGCACACAAAGTGCCAAGAAATCCTTTGTATTCACGGGGAGCATGATGCATGCTTTGTATTCACTCTTCAAACTGGGATAGACTCTGAACAGATCTAGAAGCTCAAAACTGGACATCATGAACAGCTGTAGGCCATTAGCAGCAGCAGAATTTTATTCTATTACCATCTGTAACCTCATGATCTAGTATACCTCTCAGTATTATTACCATCAAGCCACGCGATCAACATGGATTCAAGGAGGGGTGTAGAAGAACTTGCCAGGAGCAGCACAAGCCATACCTAAAAATGAGGTGCCAACCTGTTGGAGCTAAGGCATAGATCTATATACATGTTAAACAGCAGAACAACATTCTATAGGTAGACCTAAGCAATCCCATAGCAAACAATTAGGTCAAAGCCCTGCAGTCATGCCACACCCTATCATGAATGACATTGGACAATTATACAACTAACATGAACATACCCATTCACAATGAGGTAGAAGTTCAGTGTGTCAGGGCAAAAGGCAAGGCTGAGTGCACACAACATTATTCAGACAGAAGTTCTGAGTGGATGATCCATCTCAGCCTTGTCCATCACAGATGTCAGTCTTCAGTCAATTTGATTCGCTCCACATCATATCAAGGAATAGCTCAATGCACTGGACATAGCAAAGGCCATGGACCCTTACAACATCTGGCTGTAGTGCTGAAGATTCATACTCCAGAACAAGCCATGCCTCTGGTTAAGCTGTTCCAGTGCAGCTACAATGCTGGCATCTACCCAACAAAGTAGAAAGTTATCCAGGTATAGTCTGCCCACAAAATTCCAATCTGGCCAACTCCTAGCCAGTCATTCTACTCTCAACATAAGCAAAGTGTGGGAAGGATTCATCAACATTCTTATCAAGTGACAGTGCTATCAAGGGCAAAAGAGTTGCATTCCAGAGATGAGAATGACTGCCCTTGACATCAATACAGTATTTGACCACATCAGTAAAACTCCTATCAGTCAGAGTCTGGGGGAAACTCTCCATTTGCTGGAATCCTACCTACCATAAAGCCGGATGGTTGTGGTTATTGGATATCAATCACCTCAGCCCCAGGATACCACTGCAGGATTTCTTCAGGTCAATGTTCTAGACCAAACTATCTTCAGCTGCTTCATCAATGACTTTCCCTCCATTATAAGATAAGAACTGGGATTATTTCCTGATGATTGCAATGTTCAGTCCCATTCACAATTCCTCAGAAAATGAACCAGTCTATGCCCGAATGCAAGAAGACTTGGATAACATTCAGGTTTGGTCTGATAAATGGCAAGTAACTTTCTTACCATAAAAATGTCAGACAATGACCATTTTCAACAAAAGAGAATCTAACCTCCCTTTAACATTAACATCAAATCCATCACAATCAATATCCAGGGAGTTTACCAATGACCAGAAATATGACTGGACCAGCCACTTAAATATTCAGGCTACATGAGCAGGTCAGAGACTCAGGTATTCTGCAATGAGTAACTCACCTCCTGACTTTCTAAAGCCTGTCTACCATCTACAAGGTATGAGGCAAAAAAGTGATGGTGTATTCTCCCTTGCCTGCTTGGGTACAGCTCCAACAATACCAAGAAGCTTGACACCATACAGGACAAAGCAGCCTACTTGATTGGCAGCCTATTCACCAACTCCAATGTGCTGATTCTGTGGGAATTTCAATTCCCCTGCTCCCCAGACCCCTTGGCGAATATCACCAACTCTGATTAAGAGTTGGAGACTTTGGACAGTTTTGCATTACTTACCTGAATAGTTACCCAGGAAGTATTAGACAGAAAAATCCTAATCTAACTCCTGGGTAACTATAGAACTGACCCCGCAGTCACTCACACTGATTCCCCCTCAACCACTGCACCCCCCCCACCACCCCCCCCCCCCCCCCCCCACCGCCACCCCACCACCCCGACTACCCACCTTATGACCCTGACAATCTCCCGACCAGGTCTGACTACCCCCATCACTGGTCTTCTCCCAAGACCTGACCCGATCTGACTATCCCTCCCCACTGCACTAACCTCGAACCACACAACCACTGTTTCCCGGCCAAGCCTGACTACCCCCCACCAACCGACTGTCCCCTCAAACTGACCCACCAACCCACCTCACCCACCTGCCACCCTACCCATATATCGCCTCACACACCTGCCACTCTACCCACATACAATCTTACACACCTGCCACCCTACCCATTTACCCACTAACATCACACACCTTACCTACTTACCTCACCCACCTACCCACCCTACCAGACTCCCCATTCACTAATTCATCCACTCACCTATTCAGTAACATTCACTCTGGATATTTAAACTTACCTTACAGCAGCTGGTGCTGTAAAAAAGGGGCGTGTCTGCTCATTCTTTTTGTTGCTCTCTGTGTGGATTCCTGCTTTGAGCGAGTTCTTCAGGATGCTACAGAATCAGGTAAATGCCTGGTTGTGTTTCAATGGACTACACTTTTAAAAGCAACCACACTTTAAATAATACTTCCTTGGCTGTAAAGCACTTTGAGATGTCCGGTGGCTATGAAAAGTAGTATTCTTTCTTTCCCTATCATTTCCTCAGCTCCTTCCAGAATCTCTTTATGGACCACTAGACTGCAGAATTAGAAAAACTAGGTGATGAATGCCTGGTGCATGTTCTGCATAGTTTTCTAAAGGTTTGTAGAAGGTTCCTGCAATAGGTGGAAGGCACTTTTTGGAATATTCAAATTGGTTCAAGACTGAATTCAGGTGACTGCCAGGGACACCAAAAACAACATGGACCAAATGGGTGGCAGCTGTGCCATGGGTGCAGATTGGTTGCAGAACCTCACACAAAGAAATTTGGCAGAAGTTGCATCAGTTTTTTCTTAAATCACATAGCAATTTCTACCTGTTTTTCATAATGGTAGTATTAACCAAGTGACCCCAGATAAAACCCACAGCGTTATTTCAAGATGTCTCTGTATTTCTTTTCCTCAAACTATTGTTAGATCCCAAACTTTCTACTGCATCTCACTAGAGATTTAAAGGTTAAGTATTCCACTAAAACACACAGGGAGCTCAGCCCTTTCATCATTCTCTTGTGATTACACTAATGTAGTTTTTATGGCAGTGAGAGCTTTGGTTGTTATAAAGTTCTGTTTCATTAATGCATCTCGAAGCAAACTAATATATACAATTACTTTGTCTTATTTTAAATCTACTGAATCTAGAAAAATATTGCAACAAATTCTGATTTTAAAAAATCAAGATAGGTTTGTAAACATAGAGGGAAAATTAGATACCTTCAATCCTCACCTCTGAAAACGAAACATTTAAGGCACTTTTAGCATTAACAGACATTACAATTTTAAATTGCCAGTTTTTCTCAGACATGTTTTAATATAAAGTAAATTTAACACCGTCATTTTATTACAACATTTCAAGTCACTGTGGTGGAGAGTTCAGCCAATGTTTATAAGCTGGAGGAAGGGTGCTATAGAGGTGACAATGTCAGGAGTTAACAGGATTTTGCTGTGCTATGGAAACCTATGATAGGAATCAGAAATGTTAACGTGATATCACAGCTTGAGTGACAACTGCCGATATAAACTGGATGGAGATGAGGTCAGTATGGATTTTTTTTTAAATCTGTCTACAGCTGAACAGATTCAAGAGGTCAGTATCAAATTTTATTAAGAATAATAATGTGTTTGGTACATCTCCAATTGTTATATTCCATCATAATATACATAAGATAGTGAATAACACAGTATCTAACTACAAATCATAATAATTGGTGTGGGGTTTGCATTTTAGTAACAATTCAAATGGTCGAAGTTTGGTTCAGCCAATTCTGAATTACTGGTACATAATGAAAAAACTGTATGTATTTTTTCCAGCACAGGGGATTAAGATAAAATTAAGAAAGCACTTAACTTTTCAGCTTTTTCCAGCAGTCTCAATCAGAAAAAGATATGATTGCATGATTGTCAATTTGGCACATTAGCTGCTTGTGCATAACCATAAATGCACAGAATTGTTAAGTTTTCTCACAAGTGCATAATAGGTAAAATAGAGAATTTTCTCTAAAGGGACCCAGATAGAAGGGTGATGTTTGAACTTCAATTCTAGTTAGATAGTTGAGGATTTTTTTTTAGGTTTCCAATGGTTCTGAAATCAGCTTCAGGGAGCCATAGCAACCAAAAAATCTTAAAGCTTGCTTTTGCATTCAGTCTTAGACCTGCTTGAATTTTTCTGAATTTCAAGCACCTCCCAGTAATTCTTTGGAGCTGGGGGAGCATGGAATTCATAAAATCTTATCCGTTTGTTGTCAGCCATTAGTTAGGCTGCAGCAACTGTTGGAACATCTGATCAAAGCAGGTCCAACACCTGAGCAGCAAAGCTCTGTCTAATTTCTGGAAGGGATCCTTGATCAGGTCTTAGGCCCATCGTAGTTATATATATAGAGTCTAAGGGCTATTCCTCGTCTATCCCACCAGGATTTGTAATACCTCTCTGAAGGTCCTTGCGAAAAGGTAAGAGCAAGGAGGGAGGTACTGTCTCCCACCATTTACAGGAGCATCCCCAGAGTCAGCAGTCCCATTAGAGGTGGTTGTTTGGGTCAGTACATGCATCAACTTCAAAAGCTGGCTTCAAAGTAGGAAGAGATTACGTTACCTCACAAGCGCAGTGAGTACATTTGTCCATCACTCTGAGCAGACCCTATCAATGTTCCATTCATCCCCAGCCCCACCACTTTCAACATTCCCTCCTCCATTATATCTCTCAGCATGTAATCACAAGGGCACATAGCATTCCAAGCAAAAACACCTCTTCCACACTACAGACTCAACACCACTCTCTTCTCATTGGAGCAACCATTAACTCCTCCCCCTGCACATAATGAAAGGGGAAACTGCAAGTCCCAGGGGAGGAGCACCTGACAAAATAGCCTTTACCCAAATGGAGTTGCAAACTCTGGAGATTAATGGCCTGGGCAAAAACATGGGCATTGAGGAAGACAAGATTGTCCGTTTATCTGAGTAGATTATCTACCCATTTCTATTAGCCCTTCATTTACCCCAGCAAATATTCAACAAGCTTCACAACATCAAGCTGCACGTTCCAGTTTTTCATCTGCTAATACCCAGACTCTCAGTGCTATCCTAACTCTTGTTTCTTTTCTCTTACCTCTAGTTCCTCTTCAGCAGTGAGCTTCTTGAAGAGGACAATCCTACTGAGGAGGCACTCTGCCTGTGTTAGATGGTGGGCCAGAGGGGTACCTACATGGTGAAACACTCAGCTCAAATGAGCTGGTGGAAAAGGCTGTCCAGGAGAGAGCTCACTTGAAAGCAAGGCACTGTCCCCGTCCTGCTGATTAGGTTAGAGATGAGGACTTCAGGAGCCCAGCCGTAAAAAAAAACCTGCTGGGCATGCACAAGTAGTTGTTTCGAGTATTGGAAGGCTTGCCAAAGAGTTTCAGCATCATGGCTGAAAGTACTAAGGAGACTTTTTCCAGCCTGTGTGCTGTCATTTTGTATAGCATCAACAATTTGCAGTCTACCTGGAGAGTGTGGTCATTTCCAGAGATGCTGTAGCCAGGGTCTTATAGAAGGTATCAGTGCCACCAGCTTTGCTGAAAGCTCAGACAGTTGCTGTCAAGAATCTGGGTTTAAACTTGTGCTCTTCCTTGGGCTGGACACCCACATTGTAGTGGCAGGTGTTCAACTTGGAGAGATTGTGGACCAAATGTCCACAATGGTTAGGGGCTTTCAGGAGCCTCTCATCACTTGCAGATCTTTGGAAGAAATCAGCTTAAACCCCATGGCAGTGGTGTAATGAAAGCAGCATTTTATCGTCTCAAGAGGTCAGCACATCTGTGTATATGCCACCACCATCAATATCTGCCATGGTGCTAGCAAGTGGGCTGACTGCTGAGGCCACAGGCAAGCTTTGCAGTCTGCAGCTGTGTCCTCACAGGTTCAAGAACCAAGAAATCGCCAGCCAAGAGCAGCTCAAGCATATCCACATGAGAAACAGCTACCTTCCACCAGCTTTGTTGATAGACACCCTAGGAATAGTAGAGTTAGGAAACTTCCTTATAAAAATGGCACAATTAGCCGATATTTGGGTGAGAAATGAATGGGAGGCAATTAATTGTTGGTAATTAAATACATCATTTTTCATTTGGCACTTGAGTCTGCAGCGTCATTAATATAGAAGCTGGCTGGATAAAGAGTGTAATATGAGTTGTGAAAGTAGAAGGGCTTTGAATAATTTTTCAGATCAGGGAATGTCTACCCAGGATTCCCAGGCCACCAGCGGTAGCAAATCTCTGGGATGCACCTTCCAAGGCTTTAGAAACCATGAAGTCCACTATTTCTCCCAGGTTACTGTTTGAAGGAAAACATGGATGGGGGCTTCCAAGAAACCAAAGCTCTCCCATAGCTTACTCTCCTTCAGAGCAGTAGGAATGCTTTGGCATCTTGGAAGCCTCTCCGTGTTTTCATTCAAACAGTAACCTGGGAGAAATGCACCATGGGAGAGGCACAGCTGTCCTCTTTGATGACTGCACGCCTACTCCCACACTGTCCCATCATCTCCTGATGCTAAAGGGTCAGTTAGGCCAGTTTGCCCTGGCAACAACAGAGGTGGCACAACTTGCAGCTGGGCCTTCTCAGAATCAAGGTCCTTATTGTCGTTGGTCTGTTAGTGTGAGTTTGTCTTAGGATTACTAGAAAAGACCTTGCTAGAGGCAATGGTCTTTCATTCAAAATACCTTTATTTACATTACTAACTATTTACAAAGTTATAGAACTTCAGGACAAAGTTAAAGCTACTCTCTGAGGTGCTTTTCATTCATCTTCTCTCAGTGAGTGACATCGCTATGACATAGTTCATTTTGCACATGCTCAGTAGCTATTATTAGAGTTAACTCTTCACTCTACATCTCCCCACCGAAGTCTTTATCCCCATATTATTCTGTACACATCCTCCTAATCCTCTCCCAAAGTCTCTGCTTTTAAAGGGATAGTCTGCTTGGTGGTTTCACCAGTTTTCCTGAATGAGTGCAGAACTCCTTCTGAGCTAGGAATCTGTTCGTTCCAAAGTCAGTTTCTGTGGGTTGTCACACCTGATTTTTGCTCATTTGTGGTTCTATAGTTGTGACATTCTCCTGATGATCAGGGTAGGCAACCCATCCTGCCAATGGTTTTCTGTCGATTGAAATTAGGTCAGTTCTGTTCCTTCAAATGATGCCTGACCATGTCTGGACCAGATACAACCTCAGTTACTGTAGCTTCCCTATTGCAGTACCTTCTCTAATCCATACCATCCCTACACTTTCAAGAGTGGGAAGGTCGAGATCTCTGTGTCTTTGGTTAAAAGTATGGACTTGATTTGCTCTGTAAGTTTCTTCCCTTTTTCTAGCCTGACAATGGTCATTTGCCATGACATTTGGTTGCAACATGTGAGGACATAAAGGAAGTTGGGTTCTTAGCCTGCAGCCCATCAGAAGCTTGCATGGGGCAAAACAATACTGCAATGGTGTAGAGCTATAACTGAGCAGAGTGAGCTCAAAGCCATCATTCTTCCTTAGGTCTTTAAGAGGACATACTCCTCTCTCAGCTTCTCTGTGGGACTGAGGGTACTTCGGCGAGCTTGTGACATCACAGAATCACACAGTGCAGAAGAGGCCCTTCGGCTCATTGAGTCTGCACCGACACCTGAGAAACACCTGACCTACCTACCTAATCCCATTTACAAGCACTTGGCCTATAGCCTTGAATGTTATGACGTGCCAAGTGTTCATCCAGGTACTTTTTAAAGAATGTGAGGCAACCCGCCTCCACCACCCTCCCAGGCAGCGCATTCCAGACTGTCACCACCTTCTGGGTTAAAAAGTTTTTCCTCACATCGCCCTTAAAGCTCCTGCCCCTCAACTTAAACTTGTGTCCCCTGGTGACTTTGACCAACTAAGGGGAATAACTGGTCCCTCTCCACCCTGTCCATGCTCCTCATAATCTTGTACAGCTTGATCAGGTCACCCCTTAGTCTCCTCTGCTCCAAAGAAAACAGCACAAGTCTATCCAACCGCTCTTCATAACTTAAATGTTTCATCCCAGGCAACATCCTGATGAATCTCCTCTGCACCCCCTCCAGTGCAATCACATACTTCCAAAAATGTCGCGACCAGAACTGCACACAGTTCTCCAGCTGTGGCCACACCAAGGTTCTATACAACTCCAACATGACCTCTCTACTTTTGTAATCTAAAAAGTATGGACCATTCCATATGATTCCACAAAGGTTTGGAAACACTTGTTGGTGAACTATGGCCCGTTGTCAGAGATGACAGCATCCGGAATGCCACGCATGGAGTAGATCGTCTTCAAGGAGATAATAATGTTTTCAGAGGTGAGTCTATGTAGCTTTTGCACCTCTATCCAGCAGGAATAATATTCTACTACTATAAGAAATGATTTTCCTTTGAATTCAGTCAAATCCATGCTAAGGCATTCCCTATGCCAGGATGGGAAGAAGGAGAGCAGAAGTGTCTCTTTCTACCCCTGTCTGTGAATGGCACAAACAACGTAGTTGGAGACCATCTCTTCAGTGGAGCATGAGATACCTGGTCACCATACGGACTGATATGCCCTGGCTCGACACTTGGTAATACCAAGATGTCCTTGGTGAATCTTCTGGAGGACTTCCAGGCAAAGAGCTTATGGTACCACCAATTGTTCATCATATACCGAGAAGTTATCTATGACACTAATGTGGTGACATTGTTTAAAGTATTGCCTTAAGACAGGGTTGCTCGGAATGTACTGTGGCCATCCATCCAGGTGGTATATGCAGATCTGGAAGCACTCTTCGTCTTGCTTTCGAGCCTCATGAAATTCTTGCAAATTCTGCTTTGTTGCTGGCAAATATTGAATAGGTAATGCTGTGTCCTGGATGGAAGCTTTGCGATTTCTTTTGTGTTCAACAAGATTACTAGCGGCTTATGGTTAGTTTCAACGTTAAACTACAGGTCCAGGATGTAATCAGAGGATTTCTCACAAAACCAAGTTGCTGCAAGGGCTTCTTTTTCTATGACAGCATAGCACTGTTCAGTCTTGGTTAAGGACCTGGATGCTTAGCAGATAAGTCTTCTTGTCCCATCACTTCCTGATTGTCAGGCTCTTGAATTTCTTGAATGGAGGTTTCTTTAATAGATTTCTCCTTCTGTCTTGTAAACACAGATTTCCTGGAATGGCAAAACCACTTTAAAATAGCCTATTTTGCCACATCCATGGCACTGTGCAATTTGGGCCTGTGGACCTTCTTCCTGCCACAGTGGGCATTGGAAAAGCACATTTGGTGCCTTTTCAGGGTGCTTCCCTGGTTACAAACCTCAAATTGAACAACTTTATTGAGCTGTTCCTTGTACCTCATATGAAGACGCTATTCTACCTCCGTTCTTCGGTCTGGCTGTTGTACAGCTTTACTTAAAATTAGATCTTCTGGAGATTGTAATAATTCAGAGAGGTTTTCAGCTAAAAGACCTATGACTATTTTATCCTGATCAGGTCATCTTTTAATGTTGCATACTCACAATTGTCAGCTATACAGTACAATTCATTGATGAATGCATCAATCCTTTCACCCTGCTTTTGACTGCATCAATTAACTTTTGCCCTCTCTATCACAATATTTTTACATAGACTGAAGGTTGAGTAAAAAGCTGCAATGATATCCTCATAGAAGGCTGTCTCTTTGTTCAGCTATTATCTGGTTAACACGTCATCCACGATGCTCCCGACAGTGTATAATAAAGTGCTAACTTAATCTTTGTTATTTTTACTTCCAAAACCTGAAGAATTGCGGTACCAGATGAAACGTCTTTGCCAAGTTTGCCATTGTTCAGTTTATCTGTGGCCCTCTATGTTTTGAAATGATTTTGGGAGAGGTAACGTATTGGCCATTTCTTACCCTGGGTTAAGGTATTCCTTTTCCATGCTGCTTGTCTTGCTAATCACAGGGCTGTCTTCATGTATTTCCTCTTCATTGTGGTTGCTGGTTTGGCCTCGAATCCTTCACCCGCTGCTCTGTACTGCTGGCTTTCACATCAGCCTTTTTCTCCCCTTCCGTGTGGATGTAGTCAGTGCTGCCACCATCTATTATTGTGGGTTTGTCTATCAGGAGATAGCTACAGCTCCTCTCTAAGGTGCTCCTCACTCATCTTCTCTCAGTGAATGACATCACTAAGACATAGTTCCTTACGCACATGCTCTGTAGCTATTATTAAAGTTAACCCTTTATTCCACAGTTGGGACTGGCCATCCCCAATGTCCAGATCGGAGACACAGCAACCTTCTGATTTCCAAGCTGAAGTGACTAGGAAACACATTTTTGGACCCTGAAAGTAGAAGAGCAATTAAGATAAACACTAGAGGTTTGCACAGGTTGATCAGCAATTAATGAAACCTTCAAAGCTTATTATAAACAATGGTCTTTTGAGGAATTCTTGACATATTGAGTTTGTTTGGTGAGTATTTGTTGACTAGACAATGGCATTTTACTGATCTAACTCTAATGTCCATGCTGGTGCCTGAGTTATAGTGTTAAACATGGTGATAGGACTGGAATTTGTTAGGGAAGAACTGTTGGAGGGGAATAGGGAGTCCTCAATGAGCTGTTGTTGAAGAACTTTTGCAGCTGGCAGAATAAAAAGAGTCGCTCTTCCTCATCATCCTTTGTATGTTCATGTGGCTCTGCATCCACTTCTTCCTCTGCAGGTTGGCTCTTCTATTTGGCAAAGTTGTGGAGCATGCAGCAGACAATGATAATCTCTGGAGGATATACTGCAGGCAGTCTCCAAAAGAAGCTGTCTCCAGATCTTCAGAAGATGTTTGATTTGTTTTTTCAGGTTGCTGGTGGAGACATGGCTCTGATTATCACTCATTCTGCACCCGTGCTCGAGTTCCTAATGGGTTTCATGAGCCATGTTGGGAACACTTAGCCTTTGTGCCAACTCTGCTCCAACGATCTGGGTGAAAGGGAAGGAGAATTGAGGACTGGCACAATATGATTGTATCATGACAGCTAACAAGAACTCTGGTGTGCTGTGTACTCTATATCATCACACATCACCTAGATATTTAGAATGGAATACCTTCGCACTCATGCTCATGCCAGACTTTACTGCTGGAGCCTGCAGGATTATGCTAATGCACTTAATGGTGCCCTTCAACTGGGGGAAATCTGCAATTTTTGTTCAGTTCAGAACCCTGTCTTCTTGCTTCATAACCTCTATGGGGAAGCAGACAAAGTGATTGGCTTTGGCCAAGAGTGCATCCTGCCTGATGCAGGCATGCAGTGTTGAATGGTGGATGTTGCAGTTGTCACCTGGAACAATCCTGAGGCATAAAAAATCGAGGCCTTAGTTACATTCAGAGCACAGGTGAGGACAAACATGAATGGGGCTGAACTGCAGTTGGTGTTGCAACAGGTGACTGAATCCTGTCAGCCTCCCTAGTAAACCAGAGCCTCCTCACTCACTACTCCTCACAGAAACAACTGCTGTACATGTGCGTGTAGTGCATTTGTGTGAGAGTTCTTTGTAATGGATTAGGCTTTTACAAAATTGTATTTTCATCTATCATGCTGAATTTCATTTTCAATGAAAATGCATTTACAAATACTAAGGTCTAAATATATACCTTTGATACTGATGTTCAAAATTACATCATACCCACTTTCTTTTACCATCGCACTAAAAAATATTATAGGTTAAAGTTTATGCATCAGAGATTAGTCATTTTTTAAAATTCATTTTATTTTTATTCATTCAAGGGATGTGGGCTTTGTTGTCTAGGCCAGCATTTATTGCCCATCCCTAATTGACCTTGAGAAGGTGTTGCTGAGCTGCCTGAGAAGGTGGTGAGCTGTCTTGAACTGCTGCAGTCCATGTGGTGCAGGTACACCCACAGTGCGTTAGGAAGCAAGTTCCAGGATTTTGACCCAGCAACAGTGAAGGAATGGTGATATATTTCCAAGTCAGCTGGTGAGTCATGTACAGAGATTTCCTCTGCTGGCTGAGTTGAGTTTTTTTTCTGTCTAATAAGAAGGTTCTGGATGTTGTGTGGTAGATTTAATGATACAATAGAGCCTTATTATTTGCCACAAGCAACATGTTATCCAAAAATAGACAAAAATAGGAAGCTACAATGAAAGACCAGGTTGACCATAATTCCTGTATGATACAATTCCCTAAGAGAGCAAATAACACTTATTTTATTACAACAAAACCATTGTCAAAAATACCATATTTATTTTTGTTACAGGCAGCTCAATTTTTTGAGTGCAACAAACCAGAGAGGAAAAGACTTTCAATTGTGAAAGGATTAAATAAAGTAGAGATTAAAACAAAAAGCAGAATTAAAAAAGCAACCATAAATGAAGGAAAACATTTCAGAACAAATTAAAGATAAAATGAAAATGATGAAACATAATTAATACCACTATTCAAATGTTGGCTCTTACTATCAATCTGAAGAAAATATTTTATATTAAGGAGACATGAAATCATAGAATGTTTTACAGCACAAAAAGAGATTATTTTGCCCTTTGTGTCCATGCTGATTCTCTGAAAGGGCAGGGCAACTCAGCTAGCCCCACTCCTCTGCCCTTTTCCTGTAACCCTGCAAACGTTTTCTCTTCAGGTGCTCAGCCAATCCCTTTTTGAAAGCCACGATTAAATTTGTTTTCACCATACTCTCAGGCAATGCATTCCAGATCCTAACCACTTGATGTGTAAAAAAGATTTTCCTCATGTTGCTGTTGGTTCTTTTGTCATTCACTGTATGTTTGTGGCCTCTGGTTCTCGATACTTCCACCAATGGGAGCAATGTTTCCCTATCTGCTCTGTCTAGGCCCTCATGATTTTGAATACTGTTGTATGTTGGTTGTGACTGGTTAAGAAACAGTTGCAGAGACATAGATATGTCTGAACAATAACTGGTTTATAGTCTGAACGTAACTATTTACAAATATACAAGACTTCAGGTGTTATTCAGTCTAAGCCATAAGCTTTTTCTTCTGGGCTCCTAGTCATGTGACTTTCTCTTACAGCATTATGTGGGTAGTACTGTTTCTCTAGCCCCACACATTAACCCTTTCAGCGGTGAAAACCCCAGTTCTACACCTCCCCCCAAGTCTTTGTCCAAATATATTTTCCATTTATATTTACAAACTACCCCTGCTCCCCTCAAGTCTCTGACTTTATAGGTTTAATCAGTCTGGAGATTTCATGGGTCTCCCTGATCATGTCTTTGTGAGACTTGGAAGATTGGTAGACTCCCTTTGGACTTCTTTGGTTTAACTTGGTTGCTCTTTGGTAAGAATTGCAGTATCTGGTGCATTGGCAGTTTGATTCTTAACATCTGGTTCTCCCAAATGTATAATGGAAAGTTCACCTTGAGGAATGAGAATAAGATTTCTCCTGTTCCTTCTTATTGTGCCTTCTGGATCGTTGTTGATCATCATTCCTTTGGACGATGACGACTTCTTTACCGAGATCTCTTATCCAGACTTTTCTCATTTGTTCACCCTGGCCAGGTTTCTTGTACAGTACCTCCTATTGCAAATGGAAGCTTGTTGTTTTCTGTAGGACTGTTCTCAATCCCAAAGCTTCCTGCCCATCAGCAGTTCAGACAGTGCCAATCTACATTGCAGTGGAGTGGACCGGTATGTTACAAGTGCCACTGGAAAGCCCTTGGTCTTCTTCAAGAAAGTTTTAATAGTGTGGATGCCACTTTGTGCTTCGTCGTTGGATTGGGGATACCTCGGGGAAGTGGTGAGGTGCAGGAATCTGTATTTCTCAGCGAAATGCATGAAATAGTCATCAGTAATTGCAGGCCACTGTCCGACACTACCTGATCTGGAATGCCATGGGCAGAATTTTCCATTCCAGCTGGCAGTGGGTGAAATAGGTGGCGTTCGTGGACAATATGGCACGATCGGTTTCACGATGGCGGGAAAGCAGGTTGCGATCATCTGCTCAGCACACCGATGGTGTCCAGTGACAACTGCTGCCCAGCCTTGGAGGGGGCTGTTGTTGGGGGGGTGTCCGTGGGCAACTGCTGCCCAGCCTTGGAGGCGGTGGCTCCTGTACATGCTGCCCAAGAGCGACAGCGAGCCGTGGCTGGTTGGGACCTAGCGACACCCCAGGGTCTATAGACGCTGCCTGTCATTCCTGCAGATGACTGAGAACCATTGTCGCCAATGACTGTGCATGTCTAGGGACCTGGTCGGTCACATCTGCCACTGCAGGACTTGCCACCAAGGAGAAATGGAGGGCATCCACTGCCAGTGGCTGTGAAACCGACCGTGGCGCTGAATTTTTATGCCAGTGGCTCCTTTCAGGGCTCCAAAGGTGACCTCTGTGGGATATCACAAGCCGCTACCCACAAATGCATCCGTGAGGCCACGGATGCCATCTTCTCAAGGGCACACAACATTGTGCATTTTACCCAGGACCGCAAGAGCCATTGGATTCTCCTGGATATCGGGATTCCAACAGGTGCAGGGTGCGATTGACTGTACCCGTGTGGCGCTCAGGTCTCCGTCGCTACACATGGTGGACTACATCAACCACAAGGGACACTGAATGTGCAGCTGGTGTGTGACCATCAGAAATACATCCTGCAGTGTGTGCACGGTTTCCAGGGAATGTGCACAATGCCTACCTCCTCAGTTGGTCACACACCCCGGGAGTCTTCCAGGGTCCACAGAAGCTGCAGGGATGGCTCCCTGGGGGCGAGGGCTACCCACAGAGACCGTGGCTGATGACACCCATGCGGCGGCCTCAGGCTGCAGCAGAGTGATAGTGTAATGAGGCTCATGCTGCAATCCACAGACCATCGAGATGCTGAAGACGTCGTTCTGGTGCCTGGGCTTGTCTGGTGGAGCAATGCTGTCTGCAGAGGGTGTCACGCATCGTTGTCATCTGCTGCACCCTTTACAACCTGGCGCTGCAATGGGGAGATGAGCTGGCAGTGGAGGAGATGGAGGAGCTGCACGTCTCCTCCGATGAGAAGGATGCTGATGGGGATGAGGCTCTCACACTGGCTAGGCAAGGCAGGTACACTCGGGAGGCTCTCATAGCTGCTATGTTTGTGGAGGATGATGAGGACATGCAGTGAGATGACCCCACAGATCCTCAAATTGCATTTGTGAACGTTTGACTCCAGTCTGGTTTATGGCAGTGCGAATTCCCTCTGTGAAAATGCTCCTGTATTGGAGACACAGTGGAGGCCCTAATAGTCGCTTGATTGCAGGAGGATGATGACGACATGCAGTGAGGATACTCCATAAATCTTCACATAGCTTCTGAGAACGTCAGAGTCCTGTCTGGCCGAGGTCAGCTCACTTGCACTCTATGATCAGGGTCATATCATAGAGACACAGCTATGAAACTTTGGAAGCATCAGATGCTTTTTCTGCCTTTCAGGAGCCCTTCAGGAGCTGGAGCACGGCATCAGTGGTCACAGATGCTGAAGAGATGGGGACCAGCCCCTCCTTAATGATGCTGCTAACACATCGAGAGAATGATGGAACTCTGTAGCACCTGCCCACTACATTCTGGCAGCAATGACAAGCACCAATGAGGTGCAGGCATCAGTAATGTTTCCTGGGAGTGTGAGACCGGACTATCACTTTGGTCTGAAGGCTGTACAAAGCACAGGGAGGAGGCCCTGGACTGAGACACCTGCCTTTATCTTGTGCAGGGAGGTTTCACATCTGAGTGACATGAACACTGCTCATCAGAACAAGGAGTCATAGGAAATGTGACATTCTTGGGTGTTTATTGACAATAGTGAACATTATGTACAAGTGATTAACACCCGTGCCCAGGTTGTGCAACTACATCATCTTAACTTTCCTAACCCAGCCACTACGTCTTGTTGCTTCCTGGACATCTACAGCTGAGGTGGGGGCAGCCTGCTGACTGCAACGCCCTGTCTGTGATGATTTTGGCAGGTGTCCCCTGGAGGGCTGAGACTTGGAGGGCCCAGATCTGTTTTCAGGATCATGCTATGTAGCAGTGGCACCCTCCTCGGCCTGTGGAGCTGGAGCTGCTGAGGTCACAGGAAGAGGGGAGTCAGATTGGTCAGACACTCTCAGATTCACCTGGATGGATGGGCCCAGAGTGTACATCTGCTGATCCTCATCCCTATGGGTGGCCGGGGGCCCAGGCTGACTCATTGAGGAGCAGGGGTAGCTGGGGTGAGATCGAGCTGCTCAGCGCCCCTCTCGTGTACACACTGATGGAGGCCAACTATGGCATCAGTGATGGAGTTGAGCCTGGGCAGCAGTGCAGGAACAAAGTCCTGGACCAAGGTTTCCATGGCGGCAGCCATCCTACCAGTGTTGACCTCCATTGGCATGCCGATGCTATCACCTCAGCCTGAAGGCAGACAGACTCTTCCATCATGCCTTGCAATCTGAGGAGTGCAGCGGACATCCCGTCCTGATGTTCCTGAGCTTGCCTTTGCAGCTCCAGCAACTGTGACAGGACCAAGTCCAGAGGCTCATCATCTGAGTCAGACTCAGTAAATTTCTGGCCTCTTGCAGTCCTCCGATTGCTGGATACCTGGGAAGTCCCTGCCTCTGCCTGCTGTGGATCAGACAGTGCAATGTGCTTACCGGATTGTGATCCCGAGGCTACTCTAAAGCTAGGTCTTACCGAGTTGTGTGTCTCTGCGCTGGTGGAGGGTGCCTCCAGATTTCTCTCCAGAAGTTTCTTCAGAGCTTGATCAGAGGCTCTGGGTCATGGACTCTGTCGGCTGTTTGGCAGATGTGCCTGTGAAAGCAAGGGGAGATAATTAGCTCATGGCAGTGACCTGTGAAAGAGGACACATCATCTCAGCATGGTTGTCTAATGGATGTTGCACTGCTGGATCCTCACTTGGTAGAGCAGCGCTAACCTCACCGTCAGCACAGGACTGGTCCTGTGTCTCTTGTGTGCCAGCTTGTCCTGCATGGATGGGTATGAAGAAAGTGTAAGCAGGACGCCTGCCAGGCCAGATGAAAAGTATGCCTAGCCTGTGTGGGTCCTGAGGGCCCTGTGGATGTGTGCTGGTTTGTGAGTTTGTGAGTTAAGAGTGATGAGCAGAGTGACTTACCCTGGCAGAAAGGAGGAGATCATTCATCCTCTTGCGGCACTGGGTGGCTGTCCTCTTCTGGAGGACATTGGCGCTGACCACTGCTGCCACCATCTCCTAAGCTGGATTTGTCACGTTGCTGCCCATCCTGCGGCCATAGCTGGGGTACAGGACATCCCAGCGGGCCTCCACAGCATCCAGCAATCGCTCAAGGAAACCATCATTGAAGTGGGGGGCTGTGGTCTTTTTCCCTTGTCTTCTGTGCAGCAGTGATAAGCTGGAGGCAATGAGCGCTGTGCTTGTGGCTGGACTTTAAACATGGCTCCCTGCGAGATGCGGCAGCGGGGCGATAGCCGGTGGCGAATGACAGCCCACCTGACATGGACACAGCGTGTTTCCCGGGAGTGCATAAATAATGAGGCAGGTTTGGGGGCCAGGGGGTAAAACGTCATTTTACCCACCTGCTACCGCACTTCATGCAAATCCGGGATGATTCCACTCCATGTGTTGCAAAGACTCACAATGATCTAATGACCAACTCTGTGGTCATAGGGCGTAAACGCGTCACCTCAAACTACCTGGAGAAGCAGTCAATAATGTTAAGGCAGGATTTCTCATTGTACACAAATAGATCTAGTCCGAGGCATTCCCAAAACCTGGTAGGGAACAGGGTGGGATAAGGGGCTCCCTTTGGTCTAGTTTGTGCACTGTGCACACCTGGCACAGTGAAATAATCTCTCCTATTGCTCTTGATATTCCTGGCCACCACACCACAGATTGAGCTTGTGATCTGCATTTTGTGATGCCCATGTGGCCTTGGTGGATTTTTTGTATCATCTCTGGTCAGAGTGAGACGGGAATTATCAACTGCTCATCATACACCAGCAGATCAACAATTATCATGAACTTCTGTTGTTCGGAGTATATTTGTCATGACCATTCCACCGGGACACTGCTGTGGCCAACATTGCGTACAGTATTGATGAATGCGAATACAGTCCTTATCCTGCATCTGCTCTTGGTGTATTTGTTGTAGCTTTTTGGAACTCGCTAGCAATTTTATTGCCTCAAACTGGGAATAGGACTCGACGTTGTTAGCCAGATTAATATACTGCATTGCCAGATGGTTGACAGTGGCCCTGGACAATGTGTTCACAGTCGTTTGTAGCTTTCGCTAGGCATACAGTCTCATAAGTGAAGCGCATTAGTCGAAAGCAGAATCTCTGGATTCTTGGGGCCTTCTCGTGAGTTCCTTTTTCTCCAGTAATGAGACTAATGGTTTGTGGCCCTTCTCAATGACTACTTTTAGCCCAATGATGTAGTTGGAGAATTTCTCACAAATCCACATAACTGCATACCTCATTTCTGTGTCAGATAGCGCCCGAGATGCATAATTGACTAGTCAATGGCACCCATTCAGTTGCTCTTGAAACAGCACTGCCCCTAGTCCTGTAGATGAGACATCAGCCGCAGTCACGATTGCTAGGAATGGTTTGTAGTGAACCAGGATATCTGGTGAGAGCAGCATGTTTATAACCTGTCAAAATGCTCGCTCCTGGTGTGCATCCCAACAACATGCTTCGGTCTCCTTCAATAGATACCTCAAGGACTCCATAATTTTCTCCAGGTTCAGCAGGAATTTTGCCAGCTGATTTAACATTCTCAGGAATCGTTAAAGATCTGGAGTGGATAACGGGGTCGGAAATACACTGATGTCCCTTGTTTTTTTGTGGCTCTTCCATTATGACTTTGCAGCTTACAATGTGGTCTAAAAATCAAATGGACATTTTAAAGAATTTGCATTTATCGTTGTGTCAGTCCTTCTTCCTGCAAGCGGTTCAAGACAGCTTCAAATCTCAGGTCATGTTCTTCGATAGTTGCTCTGTGGACAAGAATGTTATCCATGTGGCATATTATACCTTTAAGGCCTTGCAAGATGGAGGACATTGTTCCCTGAAAGATTTTGGGCGCCAAGGTTATGCCAAATGGCAACCGATTAAAGCAAAATCTTCCAAATAGGGTAATAAATATTGTCAATGATTTAGATTTTTCATCTAACAGTACCTGCCAAGAGCCACTGTTAGCATTGAGTTTCAAGAACTTTGTACTCTTGGAGAGCTTAGTCAAGCTGTCGTCCACTAAGGACATCGGGTGGATTTCCCTCACCACAGCCTTGTGGAGATGAGCCAGGTCGACACAGATGCAAAGGGACTGATTTGATTTAGGAACCGGAACCATCCCAAATCATCATTCTGTGAGTTGAGTGATGGGGGTGATGACTCCTATCTTGGTCATCTCATCAAGGTGCAGTTGGACCTGTTTCACAAGTGGATGCGGTATCTTCCTTGGTGTGAAATGACACACAGGTTTAACAGATTTTCTCAGCATTATGCTGTGTTCAGTCTTCAGTCGCACCAGCCCAGTGAATAATTTTGGAAAATTCTTTTTGATGTCATACCCAAATCCTTACTGGTCTATTTCCCTAACCTTTTGGATGAGGTTGAGGTTGACACAGGCTTTTCGACGCAGGAGAGAGAACTCCTGGTTCTGAAGCACACGTGGGCCATAATCCCTGTGGAGTGACAATCATGGTTGGATTGCGACTCCGCTCCTATTCACTTACACTAAAATGCAGTCACACCTTTCTCTCATGACCTTCCAACTTTGGCCGGGTAAGAAAAGTGCAGTGCAGCTGCCCAGGAAATTCTCTCCGTTGAGTGCAGGAGAGTCAAATGAAAGGAAAACATGCCCCCTTTCTACAGCACTAGTTGCCATAAAGCAGGTAAGTTTAAAGATCTATTTACTTTGAGTAGCTGGGGAGAAGGTAAGTATGTAGGTGGGTAGGATGGGTAGTGGGGGGCGAGGGTGGGGGGGTGCCAGGGTGGGAGTGGCGTCAGATGGTTGGGGGTTTGGGTTGAGTGGTCATGGGGTGGGATCAGGTGGTCATGTCGGGGGTGGTCAGATGGTGGGGGGATGTTGGCTGGTCAATGGGGGTGGGTTAAGCGGTCAGTGGTGGGGGGCGTGCGTTGAGTGGTCATTGGGGAGAACTGGTGTTCAGGTTGGGGTGAGTGGTCAGGAGGGTTGGGTTGTAAGGGGGAGTGATCAGTGAGGGTAGTTGGGGGAGTGGGAGGTGGTTGTGAGGGTTTGGGGTAATGGGGGTGGATGAGGGGTAGTAGCGGTGGATGGGAGATTAGTCCGGAGATCAGAAAGGCAGTCGGGGCAAGAGGGGTAGTTGGGAGAATGGATAGGTAGTCTGGGAGTTATGGGGTAGTTGGGAGTTCAGGAGGGTAGTTGGGGGGGCTGAAAGGTTGAAAGGTGTCAGGGGTGAAGTGTGTTGTCAGGAGGGTAGTCGGGGGGTAGTGGGTGGGGTAGTCAGGGCAGGGTGGCCCTATGGAGTGTCGGGTGGGGGGAGGCGATCAATGCTAAAGTTACCCAGGAGTTAGAAGTGGTTATAATTTTTCTAGCTTTTCCTGGGTAACTATTCCTGTAAGATAGTCAGAACCATCCGAAGACTATGATTTAAATTGGTATGTCGGATGGTTCCAGGCAATTACCATGCAATCCTTGTGTGGAGACTTCTAAGATGAGGAGGGTTCCCCCAGCACCTCTTTGGAGTACCCCTATGCTTGCAACATACCATTGACCTGCAACTTGATTTCTCCTGGGCCATATAACTGGGCTTCAGCCATTGTTTTACTCGCCACGGTTCTTTATCAAACAAGGTTATTGCACTTGCCCCTGTGTCCAATTTGAAATTAGTGATGTGTCCATTGACACAAATTTCTGCATTCCAGAAAGTGTATCTTGGGTCTTTGATTTTGCCTAGGAAACACTATTGTTCCTCTTCTTGCTGGTACTCCTCTATTTCATTAATGGCCTTGTATGCAAAGATTCCCTTGTGATCCTCTGTATCTCGAGGTTTTGGCTCTGCATAACTTTCTGAAGTGCCCAATTCTTTTTACAATGAAAGCATACTGCAGTGCTTGCAGGACATTGTTCATGCCTGTGGGGCTTTTTGGGACCACAACACTGGCATGGTTTAATGGCTTCTTGAGTTTTTGTTCCACAGAGTGTCTTTGACATTTTTTGTTTAATAAGCTGTACTGGCATTGGGGGTGGGGGGGGGGGGGTTTGGGGGGAGGGGGGGTTTGGAACCATGGCTTGTCTTCCCTTCTTTTGCTGATGGAGCTTTGATTGTCTGACCAAATTTATCACCTTCTCCAAAGTTAAGTCTTCTTTTGATTGCAGTAGATCAGATAAGGTGTCATTGTTTACCCCAACTATGATGAGGTCTTGTATCAACTCAGATTTGAGATCACCATATTCACAGCCTTTAGCTGGTCAATACAGATCATTGATAAAGATATCTACTGGTTCACCAGGTTTCTGGACCCATTTGTTAATCTTCTCTCTTTCTAATATCTTGTAATTCCATAAATTAAGGTAATTATCAAAGACTTTTAAGGCCTCTTTGAATGTGTCTGATGTTTCATTAATGCCATATCTTGTTATCACATCATTAGCACTTGCTCCAATAGAGTACAACAATGTATTGACTTGCTCTGCCTCTGACTTATTATTCAATCTAGATTCAATGCTGAATCTTAAAAAATCTCTTCCTCTACAGTGCCCAGTTCTGTGTTTGTTCTAGCCCTTCCGTGTGCCCGAATCATTCGGCAAGATAAATTTGGAATCTGTAGTTGTTTTAAGATCTAAGGAGATCTACCTGGAGTTTGAGCAACCGTTTTTGATTTTGGATGTTGACAGGTGGTCACCACATGTAATGATGTCAACCTTAGACCCAGGCAGAGGAGTGTATTGAAACCCATGCTCACTAAAAATGGAAGTGACAAGTGCTGCCTGCTTACTGTGTCATTAATCTGAAGATTTTGAGCCCTTTTCAAGGTTTGCTCACTCTTCCTCAATGGTCATCATGTCCTTTGACTCTACTGCTGCATCAGAATTTTTCATGGACCACAACCTGCTATGGTGGAGGCCTTAGTAACCTAACAGTTGAATTTTTTTCTCTGCCTCTTAGCCACCACATCTTCCATGGTGTTCTTTTGGAGATTTTCAACTATCTTACCCAAGGCTTCAATTTTGGCACTTTTTTTCAGGTCACACTTGTAAACTTTTTCAGAGATTTTGGGGTCCTTCACTGCTGCCACCATGTTGTATGTTGGTTGTGACTGGCTAAGGAACAGTTGCAAAGACATAGATATGTCTGAACAATAACAAGTTTATTGTATGAACATAACTATTTACAGATATACAAGATTGCAGGTGTTACTCAGTTTAAGAAATTAGCTTTCTCCTCTAGGTGCCTAGTCATGTGACTCTCTCTTACATTATCATGTGGGCAGTGCTGTTTCTCCAGTCCCACACATTAACCCTCTCAGCTCTGAACACCCTAATACTACAAATACCTCTATCAATTCTCCTTTCAACATTCTCTTATCTGAGGAGAACAACCCCAGCTTCTCCAATCAGTTCATGTAACTGAAGTCCTTTATCCCCAAAACCATTCTTGTGAACCTTTTCTGCAGCCTCTCCAAAGTCGTCACATCCTTCCTGAAGTGTGGTGCCCAGAATTGAACACAATACTCCAGTTAAAGCCGAACCAGAGTTTTATAAAGGCTCTTCATGATTTCCTGGTTTTTCAATGTATTCCTATATTTATAAAGCCAAACGAACATATGAACATACAAACAAGGAGTAGGAGTAGGTCATTCAACCCCTCAAGCCTGCTTTGCCATTTCATAATATCATGGCTGATCTGACGGTGACCTCAAATCTGCATCCCACCTACCCGTGATAACCCCCTTGCTTACCAAGAATCTATTCACCTCTGCCTTAAAAATATTCAAAGACTTTGCTTGCACCACTTTTTCAGGAAGAGAGTTCCAAAGACTCATGACCCTCTGAGTGAAAAAATTTCACCTCATTTCTGACTTAAATGGGTGATCCTTTATTTTTTAAATAGTGATCCCTAGTTCTAGATTCTCCCACAAAAGGAAACATCCTCTCCACATCCACCCTGTCAAGACCCCGCAGGATCTTAAATATTTTAATCAAGTCACTTCTTACACTTCTAAACTCCAGTGGATACAAGCCTAGTCTGTCCAACCTTTTCTCAGTTGACAACCCACCCATTCCAGGTATTAGCCTGCTAAACCTTCTCTGAACTGCTCCCAACACATTTACATCCCTCCTTAGTAAGGTGACCAATATTGTACTCAGTACTAGTGCCCTGTACTAGTGAAGCATAACCTCCCTAATATTGTATTCAATCCCTCTTGCAATAAATGATAACATTCTATTAGCTATTCAAATTATTTGTATCTGCACACAGCTTTTTGTGATTCATGCACTAGGACACCCTGATCCCTCTGCACCCTCTGCAATCTCTCACTATTTAGATAATATGCTTCTCTTTTATTCTTCCTGCCAAAATGGACAATTGCACATTTCATAGGATCCCATAAGCCTTTTTAACCACTTTCTCAATCTGCCATGCCACCTTCAATGAATTGTATACATATACCCCCAGGTGAATCTGTTTCTAGATCCCATTTAGATTTGTATCCTTTATTTTCTATTGCTTCTCCTCATTCTTCCTACCAAAATTCATCACCTCACATTTCTCTGTATTAAATTTCATCTGCCACACGTCCACCAATTCCACCAGCCTATCCATGTCCGCTTGAAGTCTATCACTATCCTTCTTATAGTTCATAATACTTCCAAGTTTTGTGTCCTCTGTAAGTTTTGAAATTGTTCCCTGCACTCCCAAGTCTAGGTCATTAATATATATCAAGAACAATACAGACCCCAATCTATGTACACCGTATCAGCCGCATTACTTCATCAACCCTCTCTACTACCTCATCAAAAAACTCAACTGAGTTAAACACAACTTGCCTTTAACAAATCCATGCTGACTTTTCTTAATTAATCCGCAAGTCCAAGTGCCTAATTTTGTTCCAAGTTATCATTTTAAAAACTTTACCATCACTGAGGTCAAAAAGAATAGGCTGTAGTTGTTGGGTTTATCCTTCTACCTTTTTTGAACTAGGGTGTAACATTTGCAATTCTCCAGTTTTCTGGTGCCTGCCCTGTATCTAATGAGGATTGGCCCTTTGCAGTTTCCACCCTTGCTTCCCACACTATCCTTGGATGCATCCCACTTGTTCCAAGTGACTTATCAACTTTAAGTAGACCTAGCTTTTCTAATACACTCACTCTGTCAAATAGTAGCTCATCCAGTGGCTCAGTTACCTCCTATTTCATTATGACACATAGGGCTGGACTTTTGTTCTGGGGTCAGGATCCTGATGATGGATGAAATTCCAGCCCTGACCCCACACCGTGTCAGTGTCAGATCCCAATGCGATCTTTGTAGGGATGGTCATTTAGTGGCCAGGAAGCATATTTGCTGTCCGATTTAGGATGGCGGGGGGGGGTGGGGCTCCAGAGGCTGCAGGGCCAATAGGAGTCTCTACAAGGACACATTCAAGGTGGAAGCTAGTAATGCATGTAAGACAGAGAGAGAAAGATGCCCTCTAATTTATTATAATAAATTATAAATGATTATAAATTTAAAAAGGCCACAGCTTCCAGGGCAATATCATGGAGGTGGAACCCCTCCATTGGATGGCCAGCTGCCACAGCTATAGCGCAATGGCTACAGTGAGTGTAGTATGGGGATATCCCTTGCATTATGGAGCCCTGGCCCTCTCCATACTGCAACTGGAAGGTGGTCTCCATGTCCTAGCCATGTTTCAACCTCAGTTTGGGGGCCCACAAGCCAATTGAAAAATTCTAGGCACTGCTGAGTAGTCTTGTAGGCCGGTTAAGTGGCTTAATAGGATACCTGCTGCTTGGAGGCTTGTAGCTTTCACTTCCCCACACCCCCACCACAATGTCCACCCCCCGCCACCCCCCCCCCCCCCCCCCCCCCCCCCCCCCCCCGCCCACCCCCACCGCCCCGGAATAAAAGTGACCCGGAAATGGGAACATGCAGGTATCCCAGCACGCCACTCTTCAGAGCCTTCCTGCCTTTGACAGAAAGCCACAAATCTGCCACAATAAGTACTTGGGGGGAAAAAAATGACTTTATATCTATAAATCCCAAAGGTCTGCACTACTGAAAGTTTTCTTGTGTCATTTCTGGGTCTGTTGTTGACTAATTGATCAAAATTAATTGCTATGATTCACTAACAGCTCCATTATCATTGTATCATTTGATTATCGGGAAGGTAGAAGGTGAACTGGGTAGACCTTGGCCTTTTTGCATCTAGCAGTTCCTGTGTTCTGAATCCTTGAGCATCTGTGGGGCTCTATCTAAGCTAATTTGAAAGGCGACACTTTCAAAACTTAACAAAGGCACTGGAGTCTCTGGACTGAGCAGTTATGTTTAAGTGAGCCTGTCACAAGCTTGTTTCATTTCTTGACTTGGGTAGTACCATAGTGGAACTGACAATTCTGCTGTTGGAGTTTGTCAAGTATCTCTTAAAGGCATTATAAAGAAATTCTGCCACTGCAACCTTCCACTCAGCAGTCGTTGGTCAGTTGTCTAATTGCCCTTGAAAATCTAAGTATAATTTCTATGTCAACACTCATCTTCAGAAGAAAATATTTTACTTGGCTGCTATTCTCAAAACTAATGGGAAATATATGGAGAGAGTAGTAATGAAGCCAGTTGATATTCTAAAGTGTTTATTCTCCACCATGGTGAAGGTTGCCAGAGTATTTACCACAAAAATGTATTTTATGTTAACTACTGTAGGCTATACATAACCTACATCCCTACCTTCTGTCCCACTGGATAGGTAAATCATGGATTTAAGTGAGGGCATACCAGAAAATATCTGCATGTTAAAACTGTTTTGTCTTTTGCCACTGCCAACATCTGCCATATGAATCAAATTATATTCTCCTATTGCAATGATAGATGTACTTGTTGAAGTTCCTTATGTTCTTTTATATGACTCTGGCATTATTGAGACCAGCTGCATCCAGGGATTAGCGCTGGATGGTTGAGACTAAAATACTTTGTCCAGCACGACTGACAGCAACAGATCCTAATTGATGTAATAACTGGCATTGATAACATTGAATGGGATGGGTTACAACTGATGCACAGCATTAATCTAACCCATTGACGATATATTAAATGCATCTTAACCCACAAACAGTTGCAGAGAAAGGAAAATTTCTGTAATGTCACTGAGTTCATTACATCAATTTTATAGCTGAACCTGAAGTCAAGAACATTATGTAAAAGCCAGCTGACAGTCACCTGACACTCAGACGTCATAAAAAGTCAATGGGCTTTACACAACTTTGCATATTATTTATTTTAGCCATGTTTATAAGGTTTTCTAATGTTTACCACTGAAATAAAAACTGAAGAGTTTAGTTTTGTGATTTGTATTTACAAAGTACTTGACCACTTTACCACTTGGATTTCTATAAAATAAGGATATTAATTCTCTACTTCTACTTGCTTAAGTTGCTCCCTAAAAGCCACCTTTTTGATCATGCATTTAATCACTTGTGCTAGTATTGCTTTATATGGTCTACGTCAAGTTTTGTCTGATAATGTGGCTGTGAAGCACCTTAAGATGTGTTGATAATGTCAAAGGAACTTTATAAATGCAATTTGTAGCTGTTGTTGTTCAAATATACTTCTGGATAGTTGCCTTTCAACTCCATTAGACTTGAACAGTATTGTATTTCACTAGATGAGTAACGTCAGGTGTAATATCTGATTTTCCAGATGGATCTCAGACTGACTGGATGAGTGGGGATTGTGGTGATGGTGAGACAAGCATTAAGCTCAACCCAGCTTGACAATATGAGGCTCACCCAAACTAAATCTTGTACCTGTGTAAATAGACACAGCTCAACTCCTAATCAAATAATCATCAATGAAGTCAGGCTATGCAGTAATCTAAGATGTAATATACCTTTTAGACAAGTATAGGTCACTTGATTTTATTGTCCAATAGCAGAATAGCGCAGGCTACCTCTATGTAGGAGAGTCTTGAGTTAGTTACTGATAAGTGAAGACAGCACACAAGTATAGTTGTAGAGCTTAGTTTGTAAGCAAACAGCATGTGTTTATTCCAACAATGATCTCTGGATGTTCTCTGCCTCTGCACTGACTTGGTCACCCCAAACAAGATGTGCAACCCAGATCATTTAACCTCAACAAACCAAGGGCACTGGATCCAACAAACTGGTGATGAGGGTAAAAGCACAACATATCACGGAAAAAAATGAGGTAAAAAGCGAGAAAAACGAAGTAAACCAGAAGAACCGAAATCAGGCTGTACCTCACACAGTAGTTGTAAGTTAAAGAAAATTTCCTTCTAAGCGTCGAATTAATTCCCTAAGAGATGCCACAGTTTGGAAGAGCAGAGCTATTTGATCCAAGCTCGGGCAATCGGTCTCACTATGCTGAACGCTTTACATTCTTCTTCCAAGTGAGCGACATTGTGGGGGAGGAGAAGAGGCACCTAATCCTCCTGTCCACCCGTGGGAGTAAGGCATACTGATTAATTCAAAATCTGTTGGCACCTAGTGTTCCAGACTCCAAAAGTTTTGATGATTTCATGAACCTTGTAAGGAATCATTACCAGCCCAAGCTGTCAGTGACCATACAAAGGTTTAAATTCAACTCAAGAATTAGAGCTGCAGGGGAGGCGGTTGCTTCTTATGTGGAGAGTTTGAAGCAATTAACTGAATATTGCGAGCTCGGTACTTCTATCACTGATATGCTCAGAGATCGGTTGGTGTGCGGTATAAACGAAAATGCAATTCAGAGGAGGCTGTTGGCTGAAACAAATCTAGACTTTCCAAAGGCATTGGAAATTGCTATTGCAATGGAAGGTGCAGTGTGAAACTCAGAAGCCATTTGAGGAGTGCAAAATGGCGCTTCATCCATGTTGGTTGGGGAGCTTCAACCAAAAGGAGCGCGAAAATGCAGAGCTTAGTTCCGATATGGGAAGCAGCCACCGCAACCAGACGCATTAAAAAGGAAAAATCAGCAGCAAAAGCATGGGATCATAGTAACAGCCCTGTATGAAGACACAATTTAAAAAGATTGAATTTTCTTCTCCCATCGATATGGACACCTCATTAGAAACTGTAAAGTTAGAATCAGTCAGACAAAAGCAAAAAATTCAATGAGATAAACAGCAGTGAAAAGCCTAAAGTAATGGATTCTAATGTCTATTCTGATATTTAATTTAAAGGTAGGAAGAACAGAGCCTATCTATGTAACCATGAGAGTGAATGAGAAGTCTATCAGACTGGAGAAGGATACTGGTGCAGCAACTATGGTGATCGGAGAGCCTACTTTTCAATACTTGAATCATGGAGAACGTAAGCTGAATTTAGAAGAAACTGATGACAAATTAAGAACATATACAGGAGAAAACATATGAATCAAGGGCGTATGTAAAGTCACAGTACACTACGGAGCCCAAACAGTGAGATTACCCTTGATGGTAGTGGCAGGTGAGGGACCTAGTCTTCTTGGACGAAACTGGCTGAAAGAAATTAAATTGGATTGGACAGAAAACTTCAAACTAAGAGCTAATGGACTTTCACAGCTACTACAAAAATATACCTCAGTTTCAAGGAGGAATTTAGAAAAATTGAAGGGCTACAAGCAAAAATTCATGTAGATCCCCGAGGCAACACCAAGATTCATGAAGGCAAGACCAGTACTTTATGCAATGCGGGATAAGGTAGAAGCAGAATTGGACAGATTAGAAAAATTGGGAGTGATACAACCAGTACAATTTTCAGAGTGGGCAGCTCCAATCGCACCTGTTCTCAAACTTGATCAAAGCATTAGAATATGTGGGGACTATAAATTAACAGTCAATCAGATTGCAAAATTGCATAGACACCCATACCTAAAATTGAAGATTTATGCACTAAACTGGCAGGTCGAAAGTTAGATTTGAATCATGCCTACCAGCAATTGGAACTAGAGCAGGCGCCCCAAAAGTTTGTCACCATAAATACACATAAGGGACTGTATCGATACGGGGTGTATCTTCTGCTTGCGCCATATTCTAAAGAACATTGGAAAGTTTGTTATAGGGATTGCCTCACGTTATAGTTTATTTGGATGACCTTGTTGTGACTGGACTCACGGAAAAAGAACATTTGATGAACCTGGAGGAAGTTCTGAAATGTTTTTCATAAGTTGGAGTGAGATTGAGAAAGGAAAAGTGCACATTCCAGGCAAAAGAGATAACCTGTCAGGTCACAAAGTCGATTCATAAGAACTACATCCAATTGAAGAAAAAGTGAAGGCAACTAAAGAAGCCCCAGAACCAAAAAATACATCCGAATTGAAATCATTCTTGGCGATGATTAAATATTATGGAAGCTTCTTGCCTAATTTATCGACAGAACTGGCACCATAATATTGTTTGCTCAAGAAAAATCAGAGATGGTAATGGCAAACACTGCAAGAAGAAGTTTTCACAAAAGTGAAAAAGTGGTTACACTCATCTACACTTCTAGTATATTTTGACCCAAAGAAAGAGTTGATATTAACGTGTGATGCATTAGCTTATGGAATTGGAGCGGTGCTTTCTCATTGAATGCATGATGGATTAGAATGATCTATAGGTTAGGTGTGGAGGACCACATAGTATTGCAGAGAAAAAGTATTCACAAATTGAAAAAGAAGGCCTGGCCATCACTTTCGGTGTTAAAAAGTTTCATCAATATGTGCAAGGTCATGGCTTTACTATCATAATGGGCCACAAGCCATTGTTGGGACTATTCAGTGAAGATAAGGCTATACTCCCTATAGCATCGGCAAGATTACAAAGATGGGCGTTGATCTTGGCAGCGTATGAGTATATTTTTATTCATAGACCCAGAAGCCAAATTGCAAATGCAAATCCACACAGTTGACTCGGTCACCCCAAATAAAGTGTGCAACCTGGATCCTTTAGCCCCAACAAACCAAGGGCACTGGGTCTAACAGGCTGGTGGTCAGAAATCAGGTGAGCATGATGGCCAGAGAACTGAGGGAAGACCAGGCCAAATGGGGCTCAAAGATTCCTGCGCGTCTGGTGGCGCACTCCTGCTCCTCCTGACCCTCCAAGAAAACTTTTAAAAATAAATATTTCACTTTTTTAACCCTCTTCTTGGCCTGCTGATCTTCCAACGTCTGTTGAGACCGGTAGCAGTGCCAAACTTGCTGCTGCTGGTTAAAACAGTAATGGGGTTTAATTGACATCATCAGATACCAATTTTTGAATGCTGATGGGACTGGAGCCTGGAGCTTCCTGTAAACACGCCTGTTCAAATGACATAAACCTTGTGCGCAGAATGGTTTCTGTGAGTGCCAAGCATCGATATATTAACCCACCTTACATTCTTCAGTTTTATCAGGCATGGTGGTTTAAAATCAGGCCTATACTTTTAAATTCAGATTCCTTCATGCTGCGATTGTTCTCTGAACACCTACACGGGTTGCTGCAGTGCTGGGGCGCCGAAGCATGAACCTGCAATAATCTGAACATTACAGATAACATACAGGGCTCCCGCCCATGATTTCACGCTGGCTGGCCAATTAACAGCCAGACAGCATGAAAGGCGTGCTGAGAAGCTCAGCGATGCTGGGGCGGGGGAGGGAGGAGGGCAAGCGTTGAAGTCAGTGCAGGCGCAGGGGAGCACGCAATAAAAGCTCCCTGAAGGCACAGAGCTGCCTCAGTGAGCTGAAGTATTTTAAAACAATGAAGATTTTTTTTTAAATCCTGGAAATAATGTCCACACAGCAGACTCACTCACATTAAAATGTAGATTTGAAAAGTTCTGCCCAAACATTTTTTAAAAATTTAATTATAGAAAACTCATCCCACCTGTGGATGAGGTTTCCTCAAAAATCCAAAGGCCGCCTAGCCAATTCGCCCACCCGCCACCTGTAATGTTGAATGGGAAGTGAAAAATACAGGTTAATTAATTGACAAATGGACTTGATAGGAATTTTAATTGTCGCCAGCATGCTGCCAACTCTCGCGAGCATCCACCAACCGAAATGTCGCGCAAGTCCGCAATGATGTTGGGACGTTCGCCAAACATCATTGCGCGCTATTTCACACTTAGGCATGTCAGGCACATGCCCACACACCAAGTGGAAAATCCTGCCCGCAGTCAAGTTTAGAGCAAACTAGACAAATCAGAAAATTCAAACAAACTTGAAATAGCTCAGTATGGATTGAGCTAGGTAGAAATGTAAGCTGTGAGGAGGACACAAATGGCTGCAAAGAGATATTAGACAGGTTAAGTGAGTGGGCAGATGGAGTATAATGTGAAGAAGTGTGGGGTTATTCACTTTGGTAGTAAGAGTAGAAAAGCAAAATATGTTTTAAAAGGCATGAAACTTCTGGGTTTCATACAAGGAACACAGAAAGTTAGCATGCAGGTACAACAAGCAATTAGGGAAGCACATGGCATTTTGTTCTTTATTGCAAGGGGGTTGCTGTACAAGAATAAGGAAGTCTTGCTACAATTGCATAGGACTTTGGCGAGACCACACCTGGAGTACTATGTGCAGTTTAGACCTCCATATTGAAGGAAGGATATACTTCATTGGAGGTGGTACAATGAAGGTTCACTAGATTGATTCCTGGAATGAGGCGATTGTCCTCTCATGAGAGGCTGAGTAATTTGGGGCTATGCTATTCAGAGTTTAGAAGAATGAAAGGTGTTCTCATTGAAACATACAACATCCTGAAGTGACTTAACAGCGTAGACCCTGAAACATTGTTTCCTCTGATTAGGGAATTAGTGTTAGGATAAGGGATTGATCATGTAGAACTGAGATGAGGAGAAATTTCTTCATTAAGAGGATTGTGAATGTTTGGAATTGTCTACCCCAGAGGGTTGTGATTGCGCCATCATTGAATATAATAAAGGCTGAGATAGGCAGATTTGTTGGTCTCTCAGGGAATCAAGGGGTGTGTGAGGGTAAGTGGAGAGGAAACAGAAGAACAGTCATGATCGTGCTGAATAACAGAGCAGGCTCAAGGGGCCATATGGTCCATTATTGCTCCTATTTGTTATGTACTTCTGAAAAACAACTGTTGTAATTGCTTTTAATTTTCTCCTTATTTTGTAATCTTAACATGTTATTGGAGAATAAAGGGTTAACTCCAATAAGAGCATACTGAGCATGTGCAAAGGAAGCAATGTCACAGTGATGTCACTCACTGAGAGGGGATGTCTGAATAGCATCTCGGAGGGTAGCTCTAGCTATATATTAGTCCCATTTAACCATTGTAAATATTTAGCATGTAACTAAATATTTTTTGAACGAAGACCATTGCCTTCAGCGAGATCCCTTTTGGAATAAGAAGCTAACGAATCCCAAGACAAATCCACGATAACAGATGGTGGCAGTGGCAACTATACCCACAGCAGAACAGTAGAAAAAGGTGGGAAAATCCTCAAGTGAAGCCCAGCACAAGTGCACTTCAGCAGGTGAAGGACTTCCAGGGCAACCCAGCAGCAACACCAGAGACCATTGACTCATGATGACAGCCCAGCGGCCAGTAGGACAAGCAGCATGGGAAAAAACAACCTCAGATCCGGGTAAGCAATGGCTACTACTTTGCCCCTACTAGAATCTTTTCAAAATATTGAGGGCCCCAGACAGGCTGAGCAATTACAACATTGGTGAAACGTTTCACCCACTACCATAGCACCTCAGGCCTCACAACTAAAGAGAACAAAGATCAAGTTAGCACTTTGTTGTACACTGTTGGGAGCATAACAGATGGCATGCTTGCCAGACATGGGGTGAACAAAAAGACAGCCTTCCATGCGGATGTCATTGACGCCTTTGACTCATACTTCAGTCTTCATAAAAATATTGTTATTGAGAGGGCAAAGTTTAGCCAGGGCAGTTAAAACCACGGTGAAGTTTTTGACCCATTCATCAATGAATGTACCACTTAGCTGAAAGTTGTGTGTGTGGAACACTAAAAGTCGACCTGATCAGAGATCGAATAATTGTTGGCATTTTAGATGAGAATCTCTCTGACTTCTTACAATCTCAGGAAGAAATCCAAGACTTGACAACCTGGAAAACACTTTCCTAAGATAAATAACAGAAATCACAGATAATGAAAACCAGTTTTGGAGTGCTGGCATTGATGTAAATGGACATCAGACTGAATTCAAACTAGATACAGGAGTAGGTGTCTCAGTTCTATTTTACAAAGTTTCATGGCTAAATAACAAAACTCTGCAACCTTCCTCTAAGCAACTTCAAGGTGTGGGAGATATCAAAATAAGAATGTGAAGGCCGATGCAAGCTATCCTTTGCTATAATGGGAGAGAGGTCATTGATACACTGTTTGTCTTTCCAAATCAGCAGTGTTCTTTATTAAACAGACAGGCTTGTGTAGCTTTGAATTTTCTCTACTCCCCTGCTGCAGCAGAAATGGGAGTTGACACATTACAACTATACACAGTCATTATTGAAGAAACACCACCCTTACGACCACGGGAGGATATTGCAGATCTTTCACTTCTCTTTGGATACAGGCTAGAAGAGGCAGAAACAAGATGCATCAATAATAACGGTGACCACCTGCTAGATGAGACTTTAATTTGCTCTTTCAGGAAAGAGTGAAAGAGAATGAAGCTGCTGCAGAGGTGATGTGTTGGAAGAAGAGGTCATGAACCTTACTGCCCTCTTTGACTCCACTGCCAATGATTGTGAAGTCTTTGTTGTCTCTTTTGAGAAGAATCATCCTTTTGTTGAAGAACGTAATAAAGAGGTGAATTTGTCTGCTTATTCCACCTAGCCCACTGATGACATGCATCAACAATTGCAAGCAGCCAGCAAAAAGCTGCTTGGGGAGAATGAGATGTTTAACCCCAAATTGGATAAAACCAATAGTAAAAGTTCAGAGGTTATTAATCTGTACATGTGTAAGTTGGAGCCCACACTTGGAACTCATCAGCAAGCCATGGAAACACACAAGCTTTCTTTCAATAAATAAGCAGAGGCCCAAACTACAGAACTTCTACAGCTGAAGTAGAAAGACAAGCATCAAATAGAGCTTGAAAATATTAAAATTTAGCAAGAGTTGGAGAAGTCTAGCTACCTAAAAGAGAACAAAAACCCAGCTATTAGCAGTCATAGAGCACTATCAAGCCACAGAGAGGGATTTACACGTTAGAAATGGTGCAGCAAAAGAAAGTGAACATACTGCAGTACGGGAGTGTGTAAATGCTGTACCACATTTATGAAAATTACCACAGCATCAGACAAAAAAGTTGGCTTCAGAGCAACTATCTGAAGAAGTACTGATGCTAGCTGTCTTTCCTATTACTACTGAGACTCTTGTAGTAACAGTGCCCAGCGCTGATGTTGAAGTTTCAAGCAAGTCTGCAGACCAAAGTGCTATGCAGGAACTTCCTATAGGTCCCAGTCCCAAACTTAATTCCATTGCTGAATATGGTGCAATCCTACTTTCTGCAGTTGACCCTGAGATCGCATATGGAACAGCCTCACGCTGAAGCTAGTGTGGAAATGGTATCACTGCCTATAGGAGGAGAAATTCCAACCCTAAGAGTAGTAAGGAAGTCCTCCTTTCCTTGTCTCCAGCAGTGTCTTCAGGAAGTTCTTCGTTCTTCTTTTCATTTACCAGATTCATTCTCGCTCAGGTATTTAATGCTTTTCTTGTCGATACAACATTGGTGAATGATTCGCCTGCAAAGTTCTTCATAAGAACTGAAAGGGCTTCATTTTGTCAAGCCAGTACTTTCACCATTCTTCAATATGCAACACAGAAGCAGATGGAGGGAGAATTTATTTTTGTTGTCTTCCTTTTCAAGAGGTTGTGATCATCTGAGTCCTGGAGGGTTCTTTCTTCAATCAGTTTTTCCTTGATTCATTGCCTTTATATTCAGATCATTGTAAGAGTCACAGCCCAGGAGACTGCTGTTGTGAAAAGCTGCTATGCCACTCCTCCAATGTGTTTGGCCTCCGAGGAGAAGTAAGGGAACACAAACGTCCTACATATCCTCCAACAGAGCTGAAAACCCTGTTAAGGATTGACATTTTTGGTGAGAGTGACTTGGGTGGGGATGGTGGAGGAGTAGGAGTTGGATGGAAACTGTAAATAGTACATGAGGTTAACGGTTTGTGGGAAGCGTGAACTTGGGGGGAGATGTAGAGTAAAGGATTAACTCTAATAAGAGCATACTGAGCATGTGCAAAGGAACCCATGTCACAGTGATGTCACTCATTGAGAGAGGATGTCTGAGTAGTGCCTCAGAGGGCAGCACTATCTATATGTTAGTCTTATTTAGCCTTTGTAAATAGCATGTAATTAAATTTTTTTTTGAACAAAAACTGTTGCCTCCAGCGAAATCCCTTCTAGAAGAGGAAGCTAATGAATGCCGAGACAAACCCAAAATAACAGGAAATTGTAAACTGTGGGCTGAATTTTATGTCCCGTGGGTGGGCGCATACCTGACCCGATTGGGTGTAAAATCGCGCGAGAAGACATCAGGCGAGCGCCCTGACATCATCATGCACTCGTGCGATATTTTGCTCGGCGAGTGCAAGCAAAAGTCAGAAATGCGCCCTCCAACATTTAAGAGGGCAATTAAACCCATTAACGGCACAATTGTTTCCAATTTTTTGTGGCCTGTCCAACTTTACAGTTGGTGGACGGGCGAATTGGCCAAGCAGACTTTGTGTTTTTCATCAAACCTCATCCAAGAGCGGGGAGAAATTTCTGTCATGAAATAAAATAAAAATAAACATCTGTGGGCAACATTTTTATCAGCTATATTTCCAGGTGATTGATTGTGGTGCATGGACATTTTTTTCAGCTTTTAAAATCTTTATTTGATGATTTTCAGGTCTGCAGCTCCCTGAGGCAGCTGTTTGCCTTCAGGGAGCTTTCTTGCAGAGCTCACCCACGCCCGCAGTGACATCATCGCCTGCGCTCTTCCTGCCCCCACCCCGCCAGCGCTGAGCATTTTAATGTGCGTTTCATGCTGCCTGGCCAGCCAGAGTGAAATCGTGGACGGGGGCCGATCGCAGTCAGCAGTCCGTTTCCCAACTGCTCCCGGACCTGACGATCAAGCACACCCACCAAAGGTAAAATTCAGGCCTGTGTTTCAAAGTTATTGAAAGAAAAAATGATTTCATAATTTTAATAGAAGATGGCAAACTTCATACATTTACTTCAACTACCAATTGTCTATACAATTATCTGAAGAATTCCAAAAATTTCATAAAATTACCATTGACCAGAAACTGAACTGGACTAGCCATAAAAATACTGTGGCTACCAGAGCTGGTCAGAGGCTAGGAATCCCACAGCGAGTAACTCACCTCATGATTCCCCAAAGTCTGTCCACCATCTACAAGGCACAAGTCAGGAGTGTGATGGAATACTCTCCACTTGCCTGAATGAGTGCAGCTCCCACAACACTCAAGGAGCTATCCACCATCAAGGACAAAGCAGCCCGCTTGATTGACACCCCATCAACAAACACTTACTCCCTCCACCACTGATGCAAAATGGCAGCAATGTGTCCCATTTACAAGATGCACTGCAGAAACTCACCAAGGCTCCTTAGGCAGCACCTTCCAAACCCAGGGCCACTACCATCTAGAAGGATAAGGGCAGCAGACACATGGGTACACCACCTGCAAGTTCCCCTCCAAGCCACTCACCACCTGACATGGAAATATTTCACCATTCCTTCACTGTCGTTGGGTCAAAATCCCGAAACTTGCCTCCCTAACAGCACTGTGGGTGTACCTACAACACATGGACTGCAGCGGTTCAAGAAGGCAGCGCACCACCATCTTCTCAAGGGCAATTAGGGATGGGCAATTAATGCTGGCCCAGCCAGTGATGCCCACATCTCGTAAATGAATTTTTATAAAAATCACAAAAACACAGAATTCTTACAGCACAGAAGGAGGCATTTGGCCCGTTGTGTCTGTGCTGGCTCTCCTTGGAAGCAATTCACCTAGAGCCATTTCCCCAACTTCTCCCCATAGCCCTGTGCACTTTCCCTTTCCAGATAACATTCCAATTCCCTCTTGAATGCCTCAATTGAACCTGCCTCCATCACACTTTCAGGCAGTACATTCCAGATCCTAACCACTCACTGTAGGAAAAAGTTTTCCCTCATGCTGCCATTGTTTTTTTGCCAATTATTTTAAATCTGTGCCCTTTTGTCCTTGATCCTTCCGCTAATGGAAGTATTTTTCCCTAACTACTCTGTCCAGACCCCTCATGATTTTGGGTACCTCTATCAAATCTCCTCTTGACCTCTTTTCCAAGGAAAACAGTCCCATCTTCTCCAATCTATCTATGGGCTGAATAATGCATTGTCAAAACAGAAGCATTACGGGCCTGCATCCATGTATAATCAGGCGTGATGACATCAGGTCGTGTTCCTGACAGCATCACGCTTGATCTGGATAACACAGCAGGTGGGCGGGGTTAAAAATCAGGATCCTGACTGTGTTATTAAAATTTCATTAAATGATATAGTTAAGCTCATTATTCTCCTAATTGACGGAAATAATACATAGTGTGAGCAATAAAACACTTGCAGAGTGTGTTTCACGTCAGGTAGGTTTCTTGTTTTTTTATATCAGGCAGCTTGATAGGACGGGTTCAAAGTCTCCAGCTGAGCCCTGAGTTTCAACTTAGCAGGTCAGGGTTCTGTGACTGCTGGAAGTGCTTCATACAAGAAGCAGAGTTTGAATTTCAAATGTCTTCTTATTAAGAAGCTTTATTCCTCCTGCAGTGAGGTCCATTTAGACACTGACCATCACCTCAGCCTTCTAGCTAGGCCAAACATGGGAATAATTGCCTCTGTAGGCTATACATCCTCCAGTGAGGAGGATGAGGAGGAGAGTGAGAGGAAGAAGGGCACATCGAGGGATCCAGGGTGCACTGGTGGTGCATGAGGGTGGCAGAAATGCGCCAGACCTGTGGACGATGAAGCCATCATGAATCCCAAACAGAGGCACAGAAGGACTTATGCAGCCCCTCGAGTAGAGAGGCAGAGGCTGAGCTTTCTTTAGATGCCTGAGGCACAATGCCAGAGTTGGATCAGGCTCTCAAGAGTTACAGTCACATCTCTTTATGATATGCTGGCAGGGGAGATCTTGTTCAACTGCATTGGGGGTCACCCAATGCATGTAGCTGTCAAGGTCACTGTTGCGCTCAACTTCTTTGCAGCAGGGTCCTTTCAGGCAGCTTGTGGAGACCTGAGCATTATATAGCTGCACACCACTGCATCAGGTGTGTTCACTGATGCTATGCTCAGAAGGACAGGAAATTACATCTCTTTCAAATTGGATGGCCAGAGTCAACTTGAAAGAGCTAGGGGGTTTGCAGCAATACTAGGGTCCTCTCTCCTGGGCATTGTGGGCACGCTGCTCCTGAAAATAGATGTAACATTGCAACGACTAACATCGTTAGGTTAATTGATGTCATCACACCTATGCATGATCAGCAAAATGCTTGGCTGCCAAGATGCTGCCCACCTTCGTCATCCGCCTCTCTCCCCCCTCCCACCCACCATAAAATGGAAAGTGCACACAGGCATCAGCACTAAGACCAATGCCTTTGTTGTACCATGCTGCCTTGGACCTCCGAACAGCATCAGAAGCCTCCAGCATTTGCGACTCTAACCTGTAGCTTCCTGGCACAAGAATACACAAGCCGAGGACTTATCATGTCCAACCTCTGGAGGTCATTGAGCCTCTTCTGGCATCGTGTCCAAGTGTGACGCACCAGCCCAAAGCTGCTGACTTCCACTGTAACTTCCTCTCAGGGCTGCATGCCTCACCAAGGGCGCTTTCCTCTTCCTGTCGGCTGGCATTAGATGCTCCTGTCTGGTGGACACAGTCCATAGGAAGGCATGCAGAGGTTTGTCATCAAATCTTGGGGCTGTTTTGGCCCTTCTCCCCTGCTCACTTGCCTCAGCCATCTATGGAGGGAAACATGCTATAATTAGACAACTCCTCTATGTTAAGATCTGGAAAACATGTTTATGTTCAAATTGAATGCCACTTCTGATCAGTGTCAAAAAAAAGCTTACACTATGGGCATTTCAGAGAAAGATTAAACAGATTCACAATTACCTGAAAAGTCTGAAGTATTTTCAGTTGAAAAATACTGCAGATCTATGTTGAATGAATGCATTTGCTGGGTCACCTGGCACTGCTCTGTGCCAGGTGGCCCTTTAAATGGCTGGCTGTGACTGCCTTCTCGGTCACAGCCAATGATCTCAGGCGCTGGACATCCTGCCTTCCAGCACTGACTGGGCGGAATCCTCGCTGCCTTTGGGCCTCTGGGGCGGGAAACCCACCCTCCAGTCCCAATTTGCCTAATTGCTGTCATATACAGCATACTTAGACCACAGGGACGGGAGTCAGAAGGCCGCCCACTTCCGAGTGCAGGCCCCGCCCACGCCACCAGAGCACATATTCATCCCTATGTAACTGAAGTTCCTCATGCCTGGGACTATTCTCATGAATCTTTTCTGCAATCTCTCTAATGCCTTCACATCTGTACTAAAGTGCAGCACTCAGAACTGGATACAATACTCCAGTTGAGGTTAAACCAGTGTCCTACAGTGCTATACTCTATGCCTCTATCAATAAGGTGTGGTATATTGTATGCTTTGTTAATCACTCTCTACCTGTCTTGCCACCTTCTATGATTTATGCACATGTCCACCCAAGCCTCTCTGCTCCTGCACCCCCTTTAGAATTGTACCTTTTACTTTATATTGTTTTTCTGTGTTCTTACTACCAAAGTGAATCATCACACACTTCCCTGCGTTGAATTTTATCTGCCACTTGTCCGCCTATTCCGCCAACCTATGTCCTTTTGAAATTCTGCACCACCTCCTCACCGTTCCCAATGCTTCCAAGTTTCATACCATCTGCAAGTTTGAAATTGTGCCCTGTGTACCAAGGCCTAGGTCATTAATATATATCAGCAAGAGCAAAACATCAACTCCTGGGGAACTCCACTACAAACCTTCCTCCAGTCTGAAAAACACCCATTGTACTCTGTTTCCTGTCATTCAACTAATTTTGAATCAATGTTGCTACTGTCCCCCTTATTCCATGAGTTATAACTTTGCCCACAAGTCTGTTCTGTGGCACTTTATAAAATGCCTTCTGGAAATCCATGCATACCACATCAACGGCATTAGCTCACCAACCCTCTCTGTCACCTCATCAAAAAACTCCAGCAAGTTAGTTGAACCCAATTTTCCCTTAACAAATCTTCGCAGGTTTTCTTTAGTTAACATGCATTTGCCCAGGTGACTATTCATTTTGTCCCGAATTATCATTCCTAGAAGCTTCCCCACTGTCGAAGTTAAACTGACTGGTCTCAAGTTGCTGGGCTTATCTTCACACCCTTTTTTGAGTAAGGGTGGAACATTTGCAATTCTCCAGTACTTTGGCACCACCTGAGTCAAAGGAAAACTGAAAAATTATGGACAGTGCCTCCACAATTTCTCATCTCACTTCCCTCAATATACTTGGATGTTCCCATCCAGTCCTGGTGCCTTATCAACTCTAAGTACAGGCGGCCTACCCAATACCTCCTCCTTGTCAATTTTAAATCTTATTAGCATCCGAAAATTATGTTCTCTTTCACCATGAGCTGCTCAGCATCTTGTTCCTTGGTAAAGACAGATGCACATTATTCAGATAATACCACAACCATGTCACTAATCTACCCTATTCCTCCTTTAACTACCATTTTACTATTTATATGCCTTTCAAAGACTTTGGGATTCCCTTTTATATTAGCAGCTATAGTCCCCTTCTATACTCTTTCTTTGCTTCTCCTATATGCTTTCTCACTTCCCATCTTCTCATTCACTTCTATATTCAGCCTGGTTCTCATTTGTATTGTCTGCCTAACATCTTTTCTAAGTACTCTTTTTCTTCTTCGTCCTAATCTCTATCCCTTTTGTTACCCAGGGAGATCTTGATTTGTTTGCAATGTCTTTCCAGTTTGTGCCAATACACCTTGCCTGTGCCTGAACTATCTCTTCTCTTATGACAGCCCATTATTCAATTACAGTTTTTCTTGCCAACCTTTGATTCCAAAACAAAAACAGAATTACCTGGAAAAACTCAGCAGATCTGGCAGCATCGGCGGAGAAGAAAAGAATTGACGTTTCGAGTCCTCATGACCCTTCAACAGAACTAGGTGAATCCAAGGAAAGGGGTGAAATATAAGCTGGTTTAAGGTGTGGGATTCCAGTTGATCTGGGCCAGACCCATTCTCATACCATTCAAGTTGTCTTTCCCCCAGTTAATTATTCTTACTCTGGATTGTTCCTTGTCCTTTTCCATAACCTTATGATACAATGATCACTGTCCCATAAATGTTTTCTCATTAATACTTTATCCACCTGGCTCACCAAATTTCCAAGAACAGTGCCTCCTTTTGCATTGGACTGGAAACATACTGCTGTAGAAAATTCACCTAACACACATTAGAAACTCCTGCCCCTTTCTTCCCTTTACATTGCAACTATTCCAATCTATATGTGAATAATTAAAGTCTCCCATTATATCTATTCTATAATTCTGCACCTCTCTATAATTTCCTTGCAAATTTGTTCCTCTACATCTTTCCCACTGGTTGGTGGCCTATAGGCTATACCAGGCAATAATATAATTACACTTTTTTTGTTCCTTAGCTCTAGGCAAAGAGATTCTGTCCTTGACCTCTCTGGGACATCCTCTCTCTCCAGCATTGCAATTTTCTCCTTAATCAATATTGCCACCTCTCTCCCTTTCCTTCTATTCCTATCTTTCCTGAACACCTTGTATCCAGGAATATTTAGTACCCATGCCTGCCTTTCTTTGAGCTAGGTCTCTGTTATAGATACAATATCATACTTCCACATGGCAATCTGTGCCTGTAACTCACCAATCTTATATACCACATTCCGTGAATTCACATATAGACACAGTAACCCTAACTTAGACTTTACTACTTTCTCCCGTACTTTGAGCCCGCCTAATAAATATATTCCCACTTAGTCTGCTCCTATCTAATATGGAAATACTCCCATCTCGAGCATTGCCTAGTATTCCAACTTTATGCACCTTATTCCTCTTTTCTACTTCTATATGCTGGTGCCTATCCCCCTGTGAATTTAGTTTAAACCCTCCCCAACCACACTAGTGAACCTCCCTGTGAGGGCACTGGTCCCTGTCCTGTTGATGTACAAACCACCCCTTTTGAATAGGTGTCTTTTGGCACAGAGCTGGTCTCAGTGCACCCCACAGACTTACTTTTCTCCCTTTACCTTCAGCAAATAGAATCTTGGGCTGAGACAACTGACACATTATATTCTTTGACATCGGGCGCACCAGAATCAATCATGCCAGATTTGCACAAAGTGCGGTAGCGTGTGCGGGGAAAGGACATAATTCCTGCTGGCTGCAATGGCAGGTTTTTGCGCCGTATCATCCCATTTCCAGTGCCTCCCACCTCATTAATAATGCATTCATGGGAAACATGCTGGATCGCTGGTGAGCAGGCTTGGAGTTGCCCACCACTCCATGCCCTCAGCGCTTCCTTGCTTGGGTGCACCAGAGCGCATGCCTACTTCATGGCTTCAGGCCAGGACTGCTCCAGGGGACAGATGGCCCTGAAAGCAAAGAAGGCGGCAGCCCCCAAATTTAGTGACGCCTCTCTGGGGCACCTGCTGGACACAGTAGAAGGCTACTGTGATGTCCTCTACCCATACTCGGGCCGCAGGAGGTCTACCAGAGTCACCAATCCAACCTGGGAGGCAGGGGCAGCAGTGATCAGCATCACCAGAGTACAAAGGAGGTCAGCCATCCAGTACAGGAAAAGGATGAATGCTCTCATCCATTCCCCCAGGGTAAGTCAACCACTTCATCGCTCTCAAATCACACATTCACAAAACCATCGCACATCCACAGGGATCTCTCACCTCAAGGGGCAACACAACTAACTCTCAAACACACCCCCTCACATTTCTATCAGGTTCATTTCTCTGGTACTTGTTTCCTCATCCCGTACATGTCTCTGCTCACCACAAACATTCCATGCAGTGCCATGCCTCCTACTCACATTCTCTCCATCTGTTTTCATGCAGGAAAAGCTGGCTCACAACTGGAGGGAGAGATCCCAGACCAGGAGATGGGGGGTGGCCCACATTAGGCCCCTCACTCACTTTGAGGAGCATGCCTCGTGAGGACTGGTGAGGACGTGGGCTGTGCCTGTGGCATTGGTGAGGTCAGTGATGAACACACACATGAGGATCCTGCGCCTCATCATCCCTCTCTCAACACAACTGTGAGTGCTCTTTCTCCTGCTTTTGACTCTGCTGCTATGCACTAATTATCTCTAGTTGGGTTCCCAGGGAACTGCACCAAGTGACTGACACCCTCAGCCAGCCAATCCCTCAACTCCATCTAAGTCCTCACTTCCAGCCAAGAAGACACCTCTCCATTGAAGGGCTGGAAATAAGCAGTTGGAAGACCTGTCACAGGGCTTACTCACACCCTCCACCAGCACCACCTCTCTGTGGAACCTAGATCTAGAGCAGGCTCAGGTTCACAATCTGGTGGGTACCGCATGGACGTGTGTCTACAGCAGGAGGAGGCAGGTTCAGCTGAACTCCTTGGCACTCAGAGGACTGCTGAGAAAGAGGCATCTGTGAGGTCCGAGTCAGCTGATGAGCCTGTGGATTCAGCCTTCCAACTCATCGTAGAGGGTCAGCAAAGGGCGGGGGAACATCACACACAGCTGTTAGAAGCCCTCTACAGAGAGGCATGCAAGTTGGACGAATGCTTCTGCCTGTCCTCCAGATTTGCATGTATGGAGGTCTCCATGGGAAGGATGGCGGACACCATGGAGACCCTGGTCCAACAGAATGCGGATATGTGCACAGGCCTGCACTCCATCACAGGAGCCATTGGTGAGTTTCTACAGTGGCAACGCAAGAGGGAATTGGGGCACCCCGACGTTCCCCAAGCTGCTTCTTCCCCTCAAGGAGTCAGGCTGGGACCCTCAGGCACCCCAAGCGGGGAGAAGTGGCAGCTGGACATCCTGGGTCATCCAATCAGGAATCTCAGAGGCTGTCCTCTCCCTCGGAGTCCCCTTTGCCTGTGACCCCCTCAACCTCATCCTCTGTCACCGCAGAGGGAGCAGCTGGCCCACAGGTGGACAGCCAAAGCAAGGTGGGGCCCCCAAGGCCTCTTCTGTCCAGAGGATGCACAGTGAAGTCAGCAGCGTCAACAGGGCCAACCATTGCACAGGCTGTCTCCACCCCTGCTGTGGTTGCCAGGACAGCACCTAGAAGAAGTGGTAGACCTAGAAAAGATAAGAATTTCTGATTACAAGTGGTTGCATGAGGTTCCACTCACTTTTGGTTTGAAAAACATGGTCATAGTCAAAATTCTCGTAAGCTCTCCCACCTTTTCACCTCCCCAAGTCACTCACGTTCTTTTCCCCATCACTGTTGACCCCTCTGACTTCACCTTCTACCTTTCCACTGTCACCTGCCAACCTGAACCCTTTTCTTTCCACAAAGTCTAGGTATGTTCCCTACCTTCCTGAGAATTCCACCCCTATCCACATGTAATCTGAAAATATATTCACTTTTGCTGAATAATGCTGTCTTTCAGCTTCATTTACAGGCTTCATGAGTCCTCCCACTATTTCCCCCCCCCACCCCTGCACATAGCAGTTCAGCTGCTTGCAGCTGGACCATGAGTGATTCTGGAGGGAGTAGCCTGTGTGTGGCAGGGCCTTTTGGAGCCTCTCCCACACACGCAGAGCCTTCCTCCATTACACTCATTTCAACATCCCAAGCATTTTCAGTGCTGCCTGCTGGGATTCGCTTTCAGTTGTTCATCTGAGCCAACCTGCATCTCCGCCCACCCACTGATCACACTCCTATGCAGCAGCTGTGTCCATCCAACATGAGGTTCCACTCACTTTTGGTTTGAAAAACATGGTCATAGTCAAAGTTCTCGTAAGCTCTCCCACCTTTTCACCTCCCCAAGTCACTCACGTTCTTTTCCCCATCACTGTTGACCCCTCTGACTTCACCTTCTACCTCTCCACTGTCACCTGCCAACCTGAACCCTTTTCTTTCCACGAAGTCTAGGTGAACGAGTATGTTCCCTACCTTCCTGAGAATTCCACCCCTATCCACATTGACTTCCCTGACCTTCTCATTCCACCCCCAGGGTCAATGTCTGCCTCCAATTCCCCACCACACACCCTTTCTGTCCCTTCTACGGCTACCGCCACACCCTCATCCTCCCACTTCCAGCTCACTGTGCCCCCTCTCATACTCCCCATTCCCTCCTACCATACCCACTCTCAGTTCGCTCCCCAGGAGGCAATCATTGACTCCACAGACCCCTCCCTTGCACATTCACCTGGACATCCCTCCCTCTTACTTCCTCCTCCACCCTTACTGCTTCCTCCACCCTTAATCTTTCCTCCCCTCACCCAGAATCCTTTCCCCCTCAAAACTCCTTCCTCCCCCTGGACTTCTTCCTCCCCTCTGAACTCCTTCCCTTACACCTTCCTCCCCGCTTATACCTACCTCCCCACTTGCCACATTCTCCCCATTACAGACTCCTCCCCCATTCTCTCTCCTCCCACCTCTCAACCTCTCGCTCACCTGACACCTTGGTCCCCCCCCCTGCCTCCCAACTTCACCTCCACTCACAGCTGGACTTTCCTCTCCCCCACCATGCCAAACATCAGTAGCAGCCCACGGCCAAGTCTGTGATGTTCCGAAGCAGGCCCGAGACATCAACTAAGAACTCGCACCTTCTTTGAGCTGCTTCAGGGCAGAGCCATATCCATGAGATCCATCCAGCATGCAATGCATGTGTTCCTCCAGGGTCCGGTAGTTTTGGGGCTCCAGCAGCTTCCGCTTCTCGGATGTCCACAAGGACATCTGAGCAAGGCCCTACTGGTAAGCCCCGATTTCTGCACGCCACACTTGTCCAGACATGTTTTGGGCCGGCATGTTTTGCTGCCGGCATATCGCAAAACCTGGCATGGGGGCCCGATTCCAGTCAGGCCTTACTTTGCATTGTTAGCGGGATCCAAATCAGGTTCACTCCAGCCTCCAGTGGGATTGGCATTCCACCATGTCCGGACATCATCCGATGATCCCGCTGTGCTTTCACACTGGCGTGAAACTGATTTTTGGCCTTCTCACCAGATTGTCCCCGACCGCCCACCATGACTCCTGATGCCAACAGGGCTGAAAGATTTGAGCCAATGAGTTTGGCCCGAAATATCTTTCCTTATTTTTGTTCCCTTTCCCCTCCTTACCCCCTGTAAAATTGTGTCAGCATTCTATAAAAGCTTCCCATAATGAGCCAACTGGCTTAAGGAAACTTATCGTGTGGGGAATCATAAGTGCAAACCCCTATTTAAGCATTCCATGCTACATTAATTCTCCACTGTTTTGTTTTTTTTACAAGCTGAGTTTGAACAATGCTACATTAGTTTACAGAACACACAAGCATTAATGCGTCACATTGTCTGACGTCAATAGTCTTTGTTGATCTTTAAATATCATTGTGAGAAAGAGTTTCTAAAGTTTCATTTTCACTGGCACCATCTCTCCAAAGCTGGACAAAATTTGAGCTCTCTTTGCTGCTATTAATTTACATTCCAAAGCAGCACTAATATAAATCAAACCTGTCTCAAGGCTGGTTTTATGCTGATTCCAATATTTGTTAAACTTCCCCCCTACAGTATTTGACTTACCCCCTCCACACACTTTCATACACAGCTCCCTGTACCTGCTGAACCCTTTCAAACCCACACTTCCATTGTAAATGATCTAAAAGCCAGCAAGTGGCCTTAAGCCTGCCTGCACTTGGTCAGAACCCCCAAGCCCTCAGCAAAAAACTGCTCTTAAATCAACACAGATGTAATTAGCATTACATTTACAATTTCACCCAGAGAAATGCCACAAATGGCTGGCGGAAGCTTTGGAAAATGTCATATTGATGCTAGTGTGGTGCAAACAGAGCTTTACCCTTGCTCTAATCCAATGGTCACCACACTGTGTGGGTTGCAACCTAACTGGGGTAGCAGAACAGCGAATGGGGTCATGTGCTCCTACCTCTCTGAGGCTGTGCCCTGCATCGGCCCTGCCCTTGCCCTGCTCATCTCTTTGCTTATTTTTCTGGACTATGGACTCCTGCCCGTGGCCATTCCACTGAGTCTTGAAGCCCTGGCCCAGTAAATATGGTGGTGATCGCCCGCTGCTGTGTTGCGGCCTGTCTGAGGCCAACCCATCATCCTGGTGCTGTGGAACGACCTGGGTTCCAACATCAACCTCCTCAAGACCCTCAACCTAGCTTCTGCTGCTTTCTGGCCAAGGCCCACGAGCTGGAACAGCTCAGATGAAGTATTGGACTGGTGAGTAATCAAAATTGTAACATTTTTACAAAGTACTTTAAAACACAGATTTTTATATTTATATTATGTATTATATGTCGATCTATAATATGAGAACTTCAAAAATTATTTACTGCACATTACTATGCCTCTTTGTTGCTGTTTTGTTGGTGCCTGGGCTTGCATTTATTTTCAAGTGTTAAAATTGGGTCATATTGGAAAGTAGTTTGGAAACCGCTGCTCTAATCATTCTGTAGCCTGGGAGAACTTAATGCTGCTATTGAGTGCCTGAAATGGGGGGCAAGAAAAGAACCAATACCTCTCATCTTGTTGAACAAAAATTCACTGGAAACAAATGCAAGATTGACTGGTGGTGTATTGGTCGCAATGTACAGCCCCACAACTATCATAACATTCAAATTTGCAATTACCAGTTGTCAAAAGTAGTCTGTTCTTGTTCAGACTGTCAGGTGGAGAGCTTTGTGACAGCAGACTGTGCTCCACATCAGAAGGAAGGAAGAACAGCTGCACTGATTCCTTACCCCACCACATAAGTATCCCTCATGTCAATTCATCACAGAAAGCAATTGATAACAGATGTAAGGAAGCTAGAAAGCTTTACAGAATCAAGAAAACATTATGAGGAAAAACTTGGGAGAGCAAGCAGAACATGTCCCGACCCATTTTTTCCTACAGTCACACACCTTCTTCCGACCCCGAACTGAGCTGAAACATCATGTCAGGCTCTCTCTAACTGAGGCCGGACAAAGCTCATCTAGCTGAGGCAAGCAGGAGTCAGAGTAAATTTCACCACCACCTTGCCTGAAGTTAAGCCCTTGGCACCACTTTTGCTACTGGTCTACCCTTAAAAAATAGGAAGAAGATAATCAATCTCCTTTAAAATTACAGGCATTGGCAGGGAGCTGGATTGATTTTGTGAATCACTAAATATGAAAATATCTTACATGCTAGAGAATCTAAATTGAACTTTGCATTTTCCATTGTTTCTGGATTGTTTTAAAAATCTGTTTTCCATTTTTGAGACTAAGTGTGGTGACAGGCAGTTTTCAGTGGCGCTCACCCTGTTGGCCGGAATGGTGGGAATTACCGCCCAATTCTGCGCTTGGAGGTTTATTAATTATACACAGGCAGGTATCAGGCCAAATCACCTGGTGGGTCAGGAGCTGATTCATCCGCCCAGCGTCAGCTGGTGGGGTTTAAAGTCTAGACACCACATTTAAACACCAGTCCAACATATATATCTCACTCTCTCCAGCCCACCTGTCTTCAGGACGCGGGCAGAGATGTATTCCATTCACAAGAAGAAGGCCAGAAGCCACAATAAGAAGACAGCACCCTGCTTTACCCACCAGCCCCTCCAGATCTTGGTCAGAGGCAATTCCAGGGATGGCAGCAGGAAATGCAGCAGCCTCACCTTTCCAGTGTGGGAGGCCTTCGCAGAGCAGGTCAGGGCGGCCAGCAACCAGGCCCAAAACACCATCCAGTGCAGGAAGGGGATGAATGATCTCATCTACTCCTACTCCCTTGGGTATGTCATCCTTCAACTCCCTCCAGTATCAAAGTTTCATCATAGCATCATGCACTCAAATGGCTACTCTCTTCAGGGATCTCACACAAACATGAACGGGGAAAACAAATCACCATTCATTCTCTTAAGGAAACTTTTGCATCACCACCATCCCATCTGTCATGTTGCTCACAATCCATCCTCTGACCTTTCTGGGGAAGGCTCACCACACACAGGGGACATGCATCTCACCCAACCTCTGCTCCATCCCTTCTCATCACATACCTTTCTTTCTTCCTCATACAGGTCAAGCTGGCACACAACAGGTGCAAAAGAATGTAGACCGGGGTAGGGACAGCCAACATCTTTGCCCTCACTGAATTCGAAGAGGCTGCAGCCGAGCTGGCTGGGGACAGGGATCGCCTCTGTGCAGAAGGGGAAATCGGTCTCCCCCAGCAACTTCATATGGATCACAACTCCATCACTTCATCAAATCCTGACATTCCCAGCGAGTCTCATGCAGCTCATGTTCATCAACTGAAACTCTATTTTCTATTTTTAGGCACCAGCAGATCAAGGCCCACAAGGCAGCTGAGCACCAGTCTGAGCCCCCAGACCATGTCTGAAGAGAAAGCTCCAGAAGAACTGTCACAGTGCTCACACACACCCTCCACCAGCTCAGAGACACACACATTGGTGGAGCACAGCTATAGATTTGGCTCAGGCTCACTTTCGGAGAGCTGCTGGAGACCAGCCACCTGGTCAGTCTGAGTCAGATGATGAGCCTCTGGAAGCGGCAGCCAACTCAACGCTGGAGATGCAACAATAGGCAGCAGGACATCAGGGCAGAGATTCGATAATCACTCAGCAGACTAGAGTGAACAATGGAAGAGTCCATCCATGTTCTGTCTGATGTCGTGGCTCCGAAATGCAAGTGCCTCGAGGTTGCCTTGGGAAGGCTAGCAACCACCATGGAGACTTTGGTCCAGCAGGTGTTGCTGGATTTGCACTAGGCCCTACACTCCATGGTCACACACCCTGGTGGGAACCATTGAGATGTAGATGACATGGGGACAAGGCACCTTGACCGCCCTCCCGGTGCACCATCTTCTGCATGAGGCAGGGTGGGGCCCTCAGGCACCACAGAGAGGATGGGTGGGCCTCCTCTCAGGACACTTCATGGGTGTGCAGCCTCTCACAGTCCCCTCTATCTGTGACTGCATCCACTCCAGTTGCCCAGGCTGTTGAGGATGCTTCTGGCCCTAAGCAAGAGACCCTTATCAGGCAGGGGCCCTACAGGCCTCAGTTCACCAGAGGACGTCTACCAAGGTCATCACAGACATCAGTGCGCAGCATTCAGCAGGCTGCTTCCACCTCTGCTGCAGATGCCGGGACAGCTCCCCGGAGTAGTGGTAGAGTTAGGAAAGGTAAGAAAAATTAATGTCACTTTTGGGTATGCTATCATGTAAAGAAATTGCACTTTTGTAAATATATTTGATGATTATGTGGATATTTTGGTGAACTTAGGGCTTTGTGAATTTGTACATTGGAATTCTCTTATGTCAAGGTTTAACCATCCTCCCACTCAGTGTGAAATTAGCATTCCTCTGATGTCAACCCCAGTTGAACTACTCTCCGCACCCTTGTCTGATGCTAGGGAGATCTGTTTAAATCTTTATTTGGTATGCGATGTAAATGTTTCTAACCTTTCTTCATCAAGGAACACCATTGAGCAAGGGCAGCTCATCAGCATTGATATTCTAGCAGCATTTGTGTCTCCTCAGTGATGGTGGCAGAAAAAAAGACATGGACGGGAGGTGGAGATCCCTAGGTATGTCCACACCTCAGTCGCAGCAGTGTTTGTATCATTAGATGGTGGCGATGGTTCTTGCTGCTCAGTGGACTCTCAGTTCCCAGGCTGGGATTTTCTAGCCCCGCCCACTACCAGGACCGTCTGGTCCCGCTTAAAGTCAATGAACATTTGGCACCTCCCATGGCAGGTCCCACTTCGGCGGGGCTGGAAAATCCTGGCCCAAGAGTGAGCTCACTCACAGGGGACCACAGACCAAAGCGGAAATCATGGCCTGGCGACTCTTGAGGTCAGAATGTGGAAGTTTGAATGCAGGATTCATTCTCACTGCAAATGGTTGGACAACCCCTGGGATGAAAGGGAATGGCATTGAAGGCTAGGAGTTTTATGGCCATATGTCCTCACTTAACTTTACTCTTCCTGCAACCTGTTAGCCAATTAACGTATCATGGGTACACCTCCCACGTCTTCCTTCCTCCATGGCATGATCGCGCTCACACTGATCCTCAGCAGCCTCTTGAGGTTCCTGGGCCTCCAGATCTTAATCCTCCAAAGAGTTCTCATCCTCCTCCAGGTCACCCTTTAGAAAGGGGGTCACCTCTTTGCATTGCCAGATTGTGAAGGGTGCAACACACTGTGATGATGTGGGAAACCCTGTCGGGAGTTATTGTAGCCACCTGAGTGGTCCAAGCATCTGAAGCACATCTTCAGAAGCCCTGTGGTCTGCTCTATAAGGGAGGGTGTGGAGCTGTGAGCAGTGCTGTACCTCTCCTCGGGACAACTCTGAGGGCAACACACTGGTGCCATCAGCCAGCATTTCAAAGGATGCCCCTTATTCCAAGTAGTCCTCCCTGCAGATGTGATGGCCCCTTGAAAATTTCAGGCAGCTTGGAGTGACTCAGGATATAGGAGTCATGGCAACTCCCAGGGTACCGTGCACAAACATGCAGTGTGTGCTTCAGGTGATAACACACCAGTTGTACATTAATGGATTGATATCCCTTGCAGTTTAAAAAGATTAGGGGCTGTAGCCATGGAGCCCGTATAGCCACATGGGTGCAGTCTATTGCACCCTGCAGTCTATTGCACCCTGCACTCTTGGGAAGCCTGAGATGGCGGCAAAGCCGGTGAATCTTGCAGACTGGCTATCTTCATCCAGAGTAAACCTGACATAATGATGCACATCCTGTAAAGGCCATCTGTCATCTCCTTTATGCATCGATGCATTGTGGACTGAGAGATGCTGCACAGGTCCCCTGTTTATCTCTGGAAAGAACCAGAGGCAAAGAAATTGAGTGCAGCGGTCACCTTCAAATCCACTGGCAGGGGATACCCTCCAACTCCACGTGGCATCAGGTCTTCACGAAAAATGGGGCATATGTGATGTACCAGATCATGGGACAAGCACAGACGTGCACGGCATTGCCTCTCTTTCATTTGTAAATAGGACACTCTTCTATGATAGACCCTAGGTCTGGTGATTTGCCGCTGTTGTCTGGGTGTCTCCTCCTGACGCTCCTGTTCATGCTCTGGCTCCCCTTGACCATGCCCTTCAGGCATGGCCTCCTACTGGAGCTGTGAACGGCTTCACCTCACCCTTGTTCGCCTCCTCCATTGCATTAAGACCCCGACAATGGCAACATTGAGCCCTGGATCCATATGTGCTTTTGCCATCTCTCTGAAAAGAAACATTGAAGACATTAATGATTCAAGGGACAAGAAAGCAAAGCTCGGAGAATGACACGTTTGAAGACTGTAAGGTCCATAGTTTTTCCTCCCCTACTTGCATGGTGGCTGATGCCATCTTGTCCCTGAGACACTAGCACACTCATCAACGTGACCAAGATGGCATCGCTGATATGTAACATCTGGAGCCTGCATGGGATGCTAAGATTTAATTGAAATGAATGACTCAGCCTAGCTCTGTGCTCCAATCTCTGATGTGGCAAATTTATGACCAATCAGTTGCTCATGGTCAATGAGTGGATGTCCTCTGGCTCATTAGGAATATCAATTCTGGCGAACATGTGATAAGCCTTCATTGATGAAATGCCGTATATGATGCAGCTGTGCCCCCTTCACTATTGCCTGCATTCCCAAATTTTAAATTCCTATATGTTACTCTTGAGAAGCAGTGACTGTGATATGAAGCTACTGAGTTCTGAGCAGCTCTTTAACATTGCTAATGAAGCCATTAAAATAAAGGCAAAATATGGTGGATGCTGGAAATCTGAAACAAAAACAAAAAATACTGGAAAAACTCAGCAGGTCTGACAGCATCTGTGGAGAGAACGACAGGTTAATGTTTTGAGTCCATATGACTCTTCTTCAGAGCCAAAGGGAAGTAGAAATGTGATGAAATATATACTGTTTAATGGGGGGGTGGAACAGGTGAAGCTGGATAGAAGGCCAGCAGTAGGTGGAGGCAAAGGAGAGATTGCGAAAGATGTCATAAACAAGAGGTCAAAGGGTTGTTAATAGTGGTGGTACTGGCTAAATGAAGTGCTAATGGTAACATTAAGCGTGGAAAGCAGAATGTAATAGTGGCAGGGCCAGGGTAAGCACTCTGGAAAGTGACAGATGGTCCTAGTGGCGGGATGGTGGGAACTCTGTCTTTCTCTCCACAGATACTGTCAGACCTGCTGAGGTTTTCGGGCATTTTTTGTTTTTGTTGCGAATGGAGCCATTGGTTTTCAGTGGCTTTCATCGCAAGGAGGTCTTCCTCCTTTCTTTCTACGCAGACTCTTGTTCACTCTTGCAGCAACAACAAGCTAGAGGGTAAGCCCAGGAAGGACCCCTCATGTTCACCCTTCCCCCTCACTGTCATTCCGCAACCTTCCTTCTCTATTGCCCACTTTGTGTTCATCAGCGCCAACCTCACCTCACAGCCCACCCCCAGTTGAAGTGCTAGTTTCTGAAAGTGGAATTCTGCCTATCTACCAGTGCACATTGGTGGCCTTGTGGACAACAGCCTCAGCCACTGGGAGCAAAAAGACCCCTACATTCCCCAACCCCAGCTGCAGTGTTGGTCACCGTTTGAAATTGGAGGCCTGGATAAGTGCCACAGAACATTGATGTTCTTCGGGACAATGTAGGCAAAGAGCAGGAGCAGACCAACCCTACAGCCCCAGCAGTGAGGTGTTTATCGCAACAAGACCGACGCAGCGCGATGGCAGGTAGGCTATGTATGTTCCACTCACCTCAAAGTTACAAGCAAACCAAGGACTGACTTGTGCACGCCACCCCTTTTCAAACAGGTTTGAGGCCGACGTAATTTCCCACGGGCGTGACACAAGATTGGAAGACATGAAAAGATTCCGGTGAGCAGCTGTTTTAATGAGCATTCATGATATGTTAATGAATTCAAATGGTGTTCATGCAGAATAACTGACCCGCCATTAACCCACGATGGTGAGAATTGCAAACTGTTTTAACGCTGGAAGATTTCCGACTTTTTACCTGCCGCTGGGTTCTCCAGTCCCACCTGCCATGAAACCCACTACTAACGGAATGGGAAAATCTCAGATAGATGAAAGTAGATTCAGTCACAAATTAACTCTATCATTGTTGTTACTATATGATTGTTTTGCAAGCTCTTCAGAGGGAACCTTGTAGAGTACTGAAAACAAAATAAAATGCCTCTCAAAATGTCCCCTTTTGTCTCCATTAATCAAATATGCAAAATGGTTGCTCTGGCTAGCTTTACAGATTGTAATAATTCTTGTTTACAGTTAATGTAGTATGTCTTCAAAAATTGGATATATAGTGGAATTCCTGGCCATAGTCTCCTTTGCAAGAGCAAAGAATTTTCTAATTCCTTGATCTCTGATCATCTTAAAGGACCAAATGATTATTAAAAAGAAAATAGCCCCTACATAAATGTGATGTCCAGAGTCAGAAAATACAGTTACTATTACTGTTGAATATTCCAGAGAGATGGACAATCGGTTTCTGTGTCTATACAAAATGTACATTTTAGCTGCATGATTTTCAGGAAGGGATTATTTTCCTGCTATGTGGCACAGGCCATGAAGAAAGGCATTTACACAGCCACTTACTTCTCATTTTCATCTTTGGTACCACACACAGAGAGACAGCATGAAAGACTGCTGCTGAAAGCAGGGTCTCAATGTGAAGATATAGGTACAATTGCCACAAAATATTGAAAGTGCAACTAGGTAATATAACTGCACCACAGAGTGAGAGAAGGAAATGGCAGAGCTGAAAAATTGAATCCAAGTGGAGATTCAGAGATAAACAATGTAAGGTTTGCACCAAGTGCCTGAGCAAAATAAAAAAAACTAACTCAGAACAGACAAGAAAACATATTAGAGATGGAAAGAAAATGGAGAAGGAGCAGGAAAAACAAAGAACAAACTGACCAATACCAAACCAATAGCTTCATTTTATTTAGCCTTTTGAATTTAACAGCATTGTTATAATCAGGGACTGCAAAGGTACAAAATAATGAACGTTTCAGTAGTCAAAATACAGAGAATAAAACATGATTTGCCCTCCCCCTTTTGCATGCCTGAAATGTACGAAAGATTAGAAATCTGAAGGCGCACAGGTAATAACATTAAAATAAGCAGAAATATGTTGAACTTAATCAGTGTTCACATAAAAGCACAGAAAACAATCTTAAATACAAACTCTTGCTGAAACCAACGTTTAACTTCCTCATTATACCCATGTGTTGACTGCAGAAGTACATTAAATCCTGTGCTCATTAAATACACTTCATGAAGCTGGTTTATTGTTTTCTGAGTTTGCTAAATGTAGAGAATAATCGGCATATATCAAAAGAAAGACTGCAATTACTGAAAATAAGGGGGTTGATTATACACGAGGATGGATTGCCTGCCCTGACCAAAAGTCAATTGTCACTGAGCCGCCCAGAAATCCAGCTGCCCCAGGTTATATACTGGGGGTGGCCTTAGTAGGGTCCTGCCCCTCAGGGACAGGAAATCCTGCCCTAGAAAGTTGCCGGACAATCCGATTGGCGGGCACCTCTGTAGTCCCAACAGCTCCAGAAGAGAGTAATGGCCACTGCTGGGATTACAATCCACCCTGAGAAAGAAGTAAAGATCATTACTGGACTTGGGGAAGACCTGGGATTTTGGGCAGGCATGACTGGGAGACTCCAGCGAAGGGAGGGAGGTGGGTGGGGGGGGGTTGTGAGGGATGAGGGGATCAGATTATAGAGGCCAGGGGCTTGGGTCAAAGAGAGATAACATCTTTGGGTAGTGCTACGGATGGCCAAAGGGGCTCTTCCCCAAAGGAGGTATCCCCCTTCCTACCCACCAGCAGCCTGTGCAGTGAAAGTTGCCGGGCTGTTCGCTATATCCTGCCTTCCCCAGCAGACCAAAAAATGGTGGAAGAGGTGGCATTTAATTGTCCATCTAAGTGCCTCAATAGGGCTGTCTGATGCCTTACCAAGCACCCCCTCCGCCGTAATATGGGGGACAGGTTGGGGGTGGTTGGGAGTGGGCTGGCAACCTGCTTTCTTTTACATGCTCCCTCATGTTCAAATGTGCTGGTGGGGGCCATAGAATTCACTCTCAGAAGTAAAATCAGAAAATACAAGAAATGCAAAAAAGGTCAGTCAGCATCAGAAAGAAAAATAGGCTACTGATTCATGGGTTACAATTGAAATGTGTTATTTATTTTTATTTCTGATGCTTACCAACCTGCTGTGCATTTGAAGCATTTTCTGTTGTTATTAAAAGGTACATAACAACCTGCATAAATTCCTTCTATTATCACTGCTTTCTATCAGTTAATAACTATTTATTTGCAGACTTGATAACAAATTACTGCCGACTGGTCAAAATTTCAATTGATCACTCTGACGTAAAATTGATCACTCAAATGCTCAGAAGATAATCATCTTTGTTTATATGGGAGGGGATACTGGCGTGCCTTACTTGTCACATGTCCCTGCTTTGAATTTCCTTTTGTTTGGGTGCTTTCACTGATTCTCAACGAACCAGCATTGCAATAGAGCATAATATCCAAACAAAAATTTTATTGTATGCTGTTATATCTGCCATAAAGCGCTGCCTGTGATCCCAAACGCTCGGACATTTCCTGAGAAAATATTAAAAACTCGTGTCAGCTTTGACTGTGTCATTTTGCTCTTATGCATTCCTCAGATGGATAGCTCGCCTATACATGTATTTATCTTCCTTATCAATGTGTCATCAACATAAATCGCATTACCATCACCAGCTTTTTTCCCCTGTGAAAAGTGATGAGGTCTGGCAGTGTCTTCGGTCATATGATCTGTACCCACAACTAGCCTGTAGCTGGAAAATGCTTTGACATCACAAGCTGAGCCACAGTGTGCGCGCTCTTCGGGCCATATTTGATTATATTCCCTCCACAGCTGCTGCATAACATTCTTACAGTGGATCTCTTAACTCATGATCCGTGTAAAAAAAACTTGGACTCGGCTGCATCAGCTCTGCGGGGTGACCAATTTTTTCCAGCCATTTCACGCCCAACAGTTTCTGGAGTGGAGTGGTTCGTGTGATCCTGTGGCCATCAAAGTTTCATTGACATGGCATCCCTCACGCAGCTGAGAGTTTGCTCATTTTGCAAACATGGAAACAGTATTATTTAAAGACGGCAGGCCAGGCACCATCCCTTTTCTATAATGGAGACATTTTATTTATCTATCTAAGTATCTTCAATTGTACAGACCCAGTTTCATGACTATTTTAGTACCAATGTGAACACATTATGGATTCCTCTACTGTGTAAAATTAGTCATGTAAATTCTGAAGACTTCAGCTGCTATAGAAATGTATCTCATGGGCTTCATACTATACTTTTCAGGTGAAGAAGGTAAGTTGACTTTATTTTGGTATGGGTTAAACCTCATTTTTGTCAAATACCTTTTAAGGTGCTTCGGTAAAATGAGTGTTCTGGTTTCTCTTTTCAAAGCAACCAATAGGGTAACTCTGGTGCTGAATACCTCCTTATTTTTGCACTCATTTATGTTGCTCAAAATTGAAGCCAATACATTTCACTTTGGTGAATGTTTTTAAAAATGTTCTAAATTGCTCTATTCTTTCAATTTGTTCTTTTTACTGCACTTACCTTCTGACCTATTTCATCACAGATAGCAACAATTTGTATTTATATGGTACCTTTCATGTAATAAAACATACCAAGATGCTGTTGTAATATACCTTTAAAGGATAGCAACATAATCACTAGAAGGGAACCGTAATATGCAATCCAGTCTTAGCCTCACTTTTGCTTTTGAGCAGAGCACACACAAAAACTCTGCTGCTGATGTCTTTAAGCTTTCTATTTATGTATAAATGTTCTCATATGCATAGTCTCAATGAATGAACCCACAACGTGTTTATACAATCCCTTATGAGTGATTGGTGCTTAACAACATGACAGATGCTTCATTAGAACATTATAAAGCAAAATTTGACACTGAGTCATATTAGGGCAGGTGGCAAAAGCTTGGTTAGCAAAATACCAGGAGGTTTTAAGACTTGTTTTAAAAAAGGAAAGAGAAGTAGAGAGGTGGAGAAATTTGGGAAGGAATTCAAAGCCGACAGCATGGCCACCAATGGTGCCGTAATTAAAACCAGGGGTGCGCAAGAGGTCAAATTTAGAATCTCAACCGGTTATTGGGGTGGAGGATATTACAGAAATGGGGAGGGTTTTGGCCACAGAGGGATTTACAAACATGGATCAGAATTTTAAAATTGAGGTGCCTTTTCACCAGGGGCCAGAATAGGTCAGTGAACACAAGGACGAGAGGTAAGTGGGAGTTGGTGTGATTAAGGATACAAATGGCAGAGTTTTGGATGACCTCAAATTTACCATTCCTGCACCCATTGTTCTTGTGTATTACTTAAAATTTACAGCAGAGAATTAGGCCAATTGGGCCAACTGGTCTATTCTGCTGTTTAGGCTCCACATGAGCCTCCTCCTAGCTTTTTCATCTAATCCTATCAGCATAATCTTCTATTCATTTCTCCCTCATGCACTTATCTGTCTTCCCTCACTTATCTAGCATGTACTATAAGATGCTTGACAAAAGTCAAGAGTGGATCACCCTTTTTGTTGGGGAAAGCTCTTAATCTCCACTCTACATCTTATTGGGTGGTGTGACTGGAATCTGCAACTTGACATGTGTGAAATTTCATGCACCAAACCGTGTCCTACCAGTCCTTGGTTGTGTGCACTGGAGCATCAACTTCTGTCAGACACTTTTAAAAACATGGCAAATACACAAAGGTATTTCAACATAAACAAGTGGCAATCTACCAACCTGTTTTGCGTCATAGCCAACACATGCAACATAACATAAGTTCCTAATCTTGACTCGCCATCATTTCTGCACAGTTATATTATACACAGCCTTTAATGAAGTGTAGAGGAAGATTGTATCAGTGCAGTGTTCAGAGTGAGAACACACTGAGTACCAATTGTATTGTGTGAGTTAATGGTCATTTCATTACTTGAATTTGGCACTAAAATGGGTTCATACCTTGTTATTGGGCAAAAATACAACCATTCTTCATTGTGTTTTACAACAGGACTAATATTTTAATAAAACAGCAGTAAATATTAATTAGCAATTTTGTAACATAGCTATTTGGCACATATTCAATTTTTATGCAATTATTATGATATATACCTTCACCAAGTCAAGGCTGTCCTGTTGTCACTACTTAGGTCCCAATTTCAAATTGTTTCCTACAAAAAGCAATGGATTTTTCTGCAAAAATCATTTGATAACATTGTGCTTATAAAAGGGTTATGCTTATGAAATGCGATTGTCATGAATTTGACCGGCAGGATTTTCCGGTCGTCAGGTGGGCGCAGCGGATGAGCCTGGGAGTGGCCGCGAAACGGTCCGCCACCTGCAACCGGGCCCTGACCGCGATTTCAAGCTGGCTAGCCAATTAACCACCAGCCAGCCTGAAACGCGCGCCGAGGAGCTCAGCTCAGCATTGCCAGGCTGGGGGCAGGAGAAGTGTGAGCGCAGAAGTCTGCGCGTGCACGAGGGGAGTGCGTGCTGAAAGCTCCTGGAGGGCACAGAGCTGCCTCAGGAAGCTGAAGAGTTATGGACACAAAAATAAACATTTTAAAAATCAGAGAAACATGTCCCCACATGTGACTCAGTCACATTAAGAGGCACATGTTTAAAATGATTTTTTTTAAAAAAAGTTACTTTTGGAAACCTCATCCTGCCCATAATAATAAAAAATCCAAAGGCTACCTGGCCAATTCACCCACCTGCCAACTGTACGGTTGGATGGGCAGGGAAAAATACAAATTAACTACCCGCTTGAGAGCCTTCATAGGCTTTTTAATATCATCAGGCACGCTGCTGACTCTCACGCATGCCCACCAATCAAAAGATCGCGTGTGATTTTACGCCCAATTGGGTCAGGCACGTGCCCGCCCGCAGGACGTAAAGCCCTGCCTGATGTATTTGCCTGAGTTTTCAGTCATATAAACAAGCAGAAGAAAAGCAAAAACTTTCCAAAGTGTTATTTTCAGTAGTTTAAAAAGGATTAAAACAAAATCTGCACAAAACATTAGGGTGATTGAAGTGTCAAAGAACCTGTAGAAGAAAATAAATTAATACTACAAAGTATATTTTCATTTTATTTAAAAATTTATTACAAGTAATGCATTATTTCCCAGAACTCAGGTGTCTGTTTTGTTGCTGTCAGTTCTAATGTATACCATTTTTTCCTTTTGTGAATGATCCAAATGATTCAACAGCCTTTAATTGTGCTAAGTTTGCCATTTTAGTCTCATCTACATACCAAGCCTGACTGCTTCTGCACAAAGGTACTTGAATTCATGAACTTGCATATAATTATTTTCAAGGGTGGGAGGAAACCAGCTTTGAATCTTTTAGCAATATTTTACTGAAGAACATTGTTTTCAAACTTTCCAACAGGGACATCCTCCCTCCCCCTATCTTAACTTTCAAAGGGCAGTGTCAGCCATGTCATCCAGAAGGAAATGCTATGTGCATTGCAGAAAGTAGTTTATTAAGATACCAAGACAGAAATACCACACATGTAAAGCCAACAAAGGAAAACAAAATCAAAAATCTAGTAAAATAAACAAAAAATATATGATTTCAAGAATCCTTCTAGGATCCTAGATCTCCGAATGTCCAAAGATTTCATTTCTGAAACACAAGCTGCTGGAGAACAGCTGCTCAACAGCTCGCAAACCTATATGCTGCAATTTATTAACCTGGCATCATTTGAATCAACCTAAACTTTTAAATATCCAATCACAACCATAATGCTTCACATTAGATATCAGATGGGATAGTTAAACCGCCAGCTAGACATTTGGAGAATCGGAACTGTATTGCTGCACTCTTAGGTTAAAAGTCAGAAATTCTTGTTATAAGTATTCAGACTCTCCCAGTTTTCTGCTGAAATGTATAGTGTTCTATCAGCCTAGTCGAGGTATGTAATGGTAGAGCATCACTATGAGATTTGCATGCTTATAAATAGCATTTCTAATTTGCAATCGTTGTGGATTCAGCATGTTAATGCATACCAAAACACAACCATTCTTCTTTGTAGTCCTACAGTATCTCAATATTGGAGGCATTTAAATTAATGTGCTTTCATAGGTAAGGCAAGTGGATTAGTATATTCTAACATTATTTGGGAAGCCTAGTTGTACAGAGAACTGAGCCTCTGCTCCTGTGCAAATCATCATGGATTTGAGATACAGGGATTCTTGTCAATCAAGCTCACCTGCTACTGTTGGAAAGCATTGTCTTGTTCTCAGCCAGGGCACTAGGTGGAGCATCATGTGGTAAGTATGAAAAACTGACAGCTTTTGCAGAAAGTGCATCTCCTGTGGGCTGATCATAAACTGGCTCTTACAGTGGTCAGAGAGAAGTTTATGCTCCATTCTTCCAGGAATACTGTAGTGGTTACTATTAAATTATGAGTGGGGTAACAGAAGATAAACATCTATATTCTGCCAAGAGGGACGCTTGAACAGCTCTCAGACAGTTCTTTCTTTTTCCAAGGCAACCTAGTTTAAGATTAACAAACACACCTTCTGGGGCAATCCTGAGTGGAAATGTCAGTTAAGATTGGGATCTAACCCAGGGATTCAGTGCTTTTGGTGTTGTAGCCAACAGGATGCATTACTCGAGGATTCTACATTACTGAAACAATCATTAATTAAATGTTTCTGACTCCCCGCTGTAAAATGCTTCTTTTTACTTATGTATTAAACTTAGTTCCATTGGTTATACTGTTAATGTTATTTTTCCCTGTGCCATGAGTATAAATGAGTTGAAGTACTGTAAGAAGGAATGGGGAAATGGGTCCCCTGTTATCATGCAAGCTATCAGTAGCAATAGACCTCTGACTTTGTAATTTGTTCTTTATGGACTAGCCTGCAGCCAATGAGCAAAATCAATAGTCTTTGCTGAAAAAGTAAGCAAGCAGTAGTGTGTTATGTGACAGCTGAAGATACATGTGCTTACCCAGGGTCACAGGGCCACATCAAATTTCTGTGTGACTTTCTTTCAAAGCTAAATCCATTTACCAAGTGTTCGTCATTTGAAAATGTTGCAATGGGGAATTAGACTAGCCCTGGTCTTCTTTCCACTTAACAATGTTTGTTTTCAGCAGAATGTTCAATAGTGTCACACACGCAGAAGAAAAACTATGTGATGAGAAAGTAAAACAGTTCTGTACGTTGTACAGACCCATTAAATACTGCAGTGTTTCACCCGCTGTACTCACTGAGGCACAAACAATTGCACATTCCAAACTTTGTGAATTAGCCAAACGTGTCTCACAGAGACCTAGATAAATAGATTTGTTAGATGTGGGAGACAGAGGTGCTAAATTCGGGGGGGGGAAAAAACAAAGAAATTATTTTAGAAAGTGATGAAAAAGATCAGAAATTTCGACCCTTTGTATGATAAAGTTTAGCGAATACATCCTCCAAATTAAAATTGGTGTTTTTCATTCCTATCAAAGATAATTTTTAAAAAGTTAATATAATTATTTCAATTACTTTAATATAAATATTTTAGATAAATGTTTAGCCTGTAAAAATCTAGGTATGGCATTTCTTCAACCAAAGAACAAAAACAACTGGGGCAGGATCTTCCGGTTGGCTCGCTGACACGTGAAATGACACAAGATGGCATCACGTGGAACTCCCGACGTCACCGTGCATCATTTCCATTTCCAGGTCAGCAGGGGCGCAGCCAAGTCAGCTGTGCGTTGTCCGGCCTGTCAACGGCCTATTGAGGCCATTGAGAAACTAATTAAAATCATTAATGGACCTGCCCGTCCAACCTTAAGGTTGGTGGGCAGGCTAGGAGCCCTGGCAGGCTTCTGATAAAACATGAAACCTCATCCACGGGTGGGATGAGGTTTCATGAGGGTTTTTAAATTTTTAATAAAGGTTTCAGTTAAAGTTATGGACATGTCCCAACTCATGTGACAGTGTCACATGAGGGGACATGGCAGAGAAATTTTTCTATCATTTTTATTGCAAATTTTGATTAGGAGCCAATCTCCCTGAGGCAGCACTTAGCCTCAGGGAGATCAGTATGCTCTTTTGCATGATAGACCGTACTTCCGGCTGATGGAATTCCCCCCCCACCACCACCGCACAGGGAGTGCATAGTGCTTCCTGATGGACATCAAGCTGGGCGGGTCTTAATTGGCCCACCCACATAAAATGGCAGCGCGTCCCCAATCGGGGGTGCCAATCGGAGGCGCGCCTGCCCACGCCCATTCCTGCACTTCCCCCCCACAATGGGGGGAAATTTTTCCCCTGGAATTGTTGGAAATTTGGAATGTAAACAAAAAAATTCTGGAAATATGCAGCAGCATTTGAAAAGACAAAGGATTACTGTTCAGAGTGAACTGGCCTCTGCATGAATTAAATCATGCTTATCTTAGTATGTTAGGCACACCAGTGTATAAATTGCTTATATATTTTGTAGTATGAAGGATCTGTGGCCAAAATGTTAATCCTTATTTTCTCCTTTCAGATGCTTACATTGTAAATTTTCAGCATTTTTCTTTACTGTATGGGCCATCTTTGTCTTTTATGCATACAAGATACTTGGGAGGAATTTCTAATTTTGGTCCAAGACAGGTGCAAAATCAGCACCTGTTGGCTCCACCCCAGGCCACAGCTAGAAGGGCCGAATCACTTCCATGTTTGGATTTCAAAGTGTTAATATACAGCGGATGCTGGAAATCTGAAACAAACACAGAAAATGATGGAAAAACTCAGCAGGTCTGACAGCATCTGTGGAGTGAGAAAAAGAGTTGAAATTTTGAGTCCGTATGACCCTTCTTCAGAGCTAAGATCTAGGTATGGCATTTCTAGCTCTGAAGAAGGGTCATACAGGCTCGAAATGTCAATTCAAAAGCGTTGCTGTTGAACTTAACACACCCAACAGGAGCTCTGCTGCTGCTCACTGGCTTTGGATGGTGGGAATTTAGCCAAAGTCTGCATGGTAGGGCCAATTATAGTGGGGAAATAGATCTCAGGCAGCACAAATAGACCGACACAACCTTAAACAAAACCCAAAAACTTCTGCCCTGAGTAGTAATCCTTTTAGGACTGTGCAGCTAGGACTAATATTCAAGATGGATGATCCATCCACTTATATCTTAATATTTTAAAATTAATGTAGGAGTTTATTATGCAAATTTAAACATCTCACCTGTTTTAGATAGGAATGTTAGGTACACCTTTAAAGGCCTGCCTGAGAAAGAGGTGACACAGAGCTGCTGGTGGCTGAGACCCCCGTCGCCTTCACAAGATTTCACCCTCTACGGATGTATAAACTATGATAGGCAAAATGGCCTTTCTCATAGTTATTTACTTTGCGACTTTGACTAGCCCCCTTAACATTATCTTACGATTAACGTCTACCCACCCTGAATATGCTTTCTATTCTTCTCAGGCATTCTGCCCCTCAAGCCTGTTCCACGATTCAGTTAGATCATGGCTGACCTATACCTTAACACTGCCGACCCACCTTGGCTCTGTAACCGTTTTACCCTTGCTGACAAAATATCCATCAATCTTCATTTCAAAATTTTCAATTGGTGGAGTGAATTCCAGTTATTCACTTCCATTTGTGTGAAGAACTGCTCTCTGACATCACCCCTGAATGGCCTAGCTGTAATTTTAATGTTGTTCCCATTTCTTCTGGACTCTCCTATTTCTATCTACTCAATCAAAACATTAATCATCTTAACACCTCAATTAGATGCCCGTAAATTCCCTATGCTCAAGAGAATACAAGCTTAGTCTTTGCAACCTGCTCTCATGATGTAACCCTTTTGCCTCCGTATCATTCTGGTGAATCTGTGCTGCATCCCCTCCAAAGCCAATATACCCTTCCTAAGTTCTGCTCTCCAGAACTGAATACAGCACTCCAGATGGGGTCTAACCAGTGTTGTGTACACTGCAACATAACTTTCACGCCTTTGTGTTCCAGGTCTCTTGAAACAAAGGCCAATTATTGCTTTGATTTTTAAAATTATTTTTTGTACTTGTCCACTAGTTTTTAGTGAGTTCTGTACTCAGACCCCGAAAGCTCTCTGGTCCTACATAGTTAACTTCTCACCATTTAGACAATACTCTGATCGATCTAGTTAGGTTCAAGGTGGATGATGACACATTTTCAAATCAGGGTCTACTACTTGTCCACATAATTCACTGTTGCTCTCAGATTATGCCACAGCTGACAACCTGACTTGCCATATAGTCCACTCTGAGTTTTGACAGCACTGTAACCACTGACTCTGCTACTCTCAGCACAGGTGAATCGTAATGGGCAGAATTTTCTGTCGGGTGGGCGGAGCACGAGCAGGCGGGTGCTGACCCGATCGCCACCCCGATCAGGTCCAGGCCACCATTTTACGCGGGCGGGCCAACTAAGGCCCACCCAGCGTGAATCGCGGCTCCCGAGGACAGCGGGAGTGGGTGGGCGATGGCCGGACCGAAATGACTGCTGGGTCCAATGGCGACCCAGCGGCCTGTTTAAAAAAATTGCTGCAGCCTTTCCAAGGCTGCGGATCACGGCCAGTGGAAGGGCTCCCCAGAACGCAGCTGGTGAGCAGGCCAGGCAGGAGGATAGGGCAGGGGGGCACTGCCTTGCTGCCCTCCTCAAGGAGGTGGCAGCACAGTGGGAGGTCCTTGTACCCCAGGGACAGGAGGAGGAGGACCCTGACACGACCAAACGTGCCTGGGAGGAGGTTGCGAAGGTCGTGAGTTCCCAAGACATGGTGTGACGCATGTGGCTACAGTGCCACCAGTGCTTCAACGACCCCTTGTGCTCGGGACGGGTGAATACCATGTTGGCATTGGTCACTTAACACAGCAGATAGGCTTCACCCCAGCGCCCCCCCCCCCCCCCCCCCCCAACCCCCCCCGGTGCCCACCCCCCAACCCAGCAACCCCTGGCACCCCCCCAACATCACCCACCCCAATTGATCTGCTGCCCTCTGTGCTCCACATGCTTGCACCTCCTTGCTTTGGAAGGTTAGACCATGTGGTGCCTGATGTGATGTGGGCAGCATTTGGCCAAAGGGGGTCGGAGATGTGGGAGGACAGGCCTGGCATCTTTGTGTGAGTGTTCGGCAGCAGCGGGGTGAGGAGACAGTGGAGCCCTGCAATGTCCCATTCTGGTAGGGATGTGCGGTCCGCGAAGAGAGTCCAGGTACAAGTAGCACTAATCAATGCTCTTCTCTCCTTTTCAGGAGAAGAATGCACATAATGCCACTGAGTAGGTGAGGACTGGCAGAGGGTCGGCCCAGGTGGCGATACTACTCGGTTCGAGCAGAAGACCCTAGATTTGGAGAGGCACCATGCGCCCGGGTCCACCAGTATCGGTGAGGCTGGGGTGCCACGGGCAGGTATGTTTGCCCAGCAATGAGGTCACCATTGTTCTCCCAATAGCCATGGCAGTGCTGAATGTTCAGTGATTAAAATTTGCAACATGGCTTGACCATTGCTTATGGAAGGATGAGTGCATAATAATCTGGGGGACAGGGGTGCACATTGACATTGGCTCCACGTTAACTGATCAAAGTTCCTTGTTCTTCTTTTCAGCGGAGCAGGGCCGGGAGGAAGAGCAGCAGGGGTCCCCTCTCACACCTGAGGGTCCTGAAGTCTCGGACTCACCAGCATCACACCATCACACCAGGCACCAGTGCAGATACTATCACCTCAGTGGGAATTAGAACATCGGCTAGTGTTCCGGGGCACAGCGGTGAGGGTACTTCAGAGTCGCTGGAGGAGCTGGCAGAGACAGAGAGTGCCCATGGCGCCAGCAGCCGTAGGATTGCAGGGGACCAGGCATATGCTCAGTCGGTGCCTGATGATGTGCCTCTGGAGTTGTCCGTGATGCAGCAAACGCAGGAAATGTGGCTGGGTGTGCGGGAGCATCTAGTAGAGATACATGAGTCTATGCTTGGCTTGGTGTCCACGGTGGAGGAGTCTACGCAGACGATCGCTGATGCAAAGAGCCTCATGGCCGAGCTCCATGCGTTCTCCATGGAGAGAGTGGCGACTCTCAGGGAGATGCTCCTCCAGGAGACCAATCAGGGCTTCCTGGGGATGCGCTCGGACTAGAAACCCCCACATCAGCATTGACCTCAGCTGGTCAGTGCCAGTGTGGGAGATGGTCTGGGCACCAAGTTTCCCAGCTTGATGTCCATCCTTCCACAGTGAGCAAGGAGGTCCAAAGTGACCTCACGTCGGCACAGCAGCTGCCTATGCCATCTCCTCTCAGGGCGCTCTGGATGAGAGCGGCAGCTCCTCCATCCCTCTGCCAGTGACCGTTGCATCCTGAGGCTATGACGTCTAGGGAAATGCCACTTGTGGAACTGGCAACTCCCTCCCAGGTGGGGCCAGCACAGGGTCCACGGACCAGAGGACGGCTGCCAAGGTCATCAAGGCCAAAAGGACAGCAGATTGAGCAGGCTATCTCAGATGCCAGTCCCAGTGAGAGGGCAGCATCAAGACATAGCACTCGAAAGAGTAAACATTAGGCACTTTAGGCACATCACGGGTTTATCACTGGTGCTTTTGTATTGGCCTGCGATGAGGTCTTTATGAGTTGGTGTGATTTTTAATACCTTTGTCATTTTGTTTCATTGTTTCTTTCTTTGTAATATTAAATTCAGACATGTCACCATGGCTGAGGGTGCCTCTTTTCTTCTGCAGCTGGATGGTTACCAATAATGTTATGAGTAATTTGTGTGACATTCAGCTTTATTGACAAGGCCCTTAGTTAATGTTCCTCTCCAGGCAGATTTAGCACTCAGGGGAATCAAGTATGGAGCCTGCAGCCCAGGCTTGTGTTGAAGTCCATCTTTGCTGGCCTAGCTGAAGGTTCTTTGGATTAAAGCCTCCCGGGTGTCCCTGCCTCCCCGCAATATGCCTGAGTCAGTTCTACCCCCTCAGCATTTCCCTGTGCATGCTCATCCTCAGACTCACTGCTGGACTCATCGTGTGCAGCCGCAGCCAATGCATCGATGTCTTTATCATCCACAGCGTCCCTCCTTTCCAGCACAAGATTGCATAGAGCACAACATGCAACCACTTTCAGCGACACACAATCTGGCGGGTACTGGAGTGGTCCAGGCATGGGAAGCGCATTTTGAGAAGACCAATGGTTCTCTCCACCACAGCCCTCGCGAAGACATGGCTCCCATTGTGCCGCTGCTCAGCTTCTATTCTTGGATGGCGGAGAGGTGTCATGAACCACCTTCTGAGGGGATAGCCCTTGTCACCCAGCAGCCATCCATCAAGCCGGGCTGGAGCACTGAAGAGCCCCGGCACCTGGGAGTCACTGAGGATGTAGGCATCATGGGAGCTGCCTGGATACCTTGCACAGATTTGTAGAATCAGCATCCTGTGAAGACACACTATCTGCACGTTCATGGAGTGGAAGCCCTTCCTGTTGATGAAGGCACCGGGCTCACCTGCTGGCGCTTTGATGGCCACATGGGTGCAGTCTATTGCACCCTGGACGCGGGGGAAGCCAGCAATGGCCGCGAAGCCTCTGGCTCTCTGTGTCTGGCTTGCCTGGTCCCAACAGTAGTGGATGAAGGTCAATGTACGCCTGAACAGTGTGTCTGTAACCTGCTTGACACAAGTGTGGACAGCTGATTGAGAGACATCGCAAAGATCACCCACCGAGCCCTGGAAGGAACCAGAGGCATAGAAGTTGAGGGCAGCTGTGACCTTCAGAGCCACTGGCATAGGCTGTCCACCCACACAGTTAGGGGAGATCTCAGGCCCAATCATCTGACAGATATAGTTGACTGTCTCCCTTGAGAGACAGAGCCTCCTTTGGCACTGCACCTCAGGCATATTGAGGTAGCTGCTTCGTCACCTGTATACACTGGCAGCAGGATAGTGGCGTCTTCTGCGGCCCCTTCTGCCTTGGACTGCCTCTTGGCCCTGTGCCCCCTGTGTCTGCGCCTCTCCTCCCAAAGGTGGCTCCCCTGGAGGCTGAATGTGCACTCCTGGCCTCCTCCCACTTCTAGCCCTCCCGTCCTCCTCAGAGGAGGTGCCTCCAGTGGAGAGTTTACCTCCCATTCTTAGGCTAAGGGAAGGCTTCCTGAAATCTGCAGGCCTTAAAATGATTCTTCACTGCAGACTGCTGACCTAAGGTTGAGTGCAGACAAAGCAGCTGATGTGCGTTTTGAAGTATTTCAGCTCACACAGGCAAGTATCAGTTACTTTCCAAATTAGATATTTGACAGAGCACACTCGCAACCCCACTGAGCCCTCTTATCCTGCCCATGGGTGAGGTTCATACAAATGTCTCCTACCCGCCTGCCTGTTGCACCCATGCGATGACCCGAAGATCTCACAGGCCCCGAAAAATCGCCAACAATTGATGCCTCAAAGGCCTTAAGTAGCCTGTTAATTAATGGCAGGTCCGCATTGGAGATCATCGCGTGCCCGCCCACCGAAATATTGCGATGGTGCATGATGACATTGGGACATTTGGCGAACGTCACCATGTGTCATTTTACACGTCGGTGTGTGGGTCCCACCCCTGCACACCAACAGGAAAATTCTGCCCTATATGACATGTCCTGTCCAGAAGAGCTGAATTTGAATGACCAGTGACATGTCCTTGTGATTAGGGACGTGTTGTCCACATACCTGACACCAGAGTCCTGAAGCAACCGTTCTACTCGGAACTCAGTTGGGGCGGGAGGCACCCAAAGGGACAGCGGAAATGCTTTCAGGATGTCCTCAAAGCATCCTTAAAGATGTCAAACATCCCCACCAAGTCCTGGCTTGTGACCAACCAAAATGGAGAAGGTTTATTCAGGAAGGCACCGAACACATTGAGAGACTTTGTTGGGAACATGCAGAGGCAAAATGGAAGCATTGGAGAGAGCGCACGAACCTCCAAACAACTGATACACCCAACCCTTCAAGCACCACCTGTCCCACATGTGACAGAGTCTGTAGATTGTGCATTGGACTTATCGACAATATCAGAACCCATCAAAATGGAAGCAAGTCATTCTCAATCCTGAGAGACTGCCTAAGAAGAAGAAAGAGGATATTCTTATATTATATTTTATGTACACAATCTGAACTTTGCTCCCTGAACATATTACACTGTCCTATCTAACTGAACTGTACTATTTTCTATCCATTGCGGCATTTGCACAATTTTCAAATTCCCAACCTTCAATGTGGACAGTGACGTTTTCTCCACACAATTCAATGGCAGCAGTGATATACTGTGAAAGGAAGCTAAACAAAAATAATGGTGTCTCACGTAATTCTCTGCTAATGAATCTGATTTTAAATCAAAAGTTTAGTTTTAGCATTAGTTTTAGTTTTAGTCCAAACTCATCCTGTTTAAGCCAGTTCTGATTTTTAGTTCAAGTCCACAGTAATCCCTACTGATTACTATCAATTAAAACATCTAGTGCAGCAAGAAACAGCTAAAGGTAGATGGAATTATTAAGCTTTTGAAAAAATTTCTCTCTTCATCCAGCATCTTACTATAACTTCAGCTCACGAGAAAGCTCCTGTAAATTTATTATACTGATATATGTAAATTGTAGATCATTAGAAACTGTAAATGTAATATATTGCAGCTTTAGCATCATGACTATTCTTTATATGTCATTAAAGCTAGAGGGTGGTATGAATATTCATGATTGGGACATGTGCTTTCTTGAATTCACTGTTCTTGTTAATATTACACCAGCTATGTCTGGTCATGTGCTTTTGTGTAAGGAATGTTGCCTGAGGCCTTCATAGTTTTTTATTATCTCAAACCAATTTTGCACTGCTATTTAAATAAAATGCTTCAATAATTCCAGAATCTATAACTTAAGAAATAAAATACTTTGCACTTTATTTTACATAATTATTCCCCTGATCTATTGCAGTGACAGAAAGAGAATAATAAAATGCCAATTATTTAGTATGTACTGCTTTTTATTGTGGTGTTAAGGGCCCAGGAAGTGAGTGGGCTGCAATCATGGGATCATGCTGACCCCACCAGAATTAACAGGATCAACAGAATAACATCTTTGTAAGGGCACATATCTGGGGTTTGCCTGTTCTGTGCATTTGGAAAATCTGGTGCCTACCTCCCCTAGGCAACAGGAGAGGTTGCCTAGACTTCCCCAGACTCCTATGCAGGGAAGCTGATTTACAAAAATGTCCAAGACTTCAGGGGCATAGGTTATTTCTCTGGCCCAGGTCCTGCTGCTGGAACGCATTTGCACTCATTTTGAAGTAGCTACAACTCTTTTCTCAGGGAACTGGTTTCCAGTTGGTACTGGGTCCTAGTTGAGCTGACATAGGAAGGTCCAGGTGCTGGCACCTGCCCCTATCATCTTCAGCCTTGGAAGGGGCAAAGCGGAAATTCTGTTCCTTACAAGAGTGACTGGAGGTCCTGAGAAATAGAGGTCTAGTGGGAATCTAGCCAGGTTCCCAAGGAAACTCTGGGCCCTGGTTCATAGATGGAAAGCCAAATTTTTGAGATACTTGTGGACTAACTTTTTTTAATGTATGTCGCGTAAGTGAACAGATATTCCATTTAAATCATGTGTGTATGTCTGATGGGTCATGAGGTGACTGCTCTATTTTGCAACATGTTTACCTGCCTGCTAACATGTAAGCCTATTTTCCACTAGCCACCCACATTGATAACTTAATTAGAAGCAGGATAGTGAAACTATCTGCTTTCCTGATTTTTGGCTACATTTTGAAGCTAATTTTAGTGAAGAAATAATGAGACATGCTAAGGAGGGGCTGATTTTAAAAGAATTTTCTCCCCAAATGACAGAAGAAATATTCACTGTACTCTTTGCAGCAATGGATGAGTAGGTTAAAATCAATTGCTGGCATTTGTTCAGGTTGCTCACCTTTTGAAGCTCAAGCTGGACTATTCCACAGGCACTATTCAACATTCCACAAATCTCTGTGCTAATAAGGTAAACATTTGAATATCATTTTCAAAAACGAAAGTAGGTGACATGGAATTTTCTTTCAAGACAAGTTCCTAACTCCTCATTGAAAATCCCTGGAGATAGATTTTTGCCAATACCATCTAGGTTTAATGTGATGCATGGGAAAAGTCCAGAGAGGAAAATCAGATGAGGAGAATTGCACACCTATGACGGAACACTCACGACTGCCCTTCCAAATTGTAAAGTTATGGGGTTGTGATCTTCCCTGTCTGAATTTCCTCTCAGTGTTCTGCCTGGGCAATAATTAGCAGAATTTACAGACAAAAATCTTTCTTAGTCTTTGGTTTCAGTGGAAAAAAAAATGTCATTTCTTCTCCATCTAAGTGAAAATACTGTTGAGGTTCATGTCTTTTTGTTTAGGGTACTGGAAATCTGGAACTCTCTCAACCAAAAAGCTGTTCAAACTTTGAGCGGGATTTTCCAACCACCCCCACCCCCCCCCCACCCCCCCCCCACCCCCCCCCACCCCCAACCACCCTCCTGCAGGCAGGAACTTCTGGTCCCACTAAAGTCAAAGGAGATTTGAATGGCTTGCTGCATCCATCGCAGGGAAACCTGCCACAGAAGGGATGGAAAATCCTTGCCTTGGCTAATTGAAAACTTCAAAATTGAATTGATAGAGTTTGTTAGGCCAAGATATTACAGATTCCAAAGCCAAGGTGGATAGAGCTAAAATGCAGAACAACCATCATTCAATTAACAGAATTAAGGGGCAGAATGGCCTTCTTCTATTCCTATGTACCTAATGGCATCACAATTAATAAAACTCAATTTGAGTGTCTGTGTGGTAGTAATGGAAAACTAGTAACTGTAACACATTTAGTTCAATAATAGTTCATGAACTTTTCTGAATTAGAATTAATTGATTAGTGAAGAGCCCAATTATTCCTCAATCAGCAATGAAGAAAGACTTGCATTTATATAGCACCTTTCATGACCTCAGGATATCCCAAATTACAGTCAAATAAGTGCTAGTGAAGTATGGTCACTGTTGTAATGTAGAAAACATGGCAGGCAGTTTCTACAGAGCAAGGTCCCACAAATATGAGATAATGACCAGGTTATTTGCTTCAGTGGTCTTGGTTGAGTAATAAATATTGGACATGTTAGCCAGGGGATCTCCCCTACTCTTCCTCAAAATAGTACCATGGGATCTTTTACACCTACCCATGGGTACAGATGGTTTAATGAAAGACAGCACTCCAGCAGTGCAGCACTCTCTCAGCATTGCACTAGAGTGTCAGCCTGGGTGGTGTGTTCAAGTCTGTGGAATAGCAGTTAAACCCATAACCTTCTGTTTCAGGGGTGGCAGTGCTCCCTCTGAACCATGGCTAACATGATGACATGATGTTATTATCCTTTTTCCTTTAATCCCTCTCTCCATTCCATCCCCCTCCCCAATGCACAGCAACAGCACTAACTGTCCTTTGTATTTTTATTTAAGCTACTGGTGACTCACTCCACCAACTTAAATAAAAACATAAAAGGCTGACTTTAATGGCCTTCAGTTTTCAACCCTGCTGTTTGCACAGAAGGCCATAAATTTTATTATCTCCACAATTTAAACAGTGCCAATGCAAAAATTAACCTTTCTTCCGCTTACTTTCTGATTCTGTTACTGTTAAAATTTAGGGACATAGTCATGGGACAACATTAGCTAACAAGAGCTTTATATACACACCTAAAATGTTGCCTCTGAATCCTTTTGTACAAATAACTTTCAGAACCATTTTTCACTACCTTGCTTCACAAAGTCAACACTAAAGAATTTGACAACTGCAGGCAACAAAGGGAAGAAATGACTGTTTATTTCAATCAAAGAACCCCTGTGTGCAACTCAAGCAGAAAAAGGTGTAATCAGATGGCAATAATGGATACTTGGGAATACACCTAAAATACAATAGCAAGGATTTATGGACAGCATGATGGACTGAAAAACTCAGCTTCTTGTATTTTAGTCACCTATCATCAGTACTATGCTACTCTAATGCCAGATGTCTGCTGTTGATTAATTTAATCACACTTCATTTAAATTTTGACCTGATTTCTATCCTCCAATTTTTGATTGAAGGGTACACAATGTGGCTGAGGATACCTGATGATTCTACAGTGATTCTGCATTTGATCTAACAATAGGGAGTGTTTTATATTAATGAGAGAGCTAAGTCTAGACTAACAGTGTATTCATGGTGAAAATAGATAAAGGGTGGCAAAAAGATATGACTGAATATAAAAAAATGAACTCTCCCAATGTTAAAAGGATTAAACAAATTGACACATTCAAGTAACATCATACACCACAGGGTAGTTTGACCAGTTTGTAAGGTTACATTACAGACTTGGAACTCACAAAGCCTCTGTTATTTATATGCTATGCATCTTGCTTTGAATGTAAAGCTCTCAATTTGCTCGTTGTAAGTTCCTTGGCTTAAGATAATTGCAGTGGTATTGAGTGCTAGGAAAAGCAAATATTTTTGATACAAGCAACCATTTAGGGGAAAATAACAATCCTATTGCCATTATTAATTAAGGCCTAACCTTTGCATTACCGTCTTATGCCAAAATGTCAGCCTCAACTAAACAAAATGTATTCTGCTGTACCATATTTTAGCTTAGCTTTATAAATGTGTATTACACAGTAATGATGGACATGTGGTCAGAGAATGCAACAGTTGTAATTGAGAATCAGTAGCTTGAGTCAATCAAGCTAGCTATTCTCACTTATAACCTATTACACTCATGCTTGTCCATTATTACTTAATTACTGCACTTGAAAATTATTAACTCTCCTTTCCTCTAGGGAACAAAGTGTATCAAACAGAATTCAATTTAAAATTTGGAGGACAACACAGTGCTGCCTAAAACGTGGTGTTCAAATGATAGCTGAGTGTATGTCACATAATCTTAAGCATAGCAGAAAAGTCACATAGATATTACTCAGTGCCTGTGTATAACTCATTGGACTATTATTAGAGAATATCAAAATAGATAACACATATAAAACTATCTAACTCTATTTTTGCTGGTAGCAATAAAGTATGTGTCAGCAATTTAGTATTTTGTATTACTTTGTGTCAGTTGCTGGTCAGGTAAATATAAATATTTTAATGGCATTAGTACTTTATTTCAAATACCATATCATATTGTACTTGCCATTTTCTTGCTCACTGGACCTAAGCAATAGCTACCAACAAAATGTATAAGGCTTTAGGCCACTGTCTTCCATTCCCAATATTATTGGGGTGAATTTTGAATCTTACAGGAATACAGTGCTTGCCACCAGCCCACCTCCACCATTAGAAAAATCAGTTGTAGGCTGACTGACTTTAAAAAAGGCTGCAGGCAGCCTTAACAAGCTCAGCTTGGGGCTTCTGTCCCCTCAGTGGAAGGCAGCCTTGGCCTCAGGAACTGCCAGCCAATCAGGTTGGTTGGCAGTTCTTGCAGTCCCAGCAACCCCAGAGCTCAGAATTGGGCATTGCTGAGAATGCAAGCGGTCTCATGAAGAAGACAGCATGGATACCAGACTTAGGTAAGTGCACAATGTTTGGGCAGAGAGGGATTGTGCACCCTAGAGAGGGGTGGGAGGGGCTTGGGAGTCAGGTTTTGGAGGCCAGGGGAGCACAAAGGAGTGATAGTACCTGGGGGGGGGCGGTGGGGTTGCTCTTGATGTGCACAAGGTACCTTCCAAAGGAGGTACCACCTTTCCATCCCACTTTTTCACTAGAGTTGGTGCAAAAATAGTCTGCCCACTCTCACCTGCCTTCCACTGCCAAAGGTATTATGGTAGCCGAGGCAGAATTAGGCCCTTAATTGAGTAGTTAAGGGCCTCAATAGGCCTAAGGGTGGACATACTAGTGTGTGCCTTACCCACCTACCATCTTATGGGAAACTTGTGGGCAGGAAGACGGTGGGCTAGCCACTTGTCAGATTTTAAGTGCCCACCCCTCACCAAAAACATGCCCAGTGGAGGGCCTTAAAATTCAGCCCCTAAAATTTTAAGTAACATTTGTCTGTTTTTAATTGTCTTCATTGATAAGGACATTTAAGTGTTTTTTTCTGTTACTTTATTATTGAATACAACATGATTTCACAAAGCCCTTGCAATAGTTATGTAAACAATAATTTTTACTTTTACAAAAATTAGTTACAGATGTGCTTCCTTCAGCAATGTCTGTGATAATTTAGGGGTTCCCCCTCTCCAAAACCCTCAAGTGTAAAGTGCCATTGGTTCTCATTTTAAAATATTAAAATATGTGCTACATAACATGTTGTGCTTTAGCTTAATCATAAATTGGTATAAAATTGACTTCATCCATCAGAGTAAAAATGATCATAATATTCAGTTTTAACATTCCCTTCAAGAGGGAACTCCCAAGGCAGAATATTGAACTCGGTGGGTGGGCATAGGTCGGACCTGGCTGATGCGCAATGATGTCGGGCGAGCATCCTGATGTCATCACGTAGTCCCACGATATTTTGCTTGGCGGGCACGTGCTGGATTTGGCAGTACGCCCATCGGCAATTGAAAGGCCTATAAAGGCTGTTAAAAAGGTAACTAAATTCAAATTTACATTGCCCGTCCAACCTTATGGTTGGCGGACAGGTGAAAATGCCAAACAGCCTTTGCACTTTTTAGGAAATCCCATCCATGGATGAGGTTTCCTAAAAAGTGCAAAGGCTGTTTGGCGTTTTCGCCTGCCCGCCAACCGTAAGGTTGGACGGGCAATGTAAATTTGAATTTAGTTACCTTTTTAACAGTCATATGACATTGTTATTTTCTTCGTTAGTTTTTTAAAACAGTGCTTCATCTTCCTGAGGCAGCTCTGTGCCCTCGCCCACACAGGCAGCGCTGAGCACTGCCACTCGTGTCCCACGCTGGGCAGGCCAATCGTAAAATCCCAGTGCGGTGCCGATTGCAGGCGGTGGTCGGCTTCCTGAGCACTCCCGCTGAGCTCCCCCGCCATGGGCAAAATTCTGCACCTAGTGTGTGATCTCCATTAATACATTTTGCTGCAACCCACCTCAAGGATAAAAATCCAGCCCATAGAACTGAAAGCCTATCTTTGGATTCAATGTGTTTTCTTCAACTGAATTCCAATGTTTTCAATAAAAAAATTACCTTTATAACTTTGAATTCCAGGAAATATATATCAGAGTGTATAGCAATATAATTGCTGTGTCATTGTTTAATGTCAAGGCATTGTGAGATATTATATATCCTTTTTATATGTTTATGAAATTATATTTGTTATATAGCTGTTTTAGATTTAACTTAGGATATTTCTATTTTACTACATACACATATCACACAGTTTATATATTATGCCTTATGTCACGAACATACGGACTTGGAGCAGGAGTAGGCCACTTGGCCCCTCAAGCCTGCTCTGCCAGTCAATAAGATCATGGCTGATCTGAATGTAGCCTCAACCCCACATTCCTGCGTACCCCTGATAACCTTTCATCCGCTTGTTAATCATGAATCTACCTAGCTCTGCCTTAAAAATATTCAAAGACTCTGCTTCCACCGCCTTTTGAGGAAGAGAGTTCCAAAGACTCACAACCCTCAGAGAAAAAATTTCTCCTCATCTCTGTCTTAAATGAGCGACCTCTTATTTTTAAACAGTGACCCTGGACCCTGGTCACTGGATGCAATTTCAGTAAAATCTTTTTAAATCATCAGTATGTGAGTTTTATTCCCGCTCTTAAGAGACATTAAAACCGTGCATAAAGATAAATCCGTGCATCGGATTCAACTGTATATCTTTGTTAAGTTGTGAGACATTTTTTATAACATGCATCTTGCAAAAGACAATGCTGAAGTATTTGCAAACACCTTCAGCCAGAAATACCAAATGGATGATCTTCTTGCCATTCTCCTGAGGCCCCATAATCACAAATGACATTCTCTAGGCAATTCTAATCATTTCACATGACATCAAGAAATAGCTAAGACAGATGAGGCAACTTGCTCCAACGACATCTCACCTGTAGTAGATGACCTATGCTCCAGAACTAACCGCATCCCCTAATCAAGCTGTTCAAGTAATTTTAAAACTGACATTTACTGTGCAATGTGCAAAATTACCAGGTACATCCTGTTCAAAAAATCAAAATAAATCAAACTGGCCAATTACCCCTATCAGCTTACTCCCAATTATCAGCAAAGTGATGGAAGGAATCATCAACAGTGCTATCAAACAACACCAATAACCTACATACTATGCTCAGTTTGGGTTCCTCTAGGATCACTCGGTTCCAGATTTCATTACAGCCTTGGTCCAAACATGGAAATGAGCTGAATTCCAGAAATGAGATGCCATGAGACTGACTGCCCTTGGCATCAGGAAAGCATTTGTCCAAGTGTCACACTAGGGAGCCCTACTAAAACAGAAATCAGTTGGCATCAGATGGAATTTCTCCAGTGGCTCATGAAAATGGTTGTATTTTTGAAGACCAATCAATTCAGCCCCAAAATATTGCTTCAGAAGTTCCTCAGGGCAATGTTCTTGATTTCAGTACTTCCATCTGCTTCATCAGTGACCTTCCACCATCATCAGGCCAGAAACGGGACAGTTTGGTGATGATTGCACAGTGTTCAGCTCCATTTGAAATTCCTCAAATAATGAGGCAGTGTATGTCTGCATGAAGCAACAACATCTAGGCTTGAACTGATTTGCTCCAAGTAACATTCATGCCCTGTATACATCAAACAATGATCATCAGATGCAAGAGTGAGCCTAACTAGTTTCTCTTGACACACAATGGAATTACCATTGTCAAGTCCCCCATCATCAAGATCCTGGGGTCACCACTGACTAGAAACTTAACTGGACCAGCTACATAAATGCTGTGGCTACAAGAGCAGGCCAGAATATAAGCATCTGTAGCAAGTGACTCACCTTCTGATTTTCCAAAGCCTTTCTACCAGCTACAAGATACAAGTCAGGAATGTGACAGAATAGTCTCCACTTGCCTGAATGGCTGCCACTACCATCCCTTCCACTACCTTAAACGTTCATGCCTTTCACCACCAGTGACTGCAATGTATACTATCTACAGGTTAGTAGCAATTCACCAAGGCTGCTCTGGCAATACCTCCCAAACCTAGGACAATAAGTGAAGCAGGCACATGTGAGTATCACCCACTTCCAAGCTCCCCTTCAATTCACACAACAACCTGATTTGGACATATCACCATTTCTTCACAGACACTGGGTCACAATCCTGGAACTCCTTACCTAACAGCACTGTGAGAGTATCTTCATTATGCGGGTGGGCTGCAATGTTTCATGAAGGAGGTGCACCATCACCTTCTCATGGGCAACTTGGATGGATAACAAATGCTGGCCTTGCCAGTGAGACCCACATCCGGAGAATGAAATAAAACCCTGGTGAAGGATGATTTGCATAATCAGAGTGGACAATCCATGTCTTTAAGGACACATCAATAGCCGTCACCCTGACAGAGGCTCCAAGGACAGAAGAGTGATTTAGAAAGGGCCCGGCAAATGAAACTATTTGGGATTTTGTTTAAGGTAATAAAATGCCTCTGAGATCAATTACTTTCAGCAGTTGAGAGTTTGGGGCCTTTCTTGGTGTCTTTGGTGGGATTTGTGGAAGATCTGAGCTACCACAAATTGTTCCACAACTCTTTCTCCGGTACATCGATGATTACTTCGGTGCTGCTTCATGCTTTCGTCGGGACTTGGAAAAATTTATTAATTTTGCTTCCAATCTCCACCCCTCCATCATTTTCATGTGGTCCATCTCTGACACTTCCCTTCCCTTCCTTGACCTCTCTGTCTCAATCTCTGGTGATAGACTGTCCACCAATATCCATTACAAACCCACCGACTCCCACAGCTACCTCGACTACAGCTCCTCACACCCCGCTTCCTGTAAGGACTCCATCCCATTCTCTCAGTTCCTTCGCCTCCATCGCATCTGTTCCGATGATGCTACCTTCAAAAACAGTTCCTCTGACATGTCCTCCTTCTTCCTTAACCGAGGTTTTCCACCCACGGTCGTTGACAGGGCCCTCAACCGTGTCCGGCCCATATCCCGCGCATCCGCCCTCACGCCTTCTCCTCCCTCCCAGAAACATGATAGGGTCCCCCTTGTCCTCACTTATCACCCCACCAACCTCCGCATTCAAAGGATCATCCTCCGCCATTTCCGCCAACTCCAGCATGATGCCACCACCAAACACATCTTCCCTTCATCCCCCCTATCGGCATTCCGTAGGGATCGCTCCCTCCGGGACACCCTGGTCCACTCCTCCATCACCCCCTACTCCTCAATCCCCTCCTATGGCACCACACCATGCCCACTCAAAAGATGCAACACCTGCCCCTTCACTTCCTCTCTCCTCACCGTCCAAGGGCCCAAACACTCCTTTCAAGTGAAGCAGCATTTCACTTGCATTTCCCCCAACTTAGTCTACTGCAGTCGTTGCTCCCAATGTGGTCTCCTCTACATTGGAGAGACCAAACGTAAACTGGGCGACCGCTTTGCAGAACACCTGCGGTCTGTCCGCAAGACGGACCCAAACCTCCCTGTTGCTTGCCATTTTAACACTCCACCCTGCTCTCTTGCCCACATGTCTGTCCTTGGCTTGCTGCATTGTTCCAGTGAAGCCCAACGCAAACTGGAGGAACAACACCTCATCTTCCGACTAGGCACTTTACAGCCTTCCAGACTGAATATTGAATTCAACAACTTTAGGTCTTGAGCTCCCTCCCCCATCCCCACCCCCTTTCTGTTTCCCCCTTCCTTTTTTTTCCAATAAATTATATAGATTTTTCTTTTCCCACCTATTTCCATTATTTTTAAATATTTTAAAATCTTTTATGCTCTCCCCACCCCCACTAGAGCTATACCTTGAGTGCCCTGCCATCCATTCTTAATTAGCACATTCGTTTAGATAATATCACCAACTTTAACACCTATGTGTTCTTTTGTTCTATTGTTGTTGACATCTTTTGATGATCTGCTTCTATCACTGCTTGTTTGTCCCTACAACCAAACCAACCCCCTCCACCTCTCTCTCTCTCTCTCTCCACCCCCCCCCACCCACCCACCAACCCCCCCCACCCCCCCCCACCCCCACACCTTAAACCAGCTTATATTTCAACTCTTTCTTGGACTCGAACTCAAGTTCTGTCGAAGGGTCACGAGGACTTGAAACGTCAAATCTTTTCTTCTCCGCCGATGCTGCCAGATCTGCTGAGTTTTTCCAGGTAATTCTGTTTTTGTTTTCTCCTGAGGCCTACTGAGGGTGTACGGGATGGAATTCCTGGGAGAATTCCCTCTTGACCTAGGAGGGCAGGTAGGTGTTTTGCTACCTTCCCCACACGAGAATTTTGTAGGGCTTTCAGTATAGATGGGCTGCTACAGTTTCTGCACCACTTTCTGGTGCCTCGATCAGTAATCTGCCATTTTTATTGTACCCCATGCACCCCGCACTCTAAAGGTAGAGTCTCCCATGAATGGTCACATTAAACCCAGATAAAATAACAATGGCAGTAAGGTTCATATTGAATAGGCTCTTCCAAAGGGTTTTGCTTGCTCATGGTTGAATTAACTCCAACTCAGTGAACTACCCAGTCATTTAAATTTTCCCCAGAGGTAAACTTCCTTTGAAAACTTTTTAACAAGCCCCTAACAAGCTTTAGCTAGCAATAGTTGTGTTTTTTAAGTCATTACCAAATTCACACACACTGTTTTGGTGAAAAATAGTAAATAGTACAGGAAAAAAACCTGGCAATCCCTGACTACTTTAAAGTTCTCTCCAGGTTTTTTTGCCGTACAATTGTCACCATTAAACAATAGTGGAAAACATGGTGTAACCATTGTTTCAAATGCACAGACTACTTCCGTATGGAGTACACTGATGTACCACAACTTCTGATTTAACATAAACACTGTTTATAGACAGGGCCTGTCTAATGGAAATCCACAAAATGGCCTGTCTGAAACAAATTATGGCTTCTAAAGACTGTCTCATGCAAAATGTCTGGCATCATTTTAGATACTCTTACACAATCAGGAATTTAAGCATACGATACATCGAGAATGAGTCTACAGATAACTGTACTCATAAAGTTGACCAGCTTTCCTTCACCGTGTATAACCATGTGTTGTTAATTATATATCCTAGTGCCACTCATTGCTGTTGCCAGTACATTTACAGCATTTTAATTCATGCCTGATATAACTCATTACAATAAATGTCATTATATGAGGATGGTCACAATTTACTAAAGTATTAAATCAGTGAAAAGAAGTAAGTGGGAAAATGAAATTTGATAATTGATCAAATTTATAATTGTTTCCATTAAAGATTTATTTTGAAAAGTGAATTGGAATATTAGCTAGTGCTGCAGAATCAGCATTCTGAAGTTCTCGGTACTTTTTTACATGAGAAATTATGGTCTAGTAAATCATCATTAGAAGAATGTAAATAAATGTCTCCAACTAGATGACAAAATAAAACCTAGAACTGTTGTGTGAAATATGAGGTGAAAACATAACATAACAAACCCGCATGCTGCATCGAGGGGATGGGGGTGTGGCAGCAGATTTAGGAACCTGTTTGTAAATGAAGTGGCTTTTGCTGTGGTTGTTTAACTCGCTTAAATGTAAACTGACTGCATCTCACTTCCGGTTTCCTAACCAATGACGGGGGTTGTGGGGGGGGGCGATGTTGGAGGGGGTGGCGCGGGCGTGCTGACACACAACATTTATCAAAGGAAGGATTTCTAGTTAAAGGGATCCTGGCAGGGTGATAATGGCTGAACTGGACACTGATTCCTGAGGCTTAAGCAACCATAAGAATGGAAAGGAGACCTGGGAAGGTTGCCACCTTCGTGATGCCGGCTTCATAGATCAATGCCTCCCTGCTGTAATCCCGTCTGGTTGACCCTGGCGAGTTCCACACAGCTCCAGAAATAGGTCCACTGAGTGTTAAAGCCAGAATTCTGGGTTAAATCCTCAGTTAATTTGAATTTTAAATATTTTAATTACTAAATTGACAGCTCCGCGGCGGTTTTCCTGCTTGATAACAAGCCAGCCTGTGTTAAGCCCACAAGTGGGTGGGAACATGTTGGGTTTCTGACCTAACATCACTTTTCTATCCTTTAACACCCCACCTCCCCTTGGCAGGTAAAATTTTGCCCATAGGGTCACTGGGGTGGAAAAGCGCCTTGGGCAGCAGCATTTAAAGGCTGGTATTGCATTGGACTGAATATTAGACAGGACGTATAATGGGTATTACTGGCAATTTTGTGCTACCGTCTGAAACAAATTTCTACCCAGTTTCTTGGTTTATTTTTAAAAAATCAAATATGGGACCAGTTTTAGATATGACTAGCAGCTAGTTTACATTTACATTTTTAATTAGAGAGTTTCTCTTGAAAGCTGCAATGCCAGTCCAAAGATAAACAAGCCTGGAGAACATTTTTGTTTCAATGGTTGCTCTTCCAGTTGCCATCTGTATGTTTTTTCTGCATAGTCCATAATCTCCCTTCGGGACATGTCACTTTGCGCTTGTGTTTGTCATGAGCTCTCTCTGCACAGAGAGAAAAAAAACAGTAAATTCAATCTTTGAATTAAGCTGTAACCAAGCTTGTATATTCATTAGAGAAGAAAAAAAATCTTTTCTGAGAAGTTCAAATTGTTTATTGATTTTCATTTCTGTGTTCAAGTGAAGCTTGAGTAAGTCTGTCTCGCTATTCCCTCCGGGGAAGCAGAGCCAACAAGTGCATCACATTTCACTCCCAGCACAAATTCTGGGAATTCAATGAAAATCTGAACCATTTAATTGGTATAGCATGAGCTTTTCCCTGTAATGCTAGAACTATTTGTACACTATTTTGTTTTTAAATTTTTATGTAGGTGCTGCAAAGAAAATTACCCAGTCCAGCCCAGCCCCCTTTCTATCATCACAGGCCACAGGACAAGTTTGGACATCCCCTTCCAATCCATCACTGAAGAGATGAATTTTGGAGCCAGAAGACAACTTGGCAATCCTTGCTTCATAAATCTGACCCTCTATCTCTGTGGTGGTCTAACTAGAATGTGACTGATGGTTTTAGTGACTGCATGAAGCCTGTATTACAGGGCCTGCCCTCCCTTCAGACCACATACATATGTTGCTCATCAGTCTTCCAAGCTTGTTTTAACAATGATCTGTTTCCCTGTTTCAAGAAAATTATTTTCAAGCAAAACTTTTCACTATCGGTAAGAACAGGGCTCGAGTTATTTGCATTAAAAAATTGGAACTCTGCTTTACTTCAGGCATGGCAGATATTTGTCCTGCTTTTCAGCTTGCAAAATAGCAACATGATTTGTAAATGAAAACTCAGCTCAAAATAAAAAAAAAATCCATATACCATAAATCCAATATTTTTCCACAGGTCACTAGTATAGCAATTTTGACATTTTTGCTGTATTCTGATTCTCATAGTCCAACAGCATTGCTCAATAATAACAACTACAAGTATTGATTTAGTCTGTATTACATTTTTTGTAAAATGTTGTGATGCTGGAAATAATGTGACAAATATGATAAAATTATATTTCATATTTTTGCATAGCTTTGTAATATTCTGGGGCAGGTAGAATATTCACTCTCTTACTGTGATTTCTCACACAGATCCTAATGGAAAATTAGAGAGTGGGATAATCTGCATCGTACTCAGGTTTTCTGAGATATTTTAAGAGATGCATTGATAGTTGAATGGATTGTGCAATGATTTATCCATTAAAACTGAATAGCCTCCAACCTCCAGTACTTTAGTTCAACTTCAGCCCATACACTTGGAAAGTCTCTGCTCTCTACTAGCCACAGAGAGACAAATCAAACTAATGGAACTAGACTTTCGAACATGGTAGAAACACAGGGGTGCAGGATACAATTCTTGTGCCTGAATCTATAGGTTTGAATACACAGATAATATTGTGCCCAGAACCTCATTGTCATCAAAGCAGCTGCGATTGGAAGATAGGTAAAACGTGGATCAGGAGAGGGGCATCAGTGGGGATTGGGAGGGTGAATAGTACCAGAGATTGGGGAGGGCAGTGATGGAGACCGAGGAGGGTAGTGATGGAGATCGCTGAGGGTGATTGGGTGGGTGGTGACGAAGATCAGGGAGGGCGAGGATGATTGGGGAGGGTGAGTGTGATCAGGGAGGGAGGTGATGATAATTGTGGAGGGTGGAGACAGCAGTTAGGGTCCAGGAGGTCGCAAAAGGTGAGGAATATGATGATCAGCTGTGAGCCACGTGATTTTAATGTGGAATCAGGAGGAGCATTTCTGCTCAAAAACAAAAAATGCTGGAAAAACTCAGCAGGTCTGACAGCATCTGTGGAGAGGAAGACAGAGTTAACATTTCGAGTCTGTATAACTCTTCTTCAGAGCTGACTTACCCCACATGGATTCCAACTGAAGTTCCATCCATAATATTTCAAATCCACCAGGATTACAGGTAGCTCTGGGACATACAGTGCTCCTCGGACTGCTGTTCTCGCCGCATCTCAAGATCCACACACAGTGGACGTGCGCAATTTATTTTTGTTTTTTTGAAGAAGCACTTCTGCTCATCTTGGCTCAACATTTAGGTAAATATATTTTAAAAGGTCTCCTTAAGAACCATCTGTTAGGCCACGTGTAGGGTACATTTTCCTGAATACATGCTGGCTGCCTCAGGGCAACCCAATATTGCAGCAGGGACTCCAGGCAGGCATCAGGCTCCTTATTTGCATATGCATATGGCCTAACGCTTGTTTCAGGCAGAGACCTTGAGTGGCCATTTTTTTGCCTTTGCCATACTGGCAGCTGACGGTCTTCCAGTTAAGAATGTGTGAGCATGACATGTCTGCAGCTTTAGGTGATTTACTGAGGCTAGTACCAAAGCATGTTGCCAGGGCTAAGTTCTCCGCACCAAACCTTACCGTAGTGTGCCTGATGCTGAGATTAGGAGACAGAATTGAAAAATATTCTATTCTCATTGGCTAAGATCTGCAGTGTGATAAGCACAAAAAAAGCTGATTCAATTTTAAGCTAACCCAAACAGCAGTCACCACAGAGTTAGGCAATTAAAATCGACTGGTGACCAACGCCAATATCTCTCCCGGATCCTACCATCCTCAATTTTAACCTGCTCTTCTGAACAAACAGCAAAGGCACTGATGAACCCTGAGGGAGTCCTTCTGAGCAGATATGGATCTGATGATGATGCACATCCCGAACACAATTTTCATTCTGGCCAGATCAGTGGATCTGCTGTCGCTTTTCCGCTTGGTAAAGTGACATGAGAAGAGGCCTCTTAGATTAAGTTTTTTTTGGTTTCTTTTATAGAGTCAGGAGGGGCAGGGGTGCTCCTTCGGGTTTCACAAGGTAGGACTAGACTTCCCCTGCCCTAGGCACCCTCCCTTCGCCACCTCATTTCCCTTAAGACCCTCCTGAAACTCTGGTCCACGCAATTATCTGAATGGGCAGCCAAGGGTGGCCTAAATTTCCACAGGCCAGCTGCTACTTTCTGCCCATTCCAGGCAGGAAATTGGCTGGTGGCATGTTGATGAGACAGGACAATTAAAATTGCCATGACCTCATCCTATCACACGTAGGCAAGAATCTAACTGAAAGTTTGCAGTTAAAATCCTCCCCTTTAACTTTAAAAGAGACCTGGGAACAGACTACATCACCTTTGATCAGTGGGTCATAAGTAACCCAGAAGAAGACAATAATAAAACAGGGCATAATAGATTCAACATTTTGCATGATGTTGGGTTTGTACAATTAACAATACTTTTTTTCAAAAATTAGATAAAGGTTATATGATAACAATTACACACCAGTAATTTTATTATTTTTCATCACACCTATAATAAAATATAGGATACTTTTATACACATATATGTATACTAATTTTTTTATTGCATAGCAGATTGTTAAAATTGATAGATTGTTAGATTGATAAAATGAATGCTCATATATATTACAATTTTGGTACAATTTACTGTACAATAAAAAATTAATATTTTATTGTGCATTTACCTTCTATAGTTTCCAAATGATATATTTTGCAGGTTTTGCATCTAAATGCTTTTCAAGAGCTGTATGTGCATTTTCATTATTGGAGAATCACACTCAGATTACTTATTTAGCATGTGCATCCTGCTTTGAATACCATATTGCTTTTTTGTGTCATGATTCGAGGATTAAGGCATGCCTCCAATCATTTTCATGGAAAAATGCAAAGCAGGTGTGTCAAAAGCTCTCACGGAAGGAATTGCTTGTGCCTGACACTTGCATGTTCAGGCTTCTCCGATCAGAAGAACACACTGTGCCCGTTTTAACAGATTATGAGAGAATGAAATTATATCTAGATGATATCTGTGCAGATCACAATAGTACTTACAGTGTTGGCTTTTATATTGAAAGGCAAAACATATTATCAGAGCTCATGAATTATAACAAGTTCAGTTAGAGCAGGTGAAGGGAAGTGAATGATGTACAAAGTTTTGGGAGGTATAAAAATATCAAACCAGGATCAAGCCAACGAATATCATTAATTCTATGCTACGAGTGGACATTTTGGATCACCACTGACTAGGAATTAGAATTCAGTTTTTACCTCTTGTGGTAGTTTCAGAAGTTCAGAAAACAGCAGATTTGGAAACACAAATCCAATTTCACCAGCATGTAGGCTGACTAATTTCCCACCCCCCACACTATACCACTGACACCAGATACACTCTCACTTCTTTAATATCAGATTATGAGATCGAGAACTTTCTCCCAAAACCAATCATCAGCCAAAATCACTGGAAGATTCATATAGATTGTCACAGGAGGAGGTGATTTTGATCCTAAAATATCTGTACTCTGTCTCAGTCAATGAAAGTGGAAACTGGAGCAAATACTATTTGGGACAACTCTCATTAACAACCGCACAGTTTAGCAATCAGTCTCGGCTAATGGAAATGGAGACCAATGGTTGGGTTATATGTTTTATTTTTATTCTTATAGATGTCAAATCCTCCAATACCTTAATCAGCACAGCATGATGCCAAATCACAAGAGTAAAGAACTCGTAAGAGAGAGAACACAGTACTGCCCTGTCCTGGGCAATGCTTAACTGTGAATGTCTGGGAAATCAATATTGTCCATCTGAACTGTAGCCTTGAGGTGGAATGAAGGATAGCTATGGGATTAATAAAATGCTTTTCAAATCCCATACACTCCCTATTGATATCACAGAATCACAGAATCACACAGTGCAGAAGAGGCCCTTTGGCCCATCGAGTCAGCACCGACACATGAGAAACACCTGAGCTACCTACCTAATCCCATTTACCAGCACTTGGCCCATAGCCTTGAATGTTATGATGTGCCAAGTGCTCATCCGGGTACTTTTTAAAGGATGTGAGGCAACCTGCCTCCACTACACTCCTAGGCAGTGCATTCCAGACCGTAACCACCCTTGGGGTAAAAACGTTTTTCCTCACATCCCCCCATACCTCCTGCCCCTCACCTTGAACTTGTGCCCCTTGTGACTGACCCTTCAACTAAGGGGAACAGCTGCTTCCTATCCACCCTGACCATGCCCCTCATAATCTTGTACACATCGATCAGGTCGCCCCTCAGTCTTCTCTGCTCCAACAAAAATAACCCAAGTCTATCCAACCTCTCTTCATAACTTAAATGTTTTAACCCAGACAACATCCTGGTGAATCTCCTCTGCACCCCCTCCAGTGCAATCACATCCTTCCTATAATGTGGCAACCAGAACTGCACACAGTACTCCAGCTGTGGCCTCACCAAGTTCTATACAACTCCAACATGACCTTCCGACTTTTGTAATCTATGGCTCCATTGATAAAGGCAAGTGTCCCATATGCCTTTTTCACCACCCCACTAACATGCCCTTCAGAGATCTATGGACACACACGCCAAGGTTCCTTTGTTCCTCAGAACTTTCTAGTTCATTGAATACTTCCTTGTCAAATTACCCCTTCCAAAGTGTATCACCTCACACTTTTCAGGGTTAAATTCCATCTGCCACTTATCTGCCCATTTGACCTTCCCGTCTATATCTTCCTATAGCCCAAGACATTCAACCTCACTGTTAACCACCCAGCCAATCTTTGTGTCATCTGCAAACTTACTAATCCGACCCCCCACATAGTCATCTATGTCGTTTATATAAATCACGAATAATAGGGGACCCAGCACAGATCCCTGTGGTATGCCACTGGACACTGGCTTCCAGTCACTAAAGCATCCTTCTGTCATCACCCTCTGCCTCCTACAACTAAGCCAATTTTGAATCCAAATCCATATGTTTGAAAACTACAAATTTCATATAAAACCAAGAAAACCATTGAGCTGAATTTTAACGTTTGGATCCACTCACAGCAGAGGAGGCCAGTATGGGGTCAGGAATCGACAAGTTTGTTGAACAGGTATTTCTGTGGCTCTTTCACTGAACTAAGGCACAAGCATACCAATTCCAGAGTTCCCGACCAGTAAAAACGGAGGGGTGTGATTACATCCCACATCTCACTGTTGAAGCTTCAGTATTTAAAGGCACCTCAGTGAGGGGCAGAAAGGAACCATTCTACATCCGGCTACTGAGAGACTTGCGTCATGGAGTCTCAGTGTGGAAAGCCTGCTTCACTGTTCTCTGAAACATCTTTTAGATCATAGTGGCCATAAGGGCCCACAGAGAAACTTTGTTTCCAGCAGATGGGAGGAAGAAGCCTGCCTCAGAAACCAAGCAGGCGAGGCTGGTAGTGATTGATGTGGTGATAAGCAGGAATGTGATCCCTCACTCATGAATACTCTGTTTTTGTGGGCTTAACTCGAGATTCATTGGCTTCTTACTCTAGAAGAGATTTTGCTGGAGGCAATAGTCTTGTGTTCAAAAACATTTATTTAAATGCTAACCTAAAAGGTTAAGGAAGACCAGGCCATATCTGGAGCTACTCTGAGATGCTTCACACTCTCCTCCTCTCAGTGAATTACATCACTGTGACATAGATCCTTATGCACATGCTCAGTAGCTATCATTAGAGTTAACCCTCTACTCTTCAACTCTCCCCTGAGTCTTTATTCCATACTATGGTACACACATTCCCCTACACCTCCCCCAAAGAGTCTTTTCTTAAAGGGAAAGTTTCTTTAGTGGTTTCACCAGTCTTCCTGAACAAGTGCGGAGGTCCTTCTGAGACAGATGAAAATCCTGTTTCTCTGAGGTCAATTCGTGGGGTTGGCACTCCTGGTTTCCCTCCTTTGTGATTCTGCAGGTGTGACCTTCTCTTGAGGTTCAGGGTACTCTGCCAATGCTGTTAATGGTTTCCTGACCATTGAAATTAGGACAGATCTGGTCCTTCGAACGATGCCTGACCCTGTAGCCCTTGCTGCAATGCATTAAACACAACCCTTATGTGATGCGCTGAGTGTTTGAAAAGAGTAAAAAAAAATCTTTATTCCATTTGTTCAAAGTGTAACTATTTGTTGAGCTTTTTTTGTGTGAGATTTCACTGCCCATCACAGCTTATAAACTCAGTTCATTTCTAGCAGTGTGATGGGGATGCATCCCACATGGTATGACAGATCAACTGCTGTCAATAGCGGGTTTTCAAATTTCTAGTCACCTCCTGCTCCATTGGTTGGAGCTTGACTGTGGTGTTGGGAGGCAAGAACATCAGTTTGACATTCATCAGGCAAGCAATGTTGGGGTGTGCGGGGCAGCTGTCTACGATAATGGCAACCTTCTTTTTCTTTCATTGATATGCTTTGTCCACTTTCCTGACCCCAAGCCTCAAAAATACTGGAGCTCATCCAAGCTGTTTTGTTTGCCTAATACTGTGTGGGTAGTGTCTTGACTTTTTTGAAGCACTTGCAGGATTGGGCTGGAGATGGACACATTCTCTGCATGGGCTGCCTTGAACCATGTTAGCAGAGCTTCTTCAATGTTGGGATAGGCAACCATTCTCATCCTTTTCCTTGCTGGAGAGAATGCCTGTTTGTTGAATTCTTCCAAGTTATAGCTGAAAAGGATGACACAAGATTTCACATTTTAAGATATTTTCTGTAATAAGTAACTAAAAACACAATTAACTAAACTATTTTTGTAGGCAACTTATACTTTAAACTCCAAAAAGAAACATACACCTTTTATGCTTATCATAAATCTCACTCTCCACAGAATTACAGTCCAGCAAACAGTCCACAGTTACTCCCAGCTTCCAATGAGTTCATGTTTCCTTGTTTCACCAAATAGTAACTTCAAGTGACCATCTCCAGGTATTTTGCTCAGTTTTTGGAGAGTTTCTTAAATCCAGCACCAGTAGTGCTGCATGTTCTGACAATTCTTCTTCACACTGCTTGTCAGGACAACTCTTTTGGAATCCTTAGAAGGTTGCAGGATTCATCTTTTCAATTGGAGACCACCTCCCTCTCGCATCTGACTGTGGTGGCTTGCAAAGCCAAATAACCTTTTCTCTCTGCTGCTGACCGCACAGAACTGCTGCCTGTGTGTGATATTTATTGATTTGTGGGGAAGCCTGTTACCTGATCTCAAAAATGACTTCCTCTGCCCTCGTCCCCATGGCAATGATAAATACATTAGCCTTGTATCTAGGTAGAAATGCAGATTGGCTATTTTGACCCAATTCTCTTTCGCCTTAGAGGTAAATGGGCAGTTTAAAGCACAGCTGCTTACAACCTGATACTTACAACACATTTCTGAGACTTTGGGAGACTCAAAATTTTCCCATTGTGAACTCAGAGACTGTGGCCTTTATCTCCAAGCATACATATCTTGCACCTTGCTCCTAGTAAAACAATCTAACCCTTCCTTTGATCTCAAACAATCAAACCAGCCAGGCTTACCGTCAGGCAGACTTTAGAACAGGTCACATGACTGCTTTCATTTATCCTCAATTTAAAGATACAGTCCCAAATCTTATAAACTTCACAAATTGAAACAGAACACTCACTGTTGTTGACTTGATGTCAGCCGCCCCTGTAATATGATGACCTGCACAGTGTTGAACCCTTTCACCTTGTCAGTTCTAACTCATGTCTTTCATCTCCCACAGGTTTTTCCAAGTGTCATGCAGGAGCTGGTGCCAGAGGATGACAAAAGCATCTCAGAGGAGGTCGCACGCTCTGAGGAAGCATTGTCACATTACTCATGCACCGTCCGCCAGCTCAGATATGTATATGTCATTGGGACCTTCAAGACAGCTTGTCCTATGTTGAGCAGGACAGGTATTGGAGACAGGGACAGGAATGGAGAGGCATCATTGGAGGATGAAGGACTTTCCAAGCTCTGCTCAGCCATATGCAGATGCTTAGATTTGGGGATCAGCAATGAAGAGGACTATTTTGGAACAGCAAATGAAAACGTGTGAGATTCTGTCATCCTCTCTTGAGGCACTGCGCACCATCGGAGAAGTCAGTCTCCACCATGAGTGCTATGATGGGTCATGTCTTTGTGCTAATGTCTACCTCTAGGGGAAAATGACCACATGCACAGAACATCAGAAGTGACAGGCAATGGAGTGAATGCTGGCCCTGAACAAAAGTCTGTTAGAAAAACCTCATCTTGGCCATTTAGCATCTCACTGAATTGCAAAAAAGTGCTCTCCAGCTCTTGACTAGTAGGGAAGTGTGGGTGGGCCATAAGAGGGAAGGTGAAAAAATGAGACATGGAAGTGGGGCTCTGCTTAAAGTGTTCCCTTCTGTTCCCTCAATGCCCTGTTCTTCCAGTCAGAGCTGCACATGTTACATCCTGTCCCAATGGCCAAGTCTTCCCCTGCACAGCCCCATATGGATTAGTATTTGGCAGGGCCCTCATGGGGTTCAAAACCCAGAGGTCGTCAGCCATGAATAGTCACAGCATGGGAATGAGCAGCCTGCTTCTAGCTCTGCTGAAGCTACAGGAGTAGCATCGCATGGTAGTAATAGAAAAATTAAGATAAAGAACTTGTAGCTTCACAAAGGAAGTCACTTGTGTGCTTAAAAGTTATTTTGTTGCATTGTCACTTATATTGACAATGCTTACATTGAGGCACCATAAAAATTATTTGAAAACCCCATTAGTGCCTTCCACATGCTAAGTGGCTTTCAGTCTTGCAGAAACAGACAAGCAATGAGTATCAGTGAGAGGCATAGTTTATTGACTGTGGGGTGACTTGTGCGGGGGCTGGGAGTGGGGTAAGATGCGGGGGCAGGGGGGCACAGTGGGTTCAACATTGGTGGCCGGATGACTGCACTGCCTCAGATCAGCTGAAGTGTGCCTGAATGACTCTGTCCTGTACTTCCCTGGCGTTTACATTTGCACCTTGGCCACATCAGGTTCTTCCTCCTTCTCCTACGGCTGCTTCTCTTCCTTCTCCTCCTTCAAAGATGCAAAGTTATCACCACTCTCCTCTTTCTGCAGCTCCAGTCCTCTCTGCTGGATTAGTTTGTGCAAAGTGCAGCACAGGCCGAGCATTCTGGACACTTTTAATGTTGCATATTGAAGGATACCCTTAGATCTTCCAAGGCACCAGGATCGCATCTTCAGCATCCTAATGGCTTACTCAGTGACCACCATCATACTCTGCCTCGGCGACAGTGATAGGGCTTATCATGGCTGTCTGCAGCCATGCCCATAGAGGATACCTCTTGCCTCCAAGGAGCCATCCACTGACTCTGCTTGGATGTGTGAACATATCTGTGGTATACTTGACTGGCGAGGACTGAAGGCATCGCAGTAGCTTCCTGGGTATTTTGCATAGACATACATGATAATCTTTAGGGGCTACATATCAGCTGAATATTAACAGATTGGGGGTGAAGAAATTCTGAGCTGTGGTGTCCTTGACTGCCATTGGCAATGCATGCCTACATGGTCCACGAGGAAGGAGATCTTCTGCCAGGAACCTGCAAATACCAGCAAAGTCTGACATGAGTGTCTGAGTCTTTTGAGGTGCTGGTGCTCAGTTATACTTAGAAAGCTAATCCTCTGCCATTATATCCTGTGTTGGGTATTACCTTCTGCAAGCTGGAGCTCTGTTTTCATCCTCTCTGTCCTATGGAGCGCCAGGTGGCTGAGGAGAAAGCTGCTCCTGCTGCTTCTCGAGTTCCTCATCAGAGGTCCAAGGTAGAGCTGCATAAGCAATTCCCATACTGCTCTGAACATGACAGCTGGGAAGAGCTGATTGAAGGAAAAATGACCTCCGAAGTCATGGAAATTATCTCCAATGCAATGAAAGCACACATTCGGACGAGTCCTATGAGCAAAAGCCTTTCACTAAGGCAAAGAAGCAGCTGTCTAATTTGAAGGCTTTCCAGCCTGTCGATTGCTCAACTCAATCAAATCCCAATTATCTCACCTTGTTCAGTCTGACGAGTTTCAGGAAGCCCAGGAAACGTGTGCACTGGCAGAACTCCTGATTAAAGATTCAGTCAATTGACCTTTAGCATATGTTAATTGCAGATCCCCCCTGCCCCACGGAGCTTTCCCATACACTCATAAACATACTCCAAAATTGTTCAAAGTTGATGGATTCCTGCTGGTTTCCTGATATGCTGGCATTTTTGATGTTTTAATCTATATAAATGCATCAACACCTACCCACCCTGGCGGGTTAAAACTCACATTAGGCCGCATTTTATGTGCTCCCAGTGAGCATGTTTCCAGCAGTGGGGAGAAGGTAAAATAGGGCAGGTGCCCCCACCTTACCATCTTCCCACCTGCCTCTGAGCTCAGCTAATTAATATGGGGAGTGTGCAGGTGCCGATATCAGCAGCCTGCCCACCATATTTAAACAGGTAATCAAGGCTCCATTAGGCTTGTTACTAAACCATTTGACTCTGATAATACGCTGCCCAAGCCACAAAACGTTTGGTATGGGCAACTGGGTAGGAGCATGCAGCCCAATTTTTTAAATACAATCTTCAAAGGACAGGAAGGAAGTGGGGGGTTTCCATCTTCAGGGATTGCCCTTTGCAGATTAGGGGGCATCCCTCGTAAGCTGGAAACCCCCCTTTCTCCCAAACACCTCGCAACCTTAAACTCAAACCACCACCCAACCCCCTCCCTAACTAGCCAAAACTTTCCCTGCCCAAGACCCCGGACTTATCAGTTTCAGGAATCCTTTAGACCTTCTTTGGCTTCTTCTTGCAGTCCCGGCAGTGACCAATAACGCGCTCTTCGTGCTGCCGGGTCCGATGGAGTTGCTGGCCAGTTGGATTGGGGAAGAAGTCCCACCTTGCCCTTGTTAAGCCCGCCCGCAGCACGTTATGGCTGCGGGGTGGACCGATGTGGACCAAGTCAGCTCTACGCCGACTTACCTTCCAGGAGGGTCAGCCATCTGCCCTCCACCCCGCCCCATGTTATTCAGCCCATTGTTGCTGTAAAGATCGCTGTAGTTCAACATTTGAGCTGCCATTTTAAATGACCACTTCATTTACAACCACTGTTCTTCAATTCACCTGAACTTGAATCAAAATGGCAAATTAATGCAAATATGCATCCTGACATTAGTACTGCACACATGATTTCAAGAAAACTAGCTGGAGATGAAGTTTTCACTTAAGAAGGGGTCTTTCCCATGCTGTTGAGATAAAAAGCTGGGGTGTATGTGACTGGGTGCACCAAATTCTGAATTTTAATTCCAACGTAGGCCGAGCCATTGAAACCTCCGTTCACATCAGCAGGACCGGAAAATCCCACTGGTATGAGGGGCTGGAAAATTCTGACCATAGTTTCTTTTTGTCTTTCCAATTCAAGTATCAGTTTCAATGTGTGTTGAAGATGACTAAGTGAAAAGTGGAACTAAAACAATAGAGTAAGCTGATTACAGAGCACTTTGTATCAATAATATTAGCCCTCCGTACCAGTGCATATTCTATAATGATGATCAGATAATGCCAGATTTTCAAAAATTAATGCTGAATTAATGACCTGAACAATGGACCCTGAGTACAGTGCTTCTGAAATGAGCTACCAATAACCAGCACAATGATTAATTTTGAATGAAATATTCTAGAAAAATGGTAAAGTTGGTATGGTAAAACTAATTGATAGGTTAGGGGACTTAAAGCCAATGAGTCTCCTTAACTAAATGGCGTATATCTTAGAGTTATAAAGGTGACTATGGAGGAAATTTACATTGTGGACAATGGCAAGGTTTAGAAACAGGAAATATGTTACACATTTTGTCTCAAAACCAGCAATCCCGGGACCAAAGCCTTGCCAGATTTCAGATCTTGCCAGATTTCAGGTTGAGCGGTTCAGGCCTTGGGGGCTTCAGGTCAATCCTGGTCAGGTGGTGTGGGGTCAAAAGTCACTCAGAGCATGTGAATAAACCAACGTGCAAGCAGCGAAGGGGATAACTAATCAGCCACAACACTGGACCATTGCAATGACTAAATGAATTGTCCAGGTCATTTTATTTTATTTTAAAAATTGATGCATGGCACATTCTAAAAGTACCTGGGGGAGAATTTTCTCCCCGTCAGGCAGGCTGGGCGGGAGCGGGTGTGGGCAGGCACGCAGCCGATCGCCGCCCGCAATCGGCTGCATACTGCCATTTTACGTGAGCGGGCCAATTAAGGCCCACCAAGCGTGACACACACCCAGAAGCGCCCAGCGCTACTTCTGCAGGCGGGGAGAGGAGGGAGGTTCGGGGCCTTCACTGCTTCACGCATGCATGCAAAAGAACGCAGAAATCTCCCTGAGGGAGATTAATATCATTCTCAAAAATTGAAAGAAAGAAAAGAAAAAATACTCAAGCATGTCTTCTCATGTGATATTGTCACATGAGCTGGGGCATGTTAATGTACTTTAACAAAAATTTTTATTTAATTTATAAAGCTTTCATGAAACCTCATCCCGCCCATGGATGAAGTTTCATGAGAAATGCAAAGTCTGCCTGGGCTCTTCACCTGCCTGCCAACCTTAAGGTTGGACGGACAACAACCCTGACAATCAGTTTAATTAGATCATTAACGGCCTTAATAGGCCTTTGACAGTTTGGTCGGTGCGCAGCCAGCTCTGGTGTGTGCCCACGAACTGAAGATCGGAATGACGCGTGGTGGCATAGGGACGCACGCCTAACGTTACCGTGTGTCATTCTACGTGTAAGCGTGCGGGGCCTGTCCCTGCACATCAAACAGAAGATCCTGGCCCTGGTTTTCGGACAACTCCAGTTTTTAGGCAGCCAGATTTGAGACACTACTGTACAGGTTTTCAAAAGGATGGCAAAACAAAACCGAAAGACCAATTAATCTAACATCAATAACAGTTGAAACAACAAATACTATTTTCGGGGTAGGTTGGAGAATGCCTGTATAAACAACTTAATTTTAAAAAATTTCCACCGGTGCAGGGTCCTACTTGACAAATTTTTAACCTCATTGAGGCTGTTACAGAAAGAAATACATGGTGACAAGTCTTATGCTACAGGTTTTTAAAAACTTTTTCAAAGCCTTTGACAAAGTTGTATCCTTGAATTCGCTATCTAACATCATTGTGGGAGCACCATCAAGGACAGCAGTAGTGCAGACTGAAGGCCCACCATCAATCTTTCAGGGTAACAAGGGTTCCCAGCATTGTTCACATTCTAGCATTTTTAAAGTATTACTGGAATATATAGAAACAAAGATTCTGTAGCCAATTCTTTCTTCCTATTGGTGGAATATTTCTAAAGATATCATTTTTCTGACATATTTAAAGAGTGAAAGAGCAGAGACTGGTTAGGTTAACAGTATTATGCAGGTTCAGTGAACATCACAAGTAACATGTTCTCAGTAGAAGTACATGACAATTAGAAGTGGATTTTAAGATAAACTTAGTGCTAGGTTTGTCATGAAAACATGCCTTATGCCAAATAATGATTCTTAATCTATCAGCAGGCTTTAATTGGCCCACCAGTGTAAAATCATGGTCCGGCCCTGATCGTGGAGAGCAGTCGGCTTCCTGACCATCCCAGCACACCCTGCCAAGCACATCCAATGAGGGCAAAATTCTGCCCATGGTTTCAGTTTCAGTTAGCCTTTTGTGAGCTTGGTGCTGGGAAGTCTGGAGGGCCATCTAGCAAAAAGGTTGGGTTTTTTGGTTGTTCGTATCCATGCATTTTTACTGAGATTTTACAACCCTTGAAGTGAAGGGAGGGGTTACAAAGGGGTTAGTTGTTTAGTGATTTTGGAAAAGAAACACAAGGTAGAAAAAACTGCATTGGCTAGCAAGAGGGATCCAGTGAGACACAGAGACGCAGGGAAAGACAGAGAAGAAGTTCAGAGTGTGCATATGAGAGAGGGAAGACAGGAGTTCTAAGCTCTCTGATAAGAAATACTGCAAGGCTGCTGGGGGGTGAGGCAGAGTTCAGGGAACTCATGTGTTTACTCTGCAGTTGAAGTAATAGTGAGTTTAAAGTGCAGTTTTGGGTGCCTCCAGGAGGGATAACAGCTGATGAAAAAGCATCTAGTGAGTGTTCAGCAATCTGCCAGAAGAAAACCTTTGCCCCAGGCCAGACAAGAAGCCTTGGTGTTAAGATAGTAGTAAATCTTCACTGGGTTTTTGTGCCTGTAAGGGCATTGCTGAAATAAAAGGAATGGTGTTAATTTATATAATTTTCTGATGTTCATATTGAGATCTTTCCAACCTTTCTTTACCTGCTGTAATATAATTCATTTTTCTTCCTTGTTTAATAAATGTTTTACTCTTTATCAGTAAACTCCTGTGAATTTATTCAGTAACTTTCTTCCACAGTTTCTAAAGAATGTTAGGATCTATCAAGCCAGGTTTCACCATGGGATCTGACTTGTCGAGTATTAACATCAGTTGGGATCGTAACAGCACTACTCTGGGAGAAATAAGGCAACCTTTGGGATTGCTAAAAGTAAACATGATAGTGCATAAAGATGCATAAACATTTTGAAGCTGTCAAAGAACTGTCAAAGCAGTCAAAGAACTATCAAAACTCATTAGATCTTTTTGGAACTGCCAAAGCTATCAATGGATTTTACCCTGTTGGCTTTAATTTTTTTTTAAATTGGCTATTCAAAAAAAAATCAGTGTTTGATATTTCATTTTGTCTGTTGACATAATCTGAGTGCTATCATTACAGGATTTGTGCTGCAATGACTGATTTTACAAACTAACGTTATTGAAGTGAGGTGCCTGTTAAGTGAGCAATTTGGTTGACAGCTCAAAGTGGTTATAGAATAGAAATGTTTGTATTCATAAGAGATTAATTGAAGGAAATTCTATGTAATGAATGTTTTTTTTAAACAATGAGAGTTTTTTTTAAATAGTGATGTCATAAATAAACACATAAGTTAATGTTATGTCAGCATGGCTCCTGAGATTTGCCCATTGTGGATACTAGGTGAGTTGACATAGAAAGACTAAGGGCAAAGGGTGATGGATGGGGGGTGGGGCATGGATTGGTATGAGTTGGCACCAAGTTGGCATAGGGCCTATAAAGGGCCATAGGGATTTGGCAGGCATAGGGAGTATGAGGGTCATGGGGCTGGGTAAAGAGGCATGGCTTGGTATAGGGCATATGAGTGCCCATTGGCATAGTGTGGGGCATGGATTGGCATGAAGGGTATGATGGGCCATGGGGCTGGGTAGAGGGGTATTAGTTGGCATAGGAAGTATGAAGGGTCAAGAGGCATGGGTGGTGAGCATGAAGTGGTATATGTTGGCATGGATGGGGCATGGTGAGTTTAGGGGTGAGGGCTGGAGGGCTGCTTTTTGTTTTAATCATCTTTTTATTAAATTTAACAAAGTGTCTTAACACAGAGGCAGGCTTTCTGCCCAGCCCTAGTCTCTGCACCCAGCAACATCTGCATTTGTTCCAGGGGTGGCAGGCCCAATTTCTAATCCAGCCAACCACCCACCCCCCACTCCCCCAGCAATGAAAATCAGAATTGTTGGCTGCCATTTTTAAAGGTCAGGTTAAATGAGAATTCCCAGCTCTACACACCTGAACTAGGAACAAAAATCTTAGCTTAAGGTGTGACTTGGCTTCAAAACAAAGACGACTATCCAATTTGCACCACTTATTTTCCACATTCAAATTCATTGACTTGGAGACAATCCACCTGCAAAAGACCCATCAAAGACAATGGCATCAGGAGAATATAAGTGAGCCACAAATCCTGTTTCCATTAGCAAGGCATCAAGACAATCATTTGGAATTCAAAAGGGGATGCCCAAACATGAATTCATCAAGCTACAATGGAAATGCACTAAACCTAATCACTTGAACAAAGGGACATTGTCTGAGAGGAAGGATTCCGAGGTATGAACTGATTATAATACACAGGAGAATACACCGGTTACGACCATGTTTGAATCACTCGGTAACAGTCATGTGACAGGTTCACCCTTTGTGCGATTAAACTTCTGCTTTCTCTGTAGTAAGAGGACAGCTGAGACACTGACAAGAGAAGACCCAGGTTGGGTCCCTCCGTCCTCCCTCTCTCTCCAACTCAACGTGCAAGCTTTGAATCCTGTTTGCTGACCATGACCATCCAGAGATGCACCAGTTGCAGATAAAACTCCTTGAAGGAAATCAAAACTGCACTAGTGGCTGGGAAAACAGCCAAATCAATGTCTACATCTTTAAATCTGAAGCATCAGGACCACCGATGGAGAGTCACAGGACTTCTGAATTCTGCCTGAAGCCAGCCAAGTCATCAAACGACAGACTGTATTCCCTTTTTATTTCTCGGGACTCTAATTTGATTAATCTATCCTTCCTACTCTGAAAACTATATTTGTCTGTGTATATGACCTTCGACAGTGTGTGCATGCAAAAGTTAGAGCGCATTTTTATTATATTACATAGATAAGTTTAAGTTTAGTAAAGCTAACCTCTTTCTTCATTAAATTCAAGGAAACCTATCTGATTGGTTCTTTTATGATCACAATGCGTAAGTAGTTAAACACTCATTGACATAGCAAGTATGAGCTGTATCTTCCGGTTGGCAAGCAGGGGCAGGAATGGCGCTCGCCTGCCAATGCATAAAATGACACGGGGTGACAAGAGGCATGCATCCCAACATCACGGCGCGTCATTCAGACTTTCAGTTCGGCGGACATGCACCCAAGTTGGCTGCACACCCGCTGACCTGTCAACAGCCTATTAAGGCCATTAACAAGGTAGTTGAAGTCATTTTGGCAGGCTTCTGAAAAAGCATGAAACCTCATCCACAGGTGGGATGAGGTTTCATGAGGATTTTAAAATCTCACAATATTTGAAAATAAAAATTATGGACATGTCCCAACTCATGTCACATGAGGGGACATGACAGGGAAATTTTTTTCTCAGCTTTATTTAAAGTTTAAAATGTGAGCCAATCTCCCTGAGGCAGCACTTAGCCTCAGGGAGATCAGTGCGCTCTTCCGTGCGCATGCGCGAAAGAGCGCACTCCCGGCTGAGGGAATCCCCACCCCCTCCGCCCGCACAGGGAGCGCATAGCACTTCCTGGCAGACATCACGCTGGGCAGGCCTTATTTGGCCCACCCACGTAAAATGGCAGCGCGCCCCGGACTGGGGCGCCGATCAGAAGCTCACCCGCCCGCCCGCGCCTGCTCCTGCACTTCACCCCAGACGGGGGATAATGTTGCCCCATATCTTTTTCAAAAAACCCTGTTGTGCTCAAACGAGGAAAGAGGGGAGCTGTTGAACACTTCACCTCACCCTATCATAACATTTGCAAAAGAAGGTTACATTTCATGTTATTCTTTATAAATGTGAAGATATTACACAAATAATTAATAAGGATTAGGATGCAGAAACTATTAATAAATTCTTGGTAAAGTGGTATAAATTAATGTTGCTTACTATTTGAAAGTAGGAACGCTACTAGAGAGGCAGCCAGAATATGTTAATCAATTTGAATAGGTCAAGAAAGGAAAGTACTGTATAGTTCATAAATACTTCAATTTTGTCTTAAAGTAATTTAAGATGTTACATTGATTTAGTAAAAATTATGTTTCCTCTCAATTTTAAATTTTTACTCCTCATTCAGTTTATGATTTCCAGATTCCTTTGAGAGGCATTATCGATGTTTAACAAAACAGAATTACCTGGAAAAACTCAGCAGGTCTGGCAGGTATGTTGAAGGGTCATGAGGACTCGAAACGTCAACTCTTTTCTTCTCCGCCGATGCTGCCAGACCTGCTGAATTTTTCCAGGTAATTCTGTGTTTGTTTTGGATTTCCATCATCCACAGTTTTTTGTTTTTATCCATGATTAATGCTGCATTCTGGGCCATTTTAGGTTGAAAACATTAACCAACAAGGAATGGGAGATTCCAAATGAAATGAAAATCAAATAATGATAACAACAGCTGCTTATACTGAGGATAGGAAATAAAAACAATTCTGGTGAATGATCCCACTCAAAATATGAACTCATTTTTCTCTTGAGATCCTGATTGCCCATTTCTGATTTTTCAGCATTTTCTATTTTTATTTGGGTGCCAGAGGTTGATTTTATGACGTCCTTTTAAGTTTATTTTGAAATGTTTGAACTGCGGTAAGTTGTGCCAAACCTGTGTCTAAGCAATATACAGAACACTAAACATTACTTTGATGTATCCCAAAACAGGGCAGGTCAACCTTTCACAAACTTCCTGGCAGCTAATTACAGAGCAGAGTTTGCAAATGTATGGAAAGAGACTCTTGCTCTTTTCTTTAAACAATAGCATTTGGCAAAGAGGAGAAGAGGGAAATTAAAAACAATGAAAGATTTTGAACCTAAGAAACAGGTCATTTGACCCAATTGGTCTGTGCCAGTATATATGTTCTACACGAGCTTCCTCCCACCCTACATTTTCTAACCCTATCTGCATATCCTTCTGTTTCTTTTTCTCTCCTATTTAATTAGATTCCCCTTAAAAGCATCTATGTTATTAGCCTCAACTGTTCCACGTGATAGCAAATTCCACATTCTAACCTCTCTCTGGTTAAAGAAGTTTCTCCTTTGTTAGATTTTGTTAATCTTCGTTAGATTTATTAGTGACCATCTTATATTTAGTTTTAGACTGCCCTACAAATGGAAACATTTAATCTTATCAATCTTCTTAATAATTTTAAAGGCACAATCTGTTCATTTTTTTTCTTGATAGGTACAACTTGAAGTTCTGGTTTCATATTTGTAAGTCTTTTTTGTACTCTCTCTAATTAACCTATATCCTTTTTTATAATATGGAGAATCATGGAAAAGAATTGTAGAAGATTGTTACAGCTCCTTTCCTGTGGCCCTGCATTATTTTTCTTCAAATGTTTATTTAATTCCTTTTTAAAAACCATGATTAAATTTGTCTCTGCTACACCCTCAGGGAATGCATTCCAGATCCTAACTATTGTAATATGCCTTTAAGGGAAAGCAGCATGTTATCACTTTAAAGGAAGTGTGTCACATGATCCAGCTTCAGTTTGACTTTGGCATGTTCACATGTGCTTGTTCTTAATAAATGAACTAACAAAATCTTAGCATAATCCCTTATGAGTGTTTGGTGTCTTTGTATCATTATAACACATACCCCATGGTGTGCAGCAGTGGTTCCTTCTAAATAACATACTACTTAGCCTATCAGGAAGATTTAGTACAGGTATGACATGGTGAACAATCTTAAATCATTCTACGTAGCATGAGATGACCCTTGACATTCAGGTCAAACTGCAATAGAACTGCACCATTGGAAAGTTGAAATCGCAGGGTGATGACTGCACAGAATAGCATTGAAGAAACAGTGCAGAGATAGTGCTCAAATAAAAAGCTGGTAAGCAGATGGATCCATCATGGTGAGTAGGACAACATGTTGAGAGGACCAGTATCAGGGCAGCTCAGCCAGGAAAGGCGAATGAACAAGATGTGGGCCGGATGGATAGAGAGCGAAAGAGGACCCAGCAAAACAAAAAACGAACAAAACCATTGTAAAAATCAGGCCAGAGAAAGTTATAATTATAATAATAGGTGGGGCTTCAGAAAGCTGTGTGGAAGCAGTTACAGTGACACTCATCCCAGGTACTATAGGAGGAGGAAGGTCAAAGGGATATTGTCAAAATGTCCACAAAATTTCACAGTTTAATTTGGGATATAATTGACCAAGTATCCAAATTCAAAATGTTTAAGCAGCATACAGAGCTATGGTTTCATGATTCGGATGTGTCTAAACCAGAAAAGCAAGCCATAAAAATTCACCTATCAATGGGAATGAAGACCTACACAGTCTGAACATGTTAGGATTAACAGAAGAAGAGCTAAAGAATCCCCAAAAAATACACACTACATTGGAAGTTCCATTCAGAATCAGGTTAAACTTCCGCATTCATTGGCTAGAATTCATGTCATGTTGAAAACAGCCTACAGAATCTGTAGACCACTTCATCAGTAGATGCAGAGAAAAGAGCTTGTACTGTGATTTTTCAAATACAGAGAGAGAGCAGACAGAACTGTTGTGTTGGTGATCACATCCACTCCCATGGAAGAATTCCACAAAGATGTGCCAGACAAGCCCAAAATGTACAGCAAAGAACTACTCAAGGATGAACATAAGTACGAAGCAATCCTCACAGGTTAATGAAACTTACAGGTCCTTACTACAACTCCAATTGTTGATGTACTTACTGCAACACCTAAACATACCAAGCCATATGGAAGGTTTGGCTTTCTGCATGCACCAAGGAAATGTCCAGCTTTTCATCAATTCTGCAAGGCATGTGGCAGAGAGGGCCATTAGCAGCACCAGTGAATGAGAGCAAAGGCTGATGCAGCTACCTTAAACAGGTACCTTAAAACAGTAAGAATGACCACCTGATACCTCATCAGAAACATATACATGAGGTGATTGACCAACCAGAAAATGATGATATGCAAGATGAGATGAAGAGTGGCGAGCGCATGTTTCACATTGTCAATCTCATGGAAAACATAGCTGCTGTCGCACCATCTGAAGTGTTTGCCAAGATTAAAATGATCTACCCTAACAAAGTCGGTAACTGCTCGTTATTGGCCAAGGTTGACACAGGTGCACGTGCCAACAGACTACCTCTGCAAACTCTAAATGACATGTGTTCACAGACATGGAAGCCATGACAAAACCTACTACTGTGCAACTTTCAGCATACAACAGTTCACTAATTCCATGAACTGTATCCAATGTCCTGAAGTGGAATTACAATCAATCCTCCTGGGTGTCACAGGCATTCTACATTGTGGAGACTAAAGGCCCGACAGTCAAAGGTCAATCGGTATGCCATGACCTCACACTTGTGACAATTCATGGAATTGGTCAGACATGACAAGACAGATCAACTCAGAAACTATTCCTATCATTCATCATGACCTAACCTCGAAATATCCAGAATGCTTAGACAAAATTGGCAGTTTTGAGGGAGCTGCAATATTACACTTGCAGGGGAATGCAATTCCGTCAATTGATCTATTAGATTTTGTGCAATGCAAATGCCAGCTAGAAGAAGAAATGGCAAAAGATCCACAATACAGAAAATATGGGAAAGCATGTGTGAAGGATAGCTTGATTCAATTCAGCATGTCCACAAAAATGTGAAGCCAGGCATCTCCCAGGCAGTCATCTTTAAAGGCAGGCAAGGCCATCATACCAGAATCTTTCAACTTGATATCCTTCAACAACTTCATCACTCACACATGGGCGTGGAGAGGATGAGAAAACTTGCAAGAGAGACAGTCTATAGGCTGGGCATGAACAATGTCATTGAAGTCATCATCAAGAATTGTGAGGCATGTCAAGAGTATATGCCAAGTCAGCACAAAGAACCGGTGATTCCGCATCAAGTTCCTACCTATCCTGTCTCACCAAGAGCAAATAAAAACACCTCCAGACAAGGTTACCATTACAAGATCTGGGTGTACCAGCAGATTATTCTATGCTTAGAGACTCATAGATCCACAAGTCCTATAAACATATATAATGGTAACTAAACATGAACATGTATTGTAAATAGTTATACTTCGTTGGATGGGAAGAAAGTATCTTTAAAAAGAAAGGGGGGTGTTGTAATATGCCTTTAAGGTATAGGCAGCATGCTATCACTTTAAGGGGAGTGTGTCATGTGATCCAGCCTCAGTTTCACTTTGGCCTGGAGCAGAACAGAGCAGACACAGCCCTGCTGCTGATGTCCTCAAGCTTTCGATCCATATATATACATTCACATGTAAACCTGTTCTTAATAAATGAACACACAACATGTTTGTACAATCCCTTGAGTGATCAGTGCCTTTATATCTTTATAAGAAACATGACACTAACCACTCCTCAAATCAGTGTTGGTTCTTTTGCCATTCGCCATACATTGGTGTCTTTAAATTCTTGAACCTTTTGCCAATGGGAACAGTTTCTCTCCACCTACACTGTCTGGACCCTCATGATTTTGAATGCCTCTATAAAATCTCCTCTCAATCTTCTATTGTCTAATGAAAACAACCCCGGCTTCTTCAATTTATCCTCGTAACCGAAGCTCCTCATTCCTGGAATCATTCTCATGAACTTGTTCTGTACCCTCTCAAGTCTTCACATTCTTCCTAAAGTATGGTGCCCAGACTTGGACACAATACTCCAGTTGAGGCTGAATCAGTATATTATAAAGGCTCATCATAATTCCTTGCTTTTATATTCAATGCCCTTATTTATAAAGCCCCATTTGACTTTTCAATGACTTTCTTAATCTACCACCTTCAATGATTTATGTATATATATCCTCAAGTCTCCCTGCTCCCGCACCACCTTTGGAATTGTACCTTTTAATTTATGTTGCCTCTCCTTGTTCTATCACTTAACACTTCTCTGCATTAAATTTCATCTGACACTTGTCCACCCTTTCCACCAGCCTCTGTCCTCTTGAAGTCTATCACTATCCTCCTCACCATTCACAATGCTTCCAAGCTTTGTGTCATCTGCAAATTTTGAAATTGAACACCCAAATCTAGATCCTTAATATAGTTCAACAAATCAGTGGTTCAAACCCTGGGAAGCCCTATTATTTGCATTCAATCAGTTCGATAAACAATCATTTCCTGTCACTCAGTCAACTTCATACACTTGCTATCACTTTCACTTTCATTCCCTGACTTTGTTGGCATGCCGATTACATGGCACTTATCAAATACTTTTTGGACATCCATCCACACCATGTCAACCATGTTATCTTCATCAACACTGTTACCTTATCAAAAAACTCAATCAAGTTAGTTAAACATGATTTGTCTCTAACAGATCCATACTGGTTTTCCTTAATTACACTCTTCCAAGCGGATGTCAATTTTGTCTCGGGTTATTTTTTCTAACAGCTCTCCCACCACGAAGTGACTGGCTTGTAGTTGCTGGGTTGATTTTTAAACCCTTTTTTTGAACAAAGATGTAACATTTACAATTCTACAGTGCTCTGGTCCTATTTCTGTACCCAGGGAGGATTAGAGAATTATCCTCCAATAATCCACTCTTATTTTCCTCAGCATCCTTGGATGCATTCCATCTCGCCCCAGCCTGTTCAGTCTTCCATATTTGATTGCCATCTTTGATTAATTTGTTGGAAACATTTAGAACAATGCTACAAATACTTAAAGGAGCAGACTATGCCAATTTTTTAAAACTTACAATGAAGTTTTATCTGGTTCCAATGTTCCTTAGTTACAATTTCAGTAAAGCGTCTTGAAAGATAGCAGTATGAATTTTTTCACTTCTCATTCTGATATCTTAATGAAATCTGCATTTAGGTGATCTTCTCCCAGTGTAAGAACAGGATTCCCAATGGTGCTCCTTGTGGTCTGCGGTTCTTATCATTGTCTTGATGATAGCATGGATGATGACCAAGAACAGATCCTTGCACACTGCTGGCCTGCAATCAGTGGACCTGTGGTGTCCACAATATGAAATATCTGAGTGACCGGGGTGAGCTTTTGTAGTGTCGCTTGAGTGTAAAGATTCTATTCTATTCTAATGGAACTCAGGGATGGAATCTGTGAGCCATTATACACAGTGAGTTTGGCGGTGGTTGGTTGAACCATCAAATGTATGTGGGTACATACATTTCAGTGTACAATGTGGAAGGATGTTTGCACCTGCAGCAGTACCAGTTTTGTATATAGGTTATGCTGATCCTTCATCTGTGGGCATATAACCTAGGACATTGGTGAAGACTTCTGTTGGTGCCACTGTACCAATACATTCTTTGATGTTCACCATGCTAAATGTTGACTTACTTTATGTTTCAATGGTCTGGTTATCCTCATATTCTGACTATATAGTTGGCTAGACATTTCGATTAACTTTTCTTTAGGCTCTTTGGTATGTACTTTTGGTTGTTTAGAATACTGTATTAATCTGGCCTCTGGTTGTGGCCTCTCATGATGTTGAACCACTTAGTCCAGTCTTTGCTTTCTGCACTGGCACTTGCAGTGTCCTCTGGTGCTACATGCCTTGCATATAGCGTTAAAAGCTGGGCAATTTCTGAGTGCATGTAGAAGGCCGCACCACCCACATTGCTTATTAGACTTGCCTGCATTGACTATCGTGCTGATGGTGGATGAATTATGCATAGCCTGTAGACTCTGTTTCATCATTAACATGGCTTCATACTTGTGTCCAATTTTTAGTATTGCTTCCATAGTGCAACTTTGGATTGGTCCAAACGTTTTTTTGGAACCCTTCCATTTGGGTAGATGCTATCATGAGCTGGATTGCTCTGTCGGCTAGCTCAGCTTCTGTGAAGTTACAATAACGCCCCTTATCTTTGTATCTACTTATTGATTGATCAAGGGTCTTTGTCAGTTGTTGCCTGAAAGATATGGCTTCCAAGCGATGTATTCTGAAGTTAAGATTCACTCGTAATTGATCTTTGAGTGTTGACTATATATAAGTCCCACTCCAAAACTTGAGGGCCAAGGAAGGTGTGTCCATAACAGGGACAGGTTCAGTAGCAACTTGTAAACCCGTCCAACATACACCTGTGGCAGGCGGTAAAAGTGGAAGTGGTTTCTGGTCAGCCACCTGCAGAAAGCAATGGCAAACAACTACTGTATCTTGCCAAGCATAACCATGGTCCAAGACTTGGATGCCCATGGTCATCCATGCCCTCGAAGAGAGTGAGGCAATGGCTTGTTTATCTGGTTCAGAAATATTAAGGCCCAAAAAGCACAGCTCGACACATGTCGGAACAAAGTAAATTCAGATAGGAGGTCCGTTGCCTTCCAGTTGAGCATTGGAAATTCTGTGGTCATTTTTTAGCTTTTTGCAGGATTTTCAATACATTTTAATAACTATTCAAGTTTCTCCCAGCTCTTTTAAAGTTAATATAGCTTTGAGTTGCAGTGGGTGGAATCGTCCTAGGTTTGCAGTAAATGGGGTAGCAGGCCGTTAAAAATGGCAGGTTTTCATGCCGTATCGTCCCAAACCCACGGCATTAGTTATGCATTCCTGGGAAACACACCGTTTTGTTGGTGGGTGAGCTCTCATTCGCCACCATGCCATCAGCTCGCTGCTTCATCACACTGGGCACCAAATTAAAAGTTCAGACACATGCACACATCTCAGTGCTTCCAGCCTAGGCCTACTGCAGGGAAGATATCCATGAAAGGCAAAAAGACTGCAGCCCCCAGGTTTAGTGATGCGTCACTGGATGCTGCAGAGGCCTGCCCCAATGTCCTCTACCCCTGCTCTGACCGCAGGATGGGCAGCGGCGTGACCAACCAGGCTTCGGAGGTGGTGGCAGGGGTGATCAGTGCCAGTGCTGCATAGAAGTGGTTGGCCATCCAATATAGATAGAGGATGAATTAACTCATACGTAGGATATGGCAACCATCTCATCACTAAACTCATACAATCAAACCCATCACACATTCATTGGCATCTCACTCACTACCAGCTCAAGGGAGATTACCACCCATTTTCACACACATATCCTCATATGTCCATCTGGCCTCATCTCCTTTGGAGATTGTCTCCTCAGCCCTCACCATCTTGACGCCACTTGCACAGATCAACATGTGCCCCCACACACACCTTGGGATACCCTCCTTCTCCAGTACAGCTCTCGTCCTGCAGCCTCTTCCCTTACCTGAGGCCATTTCTCCCCCTTCCCCAAGAAAGCCCTAGCCCTGCAGCCATTGAAAAGCCACCCACATAAAGCTGATCTGGTAGGTGAGGATCTGCCAGTGAGCCCTGCTAAAAGTGATGTGGTGCTGTCTGCGAAGTGACTAATGACTGCGAGTGCTGACCAAAACAAGGTAGGCAAACAAATCTTGAAGCTCCGAGTGAAGTACAGCCCACCAGGTGTTTTCCCACTGATGTGGGCGGAAGATCTTTCAGGATGGATGATTCTAGTGGGCTGGCCTAATAATAATATGCAGATGTATTAGAATGAGGTTCCCAATGTCTGACAGTGGGAAACGCAGCCCGCCGATGGCAGGCTGAGAGGACGATCGCAAACTGGTTTCACGCCGTCGCAAAACTGATCGCGCCATATTGTCTGCTCACGTCATCAATCATGCCCAAAATCTGCGGGCACGGAAATTCCCAGCCAGTATCTTTAGTGGCCACTCCCTTAGCTGGTCATAGGTTACAGCTTGACTGCAATGGTGGCGCTGTTGACCTCTTTAAAATTTTTTCAGGTTTTAGCTATGAGATCCTTCCACAAAGCAGTGATTTATGTGGGAAAATGGCTGCAGACATCAAAAGTGAATGCAGACAATGAAAAGAAAAACTTTTTTTACAGGCTTCTTCTGGCTACTAATAGCAGTTACTGAATGGGTTCTTCTTGCCAGCCCAGTCTACACTGTTTTACTTTCCCAGAAACAACAGTAATGGACTGTCTCCTGTCTGTAAGTTCTTTTTAAAATGAGACCTTCCAGAGTCTCCTATTTAATTTCTGCCCCTGCTTAAACTTTGCAGCAGACAAACTTTTACAATTTAAGCTCTCCCAGATTTGAACAATGTTACTGGGACCTAGTGCCTGCGGATTGGAGCAAGGTGCAATCTCAGAATGAAGAGATGGCATGTTATGTGTAGAATTCCTACAGAGCTGCAGAATCAGATACACACAGCGGTTGTTTTACTCTCACACCAGTTGTTTTCTTCTGTTGGATGTGAAGGGGTCCAGGCTTGTATTTTGCTCAATCAGATCTTCAAAAATGATGCTGCCACCCTGCCACTATGTTACATTCTTCTTCTCTTCAACATAAACATACCAATCATACACAAGGATTGGTGAAACAATGATGTGAGTTCTTTATTTGAAGATAAGACTATATATAAACAATTTAGTATGAGGCTAAGTGTTGCACATCTGATTTCTATCCTGCTGCTTTCAGACTGACTACAGTCATGGAATTAATATGTCACATCCTGTTGGGTGGATGATTGACAGCAGTTTAAGATATGTTCCATTAAAGGTATATACATATCATATCACAGCATAAACCCACTTTGGACAGGAGTCTAATCCTAAGTATGCAAATGAGTTCTTGGAGCTTCAATCTCACCAAGCCTTGGCATCTATGTTTTCACTCCCCCAGCAACCCACATGCACCTCTAATTGTCAAATTGACTGTCGCATCCAAATCACAGCAGACACATGGGAATATCGCCAACTGGAAGTGCCCCTTCAAGCCACTCACCATCTTAACTTGGAACTATATCGCGTTCCTTCACTGTCACTGTGTTAAAATCCTGAACTCCCTCCCTAAAAGCACTGTGGATGTACCTACACCACAGGGACTGCAGCGGTTCAAGAAGGCAGCTCACCACCTTTTTCTCAAGGACAATGAGGGATGTGCAATAAATGCTGGCTTAGGTAGTGATGCCCATGTCCCATGAACAAATAAAAATAAAAATCACCTTCATCTTTAACTATTTTTGCAGTGTCCATATTATGTTTTCGAAACCCACTTGTATGTGTTTGCATTGAATGCTGCTATTGTTCTGCCTATTTACAGGTTTATCTAAATCTTTTTGTAGATACCTTCTAATTTCTCAGTTCTCCCTCCCATCCAATTTAATATTATTTGCAGACTTGAACTGCTTGAATTGCTTTTTTATTATTATTACTCTAGCTGCATTGGAAATATTTGATGTAAACTAAACTAAAATCTGAGAAAAAATGCATAAAGCCAACTTGGACTAATTTAGATGAATTCATATTTTGAAGTGACTTTAACTAATATTGCTTAATTTATAAAATTGAAATGTGTATTGCTGAAAGAAGATTGGAACACACAGAAAGATATTCAAGTCACATTCTTTTCCTGTACTTTAAAGAATTGGGTCTTTAAATGAACACTGAAGCTAAACCAGAGCTGACTCCCCTTTTCTCATTTTATTTCTAATTCCTCCAATTATGAGTGATGTTGTTTTATAAAATCTCCAAATTGATTCTGAAAGTATTTCATAGAGTCATATTAAAATCACAAAACATCAAGATGACATTAGAGTAGGGGCAGATCTATTGTATTTCAATTTAAAGTTATTATATGTTTAACCAAACACTAAAAAGCTTTGTGTGGGTCAAAAGTGCCCAGTGAAGCTTTAAGTCACAAAGCAACAGTGCATATCCTGGCATTCCTAATGAAAACAAAATCCCTAATCCCGCCACATGGACTGCTGCACTAATGTACACTTGCACATTTGGTTCAGTTAGAAACAGCATAAAATGAAGAAATAAATTTGGCATGAAAAGGAAATGGTATTGCTATTAATTCTCATTATATACATGTGACAATGTGAAGATTTGAAATTCTGTTTATACAAAATTCTACAGAATTTATGAGCTAATTTCAACTGTCATGACTTTTGGCTTGAGTTCATGAATCTTTTCTTTTTCTCTGAATTGTACATATTCTTCATTTAAATCCAATAACCACTTAACTCACACCTCCAATTTTGCACCATTTTAACTGTTTCATATCAGATTACAAATGCAAATTTATTTTTTAAATTACAGGCTTTCCCTACCCGGCCCCATACCTTTACTTCTGCAGTCTCCCAAGGGTCTGTCATGACCCTCTCCTCTTCTCCATCAATATTCTGCCCCTCAGCTATATCAATCGAGGAAGGATTCTGCATGTGTTATAGGGTGGCCGAGTTGTACTATTAATGGTAGGGTTGATCTGCAGACACTTCTTGAATGGGAACTTTAAGTTTATTTACAATATACTCAGCAGCAACTGCACATATGCTTGCAAGTCCAACTCTATCTTTACACTAATTCTTGAGGCCCACACTACTCTCCAATGGCTACTACAGACCAACTGATCTTCCTTAACAATTATTATTCTTAAAGGTACATTACACATTAAATAAAGCCATAATTACTACAGCATGTTTGTTGGCGACACCCAACTCTGTCCTTCCATCACCTCCAATGATCTCTTTCCTGTCTCTGTTTTGTCAGCCTACTTGACCAACATCGACTTCTGGATGAGCTGCAATTTTCTCCCATTAAACATTGCAAAGAATGAAGCCATCATCTTTGGCTCACCACAAACTCCAAACACTCACTTCTGATTCAATCCCTTCCCCAGCCATTATTCTAAGGTCAAAGCTGATTTTCACTCCCCCAGCATCGTTTATAGCCCCAGGCTGAGTTTCCTAGCCATTATCCTCTCCAACACAAAGTTCCATAACATCCTCTTCCATTCACTGACAGGGGAAATCTTATGGGGGGGTGGCCAATTAAGAGGCAATCGCCACAATTTTCCATCCAATCAAGGTCAGAGGTTGGGTTCCTGAGGCAGGAAGCCCAATCAGAGAGCCCACAGAACTGGCCAGTCAGCAGCCCCACTGGGAGAAGTGGAAGTTGCTGAGGCAGGTAGGTGAGGAGGATGGTGCCTCAAGATGGAGGCACCTATGGAAGCCTGACAAAGATTTAAACATAAAGAAGGCCTACAGCCCTTAAAGCCACTAGTGTGGTGGGGAAAACCCTCCACAGGAATGGTTGTGTCCCAGGCTATAGCCTTTGAATTTATGTGATTCAATAACAGGACCAATGAGATGAGAGACCTCTGGCTGTCTGGCCTGCCACCTGAAACTTGGCCATAAGTGTGATTTTAATTGGCCCTAATTGGCTACCAGCCATTGCCGCAGAAACATGGCCAGCAACACTACTCGTAGGTGGGAACATGTCTGGGAGCTGACCCGAAGCATGACTTTTGATCTTTGCTCCCAGCCCTACCTCCAAACACACCTCAGCGGGTCAGAGAAGATTCTACCCTATGTCCTGTTCATCTATGGCCCCTCTGCTCATTGACTTACATTGGCTCCTGGTTCCCAGCTTTTCCAACAACTTTTATCCATGAGTTCAAATTCTTTTATGGCTTCACACCTTCCCTATCGCTGCATCACTCTCCAGCCTGACAAAGCTCTGAGGACCTTGCGTTCCCTCCAACTATATAGTCTTTTATACATCACCCATTCACTTTTCCCCACCATTGGTGGCCTTATCTTTAGCTGCGTAAGCCCAAAACTCAGGAATTCCCTCCCTAAACCTCTCCACAACTCTGTATTTCTTTAAGACCCTCCTAAAAACCTACCTATTTGAGCAGATTTTGGTCACACCGCTACTTGTCAACTCCTTTGGCTTGGCGTCTAAAATTTGTCGTGTTACATTTCTGTGAAATGCTTTAGGATGTTTTCCTACATTAACGGTACTACTAAATGCAAGTTGTTATTGGCTTAACATGCAACAAATTAACCTTTACCCAAATTGTAGCATTTCAAACTCAGGAGGAGGCACATTAGTGTCTTTCCATTTGGCAGAAGGGAGGCAGTGGGTTAAAATGGTCAGGGAGTTTTCCCCTCTTGTCCAAAGCATTCATGCCTTCACCATCTTAGCTTATCTGAAATCAGCATTAAAAACTACCACCTGGAGGAGTAGTGCCCTAATTTAAAATGGTGATGTCACATTCCGATGATAGTTATCGGGATCAGCATTACATTATAACCGTAGGCTGGCTATAGCCTGCAAAGGACAGATAGGCAGTCAAGCAAGCAGAATGTTGGCCACAAGAGACCCAGCTAAGCTTTTTTTTCACTTCTTAAAGATTCCTTGTGGGCCAAGGAGAAGCAGGAGTGCTCCACTTGGCCCCACAAGGATACATTGAGACTCCCTTGCCACCGGACCCCTCCAACCTTGAATTCCAAGCTTCAGAGATTCCTGCCCACTCCTCACTTTTACCTTGTTAGGATCTGCTTTCCTAGGTTCCGGTAGCAGACTGACTCCCTGGGCCGTTCCATTTCTAACTACCTGCATTGACATCATCCCCATTGGCTTGGCATGGGAGTCAACTTCAAGGCATTCAAATGAGGTCCAGAAGCTAAAATGTCCCAGGCCTCACTCTTCACACCTAGGTTTCCACCCCAAGTTAAAATCAGGGCAATGGTAAATCTTCATGTTAATCGCTAACACTTTCAAGCATGAATAAATTCTTAACTTAGAGTATAGATATTTGAAATACAGTGAGCCAGGGTTTTTTGGAATTCCTTAAAATGTCTGATTTGTACTTTTGTTGTTCATAGGATTATTATTTTGTATGTCATTCAGCACATGGGGTTTAAATTCCATTAAAAAGGGCACTCAATGTTCTGGCAGCAGCAACATTGCCATAGAATAAATCCAAATCTCATCATTGACACTTTGTAAACAATCATGTGAAGGACTGTCATGGACAGGATTGTCATGCTTTCAATCCTCATGCAGAATGGCTCAGTCAATAACACTCATAAAAGAATTACCATAATCCCATATTACTGATAAGATATCTTCTGTTACTTTCATTGTTTCATTGTGAGCCTGTACATTGTTTGAAAATACAACAGTCTGAATGACTGGACAATGTGCTGTCATAGTCAATTAGAGCCAATCAGTTCTAATTGAAGATGTCTCTTGGAACACTCTAGCACAACATGGGTCATCAGCCGATGTCTCCTTTCAACATGTCATCAGCGGAAGTGGAGGATTTTGTGCTATTGACCACTTACTCAATCAATCAATATCTCAGCTGGAACAATAAGTTATGAAAGTGGATAACAAATCCAAAAGATAAAGATACAGTACTAGCTAAAAGTATAATTGTAAAGCAATAATGGACTCAGTCTAATCTGCACTGTGAAATTGTAGGCGGTGCCATAACCTAAAGTTGACCTATTCATCTCTAAATTCCCAGGTTAATAAAATGATTGTACATTACATACACCCTTTATCATTAATAACTACAAATTGTAAATAGTTTTTATGTTAGATATAAACCTTTATTGCTTCACGTATATTTATTTCAGTGATTAGAACTAATAGATCTCTCATGGTGTTGCTTCTGTAGTTTGGAACTTGAGCACAGTTCTGATATTTAATGCAGCCCTGCTGCAACACAATAGTGATAATGGCTCATCTATATCTATAATACCGTAAATTTACCGAGGTAATATATCACATTACTGACAAGGTAAACGTTTTGTAGCCTAAAAATTAGTTTGGCTTTGTTTTCAGGCCCAGGCACAACACAACTGAACTAGCTTATGTTTGAACTGCGAGGTGCAAGGAACAATGGAAATCAATGGCAACTCACTTAAGGGAAGACATAGATATCAGGCTGCCAACCTTGCAGGCAGTGGCCCTCAAGTAATCCCAGTCAGGGGGAACTTGAGTGGGCTATGGGATCTGTGTGGCCATGTTATTATAATGATGTAAGTCCTTGAGCTTATTTGCGATAGAAGACACAAGGCACTAATCACTCATAATGGATTGGGTAAACACATTCAGGGTTTATTTATTAAGATTAGGTACATTAGAATATAGTTATAAAGCTTGAAGACATCATAGCTGTGCAGCTGTGCTCTGCTCAAAGCAAAAGTGAAACTAAGACTGGGTCACATGACATGTTTCCCCCTAGTGATGTCATGCAGCCATCCCTTAAAGACAGATTACAACAGGCTATGGGATCTGGGAAGCGTGGGTGGAGCAGGGGTGGTGGGGTTGCAATTATGACTCCTGTGGAGTCTGTAAGAGTTCCATGCAAAAGTGCTCTTCCTGGCTCCACAGGATGTTTTATTCAAATTCTATTTTTAATCACTCACATAGAGTTGATGATCCTAAAAGGACACTGAAAAATCTTGCTTGCCAAATAGCCGATGAGTTCCTTAATGTGATCCTGCAGGAGCCTATTTTACACTCTGCAGTAAAAGTGATAATTCGTGACACGGTTGTTATTCGAAATTCTTTTGTACATTTGCAAAGTAGAACCTCCATGAGGCACCTCTCTCTCTCTCCCTCTCTTACACACAGGATCTACCAACAGGAACCATAACTCCCTGGTATTTTCTGGCTAGTTGTTGTCTGCGGCCAGTTTTTTCTTTATATTATTTTGTATAATCAAGTACACATGTTAGTTAGAATGGGCCAAAGCCTGCATGGTACCTTCCAGGCCATTTATGGGGTGTAGCTCTTCTGTTGTAGGCAGGGCAGAGTTAAGTATATAAATTACTATCCTTTGAAAGTTATTATTGAATCTGCTTCCACAGTTTTCAAGCAATGAATTCCAGATCATAAAAGCTCAGAGTAAAAACAATTCTCCTTATCTCACTTTTGGCATTTTTTGCCAATTATTTTAAAATTATGTCCTTAGGTTACTTGCCCTACTGCCAATGGAAACAATCCTCCCCTATATACTCGATCAAAACTCTTCATAATTTTGAACGCTTCTATTAAATCTCTCTTTTTCCTTCTCTGCTCCAAGGAGAATAATCTTAGTTTCTCCAGCCTCTCCAGACAACTGAAAGCCTTCATTCCCTGTACTATTCTAGTAAATCTCCTTTGTACTCTGACTAAGGTCTTGACATCCTTTTGAAAATATGATGCCCAGAATTGGGAGCAATATGCTAAAGCTGAGGTCGATCTGATAATTTATAAATGTTTACTGCTTTGTTGCAATAAATTTATTTTGTCACCATGTCCACCATGCTCAGTATTCCGTACAAACTGTAAGTAAAAGGAGGAAGGGGTTCAACTATATTGTAGGGTGGCCGAGTTGTGCTATTAATGATAGAGTTGATCTGCAGACACTTCTCGGGTGGAAACATCGGCCAGAATTTTTCCATTGGCAAGTTGAGGGCAGGGCCCGCTCGCCGACGCCAAAATGATGCGGGATGATGTCATGGGATCCCCCCCCCCGATGTCATCCCGGCCCATTTAAATATTCAGGAAGGCGGGCGGACAGCGAAATCAGCTGTCCACACGCTGACCTGTCAATGGCCTACTGAGGCTGATGGGCAAGCCAGGAGCCCCAGAGGGTTTCTGAAAAAACAATGAAACCTCATCCACGGGTGGGATGAGGTTTCATGCCTGTTTTAAAAAACTTTAATAAACTTTATGTGATATTTATTAACATGTCCCATCTCATCTGACATTGTCACATAAGGGGGACATGTTAATAATTTTTTTGTTTTTCTATTTTTGAAGTTTATAAAACTTTCAGCGCTCTCCCTGAGACAGCGCTTAGCCTCAGTGAGATGTGTGCTCTTTCGTGCGTATGCGCAGAAGAGTGCACTTTGACAGTTGAGGAATCCCTCCCCCCCTGCACACCTGTTGGGTGTCACTCTGGGCAGGCCTTAATTGGCCCGCCCACTCAAAATGGCGGTGGGGCCCGTATCGGCAGCAGTGTCGGCTGCCCGCCCACTGCCGAGCCGGTGGGGCCCGCCTGCCCATCAAGGGCAAAATTCTGCCCATTAAGTTTATTTACAGTATACTCAGCAGCAATTACACGTATATTTTCAACTCCAACTCTATCTCTACACTGACTCCTGAAGTAGCCCATGCCACACTCCTATTGGTTACTACAGGTCATGTGATCTTCTTTAACAAGTATTATTCCTAAGGGTACATTACGCACTAAATAAAACCATAATTATTACATTCCTCCCCCTTTGACTCAGCTATACATACTATATTTACAAGTATATATTTTTCAGGACAACATAATGTTTACACTGTTTGCAAGTTCAGTCTTTCAGGTGGTTTCCTATTACATTTGGAACATCGCAGCTCCACAAATTCAGATTCTTTGTCAGGTGCTTCCTTTTCGGGAGTTGCCTGAATATCAGGTGCTTTGGTGGGCACTTGCAGCTCTGTATTCTCAACTCTTACAGGGACTTCAGACACGTCAGTCCTGGGTTGAGTATCCTCAACAGGAAAGGCAGACCCGGTCATAGCCACTGGTGGACAAATCTTGGTGATTTGTCTCTCTCTTCCTTAAATGGTCCACATGTTTATGAATGATCCAGCCTTCCACCTCCATGTGGCAAGATAGAGGTTCATTCACTGCACTTATTTCACCCGGTAACCACTTTGGTCGTTCCCTGAAATTTTTCGCATATACCAGCTCTCCTACAGTAAACTTCCTCTTGCAACTATGCCAGACATGCCTGGTCTTCTGATTTCCCTGACTTCTTTCCACCTTCCCCTCTAAATTCAGCATTATTAAGCTCAATCTCATCCTAAAATGGCATTTCAACAACAACTCCGCAGACGTGACACCTGTTGTTGTGTGAGGGGTAGTGCTGTAATGAAAAGAAAGTGTGCTAGCTTGGTTGCCAAGGAATCACCAGTTAGCTTTCTCATGCCTGTCTTGAACGTTTGAACCACCCTTTCGGCAGTTCATTTGAGGAAGGGTGGTTATGGTGCAGTTTTCACATGAGTGATACCTTTGAGGCTGATAAACCGTTGAAACTCAGCACTCGTAAATGCCATGCCTGTATCAGAAATGACTACTTCTGGTAGTCCATGAATGGCAAAATTATGACATAATTTCTCAATTATAGCAGCCAACATTGGTGACTTCACCTAATATACATCCAACCTTTTTGAATGTGCATCGACAATGAGCAGAAACATTGTTCCCAGTAAAGGTCCAACATAGACAATGTATAACCGCACCCAGGGTTTACCTGGCCACTCCCATGGGTGTAACGAAGCAGTCAATGGCAACTTTTGCAGTTGCTGACATTGCACACTGTGCTTTACTAAACTCTCTATTTCACCATCCATCCCAGGCCACCATAGATAGCTGTCTGCTATGGTCTTCATTTGGGAAATTCCTGGATGCGCACTGTGTAGTTCAATTAAAAATGGTTCCCTTCCATTTGGAGGAACTATCACTTGTGTTCCCCAAAGTAAGATGCCATCTTGGCTGGTTATTTCATGTCTACTGTTGAAGTATAGTTTCATTTAGTCAAATACGGGCTCCTGTGACCAACAACTTAGCTCTTGTTCTTATACTTGAGAGAGGACTGCATCCCGACTTGCCCAGTCTCTGATCTGTCAGGCACATACCAACAAGGAATCAGAAATTTAACAGTAAAACAAGTTCCTGCGGACCTGGGACGTGCTCATCATTTTCTTGTAAAGGTAAACGACTAAGGGCATCAGTGTTTGCAATTTGATTGCCAGGCCTATGTACAAAAGTGTATTGTTATGCTGCCAGAATTAAAGCCCATCATTGTATTCTTGCAGAGTCTATGGGTGGTATAGCCTTGTCCTCACTAAACAATCCTAGCAATGGTTTGTGGGCTGAAAAGATTGTAAAATGGCAGCCGTGTACACACTGGTGCAATTTCTTGACACCAACGATGATGGACATGTTTTCTTTTTCTATCTGAGAGTATCCCTTTTCTGCTGTGGTGATACATAACCTGTTGGACATTCCGTTCCGTCATCCATCCAATGAGAGAGCACTGCTCCCACTCCATAAGGAGATGTGTCACATGTCAGCACCAATTCTTTCGTCTGGTCATAACGCACTAATAGATTGGACGAGTGCAACAATTATTTTCCCTTTATGAAAGCTTCTTTCTGGGGTGCCTCACAAGAGCAATGTTGGTTCTTTTTGAGTAGAGAATGCAGGGGGGCCAACACTGTAAATAAATTGGGCAAAACTGCCCATAATAGTTGATAATTTCTTGGAATGATTTGAGCTCTGAGGCGTTCTTTGGCACAAGTGCATCACTTATGGCTCTCACTTTCTCCTCAAACAGGTGGAGGCCCTTTGAATCCATCTGGTGACTCGAATAGATTATCTCCTTCACCTGGAACATGCACTTCTCTTTTTTTAAACACACTCCAGCTTTCAAGAAACATTTTAAAGCTTCTTCTAAATTTGTCAAATGGTCTTTTTCAGTGAATCCTGTCACCAATACATTGTCTAAATAGATTACAACCTGGGGCAGTCCCTGCAGTGAGCTTTCCATTGTTCTCTGAAAGATGGCACAAGCGGAGGAGACACCGAAAAGCAATTGTGTATATTGGTACAACCCTTTGTGGGTATTAATTGTGACAAATTCCCAGGAGGCATTATCCAACTCTAGTTGTTGATAAGCATGGCTCATGTCAAGCTTTGTGTGCGTTGTCCCTCCTACTAGCTTGGCATGCAAGTCTTCGATTTTTGGAATGGGGTGCCTGTCTAGCTTAGTTACTTTTTTAACTGTCAATTTGTAGTCTCCACAAATTTGGATGCAATGGTCGGGTTTAAGGGCAGGGACAATGAGTGCTGCCCATTCTGAGAATTGAACTGGTTGTATATTGCCCAATTTTCCTAGTCTGTTCAGTTCAATGTTGACTTTTTCTCTCAGGGCATATGGTACCAGTCCCACCTTCATGAAGCTTCTGGATCCACATGAATCTTGCAGGCCCTGAATTTTCCCCAGTTCGTCTTTGAAGATGGTGGTGTGCTTTCTATGTAGCTCTAGTAGCCCACTTGCTCTCAACTGGAAAATTTCAGCCAATTCTAACTTCATCTCCTTTAACCAATTTCGCCCCAGGAGGCTTGGCCTTTCACCTGCTGCCGCCATCAAGGGGAGCTTTGCCGATTGACTTCCACAAAGGACAGTTACTCTGTATATGCCTTTTACTTGAATGTCTTCACCCGTATATGATTCTAGCTTGGCATCTGTTTCTTCTAAACTTAATTGATGTTCTCCATTATTCAGATATCTGAAGATATGTTCCCCAGTTACTGTAGTGGAAGCTCCTGTGTCCACTTCCATTCTAACAGGTTTGCCATTTACTTTCACTGCAACAAAGGTTGGTTCTGTCTTTCTAACTTTAGATTAAACTATGAGTAAATGTCTGAATTTGTTGTCTCAGGCTCTTCAAAATCATAGATTTCATTGGGCTTCTTCTTTTGTTTACAAGCCTGCTTGAATCTTTCCTTGCATTGCCTCATCATATGTCCATTTCTATGACAATAGTAGTATTCGATTTTTTAAACTGCTGATCAGTAAAAGACTCATTTTTTCCACCTCAATTAAAATTATTCTTCGATTTCACTGCTAAGTTATTTTTCTTTATTCTTCAGCTCGCAGGAGCTATTTCCCGCTTCTCGGCAGGTTCTCGCTTTTACCCACTGTTTTCGGCTGAGCTTTCCCACCCAATGTGAGGACATCACCATTTTTCACACCCTGTACTGCTTTTAAATCTCTTACAGCACTTTTCATGGCCAGCACTATCTCTAGCGCCTTCTTGAAATCCAGATTCACTTCGGACAATAATCTTTTCTGAATAGAGTCCTCTTTCACACCACACACTAAATGATTTCTGAGCATGTCATTCAGGGTAGTACCGAAATCACAATGTTCCATTAGCTGCTTCAGGTTTGCCAGGTAGCACAGAATTGTCTCCTCTGGGGCTCTATTTCACTAATTAAACCTAAAGCTCTGCATCGTGACTGAGGGCTTTGGTTGAAAATTACTCTTCATGAGGTCCACCAATTCATCAAAATGCTTTGAATCTGGGGCACTGGGTGCTGTCAAACTTCGAATCAAACTGTAGGTGTTGCTCCCACAAGTACTCAAGAGGACCGCTCACCTCTTCCCCCGTAATCTCATTTGTTTGAAAAAAGAAACGGAGGTGTTCTACATATTGAGACTAATTGTCTGTGGCAGGTTCAAAAGGATCAATTCTCCCAAATTGTGGCATTTTGAGAGGGGATAACTTCATCAAGTCTAACGGAATTTGCTACTTACAATCAATGGGTAAAGTATAGTGTCAATTTCTCTTTAACTTGATTTCTTCTGTTCAATCCTGTTTTATCCTCAACATCAATTTGTGGTGAGGTGGCCGAGTTATGCTATTAATGAGAGAGTTGATCAGCGGACACTTGTTGGGTGGAAACACTAAGTTGATTTACAATATACTCAGCAGCAACTACCCATGTGCTTTCAACTCCAACACTATCTCTACACTGATTCCGGAGGTAGCCCTCACTACTCTCCTATTGGTTACTATAGATCGCGTGGTCCTCCAAAACAAGTTGTATCCTTAAAGGTACATTACATACTAAATAAAGGCATAATTGCTACAACTATGTCTTGGGAGAGAGGGTGTGAGCTCGGCAACTCATTACAAGGTACCTTGCTGGACAAGGCCTGGCAAAAGCTACTTTCAGTGTTTAGATGAGGCTGAATTTTAGCTCAGATTTGTGTCTGAATATGTGTTTAATACAAATTTTGGAACTACAGTGCTAGATGCCTCCCCGTTGAAACCATGTTTTCTATAAACTGTGTCACTGCCAATTTCATTCCCTTAATATGAGGAAACCTATAAAACAGATTCAGAATATAATATAGATATACATCAAAGACAATCATAGATTGTCAGGATGGATTATAAAATGAGTGATCCTTTATTGGGTGTGGACTTGTGTCTGCAGTTCAATACACACAAGAGTAGTTGTAATGAAAGCTATTGCTCACCAGCATTGTCAACTGCTGCTTCTTCTCAAATCTAATTCAAAATTAAGCCTGCCTTCAATTTCTGCATCCTCTCTAATCCCTTCATCTCCAGTCCCCCTTCCTTTCTAAAATTTTGGAATTTTTTTCTCTAACCATATTCATGCCAACCCTTCCCACTACTTTCTATTAGTAATTCTGAGCTTCTGTCTCACTCAGTGACATCAGACTAATCAAGTCAGATACCAATGCCATTCTGTGTGACTGTTTCTGCAGTGCATTCTTCCTTTTCATCATCCAAAGCCTCTCTGTGCCTTTTAACTGAGTCAGTTATGCCATCTTCCATCACTGCCCCACTTCCATGCTCTTGTTCCTTGGCACTGTCTTCATGGGTTCCACCGGGTGCTGCCAGCAGAGCTCCTAAAATTACTTCTACTTCTTTGGCCACAGGGTCACCTCCAATGTACCCAATGTTAATTTCCTGGCCCAATCATGTTCCTCATCCATACATTACCCTCAGCTATATTATCTATATGATGGGGTTAGATGACAGGTGGTTGAAAATTTGATGGAGATGTTGCTCATCCATTTGCCTGTGGAAATCATAAGAACATAAGAAATAGAAACAAGTGTGGACTAACCTGTTCTGCCACTCAATATGGTTATGGCTGATCTCCTGCCTCCTCCCTTTCCTACCAATTACACTTCCCTTGAATCTAGGTGGGAGGGTGTTTAATTATGCAAATCAAGGTGCAATGCCTGTTCTTGGACTCCACTTGCAACTTTCAAGCAACAAAAGGTGGAGCACATAACACATGCCCTTAGTCTAGGCATCAAGAGTGGTCCTACCACTCCCACCATCCCAGTTGCCAGCTCCAGTCCCCTCCTCTCACTCCCTCACACCTCCTCCCTGGACTTAACTACTACTACTGGTAATTCTGACATGCTTCTGAGTAAAATTGTTAGCTGTGGCCCCAGCCTCCGGTTGAGACACAAACTGGTTGTGCAGCACAAATTCTAGACCCTGAAAAAGAAATTTCAAGCAAATTTCTATCCCATGGACTTCAAGTTCCTCATCCTCATCTATAAATCTTACTAAAGTGGTGCACACCCTTAATTGTGAAACATCATACAGCCTTAAGTTGCTACTCACCTCTTTCAAATTCAGAGTAATATCTATTCTTCTGCCCCCATATTGCCATTTGCCTTCAGTTATCTTGTCTGACAATATGGAACTCTTCTTAACCTCTTTTGCCTAGCAAATTGTCTCCTGACATTGACAAGTCCCCTTTAAACCTAACTTTTTAACCATCCTCTTGATCACGTCACTTAACCTTCCTTCAATGCCAGATTGGACCCAACTTTCAGCCCCAAAATGTATGGGAATATTTTGCTACATTAAAAATGCTATATAAATATAATTTGTTGATGATGTTAAGCAAAGGAAAATATAAACACAGCAACATTTAAAGGAATAATTTATAGTTGTTCCCATTAACTCTCTCTTGCAATTCTCCCATGGCAACCCCTTTCTCTTCTTTACCTTTAACTATGTTTTCACCATGCATCTTATAGCAATAAACAAATTAGTTATTGTATCTGGTTACTGATTAATATAGGACTGAGTGACCAAACTGCGCCAATGTTTTTGTAACTGCAATGATGAAAGTCTTAGAAATTTTATTGATCCTTTGTACAAAATCATTCAAGGTCTAGTAGACAAGAAATTACACACTTTAAATGCACAGCAAATGTATCAAAGAAAGAAACAGTTAAAAGAAAATGTTATGTTTACCCAAAGGCTTCCCCACTTCAGGAACAACTATTGAAGGGGCAGGATTGCCAGTCTGTCTCAAGGAATTTAAAAGGTTTATTCTATTACAGCCATTAAGCCTTAGGCATAAATCATTGGCAGTTCAATAAATAACTCAGTAATGTATTAGTGAGCAATGAATTCTAGTTTAAAAATAAGGTAAGAAAACAAACCATATTGGTTGTCTCCTCGGTCATTATGCTCAGCTTTTAATGAAATAAAATGTATATCTTCATTATAAATACGTATATTTTGAGAGGAAATTTTCATCCATCTTCACCACATTTCTTAGTCTTTCCAGGCCTCCCACAATCTATGGCTAAGTGACATGGACCTGATCCCTACCTACATCGCTTAAATTTCAAGTCAGCTGCTAGCAAATGGCTGAGAACAGCCCCAGGATGATACATTCCTTGATTTTTTTTTCTTCCTACAGAGAAGTGTTAATGCTTCTCCGCAATGTTTGGACTTAAATTGGGGTCACAGGTGCAAAATTGCTTCCTCTCTTTCCACCAGTTATATGCTGATGCTCCAAAATGCCATACTCTGGGGCTGCAAACAAAATGTTTCTTAAATATATACACAAGTATATATAAAGTTGCTAATAACTGTAATGTTTATTGGTTATTTAAAATAAAATGTGTTTGATATCTCTTTGACAAAATTTTTCAAATCAATCATTCTGCCATTTAATATTTTTAACATTTGAATACTTGGCTATAATAACAAAAAATAGTTATAGACCATATTTAGGCTGTGCTACTGAAGTGGACATTTTTTTTTTTCATTTTGGACTATAACTACTAACTGTTCTTAGTTAGAGCCAGCTGTGATATGAGTTCCACCCTTAAAGCTTCAGTGTTCCATAATGTGTTCAATTTGTGAATAGGCAAAACCTGGGCCCAGATTTTTTGGGAAACTCCCCGACTCAGCAGACCCACCTCGGTAGAAAATGCCCTGTCAAACCCAATTTTCTTTCTGGTGAGGTTTGGGGGGGGGGGGGGGGGGGGGGTGTTGTGGAATGCAGTCCAGCCCATCACCCTCAGAAACAGATAGGAGGCAGACACAGGGGTGACCAGGTGCCGAGGTGGGCTGTTTAAAAGGCTGACCTCCGTTCTCTGGGACTTCATCCCAGTTGTTTGCTTTTATTTTAGGCTCTCTGGCCCTCACACCCCCACAGACTCACCAAGCCACCTCCACGCCAACCCATGCCCCCACACACCCCCAATGGCTCCTTATACCCTCCATCCCAACTCATGGCACTTCTATGCCCACTCAACCACTATACAAGCTATATAGAACCAATGATCCCCATAGTAGCAATGGCATGTGTAGAACTACTTTAAAAAGACCTATTCATAATTTTCTTTCAAAAAAGCCGCAGTTGCTACAACCCTATAGAAGTGTGAATCAACTAGACCTTTAAAATATCAATAACATGCACACTTGTCATCTCTTTGGCCAGGATTTGACATTCCTTCCAGCGTCAGGCATGTTCGGTGGCATGAGTGGACAATATGGCACCATCAATTTCATGGCAGCTTGAAACCAGTTTGCGATTGTCTGCTCAGCCCGCTGCTGGTGGGCCACATTTCTTGCCATCGGACATTGGGAATCTCATTGTAATACATCATCATATCATTATAAGGTTAGCCCGCCAGACTCATACCACCCCCCCCACTGGATCGTCCGCCCACATCAGTGGGAAAACACACAGACGTGTTTCACAACAGCACATAAGCAATGAGCACCTGGCAAGTTGCACTTTGCTCGGGACTTCAAGTTTAGTTTCCCTACCTTGCTTCGGTCAGCACTCGCAGTCATCAGCGCCAGGCTTCACAGACAGTACCACATCATTTTTAGGGAGGTTACAGGTTGGCCTCTACCTACCAGATCAGCCATATGTGGGTGGTTTTTAAATGACTGCAGGGCAAGGTCTTACTTACGGTAGGGGGAGAATTGGCCTCAGGCAAGGGAAGAGGCTGCAAGACAAGAGCTAAACTGGGGAAGGAGGGTATCCCTGGGTGTGTGTAGGGGCACATGTTGGTTTGTGCAAGTGGCCTCAAGAAGGTGAGGGCTGAGGAGGCAGTCTCCAGAAGAGATGAGGCCAGATGGACATGTGAGGATATGAGTGTGACAATGGGTGATGATGTCCTTTGAGCTGGCAGTGAGTGAGATGCCAGTGAATGTGTGATGGGCTTGAGTGTGTGAGTAGAGTGATGATATGGTTGCCATACCCTGGCTGCACGGATGAGATCATTCATCCTCTATCTGCATTGGATGGCCAAATTCTTCTGTGCAGCATTGACATTGATCACCACTGCCATACTGGATTGGTAATGCGGCCAGAGGAGGGGTAGAGGACATCACAGCACACCTCCACAGCATCCAAATGGCATTCCAGTGATGCATCATTAAATCTGGCAGCTGCAGTCTTTTTGCTTTTTGTGAATATCTTCTCTGCAGTAGTCGTGGACTGGAAGCACTGAGATATGTGCGCAGGGGTAGACTTTAAATATGGTGGCTAGCGTGATGAAGTGGCGAGGTGATGGCGTGGCCGGTGAATGAGAGCCTGCCCGCCATGGAAAAAGGTGTGTTTCCTGGATTTGCATAAGTAATGTGGTGGGTTTGGGACAATGCGGCATGAAAACCTGCCTGCTACCATACTTAGTGCAAATCTGGGACGATTCTGCCCTTTATCTTGTACAAATAAACACTGAGCATTTGACAAAAAAGATCACAGAAAAAATAGCTTATTATACATAATAAACCTGTCAATAAGGCAAACTTTTACCTTCTCCTCAGCTGTCAACAAAGTAAAATCTTCATGGAAGTACATACGAACATACGGATTAGGAGCAGGAGTAGGCCACTCAGCCCCTTGAGTCTGCACCGCCTACCAATAAGATCATGGCTGATCTGATTGTAACTTCAACCCTACATCCCTGCATACCCCCGATAACCTTTCAACCCCTTGTTAATCAAGAATCTATCTAACTCTGCCTTAAAAATATCCAAAGACTCTGCTTCCACCACCTTTTGAGGAAGAGAGTTCCAAAGGCACACAACCCTCAGAGAAACGATTTCTCCTCATCTCTGACTTAAATGAGTGACCTCTTATTTTTAAACAGTGGTCCCTAGTTCTAGATTCTCCCATAAGAGGAAATATCCTCTCCACATCCACCCTGTCAAGACCCCGCTGGATCTTAAAGGTTACCTTTTAAGTTACCTCTTACACTTCTAAATTCCAGTGGGTACAAGCCTAACCTCTCAACAAAGCAATTTTTTTTCTTTCAAATATTTATTTAATTCCCTTTTTAAGTTTACTAATGGAATCTGTATCCAACAACATATCAGACTGTGCATTCCAATTCCTAACCATTTACTGCACAAGAATGTTTTTCCTAGTGTTGTCTCTGGTTTTTTGTCTTAAATTTATGCCTTCTGTTTATCAACCCTTCAGCTATTGGAAATAGCTTTTCTTTACTTATTCCATCTAAACCATCCATGACTTTAAACACTTCTATCAAATCTGTTCTTAGCCTCCTCTGCTTTGACAAAAATAGTAGTGGTCCTTTTCCTGAACCTTCGGGAATACCACTACCTATCTCGTGTACCTTGTGTATGAGAAACAACTGTTACTACAACTCATTATTTTCTATCCCTTTGCCAATTTTGTACCCATGCTGCTATTTCCCCTTTAAGAGCCTAGGGAAGAGGACCAGAGTGAAGGTGTAAGGATTTTGGAGAAGATGTGGAGAAAGTGAGTAGTTTCAAGTACTTGGGCCAGAACCTTGCGCTCGGGCATGTGTCTGACCCAAACGAGCGTAAAATGATGCGCAATGATGTCGGACAAGCATCCCGACATCATTATGCAATCATGCGATATTTTGGTCGGCAAGCATGTACGAGAGTAGGCAGCGCGCCCACCGACAATTAACAGGCCATTAAAGCTCTAATTGAATTAAATTTTCTGCTGCCCATCCAACCTTACGGCTGGCAGGCAGGCAAAAAGGTCAGGCGGCCTTTGGGTTTTTTGTGAAATCTCATCCATGGATGGGATGAGGTTAAGATCCGTCACTAAAAAAAATGAAAAATTTTCAAATTAATTTCTAACATGTCCCTGCTCATGTGACAGAGGGGACATATTGTTAATATTTTTTAAATCTTTTTTTTTTAGTTTCATAAATCTTCACCTCTCTGAGGCAGCTCTGTGCCTCAGGGTGCTTTTCCTGTGCGTATGTGTGAACTTGCGAGCTTGCCCTCCTCCTCCCCCAACACAGGCAGCGCCCAGCGCTGCAGCATGCGTTTCACACTGGGCAGTCCTTGATTGGCCCGCCAGCATGAAACCGCAGTTGTGGCCCTGGAAAAGGGCAGACATTTGGCACCTTTTCTAGGGAAGCCATTCTTCCTGGTAAGCAAGGCACCAGTAACCTTTCATATGCAGTGGTGCAATGTAGACAGGGTGATCAAGTGGACGTATCTAGGGTAACTTGATAGGAGCTAGTAGTGGAGAGGTTCAAGGCAGCGGTGACAATTTAACTTTCCATTGACTTCAATATAATAGCAATACAATGGAGGGCAAAGAATTGTGGAAACTGCTTATTAATCAGTCAGCTTGCAAACAGAATTATGACATGAGAGAGCAAGCTACAAGAACTTACAAGGGCAAACAGAAAGAAAGGCCAAGTTTTTCCGGCCCCGCAGGAAATTTAGCGGGCCAGCCAAAAGCCCATTGACTTTTGATGGGACTGGACAATCTTGATGGCATGCGGGCCTGGAAAATCCCACCCAAAGGGATATTCAAGGGCAAGTAGATGGTATTAGCTTCAGTAAGTGAATAAATTCAGCTATGGAACTGGCCATGTGCTGAATATTTAGGGACTGGATCTAGGGCAAAGTACAACCAGGAGCAAGATCGTCATGACAAAGGTTGAAAGAAGCCACGTTAATGGGAATACTGGATGGATTAAAAGCTAGTCTAATGGTGACCATGAAACTATCATCGATCGTAGTAAGGACAAATCAGGAGTGTGATGGAATACTCCCCACTTGCCTGGATGAGTGCAGCTCCAACAATGCTCAAGAAACTTGACACCATCCAGGACAAAGCAGCCCACATCCACAAACATTCATTCCCTCCACCACCAATGCACAGTAGCAGCAGTGTGTACCGTCTAAAAGATGCACTGCAGGAATTCACCAAGGCTCCTTAGACAGTACTTTCCAAACCCACGACCACACCATCTAGAAGGACAAGGGCAGCAGATAGATGGGAACACCACCACCTGGAAGTTACCCTCTAAGGCATTCACCATCCCAGCTTGGAAGTATATCGTCATTCCTTCATTGTCGCTGGGACAAAATCCAGGAACTCCCTTCCTAACAGCACTGTGGGTTTACCTACACCACATGAACTGCATCAATTCAAGAAGGCAGCTCACCACCACCTTCTCAAGGGCAACTAGGGATGGGCAATAAATGCTGACCCAGCCAGCAAAGCCCACCTTCTGTGAATGAATTTTTAAAAATCCATCCAGTTCACTAATATCCTTCAGGGAAGGAAATTTGCCATCCTTACCTGGTCTGGCATGGTAATGTCATTGACTCTTAACTGTCCTCTGAAATGGCCAATCAAGACACTCAGTTACAGGGCAATCAGGGATGGGTAACAAGTATTGGCCTTGTCAGCGGCACCCATATCTCATGAAAGAATAAACTTTTTTAAAAGCCTCAGGATCCAACTATAATGGGGAGAAATAATATTTAAGAGTCTTAAAAAAAACACATGACTGAGGATTGGCTCAAAACTAAAAGACAGAGAATGTAAGGTAAGATTCTTTGTTACACTTCTAGTTTTTGGGATAAGAGGGGAGATCACCAACAGAGTTGAGGAGAGAAATAAGTGGATGGCAACATAGCGTGAGAATAATCCCAGCTTCATAAATAATTGAGAATCATTTATGAATAAATTGAATTGGTACTGGAGAGACCCACTACAATTGAACCAAATAGGAATGAAAAAACTTGCAGGGAATGTTGAGACAACAATTGAAAAGCATTTAAATCAGGAAAGCTCTCGTTGTTTTGAGTCAGAGCTGATAGATGCATGACTGCTTCTTAATCCAGTGAGTCAAAGGAGCCATGAGAGGCAATGCTTTTCTTGACCTGGCATTTGTAAATGATCCAGAAAATGTAAAGGTAATGCCAGTCATAGCCCCACCAAAGGATAGCCATCATAGAATGATCAAGTTTAGTATGTTTTGGGAGTCAAAATACATAGGACCGGATCCCAGGTACATTATTTTAAAATATCTAAATGTAATGGAATTAAGGAACATTACAGAAAGGGCATTATTGTCCCAATTGACACCACATTACAGCAAGGACATAATATGGTCACCACTTTATAGGAAGGACATAATTGCTCTGGAGAGTGTGCAGAGAAGGTTTATAAGAATGCTGCCAAAGCTTGAAAATTGCAGCCAAGAGGAGAGTTTGGAAAGACTAAGGTTGTTTTCCTTAGGACAGAAGAGCATAATGGGTGACCTAATTAAGGGGCCTAATTGATATACAAAATTATGAGGGGTCTAGATAGGGTAGACAGGGAAGATTTGTTTCCCCTAGCTGAGGGATCAATTACCGGGGGCATAAATTTAAGGTGATTGGTAGAAGGATTAGAGGGGACATGAGGATATGTTTCTTCACCCAGAGGTGGGCCTCTGGAAATCACTGCCTGAACTAGTGGCTGAGGCTAAAATGCTCAACTCATTTAAAAGATACCTGGATCTGCATCTGAAGTGCTGTAACCTGCAAAGCTACAGACCAGTTGCTGGGAAGTGGAAATAAAATGAGCGGCTGGTTTATTTTTTCTTTTTATTGCTGGCACAGACATGATGGGCTGAATGGCCTCTTTCTGCACCATAACTTTTCTATGGTTCTATGGCTCTAACAAATACATTGGGGAAGATCGTTTAACAACAGCTCAGTAGAAGACAAATAGAACATCTTTAATAGTACAATTCTGGACATTCAGGAGTGAATACATTACCAAAACCAGCAAGCTCAGAGTAAAGAAAGACTGTCAAACATGCAAGAGCAAACAAATTAAAAGTAAGATAAAAAAGCAAAAATAATGCACAAATCTGAAAAGATAAAGGAGAAGGGCCCACTGGGAAGTATACAACTAATTGCAAAAACAAGTAAAAATGATGATTAAGGGAAAGCGAGGCCTGAAAAGATCCAAGGTAAAGAACAATAGTAAAAACATTATTTTAGTGCCATTACAGTAAGAAGGCAGTCAGAGAAGAGGTGAAAGCCATAAAAGATGCAAATGGGTTTGAAACTGAAGTGGAGCACAAAATAGTGAAAAAGAATACGTCCTCTAAGGATTCATGTGGGTAAATATGAGCAATATGCCCTTTCCAAGCAAAGGCATCCCAAGTAAAATCAATGGCCTCGATACCAACAGGGCACAATTCTTATGTGGTGATTGTTGGGAGGATGGGTGCAGCACAGTTTTGGACAGAAGTCAGATTTTCCCCACATGCTGAGGAGTTTTAATTCTGCAGCATGCGCATTTTGTGCTTGACTGGTTTCCCCACCCAGAAGCCACCTTGACTGACAGGCTCGGACTGCAGTCAGGCAAGAGGAATCTGGCACAGGCCGCAGGAGCAGTTAGATCCAATCCAAGACCCAGGACAGTCTGATCCTAGGGGGTGTGTGGGGTGGAGAGGGGAGTTTGTGCAATCCTGGGGCACTTCCTACAGGAGTAGGGGTTGATTGTGGGCTGATGGAGTAGGATCTTGGAGTGCTTCGGGGAATACAGTCTTGCTATCCCTGGCCCATAAGCAGTGCTGCAAAAGCACTTAACTTCTCTAAAGCTGTCCTTAACTCCCTTCAACTGTCTGCTTTCCTCAGGCCTCGGAAACCTGGATGCCCACTGCCAGCCTCATTAAAATATTTAAATTTCCCCTGCCTCTTGGCCTTTGTTCCACCTCCTTTGAACACAGAATTGAGCAAATTTTAAAAATTTTAACTTCTGACCTGATCCCTACCTGCCCATTTTGGGGTGTTAAAATTCAGATCAATGACTTTGTCGTGAATGAATTGGAAGTCTTAGACATTCTAATCAGGCTCAATGTCAGAGATATGAGTTTTAGAAAAAGACTGGGGAAGATAAGGTTTTTCAGCCTGGAAAAGAGAAATGTAAAGGATGATCTTATAAGATTGTTAAAAGGTACAGACAAAGTTAACATGGAATATTACTTTAAATTACATTGTATGAGCAGAACCAGGAAAAACAAGCTCAAACTAAAATTGGGTACTTTTAGGACAGATATGTGTTTCTTTACGCAAAGAGTGATTAACCTATGGAATGAGCTTCCAGATGAAGTTGTACTGGTAGAAACCTTCAGAACATTTATGAATCAATTGAGGTGGGGGGGTGGTGGGTGTTGTCTCGGCTGGCATTAGGATCTCCCTGAGTAGATGAATCAAATCATCCATTATTATGTTGTGTAGTGAGTTTCAAAATGCAGCAGATTTTTTTCTAAACTTATTTATTTTTTAATATTGAGGTTGTTTCTCTGAATAAACATGAACGAATGAAGAAAAGCCCCATCATCATTAGCATCTCTAATGGATTTTTGCTGTTTTCTGCTGCCAGCAAAAGCGCCTGGCAGCAGTGCAGCCTGATCCCAAAAAGCTGGCCTACATCATCTGGGCACAGAGCCTATTCCCTCCTCCCACCTCAGGTGCCAGTGGCAAGATTTACCCTCACTGAACTCTATGCTGTACATTCGAAGACATCCCCATTAATTTTCCCTCTCGTGTCATGTTATAGTTGTCCACATACTGCACATCAGTACACTGTAAATCGCAGTAAAAGGACTGAGTTTGCATTAGCAGGCTTCACATATGATCCCTACAAGGCTGTGTAAATGGGGTATAAATTTAAACACCAAAAAGCACAAATTGTCTTTTACAAGAAGGTGTTAATGTGAAAAAAGATTAGAATTCTAATACGCACTGCTGCCTTTATGTGAAATTAGGCAATGGATTGACAATATGCAGTGTGCTTGTCAGTGAAAACATAAATAATTGGGAAAGTTTTATGCCTCAATCAGGATTACGATTTAAGTGTTATGCTTGGATCAGGAATTCTAAATAATGAGAATGAATTGGAAGTGATTTGGTACGCTGGAATTCTATGCTTGGATCGGGTATGCACTGAACTGGAATTGACTGTACTTAAAAGCAGCATTTCTCTTTTTATTACTGTTATTCTGTACAATTTCTCCTGTAACAAGTGTCTGCATACTTGTATTCATAACTGATAAGCATCATCATCATGTGAATAGGATAATATGATTTTTCCAGTATATTTGGGACTATTTAAAAGACAATACTTTACTTGATTTCATTAGCTTTTAATAAAATATTGTGGAAATTTGTTGTGCAATTGTTTTGGCCTGATGGTTTTGTCCTATGGAAAACCCATGTTAATTTCAGTTTTGTACATTGCAATATGACTATTTACCCATCTCCCATCAAATCCTTTGCATGTGTGTCTTCATATTTGCTGTAATCTGTTCAATATTTTTAGCCTTTCTGTCCAATAAAGATTTTTAAATTTTAAAAAAATCCTTGTGGTATCATTTTTATATATACTTATTTCAATGTATGCCGTTTTAATTCAGCAGTTTAAACAGTGAAGATTGCCTGCGTGCAACAGAGATGAAAATTCAAATTAAGTTGAGTGCAGTCATATACTGGAAACATGAGAAGAATTGGGATAATCTGCATTACATATTGATGGCTATCAGCACAAAGAATGTAACCATGTTTTATTCTACAGCTCTTTTGTAGGTTTGGCAGCAATGGCACACAATAAAGGCATTATTGTATTAATTTATGCCTTTAAATCAATTATGCATTCAGATTCACTGGATAGCTTGTCACTTTTTATCCATTATTTTCTGAAAAATAAGCCTATTACAGTAACTGTGCAAATGGTAGGACTGTCAAATACGGAGATTTAAGGAATATTACTTTAAAAGGGGTGGTTTTCAGGATGTCATCGGTGTCTTAATTTTAGAGTATGTGACAGATATCAGAGATAGATGTCAGATTAAGGACTTTCTCAGAAAAGGAGATGAAGCATTTTCAACGCACACCTCTTTGTTCCAACATCCTAATCACAAGAACAAGCATGCAAATGTGCTATTTGTGGCCCGTAGACGCTAGACTTCTGAAAACTGGCTTCGAAGAAAACTAAATTGGTTGAACCCACTCACACCTAAATCAAGCACCAGTTTTGATCATTCTGTTATAACATACAACATTGTGTTCCCACATTAAACACACTGGATTCCAAACAGGGCAATTAATTTAGGGATTGAGTAGTTTGGAATAGCTCCATAGACCAGCTCACATGCTGACTGGCAGCTCCATTAAAATGCCTTCTTTGGAACAGCTGTTTGTACTCCCATGTTTACAATCATAAAGAAAGGTTACTGCCACCGTATATTACAAAGTACCAAAATACAATGACATCTTAAATCCTCACTCCAAATAACATTTGCATGTCATTTGCTAAACACATTTTAATTTTTGATTGATGATTATTTAATGGTGATCAAATTAGATGATTTCCCCTCCTTTTCCTTTCACTTCAAGATCATTATGGATCCCCTCAAAAAAAGTTGAATGATGTATAAAAGATAAGAATGGCCAGCTGAAATAGCTCATAAAGCAAAGATTAATGGGAAAGATCACAATAAGTACTTGTACATAGTTGAGAGGAAAATAACACCCAGAATTATATGACCACAGCTGATAATATTACCAACTGAGTGTACTGTCAGTTCCTGTTAACTGAATAATCGACTTCCTACAAAATTGAATTCTGTTTATCATGAATACACAGTGAACTATTTAGTAAAATATTTGACACAGAATTTATTACAAAATCACAATGGAACAGATTTCCAAATGTAAAGTACTTCATGTTGTTATTAACTTTCTTTTGCAATCTATTTAAATTGATTTTCCTCCTGATCCTCAACACTTGCACTACCATACACTGTTTTAATGTCAACTGCTATGTCCAGAAATCCATTTCAGGACCTTTCCCAATGTTAAGCTGGTACCTCTGAGGTACATGGGAGTAATGAAGGGTGACTCTTTTATTTCTCCCTCATTTCCTCTGTAGAAGTGGTTTACCCTCCCTGACCGCAGAGTTGAAAAATAAAACTTACTGTGCGAAAAATTGCAGATATGATCCAGCATCTAATCATCCTGTGGTTCACCACCAACCCATTACACCATCCATTGTTAAGATCTTTAGCTTAGTTTCATTTGGCAGATTGTTGAAATGACACAAGTGATTTCTGCAAGGTGTTTGCTTACATGCTGGGCTGAATCTTGGGTAGGAAAAAGAAAACTTTTTATTTAACTGGAGTCAATGAGATGGTGGGTGCAGCTAAAAAGTGGTGTGATATTTCTGAGTTTTAATTAGCTATCAAGAAAAATTAATTTATCAAGGATTTGGTTAAATAGGATTGGGTGAGTGTATAGAGAAAATGAAAATAGCCATTCAGTTTTCCTTTCAACTGGCATTAATATTCAATTTTTTAAAAAACTATGAAAATGAACAGGAATATTAGAGAAGATGACAATTTTTTGAATGTCAGGTTAAAATTTCTGGCAGCAGACACAGCCTTCCTAGATTACTAAAGAAAATAGGAAAAATGCATCCTTGCCCTCATAACAGTCATGGGAAAAGGGCCAAAGCACCTCCATTCCCACCCCTATCATTACCATCCCTGGGGCACTAAACAAAAAGGATACAGCCTGAATTGGAAACATCTCTCACTATTGGACTAAGGAACATGACACATCCCCCACGACTGGACCGTGAGGAATGTAGATCCATCCCTCAATATTTTTTCATGAGGAATGTAAATATGTCCCCGCCATTGGGCTACGAGGGTAAATAGACACATTCCCACCACTGGACCATCAGGAAACAGACACATTCACACCACTGAACCATCTGGGAATGTAAATGCTCTACCACCGCACCCCCGCCCACCACCCACCCACTGCTCCTCCCCACCCCCCACCACTGGACCATGGAGAATGTCAACACATTCCCCACACCTTTTGTCAAAACAACAAACACAATTCCCTTCCACTGGTCTATCAAGAAATGCATTCTCCAAAAAAATATATAGCTACCTAAAAAAACTTTCAAAAATTCACTCCTTTCCAACCACTGACAATAGGCTGCAATGTAAGGGTGCAGCCTGACTTTTAGTATGCGATATGTCAAAAAGACATGAAAGAAATCAAAACTCTGTACATCAAGGTTTATTCTTTTTTGTCTATTTTAAAAAAGGACTTTTGCTGGACCAAAAGATGGCTGCTACAGGTCACATGACACACAAGATTGGCCATCTGTTCTAGGAATCTCCAACAGCAGTTACAAGGACAAAATAATTCCACTGTCATCCTTGTGAAATCTCACACCCCATTGTAAGGACACACATACTCATGAAACCAGGGGACTCACAGACATCAAAACTCATTATTACTGCAGAGGTACTAACAGCCACATCTCACACCTGGGACCGTCAAGGTCCATTTCAGAAAAGAACGATTGAAGGGAAATGGATGTCATTTGCATCTTTATAAGCTTACCTCTCTAGTAGCGTTATAGGGTCCATCAATTCAATGGCCACACGAAACAGAGTTGTCAATTTGATGGTATTCTTTCAGAGGCCAATGACTGGCTCATTACAAGCCATGAAACAAAAGCCAGACCCAGCTACCAGATAAACATCCTTTCAGAAATCATTGTGGAAGAAGGAGGTCATATGACTCGAATGACCATTTTGAAATCTCTTTTTGCAGTTGAAAACTCAGAAGCACATTTGCTGATTTACCTCTAATCTGAAAAGAACAACAGCAAGGCTCCTGATTATGAAGCAGCCAACAACAAATCTCAGCTTCTCGAAGCCTATTCATCTGGAAGCCAGTGGGCACTGCCTGCCCAGCAGAACAAGTCTCTGAATATCAATCTCATCTTGCTGCACCACTCTCCATTTTAAAGGAACTTTGTGCTGCTGTCCTCAGCCAGGAAACCATTGAATTGGAACCTCCCCAGAAAGGAATCCCTCTCTGGATTTTGACTTTTTGAATTCTGGAAATCATGTGAATGAATGTTTATTTCTGGTTCTTCTGCTGTTATCCATAGTTGTAAAACTCTCTCTTTTATATCCATCTTACTGTATGTGTATGTGAATAAACTAGCCCTCTGAGCTAATCATAACCAGAGTTTGCTGCAAGTTACTTATAAAATTATACCACAAAAACTAAGGGTTTGGGGAAGCACACCACAGCCTAGTTTTAAAACAATTAAGAACACCTGTCCTTATGGACAACTGGTAAGTGGATAAAGAAGTTCAGTTTGCCTCTCTCTCCTGTCCGTAAAAGAATGACCTTCAAAACGGCACCCTGAAGAAAGATTAAAATCATTCATTTAAGCACGTGGGGTATCCCTTTTAGAAAAACCACGCCAATCTAAATTCCTGCTAAACCTACATAGAATATAAAAAAGAACAAGAGATTAAATGAAAGGAAGCACACATGTTATACACCTGATGTGAAGGTAAATTATGGACAGTCAACATCCTGGGGTTACCATTGACTAGAAACCGAACTGAACCAGCCATATAAATACTGTGGCTACAAGAGCAAATGCATGGGAACACCACCACTTGCAAGATCCACCCGAAGCCACACACCATTCTGACTTGGAACTAGATTGCCATTCCTTCACTGTCGCCGGGTCAAAATCCTGGAACTCCCTTCAGAACAGCATTGCAGGCGTACCCACAGCTGATATACTGCAGCGGTTCAAGAAGGCAGCTCGCCACCACCGTCTCATGAGCAATTAAGGATGGGCAATAATTGCTAGCTCAACCAGTAATGCCCACATCCCATGAAAAGAATTTAAAAAGAACAATCAGTTAAACCAGCAAACATGCATTTGGGACATTTTCAGGGGTCTTACCATGTGGTAAATTACTCTGCTTGCAAGATAATTTCCAAGGTTTGTGAACAAAAGGATGTCCACTAACACCTTTAGCAGTGCTAATTTTTTTTATTCATTTACTGTGGGTGTCACTGGCTAGGTCAGCATTTATTGCCCATCTGTAATAGCCCTTCTGAAGGTGGCAGTGAGCAGCCTTCTTGAAGCACTGCAGTCTTTATGGTGTCGGTACACCCATGGTGCTGTTAGGGAGGGAGTTCTAAGATTTTGACCTGGCAACAATGAAGGAACGGCAACATAGTTCCAAGTCAGGATGATGAGTGACTTGGAGGGAAGCTACTACTTTTATCTGGCAAAACTCATTCTGTTTTTTTACCTTAATGCCACTATCAGCACCTCATTTAGCACTTACTACTACCATTAACCACTCCCTTTGTCTTTTTATCCATGACATCTTTGTCAATCTCTCCGTAGCCCCCAATTATCGCTGACCTTCTATCCAGTTTCACCTGCTCCACCCCCCTTAAACAGTATAAATTTCATTACATTTCTACTTCTCTTTAGCTCTGAAGAAGGGTCATTCAGACTTGAAACGTTAACTCTATTTCTCTCTCCACAGATGCTGTCAGACCTGCTAAGTTTTTCCAGCATTTTCTGTTTTTATTTCAGATTTCCAGCATCTGCAGTATTTTACTTTTATACTACTTTTATTTACTACTTTTAATTCATATAAACTAAGAAAGTTAAAACGAGATCCAGAATTTTTCATGGCCTGCGCAGGCATCCAGCAGTCAATTGTGTGCAATGACATCAGGCCGCATCACGAGATTATGCTAGGCAGGTATATGCAAATGTTGGAAAATGCCCACTGTTAATTAAAGGGTCTGTTAAGGCCATTAAAGGGACCATCATCTCCAATTTTGAGAGTCCCGTTCATTTGTGCACTTGGCACATGGGCTAAACGTGCAGGCAGGAATCCCATTTTTTCAATGTTCTGGATCCAGGGCGGGGTATAAGGGCCAGAAGGAATAGAAAGGTGAGGAGGTAGGAGTTCAAAATTGAGTTGTGAGTCTGTGCATTCCTGATTATTTAGTGAATCATCCTGTTCATTGACATAGGTTTAGGAGGCTTAAACTGTTTCAGAGGCTTTTTGCAAACAGGCCTCATAGTTCAGGTCAAAACTCTGCCAAGCAGAAGGTTTGAGATGGGCATTGTTCATTCTGACGGAGGGACTTCCTCAGATAGGGAAGAGGTCAAGAAGGGAGAGGAGGCCAGCTGGCCGCATACCGCATAATAGAAACTGCCCACAAGACCGAGAGGCATAAGCTGAAGGGGTCAAAGGCCAGCAAACGTTGTAAGGGAGAAGGGGCAGGAGAAGGTGCTAAAACCCTGCTGGAAGAATATACAGGCTGAGATCCAGCTACCTTGAGATAACCAAGATCGAGTGCTGAAGAAGGCTCCGCCTCTCAGGGTAGACAGTGACCTCAATATGTGACATAATAGGATCCATGGTAGCTCCAAACTGTGTAAGTGGGCACCCAATGCCAGTGGTGCTAAAGGTAAAAGTTACCCTTAATTTTTATGTCTTGGGTTCATTCCAGGGGTCTGTGGGAGATCTTTGCGGTATGTCACAATCCGCAGCACATGGCTGCATAAAACTTGTGACAGATGCCAGGTGACCAGCATGTTGTGTGTAAACACCTTTATACATTACAAGACAGATGAGGACAGCCAAGTGCAGTGATCCAGAAGATTAACCGCTATTGCAGGCTTTCCAAGGATTCAAGGAGCCATTGATTGCACATATGTGCCTATCAAGGCATCTGCGGGAGAGCTGGGGGCCTTTGTAAAGCGAAAGGATTTCCAATCCCTGAATGTCCAGCCAGTATGCAATCACCAACACGAGATCTTGCAGGCTTGTGCCAGATCTCCTGGGATGATTCCATGATTGCCATGATTCATATATTCTATGTCACTCCCAAGTGCCAAGGCTATTCATAACCCTTGCACATTTGGATGGCTGGCTGCTGGGCGACAAAGGATATCCTCTGAAAAGGTGACTAATCAGTCATCCAAGGACGCCCACGGAGGAGGAGTACAGCCGAAGCCATGCCTCCACTAGGGCCATCACTGAGACGACAATAGGCCATCTGAAAATGAGGTTTACCTGCTGGTCCATACAGGACATTCTCTGCAATATCCTCCACAACACTCTCCCTCATAGTGGTTGTGTGCTGTGCCCTTCATAATCTGGCTGTCTCAAGGAGAGAGCAGATGGAGGGTGAAGAAAGCGATGTGCTTCCAGAAGCCACTGGGGATGAATCCAGCGCTGAATATGAGGAAGAACCTGCTCAGCTACAGGGTCATGAAGATGACCAGGGAAGCCTTGATTTAAAGGAGTTTCCACTCGGCCTCCAAAGCCAGGACTTCAAAGCTTTACAAACAGATTGTCACTTTTCTGCCTGGAGCTCATGCGGCCCTCCTGGCACCATCTTCTCCTGCCCTTCCTTCTGAAACACACTATCCAGCCCAATTGATGTCTTACACAGAGTTGCAGGCCTCCTCTCTCACTATCGCATAAAGCATAATAAGGCCATTTGACATGATGTCACATTTTATGTAATATGTGACAGATATACACAACATTACATACATGACAATGAGAAAGATTTCACCCATGAAAGCCCCTCTGTGATTATAGAGATTTAAATTTGCACTTACGAGTGCAACGCCTAGGTGATTCCTCCTCACCGGCAGTTGGATTGGAGGCAGGTTGTTGACTCCCGTGCCCCTCCAGCCTTGATGACTTTGGTGGACGTTCTCTGGTCGCTGGGGCCTGTGTGGGCCCTGACTGGGCGGGAAAGCCCTGCGCTGTGGCTGGGCACTTCTCAGTCTCCTCAGATGTGAAGATCACAGGCAAAGGGGCGGAGGAGCTGCTGCCATCATCAGCTCCCAGATACATGGAGCTGCAGGTTATCAGCCAACATGAGGTTTGCTTGAACCTCCCTGCTCACCACTGATGGACGGGCAGCTAGCAGAGTCACTAGGTGCCTCAACTATCTCTCACATTGCAGTGATCTATTGAGGTCAATGCCAGTGTGTAGGCTTGTAAGTCTGAATTCAACCCCAGAAATGCCTGATTGAGTTCTTGGAGCTGGCATTCCACGAGAGCTGCCACTCTCTCCATGGAGAATGGTGTGCACTCAGAGTTGAGGGTGACCACAGTGTTCATGCTTCGCATGGACTCCTCCATTACAGAGACCATGGCATGCAGACACTCAGGAATCTCTGCCAGATCTTCGCGTACATCCTGATGGATATCCAGCATTTGCCATCTAATAGTCAACTCCAGAGGCTCATCATCTGCCTGGGGCTCAGCATCGTCCTTGTCTCCAGCAATCCTTCAATTGTCAGGACCCTGGGGACTCTCTGTCTTCACTCGTTCCTCAAGCAAGTGTGACGTGCTTTCCCCAGTGCGCTCTACCATCTGAGCCAGAGCACTCAATCCTATCAAAGTGTCTGTATCTGAGGTAGTGCAAAGTGCAAAGAGAGGATGTGACACGGGTGCACCTGGCTCTGGCTGGACATCATTGTCCAATGTCAAGGGTGGGTCTTCAGGGTGATTTTGTGGTTTGGATGATATTCCATCTGAGGGAGGAAAAACATATTTAAGTCTCCATTAGCATTTACAATTCAGAGTACGTGCATTCTGTTAGCTTCTGAAAATGGAAATCTGGCTAAGTGGTGGCTTCTGAATGGACGAACATATGGGATTAGTGGATTTCACCTGTCAGTCTTACATCTGTTGCCCTCCATTTCTCATATCCTTCCCCAATCTCTTCTGTGTCCACTGGATTCCTAACCTCCTCCAAAACCTCTGCCTCTCCACGACCAGTGGATCTGCTCCACACTTGCATTCCATCTCCCAAATCTGCTCCTTTGCCGGAGTTAGCAGAGTTAGTCAACACTCACCACCAGTTCGACTTCGCTCCTGGGCACTGTGACTCCTCTTCTCCTCTAAGAACAATAGTGCTTTCATGAGGCCCCCCTCTATATGCCCGAACATTCCATCCTCCTCCCCAAAATCATTTGTTTACGTGCCCAGCACAATGTGGGGCTTCCCTCTTCCATACGTGCCTGCCACCCTGTTAAGTCCCAGGCCGTCTTTAACAGCACGGGAGGACGTGCCAACTTAAGCTCATGGCTTTACACCAAGAGCCCCATCAAGTGCAAGCCCATGCATACACATCTATTCAAGGTTATGTAGGACCTTAATACTCAACCTCACAGAGTGGAGAAGGTCACTAACCCTCTTCCGACACTGCATCCAGGTGCTTGAGACTAACCTCTGGCTGCTGACTAGAGATGCCACCTCTAACCAAGCCTTCTTTCTTAGGTGTGGAAGCCTCCTCTTGCCATCTCACAACAGCAATATCTCCCATCAATCACTGACAGCATTCAGTGAACCCACAGGCAGTCATCCGAGAAGCAGGGGGCCAATTGGCTTCAGCCATTTCCAACCTGTTTGCCATGGCTTTTGGCTCCTGAAGACATTGTTATATTCCGGGCACATTTGCCTCCTCATTTCCTGACTTCAGTTTTCAACGTCACTTTAAAGTTGCCAAAAACTCCCTCCCACAGTTCTTCTTGCAGTTGCTTTTAAACGCCCTGCCTTCAGCTGCACACATTCAGGCGCCTACTCACCCCGATAGCACTGAGCTTCTCTCAGTGTGAGTTTCACACTGGCCAGCTGTTAATTGGTTAATTGCAGAGAGCGTAATTGCTCTCTGGTGGCGAACATGGTTGGGAGCAGAGTTCAGATCAGCTTCCAATCCTGCCGATCACGCACACCCGACAAGCTGAAAATTCAGGCCTATATTACATAAGTTGATATTGGAGAAAATCCAACTTGTTCCAAAAGATGAACTTTCTCTGGTGACCAAAATGTTGTGTGTAAACTAAGGTTTAGTGAACATGCATGGCAGATCAATGCAAAAAAGAGCAAGAATGATTACACAATTAGTCTCCCTAAAAACACTTCAAATTCTATACACAAAACCATATTAATTTTTATTGCAAAACTAGTTTTGATGAAAATGCCATCACCTTAAATAAGCTCTATTTTGAATTCTTGCCAAATAGGTTTAAGACCTTAAAGACCAGTACTGTAACCATCTAGAAAAAAATCCGCAGGGCTAATTAAGAATCATACTTGTGTATGCAACAACAAGGAAACAAAATTTTACAAATCAACTGCTCTTCAACTTTCTAGCCTGAAGTCATGAGCATTGTACTGTTACCTGTGGCTGAGCTCATCGCATTCTTGCCAATGAGTTTGAAGGTTGTGGCTTCAAGTCCAACTCCAGGGTAAAAATCAAGGCTGACACTCCAGTGAAGTACTGAGGGAGTGTTGCACTGTCAAAGGTGCTGCCTTTTGGATGAGCTGTTAACCTGAAACCCTGCCAGCTCTCTCAAGAGGATGTGAAGGATCCTGCCACACTTTTTGAACAAAAGCAGGGGAGTTATCCCTAGTATCCTAGCTAATATTTATCCCTCAATCAACATCACAAAAACAGGTTATCTGGTCATTATTATATTGTTATTCATGGGAACTTGCTATGTGAAAATTGCCTGCTGTGTTTTCCAGATTGTGACTACATTCAGATGTCCTTTGTTGGCTGAAAAACGCTTTGGGAAGTCCCGTGGTCGTGAAAGGTGTTCGTATAAATGCAAGTCTTTCCTTATCATGCCTGTTATGCTATTGATATATGATTTACTGAGGATCTTATTGCACTCTCTGTGTCCCTTTATCTTCAAGTAACAAGGAGAAAATAGATTCATGGAATTTTTTTGAATTAAACTAAACTAAACATATCTTTAGCATTCTTTATTGATCCAACTGCTGGAGAATATTATGCAGTAATCGTTAATTTTGACTTCATTTTTCACAAGTCCAGTTATAAATACCCCCTTGCAAACGTAAAGGATACAAAAAAAAATCTATTGTTACTGCTTTTTAAAGGATGTTTAACTCAACCATCATCGAAAGGAAATTCTTGAATCCACAATTTGTTATATATTCAGAGTAAAAAATTCTTCACACAGACAGAAAGATGTGCAAGCTAATGTCCACACTGTCTGTAATTACCGCCTATCAGGAAAATATACTTTGCTCTAGCTTTTGACTTAATTAAAGGATACAGGAATGCAGCTGGCCAAGTATGCAAAGTTTTAAGATATTTGCTTCCAGCCCTCTGGTCATGGGGTCAAGTCAAATCTGTCAGTCCCATTTCAGATGTATATTGTCAGTTCTTGGCTACAACCAGGGCAAAGAAAATAAAAACATGGACTGCATCACTACACAGCAGGTACACGTCCTGTTGGCTGAGCATGGACTGAACTAAAGTCTCTTCTCCCAGATTATGGAAGTTAGAGAAGGTGATAGATTTCAGCAATTGGGTGTAAGCATCATGTAGGCATGGCACTGAAGGGAAGATTTGGCAGGGAGTTTCACACAATGCTTACAGAACATCCCAGGTCTTCCTACCATTAATTTCAATGGAGAGATTACCCAGAAGATTCAGTGCAAGTCTTCCTGCCAGAATTATATTCCTGCATTCTGCCCCAGCAATGCTTAACACTCAAGGGGTGAAGGTGAAAATTTATCCCACGAGCTCTCTGAAAGTCAAGAAGGAGGCAACAAAAAGCTCTGTTCATGAAAATTCAGGGATGTGGTTTCTTGCTTCTGCTTATTTTAATTAAAAAAGCATCATAAGGCTTTTTAACAAATTTGTGACAAAACAATCAAACATACATGTAAACAAAATCACTGCAATGTTCTTGCCTTTTTTTACTGCTGTTCAGAATCTTGTTTCCATGTCAAAATTTGTTCATGAAAAGTGGTGTTTTGTCACTTCTTAACAATTAAGAATACACACACAGCTATCTCCTTCTGAACCCCAGCTTCCTGTATAAAGAACAGAAGGTTCCTTTATTACTCATTCTACACCAGAGGGCAATACATCTGGAACTTAGCACACCCTACTGTCAGGTTTTTTTATATAACACTTATTTTTAACTAAAATGTCCTTTTACAGAAAAAGCATAAACGTTAAACACAAACACCACATCTCCTCCCCCTTTAACCAGGAACAAATCGGTCAGGCGGTTTGCCGATTCACTTTGGTCTAGAGAACAGTGTTGGCTTAGGTATCTCAGTTTGTTTGCTTATAAATGGAAGGTTCTGCTATTCCACTTGTTTCTGTTCAGGTTCAACATTTGCAGCTACAGGTGCTACAGGTTTGTCAATTGAACCAAGTTGGGTTTCACCAACTGGAGCAGACGTTTCCCAGAAATCTTCCACTGTGACTGGAGTTCCCTGGAAATTTGGTTCCTTGGATTTGGTGTCTCCAATCTAATCAGCGTGCCTCTTCCAGATTCCACAGGAAGATTCAACATCATAAGTCAGTGGTCCTCCATGCTTGATGATTCTTCCCAGGAGCCACTTTGGTGTCCCACAGTGATTTTGGACCCAAACAGACTGATCCAGATTAAACTCATGAGCTGGTTTACTTGTGTCATGTGACCTTTTCTGATCACATTGCCTTGAACCAATCTTTCCTTTCAAATCTGGACACAGTAAATCGATTCTGGTACTCTACCATCTTCCAGACATCAGCTCAGCAGGAAATACGCCTGTTGCTGAATGTGGAGTGTCGCGATACATCATCAAAATGTTCTTCAGCTTCAACTTCCAATCTGTTTGCGTCCTCCCCCTCAATATGGCTGTTTTGAATGTCTGGATAAAGCACTCCACTTCACCATTTGAGTATGGGTGGTAAAGCAAGATTAAAGTCTATTTAATCCCATGGTTTTTCAGGAATGTTTGAAATTGATATGATGTGAACTGTGTGCTACTGTCAGATACAACCTGCTCCAGCAACCCAAAAGTAGTGAACACATCCCGGAGAGCATCAATGGTCTTTGCTGAAGTAGTCATGGGAATAACGTGAAGACACTTTGTGCGGGCGTCCACCACAATCAGGGACGTATGTCTGAGAAGTGGTCTGGCAAAGTCCACATGAAGTCTCTGCCATGGGTCATCAGGCCAAGCCCACGGTGAAGGAGAAGAATTCATTTCTTGGCATGGAAGGCAATCACTGACCATGCCTTCAATGTCTTTATCCAGGAGTGGCCACCATACATGTAGACAAGCTAATGTTTTCATTTTGACAACTCCCATATGACTGAGGTGAAGTTCTTCTAACACTTGGGTTTGGAATTTTGGAGGAATAACAACTCTGATTCCCCTTAACAAACAACCGTCTTATAGTGTCAACTCAAATTTACACAAGTAGTAAGGTTTAAGCTCAGTAGTCACTTCTTGAGGTACACATCTTCTGTGTGTACAGCATCCCTCTGCATTTCAAGTCGAATTTGATCCGTTTTAACAGGTAACATGTCTATCTGGTTCACACTGAGAGCAGTGACTTCACTTTGGGTTGTGGAGCTGTGGTGTCTGGAAAATGCGTTTCCATGATTCTCAGTAGAGTGAAATGTAGTTTCATATTGATAAGCAGATAATATCAGTGCTCACCTTTGTAGACATGCAGCGGCAAGTGTTGGGGTTTGTGACTTGGGGCTAAGCAACCAGGATTGTGGTCTGTAATTAATGTGAATTTATGCCCATACAAATATTGGCAGAACTTCTTGATTCCACAGATTAGTCCAAGAGCCTCCTTCTCAATTTGGGCATAATTTTGTTCTGCCTGAGACAATGTGCATGAGGCATATGCAATGGGCCTTTCACTGCCATCAGGAAATGTGTGGGAGACCAGATCCAGATGCATCACAAGTCAGGCTGACAGGTCATTTTCATTGAAATGTGCCAGGACTTTGGCAGAAGTGAGCTCTTGCTTGAGTTCCTTGAAACTTTCTTGACAGGCTTGTGGCCAATTCCATTTTGCGTTATTCAGCAGATTATTCAGTCGTGCTGCCTTGGTTGCCAAACTGGAAATGAACTTGCGGTAGTAATTCACAACTTCAAAAACGAACAAAGTTCCTTAACATTATTGGGTTGTGATGCATTCACCACTGCCTCCACCTTTCTGGGTGAGGTTGAGAGGCCAGTTTCATCAATCACATGTCCCAAGTACTCCACTGAGGGCTTCAGGGACCAGCATTTGGATTTCCTACAGTGGATGCCATATTTTTCCAGTCTACAGAGGACCTTCCCTAAGTCCTCTAAATGAGTTGGAAGGTCTTTCTCAGTGATAAGCATGACGTCTTGGAAGCAGATTACACCAGGGAGGCCCTGCAGTATTTTGCCCATAGCCTGCTGGAATAAGGCTAGTGATGACGAGATTATATGTATTGATATAGACCTCTGTGTGTGCTGATGGTTATATACTTGCTGGAATCTTCACTCAGCTACATTTGCAAAAATGCTTGTGATAAGGCAAGCTTTGTGTATAATTCACGTCAATTCAGAGCAGCCAACAGGTCCTCAATTTTCAGTAGAGGGTAGTGATGCACTTCCAGGAAAGGATTAATGGTGATTTTATAATCACCACGTATTCTGATAGACCTGTCATCCTTCACCTCTGGGACTATTGGAGCTCCCAATCTGCATAATCAACTTTCTCAATTATCTGAAAGTTTTCAAGTCGTTCTGATTGCTGTTCAATTCTCTTTTGCATTGAGTAGGGAACTGAAAGTGGTTTGAAGAACCTTGGAGAAGCTTCAGCCTTCACAACAAGCTTGGCTTCAATGTCTTTAATAATTCTAAGACCTTCTTTGAAGACATCAGTATGCTTGTCTAACAAGGACTGCAACATGGGGTTGCAATGTACTTTATTCCAGTCCAGCCGAATTTCTTTCAGCTAGTTCCTGCCCATAAGTGATGGACAATCCACTTTCACAATGATAAATGGCAACCTTGCTATTTGATCTCCATATTTAGCTTGAATGGACATTTTTCCAAGTATATTCACAGGCTCACTAGTGTAGGTGCTAAGCTGGAGGAGGGTTTTCTCCAACGGGCAATTTCCTCCCATGTCCTCTCTGAAGCATTAGAAACAGATGCTCCAGTGTCAACCACCATTTCATCATTTTACCATTTAAGGCAATGCCAACTTTTAGTCCTTCATCTAGTTTCAGATCAGACTGAATTCAATACAATTGTTCTCCTGCATTGTTGCTGTTAGTTTCATTTTCTGTCTCGTCTGGATTTGCAATACTTCTGTGTTTTGTTTCCAAGTAATGAGACTTTTTAAACTGCCTGTTTATTTTCAAGCGTGACTTGTCTGTGTGTTCCTCGTGATGCCCTTTTCTTGTCGGTACGGGTTTACTGTGATCAGCCTTTGACCTACTTGCATGCTGTATGTGTCCTTTTTTCCCAAAGTAGGGATAATCAGCGGTTTTCCACTTTCAGGCTTCTGCATTATGCCCTTTTCCATTACATAACATGTTTGGAAATGACTATATCCTGACTTTGAAAAAACTCAGCAGGTCTGGCAGCATCGGCGGAGAAGAAAAGAGTTGACATTTCGAGTCCTCATGACCCTTCAACAGAACTGAGTGAATATTAGGAGAGGGGTGAAATATAAGCTGGTTTAAGGTGGGGGGGCGGTGGGGCGGTGGGGGGAGAGAAGTGTTGGGGGGGGGTTGTGGTTGTAGGGACAAGCAACAAGTGATAGGAGCAGATAATCAAAAGATGTCACAGACAGAAGAACAAAGAGGTGTTGAAGGTGGTGATATTATCTAAACAAATGTGCTAATTAAGAATGGCTGGCAAGACACTCAATGTACAGCTCTAGTGGGGGTGGGGTGGAAAGACTAACAGGGCATAAAAGACATAGATTTAAAAATAATGGAAATAGGTGGGAAAAGAAAAATCTATATAAATTATTGGAAAAAACAAAAGGAAGGGGGAAGAAATGGAAAGGGGTTGGGGATGGAGGAGGGATTTCAGAACCTAAAGTTGTTGAATTCAATATTCAGTCCAGAAGGCTGTAAAGTGCCTAGTCTGAAGATGAGGTGCTGTTCCTCCAGTTTGCGTTGGGCTTCACTGGAACAATGCAGCAAGCCAAGGACAGACATGTGGGCAAGAGTGTTAAAATGGCAAGCGACAGGGAGGCTTGGGTCTTTCTTGCGGACAGACCGCAGGTGTTCTGCAAAGCGGTCGCCCAGTTTACGTTTGGTCTCTCCAATGTAGAGGAGACCGCATTGGGAGCAACGAATGCAGTAGACTAAGTTGGGGGAAATGCAAGTGAAATGCTGCTTCACTTGAAAGGAGTGTTTGGGCCCTTGGACGGTGAGGAGAGAGGAAGTGAAGGGGCAGGTGTTGCATCTTTTGCGTGGGCATGGTGAGGTGTCACAGGTGGGGGTTGAGGAGTAGGGGGTGATGGAGGAGTGGACCAGGTTGTCCCAGAGGGAATGATCCCTATGGAATACTGCCAGATGAACTGTTGTTCCTCCAGTTCCTCTGCTCCCCCCACCCCCACTAGAGCTATACCTTGAGTGCCCTACCATCCATTCTTAATTAGCACATTCGTTCAGATATATATCACCACCTTCAACACCTCTTTGTTCTTTTGTCTGTGACATCTTTTGATTATCTGCTCCTATCACTGCTTGCTTGTCCCTACAACCACACCACCCCCCGCCCACTTCTCTCCCCCCACCCCCCCCACCTTAAACCAGCTTATATTTCACCCCTCTCCTAATATTCACTCAGTTCTGTGGAAGGGTCATGAGCACTCGAAACGTCAACTCTTTTCGTCTCCGCCAATGCTGCCAGACCTGCTGAGTTTTTCCATGTAATTCTATTATTGTTTTGGATTTTCAGCATCCGCAGTTTTTTGTTTTTATACTCTGACTTTACTAGTTTAACTTCGACGTTGTTAGAATGTGCTTTCAAATCTCCAGCTTGTTTCTCTGCTATTTCTATGCTTTGCGCAATCTCGAATGCTTTCTTCAGTATCAACTCTTGCACCGCTAATAACCTGCGCTGAATTCTTTCATTTCTTGGTCCACAAGCCAAGCAATCATGCAATGCTTCTTCCAGGTAACCTTTAAAGTCACAATGTTCCACTAATTTTCCAACTCTGCCAGGAACTGGGAAACTGACTCACTCTCATACTGTTCTGTTCGGTGAAACTTGAATCTCTTGGCAATATTTGCTGGTCTGGGATCGAAGTGCTCTTTCAAAATGTCCACAAGCTCTTTAAAGGTTTTATCTGCTGGCTTGTCAGGAGCAATGAGATTTCTCAGTTAAGTGAAATTTTTCATTCCAATGACTGTAAAAAACACTGAGGCCTGCTTTTCCTCTTCAATCACATTCGCAATGAAAAACTGTTCCATTTGCTCGACATAAACTACAAAGTCCATAGTAACTGGATCAAAAACCTCGAAAGGCCGTGATGATCCCATCATCGTCGCCATTTGAAGTGTTTTGTCACTTCTTAACAATTAAGAATACACACACACACACATAGCTATCTGCTTCTGAACCCTAGATTTCTGTGTAAAAAACAGAAGGTTCCTTTATTTCTTATTCTATACCAGAGAGCAATACATCCAGGATTTAGCACATCCTACTGTCAGTTGCTTTATATAACACTTCTTTTTAACTAAAATGTCCTTTTACAAAAAAGCATAAATGTTAAACGTAAGCATCACAAAAAATTAATCCCTTCCCTAAATACTTGGTAAAAGGCAATCAAAAGAAAACATAAGCTGTTGCCTAGGTTGAGAGTGGAAAATATAAAACTTGAGTTCATTTCGCATATTCAGACCTAAAAGATCAATATCTCCAAATTTCAAAACAGCAATGCTAGAAACAAACAATGGGGGTTGTAGGGGCACATCCTAATTATTAATGCAACTACTGACTGCCTAGACTTAAGTTTTGCTGGCAACCCCAAATTGACCCTTGGCTTTCACTGAATTTGAAGGCATCAAATATGTGGGTGTCTAACTACACCATCTGCAAACTTGAGTCGATTGCTTATTTATAGTCAAGCAGATCAGAATAGTCTAGTTTAATTATATAGGGAAGGTTTTCATTGGGCAGACCCAGGCAGTAGTACCTCAGAAATAGCAGGTAAAAGCTTAGTGCCCTGTTCCAACTTGTAATGCTAGGCCTTTTAATGTGCAGATCAAGGTCTTAAGATGTACATAGGATCCTACTAACCATTTTGCAAGACAACCGGACAGAGCACATTCTGTCTAGTTTTACCAGCAATGCAATCAAAGGCAAAAACAGTGGACAGAATTTAATGTCACACTCCCACCCCAGTTCTGATCCCGGATGGGGTGCCATTTGATCAAGCAGTAGAGTGCGGGTTGGCGACACCACCACCTTCTTGCATTCCCCTGATTAAGTCAGGGGCGAGAAAGCTTGTGAGAGGCCTTCCCACCCAGACATCAATTATGTTCCTTAACTGGGCAATTAAAGCCCACTTGAGGGATTCATCCTGCCGCCACTGGCATTCAACCAGTGGCAGGCAGGGGACTCGCCACGCTTTGAGGCCAACGAGCAAATCCAGTTGGGTTTGCTTGCAGTCTTCTGGGATCCCTGGTGAAGACCCAAGTGTATTATTGGTGGCAGCCACCCCTCCCTGGTGGCACTGACGGCTATGCTGACCTCTGATTGGACAGCAGCTCTTAGGGGCAGAATTTCCTCCATAATGGAGGGGAGGGGGGAAGTGCAGCAATTAAAATGTCCCCCCTGGACTTGGGAGCCCTGGCAGCAGGATTCTCATCCCTATGTAACCCCCCTCCAGCACCACCAGTTTGCTTTCTTTACGGTTCTTTCATGGGATGTGAACGCCAATAACAAGGTCAGCATTTGTTGCTCATCCCTAATTGCATTCAAGAAAGTGGTGGTGAGCCGCATTCTTGAACCGATGCATTCCAACTGGTGTAGGTACAGCTACAGTGCTGCTAGGAGGGGAGTTCCAGGATTTTGACCAAGAAGCAGTGTTCCAAGCGATATAGTTCCAAGTCAGCATAGCTTTCTTCAATTCATGGCTTTTTAAAGCAAAATGATGCACAGGCAACATTTTGATGTTGGTTGTTAAATTCTACCAAAAAGGGCTATTATCTTTATATTCATGAAAAGAGAAATCCATATCCCTTTATTTGACACTTTTGGTAGCTTTGCCACATGCAATAAACAGTAAATGGAAGTTTTATTAAAACTGTAAATTTATTTTCTACAATGCTGAAGCAGAGCCTTGTCAACTCAATTAATTCTTCCTGCCAATGCCACATACAATTTATGATGTAAATAAATAATTTAATTTGTTCTAAAGCAGAGGATTCACCACCTAATCAGTTCTCTCACTTGGTTATCACAATGGCACTTTTTAAAGAAAATACACTCCTTAAGAGAAGAAAGAGACTTTCACAAGCTTTTATCAGCTGTAGAACTTCCAACTTGAATGAGGTGAAGTCTGGATATTGAGAATGAGACAATCACTTCAAGGAGTAAGGAAACTATAATAATTAACATGGCAAATTAAATTCCTATAGCATCTAGGACTGGTTGAAGGGCATCAATATAATGAGGAGATGCAGTTTGCTGTCGTACAACAAAATACTTGCCTTATTATCTTTTTTTATTCATTCATGGGACATGGGTGTCACTAGCTAGGCCAGCATTTAATGCTAATCCCAAATTTCCCTCATTCAGAGGGCATTTAAGAGTCAACCACATTACTGTGGGTCTGGAGTCACATGTAGGCAAGACCAGGACAGCAGATTTCCTTCCCTAAAGGCCATTACTGAATCAGATGGGTTTTTATGACAATCAACAATGATTTTTATGGTCATCATCAGACTTTTATTGAACTTAAATTTCACCATCTGCCATAGTCAGATTTGAACACAGGTCCTCAGAGGATTACCCTGGGTCTCTGGAATACTAGTCCAGTAACAATATCGCTCTGCCACTGCCGCCCTTATGCATCCAAAAATCTTGTCATAGGATTATTCCATAGTGATACTATTCCTCTTCATGCTTAGTTAGTGTAACATTCACTATATTTTCAACTATCTTTGTGATTATTATTATCTTATTAAGACATAATTTTTTGAAATTCAACTTCAATGCAAAAGAAAATTAAATGTGTTGTATAACAGGCAGTCAATCTCACCGCCACCCATTTTACCCCTTTGTCAAAGTTGAATTTCATGCTGAAACTACTTTGTTTTAAGATTATAAATTCAGATCCTCTGATATTGGGTTAAATCACTACAGGTGGGGCACTAACCAATGCCAGGTCCCTTGATCAGACAGTGAGTGCTTTTGAACTAGGGGCCACTCAGGAGCCACAAGGAAATCCCGCACGGGTTTGCTTGTCATGCTTCCAACATGGTGAGCCCACCATCCGCCGCTGGTAGAAATGAAGCCTTTAAGTGGGCATTAATTTCCTTCCCGCCATGAACTTAATCGGGGTGGAGACGGAAAGGTGGCAGTGTCTCCACCTGCCACCCTCCCTCCTGATTAAATGCTGTACCACCATCAAACTCACCACAGGGCAGGGTATTAAATTCTGTGCATGATCACTATAATGAAAAGTTGCATACAGGAGAGAGTGAGTAGAAAGCTATAATCTAACATCTTTGTTTAGATATTGTCCATCAACTGCTTTAGGCTTGAGGTATAGCTTCTTTCCCCCACCCCAATTAAATTACTATCTATTGCTTGCACAGAACCATCCATCTTTTTTTACTGATTTGATGCTGGTTCCAACATCTCTCCACCCTCACTAACCCCTGCCTCTCTCTCTCATTCTCACACACACACACACGCATACTCATTGGTTATGGAACCTAATGCACAATATGCATTCTTAACTGAAGATAATTCAATTAAGAATATTCATCAGAACTCAGTTAGATTCTTACAGCAGTGACTGCAGCAATCACTTCATCTGAGTGCTGTGACAACATTAAAAAATCATTATTCATTTCTACAAGTTATATGGTTTCTCATGCACATCACATTATTTATTAATTTTAGTCTCTCTTTTATATTTTATTAATTTAATTAAATTTTATGGATGATAGAAACTTTTCATTATGTCAGGGTTGACATTAGTTAAGGTTTCTCTCAAGTATTTTAAAAGCTGCTAATTGATCTGTCACCATACAATGTGTTTTATTGAAACCTCGTAAGAAGACTTAATGAGAACAAGCAAAAGGTGTTCTTAAAAATTATATGCAAAGTAGCAGTACTAGAATTCATAATTCACAGGTAAACAGTTAGCAATTTTCATGGCAATTGAGCTCCCTTTTATTTAAAATGACAAGAAAGAGATAACAACAAGTTACATTTTTATTGCACCCCTCTTACAGAAGAATGCCTCAAAGGACATTAAAAAGAGAAAGGATAGATGGCAAGCAGCTACAGAGAAGTTTGGGGGCATCCTGGTCAAAGAGATTTTGAAGTAAGGATGGGTATCAAAGGATAGTGATCTAGAGAGAGAGTTTCAGATAAAATAGGTGAATAGCAAATGATAGATTAACCACTAAAAGTGGAAGATGAGAACAATAAGCCCTAATCCAATATCAGAGAAGTAAATGGTGCAGTTTGATGTGGGACTTAAATGTTGTCTAGTAGCAAAACTATTAGACCACTGGACCATCAACCATGAGTCCCAAGTTTTAAAATCCACTCAGCCTCTCTTCAGCTTCTCCTAAGGATAGGTTAGCCAAGTCACCTGTGAAAGGCAGGAAAAAGTGGAGTAGGAATGAATCAACCCTCACATGGCTCAATACTGTGTTGCCAAATTAAGCTAAAGAGTGCAATTGACAACATTTGTAGAGATGTTAGTTTGCTGAACCAACTCAACCTCTTAACTGATGAGAATAATATGGATGTAAAGAAAGAAACAGGTGACAACATACAAGTTCCTATCTGGCATTATACCTATATTAATGGATCCAAATAATTAACATACAGGTAAAATATTTTTAATTATAAGTGTTATTCCAGGGTGAGTCCATGGATTCTATTAAATGCACTATGAAAGGGCTTGTGTTTTGTACTAATCTGTGCAATGATTTGCATATTAGTAGCTGTAAAAGTTCATCCTAATTCCTAATCCTAATAATAGCAACCAGCTAAAAGGGCAAATTATGTTGCAGGGATACACAAAATGGAGAATGAATATCAGAATTACATTAAGTAAATCAGTCACCAGAGAAGTGTGGTCCATTTCAGTTTGTATTGTAATTTATGAATGTTTAGGAGATTAGTCTGAATCAAAGAACAGTGTTTTAGGAATACATGTTGGAGATTTGAGGAATTGATATAGTCTAGTTCACAGCATTTCTATTTGGCTGTAAGTCACTGACCTGTAGCTCCAGTGCTTTATTCTGCTTTTAAAAATGTATTTGTGGCAAAGCAAGCAAAAGTTTCAGCTTCTTAAGACCCACTTGTCAATCAATAATATTCATCCAAAGCCTAACTGAATAGTTTACTGAATAAATTACTGAACAGTACTTAAAGGATAATTTCAGTACTCACTAAGTCCACTGTGATTTTTTTCCCTCGTGTATAGTAGCACTTTGATGTCCTATATAAATCTATGCTAGAATCCCAGAGGGTTCATGAGGTCATCATTGTCCATCCAGGGCTTCGCATGTCATACACCATGAGCACACTATCTCAGAATTCTGTTTCACATTTGTATTGTGTTTTTGATCTACTAGAATGTGATTGTTATTGTTATTGTCAATTAGCAAAAAGATCCTCTGCTATGGTAACACAGTATTCCTTTGGGAAGTTGATATTTTCTTTGAGAAGTTAGTACAAAGGGTCCCCGGAACGTGTTTGTATTTGAAGATGGTCCATGGGAGGATGTTAATATTTGCAGGCAGTCTTCCATACAAAAAAAAAGTTTGAAAACCATTGTCTTAATATAGGCATGTAAAACAATGTGAATATACTGGTTGTCATGCACTGCTTTTGGACAGCCCTTCTACAAATATAAATACAGGATTTTATATTGGGCATACAATGGCGCAGAACACATGGATCGGCAGTCACAGAGAAAAACACTTTTACATTTATACATACAGATAAAATTAATAGTGTGTCTTGAAATTATAAATCTATATTTCCAAATGACTACTTATAGGGATTATGACATCATTATTTTAAAGAAATTACATTCCAGTTACTTGCTTTTTAACCATTTCCAAATAATTTTGCACTAAATCTATAAAATAACATCACCAGGTCCATCAGTTTCATTGTAGCATTATGAATAAATTAGATCAGATTAAAATTAACTGTCAGCAGGATTGAACTACACTACTTTGTCACTTCTGGTTTACATTTAAAATTATATTACATTTTGAAATGTTGATTTCTAAGAAACTATATGTGTTTGCTCAGGTGATGTCCAAGTACAATATAATATACATACTTACAGGGCGGGGTGGTGGCATAGTGGTATTGTCACTGGTAACCCAGGGCAATGCTGTGGGGACCTGGGCTTGAATCTCACCACGGCAGATGGAACTAAAAGTCTAATGATGACCATAAAACCATTGTTGATTGGTTTGCTAATGTCCTTTAGGGAAGGAAATCTGCTGGCCTATATATGACTCCAGACCCACAGAAATGTGACTGACTCTTAAATGCCCCCTGAGCAGCCAACAATGCCCACATCCCATGAAATAATAAAAAAAATATAACTTTCTTTTGAATTATTGGACGGTATTTAATGCAGGCAATGGGACTTGCCCATTGGCTGGAGACCCAGCGAGAGCCCTATGTCACCTCTTTTAGGGAAGGCCCACCAAATCATCAAATTTAGTGCCCATCAAGCACTTAAGTGGACAACAGCGGGTTTTCCCTAGGATCAAGGACACTGGGTGGGTCCACTTAAGGGCCTCAATTGACACAGGGCAGTAAGGTTACTGTACATGATTAGTGCAGCACCCTTGTCACATGCACTTCTAATTTCCTTTTTAATGCCATCCCCTACCTTAACACTGCTGTTTGGAGGCCTTTAGACAACTCCCACTAATGTTTTCCACCCCTTGTTGTTGCTTAGCTCCACTCAGACTGATTCTACATCTAGATTTTCTGAACCAATATCCTGTCTCACTATCATACTGATTTCATCCTTAACTAACAATGCCATGCCACCTCCTTTTCCTTTTTGCCTGTCCATCCTAAATATCGAGTACCCCTTGGATATCCCAGCCTTGGTCACCCTGCAGCCATGTCTCCGTAATCGCAATCATATCATCCCCATTTACATCCATTTGCAATGTTAATTCATCTACCCTATTGCGAATGCTCCAATTCAGTACTTTGGACTGGTCTTTTAAAACATTTTTTTGTACTACAGCCCTATTTGCTATTAGCCCTTGTTTCCTCTGCCTTCCACTTTTGCTTTCTACTTTTCTGCCTTTCATTCTTATCTCTGTTTCCCTCTCTTGTGTCTCCCCGCTCAGGTTACCGTCCCCCTGTCAGTTTAGTTTAAATCCTCCTATACAGTACTAGCAAACACGCCTGCGAGAATATTGGTCCCTGTCTTGCTGGGGTGCAACCCGTTCAGCTTTGTTAAAAAGTTCATTCAAGGGATTTGGGTGCCAGTGGCTAGACCAGCATTTATTACCCATCCCTAAATTCCCTTCTTCAGAGGGCATTTAAGAGTCAACCATGATGCTGTCGGTCTGGAGTCACATGTGGTCCAGACCAGGTAAGGGCAGCAGAGGTTTTTACAACCCCTGGGGGCTGAGGCCTATGGTAGCTCTGATGGTCATCATTAGACTTTTAATTCCAGTTTTTTTTAAATTGAATTCAAACTCCATCATCTGCCATGGTGGGATTTAAACCCAGTTCCCCAGAGCATTACCCTGGTTGTCTGGATTACTAATCTAGCAACAATACCATTACACCATTGCCTCCCTTGTACAGGTCCCATCTTTCCCAGAATTGGTCCCAATGCCTCAGGAATCTAAATCGCTCCCTCCTAATGAGAAATTTTTAGTGGACACTGAGATGTGGGCATGGTTGGAGAGAGCATCATGGCGGCAGGTCTTGTGCTTCGGCACTACCAATGATGACAGCCATCTCATTTTGAATTCTAGCTAACCCTCCAAGGCTATTGAGCACACCTAACTCCATGGGTAGGATTTTACCGTCAGCGAGCGGGGGTGTAGCCTGCTCGCCAACGCGTAAAATGATGTGCGGTGACATCAGGCGGAGCTCCCAACGTCACCACACCCCATTTAAATTTTCAGGAAGGCGGGGGCACAGCAAAATCAGCTGTGCGCCCGCCGACCTGTCAATAGCCAATTGAGGCCATTGACAGATCAATTAAAGTAATTAATGGAGCTGCCCATCCAACCTTAATGTTGGCAGGCAGGCCAGGAGCCCTGGCGGCAACTAGAAAAAACATGAAACTTCATCTACCGGTGGGATGAGGTTTCATGCAGGGTTTTAAAAATGTTAATAAAGTTGTTTTGGAAATTATGAACATTTCCAACTCATGTAACATTGTCACATGAGGGGACATGTAAGGGAACTTCTTTTTCTATTTTTAATATTTTTGATACTAGAGGCAATCTCCCTGAGGCTGCACTTAGCCTCATGGAGATGAGTGCGCTCTATCGTGTGCATGCACGAAAGAGCACACTCCCGATTTTAGGCATTTCCCCCCCGCCCGCATAGGGAGCACATAGTGCTTCCCTGCCGACGTCACACTGGGCGGGCCTTAATTGGTCCGCCCATGTAAAATGGCACTGCTCCTCCGATCGGGGGTGCCGATTGGAAGTGCGCCCACCCATCAACTTCCCCACCAACGTGGGGAAAATTCTTCCCCATGTTGTCTTGGAAGGAGCAGAGGTTTCTAACGCATTTTGTAAACCTTTCCAGTAGAGTTTGACACTTCTCCCTGACACAACAGAAGGGTCAAGTAACTATCATGACTCAGCTACATATCACGTGAAAGTGAGGCTCACAAAGGAAGGTGATCTCGGAGTGGGAGCATGGCTCTCCTTCACAATAAGAGGGCAAGTAGATGCATATGCGCAACGCTTTCAAATGAACACACCATTCTCATGAACAGCAAATGTATTTACAAAGGTGCATGATATATACAGCGATTGAACTTCCATGACCCAGAGGTGATGTCAAAGTTTCGTAATTTTTCTAATCCTACCGCTACATCTTGGTGAATCCCTGACACACACAGAGGTGGAGGGAGCTTACTGACTGCTACTCCCTGTTGTCTTTGATGACTTTGGTAGACGTCCTCTACAGCACCGAGACCTGGAGGGCCCCAGCCTGCTTTGGGTGTCCAGCTGTAGGGCAGGTGTACCCTCTTCAGCCTGTATAGCTGGAGGTGATGAGGTCACAGGCAGAGGGGATCGGGTTCAGCTGGATACTCTCAGAGTCACCTGGGGAGATGGCCCCGGGGTCTCCAGCTGCTGGTCCTCCTCCCTGTGAGTGCCTGAGACCCCCTGCCTGACTCCCGGAGGAGAAAGGGCTCCTGGAGGGATGTCAAGATGCTCCGCCCTTCTCTCACCTAGCCACTGATGGACCCCACCAATGCCTATAGCAGTGAAGTGTGGCTCCGAGCTCAAGTCTGGCAGTATCTGCTGGACCAAGGTCTCCAAGGCGGCCACCAGCACTCGTACGTCGGCGCCACAACATCAGAGAGAACGCGGATGGGCTTCTCCATCCTTTGCTTTTGTCTATTGACTGCCTCTCACAACTCTACCTGATTTTCCATCATCTGCCATTGCATGTTAGAGGCAGCCTGGGGGCTGGGGCCCATGGTAGCTCTGATGGTCTGTCTGGACCTTTTGGTGCCTGTAAGAGAGAGAAGATAGATTTAGGTCATAAGCAGGTAGAATACAACATTGCATGTCACTCACTGTGATTATCAGGATGTGATCAACTCATGGAGGACTCATCTGTACTGGCTTGGTGGGAGAGGCCAATCTCACCTTCCTCACAGGAGTGATCTTTGTCTTCATCTGCCAGCTTGGTGGCATCCTCCTCAAACTGGCACAGCTCCTGGACGTTTGCCATCCCTCCTCCCGTCTGATATATCACCCTGCAGTTGTGGGTGAGCTTGGCCTGCGTGAAGATAAATGGAATGGAAGGTGATGAGAAGAGAAGGAGGGGAGTTTGGGAAGCATGCATGCCTGTTGTGTGTGCTGAGCCCTCCTCAGTAAGGACTGAAGATGGAGTTTGTACAGAATGATAGATGAGATGCTGGTGATGTTAAAGTGTCTGTGAGACCATCAATAATGATGTTTCCCCCGCTAATATTGTGCAAGAACCCTGAGCAGTGTAACCCTTTCAGTGCATGATGCCATTATGAGAGTGTGAGATTGGAGTGAGCTAAAGGTTAACTTACCCTGACAGAGCGGATGAGATCATTTATCCTATTACTGAATTGGATGGCGTATCTCGGGCGGGTGCCCAATGAACTGCCCTCCCTTGTAACCGCCTCCCAGGCCGGTGAGGCAAGGCTGGTGGGCCTCCTTGAGCCATCGCTAGAGCACATCCTGGTGTTGGCAGGCTCCTCAGATGAGGGCCTCAAGGAAGCCATTTCTGAACCTGGGAGCAGCTTTTTTCTTTGGTGGATCCATATCAAGAAGTTTCCTGCACACATCTGGCCTGCTGAGAATAATGTGTGTGTTTGGGTGGCATTTAAATTTGGTGCCTGGACCTTTGACCCCATTAGGTAATGGTGGGCTGGATGAATCAGTGCCCGCCCTGCCATGTGGTTCAGAGAGCTACTCACTGATGAGTTTCTGAGCGTGAAATCTGGTGCGATTTCCCACCACGCTGCCCATCAAGAAACGTGCCACAAAGCCAGCCACCTTTCCAGAAGGGAAACTTCCACCCAATGTTTTAATACAACACAGACCCACCTGAATGTCTCAACTATCATTTATGCATGGGGATAAGTCAAGGTTAAACTTAATGCCAGTGGAAATCTTCCCTATATGTCAGCAGGCACTGTATTAGATTAAATACATCCTCGAATCCTCGAGGAAATGAGTAAGAAAATAGGCAGGGCTCTAGCTGATATTTTTAGGGGCTGCATAAATACATAAATTGTATGAAGTACTGCAAAATAGCTAATGTAACCTTAATAGTCGATAAAAGAATGATGCATGAATTGAGAAATAGTCTAGCATGGATAGTGAGAAATTATTTGAGAACATTTTAGGGGAATGTTATCAATGTTCAGGTAAAGAACACAAAATTATAAGTAGTTAATATAATTTTAGACCAATAGGTCATGTCTCCTAAATCTAATGAGACTCTTTGGAAAAGTAGATAAATAAGTAGATGGAAATGGTGGATATAACTTACTTAAACATTCCAAAAGCATTTGTGAGGCTTTTAAGCAAGCTAATGAGTTAACAGAAAATTAGCTAGCCACTTGGCTTGACATTAGATAACAAAAAGCAATGGTAAATGGAAAGGTCTATCTGACAATCACTGACTCATGATGTTTTGTCTGTGCCAGGTCCACTGTCACTTAGACTATTTATAGGCATGGCTGAAAAGACTGTGTAGAATGTAGAATCATAGAATGCTACAGTACAGAAAATGCCATTTGGCCCATCAAATCTGTGCTAGTATTTTTCTCCACATGAGCTGAATAATCTGATCCTACTCTTCTGTTCACTGCCCCTGCTTTTCATAATTCTCTTTTCTCAAGCAACTAATTGCCTTATAAAAGAATTTATGGATTCTGCTTCAATGATGACTAATGGCAGAGAATCCTACGTTCTCACCATCCACTACATAAAGATTTTCTTCTAACCTCCACTTTAACACTTTTCATGATCATCCTAAATTTCTATCCTCACGTGGAAGCAATTCATAACCATTTAACCTATTGTAGCCCTTCATAATCTTTAAAATTTCAAGTCACCTCTATTACCTTGTGAAAACAGTCCTAACTTCTCAATTCTCTCTTTGTAGCTGTAACCCCTTGACCGTAGTAAGATCCTGGTGAACCTATGTTGTCCCTTTCTATTGTTTTTATATCCTTTCTATAATTAGGTGATCAGAATTGCAAATATTAGGCAGAATTTTGCCCTTGGTGGGGGTGCTCGGAAGAGGCATTCAGGGAGCCGACCGCAATTGGCAGGGACCGCGATTTCATGCTGGTGGGTCAAGGTCCGCCCAGCGTGAAAAGCAAGCAGCAGTGCTGCCTGTGTGGAACAAGGGGGGGGGGGGCGGGTAGGAAAGCCAGCGGGCCAAGCACGAACTTCATGCATGTGCGCAAATGAGCACTCCATAATCTCCCTGAGGCAAGGAGCTGTCTCAGGGAGATGAAGAGATACTAAAAAAATATTAAAAATAAAAGTGTACTGAAACATGTCCCACTCATGTGACCCTGTCAGGAACATGCTATTAATGAAAAATTACAGTTTTTATTTTATTTCTATTTGCTTTTGGACACCTCATCCCACCCATAGATGAGGTTTCCAAAAAAATGCAAAGGCTGCTTGGCACTTTTGCCTGTCCTCCAACCGGCAGGCTGGATGGGCAGTGAAAACTTTAATTCGATTGATTACTTAATGGCATTAACAGGCCTTTTAATTGTCAGTGGGCATGCGCCAGAGCCGCAGCCCGCCCGCTGACCAAACCATCGCGTGGCTGCGCATTGACATCAGCACGCTCGGATGATGTCAACGTGCGTTATTTCACGCTCAAGCCTGCCGAGCGAAAATTTCTGTCCATAAGCCCAACTATGGTCTTTATTATGGTTCAACATTCTTCTTCTATTTGCCTTTTTTAATAGCCTTGTTTATTTGTGTTTTCACCATTGATGACCTGCATGCCTACACAGCAAGGTTCCTCTGTTTCTAAACTAAGATTTAAAATCTTATTATTTAGGTGCATTTCCTTTTCCTGTTCTTACATCCAAAATGTGTTGCTTCATATTTTTCACACTGATCTACATCTGCCACCTATCTGCTTATCTAGCTAACATATCCTGCAATTGTTCACAATTCTCATCCCAATGTTCTTTTTGGCTTTCACCCACTAGATTTAGTGTTATTAGTATAATTAATAAATTGAGTCCAAATAATTTATGTCTGTGGCAAATACAAGTGGCTCTAATACAGAATCCTGTCGGGCACCACTCACCATATCTTGCAGCCCAAGATATTTCACTTTGCATAAGAAGATAAGAATTAGCAGCTGGAGTAAGTTATTTAGCCCATCAAGACAGCTCCCACATTTCACAATATCATGTCTGATCTTGTACCTCAATTCAATCTTCCCACGCCATTTCTATATCCTTTAATTCCCTTGGCACAATGCTTCCCAAATTATTTTTTAATGTGACCCCATTTTAACACTTGAAAATAAATGTGGCCCAAATTCAAGCAAAAAACAAAAAAAAGCATAGTAACATTCAGTATATAATTATTAAAGTTCCACTATTATAGAACAACATATAATACATCATACAAATACAAAAATCTGAGTTTCGAAGCTATTTTGTAAAAATTTTATTATTTTATTTCCTCATGTATGTTTCAGACAAGCTCTCCATATTCCCCGGTGACAGAAGACTCAGTGAAGACCCTCTCACTCCCTATCTCCACATAAAGATTACAATCATCCCCTTTCACGCCAACCACAGACAGACACAGACACATATATGCACACACAACAGGCACATGCAGACACACACACATACACACACCCCTATTTTAACACCCAACCCCCACACAATCACTCACACATCAGCCCCTCTACCTATCATGCCATTGGACCTAATTGCCAGTGCCTGCCAAACAGTGTCATTATCCTGGGGTGAGAAGCCATACAACAGGGAGCCAGGAGCAGAAAAGCAGTAAATTTTAAAGCCACCACTCACCTTCCTGGCTCAGCTTCATGACCTCCTGGTTTGTACACATGCTGGACACAGTCAGTCTCTGTCAGCCTCTACCCACACCAAGTCCGTTCACTAACATCATGGGCCCACTCAAATTCACCGCTAAAAGTTTTTCTGAGGTTGAAGAGTACTTTGGGCTCACTGTCCATTCCTTGTTATTTGGCGGCATTGATCCAGTGGGTCCAGAACTTACCCGCCAGAGCCTCTGCTTCACAGTCACCACATGCTGCTCAGAGGAGGGGCAGCTCATGCCCAGCTGTGACCTCTGCATCCCAATGGGAGTCGTAACCACAGTTTGGAAACCACTGCCTTAGTGTCCGAAAACATATTGACTTCCGTCTGCTCAATGACTGAGTAGCCACAACTCTCCAGGGTAGAAAGTTCCAAAAGTTCATAACTTGTTGAGTTTCCTCTTACGTCAAGTCTAAACGGCCAACCCCATATTCTCTGATTGTGACCCCTGTGTTTTGAATTCCCCAGCTAGGGGAAACATTTTCTCAGCATTTATCCTGTCAAAGCCCTTAAGAATTGTATATGTTTCAATTAGATCACTTCTCATTCTTCCAATCTCTAGGGAATATGGGCCTCATAGGACAATCCCCTCATCCCAGGAACCAGTCTAGTGAACATTTGTTGCACTCCCTCCAGGGCAAGTACGTCCTTCTTTTGTTAAGGAGACCAAAAGCACACAGTACTAAGGTATGGCCTCACCGATGCACTGTATGATTGTACTAAGACTTCTTTATTCTTGTGTGCCAATCACTTTACAATAAAAGCTAAAATACATTTGCCTTCTTAATTGCTTGCTTTACCTGCAAGTCAACTTTCTGTGATTCATGTACAAGGACACCCCGGTCCCTCTGAATGCAAACATTTCTCAGTCTCTCGCCATTCAAAAAATATTCTGTTTTTTTTTATTTTTCCCACCAAAGTGGATAACTTCAGGCTTTGCCACATTGCATTCCATCTACCATGTTCTTGCCCACTCACCAAACCTGTCCATATCCCTCTGCAGCCTCTTTTACATCCTCTTCAATGCTTACTTTCCCAGCTAACTTTTTATCATCAGCAAATTCAGATCCTTTACAATCAATCCCATCTCTTAAATTATTAATATAGATTGTAAATAGCTGAGGGCCAAGCTCTGTGCCCCACTAGTTACAGCCTGCCAACCTGAAAATGTCCCATTGATTCCTATTCTCTGTTTTCTGTCCATTAACCAGTCCTCAATCTGTGCTAATATGTTGCCCCCAATTTTGTAGCTACCCTTTTCTTTCTGTCCTCCAACCATCTCCCAATGCACAAGACCACATTTCCTTTAGTTCAATTGCCAGGCACTATTCCTGCCTAAAGTTGTTATGTTTTTTAATTCTGCACGTCCACTGCGCTTCTTTATCACTTTTTTTTAGATATTTCTGCAGAGAATTCTGTAAGCTTTTAGATATTTATGCTGATTGAGCCTGATTAACTCAATTTCTCCAATTGTTTAGCTATTCCATCCAATACTATCGACTATAATAATTTAATTGAAGGAAGACTAATTGGCCTATAATTTTTAGTTTAACCTGATCTTATTTTTGTCACCTGCTACACATTTAGCACAATTTTCCTTTCCATAATTATTTCAATGTTATCATCATCCTCCCTTAAATTTCTTCTCATGCTTCTCTTGGGATCCTCAGGTATAAACTATCAGATCTTGGTAATTTGTCTACTTAAATTTGAATAACTTATTTATTACCATCTCCCTTTGAGTAATAATCTTCACAAACAATTCTTCATGCACACTGGTGGTATACAATTCCAATATATTTTATGGAAAGTGAAACAAAGTACTCATTTCATATCCCTCGTATACATTTCACCACTTGCCTCCTTCGTCTCTTAGCAATCTCACTTTTACCTTGATTATCCCCTTACTAGCAATGATCCTATAAAAGCCTTTGTTGCCCTTTTTAATGCAATGTTTCTACTGAACTCACTTGAAGCCATACTGAGCTCTTATTCTAGTTTTCCTATGTAGTCTTCATATTTGTCCTGGCTTCTGTATTTATCTATCCTGTGTATGTTATTTTTTTTACTATTTTACTTCCTGTATTTATCAATGAAACAGTGTTTTTTGTTTTTTGCCTTACTGGAATGTGCTTCATTTGTATATCTTTTATTTTTTGTTTAAACATTTCCCATTTCTGCTCTCGAGTTCCATTTTCTACTCTTTCTACCATTTGATTTAGACTTACAATTGCTTTACTTAACAATATATATTTTTGTTTTCCTTTTTATTGCATTGAATCTAAATACATTGTGATCACTGTTTCCCAAGTGCTCCACGTCTAGGTTACCTGCACAATTTATTTCATTATCCAGAGTTTTTTGCCAGTGTTTCTTTGTTGGAAGAGCAACATATTGACTGAGAAAATATTGCAATAATCCTTTCTTTTCTCACTTGTAATATTTTCCCCAAATCCAGTCTATCTTGGATAATTTTAATCTCCAATAATTATAACTCAATATTTAACATTATACTAACCTATCTTTTCTTCAAAAATGCATCCTCAAAAGTGCTTTTAGTAAAATATAAACTTTGATGTTGACACTAGATTATCTAATCACAGAAATTAAAATTACAGGGAGCACAGAGCATAAATTCATCAGGATGATCCCAAAGATGGGCAATCAGAGCTACAATGAGATATGGACTATTTACACAGAAGCAGAGGACACCAAGAGGAGATTTAATAGAGCACTTTAAAACTGTGTTTTGAGAGAGTAAGTAAGAAGATACTATTTCCTCTGACTAAAATTTTCTTTAAGAAACTGAGGAGAGATGTGGAAGACATTCTTTACAGGGAGATTTGTGAGAACTTTGAGTTCTTTTACACAAGTAGTGGTTGAGGCAGAAACTGTTAGACCTTTAAAGGATAATTGGATAAATATTTGAAGGGCAGGAGGATATAGGAATATGGCAAGACAGCAGGGCAATGGGGAGAGCTTCGGATTTCTCTGGCAAAAGTGTGTCACAAATATGAAGGGTCAAATGGCCTCAATCTGCATTGCTATGGTTTCTATTAGCTAATAGGAATAAGAAAACTGATAGTAGTCAAATGGATCTTAGCGCAGGGGCTAAGAATGTCAGAGATTGTAAAGTGATAAATATAAAGCAGATCAGAGTAGAAAATATAAAACATACAATACCAAAATATATATATAGAATATATGCACATAATGAATTGGTGAGAAAAAGACACAGGGACAAAAGGTTCTGGGTGTGATTAATGACCAGCGATTGAACGTATCTAGTCAGTGTGAAGCTATGATCAACAAGATGAAGCAAATGCTGAAGTTGAGATGTATGAAGTGAACTATGTATCAAGCCTGCATTACTCATTGGTGAGAACATGTTTTCAATATTCCATGGATTTTTAGACACCCTACATTTAAAATGTTATTAATGACTTGCAGAGAGTTCAGAGAAGAGCAACAAAATTAATTCTGGAATCTAGAAAGAGGAAAGAAATTGCATTTATATGCCCTCAGGACTTCCCAAAGTGCTTCATTGTGAAAGAAATACTTTTGAAGTATAGTCACTGCAGTAATGTAGGCAAACAAAACAACTGATTTGTGTACAATGAGTTCCCACAAACAGCAATGAGATAAATTGCCAGAGAATTTGTTTCAGTGGCATTGATTGAGGGATAAATGTCAGCCAGGATATTGAGAGAATTGCCTTGCTCTTCATTGTATAGTGCCATGGGATTTTTTACTACCTCAGTTTAACGCCTCATCACATTCATCAACGCAACACTCCCTCAATACCGCAACCTAGGCTGTGAGCTCAAGTCTCTGGAGTAGGATTTTAACCCACAATTTTCTGCTTAGTGCTGTAAACTATGAACAGATACCTACAGAAATAAAATTATTTTCATTAGATTTAGAGAGTACATAATCAGGATGTTGTTTAACAAGTTATTACTGCAGAACAGAAGAACACAAGAACAAATGTTCACAACAATCAGTGAGATTAAAACTATTTTTCCCCACATTGTAGATACATAAAATAAAGGGATTTAAAATCCGTCTGTGTAAAAATGGAATTCAAGATTGCAATGATAAGTACAGCATTTCAATGCTCCATGAATTAGGATTGTTAATTTGCTGCTGAGTTCATGAGAGGTGCCATCTATAAAATCCAGTTCCTAAACATGTAGGGCTGGAGAACAGGACTGATTTACAATTTTGCTAATTACCTTCAAAGCCAAGAAGAAATTTGACGAAGTGTTATCTTTATTGATGTTTTATCTATGCCTTTCAAGAGAATTAATGTATTCATTGAAATCCATGATATTGCAATTTGTAAATGTTCTATGAATGGAATGTTTTTTTGGCTGAAAGCTCTCTTCAACTTTTATGTTCTTATATCTATTTACTTCAATGTTGCAACAAAGTGTTGAACATGAGCAATTTCTGGCTCATCAAAATGTCTTCTGTCACCCATTCAGATGTATAAGAGGAGGCACAGAAATAGACCAGTATACAGCAAAGGACTGAATGGCCCATTTCTAGACTGTGGACTCAATGTAACTCAATGTAGACAAGAACATAAGAAAGAAAATGAATAGGTAGAGCCAGGGACTCAACAGTCCTCCTTCTGGATTCTTCCTCACAAGACACAAGTACGTCCAGGATTCTAATGGCTGATATATATAAGTGTAACCTTGTTCATGCACAAAACTTGAGTCATTATTAATAAATATTACACTATGTCGCAGCTGACCATTATTAATTTTCTTGATTTTCTTGGTTGTAGACATTGAAACAACTGACTGTTGTTGAATGTTCCAAATTCAGGTATAAAGTTATTTTCCATATTTCTGTAGAATTAACTGCATAATTTACCAATTAGCCATGTTGAAAATTCCAATGTATCGCAAAGGCTATAAGCCCTGATAATATCACAGCTAGGGTGCTTTTGTATCCACCTGACAGTAAAGGTAAGGCCTCAGTTTAATGTCTCATCCAAAATACAACACCTCCAACAGTGTAGCCATAAAAATAGATATCTGTAAATGAAATAGCCAATGCAAGCAGCTCCTAAAGAGCAGCAATGTATTCTGCTATAACCACATGACATGAGAAGCCAATTCTATACTCTCACCAACCTCTCGATAAAGAAGTTCCTCCTAAATTCTTTATTTGATTTATTAGTTTCTATCTTATGCATGTGCCTCCAAGTTTTGGTCTTATCAACAAGTGTACTCCAATGTTTATGCTCCTAGCCAAAGTTGTTCCAGTACAGCTTCAAAACTGGGATCTACCCAGGACAGTGGAGAACAAACCCAGCAAGACCTGAGAATGGCAAGCACTGACAGCAAGGCAATATTTGACCATGCACCTTAGTAAATCAGAAGTTGATGGGATTCAGGAGAAATGTTTCCAATGGCTGGATATTTGTGGGTGTTGAAAGCTAATCACCTCAGCCTCTGGACATTGTTGCAAGATTCCCCAGCAGAACAACCTAGGCCCAACTATCTTCAGTTATTTCATCAATGACTTTGCTCCAAAATAAGTTCAGAAGTGACGCTGTTCACTAGTCACAGAGCTGCTCCAGTCAAAATTCCTCATGTCTATACTCACAAGCAGCAGGACCTGGCTAATAATTGCCAAATAACATTTGCATCACCTAAGTGCCAGGTAATGATGAATAACAGAGTCTAACCACCTCACCTGACATTTTTACAGGCTTAGGATCCTTGAATCCCCCACTATTAACACATTTGGAGCCACAATTGACCAGAACCTGAATTCAACTGCCTTGGCTACTAAAGCAGGTCAACAGGTGGATTTTCTGTAACTAGTGGCTCATGTCCTGACTCCTCAAATCCTTTCCTTTAACTATAAAATACAAGACAGGAGAGTAATAGAATACTCTCCAATGGCTTGGATGGGTGTAGCCACAACAACATTCAAGAAGTTCAATGCTACCACTCTACTTGATCAGAGCTTTATGCACCAGTCTGAACATACGGTCTCTCCATCATCAGCAACTGTGGCTACAGAATGTACTATCTATTATAGAATGCAGTACAGCAACGCACCAAGACTTCTTCAACACACCCCCCAAACCTGTGACCTCCACATCTAGAAGAACAGGGACAACAAGTTGATGGGCAAATCGGCATTTCTAAGATCTCCAAGCCACACATCATCCTGATTTGGATATCTATCATCATTCCTTCTTTGTTGCTGGGTCAAAATTCTTATATTGTCTACCCTACATCATTGTGGAAGCACCTTCACAGCAAGTGGAGTGGTTGTGTGGGTCAAAAATGTGGCCCATCATTACCTTCTCAGGGAAACTAGTGAAGGGCAATAAATCCTGGCATTGCCAGCAACACCCACATCCTGAAACAGAGAAAAAATGCATAATGTCTTACCACAGGCAGTATTCTAAAAAAAAGTTAATGGAATATAAATAAAGATTGTTCAAACGTACTGCTGTAAAAGCAAGAAATGATGCAACTGATCTACACAAATTAATATGAATTATACCAGTTGGCAATAAAGGCTAGAAAATACTGACAGTAAGGAAGGCATGTGGGAGGCCATTTTTACTTGAGACAGGATTGCTATTTTTACTCACTCAATGTAACAAATCTAAACATTTTATTTTGGAGGCCAAGCAGTTTTACCTACAACAGAAGGGCTTGGGCAATCATTGTCAGATAAACAAACAAGCTTCAAAAGTTGTTAGAAATACAGAGAACAGTAGGAAATATATGAATAGTTTTAAAAGGTGGAGTTAAATCTAACCTTTAGGTGCCAGTTTCTGGAAAATGCCTATCATTCTGGGTCAACTGGTTCACCTACCGTGGCCTTGAAAACAATATTATAGATAAAACCACTTCCTCATAGAAGATAGTTTTCTTACCCTAATGGTATCCATAACTTATTTAATTAAACACTTTGAAAAGTAAATATTATACATGTGCCTGCCTTGTTGTCTCTTTTTGCTATTGCCACCTATTTCTTTCCTATTCCTCTTTCTCCCTCTCTCACACACTAATTCTACTTTTATTCCTGTTTGAAAGCAGCTTGAAGGAGATGGTTTTGAGGTGAATAAAGAGACTGGGATCTGGGATTGCCCTGGAGATATAATTAATATCACCTGATTATGCTTGTAACTGGTTGGGAGGAGAAAGATGACCATACAATCCAGTAAGGAAGCTATTCATGCCTCGCGTCCTTTGAACTGTGTATTCTACCAACATCATTAAAAACATTCTGCTGTTGCCCCAATACTTTGAAGCTAGCAGATGGAGACATGGCCTAAGTATGAACAGGTTTGGAGTAATAATACTCTTGATTTTTCAGGAGAGATGGGAATGGAAAACAGCAGGTGAGATGATAGCAGTAGATCATAAGGATGTTCTGGGGTGGCATTAAGATAGAATCCATATTGAAAGAATTACTAAATGGGAAGGAAAATGGCTCCATGAGAGGCAGAGACTTTCAGACAGGTCAGATAGGTATGTAAGAATAACAAAGCAACAATATTGGGTGAATTAAGTTATTCCAAGATGAGCTGGAATAAACATGTTACACGTTGTCAAAGTGAGAAATACTTCCTAGAATGCACCCAGAACTGCTTTCTAGATCAATATATTTCTAATCCAACAACAAAAGAAGCATAGGTCAATTTAGTTGTGGGAGATTAATTCATTGGGGCTAGCAAGAGCACCAACACCCATTCCCCACCAAATTTACACACTCACATGCAAACTTCCAATTCAGGCAGACATGATGCTGAGAAGCTTGTGACATTTCTTGGTGAGGCAGTCACTCAGTTGAATTGCCTGATGAAATACCCATGTCCATCTGTCTTCTTGGACAAACCTTTCCATTTCTATGAGGTATTCAGAGATGACTCTGTGAAGTGTACTACTGAAGGTTTAAATTCTCCTTTGGCTTACGCAAAATTTAATGTCCTGGACCCAGATTTCTATTTGCCTGCTCCTTGCAGAACTGTTAGATGCCAAAGTTATGAAACTGGAGCATCTGCTTATGGGAAGGAGGGGGCAGGTCAAGCATGTGTTTGTCCAAACCTGAGTTGATATATGACCTTCAGAAATAATGCAACAATACTGATGGTAAACTGCAAGTAAAGAAAAAGATGCAGGTGCTTTTATTTAATGTCAATTTGTGCTAGACACATCTTCTCTTTAAGTATTCAGAATCCTAATGTGAGTGCTAGCTCCTCTATTTAGTCTTAGTAAAACAATTTAAACCACAGCAAAATTACATACATTGCTACATTGACCTTCTCAACACTTACAACCTAGATATTTCAGAGACAACTAACCAAACGGGACATAATTGTTCCATGGGTGAAGTGAGCCTTTATTTTCATTTGTACCAATATATTTTCGATCAAGATACTGAAACAAAGCAGTCCCTTAATATATCGTCCCCACAACACCTGAAATGAACCTGACACGATTGAATGTACAGTCCTACAACTGAGATGTTAATGCCAACCTCGACCACCGTGAATCATTTTACAGACAGCGTATTGTCCTTAACTGGCATAACTGTTTTGGACTTACACATGAATCTAGACATCTCTAAGGGGATGTTTCACACTACTGTTTTATGTGACTACCTTATAACTTCCTTATTTTTCACAGTGTAATGATTAACAATGCTAGCTCCACAGGCTTGGCCCGATTTTTTTTGCTCAGTAGTTTGATCCTATTTCTTTTTGTTTCTGATCCTTATAGCAATCACACAGGAATATTGTTTCCCAATGTATTAGATGCAAACTATCTAGATACTATCTGAGCTACTCGAAATCATCGCGTGGTCAGTAGGCAAACCGAGCACAGTGGTCGCTATTGGAGCCCTGACACCGTCATATTTCTGCTTGAGACAATTAGATCGAATATTATTATTCTTTGAAATAACTTCCAACTTGTTAACACATTTTTGTACCAATGTGACTGAAATGTTCCATCAGACTCCTTTGTGCGTTTTTTCGCTTCAACTTTTAACCTCTCGCCTCTGTTACCTTGGTAACCGTGGTAATGCTTAGATCGCTCATCAGACACAAAATAATTGAAATATATATCCACGTTATAAAAAAAATCATTAAATAAACACCAGAGTCTGTAAAGCGCAGTGAAACCCAGAGAGATCAAGACCCGTGCAACCCTCCGACGAGATAAGCTACAGACTTTATTGTGCTTTCTGGAAATAATCTGTGTATTTGGTTCCTTGACCTACTGCAGGTGCATCGAGACATTGATAGGAAACGATGTGATAACTCGGACAACACCAGAAAATAATTTTCACAATGAGATTCAAGCGGCCATTCGGGTGCGGTACAACAAAACACATGGGAACAATTAGCATTAATGTCCTGCCACAGAGTAAAGATCGGAGTTGACTTTAAGCTTGAAGAAAGCAATGCCTGACCACGGCACAAATAACATCATTTTCTCTTGGAGTGGCCCTGGTTCGAGTTCTAGTTGCACTTTCATACTTAATGGGAAGTGATGAGATTATTTCCGTCAATTTTCCTCACACTGAGCTGGAGTTTCCATGTATCTATCCATCAGGCTATTTACCTTTCTATCGCATTCCCTGCTATCAGCTATCAATCTCGGTCCGCGTTTATCTCGATCTCTGTTTATCTAATCTTCCGCTGCTGCTAAGATAGATTGCAAAATATCTTTCATTATAATTTTCATATCTTTGTATCGCAGCGCAGCGTCGTCAGGCGTTGTTAGAGAAATGTGGCAGATGCACAATGAATATTCTTTCAGTCGTGTTTTACAATTTAGCAGGATGTTGAGACAGCCAACTGTGCCGGCAGCGTTTCACATTGCCCGTCTCAGTAAAAAAAATCTTAGTCTAAGTTGCCGAGCCCTGGTTCCAACTTTCCTTCAGCGGCGTTAGGTGTAGCATCAATCCCAACTACCACTAGCTCGTGTCATTGCAGATCCTCTGGCAGGGCAAGGCAGAGAAACACTTTATTGATTAGACAAAATAAGAACTTTAGAAACTTCTTTAGTGTGCGTAATAAACTGCCAGAGTGTTACAGTTTCTATACTTGTACAGGGAAATCGGAGGTCACTATTGTTCTTTGTCTTTTGAAATATTGTGGAATCATCGGAAGGTAATGAATCCTCCATCTCTGCCATCCCTAACAACACTTAAACATGTTACGTCGTTTGAATGAACTTCAGTACCTTCAAAATCAAATGCTTTCATCCATAATAATGGATTATTTTCAGCCGCGTTCGTTTTTTTTAGAAGTTATAAGTTACTTTGCCAGACGCAAGCCTACAAGTTTTCTTGTATTTGTTACTGCTTGGAGACAACTGTCGATTCGGGTAATAAGTTATACCAAATGCTCTTCAGGTGAATGCGTTTCTGTGGATTTTGCACTATACAAGCTAAATAATACTTGGTAACTTTTACAAATCTACAAAATGCAAATAGTTAACATTGTGAGACTGGCACACCACGCACCATTTATGATCCGGAGTGTTGCATTTATTGCAAAGAATAGCTCACAATCACGATTTGCCCCACCTTTGATTTTGGACGAAAGTTATCTGAATGTTACTGCGCCGAGAAATGCATTTATACATTTTTGGCTTGTTATCTTTTTAACACGTGGTGGCCCAGCAACCGCTTCAGCTTCTGCGAATAACCATTTGCAAGTTGTTGGTTTAAAAGTTTGAATACAATGGGGTTTTTTTGTACCTGGAAGCAAATATATTCCATCTTACGCCAGCAATATAGAAAGGAGCTTATATAGCTATAGATAAAATCAAAATATTTTAATTATTGAATGTTAATTACGTCTTTGAAGAGCTAAACGTGTGGTCTTACATTTTGAGCAGTGTCACTGTGTACCAAAGCGAACAACGGCTAAACTTCAGCTTTTAGTAAATCTTTAACGATAAATTGGAGGTTTAAACATTGGGGATGAAACTATCACCGTTTCTCCATGTTTCCACGTACCATATGAACTTACATTTCTCAAAATTCAGTAACTCACGCACAGAGACAAGTTTAGCAAACACTGTTGTCAAACGTTCTGCAATGCAGATTAAATTGCATTGAAGAGGATTGTCAAAAAAAGTTTCCACCTTGTCTCCTGACAGAAAATATTCACCTAGTTTTGCGTTAAGTGTATTATTACTAATATATATCATAATTAATCGCATACTGCCTCCTTTAGCATTTACACTCCCATTACATTACTGCTAAGTACCATATGAGAAATGTTTTTGCAAATCGTAATTTGTAACTTCATGCATCAAGTTTTCTCCTCAGTGGCTTTCCTATCTCCATGTGCAGATATCTCTCCTGTGCTTCCACTGATATTCTGTACTGTATCTCTCGTCTACCCTCAGTTCTCATTCCACATTTCAAAAGGGTTCAGATGGTATTTTCTACTTTGCCTAACGCTTCTTTTCTAGACATACACTGCAAATTTCGCCTAATGTGAATAGTTCTTCGGCTTTCCAGCCCTGTGTAATTTAAACAAATCTGTGTTTCCGGTTTCTTTATCTCAACGTATACGATTTTATATTTCCTACCTGAAGCAGGGTAGTGGTAATTTTTCTCTGACCCAATGTCTTTAAGTTACTACAAGTTTTGCAAATGTGATTTCTAAGCCACGAATATTGTTCGAAATGATCACTGCTAAAATGATTATATTACCATTGGCGCCTTTACCGAAGATACAGTTTTTCGATTTCTTCATCTCTGAAACGCGTTTATTGCAAGGTTAATGGTTCAAACAAGCTGGGTACTTCACATCAATATTTTATCTGTCATAATTAATATCTTCTTTGAACCAAATGTCCGATAAGGGTACAACTACCCTAAATCAGCATCATACACAACATTCTGTCCAAATTTCATTGTAAGGTCACTTATCGGTGTTATAGATGTGTTCAACAATCTTATTTGCAAAATTCAAAGGCACGTAGTGACCCTACAGTTTTGCTATTTCTCACTGATCCGTACAATTAGGAAGATGGTTCGTGAACAATGTTACCGCTTTTTCTTTGAAGCAATGTGCATTGTTTTCTACATCGCTATTACATCTGGCGGTGAACTCCCACAATTGAAGTCAACGAGGACTAAACAATACTTTGAACATCTAATCATTCTCATACCTGCAGATAAGTCTTTTACAGTAGGCTTGTTTGCTTGAATATTGTGCTGGCCTCTCAGTAGCATACCCTATTGTACTTTCAGAAGCAGTATCTTACTAACGTGTGTCAGTGAAGAGTTAATGGGCAAAGACTGAAGACAGTGCGTGCACCATATGCTGTAGAAGCGGATTTTATTTGGCTATACTGTTGATGTAGGAATCTGGTGACAACATAATAAATAGTCTTTTTAAGTTATTCACTGATAAATGTTATAATAAATGGTGCTTAATAATGTAAAATTAACCAAACACCTGACTAAAAATGATAGATTTCCTCCAAGAATGTAAACCTTTTTTACCCATTACATAAAATTGCAGACAATGCACTTTTCAGAAAAAAAAATCCTTATTTATTTTTTCTGTTCTCCTAAGTGAGTCATAATAGTGTGCGCGTATGCGCGAGACAGGAGAGTTATGGAATAATGCTCGAATCCAGGGGAAGACTAACACTTCTTGTCATTTTGAACAATCCGATGTTATCTGGTGCTGGGCAGTATTTAAATTCTCAAATTTGAAGGGACAGCGTGCTTTAAAATACAAGTTTACTTAACTGATTCACTCACAGATAACGAGTTACACAGAAGGCTACATCTTTTTTAATGCGGGATAGAATTGAATACAATTCTGTAAATCACCCAAACGTGCCGAGGATATTTAGCGGTAGCTATTTCAAAATAATTACCTTTGTTATAGCTTCCCAAGTTGTATTTGATGTTATTACTGTTACAAAATGTAAATTATAATGTCAGCTAAAATATGGCTTAGTCATCGGAAGGTATATGGAACGTGTGGACATTGAAGTATTGATTTTATTTCCAATTGTCCCATTCAGGTAAAGGTGAGTACTCTCGTCAGTAAAATAGTTAAAAAGTTAGAAGAAATGAGAATGTTGAAGGGGAGAGTGGGAAGTTGATAAATTGGTCTTCAACTTTTAAGTCATATACATGAGTTTTCAAAGCCAGCCTTGCAGACGGATTAATGCGGATCCTTTGTTATTATTTTATGGGGCATGAGATTGGAAATGTATGCAGTGCAGAAACAGACTGATGGGCATAAATCAAAGGCTGATTTCTAGTCACATCACCCCTCTAAAACGCCTGGAAAGCCTTTTGAGTCGAAAAGGAAAGAAAATGACCTGTAATTCGACATATAGAAAAAGGCACATGCTTCAAATGAATTTCCAGGTCCTCTTGTAATGAAGCATTGATGTCACAGGCAGCATAACCCCCCACCCCCGCACAATTTAAGTGTAAAACAGGGAGGGCGATTAAATGCGGGCGAGACCGAAGAGCTGCACGCCAGAGCACCAGAATTGATCTTTTCATAACTCCAACATTCAAACCACATAGCTAATTCATGAGTAGTCGCCCACAAAGGTATACGACGAGCGGCACATAATCTAAACAGTTTTCGCAATTTGTACAGAAAAAAGAATGAGTCAAACTAATCCGCAAAACACGAAGAAGGCAAACTACGTTTATTTCAAAGTAAAATTAATTAGTATTATGGGTAACACAGATACAAACTATTTAAATAAAAAGACTGCAGAATTGCAATACAAGAATAGGCAATTGATTTTAAGCCTTAATCTTGCGGGAAGAAAAGCAGAGAAAATGCACCGAAATCAGATTAATTTTTCTCTTGATAACAACACCTATCCCAAAATGGGAGATGAATGTTTTTTTTCTCTCTCTAACAAATCAAAATATAGCAATGTGCACGTTCCTACCGTAAGTTTTAAATGCTGAAAACATGCACAGATTTCTGCCAATTTTCCTATCATTACAGTTGGGGATACTCTCTCCTCAGGTGTATCAGGCTGGCGCTCTGAGATAAATAGCAAATCCTTCACCCTACAGGTTTGCTGCGTGGATCTGCCTGGGGCTCTCTCTGTCTCTCTCTTTACCCCCTCCCCCCCACCCCCACCACCACCCTACACACACACACACACACACTCATTCCTATCTATCTTCACACATTCTGTTTCTGTTTCCCTCTCATCTACTTGAAGGGGGGCTCATGCGCAAAATTACGCATTCTTCTCTCATTTGTTCCTTGTATCAATCAAAAAGTTGGCTATTTATAGGCTACAGAACATGGGATGGTAATACTGATCTCCCCCTCTCTGTCTGTTCTGAAGTTGTTAAGTGGTCAGGTTGAGTGCAGCTATTTGGCCATTTGCTATTGCTGAGTCCAGGAGGAAGGTCCCAAGCTGTGATTAACTCAATCTTACTGCAACCACGAACCATGTGAGTACCTAAATAATTATATTTGGACACCAAATATATTGTTCCATATGCCTTTCACAATATGGATATGGTACAGCTATTTACTTGCATTTTTGTAGATGTGCCTGAAAGCTCAAAATATAGCGAATCTATTCCTGCGTTTTGCTATTTTGATAAATGTGTCATCGAGCAATTTTTCACTTGAAGAAAGCACGATAATGCATCTTTTATAGATGGAATGCATGTTAAATGTCTCTGTAGTATCCGCAGTGCTCTCTAGATAGGATATGATGAAGGTTGTTGTTATGTGAGATTGCAGTGGAATTACTCAATATTCGATTTTTTAAATTCCTCGTCACTGAAGGCAGTAAAACTGTTGTATGCATTGCGAGAGAAGCCACCCTTCAGATTAAATTTACAACCAAACAGAATGAGATGGGGATTTGCAGTTTTATAAATTAAATATTTTGTCGCCACCACAACCCCACAGTGATGTATCCGCGGATAGTGGATTACAGATTGCTGCGTTACAAATAAATCCGGGGTTTTCTGCTAAAGCTGATTTCGATGTACTAAATCAAGTGCAGAAATACAACTTATGCTCAGGTCCTATCGAACATTGAATACGGCGTTTCTTGCTGTTTCAACATAATCTGCTACCTCTGCTTGACTGGAGAATTTAATTCAATTCACGTGTTTTATCGCCCGTTTCATATGCAAACAGTTTCAAAAAAAATCTAAATCGAGTCAGGCGATTATTTTTAAAGTTCGAAGTTACACAGAGCGAGTATGTAGGTTAGATCTGCGCGACAAGTTAAAGGCGAGTAATTAATGGTCGCCATCAAATATATGACTGTTCTTTAAAGATGAATAGCTTTTTTTCCCCTTAGCTATCATTTTTATCCCGGAAAGTTGGAGCGGTAAATGGTTTGAAAACTACTCTAAGATCGTAAAGCTATGACACAACCTATTCCTGCCAGACCACGCAAACAATAGCTAATGCGTTCAAACTTTAGTCTTAGTCGTGACTTCAGTGATTACACGGCTGTCAACGTGCGGAACAATCATCTCTTCCCTTAGGGTACTTTGATAGGAGATTGCCATTATTTCTGACGCGCGGGTCCTAGTTAATACAAAATAAACACGAACATGCAAGTAAAATAAACCCCACCATCACGGATAGCCACTGATAAGAGTGATAATTCTGCTAAATAACGCATTACGGATTGACGCCCTTCTAAGATCATTTTGATAACATCACTTTCTTCCTAAGATCAGCTTTCTGATACCCAGCATCTATCATTGTTAACGCAATGGCATCCCCGATTTAAACACACACACACACACACATACTCTCTATCGCAAGATCGGGATATGCCTTCGCAAAATTGTCGATCTGAAGCTACCAGTCTCGGACTGTACCTGGACATTAGATGCTAGATGAAGTGAGAACTCTGTCAACCTTTTATGTAGGTGAATTTTTTTTTGGTTCTTTAACCTAAGAATAAATTGACATATTAAATGCCGTACCACTTCTATATTTTTTTTAAAAAGGCCGAAATCACTTCAAGTGCACATTTGTTATCAGTCTGGAGCACCGCCAGTGCCGTGAGATTGTGAATTTCGTCCCGTCTGTTGCAACTTGTCATTGATAAAATAAGCAGAGGGAATGACGCTCTGGGTCACGCTGAGTACGGACGGGCGCATTGCCGAGCGGGTGTGTGCCGATCACATGGCCGCTCTTACAGCACGGCTCCTGCAAGCAGAAAGCTCAACATGCCGGCTTGAAATGAGACAGGCGCTGAATCAACGCCTAGATCTTGACCCCGCTGGCCCCGATTCCCTCCGGTTTGCCGGGAAATCAGGAGCGGCCGCTTCTGCCGTCACCCCCTAGACTTTAGAGAATCACAGGCTCCCAGGAAAGGGAGGCGTGTGTGTTGTAAAGAGGGTTGCAGCGTTTCCGAACCCCGTGGACATTAAAGCGAAAGTAGCCGGCTTCCATTTACTTTAAACTACCAAATAAACCCCGGCACCAGCTCTCGATCTGATAGGGAGGTTGTCCAAGGTAATCGTAAATCAATCACACATTTGCTAAAACGTGCAGCTTTTTCTGACAGTCTCTGATTGCGATTTATTAAAGCGCCTGTGAAGCGGCTGATGTTGAGCTGAGGTTACCCTTGCAGAAGGTTGCAACTGTGCAGCAGCCGCAGGTTCTAAAGTTCCTGCCATTCTTTCCTAAAGCAGCCTCGGTGGCTGCCACAAGAGGAGGACGATGATGTATAATGATCATTTGCAGGTCTTGTCCTGAAAATAGATGATAGTTTTGACAGCTGATCCACTGTAGGCCTGGAGATCGTGGCGCGTCAGTTGCATTTTTTTTTCGCTGGCTTGGTTCAGTTTTGTTGTGACCACATGGGGTGGTTGGTGGTAGGAAGCACGTTACGTGCTAGAGATAGCTAGTTCCTGACCATATACAGTTTGTGTGTGTGAGAGAGAGGGAGTCGGTTATATGCCTGTGTCTTAGGGAGATGTGTACTGGGGAGAAAAAAAAACAAGTGTATGTGTGTGTGTGAGAGAGAGAGAGTCTGTGTGAGAGGGAGAAAGTCACATTGAATGCTGGGCCGGCGTGCCGCAGTATTTCGGCGAGAAACAACACGATATCTTACTGTATTCCGAGACATTTAGTGGCAATAAAGCGACGGCGGCCGAAGAAACTAAACAGTGCAGGTTAAAGAGACGGCCCTAAACCGGCAATGTGTAACTTGTAAGCTGTAGTAAGATCTATCATCCAACCAGTGCAGATTTCCAAGTTGTCAGTGAGGAGAATACGTTCATGTTATACTGGAGGCCCAGTGCTTCCCAGGACGTTGTAGCAAACAGTACACAATGCAAGCTCCTAATGCAGTGTAAATGTATAAGATTCTAGATTTAACGCAGACTGAATGAATTACTGCAATAATCGCACTGCGATGCATGCCATTGCCAGATTGTTTTATTAAGCATTAACACACCTTTGAGGAACACAAATCTGGGGTACGTGGACCTGAAAGCTGTGCAGGCCCACCATCTCTGCATGATGCAATTAGAAAACTATAAGTTAAAAACACACACTTCAAATAGGGGCTAGTTTCGTGTTTATGTTGAAACAGTTTCTTGATATGGTACAATCACATGCAAGTTGTTGAACTCGCCCTCCACTTAAACCCCTCGTAGTGACACTCTTGAAATTTGATATCATGGCTTTTTAGTGTTTATAGTGACGCAGAGGCCCTGACAGTCAGATCCTGCAAATCAAGGACTCTGGTTTACCCACGTTGTGCTGCTGGTAGTACTTCTTCCCTATTTAAAACCAAGATCCTGCTTCGCCTTTGAGTCCCGTCGTTTTCTCATTTTCGCGCCTCATATATGCGTCCTCTGTGGTATATAGCTGTTTAAAAGTCTAGAAGCAAGTTGCAAGATTTTTTTCCTTTTGGTTAGGGTTAGCTTAGTCGCTCTTTCATTCAAAGGTATCGCCAGCTCTCTCGCTGATAATTGCGTCACTGAGAGAATTCAGCACTGGTAAGTTTCACAGCAGAACACTTCAAATAAACAGAATAGTCTTTCAGTCATGTATATATTTCTTCTTCCTGTACTAGCTTGTAACAACACAGCTCTGGATCATTTTGTCTATCGAAATAGGAGTTAATAGTGTTGTCAGGTTGCTGCAGTGTTATTTGTTTCAATCGTTTTGTCACTACTTTTGTGTTTTTGTGCTTTTCGTATTTATGGGAATAATATGACAATTCACATGCATTAGACTATGTATACATTCTACCTACCTGTTTCACTGAAATACAGTTGGTAATGTTACCATGGCGTGTTTAATGTTCATCTCATTGCTTTAACTTATTAGTAAAGCATCTACTTGGTTTCACCTAAGAACATGCGTCTTTCTAATATGCTATGTGAAGAATAGCGTCTAAATGGAGGGTTAAAATACTGGCAAACAAATCTCAGTACACATCTTAAGCTTGGCCTGCAATTAATAACGTACAATGTCTGCAGTCAGCTGATCAAATGCCCTCTCCTTGGCAACGCAGGTTGGTAGATCCGTTGTGCTTTCTGAGAAATTCTTGCGTAGGGTCCAAAAACTGCACACGGTTTAACTAGGGAATGTGAAATGGTAACCATAGCTTCCAAGGGCTTAAAACAAAAACTATTGAATTCAATTTTTTGTAAACCTTTCAATGGAAAAAGACACACAGAACAGTCAAACATTTGTTGGGTGTAAAATAATGTTTCAAGTATTTATGGTAACACTAACTATTACTACCTTGGATGTTTTGTGCAAGTTCAAAACCAATATCCCTAGAATTATAAAACACAAATGACCTGTCACAGTGATTCTTGCTGATCCCCCAAATAAATCATACAACAGGTCATTCAAAACGTAAATGGGTGTTTCAAGTATTGGAAGTGTGGTACTGCTAGCTGTCAGTTTTATGTAAGGTGACTGTAACAGATTAAAATGCAAACTCATCAATTCCTTAATTTCTCAATTATCTGATTTCTAGATGTTTCTTCTAAGATTTCTTGCTTGAATATTGACAGCACTGCTCTTCATTAGTACTACCATTGAGCGCATGATATCATGACATTGTAAGGTGTACAAGATATAATTTAAGTACAGGATAAATTTCATGGCTTTTTGTTAAAGGTGTTGTAAGACATTTTAAACAAAATATAAGTAAGGAATGATAGAATATGCAAAATCATTTGATGTTCCTTAGTTTAGCTACTGGGCTAGATGGTTTTGACATGAAGTTTAGACAACAGCATGCATTATCTCTTGAAGGTTAGAGGACACCTTGCTTACTTGGAGGCGATGCTGATGTTTGCCAGGTGAAGCAATTTCATCTGCAAATGAAGGTAGTTTGTAACCAAGATGGGTTTCTGAGGAATACTGTTTTATTTGGAAAAATAAAATTGCTTACAAATTGTACCCATTTCAGGTATGTGTTTTGCATTCACATATCAGGTAATGCATTTCTAATTTTTCTCCCCCTCCACTCCACCCTAGCAGCTGGGAAATCTTGACTTCATTAGACTGAACATGTTTGCCTCGGGCTCTTTGGAGTAATTGAGTTGTAACTCAGGTTAGATTTTAAGGGTTTGAATTGTTATTTTAGGTTTTATGGTTAGATGCTCTAGTTAAATTTTAGGTTTATGATTAAATGTAAGGCTACAAACTGGGGTCAGTGCATTGTTTTTAAGGATCACATTCTGTGACTTTACCAAATGCTCTGGTTACTCTTTTGGGGGTTATGGTTTGGAATTGAATTATAAGCTTTTTATCGGTTTGATGCTTGGGGTCTTTCAATCCACAGAACATAATTTTAGAGAAAAACCTGCAAGTGACATGCACACCAAGAAACAAATGGATACTAAAAAGCTTCAATCTTCATGAAAAGTATTTTGCCAAGTATTTTTATCTGGAGAAGATGGTCTGTGTAGCATTTTTGTTGTCATGATATAATTTTATTATTATTGCATTTTGTTTTACTGGAAAATTTTGTGTCACAAACATCATACTGCAGTTGTTACACTCTACCTTACAGTGCAATCTAGCAATTAAAATGGCTGATTCTAAGTTGTGCTTTGCGAGCAACTCTTTCTGATTTTGTAGGACCTAGCTTGAATGATAACCATATCCAGTTTTCAGATAATAAAGATCTAGATAGGCTTTTATCTGCAGCCTCAAGGATACAAATGAATAGTTATATTGGCTGCTGGCTCACCTTCTGTTGTTCCTGGTTACAGTTTTTACAGGATGGTTTCTGAAATGTTTCTTCATGTTTCGCTCTACTGGACAACTTTGCTTATTTTTGTGGATGTGAACCTTTTGTCAAATGTCATCAAATCTGAAAGCTGTTGTAAGAACATGTTATGGCATACCATCAAGTGACCCACTGTGTGATGCTGGATTCCTAGATTATACCATGAGAAGAATAGTTCCATAACACCTCTCCATCCCTCCCTGAAGAAGAACAAGCTTAGTCCAGGTCCAATAAAGTAATGCAGTATTATTTTTTATTCTAGTTCTTGTGTTCTCATCTGTGTTTTTCCACAAAAGGCTGCTTCTACTCTATACCTGCCTTTTCAGTAGAAAGTGGAATTGACTAACTTAGAAATGACTCCAGCATCAGGGCTTTATCATGACTGATAGAGAGAAGCCGGCTTATAGCAGGCAATGTCAGTTATGACCTTAGTTACTCTTATATCAAATTATATCAAATTTGTTTGTGGAATGGCATATCCTATAAATGTGCCTTTATTTTAGCTTCAGAAGAATGTGTTCTTTTGGGCAAACTTAACATCTCCATTTCTCATATCAAACATTCTTATGGCCTTTGAGTGGGGCTAACAGTTTAGTGACACATTATGGATAGTTTTATGTCTGACTCATGTTTGCGACAATTCAAATCCAGTTCACTTGGGACTTCCATGAGTTGTTAAGCAGGTCACATATCTCACCTATTTGGACTAGTTTTAACTTCATGCCCAGGAGTGAAAGGATGCCGTTCTTAACCTCCTGTCATAGCTAATCATCTGTAATGGGTCCTGCCGTCAATGGCAGTGTTGAGTGGTACCACCATTTTGCTCTTTAAAATAGCAAGGATTGTGCAAAATCTTTATACTACTTATGTTAGAAATGTCAGTGGACTTTTTTGAATAAATTTGTTTGAATGCAGTTTGGTTTATTGGTGCATTAATATTCCAGAAACTTCACCGATGCAGACTAGTGTTGTGCACATTGGTTACGTATGTGGTGAATGTTTTGAAATAATGCCTATTTCAATAATCACTGAACCTGTTCTGCTGCTCTGCAGTACAACAATCCCTCACAAGAGACTAATGTTGAATTCCAATTCAGAATGATGATGATACATAGACTCTGCCTAGATAGTGAATTTTATGTGTTTGTTGGATCAGCCAGGAATTTTCCTTTAATTTATCCTTTCACAGGATGTAAGCATTGGTGGCTAGGCCAGCATTTATTGCCCATCTCTAATTGCCACTGAGAAGTGGTAGGGAGCTGCGTGCTTGAAACACTGCTGTCCATGTCTTGTGGGGATACCCACAGTGCTATTAGGAATGGAGTTCCAGGATTTTGACCAAGCAACAGTGAAGGAATGGTGATATAATTCCAAATTAGGATAGTGTGTGACATGAAGGGGAACTCAGCGGTGGTGGTATTCCCATGCATTTACTGCCCTTGTCCTTCTAGGTGGTAGAGGTTGTGAGTTTGCAAGGTGCTGTTGAAGGAACCTTGGTGAGTTGCTGCAGTGCCTCTTGTAAGTGGTACACTCTACTCCCAATGTGCATCAGTGGTGGTGGGAGTGAATGTTTAATGTGATGGATGGGATGCCAATTAAGTGGGTTGCTTTGTCCTGGGTGGTGTCAAGCTCCTTGAGTTGTTGAAGCTGCAGTCATCCAGGCAAGTGGAGAGTATTCCATCATACCTCTGCCTTGTGCCATTTAGATGGTGGACAGGTTTTGGGGAGTCAGGAGGTGAGTTATTCGCCACAGAATTCCCAGCCTCTGATTTGCTGTCATAGTCACAGTAATTATATGGCTGGTCCAGTTCAGTTTCTGGTCACTGGTAACCCCCAGCATATTAATAGTAGGAGAACTCAGTGATGGGAATACCACTGATGTCAAGGGGAGATGGATAGATTCTGTCTTGTTGGAGATGGTCATTGCCTGGCACTTGTGTGATACGAACGTTATTTGTCACTTATTAGCCCAAGCCTGGATGTTATTCAGACCTTGCTGCATACGGACGCGATTGCTTCAGTATCTAAAAAGTCACGAATGGTGCTGAACATTACGCAATCATTTGTGAATATCCCCACTTATAGCTTTACGATGGATGGAAGGTCATTGATGAAGCAGCCGAAGATGGTTTGGGCCTGGGGCACTACCCTGAGCAACTCCTGCAGCGATGTCCTGGGACAGAGATGACTGACCTCCAACAGCCACACTATCTTCCCTTGTGCTAGGTATGACTCCTACCAGTGGAGAGCTTTCCCCCTGATTCCCAATGACTCCAATTTTGCTAAGGCTCCTTGATGCCACACTTGGTCAAATGCTGCCTTGATGTAAAGGGCAGTCATTCTCACCTCACCTCTTGAATTCAGCGCTTTTGTCCATATTACATGGCTGTAATTAGGTCAGCTGAGTGGCCCTGGCGGAACCCAAACTGAGTGTCAGTGAGCAGGTTATTGCTGAGAAAGTGCTGCTATTGATGACACCTTCCATCACTTTGCTGATGATCAGGAGTAGACTGATGGGGTGGTAATTAGCTGGGTTGGATTTGTCCTGCTTTATGTGTACAAGACATACCTGGAGAGTTTTCCACATTGTCGGGTACATGCCAGTGTTGTAGCTGTACTGGCTAAGGGCACAGCTATTTCTGCAGTACAAGTCTTCAGTACTCTTGCTGGAATGTTGTTAGGGTCCCTAGCCTTCGCAGTATCCAGTGTCTCCAGCCACTTCTTGATATCACAGGGAGTGAATTGAATTGGCAGACCACTGGCATCTGTGATGCTGGGGATGTCAGGAGGAGGTAGAGATGGATCACCCACTCAGCACTTCTGGCTGAAGATGGTTGCCGATGCTTCAGTCCTGTCTTTTGTACTGATGTTCTGGGATCCCTCACCATTGAGGATGGTGATATTTGTGGAGCTTCCTCCTCCAGTGAGTTGTTTAGCTGTCCACTACCATTCACAACTGGATGTGGCAGGACTGCAGAACTTAGGTCTAATCTGTTGGCTGTGGGATCAATTTGCTTTGTTTATCACTTGTTGCTTATGCTGTTTGTCATGCATTGTAGCTTCCCCATGTTGACACCCTCATCACCTTCATTTTTTTTAGGTATGCCTGGTGTTGCTCCTGGCATGTCCTCCTGCATTCTTCTTTGAACCAGGGTTGATCCCCCAGCTTGATGGTAATGGTAGAGTGAGGGAACATGCCGGGCCATGAGGTTATAGATTGTGGTTGAGTACAGCGCCTCATGGATGCCCAGTTTTGAGTTGCTAGATCTGTTTGAAATCTATCCCATTTAGCAAGATGATAGTGCCACACAACACCTTTGCCTCCACAAGGAAAGTCACTCCTCACAATACCGTCATGGACAGAAGCATCTGCAATAGGTAGATTGGTGAAGATGATGTCAAGTAGGTTTTTTCTTCTTGGTGGTTCCCTCACCACCTGCCGCAGACCCAGTCTAACAGCTTTGTTCTTTAGGACTTGGCCAGCTCGGTCAGTAGTGGTCCCTCTTGGTGAGGGACACTGAAAGCTCCCAATCCAGAGCACATTCTGTACCCTTGCCACCCTCAGTGCTTCCTCCAAGTTTTTTTTTAACTCATTCATGGGATGTGGCCATCGCTGCTGAGGCTAGCATTTATTGCCCATCACTAATTGGCCTTGAGAAGGTGGTGGTGAGCTGCCTTCTTGGACCAGTGCAGCCTATGTGCTTTGGTTACACCCACAATGTTGTTAGAAAGGGAATTCCAGGATTTTGACCCAGTGACAGTGAAGGAACAGTGATATAGTTCCAAGTCAGGATAGTGTGTGATTTGGAGGGTAACTTGCAGGTGGCAGTGTTACCATGCATCTGCTGCCCTTGCCCTTCTAGGTGGTAGAGGTCATGGCTATGGAAGATGCTGTTCAACAAGGAGGTGTAATGACTCATCAGCTGACAGGGTGGGTGGTGGGGGGTGCAATAGGTGGTAATTAGCAGGAGGTTTTCCTTGCCCATGTTTGACCTGATGCCATGAGACTTCATCGGGTCTAGAGTCAATTTTGAAGACTCCCAGGGCAACACCCTCCCGACTGAAGAAATGGTTCGAGCATTATTGAGGTATATTCCCTCAAAAGGGAAAGGTAGGGCAAACAAATCCAGAGCTCCCTGGATGGAAAAGGAGATAGAAATTAAGATAAAGAAGAAAAAGTGCACTTATGACAAGTGTCAGGTAGAAAATACAATTGAAAACGAGGCTGAATACAGAAGGTTCAGAGGGGAGGTGAAGAAGCAAATAAGGGAAGCGAAGAGGGATTATGAGATAAGACTGGCAGCCAACATAAAGTGGAATCCCAAAGTCTTCTCTAGGCAGATAAATAATAAAAGGGTGGTAAAAGGAGTAGGGCCGATTAGGAACCAAAAAGGGGATTTACAAATGGTGGCAGGGGACATGGCTGAGGTGTTAAATGAATATTTTGAACTTGCTTTTACCAAGGGAGCAGATGCTTCCGAGGCTGCGGTGACAGAGGAGGAGACTCTGTTACTAGAAGGGTTGAAAATTGAAAAGGAGGTATTGAATAAACTGTCGGTATTTAAAGCTGACAAGGCACCTGGACCTGATGAGGTGCATCCAAGGATATTGAAGGACGTGTGAATGGAAATTGCAGGAGCACTGGCCATAATCTTTCAGTCTTTCCTAGACTCAGGGAAGGTGCCAGAGGACCAGAAAATTGCAAACATTACATCCTTGTTTGAAAAAGGTTGTAAGGATAAGCCCACCAATTACAGACCAGTCAGTTTAACTTCGGTGGCATGGAAGCTTCTAGAAACAATTATTCAGGATAGCGTTGATAGCCGCTTGGAAAAATGTGGGTTGATTAGGAAGAGCCAGCATGGACTTCTTAAGGGGAAATCATGTTTAACTAACTTACTGGAGTTTTTTGAAGAGTAACAGAGAGGGTTGTTGTGGGTATTGCTGTTGGTGTTGTGTACATGGACTTCCAAAAGGCATTCGATACAATGCCGCACAACGGACTTATGACAGAAGTTATAACTCATGGAATAAAAGGAACGGTAGCAATGTGGATACAAAATTGGCTGAGGGATAGGAAATGGCAAGTAATGGTTAATGGATATTTTTCGGACTGGAGGAAGATTTGTAGTGGAGTTCCCCGGGGGTCAGTATTGGGACACTTTCTTCTCCTGATATATGTTAATGATTTAGATCTTGGTATGCAGGGGATAATTTCAAAGTTTCCAGATGATACAAAACTTGGAAGCATTGTAAATTGTGAGGAAGACAGTGTAAAACTTCAAAAGGACGTAGACAAGTTGACGGAGTGGGCAGATCAATGGCAGATGAAGTTCAATGCAGAGAAGTGTGAAGTGATTCATTTTGGTAGAAAGAATATGGAGAGGCAATATAAAATAATGGGTACAACTCCAAAGGTTGTGCAAGAGCAGTGGGACATGGGTGTATATGTGCATAAGTCATTAAAGGTGGCAGGACAGGTGGAGAGAGCAGTTAATAAAGCATATAGTATCCTGGTCTTTTCTAATAGGGGCATAGAGTACAAGAGCAAGGAGGTTATGCTAAACTTGTATTGGACACTAGTTAGACCTCAGTTGGAGTATTGTGTACAGTTCTGGGCGTCACACTTTAGGAAAGATGCAAATGCATTGGAGAAAATGCAGAAGAGGTTTACAAGAATGGTTCCAGGGATGAGATACTTCAGTTATGAAGATAGATTGGAGAAGTTGGGACTGTTCTCCTTGGAGAGGAGAAGGCTAAGAGGAAATTTGATCGAGGTGTTCAAAAATCATGAGGGGTCTGGACAAAGTAGATAGCAGGAAGCTGTTCCCACTCATAAAAGGATTAGGAATGAGAGGGCACAGATTTTAAATGATTTGCAAAAGAAGCAAATGTAAGTGAGAAATTACTTTTTCACACAAGTGATTCGGGTCTGGCATGCACTGCCTGGAGGTGTGGTGGCGGCAAGTTTAGTTGAGGCATTCAAGAGGGCATTAGATGATTATTTAAGTAGAAACAATGTGCAGGGTTACATGGAAAAGGCAGAAGAATGGCACTGAATCATAATGCTCCTTTGGAGAACAGGTGCAGGCACAATGGGCCGAATGGCCTCCTTCTGCTCTGTAACAATTCTATGATCCTGTATACCACTGTGCCACCACCACTGTTGGATCTGTCCTGTTGATGGGACATAAGATACAGATGGATAGTGATGGCGGTGCCTTGGGACATTGCCTGTAAGGTATGATTCGGTGAGTACAACTGAGCCAGGCTGTTGTTTGTTTAGTCTATGGGACAGTTCTCCTATTTTTGGCACAAGCCCCCAGATATTAGAAAGAAAGACTTTGCAGGGTCAACAGTGCTGCATGTGCTGCTGTCATTTCAGGTGCCAAGAGTGACTTTTTGGGCTATTTAACATTGCCGTGAGTCTGGAATCACATATAGGCTAGACCAGATAAGGACAGCACATTTCCTTCCCCAAAGGACATGAATGAACCAGATGGGTTTTTACAACAATCAACTATAGTTTCCTGTTCACCATTACTGAGACAAACGTTTAATTCCAGATTTAGTAATTGAATTTAAATTCCAGCAGTTGCCATTGTGGGATATGAACTCAGGTCCCCAAAGCATTAGCCTGGGCCTCTAGATTACTAGTTTGGTGACATTACCACTATGCCACCACTTGCTCAAATGGAAGCAAAGTGGCCAGGCAGGGATAAGTTGTTAACTGTTATGTTAGGTAAGGAGAGGCACTGATAGTGTTTTACTACTTTTTCAATCAAAAAGGATAGACTGGATTTCTTTTCTTTCTGTCAGGGGATGTGGATGTTGCTGGCTCAGTTAGCATTTATTGGTCATCATTAATTGCCCTTTGGGGCTGCCATCTTGAACTGCTGCAGTCCATGCAGTATATGTACACTCACAGTGCTACTAGGAAGGGGGTTCCAGGATTTTGACCCAGTGACAGTGAAGGATCTTGGACTTGGGGCACTAGGAGATGAATAAAATTGAATAGTAAAACATTGCAAGTACAATCAAAGTGTTTTGCAGCCCTGTTTTCACTGAAGTAAAAAGAACTAATCAACAGGGATTGTTTAAAGTTAATGGAAACAGTAAGTAGTGCTGGGGAAGGTTGGCCATCAACTCAGCTAGACATCTATTTAAGGCGATTCCAGTGCAATGCTGGTCTTATTATGCTGGATTTTGCACTGTGCTCAAGTTGTGACTTTGGTTTCTGTGATATTTGGAATGAGTGCATTTAAACAGAAGCAACCAAGATACTGCAAAAAAGTCAAAGCATTCTGAATACATCCATTGACCTCCTGCAAACTTGTTTTCCTAAGTAGAAAAGTAGAACATGTGAGGAAGCTAATTTAGTGAGAATTAATTTTCAATATTTTAAATTAATAGTGTAAGAAAAAAATGCCATTTCATAAATCGGATAATTTCTTTTTTAATATCAGCGATGCCACATTCGGCGTAACTGAAGTGACTCTATGGAAACTAATATTTGGTACATATCAAAATATATAGAAATTACAGCATGGAAACGGGCCATTTGGCCCAACCAGTCTGTGTCAGAATTTAATAACTAGATTTAGATTCCTAGAATTAGAAGTTTGGGGAAATTATCAATAGACCAGAAGCAATCAAGCTACACTGCAGGCTGCTTAACTACTTTATTCAAGCAGAGATGTACATTCGGATAATATTCAACTGAACTTTTGGGGGTTTGCTAATCCCTCAGGCAGGCTCAGTGTAAAGGGCAAACATATTTATAGTAATCCAAATCAGACTGCAATGAGTGCATTGCATATTGCTATATGGTGTACTTATGTAATACAATTACAAAAAAATGGCATGTGGATCACTTTTTCATATATATTTAAACAAAAAATATAAAGCTTAGAAAGGTACTTAGATGAAACGAAAACATATGAGTTTTCCTTGAGCAATTTACCATGATGTGTTTAAAAACAAATGACACATCACGTAGCTCAATAATTTCCCATGACCGAGTCACCAGCATGAAGCATGTAATTTAGCATGATTTAAGATGCATATCTCTGGGTTTGTGCGTTGTTTCCAGATAGGTTTTAGTTTCCCTGACCTTTTCTGATACATTTTTGGCAATCGCCCCTGCTTATTTCATTTTGCACACTATATGCTTGTCACCCAGGTTATAGCTGTAAAAGAAAGCAATATATTTTAGGCAGTCCACCTGAACTATACAGTAACCAATTGTGCTAATAGAAATAATACAGCATGTACAACATTATTGGGAAAGTGCATATGGTTACTTCAGAAGTGAAAGATGCTGACATTTTCTTCTACAGATTGTAAGGGATTTCTAAAATCATTTTTCTGCTCTTCTTGTTCTTAAGTGTATTGTTTCCCTGTTTCCTCCATGGCATATAATTCTTTTACCTGAAGAGGATAGGTGAATTGGCTTCTGTCAATGGTGCTAAACAGAGAATGAATCGTCTTCATGAGCTTTGACTCTCCAGCTTTCCTTTTTTTTACTCTCTCTTGTGTGTTTTATCTCTGCCTAGTGTTTGTCCAGACATCCTGGCTGAGGTTGGAATCTCACCACAAGAGGAACCACAACTTTAAGCTTGTTTCCTATCATTCCATTGTTAAGTGCCTTTCCTGTAGGATTTCAGCTGCCATTTTCAAATCACCTTGTTGAGGCTCCACCTTTTTAATGTAGTGGAACCACACATGCATGGTAGAGGTTTGATGCACACAACTGAGTTTGAATACTGCTGAAAAGAGAGACATGTTGCCAAAGCTTTCTGTCTTGCATTAATCAGGATAAATGCAAGAATGCCAAATTTCAAATGCTCTCAACAATTTATGCTGCAGGAGAAAAGGGTACTGATTGGTTTGCATGTTGACTCTGATAGGCCAAAGTGTTGCCAGTGTTTGGCTTTGGACTGATGGCAGCATGCTTTCCAAAAAAGACCTTCTGCCTGTCACACAATTGAGCAACATGTGTATGAATTTCAGTGCTGGTGTGAAGCCAAATATGCCGTACATCCTAATGATTGGCTGATCAAATCAAACAGCATGTTGCTTTGGTTGTTTATAATAGGCAGAGCACACCGTACTCAACCAGCCCCTTCTTCTAAAACCCAAAACAAAACGTCTACTGTTAGATGTGATTCCGCAATTGGGCAGTTGCTGAACAATCCTGGATGTGCTGCTACACTAACAGCTAATTTTAAGAAAATCAGTCAAGCTTGTGACTTGGCTCATTTACTGTTGCTAGAAGTGACATCCCTTCACACTCAGGGACACGTTCTCTGCAAACAAAAGGAATATGCTCAAGCCTGGTGCCTTTTTTGAATTGCCCAGAACTTGGGGAGTCAATACTTCCCCATTGCTTTCTCCAAGGCAATGCATCAGCCAATCAGAATCAACTTGCCAACCAGTCAGCACTCTTTTCTCCTTTAGTATAAATTGTTGTGATCGTTTGAAATTTGGCATTCTTGCACATGTCCTGATGTGTGCAAGACGAAAAGCTTCGGCAACACGTCTCTCTTTTCAGCAATGTTCAAGTTCCATACTATCAAACAACTGCTTGTTAAACCGAGTTTCTGAATGTAAGTCTTTCTTGGTCCAACTACACTTTCATTCAGTTTCTCACAGTAGCAGGCAATCTCTACCACATCAACACACATTCCATGGTATCTCCAGGACATTTAGCAATCAGGGCCCATCAATTAATTTGTGACACTTCTGCCGCTGTACCCTCCACCCATGGCCCCTCCACCCTTCACCACCTCCCAAACCCCCCCTCCGCTCCCCCCACCCCAACAGCTGCCTACATTGTCCACTCCATCTGTAACTAAATACAGATCTTGCCTCTAATATTGACTGCACTCTGGTCAGTGTGAAAGAAAAATTCTCGGACATTTAGGAAATAGGTAGAACCCATTTAGCAAACTCTATTCAGCGTGCAACTGTTGCAAGTAATTGTGACTCAGTGGATCTAATAAGGAATAGAAGTGGCTGGGATATGCTTGACAAGGGTGACTGTAAACAGCTATAACGTGTGTTGACTTGTGCTCACTGCTGGTGAGGACAGGAAAGTATGGTCAGTATCATACTTATAAAAGTGACCATAAATACAAATTTCATTATGGAACTTCAACCATTGAATTTCGAGATTTTGAGAACTGTTAATGGTTTAAATAGTGATTCTCTGTTATGAAGCTAAAACTTATTAGAGAGCAAAATTATTTAATATTTCATGTTGCATGCATTAACAATTCTTTGAAAAACAAATTCTAGATTTATTGAGTCATTTAATATACAACAAATCCCAAATACGGATGTTTTCTAAAGGCTAAACTGGTGCTAGCTACATTGAATAACACGGTTTCTCAAAAAACAAGTGCTAAGTTTAAACAGTTGCGAAATGTACTGCAAAAGCCAAAGATATAGATTTGCTTTAAGGGTTAAAATTATGACAAAAGTACAATTTCCACAATAATGAGTGGAATTACTTAGAGCCTGGTTTCAGATTGGCCTGCTTCAATTGAAACATTTGACAGGAAGCAAGAGTGTTAAGTTGCTGAGTTTGCCACACTGCACCAGCTTATTCTGGTTTTAGTCATGCTGGTACCTGTTTAACCCTGCTTAAATGCTTTGTCATGCTAGGCCATTTACTGGGCAGTGGGCAGTCAGAATCTGCACACCTTCAAGGGAAAAAGAGCAGATGATTGTTTTGGGATCAAGGAAAGATTGTGCACTGTGGTTCAGTAAATGGTTTAATGTTAACCTCAGTGCTGTAGTCTTCTATCCTTAAAAGAAAGATGCAAGAATATGCTACAGTAAAGCATCTTTTTTCAATTACTTTAAACAGTTTGAAATAATATACAGAAGAAAAGCATGAAATCAGTTCGTAAGGTGGCTGTCTTTCCACATGGAGACGGTGACGTGCTGCGTCACCTATTGTAAAGAATTGAAGCCTAATACTGGACATGCACTGCACTGGCTGTGACAGTGACTGTTAATTTTCATGCCTCTGGCTCCTTCCAAACTGCTTGTGAGGACATCAGCAATCTCAGTTAGTTTGCTGTGCACATGGTGATTTGGCATGCCACTGATGCAGTGTGTGTGATAGCATGGAGGCTGACAATTGGGAAGTAAGTGCATTGGGATTTGTTCACATTTCCAGATTCTAGCAGTTGGAAGGCATTGTTGTCTACTTGCATGTAGCCCAGCATGCTCCCCCTTCTTGAAGCAAATCTATTTCTGAACAGCAAAGGTTTCTATTTGCTGCTCATTGTGTATGTTGTTTGACTACTTGAAGGTCTGAGTCTGGTATCCTGGTGGTAGTCATAATGCTTTCATATTGTGTCAGTTCTCAATATCCACTCTGTAATACCTGTGCTGGGGCTCAAAGGCTTTTTAAAAATCCATTCATGGGGTTGCACATCAGAAGCTGGAGGTGAGCCTCCTTCTTGACTCCAATTAAATGGCTCACTAGACTATTTCAGAGGACAGGTCAACAAGATGGCTGTGGGTCTGGATCAGACTGGGTAAGGATGGCAGATTTCCTTCTCTAAAGGACATTAATTTTTATGACAACCTGGTAGTTTTCATGGTTACCATTATTGATGTTAGCTTTTTATTCCAGAATAATTTAGTTTCAATTTTCTCAGCTGCCTTGGTGGGATTTGAACTCATGTCTCTGGATCATTAATCCAGTAACATAACCACCATGCCACTGTAGTGTTATGCAATGTTACACTTTATTCCCACCAACCAGCTCATGACTCCTCTCAGGAACCCAGGCACATACACAGAACTCCAATATAATGAGAGCCATGCATCAAAAGGATTGTCACCAAGCAACCCGTTGGTATCCTGAAGCAACAGTTTCACTTTCTGGATGAATTGGAAGAAGTTCATCAGGTCAATCCAGAGTGAGTCTCAAGATTCTTAATGCTGCATGCTTCTCAATCTAGCTATTCAAAGGGAAGTTAACTTTGAAGATTCCTGAGGAGGAAGAAGTGGAACAGGAAGATGAAGAAGGAACTGAAGAAAGCAAATGAGCATGACCCAACAGAAGTTACCAGAACTGCTGTGCAGCAAATTATTGAGAAGCGATTCTCTTAATTGGTCCCTTCCCTCCCCCAACAACAACAGCTCTTCCTTCCATTGGACCCAGTCCTCACACCCATCATATTACTGTCCTTAAACTGCACAACTTTTGTGTCCCTCTTGCATCAATAAGATTTTGAAGGCCAATAGGGATACTAAAAGCAAATATTTAACTTCATTACTGCAACAGACTCTTGTCTTGATTTGACAAATGTTTACATGACTTATCTATTAGTAAATCAACTTTGTACAACCCAGTGTCTGTCATGTGTGCACGTGACCAATTCTATTCCTCCTGCGATGTAGGTCCTGAGTAACTGCAGCTTGGAATGTGGAAGGCCACTGAAGTTTCATTGATAGCACTTGAGATGACAGTGGTGAACACCCTTGAGGGTATCCGAATGTTGTGGAGCTGGTTACAGACTGCTGGGATTGGCTCTGGTGGGGCAATCTGATCCAGCTAGCTTTCAGGTGCTAACAGCACCACTGGTTGTGAGGGTAATTGGGGAGCCAGTAGGCGCCTGCTTCATGGAGCCAAAGGCACTCAGAGGAGCGTCAGCACTCCCTTTGTTCTGCACACAAGCAGAGTGCCATAAGCATACTGTGAGGCTCTATGAGACCCTACTCATACTCAACTTTGATCTTTGTAAGCCAGAGGAGATGCTGATCTCAAAGCCAAGATGATAGATATTTGAGCCTCTCTCAAATGAATTGGAGCTGATTGCAGAGTTGGGATTCTGCAAAGTTCATAGAGCTGATTAGTCACTCTGTTTGGCTGCGTGGTCTTGATGCTGTGCACAAGTTGAAACTGGACTTTTCTGCATTCTCCGATGAGAATGTGCATGAGCTCTCTAAAAAGCAGCCCAGTCCATTTAAAAGGGCTGTGTGAATTGCTATCAGCCTTCTTAGTTACAGCGGGAGCCATGTCTCCATCTGTGCCCCATGTGCAAGCAAGGCTAGGATGTGAGTTCCAACAAACTGCTTCTTTGGCATTCTATACCTCTGCCCTTGCTCTTACACACTCATGCCGAGCGGATCTCTACATGCAGACACTGCCGCACTGCATACAGCAATGGGCTCTGAGCTGATAAGTGCAAGTGTAAGGTTGAGGTACGCTTGCTGTTCTGCAGCACTGCTCTCTTATTCTTCCTTTTATCTCTGAGGGCTGTGTGTAAGCAGAAACAGATGCATGGCTTCTGGAAGGGTGGGGTTTAAGTGAAAAAAGAAGATAGCTGAAAATCCTGCAGGACTTGCCCTCTAACATCACCAGATACCATGCTCCTGACATGCCTCTGCCCACGATGTCCATGATCTGCTCTACAAGTGGGGACAGCACATGGATGAAGTGTGGTCCTTTTTCTGTGGCTGCTGGCTCTCTGTTTTTGGGTGTGACATTGCCCTGCATGAAAGAAGAAAGTGTACCCATGCTAGAGTAATGATAATTTTTGAGGACGAGTGAGGGTAGAGGAGTGTTGCTCATGTGGCAAGATGGAAGAGGCATGAGGAGGTGAAAGAAGTAATAATGAGGATAGTGACAGCTCTAGTGTGTTGCAGTAGGAGCTGAAGGCAGCAGAGTAAAGTGTGCTGCAGCATTTGTAGGAGAGTAATAGCAGTTGAGGGAGGGACAGGCCGTGAGCGCTGCAGCAATATGTGGTGCAAGGCTAATCACAGAGTAGTGATAGATATGAGCTGCGAACTTACTCTGGCTAACCTTTCGAAGTCACCTAATTCCTTCCTGCATTTAATCTGTGGCTTGGGGGATGTACGCTCTCTACTCTTTGCACTGTGCCACCTTTTCCCACTTGTGTCTGGCAGCTGACCTGAAAATCTTCCTGTTGTCCCATCTTCTGCTGACTTCTTCCATCAAAACCTCACAAATGGAGTCTGAAAGCAAGGCGAGGCTTTGCAACTTCTCCTGCACCTGACATTGCCCACAGATAGTGGCCTGCAGCCAAAGTGCATCTCCTCTTTAAAAGTTGCAGACTGCCTTTAAATTACATCAGGTGTGTGCAAATTGGCACCCCCCCTCCCCTCCCCTCCCCCCCATCAAGTGAGCTGCCTGCCAACAGCATGAGTTGTACTGGCAGCCTACTTTATTTTAATTGTTGAGGTCCACATGTTTGAGATCTTTCTTGTGGGCCGGTGATCAGTCAGTGTCCCACAAGCGATGTCCATACTGCCCACAAAAACACACTCAAGCGATGTCCATACTGCCCACAAAAACACACTCAAAGCAATTAGAAATCAATTAATCTAACTTCATGTTTTGAAAGAATGAAGAAAGAAAAACATTTTCTAGTTAACCTTCTATTCAGCTCTTTTTGTCTAGCATCATTTACTGCTGCTTCAGGTAATTTTATTTATTTTATGTTTAAATATACACTGCCGATAAATATGGGTGAAAAATTTGGATAATCTCTTAACTGTGGCCTTCATGTGCCATGAAGAAGCTGAATGGTACCAAGTTGCAAATACAATAATGTTCAAAGAATAATATATCTTGTGACACCAACATTTAAATCATTGCTCTGGACCAAGCTCTTCTTTATATCACTAATGTACCAATCCACTGCTTTAAAAATGCAGGAAGAGGGCAGGCTGGTCCTGCTTCTAATCATGTTGAAGGTTAGGTCATAGATCTCCCTTCCCAAATTGGAAAGAAAAATGTTTGTGCATATTTTATGCCCAATTCTAATTTAATCTTAAAAATAGATGGGCATACAGAAACCCTACATATGTAAATCCTCTTATGATTTCCAGCTAGTTCTGCATGATCAGAACATGTACTGTTGGAAGTCCACTAATTTTACTGGTCCAGTCCCAGAATGTCATTTAAGTGGCTGCTTGTCACTTAGCAGCAGGTTTTGCTCCCTGATTACAAGTCATTTGCACTTAAAAGTGGTGATATCTGACTTGGATCTTTTTTGTGAGTAGACATTTACCTAATTCCTTTTGTTTTCCCCTTTTAAAATATTTCTATGGATTTTTCTGGACTTTGATAAGATTAGCTTTACTTCAGCGCACTAAGAATGCACAGTGTTGTGTTTTGTTGTATTTATAGAGATGAGCTAAAATAATCTCTGCTCATATCAGACAGCATTGAAGTTTCTTACACCCTGCATAGAGTTACAAAATAAGAACTTATTTTTGGATACTCAAAGCTGACAGACCAACTCAGTAATAAAAATTGCAAACGTTGTATGTTGGCTCAGAATTATATTGCACTATAGAGGAACAGGTTACACAATTTGCATTGATAGAATTTAAAAAACAAAGCTGTTTGCTGATATTCAATGAACACTACATTGCATTTATTCCTTCCAGGAAAGCTTTGCACCAATCTGCAGTGAAAATGTTTATACAATATATATTTTGATATTTTGCCTGTGATAAACCCAGGTTATTGTTTTTGGCAAGAGCAAAACAAAAACACAGTTGTGTAATAATAGTGTAGTTGGAATTGCTCACCCCATTGTGTATGTGTTTTGCAGCTACAAGATTCAAAGTCAGATGTGTAGAGATACAAATTGCTTACTAATCTACGTACAGCTAATTTATATTGGATGGACTTTAATGAGATGCACCCAATCTTTTTACTTGTGCCATGATTAGAATCAAGCCCCAGGTCTTGATAAATATTCCATCAGAGTATTCAAATTACCCTTAAGGGCATTAATATAGGATAATAGATGGCTGGCAGTGAATTACAAGGCAGTAATTCAATCGAGTGGCTCTGATGATGTCATAAATTGAGAGTACTAAGTGGCTTCTGAGCATTAGCAGACCACCACCACCACCCCCTCCCCACCAACCCCCCCTCCCCCCTACCCGATTTAATTATCACCTTAATCCTACTGCAGTCTCCACGTTCTTCAACACACAATATATAAAAGAGTATTTGGGCCAACCTTCAACAATTTAGGATGCCATGGTGGGCACAGTGGATTGGTAGAGGGCTAAGGCTGCACTGAATTGCTGATTTCAGTTAATTTGTGTTGGGTGTGGGGTCAAGGGACTTCCCTTATTTCCAATCAGTTAATTCGAGGGCATTCAGCTGCACTTCTATCACCTAGATCAAAGGCATTAGTGGAGGTGTAGGGGGGAAGTACCCAATTTTTATTCCAGTACAGATGCATAACTAATTGCAAAGCAAGAAGACAATGCCTCAAATAAAATAATTTAGCCTAACATCGTTTGAAATTTCGAAGCACAACATAATTTTCAGACAAATCCACAGAGAAAATGCAACTGAACAACCTTAATCTGGTGTATTTGTCTAATGGAGTTGTTTGAAAATGGTGTTCTTATGGTTGCCCGGAAGTTTTCTGCCTTGTGTTGGTGCCATTTTTGGAATAGTCATAACAAGACCGTTCAACAAGAAACTTCAATTGAAACTTGTTAAATTGTCACCATTTTTCCTTTAGTTGGTATTGTGTATAATTTCTTATATTTATACTAATTTCCCCATCCCATTTTGAAATTATTTTTTCTTTTTCCCTCACTACTTTTAGGTTCCCCTGCACCATGTATTATTTTCTTACCAAGAGAGTAGGCAGGTAACCAGTAGCTAGAGGTGACTCTGTAATCAGCCACAAGGAGATGTTTAGATTGATTTCCCCATGTTATTTTCTTTCTCTGATGGATCGGCAAACTCTTACCTTAAGAGATTTTTTGAGGCTCTTAGTGTCGAACACTATTAAATTGTAGGAGGAAGGGAAAATTGAGTGACATATGGATTTGCATCATTTTGACCTGCTGGGAAAAGAATTGGAGTCAGCCTGATTACTCGTGATTTCAATCCATTAAGATTCAAGGAGAGGAAGGATGGCATCTTTTGAGTTTGGCTCCTTTCTGTTAAAGAATGGTAAACACCTGTTAACTATTTATTTAGGCAAAAAAATGTCCAATTAAAAACGTGATCTTTTCTCCCCCTTTTTTCCTTCATTGAAGACGCTGGGGTGCAGTTCCACAAGTGTCGGCAGCCCTCCCTAACTTCGCCCAAGAGCCCATTCTACATGTGGAAGCTTAAACCGTGAGTATCGGCAGGTTGTTTCACTCTGAAGGCCATAGAGCCACTCTTCTTTCGATGTCTGCTGATATACTTTCCAGTAGCGGTCACTGGATAGTAGTCGAGAGCTGGAACCCTGATTGCTTTCCTTCCTTCTTCCCTTTCCTTGTTGCTTGTCTGGAGACACTGAGGTTTATTGCAACATCTTATCACTATTCCAACTGAGATCAACGAACTTAGCACAGATCAGAGACTGAACTTGGGAGATTACAGTCCTGTGTGTCTCAGTATCACATTCAGTGATGCATTTACCAAACCAACCAATCATGGAAGCTAAATGTAACCATTTCACATTTTTTACTAGCCTTTTATTCATATTTGGCCATGCCCTCCTTCCTTCAAAACTCAAGATTGTTTGGTGACATCATGAAAATATTTTTTGCCTTTGTAGGTCACATGATCCTCCCATGATATTGGACGTTTCTGATCTGATACTCAACATGCCAATGATTCTCAATCCCAGGTGAACAGTAACTGCAACTCTGGGAAATAAATAAGCATATTTAGAGATTAGAAAGCAGTCCACTGACAGCATGTTGTGTCTATGTACTGCATTCTGGAGAGCTATAAAGTGGGTTTACATTCACACTTCCCACCTGTTGAGTGACTGAACCATTGGGAGGAGGGGCTGGAGGGAGACAAAACAACATATCTAATGGAGGTGAAGGGTGAGAACTCATCAGCTTGAGTGCCAGTGCTTGACACTTGGCAACAGGTCGTGTGTCTGCTGTCTCAGCAGGGGAATCACGCACAATAAGATGGGAAACTTCAATACAAGACACAAAAAAATGGCACATTGAAAGGACATGACAGTGTTTGTAACATTTATTGGAGCCAGAAAAGATATTTCTCGTGCAAGTGAGGTGCTCCCCAGCTAATCTGGAGAAGGAAAAATGAAATTAGGATGCATCTGCTTTTGCTCTGCTTTTGATAAAAAAATTGGAGGGTAATAAATTCATCAAACTAAAAATGCAGGAGCTAATAGACTACTCAAGTTTCAATGCATGGAAAATAGAAAGCAGGCTCCTATTACCGCAAAGATACACAGATGCTGTCTGCTTTAATCGCTTGGTCATGGTTGGCAGACAGTTAGTCATCACAGGCTATGACAGGGTGAAAGCAGGGTGCCAGGGTCCCTTTCAAGTGAAAATTTGATGCAGAAAACATTCTCTTTCTCCCTCCCCAGAAGTTAACAGCAACATTTCACTTCAAATCATTAGTCTCGCATAACTCAATCAATATGGATTTACTCAAAAATCAATTTCCTACCGCAAATATGATTGTTAAATAATTCACAAGTAACAAGCCCTCTGGCACCTGGAGGTTGAAGGGGGGTAAGTGCTGAACAAGATTTAAAGCAGATTTCAATTAAATGAAGAGAAAAAAAATATTAACATTCAGTCAGCCTTTGAAACTTTTCTTCGCTTGGCCAGAAAAATTTTTTTTTGGAAAGGGAGGGGGCAAGTGGAGGAAGAGCACAGCAGAAAGCTGCATAAATCAGCGCAGGTGCAATGAAGCAAACTTAACTGTTCAGCATATGTAAGTGCAATCTGAAAATCATTGTCTTGCAAAGAACACTTGAAATTGGTCCCTAATGGCCTCTGCTTTTGTCATATGGTCTTGATTATAACGATAAAATTGCATTGCCATGCCTTTAGTGAGAACGAGGTGGATGAATAATTGTTACGTGTGTTGAATACAGTGTGTGCGTGTGTGTGTGTGTGTGTGTATGTGTGTGTGTGTATAGACAGCCACTGGACCATACTCTCCATCTGTGAAGCAGTTTTCAAAGAGACCCCTCTCATGCTGAAAGGTACCTGCTGTAGCAGTATTATTTTATTGGGAAAACCAGCAGGGTGCTTGAAGGTGTGTGGAAACCTGGTGCAGATATGATGGCTGAATCTCTGTTTGCATCAAGCTCAATAATAAATTCCAGCTAATTCATTTTTTATTCTCTCTCGGGGTCTGCTTGCAGACTTGACTTAACAGAGGAAGCATCAAGTTACTTCCTTTAAATAATTGATGTCTCTCGGCCTAAGCCAGCTCAGAAGAAAATCTGAAAATAGTGACTGATTAAGTAAATATGTAGCTTTTGCATTCCAGATATGTGGGTGGGATTGCTGTCATTGGATCTTTGTCTAGCGCTTTCCATTTCAGAGGATGTACATTTCACAGGTTGTCATTACTATCAAAACTGCTTTTAAAGCGACTGCTGTCCTTTTAGTTTGGCCTATGTAGGTAGGTTTCTGTTACTATTACAAAAACAGTTCCACATAACCACTTCCACTACATACCAACTATAGAATTTGCTGAAAAATGTGAATTTTCAATGAAATGCACTGCAATTGACTTCACAATCGTTAATGTTTCATTTTGATCGTCATCACAAATCAATGATGCCGAGTGCTGTGGCAGTTGGCATCCACATTGAAAGCCAGAGTCAGCAGAAAAACAAACCCAAAATGGATAAAACCAACCCATACAATTTACTGTATGTATTATTAAAAATAACAGATACCTAGTAGTGATTACAAGGCAGTAATCTAATCTCAGAGTTTAGATGACAGTTATAAACCACTCAAGGTTTGCTCTTGTGGCTTATGACATCACCTGAACCCCTGTATTAAATTACTGCCTTGTAATCACTCTTTGGTAACCATTATGCTCCAATACATATGGCATTGCTTATTTTCTAGTAATCCATTCTGAAAACAAACTTATAATGCTGCAGTGGCAGCCATGTGATGCCCTTTTAACATTGAGCCTAATATTGTTATCAAGTTTATTATCCTTTCACCTTTGTAATTGTAATGAACATTGCACTACATATTGTAAAGAATAACCAGAGTTGCTAGTGAATTAAGGTCAGAGTTCAATCACTCTTCTGTTGATATAAATTGCTTAAATTTTGCTGTCTTGGTTCACAGTCCAATGAAAGTTGTGATTGTTGTTAGCTGTCCATTATTTTGCATCTTAGCCCTATTAGACTATTGTCTGATTTGAAAAAAATAATTCTAATAAAACCATATGATTTTTTTATTTGTTTATAAGAAAATGATATCATTTAACATATTCGGGTCTGTATAAGAGTGCTTGAGAATTGGGATTAAATATGGTAGCTGCAAGTCTTCTTCATTGGAGGGTTTTGGGGTAGGGAGGGAGTGTTGGAGGCAAGGTGATTGCTAATCGGCTGCTCGACAATGAGAGGTATCACACTAAACCTTAGTCTGTCCTCGCCTGACATAATTACTTGAATTCACAAAGTGCACTTTCTAGCAAAAAAACTGATTTCCCATCCCCAATACGTAACCTGGGAGATTGAGGAGAGACTGCATTTGTCTCACCACCGCCTCAACTGAGACCAATAACTCAGGACATGCCAGTGGTAAACCTGGGATTACTTTGGTCATCACACCTTCTAGAGTGGTATATGCAATGAATAAATCTTTAAATGATTATTTTCTAGAGGTCCTTTTTGAGGAATCCTTTATTAAACTTTTACTGTGCAGTTAATTTTAAAATTCCTCCATTCAAAGAAATTAAGTCATTTTTTGTTTGTGTGTGAAAGTGCTAACTTATTCTTTGTGATACTTGGCATTGCAATCAAAGCTATATGGTTTGTGTATCTATGCAACTGACTTTTGTTCTTTTAGCTGGGTTCCTGCCAAATATAAAACCAGCACACATGGTTCAACAGCCAAGGTCAGTGAGATGAGCACACAAACTGTATATTCTGAATCAAACCTTAGAGTAAAAACCTGAGTCTTTTTATATAACAGAAGATATTATGAAGCCTTATTTGTTTTCAACAAAGTCGTTTTGAACTCCAAATTGATCAATCAAGGAAACAATAGTTTTGTGATAAATATGAAGCATTACAATTCTCTGCAGAAGAGCTGAATAATATACAGGTCTGATTGTCAGTCACACAACTTAATTGTGCAAAGTAATGACTGCATCAGAATAGTTAATAGGGGTGCTTTTATTGTCAGGTCAGCCAATGCGTTAATGGAAAATAAAACAGCATAAACTTTTTGCTGCAAACTGTTTTGTGGAAAGACAATCCAATAAAGAGCAAAAATGAACATCTCATCACTAACCTTTTTAATCAGATAGTAATGATGAAGGAAACATTAGTGCACGGACTCATTGATCAGAGCGTCAAGGTAAAAGATCTCCCTCATTAGCACCTGTAACCCAGCTTGCCACCTGAGGATATTCAGTATGGAGTTGCAATGCTGTTCTGTATTGAAGTGGGTGGGGGAGAAGTCAGAGGAGAAGGCACTCCACACCATTCTAGTGCACCTCATAGAAACTATTCCAGTGATGTGGACGGAGACTTGGGAAATCATTGTCTGCATTTCCTGGCCCGTCCTTCAAAAAATACTTGTACCGTGGCAGGAAGGACAAATTGCACTGGAGAGAAATTAAGTTATCAAATAGGGATAATAACAGGGAAACTTTAACATAATGGCAGCCCCAGAGTCACAATACATTTCTACATGCTAGATGTTCAAAATTAACCAAATGTCACACATACTAACTCTATAGAATTTAGTTTCAAATAACGATTTTATCTTAATATTTATGTTCTTGAGCATTAAGACTATAGGACATGCGAACGTTACAATATAGAATCCAGTATCACAAACTAGCCAACTATGGTTTACCAATAAGTCATGCAATTAACAGTTTCCAAAATTTATTATGAAGATAATTACATTGGTAAGAAAATTGACCATCTATCTCAACCTATTCTTATTAACTAAATTATTAGTTGAGATAAACCGTGTTCTTCATGCAATAGTGCAGTATTCTTAATTATTCTGTAATTTCCATCAAAGGTGACATTCAGCATTTCTAACTATTGATAGTACACACAAACTGCTAACTGTTTCATGACTGAAAGCGTTATTCATTTGTTGTCACCAATTACTAAACTGTACAAAAAACCTCAATGGTAGTTATATTCCAAGCACAAAATTGAAATTATGAGCAGATTTGCATTTCAATTACAGAATTACAAAATTTATTAAAGGAACGATTCTTCATAACTAAGATCTCAAATAGAAAAATTCTACTCTGATAATTTGGAAGCATATCTCAAGTTTAATTTAATTTCTGTTTTGATTTTAAAGATTACATTTAGCCACTGAACTGCTTGACTTGCATCACCAAGACCATCATTTTGACTACAATATTAGAACAGGTTACACAAAGTGCAAGTTTTAATAGCAAATTTTTGCTATTAAGCTTACTTCTGGATACAGTTATGTTCCAATTCAGTTATCATTTGAAGTTGACTGCAATACTTCTTTTTAAGTTCTAAAGGCTTTTACACATAACAGTTCACTTCCACACATTCACTGGATCTGGTAATTGGAGAATTTCATGGCCTGGATTTTGAGGTCCGTGGTGAATGGATGGCACTTTCTGCTAACCACCAAGAAAGCTGCCCAAAAGATCTAGCGAGCCTGATTTCCTGTTTATGATGTCAATTTCATTTTGGTGCTAGCTATTGGGGATCTCTGGCTTCCAGGTACAATGAAGTCATTGAACAGGCTAAGCAGTCAATCAGATTGAAGAATCTTCTGACAGACAGCAAACCAGGAAGCAAAAAGCACTGATTGTCATTCACTGTTTAATCATTTTACAGACAGTAAAATAAAGATTGGGGTAGACATATGAGATTAAGGTAGAAGATGAATTATCATAAACTTTAAAAAAAACTCATTATTTTAAAAATCTATGTTTTTATTACTGAATGGAGGAAATTACATTACAGACTCCTAAAGTTACTTTTTCAAGGCCAAAGGGTGCTGAACAGTAATTGTGACTTTGGACACCATTAAAAACTCAGCTACACCTCATTCAACAAAGCATAACACTTTAACTGTTTTTTTACAGCGAGAATAGTGGGTAAAAAGTTGAAGTTCACATCAAATCACTGATCTCTGTCTTGTTTGTATCTGCAAAGACTGCAATAGCGCACCATGTGGAGGAGCAGGGTATCCCTGACAGCATGGAATTCCATGTTTAACTGTGCATGTGCGATGACAGAAATGCAGTCAGGTTCACAGAGTAATGAAACCTGACAGTTTTGACATCATTACAACCACAAAACTGGGCCCAAATCTTACTTATATTGTAGAACTAAGAATAAATTTCCAAGTATGTTTTAGGGGCATTAATTATGGAGAAAAAATAAATTAAAAACATATGACAGTTTTCAGCATTATTTACATATTATGTTAAGAAATAAATACAATTTGCGCATTTAATATTTTTTATTATCTTTTCTGTATTGGAAACTGTGCAGCATAAAGCCTCATATATTTTCAATGAGACTGATCTTAAAATGCAGTGTAACTTTAAAAAAAAATTCTGGGCCTAAAACTTCAAAGTCCACAGGCAGAATTTTCCCCTGTCAAGGGGATTGTGCGGCAGTGGGCCGGGTGGGTGCAGATCCAATCGGCGCCCCTGATCGGGTCTGTGCCGCCATTTTACGTGGCGGGCCAATTAAGGCCCCACCCAACGTGACGTGCGCCTGGAAGCGCTGAGAGCTCCCTGTGGGGGCGGGGTGGTTCCCTGAGTCAGGAGGTGCCTGAGGGAAATTAATTTTAAGTTTTAACAGTTCAATAAAGTGTTGAAAACATTTTTATGACATGCCCCCTCATGTGAAACTGTCACATGAGCTCGGACATGTGCATCAATTTCAACAAAAAAGTTTGAAGAAATTTAAGATCATTCATGAAACCTCATCCCGCCCGTTGATGAGGTTTCATGAAAAATGCGAGGCCCCCTGGGCTCTTTGCCTGCCCGCCAACCTTAAGGTTGGATGGGCAGCTCCGTTACGTATTTTAATTGTTAGTTAAATGGCCTTAATAGTCCTCTGACAGTTCGGCGGGTGCGCAGCCAAGTTGGCTGCCCGCCTGCCAAAGTGAAAATCTAAATGACATGCGGTGACGTCGGGACACCCGCCTGACATCGCCCCGCGTCATTTGACGCCTCAACGGCGGGCCCTACCATTGCTCGCCGAGCTGAAGATTCTCTGCTATGCTTCAGTCATTCAGTAAAGATTATATCAATGGGGTTAAATAATGGATTTTAAAACTAAAGATAGAGGATAAAGGGCAACTGAAATAAGTTACTGTTCTTTACAACCTTGTGTTTAATTATTGTACAGAATGTTGCAATCTATACATTTTTGGTAAGGATCATTTAAACAATAAATGCATGTAATGAAGATTGAAATTTTAGGTCCCTTAGATTTAAAAAAAAACATTGCTTAGGAGTTGGTTTTTAAAGTGCTAAAATACCCTCAAATACCAGCCTCTGAGCCTTAGCTCGAGCTGAGAGGGGTTAGCATAGCAATCATTTGAAAGGTCTGACTAGAGAGATTCCATGTGGAATCACAAAGAGCAGGTCATGTCTGACCAGTTTGCCAGAGTAATTTGAAGAGGTTATCAAACTAGGGGATATTGCCTACCTGAATTTCAATTGCCGGAGCTATTAGTATTGGAATGAGGCAATAGAGTGAGGAGATTTATATTGTGCTAGAATCTGGGAGAGAGGACGAAATAGTATATTATCAAGAAGATTGATAGTTTTGGATCAGCTTATTATGGGCAGTTATAAGAATAAGTAGTTTAGATCATCAGGGGCCTCCCTCCCATTCCACTGGAGTGCACATGGACTTCAGTGGTTCAAGAGGCTGGTTCACCACTACCTTCTGAAAGTGAATTAAGGGTACGTAATGACCTACATCCCATAAATGAGTATAAAAAAAGAAGTAAATTTGATAAGCATCCTGAAGAGAAGCACATTGTCAGATTATTGCCAGGATAATAGGAAGGAAAGATACCATGTATATTCCTTTCCACTTCAATGTTTTCCATGTTTCTGCTTCTCTGTATCATAGGCAGATTCATAAAGTGGCTGAAAGGTGGACAACAAAAGCCAGGGGTATTTGGGAAGGGTCTAAGTGTAGACAACAAAAGTCAGGGGTATTTGGGAAGGGTCTAAATGTAACCCAGTTGTCAATTGAGGGTCACAGCTGTTGTTGCAATTTAAAAAATAAATTTTGTAAGTATCTCAGTCAGAATATTCCCCATGGTTTCCTAATTTTTCAGGTGACACTGAGTTGAGTACAGTGGTCAATGATATTAACCAATATGTGATACTTCAAAGGAATCCAAAGGTGAAGTCAAATGGCAGAGAGCTGGCAGATGGAATTCATCACAACTAATTTTAAAGTGATGCGATTAGGTAGGAAAATTTTAATTAGGTAGTAAATGACAATTTACTTGAGGTGACAAAACTGGAATGGATCTGGGATTTTGCAAGTGCTGAAGAAAACAAATAAAAAGTTAAAACGTATAGCAAGGAGTGTGACCTAAAAGTGTAACAAGGTAATGATGAAGTTGTTTGAGGCCTTGGTGAAGCTGATGATGAATTATTGATGTGTGTCCGGAGGGGGGGCTAAAAGGCCAATTCCTGGTTACAGAAGGCTGAGTTATGAGGAAAGATTGTTTAGTCCTAAACCTTACTCTTAGGAAAAGAGAAGAATGAGGGTCACTTGAGAGAAAAATATGTGCATGGGGAATTTGGATTCAGGGGAGCTTTTCAATCAGGTACAGGATTTAAGGAGCCCTGTCGTGTTGAGGATGCCAACAGTAAATGGGAAATTTAGACAACTTTTTTTTGTGTAGTAAGAGGGTGACAGATATACAATAAAGGCTCAATGGCCATGTTAGAACAGAAAAACATGGCAGTTTTTAACAAAGGATTGGATGAATTCCTATGGGCAAAGGTGATTCTGGTCAGTTAGCTTCAGAATTACAATAAGGAAAGTGATGGGAGGTTTGGAGTGGTAAGCCAGATGGACCAGAGATTTCTCCTGCCCAAAAGCATTACCTTGTCATGCCACATTAGCATTTGTACGATAGCAAGAGTTCTGTAAAAGTTTACTGCAGCCAACAAGATAATTAGCATGATCAATAAGTGCTACAAACACACAGCAGATCAGTCAGCATTTGCAGAGAGAGAAAATAAACTGATGTTTCAGGCGCAGACCTGGGGTCTGAAGAAGTGCTCATACCTGGAAGATAAACTTGTCTATCCTTTTCACAAATGCTGACTGACCTGCCATATGTTTTCAGCATTTTCTGATTTTGTTTCCAATTTTCAGTGTCTGCAGTATTTTGCTTTTTGAAATTATCGAGTAAAGTTCTCTTCTTGTCTGTAGCTAGTATTTTATGCTCAGCTGTACAATGTTCTCTATTTTGTTAATCCCCTGTCATAATTGGACTTGTCATAAATTTCTTTACCAAAGCTCCTGTCGTACTTTTGGAAGGGAAAGGGGGTGGCGGTGGGGGGGGGGGGGGGGGGGGGGGGGGGGGGGGGGGGGGGGGGGGGGGGTCTAAGTAATTGCTGCTTCCTAAATGAATGTACAGCAACAAATCTAATCCTAATAGTACGCACTGACAGAGCAGTAGATTACCTTCTTAGCTTGGAATTTGTTTGGGGCCATCAATAAAAATGACTAATTTGATTATTGACCATCTTTGCTCTTGCATTTTCATAGTGATTATTATACAAATAATAATTGAATTTAGGGAAGGGAAAGATTAGGCTGCTATCGTCCCCTTCCTAGAAGCAATGAATGAATTTACAGATAAATAGGATTGCAATTCATGCACAGGACAGGTAGCAAAAGAAACAAAATAGCCAGTATCCAACAGGCTTGAGTTAAGTATTTCTTTTAACCTTTGAGCAGCATTTCAGAGGAGGTTACATATTTAGAATTATAGAAATTACAGCACAGCAGGAGGCCATTTGACCCATCATTCCTGTGTTGGTGCTAGGTCTTACACTGCAGTTATCTACTTTAATCCTATTTCCTCCCCTTTCCCCATATCCATTTATATCCCTAGCCAATCCCATTTAAATGATGTTACAGTCACTGCCTTAATAGCTGCTTGTGGTAAGGAGTTCCATATCCTAATGATATTCTTGAGAATAAAATACTTATGAACTTCCTCCTTCATTCTTCTAGAAATAATCCTTAGTCTGTGACCCTTTGTTACCAACTCACCCACCAGTGGAAACAATCCTTCACTGTTTACCTTCTTAAAACCTTTTATAATTTTGAAAATATCTATTGCATTTCTCCTTAATCTTTTATACTGTATTGTTTCACTCCATGCTTATCTTGCTGTGAGTCAGATGTTGAGTATGATTGGGAAATAATACTGCTTTTCAGCTGAATCTTGAAGTGTTTACTTTTTACTGTTTATAGTTTAATGGGCACAATAGTCTTGTCCTGCATGAATGAATATCCGTGTTGTGTGCTAGGGCTCCACGACAGATGATACCTCTTATCTCCTGTGATTTGGAATTTAAAAGCCAGTGAAGCTCAACAATTGTATATTCTGATTTAAATGGGCTGAAAATGGCACAGTATTTAAATTTCAAAACCAAAAAAAAATGTAAATGATGCAGTTCTGTTTAATGTAGATCAGGTGAAACCTCAAGTCTGCTTTTAAACTCTATTCTTTTTATATGAGATTTCAAAAATAAAACTTAGCAGGTGAATGGGATTAGAATTTTTAAAATAAAGTTAGCTGGCAGTTTATGTTTACAGTAATTGTGTTGAATAGGCCTCTACTCTGGATTACAGTATGTAAATTAACCTGATATATTCTTATAAGATATTAATCTTTATCACATTGACAGTATATAAGCTAAGCAATTTTATATTTGATTTTGCTTTCTTTATCCACTGGTTTTGTGATAAAATATTAAAATGACTAATAATTTTAGTAGTTTGTATTTATTGAAAATTATAACACATATTGGCTTAATTAAAGTAACCTCCTCAAACTGTCATTTCAAAGTGCTTTGCAAATAACCATCTCTTTTGCAGAAATGAATTTGTCTTTACGGTGCTGTATATTTCAAAATGTGAGTATTGGATTCATAAACCTATGATGCTATGATTTGATGTACTCTTGAAAGCTGCGTGGCCTAGAGAATTTACTGTTGAAGAAAGAAAAAACTTATATTTGACATCTTCAGGGTTTCCCAGAGCACTTCAGAACCAATAAATTGCATTTGAAGTGCTCTTTTTCAGGCAAATGGAGCTTCCAATTTGTGCACAGTCATGTTCCACAAATAGTAATGAAGTAAATGACCAATTAGTCTGTTTTTGGAGCTATTGATTAAGGGATACCTAGTCACAAAGATACACCATGCTCTTCTTCAAATAGTGTCTCAAGATCTTTTAGACCCACTTGGACATGCAAAGAAGTCTTCAGTTTAACATCTGTTCTAAAAGTCAACATTTTCAACAGGGCAGCACTCCCTCGGTACTGCACTGAGGTTTAAGCCTAGGTTATTTACTCAAGTCACTTATTGAGACTTGATCCCACAGGCCAAATTTTCAGATCAGGATTGGAACCCAAAGCCCAAATGAATTCCAGTTCCCAATCCCACACTTTAAGTGCATCATTTGTGCAATGCTATTTTTAAATGCTAATGCCCTAATTAGGCAGGAGCTGCCTGCCTGGTGCCAGCAACAAAGGCAGCAGCAATGTTGGGGCCTGCTGACCCTTGCCAAAAAGAGCTGGCAGCTCCTCAGAGTGCATGATCCTGAGGGCAACCGGGTCAAACTGAGGTAATGCGCATGTTCTGGTGCAGAGTACCTGAGGCCGGGCCCAATAACTTTCAAAGTTAAAAAATAAGGTTTTCCTTCACTCCGCAGTGAACCCCATAGCTGCACCAGACTGTTTGGCTTATTGGCAAAATTACCAATAGAAACTGCAGTGCTGACCTCTCCAGCCTGTTAATAAGCTCCTCAAGGAATTTAATGGGCCATTCATGAGAGGTAAGCAGGTTCTCCATTCCCTGCTCTCCACCAGAACTTTAATAATGCCAGAATCTTGAGAGGACCTCTGGGACCACGATTTTAAAATCGTGACTGCACCAGGGTTACAACCTGCCAGCATGTGAAAATCCGATTCCACATCTTTCTGACTGGAGAGACAATGCCACTGCTGGGGCAAGCTACTGTGAAGTACAGGAGGAATGATGTTCAGGCACATGAAAGGAAGAAAAAGTCATGGGGCAGAATTTTATGGCAGCGGTATTTTACGTTCTCGCTGAAGTCAATGAGGTTTAGAATGTCTCGCCGCATTTGACGGCCCCATCCCCGCTGAAATGAGGCTGTAAAATTCTGTCCATTAGTGTGGCATTGCTTAGATTATGATGTGCTTTTTAACATTTTGACTTTGTAAAATAAACTGCGATGAAAGATAAGGATTTCCTTTGCTACCATTTCCGAAAAAGCTTTATTCATTCATTCTGCAGTCTATTCGATGATGATTAAGGTGATATTTTGCCACTGACATGTTCCCCCAAGTATCTCTCTTTCAGTACCATATTGTAGTGTAGATTTTTGTCATCTCTTGATGCAAACATTGTGAACCTGATATCAATGAGAGAGTGGACGTGGGGGCAGTTTTGTGGACATGAAATGTGAACAAATGGATTTAATTTAGTGTACCTGATTACCAATTTTGAAATCCAGGCCATAATCAGGGATTGCAGAGCAAGGAGGGAGAGATGGGGGAGGGCAGGAAGATTGGGCCTAGAGGAGGAGAAAATTGCAAGGAACAGGAAGGACAGAAGACTGTGGAAGGGCCTATGAAGGAAATAAATGGGAGATGGGGTGCTGCTGGAGGATATTGAGAGGGCATCTGATTGTGGGGACAGGCAGTTGGGAACGGCGATCCCTGGAGAGCTTTGGGCCAGAGGTATGGAGGTAACAATTCTGCTTCTCCTGACCAACAAACATTTATCTGCATCATGCAGCAGTCCTTGCCTCCTGTTAAAACTGGAACAGAGAAAAAAAATCTGAGGCATGCATTTAAATGATTGATTTACTTCCCAAAACATCCCCCTCCTTCCCACCTCTGTTACTGGAAGTGGGCAGTTTTGAGATTTTTTTACATTTGTACTTTCCACCTGACCCAAACCTATGCATTTTTGAGAATTAAAATTCACCCCCCCCCCCCCCCCCCCCCCCCCCTCCCCCACACCCCCACCTCCACCCCTTCCTGCACAGCTCCCCCATCCCCTTGCTAATGTTGACTCGGGACTGAGTGATTCAGGAATGGAAAATGTAGTTGTGTGCAGCAACAGCGGAAACTCGACAGCTGATACTCATATTTCTAGAATGAATTGGAACGATGTTCATTAGCTACATTTACAATGACATACACAACTTAAACTACTGCTTCACAGTCACACTCTTGTCTTTTAAGGACAGCAGTAGGGGACAAATAAGAGATTTGTTGATATTTAAAAATATATTGCCATCCTTTGTAGATAAATTTAATATTTCCTGCTTCTGGATTCTCAATTGCCTTTGAGTGACAATTAATAAATCAGCAATAATCAGTTAAGTATTACAGCACCTTTGTAAGTGCAACAATCATTATTTCACCTTCAATTATATTGTTTGTATAATATTTTAAATGTAATTTTACAGCAGACATAGAAAATAGAATTTACATATGAAATGGCAAACTATAACCCTGAGAGGTGAAGTTATTTCTTTATTAGTTTACCCTCCATTTATTTACTGTAAATGTTTCTTAAGCATTGTATTTTGTTTGCCAAAACATTTGATAGTAAACTAAACCACTTTAGTTTGTCACAAAATCTTTCTTCTCATTACAAGTTTTGGGTAAATGACATTTGTGTGAACTTGCAGCTCTCAGATAATGACTGACTTTTATCATATTGTTCTTAGTTAAGTGCTGTAATGAAACTGTTATCACAGGGCTTCTTTACTGCATCATTTACCTAATGGATTGAATGAAGAACAGAATTAATGATATTTGTAGAGGCATCAGCAAGGTGAGCTGTCCCGCCATCCCAATTTAAGAAGATGCAAGATGCTTTAGGAGGAAGGGAAAGAGAACAAAAATAAAAAAAAAGGTAATGGGAAAAATAACACTGTATTTAATTTTACCCAATTATAGTAAAAATGAAGACTAACTAAATGTTCATTGTAGGGGTTGGTAAATTTAAGTAATATTAAAATTTTAGCACTCACAAAGAGTATGTTATGCATAGTCCTCACATATATGCTAGAGAGCATCTTAGTGAAATTACCTCTGGGAAACTCAGTGAAGGTTTAATATCCACTGCTAAATAGTTCAAATAACCTGGACTACGGTTTAGATCTGATTATGTAGGGCTGAATACAAATGATGTAATTGCTCAGATTATGTGCCAGTGCTAACCCTATTTCTTTAAATAATATGGCATTGTATTTTACCATGTATTTAATGTAGCATCCTTCCATTAGGTTTTCATGACCAGTGCCAAGACTTTGTGCCTCTACTTAGAGTTTCTTTAAAATTATAAAGGCATTCAATTGGATGGATACATAGAAACAAATTCCAGAACAAGGTGACACAATCTTTAAATTAGAGTTAAGCCATTTCAGGGTGAAGTCTGGAAGCACTTTTTTGCACAAAGATTGGGTGATATCTGGATCGCTCCACAAAAGGTTATGGATGCTGGTTCAGTTGAAACATTCGAAACTGAAGGGTAGATTTCGGTTAGGTATGGGTATTAAAGGATTTGAAATAAAGATGGGTAAATGGCGTTGAGTTATAAGTGAAACAGGCTCGAGTAGTTGAATGGCCTGCCCCTGTTCCGATCTTTCTATTTTCAACAATCAAGGAAAAGTCCTAAAACATAAGCAAAATAAGAACAGAAAATGCTGAAAACCCTCAGCAGGTTTGGCAGCTTCTGCAGAGAGAGGAAGAGATTTAACCAGTGGATGACATTTCATCTGAACTGGACAAGTTTAGAGATGCAATAGGTTTTTAGCAGGTAGAAAGGCAGGGGAAGGCAGTTTGGGAATCTGGGGAAAGGGGCAAGGGCAGCAAGAACAAAAGGGAAGATCTAGGATACTGGGAGGACAGAAAAAAATAAATGGCAAAAAGGATGGTGGTGTAAAGCAAATGGAGATGGTAATGGATAAGTAAAGAAACAAAGATGAGTAGGGAGGAGATGTAAATGGGAAAAAAGCAAAATTATTACCAAAGCTACCGTTCAAAAAGGGGGCAGAGATCTGAAATTGTTGAACTCGGTGTTGAATCCAGAAGGCTGTAGGTACCTAAGTGAAAGATGGTGAGCTTCACTGGAACAGTGTAGGAGGCTGAAGACAGATAAGCCAGAGTGGGAATAAGGCACAAAATTAAATGGCTGGAAACTCGGGGTCATGCTTTTGGATAGAATAGAGCAAAAGTTGAAACCATGGTAAGAGTTTTAGCTGGGACATGAAAGAGCATGTTTGATGAATCAAATAATCTTCTTTCTCCACGCTTTCTTACATTTCCTCTTCACATGCAGCAAAAAGGATAGTTACCAGAAGTAATAAATAATTTTAAATGAAATTTATGATGTGGAATGTTGAAATACTTTCCATGTGAAATTATAGCTTTTTGGAAAAAAAAAACAAAGCACCCTCTTGTTGCATTTTTCCAGACAATGTAAGTGAGACATTGTTGGCAATTTCTCAGCATGGGTTAAGCCCTGACGCCAGAACCATGGACAGAATTTTTCTGTTGGGGAGCAGGACCCGCACGCTGATGCGGGGTGACATCGGGTGGAACTCCCGACGTCACCCCACGTCATTTACATTTCCAGGTCGGCAGCCGCGCAGCCGACTTGGCTGCGCACCTGCCGACCTGTCAATGGCCTATTAAGAAACCAATTCAAAACAAAAACAAAAATACCTGGAAAAACTCAGCAGGTCTGACAGCATCTGCGGAGAGGAACATAGTTAAAGTTTTGCGTCCGTATGACTCTTCAACAGAACTAAGGAAAAATAGAAGAGAGGTGAAATATAAGCTGGTTTAAGATGGGGGTGGGACAAGTAGAGCTGGATAGAGGGCCAGTGATAGGTGGGGATAACCAAAAGATGTCACAGATAAAAGGACAAAGAGGTGTTGAAGCTGGTGATATTATCTAAGGAATGTGATAATAAAGATACAGATAGCCTTAATGGGGATGGGGTGGGGGGAAGGGAAGGGATCGAAATAGGCTAAAAGGCAAAGATAAAACAATGGATGGAAATACATTTAAAAATAATGGAAATAGGTGGGAAAAGAAAAATTTATATAAATTATTGGAAAAGGGGGATAGGAAAGGGGGTGGGGATAGAGGAGAGAGTTCATGATCTAAAATTGTTGAACTCAGTATTCAGTCCGGAAGGCTGTAAAGTGCCTAGTCGGAAGATGACGTGCTGTTCCTCCAGTTTGCATTGAGCTTCACTGGAACAATCCAGCAGGCCAAGGACAAACATGTGGGCATGAGAGCAGGGTGGAGTGTTGAAATGGCAAGCGACAGGGAGGTCTGGGTCATGCTTGCGGACAGACCGAAGGTGTTCCGCAAAGCGGTCACCCAGTCTGCATTTGGTCTCTCCAATGTAGAGGAAACCGCATTGGGAGCAACGAATGCAGTGGACTAAATTGAGGGAAGTGCAAGTGAAATGCTGCTTCACTTGAAAGGAGTGTTTGGGTCCTTGGACGGTGAGGAGAGGGGAAGTAAAGGGGCATGTGTTGCATCTTCTGCATTTGCATGGGAAGGTGCCGTGGGAGGGGGTTGAGGTGTAAGGGGTGATGAGGAGTGTACCAGGGTGTCCCGGAGGGAATGATCCCTGCGGAATGCCACCAGAGGAGGTGAAGGGAAGATGTGTTTGGTGGTGGCATCATGCTGGAGTTGGTGGAAATGGCGGAGGATGATCCTTTGAATGCGGAGGCTGGTGGGTGATAAGTGAGCACAAGGGGGACCCTGTCATGGTTCTGGGAAGGAGAGGAAGGTGTGAGGTGTGAAAAACCAATTCAGCTCATTAATGGACCTGCCCGTCCAACCTTAAGGTTGGCGTACAGGCCGGGAGCCCAGGTGGACTTGTGAAGAATCATGAAACCTCATCCACTGGCTGGATGAGGCTTCATGAGGGTTTTTAAATTTTAATGAAAGGTTGCAATATAAGTTATGGACATGTCCCAACTCATGTCACAGTGTCACATGAGGGGACATGGCAGGGAAAGTTTTTAAACTCCTTTATTAAAAGTTTCAAAACGGAACCGATCTCCCTGAGGCAGCTCTTTCACGTGCACACGCACTCCCGGCTGAGGGAATCCCCTCCTGCCCGCACAGGAAGCACATAACACTTCTTGGCAGATGTCACATTGGGCGGGCATTAATTGGCCCACCCAAGTAAAATGGCGGTGTGCCTCTGATTGGGGACGCCGATCGGGAGCCAGTCCGCTTGCGCCCACTCCTGCTCTCTCTCTCCCCCCCCCCCCACAATGGGGGAAAAGTCTTTCCGCAAACGCAGGCCCCAAGCCTGCACTGGCAGGCAGCGGTTTCACAGTGGCAATCTCCCGGGTGGCATTTCTAATTGCAATTAAGAGCAGCGGGCTGGCTCCCCATGCTTCCAGCCCAATCAGAGAGCCTGCAGCTCTGGAGCCTCAGCAACACCACTGAAAGAGATGGCTACCGCCGAGGCTGCAGGGAGAATGAGAGGCTACAGCAAGTGATTAGGAAGGCAAGTGGAATGTTGGCATTTATTGGTAGAGGAATGGAATAAAAAAGTGGGAAAGTTTTACTGCAGCTATACAGGGCCTTAGTGAGACTTCTTATTTGGAAAAAGATATAGGGCAGAATTTTCTGCCTGGCGGGCGGGCCTGATCAGTCTTCGGCGGGTGGGGAGCCAATCCCCGCCGGAGAAGCGGGCCCCGCTGCCATTTTACATGGGTGGGCCATTAAGGCCCGCCCAGCGTGACATTCGGTGGGAAGCGCTGTGCGCTTCCTGTGCGGGCAGAGGCAATTCCCCAAAAGCAAGAGTGCGCTCTTTCGCGCATGCACACAAAAGAGCACACATCTCCCTGAGGCAAAATGCTGCCTCAGGGAGATCACTGACACTCACAAAAATATTAAAAATAGGAAAAAAATTCCCTAACAAGTCCCCCTCATGTGATGGGACATGTTCATAAGTTACATTAAAACTTTAGTAAACTTTCTAAAACCCTACATGAAACCTCATCCTACCAGTGGATGAGTTTTCATGTTTTCTCTGTTTGCCACCAGAGCTCCTGGCCTACCCACCAACCTTAAGGTTGGATGGGCAGGTCCTTTAATTGTTTAAATGATCCTGTCAATGGCCTCAACAGCTGATTTTGCCTTCCTGAAAATTTAAATGGGGCGGGATGAGTCGGGGGTTCCCCCAACGTCATCCCGCATCATTTAATGCGTCAGTGAGCGGGCCGCCCCTCCTGCTCGCCGACGGCAAAATTCTGCCCATAATATCTTTAGAAGCAGTTCAGAGAAGGTTCACTTGACTCATTCTCGGATGAAGTATTTATTTTATGAAGAAAGTTTGAACAGTTTAGGACTATACCCATTGGAGTTTAGAAGAATGATGTGATCTTATTGAAACATGTCAGATCTTGAGGGAACTGGATAGGCTGGAGTAGAATGTTTCTTCTTGTGGTGGAAACTAGAATGCGGGACATAGTTTAAAAATGAGTGGTTTCCTTTTTAAGACAGAGATTAGGAGAATTTTTTTCTCTCTCTGAGGGTCATTAGCGTGTGGAATTCTCTTCCTCAGAAGGTAGTGGAGGCTGGGCCTTAAATTTATTCAAGGCTGAGTTAGATACATTTTTGTTAGACAAGGGAGTCAAAGGTTATTGGGGGCTGACAGTGGACCTGAGACCACAACTAGGTCAGCCATGATCTTATTGAATGGTGGAGCAGGCTGGAAGAGCCGAATAGCCTACTCCTGCTCCTAAGCCCTATGTTCCTATGTTCCACATAACAGAAGTAAAAGATTTGTCCCAGTGCTGGGGCCAGGCAGGCTGGCCACGGTGTTCGTGGCATCAGGAACTTGGGAGCAGCCTTGCTGCCATTGCCCCCCTCAATGGGTCTTGGAGCCTATGTCTTCGATGCCTTCACCTGGCAGTCTTCTCACAGGGTGTGGAGCCACTCTGTCACTGGCAAAATCTCAGCAGCTCAGAAAGATAGCCCTCAATTGGGCTTTTAATTGGCGAAATTGGCTTCTCGCCACCGGTCAGTAGGCAACTGAGCTGTTGTAGTCCTTGCCACTGGGAAACTTCCTTGGCCATCAGCCTGTGCCTTCTAGCCCGCTTTCTGGGGTCCAGTAAAGTCTCACCCATTATAGATTACGTGCTGATTCACCGTAAGCCATGTGGATCCCACCCACTTCAATATTTGTCTCAAATTTTGATTTAATGATCTTGTCCGTTTTCTCCCCCAAATCCAGGAATGGCCTGGAGTATCTCCACTGATACTTTCATCAATTTATTTCAGCTGATCTCTTGAGTTATGAGGAAAAGGACCAATCCGTCAAATTGTCCATTTCTTTGTGAATCAGCTCACCTGAACTGGTCAAGACTGTTCTCTGGTCTCAACGGCCTCTGCATTGATGATATTGATACTGATATATTGATTTGCTATGCATTTTATGGAAAATAAAAGTGCCAGCCTTTGCAGAAACAAAGTAGCAAACAGCTAGAGGTAGTGCTCTGAGACCCTGCAGTAAATTATGTTTTAATGCTCTTTCCTTGAACAATCTATCAATGTACTGTTTCAGATATAAAGCAGCCACTGAAATGTAGTGCCAAAGTACATTGGTTCTCTAATGCATTGGGCCAGGGAGTGATGTTGCTGCTTCCTCCCCTGACATACTCTCAATTTTTCTTGGTCCATTTTGGATCAGAGACTAAAGGCTTTTCCCATATGAAGAGAATGTTTTTTTGCCACTATATAAACCCAGAACGTTCTTGTTCACCTTTTCTGCCACCACACAAAAGCTGCAATGGGAAAGATTTTTGATTAAATTGCCTGCTTTCTTGGCAGCTAAATGATGTATGGCATGGTGGATAAAGGGAAGGTAGAATAGTTGGGGAAAAAGAACCGAAAAAGGAAAGAAGGGAACACAAACACTAAAAAGGGTTTAGAAAAATGATCTACACCTCTTCCATTTTTTTAACCATTTACAATGTATGATTGTTGTTTAGATCACATAGAATGCATGTCCACAGCTTGCCTACGATTGCTGCCAAGCTAGCATCCCTTAAGAAGTTATTAATTATAGAGCTAATGTACATCAGACAGTGGGTGTGTTTAGATTAATCACTGATGCTGAAGTGATTTGCTGAACTGCATTTTAGCTTCATCTTTCGTCACCTTGTGGTGGGTTTTCCTTTTCACCAGCAGGTGAACAGGTGCGTAGCTGCTGCTTTTTCAATTTACTTTAGCTGGTACAATACTATCCGGCAGTAAACAGGACCCTCCCCGTCCTACTGAGGTGCTGCTAGAATCGTTTTTGATAAAGAGTGTCAGAATACTGAATGTAGCGCGCACAAATTGTTTTGTCATAATCTTAATATATTCTGTAGCTGCTCTGAGCTTGTTCAGTGTTCTGCCATCCCTGTTGTCGCCTGTCTGAAATTTTCCATGGCTCTGAGCCAAATCAAGGTGGAATTCTCTTTCATGTCACTGAATGGGAGGCTTTTAATTATTTGCCAGAATGGATCGACTTTGCTCTGTTTTGCACATTTCTATTTTTCTGCAGCAGAGAAACATTTTATGCTTAGAGAAACTATTGTAGGGGACAGCTGCTTCAATACAAACATAAAAATGTTCATTTCACATATAATTTTATTCTCTCACCTATAAAGTCATTTATTTTCCTGTCCTTTGACTTTGTTCCTCTCCCTCCCCCACTCAGCCCCAAACAGCAGCTGAAAGAGTTTGAAGGTGATCCATTGCCAGGCTTCTGTCAATGTCATACTTGGGGATGAATGAGAATGACCTGGCTTCTTTCTGACTACTTGAATAATAATTTTCCCTTTCTATACTAAGAAGAGAGCAAGAGGAGGTCGAATTTGACTTCTGGACCTTCAACCAACAGAGCGAGTTGGCTAGTTGCCTACCCACTGCAATGAGGCAGCCAAGAATCTACGGCCCTGGCTTTGTTTGTATCTAACTGCCAAACTGTAGCTCCCTAAATTAAGGCAGGGTAACATTGGGCTGTCCCTACAAGTCCCAAGGTACGTGTGAGAGGTGGTTGCAATTACAGAGGGCGGGGGAGGGGGTGCTCGGTTGACAATGGCCCAGATTAGTTCTGCAAGACCCAGAGGAGCAATCCTGCTTCACAAAAAATATTTTAAATTTACCTTTTGTTAGACCTTTTATGGCTCTATCTCCCGAGGATCTGACCTGAGCATGTACAGTGTACACTTTGATCAGTTGTAACTTAATATGGCAACCTGGATCCTAGAACCCCAATTTGCACATTAAAGTGGATACACTGTCTAAAACAGGCAAGCAAGTTGTGCACCGAGCATTAGGCCCTTTTCAAATGGCACCAGCTGCAACACTGTGATTAGTGAGACAGAAGACTGTCAACCCCATTTTATAGCCATTTCTGCCCCATTAATGTTCGGTACAACAAGTTAAAATAACCCAAGAAGACATAGAAAGGAACTGGTTTCTGTGCATTATTTGGTGTTTGGAAATTCACCATATTTGCCAAATGGAAAATTATGGCTGTTGTTTTGCTGGTTTGAAATACCAGTTTTGTGATGTCAGAGCCTCAAGATCTTTTCCTGTTTGGGGAAACAAGTAAATCTTGATGGTTTTATACTTTGGACCACCAGCATGTAGCACTATTGAGTGGAACCATGCAGATTCAGTTTCACCCTCCTGACTTCAAGTGGGAAAATTATTTTACTCTGCATGGAAGAGGTGACAGTGGAAGAGGTGAGCTCATTGGCCTGCTGATTTGTGCCTCCTAGTAGCATATTAAAGAGGCCATTGGTGGGGGAATGAGAGAATTTGATCCACCTGCCCTCTTGCCGTTGGGGATAAGTAGCGCACAACTATTTGTCAGGGGGATACAAGAGGAAAGCATTGGTCAATGCCCTTCATCAAGTACGCTCGGATGAAATAGAAGTTTGGAAAATAATGCCAAAGTGCATTCACAAACACAGCATGCTTCTATTAATGCAAGAGTCAATTTCATTTGGGAATATTTTCCAAATGTCATGCTTGATGAAAAATGTAGAGGATGAAAAATATCTATTAAGAGTTCTTTTTGCGGCTTTACTAGGTTACCGTGACTATATAATTTCGCAAAAGTGGTTAAGTTTGGGGTTTAGTGGGCTCTCTAAAAGTAAAAGGCTTCTTGAGAAACAGTGCAGAAGCAAAACAAATTGAAACAATTAGAAAGATTTATCAGTAACTTTAATATCTCTTTTTGGGAGGCTGGGGGGTAGGAGTTGCAGAGGGAAATGGTTATTTCTTCTGATTTAAACCTAACAAGAAAATACTTGTTTTGGGTAGATGAGTGCTGAGAATCTAATCTGGTAAACTGGCTTGGTGAGTTACTGCAGCTGTTGGAATGAGGAGGCTGGATTAACCTACACCGTTATAATGGCAAGATCGCTGATACAGTCTGTGTTAATGACTGCATCGCTGATAGTATAGGGGGAACCTGTGATGCTGATAATTTACGTTATTGCTAAATATTTTTGAGATTTCAAGTAAGTACAATTACATGCTGAACTTTTGGCTTATGCTGCAAAATTCAGCCATCAGTACAAATCAAACTATCCAATACTTATTAGTAGTATCATAGACAAGTTTACATTTTAAAGTATTTTGAAGCCGGGTTCTTATGTGACTCAAAATATATTTACCATCAGTGTGCCCATGATTTTCAGTGAGTAAGTAGTCCAAAACAGTTGTGGTATTTTTTTTACAATTACCAATGGATTAAAAACTTAATGACCTTTTGTTGACATTGCAGGACAATAATACACATTTATGAATAATATCCTGCATCAAGACCAGAAATTCAAGTTATTAGATGCTGTTCATAAAACACTGCTGAAAAGTGAACTGCAAAAGTGCACACACAAAGAAATGAAATGGTATATGTTATGAAAAATAATAAATACCAAGAGTGAGCTCAAAGCTGTAATTTATTCTTGAAGTTCAGGTGACTATTGCAAACCAGTCAAGGTTCCCCACTATAGTTGGTGTCACCCAAACCCTCAATTCAATTGTAAGCTTGTAACTTATTTCCTAGCTTCCCATAAGTTGTCATCTCAAACATTTTCACATCTTTCATGATGTACATCTGTAGTATATGTAGCATTTGATACTTTCCAAAAAATTGTTTTGTTCATATTCTGGTAATGCACAAAAATCGAGCAGGACAACAGCCTTTCGAATCTGTTAGTTACATGTGTGTGAACATTGTGGTGATGGAATTTGTATATAAGTAACATCTTTACACAAACAGTTCACATGTTCCACCTTGAGCAGTAATATTAAGTGAAATATGTTATATTATGTTGTGCAATTATGTTTAATGTAACATAAACATTTAGGCACCGAGCGACAAATGGAAATCTGTTTCTGCATCTGCTGGCAAGCTGCTTACTGTAGTCAGCAACTGAACATGTTTAGTTCTTGCTGTTGCATGCAAGGTTCATCTAAATAGCGATGCAGATTTTCTCCTTTAGGGATATAAAAAGCTCAAATCCAGCAGAGTCTGGCTTTTATTACACAAATGTTAGAGGGAAAGTCTTAAGTTATTGCTTCTATGTGTTAGCGTCATCACAGTGCACACATTTAATTTGTGTGTTGAAAATTTCCACAGAGCCTGTGCCCAGGATGAAAGAGGAGGGGGATGGGGGTAACAGGGAGAAAGTAGGGTGCTGTTGTAAGAACAGTGAACTATTTAACCTTTGTAACAACATTATTTTCATGTTTTTAATAGTCACTATGATTAGCAAAGCAATGTTTAGCCCGTCCTCATTTCCAACATGGCTCAGCAGGGGAGCTGTAAGAAATAAAGCCCTAAATGGAATGGAAAGTTACACCAATGGAATGTTTTAGCTATACTTAGTGAAATATTTTTTAAAAAGCTAGTAGAGTACAGGCCCTAAGCCAATTGAGCATAATTGTTAACTTCATAATCATTGTAAGTCTTCATAGCACTAGATTTTCAACCATATCTCCTTTCTCTTCACATTTTTCAGTTTGCCTCAGTTTGTAGCAGTCATCTCTGAGTCAGAGGGCTTAGCTCCACAGTATTCATAGAGGAAGATACTATCAACCTCCTGGAGATACTAGAGAGCCAAAGGACCAGTGAAAATGAGGTTATGAAAGGAATTAGTATTAGTAAAAAAGTAGCAGTGGAGAAATTAATGGGATTGAAAGCTGATAAATCCCCTGGACCTGATGATCTCCATCCCAGAGTGTTGAAAGAGATACCTATCGAGGTAGTGGATGCATTGGTGGTTATCTTCCAAAATTAAAAGAGAGAAAACAGAGTGAGAATAAATAGGTAATTCTCAGGTTGGCAGGCTGTGACTAGTGGGGTACCATGAGGCTTGGGCCCCAGATGTTCACAATCTGTATCAATGATTTGGATGTAGGACCAAATGTAATATTTCCAAGTTTGCAGATTACACAAAGCTAGGTGGGAACGTGAGTTGTGAGGAGGATGCAAAAAGGCTTCAAGGGGATTTAGACAGGCTAAATGAGTGGGCAAGAACATGGCAGATGAAGAAAATTGTGAAATTATCCACTTTGGTAGGAAAAACAGAAATGCAGAATATTTCATAAATGGTGCGAGATTGGGAAGTGTTGATATCCAAAGGGACCTGGGTGTCATTGAGTGTTCATGAGTCACTGAAAACTAACATGCACTTGCATAAAGCAATTACGAAGGCTTCTGGTATTTTGTCCTTTATTCTTAGAGGGTTTGAGTACAGGAATAATGATGTCTTGCTACAGTTGTGTGGAGCCTGGGTGAGACTGCACCTGGAGTATTATGTGTAGTTTTGGCTCTTACTAAAGAAGGATATATTTGCCATAGAGGGAGTGCAACAAAGGTTTACCGGACTGATTCCTGGAATGGCAGGATTGTCCTATGAGGAGAGATGGCGTTGACTGGGCCTCTATTCTCTAGAGTTCCGAAGAATGAGAGGTGAAATCAATGAAACATACAAAACTCTTAGAGCAGATGCAGGAAGGATGGTTCCCCTGGCTGGGGGGACTAGAACCAGAGGACACAGTTTCAGAATAAGGGGTAGGCCATTTAGGATTGAGATGAGGAATAATTTCTTTCACTCAGAGCATGGTGAATATTTGGAATTCTCTACCTCAGAGGTCTTTGGAGGCTCAGTTATTGAGTATGTTCAAGACAGAGATCGACAGATTTCTACAGATTAAAGACATCAAAGGATATCAGGATAGTGCGGGGAAATGGAATTGAGGTAGAAAATCAGCAATGATCTAGTTGAATGGCAGAGCAGGCTCGAGGGGCCAAATGGCCTACTCCTGCTCCTATTTCCGATTTTCCTATGCATGAGGGAGTGCTTCATTGTCAGAGGTGTCATTCTTAACATGAATCAATAAAATGAATCCTGCCTGCACCTACTGATGTGGGTGGATGTAAAAGATTGCATGTCACTATTCACAGAAGAGCAGGTTGTTCTCCTGTGCCCTAATCAGCATTCACCCCTTAAAGAATAGATTAGTCATGCACACTATTTCCCATTTGTACTGTCTTGCTGCATGTGCATTGGCTACTTCATTTACCTATAAAGAAATAAAGACTTGCATTTTATATAACACCTTTCACAACTTCAAGTCATTCTCAAGTTCTTTGCAGCCAATGAAGCACTTTTAATGTATAGGAAATACGTAACAACACTGATAGTATTTCAAAAAGTGTTTCATTGGATGCAAAATTCTTTAGATGCGCTAAGAAATTGCGAAGCATTAAATAAATAGAATTTTTTTGTACAAAATATGAACCTACTTTTCCATTTTTTTAGAAATTGGATAAAGGCAGTACTTTATTTTCTTTATTATTCGTTCACATGATGTGGGCATCGCTGGCTATGCAAGCATTCATTGCCCATAATTGCCCTTGAGAAGGTGGTGGTGAGCTGCCTTCTTGAACTGCTGCAGCCATGTGTTGTAGGAACATCCACAGTGCTGTTAGGTAGGAAGTTCCAGGATTTTGACCCAGCGATGGTGAAGGAATGGTGATGCAGTTCCAAGACAGGATGATGTGTGACTTGGAGGGGAACCTGCAGGTGGTGGTGTTACCATGTGTTTGCTGCCCTTGTCCTTCTAGGTGATAGAAGTCATGGGTTTGGAAGGTGCTGTCGAAGGAGCCTTAGTGAGTTGCTGTAGTGCATCTTGTAAATGGTACATACTGCTGCTACTGGTCATTGGGGGTGGAGGGAGTGAATGTTGAAGGTGGTGGATGGGGGCGGCAATCAAGCAGGCTGCTTTGACCCGGATAATGTTGAGCTTCAAGTGTTGTTGAAGCTGCACTCATCCTGGTAAATGGAGGGTATTCCATTACATTCCTGACTTGTGGACAGGCTTTGGGGAGTCAGGAGGTGAGTTATTTTCTGCAGAATTCCCAGCCTCTGACCCAATTTATGCTGGCTTACTTCAAAGACTACTAAATTATTACATAGGGCTGAATTTTCTCACCCAAGTCGGGTATGTACAGCTGGGAAATTTCCTGACACCATAAACTCAACTAAGGAGAAACTGCCCCAACCTGCTGGGTTTTTGTGCTGGGGTGAGGGGCGTAGGTTCTCACTGGAGTCAGGCCTGCTGCCCCTGGAAACAGAGCAGAGGCAATCACAGGGGCCACTGAGTGTCAAGGCAGGCTGTCTAAATTTCCTGACACCGTAAACTCAACTAAGGAGAAACTGCCTCAACCTGCTGGGTTTTTGTGCTGGGGGTGAGGGGCGTAGGTTCTCACTGGAGTCAGGCCTGCTGCCCCTGGAAACAGCGCAGAGGCAATCACAGGGGCCGCTGAGTGCCAAGGCAGGCTGTCTAAAAGGCCACCTTAGTGCTCCAAATATAATAAAAAGACTGTAACATAACCTAGTCTTCTAACCCTCAGCCCTCATACCTCCCCACCCTGCACATGCTCCCCATGCCCCATTTATGCCTCATGTCTCAACACCCACCCCCCATGGCTCCTCATACCTCCATGTCAATCTATGCCCCTCTACCTGTACCCCATGGTCCTTTTTAGCCCCCATGCCAATTTAGTGCCAACTCATACCACCCCATGCCTGCCCATCCAGTACCCTTTTCCCTTACACCCTCAATGCCAACTCACCCAGTATCCACTGCGGGCAGACCTCAGAAGCTATGCTGAGATGAAATAAAGTTCTAAGCATGAGTTCACTATATTGAAAAAAAATGCTAAAAGCCCAGTCAATGCAATTAAATCCTTTCAAGTACTTAATCCCTTATGAAACAAACATTTGTATTCATAGCCTCACATCAAAGACAGCTAATCACTTTGTAACCACTTGGAGCTGTCAATCAAACTGTGATTTTACTGCCCCCCCCCACTGTGACAATGATAGGTCGTGAAAGCAGCTGAACAGCACTAATCCTATAATGATAACCCTTATGTCAACAAATGGCCAGTGAAATTGCAAGCACTTTTTTTTTCAAAAATGGAAAGAGCAAGGGATTTAGATGGCTTGATGATTGCACAGACCTTATCCACTTTTTGCACACATTGATTTTTATTTTTCCTTCAATGGTATATGGGAATCACTGACAAGGCCAGCCTTTGCTGCCCATCCCTCATTGCCCTTGAACTGAATGGCTTGCTAGGCCATTTCAGAAGGCAGTCAAGAGTCAAACACTTTACCGTGGGTCTGGAGTTACACAAAGACCCGACCTGGTAAGGACAGCAGATTTCCTTCCCTAAAGGATATTGGTGAAACAGGTGGTTTTTTTAAGACAGTCATTTCATGACGACCATTACTGAGAGTAGCTCTTTTTTTTAATTAATTCCCGATTTATTAATTGAAATCAAATTCCACCAGCTACCATGGTGTGATTTGGACCCATATCCCCAGAGCATTAGCCTGGGCATCTGGGTTAATAGTCTAATGACATTACCATTTTACCACCATCTCCCCTGTCCATACTTAGCAACCCCAAAGGGTACCTGACCTCTCCAAAAAGTAACCTTACCTCTCAAGAAGAGCTCCGACAGGTTTAGACCTTTTCCTCAAATGTCTAAAGCCCATGAGTTGTGTTTCAGGTACCTGGGTGACCAAAATTGCTTCTGATTGAAGGCAGATGTGCTTTTAAATGTGCTGCTGCCTCTGTGAACCATGGATGGGGAAAGTGCATCCACCCTCTCAACCCAGCTCTCCCCCTGCACTTTTGGAAATAGTTTCCAGCTGGTCGCTTATTGGTACTTGGCAGCTTCATCTCTGTTCAGGGCTTCATTCTCAGCAATTCCAGGCCTCATTTCAGGACTCATTGCTCAGGCCCTGGAGGATTCAGAGCGTGTGGACCCTACCAGGTGTCAGATAGCTTTCCTTTACCCGGGTAATGGGGAATGTGGTCTCAGTTGGAGGCACCTCTAAGGAAGAAAGGAGTGGCACAAGAGAGAGGAGGCCTCGTGTCCCTATGCAGCTTCCAGGGGAGGGACCTATGGTAGGAGAGACGCAGGCACAAGGGGCACTGGGCCAGCAGGTAGGCCAAGGCGGGAGGACTGCAGAAAATATAATTTTCCTGCTGCCAGTGTTTGCAGGTGGTGATGCAGCTACCCCAATGTGTCTGAGGTGCAATGCCGAGGAGGCTCTGCCTCTCAAGGGAGACCATCATCTCAGTTTGCCAGATGATTGGGCCTAAATCAGCTCCAACTGTGTGGGTGGACACCTCTCGCCAGTGGCTCTGAAGGTCACAGTGGCCCTCAACTTCTATGCCTCCGGCTCTTTCCAGGGCTTAGTGGGGGATCTGTGTGGAATCTCCCAATCAACTGTCCACAGTTGCGCCAAGCGGGTGCTGACCTTTATTCTTTACTGTATGGACAAGGCCAGCCAGGCTGGGTGAGCTAGAGGCTTTGCAGCGAATGATATGTTCCCACGTGTTCAGGGTGCCATCGACTGCACACATGTAGCCATCAAGGTGCCAGTGGGTCAGCCGGGTGCCTTCGTCAACAGGAATGGATTTCACTCCATGAACGTGCAGATAGTGTGTGATCACAGGATGCAGATTCTGCAAGTGTATACAAGGTACCCAAGCAGCTCCCATGAAGTGCACAACCTGAGACACTCCCAGGTGCCGAGGCTCTTCAGTGTTCCAGAACAACTGGATGGATGGCTGCTGGGTGACAAGGGATATCCATTGAAAAAGTGGCTCATGATGCCTCTCTGCCACCCAAGAACAGAGGCAGAGCAGGATTACAATACGAGTCATGCCTCCACAAGGGTGGTGGTAGAGAGGACCTTAGGCCTTTTGAAGATGTGCTTCCGATGCCTGGACCATTCAGGGGGTGCACTACAATACCATCCCCCCGCACCACCTCCCCCCCCACCCCCTTCTCCTCCCAGAGCGGGCGTCACTGATCGTGGTTGCTTGCTGAGCTCTCCACTGGCAAGGGGGGAACCCATTGGGGGAAGAGGATCTTGACGCAGCTCCATAGGCCACAGATGATGAGTTCAGTAGTAAGCCCGAAGAGGAGCATGGTGAGAACGCTGAGAGCATGGAACCAGATCTCGGTAACCTCCAAGGAGGCAGGGAAACCAGGGATGCCTTGATCCAACGCTCCTTCAGCTAGGCTACCAAAGATCAGCTTCAAACGCATGCCAGGGCTGCCTCCTCCACCCTGGAAGTCTGAAAGCACCCTTTCATTTGAACACAAAGAACACTCAGTACCTGTGCAATAAAGTTCAGAACCCACATACATCCAGCATTAAATACCGACGTACCCAGCACCAATAAGATAAAAAGGTGAAGTATACTCAGGCCAAGATGACTAAACCAGATTTATATCATTTTGACAAGCACAGACTATTTACATCAACCTCTGTAGTCTTAAGTCCCACACCAGTATGCATTAACTAAACATAAATTAACATAAAATCACCTGTGATCTGTCCCTCTTGTGCTCATGGTGCCTTTAACATACGTTTGTGAGTGCTACGTCTTGGTGCTTCCCACTCGCTGGCACCAGCATTGGAGAGAGCCTGCTGACTCTGCTGTCTTGTTGGCCTTGATGACCTTGGCAGTTGTCCTCTAGCCAGTGGAGCCCATGCTGGCCCCGTCTGGGAGAAAGCGGCCAGTGCCATGGCTGGCATCTCCTCAGTTGCCGCAGCATCATCAGATGCCACGGTCGCTGGTGGAGGAGCTGCTGGAGCACCCTGAGAGGAGCCCGCAGAGATGACAAGTTGCTCGTGCGCCAACGTAAGGTCACTGTGGAGCTCCCTGCTCACAATTGATGGATGGGCACCCAGTTGGGATACTGGTGCCTCATCCATCTCCCACACTGACACTGACCAACTGAGGTCATTGCCTGTGTAAAGACTTGCAGGTCCGAGTGCAACCCCAGGAACCCCTGATTCTATCCCTGGAGCTGCCTCTCCATGAGAGTCTCCACTCTCTCAATGGAGGAAGCAGTGTGCTCATCCATGATGGTCAATGCAGTGCTCACACTCTGCATGGACTCCTCCATCATGGAGACTATGGCATGCATATTATAACAGATCTCCGCCAGATGTTCTGGTACATCTCGTTGGATACCCAGCATCTTCTGCCTAATGGACAACTCCAGAGGCTCATCATAAGCCTTTGACTGAGCATCATCTTGGTCCCCAGCAGTCCTCCGACTGCCAGTGCCCTGGGCACTCCCTGCCTCTGCCTGTACCTCAAGCGAATGTGAAGTGTCCTAACCAATGTGCACTGTGATACTAGCCACCAAACTAATGCCCACCGAGGTGCTGGTATCTGCACTGGTGCCCGCTTCGGAGAGCGGGTGACAGTGATACCCGGTGGTCCTCTTGCATCAGGGGTGGCCCTTTGGAGTCTGCAGATGGGGCGCCTACTGGCGAACTTGAAATGGAGAAGAAGGACATGTCATTAGTTAAAGTCATCAAAATGCCACTGTGCATGCCAGGCACCCTGATGAGACAATGGAGATCTGCATCAGGGTGCCATTGTCTTCCAATGATCAATGGGGATGCCAGATTTGTAGCTCTCCATCAATGAGGAGATTGCACTAGAATGGTTGCACAATCCGAGAGTCTCAACTCTGTGCACTGCCCTCTTACCTTTGCCTGGCACCCTGCCTCCCCATGCCCGGTTGCACAGGGAGCAAGCCGGCTCTCCAGCTCAAAAGTGTCCTGCTCAAACCGGGAGAGCAGCAGCAGGTTGGATGGGCCTCGGCCTGTACGTGACTTCTCTGCTTGGGTATGGCTTGTCTTCTCCTGAAAGGACAGAGGAGCATTGATTAGTTCACTCTGTACCTGCAGCACCATTGCAGCCTGGCCAACCCTAGCCGAGGAACACCTCACAGGCACATCCAAGTCGTGGCACTGAGTCCAGGCAATTAGTGTCATCCCCTTGGCTAGCTCTGGTGTGATTGGAAGTTGTCACTCAGACTGTAGCATCCCTGGGGCCCACAGGGGGATGGCCACATCTTAACGATTCTGCACACTGACCCGTGCCAACACAGTACTCACCCTTCCTGAGCACAGCAGTTCATTAATGTGCTTCCGGCACTGCATCCATGTGCGCCACACCACATCATGGCTGCCACCTCCTCCCAAGCCCTCTTGGTGAGGTGCAGTGGCCTCCACCTCCCATCTCTGGGGACAAGGCTGCCCATCTGGGCAGCCACCTCCTCCAGCGGGATAGCGAAACACTGACCGGAAAAGCGGGGAGGGGGCTGTGCCCACCCGGCCTGCCCTCCCATCTGGTGTTTGCTGCCGCACTCAAGTACATCTTCCGAACAGCAGCCAGACGTCCTTCCCTGGCAGCCTTTATGGGCCTGTCTGGGCCTTCTTTATACCGGCCGCCGGGTCTCCATTGGACCAAGTGAATAACCAGCCCCCTGTCCCCGCTTGGCCCTTCCTGATCAGTGAAATTGAGCCTGATCGCGGGCAGCAGTCAGTTTCATGGCCGCTCCCATGCCCGCCCGACGAGGGCAAAATTCGACCCTAGAAATTGCAGTCAGTTTTACCTCTTAACAGTGAGCAATTACAGGCTGTTAGTAGTACAGCAAATCCAAACCACTATTTGATTGTGATTGGTTTTGAGGTGACAGTGCCTAAATTGGTCCATTTAGAAGCAGCCTGACCCCATTTCCGAGAAGGGTTGACAAATATGATAGCCTCACAAGCAGGCCTGCTGAACCAGATAACAGGAGGAGGAGAATTGAGAGGAGCTCGATTGAAAGAAAAACAAAAAATGCTGGAAATACTCAGCAGGTCAGACAGCATCTGTGAAGAGAAATAGAAATAGCATTTCAGGCTGATGACCTTTCTTCAGAAAGATCAAGTCAGTATAATATTTAAAATATAAATTTTTAAAATAAATTGGCATTTTCAGCAGAGATATTATTAAAAGATAATATATAAAATTTGTAGATCCTTTTAAATGATCATACAGACGCAAGAGCTCATTACATGGCTTTTATAAAAGAATGGGGTGAACAGGGCAAACATATTCATGTCCATTTGTTGTGTTTGAATCACTAAAGTTGCATTCTTATCAAATTTAAATTTACGAAGATTTGAAATAGTAGTTCTGTAAAACAAAGTGGTATGTACTTTTTTGTTTTCTAATTGTAATGAACATAATTCAAATAGAACAAAAACAAAAAATGCTGGAAAAACTCAGCAGGTCTAACAGCATCTGAGGAGAGAAAGACAGAGTTAACGTTTCGAGTTCGACTCTTCTTCAGAGCAGTTAGATGTTGTTAGACCTGCTGAGTTTTTCCAGCATTTCTTGTTTTTGTTTCAGATTTCCAGCACCCGCAGCATTTTGCCTTTATCTCAGTGTATAATTCAAATAGACTTGGACATATTCAAGTTCACGGAATGGGCGGGCAAATAGCAGATGAAATTTAATGCAGAAAAGCATGCAGTGATACATTTTGGTAGGAAGAATGTGGAGAGGCAACAAAAATCAAGGGTACAATTCTAAATAGGTTGCAGGAACAGAGAGACCTGGGGCAGAATCTCACCTCGGCAAGTGGGGGCGGGACCCGCTCACCGAGGCATAAAATGACGGGGTGATGTTGGGCATGCGTCCCGATGTCACTGTACGTCATTTAGATTTTCAGTTCGGCGGGTGCACAGCTGACTTGGCTGTGCGCCCACCAAACTGTCAAAGGCCTATTAAAGCCTGTTAAAATGCAATTAAGGCAATCAGCTGAGCTGCCCGTCTAACCTTAAGGTTGACAGGCAGGTGAAGAGCGCAGGCGGCCTTCGCATTTTTCATTGAACCTCATCTACCGGTGGGATAAGGTTTCATGAATGACTTAAAATTTTCAAAAAAAATTTTATTAAAATTAATGCATATGTCCCAGCTCATATGACAGTTTCACATGAGGGGGCATGTCATAAAAATTTTTACAAGACTTTATTAGACTGTTTAAACTTAACACTAATCTCCCTGAGGCACCTCTGTGCCTCAGGGAGATTTTTGTGTTCTTTGACACGCATGCGTGAAAGAGCGGACTCCCAACTCAGGCCAACACAGGGAGCGCTCAGCGCTTCTGGGTGCACGTCACGTTGGGTGGACCTTAATTGACCCGTCCACATAAAATGATGGTGTCCAGCCGATCAGGGGCGCCGATCGACTTTGTGCCCGCTCGCGCCCGTCCCCGCTAACAGGGAGAAAATTCTCCCCCTGGGGTTATACTGTTTTGATTTACATTTTTTATTTTCTTTTAATTTTTTATTCATTCATGTGATGTGGGCATCGCTGGCTGGGCCAGCATTTATTGCCCATCCCTAGTTGCCCTTGAGAAGGTGGTGGTGAGCTGCCTTCTTGAGCCATTGGAGTCCATGCGGTGTAGGTACACCCACAGTGCTGTTAGGGAGGGAGTTCCAGGATTTTGATCCAGGGACAGTGAAGGAATGGCGATACATTTCCAAGTTAGGATGGTGAGTGACTTGGAGGGGAACTTGTAGTTGGTGGTGTTCCCATCTATCTACTTAAGTGGTAGTAGTCGTGGGTTTGGAAGTTGTTGTCTAAGGAGCATTGGTGAGTTTCTGCAGTGCATCTTGTAGATGGTACACACTGCTGCCACTGAGCGTCGGTGGTGGAAGGAGTCAATGTTTGTGGATGTGGTGCCAATCAAGCGTGCTGCTTTGCCCTGGATGGTGTCAAGCTTCTTGTGTGTTGTGGGAGCTGCACTTATCCAGGCAAGTGGGGAGTATTCCATCATACTCCTGACTTGTGCCTTGTAGATGGTGGACAGGCTCCAGGGAGTCAGGAGGCAAGTTACGTGCCGCAGGATTCCTAGCCTCTGCCTGCTCTTGTAGCCACAGTATTTATATGGCTAGTCCAATTCAGTTTCTGGTCAATGGTAACCCCCAGAATGTTGATAGTGGGGGATTCAGTGATGGTAATGCCATTGAATGTCAATGGGCAATGATTAGATTCTCTCTTGTTGGAGATGATCATTGCCTGGGACTTGTGTGGAGTGAATGTTACTTGCCACTTGTCAGCCCAAGCCTGGATATTGTCCAGAACTTGCTGCATTTGGACAGGGACTGCTTCAATATCTGAGGAGTCACGAATGGTACTGAACGTTGTGCAATCATCAGCGAACATCCCCACTTCTGACCTTATGATGAAAGGAATGTCATTGATGAAGCAACTGAAGATGGTTGGGCTGAGGACACAACTCTGAGGAACTCCTGCAGTGATGTCCTGAAGCTGAGATGACTGACCTCCAACAACCACAATCATCTTCCTTTGGACTAGGTGTGACTCCAGCCAATGGAGAGTTTTTCCTGATTACCATTGACTCCAGTTTTGCTAGGGCTCCTTGATGCCACAGTCGTTCAAATGCAGCCTTGATGTCAAGAGCAGTTACCTCAGGAGTTCAGCTCTTTTGTCCATGTTTGAACGAAGGCTGTAATGAGTTCAGGAACTGAGTGGTCCTGGCAGAACCCAAACTGGGCATCAGTGAGCAGGTTATTACTAAACAAGTGCTGCTTGATAGCACTGTTAATGAACTAATTAATTAATTGACAGGCCCTTAAAAGGGCACTCTAAGAAAACCCAAATATTTAAAGGAAACTTATCAAAATTAAATTAAAATTACATGCACTCCAGGCCCTGTCAAGGCAACATCACCAGCACTGCAACAGTCCCTCAGTACTGCATTGGGTATCAGGTTGAGCATTTGAGCTCAAGTCTCTGAAGTCGGACATGAATCCACTACCTTTAGACTTGGAGAGGTAAGAATGCTACCAATTGAGCCACACTGGAGGATCTGGGGCATAATTTTCCCCCCGTCGGGGGGTGGGTGGGGGGACGTTCAGGAACGGGCGGGTGGAGGCGCACCTTCGATTGGCACCTCTGATTGGGGGTGCGCTGCCATTTTAATTGGCCTGCCCAGCGTGACATCCGCAAGGAAGCGCTATGCACTCCCTGTGCAGGCGGGGTGGGAGGGGAGGGGCATTCCTGAGCTGAGAGTGTACTCTTTTGCGCATGCGCACGAAAGAGTGCACTCATCTCCCTGAGGCTAAGTGCTGCCTCAAGGAGATCGGCTCCACAATAAAAAATCTTACAAGTAGAAAAAAAAAATTTCCCGGACATGTCCCCTCATGTGACACTATCACATGAGTTGAGACATGTCCATCACTTTTAATTACACTTTTATTCAATTTTTAAAAATCTACATGAAACCTCATCCCGCCCGTGGATGAGGTTTGATGCTTTTTCCAATGTCCACCAGGGCTCCCGGCCTGTCCGCCAACCTTAAGGTTGGACGGGCAGGTCCACTAATCACGTTGCTTACTTTGTCAATGGCTTCAATAGGCCATTGACAGGTCAGCGGGCGCACAGCTGATTTGGCTGAGCCTCTGCCAACCTGAAAATTGAAATGAGGTGTGGTGATGTTGGGTGTTCCGCCCAATGTAATCCTGCATCATTTTACATGTCGGTGAGCAGGCCTCGCTCCCCTGCGCGCCAGCCGGGAATTCCTGGCCCTGGGGTTATACATGCACAAATTGTTGAAGGTGGCAAGACAGTTTAAGAACATGGCATATGGGATGCTGGGCTGTATAAATAAAAGCAGAGAGCACAAAAGCAGGGAGTTTATGATGAACCTTTATGAAACACTGCTTCAGCCTCAACTGGAGCGTTGTGTTCAATTCAGTACTGTACTTTAGGAAGGATTTGAAGGCTTTAGAGACGGTGCAAAAAAGATTTACCAGAATGGCACCAAGGCTGAGGGACTTCAGTTGCGTGGATAGATCGGAGAAGCAGACATTGATCTCATTAGGGGAGGGAAGCTTGAGAGGAGATTTAATAGAGGTGTTTCAAATCATGAGGAACCTAGACAGAAGAGATCAAGAAACTATTCCCATTGGTGAAAGGATCGAGGACTAGAGGACAGTGATTTAATGTGGTTGGCAAAAGAACCAACAGGGACATGAGGAAAATCTTTTTTACGCAGCAAGTGGTTAGGAGCTGGAATGTGCTGCTTGAAAGTGTGGTGGGACCAGATTCAGTCAGAGTTTTCTAAACAAAATTGGATAAGTACCTGAAGAGAAATTATTGCAGGGTTGCAGGGAAAGGGCAGGGGAATGGGACTAGTTGTGTTGCTCTTTCTGAGAGTTGGCATGGACCTGATGGGCTGAGTGACCTCCAACTGTGTTGTAAACATTCCACGATTCTAGTTACTTTGAGCATAATTAAAATACAGTGGTTTTGATTCCATGTATGGGAATATAGGAATGTCAGATATTGAGTTGATATGTTTGCCTCTGTGGGTTAGTGATTTTTAGTAGTGGTTAGTGCAAAATAATGGTGACGGGGTGAGAAAGTGATAAAGGTGGGAAACTACTTTGATACAGAATTGCAGAGAAAGAAATTGAGTTCTATATGATGAAAATTATACTGGATTTTTCTGTGTGGTGCAAGTGCTCTGAATCATCTGCTGCAACCTATAATGGAACAGGGCCTGGATTTTCACTGATTCAGGATGATTCGGGAGCCCTTTAAAAATGGCAGCTGTGACTCGATTCTAGGGTTCCTGACCCCATTCCCGGGCTTTCCGATTTTCAGGAGCGCCTTTTAAGGCTGCGAGGCTAGTTCAGGCCACGAGCCCACACCCTGCACTCTTGACCTGGCCGGCTCCTTTGTGGGGATAGGCACATCCTAGTCCTTTGCAATTTTCATGGTGTTGGGCCAGATTTTCAAAGAGTCACGGTTCATGGCAACTCAGAGGTTTCAAGAACCATAACCTGCGTAAGGGAACCTTTTGAAAAGTAAATTCATAAGTTACTCCTCATGCCCCAAATGCCAAGGTATGGCATTTCCGTGACCATTGACCCACTATACCCTGTACAGAACCAATAAACCTTATAAATGATGGTAGGATGTGTAAAAAAAACTTTTAAAAACAGCCATTTATTTATGACTTTACACTTCCTTAAAAAAACTCCTTTTTACTACAGTCCAATAAAACTGTCAGTCATCTAGACTCTTTAAAGTTTCAATAGCTGAAACTGCAAGCACTTGAAACCTTTTTATCTTGTGTAATTAAAAATTGTGAAATTGGCAACATGGATCAAAGAACCAGAGCTGTTGATCAAGCAATGTTTTCTTTGGGCTCAGGTGGTTTAGTATGCTAATGGGTGTCTGGTCTCTCAGCCAAGAATACATAATGAGGCTTGGCTGAGAGCCCAGAAGTCCGTTAGTTGAAACACCTGAGTCCTGGTACAGCACATACCTTAGCATGGAGGCTATGAGGGGCAATAGGGGATTGGTCGGGCCGAGGTGGCATGGGCAGGGCATGGAGAGTGTATGGTGGTGAGGACTGGAGGACCTTTCTTTTTTTATTATAATTGGGACAAAGCCCCACAGCACCAAGGAGGGCCTCTTAAACATCCTGCCTATGTACATGGCAGCCCCTGTGGCTGCCTCTGAACATTTTCCCTGGTCGCCTGGCCTGGCTTCAGCTTTACCTCACATTCAGCCTCCCATAATGAAAGCCCCATCTTTGCAGGTTCTTTCTCCCCAGGTGGGGGGGCGGACTGAGCTGGGGATTTTGAAGGAGCTGGAAGGATGTTGAAATCTTTCCAAAGGACACCAGCCTCTTTTCCCCTCCCCCTAGCAGGACTATGCACTCTCTGCCACCTTATGCCCAAGGTGTGCTCCTAGTGACAGAAGTGCCCATCTATTTAAATTTAAGTGACTTCCCCTTAATCCCATAAACTTTGTCAGGGTCACTACCAAAGGCTGCCATCTTAGATCAAAGCCACTTAAGTTTTTCGATCTATGCTGAATTCTCACTATCCTCTGCTATCTAAAAGAAATGAGGAAGAGGGATGCAAGGAGTCGGAGTGAGCAAAGAAAAGTATTCTGATCCCAGCCTTATAAGCACCTTGAAATTGATGATTCCAATCAGTTGACCAGCCATCAGACGATCTTTGAAGTTGAAAAGGTCGGAGTTACTTTTCCCACAAACACTTGAGCATGAGGTGCTGCAGGAAACTTTGTTGCTGGAGTTTTTATTTAACCAGGCTCTTGTTTCACAGATTCATTTAGAATTGTCAAAAAACATCTCGTTTTATATTTTATGACATAAAACCACATGATCTTCATTTATGGTCTAATTATTGTCATGCAAAAGTCAGAGTCAATTAGTTGACAGGTATTTGTCCACCTCAGTGTGGGCTCTGCAACACGCTTGACAGCTTTAAATGCACCATTGCAGTTGAAGAACTGTTTAAAGTAAATTTGTAGTGTTTGCAGGAGAAGAAGGAAAATGATTGGGATGGGGACAATGTGATGCAAAGGGAAAGATCTGATTTATATTTCTAATCAAATATAGCTATAATTGCTTTCGTAACAATGAGAAATACCATGAATATATGAGAAAGTGTATATATGCTAAAAGATACCTTAAGGCAGCTATTGTTTATTTAAAAAACAGTAAGAGGACCCAGGAGCTGTTGAGGTATACGCTGAGCTCTGTTAAGAACCAAATTGTATGGTTGATTACTGTAAATCTTTTTATTTTGATTTGCTCATAACTTAGTGTAATTTAGGGCCATGAAATTTCTTATTGCAAATGCTTTCACATTTAACGGCTCTAAGCAACCATGAAAATGTAGGACTTGGAAAAATTGGCAGGATTGGCCTTCAGAGTCCCAAAGTGGCATTTCTATAATGAGCAAATAAACACAACAAAATAAGCATGTTTTACTTCAGTGAATTCAAGGGATATTTCCAAAGAAATAAATATTAGTTTTGACTTTCTTGCATATGAGCTTTTTATTTCTTTGAACCTCAGTTATGATAATTGCATTTCTATAGTGGAAAATATTCCATTGCACTTTGCAAGGAAAAAAATAAACTATTAACAGATCTGATGGTTAAATCTGGTCTTTTTTCCCCTCAAAAAACACAATTATTCATTGAGGAAAATTCTTAGTTTGAAAATCCTGTTTAAAACATTTTGCTTATGTTACTGCTTATGTAGCTTTTATAGTGTAGAGTACTTAAGCAGTTTAGGTTCTAAACACCCTGAAGTTAATTTTCAGCACATTCAAAATTAAGCCAGTCTTTTCAGCTCATGCAATAGTAGCCTGTATGGAGGAATAAATTAATATATATTATGGTTCAACTGGACCTTGAATAAACTGGGTCTTCTGTGCATTGCGTGAAATATTTTTTAATATCAGGAATCTCTTAAGAGCTACAGTGAGAAGCTGGCCATTTGAGTATATATTCTTGGCAGGCACATAGCTGTTTGTGGTCTGGTAGGCCTGTCCATACGCTGGGTTTAATTTGATATTCAAATTTCAGTAAAACTGGTTGAGGCTTCAAAATGCTGCGCTGCAGTACACTATTCTAAAATAAATGCAACTTGTTTTCCTTCATTGGATGTCCCGAAACAAATCCAATACTAGAATGGTTAGCAGTAAGTAAATTGTATTGTATTTATTTTTAATGTAAAAAGTGCTTGAACCATCTAAAAATAAACAGATGCATAGCAGTTCATTAGTCTGCCTGCTTGGACTGATTTTCCCATTGATTAGTCTCAGTACTAATGCCTGTTCATTCCTCACTTCATAACTAATTAACGTCAGTTCCTTTCTGACTGGTTGACTAGTTTCAAGATCTCTGAGCATGTGTGAATTTATATGGACTAGATGTGGCAAGTATAGTCTGACTATATTAAAGAATTCATCATAGCCACTAGAGAATTTTAACACTAAGATTCATAGAATATTGTAGTTAAAAATGACTTGCAGGAATCTATTAAAAGCTGAAGAAGTTTGCCGACTGTATTGTATATGCCGTATTTGTATATTTTACTCACTTAAAATTTATTTCTGACAGGTGTCATTCAAAAGTACACATTATCCAGATTCCAGAAAATATTATTTAATTTGTTTGTACATACAAATCCTTGCTTTTAAATTTTCATTCAGGGTCTTCATTTTCAAAGAAAGTATTTGGAAAAATCTACTAACCTGCGCTTTTTATTCCTATTGCCAATTTTCTCTTCTCCCCTGCTCTCCTGAAAGTGTTGACTTTTTTCTGGGCTCCATTGCAACTTCTCATACCTTGTGTAATTATTGGCCATTTTTCATGTATGGGTCTAGATTCTGAATGTGAGTATGGGGAGGAGTGAAATGATTACCGACCCTGATTCTGCACTCCTGCACTGGCCAGCAATAGGAGCTGAACCATTGGGATGGAAGAGCTTATGAGCATAGTTTTTGCACCACTTGCCAAGTGTTACTGATCTCACAATCACAGGAAGTGATTTCACCTAAGATTAGTTTGATAAGCATTGTTTTCCTATAGAAACATGAGCTATCAGACTCGTCACTACTGGTGATACATCACTTACAATAGGTGAATGATATAAAACTGATGAAAAACCTCTTTGCATTACAAATTTTAGGCAGATTTGATGCTTGTAAAGTTGGTATCAAATTGCTGATATGGAACTACCAAATTCAAATTCAGCATGCTTTTCCATCACAGCAGAACTTCCATGTTGCTAACAGTGGGAACTCGAGTGATGGCGTGGAACTGTAATAATTGCAGTATAAAAGTTAAGCCAGCATGAGTTCACGATATGTATTTGAAATTTCATGATGGTTATGAGTCTGACCAATGTTTTTAGGTAGGTAGTGCCAAGTCATTATGTAAACTGTATGCACATGAATTTGTGAAATAGGACACACATGCTTTCCTCTTAAACATAAAATGCCAGCTAGTTGTGCCAAAGTATATACATATGTGAGGAAAATTGATTGCAATTAATATAACAAAGCCAACATGTGCGAGACAACATAGCTTAATGTGTTTTATTCACTCTATCATCTTAAAGATAACAATGCCAATAAAGCCTGTGACTGATGTGATCTGTATCATACTGTAAAGTTGGTATGAAATTGCTAATATGGAACTACCAAATTCAAATTCAGCATGCTTTTCCGTCACAGGCAGAACTTCCATATTGCTAACAGTGGGAACATTACTGATGGCATGGTTTAGTGGTATAATTTTACCCATAGCTCGTATTTATATACCTTATACTTGTATTGCCTTAATGCAAGTTCATTATTATATATAAATGTTAATGTTCAACTATTGAATCACTGTTTGGGAGGACAATGGAAAGAAAGTATTTTGAGTTCATAAAACCATTACTGCAGTTTAATGACATTGAATTTGAAAACATGGAAAGGATACATGGCCTACTTTCGGTATTGGTTCCCACTGTATTCGTTTTTTTATAGAACAATACAACACAGAAGGATACCATTCAGCACATCATGCCTGTGCTCGCTCTTTGAAAGGGCTACCAATTAGTTTCACTCTCTTGCTTTTTCTCGGTAGTCCTCCAAATGTTTCCTTTTTGAGTATACATCCAGCTGCCTTTTGACAGTTTTGCGGGTAGGTTTAGACCTGCCTAATTAACATTTTCAGGCCCAATTATTTAACTAATGGGAATCAACTAATTATTTCATCAAATGTTTCAGTATTCAACTATACCCATTAGCCCATGGATATATGAGATCGAGTGACTCCACTCCAACCTAAGTGAATGGCATCTTCAGTGCTGATGGCTTCAGAAATTGCAGCATTGTACTTCCAAGAATAACAACTGAAAATATGCAAGCGCTAAACGTTCAAGAAAAATGTTCCCCTTATACAGATTAAAACGATCTAGTTGATAATAGTGAAAATGTTGTTGTGTTTGGGCATTATAGCCATTTCCATCCCTAAGGTGCTCATTATCAGCTTGAGTGATGTGGCCATAATGCACTCCAGCATGATGATGATGCTACATTTCAGTGAACAACCATGAAACTTGTGCCAGGAATATGCTTAGGAATAGTTCCAGGCCAATTAAATAAACAAATCGTAAAGTGAATAGTTGAAAGGTCTAAAATAGATAAACATTGCCATGTTTTAACCTGTAAAGCGTTTGTTCTTTTTCCCCTTCTAACTATGTGGTACTTCATCATCATTAGGCAATTAAAGATTAAGTTGTATCTTCTAATATGAAGACTTTGTTTCTCCTTTGAGGAACTAGTAGGCAAAATATTACTTCATTTGGTGAAGGTAGTAAGCTAAATATATATTTTAAGATTTTAGAGCGACCAGTATCTTATTTTGAGCTCTGCAGTATTGCTTTCCTTGTTGGATTCTATTCTTTACCACATTACCTCACCACATTAGCACTTGCATCTCCCTCAGATGGCATTCTGTTTCCATTCCATTCACAGTGGCCAAGGATCATATCACATAGGCACTTAGAAATACAATGCGCACTACCCCTGAGAACACAATTGCTTTCACAGTCAAAAGTATTGATCAGCTCTATTTCTGGTTTTCCATTCAGTCAGAGCTTTTGCTAGGAGTTTTTTTTTGACTGGGGAGGGAAGATTTAAATAAAAAACTGGATATCCTGTTTTACTCCTTCATCTCCATCTACTATTGTTTTAATGCTATTTTCAACAGATTTAATTGCTATTGTTGATATATTTTATTGTCTGCGAAAAGATCAGGTATTAGATTTACTTAGATCCTGAAAAATATATTTTTTAGGAATTTATTAATCATCTTTATTTTGTTGAGAGTATTAAAATTGTATTTTTTCCTGTTTGAGTTTTGGCTGAAGAGCATAACAATTTGTGTGCTGCTTTAGAGAGAGAACAAAAGCACCCTGCACATAATAGGTGATGATAATGTGCAAAATTAGATGGAATGGCGCAGAGGTTGCTTATCCTAATAAGAACATTTTAGGCCAAAATGTATATTATGTGATGAAACTTGTTTCAAACCAGGTACAGTTCAATTTCAGTTATTGACCATGAGAGGTTTACAGAGGTCAAGCACAGAGGATTCTTTCCACCATCTGCCTTCATTACCCAAATTGACATTGTTTTATTTTACAGCACTTCTAGGAAGTAGCTGTTGCTGTTATTTTTTATTTTTAAGGAAACTATTTTGGACAAATGATCATTTTTTGACATGGGATAACCAGAAACCTTTGTAGGTCAGTGAAGACAAAGATGATTGGTAAGTGGGACTTGGCATGGGATGCAATACTGGCAGCAGAATTTTGGATGAACTGAAGCTTTCAAAGGGTGGGAGATGGGAGACATGTGATGGGTGAATTAGAATAGTTAATCCTGGAGGCAACAAATGTTTTGATGAGAATATCATGTACAATTGAGTTGAGGTTGAGGCAAGCACCTCACTGCTGTGTAAGGCTTGGAAACCTGATTGGAGAAATTAAAACTGGATTTTGGGACAGACAGGCACAGGTCTGGGATATAGCATTTGTAAGGACTTTTGAGAGGAAAGGGAAGTTGGAGAAAAGGAGATAGTTTTTAAGGATAGAATGTTTCAGAGTTTGTTTTTGAGGAAACAAGTTATGTCGGCAGCCTTGAAGTGGAAGAGGGCAGTGCCTGAAGAGCGAGAACTATTTACAATATCAGACGTCATGGAGTCAAAAATGAAAATTAATGGTGAATGGGGCCAAGTGTGTAAGAGATTATGGTTCTCATGGACATGATAAGCTCAGAGGGTGAAGATGGGAGAGAAACTAAAGGAAACTGAAGATTCATGTTTGGATTTGAGGGGGGCATTGGAGAGATTTTTAAATCCTAACTTTTGGTCACCCTACTTATGTGACTTGGTACCAAATTTTGCTTTATAACACTCGGTGAAGCACCTTGGGATGTTTTGTTAGATTAAAGGAGCTATATAAATACAAGTTGTTGTTGTTTGGATTGGTGGAATGGAAGAAATTTAGAGCTCCAGTTTGAACACAAACAATTGTCATGTCCAGTTCTAATATTACCATTTGTATAGGATAAATTCTGAAATGGTCTTAGCCATGTTCTTCATGACATTGGCTATTCTGAGTTCATTCTGTTTGATTCAAAAAGGGATTCAAGGGCACTCAGCTCAAAAAGGTGTATCTGTTGCTTTAAATTAGGAACATTCCTTGAAACTGGTTGTGCAGTTCACAAAGGAGGTGTGATCATAATATCTGGAATTGTACTGTGTACAAGCTCAAACTGGTGTGAGATGGTTCCCTGGAGGAGATCAAACTCCATATTGCTTCACTGAGTTTGTTAGCCTTCTAATTTTGCTGCCATTTTCATGTTGCTGCAAAACCGAAACTGCTTTAATATATGTGAAAGTGGCAGGATGAATGTACCTTTAGACTGACTGTCTTTTGTAGCTGAACTGGAACAGATGTTTCAAAAACTGTAATTGATGAGACTTGGTTAGTGTGCAGACAATGACTCTGCATTATCACTGGAGGTACTAATTCTCATTGATATCGGAAGTCTAATCCACTGGACATAGAGCTTTTCTCTTATTCATTCATTCACGGGATGTGGGCTTCACTGGCTGGGACAACATTTATTTCCCACCCCTAGTTGCCCTTGAGAAGGTGGTGGTGAGCTGCCTTCTTGAACCGCTGCAGTCTGTGTAGTGTAGATACACCCACAGTGCTGTTAGGAAGGGAGTTCCAGGATTTTGACCCAGCAACAGTGAAGGAATGGCGATACATTTCCAAGCCAGGATGGTGAGTGGCTTGGAGAGGAACTTCCAATTGGTGGGTGTTCCCATCTACCTGCTGCCCTTGTCCTTCTAGATGGTAGTGGTCGTGGGTTTGGGCCTTGATGAATTTCTGCAGTGATTCTTGTAGATGGTACACACTGCTGCCGCTGTGTATCAGTGATGGAGGGAGTGAATGTTTGTGGATGTGGTGCCAATCAAGCGGGCTGCTTTGTCCTGGATGGTGTGACACTCAAACTTCTTGAGTGTTGTGGGAGCTGCTGTCATCCAGGCAAGTGGAGAGTATTTCATCACACACCTGACTTGTGCCTTGTAGATGGTGGACAGGCTTTGAGGAGTCAGGTGGTGAGTTATTCATTGCAGGATTCCTAGCCTCTGACCTGTTCTTGTAGCCACAGTATGTATCTGGCTAGTCCATGGTCAATGGTAAAAACCACCCCCCCCCCCCCACCACCGCCCCGCGCAGGATGTTGATAGTGGGGGATTCAGTACTGGTAATGGCATTGAACATCAAGGGGCGGTGGTTAGATCCTCTTTTGTTGGAGATGGTCATTGCCTGGCACTTGTGTGGCGCGAATATAATTTGCCACTTTAAGCCCAAGCCTGGATACTGTCCAGGTCTTGCTGCGTTTGGACATGGACTGCTTCAGTATCTGAGGAGTCATGAATGGTGCTGAATATTGTGCAATCATCAGTGAACATCCCCAGTTCCAACCTTAAGACGGCAGGAGTGTCATTGATGAAGCAGCTGAAGATGGTTGGGCTGAGGACACTACCTTGAGGAACTCTTGGAGTTATGTCCTGGAGCTGAGATGACTGACCTCCAACAACCATAACCATCTTCCTTTGTGCTAGGTATGATTCCAACCAGCTGACAGTTTTCCCCCTGATTCCCATTGACTCCAGTTTTGCTAGGGCTCCTTGATGCCACACTCAGTCAAATGCAGCCTTGATGTCAAGGGCAGTCACTTTCACCTCACCTCTTGAGTTCAGCTCTTTTGTCCATGTTTGAACCAAGGCTCTAATGAGGTTGGGAGCTGAATGGCCCTGGCAGAACCCAAACTGAGCGTCAATAAGCAGGTTATTGCTAAGCAAGTGCTACTTGATAGCACTGTTGATGATCCCTTCCATTACTTTACTGCTGATCGAGAGTAGACTGATGGGGCGGTAATTGGCTGGGTTGGATTTGTCTTTTTTGTGGACAGGACATACCTGGGCAATTTTCCACATAGCCAAGTAGATGCTAGTGTTATAGCTGTTATGGAACAGTTTGGCTCGGTGTGTGGCAAATTCTGGAACACAAGTCTTTAGTACTATTGTTGGAATACTGTCAGGGCCCATAGCATTTACAGTGTCTAGTGCATTCAGCCATTTCTTGATATCACCTGGAGTGAATCGAATTGGTTGAAAACTGGCATCTGTGATGTTGGGGACCACTGGAGGAGGCCAAGATGGATCATCCACTCGGCACTTCTGGCTGAAGATTTAGCAAATGCTTCAGCCTTATCTTTTGCACTGATGTGCTGGGCTCCCCTATCATTGAGGATGGGGATATTTGTGGAGCCTCCTCCTCCAGTGAATTGTTTAATTGTCCACCACCATTCACTACTGGATGTGGCAGAACTGCAGAGCTTAGATCTGATCCGTTGGTTGTGGGATCGCTTAGTTCTGTCTATTACTTGCTGCTTATGCTGTTTGGCACGCAAGTAGTCCTGTGTTGCAGCTTTACCAGGTTGACACCTTATTTTTAGGTTTGCCTGGTGCTGCTCCTGGTATGCCCTCCCGCACTCTTCTTTGAACCAGAGTTGATCCCCTGGCTTGATGGTAATGCTAGTGTGGGGGATATGTCGGGCCATGGGGTTACAGATTGTGTTCGAGTATAATTCTGCTGCTGCTGATGGCCCACAGTGTCTCATGGATGCCCAGTCTTGAGTTGCTAGATCTGTTTGAAATCTATCCCATTTAGTATGGTGGTAGTGCACACAACACGATGGAGGGTATTCTCAATGTGAAGGCAGGACTTTATCTCCACAATGATTGTGTGGTTTATAATAGGCATCCAGATTTTCACCAAATGTGGTTAAGGATTTATTAAAAAGAGTTTTGCTCCATTCAGTTACATTTCAGTAACAGGATTTTCACTATTTTTGAGTTCAGCTGGTACTAGGTACTAATATACATTTGTTTGTTTAGATAGTGGTCATCTTTCATATAACTACTTAGTGGCAAGGATCATCTCGATTCTCACATAATGCTGTATAATGAATTGATCCTAACTGGGTAATGTGCCAGCCATAACCCTGAGCTGTTGACTTTTGTTTATGCGACTAAAGAGAATAGTGAATGCCAGGTTTATCTTGACAGGGAAACGGGAAAGCAATCAGGATAATGATCAAGGACTACAATTTGCATGACTAGCAATTGTCTCAACTGCAGTGGAGGGTTTGAGGGCACATCGTGCATCTACCTAACTGCCTGCAGTTGGTGTCTGGTTGTGGAAGAGCATGATCTGCCACAGCTGCATAAGAGCAGCTCAGGGGAACATGACCTCTCCTTGGATATTTTGTTTTATTTCTGGAGTGGTACCGTGTCTTTGATGTGATTCCCAATGAGCAGACCAAGATTCAGATCTCATCAGTTGAGTAACTGTGGTTGTGAACTGGAATTTTACACATCAATTTGTTCTGTGCACACACTATGGATCTTGACTGTTACTTCTGAGACGCTTGTGCATATTGTACTGGCTTTCCAAAGTGCTAATAACCAAAAATGTGTATGGTAGGGCTTTTAGCAACAACTGTTTTAGCAACAACTTCAGTCTTTTCAGTCTCTTTCACAATAGGGTTTTTGCCACTCATTTGGTGAAGTTATGAAGACTAGCTCTGTGGAAATTCCAAGCCTACGTGCAATGGAGTGCTACCCAATGATTCGCCTAGTGTTCCTGTACAATGGAGCAATGTGTTATAGGACGTTAAAAATGAATCATTGTATCTTAAGTTCCAAAATCTGATCCACATGAGTAGGTGAAGGCCTAGTCCTTTTCCTCAAGGCACATGGAAGGAGCCACTAAGATGCTACCCAATTTAAAAAAAATATTCCACATATTTACAAATTTGTTTTTCATTTGCTTTTCATTTTTTAATAGTTTAGTTTGTATTAATGTTAATGGAGTAGTGTTCCTGTTTCAGATGCAGTTGACAATCTGGGCACAGATTGTAATTAAAATTGCACCAATTTTCTGAATTAAAGCTTTTCCTCAAGTTTCCACTTACACTTATTGCCGAATGTACAATCATGAACTTGAGCAATTGGGCTATATTTAAGAATGTAATTTTTCTAATTGCATTAAAAATACTCCATGATATATTTGAGTGGTAAACTGGTGAAATGGGTTTATCACAAAAAACAGTTCACAAAATTTGGTGGCATAGCCAGAATGCCATTCTGGGTAGATTTTTAGTGCGGGTGCTGGGAGCGTACCCCAGAAGTAAAGAGAGTAGGCAGATTACGACATCAATTACTGTGTAATGCTGATTTAACTCTAGTGGTGTCATTTTCAAGCTAAACATTCTAGCTAATGTCCTCTTTTAACCTTGCATGGCTGAACATGAGTTCAGCAGGAGGAACGACTCCCCACCAGCACTGTTTAAAAGGACCATCAACTACTTTCAGGTTAGTTGCTGATTGATTCCTACTGGCTGTTGCTGACTTAGTACAAGTGTTTGAAAGTTTATACTGCACGGAAAAGCTGTGAAATTTACAGGGAATGATATGACATATGTTGAAGGCCTTGGTTCTGACTTCAAGAGTTCTGCTCAGATCACTTGCTTCAAGTCATGAGAGTGCTGTATTTTCTATCCCCCTTGGGCTGCATCACAGGGAGAATGAGCAGAAGCAGCACAGCGGGGAAAAGCTGTTCAAGGAGGGATAGAGGGAGAAGGGCTATAAACAGGAGGCCACATCTATCCAGAGTCTTCAGGGTGCAGTTTTCCTATTCTGAACATCAGCGAGGAACAGTGTGTGCAACATCTTCATTTCAGTAAGGAGGTGCTCACTGCCATCTGACACCAATGCAAGGAGACCTGCAGCTTCAGAGCAGGGTGAGGACGGCATTGCTAGTGGCTGTAAAGCTAACTTTGGCCATTGGTCTCCTTCCAGGCTGGAGCAATTTACATCTCCAACTCTCGCAGTGCACAGTCCACTGTTGTATAAGGGAGGTCACTGATGATCTGCATGCAAAAAGAGGGGAGCACATTGCGTTCCTTTATTCCAGAGAGATGCAGATGGAGTAAGCAAGTGGCTTTGCCAGGAAAGCATGCTTCCCCATGGTGTTGCCCTTCTGAGGGAGGATAGCAGATTCCTGCTCCACAATGCCACTGCCACTCCCTCCCAGAGTCTCCTCAGCGGTACCAGCAATATACTGAAGGGTAGATTGTTGGGCTGTTGTGAGATCCTGCAAGCCCTTTTGAACACTGGTCTGTAGCCATGATGGCAGCAGTTTGACCTTCCACTGTGACGCCCATACATTAGGTGGCTCCTGCTTGTGCTGCAATGGAAGCTGAGACATTAGTCATCAGATTGGGTCCACAGGTATGCAAATGGTGTAGGCCACCACTTCCATGCTACAATTTGCCAAGTTAGTGCTGGACTCCTCCATTTTCCTTGACATTGACTACTGACTTTCTGCAGGCCTGCCAATGCACTGAGCATTTTATTGTATATATCCATAAACCTTTTTCTGTAACTGCAGAAATACTTCATCTGAGCCCTCTAGAGCAGTACTCATTTATGACCTTTCCTTCTGGCGAGCTGACACCCATGTTACCTTTCTCCTTGCTCTGGCTGAAGGCCACTTGTGCCAGATGTCTCCACATGCAGATCCCATCTCTGAGCTACCCTCTAGAGTACATGCGGTGTCCGCGTCTGAGCAGCTGGCTGCAGGTACAATGCGGTTGTATTTGAATGTCCAAAAGGCATTCAACAAGGTGCCACATCAAAGGTTACTTCACAAAATAAGAGCTCATGGTATGGGGGGGACTTGGATAGATGATTGGTTAGCAAATAGGAAGCAGAGAGTAGGGATAAATGAGTCATTTTCAGGTTGGCAAGCTGTAATTAGTGGAGCGCCACAGGGATGACTGCCAGGGCCTCAACTAATTACAATCTATACCAATGACTTGAATGAATGTATGGTAGCTAAATTTACTGATGACAAATGTTGGTAGGAAAGTGGATTGTTAAGAGGACATAAAGAATCTACAGAGGGATTTAGGTAGATTGAGTGAATGGGCAAAAATTTGGCAGATTGAGTATAATGTGGGGAAATCTGAACTTGTCCACTTTGGCAGGAAGAATAGAAAGGCAGCATATTATTTGAATGGAGAGAGACTGCAGAACTCTACTGTACAGAGGAATCTGGGTGTCCTGGTACACAAATACAAAAAGTCAGTACGCAAATACAGCATGTGATTAGGAAGGCAAATGGAATGTTAGTATTTGTTACAAGAGGAATCAAGTATAAAAGTAGGGAGTACTGTATGCAGTTTTGGTTTCCTTATACTTAAGAAAAATTATAATTGCTTTAGAAGCAGTTCAGAGAAGGTTCACTAGACTGATTCCTGGGATGAAGAAGTTAATTTATTAGGAAAGGTTCCACAGATTGGGTCTAATACCCATTGGAGTTCAGAAGAATGAGAGGTGATCTTACTGAAACATATAAGATCCTGAGGGAACTTGACAGGGTGGATGCTGAGAGGATGTTTCCCCTTGTGGGGGAGTCGAGAACCAGGAGACACAGTTTAAAAATTAGAGGTCTTTCATTTAAGACTTAGTATGGAGAAATTTTTTCTCTGAGGGTCATTAGTCAGTAGAATTCTCTTCTCCAGAGAGCAGTGGAGGCTAGGTCATTGAATATGTTCAAGGCTGAGTTACTTGGATTTTTGATCAGGGAAAGTGAAGTTGAGGTCATAATCAGATCAGCCATGATCTTATTGAATGGAGAAGCAGGCTCAAGGGGCCAAATGTCCTACTTATGCTCCTAAATCTTGTGTAAAGGTGAAAGCAAGTGATGGTGTTTCTTCATCATCAGTCTCTTCTTGCCGTTCCACTTGTTCCTGCACCATTGCCTGGCCAACCTGAAGTTCTGGATATCTGAAAGAAGAAAGGCACAAGGGTGGGATTGTGGTGAGGGAAGGGAGAAATGCCAATGATGTATTCTTAGGCTGCCTGCAGTTTATAAATCCAAAGCGATTATGGATGGGGTAAGTGAAATGTGAGAAGGAGGATTGGATATGTGCATACTGTCACCTTGAATACTTTCAGTTCCACTGCTGGCCTAGACCTCAATCAATTTGCTCCAGTAATGGCCAGTAGCTTCTCCTCCTTCAGCGTGAGGACATGCAACCGTGCCCGTCACCCACTCGTTAGGTGCTGCTGCCTGCAATTATGCATTTGTCCAGCAAGAGAGAGGTAATGTGTCAGTTAGTGTGGTGCAATCTGTTTGAGTGATGTGTCTGTCATGGTTGAATAGCTGGCAGTAATAGCAAGCTGTGAACTGTGGGTGTAAGGCTTATTGCAGTGCTAATTGTGTGAGGGTGAGGTGAAGCTATGAATTTTCCCATCATGCCCGTGGCGGGTTTCGTGGCAGGCAGGAGCCGAGATTCCAGCGGCAGGCAAAAAGTCAGAAATCCGCCGGTGGAAAAGCAGTTTGCAATTTTCCCAATGGCGGGTTAATGGTGGGTCAGTTATCCCACCAACAAGAACGCCATTTGCATTCATTAATATCTCATGAATGCTCATTAAAACAGCTGCTCGCCGGAATCTTGTCATGCTTTTCAATCTTGTGTTACGTCAGTGGGAAGTTACGTCGGCCTCAAACCTGTTTGAAAAGGGGTGGCATGCACAAGTTGGACCTCCATTTGTTTGTAACTTTGAGGTGAGCGCAATATACATAGCCTACCTGCCATCGCACTGCGCCGGTCTTGTTGCGATAAATGCCATGTTGCTGGGGCTGCAGGGTTGGTCTGCTCCTGCTCTTTGCCTACGTTGTCCCAAAGAACATCACTGTGCTATGGCACTCATCCAAGCCTCCACTTTCAGATAGTGATCAGTACTGTGACTGGGGTTGGGGAGTGTAGTGGTCTTTTTGCTCCCAGTGGCTGAGACCATTGTCCACAAAGACACCACTGTGCTCTGGTAGACAGGCAGAATTCCACTTTCAGAAACTAGCACTTCAACCAGGGGTGGCCTGTGAGGCGAGGGCAGGGATGACAAACATGAGGCGGGCAATGGGGGAGGAAGGCTCTGGAATGGCAGTGTGGGGGAAGGGCGAACACGAGCGGGGCTAAGGGAAGGGAAAGCTGTGGAATGGCAGCGAGGGGGAAGGGTGAACATGAGGGGGTCCTTTCTGGGCTCACCCTCTAATTTGTTGTTGCCACAAGAGTGAACAAGATCTGCTCAGAAAGAAAGAAGACCTCCTTGCGATGAAAGCCGATGGCTACCCAGAACTGAATGGCTTCACATTACCCTCACTGCATCTCAAGAGTGACACAGGAATGTAGAATTTGGGAATGCAGGCAATAATGAAGGAGGCACAGCTGTATCGTATATGGCATTCCATCAGTAACAGCCTGTCATGTGCTCACCAGATTTGACATTTTTAACAGGCCAGAGGGCATCCACTCATTGACCATGAGCAACTGATTGGTCATTAGTATGCCACATCAGAAATTGAAGCTTTTAAACCTTAGCATCCCACTCAGGGCTCAGGATGTTACATATCTGCGATGCCATCTTGGTCACCTCGATGTGTGTACTAGTGTCTCAGGGACAAGGTGGCATTAGCCACCATGCAAGTAGTCAGGGAAAGCTATGGACTCTTACAGTTTCTGTACGTTTCATCTTCTGAGTTTCACTTTCTTGCCCCTTGAATCATTAATGTCTTCAATGTTTCCTTCCATGGAGATGGCAAAAGCACATATGGGTCCAGGGCTCAGTGCTGCCTTTGTCAGGGTCCTAATGCAATGGAGGAGGTGAAGGAGGGAGAGGTAATGCTGCGGGAAGCTCCAGCAGGAGGCCACGCCTGAGGAACATGGTCAATGGGAGCCAGAGTATGAACAGGAGGGTCAGGAGGAGAGACCCAGACAATGGAGGCAAATCGTCAGATCTAGGGTTTATTGTCCAAGAGTCTCCTATTTACAGATGAGCAAGAGGCAATGCCGTGCACGTCTGTGCTTGTCCTGAGCTCTGGTACATCTTCGTGAAAACCAGATGCCATGTGGAGTTGGAGGGTATCCCCTGCCAGTGGCTTTGAAGGTGACCACTGCACTCAATTTCTTTGCCTCTGGTTCTTTCCAAGGATCAACAAGGGACCTGTGTGGCATCTCTCAGTCTACAACACATTGATGCATAAAGGATGTGACAGATGCCCTTTACAGGAAGGTCCATCATTATGTCAGGTTTGCTCTGGATGAAGATAGCCAGGCTATGAGACTCACCGGCTTCAACACCATCTCAGGCTTCCCAAGAGTGCAGGGTGTAATAGACTGTACCCACGTGGCTATACGGGCTTTAAGGTAGCAGGTCCTAATGTTTATAAACTGTAAGGGCTATCATTCCATTAATGTACAACTGGTGTGAAATCACTGGAAGCACATACTGCACATTTGTGCATGGTACCCTGAGAGTTGCCATGAGTCCTACATCCTGAGTCACTCCCAGGTGCTTGAGATTTTCGAGGGGCCATTACGTCTGCAGGGATGGCTGCTTGGGGATAAGGGGCACCCGCTGAAATGCTGGCTGATGACACTGGTGCATTGCTCTCAGAGTTGTTCTGAGGAGAGGTTAAACGCTGCTTACAGCTGCACATGGTCCCTTATAGAGCAGACCATAGGGCTTCTGAAGATGCCCTTCAGATTCTTGGACCACTCAGGTGGCTCACTGCAATACACTCCTGACAGGGCTTCCTGCATCATCGCTTATTGCAGTGTGTTGCGCCCTTCACAACCTGGCAATGCAAAGAGGTGAACCCCATCCGGAGGATGAACTGGAAGAGAATGAGAGTTCATCAGAAGATGAAGACGGGAGGCCCAGGAACCTCAGGAGGCTGCTGAGGGTCTGTAGAAGCGCAATTATGCCATAGAGGAAGGAAGATGTTGGGAGACATGCCCGTAATACGTTCATTGCTCACAGGTTCCAGGAAGAGTAAAGTTAAATGGGGGAACATGGCCACATCTCTCCTAGCCCTCAATGCCACTTCCTTTCACCTCAGGGGATTTCCACCCACCTGCAATGAGACCGAGTTCTGCATTCACATTTGCGCATTCTGGCCTCAGGAATCGCCAGGCCATGATCTTTGTTTTGGTCCATGGGGCCCTGTGAGTGGGCTCACTCTGGGAACTGAGAGCCCACTGAGGAACAAGAGCGATGTGAGAGAGTCAGTGTCCCTCCCCTGGTCTATGATCTTTCGTGCCTTTTGTGTGCCAGCTTGCCCTGAATGAAGAAGAAAGAAAGGAATGTCATGAGAAGGGATGGAGCAGAGGTTGGGTGAGTTGCATGTCCCCTGTGTGTGATGAGCTCTCCCCAGAAGGGCCTGAGGACAGAGTGTGAGCAGATGACAGATGGAATGGTGGTGATGTGAAAGTCTCAGTGAGAGAATGAGTGTTGATGTCTCCTGCTAATGGTTGTATGAGATCCCTGAAGAGAGTAACCGTTTAAGTTCATGATGTCATGATGAGAGTTTGATATTGGAGGGAGTTCAGATCATTCATCCTCTTTCTGCACTGGATGGCATTTTGGGCACCCTTGCCAGCCGCGCTTACCTGACGGCCTCCCAGGCCAAAGATCTAAGACTGCTGTGCTTCCTGGGATACAGGATATACTTGTGCGCCTGCACTCCTCTGATCATGATCTAGAGGGCCTGGTGGGTGAAGCGGGGTACTGCCTTCTTCTTGAGGCTTTTGACCTTCAACTTATGGCTGGAAGACATCTCTGCACGTGTCCTGAGGACAGGAAGGCTGGAGAGAGAGCGATGTATGTATTGGACTGCTGTTTTAATGTGGCATCCGGACTTTTGACCCCGCCAGCTGACAGCGGGCGGGCGAATTAGCTCCTGACCTGCCAGGTGATTCAGCCTGACACTTGCCTATGCATAATTAATGAGCTTCCAAGCGCGGAATCGGTCACGAGTTCCTGCCATTCTGGCCAGCAGGGTGGGAGCCACTGAAACCGCCCGCGACCACACTTAGTCTCATAAATGGAAAATTCCACCCGTAAGTTCTGAGTCATGGGTGAAAGAGCGGTGATGAATGGGGCATTGTTTGTGGCTAGTGGTTCATTTGTAAGGACATGACATTTGAACATGCTTTCACTGACCTTGACCACTTTTGTGAGGTTCATTGAAGTTTTCTGCAGCACTTCATCCAGCTATCTGCTCCTGATGCCTTTGCGGTTTTTATCTGGAGGTCTTCCTGGCCCTCTGTGAATACATCTCCCTCCTCTTTCCAGCTCCTGCAATAAGTCCTCCAGTGCTTTGTTGGAGAAGCTTGGAGTATACTCTCTGTCCTGTTGCACAATTTTACAATGTTCTTCCTGCTTGGCTATACATCCCCAGCCACTTGCAGTACCTGCTGTGGCCAGAATGCACCTCCCCTTTAAGAGTTGCAGGCTGGCTTTAAGTTGTGCTGGCCTCTCATGATTTTGCACCCCTTACTTAGGTGTGCAGCCTCTGAGCAGTGTGCTTAGTGCAGGCTGCACAGTACAATAATACCAGTGAACAGGCAGTGCAAAGTTTGCATGCCACCTAGATCAGAAACACCCAACAGTTAATCATGTGTCACAATTCTCACGCCCGCTTATTGAATCTTGCAACTAAAACATTTTGGCCCAGATTTTTGGTCCTGCTCAGGTAGTGAAAGTTGGGAAACCTCGGGGCTTGCCACGCCCACCTCAGGAGAAACTCACCCAGAATGCAGGATCTTTGCTCTGGGGATGGGGGTGTGTGTGATGGAGCTGGCCCCCCCCCACCCCAGACATAGCTCGGAGATGGCCACCGGAGCAGCCGAGTTATAAGCCAATGGTTTAAAAGGCCTGCCTCAGTTCTCTGAGACTTTGTCTTAGTAGCTTTGTTAGATGCTAGGCCCTCTAGCTCTCACCCTTCAAACCCTTTCAACCCTCACCCACTCTCCATGCCCAATCCATGCCAACTCATACCAACCCATGTCACCCACCCATCCCCAATGACCCCTCTTACCCTCCTCACCAACCTATGCCCCCACCCCCAATGGCCCCTCATACCCTCCATGCCAAAACATGCCCCCCACCCACCCCATAGCCCCAATTCCAATTTAATGCCAACTCATGCCAACCCACCTTTGCCATCACAACTTCCATGCCAACTTACCTATTATCCATCATGGGCAAACCTCGGGAGCCACACTGAGATGAAATAAAATAAAAGTTCTAAATATCTATTACTTTTACTATATTAAAAAATCTCTGATTCATGAAAACATATTCAAAATATTTAAATTCCCTCAAGTACTTAAACCCTTATTAAAAATAAACAGACTAGTATTCATAACCCCAATTCAAAGACAGATATTCCTTTAACACCTGCTTTGATTTGTCAATCAAATTGTGAAATTCAGATCCCCTACTGATATTATGATCGGTTGTGCAAATCGGTAATAATGACATAATGATTTTACTTGGGGTTATGTCAACAAACAGCGAATGTAACTGCTAAAACACACTTTTTTACCTCTCAGGCAGGCAGATATTTTAAATTTTAAGGTCTGGGGATTTATATAACTCCTTGCTTGACAGTTCTATAGACCATATCCACCCTTCAAGAGCATTTATGACTACTCTAAAAATCCGCAATTCCTACATTGTGGGTTAAGGCCCCTACTACAGCAAAAATGTAGTCCATTTGAACTCAACACTGAGTTGAAAAGGCCCTGCTGATCCAGGTTTCCAGCCTGTGTGATTCACACCACACTCCCTTTCCCCTACTGGTGGAAATGGGGATGGGACATCAGGATCAAGGTCATGCCCACCATTTTGGAAGTTCCGTGGAGTCTCCACAACTCCATGAAAATCTGTACCTTTATGTCTGAACCAGAGTGTCTGTCCAACGCCTGTGAGTAACATGATTTTAAATAACCGAAAATGACTTCTAAGAGACTACACATACCCATTTACTCGTGCCATTGGTGTACAGTAGCCAGTTTCTTAATATTTCTTCATGTCTAATAGCTTTAAAAAGATACATATTAGTGTCCTAGTACATAAAGCAATTTCTTTATTTCTATTTATTTCTTCTTTCACACAATGTTGAAAATCTTTTTACCTGCTTCTCTTTCCATGTGTGAATCCTTTGTATTTCTATTTTTCCTTTCTTTTCCATTTTCGTGTTCTCTGTATGATCATTTCCCCTCCCCCCTCTGCCCCTGCTGCCGGGTCTTTCAGTTGGGGTGTGAAGAGATATTCAAAATTCCCATAGGTGTAAATGAATCTTTTAGGAACTGAAAAAGCAGCAGCGAATTGGGTAAAGTGTTTGTGAATGGACCATTATCCAAGGTAGTAGCATCTACGGTAGATAAGAAACAGAGAGGGGCTAGAAGTGCGGAACAGAGGAACTGATGAAAAAGGCTGCATTTGTTGGAGTGAATAGGTTAATGAGTTAGCTTAAGAGTCAAGTAAGAAGAGATATCTTTTGTGCTTCTTTGGTCATTCTGTTTTTTTTTCACTGTACTTCTAACAAAATCTTATTAACCGGTGGTTTGCTCTTTGAACCATGGTTTACAATGTGTAGGGTAATTCTGGTTTTCACACAGGGTTTCAGACCTTGCCATGTGAAGAATAAAAATATCAAAATGAAAATGTTCTTACATTTTGAGACCAAGGAGCAGCAAACTTAATCATTGTGGTCTTAACAATAAAACTGTGGTTTTAAAACTACAGATACTTTAAAATTAAAAATGGGAAATATTTGGAGGGGAACAAATTCATTGTCTCATTGACAATTGTAAAACAAAAAAGCAGTATATGTTTCCTGAGTTGAAAGATGTATTTCTAGCTTTAAATCCATCATCTGCTACTGCCAAAAATGGGAAATAAGAGCTTGTGTTTGCACGTACAACAATGTCTATACTTCAAAAGTACATCATTGTGAAGTGCTTTGGGATGTCCTGAGGTCATGAATGATGCTATAGAAGTGCAAGTTCTTTCTTTTAATGTGTTTCTCTTTGGGGTGGGAATATTTGATTTGTTTTGATTTTTCTCTTTCCTTTCTGGTCTCCCTGGGTTACATAACTCCTAAAGCTGAGATGGCATGTACATAACCTGCTTTTTAGCTGATGAGATTTCCTCTGAATCTCCAGATTCTCCCTTCCTTTTCCTGCTTTCTCGATCCTCCATTATAGTGACATGTACTGATTTCAAGCCCCTTTCAGTACATTCTCTCTTAAGTTTTGGCAGGAGTACACCATAGAGTCCAAGGATTTTTGTGGACCTGAATAACCTAATTCACCAAACTTAACCCTTAAGCCAAAGCTATGCCCTCGTACATTTCTTTCCCAAATGGTTGCTTTTGGCTTTCAGCTATTTAGCTTTGTGAGTCGCTCGGGAAGAATTTTGTCTTCGCTGCCTGGTTGGTAATTGAGGGAAGTGATCACCTTCCCTTTATAGAACTTGCCCAATTTTCACTCCAGAATATATGAATCCTTTGCTCAGAGCTTTTCTGTCTGGTCCCAAAAGTAATTTGTTTGCTAAGAAGTTATAGCTTAAAAGCCCAAGTTAAATAGCAAGTTATAAAGAGAGCAGCTATATGCATTATGTTCATTATTGGATATAATGCAAAATTGGATGGCAAGGCATGACCATTTTGGTTCCATAAATGTAAAGTAACCAAATCCCTTAAAACAGAGAAACCCCAATCAGGGAGTTCTAATTTTCACCAGTCGGGTTTTATTCTGGTTTTCAGTGGTGAAAAGGGCAAAAGTGTAGGTTTGTGGGATGAGATATTGACACTGAGGGATAAAGTGCTCATGCTCAGAGCCATGGAGTGCTCATTCTGTCTGCTGATTTCCCAATTTCAGCAGCATTGAGTGCAGACAGTAGAGTTGTCCCACCGGGAGCCGTGTAGGGGCAGAGAGAAAATTGGAAGAGAGACTTCAACAGCACTTCCTTCCCCTGTGACCTCTACCACTGAGAAGGACAATAGCGGCAGTGTTGTGAAAACACTGCCACCTCCAAGTTCTCTTCTAAATCTCACATTTCCTGATTTGGATATATCTCATTGTTCATTGTCGTTGTGGCAGTGACCTGGAATTCCCTGTCTTGTATCCTACAAGTAGAATGATCGCCACAAAAACCTCAATAGTTCAAGGAGAATGCTCACTACCTTCCTTTCAGGGCAACTAAAGATCGGCAATAAATACAACCTTCCCAGCATTGCCTATACCCTTTAAACAAATGTAAAGTCATGTCTGTTGATCCCCCAATGTTTTGTGGTGGCCATTTACAAGGACCATTGGCTGCTAGTAGAAGCAGGCCATTCATCCTCAGCATCTTGTCAAGATCAGGGAGACAGAAGATACGGGTTAATTTACCAGAAGAAAAATGGCATTAAAAATTAAAAGAAACATAACTGTGCTATCAAATTCAAACATTATACATCAGTAAAAGAAAAACGTATGCTAACTGTACTGATTCAAAGTCTCAGAATCCTGAAAGCCGACTATGATCGTTTATATGTTTTTTTAATTTTAATTACATTCAAAAGAATGTATTAATCATTTCATCCTGTCACTCCAGGTTCCATTTTTTCTTTGTGTTACACTGTACTAAATGGTGATGGAATTCATTATCCTTTCTGTGGTACTGTAATTAACTGAAATCCGCACAACCTAATTTTGTGCACAAACATATCCTGAAGATTGCTTTGGCTTGTATAAAAAGTAATACAGTTAGGCTTGTGCAGAACAAATTTAATTTGATAGCAGGTGGTTTGATAAATCAAGAGCCATGTACTTTTCTTTCGGGCTTGGATTATTGGGGTGAAAGGAAAAGTCTTCAAAAGCTCTGTTTTCGACATATTAGTTGTTTAAGATCCAGAACTGAATCTAATGCAAATCAGGTTTTGTCCATGGAAATGTTAAATTGTACGTTTTTTATTATAAAGGTTATTTTTGTATTAAAGTAAAGGCCATGACTGCATAGCAAGGAGAGAAATTAGAATACCGCTAGTTCATATTTCGAAAAATGAAATTGAGATTCCCTAGAGGTTTGTAAGCAGTTGCTTTAGGGAAGAGGAAACATTTAATGCAGCACTGAAAGGAGCCAAAATAAAGAGCTCACTGCTTCTTCTGTAGGCTGTAAGTAGCACATGAAATGCAGCTTCCAGCATCCACATATTCAGCATCAGCATTGAGTTTCATGTTTTGTTAAAGACAGCAATGTGTAGCAGGTAAAATGAACTTTTTAGGAATATTAGAGGATTATTTCAGTGCTGTATATCAGAGCTGTCAAAATGTATCAACACACTTGATCATACACTTAATCTTCAAAAGTTCTGTACAAATTTCTCAAAAATAATTTTTAATTCATAAATGTGCCCTTCTGGATTCCAAAATATTACAGGTTATCCTGATATTCTATACCATTTGTAAGACATCTCTGACCATTAAAAATTCTGGGTAGGCACAAAGGAAATTTTTTGTTGCAACTCTTCCCTGTTGCCATACATAATGTTTTCTTGTGCAAATTACTGCTGAGTATCAAGCAGTTCTTTAAAAAGACAGTATTGTGCAGTCTGCAGATGTGTCTGTGTCACTCCTTGTTCAATTTCATATTTGAGGATTATGGAAAGGCACCCTTTCTTTTATTCCTGCAACTACCACCCCCCACCCCTTCATCCCCCCACCACCATCACACCTCCCCACACCCCCACCAGCCACCCTCAGGAACCAATGCCAAAACAGTTCCCTTGTGCACAATGAGAATATACTTAAGCTCACCTGCATCAGTTTAAGAATCAAACAAAAATCTTAGCCATATGCATGTCTCAGAGCTCCTGACTATGTTAACTTGTATTAAGCTGAAAGAAATTGCAAAATGATTGGGTTTCATTCTCTGAGCTGTTTCAATAATTGACTTTTTTAATTTACAACCTCCGAATTTAACACAGTATGCTAGCACTAGTAATGAAGATTAAATGAAGTCTTACTGAAAGCATCAAAATGAAGATAGATTGAGTCAACAAAAACATTTGCTATAGATTAATGTTATAGTATAGTTGTGGATCTATTTTAAAGCTCTTCTGCAGTTTTTATTTCTGTCTGCTTCTGGGTTGCTAGAAGTAGAATGGGTAAGGCAGTTGGAATTATAGTAATTACTCAGGAGTTTAACAAAATGCTGAAAATAGATTTTTTAAGTTTGCTTAATCCTGAAATGTTCTAAATGTTATAATTTTAAAAGATCAAAACAGGTTTTCCAGATAGCAACATAAGGTCTGCTCATGTTATATTCATATTACAATGCACAGTACAACTTTATGAGAAATGCTACGATTGTCACCCATCACTGTAAAGCAGTGTTATACAGCAGGTACCTTAACCAAACAGCAGAGGGGATTGAGTGCCTGATGATTTGTAAGATAATATAAAGTAGACAAAATGTCATTTGTGCCAAGCAAAGTTAACCTCCAGTTTCTTGTCAAGAAATTCTGACAAAAAGCATTCAAGAAGAAAAGATACAGATAGACAATATGATGTCTTTGCAAAGCACAATTTAAGTCATGGAGGATACACTAAAAAAGCTGGAGGACCTTATTTTGGGCTGTTTTTATTATCCTGTGCAAGGCACATAATTTTATAGCCTTTTCTGTAAAGCATGAAATTTGCAAGTGCCTGCTTCTGATCCAACTATCTTTTGTTTCCAGTACAATATGCTGATAGAAACAGAAGGGGGTGATGGGCAGTGTAATGTAATACTCTCAGCTTGCAAATATTTAGTATAATTTAACTCCTTGACTCCTATTCATCATCACATAATAAACTTAAGTCTATTTGCTGAGCTGACTGTATCACTAAAATCAAACTGGTCAGTATGTGCCCTCTTAACCAGGCACACGAAGGCCCTTAACTGTTGTGTAAACATAACCGTTCATTTCTTTTTGGGGTAAGGGGAAACCTGCATTGCTACAGCTGTCAGGGCTGAGCTTTAGTATGCAACCTGTTGTGGCACTGACTCCCCTGTGGCATGCTGCAGTTCGTTTTCCAAACATGCAGCATTGTTTTTAAATATGGAAATATATGGCCGTCATTATTGGTGCATTTCTTCAAACGTGTCCAGCATTTGAACCTCAGGCTATAAAAATGTTGATCGGAAAATGGCAGCAGTCAGTTGATGAATGCAGAAGAGAGAAGCATAAATCAGTGCAGGGCACTTCTTTCCTTTTCTCCCCCCCTCGTGTCCACCGAGAATTGTTGTCTATTGGTTCAGAAAATGGAGAAATGAATCTAGCAATACCCAGTGCTGGTTAGCAGATTGTCATTTTTGGGTTTGATGTTCTTTGGTATAATTGTCTTTCATGTGAACAATGGCAGGAGATCTCTGGTGAGCCATGGAAGCATGATAAAAGAGGCTGATCTTGCATAGCAATGTCTTTTATTATTAGTGTATAAAATTAGCAAGCTGGATGTTGTTAGAATTAGCTTTACTGATGTTAATTGTAATGCAGTATGAATTCCGTTAGCAGATTGTGCAGTAATTCTTCGTAAGGCGATAGCTGCACCGATAGGTACTATTAATAGCCTTTTACTTATATTGTATCGTTTTAGTAGGCTTTAATAAGGCAGTCGCCGTCAACGGGAATTTATTAGAAAAGTGTAGTAATTGATGTATTGCAGCAAGTATGGGCAGAGGCTGAAGTTGATTAATGTATGAGTTGGCTTTTTTAAGGCAGTTTAAAAAGGCTTCTTAACTGGGTCTTCGGAGACCAACACAAACCCACTGTAAACTACTTCATTCCAGTCGGAAAATGACTTGACAGCTGCTCCAGTCTCTGGTGGTTTTGCTTTTCTGATCAGAGAAAATTGAAGTAATATAGTACTCATCAATAATTGCAGTGCTTAAAAATCTTATAAAGGGATTTTGACTGTTTTCCCCCCTGGAGATAAGTTTTCAAAGGTTAAATTAGTTTTACTTGCATTTGCTTCATATATTCAACCCAGAGTAAGGATCAGTTGTGCTTTAAATGGACTGCTGGTTGTGAGTTGCATGAAATTAACATCTTTGTGACTATCTACAGTGTTTAACTGCAAAGTGGTCTCTTCTGGGCAGCAAGTCTTTGTGTCTGCCATACTATATAGAGACTATACATTAAAAGCACAACAGGGAAACTGGGAGGGAGTCATAGTGATGCCATTCTCCAGTAAAACTATACAGTGCCCCCAGCAATTCCATCATTTTGACATGAACAAAGACCTGAGAAAGATACCTTTATGAATGCTTTGTATATTTTATATATTTCATGAAGACGATTAAATGACATATTCAAATTTCTAAATACTGAGCTGTATAATAGAAGCATTCTGTTTGCATGTTTGTCTGATAGTTTTGCTCAAAACTATATAAAATATCAACGCTGAATGTTAAAGAGGCATTTTTACCACAGAGCTAAGTTGTGGTTCATTGTTTAGTTTCAAGAAAAAGTGGACACTTGCAGTAGTTTTTAAAAGCTTTGCTATAGATTATAACTAGACCATCTCGCGTCACTCAAATCTCTGGCCAAGAAATTTTATGTACAGTAAACAAACAACTATCACGTAGTATGTGAACAAAAATGGTATGAAAGATAAAAGCGCCAGACATTGTTAACAGCTGCCCTCTTGTCGCTTGTTCAAAAATGCTTCCCAGCAGAATATGCATTTGCTTTGCCTAGTAGACCTTCCTGGTATTATTTTTAACTGTGTATTTTCTTCAGCCGCATTGAAAGCTTTATTTTGTACCTCACAGATATTTCCCCTCATATGCAACCCTCCAGAGAAGCTTGGCATTGTTTTCCTTAGTTTTGCTATTGAAAGCCTGCACATACATAAAGACCTTCTATTAATGATAAACAGTTTAACAATGTTTCATGTTTATTTGACAGTTATACTGTGATTCCTAAAGTTGTTGGATAAAGTCATTTCGCTTTTCTGCAGACACCTAAAACATGCAAGTTAAGCAGGTATTTACTGATTGTGAAAGTATTGGAAAACCAAAAAGCATTTTATTGCTCACTGGCAGTATACTTCTCAACTGCCCCACATCTTGTGAGGCACCACACAAAGAACCTCTGCCGAGACTGACTGATTCAGTTCACATTAACCAAGAGTTCATCTTATTAAAGCACAGAGTCCTCTCAATAATGATTCTTTAAAATAAGCTTTGACAGAAGATTCCTGATGATGGCTGCAGCCAGTTGCAACTGTCCCTCACTCCAGGTAATTTTTGGACATTATTATGGTTTGTGCCTGACATTGACTGGTACAGAAATTCACTGCAGAGTTTAACCTTGCACCTTTATTTATGGAATACTATTGTTTTTCTTGTTCTTTCAGCTTTGGTACCAATCCATGGGATTGCCTTTATGTTAAGTCAGGCTGTCAATTAACTTTTCAATTTTAGCATGCACATTGCCATTTTACCCTGCTGATGTATTATGTTTGCAGTTTCTAAATTTAAAATGTATGACTTCTTTTTCACCCTGCCCAAAACTCCCACTAATATTAATACAATTGATGTCAGTTTATTGCATATGCATAAATACTTCATGTATTTTATGCTCATTTCAAAATATGTATTTCTTTTATCTCAGCCTACCCTGGGACATTCGCTCCTTGCCCCTCTAGGCATTCAGCTTATTTGAGGTTCCAGTGAATAACACTCTTGAGCTTAATATGAAGAGGAATGCACGAATGGCTTCCACTGACAGGTCTCCGTACCTTGCACCAAAAGATATGTATGGCTAAGATTGGGATCTCACTGTAGGCCATTTTCAACTTATGGCTGTCCATCTTTTCCAGGAAAAGTGGAAACTGAAGCCTGCAGCAGAATTTTACGGCCCTGTTGCAGCAGGGATTGGGCCATAAACTGAGGCGAGCCGTTCAAAACCCCACTGATTTTGGCAGACCGTAAAATTCTGCCCCTGGATTTTCATCCTCGAGGGGTAAATTGTGAGTCAGGCCATTTCCCCACCTTTTGATCTTCTCTCCTGTCCGCAATGCCTCCCTTGTTATTTTCATCATGGGGTGGCGGTGATGGCTGGAGTCATTGCCATCATTTCCTGAGGGCCCAGGGTGGGGGGGAAAGAAGGCGAGTGGGATGCCGAGGTTGGCAGATTTTAAGGTTGGCACCTGTGTTCACTGGGACATGACAGTTAGCTACCCTATCCCTCACCACCCTCAAACCCCCTATATACTCTCGACCACTGTCTATGCCTCCCATCTGGTTCAACAGATGGCTGACTTCTTTGTTTGACATATCGGTCTTCAGTGCAGCCTCTGAAGCAGTCCAACCAGATGGCCATTGGTTCAACCTGCTTCAAAGATTTTGGTGTATTAGCTCTAGAGCCTTTGTTGACAGAGTTGTGCAATGGAATCCCATGATGAAAGTTTCACTGAGCTCCAAATTCAGTTAATAGATTCAGCTGTGTAAGAGTGTTTACTCAGCTGTCAAGGGGACTTTGAGTTTTGTTTGATTGACAGTTTAATGAACTACTGAGACAATTATGTTTCTTTGAAGTGGTTTTTGAATGTCTGCTTGTTAACTTTGAGAGTCTTATGAGCACTTTAGTGTTTAAATGGATTTTTAAAAATTTTGACATTTTCATGAGCATTTCAAAAACTTCCCAATGTTATTACAGGGGCCTTGAGTTTTGCCCATAGTGAATACTGGAAGAATGCTTCAAAGGCTCAACAGATGTAAAGATGAAAACACAGGTCCAAATGGTGCATTAATCTCTGATTCTCTGGGTAGAATTTTCCCCCCTTTGGTGGGGGGGAGGTATTGTGCGGGGGTGGGCGTGGGCCCGATTGGTGCCCCCGATTGGGTCCGCAATGCCATTTTACCTAGACGGGCCTTAATTTCCCCACTCAGCGTGATGTGCACCCAGAAGTGCTGAGCACTCCCTGTGCGGGCAGGGGGGCGGGGCATTCCCTGAGTCAGGCCCTGCAGGGGCGGTCCCTGAGTCAGGCACAGAGCTGCCTCAGGGAGATTAGTTTAAGTTCCAAAAATTTTAATAAAGAACAAAAAAAATTTAAGACATGTCCCCTCATGTGACAGTATCACATGAGCTGGGACATGTCAATGAGTTTTGATGAAAAAAATTATTTAATTTATAAACCCTTCATGAAACCTCATCCCGCCGGTGGATGAGGTTCCATGAAAAATGCAAAGGACGCCTCGGCTCTTCGCCTGGCCCGCCAACCTTAAGGTTGGACAGGCAGCTTTGTCAATAGGCTTAATTAGCTAATTAATGACCTTAACAAGCCTTTGACAGTTTGGTAGGTGTGCAGCTGAGTTGGCTACACACTCGCCGAACTGAAAATCTAAATGACGCACTGTGACATCAGGACATACGCCTGATGTCACCCCGCATCATTTTACGCCTCAGTGAGCGGGCCCTGTCCCCATTTGCCGAGCCAAAGGTTCAGCCTTCTATAACGTTGAATGCATAAGACCACTTTCTCAATTGGACAAAGTACTGTAAAGCATGTCAATCCTTACACAATACTGGCCAATTTAATGGTCACTTACCTTTTAATGATAGAGCTTTATGATCAATCAGTGCATTAAAAACATAAATAACTTATTATACAGAAACTAATTATGACATTTGGAGTTGGCAAGACCTCAACTTGTCAAAAAAGTTCCCAGCTCCACAATAGGCTACTCCAAAGATTCATGACTCTTCTGAGGTGCCATGAATTGCATCTCCAAATAAAACTGGACTAACTTCATGAAAATAGTGGAGGGATGGGGAGGGGGCCCAAAATGCCCACCCTTGTGATGTAATAGGCAAGGGCTCGCTACACACACTTTTATTCAGGGGCCATGAAAATCCCATAAGCTTGGAATGGGGGTGTGAATCTCAGAATCGGATCTCGCCTGCCATTTTAAAATCCCGCCACCTCCCTTTCAACATAGATGGAGGCATGAAAATCTGCTTTAAAGTCTCCAGATTTGCTTGGGATCTCAACTTTGTCTGTTGTTTACCAGGTGTGCATTTGATTGCAAGAGGACTTGAGTACAAGAGCGAGGATGTCTTACTGCAGCTATACAGGGCCTTGCTGAGGCCACACCTGGAATATTGTGTGCAGTTTTGTTCTCCTTACCTAAGAAAGGATATACTTGCCATAGAGGGAGTGCAGCGAAAGTTCACCAGACTGATTCCTTGGATGGCAGGATTGACGTATGAGGAGAGATTGGGGCGAATAGGCCTATATTCACTGGAGTATAAAGAATGAAAGGGGATCTCATTGAAACATATAAAATTCTTTCAGGGCTGGGCAGATTGGATGCAGGGATGATGTATCCACAGGCTGGGGGATCTAGAATGAGGGGTCACAATCTTAGGATGCAGGGTAGGCCATTTAGGACTGAGATGCGGAGAAACGTCTTCACTCAAAGGGTGGTCAACCTGTGGAATTCTCTACCTCAGAAGGCTGTGGAGGCTAAGCCACTGAATATATTTAAGGCGGAAATAGATTTCTAGACTCTAAAGGCGTCAAGGGGTATGTGGAGAGAGTGGGTGCATGGCATTGAGGTAGAGGATCAGCCATGATCCTATTGAATGGTGGAGCAGGCTTGAAGGGCCGAATGACCTATTCCTCCTTCTACTTTCTATGTTTCTATGTTGACATCATTTTGACTCAAATGCATTTTAGTAGTCTAGGCTGCCTGTCTGAAATAGGTGGATGTCTGATATAAATAATGGTCTATATCAAGAGCTTGCTGCCATTTTCAACTTACTCAAAGTTAAATTTGTCGGTTATAAAACCTGCCCATAAATCCTTTGTGATGATAATTAGAAGGGATACTTGTACCAATGTTGATTAAAGCAATCTTCAGTTGAAATGAGCCAAGTAGCTGGTTAGTCATTTTAAAATGCAAGTGGGCTTTTTATACCTATTTCTGGCTGTATTGGCAAGATGGGGTGGCTCTGGAGTATGTGCAGCATTTTCCTTATCTTGGCAGCCACCTCTCCCAAAGGATAATCATCGATGAGGAAGTCCAAAACCGAGGAAACTGTGCCAACGCTGCCTTCTTCAAGTCTTTGTCAACAGGGACCTTTGCAAGTCAACAAATGTTCTGGTTTCTAAGGCCATTATGTTGACCACCCTCTGCTACTGCAGCGAAACATGGACTGTTTACCAACACCATGTTAAGATCCTTGAGAGCAGTGCTTGCGTCGAATCCTGGGGATCAAATGGGAGGACCTCTAGATTAATGCGAGTGTCCTCCATGAAACTGCATCTACCAGCATTGAAGTGCTGCTCCTGCAAAACCAACTCTGATGAATGGGCCATTGCGTCCGGATGCCTGAAAACCACCTCCCTCGGCAGGTTCTCTTCTCACAGTTCTTTTTTTGCCAACGCTCAAAAGGCAACCAAAGGAAAAGGTGTAAGGATATGCTCAAGGTCATGGTAAAGCACCGAGGCATTAACACCACTAACTGGGAGGAGAATGCTGCCAATTGCTCGCCATGGCACCACCTAGTCCATCAAGGCGCAAGCCACTTTGAGGCTCAGCGATTCGACAGTGAGGCAAAACGGTGGCTACAGAGGAAGTAGAAGGAAGCCTGGGGCTGCGATTTCCACTCCCCTGTGCAACAACATGCCCCCGCTGTGGAAGAACATATGGATCCAGAATTGGGCTCCTCAGTCATCTGAAGTCTTACCAATCCTGACGGACATCATCCTCGATTCCGAGGGACCACTGACGATTTTGGAGCTGGGAGAAGATTTCTGCCTAGGGGCTTTTGCACAAATATCGTCTGGCAATAAGGGCCTGCAGCCCAGCCTGCTGTTTGACTGGAGGACCACGAAGAGAAAGAACAGCAACCAGTAATGGAAGGACCTGCAGCTACAGAGAAAAGAGTGAAGGAGAAGAGACCGCAGGTGTTCTTATCCCACATGAGTATAAGGGACAAAAGCATCTTCCCTGCAGTTCACTTCAGAGGGGAGGTTTGAGCAAGTGATGTTATCTGTCACAGCACTAACTAGAGCCAAGAAACTAGGTCACAAACTTCATTACCTGTGGCTCTCAAGATGACAGTGGGCCTGAATTTTATGCCTCAGGGTCACTTTAGGCTGTAGCAGGTGACAGACACAATCTCCACCAAAGCAGACCAGCTCAGCATTTTCCCTATGGAGACTGCAAGACAGGAAGACAGGATTTTGAGCTTCACCACAATCTCAGGTTTCCACCAGATGCAGGTCTTTCTTGCCAAGCTAGCTTTGTGTCAAGAGCCTGGAGAATACGTGAACAGGAAGGATGTCCATTTGCTGGCTGTGCAGTGTATAGTGTTAGTCTGTGCACTGTTTCCTGGCAGTTGCCATGATGCATTTACCCTGTATCAGCTCTCAATTATCCCTTGCTTGCAGCTGCACTATTGGGTGATAGGGAGGCTGTTATTGGAATGAGTGATGTCCTGTGAATCCATGGCTCAAGTCACCTGTCAGAAACCCGTGCAGAGGCACAGAAGTGTGATATATTCAGAGCCATGTCTCTATCACAGGTCTGCACAAATTATCCTGAAGCAGGATGTTCAGTATGAAAGCATCCTGCAGCATAGTTTTGAGGAAGTCCTCAGACTTGCTGTAGAATGTTGTACACTGCATAAATTTGCCCTGCAAAGGGAGTGACCATTGGTGCCACCTAGGGATGAAGAGGTAGAGGCAGAGCAGCAAGAAGTACCATAGGATTCTGAGGAAAAGCAAGGGTACTGATCCTGTCAGCACCAGAGCTATCTGCCAGCAGTTCATTAAGGAATGCAATCATTCCTGCCCCCACCCTGCCCCCATCCACACCAACAGTCCCTTCTACCATCAGACCCAGTCCTTCAATTCTCCAGATGAATGATCTCAACTTAAACATCAGCATTAGTATTTCTACACATCACATAGCACGGTCAATAAACAATGAAGTTCTGCACAACAGGAAGCTCAGTGAAAATTTGTAATGCCAAGTTGACAGAAAAGAAAAAGAAAAAGTGTCACTCCGAGTGCTGTCCTTTAGGTGCTCTTCATGCTCACCATGAGCTTACCCCCAGTGGCTACAGAATGGGAGAAGAAAGGCGTCTCTGTTTCCATTGAGAATGCTTGAGATGGCTATCATGAGTGACTTCGGGGAGTTCGGACCTGAGAAGGCTCAACTACAGAATGCAGCATCTTGGTACTTTGACCCAGCTGCCTTTTTGACACCAGCATGAGCACTGTTTGACGAGGTGGCAAGGAATCAGTCCTACTTTTGTCTTGAGAGGATACAGCAAGTGACCCCTCCAGAGGCGCTGGTGTCGTTGCCATTCTTGTGAGATGTGCTGTGATCCTTCTCATGTCTGAATTCCTCGAGATCACTCATGATGACCATCTCAAGCACTCTCATTGGATACAGAGCAGCATCCCATCTTCCATTTTGTAGCCACTGGTGGAGCAATTTGCAGGAACATGAGACTAGCATTTAAAGTGTTGAAGTGGTGTGAAAGTTTGGAAGTCCCTATCTATACTTTTCTTCATGCTTAAGCAAGCTGCAGATCTTTGAAACTCACAGTCTGAAAGGCAGCAGCCTGAGCTTCCATTGGGAGTTGTTAGAAATTCCACTACTGCTACCGAGCCCTTGGCGTGATGTATTCATCTTCTCAGCTACTTTTGCCCACTGTTGCCAGGCTATTTATCTTGCTGGCCTCCTCCCATCGTCCAGCAATAGGACCTCCTTCGCCCGATTTCCCTTTTCCATAAGAACCGTCATAGTGATGCCTGAAAATGTTTGCAGCACTCTTTGGAACTGCATTCTCCACATTCAATCACTGGAGCATAATAGTGCGGGCGAAGTAAACATCCCCTTTAAGAGGCACAGGCTGCAACTAAATCCCTGAATTGACCCCCTGTCAATAGGTGAGCTGCCAGCAACCAGCTGGATTAACACTGGCAGTTCCCCCTTCATATAGAACTGAGACAGAAACCCATTTATGGTTTGCACTCTATCCCGGCCTGGCCCCAATGATGCCTCACCCATTTTGCATTCATTTTAGGCATCAATTAAAAATCCCCCCCTCCATACCATTCGAAGAATTGAAGACAGGCAATGAGCCCACATTTTTGTGCATATCCACTGAATTTGATAAAACATGTAAATTCTATTTTCTCAGTAGTTTCACAAGCCTTCACAAGCCTTATGGAAGGTTCACAAGCCTTATGGAAGTTTGAGTGTTTGTGCTAAATTGCATTGAAATGTGTGCTATTAAAATACTGCCTCCAGTAGCATATTATTGTTAATGTGTCTTTTCATCGAATTTTTCAATTTTCTGTGGCTATTTGCATGTGATTAATTTGTATAACAATTTGAACTGTCTTGAAGAGCGGTGATAAAAATCTTTTATTCTTTTTTACGATGGAGTTGTGCATTACTTGAGGTTGGCACTTGTGATTTATCTGCTCTCTGCCCCTCCTCCCAACCCACCCCCACCCCATGCCCCCACCCTCCCTTCAAAGACCTGAATCCAGGCCAAGCAATCAGAAGGAGGATCACTGCAGCAGGAAGATGGAAGTGAAGCCTGGAAGTGAGTCAACCCCACCCCACCCCCCCTCCTCCAGTCACTGTTGTATTCTTCCCAGCAGATGAGGAGAGAGCAGTGTGACAGTGCCCCAGAAAGAGACCTGCTGACCATTCTGTTTGGATTGAAGGGAACTTAAACTGGGATCCAGGAAAAGAAACTTCCTTTAGTTGAAAAGGGCAAAATTGAAACCCATAACTGTCTTTTTTTAGATGAACTCACTTACACAATATAAAACATAATTCCCTTACGAAAGGCCAATGAGTTACTTGCCACTAATTGTTTTTTTCCCACTTAGGAACTAAATGGTAGATTTTCACTGGCAGCACGTTGTGCCACAGAGTGGTGGCAGCTGGGATTGCATTTACAATTCCTTTACACTGAATTGTTGGGTTCGGTGGACGCCAGGAACTTACCTACAGTAAGGTAGGGAAGGCCGGAGTAAGCCAGCCCAGAACACTTCTGCACCCCCTGGTGGTCAGTTTAGAACAACATCAGCTTTGCTCTGGGATCAGATTGAGCAATCCTTGTGTTGTAGCCAGAGTGCAGGGCAGGGACATCAAAGAGAGGAAGAATATAACTGAAGAAAGCTGGAGGAATCCTAGTCTCACCAAAAAAAAACACCTTTTTTTCCACTGTGCTAAATACATACTATTATTCCCCATTAACCAAATGAATGGTCAAATCTTCAATAATTATGTAAGAATTATTATTCCATATTGAGTATCAGCACAGAGAATATCCTGACTATGCCTGATTTTAAGGCAGTCCACTGGTGTAAACAGGGTGGTAATGGTCCAAAAATGGCATCAGATCACTTATTGTCTCCTTTATGGTGGTCGTGTGACTGCCAACATCTTGGAAGAGGCCTTTGGATGGATTGCAGAAACATCCACCTGTTTGTTACAGTAGGCCCTTTTAATATGCAATTTGAGTCCTCTGGTGTTATTGCACTCACTGTGCACATGCGCAGGCAGCAATTTCAAAAAATGGCCCCAAACCTTTTCTGATTTCATTTTTGTGGAACCAGGAGGAGCAGGAGTGCACATTCAGACTCCAAGGAGGTACTGTGGGCTGCTGCTGCCCTGGCCTTGCCCTCTCATCTCATACCTTCCATGATCATCTCTCCATCCTTCCATCCCCAGATCTACATTCCTCCACTGGCCAACCGATGAGCTGGACAGGATGTCTGGGATGCGCAGCTTGCTGGGGACATGCAAATGCTAGCACAACAGTTGATGGCAGGAAGGTCAAAATCTACGTCATTAACTCTAACCTCGTGTAAATGTGTGTGTGTGTCTGAGAGAGAGAGAGAGATTGGGGCAAATAGGAGTCACGACTGTTCCCAGCTCCCAAACCTGCTCCCAGATGAAGCAATCTTCGGGACTTTGACTGGAAAATCTGTGGCTCAGTTAGTAGTGCTTGCATCTCTGAGCCACAAGGTCCTGCGTTCAATTCCCACTCCAGGCTTGAGCACAAAAATCAAGGCTGATGCTCTACTGCAGTGCTGAGTCTACTACATTGTCAGAGTAATTTTTCTTTCTGATAAGTTGTTAAACTGAGGCCCTATTTGCCTGCTTAGGTGGATGTAAAAGATCCCATGGCACTATTTCAAAGGAGAGTAGCCAGTTATCCTTGATGTCCTGGTCAATATTTATCCCTCAATTAACATCACAATAAGAAGCAGATTATCTGGTTATTATCACATTGCTGTTTGTGGGAGTTTGCTGTGTGCAAATTGGCTGCTGTATTTCCTGCATTACAACAGTGACTACACTTCAAAAATAAATACTTCATTGGCTGTAAAGCACGTTGAGATATCCAGAGGTTATGAAAAGTCCTTTATAAATGCAAGTATTTCTTTTTATCATTTTTACAGGGTAGTCTCATGCGCTATGCGCATGCCTGGGCAAGCAGGGAGGGCCTGTAGGCCTGCCTAGAGTGCTGACTCCCTGGCCTAGCATGGGATGCATGCCTCCAGGCAGATAAACCCTTCACCATTGTGTTGAGAAACTGGAGACTGACTAAAATAAAAACAGAATTACCTGGAAAAACTCAGCAGGTCTGACAGCATCGGCGGAGAAGAAAAGAGTTGATGTTTTGAGTCCTCATGACCCTTCAACAGAGTCATGAGGACTCGAAATGTCAACTCTTTTCTTCTCCGCCGATGCTGCCAGACCTGCTGAGTTTTTCCAGGTAATTCTGTTTTTGTTTTGGATTTGCAGCATCCGCAGTTTTTTGTTTTTATCACTGACTAAAATACCAGGTGGCCTCCTAAAAGTGCCCTTCATGAGTCTCTTAACTGACCTAATTGGCTGCCTGCCTAATGAAGGGGGGTGGGGGGTAGAATCCTGCCTGCCCCGAAACCACCTCAGCAAAGTTGGTCATGCCGGGAACAGGGTCGGGAACCTGACACGCTGTCTGGTGCCAGTATTTTCAGCCCTGTCTGCCTCTGATCCCAACATAGGCAGGGCCAAAAAAATGGTCCTTTGTCTGTGCACAGCAGGTACTTCAAAATTATCTCCTATGGCATTGCACAAAGACAAAGTGAAATCTTCAGATTAGAGGGTGGAGAATAATTTGACCGTGTGGACGCAAGATTTTTAATAAGAAGATCTATACTGCTTATGTATATACTGAAGTATGCTGATTTTGAGGATGTAATTTTGTTTTGTGGGTTCAAGTGGAACTAGTCAATTATTGAGCTTAATTTTGTTCATGATGAATTTGTTTGTGCTGAATGGAATACTGATATTATTTCTCTATATTTTAAGAATGTGCCTATTGATTGTTTTGGTATCAGTAATTGATGTGATGATTGAGTATTTGGATACATGAAAAATGACACAATACTTGGCGAGAACCTGTATTCAGTGTCATGTCTTGTGCATTTTTACAGCTGAACTCCGTGTTCAGCTAACATTTGAAACTAGTTCAGTTGCCTTGTGAAAGGCCGCAAAATTAACTAAACAGATTGGTGTTAATTTTGTTTTGTCACTTAAATAGTATCAACTGCCTTCTACAGGACCAAATTTAGCTGGTTGCTTCAAAGATGCAGCAGTCCTTAACTCAATGGCAATCCATTATTTTAACTTGATATCAAAGCATTGAAAATGTCCACACAACCTTATATTTCAAAAAATAATGCAGATTCTTAAATATTTTTCCAGCTTTCAATCAATTTTCTATATTGAAGCTTAATTTGATTATTAAACTGTAAGTTAATGGCTGTACCTAGATTTAATTTGGGGACTGCTGGTTTGGAACCAAGAGAATTTTTCCACCATTAATCCCCATCCCTGGCATTGTCATGAAGAAAACAAATTCCTGACCAAGAGGCTTATTCTATACATATATAACAGCAGGATGGACTGGCTTGCCCTCATTTTCATTTGCTTTTCCATGTTCCATCTGGAGGAATGCCTCCTCCAGATGACCTCGCTAAGATGGGAGGACTCGCCTGATGTAGGATTATGGGGAAGAACCAGGCCTGTACAAGTTTAATGCAAAGTTGCTCCATGTCATTCCATGTTCCTGCCCACCTTTTGTCTTATTTTACGAAAGTTGATCTAAACGTTTTGTTGGCACTTATTTTCATTAAAAAAACACGTACTGTTTTGGTTTATATAGCTTCCAAGGGGTTACCTTGAAAAGTACATTGAGAAAATTAACATATTAAACTTTCATATTAAACTACCGTATTAAACTTTATTTTTATTACTTTTTTTGATGCTGGTTTTAATTTGGCCAGATCATTTTTAATGGCCTCAAAATAGGGCCAGCACATTTATCACCATGGTAACATCATTTTTAAAGTGGCCTCCCTTGGATGACCGAAGCGTCCATCTGTTTCAGGTAGTAAGCCCCTTGATTATACAAATTGGGATCCTATGCCCTAGTTAGAATGCCGATTGCAATTTTCAGGAACATGTGGACAGCGTGCATTAAGCGGCCTACCTAGTGGTAGTGGTAGTTCCTCCATATAAACACTGCAGATCTCTGCTGATCAGGGCTCTTCTGCCTCTGCATTTGTTGCCCTCCCCAGGTCAAATTTCCCTTTAACCTGGTTCACCCATTTTTTACAACGTCAGAATGGCTCGTTAGGCTGTGGCTCTACTTCTGACCTACCACGTATTAAACAGCAAATGGATAAATGACCAAAAGCAATGGCACATTGTTGAATGCCGTGGTTACAGGCATAACCATCTCTCCTCAAAAGATAGAAAATAACAAGACGTCACACTGGATGCATCTTGTCTAAACACAGAGGCTGTAATTTGAAAGGATGATATGAATGATGCATGAACCCAAAATGGCAGTGTACCCAAACTATTCGGTATCTTGAAGGTCCAGTCAGTCTTAGTGACAGGGTCTCATTTAAATAAATTGTTGGAGTTCCACTTGGCACCCAGCCAGATTTGCTACCTGTCCAGGGGGCTGCAACTTTTGAATTTAAGTAGGTCCCACATCTAATTTTAGTATGAGCCTCATTGGTGGCCTGAATTGCCACCACAAAAATCATAGTGGTTGGGAATGCCACGGGTTGGAGCCGGGAATTAGACTCTTCAAATTTTAAGTCCTCTCATGTACTATTTTTGCAGGGTCAGGTGGTGGGTGAAGGTGGGTGGAGGGGTTAAATCTTGGTCTGGGTCTCCAGAATATTATGTTCCGTGTTAGTTTGTTGTTGACTGTCCATGGAATTTTTCTAACCTAGCTAACTTCCTCTTGACTTAAGGCAGACTGAGGAATTCTTTTAAAAGAGAGCTATCATGTAAAATAAATTTCAGTTCATGTCTCTTACACTCCAAAAGAGCTGCTTTTTAGACAAATATACAAATAAAACCTGTAAGACGTTTGTATTTGAATTGAGTGGATTGGTCTCTCCCTTAAGAGTTCTGGTCAGACACAAAATCTATATTCTTCAGTTGCTGTATCAAAAAAGCTTGACCATTTTCCGAGGATGAACCTGTTACATGATAACAGGGAAAGTAACCAATTCCATGTTGATCACTGTGTCACAATGGTTTTTTAGCACTTGCACGATAATATATTTCATGCTACATTTGGTAGCTTATCAAAAGCTTCCAAATTTAGGATCGTACAATTGATTGTTAGAATATTTCACTCATGAAAGAAAATATTTCTCCAAAATGTAAAGATGTAAGTCAAGCATGGAAACTATGGTTTCTACCTCAAAAACTTTCACTATCCATTCTTTCGTGTGTATTAGTCTTTTGATTTTTCAGTATAATCTAAACTTTTGTTTTAATCATTTTATCCTTTATCCATTGGAAAACCTTTTGATATTTAATTTATAAAGTAACATTCCAGTGATAACAGCTGGTGAGTAACTAAGTGCATTCTTTTGATCTGTTCTCAACGTGTATTTTAAAATAGTTTATTTTAGATAAGTACATAGGAAAATTATTTATATATTTGATAAGCATTTTAATTGCACTGAGGTTGTGAATACTATCAGTATGCTTTCCCTATCAGAACTTGAAAACAATTCTTCAATATTTGGTGATAATGTTTTTGACTATGTGTGACGTAATGTGCATGTTTTGCTATTAGGTGCACATGACCAGTTAGACTTGATAAGGCCCAAGCCTTTGGAGTCAGTTGTCTGTGTTTTTTTCACAAAGTTAAATAAAAAATGAACAGTGAATGATGTACCACGTAGATATGGAAGTATAGTGCTACTTAGATGTATTTTCAATGAAAGTTGCATAGTGACAGTGTGTATTTAGGCCTGCCAAAGTAAAAGATTTTCTCCGTACAAAGTATTTAGGGATATTTATTGGGATATATAGCCCAATACTTTCAATTCAGTAGCTTGTTGGATATTTAAGTAATTCATTTTCATGACTATTAATGTTTCTGCAAATATCAAAACATGCAAGTAAACTATACCATATTTTGATTACTATAGCCATATTTTTGTGAGGAAGGTACTGAGTTGACAACAAAGTAATAGAAATCTTTAATTTTGTACCAAAAATACTTTACTATAATTTCCTGATTGGAAATTAGTGCTTTAAAGAAAATTTAAGTCATCCTTCATATTCCATTACTTGCATTTATCCCTCTTTCAATACTATTGCAGGTAGTCGCCTGGTAGAACAGAACTGGAGTATTGCTGAAGAAAGAGACATGCCTTTGGAGCTTTTCATCATGCACTCATCAGGATGGATGCAATAATACTAAATTTTAAAGGGAACAGCAATTAATATTGCATGAGGAAAGAGTGCTGATTGGTTGGCAAGTGGATTCTGGTTGAGGCATTGCCATGGGGAATGCACAAAGGAACAATTATGCCCCAACCTTTGCTTGAATCCAAAAAGGCAAGTTAACTCTGATTGGACAAGGCATTCCCATGGGGAATGCACCAGGGAACAGTTGACCCACATGCATTTGTTTAATTGAAAAAGGCTCAATGTCTGGACACATTCTTCCTGTTTGTAGAGGGCAGGGCCCTATATACGAATATATGTAGCTTCTAACAACTGTAAGTGAGCCACATCACAAGCTTGACTGATGATCTTAAATTGGTTGTCAGTGCAATTCTTAGCACACTCAGGATTGTTCATCAAGTGCTCTCCAATCACATCTAATGTTGGACACTGTTCTGAGTTCTGCAAACATGGGCTGGATGAGTATGGTCAGTACTCTGCCTATTGCAAATAGCTGAAGGGACATGCTGTTTGATATGATCCATCAATCATTGGGACATACAGCCTACATACCTGGCATCACAACAGCACTCAAATTCATATACACATTACTCATTTGTGTGGTAGGCAGAATGTCCTATTGGCTTGACAGCAACATGCTCTTAATAGGGAAATACCGCTCATGTTACTACTGCATAGTAGTAGCATGAAATAGCTAGCTTCAAAGTGTTGCTCAAATTTTTTGAGACACCTTACCCTTCCAGGGTAATTTAAGGTAGACTGGCCACTTTCAGGACTAAATGTGGTGGCCATAGGCCCATTCATGAATTTGCACAATATACAGTGAGCAATGATCTGATCAGGATAGCCATTATCCATCAGGATAGCTTTGATGTGCCCTATTTCACCATCAAGCTTGCACTGTGAACAAATGGCTTGGGCCCTATTTACGAGGTTGCTGATAAGGCCAGTTTTATAGTGCATTGCGCTGTAGGAATCCTAATACGTATATCGACCAGTAAAGGTAGGCTTGCGGTAGACAGTAGTGGAGAACCCATCAGTGGATTTCTCAACTAGCGCATCGAGGAAAGGGAGTTCCATTTCAAAGGGAGCTCTATTTCAGAGATGAATTTGAGCCCAGGATGGAGCCCATTAAGATGTGTAAGGAAATTCTTACATGCAGCGGCACATTCAAATATAGGAAATGCAGTATCTACGCATCGGAAATATGCAAGGAATAGGAGGTTAGGGATCATTCCATCAAAAATGCATTTCTCATGGAAACTGACATAAGTGTTTGTTAAAGCTGAACTGTATTGTGCAAGTTGCTAAGTTCATAAGTTCAATGATATCTCGACCAATCAGACGTAATTTGTCTTTTGTGAATTTAAACAAAGCTTGGGGGAATAGCTGTTCCCTGGTGCATTCTCCACAGCAACACTTTGACCCATGAGAGCCCATATGCCAACCAATCAGCATCTTTTTCTCTTGCAATATTGCAAAAGTGTTGTTCCCTTTTAAATTTGGTAGTCTTGCACCTGTCCTGATGACTACAAGACAAAAAGCTTTGACAGCTTGTCTCTCTTAAGTAAGACTATGGTCAGATTTCTACCCTCTATCCATTGCTCTATGTATGTTTTATTCATTGTGATCATTTGCAGTGATTGCTGCTGGACATTAAGTTTCCATGAGGTGCATTCTTCTCCAGATGCTCCTATCATTTGAGACCACTGTAGCTTGCTTAATATTTTATATTTGAAATGTGAGTTGATGTAAGTAAGTAATCATCAGATAATAAAGCTTTTAGAAAACAACAGTCAATAGTTGTAATAACAATAGTATGAAATTTGTTGATGACAGGAAGCATATAAGGGAAAATTGATATTCAAAGGAATTGTGAGCAGTTAGGTGAATGAACAATAAGCATTGATTGTATGCAGGTCTGAGGGCTTGTTGAAGTTGGCCTACTTCAAGAGACTCCAACCTGGACAGCGTGGAGAGAAGAGGTTAGACTGTCAGAAAGTATTGACTGGAGCAGTACCAGACATATGAATGTTTAAGTCAAAGATCTCCATTGACACCAGGAGCAAAAGAATTGCTGTAGTAGCACCTCAAAGTTTTGTATTAATAAGTCCACAATCAATAGCATGAATAAAGCTTTCTGTATTTTGCTTCTTCAGCGGAGGCATTCTCTCTAAGGCAGTGTCGTTGCTTGGAATTCTGTTGTATAAATGCGGAGTTAACTGCTTCTTGATGAACCAAGTTGCTAGAGCAAGCATCATGCTATTGAAAATATGTGACTTGCCAATTGGTAGCTCAATTCAATTGCCCGTGTCTTTGCATGCATGGCCACTTTCCTCTATGGCAACGCTGTTGGCCTTCAGAGGAGCTGCCTGCTCTTTTCGGCAATGCAGTGGCACACCCCATCATGGCTGCTGTCTGTCTTTGTCACTGGTGCCAGGACAGCAGCTCCCACCTGCTGAAGGTGCTGGGTGCCAATTCAGCTCGTCTCCTGCCCAATTAGGGTATTAATATTTCAAAATAACATTGCGTGAGTGATGCAGTTGAGGCCCCTGAGTCAGGACTTCAAATTCACATGGGTGTCGAGTTCCTGACTGCACTTTGAAAATTAGGCCCAGGTAGTAACTTCACACGGGAACTGAGTGAGGGGAGGTGAAGTTGGTCTTTTGCTGTCATGCAGACTGGTCAATAAGGCATTAACAGCATGCTTTACATCCTCTTTACTCTCTTTTTTTCTCTGATGTCAGTAGAAATGAATATCAGATGGGGGTGTAAAGTCAGCTGAAGATTCACTGTTGTCCATTCTGCATTAACTGCCAAAAGCCAATTTAACCGCCAGGAATCATTTACAATGTAATGTGTTTCATAGTAGAAAAAATACAGAATAACATACTTTTCTTTAAATTTCACTTGGTTCTGGTGCTAATGTGGTGAAGGTTTGATTTGAGGCACCTACCCTTGAACTGAGGTACATTTGGTTACTAAAACAGCGACAAAAAAATCCCTCGTGGCCTTCCTCTACCTGCCCACCTTGTCCAAAAAGCTTCCTGGGAATTTTACTATGAACCAGTTGAAATATATGAAAAGGCAGCCAAATGCCCTTTTTCTCTGCTAAGAGTTATGGGTAAATTAGTAATGAGGGTCTGCTAGCTTGTTAAAGATTCACCTTCACGCCATCAGCTACCTTCTGAATTTAAAATATCATAAAAGGAAACTTTACACAGGAACAAAGTCCTCAGTGCTGAGGGAGCACAGAGTGCATTAACTAGAGAAACACAAAACCAGAGAGAAATATACCTTCAGCAGAAAAGCAATAAAAATGGTTCTTACCATAAGGCCTGGAAATGATCCGGGATGGGGCCTTTCACCAGGCTGAGAAAGAAATGTGGAATAGGGAAGAGAATGGTTGGAGTGGCATTGATAAAGGCTAAAGAATAGGGTGTGGAGCAGGAGAACCTAAAAGTAATTAAGAAAAAATAACTTAAAGAAACAAGGAATTAATTACAAAAGCATCTCAACATGCCAGAGAAAGGTGTAGATGATTTAACCTGCTAAGCCTACTCCTTCATTTTGTGAACCACAGTAGATCTATTTTTTAAATTCCCAATTCCTACCCTTTAATAATCTTATACTCCAACATAATTGCCAGAGACATATGAATTAACTATTAAGTATCTTGTGGGACAATTTGACCTTGCCTATATTTCCTGTTTAACAACAATGTTACAAATGTAGTTTGAGGGGGGATTGGATAATGAGACGAACTGTATCATGCATGCTTGGATCTTCCATTTTTCTTTATTTTGATTCACAAAGGAGTGCAAGTCTAAAACCAGGACATCCAGCGTTTGTACCAAACACCTCCAAGTCAATATGGAATGGTTAGGTAAATATTAAAGCTCCTTCTCTTTTACTGATGTGCCTCAGAACCAATATTCCCTTTAAGCTGCATGACTGTGCAGCAACCCTAAGTCCTCATGTCAGCTGCTGCAAGTCGGTTCCTTTAAATTACTGTGTGTGCGGCTGCACAGAAGATTTAAAGGGGCCACACACTTAAAGAAACTGAATGGGCACTCAAAAAAAATTACAGGGAACATTGCTCAATACAACATCCTCCCTCTGCAGCAATGTGGATTTTTCCGTAGCCAACATTAGCAGTGATCCTTGTGACCTCTAAATCACCTATTTTAGTCAATTTAGTGGCAATAAGTGGTAATTATGGACACTTCTTGTGCTGTGGACTCTCACAAGCTAATAACTGGGTTGTGACTGCTTAAATTTATTTCACGCTAAATCTGTGTAGTGAGCAGAGGGAGAAGAGTTTCATCCCATCAATCTCGGCTACATTAAAGACTCATCCTAAAGAGGAATAGGTAGCATGATACTCAGCTGAACATTTAGTGTTTTTGGTCAGACTGCTCTCCCCTATTCAACAGGCTTCTTTTTCTCACAGATTCTACAGGACTTTGATTCATAAAAACCTTACATATATAATGATGCATGCCTCAATGTGCCACAGCAAGTGCTGTAGTCTGCACTCCATGGGAGCATTAGATCTCGAAATAAATCAGGTTCTCCTCATGTAAACACCATGACAGCTTTTAGGCATTTTAACAGGGTAAAACACTGCAACTCTTAAGTTATTCAGGATGAAATGATTTGAATTGGATCTGAGTTCCATGTAAACTGAACTTAAGAGGCTTATTTCCCAAGCTGTTCTTTATTAGCTGAAATTATTGTCCACCAATTGTGCACATTACAGCTACACAGCATGCTGCTGCCAGAGAAAGACTAAACAGCAAAAAATGTGGAAGGAACTGAAGTAGCAGGGCATGGAGTTCAAATGTAAAAAAAATTGCCAACATGTTTCTACTATACCTCCCACTGCAATAGAGGCATTTGTTCAGGTACCCAATTATAGTAATGTGGTATGCAGTACCTCGATAGGTGTTTCTATACCAAGCCAGAAGAAACAATTGTAATCCTTTAAATGCACTTAAGAAATTGATGTTACAGCCCCACAATCTGTTGCAGGACTTGCTTCCTGGCTGATTGCAAGCATTTCTATCTTAATTGGATCACTGGAATGTGATCTGTATTTTGGTTTTAAGATTATGTAAGACTGTGACTTTGTTGTGACAGCCTAAAACAGATGCTGAATTGATGGATATTCTGACCCTTAATGTAGATAAGTGGTATTTGCAAATCTGTCCACATAGATCCTTGGAAAAACGGCATTAAAAAAGACAGTGTCCATCTTGTGTAGGAACTTTAACTTAATTTTCATTTCTTTAATTTAATACCATAGCTACACAGAACTGCCATAGATCAGCCCAACAGTTTTTGAGATGAATTGTTTATTAATCCATTTTTAAATTGTACTGAAAGTGGATTTATGGCAATGACATATTTATGGTATTGCAGGTGGTATTTGGTTAAGTCATATTGATTTTGTAAGTCATCGAACCCTAAAGGACAGCATATTTTCTGTTATTGTTTAATATAACCCCATTACCAAAACTAGTCATAAAGATGTTGCTCCAGTTAGCTTTGATTCACACTCCTTACTTAAATTGAATTTTCAGGCCCTTATGGGGGTAGGTATGGAGTGGGCAGAGTTCGGAATTTCACAATGCGAGCTAACATGCCAGTTCCCTGGCTCCATCCCACCCTGTGACTCTTTTCCTGGAGAAGGGTTGGGAGTTGGGGTGGTGGTTGCAGCAGGGCTACCTGCTCACAGGCAGGTAGCCAATTAAAGGGGTTGAGGGCCTATTAAGGCTCAGTGTCAGGTTTCTGGTTTGCTTCCAATTCCCCAGAGGCATCAGGGAACAGAGCAGCTGCCAAGATGCGGCCTCATGGTGGTAGACTGAGGTGGGGGTGGGGGGTTGCAGTGCTCCTTGCAGGCTTAGAGACCCTCCTGGCCCGTCTCGCTCCAGCTGTAGGGCAGCATGCCTTGTGGAAGGGCTCTCCCTCCACAATGGTGACCCAGATGCTTGTCTATTTTTTCTTTTTAATTTGGAAAAGTTAGAGAGAAGGCAGCTCAAAATGGAGACATCCTCTCTCTCATTTACCTGTATTACAAGCCGCTGCTTCTTCCGAGTGGGAGGGCTTGGATGGCTAATTTCAAAACCCTGCCCGCCGTCCATATGGATGGTGAACCTGTCCTCTGGCCACTAATTGGCTAATTTGGGGAAAATCAAAGCCAGGTGACTGTTTTCCCCATAGTGCAAATTTCTGATCCCCATTTGCCCAAGACAGCAGGACTCTGAAGCCTGCGGGGATAATCCTGCCCAGATATTTGTCTCAACAGTCACATTCTTGAATTGACCGAAATTCCAGAGTCTAAAACCAAATTATACTATTTGATTCCAAAAATGTCATTTTGAAAAGCTAAAGTAGGAAATGTCATCTGATATATCTTAGATGTGAATGTGCTGTCTTAATAGTGAGCTTGATCATTAAACAAGAATGGATAGGCAGGTGGCATGTTTAATAGGAATTATTTTAGCTTTTGTTGCACTGCATTACACAATAATTCAAAGTAGTGCCTGGAATTTCTTATAGAATTTGTAGGTGCACTTGAATATTTTGATCATATGCATTGCTTGAACTAAAGATATGTCAGGGATAGTGATATGTAATTCTGATAAGTTCCGAACAGAGTCAGTAACCATTTAACTTGTTAAATACAGAATTGAAAGCATTGTGTGATTTTTATTGAGTCTTCTCTATCCAAGCCCTCCTTGTCAACATGTCCAATCAATTTTTTACGAGTATCATGAACACGTTCTTATTTTAAGACCGCTTTAAAATTAATCATACTGTGCATAATACACTAATCAATTTAGTTATACAGTTTTGGTCTTCTTATTTAAAAAGCAATATACTTGTTTTAGGGCCATTTAGCCCAGTTGGCTATGTGGCTAGAGTGTGGTTCAGAATAACGCCAATTTCCGTTGCAGTTGAGGTAGACTTGGGATCTGTTTCCTTGCCTGTCTCATGCCTGATGCCGTGTGGTGCCGTGCCCCCCCCCCCAGCTGTATAACAAATTGACACTCTAATAGAGACTATGGCTAATTACCTACCTACCTGCCCTTGCAGGAGGAGGTGCAGAATAGTTCACTAGGTTGATTCCTGGGATGAAGGAATTGTTTTATGAATAAGAATTGAGCAAGTTGGGCCAATACTCATTGGAGTTTAAAAGAATGAAAGGTGGTTTTATTGAAACATATAAGATTCTGAAGTGACTTCACAGAGTAGATGCTGATAGGATCCCCTTGTGGGGGAATCTAAAAGGGGGGGGCCATTATTTCAAGATAAGGTGTCACCCATTTAAGACAGGGATGACAGGGAATTTCTTCTCTGAGGGTCATGATTCTCTAAGCTAGAGAGCTGTGGAAGCTGGGTCATTGAAGATATTCAAGGCTGAGTTAGATTCTTGAACCGTAGGGGAGCCAGAGGTTATGGGAGACAGGCAGGAAAGTGGAGTTGAAGCCAAAATCCAATCAACCATAATCTTATTGAATGGTGGAGAAGGCTTGAGGGCCATATGGCCCACTCCTGCTCCTATTCCTTATGTGCTTATTATAAGCTGTATAATCGTTATCAGGTTTCTTTCCCTTATAATATGTACACGCTTAAAAATTGATATGATTTGACTCTTTACCCTTGAAATTAGCCACTGTTATTCTGATGTGATAAAATAATAGGGGAACCAGCTGGTGAAGGTTAAACCAACTTCTACAATACCAGGCTTGCTGTATGTACTATGAACCAGCATCAAGGGCAATGCATATTTAGTCCCATGGGATTGCAAGTTGTGTTCTAAGGGCATCTTTGATAGCGTCCAAAATGATGAATGTGGGGTTCATTTACTACCCTTCCCTCATTCTACCCCAGGTGTAGCTGAGACCTATGTAATACTAAGGGCATAGTCACAGCAGGATCAAAAGGTAAAAACAGAGAAGAAGAAAGCAACTTGTTATCAGGATAATCATAGGATGGCATGATTTACTGTTATTTGATCTAAGCCTGATGTATGGAAAAAACAGTTTCTGCTAGATGTTGCAAAATGTTTCCAGCAAATACTAATAAATTACAAGCTGTGCAAAGCACTGTGTCAGGTCTGTGGCAGCACACATGTTGGAAACGTATGATACTTGTACTGGACTTTGTTGTGTGATATTTTGGTCCATCAACATACTAGCTGAAATTCCTGCCTTGGCGAAATGCACATGTAACTTGAAGATCTCATCTGTAAGATTTTAGACCACTTTTCCTTTTTAATGGGTTCCCCTTATGGCAAATGTGATAACAGGGCAGGATGAATGGGCTGCCCTTGGGTTTAAGAATCACCTCACTTTTTTCTGAATAGAAGGACGTGCAAGTACTTGATTATATTGCAGAGAATAATCCTGTTTGTTCACTCAGTAAATAAATGGCTTTGCTGTTTTAAGATCTTATAACTTTTTATATACATATATATATATATATATATAGCTAATTTATTTTCCATCAGTTCACCTATTTTTAATCAATTAATCTACCTTTCATTAAGCCAGCTGGTAGCCATTTGATCCAGCTCTCCAAATACTCTTTATGTTTAACAGAAGCACTGTATTATGATAAAATGAGCATCACATTTATTTTAAACCTTCAGTTTGAGTTGTTACACTGTGGCCCCCATCTGCCTGCTCGGGTGGATGTAAAAGATCCCATGGCACTTTTCTGAAGAAAAGTAGTGGAGTTATCCCCGGTGTCCTTACCAATGTTTATCCCTCAATCAACATCACAGAGACAGATTATCTGGTCGTTAACACATTACTATTTGTGGGAACTTGCTGTGCACATCTTGGCTGCCACGTTTCCTACATTATAACAGTGACTACACTTCAAAAGTACTTCATTGGCTGTAAAGCACTTTGAGATGTCCAGTGATCATGAAAAGCGCTATGTAAATGCAAGTCTTTTTTGCTTTATTAGCAGGACAATTAACACAAGTTTAACGCAATATGAACAAGCTGCATTGACACAAATGTAATGCTACAGTTTATTATGAAAGACATGAGATGTCTAAGTCCATTGAATATTTCAGATGGCATCATGTGCAAGCAAACCCCACATACCATCTGACTCCAGCTTTTGTCTTTAACTCCTTTCCAGATTATATATATTTTTAATATATTTTAAGCAAGTAAAGTATTAAAGCCACAGAATAAACAACAGCTGCTGCTGCTGCTCTCTCAGTAAGTTGAAGCCACTGAAGCTTGGTGATCATGTTTGGTACACTATGGTCTTGCAATGCCAATAGTCCTACATATTAGAAACTACTCAATGTGATCACCCTTGGGAACGAGCCAAGACAGAAGTGGCCATTTTAATGCAGGAGGAGAAATCTTGTTTTCTTGAAACCTTACAATTCTCAGCGAAAATTCTATAAATATTTTAGTTATCGTAGATACAGGTGGAAAAATATAAATTTACTTGTCAGGGTACAATACAGAAATCAAACTTGAAACTTACTAACTTATGCTTTCACAATTACTGACCTTAGTATGTGAATTTGTACAGAAAAATGATTGCACTATGTGGCTTTATCTGTACTTACAATCTCATATAACTGGACGATTCAGGGAATGTTTTGACTCTTCTAGTTTAAAAATATAAATATAACTTTGCACATTTAAATAATTGTTTTGTTGGCTTTATTTTCTGGCTGCACATGAAGATGAAAGCAAGTGTATCATCACTTAAAAATCTCGTGCAGACACATTATGTATATTACAAATATATATTTCATATCTGTTGCTTTGTAAGTGGAAATGAAAAATATTCTCTTAATTTGACTCCAGACACAAGTCTTTTCTTTAAAAACAAACAGACCAGCAGTTACAGAAGGAAGAGAAGTCAACTGTTTTTGTCTTTACACATTGTGGGGAATGGCAGCTTATTTAGAGAGCTGCGGTAGGTCTAGTAGATTCAAGTGGTTCAAGAAAAATAACTTGCATGTAATTTTATAAATACTTTCCTTTGAATCAAGCCTCTTTTCTCATATTTGTAAACACCACTTTTGATGTCTTCCATTTTTGCAATCCCTTTTGCCTCAGCTATTCGAACTGTTCCAGCCCTATGCCAATTCTCACGTGGCGTAATAGTTTCTGTTTTGCCGGTGTCTTGTCAAGTTTGATTCAACAACACAAGGGCTTTAAATTAGCTGAGACGTTACCATGCTGGGCTTCCTGTGCTGCCACAGATAGTTGTAGATCTGCTGAACCACTTGACGCACAAATTGATGATTACACTGAAAGGATAAGAAATTGCTAGCGGCAGACACCTTTATTCATTCAGGCTCGCCCATTTAAAAACAAGGAGAATTCCCTTCACTTTGTGCTGCCTTGCTGATAGTCCTATTGTGTTGGTGCCAGCTTCCTGCCGTGTGATTACAGCCTGGCTGCATTGGGTAGTTCCTGCAAATTTTGAATCAAATGGCTTTACAAACGTGCTACAAATTTCAATAACTTGCACCACTGTTTCCAGAAGACAGATCATTTATCAAGTCTGATATTGGTGAGTTTTTTAACCGGTGGGATAAATGTCTGTTCCATCGGAAAATATGTAAAATTTCTCTTATGATAAGTAAGGGAAATTCATTGCAATCAAAGATGGCTATCATAAAAAATATTTATTGACAATAATGCAAAGATCTATAATGCATCAGTAAATAGTTCATAAATATGCACCATATTAGTGGATTATACTATTGCATTTACACTTAAGCAGTAAAAGTTAAGGAAAGATAAAAACCGGTTGCATATAATATAGTTGATTTATTTGGAACTTGGTTTCAAAAAGCCAACTGACCAATAATTTGTTCAAGCCTCCTTTGAAGAGGAACTTTCTTGTACAAAATAATAAAGACAAGTTATTTAAATAATATCTTGCTTCCCTCTTTGCCATCATCCTTCAACCAGCCCTGCAAGGACACGTGTTTGTAGATAGGTCAGTTGCCTGGCCCACCTGTTTTTATTACGAATTCTTTTCCCCATGAGATAGTAGGCCTCAATTTTTTTATATCTGAGCTACTGTCAGCTTTTTATATCTAACCCTCCATTCGTTCGCTACTGTGGATCACTAGCAAAGAACACACAACAACCAAGCAATTCCAATTTCAGTGCTCATTAGTAATTTAACTAATATGCTTTAAAGGAAGATACAGGTCAACTGGAATCCAGCCTACAGCAGAGCTGAGCATATAGCACCTTGACAAACTCACTATAAATACTGACTGGTCTTCAATCTTAGGACATAAAACCCTGTCCCCTCAAAATGGTGACAATCAAACCATTTTGCCAATGGAAGCAGATTGATACGGTTTTTTTGTTTGATATTCAATTTTGGAATGTGAGGAACTTTTGTATTAGGCATTTTATCCCTGATTTTTTAAATCATAATTGAGTTAATCCCTGTGGAAATCATTTATTTACTCTCTCTAGGGGGTGGGATGGAATTGGCTCTAAGTCATTTCAGAGCTGTTGACAAAACAATACTGTTTAACCAAAGAGGAATGTTCTTGCATCGTGGTAAGCGGATTTAGGTGTTTCTTTTTCTCCCCTCTATGCTGAAGTAGATGGAGCATGACTCCTAGGTGCCACCCAACTTATTAAAACCATGTGATATAGTAACTGCACTGTTAGTCCCCTGTGATTGCTATTTTGTAAGCCTTTGAATTGGTTGCTGAACCATTTGTCAATATTTTGTATATCTCCAAAACCTTCAACAGCATTAGCGCAATGCACTTCTAAAGAAGTGCCATCATAAGGGGTCCCATGAAAGTCACTTAATATCCTTCAAATCATTCCATCTGTGGTGTAGTTGATGATTTCACCTCTGTTTTTCTGTTAAGTCCTATATCCACCAGGATTCTGTCATTTTTATTTTATTGGCAGCACTACAGTCAGTGGTTCTCTAAATTTTCTTGCTCCTTCCAAGCTGCATGTCCACCGTCATATGCTTCCTGTTACATAGATTCCCCAATATGTCAAAATCAATATCTAATATATAGCAGCGTCACCTATTCTTGCTTATTCTTTCACAGGGCCACACATGTGTGGCACTCAGTAGCTCCTTTGCTCTTTTCTTTGCTCCTACAGTTTCAGGCTTTTATAATCAAGGTTGGTCTCACCTGATTGTTCATTCCTGATTTATCTTATCATTATTTACAGCACTGGTGGCGTCCTGCACAATGAGTCCTGATCCTTCACCCTGGTTTCTCAATTTAAAGACAACATAGACTAACCATTTGTTAGTTCCAAAACATCCAGTAATTTTTTAAAAAAATGTATATTTCATAATTGAAATAATTTATTTTATAATATAGACTAAGGGAAAAAAAAATCACCAAATAAATTAGAGATTGCAACTCAGTAACAGGAGCTCTGAACAAAGTGTGGTAGGTTTATTTCCCTGCTCATTGATTAGTCATTAATTTTTCTCAGGATAACCAAACAAGGTACAAGTATTCCTATCCCTAGTCTGCCTGTATCCCACTGTTAGTAATCTCGTAAATTTTAAAATGGCTCTTTTTGTTAAGTCTCAAATTTCATATGTCATTGTATTTTTCTGCCTCTGAGTATTCATTTCTGGTAAGAAAGTATCTTTGGGGAATATTTAAGAGAACAGTTGTAGCAACAAGTTAATTTTGCATTTTAAAAGAAAAGGATTTTGCTTGTGTTTGTCTTACTACAGACGCATGCATATCTATCCTACAACTGAGATCTAAATGTATTTTCTCCATACACTTCAAGGGAATATGCCGAGAAGGTAGAGACTAGTGGAAGTAGGGATGTTGCAAAAAATGGAGGTACAAGGAGAAGGTAAAAATGTGAGACCTGCACCAAGAAATTCTTGAAAAAATTGACAGAAAGTAGACACTGGCAGAACTGTTTGACAACTCATTGATAACTGAGAAAATGTGTAAGAATAGAAAAGTTGCTAACAAAATACTATAAAAATTGTGGCAGAGCTGTTACTCAAGAAATTACACGCTCATTTGTGTACTTTGACATGTTTAATACATTGAAGTATATGTTTGAGGACTCTGGGTCTATACTCGATGGAGTTTAGAAGGATGAGAGGGGATCTGATTGAAACTTACAGAATACTGAAAGGTCTGGATAGAGTGGACATGGGGAAGATGTTTCCATTAGTAGGAGAGACTAGGACCCGAGGGCACAGCCTCAGAGTAAAGGGAAGACCTTTTATAACATAGATGAAGAGAAACTTCTTTAGCCAGAGAGCGGTGAATCTATGGAATTCATTGCCACAGAAGGCCAGGTCATTGAGTGTATTTAAGACCAAGATAGATAGGTTCTTGATTGGTAAGGGGATCAAAGGTTACGAGGAGAAGACAGGAGAATGGGGTTGAGAAACTTATCAGCCATGATTGAATGGCGGAGCAGACTCGATGGGCCAAATGGCCTAATTTCTGCTCCGATGTCTTATGGAAGTGATTAAATATTATGAAGAATTAAATTTGGAGTTATTTGCTACATAAATTCACTGGATTTTATTGAAGTAATCAAAAGTCATGTTGCCTTTCAAAAGGCATTGTGTAGAGCATCTTACTGTAGCTTGATAGTAGGTGGAATCTAGTGAAGCTTCCCAAACTGGGAAACAAGGTGGGTGGGGGAGCTTAAAAGTCAATGGAAACGAAATATCAGTTTCCTGAAGGCAGGATGAAAGTAGTGAAGAAAGTTGACGGTAGAAAAAGGCGGATTGTGAGTCCCGACTGCAAGTGGCGGGAACCTATATTGCTTTAGGGTGTCATGTGTACTCATTTAAACACACGGCCCTCTATGTCATGGTGAAAATAGCAGGACTACTCAAAAATCGCAAGTCCCACCCTTGAACAATGCGCTTCCCATTTTCACAGGTGGGAAAGCGAGCGCATTACACGCATGCCTGATTTACAGACCTGGTCTTTTAAATCATCAACTGCCTCCACTGAAGAGGGATTTTGGTAGCCTTAGGGTGTGAATCCCAAAATATGTAGATTAGACCTTGTAAAAGCAGGTCTGAACTTTGTGGGTTTGTTTGGGCAGCCAGGATACGCCTTTGGGGAGGTAAGATACCTCTTTGAATCTGGTACTGGGACACCTTTGGGGGAGGTAAGGTGCCCTTTGGTGGAGGTCAGGTGCCCTTTGGTGGAGGTCAGGTGCCCCTTGGCAGCAGTAAAGTTCACTTTGGAATTGTTATAAGTCGGCATGGATGTGTATAAAAAATGCATCAACCCATTACTGTCAAGCTAGCTGGAACTGTCAACAGACCTGTCCAATCTCAACTGAGAAAACTGTCAGAACCATTTGTCAAGAGGACCTGTCAAAAGTGTCAACAGGGCCTGCCAAAGGAAGTTCTCAAGGAATTTAAAAGTCCTGCCCTTTGAATCTTTGAAAAAAAAACTAGAGCATTAAAGAAGGATTGCTTGCTATTTTACTCTGTCTGTTGACATAAGCCCATTACTGGATTAGTGCTGCATGACTGATTTCACAACCACCCATTATCACAACAGGGTGCTTGCTATTTTCAGTTTGATTGACAGCTACAAGTGGTTATGGACTCTTTGATGTGGGACTGTGAATTCCAATCTTTGTTCTTATAAGGGATTGTGCACTTGAATGAAATGTCTGTTGTTATAAGACCTCATTTAGTTGAAGGAATGCAAATGGAGTAAATGAGTTTTTATGAACTAGTATTTTCTTCAATATAATGAAGTCTGCAATAGACTCTTAGAACTTTATTTTATCTATTGCCTGCATGGGTCCTGAGGCCTACCCATAGTGACTACCGGGTGAGTTGGCATGGTGGTTGTAAGGGCACAATGTGGGTAGGCTAACATGGGTTGACATAATAAAAACAAAAAACTGCGGATGCTGGAAATCCAAAACAAAAACAGAATTACCTGGACTAACTCAGCAGGTCTGGCAGCATCGGCGGAGAAGAAAAGAGTTGACGTTTCGAGTCCTCATGACCCTTCAACAGAACTGAGTTGCTGCCGATGCTGCCAGACCTGCTGAGTTTGTCCAGGTAATTCTGTTTTTGTTATGGGTTGACATGAGTTGGCACTAAGTTGACATAAAGTGCCATGGGGGACTGTGTGGACTGGCATAGGGGCTGCAAAGGGCCATTTGTGGTGGGTGGAAGGGCATAGTTTGGCATGAAGGTTATGAAGGTCCATGGAGAGTGAGTGGGGAGCACACCTTGCCATGGGGGCATGAAGGACAATAGTTGTTTGGGGGATATACCTTGGCATCGGGGCAAGAGAGGCCATGGGGTAGATGGGTGGGTGGGTGCATGAGGTGGCATGGGATGGCATGGATGGGACATGGGCAGTGTATGAAGAGCTGAAGGGAGTGAGGGGTTAGGGCTGGAGGAATATTTAATATATTCTATTTTTTTATTTTTGATCACAGTGCTGGAGCCTCGAGGCAAGCCTGCTGTTCAGCCCGCCTCCATATGTGGCAGCCTCCTCACTTCTTCAGGGCTGGTCTACCCTGATTTCTAATCCAGCCCGACCCCTTGGAATGAAAATCCAACGTCCAGGCAACCATTTTTAAAGGTTTGCGGAGTCGGGAATTCTCCCGTCTCTGCGCACCCAACCCCAGAGTGAAAATCTGAGCCATGCTGTCCAGATTAAGTTGTAGCTTTGTGATTAAGTCAGCAGCAAATGAGAAGCACATACCTTCAGATTCATAATTGGTTAAAGGTGGCGTGCAGCGGGCGGGGTAGTCTTCTGGGGTGCATTTGGAGTGAGTAGGAGCTTTTCTTATATGGGGGAGATTAGTTAGACCATGGGAGAGGAGGCTGAGCTGTTGCATTGACCTCGGGTGGCAGGTGTCCAGGGAGGTCGGGGCATGGCTTTTAGAGGGAGGGAGGATGGCAGCAGCTACAGGGATCCAAGAGTGACAGATGGACAGGAGGTGGCAGCAGCTCCCATTCAAAATCCTCCTCTCAGACAGAGAGAATGCTGCTCCTGGCTTACAGGGAATGGATACCTGTCCGAGTACCCTTTAAATATGGCTCCCAGACCTTTGACCCATGTGGTAACAGCAGAATCAGCGAGTTTCTGCCTGCCCCTGCTGCAGTTTTGGCCAGGCTGCTTGACTGTGCATAGTTAATTGGTTGGCCACTGTGTGATTGCATATGGGCAACTGTTCCTGCCTCTGAGCAGAAGATCTGCTCATTTCCAGTCTGCTGTCAGGCCATTCGCCACTGCCACAAGATTCCACTATAAGTGTGAGAACCTGAGAAATTAGAGGCAGCAAAACAAACTAACCCAACAACTAGGATAAGTTCCTACTATTTGAACTGAGGGTAGATGGTCGATGGACTTCCCACCGTTCAGTTCTTGAACAGATGATTTTCACAATTTCATTGTAAATGGAGTTTACAAGTATAAATTACTAAATGTGTTTTTGAGGGGAAAAAAGGCAGCAAATTGGAGGAAAAATAATTCTGCTTTAATATAGTGATAAAAGGTAAATTTTTTTTAATTGGTTGGCATTTTAATACAAACAGATTTGTTTTGAAAATTACTTATTGGACAAGATTAAAGAAAATCCCTCATCTCAGATTGATTTTTGGAAGTTTTCAAAAAGGAACTGAATAGCTTGTTTTTAGTTGGGGGATAAAATGTTACATTTTGGGAAAGGTAATGAGAGTTTAGTGCGTAAAGAAATTGGAGGACAAGAATGGGTTGCTACACAGGTTGACTCAAAAAACAGAATTTGAAACTGAATGACTGTTTCTCATTTCGAAGATTGATGTGCTAAGGCTATACAGCATCCCAACATTCACGGATCCCTTGTAAGCACAGCATATCAAATTCTCCCCTGAACACAGATTAGACTGCATTTGCTGCACATGCATACCTCTCCTCCTGATCACACAGCATACCCCACTCATTCACATGTTCCTCTTCACCACAACCAGAATTCTGCATTTTATATTACTTCTGGACACAGTGCATCTCTCCTATGTTACATGAACTCCTGTCCACTGGAGAAGTAAGTGAACAGCTTTATATTAATGATTTTCAGATTGAACTAGTAGACTATTCCCATATGCCAAGGGAATCCTAATTGACCATAAATATTGCAATGTTTCACTAAACATTACCTGCCCTGTCCTAAAATACTATGTACATTAACATTATGGTATTGACTCCATATACCTAATAACATTGGTCATACCTTAACAATTTCCGTTAAGATTAATGCTCCAAAACATGTATACTGTACAATAATATTTTAGATCCTGATTGTGTCTATCTCTGTAACCTCCTCCAGCCCCACAAACACCTGAAATCTCTGTTCTCCTTTAACTCTAGCCTCTTGTGCATCTTCAGTTTTCATTGCTCCACCTTTGGGAGCCATGTCTTCAGCTGCTTGCAACCTAAACCCTGGAATCCGCTCTCCAAACCTCATCTCATTCTCTTCCTTTAAGTCACTCCCTAAAACTGTTCTGCACTGCCGCCATGCTCTGCACTGCCAGCATGCTCTGTACTGCTGCCGTGCTCTGCACTGCCGCCATGCTCTGCACTGCCAGCATGCTCTGTACTGCTGCTGTGCTCTGCACTGCCAGCATGCTCTGTACTGCTGCCGTGCTCTGTACTGCTGCCGTGCTCTGCACTGCCGCCATGCTCTGCACTGCCAGCGTGCTCTGCACTGCCGCCATGCTCTGCACTGCCAGCATGCTCTGCACTGCCGCCATGCTCTGCACTGCCAGCATGCTCTGCACTGCCGCCATGCTCTGCACTGCCGCCATGCTCTGTACTGCTGCCGTGCTCTGCACTGCCGCCATGCTCTGCACTGCCGCCGTGCTCTGCACTGCCGCCATGCTCTGCACTGCCGCCATGCTCTGTACTGCTGCCGTGCTCTGCACTGCCGCCATGCTCTGCACTGCCAGCGTGCTCTGTACTGCTGCCGTGCTCTGCACTGCCGCCATGCTCTGCACTGCCAGCGTGCTCTGCACTGCCGCCATGCTCTGCACTGCCGCCATGCTCTGCACTGCCAGCGTGCTCTGCACTGCCAGCGTGCTCTGCACTGCTGCCATGCTCTGCACTGCCAGCGTGCTCTGCACTGCCAGCGTGCTCTGCACTGCCAGCGTGGTTTGGCTTGATTCCCTTTAATTGTTTAGTCTTCTGGCTCGATGAGGTTTCACTTATTCTAGGAGTGACTTGGAGATCGTTTTTCTCAAAACTATTTATTTAGAACCTTTTACATCCAAGACCTTATGGTAAATACATTGTTATCTGGACAGAGAGTTTCCTGTGTCTTGCTCCCTTGGAGTTTCTTCGTCATCTGACCCTGATATTATGCTTACATTTCATTGCCTAACATCATTGCCTAATTAACATAACCATTAATCCTTTACTCTACATCTCCCCCCAAGTATAATCTCAAAAAGTTATTAAAGTATTTACATTTAATTACCACCGTCTATTAACCTCATATACTGTTTACAGTTTTCATCCAACTTCTAGCTCTGCCACTCCCCCTCCAAGTCACTTGTGCCAAAGACATCAATGCCCCATGGTGTTCCCGGCTCTCTTGGAGGAAGCATAGGACATATATGTTCCATTATCTTCTCCTTGGAAGGTAAATACATTGCTGGAGTGGGATGGAATTTCTCTCTACAGCTGGCTCCTGGGCTTTGACTCTTACAATGACCTGAAGGGAAAGGCAGTAAAACTAATCAAGGAAAAACTGATGGAAGAGAGCACCCTCCCAAACTCCAACAATCACAACCCCTTGAAAAGGAAGACAGCGAACTGAAAGTCTCTCTGTTATCTTCTTCTGCATTGCATACTGCGTCATGAATGAATCTGGCACACGAAAAGAAAAGCAGTGAACACCTTGAAGACACAGCAGGATACAAGGAAAGGAAGTCTTCCCTACTACTCTTATGGTAGGAATTTCACGTTGTGTAGACTGTGGTACCATTTCCATGCCTGTTTCAGTGTAAGACTGCTCTGCTGAACCTCGAGGGTCAGCAGGAGAAAGTAGAACAGCGCCATCATAAACAATGGAATAAACTTCCAGACCAGGATCTATAGGAAGTTCCTGTCTAGTACTCTTCAGCTGTAGAAGCTCTGTAGTTTGGGCCTCTTCTTATTTACTGAAAGAAAGTTTGAGTGCGTCTTTGGCTTGCTGATGTGATCCAAATGTCAACTCCAACTTACATTTGTGCAATTAATAAGCTCTGAACCTTATTATCAGTTTGATCCACTTTGGAGTTAAGCATCTCATTCTCCCTGGAAAGCTTTTGGCTGGCTGCTTGCAATTGTTGATGCATGTCATCTGTGGGCTTGGTGGAATGAGTAGACAAATTCACCTCTTTATTACTTTCTTCAACAAAAGGATGATTCTCCTCAAAAGAGATAGCAAAGACTTCACAATCATTGGCAGCAGAATCGAAGAGTGTGGTAAGTCTTAGGATCGCATCTTCCAACAGATCATCTGTTTCTGCGGTGGCTTCATTCTCTTGAACTCTGCCCTGAAAGAGCCTACCACGGTCTGGAAGCTCCTCTAGCAGATAGCCACCATCTTTACAGTGCATCCTGTTTACACCTCTTCTAGCCTGTCTTCAAAGAGATGTGAGAGATCTGCAATTTCCTCCTGTGTTCCAATGGATGGTGTTTCTTCAACAAAGACTGGCTCACTGGTTAGTGAGTTGACGTCAATTTTTGCTGCAATTTTGAACTTTTCCATCCTCGGAATAACTTTGGAAATTCATTCCTGATTATTGCTCCACTGTCACCTCTTGTTACCTCTTTGGCCTTTTGTAGAAACTAAGTCCTGCACATGCAGTCCTGCTGAGCAATTTTCTGGGCCTGTAAGATATAAAAACTTTTGTTAGATTCTTTATCTTCATGCCTAACGGTTGTAGTTAACTGACACTTCACTTTGAGCCCTGTACGCCCTTTCCCCTATAGCTTTATTTTAGATGGCTGGATTACTACTTCCTCAATCCAGTCCTGAAGTTAGTCCAATTTGCCCAATAAAATTGAGACCCCAGCCTTGGTGTCAGTTTAAATTCTGTTCTGTATCCTTGGACTTCCAGCTCTATGGACCAGAAGTGCTTATTGGGATCTTTGATTTCTCCTAAGAATTCGTCAGGTTGAAATGCTGTATTTCCAATTTCCTGGACTTCAAAATGGTTGGAAACATCTTCTAGCTTTATTCCTTTAAATTGTGCTTTAGATCTGCAGAATTGTTTAAAATGTCTGGCCTTGACACAGAGAAAGCAGTGCTGGGCATTCTTTGTGGTATTCCTGCTTTTGGCACTGTTATCTGGAACATTTTAAAATAGTTGGAAGGCTTTTTTCCACCACCTCAGTGTATTTGGCGGGCTTTGTCACAGGGGCTTATAGGTGGGCAGGGCTTCTGATTTTGGGCCTACATACTGGATAGACCCTTCCCCAGCCTCAATGCCTCTTTGAACTACAGCCCAATCCTGCTTTCACAGCTCTGCCTGCCTTGTGGACTGTTCAGACTTCTCTAATGTTAAATCCCCCTTGGTTTGCAAAAAATTCTAACAATGCCTCATCGAGCATGCTAACTACAATGTGGCCATGAATTAACTCATGTTTTAAAGCTCTGTCACTGTAGCTACTGACCTGGTGATACAAGTCGTTATTCAATTAATCAATGGATTCACCTGGCCTTTGGCTCCCTTGCTTGAATCTCACCCATTCAATGACCAGATTCTTCTTAGGGCTGAAGTAATCATTGAAGAGCCTCAAACCCTCTTTGTAGGGTGCTGAGGTCTCCTCAACTACTTGTGTTACCAAAACATCATCAGCTGTGGGCCCATTCACATATAAAGGGGTATTGACCTAGTGCATTTGTGTCCTGTCCTATAAGACTGAAGCTGTTTGGTACCTTTCAAACTGTCGCCTCCAGTGCTCCCAATGCCGTCCTTGTTGCGGACCCGCTGTGTTTGAAGGGCTGTGAAAGGGGTAGTGGCTGTTCATGGCTGATGACATCATTAGTGGTTCATTCACTGCACCTTAGCAATGTACATCCTATTTTTGTTGTTCTTTGCAAAGCTAAGCTATTCCTAGGTTGTGAGTTACCAATCCGTGGTCTCAGTTTTCTTAAACTCCAGCTTCCAACACTGCCACCATGGGTTGGCTTGTTGCCCCTTATTTGTATGGTTTTCTGGCTCACTCTAGGAGTGACTTGGATATGGTCATTATTTAGATTTTCTCAATACTATTTATTTAGAACTATTTACATACAACACCTCAGAGTAATTACATTGTTCTCTGGACACAGACTGTTCTGTGTCTTGCTCCCTTGCACTCTGTTGGTAATTTGACTCTGATGTCATTGCTTACATCATCATTAACATCATTGTCTAATTAATATAAGCATTAAACCTTTACTCTACAAAAATCTACCTCATTGACCAAGCTTTTGGTCATCTACCCTAAAATATCTTTGTGTGCCTCGATGACTGATTATGCTCCTGTGAAGCACTTTGGTGTGATTTTGCTATGTTAAGAGTTGTTTATAAATGCAAGTTGTTGTATGTTGATGCCAGGAGCATAATTTTGCTTATCATATTCGCAAAAGAACATGTCCTATCCTTTAGTTAATTCCAGTTTCACGTGTCAATGTTACAATTATGGAAAAGAAATACAGTACATCATAGGGTTAAATTAATTCAGATTAATGTCTTAGCTACCAGAATCATTTATTGCAGTTGTTATGGTTCAAGAGCTGACTAAAGCAGTTGTTGAACAGTTGCTTTTCACTCTAGAGCTTTCCCACTCTCTTTAATTTGTTAAAATCATCAAGAGCTGCCTGTTTGTGGTTTTCCTCATAAATTCTGTACATCCTCTTGTTAGCAAAGTGTTGTGTACACTAAATACAAAAGCGCCTTGTGTCTTGGGCATAAATTACCTCTGTGCGTTACTGTCTCTGAATGGGCTCCCCAGTTATGGATTACTTTGTTCTAGACTTGACAGGAACATAATTAGAGCTGTTGATGAAATCTACAAAATTGTTCCTCAGTGGCTTCAATGGTTCAGAAATTCAGCACAGCTATATTTGTCAGCACCAAAGGGCTCTAAACAATTTATATTAACTATATTATTATGTACAAGTCATTATTCTTGGCTAATATTCTTTGCATTTTCTTGCTAGTGCACTTGATCTATTTGTTCACATGTAGTTTTTCAGTTTGTAATTTTTATCATGTAGACGAGGGCTAACGCAGGTAGATCGATAATGCTGATGGTTCATTTGTCTAAGTGATGCATTTTCTTTGGCTATCTCTCAGGCATGCATTCTTGTTTTCTTTTGTTTCAGTCATTATAGAATTAGCATTTTTTCTTTAGCAGATAAGTATTTCCCTTATCAAGACCACTTTGAATTCATACAGTCACAATAGCAGCCACAGTGTAATAGGAAACCATTTCCCACTTTTCAAAAAACAAATAATACTTAGGCTTTTCATAACTGAATTTCTCCTCAGCAGCACATGGTCTTTATTGTATAATTTGGAACATTTGTTATGGAAAACTTAAAATATGTAAAACAAGAATAGATCATATAAAATACCATCCAACATATTGATTGCTAATTTTGTGTGGCCATGAATGCTGGTTTCTGAAATATTGTGATTTACTTACATTATCCAGTGGGTGCCAGGAGCATGTTACTTGTGCCCGGTTTAACTATTGAAGCTTTTTTTGGTAGTTATTAATTCTTATACACATTGAATGATTGCCTTTTTGGAGGGGGAGGGTTAAGAAGCTCTGGTATGTTTTATTAATTTGTTCCACTGTGAGAGAGCCTAAAACGGCCTACACTGAAACATGCAGAGGACAGCTGAGCAGCTGATCAAAAACTTTGAAGGTCCAGGCAGAATTTATTATGTAGGAGAGAAAGCGATTATTGTTTGTCTGGTCTTGCATTTGAAAGGGCTTCAGTGCATAACTGGCTGCTTTCTAAAGGATGCACGTCGCCCAAACTACCATAGTTAGCATGTAATGTATAAACTAAACAAAAATGAAATCAAGAATTTTAAGTGGTACATTCTCAAAGACACCTGCTAGACTGTTTTCTATGTAATGATGAATATCCCTTGGATATTTAACTGTTATCTGTAAATGAAGTAAATTGGCATTGCCAGTAATTCAAAGTTGGCTGGTTAATTTTGTTTAGTACTGTATGTAGCCTTAATGCAATATTGTAATCATTGGTTGATCCATTTTAGTCTTAAAGAACTTCAGAATTCCCTATTATTTTCTGCAGGGGCTGTTGAACTGATTGTGACCTGATTCATCCAGAAAGGATTAAAGGTGCAATAGTACAGCAAATGATCAAGCTCAATAGCATACAATATCCTGGCAAACATCTGTACCTGATATTGATATTCAATATATTGTTTTTCCTTGTAATAGAAATGGATGTGGGCCAAGTGTTATTTTAGATCTTCAATTCACTGACAAACATAACATTTCTTAATTTTTTTATTTAAAACAAAACTGCATTTGTGGTCCCTTCATTTCAGCTGAAAAAAACGCTAACCTTGTCATATTGAGTGCGATGGTGCAGAAATGATAACTGTATGTTTTAGAAAGACATCTTATTTAAATCCTGAATACAGGCATGCCTCACATTCATTGCTCCTGAAGAATTGCATATGGATTAGGAGGATGAATATTCCATTATTTCAGTATATTGTGCTGATCTTCTTATTGGGACTTTATGTTCAAAAAAACCTGCAAGAAATTCAGCCTTTCCATCTTCGACAGTAATTTTGACTGTATGTAAAGCACTTGATATTGTATTATTTGCGTGCTGGGGCATTTTATTTTGCCTAAATTTGCACTTGTTAACTTTCTTTAAAACACTACTTCAATATTTCTGGATATTAAAGATGTCAGTTATTACCAAAAGTAAATAAAAATGCATATGAGAAGGAAATGTAATATTGAACATTTCTTTAGTGCTAATCCTTATTGAGTAATCACAAAAGATGATTAAGTATTGTGTAGTTTTCACATTCCTGATTTTTATGTAGCCCTTAAGCCCATTTGTCTGTGGTTTAGAAAAAAATAGTTAATCTTATTTGCTTTTAGACTGTGTGCGTGAGCATGGGTTGAAATATCTTTATTTGTATTTCATGCACATATGTGTTCTACATGTTTATTATGCGTTCATGATCCATAGGTTATCTTGAGTAGGTCTGTGACGATTAATTGATTATAATTGATTGAAACATTTTAATCAACAAAAATTTAATCAATTAATTGACTTGTTATTGAGCAAGCTGGCACTGACATAGTGCAGTACTGTCTACTCATTTGATCTGGTTCTTCTGATCTTATTCTTCAAAAGAATGTTCAGATTGTTGTAATAAAGCACAAAACACAAATATTTTTTGGTCTTTTGGTTATTAGCTGAACAAAGGGCATCAGTAATCTAAATAAACTGGGGTTTATTGTGCAGAACTACTAATATATTACTTATGTATGCAGTGGGGGAGAAAATAAAGTGAGTTGTGCCATTTTTCTGAGAAATCATGTAGTGAAATTTTTTATGATTATAGCAATTGACAGAGTTCGATTACCAAAATAATCAGCTGGAACTGTCTTAATCATAAGTAATTGTGAGCCTTTAGACCAAACGAGCTGCTTTGAATGGAAATTCTTGTCACCATATATTTCTCCTATCTTATCCCTATCTTTGCTGCCACTTCCATGGCAGCTGTGTTTGTCATTCTGCATTGGCTAACAAGAACTGAATTTTGTGGTGTTGAATGGAACCCCTTATCAATTTGTTTAAAAAAAAGATGGAGTTGCTATGAATTATAGCTACTGACCTGCCTAAGAACCAGTTGAATTTATATGGCCTGAGTAGCAGAGTCTAAATGTCATTCAAAGCTGGCATTGGAGCCTCATACCCAATATGAGAGTCCACAGGTTTATTACCACACACCTCCCAGCAGTCTCTACACTAAACTAATCTGGATTGATTAGCTTTAAAGGGCAAATAATATCCAGATCAATCTGTTGGATATCTTTTGATGGGGTTTATAATTGAGCAAATTTTCTGAAGGCATAAAATTATGTTACGGTTCAGTTTCACAAGTAAGGTCAGCCTGTAGTCTCTTGCTAAAGTGGCTATTCTTAGTATGTGAGCTGGCACAGGGAATGTCAACAGGCTATTGGAACATGGGGGAAGTTGCATGCAGGCACTTTCCATATACAGTCACTGGATATGCACTTAGGGCATTCTACCTGAGTTTTTCCCCTCCCTAGCCCAGGGATGCTAAAGCTTTGTACCTTTCCTTTGACACCTGGCTGAAACTGTGTGTCTTAGTTCCACACTGTCCAGTGCACTTGTCAGCTGAACGAATTGGGGAAACAACAATCTAATTCATAAAGGTCATGAATTATTGGAAGTCTGTATATATTTGTAATGAGCTGGACTGAATTGCTTTAAGGATTATTAATGAGGTATGAAAAGGCTCATTACTACTAAGCACACTTGTATGTGCGCCTGTGCTTGTTTCAAATAACTTTTATGTGCATTATAAGTAAAAGATTTGGTTGAATACTTACCTCTGTGTAGGAAATGTAAACTAAATCATTGTTATTGATTTTAGTGGTGTTTGCTCGATATTAACCAGGTTAGAAACAATGTAAAATATTACTGTAGTATCCCAAGGTCCTGTGGCTAGTGGGATTTGAGAGGGACTGAACTAAGAGATAAATGTAGATGGCCTAAAAAGAGCAAAATAAATTGAAAATCCAAACAACACCCTTATTACATCCTTAAGTGTATGGTTACCTCCACTGCCCCAAGCGCCGACTTCACCCACCCAGAAATATGTCTTAAGTTTGAATAGTTTGACAGTTTTTTTAATTTTATTTTTTTGTTTTCTCTGTGATCCATTTGTTTTGGGTGATACTTAACCTTTAAGCTCTTCATGTAATTTGAAAGGACAGGACAACTAGGCTGCAAACATTCAAGGCTGCTTGCTACCAGTCTCACTCAATCATTTGCTAACAAAAGCCTTGGGCCAACAGGGGTGTATTGTGTGTGTGTGTGTATCCCACCCCCACCCCTGTGAGTATGTGCACCTCTTATTCTTTTTCTTTCTCCTCACCCACATTTTTCTTTGTCACCTTTCTTTTTTACTTTTCTCTTTGCTCGGTATCTACTTTTCTCCTTTTTTTCTATCTATTACTGCTGCTAGTTTTTTTTTCTCCCCGCCCCTCTCTTTTCCCCCAACCCAGACCACTTCTTTGCTCCTTTCTCTTTTCTCCTCTCCTGCCTCCTCCGTGGCCCTGGGATGGAATGCCGAATGCTATTCACGTGACACTTCATCTGGTGGCATGGCCAAGAGCTGATGAAACTTGATGAAAGCAGGTGGATGCGAGCCTTGGGAATTAACGTCATAAAGACAAGTACAGTATTATTTCTTTTGTTGTTCAGGATATATTTGCAGCCAGCTGGATAGCACATGTATTTGGCACAATTTTGAATATAAGTAAAAACTGTAATTATAGTTAAAAAGGACATGATAAATAATTTGATACAATATATGAATGAATATGTCGTTGCTTTGTTTCTACATAGCAAAATACCAAAGTATTAAATCGACATTTTTTTCTATCTGGCAATACAGGTTCTCTATTTTTCTGCCAGGTTTTGCACAAATAATAATCTGTACTCTGAACTAAATTTTTGTGAATGAGAATTTGGCGAAATATACCTGTAACTTGAGGTCATATAAAACTGAACTGCCCCCATCTTAACTCGTAGGTAATCCCATTCCCCTATCATCACTCTGCTCGCTGACCTACATTGGCTCCCAATCAAGCAACATCTTGATTTTAAAAGTCTCGCCATTGTTTTCAAATCCCTCCAAAGCCTTGCCCCTCTCTTTTTCTGTAATCTCCTCCAACCCCAGAACCTCCGAGATATATGTGCTCCTCTAATTCTGGCTTCTTGTACATTGCTAATCACAGTTGCTCCATCATTGGTGGACATGCCTTCAGTTGCCTAGCCCCAAGCTCTGGAATTCCCCCCTACACCTCTCTGGCTCTCTACCTCAGTTTCCTCCCTTAAGATGCTTCTCAAAACTTCTGACCAAGTTTTTGTCTTCTGACCTAATATCTCCAAATGTGGCTCAGCCGATTTATAACGTTCCTGTGAAGTGTCTTGGGATGTTTCATTGCATCAAAGGTGCTATATATATGGAAGTTGTTGTAAAAGTTATATTCTTACTGAATTAAGGAAAAGATATGAAATACCTCTCAGAAATGTTGTCAAAACATGCAGTGTTATTGAAAGAACAACTTGATCATTGAAAATCAATTGGACATCTGTGGTTTATGCACAGGTGCAAATATATCTGTTAAAACAAGTGGGTATTTTACCAGGGCTGGCGACAGTGGCTGCTCTTTCATCAGTGCTGCGGGTACATGTGAGTTCTGACACTATGCTGTCCAAGTTGAAGAACCCCCTGGGATTCCTACCCTCCCTCTTCCCTAGTGAGAGAACCTTTTTGTGGGTACATTGGTCCTTCTGAAGATATAAGTTTTTCCTTTTAAATTTATTAGTGTAGTGTGCTGCTACTGGCACTTAAACGTTTCACATTCAGGAGTTATTTTTGATTTTTACACATGTGAAATGATGATCCCTTTAGGCAGTGATATGACCAGCCATGCCCATAGAATAAACTATTTTGTACTGTAGCTGGGTACTGATTATTACCAGTTCAGGATATCGTTGCAGTGTAATGAACAGTCCCGTGTTTCCCTCTGAAGTGACCTATCTTTTCACAGTCATTTCCACACTCTGTTCCCTGCTTTGAATCCCTCTCTGTCATCAGAAAAAAAAATGATTTGAAGAATGCCCAATTTGTTCTGACATAAAGAGATGTTTAGCTTTGTGAAAGGTGGTGGCAGTGGCGGTGGGCTATGTCTGACTGACAACTGAACAGTGTGTCTGCCGGGGCTGTTCACTTCATGTCCTTTCATATTCTCTCTATGTCCTGCATGAGTGGTGTTTGATCTCTGCGGCTAAATATCAACAGACCCTTGAATTTTTGAGAAAAAAGTCCCTGGAACTTAACACCTCGCAGTCCTACGGTATGAACTGGGAATACAGCAGGAAAACTCAGTGTGTGTGCTATACTGGTAACATGGAAAGCACCAACTTTACACTAGTTTCTAAACCTCATTTGCATAGAGAATTGGATTAAATACAGGCTGAGTTACTGTGTAGGTTTCTCTCTCCCACTTTACAGTAGAAAATTAAGAGTATGTGTGAAGCAGACATTTGAAGTAGTGGGCTCTGCACAGCCTTTCAACCACAGTTTTGGAGAGTACATGGCGCATACTAGTTTTGTTTTAAGAGTGTGTTTCCTTATTTGGTGTGTGCAGAAATTCATTCCAAGCCACTCGTGAGGCTTGAAATTATTTCAATATTTTTTTTTCCGGAGGGTGAAATCTAGATGGCATTGCTGTTCAGAGTTTATATGATGTAGATTGAGCATATTGAATCTAAATGAATAAGTTATGAAAATATAACTAGAAGAACCTTATTAATTTCCTTTGTGTCTTTCAATTGAAGTTGTTTGGAGCCCATTTTAACAGAAGTTAAATTTTATGTTAGTCTAATATTTTGTGGAATTAGGGGAATAAGCCATCAAAAATTGTAATAAGGAATATGTGAGCATTTCTGCTGCGATTGTATATAAGTGGGTCATGAAGCAGAGAAATGCAAAATGTACAGACTTTTCAGTGTTAGAGTCATTGAATGATAACAGCACACAAGCAGGCCATTCAGCCCACTGAGTCCATGCTGAATGTCATATGTTGTGAGTATGTTGAACCATTTAGATTTGACATAAGAATTTGGTTACTGGTGCCATTTAAAATATGTCTAAAAAGCTCTGCAATACATGAACATATTGTTGCCTCAGATTTGTCCTTTTCCTTAATGCTGCAAGACATAAAACTACTTGTATTAATGCACTAAGCAGAATGGCTAAACCAATCTAAATCATGTATTCCACAGATAGTGATTGTGTTTCTAATTGGCTTGCAGCAACATGACATTTTGAATCATCTTGTGAAATTATACAGTACCTTACAGGAAGAAGCTTCTTCAGTTTGTTTTGATGGAAGAACAATCAATTTGATAAGTGGTAACACATCTCATTGTCTCAGATTAATTATACTAATTGCTTGATGTTAGCCTTCAAAACAAGCTGAGCCTGAAGAGGAGCAAGGCTATGGCCCTTTGCATGCAGTGTGAGTGCCAGTTCCAGTTGCCTGCACACAGACTGGATACAGCATTGTTAGAATTCAGGTCTGCACCCTCGCTGTCAGTACTGGTTCTGCTGTAGTCAAGTTCCTGCTCTGAGCAGAGCAAATCTTTGCTCAGTTAAGTGAGCCTCAGTCACTGTTGCACTTTCAAAAGGCTTGGCCAACAGCCCAGGTTTGTTAGGCTTTCGAAGCTTCACCTGAATGAGATATTGACTGGGCTTTGTTACCTGAACATCTCCAAACAACGCTGAAAAAAGATTTGATGATTAAATTGTCATGGAATGGCAGTGTGATTTCAAAGCTTATAGCCTCTAGTGGAATTGTGCACCCAAGATCTTTTTTGATTGAAATTTGCTTGTGCAGGCATTGTCCTTCCAACCCTGCATTCCAAATCTTTTACATTTTTCTCAAGATTTATTTAATTTTGCTTCTTTGTCCTAAGATGTCACCATAGTGATGACTTTATTCATTGCCTAAGAGACCCTTTTTTTTATTCTAAAGTGGCGTTTGCAGCCTGACACTGTATCCTGTGAAGCGTCGCTGTGTTGATTAGCAGAAAACAATTCCCTTGTGGACGCAGTACCATTTTCCTGCCCCCTTGTAAATTCAGAACAGCTGAGAGCCAAGCAGTAACCCTATATATCTGGAGCACCTGGCCTCTAGGATTGGGTTACTGCAACTTTATTGTGGTTTTAAAGGTCAGTGCTCAGCATGTGCTGCATTTCTTCAGAGGTGCTTATTCTTGCAGCCTGTTCCATGATAACACATTTGCTGACTGAAGTCACAACTAAATAAAAAGAATGAAGAGCATCTCGAGCATCTCACCTTCCAAAACAAGTGTGTAATAATAACTGGCTGTGCCTTTGATGCATAGTCCATGCCTTTAAATATATTGTAAGAAAGGTGATGTCAGATGCAATGACATTCTTTTAAACGTTACATTTGGTGTCTAACTTTATCATAGAAAGTCTGAAAAATTGTTGTATTAATGCACTAAATGCATTATCTGCTGTTTTCAGGTATAGCTTCACACCAGGAGCATCTTTAATGGAAAACCATTGTGGCAAGCAAAAATTTCCTCTTATCAAATCATCTTTGTCAACTGAATATCAGAATGTACAGGGAATGAGTTTGTCCCTCAGCAAATGCTTCTTTAATTGTGCATTAACATCAATAAGAATGTCTGTTAAATGACCTGAACTATGCCAATGTAAATTTTGATTTTTTTCTACCCTTTTGTTTACTTTTCATTTTTCTTCTCCACACTACTCCATATTCACAGTAGTTTCATTGGGTGGCAAGGGAAGAATTTGAGACAATTTACTACCTTATCAGCATCACTCTTCGGTGCACCTGGCAGGGCACATACCTGGGGTAATTTAAATCTAAGCTGCTTGGGATCGGATCAACTTTCAATAGAAAGTAGAATCAGACAGGGTGTCCAACATGGACTCTTCATTTTCTCACTGGGCAGGTTACATTAAAATGTTGCCTCTCCTTTAGGAAGGCAAAGGAAGATAACATGCTTTGGGGAGAATGAGATTAGCTTTGGATTGCTGTAAAGAAGATTTGACACAGGTGTGATGTGCAAAAAATTTTGTGTTCTGTGCCGTAAACTTCTTTGGTTGACTTATCTCACTGAACCTACATGATCTGGTTAGGAATGGCAACGCTTAACCTTGTAAGTAAGGCTGAGTACAGGTCAGCTGCAAGTCATAGAAACTGAGAAATTGAACTCGGATGTGTTTGAAAGTACTTTGAGTAGGAACCTGATCTTAAGTTTGTCTTCCTAGAGTGGTGTAGGACAAAACACATAACAAAAGTATTTCTATAAATATTTGTATATCCTATTGTTGCAGAAGTGTTGACCTATTTGATGAAACCTCTTCAGGTGGGCAAATGTGAACTCACTCTGAATTAGGAATTCAGTGCTGTAGAATAATGCTGCGACTCTCCGCTCCCCATTTGTCAGATACATCCTCCACGTCTGTTTGATTTACTCCATCTATAAGCCAGGAAATAATATATATTCCACCAGATTTTACAGCGTTGTGTTATAATAGAAGTGCTTCCTATCTTCTCTTGCAGTAATAGAGGAGTCTACAACCAAAACTACTTAATTGATGGCTTGTTCTTGTATAGATTTAGAGGGAGGATACATCAGATATTATCTAGAATTTTGGAGCTGGAGTAAGGAGGGAAATATAAACTATGGCAAAACTTTTATTATGGATGCTGGGGGAATATCACCAACCATAACATCTACAACCCAGATGGAAAGAACTTGAGCGGTGTGTGACCTCTGTGTAGAAATGGATAAAAATTGAGTTCAAATAAATCTGCAAAACTGAATTTTAAAGTCAAGAAACACCTCTGAGAACCCATTGCAACTTTGAATGTACTAGTCAGTGTTATTTGACTTCAATTATTTTAAACAGAAAAGCAATAACACTGTTTTTCCTTACTTCACAATGGGTGACTTCAGAGCTTCTTCACATTGTATCAGTTGCAGTAGCCATGTTCTACTGTTGAGGTCAGTAATCATTGACAAGGCTAAAGCTCCATCAATCCACCCCAGTTATTTTGACAGTTTGTCTTTTGTGTTGTTTCTACTGTGCCCTGCCTACCTCCATCTTGTCAGTATGATTAAATTTGGCAGATGGCACTTTCTAGGCCAATAAATTAACATTGTGTTGCACTTTGATACAGTGTGTGGTGCAGGTTATAATTTAACAGTACACGCTCAGAGGTCATTTTCAGCTATGATTAGGGTGAGATTATGTAGTAGCTCCTTATTTTTGCCATAGTTTTCATCTTTGAAATTAAAATTATCTCCAAAATTAAAAATCTCCAATAATATTTTTAAGTCAATTTTAAAAATGATGAAAACAGTAAAAATGAAAAAGCCAAAGTTTTCTATATATTCCATTAAAAAGAATATGTTATATGTATTTGAACTTGTATAAGTGTCCGGGGGAGAAATGTGTTTGGGTAGCGCTGCTTCAATTATATCAGTGAAGAATGAAGGATGGGCTGCACAGGTAGCGAGCGGCCTGTGGTGATGTTTGCCCTGGGGAATCACTTTAAGCCTGCACAGTGCTGCTAAAGCAGCATGACACAAAGGAATTTCTCCCCATGTGTTGGCTTCAGCAGTCCAAACCAATTGTATGACCCTTGCCCTCTTTCCATCGCCCTGTATAATCTTCCACTTTGAATATTTATCCAATTTTTCCTTAAAAGATGCGATAGTCTGCCTCAGTCATTTCCTGTGGCAAAACATTGCATGTTGTAGCAAGTCTCGCTGCAAAGAACCCACCTAGACTTTTCCATCACTTTTTCACTGATAATTTCAAATTGTTGACCCCTTATTACTGACTCCATAACCTGAGGAAATCGCCTTTTCGTACTCTGTTAAACCATTCATAATTTTTAAAAACTGCTATTAAATTTTCTCTTAGCCTTCTCTGCTTTAGTGGAAATATTCATACAAACATATGAAAATGAAGGATAGGAAAAGATCCACTGGTCCATCTTATCTACCTTACACAGTTCTGATGGTCTATGTATCACGATACAGGCACCAGAGCCACCAACTGTTCTGGGAGAAGCTCAAAAATCTAGGCCAATTAGGGGCAAAGAATCTGAAAAAAAAAATTTCTGACCCTTTAAGTAATCAAACAAGCCCAGGAGGTCCCATTGAACCTAACTTATATTACAGGGTACCCACTGCCTGTACAAGTTGATTGCCATACCAGCCAGAAACAGGTTGAGCTTTCACTTAAATGCTGCAAAATTCAAGAAGGCCCATAACCTGGAGAGGAATTTACGCCCTTTTCCCTGGCATATTTGAAGCTGACGGGATGGCCATTTAATTGGGCGGGAGGGTGCCAGGTGGGGATCCTGCCACCTTCCCATCTCTGCCCTGATTAATTCAAGGCAGGAATGTTCACTTAATGGACTCATCCTGCCGCTACTGATATTCAACCAGCAGCAGGCAGGGAAATCGCCAATCAGGGAGCCCAAAAAGCAAACCCTGTCACGTTTTCTTGCAGGCTCCCTGGTGGGGTTTGTCGGGGGCGGCGGGCTGCTGGCAATCCTCATTGTCAGGCATTCAGGGCCTGATCAAAGGACCCAGCATTGGGATAAAGGGGGTCGCTAAAAGCCGCTCCTGTGCTCTTGCTGCTGACCTACCTCCAACCTGTCCTGCAAACCCCATCCAGCGATCCCCGATCCTACCCTCACTTACTTGTGGCCTTAGGTCCCTCACTGATCTTGAGCCTCTGAAGGGTGCCTTGCCAACAGCTGCCACTGTTCAAGGTACCCCTTGGGGGCAGCGTTTCCACCCCATGTTCCTTGACCCAAGGGAAGGCCCGCCGCTGGTCACTTAGTGCCTGATTGGCACTTATTACGGCAGGCCTTCCATAAAGGAGGTGATACAGGGCTCTCAACAGCTCTCTAACCAGATGAAACATCTGTCACCTGGATTAAGTACCACAAAGCACAATCACTCTGTCCCCATTGCTTCTGATGCAGGCAGCACATAAAACTTTGTGCTGCTTGAAGTGGTCACCTGAGAGATCATGAGAGGTTAGCGCAAAGGTGCATTCTAGTTGAAGCAGGCACTGGAGCTAGTTGCAATAGAGTGTGAGCAAGATGAACACTGAATTATGGCACAACATGGTAGAGAACATGCTCCAACATTTTCCACCTCTACACTGGAAGCCTTGGCCAAGGAGGTGCAGAGGACGTGAGATGTCTTCTATGCATTGGGTGGTCCCCAACACCCTGCAGACAAACATACAGTTGGCATTGGGAGAATATAGCTGTGGCTGTCAATGGCAGATATGTAGCCCTGAGGAACCTGGTTACAATGCTGCAAGTTCAATGACCTCACAAGAGCAGTCAAGGTTGGTGCATGCATCTTCAAATAGCATGTTGCATCAGCTGCCCCTCTGGTCCCACAGACTAAGCAATGCACTACACCCCAATCACTCCACTACCAAAAATCTCTATGAGCCATGGCTTATACCTACTGCACACTCCAGCTTTTTAACCATGGCAGTCACATCCACCAAACACACTTCCCTCTCTCTTGTAGGACCAGATGGCACATAATTGGAGGGAGCTGGAGTTAATCAACAGGTGACAGGCACATCTGCATGTCCTTACCTCCATGGTGGAGATCTGCTGGCCATCACTGGAGCAGCCATGACTTGAGGTTGTGGCCAGTGGTAGGGTTGAAAGCAATGAAGATGACAATATGTTCATACCTAGTCCACCTTCTCACACCCCACTTTCCCCTCATCCTACCATCTCTTCTGATTTACAAGCTACAGGTGATGTAAGCATGCACTTCTTGCTTTTCCCCCTCCCCTCACCTTGCTTTGTGCCTTTCTCCTTTCATATGTCCAAGATCTAAAACCTGGTCAGACAGAGAAGGAGATGGAAGAGCAGAAAGCCATGGATGATGAAGGAATACCATCACTCAATCTCATACTCGTAGCCACCAACTCAGGCACTGACGCTGTGCATAGTTTAGAAGGTAGTTTGGAGTCAGGATCTGGTAAGACACAAGTGACCTGCAGCCAGGACAGCGCACAAGGTTAGCGCAGGTGCCAGCTCAGTGGAAAACAAAATCACACATGAGTTCTGCTACAGAAGACTCAGATGAAGACTTTGATGGGACGGCCTACAGAAAGAGACTAACGGATGTGCACACACAAATGCTTGGTGCATTAGCAGGCCTGTCGGTAAACATATGATCACTGTCAAGGAGTGCCAACTTGGCACAGGATCTTGCTGTGCTAGGAGGCCATCCTTTCCAGCGTGGAAGTGGTAGCCCACTTCATTTGCACACTTTGGGACCCAACTATGAAGTAGCATCTGATGGTCTGAACTTCCACTAGAGCGCAAACAGAAGCTCCCGCTCCATCCTCAGGTTGCTGCAGAGGAACCTCAAACTGAAGTCTTGTAAGCTCAGCTTGCTGCCATGTGAACTCAAATGCTGCCGTACTAGCTGTGGATACCTGTTTCATAGATGCTTATAGGATGTCACTGCAGCTCAGCAATCCGTTCTCCCTCAGATTGTTGAGGCATCACCCCATGGGAGTAGCAGTGTTTCTGTTGTGCACTAATCTGCTCTCCACTCTCAGCATGACTGCATTCATCCTCCCACCTCTGCCACTCTGTTAGTGTCCTTGCTATTGCCTGTCAGCCAACCAGCCCAGACTGCTGCCACCCATGCTGAGCTGGTGCAGTCCACAGCCTTACCTTCTAGGCTCAGAGCTGGCTAAAGTCACCCAGTTGGCCATTTGCAGTCTCCCTGACTGAAAATCAGCACTCTTCCACCAGCCATGTTGTAGCCACTGCCGTAGCACAGCACAGGAGCACTAGGACAGGTAAAAGCTCAAGGATAACAAGCATTCAGGGATTGCACAAGGGTGATTAGTTGACTTCTGGATGGAATATTGAATGGTTTGATTGATAAAGGGTGGATTGGAATGTTTGTTTTGTAGTGTCTTTTATTTCAGCATTGCAGCTAAGAGGACACTGTGATTGTCAGTAACAGAGGGGAGATAAGGGGTTGGTCTGTTGTAGAATGGGGAATTGTGGTTGCATTCATTGATACCACAGCTGGATTAGCCGATTATGAACAGGAGAACCAGAAATGGGCTGTTTTGGTTGCCTTCTCCATTCCTCTCCCTGATCCTCCTCCTCCTCCTCAATTGGTTGCCATAGTGCTGGTGGCAAGGGCTGTGCCCTCATGATGGTGAGGTTGTGCAGCATGCAGCAGACCATGATGAATTGTAATAGTGCTCTGGCGCATACTGCAGGACTACTTCAGGGCAGTCCACTGAGCCAAAGTGTTGCCTAATGATCCGCTTGATGACATTTTGTGTGGCAGCATGGATCTCGTTATACGCATGCTGCCGACGTGTGAGTGGGTTGCACACTGGAGTCAATGGATTGTGCTTGTCACCCAGTAGCCACCCTCTGGTTTGTTGTGGTGGCCGAAATGTGGAAGCAACACTGAACTGCCATAGATTGAAGGCATCATGACCATGATACAGGCATTGACCTACATGATGCACTGAGCATGGTCACACATCAGCTGGACTTTGAAGAATTTCTGTTCCTTCCGGGTATCTCAATTGTTGAAATGCGGCACTTGCTAAGTGATGTGTATACAATCAATGGCACACTGCAGCATGGGAAATCCTGCAATTCTGTTGAAGCTACATGCTCACTCTGCTACTTCTCACAGTGACCTCTCTGGCACAACAGTGGACTGGGTGATGTTGCAAATATCCTTTGCTGCAGCCTGGAAGCAGCCTAATGCATAAAAGTTCATTGCCATGGTCACCTTCACAGTCACTGATAATGCTGTCCTCACTCTGCACTAAGGTTGCAGCTGAGGCTATAACAGTAAACATATTTCAGTGTGAATCTGTTGGTGAAGATCAGACATATGACACACTGTTCCTTGCTGAGGTGGAGAGAGAAGAATTGCTCTCAGAACACTCTAGGCGGATATGGCCTCCTGCTCAGAGCCCTTCCCCCCCAACTCCTCACTTCTTGTCACCTCAGTTTATTCTCCATGTTATGTTGCAGACCTACTACACACCCGTTCCTATCTCTATAATCTCCGCCAGCCCCAGAACGCTGTAAGATATCTGCAGTTCTTTGATTCTGGTCTCTTGAACATCCCCAGTTTTAATTGCTCCATCATTTGTGGTCATGCCTTCAGCTGCCTGGGCCTTAATATCTGGAATTCCCTCCCTAAACTGCTCAGCCTGATTTTCCTCCTTTAAACCTACTTCTTTGGCCAAGCTTTTGTTCATCTCTCCTAATACTTACTTATATGTCTCAGTGTCATTTTTTGATTTATGATGCTCCTGTGAAGTGCCTTGTGGTGTTTTGCTATGTTAAAGGTGCTATATAAATGCAAGTTGTTGTCATTATTATTGAACAACTGGAAGCCACAAATCATATAGCTAAATACACCCTGCACTGACCGCAGTGACAAAGGAGCTCCCTGTTTGCATTCTTCATAGGAAATTAGTTTTTCCCATCAGTGGAATGCATGCAGGTGTGTCTATTTTCTCCTAACATTTTAAACAATGAAACACAAACTGGTAATGTTGGTGGAAGGTCCAGTAGACTATCTGCGTATATTGAAAATATGGCTTTGTTGGCGGCTGGAGCTATACGTGGGCTGGTGTGAAATGCAAATAATGTGTGGTGACCTGAGGGTTTCGCATCCTTTGCTTCAATGTGTTTCAGTCAGGTGCTAATCTGTGTCATGAACTATGTTGCCACTCTTCTGCCAATGTGCACCTAAAGCTGCTTTGTGTTAATATAAGAATGGTAGTGTCACTGCAGCTTTAATCTTTGACATTCTATTAACTCTTCTTAATAGGTTCTGAAATTAATAGTGGTTTACTAATTATGAAGCAGTTGTAGAAACTACCTGAAAAAAGTAACAGGTTTATGTGTAATATTTGCATACATATATCAAAACAGACATATACACACATACACACACACACATAAATTGTGTAGGCTAATAAAGGTTATTCACATGCTTTTATTTTCAAGATAGGATCCTGTAATGGGGACAGTAAGGAACAAGTTAATTTGAGCCTTAGATCCAATAATTGGTTGCATTTGTAAACATTAACCAACTGGCTGTCAATTTTAGCAACTTTTGATTCTGTATGGGACAAGTAAATGTAATCAAGCAGCTGACTGTAAATGTTAATTCCTGTCGAGAAATTTAATTGACAGTTAATTTTGAAGATCATCACTAGAATTACTAGTATGAGATACTGGCTCATAGGGCAGAATCTTCTGTTCAACGAGCGGAGGGGTGGGGCCCGCTCATCGTCACGTAAAATGATGCGGGGTGACGTCAGGCAGTTCAGCTGCGCACCCGCCAAACTGTCAAAGGCCTATTATGGCCAATAAAAAAGTAATTAACGTGATTAATGGACCTGCTTGTCCAACTTTAAGGTTGGCGGGCAGGCCGGGAACCCAGGTGGGCTTCTGAGAAAACATGAAACTTTGTCCAAGGGTTTCATGAGGGTATTAAAATTTTTATAAAATGTTTAAATAAAAGAAATTGACATATCCCAGCTCATGTGCCAATGGCACATGAGTGGATCTTTCAGTAATTTTTTTCCCCTTCTTTATTGAAATTTTCAAACCTGAGCCGCTCTCCCTGAGGCAGCACTTTCCCTCAAGGAGATCTGTGTGCCCTTTAGCATGCATGCACGATAGAGTGCACTCCCGGCTCAGGGGATCCCCCCCCCCCCCCCAACCCACACAGCGTTCCTGGCGGATGTCACACTGGGCGGGCCTTAATTGGCCCGCCTGTGTAAAATGGCAGCGCGCCCCCAACTGGGGACGCCGATTGGGAACCCACCCACTCGTGCCCGTTCCCACACAAACCCCCCCCCCGCCCCCTCTAATGGGGGGAAGATCCTGCCCACATAATTTCCCAAAGATGCGCAAGGGAACCTCCCCCCCCCCCCCCACACCCACCACTAAGCCCCCACCCATCCTACCTAACCGACCCCCTCCTGCAACACTCCGCCCCCTCACCCCATTACTATCCATTTACCTTACACACTTACCTTATCCCTGCCTTGTCAAAGTGGCTGAGTAAAATAATTCGGATGCTGGAAATCTGAAACAAAAACAAAAATAGCTGGAAAAACTCAGCAGGCCTGACAGCATCTGTGGAGAGGAAGACAGAGTTAACATTTTGAGTCCGTACAACTCTGACTCTTCATTAGAACCTTTAAACTTACCTGCTTCACAGAAGCTAGTGCCGTTATAAAGGTGGTGTGGCTTCCTTTCCCTCGACCCTGCTGCACTCAACTTGGAGAATTCCTGGACAGTTACACTGCACTTTTCTCACCCAGCCTGAATCGGAAGGTTGGGCGAGAAAGGGGCAGCTGCATTTCAGTGTAAGTACATAGGAGCAGGGTGGCAATTCGACTGTGTTTGTTGCTCCATGGAATTTCTGGCTCACGCCATTGGAGGCAAAATTATTTGCTGATTTATTTTAAATCTAGGAATTAAAAGTAAGCAAGATTAAGGACCATTCCTACCTGTCGTCAAAGGCTCAGTGAAGACGTGCACCATCCAGGAGAAAAAGTTGTGTTGTGCTCGTGATGCTGGATTACCTAGTGCTGATGTTGCAAGGCCAGTTGAAAGCCAAAAGTAAAACTGTGGGCTTCACTAAAACCGTGACTTTGAAGAATCAGTAAAAATAGAGCAGTCTTGCGGAGTACTCGTTCTTGATCTGGTGACTGCAAGATTCACATTTTTGGTTGGTGGGTGAGAACAAGATTGGACTCAGCTGTGATGCCAACCATGGAGGAATGGGTTGATGGCACTTGTTGTCGTGTTTTGCATGCAGAGAAAAAGCACTTGTTTGAGATACTGGAGAGCAGCTTGTGGCTGAGTATAAATCAGCACCTTCAGGACAGAATGAGCTAAACTGAGAGAAAGACCCAGTTAAGAGTGGCCAGTGATGAGATGAAAGTACTCAATAACATTCAGCACCTATTCAGCAACCGTAAACAATGGCCGGGATTTTCCGGCCCCGTTGTGGGCGAGGCGGCGGCCCAGCCAGATGTCCATTGACTTGCGGTGGGACCGGAAGATCCCGGCAGCGGGCAGGTGTGGAAAATCCCGCATTGACAATTCCAATTAAAGGTGCTTGTGTTTCAAATAGTCATTTGATAGTGCAGAACTCGAATATTGTTGAAAAAAGACATTTTATCGAAGCTTTTCATCTTGCACTCATCAGGATAATCGCAAGAATACCAATGTCAGGGGAAGCAACAAGTTTATACTGTATAGGAAGAGAATGCTGATTGGTTGGCAAATGGGCCGATTGGTATTGCCATGGAGAATGCACCAGTTAATGGTGACTGACAGTTAACTGCCAAGCATTGTTTGAAATTTAAACCAGGCAGCTTGACTCTGATTGGTCAAGGCATTGCCCTGAGGAATGAACCAGTGAATGGCTATCACTTACTTTGTTTAGCTGAAACAGGCGCAATGTGTGTACATGTTCTTTCTGTCTGCAAAGAACGGGGCCCTCTGTATTAATATATGTAGCTTCTAGTATACACAGATGTGCCACACTTTAAGCCCGACTGCCAATCTTAAATTGGTTGTCAGCATAATTTTTAGCGCACTAAGAATTATTTAACAAATGTTGTCCATTTGCGGAGTCACATCTAATGTTAGACACTGTGTGTTGAGTTTTGCAAGCACGGGCTGGTTGGGTACAGTCTGTACCTTGCCTGTTGCACACAGTGGAAGGGACATGCTGTTTGAAATGATCTACCAGTCTTTGGGATGTTTGGCCTACATACTGTCATCACACTGGCACTGAAATTCATCTACCATATTACTCATTTGTGTGATAGGCAGAACGTCTTTTTGGCTTGACAGCAGCATCCTGTTAGTGGCAAATACCACTTGTGTTGCTACTTGCCAACCAATCGGCTCTCTCTTCTCATATAGTATAAAGTTGTTGCTTCCCCTGACACTGGTATTCTTGCAATTGTCCTGATGAGTGCCAGACAAAAAGCTTTGACAAAATGTCTTTTTTCAGCTATACTCAACTGCTTGTTTCAGTGCTGCATCCCAAATTTTCTGGAAGAACCTGTAACCTCTACCCTCATATTTTCAAGAGAGATTTCTGTTTTTGATATAAAGGTAAGTTCTTTCTTTTGATCTGAGCATTTAACAATGCTGCATTATATGTAACTATAATACTTCCTGTAATCAGAAGAAAATTAGTTAAAGAACTATAATGGAGTCTTTGTACTAATGTTAAATTTCATGAAAAAATTCAACATTATTAGAATTCAGTAATATTAGGGATATGTATTTACCACAATACTTTTAAATATGATTATTACCTAAAAATGATTTCACAAACTGCTTTCCTTGGCTGTTATGTGGGCTCCTGTCCATGCTTCCTTGCATGAAATAGACCTTAAGTGATCTGAAACTACAAAATTAGAAAATCATGTAAGAAACTTGAATGGTATTTTCTTGTAGAACACTTATTCAGTGGGTGGGTCGTGGGTAGCTGCTTGAATGCTTTGCATTGTTCAGTTGCAAGTAATGAATTGTCAACCTTTCTGTGGGATTAACAGAGAAATTTAGAATTTGAGTGTTGTTTTTAATTGAGAAAGCATCAAATGCAATAATTTTTATTGTGGGGAATTAGGGTTACTTTGGATCTGCTTGATCTTTTTCCAGAGCGCTCTCACTCTGAATATGGCAGTCAACGTGATGCCAAACTGTTTCATTCTGTGATCTTGTACATTGGCCCATTCAGTGCATATTGTTATGTGATTCAAACAAGCTCTGTGGTGTACAGATAAATGCCTGTTTAGTATTGCAAGCTGAGTTGCAAAAAATAGGGTTTTAATCAGAACTACAGTATGATTTTTCTAATTTGCTGTTAAACCTGCAACTTAGTTTTCAGCACATAGACCTTCAATTCCGGTCCATTGGAGCTGCTTGAGTCTATTTATACAGCATCCTTTCTATATTTACTGCAACGTACAGTAAAAATAAATTGAAGCATTACTCTTAACCCATGATGATTGTGTTTATTTCTTCAAAGTTGTATTGTTGTCCATGTTCTTCTCCATTCGCTTGTGTGATTATGACAAAATCATGTCAGCAGCTTAATCCCAGGAAGGGAAACAATTGGAACTGTTCTGTTAGCTGAAGTGATCTCCTTAACTCATCTTTATGCATATTCTACACAGGCTAACTTCCTTTTACTAGCGCAAAGCTCCCTTTCTTTCCCTGGAAGTGCAAGTCTTTCTCTGGGAATATTGATCTAGAAAAATCTGATTCGTTATGCAAATAATTTAACATTTGGTCAAGTAATTTCTGCTTTGAAATAGCTAATTATTTAGAGTATTTATATTTTAAAATAAACTTTAGAAAAAGTATTCTGTTACATTCGATTGGCAATGAGTTAGCTGATAAATTCAGAAATAATTGAATGTCCTACTTTTCTTTAAGTCAAAATTTGGGATGGCATGATATAATTCTCTTTTTGATGTGTGACCCACCATATTAAACATTAATGACCAGTGAAGGAATACTTGACTCCTACTATGTTGAGAGTGCATTATGCACTTTGTAAACCTGCTTCACCTTTCTTTGGCCAATCCCAAATCTCTGCTGACATTACAAATATTGGCCGCAGTTTGGGAGGCTATTGCATTTTGACCCAAAGATTACAAGAAGTGCCAAGATCTAGTGCCAAAGAGTGAGAGCATTACTACACACTTGAGGTCACTTCCATAAACCAAGGGGAATAATTTACCAACTGCAGCCAACAATTTGCAGCCAATGTAATCTTATTGTACCCAAGAGATACATTTATTTTCTAAATGAGAAACGTTTTCAATTGCTGTAGGCAGACCCTAGACAGCAGTCTGCAAATAAGCGGGCAATAGTTGCTGTTTTACAGTTGAATGTCATGGGGTAGATAATAGCCTGGACCTGTTCTCATGCCCAGACTTGGTGCTCTGGTTCCAACACAACCCAAACAGACAGATCTTAGGATGGATAGAATTTGGTCCTCCACCTCTTCTGTACACTGAGAACAAGCTGTTGGTTGCACTACTACAGACAACTTGTCCCATTGTGAGAAGCCAATTTTGGGCCAACTGCTGTGCCAGCAATAGCCCTCGGTTAAATCCCTGTAAGGGATGAACTATGGTTGGGTGGGCGGGTGGGCGGGGTGGGGTGGGGTGAGGAGTTAGATGGGGAAGTTGCTTCTCCTGCCTTCATAGAAAGGTGAAAAACAAATTTCAAACACTTACCTTTAGTTTGTGGTCATTGGGCCTACTAACGAATCCTGATAAGATTCAAAACATTGGAGTCATGAGATGACCAATTTGTCAAAGGGTTGCCTTAATATATGCCAGGCCTTTAACTAACACACTAAAGGGCCAGGTGCCTATATTAGGTAGGATCAAATAAAGTCAGCTACTCTTGATCGCTTCAATTCTACATTCAAGAAACCCATCTTGTCCCTGAATGTTACCAAAGCAAAAATTATATATCAATCCACACTTGGTCAGCCAAATATTCCACCTCTCATATATGTTGAGAGACTCTGGAATATGTTGAGCACTTCTCATAGTTTGGCAGACATCTCTCTCAAAAGGCTTCCATTGATGAGGAGATCCAATACTGGATCAGCTGCACCAGCTCAGCCTCCTACAAACTAAAGCAGGAAGTGTTTGACTACAAAGACCTCCACAGGTCAACAAAATTCATAGGCCTGAATTTTTTGTTCATCAGGCGCGCGCGATTGGTGAGCCTGGAAGCAGACAGGAAATGGGTCTCTGGTCGCGACTGGCTCCTGACTGCGATTTCACGATGGCTGGCCAATTAACAACCAGCCAGTGTGAAATGTGCACTGAAACACTCAGCGCTGCCAGGGTGGGGGTGGGAAGAGGGCGGGCACCGACCTAACTGAGGGTGTGAGTGAGCACATTCCTGCTGCTGCAATATGACCTTGACTGTGTATGAGTGACATATAAGAGCGCTAGAGAAATTCCACCAGCAATGCCTCCACTGCATCCTCTGGATTCAATGGGGGGATGTTGAACCAATGCCAGTGTCCTTCTTGAAGCCAGTTCCACAAGTATTCAGGCAAAACTCGTGCAAAATCAAGTTCGTTGGACTGGATACTGTGCCCGGATAACCGAAAAACATCCTCCCTGCCAGGTCCTGTTTTCTCAACTCTCAAATGGCCAATGTTCCAGGGCAGGACAAAGAAAATGCCAAAAAGACACTCTAACTCTCCTTGAGTTGCTAGCTATTGTTCAGAACGGCAACGAGTTCTCCAAGCCGCGTCACACTTTTGAGTCACAACATCTTAGTGATAAGGCAGAGCAATGGCTGTGAAGAAAAAGAAAAGAAGCACATCCTGCACTCCAGATCTCACTACATCATGGGACACCCTGCCCTGTCTACCCCAAAGATCCATGGGTCGAGAACCGGCCTGTTCAGCCATATGAAGACCCGTGGCAGAAACTCGCGACCCTGAGTAGACGTCATCCTTGAATTGAGGAACAGTCGACAATGACGGCTTATATTAGGCATGAACTCAAGTCTCGAAAAATATGGGCTCTACTCCATTTACAGTGGACCCAGCACCACCACAGATTGGGTACAGGCCATCCCACTGCTAAGTTAGAATATTTTGTGCTTGTTTTACACTGAAATGTTGAGCATAACCCATACCAGTTTTTAGTACCATCAGTCCTCCATTGTTCTTTCTTATGGCTTTAGTCCAAGGTCATAAACCAAGCGCATCTGTATTGATTGATTATGTGTGCATTCCAAATGTTTTATCCTTATTATTGAGATGATTTGTACCAGTGTTGGTACACTGAAACACATTTTATTTTTCACAAATTTGAGCACTCCATGGGCAGATACCATGCCTCTGTCCATGGCTAAGCTGTGTTGGCAGAATCCAGCCTCAATTCCTGCTGATGGCCATTTTGAGGTGTGCAGGATCAGGCGTGGGACAGGAAACCTGTCCATACCTAACCAAAGGCCTAAGGTCAGAACTTTAAAGATTTGCATTGTGCAAATGGGCTTTGGAAGCCCTTTGCAACCCTGCCGATTGAGAAGAGACGGGAACAGGCAAGGTGGTGGGACAAAAGGGCAGGAAACTTCTTGAAAGTTAAGTTAGAGAATTTTTAGGGGCTTAAGTGTAACATTGGAATTAACATGGAGGGAGGCAGTAAGGGAGGGTTTGGAGGCAGGGGTTGACTCCATAGAGCAGCCAAATTTTGAGAGGGCATTGGTTTTGATGAGGCTTCTCTCAGATGATTCAGGAGACACATATCTGTGTTCTTAAGTGCTGGCAACTGAGGCCGAGGCCTGTTGCTGGCACCATTAGGGATCATCAGAACTTGTGAAAAGAAAAATGGCAAGTGAGGTGGGCCCTTCAGCGGCTTTCTCCAGGGCCGTCCCACCTTAGTGGGCAGCAGACCTGCCTCCGGCACAAAATGGGGCCTTACTCCAGGAAAATTGCACTTCCTGGCAGCCTGATGACGGAGGCGGAATCGCAACTGCAGGATCCGGCCCACCTCTTGATTCCAGCCTCTGACATGAAAATTTGGGCCCAATTGCAGAGTGATGGCCTCTTCGCTATAAGCAACTTGCCTTAACCCCAATCTCTGAAAATTTTCCTTTAATCAATCAGTGTGAATTGTCCTTTTCACTCCCAACCATGCTTGACATCTTAGTGACGATGATAATAGTGGCAATTTGTGCTCAATTATGAGCAATTTTGGCTGTTGAGCTGTGGACCACAGGAAATGTGTTGAAACTGCCCAAAGATCCTTTACTTAGCACTCATACAGCTAGCTAAAAGAGGAGATTTTGATCCTGTTAAATCTAGGGCTCAAAGTTCAAAGGGTATCATGCGACCCAGTCTTCTCAAAGGTACCTGCACATGCGCTTGTTATTTAGAACCTAGCTACAAGTTGTATCACTACTAAAGCATATCAATGAGAGAGAAATGTCAATCTTATGTATGTGTGTGTAATATATTATAAAATTTCTCCAGAAGATTTTTAAATGTTCACAATTACAGCTCTGCTGTTAGGTATTGAAAGTTGAAGTCCATCGGTGTATCCCCAGAACTAATTCTGCACATTATTTAGATTTTCTTGCTTGAAGAAAGTACAGTTGAGAAATGGTTGACTATTATTGGTAGTTGATGTCTTCTTACAGAGATTTGCACTGGTAGACAACTGACTTCTTTGAATATGTAATAATGAATACAGGACTGTAGAAGAAAACACAGGCTGAAGTCAGTAGCATTTGAAACCAGGTAAAATGTCAGTGAAATGACTATATCAATGCTACCTAAAAATTGATTTTTATTTTGTAGCAAGTAACTTAAGGAAACTTTCTTTTATGCTTCCCTTTTTACCGCCTCACATTACAACAGTAAAAAGATTGTCATATAATACATCCAAAAAAGCTGAGAATGTTAATTGATTTCTTCAAAAAAAAATTTTACGAGCTGATTCAAGGCAGATACCACTGTTGTAGTTTCCTCTGCATTCCTTCCTTCCATCCTTGGGCCCTGTTTTGTGCTTCATCCTTCACTACACCCACCTTAACTGGCAGCTCTCGTTCTGTCTATCTCTGCATATCCTTGCCATCTTCGGTTTGACTGTTTAACTCTTCTCCTACCTCAAACCACAGATCAATGCTAAAAATATCAAATTGATCACTTATTACTTCATATAGAAGGATGCTTGATATGTGTGAAACGTTGAATCAAAGGCCCAGATTTTCACTCCAGGGTTGGGTGTGCAGACAGGAGAATTTCCAGCTTTGCGATCCCCATCTTTAAAAATGGCTGCCCGGACATTCAATTTTCAGTCCGGGAAGTGTAGGCTGGATTAGAAGTCAGGCAGGTGACCTGGGAAGAAATAAGGAGGATGTCAGGTGTGGAGGTGGGCTCCGCGGAAGGCCTGCCTCAGGGCTCCAGCACCTTGTCCTAAGCTTAAAAATAAAGATTAAAACATGAAACATCCCTCTAGCCCTCACACCTCACCTCCCTCACCCCCACACACATTCCATGCTCCATTCATGCTAACCCATGCCACTTCATGAGCCCACCCACTCCCATGGCACGTCATACACGCCAACCTATGCCCCTCCACCCACCTCCATGGTCCCTCATACCCTCCAAGCCAATCTATGCTCCTGCACCCATCCCACATAGCCCTTTGTAGCACCTATGCCCCTTTTTGCAACCCCAGGGCCTTATACTTGCCATGCCAAATCACCTAGTATCCACCATGGGGAAACCTCAGGATCTATGCAGAGATGTGATAAAATGAAGTTCTGTAAAGTAAACTTACGTGTCAATTGCAAACTTCACTATATTGAAAAAAAGCACTCTCATTCAGAAAAATACATTTACTACATTTACATCCGTTCAACTACATAAAGCCTTATAACAACAAATATTTCATTCTAGTGCACAATCCCTTATAACAAGCATTGGAATTCATAGTCCTACAACAAAGAGTCAATAACCACCTGTACCTGTCAATCAAACTGAAATGGCAAGCACCCTACTGTGATAATGGATGGTTGTGAAATCAGTCATGCAGCACTAATCCAGTAATGAATACCCTCAGGCTTATGTCAATAGACAGAGTGAAATAGCAAGCAATAATTTTTTTAAGACTCTAGGCAACTTTTTCCAAAGATTTAAAGGGCAAAAATTTCAAATGCTTTGACAGCTTGTCAGCTCCCTTTAGCAGATCCTTTTGACAGGTGTTTCTGACAGTTTTGACAGCTCCCTTGGACAGGCCCTCTTGATTGGTGCTTCTGACAATTAATTTTGACATGTCTGTGGACAGCTCCAATGAGATTGACAATAGTTAATTTGTGTACTTTTAATGTGCATTTATACCTACTTTTAACAATTCCAAAGGACACCTGACCTACCCCAAAGGGAATTTGACCTCCCCTAAAGTTGTCCCAGTACCTGATCCAAAGGGGTACCTTACCTCTCCAAAGGGTTACCCTGGCTATCCAAACCATTCAACAAAGGTCAGACATGCTCTTACCAGGTCTAATTTTCACACTTCACACCCCTGGCCTTCCAAAATCCCACTTTAGTGGAGGCAGCTGATGATCTCAATGGCCTCTGCTGCCTCTGTAAACCATGCATGTGCAAAAACATGCCCCAGTCCCACTCTCGCCCCCTCAAAAAATGGAAAGTGCCGTGTTTGAGGGTGGGACTTAAGATTTTTGACCACTTCTACCACTTGCACCATAATGGAGACCCTTTCTGTCATGGCAAAAACCTGGTCCTAAGCTTTTTTGAAAATACTTCATATCAAGGTTGAATTTATTTTTACATTGGTGAAACAGAACATAGCTTTAAGAAAACCAAAGGAATATCAATCATCAAATGTGAAACACTTCCTAAAAAGAAAAGCATGGTCCAAATAATAGTTTTAACGTATATTTTCTGGATAAAAATTTAAACTATGTTTATAACCTGTCTTTCAATCTACTTCCCAACTATTGATGTAACTCAGCCACTTTGTGCTCAATTGCTCCCTTAGCACTAAATCTTTGTTCTAGGCATCTTATTTCTCCTCCTTCCAAGGTGTAATGCTCATTGAGTGCTATTTATATGTGCGAGTGCCAGAAGCTGATAAAAATTCTGATACAATTGCAGTATTTATGTGTAATTTTGAGGGAACTAAGTTCATCAGATTTATTTCTCAACATAGTTATATTTGTTGTGACATGTTTGAAAGTGTTCATTGGTAAAATGCTGCGCAAATATTTCAGATGATGTAAAATTAAAAACATAGAGCAGAGACTGTTATCAATTTTTTTCTTGACTGTAGACCACTTGAATTATTTCATTTTTCTAACCATTAAAACAGAGGGTAGTGTAGAATTCAGCTTCAAGCAAAGGGATTCATGTTACTTTGGAATAAACATTTGGCATTTTCACTAACCTAGTAGTTTCTCTGTTTCTCTTTATATCCATTAAATAGAAATTTTATTAGATAGTAAATGCATTGTGATATTATTTATTCTACAGTATATGTATGTTCAATCTGAATTATAAATATATTTTGAGACTGAAAGTGCAACATAGGATGAATAAATCATCATAAAGTGCTTCCATAAATCTGGCAGTTCCAAACTGGCAGGATAAAACAACCCTTTATTGTGGAAAGATAGTGAAGAGTTATTGTAATTAACCCATTACTGCTACTGCTTTTAGACATTTCATCCTTAGCATCTGTGTGTCTTGTTGGTATTTAAACACTACTGTATTGGATTGACAGTAAGTATTGTAGCTATTGTATTACACAAGATTTGCTGGTAGCATGTTAAGTGGAATGTGACATTAAATGAATTCTATAAAACAAACTGAAAATATAAGACTGGCTCACTGTTAACAAAGTAAAAAAATAAGTTGTCAAAAAAGAAGGTTGCAGAAATGTTGCAAACAGATGCAAAGGGATTAAAGGATTAACTCCAGGGTCAGGGCTATTCACTTGCTAACATATTCATGGCGTTAATGATAGGGCAGTTCACACTTTCTGTCGACCAAAAGCGAATAAGGGTTTAGCATGTTTGTGTCTTGAGGTTTTTAAATCACAACTAGTATATACTGATATTTGTTGAGACCTTTCTATATTGAAAAAAAGAATAAATCAGTTTCAAATACTGTCCTTAGTGAGTGGTTTGATACTCTGAAATTATGTACTAATCGGATTAAGATGCATAGTAGTAGAATGTTCACTGGGTTTCAGTTTATTTCTATAATTTCTGAATTTCAAGCTAAAATAGCAGAAAATGTGCACCATCATAGATTTCAGCCCACAATATTTAGCAGTAAAGAGGAGACACTTAATCCCAGTGGATGGCAGTATGCTGCTTTTGTATGAAATCACTGTAACTAAAACCGTAGATTGATTTGGAACATCTTCTCCAATTTGTTATGAGTATTTTGCAATTTTCTTTTCACTATATTAAAGGCAATATGCGTTTTGCACACTTGTGATTTTCTCAAGAACAGTGGTGTTCATTAACTATCTTCAGTTGGATGTACTTAAAAATAGAAAGTGTGAAGCTCTTCATAAACATATTGAATACTTTGGGACATTTTAAATAAATGCACTTTAGGGCTTACTATGGTACTTTAGTATCACTTTGCAAAAACAATTAGAAGACTAAGCTGAGAATGGTCTCAAACCTAGTGTCATTTATGGTTTCATTGATGCTCATCCAAACAAGGATATGAGCCAACAGTACTATAGATTCACCCATAACATTCTGGGACTGCGGTATTACTTAATTCATAGAGTTCTATAACCATCATCTTGAGGGGTTGATACTTACTGTGTGGGAATTCATGATTCTAAAAATTGAATCAATAGCAAATATTTGATAGCCAATTTTACCAGAAAGTGCTGGTGATGTTCCACCATGGCAGGGTCAAGGGGCTGTGGTTGGCTAGTTGGGAGTGTATCTGCTGTAACTTGGCGGAGGCATGGGGGTAAATCTATATATTGTGGATTCTTTCCATCTTGCAGCTATCTGATCAGAACTCCTCACAAGCTGGGTATAACCAGTTATGACTTTAACAACAGAGCAACAGCATGTACCAACTGTATATTTACAACTTACCGCAATATGTATGTACTCTGTGTCTGCCAATGCTGTTTGTTCCATACAAGCAGGAAGCTATTTAATATCCTAACTAAAGATCTGGAAATAATTTTTAAGCAAATTCAATGTTGTTTCCAAGTTTTGTGCTGAAGGGAATGCTTTTAAAAAGAGTGATCTGATGGGAAAGGAGAGAATGAGATGGGAAGCTAATTATTTTTTTCAACCAAATAGTGAATATTCAAAGTTCATTTATCCTCCCTAGGGAACCTTGTTGCAGCTACAATTATAGTCAGCATTTTTTTCACATTGTAAATATGTTAATTATTACATTTACAAAGTAACAGACTTAGTTGTTCATGTGCTGCTTGACAGAGCAGAGAAATAGTGGCAATGTTCCTAAGAAGACTTTTATACCTTTATCAAATAACTGGAATATCTATTTTTGTAAGCCATATCATCAAATGTAAGATGCAGACCCCTCTACAATTACTGGCTGTGACCAGGAGGACCGTGTTCATCCTGGCTCGCTGGGAGTTCTCCAAGGTAATTGAAATTCTACCTCCATAGAGTTCAGATGAGAAGTGATATGAAGATGTGGGAAAACCTGAGCTGAATTGATTTTTTTTCCCCTTAATGTTTGGACAAAGAAATAACTTAGCTAAGTGTAGCAGAGATGATAAGCGCATTCAGTCATGGTAGATTAAGAGGCCTGCATCAGTTAACACAGACTGTATTTTATTCTCTCTCTATGCGCTACCATGTTTAGATTGGAGATTAATTGCAATGGAATTACTGTACGTCTGTTTGTTTTTTTAACAATTGCAAATTACATTAAACAGCCGATGTGTTTTCTAATATGATTGTTCTTACCTGATAATTGGGATGGCGCCACATGAGATTTTGATAAGAAATTCATAAACACTCCCTTATGAAGCCCTCATGACTTCATTTTGTGACTATCAAGGGTGACAAATTATTTGAAGAAAGCAGACCTAAACATAAAACACAATGCTCCATTTCTTTCAGCAGTACGACTGTTTGTTTATTTTTCAAATATTTGCCCTGTGTTATCTGGCATATGATGAGGAATATAATGAAATGTTATACAGTGGCAGTGTTTCCTGGCTAATTTCTTTATTTGCTCCTCCTGCTGCCTGATGGCTGTACTTGGGCAGAAAGTATGAAATTGTTATCTGCTCGTGCAATTAGAGATCAGCCTCTTTCATTCCAATCCTATTTGAAGATTGATTTGATTTTCGTCCAATAACAAAAAAATAACAGAACACAGCTTGGGTTTTGCGCAGATATCTGTAGCTGTGAAGTGTTAATTGCAATTTAGATAAGGATTAGAAGGACCATATCTCAGTAGACCACATTTATTTGCAAGTGCTATACTGTAATGCATCAGGATTTCTCAGGTTTTGTGTGTGTGTGTGTGTTTGTGTGTGTGTGTCTGTGTGTGTGCACGCACACTCCTGTATGTGGTCCCTTGTGTAGCTGCTTTCAGATAATAGGGGTTAAACAAGCCCTCTCGCCAGCACCACTCCAGTTAAGGTTTTGGACAGTGGCACTGCAGGCTTCGTGCAAACTCTGAATTATGCACATTTTTCAGTTCCATCAGTAACTCCAAGACTGCCAAATAAGCCTGATTTAGAGGATTGTCTCCTCGCGTTCCCCCAACCCCTGCCTTCTCCCATTCTGCAGATTACTAAACGGTCATCAGTTTAATGGCAGTGTTATTTGCAGCTTTCTCAAAATCAGCCAGATTCATATTAGTGCCCAATTGTTTAAGTAAACCCACAATGTCTGCTGGCCAAGAGATGCATCTTGGTTTTTTTTTTACCATGGAATGATTTGTTGTGAGTAGATTGTTCCGAGACTTCAAGATGAGGGATGATATAGAAATGCAATTTGTTATCATGTAGAATGTACAGTAGTTGGCTTGATGGTCACTTCCAATTATTATTTGACTGCCTGACTATTGCCTCTCCACCACCGCCTCTCCATCACCACCCCACCTTTGCCCTCCCCCCAAGGAGGAAATATACATTTATGCAATTGGTAAAATACTGCAAGTTTGATTTTCAGTTTGATTATACTGAAGTTTTCAGTGAAAAATACTTTTTGCTCCTTTAGTTCTCTGGATTGTCTGGAAAGATTTTACCCATCAGATTCAATCTCATATGCATTCTATTCTGGAATTAACTTCATAATTGAAAATCCTGTTATGGCAATTTTCAGGTTTATATACCTGTAAATAAAAAGCACTTTGTACCTGACTTGTACTGGTGTAGCATGGGTGGTAGGAAAATGCAAACATGGGCTTCAAGTGGGATTGGGGTTCATCATTAATGCATTAAAAATTAACAGGAGAAATATTGCTGTGGTGAATTTGATGCCCCAATGGTGTCATCCTTGCTGAGCTTTCAAGGATTCAGAATTGTAGTGTGTAAATGCAGCAGACACCGGGTTGGCATTGGGGGTTGGTCCACCAGAATCATTCTGGATGTGATCATAAAGGTAGTAAAAGATGTTGGTGACTTGAGAACATGACTCCATGGTATTTGCACATTTTATTTGAAGTTTGTATAAAATATATGTGCTGCTTAGTCTATTGCTACATGACTATAAAAACAATTCAGGTAGTGATGTAAAGTGCAAGAACTTTTAATTTGTATTGTTACTAGTGCTAATGGTGGAATTAAACTACATGGAAAAGTAACAGGGGAGATGTCAGGAAATATAAAGGCATAATTGTGTTCTATAAACCATAACTACCACTTCCACTTTTCATTTTAGACATATTTCTATGATGTGTCAGAAGTAATGTCTCTTTCAAAAGCCTCAACTGCTGCAAACGTTTAGATCAGGGACACACGAATAAAATGAACTGTGAAATGTGGCCTGGGAGACAAGGTGGTGGGCTCTGCTTGATTCCTAATTAATTGACATTTTTAATTACCCGCATGCTATGCATTATTTGGAGTGTGTATGGAGTGTGGGATTAAATGTAGTGGTTAAAGAGCTATGCCTCATGATTAGCTGATATGAAATGGAAAACCACAATTCATTTTGCTAGCTTAAAAAGGCTAAATGATGCATAGATAAAGTTGATGTATTGTATACTGATATAGTGCATATGTATGCAATGTTGGGAGTGCATTGTATTAACCCTGTGATTATTTCAGGTTCAGTTTAGAGAATCAAATTTTTTAATGAAAATAATAAAAATGAATTAATATGCTGTGCAAGACTATTGCTTATAGCAAGTAAATTACTGAAATCCCTTTCCTTCCATGCCTTCTGTTGCACTGTAGTGCAGGGACGGATGTTAAGCGATCATGATCTACAGGGGTAGTTCTAAATTTACCAAAGTAAAGAGTGTTGTTATTTTCTTAAACATATGTAAATTATTTTTTCCATCATATGAATATTATCATAGGGTTTAAATGGGGTGAAGATTTTGAATTGATTCCCCTGAATATACCCGTCACTTGATTTAGTGCTGAACTTGTTAATAGCATCAAAAGCAGACCACCCACAGACCAAGAAGAGCTATTAACATATCAAAATGGTAGGGTGCCTGAGACCTGCCACCTTTCTTCAACGTGACAGTTGCATTGCCTGATGCACATGGAGATTATTTTATCAGTTGTTCATATCAATTGGGCAACCGTGTGCCTTTTGAGGGTAAACTCAGTATCTGATGCATGCGTGTGTCCTTTCTTTTATTTCCTGCACTTTCTGAAGATAAGTGCATGTTGGTAAAGACTGTAGTTGCAGACTAAGAACATTGTGGATATTCATTGTGCTCACTGGAAGGAAGCATAGAGTCATCACTGCCCTCTATTGTCAGAAACGGAATAGCAGGATATTTTAGTGACCAGTGTTGAAGCGACTGATCACAGCTTAATAGCACATTTCTGGAATGTCTTCTGCTACTGCTCAAATGAAATACAGCAACACCCAGAAGCTTCTTGACCAAAATAACTGGCATGACTTATTATTGAACATGAAATATTTGCTAACATCAAATCAGACTTAATTGATGGTAATTATTAAAAAGATTTATAGTTTATTAAATTACCAGTATTAAAAATACAGAAGTTGGATAAAAATTCTGTTTGCAATACTGGCATTGCAAATAGAATAGATGTAAACCTAAAATTGCAGGTGATGCAGAAGTCCATCTACAGCATGTTTTGGGTACATTCTGTAATCAGTAGAAACATTCCTCTAATCCATTGGTTACAAAACACTCAGCAAGCACTTTTCAAAAGCACTATTTTAGATATCTGGTCAATATTGTTTATGTTCTTGTGTTATTTCCCACCCGCAAAATACTTAAAACCCCTGATGATGATGATGGCAGCAAGAGGCTGTTCAAAATAAAATCTGTCTTCCGTTGTTAAAGTGCACATAAAGACGAAAGATAAGGAACAAAGTGATGCAAATGCACATAATACTCGTTTCATCGCTTTGCAGGTGAATGTACCCAGTTGCTTACTAATTGTTTAGGTCATGTTGGTCTGTATAATTTGTGTTTGTGGTCTTCATGTTCTTACATACTGTCAACAGTATGTTAATGACAGACCTAAAATGAATGAATTTGGATTCATTTCTAGCATTTACAAGCTGAAGAGTTGATATTTTCCTTGCCAGTTTTTCGACGGTAAAAATTTGAGGTATTAAAGGCTGTGCTAAATGTAACTAGGCATTTGTATATTTATCACTTTACTACTTCTTGGTTACAGTGTTCTATTTTACAATATTGCATTGTTAAAGCAACTTTTCAGCATTGTGTTAAATATGTTGTATTTATGGTTCACATAGGAACATTTGTGCGCTTGCTTTAACCCTTGTAACATGGCAAGAATGACTTCACCAGAATTAAAGGGCAAAGCAAAATGCAGCATTTACATCCATTGGCTGATTTTTGCATTTATTTAATGTTTCACTCTATATTAGGTTTTTGTATTTACAGATCATTGGTGCATACAGAGTACTGCACAAAAAATTATTGTTGTTAAAGGGAACAAGTACTTTATGGGTTAACATACCTCTGGTGAGAGACGGGCTGGCCATTAATGGAGCAGCCACTACTAATCTGAATTAATTTAAAATAAATATCCCATAAATATAAATGTATTTAAAATAAAGCATGGTATCATATTTATACAATTTGTGATCTATTTCCCACAATAAACAAGTGTTCTGCCTGGTTAGGTGTAAGAGTTGGACAGATCAGATATCACACTGATAATAATTGGAAAAACAAAAGTGCTGGAAAATACCCTCACTTTCCTTCAACAGATGTGGATTTTTTTTGGGAGAGTGGAGATTTCCTGTTGGCATCTGCATCAATGGCACAGGAAGATATGCAGCATAGTACGATGATAAGTTTTAAAAGTGCGCTTTTTCTGCAATTTTGCATGTTGCTAAGATTCATTGTGAGCCTCTCCGCATGAAGGTGTGGTATTTTTATGTGGTAGACATTGCTGTGGTCATTACACTACTTCTATTGTAGTTCCATTGAACAATGACGTGTTTACACTGGCTTTATGAAGAAATGTATTCTGTATACGAATACACAGCAGATTGCTTATGCTTTCCTCTGTGCTTATTGCCAAACATTGGGTTAATGTAAAGTTTGTGTTCAGAAAGGATGCAGAATTCTCACATTGACAAGTGCAAAGTGGCTGGTTCTATGCTGAAGCAGATTTTGCAGGTTCTGTTGGTACATGCTGTGGCCAGTTGACACAATCCCACCAAAAAGCAGGATCCGACACAAATAAATATGAAATGTGTCGGGCTGGTCAATACCATATGATCCAGGCCATTGCACATGATAACATTTCTTCTAAGCAGCACATCAGAGATGAAATAGATTGTAGGTACGTACTGTCAGTACAGCATATAACAATATCAAGGGCTGGTCATGTGCGATTGATGGAGCTAGGTGCACGGTTGCTCCTCCTGTTTGTAACCAGAAAGGATAAAAAAATGTTTTGTCATTGTATACGTGCAACAGTTTTTTTTTAAAGGGATAGGTTGGAACTAGAATAAACATCTTGTTTCTATTTAAAATGTTCTCTTGGGTGATTTGAAAGTCAAAGGAGCTGGGTGCAGCCATGTGGTGTTTTATCTGAAGAACTGTAAGTGTAGTGTGAAGAGTGTGCATATCTGGATTGTGAAACTCTGGTGTAAGACTATACTTCTACCACCTATACAGTGCCAGGATCTTCTAAAGTGACAACCTAATGCAGTTTTCAAGTGCCATTTGAATGGCGTTTTTTTTGTATGTGAGTACTGACAGGTACATCATTAATTCGCTGCATTTGATTTAAATGTTGGATAAATTGAATTTAAATTATAAGATGAAAAATTATGAAAACTAGAAATATAAGAAGTGCAGAAGTTTAGCCTCCAAGTAAATTTTGGCTGTGTTAGACTGGACAAACTATGAATTGTAGCAAAAATTACTTGTGCTTAATCTTTGATTCCATGGCACATGTATTTCTAGAATCTATACACAATGAAACTGCATATTGATGAAATCTGTAAACTCAGCTGAATTTGGTCTTCATCCATACCATAATTAGACAGAATTCTTCTTTGTTAAATATTTTCAACTTGTATTACGTGATCACCAAATCTTCAAGAAGCATTTACAAGAAAGCAACTGCCAGCACTATTGCGCTTGCAGAATGGTTAATTTAACATCAGAAGCAATTCTGAGACAGCTTTGCTTTTGGACAGTAAAAAGGGTTTACATTGGGTTAACAGAATGCAGGGAGACAGCCAGCTGTTGGAGCTCGCATCATTTGAAGGAGACCATGATTGGAGGAGCTGTATTTCAGAACAGTTCTTGCAATGGCTTTGACGCCGGTTAGCCTTTCTACAATTGCTTCAAGCCACATTGTCGTATTGCTCTGTAGCAAGCAATTCATGTCAACACAGTGAAGATATTGGTGTTTGCACAGGGGAAGTATTTGTCATCATACTTCTAATGGATCCTTAATTTTCAAGTTGAATATGAAGGTGTAAAAGCCCCCCTATTAAATTTTTCCACATAAGCCCTCAGCTTTATTCCAAATTTGCAAGATAGAGAACAAACCTGCCACTTTGCAAAATTAAGAAAACATGCAAGTAATGTAGCTGGCTCAACATGCGAAACTTATTAACCATTCCAGACTTCTAAATTTTAAAAAAGGTAAAAATGACAAGAGAGCCCTTTAAGAGCAGCTTTCAGGTTATGGTGGAGTCTGCATTTAGATTTTAACCTTTTTTTAAAAGATAGAATGGTGCTTGCCTTTAAAATCCCTTGGGAAAGACAGTTCAGCTTTAAAAAGAGTAAAAAAACCCTTCATGGATTTTATATAGAAAGGTGCAAAAAAGGACTATTGTAAATGCTCAGTAAATATATATCATGAGAATTTAATTCTACTCCACAAGAACTGAGAATACTACAGGCAAAATAATTGTAATAAACCTGTGGTAAAATGAGTTCTATTAGCACAATCAGTCATTTTTACAGTAACTTCTGCAAAGAAGCAAATGAACAGGGTTCCTTTAAGCTTTTTTTGTACACTGCTTTAAGGCTAATAGAAAATTGTGCTTTAAATGCTGTACTGTATATGGTTGTGGAATTTTGCTTCCCTCCTCCCAGTTTAGAGACTTCCCGCCTACTGTACCTGCATTGCTTCCCTAAACCAGTGTAGGAATTGTCCTGTCTGCAGTGCTTTCCTCTGAGTGGCTGCAATCCCACCAATGCGATGACTGGTGAGGTCGGGGATTGCATATGTAAAGACCTGCTTCATATTAATAAGCTACAATCGGGACTTTAAGACCTTGATTAGGAGAGTGCGAGCCTGGTCCCAGCTGGCTTTGCCTATAGGCTGTCACCAGAGAACATTTGTGTTAATTGCGCCACTCTGTCAGGGAACTTTGATTTATTGCCAGGAGTGTGGGCTCGAATAATGGTGCTGAGCGCACATGGATTTGGTAGAACTTTGTCTCCCTGAATCTTTTTCTCTCCACTACGACGAAGAGTAGGTACCTTTTTTTTCCATTCTGGGCTTTTTGCTTTGCAAGGCTATAGGGGTTTGCTGTATATGTGTATGTCCCTGTGTGTCTGTGCTGCTTGCTTGCATGTTTTGTGCCAGGATTACGTCCTACTCTTCAGTGCAACGGATGTTCTCTGAATTATCTCCAGATTCCCAGAAGCAGTCTACTGTTACTGCATATTGTGCTGCTATTTGTAATTTAGCCAAAGATGTGAGAAAGCCAAAGGAATGGACAAGGACTGTGCTGTCAAATGCTATATATTTTTTCTGTATCTATTATATATCTAGAATTTTTTAATGCTTCATTTTAAGGGATGTGAGGATTTTTTTAAAAAAAAAGCCTTTCTTGATTTCTTGCTGTAAAAGCTAATTTGTGTGATTGGTTTTTATAATCTACTTAATGTAGTTGCATTCGAATGAAATTTGTACACATGGCCTTTGTTTTTGAATCTAAGGGGGGATTTTTAACTGTGGCAGCTTGCAGCAAAAAAGACGGGGGTGGGGTGGGGGGGGGGCGCGGTGGAATAAGCTGTGCCTTGATCCCAGTTAGCTGACAACTTGTCTCAAGTTATTTCACTTTTCATTGTATCATTCATCTCTTTAAATGATCGTCCCTGTTCAAGTCAGCAACAGGCTCGGGATATAGGAAGAACGTCACAAACCTGTATGAAAATACCTTCACATCTCAAAATGCCTCGAATGGAGTTTTTTTTCCCCTGCTGATCAGCTGGTTTTGCATATTTGCACAGAGCTTTAAATATTGCAAGAGGTCAGATGTTCCATTTGAAAGATGCTGGATGTACACTGTGACAACCTTGCATTTACAGGGAATACGGCTATTTAGTGTGTTCATTTGAATGTATTTCGCTGCACGCTTTTGTTGTCAGAGCCTCCTGTGCTACAGTAATTAACCTGCAGTAAAAATAAAACCTTTGCGGCTCCTGATTTCATTCCCCACCAAAGCTTTTTTTTTAACAAGTATATTCCTTGTCTTTGTGTTCACTAAACCTTACAGAGCTGCAGAAGCCTGCCTATAATATTTTAATTGGAAAGACTGAGAAAAAACAATATATTTTTGATCTGCTCAATGTGTGCCTGTGCCACTGTGGTTAAGCTCTCCAGAGGAAATAGGCGATTACACTGAAGCAGTTTGTGCTGTATTATCTCTTTTACATTCACTCGCCTTATATTAAATTGTCATTGTCCTAAACCGAGAGAGAAATGAATTGCAGCTTTCAGTACTGTCTGGCAGTGAAATATTTACCCCCTGTGTCCCCAATCATACTTCACGTGTGTTTGATAGTATGGTGCTGACATGAACAATCTCACTGGCTTGCTGCTCAGTTATTGCATCTTCCTTTGCTTTTCCCTCCCTGGACTTTAAGTGACAAAAAAAAAGTTGCTCATCAGAATCCTAATGCTACTTTCTCTCCTTGCCACATTTACATTGAAATACCTGTTCAGCCAGTATCGAATGTCACGTCAAGTGTAAGCAAAATGTAAGCTGATATAAGGCACATTAAAGGGTGGTGCAGCGAGCCAGATTTAGCTCTTTCTTGGAAAAATGGCCTTTCCTTAAATGACCGCTCAAGCTGTCGTGGCACGAGCAGGGCGCAACTGTTTGTTGTGCCGGCCGCTTTACTGTACCCATATGGAGCTTTGTAATTGGCTTCAGATTGTATTAGTTGGTAGAGCCTTACAGATCAGCATTGTCAGGTTTTAACATTAGTATGAATGACACCTGTCCAATCAATCATGTGGCCACAGCTCCACAGATGGAATGGGGTCTTGCCTGCTTCAACATGCTGCTGAATCACAGCACAGACTTGGCTTAATTCGTATTATTGTTCTTTCTGGAAATCAAGAGGAGAGGTTCACTCCACACTTAAGGGCAGTGCTCAGGCATAAAAGCGCGTGTATGGGGGGGAGGGGGTTGGAGATAGCTGGCGTAATGGCAAGTGCTATAATTGGCTTTACTGTGTTAAACTAATCCCAGCAGGTTACACAGATAAGGCATTGCAGAACAAGTATATGTCCAGCTTCACTTGAGGCCCAATGCTGGTGTTGTCCAGTTGTCCAGCCTTTGAATTCTCAAGCAGATAACTCTAGCAGTGACTTTATATCTTACTGCTGCTAAAGATTCACCTTTTTTGTCTTTTTTAGGTTATTCTGCTCGTTTATGCATTCTTCTTTGTCTAACTTGTAAATTACCTTGATGTGTTTATATATATATATATATTTTAAATACTTTTGCACAATATATTCAAATACAAAATTTAGATTTTCTGAAAATAAATACTAACTGGTACACTTTTTATACTCATTTGAATAATTTAAATCAAATATGCCTTTAAAATTTAGCTGGGCAAAGGCTCCAGCATTTATTAATTTGGCTACACTCTGTTACTAACACTTTTTTTTATCGTGATAATGCCTCAGATAACTTAGAAAGTACAGGATGTAATAATTATCCTGTTCAGCTACTCGATAAAATGATGAGAGCTTTGAAATGTTGATATATTTTGAATAGGCATAGGCAATCATTTCTGGAGGCAGCTTGTTACCCAGTGTGAATAAAATACCAAGTTTTACATCAGTGAAACTCAATGATTCATACTTTGGATTTCAATTCACATAGCAGTAAGCCATGCTGTGGCATCTCAGTGTTTGAATTTTATTTTTCTACTTGCAACAGTGTTGGATAATTCAACCGAGGAGACATGCGTAAAATGATTCCCTTTTCCCAAAGTCGATTTAGTGCAGCTATTTCATTTTCATTCAGTCTGCTTTAGGCAAGCATGCAATCCAGAGGGTTATTTTTTCAATTTGTTACAGTAAGCATATATAAAAAGATGATTTTTAAGTTCAGAAGTTTTAATTTCTATATATCCAGAAAAGTTTAAAAGCTATTTCAAATAGTTGAAATCTATTTTAATTTTAAAATAATGTTTGTAGAAAAGGGGTTTACATGCAAAACCTTATAAGTTAGAGTAATTCAATAATTCTTCAGTTGGCTGCTACTGAACTCCAGGATAGTCCCCGTGGATATTGTAATTAATATATGGACCTTTTGGTCAAGTTCTTTTTAATTCCTCAGCTCAAGCTTGGGTAGGAAGCCAGGTTTTAATTTTATGTTGGACAATATAATCTTCAATTGTAGCCACATTAGACCTTTAAACAGTTCTATTTTGTTAGCACATTTGAAGGAGCAGTAATCACTGCAGCAATCCTTATTCTTTTTAATCAACATCATAAGTTGCAATTTAGTCCCCTGCATGTACTTCAAATTTGTCTTGACAGAATGATGTTCGTATTGAGTAGCATGCCACCAAAACACGTCGCACAAAGCATGGATAAAGGAAGATGATAGTTAGCCCTGACAGATTGTTGGAATATAGCGACTCTGTGCCAATGGCAGCAACTTTCATCCTCGTGGAAGGCAGCGGGTCATACCCTAATTATTTTATCCTTTTCTTCCCCCTTTTTTCCCTTCTGGATTGAGTACAGGGAGTTGGGTGTTGGTCAGGTTGTTTGTGTGCATGATATAGGTTATTCCCTAAAACAAAACAGTTTGGTACAAATCTAGTCAGCAGCTGGTGTGTGCAATGCAAAAACAGGCTTGTGCCAGAGGATGTGGACAACCCAAACAGGCCAAGCCAAAATGAGAAGCGTTCTTCCGCTGGGCTCGGTTTGTTTCCTAAACAAGGAGCAGGGTGCCTTAGGCAGATCTCCGCCCTACCAGTTAAAAAGATGTCCAAGAATTAATTTGTTTTAATTTTTATTCAAATCATTCAAGCTTCCACTAAAAGAAAAATCAGATTATCAAATGAATACTGACTTGAAACTGGCGGTATTTTTTTTTAAAAGTGTGCTGGTCCAAGCTCTTATTTAATTTGGATTGCAAATATTCTTGCACTTTGGCCTTGATGTGAAGTAGTTTCCAATACATGTCAACGGGAAAGGTGCAGTGTCCGGTACCAATCGAACTCGAAAGGGCGGAATTTTACACTGGTGGGATTTTCAGTCCCACCGAAGTCAATGGACTTTTGAACAGCTCGTCGCATTTTACGGCCCCGTCCCTGCAATGATGGTGCTGTAAAATTCCACCCCAAAGCCAGATGTCAAACCATTTGGACTGGGGTTGATGTGCATTATAACTCCAATCTGACATGAATCTGGCTTTTAAAAGTTGAAAGATCTAGCTAGCCTATAAACTTTATATTGGGACTTTTTAATGCTAAAAGCAAGTGGATGCTCCAACCTGCTCTCTCCCTCATGTTAAAACACACACCAGGGAGCAGAGCTTTATCATGGCATGCACAAAGTGATTTGCAATCTGCAATATGACTTTCACCAACTTTACTTTGTACTTTACAGCAATTGGCTTTTGACCCAGTAGTATAACTTAAGAGGTTTCATAAAAGAGGTAGAACACACCTGATTAAGACTTGAGGACAAAATTTTTTTATTTAATGAAGAATGTAATGGAAAGTAGCTTTGAGACACTTGAAAAAAGGGGAAGTAATTACAATACATGCGTGATTTGCACCTTTCAGGTTTAGCAATTTATGGAGATATAATCGACAAATATGTTCACCATTTTGGGCAATAAGAAGATAGAGAACCTACAGTTCTTGAAAGCCATGAGCATCTATAAGGTGTCCAATTCACTTGAACGTTTATATTTTCCAGTTTTCCCTATGTTCATCTTAAAACAAATAATTTCATCTGGACTGTTTATATGTAAAGCATATATATTAAACTTAGCTATTATTTCATTGCTAAAGAAAATAGAATTATTAATCTTGCAACAATTATTTAGCCACCTTTGACAAAATAGGACAGCGTCAGAGGTCTTTGGTCAATGCACAATTTTCAAGATGAAATAGAAGGATCCAAAAAAAGAAGCAGAATTTCAGACGAAGCTGGATTGACGCTAATATACCTGGAAGGGAGCTAGTTCGTGCTGAAGCATCCAGCGTCAGACAGGGCTGTGTGCCATCTGTCCCACCTGCTGCATAGTTAGTCCATCTGGTTATTCAGAGTGTGCTTTGTGGGTTTTACCAGAGCAGCTTCAGTGCCAATAGGCAAGCAAGCAGAGTAAATTATTTAAGCAGCCAATGTAAACTGAAAGCTCTCACCCTAGATGCTGGGGATTGTGTTAAATGCTTGAAAGCTTCTATTTGCATATAGATTTAGATACAGTATATAGATCATTGAGGAGATTACAACCAAATTATCTTTATCTGGATCCTTACAGGGCATCTTTTTTGCCTGTATTGGGTAACAACATGAATATTTCTTGATGGTATTTTTCTTTTGCATTAAGAGGAAGTTAAAAGGATGTGATTTATTTTCAGTATAGCAGCCCTTTAACAGAGCATTAAGTGTTACCGAATTTGCTAGAACCTCTTTAGAATGTCAAGTCTGCACATTTTATTATTCCCTGTCACCAATTCACTTGCTGAGCACTCTTTGCAAATCTGATATGGGATTTCGAATGGAAAAGAAACAATTGGAAAACATAGAACCAAAAGAGGCGGAATAAATCAAACAAGGAGTTTAAAGACAACCACATCCATCTAGTCCATGCATCTCTGTTCCACATATTTCAAAGAAAAATGGATTCGTGGGGTGTTTAAAACACTAGAAATTTTTGTTAGTGGTGCAAATGCTCACCTTGTATGCCAGAACCAACTGTATTCTCCTTAATTAGAGCGAATATTTTTACTTACTTTTAAAAGGTTCACCGAGTTAAGTGCAATAAATTCCTTATTTCACCAGTAAGAACATGAGCCCCTGCCTCACAGCAAAATATGCTATAGCTGAACATTATAGCAAAAAAAACCTTATACTACATTTTTTATTTTGCAGGGACAGGGCGAGGTGCAAGTTACTTTTCTTGATTTAACATTGTACAAGCTCCTGTCACAACTCCAAACCAATGTAATTTCAGAAGAACAATATAATGTTGTCATTTTTTCAGGAAATCGAACTTTCACCAAGCATACGTGGATTTTAATGTAGACATAATAGGCTGTAATATATGCTGTAATAATTCCAAATCCACAGATTTTAACTATTTGATCTGAAACTTGCTTCTTTTGGACCTGGAATTTACTGAATGACCAAGAAGTTTGACTTGCACCTAAAACATCCACACAGTTTATTCTTCTCTTCGGCCATCAAAAGTAGAAACTGAAACTTTCCTGGCAAACTCCAGGAATAAAAATTTCAAAGGGACCTTGAATTTTGTTTGCAGGACCCCAATTTGCATATTTGAGAAATCTAACGCTTGTTTCAAGCTGGTGCTCCGGGTAGTTAAAAATTGCCCAAGCAGTTTGTACCTAACAGGTTGTGATATGAAATTTGTCAGTCTAACGTTATTTTAAGCTAGTGGAGGGTATGAGTTGAATTGCTTGCTGTAAAGTTTGATGGACCAATTGGAAATGTATTTTGCTGCAGTGCTAATACCCATGTTTAGCCACTAGAGGCTACTAGATCATTTTTATGTCACTAACTCGTGACTTAAATGGTACTGCCCGCAGCTTGTTGATAAAAATTCAAATGATGCCCGAACCTGAAAATGGATTGGACCCTGGGCTGTGGCCTTGGGTTGTTCCATGGTTGCACCACTGACTTCATACCCATTTTAGGTCAGAGTTGAAAATTCCCCACCATTCCCATTGAAAGCTTGGCATAACAAAATTGCCATCCTTTTAAAATCCTGAGTTGTGAACCTTGCAATATTGCAACTGAATCAGGTAAATTTGTGTGTCTCCAGTCTAGTTGACCCACATTAGCTCTTTTTAGTTAGTATAGTACCATATCCTTTCAATATTTTTCCTCTTCCTTCCTCTCCCTCGCTGCAGGACAGATATTTTCATATCAGGGCCATATTCCGCAGGAGCCAACATCCTTCAGTACCTTGTTGAAATGGTTCAAGTGTGAGCTTTGGACAGTGAGTGCTGGAGGGCTATTCGGCTGCAAGAGGCATCACAATGAAGCAAAATCCAACCCATATATAGCTTCTAGAATGACTTACTGAATTGCAAGGAGAAGTGGGTCCCCTGGTTGACCAGTGTTAATATTCACCTCTAACCTTGAGGAACCAATTGTATTATCACAGCTGCTGTCCTGGTGGAGAGCAGAACCTTTTTAACACTTCAGACAACTAGCATAAGTAGTTCAGGAAATAATCGAGCGTTAGCTGAAAATTGTGATGTGTTGGATAATGCTATGTGCAGATTTCCGAACCAGAAGTTACTAAACTTCTGAACAGAGATTTGAATATTCATGTTTGGGTTGAAATGAAGAGTATTGCTTGTGAAGCAGTTCTCTGTGTGAGCTGGTCAAATAAAAAAAATGTTAGTTTAAGTGATAGGTTTAAATATTCCTCGAGAACAATCTGCAGCATAGCTGTCTTAACATATTGTCATTGCACAATATAAGACTAGGCATGCAGTGCAATGTATCTTAGGAGTGCAGTTCACATTTCCACCAGTGGATAGAAATTGAAAATGCTTGAATTGCACAGGAGGACCATCAACATCTAAAAGAGAAAACATAGATTCGTGTTTCTGCAGTGGACGTTACCTTTCATCTTTCGATACTGGCAAAGCTGCTGTTAGCTTGCAGCATTTTCCATTTTTATTTTGTACTGCCACCATTCCTGGTTTTACTTTTTACCTTTTATAACCAACAGTTGCCAGCAGTACACGAAAGAGGATATTTTCACCTTCAGCCCAGAGGAAGCAATTGTCTCCCTTTTTGTGTGCATCAGATTAGAATCTCAATTAATTGTCATGGTATGGAAATATCATCAGCTCATGTCCTGTGAAGGGTTATGTTGTCTTATTGCCATGCGGACCAGCTGTGAAAGGAGTGATCCTTGATTGGCTTCTCCTTTAGATTTGTTCATGTCAAACCTACTAAGATCAATTCAGATGAAAAGCCCTAGTACGGTGAGTACTGCGTTCTGCATATTTTGTGACACCAGGTAGCCCCACCACCACCACCTCCCCCCACATCAGTAACCAAAGCTCCCATGTACTGTCATTCTTCACATGTTCAGCAACTCACACCTCGCCCCTTCAATTCTGAAGTGCATTACAATAGTCCCTGGTCAGAAGAAAAGTCCATCTGTTTTGGAAAAATAGGAAGATGTTAGGTTTTTACTGATAGATGGGTTAAATCAACTGATTTAACTGATTTCCCTCCAGAGGTGATATTTTATTTATATGATAAAATGCTTGGAAAGTGATTAATTTGTCAAGGGAATGTCTTGTTACTGTAAATTTACTGAAACTGTAATAAGTGCTACACAGATGGGGCAACAAAGAGGCAATGACTAATGAAGAGATGGAGATTCACAAAATATCTTATCACAAGTAATTTAATTTTTTATAAAATACTTTTTAGTTTTAATTCAGAAAAGCATAGAATTAGGTATTAGCATTTCTAGCAAGGCCTCCAAATTATAGCAGTGACTGCCTGTTTTGTCAAGTAGATTAAGTTAAATGTACTGTCATTTGTAAAAGCTTCATGTAGCCACAAAAGAGAAAGACTGGCCATGCAAAATTGCTTCTAACCTTTTGTTTTAGGCATCTGATATACAATCAGAGGGGTCGGGGGATCTAGGTGGACAGTGTGTTGTGGCATATGTTAAGCAGCAAATGCGGTGAATTTTTGTCCAAAAGATAGTGGGTACGAAATCATGCTTGTTAGTGCAAGATTTTTGGGTGTTCCAGTGTCCGTAGAGCCTTAAAACGGGTCTGTGGCACATGTACAAGTGCACACTTGAGGGGCAAATTGCACCTGGCACCATATTGGTGAGGCATTAGAGCACACGCAGTGGACGTTGGCCGGAAGTGTGCAGAGCAGGCAGACCATGATGTTGCATAGCATGCTGTGCTGATTTGATGCCAACACTGCTATTTTGAAGCTCAACACCACAACCAACTTAACACTGCAAAGCTGAACACACAGTCAGCATCAGGAAGGATGCCACACAAGTGCAATTTAAAGGAATTGTCAGCTACTTACAGGTTAGTTGCTGGATGATTTCTTCTGTTGCTGCCATGATTACAAGTGTTTGGTGCTTCCTGTATTTGTTACAAGTTACAAAAGTCTACATGGAGTGGTTTGTCAGGTGCTCCTCCCAGACATTGGTACACTAATGGTTATACCAGTATGACTTGGAGAAAGAAGAGGGGCCACATAGAGCAGGATATACTGCTGGAAGCGCGAGGAGGAGGAGAGGAGAAGGCCATATCTTCTGGGGTGCTCAGGAAGCAATTCTTTTACTTCAGCCTCAGCAAAGAACAACGTGTGAGACGTCTGCGCTCACCAGCTGCAGCCACAAATGCAATCTCAGAGCAGGGTAAGGGCTGCACTGTCAGTGCTGTGAAGGTGACTGTAACTTTCATGTGCCTAACTCCTTTCAGGCTAGAGCTGAAGGTATTTAAAACATCTTGCAGTCTGCCATCCGCTGCTACATTAGGGAAGTCACTGACACCTTACTCAAAAAGAGCTACCTATATTTCACTCTCTCTTGCTAGAGATGCTCAAGCAGAGTGAACATGTGCTCTTACAGCGCTTCCCCATGATGCAGGGCACTATCCAGTGTACACACATGGCTCTGCAGGAGCCACATGTCAACTCTGAAATGAAAGCAGAAAATGATGGAAATACTCAGCAGGTCAGGCAGCACCTGTGGCGAGAAACAGAGTTAACATATCAGGTCGATGACTTTTCATCAGAACTCAACTCAACATGTCAGTTCTGCCCAGAACTGAAAGAACTTCCATCACCTCAAAGGTCCAGAGAGTGCGTGATCAAACAAAGTGAATCAGGTAAGTCAGTGCCCACTATTTTGGCTGTAGTTATGGTGTCTTCACTTCGCAATAATCTGCTGTGCACAGCATACATGCAATGAAAGCCACACTACCATATGCAATGTGATAGAGCAATAAAGCAGACCATTGACATGCTGAAACAATATATATATTGCCCATACCACTTTGGAGGAGCCCTACAGTACTCGGTAGAGCAGGTGTCAAGCTTCATGACAGTCTGCTGTATGCTGCTGAACTTTGCCAGCATGAGGGAATAGCCCTTGCCACCAGAAATACAGCAGCCAGGTGGGGGAGCGGGGGTGGGGTGGGGGGGGTTGGTGGTTGTTGTTGGTGGGGGGGCACAGACATGAGAGGAGGAGGAGAAAGAAGAAGAGATGGAAGAAGAAGGGATGAAAGGAGGAGACAGTCTTTCTGCCTGGGCTGCCCATGAGTTCATTCAAGTGCAATACCAGGATCCCAATTCATCGTTCATCAACAGTCCCATATTCTTACCCTCCTTCCTTCAATGAGCTTCACAGGATCCCCTTGGTCACAATGCAAAAATAAAATCTGTCACAAAATAAGCATTCCAAAGCAAATTTATAAATGAAGTCATGCCATATTGCATTCAAATGTTAACCACTGCCCCTTCGCTGTTCACTTAGTGCCTGTCTTCCATGTGCTTTGTCTGTCCTAATGCTATGCAGTGATACCCCAGACGCTGCAGCATAGCTTGTGGAAAGCTGCTGACTTTCAATAGAGGAAACTGCAGATAGCCTTGGAGAATAACTTTGAGCAGCTCTGGCCCACTGGCTGTGGAGTACAGCAACTTTGCGTGGGTGGCAGCAGTTTGGTTGGCTGATGAGCAACAGCATCACATGGGCAGAGTGGCATGGGCGGGAGGACTAATACTGTCATCCTGAGAAAGATAGCAAGTTCATTCTCCATGAAGCCAATGCCACCCCACTCAGGCAACACCTTAGTAATCCTACTAATCTATTGGAGGACAGAATTCTGGATGGCTGTGACACCCTGCAAACCTCTTTGACACTAATCCACAGCCATGGTGACAGCGGCCTGCACTTGCATGGCAGTAAGCTGACCTTGCATGACAACAGTCTGAGTTTTCACTGCAGCACTCAAACACTGGACGGCTGCTGTTTATGCAGCAATGTAAGATGCAACATTGGCCTTCCGACGCTATATCATGGTTGGGTCCAAAGGTGTGCAAATAGAGTTGGCCACCAATTCCATGGCTCCAAACTCTGTGCAAGGCCCTTTGCCAAGCTGATGTTGCACACCTCCATGATCCTCAACTTTGAATGTGGGCTTTCTGGCAGGCTTGCACCAAACATTTTGTTGTGCGTAGTCATCAGCATTCTTCTGCACATTGCCTCATTGGAGTCCTCACCTCAATCCCCTGCAGTGAAAGCTATGTGAGACTCACCCTCTGGCAAGCTGCCAATTGTGTTGTCCTTGTCCCTGCTTTGATTGCAGCCCACTTGTGCCTGGTATCTCACCATATGCAGACCCCACCTCTAATGATTCCTTGAAGGTATGGGCACTGTCAGTATTTGAGCTGGTGGCTGCGAATGTGAAAGTGAGCCTTGGTATTCATCATCAATGTCTTCTTGGTTGACTACTTGTGTGAGATCATTGAACTTTTTGCGACACTGCATCCAGGTTCTCAAAGCTTGATTCCTGGCATTGACCTCCTGGCATTGACCTCCATGACTATTTGCTCCCAATGCCTTTTGAGAGTGTGGATGGTGCATCCTTTCCTCATGTGGACACAAGACAACTTTCATCCTTTCCACTCTCCAGAACAAAATCTTCAGTGTAGCATCTGAAAACTTTGGAGACCCCATTTCCTCCCTGTTGTACCATTCCTCATTCTTTCTAGGTTAAATTGTCTTCAGCTATGACACCCAGCACTGCTCCAGCCACAATGCACCTCCCCTTTAAAGCTGCAAGCTAGTTTTAGTAATGGTAGCTGTTCATGATATTGACCCCCTGCTGATGCCTCCAGCCAAAGAACAGCATGGTTAACACTGGCTGGACCTAGAAATCATTGAACTGAGCAGATAGCACAAAGTTGGCATGCTGCTTACACTGCAGGTGCGGGTGTATCATGCTTCTTGATCTCCTCACCTATTTTAAGGGATTGTCCAACTTAGCCCCCAGTCTTTTTTTGATGATCCCTAACAAAATTTGGAAGAAGTGGAATGTTATGTCATTTGTATACTATGTCATTCAATTACTTAACCAAGACATTCTGCCAAAGCCCCTCCAAGAAAGGATGAGCAAATGTGCATTTTAAGCGATTATAAATTGAAGATCAGGATTATTAATAAAGAGAGGAAAAATCCTCAAGATCAAAGCACTTCACAGTCAATGATTTTTTTTTAAATTGTGAACACTGTTGCAAGGTAAGCAAACATGACAACTACTTTACACACAAGCTCGTACCATGAGATAAAGTTAACTATTGTAATCTGATACTACTAGAAAAGTTGTTAAAACTGTATTTATAATCATTTCTATAATTTCTATTTGCTAAAAACCACCAGTAAGAAGTGATTCTGGCAGAATCTCTGGAGAGAGTAATAGAATTTCCTAGCCCTCCCCATGGCAGGTTCTCACATGACTGGGCCAGCAAGCCATTGAAATCTCCATTCACGTCAGCGGGACCAGAAGATCCCGCCAGCATGAGGGGCCAATGTTTTTGGTCATGATGTAAGTTCTGATCAAAGGTCATGACCTGAAACATTAACTCTTGTTTCTCTCTCCACAGTTGCTGCCAGGCTTGCTGAGTATTTCCAACTGTTTCTGTCTTTATTTCAGATTTCCAGCATCTGCAGTGTTTTGCTTTTGAAAAGATGTGATTAACTGATTGAACCACTTCTACTTCTCCACCAGGCTTCTGTTTCCTATCTGCCTCAACATGGCATCTCCAACCGTATTAGGCCACCCTTCCTGTGCCCTTTTGCCATTTCCCTGTTAGCATGTTCAAACAAAATACATGAAACAAACTTACTAGCATTGTTTCATTCTACCTGACCCAGGGCAAGTACAAAGATTTACAGGACAAAAAGAATTGAGGCTGTATAACCAGAGTAAAATCAATAAAAATATTTTAACAAAATTGGGAAAGGAAATTAGCATGTTGGGTGAGAATAGAAAGAATAGCCCACTATAGATTTGTAGGCACAACTTAAATATGCTTCAGCCTAATACTTATCTATTAAATTAATGATGAAAAAATTAGTTTGGATCTTAAAAATGTAATGCAATTACAGGAGTCATCTTTCACACTGCTTAAATTGATATGCATGCAAGTAAATATCTAAAATAATTGATAAACTGAATACATTTTGATATACCTCACAGACTACAAGATTGTAGAATGTTGATGTGATGTGAAGTCTATTTGAATTTTATAGAATTTATATTTACAGATGGTGCTGGAAGTAAGGAAGAAATAAACAATCAACTATGTAGTAATAGTGATCATATTGTGAACTGGGATACAGTAAAACTTTGTGATGGGAAATATAAGTTGTTCCACTTGATTTACAATAAAACTTAAGCAAAGCACATGAACAGCTCTTGTAAGCTAAGGCATGAATTTTGTTTCTGGGTCAGGACCGCGGAGTCAGGGCATTTTCTGATGCTGCAAACCTGACCTGGCAAAAGTGCCTCGGAAGTTGCAATTTTCATTCTGGGGTTGCAGGGTTCTCTTGGAGTCAGGCCAGGTGATTCCAGAATGAGACAGGAGGCGAAATGGATGGAAGGCCTGCATTGGTACACTGGCACTTTGTCAAAGATTTTTTCAAAAGCATTTAAACAAAGAAAGGCCCTTCAGCCCTGACGTCTCACACCCCCTCAACACCCCACATATTCCCCATGCCCCATCCATGCCAACCCATGCCACCTCATGCCCCTCTACTCATTCTTCCACAATCCCTCATACCGTCCATGTCAACCTATGGCCCTCTCCCCACCCCCATGGCCCTTATAGTCCCATGCCAAGTTAGTGCCAACTTAGTACCAAGCTTTGTCCCTTACCCACCAAATTTTCCCTTACACCTGCCATGCCAACTCATCCAGTATCCATCATGGGAAAACCTCAGGAGCCAGGCTGAAGTTAAATAAGATAAAGTTCTAAGTGTCTATTGCACATTTTATTTTTTAAAATAACTCTCATTTGTAAAACCCATTCACTACATTTACATTCCTTCAATTAAATAATGTCATAAAAATAAACATTTCACTCAAGTGCTTAGTCTCTTATAAAAACAAGCATTGGAATTCATAGTCCCACTTCTAAGAGTCTGTAACCAGCTGGAGCTGTCAATAAAACAGCGAAATGGAAGGCACCCCACTTTGATAATGGAAGGTTGTGAAATCAGTCATGCAGCACAAATCCTGTAATGAAAGCCCTCAGACCTATGTCAATGGACAGCGTGGAATAGCAAGAATTTATAAAAAAAACTCCACAGTTTTTTTAAAGATTTAAAGAGCAGGAGTTTTAAATGCCTCGACAGCTTGAGAGGTGCTTTTGACAGTTCCTCTTGACAGTTCTTTTTGACAGCTCTCTCAACAGTTTCAATAAGTTTATGCACTTTTAACAATCCCAAAGACACCTTGCCTCTTTGAAAGGGCACCTTACCTCTCTTAAAGGCATCCCGGGACCATATCCAAAGGTAACCTACCTCTCCAAAAGGATACCCCACCTCTCCAAAGGACTACACAAAGTTTAGACCTGCTCCTACCAGGCCTAAACTGCACACACCATGTTCCCACACTTGGCTAGCAAAAGTCAAATGCTACTAGAGACAGCTGCTGTTTTATATGGGTAGTTGCCTTAGCGAAATGCTCACATGCAAATCCCAACGCAGGTCCATTCCCATCCCTGCGAAAATAGTAGGTGCTGTGTTTGGTGGCAGGACTTCCAGATTTCAGTCCTTTCTGCCATTTTCGCAATGAAGAGGCTCTCCATTGTTATGAAAATTCAGGCCTCAGTTTCCACTGTTTATATAACCAGTGCTATGTAATTGGAAATCTAGATCTACAACCTGAAGCATTTATATTTTTTTTTAATAGCATGCATTTGTTTAAAACTCCAGAAAACCACTCTCAGTTAATATTTTTAATGTAGTGAAACTTCAGCTCAATCTAACATCTAGAATTAGTATCTTCCATGGGATACCAAAATTATTAGCCAGGAGTGGGTTGGGTGGGGGGGAGCATAAAATCAGTTGGGATGTCAGGGATGGCAATCCCTTTGCCTTCCTACTGCTGTCATTTTATCGAAGTGGAGGAAGCCTACCTGCCCTTAGGCCAATTGAGGCCCTTAAGTGCTCAAAGAAGAGTCACCCAATGGGCTCTTCCCACTGCCACTGGTATTACCAGCGGCAGGAAGATGGGGACTTCACCAGTTGGGGAGACCACCAAGTATACCCAGCCAGCCTCCTTGCAGGCTCAGGGGTTGGGCTGTACTGGTTGGGCCCACGGAAGATCCCCAATCCACCCCCTTGCCCCCACAGTGGCAAGGGCTGTGCTCATTGAAAGATCCACCCCTCCTCCACATCCCATGACTGACCCCACCCCTTCACTAGAGTCTGCCTTATTGGCCTCAGCGAGTCCCACAAACTTACTTGTACCCTGGGCCTTCACCATGGCGGATGGCCTGGGCCTGCTGCAGTACCTGCTGCTGCAGCTGGGACTGAAGAGCTGCCAACCATCTGACTGGCAGGCAGTTCTTAGGGGTGGGACCTCAACCCTCAAAGGAGTGGAAACCCCGACTGCAGGCAGATTAATTGCTTGAGGATTGCCAGCCTGAGTTTCCATGTCTGAGGCGGCATTCTCTCCGACTTTCTGGCCAATAGATAGGACACTGCCACCCCGTAAAATCCAGGCCAATTTGGCTGGTGCTGTAATTTCAAACTGAATGGCTGTTCATGGCAACTGAACTTGAACTTTTTTTCTCTCTGTTTCATCAAGCTGTAGCACTTATTCAGTTATTTCTGTGTGGAATGAAATGCCTGAATATAAACCCTACTTATGCAACAATTAGAAGTAAACCACATGGATGGAACCCTTGCCATCTTGTGCGGGCATGAAAGCTACTTTCTTATTTGCACACAGACACCTACAAACACACATGTTTAAGGAGTAGATTCTTTCTCTGTTGTCCAGAAGGAAGAAAGGTTATGAAAGCATTGGTTTTAATTGTTAGTTTGTATTTAGCCTAGATACTGTGCATCTATGCTTTTATCTTGACTAACATTTGGCAGTGTAGAGATGGGAGTTCTAAGAGCCCCATTACGAATTTACGCTTTCAACAGGGGCCACTTCATTGAGATAAGTATCAGGAGTGGACCTTCTGAAACCGAATTAGATGGCAAAATTCTACACAATCCTAAATACAGTAATAGCAACATTTTGCAATGACAAACTTGATGGTACTTGGAAAGAAAAAACAATTGCATATAACTGCAAAAAAGGAATTAATTCTAATTTTGTACCAAAACCTAAGATGTTGCCCATTGTTTCATGCACCAGTTAACAAGGGGGCCCAGCTTATATTTTTAGTGATAGCACTAGGCTGAGTTGCAGCATGTAGTCTAGTACAAACATACCTGAGTGTCATTAGAATTAATGTTACTGCTCATGATGTTAAGGCCCCAGCCATCTTGGAAGACACATGTTTTGAGACATTTTGTCAGGTTGTTTTCTACCAGTACCTTTATAACTCTAATATTTTAATATTTGTCAGCCATGAGGATATGTGCTGTTATGAACAATGCGTGAAGTTATTCACTTTGATGTAATTGCCAAACAAATTTTGCGAGCAAAAACCCTTATACATTAAACTAGCACATTTTATTTGTCAATCAAATGTGTGTATAAAAAAAATCCCAGTCTTGCCTGTGGTGCAAGGAGGAATCTATGTCTTCCTGTGCTTTGTCACTTACATAAGATAGGAAGTTAGAGCATCAATGCCAATTGAGTGGATCAATTAGCATTGTACTGAAACTGATGCAAAATGACATAAAATCAGAACTAGTGTTAAAGGCTGTGCATTTTATATTTTATGTATATATGTACATTATGCATTTTCATCATGGCTTACAGTGAAATACTGTTGATAAATGTACATTATGAATTACTCAGAGCTGAACTGATTCATGTTGTAAGTAATGCAGTGGTTCTGCCACTTATAAGAATGAGATTTTAGATCTTTTATGGCAGAATTTAAACAGCTTTATTTAGAAATCTTCTCAAAGCTAGTCACTGATCTAGAATTTGAACATTGCATTTTTTTAAAGTAAATAAACAATAACTCAAATTTGCTTTTGAGGCATTTGTTCTAACAGATGGCCTTCTTCAGATTTAAGATGCTTTACAGATGGGAGTCGCAGCAGCCTGCTCTGCCACAGCTACCTCTGTAGGTTGATAGATGGGTATAAATCTCAACAATCCTTTCTTGACAACCAATTTATAGAATCTGATCTGGTTAAAGACATGTCTTTCATACTCGAGCCACAGGAAATAGGCTTTTTTTTTACAGTCTTGTTATATCCCATCAGCTTCCCCTCTTAATGAAATAAGCTTTAATTACACTCTTGTTCCATTTCTCTGTGACCCCTTTAAATGTACATGTGTGAGAAGACCCCAGTATTTCCCCCCCTACATGAATTCATTAGGAACCCTGATGGTTCTTAGTCTGACTGACATCTTTATTACTAAATCCAAGTGTATAAAATCACCTTGTCACAGTGTCATCATAAAAAAAAGTGAAGGTGGTTACCGTGGAGTATCTGAAACGGGACCTGGAACAATCAGTGTATAAAGTCGGTTTCTTAATGGCAGTAAAATCAAATGTGCCAACAACTCCACGACTCCCTGCTGTTAGCTGACAGCATGGTGCAAGATGCTAGGGCTAAACATTCAGTTAAACAGTGATTGTGATGAAATGCCACTCTATGCTTAGCACAAAAACTGAACAGGTGTAGAGCCTGGCTTTTTTTTTGCAGGCTGCAGGAGTATGACAGTGAAACACATCCTGTGCATTTTATTTCTGAGGTAAGTGGAGTGTAAATTAAACTCTACACTAGACTGTGCAGTAAGTTGTATGCGCATTTATTGAAATCTACTGCACAATTAGTCAATTTTAGGGAAAAACATTTCTTTTTCAAGATCTGCGATAAAAGATCTATTTGAATTCAATGGGAAAGTATTTAATGGGGAAGTGCTTTTTTTTAATTAGAGGCCATTTTCCCAGACACCAATTGATTGCCAACAATCTTTGTTTAATGAGGACAACTGGATATAAGGGACAATTGCACTTTTATTCGCGTATCCCTTTAAATAGGTGTTGCCACAGGCTTGAAATCTGTGTTTTTACAGCTTTTAGCACAAGAAACAAATAGCAGAGGTTAAAGTATCATTACCAATGTAAAAGTATATTTCCTGTCTTTTTTTGCTGACATGGTGTGGAATCGTCCCAGTTTTGCACTAAGTGTGGTAGCGGGTGAGAAAAGACATTTTACCTGCCAGCTGCAATGGCGGATTTTCACACCGTATCGCCCCCTTCCCACCTCATTAATTATGCAGCCACAGGAAACACGCTGTCTCACTTGCAGGTGGCTGCCGATTTGCCCGTCACACCATTACCTCGCTGCTTCCTCATGCCATGCACGCACTTCTCAATACCTGCAGCCCAGGACTGCTGGATGAAGACATGGCCCCAAAAGCCGAGAAGAGTGCAGCCCCACGATTCGGTGATGCATCCCTGGGACGCCTTCTGGACACTGTGGAGGCCCGCCGCAACGCCCTCTACCTTTGCTCTGGCCGCAGAAGGCCCACCACTCCGGCTTGGGAGGCAGTGGCAGAGGTGGTCAGTGCCAACACTGTACACAAGAGGTTGGCCATCCAGTGCAGATACATATGAATGATCTCACCTGTGCCACCAGGATAAGGCAACCATCTCATCATTCTAAACTCACACACTCAAGGCCAACACACATTCACTGGCATCTCACTCACTGCCAGCTGAAAGGACATCACCACTCACTCTCTCACACACACCCTCACATCACATTCTGGCCTCACCTCTGGAGACTTCCTCCTCAGCCCTCACCATCATGAGACCACTTGCACAGATCAACATGTGCCCCCACACATACACTGGGGCACCTTCCTTCCCCAGTACAGCCCTTGCCCTGCAGCCTCTTCTCTTGCCTGAGGTCATTTTTCCCCCTAGCCCTGCAGCCATTGAAAAGCCACCTCTGCATGACGGCTGGTCTGGTGGGTAGAGACCTGTCCATGAGCTCCCCTAAAAGTGATGTAGTGCTGCCTGCGGAGCCTGGTGCTGATGATCATAAGTCCTCCTGAAGCAAGGTAGGGAAACAAACCTTGAAGTCCCGAGTGAAGTCTAGCTCACCAGGTGCATGTTGATCATGTACAGTTGTGAAGCTCTGATGTGCCCGGTTGATCCAGCTTGGGCAGTGATCCCTGCAAGCAGGACTTAAAATGAAATGCTAAAGTATTAAAATTAGGTTCCTGATGTGCAGCGGCGGGAAACACAGCCCACCATTGACCGGTGGAGCGGACAATTGCAAACTGGTTTCACAATGGCGTAGACCTAATTATTGGCCTTTTCGCCATATTGTTTGCTCACGCCCACCATGACACCTGCCACCAACAGGACCAGACAATTCCAGCCATGGATTTGAAGATTAAAGGCCATGTTCCTGAATAAGCCTAGTGTCATGGCAGGATTTTCTTTGAAAATGCTATTGCTGAGCATTGCTCTTATAATCTGCCTCCTTGTGAAAGTTACTTTTCCTTTTCTTTGTGTTTAATTCTTTATCTCCCTCAGTCTTCCTTCCCTCTTATAATCTAGGCACTTTTAAGACTCAAGCTTGATGCCAAGTCATTACTCTTTCCTGATTAACCCAGCCCTGTCCTCTACTCTGTTCGACCTTGGTTATACCACATAACTAAGAAGGTGTTCCAAAACTGGAAAAAATGCAAAGCAACCAAGTCGCTTCTGCTTTTCACTCGTGCAAGTGATAGTAGTAAATCTGAATAGTAGGTGGCTGCTTTTGAATCATCAGTGGCACTGATGAGCTTTGGTACAATGTATCACAAGCTTTTTAGGGTGCAGGCATATGGAGCAACTTCATTAATAACTATTATTGTTGAAAGCCTTTTTATTCGCATTTCATCATGTGGTCGTGGAACTGAAGGGCGAAAAGAAAGTCTTTGAACAGTTATTTCCTTCTTTGAAATGATTTGAAAAACTAGATAGGTAGGTTAGATTTATCTTATCTAGGCCCCTCTCTCCTCCATGCTGAGATTCTGAAACAATGTCCAAAAGGTGAAATTCTATTTTCATCAACTTCACACAAAGAAAAAAATAAACTGAGAAATTATTGCTCTATGAAAGGGAATAAAGTGGGGAATTAATGCACAGGTAAAGTGAAATTATACTGTTCCCTAACCAAAATCCTGATTTTCTTAACAGACGGTAGAGTCTTGACTTGCCCTCCACTGTTTTTTTAAAACAAGAAGCAAAATAAAGTGGCATTTAAAGAAATGGCGACACTTATAGTTTATGTAGTTGAACATGACTGCCCGCTGCAAACTGGCAGGTACAATAGATAAAGGCTTGTGAACTGTACAGGTCGACCACTTGATAACTTTCCATCAACTGTAGGATGTTGCACAATTGAGATACAACAGAAATTGAATAGGTAGTTAGTGAACAGGGAAAAGAGATAAAACTGCCAAGATTCATAACATTCTATAAACAATGGTATTTTACAACAGCAAAACACTTAATTGAATTGGGTTAGTTATATTTGTTCTTGTGAGGAGGCGGAATAGAAATGTTTTAAGCAATGTTTAAATTTGTTATTCTTTTTAGTTTGCTGAATTAAAGTTTGTGCTATGCTATCACAAACTTTTTACACAGTAATATTTTAATGTGGGTAACACTTGTTTGTCTCACTGGACTGTATAATCAGAAGTGAAATTAGCACCATGATAGTAGTTTGGATCCAACTTTAAAATACGTTGAAAGAATTGTTTTCTCTGGCATGCTGCATGGTTTCACAACAAATGTATACAGACTGTGTTGAGAACTAATCTTTTATTAGGGCAAAATATTTGCATAAATGAACTTGACTATTTGTTCCATTTTTAACGACATTTGGAAATAAATAAAAATTAAACTAGAAATCTAAAAATAGATTGAAGAAAGATTATTGTTGTCACAAAAATTGCATCCATTCCCAATGCACAGAATCTCCACCTGGCACAGATTGGAGGATTTTTGTTTTGTCCTTTATGCAAGATTCTTTCAGCCTGCACTTCACCCTTTTTAATTTATCCCTTTCAGACAATGTGTTCAGCTCCATTATGGAAAATGTAGTTTGCTTTATTGTAGTATTTCAATACCCACTTTCTTGCCAGGAGAGTAAAGGACTGCAGTATGCTATTAAGAGGATTGCGTGACATTATGTCAAATTCTGTTGAGTAGTTGCAGTGTGAAGCTCCTAGTTTTCCTCTTAACTCTTCTTACTGTAATACCTGTAGTTTGCCTCTTTTAACTCTGAATTGCAACAAATCCTTTGCCCTTCGCAATGACGTTTATTAATAGAATATTCTATTTTCTGCCCTTCATGGCCATAATTCACAATGTATGTATTTTTTAAATTAGGTACACAATTTAAAAGGAAAATAAGTACATTTCTAGAACAACACACTCCTTTTTGTTCCACATCCTGACCATCTGACATTCATTTCATCGGTACTCTGGATTTTAATCCTAACCTATAGAAATCTCAGATACAGCTGTAAAATGCTGTTGTTGCCAGAATAAAAAGTGCTCATTCCTCACCACTATGCCTTAATGCAATGATGATATGTTTGCTCTGACAGTTGACAAGCCATTGTATCATTTAGATTCCATAATGACACCTTGTCACACTGAAATGGTCATGTTTTCCCAAATCATACATTACAGTGTTGATTCCTGACATACTGTATCATCTAGATGTGCTTTTACCACCCCCCACATCCCCCCCCCTTCCAAGTTGAATGCAGTTTGGTGCCATTTTCCTATTGACTGATCCATATTTTGGCACCTTGTGTAGAGAGTACAATTAGTTCAAGCAGAAAAGTGAATTACAATGTGTTCTTCAAAGCAGAAACGTTAACATTGTAGCTGGATTCTTTCACTGGAGCACAAAAGAATTACAGTGATTACTTTCAGAACCACTAATCTAAATTCAGAGAAGGTTCTCCCTCAGTTTGCAGAATCTTTTCAGAGCAAGAAAAAAAATTGCATTTGAATGAGGTGGAAAAGGAAATTGATTCATAAGTATGTCTTCAAATAACGTTCAATTCAGATAAAATAACTTTCTAGTTGTGAGTTGCTACATGCCTAAAGTCTGGTTGATTCTCAGAAGAAAAGCAGTGCTTTTCAAAATCTAATGTAAGCATCACTATTTTGACAATACTTTGCACAAAGACTACTTTTTTAAATGTACCTTAAAAATAGAAAGTAATGCATTAAAGCTAATGACTATCCTGTATCCAGGGAAGATCAGTTAGGAAACCACATTATTTTAAAAAGGTGCATTATTCTTTCGGGTTTATGGTTTGTAAGCAGGAAATTTGTAACTGTGAAGAGGTCTGTTTATGTGTTGGGAGATCAAAAGTAGAGGTGGCCATGCCAATTTTCTATAATTTTCACAATAGAAATTATATTGATCTGTTTGAAAATATACTCTGAATACGTATAATGTGCCACATTGTTTGTCAGGCATTGTTTACACGCAGGCATTTTTGATTTGTAAGCTTAAAAATGTTCTAACAGAATTTAATAGTCTGTTATTTCGTTTAAAGAGGCCATCAGTTTAACAGGTAGAGTGCCCATATTTTGATGAACCACATTGCCTTTAGATGAATGATATAAGGAAAAAGGGAGGACTTTTTCTTTCATTCGTCTGCTTCATTATGGATGACTTGCTGCCTTGGAAGGTATCATGGTCAATGTCATAGGGTTCGGCGTGACCATAGGGGATCACTGAAGTGCGATGAGCTGAGTGATGCCATTTTGGCTTTTTCGTAGCCCAACAAAGAAGTAACAAAACTCACTCAAAAGAGGCAAGAATATTCAAGTCCAAACACTGACGATTACTTCAGTTAATGACTTACAGGTCAAAAGGGAAAATGCTGTATGATTTGAGATTGTAGGCTATCCTCCAAACTTAAAACTCATCAATAAACTGTTACAGTCACAATTTTTTGTTTTTATTGCTCCAAAGTTGATAAGGAACACAGAGTTCAAGCCTCAGAACCTGCAGTGCAGCATATAATGGTAAAACCTTTAGAATTGTCCAGTTATCATTGAACTAAATGGGAAATCTGGAAAGTTTCAGATGGCAGTAGATAATGTGTTACTTCATCAATGCAGTATACATGTAAACAACAAGGAACTGAGTTTATTTTTAATCTTTACTTTTTAATCTCATCCTAATCTCTGTTTTCTTCCAAAACATGTTTAGAAACCATCTGAAAATGTATTCAACATAGTTGGAGACATAATAGGTCTATTACCTGGAGGTAGATACATTCTCATAGCAAGTATATGCTCAAAGGGGAAACCCAGAAAATGGAGAAAATAATTGGTACACAAATACTTAGACCTCCCCATTACTTAACAGAATGCAGTTAACTAATAGTAAAATGGAAGTAAACCTTGAAATACACTAATCATTTTTGATTAGAATGTGTCCTATCATATACCTTGCAATTAGTTAATTGCATTTGATGATTCATTTAATTCAACAGGTTATCAATTGTCTTTTTCAACCTAATAAATAGTGTGCTATAGATTCCTCTTTGTTCATATAAAAAGGTGTTAAAGTGTCAAGCAGCTCTTTTTGTCCAGCTTTGGTGTGGTATCAGAGGGTCATTCTTTACCAGACTGCATGAGTGAAGGACCTTGCCTGCAACAAATTTTCCTTGCAGCCAGTGCTGTTAATGAGAGCAGTAATTAATTGATATCTCTCCCATCCCTTGACTACCACTCGGGGCAAAGAGTGGGGATTAAATTTTTCCCAAGTCAACATTAGAGAGAGCTGAATGTGCATTGACTTACAACAGCTCTGTGAATTCCTCTAATTTAGAGTACTTACTCTTCCACTTATTACATTGTAATTACTGCTCTCCAATACATTATGTTCACAGACTTCAGTTGGAAATTATTAGTGCACTCTCCCTCTCCTCTTGAAATTCCATGGCACTATTAATGTGGGATTAGAACATGCACAACTATCTATAAATTCAGTTGTCAGGTGCTGGTTTTTATTCTGGTCTGCAGTTGAATTTAAAATTAGAGGCACTAAAATTCACATTAGCAGCAAGAGCAATGGAATTCTAAAAACTATATTTAACAAAGAAAACCTTTTCTGTCAGAAAAAAGCTATTTGGGAGGTTATGATCTTATCCTTTTGTGGGTGAAGAATTGACTTCATTCCATTTTGTGCTGTCAATGCAGAATTTGATGTCACTCTGCACTGAGCACAGAGATTTGGTTGTGTTTTTCAAATGGGGGTTAATTTGTGTCAATTGAAAAATTATTGAATCAATCTTTGGGGGATTTTTGTCATTGTACTTTTTTTTGTTACAAGTTTCCTATTAGCATTTTGAGACAACTCACATTTAAATCTCAAAGTGTTAACCACAGTAATTGCTTCAAGCCTAGCTGTGCCTATTTTGCTCAGCATATCTGTATTTTTAAAATCTTGCCAGTCTTTTAGCATTAAGATAGGGCAGGTTATATTCAGATAATACCTATTTGTAACTGTTGCGCAATGACTGTTAAAATCTGTTCCCAAGGTAGAATTTGAATGAGAAAATTATTTTGGGGAGAGAAGCAGTTTTGAGGATGATTTCTTTCCTTTTCCTCACTTCTTCTGCCCCCACCCCCACCTTTAAGTTTTGTTTACCACCTGTCTTTAGCTTTGATAAACCTCTGTCATGCCCTTATGCTGATTATGTTCGTGTAGAACAACTTGTATTGACTAACGAATGAATGATGCCTGGTCCCTTGCCTATCAGAAAGCCCCTAAAGAATGTTGTTTTTAATTCGATGCTTTTCACAGGCTTCTCTGCAGAATGTCAGCCAAGGATCGACACATTGATTCGAGCTGCTCATCATACATTAAGACAGAGCCGTCCAGCCCTGCCTCGCTGACAGATAGTATCAATCACCACAGTCCAGGTGGCTCGTCGGACGCCAGTGGGAGCTACAGCTCCACTATGAATGGACACCAGAATGGCCTGGACTCTCCCCCACTCTACACAACGACCAGCTTGGGCAGCAACGGCAGTTCCCGTAAACGGTACGACGACTGTTCGAGCACTATAGCCGAAGACTCGCAGACCAAGTGCGAGTACATGTTGAACTCCATGCCCAAAAGATTGTGTTTGGTCTGCGGTGACATAGCATCAGGATATCATTATGGTGTTGCTTCCTGTGAGGCCTGCAAAGCATTCTTCAAGCGCACTATACAAGGTAATACCTTTTTGCTATTCTACCAAATATTCGTATAAATTTTTTGTCATTAAGGTAAAAAAATGCATTATCAGGACACAGGAGATAAGGGTCCGCTGTGTAGTCTTAGTTTCAATACTAATGAAACAACTTTGCTTTATTAAGTTTCTAATTAGTTAACTGATGACCCCAAATTAGATGTAGTTACCAGTTGACAAAATAAAAGGGTGGTTAGTAAATTATCTGAAGAACAAGCACCTTAAAAAAAATTAAACCTGGTTTAAAAGACTTTCCACAGATGATGTAGAGAGGCCAGCAATTGTACACAGCAAACAATGTCAAACTGAATATTTCCTCAGGAATGCCAGAGGTCTTTATTTCTTTATCATTCCTTTTAGTCATTTCCACTAATTTTAGCAGGAGCCAGCTGATTGTTTTCAATTGGCTTCATGCAGAAGGAAAAACTTAAATATTCAGAAAATTGCTTTATCCATTCAATACCTACCCTGTATTTATGAAAAGAAACTAAGATATTTTTAAAGACATATATTGACTGGACCTTCTGCATTGTCATTGTTCTTTAACTATTGTTGTACATAAGCTACAGTTAGTTATTTAGGTTATAACTAAAATTTGGTGAACTTTTTGTAGTTCTTAAAAAGCACACATTACTCTCCTTTTATTTAAATGCTCAAGTTTCCACTAACGCTCGTGTATAACACTCATTTCAGATGAATAAATATTGAAATTACAATGCAAATATCCCCCTTTTGTGGTGTAACTTGGGCAATTTTTTCTATTATTCAAGATGAAAATGAGCAGTTAATGGTGTGTATAGTAATTAATGACTAGTTAATGATGCATATAGTAATTAATGAAGGTGATGGGAGATTGAAACTTGAAAATAATTTTTGAAAGAATACTTTTTGAACCATCTTTCTCAGAGGTGAGCATCACTATTAGCAGTGATTACCTGCCCTGTTTATGCCTTCATTTGTAAGACTTCTGTAGAAGGTATTCATATAAATTACGATGAAGTAGAATAATTTTTTTTAAAAATCAGATTGAACAGGATCTCGGTTTTGAATAGTTTGTGCATAGGTTGTGTCATCTATAGGATATCAGTTCAGTACCAGTCGTGTCATATAATTCTTGTGACTTCTTTTGACGTAAAGTATGATCTCTTATCTGAACTCATGGTTACACTGGAAAGGACTGGAATTTTCTATCCTTGCACAACAATCAGAGCTTCACTGAGACCTTGCAGTGCATGTGGTGGCATAATACACAATACAAAGCCATTGCAATAAAGTTCCTACTCTCCAGTAATACCTGAATCCATTTGATTACTGCATTTGTGGTAGTGCATCGCCATTTAATTTCTCAGAGTATCTATAGGCAATTTGGTTATAATGGAATCAGTATTTGGTCACTAATTTTGTTTGTTGCTCAGCAGTTCTTATCTCATACCGCATCAATGGCTACGGTGCTCAATGATACTGGCCTGTTAGATGCACAATCATTGCCCCATATGCTACATTATGCAGACCAATTGCTGTTTCCATTTATGTGGCTATGAAGACACTTTTACAGCAAGTTACAGATTGCATCTAGCCATAAATGTTTCCATAAATGGACCCCAGTAGGTTTTCCTAATTTTTAATATCCTCAATTAAGCAAATATAGATGAGAGTGAGAGAGAGCATTTTATTCTAAAATAAAAAAAATGTAAAACTTCCGGACCCTATGTCAGTTTCCTGCTAGATCTTCCCTGTTCTTAAAAAAAATACATATTTTTAAAAAAATGTTATTCTTTCTTTGTATTTGTAACCAATGTTAGACATTGAGAATTCATTTTCTTTCCTGCAGGAGAGGTTGCACAATTTGCATCTGCTGAATACAAGTTGAATTGTAATGTTTTCTGTTAAGCAGTTGTGTAAATGGGATGTATATGTGAATAGATTTCTTTCCCAGATCTGTTGTTTTACACGAGGTTTTGCATTGAATGAGGAGTTTTCAGTATTTAGTCTCTTAGTGTTCCACTAATCTGTTATTTAATGAGGAAGCATCGGCTCAGAGAAGGGTAGTCAATATAAATCAGTGTTTACAAAGTGTGATTAACTCTGAAATATTTCATCAGAGCTGCTGTCCCAGGTGGATGCGGTGCTAATTACAGGGAGTTGCATATGTTTCTAGGGGAATGTGATGGACCCTGAGTACTGCTAACATGTAGTATCAAGGTTACAATTACACTCACTGCCAACCTGCCTTGTCTGCACTAGCAATTTATGCACTCTGTGTGATGACCCTCCTCTCCAGAGGACAATAAACAAAATGCATTTTCATTAAGACACTAATGTATTTAACCACAGAGGACCAGAGAAGGTTGGGGAGGAGGGTATGGAGGAGAGCAAAGAGAGGGAGGAAGATTTAAGAAATCAGCAGATGTCCAGCCCTGTGTTCTTAAAGTAGGATGCTCAATCAGAAATTTTCCTTGATTTATTTTTCTGTCTTTCTGTTACTGCAGGTAACATTGAGTACAGCTGCCCAGCGACAAATGAATGTGAAATCACAAAGCGTAGACGCAAGTCTTGCCAGGCCTGCCGTTTCATGAAATGCCTAAAAGTAGGCATGCTGAAAGAAGGTAAGGTGCAATATGACGTGCTTTTAATCTCCAACTGTTTCATTAAGCCTTTCCTTCTGCAGGCATTGCATTTCATATTCCTAACACATTAAGGAAAAACTTAAATAAATCTTTTGGTTTTTACAGTATAATATAAGGTACAGTATAAATAAATAAGCATATTTCATTGTAATCATTATTGTTTTAGTGATTTTTATGCAACTGAAGTGACAGAAGCATGATAAATCTTAATGTTAATAAATATATCATATGTATTGTATACAGATCTGCACAGGTAAGTTAAATAAAACGCATAAGTCAGTTTTATATTTGTTGCATGTTGGCATATGCCCAGCTGACTTAGAAGTCTTACTTCATTAAAAAAACTTATTTCATAACATTCAATGTATTTAAATTGACTTATTTGGGAGCGATGTTTGATGCAGTGATGTACCTAAAATTCAAAAGTAGAAATAATTATGATCGCAATCTACAGTGGGTTCAGTGATCTTGTCAAACTCTAGTTGATATGTCAACAGCAGAAATTTATGAAAACTGAGTATTTGACCTTTTTTTCTCCACATGTTTGCTTAAGAATCAGACTGAATAAAGAAGCTTCTAGTCAAACACTGTTCTGCCAATTACAAGGTGGCAAGTTCAAATTCCAAAGTCCTATTTCAACTTGCTTCTCAATTTCTAGCAGAGTTCACCAGACGGAAGATTACCCATGAAAATGAGACATTCAATCTTGAGCTCGTGGGGGTGGAAAGATTTTGTGGTGGGAAAGAAAAGAACTGATGCAGGCTGGATTCCCCCACCTGAATCATATCTCTTAACCAATCATTCACAAAGCTGATTGTATTATCTTAGGCATGCAGAAGCGTGACTACCACCCCCACCCCCACCCCCCAACCTTTCTAAGCATCCGAGGATGCATGATCTTGAACAGCCAACAAGTAACAGAAAATAGAAAAAAAGTGATGGGAGACGAAAAACTTTCAATAAAAAATACATTTTTAAAATGAATAGTATGTGGAAATTGGAAGGGTAATGCTCCAATGTTTTATACAGTACTGGTAAACCTGACTCCTCCAGGAGGAGCACTCACTGTACTTTGTAATTAAATGTTAATAGTAATGGCTCTTGAAAGAGAGAGAATCCCCTTTATCACCTTCTACTAGACTGCATTTTAAAACCACCACAAATCAAATCCATATGACCTACCTTTTCAAATGTGGCCATCTTTCACAGAATAAATAAATAAGAAATTGAGCTAATCCACTTCAGGTACCACATTGAACAGAAGAGATGGGTCATTTTACAACATAATTCAATTTATTAATGTATCCTGAAATGTTTAATGTCAAGAATTTGCAAAACAAAAATGTTGTGATATGCTGACACAGCTAAAGGGACACTGTCATTGTAATGTCATTGTTGTACTGATTTCTTCTCCAAGGTTCTCTCCATTCTGCCACCAAAAGTGCACTTTAAAACAACTATTACTGGTCCAGTCTCAGAAGTATATACTAAGTAAGACTAATTCCAAAACAGGGTCCTGTGAATTTTGCTTCATGGCAGCCATAGCCTTACAGTCATAACAAAAAACATTTTAAGATATAATTTTCTGTTGATTTTATATATGCTTCTTTTCAACATTTAGAAAATATGATGTTAAATGCTGGTAACTTGCATTCATCAAATCTTTGCAACCCCCTCCCCCGCCCCCCCAACACCCCACTAACCAACTTCCTTTTATTTTACCCACCTCTGAATATAAATATGTAATCAGGCAATATAATTGGGTGCTTCTCACTTGCACATATGGTACCAGTATTGTACCAACAAGTGTGGAATTATTCCAGTGGCATTGTCTTCCGAACTGTAATTGTTCTAATGCAATATGTTCAATACATAATGTAGTATATCCTTTTCTTCCAAAATAAAACTCTACAGTAATGGAATCAGTAGCTTCTGTTCTCACACAAATATAGTATAGTAATGCCTTTGGTAGCTACTGTTTCTTCACATCTGCCAAGATATACCTCTGCCCTCACAGCAGCATCCATTATGCAGGCCTGTTTTAAATGTTTTAACATTTGCTTATGTGCAAGAGTTTAGATGACAGCTCAGTAATTGATAAGGGAAGTTAGAGACAGGCCTGACGGATGTTGTGCTGGTTTTGATATGGCATCTTTCCCCATGAGCCTTCAGACAAATAGCAGCCTTTTGTTCTACTCCCAGCCACCCATATACACATATATCAATATGGCACTCCCATTTGTTGTGATGTGGTTGAATTTGATATTGGGGTCCTTCCTTACACTTGAATTACTGCTTCAAATAAGCAATTAGAGTGTCTACAATGGAAACCTTGAAAACTCTGTAGTCTAATGAAGCACAAATTTGGATGCAGAACATGAAGGTATTTGAAGTTGGTGTTGCCCTCTGGGGAGATGATTGCCATTTGGGAGCAAGCATACAGCTAGACTACTCCTCCTATTTTTTTTCTTTTCCTCCCCCATGTGAACTGTTTTTAGATTTAGTTTTGTTTTACAGCAACATGGAAGAGAATCTGCATCATTTTGTCATATTGATGCCAGCACCTGTGTTTCAGTGGCTGCTAGTTCATTTGCCAGTGTTTGAATCTGTTATTTGATTGAAGAACTGTTCTGTTCCTTTAATATTCATCTGCAGTTTCTTCCTCACCCCATCTGCTAGTGGAGAGTAGTTGTGGATTAGCTCGTCTGCAGGTACAGGTTTCATAAGAGGTAACTACAGCCTGGCTGCCAAAGCAAGCCCACTGAGAGCAGCTGTCTAGCCTCCCCCTTTTGCACTTTACCCTCCGTGGGCCCTCCGAATCTTCCTGGCTGGAGGCATAAATCATAGTCTTGTCACTAGCTCTTGGTTTTTGTATTATGCAATGCCTAAATTCATATGGAGCTGTTGGAACATAAAGATAGATTATGGCTAACTTAAAAAGGTTTATTCTCATGCATTTTAACAATATTACTTTTTGTTTTGCAGTAAAACCTCCAGTAAGGTACAGTATTAGAATTACTGAAGCTAATTGAGGCAATATGTATTAATTTACTAACTTGTAATTATCACCTATTAACACACTATTGTAATTCCAGACCATATTATTCAATGGCTGTTAATATAACTGTCTGCCCAAATAATTATTTGGTACAGGTTATATTTTGAGAGAATTGATAGACTTCAGACATTTTAAAGGGGATCTTCTACCCATCCACCTGACAGAAAGCGAATGAGCAACAGTTAAAATCATTTAGCTAGGTGACCTACCCGTCGGCATTCTGCGCCATTCACACTGTCCTATTTTAACCTGCTCTTCTGATCAGGTAGCTAAAACGCTCACCCGAAACTTCTATTAATATGTAGATCAGACTTCGATTATGTTATCGGGTCCCAGTTGCAATTTTAACTCTAGCCTGAGTGGGGAAGCAGTTATGGCTTTCCTGTCAGATGAAAACAGCAGGAAGAGGATCCAGAGTCAAAATAAGCCCACTTTTTTAAACTTCCATTGCAGGCCCAGGAGCAGCAGGAGTTGCCCTGGCTTCCCTCCCATGGGAGTGTTCTTACACCCCTTCCCAACAAGTTACCTTGTTGCTGGTGAACTCGACACCCCAATTTTCAATCCTGTTCATCGGTCAGCTGCTGTTTGCCACCTATTTAAAATGGACAGCTGGCCAATGACATGTAGATTTGGCCTAGGAATTAAAATCTCACAGGCCTCACACTGCTGGGGTTTGGCATTTACCTGACACTCCACCCATCCAATTCCATTCTTGGCTAAATCAGGGCTCTTGTGTCTGTGATCATGGAAAGGCTAGGTCTGATTTTTGGACCATATTTTATGCTCCAATCATTTGGAGCATGATGTTACTTACATTAGTGAAGCAGAACAGTAATGATGCTTTATTTGAAAATGCAGCTAATGTATTCGCCCATGTAACATACTTTAAAGAATGAATGCCACTCTCAGTTGAGCTTATTGTAAACTATACATCTATATTTGATTACTTTTTCATTGTGCTTCTGCATTACCAAACATGGCACAATCTCCATTTCACTAAAATGACATTCCGAGCTATATTTTAGAAATTTCTATGAAGCAGAGACCCTAAAATCTCATTTTAATTTAAAAAGGCACCAGCCATGAATAGCTTCTGACTAAACCAATTTGTGTAGTAAAATACATCGAGGTATTCCAATTACAAACTGATGAAGAAGTAACTGATGTAATATTTCCGGTCAACCTTTACTTCATCTTTTAGGATCTCTTTTCTAAAATGTTGAAGCTGACTCACATATGTAGGTTCATTGTCATTCGCTTATGTGTACATATATTTTTTGTTCTCATTAATTATATTGGAAAGCATATTTGCCTTTATGGAACTCCAAAATCAAAATGTAAATAAGTATTTAATAAGAGAATTTTTTAGTTCTCATTCTTTGACATTTACTTGTTAATTTGACAGAAGCTTCCAGCAATAACAAGCTATGGCTTTTTGCATTTCTGGTAGATAAAAACAAAAGGGAGGGGGAAAAAACAACAAATGCTACCACATACTTTATCATATTGGACAAAAGGAAGATTTTTTTTACCATTCCAAAGTTGTAAAGTAAGTCCCCATAGATTTTCTATTGATCAGGTAAGCATTTCCTGAACATGTTGTACTGTCAGGAGCTAATGGTGATTTTTGTCAAGTGTTGCCTTCTGGGAGCTTGAATACAATTAAGGGGTAAGTGTTGGTGAATATTTTCGTACCCTTTGGAGGGTCTCCAGGGAGGAACTAGCGAGGGACACGAGTCATTTCCAGCTGCACACCATACTCTCCACAAGTAGTATTTAAAGCAATGCTGCTTCTGACTGGCTGCCTTCCAAAATAACTTCTTCATTTGAATTCAAAAACGGAAAATTAATCCCCTCATGCTATTTCCCTGCCGAAAGATATTTTTATATTTTGTGTCAAATGTGAAGTAAGTTGATTATATCCTTGGAACATTTGTCTTTTGTAATTGCACAAGGTTGGAACTATTGCCTTGAATGCCTTATTTTATTGAAATATATCAATTGTTTTAAAGTTCTTAAATTTCCTAAACAAACCTTTTTCAGAAAAATCATTTTATTCATCCAAATTTGCAGGTATTTAGGTTCAAGATTTAGGAATCCTAACAACCAAAGTAGCCCAACCAGTGTATTTTGCCATCCAGTTAATATCAATGTTAGATTTCTTGACCACAAGGTTTTTTTTTGGTTTACTAACACTTAAAAAGTCACCTATATTGTAGAGATGAAGATGGAATGGAATATTATGGCAGCTATATTTTTAAGTGGATTTTGTAATTGCCGTAGCCAGCATGCATTCACCAGATTATAAAACAGTTCATTAGATTCCGAATATATCTTAGCGACAGATGGACAGAGCGTTCTTCGATTCCACCCTGTTTACTTACATTTATGTAGATTGTCGCTTCTGGTTCACGAACCCATGACAAACAGAAGTAAAACAGCATTGTAAATAAAGCTCAAAATTATATTTGTATTGATTCCCTGGTAATCTTAAAAGATTGTTCATCCCATTGCTGTAAGTATTTTCATTATTTTTAACAACTGGTGGCGTTTATATTTGTTTAGAAGTGTAGAGTTTATTTTTTCATAATCTGTTGTGGTTTGATTTTGATAATTTCCAAAGAGACAGGACTTTTACTTTCAGAAGCAGGTTAGCCAACAACAGTCTAAAACTTTAAAAATAGTACTTTACGATTAACTTTAAACTGACAAAGTGATGAATTGGACTGGATTTTTATCAACATATTTAAAGTGTATGGATACGAGTTTTGGATATCCAAATTATAATGGCAGTTTTTATATTGCTGATGGATTGTTCCTCGAGCACTTTTACCATTTTAAGAAACCAACCACTTTAAGAATATTTAATTTACAATGCTAAAATAAATTTGAGAAGCATTGAAGGCAAGTCCCAAATAGCTTTAAGATTCTCAATTTACATCTGTATTAATCAAACTCACTTTATCCTTCAATTCTTTATAATTCTAATTTTTTCAACAAATTCAGTTAAAGGAACTGCAAATATTGAATTAATGAATTCAGTTTGATCTTCAATTACATTGACACTTGTTTCTTGAAATAGTCAAATCCAGATGTGTGGCATAGGCAGCTATATGAACTGATATTTACTGTAGCAAGCATAGTAATTATACAATATTATGTGATGTTTTAAAGTCCATTATATAAGCTAGGAAGCGTTTAAAGGTATAAATATTGCCCCAGAATTAAGCCATCTTTAACTGCAATGCAAGCCATCACAAATCTTACGCCTTTACAGTCAGCTGTTTTTTTTTTGTGTTTTGAACAGTGCCCTTTATATACACAAGCACAGTGCACACATGCACACTTTGAATATTGAAGCCACTCAGAAAGCCTTAACTGATTTGTGAAAGGCAAGCAATCATATCACTGCCTAAAATATTCACACAAGTCCCATAAGCTGTTTAAATGTCTAATTTGGGCTATATTTGGGAGTTGCTAAAGTATGGAGATAAGATTAATCGTACACAACCAAGTGAAGCTATGGCTAAGACCCCTGATTCTGCATTCCGAGTGTCAAAATGTTGTCACAAGACACAAATGGAATGTGGCGATCTCAGATTGGTAATCTTAACATTGGCTCTGGTTAAACACAGTGTATGATAGTTTGATGTCAATACTCTAATTACCTCTGAATAAATTGTTCATTAAAAAGGAAATAGTTGTTTTGACTTGTATTGCACTAATGCCAACTATTCAGACAGAATTTTCTTTTAAGATAATGCAATATTTTCCTACACATATACATTTGTTTATAATTCCAAATGCAAAGAAAATATTCTCAAGAATTGTATAGAGACCAACTGTTCCTTACATTGTTTGTTATTACACACAGTTCTACACAGTATCAATCACAACATACCCCACATAGTTTCTCAAGTAACCTTTTAAGAAGCTAGGATTAGTAAGTGTAACAGTGAGAAAGCTGAAGAGCAGACAAATGGGTCATGAGTTAATACGATTTTGATGGCTGCAGGAAAATGCGATACTTTATTGCTTCATACAATAGCTTGTTAGTGCAACATAGTCTTCCTTTCCTCTTAAAGCATTAACAACTGCAAATGCCTGCAATGCACTCTTGACATCAGCCTGACCGTAAGTCTCATGGCATGCTCACCAGGGATGAGTAGTAGTTGTTGGCATAGCAAACTGTGTTTGTGACCTCTTAGCACTCTAGACAGCTGTTAAGACCCTGCCTTTAATAGGCAAGGTTAGCAGGGTGTAGGCTTCTTCTCAGTGCACTGACCAGAGCTCCTAATGCATAAAGGGGAGAACAAAAGACTGATGACAGCTCCTGATGTCTGGGCATTTCAAAAGCTGGCTCAAAAGTTCATCGTGATAGACTGGATTAGTGCACATTACAGCATCATTTGCCAAATACGGATACAGTATTCTAGTAGCCTTTCTATACATGTTAGGTTATCCATCATACAAACCATGCTAGCTGCACCTGGAAGGATGTTTCTTCTTGTACAGTTATTTTAGCTGCCGTGATAAATCCAGCTATTAGAATTTGAAGTCACTGTTACTCCAGCAACCCTTTTTTTTGCAACTGCAATCCACTTGCACAGCAAGGTAATATCATTAGAATTACCCAGGTCAAAACCCAGCTTAATGAAAAAGGGGAAATAGTTAAGGAAATAAAAGCCGCTTTTAATAGAGTTAAGGTGCTTCAAATCTACTTCAAAATGTGGCAAGGTGACAGCTGTTAATGGAAATTAGGACCATCCCACTAGAATCACTGGTGATTAGAAATTTCAAAAAGCTGAGTAGTACACAGGTACGTAATAATTTATAAATGCCATTTTATTGAACCTGGTGTGATTATTAATATCATTGAATAGTACTTGGTTTAAAGTTAGCATTTTGCATCAGCTTATTAGATTTCCTTCTAAACACACCTTGTATTGGGGAATGCTGCAATTGTTCCCATATTCAAACTAAGAAGAAAAAAAGATGTCACAGAGGGTCACAAATTATGTTCAGGTTTGACAGATTGTAGCCTTGCTTTACAAGAGCAGTAACATCTCATTTGTCACAGTTTGATCAGTAAGTGCGTGAATGCAAGCGGAAGGCTTTCCATCTCCGCACCAATTTAATAGTTCTGAGGCTGTCACCGGGCTAGAGCCACCTGCCCAAGAATTGCAACACTGATCTGTTTTAATTTAATCGGCCGTCAATCGGAATGAAATCATAAATCGTCTCCTTTGATTCCTCTGGCAGTATATTTTTTTCCATGATATTGCAGCATTAGAAAACGCATTTTTTTGAAGGCCTATGTAGGCAGTATTTAATACCTCTGAAAATCAAAACCTGGTGGACACATCATTGGGATTTTCAACACTTTAGCTTTGTCTTACAGTTATTGCTTCACTAACCAATAAAAGTAATGTTTGGCATATGAATTTCCTGAAAAGGGTGAGACGTAAGTGGAGTTATGTAGATTTCTTTAGTTTTATTCTTTGGACAACTAGGATGAACAGCTCTTGCATACTAAGAAACATACCATTTTTAAACTGGCAAATTTGAGCAACAGAATAAACTGTGGTACTTGGAGTGCTGTACTGACAAACTTGGTCACTGCACCAGATAAGATAAATGCAACCAAAAGCAGATTTTCCCCTCCCCCATGATGAAAATAACAAATGACAGCACATGCCCTGAAGGAGGCTGCTGTCTCTTTAAGTGAGTTTACTAAATGCATTTCAGTTTTGAGAGTAAATGGAGTTAGTCTATTGTACATGTTTAATTCCCTATTAGTCCCCAGTGTTTACTGCTGTGGCCAAGCTGGGGCACCTGTAAATTGGGTTAAATACAACACATTGTCTAAACATATCACAGTTACAATCATTCACCTCGAATGGTGATAAGAAACCTCTTGTATTATTGAATCTACAATGGGGAGGCTCTGCAGGCACAGAGATAACAGCTAGTTATTTCTCCTTAAGTAGAAAGAAAAACAGTGGCTTGAGCTTGCTGTTATGACTGTGACATTAATTATAACTCACTGAATTGTTTTATGCTGCTGGAGTGGTTTTGAGATTAAGCTCGCCCTCCAAGCTCCTGTGCATATGGCTCTGATTAAAAATATTTGTCATTCAAGAAAACTTTCATTTTCAAGCAGAGATGATGTATTTATTTTTCTCTGTGTAATCTTGCAGTTTTAATTAGTGGCACGCCAAAAAAACAGATTGGAATTATTTCAGCCGAGCAATTAAAATGGAATGCTAAGTGAAAGCTATTTCAGGTCCCCTATAGGGATTTAATGTTAACAATGTGTACTTTTTCTTTGGTGAATCCTTGATAAGCAGGAGGGTTAGACAGCTTTCATTATCATCAGAAGCACTTCATGGTCATTCTTTACTGTTTGAAAGCGATATTTGTTCACTGTAAATGGTCAATTTTTTTCAGGCTTTTGAAATATAATTTACAATTTTTAATTTGATCCAGTTTGATTAAATCATTAATTAGTTTGGAGTTAATTTTCTGGAAAATAAACTGAGCAATAAGGGTTAGCTTTATTAAGTTTACTGTGAGCGAGGTATAAGTAGCAGGAAATAAACTGACACAAACACAGGCAGACATGTTGTTAAACTTGGTGACTACTAAGTATAGCATTTTCTGTCATTGCCTCTGCAGTCACACATCCTAGAAAGACACCAGATGGTGTCATTGTGGTAATGCACAGTGGATACAGGATATATTGAGTGACATCACAACAGTAGTGTGTAATGAATGAGTGTATTGCCAATACTTTGGTTTCCGTATGAATACTGAGTTAGCTCTCTAGCGATATAACATATTGTACAGTATTTGGTACCTATTTTTTTAATCCAAGAGGGGTAGATTAGTTTACTGGCCTGTATTCAAAAAGTGGTTATATTAACTCAATGTAATGTCAATGGTCCAGTGTGCAGTGACACCAGTAATGTGAATACAAATTCATTTCACTTTTAAAAGGCATGCTTAGAAAGCAGAAATTTCTTATGCGCTCACGCTTCTTGCTCAGTGGTAGCAGTTGCAACCAATTGTGAAGTATTCTCTCCTTTTGAGACCACACAGTTTAAATTCTGAAAAAAGTTACAACAAACTCACTGTGCTGATTATACTGTCAATATTACTAACCGCAGAAACTGTTAGCTTAACCGATCACCTCCTGAGCAGGACAGTTAGACCTCTTTAATACTGTAATCAGACTGCCATTGCCAATATCAGATCAGCAGCTGCTGTTTAGATTTTAGCTAGCCAGCATGTGTGGAGAACTGCCTGGCTGAAACCTCAATTATTCTGCCCAGAAGAGAGCTCTGCATGTACATTCATCCGCAAGCTGTCTTGTACCAATTTTGAAGTTGGAGTGGCAATGCACCCTAAGTTTTGTTTTTAATGCACAATTTATCTATTCTAATTCCATTTGCAGTATGCTAGCATTGAAAATAATTGCTCATGAAGGCTAGCAAAACCCAACATGGACATGGAAAGAAATATTGACTAATGTGTTTTTTTTCGAGATGCTACAAAAATAATGAAAAGAAGCATTTTAAATCCGTGTTGAGCTCATAAAGAATCATATTGAAAGATTAACATTCCAAAGGCTATTTCTATGTTAATTCTAAAAGTGCTATTTAAACAGAAGAGTGACAGCAGAATAAGCTTTGGATAATCATTTTGTACAGCTCTTTATCCAATTCGCTTTAGCTCTGATGGTGTCTGTGTCCATGCAGACACTTAATGTTTTATACAGTTGCATTCTTCTCTCCAAATCCCTCCCCAAAACAAAAAGTTAAACAGAAGTTACAGCTGCTGCTCACATATTAAATATTCCAGCTTTTCAGCATCTATCCATTTGTTAAAATCATTGGAATCACATTTTCTACATTGGGAATATTAGAATTTGAGTTTTGCAGGATGATTTATAACTAGCGAATACATTTCTGTTTTATTGCTACCCATCCATACTTTAATAGGACAGTCCTGCTGTAACAAAATTAGTAAGTATTGATTAGGGAAGACATATTGAGAATAAGGGCAGCAGCAACCTACTGGTCTAGTGATAAGAATTCGGAGGTTGTGGGTTAGAGCCCAAGGGCCACCTGACACTTGACTCTGCCATCCTCGAGTGTGATGCATTTTGTCATTTTCTATCAAGGCGACTAGAAAGAAAGCTCCATATTGTCTTAAATGGAAGGCAATCAACATATTACCCTAATCTTCCCTTTTGCAGCCATTTCTTCTGCTACTTTATTATGAAGTGAGATTAAATGCGACTTTCATTTAGTTTGCTGTTGCAGTCGAAGGAGGTAAATGACCATGAGGGGAATGTTCAGAAAAGGCTGAGGAAAATTTTAATAAAGAGATGAAAGGCAATACCATATTCAAATAGAATTACAGCATTTAATCAACTTTATACAGATATTTAACAATTTAAAGAAAATAAAGCAATTTTCAATCAAGATAATTTCTCCAATTGGATGGCAGAAAAGGTATAATGAGTAGATAAACTTTTAGTGAAAAAGCACTAATGTGGTATAAAACAAGCAATCCTGAATGATAATCAGAAAATAAATTGGCAAAACAACAAAACACTGCAAAATCTTTTGACCATCCTTTCAGTCACTGTCTTATTTTCTCCATGAGGCTAAAGACTTATTAAGGCAAATCAAAATTATAGTATATTAAAATTATAAATTTTTGTGTTGAAATATCCCTAAACATTAATTCTGTTGAAGGTTTGTACCTGCCTCAGAAGCTTGATTGTTTGTATGATTAGTCTATCTCCCTCCCATAGCCTTGGGAAGTCAAGGGGGTTGTGGGGGTTGTGGGGTTGGGGCGGGTGGGGGTGGTGGTGGGCGGTGAATGGGCGAGGAGTGGTGGGGGCTTGTTGGTGGTGGGGAAAATGGGAGACAATTGGATTAGGACACCCATATGAGATTCCTCATTTTAAAGTCATGCATTCTGTCCTTTTTTTTTAATACTTGAATTTCGTATTATTATTTATATTTAATTAGCAAACCTGGTGCTAGTTTGGGTAGCAAAGCAGCATTGAATGGAGCAGAGTAGAAGGTTGAACAGCTTGGGCCTATACTCATTGGAGTTTAAAAGAATGAGGAGTGATTTATTGAAACATATAAGATCCTGAGGGGACTTGACATGGTGGATGCTTATAGGATGTTTCCCCTTCTGGCAGAGACTAAAACTAGGGGGCACCATTTAAGAATAAGAGGTCTCTCTTTTAAGACAGAGGTAAGGAGAAATTTTTTTCTCTGAGGGTCATTAGTGTGTTAAATTCTCTTTCCCAGAGAGCAGCAAAAGCTGGGTCAATGTATTTAAGGCTGGGTTAGGTAGATTTTTGATAGAGAAGGAAGTTGAGGGTTATTGGGGGGGGTGGGGGTTGGTTGGTAGACAGGAAAGTGGTGTTGGGATCACAACCAGATCAGCCAAGATCTTATCGAATGGCAGAGCAGGCTCGAAGGACCAAATGTTTACTCCAGCTCCTAAGTCTTATGTTGCTATCCACAGTACAGGCTCAGGGGAGAACAAATGCAAGACTGAGACAGGAAGGACACAATTATGAGGTAACTTGTCACTGACCTGGACAGCATCAAGCCTCCCAATTGACTAAGCCCTAGTTGGGCCGAAATCCTGCTGCCAAGAGCTGCTGGTCAATTAGAAATCAGTTGCTCTCCAGTACTAGCAGTGCCAGCAGGCAGTGGCTACTGCCGATACTACACTCAGACCTACAGAAGGGAGTGGCCATGGATCCCAAGATAGAGATGAGTATAGGTGGGATAGGGGTCGCGGGAAGGAGTTGCTAGCCAGGACAGGGGTTTGGCATCCTGCGGGGGCTCCCTTTCCTTATGGTAAGTCCCTCAGTCAGGCACAGAATACCAGTGATTGAGGGACCCCACCTGGTTAACTGTTGACAAGCCGACAGGCTTTGCTGAGAGGCCTTGGGAATGTGGTGGCGTTCCCACCCTGCACCTTCCGTCACCCCGATCAAATGCCTCCCCATCCCCCCCACCCCTGCTGTCAAAATCCTCTTGGGGGACATTAAATTTCATCCAAAATTTTTGATATCTTGTGTAAGTATCTGTGATTTATTGCCAGTTCGGTATTTTTATCGTGTTGTGGCAGGCCAGTTTGATGAAACCAACTCTGTGGCCAAATAAAAGTAATGGTTTTAAGCACATTCAGCTGAATTTTGCCTTGGAGTGAGATTGTGTTTGCAACAGCAAGCAATGCTGCAGGAGATCTACTAATGTGTCTGTACCTAGTTTATTTCTATAAGATTTTGTTTGCAGGATTACAGTCAGATTGAATAAAGAAGAAATTCAGACCATGTAGTTTCAGAAAAGCAAAAAAAAACTATTTTGTAATATTTTATTTAAATGAGGATTTGATGGTCATTTATCTGGTAAAATGAAAGCTGAAATCCCCCCTGCGGCTGAAATCTGAAACAGCCTTGTTGTTTATTGGGGTGAGAAGAGCTGATCAACTGACTATATATATTAATCGATTACAAATTTAATTGACTAATGATCATCTACTTGATTAAAGGTTTGGCTGTCATGTTTGTTCATTCTATTGATATTCATTGTGTTTCACAATTAATCAGTGGTATAAATTGAAATAATTGCACTCTTCGTTAGTATTAATTGAATCTCTTCATGCGTGTCAAAAAGAATTAACCCTTATCCTGCTGAACAGAAACAAATCTGTGGCACATGTTCTGAGGGTTAAGTGTAAAGTTCAAAATGAAAGACTTCTTCCACCCATCAGCTGTTCATGAAAGTCTGAGGAAAAGGTAAAGTTAGTGATTTCTATGCACAAGAAATGAACACTTTTCGTACCTTGAGTGAACAGGGAAAACAACTTAATTGACCATTTTCAGATGAAATGCTGGGTTCAACTCCCATCCAAAATAGGTATGGGTTTGGCAGAGCAACTGAAGCTAGCCACAGAGGGCTGGAACCAACTTCAGATTTGGGCTTCTTCAGTCGTAATTTGGGGGAGCTGCCAACCCACTCAATGAACTGACAGCTCCTTGTCAAACCAGGGAATGGAAATTAGGCTGCCCCATAGGCTAGTCAGCTGGAAATCTGTGATAAAGGAGGAAGAGGTGCACTGGGTGAGGCCCATTCAGCAGGGGGTTGCAGTATTTTACTACTGCTCCTAACCCCACAACTTTCCCCCTTTAAGGGCCACTGGTTAGACTACACAATTGGTTATACAAAAGGGCACAATGTGTACTGAGCATGGACCATCTGTTTTTATCTGATAATTGCAAACAATGTCCTACAACCCAAATACTAGCAGCCTCTCATCTGAATTTAGCAAGCACAGTGTGTGTCCATTTACAGGTACATTTGAAAGTTGAGTCCAAGGGACTTCATGGTGCATCCCCATTTTTGACTGCCAGCCATTTCTTTTCATTCATTCTGGGGCTTTGGGCTGGACTGGCAGTTCTGTTGAAGGGTCATGAGGACTCGAAACATCAACTCTTTTCTTCTCCTCCGATGCTGCCAGCCCTGCTGAGTTTTTCCAGGTAATTCTGTTTTTGTTTTGGATTTCCAGCATCCGCAGTTTTTTGTTTTTATTTCTATTACTGATACCTGCTGTTTATTACCATATTTAAGAAATTTAATTCAGCTTCTCAAGCTTCCATGGTGGCATTTGAAATCAGATTCTCCAGGTTATTAATCTAGACCTATGGATTACTAGTCCAGTAGCATAATCACTATGTAAGCATACTGGTGGGTGGTTATTAAAAGTGGCCCCTAGATGCAGTACAACATAGGCAATATCAGAGCCTTCATTTTTTGATATTATTGAGCTGCATTGAAGGTACCTGACCCAATGTTGCTGGTTGTTGGCTTTATCATCAGGTCCCCCAGGTGAGCTATACTGTCAGTTGCCTACATTCTCATCACGGAATGATGCATACATTGGAGTGAAGAAGAAGGGATTTTTTTTTTAAATGGTCTGTAAATAAGAACATATGAATTAGGAGCATTAGTAGACCATTTGGCCCCTCGAGCCTGCCATGCCATGGCTGATCTGATTGTAACCTCAACCCTGCATTTCTGCCTACCCCCAATAACCTTCCACCCCCTAGTTAATCAAGAATTTATCTAACTCTGCCTTAAAAATATTCAAAGACTCTGCCTCCACCGCCTTTTGAGGAAGAAAGTTCCAAAGACTCATGATCCTCAGAAAAAAAAAATCTCCTCATCTCAGCCTTAAATGAGTGACCCCTTATTTTTAAACAGTGACCCCTAGCTCTAGATTCTCCCACAAGAGGAAACATCCTCTCCACATCCACCCTGTCAAGACCCCTCAGGATCTTAAACGTTTCAATCAAGTCGCCTCTTACTCTTCTAAACTCCAGTGGATACAAGCCTAACCTGTCCAACCTTTCCTCATAAGTGAATACGCCCATTCCTGGTATTAGTCTAGTAAACCTCCTCTGAACTGCGCCTAACGTATTTACATCTTTCCTTAAATAAGAAGGAGACCAGTACTGTACACAATACTCCAGATGTGGTCTCACTGAAGCATAACATCCCTACTTTTGTAATCAATTCCCCTCACAATAAATGATAACATTCTATTAGCTTTCCTAATGACCTGCTGTACCTGCATACTAGCCTTTTGTGATTCATGCACTAGGACACCCAGATCCCTCTGAATCTCAGAGCTCTGCAATTTCTCACTGTTCAAATAATAAGCTTCTTTTTTATTCTTACTGCCAAAATGGACAATTTCACATGCTCCCACCTTGATCTGACCTGCATCATAAAATGCGCAACCCATGTCATCATTCTGTACTTCAGTTAAACACTCATATACTGTACAGTAATCCATTTTTTCAAAGAGCTTTCTGTTTAACTTCCAATAGAAATGATTTCCAAAAAGAATAAAATCTTCTTTGAGTAACAATCCAGCTCCATCAGCCACTTTTCATTAATGTACTATGTTTGATTATATTTGGGTGAGAATGCTAATTCTGCCACAATCAACATGAGAGTTGCAGACTTGCAATTTTAAGGCTTCACTCCAAGTATTGTTTATCTTTAACAGTAACTTGCAAATAGAATAGTTTTCGCTGATACAAGTACACGGGCAATTTGGATCAATTGTGCTAACTCTTTGGGTGCCACCGGTTCTGTTTGGGTCCCAAAATGACATATGAGGTGCACCACACTCTTAACGATAAGTCACCCAGCAGGCAAATTGGTGAGGACATTGATGTGCGCAATGAACATGGGCCACAAGATCATGTCAATCAGTGTACAATGCTGATTTGACACCAGCACTGTCATTTTGGAACTTATTGCTTTAATTAATACTGATCTTAATCATGTATTCTTGAATTGGCATTCAGCAACAGGATGAACCCCATCATCGCCACCTGCCACACCCTCCGCCACAGCCACTGCCACCACCTAACCATGTTATTTAAAGGAATCATCGACTATTTACAAGTTAGTTGCTGGTTGATTTTCTTCTGGTTGTTCCTATGATTCTATAAGTGATTGGTGCTTTCTATAATTGGTTCAAGTTGCAAAAGTCTACGGGCGGCAGTGTGGCAGGTGCTGAAGGACTTTTTGCTAACCAAGGCTTCTGCACAGTCCAGTTGCTCCCAGACATGGGTGCACCAGTGGACATTCCCCTTGGATTACACCATGACTTGGAGAATGAGCAGAAGTTCTGCAGAGTAGGGCAAGCTGCAGGAAGAGGGAGGTGGAGGACGGGGCGAAGGGTTCCAACAGGAGGCCATGTAAATCCAGGGTATTCAGGGAGCAATTCTCTTACTTGAATCTCAGTGAGGAACAATAATGTAAACATATGCTTTTCCATAAGGAAGTCCTCACTGAAACCTGTCACTTGCTGCAATCTCAGAGCAGGACAGCAACCACACTAAGTAGCTATGAATGTGACTGTGGTGTGGTGATAAAATTTTATGCACCTGGCTACTACCAGGCTGAAACTGGAGGTATTTGCAATGTCTCACTGTTTGCTGGCTGGCCGCTGTTGTGTAAGGGAGGTCACTGGTGTTCTCCACTTATTGAGAGCTAACTACATTTCATTCTCTCTTGCCAAAGACAAGTCTATGGAGTGAGCAAGTGGCTTTGCTAGGATTGCAGAGTTTCCTATGCTATAGGGTGCCATTGACTTCAAGGACATCACTTTGCATTCACCAGATGTAGAATATGCCTTATACTGTAATGGAAAGGATGCCACTCCCTCAACATGCTGATGTGAGACCATACACATAAAACCACGCAGTGCAATGCCCGGTATCCTGGCAGCAGTCAAAATGCCTTAATTCTCTGACAGTCCGCTGTTCCAGGTGCATTTGGGCCACCACAAGCTTAAGTGTGGCTACTGGTGACCAGGACAAACCACTGACAACATGGCTACTGACTCCTGTGTGCAACGCACGCACATGGGCACAGTGTGCTTATAATGAAAGCCAAGCTGCCACATGAAATGAAATGCAGTAGACCATTGGTGTACTGAAAAAACACTGCATGGACTGCTCTGGAGGAGCCCTGCAGTACTCAGTGGAATGGGCGTCAAGACTCGTCATTGTCTGTCTGTACATAAAGAACTCATCCAAATGTGATACCAGTAAGTACAGCACCAATTCCTTATTCACCAACAATCCCATGCTTTACCATCCCTCAGTTACTGACCACAACATTCCCTTGACCACTGCATAAAAATATAAGTGGGCACAAAATAACCATTCCAAATTAAATTTCTAAAATAAATTGTTCCATATTTCATGCAGAAATTAACTAATCACACTGGTGCACTCCCTTAGTGCCTGTCTTTCATGAGGCTTTTGCTTGTCCTAGTGCTCCCACACAGTGCTAGCCCACTGAATGGAGCATGCCTGCTGGAAGGCTGCTGACTGACCTTCACTGGCGGAGACTGCGCATGGTCTTGCAGGATGACCATGAGCAGCAGTGAGCTTAGGAGGCCTGGCTTCAGACTGCACCAGTTCAGCATGGGCGGCAGCAGTCTGTCAGGCAACAGAGCACAAGGGGAGTGGCAGGGGTGGGGGGAGTGGCTGCCACTTGCCCAGGGTGGTGTCTCAGCAATCCTAGTAACCTGTTGGAGAATAGCTGGACTGTCGTGACACCCTGCAAGCCCATTTGCACACATTTTTCGCAGCCATGATAGCTGAACGCACATGCCAGCAAGCTGACCTCACATTTCAAGTGGAAATTTCTTGTCCTGTATTGGAAACAGGCATCAGCCATCAGATGCTACGCCATGGTTGTGTCCACATATATGTGAATGGAGTTGGCCACCACTTCCATCATGGAAGGATGAGCTCCATTCTCAGTGCAAAGCCCTGTGCCAAATTGGTGTTAGACTCCCCCATGCATCTTGACACTGGCCCAATTCACAAAGATTCTACATAACCAACAGCGTTCTTCCATAGGCTGCCCCATCGAATAGCTCATCTGAGTCGCCTGCAGCAGAACTCGTTTTCAACCTCAGCTTCTTTTGAGTTGGCACCTGCACTATCCTTGTACCCTGGTCTGGCTGCAGGCCTCTTGTGCTCAGTGTCTCATTGTGTACCAATACCACATCTATGTCATTCTATAAATGCCATGCGATGTCAGTATCTGTGTTGGTGGCAGCGAGTATGTAAACAAGTGGCAATGCTGTGTCTTCATCATCACTCTCTTCTTGGTGTTTTTCCACTGACTGGCCATGTTGCACTTTGTGGGCATCTGAAAAGAGGAAGATGCGAGCGTAAGGTTGTTGTGTGGGGAAGTGGGGGAAAGTAAGACCTTGTTTATGCTATCCAAAGCTTGTAAATCAGAAGATGGTAAGGGATAAGAGGTAGGTGGTATGTGAGAATGAGGATTAGGTATGAGGATACCATCCTTTTTGATGGTTTCAGCCCAGCTACAGGGCATAGCCTCTACAATGGCTGTTCCAATAATGACCAGCAACATCTCCCCCATGAGGGTTAGGACAATTCAGGCACGTTTGGCCTTGCCATTTAGATCCTGCTGTCTGTGTGCCACCTTGTTCTGTGAGAGGAAGTGTGCCAGTGAGTGTGGAACAATGTGTCTTGCTGATGTGGCTGACATGTTTAAATAGCTGGCAGTGTGCAAACTGTAAGATGTGGATGTGTGACTTGCAGCAGTGCTAAGAAAATGAATGTCAGGTATGAGACCTGATTTATAGTGATTATTGGTAAGCGAGTGATGAGCTGTGGTGAATTGGGCAGTGGCTGAGGTTAGTGGCATAGTTCATTGATATGTAATTTGAAAACATATTCACTGACCTTGATCACTTATGTAAGGTCATTGAACTTCTTGTGACACTGCATCCAGATCCTCGATGTTTGGCTCCTGGCATTGACCTCCATAACTGTCTGCTCCCGTTGTCTTCTGAGTTTGTGTCTCAAGACCTCCTGGCTCCCTGCAGGTACAAGTCACCTTGCTCCTCTTCCACCACAGCATCCCAGGCAGTGTCCGAAAATCTTGAAGTCCACTCTCTCTGATATTGTGCATTCTTCAATGTTTTCCAGATCAGAGTCAATTGTAGAACAACGGATAGCACTTGCTCCAGCCACAATGCACCTCCCCTCTCAGAGATGCAGGCTGGCTTGAAGAAGTGCAGGCTAGCCTTAACTGGTTCTAGCCTCTCACGATTTAGGGTCCCCTACTGAGGTAATCATCACATTGAACCGGCAGAGGGTAATCTCATGTTGCAACCTCCTTACCCCAGAGTGGGGTCCTTTGGTTTTCTCTCCAGCCAGAAATCTAATGGTAGTATGAGCTCATTTACTGTAACTGAAGTTGGCAGTGTTACCTGGAGAGCAGAATGTGACTCAAAAGATGAAGGCAACTGTTATGACAGAAGTCTTTATTAGCCTGGAGAGTGTTGTAACATGCATAGAGTGAGCAGAGAAAGGTGTGGATTCAATGCAAACTACATCAGTAATCATGCTTTATGTAATTGCAAATCCAGCATAAAACTAGATTTTAGTTGGTCTTTAATGAGAGGGAGCGATTTGCAAGGTTTAGTCCCTGCAGGAGATCACCTTTCAGCATGGTAGTTTGTAAATGAGTAAAAGCAGAGTGCCAATATGCACTGCACCTGGGAAATTCTATGAAGGTTTTCAGGGGCCAGGACCTTCCTGTCCCACCTGTGGTGGGACCCTTTATGGGTGGGATGGAAAATTTGGCAGCCCAGCAAAATATCCATTGACTTCCAGTGAGAATTTCTGCATCCCGGCCAGTGTCTTTGGTGCAGCTATCTGTTTTAACTTAAACTCATTCCTAATCCATTCAACATTCATCCATGCCCCCAAAATTTCTTCATTCTAATGTTATTCCTGAATTACTTTTTGTTTAACAGATTTAAAAATAGAATTCTCCCATATGTAAAACCGATAATATACTTATACCACACGTTTTGTATTGGCGCCCGTTGAGATTTTTACAACCCAAGTGCCAACGTTGAAGTGGTAATCCAGGAGCTCGATGCTTCACCCCAGCAGCAATACAATGGGTGTCAGTGTGACATGCAACTTTTGTGCAACTTTTTTAAAGCTTGACAGTAAAAGAGCCAAACATTCTATTTTCTGCTAACTGAAAATGAAGCTTGTGTACCAACTGTTTCTAATTACAAGATGACTTAGCAATGCAAGATATGTCAAATGCCCTCTCTGCATACATGCGGTTCTGCCACCCTTAAGCTCCAGTGTGATTCAAGTGAGCATACAACTCTAACTCCCAGCACACATTCCTGCCTAAACACTGGCATATATTGGCATGTTTAATGTAATAATAGTTTAGGGCAACAAAACAGTGACCCTTCTATAATGCATATTCAAAGATATCTGAATAGAAAAATTATATGGAAAGCATTTGTAATTACAGTTGGTTTAAGTGTTTTGTTTTGTACTAATGGTGGTCTGAAACTTTTTATATATCATTTTCTATCCTGACCCAGCATGTGTATGATTAATTCCTGTTCACTACATATTTTTAAGTTGTAGTCTGTATTTCCTTTAGATTACTGCTGGCTTCCCAACCTGTAGCACCATCAAATTGATATTCATTCTATAAAATTAGAATGTTACATTTAAAAACTGCAATATGAAGCAAGTATGGAACATATACACTACTTTTAATAGCTTCATCTCCAACAGTGTGAGAGGCAATAGTGTGTCTTGGATGCTTTATTGTCAAAACTAAATTGTTGGCTTTATCGTTACATAGTCTGTTTTAACAGAGCACACATTTTAGATCAGAAATATTTCAATATATGACACTAAATATTATCAAGTATCAACTCTTAGTAAGAAGTGCATTGCCACTATACTTGGAAAGTAAAGTTGGAAGAAATTTTACATTTTTTGTGGGTGAGGGATATTTGGTGGAGATGTTCCATGTATTGGTGATGCTGCCATATTCTTAAAAAGTTGAATGAAATAGTTCAAAATAAAATAATAATTTTAAATATAAGCAGAAAAAATGGTGCAACATTACATGATATTACATAGCAAGAAGTAACACATACATGCAGGCAGGCAGCAATGTGGTCACAATCCTATAAGAATATATATCAGGTAAAAAGGGTAGAATAAGGACTAGTCATTTTGTAAGTCATGGATTGGGCAGACATCTGGTGGTTCTAATGCTGTTGCAACTAAGCCCTAGGATACAGAGGCAAGCTGTTTCAGCTATCCATAGATTTTCTCCAAAAGGGAATTGATGAACCTCTGGGGAACAGAGAGGAAGAAAAAAAGGAGAAAGAAGAGGTTGGCTTTGCTAAATTGTGCTATTTGAATAACATGAAAATTAAAATGCAAAATACATTTGTTTATTGTTGCTTAATTCCATCTGTAACAAAAACAATACGCAAAGCGGGGCATTAGTTGAACATGGACTAGAATCTGGTGGTGCTTGTTGATTACAAATTGTAGTAGATGCCTTGCAGGATTCCATGTGACCTATGAAATTAAAAACCAGCCTTGTAACAATTTTACTGTCAACTGTGTGCCTCCTGTAAATTGGATAATTTAAAATATAAACCTGATCTAACTTAGCACTCTGCAATATCAGATAAAAAGAACGACCTGAAAATATTTAATTAAAGTAACAAAAAAGCTGTCTTTTCAAACTGTATTTCTTTACAGATCTTATTGTTAATGTAGACGAACATTGAATTACAGTATTTATCACTATTTAATAAAAAGTGGAGATCTGCTACACTAAAAATTAAGGGTCAAAACATTTTTTCAAATTATAATGGGAGAAAGTGGTAAAACCTTGTATAACTTATACTTTTACAATGGAACATCTTTTACACCTGTTAAAACAATGATTCAAGGACTTATGCAAGCTTCTTAAAGTTTTTGACTTTGAGGATCATTATGAATTTATGTACAGCCACGTCTAGCCCAGTTACATCAACTCTTACTTTCCTGTTAATGCCAGGTGCTTTGTGAATTTATTGTTTTCTACAAATGCTTTATTGAATTCCAGTTCCATTTTATCAAGATTTGCCAGAACAAGTCAGTACGTCAAGGAGGATCTTAAAGATCCAATAATCCTCTCCACCTGGAAGTAGCTTTCATGCTTAACCAGGTTTAATTGTGCACTCCAAACAGGAATTCTACTGATGCTAATTGAACACTTTACTAGAGTGCTGAAGTTAACATTTCAAGCGATACATTTTGAACTGGTCAAAAAATCCCTAAATGGCATTTTCAGCTCTGCCAAAGTTGAAAATTATTCCCTGTCTTTTTTTTCTATATAAAAGTTGAGCAAGCTCAACAAGACCTTTCTTATTAATGACAGAACAAGGCTAGACAGAATAATGGCTGTATTGATAGGCATGGTTAACTTAAAGCACTTGAACTGAGCTGTTTTAATCTTTCTAATTACTTTCATAATATGCCACTTAAACCTCATGCTAAGTGGTCTTCTTTAATTTCTTTAAATGTAAAAGTTTTTGACTTGTTTCATTTAATTTCACCAATTCAAAACTGTTGGTCTGAAATTAATAGGAAAAGCTGAATGCTGAAATTAAAATTCAAATGGGGGTGTGGGGGGACTGCTTTCAGCATTGATTCCAGCGATTTAGTCAGGGAAAGCTGCAACTTGGCACTTGGTATCGGTGACCATGGGAAAGTAGGAAAAGAAATAAAGATTGAGGATCAAGGGGAAGACATTTTGGTGTGGATTGCAAGCTACTGAGTTGCTTTGCTGTTCAGGTCACTGGAGCTGGAAAGGACCTAACCCTTGAAAGAGGCATCGAATAGTGATTTATTATTTGTTTATGCTGAGTGGTACAAAACTTTTCACCATTTGAAAGCAATGGGTGATTGTTTGCTTGGTTTCTAACCTGCCATAGAATAGTAATCAAAACAATGGGGATGTAAATCAACTTGAACCTATATGGAATGTCAGTCTCAAAATTTGGTGATGGTAATGGTAAACAAATATTTCATGTGCTCATGTAATGTCCCTCTGTCTGCTGGCTCAACTGAGGCGTTAACTCTCAAAATAGCAAACAAGAAATGACATATGAATGCATTATGAAATTGTCCAGTAATATTGCCAAGAGTACATTCTAACTTATTAAATCCTCTGTATATAAATTACATTGTACTGTATTTGTTCTATGAAACTAACCATTTGACCTTATCAGAAAGGATCCTCAAAATTAAGTGAATGACACTTATACTTTTTTAGATGAGGGATGGGAAAAGGAGCCTTTCACTGAGGGCAGAAGGTTAACCATTACTTTTAACAACAGTACAGTATGTTAGTAAAAGTAGGTCAGTGCATTCAAAGCATTAAATCACCTCTTTAGTCCAGTAGATTTAACACAGACTTATTCAAATGATCATCAGTCTACTCAAGTTGTACATTGTGCCAAATTCACCCAGCAGCTCCAACAATAACCATCACAGGCCTCAGAGGGTTAGTGACTGAACAGAGCTATAGTTTGATGATGTTACATAGACTGACATCTACAGTAATGTAGATGCTTTAGGGAAAGAGTGTGTACAAGTCTGGATAGCCTAAACACAGCTGTAATATTAGTAATATGATCTCACTATAAATAAGAACCAATGAATCATTCAATTCTGAGGCTGCACATAGATGCAGATACTTTTTGTAGGATAAGGTGTGACTTAACTTTAAAGTGATGGTGTTAAAAGAAGTGAATGGTCATACAGTTCTCTTAATTTGTCTTCAAAGTTGTTTGTTCATACTTCTCAATGAGTACTAAATCACGTGATTCTTTATCTAACCAAATAATTCTTTACATGTATAAAAGAACTGAGAACATTTATAAGCAACTTTGTTTCAAGTGTAGTTCAGCAATAGGAGCGTCCCAGTTAAATTAAGAACTTTTAATGTTAAACATTAAACCACATTTAAGTAAGTAAAGAAGCATTTAAAATGAAATTTTGCTTGTGAAATGAAGATAATAAATGTGGTTAGTTAATCATTCTGTTGTATAACAGAAATAAGAGTCTGAACTACAGTGCTGTGGTTTGGAATGAAATAATTCAGGATAGCATCGTTTGGACATTGTGACCTAGAAATTTCAACAGCATGTGCTGAACAGGCACATATGCCTCCAAAGTAGGCAAGAAGCACTCGCTCATTTCAAACCTAAAGTTCACCATCCGTATTGGATTGGGCTTCTCCATAGACATCCAGAACTGTTTAAAGCAATGAATGTAAATTGGTGTAAATAAGAGTCCTAGACTTTGGTATGAAAATTTTAGTATGTTCTGGAAGCTCCATCAACATTAGCCATCATACTTCCATTGCAGGTGTGAGAGATGTGAATGGAGCTGACCATTCAGTCCATGGTGGATAGAATGTCATGCAGGGTGTGTAGGGTGAGGTAGAATAAGGGCAAAAGATGATAAGTTATGAAACCTCCTTCTTTTTGCTAGCTGCCACAGCCAAGACTCTGTTCCTTCAAGTGATGGCCAACATCTTTTCTATGAGGGGTAGGGGATGTGCTGGTGGACCCGCCTCCTCTGCTGGCATCCTGTTTGGCGTCGTATTAAGGCACAATTGTATTCCTAGGCCTGTATAATGCTGCAGTCACTAAGCATTAAGACTCTGATTAATTACAGACTGAACACTGGACAGAATAGCAGCAGAGCCTTTTGGGATAGGATATTAGAATCCAAATCAGATCCCAAATTTGCATAACTCAATTTCACAGCTATTTCAGTATTTTTGGGCCAAGATGCTGAACAATGTAATTTGCATCTGCATAAGCATACCTCAGTTTCAGAATAACACTGAAAGTAGACATAGTAAGACCATAGTTGGGTCCCAGCAGATGAAAGGAAAACATCAGTGGAGCTAATGATATAAGTAGAAGAGTGGGTGTTGCACAGGAAAAGATCCATGCCATGGGAAGTCGCAATTGGCTTCAATTTTTCTATATGCCCTCTTTACCTTCAAATTCTTAGGCGTAAATCTACTTCTCCTGTTTGCAGGCACAACTGATTAGTACTGTGGATCTCTGTTGCGGACCACTGAGGAAATGAGATCCAAATAAATCAGGATGAACCATTTTGGTGTTTTCTCACTTCAGCATATTACTTTCCTTGAGTGTGACATCCTTGGCACATGCGGTAACATATGCATTAACCTACTTGCTTAGTAATTGCCTTTTGTTTTCAGCTTAGTAAATGGTTTGCTTTCTCCTGTGCCTCTCACAATTGATACAAGTGTGCAGAGACACAAATAATCAGGTTATTAATGTGCACAGCTTTGTGGTGCCTTCCTCTTGCTCCGAGCGTCTGCCAGGATAACAAAAGACTTGTACATGTTGTATTCGGGCACATTTCCACCACACCGAATCGCCAGTCTATGAGGTCTCATTCAGGTTAATGCAACAGCAGTCAGGCGTCTGTGATGAAGCTGTATTCCTGTTCCTGCCAAAGTAATTTCTGAGCAAAAATAAAAGGTTCAAGGCTTGTCAGCATTAGCAGCTAGATAGCTGCTTAGACCTAATGAGAAATTGGACATTGCTAGACTCTGAGCTATCTTGCCAGAGTCATTTTTCCTGCTTGCCTTTTGTTGGAACGACAGAAAGAGATGTTGTTCAATTAAAACCTCTGACCTGTTGTGGGCTCTTGGAGGCAGCCCATTTCATGCTGGTGATGTGAGTGATTGGCAAAATTTAGACAGTTTTGAACCATGCAACATTTTTCAAAGTTGCTGTTACATTCAAAGCAACAAAAAAAAAATCATTGACACTTCCTGTTAGCTGGTTTCCGTGGTGACGCATATTCCCATGAGAAATTTGATATAATTAAATTAGGCTTCTTTTGATGTCAATAAATTAAAAGGATAGGTTGTCTTTAAGGCAGTGATCCCACTTGGCTTTAGTATAAACTACAATTTTATGTTTCTTTATAATAGTTATAGAAGTGCCACAAAGACATTAGCTTAAAGTTATAGTTATGTTTACCTCCCCTAAATATTCATGCTCATCACACTGTCTAGTGATAGAAAAGTTCATACATTATTAGGAAAGTAATTGAAAATTGGCAAGATATAGTCGTTTACACTTAGCATCTGCTTAAATGTAATTTAAAATGAAAAATGTTATCAATCTCTTGATGTTGGCAGAAATACATTAATGACTTCCATTTCATCTATAATATTTTTATTTGAAATATGTGAACGTTATGATTTGGCTTCCCAATATTCCCAATAGAAATTCCTTTTTCATCAATGTGCTTCCCATATTTTTGATGAGAATATCCTTGCAAAAGTCTTCTTGCTATCACATTAATCTGCATTAGTGTACATCTCTTCATAAAACAGACAAGCTACCTGGGACTTTGGTTACTAATTGAAGTATTTTCTGGTAGAGGGGGAGGCATATGGAAATGTAATACCATGTACATTATTTTGTTGTTAAAATGTTTTTTGGATTGTTTCAAATATGATAGCAATGCATTGAATATGATACTTTTTACTGCTATTATGATTTAAAATCTGTTTCAACATGTATTATAGAGATACATGCACTAGCAGTTATTGATTATTGTCAAGTTATAGTTCTATAAAATCATTTTTTAAATGTTAAACTGTATGCCAAGCCAGCAGTTCCTTTAAAAAAATAATTTGGTATTAATTCAAGTCATCCATCATGGTGAACCATTTGGAAATGAACATTTCTATTTTCATTGTATTTTTAAATGCTATTTTTCTTCTTTTCCAGGCGTGCGCTTAGATAGAGTACGTGGAGGACGGCAGAAATATAAGCGCAGGATAGATGCAGAGAACAGCCCTTACTTGAACCCTCAGCTGGTTCAACCAGCCAAAAAGCCATGTGAGGACAACAAATTAATTTATATTATATTGTACAGGATGTCATTAACATATAAAGCTTCAGCACATTAATTTACAATCCAATGAAACAATGGCATGTCTTATCTATTTCAGTATACTCACCCTGCACACACAACCAGTTAAAGAGTTTGCAAACAGATGGGAGTGATAATAGGCAGAGCTAATCCAGTCTCCATTTTATAAATCGCCAGAGTTTATTTTTCATCAAGGCTAGCATGGTGTACTTTGTGAAAAATTATGTACAGCCATGTGGAAATATTTTGAATTGTCCCTATATTTTTTCTATGCAGTTCAATTAAAGAGACAGTGCTTCTCACAGCAGTGCTGCTGCAAGAGATTTTGTTTTATTTTGTGCTTTCCCAAAAGTTCTAAATCCCTTTAAAATCGTAATTTTGTTTATATTTGTGTCCCATGACTGTGATTTAAAATGAGGATTATTAAACAATGTGGACCATTGACAGTATTAAACACATCTGTGGTATGTTTTCTCTGAGCCTCTAAGCTAACCATAGTGTTAAACTCAAAACACTAGAATGAAGATTACAAATCCTGCATAAGCTGGATATTGTCTTTTTAAATCTTTAAGCTTTTATGATGAGACTTTGCCATCAAAAGAGTACATGTTAAATTTTAGGTGCTTTCTCTTTTATTTAACTGTTAAGGAAGACTGTACAGAATGAGCATGGTACAAAATATCACCAATGTTGCATTGCAAAACTCATTCAATAACAAGGTAATTTCTTTTGAGTCGACTACATTTCTTTTTATTGGCAAATACTTCAAAATCACACATTGTATAGGTCCATATTAATAATTCTTTAGGCCACGAGAAAAATACTATAATTTTAATGTGTGCTCTGTGTGTCTTTTGAGCATAATCGTGCATAGTCATGGACAAGGCAGTGGCTGTTTGTATTTTCCAGCATATTTCTTCTATTAAATAATAAATAATTAAGTATAGCTGAAAGCAATTCATGGAATTTCAAATGTTAATCAGACTAGAGCTCACACTTTTACAAGAGTGGGCACTATGTGTAATATACCACATTGATGAAACATTGCACTCACATTTACATTTCTGTAAATTACATTATATTAATATTTTGCAAAGGAGTCTTGTCTATCGGAATCAAATTTTTAATATAGATATCCAAATAACAGATTGCATTTAGCATTTTTTTCCCAAGTCCTTAAGTGGTTGGAATGATAAATCCTTACAAAGTCTTTAGTTTTTCCCATTGACTTAAAATAGAGTTTATTTCATTCATCTTAAAAATTCAAAGAAGTAGATATGTATAATTGTTAAGGATGTGTACCCTATCTGTCAGATTTCCTGGTAGAAATATACAAGAATGTAATTTAGAGGGCTCTAAGGAAAACAATACTAAGTTAATAAAAGTAAAGTATAGTGCATTCAAGGGGTTGCTTAGCTCAGTTGGCAAGATGGTTAGCATGTGATTCCGAATAATGCCAACAGCACAGGTTTGATTCCTGTTCTGGCTGAGGTAGACTTGAAACTTGCCTTCCCACTCTGCCTTGAGAGTGGAAGGCAATGGCAAACCACCACTGACAAGAAAAATGGCTCAGGATAAAGCATCAACAGACAATAAGCCAAGGACCCGCCTTTGGGGAGAGCACACATGAATGAATGAATGAATGAATGAATGCATAGTGCATTCACTTTTTACTTCGTTAGATGAGACATCTTAAGGTTCCTCTAGATTTTATATGTAGAAAATATTCAGAAGAACCAGAAGTAGCAGTTTTTTTTCGAAACGTATGATTTCTAAAATATTTTCTGACAAATAAATATCGCAGCTATTGTGCAGAACACATTATGATTTGCTGTGTCATTGTAGTATTTAAAAAATCTGGGATCATTTTCCTATCTTTCACTAATCCAGATGAGCAATTAATTGTAATGTCTGTCTGTCACACCACTTGACTAAACACCTCAACTAGTTATAAAATAAAAAGAGCTTTCCGGACCTGCCTACCGGAGATATCCGTGGTCATATTTAACTTGATATCAGACATGCATATAATCACCTCTCCCCCTCCTTGTTAAAATTGCTAGGTTATGTGTTTAAAACTTATTTTAAAAATGGGTAGCTTAAAAGGATATATTTGGTTTTAGCAAATTCTGGTTATCTAATTTTTAATACAACCCTTTCTATTGCTCAATACATCTGAACATTAATATGATTGCATTGTTCTCTGTTTCTAATTTTGCATTGTCTCACCACTTAACAATCATTACTTCTTACCGAAGAGCTGTTGTGTTAATTTTCTACAGTTTATTTAATTAGCAGCTTTTTCTAAAAAAAAATTTATAAAATACATGGCCAATTTTCAACTTGTGTCAGGAAGTGCAGTATGTCTTGTACCTTGGATGTAGTCTAAGAGATTTTCTGGATCCTGATTGATTATTTGTGCATAACAAAGCCATTCTGATGAAAATTGGGTTGTATTGATTCTAATTAAGGCAACATTAAATAAGATTCACCAAGAGATACCGCTTGCAGCTACTCAATTCCCTGAGTGATGAGGCTGTCTAAACTGACGCAAACGTTTCTCCTTTCTTTTGCCTGGGTCTTCTATTCTAGTCAACAAGATTGTCTCACACTTGCTTGTGGCTGAGCCAGAGAAGATTTATGCCATGCCTGATCCCACCATTCCGGAGAGTGACATCAAAGCCCTCACTACACTGTGCGATTTGGCTGATCGAGAACTGGTGGTCATCATTGGATGGGCAAAGCATATTCCAGGTACAAAAAGAAAACCAAAAAAAAATCAGCTGTTAAGCATGTTGTAAAACAAATTGCGCCTTTGTGCTTGGTACTGAATTTTCCACAGTTGAGATACCACAAAAAAGACTTTGGCTGGGATTTTCTGGCTCCACCAGCCGCTGGGATCTCACAACGGGGCAGAAAATCCCAGCCTTTGTTAGCCGCTTAGTTTTTCTAATGAAAATCCACCAGCTTTTACTGTTATCACATTACTCAACTGATGAGCATGTCTAGTTAACACACTTCTGATTTTTACCAAGATTTATTTTGGTGGTGATCGTCCGTAGAATGCATTTGGAATGCATTTGTGGTTCTGATTGAGCTGAGGAAAACTATGGGCCAGATTTTTTGCCACAATGGAGAAACTCGCCGTCATTGCAAAAGTAGAAGGAATGCCCAAAAATCCTAAGTGTCCGCCCCCCCCAACCCCTGCTGGAAATGGCAGTTTCCATTTTCACAGGGTGGGATTGGCTGTGGGGCGTCCTTCACACATGCACTGTTTATGGTGGCAGCTAGCCATTTAAATCATTAGCTGCTTCCACTCAAGTGGGATTTTGGGAGGCCAGACATGTGAAACACAAAGTGTTCAGATTAGATCTAGTAAGAACAAGTTTGAACTTTGTGGATTTGTTAGAATAACCAGAGTATCTCTTTGGAGAGGTAAGGTACCCCTTTGGATCTGGTGCTGGGACACCTTTGGTGAAGGTCAGGTGCCTGTTGGAATTGTTAAAAGTAGAAATAAATGTGCGTTAAAAAAGTGCATAAACTCATTACTGTTAAATTCATTGGAACTGTCAACAGACCTGTCAAAATCAACTGTCAAAACTGTCTGAAGCACCTATCAAAAAGAACTGTCAAGTTGTCCAGAAATTTAAAAGCCCTGCCCTTTAAATCTTTGAAAAAAGTGTCTGGAGTGTTAGAAACAAATGATTACCGCTATTTCATTCTGCCTGTTGACATAAGCCTGAGGGCTGCCATTACTGGATTAGTGCTACATGACTGATTTCACAACTGTCCATTATCACAGTCCGGTGCTTTCTATTTCAGTCTGATTGGCAACTACAGGTGTTATAGACTCTTTGATGTGGGACTATCAATTGCAATGCTTTTTGTTATGAGCGATTGTTCACTTGAATGAAATGTTTGCTCTTATAAGACGTTATTTAGATGAAAGAATGTAAATTTAGTAAATGTTTTTTTTATACCTATGTTTTTTTTCAATATAGTGAAGTCTGCAATAGGCACTTAGAACATTATTTTGTAGAAATGTATTTTATCTCATCTCTGCATGGGTCTTGAGGTCTGCCCATGGTGGGTACTAGGTGAGTTGACATGGGAGGTGTAAGGACAAAGGGTGGTGGGTGGGGGCATGGGTTGGCATAGGGCCTACAAAGGGCCATGGAGGGTTCGGTGGAAGGTAATAGTTTGGCATGGAGGGTATGGTTATGGGGGTGTGTGGGGACAATGAGGTGGCATGTATTGGCATGGATGGGGAATGGGGAGTGTGTGTGTGTGGGGGCATGAGGGATTTGGGCTGGAGGAATGTGTCATGTAGCAATTTTTAAAAAAACTTTGGCCCCCCTTCCAGACCTGGGCATCTTCCTCAGTTCTTCCACAGTCACCCACCCCAATCGAGTCCCTCCCACACCCCTACCCCCTCACCCCCTACCTCTTGGACCAAAAATCCAATGTCCGGCAGCCATTTTAAAAGTTCGGGTTTGCAGAGCTGGGAATTCTCCCATCTCTGCGCACTTGACCTGGGAGCGAAAATCTGGGCCTATGCTTTTGTTGGTGGGAATGGGAACTCGCAGGGGAAATGAGCTCACTCCCATTACCCACACAATCTCAGTTCATCATCACCACCACCTCACTCATTGATTTGTTAAGTAAAACATATTAGCGCGTGGCCCCACCCAACTTTTTATAGTTGAGTTCCCTGATTTTGAAATATTTGTGTGTAAAATTACAGTTGTAAAAATCCACCTCTTAACCTTCTGAAACTTAATGGCAACCGTAGCAGATGTAAATTTCACTGAGTTATACTGGACATCATTGTTATTTGTATTTGATCTGCAGTTTCATTAACCTTTCGCAGACTTGCAGCAATATTTCTGCATAAACAACATTAAATGATTACAGCACCGAAGGAGGTCATTTGGTCCATTCTGTCCATGCAGGCTCTCTTTAAGAGCAACTCATCTAATCCCACTCACCCACCTTTTCCCCATAGCCCTGCAATTTTTTTTTCTTTACATAATTGTCCAATAGCCTTTGAAAGCCACAACTGAATCTGAATCCACTATACTCTCAGGCAATACATTCCAGATTCCAACCACTCACTGCACAAAGAAGTTTTCCTCATGTCACTGTTGCTGCTTTTGCCAATCGCCATAATTTGGTGCCCTGTGGCTCATGATCCTTTGGCAAACAGGAGCAGTTTCTCCCTGTATACTCTGCCGAGACTACTCATCATTTTGAACACCTCTATCAAATCTACTTTTCATCTCCTTTTCTGCAAGGAGAACAGCCCCAACTGCTCCAACCTTTCCATAAAACTTAACTTCCTCATCCCTAGAACCATTCTCCTGATTCTTTTCTGCACTCTCTCTGATATCTTCACATCCTTCCTAAAGTGTGGTGCCTAAAACTGGGCATGGTACTGCAGTTGAAGCTGAACCAGTGAACCAGTTTTATACAGATTTAACTTGACCTCCTTTCTTCTGTACTCTATGCCCCTATATAAAGCCCAGGATTGTAGATGCTTTAATAGCCACTTTCTCATCCTGCCCTGCCACCATTAATGTTTTGTGCACATATACCCTCAGATCCCTCTGCTCCTGCACCCCCTTTAGGATTGTACCCTTTATTTTCCCTCTCTTCATTCTTCCTACATAAGTGGATTACTTTCCCACTTCTCTGCATTAAATTTCACCTGCAACTTGTCTAACCACTCCACCAGCCTGCCTATGATCCCTCTCTTGAACTTAATCCTCTGCCTGTATCACTATACTTCCAAGTTTTGTGTCATCTGCAAATTTTGAAATTGTATCCTGTACACCCAAGTCTAAGTCATTAATATATATCAGGAAAAGCACTGACACCTGTGGAGCCCCACTATATTCCTCCATTCTGAGAAACAGCTGTTCACCACTACTTCCTGTTTCCTGTCATATTCATGCTACCACTGTCCTTTTTATTCCATGGACTCCTGTTATATTGCACTTTATGAAATGCCTTTTTGAAGTCCATGTGCACCACATCAGCTGCATTACCCTCATCAAGAAACTGAATCAAATTAGTTAAACACAATTTGCCCTTAACAAGTCATTGCTGGCTTTAGTTAATTAATCCACATTTATCCAAGTGACTGTTAATTTTGTCCTGAATTATCATTTCTACAAGATTAGCCTAATTGGCTGTAGCTGCTGGATTCATCCTTACACCCTTTCTTGAACTAGGGTGTAACATTTACAATTCTCCAATTCTCTGGTGCCATCCCTGTATTTAAGGAGGACTTGAAGATTATGGCCATGGCTTTCGCAATTTTAACCTTACTTCCTTAGTATCCTTGGATGCATCTCATCCAGTCCTGATGACTTATTGACTTCAGCTGGTTGGTTTATCCATTTATCCTGTTTTGTGACTGTTGTGAACATTATGAACCTCCATCAATTTTCAAAAGACTTCTAATGCAAACGTGTTGCAGCAAAAACATTGCTCATGTACATTGTCTGTCATTTCTAAAAATCAATCTTACCATAATATGAACATAAACAAAAGTACTGTAATATTGACAAAAAACCTCAAATTGCCCCTAACTCTCCTCATCTGACCATCTTCAAATTTGATCCCAGCCACTTCTGTAGGAAAAAGACACAGTTGGCAGAGATTGCTGAAGTAACTAAATAATAAACAGAAGCATTGAGTTGAGTGGCACAAAGATCAAGATAGAGAGGGGAAAAATAGAGAACAAAGCACAGAGTAAGAATGGTTAGGGGGAAACAGCAAAACAAAGATTTCTTCATATAGCCACGTACACTGGATAGCTCTATGATGGACACATGAGCCAAAACAGCACTAAAGCCTCACTCCCCAAAATGTTTGCCATCAGAATGCATGAAGCTCTGCACAGCTAGCACCAATAGTCCAATCTTAGTCTTCCATAGGCACTCAGAGCACCTTTGCCTGAACCAGCAGTTAGGCAAAGCTCCTGAGATATTATTACAAAATACCAACAAGTGAAAAAAGCAACAATATCATCTCTGTACAAATAACGTACATAAAACTTTATCTGCACCTCATAAGTTACTTATCAATGATGCCATGGTTGCTCTATTAGTATTACCTAAAGAATGCTGTAGATTGAGAATAGGCTCCAGTGTGTCCATGTTTTTTTAAATTTTTATTTTGTAGTAATCGAGTTAGTGCATTTTGAAAACTAACATATACAATTGACTATTTATTGTCTCATGCAACTTGCCCATTATTGGTGAGATAACGTTTTACCTAGATCATATTCCTTGTTCCATTGTGTTTTAAGCATAATATGGAGTAAATTTTTTTGCTCGGCGGGCAAGCTCATGCCCAACCCGACCGAGCGTAAAATGATGTGGGATGATGTTGGATAAGCGTCCCGATGTCATCATGGACTCGCGCAATGTTTCGGTTGGTGGATGCGTGCCGGAGTTGGCAGCGTACCCGCCGACAATTAAAAGGCCTATTAAGGCCATTAAAAAATTAATTAAGTTAAATTTTTCGCTGCCCGTCCAGCCTTATAGTTGGCAGGCAGATGAAAAGACCAAGTGGCCTTTGCAATTTTTTGGAAGCCTCATCCATGGGTGGGATGAGGTTTCCAAAAGGAAATAAAAGTAAAATAAAAGCTTTAATTTTTCATTAATAACCCATACTCCTGCTCATGTGACAGAGCCACATGAGGGGTCATGTTTCATTACATTTTTAATTTTAAAAATATTTTTTCCATATCTCTTCATCTCTCTGAGGCAGCTCTGTGCCTTAGGGAAATTTTGAAGTGTGTACTCGCGTGCATGCATGATGGTCGTGCTTGCCTTCCTCCCCCCACCTGCACAGGCAGCACTGAGCACAGCCGCTCCCGTTTCACGCTGGGTGGGCCTTAATTGGCCCACCACTGTGAGATTGCCTACCAGTGCTGATCGCGGGAGGCAGTTGGGAGGAACCCGCCTGAGATGGGTGAAATTCTGCCCATAATGTAAATGCTAAGAGTTGCATCCTGATTTGAGTCTTGCTACATGAAGTAGGTTTGAATTGAGGAATAGTTGATTATTAGTTATTATTTTCTATAAAATATAGCCACTCAGTTCCTTAGTGCAGAAGTGTTTAAGTTTTTTTGTCTTCATGGGAACTCAGTGCATAGAATGGGCTTTTGGGAAGCGAAAAATAAAGTTTAAATCAATGTTTCCATTAGCTTCCAATCTCATCTTGTTAGTGCTCATTGTTCTCTCGACAATATTTCCACTAAGCTGCTGGCCACACAATTTCCCTTCCTGCCTCCCAGGTTAACTTAAAATTGTTAACAGCTCTTTCTTCTCAAGTACTGTCCTCTCTCTTTCAAATCTGCCGGCATCACTCCTTTCCCCAAAATACCAACCTTTGAACAATCTGTCTTTGGAAAATACCACCTCATCTCCAACATCCCTTTCCTTTCAAGTCCTTGAACATGCTGTCACCCCCCAAACCTGTACCCATCTTTCCTGGAATTCCACGTTTGAATCCTTCCAATCAAGTTTCCCTCCCTGCCACAGTACCAGCACAGTTCATAACAAAGTTATAAATGACATCCTGTTTGATTGCGACAAAGGTAAATTGTCCCTTCTCTTCCTTCTCAACCTTTCAGCAGCATTCAACATGTTTGACCTCACCATCCTCCTCCAGCACCTCTCATTGTTCAGCTGAATGGGACTGCACTCACCTGGGCCCATTCTTATCTATCCAGTTGCAACCAGAGAATCACCTGCAATGGCTTTCTCTTCCCACCCTCGGGCAATTACCTTTGCTTTGCCTCACTAAAATTCTCGTCTATATGCTGCTCCTTGGCAACATCTTCTGAAAACAGTGTTAAATGATGACACCCAGCTCCACCTCATCACCCCCTTCTTGACTCTCCATTGCCTCTAAATTGTCAGACATTCAGTTTTGAATGAGCAGGAATTTCCACCAACTAAACATTGGGAAGACCAGAACCACTGTCTGCAGATCCCGCCACAAAATCCGTTCCCTTATCATCAACTCCCATCCTTCTCCCTGGCAACTGTAGGAGGCTGAACCAAACTGTTTGCAATTTTGGTGTCATATTTGACTCCATCATGAGCTTCCAACAGCATATTTGCACCATTACTAAGACCACCTATTTCCATATCTGTAACATCGCCCAACTCCAACACATTCCTGGCCAGCCTCCCATTTTCTACCCTTTGTAAACTTGAGGTCATGCAGAACTCAGCTGCCCGCAGTCCCATTCACCCTGTGTCCGCTGATCTACATTGACTCCTTGTTAAGCAATGCCTTAGTTTTGAAATTCCCATCCCCATTTTCAAATCCCTCCATGGTCACGTCCTGCCTATCTCTGTAACTTCCGCCAGCCCCGCCATCCGAGATCGCTGTACTCCTCCAATCTGGCCTCTTGAGTATCCCCAATTTCCATCACTCCACCACTGGCGGCTGTGTCTTCAGCTGCCAAGGTTCTAAACTGTGGAGCTCCCTCGCTAAACTCTTCAGCCTGTATACGTTTCCTGCCTTCTTTAAGACAGCCTTCAAAACGTACTTCTTTGACCAAGCTTTTGTTATCTGCCTTACATCTCTTATATGCCTCAATGTCAAATTTTGTTTGATAATGTTCTTGGGAATCACCTTAGGGCATTTTACTACGTTAAAGACATTATATACATACAAGTTGTTGCTGGACTAAAATATCTTAGTATTCTGATTTAAGATTTATCTGTTAACGCAGCATCATTGCTAAAAATGCCCTCTTCATGTAAAATTTTGTTATTTTATTTATAACTACAGTTGAATTTTAAAATTACACCACTGTTCCATAAAGGAGAAAATTATTTGGGAAGGTACTTTTAATGCAAGGTACTCCAATTGTCATGGGAAATGAGTATCCTCATCATGTATCCCTACCATAGTGAAACAAAGGAAAGATTATACAATTTAGTTCTCTTGGATATGATTTTCTAGAACCAAACAGACCATCTATAATTCCACAGTAATCGACAATTTGTACTTGGCATCACAGAGCAACTTGATTTAGAACACTGTTATGATGTGGTGGCTGGGCACAAAAGCGTAAAACATTTCAAAAGGTTATTTAAAAGAACAAAGCCTTTACTCGAAGTAATCTGACGATCCTGTAGCGGCATGTAGTGATGCCGCATTTGATCTCCTCTTGGCTTTTGATTGGTTGATTACTTTTTGTCACCATTGGTAAATGAGTATGAAGGTCTCTAGCAGGTAAGAAATTATCTAAAGATAATATAGGTATGCCTGCGTTTTCTGTATTGATCAGTGGACACATTGGCCTAATGTCATCCCAATTTGGAAGTACCATCAAAATCTGGAAACATTAAAACAAAAAGCAGGATGTTAGACTTTGCAGCAGTGTCTGCTACAGAACTCTCTGCTCATTGGCATAGCTAACAAATAAAATTGTCATTTTTGTGGACCGGTTTGAAGTCAAGTTGCTTGTTTTTGTACTATTATGCTCTTATTGTGGCATTAAAATGGAGCAGTGAATTGGGAATTTGATCCTGAATTAACCCTTGCTGTGCCTTGCCTTGGAAGTGCTTGACTGAAAACTCTTCCATTCTCTGGTAATGTTAGTTTTCAACTTAGCGAACTTAGCTTAGGATTTTTCAAGTTAAGAGGTGCCTTTTGTCACATGCTGGATAAAACGAAAACACTGTTGAAGATTCAACAGAAAAAAGGCATAGTTTAATTTCTGAATGTTTCCAAGGCAAGAGACAAACGTGTGAGCCACATAGCCTCTGATGAAATATTATTTAACAGTGATCGTGAATTAAGGATTTGGCTTATGATAAAATCAGCTCTTCTTATGTGAAGAAAGAGCACTAAAGAAATTGCTTTGATTAATTCTGTATCACAAAGCGCTTAACTCAGCTGTGTCCACAACAGAGGCAAATATTTAAAGAAAAAATAAAACGACTTTATCAGTAAATAGAATTAGGCTACCCATGCTAATAAAGCAGCTGAACAGAAAGCAGGGCGTTATGAAATTTGAACAGTCCTTATCTGACAAAGAGCACAATGAAATTAGACAGCACTTGACTTCAGTCGTTTCAAGTTAGAGTGGAATGAGTGGGTACAAGAGATGGAGGATGTGCCCTAATAGCCCTTTACTATGACAGGGCCCCCACCATTAGCATCCTTTTATATTCACTGAAATTGCTCATGCTTCCTATTCTGGCTCCTATCTGCCTGCCTTCTTTATTCTCTCTTTCAATTTTGTACGTGCTTGGATAAGCGCATGCTAACACAATATGATTGAGCTGTAAAATGGAATTCTGTCGGCTTTAATCTCTTTTATGTAGATACTGTGGTAGTTCCACACTTCGCTTCATCCAGCCTATTGTAAGATGCACAGAATGGACCAGAGAGTAATGTAGGCTGAATCGACTATTGAAGCTAGGTTTCACACATATGATAAAAAGATTATCAATGCAGCAGTCAGATGTATTGTTATACTTTGTGTTGGATTAGAAAATTCACATGTTACCACATTAACAAAATACTGGAGGTGCTTACTCAGGCATTGCTATGACAGCACTCCATACTTCATCCCCATGTTAAAAGAACTAGTATCTCTCTTTACTCTTTGTAAGCTGCATTCAACTACTGTGACACAGTAGAACTGTCTGATTTCCTCTTAAGGGTATTCTCCAAACATTTAGTTCTTGAAACTTTTCTGTTCTCAGACTATTACTCTCCAAAGTCTTCAATATCTTAAATATTTCACAGAAGTATTTTGTTGAAGTCATTGTATTCACTACTAATTAAGGGGGAAGAAAATACCTAGGGAGAAAAATTCAATATCATTGCGCCCATTTTGTGGGGGTTAAATCAGCATTGGGGAATGGATTTCAGATTGCCATTTCCCAAACCCAAAAAATAGTGAATTGGCTGCCAAATTGGAAGCTTGTGACTCCTGGGAGCATAGGATGCCCACCTATAACAGGCATTAGGTGGCTTAAGTGCACAAACCTGTCTTCTTACACACTAGTCCTGTAGGCACGTGATTGAAATTTGGCACAAGATGGGCAAAACTTGCACTGTACATCTTGCACCAAGTTTTACTTGAATCAATCTTGCCTAGTCTAACCAGCGATCTCTAAATGGACTATTGGAAGTCATTCAAAAAGGGTCAGGAAATGTTTTAATAGTTTTATTTCTGTGGAGTCAAGAGGATCAGTTGTGCTCCTCCCAACTTCATAAAATTACTGCAGGCCATCTTTGTGTTAGAGTTGGCTAGAATTGGTCAGATTCTGACCAGTGTGCTGCATTGGCTGCCTGATCACGACCACAGTTTGAAGCAGTTGAAGTTCATTCATTCATGTGTGATCTGCCCGCAGGCAGGCCCTTGGCTGTTGTCTGCTGATGTTGCATCCTGAGCTGTTTTCTTGACAGTTTTTTTTCCAGTGATGGTTTACCGTTGCCTTCTGCTCTCGGGCAGGATGAGGAGGCCGAGATCCCAAAGCTACCTCAGCTGGAACGGAAATCAAACCAGTGCTGTTGGTGTTACTCTGAACCACACGCTAGCCAGCTACCCAACTGAGCTTATTGACATCCACCTGCAGCCCCCCCCACTGCAGAGGAAGTCTGCGGCCTAACTGCAATTGAGTTCCAGACTGTCATCTTTGGGCATGCATTTAGATTAGGCCATCCATTTTGCACAGGATTCCCACCTGAGATGAATTTCTCTCCTTCTAGAAATATGATAAATGTAAATGTCCTATTATGAGTATCCTTTGTCTCTGTTTAATATTGTTGTTTAAAATGTGATTACATATCGCATCTAAAGAATGGGCTTTGAAACATTATTGAGCCCAACCACATGAAGCAGTTCATTTATCATCAGTGCATGAAGTAGTTTACCAGGGTGCTTTAGTAATCATATAATTTTAATTGTATGTTTTAATTTGGTTCATTTGTACTGCAAAGCGCAATTATTCTTCCCAGCCAGTTTCACCTAATGATAACTGCACTCGATGCTTAAACAAGCCTTTTCAAAAACTTAACAAATGCAAAAGGATATTACCAGATAATTCTTGAGAGCTTTTCTTTGAAAAGCTGCATGATAGTAATATACCCACCTTCAGAAAAAGATGGGTCATTATTACAGGATGGAAGAATATGCACTGTTCATTCAAAATCATACTATCTTACAGCACCGAATGCGGCTATTCAGCCCATCATGCCTGTGTCAGCTATGTAATTATTATGTTTCCCTGCTCTTTCTCCATACACCTACAATTTTCTTCCCTTCAAGTATTTAATTTTAAACTTAATTTTAAATCTTCGGTAAGAACTCAAGTGACTGGGTGAAGATGTTTCATTTTGCATGTTAGATAATTGTTGTTAGTGGGTTCTAGGTCACAAACTGACAAGGACCTGAACAGCAATAGCAGAATGTAAGTAAAGAAATGACATTATTAATGTTAGCTGTGCCATAAGAAGCAAAGTTTATGGCCTGTATTTTGCAGTCAGGGGCTCACAATGATCTAGCAATCTCTGTGGGGCGGATTTCATCTTTTCCAATGTTATTTTGAATTGGGAGCCAAATGAAGGGATCTCCAGGCATCATATTGCAGAGCAGGAGGTAAAATGCACTGATTATCCTTCGCTTTTTTATAAATTTTAGAAAGATTGAAATAAAGATTGGGACATACATATTAGAAGCTGTAATATCACAAACAAACTTTTAATATGATAAAAATATTTTTAAAAGCTGTGAAATTTTTATCATAATGGAACAATTTGACAAATATAAAATCTTCTTTCCAGGACTAGAGAGGTTTTCAGCAGTAGCTATGACTTAGTATGGCACTTAAAAAATAGTTACGTCTCACTAACAAGAACGTTTTCAGGGATTTTAAACTGTGATATTACAGTTTAAAAGAAGAAGTTCCTGTCAGTTCAGTGGCTGCCAATTGCATCTGCAGAGACTTCAACAGCACAACCTATGGGTAAGTGTAGAATCAATGGCAGCAGAAAAAACATTGGGGTTTCTGCATTTACCTGCGCATATGCTGACTTGAGAAGTTTCTATAAGCTTCAGAGGAGTAATCATGATGAATGCTGACAGTTTTGTTGTCATTATTACCACAAAATCCAGGCCAGTATTTGAAATGCAAAACTATTTATGTACAAACCTTCCCCGCATAACTTTTCAACACATCAAGGTTCATTATTTTCCTTTCCTTCGTCATCCTCTTTCCATAACAATGGCAGGATTCTCCCCTCGTCGGGTGGGTGTGGTGGGCAGGCCCAGGAACCGCTGCGAGAAGGGCCACTGCCGGCGATCGGGCTCTCGCCACGATTCCATGCTGGCTGCCTAATTAACAGCCGGCCAGTGGGAAATGCACACTGAGAGCTTCAGCGCTGCCGGCGGGGGAGTGAGCGCTGAAGTCTGTGCATGCCGTGGGGGAGCGTGCACTGATAGCTCCCTGAGGGCACAGAACTGCCTTAGGAAGCTGAAGAGTTTTAAAATGAAAAGTAAACATTTTACAAATGATAGAAACATGCCCCCACATGTGACTCAGTCACATGAAGAGGGACATGTTAAAAATTCTGTAAACAAAATGTTATTTTTTTTCAGTTGCCCGCCATGGATGAGGTTTTGTAAAAAAAATGCAAAGGCCGCCTGGCCTATTTGCCTGCCTGCCAACCGAGCAGTTGAGCGGGCAGCGAAAAATACAAATTAGTTACTTATTTAAGGGCCTCTTAATTGTCGGCAGGCACGCTGCCGCCTCTCATGCGCACCCGGTGACCGAAAGATCGGGAGAGTGCGTGATGACGTCAGGGAGCTCGCCCAACGTCATCGCCCACTATTTCACTCCCGTTCGGGTTGGGCGCACGTCCGCCCACGGGACGAAAAATTCTGCCCCAAGCCTCTGTTTGGTCACGACCTCTATCATTGTTAGTCTGTGCTCAAACAATGGAGTTGAGTGGGATTGACCAGGGTTGGTTTGACCTCCAATTTTCCCTTCTCAGCAGGAAAATATTTTTTCCTTGCATAGCTTGGTTGTAATTGGGGAAATTTTGATCGATTCCACTTCATTATGCAGCCTGTTTGGAGTACCGTTGCACTGTGAAGCTGAGCCCATAAACCATCAAAAAAACATGATTAACCTTAGTGTTAAACAGCATCCAGCAATGGAACTGATGATATTTGGATTGAGTCTTAATGGATTATTTACTTGAGTTGCATTAATCCTTCTGTCGGCTAATTTCACATTAAAACACACTTCATTTTTAGAAACAATAAAACAGAAATTTTCATCTACTTGATTACATTTTTTGAGGGTTAGTATTAATCAGGATGGGCGTGAATGCTGTCAATGCTGACAAGTGAAAGTACAACTTATGTTCACTGATGTAAATTTAGATTTTTAACTGTGTGGACTGGAGACTGATGCATTGCATCAAATCCTGTACAGTTGTGCCATTAGTTGCAGCTTGAGTACATATCCATGGCTTCTCTCTGTTCACACCATTATTGAGTAGTGGTGACAGAATATTACCGATGTGTGCTAAAATTTGTGCACATAGTGCTGTTCATTGGACCCTAGCTGCTAGTGAACTTTGAAAAGGGCTCACTAGTAGTCCCTTGATCACTGGAATTTTGTCTGTGCATCAAATGCAGTATAACTACAACTGATGCTGAGTGCCAGCAGTACAAATATCACTGCAGAGTTGGGCAATAGTATAGCCACAAAGATCAGAAAGCAAAAGCATCAAATTCAGAGTATAGCTGGGGAGCACAGATATAAGTCTTAGCAGGTCACCCTTTTTAGTTAAACAAAAACAGAATTACCTGGAAAAACTCAGCAGGTCTGGCAGCATCGGCGGAGAAGAAAAGAGTTGACGTTTCGAGTCCTCATGACCCTTCGTCAACTCTTTTCTTCTCTGCCAATGCTGCCAGACCTGCTGAGTTTTTCCAGGTAATTCTGTTTTTGTTTTGGATTTCCAGCATCCGCAGTTTTTTTGTTTTTAACCCTTTTTAGTTACATGATCAAAGTAGAAATGATCTTTTTTGATAATAAGTGCTGAATTTTCTGAAGGACAATTAAAGAAGTGTAGTGAATCCAAGGGCAGAATTTTTCATCCTGTGGGTGGGCACGTGCCCAACCTGATTGGGAGTAAAAATAGAGCATGATGACGTTGGGTGAGCGTCATCATGCACTCGCGTGATATTTCACTCAGCAGGCACTTGCGGGTGCTGGAGCGGTGATGCAGCTACCTCAATATGTCTGAGGTGCAGTCCTGAAGGAGGCTCTGCCTCTCAAGGGAGAGCATGACCTCTATTTGACAGATAATTAGGCCTGAGATCAGCTCCAACTGTGTGGGTGGACACTCCATACCAGCGGCTCTGAAGGTCACAGCGGCCCTCAACTTCTATGCCTCTGGCTCCTTCCAGGGCTCAGTGGGGGATCTGTGTGCAGTCTCGCGATCTGCTGTCCAAGCTGCACCAAGCTGGTGACAGAAGCTCTGTTCGGGTGGGTACTAACCTTTATTCTTTACAGTACAGAGGAGGCCAGCCAGGCTGAGCGAGCCAGAGACTTAGCAGCGATTGCTGAGTTCCCCCGCATCCAGGGTGCAATCGACTGCACACATGTGGCCATCAAGGCGCCAGCGGGTCAGCCGGGTGCCTTCGTCAACAGGAAGGGATTCCACTCCATGAATGTGCAGATAGTGCGTGACTGTAGGATGCAGATTCTGCAAGTCTGTGCAAGGTGCCTTGGCAGCTCCCATGATGCATACATCCTGAGACACTCCCAAGTGCCGAGGCTCTTCAGTGCTCCAGCCCGGCTGGATGGATGGCTGCTGGGTGACAAAGGCTATCCGTTGAAGAGGTGGCTCATGATGCCTCTCCACCGCCCAAGAACAGAGGCAGAGAAGCGTTACAATATAAGTCATGCCTCCACAAGGGCAGTAGTAGAGAGGACCATAGGCCTCCTCAAGATGCGCTTCTGATGCCTGGACCGTTCAGGGGGAGCACTACAAAACCTCCCAGAGCGGGTGTCACTGATAGTGATTGCATGTTGCGCTCTCCACAATCTGGCACTGGCCAGGGGGGACCCGCTGGAGAAAGAGGATATTGATGCAGCTGCACAGGCCACAGATGATGAGTCTATTAGTGAGTCCGAAGAGGATCCTGGTGAGGAGAATGCCAAGGGCATGGCGCCGGACATCGGTAACCTGCAGGGACATGAAGGATGCCTTGATCTAATGTTCCTTCAGCTAGGCTACCAAAGATCGGCTTCAAACGCATGCCAGGGACGCCGCCTCCATCCTGGATGTTTGAAAGGATCCTTTCATTTGAACACAAAGAACATTCTGTGCCTGTGCAATAGAGTTCAGAGCTACCTATGTCCAGCATTACATACTGGCGTACCCTGCACCAATGAAATAAAAAGGGGAAGCATACTCAGGAGGTCATGACTACAAAAACACAATTTATGTAATTCTGACAATTCAATAATCTTAACAGAAATGTTTCTGGTATTCAACACCAGACCAGTGCACATAAAGTAAACAAAAATAAACATAAAATCAACTGTCACCTGTCCCTGTTGTGCTTATAGTGCCTTTAAATTATGTTTGCGAGTGCTACATCTAGGTGCTCCCCCCTTGCTGGTACCGGCATTGGAGAGAGCCTGCTGACTTTGCTGTCTTGTTGGCCTTGATGACCTTAGCAGTCATCCTCTGGCCTGTGGAGCCTGTGCTGGCCCAGCCTGGGAGGGAGCGGCCAGTGCCAAGGCTGGCATTTCCTCAGTCACCTCATCAGATGCCATGGTCATTGGCGGAGGAGTTGCTGCTGTCATCCAGAACGCCCTGAGAGGAGCCTACAGAGATGACAGGCAATTCATGCGCCAATGTGAGGTCACTCTGGACCTCCTGGCACACTACTGATGGATGGTCACCAGCTGGGATACTGGATGCCTCATCCATCTCTCACACTGACACTGATCACCCAGTGCCTGTGTGAGGGCTTGTACGTCTGAGCGCATTCCCAGGAAAACCTCATTCTGTCCCTGGAGCTGCCTCTCCTTGAAAGTTGCCACTTTCTCATTGGAGGAGGCAGTGTGCTCAGTCATGATGGTCATGCAGTGCTCATTCTCTGCATGGTCTCCTCCATCACAGAGACCATGGCACACATACCCTCATGGTACCCTCCCGCTGGACGTCCAGCATCTGCTGCCTAATGGACAACTCCAGAGGCTCATCATCAGCCTTCAACTGAGCATTGTCCTGGTCCCAAAGCAGCCCTCCGACTGCCGGCGCCCTGGGAACTCTCTGCTTCTGCCTGCACCTCAAGCAATTGTGAAGTGCCCTCGCCAGTGTGCACCGATTCTAGCCACCACTCTAATGCCCACCAATATGCTGGTGCCCGGTTCAGAGAGCGGGTGCAAATAACACCCAGTGGTCCCTCCAGTGTTGGGGGTGGCCCTTCGAGGTCCAGAGAGCGATTGCCCGCTGGCGAACTTAAAAGGAAGAAGAAGGACATGTCATTAGTTAAAGTCATCACATTGTCATTGTCACTATGCATGTCAGGCACCCTGGTGAGACAACGGATAATCTGCAGGATGGTGGCCTCATCTTCCAATGATCAATGGCAGCTCCAGGTTCGAGGCTCACATCAATGAAGAGACTACACTAGAATAGTTGTACAAGCCGAAATTCTCACCTCTGTGCACTGCACCCTTACCTTCGTCTGGCATCCCTGTCTCTCCGAGCACGGTTGCATGTGGGGCGTGCTGGCTCTCAAGCTCTAGGGCTTCTTGCTTATGCCTCGAGGGGATTAGGAGGCTAGCGGGGCCTCCACCAGTCAGCAACCTTTCTATTTTGTTGTGGGCCGTCTTCTCCTGAAACAACAGAGGAGCAGTGATTAGTCCACTCTCTACCTGCAGCCCCATTGCAGCCTGGCCAACCCCAGCTGAGGAGCACCTGACAGGGCACAATGAAGGTGTGGCCCTCGAATGGCAAGGCACTCAGTCCAAGCAGCCAGGGCTCACTCCTTTGGCCAGCTCCGGTGTGATTGATAGTTGGTACTCAGACTCTAGCACCCCTGAGGTCCAGGGTGGGGGAGGACGGCCACACCTTAACACTTCTGCACATTGACCAATACCAACATGGTACTCACCCTTCCTGAGCACAGAAGGTAATTGAAGCGCTTTCAGCACGGCACCCAGGAGCGCCACACCACGTCACGGCTGCTGACCAGTGCTGCCACCTCCTCCCAAGTCCTCTTGGTGAGGTGCAGTGGAATCCTCCTCACATCCCTGTGGACAAGGGTGTCCCACCTGGCAGCCACCTGCTCCAGGAGGATGGTGAGGCACTCATTAGAGAAGCAGGGGGGCTGAGTGTCCACCCGACCTGCCCTCTCGCCTGCCGTATCCAGCTGCACTCGGGTCCATAGTGCCGGCTCAGGGAATGTCCTCCGCAGCAGCCTTCCAGAGGCTGTCTGGGCTGCTTTTAAACTGGCCGCTGGGTTGCCATTGGACCCGGCAGCCAACAGGCTCCTGCCCCTGCACGGCCCTTCCCGGCCAGTGCGGAGCCGCGTTTCACGCTGGGTGGGCCTTAATTGGCCTGCCAGCATGAAATCGCGGTCGGGGCCTGATCGTGGGCAGCAGTCCGTTTCGCGGCCAGAAAATCCTGCCCCAAGAGTAGTTCTCAAATCACAGCTATCTGAGTCTAATAATAATAATTTCTGGAAACCTTTCTTCATCATTGGGCTTCTATGGTAAACGTGTCACCAGTTCTGCTCATACAAGCATTCTTTACTTCGAAGAGGAACGCCATTTTGTTTTACAAACCTTGATTGTCTCAGTAAACAAGGAAATTATTCAATTGAATCAGAAATACTTTTTTTGGTGCACTATGTATTAAAGTTAATAAATTGTGTTTCTACTGTATTCCTTTTCTTAGTGCTAGAGGTTCCTACAGGACACTCCTGTTCTGCTTTGCATTTCTCTTTGCTTCTGACTGGATTTCAGTAAAACTCTGGGATTCAGAATAATCACCATTTTTCTGTAGATAGGAGTAAGTTAGAAATTCAAATCATCTCACATATTTATGTACATGTATGCATGTAATCTGTAAACACAGGCGTAGATTTTGGGAGCAAACACTTCACTATAGTTGTCAATATGTTAAATAAATTTATAGCACAGCTACGTCTATGATTAAGTAAAAAGTTTTAGGAGAGAAATTAGTTACAAAAGTTTTTGGATATTGTCCCATATGTTTATAAAATATCAGCAGTACTTTAGATGGGGAAGTAAAGGAGCTTGGATTTTTGACAGCTCTAAATGCCATTAAACAAAAAAGTAATATTGCTCGCCTCCTTAGTCTGAACAAACAAGCTGCCACATATTTTTAATATCTATTTCCTCTTCACTTGAAAGCGTTGTTTTTCAGCCGTTTTTCTAGAATGTCAAAGTCAATTTAATACATTTCACTATGCTGAATAAATCAGAACCGAAATCCTTGCTAAAAGTGAAAATTTGATTTGCTAAAAGGAGCTTAGGGCAACTATTAATCAATACATCCAGTGTGTCAGTGCTGAGGCCCTGATAGACAGTGATGCATTTGGATATTGGTTGAAGCAGATGGAGGCTTGCCGGAGAGGGTTGTGGCTGCTGGGGTGTTCTTGGTAAAGTCACATTCAATTCCATAGAGAGCTTGTCATCACCTGAGCTGAAACAAACCTTTCTAAATCAGCTGCTCATCAATTTAAGCAGCCCAATCTCCTTAGCAAGTGTTCTAGATATTGCTACTCTGTTTATTATACAGCAATCTTACTTGTTCCATTCACTCAAAGTGCACATTTTCTCTCTGCCTGTTTTGCTCACCATTTCTCCCCCATTTCAGTTATTTGGTCTTTTGAGAATTAAAGAAGGGGCAGTGCAGCTTGATTCTGGATCACCCCGTTGATTTTGAAAGGATTTTTTGTAATTGTTGATTAAAACTAAAACAAACAATGAACAAGTAACGTGGCTAATGAGAAGCTATCAACGGCACAAGGCTACATAAATTAGCTATTTCCATAAGTACACAATGGAGAATCCGATCGAACAATGGTGTTACCGCAGAGAGATTTGGAGGAAAAAGCAAGCATGACTTTCATTGCCTATGAAAAGAAGTTATAGAACTTACTTGGGCTAAGCATCAAAATCTCTTAAGTGCACAGTAATCATTTCTCCTGCCCATATGCTCCAAAAACATTCCATTGTTGTCGTGTGCTCTATGGCTGCTTTTGCCTACAGATTTGTTCATTGATTTATTTCTCTTAACCCCCATAGACTTCTAAAAATTCTTCTGCACAAATTGATCTGGCTACCCAATTCAAATAAAACTTTAAACTGTTAAAGGATTTCACAGCAGCTGTCACCGGTTATAGTTTTTTCCCCAGCAGTTCCTTTGTTCTTTAACTCTGTGAAACCTCTATGTATGATCTTACAAGCAGCCGAGCTGTGAAATCAACCATACAAATCGAGCTGCTAATAATTGTGTATTGAAGAAGCATATAAACACTCTTTAAAAACAATAGTTACCTAGAGTAGCACCATTTAGTTTGTGATTACTATTTTGTGCAATCATCCCAAACCCAAGTGTAAAAATATGTTTACTCTTTGAGGATTTTTTGGTTCAAAACTATTTCTGAAAAGAAGAGAAAAACAGTTCAAAATTGTCAAAAAACAGTATTACTGGCACCAGCAGTACTGGAGTTCCATGTTCAGGTATACAAAACCAGTTCAGACCAGTACCAGTCATTTCCAAATTTTACTTTTTTTTCCCCGGTTGGTGCTCCATTTTGCTGTGATATTCTGCTGTGACACAGAATGGTAGCATGTGGGATTGTTTCTTTATTTCTTCCAAACAAGGAGTTCATCTTCTCATTTATAGTGTTGGGGAAGCTGTGTCAAATGCCAAATGCCTTTTCCTAGAGAACAAGGGAAAATCATAGCTCATGTTCCCATCACAGGATCGTGGAGGAAGCAGGGTGAGGTTCAAGTAGAGTACAGTAGTTGGAAGTGCGTGACCTGATCTAGTTAACTAAATAACTAAGTATTAATTCCATGTGTCTTTAATGCACTACTTTTCAAAGCTAAGGTGGATCTGAACCTGCTTAACCTACATGAGAAAGGATTAATTACCAGTACAAAACAGTGTTAAAATGAGTCAGCACATTTCCAGCAAGGTACATGTTGACCTGGCTAGACAGTCTAGTAAATGGGGATAGGAGGTGTTAATGGCAAGGTTGGCTTTACTATAGGTGGGAGTCAGCAGTATTGAACCTACCTCCTCTAAAACCCCTATAACAACCAGATGATTTGCCAATTTAGGACAGTCCAGAACATTTCCTCAGTAGTCTTACTTTGGCAACATGAATGCTAATTTAAACTTGAGTTTGTAACTCAGTTGTTCTGTTTGGAAATCCAGTTTTAACTGCAGATCATGATTATTCTGTTTGAATTATTTCCAGTAACATAGGCACTGAGATTTAAATTTGCCATTTAACATGGGATATACAAAATTAACATACTTTTAAAATAACTATTAATATTTTAAACATTTTGATTATGGTTATTAATGAAACATCATTGACCATTTACTATGCAAATACTTGGTTGCCAGTCAATGTGTTATAATGAGGTGATGCACATACAGATCTAAAATGTTTAAAATGGTTGTTAACCATTACCACCAAAACAAATTGTCTGGTCACTTATCTCATTGCTGTTTGTGAAACATTACTGTATACAAATTGGCTACCATATTTGCCTACTTAACAACAGGCGCTACGGGTTGAATTTTCCCTGTCCCTTGATGGTGCGCTTGGAGATGGTAAGCTGTATCCATACAGCTCCCAGTGCATTCCCACCAATGGGAAACTTCTTTGGTGGGGTGGGATTAGGATCAGGTGCCTGTTCTACAACCAATTAACTTGGTTATGGCCCCAATTAGGTATGGAAGGTTGCACCCATGGCCCACATGGTCTACAGGGCAGAATTTTCCCTCCATTCTGAGGGGCCAAATGGCTTCCACCCTCATAATTTTTTTATTTGTATCCATGCCTGGAGACATCCTTACACATAGGCCACCTCCAGGAAAAGTATGCCTCAGACATGCTGCTGGCAAAAGAAGGCTTAGGACCCCATTTGTTCACTATGTTGGTTTCCCAAAGCCAGTGGGCAATTCTACCCCTGCATGTTGAAAGATAATTAACTCACTTTGGGAGATCCTGAGAGCATGAAGGATGATATATGAATACAAGTTTATCAATTTTTTCTTTCTATTTTATTAGCATATATTTGGAAACTAAAGATCATGGATTTGGTTCTATGCTGCAAGCACTATTACTATTGCACTATTGTTGTTTTCCAATTAAAGTGCCTGGAATTTAACTCCATTTAAAGAATATCTTAATATTTACTCTTTGCCATATTTCTAGCTGGTTTATCACTGTATGGATTATTTCAATAAATAGCATGAAAGTTGCACGTGAGCAATGGAGCCATATCCATTGAATATGATAGCACATAATATCCAGTAACACACCAGCTAATTGCACATGACCAAACGGTTCATCCAGCAATAGTTTGTTGATATCCCTGAAAAAAATAAAATAATTACTCTGTTTTGCTGAAGTGTTCCTTTTCATTTTCAGTGACTTCAATATTATTTCCCTTCAACGTTGTGCATTCTTTCTGCTGCCATTCCAGCTCGGTATCCCTTGGATGTACACATATCTCATAGTGCTACATAACTTGTCCCATTTGTCTCCATAATTGTGTGTATCTGACCTGACTCATTGTGGTCCAGTGCTGTTATATCCTAATCAACAGAAAACAAGCACCCATATGGAAGCAAATTTTAATAAAAGAACAGATACGGCCTAAGGTGCAGACGTAAACAGAGTACCCTATGAGTTCATCTGTTTGATGCAGAACACCTAAGAAAGAAATACTTGCATTTAAATAGTGTTTTTCACAACCTCACGTCATCCCAACACACTTTACAGCCAATGAAGGGCTTTTGAATTGTACTTACTGTTGTAACGTAGGAAACAAGGCAGCCAATTTTCACGCAACAAAGTTCACAAACAGCAATGAGGTAACTGCCAGATAATCTGTTTTAGTGATGTTGATTGAGTGATAAATATTGACCAGCACACTAGGAAGCAACTCTTCTGTTCTTCTTCAAAAATAGGGCCATGGAACCTTTTACATCCAGCTGCGCGGGCAAACGGGGTCCTTGTTTGATGTCTCATCCAAAAGATATCATCTCTGACAGTGCTCCATCAGCACTGTACTGAAGTACTAGCCTAAGTTTTGTGCCGATGAATTTCTACTCCCCAAGAAATATGAGCAAGAAGAAAAAAGTTACTGGTTTTAGTAGGATACACCGTTAAGGCAGCCATGCCATTTCCTCCCACAAATAGATGGTCTACAATGTTACTTCTGAAGATGCTGGTGGAAATGGTGTATCAGAGTAATGTAAAAGCCTCAGAATATGGATACTGGGCAGGGATAGACCTTGTGTAATTGTGCAAGGGTAGTGTTGTTCACCCCTGCAAATAAACTAACATTACAGCATTAAAATCCATGTTGCCTCACCTTCCAGCTTATTTTCGTTGGAGATAATGGGGAGCCCACTGAACTTCAGCACTGTAAGAATTTTTAATTTCTGTTTAGGCAGTCCTTTTTAAGAGGAGTGTAATGTCAAGGCATACAATTATTTTTTATCTTTTAAAAGCAAATAAGGATATAGACTTGAGCAGATGGAGCTAATGATATACTGCCTCTTTCACACCATTCAATGTTGCTTTTAGACAAGACTCTTATTTATAAAAACACAGCTCTGAAATTAGAGCAGCCTAGCTACTGATGATGGCCTTTATAAACGGTAACAAACACAGCTGGCTTGACAGTATATTGCCAAGATAGTTAGAATGTGGCGGGTGAAAAAATAATTTTCATTAGAGAAGCATTTTGTCTGCGTAGCGGCAAGAAATGCTTTTCTGAGGCTGCTTAGTCAGGGATATCAGCCTGTTGGCAGGGAGTGATTGCCAGACGAAAAACAAGGTATTATTGCACATTTTTCCCTCTTATTAGTTTGATTACATTTGCAAATCAAATCAATCCATCAGTCGTGATCAGCTGTGTTCAGAATTCAAGGAATGGTAATCTTCTTCTAATAAGATGCAAATGTGTCACATCGGTAAGTAACCAATAAATCATTGGTGTGTCATTGGCAATCATTAAATATCAGAATGAACAGTCAATTTTTAGTATTTTCAATTTGCGATATGCCTCTGGAATATAAAGATAGATGGACGTAATTACACAAACCAAACACTATTTCAGTTCATTCCAGACAGCAAATTTACTGTAAGGAATAACTTGGCTGTCATCACAGTACATTATTCCTCACAGTTCATGCAAAGTTCACAGACAAGCATGAAATGGCCATTTCTTTCCCCAATAACTGTTCAAATGGGCCATCCTTTCCATCAGAGAACAAGCAGGCAGGGCTGGCAGGCCTTGGAAATGGAATTGGATACGAGCTGTCTGAGTCTACTAAAGTATTATAACCTCTGCACATCAGCAGATGGGAGCAATGCATCAGGCTAAGCAGGGATTCCAGGGCGAGGGCAAAGAGGAGCTGGCACTTCTGACAAAAGCCCATAGGCTTCTCTATCAGACAACTGTGTAAGATTAGGTTTGCCAAGCAATGCAGTTTTATCTTGCCTAAAGTGATTCACCCATGTTCTCTGTCTCTTTGCTACTAGTAAAATCCACCTATTAATAGTTTCTGTTTAGTTCCTGAAAGTATCCCATAGCCTCGCTATCAACTTTTTCCAAAATGCATGTTTTATTTTATCTAGCATTTGATTATAATGTGACCACCCTAGTTGAATACCACTGGTAAACTACAAAGTGCTTCAGTGACCTACTGTAGTTAGAGCAAGACACATGAACTGAACAAGTGGCTCATCTGAGAAAAAGGAGATGGATATCCATATTTTATAACCTGCATTAATTTGACCAGACATAGGAAGAAGGATTCCATTATGAATGGGCTTTTAGAAAGGACTGTTATTTAATTGTCTATTCCGGCTTACCCAACATTTCCAGTATTTAAGCTACACATATTGGATAAATATTAGATGCTTCATTTGTTTGCTGTCTTTCCTGGTTTACTGTTTGTTGTGGAGGTGGTGAGATGGGTTAATGGAATAATCACATTTTCCTGACTGCTCTAAGGCATCACTGCAAAACTAATTGGGTGGGAAAAAATTGAGAACATGTATCTAAGGATATCATGTAAATGATTATTTCATTTGTACAAACATATTTTCATAGGTTCTATGTTAGGCACCCGATTTCTACAAATATATGGTAAAATACCTTTAATAAGTACATATACTGCTAATTACTGGTGAGGCTTTTGTCAACTTTCAAAGTCCAAAGTTTTACTGCATTAATACATAGAAATGATTCACCAGAGAATATTGCTAAAAGGAGGAAAAAAAACAATAGGAACAGTATATTCACAGTTGGCCCATTCCTTCATAGCAGTGTTAGCTTTTGTGAGGATCCCCATCTCACAACACATTTGTTACTGTCATACACTTGGGGTCTGTAGAGTTCTTTTAAAAAATTGCTGAATTAGCTGAAAGGAGCTATAGACTTCAAGAACAAATCTACTGGGGACTGCTGAGGGAAGAAGAAAGAGTATAACACGACACACGACAGAACAGCTAACAGATAGCTGGAGAGGGATGCCCTAATGCACAGCTGCTGCCTCGCATAGACAGCTCATCCTCTTCTTTTGTCAATCCAAAGCATTGTGGTTGCATTTGTGCAGGGATTTATAGTTTATCTTTATCTATTGCTTCATCTGTAGGTAGCTATTATAGATGCCTGGGCTGGTTATTGTTTGGGGGTGATAGATCTGTCTGTACTTCATCAAAGAAACTGGAGTAGCTAAAAGCCATTGGGTGAAGCTTATGATGAAATACGAGCCATCAGCCTCAGTAATGGCTGTAAAATTTCATAATTACATGTCCTTTATTACATTGCATAATGATCCTGAAGCAGTATGAAACAATTAATTAAGATTTTGAACCATGGCTTTTTTGAAATTAAAAGGTACTCGGTCTGTGAAATGGGGAAGTGGCTTTCCTTTAAAGCATGAAGGAGACGGGTGTTCAGGGAATCTGATATATTGAGCCTAGATTTGTAAGATGCACTGAACTAAGGAAAATTCCTCTCAAGCAATCATAAATGAAGTATTTTGTACAAAATGTAGTGTCATAGTACCCCAGATTAGACTTGTCACATCTGCCATTTTCCACCGCTATTTGCCTCATTCAGTGTTTTTGGTGTGGCTGATAAGAAATTGAGTGACTTGCAAAGTGCAGGCATTAAAAAAAACTGGTCTTGTTTAGTGTTTCTTTCTATCAGGATTAAAAATGGAATGCTAAAAAAATGCATCACAATGTTTGATTTTCCTTGCTCTTTGTAGAGCATATTATATACAAAAGAAACCTATTGATTTATAACAGTGAACTTTGCTTTAAAAAAAGTTTATTCTGTTAATTGCTTTCATATTCTGCAATATTACAAATGGCAGACTTTTAATACTATTTTAATAAACCACTGGAAGGCATTTCATTATACGATTAAGAGTTTAAAGAATAAAAACATTGCTATGTTGAAAAGACTTGTAGTTGAAGCACAGTTTTTCCAAGTAATAATCAGCAAGATAAGAGGTAATTGGAAGGGAACAAATTAAAGATTGTCACTCAGTTCGTTGCCACTTAGGCTGGATTTACTCAGGTTGAGGATTGGATTTTCTGTGTATGTTTATATTCATTGTCTGATTCCTAAAGTAATGCTATAAGACCTAAAGCTGGCAGTGGGAATATGGAAATCAGGTGATCTGATTGGATAATGTAGATTAGGATGGTGAATAAAATGGTCAGCATTTGTTAGCTGTATTTCTTATATCACTATTCAATTGGTCAATTTTGATTCAGAAATCAATTTAAGCAAGGTAGCTACTAAAAGGTGATGCAGTTGCAGGTTGTAGAGAATTATCTAACAGATGCTCATATTTGATAGAATCATGCAGAAAGAGGCCATTGAACCCATCGTGCCTGTGCCAACTCTTTCAAAGAGCAATCCAATCATTCTCCTGCTGTATAACCATAGCCCTGCATTTTTTTCCTTTTCAAGTATATATCCAATAGTCAATATATTTTTGAAATTATGCAGAAATGCCTATGTGTCATTGCAGGAATCCAGCAGACAGTGCCTAGGCATTAGATTATTAAAAAAGAATCTCACACATATTACACTGGTACTTATTGTTTACTCTTTAACTCTAATATTATTCTTGAGCTATTGCCATCAAATTGGAATGTAACATTTTCAGTTGAAAATGCTGTAATAAAGAGATTGTTCCTAGTGTTTGCAATTTGTTTGATCATATTCTTTAATATTTACATTAGTGTGAGCATAAGATAAATTCTATGATTAGAAGGGTTACACCAATAAAATAGAAATCCTGCTCATTTAGAAGGGACCTTATTTTGGCGATTAAGTGGTCTTAATTAATACTTATTTTAAAATGGGAGGGTGAGGAATGTGCAGTAATGTCTTTGCATTGTGCGCAGTAAATTCGCAGAAATGATGAGGAAGGAGCCAGCATCTCCGAAACAGCTTGTACCAGGGGCTGAAGGGAAAATCACACAGTTTTGAGGTAACGAGCTAGAACATTTCACTAGTACAGAGTTATCTGATTCCATTAAAGTCATTACTGGCAAAACGCACAGGTGCCCCCCACACCCCACCAACTCACACTCCATCACCCCACGGCTATTGCCTGTACATTTCTGTATGGATGCTGGCTGCCGGATTGGACTAATGGTGTCATTCTTACAAAAATCCGGGTGTTGTTGGCTCTGATCACTTGTCATTCCTTAATGGAAACAAAATAGTCCTCCCAGTAAGAAGCTCAATGTCATTTCACTACCCCATGCTGTCCTAGCAATAGTCAAATGACAGAGTGATTCTCAGTAGGAGTAATTAAAATGTAAATATTGATATTTTATTATTTGAAATTACTTTCCAGTACAGCATTTAATGTTGCTCCATCTGTGCAGCTCTGTTTAGTGGTCACTTAAGTGCAGCTCTGGGACATGAAGCAGCAGTTCAATCCTGTCATGTCAAAATGCTTGTTCCTGCTTAATTTTGATATCTAATTAAGTGGAAAAGTACAGTCCATACTGTAATCCAGGCATCTTAAACAGCTGCTTGGGTATATTTAGAATTAATCTTGGCTATGAATTGTCTTAATGTATGCAATTAAGAGTCTGCGCATTCCTAATTAGGTGTATTAGAATCATGCAGCTTACCATCCTGGTATAGACTTTGAGATGTCTGCCTCGAGAGCAAATGATAACGCTCCTAAATGGATTGTGATAAACATGGCAGTGTTAATGCATTTTTTTCATCCAGCATTGCTGCCGCATAGAGTTTCATCCCTTGTTTCAGTGAGATGAAAGCAGCCTCTGATAAAAGCTGAAACCACTTCAGTCTGCTCAATGGCACCAGTCTACATATCAGTATGTCTCTGTTACACAAACTCAGGGGGATTAGGTGTTAAAATTGTCTATTTTTCATCATATTCACTGTCTTTTCGCAAACAGAATTATTCAATACTTATTGAACATTGGAAATATATTTGAATGTAGGCTGAAAGAATTCTGTTTTGGAATTCACATTATGTGCATTTTTGCTAAATGCTCAGCGTTGCTTGGATCAAACAGATGTTTCCAAATCTCTGTGTATGTATTATTACTAATGCAGACAAACCCCAGTCCATGGCTTTGTGCAGAGCAGTACATTGTGTAATCAAGCTCCAGTTTTGCTTTTTTACAAGTATTAGGAAACTTTTTCTCTCCTTTCTGTTATATATTGTATTGTATATTACAGCCAAATAGGTCACTTGTCGTATGTAATTAGGCAACTTTTAATCAAATGATTGAACAAAAATGCTAATGAAACTCAGTTTGCCTGGGTAGCTTAACTGATGCTGCAATTCTCAGCTCAGCGGTCATATAGATTTCAGTTCCTCCCTCCTCTCATTCCCTGTCTCCAAATCACATATTATAATGTGTTTTGTACAGGTTCCAGGTAGTTTGTTGAGTTCAATAACTCTGCACATGTTCCCAGTTTGATGACGTGGGTATGAAGGGAGATTGCCATAAAAAAATCTATTCTACATAAAAATACTTCAACATTACAGTTCCTGCTTTTCTTAACTATAAAGCTTTTCCTCGATATAGAGCTATATTTAAATGAAAGACTGCTTTGCTTCAAAGTAGCATTCTCAAGTTTTAAAATATTGTATAAAGTATTGTCACAGGCTTATGTCATGCCTATATCATGTTAGTACTTGAAGATATTTCTGATTTTCTGTGGAAAATCAAAACCAGGAACTACCACTGCAATGCTGAAGTCCATCAAAATTGATGAACTGAGATTCACAATAGAAATGCCAACTCTCCCATGAGGGAATATAGGATCACGTCAAAGACAAAAATATTGCAAAAGCAACTTCCAGAATATTAGCTACTTTACTAATATATTTTAGACTGACAAAAGCTTCATGAAAAATTATCCGGGGAGGAGGAAGTGCTCTGCCTAATTTTCATGGTGAATATGGATTATGCATTGCTCTGTTTTGACATGATTGACATCATATAAAAATATGGTTTGCAAATATTATTTGAAGAAGGTGCCCATTTGAAAAAGTGGAAAATGTATAAATTGCATCTTGCTTTATGTCTATTTCATCCCAGTTCTTTAAGTCCACTATGTTGTAATCCTGACCAAAAAGACAAGTAACCTGCTCTCAAGTTTCCTATACAGTTGCATAATTGACCACCAGAAGGTGTCATTGCTTCATCTTAATTTGATGTCTTTTAAATGGTCCAAGTAAGACTGCAGTGACAGTCTGTGATGGATCATGGGGAGAACACATGCCCAACAAATCCTTGGTTTAATATTGCATTCTAGTTTGCTGGACTACCTGTGCTACAAACAAAATATGTTGTTTTTTTGGGGGGAAAGTTATATTTGAACTGAAGCAACAGAAATATTCAGGGCAATTTGCAATTTTAATGAATACAACTGGAAACTTCAAGTGAGGTACAAGAACACCAGGACAGTTTCCATCCTTGCAAACTCCTCTCCCTGTCCAAAGTACAATTAAAATAAAGAATACACTGGATGAGAAATTCAGGTCATTGGCACCATTTTTTGGGTGCCACAAGAATTCCAAGTGGTGTCCATGTCACACATACACAGTGGTTGCAGGCATTTGCTCATTCACAATGAGCAGCCATGGTGATCAATCGGATGTAACTCTTTCGAGTACAAACCCGTTTCCATCTGTTTCAGCTGAAGTTACATTGTTTCATAGTTTGCCATTGTGAGATTTGAACTCTTGATCTTGTGGTTACAAACCCAGTACCATAACCACTTGGCTATTTAGGCCAAGCATCAATCGGATGTATACAGGGCTGGTAGATCTTGATGTTAGTTAGCGTGCAAAGAGGGGCATTTAGGAGTCAACTTTCAAACCAATATCATCTCTTAACCTCACACACCTGAACACACATACAGCAGCTGAAAGGACATTCCACTGGTATTATTTAAAGCAATCATCAGCTACTTACTATCAGTTGCTGGTTGATTTCTTATGGCTGTTGTTGAGATTCCACAAGTGTTTGGTGCTTTCTATAGTCCTTTTCAAGTTGGAGAAATCTGCAGGAGTGATGTGGAAAGTGCTGAGGACTTATTGCTGACTTTGAGGTTGCTGCACAGACATGTGCACGTGAGTCGACATTGCCCTGACAGTACAACATGATTTTGAAGAATGAGAAGAGAGAACGCAGAACAGGACAAGCTGCCGGAAGAAGAAGGGAAACATTTGTACCAGGATGCCGTGCCCACTCAGTGTTCAGGGAGCAGCTCTCTTAACTGAACCACAGCAAGAACAATGTGAGGCACCTACTATCTAGTAAGGACGTTCTCACTGAAATGTGCCATCTGCTACAGCTATGGCTGCAACCTCAGAGCTGGCAAGAACCATATCGTCAGAGGCTGTGAAGGTGGCCACGGCTAGGGATCTCCATGGATCTTACTTCTTTCAGGCTGGAGTTGGAGATATTTGCAACATCTGGCAGTTTGCAATGCACTGTTGCATTAGTGAGGTCACTGAAGCTCTCTATTCAAATAGAACCAACTGCATTTTGTTCTCTATCTTGCCAGTGGCAAGCAGGCAGAGTGAGCATACAGCTTTGCAAGGATTGGCAACTTCTCTATGGTGCAGGGTTCCATCGACTGCATGCGCATCACATTGTGGGGGCCAGATGTCAACTCCAACCTATTCTGGAATCAAAAGGGACCTATTCCCTCAGCATCTATCTGGTGTATGATCACAGACAGCAAATCATGCAGATCAACAACTGGTATCCCGGCAGCAGTCATAATGCTTTCATTCTGTGGTGGTCCACTATGCCAGCTGCATTTGAGCCACCACAGTAAACCAAACGGTGGCTGCTGGGGAACAAGGACTATCTGTTGGTGGCATGGCTAAGGATACAGGTGCACAACCCATGCACACATGCACGGCATGCATACAATGAAAACCGTGCTGTCACACAAAATGTGATGGAGCAGATCACTGATATGCTGAAACAATGCTTCCACTGCCTAAATTATTCTGGAGGAGCCCTACAGTACTCAGCTGAATGGGTCTCAATTATTGTGATGATTGCTGCATGTCATCAAGTGAGGACAGCCCTTGCCACCAGCTGCATGGTGAGCAGGAGTTTGAGGAGGAGAAGGAGAGGAGGTGAGGAGGCATTTGAAACAGCTCCTCTGTGCTCCAATTGTCTGTGAAGAACTCGCCCAAGTAAAATACCAGTAACAACAGCCCAGTACCACCCCTTGCCTTCCTTCTGTCACTAATCATCACAGTGTTTGGCTGCAATGCAACAAGAGGATTTACTACAAAATAAGTATTCCAAAGCAAATTTTTAAATAAAATCATGCTATATTGCATACAAGAGCCAATTGCGCATTCCCTCAGTGTCTGTCTTGCAGCTGCCTTTGCCTGTCCTCATGCGTTTACACAGTGCTACCTCAGTAGTTGCAGCATGGCTGGTGGAAGGATCTTCAGTGGAAGAAATTGCAGATGGCCTTGGAGGATGACTTTGAGCACCTCTGGACTTTGGATGTCCAGCTGTGATTGGAACATCTTGTCATGGATTGATGCAGCTGGCTGGCTGACGAGGGACAGAAGGGCACTGGTGGAATGACAGGGGTTTGGGGGAGGGGTGGGGGTGGTGTAGCAGTGGTGATGCGGTGGTGAATGCTTTCTTCCTAGGGGAGGAAAGAAGGTTTGTGCTCCATGGAACCATTGCCATTTCTCTAGGGCAGCGCCTCAGCAATCCCAATAATCTATTGGAGGACAGATTGCTGGACTGCTATGGCAGCCTGCAAACTCCTTTCCGCAATTGTAATTCACACTGGCTGAACTTGGGGCAGAAAGCCAACCTTGTATGACAGCAGTCTGGTCTTCTACTGCAGCACTCATATGTTGGATGGTTGCTGCTCAAGCTGCAACATGGGCCATCAGACACCGTAGCATCGAAGCAGAAAATGCCAGAAATACGCAGCCGGTCAGGGAACATCTTTGAAGGGGGAAACAGAGTTAACATTTCAGGTCAATTGACCTCTATTCAGAACTGCAAAAGGTTACAGAGGTAACAAGTTTTAAGCAAGTGCAGGGACAAGGAGTGGGGAAAATTGTACGATTGGATGGAATACAGGAGAGATTAAATAACACATGGTATGATAGTGCCAGGCAAAAGGCAGTGGTAATGGGACAAATAAAAAAACAAATGATGGATCGAGAGGAGCTGTAAATGACAATTCCAATATCATCTCCCAACAGCTGTCGTCCAAAAGCGATCTGAAATTGTTGAACTCAGTTGTTGAATCTGGAAGGCTGTAAAAGTGCCAAATCAAATGCTGAGGTGCAGTTCTTCAAGATTCTTTTGAGCATCTTTGAAACGGTGTAGAAGACCAAGAACAGAGAGGTCAGAGTGAGAGTGGAGTGGAGAGTTAAAATGAAAAGCAACCAGAACACTTGCAGACTGAAAGGAGGTGTTCCACAAAGTGTTCATCCTATCTGTGTTTAGTCTCCCCAGTGTTGAGGAGACCTCATCATGAACGGCAACAGTGTACTAAATTGAATGAAGTACAAGTAAATTGCTGTTTCACCTGGAGGGGAGATTGGGGCCTTGGACATTGGGAAGGAAGGTTGTAAAATGGCAAACACTTTATCTCCTGCGCTTGCATGGGAAGGTGCTCTGGCAAGTGGAGGGGTTATTCATGGTGATAGAGGAGTGGGCCAGTGTGCCTGGAGAGAATGGTCCTTTCAGGAAACTGAAAGGAATGGGGAAGAGGAAGATGTGTTTGGTGGTAGAATCATGCTAGAGGTAGGGGAAATGGTGGAAGATGATCCATTGATTATGGAGGTTGCTGTGGTGAAATGTGAGGACAAGGAACCTAAATGTGGTTCTTGGAGGAGGAGATGCAATGAGAGCAGAAGTGTAGGAAATCAAATGAACACAGCCCATCGCAGTGGAGGGAAATCCTCAGATGAAGGAAAAAGGCACACTGGTATGGATGATAAAATCCATAAAACAAATGTGATGGAGACAGAGAAACTGGGAGAATGAAATAGAATCCTTTAGGAAGCAGGGTGAGAGGCACTATGGTCAAGATAGCTGTGGGAGTCAGTGGATGTTGGTCAACAGCTTACCCCAGAAATGGAGACAAAAAAGTCCGGAAAAGAAAGAACAGTGTCATAGATGAACAATGTGAAGGTGAGGAAAGGTAGAAATTGAAACCCAACTTTCCAATTCAAGGTACAAGCATAAATCAGCACCAGTACAGTCATCAGTGTACTGGAGAAGCAGGTGAATGATGGGGCCTGAGTAGGACATAGTATGTTCTACATTTCCCACAAAAAGGCAGGCATAGCTGGGAACCAAATGAGTCCCCATGGCAACACCTACTTAGGGGAAATGAGTGGAGTTAAAAGGAGATGTTGTTCAATGTGGGACCAAGATTGGCCAGGTTGAGAAGGCTGATGATGGCTGGGGATGGTTGGGCCTCCATTCAAGGAAGAAGCAGAGTGCTTGCAGACCATCCTGATGGGGAATGAAGGTTTAGAAGAATTTGACGTCCATGGTGAAAAGGAGATGGCTAAGACCAGGAAACTGGAAATGGCTGAAGTAATGGAAGGCATCAGGAGAGCAACAAAGCTATAGGTGGGGAGAGACTGGACAAAGAGAGAAAAAAGTAGAGTTGAGAATAGGAAGAAATCAGTTATGTCTGGTATGAACTGGCTAAAACGATGGGTTTACCAGGGCAGCCCTATTGATGGACCTTGGGAAGGAAGTAGACACGGGTTGTGCAGTATTGGGGGACTGAGGTTGGAGCCCATGGAAGAAATACCTCCAAAGGAGATGAGGGGGTCAGCAACAGTCTAAAAAGTGTCACTGACTGTCCTGCACTGTGTACCAATGCGACCCGAGAAACATTGTTTCATCTTTCAATTGGGTTCTTTACAGTCATCCAGACTCAACATGAGTTCAATGACTTTGAACCTTAATCTCTGCCCCCGTTTTTTTCAGAAGGCAGATAATATTGGTGATACATCTGTTTCCACCTCCTCTAGACCCAGATTTTGTTTCTTAATTATTGCATTATCTCTGTTTTCACTTTGCATCATCATTCCTTTAGTAATTTAGTCTCTGTTGCATTCCACGCTGTCACAGGCCTTCCCTTTTCTTCTTCCCCCATTCCCAATTCTCTGGCTTTGTACTTGCTTAAAACCTGTTACATCTCTAACCTTTTCCAATTTTGACAAAAGGTTATCAGCCTCAAAACTCTGTGAAAAGCTCTGTGCCAAGTTGGTGCTGGACTTCTTCAAGATCCTTGACATTAACTGCAAGCTTTCTGGCAGGCTTCCCACTACACCAGGCACATTGTTGCGCATAACTATCAGCATTCTTTTTTGTGCTGCCCCATCAAAGTCATCATCAGAGTTCTCTCCAGCTCTGAGTTCTCTTTCTGCGACCCTGCCCACTGCCCAGCTGGTACCTGTGTATCCTTACCCCCTGCCCTGGCTGCAGGCCACTCATGCCCCATGTCTCACTACATGCATATCCCACCTTATCTATTGTCTAGGATATGTGCTAAGTCAGTACCTGAGCTGATGGCAGTGAGTGGTGGTGCTATGGCTGCTGCTTCAAGTCTCTTCTTGGTAGACCTGCACTGCCTGGCTAAGTTGCACTTCTTGGATATTGGAAAGGAATAAGAGTTAGGTTGTGATGTGGGGCGTCAGAGGGCGGAGGTGGGTGGGGGAAAGTAAGACATGCATGTTTCTGCTATATTCAGCTTGTGAATCAGAAGAGATTGAAGGTTGAGGTGGAAGTGGGGTGTGAGAAAGAGGATTAGGCATGAGGTTGCCTTCATCTTCAATGATTTCAATCCTGTTGCTGGCTGTGAATTAAACAACAGGTGTTTCAATAATGGCAAGAACCATCTCCTTCAGGGGTGTCATGACATGCAGGTTCACCTGTTCACCTCCAATTAGTTCCTACTGCTTCTGGTTGAGTCCCATCTTGTCCTGCAGGAGAGAGGGCAGTGTGTCAGTAATTGTCATACAATCTCTTCAGGTGAAGTGCTTGTTATGCTTAAATAGCTGATAGTGTGTGCAACCTGTGAAAAGTAGTGGGGAGGCTGGCAGAAGTATTAAGTGTATGAGGGTGAGGTGAGCCATTTGAAAGTATAGTATGAGACATGATTGATGGGGATTGTAGGTTGGTGGATGGAGGGGGTATGATGATTTTATCCGTGGCCGAGGCTACTGGTGCAATTGGTAGGATATGGCATTAAAAGATGCACTCACTGACCTTGACCATTCATGCGAGTTGATTTGAACTTCTTGCAGTGCTATGTCCAGGTCCTCAGAACTAGACTCTTAAGTACTGATCCCCACAGCTATCTCCCACTGTCTGTTGACCATGTGCCTTGAGGGCCTCTTTCCCCCACAGCAGACAAAGGTCACTTTCCTTCCTTTCCACCTCCTCCACCAGGAATTCCAGTGGAGCATCCAAAAACCTTGGAAGCTCACGCTCTCCCCTGCTGTGCCTTTCCTCATTCTTTCCTAGGTCAGATTCTCTTCAACCAGTACCTGCTCCAGCCACATTGCATCTCTCATTTTAAGAGTTGCAGGCTAACTTTAAGCAGCACTAACCATTCAAATATTGGCCCCTTGCTGAGATGTCCAGTGAACAGACAGCTCAGTTAGCGTTGGCTAAGTGTAGAAATTATTCAAATAAGCAGGCAGCACAAAGTTGGCATGCTGCCTTCATTGCCTTTAACAGGCATGGGTTAATCACACATCGCAATCCTCATGCCTGTTTTCAGGGTCTTCCCCACTTAGCCCCCATGCATTGAGCAGGAACCTAAGCCATGTATATACAGGCTGCCTGCAGATGGCTTACCAAAACCTTTTAACCGACTAGTATCATGAACATTAACATGTTTCATATCTGTTCCACTCGACCAGCAAACAGACCCAGTGAGAAAGGAGCTAGCCTGCTGATGAACAGACAAGCATGACAATTGTTCCAAATAATTAATTGAATGGTCCTGCTATTCTAACTTAGAGCTAATTTAATTGGGGTAAAAACTGTTTACTTTTGGAAAGAAACGTTTGTTTCCTCTTTCTAAATAAACGTGCCTTTTAAATAGTTACTTGCATATACATTTTGTCCTTCACACATAGATGCTTGGACATATTTAGCTGACTGAAGTGCATCACTTCACCTATCCAAAAGTGCTAGACAAGTGCCGCTGGCATTAGCATCGCTGCTGAGGCCTGCAGCAGAACTGGGGAGACTTTGGAGTTTCCACACACGTAAATGTCAATACAGTGCCTTCTCCATCATCAGCACTAAATTCACTTTGATGCCTCTTTTCTTCTCTTTATTGATCCCTTCATGAGAACGTAGATTTGTATCTGTTAATTAATGCATCCTGAAACAGCGTTTGTATTAATCAGTCAGATAAGAAAAATTGGATGCCTGCGCCCACATGACAACCGTAAAAGTGCTGTCCTGATAAAATCATTGATAGGCCTCAATAAAAAAAGTTCCTCCTTCCACTCAATAAACTAATCATCCTGCTTTTAATTATTAGACTGAAGATGTGTGTAGATTGGGAATGTGTAAATCTAATTATTTACCAACAGCAGTGTCTAGGTAGGGGAAAAAAAAGCTCCATCACAGAAAGGTGCTGCAGGCCACAGATACAGACCATCTGGTACTTCTGTTGGGTGGGGGTGGTACTGTGGGAGTATAACAAAAGAATGAATCCTTTTCCGTTTCCCGTTGAATCAGATGTGAAGTGGTATACTTGTCAGCAAGTTGTATCACTATTATAAAACATTTCTGAGGAATCTTTCAGAATTTGAAAAGGAAATGCCAATTGACATTATCAAACAAAGAGACCATTTGGCAGCATCCATCATGGCAGCAAACAGCCATGATCTTTGCAACGTTTCTGTCATGTTATTCATAAAGACTTTAAATGGTGCAGGCTCCAGATAACAGTTACTGGATGAAAAATCGGAACCATTTTTGCCAATGTTTTGGGCACTAAAAGTACGCTTAGAATTCTAAAATGGCATCTGCACACTTGTCCAGCAAATGGTACTGGCTGCCATATTGGTGAGGACATTCACATGAGTGCAGTGAATGACTGCCGGAAGGCAGAGCCTGAAGATCATGACATCAACCAGCATGCGATGCTGATTTGACATTAGTCCTGCCATTTTGGAGTTCAGCTCCAGCTAATGCCTTGTCTTAACCTCTCAAAGCTGAGCCTGCATTCAGCTGCATGAAGGGCATCCCACTGGTGCTATTTAAAGTGATCATTAACTAATTGCAAGTTAGTTGTTGGTTGATTTATTCTGGTTATTGCTTCCATTTGTTGGGGGGTTTTTAAAATTGGTTCAAAGCTACAAAAGTTGACAGGGAGCAGTGTGACAGGTGATAAAGGTGTATTTTCAGACTTCAAGCCTACTGTACAAATCAGTTGCTTCTAGACATAGATATACTAGTAGGCATTCCCCATTTGATGCAGCATGACTAGGGGAATGAACTGAGGCGAAACAGAGCAGGATAAGTTACTGGAAGAGGGAGCAGGAGTAGGAGAAGGGCTGTCAGCAGGATGCCATATCTAGATAGAGTATTGAGGGAGCAAATCTCCTACCTGAACCACAGCGAGAAGCAATGTGTGAGAAATCTACACTTCAGTAACACATCTTCACTGTAATATGTCACCTGGCACAGCTGCAACTTTAGAGCAGGTCAAGGCCACATTGCCATTGGCTGTGAAAGTAACTATGGAAATTAATTTTTGTGTCCAGCTCCTTTCGGGCTGGACCTGAAAATATTTGTAACATCTGCATTATCTTGTCCACTGTTGCACAAAGGAGGTTACTGAGGCTATCTACTTGATGAAAGCTAACTATATTCCATTCTGTTTTGCCAGCAAGGACTAGGTGGAGTGAGCACATGGCTTTAATAGGATTGCAGTTTCCCCATGATGCGGGTGCGAGTGACTGCACACGCGTCACTTTTCATGTGTTGTATGTTAACTCTACAGTATACTGGAACTGGAAGGGATTCCACTCCCTCAACATCCGTCTGGCGTGTGACTGTAGACAGCAAAACATGCAGGTCAATGCCCTGTATCCTGACTGAGAATCGGTGCCTTTATTCTGTGCCAGTTCACTGTGCCATCTGCGTTTGAGTCAGTATGGCAAACCGAAGGGTGGCTGCTGGGTGAAAAGGGGTTTCTGCTAATGAAATAGCTGGTGACTCTGGTGGGCAACCCACATACACATGGGCAACATGCATACCATGAAAGCCAAGCTACCACCTGAAGTATGATAGAGCAAATCATTGGCATGCTAAAACAATGCTTCTGCTGTCTAGACCCCTCTGGAGGAGCCCTGTACTACTCAGCAGAGCATTTATCAAGATGCGTGGTGGTCACTGCCTGCTGCACAATCTTGCCACAATGAGGAGAAAGTCCATGCCATCAGATATTTGATAAGTAACTGAGGAGCAGGATCGTGAAGAAGCAGGAGGGAGGAGGCAACCTAGTCAACTCTCTTCTGGCAAGGCTGCCCATGGAGAACTTGGCTGAGTGTGATACCAGTAACTGTAACCCAATTTCTCATTGACCATCATTCCCACACTTTGGGCTGAATCTTGTGGAGGCAATGGGGGTCTGAGCCGCAGGCTAGAAGGTTGGTGAGATCCCTGCATTGCTTCTTTTCTGGATGGCCCATCACATCTTGTGCCACTCAGGCACTTAATAGGATCAAGGACCCCGGGAGCGGAAGTCATGGCCCCCAAGAGCCGCGGGCCATTCAGAGGCCAGCATCTCTTTTGTACGCAGCAGTGCCACTGGGGAGGCAGTGGCTGCTGCCAGTATTGCACCCACCTGAGAGCTTGGATCGAGGATGCACTCAGGCACAAGGTAGTGATAGCGGGAAGGGAGTTACCAGGAGCCAGCAATCTAACATGCCATCGTTTGCTTCCCTTGCTCCCCACATGGTGAGACTCCTGCCTTGGCTGGGTTAATACCAGCTGTGGCAGGATGAGGCCCTTAAGTGGGCATTAATTGACCGTTTAAGGACCTCAATCGGCGGTGGGACAGGAAAGCCATCCACAAGGGAAGGTATAAGATTCAACCCCTTATCTTCCCTGTCTCTATCACAGTGTCTATTTGACCACAATGCAAAAAATAAAAGGCACCACAAAATAAACATTCCAGACTCAATTATGATGAAATCCTACCATATTTCATACAAAAGTCTACCAATCAGCCTTGTGGAATCATTTAGTGCCTTTCTTTTGTGTGCCTTTACCTGCCCTAGTGCTCCTATGCAATACTACTCCAGTGGCTGCAGTGTGGCTGATGGAAGGCTGCTGACTTGCAGTGGAGGAGACTGCAGATGGCTTTGGAGGATGATCTCAAACAGCTCTGGCCCTAGAAGGCCTTGCTCTAGATTGTACTATTTCAGCATGAGCGGCAGAAACCTAGGCTGACTGACTGACAGGCAACAGCAATGACACTGGCAGGGTTAGGATGAATGCTATTTTCCTGAAAGAGGATAGCAGGTTTGTGCTCAATGAAACCCCATCAGTCCTCCTTGGCACGACCTCAATAATTCTAGTAGTCTATTGGAGGACAGATTGCTGCATTGCTATGACATCCTGCAAGCCCCCTTTTCCACTGTAATCCACAAACAAGATTGCAGCAGTCTGAGTTTACAAGGTTTCTCTACGCTGCCTCATCAAAGTCCTCACCGGAGTCCTCTGCAGTGGAACCCATGTGCAACCTCGTTCTGCAGCAAACTGGTACAAGTGCTATCCTTGTCCCCTCCCATGGCTGCAGGCCACTCAGTCCTGGTGTTTTGCCATGTGCAGTTCCTGTCCCTACGTTATCCTCCAATTTGCATGCAGTGCCACTATCTGAGCTGCTGGCTGCAAGTGTGAAATGGAGTGACAGTATAGTTTCAACATTACTGTTTTGGCTATGTTGCATTTGATGTGTATCTTAAAGGAGAAAAGCAAAAGGTTAAGATAGTTGTGTAGGAATGGGGGAGGGCGAAGTAGGGGGTGCATGTTTACACCATCTACCATTTTTAAATCAGAAAAGAATGTATGATAAGGGGAAAGTAGGATTTTTAAAGGAGGATAAGTATTGTGATCCTGTTATCTCCAATGGTTTCAGTCCCTCAGCTGGTCAGAAATGAAGCAATGGCTACCCAATAATAGCTACTATCGCCTCTTTCATGGCAGTTAAAATATGCAGATATGTCTGTCCCCCTTCACTTAGCCCCTGTTGCTTCTGGTTGTACATCGCCTATTCCTGCAAGAGAGAGGGAAGTGTGTCAGTGAGTGTTGTGCAATCTGTTTGGCTGATGTGGTTGTCATGGCTGAATAGCTGGCACTGTGTGCAGCCTATGAGATGTGGCTGTGAGGCTTGCAGTGGTGCTAAGTGTGTGTGTGATGTGAAACATATGACTGTCAGGTATGAGTCCCAGTAAAGAGAAATTGTTGGTAGGTACTGATGGGGTATGGTGAAATGGACAGTGTCTGAGGCTCGTAGGTTAGTTAGTAGGTTATGCCATTTAGAAATGCATTCACTGACCTTGACCACTTGTGTGAGGTCATTGAACTTCTTGCGGTATTATATCCAGATTCTCTGCCTGAACGATGCTTGCACTGCCTTCTGAGCATGTGTTTGGAGGGCCTCCTGGCAATCTATAGCCACAGGATATCTCTCCTGCCTTCCATCTCCTCCATCCAAGCCTCTGGTACAGTGTTCAAAACCATTGAAGCCTGCTGTCTCCCGTGTTGTGCCATTATTCAACATTTCACAGGTCAATTTCACTTCCAACGTAACTAGCCAAACCTGCTCCAGTCATATTGCACTGCCCTTTCACGCTGTGCAGGCTATCTTTCAGCACTGCTAACTATCCTTAAGTGATGTGAGGCACTCACGATATTAGCCCCTTTGCTGATGTGTTTAGTGGTTTGCACTAGCTGGTCACTGAAATCATTGAAATGTCTAGGCAACACAAAGTTGGCATGCTGCCTGCATCGCAATCAGTGGGTCTGGGTTAATTGCACAATGCGATCACTGAGTAGTTTTCAAGGACTATCCAATTTACCATAGATGTCGGTGTATAAATCAACCTTTGAAGCCTCGATGAATCCCTCCAAAAATGGGTGTCGACTTATACACCCAGTTTAAAAGCGAACCACTGGCATAGTGTGGGCAGTTGCCATCTTTGTCATCTGCTCTGTGTGGGTATGTCTTAAACTCCCAGTCATCTTCATTACACAGCCCATATTGCCTGCTTGATCCCTTGCATGCCAGTTATAAGGTACTTGTAAATAAAACATCCATTTGTGGGGTGAAAAGTTTGAGGCTGACAATTAATGCAAGTGTGTCATGTCATGACTGAAAAGAGGGGTGGAGACGGGCAACTTATTCACTGAGTGTATACAAAAGCATGATATTTGGGGCCGAAGAAATGCTGTTATCTTATATGTTGGGTCAACTTGTGTGCTACCATTTATGGTAGCCCCTATTATATGAAAACTGGTCAATCCTAACTTTTCAGAAATGGTGTTGTTGGAAAAGATAAACAGGTATGTTCAATGGTCTGGTGATGACTAAGGCTGTTGACAGTTGTTACAATGATTTGTTACCTGCCCTCCCTTTACCCACTCCCTTCAGATGTGTGTGAGCACACTCACATTGAAAGCTTGGTTAATCCCCTTTGCTGATTTTATTAAGTGCTTTTGGTCTGCTCTGCCAACAGGCATTCCATTGCATGTCATTGGCAGGCCAGAAAAACCACCTCAAAAGCTGTAAACCATTCTTGTCCTGTTAATAAGATTGTAGATCTTAACAGTGAGGAGATAATAAATTAATACTGTAGTTGGTATAAACAATAGCCTGAAAGACATATAATGAGCTGTTTGCCATTAGTGTTCTAGTTAGACAGGAATAAAGCAAACTGATTCATGTAGCGAAGCCTTCAGTGTGACAGCCTTGCTTGAACAGATGCTTTAAAATTCCCCCTCCTCTGATAAAATAGTATTTGCTTTTCTGTTATCACACCTGTGATACCTTTGTCGCACCAACTGTAAAAGCAATGTCATTCATATATATAATACCATCAAAAAGAATAAGAGAAATTTGCAGGGCGAAATAAAATATAAATTATGATTTCAATCATATGTAACCCCATTTACACTGCATCTTGAACTTTCGAGACTTCTCTTGCAAATCCATTGTGTCTAAATGTTAACTTTCGATTCCATACCCACCTAAATTCTTAAATTGCATCAGAATTTCTGCCTGTTTCAGTTGAATCATACAGGGCAGATAGTGATATCACCACATTCATTTATGCTACTTGGTTAATCTGAGTGCTTTTCAGCAGCCAATACTTCCAGTTTGCAACAGGGTGAATGGAATCAAATTCAGTCAGAAGGAATGCTTCTACTTCACCACAGTAGTAGGGGGCAGCCCAACAGTGACCTCTGCCTTGCTAGAATATAAGTAGTACCTAGCACTGCGTTTGCATCATCAAACAATTAATCAGAGCAGTATAGTCGAGCAATATATATTAAAATTCCATGATATTAATGTGATATTAAATATGTGATAACACTGACAGAACAAAAATAAATTTGAAATGTTTGTCATGCTGCAAAATGAGATTGTAGTAAAACCTATAAAGTTTCCTTAGAGCCGAACCATGATTTATAGCATTTAATCAAAGAAATGGCAATCCCTGCTCATTTAACTTCTCCCTCCACACACATCTGAATTATTTTCTTTGATTAACTCAGAATTTCTCCCCTCACCCCCGCTACCCAAAATAAAACCCCTCACAATATCGAGACTGAATAGGTTATTTGTTTTTGTGGATCTACGGTGGCTTGATTCAAGTTGTATTTTGATGGGCAAGAAGGGGTTTTAAAAGCAAATTGAAAGCAATTTGATATTCCTCATTGCTGTATGTTCTCTTAGCTATATGTTTCCATAGTGTGTGGCGTGGTAACACTGTTACATCCTTCTTTTCTTTCTAGGATTCTCCACATTATCTCTGGCTGATCAGATGAGCCTCCTCCAGAGTGCCTGGATGGAGATTCTGATCTTGGGAATTGTGTACAGGTCACTGTCTTTTGAGGATGAGCTGGTATATGCTGAAGACTACATCATGGATGAAGACCAGTCAAAGCTAGCTGGGCTTCTTGATCTGAATAACGCTATACTGCAGCTGGTAAAGAAATACAAGAGCATGAAGCTGGAGAAAGAAGAGTTTGTCACCCTCAAAGCTATAGCGCTTGCTAATTCAGGTTGGCAGATTTGCTTGACTAGGCACTGTTTCAATTAGTTATTATCTTTCCCATCCCCTCCCCAAAACCTTTTAACCCCTTCTGTGTTGGCAAATTCTCCTATGAAATTGGAAGAGTGCTTTATTTTGGTTTAAATATTTACTTACTTTGTAATGAAAAACCAAATATTTTGTCTCAAGCCCATTAATCGCCTCTATTCATGTTATAAGATAAACTAAAGTATTTATAAAAATCAAATCAAAGCTGATGCTGGAAATCTGAAATTAAAAACAAAGTGCTGGAAAAGCTCAGCACGTCTGGTAAAATCTGTTGAGAGAGAAACAGATTTTGAGTTGAACTCTTCTTTGTGAGTGAAGAGCTTCAGATCTGAAGAAGAGTCGTATTGGAATTGAAACGGCAACTCTGTTTCTTTCTCCACAGATGTTGCCAGATGTGCTGAGTATTTCCAGCACTCTGTTATTGTTATTATAAAGTATTTATTGTTGGGCAAAAACAATTGACAACGTGTGTGAGAAATTGATGTTGCCAATTACAGTTCTACATAAAATCATTTAAAATTGCAAACTTAATTATGCTGCTACTTTAAAGTCAGACATATTGTACTGCTTCAATCGTGTTTAAGAAAATGCTTTTGAAATTAAAATCTGTTCTCAATAAGCTGAAGTTTGGGGCTTTCAACATAATCAGTATATTGTCATAAAAATCTGAAAGGCAGATTTATTTCTCCTGAATGCATATGCTCTTTACCAGCACAAAAGAGGTTAATTATTCCAGCACGTACATTATCCAGATTTGAATTTAGCAGAAGCAGTTGGGAATGAATCATGAATAAAATCGTTTGGGCTTTGTTGTTCTTTCCTTTCTCCCCAATGCTTTATCGTGGTCTTTAGGCACTTTAACATTTGCATAAAGTTCATGATAGATCACTCTTTAATAACATGCTGATCGTTAGCTACCTGTGTGTCAATAACAGCTCTGATGTTGTGTACCGTTGACAATCACGCAATGTCCCTCTATTTCCCCCTGCCTTCTTTTGTTTTGACCTAATCTTTGAACTTTATCTTGGTTGCCGGCCAGTAGTTTTCTCTTTAATTACAAGAAGGAAACTGTCAATAAAATCTGTTAAATGGAATGCAATGAGTAGCTGAATGGGAGGACAGCCATTTGTTCAAATTCTACAGCATTCAAGGTATTGACAGTTTGTTTTCTGAGGCCATATGTGCTGATCAATCTCAGGCTGGGCTCAGCCACGCTGAAAAATGAAAAACCAGATTGCTTTTGCTTATTTTCGGATGACAGCTCTTGATTTGGTGGGTCCGAGATGAACCTTCTGCCAAATTGTACCCCAGAGAACCAAAGCGTGACTGTTTTGAAAATTATTTTTTAATTGATTTTGTAATTAACAGTTCATCTCATATATTGATGTGCAAATTCCCAGATTGATGGGAGGGAAATTGTTTCAACAAAAAGTTGCACTTTTTTTTATTTGTCTCAGCAACTGTTGTTGGCATTTTACTGCTTTGACAAGGGAACCAGAGTAAGTTGGGAGCAGTAGCCCATCAGCTGTCAATGACATTTCTGAGCTCAGCAATTTCAGACAACTAATGCACTATTTTTTTCCTGCTTTACTAAATCGGTTTGGAAACTTTCTCCCTGCTTCCAATTTGATTTTGTCTGAATATGATGTATGTTTGCACATTGTCTAGTTTGCATGACAGACTAAAATGTTGTTTACTTGTCATCAAATGAAACTGCTTCAGAATAAGGTCACACTGTAGCCGAGTGATAGCAGTTAAGACTTGAGTATCTCTGGATTTTAGCAATTTAGGAACTATAAAGCTAAGGTTTAGCCTATCCTGGAATGCTGCAAATACACTGACACGTGGTGGCAATTTGAAAGAAAATATTGCAAGAAGAGTAAGCATACCGATCTTAATATTTTATAAACTATGGGCTATAGAAAATACCTCTAGTTTTATTAACAGTAAAACTTGCAACTCCAGGCCTTTTTGCTGCATTTGCATAGGTGATTCATGCTGCTGTGAAATGTGCTGTCTAAAATGAGCAGAAGCACATATATAAATAAATGGGAAAAGTAGCCTTCCCAAAATAAATAAAATGTTTAATAAATTGGAAACTAATACAAAACTTAATTACCCATTACAGGAGAAATAATAAAGCAAAGCATTAATACAAATGGAGGTATCTTTGATGTTCAGATTAAAAAGCCAGTTTTGCGCCACTTCACTGAAAACTGTTCCATTTAGGGTGTTCTCTTCATATAGAAACTAGGAGCAGGAGTAGGCCATTCAGCTCTTTGAGCCTGCTCTGTCATTCAGTATGATCATGGCTGATCCTCCATCTCAACGCCATAATCCCGCTTTCCCTCCATATGCCTTGATGTCCCTAATATCCAAAAAATTATCAATTTCCTTCTTGAATATACTCAGTGACCCAGCCTGCACAGCCTTCTGTGGTAGAGAATTCCACAGGTTGACCACCATCACCTCTTCAATCATTATGTTAAATTTATTTGGACTTTTTACTGTGAAATACGCATTGAGTGTAAATTACAGTTTTGGTCCTGTTAGCTGCTGTAGTTTTCTATTTGGAGCTTTACTGGAAGTTTCATCATATCATTGGTAGAGGAAAGTAGATAGAGGACAATTAACAGAACATAAATGACAAAAAACACATTCGTAAATGCTTTGCTTATTTTATAAAAATCCAACAAAGGCAGGTGGTAGGCAGTTAAAACCCATGGAACACAATCTAGATGTTTGAGAAATTTTTAAGTGAAACAGTCATATAGAACGGAATTTTCCTGTTCTGCCGAAGCCAATAGAATTTTGAATGGCTCGCCACGTTTTCTGGCCTGGCCTGGCCTGGCCCGGCCCATAAAATTCTGCCTATAGTGTTCCTTTATTTGAAGATTGGACATGTTCTGTTTAAACTCGCAGCTGAATGCAAGTTTCAGCTGATCAACATTTCAAGTGTGCTTAAGCTTGAACCAAAAGTAAAACATTTTAAAATACCATCATACATGCATACACTTCCCTTGCTTTAATTATAGATATGTTAACAGAGCTTTTATGTTGTCTTGTAGACTCAATGCACATAGAAGATGTTGAGGCCGTTCAGAAGCTGCAAGATGTCTTGCATGAGGCCCTGCAGGACTATGAAGCTGGGCAGCATGGGGAAGACCCACGCCGTGCTGGTAAGCTACTGATGACTCTCCCTCTTCTCCGGCAGACCTCTACCAAAGCTGTGCAGCATTTCTACAACATCAAACTGGAAGGCAAAGTTCCCATGCACAAACTATTCTTGGAAATGCTGGAGGCCAAGGTCTGACTAGAGGAACCTAGGCCTTCCTGTGAAAATACACAGAATGGGTTAGGCCACAGCAAAGGGAAGAAACATAGGAATTGAACCAGACAAAAGTTAACTGTAGTGTTTAATTGAAAAAAAAACTGCACTGATATTTAGCAGTATGACTGTGAAGCAGCTTTCAACTTCTCATTCTTCTAGGATTTTTTCATGCAGATTTTGCTGTTGAACTTTTTAAATGAGGTCTCTAAATGAAGAGAGAGAAGGAAGCCAGCCCTGCCAAAGGATGGGAATCCATAATATGGATGCCACTGAACTAACAATAAGACAAATATCCCCATCAACAAAGGATTCAGACTGACAACTGTTTTACCTAACAGTACAGCGCATTGACTGAATGCAGTATTAGGTTCCATATGAACAGTCTGTAATTAGGCAACGGAGCAGCGTTGCATTGGCTGCTTCTTCTCATTGCATTTTTTCCACCTTAGATCAGTTACAGCCATTTAATTCCTTAATTGTTTTCAAGTCTTCCAGATATTTCTTAGGTTAGGAACTATGTCTATTTCAGGGAATAGTAAGCTTTACTCAGTCACGCAATACTGAAAATACTGCATTTATTTGCTGGCTGGAAAAATGATGGACAGTTATGAAGAACAAACAAAACTTTTTTTAAAACCTTTGTTGTTGATGTTGTTTATGGGTTTTTTGTACCAGCTTTACCACTACAGCCATTTTATTAATCTGTGAATTTATCTTAAGCAATAGTGAATGAGAAGGTGCATACTTTTTATGGATGCAATTTATGTTGAGTGCCAGTTCAGTCAAAATCCTCAACTTCTTTAACACAAGGTAATACATAGCTTCAAGTTCATTATTGCAATTAGATTACACCTTTATTGATAGGCTAGTTGATCTGACAATTGAATCCAATGCAACAAAGTTATACACTAGCTTGCCCCAGCATACTTTGGAAATATGGTACTAATGTAAAATAATGTACTTTACAAGCATATTTATTAACCATTCAAAACATGACTGTTAAGGTGTAAATTTGGTTTAGCAACTAATCAGATGTTTTTCCTCCCCCTTAAAGGCTACATTTGCTACATTTTAAAACAAATGAAGGCGCTAACCTGTACCAAGTACTCAAATGTCAGTATTAGTAGCTGCTCCCTGTTGTACCATGTGACATCCTCTTCTGTGTACACTTATGTAATCAAAGATTGTGAGCCTAACCTGAGGTCATGTATTGGAAACAAAAAAAATGTTGTAGTTCAGCTTGCAATGTTTCATGTTTGCTGTGTTCTTCTAATTTTAGTTGAATTCAAAGACTGTTGTCTTGTTCTTATTGTGGTGTTAGATTCTTGTGATTGTACGCATTAGACACAGGGTAGAATTAGAGACAGTAATGGATGTAAAATTCCTCAGGAGATAGTGTATTCTATTCCTTACTGGTGATAAGATTGCTCCTATTAATAATAAGAAAAAATAGTTTAAGAATCAAAACAAATATCTCTTCCGACAATACACATTTAAATCATTAATTTAAAAAGGGATATTTTGTGTAACAGTTTATTGTAGAATAACAATGTATATCTTAGAAAAGAATTTGAATATTTCCAAACAATAGGTAAATGTCTAATTTTTAAATGCTGTAAATATAGCTATGTTCAAACATCTCAAATGGTTGTTAAAACCAGCTTTGTGTCGTTGCAAGTTTTTGGTGCAGACAAGTTTCCCAAACTACTGCTACATTGTGTGCTTTGAACAAAAAAAAAAGAAAAAGACAAAAAGGTTGATGGTATGCATCAACCTTGTGCTATAAATACTGTGTATCATTAGCCGTACGAGACTATATAGTAGATTGTGGTTTCTCAGTAGAGAATTGACTGTACTGTGATTCTAGACTTTATTCATCATTAGCAGCTCATTCAGGTGGTCAATAACTTGAAGTTTATAGCTGTAATAGGGAACTAAGAAACTGGCACGACCCTTAAAAAAAATCCAACTCCTGGGAGTAAGGTGCTGATTTTGAGTAACAGGAGCTTAGCTCTGTGGAGTGCAAGGGAAGGATTTAAGATTTATTTTGCGCATGCTTATGGTTAGAACCTGCAGCAAAGTCTCATTTACCAGTACGCAGAACAGCAAAATGAGATAGTTAAAATGAAGGTTCTATGTTTTAAGCTGTATCTATTTTTTTCCTTTTTTTTTCTTTACAATTATCTTTTTTCCTGCTTAATTATGGCAATATGATTGTGTGACTCTTCAACAGTTGCACTTGCATTTCAATCAGAACAAATATTTATTCCACTATTTGCATTTTAAAAAAAGACAAGTTTCAAAATGATATGAAAAAATTATAAACAGCTATTTTTCTTATATAGAACAGAATGTTGGGTGTTGGTGGTTGTATTTAAATTATTTATGCATCTGTGTTTACCTGCCTACAAACAATTTATGGCAGTCTTACATGCAAAGTTTAAAAGCAGAAAAAAAAGTTTCAAAAAAGCTACAAATACCAGGAGTTGAAGTTTAACCTGTAGTGAAAAACCATGTCTGTAGGTCTAGGCAAGCTTTGTGCTTCACATCTGTAAACAATCAACTGTATATTTTTGTGACGTGTATCATACTGTGTGCTCTGACAAATGTCCATTTGTGTAAATGTATTTATTTTATATTGTATATATTGTTAATGCAAAAGGAGACAATGATTCTGTAACTTTAATCAGTTCCAATGTGTACTCTAATTATGCCTTTCAGGATGATGGTAGAGCAATATTAAACAAGCTTCCACTTTTACATGCTTGAGTTTGTAGAATGTGTATTTTTTTGGAAATGCAGAGCTCAACAAAATTGAAATCATTGGGTTTTAAGTTTTGTTTTGATAGTGTCATGACAACGGGACCTCTAAGCAGCCAATATTGGGATTTACTGATTTGCATGTTTGCAGATACACTAATTGTGGCCAGATTTTGTTCAAAACTCTGATAGTGACAGCTTTGCTATCACTGCAATCTACATAGCACCACAATACTACTATTATGCTTTGAGATAGCAGTAAAACACTTTAGAGCTCTAATGTTATGTTGCAGGGAGAGGAGTTTACAGTTCCCTTCCCACTTGAACTGCTGACCTTAACTACTGACAGACCAAGTGCCACCCACATTAGAGGAAGGATAATAAGGCAGGGGATGGTATCATTTTTAGGCCACATTGCAAGTCTTTTCAGGGCAGCCTTGGTGATGAGGGGTTTCTCTCAATCTCAATGGTATGGGCCAAGGTGATGAGATGAAGTGAAAAACAAAATAAAAGATGATCTGATACCCTCACAAAGTAACCACAAAGAGGTGCTAGATCTAGGTAGAAAAAATGAGAATCAATGTCAGATCTTTTATCGTTGGTGCTAGTATTGTAACCTGCCAACACCCCCTTCTCATCCCCAACACTGTGACATTTTGTTAAAATGTTCCACTCTACCAGGTGCCCACTGATAGAACGTTACTGCATCCTGATTAAAACACAAAGCAGCAATGGCATGTTCATTCGTGTAAACAGCTCTACTTTTCTATAGTCACAGAAGGTTTTGTGACGAGTATACTACAGTTAGCAGGGCAGAACCTGCTAAATGAACACTTTATGGCAGGGTGCAAAGATGAACTTAATGAGGACTGATATTTTGATCTCTTAAGATTCAGGGCACTGGGAAATTATATTTGTTAGAGTTTATTGTTCCATCAATGTTCCTAACCTCCACTCTCTAGTCTGAAATTGAATATAGATAGATAGAGTGAGAAAAATGATTGGACAAATAAACCTTAAAACTAGTTGAATATCTTGTGGCTAATTTGGAGTCAGTGCTTCAAAAATAGTCCGTGCATAAATACTGAAACCTTTATGGCTTATTTTAATTTGTGAGGTTTGTTCTACTGTTAGGGCTAAAAATAGGTTAAAAAAATTAGGCCCTGAAATTCCTGAACTAGAGAAGGAGGAAAGTTGCATTCCATTTGGGGAGAGTTTGGAACTTAGGGCACAACCTGGTGACACTGAGTTCAGGTAACCTGGCCCTGAGGAGAGCACAGATGAAACTTCGACCCATCTTTGACCCATCCACTTTATATCAAGGGAGTTTATTAGGGGGAGTCCCTGGGTGTCCTGTGGGAAATTTCACCCTTAATGCCCCTAAAATACCTCATCAATAGTCATGTCAGTTGTTGACTTCCCTTTGATGCCTCCTGGAAGTCTCAAACCTCATCTTGTCCAAGGTAATTGATCCTGGAAGGAGCCAATTCCCTTCTTTGGAAGCTAACTGGCTCCTTTTTGAGCCAAAGATGTGAGAAAAATAACTTTTGTTTTTGACCTTGCTGGGTCTGGTGGGATGCCAGGCAGAGCTGCTATGGACTCCTCTAGTTAACAAGCATGGGTTAAGTTTGGGGGAGGAGATGGTGTAGTGGTATAGTTGCTGGACTAGCAATCCAGAGACCCAGGGTAATGTTCTAGGAACCTGGGATTGAATCCCACCACAGCAGATGGTGGAATTTGAATTCAGTAAAAACCTGGAATTAAAACCATTGTTGATTGTCATAAAAAGCCATCTGGTTCACTAATGTCCTTTAGGGAAGGAAATCTGCTGTCCTTACCTGGTCTGGCCTACATGTGACTCCAGGGATGGGTAATAAATACTGGCCTGGCCAGTAAAAAACACATTCCATGAACAAGTAATAGAAAACAAGTTGGGTGTTGCTGATGCATTCTTGAAGGTCACAGCACCCTTGTATTTTAGCATGAACTGGAGCCTCTGATTTTTCATTGTTTCTAATGAATGAGAATATTTATTTAATTAAGTTATCTTGTTCCCTTTGTAAGTTTGACTGTGCATCCACCCCTGCCCAAACTGACCCCATGCCTACCAGGACCCCATATCCCTGGTTGTCATAACTCCTTTATTTCTTAGGTGCAAGGATTGGATATTCTTGGCTATAGCTTTCCCCATAACTATTATACACTACATTTTCTTCTCTTTATTAATTTTAGTGGAAAAATAAAAAGGAATAAAAAACATTTTAACAGCCAGGCCTCATTGGCACGCTGCTTGCCCACTTCCTGATCAAAACAGCCAAGAAGTCAATAGGAAGCAGCTGCCCATCAATTAAAATCAAGCCATTTGAAATCAGCCTCCAGAGACCAGAGGGAACCCCTCCCAGCACTAAGTAAGGGATGTGTTGGGGACAGTGCAGTCACGGGGGTGGGTGGGAATCTGAAGCAGGAGAGGCCCAGTTCAGACCAATAGAAACAAAAATTCAGCAGATTGTATGATGGCAAGTTAATTCACAACTGCCAATTTTCCACCTGTTGCCAAAATGACAATTACATCCACTGCCCAGGCTTGGCCTAAATAGCCAAGTGGTTATGGTACTGGGTTTGTAACCCCAAGATCAAGACTTCAAATCTCACAATGGCAAACTATGAAACAATGTAACTTCATCTGAAACAGATGGAAACGGGTTTGTACTTGAAAGAGTTACAAGTATGTCCAAGTTCGTGAGCTGGTATTCAGCCTGCCATTGGTAAGACTTTGGGCTCTGTGGCTTAGTTGGTTGAAGTGTTTGTTTAGTAAACAGGAGACCCTAGGTTCGAATCCCAGCAGAACCTTGCTTCCATTTAAAAGATTATCAAGAGTTCAAATCTCACAATGGCAAACTATGAAGCAATGTAACTTCATCTGAAACAGATGGAAATGGGTTTGTACTCGAAAGAGTTACATCCACTGCCCACATTAGAGGCTTAGTATGGTTGAATGATAGCTGTTTGTTATTTCCTTGTTCAGTATAAAAGTTCTGGTGGTGTTCATTCTTACTCTAAAGGGCTTTATTGGAATTTCTAACAAACTGAAAAAATTTACTTATGCTGTCTTTGTGCATTAAGTTTTTAAGTGAGTTAAACTGTCCCAAAACCCTGGGCGGGTATAATCTGTCTTAATTGGTTTGGTGCTGGAGATAATTGGATGTCAACTATCAAACATGCAAGATGATTGAAAATTAAATATTTAATCTACACAAAAACTACATTTTGGAGAAAATTAAAGGACTGTTTTTGAAGTTGTTGCTTTTTGCGTACTTGTTTTTATTAACAGGGTCATGTATTTTTTGGGAGGGAAGGATCAAAATGAATAGTGAATTCAATGTTTCTCTCTAATAGACAGACTCATCAGTTCCCAAAAAATATTAGCATTTTGAAAAAGAAAATCCAGGGTATGAATACATTCCAAGATCTAGTTCATCAGCTGGTGACACTAATCTGGTAAGAAAAGATGCAGACAAAGGAAATAACAGTTACTTTCAATATCTGACAGAATATCCGCCTCATTTTTTTAATTTTGGTGATAAAATATTTGCTATTCTGTGCCATTATGTTGTACGCATTAAATCGAAATTTATTCTTGACATTTTAAATTGTATCAAAGAATCAGAAAAGGACATTTGTTCAAACTAGAGATTCTCATTTAAAATTTAATATAAGGTATACCAGTGATTGTGAAGGAAATAAAAGTAGTGTGAGCAGTCCCTAATTTGAGTTTTAAGTAATAAAGAAAAACTGTAACTTGAAGACAATGAGCAGCAGGAGATGGGACTGAAGTTGTGAAGGAAAGTCACAATTTAAATATGACACTGCTGAGTGAATAAAGCAGAGCAGCAGCTACAACTGTGCTAATAAGAATATGCTCCGTTTGATATAGTTAAATGACACATCTCTTTCCGAGCTCCAGTCTAGGCTCCTGCAAGTTTTGAGCATCATTTTTAAACTTGGAGAATCTCTGCTCTTCCATCAGTTATCTAATTAGTCACGCCTCCAATGCTACTGACTGCATCCAAATATACTACCCCGTTCTGCTGTTAATTTCTCAGTTCTAAAGGCATTTTATACTTTCAAACTGACATGAGCAGATTTTTTTTTGTAAAATATATAAACTTGAGCCAACTGCAATATCAATAAAACATGCAGGAGACTAAATTGGGTATGGGGATTGCAATGGGCAATTAGCCCAAGCCCATTCATTGTAATGCAAGTAGCATGCCAACTTTGTGCTGCTTGCTCATCTGAATGATTCTTCCGTGCAACCAATGCTAACGACAAGATTCATTGCCTAGATGCGTCGGCAGGAGACAGAAAATTGTGACCTCTTGGTCCCACTTAAAGCTTGTCTGCACCTCTTAAAGGAAAGCTGCGTTAGGACTGGAGCAGCTGCTGTTTTGCAGAAAGTAAATCTGACCTGGGCAAAGGTGAAGAATGGCACTGCATGAGAGAGATCTAGCTCCAAGGTCTTAAGATTCTGCACTGGAGCATTTGGAGAGGAGGAGAGATGTCCTGTATCCACAGGGGGCAGGACACCCTCCAGACACTTGTTCAGAAGGCAATGGGAGTAGGTCAATGCCAGGAATCAAGCTCTGAGGACCTAGTGCAGTGCCCTAAGAAGTTCAATGAATGCACACAAGTGATCAAGGTCAGTGAATGCATCTTCAATTTTTAAAATAATATTTATGGGATGTGGGCGTGGCTGACTAGACCAGCATTTGTTGCTCATCCCTAATTGCCCTTGAAAAGGTGGTGGTGAGCCGCCGCCTTGAACTGTTGCAGTCCTTGTGCTGTAGGTACACACACAGTGCTGTTAGGGATGGCGTTCCAGGATTTTGACCCAGCAACAGTAAAGGAATGGCGATATATTTCTGAGTCAGGGTGGTGAGTGGCTTGGAGGGGAACTTCCAGGTCGTGGTGTTCCCATGCGTCTGCTGCCCTTATCCTTTTAGATGGTAGCAGTTATGGGTTTGGAAGATGCTGCCTAAGGAGCCTTGGTGAGTTTCAACAAATGTCACATCCTATAAACTCTACCACTTGCCTCACAAACTGCTCAATTCACCACAGCCACTTCACTCACCTACCAACAATCTCAATCAATCATAACTCATACCTGTCATTTATATCCTTCACCTTACCAAACTTGGCACTTCAAGCCTCACACCCACACATCACATCTTGTACTCACTGCCAGCTACTCAATCATGACAGCTATTTCAGCCAAACAGATTGCAGCATACTCACTGACACACTTCCTTTCTCTTGCAGGGCAAGGTGACATAAAACTTGAGATAGCAGGAGCTAACTTGTGTGGGGGAGTGGCGCAAGGAAGGGGTGGGGGAGGGAGGTATATTGGCATGTTCTAAGCCCTGTGGAGGAGATGGCATGGGCCATTATCGGGATGCCCACTGCTGATGCCATGGCAAAGAAAAAAGTTAAATCCATGGAAAATGATGCTACCTAATCATATGCCTGAATTCGCACTTCTCCCTCATCCACACTCTCTTCTGATTTATAAGCTGCATGTAGTGTAAACTTGTAGCTCTTACTTTCCAGCACCACTACCAACCCAGTTCCTGACTCCCCACATCACAACCTTACCCTTGTGCCCTTTTCCTTTCAGATACCCAACAGGTGCAACATGACCAGCCAGTGGAGGAACACCAAGAAAGGATACCATCTCTTGATTTCACACTTGCACCCAAAAGTTCAGATACTGACACTGAGGCCTGGATTTTCACAGTCATGGAGACTCTGTGGATCTTTGAAAAAGGCAGGTGGGACCCAGATGTTGAATTTCCCCAAGGGTTGTCATGATGTAATTATGAATGCTTGACTGTTTTCTACAAGCTATAATTAGCTCAACAGGGGTTCCTAAATTCACAGTTTGACAGCTCAAAGAGGTTACTAAAGGTTAGAAGGTCTTTGATAAAGAGTTATGAATAGAAATTTGTTTTTATACAGGATTTAGCACTTGAAATTTAAAGGTTTTGAATGGGCTTTCATGAATGAATGACTGTAATAGATATTTAGATCTTTATTTTATTTCATCTAATCAAGGCTCCTGAGGTTTGGGATACTGGGTGATTTGGCATTGAGGGTGTAAGGGCCAAGGGTGGTGGGTAGGTTGGCATAAGATGGCATTGAGTTGTCATGGGGTTATAAGGGACATGGGGTGGGTGGGTTGGCCTGCATTGATATTAAGTTGACATGGGAGCTGTAAGGTGGCTCTAAAGGATATGGGGAAGAGTATGAATTGGCTTTAAGTTAGCATGGGGTCATGGAAATGGCATGAGGAGTGGGTAGGTGGCTAAAGGTGTGTGAGGGGTGAGGGGTAGAGAGCCAAAAATTTACTGAAACAACTGGGATGAAGAACCTAGATGGGTCTTTTAAACAGCCTGCCTTTGCAATCCATAGCCTCTGTGGCAACCTCCAGTCTGTGTCTGGTTGTAGCAGGTTGAACTCTATCCCACACCTGCCTGCCCAGATTGATGATCACGCCATCTGGGGGAGTTTCTCCTGAGGTGGGTGTGGCAAGCTAGGAAATTTCCTAACTCACACTACCCACCTCAGGGGCAAAAATCCAGGCCTGAATGTAACCTAGATGATAGATTCAAGGCAGGAACTCCATGTGGTGAGACACCAGGCACTTGTGCACTGCAACCAGAGCAGGGTGCAGGTGCTAGCTCATCGGAGAGCAAGGTCACACACGACTTCTGCTGCAAAGGACTCAAATGAGCACTTTGGTGGGGCAGCCCACAGAAGAACGCTGATAGGAATGCATAAGGAAATGCTTGGTGCATTGTCAGGCCTGCTAGAAATCCTGCAGTCAATGACAAGGAACATAGAGGAATCCAGCACTAACTTGGCACAGGGTTTTGCACAGAGTTTGTAACTCATCCTTCCCAGCACAAAAGTGATGGTCAACACCATTCACACACTTGTGGGTACATGATGCAGCATCTGATGGTTGATGTCTTAGTTTCCATAATAGCACAAACAGCAAGGCACCCAATGTCTAAATGCTGGAGTGGGAGCTCAGACTACCGATATCTTGGCTGTGGATTGCAGTTTGCTAAGGGTGTTACTCCAGTGCCGCAATCTGTACACGTACAGTTCCTGGGATTGCTGAGGGGAATGGCAGTGATTCCATGGAGTAACCAATCTGCTGTCCTCTCTCAGGAAGACAGCAATCTCATGGCAGTACAGAACTTGAGTATTGCTGAAAAGAGAGATGTCATCAAAGCTTTTCGCCTTGCACTCATCAGGATAAACACAAGAACGTTAAATTTCAAGTGATCACAAAAATTTATATCACAGGAGAAAAGCGTGCTGATTGGTTGGGAAGTTGACTTTCATTGGCTAAGATATTACCATGGCAAAGCAATGGGAACCTATGGGCTCCTCATGCTCCTGGGTAATTCAAAAAAAAGGTGCAAGACTTGAACATATTCCTTTTGTTTACAGAGAACAGTCCCTGCATATGAAAGTGTGTTGCTTCTAGCAAGCGTAAATGAGCCATGTAATGAGCTGGTCTAATTATCTTAAATTGATTGTTAGTGTAGTTATAAGCACACTCAGGAAGTGCAGCATGCAGCAGACCACCATAAATCTCGTCAAAGACTGCAGGGCACCTCAAGGTTTGTCCAGCAAGCCTCAGTGACCTTTCTTAAGCAACAGGAGCCAGGTGCATAAAAAGTTCATTACCATGCTCTCCTTCACAGCCACTGGTTATATACCTGCAGCAGGTGGCAGATTGCAGTGAAGGTGTTCTTACTGAAAGACAAACCTTTTATACATTGGGTGGAATTTCATTCCCCCCACCAGGGGGCAGAATTTTATGGACTTGCTGGACTTTCGCAAATCTCTCTGTCTGACTGTGCGAGTCTGTGCGCAGCAAGACCAGCTGCCTCCCCTTTTGTGTCCAGGTGTTAAAACTTGCATCTTATTTTCAATAAGTCTTGTCCTAGGCCCCTGTCCTCATGACAACCAGGTCACATGGGCTTGCCTCCAGGCAGATTTCATCATCTCTTCATCCATTCCATTTTACATTGAATTAAAGGAGAAAGTTTAAAAAATACCCATATACAAGTAGGAGAATTGCTCCCTGAACACCCTGGGTGGATATGGCCTCCTACTGAACCTTGAAGCCAGCAAGAGTCATCCTTCAGCACCTACCATAACATTCCCTGTACACTTTTGCAACTTGAAGCAATTATTGGGTACACCAAATATTGTAGAATCATAGCAACAGCCAGAAGAAGGCAACCAGCAATTAATCTGCTGACCCTTGCAAATAGTGCTGGTGGGGAAAGTCCTTTCTGCTGCTAAACAGGTGTTGAGCTGTGTGAGGTTAAGCAAGGAGTCATAGAGTCATAGAGGTCTACTGCACGGAAAAAGGCTTTTTGGCCCATCAAGGCTGCACCGGTCATGCAAGTATCTAACTATTCTAATCCCATTTTCCAGCACTGGGCCCATAGCCGTGAATGACATGGCATCGCAAGTGAACATCCAAATACTTTTTAAATGTTATGAGGGTTTCTGCCTCTACCACCCTTTCAGGCAGTGAGTTTCAGATTCCCACCACCCTCTGGGTGAAAAAATTCTTCCTCACATTCCCTCTAAACCTTCTGCCCCTTACCTTAAATCTATGCCCCCTGGTTATTGACCCCTCCACCAAAGGGAAAAGTTCCTTCCTGTCTACCCTATCTATGCCCCTCATAATTTTATACACCTCAATCATGTCCCCTCTCAATCTCCTCTGCTCCAAGGAAAATAACCCCAGTCTATCCGATCTCTCCTCATAACCAAAACTCTCCAGCCCAGGCAACATCCTGGTAAATCTCCTCTGCATTCTGTCTAGTGCAATCTCATACTTCCCATAATGCGGATTCCAGAACTGCACACAATACTCTAGCTGTGGCCTAACCAGCATTTTATACAGTACAGCATAACCTTCCTGCTCTTATATTCTATGCCTCGGCTAATAAAGGGAAGCATCCCATATACCTTCTTAACCACCTTATCTACCTGTCCCGCTACCTTAAGGGACCGGTGGACATGCACACCAAGGTCCCTCTGATCCTCAGTGCTTCAGTGCTCGGTACTTCCTAAGGTCCTCCATTCAAGGGCCTACATGGACATTGATTGGAGAATTAATCTCCAAAATGCCTTATTCTTCTTCTCCTCTTCCTTATCTCTGCTTGAAGGCAGGTCCGACCCATAACGCCATAAATTCCACCATGGGTAGGGCAAGGGCGTAGGTCCCAAACCCACCCCAGCCAGAACAGAGATCGAACCCCATGTTGTTAGCAACAATCTGCTCCACACTGGGCATCCAGCCATCTGAGCCAACTGCACTCCCCAGGGAATTCAAGTTGCTGTAGCAGCATACACTTTTACATGCATGTTGTAGTCTGGATCTTTGAATAGTGATGGTAGAGGCTCCAATTTTCCTTCCATCACATGACTGACCAGCAATCTCTCTTGCTTTTAGCACCTTCCATTGATGGTATGATGGAAGGATTTACAAGTTGATAGCCTGTTTGGCCGCATATAAATGCACCTTCTTTGGCTATCAAATCCTGCAGCGGAACTTGAACCCAGAGTTTTTGGTTCAGAGGCAGGGAAACAACCCACTGCACCACACTTCCTAAAGAGGCAACACTGGCATCAAATCTTTTTGCACACTGATTGACAGCACGATCTGCAGCTCTGCATAATTCTGGAAGATGTCACATCCAAGTGAGGATCATGCGCCAGATTGTCCCTCTTGTAACTCAACTGTGAGTCCGCTGTTCTGTGCACTGTGGCGGCCATGAACTAATAACCTCCACCTTCCCTCATAGGCACATCTGTCACGTCGCTCTCAGGCAATCTTGGCCCTAGTTCCAATGCCAACAGCACCTCAGATGAGGATCCTGAGGACAGCACCTTCAGTGACCCATCATAGAGCTTATCCACACCCTCCACCAGTGCAGCAACACACACCTCAGTGGGACCTACATGTATAGCAGGCTCAGGTACGCTAACTGGTGAGCAAGATTGCTGGCAATTGCAGGACTGCTGGAAGCAAGGGATCTGCTGAGTCCGAGTCAGATGATGAGCCTCTGGAATCAGTCCCCAATCAGTTGCTGGAGCTGCAAAGACAATTATGGAAACAGCAGGGAGGGATATCAGCTGCACTCCTCAGATTGCAAGGCACGATGGAGGAGTCCGTCCGCCTTCAGTCTGAGGTGATCACGCCGTCATGCCAATGCACTGAGGTCAACACTGGTAGCATGGTGGCCGCCATGAAGACCTTGGTCCAGGACACTGGCCCTGCACTGCTGCGCGGGCTGAACTCCATCGCTGACACCATAGTTGGCCTCCAAAGTGTCAACATGAGAGGGGTACAGGACAGCTCAATCTTACTCCAGCTTCCTCTTCTCCTCAAGGAGTCAGCCTGGGGCCCTCAGGCACCCATAGGGAGGAGGATCAACAGGTGCACACTCTGGGGCCATCCACCCACGTGACTCTGGGATTGTCCGGTCCATCTGAATCCCCTCTTCCTGTGACCCTAGCAGCTCCAGCTGTACAGGCCAAGGAGATGCCACTGTCACACAGCAGGACCCTGAAAGCAGGCCAGGCCCTCCAGGCCTCAGCCATCCAGAGGACGCCTGCCAAAGTCATCAGACTTGGCAGTCAGCAAGCTGCCTCCACCTTCACTGTGGATGTTGGGGGAGCACAAAGACATAGCGGCAGAGTTAGGAAGGTTAAGAAGATGTCGTTGCACAGCTTGAGCATGAGTGTCAGTCACTTATACATAATGTTCATTATTGTAAATAAACTCTCAACAATGTCTCCCTGCCTTTTGTTCCTTGTTCTGATGAACAATGTGCATGTCACTCAGATGTGAAGCCTTGTTCCCTGCACAAGGTATAAGCAGGTGTCTCAGTCCAGGGCCTCTTCTCTGTGATTTGTGCAACCTTCCCTCACACTGATGGTGCAACTTAACAGTCACTGGACACATTACTGATGCCTGCACCTCGATGGGGCTTATCATTGCTGCCAAAATGTCCTGGGTCGATGGCACAGAGTTCTGTCATTCTTTCTGTGTGCTCTCAGCACCTTTGAGGTGTGCTCCCCCCCCCCCATCTCATCAGCATCTTTGTCTGGTGACAGTGTGGCCCTCTAGGGTCCAGCTCACAAAAGATGCCACAAGATCAGGAGAAGTTAAAGTTTCCCCAATGCATCTTCATTGTATGATCCTATTTACAGAGCGCAAGCAATCTGCCATCAATCAGGCAGGAGTCAGACATTCACATAAGGTATTTGAGGATTTATGGTGTCTCCTCAGTGCATGTTGTCATCTTCCTCCATGAATCTAGCAGCTATATAGCCCTCTCGAGTGTGTGTACCACATCTGGCCAGTGCAAGGGCCTCATTGCTGTCATCCTCGCCTTTGAGGACCTCCTCACCCTCATGCCCATCGATGTCCTCCTCATCGGAGGATATGTGCAGCTCCTCCATCTCCTCCTCAGGCAGCTCCTCTCCCTGTTGCAATGCCAGGTTGTGAAGTTCGCAGCAGGCGATGAAAGTGTGAGACACCCTCTGTGGGCCGTAATACAGGACTCCACCAGACCGCTCCAGGCACTGGAACTTCATTTTCAGCATTCCGTCAGTTTCTTCCACTAAAGTGCAATTTGCAGCATGAGCCTCGTTACACCTTCACTCTGCTGGAGTCTGAGGCTGCTGCACAGATGTCACCAGCCACGTCCTCTGTTGGTAGCCCTTGTCCCCGAGGAGCCATACCTGCAGCTTCTGTGGATCCTGGAAGATGCCAGGGATCTGAGATCTACTGAGAATGTAGGAGTCGTGGACACTTCCTGGGAATTGTGTGTGGACCTGCAAGATGCATTTGTGGTGGTCACACACCAGCTGAACATTCAGCCAGCGGAAGTTCTTGCGGTTGACATAGTGGGCCATTTATTGCCATGGAGATCTTAGCACCATGTGAGTGCTGTCGATGGCACCCTGTGCCTGTCAGAAACCTGAGATCTGCACAAATCCCAGCACTGTTGCTTTCTGGTTTTCCTGATCCTGGGCAAAATGCACAAAGTTGTGTGCCTTTGCGAATATGGCATCCGTGACCTCCTCGATGCATTTGTGTGAGGTCACATGTGGAGTCCTGAAAGGACCCCCTGGTGTAATAATTGAGTGCCGCGGTCACTTTTATGGCCACTAGCAGTGGATGCCCTCCATGTCACTGTGGCGCCAAATCCTGCAGCAGGTGGCAAATGTGACCAAACAGTTCCTTGGACATGCGCAATCTTCAGCGACACTGGTTCACGTTCATCTGCAGGAATGACAAGCACCGTCTATAGGCCCTGGGCTAGCTAGGCACCAACCAGCCATGTTCTCCTCCCACAGGATGAAAGAGAGAGACACATAGGTTAGCTTGTGTGTAATAAGAACCTCTCTTGGTTAACTCTGAAGGCTCCATAATGCATCCCAGGGAGTTCTTGCCCACATTTGGACGGCCAAAGTTTAGTGCGCTGCATGGCTGCCCGAAACCCCACCCACCTCCGCCCCACTCCAACTGACCGATTGGCAGCAGCTTCACCCACTGGATTGCAACTGTGCTCTCAGCTCAGGCGCAAGGCTGCACTGTTGGCTTAAGCCATGGGGGATTCTGGTCCAATCATGGTAGTGCACAAGCACATGCTGGGGGGGGCGGTGTTTGTGGGTGGAGGGAGGCAGCCATGTATTGGGAAAACCTTGTATAAAGTGACCATTCCTCTACAGCTGAGACAGTTCAAGCGCAGCCACTTTGACATGCTTGGAGTTGGGCCTCTAGTTTATCTGCTCACTCAACCAATGCATTGGCATGAAAGTGCCACCATGAAGACATTACAAGGGGCTGTGAGCGCCTCCACCAGTGACTGCTCCATGGCCAGCTTTCGCAAGGAGATTGTACAACTTGCCCAGTCGCCCTATTGTTCTGCAGTCCACTAAAAAGCTCATTAGTTTGCAGTCCGTGCCTGAGAAATGAAAAGTTCTGGACTATTTGGTGGCACTTTCATGCCAATGCATTGGTTGAGTGAGCAGATAAACTAGAGGCCTAACTCCAAGCATGTCAAAGTGGCTGCGCTTGAACTGTCTCAGCTGCAGAGGAATGGTCACTTTATACAAGGTTTCCCCAATACATGGCTGCCTCCCTCCACCCACAAACCACCACCCCCCCACCCCCAGCATGTGCTTGTGCACTACCATCAGACCGGGCTGCCTTGCCCTCACAACTTGCCCAAGACACAGTGCAGCTGTTGCCCCTCACAGCTGGCCTCACAGTGGGCTGCTTCCCCCACCCCCCCACCCCGGCTAACTTACTCCAACCACATGGAATGACAGCCAGCTGGGGAAAAGCAACTTGCCTGTACCCTCGCCTGAATGTGTGGCACCTCAACCTTGAAGTCAAACGGGTGGCCCTCACAAGTGTTGTGCGATGTTAGTGAACCCTCGCCTCCGAATTCCCCTTGAAGTTCAGCTCGCCATGTGCAAGCCTGTTAAATGCAATTACGCCGATGTACCCAGATGATCCAACGTGGGGAGATGATTCCGGCCAGCGGGACTTATAATTAGATGCGGATGTCTTAAAATGACGTTCCCAACATGCGACAGCGGGAAAGGCGGCCTGCCATTGACGGGTGGAGCAGACGATTGCAAACTGGTTTCATGACAGCATGAAACCAATTTTTGGCCTTCCCGCCATATTGTCCGCTCACGCCGCCATGATGCCCAATGCCAACAGGAATGGAAAATTCTGCCCAATTTGTCAACATTCAGATTGATTTTATAATTTAGATTTAGGAATCATTTGCTATTAAATTTCTTGATCTTAATTTCCTTAAGCCTCATTTGACTAGATATACATCAAAGGAGCATTACATTCCTCTTTTCTTTCGCATAAGAAGCAGTCACATCCACGAATTGCAACTAAACTTCCAGAAAGCTGTACTCAAAGAAATTAAAAACTAGTTAAATTTTTTTGAATGATTAAAAAGGTGCTCTTGGAGTCTATTATATCATGAGAAAATGCAGGGTTCCACCTGTAATTGCCCCATGTAATTTCAGCTCTGTTGGCAAAAGAAGCACCAAGCGCTTCCCAAGAAGAAAGGAGAATTCTATTGGTAATGAGACATGCCGGAGCACTATTGCTTACCTTATCAACCACTCATCCATAATGAGACACAGTCGATGAGGGGCTGCAAGCATCTCTCTCTGTTCAGTGCAATTCTGCATGCAGCTGGCCTTTTCTTTCCTGATGTTTCACCTTCAATTGTCACTGACATTCTACAACACCTTTTGCAGTGGTCATACTTTCTCAATTTCTGCTTCTTTATTTCAGCTGAAAGCCTATGACATGCTGGAACTCCGATCTTCCTGTGGCCAGATTCATTAGATCTTCACTCTGTGCAGCTGATTCTAAGGACCTTTTGCCAGAGCCATGTTTCAAAAGCTGTAATCCTCTTCTCAACAGTCTTCTTGAGGGTTCAACTCTCACACCCATATGCAATAGTCCATACCAGGGATTTTGCTAATTGCTGTTTCAAGAACATCCTTCTTAAATCTCTCTTTAACCTTCTCTGCTCTGAGGAGAGATACCCCTGTTTCTTTAGTCTCTCCATGTAACTGAAGTCTTCCTTCCCTGGTACCTTTTTAGGGTATCCCCTTTAAGACCTTTACATTCTTCCGAAAGTGTTGTTCCCAGAATTGGACACAATACTCCAGCAGATGTTAAAGGGAGTTTATAAAAACTTAGCTTAACTCCCATGCTTTTGTATTCTATGCCTTTAATTATAAACCCAAGGGTCCTGTATGGCCTTTAAGCAACCTTCTCAACTGTCTGCTCACCTTCAAGGATCACTTACTTACAGTCCCAGGTTTCTTTTTTCCTGGATCCCCTTTAAGATTGTATCATTTAATTTATATTGACTCTCATTCTAAATGAATTACAACTTTTTGTGTTAAATTTCATCTGCCATTGTCTGCCCATTTCACCAATTTGTCTATGTCCACCTGAAGCCTGTTACTATCTTCCTAACTGTTAACTACATTTCCAAGTTTTGTGTCAGTAGAAACTTTGAAATGATACCCTGGATGCCCAAGCTCAGGACATAAATGTGTCAAAAAGAGCAATGTTTGCAATACATTTCTGGAGGCACAGAACTGCATGCTTCCATCCAGTTTGAAAAACAACCTTTTACCACAAGTCTCTGTTTTCAGTTCTCTAACCAATTTTATATCCACAGACCCACTGCCCCGTTAATCCCATGGGCTTCAATTTTACTAATGTTTGTTGAATATTTTCACATTTGACTTTTCCTTGTCCTTTACTATAACTACTCTAAACCAAATGATATTGTGTTGGGTCTAGTGCCCTTTGGTTTGTTGAGGCTAAAGGATTTGGTTTGCACACTTTATTCGGGGCAGAGGCAGAAAAACATCAGGGGATAGTAGTTAGAATAGACACTTGCTGTTTATTTACAAACTAAACTCAGCAGCTACATTTGTGTGCTCACAACTCAAATCTCTGTCTTCACTCTTCAGTGTCTAACTCAAGACTTTCCCACAGTGGTAACCCATGCTACTCTGCTATTGGGTATTAAGATCATGTGATCTTGCATTACCACACTTGTCTTGAAGATGTATGACATATCAGGTTACTACATCCCTCCCCCTTTACTGGAAAGTACATTTTACAATTTTTTCAATATATCCAGTTATTTACAAAGTCAGTCTCTCTGGGCGTTTCCTTATATGTGCAGAACGCTTCATTTCTATAGCTTCTGAAGTTTGATTTGGAATCTCCTTTACCGGAGTTGTCTGAGTAGCTGGTTCTTCAGTAGGTGCCTGTAAATCTGTTTCTTCGACTCTTTCAGGTACAGTTGGCCCTTCAAATGCATTTGTACCTGGTTGAATTCTTTCAACAGGAGATATTGATTCAGTCTCAAGCACTTGTGGAATCATCTCTGGATATTTGGTTTCTTCTCTTCCTATGTGATCCACATGTCTCCTAATTATTTGATCTTCGACTTTCATGTGGCAGGAAAGAGGTCCTGTTGCTGCACTTATCTCACCGAACAGCCATACTGGTCCTTCTCTAAAATTTTTCACAAATACTTTCTTTCCTACAATAAATGTTCTGTCCTCACTGTGACAACCATGTCCCATTTTCTGACTTGGCTGCCTTCCTTCTACCTTCCCCTCAAATTTGGCATATTTAGGCTCAGGGCGGAATTTTCTGAGCCCGCTGGCAGTGGGCGGGATAGGTGGCGTGCAAGGAAAATTTGGCGTGACCTGCTTTACAACGGTGTGAAGGCAGGTCGCGATTGTCCGCTCAGCCCGCTGACAGCGGGTTGCGTTTCCCACCATCGGTCAGTGGGGAGCTAATTGTAACACAGTAGCATATAATTAAAAGGCCAGCCTGCCCGGCCCTTGAAACCCCACCTTATTGTCCGTCCACATTGGTGGGAAAGCACACCGACGTGTTTCACAATAGCACGCAGGTGACGAACACTTGGCGGCCTTCACTTTGGAGAAATTGGGGTGAGTGAGCAGCAGCATTTTCCATAGCTTGTCCATTGTTTACAGGCCTCTGGGGTTCTGGGGGGGGAGCAGGGGCAACTGTTGGCTGGTCCCAGAGGTGACTGCTGAGAAGGGGGGGAATGATGTCCGGGATAGTGCCGGCCAGCCTCGGAGGTGACTGCTGAAGGGGGAGGGGGGTGTCTGGGGGCTAGGGGTGGCCATCCTCGGAGGCAAGTGCTGTGGGGGTGGTGTCTGCGGGCAAGTGCTGGCTAGCCTCAGTGGCCATAGCTGTGGGGGCGGTGGGGGAGGTCAAGTGCTGCCCTGTCGCTGCATCCAGCGTGCAGGCAATCGAGGTGGAGGGCAGGGTAAGCAAGGGGAGTGGCCACGCATTACGGACACCTGTATAAACTGACCATGCCTCTGCAATTGAGACAGATCAGGCACAGCTACAGTGATATGATTGGAGTCAGGCTCCTAGCCTGCTCGCCCATGCACGAAATGTGGAGGCACCAAAGGGCCACCAAATGCTCCATACCTTACCGCCCCCATCTCGCACCCCGCTCCCCCCACTCCCTGGCACAGATTTTGAGTCCGCCATCACGTTATTGCACTGCGGAGCAGTTGGACTGCACGCATTTTACAATCTCCTCACTAATGCTGGCCATGTAGCAGTCACTGTTGGAGGTGCTCATAGCCCCTTGCAATCTCAGCATCCCGGTTTGGACCAGTGTCCCCCATGTCACAGGTTGACAGGGCAGCCATGCAGCGCACTCATCTCTGGCCATCCAAGGGGTGACCAGCACTCTCCGGGAAGCATTAAGGGACGGTCACACAAAGCCAGGAAAGGTATTAAGTACAGCCATGATAACCACATCTCTCGCTCTCTCTCTTTCATGCTGCAGGAGGACCATGTCAGGATCATGGATCCTGGTGACCTAGCTGTATACCTGATGGCCTACAGAAACCAGAGAAGATTGAGGAGAGAGTGACTGAGGCATCTGACTGCGCAAAGGCAGGAACAGCAGCCTCATGAAGAAGGGGCAGCAGGAGCTGCCACACATGTTGCCCATGAGTGACAGCGAGCCGTGGCTGGTTGTTGCCTAGCGACACCCAGAGTCTGTAGACGCCACCTGCCATTCCTGCAGATGACTGAGAACCAGTCTCGCCGATGACTGGTCATGTCTAGGGACCTGGTAGCTCACATCTGCCACTTACTGCGGGATTTGGCACCAAGGAATCATGGAAGGCATCCACTGCCAGTGGCTGTGAAAGTGACTGTGGTACTAAATGTTTATGCCAGTGGCTCCTTTCAGGGCTCCACAGGTGACCTCTGTGGGATTTCACGATCTGCCACCCACAAATGCATCCTTGAGATCACAGATGCCATCTTGTCCATGGCACACAACTTTATTCATTTTGCCCGGGACCGGGACAGCCAGGATGCGAGGGCCATTGGATTTGCCCTGATCACAGGACTCCCACAGGTGCAGGGTGCAATTGACTGCAATCATGTGGCACTCAGGTCTCCATCGCTACACTTGGTGTACTTCATCAATGCAAGGGCTCACTAAACATGCAACTGGTATGCGACCACCGGAAACACATCCTGAAGGTATGCACACGGTTTCCAGGGAGTGTGCATGATGCTTACATCCTGAGTCGCTCACAGATCCCTGCAGTCTTCCAGGGTCCGCAGAGGCTGCAGAGTTGGCTCCTTGGGGACAAGGGCTACCCACAGAGGCTGTGGCTGATGACACCTGTGCGGTGGCCTCAGACTGCAGCAGAGCGATGCTATAATGAGACTCATGTAGCAGCTCGCAACTTGGTGGAGCAGACCATAGGGATGCCGAAGATACGTTTCCAGTGTCTGGACCGGTCTAGTGGAGCCCTGCCACACAGTCTGCAGAGGGTGTCATGCATCATTATTGTCTGCTGTGCCCTTTACAACCTGGCGCTGCAATGGGGCAAGGAGCTCCAAATCTCCTCTGGTGTGGAGGATGTCGACAGGGATGAGGGTGAGGGGATCTCTGGTGGTAAGGATGATGGAGATGAGGCTCCCACACTGGCTAGATGAGGCAGGCACACTCAGGAGACTCATATAACTACCAGATTTGTGGAGGTTGATGACAACATGCAGTGAGGTGTCCCTGTAGATCCTCACGTCGCAATTGTGAACATTTGACTCCATTCTGGCTTATGGCAGCACCAATACCCTTTGAGAGAACGCTCCTGTCATGGAGATGCAGTGCAGGCCTTAATAGTCGCTTGAACGCAGGAGGATGATGACAACATGCAGAGAGGACACTCCATAGATCTTCACATAGCCTCTGAGAAAGTCTGAATCCTGTTTGGCAGAGGGCAGCTCGCTTATGCTGCATGATCAGGGTAATCTCAGAGACACAGCCATGAAACTTTAGACGCATCTGATGCTGTGTCTGCCTTTAGCACCTCAACCCTTCAGGAGCTGGTGCACGGCATCACTGGTCACAGATGCTGGTGTGATGGGGACTAGCCTCACCTTAAAGGTGCTGCCAGCACACAGAGAGCATGACAGAACTCTATGGCGCCTGCCCACTACATTCTGGCAGCAATGACCAGCATTGCCGAGGTGCAGGCATCAGTAATCTTTCCAGGCAGTGTGAGGCTGGACCATCATTGTAGTCTGTAGGCTGCACAGAGCACAGGAAAGAGGCCCTGGACTGAGACACCTGCCTTTTATCTTGTGCAGAAAGGTTTCACAACTGAATGACAAGAACACTGTTCATCAGAACAAGGAGCCATAAGCAGGGTGACATTCTTACGAGTTTATTAACAATAGTGAACAGTATGTACAAGTGATCAACCCCCGTGCTCAGGCTGTGCAACTAGCTTTACCTAACTTTCCTAACCCTGCCACTACGTCTTCATGCTCCCATGGCAGAGGTGGTGGCAACCTGTTAACTGTGACGCCCTATCTCTGATGACTTTGGTGCGTGTCCTCTTGAGGGCCAAGACCTAGAGGGTCCTGGCCTGCTATCGGGGTCCTGCTGTGTGGCAGTGGCACCCTCCTCGGCCTGTGAAGCTGGATCTGTGGAGATCACAGGAAGATAGGATTCAGATGGGCCGGTCACTCCCAGAGTCACCAGGGTGGATGGCCCTGGAGCGTGAACCTGCTGATCTTCCACCGTATGGGTGCCCGAGGGCCCCTGGCTGACTCTGTGAGCAGAAGGGGTAGCTGGAGCAAGAACAAGTTGTCCAGCACCCATCTTGCATACACACTGTTAGAGGCAACTATGGCATCAGCAATGGAGTTAAACCCATGCAGCGGTGCAGGAGTGACGTCCTGGACCAAGATCACCATGGCAGCCACCATCCTGTCAATGTTGACCTCAGTGTGTTGCAATGCCGGCACTATCACCTCAGCCTGAAGACAGATGGACTCCTCCATAGTACCTTGCAATCTGAGGAGTGCAGCGGACATCCCTTCCTGCTGTTCTCTAGCTTGCCTTTGCAGCTCCAGCAACAGTGACATGACCAAGTCCAGAGGCTCGTCATCCGACTCTGCAACGTCCTGGCCTCCAGCAGTCCTCTGAGTGCCGGGGACCTGACAAGTCCCTGCCACCGCCTGCTGTGGATCAGAAAGTGCAATGTGCTCACCAGATTGTGATCCCGAGGCCACTCTTAAGGTCGGTCCTACCGAGGTTGTATCTCTGTGCTAGTGGAGGGTGTGGGTGGGTGCTGTGACAGGACTTCAGGGAGGGTGCCTTCAGATTCCACTTCAGAGGTTTCTTCAGAGCTTGATTGGAGGTCCTGAGTCATGGACTCTCTCAGCTGATTGGCAGATGTGCCTGCGAAAGCAAGGGGAGATAATTAGTGCATGGCAGTGGCCTGTGAAACAGGACACATTACCCATGGCATGGTTGTCTGATGGATGTTGCACTGCTGGATCCTCACTTGAATAGAGCAGCACCGACCTCACTGTCAGCACGGAACCAGTCTCAGTCATCACTGGCCAGCTGGAAAACAGGCTCTGTTTTTGAATTCTGTCAGAACTTTGATTTCTGGCATCCTTCCACCTGTCTGTGACCTTTCCCTTCTGTTGTGAGCTAGTTTGTCCTGTATGGATAGAGATGGGGAGAGTGTATCAGGGCTCCTGCCAAGCCAGATAATAAGTATGCCTGGCCTGTGTGGGTGGTGTGTGGTCCCATGGACAGAATGAGGACAGTGATGGTGTGTGTGAAAGAACGAATGGTGATGTCCCTTGCACCGGCAGTGAGTGAGGGCCCTGTGGATGTGTGATGTGTTTGCGAAAGCTTCTTCTTGTGGTGTTTGTTATGACCATCTCTGGTTTTTCTTGATTAAACAATACAATGTGCCAGCTCTGTCGACAAATTATGCAAGAATCGTCCATAGTAATTAACCCCCAGGAATGATTTCAGTTCAAATGTATTCTTTGGCTCTGGGGCTTCTTTAACTGCTTTCCCTTTATCTTCAAGCGGGTGTAGGTCTTTTGACCTAGGCAAGATACCTCTTTTGCCTGGAATGTGCACTTTTCCTTTTTCAATCTCACTCCCACCTGCGAAAAACGTTTCAGAACTTCTTCCAAGTTCATCAAACGTTCCTTTTCAGTGAGTCCAGTCATGAGAATGTCACCCAAATAAACTACAACATGGGACAATCCCTGTAGTAAACCGTCCATGTTTCTTTGGAATATGGTGCACACAGAAGATATGCCAAAAGGTAACCGGGTATATTGATACAATCCTTTATGTGTATTTATTATGACAAACTTCCGGGATACCTGCTCTAATTTCAATTATTGGTAGGCGTGACTCAAATCTAATTTCATGTAAGTCGTTCCACCTGCCAATTTAGCATATAAATCTTCAATTTTAGATATGGGGTGTCTATCCCAATTTTGCAATCTGATTAACTGTTAATTTATAGTCCCCACATATTCTATTACTTCGATCAGGTTTGAGAACAGGTGTGATTGGAGCTGCCCACTCTGAAAATTGTACTGGTTGTAACACTCTGAGTTTTTCTAATCTGTCCAGTTCTGTGTCCACCTTATCCCGCATTGCATAAGGTACTGGCCTTGCCTTCATGAATCTTGGTGTTGCCTCGGGATCAACATGAATTTTTTCCTGTAGCCCCTCAATTTTTCCAAGTTCTTCCTTAAAAACTGAGGCATCTTTTTCTAGTAGCTCTGAAAGCCCATTGGTTCTCAGATGGAAGATTTCCAATAAATCCAATTTAATTTATTTCAGCCAGTTTTGCCCGATGAGACTAGGTCCCTCACCTGCCACTACCATCAAGGATAATCTCACTGTTTGAGCTCCGTAGTGTACTGTGACTTTACATACACCCTTGACTCTTATGTTTTCTCCCGTATATGTTCTTAATTTGTCATCAGTTTCTTTTAAATTCAGCTTATGTTCTCCATGATTCAGGTATTTAAAAGTATGCTCACTGATCACCATAGTAGCTGCACCAGTATCCATTCTGATAGGCTTCTCATTCACTCTTATGGTTACGTAGATAGGCTCTATTCTTCCGACCTTTAAATTATATAATGAATAGATATCAGGATCTTTAATTTCAGTCTTTTCAATGCTGTTTATCTCATTGGGTTTCTGCTTTTGTCTGCTAGTCTGCCTGACTCTATCTTTCCAATGTTTCATGAGGTGTCCCTATCAATGGCAGAAGAAACATTCAATCTTTTTAAACTGTGATTCATTACAAAGTTAGCTGCTTCCATCTCAATTACTTTTATGCCACGTTTTTGCTGCTATGTTATCCCTTTTAATTTCTCTGCTAGCGATGGCTGCTTCCTGCCAAACATGGAGGATGGCGCCATTTTGTGTTCCTTATATGGCGACTGGGTCTTGCACTGCACCTTCCATTGCCAGAACGGTTTCCAATGCCTTCTGAAAATCTAAATTTTCAACAATCTCTTCTGAATTGCATTTTCATTTATACTGCACACCAGCTGACCTCTAAGCCTACCATTGATAGAAGTACTGAACTCACAGTATTCAGTTGGTTGCTTCAGACTCACCACATCACAAGCAACTGTCTCCCCTGCAGCTCTAATTCTTGAGTTGAATTTAAACTTTTGTATGGTCACCGATGGCTTGGACTAGTAATGATTCTTTACGAGGTTCACTAAGTCATCAAAACTTTTTGATCTGGGCCAACGGGCGCCAACAGATTTTGAATTAGTCTATATGTCTTACTCCCACACGTGGACAGAAGGATTGCGTGCCTCTTCTCCTCCCCAACAATGTCATTTGTCTGGAAGAAGAACGAGAGGCGTTCAACATAGTGAGTCCAGTCGTCCGAGGTTGGGTCGAAAGGCTCCAGTCTTCCAAATTACGGCTCTGAGGGGATTACTTTGACGATTGAGAAGGAAATTTTCTTTTACTTAAAACTATCGTGCGAGGTACAGCCAAATTTCAGTTCTTCCGATTTCCTTCATTCTTCCTTGCTTTTGTCCTCGTTTGTTCCGTGTTTTTTTGTGCTTGTACTCTCATTGCCAGTTTGTTGGATCTCATGCTGTTTGGTTCATCGAGGCTAAAGGATCCATGTTGCATGCTTTATTCAGGGTGACCAAGTTGGCACAGAGACAGAGAACATCAGGAGATCGTTGTTAGAATAAACACATGCTGTTTATTTACAAACTAAACTCTGAAGCTACGTTTGTGTGCTCACAACTCAAATCTCTGTCTTCATCCTTCAGTGTCTAACTCAAAACTCTTCCAGAGTGGTAGCCCACATTACTCTGTTATTGGGTATTAAGATCATGTGATTTTACATTACAACACTTGTCTTAAAGGTGTATTACATATCAGGTTACTGCATATCGCAATCACTGTTTCCCTATTGCTCTTCTATTGAAACGTGCTCCACTTGCACCTCATCTTTCCCAGAACTAGTTCCAGCCCTGCTTCCTTCCTCATTGGTCTAGAAATACACTGATCAGTAAATCAGTAAATCAGTAAATGCACCCATTTTATGAATTTTTCCCTCTCTTTTCCCTTTACATAGTTATTTTCCCAGCCTATTTTAGGATAATTGAATTCCCATATTTTCGCTATGCTAATTTTCTGCAATTTTCCTGCCAATTTGCTCCTCTATCTCCTTCCCACTGTTTGATGGCCTATAGTGTACACACAGCTGTGCAATAACTCCTCCATCGTTCCTTAGTTTTAACCAAATTGCTTCAGTTTTTTAATCCTCAAGCACATCATCACTTTCCAGTGATACAGCTCTTTTGATCAACTGCAACAGTATGTTTTTGCTACCACCTCGCTTCCTTTTTTCCTTCTCTACCTTTGCTGAATACATTGCAGCTCAGAATTTTAAAAGCCCATTCCTCCCTCCTTTGAGCCAGGTCTTCTTATTGCCACTATATCATAATTCTGTTTAGCGACTTGTGCCCACAGCTCACCAGCTTATTTACAACGGTCCAGGTATTTGCACACATGTACCGTATACCCATCTTAGTCTGGCTGCATTTACCCACTGATCCCTTCTGTTTCTGAACTAGTTTTATTCTAATAATGCTTGTCCCTCCCAGACCTCTGTGTACCTTGCTTTTTTTCTCTAAAGCTTCAGCCTAGTGCCCTTACCCCTGACAAATTAGTTCTAACTCTCTCCCATGATTGGATTGGAAATGGTATTTTGAGTTCTAAGAGCAGGACCCTGACCTATTCTTCTGACCAGGGAATGGTACTTAGTCTCGGGAGACTCTTACTAAAATGCTGCAGAGAAAATAAATTGAAATTTCAAAAAAGAGACAGAAATAATAGCTTAAAAAGTTAATGCTGATAGAGGGGAATATTTAACATTGGTTATCTATTTATTCAATTACCTTCTCAAGGACAGTTAGGGATGGGCAATAAATGTTGCCCTTCTCAGTGACATCCACATCCTGCGAATGAATAAAAAGTCTGCTTTTACACAGTTTACAGCAGCTAGCATAAGAGTGACTTTAGAAGAAGCAAAGGATTGTTGTCTCAGCTGGGAAAAGATGTATCATGCAGGGAGAATTAAGAGCAAGAGAAACTTCAGGGCAAACACTAAATAATGTAAACAACAAAACTAGAAATCGCTCTAAAGGTTTTTTTAATACCAGATTTAAGTGTTCATAATGTGCAGTGGTGCATAATGGCAGACTATAAATCCCTACGGGCAGGATCTTCCGGTCGGCGAGCAGGGGCTCGCCAATGCATAAAGTGATGCGGGATGACGTCGGGAGTTCCACCCGACGTCATCCCATGTAATTTCCATTTTCAGGTCGGTGGGGGCGCAGCCAGCGCCCCCACCGACCTGTCAACTGCCTATTGAGGCCATTGAAAAACTAATTAAGGTCACATGAGTTGGGACATGTCCATAATTTTTATTGAAAAATTTGATAAAAATTTAAATACCCTCATGAAACATCATCCCGCCCGTGGATGAAATTTCATGCTTTTTCCGAAGCCCGCCAGGGCTCTCGGCCTGCCCGCCAACCTTAAGGTTGGACAGGCAGGTCCATTAATGACCTTAATTAGTTTCTCAATGGCCTCAATAGGCTGTTGACAGGTTGGCAGGCGCGCAGCTGACTCGGCTGCGCCCCCATTGACCTGAAAATGGAAGTGACATGGGGTGACGTCAGGAGTTCCACCCGACGTCATCCCGCATCATTTTACATATCGGCGAGCGGGCCCCACCTCCACATGAGGGGACGTCAGGGAAAGCTTTTTATCATTTATATCAGAAATCTTAATTCCGAGCCAATCTCCCTGAAGCAGCGCTTAGCCTTAATTGGCCCGCCCAGGTAAAATGGCGGAGTATCCCCAATTGGGGACGCCGATTAGAGGTGTGCCTGCCCGCGCCTGCTCCCATGCTTCCCCCCACTGATGGGGGGAAATGTTTTCCCTATAAATACTTTCTAATTATAATATGTAATGCATGAATTAGCTTTACTTGAAGTAACACTAAATTGTAGAGAATAACACAATTTAGCAGTGCCAATTACTTATTAACCCATTCGCATTTGTAGTGTTGTTACATTTGACTGTGTTCCTAATTTATAAATAGCTCAACATTTACAGATATGCAAATATCAGATGCGTAAAAGTGCTTTAGAATATAACAGAACCTGTTCATTCAGATGAAGCCAACAATTTGTTCTCTTTTTGAATGGTTTATGATGTAATTCAAACTCATCAGTTGCATTCCAACCTTGTAAAATAGCCCAACCATCTGTTTTCTGACTATCCCACCACTTAAGTAGTTTGAGTAAACAAGGAGCACTGGCTGGTTAATTGTGAACTTGTGACTACTCCATGCACAGTTCTGTATGAATTTCTTATTTATTTATGTAGCTGTGAGGAGGCATAAAGCAGAGGTTATATTGGGAAACAGAACATTTGGAGGGCAGTGGCCCAGAGCTGTTCTAACATTCCTTTCATCAAATGGCCACAGAGCACATTTCAAAGAACACTGCACAGGAGAAAATAAAATACATCTGTGAGAAAGAATTAAGAGCCAGGGAGATACTTTTGGAATGTTCGAGTGTCTTTGGTCTTTCCCACAAACCCCTAGCCACCAACTGCACCCTCCCTCCGGTGACTGTTTGAGGTTGAAGCAGACTGTTTACAAACTTGGTTTCATACTTGACAAGATGAGCTTCTGACCACATATCTGTGCCCATCACTAAGTCTGCCTATATCCACCTTTGTAATATTGCCCAATTCTGCCTCTGGCTCAGCTAATTGCTGCTGAAATCCTCATCCAGACTTGTCTATTCAAATACATTCCTTTCAGGCTCCCACTTTCTACCCTACTTAAACTTGAGCACATCCAAAAGCCTGCTACCTGTGACCTAACTTCCATCAAGACCAGTTCATCTAACAGCCCCAGGATGCTGACCCACAATGGCCGCTGCTTAAACAATGCCTTAACTTTAAAATTCTCACCCTTTGTTTTAAATTTCTCAATGGCCTCACCCCTCCCTATCTTTGTCATCTCCTTCAACCCTACAATGATCTGAGACAACAAAACAAAAATAAAAATACCTGGAAAAACTCAGCAGGTCTGACACCATCTGCGGAGAGGAACACAGTTAATGTTTCGAGTCCGTATGACTCTTCAGCAGAACTAAGGAAAAATAGGAGAGAGGTGAAATATAAGCTGGTTTAAGTGTGTGTGGTGGAGGGTGGTAGGGGGGTGGGGGGGGGGGGTGGTGGTGGGTGCAGTGGCGGCTGTGGGTGGGACAAGTAGAGCTGGATAGAGGGCCAGTGATAGGTGGAGATAACCAAAAGATGTCATAGACAAAAGGACAAAGAGATGTTGAAGGTGGCAACACCTCTTTGTCCTTTTGTCTATGACATATTTTGGCTATCTCCACCTATCACTGGCCATCCATCCAGTTCTACCTGTCCCACCCCGCCTTAAACCAGCTTATATTCCACCTTTCTTCTATTTCTCATTAGTTCTGTTGAAGAGTCATACGGACTCGAAACGTTAACTGTTTTCCTCTCCGCAGTTGCTGTCAGGCCTGCTGAGTTTTTCCAGGTATTTTAATTTTTGTGGATTTCCAGCATCCACAATTTTTTGCTTTTATCTTAATGATCTGAGATAGCTGGGCTCCTCCAACTCTAGACTTTTGTGTATTTCCACTTTTAATCACTTCACCATTGACCGTGCCTTCAGCTATCGAGGCCCTAAGCTCTGGGATTCCCCCCTCAAAAGTTCGCCCCCTCTCTTCCTTGCTTTCCTCCTTAAAAACGCTTTTTGAAACCTACCTCTTTGACCAAGATTTTGGCCATCTGCCCTAATATTTCCTCATGTGGCTCGGTGTCATGTTTTATTTTATAATGTCCCTGTAAAGTACTTTGGGAAACACAAGTTGTTGTTGCTCATGACATTTTAATGATCTATATATGTGGATCACCGAGTTTCTTCGGACCTCAAGCATTTCAAGATTTAGAAAATGGCCTGTTCTACCCTTTTTGGGTACAAAGTGGAAGACTTTGCATTTGCTGACATTGAAATTCATTTGCCTCAGTTTTGCCCATATTCACTAATCTATCAATAACTCTTTGCAATTTGACACTTCCATCTACATTGCTTACCACCTATCTTTGTGCCATTAACATGAAGAAGTGGCTTTCTGTCCTGTCACGTAAGTTGTTAATGAATGCAATGAATACTTAAGACTCCCACACAGATCCTTGCATGACACCACGAGTCACATCCCAACATTTAGAGTATCTGATCATTATCCTTACTCCCTGTCTTCTTCTGTTCAGCCAATTTTCTAACCAGGTCAATGGCCCAAACCGTCCAGTCTCCAGATCATCAGAGGCCGGAAGTACAACCCAAGATGTGTACTGGGAAGTTTCAGCTTCTGCTGGGCAATTACCCTGCTCCCCAGGACTCTCCGCAAATGTCCCTGACCCTGAGTTAGAGTTGGAGACCTTGTGCAGTTCTCACATGGATAGTTACCCAGGAAATGTTAAACAGAAAAAAACTAGTCTAACTTCTGGGTAGCTACAAAACTGACCCCCCAATCAATCACATTGACCCTCCCAACTATCCCTCACCCCCTGATCATCCGCAACCATCCCTCAGACCACCTTCCTGATCTACCACCACCCCGGCCACCTCTCCCAACCGCCTCTCCAACCACTCAGCTCCCTCCTCAACCCCCCAACCATCCCCAGATCCCCCTGACTACCCACCAACCACCCACCACCACCCCGACACCCCCGACTACCCCCGCTGACCGACCACCTGTCCCAACCATCCGACCAACCTCTGACTCCCATCTACTACGCGACCACCTGACTACCCCACAACTGACCTGACTACCCTCCCTGACCACCCAACTAACACCCCTGATTCTCTGACTACCCCTCCAGCCCTACCCAGCTATGCCTCCCAACCAAGCTATCCAATAGACTGCCTGACCACTCCTGACTAAACCCCACCAGACCACTACCTTCCCCATCCCAACCTGACTACCCCTCCCAGCCAGACCCAACTACCTCCCAATCTAACTACCCACTAACCCATCTCTCCCACCTATCACTTCACCCAACTACCGCCTCACCCACCTACCACCTCGCTCACCTGCCTCCCTACACACCTACCACCTCACCCACCTGTCACCACACCTACCTACCACCTCAACCACCCTACCCCACCTATCCACTTAACTCACCCACCCTACCCACTTACCTCACCACTGACCCACCATTCCATTCATTCATTCATCCAGCCACTCACTCATTCACTAACATATACACTGGACCTTTAAAACTATCATATGGCAGTCTGTGCCATAAAAAGGGAGTGTGTCCTGTCTTCCCATTGACTCTACAGAGCTGTGAGGAAGCTTTCGAGAGGATGTAGTGCTTCACACACCTGGGAAAGCCAGGCTCAGAAGGTGCAGCAAGAAATGCGGAGCAGTGTCCAGGAGGGGAAATTTCAAGTGGAGCGACATTCCGATGATGATTGCTAATCCTTGGAAAAGCTGGGCCAATAATTTGCCTACAATTCCATGAGCTTCAACTTTAGCCAACAGCCTCTAATGAGGCTTCTAATGCCTTCTGGAAGTCAATATACATAACATCCATAGACATTCACCTGTTCTCTACTTTATTATCTCTTCTTAAAGTTCAAGTTTCATCAGATATCACAGAATCACAGTGCAGAAGAAGCCCTTCGGCCCATCAAGTCTGCACCGACAAGTGAGAAATACCTGACTTACCTGCCTAATCCCATTTACCAGCACTTGGCCCACAGCCTTGAATGTTATGACATGCCAAGTGCTCATCCAGGTACTTTTTAAAGGATGTGAGGTAACCCACCTCCACCACCCTTCCAGGCAGTGCATTCCAGACCGTTACCACCCTCTGGGTAAAAACGTTTTTCCTCACATCCCCCCTAAACCTCCTGCCCCTCACCTTGAACTTATGTCCCCTCGTGGCTGACCCTTCAACTAAGGGGAATAGCTGCTCCCTATCCACCCTGTCCATGCCCTTCATAATCTCATACACCTCGATCAGGTCACCCCTCAGTCTTCTCTGCTCCAACGAAAATAACCCAAGTCTATCCAACCTCTTTTCATAAATTAAATGTTTCATCCCAGGCAACATCCTGGTGAATCTCCTCTGCACCTCCTCCAGTGCAATCACATCCTTCCTATAATGTGGCGACCAGAACTGCACACAGTACTCCAGCTGTGGCCTCACCAAGGTTCTATACAACTCCAACATAACCTCCCTCCTTTTGTAATCTATGCCTCCATTGATAAAGGCAAGTGTCCCATATGCCTTTTTCACCAACCCACTAACATGCCCCTCCGCCTTCAGAGATCTATGGACACACACGCCAAGGTCCCTTTGTTCCTCAGAACTTCCTAGTGTCATGCCATCCATTGAATACTTCCATGTCAAATTACTCCTCCCAAAGTGTATCACCTCACACTTTTCAGGGTTAAATTCCATCTGCCACTTATCTGCCTATTTGACCATCCTGTCTATATCTTCCTGTAGCCCAAGACACTCAACCTCACTGTTAATCACCCGGCGAATCTTTGTGTCATCCGCAAACTTACTAAGCTTACCCCCCACATAGTCATCTTTGTCATTTATATAAATGAGGAATAATAGGGGACCCAGCACAGATCCCTGTGGTACGCCTCTGGACACTGGCTTCCAGTCACTAAATCATCCTTCTGTTATCACCCTCTGTCTCCTACAATGAAGCCAATTTTGAATCCACCTCATCAAATTACCCTGTATCCCATATGCATTTGCCTTCTTTATAAGTGTCCTATGAGGGACCTTGTCAAAGGCTTTGCTGAAATCCATATAAACTACATCAACTGCACTACCCTCATCTACACACCTGATCACCTCCTCAAAAAATTCAATCAAATTTGTTAGGCATAACCTCCCTTTGACAAAGCCATGCTATCCCTGATCAAACCTTGCCTCTCCAAGTGGAGATAGATTCTCTCCTTCAGAATTTTCTCCAATAGTTTCCCTACCACTGACGTGAGACTCACTGGCCTGTAGTTCCCTGGCTTCTCTCTATAACCCTTCTTAAATAGCGGAAACACATTAGCTGTTCTCCAGTCCTCTGGAACCTCCCCTGTAGCCAGAGAGGAATTAAAAATTTGGGGCAGAGCCCCTGCCATCTCCCCCGTTGCCTCCCTCAGCAGCTTGGGACAGAAATCATCCGGACCTGGAGATATGTTCACTTTTAAGCCTACCAACACCTCCAATATCTTGTCACTCCCTTGCAGTCTCTCTCCCCGAGTTCCATACCTTCATCCTCATTCTCTTGGGTGAAGACGGATGGGAAGTATCCGTTCAACGATCTACTGATGTCCTCTGGCTCCACCCATAGATTGCCCCCTTGGTCCCTATTGGGCCCTACTCTTTCCCTGGTTATCATCTTCCCATTGATACACTTATAGAATACCTTGGGATTTTCCCTACTTTTACCAGCCAGAGCTTTCTTATGTCCCCTCTTTGCTCTCCTAATTGCTTTCTTCAGCTCCACCCTGCACTTTCTGTCCTCCACTAATGCCTCCGCTGATTTGCTTCCCTGGTACCTGCTAAAAGCCTCTCTTTACCTTCTCATTGTATACTGACTATCTTTGTTCATTCATGGTTCTCTGGGCTTGTTACCCTTCCTATCACCCTAGAGGGAACATGTTGAGCCTGTACCCTCCCCATTTCCTTTTTGAAGTAGCTGTTCCCAGTCTACCTTGGCCAGATCCTGCATTATTTTACTAAAATCTGCTCTCCCCCAATCCAAAACGTTTTTTTGCAACTTGTCGATTTCTTTGTCCATAGCAAGCTTAAATTGTACCATGTTGTGGTCGCTATCACTAAAATGCTCCTCCACCACCACCTCAGCCACCTGTCCAGCTTCATTCCTCAGAATTAGGTCCAGCACTGCGCCGTCCCTTGTTGGACCCTCCACATATTGACCTAAAAAGTTCTCTTGTACACATTTCAAGAAATCCACTCCATCCAAGCCCTTAACACTATGTCTGTCCCAATTAATGTTGGGAAAGTTGAAATCACCTAATATAATTACCCTATTGTTATTGTTATTGCACATATTTGCTCCTCAGTTTCCCACTGACTATCTGGGGATCTATAATAAACACCTAACAATGTGGCTGCCCCTTTTTTATTCCTAATTTCTACCTCTAAAGCTTCATTCGATGCCCCCTCCAAGATATCATCTTTCCTTATTGCAGTAACTGATTCCTTAACTAATAATGCAATGCCTCTTCCTCTTTTACTCCCTCCCCTGTCTCGCCTGAAGATTTTATATCCTGGAATGTTGAGCTGCCAATCTTCCCCCTCCTTCAACCACGTCTCAATGATGACTACTATATCGCAATTCCATGTGTCAATCCTCACTCTTAACTCATCCATTTTACCTGTAATATTCCTGGCATTGAAGTAGAGGCCATCCAGTCTTGCTTTTGTCCCTTGAAACTTAATGCAGCTGTACTCCCTCTGACTTGACTGTTTTACTGTATTATGATGTGTCCTTACTCTGCTAACATTCTGTGTCCCCTTCCCCTGCCGAATTAGTTTAAACTCCTCCCAACAGCACTAGCAAACCCGCCCGCAAGGATGTTAGTCCTGCTCAGGTTCAGATGTGGACCGCCCGCTTGCACAGGTCCCACTTTCCCCAGAAACAGGCCCAGTGATCCAGGAATCTAAAACCCTCCCTCCTCCACCAACTCTTAAGTCACGTGTTCATCTGTGCTATTCTCCTATTTCTGAGCTTGCTAGCACGTGGCACTGGGAGTAATCCAGAGATTACAACCTGAGAGGTCTCATCACCTGCCCTTAACAAATCCACGTTGACTTTCTGATCGGTTAAAAATTTCAGTTGCCTTATTCTTGATTATAGACTCTAGCAATTTCCTGGCAACAGACATTAGGCTACCGGGTCTATAATTCCCTGAATTTCCTCAGCAGTCCTCTGAGTGCTGGGGAGCTCGGCTGAACCTGCCTCCTCCTGCCGCAAACAAGTGTCCATGTGGTGACCAACAAATTGTGAACCTAGATTGCGAATCTAGAGCCTGCTCTAGATCTAGGTCCCACTGAGGTGTGTGTCGCTTCACTAGTGCAGGGTGTGAGTAAGCGCTGTAACAGGTCTTCCAGACTACTTATTTCCAGCTGTTCAGTGGAGGAGGTACCCTCTTGGTTGGAGGTGAGGAAGTGGATGGACCTGAGGGACTGGCTGGCAGAGGGTGTTGATCACTTGGCAGAGCTCCTTGTGAACCAAAGTAGAGATAATTAATGCATGGCAGCAGAGTCAAAAGCAGGAGAGGGAGAACTCACATTTGCGTTGAGAGACAAATGATGTGGTATAGCCCATTTCCAAATGCATCAAGACCTAAACAATATCCAGGCTTGGGCTGACAAGTGGCAAGTAACATTCTCACCACACAAGTGTCAGGCACTGACCATCTCTAACAAGAGAGAATCCAACCATCGCCCCTTGATGTTCAATGGCGTTATCATCAGTAAATTCCCCACTATCAGCATCCTGGGGGTTACCATTGACCAGAAACTGAACTGGACTAGCCATTTAAATACTGTGTCTACAAGAGCAGGTCAGAGGCTAGGAATAGCGTGACGAGTAACTCACCTCCTGACTCCCCAAAACCTGTCCATCATCTACAAGGCGCAAGTCAGGAGTGTGACGGAATACGTCCCACTTGCCTAGGTGAGTGCAGATCCCACAAAACTGAAGAAGCTTGACACTGTCCAGGATAAAGCAGCCTGCTTGATTGGCATCACATCCATAAACATTCACTCCCTCCATTACTGACGCACGGTAGCAACAGTGTGTACCATCTACAAGTTGCACTGCAGGAATTCATCAAGGTTCCTTTGCCAGCACCTTACAAACCCACAACCACTACCGTCTAGAAGGACAAGAGCAGCAGATAGATGGAAACAGCACCACCTGCACCTTCCCCTCCAAGTCACTCACCATCCTGACTTGGAAATATTTCGCTGTTCCTTCAGTATCGCTGGGTCAAAATCCTGGAATTCCCTCCTTAACAGCAGTGTGGGTGTACCTACACCACATGGACTGCAGCGGTTCAAGAAGGCAGCTCACCACCACCTTCTCAAGGGCAACTAGGGATGGGCAATAAATGCTGGCGTAGCCAGCGAAGCCCACATCCTGTAAGTGAATTAAAAGAAAGGATCCTCACAAGGGTGTTCACTGCTGACCTCACTGTCACCACAGGTACGGTCCACGTCCTCAAAAGTCAGTTTGATGGCACGCTCCTCAAAATGAGTGGGCCACTCCACCTCCAGTCTGGGACCTCTTCCTGATGTTGTGAGCCTGCTTCTCCTGCATGAAAACAGATGGAAAGAGTGTGACACATGGCACTGTGTGGAATGTTTGTATGGTGAGCAAAGCCATGGATGGGCTGAGGATATGAGCCTGATGGAGATGTGAAGGTGCATGTGAGAGCTAGTGGTGTTTGAGGTGTGAGATCCCTGTGGATGTGTGATGGGTTTGTGAGTGTGAGTTGAGATGATGAGAAGAGTGACTTACCCTGGCAGAATAGATAAGACCATTCATCCTGTTGTGGCACTGGGTGGCTGCCCTCTTTTGCAGGACATTGCCACTGACCACTGCTGCCACCGCCTCCCATGCTGGATTAGTGATGTTGCTGCCCATCCTATGGCCAGAGTGGGGGTAGAGGACATCGCAGCAGGCCTCCACTGCGCCCAAAAGGCGCTCGCGGGATGTGTCCTTAAATGGGGGTGGGGGTGAGGTTGCGGGGGCTGCAGTCTTCTTGCCTTTCAGGGCCATGCCTTCCATGCAGCACTGAGAGGTGTGCGTGTGGCTGCACTTTAAATATGGCACCCGGGTGATGAAGCAGTGAGGTGGTGGCGTGGTGGACGAATGATTCTCTGCCTGTCACTGTCACGTGTTTCCTGGGAATGTATAATCACTGCGGCAGGATTGGCTCGATATGGTGTGAGAAGCTGCTATTGCAGCCAGAGGGTAAAACATTGATTTTCCCTCCCGTTACTGTGCTTAATGTAAATCTAGGACAATGCGCACTTTGTCTTTCACACAAGGTTTTCCAATCTCCACATTTGAAGATCTTGCCTTGGAATTCTCTCCAAAAGTCATTCCCACTCAGAAGGCTTCAACAACGACCCCCCTCACTGGGTTTCAATCTCACCTTCCGAGATTCTTTTCCCCTGGATCTGCAAGTACACTCGAGCTTCACCTTCCATGCACAATCTCAGGCCTTTGGCCATGCCAAGCAGAACACCACTGCTCCAAAGCAGTACTTTGCCCCAACTGCCTTCTCGGATCTTCAGGGCTTCTCACTTGCCCACATCACTTAAAATCTGCTCCCTGCAGCCCTTCCTTTAATTTGGAGCGTAGTTCTCGGCTCCTTTCTTTTGATTTAACTTAACAGGACATATGTCTCTCCCCTGCGATTTCTTTTTGGGACCTCACCCTGTTCCACTTCCTGGTTTGGAACCTCTCTGCCCTGCTCCCATGTCCTCCTCCCTTGGACGCCTCCGTATCATCTCAGCTGCATTTTCACTCCGTACTTTTTCTTTCCTTCTGCATGGGTGGCAGGGCCAGTCATCGGCCTGAAGAGCATTAAGTAACGGAACTGTGCATGTGCGGCCAGTTCCTGGCTGGTGCATGCACAGGAGGATCAAGGTTCGCCGAGAATCCGATTTCTCGACATCTGAAGGTAAGTATAGGTTTCTTAACAGTCATGATTGTTAATTCTAAATGAATTGTGATTAATTACATGCAAGTGATAGGCATTAACTGGGGAAATCACTTGAGGCCCTATAAATTGACAACAAACTAAAATTGTGATGGTTGGGTTAGGAGGTTTTTGCTTGAGATCTATAACTGTGTAAATAAATGCTTATTGACTGGAGTTTTATCCTTTACCAACTGGCTTTCTGGAACACAAGAACAGTTACCTTCTTAGTCACTGCAATGTGATCCTTGCTCTGCTCTGAGATTGGAATGTGGATGTTGCAGATGTTGGCAGATTTCTATGATGACCTCTTTAGTGAAGCACAGGTGTCTCAAACACTGGTTGTTGCTGAAGTTGTGGTAAGAGAATTAGAAAAATATCTTTTCACTGGACTTAGTTGTCACTGGCTAGGCCAGAATTTATCTCCCATCCTTAATTTCCCTTGAGAAGTTGGTGGAGAGCCAACTTCTTGAACTGCTGCAGTCATATGCTGTAGGTGCACCCACAGTGCCGTTAAGGAGGGAGTTCCATGATATTGATCTAGCAACAGTAAAGGAATGATGATATAGCTCCAAGTCAGGATGGTGTGCAGCTTGGAGAGGAACTTGCAGGTGTTAGTGTTCCCATACATCTGCTGCCCTTGTCCTTCTAGGTAATAGAGATTGTGGGTTTCGAAGTTGCTGTCGAGGGAGCCTTGGTGAGTTGCTGCAGTGCATATTGTAGATGGTACACACTGCTGCCACTGCGCGTTGTTGGTGAAGGGAGTGAATGTTAAAGGTAGTGGATGGGGTGCCAATCAAGCGAGCTGAGTGGTATTGAGCTTCTTGAGTGCTGTTGGAGCTGCACTCATCCAGGCCTTGAACAACCTGGGTGGATATGGCCTCTTGCTGGGGCACTTCTCCCCCTTCCTCTTAGTGGCTTGTTCTGTTCTCTATGATATTAGAAATATGCTTAGAATAAGCATATATTTAGTAGTCAGCTTGAAATAAAGAAATAGGTTAATGCTATAAGTTTAGTTTTACTAGAAACTGCTTAAAGTTTCATTCCTCTACAAACGTATCAGTGGGATGATTATTCTTAGGTGATGACATGAGTAGCAAGCCTGGAAAGGGGCCATGGTCCGATAAGGCCTCTGCAATAGTGGAAGATCAACTGGATAGATACTTAAAACAAATAATCATACTTCAAAGCCGTGTTAGGATTACCAGTTAGCTTTGCTTAATTAAGATGCTTGCTGAAATGCAGATGTTAATTTGTATGCAGAAGTAGAATAGAAATTACTTTAGTGGACAAGACTATGATTCCATACGCAGCATATAAAGAAGAACAGCTGAACTGAATGGCCTTTATGGATAACTCTTTAACAGATCTTATGAACAATCTTAGACATAAGCAGCTGATAGTGGAACTGTAATAATCTGATATGTAATATACCTTTAAGACAAGTGTTGTAATGTAAGATCACATGATTTTAATACCCAATAGCAGAGTAGCATGGGCTACCTCTGTGAGAGAATCTTGAGTTAGACACTGAAGAGCAAAGACAGAGTTTTGAGTTGTGAGCAGACAAGTGTAGCGGCTGAGTTTAGTTTTTAAATAAACAGCATGTGTTTATTCTAACTATGATCTCCTGATGTTCTCTGTCCCTGCACGAACTCAGTCACCCCGAAACAAGTGTGCAATCTGGATCCTTTAGCCCCAACAAATCAAAGGGCACTGGATCCAACAGGAACAGATACAGAGAATGAAAATCCTGTGACTTAGTTTGACTGCCAGAGAGGGAATGTTTCCAGTGAGGATGCAACTGATCAGCACAATAAACAGAGGATGTTGTAAGGGCTGATTAATCAAGGGCAGAAAGTATGTGTGAAGGCTCGAAGTTAATGATAAGTTGATAATATCAAGTGTAGGCTCTCATTCTATGTTTTAGACAAAAAACTCAAAGTTTTATTGGATGTTTTGAAATAAAGTAAACCTTAATAGGGCAGTGAAGCCTTGTCAATAATCGATCCAGGTCCACCCTTGAAAAAAGTGAATGAGATAAAAGAATTTGGGAGACCTCAGTGCAGTTAGGAGATAGAGAAGACTCTCAAGGAAGACTCTGGTCCAGCAGGCTGAGTAGTTTGAGGAGAGAAGTGGAAGGAGAAGAAAGGAAGAGCTGTTGGCACATGCCAGCCATCCTACCTGCTCCAGACCAGTACTTGTAACTTGTCACAGTTGTATGTTTTTGCTGTATAACTAATGAGTTATATCCTGTCTTAAACTCTGATTAAACTCAACATAACCGCCATATTGATTGCAGTCAGTCCTGCAGTTCATTAGATAATTGGTATCATCAACAAATTGGAAAGATTATAATCACTATAATGGTCCCTGCTCATTCTTCCAGTCATGTTCAATTCCGAGAGGATGGTCTCGGACCACCCACATCTGGAAGCAACTGGTTTGTGCACAAGTCTTTAAATTACTTCAGCAGCAGACAAGCCAGTTCCTGTAGACGATTGAAATTCTAAGTATAGAAAAGCATTTAAAATGTGTATAATTGCAGCAACAGCCAGGAGAAATAATATGGCAACTAATCTGTAATTAATTGATGGCCCCTGTTTTTAAAAAAAAGAGCTGATGGCACAACCTTCATATTATTGAACATATGTTCTGCTGTGGGAGTTTAAAAGAGGGCATGGGCTGGAATATGAAGTTCCAAAATGGCAGCTCCAAAACATCAAATCAGCATTGTATGCTGAATAATGGCATGATCTGCCTACTCTGCATTTTCCAGAAGATATTTGGTGTGTGCGTGTGTGTGTGTGTGTGTGTGTGTGTGTGCTAACCTCTTTACCAATATGTGTCTAGTGCACTTCACTTCAGAAGTATGCGTGCGAACTGCAGACACCATTTGTTAACCTTAAGGTGATCTGTGGAAAACAAAACACAAGTGGTCCTGGGCCTAAGTTCATTCATTCCACCTCGATTGATGAAGCCCAAAATGTTGTTTGCCTTTTCATGGCATTATCTATTTTGTTTACTGCTTCAATGAAATGTGTGCTTGAGCTCCTAAATTTTTATTCCTGTATATCCTTCAGCATCTTCCCATTCAGCTTATGCTCCTGTGCTTGTTTTTCCTCCCAAAATGCATAGCTTCACACTTCAATGCATTCAGCTGTGTCCGTATTTGGTCTTTTCCTTGCTATTTTCAACCTCTATTTTTATGTTTAATAGAAAAACAGAGAAAGATAAAGAACAAAGGTCGATTTATAAAGGGGAGTAGCAAAATGGCAGAGATGCGAAATGATTACTGTGTCTGTACATACTGAGGAGAATACAAGAAATCTCCCAGAATTAGAGATCCAAGGGACTGGGGAGAATGAAGAATTGAAGGAATTTTTTATAGTAAGAAGGTTGTATTAGAAAAATTAATGGGACTGAATATTGATAAGTCCCTGGGACCTGGTGACCTACATCCCAGAGTGTTGAAAGAGGTAGCTATGGAGATAGTGGATGCATTGGTGATCATCTTCCAAAATTCTATAGGTCCTGGAATGGTTCCTGTAGATTGGAAGGTAGCAAATGTCACTCCACTATTTAAGAAGGGAACGAGAGAGAAAGTAGGGAACTACAGACCTGTTAGTCTTACATCAGTAGTAGGGAAAAGTGCTAGAATCTATTATAAAGGATGCCATAAATGGGCACTTAGATAACCGTGATCAGATTCAGCACAGTTCAGTAATTATGGTTTTATTTAATGTGCAATGTACCTTTAAGAATAATACGTGTTAAGGAAGATCACATGATCTGTAATAACCAATAGGAGAGTCGCACAGGATACCTCAGTAGTCAGTGCAGAGATGGAGCTGAAGTGAAATCACACTTATAGGCCAGGATTTTCCAGTCGGCAATTTGGGGGCAGGGCCCGCTCGTCGATGGGAAAATGACACGGGATGATGTCGGGAGGAACCCCCGACGTCATCCCGGTCCCTTTAAATTTTCAGGAAGGCGGGGGCACAGCGAAATCAGCTGTCCGCCCGCTGACCTGTCAATGGCCAATTAAGGCCATTGATAGGCTAATTAAGATTGTTAAAGACCCTAAACAAAAACAGAATTACCTGAAAAAACTCAGCAGGTCTGGCAGCATCGGTGGAGAAGAAAAGAGTTGACGTTTGGAGTCCTCATGACCCTTCAACAGAACTAGGTGAATCCAAGTAAGGGGTGAAATATAAGCTGGTATAAGGTGTGTGTGTGTGTGTGGTGGTGGGGGGGTTTGGGTGGGGGGAGAGAAGTGGAGGGGGGGGTGGTTGTAGGGACAAGCAAGCAGTAATAGAAGCAGATCATCAAAAGATGTCACAGACAATAGAACAAAAGAACACATAGGTGTTGAAGTTGGTGATATATATCTAAAGAAATGCGCTAATTAAGAATGGATGGTTGGGGAATTAAGGTATAGCTCTAGTGGGAATGGGGGAGCATAGAAGATTTAAAAATATTTTAAAATAATAGAAATAGGTGGGAAAAGAAAAAATCTATATAATTTATTGGAAAAAACAAAAGGAAGGGGGAAGAAACAGAAAGGGGGTGGGGATGGAGGAGGGAGTTCAGGACCTAAAGTTGTTGAATTCAATATTCAATCCGGAAGGCTGTAAAGTGCCTAGTCGGAAGATGAGGTGTTGTTCCTCCAGTTTGCGTTGGGCTTCACTGGAACAATGCAGCAAGCTAAGGACAGACATGTGGGCAAGAGAGCAGGGTGGAGTGTTAAAATGGCAAGCGACAGGGAGGTTTGGGTCATTCTTGCGGACACACCGCAGGTGTTCTGCAAAGCGGTCACCCAGTTTACGTTTGGTCTCTCCAATGTAGAGGAGACCACATTGGGAGCAACGAATACAGTAGACTAAGTTGGGGGAAATGTAAGTGAAATGCTGCTTCACTTGAAAGGAGTGTTTGGGCCCTTGGACGGTGAGGAGAGAGGAAGTGAAGGGGCAGGTGTTGCATCTTTTGCGTGGACATGGGGTGGGGCCATAGGTGGGGGTTGAGGAGTAGGGGGTGATGGAGGAGTGGACCAGGGTGTCCCGGAGGGAACGATCCCTACGGAATGCCGACAGTGGGGGTGAAAGGAAGATGTGTTTGGTGGTGGCATCATGCTGGAGTTGGCGGAAATGGCGGAGGATGATCCTTTGAATGCGGAGGCTGGTGGGGTGATAAGTGAGGACAAGGGGGACCCTATCATGTTTCTGGGAGGGAGGAGAAGGCGTGAGGGCGGATGCGCGGGAGATGGGCCGGATACGGTTGAGGGCCTTGTTAAAGACCCTGCCTGTCCAACCTTAAGGCTGGCAGGCAGGCCAGGAGCCCCAGCGGGCTCCAGATTATACATGAAACCTCATCCACTGACGGGATGAGGTTTCATGTCTGTTTTTAAAAAGTTTCAAAAAGTTTGTGATTCTTATTAACATGTCCCATCTCATTTTAATATTTTTCTATTTTTGGAGTTTTCTTACCTGTCAGTAATCTCCCTGAGACAGCACTTTGTCTCAGGAGGCAGTGCGCTCACACTTTGACAGCTTGGGAATCCTTAACCACCCCCCCGCCCCACCCCGGCACAAGAAGTGCATAGCGCTTCCTGTCGGGCAGGCTGCTGGGCAGGCCTGAATTGGCCCGCCCACTCAAAATGGCGGTGGACCCCATTATGGCGGTGGAGTTCGGCTGCCTGCCTGCCGCCGAGTCGGTGGGGCCCGCCCACCCACCAAGGGCAAAATTCTGCCCATAGTTACTGCTGAGTATATTGTAAATAAATTTAATGTTTCCAATCAAAAAGTGTCGGCAGATCAACTCTACCATCAGTAGCACTACTTGGCCACCCTACGACATATAATCAACATTGATTTAATAATGGGAAATCATGTTTGCTGAACTTGTTGGAGCTTTTTGAGCATGTTACCAACAGAATTGATGAAGGGGAGTGAGCGGACATAATGGGCAGACTTATGCCGTCGATGGGCGTGCAGGCCCCATCAGCTCAGTGGCGGACGGACAACCGACCCCCGCCGCTGAAAAAAGGGCCCGGTGCCATTTTGAGTGGGTGGGCCAATTAAGGCCCACCCAGCGGCCTTCCCGACAGGAAGCGCTATACGCTTCCTGTGCAGGGGGGGAGGGAATCCCCAACTGTCAAAGTGTGCTTGCGAAAGAGCGCACTGCTCCCTGAGACTAACTGCTGTCTCAGGGAGATTAGTGTCAGTGCACAAAAGTTGAAAAATAGAAAAATAAAAATATTATTAACATTCCCCCGTCATGTGACAATGTCACATGAGATAAGACATGTTAATAAAAATGACATAAACTTTACTAAGCTTTTTAAAAATAGACATGAAACCTCATCCCGCCAGTGGATGAGGTTTCATGTATTATCAGGAGGGGCTCCTGGCCTGCCCGCCAGCCTTAAGGTTGGACAGGCAGGACTTTAATGATCTTAATTAGCCTGTCAGTGGCCAATTAAGGCCATTGACAGGTCAGAGGGTGGACAGCTGATTTTGCTGTCTGCCTGTCTTCCTAAAAATTTAAAGGGACTAGGATGATGTCGGGGGTTCCTCCTGATGTCATTCTGTGTCAATTTCCCATTGGCTAGCGGGCCCCGCCCCTAAATCGCCGATGGGAAAATTTTGGCCAGTGCATTTGGAATTTCAGAAGGCTTTTGATAAAATCCCCCACAGGACACAGGTTAGCAAAATTAAAACACTTGGTGCAGGATTATACTGGCATGGATTAAAGATTGGTTAACAGGCAGAAAACAGAAAGTTGGGGTAAACGGGTCATTCTCACATTGGCAGTGGATACTGCAGGAATCAGTACTCGGGCCCCAGATGTTCACAATGTATATCAATGATTTGGATGTGGGGACCAAGGGCGAAATCATCCCAGAAATTGGCAAACGTCCAATATCAGGCTGGGAAAGCGGAATTTGACCCATTGATGGCAATGGCGGCTTTTTCCGCCATATCATGCTGCACTTTGTTTGAAAAACGCAGAGGTAAGGGTTTGATGTTGGATCGGCCTCTGATTCGCTCGCCCCACCGTCACCTCAGGCCTTCAGTAATCCGGGCGTCATACTTAAAGGGCACCCATGCGCAGAGCTAGCACTCTCTAAGGGATCAAAAGCTGTTAGAAATCATGGCTGCCAAAGGGGGGAAACATGCTGTCCCCAAATTTAGCAACCCCTCCCTCAAGCACCTACTGGATATGGTGGAGGTCTGTCACAAAGTCCTCTATCCCTCCTCTGGGCGAAGACCAGCAAGATTACCAATCCAGCATGGGAGGTGGTGACAGCACTGGTCAGCACCAACACCCTGCAAAATACAGCCACCCAGTTCTGAAAGAGGATGAATGATCGCCTCCATTCTGCCAGGGTAAGTCACTCTTTCCATCACTCTCAACTCACACTCTGAAACCCATCAGACATCCACAGGGATCTGCTAGTTCAATGGACATCACCATTCACACTCTCACACACACCTTTATCTGCTATGTGGATTGTGTCCTCACCTCGCCCAAGGGACCACTCAGCACCCACACATGCCAGGCATCCTTCTCATCTGGCCTGGCAGATATCCTGCTTACACTCTCTCCATCTGTATTCATGCAGGACAAGCTGGCACACAACAAAAGGGAGAAGTCCCAGACTGATGGAGGAATGCCCAATATCAAGGTCCACACAGACTTTGAAAATAGAGCCATCCAGCTGGCCAATGATCTCTGGGCCATTCCTGTGCTGACGTTGAGGTTGATGGCACTCGACCACAGTGAGGATCCAGCAGTGTAACATTGATCAGACAACCATGCTGTGAGTCAGTTCCACTGTTCTGCAGTTCCCTGCCATGCAGTAATTATCTCTCCTTCCTTTCGCAGGCACATCTGGGAAGCAGCAGAGGGGCTCCACAAGACAGGTTCTTGACTCCAGCCCCAAAGCCACCTTTGAAGAGGAATCTGATGACATCCTGATTGAAGACCCATCACAGCGCTCACCCACACCCTCCACCAGAGTAGGGACACAAACAATGCACGGCACCTAGTTTTAAAGTAGCCTCTGGGTTACAATCTGGTGAGCACATTGCATTGTCTGATCCAGAGCAGGTGGAGGCAGGGATTTCCCAGGTTGCCAGCACACAGAGGACTGCTGGAGGCCAGAAATCTGCCAAGCCCGAATCAGATAAAGATCCACTGGACTCAGTCATACCTCAGTTGCTGGAGCTGCAAAGGCAAGCTCAGGAACATCAAGAAGAGATGTCCACTGCACTCCTCAGACTGCAAGGCACGATGGAGGACTCTTCAGTCTGAGGTGATAGCATTGGCATGCCAATGCATCAAGGCCAGCACTGGTAGGATGACAGCCAGCATGGAGACATTGGTCAGGAGACATTGGTTCTGTACTGCTGCAGGAACTGCACTCCATCACTGGGACACTTGTAGGTATCCGTCAGTGTCAATACAAGAGGTAGACGGGACATCTTGAGCTCAATCCTCTCAAGGAGTCAGCCAGGGGCCATCAGATACACTTTAGGGAGGAGGATCAGCAGGTGAAAATCCTGGTGCCATCTATCTAGGTGACTCAGAGTGTCTGGCCCATCAGAAACCCTTCATCCTGGGACCCCAGCAGCTTCAGCTCCACAGGCCGAGACGAGTGCCACTGCCACAGAGCTGACACCAAAATCAGGCTGGGGCCCTCGAGGCCTCAGCCCTCTAGAGGACGCCCACCAAGGGCATCACACACAACAGGCCATAGCAGCCATCAGGCCACCTCCACCTTCTCTGTGGATGTTAGGGGACCACTAAGATGTAGCAGCAAGGTTAGAGAAGTCAAAAAGATTTAGTTGCACAACATGGACACAGGACACTTGTATGTAATTTTGGCCATTGTAAATACACTCCCAAGAAAGTCTCCTTGTCCATGGCTCCTTGTTATGTTGAGTAGCGCTTGTCTTAATCAGATGTGAAACCTGCACAAAATGGAGCTACTGTCGGAGTCCAGGGCTTCTCTGCTGTGTAGAGTGTAACCTTTTGAGCACAGTGATTGTCCGGCTTCAAAGACACTGTCCAGATTAGTGAAGCATTCACCTCCATGTAGCTTGTGTTTGCTGAAAGAATCTCATACTCAAGTGTCACTGGGTTCTGTGATGTTCTCTGTGTGCTCTCAGCACCTTAGAGGTGGGGTTTACCACTCCCTATCTCAACACCATTCACGACAGGTGAAGGTGTGGTGCTGAGGGGAACAGGTGATGAAGCTTGCCAAAGGGTCAAATTGCCTTAGTGTTCATGTGGCTGCTCATTCTCAGCAGTGTCTCAATGATATGAGCCTCTTCACTGAGTGTATGTGTGCTGCCCACAGCTAGATAGGTATCTGGCTTTCCCAGATGCAATGTGAAGATCTCAGGAGTTTCCTCATTGCATTGAGTCATCATCCTCCAAGAATCTTCCTGCAAAGAGGGCCTCTCAATTATGACTGCCTCGTCTGGCCAGTGCAATGACCTCATTGCCTGGACCCTCACCTTCAAGGACCTCATCGCCCTCATCCCCTTCGACTTCCTCCTCATTGGAGGAGACGTGCAGCTCTTGCATCTCCTCATCATCCAAGTCCTCACCACTTTTGCATCGCCAAGTTGCGTAACACTCAGCAAGCCACTATGATGCGTGACCCTCTTGGGATGCACGCCTGACATCAACCCGCATCATTTAACGTGTCGGCATGCAGGTCCCATCCCCACATGCCGACTGGGAAATTCTGCCCCATTTGATGGTTTTAAATTCTTTTAATATTTCCCTGAGGCAGCTCTCTACCTTTAGGGAGCTTTCATTGCGTGCTGTCCCTTGCCCGCGCTGACTTCAGCGCTTGCCCTCCTCCCACTCCCACCCCGGCAGCACTGAGCCTTTCAGCCGTTAATTGGCCAGTCAACATGAAATCACGGTCGTGGGCCGATCACGGGCGGCGGGCCATTTCCCGGCTACTCCCAGGCCCACTCACCATGCCCGGCCGAAGACCTCAAAATTCTGCCCCGGACTACTATGGTCTGTATCTTCCTGTCAGCGAGCGGGGGTGGGGCCCACTCGCCGATGTGTAAAATGATGTGCGATGACATCGGGCGTATATCCCAATGTCACCGTGCGTCATTCAGACTTTCAGTTTGGCGGACGCGCACCCGAGTGAGCTGCGCACCCACCGACCTGTCAATGGCCTTTTAAGGCCTTTAGCAAAATAGTTGAAGTCATTAATGGACCTGCCCGTTCAACCTTAAGGTTGGCGGGCAGGCCGGGAGCCCTGGCAGGCTTCTGAGAAAGTACGAAACCTGGTCCGTGGGCGGGATGAGGTTTCATGAAGATTTAAAAATCTCGCAATGTTTTAAAATAAAAGATATGGACATGTCCCAACTCATGACAGTGTCACATGACGGGACATGGCAGGGAAAGTTTAAAATGTGAGTCGATCTCCCTGAGGCAGCACTTTGCCTCAGGGAGATCTGCACTCTTCCGCGAGCATGCGCAAAAGAGCGCACTCCCAGCTGAGGGAATCCCTCTCCTCATCTGCAAAAGGACTGCATAGCGCTTCCTGGCGGACGTCACACTGGTCGGGCCTTAATTGGCTCACCCACGTAAAATAGCAGTGCGCCCCAACTGGTGGCATCAATTGGAAGCCCACTCGCCCACTCCCACACTTCCCCCCCGATGGGGGGTAAGTGTTACCCTGGGTGCAGCTTTGGTCCCCTGACCTTAGGAAGGACATTATTGCCATAGAGGGATTGAGACAAATGTTCACCAGATTTATCCCTGGGATGGCTGGTCTGTCCTCGGAAGAGAGATTGGGGAAACTAGGCCTGTATTCTTTAGATCTTCACTGAATGAGAGGTGATCTCATTGAAACCCGCAAAAATACTTAAAGGAATAGGCAGAGTAGATGCAGGTAAGATGTTTGTCCTGATTGGGGAGCCTAGAACCAGTGGACATTATTTCAAAATAAGGGGGTGAGCCACTTAGGACCAAGATGAGGAGAAATGTTTCTACTCAGTGGGTTGTGAGTCTTTGGAATTCTCTACCCCAGAGGGCTGTGAAGCTTGGTCATTAAGTCTGTTTAAAATAGAGATCAACAGATTTCTAAATGCCAATGACGTAAAGGGATATAGGGATAGTGTGGGAAAAAGGCATTGAAGTGGATGACAATTCATGATCATATTGAATGGCGGAGCAGGCTCAATGGGCTAAATACACTACCCCTGCTCCTACATTCCTATGTTCCTATGACACAAAAGCTACACTACCTCTAATCCTGCAATTCTGCAAGTGATAAGTCAATACCTTCATCCCAAGAATCAGCCAAGCGAATCTCTTTTGAACTGTCTCCAATGCCAGTATATCTTCTCTTAAATATGGGGATCAAAACTCCAGGTGCGGCCTCACCAACACTCTGTACAGTTGTAACAACATTTTCCCATTTTTAAACTCCAACCCCTAGCAATACAGGCCAAAATTCCACTTGCCTTCTTAATTTCTTGCTGCACCTGCATACTAACATTTTGTGTTTCATGCACAAGAACACTCAGATCCCTCTGTGCTGCATATTTGTGGAGACTCTCCATTTAAATAATGGTCTGCCTTTTGATTTTTCCTTCCAAAGTGCATGACCTTACAATTTCCTACATTAAACACCATCTGGCAAGTTTTTGCTCACTCACTCAACTTGTCTTTATCCTCTTGCAGATTCCTTTTGTCCTCATCACAACATGCCCTCCCACTTATTTTTGTATTGTCAGCAAATTTGGATACATTACACTCTGCCCCCTCCTCCAAGTTATAGATAATAAATGATTGAGGCCCCAGGACAGATCCTTGTGGCACTCCACTAGTTATGTCTTTCCAACCTGAAAAAGATCCATTAATCCTGACTCTCTGGTTCTGTGTGTTAACTTAGTCCATGCTAATATATTACCCCCAATACCATGAGCTCCTCTATGGTGCAATAACCTTTTATTTGGCACCTTATCGAATGCCTTCTGGAAATCCAAACACACTACATCTAACTTTATCAACTCTGCTATTTATTTCCTCAAATAACTCTAGCAAATTTGTTAAACATGATTTCTCTTTCACAAAGCCATGTTGACTCTGTTTGATTGCGTTAAGCTTTTCTAAATGTCCTGCTATTTCTTCCTTATTAATGGACCCTAGCATTTTCGCAATGACAGATGTTAGGCTGACTGGCCTATAGTTTCCTCCTTTTTGTCTCCCTCCCTTTTTGAACAGGGGTGTTACATTAGTGATTTTCCAATCCACTGGGACTCTCCCGGAATCCAGTGAATTCTGAAAAATTTCAACTAATGCCTCCACTATCTCTGCAGCCACTTCTTTTAAGGCTATCCTGCAGGCAATCAGGTCCTGGTGACTTGTCTGCCTGTAATCCCATCAGTTTGTCAAATACTTTGTCCCTCATGATAGAGACGGTTACAAGATCTTTCCTCCCATTATCTCCTTGCTTATCTGATATATTTGGAATGTATATAGTGTCCTCCACCGTGAAGACCAATGCAAAATATTAGTTTAAATTATCTGCCATTTCCCTGTTCCCCATTATCAATTCTCCAGTCGCAAGCTCCAAAGGTCCAACTCTCACTTTTGTTACTTTTTCCTTTTATATACCTGTATATATATACCTTCTTTTTATATACCTCTTGCTGTTTGTTTTTATATTTCTTGCCAATTTACTTCCATAATCAATTTTCTCCCTTTTTGTTAGCTTTTTAATCATCCACCGCTGGTTCCTAAAAAAATCCCAATCCCCTGGCCTACCACTAATTTTCGCTGCTTTCTATGCCTTAGTTTTTGATTGGGTACTCTCCTTGACTGCCTTTGTTAACCATGGGTGATTCATCCTTCTCATCGAAAACCAAGAATGATGGATATCAAAGGTAATGATCTCTGGATTTTTACCTGAACCACGCACCAATTTGCATAGGGTCAAGCAGATTAAAGAATAAACACGTGGCTCAAAGAGTGGTATGGGAAGAAGGAGTTTTGGTGCATGGGGCACTGGCATCAGTACTCAGAGAAGAGTGAGCTATTCCAATGGGATGGGCTACACTTGTACCAGGCTGGCTCTAGTATCCTGGCCAGTTGTATAAATATGGCTGTGGACAGGCCATTAAACTAATGTGGTAGGGGAAGGGGGAGGGTTGAGGTGAAGGGAGATTTGAGAAATCCAAAGAGAAAGATCAAGGCATTGGAGGAGTAAAGCAATATGGGTAAAGACAAACAAAGAAGGGATGGAGAGTTTAACAAAAATTGTACATCAATGAATAAGTTCATTGCAGAGAACAAAAGTAAAAGATACAAAATTAGAAGTTCTATATCTGAATGCACAAAACATCTGCAGTAAACTACATGAACTAGTGGCACAAATTGAGGCAAATGATTTAGATTCAATCACCATTACAGACACACGGTTACAAGGTAATCAAGGTTAGGAAATAAATATTCCAGGGTACACACTGGCCAGGATTTTGCAATCATCACGCGGGTTTGGCGGGGGTGAACGGGAGCGGTCAGGAAGCTGATCACAGCCCATGACCGCGGTTTCTCGCTGGTGGACCAATTAAAGCCTGCCCAGTGTGAAACGCGTGCTGCAGCTTGTGTGGGCAAGAGGAGGATGGTGAGTGGGGAACCTTGCGCACAGGAAAATCTCCCTCATGGCTGCCTCAGGGAGATGAAGATTATTGAAAATTAAAAATAAAGAATTTTAAAATGTTAAAAAACATGACCCCTCATGCAACTCTGCCAGATGAGCAGGGACATGTTATGAAATTTAAATATCTTTATTTAATTTTTGTTTGCTGTTGGAAACATCATCCTGCCCGTGAATGACGTTTCCTAAAAAATGCTAAGGCCGCTTGGATTGAAAATTAAACTTACGTAATACCTTGATGGCCTTAATAGGCCTTTTAATTGTTAAGGGACTCTCTGTCCCTTCTTTGTTTGTCTTTACCCATATAGCTTTACTCCTCTAATGCCTTGACCTTTCTCTTTGGATTTCTCAAATCTCCCTTCACCCCAACCCTACCCCTTCCCCTACCACAGTTTAATGGCCTGTCCACAGCCATATTTATACAACTGGCCAGGATACTAGACCCAGCCTGGTACAAGTGTAGCCCATCCCATTGGAATAGCTCACTCTTCTCTGAGGTGCACTGCCAACTCCTGTACACGTGCGCCAACCAAAATATCATACGAATGTGTGATTCGTTTGCCTGACGTCATTGCGCGTCATTTTACACTTGTTCAGGTTGGGTGTACGGCCGCCCAACCAGCGAAAAATTCTGGCCAGTATTTTGGAAAGACCGAAGAAATGGCAAAGGAGGAAGGGTGGCTCTAATAGCAAAGGTTGACATTAGTACTTTAAAGAGAAGGAATCTGACCTCAGAAGTAGAACCAATATGGGTTGAAATTAGAATTAGCAAGAGCCAGAAAACACTAGTGGGAGTAGTTTTTAGGACCCCTAGCAGTAATTACACCATTGGGCAGAGCATTAAACAACAAATCAATGAAACTTGTTACAAAGGAAATATATTAATTGTGGGGGACTTTAATCTGCATATAGACTAGGACAATCACATTGGCAAGAGTGGTCTAGAAGATGCGTTTGTGGAATGTTTTGTGACAGTTTCTTGGACCAGTATATTTTGGAACCAATTAGGGTGAAGCTATCTTAGATCTAGTATTGTGTAATGAAGTAGGATTGCTTAGCAATGTTGCAGTAAAAGATACACTGGGAAATAATGATCATCATACTATTGAATTCCAGGTTAAATTTGGAAGTGGCATACTCAAATCACAAACAAGAATCTTAAACTTAAGCGAAGCCAATTACATAGGTATGAGGGGAACTGGCTAAGGTAAATTGGGTAAATAGACTAACATGTATGGCAATAAATGAACAGGGACAGGAGAAATTATCATGGGGAATGAGGAAATAGCAGAAGCATTGAACATATATTTTTGTCTGCTTTCACAGTAGAAAACACAAGTTTCATTCCAGAAATAGATGGTAAACTAGAGGCTAAAAAGAATGAAGGAATTGGAAAAATTAATATAAACAGAAAAAAAGCATTAGAGAAAGTTGAGGGACTAAAATGCAAGAAATCTCTATGGCTGAATTCCACCCCCCCCCCCCCCCCACCCCTGCCACAATTGGGAGGGAAGTTGAAGGGCGGGCACGCACAGGCACTCTTCCAATTGGCGCCCCCAATCGGTGGCGTGGCGCCATTTTACGTGGGCCGGCCAATTAAGGCCCGCCCAGCGTGACACCATGTGCTCACTGTGTGGGCATGGGGGGATTCCCAAAATCAAGAGTGCGCTCTTTCGCGCATGTGCATGAAAGAAGGCACTCGTCTCCCTGAGGCTAAGTGCTGCCTCAGGGAGATCGGCTCAAAATATACAAAACATAACAATAGAAAAGTTAAATTTCCCTAACATGTTCCCTCATTTGACAATGTCACATGAGTTGGGACATGTCCATAATTTTCACAAAAACTCTATTAACATTTTTTAAATCCTATATGAAACCTCATCCTGCCCATGGACGAGGTTTCACGCTTTTTCTAATTCGCGCCAGGGCTCCTGGCCTGCCCGCCAAACTTAAGGTTGGATGGGCAGGTCCTTTAATTGCATAATTGACTCTGTCAATGGCCTCAATTGGCCATTGACAGGGCGGCGGGCGCACAGCTGATTTCGCTGCGCCCCCGCCTTCCTGAAAATTTAACTGGGGCACAGTGACACTGGGAGCTCCCCCCGACGTCATTGCGCGTCATTTTACGCATTGGTGAGCTTGCCCGCCCTCACTCACCGCCACGTAAAATCCTGCCCCTAGGGTTTGACGTCCTACACACTAGCATTCTAACGGAGATAGCTGCCAAGGTAGTGGATGCACTAGCTGTGATTTCCCAGAATTCATTGGATTCTGGAATGGTCCCATTAGATTGGAACTTGGTAAATGCTACAACATTTTTCAAGAAAGAAGGGAAAGAGAAAGCGGGGAACTATAGGCCAGTTAGCCTAACAACAGTTGTCAGGAGAATGCTGGAATCTATTATTAAGGAAGTGTTAACAATGCACCTAGAAAAGCATAGTATGATTAAAACAAGTCAACATTGTTTACTAAAGCAGAATACTGCTTCACAAATTTATTGGAGTTTTTTGAGGATGTAACTAGTAAGGTAGATAAGTGGGAACTTGTAGATGTAGTATACCCGGATTTTCAAAGTACTTTCAGTAAGGTGCCACACAAAAAGTTAATGGGCAAGATAAGTGCAAATGGACTTGGAGGTAATATATTACCATGGATAGAGGATTGGTTAACAGATAGAAAGCAGAAAGTAAGCATAAATGGGATCTTTTCAAGTTGGTATGTAGTAATGGTAGAGCACCACAAAGATCAATTCTGGGGCCTCAGCCATTTACAATCTATTTTAATGACTTAGATAATGAGACAGAGAGCAATGTATCTCAGTTTGCTGATGATACAAAGCTAGGTGGAAAGGTAAGCTGTGGGGAGGACACAGAGAGGTTACAAAAATATATAGATAGATTAACTGAGTGGGCAACAGGATGGCAGATTGATTATAATGCGGGAAAGTGTGAAGTTATTCACTTTGGTCAAAAGAATAAAAGAGCTGAATATTTTTTAAAAGGTGACAAGCTTGAAAATGTGGATGTTCAAATACACTTGGGTGTGCTCGTACAAGGAATGCACATAATCACATAGAGGTACAGCAATCAATTAGGAAGGCAAAAGCCATGTTGGCCTTTGTTGCAAGCAGATTAGAGTATAGGAATAAAGAAGTCTTGCTAGAGTTACACAGGATTTTGGTGAGACTAAGTCTGGAGAACTGTGCGCAGTTTTGGTCTCCACATTTAAGAAAATATATACTTTCATTGGCAGCAGTACAGTGAATGTTCATTAAACCAGTCTCTGGGATGAGGGAGTTGTCCTATGATGAGGGGCTGATGTCATCAAACTAACATTTTTTCATTATATTACTGTGGTTTATTGTAAAGTACGTTTTTAGGCGTGAGTGTACATGATTCTGTCTGTGTGATTTAATTGACTTAGAGTCAGATAGACTGCAAGCTTAAAATTATCAAAAGAAGTTAAGGGTAAAAGGCATTTGATGGGCTAATGAGTAAACATAGATGAAGGCTTAGCATATAGGGTGTGAAGGAAATTTGTACTTTTAGATATGTGAAGGGGCTGTTTAGGTTTCAAAGGGATGATAGGGTGTTTACAACTAACAAGATAAGCAAGGCCAAGCAGTGTGTTTATTTTTCCCAAAGATACTGACCATGTGAAAGATTTTTATATTATGGGAAAAGTATATTTCCAAAGGCATATAGAACAATGGAATATACAGGTTAATGAGAGAAACATATATAAAGGGAATGGAAGGATATATTGGGGGGACCAGATGCTAAAGGGACTATGTAAAACAGCCTTTGGGCAGCCTTCAGCCACTTTAGCAGAAGCCTGCTGTGTCCAGTAACCAAAAGTGGAGGAAAGCCTTTGGAATTCCACTGTCGAGTGGGTGCTGTGGTAAACTTGCTGGCTTGCTATTTAAATTTAAAATCTATTTTGGATTGTTGCCTTAAAGGTGGGTTTGTAGCTGAGTGTCAGGTTAATTAGCAATTTTTGGATTTGTTATAGTATTAAGTAACTATAATCTTATGTATGTGCTTGAAATCTTTTCCATTGTTAATAAATATTTTAATTTAGTTTTTAAAATCTCTAAAGGCGTTAATGGACTTATTACTTCTGAATTCAGTACACAAGCCTTCTCATGATAAATACAAATTTCAAAACCATTGTGATATTGTGGCCAAGTTTCCTTGTGGATTTGGTCCACCTGGCACACATCACCAGCTATGTCATAACACTGAGCAAATTTGGCTATTTTTTTCTGGAGCTTTGAAGAGAGGCAATCTAATTGAAACATACAAGATTCTGAAGGAGCTTGATGGAGTAGATGCTGAGAGATTGTGGCCATTGGTCAGGGAAACTAAACTGCATGCGCATAGTATCAGGATAAGGGGCCGATCATTAAGGACTGCGTTGAGGGGAAATTGCATCACTCAAAGGGTTGTGAATCTTTGGGGCAGAAATTTTCTCTCAATTGGCGGGTGCATGGCTGGCCCACTCGAACATGAAATAACACGTGTTGACGTCAGCCGAACATGCTGACATCAACGTGCAGTCATGCAATTGTTCAACTGGCAGGCTTGCGCTGGAGCCAGATGCACACCAACCAACAATTAAAATGCCTGCTAAGGCCATTATGTAATCAATTAAATTAAAATTTTCATTGCCTGTCCAACCTAATGATTGGTGGGTAGTCGAAAAAGCCAAGTGGCCTTTGCATTTTTTTTGGAAACCTCATCCACGGGAGGGATGAGGTTTCCAAAAGCAAATAAAAATAAAACAAAAACTTTAATTTTTCATTAATAACATGTCCCTGCTCATGTGACAGAGTCACATGAGGGGACATGTTTCATTACATTTTTTATTTTTAAAATTAAAAAAAAGTATCTCGTCACCTCCCTGAGGCAGCTCTCAGGGAGATTATAAAGCGCATGCATGTGCAAAGTTTGCGCTTGGCCCACTTACCGTTCTCCCCCACCTCCATCGCGCCGCACACAGGCAGCACTCAGTTGTGCCGCTCACGTTTCATGCTGGGTGGCCCAGCAGCATAAAATTGCAGTGCAGTGCAGTGCCAATTTCGGGCGGCAGTTGGCTTCCCGACCGCCCCTGCCTGCCCCTGCTGAGCACCCCCGCTAAGGGAAAATTCTGCCTTTGGAGTTCTTTGCCCCAGAGATTTATGGATGATCCATCATTGAATAAGTTTAAGGCTGGGATGGATAGATTTTTGGCCCTTCAAGGAATGAAGGATTTGGGCAATGGGCAGGGATGTGGAGTTGAAGCTCAAGAACAGCCATGATCGTTTTGAATGAGGAGCAAGGTCGAAGGGCCATATGGTCTACTATTGCTCCCATTTCTTGTGTCCCTGAGGAACATCACTGGAAACAGACTTCTGATCACAAAAACATTTGTTGCCCGTTACTCATTGCCTTCTGTCACTGAGCCAATTTTGGATCGAGCTTCCCACTAGCCCTTGCATTCCATGAGGTCTTACTTTTCTGGTTAGTCTGCTATATGGGATTACAAGATGTCAAAAGCTTTGTTATAATCTATTTAGACCACATCAAACATGAAATCCTTATTGGTCTTTCTTGTACCTCCTCAAAATACTCAGTTAAGTTAGCCAGTCATGCTTTCCCTTAACAAATCCATGCTTAGTGTTCTTGATTAATTGGTGCTTCTCTAAATGTTGATTTTTATTTTCCCTCAGAACGTTTTCAAATAATTTTCCCACAACTAAGTTTAGGCAGAATGACCTGTAATTACTTGGTTTATCCTTTTTTCTCTTATTAAACAGCAGTACAATGTTACCACTCCTCTGGTCCTCCAACGCTATGATTGTAATCAGAAGGGATTGGAAAGTGATGGTCAGAGCCTCTGCTATTTATTCTCTTGTTTCGCTTAGTAGCTGAGATCCATTTCATCTGGGCCTGGTGATTTATTTGCTTTCAAGGATGCTAAAGCCCATAACATTTCTTCTCTCTATGTTTATACCATCCAATATTTCACACTTATCTTCCTTAACTACAATAACTGCATCACCCCATCTTTGTAAAGACAGATGAATTATTGATTAAAATCCATGGCTACGTCTTCTGCCTCTTTTCCTCTTTTTGTATTCATAAAAGGTCTTTGTGTTTTCCTTGATTTTAGTTGCCAATATTTTCTCTGCTTTCCTAATTTCCTTTTTGTTTCATCCCTGCACTTTCCATACTGCTCTAGGCATTCTGCAGCACTGAGCTCTCAATATCTGACATAAGCTTCCTTTTTCTGCCTTATTCTGCTCTATATGCTTTTTGGCACCTGGAGATTCTAGATTTGGTGTCTCACCCTTTTATTTTCCAGGAATAGAACATATTTGCTCTGAAACCTCTCTATCTTCTCTTTTAAAACCTCCAACAGCCCTGGCACTGATTTACATTCAAGTACCTGTTTCCAGTCCACTTTAGCAAAATCACATCAGCTTAGTAAAATTAGCTTTTTCCCAGTGCAAAAACTTCCACTCTTGGTCTGCCTTTGACCTTTTTCATCTCCATGCCAAATCTAACTGAATTATGATCATTACTACCAAAATGCTCTTCCAATACCCCTTCCACTTGCCTCATTTCATTTCTTAAAACTAAATCTAGAACTGTCCCTTTTCCTGTCAAATCTTGTGACCTTTGCACTTGACCTATAGATAGTACCGAGCCTCAAGCGAATATTTAATTAATTATGGACATTCACAGCCATCTGTGGAATTCACACATCTCTTTATCTAAGGATGAGCCAACCCAAAAGGACTATGGAACTTCCAAACTGTCTGTCCCCATGGCCAGGATTTTACAGCCCCACCTTAGTGTGTCTCCCCCCAGCCCCATGGTAGATGTGGCTAACCATTTAAATCTCCATTCAGTTCGGTGGGACCATAATATCCCACCGGCAGGAGGAGCCATAAAATCCTGGCCTATGTTTCATACTGAACAAAAGGGAAGATCAAAAGTCAATTGGTGCCAGTTGGAAGTTTGTGGCCCCTATCACCATCCCATTTTATCATGATGACTGTCTTAAACCCTCAGAGGCGTTAACCCATAACACAGAATGTGGAATCAACATAAACACACCTTTTTGGAAAAGGACTTGAACTTCTGAAAAATCGCATAGTGAGACAGCCATATTGGCCTTGTCTATTTAAAGGATCAGCTCGCAGCTGTTTGCAGAGATTTCCATCAAAGCCATTAAACTAGCAATTCAGCCAGTCTGTGAATCAGACTCGGAATCAAGCTGTGAGACATCAGGCAGCCGGAATGCGTAACCTGCTCCAATTGATGTTTACCTGAGAATGAACCTCCTAGAAATTCAACTACAAGAAATTTCACAACTTGCTGTGATCCCTTCACTTTACAAGATCAATCACAGGCCTTCAACACAGGAGGCGGGAGATCACAAACCAGAGACTGAGATACCCATAATCTGTAAACATAAGTGTGTGAGACTTAATAACCTTCTTTATTTTAAAACTTACAAAATCTTGCTGCTGAATTATTTAATTGGAGTACACACTCCAAAAGTAAGAAAACACACTTCTTTCTGTACAAAACTTAATGATCATGGGTGGTAAGAGAACACATACATTCTGTCCATGACATTCTGCACATTTCAGCAATTTGCCGACATGTTTGCTCTTTTATCTCAATTTGACTGTTTACAAGTTCTGTAGCATACTCTCATTGGTGTGATTGCTCCTTTATATATTCCTCAGTTCAGCCCATATGGCCTCTTTTGATGATCTTCCAGAATGTCAACCCTTTCACATCTGTGATTGTTTCCATAACCAATATTGTGACTCCCTTGCTCCTTTTTTGTCCTCCACAACATCCCATCAGAAAACTCAGTAACGAGAAATGTTGAACTGCCATTTCTGCCCTTATATTACACTACACCTACTGTATTCTCTTTATCATTACATTCAGTCTGTTTTTCGAAAATACGATTACATTTTTCATTGAATAATCAAGAAAAGACTTAACCAACCCCATGCTGACTGCCCTTGATTATCACATAAAACTCCAAATATTTCCTTACTTTATCTCAAATAATGGATTTATCCTGTGAGACCCATGACCTCCACTACCTACAAACACAAAGACAGCAGGAGCATGGGAACAATATCACCTCCAAGTAACACGTCATTGTGACTTGGACATATATCACCTTCCCGTCATTATATCTGGGTCAATTCCTGAAACTCCCAATCTTGCAGTATTGTGGGCTACTATTTACCACATGGACTTCAGTTGTTCAAAAGTAAAACACCACCAGAACCACCTTCCCAAAGGCAACCATGGATTGGCAATAAATGTCAACCTTACAACTGATGTCCACAACCTGAGAGTTAAGATTTTATACATATACAGAAAAATTGTTGTCAACCCCTCTGCTGTCTCATCTCTGATTTCCTTCGAAAGCATAGAGAACTAATGACATCCAATTTGAATTCTGACCTTTTTTCTCACACAACCTTTTTCTCCTGCAACATTTTCACCTCCTCTTATACATCTACAGCCTCACTTACAAAGCCTCACTTGCACAATCATTTGCATGTTTTGTGTTTTATTGTCTACTCTTTAAGTGGCACTTCAGTTTTTAATCTACTTATCCACATAACTCTATCCTTTGATGCACCCTTTAAGCACCTTATAGAAAGCATCTATTTTTCATGGTATGCATTTCATATTTGAACATATCCCTCTGTTGATCTGTAAACCTATTTTATAACTTTTCTGCCCTGTTAATTTGGGGCAGAACCCTTTTTATCTCACTGAATTTTGCCTTTTCCAGTCCAGCACCCTTATCTTTGATTCTGCATTATCCTCTTCAATTTTCACATTTCATCTGATTAGTCACTATTACCCAATTGTTTTCTACTCTTGCATCAGTTATTTAGAAAACATTTTGTTTTCCAGAAAAAAATTGCGTCCTTCCTTAAAAGCATCCAACATTATTGATCTCTTGTTCTTTCTGATTTCTCCAAATTGACTATAAATCACCCCATCTATCTCATCTCTATTGCTTCGTGACTTGTTATAGACTTCGAGAACTGTATAATTTTCCTTCTACTCTTTAACTCTATTCTATAGAGTCTATCTTAATGTATCTCTGCCATAGCAGCTGATTGAATTTAAATTCAATTAATAAAATCTGGAATGTAAAGCTGGTCTCAGTAATCATGACCATGAAACAATTATCAATTGTCATAGAAACCCATCTGGTTCATTAATGCCTTTTAGGGACGGAAATCTGCCACCTTTACCTGGTCTGGCCTACATGTGACTCCAGACCCATAGCAACAGGGTTGACTTTTAACTGTCATCTGAAATGGCCTAGCAAGCCAGTCAGTTCAAGAGCAATTAGGGATGGACAACAAATGCCGGTTTTGCCAGTGATGCCCAGATCCCATGAAAGAATAAAGAAAATAAATCTTCTAGAGCACCCTTATATTTTAGCATTGAGATTGAATCTTTATTAATGCAACTATTCCGACCCCTTCTTACTTCTCATTCCCTCTTGAAAATGTTAGAATCTAGAATGGTAAATTCCCAGTACTGTTCAAATCTAAATCAATTCTCTGTTATACGAACTTAATTATACCCCTCCATATTTATTAAGGTTTCCAATGCTCCAAGATTACTTTGAATGCATTGTGCTGTTATAAACAAACTACTTAATCCTGATTCCACTATTTTTGGCAATCTTACTCTTTTTGTATCTTATTCCTTCTGATTTATTCTTCATTATGGTCCTGTTTTTTGCTCTCTCCTTTCTTACACCATTTCCTGCACTATAAACGGTATTTGTTTAAGTGTTGTTTTAATTTTCCATTTGCAATATTTGGTGTAGTTTCCATATTAGACTTCTTCCAATTCTGTGCATTCAATTTACTTAACTATAATAACACCAGCAATGATTATTTACGCAGTATCTTTAATGTAGACCTATGCTCCAACATGCATAAGGAAATATGGATGCTGAGCCAAAGAAGATGTTAAGAGAGGTAACCAAAAGCTTGGTGGATGAGGTAGGTTTAAGTAGGGATTTAGAGGAGTAAAGGTGGTTGGCAATGTTTAAAAAATGGATATTCAAGCATGGGGCTGAAGCAGTTGAATGCATGACCACCAATAGTGGGCTGAAGGGAGGGGTGGACACATCGGAGGCCAGAGGAACAGAAAGTCTGAGAGTGGCTGAGGTGCCAGATGTGGTTATAGGGATAAATGGTGGTGACAATTAATGAGGTTTCATCATTTAACCAAGCAATATATAAAAAACAAACCAACAGTGGGGATATTAATTGCAGGAACCCAGAGTGTGTACATCACAATTGCTTCTTCCATCTCACTGAATATTTTGCTGAGCAACAATTGCTTAAGAGACTAAATGTGGAACAATAGTTTGGTTTAACTTAATCAAGTATGGCATTGCCACTTGAGGCAATCCAAAATGTGAACTGTCACACACAAGTGTTTCTACAAAACCATCAGGGTTCTATATTTGTACAAATAATTATTTAGCTTTTTGTCCAAAATATATCTTTTAAGTAGAAAACTATGTCATTTGGATTGCATGGAAGGATATTTATCTCGCAAACATTTTACTGATTTTGACATCTACTTGCATTGGTCACAGAGTAGGATTGAATCTTTAAGTGAGCAGAGTTTTCGGTTGACATAACTAATGTTTAAAGCTTCTACTCAATAGTGACAACTATTGCACTTAAATCCTCACCTCAATCAAATCTGAAAAGAGATGTAGACCTCTGTGTACAAGGTCAACTGGTGTTTCAGAAAGACACCCACAAAGGTATCACAAAAGTACTAATATGTAGTTTCGAGTTTTAGCCAGCCCCTGAAGCTATTCCTCTATTTTATTTGTACATTATATTTGCAGCTGCTGCTAGTAGTTGTTCTCTAGAGATTACACTGGTGACTTCAGGACCATTACCTGAACAGAAACAGTGAGGCTTAACCAAGCTGTACAACTGACAGTGCTCATACCATCACTTCAAAACACCAGAGAATAATTAACAGTGACACTTAGAAACACTATAGAGCCATTTTTCCGAGCATTTAGTAATAATAAAGACAAATGGCAAAGAAATATAGCATGCACGTTTTCCACAGCAAAGAAAAAGGATTACTTTGAGAATTTTATATAGGTGGTTTTGTTCAATCCTTACTTGCTGCTTTAATTTTTTGATTTCCTCATAGAAACTGCTTGCATCAAATAAAATACTTGGAGCAGTCTGAAGAATGGATTTTTTCATTGGCCACAGTCAATGCTTATCCACAATTAGTTGATGAATGCTATGTTTGTGTTAGAGTGGGTGGGTATTGTCAGCTTTTTCCCAGTCCAAGATTTAGTACCCATTGTAGATATTGGAACCAAGTTAAAAAAATATCATAGAGTGGTAGAAGTCTACAGCACAGAAAAAGACCCTTTGGCCCATCGAGCCTGCACTGGTCAAACAAGTACCCAACTATGCTAATCCCATTTTCCAGCACTAGGCCCATAGCCTAGTAAGCCATGGCATCGCAAGTGCACATCCAAATACTTCTTAAATATTATGAGGGTTTCTGCCTCTCCCACCCTTTCAGGCAGTGAGTTCCAGATTCCCATTATCTCTGAGTGAAAAAATTCTTCCTCACATCCCCTCTAAACCTCCTGCATCTTACCTTAAATCTATGCCCCCTGGTTATTGATGCCCCCACCAGGTGGAAAAGTTCCTTCCTGTCTACCCTATCCATGCCCCTCAGAATTTTACACACCTCAATCATGTACCCCCTCAATCTCCTCTGCTCCAGGGAAAACAACCCCAGTCTATCCAATCTCTCCTCATAACTGAAACTCTTCAGCCCAGGCAATATCCTGGTAAATCTCCTCTGCACTCGCTAGTGCAATCACACCCTTCCTGTAATGCAGATTTACATTACTCTAGCTGTGGCCTAACTAGCGTTTTATACAGTTCCAGCTCTTATATTCTATGCCTCGGCTAATAAAGGCAAGTATCCCATATGCCTTCTTAACCACCTTATCTGCCTGTCCCACTACCTTAAGGGACCGGTGGACATGCACACCAAGGTCCCTCTGATCCTCTTTGTGTACTTAAGTACATAAAAAGGGAAAAAAAAAACTAATAGTATCTCATAGTGCAGTACAGAACTGAAAGCTGCAAAATGGCTCATTACTATTTCATGTGCATGGCATACTAACATCGCAGGAAACAAAACTTATTTTTTAACATAATCACATCTCATATTGCACATAGCTAACATGAGCAAGGGTAGGAAAGATCACTGCAAATGTGACGCAGGGAATGAGCTGGGGATTGAAACACAGGAAAGATTAATTTCAAAAGAAAAGCTGCATTTATATAGTGCCTTTTACAACCTCAGGACATTGCAAAGCTAATGAAATGCTTTTCAATTGTAGCCCCTGTTGTAATGTAGGAAACACAATAGCCAGTTTGTGCACAACAAGCTCCACAAATAGCAATGTGATAATGACCAGAGAATTTTTTTTTTTTTACTGATGTTGATTGAGGAATAAACCAGGCCAGGACACTTGGGATATTTTCCATGATTTTCTTCAAAGTTATGCCATGGAATTTTTTATGTCCACTTGAGAGAACAGATAGGGCCTCAGTTTACATCTGATTTAAAATACAGCGCCTCCAAAAGTGTGGCACTCTTTTGGTACTGTTCCAAGTGTCAGCTTAGATTTTCAAGATTAAATCACAAATGAGATTTGCTGACTCACAGGTACGACTGTTAACAACAGAGCCATGGCTGACTTTTATTTGCTAGTAGGTAAAATATAACATAAATTATTTCTTAACTCGGTTGAGGTTAGCGATTGGATTTGGAACTGTCCCTAGCCTGAGTCACCACCTTTAATAGAGTAGACATAATTGGGGTGGGGTGGGAGGATATTGAAAAAAGGCACCAATAAAGTGATGTTCAGGATTCATAGTGCTGCTCTACATCTGATACCGGTGGCCCATATTATCAGGTATTGGGCCTGCTCAGCATCCATTGCACATGGTAAAAACAATCTAGCACTGTGACATCGACAGCCTATGCACTGTTCTGAATGAAGCTCTCTAAAACCCTGAAAAGGATACATTTTTATTTCATTGTTTCTTGGGATGTGAGTGTCATTGCAAGGCTGACATGGGGGCAAGGGATCAAATGTGGAAAGATATGGTATTATCAAAGAGTAGAGGCAAGGTAAGAGAGGAAGCTATTAATATGCAAAGTGATAAATGGACCATGACAGGAAGGGACAGAGAATACAAGTCTAAGAGTAAACCAACAGATAAGGCTAGAGCTTACAAAAAAAATAAAAGGAAAATATTTAAGGCTCTGTATCTGAATGCACGTAGCATTCAACTCAACTGATAGATGAACTGATAGTGCAAATAGAGATAAATAAAAGCAATCTAATAGTCATTACAGAAACTTGGCTGCAGGATGTCATAGATTGGGACCTGAATATTAAAGGGTATGTGATTTTTAGGAAGAATAGGAAGTTAGGAAAAGGTGAAGGTGGCTTTGTTAATTAAAGACGACATAAGCACAATAGAGAGGGATGACCTAAAGTTCAGGAAATCGGGGTGCAGAAGCAGTTTGGGTAGAGGTGAGGAATGGTAAAGGCAACAAGTCACTTGTGGGAGTGGTGTACAGGCCCCCTAACAGTAATCACATGGTAGAACGGGGTATCAAAGAAGAAATAATGAGAGCTTGTCAGAAAGGCATGGTAATCATCATGGGACATTTTAATCTACATTTAGACTGGAACAATCAGGTGGATGAATGTGGAGTAGATGACAAATTCATAGAATGTTTTCAAGATAATTTCTTAGATCAGCATGTTGTGGAGCCAACTAGGGGCCAAGCTCTACTAGACCTGGTATTGTGCAACAAGATAGGATTAGTTAATGACCTCATAGTGAAGGTGCCTCTTGGTAGCAGTGATCATGATTTTACATTCAGTTTGAGGGAGAGAAGCCTGAGTCTAAGACTAGTATTTTAAATAAGGGCAATTATGAGGGCATGAAAGCAGAGCTAGCAAAAATGAACTGGCAATTTAGGTTAATGGATAGGTCAATAGAGGTGTAATGGCAGACATTCAAGGGGATATTTCAGAATACACATTCAAATGAGACAAAAATTCCAAGGGGAGGATCCATGGTCCGTGGTTAACTAAAAAAGTTAAAGATAATATTAAATTTAAAGAAAAAGCATGTAGGGCAGAATTTTCCATGCCCTTTGGCGTTGGGCGTGAGGGCGGGCGTGAGCGGACTATATGGCGGGAAAACCAAAAATCACTTTCATGACATTGAGAAACCAATTTGCAATCATCCACTCCGCTCGTCAATGGCCGTTGCACATCAGAAAATTCATTTTAATACATGTGTATATCATTATAAGCCCTGCTCACTGGAATCATTCCCCCCCCACTGGATCAACTGGGCACAGTTTCACAGCAGCATATATAAGGTGTGCACCTGGCGAGCTGCATGTCAAGAGGAACCTGAAGATGAGTGCACAGTAACATTGCACAACGCTCGTGAGTGTCGCTTGCTGGAAATCAAAGTTGAGGTGCTGCGCATTCAGGCTCAGGCACAGGCAAGTCGTATTTTCCCGGCTGGCTGACAGTGCAGTGCCAGGACAAGTGTTGCCCTGCAGTTGATGGTAGTGCACAAGTATGTATGGAGGGTGTGGGAGGCAAGCGGCCATGCATTAGGGAAGCCTTGTAAAAAGAGACCATTTCTCTGCAGCTGAGACAGTACAGGTGCTGCCACATTGTTATGCTTGGAGTTGGGCCTCTAGCTTATCTGCCCACTCAAGCAACGTAGAGACCTAAAAGTGCCACCAAATGCTCCAGAGCTTTTCACCCCTTGGGCACAGACTGCAAACTAATGAGCACTTTAGTAGACTGGAGAACAATTGGATATCTGAGCCCATTGTACAATCTCCTTGCGGAAGCTGGTCATGGAGCAGTCACCTGTGGAGGCATTCACAACCCTTGCAAGGTCATCATTCAGGTTTGGACCAGTCTCTTCTTTGGTTCAAGCTAATAGTGCAGCCTTGCAGTGTGGCTAGGGAGAATGCCTTCATCTGAGCTGAGAGCACAGCATGCAGTCCAGTGGGCAAAGCTACCGCTAATCTGTCAGATGGAGTGGAGTTAGGTGGGGTCTTGGGCAGCCATGCATCGCACTAAATTCTGGCCATCAAAGTGGTGGCCAATACTCTCTGGGATGTGTTAAGGGGCTTTCAGATTTAACCAAGAGAAGTTCTTAGTACACTCAAGCTAATCCATGTATCTCTCTCCTTCATCTTGCAGGAGAAGAACGTCAGGGGCATGGAGACTGGTGGCCTAGCTGTATGCCTCATGGCTTGCAGGGAGCAGAGATGAACAAGAAGGGGCACCTGGCTGGGCAGAGGGAGGAGCAGCACCTTCAGAAAGAAGGGGCGGCTGGGGCTCCCTCACATGCCGCTGAAAAGCCACAATGAGCATTGCTGGTCAGTGCCTAGTGAGACCCAGGGGATATAGATTCTGCCCTTCATTCCCACCGATGATGAAGAACCAGTGTCGCCAAAGACTGTGGATGTCCAGGGAACTGGTCGGTCACACTTACTGCAGGATTTACCGTCACAGGGACATGGAGGGTACCCACTGCCCTTGGCCGTGAAAGTGACCATGGTGCTCAATTATAATGCCAGTGGCTCCTTTCTGGACTCCATAGGTGAGCTCAGTGGGATATCCCAAGCCTCCATCAACAAATACATCCATGAGGTCATGGACATCATCTTCACAAAGGCACACAACTTTGTGCATTTCACCTGGGGCCAGGAAAGCTAGGAAGCAAGTGTGCTGGGATATGCTCAGAACTCAGGTTTCCCACAGATGCAGAGTGCCATGACTGCACTCACTTGGCTCTCAGATCTCCATTGCAACAAGTGGTCAACTGTGTCAACCACAAGGGCTTCCACTCGCTGAATGTTCAGCAGGTGTGTGACCACCACAAACACATCCTGCAGATCTGCGCACATCTCCCAGAGACTGTCCACAACTCTTACATTCTCAGTTGGTCTCAGGTCTCTGATATCTTCCAAGGCCCACAGAAGCTGCAGGGATGGCCCCTCAGGGCATAGCCTCAGGGTAGCTGATGACACCTGTGCAGTGGCCTCATACTACAGCAGAGCGAAGGTATAACGAAGCTCATGCTGCAAATCGCACCTTGGTGGAGCAGACCATCGGGATGCTGAAAATAAGGTTCCGGTGCTTGGACCAGCCCGGTGGAGCCTGCAATATAGTTCACAGAGGGTGTCATGCATCATCATCGCTTGCTGTGCCCTTTACAACCTGATACTGCAAGGGGGAGAGGAGTTAGCTGAGGGGGAGATGGAGGAGCTGCACATCTCCTCCGATGAGGAGGACGTCAATGGGGATGAGGGTCAGGAGGTCCTCAAAGGTGAGGATGACAGTGATGAGGCCATCGCACTGGCCAGATGAGGCATGTGTACCCTGGAGGCCCTCATACCTGTTAGAGTCATAAAGGATGGTGATGACATGCAGTAAGGAGACACAATAGATCCTAAAATTGCATCTGTGAATGTTTGACTCCAGTCTGGCTGGTGGCAGCGCACATCCCTCTGTGATAAGGCTCTGTCATGGAGATGCAGCAGAGGCCCTAATAGTCCTCAATTCCAGGAGGATGATGATGACATGCAGTGAGGCCACTCCATAGACCTTTACAGTCTCTGTGAATATCTGACTCCTGTCTGACCGAAGGCACCTCGCTTGCACTCTGTGATCAGGGTCATATCATGGAGACACAGTCATGAAACTTTAAATGTACCTGATCCTTTGTCAGCCTTCAGCACCTGAGACCTTCAGGGGCACAGTGTCACTGGTCACAGATTCTGACAAGTTTGGGGCCAGGTACTGAGAGCACATAGAGAGAATGACGGAAATCTGTGTTGCCTGCCCACAACATTCTGGCAGCAATGACAAGCACCATCGAGGTGCAGGCATCAGTAATGTTTCCGGCGAGTGTGAACTCCAACCGTCATGTTGGGTCTGAAGGCTGCGCAAAGCACAAGGAAGAGACCCTGGACTGAGACAGGTGCCTTTATCTTGTGTGGGAACCAAGGTTTCACACCTGAGTAACACGAACATTGCTCATCAGAACAAGGAGAGATAGACAAGGAGAGGTCCTTGGGAGTTTATTTACAATAATGAACATTATGTACAAGTGATTAACACCAGTGCATTAACAGACTGTGCAACTAAATCTTCTTAACCTTCCTAACCCTGCCGCTGTCCACAGCAGAGGTGGAGGCAGCCAGCTGTCTCCTACACCCTGTCTGTGATGAACCTGACAGGTGTCCTCTGGAGGGCCGAGATCTGGAGGGCCCTGGCCTGATTTCGGAGCCCTTCTGCGTGGCAGTGGCTCCCTCCTTGGCCTGCAGAGCAGGAACTGCTGGAATCACAGGAAGAGTGGATTAGGATGGACCAGACACTCCTGGAGTCAGCTGGGTGAATGACCCCGGGTGTACACCTGTTGATCCTCCTTCCAATGGGTGCCCGCGGGCCTCTGGCCAACTCCTAGAAGAGAAGGGGAAGCTGGAGTGAGATCGAGCTGCCCCACATCCCTCTCACATTGACACTGCTAGAGGCCAACTATGGCATCAGTGAAGGAGTTCAGCTTGCATAGCAGTGCAGGACTAATGTCCTGGCCTAAAGTCTCCATGGCGGCTGTGATCCTACCATTGTTGACCTTGGTGCGTTGGCATTCCTGTGATATCACCTCAAGCTGAACACAGACGGACTCATCCATCATGCTTTGCAATCTGAGGAGTGCAGCGGACATCCCTTCCTGATGTTCCCGAGCTTGCCTTTGCAGCTCCTGCAACTGAGGTATGACCAAGTCCAGGGGCTCATCATCTGACTTGGACTCAGCAGATTTCTGGCCTCCTGTAGGCCTCCGAGTGCCGGAAACCTGGGAAGTCCCTGCCCCCACCTGTTGTTTATTAGACAGTGTGATGTGCTTACCAGATTGTGAGTCCGAGGTTACCGTAGAACTAGGCCCCACCGAGGTGTGTGTATCTCTGAGCTGGTGAAGAGTGTGGGTGAGCGCTGTGATGAGGTTTCAATGAGGGTGCTTTCAGATTCTTCTTTCGAGGCGTCTTCAGGGTTTGATTGGAGGCCCTGTGCTGTGGAATCAGTCTGCTGCTTCCCAGATGTGTCTGCGAAAGCAAGGAGTGATAATTAGTGCTTGGCGGTGGCCTGTGAAACAGTACACATCATTCACGGCATGGTTGCCTGATGGATGTTGCACTGCTGGATCCTCACTTGGTAGAGCAGAGCTGATTTCACCGTCAGCACAGGGACGGTCCAGATCCTCACCAGGCCAGCTGGATGGCTCTGTTTACAAAGTCTGTGAGGACCTTGATTTCAGGCATTCCTCCACCGGTCTGTGGCCTCTCCCTCTTGTTGCATGCCAGCTTGTCCTGAATGAAGATAGATGGAGAGAGTGCAAGCAGGCTGCCTGCCAGGCCAGATGATAAGTATGACTGGCATGTGTGGGTGGTAAGCGGTGCCATGGATGGGATGAGGACAATGAAGGTCTGTGTGAGAGAGTGAATGGTGATGGCCCTTGACTGGCAGTGAGTGTGACCCCTGTGGATGTGTGATGGGTTTGTGAGTGTGTGAGTTGAGAGTAATGAGAAGAGTGACTTACCCTGGCAGAATGGACGAGGCCATTCACCCTCTTGCTGTACTGGGTAGCTGTCCCCTTTTGCAGGCCATTGGCACTGACCACTGCTGCCATCACCTCCCAAGCCAGTGTAGTGATGTTGCTCCCCCTCCTGCGGCCAGAGTGGGGATAGAGGACATCACAGTGCGGCTCCATGGCATCCAAAAGGCTTTCCAAGGTCACATCACTAAATCGGGGTTGTGGGGGGGGGGGGGGGTGGCTGCAGTCTTCTTGCCTTTTGGGGCCATGTCTTCTGTGCTGCAATCCTAGGCTGGCAGCACTGAGAGGTGTGCATGTGGCTGTCCTTTAAATATGGCACCCAGTGTGATGAAGCGATGAGGTGACAGTTTGACGGGTGAATCGGAGGCTGCCTGTCATTGAAACGGCATGTTTCCCGGGAACTCATGATTAATGTGCTGGGATTGGGAGGATATGATGTGAAAAGCCGCCATTGCAGCCTCGGGTAAAACGTTCCTTTTCCACCTGTGACCGCATTTAATGCAAATCTGGGAAGATTCCGCCCAACATCTTGCATTTGTATAGTACCTTTAACACAGTAAAACAGCCCAAGGCACTTCATAGGATCGTACGTCAGACAAAAATTGGCACTGAGCCAAAGTAGGGGCCATTAAGATAACTGAGCAAGTGCTTGATTAGAGAAGTCGGTTTACAAAGGCACATGACAAATTGAGTGGGAAAATCTTTGGCAGATAGGGTGCAACATGGGAAAGTGTGAGGTCACCGACTTTGTATGCAAGAAAGACAAATCAAAATATTATAAATAAAAAGAAATCATTTTTTCAAGAATGCCACAGCATCTGTGCTGCAGGGTGCTTACTGCTTGTCATATTTAATAGGTTGTAAGGTAAACACATTGTTGTGACAAAAATGTAGACTGCTGAACAATTTAGAAATAGGCCTAGAGGAATGGTGACAAAATCTGCTGATGGCACCAAAGTAAAAGGTATAACTAATTTGTTAAAACACTACGGGATAAATTTCCTCTGTATTTTCTGATCCACACTGCTTCTTTAATGGAACTTCAGCAGAAAGCACATTTCCATGCATTCGTGGAGCTCCCACCAGACTTCCATCAAAGTTATAGAGAAAATTTTAACTCCTGGGTTAGCTGGCGGAACAGGCAATCAGATTGCCTTGGAGGCATAGCAGGAAGCCAGTCTATTTTAATGCCACTCTGTTTTACACCAGTCTACTTTAATTCCTGAGCTCATTGCAGCAGTTCAAGAAGGCAGCTCACCACCATCTTCTCAAGGGCAACTGGGGGTGGGTAATAAATGCTGGCCCAGCCAGTGAAGCCCATATCCCATAAATGAATAAAAATGTAAATAAATGGAGACATGCTAAGTATATATCTTCAGGAATCTCATTAGGTTAGGTGCATTGCTGTAAAAGCCATCTTAGGGATGACCCAGCCAGTGGCAAGGTGAGACATTGTGGAGGATTTCAGGAACAGAGAAGGGGGTGGCCTAGTGTAGAAGCAGTCAAACTATTCTTCGTGAGACATGGGGAGCACTGCTGCTCTTCCTGGCCCTCCAAAATATTTACTTATTTTAGAGGGCCTTTGCTCTGTCTTAACAGCTTTTACTGAATGAAGCACCCAGAAGGTATGCTTCACATAGCAAGTTGCAAAAATTGCTTTGGGTTTCATCCATGTAATAGAATGTGATTCACATAATTGAAAGCGGCTCTTTAACCACCTGGTAATTAGATAACCGTGGGGTGGAAAAAAGAATAGTAAATGAGCTGCTTCAATTTTAATTAATCTACTACATGGTTTCCACTGAGGAGGAGAGAAAGCTAGGATGAAATTCCAAGATCAAAGGAATCTGCAAAGGGTTATTGATAAGATGGGAGAATTAGCTCTAAAGTGGCGATTGGAGTCCAAAGTCAATAAGTATGATGTGACACTGTTATGACATGGCAGATGATGTGTGCTAGGCGGATCAAATCCATGAGGGGAACTTGATCATGTGGACACAACTGTTTGTAATTTGTATTTTATTTCAAGATGTGTGCCCTGAATTCAGGAATAATGACTACCATGACTCCAGAGGTTTTTAGAAAACTAAGTTAAACATTTATTAACAAAAGAAAAGAGTTCAAGCACATACATAGGTCTACAAATTACAACTATAATAATTCCTAAAACCCCTAATTAATATGACTCCCTGTTGCACCTTTGTTAAGGCAATAGTAAAAACAAATAAATTTAAACAGACTCAGGCATAGCAACACAATACCCCGGATAGGAGAATTCAGAGGGAGTTTTCTCAGCTTTGGTTCCTGTAGACAGCAACTTGATGCATAGAGACTGGAGGCTTTTCATACTTGTTAGATCTTAGAATTCCATCTCCTCTGACAATTAGCCTCATCTCCTTTATACATATTTCTCCCGTTTTGATACACATTCCATTGTTCCGACATGTCTTTGGAAATTTACCTTTCTCATAATAATAATCTCTTCATAGTGTTCATATTATCAGTAGCCTTTGGAAAAAATAAACATACCATTTGACTTAGCTTCTTCTAGGCTAGGTGTACCATCTCTTTGAAATTCAAACTACCCTAATTTATCTAAAAATGCAAATTTCCTCACACCTCACATTCTAAAACTTCAGCCATGTTTATGTATTTAGCATTTCAAATATACCTTGTTGTTGATGAGTCAAAGCCTCCAGATCAGCTGTCTCCAATTCAATTAAATCCCACACACACAAACACATATATACCCACGCAGAGAAACTCTTCAAAACCCCACTATTAACCCATTTTCACAATTAATCACAATTATATTATGAAAATTATTATATTTTCATGACAACACATTTTGGTAAGAAGTGGTAGTTACATTTTGAATGAAAGTAGGCTCAGTGTGTGAAACAGCAGAACATTTGGATATGTCTGTTCACAGGATGTTAAGCACATCAGATTTGTATGACCATAAAAATAGCTAATAGAATTCTAAGTTTTATCACAAAATGGATAAACTACAAGAGACAAGAGCCAATGATATGCCTATATAAAGCCTTAACAAGACCTCAGTTTGAGTACTGTGTGCAGTATTGGGCTCCATCCTTAGAAAGGATATTGAGACTTTAGAAAGGGTGCAACACAGATTCAACAGGTATGAGGAACTAAAAATGAAAAAAAAAATGTAGCTTAAGAAGGCAAATGGAATTTTGGCCTGTGTTGCTATGGGATTGGAGTTTAAAAATAGGGAATCTTGTTACAACTGTACAGGATGTTGGTGAGGCCGCACCTGGAGTACTGTGTACAGTTTTGGTCCCCATATTTAAGAAAGGATATACTGGCATTGGAGGCAGTTCAAAAGAGATTCACTAGGCTGATTCCTGGGATAAAGAGGTTGACTTATCAAGAACGGCTAAACAGGTTAGGCCTTTAGTCATTAGAGTTTAGAAGAATGAGGGGTGATCTTATTGAATCGTACCAGATTCTGAGGGGGTTTGACAGGATAGACATTGAGAAGATTTTTCCATTAATGGGGAAATCTTGAACCAGGGGCATAGTTACAGAATAAGGGGGCACTCATTTAAAACTGAGATGCGAAGGAATTTCTTCTCACTGAGGGTAGTGAATGTCTGGAATTCTCTACCTCAGAGAGTTGTGGAGGTTAGATCACTGAAAGTATTTATAGAGGAGGTAGATAGATGTTTGAAATACCAGGGAGTTGAGGGCTATGAGGAGCTGGCACGAAAGAGCAGTTGAGGCTTGGGGCAGATCAGCCATGATCTTATTGAATGGCAGGACAGGCTTGAGGGGCCAAATGGCCTACTCCTGCCCCTATTTTTTATGTTCTTTTGTTTTTCCATTGGAACAACACAGGTTAGAGTGAGGTAACAGAATGCTTGAAACTATGAAACAATGTGACAAGATAGATAGAAGCAGAATGTTTTAAGTTGCTTAGTTGCCAAGAATAAGGTGTCATAGATAAAAGATAAAATGTTAGAGTTGAAACAGAGAGCAAGGAAGCTGTCCTATTAAAGAGAACACTGAGAAGAAACCTGATAGAGATCTTATGAAATTAAGATGGTGCCATATGCAGTGGATATAGAGAAAATGTTTCCATTTTTTGGGGAGTCCAGAGCTAAGGACTATAATTATACAACAATCACTAATAAATCCAATAAGAAATTCGGAAGAAACTACATGATATGCTTGAGGCAAAAAACATAAATTTATTTAAGGGAAGCTAGATATATATATGAGGGAGAAAGAAATAGAAGGATATATTGATAGGGTGGAATAAAATAAGGTGGATGTTGGCTCATGTTGAGCGTAAACACTAACATGAATCTGTTGGGTTAAATGGCCTGTTTCAGTGCTGTAAATTCTGTCATTCTGTGCAAAGAGAATTGTGAGTCTGTGGAATTCATTCAGGGTTAGAGGTGAGGTAGAAACAATGTCAATATTCAAGATTAAGATTGAATGGGCCAATGAAGGGAGAAGAATTAAAAGAGATATTGGAATCGGGTGGATAAATATGATAAGAATTGCTTGCTCAAGTGAAGGGTAAACACAGACATGAACTTGTTGGGCCGAGTAGCCTGTTTCCATAGTGTAACTTCTATGTATTTATATGGTGCAACATGGCTGTGCATTCATTAAGTATATGAACAGTTCCAGAGTAATATGCCTTGTCTAATGCTACACCAAACTTACAATGAAGTGTTATTAGTTTGTTAGGGTGCTTATGCAGAATTATTGTCAAATTAAACAAAATGTGAAAAATATCCACCTAGGCAACATCTTGAGTGCAGAAAATTGCTTCCACGCCTAATCCCAGGTTTGATACATTGGACGGCATTTAATGGCGATGACAGAGTCTCACCCACCAGCTGGAGAGTACCTTTTTAGGGAAGGCCCACTGGAGGCCTAGGCTCGTTGCTGGATCCCAGGCCACAGATGAGTGATAGTGGAAACGGGGTCATGGGATGGTGGTCACGTGGGAAGGGGGGGAGTGGTGGTCTTGGCAGCAAGGGCAGGGCATGGCTTTCAATGAGCCCCCACTTCCCGATACCGGGTCCCTCAATCAGGCACTGAGTGCATTTTGAAGGAGGGACCTCCCCGGGAGCCCGCAAGCAACCCTGCACGGGTTTGCTCGTAGTGCTCCACTCTTGTTGAATCTCCTGCCTGCAACTGGGTTAATACCAGTGGCAGAGGGATGAGGCCCTTAAGTGGATTTTAATTGCCTACTTGAGAGCCTCAGAAGGCAGCCGGGGGAAGACCATCCACGAGCCTTCCTGCCAGCGACTTAACTGGGGTGGAGGTTGAAAGGCGGTGGGGCCGTACCTGCTACCCTCCTGCCCGATTAAATGACCCTTGCCACCAAATTCACCACGAGGGCGGATATTAAATTCCACCCTATTTCTTATCCCTTCTATAGCCAGGCAGTGTTAAAGATAACCATCGGCTCTTTAAAAATCGCTGCTGCTGAACGACAAGTCCTTTAATCCTGCTGTGTTGTTATTGTGCGCTGTTCTTCAAAAGCATCGTGATAATATATAATTGTGCTGAGCCCAAATTATAATCTGTGGTTAGATCACTGTATTACAGCATCCAAGGAGTAGAAATCTTAAGGTAGGTTTCTCTTGATGAAGTATATTACTCAAATTAGGCTACCCCATACAGGACTGATCAATTGAGATGGCATTTCAGTTTTCATTTTCCATTTCTACATTACTGGCTGGCAATATGGCACCAATACCAGTCAAGTTTTGTGTCTAAAGCTTTTTAATATTGAAGGATTAGTCCCAATAATGTTAGAAGTTAGGCAAAAGTCCTACACAACTCTTTAGGGATGGGCTCAGCAAAATGCAAGCCTTAGTTTGACCAAGGAGGCAATTAATGAGATATGTGAATCACTTTTGGAGGGATTGCAGGAGCAATTACAGATTCAATCAAGGCACAAGGAGCAATAGTCTGAAGGTGACTGATACACTGTTCCAGAAGAGTGACAAGTTAATTTATTTATTCAAGAACACAAAGAAGCATTTGGCCACATAATATTTTAATGTTATTATTGTGTTTGAGCTGACAGTACCCATGTGAATGGGTAAATGTAATTTGAACTATTTGCTCAGATGAAGAGAAAATGCCACCATGGGCTTATTGGGTTGAGTGGCCTTTGTTAGATCTTTTTTACATTTCTACAAGGGGTGAGAGCAGTCACTCAGTCCAATATATATCAATGTACAAACTACTTTCTTTTAATTTGAAGTTGGTCTGTGATGACCAAAATGATCTACATTCTGTTGAACATTAAATTTTTTGGGTCAGCAGATGAGTCCTTCATCCTTGACCAGTTTTTGTGCTGGTTTATTTAAACATACAACTGGCTTCTAGGGACTATGGGAATAACTTGAATCTCCATCAAAGTCCAGCAGACCATAGAAACAATGAGGCACACAGGGCAGAGCAGCTTGTTATAAAGCAACATTTTGGTTTGCTAAATCAGCAATTTAGGTATTTGCACTGCTCTTTGGTGCCTTATAGTACAACCTATTTGAAGTTTGTAAATTCTTTGCAGCATGTGGCATGCTTACTAATCTTACAAATCAAAGGATATTCACATTGATATGAATGAGAAACATACTGTGCCCTGCCTGTTCATGAGTAAGCACAACAGCCCACACAGAAGCGATGTGTCAACACAGGCATGGGAGGTTTGTGACAACATCAATGTACGTCACTTTAATTGCAGAAATCTATAAGCGTGACCTTTGTTAACCACATTTAGTGTCATATCCCACACGACTCATGTCAAATCACATAGTACACATTGGAGCCACATATTTCTATATATTTCTAAATTGATTGTGAAGCAAAGTAACTTATAACTTTTTCCAATTTCCAACAAATCATAGAAATTTACAATGCCATTAGGCCCATCATGTATGATCTGGTTGAAATAGAGTCATCGAGTCTAAGCCCATTTTTCAAATCTAGGTCCATAGCTTTGTAGATTGTGACACTTCAAATGCTTATCCAAGTACTTTTTAAATGCCATGAGGGCTTCTGCCTTGACTACACTTTCTGGAGTTCCAACCTCCACCACCATCTTGGGTAAAAAAAAATTCTCCTCAACTCCTCTCTCAACTCTTCTCTAATCCTACCAATTACTTTAAATCTATGTTCCCTGGTTATGTTCCCTGGCCCCTCATAATTTTATACACTTCAGTTAAATCTTCCCTCCTTCAGATCCTCTGTTCCAAAGAAAACAAACACGGCCTGTCCAATTGCTAAAGATTTTCCAGTCCTGGCAACAGCCTCATTAAGGTCCTTCATACCCTCCCCACTGCAGTCACATTCTTCCCATAATCTAGTGACCAGAACTGCATGCAGTACTTTAGCTGTGGCTTGACTAGTGTTTTTTTTTATTCATTAAACGTGGGCATCACTGCCTTGGCCAACATTTATTGCCCATCTCTAACTGCCCTTGTTCAGAGGGCATTTAAGAGTCAAGCACATTGCTGTGGAGTCACAAGTAGACCAGAATTCCTTCCCTAAAACACATTAGTGAACTGGGTGGATTTTTGTAGTAATGGTTTCATGGTCATCATCAGACTTATAATTCCAGATTTTTATTCAAATTTCACCATCTGCCATGGTGGGATTCAAATCCAGGTCCCCAGAGTATTACCCTGGGTCTCTGGAATACTAGCCCAGTGACAATACCACTATGCCACTGCCTTCCCGTGTTTTATACAGTTCTGACATAACCTCTTTGATCTTATTTTCTATGTCTCATCTAAAAATGGGTAAATCTGCCTTCTTAACTCCCTTATTTACTTGCCCTGCTACCTTTGGGGATCTGTGAAAATGAACTCTAAGATTTCTCTGTTCCTCTACACTTCTCACTTCTCAGGAACCTACCATTTATTATGTATTATCTTGTTTTTCTTACTCTCCCCAAATGCATTACCTAACCCTTCTCCAGAATGAATTTCATTTGTTACTTTTCTGCCCACCTGACCAGTCCATTGATATCTTCCAGTCTGGAGCTTTCTTCTTCACTGTCAAACACATGGTCAATTTTTGTATCATCTGCAAACTTCTTAATCACGATCCCTATATTTAGTCAATGACATATATTGTGAAAAACAAAGAACCTAGCATTTTGTCCACTGGAAACAACCTTCCAGTTACAAAAACACCCATCCTTTGCCACCTTAATTCCCACTGAGTTAATTTTGGATCCAACTTGACACTTATCCTTGGATCCCATGGGGTCTTACTTTTCTGACCAGTCTGCCATGTGAGACCTTGTAAAAATCCTGCCTATATTCATGTAGACTACATCAAGCACTCTACCCTTATTGACCCTCCTTGTTACCTCCTCAAACTATTACCTCCTCAAACTATTCAGCCATGTTAGTCAAATACAACCTTCTCTGAACAGATTTAGGCCAACTGTCCTTGATTAATACATGTTTTTCTAAATAGTTCTTAATACTGTTCTCCAATTTTTTTCCAATAATTTGCCCACCACTGAAATTAGGATGATTGGCCTGTAACTCAGTGAATCCCTTTCTCCCTTTTTAAACAATATTAGCAGTCCTCCAGTCCTCTGGCACCACACCTGTAAACAGAGAGGATTAGAAAATGATGGTTAGCATCTTGGCTATGTTCTTCCTTGCTTCTTTTAACAGCACATGGTATATTTCAACTGAGCTTGGAAATTTATCTTCTTTCAAAGATGATAAACGACTTAATATTTTCTCATTCACCTTATTATACCCTCCTCTTCTGAATACACCAGTTTCATGCTTTCAGCAGCTTTCTAGTGCTTGGCCTAAGTGACAGCCCAAACAATGAGAAAAGTCTTGAATTTGTATGCAAACAGCTGATAGCAAGTCTGCAAATTCCAAATAGCTTTATGTGTTGAGCTGTGCATTAAGTGAGTTGAGATTCCCTCAGGGTTCCATATGTGTCATGACGGGACTCTAATTTGCAATTATTGCAAAACCAGTAACCATTAAAACAGTGAATGGGAAATGCTCATTTTAACCGATCCCCCTGTCACCATCCCATATGCCCACCTGCTCACCACCACCACAATCTCATCTCTGGCTCTTTTGCCAATTACCTTAAATCTATGGACACAATTTTATGGCCCTGTTTTGGCGGGGACAGGGCCGTAAAATGCGGCGGGCCATTATAAATCCCATTGACGACAGCGGGAACGTAAAATCCCACTGTTGTAAAATTCTGCCCTATGTCTTTTGGTTGCTGACCCATCTGTCACTGGACACTTCAATATTTGGGTTATATAATAATCCAATATAAGGGGTATGGGGAAAAGGCAGGGCAATGGCATTAGGTCATAATGCTTATTTGGAGAGCTGGTGCAGACATGATGGGCCAAATGGCATCCTTCTGTGCCGTTAAAAGACTGTGATTCTGTGATATTCTGAACACCTCTATTAAATCTCCCCTTGACTCTCAGGAGATCAATCCCAGATTCTCTTGTCGCTCCACATAATTGGAGTTGCTCATCCCTGGTACCATTCTAGTAAATTACCTCTGCACCCTCTTTAATGCTTTGATACCCTTCTAAAATGCCCAGAATTGGATACTTCAGCTGAGGCTTAACCAATGTTTGAGAAAGGTTCATTATAACATCCTTGTGTTTGCATTCTGTGTCTATTATTTATACAAGGTAAGGATCTAGAATGCTTTTCCTGCCACCTCCAAAGACTTCTGTACATAAATACCCAGGTTTCTCTGTTCCTGCAATTTGTTACAACTGGTCCCAGGGTTAGATTCTCCCAAATTGTTATGCTCCCAGTTGAGGAGGGATGAACTAGCTCCCCTTCTTTATTGAACCCCCTCAGTTGGTTGCAACAAGGTTACTTTGAAAAGGATTCCTTCCCTCATGGATAGCTTTTCCCAGCCCAAATGTATTTATGTTTTAAAAGGAGCCAATTTAGCCAGGCTTTCTTGGATCAGACAAAGTGTGAGTTTATTAACTACTAAAATGTGAGAAAAAAATAATAAAAATGCAACACACATACACACAGATTAGAAATATGATGTGAATTCAGAAACAAAAGTTAAAAAAGATATATGAATCAGTCTTTGGCTTGTCTGTGAAGAGTAGATGGCAAAACATTGCGGCTATTAAGTTGGATGATTTCAGTAGAGTTGGCTTTGGCAGTTGAGCAGTTGGTTTGGGGATTCTTGGTTCTGCAGGTTAGCTGTTCCCTTTTCAACTGTGGTTTTTTGAGTTGTTACTTGTTTCCAGCAATCATAGAGAGAGAATTTTTTACCTGTAGGGGATAGGGATGCCTAGTTGATGTCCTTCAGCTGTGATCTTCATGGCATGCACTGATGCAGCACACATTAGAACAACACCCTAGCACACAGAGACCAGGGTGCAGCTGGCTTTTTAACTCCTTTTCTTGTGTATTCTTGGAAGGGAAAAATAAACATGCCTTTTGCCCAGAAACTGCTTTCTTTAAATTTAGATCGTGTCTACAGTCTGGGATATAACTCAACAGGAAATGGTTTCTACCAAGATGGTAATCAACTCCCATTACCTCTGCAACCACAGGGGATTATAGTTCAATTTTTGCATTGCATCTCTTTATTTGAAGCGTCTGAAGAAGGCCTTGACACCTTTTTATGTGCAACCTTCTGTTCTCTCTGGACTACTTGGTCAAGTGTAATCCACATAGGAATTTTCAGAAAGTGGTTACTTTATAGTCCCAGCCAGCTTTTGCCTGTAGATCCTTTTTTAAAAAACACACGTCTTAATTAAAAGTTCGATATGTCTGTCAGTAATTCAGGGCTATGATCCGTGGTCATGACAAATTCCTTTAAAATTATACCATTTAGTTTATATTGCCTTTCATCATTTTCCTTTCAAAATGTATCACTTCTCAATTCTCTGCATTAAATTCTCTTGCTGATGCAATTCTCTTGCTGATGACACAAAGATAGGTAGGAAGGTAAGTTGTGAAGAGGATATAGGGAGGCTACAATGAGATTAAGTGAGGTTAAGTGAGTGGGCAAAGAACTTGCAAATGGAATATAATGTGGGAAAATGTGAAATTGTCCATTTTAGCAGGAAGAATAAAAACGAAGCATATTATCTGAATGGTGAGAGATTGCAGAGCTCTGAGATGCAGAGGGATCTGGGTATCCTAATGTATGAATCGGAAAAAGTAGTATGCAGGTACAGCAAGTATGTAGGAGAGCTAATAGAATGTTATCATTTATTGCAAGGGAATTGAATGCAAAAGTAGGGAGGTTATGATTCAGTTATGCAGGGCATTAGTGAGGCCACATATGTGTTCAGTATTGGTCTCTTTATTTAAGGGAGGATGTAAATATATTGGACGCAGTTCAGAGAAGGTTTACTGGACTAATACCTGGAATGGGAGGGAGGACTTCTAAAGAAAGGTTAGACAGGCTAGGTTTGAATCCACTGGGGTTTAGCAGAGTAAGAGGCAGCTTGATTGAAACATATAAGATCCTGAGGGGTCTCGACAGGGTGGATGTGGAAAGGATATTTCCTCTTGTGGGAGAACCTAGAACTAGGGGGTCAACTGTTTAAAAATAAATTGTTGTCCATTTAAGACAGATGAGGAGAATTTTTTTCTCTCAGAGGGTTGTGAGTCTTTGGAACTCTATTTCTTAAGTGGCAAGAGATTACAAAGTATAGATGTGCCAAAGGGCCTGGGTGTCCTTGTCAATAAGTCACTGAAGGTGCAGCAGGCAATTAGGAAGGCTAATAATATGTTGCTGTTTATTGCAAGAAGCTTTGACTAGAGAAGTAGCCAAGTCTTGCTTCAATTTTTAGAACCATGGTTAGACCACACTAGGGCAGGACTTTTAGGTTGGCGGGTGCCTGCGATTGGTGGGCCTAGGAACGGCTGGGGAATGAACTCCCAACCGTGATTGGCTACCGACTACAACTTCACGCTGGCCAATTAACAGCCAACCACAGTGAAAGTCTCGCTGAAAGGCTCAGCGCTGACGGAGTGGGGGCAGGAGGAGGGCAAGCGCTGAAGTCAGCATGGGCGTGGGGGAGCACTCACCGAAAGCTCCCAGAAGGCAAAGAGCTGTCTCAGGGAGCTGAAGAATTTAAATGCCAAAAATAAAGATTGTAAACATCGGGAAAAAATGCCCATGCATCAGAATCAGCCACCGGAACATATAAGAGATGAAAATTCTGGAAACATTTTTATTTTTCTTAATTAATATTAGAAACCTTATCCCGTCCTTAGATGAGGTTTCCTCAAAAAGGCAAAGGCCACTTGGCCGATTCGCCTGCCCACCAACTGTTACACTGGACGGGCAGTGAAAAATCATAGTCGGTGAATACATTAATGGCCTTAATAGACCTCTTAATTGTCAGCAGATGTGCTGCCGACTCTCGCACGTGCCCGCCAACTGAAATATCGCATAAGTCCACGATGACGTCTGGGCGCTGTCTGACGTCATCACGTGCTGTTTCACGCTCCAATGTGTCGGGCATGTGCTCACACGATAAGCGAAAAATTCTGCCCCTGGAGTAGTTTGCGATTTTGTCCTCCTCACCTTAGGAAGGATATTATTGCCATAGAGGGAATGCAACGAAGGTCCACCGGACTTGTCCCCGGGACAGCAGGACTGTCCTACATAGAGAGATTCTACATCCTCCTGGGGCGGAATTTTATGGCCCCGTCATGGTGGGCGGGGCCATTAAATGCGGTGAACCATTTGACAGTCCATTGACTTCGACAGGACAGTAAAATCCAGCCGGTGTAAAGTTCCACCCCTGAAGTATGCTTCTATATTTTTTTGAGTTAAGGGTCACCTTCAAACTTTGAAATTATACCCAAATCCAGATAATTAGTACATGTCAAAAAGCACAGTAGTCCTAATACTGACCTCTGGAGGGCCACACTGTATACTTCCCAAAGTCTGCAAAACAGCCTTTCACTACTATTCTCTGCTTTCTGTCCTGATTCATATTAACTTTGAGCCTATTTGTTACTGCTTGACTTTCTAGTTGATCTAGCAGTGGTGTGGAAAAGCAAGTTTGTAATTTATCAATGGACTTACTCAAATCTTCTTAAAAAATAAACAAGATGGGTAACCTATTGCTTCTTCCACAATAAAAACAGAAAATGCTGGAAAAATCTCAGCAGACCTGGCAGCATCTGTGGAGGGAGAAACGGAGTTAACGTTTTGAGTCCAATATGACTCTTTGGAACTGAAGAGCCATATTGGGTTTGAATCGTTGGCCAGAATTCTCTCATTGCATCCGCAGTGGGTTTCGTGGCAGGTGAGAGCAGAGAATCCAGCGGCAGGCAAAATGTTGCAAATCCACCATCGTAATAACAAGTTGCAATTCTCCTGATGGTGTGCTTATGGCGGGTCGGTTATCCCGCTGACTAGTGGCGTGAACGCCATTTGCATTCATTAGCATGCTATGAATGCTCATTAAAACAGCTGCTCGCCGGAACCTTGCCACACCTTCCAATCTCTCGTCATGCCAGCGGGAAATTACATCGGACTCAAATCCATTTGAAAAAGGGTGGTGTACACAAGTCGGGCCTCAGTTCATTGGTAACTTCAAGGTGAGTGGATCAGACCTGCCAAAGCGCTGCGTTGGTCTTAATGTGATGAACACCACTCTGCTGGGGCTGTAGGGTTGGACTGCTCCTTCTCTTTGCTTTCACTGTCCAGAGGAACACCATTATGCTGAGGTACTCATGTAGGCCTCCACTTTCAGAAACTAGCATTTCAACTGGTGGTGGGCTGTGAGGCAAGGGTCGGGTTGATGACCTGATGGGGAGGGAAGGGGGTGGAATGGCAGTGAGAGGAAAGGGTAAAGATGATGGGGCCCTTTCTGGGGTCGCCCTCTAACCTCTTGTTGCCGCAGGAGTGAGCAGGAGTCTGCTTAGAGAGGAAGGAAGAATTTTTTTTTACAGGAATATACTTTAATCATAAAATATCTGAAAGGACATTACAAAACATTTCAAAATGACCATTACAAAAAGTGCATTAATGTTCAAGTTTTCCACATAGATCATGTCCACCCTGAGGTGCTTCAATACATCAAGGAACAATAAAGACATTTCAAAATGGTCAAAACAGACTGTCAGACAGTGCAATAGTATTTAAGTTGTCTACATAGATTATTTTGCACTCTGAGGTGCTTCAATACAATCATGATACATGTAATATTCAATGCCTACATTCAATGTGAGTCATACAGCCCAAGGGGTCTATACAATTCCCAGCCCCTTGGTGCAAGGAGGAAAACCTCCTTGTAATGAAAGCCACTTAAAGCTAATGGCTTCATTAGCACTGTTAAAAGGCTGCTCAGAACTCAGTGGTTTCACATCACAGTCACTGCATCTCAAAAGTAACACATAGGAATGTAGAATTTGGGAATGCAGGCAATAATGAAGGAGGTACAGCTTTATCATACATGGCATTATATCAATGATGGCCTGTCACCTGTTCACCAGATATGACACTCCTAATGGGCCAGAAGGCATCCACTCATTGACCATAATATTGGAGCACAGAGTTAAATTGGGTCACTCAGCTCACTTAAACTTTAGCATCCCAAGCAGGGCTCAAGATGTTACATCTGCAATGCCATCTTGGTCATCTCAATGTGTGTGCTCATATCTCAGGGACAAGGCGACATCAGCCACCATGCAAGTAGGGTAGGAAAAACTATGGACCTTAGAGTTTCTAAATGTGTCATCTTCTGAGCTTCACTTGTCCCTTGAATCATTAATGTCTTCAATGTTTCCTTTCAGTGAGAAGGCAAAAGCAGATATGGATCCAGGGCTCAATGCTGCCTTTGTCAGGGTCTTAATGCAATGGAGGAGGTGAAGGAGGGAGAGGCGACTCAGCTTGCAGCTCCAGCTGGAGGGTCATGATCAAGCAGAGACACAGCATAAATAGGAGGCTCAGGAGGAGAGACAATGGGGGTTTATTGTCCAAGAATCTCCTATTTACAAATGAATGAGAGGCAATGCCATGCACGACTATGCTTGTCCCGAGATCTGGTACATCACAAAAGCCCCATGCTTCGTGAAGACCTGATGCCACGTAGAGTTGGAGGGTTTCCCCTGACAGTGGCTTTGAAGGTGACCGCTGCACTCAATTTCTTGGCCTCTGGTTTTTTCCAAGGATCAACAGGGGACCTGTGCAACATCTCTCAGTCTGCAACACATTGATTCATAAAGGACGTCGCAGATGCCCTTTACAGGAAGGTCCATCATTTTGTCAGGTTTGCTCTGGACAAAGATAGCCAGGCTGCGAGATTCACCAGCTTCGCTGCCATCTCAGGCTTTCGGAGTTCAGGTGCAATAGACTGCACCCATGTGGCTATACGGACTCCATGGCAGCAGGCCCTAATGGTTATAAACTGCAAGGGCTATAATTCCATCAATGTACAACTGTGAGACCACCGGAAGCACATACTGCATATTTGTGCAGGGAACGCTGAGAGTGGCCATGACTCCTACATCCTGAGTCACTCCCAGGTGCCTGAGATTTTCAAGGGGCCATTACATCTGCAGGGACGACTGCTTGGCGATAAGGGATACCCACTGAAACACTGGCTGATGACATCGGTGTGTCGCCCTCAGAGTCCATCTGAGGAGAGGTGCATTGCTGCTCACAGCTCCATACACTCCTTTATAGAGCAGATCATAGGGCTTCTGAAGATGCGTTTCAGATGCTTGGACCACTCAGGTGGTTCACTCCAATACACTCCTGACAGGGTTTCCCTCATCAGAGTGCGTTGCACCCTTCACAATCTGGCTATGCAAAGACATGACCCCCTGCCAGAGGATGAACTGGAGGAGGATGAGAGCTCATCAGAAGATGAAGATCCAGAGGCCCAAGAACCTCAGGAGGCTGCTGAGTGTCAGTATGAACGCGATCACATCATGGACGAAGGAAGATGTGGGAGACGTGCCCGTGATATGTTAATCGCTGACAGGTTCCAGGAAGAGTAAAGTCAAGTGAGGGAATATGGCCACATCTCACCTAACCCTCGATGCCATTTCCTTGTAACTCAGGGGATGTCCACCCAGTTGCAGCGAGACCAAGTCCTGCATTCACACTTGTGTATTCTGGCCTCATGAATTGCCAGGCCATGATCTTTGCTTTGGTCCCTGGGGCCCTTTGAGTGAGCTCACTCTGGGAACTGAGAGTCCACTGAGGAACAAGAGCGATGCAAGAGAAGACGTGAAGCCTTCGCCGCCACCTAATGATGCAAACACTGCTGTGACTGAGGTGTGGACATGCCTAGGGAACTCCTCCTCCCCTACATATCTTTTCTTCTGCCATTACCACTGAGGAGACACAAGTGCCGTTAGAATATCATGCTGGTGAGCTGCCCTCATTCAATGATGTTCCTTGAGGAAGAAGGGTTGGAAATGCTTTCATCACACAGTTCGAATGAAGTTTTAGACACATCTCCCTGACATCACACAAGGGGTGCGGAGACTGGTTCAACTGAAGTTGATATCACAGGAATGTGAATCTCACAGCGGGACACTATCACTGACTGGGAGGAAGGCTAAACCTCGAAATAAGAGAATTCCAAAGTCCAAAATCACAATGCATTCAGTTGACAGGAATATTCACTAAACCATCAAATGTATTAACAAAAGTACAATTTATTTACATGTCCAGCACATTCGTGACCCAAAAGTGACATCAATTTTTCTTAACTTTCCTAAATCTGCTGCTACACCTGGGTGCAGCCCCGACATCCACAGCAGAGGTGGAGGCAGCCTGCTGGCTGCTATGTCCTGATGTCTGTGATGACCTTGGTGGATGTCCTCTGGTGGCCTGAGGCCTGGAGGGCCCCGGGCTGATTAGGGTCACCTGCTCAGGGGCAGAAATGTTCTTGGCGGCCTCAGAAGCTGGAGTGGATGGGGTCATAGACGGTTGGGGTGGGGGGGGAGGTTGCTATGAGTGGCTTCACACCCTTGGTGTATCCCGAGAGGAGGCCCCGGGGTATCCGGCAGTTTCTCATCCTCCCTGTGGTGCCTGAGGGCCCTGGCCTTACTTCTGCTGGAGATGGTGTGCCTGGAGGGAGGTCAAGGTGCCTCGTCCCCATGTCGCCTGCATCCTGCTGGTGCTCATCAGGGTGTGTGGCTATGGACTACAGGGCTGAGGGCGAATCCAGCAAGAGTTGTTTACCAAGGTTTCCATGATCGTTGCCAGCCTTCCCATGGTGACCTTGAGGCGCTTGCATGTCAGAGCCACGACATCAATAGAACACAGACGGACTCCTCCATCATTCACTCTAGTCTGCTGAGTGACTGCCGAGTCTCTGCCTGATGTTCTGCCTCCTGTCATTACATCTTCAGCATGGAGTTGGCAGCCACTTCCAGAGGTTCATCATCTGACTCAGACTGAGTAGGTGGCTGGTCTCTAGCAGCCCTCTGAGTGCCGGAGACCTGGACTGCCCCTGCCTCTGACTGCTGCAGGGACATGTCAGTGAGGTGTTCCCCAGAAAGTGAGCCCGAGCCTAATCTACATCTGTGCCCCACCGACGTGTGTGTCTCTGATCTAGTGGCGGATGTGTCTGAGCGCCGTAATGGTTCTTCCACAGCCTCCTATTCTGACATGGTATGAGGGCTCAGACTGGTGTTGGACTGGCTGGGGGCCTCGATCTGCTGGTGCCTAGAAAAAAGAAAATAAAGTTTCAGCTAATGAGCATGAGCTAGATAAGACTGCACGTGACTCACTGTGAATGTCAGGATTTGATGAGGTGATGGAGCTGCGATCCGTACTGGGTTGGTGGGAGAGGTTGATCTCTCCTCCCCCACAGGAGCAATCCCTGTCCTCCCCAGCCAGCTCAGCTGCAGCCTCCTCAATCTCAGCGAGGGCGATGATGTTGACCGTCCCTCCCCCGGTCTGCGATCTCTCGCACCTGTTGTGTGCCAGTTTGACCTCTATGAAGAAGGAAGAAAGGCAAGTAATGAGAAGGAATGGAGCAGAGGTTGAGTGAGATGTATGTTCCCTGTGTGTGGTGAGCCCTCCCCAGAAGGGCCAGAGGATGGAGTGTGAACAACATGATAAATGGGACCAACGTGATAAGGGGGATGGAGGTGCTGTGAAAGTCTCGGTGAGAGAATGGGTGTTGATATGCCTCCCTGCTAATTGTTGTATGAGACCCCTGAACAGAATAGCTGTTTGAGTGCATGATGCCATGATGAGAGTTTGCTATTGGAGGATGTTGAAGGATGACTTACCCTGGCGGACCGGGTGAGATCATTCACCCTCTTCCTGCACTGTGTGCCATTTTGGGCACAGTTACCACCCACGCTGACCTGCTCTGTAACAGCCTCCAAGGCCGGAGAGGTGAGGCTGCTGTGCTTCTTGCTGCCATTCCTGGGAAAGAGTGCATGCCTCTGCACCTCTACCCCTCTGACCAAGGCCTGGAGGGTCTGGTGCATGAAATGGAGTGCTGCCTTCCTGTTCAGGCTCTTGACCTTCCTCTTCTGGCTGTCAGACATCTATGGTGGATTGGAGTTGGTATTGTGTGTTGGACTGGCCTTTAAATATGGTGCCCGCCAGCTGATGGTGGCCAGGTGATTCGGACCGATATGCGCCTTTCCATAATTAATTAGGCTTCATGCTCTGAATTAGGCGCGAGTTCCTGCCATTCCGGACAGCGAGGTAGGTGCTGTTGAAACCACTGGCCACTGCACCTAGTCTCATTTATGGAAAATTCTGCCCGTTAATTCTGTTTCTTTTGCCACAGATGCTGCCAGACCTGCTGAGTTTATCCAGCAGTTTCTGTTTTTATTTCAGACATCCAGCATCTGCAATATTTTATTTTCATTTTAGTGTTTCTTTTCTCAAATGCATATTTAATGTCCCACTGGCAAGAGTTGGTGATACTCCTCCAATCGCTGTTAGTCAGTTGAAGTCTGGGCAATGGGTTCCTGTAACTGAGAGAAATGGGCTCGGGGGCAAAGTTCATTCTGTACCCACTCCTATGACCACAAGGCCAACTAGGTGCCCAAATCAAATCCTTGCTCTAACAGAGAATTAAATATTAGGGATGTGCACTTGGAATGGTGTTAGTTGTTTTTCAGTTAGGTTTTCAAACTAAAGGTTCAGGACCTAGGGGAGCAACAAAACATTAATTGGAACTTTACCTCCAATCCTTCAACTTAATTATTATTCTACATATATCACTATGATCATCATAAACTGCAAGTACACTAAAATTAGTGATGTCCTATACACTTACAAGCATAGATATAAAGGTCAGTTTTAAGCATTAAACCTCTAGCCTAAATCAAAGCAAGCCCAAAATAAGTAGGTAAAGCAGAATTATTAAAGGTGATGTCAATTTGATGGGGGAATTATCCTCCACGATCCTGCCTGAAATTTGTTGGAATAATTGCATGGAATGTCAGAAAATATGGGTAGTGAGATTTACTCCTCCCTCACTTTTTGACTGGCATTATCCTCTCTGGCCTGCACTGATGTCAGTTCATTCCTTATTTGCTGGCATGTATAAACAATCATGGGAGGGCAGGGTCAGAGGTTGTGGATTTCATTTTTCTTCTTCCAATAACTGCCTCCTGCAACCACAATGTGGAAAGTGTTGGTAGGTCCTGGCTGTAAATACCCAAATGGAGGGAGAGGACCTTGTAGAAGCCTCCCCTTTCTCTGGAAGACACCAAAAACTTAACTGCTAAAGGCTTGAGTCTTGATCCAGGCCTTTAGCAGAAGGCTTGACTCTGACCTTTAGTATGTTTCTCTCTCTTTAAATTCCTCCTTTGGATCTTCAGATGCTGCAGTGGGGTTGCTACTAGGCTTTCCTCACTGTTAATGACTAGATCTTTTTTGGTAGCAGGGATCCCATCATGCATCTTGAAATAGCCCTGACTTGAGAGATAGGTTCGGACTGCATCTGAAACAGAGGGGCAGGTCGACATATCGTCCCTCTGAAGCTCTGCCCTCTCCCCCCGCACCCCCCAAAAAAAGTCCAGGCCAATTTGTTTATCATCTCAGAGTCAAACTCTTGTTTCATGACTGCCTAGCACTTTAACTGGATTAAATTGTGCTGATTAATTAAATAATTGACTTAACGAAACATGGATGCCAGAATACATTAAAATTATTTCTCTTTGATTTTACCACAATTTGTATTGTTTTTAATACCAGGGAGAAGGAGTTCTGCAGTAATTGTTGCATTGAAATAGAGTTTTGTAATCAAAAATAAGAACAGAAACCTTATTTCAAAAGAAAAATAAGTGTTATTTCAGAAGACTTTCAGCTTTTAAAAGAAAAACCTCCCAATACATGCTGCCTTTTTAAACAATAAAGGATCCCTTCCTTATTCCCTGGGGTACTTTATCCTTTTCATTCTGTAAAAGGTTTGAAATAATCTCTCCCATCAGAAGTTCAATGTTCCATATCGGTGCCAGTTGGTCCAGGGCTCGTTATGATGTTAACGACCTGCACAATCTCAGCCTCCATGGAAGAATTACAATAGCTACTGGCACACCTGCAGGGAGGATGGTTTATTATTGTCAATTTTCAGTCAAACAAAGCCATTTTCAAATCAAACCTAAAATTGATTTTGTCAATAAAATCCAAAATTTGTTGATAATGTCATATTTTCTGTGTAGTACTTAAACAGTAAACTGATTAACCTAGCATACTCAACTGAACTGATTTATTTTTCTAACACACGTAGTTATTTATTAATAACTATAGCAATAACCTGTTTTAATGAAGGATATTTTGCATGGAAGAACATCCAAAAGCACTTCACGGATGTATGAGGTAAAATATGGAAACTGAGCCAAAGGAAATGTTAGGATGGATGATTTTAAACACCAGAATTTAAATTTAATATTTGAAGCACAGGGGGTACCATGATTCAGTGTTGGTCACTGAGGACAGGAGTGATGACTCAGAAACGACTTGGTGTGGGATAGGATATGGATAGCAGAGTTTTGGATAAGCTAAAGCTTCCATATATAGAATGGACGGCTGTCCAGCAGCACACCGAAGTAATCCAGTGTGGAGGTGATAAAAACATGGATAATGGTTTTACCTGCATATAAGCTTAGGTGGTGTTGGAGGTGGGTGACATTAAAATAAGAACATAAGAAATAGAAGCAGGAGTAGGCCATTCAGCCCTTCGCGCCTGCTCCACCATTCAATGAGATCATGGCTGACCTTCTACCTCAGCATCATTTTCCTGCACTATCCCCATATTCCTTAATATTTTTAATGTGTAGAAATCTATCAATCTCAATCTTTAACATGCTCATCGACTGAGCCTCCATTGCCTGCTAGTACAGAGAATTCCAAAGATTCACCTCCCTCTGAGTGAAGAAATTCCTCCTCATCTCAGTCCTAAATGACCTGCCCCTGATTCTGAGGCTGTGTCCCCTAGTTCTAGACCCCCCGCCAAGGGGGTACATCCTCCCTGCATCTACCCTTTTCATACCTTGTAAAAATTATGTACATTTGAATGAGGTCACCTCTCATTCTTCTAAACTCCATAACATTAAGGTCCAGTCTGTTTAATCTTCCTCATAGGAAAATCCCTCCATCCCAGGAATTAGTTTGGTGAACATTTGTTGCACTCCTTCTATGGCAAGTATATCTTTACTTAGGTAAGGAGACCAAAACTGCAATACTTCAGGAGTGGTTTCACCAAGGCTCAATATAATTGCAGTGAGATATTTTTATTCCTATACTCAAATCCCTCTTGTAATAAAGGCCAATATACCATTTGCCTTCTTAATTCCGTGCTGTACCTGCATGTTAGCTTTCAGTGACTCATGAACAAGGATAGCCAAGTCCCTTTGAACAGCAACACTTGTCATCCGCTTACCATTTAAGAAATACTCTGCCTTTCTGTTCTTACCAAAGTAGGTGACCTCACATTTCTTCACATTGTATCCCATCGCCAATTTTTTTGTCCACTCAATTAACCTCTCCAAATCCCCCGAAGCATTTCTGCATCCTTCCCACAACTCACACTTCCATCTAGTTTTGTCACCCGCAAACTTGGAAATATTATATTTAATCCCCACATCCAAATCACTGATACAGATTGTGAAAAGCTGATCCTTGCAGTATGCCACTAGTCACAGCCTGCCAACCTGAAAATGACCCATTTATTCCTACTCTCTGTTTTCCGTCTGTTAACCAGTTTTCAATCCATTCCACGTATGTTTGCCCAACCCCATGTGCTCTAATTTTGTTTATTTAACTTGTTGTGTGGGACCTTATCAAAAGCTTCTGAAAATCTAAATAATCTACATCCACCAATTCCCCCTTATCTATTCTGCTGGTTACATCCTCAAAAAAAAAATCCAACAGGTTTGTTAAACATGATTTCCCTTTCATAAATCCATGTTGACTCTGTCCATTCCTGCCATTATTTTCTAAGTGTCCTGTTATCACATCCTTTATTATAGACTCTAGCATTTTCCCTACTACTGATGTTATGCTAACAGGTGTATAGTTCCCAATTTTCTCTCTCCCTCCTTTCTTAAATAGTGGGGTGACATTCCAATCTGCGGGAACCATTTGCAGAGTCTATAGAATTTTGAAAGATGACCACCAATGCATCTATGATTTCAACGCTCTGGGGTATGGGTCTTCAGATCCAGGGAATTTATTTACTTTAAGTCCCATTAATTTCTCTAGTAACTTTTTTTCTAATATTGATATTTTGCAGTTCCTTGTTTACACTGATCCCTCCATTCTCCATTATTTCTGAGAGGTTTGTAGTATTTTCTTCTGTGGAGACAGACACGTATTTGTTTCTCTGTCATTTCCTTATTCCTCATTATAAATCCTCCTGACTCTCCACATTTGTTTCTGCTAATCTTTTCCTTTTTACATACTTATGGAAGCTTTTACAGCCCGTTGTTTTGTTTCTCGCTAGTTTACCCTCAAATTCTATTTTCCCTTTCTTAATTTTTTTCTTGGTCCTCCTTTGCAGAATTCTAAAATACTCCTAATTCTCAGGCTTACCATTTTTTTGGCAACTTTTTATGCCTTTTCCTTTGACCTCATGCAATCCTTGATTTATTTTGTTAGCTACAGTTGGAACACGTTCCTTGCTGGGTTCTTGCGCATTAAAGGAATGTACTTTTGTTGTAAACTGTGTATTATTTCTTTAAATATTAACCATTGCCTGGCTACCATTATACCATTTAACTATGGATGGAAGTAGGCTTTGTGATAGAGATGATTTGGAGTCAGAAGCTCAGCTCAGGATTGATAAGGAGGTTGTTGCATTCAGGCAGAGACAGTGGCCAGTGGAGGGAGGGAGGATTTCAGTAGAGAGCATATGGAGTTCATGGCAGGAGCTAACAATGAGGAGTTCAGTCTTTGCAATGTTTAGCTGCAAGAAATCAAAGCTCATCCAAGACAGAATGGTGGGAAAGTAGCCAGGCACCAAGAGGCAGGGCAGGGGGAAGGCAGCTGTTGAAGAGGTAGAGTTGTAAAAGCTGATCCCGTATTGGACAATGTTGTTACCAAAGGGCAGAATCTGGATTACGAAGAATCCTTGGGGAACTCTCAAAATGGTGCTGTGGGGTTGAAAGAGAAACTACAATCAGATAGATAAGAGTCCATTCAAATAATGACAGTCCCAGTGAGTTGAACAACAGAAGGAAAGTCTCAGAGGGGGATTACATGATTAGCTATATAAACAGTTGCATCGAGGTTCAGGAGGGATAACAGCATAGTCACAATCACAGACAATGTAATTTAGGACTTTGGTTATGGTTGTGACGATGCTAAAGGAGGGGCAGAAACTGGCTTGGAAGTATTCAGATGGAGCTGAATGAAAAATGTGTACAGGTCTGCAAAGCAGCAACATATTCTGAGACTTTGCAGGGTAATATGAGATTGTTGACATGGCAGCAGTTTGCAAGGACAGAGGTGTCGTGGTGGGTGCACGTTGGTTAAAGTGGAATTCAGATATCATATTCCTAACTTTCAAGGTATGGACTTTATGCAGTGTGGATTTTACTGAAATTGATTTTAAAAAGTGGACAATGTACTGCAAGGGTCAGGTGACCTTTTGTGATATCTGCACAGCCAAAGGATGAATCATGTCTGAACGTGCTTCCGGTACATTCTTAAAATGCAAATGCCCATGTGTGCAGAATCTCCCTTGAAAAGACATTCAAAATGCAAAACCACATGAATTTACATGTCCTCCTGACTGGGGATATTTACCGAAACTCAAAATCAATAGTCACCAAACGCAGTGTCTGCAGGCTCGACGCTAAACAAAGAGTTGCAGGGAAATCAGTTTATCACAAGCAGATATGAACAGCCACCATTTACTACCACCCTCTCTCCCATTCTGTAGCAATAGCTTCTAATTTTGAATATTGTCAACATGATCAAAACTGACTTCAGATAACAAATCTCATTACTCCAAGAACTGGCCAAAAACAAGGGAGTCTGGAAACCAACAGGACACAAGAAGGGACCATTCCTCCAACAAGAATAGAGCCCCGCCTGAACAATCAGTCAAGCAATGAGAGAGGGGCAAACTTGTCTTTACCTGCAAAGATTTGTCTCTACAGGAACTCAGCTGCCACCTTGTCTGGAAATCCAGAGGCTTCCAAATTTCATTCATCCAAAGAACCTCGAGGGAGAACCCATCCAGGCCTGCAACCCGTGCCTCTTAAAGGACTGAAATTTGATTGCATCTTGCATTTCTGTTAATAACCTAAATGCATGGTTTGTCTCTAGAATCCATCTTTACTTGTGTCTGTGTGTGTGTGTGTGTGTGTGTGTCTGTGTGCATGAGGGAGTGAATGTGTTTTGTTGCCTTTACGTTTTGGGGTTTTGTATGAATAAAGATATTCTTTTCTTCTGATTTAAACTTACCCGAAAGCCTGCTTCATGTTTATTACTGAAAATTACATTACGCAAAAGCTTTAAAACACTCCCTCTAAAGGCACATCTTATTGCAGACAACTGAGAGGTGAGGAGAAAAGGGGAAAAGTTATCCCACCATCTCTGTTCCACCCATAACTAGTTGAGGATAGTTTTGACTGAGATAGGGTAGTACCTGAGGAGCTGGGACCATTCATGATGCCACTTTTGGGTTAGAAAGAGAATTGGTTGGTTAACGGTTTAATTGGAACAGGGTTGAAGGGGCACACGTTGGGTTTTAGTGGGAGATAGGATTGAAACTAAATGGAGTGATGAGAACTCGGGGCAAGGGGAGGTTGGCTTAATGGGAAAGAAGAGGTGGGAAGCAGCAGAGGCAGATGGTTCAGAGGTGAGAATGGGAGTGGCAGAGGAGGTGGTATTTATTAGAGGCCCATTTTACAAAAGAACAACCAGCCTGGTAGAGTTTGATGTAGCAAAGAATGGCTCAGCCCATGGTGTAGCAGCTCACCTCAATCCCTGTTCCATGTATATAGAAACTTAACTGATACTTATTATTAAAAACATGTTTATTTAGTGATTTTAGCATTTTTGAAATATTATAGCAGCTTTACGATTTTTAAAGTGGGGTTTAACGATATAAATTTGAAATAGGCACCAGGTGGAAATGACTACAGCAATGTCTACAATTACAATTCTGAAGACACAGAAGCTCTGCTACAATCATCTCAGTACACATCGCTGAACTGTGTTCCAGTTAGTTCATGTGGGTTTCATCGTGAAAGTGGCCACAGTTCTTGACACTGACAATCCTTTCGATATAAGAACGCCTTAGGAGAGAGAGAGAGAGAAGCCGCAAGAAGACTGAGGATGGGGATGTCTTCCATCGTGTCAGTGGCATCAACTAGCGATCACTTAGAAGAAGCAAAGACTTTTCCTGTAAGTTTATTTTAGATCGAGGCACCTGTTCATACACAGCAGTGACTGTGACGAGACAAACAGCGCCGCGCCCTGGATTGCCCCGAACACTAACAACCTCCCGGTTCAGCGGTGAACACCACACCACGCTGCTTTAAAAGGGGTTTGCATCGGGCTGCGGGCAAAATACATGGGTAGCACTTTGGGAAAGGGTAGTGGGTTGTGTCGAACGTACAGTACGGTTGGCCAACCTGGAGTTTTTCCTTTGTTGCAAAGAATACAATAATAAAAACACAAATAGTGGTAATCCTATGCAGATCAGGCAGCATCTGTGAAGAGAGAAACTGAGTTAATGCGGGGTGGGCTGGGATGAGGATTTTAAGCTGCCAGGGTGGGTTTCCAGCACACGATCACGCCATTAACATTTGCTGAAAACCGACTGACAGCATCTTTAACCTGGGTCCAGACTTTAACAACTGGTGACCTGGTTTCCCAGGCTTCCTGGAACTCGCCAGGTTGAACAAGGCGAGAGGACAGCAGGGATTGACAGGACAAATAACTGGCTGGCTGTAAAGCCTACTGAAACACGTCAACTGCTTCTCTGCTTCGGTGAAAGGGTTTAACCGACAGGACTTGTTCTGAGAGTGTGCTGTCGCTGCTTTGGAGGTGATTTCCAAGACTGGAGATGATTTCCACAATCCCAGAGTTTATTGACTTTGATATCCACTTCCCAACTGTCAGCCTTCTGGACCAGTGTTCATCTTATGCAGCTCTACCCTGATCCTCTGACGAGGAATAAGAGGAGCAGCAGCAGCCGCCTTCTCTTCAGCCACGTGCCCTTTCACAGGGAGTGAACATTGGCCTAGAGGCAAAGAATTAGCTTCCTGGGTATGACTGAGCACCAGTGTCTCAAAAAGCTATCATGTTAGACTGTCACTTACATTTACAACCTCCTGGATGACACATTCCATGTGGACCAGGTGGGCATTGCCCAAGGCAATCAAGGTCAACATAGCCTTGAATTTTTTTCACCCCTGGCTCTTTCTAAGGATCTACTGGTGACATCTGCACAATCTCATAATGCCATGTTTACCGGGGCCGCCACCTACGCCCACTCTGCTAGAGATGAGGCCAGTCAGAATGAGAGGTCCCTCGGATTTGCTTCTCTGGCTGGATTCCCATACGGACAGTGAGTCATAGATTGTACACATGTGACAATCAAGGTGCCCTCAGGTCAACCAGCAGTATTCGTCAATGGGAAAGAAATCCATTCCATTAATGCTCAGCTGGTATGTAACCACTGAAATATTATCATGCACATCAGTGTGAGATACCCAGGAATTTGCCCTGATGTGACAGTCAAGTGTCCCACAGATATTTACACCTCTTAGCAGAGTTAGCAGATGGCTCCTTGGAGACAAGGCTTCTCTTTAAGGGCATGGCTGATGATATCTGGCAGTAGCCCTACCGCCGGCACATAGGAAAGGTTCAACGAAGCCACATGGGCACAAGAGAGCATTGAGCATACCATTGGGATGCATCTTGGAATTCCTTTCCTAACAGCACTTTGGACTGCAGTGGTTCAAGGAGGTAGCTCACCACCACCTTCTCAAGGCATTTAGGGATGGGCAATAAATGCTGATCTAGCCAGTGACACCCGCATTGCATGAATGAAAAATAAAAAAATACTGAAGAGGTGATCCTAGTGCCTGCGCAGATCTGGGGGCACTCATCAATATGCACCAGTAAGGGTGTTCAGAATGATAGGGTGTTTTGCACCTGCACTACATCACAAAGCAGAGAGAACTGGAGCTGCAGGAAGAGGAAGGAGTGATTACTCTGTATCTTTGGGAGGAGGAGGAGCGGCAAGAGGAAGAAGGGGAGACTGATGTGGCCAGGATACCAGCAGCTGTTCATTTAACTGCCTGGAAAGCATGGAGCAGACTCATTCAGGCATGCTTCAGCTGATGTGAAGCAATGGCCCATCTGGACAAATGCTAAACCTACTGTACCCACCCCCAGCCTCTAGTACAAACCATTCCTACAGTCAACAATCTATCCCTCTCACTGACACTCATTGCTCTTGATAAGTGGAGTTGACTGGATAATGGAGTTTTGACAATGAAAGCAATAACTAACAAAACTTTCAACACTCAAGTGATTTCCCTTATTAAACTACAAAGTCTCTCTCTTTTCCCTCTAACTTTTACACAAGGCTTGGGAGAGGGGGGTGCACATGATGCAAAACAATGAGGCCCACTCCCTTGGGTGGTCCCAGCTCAACTCGTAGCTTTTGTACAGGTGGCAGGTGACCACATTCACAGGCCACACTGAATGCACTTCCTGACTCTGAAATTCAGCCACTGTCCCTAATTCAATGCTCCTGGATACAACATCCTAATTGGCCGCCTCCAGGGAGATCTACCAGAAAGGTGCATCAGTGTCAGTGCATCCCCTTCTCCCAGGACTTGATCAGCCCCCTGCTGTGTCATAGTGTCAAGATTGAAGGCCAGTAAATCTAACTCTGGACACAATGATATAAGGAGGTTGAGATGAGTGCGAACAGCCTATGATGGTTTCAGCATGAAGCTCAAGCTATTGTAGCTCCTCAACATTGTCTCCCAGGATAGACCTTTGCTGGAACTTGACAGGAATGACAATGAGTATGGAGGGCATGAACAATCCCTGGCATTAAGATATGTGATAAGAGTGGGTTTCCAGACTCAATTAGGGTCGGTGGAGGGGGTGGGGGGTGCAGTGTAAGGTTTGCTTATGGGACCTCGAAGAGCACTCCTGCTCCTCCTGGTTCAGAAGAAAGCCCTCAAAAAGTTAAATATTTGATTTTCCCTGGGCTTCTGCTGGTCTCTGTTTTTCTCTAGTTCTGCTTCTTAAGTGAAAAGACAAAAGAAAAAATATTAGCTCTGCTCACTTTTAATGGTCATTTTTATTAATTACTAATTTATTTTTAAATTAATTCATTGCTTTGACATTGATTTTTTTCAGCAAGTTGTTTGTTTTCTACATACCTTAACTTTTTAAAAAAATCATGTTTAATGTGCCAGACGAGATCTCAGGCTGCTGCTGCTGGGTTTCTTGCTGAAGGAAATGAAAGGCTCAAAAGAAATCTGATTGCTTTTTGGAGGGCTAGCAAAAGGAGTTATTTTTTTCTCCAATAGAAATGAGAAATGTTGGAGGTGCTCAGTGTGTTTGGCAGCACCTGTGCCGAGAGAAAAAGAGGTCAGCGAACTTTTGTCAGAACTAGTGCAGATCATGGACCTGAAGCGTTGACTCTATTTCTCTCTCCACAAATGCTGCCTGGCCTGCTAAGTATTTCCAGCATTTTCTGTTTATGTTTCAGATTTTCAGCATCTGCAGTACTTTGCTCTCCTATTATATGCTCCATGCTGCACATTTGTAAGTGTGGTTAGTTTCAATTTAAAATGTGAAAATATTTAACACTCAATGCAAAGTATAATTTTTCTGTTAACAAAGCCCAGTTGAGTGGATAGAAATAGCACATTACCGCAGATGAATTGGTTAGTGCTAATTTACTGGAAGGTTTTGCCATTTTTAACTTGTATACAAAACCAGGAATCACGTGCCAGGAAACAAATATGTCACTATTGGTTTGTGTTGCTTGTGGGGTTTAAGTTTTTTGGATGTTGTTTTCCAGATAGGGCCAGGTTCAAAGAAGCCGGTTGCATAATATAAATGACCAAACTGTGTGTAATTGTCTGACAAAGCTATGGTTGTAAAATGAAAAAAGAGGAAAATTCCTTGTAATGAGAGGATGGAAGGACAACATTTGTGGAAGGTGATGGAGGGTGTGGGATGAAATAAGATGGGGGGGTGGGGTGTCAGTGTTGGCTGTTCATATGGGGGTGAGAGGAGGGGTTTCGACAGAGAAGAATGGATAGAACTGTAAAGTATGTTGATCTGAGCAGTGATGTGCAGGATAAGGTTGGTGAAGTCAGAGTGTGGGGTTCAGACTTAACTATGGCATATCACCCATTTCATGTTCTGATGAGGTCATTGTATCCATGCGTGAGGGGTCACATTGCTGCTGTTCACTCTTCAGCCACTTCCGGCTGCTTGGTTTCTGAGACAAACTCCTCCTGTTGAACTAAGTGTCATGCCTGGAAGGCTGTAAAGTACCTAATTGAAAAAATGAGATGCTGTTCTCCCATCTTACATTGAGTTTCATTAGAAAAGTGTAGGAGGCCAAATGCAGAGAGGTCAGAGTGGGAGTGGGGTGGAGAATTAAAATGACAGGTGACCAGAAACTGCTTTTGGTCTCCCCTGTGTAGAGGGAACTGCATTATGAGCAGTAAATACAGTATATTAAATTGAAAGAAGAGCAATTTAATTGCTATTTTATGTGAAGGAATATTTGGCGTTCCTGGACAGTGGGAAGGAAGGAGATCTCAAGGTGCTGCCATGGTGCCAAACCCTCTTGTCTGACTAGTATTATCTGTCCACAACATTGTGTACTTCCTTGTCCTAGCGAACAAGGCATCTGTCACCTGCTTGATGCAATGATGGGCCACAGATTGCGAGGTCCTGAAAATGTTCCCAGCAACCCCTGGTACAATCCTGTACTGAAAAAGTTTAGCACTATGGTGAACGTCACCACCATGAGCAAGGGGTGCCCACCAGCATACTGCATAAATCAGTAACCAGCTGACTTGATAAGTGCAGACTTCAGAGACACTGGTGATCTGAAATGTCCGCAAAGCTGAGTCATTGCCTGTAGATCCTATACACTGGCTGGTGCCTTCTTCAAGCCTCTGACTGCTGTGCTGCCCCTGCGCACTGTTCACATGTGAGAGGCTGCACTGCATCATACCTACTAGGGCTCTTCTTCCAGCTGCTACCCCTCCCCATGTGGCTGCTGAACTTCCTCTTTTACTCTTGTCCTGACTGGAGAAGCTGACCTCTGAGCACAGGGCACTCAATTCCCTTTCTAGCTTTCAATGTACACTAATTTTTCAAACCTCCTCCTGCACTCCCCCCCTGCCCCCCGAGTTGCCTTGGTTCAGTGCAGGAATGCAGGGCTCCTGTGAGAATACCTTCTATTTACAGGCCTCAACAGCAGGCCTTGCACATAGAATGTCCTTTAAACTACACTCCTTTGCAATGGCAGCCCTGAGCCGCACTGCTTGAAGACAAAGCCTATGTTTGCAGTCAATGGAACACTGCACCATGGGGAAGCCTGTAATCATTGTGACAGCATGTGCTCACTCCACATGTTCCTGTCTGGCAGGATAAATGAAATGTATTCAGCTGTCTTGGAATACAGAGACTCAGTGACCTCCTTTATACAACAGTGGATGGCTAACTGGAAGATGATGCAAATATCACCTACTCCAGGAGCCAGATGCATAAATGTTCATGACCATAGTCAGCCACTTGCAATGCTGTCCTGGCCCTGCTCTGAGGCTGTATTGTGGCAGCAGCAGTTAGCAGATTTCAACGAGGACCTCCTTAGTGACACGGAGACATGTGACACACTCCCTAGCTGAGGTTCAGGTAGGAGAATTGCTCCCTGAACACCCTGGGTGGACATGACCTTCTGCTGAAGTCATTTTCCTCTTCCTCCTTCTTCCAGCAGCTTGTCCTGCTCTTTGGTTGCCTTTGCTACTCTCCATATCATTCTGTCGTTGAGTCCAAAGGGGTTGTAAATTATTACATCCATGGCTGGGTGCCAAATCTTTGAAGTCAGAACCAAGTCCTTCAGTAGGTGCCACACTGTTTCCTGTAGTCCTTAGCAACTTTACTTCTATAACTGCAGCAACAGCCAGTAGAAATCAATCAGCAAATAACCTATAAGCAATTGAGAATCCCTTTAAATAGTGCTGGTGGGAGGGGTGTTCCTTCCTGCCGCTGAATGCATGCTAGCTGTGCAAGCTTAAGAAGGGTGGTAGATACAGTGGTGAGCTCTAAAATGGTATTGCTGATGCCAGATCAGGTTTACAGGTTTTTGGGTGCAAAAGGCTCTCTTCATGCAGAGAAACCAAGTGTTTAGGAGCTAAATTTCTCAGCTGACTAGTAAGATCAATTTTAAAATTCCTTAATGTTGCCTCAGTAATTTACTTTTATTTGAAAGAAACTATAATAATTGGCTGGAACTATAGAGGTTAATGTAAATCTGATGGGTGAGGGTAACATGGCAAGCAAAAGGATGTTTCTGACCTTTTTGATGTTAAATTGGTCTATATTTTACCGTGAGACTTGACAGTTCCCTTTTGGCACCATTTTTGAAGTTTTCAATTTTTGCTACTAAAATCAAAGTAAAATATTTAATAAAGATTTCACTGTTCAATTAGAAATATGTGTGGGGTGGTGCTGGCAAATTATTTCTACAGGCAGGAGGACCTCCACTTGCCCATCCCAAATGTTTCCTTAAGATTCAAAATAACAACAGAGATAAAGTACCACTCTTTAGGGGAGAGTGAATTTCAGTGTCACAGTCTTTTAAAATATCAGAAAAGGGACTAGGCTTCAAATTAGGCTAGAATTCTAGAGTTGCAATTCAGATGATTTTGCTTTCTTACTTAACTGAAGAGTCAATATTGTAACAATGAACTTTTGGTGTTTTCTTGGAAAGGTTCGGCAGAAGACGGAGAACTGAAGACAACATCCTCTACTACAACAACTTGTTTTTATATAGCACCTTTAATACAGTAAATCATCCCAAGATGCTTCACCATAGCTTTAGCAAACCAAATCTGGCAGTGAGTCACATAAGGAGCTAATAGGACAGCTGACCAAATGTTTGGTCAAAAAGCTAGCTTTGAAGGAGTGTCTTAAAAGAGTAAGGAAAGGTGGAGAGGTTTAGGGAGGGAATTCAAAGCAGCTGAAGTCAGAATTGGCAATACTGGATCAATGAAAATTGGGGTTTTGCAATAGGGCACAATTGGAGGAATGCAGGTTTCAGAAGGTTGTAGAGCTGGAGGAGGTGACAGAGATAGGGAGAAGCGAGGCCGTGGAACATTTTGAAGGATGGGAATTTAAAAATCAAGGCACAACCAGACTGGGAACCAATGTAAGTCAGCAAGCACTGGGGTGATGGGTGAACAGGACTTGCTGTGAGTTAGGTTATGGGCAACAGAGTTTTGGATGAGATCATATTTACAAAAGACACAAGATAGCAGGTCAGCCAGAAGAGCACCTCCATAAAGTCACTTAGTTCATGAAGAAGAAACTGTAAAAAGGTAAACTTTTTTTTCGGCCCATACATTGTGGGTATATTTTGTGAAAAGCTCATCCCTAGGTTGAGAGAAATGCAAAGTGATTTATAAGAATAAAGGTATTATTATGAAGGATTGTTGTTGTGAAATATTTTTCCTTCTGTAAAGGACATTAGAAATTAAATTCTGATTTTCTGTGATATATCTTTTGGACAGGAGTCAATGAATTTCCTGAGCTTGGTTGATGACTAGAACAACTAGCAAATGCCAAGGGAGGCAAAACTCTTCTCCTCTGGTTCAAATGGGCTAGTTAGACAAAACTAGGATAATTGCTCCAAGAAAATGAAGGATAAGAACAAGGACCTTCATTACTGCCAGTCATGTAAGATCATATGCACCTTCCCTCTGAAGCTCAGTGAAAAGGCATTTTTTCTGAACATTATGCCCAAAGTGTTCCTGGAAATGTTCCATGAGAAGGCACAGTTTTCTTTGAAAATGGGTGCACCAGTTTTAAATAGCACTATTTGTTTTATAGTCATTATGCCTCATTAATTTCTAAGGAAGCATGCTTTGTTATTTATATAATAATGAGGGATACTTTCACCCAAAATTAATAAAATAGATTTGGATGCTGATGGTTGCAAAAATTCACGTGTAAAATTCATAGATGGAATTTATCAGCTGATACAAAATGTGAAATTATTGTATGACAGAGTAATTACATATACTGTATTGGGATAGAAATTGTTATGCATCAGATATAAAATAGCCACAAAGCATACCAGTTTAATAGTGGGAGAACCTGTTTCTAATCTGCAGCTGTTGGTCCCTCTACTAGATTAGTGGGCAACATTGTTTAGGTGCCCAGGCACCCACCTAAAATAGGCATTTGGCCCCTTGCCTGAAACGGAGTGGTTACATGTAAGGCACTTCAGCCATCCTTCTGCAAATGCATATCGAGCCTGAAGATCATCCTGCTTCACCACCTCCGTACCCTCCACCGGACACATGCAGGGCACCTCATTTGCATTTTGCACATGGTCACGTGCTTAGTCAGAGCCTGTGGCCTGGAGCTCAGAGGTGGGTGGAGTCGGGGGGATTATGGAGGAAGGGAATGGTGGAACCTGGCAGGAGCTGAGGGTTGGTGGGGATTGATGGGGAGAAGATCTGGAATTAGTCAGGGGAGCAGGCCCGGAACTCAAATGGGGTAAAGGCCTTGAACCCAGATGGGGAAAAGGCCTGGCACTCGGATGAGGAAAGAGCCTGAAACTTGGAAGAAGATGTGGAACTCAAGACCTACAAAGTTGAATAAACATAATTAATGTTCTAAGTTTTATCTTTCGCAAATTTTGCTTTAGGATCAAACTTCTGTTGAGCATCTCTCATCTGGAACCAGTTGACCTGGTCTCTAGAACTGGTTATAAGTTGGTCCCAACTGGAACCAGTTGAGCCAGGAAATAGTCACCAGTTTAACTGACCCATCTTGGAATCAGTTGGAGGTCCCCATTGTTCCAATTTTCTGTTGACAACTGGTTCAACTGAACCACTTAAACTAGCTTTTCCTTCTGGAACTCAAATGAAGAGAAGGCTTGGAATTTGGGATGGGGGAGAAGGTCTGAAACTTGGGCGGGTTGTGGGGAGAGCTCTTGAACGTACGGTAGTGGAGAAGGTCAGGAATTTGTGAGACTGAAGATTAGCTGGGTGGTGTTAAGGTCTTGAACTTGGGAGAGGGGAAGGTCAGGAACTCAGGGATGGGGGGAGAGCTAGGAAAATTGGGAAGATGCAAAAAACTTAATGGTACAATTTTAAAAGGGGTGCAGGAATGTAGAGATCTCTGAAATGGGCAGGACAAGTACAGAAGGCTGTTAAAAGGCTGACAGGTTCCTTGGCTTAATGGCATACAAAAGCAAAGTTATGCCAAATCTTTATAACTATTGGTTAGGCTTCAGCTGGGATGCTGTGGCCAATCCTGGGGGTTGCATTTAAGGTTTTCAAAGACTTAGAGAGTGTGCAGAGGAAATTTCATAGAATTGTCTTCTCGAGTTCTCTGTCCGAATGCAGAGTCCAGTCGTGAATTATTCTGCACCAGGCAAAATAAAATGACATACTCCAAACAAACTGTTCCTTGTGTCTTCCCCTCCAAGGGCACCAATCAGAAATCTAGTCCAACCTAACTGTGATGCAAAAAAACCACTGTCATATGTTAATGCCATTTGAAGGACAGTATAAAATTCGTTTACTGCTATACCGTCCTCAGGATTCCTCAACGACCCCTGTGACCACCAACGAAATGAAAGATTTATTTAATAAAAAAAGGAACATCGGTGGAGTTAGGGGAAGCAAGAGTGCTCCCCCTTCAACAGTCCTATCTGCCTTTGGCCCCCCCACTCTCCAGGAACTTGCCTGAGTGCACAGAGTGATCGCAGAGCTGAGTGCTTGCTTAACAGTGTGATAAAGTTAGGTTATTTGGTCCAAGTAGGAATTCAGTGCAGAGGTGGAAAGAGGTGCTGCTTCTTATTCTTTTTACCCTCAGTAGATTGGGTGAGTGATTTTCTATGGTCACTAAGCTAGGAAAGTCTAACTTGCTGTTACTTTACTGGCTAACTTAGTAATTTAAGTGAGATAAATCAATTAATTGATTAGAATAAAATAATCAATTCAATTAAAAAAATAATTAACTAAAAAAAAGGTTATACAGGCATAGCCGGGCAGGTTGTGTGTCATAAATGCATCATGTAGGAGATTGTGAAGAGAATTATGATCCTGTACAACCATATCTGTGGAAAGTATCTGCAGTTTGAGGAAATTTGGCTTGGAGTTATTGAGCTGGAGTCCAGGCAGCAGTCATTGCAGAGCATCAGGGAGGGGGAGAGTTACCTGGACACTTTGGCTGAAATTTTTCTGAGGCATCAGGGGCAGAAAGTAGAGGGGGGAGGTGGAAGGGCACCCCATTCTTTTGGCAGGCAGTGGGACCTGGGATCTCATTTTACAAGTGGCAGCCAATTAAGTGGCTGCCACCAGGGCAGCCGTCCCTACTAAGGGTACGGCTCGCTCTGAAGAGTAGCCAGCCCAATCAGAGGACATTGTGGAGGCCACTGCTGGGGCTACACCTGGAGGAAGATGGCACATTGATGAACGTGTGTCCTAACAGTAAGGTAACTGGGGTCTGAGGGAACTGAGCCAGTTAGGCAAACCTGGGCAAAGTGGGTAAGGGGTTGGGTGAGGGTGTGTGGTACCAATGCCACATGGGCAGCTATTGCTGACTAGATGTCTGTCTATCAGGAAAAGAGTGCCCATAAAGGAGGACCCCGTAGAACCTGAGGGGAGTTCTGGCAGTCTCCCCAAACAGCGGAAGGCCCTGCCACTGGTAAAATGCTGGCGGACATGGGGAAGATGCTCATAATTGGCCATTTAAGGTTCTGGGTAAGTGGGCTGTCTTCCACTTTTCCTGCCTCTGGCAAAATAGCAAGGTCATTGGAATACATTGGGCATGCCACCCAATGCCTCCCAATGCTATTTTGCCAGCCTTCATGCAGTTGAGACTTTCCCCAAAGGGCCTGTAAAATCCCAGCCTTATTCTAGGATCAGTCACTCCTGACCTCACTACAGCTTTGGTCCAAACATGAACAAGAATTCCAGAGGTGAGGTAAAAGTGACTGCCCTTGATGTCAAGGCAGCATTTGACCAAGTGTAGCATCAAGGAGCTCGAGCAAAACTGAAGTCAATGGGAATTGGGAAATACTCTCCACTGGTTGGAATCATACCTAGCACAAAGGAAGAAGGCTGTGGTTGTTACTGCACCATGACTTTGCTGCAGGGATTGCTCAGGGTAGCATCCAAGGCCCAGCCATCTTAAGCTGCTTCATTAATGACCTTTGCTCCATCGTAATGTCCGAAGTGGGACGTCCACTAATGATTGCACAATGTTCAATCCCATTCATGAGTCCTCAGATGCTGAAGTAGTCCAAGCTTGCATGCAGCAAGACCTAGACAACATTCAAATTTGGGCTGATAAGGGGCAGGTAACATTCACACCACATAAGTGCCAGACAAGGATCATCTCCAACAAGTAAGAATTTAACCATCTCCCCTCGATGTTCACCAGCATTACAAAACTGCTTAATCCCACACCATCAACTTTCTGGAGCTTACTATTACCAGAAACTTGACCAAATGAGCCATGTAAATGCTGTGCCTACGAGAGCAGGTCAGGGGCTGGGAAACATGCTCAAGACCTGACTCCCAAAAAACTGCCCATCATCTACAAGGTACAAGTTAGGGCTGTAATGAAATACTCTCTATATGGCTGAATGAATTAACTCCAACAAGAAGCTCCTCATGAGACAGGGCAAAGCAGTCCTCTCAATAGCATCCCATACACCACCTTAAATAGTCATTCCCTCCACCACCGGCAGACAGTGGCAGCAATATGTACCATATACAAGATGTACTACAGTAGCTTTCCAAGGCTCCTTTGATAGCACTTTCCAACCCCAAGACCTCTACTACCTAGAAGAACAGACAACAGACACATGGGAACACCACCCCCTGCAAGTTCCCCTCAAAGCCAAACACCATCCTGATTTGGAATTATGGGCAGGATCTTCCGGTTGGAGAGCGGAGGCGGGGCCTGCTCGCTGACGGGTAAAATGATAGGACGGAACTCCCAATGTCACCCTGCATCATTTCAATTTTCAGATCAGTGGGGATGCAGCTGAATCAGCTGTGCGCCCGCCGACCTGTGAACGGCCTATTGAGACCATTTAAAAAGTACTTAACATAATTAATGAACCTGCCCATCCAACCTTAGGGTTGGCGAGCAGGCTGGGAGCCCTGGTGGGCTTAAGAAAAAGCATGAAACTCATCCACGGGTGGGTGGAGGTTTCATGAGGGATGTTATGATGCCAGCTGATGTTACTACTGGACAAACCAGTAGCAGGACAGGAGAGGGAACTGCAAGGAGCAGGTTCCAAAAACTAAAGAAGTCTCCAAATTCAGGAGAGTGAAACAGGCATGGTCCCAAGATAACACTTAAGTCAAAGGACAAGGATAGGAATGTGGAAAAGGTCTTGTTAAGTGAAGTTAAGAGTGAGGAGCAGAAAAAGGCTGCAAGTTTAAAGGAAGAAGCTGCAGGACACAGATTTAAAGCAATATAGGCTCGTGAGAAGCCAGAAGATGCAAGGAGTCAGCCAAAGGCCTGTAACCCTTTACTCTTTATGGGCATGTGGTGCAGTGATGTTCTATTGGCACAGCTGAACATATGAGAGAGGGTGGAACCTAGCGTGATAGATCCTAACTTTTAATTTTTGTTTAGATACATGGAGGGCAGCTACTGAACAGAGTCACAGGAGTCAGCTGATGAACTTGTAACAAAAGAATAAAACAAGAAAAGATTCATAGTAAGTACACAGTACATGTAAACCAATAGGTGACCTGTGGTCAGATATACCGCACTCTGAAACCAAGGCCTGAATTTTTTAGTCGGCAGGCGGGCTTGGCGGTAGCGGGTGGGGGCAGTTGCGGAGCTGACCGCCGCCTGCGATCGGCTCTGCGCCACCATTTTACGCGAGCTGGCCAATTAAGGCACGCCCAGCATAAGATGTAAGCCATAGCGCTCAGTGCTACCTTTGCGAGCGGAGGGGGGAGAGACAGTCAGAGCCAGCATTCTTTCGCACGCATGTGCAAGAAAGGACTCCTCAATGCCTCAGGGAGATTGAATCGCTCCATGCCTCGGGGATTGAATCGCTATTGAAATTATCAAATGAATGGTCTAAAAATTTATTTAAGCATGTCCCATCTCATGTGACTGTATGACATGAGATGGAAAATCTTTTTATATTTTGGAAATTTAAAAAAAATTATTAATAAAAGCTTTAGGAAGCCTCATCCCGCTCGTGGATGAGGTTTCCTAAAAAACAAGAAGGCTGCTTAATCTTTTCACCTGCCCGCCAACCTTAAGGTTGGACAGGCAGTGTTAACAATGACATTAATTACTTCCTTATTGGCCTTAATAGGCTGCTTAAATATTGGCAGGCGCACAGTCGACTCTGGCACATGTCCGGCAAATGAAACATTGTGAGACAGCGCGATGATGTCAGGACACACGCCCGGCACGATCACGTGTCATTTTATGCGTCAGCGTGTCAGGCCTGCCCCCACATGCCAACTGAAAAATTCAGGCCCAAGTGATAGATGCCACCTCAAACAGATGCTATGGATTTCTCATCATCTCCCCTCAAATGCTTGCCACACCATGAGCCAACCAGTCTCACTGAGCTCTGTCTTTCACACAAGGGTTTGCAATCTCTACTCTCGAAGGACTCACTTTGGAATCTTCTCCCGTACGGTGCTTTCTCTCAGATGCCTTCCACAAGGGTTCACCTCCAGGGTTTCAAACTTTCCTTCCGATGTCCCTCTCCGTTGGATCACCATGTGCATTCAAGCTTTCTTCCATGCACTCTCTCTCATATGCTCAGCTGTGCCAATAGAACATCACTGCACCACATGCCCATAAAGAATAAAGAGTTACAGGCCTTTGGCTGACTCCTTGCATCTCCTGGCTTCTCACGAGCCTATATTGCTTTAAATCTGTGTCCTGCAGCTTCTTTCTTTAAGCTTGCAGCCTTTTTCTGCTCCTCACTCTTAACTTCACTTAACAAGACCTTTTCCACATTCCTATCCTTGTCCTTTGACTTAAGTGTTATCTTGGGACCATGCCTGTTTCACTCTCCTGAATTTGGAGACTTCTTTAGTTTTTGGAACCTGCTCCTTGCAGTTCCCTCTCCTGTCCTGCTTCTCCTGCCAGCTGGCTTCAAGTTTAGTTTGGGATTTGCTATCTGTCCCTCTCTTATGCTGCTTCTGCTGACAACTCCTTTCAACCTTAGAGCACACTGCCTAACTGAATTCAAACTGCTTTCAGTTTCTGTGTGTGTATATGTGGGTCCGCCCTCTCTGGACCTCCGTTGCTAGGCAACAGCAAAGTTTTGTTTTACCTTGTTTGTTTTAACTCCCCTTCAAGAGTCATAAAATTTCATTAAAAGGCAGGCACCTTTTCAAGTGAAACTAAAACTCAAGTTTTATCCTTTTTACCCACAAAATACAGAAATACAAATTAAACTTGGACATTAAAGCTAAAACTCATTGCTAACACACCCAAACACAGGTATAATTTACTTACAACTATCTCTAGTTCCTAACGTTACAGAGATAGTGATTTTGATCTTTCAGAATTCCTTAGATTCTAGAATAGTTCCCAAGGATTGGAAGGTAGCAAACATAACCCAGCTATTTAAGAGACAGGCATTGAGAATAAGACTGGGGGCAAAATAATTGTCCCGCCAGCGTGAAATCTTGGTCCGGCCCTGATCGCGGGGGGCGGTTGACTTCCCAACCACACTGCCCACCTCCACTGAGCCCACCCGACAAGTGCTAAATTCTGACCTGGGTTTACGAAAGTTTGTTCTTCTAGTGTTCTAATTCTGCCAGCCTAGACTGAAATTGTTGGCAATGTGTCCTTAAAGGTGTGTCATTGCTGCATTCCCTGGCAAGCCATACCAGACATTTAGCATCTTTTGCACAATGAACTTATTTCCAGTATCAGATACAAGTTTATTTTTAGTAGTTTATACCTATTAACCCTTTTTCAAAGAGCATGATAGCCAAATCATTATGTTATTGGACTATTAATCCAGATGGTTTGAGTTCAAATCCCACCATGGGATGTAATGGATCTGAAAGTTTGTTAACAAAAAGCTGGAAACAAAGTATATGTGACCATGAAGCATTTAGATTGTCTTAAAAACCCAGCTGGTTCACTAATATCCTTTAGAGAAGAAAACCTGCCATTTTTACCTAATGTGACCTAAACATGTCTCCAATGTGGCTGGCTGTTAACTGCCCTCAGTTTTTAATTTTCAGGGCAACTAAGGATGGACAATAAATGCCTACTTAGTCAGCAATGCCCAGATCCTGAGGTTGTTTGAAAAGTTAATGCAATATTCAAGATATATCTTGCTTAAGCAATTTAATATTTTAAAAGTATCAATAAGCTCCCCACCCTTAAAACATCTTCTCATGGGTTGCCTCAATTACACTGGAATTATTTTTGTTACTCTCCCATGCCTCTTTTCTGATACTTACACATCATTTTGCTGGGGTGCAGTAGGAGCTGCACACAATTATAACCATCATATATACAGTCTTAATATAACATCAGTAGACTAGTATTCCATTGATCTTGCTCTATATCCCAGCATTTTATTAGTTTATTTAGTTACCTCACCACTGTCTAGACATTGACAGCAATGACTCTATTATAGCAAACCCAGTTCAATTCATTTTGTACTTATGTTGCATCTTGTTTTGTTCAATGTTCAACTCTTTCATCTGCCCTCTCAAATTCCTCTGCAAAGACTCAGGTGCATTTTTAAACTTGACAATAATGCAGTTAAGTTTCAAAATCCTTGTTATGTAAAAGAGAACAAAGAAGTTCGAGCACTGACCCCAGTGTTACCCCATACCCCATGTTACAGCATCGAATGAGGCCGTTGAGCTGCTTGTCCTAGCTCTTTAATTGCATCTGTCCATTCTAATTGTATTTCCTTACTGTTCCTCAAATACTTTTATATTTGTTCTTTTGAATTGCTTACCCAATTTAATTTTAAATTATACTATTATGATTTCTGCCTCTGCAATAACTTGTGGTACAGCATTCCATTTTCTAATAGCCCTCTGAAAAAGAATTCTTCTAACTTCCCTTTTACTTTTCCACAGATAATATTAACATTCAGCAAAAACAATATTTCACTATTTACCCATGCAAAACATTTTATTATTTTGAAAACAATTGTCCTACTTTTATTATTTTTTCTTCATTATTATAATCTCTACTTGCTGGTATAATTACAATGAATCTGGAAATCCTGGAACTCCCTCCCTAACAGCACTGTGGGTGTGCCTACACCATGTAGACTGCAGCAGTTCAAGAAGGCAGCTCACCACCACCTTCTCAACGGCAACTGGGGATGGGCAATAAATGCTGGCCCAGCCATCAAAGCCCATATCCCGTGAATAAGTTAAAAAAAAATCTTCGCTATACTCTTTCCATGACACTAATATTTCTATACTGGGATATATGGAACTTTAAACAATACTCCAACTAAGGCCTACCCAATATTAGAACTCATATAGCCAGGTGATGAAGAATAGAGCTAGACCCCAATATTAAGATCCCAGTGGGGATCTGTAAACCAAAGGAACAAAGGAGGATTTTCACTAACGAGATGGGGAATTTCCCAACTCAGCAGACCCATCTCCATACAAATGGCTCCTGCATGCATTTTTTCCACTCTGTGGAGGCAGGGGAGGAACTCAGTGGAGCCCACTGCCCCTGGAAGCAATTTGGATACAGCCATGGATGCGAGTGAGCATGAGGTAGGCTGGTTAGACAGCTTGCCTCTGTTCTCTGGGACTTCACCCTAGTTGTTAGGCCTTCTAGCCCTCACCTTCTCACCCCACACACTCCTTCGCCCCTACTCCCCATGCCCCCTCCATGCCCTCACCATGCCCACTCACGCAGTATGCATTATATACAGAACCAATGGGCCATATAATAACGTAGGCAAGTCTGGAAATGTTTATGAGAAAATATCCATTCAGAAACCTGCCTTGAGAAAAACTGCTATCTTACAGCATTAAAAAGTGTCAGTCAGACAATGTCATTCATAGTTTCAATAACCAAAGCTTTAGCCCACTTCATTCCTCTCAATCTTGTCAAATAAATACACATACATTTTAGAAACAATGGCAACATTTTCCCCCTGTCAAAGGAGAAGTGCGGGAGCAGGTGCAAGTGGGTGGGCTTCTGATCGGCGCCCCCAGTCGGGGGTGTGCTGCCATTTTACATGGGCAGGCCAATTAAGGCCAATCCAGCATGATGTGCTCCAGGAAGTGCTATGTGCTCCCTGTGTGGGTGGGGAGGGGTTCTCTCAGCCAGTAGTGGGTTCTTTTGCGCATGTGTGTGAAAGAGCGCACAGATCTCCCTGAGGCAAAGTGCTGCCTTTAAAACTTTGAATAAAGATTAGAAAAAAATTTCCCTGCTGTGTCAACTCATGTGATACTGTCACAAGAGTTGGGACATGTCCAAACTTTTATTGTAAAATATTCTGCATTTTTTAAATCACTCATGAAACCTCATCCCGCCCGTGGATGAGGTTTCATGTTTTCTCACAAGCCCACCTGGGCTACCGGCCTGTCCGCCAACCTTAAGGTTGGATGGGCAGGTCCATTAATGAGCTCAATGGTTTTTTAATGGCCTTAATAGGCCGTAGACAGGTTGGTGGGTGCACATCTGACTCAGATGCGTGCCCGCCGAACTGACAATCTAAATGACACAGGGTGACATTGGGACACACGCCCACTGTCACCCCATGTCATTTTACGCGGGTCCCATCCCCGCTCCCCAACCAGAAGATGCTGGTCAATGACTTATTATAGCCTCATTACAATATTAATCAGCCAAAACTAACACTCCACCTTACCCATTTGTGAATCTTGGAGTTCAGTCAACCATTCATAATAAGTTATCTGGCGACTATATCAACAGGAACAGATGGCCTGGCATCTGTTTCTGCAAAAGGCCTCATTATGAATGTTTGGTTGAGCTCCAAGACATATTAATAGATTCGTTCAGCAGGGTTCTATTTACTCCGATTCAAGGGTCATTCAACTATTGACACAATTGCCATTGGGTGAGCAGGGCAACTAATCTGTGTGCGCTCAGTCAGCCTAGGAGGTTGTGTCCCTCTAGGAATAATGGGGCCATAAGAGGGGGGGTTCAGAAAGCATTGTGAATATAGCTGAGAGTAATCAAGGCAACAAGGTACTCAGAGATAGAGATGAGTAGCGATGAGGGTCAACATCCTCAGGAACAGTTGCAGGAGGGCAGAGGAGAGGATCAATGGGCAGAAAGGCTATGAAGGCCATACTCTCAACATGGAGTGTATCATCAAAGAACAAGCTACTCAAAATGCCAGAGAATCAGTGCCACAGATGACTGCACCTATCGCAGCAAATGGTATTTGAGATTTGTGTCATTGTTGAGGAAGACCTCCAGCAGGAGAATGCCGATGGGCATGCACACTAAAATGCTGGATAAATAAAGATAGAAAATGTTGAAAATACTCAGACGTGTGGTAGCATCTGCAGAAAAAGAATTAATGGGCAAATCTTGTGGAGGTGACAGGGGTCTTGGCCATTGCCTGTGGTGCTGCCGGTACTACACTGACAAAATTGGGGCAGAGATTATGGACTAAAATTGTTGAACTCAATTATGAGTCCAGAAGGCTGTAAAATGTTCAGGCAAATGATAAAGTGCTGCTCCTCAAGGTTACATTGAGCTTCATTGGAATATTGCAACACACCAATGACAGAACTGTCAGAATGGGAGAAAACTGGAGAATTAAAATGGCAGGCAACTGGGAGGTGGGAGTATTATGACCGGGATGGGAGGAGTGCGTGAATGATCAAGCTCCACTACTCCTCAGGCCATACCATTAATTTAAATAAAAGCAAAATACTACAGATGCTGGAAATCTGAAACAAAAACTGTCTTTGTTTGCCATTAATTTAAATATTTCATTATCTCACTCAAATGGCTAGTTGTGAACCTATACCTCTACCACCCAAAAGGAAAGAGACTCTGAACAGGCTTCTTTCAAACACTCAGAATGATTAATTTATTTTAAAACAAAACTTCCTTTAACAAGTTGCAAGTACTGGTTAACACACAATGCTAACTGGGAAATATAACTAGCAAACTCTTCCTAAAGAAATCCCCCTGCAACACACAGGCAAACAGAGGTCTAATAGATAGAGTTTCTCTGTAGGTATGGGCTTTGAAGGATGGGTGTTATAAAATAAAGAATAAAGTCTGCAGAGTCTCGATGCTGTCAACCTGGAGTTCTCTCATGTGCAGTGGGTGCCTGGAAGTTCTCATCACTGGTCTCAGCTTTGCAGGTCCAAATGCAGCCAGTCAAGGTAGCCTTCTTTCCTCAGCTTGTTTTCCAACAAGACTGCCTTCAAAACAAGCAGGTTTACGACTTAAGTTTTTTTCCTCTCTCCTTTGTCTCCCAACTTTTCATTAATTGAAGTTCAACACAAACAAACAACTTCTTCTCAAGTACCATATAGGTAAGGTGGTTTCTTGGAAGAGGCCTGCTTGTTGACAATTCCAAGGTGAAGTTATGACTTGCTTTTAAAAAAAAATCCCAGTTTAGTATTCAGATCATGCCATGTCCTCCATTTTGTAAAATAAAACTTCAGTCTTGAGAGATATGATTCTAATATACCTCAGTCCTTAAGAGATCAAATACCATTTCCAAATATGTTTCAATACAAAGAATGCAGAAAAGTATATGCATAACATATAAACAATTCAAACATGCACTCACTCAGCCATTCATTCCTTATACAGAATCTGTTCAGTTTTCTGACCTTGTTGCTTTCCAGACAATTATAAACAATTTTTTGTAAGGAAATAGAGATAGTTTAAGTAAGTTATATTAGTATTTGTGGGTCTTAGGAATGAGTTTTAGCTTTAGTGTTTAAGTTTGACTTGCATTTCTGTATCTGTGTGTTAAGAAAGTTCAATTTCAGTTTTAGTTTCACTTTAAAAGGTGCTTGCATTTCAATTGAGAGTTTTACAATTTAAGAAGTTAAGCAAACATAACAGTAGAAAAAAAACAATGTTGTTGCCTAGCAACAGGGATCCAGAGAAGCAAGTTCCTCCAACAGACACACATATAAAAGCTAAAGAAACAACAGTTTTGAGCTCGGTTTGAAGACTGCTGCCAAAAAGAAACCATCTAGAAGGGACAGAAAGGAGTCCCAATCTAAAATTGATTGAAAGTAACTGCCAGGAGAGGCTGGAGAAAAGGGGACAGGTAGCAAGTCCCAAGCTAAAGAAAGTGCCCAAAATCCAGGTGAGTGGAACAGGAGAAAGTCCCAAGTAAACCTTCTAGTCAAAGGAAGGACAGAAACCTAGGAAAGGTCCTGTTAAGTGAAGTTAAGAATGAGGGGCAGAGAGAAAAGCTCCAAGCTTCAGATTTAAAGAGACAAAAGCTGCAGAAGCAGATTTAATGTGAGACAGGTTGCAAGGGATAAGAAGGTCCAAAGAGATGGCTAAAGGTCTGTAAATCTTTGCTATGGGCATGTGAAGCAGTGATACTCCTGATGGTGGAGTTGGTAAAAGAGAGTGTGTGGAAGACAGCTTGAATGCATGTGGTGACACAGGGAAGAGGAACATCAGAAGGAGAGTGCGAAACCCTGGAGGTGAACCCTTACAGAAGGCATTTGAGAGAAAGCATCGGTTTGGGAGAAGATTCCAAGGTGAGGTCATGGAGAGTGGAGATTGGAGACCCTAATGTGAAAGTCGGAGTTCAGTGAGTTGGGTTGGCTCATGGTGTGACAAGCGTCTGGGGGGAGTTGAGGAGAGATCCATAGCGTCTGGTTGAGATGGCATCTGTCACTTGGTTTCAGAGTGTAGTGTGTCTGACCACAGAGTGCTAATTGGTGCATGGCCTGTGTACTTACTGTGGACATTAGAGTATAAGGTAGCTTTTGGACTTGTGTTATCCTTACAAGTCTGTGTATATCTGTAACAATATAGTTGTGGGTGAACGAGTATTGTAATATAATTCATATTTTCTTGTTTAATAAATGTTTTATTCTTTTGTTAAAAGTTCATCAGCTGACTCCTGTGACTCTGTTCAATAGCTACTCTTCACGCATCTAAACAAATAAAAGTTAGGATCTATTAAGCTGGGTTCCACCCTGGGATCAGGCTTGTTCAGGGGTAATCTCAGCTGGGATCATAACACAATTTACATTCTTGATAATGCATCAGCAATTATATTATCTTTTCCAGTAATATGCACAACCTTCAAGTTATAAGGTTGTATTAGCAAGCTCCATTGGAACAGTCTATATTCTGAGTCTTAAACTTTTCCACAAGGGCCAAAGACTTATGGTCAGTATATGCCAATGTTTCTTTATAGCCATGTCGGATATATACCTCAAAATGCTTAAGAGCCAGTAACAATCCCAGAGTTTCTTTTTCTACCATAGAGTATGTCTTTTGATGTCGATTTAATTTTTTAGAAAAGTACCCCACTGGCTTCACTGTGTCTGATTCATCTTCTTGCAATAAGACTGCACCCACCCCCAAGTCACTAGTGTCGATTTGTAGCTTGAAGGGTTTAGCCAAATTAGGGGAGGCTAATACTGGTTCATTAGTCAGAATTGCCTTCAGCTTCTCAAAAGCTGTCAGGCACTCTCTTGACCATACCACCTTTGCTTTCTTTTGCAATAAATCCATTAGTGGAGCTGTTAATGTGCTGAAGTTTGGCATAAATGTACAATAAAAACCAATAATTCCTGAAAATCTCATAATTTCCTATTTAGTTTTAGGGACAGGGAATTCCAGCAAGGCCCGTACCTTCGCTGTTCTTGGCAAGACTTGTTCCTTCCCCATGATATGCCCTAAATAAGTTACTCACACTTTTGTGAACTCACTTTTTGCAAAGTTTATTTCTAGATCTGCCGACTGTAATTGTTTAAATAAGGCTTCTAGTTGTTCTAAATGGTCTTTCCATGTATTGCTATAAACCAATACATCATCCAAGTAAACCATACAGTTAGGAACACTGGTGATCACCTGATTCATTAGTCTTTGGAAAGTGGCTGGAGCATTTTTCAGTCAAAATGGCATTACTCAGCATTGGGATAAAGCATTTGGTGTGACAAAAGCTGATATCTCCTTAGCTCGCAACGTTAAAGGTGCCTGCTAGTATCCTTTCAACAAATATGTCTTCGTAAGGAATGAGGCACTGCCAACCTTGTCAATACAATCTTCTAGATGAGGGATTGGGTAGGAATCAAGTGGCCATAGACAGGTTGGCGGGCCTGCAGCTGATTTTGCTGTGCCCCGCCTTCCTGAAAATTTAAATGGGGCGGGGTGATGTCGTGGGCCCCGCCCCCTGCTTGCCGACAGTAAAATTCTGCCCATGGTCTTTGGTGAGTGCTTTATGAATTAATTTAAATGGACCTGTGTGATCCATTCAAATAGAAGAGCTATTAGCACAGTTTTGATGCTTCCTATGCCTGCAGGGGGCTCCCTTGCAAGCAATCTTCTCAAGAGGGTGTGCCTCACCCACAGGAGGCCAATCAGCTTTACGCAGAAGATATTAATTTTGCTCATATTGTTAAGGAAATAGAGATAGTTTAAATAAATTATGGGCAGAATTTTACACTGAACAGGCAGGCTGACACTTGTCCCGACCAGACATGAAATTGCGCGAGGCGAGTGTCCTGACATCATCCTGCACTTGCGCGATATTACGGTCAGCAGGTACGCACAAAAGTTGGAAGCGTGCCTGCTGACAATTAAGGGGCCAATTAAGGTTATTAAGGGTGCAATTGTCTCCAATTTTTTCTGGTTCATCTAACCTTACCGTTGGCGGACAAGGGAATCAGCCTTTGCACTTTTCATGAAACCTTATCCAAGGGAGGGATGAAGTTTCTGTTATTAAACGAAAGAAAAATAAAAATCCATGTCCAGCATTTTTGTCATTTATATGTTCAGATGCCTGATTGTGATGTTTGGGCATTTCTTCCTGATTTTAAAAACTTTAATGAATGCTTTTCAGGTCTTCAGCTCCCCGAGGCAGCTCTTTGACTTCAGGGAACTTTCTGACAGTGCTCGCCCATGCCTGCACTGACGTCAGCGCTCGCCGTCCTCCTGCCCCCACCCCGGCAGTGTTGAGCTTCTCAGTGCGTGCTTCACACTGGCTGGCCATTAATTGGCCATCCAGCATGAAATCACAGTCGGGGAGGGAGGGGGCTGTGCGATCCCAGTTGGTCATCCATTCCCTGGTCAGTCCCAGACATGCCGATTGCGCCAGCCCGCCGACCTAAAATTTCTGCCCAATACTTGTATAGGTGGGAGTTAGGAATGAGTTTTAGCTTTAATGCTTAAGTTTGATTTGTATTTCTGTACTTGTGTGTTAAGAAAAGGTCAATTTGAGTTTTAGTTTCACTTTAAAAGGTGAAACCTGGGATTTAGTTTAAATTTTGAGGGAGACAGCAGGTCTAAAGCTGTTTGTATACCTGCATTTCTAATGAGTTTTTTCTTTACGACTGTTGAAGAGAAGTTAAAGCAAACACAAGGATAGAAGAAACTGTGCTGCTGCCTAGTGATAGTGGTCCAGAGAGGGAGACCCACCCACCCACATGCAGAAAAAACTGGAAGAAGCAGTTTGAATTCACTTGACAGCAGAAGCAGCCTAGAAGTGACAGATAGCCAGTCCTACACCAAAGTTCAGTTGGATCCAGGACTCCAGATAGACTGGACATTGGGAGAGGGAACTGCAGAGTGAGAGCAGATTTCCCAAAAGAACTGAAAGGTCCCAAGGCCAAGGAGTGAGACAGAAACAGGAGAAAGTCCGAAGAAGACCTTCTAGCCAAAGGAAGGACAGGAATCTGGAAAAGATCCTGTTAAGTGAAGTTAAGAGTGAGAAGCAGATGAAGGCTCCAAGCTTCAATGAAGAAAAGCTGCAGGAAGCGGATTTAAAGTGAGAGGCCAGAAGGTCCTAAGAGACAGCTAAAAGACTGCAACTCTTTGCTACGGGCATGTGAAGCAGTGGTGTACTGTTGATGGCTGAGCCGGTGAAAGAGAGTGCATGGAAGCAAGCTTAAATGTATGTGGTGACCCAGGGGAGAGGAACATCGGAAAGAGAGTTCCAAATCCTGGAGTTAGACCCATGCAAAAGGCATCTGAGAGAAAGCGTCAGTTTGGGAGAAAATTCCAAAGCGAGTTCTTAGAGAGTGGAGATTGGAAACCCTCATGTGAAAGAGTTCAGTGAGACCGGTTGGCTCACGGTGTGACAAATGTCTGGTGGGAGAGGACTGATGAGAGATTCATAGCATCTGTTTACAGTAGCGTCTGTCACTTGGTTTCAGAGTGTGGTGTGTCTGACCACAGGTCGCCAATTGGTTTACATGGACTTACTTACTGTGAACATTCGAGTATGAGATAGTTTTTGTAACGTGTTATCCTTAGAAATCTGCATATATCTATAAAGGTATAGTTGTGGGTGAAGGAGTAATGTAATAAGGTTCATCTTTTCCTGTTTAATAAATGTTTTAATCCTATGTTAAAAGTTCATCAGCTGACTCCTATGGGCAGAATTTTATGTATGACATGCAGATGGCGGACCCCTCATGTCAGTGCTCAAAATGTCGCGCACTGATATTGGGCGAGCATGCCGACGTCAGCGTGTGCCATCGCGATATTTAACTGGGCGGTCACATGATGAAGCATGGCGCGCACCCACCATTAATTAAAGGCCTTGTTAAGGCCCTTAACTTGGCAATCGACACCGATTTTGAGGTGCACGTGCGATCTTCAGCTCGGTGCATGAGCGCAGCGGGCAGGCGGGTAAGTGACTTTTTACAAACCTTGTCCACAGTTGGAATATGTGGGCTCAGAGGGGTTGCTAATGTTTTATCTGAAGTATTTATTGCAGAAAGTGTTTTAAACTTGCCTGTGTGATTGTTGGCAGTTCAGATCGATTTCCAACGGCTTTCGCTGTACTTTGAAGCTTCAGCTCACCAGTCTGCAGATGGTAATCTTTATCGGGCCTGCAGCTTTCCGGAGGCCTCCATTTAGCCTGGGGGTATGGGTTCTGACATCTCCACTGGAGGCAGCTCCTCTGAGGAGGAAGGGACGGATAGAATAAGGAGGATGTCGGGAGTGGACAATCAGCCTCCACGGGAGCCACCTTTGGGAGGCCAGGCGCAGGCACAAGGGGCGCAGGGTCAAGAGGTTGTCCAAGGTGAAAGGGGCCACAGAAGACTCCACTATCCTGCTGCCAGTGTATACAGGCAGTGAAGCAGCTACCTCAATATGGCTGAGGTGCAGTGCCGAAGGAGGCTCCGACTCTCAAGGGCGACAGTGAACTACATCTGTCAGGTGATTGGCCCTGAGATCTCCCCTAACTGTGTGGGTGAACACCCCATGCCAGTGGCTCTGAAGATCACAGCTGCCCTCCACTTCAATGCATCTGGCTCCTTCCAGGGCTCGGTGGGTGATCTTTGCGGTGTCTCCCAATCAGCTGTTCACACTTGTGTCAAGCAGGTCACAGACGCTCTGTTCAGGAATGCATTGACCTTCATCCACTTCCGCTGCGACCAGGCAAGTCAGGCACAGCGAGCCAGAGCCTTCGCGGCAATTGCTGGCTTCCCCCGCGTCCAGGGTGCAATAGACTGTTCACATGTGGCCTTCAAGGCGCCGGCATGTGAGCCCGGTGCCTTTGTCAACAGGAAGGCCTTCCACTCCATGACTGTGCAGATAGTGTGTGATCACAGGATGCAGATTCTGCAAGTCTGTGTAAGGTACCCAGGCAGCTCCCACGACGCCTACATCCTCAGACACTCCCAGGTGCCGGGGCTCTTCACTTCTCCGGCTCAGCCGGATGGATGGCTGCTGGGTGACAAGGGCTATCCCCTCAGAAGGTGGCTCATGACGCCTCTCCACCATCCAAGAACAGAAGCTGAGGACCGCTACAATAGGAGCCACTCATGATATGTCTATGAAATAGGGCTGTGGAGGAGAGAGCCATTGGTCTTCTGAAGATGCGCTTCCGTTGCCTGGACCACTCAGGGGGCACACTGCAGTACCCCCCAGATCGCGTCTCAGTGATAGTGGCAGTATGCTGCACTCTGCACAATCTTGTGCTGGAAAGGGGGGATGCAGTTGACGATGAAGACCTTGACATAATGGATGAGGCTGCACATGATGAATCCAGTAGTGGCTCAGAGGATGAGGAAGCACAGGGCAATGATAAGGGGCAGCACGCCGACCCGCTACTATACCAAGGAGGCAGGGACATCCGGGACACTTTAATCCAACGAACCTTCAGCTAGCTCCACACACATCAGTAGGACCAGCATTGCCTGGCGCTTCCACACATGGCACATAGGTGCTACATCTTCCACCTCATCAGCTGCAATTAAGGGCTTAGTGCATAAACATCAATGTCCACTCAAACACTTATGATATGTCTGTGAAATAGACAAATGCAGCACAAAGGAAACACCCTCAGCCATGGTCACAAGTGTGGACTTTATTGCCACCAAAAAAATGAACAAATGTTGCTATGGCGTTGAGAATCAAACATTCCCTAACCTAGGGCCAACATAAAATCACCAGTGACAAACCCGTGGAGTGCCTAAGGTGCCTTATGCTTACGTTTGCGGGTGCTACGTCTTGGTGCCACCCCATCACTCAGAGTGGCTTGTGAGACAGCCTGCTGACTCTGCTGTCCTGTTGGCCACGATGACCTTGGTGGCCTTCCTCTGGCCTGTGGAGCCTGTGCTGGCCCTGCCTGGGAGGGAGTGGTCAGTTCCAGAACTGGCACCTCCTCAGTTTTTGCAGCCTCAACGGATGCAATTGTCACTGGCAGAGGGGCAGAGGAGCGGCTGCCCTCATCCGGAGCGCCCTGAGAGGAGCTCAAAACGACGACACGTAGCAGCTGCACAGACGTGAGGTCACATTGGACCTCCCTGCTCACCGCAGATGGATGGGCATCGAGCTGGGACACTTGGCGCCCAGAACATCTCCCACATTGGGAATGACTACCTGTTGCATGTCAGAGCGTAACCCAATCAGATGATTCTCAATCTGTTGAAAGCCCCTCTCCATGAGAGTTGCCAATCTCCCAATGGAGGAAACCTGAAGCTCTGTCACTGACACTCTGCCTGGACTCCTCCACCACAGAGACCATGTGAAGCACACCCTCATGCAACCCTGCCAGATGCTCCCAGGTACCCTGCCGCTTATCCTGCAGCTGCTGCATGGCGGACATCTCCAGAGACACATCATCACTGCCCGACTCAGCACGTGCCTGGTCCCCTGCAGTCCTCCGGCTGCTGGAGCCATCGGCACTCTCTGCCATGCCATCTCCTCCAGCGATTGTGAAGTGCCCTCTCCACTGTGCCCCGGGACACTAGCCGACGTTATAATCCCCACCGATGTGGTAGTCGTTGCGCTGGTGCCTGGCTCACTGAAAGGTTGTGACGCAAGTTGCAAGTGATGCCTCTCAGGTGTGGAGGGGGGGGGGCTCTGGACTTTGTGCTGGTGGACATGCGGTGGTGATGCTGAAATTAACAAGGACAGTGCGTCAGTTAGCGTTCAGTCAGTAATACCATTCATCCCTTTCCCCCCCCAGGCTCATAATGCACTCAACCTTCAAGAACCTAAGGATACCAACATTGGTGGGGTGGTAAATAGTCAAGAGGAGGCCCAAACATTTCATACACATTCAGACAGGCTGCTCAGATGGCTTAAGAAATGCCACATAGAATGTTACATGGATAAGTGTGCGGTTAAGTACTTGGGCAAGAGAAACAAGGTACGGGAATACATGAGTAATGGTAGGACCGTGAAAAGTCACGACAATTACAGGGACCTTGCTGGGCGGGCCCGTTAAGGTAGCAGAACAGGAACATAAGGTGTTTAACAAGGTCAAAGCCAGACTTGCCTTTATTAGCCGTGGAATAAATGTAGGAAAAGGGAGGTCATGTTGCAAGTGCAGAAAACGCTGTCGAGGCCACATCTACACTTCTGCGTTCAGTTGTGACCTGCGCCTCATGGGGGGGATGGCATTGGAGTGGGGAGGGTACAGAAGTTGCTGACCTGGAGAGTTGGAGTTATGAGGAAACATTGCATACACTTGAGACATTTGCCGTGGAGCACAGGAGATTGACAGGTCACATTATTGACCTTCATACTGTTATGAGGGGCATAGAAAGGGTGGACAGAAGGCAACATTTCCCCTTGGCGCAGGGATGACTAATGTGGTGGCATTTATTTAAGTTGAGTGCCATGAGATTGACAGGTGAGGTGCTGAGGACCTTTTGGACAGAGTAATATGGGAAGCAGTAGCTGAAAGGTGGCGAAGGTACAAACCCTCCTAAGATGCAAAAATCTTTGGATGTGCAGCAGCAATGCCATGGCATGTTAGGCCATGGGGGTAGTGGTCACAAATAGGATAAGGCGACTTTGGAAGGTGCTAGAGATGCGCAGTCTCAAGGGGACGAGGGACCTTTGTGTATGACCCACATGTCTGACTGTATCAGTCTGTGAATGAGCTGTGTTGCTGCAGTAACGATTGCAACAATCATCAGTGCTTAGGATGGTGGGAAGACAAGAGTGGATGGGGCTGTGGGCCTCAAATATCTGGCCGCTGCACCCCAGCCTTGTCGACACCTGCCGACCTGGCTGCTTGTCTCCTCCCCAGCTCCGTGGCCTGCTCCTCAAAGTTGGTGAGGCGCTGGAGCATGGCATGCCCACCACCAGTCCGCAAACGCTCCTGGCTATTGTTCTCAGTTTTTGCCTACAGAACAGAGAAGAGCATTTATTGGGGCTGATCGCTCATGTACTCTGCATGCGCACGCCGCACCCCAACCACTGTGGCCCATCTGATGCCTCCAGTGGCTCCTGTCCACACTACTGGTGACCGTAGATAGTATGGCTGCTCCCAACCCCCTCCCCCAATGGCCATCTTGGATTCATTCGGCATCCATCACCTTGAATAACGCACGAGTCTTAGCCCCCTTGGTAAGGAGGCGCAACTAGGTGCGGCGCCGAGGCCAGCAGATGGCTCTTGGCCACAACAACTTGATACCAGTAAGACATGTGTTGGAGTTCTGAGTATGTGCCCAGCTGCTTCTCCTGCAGGTTGCCCCCAGCCTATTCAAATGTGACAAACACCAACATACGCTGCGGGGAGAACCCATCTTCTCCTCAACCACTAAGGCTGATGTAACCATGATCATTTATCTGATCGCCCACCCAGCTTGCGCCAAATGCTCAATGCAGTAACGACCCTAAGACATTGGGTGGGGGGGGGGGCCTCAAAGGCTAAGGCTACCTGCTGGGTTAAATGGCCAAGGCTGACACCCTTCCAGAGCACAACAAATCATTGAAACATTTGCAGCACTGTGTCCCTGTGCGCCGCAAAGCATCTTGAGAGCTCGCTACCTCCGCCACCTCCTGCCATGCCTGCTTGGTAATGTGAGGGGCCCTCCTCCCTCCATCCTCGGGAAACAACACCTCCGGACGTTGTGACACCTCTTCGAGGAGGGCAGCAAGGCAGGCATCAGAGAACCAAGGGGCACATTGGCCCCCTGCTGGCCCACCCTGCAGCCGGCCCCCTCCTCCTCTGCCCTGCCCTCCTCCAGAGCCCGCTGTGCAGACTGGTCGCTGGCCATGGTGAACAGCCTAAAGGAGGCTGCCTGGCCTTTCCTTATGCAGACTGCCAGTTCCCCATTGGAACCGGCGGTCTGTACACGCAGGCCGCACTTTTGAAATTCCTGCTGTACACGGGAGTCTACAACGTGCTGGGTGGGCCTTAATTGGTCCGCCCGTGCAAAATGGCGGTGCGGCCCTTTTCGCCGGCGGAGATCGGCTACGTGCCCATTGCCGATTGGGTTGGGCCCGCCCGCCCGACAAACATAAAATTCTGCCCTATGACTCTGTTCAGCAGCCACTCTTTACTTATCAAGACAAAAAGTTAAAGTTAGGATCTATCAAGTTGGGCTCCACCCTGGGATCAGACTTGTCCAGTTGTAACATTGGCTGGGCCCATAACAATATTATGTGTACATAACTGCAGCTATTCATTACATGATGTATCATGTTCCTGAACATATTCATATTTCATATTGTGCAAAACATAGAAAACATGAAGAATATAGAACAAACGACAAGTTTTTTGATTTTCCTTCAACCTGTACAAACTGCATGCCTTCAAATTTATTCCAGCTACACAGCTGCACAGAAAGTTCCTAAAATAAGAAGTTCTGATACGACGTACAGCAATGACACATGTTTCATCCAATTCCTTCTAAGGATGTGCAAGTATTGCCTTTAAAAATTAGAACTTTGGGGGTTGAGACAGAATAATTTGGCACATGAAAATTGCTTCCTGCAGTAAATTCTGTCTTTAAATTCCACTATCTTACTAGATTCATTTTAATGCCAAACTTGCTAAATTCTCATCAACATTTTTCTGTTAGTAGGGCATTTTAGACATACAATATTAATAAATGCATCATCTGATTGCAAACCCTTTGTATATTACAGTAATAGTCATGCATTACCTTTGTGTTCTTTTTCCTCTTTCAGTCTGGCCCTTCTTGTTTGTTGAGTTGGCATAAGAACATGGCTCGGAATTGGAGTAGGCCATTTGGCTCTTTGAGGCTGCTTCACTATTCAACGAGATCATGGCTGATCTGCTACCTCAAGTCCACCTTCCACATCCCTTAATTCCATTTGTACCTAAAAATTTATCAGCCCCGGTCTTAAATAAACTTCAATAGACTGAGCATCCACAGCTCCCTGAATTTGTAAGATTCCCAAACCTTTGAGTGAAAAGAAATTTCTCCTTATCTCAGTCCTAACTGGCCAACCTCTTATTCTAAGACTGTGACCCTGGGCAGAATTTTTCTCGCGTCAGGAGGGCTCGGCGAGAGCAGACGCGGGTAGTCGTGGAGCTGACTGCCACCCATGATCGGATCCACACTGTCATTTTACATGGGCGGCCAATTAAGGACCACCCAGCGTAATACATGAGTGGTAGCACTCAGTTGCCTCAGGGAGATTGAAGTGCTTTTGAAAACAATAAATAAAATCAATAAAAATTTAATGAAACATGTCCCCCCATGTAACTTTAGGTGGGTATGCAGCCGACTCTGGACCGCGCCGGCTGAATGAAACATTGTGAGATAAGACGGTGATGTCAGGGCGTACGCCCGGCATCATTGTGCTTCATTTTACATTCCGGCGTGTCGGGCCTGTCCCCTCACGCTGGCTGAAAAATCCTGGCCCCTGTGTTCCAGATTCCCAAGGGGAAACAATTTCTTAGCATCTACCCTATCAAGCCCCTTAAGAATTTTATACCTTTCAATTAAATCATTTTTTATTCTTCTAAACTCCAGGGAACATAGGCATGGTTTACAAACACTCTCCTCTTAGGACAATCCCCACATCCCAGTAAGCAATCCAGTGAACTTTAGCTGCACTCCCATTCAGGCAAGTATATCCTTCCTTAGGTAAAGAGACCAAAACTACACATAGTACTCCAGATATGGGCTCACCATTGCCCTGTGTAACTGTAGTAATACTTCTTTACTTTTTTACTGCAATCCCTTTGTCACAAAAACTAACATACTATTAACTTTCCTAATTCCTTTATGATACTGCATGTTAACTTTCTATGATTCACATACATGGTTACTCAGATCCCTCTGAAGTATTATTTCTGTATTTATACTGATTTCTTTAAATTCATGACTCTTTCCTTCTGAGCCCTTGTTTACTATTTTTGTTCTATAACTTGCTTCACCAAAATGATTTTCTCAGTGTGCAATTACCCAATTCATGAGGGTTTGTGATCCCTGGACCTGCCACAACTTTTTTTCACGTGTTGAGCAATTCCCTACATCAGTTGTACAATCCACTGTTTGTGAATTAAGTTTTTGTGAAGTAGCTCATTAGCTGCTTGAGGAGCAGTAAAAGAGCAGGTGTTTCATGATCAACTGATTATTTTTTTCATGACAGTTATCAGAATCACATTCTCAAAAATCAAATTTTAAGCATGTGTTCCTGCAATTTTGTTCATGGATATTGGCTGATGTGTCTTTTAGAAAGGTAGACATGAGGTCATGATGGTCAAAAAGGCCAGAACAGTAACACCGTGATATTTATTCAGTGTAGTGTTGCGTTTGAACAAGAATTGTCATCACATTACACAGTTTATTAAAGTCAGTAAAATGATTTTCCAAATACCTCTTTAAGAATATTCTGGGTAAGTGAAAACAAAGTCTGGAAAATTTATGTGCTTTTTCCTTGAACAGGACTAGAGCTTTAGTTCATGCCTCATTTAATGGCAAATGAGTAAAAGATGTGTTCAGCCAACAAATGTTTTCTGGTGCTTTACAGGATCAAACATGTATTTTTTTAATAGTCTAGTTATGTTGCATTGAGAAATAAGGAATGACTTGGTTATATTTTTCCCCAAGTCCATTGCCACTATGCAGAAGTTAGGTATGAGAAGTTAGATGACCAAGCTATGGCCCTCCCTAGTCCTGAGATGGCAAAAATGATCCAGTTTTCAACCAATAGTTTTCACTGCAAAGGAAAGATGCATTGTCAGATTTTTTTCTCCTCTTAAATTGAAAAGGTTTATTATCAGGAGATTTCCAGCCTGTCCAAAATCAAAAACTGACAAAATCCATTACAATTTTAGCTTGTAGATATAGCAGAATGGTTCTATGACTCAAACACATGTCCATTTTGTTAAGAATCAAGCATCTCAACCACTTTATTACTAGGTCAGCTAGGAAGCAACTATTTTAACAGGTTGCTATAGTATTAAATATTTTAGATGTGACTTTACATACAAGATGGAAAAAAAGAGATTATTTCTTTTATTGTATCTTAACACGTCTTTGAGAAACATATGAAAGTGCTTCATACGTATATATCATTGTGAAATGCAATGGCTTGTTATATCGGTAAACATGACAAATATTTTGCAGAAAGAATGATGCCATGATGAGTAAAAGAGCCAATTTCAAATCATGCAATTACATCTTTATATCTACCATAATTATGTACATAAACCTTTGATTTAACATATTCAAAGAATAGCTTTTTTAACAATGCTCACTCCCTCAGTGCTGAACTAAAGCATCAGCTGAGATCTCAGAAGCCATTATAGTACCAGCTGAGCCAGCTGACCCATTGATGAGTTATTGTTAGTTTTATAAACTATTTATTATATTGGACTTGGCAGAATTCAAGACTTTTTTGGTCTTGCACAACAGAGTAGATTTTTTTGCGGTGAGATTTATTAGCCAGACATACTAAAATCTGGTATGAAATTTTACAGATTGTAAATAGTTCTTCCACGCACCCCATTTATTTCATTTGAACAAAATGACCAATATATCATAACTATATTTTCAGAGTATCTGAATATCTATTAAGAAACTTCATAAGATATAAGCTAACTTGCTAATTGGAAAGTAGGTTGAAAATTGCCTTCAAGCTTATAACCTGTATAACAATGTTGCCAGACTTCTTGAGGAGACTTCAATTCAAAGTAATTCTATAATATTAGGTGCAGAAGCAACTGGTACTCAGTCAGGCAAATATTTCTTAATTTTGCTTCTACTATTTTATAATAATTTATACTCAGTTAAACTTATATAAAATTTGGTATGCATTTGGTGAATTAGCTGCTCCTGCCTTGTCAGCACAAATGCTGCTCTGCCATTACATCCATACCCTTTATCAGAACAAATGCTTTCCTTTATTATTAATAGCAATTCTTGACATTTTCATCAGCAAGGAAAAAAAGATGGAACATCAGCTCTGACTACATTTAGCACCATTTGAATAAATTGAAAGTAAATGCTAATTGTTAGCATTCAGAGACTGCTACTTTGTGATGACATCTGCTTATAATTAATCATCAAAGAGATGATTGGTGATTCATGCTTGGCTACTTTTTCTAAGAAATTTGTCATCCACCTTAGAGACTGAAGGTGTGAGTACTGCACTCCTTATAAGTTGGAAAAATAACTTCTCACTGGGTCCAACTCTATTAACTAAAATTATGGGGTGTTGTGGGGGGGGGGGGGGGGGGGGGGGTGGTGCGGGTGGAATATTAGCTTTATGTTCAAAGAGCTGCCTTGATGAAAACAAAATTTGAAATAAACACCTATCAAAAAATCAACAGCTCAATAAACCATAGTCTAGCTAATTTCACAGGTCTACTGGGAATGCCAACAGAGTAAGGAAATGTCAGTTGGAAGAAGTCATTAAGGAAACCTTGGTAAGAATAGACCTCCAAATGACCTGCATTGGTGGCAATCTCAGCTGCCTGAGTAAAACAGTCTACCTTTAATAGCATCACCTATACTGTCATGTTAATTCTACTTGGAAGAAAGAGTCTATATAATGCAAAAGTGGTGTATGTCGTAGGTCAAACATTCTTCCTTCCTCTAACTTCAGTCACAAAAACAATGAATGTAATCAGTGACAAAATAAACATGGCCATATAAACATTTTGAGTTTATAGAATCTAAAATATTTTGTTTTCTTCAAGTTGACTGCAAGGGTTTATTAGCCCAGAAGTCATGAAGCTATTAATGTATATAACGTTATTGGAAATTATTTTTTTTAAGTAGAGGGTTAGTCTGTGGGTGTCTCTTAATTGGATTAAAACCAGCTAGTCTGGGTGCTTTGATGTATACTAGTTTTGAGATGTAAGAGAGGTAGAGTGCATTTGTATTTTGTTGAATTGAGCATTCAAGAAGGGGAGTGAAATCTGGCACCTAGCTAGCAGAGACCAAACAATGTTTATATTACTAATCAAATTAGTACTATGAAAAGGGTTTTATTGTTAGAAGAGGTGGCATTCAAAGGGGCTGGTGATACAATGAGAATTTACTTTCAGTGAGATGTACTGGGTATAACAGATAGCAGTTTTGTGTGTGCAAGGCAGAGGCAATGTAAAATCAAAGCCTGTAAGCCTACCACTGTATCTGCAAAGGAACCAAAGTGAAAGGAACCTCATTTTGAATTTGTAAGGTGAAAATGCTTTGTCTGGTGTCTGCTTAGAGTCTTTGGGTTACTGTTGCCTTAGTGGAGATTAGTTTGGGAATTTGTTAAAACTGTTGTTAGTAGTAATTTGTAGCCATGTGTATATATTTAACTTGTGTAAATTGATAAATGTCTCATGTAGTTTGATATAAAAGCCTCTCGAGAACTGATAGTCTGATTCCTGAATTTAGAGCTGTAACTCAAACATACCACTTAAAAATATAGGTTATGAAAGTTGTTTAAAGTTTCCCTCTGGGATTTTTAAATAAGTCAGCTTTGCCAACTGTTGTGTCATAAGAATTGGGGGCTCTAGTGGGATAAAAATATTTCTAATTCCTTGATTGGCTTGGAATTGGTGAATCTTAAGGTTAAGGTATGAGTACGAGAAGCACTTTTAATTCAGGAATTGGTGAGGTAGCTTAGAAGTGGTGAGACTGCAGGATGGCTTTGGGAATTGCTAAGACTCGTCTGGGAGTAGAAGAGATAAATCTGCTTGGGTTGGAGTAAAAACCCAAAAGTAAGTTAACAGAGTTGGCAGATAAGTTAAAATTGGGGTTACCTGAGGGTGCTAGGAAATCAGATATAATTAAGAGTATAGCACAGCATCTACAGCTGTAATTGAAACCTGACACTAGTGAGTCACAGCTGCAGGTAGTGAGACTTCAGTTACAAATGAAGATACCTGAATTTGAACAAGCAAAGGAACTGAAAAACTTGAATTAGAAGCAAAGGACAAAGAAATGGCTTTTAAAAGGGAATTAGAAATTGTGAAGATAAACAAGGAAGAAAAAGAAAAAGAGAGAGAGAATTCCAACTGAAAATGTTGGCTGTTAAAAAAGAGATGCCAGTAGATGAGGAAGGACTTATCTCCAGAGTAGAACCCAGTGGGGCAATGTTTAAATTTGTACAAGCTGTTCCAAAGTTTGAGGAAAAAGATATTGAAGCATTCTTTATTTCATTTGAGAAGCTAGCTGAACAGATGAAATTGTCACAGGAAAACTGGAGATTATTATTAATACAGTCTAAGTTGTTAGGTAGGGCACATGAGGTATATGCTTCGGTATCAGAAGAAATGTCAGTGAATTATGATGTGGTGAAAAAGGCTATTTTGAGTGCATATGACTTGCTTCCTGATGCATACGGGCAGAAATTTAGAAATATAAGAAAACAGCCTGGGCAAACTTATATTGAGTTTAAAAGAGTAAATCAAAGGGGAGAATTTGCCACCCCATTGGGGGGAATCGTGCAGTGGCTGGCGGGAATGGGTGCGAACCTGACTGGTGCCCCTGATCAGGTCTACGCCACCATTTTACATGGGCAGGCCACTAAAGGCCAGATGCGCATACGCGCGAAAGAGCGCAGAAATCTCCCTGAGGCACCTCTGTGCCTCAGGGAGATTAGTTTAAGGTTTAAAAACTTAAATAAAGAAAAGAAAATATTTTAAGACATGTCCCCTCATGTGACAGTGTCACATCAGCTGGGACATGTCAAGGAACATTAATGAAATAATTTAATTTATAAACCCTTCATGAAACCTCATCCTGCCCATGGATGAGGTTCCATGAAAAATGCGAAGGCTGCCTGGGCTCTTCACCTGCCCGCCAACCTTAAGGTTGGACGGGCAGCTCAGTTTATTACTTTAATTGATATTTAAATGGCCTTAATAGTTGATAGTTTGGCAGGCACACAACCAAAGTTGACTGCATGCCTGCCAAACTGAAAATCTAAATGACGCGCAGTGATGTTGGGATGCCCACCTGCCATCACCCTGCATCATTTTATGCCTTGGCAAGCAGGCCCTGCCCCTGCTTGCGGAGCCGAAAATTCTGGCCAAAGTAATTTTGACCAGTGGATACGGGTATTAAAAATAGAAACAATGTATGCATCTCTTAGGGACGTAATTGTTTTGGAAGAGTTTAAAGATTCAATCCCTTTGGTAGTGAGACTGCACGTGAAAGAACAGATGGTTGATTCTGTAAGATAAGCAGCAGAGAGAGCTGATGATTATGAGTTAGTTTGTAGAGCTAAAACTTTTTTGTCACTCTTTCAAATTGGAAAAGGATAAAAAGGGGGAAGCTGAAAGGAAATTAGGTAGTCATGGAAGATAAGGAGTTGCTGGAAGTTTCCAGGAAGTTTTTTCTGAGAATAAAAAGGTAGGTGCTAAAGGTAGGGGTGACATTCAAAAATTGTGGTGTTTTCATTACAATAAAATGGGGCACACAATGTCAGTGTGTTGGAGATTGCAGGAAAAATCTGTTGGAAGTGTTGGGGTACCAGAAAAGCTCTGGGAGTAAAAGTACTGGGGATTCTAAGGTTCAGGTGCAGGAGAAACCAGTGGTTTGTGTATAGGTGAAACAGGGAGAATTGGTGATAGGTGAAGAAGTAAGAATATGTTCACAGTTTACTCAAGAGAATTCTGAGGACCAGGTTGCAGAAATGTTTAAATACTTCGTCTGTGAGGGGTAAGTCTTTCCATATGTACAGGTTGGAATAGGCAAAGTGGCACGCGATGGCGTGGGTGTGCTTCCCGACGTCATCGCGCATCAGTTAGATATTTCATTTGGCGGGCACGCACCGGAGGTGGCTATGCACCCGCCGAGCTGTCCAATGGCCTATTAATGCCATTAAAAAAACAATTAAAGTTGTTAGCAATGCTGTCTGTCCAACCTTAAGGTTGGTGGGCAGGCAAAGAGCCCAAGTGGCCTTCGCACTTTTCAGGAAACCTCATCCATGGGCGGGATGAGATTGCCTGAATGTTTAGAAAATAATTAAATACATTTTGCTGAATGTACAAACATGTCCCAGCTCAAGTGACACCGTCACATGAGGGACATGTTTAAATAATTTTTCCGTTCATTTGTTCAAAAGTTTTATTATGAATTTATTCTCCTTGAGACACGGAGCTGCCTCAGGGAGATTGCTGCACTCTTTTGCACGCATGCATGAAAGAGCGCAGGCCCTAACTCTCCATCCTCCTCCTCCTGCCCGTACAGATAACACTACCGGCTGCGCGTTACGCTGGGTGGGTATTAATTAGCCCGCCCAAGTAAAATGGCGGTGTGCAGCTGATTACGGGCAGCAATCGGATCTGCATCTGCCCCCGCCTACTCCTGCCCAGCCTGCCCGACATAGGCAAGATGCTGCCCCTGATTGTGTTGTAACAAGATCAAAGTCTTATAGAGAAGAACAAGAAAGACAAGATAAACAGACGGTTCAAAGGCAAGAAGAAGGTGTCAAAATCCAATTAGCTGGCACTATGTTTGATAACATTGTTCAGGAGGAAGGAATACAGGAAAATTCAGCTGAAGTGTTTTAAGTCCAAGAGGTTAGTGGAGTTACAGAAAAAATGATTTGCAATTAAAACAGATATATCAGAAAGCTTATTCAGAAACAGAAGTAAAATATATTCCAGTATGTTGTTATCTTCGTGGAGATATTTTAATGATAAAGTCGCGGTCGGACCATGGGCAGAATTTTCTGCCTACCGGGTGGGCAGGCCCGGCTCAATCTCCGGTGGGCGGGGAGCCGATTTCTACTGGAGAAGCGGGCCCCGCCACCATTTTAAGAGGGCGGGCCAATTAAGGCCCACACAGCATGACGCCTGGCAGAAAGTGCTATGCGTTTCCTGTGCGGGCAGGGGGGATTCCCCAAATGCGAGAGTGGGCTTTTTCGCGCATGCGCACGGAAAAGCGTACATCTCCCTGAGGCTAAGTGGTGCCTCAGGAAGATCGCTGAAAGTTATTCAAACATTAAAAATAGAAAAATAAAGAAATCCTTAACAAGTCCCCCTGAAACTTTATTAAAATTTTTTAAACTCGACATGAAACCTCATCCCGCCGATGGATGAGTTTTCATGTTTATTCAGAAGCCCGCCGAGGCTCCTGGCCTGTCTACCAACCTTAAGGTTTTAATTATCCTGTCAATGGCCTCAATTGGCCATTGACAGGTCGGCGGGCACACAGCTGATTTGGCTGTGCCCCCTGCCTTCCCAAAAATTTAAATGGGGCGAGATCGTCTTCTCACGTCAATTTGCACGTAAGCGAGTGGGCCCTACCCCCTGCTCACCGACAGGAAAATTCAGTTTCATGTCTCAGCAAATGAAAGCTGGAGGGAGGTGTTAACATACTAGGGTATAGAAATAAGATTCTGAGGATTTCTCGTGAAATTCTAATGGTGGGGGGACATTTAGGAATTAGGAAAACACAGGAAGAGATACAGAAGTTTTTTTGGCCAGGATTGCATAGGGATGTAGTCAAATTCTGTAGAAACCATTGTACTTGTCAAATAATAGGAAAACCATAAGCAGTGATTAACCCGGCGCCTCTAATCCCAATACCAGCATTTGAAGAACCTTTTACCAAGGTCATAATTGATTGTGTGGGACCCCTCCCTAAGACTAAAAATGGAAATCAGCATTTACTGACAATAATGGATGTGTCTACCATTAGCATTAAGCAATAAGTTTAAGGAATATTACAACTAAGAAGATTGTGGAAGAGCTAATTAAATTTTTTACAAGATATGGTTTACCTAAGGAAATAGAATTAGATCAGGGGTCAAATTTCATGTCGCAGCTGTTTAAGGAAGTAATGAACAGTTTGGGGATAAAACAGTTCAAGTTAACAGCTTATCATACGGAGTCACAAGGAGCTTTGGAAAGATGGCATCAAACTTTAAAAACTATGATAAGAGCATACTGTCAGGATTATGCGCAGGATTGGAATACAGGAATTCCATTTTTGTTATTTGCTGTTAGAGATGCCCCAAATGCATTGACTGGTGTTAGCCCTTTTGAACTAGTTTATGGTCATAAGGTAAGGGGACCACTGAAATTGATTCATGAGAAATTGGTGGATCAATATTCAGAAACTATTCTCCTGGATTATGTATCAAATTTCAGGGCAAGATTGAACAGAGCATGGCTGCTCTGTTAGCTAGTTGAACATTTAAAGATATCACAACAAGTGATGAAAGTGAAACCAGATAAGAAAGCTAAAACTCACAATTTTGTTTCTGGAAAGAAAGTACTAATTTTGTTACCAGTACTGGTGACTCATTACAAGTAAGATTTAGTGGGCCTTAGAGGATTGAAAAGAAATTGAGTGAAGTAAATTATTTAATAAATACTCCGGATAGAAGAAAGAAGCAAATGTGTCATGTAACTATGCTTAAAAAGTGCTTTGACAGGAAAGGGGAACAAAAAGAGGTAATGGTGATGGTGGATTATGAGAAAGAGGTATAAGTGTAGGGCTCTGAAATTGATTTTCCTCTAATCAAATTGGATAATGAGGAGGTGCTTGAAAATTTAAATTAAATATTGAGTTACCTTCCAAGCAGTCACACAAACCTATTTGTGGAAATAAGTTGGGGAAGACACATTTTGTTGTACATGATGTAAGTATATCATCTATATCATCTTCAATAAGATCTTATAGATTAAATCTGGAAAAGGTATCAAAAGTGCAAAAAGAAATTGATTTCATGCTTCAAAACAAAATTGTTGAGTCCAGTTGCAGTAACTAGAGTTTGCCTGCTGTATTGGTAGCGAAACCAGATGGAACACAAAGACTGCGTGTGGACTATTGAAAAGTGAATGCGGTGACAAAAGCAGATTCATATCCCATACCGCGGTTGGAAGATTGCATTGAGAAAGTGAGACAATCGAAATTTATCACAAAGATTGACTTGCTAAAAGGATATTGGCAGGTACTATTGTCAGAGAGAGCAAAGGAGATCTCAGCTTCTGTAAAGCCAAGTGGACTTTTTCAGTTTAAAGTCATGCCATTTGGTATGAAGAATGCACCTGCAACATTTCAAAGACTGACAAAGTAATTGCAGGTCTAAGCAATTATGCTGTTTATATTCTTGATCTAATTGTTTTCAGTCAGACGTGGAAGGAGCATTTATAACACCTGGAAGGATTATTTACTCGACTACAAAAAGCTAATTTTGTGATGAACTTGGCTAAAAGTGAATTTGCGAAGCACAAGTTATGTATCTAGGCCATACCATTGGACCTGGTAATGTGGTTCCGAGGGACGTAAAAGTCAAGGCTATTGTGGATTTCCCAGTACATACAACAAAACAAGAAGTTTTGAGATTTCTGGGCATGGGTGGGTTTTACTGGAAATTTGTAGCAAATTTTAGCCAAGTGGTTGCTCCACTGGCTGTCACTTGATAGTTTGAAAACTGTATTAACTATGACACTAGTTCTGGCAGTACCCAATCATGCTGAGCAATTCAAGTTGGCTGTTGACACGAGCAATATATGCATTGGGGCTGTACTGTTACAAGAAAATGACACTGGAATTGAAAAACCGATAAGGTATTTTTCATGGAAGCTGAATGTACAACAGAGGGTATTCAACAATCGAAAAAGAGTCTTTGGGTTTAGTGTTAGCATTGCAGCATTTTGAAATTTATGTTGCAAACAATTCATCAGAAACAATTGTTTGTACGGACCATAATTCTTTGAAGTTTTTGGACAAATTTCAAGACAAAAGTGCAAGGCTTTACAGATGGAGTCTATTGTTACAACCATTTAATCTATGGATTATATGTATTGCTGGAAGAGAAAATCTGTTCACAGATGCATTATCAAGAGTTTGAAGCTTAAAGGAAAATTTGACATTTTTAACACCCAGTCACTGAACAAGAGTGATTTCTGTTGATACTAAGGACGTGTGTATATATATTATGTTAATGTACGCATCTGGTAATGTAATGGTGCAATAAGTATAGGAGATGGGTTATTAAAAAATGAAGCCGGCTTTTAGAATTATGATGGGTCATTTTTTGATATGGAGGGGGATGTCATGAAGCATTTAATGCATGTAATGTTATTAGAAATTATTTTTTTTAAAATAGAGGGTTAGTCTGTGGGTGTGTCTTAATTGGATTAAAACCAGCTACTCTGGGTGCTTTGATGTATACTAGTTTTGAGATGTAAGAGAAGTAGAGTGCATTTGCATTTTGTTGAATAGAGCATTCAAGAAGGGGAGTGAAATCTGGCACCTAGCTAGCAAAGACCAAGCAATATTTGTATTACTAATAAAACGGGTACTATGAAAGGGGTTTTATTGTTAGAAGAGGTGGCATTCAAAGGGGCTGGTGATACAATGAGAATTTACATTCAATGAGATGTGCTGGGTATAACAGATAGCAGTTGTGTGTATGCAGGGCAGAGGAAATGTAAGGTCAAAGCCTGTAAGCCTACCACTGTATCTGCAAAGGAACCAAAGTGAAAGGAACCTCATTTTGAATTTGTAAGGTGAAAATGCTTTGTCTGGTGTCTGCTTAAAGTCTTTGGGTTGCTGTTGCCTTAGTGGAGATTAGTTTGGGAATTTGTTAAAACTGATGATAGTAGTAATTTGTAGCCATGTGTATATATTTAACTTGTGTAAATTAATAAATGTCTCATGTAGTTTTATATAAAAGCCTTTCGAGAACTGATGGTCTGATTCCTGAATTTAGAGCTGTATCTCAAACATATATCTTAAAAATATAGGTTATGACAGTTGTTTAAAGTTTCCTGCCAGGATTTTTAAATAACCCAGCTTTACCAACTGCTGTGTCATAACACCAGGTCATCCAGTCAGTGTCAGTGCTACGTGCATTGTTGCTGCCCATGAAGATTTCTGCAACTCAACCATATTGCATGATTTCAGCCAGGATTTCTGATCCTGGGCGCAGTAGCAATAGGACAGCGTAGCCATCAATGCAGAAGACCAGCAAATGTAGGAGAAGGTGGGTGAAAGGAGGGCATGCCCCGTTTTTACAACGCTAACTGCCATATTCAGGTAAGTTTTTAAAGGTCTCAAGTCTTTGAGTGGTGCATGGATGGTGACTGGGTGGATGAGTGAATGATGGGTGAATGTGTGAGTGAGCAGTCAAATTGGGGGGTGGCTAGGCGGGGCAGATTGGTGAGGGTTGTTGCGGTGGGACAGAGTATTGGGTCAGGCTGGGGGTTAGTCGGGTCGGGTCAGGGGGCTGATTGGAGGGGTCCGTTATGGTGCTCAGGCCAGTTACACTGGCTAATCTCTGAATTTAGACCAGATATTAACCAGCATAACATTTCCTGGGTAGATCTTTAGGTAAGTCCCACGTATCTGGCCCAAGCCTCTGACACAGAACTCAGCGTCAGAGAAGTTGATGGAGGGCCCCAGCCGGTAGAATTAGCCCTTCAGAAATTTAAATTTCCCAGGCAATTTCAATGCATGTATGTGTGTCAGGACTTTCGGTTGGTCATGAAGTGCATCTTCCAACTTAATTCCGGATTTCAATGGTGCAGATAAAGAAAGGTTTGGGCCAATAGGTTCAGGATAATTGCTATTTTAGATATAATAGGCCTTTATCTTTTGCTTTGGCCCAATTTTAACAGAAGAGTAAACAAGAGGGGTAGTTCTTGACTTTGTGCAATAGTGTGAAATAGATGTCAGTGAATTGGCAGCCCATTTTATATCTCTACCTGTTTCTATTTCCATCGCACTGCATGTTTGTGTGACTAACTGATATATCTGTTACAGTGCCAGGAGTCACTGGACACATGGTGCTTTCTGAGGTGATGCCTGCGGTCACTTCTGGAGGCAATGTGATGGCTCGGAGTGGCCACTAAAATTATAGCATTTTTCTGTGCATTGCCATTGCTGGAGACCATGACCTCATGAAGCCAAAAAATCCAATGGAAAGAATAGCAGACTTCTGTGACATCTTTCATACTCTCCCTTTAAGCTTTTTCTAAGTGAGTCAAAGCTGGCCTTGAATGTTGTTTTTTGATTTTGCACTTCAAAGTGTCAGTGTAAATATTCTAATTGTATCAGAGGTCTCTGTTACTAAAGTTGTCCCTACATGTAGCACTAATGTTTTTTCCAATCTATGTGCAGCTGTACATGTGGTCTAAGTGCTTACTCAACATATTCCATATATTGTAAAATATATTGTTGGAAAGCTGGCAAATCAGACTGAGCATTCTGAAGCAGCTCACATGGGGCTGGCAAGATCCAGACTTAGATGAAAGTCTCCACATTGTCCCATACCCGGCTTCATTAATAATGCATTCCCAGGAATCAAGCCAGATCACTGGTGGTGTGGCTTCTGATTTGCTGACTCCACCGGCACCTCAGGCCTTCAGTAATCTGAGCATCAGAAGCTGCTGGAAAGTCAATGGCTGCCAAAAGGAGGAAACATGCTGCCCCAAAATTTAGCTACGCCTCCCTCAGGTGCTCACTGGACGCAGCAAAGGCCGGCCATGAAGTCCTCCAGCACTGCTCTGGGCAAAGACCAGCAAGCAAGGTCACCAATCCAGCATGGGCGGTGGTGGCAGCGGTGGTCAGTGCCAATGCTCTGCAAAAGAGGACAACCACCCAGTGCCGAAAGAGGATGAATGATCTCCTCCATTCTGCCAGGTAAGTCATGCATCACTCTCAACTCTCATATTCACAAGTCCATCACACATTCACAGGGATCTCACTCCCTGCCACAGCAAGGAACATCACCATTCACTCTCCCACACACATCTTCATTTGCCCTGCGAATTGTCTCCTCATACCGTTCATGGCACCACTCACCACACATACATGCCAGGCATCCTTATCACCTGGCCTGACTGGCATTCTGCTTACATTCTCTCCATCTGTATTCATGCAGGACGAGCTGACACACAAAAGGGAGAGGCCGCCGACTGGTGGAGGAATAGTTGACATCAGGTTCCTCACAGACTTTGAAAATAGAGCCATCCAGTTGGTTGGCAAAGATCTGGAACCTTCCTGTGCTGACGATGAGGTCAGTGGTGCTCAACCAAGTGAGGAACCAGCAGTGTTACATTCATCTGATATCCATGCTGTGAGTCAGTTCCCCTGTCCTGTAGTCCCCTGCCATACACTGATTATCTCTCCTTCCTTTCACAGGCGCATCTGGGAAGCAGCTGAGGAGGTCCACGACCCAGGCCCTCGACTCAAGCCCCGAAGGCAGCTTAGAAGAAGAATGTGTTGACACCCAAATTGAAGACCCATCACAGTGCTCAACCACACCCTCCACCAGCGCAGTGACACATATTTCAGTGGGACCTAGTTCTAGAGTAGTCTCAAGTAGGCGTCACAATCTTGTGAGCACATTACACTGTCTGATCCACAGCAGGTGTGTCAGCAGGGACTTCCCAGATTTCCGGTACTTGGAGGATTACTAGAGGCCAGAAATATGCCGAGACTCTGGACTTGGTCATACCACAGTTGCTGCAGCTGCAAAGGCAACCTTGGGAACATCAGGAAGGGATGTCCACTGCACTCCTCAGACTGCAAAGACCCATAGGGAGGAGGATGAGCAGGTGCACACCTTGGGGCCATTCACCCAAGTGACTCTGGTACTATCAGGCCCCACTGAATCCCTTCTTCCTGTAACCCCAAACAGCTCCAGCTCTACAGGCCAAGGATGGTGACACTGTCACATAGCAGGCCGGGGCCCTCCAGGACTCGGCCCTCCAGAGGACATCCATCAAGGTCATCACAGGTAGGATGTAGCCGTCAACAGGCTGCCTCCACCTCCGCTGTGGATGCTGGGGGAGCACCAAGGTACAGTGGCATGGTTAGGAAGACTAAGAAGATATAACTCTTTTGGAGTTAAAACAATTAAACTAAATTAACAAAATAAGGGATAAATCAAGCACAGCCCCTAAGTCAGATCAGCTATAAAACCAAGGACAAAGTTTAAAGGAAACTTACAAACATTAAACCAAAATGGGATTAAAAGGGTACTAAGAAGATGTAACTCTTATTGAGTAAAACCAATTAAACCAAATTAACAAAATTGGGATAAATCAGGCACTGCCCCTAATTCAGGTCAGCTGTAAAACCAAGAACAAAGTTTAAAGGAAACTTACAAACGTTAAACCAAAATGTGATTAAAAGGGTACTAAGAAGATGTAACTCTTATGAGTTAAAACCAATCAAACTAAATTAACAAAATTAGGATAAATCAGGCACAGCCCCTAATTTAGGTCAGCTGTAAAACCAAGAACAAAGTTTAAAGGAAACTTACAACTTTAAACCAAAATGTGATAAAAGGGGTCAATAAAGCACCCCAGTCCCCGCAGTGCCCACTGAGCATGCCGGCAGACACCGTGTGCTCCCTCTCGAGGGAACTAAGAAGATGTAACTTTTTCGAGTACAAACACGGTTCCATCTGAAGTTACATTGTTTCATAGTGTGCCACTGTGAGATCTGAACTCTTGATCTTGGGGTTACAAACCCAGTACCATAACCACTTGGCTATTTAGGCTAAGCCACTAAGAAGATGGAACTCTTTCGAGTACAAACATGTTTCCATCTGTTTATTCAGATGAAGTTACATTGTTTCATAGTTTTGCCATTGTGAGATTTGAACTCTTGATAATCTTTTTAAATGAAATCAATTAAATCAATGAAATTGGGATAAATCAGGCACAGCCCCTAATTCAGGTCAGCTGTAAAACCAAGGACAAAATTGAAAGGAACCTTACAAACTTTAAATCAAAATGTGATAAAAGGGGTCAACAAAACACCCCAGTCCCCGCGGTGCCCACCGAGCACGGAAGACCTCGAGCGTGTCAGCAGACACCGCGTGCTCCCTCTCCAGGGACATCCGGCAGCGAACGTAGCCACGGAAGAGGGACAAATAATCGGGCGGGACTCCCCCGTCGATCGCCCGCTGCCTGGACCTGTTAATGGCCAACTTGGCCAGGCCCAGGAGCAGGTTCACGAGGAGGTTCTCCTCCTTCCCGACCCCCTTCCACACCGGATGCCCACAGATCAGGAGCGTGGGGCTGAAGTGCAAACAAAACATCAATAAAAGGTTTTTCAAATAACTAAAAAGGGAGTGCAGCCTACAACACCCTATATATACATGGTCCACGGACTCCACAAGACCGCAAAAAGGGCATGTGTCCTGAGAGTCCATGAACCTATGCATCCTCTTATTATACGGGACTGCTGCATGCAACACCCTCCAACCCAGGTCCCCGATAGAAAGGGGGAGGACACCTCCGTAGAGGGCCTCCCATCGGGGGCCTCCACCGCCGGACGGCAACAAGGCACGCCAGGGCGTGTCCGGGCGGTGGACAAGGGCGAGAAAATGGAAGGTGTGCAGCAGCAGTCCATACAAAAAGCCCCTCTTTGCCGTGCCAAAAGGCACGGAGGGCATGTCCCCGAGGCGGCTCATATTGTGGGACACCAGCACCCGAGGGAGGGTTCGGGGCTTGGGGCCAATGTGGAATTCTGTCTAAACAGCGGAAAGGAAGATGTAACGCTTTCGAGTACAAACCCGTTTCCATCTGTTTCAGATGAAGTTACATTGTTTCATAGTTTGCCATTGTGAGATTTGAACTCTTGATCTTGGGGTTACAAACCCAGTACCATAACAACTTGGCTATTTAGGCCAAGCAACTAAGAAGATGTAACTCTTTTGAGTACAAACCCATTTCCATCTGAAGTTACATTGTTTCATATTTGGCCATTGTGAGATTTGAACTCTTGATCTTGGGATTACAAACCCAGTACCATAACCACTTGGCTATTTAGGCCAAGCGACTAATAAGATGTAACTCTTTCGAGTACAAACCCGTTTCCATCTGTTTTCAGATGAAGTTACATTGTTTCATAGTTTGCCATTGTGAGATTTGAACTCTTGATCTTGGGGTTACAAACCCAGTACCATAACCACTTGGCTATTTAGGCCAAGCGACTAAGAAGATGTAACTCTTTCGAGTACAAACACGTTTCCATCTGTTCCTATTCAGATGAAATTACATTGTTTCATAATTTGCCATGGTGAGATTTGAACTCTTGATCTTGGGGTTACAAGCCCAGTACCATAACCACTTGGCTATTTAGGCCAAGCTAAGATGTAATTCTTTCGAGTACAAACCCGTTTCCATCTGTTTCAGATGAAGTTACATTGTTTCATAGTTTGCCATTGTGAGATTTGAACTCTTGATCTCAGGGTTACAAAACCAGTACCATAACCACTTGGCTATTTAGGCCAAGCGACTAAGAAGATGTAACTCTTTCGAGTACAAACCCGTTTCTATCTGTTCCTATTCAGATGAAGTTACATTGTTTCATAGTTTTGCCATTATGAGATTTGAACTCTTGATCTTGGGGTTACAAACCCAGTACCATAACCACTTGGCTGTTTAGGCCAAGCCAAAGACTTCACCAGGACAAGCATCATAGTTTGCCATTATGAGATTTGAACTCTTGATCTTGGGGTTATAAACCCAGTACCATAACCACTTGGCTATTTAGGCCAAGCAACTAAGAAGATGTAACTCTTTCGAGTACAAACACGTTTCCATCTGTTTCAGATGAAGTTACATTGTTTCATAGTTTGCCATTGTGAGATTTGAACTCTTGATCTTGGGGTTACAAACCCAGTACCATAACCACTTGGCTATTTAGGCCAAGTGACTAAGAAGATGTAACTCTTTCGAGTACAAACCCGTTTCCATCTGTTTTTCAGATGAAGTTACATTGTTTCATGGTTTGCCAGTGTGAGATTTGAACTCTTGATAATCTTTTAAATGAAAACCAAATCAACAAAATTGGGAAAAATCAGGCACAGCCCCTAATTCAGGTCAGCTGTAAAACCAAGAACAAAGTTTAAAGGAAACTTACAAACTTTAAATCAAAATGTGATTAAAGGGGTCAACAAAACACCCCAGTCCCCGCGATGCCCACCGAGCATGGAAGGCCTCGAGAGTGCCAGCAGACACCGCGTGCTCCTTCTCCAGGGACATCCGGCAGCAAACGTAGCCACGGAAGAGGGACAAACAATCGGGCGGGACTCCCCCGTCGATCGCCCGCTGCCTGGACCTGTTAATGGCCAACTTGGCCAGGCCCAGGAGCAGGTTCACGAGGAGGTCCTCCTCCTTCCCGACCCCCTTCCGCACCGGGTGCCCATAGATCAGGAGCGTGGGGCTGAAGTGCAAACAAAACATCAATAAAAGGTTTTTCAAATAACTAAAAAGGGAGTGCAGCCTACAACACCCTATGTATACATGGTCCACGGACTCCACAAGACCGCAAAAAGGGCACGTGTCCTGAGAGTCCGTGAACCTATGCATCCTCTTATTATAAGGGACTGCTGCATGCAACACCCTCCACCCAGGTCCCCGATAGAAAGGGGGAGGACACCTCCGTAGAGGGTCTCCCATCGGGGGCCTCCGCCGCCGGACGGCAACAAGGCACGCCAGGGCGTGTCCGGTCGACGGACAAGGGCGAGAAAATGGAAGGTGTGCAGCAGCAGTCCATACAAAAAGCCCCTCTGTGCCAAAAGGCACAGAGGGCATGTCCCCGAGGCGGCTCATATTGCAGGGCACCAGCACCCGAGGGAGGGTTCGGGGCTTGGGGCCAATGTGGAATTCCGTCCGAACAGGGGAACGCTCAGACGGAAGACCACCGCGCACCTGGGCCACCTCAAGACCCAAGATAACGTCGGGTCCGAGCACGACCGTTCTCAGGTCTTGGATGGCATCGGCTGCGACCTGGACACTCACAGACGCGCGTCGCGCCAACTCCTGCGGGAGCATCCAGCCCAGTCCTCTGCCACCCAGCACGTCCCCGATCCTGGTCACCCCTGCGGCCACAGCCCTCCTCTCCGCCAACCACTGAAAAGGACAGAGGGGTAAGATGTAACTCTTTCGAGTACAAACACGTTTCCATCTGTTTCAGATGAAGTTACATTGTTTCATAGTTTCCCATTGTGAGATTTGAACTCTTGATCTTGGGGTTACAAACCCAGTACCATAACCACTTGGCTATTTAGTCCAAGTGACTAAGAAGATGTAACTCTTTCGAGTACAAACCCATTTCCATCTGTTTCAGATGTTGTTTCATAGTTTGCCATTGTGAGATTTGAACTCTTGATACTCTTTTGAGTAAACCTGTTTCCATCTGTTTCAGATGAAGTTACATTGTTTCATAGTTTGCCATTGTGAGATTTGAACACTTGATAATCTTTTAAATGAAAACCAAATCAACAAAATTGGGATAAATCAGGCACAGCCCCTAATTCAGGTCAGCTGTAAAACCAAGAACAAAGTTTAAAGGAAACTTACAAACTTTAAATCAAAATGTGATTAAAGGGGTCAACAAAACACCCCAGTCCCCGCGGTGCCCACTGAGCACGGAAGGCCTCGAGAGTGCCAGCAGACACCGCGTGCTCCTTCTCCAGGGACATCCGGCAGCGAACGTAGCCGCGGAAGAGGGACAAACAATCGGGCGGGACTCCCCCGTCGATCGCCCGCTGCCTGGACCTGTTAATGGCCAACTTGGCCAGGCCCAGGAGCAGGTTCACGAGGAGGTCCTCCTCCTTCCCGACCCCCTTCCGCACCGGGTGCCCATAGATCAGGAGCGTGGGGCTGAAGTGCAAACAAAACATCAATAAAAGGCTTTTCAAATAACTAAAAAGGGAGTGCAGCCTACAACACCCTATGTATACATGGTCCACGGACTCCACAAGACCGCAAAAAGGGCATGTGTCCTGAGAGTCCGTGAACCTATGCATCCTCTTATTATAAGGGACTGCTGCATGCAACACCCTCCAACCCAGGTCCCCGATAGAAAGGGGGAGGACACCTCCGTAGAGGGCCTCCCATCGAGGGCCTCCGCCGCCGGACGGCAACAAGGCACGCCAGGGCGTGTCCGGTCGACGGACAAGGGCGAGAAAATGGAAGGTGTGCAGCAGCAGTCCATACAAAAAGCCCCTCTTTGCTGTGCCAAAAGGCACAGAGGGCATGTCCCCGAGGCGGCTCATATATAAGCACTTGGCCATTTAGGCCAAGCCTAAGAAGATGCAACTCTTTTGAGTACAAACACGTTTCCATATGTTTCAGATGAAGTTACATTGTTTCATAGTTTTGCCATTGCGAGATTTGAACTCTTGATCTTGGGGTTACAAACCCAGTACCATAACCACTTGGCTATTTAGGCCAAGCAAAGAATTGCTGAGTTATTGTAACTCTTTCAAGTACAAACACGTTTCCATCTGTTCCTATTCAGATGAAGTTACATTATTTCATAGTTTACCATTATGAGATTTGAACTCTCAATCTTGGGGTTATAAACCCAGTACCATAACCACTTGGCCATTTAGGCCAAGCCTAAGAAGATGTAACTCTTTCAAGTACAAACCCATTTTCCATCTGTTTCAGATGAAGTTTCATTGTTTCAACCATTATGAGATTTGAACTCTCAATCTTGGGGTTATAAACCCAGTACCATAACCACTTGGCCATTTAGGCCAAGCCTAAGAAGATGTAACTCTTTCAAGTACAAACCCATTTTCCATCTGTTTCAGATGAAGTTTCATTGTTTCATAGTTTGCCATTGTGAGATTTGAACTCTTGATCTTGGGGTTATAAACCCAGTACCATAACCACTTGGCTATTTAGGCCAAGCATTTAAATTGTTTCATAGTTTGCCATTGTGAGATTTAAGAAGATGTAACTTTTTCGAGTACAAACCCGTCTCCATCTGTTTCAGATGTTGTTTCATAGTTTGCCATTGTGAGATTTGAACTCTTGATCTTGGGGTTACAAACCCAGTACCATAACCACTTGGCCATTTAGGCCAAGCCTAAGAAGATGTAACTCTTTCAAGTACAAACCCATTTTCCATCTGTTTCAGATGAAGTTACATTGTTTCATAGTTTGCCATTGTGAGATTTGAACTCTTGATCTTGGGGTTATAAACCCAGTACCATAACCACTTGGCTATTTAGGCCAAGCATTTAAATTGTTTCATAGTTTGCCATTGTGAGATTTAAGAAGATGTAACTCTTTCGAGTACAAACCCGTTTCCATCTGTTTTAGATGTTGTTTCATAGTTTGCCATTGTGAGATTTGAACTCTTGATCTTGGGGTTACAAACCCAGTACCATAACCACTTGGCCATTTAGGCCAAGCCTAAGAAGAGGTAACTCTTTCGAGTACAAACCCGTTTCCATCTGTTTCAGATGAAGTTACATTGTTTCATAGTTTGCCATTGTGAGATTTGAACTCTTGATCTTGGGGTTACAAACCCAGTACCATAACCATTTGGCTATTTAGGCCAAGCAAAGATGTAACTCTTTCCAGTACAAACCCGTTTCCATCTGTTTCAGATGTTGTTTCATAGTTTGCCATTGTGAGATTTGAACTCTTGATCTTGGGGTTACAAACCCAGTACCATAACCACTTGGCCATTTAGGCCAAGCCTAAGAAGATGTAACTCTTTTGAGTACAAACCCGTTTCCATCTGTTTCAGATGAAGTTACATTGTTGCATAGTTTTGCCATTGTGAGATTTGAACTCTTGATCTTGGGGTTACAAACCCAGTAACATAACCACTTGGCCATTTGGCCAAGCCTAAGAATATGTAACTCTTTCAAGTACAAACCCATTTCCATCTGTTTCAGATGAAGTTACATTGTTTCATAGTTCGCCATTATGAGATTTGAACTCTTAATCTTAGGGTTACAAACCCAGTACCATAACCACTTGGCCATTTAGGCCAAGCAAGAAGATGTAACTCTTTCGAGTACAAACCCGTTTCCATCTGTTTCAGATGTTGTTTCATAGTTTGCCATTGTGAGATTTGAACTCTTGATCTTGGTGTTACAAACCCAGTACCATAACCACTTGGCCATTTAGGCCAAGCCTAAGAAGATGTAACTCTTTCGAGTACAAACCCGTTTCCATCTGTTTCAGATGAAGTTACATTGTTTCATAGTTTGCCATTGTGAGATTTGAACTCTTGATGAAGTTACATTGTTTCATAGTTTGCCATTGTGAGATTTGAACTCTTGATCTTGGGGTTACAAACCCAGTACCATAACCACTTGGCCATTTAGGCCAAGCCTAAGAAGATGTAACTCTTTCGAGTACAAACCCGTTTCCATCTGTTTCAGATGAAGTTACATTGTTGCATAGTTTTGCCATTGTGAGATTTGAACTCTTGATCTTGGGGTTACAAACCCAGTACCATAACCACTTGGCCATTTAGGCCAAGCCTAAGAAGATGTAACTCTTTCGAGTACAAACCCGTTTCCATCTGTTTCAGATGAAGTTACATTGTTTCATAGCTTGCCATTGTGAGATTTGAACTCTTGATCTTGGGGTTAACAAACCCAGTACCATAACCACTTGGCTATTTAGGCCAAGCCCTAAGAATATGTAACTCTTTCAAGTACAAACCCATTTCCATCTGTTTCAGATGAAGTTACATTGTTTCATAGTTCGCCATTATGAGATTTGAACTCTTAATCTTAGGGTTACAAACCCAGTACCATAACCACTTGGCTATTTAGGCCAAGCAAGAAGATGTAACTCTTTCGAGTACAAACCCGTTTCCATCTGTTTCAGATGTTGTTTCATAGTTTGCCATTGTGAGATTTGAACTCTTGATCTTGGAGTTACAAACCCAGTACCATAACCACTTGGCCATTTAGGCCAAGCCAATTTTTTTTTTTTAAAACCACTTGGCTATTTAGGCCAAGCTACAAACACGTTTCCATCTGTTTCAGATGAAGTTACACTGTTTCATAGTTTGCCATTGTGAGATTGGAACTCTTGATAGTATTATTGTAACTCTTTCGAGTACAAACCCATTTTCCATCTGTTTCAGATGAAGTTACATTGTTTCATAGTTTGCTATTGTGAGATTTGAACTCTTGATCTTGGGGTTACAAACCCAGTACCATAACCACTTGGCCATTTAGGCCAAGCCTAAGAATATGTAACTTTCGAGTACAAACCCGTTTCCATCTGTTTCAGATGAAGTTACATTGTTTCATAGTTTGCCATTGTGAGATTTGAACTCTTGATGAAGTTACATTGTTTCATAGTTTTGCCATTGTGAGATTTGAACTCTTGATCTTGGGGTTACAAACCCAGTACCATAACCACTTGGCCATTTAGGCCAAGCCTAAGAAGATGTAACTCTTTCGAGTACAAACCCGTTTCCATCTGTTTCAGATGAAGTTACATTGTTTCATAGTTTGCCATTGTGAGATTTGAACTCTTGATCTTGGGGTTACAAACCCAGTACCATAACCACTTGGCTATTTAGGCCAAGCAGAAGATGTAACTGTTTCGAGTACAAACCCATTTCCATCTGTTTCAGATGTTGTTTCATAGTTTGCCATTGTGAGATTTGAACTCTTGATAATCTTTTAAATGAAAACCAAATCAACAAAATTGGGATAAATCAGGCACAGCCCCTAATTCAGGTCAGCTGTAAAACCAAGAACAAAGTTTAAAGGAAACTTACAAACTTTAAATCAAAATGTGATTAAAGGGGTCAACAAAACACCCCAGTCCCCGCGGTGCCCACCGAGCACGGAAGGCCTCGAGAGTGCCAGCAGACACCGCGTGCTCCTTCTCCAGGGACATCCGGCAGCGAACGTAGCCGCGGAAGAGGGACAAACAATCGGGCGGGACTCCCCCGTCGATCGCCCGCTGCCTGGACCTGTTAATGGCCAACTTGGCCAGGCCCAGGAGCAGGTTCACGAGGAGGTCCTCCTCCTTCCCGACCCCCTTCCGCACCGGGTGCCCATAGATCAGGAGCGTGGGGCTGAAGTGCAAACAAAACATCAATAAAAGGTTTTTCAAATAACTAAAAAGGGAGTGCAGCCTACAACACCCTATGTATACATGGTCCACGGACTCCACAAGACCGCAAAAAGGGCACGTGTCCTGAGAGTCCGCGAACCAATGCATCCTCTTATTATAAGGGACTGCTGCATGCAACACCCTCCAACCCAGGTCTCCGATAGAAAGGGGGAGGACACCTCCGTAGAGGGCCTCCCATCGGGGGCTTCCGCCGCCGGACGGCAACAAGGCACGCCAGGGCGTGTCCGGTCGACGGACAAGGGCGAGAAAATGGAAGGTGTGCAGCAGCAGTCCGTACAAAAAGCTCCTCTTTGCCGTGCCAAAAGGCACAGAGGGCATGTCCCCGAGGCGGCTCATATTGCGGGGCACCAGCACCCGAGGGAGGGTTCGGGGCTTGGGGCCAATGTGGAATTCCGTCCGAACAGGGGAACGCTCAGACGGAAGACCACCGCGCACCTGGGCCACCTCAAGACCCAAAATAACGTCGGGTCCGAGCACGACCGTTCTCAGGTCTTGGATGGCATCGGCTGCGACCTGGACACTCACAGACGCGCGTCGCGCCAACTCCTGCGGGAGCATCCAGCCCAGTCCTCCGCCACCCAGCACGTCCCCGATCCTGGTCACCCCTGCGGCCACAGCCCTCCTCTCCGCCAACCACTGAAAAGGACGGAGGGGCGGATTCCTGAGCAGCGGCTCTCTGACGATAGCCGCTACTCCTGACGGGGGAGAGCTGCGTCGCGAGGCGACCACTTTCCAGACTTTGATCAGGTCCTGGTAAAAGACGGGCAACGCCTGCAAGGAGCCACCGAGGCCCAGCTGTTCTATAAACAGGAGCTGCACGTCATAATTCAGGCCGTGCACCTGACGGAAGAAATACGTCATCAGGGCACACCATCTAGGAGGAGGCTCAACGTAGAGGTATCGCTGCAGGGTCTGAAGGCGGAAAGTCGCCACCTGTGTGCATAGGCACAATAGCGCCTGACCACCCTCCCTAAGCGGGAGACTCAGAACCTCGGCAGCGACCCAGTGCAATCTTTTGTCCCAGGAGAAGTCGACTAACAATCTCTGGATTCTCGTGACAAAGTCCAGGGGAGGGGTCAAAGTGACCAGTCGATACCACAACATGGCGGCAATCAGCTGGTTTATGACCAGAACTCGACCCCGGTAAGATAGCACTCGGAGCAGTCCTGTCCAGCGCCACAGGCGAGCGGTGACTTTCGTCTCCAGTTCCTGCCAGTTTGCCGGCCAGGATTCCTCAGCGGGGCAGAGATGGACCCCCAGGTAGAGGAGGCTGGTCCTGCTCCAGGTGAAAGGCCTGAGCTCCTCGGGTAGGGGATCCATCTGCCACTGACCGACCAGGAGTCCAGAACACTTACCCCAGTTGATCCTGGCAGAAGAAGCGGCAGAGTAGACCTCCTGGCACTCGCGCATCCTCCGCAGGTCAGCCGGGTCACTAAACATAAGGAGCACGTCATCGGCGTAAGCCGAAAGGATCCATTATTTCATAGTTTACCATTATGAGATTTGAACTCTCAATCTTGGGGTTATAAACCCAGTACCATAACCACTTGGCCATTTAGGCCAAGCCTAAGAAGATGTAACTCTTTCAAGTACAAACCCATTTTCCATCTGTTTCAGATGAAGTTTCATTGTTTCATAGTTTGCCATTGTGAGATTTGAACTCTTGATCTTGGGGTTATAAACCCAGTACCATAACCACTTGGCTATTTAGGCCAAGCATTGCCATTATGAGATTTGAACTCTTGATCTTGGGGTTATAAACCCAGTACCATAACCACTTGGCTATTTAGGCCAAGCAACTAAGAAGATGTAACTCTTTCGAGTACAAACACGTTTCCATCTGTTTCAGATGAAGTTACATTGTTTCATAGTTTGCCATTGTGAGATTTGAACTCTTGATCTTGGAGTTACAAACCCAGTACCATAACCACTTGGCCATTTAGGCCAAGCCAATTTTTTTTTTTTAAAACCAGTTGGCTATTTAGGCCAAGCTACAAACACGTTTCCATCTGTTTCAGATGAAGTTACACTGTTTCATAGTTTGCCATTGTGAGATTGGAACTCTTGATAGTATTATTGTAACTCTTTCGAGTACAAACCCATTTTCCATCTGTTTCAGATGAAGTTACATTGTTTCATAGTTCGCCATTATGAGATTTGAACTCTTAATCTTAGGGTTACAAACCCAGTACCATAACCACTTGGCCATTTAGGCCAAGCAAGAAGATGTAACTCTTTCGAGTACAAACCCGTTTCCATCTGTTTCAGATGAAGTTTCATAGTTTGCCATTGTGAGATTTGAACTCTTGATCTTGGTGTTACAAACCCAGTACCATAACCACTTGGCCATTTAGGCCAAGCCTAAGAAGATGTAACTCTTTCGAGTACAAACCCGTTTCCATCTGTTTCAGATGAAGTTACATTGTTTCATAGTTTGCCATTGTGAGATTTGAACTCTTGATGAAGTTACATTGTTTCATAGTTTGCCATTGTGAGATTTGAACTCTTGATCTTGGGGTTACAAACCCAGTACCATAACCACTTGGCCATTTAGGCCAAGCCTAAGAAGATGTAACTCTTTCGAGTACAAACCCGTTTCCATCTGTTTCAGATGAAGTTACATTGTTGCATAGTTTTGCCATTGTGAGATTTGAACTCTTGATCTTGGGGTTACAAACCCAGTACCATAACCACTTGGCCATTTAGGCCAAGCCTAAGAAGATGTAACTCTTTCGAGTACAAACCCGTTTCCATCTGTTTCAGATGAAGTTACATTGTTTCATAGCTTGCCATTGTGAGATTTGAACTCTTGATCTTGGGGTTAACAAACCCAGTACCATAACCACTTGGCTATTTAGGCCAAGCCCTAAGAATATGTAACTCTTTCAAGTACAAACCCATTTCCATCTGTTTCAGATGAAGTTACATTGTTTCATAGTTCGCCATTATGAGATTTGAACTCTTAATCTTAGGGTTACAAACCCAGTACCATAACCACTTGGCCATTTAGGCCAAGCCAATTTTTTTTTTTTAAAACCACTTGGCTATTTAGGCCAAGCTACAAACACGTTTCCATCTGTTTCAGATGAAGTTACACTGTTTCATAGTTTGCCATTGTGAGATTGGAACTCTTGATAGTATTATTGTAACTCTTTCGAGTACAAACCCATTTTCCATCTGTTTCAGATGAAGTTACATTGTTTCATAGTTTGCTATTGTGAGATTTGAACTCTTGATCTTGGGGTTACAAACCCAGTACCATAACCACTTGGCCATTTAGGCCAAGCCTAAGAATATGTAACTTTCGAGTACAAACCCGTTTCCATCTGTTTCAGATGAAGTTACATTGTTTCATAGTTTGCCATTGTGAGATTTGAACTCTTGATGAAGTTACATTGTTTCATAGTTTTGCCATTGTGAGATTTGAACTCTTGATCTTGGGGTTACAAACCCAGTACCATAACCACTTGGCCATTTAGGCCAAGCCTAAGAAGATGTAACTCTTTCGAGTACAAACCCGTTTCCATCTGTTTCAGATGAAGTTACATTGTTTCATAGTTTGCCATTGTGAGATTTGAACTCTTGATAATCTTTTAAATGAAAACCAAATCAACAAAATTGGGATAAATCAGGCACAGCCCCTAATTCAGGTCAGCTGTAAAACCAAGAACAAAGTTTAAAGGAAACTTACAAACTTTAAATCAAAATGTGATTAAAGGGGTCAACAAAACACCCCAGTCCCCGCGGTGCCCACCGAGCACGGAAGGCCTCGAGAGTGCCAGCAGACACCGCGTGCTCCTTCTCCAGGGACATCCGGCAGCGAACGTAGCCGCGGAAGAGGGACAAACAATCGGGCGGGACTCCCCCGTCGATCGCCCGCTGCCTGGACCTGTTAATGGCCAACTTGGCCAGGCCCAGGAGCAGGTTCACGAGGAGGTCCTCCTCCTTCCCGACCCCCTTCCGCACCGGGTGCCCATAGATCAGGAGCGTGGGGCTGAAGTGCAAACAAAACATCAATAAAAGGTTTTTCAAATAACTAAAAAGGGAGTGCAGCCTACAACACCCTATGTATACATGGTCCACGGACTCCACAAGACCGCAAAAAGGGCATGTGTCCTGAGAGTCCGTGAACCTATGCATCCTCTTATTATAAGGGACTGCCGCATGCAACACCCTCCAACCCAGGTCCCCGATAGAAAGGGGGAGGACACCTCCGTAGAGGGCCTCCCATCGAGGGCCTCCGCCGCCGGACGGCAACAAGGCACGCCAGGGCGTGTCCGGTCGACGGACAAGGGCGAGAAAATGGAAGGTGTGCAGCAGCAGTCCATACAAAAAGCCCCTCTTTGCTGTGCCAAAAGGCACAGAGGGCATGTCCCCGAGGCGGCTCATATTGCGGGGCACCAGCACCCGAGGGAGGGTTCGGGGCTTGGGGCCAATGTGGAATTCCGTCCGAACAGGGGAACGCTCAGACGGAAGACCACCGCGCACCTGGGCCGCCTCAAGACCCAAAATAACGTCGGGTCCGAGCACGACCGTTCTCAGGTCTTGGATGGCATCGGCTGCGACCTGGACACTCACAGACGCGCGTCGCGCCAACTCCTGCGGGAGCATCCAGCCCAGTCCTCCGCCACCCAGCACGTCCCCGATCCTGGTCACCCCTGCGGCCACAGCCCTCCTCTCCGCCAACCACTGAAAAGGACGGAGGGGCGGATTCCTGAGCAGCGGCTCTCTGACGATAGCCGCTACTCCTGACGGGGGAGAGCTGCGTCGCGAGGCGACCACTTTCCAGACTTTGATCAGGTCCTGGTAAAAGACGGGCAACGCCTGCAAGGAGCCACCGAGGCCCAGCTGTTCTATAAACAGGAGCTGCACGTCATAATTCAGGCCGTGCACCTGACGGAAGAAATACGTCATCAGGGCACACCATCTAGGAGGAGGCTCAACGTAGAGGTATCGCTGCAGGGTCTGAAGGCGGAAAGTCGCCACCTGTGTGCGTAGGCACACTAGCGCCTGACCACCCTCCCTAAGCGGGAGACTCAGAACCTCGGCAGCGACCCAGTGCAATCTTTTGTCCCAGAAGAAGTCGACTAACAATCTCTGGATTCTTGTGACAAAGTCCGGGGGAGGGGTCAAAGTGACCAGCCGATACCACAACATGGCGGCGATCAGCTGGTTTATGACCAGAACTCGACCCCGGTAAGATAGCACTCGGAGCAGTCCTGTCCAGCGCCGCAGGCGAGCGGTGACTTTCGTCTCCAGTTCCTGCCAGTTTGCCGGCCAGGATTCCTCAGCGGGGCAGAGATGGACCCCCAGGTAGAGGAGGCTGGTCCTGCTCCAGGTGAAAGGCCTGAGCTCCTCGGGTAGGGGATCCATCTGCCACTGACCGACCAGGAGTCCGGAACATTTACCCCAGTTGATCCTGGCAGAAGAAGCGGCAGAGTAGACCTTCTGGCACTCGCGCATCCTCCGCAGGTCAGCCGGGTCACTAAACATAAGGAGCACGTCATCGGCGTAAGCCGAAAGGACCACCCCGATGCCCGGCCCGCGCAGAACCAATCCCGACAACCTCCTCCGCAAGAGGCGCAGGAAAGGCTCCACGCAAATAGAATACAACTGGCCAGACAGGGGGCAGCCCTGACGTACCCCTCTCCCAAAGCGAAGGGGCGCCGTCAGGGACCCGTTAACCTTCACTAGACACTCCGCGGCAGTGTACAGAAGTCGGATCCGGGCGACAAAATGCGTCCCGAACCCGAAAGCTCGCAGAGTTCCGAGTAAGTATTCGTGATCCACCCTGTCGAACGCCTTCTCCTGATCGAGAGACAGGAAGGCGCTCGACAGACCAGCCCTCTGGGAATGGTGGATGATGTCCCGGACCAGATGGATGTTATCATAAATGGTTCGGTCCGGGACGGTGTAGGACTGGTCAGGGTGGATCATGTGGTCCAGCACGGTGCCGAGCCGAGAAGACATGGCTCGGGCGAAGATTTTGTAGTCCGTGCTGAGGAGGGAGACCGGGCGCCAGTTTTTAAGAAGGCGGAGATCCCCCTTCTTCGGCAGCAGGGCAATCACGGCCCTGCGCCACGAAAGGGGCATCTCCCCGGTAGCAATGCTCTCCCCCAGGACCCCCGCGAAGTCGCTCCCCAAGACGTCCCAGAACGCCCTGAAGAACTCCACGGTCAGCCCGTCTAGTCCCGGGGTTTTGCCCCTAGAAAGACCGTCGAGTGCGCCGGTCAGCTCCCCCAGACTTATAGGGGAGTCGAGCTTTCCGGCGCACTCCGGGCCGACCTGCGGCAGGTCCTCCCACAAAACTCTGCAAGCTTCCTCACTGGACGGATCCGGAGAGAAAAGGGCAGTGTAGTAATCTCGGGCAATGGCCCTGATGCCCTCCGGATCCGAGACAAGTGATCCGTCGTCGGCCAGCAGCGTAAAGAGCTGCTTACGGACCCCGTGCCTTTTTTCCAGTGAGTAGAAGAAGGGAGAGCCACGGTCCATCTCCTTAAGGAAACAGATCCGCGACCTCACGAACGCGCCCCGAGACCCGACCAGTTGCAGGTCCCGCAGCGCGCCCTTCTTCTCATCGTACACCGACCGCAGGGCCGGGTCCGCGTCGGGCTGACGGAGACGTGCCTCCAGGTCCAGCACCTCCTTCTCCAACTCCTCGACCCTGGATTTGCGTCTCTTTGTCGACCCCTTCGCGTACTCTTGACAGAAAACTCGGACGTGAGTCTTGCCCACGTCCCACCATAGCCTCAAGGAGGGGAAGCCTCCCCGCTTCCTTCTCCAGCCGGCCCAGAAGCGACGGAACGAGTCCAGGAACCGCTGGTCTTCCAACAACAGGTTATTAAAATGCCAGTACGCGGACCCCGTCCGAGCGCAGAACGAAGTGAGCTCCGCCCACACCAGACGGTGGTCCGTGCACGGAACCTGCTGTATAGAAGCAGCCGGAACGCAGGACACGTACGCCTTCGAAACGTAAAGGCGGTCGAGTCTGGACGCTCCGACTCCAGGTGACACAAAGGTGAACACGCTGGAGTCAGGATGGAGATTTCGCCAGACGTCCACTAAGTCGAAGGACCTGACCAGGTCCCGCAACTTACTCACACCTCGCGTGCAGTGCGGGGTACCGTGACGGTCCCGGACCCCGAGGGTGCAATTGAAATCCCCCCCGAGGACGATGCACTCGCCAGCGTCGATGGAGCCGAGATGAGTGGACACTTCTTCAAAGAAGCTCGCTTGCTGCTGCGTGCCCAGGGGAGCGTACACATTCACAAAGTGAAGCACCGCCCCCCCCAGACGCACAGTCAGGTGCAGCAACCGGCCTGGCACTGGCTCCTTGACCCCCAAGATCTCCGGCTGAAAATGCGGGGCCAACAAGATAGCCACCCCGCCAGAATTGGAGGCTAGGTGACTCATGTAGACCCCCCCTCGCCACTCCAGGAGCCACGTGGCTTCGTCTCCCGGAACGGTATGGGTTTCTTGCAGGAAGCACAACGCGTACTTCCCGTCCCTGAGGACCGAGAAGTTCTGGAACCTGCGCTGTGCGGCCCTGCTGCCGCGGATGTTGAGGCTGGCTATAGTCGTCTTCATTGTCAAAGGTACATCAAACCTTCACCTTAAGTCATTAAAAAGAAGAAGAGGACTTTTTAGTCCTTCCTCTCCTTCAGGAGCCCAGCGAGAAACGTTTGGACCCTCCGCCGCGCGTTCCTATCCAACTCAGGAGACTTGAGAGCCTCGCGAGTGGACCAGAACACCAGCGGAAAAGAATGCCACCGGTCCAAGGCCAACTGAACCCTGTCTCGGCGACCGCGATGACTCGCCAAAAAGTCCCGGAGTTCCCTTGGGGGGATGAGGGGGGAGTCAGTGGAGGGCACCAGGGGATCCACCGCCTCGCTTGAGAGCGACTCAGCGTAATCTCCAGCGCTCACCACGGACACCCCGTCCTCCTCCAGGTCGTCGCCTCCAGCTTCCGACCCCTCCCCCGCATTGAGTACGGGGGCTGATTCGGAGCTGCCAGCTGGCCCCACCTGTACCTCGATCCCACCCCCAGGATCAAGGCCAGAGGGGTCCTCTCTGGTCTCCTCTAAACGTTTTGGGTCAGAGGGCAGCGGCAGTTCTGATGCCCGCTCTCCTCCCGGCACCGGGTCGTCCGGGGAGCTCAGGACAAGCTCCTGACCTAAAACTAGGACGCCCGGTGCTAAGGTTTGGGAGGGAGCGGGAAGGCCTTCCTTTTCGCCGCCACCCAATGACCCGTTGACATTTTTTAAATTTTGAAAGTTGCGGTCCCCCGATGAGCCAGAAGGTACCTCGGGGGTATCGAGGGTCTCTGAGTCGGGCACCACCTCAAGGGAGGTGCCTTCAGTGACCCCCGAGGGGCCCTGTTCAGGGGACTGCAGCAGGTTGACAGGGGTAATAGTGGTGGGAGTCGGTGCAGGGGTTTTGAGTTCCCCCAGAGGACAGGGCGAGATTTTACTTGGTGGAGACGCCACCACCTCTTCATCGGGGGAAGGGACACACCCAACTTCTTCAGTTTGGGCATCACCCACCTCCTCCTCCGAAGCGTGACGTCTCTTCCGGGTCAGGCTGGGGGCTAGGGAGACCTCCATTTCCGAGGCCCCCTCCTCCTTGTCCAGCCCTCCCGGACACTCCACCCTCTGGGTTTTGGGTGTCAGATACCCCGGCTCGGGGTCCCGCGTCCCTTCCCCGCCGGCCCCGGGAGCACGCGCAGGGACGACGCCGGGCCCAGCACTCGGCGCCTTAGCACCCACGGGCCCGGGAGCACACGCGGACACGACGCCGGGGCCGGATGTTGTCTTTTCCCCCGAGCCGGTGCTTGCAGGTGTTTGGGGGTTTTGGGGCGTTTCAGGGGCCGCCTCCAGGTTGCGGGTCTTCCTCTGCGCCTTCTTACGGCGTGGGGGCTCTCCCCCCGCCTCACCGGCAGCCGAGATGGCAGTGGCCGCCGGCGTCGCTTCCCCTTGCGGGGAGGGAGATGGAGTGGTGGCGGGGGGAGGAGGGGCGGTGCCAGCCGTGGCCGCTTGGGTGGGGCTTGTAGCCTTGGAGGCGGGGCAGTTCTTCCTCACATGCCCCGCCTCCTTACAAGCATGGCACCGCACGCCCTCCACGGTCCAGAAGACCCGATAGGCGGTCCCCTCAAAATTGATAACGAAGGCCCCCTCCAGGCACTCCTCCTGGGCCAAGCGGACAAATACCTGGCGCCGGAAGGAGTACACATGGCGGAGGGCCGAGTCTTTGAGGCCGAGCGGGATTGGTGCAACCCCCGACCTGACCTCCCCCAATTTATTAAGGTGGGGGAGGAGGAGCTCACCGGATAGAAAAGGCGGGATGTTCGAAATAATAATTCTCTGGGCGGTGGCCTCAAGGGGGTCCACCGCCAGAAAAGTCCCGCCCACAGTGAGTCCTTTTTGCAGGGCGAGGTGCACCGCCCGCTCGGACCTCAAGAAGAATATGGCCTTCCCATACATTTTAGAGGCCGCGACAATGGCTGAGGGGCCGACGACCCCAGCCATAGCCTTTACGCAGGCCTCTATTGTCATTTCAGGGTGAGCATAGCTCTTTACCCCAAGGGCCCTGGTCAGGAGGCGGAAAGGTGACAGGGCAGCGGGAGCAGCTGGAGCCGCAGAAGCAACCACCCCCGCATAAGTTTTCTTTTTTTGAGGCCCTGCCACCGGTGACAAAACCGCCTCCACATTAGCCCTCGAGGGCCCGGCCACAGGTGATGGTGAATTGGCCTTAGGGCCAGAGCCACGCCCACCCCGGGAAGGATTGGCCATTTTGTTTTTTTCTTTTTATTTTTTTTTTTTTTCTTTTTTTTAGAAATATAGGGAGGAAAGGGGGTGGGGGAGAGAGGTAGAAACAACCTCCCCTCTTTTAGGCAGGAGAGGAGAGGAGGGAGAGGAGTAAAAGACAGGGAGGCACAGGAGGGAAAGAGGTAAATGTCCTGGTGGGTGTCCTCGATGGTGGATGGACGGTGGGTGGGGGCCTGATGTTCTTCTGGCTGGGGGCGGCGATGTCTTCACCAGCTATTGCTGGCCTTACTGGGAAAAGGGCTGGGTTGGGGGGAGGGGTGGCAGAAAGATGGTTTCAGCACACACACACACCCTCCCGCTCTTCCTTCCCCAACTCCTCTGGCAGTCTTCTTGCCTCCCCCTACAAAAACACAGTCCTTAATTGCCCCCACCTTAAACAAAAATACACAGTTCAGACACCCACCTAGGATGTTGTTTTTTTTAACTCAGTCCTGGCCTCCTGGCCTTCCTGTCCTGTAGCAACAGTAGCAACTGTTCTCTTCTCTCCCTCTCTCTCCTTTAGCAGCACAGGGGCAAGGCAGCAGCAGCAGCACTGGAGGAGCAGCAGCAGAAGCACACAGCAGAAGCAACAACCCCAAAGGCAGCAGCAGAAACAGTTGAAACACTGAGGAGCAGCAACACCAACACCACACACCTTCTCTCCTCAGTACCAGGAAACCAACTGAATCCACAATTACCTCCACGAGATCGTTAGGAAAATGAACTCTTGATCTTGGGGTTACAAACCCAGTACCATAACCACTTGGCCATTTAGGCCAAGCCTAAGAAGATGTAACTCTTTCGAGTACAAACCCGTTTCCATCTGTTTCAGATGAAGTTACATTGTTTCATAGTTTGCCATTGTGAGATTTGAACTCTTGATGAAGTTACATTGTTTCATAGTTTTGCCATTGTGAGATTTGAACTCTTGATCTTGGGGTTACAAACCCAGTACCATAACCACTTGGCCATTTAGGCCAAGCCTAAGAAGATGTAACTCTTTCGAGTACAAACCCGTTTCCATCTGTTTCAGATGAAGTTACATTGTTTCATAGTTTGCCATTGTGAGATTTGAACTCTTGATCTTGGGGTTACAAACCCAGTACCATAACCACTTGGCTATTTAGGCCAAGCGAAGATGTAACTCTTTCGAGTACAAACCCATTTCCATCTGTTTCAGATGTTGTTTCATAGTTTGCCATTGTGAGATTTGAACTCTTGATCTTGGGGTTACAACCCAGTACCATAACCACTTGGCCATTTAGGCCAAGCCTAAGAAGATGTAACTCTTTCGAGTACAAACCCGCTTCCATCTGTTTCAGATGAAGTTACATTGTTGCATAGTTTTGCCATTGTGAGATTTGAACTCTTGATCTTGGGGTTACAAACCCAGTACCATAACCACTTGGCCATTTAGGCCAAGCCTAAGAAGATGTAACTCTTTCGAGTACAAACCCGTTTCCATCTGTTTCAGATGAAGTTACATTGTTTCATAGTTTGCCATTGTGAGATTTGAACTCTTGATTAGGTTACATTGTTTCATAGTTTGCCATTGTGAGATTTGAACTCTTGATCTTGGGGTTACAAACCCAGTACCATAAGCACTTGGCCATTTAGGCCAAGCCTAAGAAGATGCAACTCTTTTGAGTACAAACACGTTTCCATCTGTTTCAGATGAAGTTACATTGTTTCATAGTTTTGCCATGGTGAGATTTGAACTCTTGATCTTGGGGTTACAAACCCAGTACCATAACCACTTGGCCATTTAGGCCAAGCCTAAGAAGATGTAACTCTTTCGAGTACAAACCCGTTTCCATCTGTTTCAGATGAAGTTACATTGTTGCATAGTTTTGCCATTGTGAGATTTGAACTCTTGATCTTGGGGTTAACAAACCCAGTACCATAACCACTTGGCTATTTAGGCCAAGCCCTAAGAAGATGTAACTCTTTCAAGTACAAACCCATTTCCATCTGTTTCAGATGAAGTTACATTGTTTCATAGTTCGCCATTATGAGATTTGAACTCTTAATCTTAGGGTTACAAACCCAGTACCATAACCACTTGGCTATTTAGGCCAAGCAAGAAGATGTAACTCTTTCGAGTACAAACACGTTTCCATCTGTTTCAGATGTTGTTTCATAGTTTGCCATTGTGAGATTTGAACTCTTGATCTTGGAGTTACAAACCCAGTACCATAACCACTTGGCCATTTAGGCCAAGCCAATTTTTTTTTTTTAAAACCAGTTGGCTATTTAGGCCAAGCTACAAACACGTTTCCATCTGTTTCAGATGAAGTTACACTGTTTCATAGTTTGCCATTGTGAGATTGGAACTCTTGATAGTATTATTGTAACTCTTTCGAGTACAAACCCATTTTCCATCTGTTTCAGATGAAGTTACATTGTTTCATAGTTCGCCATTATGAGATTTGAACTCTTAATCTTAGGGTTACAAACCCAGTACCATAACCACTTGGCCATTTAGGCCAAGCAAGAAGATGTAACTCTTTCGAGTACAAACCCGTTTCCATCTGTTTCAGATGTTGTTTCATAGTTTGCCATTGTGAGATTTGAACTCTTGATCTTGGTGTTACAAACCCAGTACCATAACCACTTGGCCATTTAGGCCAAGCCTAAGAAGATGTAACTCTTTCGAGTACAAACCCGTTTCCATCTGTTTCAGATGAAGTTACATTGTTTCATAGTTTGCCATTGTGAGATTTGAACTCTTGATGAAGTTACATTGTTTCATAGTTTGCCATTGTGAGATTTGAACTCTTGATCTTGGGGTTACAAACCCAGTACCATAACCACTTGGCCATTTAGGCCAAGCCTAAGAAGATGTAACTCTTTCGAGTACAAACCCGTTTCCATCTGTTTCAGATGAAGTTACATTGTTGCATAGTTTTGCCATTGTGAGATTTGAACTCTTGATCTTGGGGTTACAAACCCAGTACCATAACCACTTGGCCATTTAGGCCAAGCCTAAGAAGATGTAACTCTTTCGAGTACAAACCCGTTTCCATCTGTTTCAGATGAAGTTACATTGTTTCATAGCTTGCCATTGTGAGATTTGAACTCTTGATCTTGGGGTTAACAAACCCAGTACCATAACCACTTGGCTATTTAGGCCAAGCCCTAAGAATATGTAACTCTTTCAAGTACAAACCCATTTCCATCTGTTTCAGATGAAGTTACATTGTTTCATAGTTCGCCATTATGAGATTTGAACTCTTAATCTTAGGGTTACAAACCCAGTACCATAACCACTTGGCCATTTAGGCCAAGCCAATTTTTTTTTTTTAAAACCACTTGGCTATTTAGGCCAAGCTACAAACACGTTTCCATCTGTTTCAGATGAAGTTACACTGTTTCATAGTTTGCCATTGTGAGATTGGAACTCTTGATAGTATTATTGTAACTCTTTCGAGTACAAACCCATTTTCCATCTGTTTCAGATGAAGTTACATTGTTTCATAGTTTGCTATTGTGAGATTTGAACTCTTGATCTTGGGGTTACAAACCCAGTACCATAACCACTTGGCCATTTAGGCCAAGCCTAAGAATATGTAACTTTCGAGTACAAACCCGTTTCCATCTGTTTCAGATGAAGTTACATTGTTTCATAGTTTGCCATTGTGAGATTTGAACTCTTGATGAAGTTACATTGTTTCATAGTTTTGCCATTGTGAGATTTGAACTCTTGATCTTGGGGTTACAAACCCAGTACCATAACCACTTGGCCATTTAGGCCAAGCCTAAGAAGATGTAACTCTTTCGAGTACAAACCCGTTTCCATCTGTTTCAGATGAAGTTACATTGTTTCATAGTTTGCCATTGTGAGATTTGAACTCTTGATCTTGGGGTTACAAACCCAGTACCATAACCACTTGGCTATTTAGGCCAAGCGAAGATGTAACTCTTTCGAGTACAAACCCATTTCCATCTGTTTCAGATGTTGTTTCATAGTTTGCCATTGTGAGATTTGAACTCTTGATCTTGGGGTTACAACCCAGTACCATAACCACTTGGCCATTTAGGCCAAGCCTAAGAAGATGTAACTCTTTCGAGTACAAACCCGCTTCCATCTGTTTCAGATGAAGTTACATTGTTGCATAGTTTTGCCATTGTGAGATTTGAACTCTTGATCTTGGGGTTACAAACCCAGTACCATAACCACTTGGCCATTTAGGCCAAGCCTAAGAAGATGTAACTTTTTCGAGTACAAACCCGTTTCCATCTGTTTCAGATGAAGTTACATTGTTTCATAGTTTGCCATTGTGAGATTTGAACTCTTGATTAAGTTACATTGTTTCATAGTTTGCCATTGTGAGATTTGAACTCTTGATCTTGGGGTTACAAACCCAGTACCATAAGCACTTGGCCATTTAGGCCAAGCCTAAGAAGATGCAACTCTTTTGAGTACAAACACGTTTCCATCTGTTTCAGATGAAGTTACATTGTTTCATAGTTTTGCCATTGTGAGATTTGAACTCTTGATAATCTTTTAAATGAAAACCAAATCAACAAAATTGGGATAAATCAGGCACAGCCCCTAATTCAGGTCAGCTGTAAAACCAAGAACAAAGTTTTAAAGGAAACTTACAAACTTTAAATCAAAATGTGATTAAAGGGGTCAACAAAACACCCCAGTCCCCGCGGTGCCCACCGAGCACGGAAGGCCTCGAGAGTGCCAGCAGACACCACGTGCTCCTTCTCCAGGGACATCCGGCAGCGAACGTAGCCGCGGAAGAGGGACAAACAATCGGGCGGGACTCCCCCGTCGATCGCCCGCTGCCTGGACCTGTTAATGGCCAACTTGGCCAGGCCCAGGAGCAGGTTCACGAGGAGGTCCTCCTCCTTCCCGACCCCCTTCCGCACCAATATGTAACTTTCGAGTACAAACCCGTTTCCATCTGTTTCAGATGAAGTTACATTGTTTCATAGTTTGCCATTGTGAGATTTGAACTCTTGATTAAGTTACATTGTTTCATAGTTTGCCATTGTGAGATTTGAACTCTTGATCTTGGGGTTACAAACCCAGTACCATAAGCACTTGGCCATTTAGGCCAAGCCTAAGAAGATGCAACTCTTTTGAGTACAAACACGTTTCCATCTGTTTCAGATGAAGTTACATTGTTTCATAGTTTTGCCATTGTGAGATTTGAACTCTTGATCTTGGGGTTACAAACCCAGTACCATAACCACTTGGCCATTTAGGCCAAGCCTAAGAAGATGTAACTCTTTCGAGTACAAACCCGTTTCCATCTGTTTCAGATGAAGTTACATTGTTGCATAGTTTTGCCATTGTGAGATTTGAACTCTTGATCTTGGGGTTAACAAACCCAGTACCATAACCACTTGGCTATTTAGGCCAAGCCCTAAGAAGATGTAACTCTTTCAAGTACAAACCCATTTCCATCTGTTTCAGATGAAGTTACATTGTTTCATAGTTCGCCATTATGAGATTTGAACTCTTAATCTTAGGGTTACAAACCCAGTACCATAACCACTTGGCTATTTAGGCCAAGCAAGAAGATGTAACTCTTTCGAGTACAAACCCGTTTCCATCTGTTTCAGATGTTGTTTCATAGTTCGCCATTATGAGATTTGAACTCTTGATCTTGGAGTTACAAACCCAGTACCATAACCACTTGGCCATTTAGGCCAAGCCAATTTTTTTTTTTTAAAACCAGTTGGCTATTTAGGCCAAGCTACAAACACGTTTCCATCTGTTTCAGATGAAGTTACACTGTTTCATAGTTTGCCATTGTGAGATTGGAACTCTTGATAGTATTATTGTAACTCTTTCGAGTACAAACCCATTTTCCATCTGTTTCAGATGAAGTTACATTGTTTCATAGTTTGCTATTGTGAGATTTGAACTCTTGATTTTGGGGTTACAAACCCAGTACCATAACCACTTGGCCATTTAGGCCAAGCCTAAGAAGACGTAACTCTTTCGAGTACAAACCCGTTTCCATCTGTTTCAGATGAAGTTACATTGTTTCATAGTTTGCCATTGTGAGATTTGAACTCTTGATCTTGGGGTTACAAACCCAGTACCATAACCACTTGGCTATTTAGGCCAAGCGAAGATGTAACTCTTTCGAGTACAAACCCGTTTCCATCTGTTTCAGATGTTGTTTCATAGTTTGCCATTGTGAGATTTGAACTCTTGATCTTGGGGTTACAACCCAGTACCATAACCACTTGGCCATTTAGGCCAAGCCTAAGAAGATGTAACTCTTTCGAGTACAAACCCGCTTCCATCTGTTTCAGATGAAGTTACATTGTTGCATAGTTTTGCCATTGTGAGATTTGAACTCTTGATCTTGGGGTTACAAACCCAGTACCATAACCACTTGGCCATTTAGGCCAAGCCTAAGAAGATGTAACTCTTTCGAGTACAAACCCGTTTCCATCTGTTTCAGATGAAGTTACATTGTTTCATAGCTTGCCATTGTGAGATTTGAACTCTTGATCTTGGGGTTAACAAACCCAGTACCATAACCACTTGGCTATTTAGGCCAAGCCCTAAGAAGATGTAACTCTTTCGAGTAATGTTGTAACTCTTTCGAGTTTTTACAAACCCATTTCCATCTGTTTCAGATGAAGTTACATTGTTTCATAGTTTGCCATTGTGAGATTTGAACTCTTGATGAAGTTACATTGTTTCATAGTTTGCCATTGTGAGATTCGAACTCTTGCTCTTGGGGTTACAAACCCAGTACCATAACCACTTGGCCATTTAGGCCAAGCCTAAGAAGATGTAACTCTTTCGAGTACAAACCCGTTTCCATCTGTTTCAGATGAAGTTACATTGTTGCATAGTTTTGCCATTGTGAGATTTGAACTCTTGATCTTGGGGTTACAAACCCAGTACCATAACCACTTGGCCATTTAGGCCAAGCCCTAAGAAGATGTAACTCTTTCGAGTAATGTTGTAACTCTTTCGAGTTTTTACAAACCCATTTCCATCTGTTTCAGATGAAGTTACATTGTTTCATAGTTTGCCATTGTGAGATTTGAACTCTTGATGAAGTTACATTGTTTCATAGTTTGCCATTGTGAGATTTGAACTCTTGATAATCTTTTAAATGAAAACCAAATCAACAAAATTGGGATAAATCAGGCACAGCCCCTAATTCAGGTCAGCTGTAAAACCAAGAACAAAGTTTAAAGGAAACTTACAAACTTTAAATCAAAATGTGATTAAAGGGGTCAACAAAACACCCCAGTCCCCGCGGTGCCCACCGAGCACGGAAGGCCTCGAGAGTGCCAGCAGACACCGCGTGCTCCTTCTCCAGGGACATCCGGCAGCGAACGTAGCCGCGGAAGAGGGACAAACAATCAGGCGGGACTCCCCCGTCGATCGCCCGCTGCCTGGACCTGTTAATGGCCAACTTGGCCAGGCCCAGGAGCAGGTTCACGAGGAGGTCCTCCTCCTTCCCGACCCCCTTCCGCACCGGGTGCCCATAGATCAGGAGCGTGGGGCTGAAGTGCAAACAAAACATCAATAAAAGGTTTTTCAAATAACTAAAAAGGGAGTGCAGCCTACAACACCCTATGTATACATGGTCCACGGACTCCACAAGACCGCAAAAAGGGCATGTGTCCTGAGAGTCCGTGAACCTATGCATCCTCTTATTATAAGGGACTGCCGCATGCAACACCCTCCAACCCAGGTCCCCGATAGAAAGGGGGAGGACACCTCCGTAGAGGGCCTCCCATCGAGGGCCTCCGCCGCCGGACGGCAACAAGGCACACCAGGGCGTGTCCGGTCGACGGACAAGGGCGAGAAAATGGAAGGTGTGCAGCAGCAGTCCATACAAAAAGCCCCTCTTTGCTGTGCCAAAAAGCACAGAGGGCATGTCCCCGAGGCGGCTCATATTGCGGGGCACCAGCACCCGAGGGAGGGTTCGGGGCTTGGGGCCAATGTGGAATTCCGTCCGAACAGGGGAACGCTCAGACGGAAGACCACCGCGCACCTGGGCCACCTCAAGACCCAAAATAACGTCGGGTCCGAGCACGACCGTTCTCAGGTCTTGGATGGCATCGGCTGCGACCTGGACACTCACAGACGCGCGTCGCGCCAACTCCTGCGGGAGCATCCAGCCCAGTCCTCCGCCACCCAGCACGTCCCCGATCCTGGTCACCCCTGCGGCCACAGCCCTCCTCTCCGCCAACCACTGAAAAGGACGGAGGGGCGGATTCCTGAGCAGCGGCTCTCTGACGATAGCCGCTACTCCTGACGGGGGAGAGCTGCGTCGCGAGGCGACCACTTTCCAGACTTTGATCAGGTCCTGGTAAAAGACGGGCAACGCCTGCAAGGAGCCACCGAGGCCCAGCTGTTCTATAAACAGGAGCTGCACGTCATAATTCAGGCCGTGCACCTGACGGAAGAAATACGTCATCAGGGCACACCATCTAGGAGGAGGCTCAACGTAGAGGTATCGCTGCAGGGTCTGAAGGCGGAAAGTCGCCACCTGTGTGCGTAGGCACACTAGCGCCTGACCACCCTCCCTAAGCGGGAGACTCAGAACCTCGGCAGCGACCCAGTGCAATCTTTTGTCCCAGAAGAAGTCGACTAACAATCTCTGGATTCTTGTGACAAAGTCCGGGGGAGGGGTCAAAGTGACCAGCCGATACCACAACATGGCGGCGATCAGCTGGTTTATGACCAGAACTCGACCCCGGTAAGATAGCACTCGGAGCAGTCCTGTCCAGCGCCGCAGGCGAGCGGTGACTTTCGTCTCCAGTTCCTGCCAGTTTGCCGGCCAGGATTCCTCAGCGGGGCAGAGATGGACCCCCAGGTAGAGGAGGCTGGTCCTGCTCCAGGTGAAAGGCCTGAGCTCCTCGGGTAGGGGATCCATCTGCCACTGACCGACCAGGAGTCCAGAACACTTACCCCAGTTGATCCTGGCAGAAGAAGCGGCAGAGTAGACCTCCTGGCACTCGCGCATCCTCCGCAGGTCAGCCGGGTCACTAAACATAAGGAGCACGTCATCGGCGTAAGCCGAAAGGACCACCCCGATGCCCGGCCCGCGCAGAACCAATCCCGACAACCTCCTCCGCAAGAGGCGCAGGAAAGGCTCCACGCAAATAGAATACAACTGGCCAGACAGGGGGCAGCCCTGACGTACCCCTCTCCCAAAGCGAAGGGGCGCCGTCAGGGACCCGTTAACCTTCACTAGACACTCCGCGGCAGTGTACAGAAGTCGGATCCGGGCGACAAAATGCGTCCCGAACCCGAAAGCTCGCAGAGTTCCGAGTAAGTATTCGTGATCCACCCTGTCGAACGCCTTCTCCTGATCGAGAGACAGGAAGGCGCTCGACAGACCAGCCCTCTGGGAATGGTGGATGATGTCCCGGACCAGATGGATGTTATCATAAATGGTTCGGTCCGGGACGGTGTAGGACTGGTCAGGGTGGATCATGTGGTCCAGCACGGTGCCGAGCCGAGAAGACATGGCTCGGGCGAAGATTTTGTAGTCCGTGCTGAGGAGGGAGACCGGGCGCCAGTTTTGAAGAAGGCGGAGATCCCCCTTCTTCGGTAGCAGGGCAATCACGGCCCTGCGCCACGAAAGGGGCATCTCCCCGGTAGCAATGCTCTCCCCCAGGACCCCCGCGAAGTCGCTCCCCATGACGTCCCAGAACGCCCTGAAGAACTCCACGGTCAGCCCGTCTAGTCCCGGGGTTTTGCCCCTAGAAAGACCGTCGAGTGCGCCGGTCAGTTCCCCCAGACTTATAGGGGAGTCGAGCTTTCCGGCGCACTCCGGGCCGACCTGCGGCAGGTCCTCCCACAAAACTCTGCAAGCTTCCTCACTGGACGGATCCGGAGAGAAAAGGGCAGTGTAGTAATCTCGGGCAATGGCCCTGATGCCCTCCGGATCCGAGACAAGTGATCCGTCGTCGGCCAGCAGCGTAAAGAGCTGCTTACGGACCCCGTGCCTTTTTTCCAGTGAGTAGAAGAAGGGAGAGCCACGGTCCATCTCCTTAAGGAAACAGATCCGCGACCTCACGAACGCGCCCCGAGACCCGACCAGTTGCAGGTCCCGCAGCGCGCCCTTCTTCTCATCGTACACCGACCGCAGGGCCGGGTCCGCGTCGGGCTGACGGAGACGTGCCTCCAGGTCGAGCACCTCCTTCTCCAACTCCTCGACCCTGGATTTGCGTCTCTTTGTCGACCCCTTCGCGTACTCTTGACAGAAAACTCGGACGTGAGTCTTGCCCACGTCCCACCATAGCCTCAAGGAGGGGAAGCCTCCCCGCTTCCTTCTCCAGCCGGCCCAGAAGCGACGGAACGAGTCCAGGAACCGCTGGTCTTCCAACAACAGGTTATTAAAATGCCAGTACGCGGACCCCGTCCGAGCGCAGAACGAAGTGAGCTCCGCCCACACCAGACGGTGGTCCGTGCACGGAACCTGCTGTATAGAAGCAGCCGGAACGCAGGACACGTACGCCTTCGAAACGTAAAGGCGGTCGAGTCTGGACGCTCCGACTCCAGGTGACACAAAGGTGAACACGCTGGAGTCAGGATGGAGATTTCGCCAGACGTCCACTAAGTCGAAGGACCTGACCAGGTCCCGCAACTTACTCACACCTCGCGTGCAGTGCGGGGTACCGTGACGGTCCCGGACCCCGAGGGTGCAATTGAAATCCCCCCCGAGGACGATGCACTCGCCAGCGTCGATGGAGCCGAGATGAGTGGACACTTCTTCAAAGAAGTTCGCTTGCTGCTGCGTGCCCAGGGGAGCGTACACATTCACAAAGTGAAGCACCGCCCCCCCCAGACGCACAGTCAGGTGCAGCAACCGGCCTGGCACTGGCTCCTTGACCCCCAAGATCTCCGGCTGAAAATGCGGGGCCAACAAGATAGCCACCCCGCCAGAATTGGAGGCTAGGTGACTCATGTAGACCCCCCCTCGCCACTCCAGGAGCCACGTGGCTTCGTCTCCCGGAACGGTATGGGTTTCTTGCAGGAAGCACAACGCGTACTTCCCGTCCCTGAGGACCGAGAAGTTCTGGAACCTGCGCTGTGCGGCCCTGCTGCCACGGATGTTGAGGCTGGCTATAGTCGTCTTCATTGTCAAAGGTACATCAAACCTTCACCTTAAGTCATTAAAAAGAAGAAGAGGACTTTTTAGTCCTTCCTCTCCTTCAGGAGCCCAGCGAGAAACGTTTGGACCCTCCGCCGCGCGTTCCTATCCAACTCAGGAGACTTGAGAGCCTCGCGAGTGGACCAGAACACCAGCGGAAAAGAATGCCACCGGTCCAAGGCCAACTGAACCCTGTCTCGGCGACCGCGATGACTCGCCAAAAAGTCCCGGAGTTCCCTTGGGGGGATGAGGGGGGAGTCAGTGGAGGGCACCAGGGGATCCACCGCCTCGCTTGAGAGCGACTCAGCGTAATCTCCAGCGCTCACCACGGACACCCCGTCCTCCTCCAGGTCGTCGCCTCCAGCTTCCGACCCCTCCCCCGCATTGAGTACGGGGGCTGATTCGGAGCTGCCAGCTGGCCCCACCTGTACCTCGATCCCACCCCCAGGATCAAGGCCAGAGGGGTCCTCTCTGGTCTCCTCTAAACGTTTTGGGTCAGAGGGCAGCGGCAGTTCTGATGCCCGCTCTCCTCCCGGCACCGGGTCGTCCGGGGAGCTCAGGACAAGCTCCTGACCTAAAACTAGGACGCCCGGTGCTAAGGTTTGGGAGGGAGCGGGAAGGCCCTCCTTTTCGCCGCCACCCAATGACCCGTTGACATTTTTTAAATTTTGAAAGTTGCAGTCCCCCGATGAGCCAGAAGGTACCTCGGGGGTATCGAGGGTCTCTGAGTCGGGCACCACCTCAAGGGAGGTGCCTTCAGTGACCCCCGAGGGGCCCTGTTCAGGGGACTGCAGCAGGTTGACAGGGGTAATAGTGGTGGGAGTCGGTGCAGGGGTTTTGAGTTCCCCCAGAGGACAGGGCGAGATTTTACTTGGTGGAGACGCCACCACCTCTTCATCGGGGGAAGGGACACACCCAACTTCTTCAGTTTGGGCATCACCCACCTCCTCCTCCGAAGTGTGACGTCTCTTCCGGGTCAGGCTGGGGGCTAGGGAGACCTCCATTTCCGAGGCCCCCTCCTCCTTGTCCAGCCCTCCCGGACACTCCACCCTCTGGGTTTTGGGTGTTAGATACCCCGGCTCGGGGTCCCGCGTCCCTTCCCCGCCGGCCCCGGGAGCACGCGCAGGGACGACGCCGGGCCCAGCACTCGGCGCCTTAGCACCCACGGGCCCGGGAGCACACGCGGACACGACGCCGGGGCCGGATGTTGTCTTTTCCCCCGAGCCGGTGCTTGCAGGTGTTTGGGGGGTTTGGGGCGTTTCAGGGGCCGCCTCCAAATTTCGGGTCTTCCTCCGCGCCTTCTTACGGCGCGGGGGCTCTCCCCCCGCCTCACCGGCAGCCGAGATGGCAGCTGCTGCCGGGGTCGCTTCCCCTTGCGGGGAGGGAGATGGAGTGGTGGCGGGGGGAGGAGGGGCGGTGCCAGCCGTGGCCGCTTGGGTGGGGCTCGTGGCCTTGGAGGCGGGGCAGTTCTTTCTTACGTGCCCCACCTCCTTACAGGCATGGCACCGCACACCCTCCGCGGTCCAGAAGACCCGATAGGCGGTCCCCTCAAAATTAACTGAGAAGGCTCCCTCCAGGCACTCCTCCCGGGCCAAGCGGACGAAAACTTGGCGCCGGAAGGAGTACACGTGGCGGAGGGCCGAGTCTTTGAGGCCGAGCGGGACTGGTGCAACCCCCGACCTGACCTCCCCCAGCTTATTAAGGTGGGGGAGGAGGAGCCCACATGGTATAAAGGGCGGGACATTTGAAACAACAATCTTCTGGGCGGTGGCCTCAAGGGGATCCACCGCCAGAAAAGTCCCGCCCACAGTGAGCCCCTTCTGCAGGGCGAGCTGCACCGCCCGCTCGGACCTCAAGAAAAAGATGGCCCTCCCATACATCTTTGAGGCCGCGACAATGGCTGAGGGGCCGACAACCCCAGCCATAGCCTTAACGCAGGCCTCAATAGTCATCTCAGGGTGAGCGTAGCATTTTACCCCGAGGGCCCTGGTGAGGAGACGGAATGGCGACAGGGCAGCGGGAGCAGCAGGAGCTGCAGAAGCAACCACCCCCGCATAAGTCTTTTTTGTAGGCCCTGCCACCGGTGACAAAGCCGCCTCCACATTAGCCCTCGAGGGCCCGGCCACAGGAGATGTTGAACTGGCTTTAAGGCCAGAGCCACGCCCACCCTGGGAAGGATTGGCCATTTTTTTTTTTTAAACTATATATATTTTTTAATATATATATTTTTTTTTTATTAAATATACAATGTTCCTCCCTAGGGAGGGAGGTAGTAATAACCTCCCCCTTTTGTACAGGAGAGGAGAGGAGGGAGAGGAGTGAAGGACAGGGAGGCACAGGAGGGAAAAGGGAAGAGTCCAGGTGGGTGTCTCCAGTGAAAGGTGGATGTTAGGTGGGGTGTGATGATCTTCTTGCAGGGGGAGGCGATGTCTTCACCAGCCACCGCTGGCCTTACTGGGAAAGGGCTGGGTGGGGCGGGGGGGGTAGCAGAATGGTGGTTTTAACCACACACCCCCCTCTCTTCCTTCCCCAAACCTTCCTGCAGTCTTCTTTCCTCCCCCTACAAAACACAGTCCTTTATTGCCCCCACCTTACACAAACAATAATGTTGGACACCCACCTAGGATGTTGTTTTTAGACACAGTCCTGGCCTCCTGGCCTTCCTGTCCTGTAGCAACAGAAGCTGTTCCTCTTCTCTCCCTCTCTCTCCTTTTGCTCCACACGGGCAGGTCCAGCAGCAGCAGCAAACACCTTCAAGTGCAGGTCCAGCAGCAGCAGCAAACACCCTCAAGTGCAGGTCCAGCAGCAGCAGCAAACACCCTCAAGTGCAGGAGCAGCAGCACACAGCAGAAGCAACAACCCCAAAGGCAGCAGCAGAAACAGTTGAAACACTGAGGAGCAGCAACACCAACACCACACACCTTCTCTCCTCAGTACCAGGAAACCAACTGAATCCACAATTACCTCCACGAGATTGTTAGGAAAATGAACTCTTGATCTTGGGGTTACAAACCCAGTACCATAACCACTTGGCTATTTAGGCCAAGCCCACTTAAGAAGATGTAACTCTTTCGAGTACAAACCCGTTTCCATCTGTTTCAGATGAAGTTACATTGTTTCATAGTTTGCCATTGTGAGATTTGAACTCTTAATCTTAGGGTTACAAACCCAGTACCATAACCACTTGGCTATTTAGGCCAAGCAAGAAGATGTAACTCTTTCGAGTACAAACCCGTTTCCATCTGTTTCAGATGTTGTTTCATAGTTTGCCATTGTGAGATTTGAACTCTTGATAATCTTTTAAATGAAAACCAAATCAACAAAATTGGGATAAATCAGGCACAGCCCCTAATTCAGGTCAGCTGTAAAACCAAGAACAAAGTTTAAAGGAAACTTACAAACTTTAAATCAAAATGTGATTAAAGGGGTCAACAAAACACCCCAGTCCCCGCGGTGCCCACCGAGCACGGAAGGCCTCGAGAGTGCCAGCAGACACCGCGTGCTCCTTCTCCAGGGACATCCGGCAGCGAACATAGCCGCGGAAGAGGGACAAACAATCGGGCGGGACTCCCCCGTCGATCGCCCGCTGCCTGGACCTGTTAATGGCCAACTTGGCCAGGCCCAGGAGCAGGTTCACGAGGAGGTCCTCCTCCTTCCCGACCCCCCTCCGCACCGGGTGCCCATAGATCAGGAGCGTGGGGCTGAAGTGCAAACAAAACATCAATAAAAGGTTTTTCAAATAACTCAAAAGGGAGTGCAGCCTACAACACCCTATGTATACATGGTCCACGGACTCCACAAGACCGCAAAAAGGGCATGTGTCCTGAGAGTCCGTGAACCTATGCATCCTCTTATTATAAGGGACTGCTGCATGCAACACCCTCCAACCCAGGTCCCCGATAGAAAGGGGGAGGACACCTCCGTAGAGGGCCTCCCATCGAGGGCCTCCGCCGCCGGACGGCAACAAGGCACGCCAGGGCGTGTCCGGTCGACGGACAAGGGCGAGAAAATGGAAGGTGTGCAGCAGCAGTCCATACAAAAAGCCCCTCTTTGCTGTGCCAAAAGGCACAGAGGGCATGTCCCCGAGGCGGCTCATATTGCGGGGCACCAGCACCCGAGGGAGGGTTCGGGGCTTGGGGCCAATGTGGAATTCCGTCCGAACAGGGGAACGCTCAGACGGAAGACCACCGCGCACCTGGGCCACCTCAAGACCCAAAATAACGTCGGGTCCGAGCACGACCGTTCTCAGGTCTTGGATGGCATCGGCTGCGACCTGGACACTCACAGACGCGCGTCGCGCCAACTCCTGCGGGAGCATCCAGCCCAGTCCTCCGCCACCCAGCACGTCCCTGATCCTGGTCACCCCTGCGGCCACAGCCCTCCTCTCCGCCAACCACTGAAAAGGACGGAGGGGCGGATTCCTGAGCAGCGGCTCTCTGACGATAGCCGCTACTCCTGACGGGGGAGAGCTGCGTCGCGAGGCGACCACTTTCCAGACTTTGATCAGGTCCTGGTAAGAAGATGTAACTCTTTCGAGTAATGTTGTAACTCTTTCGAGTTTTTACAAACCCATTTCCATCTGTTTCCGATGAAGTTACATTGTTTCATAGTTTGCCATTGTGAGATTTGAACTCTTGATGAAGTTACATTGTTTCATAGTTTGCCATTGTGAGATTTGAACTCTTGATCTTGGGGTTACAAACCCAGTACCATAACCACTTGGCCATTTAGGCCAAGCCTAAGAATATGTAACTCTTTCGAGTACAAACCCGTTTCCATCTGTTTCAGATGAAGTTACATTGTTTCATAGTTTGCCATTGTGAGATTTGAACTCTTGATGAAGTTACATTGTTTCATAGTTTTGCCATTGTGAGATTTGAACTCTTGATCTTGGGGTTACAAACCCAGTACCATAACCACTTGGCCATTTAGGCCAAGCCTAAGAAGATGTAACTCTTTCCAGTACAAACCTGTTTCCATCTGTTTCAGATGAAGTTACATTGTTTCATAGCTTGCCATTGTGAGATTTGAACTCTTGATCTTGGGGTTAACAAACCCAGTACCATAACCACTTGGCTATTTAGGCCAAGCCCTAAGAAGATGTAACTCTTTCGAGTAATGTTGTAACTCTTTCGAGTTTTTACAAACCCATTTCCATCTGTTTCAGATGAAGTTACATTGTTTCATAGTTTGCCATTGTGAGATTTGAACTCTTGATCTTGGGGTTACAAACCCAGTACCATAACCACTTGGCCATTTAGGCCAAGCCTAAGAAGATGTAACTCTTTCGAGTACAAACCCGTTTCCATCTGTTTCAGATGAAGTTACATTGTTGCATAGTTTTGCCATTGTGAGATTTGAACTCTTGATCTTGGGGTTACAAACCCAGTACCATAACCACTTGGCCATTTAGGCCAAGCATAAGAAGATGTAACTCTTTCGAGTACAAACCCGTTTCCATCTGTTTCAGATGAAGTTACATTGTTTCATAGCTTGCCATTGTGAGATTTGAACTCTTGATCTTGGGGTTAACAAACCCAGTACCATAACCACTTGGCTATTTAGGCCAAGCCCTAAGAAGATGTAACTCTTTCGAGTACAAACCCGTTTCCATCTGTTTCAGATGAAGTTACATTGTTTCATAGCTTGCCATTGTGAGATTTGAACTCTTGATCTTGGGGTTAATAAACCCAGTACCATAACCACTTGGCTATTTAGGCCAAGCCCGAAGAAGATGTAACTCTTTCGAGTACAAACCCGTTTCCATCTGTTTCAGATGAAGTTACATTGTTTCATAGTTTGCCATTGTGAGATTTGAACTCTTGATAATCTTTTAAATGAAAACCAAATCAACAAAATTGGGATAAATCAGGCACAGCCCCTAATTCATGTCAGCTGTAAAACCAAGAACAAAGTTTAAAGGAAACTTACAAACTTTAAATCAAAATGTGATTAAAGGGGTCAACAAAACACCCCAGTCCCCGCGGTGCCCACCGAGCACGGAAGGCCTCGAGAGTGCCAGCAGACAACGCGTGCTCCTTCTCCAGGGACATCCGGCAGCGAACGTAGCCGCGGAAGAGGGACAAACAATCGGGCGGGACTCCCCCATCGATCGCCCGCTGCCTGGACCTGTTAATGGCCAACTTGGCCAGGCCCAGGAGCAGGTTCACGAGGAGGTCCTCCTCCTTCCCGACCCCCTTCCGCACCGGGTGCCCATAGATCAGGAGCGTGGGGCTGAAGTGCAAACAAAACATCAATAAAAGGTTTTTCAAATAACTAAAAAGGGAGTGCAGCCTACAACACCCTATGTATACATGGTCCACGGACTCCACAAGACCGCAAAAAGGGCATGTGTCCTGAGAGTCCGTGAACCTATGCATCCTCTTATTATAAGGGACTGCTGCATGCAACACCCTCCAACCCAGGTCCCCGATAGAAAGGGGGAGGACACCTCCGTAGAGGGCCTCCCATCGAGGGCCTCCGCCGCCGGACGGCAACAAGGCACGCCAGGGCGTGTCCGGTCGACGGACAAGGGCGAGAAAATGGAAGGTGTGCAGCAGCAGTCCATACAAAAAGCCCCTCTTTGCTGTGCCAAAAGGCACAGAGGGCATGTCCCCGAGGCGGCTCATATTGCGGGGCACCAGCACCCGAGGGAGGGTTCGGGGCTTGGGGCCAATGTGGAATTCCGTCCGAACAGGGGAACGCTCAGACGGAAGACCACCGCGCACCTGGGCCACCTCAAGACCCAAAATAACGTCGGGTCCGAGCACGACCGTTCTCAGGTCTTGGATGGTATCGGCTGCGACCTGGACACTCACAGACGCGCGTCGCGCCAACTCCTGCGGGAGCATCCAGCCCAGTCCTCCGCCACCCAGCACGTCCCCGATCCTGGTCACCCCTGCGGCCACAGCCCTTCTCTCCGCCAACCACTGAAAAGGACGGAGGGGCGGATTCCTGAGCAGCGGCTCTCTGACGATAGCTGCTACTCCTGACGGGGGAGAGCTGCGTCGCGAGGTGACCACTTTCCAGACTTTGATCAGGTCCTGGTAAAAGACGGGCAACGCCTGCAAGGAGCCACCGAGGCCCAGCTGTTCTATAAACAGGAGCTGCACGTCATAATTCAGGCCGTGCACCTGACGGAAGAAATATGTCATCAGGGCACACCATCTAGGAGGAGGCTCAACGTAGAGGTATCGCTGCAGGGTCTGAAGGCGGAAAGTCGCCACCTGTGTGCGTAGGCAGACTAGCGCCTGACCACCCTCCCTAAGCGGGAGACTCAGAACCTCGGCAGCGACCCAGTGCAATCTTTTGTCCCAGAAGAAGTCGACTAACAATCTCTGGATTCTTGTGACAAAGTCCGGGGGAGGGGTCAAAGTGACCAGCCGATACCACAACATGGCGGCGATCAGCTGGTTTATGACCAGAACTCGACCCCGGTAAGATAGCACTCGGAGCAGTCCTGTCCAGCGCCGCAGGCGAGCGGTGACTTTCGTCTCCAGTTCCTGCCAGTTTGCCGGCCAGGATTCCTCAGCGGGGCAGAGATGGACCCCCAGGTAGAGGAGGCTGGTCCTGCTCCAGGTGAAAGGCCTGAGCTCCTCGGGTAGGGGATCCATCTGCCACTGACCGACCAGGAGTCCAGAACACTTACCCCAGTTGATCCTGGCAGAAGAAGCGGCAGAGTAGACTTCCTGGCACTCGCGCATCCTCCGCAGGTCAGCCGGGTCACTAAACATAAGGAGCACGTCATCGGCGTAAGCCGAAAGGACCACCCCGATGCCCGGCCCGCGCAGAACCAATCCCGACAACCTCCTCCGCAAGAGGCGCAGGAAAGGCTCCACGCAAATAGAATACAACTGGCCAGACAGGGGGCAGCCCTGACGTACCCCTCTCCCAAAGCGAAGGGGCGCTGTCAGGGACCCGTTAACCTTCACTAGACACTCCGCGGCAGTGTACAGAAGTCGGATCCGGGCGACAAAATGCGTCCCGAACCCGAAAGCTCGCAGAGTTCCGAGTAAGTATTCGTGATCCACCCTGTCGAACGCCTTCTCCTGATCGAGAGACAGGAAGGCGCTCGACAGACCAGCCCTCTGGGAATGGTGGAAAAATTGACAATAGTTTCACAGGCATCATTAGACTTTTAATACCAGGCTTTTATTGGATTCAAATTTTGCCAAGTGCTGTAGCAGGATTTGAACCCTGCTCGCCAAAGTATTAACATTGCATCGCTGGAGCACTAGTCTAGTGATAATACCACTACACCACAGCCTCTTGCTATATTAAAGGGGTCAATAAAGCACCCCAGTCCCCGCAGTGCCCACTGAGCATGCCGGCAGACACCGTGTGCTCCCTCTCAAGGGAACTAAGAAGATGTAACTTTTTCGAGTACAAACACGGTTCCATCTGAAGTTACATTGTTTCATAGTTTGCCACTGTGAGATCTGAACTCTTGATCTTGGGGTTACAAACCCAGTACCATAACCACTTGGCTATTTAGGCTAAGCCTATAAAGCACCCCAGTCCCCGCAGTGCCCACTGAGCATGCCGGCAGACACCGTGTGCTCCCTCTCGAGGGAACTAAGAAGATGTAACTTTTTCGAGTACAAACACGGTTCCATCTGAAGTTACATTGTTTCATAGTTTGCCACTGTGAGATCTGAACTCTTGATCTTGGGGTTACAAACCCAGTACCATAACCACTTGGCTATTTAGGCCAAGCCTAAGAAGATGTAACTCTTTCGAGTACAAACCTGTTTCCATCTGTTTCAGATGAAGTTACATTGTTTCATAGCTTGCCATTGTGAGATTTGAACTCTTGATCTTGGGGTTAACAAACCCAGTACCATAACCACTTGGCTATTTAGGCCAAGCCCTAAGAAGATGTAACTCTTTCAAGTACAAACCCATTTCCATCTGTTTCAGATGAAGTTACATTGTTTCATAGTTTGCCATTGTGAGATTTGAACTCTTGATCTTGGGGTTACAAACCCAGTACCATAACCACTTGGCTATTTAGGCCAAGCCCTAAGAAGATGTAACTCTTTCGAGTACAAACACAGTTCCATCTGTTCCTATTCAGATGAAGTTACATTGTTTCATAGCTTGCCATTGTGAGATTTGAACTCTTGATCTCAGGGTTTCAAACCCACTACCATAACCACTAGGCTATTTAGGCCAAGCCCTAAGAAGATGTAACTCTTTCGAGTACAAACCCATTTCCATCTGTTTCAGATGAAGTTACATAGTTTGCCATTGTGAGATTTGAACTCTTGATCTTGGGGTTACAAACCCAGTACCATAACCACTTGGCTATTTAGGCCAAGCTCCTAAGAAGATGTAACTCTTTTGAGTACAAACACATTTCCATCTGTTTCAGATGAAGTTACATTGTTTCATAGTTTGCCATTGTGAGATTTGAACTCTTGATCTTAGGGTTACAAACCCAGTACCATAACCACTTGGCCATTTAGGCCTGATGTAACTCTTTCGAGTACAAACCCGTTTCCATCTGTTTCAGATGTTGTTTCATAGTTTGCCATTGTGAGATTTGAACTCTTGATCTTGGGGTTACAAACCCAGTACCATAACCACTTGGCCATTTAGGCCAAGCCTTTAAAGGCTCTCTCTGTAACTCTTTCGAGTACACCACATTGCCATCTGTTCCTATTCAGATGAAGTTACATTGTTTCATAGTTTGCCATTGTGAGATTTGAACTCTTGATCTTGGGGTTACAAACCCAGTACCATAACCACTTGGCTATGTAGGCCAAGCCTAAGACGAAACTTAAACTCTCACTTCTCTGATCATGGTGAAGTTTTTAATCAAGGAGTGACCAACACTCATTTCAACAAATCGACGTTCCCTGACCGGGAATCGAACCCGGGCCGCAGCGGTGAAAGCACCGAATCCTAACCACTAGACCACCAGGGAGGCTCCTAAGAAGATGTAACTCTTTCGAGTACAAACCCATTTCCATCTGTTTCAGATGAAGATACATTGTTTCATAGTTTGCCATTGTGAGATTTGAACTCTTGATCTTGGGGTTACAAACCCAGTACCATAACCACTTGGCTGTTTAGGCCAAGCTCTAAACACATTTTCATCTGTTTCAGATGAAGTTACATTGTTTCATAGTTTGCCACTGTGAGATCTGAACTCTTGATCTTGGGGTTACAAACCCAGTACCATAACCACTTGGCTATTTAGGCCAAGCCTAAGAAGATGTAACTCTTTCGAGTACAAACCTGTTTCCATCTGTTTCAGATGAAGTTACATTGTTTCATAGCTTGCCATTGTGAGATTTGAACTCTTGATCTTGGGGTTAACAAACCCAGTACCATAACCACTTGGCTATTTAGGCCAAGCCCTAAGAAGATGTAACTCTTTCAAGTACAAACCCATTTCCATCTGTTTCAGATGAAGTTACATTGTTTCATAGTTTGCCATTGTGAGATTTGAACTCTTGATCTTGGGGTTACAAACCCAGTACCATAACCACTTGGCTATTTAGGCCAAGCCCTAAGAAGATGTAACTCTTTCGAGTACAAACACAGTTCCATCTGTTCCTATTCAGATGAAGTTACATTGTTTCATAGCTTGCCATTGTGAGATTTGAACTCTTGATCTCAGGGTTTCAAACCCACTACCATAACCACTAGGCTATTTAGGCCAAGCCCTAAGAAGATGTAACTCTTTCGAGTACAAACCCATTTCCATCTGTTTCAGATGAAGTTACATAGTTTGCCATTGTGAGATTTGAACTCTTGATCTTGGGGTTACAAACCCAGTACCATAACCACTTGGCTATTTAGGCCAAGCTCCTAAGAAGATGTAACTCTTTTGAGTACAAACACATTTCCATCTGTTTCAGATGAAGTTACATTGTTTCATAGTTTGCCATTGTGAGATTTGAACTCTTGATCTTAGGGTTACAAACCCAGTACCATAACCACTTGGCCATTTAGGCCTGATGTAACTCTTTCGAGTACAAACCCATTTCCATCTGTTTCAGATGTTGTTTCATAGTTTGCCATTGTGAGATTTGAACTCTTGATCTTGGGGTTACAAACCCAGTACCATAACCACTTGGCCATTTAGGCCAAGCCTTTAAAGGCTCTCTCTGTAACTCTTTCGAGTACACCACATTGCCATCTGTTCCTATTCAGATGAAGTTACATTGTTTCATAGTTTGCCATTGTGAGATTTGAACTCTTGATCTTGGGGTTACAAACCCAGTACCATAACCACTTGGCTATGTAGGCCAAGCCTAAGACGAAACTTAAACTCTCACTTCTCTGATCATGGTGAAGTTTTTAATCAAGGAGTGACCAACACTCGTTTCAACAAATCGACGTTCCCTGACCGGGAATCGAACCCGGGCCGCAGCGGTGAAAGCACCGAATCCTAACCACTAGACCACCAGGGAGGCTCCTAAGAAGATGTAACTCTTTTGAGTACAAACCCATTTCCATCTATTTCAGATGAAGTTACATTGTTTCATAGTTTGCCAGTGTGAGATTTGAACTCTTGATCTTGGGGTTACAAACCCAGTACCATAACCACTTGGCTATTTAGGCCAAGCCCTTAAGAATTTGTAACTCTTTCAAGTACAAACCCATTTCCTTCTGTTTCAGATGAAGTTACATTGTTTCATAGTTTGCCATTGTGAGATTTGAACTCTTGATTTTGGGGTTATAAACCCAGTACCATAACCACTTGGCTACTTAGGCCAAGCCTTAAGATGTAACTCTTTTGAGTACAAACCCATTTCCATCTGTTTCAGATGAAGTTACATTGTTTCATAGTTTGGCATTGTGAGATTTGAACTCTTGATCTTGGGGTTATAAACCCATATAGTTTGCCATTGTGAGATTTGAACTCTTGATCTTGGGGTTACAAACCCAGTACCATAACCACTTGGCTATTTAGGCCAAGCAAAGGGAGTGCAGCCTACAAACGATGTAACTCTTTCGAGTACAAACACGTTTCCATCTGTTTTTCAGATTAAGTTACATTGTTTCATAGTTTGCCATTGTGAGATTTGAACTCTTGATCTTGGGGTTACAAACCCAGTACCATAACCACTTGGCCATTTAGGCCAAGCCTTTAAAGGCTCTCTCTGTAACTCTTTCGAGTACACCACATTGCCATCTGTTCCTATTCAGATGAAGTTACATTGTTTCATAGTTTGCCATTGTGAGATTTGAACTCTTGATCTTGGGGTTACAAACCCAGTACCATAACCACTTGGCTATGTAGGCCAAGCCTAAGACGAAACTTAAACTCTCACTTCTCTGATCATGGTGAAGTTTTTAATCAAGGAGTGACCAACACTCGTTTCAACAAATCGACGTTCCCTGACCGGGAATCGAACCCGGGCCGCAGCGGTGAAAGCACCGAATCCTAACCACTAGACCACCAGGGAGGCTCCTAAGAAGATGTAACTCTTTCGAGTACAAACACGTTTCCATCTGTTTCAGATGAAGTTACATTGTTTGCCATTGTGAGATTTGAACTCTTGATCTTGGGGTTACAAACCCAGTGCCATAACCACTTGGCTATTTAGGCCTGATGTAACTCTTTCGAGTACAAACCCGTTTCCATCTGTTTCAGATGTTGTTTCATAGTTTGCCATTGTGAGATTTGAACTCTTGATCTTGGGGTTACAAACCCAGTACCATAACCACTTGGCCATTTAGGCCAAGCCTTTAAAGGCTCTCTCTGTAACTCTTTCGAGTACACCACATTGCCATCTGTTCCTATTCAGATGAAGTTACATTGTTTCATAGTTTGCCATTGTGAGATTTGAACTCTTGATCTTGGGGTTACAAACCCAGTACCATAACCACTTGGCTATGTAGGCCAAGCCTAAGACGAAACTTAAACTCTCACTTCTCTGATCATGGTGAAGTTTTTAATCAAGGAGTGACCAACACTCGTTTCAACAAATCGACGTTCCCTGACCGGGAATCGAACCCGGGCCGCAGCGGTGAAAGCACCGAATCCTAACCACTAGACCACCAGGGAGGCTCCTAAGAAGATGTAACTCTTTTGAGTACAAACCCATTTCCATCTATTTCAGATGAAGTTACATTGTTTCATAGTTTGCCAGTGTGAGATTTGAACTCTTGATCTTGGGGTTACAAACCCAGTACCATAACCACTTGGCTATTTAGGCCAAGCCCTTAAGAATTTGTAACTCTTTCAAGTACAAACCCATTTCCTTCTGTTTCAGATGAAGTTACATTGTTTCATAGTTTGCCATTGTGAGATTTGAACTCTTGATTTTGGGGTTATAAACCCAGTACCATAACCACTTGGCTACTTAGGCCAAGCCTTAAGATGTAACTCTTTTGAGTACAAACCCATTTCCATCTGTTTCAGATGAAGTTACATTGTTTCATAGTTTGGCATTGTGAGATTTGAACTCTTGATCTTGGGGTTATAAACCCATATAGTTTGCCATTGTGAGATTTGAACTCTTGATCTTGGGGTTACAAACCCAGTACCATAACCACTTGGCTATTTAGGCCAAGCAAAGGGAGGGCAGCCTACAAACGATGTAACTCTTTCGAGTACAAACACGTTTCCATCTGTTTTTCAGATTAAGTTACATTGTTTCATAGTTTGCCATTGTGAGATTTGAACTCTTGATCTTGGGGTTACAAACCCAGTACCATAACCACTTGGCCATTTAGGCCAAGCCTTTAAAGGCTCTCTCTGTAACTCTTTCGAGTACACCACATTGCCATCTGTTCCTATTCAGATGAAGTTACATTGTTTCATAGTTTGCCATTGTGAGATTTGAACTCTTGATCTTGGGGTTACAAACCCAGTACCATAACCACTTGGCTATGTAGGCCAAGCCTAAGACGAAACTTAAACTCTCACTTCTCTGATCATGGTGAAGTTTTTAATCAAGGAGTGACCAACACTCGTTTCAACAAATCGACGTTCCCTGACCGGGAATCGAACCCGGGCCGCAGCGGTGAAAGCACCGAATCCTAACCACTAGACCACCAGGGAGGCTCCTAAGAAGATGTAGCTCTTTCGAGTACAAACACGTTTCCATCTGTTCCCATTCAGATGAGGTTACATTGTTTCATAGTTTGCCATTGTGAGATTTGAACTCTTGATCATGGGGTTACAAACCCAGTACCATAACCACTTGGCTATTTAGGCCAAGCACAAATCGACGTTCCCTGACCGGGAATCGAACCCGGGCCGCAGTGGTGAAAGCACCGAACCTAAGAAGATGTAACTCTTTTGAGTACAAACCCATTTCCATCTATTTCAGATGAAGTTACATTGTTTCATAGTTTGCCAGTGTGAGATTTGAACTCTTGATCTTGGGGTTACAAACCCAGTACCATAACCACTTGGCTATGTAGGCCAAGCCTAAGACGAAACTTAAACTCTCACTTCTCTGATCATGGTGAAGTTTTTAATCAAGGAGTGACCAACACTCGTTTCAACAAATCGACGTTCCCTGACCGGGAATCGAACCCGGGCCGCAGCGGTGAAAGCACCGAATCCTAACCACTAGACCACCAGGGAGGCTCCTAAGAAGATGTAGTTGCACAGTTTGGGCAAGGGTGTTAATCACTTGTACTTAATGCTCACTATTGCAAATAAACTCCCAAGAATGTCCCCTTGCCTATGGCTCCTTGTTCTGATGAGCAGTGTTCGCGTCACTCAGATGTGAAACCTTGGTCCTGCACAAGATAAAGGCAGGTGTCTCAATCCTTTGCAGCTGCAGCAACTGAGGTATTACCAAGTCCAGAGGCTCATCATCTGACTTGGACTTGGAATATTTCTGGCCTCTAGCAGCCCTCCAAGTGTCTCAGGGCTTCTTCCCTGTGCAGTGTGTAACCTTCAGACCAAAGTGATGTGTAGCTTAACACTCACTGAACACATTAGTGATGCCTGCATTTCGATGGTGCTTGTCATTGCTGCCAGAATGTTGTGGGTAGGCCTCTCAGAGTTCCGTCATTTTCTCTGCGTGCTCTCAGCATCTTTGTTGTAGGGCTGGCATCCCCATCTCTTCAGCATCTGTGACCTGTGATAGTGTGTTCCTGAAGGTGACACTGCCATCAGCCTCACAGGAGTCAAACGTCCACAGATGCAAGTTGAGGATGTCAGGACCTTTCTCCCTGCACCTCGTCATCATCCTCCTTGAATCTTGTGGCTATGAGGGCCTCCCGAACTCGCCTGCCTCATCTGGCTAGTGCGATGGCCTCATCGCCGGTATCCCCGCTTTTGAGGTCTTCATCACAATCATCCCTTCAACATCCTCCTCTCGGAGGATAAGTGCAGATCCTCCATCTCCTCCTCAGTCAGGTCCTCCTTCCTTTGCAACACCAGGCTGTGGAGCATGCAGCAAGCAACGATAATGTACGACACCCTCTGGAGACTGTATTGCAGTGCTCCACTGGACCTGTCAAGGCACCGGAACCTTATTTGCAAAATGCCTATAGCTTGCTCCACCAAAGTCCAGGTCACAGTATGAAGCCTCGTTGTCCCTCTGCTTCAATCTGAGGCTGCTGCATGGGGGTCATCAGTCATGTCCACTGTGGGTAGCCCTTGTACCCAAGGAGCCAACCTTCAGCCTCCCTGGACCCTGGAAGATGTCAGTGATCCAAGACCTGCTAAGGGTGTAGGAGTCGTGAATGCTCCCGGAAAATCGTGTGCAGACCTGCAGGATGTGTTTGTGATGGTTGCACACCAGCTGAACATTCAGCGAGTGGAAGCCCTTGTGGTTGACATAGTTGACTGCTTGTTGCCAAGGAGATCTAAGTGCCACGTGAGTGCAGTAGTTCGCACCTGCACCTGTGGAAAACCTGAGGTCTGTGCAAATCCAAGTGCTCTTGCTTTCTGGCATTCCTGATCCTGGGCAAATTGCACTAAGTTCTGTGCCTTTGCAAAGATGGCATCCGAGACCTCATGGATTTATTTGTGTGTGGAGGCTTGCAAAATCCTGCACAGGTCCCCTGTGGAGCCCTGGAAGGAGCCACTGGTGTAAATATTGTGTGCCATGATCTCTTTCACAGCCACTGGCAGTGGATGCCCTCCATGTCCCTATGGTGCGAAATCCTGCAGCAGGTGGCATATGTGACTGACTAGTGCCCTAGACATGTGAAGTCTTCAACAACACTGGTTCTCAGTCATCTGCAAGAATGACAGGCACCATCTATAGACCCTGGGTCTAGTGAGGTGCCTATGAGCAACAGCCCGTTAAGGATCTTCAGTTGCATGCGCAGCAGGCCCTGACACCCCTTCATCTTGAGGGAGGTGCTCTTCCTTTTGCCATGCCAGATGCCTCCGCCACTCTCTTCTTCTACTTCTCTGGTCTCGGTAAGCCACGAGGCAAACCATTAAAGAACCAGGCTCCATGATCTTGATGTTCTTCGCCTGCAGGATCAAAGAGAGAGATGCATGGGTTACCATATGTGTCCTAAGATTCTCTCTTGGTTATGTCTGAAGGCCCCTTCACACATGCAGGAAAGTGCTGGCCATCACTTGGATGGCCAGTGTGTACTGCACTCATTGACTGTCTGAAACCCCACTCACCTCCGCCCCATTCCAATTGACTGATTGGCAGCAGCTTCGGCCATTGGACTGCATGCTGTGCTCTCAGCTTAGGTGCTGACATTCTCCTAACCCACTCTGCAAGGCTGCGCTGTTGGCTTGAACTATAATGGATACTTGTCCGCACCTTAATAAAGACATTGCAAGGGGCTGTGAGTACCTCCACCAGCGACTGCAGCTTTTGCAAGCGGATTATACTACTTGCCCAGTCAGCCAATTGCTCTGCTGCCCCCTAAAATGCACATTGATTTGCAGTCTGTGTCCAAGGGATGAAAAATCCTGCAGAGTTTGGTGGCAGTTTCATGCTTTTGTGTTGCTTGAGTAGGCAGTAAAGCTTCAGAGGCCCGACTCCAAGTATGTCAACGGAGCTGCAGCTGAACGGACTCAGCTGCAGAAGAATACTCACTTTTGACAAATGTTTCCAAATGCATGGCCACCTCCTTCAACCCCTCCACTCCCCTAGCACGTGCTTGAGTCTTTCCTTCCAGCTGTCTGTGCTGCCTTGCCCCCCAATCCTCACCCCCTGGTCTGACCCACACTGGAGCCCTTGCCCCAGCACCCCACTGAAGGCCAGCTGGGAAGAAGCGACTTGCCTGTGCCCCCCCACGAATGTGCAACTCCTCATCCTTGATTTCCTATGAGCGATGCTGCACAAGGTTGCATTCACTCCCTTTAAGTTCAGGTCATCAGGTGAACGCCTTTTAAAGGCTTGTAGTTCTGAAGTCACACTGATGTGGGTGGTAAATTTGACGTGGAGGGATGATTCGGGCGAGCAGGGCTTATAATTAGATGCAAATGTATTGAAATGACGCTCCCGACGTCTGGCGGCAGGAAATGCAGCCCGACGGTGACGGGTGGAGCAGACAATGGCAAATTGGTTTCATGATGGCCTTCTTGCCATATTATACCCTGCTGCCCACCATGATTCTCAACACCAACGGGGCTAGAAAATTCTGGCCATTTACTCTCTCTCCACAAATGTTACCAGATCTGTCAAAAATCCCAATCTCCTACACTTCTCAGTATCTCTGCAGTTAATATCTTTTCACAGCATGGCTTACCATGGTTTCCTTTTCAGAATGATATTGGGGCCTAAAGGCTTAAATTATAAGGACAGGTTGCATATAAACATGACTTGTATTCCCTTGAGCTTAGAAGATTGAAGGGTGATCTAATTGACATATTCAAAATATTAAAATTGAGAAGCTGGGTTCAGAGAAACAATTTTGTCCAACAAGAAAATCCAGAACAAGGAGATCTATTATTAAAATTTGAGGTGGGCTATTCAGGAATAAAACTTTTTCACACAAAGGGGAATAGAAATTTGGAACTGGCTCCTCCAGAAAGCTGTGGATACTAGGTTAATTGGATTTTTTTAACACTGAGGTAGATAGATTTTTGTTAGGTAAATGTATCAAGGGACATGAAACAAAGGCAGGTAAATGGACTCGAGGTGTAGATCAGCCATGATCTAATTAAATGATCGAGCAGACTCGAGGGGCTAAATGGCCTACTCCTGTCCAATATTCTTATCTTCCCATATTCCTATTTTCTTTGCTCTGTTGTTCAATGCAAGTTTGGTCTTAGATTGTAAGAAGTGTAAAACAATAACAAACAGATATACCAGCTGACATGACAATCAATTATTCATTGCATATATTTCTGAATATTGAATTAATAACACTTTATAGAAGTGCCATTTAAAACTGTCAAATATGTCTTCCACATCATTAAGGAAAGGGGATTTATTTGCTTTATATATTGAATAATTTTTCAGGTTGTGGAAACTTTTGAGTTCCTTTTCTAGGTTTGCACTACGTTGGATATTGGGTTCACCCTATTGGTAATTTGGTGCCAGCTATAGTCTGAGAATCTAAACATGACCCACAAGTGCATTGTCCATTAGCGGATTCAAATTCAGGTCTTTGCTTTACAGAATCTCTGCTCTGCCACGTCACCCGAGATTTATGTACTCAACTTCTAAGTTATACTTAGATATTTACACTAATTGAATTATGATTTATATGCTTTGAAAGCATAAAAACAGCTTTATTGCATGTAAATCCTCATTTACTGGTATACAACACAGATTATTGATCTGTTATCCACTAGAAGATGAAAATATAATCATATGAGTTAAATTCAGTTAATTTTGATTTAGTTAACTTCACTCCATATTATTGCAACAAAACGATAAAATAAGTAGGAATCCCAGATGGTTGCTGTGCATGTTTTTGGAATGAGGCCACTGAAAGGGATTTAGATGAACAAACCTATTGTAGCATCTGTGCAAGACACTATCCAGCATTAGGCCTTGAACATAAATGATGGCCAAGGATGATTTTGTCCTTTTTAGATGGCTTAATGTACAGGCTATTTCTATAAACTGACTTAATTTTAACACTCTCTTGCTTCAGTTGGTAAAGCTGTTGACTGTAGTGGCATTGAGCCATGCAGCCCAGAAAGGCCCCTGATTTGTGAATTAGCTGATCTCAGGTGTTGATAGAGGAATTGAATTTGGTCCTAGGAACTCTTTGGGCCTGGTTAAAAATCAATTTTCACTCTAATAACAACTGCTAGATAATGTGCCTAGATGGTTGTTGGGCAAGGATAGGATCACGCTTGGCTATAGTGTATTTCATAGTTGAACAGCCTGCCAACACACACTGTCTATGTTTTTGTAAAAAATAGCTTATTTAGAAAGGTGCCAGAGAATCACCAGCAACTATGGAACCATACTAGTTTAGTAATTTAGGAGAGGAGGCAGAAAGGGGGAGGAGAGAAACGGCCCTGAATGAAACTTTCAATACACCTAGGACTTACAATTGGTGCATGCTTTGCTTGTCTTAGAAATTAGTGAGGAAGCCTTTTATGCCACAAATTGATACACTTTGTTTCTGTTGGCAGTTTGGGCCTGCCCATACTCTGCCTGCCAAATATTCACAAAGCCATGTAAATAAATTAGAATGAAGCCTAGTGGAACTAGCAGACCAAAATTATCACAAGGTATTTACAGGTAATACAGGTGCTATCTAAAGCTTAGGAGAAGCTTTTTATTCTAAAAGTATGCTTCATCAAAGAGACTACTGAATAAACACTTGCAATGATGGTCATCTGCCCCCACATGGCCTTCTATGGTTACAAAGAGAATGCTTATACTTAAGCCACTGGATCATTCCATCAATTGGGGATTTCAGCTATATCGGCTGGATGCTGTTCACAGGTATAGTTATAAGATAACTGACACACTTTTCTTGACAGTTGGAAAATGTATCCAGTTTGACATCACAGCGTGGCATCTAACTTTTTGAGGCTGTGCTTTCAATGCCTTGATAGGTCAGGTAATGTGTTATGAAGACTGTTATGCCCTGCACAGCTTTGCAATCCAAAAAAAACTTGGACATGGGTAATCCTAAGAAGATGGCCTTTTGGAAGCAGAACTACATGGAGGAGAGCACCAGAATGCTATTTCCAGGATTCCTCAATGCCTTCTGCAAGAGTCATCACAACACCATTAATTAGTAAAGTATTATTATCTGCTTAACGCAGGCTATCTTTGGCATCATGGCAAAGCAATTTCTCTTCTATCCAGTCCCAAATCCTGGAACATCACATAATCAGACCTATTTAGTCCTATTAGACCATGTAAATCATTCATATAATTGGTACAAAATAATTGTTCCCATCACTGAAATACTCTAATAGCCATGAATAACAAAGCACAGCATTAAGTTTACACTCCTTAATGCAACAAACCGCTAGAAAAACAAAGTCCATATCTTTCCTCACATTATGCTTCCTGTGGATGTCTAAATATGTACTCTTTCTCCTATTCTAACATTTCTTGTAAGTGTAGACTGACAGCCAGTGCTACAAGAGGTGATTGGCTGCTCCTGTGCTACTATGGACTCATGGGCAAACCTTCTGATGTATCTTTCTCCTGGGAGCTGGTTGCATTGCTGGGCCTTATGTTTGGGTACTGTGACAACTTTTAACCTTGAAGCAGTACAATAAGGAAAATTTGTAATTTATTTAAAAGGTCTTTGGAATCTGTAATTGTTCTTAATAATATTTGAAAAGGATGTTTAAGAGTTTTCATCAATTGTAAAGGGATCAATTGTAATTTTCTTGGCAACCCTTGACCTGGATGCAATGTCAACAAAAAGATAGTTAAGAAAAAAGCCATGTACTGGCAGACACAAAGGAGAGCTGCAGACACAAAGAAGAGGTATAAGTAAAGGAGCTGGAGGGTGGATCAGTGCACAGATGTCTATATAAAGACAAAGCAGACAGAGACAGAAAGAGGAACACAAAGTTCTGGTGAGGAGAAGAAGCAAATCACTCTCAGGCAGAGGTCAGATGTTCTATTTGTCAGAAAGGGAGACAGGAGCTCTTGGAGCTACTGTGCAAGCTGACTAAAAGAGTTCTAAAACCTGGAAAGCTGTGTGAATAGCTTGGAGACACTAAAGAGCTGGGTATTTTTCCAGAAGTGGCCAAACTGTGAACTGGGATGTTATTGATTGGTTATTTGAAAAGGAACCCTGGGAAGCTACACCATCAGGACTGTCATGCCCTAACAGGGAAAGGGTTTGTGGATGTGTGCTTTGCTGATGATAATCATACCATGGAACTTGAAGGTGAAAGCTGTTGTCAGAAAGGGTGCCTAACCTACTCTGCATGAATAAAGAACAGTATCTTGTAGCACTATGTGGCTACAGAGTTCCACATTTGTGTAGTGAATGATGCAAATGTTTGTGGTTTCATAAGATGTACCTTGTTGGTTCAACTATTTAAAGTGAAATTTACCTTTTTTATTTGAAATATAATTTGCCTGTTAATTCATGATTAACACAAATCAGAAACAATACAAATTAAAATAGAAGCTACAAACAGTGGAATCTTGTTGGTCATTTCTTCATTTTGGCGTCGTTCAGTAAATTTGGTTATCTTGGTTTACAGTTTCCCCACGGGGATCATAACAAAATCTTCCCCCTTGGAAAAGAGAAAATGTTACCATGGTAGTTTTCTTTATAACAGTGTCCGCAATGTGGCAAGTTCTTGACATCATTAAAACAATTCTCATATTCTCTGAAATAAATAGCTACAAATGTACTGTATTACCTTGAGGAGGTAACTAAATTGGTTCTCTTATTCAAACATGTAAATCTATCTATTTGTGCCTGGTTTTAAACAAAATAAATTATGGTCTTGATTTACTATTTTTTTTTTTCCCTTCAACAGATAGCATTATGCATTGGAAAATGGGTCTAAAGGTATGCAGATTTCTGCTCCTACACTTCAAGCAGGTAGCTATTTTTACAGGAGCACAGATGAGAGATGGGGCTACAAAGGGCAAAGAAATTTAGGACCAGGAGCCTCATTGCATCATTGAAATAAGGCCTGCACCTATTTCAGACAGACACTAAAGCCACCTAAAAAGGCCCCTGACGATCAACAGTGGCCTGAACTCCTGTGTGGCTCAGGCATTGGCACTGGTTACTATTGTGCTTGCTTAGACCAATACAATGTTAAATTCAGGTCCCATAGTGCACTACCTGATAGACAAAACCGGCTCATGAGTGAATAATTTTAGCTGTACAATCCTAAAACATCTCTCTGTATTATGATATTATGATATAATGCCAATGCTCTTCAGTATAAAATCTTTTCTGACCTGACTTTTGGTCTATGTCCACTGAGTATAAATCATAATTACCATAATATTTAACAGATTATAATTACCTTATTTTACATTCAAGAACTAAATGCAAATTGCTGCATAAACTTCTATAATATACTTACTGTAATGTAATCAGTTTATCAAACTGAAAAAGTTGAATAATTTAAAACACTGTGTGTAGTGAATACGCCAATAGTTAAAACTGCAAGTCAAAAAGAGGCTGATTATTTACATTTTGGGATAGATTTTCAGGTTTATGGTGAATTAGGAGTCCGGAAATTTTCCGATGTCATGATCCCGCCTTCTACTTGGGTGTGCGAGCTGGCAGGATTTTCATCCAGCAGTGTTTGAAGCTTGAACTCCAGCTCATCAACTCTGTGCTGAAGTTCCTTGAGCCACAGACACTGATTGCAGGTGGATCATACAGGTGTCCACCAGACCCCACATGCTACAGCTGCAACACGTCACCTGTCCTGCCATCTTAATTGTGTTTTATTTCACTAATTAGGTTTAACATTTAGAAATATCACTTAACTGTTATCAGTAGTTATATCAAGTAGCTTAACTGGTTAAGCTATAAATTTAATTAAATACTTATATCCGCTCAGTACCGGTTTAAACTACTGCCCCAGTTTAGATGGACAAAAGCTTAAACTCACCAACCTATCACCTACCTACCTGCTCAGCTAATTAATGCCTTTACCTGCTGCTGGAAGCTGAAAAAAGGAAAAAAAAAATCACCTCCTTAATCCCTTCACCAAATTAGCATGAGCACTAAATTCCCAAGCTAGCATTCACCCCTCATCAGATTCAGTCCTCATCATCTCCAATCTGTGTTCCCACCTTATGCAGCCCCAAAACCTGACTGCTTTTATAGGGGATGGTGACCCACACCCAAGTTGCAACTGCTGAATCAGCTTCTAAACTGGGGCAGTAGTTTAAACCGGTACTGAGCGGATATAAGTATTTAATCAGCTTCCTGCTGCAGCAATTAACACCTACCTAAACCACCACTTTCACTTGCTTGACAGATAACTGTGACTGCCTGGCCTTTTCCGTTAAACTAGGCCTTCCACCTAGCTTGCAGTTTCAAAGTTCTAAGTCAGAGTCTGATTGGTCATCAAAAATATAGCTAGAGAAAAACTTACCTGAACAAAATTCCAAAGATAGCACTCATTCCTTGTCGCACTCAATCCTCATTGCATCCAGTCTCTGCTCCCACTCTTTACACCCTCACCCTTCCCATCATTCACTCCCCCTTAACTACTTCTTATCCTCCCTTACCCCAAATATTCCCTTTAACCACTTCAATTCCCAACTCACTCACTCAGTATCGACTATAAACAGAACTCAAACTCTACAATAACATTTCAAAGTCTTTGAAAATCTCATAAATCTGTCAAAATAAAAAGAAACTGGAGTAGCAACTTTTAAAAAAAAACTTATTTGGAAGCTGATAAATCTGTTAAAATAAACAAACATTACTTGATAGCTACTTAAAACCATTATCCTCTTCAGTAGCTCATAAATCTGTCCAGATGAACAAGCTCACATTCCCTTGGACAGCTGTGTAAACAAACCCTCCTGAGCAGAATCCATTAGTAGTTTAAAGGCAGATAAGCATTTATAATAATATTCCATTGAACAACTGTGTAAACAAATTGTCTTGTGAAGATCCTTAGAATATAGCCAGAAGCTCAGCCATGTGTCAAAGCTCTGAAACAGGCAGACAGATGGCTGAAGTAAACTTCAAAAATGTAGTAAAAGCTCAGCTATCTGTCAAAGCTTTGAAACAGCCAGATAGATGGCTGGATTTCAAACTGGGCTATCCTTTCAAAATTGTACAATGCTGATTGGTACTTTATCAAATAGATAATGTACTCTAATACATCTGATAATGCATTCCCCTTTTTCACAATGCTGTTCTGTCCCTTGGCAGATTGCCAGTTATCAGAAGTAACAACTTGGCAACTATATTATTTAATGATCACTTACCTTTTCAAGTCAATGCACTATCATCACTCACTGTAATAAACATAGAGGTACCTTATGATACAGCATTTCATAATGATGTGAAGTAGGCAATACGTTTTGCACTGATCTTTCATATGTTTCCTGCCTCCAGACCTTGGTTAATAGGATCTCTGTGCTTGTGTGATTCACATTGCCCACCAAATTCCACTCTTCTCATTCAAAATTGTATAAGTTCTAAAATACCAACTTCCTGAATGGTGTTGGCAATGTTGGGGCATTAGCATGTGGGCTCCAGATCTACCCCGTTCCTGTGCAGGTGAAAACTGCTAGCACATGAAAATCCCATGGTGTAGAGGTTTGCAATTAGAGAGACCTTCCTTCATGATGCAAAAGCAAAATTTTGGCCCTTGCACAGAGGTAATGGACACATATTTTTTGCCATTTGAATTATGGAATTGGATTGCTGTTAGGGGTATACATAGCAGTTTTGAGATGCCACAGACTTTACATTTCCCCTCCCCATCAGATTGGCCAGAAATATATTTACAGAAAATACAAAAAATTCAAATGCTACAAACCTGAACAAGACAGGAATACAAGAAGGTCTGAATAGAATTAAGGATTCCTTGATCTCCCCAGGGTGGAAGATTGGCAAAAAAGTCTAGAGTCCAGCATGGATTGATTGGGCCGAATGTACTGTTTCTGTGCTGTATATCCTATCAAATGGTGTGTGCTGTTTCTGTGCTGTATATCTAATCAAATGGTGTGTACTGTTGCGCAGTTTCTCTGAGGTTTTTGTTGATCTTCTGCCTAAATTGCAAAGGGAACTGGGAGAAACCTCATCAAAATAATTGGATTCTCCTTCAGGTGTCAAGATGTCCTATCAGCTTAACATATTTTCCCTCAACAGTTAACAAACGATTTGAATCCAGTTTTGAAAGTGTTAAATTAATTTGTGGAATACAAATCTAAATATTTCCCTTGGCACATAGCTTTTTCTTTAAATATAATGTGTCTGAATATTCCATGCTGAGGAAGTCATTTCCTTTGGCTGCTACCGAGAGAACACAGTAGGTACTATTTCCACCCATCCAGTAAGCATATTTTTTTCCAAAACAAGCTTACCATGCAATGCTGATGTCCTCCTGTGTTTCTAAGGATAGGGAGACTACAAATTATGATATTGTCTCTGAGAGATTTGTATAGCAATTCCAATAAATAAGTTGGTAACACTGTGCTAATAAATTTGTAATGGATATCCCCAACCCGACCACCCAAATTTTGATCTTGCATCAATGTGATACAATTAAGACAATTGTTTTAGGCAGCCTTGAGGATTTGTGAATTCAAATCTCACCAGAACATGTTGTGTAATGATATTCATATGACAATCTGGGAGCTGCTACCAGGAATAAAATGACCATAACAATTTCTGGATTGTTATAAAAGCCCAACTAGTTTACACAGCCTTCTTAGGGAAGTGAATCTGCCACTCTTACCTGGTCCACCCTATTTGTGGCTCTGGTCCCACATTATGTGGTTGCCCAAGAACAAACAAGCAAAAAAACTTTTATCAACCTCCTTTCCCTTGGCAGTATTAGCCGATAAAACTTGGGAGACAAAACCACTTTTCCTTAAAAAGCAATAAGAGTTCCTCATTACTTGTGCTTAGAACAGGGGATTAAAAACTAAAGGAAAGAAATCTTGGTAGCAGTTCAATGCATCCCTATTTGTATTTTGGATATAATAGGCAGCGATTCATAAAAAATAGTCTGGGCCTGGCCAATGTTAGCCTGTGCTGTCCTGCAATTAGCTAATATAGTGGAACCTCCATTACCAACACCCCATTTATGTGGATTTCAGATCCTCCATCAGAATTATTGTGGGGCAATATTACATGAGATGTCACATTACTGCACAGCCTGCTATTACAAATCTCCTCCTATATTACATAAATTACACACGCCGCTCAAGAAAGTGGACATAAGATATTAAGGGTGTTGACTACGGCACCAAGAAAAGACTCACACATGCTCAACTGCAAGGAATCATGTTGAAGCACTTAATTGCACCAACCCAACAGAGATGGCAGCAGACAGGGCAATACTACACTCCCTTCCCACTGAAAAAAAACTTGCACATTAAAATGAAAAATGGTGTGTGAACATAACTTGCCACAATATAAGATGACTAAACTCATATTGATAATACCTGAAATGTAACAGGTTGAGTTGCATACTTGTTTTTACTGTAATCACACCTAAAACATATATGACCAATACTACTGAATCATGTACATGCAAGAAATGCTTTTCCTAAACCCCAGTATGTTTTTATCGAAAATATCATCATTTGACAAGAAATATTGAAAAGAACATTTCTTCCTTCGTACATATTTTCAATTAATCTATCTGGCTTCTTTCTCTACCTGCCTTGGTATTTTCTTCCATTTCCATTACCTTGGCTCTGCTCTTTCAACATCTCTGACTGTGTCAACTCTGAACTTTGACTTTGAATATCAACGCCATTTAATGTTTGGGACTGTGTCATTGATTGATTTGTCTTAATCAAGGACCTTGATTCACTATGCTCTATGGGTGGGTTCTGTGATATTGACAAGCTCTCATTTTCTTTGTGAGTTCCACTTTCTTTCTGACTTTTACTTTGGACTGTAAGAGTAATTTGGACCATATAAATATCATGCTCTCTTTTCATCAGGCTTCCTCTTTCAAGCAAATGATCTACACAACACTGACAGCGTCTCCCTCCAATCTTCATTAGGTATGTGAATGTATCTAGTCTCTTTACAGCAACTCCAGTCACATACTTCTCTTTATGACCTTGGTGGTTTTTCACCATGTCCTTCTGACTAGCACTGAACTCTCATACCTCGTGTATCATGACTCATCTTCACTTTGTCTTGTTTTTCTCTTAATTTGCTATTGACATCAGGCTTAAGCAAACTAAACCTTGTCCTAGGAGCACATTTAAACACTAACTCATAAGGTGAGCAGTTGTAGATTGTGGGATTATCCTGAAAGAGGGCAGAAAATTGTTTAGCCTGCATCAAAAAGAAACAGAAGAATTACTGCCAAGCGCGACAACCAACAAATACTTTTGTAAAGACCTCTTCACAATCCCTACACTTCTTTCTGCAGCATCATTAATGTTGGGCGTTATGGTGGTATTAGAGTGTGTTTGACTCCATTCTTACTGAGAAATATTTTAAACTCTTCTGGCATAAACTGGACCATTAACTGACACCAACATCTCTGGCAACCCATAAATTGCAAACCAACTTCTCAAAATTTCAACAGTTTTAGCACTTGTGGCATTGGGTATAGACTCAACATTTATCCACTTGCTATTGCTATCAAAACAAGCTACTCTTTCCCTTCCACTTCAAACAAATCAACATATACTTGTTCCCATGATATTCTTATATTTGACCATGGAATGAAGGGAACCTTGGGTGGATCATTTCTCATTCTGAGAGAGGCTTCAGAACTTTTCACCAATTCTTCAATATCTCTATCTACATTTGGATACTTAAAATAGCTTCTTACTACTGCTTTCAAAACTGACTATCCCTGTGTGCTTTTGATGTGGTTCCTCTAACAACCTCTCTCTCCACTTTGGCGGAATAATGGCTCTCAAACTCCGTAGGAGACAGCCTTGATCTACACCCAGTCCATTTCTATGTGCAAAATACTCTCGCAGTTTCTTATCATCACACTGTTTAGGCCAGTCATTCGTGACATAATTGAGTACTTTACTGAGCATTACGTCCTTGCGAGTTTCTTCACTAATTTCTCTGGCAGACCCGGCATGCTGTTTGTGTCTGCAAAGTAATTCCAAGTAATTCAGTGGCTAAGAATGAAGCAGTCTTCATGGGAAATCATGAAAGAATGTCCAGGTTAGCATGATCTGCTGACTTAATGGGCAGAATTTTCTGCTCAGTGTGCAGGCACGTGCCTGACACACTTAAGCGTGAAACGAGAGTCCCGACGTCATCGCGCACTTTCACTCATCGCGTGAGAGGTCAGCAGTGCGCTTGCTGACAATTAAGAGGCTTATTAAGGCCAATAAAGTATCAATTAACAGGGATTTTTTGCTGCCTGTCCAACCTTACGGTTGGCAATCGGCCAGGCGACATTTGCATTTTTCAGGAAACCTCATCCAAGGGTAGGATGAGGTTTCCATAATTGAATAAAAATATATCTATGCACAGAATTTTATAACGTCCATGCATGTTCATTCCAACTCGTGAACATTTTTCAGGATTTAAAATTCTATTTTTATTTAGCTTCCAGAGGCAGCTCCCTGAGGCAGCTCCCTGAGGCAGCTCCCTGAGGCAGCTCCCTGAGGCAGCTCCCTGAGGCAGCTCCCTGAGGCAGCTCCCTGAGGCAGCTCCCTGAGGCAGCTCCCTGAGGCAGCTCCCTGCCTTCAGGGAATTTTCCTTCTGCGCAATCCTGTGTCTGCACTGACTTCAGCGCTCGCCCTCTTCCCACCCCCACCCCGGCAGCGTTGAGCCTTTCAGCGCGCCTTTCATGCTGGCTGGCCATTAATTGGCCAGCCAGTGTGGAATTGCGGTCAGGGGCCGATCATGGGTGGCAGAACAATCCCTAGCCACTCCTGGGCCCGCCGATTGCGGCCACCTGCTCACCCAAATATTCCACTGAATATCATACTGATGGGCCATCAAAACCAACACCCACTCTGAAGTTACTGTTGCGTGGGATGGTACCCTTTTATTTGATCTTAAGGGCTTGATGATCAGTTAACAAAGTGAACTTCCTACCGTACAGGTATTTGTGGAACTTTGTAACACCGTGCTTGATTGCTAGTGCCTCTTTCTCAACTTGAGAGTAATTTTTCTCTGATTTCGTTGAAGTATGTGAAGCATATGCTACAGGCTTCAGCACACTGTCTTCCGTTATGTGAGACAACATAACAGCTAACTCTTTTGGTGAGGCATTGCATGCTAAAACCAATGGGTTCTTGGGTCAAGACAGGACTACTAATCAATACTTTCTTTGCTTCTTCAAATGCTTTCTGGCACTCCACAGAGTACTCCCAATCTATTCCATCTTTCTGCAGTTGATACAGTGGAACAAATGTATTAGCTAAGTCATGGATTAACTTAAAATATTACACAACAATCCCTGTGTCTGTTTTAAGTTCTTCTTTGTTCTCTGGACTCTTTGCTTTCAAAATCCCCTCAACCTTCTCCTGTATTATGTGAATACCTTCACCATCTACCTGGTGACCCAGGTGTGTTAAACTTAGCAACATGAAGTAACACTTGTGCTTTTTAGCTTTGATGCCATACCCTTGAAATCGACCTAGGACTTTGTTTAGCCTTCCAATGTGCTCTTTCTCTATCTTACTACTAATGAGAATATTATCCAAGAAGCAGCATACACCTTTCATCCCACTTAGTACTATGCATGATGCTCTGGGATACTTCAGGAGCAGTAGACACCCCAAATGGTAACCTTTTGTACTGGTACAATCCTTTGTATGTATGAATGGGAAGCAGTTTCTTGCTCTTGTCAGCTAATTGTAATTGCAAATATGCATTTGACAGATCTATTTAACTAAACATCTTTCCATTTGCTAAATTAGAAAATAAATCTTCAGAGATAGGCAGTGGGTAAGTATCATTCTTGATCAGTTTATTTACATTTTATTTATAATTTCCATAAATCAGAACAGACTAGTTTGCTATTAGAACTACCACAATCGATGCAGCCCATTTACTGCTCTTCACCTTCTTAATTGCCCCTGTTCTTTCTAATCTATTCAGCTCTTTACTTACTGCTTCGAACTGTGCATGAGGTACTGGCTGAGCCTTGCAAAATGTCTGCTGTACTCCCTCCTCTGACTTTAGCTTAGTGCTGCCTAATTTTATCATTTGTTCCTCCTTGATTCAAAGACCACTTTGTGCTCTCTTAGCACTTTCTCAATGTCAAATGTACTCTTACTGATCCCTAATGTAATTAACTCGGTCAAGTTTAACTTGTCTTCTTAACCCATTTTCTTTCCATAAGGGGAACTCTGTTCCCTCCAACTACTACCAATGGCAAGTAATAGGATACATCATAATATTTCACCCTAGCCCAAATTTTACTAAACACTGGAATACTATTATTGGATTAACTAGTTGGTTTTACACCAGTTTTGTATAAGGGAATATGACTTAAGAACTTCTTTTACTCTTCTTCCAGGATAAAAGATGCTGCTGCAGCTGTATCAATGATGAAAGTAAATTGTGAATCTCTGACTTTCATTTCTACTGTAGGTGCTGAAATTATATCTTTAGACCTATTTCATCTTCCATGTGCTGTTTTTCCTGCTCTCTGACTCCGTACAACTCATGGTCTACCTGTTCGATAACATCAATCTCTGTTTCCACATTTATCGTACGGGCATTCAAGGACTTCTAGATTCCTTAAGTATCTTTAGATCTAACATGACCTCAACCTGTTGCATTGCTGCAACCTGGTTCCTGAATGCAATCTGGAACATTACTGTTTCCTTTATTCCTGCATGCTGTCAGAATATGATCAAATTTCCTAATTGCATTGCACTCCATCTGGAAATGGGGCATTTAGATGGTTGGCCACTACCGTGACAACACCTAAATATATGACTTGGAGACTCTGAACTTGGCTTCCATGGCCTGGATCCCACTGAAATTCAAGAACAAAGAAAAGTACAGCACAGGAACAGGCCCTTCGGCCCTCCAAGCCTGCGCCGATCATATTGCCTGTCAAACTAAAACAATTTGCACTTCCAGGGTCCATATTCCTCTATTCCTATCTTAATCATGTATTTGTCAAGCTGCCTCTTAAACATCACTATCGTACCTGCTTCCACTACCTCCTCTGGCAGCGAATTACAGACACACTACCCTCTGCGTAAAAAACTTGCCCCACACATCTCTAAAGTTTTCTCCACTCACCTTAAATCTATGTCCCCTAATAATTGACTCTTCCACCCTGGGAAAAAGCTTCTGACTATCTACTATGTCCATGCCACTCATAATTTTGTAAACTTCTATCAAGTCGTCCCTCAATCTCCGTTGCACTAGTGAGAACAATCTGAGTTTCTCCAACCTCTCCTCATAGCTAATAACCTCCAGACCAGGCAGCATCCTGGTAAACCTCCTCTGCACCCTCTCCAATGCCTCCATATCCTTATGGTAATGTGGTGACCAGAATTGCATGCAAAATTGCAAGTGTGGCCTAACCAAGGTTCTATACAGTTGCAACATGACTTCCCAGCTTTTATACTCAATACCCCTGCCGATGAAGGCAAGCATGCCATATGCCTTCCTGACTACCTTATCCACCTGCGTTGCGAATTTCAGTGACCTGTACACCCAGATCCCTCTGCCCATCAATACATTTAAGGATTTTGCCATTTACTGTATAATTCCTACCTGTAGTAGAACTTCCAAAATGCATTACCTCGCATTTGTCCGGATTAAACTCCATCTGCCATTTCTCCGCCCAACTCTCAACCGATCTATATCGCATTGTAACCTTTGACAATCCTGTTCACTATCTGCAACTCCTCCAACCTTAATGTCATCTGCAAACTTACTAATTAGCCCAGTTACATTTTCCTCCAAATCATTTACATATACTACAAACAGCAAAGGTCCCAGCACTGATCCCTGCGGAACACCACTAGTCACAGGTCTCCATTCAGAAAAGCACCCTTCCACTGTTACCCTCTGTTTTCTATGACCAAGCCAATTCTGTATCCATCTTGCCAGCTCACCTTTGATCCCGTGCGACTTTACCTTCTGTACCAGTCTACCATGAGGGACCTTGTCAAAGGCCTTACTGAAATCCATGTAGATAATATCCACTGTCCTTCCATCGTTGATCATCTTTGTCAATTCCTCAAAAAACTTGATCAAGCTAGTGAGACATGACCTCCCCTTCACAAAACCATGCTGCCTCTCACTAATACACTCATTTGCTTCCAAATGGTAGTAAATCCTGTCATGAAGAATCTTCTCCAATAATTTCCCCACCACTGACGTAAGGCTCACCAGCCTGTAATTTCCTGGATTACTCCTGCTACCCTCCTTAAAGAGTGGAACAACAATGGCCATTCTCCAGTCCTCTGGCACCTCACCCATAGTCAGTGAGGATACAAAGATTTTTGTCAAGGCCCCAGCAATCTCCTCCCTTGCCTCCCCTCAGTACTCTGGGGTAGATCCCATATGGCCTTGGGGACTTATCAACCTTAATATTCTTCAAGATGCCTAACACCTCCTCTTTTTTGATCTCAACGTGATCCAGGCTATCTACACACTCTTCCCTAGACATATTGACCGCTAAGTCCTTCTCCTCGGTGAATACTGATGAGAAGTGCTCATTTAATATCTCTCCCATTTCTTCTGGCTCCACCACAGATTCCCACCTCTGTCCCTGAGTGGGCCTATCCTTTCCCTGGCTATCCTCTTGCTTTTTACATTTGTATAAAAGGCCTTGGGATTTTCCTTAATCCTGGTTGCCAATTACTTTTCATGACCCCTTTTAGCCCTCCTGACTCCTTGCTTAAGTTTCTTCCTACTTTCTTTATATTCTCCACGGGCTTTATCTGTTCCCAGCCTTCTGGCCTTTGCGAATGCTTCCCTTTTCTTTTTGACTAATCTCACAATATCCTTCATTATCCAAGGTTCCTGAAACTTGCCATACTTATCCTTCATCCTAGCAGGAACATGCCGGTCCTGAATTCTTATCAACTGATGTTTGAAAGCCCCCCCACATGTCAGTTGTTGGTTTGCCCTCAAACATCTGCCTCCAGTCTAGATTCTTCAGTTCCTGCCTAATATTGTTATAATTAGCCTTCCCCCAATTAAGCACCTTAACACGAGGACTCCTGTTATCCTTATCCACCAATACCTTGAAACTTACTGAATTATGGTCACTTTTCCTGAAATGCTCCCCTACTGAAACTTCAGCCACCTGGACGGGTTCATTCCCTAATACCAGGTCCAGTATTGCCCCTTCCCTATTTGGACTATCTACATATTGTCTCAGGAAACCCTCCTGGATGCACCTTACAAATTCTGCACCATACAAACCCCTAGCACTAAGTGATTCCCGGTCAATATAGGGAAAGTTAAAACACCCACCACAACAACCCTATTGCTTTTACATCTTTCCAAAATCTGCCTACATAACTGTTCCTCAATCTCCCGCCAGCAATTGGGAGGCCTATAGTAAACCCCCAACATTGTGACTGCACCCTTCCTATTCTGGAGCTCTACCCATATTGCCTCTCTGCATGAGCCCTCCGAGGTGTCCTCCTGTCATACAGCTGTGATATTCTCCTTAACCAGCAGTGCAACTCCCCCACCTCTTCTACATCCCTCTCTATCCTGCCTGAAACATCTAAATCCTGGAACGTTTATCTGCCAATCCTGTCCATCCTTCAACCAAGTCTCTGTAATAGCAATAACATCATAGTCCCAAGTACTAATCCAAGCTCTAAGCTCATCTGCATTGCCTGTTATACTCCTTGCATTGAAACAAATGCATTTCAGTGGACTTCAGATTTCAGAATCAGTGGACTTTCCCTGCCAGCTCAAGAAAAGAACTCGCTTGCAATCTACAAATATTTCTTTCTTATCATGGGCCTCCTTCCATGAGCTTATTGCCTTTACTCAAAAGCTTAGCATGGATTCTATTATTCATTAGGCCTCCTATGAAAGTGTCTCTAAGGTTGATTTCTAAGTTCACGGCATCCCACAGTGGAGAGGGAGTTTCTTTAACTAAAGAATGTAATCTGCAACGGTCTCACTTGGCAACTGTTTCCTTTGACAGAATGCAATTCTCAGTGCAATCTCATTCTTGGTTGTGTCACAATAGTAGCCCAGAATCTCATTAATTTCAGCATAATTCCATAGGACTCAGGTTTCTCAGACAACACTTGTTAGACACTACATCAAAAGCATCTGGACCTATCATGGTAAGGAAAACATTTACTTTATCCTCATCTCATATTTTATTCACTTTCAACCAAATATGTAATCTTTGTTTATAATTACACCAGTCCTCTTTGTTAAGGTTGATTTCCCCCATTGTCCCCAGATATGCCTTTTGTGCCTTTTCTCATTCAGTTATATACTGTGCTCATTCACTGAGCTGTACACAAACACAATGTGCACACAAAGCAATCTTTTGAACCACTCAAACTTCCTCAAAATCAACTTTAGAAGTTCCAAAAAGCATGTCCCTATGTTCTTCCATCCTTAATTTCTCAAATGAAATGCTAAAAAAAAATCTATCTTAACCTAATTGCAATCTTTCTGTTGTGTATTGCATTGAGAGAAGACTTATACATGCTCAACTGGAAACAGCTATGTTGAAGCACTTTATTTACACCACCCCAAAAGAGAGGGCAACAGGAAGGGCTCTTAAATATACTACAAATGACATGTTGCTTTATCACCAAAAATGCATTGTTTTGACTTGAGCACATGTTTCATTAACCTCTCCACCTCACTTTTAGTTGAAACAGAGGTGGAGCAATTGGCAAAACAAGGCCAATTGTTGGGGAGATTAACAGGTTTGCTTGATGAGTCACAAGAAAAGAGTCCTACTCATTCTGGCCCACAAGCAGTGCTCTAAAAGCATTTACCTGTTCTATCCAGCAGCCCTCACCTTCCTTTAACTGTCAGGTTTCCTGAAGCCCAGAAAACAAAATTGACCAGAGTTAAAAATGGAACAGAGAAAATAATTGAGGCATGCAGCTTCATTATAATATTTTTTTAAAAAGGTATCCACCTCCACAAAGCGGGCCGGTTTCCTGTCCACTTGCCCTGCCTGTGCTAAGTCTGGTAGTGGGTGGATCTGAGGCAGGTTGCAGCTGGGTTTGAAATCTTTCACATTTGTACTTCTCACCTGGTGAAAACGCATTCATCTTTGGTGGTAAAAATTTCCCCCTTTGTCACCTCTTCTTCATTATCTAAATCATTCCTCAGTTAGGACCTCCTCGTAATTCTGGAAAAAGCTTCAACAATAAAAATAGATAACAAAATGTAATTAGCACCATGGATTAGCACCATTAACTATTTGGTACTCAGTCAAATAAAAAGAGGAGGAGCTTTTAGAAAAATTGTACATTTCAATAGTTAATGATGAGTAGAATGTTCAACGCTTTCCGCTGAACTGCATACAGTCGTGTGTGGAGATATTCAGCTGTCCTTTCTTCCACAAATCGACACTGACACTTGTCTTTTTTTCTGCTTGTTACCATATTACTTTGGACAGGTTTCCTAGTAAGATTGGTCCCAGCTGGGACATATTATTCAAAGTGCTTGATTGTAACATTATTTTACAACACTGTAACCTGGACAATGTATTCATAAGTTTTTTTTTTGGTGAGAAGCCTAGCCATAATAAAGTCTGCAGACAAGAAAGAAGCCAAAATTGCAGAGCTATAGAACAAGAGAAATCACAATATGGCTTCTAAGTCTAATATTTACGCTTCTGGGGAGGGTACAAAAATGCTTGCAATTTTAACGTGATCCTTTTTCATTTCCACAACCTTTTTCCCATAACCTTTCTTGTCTGCTTCGATTTTATCAAGACCACTGTGCATACTGCTCTGTACATCCCTCTCTTTTTCTTTCAAAGGGTTCAAACATGCTGCCTTGTTTTCACTGTTGTTTTCCTTGCATTCTACTGCACATGCACAAGGTTATATTTTCTGATCCATTTTTCCATTCCCTAGACCAAGATATATATTCCTCCTTACATTTTCACTAGAGTATACTGTCTTTGCCCAGAGAATGACAAATGTAAAACTTACTAATGTCCCTCTGGGCCAAAAATTTCTTGGATTGGCCAAGTAAATTATTCATAGTGAGTCCTGATACATACTGAGCCTGGCAATAGGAGTTCACCAAAGGAAGCTGTGGCAGGCAAATTATCCTTATAGGGCTACAGCAAAACTTGAAGAAACCCAGCAGCAAATATGGGTAAGGGGCTGCCCGGGACTTAATTGGCTCCAGGATCCATCAAAGTTCCTTGTGGCACTGCTCACTACTCAGTTCTGATGCTGCTGGGACTGCTAGAGCTGCCAGCCAATTAGATTGGCCCGCAACTCCCGAGGACAGGACTTCCTCCCACTGAGGGGCAGAAGTCCCACTCTTAGCCTGTTTAGTCCATCGGCAGTGAAATTCAGCCTACTGTTCCCACAGAATGTGAGAGTAGATGCAATAGAAATTACAGATCTCAAAGGTTGTCAAGATGAGCATTACCATGTTGTGCCAAACACTGTTGCCTTATAATGTATGCTCAGAGAGCTCCACTGAAAGCTTGGTGTAGGATCACAGAGGGAGAATGACTAGCACTTTAGTTCCATTACTTCCAAATGCACAAGCATGCCCTTGTTTTTGCTGATGGAGCAATATAGCTACTATATGTTTCTGTCCTGTAGGCCATGATGAATGGCAAGTTGCAATAGCAAGGACATTGCCAACGTAAGCATACTACGTATTAAGAAATTCACTTAAGTTATGCTGTGCACTTGGGTGAGACATCCATTCTTCCTCATTCCAATACATAACCCTTTACTTCTACAACACAGGACTATATGAATGTTAAATAGTAGAAGCAGCATGCTATTGACAACCAATGGGTCAGTTCAAAGCTCCGTAGCCCTGCTATATCTGGTCTTGAATGGTGGTGGATAATTAAATAACTAACTGGAGGATGCGGCTCCACAAACATCCACAACCTCAATGGAGGAGCCCAGCATATCATTGCAAAAGACAAGGCTGAAGCATTTTCAACCATCTTCAGTCAGAAGCACCAAGTGGATGATCAATCCTTGAGGTCTCCAGCTTGCTAGTCTTCAGCCAATTTGATTCACTCCTTGTGATATCAAGAAATGAAGGCACTGTACACAGCAAAGGCTAAGAGCCATGGCAACATCCCAGCTGTATTACTGAAGACCTGTGCTCCAGAACAAGCCATCCAGTTAGCCAAGCTGTTTTAGTACAGCTATAACACTGGCATTTACCCAACAATTTGGAAAATTACCCAGTTATGACCAGGCCACAAAAAGCTGGGCAAATCCAATCTGGCCTATTAACATCCCATAAATCTATCCTCAATCATTTGCAAACTAATAGAAGGTGTTGTCATCAGTGCTATCAAGCAGCACTGACTCAGCCATAACCTGTTCAATTTGGGTTGAACCAGGGCCACTCAACACCAGACCTCATTACAGCCTCAGTCTAAATATGGACAAAGGATCTGCATTCAAGAGGTGAGGTGAGAGTGACTGCTCTTGACATCAAGAAAGCACTTGACTGAATGTGGCATCAAGCAGCCACAACAAAATTGAAGTCAAAGGGGATGAAGTGGAAAACTGTCTGCTGTTTGGAGTCATACTTAACATAAAGTAAGAATATTGTGGTTGCTGGTGGCTAATCATCTTAGCCCCATTACATCGCTGCAGGAGTTCCTCAGGGTAGTGTCCTAGGCCCAACCATCTTCAGCTGTTTCATCAATAACTTTCTCCAACATAAGGTCAGAAGTACGGTTATTCGCTGATGATTGCGTAATGTTCAGTATCATTCACAGCTCCTCAAATACTGCAGCAGTCCATGACCACATTCAGGAAGACCTGGACAACATTCCGGCTTGGGTTGCCACGCAACGAGTAACATTCCTGTCACATAAGTGCCAGGCCATGATCATCCCCAACAAGACAAATTCTAACTATCTTTGCTTGACGTTCAACAACATTACCACCACTGAATTCCCTCCATCAACGTCCTGGGATCTACAATTGACTGGAAGACGAACTGGGCCAGCCATATAAATATTGTAGTTACAAGAGCAGCTCTGCAGCAAGTAATTCCTTTTAATATCATGATGATGTCTTTTGAACGCTACTAATTACTTCAGGAGTCATCAAAGCACTCAGAAACTTTTAAAAGCCATCACAGTTTTGGTAAATTTGTGGAAGTGAACATGTAGGGCAGAATCATCCCAGATTTGCATTAAGTGCAGTACTGGGTGGAAAAAGGGCGTTTCACCCACTGGCTGCAATGGCAGCTTTTCACGCTGTATTGTCCCAATCCCGCCTCATTAATCATGCATTCCTGGGAAGCACACCAGGTTGCTGGTGGGGTGTCCTCCCATTTGCCTGTCCAGCCGTCACATCAGACCTTCAGTTAACTGGGCACCATACTTAATGGCCGTCTCTGCACACAGCTAGCACTCTTCAAGGGATAAGAAGCTGCTGCGAACTGATGGCTACCAAAGGGAGGAAATCTGCCACCCCAGATTTAGCGGCGCCTCCTTCAAGCGCCTACTGGATGCAGTGGAGCTGGATGTAGCTGTGATGTCCTCTGCCCCCACTCTGGGTGAAGGCCAGCAAGCAAGGTCACCAATCCAGCATGGGAGGCGGAGGCAGTGGCGGTCAATGCCGATGCCCCACAAAAGAGGACAGCCATCCAGAGCCGAAAGAGGATGAATGGTCTTCATTCAGCCAGGGTAAGTCACTCTTCTCATCTCTCTCAACACACCCACTCACGAACCCATCACACATCCACAAGAATCTCACACCTCAAGGGACACCACCGCTAACTCTCACACACCCTCACATCTCCATCAGGCTCATATCATCTGGAGCTCCAGTCCTCATCCCATCCATGGCTCCACTCACCACACAAACCTTCATGCAGTGCCATGTGTCCTGCTCACACTCTCTCTATCTGTTCTTATTTAGGAGAAGATGGCTAACAGCAGTAGAGAGAGGTCCCAAATTGGGGGTGGAGTGGCCCACAATACGCCCCTCATTCAGTTTGAGGAATGTACCATCCCGCTGATTGATGAAGGTGTGGACTGTGCCTGCTACAACAGTGAGGTTGGCGGCAAACACCCATGTGAGGAACCTACATCATGTCATCCTTCTCTCAATGCAACTGTGAGTGCTCTCTTTCCTGCTTTTGACTCTCCTGCCATGCATTAATCAACTCTACTTTGGTTACAGGGAATTCTGCCAAGCGACCATCACCCTCAGACAGCCTGTCCCTCAGCTCCATCCAGGGCCTCACCTCCAGCCAAGAGAACCATCTACTCTATTGAAGAGCTGGAAACATGCAGCCTGGAAGATCAACACACACTCCACCAGCACACAGACACACAGCTTGGTGGGACCTAGATCTAGAACAAGCTCAGGTTCACAATCTAGTGGTCACTACATGGACAAGTGTCAATAGCAGGAGGAGGCAGGTTCAGCCAAGCTCCCTGGCACTCGGAGGACTGCTGGGGAAGAGGCATCTGTGAGGTCCGAGTCAGATGACGAGCCTCTGGGTTCAGCCTTCCAACTCATTGTGGAGAGTCAGCAGAGGGCAGGGGAACATCATGCAGAGCTGTTGGAAGCCCTCAACAGAATGGCATGCGAGTTGGAGGGGTGCATCTGCCTGCTATCTGATGAAGTGGTGCCCACATGTGCGAGTATGGAGATCTTTATGGGAGGAAGGGTGGACGCAATGGAGACCCTGGTCCAGCAGAACAAGAAGATGCGTGCAGACCTGCATTGAAGTCTCCTTCAATAGCACCTTCCAAACCCATGGCCTCCACCACCTAGAAGAACAAGGGCAGCGGCTGCATGGGAACACATTCTGACACAATTTGCACACCATCCTGACTTGAAACTCACTCACTGCTCCTTCACTGTTGCTGGGTCGTATTCCCTCTCTAACAGCAGAATGCGTGTACCTACACCACATTGACTGCAGTGGTTCAAGAAGGCGGCTCAACATCACTTTCTCAAAGGCAATTAGAAGTGGGCAAGAAAATGCTGGCCTTGCCAGTGATACTTACATCTCATGGACGAAAAGAAAAAAAGTA